>NC_140591.1:799688406-804488406 GCF_964204655.1 Triturus cristatus
ACACAAAACTGCCATTAAAACGAAGATGCCAAGACTTGGATGTAATCTCACAGAGGAAGCATCTAATCTAAATCTAGAAGACGCTAGTTTCCTATTAGAGTTACATCAAATGGAGGAAGATATGAATGACTGTTCTCCCAGAGAAAAAAGTAGCACTTTGACAACGTTAGGCCTCCAGCCAGGTGCAACCTATCACACCGGAATGAGACCAAAATCAACTTTCAACCCGAACGTTCCATATGATAACATTGAAGCCTTCAGTAATGTCATGACACAGGAAATCAAGAAAATGAGGGAACAACACTCGACATCAAAATTTGACAACCTATCCATCCCTCAAAGGAATGCATTAAAGACTTTAATGGACGACAAGAGTATTATCATAAAACCCTCAGACAAGGGTGGCAATGTTGTCATTATGAATGTGGAACAATATAATCAGGAAGCACTCAGACAATTATCTGACACTCTGTGTTATGAAGAGATTAGCTGGGACACATACAGAATATCAATCTATAAGTATTATGATTTGTTGAAGGGCTGGTGTGAAATGGGGATGTTGGACAGGGCCGAATATCTCTTTTTGAAAACAGATAATCCACGCATTCCCTGTTTCTATCTACTCCCCAAGATACACAAACATCCCACTAGACCACCAGGTAGGCCTATAGTATTCTCTAATGGAGGATTGCTAGAAAACACCTCCATCTTTCTGGATTACTTCCTGTCACCACATGTCACCAGATTAAGATCTTACTGTCGCGATAGCACAGATTTCTTACGTCGTATTCACGACATCACGTGGGAAGATAGCTATCATATGATAGCACTTGATGTATGTTCATTATACACCTGTATCGAACAAACTAAAGGAGTAGAAGCATGTATGTATTTTCTAAAGGAAAGACACATCTCCCTATGGGATCATACGCAAATGTTAAGAACGATGATGCTTTACTGCTTGAATGAAAACATCTTTCTTTTTGATAAGACTCTCTATCGCCAGAAAGCAGGAACTGCAATGGGTACATGCTTTGCCCCCAGTCTGGCAAATCTTTTTCTAGGCTGGTGGGAGGAGCGTGTAGTCTGGGTGGAGGCTGATGACAGGTATACTGAACACATCCTCATCTGGATCAGGTATATTGACGACCTGTTCCTGATCTGGGATGGCCCAGCTAATTTGGCTTTGGATTTCATACAAGAACTTGGCAACAATGATCTTAACCTCAAATTTACTCATTCTATTAGTCGGTCCTACTGTGAGTTTCTTGATGTTGCCATTACCATCATAGGAGGCAAAATGACGACGAGCCTTTTTCGCAAGAAAACGGCTGGGAATACTTTATTACATGCCGGAAGTAATCACCCTGCCCCCCTGCAAAATAGTATTCCCTATGGGGAGTTCCTTCGGGCTCGAAGGAATTGCAGTACCGACAGCCATTTTGAGAAAGAACAACAGATCATGAGAGACAGATTCAGGCAAAGGGGCTATCAATATAAGAATATTGAAGCTGCTAATAAAAAAGTTCATGCCCTTACCCGTAATGAAGCACTTTTTTCAATCAAAAATCGGGCTATGGACAGCAGTGGGCCCCCAAGACTTATCACTACCTTTAATGGAAGATCTAATCAGTTAAGGAGAGTGATGAAAAAACATTGGGGACTCATAGAGATGTATCCCATTATTGGTCAGGACGTGGGAAAAGCCCCAGCGATTACCTACAGGAAATCCAAATCACTTCGAGATCACCTGGTCCATAGTTATCAGCAAACAACAAGCACCCCCACCTGGTTGGGGACGGCTAAGGGCTTTAGGAAATGTAATTCCTGCAAAGCCTGTAAAAATAGTGTGAATCGAGACAGCTACTTCACAGGTCAGAACAGAAAAAAGAAAAAAGCAATCAATAAATTCATAACCTGTACCAGTGAGTTCAGCATCTACGTCTTAGAGTGTCCCTGTGGTCTAAGCTACGTGGGTAGCACAAAATTACAACTAAAATTACGAGTGCTACAACACATGAGGGCAGTCACCAATGCGGATCTGAATTACCCGGTCGCAAGACATTTTCAAGAAAAACATCAGGGTAATGCAGATCTTCTCAGATTCTATGGGATTGACAGGATTTTACCGCACCCCAGAGGAGGTGACCGAGAGAAACTTTTACGTATCACAGAATCTAAATACATCATAGATCTGAATACGAAAATCCCTTATGGTATGAATTATGGCGAGGAATTGGCAACCCATATAGGTCATAGATAATTACATCCAATGCTTCCACTTCCCCTCTTTTTCCTAATCTCTGCTCAGCCTTCGCTGACCTATATCACCTTATTTCACTTTTATTATTGAGATGATCTAGACAGTGACCAAATTGATGGGTATAGGTTCTTGGGGTCCATGAGTAAGACTTGACAGTCGACCCTGTACCTTTCTTAACCACACTAAGAGTAGTGGAGGAAGTCTGAATGCCGGAATTTCGATGCATTCGGCTTTACCCTTACTCACTCTCTTCTCTTCTCTCAGTATTTATTTATACTTACTATTACACACATCCTTTCACTCTTTATATTTCAACACTGTAATATCACTGTAAATATTCTCAATTTCAACAGAAGTACACCTTTGCCCCTTTCTTGACAGTGGAACTACCAGGTTATTTTGAGGGTTATGATATATAATAGGAACGGGAGGTACCTCTTGAATAATATATTACTATGAACATGAAACTATACATTATATATAATTGTTTGTTTATTATATACTATGATTTGCTACATAGGAATAATTGGATACATTATCCTTTATGCAGAGGTCCGCTTTCCGCTCAATGATTTTATTGTATTATTCTATTTGCATTAACCATCGATGATTATTTTACAGGCACAATTTATCAGAAAACACTTGTTGCACTAATGAATTCATAAATGATATATGTATTTCTCACATTTTGGGTACATCACCCTTGATTGCTAAACATATTTTGCATTGCAGCCAGTATGGTAATTCCCCAAATACTTTTTACGATAAGTTGTTTCACCGGGTACATCACCCTTGGTTTCTGGCGTAATATGCGATTTGCTTGGATTGTTGGATATGATTGTTTACAATGGATTGCGATAAGTATGCGATGATTGTAATTGCAAATTTGCATTAAGGATATTAATTTTAAACCTTTATGTTTATAGTCTTATGCCTGCTTCATAGGGGTTGTCCCGTGGAACACTGTATATATGGGAGTACGACCATTGCAATGACCGCAATTTTAAAAGTACGCGGAATAGACTGCACATCATTTATGCATTTAATTTATCTTCTTTTTATTCAATTATGAAGTAATCATGTGCAAAAAATCTAAGTCTGTTTTCCATGAGTGCCTCTATCCTGATAGTATTGTTTCACTGTCTACAAACCGTAACCTCTATTTCTATGGGGAATTGGGCACAGGTCAATTGCTTGACAAAGGCTTCGCCGAAACGCGTCGTACTGTTTTGTTTTTCAGGCAATAAATTCTTATTGAACTCGTCTTTTGGTGTGCCGCTGGGAGTTATTCTGAAAATTTGGATAACGACTTTTTTGAAAACATACATATATATATATATATATATTCACTGAAAAAACCATAGGTTTCACACAAGTTATAGTTAGCGGACATTTTACTGATAAAAAACCATTGAAATTCCCCCGTTATAGTTAGTGCAGGCAACTATAACTCACGCGACCGCAATCCTCTGCTGATGCTAATACTGTATTTAGACACTTATTTACCCATGTCTTCTGCCATAAATTTTTAGCTATACATATATTACAAATATTTTTTTTTCATAAAGACACATATGTCATCAGCAGAGGATTGCGGTCGCGTGAGTTATAGTTGCTTGCACTAACTATAACGGGGGAATTTCAATGGTTTTTTATCAGTAAAATGTCCGCTAACTATAACTTGTGTGAAACCTATGGTTTTTTCAGTGAATTTGCAAGGTTTTTTAAATGCCAATTCCTAACTATAACGTGTGTGAAACCTATGGTTTTTTCAGTGAATTTGTACGGTTTTTTAAATGCTAAGTTACTTTACGCCGTTCGTGGCGTTTGCGCCCACTTTACGCAGTTCGTTCCGTGCGCGCACGGTGCGCTTCGCGCACCGTGCGCGCACAGTGAGCACACGGTGCGCTTCGCGCACCGCGCGCCCACTTTACGCAGTTAGTGCCGTGCACGCACGGTGGGCACGTGCCCACGTTACGCTAGATGGGCCATGTACGCACGATGCGCTTCGCGCATCGTGCGCACACAGAGGCATTATTGGGCGCATCGTTGTTAAATGTTAAATATTGATTATTATGTATTGCAAAATAATATGCCATGCACAAAAGGTGGCCGACAGCCAACTTTTGAACACGGGGTGTCGAAAACGTGGACATTGTTTTTTTTTTTTGTTTTTTTTTACCGTACGCGTACGGTAAGCGTAATCGGGGATTTTTCTAAAAATCTAAAAATTTAATTTTTGGCCTTGTGGGTTCTTTGGGGACTCCATAATCATGACGGTTTGGTGGTTGGGAGTTCTCTAGGAAGCCTCTTTTGTTGTTTTCCGACAATGAATTTCCTCCACTCCCCTCAGAGTGCGAGAGAGAAAATGGCGGCCGACACTTCCTGGTTTCGACCGATTCGAACGTTTACTAAGATCTAACAGCCAATCAGAATCGCGCTCGCGCACGTCACCGTACGCGTACGGTAAGCTTACCGTAAGCGCACGGTAAGCGCACCGTAAGCTGCCACAGATATATATATTGATTTAAATGCTATTTTCTCTGGAACTACTGAACAGATTTACACCAGACCTACAAAAGGCACTTCCTTGACCTGTAGACTACCTCTCTGCCAAATTTCAAGTAACTCTGTTCAGCCGTTCGGGCTGTAGCTGTGTCTAAAGGTCCTATGGAAAAATGCATGGGGAAAACGCGTTTTGGGACCCCCCTTTTTTCTCAGCCCCCGCTTGACGAATCCCCCCGAGACTTTCAGAGTAGGAGCGGACCGTAGCGCCCCATTAGTTTTGAAAATTTCGCAAGGATTCGTCGACCGGCGCCAAAGTTATTCAAAATAGAATGTTGCGGTTTTCCTATGGAAACAGGGTCCTAACTGTAACTATCTACTGGCGACCGCCAGTAGATAATATATATATATATAT
The DNA here is from genome assembly GCF_964204655.1 of Triturus cristatus. Classification (NCBI taxonomy): domain Eukaryota; kingdom Metazoa; phylum Chordata; class Amphibia; order Caudata; family Salamandridae; genus Triturus; species Triturus cristatus. The sequence goes on from NC_140591.1 coordinate 799,693,590, forward strand.
GAGATATACAAAGCGCCCTTGCGGGGGGAGCACTCAAAAGCTGGTGCCGGCCGTGAGGTAGGGACAACCCCACAAGTATTTAGAAAAACAAAGAAAAACGAAGCCGCACTCTTCCTGGATATAATAGTGATAGTTTTAATGACCTCCTCTCCACCAACGCGTTTCGAACCACAACTGTTCCTGATCACGGTATTCAATACCGTGATCAGGAACTGTTGTGGTTCGAAACGCGTTGGTGGAGAGGAGGTCATTAAAACTATCACTATTATATCCAGGAAGAGTGCGGCTTCGTTTTTCTTTGTTTTTCGATATATATATATATATATATATATATATATATATATATATATATATATATATATATATATATATATATATATATATTTACCTACTGGCGGTCACCAGTAGGTAGTTATAGTTAGGACCTATTTTCCATAGGAAATTCACAACATTCTATTTCCAATAACTTTGGCGCCGGTTGATGAATCTTCGCGAAAGTTTCAAAACTCGTGGGGCGCTTTGGTCCGCTCCTATCCTGAAAGTGTCGGGGTGATTCGGCAAGCGGGGGCTGAGAAAAAAGGGGGGTCCCAAGACATGTTTTCCCCATGCAATTTTCCATAGAAAACTTTAGACATGGCTACAGCCGGAACTGCTAAACGGAATTACACCAAATTTGGCAATGAGGTAGTTCTTGGTTCAGAAAGAACATTTTTTGTTAAATGGTGTAAATCTGCTCAGTGGTTGTTGAGAAAATCAAAAGTAAAAACACATATATATCTATGGCCGCGGAGGATCCGCGCACCTTCCCGATCATGAGCAGCATGCTAATTGGCTGTCAACACTCCAAACCAGGAAGTGTTGGCAGCCATCTTGTGCCTCTGTAGTACCGAGGCACAAGAAATCAGTCATACAATTGTGCAAAACGCAAAAAGGGGGCAGGGTAGAAACACCCTGACCCCCTAGGCCTGCTTAGGGGGTCCCATAACTACAACTCACGCCCCCTCAATGCACTGCTGATGAAGTCACATATTATATCACTCAGTGACATCACTGATGACATCACTGATGACATCTCAAATGACATCACTCAATGACATGCTGTTGTTTTTTAAGAAGGGGAGCTGTGTGGCCCCCTTCCTTTCCTATTTTATAAGCCCTGGGGACCTCATCCCCCAGGGCCTGACCCCTATTTTTTTTATTTTTTTCCAAAATGGAAGGGGGCCGCGTGGCCCCCCTTCCAAGGCCATATTCGGCCCCGGGGACCCCATCCCCGGGGCATGGCCAGTGTTTATTTTTTTTAAAATATATTTGGAGGGGGGCTGCATGGCCCCCTCCTCAGGCCATTTATGGCCCCGGGGACTGCATCCCCCGGGGTCGGCCTTTGCATGTTTTAAAAAACAAATTTTATTATGGGGCGGGGGGCCCGGGCCACTCCTTGCCCGGGGACCCCATCCCCCGGGGCCTGGCTTCTCGTTGGGGACCATGGGGGGAGCCCCAATGCCCCCATGGTCCCAGCTGGCTCCCCACCTCCTGCGGGAGCCGGCATTGCTTTTGCACACAGGGAGCTGCTGACATGCAGCTCCCCGTGTGGAAAAGCAATCTGGTTTGGATTTTGGGAGAGAGAGCAGGTTTCCTGCTCTCTCTTCCACAAATCCAAACCACAATTTGCTATGGCAGGGCGGGAGCCATTGCAAGCAGCAGTGTCCCGGGGTGGGCACCCCGGGACACTGCAGGAGCACTGGGGGGTGGCGGTCCCCAGGACCATCACAGGATCCAGGAGGGGGGCCCCCTCCCATCCAATGCACAGCCCTGGGGAGGTGGTGGTCCCCAGGGCTCGGGGGTCTGTAACAGACCCCCAAATTAGCATTTTAGTGCCCGGGGAGGTGGCAGTCCCCGGGGCATGTGGGGGGGCTCGAGCCCCTCACAGGTTTATTTAACAAAAAAACAAGCCCCAGGAGGTGGCGGTCCCCGGGTCTGCGGGGGGCTGTGTGCCTCCCGCAAATATTTGATAAAAGCCCCGGGGGTGGGATAGTTGGCCCCAAGGACATCCTTGGGGTGCAACTACCCCTCTTGTTACCTCCAATAAGTCCTACACAGCAGGATTGCTGAGAGGTTGCTGGAGGTCATGCCCCCTTTCTCCACCACTCTGCAACCACGCCTCCTGGTGCACTACTAGTAGGGGGATGAAGTCCCCTGGCTATTGAGGGTCCTTGGGGGCCTACTTCTCCTCCTGTTACCCTCAGTCATTCCCACACAGTGAGTCTTCTGAGAGGTTTTTGGTGACCATATCCCCTTTCTCCAACACTCTGCAAAAGGCGCCTCCTGGCACACTAATAGTTGAGGAATTAAGTCCCCTTGGCTCTTGAGGCCAACTACCCCTCCTGTTACGTCCAGTAAGACCAATACAGCTGGATTGCTGAGAGGTTGTCAGAGGCCAAACCCCCTTTCTCCACCACTCTGCAAACGCGCCTCCTGGTGCGCTACTGGTTGGGGGAAGAAGTCCACTTAAGTCCTGAGGCGCTCAGGAGTAAAGTGGAATTAATTTCCCAACCAGTGTGGTGAAGAAAGGGGTGTGGCCTCCAAAGACCTCTCAGCAACCCCTCTGTGTGGGACTTACTGGATGTAACAGAAGGGTTTGTTGGCCCCAAAGAACTCTCTGGAGCCAAGGGGACTTCATCACCGAACCAGCGCTGAGTAGCTGTGCTTTTCTTTCAAATGTTTTCCTAACTTTTCTTTGGAAAAGGGGGTGCATAGCCCCTCTCTCCTGGGCCGATTTCAGCCCTGGGGACCCTATCCCCTGGGGCCAGTCCTTTATGAAATGGGGAGGGGGGCCACGTAGCCCCCCTCCCCAGGCCGATTCAGCCCCGGGGACCCCACCCTCCAGTACCCTGCCTTTCTGTTAAAAAAAAAAAGATTTATTAAAGGGGGCAGCGTGGCCCACCTTCCGGGTGTATTTCTGCCCCATGGACCCCATCCTCTGGGGCCTGCCCCTTTTTTATAAAAAAGTATTTAAAGGGAGGGGGACTAAACGGCCCTCCTCCCAGGCTGATTTTGGCCCCGGTTTCCCCAACCCCCGGGGCCAGGTCACTTCTGTGGGTACCCTGGTCCCACTCAGGGCACCTACTCTCATCTGTTGGGGAATGAAGTGGGAGCCTCAAGGCCCGCAGTCCCTTCCGGCTCCCCGCATCCTGCGAGAGTCGGCATTGCTTTTGGACAGAGGAAGCTGTTATTTCTGCTCTTCTTCAAGTAAGCGACAGCATTTTACATGCTCTTGCTTACTCGAAGTAGAGCAGAGTTTGCTATGGCTACATACCCGTGAGGGTTTCAAGGTGCTGGGGGGGTGCTGCTGCTATTGGTCGACGCAAACTGCAATGTCCCGGGGGTGGGCACCCAAGGACATTGCTGAAGCTGGCCTTAGGGGTTTGAAATCCCCAGGGCCATGTATGGCTCCAGGAGAGGGGCAACGCAGCCCCACTCCCATCTACTCATTATTCCCTGGGAGGTGGTGGTCCCCAGGGCCAGGGGCCATGACGGACCCCCTGCATTATTTTTCTATATTTCCCCCTAGGAGGTGGGGGTCCCCGGGCTGCGGGGGGCCTTGTGGGCCTTCCACATTTCTTTAAATTATTTGACCCCAGAAGGTGGCGCTCATCAGCTTCAAGTCCCAAGATGATTTTAGTAGGATCCGCGGGTCCACTGGCAGGACTCGTTTCCCCAGATATCTTTGAAACTACTGAACGGATTTACACCAAATCTCAAAAAGCACGCTTTCTGGATCAACATCTAGCTTTCTGCTAAATTTGGTGTAATTCTGTTCAGCGGTTCGGGCTGTAGTCATGTTCAAAAAATGAAAAATCCAAATAGACATAACATGGGGAAAACTAGTGCGGGGGAACCCTCCTTTTTTCTCATCTCGGCCCACACCTGATGGATGTCCCTGAAACTTGTATCACAGTAGCTAAACCAAAAAGAAGTATTTTGAAAATTTCATGATGATTCGTCAAGCGGTGGCAAAGTTATTGGCAGAACAAAAAGCACTTTTTCTAAGAATACTTTGGTCCTAACTATAACTATCTACTGGCAACTGACAAATTGAAGTGCACAGCGGAGGTTTGCCAAAGGGCTTCACCTCCAGCAGTGCCCTGCACCCAACCCCCTGTGAGCAACCAACCTGCTGCACAAAGCGGAATAGGCTTTCGACACAGGGTCTAGGCTCCAAACAAACGTTTTTTCTCGTTATTAATTTTGAAAACAAAACATCTTTTTATTTGAAGATCAGCACGGATGCTCGAATCTGGGGAGAGTCTGCAAATCCACATGGGAGGCTGTATACTCAAATCCTGTGAGAAAATACATATTTTGTAAATGTAAACTTGGGGGGGGGGCTTTTGTGGCCTGGGATCAGTGTGTGCTCACATATATATGTGTGTTATTTAAAGCAACTGGCTCACTGCCCCTTCTTGTAAAAGAAACTCTCATGACCTATACAAAGAGTGATTATTGTAATGAGTGTTGTGACTTGCTGGCACACAATCTCTCCTTTACAAATTGTACAGATTTTCTGTCATGCACTGTTTCTTCAATGAAATATAAGATTATTTTTAGACAACTAGGTATTCATTCGTTCTTTAATGCAGGTATCTGAAAAGAAACAGTAAACATTAACCAGAGTTGACGTTTTATGTCCACAAACCTAACTCTAAACACTCATAAAGAAAGATAAAATGATTGTTTTATTTATCTGAAATGACTGCTTATCTCTGAAGTGAGTTATAAAGGTTATGACAATATTACTGATAAGCACTATATGACGATATAAACCTTCAATGAACATGCAAGATTATTTTACACAAAGGCACCAATTTCCACAATGCTTTCTTCCCCAGGGTCATGCTTGTATAGTAGAGTCAACATAAATTTGTCCAAGTGGAAAAAGCTTCCTTCCTTCCACATTGATGGCAGATTGTCATTGTCATTTGTGTAATGTACAATCTTTGGTAAAGCACTGCAGCACTTTTAGTAGTGAAGGTTGATTTTTTAAATGGTTTGGAGGTTTCCATCACAGATCAGAATGAAAGTTTGCTTATGAAGTTTTAAGATCCGTGGTATATTCATGGTTCCTTAACTGTTTTCAGTACTGCATGTTAATAGTTCATGTGTCAGTGAGTTGTAGTGCTTGATGGTTGTGGCCTATCCATAGCAATACACACATTCTCAAATGTAGTACTTGCTATTCTATTGCAGGAGCGTTGAAGCTAACATATAAATATGTTTTTTTTCTGCAGCAGAAGGCAATGTTCTTTTTTTGTAAAATATTTTAGCTGGATACTTATCATGTTGGAGCAATACATTACAAAAGAGTCAGACAATGTTAATCTGCAGTTAATGCACAAAACCTGTCATATAAACTGTTGGATGAAAATATCCCTTTCTTAGTTTACAGTCGTGTTCTGCTGCAGAGAGAGCCTGACTGTCTGTATCTGGTATACTGGTTTTTGATTTTGGAACTAGCCTCACAATAATCTAGTGTGTGCACAGAGGCCTACACCTGCCTTGATATGAGTGAGATAATGGACCTGTCCTGTCATCTGGTGGGGCGCACCAAATGTGCCCTCATTTGTCCAATAGTGGAATACTGCCACTGTCATGTGTTTAAGATGTAGTTCAGTGGTGGCAGCATACAAGTTGTGACCAGGTGTTTTTATCTGTATCGCTGGAGTGGAGTCCTACTGGCCCACTTGTATAAAGTTCCCCTTCTGTGCGCTAACCCAACTATGAGTGCTAACGTCTCAAGCGAGTGTATATATGTTGCTTGTATGGTACATGCATTGTGTGTATGAGTGAACAAGAGTAATGGAGGCCTGTGGGTTTTGTTTTGGAAACCCTTGACTTGTCCTGTGCACACGATGGAGCTGATGTTGTCTTCCCAAACATCGCAAGGTTTTGCTGACATTCCTAAACCTGGTGGGAAGAGACCTAGAGATTGACATGGGGTAAGTGGAGAGAGGGTCCCTTTAGAATTCTATAATATCCTTTTGCTGAAAAGTGCTGCTGTTTAGTCTTCCTGAGCACTGCCATTAGGTAGGTGGCGGGGATGAAGGGGGGACTGCGGCCACTGTTGTTCAGAGTGACAATGGTCCTTTAGGGGAGGCCAGCCTTTTTTCTTTTTCTTGATTACTGTTCAGTGTGACTGTTGATAGCCAGGTACAGAAAGTTCACACCTCTCTGCGCATCTGCTATGGCTACTCCAGGCTGGAGACTACCATTTAATGAGGAGGATCACTCTACACAAAGGATGTGTCTGGACAACAGCCAATGAGAGAAGAATAGACAACTGACCCAAACCAATTCTGAAAGTGCAAACCGAAAATTTACACCCTGACTATTATGACTGTATAAAGTGGGAACCAGTGATCCCCTTGTGGTTCCAGATGCAAGTTCTCCTTAAACAGGGAAGGGAGTGTTTAGCAGAGTACCCAGGGACTGCTGTGCAACCAGCTTTCCATTTGTGAGGGGACATCACCTGAAGTCTTGCCTCGCTTGAAGGAGCTGATCCTAAGACCTGAAGTTCCTCGAACACTTCTTGCTGCTGAGAGAGAGACGGAGCCTGCCAACCTCCCAGAGGTGGGCAGATCTGAAAGCACCAGAGCAGCTGGACCCCTACTGGTGGGGGTCCACCGACTGAAGGAATCCTCAGAGAAGGATCTGTGGGTCCGGAGAGACATGGAGTGCAGTCTCTCCACACTAACGGTTCTAGGTGAGAACAGCAGCAAGGTGTGAGCCAAGCTGACTGTGCCACCACCAGAGAAACATGCCCAAGCTGACTTAACCGCACACCAGAGGAGTGTGCGACGCAGACTGTGCTGCTACTCTAGAGAAGTGTGCTTGACTAGACCGAGACTCTACGCCACAGAAGTGTGCCCAAGCAGACTACACCACTATGCTAAAAGTAGTACCAGAGTCAACCAGGCTGCTTCCTACCAAAAACTGCGCCAGAGGAGATGTTATGTCATTTTGAGGCACACCATGACTTTTGACCTCTGCAGCATACCACCGACCCACCAAAGCCTAGAAGCGGGTTCACAATAAACTTTAGGACTGCATCCTTGTCTGAGCCCTGAATTCCTGTGAGAACTCCAGGCGGTGACCTCCTCTGTGCCTGGCGAAGTTCGGCTGGAAGCTGGAGGAACCTTCAGCAGATGTGTGTTCTCTCTGAAGAAAGAGCAAAAAAAACGTGCTGCAGTTCCATGCTGGCCGCTCGAAAATGACTGCTGTTGTCAGAACTAAGAAACGGGGACTGTTTTTAAATTAACTGAGTGCAGGAACTATAACACAGGGAACAAGGGATTTTGGCCCTAGAACGCAAGACCAATTATGGGGACCTGATTAGTGCCAAGAAGAAGGGATGCCCAAGAGAAAGGAGGACAAGGGGACCAGCATGTGAATCACAGTATTTCAAGAGATAGAAAATAATCTGTGCCAATGGTCTGTTTAATGTAGTATTACATTTTACAGATGTATTAAAGTATTTTTCTTTGTCAAAGTAAAGCATTTGGTTAGACAATCAGTGTTTGCTCTGTTGGGTGACCAGGAGTACCGGATATCCCTAGACAATCCTGGTTTTCAAAGGACTGTCCCAGTGCCCTGACGCTTTACTTAATTTGAAATACATGTCCTGGTTTTTGGGACAAAGGTCAAGTCATCCTGAAAGGAGAATTAAAAGGTATGCTCTTGTTACGTAAATTGTTTGTTTCTTTCAGGCAGTGCTGGAGGAGGTTAGATACATGCATCCTGTAGCAGATGGGGAGACAGAGTGGGAAGGAGGGCGGGGGTTCAGGGTAGAAGTCCTGGCATTGCTAACGTTATGTGTGCATTGCTTGTAAAAGTGTGGCTCTATATATGCGTGTGCGTGTATACATTTACAAGGCTATGCAAAATCAGGACAGGTCAGAAAAAAAAGGACTCTGGTCACCCTAATGATTGTTGATTTCTGAGTTTGTGCACCCCTACACTCCCTTCCTGAAAAGCCTGTGACTGCTTGCCATTGCTGCCACTTTGAGTCAGTTGCTGAAGAGGTAGGACTTGGCCCAGTTTTACAGAACCCCAGCAGGGCATATCCCGGGTCATCAAAGAAAAATGGCCCTAACCTCTCAGGCGCAGAAGTCTCTGCCTGCCGAATGGTCCCCTGAACAGGGTCTGACATCAACCACATTAGCACAATGAGAAGTTAAGTATGTTCACTGGTCTATTTACTGTCTTACCTTCTACTCCCACAAAGTTCAAAAGGGGGCCCTTGGCTTAAAATATTTCAACTAAACCTTTTTGAGTGAGGTTGTTACTTTTTTCATCACCAACATTTAGCAGACCTTAGCTAATCTTATCTATATAGAGGAGTCTCAGAATTTCCATGTTTGTCCTATAGTCAGTTTGTGCGCCCCACTTATATCACTCTTTGTGGCTCATAATATTTATACATATTTGTATTGTCAACATGTGCTAGTAGTATTAAGGAATGCCTTAGGATGCTTCCATTTGTGGGATTTGAGGAGAGTTTTTCACATTTAGGCACTTACACCAAACTCAGGCTATTGTCATGGTTTAGCAAAGCCTCTGAAGAAATATTGTGGGAAGAGTAGTATACATCTTTTCTAGCCCCAGAGGAGATACATTCCAGTTCATAATGATAGGCACATCGAATCAGCCCAGAACAGCTGTTAAACCATGATTCTATGCCGATTTCCATTTACAGATGTTTCTCCCCTTATCCATAAACTCTGGATTATCATCTATGTCTAAGCCTCAAATTTATTTTGACTCATATCCCATGTTCTCCCAGAAATTGGGATGCCTCACAGTAATCTCCCCATCCAGTCATGTGTAAGTGTCATGTCATCTGGATTATTTTCCCACTCAAACCTCAGTTCAGCATTCAAACAAAGGTCATGTGATAGGTGTGGTCTGGTGATGGGATTTGTTCTGATCTGACAGTAATGGGTATAACTTATTTACCATTGCCGGCACAAAGTCAACCTATATTGTTGCACATTATCACAATGATGAAGCAAACTATAGAGTTCTTAGGGTGAAAAACATAAGACCAGCCAGAAAAATCAAATAAGGAGGCTCAATAGTTTTCCTAATGATTCTAGGATTATGTCATTACAGATTCTGAGGAATGCTCCTCTGTTGATTTCTGCATGTATTACCTCCAAGGCTGGTATACCCCCCTCGGGGGTCCGTAACAGACCCCCAAATTAGCATTTTAGTGCCCGGGCAGGTTTATTTAACAAAAAAACAAGCCCCAGGGGGTGGCGGTCCCCGGGGCTGCGGGGGGCTGTGTGCCTCCCGCAAATATATGATAAAAGCCCCAGGGGGTGGGATAGTTGGCCCCAAGGACATCCTTGGGGTGCAACTACCCCTCTTGTTACCTCCAATAAGTCCTACACAGCAGGATTGCTGAGAGGTTGCTGGAGGTCATGCCCCCTTTCTCCACAACTCTGCAACCACGCCTCCTGGTGCACTACTAGTAGGGGGATTGTTATATTCTCCAAATTGGTCAATGTGATTTTACATATGCATTTGATGAGATGCTTTGGAATGCTGGCCGCTTCCTAGCAACCTGTCTTCTCTATGTGGGGAGTGGAATGTAGGGGACAGAGAGGAGAAGGCAGTTGCAGAGGAAGGTGGCTGGTGCTTCCAGGGGTCGTTCCTGTGATCTCAATAAATCATCTATAATCTAAAGAAGTGTGTCGTGTCCTCAAAACTGGCGACGAGGATGGGATCATCTATATAGAGTAAAGGACACATCTACAAGAGGCTTCAATTCGACGAAATCTTGTGGAGGAACATGTGAGTGACCCCTGGACTGTTTTTTTTTTATAAAGACACAAGCTGACATCGTGTCCATCTAGCCAACCTGGTATCTGTCGTTATCACACCCGATGTGGATGCAGCAGTTCGTGTTTCTTTATGCCTGCTTAATGGGCATTGGCACATATTACCAAAATTTGTGTCTGGGCAGTGGAGGACTGAAGCGGTAACTATACTTTGTCTTGTCATTGGAAGAATTCATGTGAAGGCATTGAACGTGCTGTGATGCGACCAAGTCTGTGGGCCAAATTTTGTTTTCAATCACAGTTTACAGTTAGTAAACGGAGAGTCCGTGCGCCTACCTGGTCTGCCGCTCAGTTTTAAATATCGCCATTCTTGGAAACGCTGCATCGCGGATACGCTGTATGACGCACGACCACTGTGCTCTGCAAGGCGTTCCGAGCGTTCGACGTCCACGTAATACATGCCGCCATATTGAAGTAAGCACGTATTCGGATCAAGCGCAACATCGGTGACACGCGTGCCTCTGCAACCCGGAAGCGTGCCACCAGTGAGTTTGAAGTGCGCGGTCTAGGCTCGTATTGCTTCCTACCACACGCGCACCAGGAAGTACAGAATTTTAAGCTTCAGCGTTTTTTTTATTTATTCCAACCTTCTTCGGTGACACACTCTTCGATACCTATGTGTCACGTTCTACACAGCGTTTAGCGAGCCACTGACATTATTGCCGATTGAGACTTCATTGCTGGTGCTCACAGCATATCCATCCAAGAAGCCACATTTTGGGTAGGAATTGTTCACCATTGAAAATGCAGCATGTGCAGCGTTTGTTTATGTGATTCATCAACAGTGACAGTGACTTCAACATCTTTTATCTTATAACAATTGACACTTTAAGTCCATTTTTTTTTTCACATAAGCACATTACACATTAGTGCACACCAGTGCAACAAGGACAGAAATGACGACGCAAACAATTCCAGCACCACCATTTTTTTTGCAAAATCCTGGTCAGCCATGTATGATGTGGGAACATTGGAAGGAGACTTTCGAGACATATTTAGAAGCTATAGGGGGTGATGTGTATGTCTCGAAAAGGAAGTTAGCAATATTGAAACAATTTTTAGGGTTAGAAGGTAGCAATGTGTTAAAAACATTACCTATGGTAGAAGCTAGCATTATTGAAGTGAACACAGATGACGAAGCGGGTGGGGATAGTAATATCGATGTATATGATATTGCGCTGAAAGCTTTGGAAGAGAATTTCGGGAAAAAAGTGAGTGTGGTGGTTGAAAGGCACAAATTCTTTTCTCGTGCACAATTATCAGAAGAAAACATTGATCAGTTTGTTGCTAATTTAAGGATGCTAGCTGTCACTTGTAAGTTTAACGACATGAGGGATGACCTGATCAGGGATCAATTGATTAACAGAATGTCGAACCTCAAGATTCAAGAAAAATTGTTAAACTTAAAAGATCCTTCTTTGGATAAAACATTATCTGTTGCCAAAAGAATGGAAAATACATCTAGATACGTTAAAGAACTTAACTCGTTATCTAAAAAAGTTGCACATGATGAAACTGTACATAACATAAAAGGAAGTGTTAAAAAAACGGTTGAAAAAACGGTTCTAGAGAAAAAGCACGATGTAGTAAAAACCAAGCCAAGAGTTTGTTTTAGGTGTGGCAGTTCTAAGCACACAGCTGATGCCAGTCATTGTCCTGCAGCTAAAAGCAGATGTTACAAGTGTAGAAGATTTGGGCATTTTGCTAGATGGTGCAAAAGCTCTGTACCTGTGGTAGTCTCTAAGTCCGTTAACATGGTAAATGAAGCAGATAATTCTGAGAAGGAAGAAACTTCATTCGATAGTGATGATGACAATGTAGAGGTGATGGTCATAGAGTCAAATCAAGTTCTTAAGTGTGAGGCTAGCAAGAATGATAGTCATTGTCCTCCAAAATGTACGATTAGAATCAAAGACAAAGATGTGCAAGTCTGGGCTGACTCGTGCTCCCCATTCACTATCGTAGACAAATTTGTATGGGAAAACTTGGGAGGAAAATTGGAGGATTTACAACCCACTGATGTCATCCCAGAGGGATATTGTGGCGAAAAATTACCAGTTGTGGGTTATGCTGAAACTGAAATGTGTTTTCTCAATAGGAAAACTACGGCTAAATTGTATGTAGTACACAAGGGTAGATCACTTTTAGGCTGGAGAGAACAAAGAGCTCTGGACATAATATTAAATCCTAATCATCCACAACAGGTACTATTAACATCCACAGGGAACACAACTGACTGGGTCACTAGGTTTCCTGAATTATTCAGTAAAAAATTAGGATGTTTAAAAAAATTTAAACATCAAATTATTTTGAAAACTGATGCTATTCCCAAGGTACAGAAAGTTAGGAACGTTCCGTTTATATTAAGAGACAAGCTTAAGGATGAATTACAAAGACTTTGTAAGGACAAAGTAATTGAGCCCATTGAGGCGTCCGAATGGTTAAGTCCGATAGTTTTGGCCAGGAAACCTAACGGAAATATTAGAATGTGTATTGACTTGAGAGACCAGAACGAAAACATTTGGATAGATCGACACCCTCTTCAGCGTATCAATGAAATGTTAACAAGAGTAATGGGAGGTACACATTTCAGCACGTTGGATTTATCCAACGCATATCACCAGGTATTATTACATGAAGATTCGAGACATGTCACATCATTCATTACACCTGAGGGGGCTTTTCAATTCATTCGCATGCCATTCGGTCTGGCATCGGCTTCGGACGTATTTCAAAGGGTGATGCAGTCTATATTAGCTGGGCTGCAAAACGTTTTAGTGTTCCAAGATGACGTGTTAGTTTGGGGGTGTGATAAGACCAGTCATGACAAAATTTTAGAACAAGTTTTTAGGAAACTTTTGGAGTCTGGGCTCACCATTGCTTTAGAGAAATGCAAATTTGGTGTAAGTGAGGTTGAGTATTTAGGCCACACTTTGACATGCAATGGAGTTAAACCTAAACGAAGTTTGGTTGAGGCTATAGAAAGAGCACCTGCTCCCAGTGACAAAGACCAACTTAGATCGTTCCTTGGACTTGCTGAATATTACTCAAAATTTGTACATCATTTCTCTGAAAAAGTACACGAATTAAGGAAATTAATGAAAAAGGATGTCAAATTTGAGTGGTCTGAAGCATGCCAACAGAACTTTGATGATATCAAAAAAGATATTTCCAAAGCGGTTACCTTGAAACCTTTTGATCCAGAAGATCAAACCATCATTTCCACTGATGCAAGCAATCAGGGTTTAGGAGCGGTACTAAGTCAGATACATAATGGCAAGGAAAGAGTTGTGGCTTTTGCTTCCCGCACTTTAAAAGGTGCAGAGCACACATATTCGACCATTGAAAAAGAGGCTTTAGCATGCTGGTGGGGAATACAATATTTTCGAATTTTCGTGTGGGGAACTAGATTTAAATTATACACGGACCACAAACCTTTGGTGGATCTTTTTTCCACCAGAGGAGCAGGAAAGGCTAATTCCAGAATAGCTAAGTGGTTATATCGTCTTCAGGAGTACACTTTTGAAATTAAATATATTCCTGGTACAAGGAACATAAATGCCGATTGTGTATCTAGGTTACCCTTAGCTGATACACAAGACGAAGAGGATGACGAATGGATGGTAGCGGAAGTAAAAGATGTTTGCAGTGCTATCAGTGAAGAGGACTGGAGGGAGGCTCTTGATAAAGATGAAGTACTAATCAAAATCAAGAGTGTTCTAAACCGTGAACAAGGGTGGAGATTACATAAAGAGTTAGAGTCTTTCAAATTAATTTGGTCAGAGTTAAATGTAGTAAATGAGTTACTTTGGAGAGGTAGTAGGTTGGTAGTACCCGTGACATTAAGAGAAACATTATTAAACATCATGCACGAAGGTCATGGTGGGATGTCCGCCATGAAAAGAAGAGTGAGGGAGGATTTTTGGTGGCCTGGCATGGACATACAAATTGAGCGATATGTTCGTGATTGCATTGCCTGTGCATGCAGTGACAAGACCCATTCATCCCAGGAAACCACTATTCTGTCATCAGCCATACCTAAGGGTCCTTGGGACAAATTGGCGATTGATATATGTGGACCTTTTGATGTTTTAAATGTGACTGAAAGATTTGCCATAGTGATGGTTGATTACTTCTCTAAGTGGCCAGAAGTAGCTTTTGTGAAAGAGGTCAAGTCCAGTAATGTCATTTCATTCTGTGAGGACATATTCAGAAGGGAGGGGTGCCCTGCTGAGATAGTCACAGATAATGGTCCTCAATTTATCTCAGACGAATTTGAAAAATTCCCTGTCAGGTGGGGAATCAAACACACCAGAACACCTGTGTATCATCCAAGGGGAAATGGGCTTGTGGAACGTTTTAACAGAGTGTTGGTGGAATGTATACAATTAGCGTGCATGAGTGGTGAATGTTGGAAGCGACAGGTAAAAGACATGTTATGGTCGTATCGCACTACCCCTCATTCGGTAACTAAAGAGACACCTTTTTCGTTACTCAAGGGCAGAGTACCATGTTCTGTAGCTGTTCCAGCCTGGATGAACAAAGCTGGGAAATATGAGGCAGACATAAAAAAAGTACAACACAGAGTAGAAGAATACCAAAAGGCAAATTGTCATAGGCACAATAAAAATATCATAAAGCACAAGCGTTCGTTCAAGCAAGGAATGTTTGTAAGAGTATGGTTGGGTGACAGATCTAGGAAGGGTTGCTCCAAGTGGTCTGGTCCCAAAGAGGTTGTACTTGTGAAGGGAAACAGTTTGAAGCTGTCAGACGGTAATTGGTGGAACACCAGAAAAGTATCACCATGTTCTGATACTGAAATAATGGCATCATCTAAAGGTCACCATGATGTTGTCACCAGCAAACCTGTTTCTGATTCAGGGGATGCACCTGCAAATAGAATCAGTTCTGGGCGCATACGTGTAATGCCTAAAAAATATGAGGATTATATATGTTCGTAATATATTGCATTATTATATTATTTATTTTCTTTTTGTTGAAATGTTCTTAAAAAGGGAGATGTGTTATATTCTCCAAATTGGTCAATGTGATTTTACATATGCATTTGATGAGATGCTTTGGAATGCTGGCCGCTTCCTAGCAACCTGTCTTCTCTATGTGGGGAGTGGAATGTAGGGGACAGAGAGGAGAAGGCAGTTTCAGAGGAAGGTGGCTGGTGCTTCCAGGGGTCGTTCCTGTGATCTCAATAAATCATCTATAATCTCAAGAAGTGTGTCGTGTCCTCAAAAGGGATGAAGTCCCCTGGCTATTGAGGGTCCTTGGGGGCCTACTTCTCCTCCTGTTACCCTCAGTCATTCCCACACAGTGAGTCTATTGAGAGGTTTTTGGTGACCATATCCCCTTTCTCCAACACTCTGCAAAAGGCGCCTCCTGGTACACTACTAGTTGAGGAATTAAGTCCCCTTGGCTCTTGAGGCCAACTACCCCTCCTGTTACGTCCAGTAAGACCCATACAGCTGGATTGCTGAGAGGTTGTCAGAGGCCAAACCCCCTTTCTCCACCACTCTGCAAACGAGCCTCCTGGTGCACTACTGAAGAAGTCCACTTACGTCCTGAGGCGCTCAGGAGTAAAATGGAATTCATTTCCCAACCAGTGTGGTGAAGAAAGGGGTGTGGCCTCCATAGACCTCTCAGCAACCCCTCTGTGTGGAACTTACTGGACGTAACAGAAGGGTTTCTTGGCCCCAAAGAACTCTCTGGAGCCAAGGGGACTTCATCACTGAACCAGCGCTGAGTAGCTGTGCTTTTCTTTCAAATGTTTTCCTAACTTTTCTTTGGAAAAGGGGGTGCGTAGCCCCTCTTTCCTGGGCTGATTTCAGCCCTGGGGACCCTATCCCCTGGGGCCAGTCCTTTGTGAAATAGGGAGGGGGGCCACGTAGCCCCCCTCCCCAGGCCGATTCAGCCCCGGGGACCCCACCCTCCAGTACCCTGCCTTTCTGTTAAAACAAAAAGATTTATTAAAGGGGGGCAGCATGGCCCTCCTCCCAGGCTGATTTTGGCCCCGGTGTCCCCAACCCCCGGGGCCAGGTCACTTCTGTGGGTGCCCTGGTCCCACTCAGGGCACCCACTCTCATCTGTTGGGGACTGAAGTGGGACCCTCAAGTCCCGCAGTCCGTTCTGGCTCCCCGCATCCTGCGAGAGTCGGCATTGCTTTTGGACAGAGGAAGCTGTTATTTCTGCTCTTCTTCAAGTAAGCGACAGCATTTTACATGCTCTTGCTTACTCGAAGTAGAGCAGAGTTTGCTATGGCTTGGCATGAGCGGTAATGCTTCCGCCAAGCCATAGCAATCAATCAGTCAATCAATCACATAATTTGTAAAGCGCACTACATACCCGTGAGGGTTTCAAGGTGCTGGGGGGGTGCTGCTGCTATTGGTCGAAGCAAACTGCAATGTCCCGGGGGTGGGCACCCAGGGACATTGCTGAAGCCGGCCTTAGGGGTTTGCAATCCCCAGGGCCATGTATGGCTCCAGGAGAGGGGCAACGCGGCCCCACTCCCATCTACTCATTATTCCCTGGGAGGTGGTGGTCCCCAGGGCAAGGGGCCATGACGGACCCCCTGCATTATTTTGCTATATTTGCCCCGAGGAGGTGGTGGTCTCCTGGCTGTGGGGGGCCTTGTGGGCCTTCCACATTTCTTTAAATTATTTGACCCCAGAAGGTGGCGCTCATCAGCTTCAAGCTGAGTCCCAAGATGCTGCCAACACTTACTGGTTGAAGTGTTGGCAACCAATCAAATTTTAGTAGGATCCGCGGGTCCACTGGCAGGACTCGTTTCCCCAGAGATCTTTGAAACTACTGAACAGATTTACACCAAATCCCAAAAAGCACGCTTTGTGGATCAACATCTAGCTTTCTGCTAAATTTGGTGTAATTCTGTTCAGCGGTTCGGGCTGTAGTCATGTTCAAAAAATGAAAAATCCAAATAGACATAACATGGGGAAAACTAGTGCGGTGGAACCCTCCTTTTTTCTCATCTCGGCCCACACCTGATGGATGTCCCTGAAACTTGTATCACAGTAGCTAAACCAAAAAGAAGTGTTTTGAAAATTTCATGATGATTCGTCAAGCGGTAGCAAAGTTATTGGCAGAACAAAAAGCACTTTTTCTAAGAATACTTTGGTAATAACTATAACTATCTACTGGCAACTGACAAATTGAAGTGCACAGCGGAGGTTTGCCAAAGGGCTTCACCTCCAGCAGTGCCCTGCACCCAACCCCCTGTGAGCAACCAACCTGCTGCACAAAGCGGAATAGGCTTTCGACACAGGGTCTAGGCTCCAAATAAACGTTTTTTCTCGTTATTAATTTTTAAAACAAAACATCTTTTTATTTGAAGATCAGCACGGATGCTCGAATCTGGGGAGAGTCTGCAAATCCACATGGGAGGCTGTATACTCAAATCCTGTGAGAAAATACATATTTTGTAAATGTAAACTTGGGGGGGGGGTTTGTGGCCTGGGATCAGTGTGTGCTCACATATATATGTGTGTTATTTAAAGCAACTGGCTCACTGCCCCTTCTTGTAAAAGAAACTCTCATGACCTATACAAAGAGTGATTATTGTAATGAGTGTTGTGACTTGTTGGCACACAATCTCTCCTTTACACATTGTACAGATTTTCTGTCATGCACTGTTTCTTCAATGAAATATAAGATTATTTTTAGACAACTAGGTATTCATTCGTTCTTTAATGCAGGTATCTGAAAAGAAACTGTAAACATTAACCAGAGTTGACGTTTTATGTCCACAAACCTAACTCTAAACGCTCATAAAGAAAGATAAAACGATTGTTTTATTAATCTGAAATGACTGCTTATCTCTGAAGTGAGTTATAAAGGTTATGACAATATTACTGATAAGCAGTATATGACGATATAAACCTTCAATGGACATGCAAGATTATTTTACACAGAGGCACCAATTTCCACAATGCTTTCTTCCCCAGGGTCATGCTTGTATAGTTGAGTCAACATAAATTTGTCTAAGTGGACAAAGATTCCTTCCTTCCAGATTGATGGCAGATTGTCATTGTCATTTGTGTAATGTACAGTCTTTGGTAAAGCACTGCAGCACTTTTAGTAGTGAAGGTTGATTTTTTAAATGGTTTGGAGGTTTCCATCACAGATCAGAATGAAAGTTTGCTTATGAAGTTTTAAGATCAGTGGTATATTCATGGTTCCTTAACTGTTTTCAGTACTGCATGTTAATAGTTCATGTGTCAGTGAGTTGTAGTGCTTGATGGTTGTGGCCTATCCATAGCAATACACACATTCTCAAATGTAGTACTTGCTATTCTATTGCAGGAGCGTTGAAGCTAACATATAAATATGTTTTTTTCTGCAGCAGAAGGCAATGTTCTTTTTTTGTAAAATATTTTAGCTGGATACTTATCATGTTGGAGCAATACATTACAAAAGAGTCAGACAATGTTAATCTGCAGTTAATGCACAAAACCTGTCATATAAACTGTTGGATGAAAATATCCCTTTCTTAGTTTACAGTCGTGTTCTGCTGCAGAGAGAGCCTGACTGTCTGTATCTGGTATACTGTTTTTTGATTTTGGAACTAGCCTCACAATAATCTAGTGTGTGCACAGAGGCCTACACCTGCCTTGATATGAGTGAGATAATGGACCTGTCCTGTCATCTGGTGGGGCGCACCAAATGTGCCCTCATTTGTCCAATAGTGGAATACTGCCACTGTCATGTGTTTAAGATGTAGTTCAGTGGTGGCAGCATACAAGTTGTGACCAGGTGTTTTTATCTGTATCGCTGGAGTGGAGTCCTACTGGCCCACTTGTATAAAGTTCCCCTTCTGTGCGCTAACCCAACTATGAGTGCTAACATCTCAAGCGAGTGTATATATGTTGCTTGTGTGGTACATGCATTGTGTGTATGAGTGAACAAGAGTAATGGAGGCCTGTGGGTTTTGTTTTGGAAACCCTTGACTTGTCCTGTGCACACGATGAAGCTGATGTTGTCTTCCCAAACATCGCAAGGTTTTGCTGACATTCCTAAACCTGGTGGGAAGAGACCTAGAGATTGACATGGGGTAAGTGGAGAGAGGGTCCCTTTAGAATTCTATAATATCCTTTTGCTGAAAAGTGCTGCTGTTTAGTCTTCCTGAGCACTGCCATTAGGTAGGTGGTGGGGATGAAGGGGGGACTGCGGCCACTGTTGTTCAGAGTGACAATGGTCCTTTAGGGGAGGCCAGCCTTTTTTCTTTTTCTTGATTACTGTTCAGTGTGACTGTTGATAGCCAGGTACAGAAAGTTCACACCTCTCTGCGCATCTGCTATGGCTACTCCAGGCTGGAGACTACCATTTAATGAGGAGGATCACTCTACACAAAGGATGTGTCTGGACAACAGCCAATGAGAGAAGAATAGACAACTGACCCAAACCAATTCTGAAAGTGCAAACCGAAAATTTACACCCTGACTATTATGACTGTATAAAGTGGGAACCAGTGATCCCCTTGTGGTTCCAGATGCAAGTTCTCCTTAAACAGGGAAGGGAGTGTTTAGCAGAGTACCCAGGGACTGCTGTGCAACCAGCTTTCCATTTGTGAGGGGACATCACCTGAAGTCTTGCCTCGCTTGAAGGAGCTGATCCTAAGACCTGAAGTTCCTCGAAGCCTTCTTGCTGCTGAGAGAGAGACGGAGCCTGCCAACCTCCCAGAGGTGGGCAGATCTGAAAGCACCAGAGCAGCTGGACCCCTACTGGTGGGGGTCCACCGACTGAAGGAATCCTCAGAGAAGGATCTGTGGGTCCGGAGAGACATGGAGTGCAGTCTCTCCACACTAACGGTTCTAGGTGAGAACAGCAGCAAGGTGTGAGCCAAGCTGACTGTGCCACCACCAGAGAAACATGCCCAAGCTGACTTAACCGCACACCAGAGGAGTGTGCGACGCAGACTGTGCTGCTACTCTAGAGAAGTGTGCTTGACTAGACCGAGACTCTACGCCACAGAAGTGTGCCCAAGCAGACTACACCACTATGCTAAAAGTAGTACCAGAGTCAACCATGCTGCTTCCTACCCAAAACTGCGCCAGAGGAGATGTTATGTCATTTTGAGGCACACCATGACTTTTGACCTCTGCAGCATACCACCGACCCACCAAAGCCTAGAAGCGGGTTCACAATAAACTTTAGGACTGCATCCTTGTCTGAGCCTTGAATTCCTGTGAGTACTCCAGGCGGTGACCTCCTCTGTGCCTGGCGAAGTTCGGCTGGAAGCTGGAGGAACCTTCAGCAGATGTGTGTTCTCTCTGAAGAAAGAGCAAAAAAAACGTGCTGCAGTTCCATGCTGGCTGCTCGAAAATGACTGCTGTTGTCAGAACTAAGAAACGGGGACTGTTTTTAAATTAACTGAGTGCAGGAACTATAACAAGGGGAACAAGGGATACTGGCCCTAGAACGCAAGACCAATTATGGGGACCTGATTAGTGCCAAGAAGAAGGGATGCCCAAGAGAAAGGAGGACAAGGGGACCAGCATGTGAATCACAGTATTTCAAGAGACAGAAAATAATCTGTGCCAATGGCCTGTTTAATGTAGTATTACATTTTACAGATGTATTAAAGTATTTTTCTTTGTCAAAGTAAAGCATTTGGTTAGACAATCAGTGTTTGCTCTGTTGGGTGACCAGGAGTACCGGATATCCCTAGACAGTCCTGGTTTTCAAAGGACTGTCCCAGTGCCCTGACGCTTTACTTAATTTGAAATACATGTCCTGGTTTTTGGGACAAAGGTCAAGTCATCCTGAAAGGAGAATTAAAAGGTATGCTCTTGTTAAGTAAATTGTTTGTTTCTTTCAGGCAGTGCTGGAGGAGGTTAGATACATGCATCCTGTAGCAGATGGGGAGACAGAGTGGGAAGGAGGGCGGGGGTTCAGGGTAGAAGTCCTGGCATTGCTAACGTTATGTGTGCATTGCTTGTAAAAGTGTGGCTCTATATATGCGTGTGCGTGTATACATTTACAAGGCTATGCAAAATCAGGACAGGTCAGAAAAAAAAGGACTCTGGTCACCCTAATGATTGTTGATTTCTGAGTTTGTGCACCCCTACACTCCCTTCCTGAAAAGCCTGTGACTGCTTGCCATTGCTGCCACTTTGAGTCAGTTGCTGAAGAGGTAGGACTTGGCCCAGTTTTACAGAACCCCAGCAGGGCATATCCCGGGTCATCAAAGAAAAATGGCCCTAACCTCTCAGGCGCAGAAGTCCCTGCCTGCCGAATGGTCCCCTGAACAGGGTCTGACATCAACCACATTAGCACAATGAGAAGTTAAGTATGTTCACTGGTCTATTTACTGTCTTACCTTCTACTCCCACAAAGTTCAAAAGGGGGCCCTTGGCTTAAAATATTTCAACTAAACCTTTTTGAGTGAGGTTGTTACTTTTTTCATCACCAACATTTAGCAGACCTTAGCTAATCTTATCTATATAGAGGAGTCTCAGAATTTCCATGTTTGTCCTATAGTCAGTTTGTGCGCCCCACTTATATCACTCTTTGTGGCTCATAATATTTATACATATTTGTATTGTCAACATGTGCTAGTAGTATTAAGGAATGCCTTAGGATGCTTCCATTTGTGGGATTTGAGGAGAGTTTTTCACATTTAGGCACTTACACCAAACTCAGGCTATTGTCATGGTTTGGCAAAGCCTCTGAAGAAATATTGTGGGAAGAGTAGTATACATCTTTTCTAGCCCCAGAGGAGATAAATTCCAGTTCATAATGATAGGCACATCGAATCAGCCCAGAACAGCTGTTAAACCATGATTCTATGTCGATTTCCATTTACAGATGTTTCTCCCCTTATCCATAAACTCTGGATTATCATCTATGTCTAAGCCTCAAATTTATTTTGACTCATATTCCATGTTCTCCCAGAAATTGGGATGCCTCAGAGTAATCTCCCCATCCAGTCATGTGTAAGTGTCATGTCATCGGGATTATTTTCCCACTCAAACCTCAGTTCAGCATTCAAACAAAGGTCATGTGATAGGTGTGGTCTGGTGATGGAATTTGTTCTGATCTGACAGTAATGGGTATAACTTATTTACCATTGCCGGCACAAAGTCAACCTATATTGTTGCACATTATCACAATGATGAAGCAAACTATAGAGTTCTTAGGGTGAAAAACATAAGACCAGCCAGAAAAATCAAATAAGGAGGCTCAATAGTTTTCCTAATGATTCTAGGATTATGTCATTACAGATTCTGAGGAATGCTCCTCTGTTGATTTCTGCATGTATTACCTCCAAGGCTGGTATACCCCCCTCGGGGGTCCGTAACAGACCCCCAAATTAGCATTTTAGTGCCCGGGCAGGTTTATTTAACAAAAAAACAAGCCCCAGGGGGTGGCGGTCCCCGGGGCTGCGGGGGGCTGTGTGCCTCCCGCAAATATTTGATAAAAGCCCCAGGGGGGGGATAGTTGGCCCCAAGGACATCCTTGGGGTGCAACTACCCCTCTTGTTACCTCCAATAAGTCCTACACAGCAGGATTGCTGAGAGGTTGCTGGAGGTCATGCCCCCTTTCTCCACCACTCTGCAACCACGCCTCCTGGTGCACTACTAGTAGGGGGATGAAGTCCCCTGGCTATTGAGGGTCCTTGGGGGCCTACTTCTCCTCCTGTTACCCTCAGTCATTCCCACACAGTGAGTCTGCTGAGAGGTTTTTGGTGACCATATCCCCTTTCTCCAACACTCTGCAAAAGGCGCCTCCTGGCACACTACTAGTTGAGGAATTAACTCCCCTTGGCCCTTGAGGCCAACTACCCCTCCTGTTACGTCCAGTAAGACCCATACAGCTGGATTGCTGAGAGGTTGTCAGAGGCCAAACCCCCTTTCTCCACCACTCTGCAAACATGCCTCCTGGTGCACTACTGAAGAAGTCCACTTACGTCCTGAGGCGCTCAGGAGTAAAGTGGAATTCATTTCCCAACCAGTGTGGTGAAGAAAGGGGTGTGGCCTCCAAAGACCTCTCAGCAACCCCTCTGTGTGGAACTTACTGGACGTAACAGAAGGGTTTCTTGGCCCCAAAGAACTCTCTGGAGCCAAGGGGACTTCATCACTGAACCAGCGCTGAGTAGCTGTGCTTTTCTTTCAAATGTTTTCCTAACTTTTCTTTGGAAAAGGGGGTGCATAGCCCCTCTTTCCTGGGCTGATTTCAGCCCTGGGGACCCTATCCCCTGGGGCCAGTCCTTTGTGAAATAGGGAGGGGGGCCACGTAGCCCCCCTCCCCAGGCCGATTCAGCCCCGGGGACCCCACCCTCCAGTACCCTGCCTTTCTGTTAAAAAAAAAAGATTTATTAAAGGGGGGCAGCGTGGCCCACCTTCCGGGTGTATTTCTGCCCCATGGACCCCATCCTCTGGGGCCTGCCCCTTTTTTATAAAAAAGTATTTAAAGGGAGGGGGGCGGCATGGCCCTCCTCCCAGGCTGATTTTGGCCCCGGTGTCCCCAACCCCCGGGGCCAGGTCACTTCTGTGGGTGCCCTGGTCCCACTCAGGGCACCCACTCTCATCTGTTGGGGACTGAAGTGGGACCCTCAAGTCCCGCAGTCCGTTCCGGCTCCCCGCATCCTGCGAGAGTCGGCATTGCTTTTGGACAGAGGAAGCTGATATTTCTGCTCTTCTTCAAGTAAGCGACAGCATTTTACATGCTCTTGCTTACTCGAAGTAGAGCAGAGTTTGCTATGGTTTAGCATGAGCGGTAATGCTTCCGCCAAGCCATAGCAATCAATCAGTCAATCAATCACATAATTTGTAAAGCGCACTACATACCCGTGAGGGTTTCAAGGTGCTGGGGGGGGGTGCTGCTGCTATTGGTCGAAGCAAACTGCAATGTCCCGGGGGTGGGCACCCAGGGACATTGCTGAAGCCGGCCTTAGGGGTTTGCAATCCCCAGGGCCATGTATGGCTCCAGGAGAGGGGCAACGCGGCCCCACTCCCATCTACTCATTATTCCCTGGGAGGTGGTGGTCCCCAGGGCAAGGGGCCATGACGGACCCCCTGCATTATTTTGCTATATTTGCCCCGAGGAGGTGGTGGTCCCCGGGCTGTGGGGGGCCTTGTGGGCCTTCCACATTTCTTTAAATTATTTGACCCCAGAAGGTGGCGCTCATCAGCTTCAAGCTGAGTCCCAAGATGCTGCCAACACTTACTGGTTGAAGTGTGGCAACCAATCAAATTTTAGTAGGATCCCCGGGTCCACTGGCAGGACTCGTTTCCCCAGATATCTTTGAAACTACTGAACAGATTTACACCAAATCCCAAAAAGCACGCTTTCTGGATCAACATCTAGCTTTCTGCTAAATTTGGTGTAATTCTGTTCAGCGGTTCGGGCTGTAGTCATGTTCAAAAAATGAAAAATCCAAATAGACATAACATGGGGAAAACTAGTGCGGTGGAACCCTCCTTTTTTCTCGTCTCGGCCCACACCTGATGGATGTCCCTGAAACTTGTATCACAGTAGCTAAACCAAAAAGAAGTGTTTTGAAAATTTCATGATGATTCGTCAAGCGGTGGCAAAGTTATTGGCAGAACAAAAAGCACTTTTTCTAAGAATACTTTGGTCCTAACTATAACTATCTACTGGCAACTGACAAATTGAAGTGCACAGCGGAGGTTTGCCAAAGGGCTTCACCTCCAGCAGTGCCCTGCACCCAACCCCCTGTGAGCAACCATCCTGCTGCACAAAGCGGAATAGGCTTTCGACACAGGGTCTAGGCTCCAAATAAACGTTTTTTCTCGTTATGAATTTTTAAAACAAAACATCTTTTTATTTGAAGATCAGCACGGATGCTCGAATCTGGGGAGAGTCTGCAAATCCGCATGGGAGGCTGTATACTCAAATCCTGTGAGAAAATACATATTTTGTAAATGTAAACTTGGGGGGGGGGCTTTTGTGGCCTGGGATCAGTGTGTGCTCACATATATATGTGTGTTATTTAAAGCAACTGGCTCACTGCCCCTTCTTGTAAAAGAAACTCTCATGACCTATACAAAGAGTGATTATTGTAATGAGTGTTGTGACTTGTTGGCACACAATCTCTCCTTTACACATTGTACAGATTTTCTGTCATGCACTGTTTCTTCAATGAAATATAAGATTATTTTTAGACAACTAGGTATTCATTCGTTCTTTAATGCAGGTATCTGAAAAGAAACAGTAAACATTAACCAGAGTTGACGTTTTATGTCCACAAACCTAACTCTAAACGCTCATAAAGAAAGATAAAATGATTGTTTTATTAATCTTAAATGACTGCTTATCTCTGAAGTGAGTTATAAAGGTTATGACAATATTACTGATAAGCAGTATATGACGATATAAACCTTCAATGGACATGCAAGATTATTTTACACAGTGGCACCAATTTCCACAATGCTTTCTTCCCCAGGGTCATGCTTGTATAATTGAGTCAACATAAATTTGTCTAAGTGGACAAAGATTCCTTCCTTCCAGATTGATGGCAGATTGTCATTGTCATTTGTGTAATGTACAGTCTTTGGTAAAGCACTGCAGCACTTTTAGTAGTGAAGGTTGATTTTTTAAATGGTTTGGAGGTTTCCATCACAAATCAGAATGAAAGTTTGCTTATGAAGTTTTAAGATCAGTGGTATATTCATGGTTCCTTAACTGTTTTCAGTACTGCATGTTAATAGTGCATGTGTCAGAGAGTTGTAGTGCTTGATGGTTGTGGTCTATCCATAGCAATACACACATTCTCAAATGTAGTACTTGCTATTCTATTGCAGGAGCGTTGAAGCTAACATATAAATATGTTTTTTCTGCAGCAGAAGGCAATGTTCTTTTTTTGTAAAATATTTTAGCCGGATATTTATCATGTTGGAGCAATACATTACAAAAGAGTCAGACAATGTTAATCTGCAGTTAATGCACAAAACCTGTCATATAAACTGTTGGATGAAAATATCCCTTTCTTAGTCTACAGTCGTGTTCTGCTGCAGAGAGAGCCTGACTGTCTGTATCTGGTATACTGGTTTTTGATTTTGGAACTAGCCTCACAATAATCTAGTGTGTGCACAGAGGCCTAGACC
Source organism: Triturus cristatus (assembly GCF_964204655.1). Lineage (NCBI taxonomy): Eukaryota > Metazoa > Chordata > Amphibia > Caudata > Salamandridae > Triturus > Triturus cristatus. The sequence goes on from NC_140591.1 coordinate 799,719,580, forward strand.
TGCCTTGATATGAGTGAGATAATGGACCTGTCCTGTCATCTGGTGGGGCACACCAAATGTGCCCTCATTTGTCCAATAGTGGAATACTGCCACTGTCATGTGTGTAAGATGTAGTTCAGTGGTGGCAGCATACAAGTTGTGACCAGGTGTTTTTTTCTGTATCGCTGGAGTGGAGTCCTACTGGCCCACTTGTATAAACTTCCCCTTCTGTGCGCTAACCCAACTATGAGTGCTAACGTCTCAAGCGAGTGTATATATGTTGCTTGTGTGGTACATGCATTGTGTGTATGAGTGAACAAGAGTAATGGAGGCCTGTGGGTTTTGTTTTGGAAGCCCTTGACTTGTCCTGTGCACACGATGGAGCTGATGTTGTCTTCCCAAACATCGCAAGGTTTTGATGACATTCCTAAACCTGGTGGGAAGAGACCTAGAGATTGACATGGGGTAAGTGGAGAGAGGGTCCCTTTAGAATTCTATAATATCCTTTTGCTGAAAAGTGCTGCTGTTTAGTCTTCCTGAGCACTGCCATTAGGTACGTGGCGGGGATGAAGGGGGGGACTGCGGCCACTGTTGTTCAGAGTGACAATGGTCCTTTAGGGGAGGCCAGCCTTTTTTTTTTTTCTTGATTACTGTTCAGTGTGACTGTTGATAACCAGGTAAAGAAAGTTCACACCTCTCTGCGCATCTGCTATGGCTACTCCAGGCTGGAGACTACCATTTAATGAGGAGGATCACTCTACACAAAGGATGCGTTTAGACAACAGCCAATGAGAGAAGAATAGACAACTGACCCAAACCAATTCTGAAAGTGCAAACCGAAAATTTACACCCTGACTATTATGACTGTATAAAGTGGGAACCAGTGATCCCCTTGTGGTTCCAGATGCAAGTTCTCCTTAAACAGGGAAGGGAGTGTTTAGCAGAGTACCCAGGGACTGCTGTGCAACCAGCTTTCCATTTGTGAGGGGACATCACCTGAAGTCTTGCCTTGCTTGAAGGAGCTGATCCTAAGACCTGAAGTTCCTCGAAGCCTTCTTGCTGCTGAGAGAGAGACGGAGCCTGCCAACCTCCCAGAGGTGGGCAGATCTGAAAGCACCAGAGCAGCTAGACCCCTACTGGTGGGGGTCCACCCACTGAAGGAATCCTCAGAGAAGGATCTGTGGGTCCGGAGAGACATGGAGTGCAGTCTCTCCACACAAACGGTTCTAGGTGAGAACAGCAGCAAGGAGTGAGCCAAGCTGACTGTGCCACCACCAGAGAAACATGCCCAAGCTGACTTAACCGCACACCAGAGGAGTGTGTGACGCAGACTGTGCTGCTCCTCTAGAGAAGTGTGCTTGACTAGACCGAGACTCTACGCCACAGAAGTGTGCCCAAGCAGACTACACCACTATGCTAAAAGTAGTGCTAGAGTCAACCATGCTGCTTTCTACCAAAGACTGCGCAAGAGGAGATGTTATGTCATTGTGAGGCACACCATGACTTTTGACCTCTGCAGCATACCACCGACCCACCAAATCCTAGAAGTGAGTTCACAATAAACTTTAGGACTGCATCCTTGTCTGAGCGCTGAATTCCTGTGAGTACTCCAGGTGGTGACCTCCTCTGTGCCTGCCGAAGTTCGGCTGGAATCTGGAGGAACCTTCAGCAGATGTGTGTTCTCTCTGAAGAAAGAGCAAAAAAAACGTACTGCAGTTCCATGCTGGCCGCTCGAAAATTACTGCTGTTGTCAGAACTAAGAAACGGGGACTGTTTTTAAATTAACTGAGTGCAGGAACTATAACAAGGGGAACAAAGGATACTGGCCCTAGAACGCAAGACCAATTATGGGGACCTTATTAGTGCCAAGAAGGAGGGATGCCCAAGAGAAGGGAGGACAAGGGGACCACCATGTGAAGCACAGTATTTTAAAGAGACACAAAATAAGCTGTGCCAATTTTATGTAGTATTACATTTTACAGATGTATTAAAGTATTTTTCTTTGTCAAAGCAAAGCATTTAGTTAGACAATCAAGGTTTGCTCTGTTGGGTGACCAGGAGTACCGGATATCCTTAGACAGTCCTGGTTTTCAAAGGACTGTCCCAGTGCCCTGACGCTTTACTTAATTTGAAATACATGTCCTGGTTTTTGGGACAAAGTTCAAGTCATCCTGAAAGGAGAATTAAAAGGTATGTTCTTGTTAAGTAAATTGTTTGTTTCTTTCAGGCAGCGCTGGAGGAGGTTAGCTGCATGCATCCTGTAGCAGATGGGGAGACAGAGTGGGAAGGAGGGCGGGGGTGCAGGGTAGAAGTCCTGGCATTTCTAACGTTATGTGTGCGTTGCTTGTAAAAGTGTGGCTCTATATATGTGTGTGCGTGTATACATTTACAAGGCTATGTAAAATCAGGACAGGTCAGAAAAAAAAGGAATCTGGTCACCCTAATGATTGTTGATTTCTGAGTTTGTGCACCTCTACACTCCCTTCCTGAAAAGCCTTTGACTGCTTGCCATTGCTGCCACTTTGAGTCAGTTGCTGAAGAGATAGGACGTGGCCCAGTTTTACAGAACCCCAGCAGGGCATATCCTGGGTCATCAAAGGAAAATGGCCCTAACCTCTGAGGCGTAGAAGTCTCTGCCTGCCTTGTGGTTCCCTGAACAGGGTCTGACATCAACCACATTAGCACAATGAGAAGTTAAGTATGTTCACTGGTCTATTTACTGTCTTAACCTTCTACACCCACAAAGTTCAAAAGGGGGCCCTTGGCTTAGAATATTTCAACTAAACCTTTTTGAGTGAGGTTGTTACTTTTTTTATCACCAACATTTAGCAGACCTTAGCTAATCCTATCTATATAGAGGAGTCTCAGAATTTCCATGTCTGTCCTATAGTCAGTTTGTGCGCCCCACTTATATTACTCTTTGTGGATCATAATATTTATACATATCTGTATTGTCAACATGTGCTAGTAGTATTAAGGAATGCCTTAGGATGCTTCCATTTGTGGGATTTGAGGAGAGTTTTTCACATTTAGGCACTTACACCAAACTCAGGCTATTGTCATGGTTTGGCAAAGCCTCTGAAGAAATATTGTGGGAAAAGTAGTATAAATCTTTTCTAGCCTCAGAGGAGATAAATTCCAGTTCATAATGATATGCAGGTTGAATCAGCCCAGACCAGCTGTTAACCCATGATTCTATGTAGATTTCCATTTACAGATGTTTCTCCCCTTATCCATAAACTCTGGATTATCATCGTTTAGGTGCTCGGGTTACTGTTTGAAAACGATGAGACCGGGAGTCACGGGCCACCATGCCACTTTGGTGAGTTTATTTAAGAGATAGTAACTTTTCCTTTTGTACAAAAGATAGTGTGATACTTCTACTAATAAGTGGGGAGTTGTGCACTGAATATGCTCTCAGACCAACAGAGTAGGTTTTTAATTTCCATATTGATAGCATGTCATTCTTATATTATTTTTACAATCATGTACACATTTAATTTTGTGGTCCTTGTTTCCATGGTATCTTGCACTAACCTACAATTATTGATACATGGACAGTTGATCATTATACTTTTCGCTCGTTCTCCGTTTGTGCTGGACGTTGCTAAATATGAAATGACATCATGTGCGCTGTTATTTTTAACAATATAGCTTATCCTGATTTAAACCAATTTTATATATAATGTCACTGTTAGTTTTGGGCCATGTTCATATAGAGAAAATATCTTGGTGGTTCTAAGCCAAAAAGAATACTTATTAATTTTTTTGTAGAGCATGGTTCTTATTAATGAATACATGGACAATATTGGACTGTTTGTTTGGGTTAAATGGCAGTAGCAGCTGTTTTGTAGGTAGCATGATGTAACTGCTCGCTTGCCATTTAAGGTCACACAACATTTTGATGTGATCTTCCCAGTCTTTGCTCTCATTTCTGAAATTTCTCAAATATTTCTCTTCATGTGTCTTGCTATAACAAAATTGCAAGCAAGTAATTTATAATTTTTTTTTCATTGCTTGGACATTGAATGATAAAATACTGATAATTATAGACATATAATGTTTATTTATTGGGCTTCGCGAATATCATGTCGCCTGTACATGCACTGTGAATTCAAAAAATAACGATATATGAATGTATAGATATGTTGAGTAGATATTAATTGATGTTATTTTACTAGTCATATATTTACTCTTTTAGACAATGTTCATCATATAAGAAGCCTGTTGAAATATTGGAATTTTCAGTTACCAGTTTGAATTACACAAAGAAACAATCTAAACACCTTCTATATTGATCTTGGAAGGTACAGGTACATCCGAACAGGGTGTATAAAAATTCTTTTTTTAGTATACAGGCCCTTCTTCTTGAATCAAGCGATAATTATTGTGCATCTCTATATAAATGTTAACTATTTAGTAACTCAAGTCACTTGATTTGTTGTCTTTTAAATGCTTTGGTTTTGTATTTGTATGTATGTTAATATTTTCCAAGAAGTAAATTATATTTTATATATGTTTTCTCAATAGCCCTGAAGAAGTCTCTTTTTAAGAGATGAAACACGTTGGCTATGATTCTTCATGTCTATGAGGCTATGATTCTTCATGCTTATGAAAACACGAAATAAAGAAAATAATTTTTCAAAGAAAATGACATCGACGTTTTGGACATTCATTCATATATTCATTGACTTTTCTTGAATAGTGCTGAACCCTGTTGTGTTGGATTATCATCTATGTCTAAGCCTCATATTTATTTTGACTCAGATTCCATGTTCTCCCAGAAATTGGGATGTCTCGGAGTAATCTCCCCATCCAGTCATGTCTAAGTGTCATGTCATTGAGATTATTTTCACACTCAAACCTCAGATCAGCATTCAAACAAAGGTCATGTGATAGGTGTGGTCTGGTGATGGGATTTGTTCTGATCTGACAGTAATGGGTAGAACTTATTTACCATTGCCGGCACGGAGTCAACCTAAATTGTTGCACATTATCACAATGATGAAGCAAACTATAGAGTCCTTCGGGTAAAAAACATAAGACCAGCCAGAAAAATCAAATAAGGAGGCTCAATAGTTTTCCTAATGATTCTAGGATTATGTCATTACAGATTCTGAGGAATGCTCCTCTGTTGATTTCTGCATGTATTACCTCCAAGGCTGGTATACCCCCTAGGGTATGCTGTAGCTGGATAAGGAATTCCTAAGGTTCCTTGGGTCACTGGACCACTAGCCCTTGTGTGGTAAGGCCAACAACTACTGGTAAGACACAACAAGAAGTGCAATACAGAGCATCTAATCATGGAGAAGGAAAGTGTGGCATAGTCTACATACCTCTGGCTGAGTTAGGACACCTTAGGCAAACCTCAAGTGGGTCCTGATGTCCTACTTACTTTCAGTGTAGGACTAATATTCCTGTGCGGGATCAGTATTCCCTTGAGCCAGCCTTTAATGAGGCTGCTACCCTGCTGGACCAAGTTAATTACTTTGCTAGCCAGCCTCCCCTCGACAATAAACTGATTTGGAGAGGGTTAGCCTTCTCTTGGGAAAGGAAATGGGAAGGAGAGCTTATAAACTCACACTCACTGACAAGCATTCTTTTCCCAAAGAGCAAAGGGGGACATACAGACTTCTGGTACCATTCAAACCAGAGGCTTCCTTTTGAAGCTTTGTTGAGTAGCAATCAGTTTGCTATGCCAGTCAAGTGCAGAGTTACAGGTGTTATAGGCCATGGGAGAGTTGTGACAGACCAAAGCTTGAATTTATCATCTTGAAAAATCCCAGAATGCTGTACTCAGGGAATGCCTCAGATGGTGGGAAAATGATTTTATTTCTTTGGATTGGGTTGAAACGCCCACCATCTAGACATCTCAACTTCCAGTTTTAATTGCTGCACAAGAGAATAACTGCCAGAAGAAGTAGAAACTACAGAAGAAGAAAGGTGGACTGGCTTGCTGATGAGCCCCTGTCTGGGGAGAGCTGCAGTCAAGTTCTCTGTTGGATGATGGTCTTTAACCCTATTGGCCCTAGCCACCCCTCTCGCTCTGGAGGAACATAAAAGATGGAATTGCTGGGGATCCTAAAGGATAAGGCTTCCTTGGACTTCTGTGGACTAGTCTGTAAAGATGACATTCACAATTTTCCTTCAACAGTACGTCTTCTTTATTGGTAGAAATTGCTCAGATCCCCAGCTGTCCAGCCGGTACATCCACCGCCTGTCTCTGTCTCCCAGAACCCCTCCTCTGCTGTCATTCCCCTCATCACATTCCATTTACTCAACATTCTTTGTTCAACACTACACATCATTTTAAACACATAAATGTAATATCAAACCATATAAACATCACATATAGCAAACAAGATAAAGAAAATCTTTTTGTGCAAGTATATTATGTTTATCTACAAACTTTATACACATCCCCAATACTCCTCGTTGTTCCATCATCCAAAATCACTACTTTCCTTTTAACATCCATCACCTTACAGGGATTAGAATACTTTCTGTCCCCTTTGCACACAAAACCAGTCCTCCTTACAACAACCCAATCTCCCTTCTGAATCAAGAACTCTCGCACACATTTCCTCCTATTGTAATACTCCATATTCTTACCCTGAGAATCTTCCACTTTCCTTCTTAACTCCTCACGATCAACCCTCACATCACTCCTTCCCCTCAACCAAATGGGACACTCTTTCAACACCTGGCTCTCTTCCTTTCAAGGATAGAAAAGGTGAAACACCCGTGACAGAATTGGGAGTCGTCCTATGCGCCCAAATCATCCTCCTCAACTCTCTCCTCCATGGAAGACCATTTGCCAAAGGCAACTGAACATTTTCCATGATCAACCTATTTACCTTTTCTACCAATCCATTGGTCTGTGGTCGGAACAAAGCCACTCTCTCATAAACATTTCCCATTTTGGCCAAATAACTAGTCATCTGCCTGGAAACAAACTGTGCTCCATTATCCGATACAACAGTCTTTGGAAATTCTTCCTCCACAAATGTCTCTTCAAAAAATTCAATTATTCCAGTAGTATTCACTTGTTCAACAGGTTTCACTACAAACCAATTAGTATAGTAATCTATTAATCCCAACATATATTTGCCACAAGAACCCAACCTTGCTATAGGTCCCAAAATATCAACAGCCAACTTATCCCATTGTTTGTTTGGAAAAACAACACATCCCAAAGGAGGTTGTCTTATAATTTTTGTTTTATCACTATTGCTACAGGCCACACCAACCTTTACCTTATCTTCAACCTCACTATCCATCCCTGGCCCTCAGAAAGACTCTCTCACCTTCCTCTTTGTCATTCCTCGTCCCAGGTGCCCCTCGTGCGCAATATCAACTATATGCGCACAAGCTCCTTCTAGTGGAACAAACGGACTCCTTCTCATCAATTTTCCATCCACAATACTCAACTCATCCTTAACCACAAAATATTCCTTTATCGACTCAGACAACTCCACTCCATCCCAGCCTTGTACTACCTTATGTTCCACTTCTCTCATCACCAAATCATTATCCTTGGAATGTTCCATTCTTCCATACTTACAGCATGTCCTATTATTCTGCACTCATCTTCGCCAAATACCTCTTCAACACAGTTCTCTTCAACAACAGGCATTCTTGATAAGTAAGTAGTCCGCAACCCATTTTTACTGCCTTTCACAAACTCCACCTCAAAGTTAAACTCCGTGACTGATAATAACCACAGTGAAATACGAGGTGTAACATTTCCTTCTAGCCCCCTTCCACCTTTGAAAATATAAGTTAATGGCTTATGATCTGTTCCTGCTTTGAAAGGTAAACCTCAAATATAAAATCTGAAATGATTAATTCCCCAGCAACAAGCTAAGGCTTCTCTTTCAATGACAGAATACGTTGTTTCTGCCCCTTGTAACCTTCTAGATGCAAAACCCACCATGTACTCTTCTCCATCTTTAACGTGAGATAACACTGCACCAATGCCCACGTTGCAAGCATCTGTGGTTACATATGTCCTAGCTGTAATATCAAAATGTCCTAATGTGGTCACTGGAACGAAATTTAGTTTAATTCTCTGAAAGGCATTTTCACACTCCTCATCCCATAAAAATGGTGACCCTTTTTTCATCAATCTTCTAAGGGGTTCCACAGCATCTGCAAACCTTCCAACGAACTTGGAAAAATATTCTGCAAGTCCGAGAAATGACTTCAGTTCATCCTTGCCAACAGGTCTTGGTGCCCTTTCATTAGCTAACACTATGCTTTTCTTCGGTTTAATTCTATCTTTGTTGATTACATATCCCAAATATGTCACTTCCTTTCTTTTTATTTGACATTTCACTTTCGGTATAGTTAGTGCATGCTTCTCCAACCTTCTCATCACCTCTTCAAACAACTGATCGTGTTCACTCCCACACCTCCCTACAATAAGAATATTATCCTGGAAGCACAATATTGGTCCATATCTCCAAAAATGTTTTTTATCATTCTTTGAAAAAGAGCCGAAGTGAAGCTAGCCCGAAAAGCATCCCTTTTTAATGAAAAGCTCCTAATGGTGTTACAAAGGATGTAAGATGCCTCGATTGTATGTGGATTTACCTGATAATACGCGGCCCGACATGTCTAGTACACTAAACACAGATCCCTTTCCTTTTGTTGTTAACATCTCAAAAATATTGGGAAGAGGTTGCCTATCCACTCAGATGCTTTTATTCAAATCACTCAAGTCCACACACAAACAAATTTGTCCAACCTCTTTTGGTGCAGCAACAATTGGACACAGCCACTCTAACGTTTTGATGGGTTCAATGATCTGCTGTTTCAAAAGTTTATTCAACTCTAATTGCAGTGGTTCCCTCATGATATTAGGAATTCCTCTTACTCTAAGTACTATCAGCTTTACACCTTTCTTTACAATTATTTTATGGGATAACCCTGTTAGCAATCCCAGTTCCTCTGAAAATACTTGTGGGTAGTTTTCTATCATATCTAATTGTGCATCTTCCAATACTTCTTCAATTTCACCCCTTTCCTCCCCATTACAGGTTCTTCTGCATTTGGTTTGATTATTATATCTAAGTCCTTTTGATGGCACCACCCTAACAAATCAGATCCAAAGTCTGTGACATAGACACTTCCATATACTTTTTTCCTTTTAAACTCTATCGTCATCCATTCCATTCCTAAAATTTGTATTGTTTTTCCAGCATATCCCAAAGCCTTAATGTCAGGTTTCCCCAACTACACTATTTCCAGAGATTTCCAATTATTCTCATAAGTCCCTTTTGATATGAGAGTAAACAAACTTCTAGAGTCTTCTAGAGTCTACCAAGACTCTTATCTCCTTACCATTCAACTTTATGTTACCATACTCATCATAGCTTTCCCTTTTCACTTTCCGTACCTCCAACACTTCGCTTTCTTTTTGCCCTATTTCGACTTCCTTTTGTTCACCTTCTACCATCGACATGATTTGTTCAATACTCTCACAACAATCAAGCATTTCTTGGTCAACTACTTGAATCTTTATACTGTTCTTAGGGTCTCTTTGCTCAATCTTTGTCCTGCATACTTTTGAAAAGTGACCTCTCTTGCCACAATTTCTGCAAGTTGCCATTCTAGCAGCACACATCGTGCTTGAGGCAATTATGCCCAAGTGCCCCACAACAAAAACACTTTATTTCTCTCCAATTTATATTCTTAGTTTTCACATCAATTTCAAATCTATCCTTGTACATGCTTGCTTTAGTATTAGGATTGTCTTGTGCCTTTCCGCTTTCTTTTTTGTTTGTACATATTACTCCAACCTCATTTACTAGTTTTTCACTCCGATTATCATTACTCTCCATTTCTTGTAACCACATAGCAGTATGTTCCATCCCTTTAGCGATTTTGGGTAGCCTCATTCAGATCAGGATCTTATATTAATAACTTTTCTTTTATCTTATTATTATTGGTACATCTGACAATTTGATCCCTTGTAAGGGAATCACTCAATTGTTCAAAATGACAAGATGATGCTAATCCTCTCAATGCAGCTACATAAGACGCTATATCCTCCCTTCAACTACTAAATTATGAAGAAGAATAGCTTGCCGTCTCAAAGGTCCATATCTATCACCCCCCAATGGCCAATATATAAGTGAGAAATAATTTTTTCCATTGTTTCCATGGAATTGGAGGTTTTCCAGGTGTTGCCAAAAATGAAGGAGGTGATGCCATACTTTGTTCAGCCATGCTGCCTCTAGAATAAATTTAATAAAATAAAATAATATAATAAAATACAAATTTAATATAATAAGTTAAAATAGAAAATGTAAATACCAATTTAAAGAAACAATCTCTTTGTCTTCACTTGAATTAAGTTGTTCCAGTCTTTCTTTTAAATGTATTTCTCTTCTTTTGGGTGTAATTGTTTCAGTCTTTCTTTACTGTATACTGCAAGCAAGAGACAAGTCCTTTGTTGGTGTCTGATAGCGTTTCAAGCTAGAAGAATCGAATCACCACGCTGGAGAATGCTCACGATGGTGAATATTTTCTTTAATTTGCCTTGAATTCACTGCGTGTGCCCTCGGTGTTACACAAAATGTGAGTAAGACACCGTGTGCTATTGTTGTTGGTGCCGAGTCTTGTGAGTTGCGTGTGCCACCTATTTAATCGCGTGAGGTGCTCGTGCCCCACTGTGCCGCTTGATGATCGCGTGAAGTGCTCGTGCTTCACAACGCTGCTTGTATCTCGCGTTGTAATCGTTTGGTGCCTTGTTTCATGAAGGGCTTACGCCGCTTCTTGATCGCGCGAGGTGCTCGCGCCTCACCGTGCTTCCTGGTGCTCGCACTGTAACTGCCAAAACATGCTAAATCCGAAACATTGGTAATACGGCCAAATTAGTAAATACATTTGCCTTGCCTGGCCCTTGTACAACATCCGCTGAGGTCACTTCATGCCGCTACTCTTCAAATACCGTATTTCACTGAATTACGTATTTTATCCCATCTTACTCCAAGGGTGGGGATGTGATGAAATCTGCCCCTTGCACAGATAATCGTTGTTGTCTCTTGTCGCCAATGTAAAGATGACATTCACAAGTTTCCTTTAACAGTACGTCTTCTTTATTGGTAGAAATTGCTCACATCCCCGATACATCCACCACCTGTCTCTGTCTCCCAGAAGCCCTTCTCTGATGTCATTCCCCTCATCACATTCCATTTACTCAACATTCTTTCTTCAACACTACAGATGGACTTGCTGGGGATCCTAAAGGATGAGGCTTCCTTGGACTTCTGTGGACTAGTTATGTGGTGGGTTGCCCTGGATGAGGACTCCCTGGTGACTGGTAGACACAGAGGCAAGTTGCAAGTGGCCACGAGGCCATGTGGTCTGGCAGATCAGGCAGGAAATTAGCCTGCCTTGATGGCACAGAATCTTCTAAAGGAAGACCCAGGGTGAAGAAGTTTGCAAGGACCTCATATATGAACAGATCCCTGGCTCTGTGCAGCTCCCTGCTGCTAGAAGGAGGCGGTTGGGTTCTGGAGCTGGAAAAAGAGCAGAAGCTAAATGGACAGGAGCGTAGGTCTCTCAGTTCTCCCTCAACTGAAAGAGAGCAGTTGAAAATCAGTTACTGAAAATTAAGGAAAATGTAAATGCCAGGATGCTCTAAACAAACACTGCTGCTGCTGGAATGTGCCGCCAGAAGCAAAACACATCAAATCACATTAAGAAAGACTCATTAGGCTCAGAGATATCTGCAATTTAGTGAGCTGCGCATGTTCAGGCTTCATTAGGCCTGTCGGGCCAAGAAAATCAGTGCTGTACCCAAAATTCACTTTGATATTACCCTGAGGATGGCCATTTCCTCAGGGCAAAACCACTGGAAAACTGGTGCATGTGGCAACACCCCATCTCCATTTTCTTAAACCCAATGAGGGTCAGTGCCACAGGAGTATTATACCCCACAAACATGTCACGTTCTTATTTCCAAACCTCTTTTGGGGGAGGGCCAGTTATCTGAGGGGATGACCAACTGCACCCATGCCTGTCATTCCTACTCCCTGCTCCCTATGTCCAAGTCACACCTGTAGGAGTGTGATGGTTAGAAGTTGCTTCAGTACTGTCACTGGCAGCACTGGCAGGGGCAATGGGTGAAAGCTGCAGTGGCCTCCTTACGTGGGCCCTAGCACTTCTTTTTTTACAAATTAATCTGTGGACCAGGGGCGTTGGCATTTTTCATGTGACAAAAAAATTACAAAGAAACCAAAAAAAAGGGAATATTTACCAGCATTTCAATATCTGATAAAAGCCTGCAGGCATAAGGTACTCCACATGAGCACTGGAGCCACAGTAATTTATATGCCTCTCCCGCTGTGACCCAAAAGGGTAGGGGCACTGCCTGGTGAATATGCTGCTTTTGAAGGCCACCCAGGAGCAGTAGTGGGCGTCCCAACATGGAGGAGACCCCTACAGTCAATATTCATTGGTCATTCTAACTCTTTCAGGTTGCTGGAACAGTGACATTGGAAGAATTTTCTTCAAGTACTTTTGTTAAAAAATTCTGGGATACATGGACCTTTTTTTGTTAGATATTGTAGTTGTAGTGGTGGAAAAAGTATGTTCCTGCTGCATCAGTTTGAATACTGAAAATTGTATTCACATGTACATTGTTGACAGCTAATCACTGTATATGTTGTTTCAAGTCAATGAAAGGCGGGATTGTCCCAAAAGATTTTGAATATTTATTTGCATTGTGGCGAACCCCTGGATGGAGATGTGGAAATTGATTATTGCACCCCTCATATTGTGTGAGGTTCATGGAAGAGGTACTTTGTTTTAGGGGTTAGGGCTTGCTAGTGCAACTGCAGACTGTAAAAGGTTTCTTCATCGGAAGGAGCCCAAGGTACATTTAGTGGGTTACCTGACCAGCAGGTGCCCTCCGTTGGTTGTGTGTCCATTTAGAGGATGTCACCATAGGCATTTCCATCTGCCATGCTATATATATTTGTTAACTTGTGCGTCGTTTTTAGAAGTGTGTGTAGTAAAGTACTTTTTTCTTTATTAGAGTAAGTCCTGGCTAAACAGAATATTACTAGCTGTTGTTTGTTACTTTGCTGAGTTCTGAATTTCTTGCTCATAGCACCGTGCCTCAGTATACCAAGGACGGCTTGGCCTTGCTACCCTGAGAGTCAAGTGCTAAACAGAGGTACTTGGTTTTCAGATGGAGGGTTGCAGAACAGCTGATCCGGGGCAATAGTTGTTACATGTGGGGCTCAGCCTGTCCTGATATTCTTCGACCTGGATTTCTTTCAGGTACACTTCAATGCCCAGGCGTTGGATCTATACTAGACTTTGACCTACAATCAGGTCAGTTCCCCTCATTTCTTTCAGCAAGGATCTCAGATAATTTCCCATATTTAATTGGAGCCTTAGGGGACTCAGTTAGGAAGCACCTCACACTAGTTGACACACTCACTTCGACTTACTATTCACTCTTCTGTGACTCGCGGTTTGTGTAGGGCGCATATGGGTTATGTGCCACTAGGTAAGAAATAGTGCTCCTCTACATATGATAGAAGGAAGACATTACCTGACAGGTATGGACTGTGTGCCATTTCTGTTCTTAAACATGAGAGAATGACTCTTGGTATTTGAGTTTATCCGAATGAATGAGTGCTTATGCATTTGTCTAGCTATTTCGGACAGCTGTGACCGTTACACAGTTCTGATGGCTCTTGCCCTGTATGACAGAGGGGAATGCGTAAATAGGCTTCAAATTACGACACCTAACCCACTGAGTAGATGATCTTTGAATGGTTCATAAAAATATGTTTCCTGGACCCAGGGGACCAGGTGGATGTACTAAGTTAACAGTGGCGACTGGCACAGTATGGGGGTGACTGGGCAGGGTAGCCAGGGGTGAGAGGTTTAAAAACATATATAAAATTCACTTACCTGATCGCCACATCTCCCCTCTGTCTCTTCCATATCATCCCTTCGCTCTGACCGGAAGAAGGAAGCATCCTGGTTCCCTGAGCCAATGACAACGCTGCAATGCAGTGTAGTGATTGGTCTGAGAGCCGCGGTTTGGCGCTCAGACAGGGAATAGGAGCCTGGGCATGTTCTCCACCCAGGCTGTAATGCAGCCTGGGTGGAGCATATGCAAAGTGCGCAAGATTGTTTGGCCAGGCCAAGACGGCCGGCCAAACCATCATGCGCACTTTAGAGTGCAGCAACCACTCCTCCCTTGTCACAGGAGCCCGGCCTGCCCCACACGAACCTGGTGGATACTAAAAATAAAATGATAATAACCTATGTTATTATTATTTTATTTTTAATTTTACACTGCTCCGCGAGCAGTGGGGTGACGCTCTTCTGCCTTAGCAAAAGATCCGCCACTGTACATTAATTTATGAGTAGGATATAGTGCTATTTCCCCGAAACACGTCTTCACTATGAATTAAAGATGTGTGCTCACCAGCCGCGGTCCGTGCAGGTGACAGCGGTGGGGCGGTGGGGCCGCATAAGGTGGGATTTCTAGGGACGATGCCGAAGGAATATTTATTATTTATTTAATTTTCCCTCGGCATCGTCCCTTGAAATACCCCTTCCCCGGCTCCACAGCCCCACCGCTGTTACCTGCATGGACCGCGGCTGGTGCTCACTTCTGTACTAGATAATGGTGCCAACTCAGACATGTTGCCTGAGGGATGAGGATGACGCAAAGATAGGGAACACGCTCTACACATGGATAACATTCCTAAGGACCACAGAATGTAAGGACGTTCATGATACCAGTACCTGGAAATTATACCAGTATTCCAATGTAGTGGTTCCTCCCCGGCCTGTTTATTTACTAATTATTAAATAAAAGACAATGATCAATTATTTCAAGTTTATGATGTTGCCAGGAACACATTGTCCTTTGTTTGCTCCCCATATTTATGTTGGAGCAATATATTTCCATCACTTTTAAACGCGTTTAAAGACTGCCTTATGTAAGGCTGCAGTCTGTATTGTGTTACCTGCCAACCCAGAGCTCATGTGCCATGAAGCATTGCTGAGCAAGACTTTGGCACCACGACAGGGCGGCACCGTGCTGTGCTGCGTCATCTCTTTGAAATGTGCTGTCGATGACACGTGTTGCGCGATGTTTACCCAACTGAGGCTGAGCATCGACTTGGATAAAGACAGAGACTTATTGAAATGCTGAAGGTGGAGGAAAGAAATCCAAGATGTCTGCGATATATTTCAATTTTAAAAAGGCAGCCGTCGTCATTCTTATAAACAGTGTCAATGTCTAAATTTTCGGCTAACACAGGGCATACCCGCTTGCATCCTATCATGGCATGCATGGTTCACCAATGGCTGGGTTTCACCGGTGTAATCCCAGCAAAGCTCACTGACGCACTGTGTTGGCTTAATTACTTCGAAGATTTTGAGGGGGCAAAACGTATGCATTTCATAGCAGCCTATCGTGGATAGGCCAAGATGTTCCGGTGAATAAAGGCCTAATACATTTATTATTAGTATTAGTATTGTTATTATTCGTAATATTATGATTACTACTACTACTACAAGAATCACTAGTCTCAATCGTGAATATCATAAAACTTGAATTGATCTATTAAAAGACAATCACTCTAATGATTTTTGGTCTCTCAAGTTAAAAGCAAAGTGTACTGTACACAATGGTAGAATGGAGGGAAGCATGGGATTCAGACAAGAGGCACCCCTAGGTAGAAGTTAGAGCAAACCAAATGATTCTATTCTATTGGCAACGGTGGGGCTGCTTCACAAAAACATTTATGAGTATGGGACGTACTACTACAGGTGCACTCTTTTACACTCTCTTACATGCATTTATGAATCGTCCCCCAAATCATCCAACCGCCTGTTAGTGAAAGTGCATAAAGGGCGCAGTGCATTCTATTTGCACAAATTCAATAAGATTATTCCCTGAATATTCCAGCTTCAGATATTTTTGGACCAGTTTACAAAGGCATACTACTGAAATGCATTTGTAAATACCCCGAGTGTGTCTTTGAACAAGTGAGGAGTAAGAGTTTCTTTTTTCTAGCCATGATCTTTTTCAGATACTGTTCAAAATTCAGCCTCTCTGCTCCACTGCCCCATCACGAACTCTTGGATAATCTCGTTTCACATTATTATAGGTATTTATGAGCATTTATGTAATGACTCTTCATTTGTTGTTACTATGCAGGCCTGCTTCAATAGCTAGAAGAACACAGCTTCTTTTCAGTCTCTGATCTGTGAGACTTTAATGATCCACCAAGTGATCCTGTTTCTTATTTGGGTGAACCAAATTGCTCTATCACGTTTTCAAACTATGACGAAAGGCCAGGTTCTGTTTCTGGCGATTGGTAAACGATTGACCTGATTCACAAGTGTAAACTGAGATAAAAGTCTAACTTTATGACTTTCGGTTTTCACAAGGAGCATTTACGAGTAGTAAAGTAAGACTTTTGTCTCAGTTTTGGTCTCAGTTAAACTTAAGACCAAAACTTATGTTTAACTGGGACAAAAGTTTAACTTTACTACTTGTAAATGCCCTTTGTGAATACTGAGGTCGTGAAGTTAAAATTTCGTCTCAGTTTCCCTTTGTATATCGGGCCCAATATATTTGTCTCCTAGCTTTAGAAAGTGGTGTGTTATTTCTTGCTTCATTTCTTCACTCTCCACTCATCCACTGTGCTCATCCTTTCTTAGGGCTGATATTAGCCAAGACCTCTTGAGTATATTAAAATTATACACATAATATACTTATCTATAGGAGCTCTCAGTCAGTTTTCTTCATCCACTGGTCTGTTGTTGTCTCATTCACCAACAATAGCTTACAGCATGGGGCACATCAGCCATTTGTTAACTTGTCTATATTTGACGGCATTATGCTGTTTCACAAGAACCCCTCTGCACATGAAGTAGCTCGCTTCAGTACCAGGGACTACTACGGCAATGTGTTCTTTGTGAGCCCAAAAAAGATTTTTTGGTTTTAGCCAAAGTTATTTTTTTTATGTTGTCAAGTGTCCCATCAGCGCACCCAATAATAAAGGTTTACAAAGACAATGACAAACCAAAACAAACACTGGCAAAGCCAGAAGGCTGTCAGTCAACTCTAAACCGACTGACGCTGGAAACGCTTGTTTTTATTTCACTTTGGTATCTACCCACCAGGCAAACAAGAATTTTGAAGTTTTTTCAGGGAATTAATGTAATTTACAATGCAAGTTACAATACAATTGAAACACCATTATTACACTTGAGAATTGAATAAAAGGTGTGGCATTCTGGTCTGTTGGATCACAAAAATTATAAATATTGCTGTCTTAAATGTTTACTATTGTATTGAACTCTTATAAAGCGAAAGCCAAGTCCCGAAACAAGGTGACAGAGAACAGCAGTTAACATATAGTCCATACAAAGGAATAATCCAAATGTAATATTTACAAATTTACAGCATGCTTACATGGGAGAAAAAGAGAATATATAAATGTAAATAGATACATTGGTTACTTACATCAATATCTACTGCAAAATATACGAGACTGTGGTTGAGCTTTTCAGTGAGTGAGAGATTTTGTGATTTTTCAGGTTTAGATCTGCTGTTAGGTTCATTTTGCATACAGTGATCATAATCTTGCATTTTCAGTAGTTCAAAATGGTTACAGATAGCTTTTCAACAAGCACTTGAAGACAAAGAGTGGTGGAGCTTCTCTTATTTGTGTGAATTGGATTTTTCAAACATTAAAACTATTTTCTGAGTAAGCTCAAGCGAGATTAAGTGTTATCTGAAATACGTGACTTCTATTTTGAGGCAGTCTTTGCTTGTAAGCTTTCAGGAACTACCTGAGGTGTTCATTTAGTAGGGTTGGTACTTGGGGTACTTAACTGCACAGCCTTGTATGCCAGGCAGTCTGTTTAAAAGGATAATTGGGCTTCCCTTGGTAACATCTTAGAAAGGTTAATAGCGGTTTGATGCAGCTGAATTTCTACATATTTTTGAATAGGAGTACTGCTTGTTGTAGGACTGACCGTTCATTTCTGAGACATATTAGGTGTTCATTAGCATAGTCAGTAAGCGACAATGCTAGGGCTTGGACTGCAATTATAATGTCCTCTTGTGCAATCAACGGTTTATAGTGCCTGAGTAGTTTCAGTAGGTAGAAAGGATTTTAGCTACATTTCTGACATGAGATTCCTGTTTTTGGTATGTGCAACACGCAAAGACAAGTCATTTGGCTTATATGACCTTTTTAGGTTGGAAACCATTTTTGCTGGGCAATGAGTCAGGGATCATTCAACTTTGACATCTGGTTTTGTGTAAGGAACTGTAATTATATTTTTGGATTATTAAATTGTAGGTGTCCTTTATGAATCTATTTTGGGATTTTGCAAACACAATTTCTAAAAAATATGGGGTCTAAGTTTTTGGTGATTTTAGGTAGAACTGGTTGCGTTAAGTGTATTCTATGAGGTTTATGCCTAGCCCTTTGTTGAGTTTACCGAATGGTTTTACATAGGTATTGAATAGATGAGGTACAAAAACCTATTCCTATCAAACCAAGGAGTGTTATGGGTTTTGGTGTAAGTTGGACTGGTTCATTTACATGCATTGTATCCTTTTGAGAGATTGGAAGAAAAATAATTCTAAGGCAACCATTCACTATATTAAGATGTTCAGTAGGACATTGTGGTTGACAGTGTCAAAAGAAAAAATTATGACAGGTCAATTGCTTTTAAATGCCAATTCTAGTGTTTATCAAACATCCACATGGTGTCATCTTCTAACTTTCACATAGCAGTTTCCATGCTATTGCCCGATTCTAAACTGGCTTGGTGAATGTCTTAATGGTTGAAGTAGTCTAGGAAAATTGTTAATCACAGAACCCAGTTATTCACCCAAAAGCAGCAAACATATCTAAAATGTTAACACAACTGCGATAAAGATCCAGAGGACATCCAAATAGAAAGGGCAATATAGAAGTATTTCTTTTACAGGTAGCATATTTCTCAAAAGGTGGTATCAGTAGTTTCGACCTTTAATCTTTATGCTTTGGACAACAAAGTACTCCATGAATTGTGTCTTGTTTCTTTCTAGACCACACTAAACATTATCAAAGGTTCTTCTTTACACTGCCAAATTCCCTTTTGGTCAAAATTTCTATTTGATCCAGGCTAATACTTCGTCCTGCCTGACAGGCTAAGGAGCAATGTCTGGCAATACTCTAGAAGAACATTTTACATTTTATATTATAAGAGCAAATATTTGTTATTGTAAAGCGCCTTTAAAATACCATTACAGTCAAAATCTTTAAAAGACTATTTTAACTTATGTCTTCCAATTCTAAAATGAATAAGGGGGTTGGTTTTGGATTCTATGTTTAGTGCAGATTCACGACCGTTTTTTTCACAGATATGAGCCAGCAACCTTATGTTTATCTCTACACAATATATGCAATCTCCTCCAGATATCCATCATTTTATTTTAATCCCTATTTTGCTTTTGCATGATCTCCCTAGTGACCATTGCTTGCAGTAGAATGTCTATTCAGGCTACATTAATTTGTCTGAGTCTCAAAAACCACAATTCTGTCAATCCAACATTGAAATCACTCCCATTCATCTGACATATTGGAACAAAGGCTGGGTTATTTACAAAAGCTAGTGCCGCGTTGCACTCCAACTAGAGACTTCGATCAGCCACCTGCAGCCTAATTCAACAGATTTCGGTTTAAAGGATAACATATGGTGGAAGATCCCTGGGTGTTCAAAATTCCCAATTATGGAAAACCTAGTCCTCTTCTCATTGCTGCAGCTCCAGAAAACAGAACTGATCATGCTAGCTTTTAACGAAGCATGGTTGTGAGGTTAACAACTGAAAAATGTTGGCTAGGGACATTCAGAACAAATCGATCCTGCAATTTATTTACTACCTATAATTTTCCAGTTTACATTAACCATGCTGTCTAGTGCGCTGAATTAACAACAACAAGGTGACACTTTAGTGCTTTACAAAAACAAGTAAATATATAAATACATGAGCTAAACACTTTAAGCAGAAGTCAGGGAGTGGTGAACAAATATGGAGGTTGCACCGCCCTCTCCCTGGAGTTTTAGAACACGTAGAGGGTGCCTCTTTAGGATAATATGTATGTTAACCTACGTTTAGGACAAAAGAAAATGCTCATTCCCAATGAGTACATGCAGTCTATAGACAATGGTTGGAGACTATATGGCTCTAAGCACAGGCGCTCCTACCTTTGAAAATGCCTGGGTCATTTTGGAGTGGTGAGGCTGGCTGGAGCATGACAGATGGATGCATAGATGTATCCTCAGGTGCTCAGGCAATTTAATGGAGAGGGATGGCATTCGTAGATTGGTTTCCATCAAGAAGATGTATAATTTTCAGAAATAAAACTAAATGGTTGCAGTTTAGCATAGAGGCTTACTCAGCTGATGCACAAAAGTAGGGATTTCTCAATGAGTATATGTAGTATTGAATGCGCAGGATGGGACAATGCTTTTGATAATGCAGATTCTGAATGAGCCATATAGAAAAGAAAGGAGCCTCAGATCAATGTTTTGCAATGTGCTAAAGCAACCTCTGGTCAAGCTTTGTGTAGCGTTTTACCAGTTTGGGTCCCCGCCAATGACTACTCCACACATGGAGCTTAGTATTACACATCTTTATTCTGCTGCATGTAAGTGCAAACTCAACATTCGAAGCAAAGCTTCATAGCATTGCTCTCTGACACGTACGTCACAGCTAAACGGAGTCCATTAGGAGGCAAAAGCGTTCCATCATAAGCTATCCCAATACACTACATCTCCCACTCTGTTAAATAAAAATAATGTTTTTTTTTATGTATACATTTATATATAATTAAATTTCTTCGATCAACCTTCTTAGTGCTTTAATTACTCGACCTGATCTGGTTACTGGAAGCTGGTAACCATCATCTTCACTGTTAGAGATCTTTGAAGATGGTGAAGAAGTAACAGCAGTCACTGAGTTTTCAGGTTCAGTCTTTATTTCACCATCTTGATCAGAAGACTGATTAATTAAATGCCAAAAGTGAGAAGAGTCTCTGGTGATAGATTTTCCAGGACGCTGGGCAGTCAGCATATGTCCCTTGCATCACACAATGTAGAAAGGTCCAGCATCATAAGGAGCATCAGATTTCTTCTTTTGGCATTCATCATGCGATCACTAAATCTCCTGTCTTAAACTCAATGTTCTTTGCATATTGCCTCTTGTCAGCATAGGCTTTCAACTTTTTCTTTTTAACCAGGTCCTTTGTCGGAGTTGTATTCTCACTTCCTTCTCTTTTGTTGGTTCATTGAGGGAACTTTGTTGTCATTGCTATCCCGAACATCAAAGTCGCAGGACTTTTGCCTGTGGTCAAGTGAGGTGTTGAACGATAGGCTCATAGGGTGGTATTCAAAACAGCCTTCAGACTGAGCCTCTCAAGAGTTGCATGCTGTATTGCTTTCTTTAGCATGCTCATAAAATGCTCAACGGGTCAGTTGGCCTGCAGCCACAAAGGTGTGCTCTCTTGATGCTTTATGTTCAGATGCTTCAGGAAATCCTTGAATTCTCAACTGTTAAATGGCAGGCAATTATCAGATTTTAATATAGCTGGAACTCCCCATGTCACAAAGATGGTGTGTAGTCTCTCAATGACTCGCTCATGAGTTGTGGATGATAGATACTCTATTAATGGAAAATGTGGGTATTCATCCAGAATTACCACCAGAAGATGTCCATTTTCGAGTGGACCAAAGAAATCCATTGCTGTTTTCTCCCATGCATGCTTAGGGTGTTCTGACATGGGAAGATTATGTTTAGTAATGTTTGTAGAAAAGCAGTTGCATTGATGACAGGCCTTGAGTTGCTTTTCAATCCTCTTATCTAAATATGGAAACCAAACACGGTCTCAGAGAGCTCTTTTGGTGGCAACAGTACCACGATGTCCTTCGTGAGCCACTTCAATTATTTTCTGTCTCAAACTTTGCGGAATTAGGATTCTCGACCCTAGCAGTATTACTCTTTCTTGAGTTATAGACAGTTCATCTTTATTCTATTTTGTACTTTTGGTATTCATCATCACTGGTGAGAGGTTGAGTATGTTGGTTCCATGACTGATGTGTAATTATATCTTTCAGCTTCAGCATGTCACTATCATGGCTCGTGGCAGTGATGATCTGTGCTAACGATTTTGCAGCTGGCGTATTTGATTTTACAATGAAATTAATGAAACTTCAGCCATTTTTGATGGAGTACCCTGGCCTTCTATAGGCACTTTGGTAAAGTAGTCCGAAGGGTTTTAATATTTCCCTTGACAATGCACAGTGGTATAATCATACCCTTGTAATCATAGTCTCCACCTTCAGCTGCTGGGAGGCATCTAGGCTTTTGGATTGCCAAACATAGTCAATAAAGCTTGATGATCAGTTACTAGCATAAAAGGCTTTCCATACAGGAATACATGGAAATGTTCATAAGCCCATACCATGGGCAAACTTTCTTTCTCAGTTATGAGTAAGCATGTTCTGCCTGAGACAACCTTCTACTGGCATAGGCAACAATATGCCTTTGAGAATGGGGGGAGTCCACTGTGCTGTGCAAGGATAGCACCTAACCCAGCAGGGCTAGCATCAACAACAACCTCTGCAGGAAACTTTGGGTTGAAATAGACCATTCCAGTAGCTGTTTCAAAGGCTTGTTTGAATTTCTTGAAAGTTCTCTCACATTCTTGTGACCACCAGTTTTTTCTCCGTTAAGTCTCATAAGGGAGCACTTATGGTAGTAATTTCTCTTATGTATCTTGAACAGTAACTGGCCATGCCAAGAAATTAATGTATCATAGAAACATCTTGTGGAGGATCAGTATGTGACAGGGTTTGTAATTTGGCAGGATCAGGTGTCATAACCCCATCTGAAAAGATATGGCCAAAGAATTTTAACTTTGTCTTGTGGAACTCACACTTGTCTGCAAGTCAGGCCTCCATCAGTCAGTAAACAACATACTTGGGAGAGAGATTTCATCATGCTCCCTCTGTGTAACTCCAAAACTCAATATGTCATTGCTATAATTGAATGCATTCACAACCGGCCATATGACACATCGAATGATGTCTTGGAAATGTTCTGCAGCTGATGACACACCAAAACTAAGGGCCAGATGTAGGAAGCCAAATAGCGAGCGCATACGCTGAAATTCGTGTTTGCGATCGCTATTTGGCTCCTTGCAATGTAGGTACGTTTAAACCTACTCGCAAAATAAGGAATTGCAAAATTGCGATTCCTTATTTTATGCAAGCATTTAGAGAATCACAATTTGCGATTCTCTAGATGCTATGCTGGTAGGCATCGCAAATTGCGATTTTGCCTTAAGGAATCGCAAAATACCAACAACTTCAAGTTGGTGGCATTTTGCGATTTCATTTCAAAAAGCACTTTTTGGCTTTTTACAAAGTGCCATGTAGCACACATACATGTCCTTAGGGCATGTA
Source organism: Triturus cristatus (assembly GCF_964204655.1). Lineage (NCBI taxonomy): Eukaryota > Metazoa > Chordata > Amphibia > Caudata > Salamandridae > Triturus > Triturus cristatus. The sequence goes on from NC_140591.1 coordinate 799,743,079, forward strand.
TGTGCGCCGCATGTGCACACATGCACATTTCAGGGGTGCAACAGGGTGTCCTTTTGGAACTCTTGCACCCTTGAAATTGCGCCCGCAATTTGCGAGTGCCTCCTGGTGACTCGCAAATTGCGGGCGCAAATCCTATTCATATGTTAATGTAGGGTTTTTAGTGTCGACAGGAAGATTGGCGCTCAGACTAGTTTGCGTTGTATCTATTATGATCAAAGTGTGCACGGTGCTGCCAGGTCGGCGGAAATACCCTGTAACCCCAGTAACTGTGTGAGTTGAAAAACCCACACGAATAATGAAAGCACAGTCCTGGGCACATGTAATAGGGTTATGACACTGGTTGAAATGTTTTGTATTATACGAATATCTATGGTCCACACCAGAATGTTATTCACAAGTCTTTAATATTGCAACATAGAAAAAAACAAAGAAAAAACAACCAGCCGACACGTGTTTCATCACACTGGAGCAGTAACCCGTGACTCTTCAGGGCTGTGTGGCGGTTCAAAAGAATATTGCAGTGTCGCAAGGCTGGAAGTGCAAATCCTATTCATTCCTATGGGCCTCGATTGCGAATCTCAATTTGCGATTCGCAATTAAGGAATAATAAGGAATCGCAAATATTTTTGCGATTCCTACCTACATTAAATTTTGCGAGTCCTTTATAGCGATTCGGTAAAAATCGCTAGTAAGGGCTCGCAAAATTGAATGTACCTACATCTGGCCCTAAGTCTCTTATATCGAAACCGACTGACATGTGTAGAAAAGGTTGTAATATACCTGCAATCTTCTTCAACTTCCAACTGTTGATAACCTTTGTTTAAATTAAACTGAGAGAAGACCTTTGCACCATTTAATTGTGTTATCATGTGAGCAATGTGTGGACCTGGATGTCATTATCGTTCAATTGCCTTGTTTGCTTGACACATATCAACGCATAGGCATACAGCTCCTTCACAGTCCTTTTTGGGCACTACTACTATGGGAGAAATCCATGGTGTCAGACGAGATGAGCACACAATAATGTCATGCTTCAGTAACCATTCAAGTTCTTTTTCAACAGCTTCTTGTAAATGAAAAGCAACTCGCTTATGCCTCTGAGCAACAGGACGGACATTTTCATTACTATGTATCTTTACTTTCATAGTCTTAAGCTTTCCCAAACCAAGAAACAACAAAGGAAATTGACTTACTATTTCATGGCGAGCATTCATGTTGTAATTTATAGAAATCAGTCTCATATCAGCAGTGGTATGAAACTGTGCAGACAGGCACTTGCTGCTGTGCATTTAAGCATATGGGTGCTTGCACCTTAGTTTTTTTGTGTTTCAGTTTCGCTACAAATGACACTTTGGTTTTCAATGGCGTAAGTCGAGGCCCTGGAGATAATTCATTGTATTTCTCTTCAGGCTTTATGTTTATCGATGCACCACTGTTGATGATGAAAGAAATCGAGCAATCGTTTATTTTCAAGGTAATTTTCGACAATGTTTGTATGACTTTGGTGCTTTGGCATGTCAACCTTTCTTTGACTGACATTTTTCCTCACATGCAGCCAGTCCAACATGAGCACATTTCTCTGAGGTAAACATCGACATGGCACAACATCTTCCTCAGTTTCACTTGATATTGAGGGGGACAAACTGTTTGACGATGATTTAGATCACGATCGACTTCGTTCGGTGTCGATTTGCCTCAATTGATTTTGCCGCTTGGCCTAGCGGGGGTACATCGAATGGAGCCTCTGGTATGTTCTGGTGGGCATTTTGTCCATGCCCTGTGACGCACTTATTTTTTCCTTCACTTTAAAAACTGTCACAAAATTGTTCTCTTCCCACAGCCTTTAATTATCTGTCTAATGGTAGGGAAAACATAACTTCTTTTTACTTCTGATTCAATATTTTGCTTTGGCTTACTTTTTATACTTATGACTGATTCACCCTGGGCACCTCTGGCCTCCATGTCAGCAGCTTGTCTGTAGCACGCTCGTCAGATCTGGCAGCCATCACCAATCGCTCCAGACTAAGAGTTTCTCTCATCATTTGTAGTCTGAATGAATCTGATAAGCTTCCATCAATAACTCTAAGCCGCATGGCTTCCTCATCATTAAATTCATTGAACTTACAGTGTATGATGAGTATACCAAGTCTCTCCACAAAATCATCAATGGTTTCACCAACTTTTTGGCATTCTTGACTGAAAATGTCTCTTTCGTAAAAAACTTTTAATACTGGATTGTACTTGAGATTCAGTGTTTCTTTAATCTGACAATATGTAATTTCTTTGTCAGTTCTTGGCATTTTATTTATGACTTCTTTCACAGCATCACCAGCAAGATTTTTGAGATGCTTGATAATCTTTTTGTTATTAGTCTCTTCAAGTGCATCAATGAAATCATCAAATGTCTCTATCCATGCAGTCCATCTATCACCAATAGTTTGCTTTTTGGCTGTATTGAAAGGAGGTGGTGGGTTCAAGAAGGCGGCATTATGGTATCTAGTTCTGAGAGTAGCTGACTTTGAGAGCGGAGCTCTATCTGCTCCTCTCGGCTGTCCATTTGAGCCTGCACCATTCTCTCTGTTTCTGAGGCCTTGTGATGGACCAGCCTCAGAGTCGTCATGGACAATCGAGGATGCAGTGACCTTCTCCTTGGTCCCCAAAAGAGCTATTCACACCTCTGGAGGTTTTCTGAGCTGTTACCTGGCAGCTTTGTTTGAGGGCCACTTCAGGTATCGGACAGCTCAGTAAGCACAACCCTCGTGCTTCTTCTTGCGTCTTCTTGCCTGGTACTGAGGTATTAAAGCTCCGCTTATTGAGGTTCTGGTAAGTGCAATGATAATATACTTCTTTCTTACTTATTTTGTGAGCCAACACTTTTTCCTGTATCAGTACGTAACCACCTTCTGCAGTATCACTCTGTATAATGTACAACTTTACCTTTCATGGCGGCGTGGTACCAGTATGTATGGGTTGACCAACAGGTTCTTGACCATCAACGTGCAGATTCTTGGTAACACTTCCATTGTCTTTGCTTGCTTTACATGTGCTGGAGTTCCCCACTGACTCCACATGCATGAGGCAGTGATTCCGTTCTTCGACAGCGACCCGTGGCATGCAGAAGCAGTTTGCTTGGACCACGGCAAACTTTCTGAGAGAGCACGGTCATTCTTCAGTTTACTTAGCCTCATCTCGTCGCCATTTGTAGGGTCTTACTAGCCTAGGTACGCGCCAATGACTATGGCACACACGGAACTTAGTATTACATGTCTTTATTCTGCTGTGTGTAACTGCAAACTTAACATCCTAAAGTGAACTTTCATGGCAATGCTCTCTGACACCTATGTCAGAGCTCTACGGAGTACGTTAGGAGCCAAAAAGGTTCCCTCATAAAATAGTGCACAACACTATATCTCGTAGTGCAGATACCTGCTCAAGAATTTCATAGGGGAATGAAGAACTGTTTGCTGAAGACTGACAATACTGTCATGTAGTTGAAGGCCAGTATAGAACCTTTATTGTTTGTCAATCGACTGGATCCTGACAAGGCTAGTAGGCTCCAGACATCTCCCTGAACAATACAAGGTGATTCACTTTCTTGAAAATAGAACGACCTGTGTCATATGTGCGCTGTAGTGAGTTAAGCTAGTAACTGTTTGATTATTAAAACATTAAAGGGAGAAGCCTTAAGAAGACCAGCAGCCTAACAAGGCAGTGCGGCATCCCAGCAAGGAGCTTTTAATAGGAGAAATCTGCCTCATATTGTTGGTATTCCATCAGCTTTATGACTACCCATGTGCAACCTTTGACATATGCAAATAATGTACAAGGAAGGGGAAAACAGGTAACTACCTGTTCCAGCACCATGTTAGGACTGAGCAGCATCTTTCAAGTCCTTCTGATTTGCACCTATTCTTTTTAATTGCTGCTTTGATTGGTAACCTTTCATTTACCATGGTTCAGTAGCCTTTGTATCCCCAACAAGAATTATACATGTCTTTAAAACATCTCTTAAATTAGCTATAATCATCCCTGCATTCCACCCCAAAATATTCCAAGAAAGTTTAGGTGCTTGCAAATATTCCTTGTGAAGAACACATGCTCTCCATGCTTTGGAGATTTTATTACTTCACGTTGCTGCAAAAGTAAAGTTCATGGCAGTGCCTCTTAGCCATATGGCAATTTTGTCTCAATAAACTTCACAATCTTAAGTGACACGTCCTGTAAATTGATTTACGCACACATGATTTATTGTCAATGTATAATGTGTATGTGTGATGTAAAGCGCTCCGACACTGTGGTTTGGGTTGAGTAGTGCTATAAAAGAAAAAGAACAAAATAGTGGTATTTAAATTGTTATTTGTGTAAATACTAGGACAGACCAACACATCCGACAAACACTGTACCGCAAGATGTGTGCTTAATTGATTTAAGTTAAGTACTAATTGCGGTTCAACTGCTCAAAATAAACATTTCAACAAAACATTAGCCTTTGAGTGGCTGAAGTGCAGTGTGAAACAACAGTCAAATAAGTTAGGGTCATAGCTGAGGAGGGGCAGGATGTAGACAGCAACCAACAAACTACCTCTCTTACTTGGTAATAGAAGTGCAGACTGCAGGCAGCCAAGAGGGCGAGGTGAGAAAACATTCATGGAGGTTTGCAGCACAACAAAAGGAAAGGTCACATGTCAAGTGCAGGACCATTGGCACATCAAAGCACTAGTGCTTTGATGTGCCAATGGCCCTGCGACTTACAGGAGAAAGATGGGAAATTATTTTGTCCTTTAGCCCCCCCACCCTTGTCCCCCTCTAAAAAATCTGGGGGGATAGGTCCCCTGCGTCCCCCACACACGCTATGCCCATGTGCCTTTCTCCATATCTACAAAGTGACGTCAAGCCACTTTTTGTGGCTTAAAGCCACCTTCTAAATACTATTATTTATCATCGTTTTTGCTTTTTCTATGTGTGCTGCATTCTGCAAGAGCAAAATGCCATTAATGATTATTTATGTGCAGGAAGGTGTCCCTTCCTGCTCACAAACAATCATTAAATAAGGGCGATTTGCTACTTCTATGTGTGCTGCAGAATGTACCACACATAGAAGTGACAAATCGCCATTATGGATTGTTTATATGCAGGAAGGGACACCGTCCTGCACATAAACAATAATTCCCTGCAACGCAGGTACTCTTCCACAATGGTGCAAGGGTGCCTGCATTGGTGCTCTGCAGCCAAATGTAGCGCCACCGCTAGGGAAAACACAGGGGTGTGTCATATTGTTGTAAATACGGCGCATCCCTGTGTTTTGGAAATGTTGGAGCGTGGCACTGCCAAATTTGGCACGGCTGAGCACTCCGTCATTTATTTGCACATATGCCCCTTGTTTGATTGGCTCCTTGTACCAGTATCTCAAGACTGGGGCATCTGCAGAGCTTTCAAAAAGCACCTAATCCAAGCCTTGCTTATGCACCAGTCCCATTATACTTAGACAACAACAGACATTTCACAGTGCATCTCCAGCCTAAGGTTCTGTATGTACCAAAATCTTGGTACTGAGGCATCCAGTCAATGCACTCCTTCTACATCCCCAACCACCAGCTACGCTCCGCCGACCTCTCACTCGCCACCGTCCCACGCATCTGAAGAACAACCACCGGTGGGAGATCCTTCTACCACCTCGCCGCCAAGACATGGAACACCCTCCCACTGAGCCTACGACAGACCCAAGACCTGCTGACCTTCAGGAGGATGCTCAAGACCTGGCTGTTCGATCAGTAGCGCCCCCCGCACCTTGAGACCCTCACGGGTATGAAGTGCGCTTTACAAATGATTGATTGATTGATTGATTGAATGCACCCTTACTTTGACCGTACTGAGACTTTACAAGGTCTCACAGAGCACTTTCACCCTTACTCGCTGTGTACAGTGCTATAAGTATACACAAACACGCTTCCCAACACTCATTGCATATGCAGAGGGCATGTGCTGCTATGCAGAAGGACCAGTTACAATTTCTCATTGAAATACAATGGAGAGAATATAATGTTAAAATGGACACAGAAGAAAATAAACAGATTATTCAAAGGTTTGGTCTGAAGGTCAGTAGTGTACCTCCAAAAAAAGATTAGCTGAAAGGTGGTAGTGTTTTGGGAGGATGATGTTTTGGTGCGAAACCAGAGTCATCACCCTTGGTCAGTGCATTGCAACCATTTTCACTACATGGCTAAAAGTCTTTACTGATTGTCATCCACTCTTGAATTACTTCATCAACCCACTCCCCACCATCCAACTATTCATTGAGCCATGCAACCCTGTTTCAAGTCTCCATCAATCAAATGATTTGAAAAGGTGAAAAATGTGTTGTAAAAAGCAAAATTTTTGCATATTTGTTTCAAAACTTTATTCGAGGTAGAACCTCCGCAAGCCTTGCGCATGCAGTGATCGGGCTCGCTCGCTGCCCTCGCATGCTACAAGGGGGAGACTGATCTGACAACATTTGTCAGGGCTGCTTTTGGTTTCCAACCCAGCCCTGCATGTCTTTGTCGAGACTCAAACTCGTGACCCAGAGATCAGTGGTAACTGATCGCCGAAGCTGTCAGGCAGGGCTAAAAGTCATGAGAGTGGATACCTGTTCCTAATGCTGCAAGTTGAGCTGAAGAGACCTAATGCTCTGCATTTGTCCAGTCTGCCTCCCCTAACTCACTTTGCTTTGCTTCTATAACACGAGCAATGGTATTTTAAAGCTGGCATCTCGAAGATCTGACAGAAACATGTATTTTGGTCGAACATGGCCTGGGTATCAAACCACATCCCTGTAATCTTAGGGCTTTTGGGACCACGTGATTGGACAGACTGGTCCTTATTCCTGTGTGGAACTGGCATGGGGTCCCGGTAATTTAGTACCGTGCCAGGTGTACGTCACGTCCGGATGGAAGATGTGACTTTTCTGATTATATATGTCGTTGGTACCTTTTGAATGACGGTTGTGCATAAAAAAAGTTAATTGAATGTGACTTTTTTATGCCCTGATAAAGCCCTGCTGAGGGTGAAATGTGTTGGTTGTGCTGTTGCTTTTTGACTACGTACAATAATGAAACATACATCTTCAACACAGAAGCTTCAAGAATAATTGTTTTACTTACTGCTTTGCTGCTATTGTTGCCTCTCTGTTTATGAGTGTATCTCGAGGAGGGTGCCGGATGTATGACGTTACAACGCATACATTTACATCGCGGTACACTACATCGCGGTTTTAACAACGCAAGTCGTTACAACGACTTGCGCTAGATGGCGCTCTAGGACAAGGAATAGGACTTAGGAGTAGTATAATTTACTATTCCAACTCCAGTCTACGTACAGTAGGGAAGGTGTTGGATAGTAAATTATACTATTCCTTGTCCTAGAGCGCCATCTAGCGCAAGTCGTTGTAACGACTTGCGTTGTAAAAACCGCGATGTAATGGCATCGCGATGTAATCCCCGCGTTGTAAACAATGTTTCCCAGGGTGCCAGTAGGTATTCTTTGCCCTTCAGTTTAAGAACCTGGGCCAATCGACTGATGCGCAGTAGTGGGAAAAGGGAGCAGGGATAGATGACAGTGCTGCCTTCCTCTCCCAGCTTCCACCATTGCTGCACTTTGCTTCAGTAAAATATGCAGCAGTGGTTGGGTTTGGCGCATTATTAGATGATCATGCTGTTCAGCTGTCCGTCTCGCTCCATTCCAACCATCTCTGCACTTTGCTTTGATAATGCGAGCAGTGACAGGTAAATCTAAGAAACCAAGGGCCAGATGTACGTGGACTTCCATTTGCGATTTCCTAATAGTGAATTTTTGCATTTCACTATTAGGAAATTGCAAACAGCTATGTACAACAGTGAGTTTTACAATGTTTTCAATTCCCAATGGGTCGCAAGTGACCTGCCTCATTAATATTCATGAGGCAGGTCGCACTTTGCGACCCATTCATAATGGCTGGCACTTACAGGGATGGTGGCCTGCTGGGGTCAGCAGACCTCCATGTCTGTGACTGCTTTTTAAATAAAACAGTTTTTTATTTTGAAATGCAAATGCATTTAAAAAAGAAAAATGAAAGTTTCGTTTTAGTAGGCAGAGGTGCGTGGGCGCTGACATTCACAAAGGGGAAGGGGTTTCTTGGAGCCCCCTTCTCATTTGCAAATAGGTTGCCACCAACTGAAAGTTGGTGTTAACTGCGAATGTTTTGCGACCACATTCCTGGTCGCAAAGCATTCCTACATACCAGTGTGACTCGCTGTTAGGAAGGGCATGCCCCTTCCTAATAGCGACTCGCAAACCCAATTTGCAATTCGGTAATAGCTTACCGAATTGCAAATAGGGCTTTGTGCATTTAAAAATGCATTTTTCAGGTCGCAAACGGCCCGAATCTGTGAAAAAAGCTTCGTACATCTGGCCCCAAGCCGCATGCCTGCAGGGACTCATTGCAGAGACAATGCAAACCCAGTCAGGAGACAATTTTGGTACTGAACAGCACAGTTGCAGAATATGTCGCTTCAGAGGCATTGTGTGAAATGTCTCTATGACAAGTGACTCTTGCCAGCTCTTAGCAAGGGAGGAGTAACTGCACAGGATACAAAAAGAGCAAAACACTCCACAGGTGCACTCATACACCTAATGTACCAATGAAATGGCAGGTGTCAAGTGAAGAGAAAATACTTCTGTGAACTGACCCAAAATGACAATGCCACTTTCTACAGGCAACGGCTGGAGGATGCTTCCACGGAGCAACAAATCACTAAAGGGGCTCACCCAATGCCTCTCTGTAATTATTTTTAGGTCTCGCCTGACCCAGCGCATGCGCTGGTCTGGCGAGACTTATTGAGAGGGCTCCAAAAAGTGCTACCAGGCCAGCCTGGAGCTACAGTGCAAGTGCGCAGGCGCGCGCGCCGCGCTTTACCGCGATTACTTTCACTTTGATGTTTGATCACGATCACTTTCACTTTCGCGGCCGCTTTGCATAGCCAATAGGTCTCGCTTTTGGGACCTTATAAGTATTTAGTTATGCAACTGTTGCATGGCTAAACACTTATAAGGTCCCAAAGGCGAGACCTATTGGCTATGCCAATGCTTGTTTATTTATGGCAATAGCTCTGGCAGACAGCAGATCTGTCTCTAGCCAGACCAAAAAACTAATAAGAAATGCAGAATCTGAATCTAACATGCAGACATCCGAAAGAGAAACTGTAATGTTCTAAACCAAATTAATGAGGAGTGATAAGTAAGCCTTGATTGGGACAGGGAGGAGAAATCATGTTATGCATTGCTCTCTATCTTGCTATTCTGCCCCTGCATAGAAGTTGAACTCAGGGGCGGATGATTTTTGGAGGCATAGATGACAGAAAACTAAGATAAGTACCTATGAATAACAGTGATGTTTTTCACCTCGGGGCTCTGAGTGACAGCATATGGACAATATGAGTTTTACTCTTGTTGTATCTATGATGTCACTCACAACCCTTCTGTAAAAATATCCCTGTTATTCACTGTCACCCATCTATAGTTCTATATGTAGGTATCACAACAGAGTTCAAAAACATGGCCAAGGTTATGAGTCCTCAAATAATAATATTTAATATTTGTAAAGTGCGCACATATCACCGTTTAAGGTTTCAAGGCGCTGGGGGACGTTGGGCAGCTTAAGTGAGCTATTGCCCAGAGTCACATGATGCTGAGCTGCCCCCGGCTACGGGGATCGAACCGTGACCTCTGTGCTCCGGAGTCAGTCTGACAGTACCCTCTATGGAAACTCAGCATATGAGAGTACGAGGGACTGGAGAGAATAATAGCCCATCTGGTGTGTCAGTGGCAGTGGTTCCACTGTGGTTCAGGGTCTACATCAGAATCTTGTCTTGGGCCAAATTGTGCAGCCACCTGCTTAGTGTACCATCTGTCACCTGAAAATCCTCTTCTGCTTGAAGGGCATTCAGTTTAGCAGGCAATTTACCATGCTGTGGCTTAGCAAATGTGTAATAGCCTTGTATGTATGTATGTGACATTTGTTTAGCAAATACATATCCAAAAGACAGTAGCGCACTGTACAAGGTCAGAGGCAAAAATACAGTCAACAAGTGATTGGAGAAGTAGCTGGGGTTTGAATGAAAAATGTGCTCACTGTGAGGCAGGGCTCCTTAAAGAGGTGCATCTTCAACTCTTCCCTAAATTGGCGCCGCATTGATGTGGTCTGATGCAGGGCCGGACTGGGAACAGCAACCAGCCCTGGCACATAGTTGTTCGACCGGCCCTGGGTGTGGGGTAGAGAGGTTGAGGGGGCTAGTAAAAAGCACTGCTTCCACTTTTGTTACTGGGGGACGATATTGCAGCACTGCTGCAAAACCAGCCCCCAGGGACAAAACTGGCCCCCCACAGCCAGAATACTGGCCCCCATCCCTCTGGCTCACCGGGGAAACACCCTGTGCCCACAACAGCCTGTCTGGCCCTGGTCTGATGGATATGGAGACTTTGTTCCAGACCCTGAATGCATTGAAGGAAGAGGTACGCTGCCTAGTTTTTTTCCCCCTTATTGGCCTCCAGTCAGATGGTGTCTTGACTGTGGGTGTTGAGAGAGCCACCACCTGCAGCTTAGCCCCAATGCAAGCAAGGGAAATGTTCCCAGTTAGGCAATGAGGAATGGTCTTATATCACTTGCTCGGGAGACCCTCATTTCCCTAGGCCCAAGTGTCACTTAACATATTCAAGCTTTAATTTGATTATTGATGCTGTTGGCATTCCACATTCAAAAAATAAACATTTGGCCTCATTTTCCGAAGCTGGGCTGTACGGCCTAGAAAATGAAAAGCATGTGATGAGGCTTGTGCTCGGAATTAATCTGCCAGCACATATTGTACGCAAAGCTTCCTCTTGGATCTGTTGCTATTGTTTACAAAAACATTATGATACTTAACCATAAAATCACAAAAATCCCTCCACAAATACAAATACATTTCTGCAGGTTCAATCGAAGCCTGGACTTTAAATGCAGTTTCTTTGTTTTGTAACCATGACACATGCCTATAAATATGGTTCGTGGTTTTCTGTAGAGTTGTAAGAGCAGCTGAGTCTGAGTAAAGAAGGACGGACACAGAATGAGTCAGATGACAAGCTCCTCACGCCCTTCATGACAGAAATGCTTCATACTGAATCACTTCCTATGCATTTACCCTGTGTCAGCCAGGTTTCTTCATAGCTTTATTTGGTGGAGAGTTGTGTGTTGCAGAACTGTTAAACGTTCACTAGGACAACAAAGTATCATCTTTTATTAAAAGCATTGACACAGCCAGGAGGTCAGTCACAGCCTATAAGGTTCGCCAATACCTTGATTTGTCTTGATTTTTGAAGCACTTTATTGGTGGGACAATTGGCAGGCCCTCACCGATATATCAAAAATGGTAAAAAGAAAAACCATTGTTTGGTCTCAAAAACCATACATTGTGATAGTAGTCCCTAGCAATAAAGGGAACAAATTTGTGTGCAAAGTTTAGTCACTCACATTGAAATTAGCCAATAGCTAAAGTGTCTTGATCAATTGCCCCATGCTATATGATGTAATAGGCAGAACAAACATGTAAATGGCAAAACAGACCGACAGACAGATATATACATATACATTATCTACTGGCGGTCGCCAGTAGATAGTTATAGTTAGGACCGTGTTTCCATAGGAAATCCGCAACATTCTATTTGGAATAACTTTGGCGCCGGTTGACGAATCGTCGTGAAATTTTCTAAATAGGTGGGGCGCTCCGCTCCGCTCCTACCCTGGAAGTCTTGGGGGGATTCGTCAAGCGGGGGCTGAGAAAAAAGGGGGGTCCCAAAACGCGTTTTCCCCATGCAATTTTCCATAGGGACCTTTAGTCCAAGGTACAGCCCGAACGGCTGAACAGAATTACTTGAAATTTGGCAGAGAGGTAGTCCTCAGGTCAGGGATGTGCCTTTTTCAGGTCTGGTGTCAATCTGTTCAGTAGTTCCTGAGAAAATCAAAAGTAAAATCATATATATATGTGGGCGGAGCCTAACCACACATCTCATCCTGAGATCTGATTGGCTGTCAGCACTTCATCCAAGAAGTGTTGGCAGCCATCTTGGGACCAATATACATGATAGCACCTCATTAAAAAGCATTGCAGTTAATAGAAGGTTTTAAGACTTTAGTTACATTATAAATCATTTGTTGATGGTACCATACTCATTTTAGGAATTGTGGTATGTTCTAAGGTGATTTCACCATGTGAAAAAGCCTTCTGCTAGGATATCATGATTGAGAGAAAAATATTTTCTCATGCTTTTCCCACAGAGGTTTGGAAGGTGATCTATAAGCTAAACTGAGAGCTTATTTTCTGTAAATTCACATTATCTTTCTCAGTCATGTGAGAATGAAGTCTGACATTCTCAGTAAAACATGTACATCTAACAAGGGCAGAGACTGTCAGTTGATTCCTTTGTGTTCTACTGCAGCTTCCCAGAGTGTTCCAAAGAACAACTAGAGTGCTAACAGTCCTACTTATGATAAACGTATGGCACACCTGAAGCCATCTAGCTTGGATTAAAGTGGTAACTCTTAAAACATTTAATTTAAAAAGGAACAAAATGAGGGGGTTCATTTTTCCAATAAAAGTATGATTAGTGCTGCAGAAAGAAAAATTAGGGCACATTTTGAGTGACTTCTCAAATCCTCTTCTATTTCATTAAACAATTCTGACATGCAGACTGAAACATGCACTTTCAATACCAGCAGCAGTTTTCCCTGGTGAGCAGTAGCTTTACTACAGTGATCTAATGAGCAAAAAGAGTGCTAACATTCTGAATTTATGGCAAATGTGTGACACATCTGAATGCCTTTGGAATCAAAGTAAAAAACTGAAAGTATTTCCTACTGAGGAGACTGCAGTAAATGAGGAAATTAGGAAACTTCATAACAAATAAGTCTGCCAAGATGGCCACCAGAGACAAAAGAGCCCAAATGTAGCCCAAATATCACCCAGATGTAGCCCAAGTATAGCCCAATGACAGAATGTCCCAGAGTGTTCTTAAAAACAACTAGAGCGCTTACTGTCTTCATTATGACAAAAGTATGGCACACCTGAAGCCATCTTGATTGGAATAAACTGGTAACACTTAAAACATTTAATTTAAAAAGGAACACAATGAGGGGGTTCATTTTGCCATAGAAATTATGATTAATGCTGAAGAAAGAAAATGAGGGCACATTTTGAGTGACTTCTCAAATCCTCTTCTATTTCATTAAAAAATTCTGACATGCAGACTGAAACATGCACTTTTAATACCAGGAGCAGACTTCCATGGTGAACAGTAGTTTTACTACAGTAATCTAATGAGCAACTAGAGTGCTAACATTCAGAATTTATGGCAAATGTGTGACATATCTGAATACCTTCATTATGGAATCAAAGTAAAAAACTGAAAGCATTTCCTACTGAGGAGACTGCAGTACATGAGGAAATTAGGAAACTTCATAACAAATAAATCTCCCAAGATGGCCACCGGAGACAAAAGAGCCCAAATGTAGCCCAAAATCACCCAGATGTAGCCCAAATATAGCCCAATGACAGAAGTGTGCAAAACACTTATTATTTTGTGTTTTTGCAGTGTTATATAGTGCAGACTTGTCAGGTATTGGGTTGCTTTACATGAGCATTGGTTACATCACACAAGAACAAATTCATTTTGGTTGTAGACATGGGGAGACTAAGTGATTTGACCAGAATCACAGAATGTCGAGCTGAAGCAGAAACTCCAACCTGGTTCCCCAGTTGCAAAGTCTGCAATTCTGGAAGTAACACCACATCCTCTCCCCTAAGTGCAACATTTAATCAAGTGGTCAACTGGATAAAAAAACATAAAGGTAACAAATAATTTAAAAGTGCTTTCTCGCTATTTGAAAACTCAGAACATATGTCCTTATTTTAGTCTTTTAGAGCACTAACCATAATTTTGATGCCAATAAGACCCTCTCATATATGTAATTTCTAAAGGAAATGCTCTAGGTATTACAGTTTTGATTACATCAAGATGACGTCAGGCGTTCCACACTTTTGTAATAAATATAGAATGTTAGCAATCTAGTTGTTCATTAGGATACTGTTGAGAGGCAGAGGCCAGGGGCACGGACTCTGAAAATTGAAGGCAGGTAGGAGGGTGCAAAGGCAACAATTTAACCACACTGAGCAGGCAGGAAGGGCCGTGGCAGCACAACAGACTATGGAGGGCAGTGGAAAGGGGGGCAGGGGCAACAAACCAACAATACAGGACTTGCAAGAGAGGCTGTGGCAATGTAATAGACCATTGTGGGCAGAAGGAAGAGGCAATGGTAGGACAACCATACATGCCAACAGACCCGATTCAGCCAGGAAACGTCCAATGTTTTTAAGCTCAAATGGGCTTTTTTTTATCTGTCTCCTGTCTACAATCTCCTCTTTTTCAATGTAACTCAAAGGGGCAAATCAATACCCCAGTTTTTTTTATCAAAATCTCCCTCTTACCAAGTTCAAAATGTTTGCAAGTATGGTACATTGGATCATGGAAGGAAATGGGGTAGGGACATGGACTTGGATAACAGAGGACAGGAGGGACATGGAGAGGTGCACCAAACTGACCCTGCAGGGCAGGCATCAGGGTTTGCAGCAGCACAATACACCACACAGGGCATGCGGGACGGGAGTGCAGCACAACAATCCATAGAAAGCAAGAGGGAGGGGACAGGACCATGCACATGGACAACAAGGAACAGAGGGGCAAGAGGCAGGACCATAATGGACAGACAGGAGAGAAAGCTGCAGCATAACAGACCATAAAGGGCAGGAGGGATTGATCAGGGGCATTACAATGGAACAGACAAGCCAGGAGGGAGGGAGTAGGGGTCTGCACATGTAAACAGAGGGCTGGGGGCAAGGGGGCATGGCAGGAGCAGCAAGATAGCCATGGAGGTCAGGCAGGATGGGCACTAGAAGCAAGACACACCATGAAGAGCAACAGTGAGACTGTGATGGCATACACACAGACCATGGAGGGAAGGTGGGAGGGGTTCAGGGGCAGCTAACTGACCACACAGGGAAGGTGGGAGGGGCCATGGCAGCACAGAAGACCATGCATGGCAAGTGGGAGGGTTAGTGGTAGCACAATGGCTATGATGGGCAAGAAGGAGGGTGCAGGGCCATGCACAAAGGACGATAGAGGTTAGAAGGGAGGGTCAGGACCTGTGCACAGACAAGAAAGTTCAGGGGAAGGGGCCTCACAACAGACCGCACGGGGCAGGCAGGAGGAGCAGTTGCAGCACAACAGACCAGGGAGGGCAGAAGGGTGTGGCAGTACAATGGACCATGTAGGACAGGAGGAAGAGGATACGGCCATGGCATGTGGACAGGCAGGGTGGAGGTGGCAGGGACAGGTTACAGTCATCTGACAATGCTAGGCAGGTGGGAGGGGAGTGGCAGCTCAACAGAACACTCAGAGTAGATAGGAGTGGCAGGTCCATGGAACATGGTGGGCAAAAAGGATGGAGCAGGGGCATGCACAAAGACATCGGAGGGCAGGGGGAAGGAGAATAGGGGCAGCAAGCTAAGCACAGAGTTTAAGCAGGAGGTCAATGATGGGGCACAGAATTGGGCAATGGAGGGCAGGAGGAGTGGACTGGTACATCATACTAAATTGAGGGCAGTGGCAGCACATCAGACCATGCATGGCAGGAGGGAGGAGGCTAGTCCATGGATTCACACAACAGAGGATAGGGAGGAGGGGGATGGGGCAGCAAGCTAACTGTTCAGAGAAGGCGGGTATTAGGAACTTTATTGTTTTTAAACGTGTGTCTGTGCGAACTACTTAAAATATGAACAAGTATGCAGCATAATCTCACTTTTATTCAGGAAGAAGAGGACGTTTGTGACTGTGACTCGGGGCACACTTGGCAGAAACACCCCCTGACCCTCCACCCCTTATCGCAAAATGTAATGCCCGTGAAAAGGGTAGGTGAACACAGTGTTATATAGAACATAGTCCTGAGAGCACGATTGAAAATGAAAACTAGATATAGTGTATGGTATAAACTATGCACCAAAAAGTGTGATATAAGATGAACCGGGCGTGAAATATAATATGCAATACATTGTGCGCAATGACAGATTCATTGGAGAGCACGAGATAGCACAGGCACTAGCGCGTGCTATGCGATATGCGCCTTGGAGTGTAATGTGCACAGGGCAGTGTTGTGTAACCTAACTAGTCTCTAAAGTTGTAATATAAAATATGTGCTGGGGAGTGTAACGTTGCATATGCACTGTGACAAAGATATGGATCCCAGATTGTAATATGTATGGCATAGCACTGTGCGTTATAGCATAGGCATCGAGGAAGGCACGTAAGATGGGGCAATATAACCCGTGCGAAGACAAGTGTGGCATGACATATTCACGGGGTGGTGTTACAGTGCACATGGGCTAGAGAGTGTCATAGCATATGCACTAGCTAGTGGAATACAACACAGAGGTGTGTGGCACTCAGCAGGCAATGGTGGGTGTAACACAGCATTGGGCTCTGCCAGGAGCGCGCTGTGACTCTCAAGTGATGTTCGTCCCCTATCCAGAGAGTAAAATAAAAAGTATTACACAGTGGATGTGTGTTTTATTAACCGTGAGGGGGGTTTCTTGCATAGTTTTGGTCGAATTTTTTGTCGAATCCCCTTTGAATGGCTTGGTGTGCATGTGTATTAAATGTGCCCGTCAATAGCTACCCATGTTTGTATAAATAAATGACAAGGGTGTCTACCGGGATTAGGCACGGTAGGGCATCAGACATGTCAGAGCTTCACTAGTGGTGTAAATACATTCCACGTGGATTCATTGTATGCATAGTCGCCTTTTAATGAATATCACGCAAATCGTCATGGTGATAGGTACGTACGGTTTGTCCAGCATGTCCTAGGTGTGTCTATAAATATATATTTTTTTAAAATAATAAAAAACAGTGGCCGGCCCTGGGGATTGGGGTCAAAAAAATATAATTAGGAGACAGGCCCTGGGGGATGGGGTCATCAGGGCCAATAAATTAGATTAAGAAGGGGAACCACACAGCCCCCCTTCTTAAAAAATTAAAATAAATAAAAGACTGGCATCGTGCCGGAGGCCACGCCCCCTCCTTGCAGCACTCTGCAAACGTGCCCCCTGGCGAGTTGTAAGTTGGGGAATTAATTCCTCTTCAATACTGAGGGTCCCTGAGGGCCAACTAGCCCAACAGGCATCTCCAGTATGCACCAGGGAGCTGCGCTGCAGACAGGTGTTCTGAGGCCAAGCCCCTTTTTACACCTCTCTGCAACGCAGCTCTGTGGCGCTTACTGGAGGTACCTAGTGGTCTAGTTTGACCCTAGGGACCCTCAGGATTCAAATGAACTTAATCTCCCAACTAAAAACGGACACAGGGCGTGTTTACACAGTGGTGAAGAGAGGGGACGGGGCCTGAGTTAACGTGTGCAAAAACGCCCTGTGGCCTGTTTTAAGAGGTAGTTTTAATCCCCCTGCCCTATTATATACTAAGGGCTTACAGAGGAGGTCATGCTAATCACAGGGGGACCCCAACGCATAATGTTCCCTAGTGTATGTAGGTGTTTTCACTGTATTCTAAGTGTCTTTTAACATAGCACTGGCTCTAGGACTGGTTAGTCAGACTCAGTTACCACCAGTATCCGTCTGAAAAAGTTGAGGGTACAGGATGATTTTGCAACAAGGCTTCTTTCTGCTCTTCTTTTTGTTCTTTCTGCACGTTATCCTTCTTCCTGCACTTTTCTTCGTCTTTGAGGACTTCTGTTGCTTCTTTCTGCACTTTTTTTTCTTTCTGTGCATTTTTTCTTCTTTCTTCACATGTCCTATCTCTGTAGGCATAGTTAGAAATTAGCATTTAAAAAACCTTTGAAATTCACAGAAAAAAACATAGGTTTCAGGCACGTTATAGTTAGGAATTAGCATTTAAAAAACATCAGACATTCACTGAAAAAACCATAGGTTTCAGGGGTGTTATAGTTAGCTGGACTTTTCACTTCTACAAAACCATTGAAATTCCCCCGTTATAGTTAGTTCAGCTAACTATAACTCGCGCGCCCGCAATGCACTGCTGATGACGTCACATATTACATCACTCATGACATGGTCAGTGACATCACTCATGACATCACTGATGACATCTCAAATGACATCACTGATGACATCATCCTTGTGATAGAGTGGCAGACCTCCTCTCACCCTAATATAACCTTTGATACACACATTCAAAAATAGAGACTAAACTTTTCAAAACAATGGACATACCAATACCAGTTACAACAACCTCTTCAGTAATTCTAAGATCCACATACACATCCACTCATTCACCAACAGTCCTATACAGTCACTCATACATGTATTCACTCATCATATGTACTCATACACCTATACATCCTGTTACACAATGCCACTCATCCATAGAGTTACTCACACACATAGTCACTCATGCTAATAAAGATTCAAACATACATTTATTTGCATATACAGTTATACACACACCACCACACTTACTTCTACGGAAACTTACACATACTTAGTCTTTTAAACAATCACTTATAGAAACACATACTTATTCATACAGGAACTCTTTCAATCTCTCACCCTCACATATACTCACTTAAATACACCAATAGTCACATATACTAGTTTAAAACATATGTAGTTACTCATAAAGACACTATTGAGACAGTCATTCACTCACTAACACACCCATACACACACTCATCCACCCATACAGTCCTGCACACATGTTGTCTTCAACACATACAAAGAGTGAGTCACTCATTCATGCACCTATGCACTACGTAATACCCCCCACCGAACCATGCAGACACTCAGACTGATACTCAAAAAACCAACTAATAACCTATATAGACACCCATGTAGCTACTCACCAACCCATGCAGCCACTTATACACAAAGTGAGAGACTGATATAGATATTTACATATTTAAACATTACTCACTAAGCCATGTATTCACTATGATACACTTAATCAGTCAGTTATACAATCAATTTTTCAAAAACAAATCATCCATTTAGACACTTATATACCCATTTATTCTTCCATCGACCTTGAGATATACATATATAAAACATATTTAATTTTCAGAAAAACACACATTCACTGGATGATGTCATCAGTGATGTCATTTGAGATGTCATCAGTGATGTCATGAGTGATGTCACTGACCATGTCATGAGTGATGTAATATGTGACGTCATCAGCAGTGCATTGCGGGCGCGCGAGTTATAGTTAGCTGAACTAACTATAACGGGGGAATTTCAATGGTTTTGTAGAAGTGAAAAGTCCAGCTAACTATAACACCCCTGAAACCTATGGTTTTTTCAGTGAATGTCTGATGTTTTTTAAATGCTAATTCCTAACTATAACGTGCCTGAAACCTATGTTTTTATCTGTGAATATATATATATGTTACCTATTTGGCTGTCGCCAGTAGTTAGTTATATTTAGGACCTTCTTTTTCATCGGGAAAGTGTTTTTTAAATTGCCCATAACTTTGGGGCAGTTTGACGAATCTTCATGAAATTTGTTAAAAAAAAGTTCTGCATTATAAAGTTTCAGGGGAATCTGTGAAGCGGGGGCTGACAGAAAGGGGGTCAAAAAAGTGTGTTTCCCATGTTAATTCCCATAGACATGACTACAGCACAACCGCTGAACAGAATTACACCAAACTCGGCAGAAAGGTAGCTATTGGTTCAGAAAGTGACCTTATGTTATTTGGTGTAAATCTGTTGAGTAGTTTTTGAGATATTAAAGGAAAAATACATTTGTATATCTGGGCGGAGCCTAAGCATAGATCTCATGGTGAGATCTGAGCATTTATCTCATGGTGAGATCTGATTGGCTGTCAGCACTTCAACCAGGAAGTGTTGGCAGCCATCTTGGGACCAATATACATGGTAGCACCCCACTGAAATGCATTGTATGAATGGAGGTTTAGAGGGTCACAAAAAGGAGAACATATTAGGGTGATGGTACCTGTCATGTTGTAATGCATATGTACATTGTCACATAGTATACACTCTATGTCCTTCCTTACCCGCTCCTGTGTTCCCTTCCCCTCTTTCTCCTACCCTTTCTCCCACATACCGATTGGGTACTAAGCTCACACCCTGAATGTGGATTCAATGTGGACAGTTGAGGTTGACAATTGGGGCCTTATTACTGTGTGAGGCATTGATGATAGACAAATAATAAAGGCACTCCTGTTTTATACAAGCTTTATTGATTTCATCATTTGACTTACCTTAGATGCCACACCTTACTTATGGCGATGAGTGACAGGACCTGTGAGTGCCACTTGCAGGGAAAACACGGAGTGTGCTGATGGTTTGGTGCCTGCTGTGCTGGAAGCAGTGCACCGTCCCTCAGGAGCCGTCCTCGCTGGCTACAACTGGCAAAAGATTTGAGCATACGCAGTGAGTGTTTAGTGCACTGGGCGTTTCCCTGCTACAGTTGTGGGCAAGATAACCTGAGAGGGAGTTCTCCATATTGGGCACGCCTTATACGAGGAGTTGGGAAAGAGTTTCTCCTCATGTAACGAGCGAATTGCCCGGTGCTACAAGCCTCGCTTTGGAACTGGCAGCCATTTTATATTACTGTACATTCCAATGTGATTTATGCATTCAAGCTAAATTGGCAGCTATCATAAAAGGGGTCAATGATAGTTTGAATGTTACCCTGAGGAAAATTATATTATCCTGTGCTGTTTTAATAGCAGGTCGGCTAAACTTATTCTATTTGAAATACATCATTTAAGAGCAGTGTCTCTATAAATTGCTGTGGTTGGAAGCAAATAAAGGATAAACATACAGTTAGATCCTCCGTTAAAGTTTCTACCTATAAAAGGTGAACCAACTATACTCTGGAAATGGTAGAAGGAGGAGTTTTTAACAGGTTTAATGGCAATGGATGGTATTAGAATGCCGGCTATGAGGGAACACAGTATCCTATTGCATTCTTTAGGTTCTGAAGAACAAGAATCCTTCAGGTCTTTGCCTAAAATTGAAAATGAGAATGAATAAGAGGCATTAGATGAATTTGTTGAAGCCTTGTTGAGACCCGATGCTCGCTTTAAGCCTACTATTAATACCATGCTTGATAGATATCCCTTCTATACAAGGAGACAGAAAGAAAGGTTATCTATAGATGAATTTCTAACTGCACTGAGAAGCTTATCAAGCACATCTAATTTTGGAAATACAGCTAATGATGTTGTGATATGTCATCAACTCATGGTTAACACTAACAATAAACGCATCCAGGAACGTTTATTTATCATGGGGGATCCCATCATGGATGAAGTGGTGGCTTCAGCTCAAGCCACCACTTTGTTCAGTTGCAGAAAATATTTGAATAATGAGAGTCATAAAAGTGGGAGAAAAGACAAATAAAGTACTGCTTTTGATGTGATGATCCCAACTATTTGCATATTCATAAAATTGTCCTTCACTTAACAAAGAGTGCAACATTTGCAACAAAAAAGGTACGTTTTCAAAGATATGCAAAGACAACTCAAACATTGTGACGCGCAGGTTTCAGGAGGCACACCTTTGAGTGAACTTGAAATTGATGATGACGTAGTCACAGAGATAAGCATAGTGCTAATTGTGTGCGGAGAAAATATGGAAGATCTTGATGAACCTATCAAACCTGCTATGTGCAATTTGCAAATACTGGGCACAGAGTTGTCTGTTATGGCAGATTCTGGTTCTCCATTCATAATCATAAATCAACTTTATTTCGGCTCATTTGAACCATAAAAGGGCACATATCAGAACTGTGGCCCTGATTCACAGAACTAACTTAAGACAAAATCCTAAACTTACTACTTTTGATATTCACAGAAGGCAGTTAGTAGTAGTAAAGTTAGGATTTTGTCTTAAGTCTGTCTTAAGTCTGTCTTAAGTCTGTCCTAAGTTTGTCTTAAGTCTGTCTTAAGTCTTTCTTAAGTCTGTCCTAAGTTTGTCTTAAGACTGTCTTAAGTCTGTCTTAAGTCAAACGTAAGACAACATCCTAACTTACTACTACTAAATGCCTTCTGTGAATACCAAAAGTAGTAGGACAGACTTAAGACAGACTTAAGACAGACTTAAGACAAACTTAAGACAGACTTAAGACAGACTTATGACAGACTTAAGACAAAATCCTAACTTTACTACTACTAAATGCCTTCTGTAAATACCAAAAGTAGTAAGTTTAGGATTTTGTCTTAAGTTAGTTCTATGAATCGGGCCCTGTATATATAATTTTAAAATAATATGGAAAATCATTAATTTCATAGCAATAAATAAAATGTCTTACAACATCAGTCGTCAAATGGAATACCACAAGGCTCAGATAAAATCAATGGAACAAAAACCTCAAAAGAAGTCCTAAAAAGAAGCTCATTAGGGGTTCGCTATGTCCTCCTGGGCTATCTAAGCAGACAATCAGTCAGTTCTACGATGAAAAGCATGAAGATCTATCATAAAAATCAAGATAAAATCTATAATAACCAAATAAAATTCCTAAAACAGCACATTAGAACTGTAGCCCTCTGCTTAATAGCACGTTCAATATATGTAGCGGTAAAGAAGCAAATCTTGATTGTGGGTAATGTTTGCAGGTAAATGAAGGCAGCTCTACAGTAATGAATGTTGTCTGTCCTGAAAATGGGCAGCAAGTAACGTTTCCTCAGCAAAGAGTAAAGTTGGCAACATAATATACCATTTAGGGTAGTCTGTGCCCAGACATGGATCCCTTTCTCACTTTGCCATTGGATTCAATCTAGCCTGACGGATGAGGGGTGTTACCCTGAGACCGGTCCCAGGATGCTTGTCTCCAGTCCAGGGAAGACCTGGCTTGGTAGTTCATGCAGGACTGTTCCCATGAGAAACAGGGTCAAGACTGATATGCATATGGGTAGGTCTGAACTGGGGTGGCGAAGTGAACTATAGAACGATGATGGATTCAACTCAGATCTATGACTGCGGGTGAGTGTCTGAAACGTTTCAGACTCCATCCATTATCTCCTTGTGTTTGCTTCACAATATTATCCCAGGCATACTTTGAAACAAAATTTAAAAATAAAAAGCCAATTTTTTTTAAACCTGATGTTATAGCAGACACTTTTAATGGGCAACACATTGATTTCATGGGTTACTTTGGGGCCATGACAAGGTTCCAAGGAAAAAAGGACCCAGTCAAATATTTATGTGGCTAAAAAAGGAGCAAATGTGCTTGAATGGAGGGACCCAAAAAGTCTAAACATTAAACTTGATCCCAATGCTGTTGATCCTGTACTGATGGTACATGAGCTGCAAGCTAAAGAAAAGATAATTACCTCTCTCCCTGAAGTATTTAGTGATAAATTGGGAAAGTTGCAAGGCTATGAACACGAAATAAAATTTAAAAAGGGTGCTGAACCCATCAAACAGAAAGTGAAAATGGTACCGTTCAGTGTTAAAAAAAGGAGTTGCACGATCTTTTGGATCAAATGCTTAAAGAGGACGTCATCGAGGAAATAGAAAAATCGGAGTGGGTTTCCCCTGTGGTTTTGGCCATTAACAATAATGGATGGCAAAATCAGTTTATGCATAGATTTGAGAGCTCTTAGTGAAAACATCATTGTTGACAGAAATCCGTTACCAAAGATAAGTAATCTGCTTTCTATGCTCAATGTACTTTAGACTTTAGACTTACATAGCACCTACCACAAAATAAACTTGCCAGAGAAGTCAAAGTCTTTGACGGCTTATATCACACCCTGTGGTGTGTACCAGTTCAAAAGGATGCCATTTGGTTTGGCATCTGCATCTTCCATCTTCCAGAGAGCCATGCAAAATATGTTAAGGGGCATGGAGAATCAAGTAAGATGCTTCCAGGACGATATCTTGGTATAAATGGTAAAACGGAAGAGGAACCTTTTTGTGTCCTTCATGAGGTTTGCAGGAGACTGTCCAAGAAAGGTCTTTTTTGTGCATTGAAAAATGTAACTTGTTTGAGTCCCAGGTGGATTCTGCCAAAGGTGTGGTGCCCAAAGAGAGTGTTGTGGATGCTATCAAACTGGCACCCGCACCTGATGATAAAGAGAAATTGATGTCCTTTATCGGGCTGTGTGAGTATTACAATAGATTTCTGAAAGATTTTGCCAATGTGATGGAACCTCTGAGAAAGTTGTTACACAAGGATTGCGAGCATGTGTGGGGAACCGACCAGCAAAATGCTTTTGAGTGTATCAAATCAAAATTATAAATGCCCTAGCCCTTCAACCTTTTGCAGAAGGAAAGTGCGTGATATTAGTGGATGTTGGTGCTTTTGGACTAGGTGCTCTGTTGTCGCAGAGAGTAGGTGGAACTGAGTGAGTGGTAGCATATGCTTCTAAGAAATTAAACAAAGTAGAATGCAAGTATTCTATTATTGAATATTCGTCTGTGTGTGGGCTACAAACCACTTTAGACACATTGTCTGGGGAAATCGTTTTGCTAATGTGACAGATTGCAAGCGCCTTATACCAATTTTTCTCTCCTGGTGGTGTGAGAAATTCTACTGCCCAAATTGCCAGATTGTCCTCCAAGTTACAGGAGTATAGTTTCATATTAGTTATGTGCCTGACCAGTTGAATCAAGCAGCAGATTTCCTCTCTCTGTTACCCCAGCGAGACCAGAAAAAGAAAGTGAATGAGGAAGAGAATTTTGATGTGATGGCCAGTGTAAATGATGCATGTGGAGAGAATGCAGAAATCAACTATGAAGATATGTGTATTGGTGAATATGTTAAGGATGAAAAACTTAATATGGTCAAACAATACCTTGTGGAAGGATGGCCCTCTATCAAAAGTCTTGTGGGTCCTTTACATTCCTTTGCCCAGGTTGCATCTTAATTATCTATGAATGGTGAATTCCTATTTCGTAGTGAAAAATGTAATCCACCAGTGAAACTGTGAAACTGTCTCCTAGAATGGAGTCACCAAGGGCACAATGACTGCGTTGAAGAATCTTATGCAAGAACATTACTGGTGGCTAGGGATGGATGTGGAGGCAGATCGCTTTGTGAGACAGTGTGATATATGCAAAATTGCAGACAAAATTTGCAAGACCCAGATTCTGCCTATGCATTAACACCATGGCCTGAATGTGCATGGCAAAAGGTGGGGTTAGACATTGTGGGACCATTGGTGAACATACCACGAGATATGAGGTTTGCAATAGTCCTTATTGACCACCATTCAAAGCGGCCTGAGGTAAAGTTTGTGAAAAGTATAAACACCAGTGCTGTGATTAAGTTTCCCATAGAAGTATTTAGTAGAGAAGCCTTCTCTGAGAAATGTGTTACCGACAATGGTGTGCAATTTATTTCTAAGGACATGACACAGTTTCTCTAAACTCATGAGATAAAGCATGTATGTGCATCCTTATACGATCCATAATGCAAAGGTTTGGTAGAACAATTTAATCATTATGTGAAGGAAAGTATATACTTAGCTGTGGTAGGGAAGATTCCTTTCTTGGTATCTGTTCACGAAAGGTTGTGGGCATACAGAATCACACCTAATACAGTCACAGGGGTATCCCCTTTTATGCTTATGAAAGGAAGACAATGTATCTGTCCTTGGTGGTTCAAACTCAAATTCTCTAGGTACAAGGTTATGAGTGAGCATGTCATGAATGTGGTCAGAAGAAAAGTCAGTGACAAGCAGGGTGCATTAGAGAGACAATATGATGTGGCACATAAAGTCAGTCTAGGCAATGGGTGACTTCGTGAGAATAAGATGGGGCAGGAGAATGAGTAAAGGCATCAGCAAATTCTCTAAACCCATCAAGATGATCAAAATAAACAAAGGAAGTGTGATCGCCCAAGATGGCAAAAGTTGGGAAAAAGAAGAGCCTTTCTAACTGCACTAATGAGGGGATTAGGATGAAGCCAGGGTATTGCAGAAACAATATGGCACATGATTTTATGGATGAACCGAGTGAAGCAGACTGTGGGATGTTCATGGAGGAGAATTTGCGGATAAATGAAAGAGCTCTAAGCCATGAGCTATGGTAACTAATGTGCGCATGACAGAAGAAAGCTCTGTAGACCATGATAGCCCAACAGCAAGTGATGAGGACTCTATATCCAACCGGGTGAAATTGCTCCAAGGTGTAGAGTTCCATCAAGGAAAATATTGTTTGATGATTAATTTATGACTTGGTTTAAATATTGTCAAGAAGGGAGATGTGTTATGTTTTAATGCATATGTCACATAGTATATCTCCTTTGTTCTTCCTTACCTGCTCCTTTGTTCCCTTCCTCTCTTTCTCCTAACCCTTTCCCTCTCCGCATACCAACTGGGTAGTGGGTTCACGCCCTGAATGTGGATAACATGATGGACAGTTGAGGGTGACAGTTGGAGCATTATTACGGTATGGGGCGCAGAATAAAGGCACTTTTGTTCTATACAAGCTTTATAGACATTATCATTTGGAATACCTTAAATACCAAAGTACCATACTAAGTTTAAGAATTGCAATGTGTTCTAAAGTGATTTTACCCTGTGAAAAGGCCTTCTGCTGGGATTTCATGAATCATGTTTGAGAAAAAACAGTTTTCTCATGCTTTTCCATTAGAGGTTTTGGAAGGTGCTCCAGAAGCTAGAATGAGAACATATTTTTTTGTAAATTCACACTATCTTTCTCAGCCATATGGGAACGAAGTCTGACATTCTCAGTAAAACATGTACTTCCAACTGGAGCAGCCTGTCAGTTGATTCCCTTGGGTTATACTGCAGCCTCCCAGAGTGTTCGAAAGAACGAGAGCGCTAACAGCCTTACTCATAAAAAAAGTATGGCACACCTTAAGCCATCTTGAGTGAATAAACTGGTAAAATGTAAAACATTTAATTTAGAAAGAAACAAAATGAAGGGATTCATTTTGTCGTAGAAATTATGATTAGTGCTGTAAAAGAAAATTTATGACACATTTTAAGTGAGTTCTTAAATATCTTCCTCTGCTATTTTATTAAAATCATTCTGATATGCAGTGAGAAACATGCACTTTTAACACCAGCAGCGACTGCCAGCCAACTTCCTGGTGATCAGCAACTTTACTATAGTGTTCTAATGAGCAACTAAAGTGCTCACACTCTGAATTTAAGCCAAAAGTGTGGCACATCTGAATGTAGTCTTAATGGAATCGAAGTGGAAAACGGAGAACATTTTCTTCTGAAGATACTGCAGTAAATGAGGAAATTAGGAAGCTTCATCACAATAAGCCTGCCAAGATCGCCACCAGAGAAAAAAGAGCCCAAATGAAGCACAAATATCACCCAAATGTAGCCCAAGAATAGCCCAATTACAGACGTGTGAATGGAGTGCTTAACTTGAGCATCAGTTGCATTACACAAGGACACATTAATTTTGGCTTTAGGCATGGGGAAAATTAAGTGATTTGCCCCGAATTACAGGATGTCGAGCTGATGCGGATACTCAAACCTGGTTGTACAGTTTCAAAGTCTGCAGCTTTAGCCATAACGCCACATCCTCTGCCCTAAGTGTAGCATATAATCAAGTGATCAAAGGGATAAAAATAAATAGCAAATAATTTAAAAGTGCATTGCCGCTATTTGAGAACTTAGAAAATATGTCCTAATTTTAGTTTTTAGAGCAATACCCATCATTTCTATGGGAATAAGACACTCTTGTTTTTATACTTTCTTAATGAAATGCTTCAAGATGACACCAGGCAAGCCACACTTTTGTAATAAATATAGAATGTTAGCAATCTAGTTGTTCATTAGAATACTGTTGAGAGTCAGAGGTCAGGGGCACGAAGTCGGAAAAATGAGGGCGGGGGCAGGGTGCAGAGGCAACAAGTTAGCCACGCTAGGCAGAGGTAGGGGCAGTTGCAGCAGAACGGACCATGTAGGGCAGGAGAAAGGGGGGCAGGCACAACAAACCAGCCATGCAGGACAAGCAAGAGAGGCTGTGGCATTATAACAGACCATTCAGGGAAGAATGAAAAGGCAGTCGCAGTACATCCATACATGCCAACAGACCCAATTCAGACAGGAGAATCCTGTTGTTTTTAAGCCAAAAAGGGCTTCATTTTTATTTGTCTCCTGCCTAAAATCTCCTCTTTTTCATAGAAAGTCAATGAGGAAAATCAATCCCCCAGGGTTTTATTTTCAAAATCACCCTCTTACCATTTAAAAATGTTGGCAAGTATGGTACATTGGATCATGGAGGGCAGGAGGAATGGGGTAGGGACATGGGGGCCGATTCACAGAACTAATCTGAGACAAAATCCTAAACTTACTACTTTTGGTATTCACAGAAGGCACTTACAAGTTTTTGGTATTCACAGAATGCACTTACGACTCCAAACTTTATGTCCGCACTCAGGACGGAATTTCGGCACCCGGACCGTACTCTACGCACCCAGACCCTACTCTCTGGCTAGAGCCGTACTCTTCGACTCGAGCCGTAATCTCCGGCTGGGGCCGAATAAAGTGTAATCAATGGGACAGATTCCAATTTTTACAAAAAGGAACATTAGGAATGTGTGATAAATGGTAAAGGAGGTCAAGAAAAACAGTTTAGGCAGGGAAAAGGGTATGGCCAGACACTACATCATAACCCAGAAAGGTTTTCTCCTTTGCATCATGGTACATGCAGTGCACAATTTACAGTTTAGAATGTAGAGAGATATCACCAAGTATTGGCCATTGTGTTAAAGAATGAAATGTTCAATTAGTGTGTAGCTGTAAGCAATGTTTCTGAAATTATAAACAAAGAATCTGCAATCTGTTAATACAAGGCCTATCGTTTTTATGAACCTTACTGTACATATATTTTATTCCACTGAGATGTTTGAGTGGAGATATTGCTATTTCTAGACTAAAAGACTGTGCTCGCTGTTAGGAAAGGTTTGTCTAGAAGAATATGTTACTTTATACACTGTTATGGAGCCAGGTTTGATGGCATGCAATAATTTAATTGTGAAAAAAGGGAATATGAAGATAGTGGTACATTACATATAACTATGTCATTGTGGGTGAAAAATGTAAAAGAAACTTTAGAGTATATAGGGATGTATTACTGTTTACAATTTTTGATCAGTACGCAACTTTATATTTTTTTTCTTTTCTCATCGTGTTTTAGGTGGCAAATTGAAAAAAATAAGTTTTGAATAACAGAAGTATCATGTCACAAAATATATGGAGGAGAAACAGAAAAATGGTTCACTTTGGAAGAAAGAGGGAATTGTAACTGTGTATAACTCCAGGAAAAAAATGAATTGCACAACTGGTGTTTGTTGTTACTGCCAACAATGACATTTGTACCCTTGAAAACACTTGTTGTGTGTAGCTCTACTTCTTTTTGATAACAAAATGATCTGCTTACTTAAACAGCAAAATGTGCATTATTTAGAAAAGGAGGTTTGTTATCTGTTATCTGTTTGAACAGGTCTAGATTTCTATAACACAACAGGTTTTTTTTTAAGTGACTCTTTTGCCACCTGGCCTGCCAAAAAAGACGATTAAAGAAGATATTGTTTGGCAGGCTAAGGTGGCTGATGCAAAGAAAAAGAAGATCTAATTACATCAAAATCCAGTGGGCAATTGAAGAAAAAGGAGAGAAAATGTTGGTGCCAGAGTGAGGAATTTTGTTTTATAGATTAGTTACATTTGTTTTTGTTTTTTCAGTTGTTGTTGGAGTTTATTAATGCAGTTGTTATTGTTTGCAATGTTGTCAAATTGTTTTTTGTAATAAAAAGTTTAAAGTTACTAATGATTTCTTTACTTAATAGCTTTTAAAGATGTTAATATTATTACAGTCTTTCAATGTTGACTTAAAGAGGCAGTTCAATTTTCAAGAACTGTAACTGTGCTGCTTGGTGTATTCGTATGTTTAAGGTATTATAGAGAGATGGGGGAACTTCTTCCCACTGTAGTATAACATTTTTATACAAGAGAGAGGTTTTGGCACAGAGGTGAATGCATACTCATAGTATACTACGCACTGCTGTCAGCTGGTGGAGATGGCAGTTCTTTTGCACATCTTCGTATATATGCTTGTCACTCTGGATAGAAGTTTCTGCGCAGAGGTCTGTCTCTATGTACACCTAACTGCACAGGCCTGTCCCCGTAAGGAGGTGTCTGAGAAAGAGGTAAGTGTGTCCTTACATTCAAATATGCACACTGGTTGTCCAAGACAAAGTTGTCAATAGAGAAGTAACTCCATTTTATACTCTACTAATGACATTCATTATCATAAAAAGAGGCATGAGCAGAGAGAGCAGTCTCTACCCACAGCCTGCTTTGAACACATGTTACTCTGGAGAGATGTCTCAGCTGACCCAACAATATATCTATACCTTAGTTTGTATACCTGTCATCCATGATACATTTCTCTGTAAAGAGCTTAATTTCTCCCCGCACGATAGTTGTACATCTATCATTCGACAGAGATGTCTCAGGCGAGGCCAGTCCCAAACAACACACTACTATGCATGTTCATCCTCCAAGAGAGAGATCTAAGGATATGGCCAGTCCCTCCCCACACCCTTCTACATGCACCAGTCATCCCAGAGAGGGGTTTCAATGAAGAGGCCAGTACCTTTCCACACCCTACCACACACATCTGTGACCTGAGCGAGGTCTCAGTGTAGAGGCCAGTTGCTTCCTACATCCTGGTACACACACTCTTCATTCAAGAAAGAGTTTTCAGTGTTGAGGCCAGTCTCTGCCCATACTGTATTTTGCATCCTTATTGCACTGGGCTGAGATTTTAGTGGAATGGCCAGTCCCTATTATAATAGGGATGTAGGGTGGTTATACTGTGAAGAAGTGTTTTAGAAGAGTCTAGTCTGTCCTAACTACATACTATGGGAAGATGGGACCGGAGTGGTCACTTTTTCCTAAATTCCTAGGAGAAGGAAGAAGAAGTAAACGCTTACAGTGATGTAATAAAGGAGAATGAACATTATGTACCTTAAAAAAAACTCATGAGATCATAGAAAAAGTTTTTTTTAACGTGTAGCGAAAATCTGGTGCATGAAGATTATACCTATTACAACAGGAGGCTCATGGCACCTGTGAGTGTCCCATGAGAGTCAACAAGGAGGAAAAAAAGGGTACAGAGTACAAACAACATACATAATGAAAGTTTAGGGTACCTCTGAAAAGAGATTGTTCAAGTAACATTTTTAACAACTGTATATTTTTGTGTTTTTTACCATATTTACTTTTTTGTATTTTTTTTTAAGTAAGAGAACAACCACAAGAAACTGTGATTAAACACAAAAACAACATCTCCTTCAAAACAAAGAGGCAAAAAACTAGGAATAAACTGTTTTCTAAAAACCTACTGCTTATGGGGGTATTTATTATCCTGAACAAATCTCTCCTGTGCAGCCCTGCTGTCTCAGAAGAATTTTGTTTTACTTGCATAAGGAGTTAAAAAGGGCTTTGTTGAGAAAAGCAGGATTGTTATCTACTTGAGCGGTGAGTACCTGGGCGGGCACAGTGTCACCAACTTGAAAAGATATGGATGCCCGATGTGTTATCAAGCTCTGCAGCATGGGCAAACTCAGCGCGAGCAAGGCGTTGAGGGTTCATAGCTCTCAAATGTTGGGACATCCAAGTGGCACTCATGGAATATTGCTTGTTCCTGCTGCCCCTGCTGAACTCTTTTTTACACTTGTTACAAATTACATATTTGGGAGACACTTTCTTCCCACCAGTCCTCAACTGAAAAACTAGCCAGACCAAGGACTTCCAGGGTGGCTGAGGTGGCTTACTTGCAGGAACAGGAGTAGGGTTCTCATCTGAATCAGATGATGACATTCTGATCACAGAAAATCAGGAAAGTCAGAGAGGTAGCCAAAAAGGTATAATCACAGAAAAACCAATAGGCAAATGATGCATTAAGGAAGGAATCTTTCTTTGCTAAGTAAAGACATCCATATGAACCAATCACGATTCTTCCTTGGGATGTCTTTCCTCTTCGGGGCCTCTCGTGGGTATCTCGCAAGAGCCTGCAAGATTGCAAAAAAAGTGAGAACTTTAGTAATATCTCAAATGCAACAATTCATCAAATGTTTTTCTACTTTAAGCAACACATCTCATGTCCTACTTTCTTTAGAACTGCAAACTTACACTGTTAATTCCAAATGTACGGTCTCACGAGTGGATATATTCAGTGAAAAAAATATATATAACGCCAACAACACAACCAAGGGGTCACAAGCCAAAAAGTGGAAGCGTTAATGGACAACACTGTGATTAATTTGACGGACACTGCATTAACAGCTGCCGAATCACAATTGCTCTCTTTGGGGCTCACCCATTGCCCTGAGAGTAATTTCAAATACAATCAATCACATGTTGATGTCTTCAAATTAATTCGCAAATTAAAGCTTATTAAATTTCATCAATTATAGGATTTTACATCTTCCAGTAAAGTTGACACTGTCCCCGTAGCCTTGAACTTACAAGCAATGGACATCAACATGTTAAGTCTTTTGCATTCTTTATCTACTGGCGAAGATTCATCTACCTCTACACAACAAGATCTTTCTGCAGTAAGTATTACTATCACCAAAGCAGCCAGCAGTCCTTTTCGCCCTTCTTCCAAATTTGTCCCCATTATGCCTAAAGATGCCATAGATATTTTCAGTGATATTGTGGTTGAAGATTTGAAAAAGCTGAATAGTACCATCAATCACAAAGTACAGCGTACAAAACACCTACATCTGCAATATCTTAATCTCAATAAAAAACTGGGAGGCAACCATGAAATCATCATTAATAAGGCAGATCAGGGCGGTAACATCATTCTTTGGCCCAGACTGCAACATCTCAAGGAGGCTAATAGACATTTGGGAGGTACCTTATGCTATTGGAAAGCATTCACACAAGATCTACGCAAAATAAAAGAGACTGTATTTCAACATCTGAATCATTGGAAGCGATAAGGATTGCTCACTAAGAATGAAGTGAATTTTCTTAAAAACAAACATCCTATTACACCAGTCCTATAGTTTCTTCTGAAAGTTCATAAATAAACTATACCAATTCCTGGGAGGCCCATCATCTCAGCTAGGAAGAGTCTACTGGAATCAATGTCAAAATATGTAGACTTTTCCTTGTTGGTTTACCGTCTTTCATCAAGGATACCAGTGACTTTCTCAGAAAGTTAAAAGAAACGAAATGGGAACAAGACTATCTTCTTTTGGTGATGGACATAACTTCTCTCTACACAAGTATCAACCATATTGATGGGATTGCAGCTGCCAAATTCTTTCTCAATCAGAGATCAATTAATTTTTATGAACACAATCGTATGATTATCTTTATGATTGAATTATCGTTCAATAACAATTCTTTCCTTTTCAATAGGAATTTGTACCATCAATTGAGAGGTGTGGCTATAGGGGCATGCTTTTCCCCCAGCTATGCGTGTATTCACGTGGGTTGGTGGGAGGAGCATGTCCTCAGGGTATCACACAAACAACATGGGATTCCCATGTCATACATTGGTGGCACAAGAGAGGAGGCATAATTGTTTGTTTCATCTATTAATATGAATGAGTTGAACTTGAAGTTTACAGCTTCAATTAGTGATCCCAGTATAGAGTTTTTAGATGTGCAGATTTACATAGACAAAGGAGAGATCCACACTAAGTCCACCGACAAATCACGGTTGGTAATTCGGTTCTCCATGCCAGTAGTGCACATCCGAGGCACTTGATACGTAGTATCCCCTATGGTGAATTTCCAAGAATACGGCGCATTTGTAGCTCTGATATTGATTTTGAGCAATGCCAACGAGAAGCTGTTAAACGCTTCATTTCCCGTGGGTATAAACGAACCACAGTCGCAAATGCCCTTTCCAGAGCTAACTCATTCACTAGAGAACGCTGTCTGTCATCGAATCTCAGTGATGTGACCACATCTGTTGTCACCTTTCAGATCAGTTCCACCTTTGACAATACACAGGACATAAGGTTGATTGCTACTTTTAGCAGGCAAGAGAGACAGATATGACGCATCATCAATTCTCATTAGCCAATTGTCCTGACTGATATCACCCTAAATCAGATCCTCCCTAAACAGCCTTCCATCACTTTCAGACATGCTACTTCAATGAGGGACTCCCTAGTTAAGAGCAGTCTGGAGTTCATTCCCACAGAAACATGGCTATCAAGTAAAACAGGGTTCTTTAAGTGTAGCTCCTGTTGTGCCTGCAAATTCGGTGTTAATATATCTGAATACACAACTGCATTCAATAAAAAACCTGTCAAGATCAAGGGACATTATAAATGTCTCACTGAATTTGCAGTCTACATCTTAGAATGTTGTTGTAGACTCAAATATGTGGGCAGCACTAAGCTCCAAGATTTTAACAGGATTTTACAACATCTGAGAGTAGTGGTCAATTCAGACTCTAACTATCCAGTGGCCCGTCATTTTAAGTTAGTACATGAAAACAATCTTAATGAGCTCAAATATTATGTAATTGGTGCTGTCCCTGTATCATGTCGAGGTGCTAACCGAGAAAAACATCTTAGACAGTTGGAGTCCCATTTCATTCTTGCACTAGATACCAAAATGCCTAATGGGTTGAGTACCATTGAGGACCTTCACAATGTCCTGTAATCTTTTTGTAATTTCTTATAATGTCTACTGCAGCCCTTGAGAGATACCATTATTAGGCCCCCATTTCCTTCTTTTCTTCTTGCTGCTAGATCAATGAATTTTTATCCAAGTAATATGTGATGTTTCTATTTTTTATATCTCTTTGCTAGTCCTTCATTGGATTTGAGGTTTCTTTTTTAGTTTCTAGGCAGCTTCTAGGTTTTACTATTTTAACCATTTTTATTAACAACACCTTAGCACTTTAATATACACCACTTCAGGGTGGTTTTATTCTAGCACTTGCACTTTATAGCTCTGTTTCATGACTTTTTAAGATATGAGTTCAATATTGTCGGTTGAATGTTACTGTTGTGATTCTGTATCTGCTATATCTATTGTTATTTTATCTATAGCGGAGTCTAAATGAATTTAATCAATTTTTAGAGGGTGTTCCATTCATCTAGGTACTATTTACTACATCGATCTAACTATGAGTGGACATTTTAGCACTAGCACTTTGAAACTTCAGCACTAGCACCTTAAGAATTTATCAATGTACTGTGTTATTTATCAACACTTCATTGTTTGGATGTCACGCTGCTTGATAATATGTAATATTCACGATCACCGATGATGATTTTTATTTGCGATTTTAGAATGATATTTATTACCAGATAATTCATTTCATATACGAGATAAATCAAGCATTGCCTAAGAATTATAGGCCTATCTCTCTTATAGATGGAACGTGTAAACGAATGGGCCGCTTGTTGTTAAATAAACTTGAGGAATGGGCTGCTGATAAAAATATTTTAATTCCTGTCCAATATGGTTTTAAAAAAGGAATGGGGACACTAGATCAGTGCCTAAATTTCAATCTGATTGCAGCGAAGTATACCCATGCTAAAGAAGAAAACATTTTTATGGCGTTCATGGATCTTTCCGCTGCATTTGATTCTGTCTTGCATAAATTATGGATAATTTTGAAAGAGATGGGAGTGGAGGAAAATATTATACTTTTTATTAGATAGTTATACTCCCAGTCCATGGCATGCGTTAGGTACGTGTTGTAATCTCCCTTCTTTTTCCCCTGCTACTCTTCTCTGTGGTGTTCTTCTCCTCTCTTTCCCTAGTGGTAGCTTCCCACTCTCCCCCGCCCCCTCCTCCCTCTTGGAACGTTCCTCTAGAGTTCACCATTGAATGTTCGACAGGCTGTCAGTTACAGAGAGTGGATGACAGAATAAAGACGTTTGTACTCACATCTGCCTCTGAGTACCTCTTTTCAACAGTACGGCACCCAGGGCGAATGCACAAGGTCTTTCCCAATCCTTCGGGGGGCTAGGCAAGGTTGTGTCTTAGCCCCTCTTTTATTTTCAATGTATACTAATGGTGTGGAATCAACAGTGAGCTCTGAGGTGTCTGATGTACCCAAGGTAAACAAGAAAAAGCTGCCCATATTGCTTTACGCTGACGACGCCGTATTGGTTGCAAGGACAGGTATAGCTCTGCAAAAATTAATAAATAATTATGTGTCATATATGGCGGCATTAGATTTACAAGTAAATTAAACAAAAACATTTGTCTTAATAGTAGGAAAGCAGCCCAAAAAATTACCAGTTTTTTTTTATTGCTAAACGGAAAATCGAAATAACTAAATAATTTTTATACTTGGGGGTACTTTTTAATTGTGAAGGGATCTGAAGAAATATGGTTGAAAACAGATGTAATGCACTAGAAAAGAACACCATAGATATTCGCTCATTTACAAAAAAATTGGGCACAAACCATTGGAAACAATTTTAAAAAGTTATGGCGCCAAAGCTATCGCTTCAGATATATATGAAGCAGGGTTTTGGGGCATAGCCAAAACTGACCTATTACAATAGAAAGAAGACAGTTTCTTCAAAAAGCTATTCTCTCTCCCAAAAGGTTGCTCAAATTATATTATGCACCAAGAGCTAAATGTCCCATTCATATCTGATCTGATTTTTATAGCTCCGGTCCTACGTTGGCACTCAATCTGTACCAGAGATACAGTGGGAGTCACTCAAAATATTATCCAAGATTGCTTATTTCTTGATAAGGCGCTTCAGGTTCCATGGTTTTGTTATGTAAAGGATACATAGTTGAAGCTGGACTTAGTGACCCTCTACACAGATCCACTTACATGTATGGGTACGTCAAAGGTGGAAATTAAAACATGTGCTAAAGAGTATAGGGAAAAAGAATCATCTGCTTCAAACTAATAAAACCATGGTGGCATTATATCTGGCACTTTCGCCTATCTTGGGAGAAGCAAATTCATATTTGACATCTGTGACAAACGTTCGACATAGATTTGTACTCCTGAGATTCAGACTAAATTGTATTCCGTGCATGCTGGCCTTCCCATCAGGGATGTACTCAATCAATAAACTCTCAGTTTTCCCCTGCAATGGCACATCTATTCAATCTAATTTACATTTTATATTCTTTTGCAAATTTTATTCCTGTCTACGGAAAAAGTATATTCACCCATCGTTTTTAAAATATGAATTTGTGCAGTGTCACCCAGCCTTGCTTTTTCTCCAAATGCTCCCAAATCCTTATGTAAACTTCTGTGTTGCATCATATTTATGTATGGCTCTATCAAAAAGGAGACCAATGAGATGACAGACTGTATTTTAAATTAATGTGGCACTATTTAGCACTTTATATGGCACATTGTTTGCTCATCATTGCTTGCAAATAAGTCATTCCCAGTATTACACTAAGCACTTTATGAGATATTGAATGAATTTTACATGCCTTAATCAATGTCTTGGATAACGCTTTTATATGGTTTCTATCTGCTTTTTATTATGTGTTTTTAATATTCTTTTTTACTGGTGACAGATTGTACTTTAAATGAACGTGGCACTTAGCACCTTATATGGCGCATTATCTGCTGATCATTGATTGTAAATGAGCCATTCACAGTATTGCTCTAAGCACTTTATGAGATATTGAATGAATTTTGCATGCCTTAAACAATGTCTCGGATAACGCTTTTATATGGTTCCTATCTGCTTTTTATTTTGTGTTTTTGAACAAAATTTACTGGTGATGTATGATAATTTTAGCAGATGATCAATGTATTTTCTTTGCACTTTTATGATCTTAATGCTTAAAGTTATATTGATTGAATGATTGAAGTGCCATGTAATGTATTTATGATTATTTCTCCTTGGCAATTGTCTGACATCACCTTATTTCCATTGCGAGTATTCACTCTAAAGTCTGATATCTATGTCTATGAGCATTGCTTGTTTTGTTTTTGCACATTGGTGGTTGTTTATTTCACTATTTAAATGGAGGCAATATGGCAGTGTGTCATGTGATCAAGACCATGCTCTGACGGTCGAAACGTGTCATGGCAGGCACTAGCCTGGATTAGTCTATGTGCCGAGAAAGAAATTAAAGCACTTCTTTGAACTTCAGCATTTTTGGCGTCTGGTAGTTCGTACCATATTGTCTCATCGAGACAGCGGTGGGCCAGGATTGTTTCTACTTATATATATATTCACTGAAAAAACCATAGGTTTCAGGCACGTTATAGTTAGGAATTAGCATTTAAAAAACTTTAGGAATTCACTGAAAAAAACCATAGGTTTCAGGGGCGTTATAGTTAGCTGGACTTTTCAATCGTACAAAACCATTGAAATTCCCCCGTTATAGTTAGTTCAGCTAACTATAACTTGCGCGCCCGCAATGCACTGCTGATGACGTCTACATATTACATCACTCATGACATGGTCAGTGACATCACTCATGACATCACTGATGACATCTCAAATGACATCACTGATTACATCACTGATGACATCATCCAGTGAATGTGTGTTTTTCTGAAAATTACATATGTTTTATATATGTATATCTCAAGGTCGATAGAAGAATAAATGCGTATATAAGTGTCTAAATGGATGATTTGTTTTTGAAAAATTGATTGTATAACTGACTGATTAAGTGTATCTTAGTGAATACATGGCTTAGTGAGGAATGTTTAAATATGTAAATATCTGTATCAGTCTCTCACTTTGTGTATAAGTGGCTGCATGGGTTGGTGAGTAGCTACATGAGTGTCTATATAGGTTATTAGTTGGTTTTTTGAGTATCAGTATGAGTGTCTGAGTGTCTGTATGGTTCGGAGGGGTTATTACGCAGTGCATAGGTGCATGAATGAGTGACTCACTGTTTGTATGTGTTGAAGACAGCATGTGTGCAGGACTGTATGGGTGGATGAGTGTGTGCATGGGTGTGTTAGTGAGTGAATGACTGTCTCAATAGTGTCTTTATGAGTAACTACATATGTTTTAAACTGGTATATGTGACTATTGGTGTATATAAGTGAGTATATGTGAGAGTGAGAGATTGAAAGAGTTCCTGTATGAATAAGTATGTGTTTCTATAAGTGATTGTTTAAAAGACTAAGTATGTGTAAGTTTCTGTAGAAGTAAGTGTGGTGGTGTGTGTATAACTGTATATGCAAGTAAATGGATGTTTGATTCTTTATTAGCATGAGTGACTATGTGTGTGAGTAACTCTACGGATGAGTGGCGTTGTATAACAGGATGTATAGGTGTATGAGTACATATGATGAGTGAGTACATGTATGAGTGACTATAGGACTGTTGGTGAATGAGTGGATGTGTATGTGGATCTTAGAATTACTGAATAGGTTGTTGTAACTGGTATTGGTATGTCCATTGTTACACTAGGGAACACTATGCGTTGGGGTCCCCCTGTGATTAGCATGACCTCCTCTGTAAGCCCCTAGTATATAATAGGGCAAGGGATTAAAACTACCTCTTAAAATGCGCCACAGGGTGTGTTTGCACACGTCACCTCAGGCCCTGTCCCCTCCCTTCCCCACTGTGTAAACAGTCCCTGTGGCTGTTTTAGGTTGGGAGATTAAGTCCCCTTGAATCCTGAAGGTCCCTAGGGTCCAACTAGACCACTAGGTACCTCCAGTAAGCGCCACAGAGCTGCGTTGCAGAGAGATGTACAGAGGGGCACGGCCTAGACCA
The DNA here is from genome assembly GCF_964204655.1 of Triturus cristatus. Lineage (NCBI taxonomy): Eukaryota > Metazoa > Chordata > Amphibia > Caudata > Salamandridae > Triturus > Triturus cristatus. Next base: position 799,782,829 of record NC_140591.1, read on the forward strand.
CCTCTCTGCAAGCAGCGCAGTGGCACTTACTGGAAGCACCTGGTGGGCTAGTTGGCCCCCAGGGTCCCTCAGGCTTGAAGGGGAATTATTTCCCCATCTTAAAAATGCACCACAGGGCTTGTTTGCACACGTTAACTCAGGCCCCGTCCCCTCCCTTCACCACTGAGTAAACATGCCCTGGGGCCGTTTTTTAAGTTGGGAGATTAAGTCCCCTTGAATCCTGAGGGTCCCTAGGGGCAAAATACGCCACAACGTACGTCCAGTAAGCGCCATTGCAGAGAGGTGTAAAAAGGGGCACGGCCTGCACCACCTCTCTGCAACGCAGCGCAGTGGCACTTACTGGAAGCAACTGGTGGGCTAGTTGGCCCCCAGGGTCCCTCAGGATTGAAAGGGAGTTATTTCCCCAACTTAAAACGCGCCACAGGGCGTGTTTGCACATGTCACCTCAGACCCTGTCCCCTCCCTTCACCACTGTGTAAACGCGCCCTGTGGCCGTTCTAAGTTGAGAGATTAAGTCCCCTTGAATCCTCAGGGTCCCTAGGGTCAAACTAGCCCACTAGGTACCTCCAGTAAGCGCCACAGAGCTGCGTTGCATAGAGGTGTAAAAAGGGGCGTGGCCTCAGAACACCTGCTCCCTGGCACATACTGGAGATACCTGTTGGGCTAGTTGGCCCTCAGGGACCCTCAGTATTGAAGGGGAATTAATTCCCCAACTTACAACTGGCCAGGGGGCGCGATGCCGGTCTTTTATTTATTTTATTTTTTTAAGAAGGAGGGCTGTGTGCCCCCCCCTTCTTTTTCTAATTTATTGGTCCTGGGGACCCCATCCCCCAGGGCCTGAACCCTAAATTTTTTTGTTGAAAAAAATAAATTTGGCCCTCCCAAGGCCTTAATCGGGCCCGGGGACCCCAACCCCCGGGTCATGGCCTTTTTTTTTAAAAAAATTCTTTAGGAGGGTGGCTGCGTTGCCCGCCTCCTCAGGCCACTTATGGCCCCGGGGACCCCATCTACGGGCCGGCCTTCGTTTTTTATTATTTTAAAAAAATATATATTTATAGAAACACCTAGGACATGCTGGACAAACCGTATGTACCTATCACCATGACGATTTGCATGATATTCATTAAAAGGCGACTATGCATACAATGAATCCACGTGGAATGTATTTACACCACTAGTGAAGCTCTGACGTGTCTGACGCTCTAACGTGCCTAATCCTGGCGCCCCCGCCGGTGGGTACTCTCCAAGTAGATACCCTTGTCGTTTATTTATACAAACATGGATAGCTATTAACAGGCACATTTAATACACACGCACACCAAGCCATTCAAAGGGGATTCGACAAAACTTCGACCAAACTATGCAAAAAAAACCCTCACGGTTAATAAAACACACATCCACTGCCGGATGTGTAATACTTTTTATTTTACTCTCTGGAAAGGAGACGAACCTCACTTGAGAGTCACAGCGTGCTCCTGGCTGAGCCCAATGCTGTGTTACACCCACCAGTGCCCGCCAAGTGCCACACACCTCTGTGTTGTATTCCACCAGCTAGTGAGTATGCTATATGACACTCTCTAGCCCATGTGCACTGTAACACCACCCCGTGAATATGTCATGCCACACTTGCCTTCGCACGGGTTAAATTGCCCCATCTAACGTGCCTTCCTCGATGCCTATGTTATAACACACAGCGCTATGCCATACATATTACATATTACATATTACAATCTGGGATCCATATCTTTGTCACAGTGCATATGCAACGTTACACTCCCCAGCACATATTTTATATTACAACTTTAGAGACTAGTTAGGTTACACAACACTGCCCTGTGCATATTACACTCCAAGGCACATATCGCATAGCACGCGCTAGTGCCTGTGCTATCTCGCGCTCTCCAATGAATCTGTCATTGCGCACAATGTATTGCATATTATATTTCACGCCCCGGTTCATCTTATATCACACTTTTTGGTGCATAGTTTATACCATATACTATATCTAGTTTTCATTTTCAATCATGCTCTCAGGACTATGTTCTACATAACACTACGTCCACCTACCCTTTTCACGGGCATTACATTTTGCGATGGGGTAAAGGGTCAGGGGGTGTTTTTGCCAAGTGAGCCCGGAGTCACAGTCACAAACGTCCTCTTCTTCCTGAATAAAAGTGAGATTATGCTGCATACTTGTTCATATTTTAAGTAGTTCGCACAGACACACATTTTAAAAACCATAAAGTTCCTAATACCCACCTTCTCTGAACAGTTAGCTTGCTGCCCCATCCACCTCCTCCCTATCCTTTGTTGTCTGAATCCATGGACTAACCTCCTCCCTCCTGCCATGCATGGTCTGATGTGCTGCCACTGCCCTCCATTTAGCATGATGCACAAGTCCACTCCTCCTGCCCTCCATTGCCCAATTCTATGGCCCATCATTGACCTCCTGCTTAGCCTCTGTGCTTAGCTTGCTGCCCCTATTCTCCTTCCCCCTGCCCTTCGATGTCTTTGTGCATGCCCCTGCTCCATCCTTTTTGCCCACCATGTTCCATGGACCTGCCACTCCTATCTACTCTGAGTGTTCTGTTGAGCTGCCACTCCCCTCCCACTTGCCTAGCATTGTCAGATGACTGTAACCTGTCCCTGCCACCTCCACCCTGCCTGTCCACATGCCATGCCCCTATCCCCTTCCTCCTGTCCTCCATGGTCCATTTTACTGCCACATCCTTCTGCCCTTCCTGGTCTGTTGTGCTGTAACTGCTCCTCCTGCCTGCCCCGCGCGGACTGTTGTGAGGCCCCTTTCCCTGAACTTTCTTGTCTGTGCCCAGGTCCTGACCCTCCCTTCTATCCTCCATGGTTCTTTGTGCATGCCCCTGCACCCTCCTTCTTGCCCATCATAGCCATTGTGCTGCCACTAACCCTCCCGCTTTCCATGCATGGTCTTCTGTGCTGCCATGGCCCCTCCCACCTTCCCTGTGTGGTCAGCTAGTTGCCCCTGACCCCCTCCTACCTTCCCTCCATGGTCTGTGTTTATGCCATCATAGTATCGCTGTTGCTCTCCATGGTGTGTCTTGTTTCTAGTGCCCATCCTGCCTGACCTCCATGGTCATCTTGCTGCTCCTGCCCTGCCCCCTTGCCCCCAGCCCTCTGTTTCCATGTGCAGACTCCTATTCCCTCCCTCCTGGCTTGTCTGTTCCGTTGTAAGGCCCCTGATCCGTCCCTCTTGCCCTTTATGGTCTGTTATGCTGCAGCTTTCTCTCCTGTCTGTCCATTATGGTCAGCTAGCTACCATTGCTTCTTTCCCCTCTGTTCTCTGTTGTCCATGTGCATGGTCCTGTCCCCTCCCTATTGCTTTCTATGGATTGTTGTGCTGCACTCCCATCCCGCATGCCCTGTGTGGTGTATTGTGCTGCTGCAAACCCTGATGCCTGCCCTGTAGGGTCAGTTTGGTGCTCTTCTCCATGTCCGTCATGTCCTCTGTTATCCGAGTACATGTCCCTACCTCAATTCCTCCTGCCTACCATGATCCAATGTACCATACTTGCGAACATTTTGAACTTGGTAAGAGGGAGATTTTGGAAAAAAACTGGGGTATTGATTTTCCCCTTTGAGTTACATTGAAAAAGAGGAGATTGTAGACAGGAGACAGATCAAATAAAGCCCATTTGAGCTTAAAAACATTGGACGTTTCCTGGCTGAAACGGGTCTGTTGGCATGTATGGTTGTACTACCACTGCCTCTTCCTTCTGCCCACAATGGTCTATTATATTGCCACAGCCTCTCTTGCCAGTCCTGTATTGTTTTTTTGTTGCCCCTGCCCCCCTTTCCACTGCCCTCCATAGTCTGTTGTGCTGCCACTGCCCTTCCTGCCTTCCCAGTGTGGTCAAATTGTTGCCTCTGCTCTCTCCTTCCTGCCTTCAATTTTCAGAGTCCGTGCCCCTGGCCTCTGCCTCTCAACAGTATCCCAATGAACAATTATATTGCTAACTTTCTATATTTATTACAAAAGTGTGGAACGCCTGACGTCATCTTGATGTAATCAAAACTATAATACCTAGAGCATTTCCTTTAGAAATTACATATATGAGAGGGTCTTATTTGCATCACAATTATGGTTAGTGCTCTAAAAAACTAAAATGAGGACATATTTTCTGAGTTTTCAAATAGCGACAAAGCACTTTTAAATTATTTGTTATCTTTATGTTTTTTATCCAGCTGACCACTTGATTAAATGTTGCGCTTAGGGGAGAAGATGTGGTGTTACTTCCAGAGCTGCAGACTTTGCAACTGGGGAACCAGGTTGGAGTCTCTGCTTCAGCTCGACATTCTGTGATTCTGGTCAAATCATTTAACCAAAATGAATTTATCTTGTGTGATGTAACCAATGCTCATGTAAAGCACTCCAATACCTGACAAGTCTGCACTATATAAAACTCCTAAACCACAAAAAATAAAAAGTGTTTTGCACACTTCTGTTATTGGGCTACATGCGGGCTACATCTGGGTGATATTTGTGCTGCATTTGGGCTCTTTCGTCTCTGGTGGCCACCTTGGGAGATTTATTTGTTATGAAGTTTCCTAATTTCCTCATTTACTGCAGTCTCCTCAGTAGGAAATACTTTCAGTTTTTTACTTGATTCCATCAAGAAGGTATTCAGATATGTCACTCATTTGCCATCAGTTCTGAATGTTAGCACTCTAGTTGCTCATTAGATCACTGTAGTAAAGCTAATGCTCACCACGGAAGTCTTCTTCTGGTATTAAAAGTGCATGTTTCAGTCTGCATGTCAGATTTTTTTTAATGAAATAGAAGAGGATTTGAGAAGTCACTCAAAATGTGCCCTAATTTTTCTTTCTTAAGCACTAATCATAATTTCTATGGCAAAATGAACCCTCTCATTTTGTTCCTTTTTAAATTAAATGTTTTAAGTGTTACCAGTTTATTCCAATCAAGATGGCTTCAGGTGTGCCATACTTTTGTCATAAGTAAGACAGTAAGCGCTCTAGTTGTTCTTAAGAACACTCTAGGACATTCTGTCACTGGGCTATACTTGGGCTACATCTGGGTGATATTTGTGCTACATTTGGGCTCTTTTGTCTCTGGTGGCCATCTTGGGAGACGTATTTGTTATGAAGTTTCCTAATTTCCTCATTTACTGCAGTCTCCTCAGTAGGAAATACTTTCAGTTTTTTACTGTGGTTCCATCAAGAAGGCATTCAGATGTGTCACACATTTGCCATAAATTCAGAATGCTAGCACTCTAGTTGCTCATTAGATCACTGTAGTAAAGCTACTGCTCACCAGGGACGTCTGCTGCTGGTATTCAAAGTGCATGTTTCAGTCTGCATGTCAGAATTTATTATTGAAATAGAAGAGGATTTGAGAAGTCAAAATGTGCCCTAATTTTTCTTTCTGCAGCACTAATCATACTTTCTATGGCAAAATGAAGCCCCTCATTTTGTTCCTTTTTAAATTAAATGTTTTAAGAATTACCACTTTATTCCAACTAAGATGGCTTCAGGTGTGCCATACGTTTGTCATAAGTAGGACTGTTAGCGCTCTAGTTGTTCTTTAGAACACTCTGGGAAGCTGCAGTAGAACACAAAGGAATCAACTGACAGTCTCTGCCCTTGTTGGATGTACTTGATTTACTGAGAATGTCAGACTTCATTCTCACATGACTGAGAAAGATAATGTGAATTTACAGAAAATATGCTCTCAGTTTACCTTATAGATCACCTTCCAAACCTCTGTGGGAAAAGCATGAGAAAATAGTTTTCTCTCAAACATGATTCATGATATCCCAGCAGAAGACTTTCTCACATGGTAAAATCACCTTAGAACACACCACAATTCCTAAAATGAGTATGGTACCATCAACAAATGATTTATAATGTAACTAAAGTCTTAAAACCTTCTATTAACTGCAATGCTTTTTAATGAGGTGCTATCATGTATATTGGTCCCAAGATGGCTGCCAACACTTCTTGGATGAAGTGCTGACAGCCAATCAGATCTCATGATGAGATGTGTGGTTAGGCTCCGCCCAGATATATATGTGATTTTACTTTTGATTTTCTCCGGAACTACAGAATGGACTTAACCATTTAACCAAAAGGCACGACTCTGAACCAAGGGCTACTTTTTTGCCAAATTTGGTGTAATTCCGTTCAGCAGTTCAGACTGTAGCTGCGACTAAAGGTTCCTATGGAATATTGCATGGGGAAAACACGTTTTGGGACCCCACATTTTTATCGGCCCCCGCTTGACGAATCACCCCGAGACTTTTAGGATAGGAGCGGATCGGAGCGCCCCACCAGTCTTGAACATTTCGCGAAGATTCGTCTACCGGCACAAAAGTTATTCCAAATAGAATGTTGCGCATTTCCTATGGATAATAGGTCCTAACTATAACTACCTACTGGCGATCGCCAGTAGGTAATATGTATATATACTCACTGAAAAAAACAAAGGTTACAATAACGTTACAGTTAGATCTAATAAAAATATGAGTTTTCAATCAAAAAACCTTAGAAATTCACTGAAAAAAACAAAAGTTAAAGTAACGTTATTGTTAGGTATATTTGTCAGTGAGAGAGTTTACTTTATTTCGGTTGCCATGAACCATCAATGTAAACAAGCAATAATACAATAAAATATGTCTGAAGAAAGTCATAACTAGAAGAACACATACTCAAATTAGTTTATAAAATAGTTTTTCCCCTATCTGTATAACTGTATGGAATTTGACAAATACACTTTTAATTCCTCCAAATAACCAACAGGTGCAGGAAGACTAAATACAAATAATTAATTATCCAAAAATTAAAACCTCAGTCACATTTAAAAACATTATAAATACATATTTCAACATGCTATCTCCTTTAAAAGTTTGCTGCTCTTGTGCCTAACGACTTGCAAAACTGTCCTAGTAGTAAAAACGATGGCATGGGTTTGGTCCCTTTTTAAAATTCTATGGGCCACTAGCCATTTTAACAAGCCCAAGGACCGACATAGTGGACAAATCCATTTACGGGAAACCCTTGGTATGCTGGGCAGAAAAACAATATGTGCGTCTTAGACTCTATGTCCAAGGCGCATGCAGGACAAAGGCTTGTAACCAGATCCTTTTTCCATTTATCAGTAAAGGGTCTCATTGGGATAATACTTAGGCGAAAGCGAACATACAAACTTTTTGCTAGAGGAGGAAACATAAAATCTAAGAATGTTTCAAAACAAGGGGTCAAATTAAAGTCAAGGTACATGTTAGTCAATGATCATTTGATCCCTGCCTTACATACCCTTCATGTAAATATGCCCAGTAACATGATTTCAAATTAACAATGTCAGCTCAAGTTATACCAATCGGTGCATCCCATAACCTATTAAGACCCAACCTCTGAAACCAGAGATAAATTTAAGTCAGGGAACAACCTTTGCGCCCATTAGGTTAAGTAAGTCTTCGAGTGCATCTCTATAGTCAATTAACTCCGTTGTGGACCAGAGACAAAACCCAATACATTAGCGGTTTAATCACTGCCTGATCATTGACTCTCTTCAGTCCCAATTCAAAGTATAATGGAATTAAATGGTTACTGTTCGGAACAGAGATCAGTGTTCTTGCAAATTTATCTTCAGTGATGGATAGTAGGTGCCCCAGATCTAAGCCCCCAAAAAAGGCAGCTCTTCTAGTATTGGTGGCATTTGCTCTCTGCTCTATCAACGTGGCACCCCCTAGTAGTTTGCCCAGTCCATTTAATGCTCCCCATAAGCCCGACCCTAAGATAGTCAAAACTATGCACCCTCTCTGATACTTCCCCACCCACATTGATGACATAATTTTTGGCCAGGCCCGTTCAAAACACCATATATTTTGTTTTATTTACATTAAGCTCTAGGCCTCTAGACCTATAAAACCCTTGGAACTTATTAATTGAAATTTGAAGCTCCAGCTGCGTTTTGGAGATAAGTAGAGAGTCGCCGCAAATAGGAGAATGAATAGGAATTTTCCTCTTGTTCAGGTAAGGGGAATCGTTTTTGTAGTTTGACAATACATCCACTATATCATTCATATATAAAGTGTATAGTATAGGTGCAAGAACACACCCCTGGCGAACACCACACTCGACAGAGATGCGTTAAGTTAATTCACCCTAGTTGCCATATCGAACCTGAGCAAAATCTTTTGTACACTGGCAGCTGGTGACATTTGAAAGTGGTGAGGCGTAAAATAATTGTCACACTGCACTGTGACGAGCGAGCCTAGCGAGTGAGCCCGAACACCCTACTGGGGTTTGTGGGGGTTCGCCCCCCAGAAAAGTTAGAAAATAGAGTGGACAAATGGTGCATTTTCAAGCAAATTTGAGAAATTAAAATAATAATAATACATTTAAATGACCTAACACATGAAGTCAAGTTGGAATAAAGTAATTAGAAGTAGCAATGAGAAGTACTTCATTTTACTGATTTTGTTACCCGTATTGGCATATAAACACCAGCTAGGCCGTTAAACAATTTTCAGGTGGCAAGGATCAAAGCAAACACAACACACTTTAACCACACACCCTATGCAGTGTAGCATGCTACCCATGCATGAAGCCCACATAGGGGTAGTACGCACTATATAAATACTGCAATATAATACATCCTCGTTGCAGCAGCCCAACAGCATGTGCCAATGCTCTACCTCATCTGTGGATACATGCGGAACTTCAATTTTCTGAGATTCTACCTAACCTCACCAACACAGAGGGTTAAACCACAAGCGGGCAACCATGCACTAATGTTATTATTGCACAAATAATAGTTTTTCCCAGGATGTCTGAGAGAAACAGGAAAGCACGCACGCAGATGCAGAGATAAGCCTAACCTCAAAGCCAAAACCGCGCGCCTGCCTTTTATCAGAGGTGAAATGAGATGCAAATGCATGCATCTAACCCAAAGATCTGCCGTCAAAGTAAAGAACGAGGGGTGACATTTCTGCTGACATGCCTGGCTACAGGCGAAATAAATGTAACCACAGGCCCGGCTGAGTGGAAATTCACACAGACCGAGAAACATAATGGAATCAAAATGCCATGGAACACAAATCAATAAAATCTTCTAGAGAGCAGTATATTATGCAGTTTTTTTTTAAAGACAGTGGTAAAGATATGCTTTAAATGTACGCTCATGATTCCACCTCCAAGCAGAGCCTGGGTGGGAAACCATCAGCGTCATTGCTACCTCAGGCTACCAGTGAACACACATTTCTTTTCATTAGGGATAGCGACGTAAGGTTTCAGCAACAGGAGCCACTCCTGGGTAACAGACTGTGGTAACATTAACAGACTCCCAGAAAATTCAATATTGTCATAAATCCTCGTAGCTGCCAGCAAGGATTTGAGAATCCACAACTCAATAACAAAGAAATGAGCAGTTCGCGGGGTTAAGAAATTTGGAAGAAATGGGGGGTGACGAGGAGGTAGTGGTGACTAAAAAGGCTCTTAATAGTCACAATAGTGATCACAGTGAACAAACACAAATGTCCTTCATCAGCACACACAACAGCCCAACAATAACGTAAAACCAATAATAATACTGTCTGACAACTCATTTTCTTACTCACAAGCATAATGCTCGCAGTTTATTGTTGGGCTGTATTTTCTGAGGTGGGCACACATGACGAGGGATACAGTCGTGATCAAAAAAAGTCATGCGAGATACTGGAGGGACGTGGGAGACTTATGCTATGATGGGTGGGTGGAGGGGTGGAAATGGGGTCATCGCGGGAGGGAGGAAGGCAGGAGGGGTTTAATTAAAATAAAATAAAACTTACACGCTCAGCTCCTGGCCGGTCCCGACTCCAGCAGTCCAGCGTTTTCCGCTCTCCTCAGGAAAGCCACCCACAGGCAGCCTCCCTTCCCTCTGCCAATCACAATGCTGCAATGGCAGCTTTGTGATTGGTGCAGTGCAGGCGCACAGTGCCCCAGCCGGGCACCTAATGGGAGGCCCTCTTCTCTATGTAGGTTGCATGCAACCTACATAGAGAAAAGGGAGAGTATGCATGACTGCTTTGGTCGGCCCCAGGGCTGACCAAAGCAGTCAGGGCCCACAACAGTAGGCAAGCAATCCCCCCCTGCCCTTGAGCAGGACCGCCCGCCCACAACCAGTCACTTCTGCTTTCTCACAGTGCGAGAAGCAGAAACATAAAATGGTAGTATTCCCTCCATTTTACGTTTGTGCTTCTCACACTGCGAGAAAGCAGTGAGGCAGTGCCCCCACACCCCTATGGAGGAGCCACTACTGCTTTTGTATGAAATCTGCTCAGAAGCTGGATAAGGTTAATAGAGACACCCATACATGACAAAACCCAGCAAAGATTTTTTCATGGAATGAGATCAAAGGCAGCCCTGTGATCTTCAAAAGCCATGTATAGCTTTTGTTTAAGTATTGTGACATACTTCCAGTGTAGCACTGAAAGTCTAAAAACTTGATCGCAAGTGCTGATCTTTGTTTAAAATCCAGCCTGAAGGGAAGTAATAATATCGTTCGAATCAACCCAAACTACCAATTTATCCAGCACTTGTCATGCAAACACCTTCTGCAGGTTATCGATCAAACGGATGGGCCTGCAGTTAGAGGGAATACAAACATCTCCCTTTTGTAAATGCATATGATTTCAGCTCCTCTCCACGAGTCCAGTATCTCATTCCCTGACGCATTTGCGTTTGACAGTAAATTAATGTATGGTGTCCAGACAAGTGGCTCTGTTTTATATAGGTCGCCTGGAATTTGATCTCAGCCAGGTGCCTTAGCTGGTTTTAAAAGGTCAATCGCTCTGGTTGTATCCTTGATACTAAAGGAGACTGGGTGTACTGGTTCTGAGGAAACTAAAGGTTGTGTGTCAGTAACAATAGCCTGGTCATCTCTAAGTGATGGGTCTTCAAAGTCCTTTGCAGCATACAAATCTGCGAAGTGGATGACCCATCTAGTCAGTTGAATGTCAAAATGATAGGATATGATGCTACCCAAATTAACCTGGGCAGCGGCCCACCAAAAGGACCAAGAATCATTAATTTTGGAAGCTGCTAGCACATCGGGCAAGATTTTATCCTCCCAGTTCTTCCTAGCGGTGCTCATGGTTGTTTTATAATTGCACCTGGCTTCGACAACAAATACCCAGTCACCTCCTAGGACAGCTGTTCTTAGGCGTATCTTGACCTGATCAAACCGCTTATCTCCTTTAGCCAAAGGCAATTTTATGTGGCCAACTTCTTCGTAGAAAATCTTATTCATCTCACCAAAAAGAGAGTTATGTATATTAAGTATGGGAATATCTACAATCATCCCTTGTTCCTACATACTTAGATAGGAGCTCTAAAAACAATGTGTAGATTTGTGAATATCATTTTTCTATTCGATAGGACATTTGGCCACGTCACGTAGCGGTGATTATTAGCTAAAATTGGTTCTGGTATTGATGTACGACTTATGCTATTCGTCCTTTTCAAGAGTTCCCCAGTTAATAATAAATTTAATCAGTTATGATCAGGGTCAGTTTGCGGCTCTACTTTCATATCCACTAAGAATGGCCATAACCTCACGTCTAAAATAACATAAACAATAACGCTAGTGTGAGGGCCTCTTTTAAATGTTGGGGCCAGTTCAGAATCTGAAACAGTAGGGCCATTAGAAGCCCTCAATCCTTTTCCTATTATTAAAGAGAATCATTTAAGTGCAGTGGCAGAGCAACCTTTTCTTGGGTTCCCTATCAGCAAAGGGAGTCCCCACAGTTCATCTTACGCTTCACTTAGCTCTTTAATATGCACTGATGGTTCAAAGGTAGTGTTAAAGTCACCTGCTATCACTATTTTGGTATTCAGGTCCAGGGAATCCAGAACCTCTTCCAGAAGTGATAAGATAGGGGGTTCAGTGCTTGCCTTTGAGGATCTTACATAGAGGTTTGATATCGCCAAGCAGAGACCAGTTGGTAAGGTGAAAACAATACCCAATACATCTGGGCAATTTATGTGCAATGGGGTAAAAGAACCTGGGAGGTAATTTTTAATCAGAATTCAAAGACCGTCTATAGCCCTCATGCATTTAGCTGGTGGTTTAGCCTCTACACTAAATGTAGTGTACCGATTTATGGCCACTTTTTTGGTAGCCCATGTCTCTTATAGTATGCATACATCGCATTCCCCAATATATGATGTCCAGATAGGGTCAACAAGATTCAACATTATACCTCCATTGCGTGGGCTGATGACCCCACATCCCCACTACAGGAAATTACTACATCTGCACTTGCCCTAGTCTTAAAAACAGTTGTAATTTCAGCATCTATGTCTAAACACACTATCCCGGTGGACCTAGGTTCTATTACAGAGAACTCAAGTAGAGCATGCTCTGGCAAGATTAAATCATCACAAACATTTGTAGCCCGTCCATTAAAATTTGAGTTATTACAAAATACATAATTGGTGTCATCTCTATTAATTCTGTCTGATGTAATGTCAAGAGAAAAGTGTGGGCCCGTGGAAACATGCTCACTCAGTCAATCTATTGCATTAAGATTGGAAATAGTAGTATTAAGAGACAGCGTGGCATAGCGTCCATTAATAGGCACGATTGCTTATAGTTAGGTATATCTGCAGTGTCAACATTAACGTTTTGAACTAAAAAAAACACAGAAATTCGCTGGTTATAGTTAGCAGCGCTAACTATAACTTGCGCCCCCACCATGCACTGTTCATGACTTCACATATGACATCACTCATGACATGTTCTATGACATCACTTATGACATCTCAAATGACATTTTTGATGACATAACTGATGACATCATCCAATGAGTGTGCTCCTTTGTTTTATAGTTTAGAATGTGGCAGATAACACCAATATTACTTTTCCACTTAATTGTGTACAGTTTGGGTCCAGCTAATGGGTGTAAGTATTTAGAAAACACATGTCCTCCTAATGCACCATAGCTATGCAGTGAAATTGAACACGTTATAAATCTTTGTATTCAGGAGTAACTCTGTGTACAGGTGACAGTAGACTTGCGTTCATCATGTTCCACATAAGTATTTTGGTACTGCAGAACGAGTTTCCAGCAGGGCAAAGATTCTACACACCACATACTAAGTATTGTAAGCAGCCTTGAGTAATTGAAGAAAATTGTCTCAGCATGACAATTTCTACTTAACATAAAAGAGTGAAAGCAGTAGGTACTATCTTATGTGTGTAAGCTTGTTTTGCTCAAGAAGATGGGCTATCTATAAAGTTTTCACTATAGTTTGAGCGGTGCAGGTAGTATAATGTTTAGCACCTACAGATCTTTGTTATTTTTAGCAATCAGTGTATTTTTGACAACTCTTGCATAAAGTCTGCAATGCTCTTAGTATATATTTATTAATAGTCTGTGGTGTACTTCTTATGAAAGTTTCAGTGTTTGCAAACAGTGTGGTATATAGTAAACTCTCTCCATAGAGTGAACACTGTTTACAGTACTCAGTTCTCTAATCATATCTTTTGTCATGTCATAAAACAATACATTAAAAGCATTCCAAACAGGATAAAACATCAAAACAACACACGTAATCAAACATCCGTAGAATATCAAACAGGTAAGGGTAGATATACCCACTTAATTCCAATCATTAATTCATGACAGATAAAAAATCCCATCACTACTAAACAGGCAAAAACTATAATATGATATATTATAAACTACACGGAGATGCACGGATAGGAGATAAAACAATGACTATATTCCATTAAACGTTATCAGCATTGATAACATCCCATCTAAAATGTTTCCAAATCTTATCAAATGTTTACAAAGAGGAGAGGCCTCTTGCTTTAGCCAAAGCAGATTCTAATTCATATATTTGATAAAGAAGAGTTCACCATTCTGCATCTTTAGGGGCATTCTCTGATATCCAAGCTCGGGCGATACAAAGTCGGGCAGATATCAGCATAATTGTGACCAATTCCTGCAAGCCTCCTTTAAATTCATATTTACAACCCATCATTATCTCTTTAGGAGACAATTGTATGGGAAGACCCAAACTTAATGCCATATAGTGTACCATCCCTTTCCAAGATTTTTGTGTACAAGGGCAGAGCGCAAACATGTGTAGGACATCGACAGCCAAGAGGTTACACTTATGGCATCTGGTTCTATCTGTCCTCTCTATTCATGGAGTTACTCCCCATTTTAAAATTACATGCGGAGTATAATATAAAAAACACACCGTACGCCAGTGTGGTAGCTTGGGATTCACAGAGTGTACAGAACGATCCAACAGATCTAAAGTTATTTGAACCTCACCAGATGAAACTTCGTATGTAAGAAGTCTGCTCCATTTTGCTGCCAATAGTGAAGTATCATCTATAACTGACTGTGAGAATGCCTGATACAACATACTTATAGTTGGTTTAATATCAAGCTTAAAATAATATGAAGAAAAAAACTCTCGGCTCTCCATGCTTTGCCCATGCCCACGCCCCGCCTGCATAAAATCTCTCAACTGAAGATATTTAAAGAAGGAATGATGACGCAGTTTAAAGGAACTTTGCAGGTCAGAAAAGGATCTAAAATCATTTAAATCAACTAATTGGCCCATTGTTGTAATCCCGCAGTCTGCCAATACTCTGCAAGTTACATCACAATAGATAAAAGGGAAATGAGGATTATCCAATATAGGGGTATCCTGATTAATACAACCTAAAGAATATTTCCTAAAAAAACCCTTCTAAAAACAAATAATATCTTTAAGTACCTTAAAGAGTACCCTCTTGTAATAATTGGGATCATCTAGCTGATAAAAGAAAAGCCTAGCTTCCGCTCCTAGAGTGAGCTGATAATATAGTGGTAGTTGATTTAAATCTTCATATGTCAGTAAACTACGCACTCAACCAGTAAAAGCTGCCCAGAAGTAGAGCTTAAAGTCCGGAAGTGAGAGCCCCCCTGTTTTATAGGGGATTTAAAAAATCAGCTGACACGCCGAGCACACCAATACCCCCAGATAAAGCTACTAATAGCACCTTTGAGGCATCTAAAAAAAGAATCCGGAACCCTCCGTGGAATTGCCCTAAACAGATATAAGAACTTTAGGAGGCTAGTCATTTTAATAATATTTATTCGTCCAATAATAGTGAGTGGTAGCTTATTACATACTTTTAATGTAATAACCATTGTAGATAGTAGGGTTTCATAATTTAATTTAACGATATTAGAAACTACAGAGGACAAACTAATGCCTAAAAAAAAAACATTGCGAGGGTAACCCCCTGAATTGGAGAATCAGCCTTATAATTCAGAAGAACCTGAGTTTTACCTAAATTTAACTTATAGCCAGAGAACTCCCTAAAAGTACAAGCTTCATGAGGAATCTGAGTAACAGCTGATGCAGGGTTGGAAGAAAAGATTGCCACATTGTCAGCAGAAGCGTTGAGTTTAAGCTGCTGATCGGCAAAGATCCATGGCTGGATATCTGTGTTTCTAAGAAGGGACTGTAGATAAGGTTGGATGTAGAGAGCAAAGATTAGGGGCAAGAGTGGACACCCCTGTCTTGTCCCGCAAAAAATGGAGTCGTGTAAAGTGCCTGGATCATTTTAACAAATTCTTCGCCTATGCCAAAAGCAGACAATGTGACCCATAGGCAATCCCAGACCACCCGGTCGAATGCCTTCTCAAGTAGTATCATGCCCATATTCATATCACATTTTCCAGTGAAATCAAATGCCGTAATAGCTGTGTTAGTATGCTCTGTAGTATCCCTACCTTGGACAAATCCATGTTGCTGTGGGGATACTAGACCTGAAGTCAATGGAGCGAGATGAGAAGCTAACATTTTGGCAAACCATTTAGTGTCTGCAATATTCAACAAGATGGGCCTTTAAGAACCCAAGTCGTCGGCTGGTTCGTCCTTTTAAAAAAAAAACACAATATTAGTTGTGTTCCAGCTATCTGGAATAGTCCCTCCTGTCTGAATATATTGTACCACGTACAAAAATTCCACCCTCAATATCTCTCCAAAAGTCTTATGAATCTCAATTGTGAGCACATCCTCTCCCGCAGCCTTGCCTGAGGATAGGGCCATTAGTGCAGCTTCAATTTCCATACTTGAAATTTCTGTCTGTACATCATATGCCTGCTTCCCCGCAAGAGAAGGTAAATGACACTGTTGAATATAATCCCGTCACTTAACCTGATCAAACTTTTGTGACTGGTTGTCCAGCTTACTATAAAACCCAGAAAATTGTTCCAAAATAAGTTTAGATTTTGTATATATATTACCATCCAACCCCTTAATGTCCTGAATTTCACCCATAGTCTGTTTTTCTGCAATTTGGTATGCTATAACTCGGCCGACCCTTTCCCCATATTCATATTGAAGCTGTCTATGTTTTACAAACCTAGCCGCTACCTTTTCTTTCAGTCCAAGTCCAGCACGAGATCACATTTCTAACAATTGGCAAAATATTTGGTGTTCATCTATAGCACCTTGAGTAATTTTAAGGACCTGCTGTATCTCAGGTTGGTGAACGGTTTGCCGGAGAGTATTTGCTTCTTCTGTAACAGCTCTATTTTGTTTGATCACGTATTGTAGCATTATGCCACAGGCATATGCTTTCAAAGTGTCCAATACTATTGTAGGGGAAGCCGATCCTCTGTTACTGGAAAGAAATTCCCTAAGTAAACCTGAACTAGACTTTATAGACTGTTTTTAATACTTGGTCCTTACAGTTTTTAGCAGAGAGGACAGCTACCCCTAAAATTGATGTAGTCTGGGACGTAGAGGTAACTATATTATAGTTTAGCTGCCTAAGTAGGGCTCTATCTTTATGTGCCAAATGCGTCTCAGTTAGCGCCACCAAATCTGGTATAATATCCAATCTCCTCCTGGACCAATTGTCGCTTGACCCATGCATTAATCCCTGACACATTCCAACGCATACATTGAATTTGTACTGTCTTAGCCATCTATACAACATAAAAGTAACAGGATTCCCACACCTTGCTATTCCAGCATGAGCCTAGCATATCCATTAATTAACTTAATATTCAATCTGTATGAAATCACTAGACTATGACCTATTTCCCCTTGCCCCAAACCCCTGCAGATAAACCAATCTGCCATCATAGGGCACTCCATCAAACCCATCTTACTCCCACCACCCACAACAGCCTACCAATACCTCCCTGCCCCCTCCCTTATCCTAAGGAAGGAATCACCTCAACCTAAGGCCATTTATGGAAAAAAGGCCCAAAGAGAGCCCCTTGCCTAGCTACCCGACCACCTACCCACCACCACCAACCACCAAGTGAGAGCAAATAGAAAAGAAAAGAATGAGGCAAGAGCCAGAAGAAATATATAGTTTGAGTATTAAGTGTGCTTATTATTTGTCCCCTTTAGTTGAGCGAGTGCCTGTACTGCATATTCCTCAGAAAAACACATTTGAACACGTCCGTCCATCCATCACAATCTTGAGGCGAGCAGGCTCCTGTAGGAAAACCTGTACGCCAGCAGCCTTAAATGGGTCAATAAAACGTTGAAGCTTCCATCTCCAGTCCATTGACTCTGCATAAATCTGACCGGGCGACAATTGTCATGCCATCCACTGAGACCGAAGATATTGGTAGGGCAGTCAAGGAGATAGGCTGCCTCAAGAGAAAGTTTCCAATGTATATTAATATAGGTTGAGGCTGTGAGCCCTTAGGGCCGGAGGCATTGCGGTTGAGGGGGAACTGGTGGGCACGTTGTATTTGCGAATCCCAGTCACTCAGATCTGGAAAAGCCCTTCTAAATAATTGTACCATGTATTATTGAGGATCAGAGCCTTCCTTACTCTCTGGTATCCCAAATATCCTTAGATTGTTTTTGATGTCCTCAATCTTAGTTTGGAGGAATTTGAACTGACCCTCATGACTCTCAATAGACTTACCTGTTGTTGCCACTGTCTCCTCATTAGAGGCCCCTCTTTGCTGCAGTGCACTAACATCTGTTGTACGATTATTAAACCGACCAAAAACCTCCTCCAGTGAATTTTGCATCTGCACTGTGTCCGCTCTTGCCTGAGCATACTAAGCCTGCGCCTCAGCCCGATGCCTGCAAGACTATCATAATTGATCTTAAGGATGGTTCCTATGCAACCTCTTCCATTCCTCCTGCAGACTCCTTGATTGTAAGTAAGGGAAAATGGTCCGAAAGTGACTCAGACGATATCTCTGAGGGAGAACCAGCATTCGGGGTTGCATATATATATGCAGAGATTGGATCTCGGGTTCCTGACTCCCACCTGCAGCCCCCAGAAGCGTGGCAGATAGGCGAGAAATAATTAATTTAACTTCTCCCTTCGAGGTTACCCATTTCCTGAGTGGACTACTCTTGGCTATTTGTCTTGCCAAAGTGTTGTTGGTTTGTAAGTTTGGATACAGGGTGAGCCATGTCTTGATATATGGGCTTTCTCTGATTGGTTTGCACTACTGTATTTTTCGGAGGTACACCACCTTGGGTAGAGATAGCAACTGCCTGAAATGTACAATCCAGACACCTTGTGGCAGATAGATGATCACTTTCACTTTGAGCAGTCACTTGTACATCTGCCTCTGTTGCAGAACAGTGTATGGAGGCTCCCAACTTTCCGCCCAGTAATAAGCCCTCATCATCCTCTATATCCTGCCTTAGTGTAGCGCCTGGGCAGCCATCAGCATCGGCAACCCTCCCGGGTAGATATGAAATATCAAAAGCAGTACTTACATTTGTCGGGTAAGTGATACCCCACAGAGCCTCTAATGAAGATTCCTGCAAAGCGGGCAACCCAGTAACTTCAGGTAAGAGCCCTATTTGAGGTGTCGATAAGCCAGGGCTAAAGGATCACAGGATATCCCCCGTTGGCTTGACCCTACCGTGTTCTTGCCCCTGATCCACATCCTGATCCACACCCTGACCCTGGCTGCAGCCTTACACCTGGTGCAGAGACAAAGATGTGTTCACGGGTGGAGTCGCTGCCGCTGCTGCCATTAAAGTCTCCACCAGATGAGATACTTCTTCTGGTATAAACTCTTTAGATGCTGCCACAATCACCTCTTGTGCAACCCCTGCCTTTAGTAGCCTCAGAATAGGGTGTCCCACTTCTGAGGGTGTAGTAACCAGGGCTGTGAGTGCCTGGTTAGATCCTAGGTCCTCCTTATGTTTGCGTCGCAAGCTCTTTACCCTGATTTTTAGCAGCCCCTCGTGTGCCACGGGTCCTTCAAGAGGTATTAGCCTTCTGTGGGGCCATCACTGTGTCCTGAAAAATTGCACTGTGCAAATACAGCCGTGAGCTCACAGCCAGAAACACCAGGCTGAATACTCTGTGCCCACAGAGCTCAAGCATCCGCAAAGAGAGAAAACAGTCCAGGAAAAACCACAGGGCCTGCCAGGAAAACACTCCTGCAGGGATCACTGTGAAATTATTAGTGGAGGACAGGGAGCCATGCTGCAGTATCCGCCTGTGTCATCCAGTGTTAGTCAATGCTGTGATGACATCTGATACCCCTCTGCAGAGCCAATACTCCTCAGCAGTGGTATTCACGGTACCAAATGTAGCGCTGATGCTCTTGCAGGCAAGAATCAGCTGGAGAAACACCCATGTAAGGACCGCATCCCGCACGCCACCTCGACAATCACTCCCTTCCCTCCTCACGAAAAGCATTTCCCTGCTCATATCATATGGATGATGTTGAAAAATATAATTTAATTAAGATGAACATTAATTAAAATAACAGCTATATGTGCAATGATTAACATAAAACTTAAAAACAGGATGAAAATGAATCGTTTTAAATGTGCAAGCTGCTCTTGGCAGCCATAATGACTAGAATAGTCCACAGAAATGCTTGAATACAAGTTTTCTTTTAAGTAGAAGTAAGCAATTTAGAAACTTGACCTTAATGTGACATGCTTAGAAATGCTTAGAAATGTTAATCATAACTGCAGAATGTTCTGGTTTTAATACATGTATTATTTCACTCAGCAACATATTATTTGTAATGACTAATCTTTCTATTCTCAGCATATTTCAGATGATGCTTGAATAGAATTGTTGTACATTCTAAAACAGTAATACTTGTTCATGCTGATGAAATACATTACTAAACAGTGATTTTGTATGCTGATGTTTCTCTTCTTTAGCACAGTTCATTGTTTAGGCAATGAAACAATTAATATTAGAATGTTAAACTGTGTTCAATGCCTATGGGAACAGAGGCTTATGAATCAAGAAGCTACACATGTAAGATACCTGTAACAAACTTTGTGCTAAAACTTTACAAGCTGCATGTTATTTCAGGGGAAAGGAAGAGCTGAACCAGCAATCAGACGAGTGCTGTTACTGGATTGAATATGAGGAAGGAGACGCCTGCTACACATTTTGCAACATATTATTTTGCCTTTTTATACTAGTGCGTGTTCCAAGTTAGTTCCAAAGCTTCTCACTCTGAGCTCCGATTCACCAACGACCCAGACCCTTTTTCTCTTGTCCATTGCCGACAGCTATGGCTACTGCTGCTTCTCTTCATCCTTTGCCTTACTCTTCCTTTGGTGCTTGATTTTTATGGATTGCTACGGCAACTGTTTGCTTGTATTTCTGAGACTCGGTTGAGTTTCATGAACTACTCTTCATGGGAAGTTCTACTTTTTTAATTGGATTTTGCTCTCTCACATCTCACTCTTTTCCTTTGCACTCAAACTCTTCATCAGTCCTACTAACTTTATATTCTGATCCTGTTTTTTAGAATATAGATTTTGGTCTTTTATTTAACGCGCTTAATGCATAATTTGATTACTTGTTCTAACCATTCTTTTTGATGAGCTCTCTGTAAACTTATTTTATTGACTAATATGAATAAAAAGAATAAAAGATGCTTACTAATCTCTTTACTAGAAATAACATTTTAAAAACTATTTCAAACTCTCATCATTGGCTGAACTTAAAACTGTTAATGCAATTTGCCTTGTTATGTCGAAATAGCTCCTAACTCAAATTACGTCAGCAAAGATCTGTCACCTAAGGTGATTTATCCAAAGAAGCCAGTGCAGGAACAGGGCTTGACTATGTATGTGGTGGGGAGGAAGAAGATTGAATCATATTTATTGACATTTTTCCCCTGTTCCGGCTATCAGTTTTCTGGTAGTAGAGTAATGGTTCGCGCCTTGAGCAAGGAGCTATACACTCATTACCCAAGTTAGAATAAAATATCTGAATCTTGGAATCCAATGTCCAGAATTTGAGGGACTGACAAGGTGCCATTTTCTAAGGCAGCTGCTGTTTTGGAGGTGTGAGTATTATTTAGGTGATGCATCGTTTCTTGTGATTATGTTTACTGGTTTTATTTGAGTTGAGAGTGAATGATTAGATGAATAGAGATGTTTATTGGTATTCTGTAAAGAAGTTGGAGTGTTTCAGGCTGGACATAGCCTAAGATCCCAGGATAGATATTAAGATCCCGGGATAGATATTGAGACAAGACACCTGATTAAATTGAGACAAGACACCTAATTAGTAATCGTCGAATGGTATTTCTTGTTTGCAGAGATTCTGTGCTGTAGAGTGTCAGCAACCGTCATCAACACAATTAAGACAGGACACAAATAAATGATTGTAATTGTATTATTAGTGCTTGGTGTTAGTAGAATCTGATTGCAGAAAGGGTGAAGCTGCATTGATTAGAGTGATCTCATGCTGGCCGAGTTTTCACTTGCAAATGTGAAATTAATTAGATGTGCTAAAAGTTGGAAGGTGTAAAAACCTTAATATTTTAATTGCTGGATTACTTTTGTTTTCTTTAGCCAAACAAGCAAGAATTGTTATATGTTTTATTATTGTCATTTTGAATATTTTGTTGAAGTGTGTGAGTACAGGAGAAATTGTGAATGGCTGCAAGGAGTGAGACTATGTCATAGTGCTTCGTGCTGAGATTGGTTGGTTGGTGTGCTTTCACACTGTGATTGAATGGTGACGTCAGGGTGTTGCGCTGTGATTGGTCAGTTTTTGTGTGAATGCCACATTGCAATTTGATAAATAACAACTAAGGCAGGATTAGTGTAAATGACATCAGAAGTTTACGGAAGAGAATCAAATTATTGAACTGTTTATTGTTTACTTTACGATTTTGTGAGAAACATTAAATGCTTTAAAGAATTTAAGAGTTTTGTAATGGGTGATGTTACAATTCCGATAGGGGAATGTGAAGAGGCACCTGAGAGTATGCCTGCACACTACATGAAAGTTGAACTGGTATGATATATACATTTATGGCTTGGTAAATGGTGCAAGTTTACTGAGAAGGAGGGTGGATTAAGATTTCCATAAATATGGTTACTCTAAGACTAGAAATCTTGAAAGATTAAAAGAAACATTTTATAAAATGAAACTGCCCCTAGACCCACACAATATGAAGCTTTAAATATGTGGAAGAAGGTAGCCCATGAGAAAGAAAGAGAAAAATATCAGAAAAAGACAAAAAAGCCATGCATAGTTATGCAGCAGGTTCATGGGATGAAAAATAACAGAGATGGAGGAAAGCTATAGTTGAAGGGACTAGACTGTATCCACCTATTTCCACAGAAATACCAGAGAAAGGGAAGAAGAAATAAAAGACAGGGAAAATCAAAGAGAAAGAAGACAAAGAAAATGAGACAGATAGTGATTTAGGTAGGGCAGAACTGGCCGCAGCGGGCACCGGGCGTTTCCCCAGTGGGCTGCCAGGGTGCGTACCAGTTCTGGACCCGGGGGGGGGGGGTTTGTTACCAAGCACCGGTTTTGGGACCCGGTAACAAAAGCAGCTGCAGATGTTTTGCACGCTCCCCCCGTGGCTGGTCTGACTCAATTGCCATGGCTGTTTGCATTCAAAGTCCAGCCCTGGATTTAGGGGATATTTTAGAGGAACTGTTAGGTGAACTTCCCCCGCCTTATGCAACACCAACTGTCAGTACTGAAAAAGATGCCCCTATGAGCAGGGCAACAGCTACTGCCCCTGTAGAAGTCAGTATAGTGCAAGTTGAGGGACCCCCTTCAGATACTTAAGATTGTCCCATCATGTGTTGCTCAGCCACAGACTGGTATTTCACCTATAATGATTTCTTTTGTTACAACTGGTCCAGTGTAAGTGCTACAAATATCACCTGTACATACAGTGCCTAGACCAATTGCAAATGCCCCAGTAAATGTTAACCTGACTCCAGTTTCACAAGGAGCTGTAGGAGGTTTACCTATGACAGCATTTATTCCGACTTCTCAAAATTCACAGATTGTTGAATGGAGACCACCGCAGATGGTTCAAGGACTAAGAGATAGGGGAAGGATTGTTTTAAAAAAATCAAAGGCCCTGGGGGAAACAAGTTTGTCTGAAGATTAAATCTTTCTAACATGGTTTGAGGATGTTGCAGGGATTAAAAAGACAGAGAGCAGAATGCAAGTGGTTAGCCCAGGACCTGAAATAGGGAGACCATTAAATATCACCAAATTAAAAGTTGAACTGGAAAAAATCCTTAGGGGATCTTTAGATTAATAATATTTAGGTACATATCAAGAGAAAGAACTGATTTACATGTGTAGAAATTACAAGACGAGTAGCAATTGCATATGATAAGTTGACAGAGTTGGCTCGAAAATATGAGGTTGATCTTTGTAAAGGTTTTCCTTTGCAGAGAAGTTTCAGGGTTCAATTTGATGATGCAACTTTTGGAAAAATCCTTTTTTTGAGGAATGTTGTTGCAAATTACCAAATGTAACAATATTTACAAGTAAATAGAGCAATTTTGAATAATTAGAGAGCAATGAAGCAGGAAAACATGATAAGAAGAAGAAATACCCTGAGGAAGGAGGTGATAATAAGGAAAAGGATGAGGAAGGAGCTTCAGCTCATCCACTGAGAGAAATAGTGAAATGAGTGTATGTCCATGTGCCTTGGAGCAGAGGCGATCTTGCATCTTTTACAAACTATTTTCCAAAATTAAAAGACAAGCCTGTGCATTTGTACACACAAGTTGACTTGTGGGCTGAATGTCAGATTGCTGTACAATGGCCATGTGAAGAGCCAACGACAGTGCTATGCACTAATGAACCATCTCCTGTAGTTATGGAGAAATATTAAGCAGTCATTACCTTCTTGAAAAGTAAAGTGATTCCGTAAGGTCATGATTGGTTAAAAACCAAACAAACTACACAAGAAACAAAAGAATCAGTACACAAGTTCTATGAGTGATTATTGGAGGTGTTCCAGCAGCACAGTGAGAGAGAATATCCAGATGAGAGTGACATGGGGATCTTTGCATCTCAGTTTGTTTTAGGATTGAGACCAGAGATTAGTATGCATATACAACAAAGTGTAATCTGCTGCCAGAGTAAATTACTTGATGAGATCCTGAGGTATGCAAAATATTGCAGTGATGAACAAGAGTTGAAGCAGAAAATATTAAAGAGAAAATGCATGTTGGCTCAGACAATGCTTGCTCAGAATTATTTTTAGAATTCTTCTTTTGCTTGGAATCAAGGATGTATGCAAGGTGTTATAGTTTCACAATCAGGATTTCAGAGTAATCCAAGAGGTTTTAGGTAGAAGGAGAGATGTTCCACTTGATCCAGGTCCAGAAATGGATGTTGTATCACTGAAGAAAATGACCTTTTGTCATATTTGTCACAGGATCGGGCATTGGTAGTGTGAGTGTAGCAAATGCAAATGAAAATATACAAATGCAGAAAGGAGTGCAGATGCAAAATATGCCAGTAAAACAGATACAGGCGCCAATGCAAAAACAAGTCCCAATGATACAGGTTCTACACACCCAAATGATCCCCAAAAATATGGGAAATCTAAGATTCAATTGAACCAGATGCCAAAGGCAAATTTAAACCCTTTCCAAAATCAGAATCAAAATACATTCCAGCAATTTTCCTATGTTCGATAATGATGGTTCAGGTTCTAACACTTATCGATGACGGGGCCTGAGTGGGGAGAAAGATTGCGTGCTTGGTAGAGGTAGACTAGAGTGGTCCATTCATTGAAGGAAAGGCAAATGGCCACCCGTATCCTTTTATTAATACAGGTGGTATCAGATCCACTGTTAGAACTGTCCCAGGCCTACCTCTCTCTGGAAAAAAGATCCAAACTTTAGGAGTTTCAAATAAACAAATTTTGAATCCAGTTTCAGAGCATGTTCCAGTAAAATAGGTTCCTTTGAGGAAAGTCACCAACTTATTGTGTATGACTCAAGACCCACTTTAACAATGAAGTTCTGAAGATGATTTTCACACCGTAACAGATTGAGCAAAGACTGCACTGCAGCTATCGACCTGAGGTTTCAGGAATAGTCAAAAGAATTAATTGGACTATCAAGTTGCAATTAGCTAATGTATGTGCTTCAACATCACTGAAATAGCCAGATTGGTGCTGATGAGTATTCAAAGCATCCCTGATAGAAAAACTGATAAAGATACTGGTGGGCTGCACAATGAGACTACCTGATGTACCTGCAAATAAACGTTTGAACATCACAGAAGACATGATACTCAAATACTGCAAAGGACTGGCTGATGTGGTGCATTTTGTTTCTTACTAGGTTGTAGCTGCCACTAAAGATCCACATCAAGAACCGTGCCGTAACCTTATTCCTGGTGATTGGGCTATGATCAAGAAGCATGTTCAGAAGACTTGCCTGGAACTGAGATGGAAAGGCCCCTTCTAGATTATCTTAGAAGCCAACATTGCTGTTAAGTGTGCCCCAGGTCCAAATTGGGGGCATGCATCGCACACCAAGAAAGTGAGAAATCCAGAAGAAGCAATTGTGTTCTTTGATCCTTAATGAAGAACAATGGCGACTACACAACCACTAATTGAGAGAACATGAAGAGCAGTGATATCGATCTCGATCTCACAACAGCAGCACCAAGCAAATAGGGGCGAAGATTTTCAGACCGTAACACCAATCCAAGTGCCTGTTGTTTCACAAAATGGCACTGAAGTCTAATTAAGTAGCAGCAGAGACTGATCTTTGATTTGGAAACATGACTGAGACAACATCAGTACAACTAGAAGCTCTGGGTGTAAAAACAAGCACTAAAAAAGTGTGTGTAGATTGTGAACTTCTCGTAATGTAAAAAGGCAATCTACCAGTGTGAATGGGTCGACATGTTTCATGCCTCAGTGGTCCACATTCTACACACACTTTTTATCCCTTCCGTGGGGACCCCGGATTAAATATAACGTTGTGGTACCCATCATGTAGTTTGAATTAACTTTTTCACCTATTTTCCCACACACCCCCACTCACTACCACAGCTTATTTTTTATTAACAGATCTTCGCTATAGAGCCCTCACATGGGGCCCATGGGGTATTGCAGCACCAACCCCACGAGCAGCTAAACCCAGATGATGAAGCATGACACCTTCAGGGTGTGTGAGGACATCACTTCCTAGTAAGGAAGACCCACCTTTATCACATACCCAACCTGGGATATGGCACCACAGAAACAGTTACCCCTCATCACTATCATAGCAACGCAGACATAACCTTGCCAGCTGAACAGAACATCCGTGACAAACCATTCCTGATTAAGGCGGCAGGTTTTAGATCGATCTGATTTTGGGGGTAAGAGTGCATCGCGCTATTTATATGACTTAACGCTCTAGAAAAGCTTAATTTTTGGAGCCACTTGTAAATAAGTTGTGAGGCACGTCTCGCAAGCTTTTGATAGAACTTTGTGACTATTTGGGAAAGAAATTATCGAACCGCTATGACCTACGCAGGAAAGCCTTTTGAAAACTGAAGTAACAAGTTGATAATTATCTCTACAGAGTGCAGCACCAAGACCCACTTAAGACTACTAAAGAGGGGAGTCTGATCTGTAAACTCCAATCCCTTCTTAGAAACCTACAGAGAAAACACCCAGGTGATTACCAAAAGCATAAAGTTAATAGGAGGATAGTAGGAGGGTTTTGAAAGGATTGGTTACAAATCTGCTCTTTTCTTTTACAGGTCTCCTTCCCTAACACCCTTTCCCCCACCTGGCCACTCCAATAGTCTGTGTCATAATGTCATTCAGACTTGGTAGTGCCTGGAGGTGGACATTCTAGCACCAAGCAACCTCCTCGGAATCATAGAGTCTGACAGAATAGCGAGCCCACAGTATATTTTCATCCTGGCTTACTCAATTCTAGAATGGCACCATTGGCTTATATCATGAAAGTCTTAAGCCATATTTAACAGGAACTAGCAGACTCAAAGGCCCATCGACCAGCCTTAGCAGATCAGGTGTACCAACTCCAACAGAAGCTCCTTTGATATCCCATTAGGAAAATATCCTAGTATGGTACATACAGCAGGTCAGGCCACAACATCTGGGGGAGTACCAACGCGCACCACCATACCAATCACAGTACCACCACAAATACCCCTAGCAGCCCTGGAGCGGTGATCAGGCGATCCAGGAAAGGTGAGGATATACATTACCTAGATAGAGCGACACTTTACAAGTAGGCCAGCCTCCTTCCCTGATGCTCAATCGTGGGTAGCATTCCTGATTCCCTATTTAGTGAAAGATGCAGCCTCATGTGTGATCCCCTTAGTTGGAGGTGATAGTCATATTTTCTATAAATGAAAGGCCTTTGTAATTTGAGAAGGTTTTTGAAAGGGGGGGCAGCTACTCTATTGATGGATAGAGAACTACTTGCACTTTAACAAGGCAATCAGGACTTGGTTACCTATTTAACCCAGCTCAACCATCTGGTGCTGCCATGTGTACAAAAAAACAAAACAGAAATTGTATAAACCGTCAATGGACGAATTCTGACCTCTGGCTCCATTACAAATCAAACAATTGTGATGGTTCTGGAACTTATTGTGGCTGATATGAAACATACCAAGACTGTCTCATTCAATCTCATTATTGACCCTAAATATGGGTTTATCCTAGACATGACATGGTTGTGGCTTCACAATCCTAAGATAGAGTTGGTCTCAAGAGAAATCACAGAACTGTCTCCATTTTGTAAAGCACACAGCGTATCATCCCACCCTACAGAATGTAATCATTCTGTAGCCACAGCGACAGAGAAGGAAGCTGCTTTACCTGAGCAATATGCACAGTTCCGAGAAGTGTTTAATGACAAACAGGCAGGAGAATCACCACCACATCGCCCATATGATTGCCAGATTGATTTGGTGTCTGGAGCCATGATCACTAACTGTTGCATATACGCTTTATTGAAAAAGGAAAATTACCATCTTAGAGAATATTTAGATAAATATCTTGCCAACTGATTCATTCAAACCGTCTAAGTCTCCGGCAGCTTCCCTTTTTAATGGTGTGCTATACACTTGCATCTACTTTAGAACACTAAACAAAATTACTGTGAAGAATACGTGCCAGCTTCCACTCATTCCAGTACTTTGGACCAAGTCAAATCAGCAGTCATACATACTAAGTTAGATCTCAAGGGGGCATACCACTTAGGCCCTGATTACCAGTTTGTTGGACAGGTTACTCCATCACAAACGTGACGGATATCCCATCCACCATATTACAAGTTCCATTATATCCAATGGAATTTAATCGAACTCGTAATACGGCGGACGGGATATCCATTTAATTCCATCAGATATAATGGAACTAGTAATACGGCGGAAGGCATATCCATCACGTTTATGATGGTGTAAACTGTCTGCCAAACTCGTAATCAGGCCCTTAGTAAGATTGTAAGAAGGCGATGAGTAGAAAAAACCACCTTTAAAACCTGGTATGGCCTCTTCAATTATATGGTGATGCCTTTTGATCTGTGCAATGCCCCAGTGGCTTTTCAATTCTTTTTAAATGGCATCCTTCTAAAGTATCTGGACAAGTTTGTCATTGTTCAGATGTATAATATCTTGATTATTCTGATTCTGAGAAGACGCATGTCAAGTATGTGACCACAATACTGAAGACCTTACAAACGCACGGACTATACTGTAAGCTAAGCAAGTGCAAATTTTTACGTGACTGAGGTGGAATTCCTTGGATTGTTGCAGGGATTCTGCTCGGGAACAGAACTATGCATGGGACTGTAGGACTTTGACATGTAGGGATTGAGCCACCGTACCACCGTGATATATAGAAACTGAGTCTGGCTAGTTATAATGCCTCACTTGCCCTCCTAACCTCACCAGAGAGACAAAGTGAAGTGGCACCCCAGACCATAACCCTCTCAGGGACAGCGGTAACAGGACAAACCCTTTTGCTCTCACACTCGTACTTGTCCAAAATAAGATAAACAAGAGACACAAAGGAAGTTTGGAATATTTAGTTAAACTATCGTGCTCTAAAATGTAG
Source organism: Triturus cristatus (assembly GCF_964204655.1). Lineage (NCBI taxonomy): Eukaryota > Metazoa > Chordata > Amphibia > Caudata > Salamandridae > Triturus > Triturus cristatus. The sequence continues at coordinate 799,812,177 of NC_140591.1, forward strand.
TATTCGTGCCACAATTAGAAAACAAATGCATACTAAATTACTGTTAGCATGATCAATAAACTGTATACCATGAAAAGCCTTGTCATATTATGAGGTAGATTTGTCTCCCCCCTCTCCTTCTACAGAAGCGAAATGATTATATATCAAAGATCTCTGGGATAAGTGCAGGACCCCGTACCTCAGCATACACAGATGGACACTCTACCTCTCAATTGACACAGTGCTCTTATCTCTGAATGCTCACTCCATGTGTGGGTTTTTGAACCTGTGTGCTCATCTATATGGCAAGACATGGATGCTCATAAACAGCTGCATTCTCATGTTATGTCTAGGTGCTAGGGACTAGCCAGAGAAAATAACAAGGGGAATTGTAGTTTGACCATGTCTGTGGTGTGCAGACTAAATCCCAGGAAAAGAACAGAACACAAAAACTTATGCAGGCTCTCTGAAAATATGATGTGGCACGAAGGCAAGTGGGTTTATATAGTACCGTGTGCAAATGAAAATGCAGCCTACAACATCCACAATTAGGCAAACATAGGGAAAACTGCAATGGGCCATTCAGGAAACACACAAAACCCTCACTTTGGTCAGGATAATAGCACAAAAGAAAATACCAGATGGAATATTTGTAGTCTGAAGGTAAAGATCCTGAATGCATAGTATTAAAAAAGGGCATTACTGAAAATAAAAAGAAGAAAGTGTAAATTTGGAAAAGCAGTCAAATCATGGAGTTTCTGAGGAATCTATTGTACCATTGGCCAATTCGAATGCCAAGGACTTCATAAAGAAGTCCAATAATTGATCAATTGCCCAAGCTACGTTCTCCAAAAAACAAACATGATTTCCATTCTCAAGCAATACTGAGATATTTGCTCGGCAACCCATCTCTGTGTTAGTAAAGCCTACATCCTGTGGTCCATGTTAAGATGCAGTATTAAATCAAATGGGAGAATAGTGAAGCAGCATCCATTTCAATATGGCGCCGGTTTTTCCCTTGCCGGTAGTATGTATTGATTAGAAGCTTGAAGGAGGGGCCGGTGGCGCATGAGATGACGTGGGGCGACCGGCTCAGCAAACACTTCCAGCGCGGACCGGACCATCGTGGTGCTGAGTTAATGCCAGACACCGACGCGGTCACGGTAAGCAGGATTTGAAGAGGCTAGAAGTAGTGCAGGAAGAGAGCAGTTCCCATGATGTTTAGTGGACTTCGCTGCTGATAACGATGGGTTTTGTTTTTAGAACTAATGCGATTAGCTGAATCTGACTACTGAAATGGGGGTTAGATATAGTAAGGACATAAGCACACCCCCGGACTGATAATATTGGACGTATAACCATTGGCAAAGCATAAGATGGAATCCACGATATTGAAATGCCCTTTTTTAAGATGAGTTTCACCACACTTTACTATGTCTTGCAGAGTGACGGTGGGCAGTGACTGTGAGAGCCAGTGAGATAGTGAACGTGCACACACTTATAAGTGCTTAAGGGTACAGGAATGCCCAAGCGGGGCAATATCCCGGTAATTATTGTGACAATATGGAGGGGGGCTTCCATAATGAGGAAATTTCAGATTGTGTGATCATGTGCCAATTGATTATGTTGCGGCTGTGTTCTTATTTGTGTCTCCCGTAGGAACATTAAAAATACGAAGCATTGGTGCAGGGTGGAGCGATCGACCCACGCCCTGAAGAAATTGCCGTGAGTTTCCCCTTGGCAATGAAACATGTTGGTTTTTAAATGAGCAGACACACAGCATTGAATAAAATTAAATAGCCAGTGTGATCCAGCTCAGTTTTAATTTGGGATGAGCGGAGCTACAGCCTTGACCCCGCAGTTCCAATTTTTTGGGGTTGACTCTGCCGCACACTGAGATAAATCATCTGGTGCAGAGGCAGTAATTGATACCACACCCTAGCACCTTGTTCATATTTTTTCTTTAATTTTTCACTTTATCACAGTTTTGTTAGGGATTGGCGGCTGCTGATGATAAGAAACTGAGGAAGCAGGCGAGTACCATCCTGCTTACTCCCTTGGTGTTACTTCCATGAGGCACTGCCAATCCTTTCCCACACTTTTTTCTTTTCTACATTTCCTTTTGCTCAATTGAGCTGGTCGTACCACATGAGAGGATGGGTTTGACCGTGGGAGACACTAGTCAGAACTAACGCAATAGATAGTTTTTAATTGTCTAAAAATGGTGATCCAGGTCCCAGCAGCACAGACGGTATAGGTTTAACCGCTCATTCAAAAAGACCACTTGTGTGGGAATGAAACATGCTTGGAATTAAGTCTCCATCCCCAGAACCTGCCAAGATTTAATTCCCAATATAAATTTCAAATCAATGGTGTCCTTACTGTAATCATAAACTTTAAGTGCTAATTCATTGATAACCATAGTACTATATATAAGCTTAGTTTGAGTAAGCATATATTTTTATGGTAGAGTGGGAACCAATTTAAAATATATGATGTGGGGTCTGAAGTGTCATATCCAATGAAATATGTAAATTTGTCTTTTTGCTTTTTGGAAATCCCTTGAGGGGGAGTTTGACAATATTCCCGTTGTGTATAATTAAAATGGGGATGCTGTCCACTTGCTCTGTGCAGAAAATGATGTCCATAATGATGGTGGCAGAACATCTCAGCATAATTGGTATAGTTTAGGTATAGGTATTCTGATTCAAAAACAGTATAATACTCTTATTAGGAAAACACTGAATTTACAGTTTCAATATCCGAAACATCCGAATGCAATCCCAGTACTACTACATCATCCACAGAAATTCTGAACACATATGGTATCTGCAGGATCTCCGTAGGACCTAATATATCGACAAAACTGTATCCCAAACAATTCTATCAGTCATAGGAATGGCTGAAATGTTAACAAGGGACAAGTCTCGTTTCAGTTTATGTGATGAAGAATGGGAGACCAACACCCTGTTGGTCAGTTCTGTAGCAGAACGGTACGGGAGACAATGGCCCTCGATTAGGAAGAAAAACATAGTCACGAATCCGATTCACATAAACAAAAAACCAAGGAAAGGATGATCCAGACATATAGCCAAGGATGGACGAGATAACTGTTTTGTCCAAGAAAATAAAAACAGAAATCTGGGCTGGAGGCAGGTGCAAAGCAGAAGAACTGTCTGAAGAAAAATCATCTTGATCCATATAGTACTTGGAGGTAGTCAGCTGGAAAAGAGGAGGCAGTGATTCAGTAGGAGGGCTGGAAAAATCTAACTCAGAAGGATTTGACAATGGTGGATCATTATAAACAATATCCAATGGAAAAGACAGGACAGCAGAAACAGGCAGCTTGTCAGGTAAATTGTGAGCGGGGGACTCAACCCCCCCTCAGCCGGGGAGGATCAGCATCTGTGGTGCTCACAGGCTGCAAGGTGAAGACTTTGTAAAAGAACGACTATTCCATTGCATACTCTGAAAAACTGGCTACATGGTGTACTTTGGCATGATCAATAAAGACAAAGCATTTGTCCTTATATCCTGGAAATGGAGGCACAATCACAGTTTGCGTTCCTTAAACGCCAAGAAGTAGAACAGGAGTATGGTACGTTGGGCCAAATTCCTCTTTGATGGCCACTTTTTCTCAAACCAGATGCCCAATTTTTGGAAGCCAGCCAGAAACTGGGATTTGAATCACAGCAGTGGAAGAGTGAGACTCAAGTAATTGTTTGCGAGATTGAAGGTCACAAAACGTTGATAGGTCCTGTAAGACAGCACAATGATTAACTACTTCAAAGGTTGTGGCAGCCGCCACAACGTCTGGACCATCAACATCAAGGTCTGGAACATATATCTTGATGCCAAAAAGCACATCGTACTGGGTCCTCCCATCCAGAGATCTTTTCGGGAGGTTATTTAATGGTTGTTGAACTCCATAAAGATGGTTCAACCAACAACGCCCTGTGCCTAATACCCTAGCCGTTAAGAACTGCTTTAAGTCACGGTTCATATATCTCCACAACAGAATTACACTTGGGTCTATACGTAGAAGAAAAGTGCACTTGTACACCCATGGACTTCATCGAATCACGGTATGCCTTAGAGGCGGAAGCATGACTTTGGTCCGAGTGGAATGCACAACAGGCATACGTCACGATAAAGACTTTTAAAAGTAAAACAATTAACAAGAGAAGGTTAAACTGTGTTCAATGCATAGGGGAACTGAGGCTTAATAATCAAGCAGCTATACTCAAAAGATGTCTGTAACAAACTTAGGGCCAGATGTACGACGTTCAAAATAGCACCTCGCAAATTGCGAGGATTTTGCGACTCGCAATTTGCGAGGCGCTATTTTGGATGTACAACAGCATGTATCACACTGTTTGCGATTCCCAATGGGGTCGCAAATTGAGAGGCTCATGAATATTAATGAGCCTCTCGCAATTTTGCCATATTATTATATTGTGTTCCTTATTTTTATGAGCGGCGTGATGAATTGCTGTAATTGTGGTCAGGGTCACATTTTACAATGAGGCAGTGCCCTGTACCAGTCTCTCTTTTTAATTTTTCACTCCTGCAAGCCAGTATACTGATTATCATGCTTTTGAGGGACAAAAGAGGGGTGACATAACTATATGTACTGTTGTTTTTTTAACTGAATTGCTCTATTGCCACCTTCATTATTTTCTCATTGCTAGATGAGAAAATATTTCATCATCTAATCTGTATATTATAGCATATGAACAGGTATTTGGTATTTCGTACTTTATCATCGCTCTCACAGGTATGATATGAGGTATTTGTGGATTCAATAGAAGGGTCCTCCCCAAATTATAAGTGCAGTCTATTAACAATAATTGATTAATCTTAGTGTAAATATGATGAGGAAGGGTCTGTAATGAGAATTTTCGACTGGTCATTTTGTGTAATTGACAAGACCCGCTAAGGACAATCTTTTGCAAAAATGACTGTAAAGTTTTCATTGTCCCCGGTAGTCTGAATTTATGTGAGGACTTTCTGTTTAATTTAGGATCAAACTGTGAGAGATATTTTGTCTCACCAAATGGGTCGATATATTAGAAAGTTGACTATTTTATTAAGTGGTATCAGGGCCACTGGAATTCTGTGATGTTGTGGCTCCCACATAATCCATCACCTGCTAAATAATCTGCAGACTTTAACAAAAAAAATTTGGATTCTAACTCAAACAGGTCAAAGGTTACAAAAAATGTGGCAACTCATGTTGTCGTGCAGTGGAAGGCCTTTTGTAAAGAATGACTGGACCCCTTACTGTGCATATTGCTGTATTAGGGTGTTAAATTGGCACTAGTGATGGGAAATATTTGCCTAGACAGTATTATTCTGTGTAAAAATGTCAAAATACGGAATTAATACTATTATAAAAGGTTCTGCATTAAGCCACAAAACTTGCTTTATCTTGCTGCATAATTTAGTCAACCCAGATGCATAATTTGATCCTCCCCAGACACATTATTCCAGCGGCACTGCTAGAAATGCTCTTCTAACAGTAGCGGCTGGTCTGCGGGTGGAGTGGTGAGGCGGGGGTGGGGGTTGATGGTAGACAATGGGGAGGTAGGGGGAAGAGACAATCAATCCAACATTTTGAAAAAAATAGGACAAAAAAGAACTTACTTGCCATCTGACACACTTCTGCTCCATGTCCTCGCTCAGCACACAGGCTCCCAGTGTCCCCTGCGGCTAATCCTGATACAGCTCTCATGCTTATAAGCAGCATCAGGATTGGCCTGAGCGATGTGAATTTGCTCTCCCAGGTAGTCTGGGAGCCTGTGCTTTGCTGTCTCCAACCTAGCAATGCAGCTGGGTTGGAGAAAGCTCAGTGCGCTTGTCGGTGCGGCTGTCCTCCCTCTTGTGACAGCACTGCCCCCTGCGAAGGCCCTGCCCCCAAGACTCTGAAAAATATAAAAATAATAAACATGTTTTATTATCGTTTTATTTTATAAGTCTTGAGGCTGGCAGGGGAGGCGACGCCATGGTGGAGGGGCCGCCACTGTCTTCTAATATTAGAAGTCAGTGGTTGAAGTGACACAATATATTTTAATGTGTGCTTTATATTTGATGCCAAAATGTGCATCAAGAAAATTCGATGTTTGAATTTGCTTTAAAATATTCTACTTAAATGAAGAAACGCCCTACTGGAAAGTCCGCCAGTGTAAAACGTGGAGAGTTTTGACTGAACTTAAGGATTAGACACCACAAGACAAGACACCACAGACTGATTTTGAAAATATAAAATTACAATGTGATTCTGTGTCCTGAACAACATAATGCACCTTTTTAAAATAAACCCAGGGCCAGATGAACAAAACCATTTTGTGCTTGCAAATCCTGCAAGTCACAAAATCACAGGGTTTGAAAATGCATTTCTGACTCGCAAAATTGGTATTGTGAATATCAGTCAGGAAGGTGAGTAAAAGGGACATTCCTTCCTTATTACAAATCATTATGTGTCATTGTCTTTTAACTGTGGTTGCTGACAATTGACCAGTTATCAATGCCTCAAAGTTTGTCGTAACCGAATTGCATAGGGGATGGACTTATCTAGGCTCCCTACACCTTTGAGAATTGTATCAGGGGAGCTTGGGTTGGGAGCACGTAGTGGCCCAGGGTAGCACGAATTGCTGTCCCTGGCTACTTTCCAAGCAAGAACTTTTTTTTAAAGTAGCCTGTGTTCCTTTAAAAAAATGTGTCCCTTTGGGGAACACAAGCACAGGAATTGTGGTCTGCTGGACGTTACTGGCCACCATTCCTGTGTTTGTGGCCAATCACAGGAGGTTGCACAAAATGACTTGAATAATTGGTATTCATTAAGCATACCCTATTGTGACCCACTCCTGCGACTGGAGATTTAGCGACACTTCCTATTAGTATATAGGACGCATCGCAAAATCAGATCCATGTTGCAGTCACTTCGCAATTTGCAACCACTTTTTGCAACCTGCCTCTTTGTCATTCTGGCCACCGGTTTTCATCCATTGCAACTTTCCCCAAAAAGTATCAGCAACCTAGACTCCTCTGTAATCTATGCACAACAATTTCACAAGGAGAACCACGCATGTTTGAAAAGATTTATAATACACTATCAGAAGAAAAACGAATCTGCTGATTTTAAAAGTATGTCATCGAGAGATCAATTCCGCACAGTCATCATTATGCACAGGACTGTCATGAAGTTGTACAGATTGGCAGGAAAGAGTTGAGGTGCTGTGAAGAGTAGTTCAGGGGTTAATCATGAAGTTGACTTATAGTAGCAAAATTGTAATTCGCCCTTTATTGAAATGCAGTTTGGTCGGTCCAAAAGTAAGGGCACATGTATCAAGAAATAGCGCAGTACAGCAAGCCACCTTGCTGTGCTGCTTGATAGGGAAAGGGCAGGAATGCACTGAATGTAATATTATAGGGCACATTCCTGTATTTTCCTTGCGCTGGCGCACAATGTGCTGCCTAGTGCAAATGCAGGCACCCTTGCTCCATGGTGCAAGGGTGCCTGCGTTGTAAGCAGGATTGTTTGTGTGGAGGAAGGGACACCTTCTCGCACAAAAACAATCCCCTGAGGCATTTTCCACTTTCTCTGTGTGCTGCACATAAAAGAGGAAAAAAACAAAGACAAACAAAGATATTTCTTCTCTTTACACCTTACCTGGGAAGGCGTAGCATTTTGACGCATTCCCAGGTCCGCTAGTAATGGCAACTTTGGGAATGTGATAAAATGCATGGGTGAATGTATGGAAACACCCACACTCCACCCATTGAACTCCTCTCTGGGGCTGAGCATCACAGAGATTTGTGCTGCGTTCTGTTATTCTTGATTTATCAAGCCACTTAGGGCCTCGCAAGGTGGCCTTGATTGGCTAGACAAATCTAACTTATCAGTTGTGTCGCTCTTGTGGCACGTTGCGTGGCGCAAGGGCAATGCAACTCTATGATAAATATGCCCCTAAAGGCTTTAGCTTCTCGTGTGGCATTAGGATGCAAGCTTTCGTTCTTTTCTCAATAAAGCCAAAAGCTCAAGGTCAGAAATGGCTGCAGGGAAAAACACAGTTAGTGAAAATTAGAGCCACTATTAATTCTAGACTGAAAACATGCAACCGGAGAGAATAACTTGTTTATAAGATATAAATAATGGCTTTTGTCAGTAGTTTTTAACCCAAGTCCTCTCTCCTTTCTTCGTATCAGATTTATGGGTCACTAGATCAACTGTAAACGAAGAGGTAGGAAGTACCAAGAAGTAATAACTTTCTCAGGAGCTGTGGGATATAATGTATTCACAATTAAATTCCCAAAAGTTTGACGATTGGCCTTGGGCTGGGAAACAACCTTTACAACGCAGTCATTACATCGCACTACCTTTACATAGCAGTCATTACATCGCACCATCCTTTACATCGCATGTCATTACAACGCAGCCATTACATCACATGTCACTACAATGCATGACATTACAACGCATGTCACTACAACGCAGGCATTACATCGCAAGTCATTACAATGCATACCATTACAACGCATAGTACCCTTACACTATCCAACACTTACCCTACTGCTACACTCACTGAAGTTAGAATAGTAATTTTTACCCCTACACTATCCAACACTTACCCTACTGTTGAACTCACTGGAGTTAGAATAGTAATTTTTACCCCTACACTATCCAACACTTACCCTACTGTTGAACTCACTGGAGTTAGAATAGTAATTATTACCCCTATACTATCCAACACTTACCTTAAATGCGATGTAATGGTATGCTTTGTAATGGTATGCATTATAAAGGTATAATGCGATGTAATGGGATGCGTTGTAAAGGTAGTTTCTGGAAATGCGATGTAAAAGAATGCGTTGTGAAGGATGTTGCGATGTAAAAACTGCATTGTAAAGACATGCGTTGTAAATGTATGCTTTGTAACGTCATATATTCAATTGGGTGCAGCGAGATGCACAAAGTTGTACTGAAATCTTCACAAACTTCGGCAAAGTTAGTGAGTGAAGTGTCTTCCCCAGCCAAGGAGCATGCAGATGAATTATACCACACAGTAGCTGCTATCAAGCATTCCTTTATTCCTCAGCATACACTCAAACAAACACTGCGCATTACATCATTATGTTAACCCTCTCGGGAATTCATTTGTTCTGTTATTGTGTCAGTCTCCACTCGCCGATGGAGCGCTTGCCTTCCCATCTACCGACTCACGTGGTAATTTTCAAATAGCCAACGCCACCCACTGACTCCATAATAGTGCCTGCCTGTCAAGACGCGATGGGGCTTCACTTCCTTTGGACCCCCTTTTAAGATTCTATGCGAGGTCGAACACTTATCCCGGACAGCATCTCTCTCTGACACATTCGATTTTTCCTTAGCTCGGCACACAGTTATAGAATGGTTCTCTATCGGACAACCTTTGCAGACTTGTCCTATGGCTGGACATTTACCTTCATGGGGAAACAAAAATCTATATTAGAAGAATATCTTTGTTTTCCTTGAAGATGTTGCTTACGTGTATCTTGTTTATGCTTGTACTTGCTTTTCACAATAAACGCTGTTTCATTGTGTACTGTTCCTGCTTCAATATCAGCAGCTTGTCGGCCTGCTTGTTCTACTGCTCTCACAGCCATCAGCATTTTCTATAGACTGTGCATCTCTCTCATTATACACCTTCTAAACACATCTGAAAGGCAGCCATCAATGAGTTTGAGGTGCATGGCTTCTTTGTTGGTGAAGTCACAGAACTTGCAATGTTTAATAAGTACACCGAGTCTTTCAACAAACTCATCCATTGTTTAACTAACCTATTGTTGCGCTTGGTTGAAGCTATATCTTTCATAGTGGACATTCGGCATTGGATTGAACTTGGCCTCCAACTCTTCTTTTACCTTTTGGTACAATTTCACATCAGTCTGCGAGATTTTCTTTAGCACTTCTTTCACTCCACCACCTGCAAGGTTTTTCAAACCTTTGATGATCTTCATGTCATCTTCTTCTTCTAGTACATTATTGAAGTCATTAAAGGTTTCGAGCCACACAGCCCACCTGGCACTGATTATCTGTTTCCTAGAAGTGTTGAAAGGAGGTGGTGGTTTCACGAACACAGTTGCAGTGTATTTCGCGCTCCCTTCTACTGTGATTGAAAGTACATGCTGCTCGGACAGCTTTCGTTGTGCAAACCAGCACTGACAACTTCTGCAAGCACTAACCTTGTGCTTGAGCCTGGGTCGCATGATGGTTCTTTGTTTCTCATACCTTGCTGACGTTGTTGTTTTCTTTCGCTTCATCTGAATAATCATTCTGTATTTGCTGCACCGGGCAGTATCTTTGTCGACCACCTCGTTGACTGTTTTGGCAGGCGTTTTGAATATGCTCCTCCGTGGGGTCTTCGATTTCCTCTGATGTCATGTATAGGCTGGCAAAGGGCTTTGACTCCACATGTGCCAGTCGCAGACTGCTCTGCATTGATTCTGCGAACACATGGCACGCACAAGCAGTTTTCCGTACCGTCGCAAACTCTCAGGAAGAGCAGTCTTGTCTTCTCAGTCACGTATCCCCTACTCATCACCTGTTGTAGCATCTTCTCTAGCCCAGGAGCATTCAGATGAATTATGCCACACAGGTGCTGCTATAAAGCATTACTTTATTCTTCAGCATACACTCACACACACTGCACATTACATCATACTTCGCATTAACCACACGCTAACACCTCCCCACATATCATCTGTTTCCTCTCCAGAGTCTGCCCAGAACCATGAGGATCCTAGACTGTGTAATATCAATATGCTACAGTGAGGTTCTTTGCTTAGTCTCATTTAGTTACAAATTAGAACTTTTGTGGTGTTTTCTTTCTAGTGCATGGCTCCCATTTTACCTCAAATGGAATCCCCATTTGGAAACTGTTGCTGGAAGGCTGTTGTTTGTGTCATCACCTAAAACCAAATAACTTTTTTTTCTCAACAACATTTTATTGCATTTAATATTGAAACGCAATTCATAAAAGTTTCAATTTGTATACTTTGGTTTTCCAAGAAGCAAGAGCCATTTCCAAAGCAAAGCTCCACAAAGCAAACACAAGCGTAGACAAAGGGTGTCCTCCACCAACATCATAGTATGATATAAATGCAAAACCGGGCAATCCATTTTTCCTTCTCAGTCTGCTGACCTTTGTTGATCCTACCTGAATTTCCTTCCTTTTTCATTTTGTACTAATCAAAAGTAGGAGTCATCCCAGCATATCAGGCGAGGAATACGAAAGAAAGGAAAAGAAGAAGAAAAATCTTTCTTTTAAAAGAACCCTCACTCACCAACCTAGTTGGTGACATGCTTCATCATCGGGTTCCCATCCGAGCAACCGAATGTCACTCGTGTGACGCCTGATTATAGCGGAGCGGGTTGTTGTTTGGTGATACCGTGTAAATGTGTGAAAGAAAGGTGAGTAAAATTCTCTTTATCGTTCCTTAAAACTTTTATGATGGAGCAATAAGACAAGATTAAAAACAAAGAGGGGTGCCTTCACAGGTTAAATTGACCCGTGACATCCACAAAGTGAGATTAGTGGAAGGATCACGGTCTACATGTTTCCGCCTCAGTACGTCAGTGAGAGGATTCATCAGGACCACAGAAGTGACACGAGGGGTATGCACACGCTAAGGTGCACCCGACTCAGAGTCACACACAAAACCGCCTACTTACGGTTTTCCTTTCAGGCTTCTGTGAAAGGTACATATATCTATACAAAAAAAAAGCATAAATTAGTCTGTCATGGTAGTGTTTTTACTGTGCGCTGTGTAGCTGCAAAACATGCAAACAACTCCTTGCTTTCCATCCATGTCCTCACAGAAATGCAGAAGGTTCTCACGACTATAGTGGTGGGTGTTCGTAAAGTACATACATACTGTGCACCCAAATGACATGATATGTTTGTGGTAAAACACACTCTATGGGGATACTATAACTGCTAGATCCCCAATGAATAACATACCCACACATTCCTTTTTAGCGTATGGGTGTCAAAATACTCACTAAGGGCCCCATTCACAGAACAAACTTAAGACTAAATCCTAAACTTACTACCATTCTGGTATTTACAGAATGCACCTACTACTTCTGGTATTCACAGAATGAACTTAGAACTTTTGCTATTCACAGAATGAACTTAGAACTTTTGCTATTCACAGTATGCATTTACGACCACTAAACTTACGTCCGCACTCGGGCCGGAATTTCCGCCCCCGGAGCGGAATTTCCGCACCCGGAGCGGAAAGTCCGCTCACGGGGCAGATAGTCCGATTTTGGGCAAGACTACATTAACTGTGGCCATTGATCATTTGAGCCAAGGGTAAACACCTGTCCAAGTCCCTACCATCCCCCACCATGCATCACCTGACACACTCCAGCCAATCCTAGCTCGGCAGCACGTATAACTGCAGAGCAGACACACACACAAACCCTTACAACATGTCACTGAATTTGTTTGTTGCAATGCCCCTTGCCATGCGGCAAAACCACTTGAGGAGGAGGAGGAGAGCAGAGAGGATCTACAGACAGAGGATCAACCTATTTGGAATTTCCAGTCAAGATGTAAGGGCCAGGTACCGTTTCCCTCCAGAAGTCATCTTGGATATGGTATGTGAGTGGGAGCAGGAACTTGACCCTGTGACCTGCTGCTCTCATGCAATCCCAGCATATCTCAAGATCCTCTCTGCGCTCCATTTCTTTGCCACTGGCTCCTTCCAAAGGGTCTCCAGTGACCATATGGGCATATCCCAGGCGAGCCAGTCGCGGTGCCTGCATCAGGTACTGAGATGCATCACTGCAAGATCCCACAACCACATACAAATGCCACCTACACTGGCCCTGAGACAAAGGGCAGCACAAGATTTCTATCTCATTGCACAATTCCCACGTGTGCTGGGTGCAATTGATTGTACCCATGTGGCCCTTCAGCCACCCCGCCACATTGCACACATCTTCTGCAACAGACACCGATGGCATTCCATCAACGTGCAAGCTGTCTGTGATGCCAGGGGGAGGTTCATTAATGTGCATGCGGCAGTACCCATGACAGCTTCATATTCCGCATGTCACCTCTTGCCCGGCGGATGGCTGCGGGAGAATTTGACAACATGTGGCTACTGGGTAAGTACCAAGCGTTAGAAATGAGGGAAATGTGTTTTGCAAATGTCTGAATGCCCCCCAACATTAACCATTGTACAATAAGAATCATAAAGCTACATACATGGCCCAACAGATACTGCATGTAATACAGTATAGATCATGTCCTGTGCAAGTCAAAGAGGGAAATGTAACCAACTGCCCTTTCCCCTCTCCTCAGGTGACGCTGGGTATGCACTCACCCCACATCTCCTCACCCCTTACAAGCGTGCAAACACTGTACCACAGCGTAGGTACAATATGGCACACATACGGACTCGAGCCATCATAGAGCGCACTTTTGTTCTGTTGAAGTCGCGATTCAGATGTCTCGACCGTACAGGGGATGTGCTGCAGTACTCCCCAGAGGTCGTGTGCAAGATCATATTAGCCTGTTGTGTCTTGCACAACATTGCCTTAACGCATGGCTTACACATACCGCTGGAACCTCGGCTAGCTCTGAATCTGGGAAACCGGGCCATGGCACATAACCAAGGTCAGGGCATGCAAGTCCGTGAGCAGCTCGTTGCCACATTTTTCACATGAGCAACCTGTAGTGGAATGGACTAAATGTGGATTGCTGTCTGTTGCCAATGATGAAACTTGGATATACACGACTGTGTAAATAAATTCCTTCCTGAGACAACTTTGCAAGCCACACTAACTGCATGTTCATCACAGCTGGTGACAGTAGTCAAAAGGTTAAACGTGCTTCAGCTCATGTGCCCATGTCAGCGACCAGTGTAGTGGATGTCCCGAAATAATCTATTGACGCTGATGGAAAATGATACATGTACTGAGAGACCCAGCCGGACCTCATGAGGATGGGTCACTTAATCAGAAAAGGCCATAACCATAGCATTGTCGGGCCTGTGCCATCAACAGATGTGACTCACCCACAAAAGATGTGCCTACAACGTGAGTGATGGGGCAGATGAATACGCCCCGTGCACCACTTTTGCGCCGCCGTTGCCTCACTTTAGTGACGCAGCGGCGGCGCGAAGCCAGCGCCATGCTGCAGGCTATTTACAAAGTGACGCATCTAGGGAGATGCGTCACGTTGTCAAGCTTGCGCCACATGTGGGCGTACCTGCACAGGGGGGCCTTCTGGCGCAGGAACGCCTCCGAAAAGTGGCTGAGTGAAATCCACAAGATTTCACTCAGTCACTTTTCCGGCCATGCTGCGTCAAAGCCCTGCGCCTGCTTGAAGCAGGCTTAAGGATTGACGCAGCATGTCAGGGATAGGGGCACCCCGAGCCTTGCTGGAGTTGCGTGGCGGTTGCGACGCAACTCCAGCAATGCGCCAACCTTACCCCGGTAGATGCGTCACGCATCTGCTTGTCCTTGCGCCACGAAGCACGGCATTGTGAATGCGGCGCATCTGCGGTGGTGCAAGGGCAAACTTGCGTGACGCATCTCCCATGGCGCATCCCTGCTGATTTGCAGGGATGTGCCAGGGAACATAAATCTGCCCCCATGTGTCTGTGATATATCCGCACTTCTCCACCCCAATGTTACGTAACACATCACACAACTCTGCTACTGAGCACCCAATATGGACTACATGTACCATGATGCAAAGCATGAGAAAGTGAAACAGGGGTTTGATTTTGTGTCAGCCGCCCCGCCCATAAGTGCAGAAATGTTTTTAAATTGTCTCTTCCCCCTCTTGTTACATTTTAATAATTCTCACATGCACTGTATTTTCTTTTTTATCCACAACAGAACAGCAGGATGGCAGTAGATTAGATTCATGATTGTGGATGGATCTGGATGAATACAAAATGGCTGCCAACTATTTCCTGTGATGTATTTCCTGCCTCCCACTCCCTGTCAAACATATCCTGTATAAAATAATATGTTCCGGGTCATTTTCGGAGTTTACGGCACAAAAGCGGAAGTCCCGATTACGGAGCGTACGGCGCGTGTGCGGACCCTCCGCTCCGGAACCGGAAACTGCGCTTACGGGCCGTAAACTCCGAAAATGACCCGGAACACATTATTTCATTCAGGAAATGTTTTACAAGAAGTTGGAGGCAGGAAATACATCACAGGAAATAGTTGGCAGCCATTTTGTGTTCATTCTGAGTCATCCTCACTCACAGATCAGATCCTTTGACATCCTGCTGCTCTCATCATTCTTATTATCCCCATAATGGCTGAGGGTTATGAAGAGAAGGCACCCCCTTTCACTGAAAGTGAGTTAGACATCTTGGCTGAGGGGGTGCTGGCCAAATATCCTCAGCTATATGGGGACCCTGAACACCAGCTGAGCAATGCAGCCCGGGCCAGGCTATGGGCCAACATCGGGGAGAGCTGCAGTGCAGTGGGAGTCCACACCAGGAGTGTGAGGGCATGCTGCAAGTGCTGGGAGGACCTGAAACGGTGGTCCCAGCACAAGGCTGAGGAGCTGGTGGGCCAGTCTTCCCAGCACCATGTGCATCGTCCTCGCCTATCCCCACTGTACAGGAGGGTCCTGCGAGCAGCTTGGCCGACCCTCCATGCTCAGCTGGAGGAGCATGAGTAGCAGGGACATGGTAAGTGCATGATATGCTAAATGTGTCTGGGAGTATGATGTGAGTGAAACAGTGCTGTACCATTGTGTGTCCGATGCCTCCATTCACAGATTCTGTGTCCATGCAGCAGTCACCAAGCATAAAAAGGCACACTGTGGCATATGGACTGTACAGGGCAGAGTGCATTTTGGGAGTTGTAGTTTCGTCATGACAACTGGCTAAATGATTCTGATAGCTAGGGGTATACTCAACAATTACCCTACCATTATCTGGGTAAAGAGAACACAATATATGAAGAAACGTGGTATGGAGGAAAAGATATAACAATATTTGTGAACAAGGACACTTTTAATGATCTTTTCACATGTGATTAAATTCACTTCTCATTTTCTTTGTATTTGTGCTGAGCATATACAAAAACATATATTTACAAAACATAACCTCTGCACATATAACACAAGTACGCTACTGTCCTAAACATTAATTTTCAATTGTGGGTCCACCCTTCAAAAGTGTGGACAACCCCAGAGGGCATATACATTGCATGAGAAGTATCAATGTCACCATAAATTCTAAGGCAATGCAATGCTAAGGCTACGCGAGTTTGTTCAGGAGAGCACTATCTGCAGCATATGCTGCAGATAGTGCTCTCCTGAACAAACTCGCGTAGCGAGAGTTAGCACCGATAGATGCGGAAGAGCTATCAAAGAGAGGCTAGAGAAGCAAGCGTGTAATCACGATGGAAGAAATCTTGACTTTAGAACACGAACAGGGGGCCCAGCTGAATTTTCAATAAGGAGATGGAATAGGGGGTGGATCCCCTGCGTCCCACTCCTGGCTATTGTACAGTACTTACGCTTGGTATGCTGAGTAGAGGGACCAGCCTAAGATTGCTACTATTTTCCTTGTCCTGAAGAGGACAAAAGGAATTGATTGGCTGAAACGCGACCGCGTCGACATTTTGGTTTTACAGAGGGACCCAAAAGATTTTGATTGTGTTGGGATTCAACAACCTTGCATTGCCTTAGAATTTATGGGGACATTGATACTTCTCATGCAATGTATATGCCCTCTGGGGTTCTCCACACTATTGAAGGGTGGACCCACAAATGAAAATTAATTTTTAGGACAGTAGCGTAGTTTTGTTATATGTACAGAGGTTTTGTTTTGTAAATATATGTTTTTGTATATGCTCAGCACAAATACAAAGAAAATGAGGAGTGAATTTAATCACATGTGAATGGATAATTGAAAGTGTCCCTATTCGAAAATATTTGTATATCCTTTCCTCCATACCACCTTTCTTTATAAACTGGCAAAATGAGCCATAATAGTGCATTTATACTGAAATCTGCTCCTCCCGCACCACTACAATTGGCACTAGGAAATCATGTGTGCATTGGATGAGCAATGGGACAGACACTGTCCAGTGTGAGCATGGCAGGCCAAAGGGCATTGGATGCTATGACTTGCATTGCATTTGTAGAGTTTGGGTTCCAATTGTGACAAATCATCATGTGCCATGGAGTCAAGACAGACTTTGACATCCTTGCATCACTCTTAAGCGCTTCTAAATTTGCAAGGGGTGTCCACTGACAGACGTCTCACCCTCAGTTGGCTGTTTGACATTTCACATGTACAGGTAGCTGTCACAACAATCCCCCACTGTTCAGCGGTGTACTGCATTACCATATCAGTCACCAAAGCCAATATGTGCCACTGGATTGTCAGATCATGTGTGGGGACAGCCCAAGGCTAGACTCACAATGTAGCTACACAAATAGCCCAGAGCCTCAGTGGATGTGTGACCCTCATTCGCCACTTGTCTTGTCCCATACAATGACACAAAGCAGATGACACTTGTCCAGACCTTAAATAGCTGCGACTCCCTATGAATGGCCAAAATCCAAGAAATCAGGACTCTTCATGTTCTCCATTGGTGGACTGCTTTTGAAACCTGCACATGTAGCAGTGGCAGGACACACAGATCACCAGAATGCCAGGTTGAGGGTTGGCCAATACAGTTGTGTAGGCCACAAACATCCACGTGAGATGGCCATGTCAGACTCAATCCAGTAAATGACAGTTAACATACACGTAATGTCAGCTCATAGACACTGACAACTATGGAGTGTGATCAGAGGAAAATAAGTCTGAGCTTGGCTCCTCTATGTATGTGTCTCGTCCTGCATGACACAACCATAACATTAGGATTTTGCTCACATTTCTGCAGGCACAGATGGTGAAACGGATGGGCAGCAGGACCAGGTCCGGAGCGCGAGGCCACCAGTGCGGCGGCGGCTACACCCTCTTTCCACCAGCGAGGAAGAGGAGGATGAGGAGGGACCCTCAACATCAAGAGGCAAGGGGATTGCGCCCACCCGGACTGACAAGTGACACCCTGATGCTGGTGCTACATTCCTGGTAGAGGCTGCAGACATTGAAGGGGGGGTGAACCCAACACCTCGGACCATGACGTGTTGGAGAGCTACTCTCCCCATGACTCTTCACCTGTGGGCTCTGAAGAGGTGTCCTCTGGGCAGGCCAACACACAATCTGGGCCTGCCATCAGCCCCTCCCTACCTCTAGAGTCCCCCATTTCATCGGGGGCTCCAGCTGCATCCCCTGCAACAAGTCCCCCTCATCGTCGCCGCCAGCTCCACAACATCATTGGCTCCGGACCTCAGGCACCACATCCCTCCTGTCCCCCCCAGGCCCCTCCCGGTGTTGTTCCTCCTGTGGCTGTGCCAGTGGACTTGAAGTGGATGTGTGAGGGTCAGCCAGACATGTCCGCTCGCATCATGCTACAAGTGTGTATGGAGGTACGCATGATGCGAGAGGACATGCTCCGATGTATGGCCACCCTCGCCACCAGCATCAATTCACTGACCACAGCCATGTCGTCTGTTGTCTCCCCAATCCCTTCCCATACCACCGTCAATGTCTCCCCCTGTTCGTTGCCCCACACTGTTTCCCCTGTACTCCTCGTGTGTCACGAACACATGTGGTGCCTGTTACTGCACCTGCCAGACGTGTGCCTGCATCGGACTCAGAGGATCTGGACATTGTGGTCCTAGAGGATGACCAGAAGGACACTTGACTTTCGACGGAGACATTGACGTGAACAATGATTTCATTTTCCCCTTGTAAATAGACTGTTTTCCCTGATGCTCCCTGACGTGTTATATTTTGGTTGCCTCACCCCAATCCAGGTTCCCTTCTCCCTCTGCATCAAGACCATCATTTGTTTTCCTTCCTCCCTTCCAAACGGACGGTTGTTCTGTTCATACCTAAATATATTTGAGGAATTCTAATTACTTCTACTTGTTTGACTTCATTTAGAATGTCGGGTTCTGAATAAGGACACATATTTGGTGAGTCATCTGCTATGCACATAATGGCTTGTTGCAATGATGGGTTACACTTGTAACTGTGTCACACACACACATTCCTTCTCACATCTCGAGGCCACCTACATCGTTACACAGGACATGAGACACAACAGATTTCTTTTTTTTTAGGTCTTTATTTGGTGAACACACAATCACGTGGTTACATTGTCCTGGGTTCCTGTCACTGGTGATCGTGCTTGCGACATCGCAATTTGGGGGGGGGGGGACCGCTCGGAGTGCTCAGGTCTGGCTCGCCGCCTACGTGGAGGTGGGTACTGTCCAAGGGACTGTCCAGGGTCATATACATGTGCTGGGGCAGATGGTGTATGCACACTTGATGGTTGTGCCTGGACAAGGGCCGGTTGTGCAGGTGGTGGGAGTGCCTGTACAGGGGTTGGTGGTGGTTTTGCAGGTGGTGGGAGTGCCTGTACAGGGGTTGGTGGTGGTTTTGCAGGTGGTGGGAGTGCCTGTACAGGGGTTGGTGGTGGTTGTGCAGATGGTGGCAGTGCCTGTACAGGGGTTGGTGGTGGTTGTGCAGGTGGTGGCAGTGCCTGTACAGGGGTTGGTGGTGGTTATGCAGGTGGCGGGAGTGCCTGTACAGGTGTTGGTGGTGGTTGTGCAGGTGGCGGGAGTGCCTGTACAGGGGTTGGTGGTGGTTGTGCAGGTGGCGGGAGTGCCTGTACAGGGGTTGGTGGTGGTTGTGCAGGTGGCGGGAGTGCCTGTACAGTGGTTGGTGGTGGGAGTGCCAGTTCAGCCCGCTGGTGTGGATGACTCCCTTTGCTCTGTTGCTGTGCAGTTGGTACAGGTGTGGGGATGTGCTGTCCTGTGGGCAGATATGATGGCTCCCCTCCCTGCGTTGACTGTGAATGGAAAGTTTGGCTCACTTTCAATATGCCCTCCATCACCTTCATGGCCAAGGCATGGTGTCTTGCACCCTCTTCCCTTTGGATGGATAGCATGTCTCGCATATTTCTGGACATGTCCTGCCAAGTCCTATCCATCCTATCCAACACTTGGCTCAGCCTCTCCACCACCTGAGGGAAGTGGACCATGTCCTGCAGGGACTCCGACATGTCGGACAGGGTAGCCCCTATGGCACAAATGTCCTGCCTCACATCGCTCTGCTGTTGGTAGTCCTGCTCCCACTGGCCATCACAGCCAGGTGCAGGCCCTCTCTGCAGCTGTCTGCCATTGATGGGACGAGCAGGTCCTACAGCAGTGTGGCTCAATGGTTAGAGTGGCAGACCTCGATGCAGAGCACTGGTCCGGGACCAGGGTTCGATTCCCGACGCGGCAGGGTCTCGGGCTATAAATTCCTCGGACCTGATATTCTCGCATCAGTGCCTATTCTAATCATGGGTCCCACGCTGCAACTCTGGGCAATAGCTTGCTTAGTCTCCACAACGGCCCCAACAGCGCTGGGATGCCTGGCTTCACCATGGGGGTACCCAGGAGTGGACACTTCACACGGATAGCCAGGAAGGGTTCCTACAGCGGTATGAGTACAGCACGGAGATACCCCCAGGGGTGATTCGGCGCTATATAAGCACATACATACACACACAGCAGGGGGGGGGGGCAGGTGGGAGCCTGTGGGCAGGAGAATGGTACCCAGGGGATACCGGCACCACAACAGGGCTGGTACTACCCCCAGATGGTGGAGAGGATGCCAGGGATACACTGTCTAGGGAAGAGCGGGTAGGGGAACCACCATGTTGGTCCTGGACGTGAGGACTGTGAGGGAGTGATGTCTGTGTTGTGATGCGTGGGTGCTGTGGCTGGTTTGCTCGAGGCTGGGGACAGGCCATGTTATGCTTGGGAGGAGGCTGACGAACGTTGCTTGGCAGAGGATGTGATGCCCTGACCGATTTAGCCAATCTGGCACAATAGCGCGCATTGGCATCTGCATCGTCATCAGACATGTAGTCCTCATCATCCACCAAGTAGAGGTCCTCAGGAAATTCATCCTCCTCCTCTTGAGCAGTGCTTGCAGCCGACATCACAGCTTGGAGGATCAGGGGATTCTCCCCTCTGATTCCCCGTCGGCCCGCACTGGTCATAGGCCTGTCATCCTCGTCCTCAGCATCCCCTGGAACAGAGGTTGCAAACCATATTAGGGATTGACCTGGTATAACATGTGGTGCAACACAAGGGTTTGTATTAACTGTACTTTGCATCAACAGATGAGGATCATGTGACCTGTGTAGGGTACCATCACAAATGACAGCTCACACCATAGCACTGAGGTGTTACCCAGATACAGGCAAACTCACCAGCTCCAGGCACAACTCTCTGTCCCTTGGTGTTCCCCCCTAGTGTCACCTGCTGGACCTGTCTCCTCCCTGGAACAGAGGTTGCAAACCGTATTAGGGATTGACCTGGTATAACATGTGGTGCAACACAAGGGTTTGTATTAACTGTACTTTGCATCAACAGATGAGGATCATGTGACCTGTGTAGGGTACCACCACAAATGACAGCTCACACCATAGCACTGAGGTGTTACCCAGATACAGGCAAACTCACCAGCTCCAGGCACAACTCTCTGTCCCTTGGTGTTCCCCCCTAGTGTCACCTGCTGGACCTGTCTCCTCACAGCTTTTGTAGGCATAGCTGTCCCTGAACCAGCAGCTGTAGAGGGAAGTGACAACATTCTCAATTATCTGCCTCACCAATTGACAGACAGGCACATGACACTCCTGATTTGTATTTCACTTTGTACACAGCAACTGCTGATTACTTGCAGAGGGGAATCAGGATCTCTGTCATGGCTTTGGAGTTGAAGCCAGTGAGACACCTCATGCCAGAATTACCTGAAGGACAGGTGCGCAATGGTTTCAACGCTGCAGCCAGGCTGTCATGCAGTCGCCGGGATGGTGCACGCCGCTGTGGTGTCATACTGTCAGCAGCTGTGATAAGACATACAGGTCTATATTTTTCAGCCACAGATGGTAGCTCTGAGCCAACATGTCATTCTCAATGACCATTTGTGGGTAATCCAGAACAATGTGCAGCATGTTTAGCTCCTGAACTTTACATTTGGGCACCTGCTCACATGCAGCAGTTCCCAGCTGTTTCCTCCACACAGCAGTGACATCAATAAGATGACACATCAACAGACACACCTCATGCTAGAATTACCTGAAGGACAGGTGCGCGAGGGTTGAACTGCTGCAGCCAGGATGTCATGCAGTCCCCGGGATGGTGCACGCTGCTGTGGCGTCATCCTGTCAGCAGCTGTGATAAGACATACAGGTCTATATTTTTCAGCCACAGCTGGTAGCTCTGAGCCAACATGTCATTCTCAATGTCCATTTGTGGGTAAACCAGAATAATGTGCAGCATGTTTAGCTCATGAACTTTACATGTGGGCACCTGCTCACATACAGCAGTTGCCAGCCGTTTCCTCCACACAGCACTGACATCAATAAGATGACACATCAACAGACACACATGTATGAGAAGGTTACTGATAGGAAGGGAGAAATGACCCGGAATCCTCCCCATTACACTGCTTTCACCTTTGCCATTAAGACTCACATATTTCCAGAGTCTAATGTTGTCTGTTGACAAGTCAGAAAGAGGTTCATGCGTGAGATGAGCAATAGTCAGGGCCATGATGTTGCTCATTTGTGCTTCCCCACGCATGTAGTCACACAGCTCATTTTTGAATGAGAGAACACAGATGTCTTAGGTCCATCCTTTGAGTGTCCTCTCTATGCATACTCTATTTCCAAGATCATGGTACTACTTAGCTGACAACGGATGGTGTCTTGTACAGCAGACATCCAAACCTCATATGTCAAACACTCACCTATATATGTGAATACGGTAGGAGAGGAGGCAAGCGGAATGTAACGTTTGGTTATGCTCACACATTGCAGATAGGCTGAGAAGCTTTGATGCCTTCCGCCTGCACTGGATTAGCGTGTTGCCCTTCAGCCAAGTTATTTAGCAGGTGTCATTGCATGAAGATTCACCTTAGCAGCCCCTACATCCATCACAAAGGTACACTACTGGCATCAGTGTTGGCCTCAGCCATGCTATTTTCATCATGGTGTTTCCGATTATTGAATTGCAAGCCGGTTGTGTTCTGGTCACTTCATATGACTCATGGTACTATTGAATGTCCATTCTGCACTCATTTGGCATACATTTTGTGTCATCCTTTCATTAGGTTAAAACGAATTTTCTCTTTGTGTTAGGATAAAGACTTATGATGTATAAACAAACCTTATATCATTCACCCACTTACACACTATCAGATAAGGTTAGGACCGCCTACCGTGTAATGTTGGAAAAATATCAGTAAAGAGACTCTTTCATTAGTAAAAAAAGCATTGATTGAAATTTATTAGCAAATTAAAAAGAGCTATCACATGATCACAATGCATAAAATAGAATAGTCAAAAGCAAGTGACAAAAAGACAAACCTCACTTATGACAATAAGATAAAAAAATGTATATGCACATTATATCAAAAGACACACACAGTTATGAAATATAACTCTCAGAACAAATAAAAAGGGACAATAGGACATACATATAATTACGTAATGGGAGGAACAATAACAGACATCAGAGTTATGTCTTGAATGTGTGGATTTGTGATTACAGTAAACAGAAACAATCTGGTGACAATGCACCCTAATTGGGGTTCAGTTCCGCAACAAATTCCACCAACAATCTATGCGTCGACGCGTTTCGGTGGTGTGTAATGATAAAGGCCACCTTCTTCAGGACTGACAGAAATAAAGTCCTCCACAGAATAATTTTATCAATAATCCCTACAGCTCTGTCCCAATAAAAATTGTTGACAGGTGATTTAGAGGCTAAGGTAAAGCCTACAAATGGCGTGTAACTTTGTCTTGATTCAGTCTGATGGAGTCTCACTACATATGTGAGGTCATGTTCATTATTTAGACATTTTTGTGACGTTTGTTAATGATAGAAGAAATCCCAAGTCTGTTCGGTTGCACTTTAGGGATGGTGCGATCTCCTATATGGGGATGCACTAGTGGAGTATAAATTGGATTGTCAAAACATCCTTTATACAAGCCGTCCTATCCGAGTTAGATAGTCTTTTTCTAATTCACCCGGTTGTTTGGGTACGGCTGCGCGAATCGAAGTACGCGTTTCAACAAACGTCGCAGTGTTCACCCCGTCATTAGCCACCAGGGTCTGATCTTGCATGGGTTCAAATGCCATATGTGAGCATATTGTGATGCAGGACAACAGTGTTGTACAACACATACAACATACGGCGGACGTGAAAGGCACATTTAATAATCAGTCAGCCTGATATATTATTGGGTTCACTTCCCTTGGCCCAGCACCGGAACAGTGTGTGGGCCCTGAACAGATGTCACAGCCAACCTTGCAGCAGAAGTCAGTGTGTGTCTTTGATTCTGGGAGGACCTCGTTGTACCTACAATGATAAGTGTGTTTTGCTACTCCTGCAGCCACATCTGATGCACTAGATTTCTGGTTAAAAGGATGAGCACAAGCAGTTGTGGGCACCAGCGTTGCTGAAGTGTGTTATACGTAATATCATGATTGCTCCCACATAACTTCGAATGGGCCCACTACCTGGATGCAACCAATATCACAATGACATGTCTACGGATCCTGATGTGAGGTCCACTATCGTGTTTTGTTGATGGGCAACACAAAAGCCAGACAATGTAAGTGGTACATGACCAGCTGTGTGGACTGGGAATTTGATGTATATTGGAAACATTCAAAGTTGGACAGTGTATGCATTGTCAATACTAATGACCCTGGGATCTCACTTGTTCATCATTGCCATATTTCTGTCAATTAGATTTATTGATTACGTCCACAGACACCATTACAACATAGTGGGGATACCCTTTTGAGTAGTTGTGGCACTCGATAACAGGATTGGATTGCCAGGTCTGGGGCTGTTGCTGAAAAACATGTCATGTTCCGCAATTACGAAGGTTTGATGTGCCAAGGCATGTAATATATTGTCTTCAGCTGTTCACAATTATAATTAGCTAAAGGTGGATGTCCATTGACAACTCCAATAGCAATGCAGCTATTTGTTCATCTCTGGTTGACTTTCATATGTGGGCACTATATGTCCCTCGGTCACTCCTGACAATTTATGCATTTTGACCATCTCCTGGCCACTTTGACTTACCAGTCGGTGAGGGTGGTATGCCTATCACTGTACGGTGGCGATTCCTCCCAGTTGATGCAGGGACCTCTGATGCGGCAGTTGTCTGTGCTCTGGCTGAATGTGTCAATGGGTGAGAAGAGAGAAAACTAAACATATGGGATATGTGCTTGTGGAACATTTCTGTGATTTCCCCATTTCTTCTGCATGCTAACAGTGTTATGCAGTACTGCCGCAGACTGGGCAGGGAGGAGAGTGGTGCATTGGGGACGTAATGGCGTGGCAGGGTGGGAAACGTACAACAGAATAGGTGTATGACTTTTTAGATCTGATGATTCTCTCACCTTCTGCTTTGTGCTTTAAGCTGGCACGGGGTGATTTACTTAGTAGATTTTTTGTGGCAGGTTTACACGCCCCTTGTAATACATTTACACCGCAGTTGCGTCACTTCTGTGACACAGCGGTGGGGTAATACAGGTGACACATTTAGACTTATTCACAACGTTATGCATCTATGGGGATACCTCACGTGGTGAGGTCCTGCGCAACATTAAACATGCATCAGCTGTGATGTAGGCAGGGTGTGCTTTTCTTTGGTTATGCCTCGTACAAGTGATGCATTGTAATCAATGGCATTTCACGTGGTCACTTTTCATAGGGTGGTGCTATGCAAACTTACGCCAGCTTGAGGCACATGTAATGAGTGGCCCAGAACGTTAGGTGTAGGCGGTCCATGCACATTGTTGGAGTTGCGTCACATTTGCGACACTACTCCAGCAGAGCACCCCCCTAATGCCATCAGTTGCGACACACATCTGTCTATCCCAGCGCCACAGTGCACCGCATTGTACATGTGACGCATCCGCGGTTGCACAAGAGTTGGATTGCGTGTCACATTGTTCCTGGCGCATCTCTGCTGATATTTGTCAATTGCTACTTAGCGGGCTGGTGTATTAATGCAACAGGACAGTGCCCATGTTTTCTAAAGTGGGGGAGGGATTTGCCATTTCCATCGCTAAGGATTGTGGGACTTGTAGTGCTACATACAGAGGGTGACACAGGAGTCTCTGACTGAGGGATTTTTTTATACACTTTGGACTACTTCCTTATTCACAATGACAGTGCAACACAGACAATCTTTTCATGCACTTTTTCTTTTCATCCCACTTACCTGGTACCACGTAGCGGACGTCACTGACAGGCAGCCCATGGACCAAGTGGGGGTGTATCATGGTCAGGATATCCTCCTCCAGTGGGGTGAGGCGGATGCGTGGTCCAGAGTATGCGGCTGGGAGGATCCGATGTAATTCAATCCGGGAGTATTTCTCCTTTTCCCTCAGCCGCTCATCCTGACTTTTTAGATCTGATGATTCTCTCACCTTCTGCTTTGTGCTTTAAGCTGGCACGGGGTGATTTACTTAGTAGATTTTTTGTGGCAGGTTTACACGCCCCTTGTAATACATTTACACCGCAGTTGCGTCACTTCTGTGACACAGCGGTGGGGTAATACAGGTGACACATTTAGACTTATTCACAACGTTATGCATCTATGGGGATACCTCACGTGGTGAGGTCCTGCGCAACATTAAACATGCATCAGCTGTGATGTAGGCAGGGTGTGCTTTTCTTTGGTTATGCCTCGTACAAGTGATGCATTGTAATCAATGGCATTTCACGTGGTCACTTTTCATAGGGTGGTGCTATGCAAACTTACGCCAGCTTGAGGCACATGTAATGAGTGGCCCAGAACGTTAGGTGTAGGCGGTCCATGCACATTGTTGGAGTTGCGTCACATTTGCGACACTACTCCAGCAGAGCACCCCCCTAATGCCATCAGTTGCGACACACATCTGTCTATCCCAGCGCCACAGTGCACCGCATTGTACATGTGACGCATCCGCGGTTGCACAAGAGTTGGATTGCGTGTCACATTGTTCCTGGCGCATCTCTGCTGATATTTGTCAATTGCTACTTAGCGGGCTGGTGTATTAATGCAACAGGACAGTGCCCATGTTTTCTAAAGTGGGGGAGGGATTTGCCATTTCCATCGCTAAGGATTGTGGGACTTGTAGTGCTACATACAGAGGGTGACACAGGAGTCTCTGACTGAGGGATTTTTTTATACACTTTGGACTACTTCCTTATTCACAATGACAGTGCAACACAGACAATCTTTTCATGCACTTTTTCTTTTCATCCCACTTACCTGGTACCACGTAGCGGACGTCACTGACAGGCAGCCCATGGACCAAGTGGGGGTGTATCATGGTCAGGATATCCTCCTCCAGTGGGGTGAGGCGGATGCGTGGTCCAGAGTATGCGGCTGGGAGGATCCGATGTAATTCAATCCGGGAGTATTTCTCCTTTTCCCTCAGCCGCTCATCCTGCCACTTTTTTTTTAGGTCCTGGACTGTGCGCCTCTCCTCCCCCAATGCTGTGACAGCAGTGGATAATTGCTGCCACAGGGCTGCCTTCTGTGTCCCACTGGTGCAGTAGGGTGAGAGTCCATAGAGGCGTTTGTGGTGCCTGACAATGAACTCCACAAGCATGGTGGTCTCCTCTGCTGTGAAATTCCTCTTTCTTTTCAGTAGGTCCATTGTTCTCAGCCGGTGTCAGCTTGCAAAGACAAACTCTGTGTGGCCAAACCTGTTCCTTCACTGTGTGCTGCTTTTAAATGTTTTTTGCTGCTGGTCAATGAGTGTTAATTGGCTTCAGCTGGATCATGGTGGGGGATGGTAGACACTAGCAACATGATGGCTAACTGGAGCTGTTGTCTGGGATTGGCTGGAGTGTGTCAGCTGATGCATGGTGGGGGATGGTAGGGACTTGGACAGGTGTTTACCCTTGGCTCAAATGATGAATGGCCACAGTTAATGTAGTCTGGCCCCAAATCAGACTTTCCGGCCCGAGAGCGGAATTTCCGGCCCGAAAGCGGAATTTCCGGCCCGTATGTGGACTTTCCGGCCAGTAGGCGGACTCTCCGGCCCGTGAGCGGATTTTCCGCTCCGGGGGTGGAAATTCCGGCCCGAGTGCGGACGTAAGTTTAGTGGTCGTAAATGCATTTTGTGAATAGCGAAAGTTCTAAGTTCATTCTGTGAATAGCAAAAGTTGTGAGTTCATTCTGTGAATACTAGAAGTAGTAGGTGCATTCTGTGAATACCAGAATGGTAGTAAGTTTAGGATTTAGTCTTAAGTTTGTTCTGTGAATCGGGCCCTAAATGTTTAGCATTGTATGATCTGGAGATCATACAATGTTGTTAAAAAAGCACACACTTCCAAAGTACAACTGTATTTGTGCGTATGTGCAAAATGTGACAAACATGGAGGAGAAAAAACGGGAACAAACGTCCCCAGCTTACATATTGTCAAAACCTGTTGGTAAAAATCGGCGAGAGGGCGCAGGGCATAGCGTCAAACACCCGGCCGGTTGCTAAAGGTAGGTAAAAGCGAGTGGCCATCAAACCAAGTGTTTTGTACTTACTTCGTCAAGCCGATGCACCCGCTTGCCTCACCTAAGGTACACCCAGCGTGAAATCTCGAGGATAACTCAGTCCGTCCTTGGGCATTTTGTATTCCATAGGCGCGGGCGCGTCTTTCCACTGCCGTGTCAGTGACGTTTCGCGTAATGAAGCGACGCACATTACGTGAACTTGGCGCATGAGTTTCACCCACTAGGTACCGGGTAAACTGATCGTGAATGTCTGCCTAATAGAAGCACAACTATTTCAATTAATATCATGCTGGAAGTGAAAAAAAGCAGATAACAGCACATAACAGTCCACTCAGTGCAGGGTATTCTTATCGTCACTGCTATATAATTGAAGCACAACATTTAGGGTCCATAATATGCTGCCACTAAATAGAAAAGATTACAGACCATAAGAAATATTAATTAGACCGGTAGACGCAGTCACCAATATTGCAAGCAATACTCAGGAGAGGAAATAAAACATACCCCAGGTCAATGTGCGTCTGACTACAGACTATTGTATTCAGGCTATTGTGTCTAATATCAAAACACAATTCATAAAAGTTTAAATGTGTATACTTTGGTTTTCCAAGAAGTTAGAGCCCTTTCCAAAGAAAAGCTCCACAAAGCATACACAAGCGTAGACAAAAGGTGCCCTCTACTAGCATCATAGTATGATATAAATGCAAAACTGGGAAATCCATTTTTCCTTCTCAGTCTGCTGACCTTTGTTGATCCTTCCTGAATTTCCTGCCTTTTTTATGTTGTCCCGTTTATTTTCCTAGTTTTTGTTCTCTCCATTTCTGCCCACTCTGTTTCTTTTTATTTTTTAATTTGTTTCCTTTCTATGCTAGCGTGATAGGCCTGGGCCGCAGCAACAGGTATGTTCCAAGGGAGGATTCAGTGCTTATTTTTAATATGCTGGACATCTTTTCCAAAAAATAGCTGTACTGGGGAAGACTTTGGAAAGGATATCACCTGATCATGAGAAGATCAACTAAGAATGTGTGGGTTGGAAGATGCATGAAGCATATACAGGCACATGCATCAACCTTAAAAAAAAATCAAAAACTTTGCGAATCGCAAAAATAGCCCATTTGCGAGCGCAAAGTACCAGCCAGCAAAGCATGAATGAAAATACTGCGAAAACACATCTTTCCGCTAAAATAAGGAATCGCAAATAATTCTGAGAATAGGATTGGGAATCTGTAATTGCGTCTCCCAATTAGCGATTCACAATTAAATAATCACAATTCTATGCATGTAAAATCGCAAATTGCGAATTCCTTGAAAATCGCAATTTATCAAGTGCAATATAAGAAGGATCACAACCAGGTGGTAATCATGAGTGCAAATTACATACAGCTGGAATTCAACAGAAACTTACTTAAACACACCCAGAATGCCCTTGAACATTTCACAATAGCAGCGCTTTACCTGATGGCAAGGGGGATGAGGTTCCAGGCTGCAGCACACAGAAGGAGGAGAATACAGGAGCGCATCGTCAGAGTCCGCAGTACATTGCTAGGACAAACTGAGGAGTAAATATACGACAAGTATAGGCTCAATGCTGCAATGATCATTGATTTAATAACAGAATTGGATCCCATCTTGCAGCATCAGACACGTAGGACCAATGCAATACCCACACATGTGCAGGTCCTATGTTGCCTGCACCTACTGGCGTAAGGCAGTTTTCAGGGGGTCATAGCAGTAGCTGGAGGTGTGTCTCAAAGCGCACTTTCACGTATCTTTAAAGCATTTGTTAATGCCATGGTGTCCCGGATCAACTCCCACATCAGCTGCCCCACAACCACACATGACCTAACCAAGACCAAACAGGGATTTTATCAGATAGCCCGCTTCCCACAAGTCTTAGGTTGCATTGATTGCACCCATGTAGCAATATGTCCCCCTGCAGGTAATGAATACATATATAGGAATAGGAAATGGTAGCATTCCCTAAACATACAGGTTGTATGCAATGCAAAAAACATAACTGACATAGTGGCTCAATACCCAGGAAGCGCCCATGATTCCTACATATTCCGCCAGAGTGGCATACACACTCGTCAGTCCAGGGGTGAATTTGGAGAGGCACATCTGCTTGGTTAACATGTGTTATTAATTCTCTCCAACATAGCACGTATTCCAATGCACTACTGCCACTGACCCTTTGCTTACTTCCATGTAGGTGACAGCGCATATGCCTTGCAGAATTACATCATGACGCCGTACCTAAATCCTACAACCCCCAATGAGCAGAGGTACAATGCTGCGCATATCTCCACCAGGAACAAAATTGAGCGCACGTTTGGGCTGTTGAAGAGCCGCTTCAGATGCCGACACAAAACAGGTGGAGCATTAAAACACAAACCAGAACAATGCTGCAGGATAGTGGCTGCATGTGCCATATTACACAACATTGCCACAAGGAAAGGAATTCCTATAGAGGGGTCTGACAGTGAGTCAGAGGACGACAACCAGCAAGGGCCACACCGCCGTGCAGCACATGGGGCAAGCGCAGCAGAAGGGCGCAGGAGACGCATGGAAATCACACAAATCTTTTTCTGAGGTGAGTAATGATGAGACAACACACGGCTATTGCTATCCAACTTTGTTTGTATCAAATTATAGGGACTTTATTGTTGATGCACACATATCATGTGCCCAGTGGCCCAGGAATGGTATTAATGAACAGACATAAATGGAAATAATATCATGAATCAAAAGTCAGTCACATCTGTTGTCTCCGTCAATGGTTACCTCACCATAACGGAATGTCTGTGGCCATGCCAGTCTATTTCTTCTTCCCACACACACCCAGACGCCTTTCGTATGCTGCACCTTCATCCCTCATGTTGGTAGCGGAGGGTGTACTGCTGTGTGTGTTGCGCCTACTTGCAGTGGAGGCAGGCATAGATAGACTGCTGAGGCTTGAGGCCTCCTCACTTCCCTCTTCCAGTGTGGCAACATTAGACCCAACTGTGGCAGCCTGCATTAGTTCCACTGCAGTTGTCACCTGGCCCAGTGCCTTTGCCACATCCCCACTCCAATGGGACAGCTCAGTCTGCATTGTCACAGACCAACATGCCAGCAGTGCAGTCGTCGTGGCCAGCCTATTATTTGATTTGGCATACATGTGCATGCTCTGCATCAGCTGGCGATGGTGTCTTTTCTGTGACACACGTCCCTCCCTCATCACCCTGGTCAGTTCCCTCATACAATCTGTCAGGACTGCAATGTTGCCTGACATCTCTCCTATTTGAGCCTGCACTGAGCGCATGTTTTTCGCCTTCAGGTGCTGCACCCGGAGCATCTGGTCCTCCAGACCACCCCAGACATCAGTTGGTTGTTCATCCTGCCGTGTGTTTTGTGACCTAGTTTGTCGCCGCCTGAATCGGACTGGGCTGCTCCTGAGCTGTGCTTGGGGAGTCGGCGTGGGTGTTACTTGAGCCAAGCCGGACACTGGTGTTACTTGTGCCTCATCCTCTGTTTCCATTGTCATAAGTGGTGGGACTGATGCCCTGCATGTTGTAGGGGCATGTGATGATTGTTGTGGTACCAAAGGTATGTCAGTCGCATCTACAACGGTATCTTCCGGTGTCTCCATGCAGTCACTGTCGTCTGCCTCTTCCCGTTCTGCATCTGTGATGTTAAACAGTGCAAATCTGCATTTAATTTCTGTCTGTGATGTAATGTCACATGAAACATTATTTTCCTGCAATTAAATGATTCGCTGTTACACTATATTTTAGTTGTTTTATTTATATTTGTGTGTTTGCCAAAGTACCTGTCTAACCTGCCTGCATCTCCCATAATGCACTTTGATGTGACTGTAAGATGTGGATTGGATTTGCAAAACGGAAACTGGTGCTGTACTGAGATGATGTGATACCTGACATATGTATACCGATGGTCACTTGCATGCATCTTACCTTTAGATGTGTTGGCCGCTCCGGAGGTGTCCAGCTGCGTCACCCCAACAACAGCTTCAGGCTGGATTGTTGCCTCCACCATGTCCTCCATGGGTGTGTTCCCAGTCTGTGTTGATGTTCCCCCTGCTGTCTTCCTGGCTTCCGTCAACCTCTCGGCGATGCGTTCTTTAGCACGAATACGCAGGTCATAACATCTTTTTTTTAAATTGTCAATGGTGCGGTGTGTAACCCCAACAGCATTTACTTTACGTTGAATCCGGATCCATTTTTTTGTTTGAATATCTTTATTATTACATTTTTTTTTAGTCCTGGCATGATACATCCATTATCAAGCAGTAATTAGCATCACTCCCCCCATAACATCACTTTTGCTATGGCACTGTGCAGAGATATCAACGTGTTTCCTTCACATAGTCTTAGTGTCATTGGTATTTACAGTGCATGGATGCTCACCCAAATGTTAATCGTCTTGGGCACTTACGTCCTGCACATTCTGTTATCTCCAATCGAGCGCCAACATAAGAGTGTTTGGTATTCCTATTCCTGACAGTAATCCACAGTGTACCAGATGCAAGAGGATCGGAGAAAAAATTTAAAGGAGAAGTGAACAACGGTTATGTGAGAATGCTATTCATTTTGAATCACAGCTCTTGAGGTATACCGTGGAACATACCTAGAACAAACAGAGCCCTATATATGTATGAATGTTGCATCTGTTCACTGACTACCACTCTTCTCATTCTTATAGCAATTCAACCATATATATATATTTTTTTTAACAACCAACGATAAATCAAAGCAAACAAGGGATGTCAATATGCCGAGGGAATATGTATCCAGCGCCTGATACGCTCATTGTAGGTGCTGCCATGTCTAGATTAGTGTGTTGCTATTGATCGTGGGCTGCCACTCCTAATGCCCATGCGGGCGTGGGGCCGCTAAGGTTGCTTCTACTTCCATTTAACATCTTCAAGGAATGCGAGGCTTTGTCTGGTCCAATCCCTATGGTTGGAATAGCATACTAACACGGCACATCTTTCACTTCCTGTTAATACCTCAGGTGCTAGGCCCCTCCTGCTGTGCGGGCAGTGGCTGAGGAAGGGCATCAGAGCGCACTAGCGTTCTGAGCATATCATCCCAGGTCTGTGCTATGGGGTGTTTCCTGTTGAATCCAGATCCATATTTTCCATTTTTCCTGCTCAGGGACTTTCAAAGACAATTTCCAAAATAACTTATCATGGCTGGTTGCCACATCCTGTATTAGTGTCTCTATTTTCTTTTTTGAGAATTTCATTTTCCGCTTCCTGCCTGTTTGGCTGTCTCCTTCTGTTGTTGCATCAATTTTGGGCAAGGAACAGGTGTTAGTTCAAGTTTTTGTTTCAATACTGTTCAGCTCCTGCAGTCAGCTCCCTTCTCTCCCTATGTGTGTGTACTGAATGGGGTAGGGGCTGCTGGCTTCCTGGTTGTGATGTCATTAAGGTGCATTAACAGTGCGACTTCGCTATTTGCGATTTCGCTAATAACGATTTTGTTTGCGATTTCCTGCAAATCGCTATTGATTCGCAGATTTTTTGTTGCATTGCTATTTGCGATTACTTATTTGCGATTCCTTATTTCTCGCAAATAAGGATTCGCTATTTTTTGGGTTGATGCATGTGCCTGCAGGAGCCACATCCACACCCATTTAGTGAATCACACACCCTCTCACACACCCATACAGTAACTCGCACACCCACTCAAAGATCCAGAAAACCACTTACAACCCCACTCAGACACCCATACAGTCACTCACACACCAAGTCAGACACCCAGAAACCACTCATACATCAATTTATACATTCATACAGTCACTCACACACCCACTTACACACCCACAGGACCACTCATATATCTACTCACAGACCCACATAGACACTCACACACCCACTCATACTCACACATAGGTACACATGCACACCCACTCAAAGACCCACAAGCCACTCACACACCTAGCATATACTCACACACATACTTATACAACCACTAAGATACTCTCTCACACACCCATGCAGCCAGTCACACACCCATTCAGAGACCCAGAAAACTACTCACACACCCATTCACACACTCATATAGCCACTCACACACCCACTTACAGACCAAGAGAATCACTCCCACACCCATCACAGACCAACACAAGCACTAACACACCCACTCACATACCCACCACACACTCATTCATCACCCAGGTACACACCCACACAACCACTCAGACACTCACTCACATGTCCATAAAGTCACTTACAGATCCAGAAAACCAATCACACACCCATACAGACACTAGACAGTTACTCACACATTCACACAGTCACTCTCACACCTAGACACCCACACATCCACTAACACACTCACTCACAGATACACAGAAATACTTACACACCCACACAGTTACTTATACAGCTGCTCACACACCCACACACAGGCAGTGATACAGCTATATAAATTGTAATAGGATATGTTTGTATTACATGTGTTGTTATTTTGTTTTGAATGTTTGCTTTTGGTTGGGACCAATTTCACAGTTCCACGTGGATCAGCATGCAACATAGCCAGCAGACCCATTCTTTGGCTGAGGGTCCATGACAGATCCACTGATACGAGTGAGAAATTCAAAAAATGGATTTGAAAACAAACAGAACCTGTATTTGGGAAAAGGGTTGGATCTGAAAGAACCTTGCTGTTTATGGTGTGTAAATGATAATTATACATAGAGCAGGATGCTGGCTTTTAAGTTGTTGAGGAACACCCCCTTGTCTGTGTCTGTGAAATGGACTCCACCTTTTCAATATATTCTGTCCACATCGAAGCGTAAGTTGCTATGGTGGATAAAAGCCATGTTGTGATCCCAGAAAAATGCAGAAACATCTTTATTGACATGTTTCCTGGTTTTCTCTAACTGCTGACAAATTTAGGTTGATCACTTCCATTCTGGCTTTGGAAAATGTTAGAGAACACCAAGGAAGTATGTGGGAAAAGTGACATTAATTTAGCAAAGGTATCCTTCATTAGGATTTCCAGTCCTATCCCAGTAATTGTGGCTAGGTCACTACCACCACAGTGCACAATCACGAAATATGAATGTTGGCAATCCCCAAAGCTTTTAACCAAAGGCAGGAACTGATGCCAGTTTAACCCTCTTAGGCCAACCCAAGTATTGTCTACATTAGGTAAACCTAGGTCCCTGTCAATGCCATGCTTACTAGCACTATCTCTGGCCCAAAACATAACATTATTGCTCAGATTCCATACTCTGACCATTGTGGTGACAAGCAGTTGTAGCACACAGGAAATGGCTGCAGCAGAATAAGGCAGTTTTGAAAATGAAGGGCAGTACATTGGGGGACAGCAAGTACAATATAAGAGAACATATTTGATTGGACGGTGGAGATGTGCAGGGAACTAAAATTAGGTAGTGACATTAAGAAAAAAAGTCTCTAACTCAGATTGACTTTGGAAATATAAAAAAAGTTTATGTTGTTTGGGATATGCTTGGAATTGCAAACAGTCAATCACACCTGCTACAGTTAATGTGAAGCTAGTATGCTGTTGAGAGAAAGTCTTGTGAACTTTTGACCTACTGGTAGGCAGGGACTACTGAAAACATGGTAACTATGTAAACAGAGCTCAAAGTATGTGGGGGCAGGGAACAAAAGAGACTTTAGTGTGAAACTGAAAAGCAGAGTGGTGTACCAAAATTGCTCAGTAGGGAGTGTATGTCTTGTAATTGACAATATTTTACAAAACAAAATATAAGTGAAATGCATTAACATCAGATTGTTGAATGCTTTTAAGGGCTTTATTGTGGATCGGTGGATCTGCTGTGGATTCACACGTGGCAGAGCTGAGTCCTGCGGTGGATCTTCAGATCCGCAAAAAACAACCAGTTTGTTAGTACAGGACTATGAGTGAAAGCATAGTGGAAAAGGTAGCCATTATTGCCATTTTTAGGCTGAGAGGGGAGAAGGATTGGCATATCTTTGACTTGAGATATGCAGTGGAAAACAAATATTACCAAATATTAAAATAAAAGTTGGACAACAGCAAAGAGATTCTACAGGTAGGTTAATTAGGTTTTACTGTAAAAAACTATATTAAAAAAAACTGTGAGTTTATGTAAGTTGAATGAAAATGTGTAGCTTCTAGACACTAAAGTAAAAGGCACAATAGAAGGAAGGTTAGATGAGAACTGGAACTAAAAATATAGTGAGCAGCAAAGGCAGAAGAGTATTAAGCCAATATGAATGAATGTGTTTGAAATTAGATGTGGGTGGTTGCTTATAGAATGTAATTTAATAGTATGTAATTTGCACCCACTCACACAGTTAGGCAGGGACATACACACCCAGTTACACTCCCACAAAATCACTTATGGACCCATCATTCATCTAGGCCCAGATCTCTGTACTGGGGAGAATGTATGACATTTTTCTGTATTCTGTCCATCAACTGTTGTTTTTGCAAATGTCACCCCGAGTGGGAAGGGTATGCCCAGACGTGGGTCTCTTACTCTCCATGCCACTGGAATCAAGCTATCCTGGCTGAAGAGGGGTGAAACCCGGAAACCGGTCCTAGGACCTGGCTTGGCAGTTCGGGTTGGACTGTACCCATGAGGCACAGGGTCAAGACTGATTTGCATATTGCTGGGTTCAAACTGGAACGGCATGGTGAGCAAAAGAACGATGGATTTAGGCCCAGATCTCTGTACTGGGGTGAATGTATGACATTGTTCTGCATTCTGTCCATCAACTGTTGTTTTTGCATTTGGCGCCCACCATTCATCTAGTTAGACAGAGACTGACACACTTAATCCCACACCCATAAAAACATTTATAAACCCATTTATTCACCTATGCATCCACTTACATAGTCATTCACACACCCATATTGGCACTGTTACACCCGCTCACATGCCTATACCACATTCATGTACTCGAGCACTCAGTTACACATGCACTTTCAAACCCATACACCCAGTTATACACTCAGTAACCCACCCATACAGTCACTATTTTCAAAACCATACAGCCCCTCATCCAGTCAGACAGCAACAGAGGCACTTCCGCATCCACTCACATGCCAACACAGCACTTATGTATCCACTACTAACAGAGCCACTTGCACACACAGTTATACACCCAAACACCCACTAACACCCACTAACACAGCCAGGTACAGCCACTTAAATACCCATTTAGACACTCATACAGTCACTACCACACCCAGTCACACACCCACATAGCTATCTGCACATCCAGTGAAAAACCTACAGAGGCACTGATACACTCACTCACATATCTACTCAACCACTCCCACACCCATTCACCCACACATACAGCCACTCATATACCCATTTATACACCCATACTTAGACACTTACACAGCCTCTTTCACACTGCCACAACCACTTATGTAGCTATCCCTTGCTTATAGTATGTAATCTAATAGTATTGTAAAGTTAAATGTATTATATTTTTGCTTTTCAGATATCTACTTGTGTTTAAAAAGGAATGGAAGGTGGAATAGTGAGGTGAAAAAATGAACAATGATGCTTGTTGACAGCATCCATAAATTGGGCAACAGATTACATTTTTAGTGCAACTGGCATAAGGCATTTGCCACAATTATTCACCATGTCTTGCAGTTTTGGTGAAACAGCAGATATGGTAACCATCTGGTCGGCTGGTAAGGTGCCCACAGATGGTCCAGCTGCCGAAGATAATGCACCACATTCCTTCTTTCTCATCATCCTGTCATATGTCCTTGTATATACGGTTTTCAGATGGTTCCACATAGATTATGTGACATGTGAATACTTCTTCCCTATACCTTTCAACAGTTTTTTGCTCCATATATTTCATTGGACAATTTTTGCAAGAACATTCTTTTCTCCTGAAGGGATGGAGAAATATTTCCAAATGTTGGAGAACTTCTTTGAAGGTGGTTGGTCTTCTTCTTCTTGGTCCTGCTATTACCCTTTTCTTCTATCTTCATCAGAAGATATCCTGACTTTAAAACTGTACTTTTGAAGGTAAGCCAAAAAAAGGATGGGGCTGTGGTTTGTAATCTGTCTCCAGAGAGATGTGAAACCCAAATAACTGATTTGGGGTATGGTTTGCTATGTGCATCGGTGGAAACTTACTGTATCCAATGAGAGGATGAGGTTTGGGTGTGTGCCTGGATGCGCCAAACTTATAAAATAAAAAAATATGTGATGAACGGATGGATTGTAGGTCGGTCGCCAACTGCGTTACTGACATTTAGGTCGGGTGTAAAGCTACTTAGTGTGCCAGACCTTTGGAGTGATTGATTCCACTGTCGTCGCCTGGCACTGGTCCCTACATAGAGGATCGTCTTGTGCTGATATCTTCCCTGAGGAATCCAGCAACGGTTGGCGTTTTTTGGTGAGGGTACGGTTATCAATCTTTAGATACCTATTTATACTGCTACTCAGTGAGTAGCCAGTAGTTTTTTTAGGTTCTGATGAAATGCCAAGATCCTAGAGGCACTAGAGAGTATGAAACATGTTGACCAACATCCTTACTTAAAAGCTTGAAGGAGATTATTAGATTCTCCTCATGCAAGCTTTGCACTTATTCAACCATGACCTGGAACCCACTAATTAAAGTTGGTTCAGCTGGTTCCCATAGTCATTTTTAATCCACAGCATCTTCATACTCTACTCACCTTTATATATACACCTCACACTACACACACCTCGTCTATCTACGGCTAAGACCGCATGTAAAAGAATTCCGGCAAAGAGCTCCCCTGAAGGGCCGTTGGGTATTGCGGTGCCGGCTCAATGAGGAGCTGCCCTATGGTGAAGCATTACCTCCCTTGGGGTGTGTGAGGGCCCTTGCTCCTTATAGGAGCACTTCCCACGTAGAGGACACGATGCCCACTCTTTTTCCTCCTCCTCCTCCTCCCCCAGCCAGGAACAGCATGTCCTTTTTTGTGTTCAGAATATATACTTTGCGGCCCATGTGCTGAACCTTTATTGTCCCCGGTCCCTGCTTGTTGATTTGTGCCTGCATATGATATTTATATATCTTTGTTTTTTTAACATTTTACCGGTTCTGCAGATTCACTGCAATTTTGTCACAGGAACGACTAACCATAGAGATTTTGTACCTGTAAGGGCTCCCTTCTTGAATTTGCGGTGGCTTCACAGATTCATAAACTGAATAAAAAAAGAAAAAAACTTGGTGTATTGCACTTATAGAAAGACTACATAAGTTATCTTACCTTGATTTGTTAATTGTTACTTTTAAAATGTATGATAATAATAATAAATATGTGAATAAAATGTATTTATGAACTTGTAAAAATTAATATTACTAAACTGAACTTATAGGTAAAATTGTAGTACTATTTATATTAGTAAGTAAGTGCTTTATTCCCGTCTTACAACCATTAAAGTGCATAGCAATAAATACATACCCTTACATAAAAGTGGCTGTTTAGGCATTATTAAAATTCCATCGCTTGGTTCAGGCCGTGCACAGTAAATATAAAGCAATCAACAATAAAAAATTGTCCGAATTGTACATCTGGGACAGCATGATAAAAACTCCTGTAAATAAATTCATATCAGTATTATACTGTCATGTCCATACAGTGCTGGGTGCCTCAAATAATCAAACAGTCCTAGATAGGAATTCATGCAATAACATTTGCTTTGTCTTAGCTATGAATACAACTCAGGTAAAACTGGATCCTCTCCGGCAAACTGGGACATAAACTTCGGACGCCTGAACCAGAAGCTCATCAAAAACCTACTTACATCAAAGACAATAGATTTCGTAGTATTGGATTTTAATATCCTCGATGTAAACCCGATAGCATCTGATTCCCAAATTGCAGCGAACTGGGCGAAGCCATTTATTGCGGAGAAAGTAATATTAAGTACAGAAAAATAAAATATGTTCAACAGTCTCCAGGACATAACTACATGCTGGGCATGTAGTTGAGTCTGAATGTGTGGCCCATATGTTCAATGACATTAGGGGTAAGCAACCATATCTATATCTCACGAAGAGACTTTTTGCCACGGGTGATGAAACCAGATAATAACAGGGCTCAAACTTAGGGAAACGCTTAAAACTTAAAAATTCAGCGGTTAGACACCCCGCAATTCTGCCTATAACATACCCTTCTTCCACAAAGGCCCAATACTTAGCTTCCCAGACATGGATCAGCCCCAATGATCTACACCAACATTTAACATGAAGTAGCCAAGAAATCCGTTTAGCACGACTTAAATTTAGAACTTCTTTCAATGATTCACAATATTCTCCTAACTCCAAAGTACACCATATTCGTAGCTAGTAGATATTATTGCGGCCGCATCTCCAATCCTCCTCAGCCCTAGGTCAAAAAACAGTGGAGTCAACGGAGTACTAGCTGGGACAGAGACCAGGGATCTGGCAAATATATTTTCACTCTCCACTAATTTGTGCATGTCAACACAAACTGTGCACCATTAAGTGCAGCAGTTTGAGCTTTCATCCGGTAAACTTCGAGGACAGGGGTAATCAACTGAGAACAAGACTGTTTATGAAATCAGATTATGGGTTTGGATGTATAACATAAATTTAAATAACTTTTCTCAAATTGAAAATCCCAGCCCAGGGTTTCTGTTAGCCTTACTCCGAGGTAGTTGAAATTGGTCACCCTCTCGAGGAGTTTTCCCTGCTATCTTCACTGGCCTTAGTTTTGCTCTTGCTCTTACCAAATACCATGTACTTGGTTTTCTCCACATTTAGTTCCAGGCCCCTGACCTGACAGAATACCAGGAATTTGTCAATTAGCTTCTGGAGTTCCATTTGGGTCCTGGAAATAAGTAGTGAGTTGTCATCGAACAGCAGGATTGGTATTTGTTTACCGTTTAACAATTGAGAATAATTTTCACAATCCCACAGTTTGTTGACTACCCCATTTATATAAAGGGAGAACAGTGTAGGTGTGAGCACGCAACATTGGTGTACCCCGGTCCAGATGGGGATTTTGGAAGTAAATTCACTGGATTTCCCACACTTAACCTGTGCATAATTTCCCTTGTGCAGCCTCACAAGCATATTTACCAGGCATGCTGGGGCTCCCATCCCTGTTAAGACTTCCCATAGCATTTCCCAGGGAACAAGGTCAAACGCGGCTCGGAGGTCGGAGGTCGACAAAGGCTACGAACAATTTTTGCTTATTTGATAGCATGTATTTCCAAATAAGCAAAATAAACCTAAACACATGGTCACATGTGTTGGTTTTTGTACGAAATACTGCTTGGTAGGGTGAAAGAATCTCATTGTCATCTATCCAAGTTAATAGTTTGTCCAAAACTTGTCTGGCAAAGATTGTTTGCATGTTATCTCTAAGGTTGATTGGTCTATAGTTCGATGGAGCAGAAGCATTACCTTTCTTGCGTATAGTTATTATTTCCACCCCCTCAAGATTTCTGGTATTTCTCTTCCATCAGCAACTGCGTTAGACAAAAGATTTATGTAGGGTGCTCAGACTAATGGCCCTGACTTGTACAAGTCACCCGGTATCTTGTCAGGTCCAGGGGCTTTCGCTGCTTTTATTCTATCAATGACCCTACAATTATCATCCAGGATAAATGGGATCCTCTACTGCCATCACTACTTTTTGCTTCGATAAATTCACAGTTGGGCAAGTTATCAGTATCACCCGCGGGGAGAATAATGTCCCTTTTAACTTAAAGCATGGTAAAGTGGTCAACCCACTTCTCGGGTTGTATAAAATAATCAGGTGTAATGACTCCATCCAGACTCCCATGCGCTATAATGTGCCAGAATGTGTGGTTATCATTGTACCTCTATTTATATTTTTAAAAACTGTGACATTTACACAACAAAACCAAAGGTTAAAAGGACATTATAGTTAGGAAATAGCATTAAAAAAAGTCGAAATTTACTGAAAAAAAAAAGGTTACAGGGGCGTTATAGTTAGGCTCAGATTTGCACACACAAAACCTTAGAAATTCAGCAGTTAGAGTTGCCTGAGTTAACTATAACTTACACCCTCGCAATGCAATGACATCATCCAGCAAAGTGAACTTCAATATACTTCATAAAATACCACTATTATTTTTTTTAAATAAGAAGAAGACACAGGTGAGAGATATGCAGCGTAGAGCTCCCTGTAACCTTATCAACTACTACACTCAATTATTACCTAAGATACAGTTCTTAGTGGATTATCCTGTATAGTCTGTCTCTTCTGAACCACTACTCTAAACACTAATGACCAAAATAAAATGTCTAACCATATTGGCTAGTCTATTGCAATCCACAGCAGCATTCATGAACCTGGAAAGAGGTTTTAGAGCAAATTTCAGATTTGCACATACCACTATGACATACAACCAGTGGGGAGATTTTAGTGGACAGGCTACTTTGTCACAAACCAGTAGTAAAATTTTTCTTCATCATGGAGAAAGGTGTGAGCAGAGAGGTCAGTCTGTTGTAAATGTCTACTACACTGAGCCATCACCCTAGAGAAAGGTTTTAGTGAACAGATTAATTTATTGCAATCTACTACCACAGGCATTCATCACAAAGAAGAGAGGTCTAAGAAAACTGGGCAGAATGCCGTAAAAGAGAACTATACTCAGCCCATCACTGTAGAGTGAATTCTCAATGAGCAACTTAGACTGTTGCAAAGCACTACCATACACAAACAGCAGAATGGGACATGTGTCAGTATAGATGCTAGTTCACTAATAAATAATACACCTGCTTTAAACATTGTATTATAGATCAAATTACATATGTTAGAAATAGTATCAATCTTTAGTAGTCCAGAAGAATATTAATTTAACTCATGCAGTAGCTTAGTATAGATCTTTAAGTCCTCAAAAACTTTACAAAACACTTACACGTATTGGATGATGTCATTAGTGATGTCATTTGAGATGTTCAGTGATGTTATCAGTGATGGCATTTGAGATGTCATCAGTGATGTTATCAGTGATTTCACTGACCATGTCATGAGTGATGTAATATGTGAGGTCATAACCAGTGCTTTTCTGGAGCTTAA
This sequence comes from Triturus cristatus, assembly GCF_964204655.1. Lineage (NCBI taxonomy): Eukaryota > Metazoa > Chordata > Amphibia > Caudata > Salamandridae > Triturus > Triturus cristatus. Next base: position 799,855,881 of record NC_140591.1, read on the forward strand.
GTTATAGTTAGCTCAGGAAACTCTAACTGCTGGATTTCTATAGTTTTGTGTCTATAAAATCTGAGCCTAGCTATAAAGTCCTTGTAACCTTTGTTTTTTCAGTGAACATATATATATTCACTGAAAAAACCATAGGTTTCAGGGACGTTATAGTTAGAAATTAGCATTTAAAAAACCTTAGAAATTCACTGAAAAAACATAGGTTTCAGGGACGTTATAGTTAGTTGGACATTTCACTCGAACAAAACCAGAGAAATTCGTCCATTATAGTTAGTTGAGCTAACTATAACTCGCGGCCCCGCAATGCACTGCTGATGACGTCACATATTACATCACTCATGACATGGTCAGTGACATCACTGTTGACATCACTGATGACATCTCAAATGACATCACGTATGACATCACTGATGGCATCATCCAGTGACTGAGTGTTTCTAAAGAGTTTAAATATGTTTTATACATATATATGCCAAAGTATATTGAAGAATGAGCGGGTGTATGAGTGTTTGAATGAATGATTTAATAGGTGCATGACTGACTGTATAAGTGAGTGATTAAATGTGTCTTACTAATACATGGGTGACTGACTAATCTGTATGACTGTCTGTATTAGTCTGTCAGTTGGTGTGTAACTGGCTGCTTGGGTTGGTGATTAGCTATATGAGTATTTATATATGTTTTTTTATTTGTTGTCTGAGTATGTAAATGGGTGTCTCAGAGTCTGGGTGGGTGGTATGTATGTGACTCCCTGTATGGATGTGTGAGTGGGTGATTCACTGGGTGTATGGGTTCAAGAGCATATCTGTGAGGGACTATATGGGTGGGTGAGTGTGTGTATAGCTGTGTTGGTGAGTGAATGGATGTCTCAGTGGTACATGTGTGAGTAACTACATATGTGAAAGGTAGTATACGTGAGTGTTAGATTATATAAATGATTATATGTGAGAGTGAGTGATTGTGAGAGTAGCTGTATGGATGAGTGTGTGCTTGTGTCAGTGATTGCAAAAGAGAATAAGTATGTGTTGGTATCTGTATGAATAAGTGAGGTGGTGTGTGTATAACTGTGTAGGGGAGTAAATGGGATTTTCAATTGTTTTTTTGCATTACTGACTAGCTCTGCAAATAACTTTATAGGTGAGTGGTGGTGTGTGAGTGTCTGTATGGGTGTATAAGTACATATGATAGTAGCTGTATTGATGTGTGACTGCATTTATGAATGACTGTATGGATGAGGGTGTAGATGTGTGTGCAGAGCTATGAATCAGTGAGTGGGTATGTAGTAACTGGTATTGGTGTGTCTATGCTTTTGAGAATGTCAGTCTGTATTTTAGAGTAGATGTACTAAACATTATATTAGGCTGTGAGCAGGTGCATCAGATTTTCACGTGGATGATGTCATCAGTGATGTCATCAGTGATGTCATTTGAGATCTCATCAGTGATGTAATCAGTGATGTCACTGACCATGTCATCAGTGATATAATATGTGACGTCATCAGCAGTGCATTGCAGGGGCGCGAGTTATAGTTAGCTTAACTAACTATAACAGCCGAATTTCTCAGTTTTTTTACGAGTGAAATGTCCAACTAACTATAACGTCCCTGAAACCTATGTTTTTTTCAGTAAATTTCTAAGGTTTTTAAATGCTAATTTCTTACTATAACATTCCTGAAACCTATGTTTTTTTCAGTGAATTTCTTAGGTTTTTTAAATGCTAACTTCTAACTATGCCTACATAGGTAGGGCATGTGCAGAAAGAGGAAGAAAGGTGCATTATGAAGCAAGAGCTATGCAGAAAGAACCATCAGACGTGCAGAAAGAGGCCTTGTTGCAATATCATCCTGTGCCCTGGGTACCCCCCAGCTTTTTGATGACTGGTACTGGATGAGTCTGTGGGTAATGCCTGATTCATTGCATGAGTGCATGAGTAGTGATTGAGTGATTGCATGAGTGCATGAGTAATGCCTGGGTAATTTTATAACTGCATGAGTAGTGCCTGGGTGATTGCATGAGTACAAAGGTCGTCCGTGGTGATTTTTTAAGTGCTTGGATATAGGCAGAATGTTTGCCTGAGTAGTGCCTGGTGATTAGAGGAATGCATGGGTAATGCCTTGGTGATTGCATGAGTGCATGGGTACTGCCTGAGGGATTGGAGAAGTGCATGAGTAGTACCTGAGTGTTTTCATGAGTGCATGGGTAGTGCCTGGATGATTGGAGGAGTACAAGTTTAGTGCATGGTGAATTTTTAAGTGCATGCTAGTGACTGAGTGATTGCAGGAGTGCATGGGTAGTACATGGGTGATTGGAGCAGTCAATGGATAGTGCCTGGGTTATTCTATGAGTCAATGAGTACTGCCTGGATGATTGGAAGAGTGCATGGGTACTGCCTGAGTGATTTTGAAAATGCTTAGTTACTGCTTGGGTGATTGCATGAGTGCAGAGCGTGATTAGAAGACTGCATGGGTAATGCTTGATTGATTGTATTAGTTTATGAGTAATGCCTGGATGATTGCATGAGTGGAAGTGTAGCGCCTGGATGACTGTAAGAGTGCAAGGGTAGTGTATGGTGATTTTATAAGTGCTTCAGTATTGGTTGAGTGTTTGGAGAACTGTATGGCTAGCAGCTGGGTGATTGGAGGAGTGCATGGGTAGTGCACAGGTGAATAGAGCCCTGTATGGGTAGTTCCTGAGATATTACATCAGTGCATGAATAGTGCCTGGCTGATTGGAAGAGTGCTTTTGTAATGCCTGGTTGTTTTTGTAAGTGCATGGGTTTTGCTTGAGTGATTTTGTAAGTGCATGGGTAATGCCTGGGAAATTGCATGAGTTTATAGGTAATACCTGGATGATTGCATGAGTGTATGGGTAGTGCCTGGGTGAATGCATGAGTGCATGGGTAGTGCCTGAGTGATTGCATGAGTGCATAGGTAATGCCTGGGTGATTGCATGAGTGCATGTTAGGAGGAGTGCATGTCTACTGGCTGGTTAATTGAAGGAGTGAATGAGTAGTGTCTGGGTGATTAGAATAATACATAGGTAGTGCCTGGTTGATTGGAGATGTGCATGAGTAGTGCCTGAGTTATTGCATGAGTGGATGAGTAGTGCCTGAGTGATCGGAGGAGTGCATGGGTAGTTCTTGGGTGATTTTGTAACTGCTTGGTTAATGTCTTGGTGATTGCATGAGTATGGATTTAATGTATAGAAGATTGGAAGAGTACATGAGCAATGCTTGACTGATTGCATTCATTTAAGGGTAATGTCTGGATGATGGCATGAGTGCATGGGTTGTGTCAAGGTGATTGCAATAGTGGAAGTGTAGTGTGTGGTGATTTTATAAGTGCTTGGGTATTGGTGGAATGCTTGGATAAGTCTATGGTTACCAGCTGGTTGATAGCAGGAGTGCATGGGTAGTGCATGGGTTATTGCAGCAATGCATAGGTAGTGCCTGTGTAATTGTATCAGTGGATGAGTAGTGCCTGGGTGATTGGAAGAGTGCTTTGTAATGCCTCGTTAATTTTGTAAGTGCATGTGTAATGCTTGGGTGATTGCATGAGTTTATAGGTAATACCTGGATAACTGCATGAGTGTATCTATAAGTATATATAAGTAGTGCATGGGTGATTGCATGAATGCATGGGTACTGACTGGGTGATTTTATAAGTGCTTGGGTAGTGGCAGAGTGATTGCATGAGTGCTTGGACAGTAACTGGGTGATTGGAGGATTGCATGGGTACTGCATGGGTGATTGCATGAGTGCATGTATATGTATCATTAATGTTGGTGATGCCCTATCTGTGCCCCCTGATCTCAGGGCAGTACATGGACTCCCTCTATATGTGTTCTACCTGCCCAAGACCTTCTCTCATTTCTTAGGGCACCCTCTGCTCTCATACACAGACCTCTCTGCGACCATACACCAGTCCAAGTCCCTCTTCCAGTCGTGAAGGGATGGAGTTGTCCCCACCCCCCACATTTGTTCAATGTTACGCTTAGCCACCATCATGCCCTACGTGGCCCACATTTGGTCTGCTGGATTCAGGTCTGTGGCTTCCCAGATAATAAGCAGGCATGGTTTGGCTGATGGTTTTATCGTAGTATTGGTGACTTCACTGATGCATGCTAACACCCCACACCAGTATGATTGGACATTTAGTCATTGCCACAGAATGTGAAAAAAGGAACCTACTTGTCCACATTTACTATGGCACTCGTGTCTGTCTGTCTACTCATTTTCGCCTGTTTTTAACTGCACTAATCGAAATCGTAGTGAACAGTGATTTCTCATGGTGAGGCGAGGACATCAGCTCAACCCTCCTCCTGCAAGTCTTCTAAGTCTGCTTTCCAGCGTTGCCAGAGCTTGGTGACAGTGTCAGGGGAGTTATTTATGAGTTTACGGTACGTGAGTGAAGTTGCCTTGGTGGAGATGCGCTCCTCCGCCAGTTTGTCCTCCAGAGGATACGATTCTGGCCGGGCTTCATCAGGGGGAAACACTGCCAGGATAGCGTGTCTGATTTGTAGATATCGGAAGGCTTCTGTGGAGGCCAAATTGTACGTTTCTTGTGGGTCAGTAAATGGAATCACCCCTCTGGTTGTGCAGATGTCTCCCACCGTGGAGATCCCTTTCAAATCCCACTTGTTGAAGCCCTGTCTATTTGCCATCATGCCCAAGAGTTCTGTATTCTATAAAAGGGTAGCACGTGTGATTCTCTTCTCCCATCCTAATTTACGTAGGTTTGAGTGCCAGAGGCAGACTGTCAAGGCTGTCAGTCCCCCTAGGGCTTAATGGCGTGGATTGATGTATAACGCACCGCGGTAGCCCCCTGTCTGGAGGACCAGATGATCCATGCAGTAGGTGGGTTCTTGTCTGAGTTAGTGAGCCCAATGGTTGACAGTTGTCCGTTGGGCTGCTGTATAATACATTTAAAGATCAGGAAGTGCCATCCCCCCTTCATACAATCCGCAAATCAATTTTGTGAAAGCTATACGAGGGGATCCTCCATCCCAGGGCAGGGTCCTAAGTTGGCTATACAGCGCTTTGAAATATGTATCTGGCACAGTAAAGGGCGAGTTCTGCAGGACATAAAGGAAATGGGTCAGCACCATAATCCTAAATAACGTCATCCAGCCCAATAGGGTGAGTGGGAGAGATCTCCAGTGTTGAACATCGCTTTTGAGGCGTCAGGAGGCCTGTCAAATTTTGGGCTATAAATATCTTAGGGGCAGTAGTCGCATGAATACCTAGGTAACACAAACCTTTTTCTGCCACTCGGATTTAACAGCCAGTTGGGCGGCACGGTGCCAGACCATGGAGGATGAACATCACCGATTTGGGCCAGTTAATTAAGTTCCTGGAGTATTCCCCCGAGAGACTATTCATTAGCTTGGGGACTGTGGACCTGGGAGACGCAATGTAGAGAAGAATGTCATCTGAATATAATGATATTTGGGAAAAGGTATTTTTACCCGTGAAATGTACCCCCCAGCTATATATATATTATCTACTGGCGGTCGCCAGTAGATAGTTATAGTTAGGACCTATTTTCCATAGGAAATCCGCAACATTCTATTGGGAATATCTTTGGCGCCGATTGACGAATCTTCGCGAAATTCTCTAAACTTTTGGCCAGCTCCGCTCCGCTCCTACCCTGAAAGTTTTGCGGTGATCCGTGAAGCGGGGGGCGAGAAAAAAGGGGGGTCCCAAAACGCGTTTTCCCCATGCAATTTCCCATAGGATCTGTTGTCGCAGCTACAGCCCGAACCGCTGAACGGAATGACACAAAATTTGGCAAAGAGGTAGTCCTCAGTTCGGACCCATGCCTTTTGCATATTTGGTGTGAATCTGTTCAGTAGTTCCTGAGGAAATTAGGGTAGAGAAGTTAGTGATATCTATGGCCGCGGAGGATCCGCGGACCGTACCCGCACCGTAAGCGCACCCTCCCCGAACCGAGCGCGCACCTTCCCGATCGCGCGCTGAATGCTAATTGGCTGTCGAGCGTCTCTCTACATTCGAAACCAGGAACTGTTGGCGGCCATTTTCTGCCTCGGTAGAAGCGAGGCTGAAGATGGAAGGAGAATAAGTGTGTAAAAGATATAAAGGGGCCAGAGTGGAAATACTCTGACCCTCTAGATCTGCTTAGGGGGTCCCAGAAGGACTCCCTGTGGCCCCCCTTTTTAAAAAAAAAAAAGCGGCGAAATGCGCGCACGGTGCGCGCATCCTATGGCGTTGGATGCACGGATTCTCTCGTGGTGGGTGCGCGGATCCACGGCAACGTTTTTTGAAAAACGACAAGAAATCATTGGTTGTATAACAACTTTCTACACTGAAAGGTAGGGTGTATATTTTTGTTTTTTAAAGGTATGATAGTTATTGGTTAACAAAAACAGATTGTAAGGAACATTATATATGATAAGCTGATATGTTGAAAAGTCAAGCACACTTCCTGCCTTGTGTAGGAACATTGTGTGCTGAACTTGTGACCTGTGAGCTCAGTGCAGTGTTCCATGAGCTGTTTCTATGGTAACAGGCAGAAGGCAGATTGGGGGAAGGGTTGAAATGTATTTCAGTTGGAAAGGGTTGAAATGTTTAACCAATAGAAATGTGTGTTTGCTTTTGAGTTTATGTGCGAAGGATTGTGATTTGATGTTTACATGTATATGTGTGGAAAATGAAAGGGAAACTTTTTCATTCTTTGCTTTTGCTGAGAGGTGCACAGTGCAGAGATTCTGTAAAAGAAAATATGGTGAGTGATTGATATACTCCTAAATCTACAAAAGAACTTGAAAGATGAGTTATTTAATTGTGAGGGGATGTATGTAGACTATTTTGATTTTAATCAGACTAATGTATTTTTCCTGCTAAAGTGTAGGGAGTACTTTTTTACTCCACAATGTGTGTGCATGTAGAAACCATTCTGTGATAGGCATTTGTGTTTTTCATGTGTTTGTAGACAGATAACGGTGCAGTTTTTATATTTTGGTAGAATTAGAAACCAGTCATTGTTTATGAATTTGTGAAATTAGTTATGTTATGTTTCTATACTAAAATGTAGTACTACTTCTAGATGAAGAAATGTGTTTTGATATAGTGCAAGGGATAGTGTTGTTTGTCTAGAATCACACAGTGGATCTGTGTGCATTTGGGAACCACTTTGAGAGAAGCATTTGGTTACATCGTGTATTTGCTGACAGATAACTGTTTTAAAACCAGTCAGGTTGTCAAGTTTTAGTAGCATTAGAAGACAGTTATGGCTTATGTTTTCATTAAATGAGTCAGGCATTGACAGTAAATTGCAGTCGTGAAATATGTAGATTGTGTGCAATTCCCTTACCACTTGCACTGTAGTGAATGAGTTTTGGTAAACTCATAGGGAGAGTGGTGCTTGTCTAAAATCACACTGTGAGTTAGTGTGTATTTGGGATCACTGTGAGAGAAGCATTTGGTAACATCATGTATTTGCTGACAGATAACTGTTTTAAAATCTGTCATGTTGTGAAGTTTTAGTAGCATTAGAATCCAGTCTTTGCTTATATGTTGATTAAATGAGTCATGCTTTGACACTGATGTGCTGTACTTAAATATGTAGATTGTGTGCAGTCCCCTTACCCCTTCCACAGTAGTGAATGAGTTTGGTAAAGTTCTAGGATAGTGTTGATTGTCTAAAATCACACTGGGAGTCTGTGTGCATTTGGGTAAGGATTGTGAGAGAAGCATTTGGTAACATCGTGTATTTACTGACAGATAACTGTTTTAAAACCTGTCATGTTGTCAAGTTTTAGTAGCATTAGAAGCCAGTCTTTGCTTATGCGTTGATTAAATTAGTCATGCATTGACATTAAAGTGTAGACGTGAAATATGTAGATTGTATGCAGTTCCTTTACCACTTCCACTGTAGTGAATGAGTTTTGGTAAACTCCTAGGGATAGTGTTGTTTGTCTAGAATCACACTGTGAGTCTGTGTGCATTTGGGAACCACTGTGAGAGAAGTGTTTGGTAACATTGTGTATTTGCTGACAGATAAGTGTTGTAAAACATGTTATGTTGTCAAGTTTTAGTAGCATTAGAAGACAGTTATGGCTTATGCTTTCATTATATGAGTCAGGCATTGACAGTAAATTGCAGTTGTGAAATATGTAGATTGTGTGCAGTTCCCTTACCACTTGCACTGTAGTGAATGAGTTTTGGTAAACTCATAGGGATAGTGGTGCTTGTCTAGAATCACACTGTGAGTTAGTGTGTATTTGGGATCACCGTGAGAGAAGCATTTGGTAACATCATGTATTTGCTGATAGATAACTGTTTTAAAACGTGTCATGTTGTGAAGTTTTAGTAGGATTAGAATCCAGTCTTTGCTTATGCGTTGATTAAATGAGTCATGCTTTGACACTGATGTGGTGTACTTAAATATGTAGATTGTGTGCAGTACCATTAACTCTTCCAGAGTAGTGAATGAGTTTTGGTAAACTCCTAGGATAGTGTTGCTTGTCTAAAATCACACTGTGAGTCTGTGTGCATTTGGGTAAGGATTGTGAGAGAAGCATTTGGTAACATTGTGTATTTGCTGACATATACCTGTTTTAAAACCGGTCATGTTGTGAAGTTTTAGTAGTATTAGAAGCCAGTCTTTGCTTATGCTTGAATTATATGAGTCAGGCTTTGACATGAAAGTGCAGTCCTGAAATATGAAGATTGTGTGCAGTTCGCTTACCACTTCCACTGTAGTGAATGAGTTTAGGTAAACTCCTAGGGATAGTGGTGCTTGTCTAGAATCACACTGTGAGTCTGTGTGCATTTGAGAACCACTGTGAGAGAGCCATTTGGTAGCACCGTGTATTTGCTGACAGATAACTAATTTACAACCTCTTATGTTGTCAAGTTTTAGTAGCATTAGAAGCTAGTCTTTGCTTATGCATTGATAAAATGAGTCAGGGTTTGACACTAAGGTGCAGTACCACGTACTATTCTGTTCAATGTGGCAGAACTGAAAATGTAAAAGTTTTATCTAAGCACAGTCCTAGAAGTAGTCTGATTATTTAGTCAGTTTCTAAGTACCAGAAAGACTGCTTCAAATGTCTATGCAGTATGCATGTAGTGTTCTAACATACTATACACTTGTCTTTTACACCTTCAATTCCCTAGTCAGTATCCATACACTTCCAGGAAATATCCTGTCACTTCCTTTGCAGTCCTCTAGAGACCCATTCAACAGCATGTACTAATCCATTCACTGTGCCAAAACCCAAACACTTATAAATTCACCAAGACACTCTCTTTCCAGTACTCTAATGATTCAGTCACTGCCTAAGTATTCATGCACAGAGCCAGGTCTTAGCATATGGACTTCTTCAAACCCCTATCCACTATGCATTCAGTCCTCTAAGCACCTACACACTTGTCTTTCACACCTTCAATTCCCCAGTCAGTATCCGTTCACTTCCAGCAAACACCCTGTCACTCCATTTGCACTCCTCTAGTGACCCATTCAGCATCATGTACTGATCCATTCACTGCGCCAAACCCTAATAAATTCACCCAGGCACTCTCCTTGCAGTACCCTAATCATTCAGTCAGTACACAAGTACTCATCCAGTGACCCATGCCTTAGTATATGGACTGCTTCAAACCCTTATCCACTATGCATGCAGTCTTCTAACCACCTACACAATTGTCTTTCTCACCTTCAATTCCCTACTCAGTATCCATACACTTCCAAGAAATACCCTGTCACTCCCCTTGCAGTCCTCTAGTGACCCATTCAGCACCATGTACTAATCCATTTACTGTGCTAAACCCCAAACACTTATAAATTCACCAAGATACTATCTTTGCAGTACTCTAATCATTCAGTCAGTGCCTAAGTATTCATACACTGAGCCAGGCCTCAGCACATGGACTGCTTCAAACCCCTATGCACTATGCATGCAGTCTTCTAACCACCTAGACACTTGTCTTTCACACTTTCAATTTCCTAGTCAGTATCCAGACAGTCCAGCACTTATGACTGCCTTTGCACTCCTCTAGTGACTCATTCAGTACCAAGTACTAATCCATTCCCTGTGCGAAAATCCTAGCACTTATAAATTCGCCTAGGCACTCTCCTTGCTGTACTCTAATCATTCAGTCAGTACCCAAGTAGTCATGCAGTGAGCCAGGCCTTAGCACATGGACTGCTTTAAATGCCTATGCAGTATTGATGCAGGCCTCTAATCACCTACACAGTTGTCTTTCACACCTTCAATTCTCTAGTTAGTATTCATACTCTTCTAGCAAACACCCTGTCACTCACCCAGTGTGTCTCCTTATAGTACTGTAATCATTTAGTCAGTTAGCATGTAGTCTTTTAGTGAGGTAGGCTTTAGGGCATGAACTGTTTCAAAGTAGTATGCACTATGCATGTAGTGTTTTAACGATCGTCACACTTGTGGTTCAGGGCTATAGTTTCTTAGTCAGTTTTTATATAAAATGTGTTTGTACAGTAATGGAATAGTATAAATTTGAAAGTTATTAATATACATTTAGTTGTGATTCTTTTTTACAGATACAGAACAGGAGTGTTTCTCATCTGTTTGCACTCTTCTCGTGCAAGATTGTTTGGATGAAGGGTCCTTAGGTGTTTCATCATACTTGCTGTGCCGCACGAATATTTTTTGTTAGGATCCCCTCGTAACAGAACTCATCGGCAAATCTTGCAAATGAAGAAGGTGGCATTGGTCTTTGTTTGCCCCTTGGAAAAAATTAAAAATTTCTTCACCACTGATGAAAAACGTTGTGGGCGTGGTGCCTTCTGCAAAAAAAATTCCTCAGATTCGGTAAATATTTTAAAGCGGCAACATTTACAGTTTTTGTAAGTTAAACTTATAAAATTCTGTTAGCTGTATATATTTTATATATCTGTGATTTGTTTCTTGTGGTATTTTGTTAAGAATACCATGTTGTTTTTTTTTAACAATCTTTTTGATTTTCCAGGTCTGTCGTCGACATCCGTGGTTCCCACAGCAGTGTTCTGCTTTGTTGTTTTGTAATATTGTTGTTACATTTTGTTTATTAGTTTATTGTTTATATTTATGTTAATAAAAATATAAAGTTTGAAAATAGTTTATCGTTTATATATTTATTATTATAAAAAATAAAGTTTGAAAAAAAAATTAATAATGTTTTTGGTTGTTGTCTTAACCGCTGTGTGACTCTTTCTTGTTCTTATTACTGTTATTTGATGGAGTCCACCATGGTGTTAAATTTTGGGGCACTTATCGCTGGAATACTAGTGATATCTGTAGTTTGCACCAACTTCTGAATAGTGTGTTAGATTTATCTCAACTTTACTTCCGTTAAAGTGCTGATAATGAAATGGAGAGTAGCCGTTCCCGTGCAAAAAGACATGAGGTGCACCTTTGCGATTTATTCTAAATACTAAAATCCTGTATTGTATTGCACTGAGGTATTGGCTGCACTTACAGTGTACACACGAAATCTATTAAGAAATCTCGTTGTATTTATATTGATTGGGAATAGTGCGTCAGGTGCTGGATCTTGACGAGATACACTGCTCAGTTCGTATATTGTTCTGCATACGAAAAAAATCACATCACAACTTTCACACTAATTGCAATGCGAAACAAATTCCGGCGATAAGACACGTTAGCACCAGGGATTTTACACCTGGTTTCTGCTGGTGTTAAGCAGGACAACTACCTGCACCATGAAAAGGAACACAGCCAAGAGCCACACCAGCACAGCCACAGGTGCCATAAAGTCAATGAGCATGATACAGGGATACCCATGAGGGACAGAAGACTCATCTCAACAACTCCAGGACCGCCAATGCCCCCCAAACCCATATCTTAGTAAGTGTGTCCCTGTGGTCATTGTCTTAGCATGATAGGCATGAGCCCTGCAACATCACAGTGTGCTGTCACCTCAGCGTTGGCAGTGAGCCTGGATGTGTAGCTACGTACGCATCCTCCTACATGCACAACTGGCGTGTGCTGGTCTGGGGTTCACAGGTCAGTGGAGGGGTGTGCCTATCCGGCAACCTATGGTTTTTTCAGTGAATATTCACTGAAAAAACCATAGGTTTCAGGGGTGTTATAGTTAGCTGGACATTTCCCTCGTACAAAACCCTAGAAATTCCCCTGTTATAGTTAGTTCAGCTAACTATAACTCGCGCCCCCGCAATGCACTGATGATGACGTCACATATTACATCACTCATGACATGGTCAGTGACATCACTGATGACATCACTGATGACATCTCAAATGACATCACTGATGACATCACTGATGACGTCATCCATGTGATAAATTAGTGCATCTTCTCACACCCTAATATAACCTTTGATACACCGACTCAAAATTTCAGATGGCCATTTTGAAAACCATAGATACTCCAATACCAATAACTACATACCCACTCATTGACTCTTAGGTCTACATACATCTCCACTCACTCACCTGTACAGTCACTCATACTTACAGTCACTCCATACAGGACTCTCATATGCATTTATACACCTATATAGACACTCACACACCTCCAATCATTCATTGAGGTACTGACACACCAAGTCAGTCATGCAAATAATTAATCACAGTCTAATTTACTCACCTATACAGTTAAACACACTCAAGTTCACTTACTCATGAAAATACTAACAAATTCTGACGCTCTTATACAATTACTGATACAAGCACACACTCATCCATACAGCCACTCCCGCAATCACACACTCTCACATAGAGATAGTTATATACTCTTACACACATATACACTGCGTTTCACATATGTAGTTACTGACACATGTACAACTGAGATATACATTCAATCACGAACACACCCATACATACACTCACCCAACCATACAGTCCATCACAGTTGCACTCTTAAAACCATGCACCCATAGAATCACCCACTCACACATCTATGCACAGAGTCACACACACCCTACCCACACAAACACTCAGGCACCCATACAGATACTCAGACAACCAATCAATAACCCATATAGACACTCATGTAGCTATTCACAAAACCATGCAGCCACTTATACACCAACACACAGACACATACAGACATTCACACAGTTTAGTCACTAGTCTGCAGTAAGATACATTTAATGACTCACTTATAGAGTCAGTTACGCACTTAGAAAATCAACCATTCACACACTTGTACACCCACTCATTCTTCAACAGGCCTTTCCCTATATATATTAAACATATTAAAACTTTACAGAAACACAGATTCACTGGATGACGTCATCAGTGATGTCATCAGTGATGTCATTTGAGATGTCATCAGTGATGTCATCAGTGATGTCACTGACCTTGTCATAAGTGATGTAATATGTGATGTCATCAGCAGTGCATTGCGGGGGCGCGAGTTATAGTTAGCTGACCTAACTATAACGGGGGAATTTCTAGGGTTTTGTACGAGGGAAATGTCCAGCTAACTATAACGCCCCGGACCTATGGTTTTTTCAGTGAATTTCTAAGGTTTTTTAAATGCCAATTCCTAACTATAACGCCCCTGAAACCTATGGTTTTTTCAGTGAATTTCAAAGGTTTTTTAAATGCTAATTCCTAACTATATCAGGCCTGAAACCTATGTTTTTTTCAGTGAATTTCAAAGGTTTTGTAAATGACAATTTTTAATGTATTAATTGTTATACTGATTTTTTTGATACTGATTTACTACATTTTTAAAAATATTTAATTTTAGATATATATTTTTTAATTACATTATAATTACATTATAATACAAAATATACTTTCTCAGAATGAATTACTTTAGTTTAAATACTTGGCAAATAGGCAACAGACTTTTAAGTACAGTAGTTACAGTTGTTGCAATGGGCAACACAATTTCAAACACAAAGCAACATTGAGCTCAATGTGAATTTCTAATTAAATACAATTAGTTACTTTATGGATTACTTTTGTAACCACAGGACTGGATCCAAGATTCAGTCCTTGGGCATCTCCTGTAAACAGTTGAGTAAAAGCGCTCTGGTTACAGTAGTAATTTTTAAGGAATATTATTGTATTTTAAAAGTTGAGACTTAGAAACTTTTTCTCATAGAATCACCAATGTTATCCTATGGCAGAAAATTCACTTAGCAGGTAAGTAGTGGTATCATTACTTTTTCTTACTCAGTGGTGGATCCTGGATCCAGCACTGGCCAACCTCCTGTAAACAGTTGAAAGAATGTGTTTAAGTCATACAGACTATTTTTTAGGAATATTTTTAGTTTGTGAAAATAGACACTTAGAAACTTTTCTGGTGAAAACCACACAATGGATTCCAATGGAAGGAAATACAAGTTTCTGGTAAGTACGCTTAGAATTACTTTTCAGGGTCAGTGCTGGGCTAAAAGATGCAGCCCTGGGTTCTCTCCTGATAACAGGTGAGTAAATCGGAATTCGTAGTTCGGCTGATTTTAGAGGAATATTTGTACGTTTGGAAAATGGACACTTAGAAAATTTTCTGGTGAAAACCACACAATGGATTCCTATGGAAGGAAATACAAGTTACTGGTAAGTATGCTTAGAATTACTTTTCTGGATCAGTGCTGGGCTAAAAGATGCAGCACTGGGTTCTCTCCTGATAACAGGCGAGTAAATCGGAATTCGTAGTTCGGCTGATTTTAGAGGAATATTTTTAGTTTGTGAAAATAGACACTTAGAAACTTTTCTGCTGAAAACCACACATTGGATTCCTATGGAAGGAAATACAAGTTACTGGTAAGTACGCTTACAATTACTTTTCAGGGTCAGTGCTGGGCTAAAAGATGCAGCCCTAGGTTCTCTCCTGATAACAGGTGATTAAATTGGAATTCGTAGTTCGGCTGATTTTAGAGGAATATTTTTAGTTTGTGAAAATAGACACTTAGAAACTTTTCTGCTGAAAACCACACATTGGATTCCTATGGAAGGAAATACAAGTTAATGGTAAGTACGCTTAGAATTACTCTTCAGGGTCAGTGCTGGGCTAAAAGATGCAGCACTGGGTTCTCTCCTGATTACAAGTGAGTAAATCGGAATTCGTAGTTCGGCTGATTTTAGAGGAATACTTGTACAATGGTGAAGGAAGGGGGCGGGGCCTGAGGTGATGTGTGCAAACACGCCCTGTGGCGCGTTTTAAGTTGGGGAATTAATTCCTCTTCAATCCTGAGGTCCCCTGGGGGCCAACTAGCCCACCAGGTACCTCCAGTATGCGCCAGGGAGCTGCATTGCAGAGAGGTGTTCAGAGGCCACGCCCCTTTGTACAACACTCTGCAATGCAGCTCCGTGGCGCTTACTGGAGGTACCTGGTCGGCTAGTTGGTCCCCAGGGACCCTCATGATTGAAGAGGAATTAATTCCCCAACTTAAAACGTGCCACAGGGCGTGTTTGCACACACATCACCTCAGGCCCCGCCCCCTACCTTCACCACTGTGCAAACGAGCTGTGTTGCAGAGAGGTGTAAAAAGGGGCGTGGCCTCAGAACAACTCTCTACAACGCAGCCCCCTGGTGCATACTGGAGGTTCCTGGTGGGCTAGTTGGCCCCCAGGGACCCCCAGAATTGAAGGGGAATTTGTTCCCCCTCTGCAAACGCGCCAGGGGGCACGTTTGCAGAGTGATGAAAGGAGGGGGCGTGGCCTCCTCCCCGATCCCGTTTTTAAAAAATAAAATTATTTTTAACAAGGGGGGCTGTGTAGCCACCCTTCTTTTTCTTATTTTTTGGCCCTGGGACCCCATCCCCCAGGGCCTGCCCCCTAAATTTTTTTATTTTTATTTATACTGTGGAGGGGGGCCGTGTGGCCCCCTCCCGAGGCCTTAATCTGACCTGGGGAACCCATCCCCCGGGGTATGGGCCTTTTTAAAAAAAAAATAAGAAACATATTTTTAGGGAAGGGGGCTGCATAGCCCCCCTCCTGTGTCCACTTATGGCCCCGGGGACCCCATCCCCCGGGGCCTGGCCATCTCGTTGGGGACCGTGGGGGGGTCCCAATCCCCCCACGGTCCCAGCCGGCTCCACGCTTCCTGCGGGAGCCGGCATTGCTTTTCCACATGGGGAGCAGCTAACATACTGCTCCCCATGTGGAAAAGCAATCAGCTTTGCTATTTGGAAGAGAGAGCTGGTTTCCTAATAGCAAAGCAGTTTGCAATGACAGGGTGGGAGCCGCGAGGCTCCCGCCCTGTCATTGCAAACGGCACCCCGAGACACTGCAGGAGCCGGCCCTGGGGGGTGGCGGTCCCCAGGGCCATTGAGGGCCCCCTCCCACCTCTTTCAAAGCCCCGGGGGTGGTGGTCCCCGGGGCTGGGGGGTCCCTCACAGACCCCCCATTTTACATATTTAGAGCCCCGGGGAAGTGGCGGTCCCTGGGGCATGTGGGGGGGCTTGAGCCCCCCCACACAGGGTATATTTTTTTTTAAATGCCCCGGGGGTGGCAGTCCCCGGGGTCGCGGGGGGCCGTGAGCCCCCCCATTCATTTTTTAAGCCCCGGGGGTGGCGGTCCACAGGGCTGGGGGGGCCTGAGAGCCCCCCAACAAAGAAATTGAAGCCCCAGGGGGTGGCGGTCCCCGGGGCTAGGGGGCTAAGAGCCCCCCATGTATTTTACAAAAGCCCCGGGGAGTGGTGGTCCCCGGGGCTGGGGGGGCCCCTCTGGGCACCCCATTATAATACCATATTGCCCCCGGGACTTGGCCCCCCCGGGGGCTAAATCAAACAAAGTGCGGGAGCCCGCGCTTCGATTTTTTTTTCGTTATCGGGATGCGCGGACCCTACGCGCATTCCGCGATTTAAAAAATAAAATATAAATTGGGGCCTTGGGGGTCCTTGTGGGACCCCCTGAGCAGGCCTAGGGTGTCAGGGTGTTTCTACCCTGCCCCCTTGTCGCGTTTTGCGCCTTTTTTTCGGTTTTCTTGTGCCTCGGTTCTACCGAGGCACAAGATGGCTGCCAACACTTCCTGATTCAGAGTGTTGGCAGCCAATTAGCATTCAGCTCGTGCTCGGGAGGGTTCGGCGAGGGTACGGGGAGGGTGCGCGGATCCTCAGAGGCCATAGATATATATGTACTTTTAACTCTAATTTTCTCAGGAACTACTGAATGGATTTACACCATTTAAGCAAAAGGCAC
The DNA here is from genome assembly GCF_964204655.1 of Triturus cristatus. Classification (NCBI taxonomy): domain Eukaryota; kingdom Metazoa; phylum Chordata; class Amphibia; order Caudata; family Salamandridae; genus Triturus; species Triturus cristatus. Next base: position 799,873,000 of record NC_140591.1, read on the forward strand.
GAGTCTGAACTGAGGACTACCTCTTTGCCAAATTTGGAGTAATTCCTTTCAGCAGTTCGGGCTGTAGCTGCGTCAACAGGTCCTATGGGAAAATGCATGGGGAAAACGTGTTTTGGGACCCCCCTTTTTTCTCGGCCCTCGCTTGATGAATCACCGTGAAATTTTCAGGATAGGAGCGGACCGGAGCTGACCAAAATTTGGAAAATTTCGCGAAGATTCGTCAATCGGCGCCAACGTTATTCCAAATAGAATGTTGCGGATTTCCTATGGAAAAAAGACCCTAACTATAACTACCTACTGGCGATCGCCAGTAGGTAATATATATATATATAAATATGAATAACTTTAAGCTAAATTATACTTACTTTTCTTTAAAAACAAACACTATTGTTATGTTCATCCTCTAGGATTACCACAGGACAAATAAAAGTCTTACTTGTAATAATAACCACCAGGACCTTCATGCTCTTAAGTAATTCTACCCAGCATATGAATGTTCCAGCATGCCAGTGCTCACATTAATCGTAGAATTCCGCAACAATGACACATATACCAGTATGGATTGGCAAACGTATGCACACTGAATCAGCACATTTGCACCAACACCCAAGTAAGGATATGTACTAGGGAGCACAAGTGCAATATGTTCACAGGATTGCTGTGATTCCACTAACTGTGTGTGGCACTATACACAAGGGTCTCTAACATTATTAGGCAAGCCATCACATATATACTTTAATATTTTCAGCCTTGAGAAAACCACTAGCTTGCGAGGCACTCAAGAGGCGAAACACGTGTTGGCTGTATTTGAGTTTATAACAGGGAGAACTACCACATGATAAGACCTTGGGATGCTAAAAATAAGCAAAAAACAACCATACTTGTGAACTATGGAAACAGTTACCTCGATGAGTTTCTCGGTATACTCTTTAGAAACATACTTCTTTTAACTATGGAAAATAAATAAAATGTGTGATGAACTATATCAGATGGAGTTGTCATACGTTTGATACTTAAATGCTATAATGCTATAACTGCACCATCATAGACTGTATCTATTAGGGTATTACAAAAAGTACATAAACCAAGGCAAATACACACTTGCTATTTTATAATGTAACTAAATTGAGAGGAGGAGTTGGCCCAATCCTCATAGGGCTGTTATACATTTCCCATGACAAATTGTTGCATAAAAATTCCAAGGGTATAAATGAGTAGGTAAGAGTGAGTCAGGCCTTTGACTGTGTATACTTCAACCCTATTTAGGGTGGGCCAACTGTCACTAGATTGCCCTGCCCAGGGCTCCCATGTTAGGCATGCCGGTCCTGGGCAGGAAAGTTTATCAACCAGTGGATGTGGGATTACAGCCAGATCTGCTGAGTTTTGAACTGGAGAAACAGGTTCTAGTCTCAGCATCAACTCAACATCCTGTGATTTTAGGCAAATCACTTAATCTCCCCAAGCCTTAAAAAAGTGTCCTTGTGTAATGTAAGCAGTGCTCATGTAAAGCACTCCAATACCTTCGGGTTGAGGTTGTGTTATATAAAAACTGAAAAAAATAGCCCCTGAACGCACAGAGAAGCCTCCATGCACATTAGAGCCAAACTTATTTGCTTTTCAGCAACCAAACCCCCTGCTTTGAGGTTTGTTAAACTGCCCGCCAGGCCCTTAATGTGCTCGATAGTCTGAAGGCTTTAATAGTACGGAAGAAAGAAAAGAAACAGTTAGAGATTTTATCAACTTTAATAAATAAGAGGTTTGATTATGCATTGGTCGGCTAATTAAAAGGCTGTCTCCTCCAATGTACCTTGCTTCCACAGATAATAGGCACTGGCAAAGCCAATAGGTCTGACTACTTTATAAGTGAAAGTGCTTCTTTAATCATTGGTGAATATTTGCGCGTGGAGGAGTGGATGTGTGAGTGTGTGAATGTGAGAATGAATCAACAGATGCATAGATGAGTGAATACATGGATAGATGAGTGCACAAATTACACTGGAGTGGGCAACAATTTGCCAAGGATGAGCGCAATATGTCAATAACTATTAACTCTATGCATGTTTGTATTTGCCCCACAATCCAGAAATCCTCGGAGTGTGTTGAGGTGTGCGCAATCACTCATTAAAACAATTCTGCATGTTCGGATTGGCACCATGTCTCGCTGGTCAGTATGTTTTAAGATTTGCTACATCACTCTGTAATAATCACTGCATTCTGATATTTGCAGGAGTCAGAATTCTTCAATTCTTTTCCAGATGTGCACAATGACTATGAAATCCTGACTGTATGTTATGATTTGCACCAGAAGCAGGTGACTTACAAAATACCCCATTGTATCTAGTCTTCTTTAATTTAATGAAAATGTGTTGAAATTCTTATGAACGTTTTGATGTATTTTACATTAATTTATTATCATTACATTAAAGGTGTTATTTTTTGGTTAAACAATCTTATACATTTCATGGTAATACAAAACTGAGCTGCAGTGGAATACACAAGGCTCATGCATAAGTCGTAGGGATAGCATACCCTAACGCATATTAATATAACGTCAGCCACTAAATGCACACCCATGCAGAGACTGGCAGGCAGTGCTTAATTTGAGCCCGTGGTTTCTGGTGCTGAGCACTGACACTTAATTGTCATCATCACACTTATGACAGTCTGCCACATGGTGGTGTTACTCATCCAACTTAGAGATGAGCAGAACAACCATTGTTTATGAATACAATATACAATAAAAAATTAATAAAACCTGCCTCCTCAGCCATTCCTTTAGCTTTTGGGACCTGGAATAATCTGAACTGTCGCACTTGCAGGTGAGAGAGATTAGTAGTTGTTTTGGCAACGGTGACAGGGGTGACGGGTGGTGCAATCTGCAATGGTCTCCTGGTCAGGGACCGGGCACTAATCATTTTGCAAATTAAGCACTGCTGGTGGGCTTTCATTAGGCCTGGGCCAAAATTCCGTTCCGTTTGCGGAAATTGCGATAATTTGGCACTTTCGCGTTCCGCGGAAAGCGCGAAAATGTCAAAATTTCTGCATTCTGCAGCTTAGCGATAATTTGTTTCTTGCTCGCGCTGTAAATACATTCTCGCGTGCGCACGATTGCCTTACCTGAATCCCCGCGTTCGCGACAAGTTTTCCCGATCCGGTCGCGTTCTCCACGAGATGTTGGATTGTTGGTAGCTATTTGCGCGTCCGCAGTAACGTCATGCATCGCGCGATCACGTCTTTCTTCTCGCGATCATGCACCGCGAGACAAGTGAAAACAAGATGGCCGCGCCCGCGAGCAACCGCATGGGTAAGTTGGCGAGCCGCGACCACGCAGAAAATACCGCGAACGGGCGGGAAAAAAACTTCTGCATCTTCGCGATATTTCCGCGTGTTTGCGGAGATTTTAAACATTTTCGCGATAATTTGCAAAAGTGAATTTCGCAAATTCCGCCCACCCCTAGCTTTCATATTATGTAGATACTAATAAATAAAATGTGAAGGTGTAGCAGTACACGGGTAGAAATGTATTCGCCATCAAGGGTAAAGTGGATTGTGGAGTCTAATTGGGGGTTGGGAGAGCAAGCCATAAATAAGGAGTCATGGCCTCAGAGTATCTGGTGAGGGTGGGGCAGGGCAGAGGAGCGAGCAGGTGAGAATTTGATATGTAACTATGGGGGAATCTCCCTGGGACGAGCCCCATGGACCATGTCACCGCTCCCACCTGAGGGGCATCAGACAAGTCGTCCTCGGTGGAACTGTCCTGTATCATCTATGGGGGAACAGCCCTGGAGCATCATGTCACATGTCTGTGTGTGGTCTGGACTTAGCAGCTCTTTCTGCACCTCATTTCTTAAGATCACCCCTGCGCAAGTAGCCAATTTAGACAATTCTTTCCCCCGCTCTTGGAGCATGGGCCCCAAGGAGATTTCCAAAACAAGGTTATCTGGCATTGAGCGAGCACCAGGACCAAGTCTATGAATCTTCAGCTCATTGCTTTAGCTTTGGTATTAGGAACATGGCCAATTAGACAGGTTGGGGATCAAGTTATGTTGCGGCCAGTGGAGGAAGTGATGGAAGTCACCTCCTATCCCAGTAGGAAGTGAAGGTCCTGTATCTATCCCCACACCATGTGATAGAAGTCCGCCCCAATCTTTTGTCAGCTAGGGCCTTCTGCCTGTGATTCCGGGAACATAAGATTAATGCATTTAGGTGTTACATACACCCTGTGGATATAATAGAGTTGAATAAGTCAGAACAGAGCTTTGCACAATACGCAAGTTGTGTGTCTAAGGACATGTACCAGTCCTTGTTCGTGAGCACAATATCCATATCCAGTGCTCGTTGGTCTGGTAGGTCAGTCAACGCGCTCTGGGTCTGTGTCAACCAGGCACGCAAAGCTCATTAGGCTAAAGGAGCTTCGGCCCCCAAGTCGTGTGCTGTAATCCGGGCTCAGTTTCATGGGTGCTTGTCTCAGGTGCTTGCATGGGCAGGACACTGCTTGGGAAGCCGGCTGTGGAGAAAAGATTTGCTCTTTTAAGTGAGACACATTCAGCTTCTCCTTCTACTGGAAAGTGTCTTCAAAGGAAGGGTGGCGGTCACTAGTAATTCATAAAGTGCCAAATCACAGACCCCATGGTAGGGGCTTTCACTGTGCACAGCCGCGTGCTTTAGCATTCCGCACTGTTTTAAAGTAGAGACAATGATTGCCCATTAACACCAGAGCTGGACTGGCCATAGCGGGCACCGGGCATTTCCCTGGTGGGCTGCCAGGGTGGGGGCTGGATTTGGACCCCTGGGGGCCGTTTTTGTTACTCGGGCCGGTTTTGCAGCATAGCTGCAATATCGACCCCCTGTAAGAAAAGCAGCTGCAGTGTTTTCCACTAACCCACCTCCCCCCAGCCGGCCTGACTCAATTGCAAGGGCCAGTTTGCGTTCTCAGTCTGACCCTGATTAACACTGTAATGATGGAGGCAGCGTTTGCACTTGAAAGGTAATCTCTGCCCTGTTCCCAACCTGACAAGAAATGAAGGTACAAATGACAAATCATATTGTATGCAGGGCTACTAGAATTATGTCATTGTGCAGCCTTGGCGTTTTTTGCATAACTATAGATTCACTGCATTTTCCCCATAATCTATCCATCTTAAGTTGCATAATCTGCAGATTTGAACAAAAAGTTAATTATTTATAACTCAAACAGTACAAACGTTGCTAAATACGCAGCAAAACATGTTACTGGGCAATGGAAGACCTTTTGTACAAGTTGACTGGTCACCTATCTGTTGCTCGTTGCTTTTTTTTGGTGTTAAACTGGTACCAAAGAGGTGCAACTAATGCTCAGACAGTGTTAGCAAATGTAACAAGCATTGACATAGCCAATAGGTCTCGCCTTTGGGACCTTATAAGTGTTTAGCGATCCAGCACATTATCACCCACCAGGCAGATTTCTGTGATGGAACTAGTACTTATGTAAAGTGCTTTAATACCTTCATTCACGCTACATAATGCAAAAAATAAAAAGGAATGAAAGTAAAAGTGCTTGCAGATTTCTGAGGTGGGGGAGCAAAAAGATGCAGTCTGTAGAGTTACGCTGTGCCTACCTGCTGTAGACGTTTGGTTTTTCTCCACAACAGTTAGGGCAAAATGATGATTGCTAACGTTCTTCTGTTTTGTTTAACCAGAAGCATGATCATCCAGTCAACAAATGGTTAAGCATCACAATGTAGCTATTTACTGAAACCCCACGAGGATCGCCCCTTCCTCCCCTAACTACTGTAGCAGCTGCTTGTTGCATTTCAGGGTAGGCTTGTTGGCCAAGGTCCGCTCATTAGACGGTGCTGACGATTCCGCTGAAAAGTAAGATGTCACCGTAATTGATTTAGTTTCTGTTCCTTTGTGTTTTAGAGAAAAGGAAAGCGCACTCTTGTGGAGGTGGGGTGGAGGGGACGCGCCTTCTAATGAACGGGGCAAGGTCTGGAAATGAAACCCGACCCTAAACAGATTTCAGCCTGCACGCCACCGCTGCTGGCTTCTATTATATAATGCCAGTACAAAATCAGTGCAAAATCAGAAGGCAAGCACAGTATAGAAAATCAGGAGCCGATTGAAAGGAGGCGAAAGTGAGTTATCCCAGTGTGCAAGTGAAGGCGCGGCTGAAGTATGCTGCATCTTAGTGCCAAGTAACAGATGTTTATTGTCAACCAAATAAATATTAATTCGTTTGTCAGCCTCTAGTAGGATGAAAGGCTGAGCAGATGCGCTGGGGTTCGAACCTGCGGTTGTGAGGTGAAACATAAAATTAATAGGGTGCTTGCCTTAAAGTTAAGATTGCATTATATAATGCCAGTACCAAATCAGAAAGCGAGCACAGTATAGAAAATCAGGAGCCGAATTGAAAGAAGGCGAAAGTGAGTTATCCCAGTGTGCAAGTGAAGGCGGGGCTGGAGTATGGTGCATCTTGGTCCAGAGTAACAGATGTTTATTGCCAACCAAATGAATGTTAATTAGTCTGTCGGCCTCTAGTGGGATGAAAGGCTGAGCAGACGCGCTGGAGTTCGAACCTGCGGTTGTGAGGTCAAGACGCTTTGATCGTCATGACGAAGTGATTCCCTCCGGACTGATCCCGTCTCTGAAAATTAGGCTTGATACCACGAATCGCTGATTTACACAGTGCCTCATTATTTCATTTGCTGGTTGCTCCGACTGCCCTTGATTTCCATACCTGAATTCCATTATAGATTGCTGATTAATACAGCGTCTAAAACCTTCATTGCTGTTTGCTTCATTTGCCCTCGATTCTCAGATCCCAATTTCATTATTGACATTATTAGATACGTGCCTCCCTTCATTGGCGGACCTCCATTGATGTTGTTATACACCCTTCCCTCAATCTCCTAATTGGTATTTTTAATACTCTGGTAACCATTGTCCTGATGATGACCTCAACGTAAGGAGGTTGAAACGTCGTCGACTTGACAGCAGTAATCGCGGCTTGTTAAAGGGCCATTTGTGATTAAAAAGTATTTTGTAAACTATCTACTGTATATATCCTTGCTTTGACCCTAAATTTATTAATTCTGAATAGTTTTTTGCCGCACCATGTTGTCCTTCTAACACTTATGTCACTGCGCCGTTCACTTGTTCACTTCACTTTCAGTGCACATATGATTGTTATGGTTACTTCAAACTGCATATACCAATTGTGTATTTAATTACAAATCATTTCTTTTCATTTCCTTTGGTCTCCCTCGTCCATCCTTGGCTGTTTGATTAAATCTTGTATTTATTGGTCCCTTGACATAATTTCCCTGTTGAGACATTGTTTCTGTTATTACATATACCCGGTCTCAACTGGGCTAACGGGCTTGCTCCTGTTTTTCTTGTTCTTTAGAGAAAAGGAAAGCGCACTCTTGTGGAGGTGGGGTGGAGGGGACGCGCCTTCTAATGAAAGGGGCAAGGTCTGGAAATGAAACCCGACCCTAAACAGATTTCAGCCTGCACGCCACCGCTGCTGGCTTCTATTATATAATGCCAGTACAAAATCAGTGCAAAATCAGAAGGCAAGCACAGTATAGAAAATCAGGAGCCGATTGAAAGGAGGCGAAAGTGAGTTATCCCAGTGTGCAAGTGAAGGCGCGGCTGAAGTATGCTGCATCTTAGTGCCAAGTAACAGATGTTTATTGTCAACCAAATAAATATTAATTCGTTTGTCAGCCTCTAGTAGGATGAAAGGCTGAGCAGATGCGCTGGGGTTCGAACCTGCGGTTGTGAGGTGAAACATAAAATTAATAGGGTGCTTGCCTTAAAGTTAAGATTGCATTATATAATGCCAGTACCAAATCAGAAAGCGAGCACAGTATAGAAAATCAGGAGCTGAATTGAAAGGAGGCGAAAGTGAGTTATCCCAGTGTGCAAGTGAAGGCGGGGCTGGAGTATGGTGCATCTTGGTGCCGAGTAACAGATGTTTATTGCCAACCAAATGAATGTTAATTAGTCTGTCGGCCTCTAGTAGGATGAAAGGCTGAGCAGACGCGCTGGGGTTCGAACCTGCGGTTGTGAGGTCAAACATGAGATTAATAGGGTGCTTGCCTTAAAGTTAAGATTGCATTATATAATGCCAGTACCAAATCAAAAAGCGAGCACAGTAGAGAAAATCAGGAGCCATGTGTGTGTAAGCAGAGGCCTCTCTACCTCTCCCTCGGCCGCCACTGTTAAAACACGATTCTGCTGCCTTCCTCCTTCTACAAGTCAACAGCAATGGGCCTAGCATGACAGCGAATGCACATGTTTCTCATTGCAAACATAGCATTGGCAGGGCTGTGCGTGTGGCATGTGAAGGGAGGGTTGGTTAAAAAGAATGGCATGAGAAAGAAGCGGGGGCGAGTGAGCACGGCAGTGCGGCGAACGCGCTAATTAAAAACAGATGGTGACATGACCCCGATCAGATGGCGCTCCTGCTCATAACCGCAGGCCGTAGGCCATGGGTGGATACATTTATTGTGAAAGGTGGGACATGCAGCCGCCTTTGCCCAATTGCGTGCTGTCTTTCCAGAAAGACACACGCAAAGACCTATTAAAATAATGCAGAAAAAAAACCACACGCACGAGCATGTGAAAAGTCCAGACTGATTCCAAGAGGTCATTTTCCAAGGGCAGCGCATGCACGCTACTCTAGGCTCGACCTAAAAATTACACAATAAAGAAGTAAAAAGTCACAAAATGTGCCACATTATGCTGCATAACTAGCCTTTTCTTGATGCAAATTTTACTCAACCCTGCCACATAATTTATCCCTCCTCTGTCACATAATTTCAGTGGCCCTGATTGTATGTACTTAAATTTATATAGTGCTTGCTACCCTTGACAAGGGGGAGCAAGCGCAATATAAATGCAAAAAAGGGTAGAACATTTGTTTTTAAATGGTATTGCAGTGATTTCAAGTCCATCAGGCAGTCTAAAATGTTTTACCAACAGCATCTTGGATTCTTGGGCACTCGTATTTTTGCTTATAAAACTTACAAGTACTGACTAAAAAGCAAGAACATGCAAAGTGATATTGGAAAATAGGGGTCTAGGCAGCAGTTACTTTGTTTTGGTGGTTGATGGTAGGTGGCACCAGCACTTAATAGTGGGAGCAGGGACTTTTAAAAGATGGTCCAGTCTCTGAGTAAAACACTCTTGGCTGCCTGTTCTTTACCAGAAAAAGAAAAAGGCCATTCCTGGCCCAAACGTTGATATTGCCTGTGAGTATGTCAGGCAGAATTGGCGTCAGGGTGATGGTTTGAAAATAACATCATGTCACACAGTTACTTTAACACTCATGCCATTACTCTAAGACTCTGCACAAGAACAGCAGAAGAGAGCAGCTAGTCACTGTGCTCCACTACCTCATGCCTACTATCTATCTCAGTTTGGGTAGGGGGGGACAGATGCACCACAGTAGGAACACATGTGGGTTGCAAAATTCCACTGTGACCTATCAAGGGCTGCTGTGCGCTAACCTCTCACAGTCCACCTCAGAGAGCACTGTATGTGCCTCTTGCCCTGGGTATTTGTTTGCTGAACATGCTATCGACTGACAAGTGGATCTGCATGGCACTGTGTATGAACAGCACCTGGCACTGTACCCAGCAAAGTTTTCTGTCACAGCAGCCAGTGCCCAACATGTGATTTCATACCTCCAGATATTCATTTTGACCCCTACTTAGTACATCCCATTGTGAACTCAGCCACTCCTTCATATCAGCTCCTAATATGTGAGAGTGGTTAGTGTCTGACATAGCCTGTTAATGTTAATATTAATATTTATACAGCGCAGTGGTTCACCAGGTTGTCCTTGTGCTAGTTACATCTCCTTTGGCAAGAAGCGGAAGAAAGTTTATTGGGCAAAGAGCCAGGTTTTTAGACTCTTCCTGAAAGCTAAGAGGTCCATGATATTTCTTAATTGAAACGGCAAGTCGTTCCAGGCTTTGGCCGCACCGTACGTAAAGCTTCTGGCTCACCATCAAACTTTTTTTATGTGTGGCACTGAGACCAACCAGGCACCTAATGAGCGAAGTGGTCTTTTTGGTATGTACCAGTGGAACTGCTGTTTTAAATAGTCAGGTCCTGTACCTTGCAGCGCCTTAAAATCCAGACAAAGGGCTTTAAAGCGAACTTGGTTCCTTACCGGAAGCCAGTGCAATATGTTTATTTCCCTGGAAATAGGAGCAAACCGAGATGTGCACAAAAGCAGTCTGGCAACTGCATTCTGCAGCATTTGAAGTTTGTTCAGGAGCCTTTGTTGAACATTAAGATACAGACTGTTACAGTAGTCCAATCTCGACATTACGAGAGTCGCGACTACTGTTTGCCGGCTGTTCGAGGGCAGGAACGGCAATATTTTCCTGATCGGTTTAATCACATAAAAGGTTTTTGACACCACTGAATTTACCTGGTGACTAAAGGTAAGACTGTCGTCCATTATCACACCCAGGTTTTTCACCTTTTTTGCGGGCGATGGGAGAGAACCCATCGAATCCAGCCACCAATTCGGAGTCCAGAAGTTAACATTGTTGCCAAACAATATGATCTCGGTTTTACCAGTGTTGAGTTTTAGGAAGTTCTCTGCCATCCAACTCCCCACTGATATCATGCAGTCTTGAAATTGATTGTCTAATCCTGCCTCCTAACCGGGTAGCAGAGACACCACAATTTGGGTGTCATCTGCATACGAGGTGAGGCCGAATCCGAACGCACTAATAATAAGAGCCAGGGAGGAAACGTACACATTAAAATGCATGGGGCTGAGGGAGGAACCCTGTGGAACCCCACAGGGCAGTGCAAATGGTTTTGACTGATGATCTCCAAGTGCAACAATTTGTCTTCTGTCTGATAAAAAGGATCTTAAAAGGTCCCAGGCTTTCCAATGGATCCCGCATGCCTTTAGACGGTCCTTCAAGATGTCATGATGGACCGTATCAAAGGCAGCGGACAGATCCAATAAAACCAGAGCTGCCCTGCCACCCCAATCCACTGCACCCCTAATCTCATCTGTGGCCTTGATGAGAGCGAACTTGGTACTATGACCTTCTCTAAAGCTATATTGGGAAGGATCCAAAGCTTGTGTCTCTGCTAGGAAGGCACTTAGTTGTGTATTCATGTTTTTTTCTATCAGTTTCACTGGGAGCGGGAGCCTAGAATTGGGGCGAAAATTATTTGGATCCTTGGGGTCCAGACTGTTTTTTTAAAGGGGCAGGATGGAGGCTAATTTCCAACATGTAGGAAACTGCCCAGTTACAAACATGCCATTAAAAATTGGTGATAGCAACAACACATTTGGAACCGGGGCCAATTTTGCCACTGCACCCGGACATGGGTCATAAGAAGACCCTGAGTTTGCTGCCATGAGGAGCTCTCGAATGGCTTCAGGGGACACTCATGAGAAATTCTCAAAAATGGCAGTGGGAACTCTTGTTGGCTTTGTTTCCTCCCTAGTTGCATTCATTCCACCAGTGCTTGGCCCGCTAAAAGCCCAAAAGATGGACTCTACTTTGGTCAGGAAGAACTTGGCGATATTTTCACAGAGTTCCTGACTTGGTTGACCTCTGACTGGACTTGGGGACCCCAGAGTGGAGACAGTTCTAAGCAACTCTTTTGCTGAATTCTTCACTAAATCAATCTGTGAACCATGGCGCAGAGGGTTGTGATCTTTTGGGGCAGAGAGTCTTGTCAATGTCAACTTGAATCGGATGGCGGCATGATCTGACCAAACGAGTGGCAGTAGTCCCATAAACTTGAGACATGGATGGTTAGAAAAAATATAATCTAAAATATGTCCTGCTGCATGAGTGGGACCAGTTACCAGCTGCCTCAAGTCGGCACCATTCATTATATCCTTCAGAGATATAGTATCCGGATCAGTAAGTGTCTCCAAATAAAAATTTTAATCTCCCATAATTGTATAGGCGTCAGTGCATAAGCCTTCTTCCAGTACATTACCAAGTGAGGCTATAAAGGAGTTTCTGGCTCCTGGTGGCCTGTACAGTAAACTTCCTTTAAAAGTATGATGGTGAGATAGACTAAAATTGAAAAATAAGGCTTCACATGCCTCTGTTGGGATGGGCTGAAAAGCTGCCTTGATCAAACCATGGTAGATCACAGCCAATCCTCCACCTTTCTTGCGAGGCCTGTCTAAAGTGTAACATAAAAACACTGGAGGGGGTAGCTTTCACGATATCTGGGCCAGAGGAATTATCCGTCAATGACTCTGTGATGAAAGCAATTTTTATCTCCTCTTCCTCTATAAGCCTTGCGCACTCCAGGCTATGCTTGACTAAGGGCCTAGCATTAAGCAGAATGCATTTAAATACTTGATCAACGCATCCAACTGGCCCTGACCTCTTATCGACCCTTGAGGAAATGGGATGCCCTAGGATCTTGGGGAGGGACATTCTACAGTTGGAACATGCTTCTGAAATGGGAACCGGCAGTGCATCCATTGAAAGGCAAATATAATCCCTGCCCCTGCCGGCCCCATTTAGGTTCAGCAGTGTTGTTCTTCCATAGCAACGGGTAAGAGGCTTACCTGGCCCAAAATTGCCAGGGGTCCTGGTGCTGAGCGCGAGCCAAGTGCAGACGTGTGCAGATGGGCTACCCTCTGGTGCGCCTTCGGCACGCCGGCGGCGCTTCCGCTGCACGTTCGCGCCTGCCTCGATTTTTATTGTTTAGGTCAGGGAAAGCTTAGTCTGCAGACCGAAGTCCTCCCCTAATGGCTGCCCTCCATGAGTCTGATCCGAATTAGCCCTCCGAACTGGCCCCTGTAAGCAGAAATTGCGTGTGAGTAAGTAGTTTTCAATTTAAAATCAATTAAAAAAGGCTATTTTTAAAATACAGAACTCTGTGCAAATCAGCGTCTCAATGAGTAATGTGCAAAATTGCAAAGTGCAAGCAAGACAACAAATGCCTCCATGTTGTCCCGGCTCAAGCCTCAGGAGATCTAACCTGTGTCTGATAGTGAGTCAGGGGGAAAAAGCAGGAGGGAGAAAATGATTGAGAGGGAAGGTATTGAGGAAAGAAATTGTGGAAAAAGAGTGATAGAGAGACAAGATAGAGACTGACGACAGGGAAGAGAGAACGTATAAGAGAATAAAGACGGCTGAAAGAGAGGAAAAGGAAATGAGAGGAAAATGTGACTGAGATGGGAAAGAGGAGAGAAAACGTGTGATACAGGAGATGACAGAGTGAATGACGTGTGAACAAGCAGCAAGAAATTATGCTAAGGCAAACTTTACTGCACATTTCACCAATTACTTTTGCTCTCTTCTTCACAAGAAGTCTGACAGTCATCTTGTCAGTGGCTGATGGCATTGCTAGTTGTGGATGCTGCTGGTGCAATGAAACATTTTGGATTACGGCACATATGTATTTATTTTTGTATGAACTAAGCATTGTGTGAGGTGAAGCTGTTGCACATATAACATAGTCACTTTGCAGCCATTTTTTAGAATTATACAAGGTGGTATAGTCATTTTTGGAACAGTGTTTCACTTGTGACGTCAAGCATTAACCTTTTATATGTGTTGGTGAGTTTGGTCTCTTATCATATAAAAATAAGCATTGACAAGTCATTTTTTTAGCTTCTGGAAAGGTTACTTTTTATTAGAAGGATCAATAAAACATACCAGAAACACATCATGACACTGGCAGCATCCATAGCACAAAGGATAGGTACTAGGCACATGGCAGCAGGAGTAAGAGCAGCACAGATACTGTCAAATAGAGGAGGTACAAAAACAACCAATTGTGAAAGCTTCCCTGCAGAACAGGTAGCAGAGCATCAGTAGAAACGTGTCTCTCCTTCACAGAACAGGTACAGATGGGACTACAGCAGTGCAAGCTTCACTTCCTTATAGAGCAGGTGCCACTTAGGTGACAGAACCTCAAGCCTACCTCTCTTACACAACATGTATGTCTGGGCAGCAGCAATGTAAGCTTCACTACATGCAGGCCCTTTCAGTGCAAGAATTTTTTCTCCACACAGTAACAAACATTTTGCTTGCAGTAGGTAGCAGGAGTGCAAGTTCAAAATCCATTTAGAACAGACACAACAAGGCAGCTGTAGTGTAAACTTTTATCGCTGACAGAACATGTACAGCATAGGATGCAGGTTTACACACAGTCATTGGAGCGGGTTTTAAGTCCACTGAAATGGGTATATTGGTGAAAGTGTGAGGGCTGCTGTAGTCACACTTGTTTACTTAAGATGCTTTTAGAGCTGTTTCTGACATATCCTGAAATTTCTGAAGCTTCATACTGAGTCTTGTTGTTACCACAGTTCCTACTTTTGTCAGATCCTTGAGCCTTGCTGCAGCTACTGAGTCTTCCCTTAAGTGTCTGCAGGTCTTAATGCTGCCAGGCCCTGCAACGTGTGCCGTTGTCACTGCAAGGGAGTTCTGCTGCTATTATGTACTATCAGTTCCAGCTGCTTTCACTCTAAGTACTGCTGTCAATCGATATAACTCATGCCAGTGCCCTAATTATTGGGGACGTCATGCACAATGCTGGCATTCACTGGTGATCTAGCTGTCAGTCCCTCTTGTACCACCTCTCCCGGTTTGAGTGCACCAGGCAAACCCCAAATTGAGTGGATGGATGCATGAAGCATACAGCCTGTGAGAGAAGGCCAACTTCAAGGGTGCAGGTGGAGGGATTTTCATCAGCAGCCTCAGGCTCCGATAATGGTTCCCCCAGTAAACCAAAGGTCTAAGCACTGCTCTAGACTGCTAGCTATTCCTTTCATCATCCTGCGATTGATGATCATCGGCATTTGTTCAGGCGGAAGGACATGAGCTCCTTACTGGTGGGTGGTGCAGGTGGTGCCAACCAGCTGGAGTGACAATATCCGAGTGTGAGTGGCCGCAGGTTCATGGGCATGCTCACACCTTCCCATATACCTGGTTTGTGCCCAGGTCTCTGTCTGGGTATCCTCATATCTCTCATTCTAATCATGCAGCAGTGAGTCTTGTGCTGCTGATGCTCAACATAACAAGATGTGATCTAATTTTTACACCGCTTCAGCTCCTTCATGAGCATGACTGACAACATCATTTATCATAAGTAATTTCTGGTGCAACATGCTGACCTATAAAAATGTGACAACTTTAGCCAACCCACTTTCATTCAGAAAAAAACAAAATGTGACTAAGGGCAAATTGGACCTTGGCATGTACCTGTATTTTTGTCAAAGATATCTAACCTCAAGCTCTCAAACAGAAACTGGGTTTTTTGTTGTAATTTGCAGTATTGGTGCTTTCCTGTCACACCAGTTCATAGCTATTTCAAAAAAAGATTGTAGTGCCAAAGACTGAAAAAAGATTAATCAACCCTTTGTGTACTATTTTAAATAATAGACGATATCCCAGTAAAGAAAGGTAGCCATCATCTGGACCATGATCTGAGTTATACCTTGATGGGTACAATAGGGATGCATACCTATTAAAAAATGATGACATTGTTTAGAACTACATAAATACTAATGCTATGTATCACACCATATTTGAATCCATCTTGCATATGCAAATTGACGAAACGGAACCTTAAAGAAGAGACAACATAAATTGAGGTGTGACCCCTGTATAATAAATACATACCACAATAATTTGCATTTGGTCTACTCCCTAGACATCATGGGGAGCACAGCATAAGGCATAAGGGAAAATATCCAAATAATACAAGTGTTCACAAGGATTGGTGAAGGTGCACTTTGGGAGCATTTTCAACTGTTGACATGTTCTTGAATTTCTTTTTCCATCAGCTAAGGAGGAAGGTGCGGTGTAGTGACTAAGTCAATATGAGGACCTGGTTTTGAATCTAGCTGGGCACTTGACCTCAAACTGTGCAGTTCTGGGCAGATCACTTAATCCCTGATGATGCCTTCATTGTGTGTGACTGTTTGTTTTTCAAAGATTTAATCCCTCACTCGATGTATGCAATCTTGCTTTGGCTTCCATCACTCCCTATAATATACAACGGCCCGTTGCTCTCCAGTAAGTCTGAGCAATAACAATATAAACACATATCTGTTTTTACATTGTGAAGTTAATCTGCTTACTCTGCTCTATAATAGCTCCTTCCTCTTGAGCTTTTTATGAACCCCCCCCCCCATTTTGTGACATTCAGATAGAAGCCCCATATAATTATCTTTCTCCCAGTTCATGTATCACAATTTTATTAGGGTTCATGTAAGTCTATTTCTTGATGCCTATGGGAGCACTTTCTTGAGTTTATTGGGAGATCTCCCATTTACATCTTCTTGTTCCATGGAAGTATTTGTTCATTATGTGTCTTTAGTTGATTTTGGAAAGAGAGGACACTTTTCCAATAAGGCTTCAGTGCTTTCTTTTCTGTATGTCAGATATGCATCCATGCACAAGACTCACTCAGTACCAACCACCTTGAAGACTTCTGAAGCTTGCAGATGTGGTGAATACTCTTGAAGCTCCAGCAGTGCTTAGTGTCTGAGTGGAAATTATTGGCAAAGCTAATAGATCTGGCTGTCATGTGCTGAAGCATAAACATACAAACATGCACACATGCTGTTTGCATGCATTAGCACAATAAACCCAGACATATTGGCAATCTGTGCTCTCATACTGCCTCTGAGGGTGTTTCTACGTGACATGGTAGCCCCACTACTACTGCTTGAAGTACTAGTCACCCCGCCCCCCTGAAATTTGGGTCTAGTTGTACCTCTGGTGCTGAAGTAACTACATAAAAGGGACTGGGGGTCTATAAAGAAACACAGTGGGTGATGTATATGCTGATGGAAGGTCTTCCTTTACCCCTGGCAATCCGAGCTGAGCATGATTGCCATCAAATTGTATCATGTGATAGAGCTAAATTGTCAAGCCCTGTAGGTCATTATTATCACGTGGTAATCTGCCACATCCATGAGGGTGACCATTAGATCATAAGGGTCCCCTCCGTGGCGAGCTCATATGCTCTTCGTGGATGCCATTCCCCACCGAGGCAAACAATTAATGCCACAATGTGTGCAAAAAAACATAGAAAAAACTATGAAAAAAACTATGTAATGCAGTGCAGTGAAATCTAAAAAGGTTATGTGAAAAGATGTTTTGGCAATATCTCTTTCCTCACACCTAGTAAAACCAAAAGGAGTTAACTCAAGTTCCCGCTATTGATTCATAGTAGAGCACTATAACTCCTTATATATGGTCAACATGTTTCAGCCTAAACGGAAGTGATCCAGGCTTTCTTCAGGACCAAATCGCAGCTACTGCATATTAACCAAGCAAATTGTAAACACTATAAAAAGAAGAACCATACAACCTCGCTTGGTGCGAAGCCTTCATATACAGGATGCAATCATCACCTACAAGAAGATAAATCAATTTATCATACTTTGTGTTAATAAAGAACCTAGAGACCAGCAGGCATAATATTATGTCCCAGATGGCTCTCATGTAACCGCTTACCCTGAGTGGTCAAGGTCCAAACCTCACCTCCCTGGAACCTTCCTCGGGTGTAGATGAGGCCCCGCTCTGTAATGAAACAGGGGAAAATAAAAGAAGATGGGCTCTTCAGCCAGCATCAGACTTAAACAACCAAGGAAAACCCTATCTAAAGTATAGGGTCCGGCCAGGTTATGTATCAATCATACTTCCCTCCCTTACACTCTTTAAAACAAATAGACCTGCCAGATGTCAAAGACCTGTTTTGATCATAGAGACTGCTATTGTGAGAAGAAGGCACAGTCACAGACCCTACTAGCTGTGTGCTTCCTGTTTGTCTCTAAATCTTCAAGGCTAAACTGTTAATATTTAATGGCTTAGTGTTCTCAAAAGCACACTTCGAAATCAAAATCAGCATGGTGTTTGTTAAGCCTACATCTAAATAATTCCCTTATGCCGGACAGGAACGAGATAAACGTCTTCATTCTAGCATAGGGAATTATCAATTAGAAGCCCGGAGTCAGTGAGCAAATATATGTTCTCACTTCGCTTAGGCTCCGACACCGCTACATAAAGGAACCCTCACTAAAGGATTCATTTCCGTTGCGCTACGTAACTATGTTACTTCCACTTAAACCGGCATACACTGACCTGTCCGTCGGTACCTCTGGACTCCCGCCGAGTTCAGGGAAGGAGGCACCAGAGTCTTGAACATCTTTGATATAAATACCTTTCGTGTAGTGGATCTACATCCGGTTTACAAAAGCGCGCGCTCCTGCTTGCGGCGGAGTAGCAGCGCCGAACTACTTAATGACGTCACACGCGTCTCTTTTGTAGTTTATAGAGGCGCGCGCTCAGTATCACCCAACGTGGCGCCGTTAGACTACCGAATGATGTCACGCGTAGTTGCCCTGTAGTTCAGTTTATCGTCTAACACCCAAGTCAAGCACGGATGAATTACGTTAGGTGTTGAAGTACACTAACATCTCAAAGATTTATTTTGGAAAGGTGATAGTGCTATGTTCACCCCCAAATATCGCTAGAAATAGAGGGAAAGGCTATTATCTTGGGCAGTAATTAGTGTCAAAGCGCCCCTGGTAATCTTATTGCGTTAAACAAGGTAGAGCAAGTGCATCTATACTGGTGGAGGAAGCATACCCTGCATTGTATCGCCCTTTCAGTATAGATCCCCCCAAAAAAATCCAAATCTTGTCTCAGGGGACAAGCAGAATAACATTACATATTCGTCTCCACGTGTCACTAGATGTGAAGAAAAAAGTGAAGAAAAAAGTTTTGTATGTGGTTATCAACGGGTGATGGTGATAGTTCTCACATCCCTATTGCTCCTGTTGAATTAGTCAATACTGCAATCGAAGGGAAATGAATATCCTACGCCTGATGTGAGCCTTCACGCCAATGATGTCACCATATGTATTTTGTAAAAGGCATGCCACTGGTAGGTTCTGTAATACCAAGATATACATTGTTGCGTTGTGTCTATAACGTGTTGTGTACTCTTGACGGTCATCTAATGGCCAACCGGTCCTCGTGGTAGCCATGATGTTTAAGTTACATAGTTAGCAAGCCAAACCATGGCCAACTCATCAGGTATGTAGTGTTCTAAGACTCAGTTGGGCCTGCCTGCGAATTAAAGGCTAACCCAGGGAATGTCATCATTCAGACCTAGAGTATCACTGTGTAGTCTATACACCCATTTTTGCTCTTTGACAAATAGATATCTAGATATGTCACTGACAGATAAGGGTATACTGGGTTTTTCAAGAACAGTCCATTTAAACTCTTCTGGTCCATGATGTTCATTGAAATGTCTCATTAGTTTTGTAGTGAGCTTCTTGCATCTAAATGTGCTTTTGTGCTCCAACATACGTGCCTTAACTTTTCGAGTGGTCATCCCGACATAGTTGATTTTACACGGGCAAGTGATCAAATAAATCAGATTGCTGCTGTTACAATTAGTGAAATGATATTGAATCCAAGGTTTTCTGGTTCCTATATCAATGGTTGTTGAATGGGAAGTCTGTGGACAGATAGAGCATTCGCCACAGGGATGGTGGCCTGTGGCCGCCGGTAAACCCCAGAGCGTTCCCAATTGTCTCGGTAATGGTGTCTTGGGGCGTGTGTGAACCAATTTGTCCTTGATGTTACTGCCTCTTTTGAATGCAAACAAGGGAAGAGGGATCTTGTCTTTGCTAGAATTCAATAAACGCCAATGATGTCTAATACACTTCTGTACCTGGTTTGACAGTGTACTAAAAGTATGTACAAAAGTGAGTCTATCTCCAGGAGGCTTTGGCATCGGTGGCTCTAAAAGGGACTCACGGTGATTGTTGGCAGCTCTCTTGCGGGCGCGTCTTATCAGACTCTGAGGGTAATGTCTTTCCAAGAGATTGGTAGTCAGCAACTGGGTATGAGTTTTAAAACCCTCCGTTGTGGAACAATTTCTCCGTACTCGAAGAAATTGTCCGTAAGGCAAGTTGTCTCTGAGTGCCTTGGGGTGCTGGCTGTCATATCTGAGGAGCGAGTTCCTCGCCATAGGCTTTCTGTAGATTTCGCTCTCTAGGCCAAGAGAAGTTACAAAAATGGACAAGTCAAGAAATGCCAATCTAGTCTTACTCGCTTCCACTGTGAATTTGAGGAATTCGTTTTGTGCATTTAACCATTGATGGAACTCAGAGATAGAATCAAGGTCTCCACGCCAGACGACCAGGACATCGTCAATATATCGCTTCCACAAGCGAATCGATGCCAAAAATGGATTGGTGGGAGCTAGGACGTGTTCCTGTTCGAATGCATGCACATATAAATTCGCCAGACTGGGCGCGAAGACACTTCCCATACTTGTCCCGGAGGTCTGCAAGTATAAGGAGTCTTCGTATTTAAAAAAGTTTTCTTTCATGGCCAGGCGTGCCAGTGTCATAATGAAATGGACAGGGGTTATGGAATGCAGATCAGTGCCCTCCAAAATAGACATGATGGTCTCCAAGGTTTCATCCTGGGGAATCGAGGTATAAAGGGACTCTACGTCAAAAGAGACCAAGTAGTCCCTCTCCTCATCGAATTCAATTGTCGGTAATAGTCTCAATACATCTTTGGTGTCCTGAAGATACGTCGGCATCTGTTGTACTATAGGTCTCAAGAAAAAATCCACAAAAGTGGACAGAGGCTCTAGAATGGAGCCCTGGCCCGAGATGATAGGTCTTCCGGGCGGAGGTCTTTGCTCTTTATGTATCTTCGGGAGGATGTAAAAATATGGAGTGACAGGAAATGGAGTTCTTAAAAATTGAGCTTCCTGTGCTGTGATCCATCCCTCATTGAGCGCCTCTTCACTACATTCTAGAATAGTGGTCTTCAATCTATTCGTAGGGTCATCATGCAAAAGTCTATAAGAGTTCACATTATGTAATTGGCGGAGGCATTCAGTTCTATAGTCATCAGCATTTAGGATGACTATAGCCCCGCCCTTATCCGCCGGCTTAATGACAATATCTTCGTATTTGGCTAAGGTTTGAAGAGCCAGCTGTTCCGATCGTGGTAAGTTCTTGTAACTGTTATTGCGTCGAGTGCATAGATCGCTGATCTCACTTCTGACTGTATTTTCAAAGACTAGAACTTGTGGTGGAACCGCATGGCTTGGAGGGTTGAACGTGGATTTTGTTCTCAAACCCGTGTTCCGTTCAATGTCCTCTGTTGTGGTCAACTCTTTGTCCTGGAAGAAGTAGTGCAGCCTGATTTTTCTGAAAAACTTTGCAAGCTCACACTGTATTTGGAAAGGATCGCCCTCAGATGTTATGACAAAACCCAGACCCCTATTTAGCACCCGTTCCTCATCTTCGGCTAGGGTACGTCTACTCAAATTCACTACTAGGTTAGGTTCTGCTATTGGCCTGTCTGAGCTGAGTTCCTCCTTGTATTGCTCCTGGTCCCTGTGTGTGGGCCAGTGCTTGGGTCCCAATGAACCTGAGCCTGTTGGTTTCTTCTTTTGCCTCTTGGTCTTGGAGGGCCATAGCCTAAAAAAGACTGGTCCTCGTATGTCGCTTGGTAGGGTGTCATGGGGGTAGAGAACATAGGTGTTTGAAAACCCCAAGGAGGTGGTGGTTGCCACCATTGTTGGAAATGTGGATTGTAAGGACCTCGTTGGTTAAACGGTCGCATCCCCCGCCCTCTACCTCTCACTCTCGGACGCTGATTGGTGGGTTCCTCAGTATCACTCGAGAGATCATCAGAGCTGGATCCAGAATAAGTTGATCCATATCTTTTGCCATTGCTCTTGAATTCTGGTGGTGAGTAATCTTCACTCGTATAAGGATAGACTTTCTCATGTTTGAATTTCGCTAAGTCTTTTTTAAACTTTTCAATTTTGGCCATTAATATAGAGTCTTTGAACTCTTTATTGCTCTTATTAGATTCCTCCAGGTTTTTTTTAAAAAGGGTTGCTGTCACAGTGGTTTTTATTTGTGCCTCCAGTACTTGTATCTCTACAAGAATCAAATCTGCAACTCGTTTGGCGGTACTGATTATTAAAATTAACCAATCTCTGGTACATCGCCAAGCTATTAACGACCAATCTTTCGAAAGGTTTTATCTTCTAGGAAAAGTCTTGGTGCATTATTTACTATCAAGCCTGGAGGGGCACAATTGGCTCGTAAATATTCCGCCATTATAGCGCCATGTATAGAGGCCCGTGAATGAGATTTTTTCAAAAACAAAACTTTTCCCCAGTCATTACTAGTATCCGGCAAGGAAGTACTAGCTATATCCAAAATACTTGGCATATTGTCCAAGATCGTCTGATATACTGTGTCATCGTATGCTAAGCCACTGAAACCTTGGAGACCATCATGTCTATTTTGGAGGGCACTGATCTGCATTCCATAACCCCTGTCCATTTCATTATGACACTGGCACGCCTGGCCATGAAAGAAAACTTTTTTAAATACGAAGACTCCTTATACTTGCAGACCTCCGGGACAAGTATGGGAAGTGTCTTCGCGCCCAGTCTGGCGAATTTATATGTGCATGCATTCGAACAGGAACACGTCCTAGCTCCCACCAATCCATTTTTGGCATCGATTCGCTTGTGGAAGCGATATATTGACGATGTCCTGGTCGTCTGGCGTGGAGACCTTGATTCTATCTCTGAGTTCCATCAATGGTTAAATGCACAAAACGAATTCCTCAAATTCACAGTGGAAGCGAGTAAGACTAGATTGGCATTTCTTGACTTGTCCATTTTTGTAACTTCTCTTGGCCTAGAGAGCGAAATCTACAGAAAGCCTATGGCGAGGAACTCGCTCCTCAGATATGACAGCCAGCACCCCAAGGCACTCAGAGACAACTTGCCTTACGGACAATTTCTTCGAGTACGGAGAAATTGTTCCACAACGGAGGGTTTTAAAACTCATACCCAGTTGCTGACTACCAATCTCTTGGAAAGACATTACCCTCAGAGTCTGATAAGACGCGCCCGCAAGAGAGCTGCCAACAATCACCGTGAGTCCCTTTTAGAGCCACCGATGCCAAAGCCTCCTGGAGATAGACTCACTTTTGTACATACTTTCAGTACACTGTCAAACCAGGTACAGAAGTGTATTAGACATCATTGGCGTTTATTGAATTCTAGCAAAGACAAGATCCCTCTTCCCTTGTTTGCATTCAAAAGAGGCAGTAACATCAAGGACAAATTGGTTCACACACGCCCCAAGACACCATTACCGAGACAATTGGGAACGCTCTGGGGTTTACCGGCGGCCACAGGCCACCATCCCTGTGGCGAATGCTCTATCTGTCCACAGACTTCCCATTCAACAACCATTGATATAGGAACCAGAAAACCTTGGATTCAATATCATTTCACTAATTGTAACAGCAGCAATCTGATTTATTTGATCACTTGCCCGTGTAAAATCAACTATGTCGGGATGACCACTCGAAAAGTTAAGGCACGTATGTTGGAGCACAAAAGCACATTTAGATGCAAGAAGCTCACTACAAAACTAATGAGACATTTCAATGAACATCATGGACCAGAAGAGTTTAAATGGACTGTTCTTGAAAAACCCAGTATACCCTTATCTGTCAGTGACATATCTAGATATCTATTTGTCAAAGAGCAAAAATGGGTGTATAGACTACACAGTGATACTCTAGGTCTGAATGATGACATTCCCTGGGTTAGCCTTTAATTCGCAGGCAGGCCCAACTGAGTCTTAGAACACTACATACCTGATGAGTTGGCCATGGTTTGGCTTGCTAACTATGTAACTTAAACATCATGGCTACCACGAGGACCGGTTGGCCATTAGATGACCGTCAAGAGTACACAACACGTTATAGACACAACGCAACAATGTATATCTTGGTATTACAGAACCTACCAGTGGCATGCCTTTTACAAAATACATATGGTGACATCATTGGCGTGAAGGCTCACATCAGGCGTAGGATATTCATTTCCCTTCGATTGCAGTATTGACTAATTCAACAGGAGCAATAGGGATGTGAGAACTATCACCATCACCCGTTGATAACCACATACAAAACTTTTTTCTTCACTTTTTTCTTCACATCTAGTGACACGTGGAGACGAATATGTAATGTTATTCTGCTTGTCCCCTGAGACAAGATTTGGATTTTTTTGGGGGGATCTATACTGAAAGGGCGATACAATGCAGGGTATGCTTCCTCCACCAGTATAGATGCACTTGCTCTACCTTGTTTAACGCAATAAGATTACCAGGGGCGCTTTGACACTAATTACTGCCCAAGATAATAGCCTTTCCCTCTATTTCTAGCGATATTTGGGGGTGAACATAGCACTATCACCTTTCCAAAATAAATCTTTGAGATGTTAGTGTACTTCAACACCTAACGTAATTCATCCTTGCTTGACTTGGGTGTTAGACGATAAACTGAACTACAGGGCAACTACGCGTGACATCATTCGGTAGTCTAACGGCGCCACGTTGGGTGATACTGAGCGCGCGCCTCTATAAACTACAAAAGAGACGCGTGTGACGTCATTATGTAGTTCGGCGCTGCTACTCCGCCGCAAGCAGGAGCGCGCGCTTTTGTAAACCGGATGTAGATCCACTACACGAAAGGTATTTATATCAAAGATGTTCAAGACTCTGGTGCCTCCTTCCCTGAACTCGGCGGGAGTCCAGAGGTACCGACGGACAGGTCAGTGTATGCCGGTTTAAGTGGAAGTAACATAGTTACGTAGCGCAACGGAAATGAATCCTTTAGTGAGGGTTCCTTTATGTAGCGGTGTCGGAGCCTAAGCGAAGTGAGAACATTTATTTGCTCACTGACTCCGGGCTTCTAATTGATAATTCCCTATGCTAGAATGAAGACGTTTATCTCGTTCCTGTCCGGCATAAGGGAATTATTTAGATGTAGGCTTAACAAACACCATGCTGATTTTGATTTCGAAGTGTGCTTTTGAGAACACTAAGCCATTAAATATTAACAGTTTAGCCTTGAAGATTTAGAGACAAACAGGAAGCACACAGCTAGTAGGGTCTGTGACTGTGCCTTCTTCTCACAATAGCAGTCTCTATGATCAAAACAGGTCTTTGACATCTGGCAGGTCTATTTGTTTTAAAGAGTGTAAGGGAGGGAAGTATGATTGATACATAACCTGGCCGGACCCTATACTTTAGATAGGGTTTTCCTTGGTTGTTTAAGTCTGATGCTGGCTGAAGAGCCCATCTTCTTTTATTTTCCCCTGTTTCATTACAGAGCGGGGCCTCATCTACACCCGAGGAAGGTTCCAGGGAGGTGAGGTTTGGACCTTGACCACTCAGGGTAAGCGGTTACATGAGAGCCATCTGGGACATAATATTATGCCTGCTGGTCTCTAGGTTCTTTATTAACACAAAGTATGATAAATTGATTTATCTTCTTGTAGGTGATGATTGCATCCTGTATATGAAGGCTTCGCACCAAGCGAGGTTGTATGGTTCTTCTTTTTATAGTGTTTACAATTTGCTTGGTTAATATGCAGTAGCTGCGATTTGGTCCTGAAGAAAGCCTGGATCACTTCCGTTTAGGCTGAAACATGTTGACCATATATAAGGAGTTATAGTGCTCTACTATGAATCAATAGCGGGAACTTGAGTTAACTCCTTTTGGTTTTACTAGGTGTGAGGAAAGAGATATTGCCAAAACATCTTTTCACATAACCTTTTTAGATTTCACTGCACTGCATTACATAGTTTTTTTCATAGTTTTTTCTATGTTTTTTTGCACACATTGTGGCATTAATTGTTTGCCTCGGTGGGGAATGGCATCCACGAAGAGCATATGAGCTCGCCACGGAGGGGACCCTTATGATCTAATGGTCACCCTCATGGATGTGGCAGATTACCACGTGATAATAATGACCTACAGGGCTTGACAATTTAGCTCTATCACATGATACAATTTGATGGCAATCATGCTCAGCTCGGATTGCCAGGGGTAAAGGAAGACCTTCCATCAGCATATACATCACCCACTGTGTTTCTTTATAGACCCCCAGTCCGTTTTATGTAGTTACTTCAGTTCGGAATAGGGGATTTGGACTTGGGCAGGTCTTTAAATTATTTTCCCTTAGACCCTCCTCTCACTTGTTGTATTGTTGTACCTCTGGTGCTAACAGCATTTTGTAAATAAGGGTGATCTCATGCATGAGACTGGCCAGAAATGGAATACAGTGTTTCCAGGCCTTTATCTTCTGAGGGTTCCCTTCCATCCTCCCACCACGCGGGTCCTCCACTAAGGCAGAGGAGCGTCTCCACACTGCTGCAAAGCAGTGAAAGAAAGAACAAATACAATGATAATAACTCAAGGTTATTATCATTGTATTTGTTCCTGCTGTGCAGCTTTGCGGGGCAGGCAGGGCTTTGCTGCTCCTCTCAGAGCAGGGGAGGAGTGATTTGCCCACTCCTAAGTGCACATAACTGTTTGGCTGGCCCTCTCGGGCCGGTCAAACAGTCATGCACACTTCACATGTTCTCCATGCAGGCTGCATTACAACCTGCGTGGAGAACATGCCCAGGCCCCCATTCCCTGGCTGAGCGTCGAACCATAGCACTTTGACCAATCACAACTCTGCATTGCGACGTTCTGATTGGCTTTCTGGAGGGAACCTGGCAGCTTCCTGTTCTGGTCTCAGACAGGAGAAACTGAGACAACATGGGAGGGAGTGGAATCACTGACAGAATATCAAAGGTCAGAATATCGACCTACAGAAATATTGAAGCAAGAATATCGAAGTCAAGAATATCGACATCCTATCTACATTATGGTAAGTTCAAAAATATTAAGAAAAAAAATATCGATGTCAAAAATATCGTTGTTAAAAATATTGTTTGTTATTTAAGTTAAATAAATAATGTAAAATAAAGTAAATAATACATATAATTAAAATAAACATAGTTAAAAAAAGGAAAAATTTAAAAAAATTATAAGCAATATATAGATCATGTAAAAATAAATTAAACATATACATGTAATATATATATATACTTATTTGTAATAATTATTTTAATAACATATATATTTAATATCATATAAGTTATCAATACATTTATGCACATAAAACAATATAAATGAAAATTAAATAATTATATATAACATTTTTTTTTCTTTTACTCTTTTTGATATTAAATATATACTACATTAACTAAAATAATATAAAAAATATTAGATAGCAGAGGTAATAAAATTACTATTTCAACTCCAAACAGTGCAACAGTAGGGAAAATGTTGGGTAGGGGTAATAATTACTATTCCCACCCCTGTGAGTGCAACATTAGGGAAAGTGTTGGTAGCGTAGGGATAAAAATTACTATTACCATTCCAGTGAGTGCAACAGTAGAGAAAGTGTTGGATAGCGTAGGGGTTAAAATTACTATTTCCACTCCAGTGAGTGCAACAGTAGGAAAAGTGTTGGATAGCGTAGTGGTAAAAATTACTATTCCAACTCCAGGGAGTGCAACAGTAGGGAAGTGTTGGGTAGCGTAGGGATAAAAATTACTATTCCCACTCCAGCGAGTGCAACTGTAGGTAAAGTGTTGGATAGCATAGAGATTCAAATTACTATTCCCACTCCAGGGAATGCAACAGTAGGGAAAGTGTTGGATAGCGTAGGGGTAAAAATTACTATTCCCACTCCAGTGTGTGCAACAGTAGGGAAAGTGTTGGATAGCGTAGGGGTAAAAATTACTATTCCCACTCCAGGGGGTGCAACAGTAGAGAAAGTGTTGGATAGTGTAGGGGTAAAAATTACTATTCCCACTCCAGGGTTTGCAACAGTAGGGAAAGTGTTGGATAGCGTAGGGGTAAAACTTACTATTCCCACTCCAGTGAGCGCAACAGTAGGGAAAGTGTTGGATAGCGTAGGGGTTAAATTAACATACTAATTAATTAAATACTTTTTGTAAAAAAAATAACATATTAAAAAATTAATTACCTAAGAAATTAATAATAAATACCAGTAACATTAAATTAATTTTTACTTAAATAAAATAAAATTACTTCCCACCCTATTCCCTCATAAACACACAAACCGCTACACATAAAACAGAACACAATTAATTTAATTTTCAATTAATCCATTAATAAAAATTATTTACCAATTAATAATTAAATGACAATAAATGAATAAACAATAACAATAAATAAAAAATATGAATTAATTTATAATAATTAAATTACTTCCCATCCTATTCCCCTATAAACCCACAACCCGCTACACATAAAAATGTACATAATTAATTTAATTATCAATTAATCAATTAATAAATATTAATTACCAATTAATAATTAATTAGCAATAAATTGATTAACAATTACAATAAATACTTTAAAAATAATTATAATTAATATAATGATAAATTAATCATTTAATAAAAAATAATTACCAATTAATAATCAGTTAACGATAAATTGATAATCAATAACAATAAATAAAAACATGTTAATTAATTATAATTAAATTACTTCCCACCCTATTCCCCTATAAATCCACAATCCGTTTTGATACTAAAATGCTAAATTTACTTTAAAAAAATTACTAATTTCTAAACATTTAATACATATATTTAAAAATAATAATAATACATTACAAAAAATGTTAAACATGCATATAAAATACATTCTAAAATACATAACACTAACATAAATATCGATATTATTAACAATGATATTATTTACTTCGATATTACTAACTTCGATATTACTTAAATGTTTAAAAAAACTATATTACTTACCTTAAGGTCGATATTCTGGTCAACGATATTCTTGACATCGATATTCTGTTACTACGATATTAAAAACTCGATAATATTGTAGGTCGATATATAAAAAAATCGATATTTTGACTGCTCACCGAGAGAGCGGGATAGTGGCGCGGAGGAAAGTTATTTTCCCTTTTTTTTTTTACATCCCTTCCCCCTTCCTGTTCCCCCCCCTCAGAACCCCCGGCCCGCCTCACCACTCCCGACCCGTGCTGGCTGCTACTATCCCCACATCCACTGTATGCGGCCGCGACTGCCCGTAAAGCAGGAAATGGTATGTGGATATGCCGTAGTTACTCAGTCGAGGCAATAGGGAAAGCAGAGAGGTGTGTTTTGGGAATCAAGCGCACCTCAACTGGCATGCCTCCCCATCTGCAATGTCTCCAATAAATGGGGAGCCAAGTTTGGCCAGAGCCAATCATCGCCCAAATGAGATACAATAACAGGTTGTCCCTCTTGCAGAAGATGGTCTTTGGGAGTCCAAGCAGGAGTGCCGCAGAGCCGTACAGTAGGCGGGGGAGAGAAACCATCTTCGACAGAGAGACCCTCCTCGCCACAGACTAAGGAAGAGCCACACAGAAATTGAGGATCGGAGAGACGAGAGCCCCAATCAAAGATTACCCTCAAATACATCGGCCTCTGTGTGGTATCGCCCAGGTATCGAAATGCACTTGGTTCCCAAAAGATATCATTTCCTTCCTCCGGTGGTGAGTGTAATGTCCGGCGTGCGCGAGGCGTTCTAGCCTTCCGCACTGCCGGAGTGTGCTAGCGCTGACGCGTGACGTCAGACGCTGGCGGCTATAAATAAAGAGGCGTGGCCTCGGCGAGTTAGGCGGGAGTGAGGTTCTGGACTTTTTAGAGTCCAGAGGTGTCAGGGAAACAACACCCAAAGACCCCTGAGTTCCTTCCTGTCTTGGTGCACAAATAAACAGAGACGCGGGCTTCTCGATGGTGGCGTCAGAGACCAAGATTTATTTACTGCAGGGACACAGAAGTCATAGGAACCACACCAAGGCAGAATCTACGAGACTGTTCGATTTGCAAAAAGTGGGTTGCACCTTAAATACATAAAATATGCCTTCAGGCAACATTACACGAATATCTTTCATGCCCAACCCGGTATCCCGAACAGACAATAAACATACACCAAACAATAATTAGTCGTAGGTTTTCAGTATTCGATCAAGTCCCTTTGTCAGTTTCCCATTCTTTGACCGATCCTCCCCATCATAAAAATCGTATCCTCCCCATTGTAAAAGCCCAGAAGGAGAGCCAGGTGTAGGAGATAGAAAAGTAGGATAGAGATGTTTATGGATCATAAACGGGCATGGCTACCGTCTTCGGCCTCTCAATCAGGACAATGGACACGAAAACCAGTTTAGCAGGGCTGGCCTCAGGCAGGGGAGGCAGCTTGATTCTGCCTAGTCACGCAGCGTCAGCTTCCTCGGGCTCGGGATTACGTGTCCTTAACAAGGTGATTCTGCCGGGGTCATTGCTCGTCCATTGACTATGTGAGGGCAAGAAACAAAATGGGTGCCGTATCTAAAATGGATGCCATGGCTTTACAACAGAATGCCCTATTTCTCAGTGAATTCATGCTCGTAGCGCAGCGAAAACACTGTCATATATTAAATGGATCATTTACGGTTCATTGATACCAAAATCGTGTCAGTACTACGATACCGAATACACGGGTTCGGATCGCTGCAGAACCTCAGGAGCCGCGTGTAAAGTGTAAATTACCGGCTCCTGTGATTCTTTAGCGCGAGCGCGCAAATAATTAAATTAGCGCTAAACAAACGCTACACTGGCGACAAGGGAGTGTTTTTGGACCCTGTCAATTGTGCCCATGTCCCTACAGGGCTGAGTGCCTACACCATGCTGGTGGCCGGTGATCGGTGATCTACCCCTGGAAGCCTGCAGAGGCGGCTGGTGCTGCGCGTGGGAGGAGAGGTGAGAGCCCCACCCATGTGCCCTGGGAGCACTGCCCAACGACCTCCTGGTGGCTGATAATGAATTTGGTGTTTGCCAGCATATGCCTGTACAGTGCCACGGAGCAGGCCCATGCCCTGTTGCGGCGTCAAGACTCCCAGGCCCCTGCTGCTAGATCCATGAGTGACGTGACCCCGCAGGGTAGAGGGGTATGGGTGGACCACACCGGAAGCGTGTAGGGCGTCGCCCCAGTTGCATCTGTCCAGGGGAAGTGAAGCAGACGGTCTCCGCAGCACGCTGTGCACGTGCCAAGATGGCGTTGATTCCCGCCCTGGAGCCGTTCGTCGTAGATGGCGCCCCGTCGTCCCTTGCCCCGCGCTGGAGGGATTGGACAGACCGCCTACAATTATACTTTGAGGGGGCAGGCATCTCGAGGGAAAGACGCAGAGTACTGCTACTCCACCTGGGAGGCAAAGACATCCACCGCATCTACAAGACCATCGTGGAGGCAACGCCGAAGACTTACCTCACGCTGCTGAACGCTCTAAACGCCCATTTCGAACCCATGGCGAACAGAGACTATGAAAGATTTATCTTTCGTCAAGCCAAGCAGGAGGCAGACGAGTCCCTAGATGCGTTCCACGGCAGACTGAAGGAGTTAGCCAGCACGTGTGGATTCCGAGATGAGCAGGAGGAGATCCGAGGACAGATCATTCAAGGGTGCTACTCGTCCAAGCTCCGAGTCACTGTCCTCCAGGAAGACGGAAAGCCCCTGGCGGACATCCTCACTCTAGGACGGTCAAAGGAGCTATCGCAGGCGAGGGCCTCGCACATGGAGGCAGTCCTGCATCGCCCCGTGAAGACTGAACAAGTACAGGTGGCAGAAGCGGTGAATGTGGTACGGCCCAAGGTGAGACCTGCCGGAGGGAAAAGACAACCGGAGACGAAAAAGAAAGACTGCGGGTATTGCGGAGGCCAGCCCCACCGCATGCAAGACTGTCCGGCCAGAGGGAAAAAATGCAGCGCATGCGGGTGGATGAACCACTTCGCAGCGGTGTGCAGGTCCACCAGAGTCAAGAAAGAAGCGGCACATGCAGTGCAAGAGGGGGCGGATAGCGAAGACATGGACGATGACACCGAGGAGTACCCAGTCCACTACGTGTTCGCGATCAACCAGCCACAAACGAAGAAGCGCAGACTTCCAAAATGTCGCATCTTGGTCCACCAACAGGAAATAAAAGCGACCATTGATACAGGGGAGTCCATTGAGCTGATGGCCGCCAACGTCTATCACCAGCTACGCACCAAACCTCCGCTGCGAGGGGCAAAGATCCGAGTATTCGCGTACGGCCATAAGACGCCCATCCCTCTCATCGGGTGTTTCAAGACGGAACTGCAACATGTGGAGAGGAAACTAGGCACCACCATCTATGTCACAGAAGAGGGCAGTGGGATGCTGCTGAGCGGGCAATCGGCCGAAGAGCTGAGACTGATATCATTTGCCATGGCGGTCCTAGAGGAGGAGCTGGATACCATCATGGAAGAGTTCGGAGAAGTTTTCAAAGGAATCGGGTGCCTGAAAGGGAAGGAAGTGTCCTTACATATCGATCCATCTGTCCAACCGGTGGCGCTGAGGCACAGGCGAATTGCGTTCCATCTGAGTCAAAAGGTCGAAGAGGAGCTGGAGGCTCTGGAAAAACAAGGCATCATAGAGAAGGTCAGCGGGCCAACCCCACGGGTGTCCCCGATCGTCATTGCCAGGAAGCCAAAGCAGCCAGGACAAGTCCGCATCTGTGTGGATATGCGCCTCCCCAACGCCGCAGTAAACAGGGAATGACACCTGACGCCCACCATTGATGACATCTTGGGGGAGTTGAACGGGGCCAGGTGGTTTTCGAAAATGGACCTCCGATCAGGCTACCACCAGCTGCCACTCCATCCGGACTCGAGGTACATAACCACCTTCTCCACACATGTGGGCCTCAGACGGTATCGGCGGCTAAACTTCGGCATCTCGAGTGCCGCTGAGGTATTCCAAAATACCATTAGAGAAGTCCTCAGCGGGCTCCCTGGAGTGCTCAATGTGAGCGACGATCTTCTGATCTATGCGTCAACCATAGAGGAACACCACCAGAGGTTGAGGGGAGTCCTCAAAAGGATCAAGGAGTCAGGCCTGACCCTGCACCGGGAGAAGTGCCAATTCCTGCAGAACAAGATTAGTTTCTTCGGGTACACTTTCTCGGATCAAGGAGTGGCCCCAGACCCGGACAAGGTGATGGATGTTCAGGAAGCCCCCGCCCCAACAAACATCTCGGAAGCCCGGAGCTTCCTGGGCATGGCAAACTTCTGCGGACGCTTCATCCCGGACCTCTCCAACCTCACCAAGCCTCTCAGGGAATTGACCAAATCATCGACCACATGGCAGTGGGGCCCCGACCAAGAGCAAGCTTTCCAGGCAACGAAAGCAGCCCTTTCGTCTGACACCACCTTATCGTACTTCGACCCTGCGAAGCCCACCAACGTGGCGGTGGACGCAAGCTCCTATGGTCTGGGAGCGGTGTGGGCTCAGCTTCAGAGCAACGGAGAGTGGGC
Source organism: Triturus cristatus (assembly GCF_964204655.1). Classification (NCBI taxonomy): domain Eukaryota; kingdom Metazoa; phylum Chordata; class Amphibia; order Caudata; family Salamandridae; genus Triturus; species Triturus cristatus. Next base: position 799,906,274 of record NC_140591.1, read on the forward strand.
CCCCATCGCCTACGCGAGCCGGTCCCTGACCAAGACAGAACAGCGCTACTCGCAGATTGAGCGAGAGGCCATTGCCATTCACTGGGCCTGCAGACATTTTCACGTATACGTGTATGGCCACCACTTCACGGTGGCGACTGATCATAAGCCCCTCATACCTCTCTTCCAAGGGTCAGCGTCGAAACCACCACCCCGAATCGAAAAATGGATACTCCAGTTACAAGGGTACGACTACCGGGTGGAGTACAAACCGGGGGCCACAAACCCGGCGGATTATCTGTCGAGGCACCCGCGGAAAGCCACCACGGAAGAAAAGGAAGAGGCAGAGGGCACAGAAGAATATGTCCGGTTTGTGACGGAGCGGTCACGACCCCTTCCGATGAGCCTAGCCGCAATCATCGAAGCGTTGAGAGGAGACGAATGTTTGCGAGCAGCGGCGGAGGCCGTCAGGTCAGGGGATTGGAAGGCAATCCAAGAATCGCTAAATCGGAGGACACCCCAAGCCAAACTGACACTGAAATCCATCCTGAGAATAAAGGGAGAACTGTCTATCGACGGCCAAGGATTTCTTCTACGAGGCCCCAGACTGGTCATGCCGGCCAGCCTTGCCCAGCAGGCAGTAGACTTAGCCCACAGAGGGCACCAAGGAATGGTGAAAACTAAGGGCAGGCTCAGGGCCAAGGTATGGTTCCCTGGCATGGACGCGATGGTAGAGCAGACTGTGAGAACATGCAATTGGTGCCAAGCGGCAGGACAGCCGGACCGCTCTCACCCAGTGGTAACCGAGGCAAACCCCCAGAGGCCGTGGGAGTGCGTGAGTGCCGACTTCGGACACCTCCCAGATGGACGTTATGCCCTAGTCATCATCGATGACTTTACCAAATATCCGGAGGTCGAAATAGTGGGGAGCCAGACAGCCAACGAGGTGATAGCGAAGTTCGAGAAAACCATCGCCACTCATGGCATATTTGAAGTGGTCAAGACCGACAACGGACCCCCCTTCCAAGGGCAGGAGTTTGCAGAATACCTCAGGAGTTGGGGGATCCATCATCGCAAGGTGACACCACGCTGGCCCCAAGCCAACGGAGAGGTGGAGAGATTTATGCGGACCCTCAACAAGACCATACGCATAGCCATGGCGGACGGGTCTCCATTGGAAAGGGCGATTTATAGTTTTCTGAGGGAATACCGGATGACCCCCATGTCACAACGAAGGCAGCGCCGGGAACGGCCACCATGGGAAGAATAGTGAGTGACACGCTTCCCCACCACCCGACCTGGGTTCCGGTACAGGCCAGTAACGAGAAGACTCTGGCCAATCGGACTCGCTCGAATAATCAAGCCAGCAGACGGAGAGGAGCCAAGGAGTCAACGATCCAATGGCAAGATCAGGTGTATGTCAAGGACCGATACCCTGGAAGCAAATTCAGACTCCCTTTCGAACCACGACCATGGACCGTCACCCACCGGACAGGCACGATGGTGACCGCCCAAAGAGGAGCTGAGACTGTTACCCGAGACGTGTCCTTCTTCAAGAAAGTCCATCCTGGGACGCCTTCACGTCCCGGGGTCGAGCCAGAGGGACGAAGCCCCAGCCAACTGAGCGGAGAACAGGAGGGGGAGGAAGGTCCGGGTGAAGATTGTGACTCCCAGTCCCTGCCAGCCACTCCTGGGGGTAACCTGCCCAGCTGCTCCCCGTCCCAGGAGGAGCACATCACCCCAAAGCGCAGTACCCCCAAGGTGGCCCTATCCAGAGGCGGCCAATCCCGCTATGGCCTGCGGAAGAACCCCGCACCATCGTCCCAGTTGGCAGACTATCTGGTGTGACCCGCAAGGACTGGCAGACTGGTAACAGATCTATCGTTCATTTGCATTTTGTGTTAGTTGGTTGTTGCTTTGATAAAGGTTGGAAGGAGTGTAATGTCCGGTGCGCGCGAGGCGTTCTAGCCTTCCGCGCTGCCGGAGTGCGCTAGCGCTGACGCGTGACGTCAGACGCTGGCGGCTATAAATAAAGAGGCGTGGCCTCGGCGAGTTAGGCGGGAGACGCGTGTAAAGTGTAAATTACCGGCTCCTGTGATTCTTTAGCGCGAGCGAGCAAATATGTAAATTAGCGCTAAACAAACGCTACAGTGAGGTGGTCGTCCCCAGGGCTTGTATTGGGAAAGCTTTCGCCTTGTCCCACTTCACTCGGAGGCCTGATAAGCGGCCGTAGACCTCTAGGGCACTACATTAAAGGTGTTGTTTACTCACCGAAAGAAATTAGTTTTATGATTTATAAAGCTTTACACCATGAGCAAGCAAGCAAGTCTCAACTGCTGGAAAAAATGAATTATTCACATCTGCGCCATGGCTAATGAATAACTACATGAGTTATAGCTACTCGAATATTGTAAATCAGGCCTGGAAAAATCGGTGTAAATCACATGTACGGCACCAGTCGTGCCCTTAAGAAATGCTTTGTACCTACCTACAACTGCAGGATGGCAAATATGCTATCATAGCCGTAGTTATTTAGAATACCACTAGATGGCAGCTGCGGCTAAGAAAAACAAGCAGCGACTTTTACACGCACTAGTGTGTAGGCACGGCTTTGGAATAGTTAAAGTAGCTAATGAAATACCACTGCCAAAAAATACTTTAAAGATACCTAAGATTGCACGATGGACTGTATATTTTTGTCCTGATATACTAGATATCTTGTATTTTTTTAAATTTAAAAGTGCATCCTAAACTGGCAGTGTGAGGATGAATAAAAGCAAACATTAATGTGGCTCTTTTAACTCCTAAAATAAACACATTTTGCGGTCGCAAAGCCTGCGCCTCAGACATTGGCAGACTTCGGGTTTGCAAGTCACAGTGCACCAAAGAGACCCTGCAATTCAGCGCTCAGTTTGTGAAAGGAATAGTGCCGGTAGCCGAAGCTTGGCTCAGATGCCTGTAGCCAATTCAATTAAACTGTCGGCACGCTGAATACCAAGGCTGACAGGCTTAAACGCAATTAATATCTCTTTAATCCAGTACCTGAAACTCCCTTACCCTTTATCTAACTCTTACGGGTTCTAGCATTCTCCCTTTTTGGCGGTTTTTCCGTCTTTGCTTTCCTCCGTCTTTCAGAATTGTGTTTTTCCCCCCCTCTCTCACGCTTAGTATTTGATCTGGAAAATAAAGTGCCGGTACCCCCAAAAATAAGTGCTGGCGCTCCCCACTGGCAACCACCGGCTCAAATTAAGCCCTACTGCAATCGCAAATATCTCAGTAAAGGAACTGTATCAATGTTCCGGACCCTGTCTTTTGGTTGCAAAGAACTAAAATGTTATTGACTGCCGCTGTCTCACTCTCAGTATCCTTCGGCAAACTAGAAGCCATCTGTGATGGGCAGCTTCCACTGTGCGAGCTGGAACAGTCGACCTGAGAGGGACCAGGCACCCCGCCTGTCAACGAAGCATCCTTCCCAGAATGTCCCTTTTTGTCAGGGGTTTATGTCGGATGAAAAAAGTGGCGGATCTATCAAGGGGGCGTGGCGTGTGTAATTATGGCCTGGTTTAAAGATGTAAACTACATTTTTGGTGATTTCCATAGATTGCCACCTATCCTGGACAGTATTTTAGTTCTTCTCTGAATTTTCTGTCACTGCATCCAGTTACATAACACTACTCACATATACCTAAAACCAGTCAGGACTATTGGCTTTGTCAATGGTTAGCTGTTAAAGATACAGTCGATCAATGTGTTTGCCAGTAAAGTAAAGAGCATAAATTGAGGGCCTAATAGGGACCCATTTCAATGTCCATTTCTAATTACTACTAGGTCTCAAACCCGGAGGGACCCGGCCCACTTAAAGCCCTGCTTTGTGTTATGTGCTACATTTTCTTGCTATTGTGGAGGGGGAGATGAATTGCTATTATAAGGACTCAGAAATGAAGATTTGAAATACCTCAACCTGGGAGCGCAAGAGCACTAATGGAAGTCTGCTGTTCCTTGCAGGCCTCCGTCTCTGCATTCAAGATGTTAATAAGGGTTCCCAAGACAATCCTGCCTCAAGGATGTTAACGAAGGCAGAATTTCTGCGATTCCTTGCAAACTGGCTCTTCGACTAATGCTGGATTATCACTGTCTGGCACAGAGCAAAGACATGGCTGACGTACGCCGTAGACCTGGACAATCACACAGCAGGCACCTTGGCACGCAAGTCAGTGCTAAAACCAGTGCAAATCGAATTTGCACTGGTTTTGGCACTTGATGCCAATTGCATGACATGAGAACGACACAAGCTCATTTTCAGAAGAAAACCTTTTTTGATCCAACTTGTTGCCAATTTATGTTGTGTCGTAGTAAGGAGTTCCAGTAGATGTGGATAGGTTACAGATGAATACATTTATTGTTCTTGGATGTTAAGTAGGTTTTCCAGTAAAGATGTCAATAAGGCTTGATCCAGCAGGTTACCAACCTTAGGTACTCAAACACCATACACTCACCTGGGCCCATAAACACACATCCACATTGGCTAGTAAATACCGCTGGGGTCAATTTTTATAAATGCCTTTTTATAAGGTTAGTTACCTGTCAGATTTTAACTAATCTTTTACTGATCAAAAAGGTCTTTCCTCTGGTCAATGGACCTATTAGTTGGAACTAGTTGATGGTGAAATGACATAGAATTTATATTTCTTATTATTTTTTAAATAACCACAGACTAGGGAGAAGTCTAAATGTTTATCTAGATAATTCATGTGAGCCAAAACAAGAATACAGTACGAACTCCGTTTCTCCAAGGAGAAAAAGTCAATTAATATACTCATCAGTCACCTATATTAGGATGACGTATCACAATGACAGTACTTCAAATAGGAGAGGATAGAGAGCAGTACATTGACATACTACACAGAAGTATAGTTACCTAGGATGGTGTGGAAACCAACCCCTTGGCCAAGGAGTTGGAAGGGTCCCCTGGGAAAGAGCAGGTGACAAAGACTTCAGGACAGGTTTCAGGACAGGATTCGGGACAGGTTAGATGACCTCTTCTAGATACGATGCCTGCGTCGCACCCCTCTCTGACACTATCTTCCGCCTCAATTCTTCCGCAATCTTCTTCTAATTAATTGCCTTAGTTCCCTCCTTGATTCTCCCGCGATCTTCTTCTAATTAATTGGCTTAAAGCTCTAAGTTCTGCAATTCGATTCTCCTTCAGCATTCGTTCAGCTTTCGGACAGCATCCCGGTCTCTCAGCATCTCAGCAACATGAGCTAACTAACTAACTAAACTACTTCAATTTTCATTTTTTGTTAAGCTCTTGCCGCTGAGCCGCCGAGTGCTGTCCCAGAGGACCACAAGAACCAGGCTGCCTCCCGGTCGTGGCGCTCAACAGCCACGCAACTCACCAGTGCCTGGAGGCGCTTTAAAAACTCTTCCCGACTCGCGGGACGCGTGCGTGGACAGTGCCTGGACGAAGTCCGGACCAAGGGCGGGCCCGTCTGTGCCCGTCCGAGACCGACAGAGGCTTGGCTGGGCCGATCCCCTTGGTCTTGTGATCGTATGAGGAAACATCAGCGGTAAGACATTTACAAACCTTCAAATCTGTATCACCTTGCGCAGGGGTATAACAAGAGAAATGGGGAAACGAAAATTGGCAGTAACAATCAAGGGGAAGTCTGCGGCCAATACTTTACCAATCACTAACTATTTAAAAAGCACAATGGGTATTATCAATAATGAGATAATTCAGGTGGAGGAGCAACTAGCCGCTACCAAAACAGCTTTGAATGCTGCCCAAAAGGAGACCATATCTACTATGCAGGATATTGAAAATAGTACAGGATCGGAGCTAGAGATACAGGACTTGGGTGATAAAAATGACAAGAATATTGGTAGTCTGAAAGAAAATAGCTCCAACCTACCTAAACTGGATAATGTAAAATTGATTGGCCCTTGTGTATCGATAACTCCCCTTGAGATATCTGTTTTATCAGATTCCCCAGATTTGATTTCACCGCCTGCAAAGAGGTATACGCAGCAAACTGCTTTAGCACAGACAAGGAACAGCACTCAGAAAACTAAGCGAAAGGGGAATATAACAAGGCAAGACGAAAGGAATTCCTTGAAAAGCCCTGAGGATGTGGCATTACACATGCAGGGCATTGAGACACTTTAAAAAAAATTACATGGAAAAATTGACACTATTGAGAGGGGAGCCATGACAGAGATAAAAACAGTTCAGAAAGATATTATCACATTAATGGAACTAGTTACAGCGCTTCAGACATCGAATGTTAGTAATATATGTCAGAAGGAATGTAGTAGGAATGTTAAAGTACAACACTAAAATGTCCAAAGCCTTGTAAGTGAATCAGTCGAAATAAAAGGTCCCGACCTACCGGTAGTGCAAATAAAGGAAATATCAGGACTTACCAGTATGCAACCTGTTGCTAGTAAGATAAATGACACTTTGCAAAATGGTAAAAAACAAAATCATTTGAGTGACAATCGCAATAACCATCGACTTAAAATGTATCAGGGGGGACCTTTAAGTTTACCCCCACAAGCTACTCCCTGTGTTTTTGTTTTAAAAAATATACCAAGATTGCGTGAAAATTCTAATGAAACATGGGAGACATTGAAGAACCAGGTCATACACTGGTTCTCCAGTAACACCCACTGTAGCCCTAGGCTCCTATTCCAAGAGATAATTATGTTAAGGAGAGTAAGCTGAGTGGGTAAGGGGGAAAAGCTATGTGATGGGGATTGTGTTGTAGTAAATTTTCTTAACCCTGAAGTCGTAGGATCTTTATTGGAAGAGGTATCTGTAAAATACACTTGGCCGTACGATGTTTGCAATAATAGCATCCCTGCAGTACCACTTGGATATTTCTATGGGATTAGTCCTGGCCAAACCCACAAAACAGGTAGATTTAATCGTACACTTTCTAATGATACCCCTATTAAATTTGGGATACCATTGATGCCTAATAGGTTTATGACCCTAGGAAGTACTAGCGAGGTGGATTGACTGGACTTAAAAATAATAGAAACTGATGTTGATATTTGCTTACCAGAGCCATTAAAAACACCCATGGGAAAAGTATGTATGCTAAGGGAGAAGGTGAATGAAGATAATCGTTTTATCCATCTTAAAAAACATTGAGTTTCATCTTAAGGATTTGCACCTCAAGGTAACATATGTGGTGATCCAAACATGTAAAAACATGTAAATCACGTGCAATGGGAGCGCTTGGGACATTATTTGCTCTGGATATATTGCCTATCACAATAGTATTGTGTGAATTTGGAAATTGACATAAGAGATCGATAGTATTGGTCTAGATATATGATTGCTTATATTTAAGAATATTTACATTGAATGGAGGTGCACTGAACATAGACGCAAAAGTCCAAAAGTTGTTTTATGCTTTTCTTTGTTTAATTTTTATTTCAAGTCGATAGATACAAAAACCACAGCCAACGCGTTTCGTTCCCTTCAAGATATAATTTCTTAACGGAACTTCTTCAGGGCTGTATTTGGAAAATAGAAAAAATACATATATATAATACACTCATTAAAACTGACGGACATACACATATATTTACAAACATTAAAAACAATTTTAGTATCATTTTGATCAATCCGGTTATACCGAAATGGGATTTATATTTACAGAATGTATACACATTATTCCTTTTTCATTCCTATACACATTCACTTATAATACATAGACACGAAATTTCCAAAACTTCATGGTTGAATATTAAAAGAGAAAAGAACTCTAGTACACCAGCATAGTATTCAATGACTCCGTATTACCTGATTTATATAATCTAGAGAATCTATCATTTTACGTCTATCTAACTAAAGATATTCCGGCTATCATCTTACCTCAAAGTGACAGCAACGAAACGCGTTGGCTGTGGTTTTTGTATCTATCGACTTGAAATAAAAATTAAACAAAGAAAAGCATAAAACAACTTTTGGACTTTTGCGTCTATGTTCAGTGCACCTCCATTCAATGTAAATTAATGGTCAGAATCTGTACTGAGGCACCACTAGGTGAATGGTGCTGGAGAGTTTGTGCACTAACAGCCTGATAAGGCAGCAACTGATTGGAAGTGAGGTGCTACCATTTGAGTCCGTCACCTTTTGTTAGTTTGGATATTGTCACTTTCTGGACCGGTTTGCACTCACTGTTGCTTTAGATAGAATTTGAATATGTCACGTTTTAATGACGGACGGGAGGAATTAGCGCAAGATCTTTTTGGCAAAAGTGCCACCCCAACACCTACGGTACCAACCACCACGGAAAAACAAGGACTACGTGCCTTATTCTTAAAATTAGAACGTCTTAAGAAACAAGAACTGGCACGATGGTGGGATGGAGTTACACTCCAACAGTACATAGATAACAAGAAAGTCCCAAGAGGACTACGCATTTTAATCTTCCCCACATTCGAAGATCTGAGTGCGGATCTACTTAAAGAATGGGAAGTAAATCTGGAGAACGCGTCATTAGTTATGATGCAAATTCTGATAAGAAACGCAATCGATAAAGGGGCTAAATTGCTATCGGAGATTCAAAAGATAGAATCAGAAATTGAGAAATTGGAGACCAAAGATCTAATTGAAAAGAATTATGAGATTTTGAAAAAGGTAATTCTAAGCCATCAACAGTATCTCAAAGATAAAAAAATGCGGAAAATTCGTAGAGATGATTGTGATTACAAGGAGGGGCGAATATACACCTTCGCCAAAAAATATGACTCAATGCAGAAAGCCGACATTAAAAAGAGAGGAAGGGAGGAAGTTGAAGATACACGATCAATAAGCAGTACCTCAGTATCTTCACGAAGTAGTGTAGCCTCAAGTATTAACCAAGATGAGACCCCTTTAGGGGAGGGTATCACTTCATTTCAAAAAGAACTGGCCACACTCCGGATAAGCAGCAATCAGCGGAAAAAACAAGCTCCAAGACGAGAAGAGGAGGGAGGAGAGGAAAAGGAAAAAGAAAAGATAACAAGAGGCAGACAACAAGAACAGGAGAAAATGACACTGAGACCCAAGAAACCGTGAGTGCAACCTATGAAAGAAGTGACAATATCATAACTCCAGTTGTTGATAACTTAGAGAATACGAAATTGCAAATTATTAATTTGTCTGACAGACCTATTGATGTTGATGAACAAAGCTTGTTATGTAAAGGCCTCGGATTCTGTCCCACACAGTCGGGCGATTTATCAGATGTACATGTTGACTTGTTCAAATTCACAAGAAAATTGAAATTAAAAGAGTACTTCAAAAATCAAAATTGTGGTGTATCTGTTGAGGGGAGAGTTACAGAACCTGTTACACATAGCATTGAGGATGTCCGGAACATACAATGTCTTCTTTCTATTGAAGAAGATGATGACCTAGAGATTGAAACTCTCCTACGGGATTTAGACATTGTAGAAAACGTAAATATAGACAGTGGTCTAAGGCCAAAGTCTAAGTTTATTCCTAATCAGGGATACCATTCAAACATCGACAAATTTCACAAAAAAGTAACAGATGAACTATACAAGTTAGAAAAATCAGAAAAATACTTGAAACATGAAAAACAAAACCTGACTAAAGGTGAAAGAGAGGCACTCAACAGATTGGAGAATGACAGTTCTATAGTCATCAGGAAAGCTGATAAAGGCAACAATGTGGTAATAATGAATAAGGTGGACTACATGGGTGAAATAGACCGACAATTAAGCGATAAAAACTGCTACGAAGTACTCAGAGGTAATCCCATAACTGAACTCAGCTCCCGAATAAATCTAATGCTGGGAGAGTAAACATAAGAGATTATTTCTCCATTCTGGCCCTCTCCCCTCCAACTTTCTCTTCTCTCGTTGAATCATTATTAAATCCCTACACGTCCATCAATCGGTATGAATGAAACTCCTATTGGAAGCTGAATAAAAAATGTTTTCCATCGTACGTGAGTTGACACGCATGTGGAAGACTTATGATGAGGATTTAATAGGAGCACACATGTGTAAAACCTACCATGACTAACTCTTGTAGTTCACTTTACTCATTATAACTTTGAATATCTAAAGATGGCGGAACTATTCTCACTCAACTTGGCTGACGTTGCGAGCCTACTGTGACTTGCAATATTACTTTAAACTATCTATTTACGACACAGTCCGATTAATTAATAACTTGATAATATCAGGATCATACATGTGTTACATGTACGTAAACTAAATTTCAGAGTACGATTCACTCGTCGTTATGACGTCGAACATTTAGAGATGGCGGTACTATTTTCATTTAAAACAGTCGGCATTGTGAGACTACTATGCCCTGTATTAAGCGGATGTCATCGATATACGTCAGACTAGTTGTTCTGGTTTTGAATTATCGTCTTTATGCATCTGAATGTGCCAAATAGGACAAATTCCGTTTAAAGAATAAATTGACAACATTAGGATCACTTATGTTTTAAGCCTACCCAGACCAATTCTCATAATTCACTTTACTCACTATAACTTTGGACATCAAAATATAGTGGAACTATTCTCATGTAACTTAGCCGACGTTGCGAGTTTATTATGATTTGTATTAAACTCTATACTATTTATTCACGACACAGTCCGATTAATCAATAACTTGACAGTGCTACTTATATTCAGATTAACTCTCATAGTACGAGTCACTCGTCGTTATGACTTTGAATATTCAAAGATGGCGGCGCTATTTTCACTCAAAAACAGTCGGCGTGCGAGAATACTATAACCTGGAGTAAGCGCAACAATAGTTATCTACGATTTGTATAAAATTATCAATACATCTAAATAAAATGATTAATATATAATCTGATTAGAAAGCCAATTGAGCAAATTGGAAGAATATAAAGTCTCTCTATCCACTCTGGGTTTTATTAAAAGAATTGTTTTACGAACGAACTAACGTGGCCTCTGAGTTAAAGATTAACGAGTTGATCTCCACTCTTCTTTATATTCGCTTTAAAAATATCTAACTCAGATCCATCTATATGCAACCAATACAGGGATTACTTCCCAGGTTCCGCATTGAATATACGAAATCGGCCATTTCACAATGGCGCTAAGATTCGAGAGAGGCTGTTAGTCGCGGGTAGGCATTCGCTTAAAGGACGCATATTCATGACATCATCAAGTTTGGGCCTGACCAGGTGTTGCTAATTGAGAGCATTTGAACAAACTATTTAAACACGAGATAAGCTGGGTAAAACGGTCGGAGAATCTGGAAGCGATTGAAGAACGCTTAATAAGGTACCTGGATTATTTTAACATTCTCCTTGTGATTTTTGTATGTGAGAGAGTAGTTAGTCTTACTTAAAAATTTAAAAAATTTAGAGTTTAGAATTAAACAAGATCCTATTCTAGGTATATAAACTAGGCTGGATTTAAATAACTGTATAGAATTAGGGGGTTCTCTGTGGTTGCTTCTAGTCTTGAGAGACTGTGAATCTAGAGATACATTAAGTTGAGTTTATACCCTGTTAATAAAAATCCATTTGGAAATGGATTATTTAAGACTACTTAGGGCTTTTCACCTCAAATATAATAAAACTTGGGTATTATTATGTTCTTTTCTATTCTCATCTTTTTAATAAAAACATAAAGGTCATTTTACCTTTAAGTAAATGACTAGACACTTTAATTTGGATGATTCAGATTTAGAATAATGTTTTAGATACTTCCAATCATACTATAGAATATCTACTAGTTGGTGTAGAGCCACTAATATGTTTTGTATATTCCCCACTTAGGTGTTTACTTAATAAATATACTGATACTAAACTGAGCATCCACTATAGATGACCTTTTGAAAATCTGCTCCAAGACCAGAATTACAGGAACAGTACAGGTGAGATCACACCAAAAAATTTTTTTTTCTATAAAATAAATTGGATCCAAGCACTACTCCTGGATTATTTTATCTTCTAAAAATTATAGATTGGCTTTATGCTTAGGGTCATTCGAACTTGAAATTCTTATTTTCATGGACCCTCTGACAGTAGAAACCCCCAGAAATAACTAGGGGGTTTTTCTGTACTAAAAATATTGGCAGAAGTCATTGAGCCTGTTATGCACTTGAAGAAGTGTACCGCTATCTCTTTAAAATGAAAAGTAATTAAAAATAAACATCTTATTCCCTTTTTTTATATATATTAAGTTTTTTCTTTGATCTTGTTTTAGATTCTTATTATGAATCTGGGCAAATCACCATCCGCATTGGATCTAATTATTGCACAACTCGACTAATGGCAATTTCAGCTTTAATCAGACCATCCACGACCCATCTGGTGAGATATTTGACTTCATTCGCCTCCTCTCCCCCGCTCAATTCTCAAACATCGTTTTTCGTTTAGATTGTTCTAATTTGGTCTCCATTTCACACTTTCTCTTTTAGAATTTCTTCTGATCTCTGGATTAGTTACTATTTAAACTACATACTCGCCAATTTTGAAACACTAAAGCCTGCATTTAATTTGCTGTCACTTTGAGGTAAGATGATAGCCGGAATATCTTTAGTTAGATAGACGTAAAATGATAGATTGTCTAGATTATATAAATCAGGTAATACGGAGTCATTGAATACTATGCTGGTGTACTAGAGTTCTTTTCTCTTTTAATATTCAACCATGAAGTTTTGGAAATTTCGTGTCTATGTATTATAAGTGAATGTGTATAGGAATGAAAAAGGAATAATGTGTATACATTCTGTAAATATAAATCCCATTTCGGTATAACCGGATTGATCAAAATGATACTAAAATTGTTTTTAATGTTTGTAAATATATGTGTATGTCCGTCAGTTTTAATGAGTGTATTATATATATGTATTTTTTCTATTTTCCAAATACAGCCCTGAAGAAGTTCCGTTAAGAAATTATATCTTGAAGGGAACGAAACGCGTTGGCTGTGGTTTTTGTATCTATCGACTTGAAATAAAAATTAAACAAAGAAAAGCATAAAACAACTTTTGGACTTTTGCGTCTATGTTCAGTGCACCTCCATTCAATGTAAATTAATGGTCAGAATCTGTACTGAGGCACCACTAGGTGAATGGTGCTGGAGAGTTTGTGCACTAACAGCCTGATAAGGCAGCAACTGATTGGAAGTGAGGTGCTACCATTTGAGTCCGTCACCTTTTGTTAGTTTGGATATTGTCACTTTCTGGACCGGTTTGCACTCACTGTTGCTTTAGATAGAATTTGAATATGTCACGTTTTAATGACGGACGGGAGGAATTAGCGCAAGATCTTTTTGGCAAAAGTGCCACCCCAACACCTACGGTACCAACCACCACGGAAAAACAAGGACTACGTGCCTTATTCTTAAAATTAGAACGTCTTAAGAAACAAGAACTGGCACGATGGTGGGATGGAGTTACACTCCAACAGTACATAGATAACAAGAAAGTCCCAAGAGGACTACGCATTTTAATCTTCCCCACATTCGAAGATCTGAGTGCGGATCTACTTAAAGAATGGGAAGTAAATCTGGAGAACGCGTCATTAGTTATGATGCAAATTCTGATAAGAAACGCAATCGATAAAGGGGCTAAATTGCTATCGGAGATTCAAAAGATAGAATCAGAAATTGAGAAATTGGAGACCAAAGATCTAATTGAAAAGAATTATGAGATTTTGAAAAAGGTAATTCTAAGCCATCAACAGTATCTCAAAGATAAAAAAATGCGGAAAATTCGTAGAGATGATTGTGATTACAAGGAGGGGCGAATATACACCTTCGCCAAAAAATATGACTCAATGCAGAAAGCCGACATTAAAAAGAGAGGAAGGGAGGAAGTTGAAGATACACGATCAATAAGCAGTACCTCAGTATCTTCACGAAGTAGTGTAGCCTCAAGTATTAACCAAGATGAGACCCCTTTAGGGGAGGGTATCACTTCATTTCAAAAAGAACTGGCCACACTCCGGATAAGCAGCAATCAGCGGAAAAAACAAGCTCCAAGACGAGAAGAGGAGGGAGGAGAGGAAAAGGAAAAAGAAAAGATAACAAGAGGCAGACAACAAGAACAGGAGAAAATGACACTGAGACCCAAGAAACCGTGAGTGCAACCTATGAAAGAAGTGACAATATCATAACTCCAGTTGTTGATAACTTAGAGAATACGAAATTGCAAATTATTAATTTGTCTGACAGACCTATTGATGTTGATGAACAAAGCTTGTTATGTAAAGGCCTCGGATTCTGTCCCACACAGTCGGGCGATTTATCAGATGTACATGTTGACTTGTTCAAATTCACAAGAAAATTGAAATTAAAAGAGTACTTCAAAAATCAAAATTGTGGTGTATCTGTTGAGGGGAGAGTTACAGAACCTGTTACACATAGCATTGAGGATGTCCGGAACATACAATGTCTTCTTTCTATTGAAGAAGATGATGACCTAGAGATTGAAACTCTCCTACGGGATTTAGACATTGTAGAAAACGTAAATATAGACAGTGGTCTAAGGCCAAAGTCTAAGTTTATTCCTAATCAGGGATACCATTTAAACATCGACAAATTTCACAAAAAAGTAACAGATGAACTATACAAGTTAGAAAAATCAGAAAAATACTTGAAACATGAAAAACAAAACCTGACTAAAGGTGAAAGAGAGGCACTCAACAGATTGGAGAATGACAGTTCTATAGTCATCAGGAAAGCTGATAAAGGCAACAATGTGGTAATAATGAATAAGGTGGACTACATGGGTGAAATAGACCGACAATTAAGCGATAAAAACTGCTACGAAGTACTCAGAGGTAATCCCATAACTGAACTCAGCTCCCGAATAAATCTAATGCTGGGAGAGTAAACATAAGAGATTATTTCTCCATTCTGGCCCTCTCCCCTCCAACTTTCTCTTCTCTCGTTGAATCATTATTAAATCCCTACACGTCCATCAATCGGTATGAATGAAACTCCTATTGGAAGCTGAATAAAAAATGTTTTCCATCGTACGTGAGTTGACACGCATGTGGAAGACTTATGATGAGGATTTAATAGGAGCACACATGTGTAAAACCTACCATGACTAACTCTTGTAGTTCACTTTACTCATTATAACTTTGAATATCTAAAGATGGCGGAACTATTCTCACTCAACTTGGCTGACGTTGCGAGCCTACTGTGACTTGCAATATTACTTTAAACTATCTATTTACGACACAGTCCGATTAATTAATAACTTGATAATATCAGGATCATACATGTGTTACATGTACGTAAACTAAATTTCAGAGTACGATTCACTCGTCGTTATGACGTCGAACATTTAGAGATGGCGGTACTATTTTCATTTAAAACAGTCGGCATTGTGAGACTACTATGCCCTGTATTAAGCGGATGTCATCGATATACGTCAGACTAGTTGTTCTGGTTTTGAATTATCGTCTTTATGCATCTGAATGTGCCAAATAGGACAAATTCCGTTTAAAGAATAAATTGACAACATTAGGATCACTTATGTTTTAAGCCTACCCAGACCAATTCTCATAATTCACTTTACTCACTATAACTTTGGACATCAAAATATAGTGGAACTATTCTCATGTAACTTAGCCGACGTTGCGAGTTTATTATGATTTGTATTAAACTCTATACTATTTATTCACGACACAGTCCGATTAATCAATAACTTGACAGTGCTACTTATATTCAGATTAACTCTCATAGTACGAGTCACTCGTCGTTATGACTTTGAATATTCAAAGATGGCGGCGCTATTTTCACTCAAAAACAGTCGGCGTGCGAGAATACTATAACCTGGAGTAAGCGCAACAATAGTTATCTACGATTTGTATAAAATTATCAATACATCTAAATAAAATGATTAATATATAATCTGATTAGAAAGCCAATTGAGCAAATTGGAAGAATATAAAGTCTCTCTATCCACTCTGGGTTTTATTAAAAGAATTGTTTTACGAACGAACTAACGTGGCCTCTGAGTTAAAGATTAACGAGTTGATCTCCACTCTTCTTTATATTCGCTTTAAAAATATCTAACTCAGATCCATCTATATGCAACCAATACAGGGATTACTTCCCAGGTTCCGCATTGAATATACGAAATCGGCCATTTCACAATGGCGCTAAGATTCGAGAGAGGCTGTTAGTCGCGGGTAGGCATTCGCTTAAAGGACGCATATTCATGACATCATCAAGTTTGGGCCTGACCAGGTGTTGCTAATTGAGAGCATTTGAACAAACTATTTAAACACGAGATAAGCTGGGTAAAACGGTCGGAGAATCTGGAAGCGATTGAAGAACGCTTAATAAGGTACCTGGATTATTTTAACATTCTCCTTGTGATTTTTGTATGTGAGAGAGTAGTTAGTCTTACTTAAAAATTTAAAAAATTTAGAGTTTAGAATTAAACAAGATCCTATTCTAGGTATATAAACTAGGCTGGATTTAAATAACTGTATAGAATTAGGGGGTTCTCTGTGGTTGCTTCTAGTCTTGAGAGACTGTGAATCTAGAGATACATTAAGTTGAGTTTATACCCTGTTAATAAAAATCCATTTGGAAATGGATTATTTAAGACTACTTAGGGCTTTTCACCTCAAATATAATAAAACTTGGGTATTATTATGTTCTTTTCTATTCTCATCTTTTTAATAAAAACATAAAGGTCATTTTACCTTTAAGTAAATGACTAGACACTTTAATTTGGATGATTCAGATTTAGAATAATGTTTTAGATACTTCCAATCATACTATAGAATATCTACTAGTTGGTGTAGAGCCACTAATATGTTTTGTATATTCCCCACTTAGGTGTTTACTTAATAAATATACTGATACTAAACTGAGCATCCACTATAGATGACCTTTTGAAAATCTGCTCCAAGACCAGAATTACAGGAACAGTACAGGTGAGATCACACCAAAAAAAATTTTTTCTATAAAATAAATTGGATCCAAGCACTACTCCTGGATTATTTTATCTTCTAAAAATTATAGATTGGCTTTATGCTTAGGGTCATTCGAACTTGAAATTCTTATTTTCATGGACCCTCTGACAGTAGAAACCCCCAGAAATAACTAGGGGGTTTTTCTGTACTAAAAATATTGGCAGAAGTCATTGAGCCTGTTATGCACTTGAAGAAGTGTACCGCTATCTCTTTAAAATGAAAAGTAATTAAAAATAAACATCTTATTCCCTTTTTTTATATATATTAAGTTTTTTCTTTGATCTTGTTTTAGATTCTTATTATGAATCTGGGCAAATCACCATCCGCATTGGATCTAATTATTGCACAACTCGACTAATGGCAATTTCAGCTTTAATCAGACCATCCACGACCCATCTGGTGAGATATTTGACTTCATTCGCCTCCTCTCCCCCGCTCAATTCTCAAACATCGTTTTTCGTTTAGATTGTTCTAATTTGGTCTCCATTTCACACTTTCTCTTTTAGAATTTCTTCTGATCTCTGGATTAGTTACTATTTAAACTACATACTCGCCAATTTTGAAACACTAAAGCCTGCATTTAATTTGCTGTCACTTTGAGGTAAGATGATAGCCGGAATATCTTTAGTTAGATAGACGTAAAATGATAGATTGTCTAGATTATATAAATCAGGTAATACGGAGTCATTGAATACTATGCTGGTGTACTAGAGTTCTTTTCTCTTTTAATATTCAACCATGAAGTTTTGGAAATTTCGTGTCTATGTATTATAAGTGAATGTGTATAGGAATGAAAAAGGAATAATGTGTATACATTCTGTAAATATAAATCCCATTTCGGTATAACCGGATTGATCAAAATGATACTAAAATTGTTTTTAATGTTTGTAAATATATGTGTATGTCCGTCAGTTTTAATGAGTGTATTATATATATGTATTTTTTCTATTTTCCAAATACAGCCCTGAAGAAGTTCCGTTAAGAAATTATATCTTGAAGGGAACGAAACGCGTTGGCTGTGGTTTTTGTATCTATCGACTTGAAATAAAAATTAAACAAAGAAAAGCATAAAACAACTTTTGGACTTTTGCGTCTATGTTCAGTGCACCTCCATTCAATGTAAATTAATGGTCAGAATCTGTACTGAGGCACCACTAGGTGAATGGTGCTGGAGAGTTTGTGCACTAACAGCCTGATAAGGCAGCAACTGATTGGAAGTGAGGTGCTACCATTTGAGTCCGTCACCTTTTGTTAGTTTGGATATTGTCACTTTCTGGACCGGTTTGCACTCACTGTTGCTTTAGATAGAATTTGAATATGTCACGTTTTAATGACGGACGGGAGGAATTAGCGCAAGATCTTTTTGGCAAAAGTGCCACCCCAACACCTACGGTACCAACCACCACGGAAAAACAAGGACTACGTGCCTTATTCTTAAAATTAGAACGTCTTAAGAAACAAGAACTGGCACGATGGTGGGATGGAGTTACACTCCAACAGTACATAGATAACAAGAAAGTCCCAAGAGGACTACGCATTTTAATCTTCCCCACATTCGAAGATCTGAGTGCGGATCTACTTAAAGAATGGGAAGTAAATCTGGAGAACGCGTCATTAGTTATGATGCAAATTCTGATAAGAAACGCAATCGATAAAGGGGCTAAATTGCTATCGGAGATTCAAAAGATAGAATCAGAAATTGAGAAATTGGAGACCAAAGATCTAATTGAAAAGAATTATGAGATTTTGAAAAAGGTAATTCTAAGCCATCAACAGTATCTCAAAGATAAAAAAATGCGGAAAATTCGTAGAGATGATTGTGATTACAAGGAGGGGCGAATATACACCTTCGCCAAAAAATATGACTCAATGCAGAAAGCCGACATTAAAAAGAGAGGAAGGGAGGAAGTTGAAGATACACGATCAATAAGCAGTACCTCAGTATCTTCACGAAGTAGTGTAGCCTCAAGTATTAACCAAGATGAGACCCCTTTAGGGGAGGGTATCACTTCATTTCAAAAAGAACTGGCCACACTCCGGATAAGCAGCAATCAGCGGAAAAAACAAGCTCCAAGACGAGAAGAGGAGGGAGGAGAGGAAAAGGAAAAAGAAAAGATAACAAGAGGCAGACAACAAGAACAGGAGAAAATGACACTGAGACCCAAGAAACCGTGAGTGCAACCTATGAAAGAAGTGACAATATCATAACTCCAGTTGTTGATAACTTAGAGAATACGAAATTGCAAATTATTAATTTGTCTGACAGACCTATTGATGTTGATGAACAAAGCTTGTTATGTAAAGGCCTCGGATTCTGTCCCACACAGTCGGGCGATTTATCAGATGTACATGTTGACTTGTTCAAATTCACAAGAAAATTGAAATTAAAAGAGTACTTCAAAAATCAAAATTGTGGTGTATCTGTTGAGGGGAGAGTTACAGAACCTGTTACACATAGCATTGAGGATGTCCGGAACATACAATGTCTTCTTTCTATTGAAGAAGATGATGACCTAGAGATTGAAACTCTCCTACGGGATTTAGACATTGTAGAAAACGTAAATATAGACAGTGGTCTAAGGCCAAAGTCTAAGTTTATTCCTAATCAGGGATACCATTCAAACATCGACAAATTTCACAAAAAAGTAACAGATGAACTATACAAGTTAGAAAAATCAGAAAAATACTTGAAACATGAAAAACAAAACCTGACTAAAGGTGAAAGAGAGGCACTCAACAGATTGGAGAATGACAGTTCTATAGTCATCAGGAAAGCTGATAAAGGCAACAATGTGGTAATAATGAATAAGGTGGACTACATGGGTGAAATAGACCGACAATTAAGCGATAAAAACTGCTACGAAGTACTCAGAGGTAATCCCATAACTGAACTCAGCTCCCGAATAAATCTAATGCTGGGAGAGTAAACATAAGAGATTATTTCTCCATTCTGGCCCTCTCCCCTCCAACTTTCTCTTCTCTCGTTGAATCATTATTAAATCCCTACACGTCCATCAATCGGTATGAATGAAACTCCTATTGGAAGCTGAATAAAAAATATTTTCCATCGTACGTGAGTTGACACGCATGTGGAAGACTTATGATGAGGATTTAATAGGAGCACACATGTGTAAAACCTACCATGACTAACTCTTGTAGTTCACTTTACTCATTATAACTTTGAATATCTAAAGATGGCGGAACTATTCTCCCTCAACTTGGCTGACGTTGCGAGCCTACTGTGACTTGCAATATTACTTTAAACTATCTATTTACGACACAGTCCGATTAATTAATAACTTGATAATATCAGGATCATACATGTGTTACATGTACGTAAACTAAATTTCAGAGTACGATTCACTCGTCGTTATGACGTCGAACATTTAGAGATGGCGGTACTATTTTCATTTAAAACAGTCGGCATTGTGAGACTACTATGCCCTGTATTAAGCGGATGTCATCGATATACGTCAGACTAGTTGTTCTGGTTTTGAATTATCGTCTTTATGCATCTGAATGTGCCAAATAGGACAAATTCCGTTTAAAGAATAAATTGACAACATTAGGATCACTTATGTTTTAAGCCTACCCAGACCAATTCTCATAATTCACTTTACTCACTATAACTTTGGACATCAAAATATAGTGGAACTATTCTCATGTAACTTAGCCGACGTTGCGAGTTTATTATGATTTGTATTAAACTCTATACTATTTATTCACGACACAGTCCGATTAATCAATAACTTGACAGTGCTACTTATATTCAGATTAACTCTCATAGTACGAGTCACTCGTCGTTATGACTTTGAATATTCAAAGATGGCGGCGCTATTTTCACTCAAAAACAGTCGGCGTGCGAGAATACTATAACCTGGAGTAAGCGCAACAATAGTTATCTACGATTTGTATAAAATTATCAATACATCTAAATAAAATGATTAATATATAATCTGATTAGAAAGCCAATTGAGCAAATTGGAAGAATATAAAGTCTCTCTATCCACTCTGGGTTTTATTAAAAGAATTGTTTTACGAACGAACTAACGTGGCCTCTGAGTTAAAGATTAACGAGTTGATCTCCACTCTTCTTTATATTCGCTTTAAAAATATCTAACTCAGATCCATCTATATGCAACCAATACAGGGATTACTTCCCAGGTTCCGCATTGAATATACGAAATCGGCCATTTCACAATGGCGCTAAGATTCGAGAGAGGCTGTTAGTCGCGGGTAGGCATTCGCTTAAAGGACGCATATTCATGACATCATCAAGTTTGGGCCTGACCAGGTGTTGCTAATTGAGAGCATTTGAACAAACTATTTAAACACGAGATAAGCTGGGTAAAACGGTCGGAGAATCTGGAAGCGATTGAAGAACGCTTAATAAGGTACCTGGATTATTTTAACATTCTCCTTGTGATTTTTGTATGTGAGAGAGTAGTTAGTCTTACTTAAAAATTTAAAAAATTTAGAGTTTAGAATTAAACAAGATCCTATTCTAGGTATATAAACTAGGCTGGATTTAAATAACTGTATAGAATTAGGGGGTTCTCTGTGGTTGCTTCTAGTCTTGAGAGACTGTGAATCTAGAGATACATTAAGTTGAGTTTATACCCTGTTAATAAAAATCCATTTGGAAATGGATTATTTAAGACTACTTAGGGCTTTTCACCTCAAATATAATAAAACTTGGGTATTATTATGTTCTTTTCTATTCTCATCTTTTTAATAAAAACATAAAGGTCATTTTACCTTTAAGTAAATGACTAGACACTTTAATTTGGATGATTCAGATTTAGAATAATGTTTTAGATACTTCCAATCATACTATAGAATATCTACTAGTTGGTGTAGAGCCACTAATATGTTTTGTATATTCCCCACTTAGGTGTTTACTTAATAAATATACTGATACTAAACTGAGCATCCACTATAGATGACCTTTTGAAAATCTGCTCCAAGACCAGAATTACAGGAACAGTACAGGTGAGATCACACCAAAAAAATTTTTTTCTATAAAATAAATTGGATCCAAGCACTACTCCTGGATTATTTTATCTTCTAAAAATTATAGATTGGCTTTATGCTTAGGGTCATTCGAACTTGAAATTCTTATTTTCATGGACCCTCTGACAGTAGAAACCCCCAGAAATAACTAGGGGGTTTTTCTGTACTAAAAATATTGGCAGAAGTCATTGAGCCTGTTATGCACTTGAAGAAGTGTACCGCTATCTCTTTAAAATGAAAAGTAATTAAAAATAAACATCTTATTCCCTTTTTTTATATATATTAAGTTTTTTCTTTGATCTTGTTTTAGATTCTTATTATGAATCTGGGCAAATCACCATCCGCATTGGATCTAATTATTGCACAACTCGACTAATGGCAATTTCAGCTTTAATCAGACCATCCACGACCCATCTGGTGAGATATTTGACTTCATTCGCCTCCTCTCCCCCGCTCAATTCTCAAACATCGTTTTTCGTTTAGATTGTTCTAATTTGGTCTCCATTTCACACTTTCTCTTTTAGAATTTCTTCTGATCTCTGGATTAGTTACTATTTAAACTACATACTCGCCAATTTTGAAACACTAAAGCCTGCATTTAATTTGCTGTCACTTTGAGGTAAGATGATAGCCGGAATATCTTTAGTTAGATAGACGTAAAATGATAGATTGTCTAGATTATATAAATCAGGTAATACGGAGTCATTGAATACTATGCTGGTGTACTAGAGTTCTTTTCTCTTTTAATATTCAACCATGAAGTTTTGGAAATTTCGTGTCTATGTATTATAAGTGAATGTGTATAGGAATGAAAAAGGAATAATGTGTATACATTCTGTAAATATAAATCCCATTTCGGTATAACCGGATTGATCAAAATGATACTAAAATTGTTTTTAATGTTTGTAAATATATGTGTATGTCCGTCAGTTTTAATGAGTGTATTATATATATGTATTTTTTCTATTTTCCAAATACAGCCCTGAAGAAGTTCCGTTAAGAAATTATATCTTGAAGGGAACGAAACGCGTTGGCTGTGGTTTTTGTATCTATCGACTTGAAATAAAAATTAAACAAAGAAAAGCATAAAACAACTTTTGGACTTTTGCGTCTATGTTCAGTGCACCTCCATTCAATGTAAATTAATGGTCAGAATCTGTACTGAGGCACCACTAGGTGAATGGTGCTGGAGAGTTTGTGCACTAACAGCCTGATAAGGCAGCAACTGATTGGAAGTGAGGTGCTACCATTTGAGTCCGTCACCTTTTGTTAGTTTGGATATTGTCTTATATTTAAGAATAGTTAGTAAGGATATTGCTTTTGGGCAAATGATAGTCTGACAATGTACTCCTTGGGCTTTCATAGGTAGTTTAATATGGGTGGAATTCTCTTTGATACAGTTATAGCTTATAAGGATATGCAACGGTCAGAGAGATTCTCCATTTATTTATTTTACTTTCAGGTCTGAGAAATGACTTCTTGATCGATATATATTCGCCGATAAGTAGTTGGGGTATGGCAGATTGCAGCTTACTTTCCGACAAGTGTTGTGCTTTTATAATGGATAAACGTGGTTAAGGTGAGCTCTCTTCTTGAACAATCAAAAACAAATGGATATTTTAGTCTAAACGTTGCTGAGTGCGGGTTAGTTGGTGGATCTTATAATGGGTGTGATCATAGAGTATAGCTTGATCACTTTTATATAGAAGTAAGAAATAAGGAAAGTATAATTTTATGATGTATTTATTTGTGATAAAATTTAGCACATCATATTGATAAGTATTGTGTCCACCTATGGTGGAATTGTCTCTATCTATGCAATAACAGATGTACAATGAGCACATGGGTGTTATGGTGCAGGATACATACAGTGAGTAAGTTCTATATATAACCAAGACAAATGTTATTGGTTTATTTATAGTCCTGATGAAGTTAGAGATGCAAACGCATCCTACCTGACGAAACACGTGTTGACTATATGTGCATTTGGAGAAGGTGTGGACAGAAGTGCATCTGGAGAAGACGTTTAAAAACATTGATGGAATAAAAACAACGCAGTTGGAACAAGGACGGATTGGACTGTGATTTATATATATGGAGTGGTGCTCAGGATAAACTGTGTATACATTGTGGACTGGTTTCTGGTCCTAACTTTTAGGGGTATTGGTGGCTGCCCCATACCTTGGAGCACACAACGTGATAATTGATATATTGGACTGTAGGGACTATTGTGATTATGATTGCGCACAAAACATTGCCATAATTAGCTGTGTTTACCCTTGTAGAGATGGGTGCTCCGGGCTATATTATAAATTTCTTATCTCAGATATATGCACATCTAATCTCAAAAATACGATATGGCCAGAAGGGAGAATGCACCACGCATTTTAAAGTAAATAGAGGGATCAGACAAGGCTGTGTCATTGCCCCCCTTTTATTCTACCTTTATATTAACTGTATTGATTTTGTATTACAGAGTTCGAAAGCTGATGCCCCTGTAGTTGGAAAACGTATTACCCCAGTTTTATTATATGCAGATGAAGCAGTCCTAATATCTAGGACTGCAAATGGCCTCCAACTTTTAATAAATATCTTTACAGACTTCATGACTAAAAAAGACTTAAAAATAAATTTAAGTAAAACACTAGTCATGACCTGTGGGAAAATAAAAACAAAGAATAGATCCCATAATGTTGGGGGAATACCCATCAAAAGAACATCTACCATTACAATTAACTGAGAAAGAAATAGTCGTGGGCCTGGTAGCGGACCCAGGCTATTTATCGACCTCTTTAGTCTCAATCTGTATCATTACTGTATCGCTAGGGTCTGGATTGATTCAGTCTGCCCCAAGATTACTGATTTCTGGTTATTATTGAGGGGAGTCTATGAAATGGAGCTGGCAGTAGCTAAAGCTCGGGGTTTACGCTCCAAGGTAAAATTCGGAAGGGTCTGGTCAAGTCTCCAGTGGGTTTAAGTGCCACATTATTATTTCTCTATTTTTATTCTGATCATGACCTATTTCTAATCCTAGCCATAAGCTGTCTCTATCTGGATTTGTCAATACTCTGTATATTGTGCCCATAATCAAACTGTGTATACCTATCCCTACAATGTAAAGGCTTGATATTCTCCTCTTTTCTCTTCCTCTTATCTGTTTGTTTTCTCTGTGCTACGTATGTCTTCTAGGCTCTTGTTGATATCCGTGACTAAAAATTTATAAATAAATGTATTTTTAAAAAAAATAAAAGTTACCCTTGAGGGTCAGATGAAGGCGAAAGAACATCTACCTTTTCTTATCTGGGGTTACTTTTTAATAGTAAAGGACCATGGACGGCACATGTTAATTCTTGTAAATTGAAGTTTGTGAGATCAAACAAGGCTATTTTTAGATTTTCTCAGAAAATAGGTAATAAGCCGATACGTGAGATCTTAAAGCTATACGATAGTAAGTGCATTACAGGAGCTTGCTATGGTGGAGCACTTTGGGTTATGGCAGATACCTCCCCATTACAAACCCTCGAAAATAAGTTTTTGAGAAGGGTTTTATCGGTCCCAAATTCGACAACTACTTATATAGCCCATAAGGAGTTAGATGCACCATATATGAGCGATCTGATTAATGTTACTGCACTCATAATGTGGCATCGAATCTGGACAAAAGATGAAGCCCATTTTACAAAAGAGATAATCTTGGATTGTCTTAAATTAGATCACTATAGAAATATACCATGGTTGCAATATATTCGTAGACTTTTTTCCGAGTGTGACATGGACATTTATTTCAAAGATCCAGAGACTATCGATATCTGTAGTAAAATGGAGCTTAAGAGGAGATTCTTGAAATCCAGAGAAAATAAGAGGGTAGCTGAAATTAGTTCAAAATCTGGTGTTAGCTTTTACTCTGAAGGACCGATTTCAATTGGCACACAACCATATCTTACTTTTACAAGAAATGTACAGCATAGATTTTATCTAACAAGATTAAGGCTTAGAACGCTCCATTTTCAAGTAACTTTTCCTGAGATGGGTAAATGGAGCTCAAACTTACCCAAGTGTCCGTGTGATGGCAAAACTCCTCAGAGTACTTTGCATTTTATACTTTTTTGTAACTTCTATAGAGACATTAGAAAATTAATCCTACGACCTCTTTTTATCATTAATAAATTGTATTCTTATAAATCTGCTTTTTATCATGTTCGTAATCTAGAAAATGCATCAACATGCAATGCGATTATCCTTGTCGTTCAGATGGCAATTAGACAGAGAAAGGACCTTATACATTTAGAAGCATTGAATTACGAAACTTGAATAGACATGCTTTTAATGCTTATTATATACTTATATATATTATTATATACTTTGGTAACAAACTTTTAAATGGCACGACGTTGCCTTTTTAAGGCTAATATTTGTTATATATGGATCTTTAGTGTATACTGTAAATGTTTCTGTAAATATTCAACTATATGCTCTGCTAATGCTTGCGATGAAATACGCTCTTTTTTGAATTATGTGATGTGAATATGTATTTTATAAAACGAATGTTTAAATGTTTTTACTATAGAATGCTTTTGTGGTTATACATACATATATACTGAATAAAGCTTGTTTGATTTGATTTACTTCAATTATACCTTTCTAATGGCATGTACCACCCCTTAATGTTTCAAGTTTATGAAACTCCTAATTATGATTGGATGGGCAAGAGGGAATGATCATCACACCATGCTAAGTTTTAATAATTTTCTTTGGTTCTTTGTTTAATACTCCCGCCCCATTATTCTTATTCCCAAGCTTTATTTCCCACCCGTATTCACATCTTTATCAGACAAATGTATACATTTGATGTTCATTTCCATTCAGCTTTCAGGATGTCCATCAGGTTCCCAGGCCATGTAGCAATGATGGCCTTGGACGGGTTTCAAGTAGTGCATCACAGCTTCTCGGCTTGTTATTACTGCGTCTGCGTGAGGGGTCACGTGCTGCACAAAGTTTACCATCGCTCAGAGGCCCAAATACAAACTAGTAGAGAGGTCAAAAGAAAACATATTAAATTCAAAACAAAATGATTTCACTGTATACCACTTATCTCTACTCTGACCCCATTTACTTATACTTGCCCTTCCTGCATTAGCATTTAGTAAATAGCATGTTTTAGTTTCAGCAAAGCAGATGGTTAGCATGTGAGCTTCAAGCGGCCATTTTTAGAGCAACTGCGCAGATGCAGAAATTTCCCTCCAAGCGAAAGAACGTCATTCTGCATAGATGCAGTTGACGCATGCGCAGTACAGTTTACCGCGTTAGCAGCCATTTCAAGTTTCACTCGGGTTACTTGTTAGTAAAACACGTAGGCAAGCTTCATCTTGCTAAAATGTGTAATGTGGGACATTTTAATTTACGAAATGCATAATTAGTACAGATTTACAAGTTATATGAGAGGATTGCATCCGAGCAAGTCTCTTTTATACGAGTCCTTGCTCCATCAGGCCCCACCAGGAGCAGCCTCTCTGCTGCTCAGCCCAGGATCCAACTGACACTCTGCCTCACAGCAATCCACACATTCCAATGACATCACCATCCACACCAACATTCTACTCATACCATTCACACTGGCTGAGCAGCAGAGGCAGAGAAACAGGGAAGATGTAAGGTAAAAACCTTAGATATAACAAAAGCCCATGGAGATGTACCATCCCATTGAAATAATATATTTACAAAAATCACACTGCAATATGAATTTCTGCAAATAGTGAATTACACAATACTTGCAAAACATTTAAAAAAATTTGAATAGCTTCAAAAAAGGTCAGCCAGGTACAAAAAATCTCCCCAACTTATGGGCCTAAACCCAAACCGCGGCAGACTATACTAACCCATGTACATCTCATGGACTCTACCAAGTTTCAATCAACTCTAGGGGGCAAGGTATCCTGTAGGACACTGCCGCAAGCATTTAACCTTTTGTGGAATTTGTCCAAGAGAGATTTCACACATACACCTGCTTCCCAGAAACACCTACAAAGTTGCAACATATGAAGGAGGAATGTATTAGAGGTACGCGAGCCACTGAAAGCTTGAGCCCGGCTCGAGCCTGAAGATCCGCTCTGGCTCAGTTCGAGGTCCTCTTGGAACGTCGAGCCCAGTGCTTAATTTGTAAAACTATAAGTGCCATGGCCCTCATCAGGAGGCTACCGCACCTCACACTAGCCACTGCCCCTGTCAGTCTTGCCAACAACAGTACCAACACAACTTCTAACAATCACACTCCTACAAGTGTGTCAATTCAGACTCTTCCAGGCCCCAAAGCTATAAGAATAGCTGGGACACAAGGTATTAGTTATTTGTAATGTCTTTTGAATTATTAAACAACTCCTGTTGTGCTTATCTGTAAATCACACAAACAGAACCACCATGTGGCAGACAGCCATAAGGGCTAGTGTTCACAATTAAGTGCCAGTGCAACTGTCACAAATTAAGAGCTGCTCGAGTCTATACTAGTCGAGCTTTCATGTGGCTTCTCAGTGCCTGTCTCCCTCCTTCTATCCAGGATGTGGCATTACTGTCAGAGCTACTGACCATGGGTCTGGGGAACTAGGTTCAACGGTCGGTGTCGGCTCAACACCCTGTAATTTTGGGCACATCGCTTAATTTCTTATAAGCAAAGCATGTGACCTTGTGTAAAGTAACTGCTGTTGATGTAAAGCATTCAGCCTTCGATTCAAGTTTGCCCTGTATTTAAAAATGGCAGACAATGAACTAAGTGGTAAAAAAACAAACCTTAATATAAGGAAAGCCAAATAGAGACGCATTACCTGCCTGATATGAACAATATGGAACCAGAAAACCTGGGTAAATAGCGGCTCCTCTGCTTGAATTGTGTGATCATCAGCAAATACTTAACTTTCACCAAAATCAATTTTCTTCTTTATCGCGTGTAAAAAGCACTTTCTAATATGTGAGTTCAGACTACCAGTTGTACAAAACCATCACTTTTAATAAGTACTTCTCAGCGCAGTGCTATACATGCCTTATTCCACTATTTTGAATTTTGATGAGACTTTACCACATTTTAAGTGATGTTTGTTGTATGATTTACATTGCAAATATTTTCAGGGCTCAACTCGTGCACGGGCTCTAAGATCCAAGCCAGACCCTTGGCTCACCTCTCCCTGTTAATTTGTTGGCTCGCCCACCGCCAACATTTATTGATGATGCATATTGTGCAATGGCACTGGCAACAGATGGAACCCACGTTCTGTTCCCAGGAGTTCATTTAGTACATTGAAAGACATTTTGTCACTCCTCTCCAATCACCCAGGTGGACTGCAAATCTGGCTAGATCTTTACTGTTTGATTTGCACATTATCGTAGGAGTATGCATGGTTACTACCTGTGCCAACACAATGCCATTCACAGCCACTTGCCTGTAGTAGCCTGGAAGACTGGGTAAGACCTCATGGTATCTGCCTACATATTTCATTTACTCAATAACCTTGCAAAGGCCTATCTGATGCTTTTGCACATAGGGCCCCCTGCCCCTATCATATTAAGACTGCATTTGCACGCCAACCCATTGGAAAATACAGATAAAATGCAGCACACTATCAGACAAGGTCTGTGGTTGAATCCAGTGTTGGTTTTCTCAAGTTAAGATTTCAAAGCCAGCCTAAGTCAGGATAGGCCCCACTGGACAACCCAGAAATGGACAGCCACATCACTGCATTTCATGGCATCTTGCTCAACGTAGCAACTAGTGTCATCTTAAGGATTTTAGGGGCCCTGGGCAAGACACATTTGGGAGTCCGTGTATGGAGTAAATTTGAATTGTATTACCCATTTCCTGATAATTCAAACCCATGTGATGCTAAACAATAGGGTAGAGGCACAGAGTCAGAGATAGAGTGAGCAAAGAAGGAGAGAGGTTTAGAAAGAGAAACAGGACAGACAGTGATCAAATAGAAAGAAAGTTCACTCTCCTAGGGGGCCCCATGGAATGTGGGGGACCTGGGCAATTGCCCACTTTGCCCATGCCTTCAAACGTCTCTGATAGCAACAAGAAGGGATCTACGTATGCAAGGGGAAAAGAGTGACAATCCCCCACTACCTGTACAATGGGGGAGTGACAACATCATACAGAATGCATAGTAGAACTAAAGTGTCCAGGTACTGTTTTTGAGGTGAGTAACGATTAAAGCCATTGATACACCATACGGCTATTACAGAAAGCACAATAATTATCACATTGGTACTGTGTGAAATTTCAGAACAAAACATGAGCCCTCTCGGATACATACTGCCTGATGATGGTATGAGAGTCCAAAATAATTTGTGGGGAGAAATGTTGTCTGCATTTCAAACGATTGGCAACTTTCACTCTTTCAGCTCCCTATGAGCTGTAAACAGGTGCTTGTCGGTGCCTGGGATGCAGGATCTGCAGAACCGGAAGGGTCCAGTGCAATGCTTCTTCAGAAGCACGCTCTGCTATTGAGATGCAAAACAAGCCACCAACTGATAAACAGCCCTTGATGTGTGATTGAAAATCATGTTGGGGTCATTTCTTGGGAGTATGGCCTTGGCGTTTATTTTGTTTATTTAAGTCTGTTTCAAAGTGCTAACATATTGTAAGATCTGTGGACAGAGGGACTATGATTTGCCCAGTATCAAACATTTTGTTCCCGTATGTTGGACTTGGCCCTCTCTGCAGGGTCATCCCTAAACATTTTTGCTCAATCCATCCTGGTTTTTTTGTTGGACTTAGGACTCTGTCCACTTTATCACTGTTAAAGGGTTTGTGCTTTCTTCTCAAAATATGGTGAAATTGGGTTACACCCAATTGGCAGATGTTATATACATGTCAGTCCCTAGTAAAGTGGTACTACATGTACTCAGGGCCTTTAAATTAAATGCTACTAGTTGGTAGCAGATGCAAAAACAACCAGGTGATGGATGGAATTCTTGAATTAATCTCAGCCACTGCCAATCGCTTGGGCAACATCTCAATCCATCATTTTTTGCCCACCATGCCACATCAGTTTGGACCCAGCCATATGCAAATCAGTCTTGATCCTGCTCCTTGTGTAAACAGTCCAGTCTGTACTAAGGTGAAACCGGTCCTGGGTTGCTTGTGTTCTGGTTCAGGGACAACCTGGCCTAGCAGTTTGTGCTGGACTGTTCTGACTGGAGCAGGGTCAAGACTGGTTGGCATATCACTGGGTCCAAACTGAGGTGTCATGGTGTGCAAAATAACAATGAATTTGGATGCGGCCTGAGTAATTACCAGTGGCTGAAATTAATTAAAGCGTTCCATCCATCACTTTTTTGTAACCTTCTTTGGGCCTGCAGCAACCATTGTGCCACTCACTTAAGTAGCCCTTCAAACCTATCTCAGGCCTGCTTTTGCAGCCTGTGTGTGAAGTTGAAACTACTATTCCGACCTGCCAAAATAAACCTTTTGCCAGGCCTCAACCTTCCTTTTTAATAGATATAAGGTACTCCCATGTTAAGCCATAATTAGCCTATAGGGCAGGATGCACTGCATTAAAATATTTGGGCATGGACTTTAAACGTTTTCATGTCCTGGTATTAAAAACTCTTACATTTGTTTTTTCACTACTGCAAGACTCACGTCTCCCATAGGATAAGATTGAGTCACCTTATTACATTTAATAAGTGATAACTTTCAATTGGGAGCCGGTAGAGAAGTCAAGTTTGTTCTCTAAAAACCTGCAATTTAAAACCCTCTTTAATGGTAAAGCTGGATTTTAAGTCAAAATTTTGAAAATGACACATTTAGAAAGTTGTGTCAACATAGGGGGGTTGGGCCCTTTACAACAACGACCTTGGACCTCTATAAATATAAACACGAAAAAACAATAGGTGGCTGTGTCCTTTTAACAATTTTACTTCTTTGTGAAGATCATTTTTTCTCAATAAAATGACCTCTGGATATTTGTTACAAATGCTCCTATCCCTTTCTGATGTTCAATATCTTATCAAGCAAGAGAGAAATATCAACTTTCTATTATGAAATGCACACATTTAAAAAAAAACCTTTGTGTTCATTGTGACAAATACATCTAAAAGCATAAACAAATAAAACAAGAACAAAACATGTGAAATTCAATGTTCAACCAGTCCTAGAGAACATTTTGTTTTTGTCCTCCATATTGATCTACGTTGTGCAAGGATACCCCATTAGTCGTGGTCTATGCATTTCAACCCCTAATTCCTTTATGGGTTCTCCTCAGGACAAGGGCTGGGTCATTTCTTGAAGAGTGAGGAAAAGATTTTTGTGTTGGAAATGTCACTGCTTCTTTAGTTTAGGAAGTGTAAAAATCCTTTTGCCTCAAGGTGGAACCCAAATTTCTTGTTTGCGAGGCTTGGTTCATTAAAGATTCATTTGTAGAAACAGCAAAAGAGTAAAACAATCCTCTTTGTGACCTTTTATGACTTGTATCATTCTTTCTTAAATTGAGATAAATAATAACCGGCAGCGTCAAAGCACTAAATTCCGTATTTGTGACTTGTTTGAGTTTTTCTGATACTAAATCCGTGTATCACTGCCAGGGCTCATTCGAATCAGGACGTGTTTTGACGTGAATGCAAGTCATAAAAGGTCACAATGTAGATCAATATGGAGGACAAAAAATTAATTTTCAGTGAAAAAGAAAAACAATCCCATTACGTCCATATTAGATAGCTTGGACCCCCATACTGTATACCAAGAGCATCTGTTGTCAATTTATCGCTCTGGCTCCCCAACTGTAGGACTAGTAGAACATTGAATTTCACATGTTTTTTCTTGTTTTATTTGTTTATGCTTTAAGATTTGTTTGTCACAATGAACACAAAGGTTTTTTTTAAATGTGTACATTTCATAATAGAAAGTTGATATTTCTCTCTTGCTTGAAAAGATATTGAAGATCAAAAAGTGATATGTGCATTTGTAAAACATATCCAGAGGTCATTTTATTGAGTAAAAATGATCTTCACAAAGAAGTAAAATTGTTAAAATGCAGCGATCTATTGTTGTTTCGTGTTTATACTTTTAGAAAGTTGCCATGTTCTTGTTCTAACCATTTGGTGCCTGCAGACTGTATCCTAGGTCACATGACTAGGTGCAGCTGGGAGTTGGCCTTAGTGTATTATTAGTTAAACAACAAAAGAGTATGTCCGATAGGAACTTGAGTTAGACTAAGAACTAACAAAAAAGTGAATCACTGTGTTTTAAAAGAACCCTCACTCACCAACCTAGTTGGTGACATGCTTCATCATTGGGTTCCCACCAGAGAGGCTGAGTGCCTCTCCGGTGTGCTGCGACGCCTGAATTACAGCGGAGCTGGATTTTGGGGATGTCAGTGCAAATAGTGAAAGTGCTATTTAAAATGGTGTCGCAATTTCATCCAAAATAATTTTAATGATGGAAAACTGGACACAGTTAAAAAGGGGTGTGATGGGCGTGTAAGTTC
The DNA here is from genome assembly GCF_964204655.1 of Triturus cristatus. Lineage (NCBI taxonomy): Eukaryota > Metazoa > Chordata > Amphibia > Caudata > Salamandridae > Triturus > Triturus cristatus. The sequence goes on from NC_140591.1 coordinate 799,939,701, forward strand.
TGGTAATTATTTGACCAGCTACATCCTAATATATGTGAGAGGTGGTCAACATGTTTCTGCTTCTAGAGATATTTAGATGAAGCATTCGTCAGGACCTTAGTGGACTACCATGGCGGTATGCGCTCGCTAAGGCGCACCCTAACCTGTGGTGTCTAGAACCGCTTAAACTTACGGTTTTAAAATGTGGCCTTCAGGATTTTTGAAAGCTTTTGATTTCTGTTGGAACAAAAAATAAAAGGACAAACAAACAGTAATTCACAACAAATATATCGACAGATAGACAATGAGTACAGGATAAACAAGTCTGTAAATGCTCTATATTGGTCTTCATTGACATTATATATAGGATCACATGCATGCATGCAGGTGCTCTGATCCCAGTCGATAATGATGTGCCTTGTTAGTAGAAAAACAGTAATAACTGTATCACTACTAGGTATCAGTATTTTAAAATTAGAACACTCTTACACTTTAAGAGGAAACCGGACTTAAAGTTGTCAGGTCAGTAAATCTATTTACAAGATATTGGTGTAATAATAGAAAAACGCCGTCATTGAAACTCAGAGTAAATTTGGGTCAATGAGAAAAGGAGGCGAAAAGGCAGACTTGAAATCTAGTGGTAAAACGTAGGGCTTCTCATACTTGATCCAATCGTGATGGCGGGGAAGGTGAAAGACAGAATTTAAATTAACGCTTACGTGAAGTGGGATTGCACATCACAACATGAGTCCTGGTGGGGGGCGGGACTTGTAGTCACACTCTGTGTGAAAGAAAGCGTGGAGGTTTAGAAAAGGTTTACAAAATGACGACTTGCCAGGCTCGGTTTATATTGTAGCGCTGTGCTCCACCACCTACTTACTACATCAAAGCCTGCCGCCCACGGGACACCTGCCTGCTCCCTCCTGAGGACTCGGATGTTAACGCGTCCATAATCCGCGAGGGTAATATAGGAAGTGTCCTGCTTTAGGGAGGAAGGCATCACGTGAGCGCGCAGACGTATTGACGTTCCATTGCGCACCAGTGTAAAAACACTAGACTGCTGACAGGTTACAGTGAGCGGTCTTTTTGGGTAGGTAAAAGAACAATAAAGCACCAAGAAGAATGAATATACTATGTTAAACGGTGCTTAGAGTTAATACAAGTATTATGGGCCATATGTAGATAGCTAAATACCGGTCGGTAACGGCCGAAAATCGGTAATTTTCCCATTACCGACCGGTATTTAGCCCTTTCCAATGTAGGAGGCAGGTTTTAGGGATTTGGTAATTTACCGAATCAGTATTTTTAGAAATCTGTAAAATACCGATTTGGTAAATTACCGAATCCTCAAATCCTATGTAGGGAGCACTCAAGTGAGTGCTTTTTTGTTTCAAGGATTCGTTATTTACCACCAACTACAGGTTGGTGGTAAATACTGAATACCTGTTAAAAAGCACTTTTGTGCTTTTCTAGATATGCCATGTGGCAGACATACATGCTCTTAGGGCATGTATGTGCGCCACAGGTGCAAACATGCACGATTCAGGGGTGCAACAGGGTGTCAATGTGACACCCTGCCACCCTTGAATCTGCTCCCCCTATTACCGAATCGGTATTTACCGAATCGGTAATAGTCAATGGCTTCCCATTCATTCCTATGGGCCTCCAGGCCCATAGGAATGAATAAGAAGGTATTCCTTATTACCGATTCGGTTAATACCGAATCAGTAATACCGAATATTACCGAATCAGTAAAATTTACCGATTTTTTACCTACATTATATTTACGATTCATAAATACCGAATCGGTAAAATTCGGTATTTAAGAATCGGTAAATATAAATTACCTACATATGGCCCTATGTGTTGAAAATAGACTGTAATAAAAACCTGCTAGATTGCGGGTTTTAATTTTTCCCAAAGAAGAGCACGAGGGGTGGAGGGAAAGAAATGTACGCACTCTCACTCGCTCGTTAATCCCATATGTGTTACAGGGAGTTGGTGTCAGAATCAGTCCTACTATACTGGAATGGAAATAAATGATAAAGAATACACAACAGGTACTCCTGGGGTGCATATCACTAGACACTCGTTCGATGAATGCTCTAGAATAAGGAAACTAGTACGTATACAGCCTACTGGGATACTCACAGTGGGAGCTGATTGGGGTTCAATCTCATATTGGGGGAGAGGTAACAAAACAAACTCAGTCAAGTTGGTAGTTGCAAAAGGTAACCTAAGCTGGTTATAACTGTGAATGTTGGTAAAGGGATATCACCTAGCGTCTGAGTACCGAACCCCAGGGGATATTATCATTAAATCCCTGTGTGTAAGTGGAAAGGTGGTAAATCCATCTCTGTTCTTTCTCGAATAGTATGTTAGCAGACCTATTTCCTGGTCTTATTTGTTCAATCACAGTCCAAAGGAGGTCATTCACATTATGTTTGGTTTGGGCATAATGTTCAGTTAGATTGGTGTTGTTCTTTCCACATCGTATGTTACTCTTGTGTTCTGCAATGCGTTGTTTTATTTTGCGAGTAGTCACGTGATTAGATATACGACGTTAGACGAGTTGCAGTTGGTATGTGCACGTTGGGTCCAAACTTTTCCTTGTTCAAGAGTCAGATTTTTTGTGGCTTTGGTTAGATGACAAACGCTGCACGAACCACAGGGAAAATGCCCTGAGACTTTTGGGAGACCCCAGGACTGAAGCACTGATGGTATGTGGTCATTCATTGTTGTTCTAGGTCTGGTATGGACCAGGGCATCCTTGATACTTCTCGCTTTTTTAAAAGGAGAAAAGTGGGTTTTCCCATTTCAAGTTGTTGCTTACTAAGATGCGCCAATGCTTACGGATTGATTTAGTCACTGCATTAGATGCAGTGCTATATGTAGTGACACACGTCAGTGAGACGCCTCCCACTGGTGTTGGGGTTTTCCTCAAGTAGTGCTTGCCTGTGTTGATTTTTCGCCCTTTTGCAACTATGCTTTAGGATATTTTCAGGGTATCCTCGTTTTAGTAGTTTGTCAGATAATCCCGCTGATTGTGTATTATTCCCAGACAGTGAGACAGAGGGGCAATAGGTGTTTAGCAGAATGGGCCATAACAATCAGGATAAGAAGGAGGAGCTGTCACCTATCACACTTGCACATCACAAAGGCTCTACCTCAATACACTCTAAAACAGTTTCACACAAGTCTTTGTGCCCCCAGTTAAGCTGAGCTAGGGCAGGGAAGCAGGAAAATCCAGACAACTCTGCTGGAGTAGGGCCTTTGAAGCTTCTCCCACTTCAAAGTGGGCACCAGTTATAATTAGTAAACCCTTACACCTAATTCTTCAGTACCCATCTGGACCCGTGGAAGGCTCAGAAGGACTGCCGTGCTGCTTTACCACCCTGCTACCTTGCTGCCCTACTGCTTGAGTGAGAAGGACTGGTCCTGAGCCCAGGACCACAAGAGTGACTCCAAGGACTAGTTGGATGGCCTCCTGATTAAAGTACCAGGGACAGAAAAGGCTTCAATCATCTTGAACCCTGCACCTGGACTCTGCCTGCTGTAAGTCCTAACCCCCAAGTGGTGCCCGCCCAGTCCTGGACATTTGCAAGTGGGGCTAAAGGTGCTCTGCCATCCGAGCTGTTGCCTCATCAAAACCGAAGCAGAGGAATGCAGACCTGGCGCAGCTCTTCGCAGCGCCTCTTCAGAACTGATAGGATTTATTGTTAGGAAGTTAGAAGACATCCACTAGTGTGTTAAAGTAAGGAATCGGTCAAAGTCTTCCATTTTGAGCAAGATTCATGTTTGCACTTGGCTTAGACAGGCTTAATATGATTTGAGCGTTGTCCACATACATATAGGAACTGATCCCTAGCTCTTGTAGGCATGTGGATTAAAAAGCAATGGAGAAAGGACTGACCCCTGTGAGACACACAGTTCAATTTCTTTGATGTGAGATGAAAAGGTGGTAATTTAGTTATCTGCTGACAGTCAGAAAGAGATTATGTAATCAGTTTGATGACCTGACAGCCCATCCCTAACCCCATTCATCTAGGGTTTTTTCATAGTATAATGATTAATGGTATGGAAGGCTGTTGACAAGTCTAAAGTACACCCTCATTGTCTACCAGGTGTCGAATATCATCCAAAACCAAGAGAAAAACAATTTCTGTTCCATTACCTATCCCAAATTCGGCTTTAAAGGAATCCAAGAGATTAGCATCTTTAAGAAATTGCTGGTGTTGTTTAAAACACTTTTTTTACAAACCAAGGAAGGGTAGAAGGGAAATTGACTAAACGTTGTTGAATTCTCATGTCTTAAGGTTTTTTTAATTTCACAGTGACATTTTTTCTATGCGATGGGGAAAATACCTTGTCTTAAATTACAGTTAAGCAAGTCCGGCAGTTGAGTTTTGAGAAAAAGGAATAGAAGATTCATGAAGTTAGCTGATGATAAGCTGGTCGGGCGACAGCACGTAAAAGCAGCATCAAAGTTGGCCCCATTAATTGGTGTGAGAGAGTTTAAAGTTATTGCAGTTTGGATAGTGTGAGTTATCATAGAAACGTTATCAGGTATAGGAATGTGTTCTGCCGGGATGTTGTCACATACTATTTCAGCCTTGTTGGATTAAAATTGAGCAAGATGCTCCTATAGATGTTTGGAGTGTTGTGAGGTAGCTGAGGAAGCTGAAGGAGATTGTAGTTCTGAAACAATATGGATTAATTCTTTGGAGAGGGTCAAAGCTTTTGAGATTCTATCAGAGAAGTAGCTATTCTTGGCTTCCCTATTTGAAATGTATGGGTGGCAGCTATGCTAATACAGTCTATTCTTTTATTTATATTATAGTCTCTACACCATTGTCTGCATACTCTGTGCCCTTCCAATTTGAGAGATATTAACTCAACAATGAATCAATGAACTTTTGCTCTATATAGTTATATCTCAAGAAAGTCTGTTGTGATTTTTGTTCTTTTGCTCTGCTGAGAAAAAAAATTGATTGGAGGAATGCTAGAATTAATCTGAAGCTTGGTCATTACTTGGGTAGAATTCCAGTCATTGTTTTTAATTCACTGTGTTACTACTGTCGGGTCCAACCTTTTGCAAGTCAGTCTTGGTTCTGTTCAGATAGGAGCATTCTAGGCATGTGATGTCCTCTCTCAACTGAAACACAAGCAACCACAGACTGATCTCAGCCTTGCTAGTACTCCTGTGTTAGGTGCAGATTACGTACATTGGCCAAGTAAACTATGGAACCCACGTCTGGGCATTCCCATTGCAATTAGGGAGTTTCACTGAGAAGAAGAAAGCAGTGAATCCATTGCAGTCCCTGGTAATGACTGTAGTGGGGCATGCCAGGATATCGTTGTTTTGACTAGCGTTCTACAGAAGAGGACCAACCACAGGCAAATCAGGGTTGGACCTCCTAGTTTTTGTTCCTTTGTCCAATTTGACTTCTTTTTGAACAAGAAAAATCTGGTCACACCAAGATCATTTTGGCTAGGTGCAATCCTACAGGTGTGGTCTCCCTCCCATGGGTCTTGCAACCACAGTTTAGCACTGTGAGACCCAAGGAAAGTGGGAAATTAGTGACCCTGGCTCACAATATCATTAAATTTGGGTGTGTACTTTCCGGAAGTGCTGCAAAACCGGGAAAAATCATCATATGCAGGTGAAAGGAGATAGATCTCAAAACAATTACCTGAACCTGCATCATGCTAATTTACAAAAGGGAATGGACAATGGATCCCCCAAAGATGGAAGATGGCCCACCCCAAAGGGTATACTAATAATTGCTATCAGAATGTTTAAAGGCTATGGAGGTCGTTTATATGGTGGTTTGTAGCCATGACTCAAGGCACGACCCATTAATTCCTTCTAGCATATATATATATATATATCATTGTATTCTGGTAGTTTCCAGTGATTTGAGTAATGCCTTTCATAGAGGTCAAGCTAATTTTAGATGTTTTGTTTGGTTTGATATCTTTTTGGCTAAAAAGACTTGTGTGCCACACCTCTTATTTTTCCCTTTGTATATGGGTAACCATCTTGGAATGTTAATCTACCCAGCCCACCCTTTAAGGGTATCCTTCATAATACAGCATGTCAGGGCCTGAAGAAATATGACCACAGCACCCCATCCTGATGGAACTCCATAGGCTCCCATTGTCAGCCCCCACCACTCTCAAATCAAGTTGCATCATCTACAAAGCCATCATGAATAGTCCTCACAATGTTTTAATGGTACACAAACCAGCTACCTCTCCGATCACTTTAGTTTATGCCTGCATTTGACCCTGTAAAGTGTTCTACTTACCTTTGGCTAGGATTGCACTAGGGAAATACTACATACATATGACAGGCACTCTGCCTACTTGAATGATAAATACACTATCTCTGGTGGCTCTCTGCACACCAGCAACAAGGACACCTTTAGATGGAAGATGAAGAAGTGCAAAAATGGGAAAAAAAGCCAAAATTAATTAGGGCTCCCTGTTTTCCGTTTTTGCTGATTTTTACAGATAAATACAGACAGAAAAACATTTATTTTCTTGTCTTTATTCATTTTTAAATGTGGATAAAAACGGAAATTGGGTTGCTTTTGAGAGCTTCTAAATACTGACTGTCAGGCCAATAGCTGTGCTGATTGATACGTAAGGGGGTTAAAAAAAGAAAATAATTTTAGTGAAGAGGCTTAAACAACAGTAGATATGCACAAGGTTGATATTGAAATGAGCATATTTTCATATAAGTGCATTGTTTTATCTTCTGCAGGGGTTCATAGCATTGAAACCTGACAGGCATTCAAGCACGAGTGCATATTTATTAGTTAAATAAATGTAGGAATATACTAATTTCAGAGTAAATTTTAAAATAAATAAATAATGAAAATACAGATAAAAGTAGCAAAAAATAAATATGGATAAATACAGATTGAAATGTCCAAAAAATAAATACCATAAAACCCGGAGCCCTAATCATAATGCAGTAACAGTCCAAACACCACCTATTGCGTGTTGACAGTGTCTCTGGCTTTGAATCTGTATAGCTTTCAGCTGCCTTTCTCCTAGGTTTGTGCTTATAAATACAACATACATACACACCTACATATACAAAATAATTCAACATTCTGGAAACAACTTCTTAACATTTTGATTAAAGGTATACGTTTTGGAGAGGCATAGGTCAACCTTTTCCACCCAGTGTGGCTAATAAAATGTATTTCCAATTAATAGAACTATATGCAGTTATTTTATTTGGTTGTTGTGTTATTGCTATTGCACCAGGAACGTTGCTTCTTGCATAGTCCCTTCAATGATGCCAGAGAACTAATAATTGATGGCACTTCCTGTGAAGTAATCTTCTAAGATGTCAAGGTGAATGCACATTAGATTGTCTTATATATTACCTTTCTGCCTGTAGCCCAACAAATCTTATCCCTGCAACTGCTGGAGGCTCATCTAGCAACAATGTAATTCTAGCAAGAGGAACTCCTCTTAGGCTACATGCCGAACAGCCTGCCTTGTGCACACCACACCTCCTGTGATGACACCCTCTCCCTGAATGGTACAGATAGAGGTGAGGTCAGTGAACCTGTAAGAAGAGTGAGCTACAACATTGTTAGGGGCAGAGTTGTTAGTTTAAAGCTGGAGACCTGCATGACCTGACGTTACAGTTGCCACCAATCCAGATTTTGACCACATCGTTCATATTTATGTTCCTGAATGAATCCAGTCAGCTCTATTACACCTCTTTGTCTGACAGTGCCTGTGGGCATCATACAAGGTTTTCACTGCAAAACAGGTCCCTCCACAATTAAAGAAAAGTAAGATGTTCAGTAGCCCACTTTGTGAATGCATCACTTTGGGATGGGTTGAGGGGAAACAGTACACCATGTGTCCACAAATTAGTCAAGATATAAACGATATCAAAGGGCTCTAGCTTTATAGGAATTTCTAAAGACATGTGTGATGAAACCAGAATAACAAGCGGCAACAATATGCATTATGGCCAAAACTTACAATCATTTTGCGATTAATTCGCATCACTTTCTCAACGCAGACCCAATGCACAATCCATTTTGGTATTAATGAAGCAAAGCAAATGTCAATTTGCATTGCTATGTATAAAAATAATAGTAATAATGTAGCACTTTGCACTTCTTTGTATTACTTTGCGTCTAGAAGGCATTACAGGGGTGGTTGTATGCTACACTCATGAATTTTAACACAAACTCACATTTACAGAGTGGTGCGCTTGCCTGAGGCTGGTGTAAGGAGGAGAAATATATTTATTTCTCCTTGTTATTTCCTCTTTACATATGTGTTGTATTCTGAAACACAAATACAAAGAGGAAAAAGCCTCCAAGGATATTTGTGTGCAGGAACATACCCCATCCTGCAAAAAAATGATCCTAATACTAACACAGGCAACTTTCCAATATGGTGTGTTGGTGTCTGCATTGGTGCTAGGCAGTCCAAAGTGTGTCAGTGCAGGGAGATAGCAGAACTGCACCATTTATTTGAAAATAAGGCACTCCTCTACTCCTTCTCTTTCATGCAACACAGTGCAGCAACTTATCTTGCTGCACTGTGTTGCATGGAATGTTTGCAAATCCAGGCCACATACTTTCTTAAGTACAGGCAAAAGAAAAAACAACCCAAGAAAAAGCACACTCCATGTAATACTATGTGTCACACATATTCCCTGTTTACATAAAAGTATACCATAATTTAGCATTTACCCTGACTTCCAAGGAGCCCCCTGGGAAAGTAAACGTTCTATCTAGTTCACCTCTATGTATGTCCATATCTCAGCCTCTCTGCCTACCTCTACTTCTGAGTTTGCCTCTATTTGCCCAGTGGCATCTTGAGGAAAAACATACTACAACTGCTTTTGTGTGAACCTTGTTTCTGAAAGTTTGGCATAATGCCGGTTCGAATGTCACCGCTCAGATATCAGCTGGAATCAATGATATGTGATCTGTTGACCAAGTTGCCTGCAGAATGTCTCTGGGTGACCCGTGAGCTTGCGTCAGCTAGAAATGTCAACTCTGCCCCCTTCACTTGGAGTACACATCTTGGAGGTTTAAAGTTTTACAAGTCATTGTTTCCATCTGGTCTAATCACCAATACCTGACTAGTGTTTTCCTCCTCACTTCTTTCATTGTTTTCACTGATTCCTTCTTCAGATATTTGGGCAACTTTGTCACTACTGCCCTGTTTTGTTCCTCTGCCTACCTTTGCGAAGAGGCCACGCCGGTTGCAGACCCTGCACTCTTTGTGTATGGTAGCGCATCCTTTGATGTTAGCGAGATGAGATAGGCTTCCACATCTGTAGCATTCCATTTTGACTCCTGCTCTCTTCTCTTTGTGTAGATGGCTTTTGTTGCCAAATTTCCTCTTTCATGAAGCATACTTCTAATCCTTTGTCTGATCTTTGACTTCATAAACCTACTTCACCCAGGACATAGATGGCTCTATGGTTTTCGCCGATTTCACCGAAACGGGTTGCCCATGACCCACAGATGTTCTTTAATTTTCCTTATATTGGTATTCTCCATCACTTGAACCCTGATCATTTCATCAGTCTTTGTACCGAAATTGCAGGTGGTGGAAAGACTCCATGAGGCCATTAAGAATTCATCAAAACATTAATTTTCCCTTTGTCTCTTGGTAAAAAAAAAAGGGTTATCTTTCCAGGGTGGTATTAATAGTAGGTTTGAACCTTATTTCTAGTCTCAACATTGCCACCTCAAATTCATCTAGATCCTCCTCCTCATTGGGCGATTGCACTTTGGGTAGTGATCTGAACATTTCATGAACTTTTGAACCTAGTAGGTGGAACAAGATGCACTTTTTTCTTTCAACTTACATCTTGTCAGCATCTATGGCTGTTAGATAGATAAACTCTTCTTTCCACAATTTCCCACATCTGGTGGATCTCCATTTGCTTGTAAAATTTTGCGAAGTAGATCAAATTGCATGATGACATTATATTGATGAAATAAAAAAGGAGTTTAACAATAGTAGCTGTACTTGAGTTAACTGGCTTTGTTAACCAATAACAAAGCCGGATTCGCCCTCAGTCGATAATGAGTGTAACTAGAGAGGCATCAGAAAACTGTAGCGCTCAACAGTTGACATGTAAAAGTACTTTGCTCAATTGAAGTTTAGTTTTGCATCAGCAATATCAAAGCATAACTTCCTGCTTAAAGTCTGACGCAGGTATGGTAACTCATGGTATGAAATGACAACAATTCAGTTTGATCCAGGGTATATTAGCAATGTCATTGCTTTTCTCCCAGTGCCTTCATCACCCATGCCTACCGGAACGAGGCCAATCCATAATCAACAGTCTTGAGCAAATCCAGTCTTTTGAGATAAATTAAATAATTCAAGATGGCCGCAATGCAGCTGGAATGCATAGATCAAATGCCTAGAAAAGGACATTAAAATGGCGGCCTCCTTGTGAAATTGAAGCTTGAACTGCCGCAAGGTTTGTACAGCATCTGGTAAATGAGAGGACGGTGCCAACCTAGTCAAAATCTTTCCCCGACAAGCCTACCTCTGACCTCGTGGTCCCTGGCTCCTCCTTCAAATGTGGGCACGTCATAGTCAGCAGGCATGTCGTCACGTAGATACGCGCTTCGCCTCGCTGTGATCATACGCATCGGAAACAGTTCTCATCGGTGCATACCCGACCAACAACGGGGACAGCAGCCGTGACAAAGTTGAAAGCAAGAGGTCCCGGATCCCCTCACTCGCCTCCAAAAAGTTGCTGTAATATAGGGAATTAAGGGAACAGCAAGCTTCTATTGAAAAGGGCAATTTATTTACTTTCTCTCACTGGTCGGCATCAATCACAATGAATAGGTGCTCAGTTTAGAATCCTCCTGAACCTAACATTCTAGGAGAAACCAATCTGATCTCTGGGGCAGGGGAAATATAGGAACAATGGAAAGCATTATCACTACACATGATTGCATTACTATAAAATATTGATATACAGCATATATTGCATTACAATACAACACAATGCCTAAGCTTCATTTAAGTGGTATTTTCCCTATTTTGCTTCCGTCCCTACATACATTTCACTCTTACCCGTACACTTCTGCTGCTCTGTTTCATGCACTCTGCTCTCATCCATTTAGGGTGACCTCACACCATACCAGTAGGAATTTGGATTCTTGATCCGGGCAGACATAGAACTTTGGAACAGCCTCTCATTTAGAAAGAGAAATGACTACTCCCACCAGCCCCTGGTCAGGTTCCTGCCCTGAGCCCAGCTCCTTTGTTGATCTAGGGTTCAAACTAATTAAATGGAACAAATGGATTTGGCGAATCAGGTAGGAAACCTAATCTCCATCTGGCTGCTTATTTTTAGGTCTGGTTACAGGCAGCTTTATCTCTTTACTGCAAGAGCTGATGTTATCAATTATTCCAAAAACTATAAAGGAAATATAGAGAAAGAATGGGATTTGGTTCAGCCTCTGACAGCCATCAGCATTCTTTTTTTTGTTGTTATTTGGCATTGCATCGTTGGTCCATCAATTTGTAGGTGCGAACTTTGTGACATTCACTTTATATGTTGACTTTGGTGCCGAAGTAGATCCTTATTGTGTCTGCTGCTCTTGCAGTTGTGCAGCACTTGGGTACTGACACTTTTTTTGCTCTCTGGTGTTTCTAAACATATGGAGTGCCCTGTTGTGCATAGCTGCTCTTGCCCTGCTGCCACTGTGCACTACTCGCACAATTAGTGCACCTTGTGGTGGGTTGTGATCCAATTGCAATGCTGACACTTATTTTCAGTACTCCCAGCAACTCCTTGCCACAGCTCTATTAAAGCATGGGCTAAACTGGCAAATGCCAAGGGCCTCACCTTCCAACCCCAACCCCCTACCCGGGTAAACTGATAACTGTGTGCATAAAAAGCAGATTGATTTTTACCTTGACCACTGGGCAGGCCCACCCACAACCTTAACACTCAGGATCCCAGGCAGCTTGTGACAAATGAACAAAAAACTATCATTACCTCTATCACTCTCTGTTTCTGCACTTCTATAAGCCTACCCCCACCTCTCTCTCTCACAACTCACGTTACCTCACCTTTCTCTCAGTACATCTCTCTACCCCACTTCTCTTTCTGCATCTCTATGTCTACATTTACATCTCTATCAACTCTCCCTAAAGCATCTCTCTACCTCATGCCTCTCATTGTAATTCGTAATTCAGTGATTTGTTCCCGTTTCACCTTGCTGTGATTTTCCTCCATCTACTTTATCTCTCACAAAATCACTCCTGTCTTCATCTCATCTGTCGAACTGTCTGTCTCTCCTTCAACACCTCCCTATCTCCATTTCGGTCCTTTCTCTACCTCACCCCTCTCTAGCTCACCTTTCTCTCATCTCTCTACCTTGTATCCCTCTTACTATCTCATCACCCTGCATACCAACTCTCTCTTTATCTAATCTCAAAATTTACCTCACTGTTTGATAGGTACTTCACTTCTCCACCTCCCCTCTTTCTTCCTTTGTGCTATCCACCTCACCTCACTCACTATTTCACTCCTTTGTCACTGCTTAGCTCTACTTCTTTTCTATGTAATTACCTTCTGCCTCTCTTTCTCTCCTTACCTATCTCTATATCACCTCACCTCTTTTTCTATACCTCACCTGCCTCTACTTCACCTTCTTTCTCTCTGCACCTCATCTATCTTTCTATCCTTGAACTTAGTGGCGTCTCCTCCGCAGAAGATGAGGTGCGTCACCCCACTGCTCTCTGAGCAGTGCAAAGGAAATATAAAAGGATAATAACTGAACGTTATTATAATTTTATGATGCCCTGTTGCCAGATAACTGGCTTTCTGGCTTTTATATTGCCTCTTTTACACACACATCGAAATTTCATGCAGGGGCTGTCCACCATCCAGGGCAATGCAGAATGCCATTACCACCATTTGCAGTTACCGTCCTCTTGCACTCGGGTGGAAGCTGTTAGAGAGCTGCTCATCTGCCCTCTCTCCTCCAAACTGTTGGCTGCACCAATATTCAGACATCTGCACTGAATTGGCAGGGCTTTTCCACCCTGTCCACCCATGCAGATTTCTGCTAATGAGGAAATCAATCCTGGTAATGCCACTGCCTGCTGCCTCGGAGGTAGGTCCTGACATTGACACAAGACATAAGAGAAGGCCTTTGGGTACAATCAGCACCTATGTTACGCAATTTCTGTTTAATAAATTTGGGTGAGTATGCTTGCCCATGATTAGGGTACACAATTTGGGTTTGTGATTCGGGTTTAAAATAGATCCTGGACCTGGTCTGTTACAATGTAGTAGTCTTAAAATCATACTGACATCAAAATGACAAAAATCCTAAAATGGGGAACCGGATATATGAATTGTTAAAGTTTTAAGTAGAAATAGCACCAACCGCCAATGATAGTCAATGGTCGCAGTAGACCAGGATCTAAGTGCAATTTGAGGCTCACAGCGATGGAGCCCAGGTTGAATATGCCAACCAGGTTAACCCTGAGCAAAGATTTTACCTTCCGACTTAGTCTTTCAAGTTCCACTCCACCACAAGAGTACACATCCATAGCCCTTCCATAACCTCAGGGGATGCACCTGGAGACGCGTACTATGTCAGGCAGGGGCCACCAGCAGGATCCAGTCCAGAGTCACTTGCCACTGGTCAGCTGAATACTTCCAGGAAAAGGCCTCTTGCAGCCTGTTGTCTCCCTGTAGTCACACAGGAGATCAGCCAACTGACCCTATGAGTCCACTTCATTGTCCTGAGCACAAGAGGGGGCAGGTAACTTGACATAGATCTTGTGTTTATTAAAACTTATCACGCAAGATCTATAGTCAAAGTTTATTGCACATCTTTTCCAATCTTCTCACCCACTGACTGGGACACAAAGTCTCTCCCAGCCAACTCAAGGCAAGCCTAAAAGATATCTGTGTCAAAGTGCCCATGGCGGGGCTTATTGAGCATTGCAGTGCCAGCCCAGAGAGGAGCAGGCCCGATGATGAAGACTTCCACGTTTGGGTGGGTGAGGGCACTTGCATCTAAGAGCAGATACTCCTAGTGACCACTACTTTTCCCTAGATCTCTAATAGATGATCTTGATAGGTATAACGGAACTGTATACTGCATTATAAGTTGTATTAAGACAGAGGAGACTGTATACTGGACCAAAAATCTCCTTGTCCTCTACAGTAACGAGTATTGTAAACAGGCCCAAAATTCCATGCATCAGGGGATTTTCGAAAAGATGAAAGTCTTTGGCTGCACTCAACTTAGGCTCTGATAGCTGGGGAGGGGGGCAGTGTACTATGGTAATCTTAGCGTCCTCCCGCATCTAACATCAAAATTCAGTTTGACGTAGGTACTATACCCATAACAAATCCAGAGACAGTGTATACATAAGAATTGTCTTGGCATCCTGATCACTCCCTTTCAAGGGTACCCCAGTTGTTACAGGTCGTACACCAGACCTGTTAAGCAGGATTTGACACAGCTTGTTTCTTGAAGGATATCCTATGCAACAACCAGTGTGTGCAATGTACCCATCAGGGGTAGCAAGCCATATATAAATGCAAACCTTTTCCTCTTCTCTATCCCTCCACTATCCACCCAAATTACTTTCATATTTTCACTATATTAATCAGGGCCGGACTGGCCGTAGCGGGCCCCGGGCAATCCCCCGGTGCGCCGCACGGGTGGGGGCCGGTTTTGGGCCCCAGGGGGCCGTTTTTGTTACAGGGCCGTTTTTGCAGCATAGCTGCAAAATCGGCCCTGTAACAAAATCGCCTGAAAACCGGCCCTAGCAAAGAGCTCGGCGGCACCTCCAAACCCCGGGGGGGGGGGCGGCCGAGCACTTTGACAGGGCCGGTTTTCGTTCCCAGTCCGGCCATGATACTAATTCACCACTAATCCCTTATGGGTTCCGAAGTAGCGTACTACTCACCGACAAAGCGCTTCAACACCCCATCAAGGGTAGCAAGCGCTCTATAAATGCAAACCTTTTCCCCTCTCTATCCCTCCACTATCCTTCTCAATCTGAATAACTGACTAACATATCCACCACTCAAACTACTTTCATATTTTCACTATACTAATTCACCACTAATCCTTCATGGGTTCCGGAGTAACATGCTACTCACTGAAAAAGAGCTTCAACGCCTCGTCAGGGGTAGTAAGCGCTATAAAAATGCAATTACAATACTAGTCTCAGTTAAAGGATATGAGGGGGTTCTATGTTGCTACCTCAAGGTTCCCAACTAACACATAACCAAAGTGATGTCACTTCATCAACAGGCACTACGTCCTTGTGGTAGGTTTTAAATGTATTTTCAGCTAATTCTTCCCAACTACTCTGACTTTACAACATCAGTTGTTTAAAAATAAAAATAAAATTATCCTAATTAATTTATATGAAAACACGTTATATAGTTAAACAAACAGTATTAAAATAATGTAATTGCTTACCTTATTGTAACTTTAATGTCACCCCTAATAATTATTCAAAACTTAAACCTAATAACCGTTAAATAATTTAAATTACAGTAACGTTATTTAACTTGTAATTCTTGTCCTAGCCCTATTCAAAACACTAAACCAATTCAAACGAAAACAAAGGCTCTTATCCGAACAAAAATACTAAACATGAACCTTTAATTAATTGATACTTAATTAAGTGTTAGAAGTTTCCTGTACCTAACCCTAACAATAACCATAACTCTATGCCTGAACTTTAATTCATTCTAATTAAATCGACTGTAATGAAATAATTATCCTAAACACACATTTTTATTTTATTTATCTGATAGCTAATAATAACTCAACCCTAAGGTCAACCCTAATGTCAACATCAACTCCTAATCAATTCAAAGTATTAGTTTTTTAATTAATTGAATTAATTTATTTTAAGCGTAACCACACATTAATTTAAATTAAAGTATTTCTAAATTAAATCAAATATTTAAATATACACCTTTTTATGTTAAAAATTAATATTCAATTAACGTATACTCCTTGATTAAATTATTGATCCTCTGAATTTAATAAAATGCAATTGCACTTATCTTTACCAATGTAGCAGCGTTCTCTCTGGTGGTACTCACTGTAGTGGTCATAGTAGTGTAGTTACATGCGTGTAGCGATGCACCGATGTAGTGCCATTTGTGAGGAAGGGAGTGGAACCTTCTGCCTGTTGTCTAAAAACCGGGCTGCAAACTCATTTCATTGCATCTGGTCTATGATAACAGTTCATACATCGGGTGTTAAGTGCATTCATAATCCTGCGACTCAAGTAGTTACTCAAGCCCTAAAGAGGCAGTTTATTCCACCAGTTCTGACCCAATTTTCGAGTGAACAGAGGGCTCATTTGAAGGAACTCTCTGTAGCTTATTGGACCTTTACAGACCAGGTTCTTCTTTTATTACTGAATACTTTGAGCATTTTACAGGTGTGTCATTTTCACCAAACTAGGTACAGTTTTGTCAAGTTATCCTCGAGACTTTGAAATGTATCACCCATACGTCTCTGAAACTGAAAACCATCTTGCTTTCGGAAGGAAATTGAGGACACAGCTTTTATCCTAGTCAACATAAACACTTATATCCTTTCTGTTTTTGCTCGCACACATTTCAGTGAGTTCTAGGACTGCTCAGGCAAGTTGAGCACTAAATAAACGCAAATAATCTAACTGTTGGGGTGAAATGTCAGGGAGTGGCTGAGGAGAATGTGCTATTCTGCACTGTCAGTTTTTTGTCCCCTTCTCACCCCTGTGAGACCAAAAATCATTCAAGCTCACACAAGGGTTACCTGTTTACATGACCATGGGCCACATGTACGACTGCCAGATTTTGCGACTTGCAAATTGCGATTTTTAGCGCCTCGCAATTTGAGAATCACAAACTCTAATGTAGGTTAGGTCGCAGGGCCAAAATAGCAACTCGCTTTTGAGTTGCATTGCGAAAATTGAAATCGCTAATAGCGAGTTTGTATCCACTCGCAAATAGTGACAGTGGTCGCAATTTGTGATTGCGGTCACAATTGGCGACCGCAAAGTTTAAATATCTTTCAGCTTCCTGTGTCAGGTGATGGACTCCAAAGACAGTAAGTCTGGAGAACAGCAAGAGTGAATAGGTTAAACCTGCAGCACACACAAACAGAGCAGAAGAGCCCAATCAGTATCCAAACCACCCTTAAAAATGGCCCACCAACAGAAAAGGTAGCAGAGAAGGAGAAAATTCAAGTTCTCTGAAAGGGAACTTAACATTTTAACTGAGGAATGCTGTAATAACCACGACCAGCTATTCATTCGTGCCTCCAAGACAGTGGCAGATTCACAAAAAAGGAAAATATGGTAGGAGATGGAGCAGAGAATCAATGCCCTGGGAGTGGCCGAACATTCCGTAGAGGAAATGAAGTAGCGTTGGTATGACCTGCGGTCTCGTGGAAAAGAGAGGGTGTCGACACTCCTGCTAAACTCTCAGGTATCAGGAGGTGGTCTCTCCAATGTACCCTCGCCCTCAACAAATTAGGACATGGTTGAGACAACCCTTGAGCATGAGACAGTCGCAGGAATAGGGAACCTGGACACGTCTGCCCCTCCACCATCACCAAGTAATTGCAAAACTACTACTATGCCAACATTTCTGCCCTTAAACCTGGTGTCTACTTTCATGCCACACACCCGGAGCTGATGGCCGGGGGAACAGACGGAGCAGATAGAGACGTAGCAAGGGGGAGTGTACACTCAGGACATGAGCCAGATGACACAGAGGAGATGAGAGAGGCAGGGTAGCATAGTACGTTTGGAGGGAGTAAAGAAGGAGTAGAGACGCTCGGTTTATTAGGGTACATTAAAATGGAGGTTACACCAGACATGGATGGTAGGGTGGGGGGAGTTGTGTTGGGGAAGGCGGGGTGGGAGGGAGTTAGGTTGGCTGATCCGTAGTACAGAAGCCTGGGGGGCATGGGCCATAGCAGGGATCTGCGAGATTGTTCATGATCAAGGCATCACATATAAGATACGGGGGGGAGATGTTCGAACTCGGATGAAGCTAGATTCTGCTGTACTTGGACTGCGACCAATTATATTTAAAGTGTGAACAATTGGCATTGTATGCACATGGATATGGCACATGTCGCTATATATGGTGTTGTCTGTACAAAAGATCAAAAAGTGTATATAAAAAAAAATACACCCTTACCCAAACATGTCTGGATGCTCAATGTAGATAGTCAAAAAAGTGCACATGGTGCATCATGGGAAATTCAGTCATAGACATAAATAGTGCAGTTAGTGTCAGACATTTGTAGAATAATATTAAATTACCAATGAGATAGTGTGTCACACATAACATTTTAATGATCTTCCCATTTACCACACATATACACCTGTGGAAGTACTGGAATGGACGGCAGATGAGGGACAAGACCAGGGCCGGATGGAGGAAGATCAGAGTGAGGTGCCTGTGAGTTTGCAAACCGAGTCACATGGCCAGTCCAGCACTATGCCTATCTTCCCACAGCCAGCTGCAGTAGAGGTGGGGGATAGCCACCAACCACACAACCCCAGGCGCAATCCAGTCATCAGGGTCCAACAGCAGCGCTACACTCAACAGGCACGTAGTCGCCAGCATTTAAGGCAGGCAGTCGGGCTCAGACGATGTCCGATGAACAGGCGATGTATGGCAAGCTGGAGGAGGTAATGCTGCAGGTTCACCACCTAGAGCAGAAACAAATGCGGTCAATTAACCGAAAACTGACTCTGGGCTTCAACACCTTGACCCAGCCATTGGCTGACAATCAAGCCCACATAGAGTCCAAAATGGATGCACTTACATGTGCCATTAGCCAACTGTGCACTGAGATGACTGAGGGCAGGAGCTTGCAAAGGTGCAGGGAGAGAAGAAGCGTCAGGATGGGGCCATGACAAGGGCCATAGGGAGGCTTGCGCAGGCAACAACACTGTCCAAGCGCACAGTGGTCCTACAGATGAAGATGGACCTCTACAGTGGGGATGTCCCAAGGGGCCTGGCACAGATCACAGCAGCCATGGAGGCCATTAAAATTGCCTACGTTGCCAGCAGAGTTAGTGCTGAGGCACTGGACATTAAAGTATCAGGTCTCAGCAGTGTATCAGCATAAGATGCCCGTGTTCTGCGATAGTGTGGTAGCCACCCACCTACACCTACACATGGCTCCAGCTCCCATACAGGATGCAGTTCTTAAAAATGAGTGCACAGTGACAGTCTAGAATTGTGTTTTGTGCTGTTTATTTCGTGTTTGGGGTGATGTAACTGCTTAACATATGAACCAAATTAAAATATGTTTTTGTGTAATGGACAGTCTATCTATCAATGTTGTTTTAACCCTGCCATTAAAGGGAACATAATTTTGAGTATTCAATTATTTGTTGTGGCATTTTGTATGAGTATTGTGTTAATGGAGATGTCTTACCATGCAAACTAATGACTGGCTATGTGGTCCCTGCGCCTTCTCCCGTCTGCTGCTCTGATTGCCTTGGTGGGCTGCTGGGCAGGGGGGCCGGGGTCATCATCCTCCAAGTTTGATCTGGTCACCTCAATGGGTAAGCCTCTCCTTCAAGCAATGTCAGTCTTGGGTGCATACTGCAAGGATCCCCCACTCTTGTGGAGGCACCTGCACTGCGCTTAAGGAGGCCAAATGTCCGCTCGATCACCAACCTGGTGCGTCTATGTGCCATGTTGCATAGCCTTTCATGTGGATTAATGGGAGACAGGTAGAGTGTGAGGCTCAGGTCCTCAGGGCATGCACACTGTCACCTGGTAAAGTAAGTATATGTGTGAGTCAACATACCAGGAGTAATGAATGGGAAAATTCATTTAAGTGTTGATATTGCCTTTCACCATCCTCAAAATCCCCTCTCTCTAGTGGTTGGCATATGCTACTGTGCCTGAACATGTAGGAGTCATGGGTGCTCCCAGGATATTTTGCCACAATATCTGTGATGATATTGTGTGCATTGCAGACAACTTGGAGGTTCAGAGAATGGGAGTTCTTGTGGTCCCTGAAAAGGTATTCCATGCAGGATAGAAGACATATGGGCACATGGGTCCCGTATATGCACCCGATGACCTGTGGGAATCTGGCTATCTGGTAGAATTGCATTGCTAAGCTGAATACCACAAAGCAAGGGTTTTATGTACAGGAAGAAAATGGCGCACACATTCAATATACGCAATATTAATACAAAAACAATTTAGGTATGGTGCTAACAGGGAGGGGAAAGCCCTCAACCCCTCAATCCGTATGGGAAAACCCACACTTAAAACATGAAACAACAGTCCCGTGCACTCATACAAATATCAGTTCCACAAAGTATGTGTGTCTTTGGTATGACATGAAAATGCTGATGCTTCGCGATTTTTGTGTATCCTTTAATGGGTCATCAGGCGAGAACACAAAGAGCCAGCCGACATGTGTTTCGTCAGAGAGAAAGTCACACTCTGACTCTTCAGGGCTGGAAACAATACAAACACATAATTGGCACAATACGGTGTAAATTCTCTTTTTACATTTCTTGAACATGACACAAAAGCACTGAGAATGAAAAGGAAGCAAAGCAAAAGACAAAAGGGATAGGACACCATAAATCCCACATGGGTGACAAGTGTCAAAACAAAAAGATTCTCAACTAGTGAATAGTGCCCATTCATCCTGTCGGTTGATCATGTGTAGAACAATAGAGGAAACCACTGCCATTCCCATGAACATGTGTTAACATGCCACCACATCTGGTGAGTACCAAGTAGACGCCAATTGATGTCAACACTGAAACACCAATACAAATGAAAAAAGACCAAACAAAGCACTGTTCCACATACCGAAGAATCAACATCCCCCGACATCTTACCTAAAAGACCGGAAGTAATCCAAAATAGCAAAGAATGTATAATGCTCATATGTCCCATCAAGACACGGATAGTCATTCAATCAGCCTTGTTAGATAAAGGACTTCATATATAGCTATGGTCTACAATCCTGCAAGTAAAAAAAGAGGTGTAGAAAACCTAACACCTGAAGTACATATTGAATATTGCCACTCTAAAGTGCCCCAAATTTTTTTTTTTAATTTCGATTCTAGGTCCTAGATAGCCCCACCGATGTGCTCGTCACACACACAGACACGGCTTACCTACAGCGAAGAGATAATTATCCACGTGAGTCACGCCCATGCAAAATATGTGCATCACAGATCCTTCAAATGTATGTCAATATCTAGAACAGATAAAACAATATATATACCAATACGAATAGGCATATCCATCTGAAACACCACGTGTGCACCCACACCATATGTCCCCTTCACAGGGAAACTTACATCTTCCGAGATCACAAAGTTCTTAGTATCGCTAGGAGACACGCGTGTGTGTCTACCCAAACCTGTAGAGGAACCAAAGATAAAAAGCACACAGACTCCAATTAATCCTCTGACCCATATTACTCAGCTAATATCATCGCCAAACGACCAATTTAAGCTAAAAATTGACACAAAGCTGCTAAGAAGGCAGCCAGAATGACTTACATCCCTCCGACACGGGTACGCGTCCTGGTGCTTCTCACTCCGACCGGTGGTGGGAATCCGGAATATGCGTACCGGAAGTATAAACACTGTTGATGGACTCAGTCAATCTCAACCACTAGACCGCGTCATTTCAATTTTAAAACACGTCAAAAGCACCCCGGAAAAAGAACACTAGGTCTCCTCTGATAAAATAAAGGGATACAGCTAGGCGGAGTGGCTACGCTCTCATTGTAGTTGCGAGTGCCAGTACGTGTGTGCAAGTCGAATGGATCAGAATGTGAGCCTCATCCAAAACATGGTAAAAAATCGGCAGTCGTGGCGCTCAGTAACTCGCCACCCTATAATCACCTTATAGCCAATGCTACATGTGTACTAGGTATTGATAAAACAATAAAACTGCACACGGTATCCCAGTTATCATACAAAAAGCAAATACCAATATTAAAAGACACAGAATTCGTTAAAACTTTATATTTCTCCAAATAATGTCGATCATACTGGAGGTCAAGTTGCTAGACCCATTATCTTGCAAGTAATTTCCAGAAATCAAATTCCAAATAAACTGACCTAAATCCGTGTAGGTACTGAATTACTCGTAGTCATCAAACCAAGATTGACAGAAAAAGATTCAAAGACACTTAACAGTTGTCCGTAGAAGGAATGGTGTGTGCACAGTAGAGGGCACACATCATTAATGTATAGGCGATGCCAGCCCCAGAATCGGCGCTAGACCAAACACATCCAGATTATCGCCAATGGAGGTAGGAACTCCCCACTGTGAAGAGAAATTAGAAAGTAGTGAATATGCCACGTAATGCCAGTGTCAGGGAAAACAGAGCAGAATAAAGGAAATCACCTTTCGGCAACCATATAAGGGTATAAAGTTCTGCGTATTACAGAGGTATGGAACCCGACTTGATCTGTGGTCTTAATGTAGATATCAGCCACTTTAAGCATCAGAAAAGACACAAAAAACATTTTCAGAATCGGCAATGTGACTGTGTGAATCAGAAAATATCCACAAACGTAATACAATATGCACAATCAGGAACACATTATTACAAAGTGACTACACACAATGCATCATCAGAAACTAAAGGTTCACAAGGATATCACAACATAATGACATCAATTTTTCATGGACAAAAACAAACTTCAGGAGACCAGATATTTGCAAGTGCCCAATTGCTCAGTTAATTGTTATACACAATGAGCTAACATTGCACATTCATGGGCATCTGCAGTAATATCATGACAGTATGTTAACACTTGACATTCATGTAGTTGTCTCTCATTGAGTCTGACGGATCTAGCACATCAATATTGACCGGGCGCTTAATCACCCAAAAAGTATTGCATCTCTGAATCACAGTTGAGACCATGCTCTACCATATGTAAACGCATGATCCAGTATGCCTCTGTTCTTCTAAGTCGCAGCTCCCTATTACCTCCACGACTACTGGGGTCTATTCTTTCTATACCAAAAAAACTTATTTCTTTGTATGGGCCCTGTGATGGACAGGCCCATGCATGCGTGGCTACTGGATACCTCACATCCTGTTGATGGAGTGCCCTGACATGCTCACTGATTCCCTCCTCACCTGCGGTGACCCCTGTGCCCCACACAGACGGTCGCTCACCTCTCACTGCTGCTGCCCGTCGCCTGCTGCTGCCTGTCGCCTGCTGCTGCCTGTTGCCTGTCGCCCACCTGCTGGTACCGACCCCGCTCACGCCGCTCCCTCCTCACCTGCGCTGACCTCCGCTTCACGCCGCTCTCCTCCTGCTGCTGCTGGCCACTCTCCTCGCCTCCTCGCCGCCGCCGCTGCCCCGGTCACTCGCCTTCCTGGTTTCCCGCCGCTGAGCCCGCAGTCCCGCCTCTCCTCCCTGCCCATTGGCCACCCAGCCTCCCGCCTCCCAGCGGACCCTCCCTCCCGGCTCCTTACTTAAGGTGACCGCGGCGGGCTGGTCAGTGTGACCCCTGTGCCCCACACAGACGGTCACTCACCTCTCACTGCTGCTGCCCGTCGCCTGCTGCTGCCTGTCGCCTGCTGCTGCCTGTTGCCTGTCGCCCACCTGCTGGTACCGACCCCGCTCACGCCGCTCCCTCCTCACCTGCGCTGACCTCCGCTTCACGCCGCTCTCCTCCTGCTGCTGCTGGCCACTCTCCTCGCCTCCTCGCCGCCGCCGCTGCCCCGGTCACTCGCCTTCCTGGTTTCCCGCCGCTGAGCCCGCAGTCCCGCCTCTCCTCCCTGCCCATTGGCCACCCAGCTTCCCGCCTCCCAGCGGACCCTCCCTCCCGGCTCCTTACTTAAGGTGACCGCGGCGGGCTGGTCAGTGTGACCCCTGTGCCCCACACAGACGGTCGCTCACCTCTCACTGCTGCTGCCCGTCGCCTGCTGCTGCCTGTCGCCTGCTGCTGCCTGTTGCCTGTCGCCCACCTGCTGGTACCGACCCCGCTCACGCCGCTCCCTCCTCACCTGCGCTGACCTCCGCTTCACGCCGCTCTCCTCCTGCTGCTGCTGGCCACTCTCCTCGCCTCCTCGCCGCCGCCGCTGCCCCGGTCACTCGCCTTCCTGGTTTCCCGCCGCTGAGCCCGCAGTCCCGCCTCTCCTCCCTGCCCATTGGCCACCCAGCCTCCCGCCTCCCAGCGGACCCTCCCTCCCGGCTCCTTACTTAAGGTGACCGCGGCGGGCTGGTCAGTGTGACCCCTGTGCCCCACACAGACGGTCGCTCACCTCTCACTGCTGCTGCCCGTCGCCTGCTGCTGCCTGTCGCCTGCTGCTGCCTGTTGCCTGTCGCCCACCTGCTGGTACCGACCCCGCTCACGCCGCTCCCTCCTCACCTGCGCTGACCTCCGCTTCACGCCGCTCTCCTCCTGCTGCTGCTGGCCACTCTCCTCGCCTCCTCGCCGCCGCCGCTGCCCCGGTCACTCGCCTTCCTGGTTTCCCGCCGCTGAGCCCGCAGTCCCGCCTCTCCTCCCTGCCCATTGGCCACCCAGCCTCCCGCCTCCCAGCGGACCCTCCCTCCCGGCTCCTTACTTAAGGTGACCGCGGCGGGCTGGTCAGTGTGACCCCTGTGCCCCACACAGACGGTCGCTCACCTCTCACTGCTGCTGCCCGTCGCCTGCTGCTGCCTGTCGCCTGCTGCTGCCTGTTGCCTGTCGCCCACCTGCTGGTACCGACCCCGCTCACGCCGCTCCCTCCTCACCTGCGCTGACCTCCGCTTCACGCCGCTCTCCTCCTGCTGCTGCTGGCCACTCTCCTCGCCTCCTCGCCGCCGCCGCTGCCCCGGTCACTCGCCTTCCTGGTTTCCCGCCGCTGAGCCCGCAGTCCCGCCTCTCCTCCCTGCCCATTGGCCACCCAGCCTCCCGCCTCCCAGCGGACCCTCCCTCCCGGCTCCTTACTTATGACGCCCCCCCAGCGACCGCGCAGCGGACGCGCGCAGCGGGAGCGCCGACTGAGCGCCGAAGGTGCGCCAAAGGTAAGCCCGTCTGCGCCCGTCCGCGCCTGGACCGCGCCCAGCGCCAGACCCCCTGGCCCCCGCGCCCGCCAGCCCCCCCGCAGGACCTACGACTTCGCTACGCTCATCGCACTCAAACCCGCCCGAGCCCCCGGATGCCACCGAGCGTCCCCGCGACGCACCCATGGACCCTTCGACTGCCGATCCTGCAACTTCTCCTGCCTCCGAACAAGCACCACGCCCACCAAGACGGACAACAGCAACCACCTCAAGTGCATCCTGATCAACACCCGTTCCATCCACAGACACGCCGTGGAACTCTGGAACCTCCTCGACACCGCATCTCCAGACGTCGCCTTCCTCACGGAAACCTGGATGAACGACTCCTCAGCCCCCGACATCGCCATAGCCATCCCGGACGGCTACAAGATCATCAGGAGGGATCGCAACAACCAGACCGGAGGGGGCATCGCCATCGTTCACAAAAGCACCATTCGCATCTCGACTGACTCCACCGACGCATTCAACACCGCCGAATACCTGCACTTCCAGATCCACACCGACCCCAAGACTACCCTCAGAGGCACCCTCATCTACAGACCCCCGGGACCACGCGCACAGTTCTGCGAAGACATCACGGACTTCATCAGCCCTCACGCCCTCCCCTCCACCGACTACATCCTCCTCGGAGACCTCAACTTCCACCTGGAGAACAACAACGACCGCAACACGACCACCCTGCTGGACAACCTCGCCAACCTCGGACTCCAGCAACTGGTCAACACCCCCACCCACTACGCCGGCCACACGCTCGACCCCCTCTTCTCATCCAGCAAGCACATCACCTTCAGCCACTGCACCGGACTCCACTGGACTGACCACAGCTGCGTCCACTTCAGCTTCAAGAAGAACACGGTCCACCACCACCCGAAGCAGGTTCCCCACAGAAACTGGAGCAAGATCACCGTCGACCAGCTCACCACCTCCCTCAGCCAGAACCCACCGGTCCGGACAACGGACCCTAACACAGCAGCCCTCGACCTCACGCAATGGCTGACCTCCTGTGCCAACGACCTCGCCCCACTGAAGAACCCACTCACCAGGCCCAGAAGCAAGAAGGCCCCCTGGTTCACCGATGAACTCAAGGACTCCAAGAAGGCCTGCCGCACCCTCGAGAAGGCCTGGCTCCTCGACAAGACCACCGACAACATGACCGCCCTCAAACTCGCCACCCGCAGACATCACCAGCTCATCCGCACCACCAAGAAGAAATCTTTGAAGGAACGACTGGACAAGAACGCCCATGACAGCAAGGAGCTCTTCAACATCGTCAAGGAGTTCTCCAACCCCAGCACCAGCAACAACGACATCACTCCCTCGCAGGACCTCTGCGACTCCCTCGCCTCGTACTTCCACCGCAAGATCGCCGACATCCACAACAGTTTTGGCGCTCCACCCCCGCACCCATCGACCGAACCTACGCACCCCGCCGCTATCCTCCAGACATGGACCAAAGTGACCCTCGAAGACACGACACGCATGATGAACACCATCCACTCCGGATCTCCGACCGACCCATGCCCCCACCATGTCTTCAACAAGGCCGCCTCTACCATCGCACCCCACCTCCGAGACATCATCAACGCCTCCTTCGACACAGCCACCTTCCCAGAGAGCTGGAAGCACGCCGAGCTCAGCGCACTACTGAAGAAACCAACTGCGGACCCGACCGACCTCAAGAACTTCCGCCCTATCTCGCTCCTTCCTTTCCCTGCCAAAGTCATCGAGAAGGTCGTCAACAAGCAGCTGGCCGCCTTCCTCGAGACGAACGGATCCCTCGACCCATCGCAATCCGGATTCAGAGCCAACCACAGCACAGAGACCGCCCTCATCGCAGCCACCGACGACATCCGAGCCCTGCTCGACAAAGGTGAAACAGCGGCACTCATCCTCCTTGACCTCTCCGCAGCATTTGACACTGTCTGCCACCGCACCCTAGTCCAACGCCTCAACGACACCGGCATCCAGGGGATTGCTCTGGAATGGATCATCTCATACCTCTCCGGCAGAACACAGAGAGTACGCCTCCCTCCGTTCCGCTCTGAGGCCACCGAAGTCATCTGCGGCGTCCCGCAAGGATCATCGCTCAGCCCCACTCTCTTCAACATCTACATGAAACCCCTCGCTGCCATCGCACGCCAACACAACCTCAACATCATCTCCTACGCCGATGACACCCAGCTGATTCTCTCCCTGACCAGAGACCCCGACACCGCCAAAGCCGACCTACACGAAGGGATGAAAGATGTCGCCGAATGGATGAACATCAGCCGCCTGAAGTTGAACACGGACAAGACAGAAGTCCTCATCCTGGGACCATCGCCCTCTGCATGGGACGACTCCTGGTGGCCCCCGGCCCTGGGCACCGCACCCAAGCCAACGGACCACGCACGCAACTTGGGCGTCATCCTGGACTCCTCCCTGTCGATGACCAGACAAGTCAACGCCGTCTCCTCATCTTGCTTCCACAACCTCCGCATGCTCCGCAAGATCTTCAGATGGATCCCGACTGAGACCAGGAAGACTGTCACCCAGGCCCTCGTCACCAGCAGACTAGACTACGGAAACACCCTCTACGCCGGTACAACAGCCAAGCTTCAGAAAAGACTTCAGCGTATCCAGAACGCCTCCGCCCGTCTCATCCTGGACGCCCCCCGACGCAGCCACATCTCGAACCACCTAAGAGACCTGCACTGGCTCCCTGTCAACAAGAGGATCACGTTCAGACTCCTCACCCACGCACACAAATCCCTCCACGACCTGGGCCCAAGGTACCTCAACGACCGCCTGACCTTCTACACGCCCACCCGACAGCTACGATCCGCGTACCTCGCCCTCGCCGTCGTCCCTCGCATCCAGAGAGCCACCGCCGGAGGAAGATCCTTCTCCTACCTGGCGGCTAAGACATGGAACTCCCTGCCCGTCCACCTGCGGCTGACCCAGGACCACCTCGCCTTCAGGAAACAGCTTAAGACCTGGCTGTTCGAGCAGTAGCAGACCCCCTCCCCCAGCGCCTTGAGACCCTTCCGGGTGAGTAGTGCGCGTTATAAATTCCTTGATTGATTGATTGATCCTGTTGATGGAGTGCCCTGACATGCTCACTGATTCTCTCCTTAAGGGGTCGAATAGTGCTCCCCACATATTGTTCACCACATTGGCATTCAATAATATAAATCACAAACTTAGTCAAACAGTTGATGTTGGATTTAATTTCATAGGTTCTATTATTGAAACCCTTGAAAGTTTTGACCTTATGTTGTGCCCACCTACACACCCCACATGCTCCACATTTATGAAAACCAGTGCCATGTGTGGAGAGCCACGTCTCTTTGGGATTAGTCTTAGGTACTGTAGGGCTCAGTCTGGCGCGGAGAGTTCTTCCCCTTCTGAAAGTGATCAATGGCGAGTTGGTAATACAACCTGACAAAGAATTGTCTGACAAAAGTAAACCCCAATGTTTCTTGAGGCTTTTACGCAGAATTTGATTGAGATCAGAATATTCTGTGATCATTCGGATTTTCTGATTATCAGCTCTGTGCTTATCCTTGGTCAAAAGTGTATCTGAACGATTCATACTGAACACCCTTTTTTCTGCTCTATTGAGATGGGTCGATGCATAACCCCTTCTTTGGAATCTAGTCCTCATATCCTTAATACAATTACGGAATTCGGTCTCTTCACTGCAGATACGCCTCGCCCTAATGTACTCGCCATAGGGAATAGAACTAATTTGATGTGCTGGGTGATGACTATCTGCGTGTAAGACAGAATTGCATGAAGTATCTTTACGAAAAAGACGACTATGTAAATGACCGTCCTTAACGTACAGTTCTATATCAAGAAAGTTGATTCTTACAGGGCTAGATTCCATAGTGAATTTCATGCCGAAATCGTTGGTGTTCAAAAAGTGGCTGAATTGTTCCAATTCCATTTGTGAACCAGACCAACAGAGCAGGCAGTCGTCAATATACCTGCCCCAAAAGATGATATGGTCCACCCAAGATGCTCCCTTGTCGCCCCATATCCACTCACTCTCAAGGCCTCCCATAAACAAGCATGCAAACGAGGGCGAGAATCTAGAGCGCATTGCGACTCCAGTAATCTGTTTATACCACTTGTTGTCAAACTGAAAAAAGTTGTTATCCAAAATGAGTTGCATCATAGTTATTATCATCTCATTGTGCAGCCATTGGGTAGCTGGTTGATTGTTCAGTAGTCGTGTCACTACCTGAAGTCCCAATACTGGTTGAATTTTGGTATAAAGTGATACCACATCTAGTGTCGCCAGAATCATCCCTGGATGCCAATCTAAGTCTGTGAGTAGACTCAAGATGTGTTTGGAGTCTCTGATATAGCTCGGTAAATTACAGACTAATGGGCCCAAGAATAAGTCTACATACTCTGAAAGTTTTTCCGTGGGGCCCCCTATGCCCGAAACGATGGGTCTACCTGGTGGAAAAGGTTGGTGTTTATGTACCTTGGGCAAGGTGTATAGACATGGATAAGTAGGTCTGAATACTTTAAGGTAAGCCCACTCATCATCATCCAGAAGGCCCTTGGTGTGCCACTCAGCCAAATGTTTGTTGATCAAGTTGCTGAGAGGACCCATCGGGTTATAAGGTACCTCTTCATAACAGGTCGTATCTGTGAGCTGGGACATGATTTCCTTATTATAATCCACTCTATTCATTATCACCACGTTCCCACCTTTATCAGCTTCTCTAATGAGAATCTCCTGATCAGTACTCAACAACTTAAGAGCCTGTCTTTCACCAGTATTGAGATTATCACGTGAGAAGCTGTTTTTCATTGCTAAGCTGCATACTGCTTTCACAGTGCGGCTTTAAGGTGGCTATTAGCTCCAAGATCACATTGCTACTCAGCCTGTAATGTTCATAAATCTCTTCCTCTGTCTTCTCAAACATGGAATATCCTCTCCTGTGTCTACTCCTCTAATGAGTAGCCAGTATGTGCATCCTCCTCGCTATCACATATAGGACAGCCATTGTGGAAGTCCCTGATGGACTCTGGGGCTGTTTTTTAAATTTGGGCCCTGTTACCACCTGTTTTGAATTGGTGGTAAACTGCATGTGCAAACGAGTCATTTTGCACATATTTGCAATTTGTAACTCACTTGTACATGCTGTTTGCAACTCGCAATTAGGGATTCCCTAATTGTGACTTGCAAAATCTGGTCGCAAAATTTACAGTCGCAAATCAGTAGCATCACCATTTTCGTTTTGTGAATGCTTGTCGTACATCGCATATGGCCGTTTTTGCATTTGCAAAGTAATTTGTGAGTTGCAAGTCCGTTGTACATGTGGCCCCATGACCCCAGCACTGTGCACCTAAAAATACCCTTCTTTAAAGCGTTACAGCTGCCTTTTCCATCTGGGTGTTGTGGGGCTGGCAGTGGCGGTAACAATATTAGGAGCAAAAATCGAAGATTTTTCCCCAATTTCCTTCAAGGAAAGATGTCTACTGGTTTTCCAGTGTAAATATTCTGCCAGTCTTCCTTAACCAGGATCTTTCACTTCCATATATGTGTGCTATCAGTGTTTACAGACAATGGGCCAGATTCACAAAAGTAATTGGAGACAAAATCCTAAATTGACGACTTTTGGTATTCACAATGGGCATTTAGGAGTAGTAAAGTTAGGATTTTGTCTCGGTTAAAGTTAAGTTTTACTTAAGTTAAACTTACGACCAAAACGTAAGTTTAACTGAGACGAAAACCTAACTTTACTACTCTTTAAATGCCCTTTGTGAATACCGAAAGTCGTAAAGTTAGGATTTTGTCTCCGATTTCTTTTGTGAATCGGGCCCAATGTGTATGTAAAGGCTGAGTTTGAGGATTGTGAATTTGTTAGAGTACATGTAGGAATCCATTTTGGATTCCGTGTGTGGCAACCTAAGATGGTGGAGGGCTTAGTGTGAGGCAACCCAGATCACTGCTGACCTGAGAATCATCCCTTTGTGTATTCCTCTCTTAGACCATAGTCTGTTGTAAGGTAATACAGTATTCCTGCAAAAAGAACTATTGATGGACAGAATGCAGAACAATGTCATATATTCACCCCAGTACAGAGATCTGGGCCTAAATTCATCGTTTTTTTGCTCACCATGCCATGCCAGTTTGGACCCAGCCATGTGCAAATCAGTCTTGACCCTGTGCCCTATGGGAACAGTCCAGCCCGAACTGCCAGGCCAGGTCATCCCTGGACTGGAAACAAGCATCCTAGGACCGGTTTCGGGGTTTCACCCCTCTTCAGCCAGGATAGCTTGATTCCAGTGGCATGGAGAGCACGGGACTCACGTCTGAGCATACCAGTCCCACTCGGGGTGACAAATGCAAAAAGAACTATTGATGGACAGAATGCAGAACAATGTCATACATTCACCCCAGTACAGAGATCTGGGCCTAACTCCATCGTTTTTTTGCTCACCATGCCATTCCAGTTTGGACCCAGCCATATGCAAATCAGTCTTGACCCTGTGCTCTATGGGAACAGTCGAGCCCGAACTGCCAGGCCAGGTCCTCCCTGGACTGGAAACAAGTATCCTAGGACCGGTTTCGGGGTATCACCCCTCTTCAGCCTGGATAGCTTGATTCCAGTGGTATGGAGAGCACAGGACTCACGTCTGAGCATACCCGTCCCACTCGGGGTGACAAATGCAAAAAGAACTGTTGATGGACAGAATGCAGAACAATGTCATTCATTCACCCCAGTACAGAGATCTGGGCCTACCTAAATCCATCGTTTTTTTGCTCACCATGCCATTCCAGTTTAGACCCAGCCATATGTAAATCAGTCTTGACCCTGTGCCCTATGGGAACAGTCCAGCTCGAATTGCCAGGCCAGGTCCTCGCTGGACTGGAAACAAGCATCCTAGGACCGGTTTCGGGGTTTCACCCCTCTTCAGCCAGGATAGCTTGATTCCAGTGGCATGGAGAGCACGGGACTCACGTCTGAGCATACCCGTCCCACTCGGGGTGACAAATGCAAAAAGAACTATTGATGGACAGAATGCAGAACAATGTCATACATTCACCCCTATACAGAGACCTGGGCCTAAATCCATTGTTTTTTTGCTCACCATGCCATTCCGGTTTGGACCCAGCCTTATGCAAATCAGTCTTGACCCTGTGCCCTATGGAAACAGTCCAGCCCGAACTGCCAGGCCAGGTCCTCCCTGGACTGGAAACAAGCATCCTAGGACCGGTTTCGGGGTTTCATCCCTCTTCAGCCAGGATAGCTTGATTCCAGTGGCATGGAGAGCACGGGACTCACGTCTGAGCATACCCGTCCCACTCGGGGTGACAAATGCAAAAATAACTATTGTTGGACAGAATGCAGAACAATGTCATACATTCACCCCAGTACAGAGATCTGGGACTAAATCCAGCGTTTTTTTGCTCGCCATGCCATTCCAGTTTGGACCCAGCCATATGCAAATCAGTCTTGACCCTGTGCTCTATGGGAACAGTCGAGCCCGAACTGCCAGGCCAGGTCCTCCCTGGACTGGAAACAAGCATCCTAGGACCAGTGTCGGGGTTTCACCCCTCTTTAGCAAGGATAGCTTGATTCCAGTGGCATGGAGAGCACGGGACTCACGTCTGAGCATACCCGTCCCACTCGGGGTGACAAATACAAAAAGAACTATTGATGGACAGAATGCAGAACAATGTCATACATTCAGCCCAGTACAGAGATCTGGGCCTAGATCCATCGTTTTTTTGCTCACCATGCCATTCCAGTTTGGACCCAGCCATATGCAAATCAGTCTTGACCCTGTGCCCTAGGGGAACAGTCCAGCCCGAACTGCCAGGCCAGGTCCTCTCTGGACTGGAAACAAGCATCCTTGGACTGGTTTCGGGGTTTCACCCCTCTTCAGCCAGGATAGCTTGATTCCAGTGGCATGGAGAGCACGGGAGTCACGTCTAAGCATACCCTTCCCACTCGGGGTGACAAATGCAAAAAGAACTATTGATGGACAGAATGCAGAACAATGTCATACATTCACCCCAGTACAGAGATCTGGGCCTCAATCCATCATTTTTTTGCTCACCATGCCATTCCAGTTTGGACCCAACCATATGCAAATCAGTCTTGACCCTGTGCCTTATGGGAACAGTCCAGCCCGAACTGCCAGGCCAGGTCCTCCCTGGACTGGAAACAAGCATCCTAGGACCGGTTTCGGGGTTTCACCCCTCTTCAGCCAGGATAGCTTGATTCCAGTGGCATGGAGAGCACGGGACTCACGTCTGAGCATACCCGTCCCACTCGGGGTGACAAATGCAAAAAGAACTATTGATGGACAGAATGCAGAACAATGTCATACATTCACCCCAGTGAGATCTGGGCCTAAATCCATTGTTATTTTGCTCACAATGCCATTCCAGTTTGGACCCAGCCATATGCAAATCAGTCTTGACCCTGTGCTCAATGGGAACAGTCGATCCCGAACTGCCAGGCCAGGTCCTCCCTGGACTGGAAACAAGCATGGACATGTCTGAACTGGGGTGCCGGAGTGAGCTAAAGAATGATGATGGAATAAACCCAGATCAGTTGACTGGGGGTGAGTGCTTGCAATGTTTAACACTCCGTCCGTCATCCCCTTTGGTTTTGCTTTGTTCGCCCTAAGTTGGCAGGGTATGCCCAGACGTGGGTTCCTTGCTCACTTTGCCACTGGATTCAAGCTAGCCTGGCTGATGACGGCTGATTAGCAAGAAACCGGTCCCAGGATGCTTGTTTCCGGTCCAGGGAAGACATAGCTTGGCAGATCGGGCTGGACTGTTCCCATGAGGAACAGGGTCAGACTGATTTGCGTATGGACATGTCTGAACTGGGGTGGCGGAGTGAGCTAAAGAATGATGATGGAATAAACCCAGATCAGTTGACTGGGGGGGAGTGCTTGCAATGTTCAACACTCCGTCCATCATCCCCTTTGGTTTTGCTTTGTTCGCCCTAAGTTGGCAGGGTATGCCCAGACGTGGGTCCCTTTCTCACTGTGCCACTGGATTCAAGC
The DNA here is from genome assembly GCF_964204655.1 of Triturus cristatus. NCBI lineage: Eukaryota > Metazoa > Chordata > Amphibia > Caudata > Salamandridae > Triturus > Triturus cristatus. The sequence goes on from NC_140591.1 coordinate 799,973,811, forward strand.
TAGCCTGGCTGATGATGGCTGATTAGCCAGAAACCGGTCCCAGGAAGCTTGTTTCCGGTCCAGGGAAGACATAGCTTGGCAGATCGGGCTGGACTGTTCCCATGAGGAACAGGGTCAGACTGATTTGCTTATGGACATGTCTGAACTGGGGTGGCGGAGTGAGCTAAAGAATGATGATGGAATAAACCCAGATCAGTTGACTGGGGGTGAGTGCTTGCAATGTTCAACACTCCGTCCATCATCCCCTTTGGTTTTGCTTTGTTCGCCCTAATTTGGCAGGGTATGCCCAGACGTGGGTCCCTAGCTCACTTTGCCACTGGATTCAAGCTAACCTGGCTGATAACAGCTGATTAGCCAGAAACCGGTCCCAGGATGCTTGTTTCCGGTCCAGGGAAGACATAGCTTGGCAGATCGGGCTGGACTGTTCCCATGAGGAACAGGGTCAGACTGATTTGCTTATGGACATGTCTGAACTGGGGTGGCGGAGTGAGCTAAAGAATGATGATGATGGAATAAACCCAGATCAGTTGACTGGGGGTGAGTGCTTGCAATGTTCAACACTCAGTCCATCATCCCCTTTGGTTTTGCTTTGTTCGCCTTAAGTTGGCAGGCCATGCCCAGACGTGGGTTCCTTGCTCACTTTGCCACTGGATTCAAGGTAGCCTGGCTGATGACGGCTGATTAGCAAGAAACCGGTCCCAGGATGCTTGTTTCCGGTCCAGGGAAGACATAGCTTGGCAGATCGGGCTGGACTGTTCCCATGAGGAACAGGGTCAGACTGATTTGCTTATGGACATGTCTGAACTGGGGTGGCGGAGTGAGCTAAAGAATGATGATGGAATAAACCCAGATCAGTTGACTGGGGGTGAGTGCTTGCAATGTTCAACACTCCGTCCATCATCCCCTTTGGTTTTGCTTTGTTCGCCCTAAGTTGGCAGGGCATGCCCAGGCGTGGGTCCCTAGCTCACTTTGCCACTGGATTCAAGCTAACCTGGCTGATAACAGCTGATTAGCCAGAAACCGGTCCCAGGATGCTTGTTTCCGGTCCAGGGAAAACATAGCTTGGCAGATCGGGCTGGACTGTTCCCATGAGGAACAGGGTCAGACTGATTTGCTTATGGACATGTCTGAACTGGGGTGGCGGAGTGAGCTAAAGAATGATGATGATGGAATAAACCCAGATCAGTTGACTGGGGGTGAGTGCTTGCAATGTTCAACACTCAGTCCATCATCCCCTTTGGTTTTGCTTTGTTCGCCTTAAGTTGGCAGGGTATGCCCAGATGTGGGTCCCTTGCTTACTTTGCCACTGGATTCAAGCTAACCTGGCTGATGACGGCTGATTTGCCATAAACCGGTCCCAGGATGCTTGTTTCCGGTCCAGGGAAGACATAGCTTGGCAGATTGGGCTGAACTGTTCCCATGAGGAACAGGGTCAGACTGATTTGCTTATGGACATGTCTGAACTGGGGTGGCGGAGTGAGCTAAAGAATGATGATGGAATAAATCCAGATCAGTTGACTGGGGGTGAGTGCTTGCAATGTTCAACACTCCGTCCATCATCCCCTTTGGTTTTGCTTTGTTCGCCCTAAGTTGGCAGGGTATGCCCAGATGTGGGTCCCTTATTCACTTTGCCACTGGATTCAAGCTAGCCTGGCTGATGACGGCTGATTAGCCAGAAACCGGTCCCAGGATGCTTGTTTCCGGTCCAGGGAAGACATAGCTTGGCAGATTGGGCTGAACTGTTCCCATGAGGAACAGGGTCGGACTGGTTTGCTTATGGACATGTCTGAACTGGGGTGGCGGAGTGAGCTAAAGAATGATGATGGAATAAACCCAGATCAGTTGACTGGGGGTGAGTGCTTGCAATGTTCAACACTCCGTCCATCATCCCCTTTGGTTTTGCTTTGTTCGCCCGAAGTTGGCAGGGTATGCCCAGACGTGGGTCCCTTGCTCACTTTGCCACTGGATTCAAGCTAGGCAGGCTGATGATGGCTGATTATCCAGAAACCTGTCCCAGGATGCTTGTTTCCGGTCCAGGGAAGACATAGCTTGGTAGATCGGGCTGGACTGTTCCCATGAGGAACAGGGTCAGACTGGTTTGCTTATGGACATGTCTGAACTGGGGTTGCGGAGTGAGCTAAAGAATGATGTTGGAATAAACCCAGATCAGTTGACTGGGGGTGAGTGCTTGCAATGTTTAACACTCCGTCCATCATCCCCTTTGGTTTTGCTTTGTTCGCCCTAAGTTGGCAGGGCATGCCCAGGCGTGGGTCCCTAGCTCACTTTGCCACTGGATTCAAGCTAACCTGGCTGATAACGGCTGATTAGCCAGAAACCGGTCCCAGGATGCTTGTTTCCGGTCCAGGGAAGACATAGCTTGGCAGATCGGGCTGGACTGTTCCCATGAGGAACAGGGTCAGACTGATTTGCTTATGGACATGTCTGAACTGGGGTGGCGGAGTGAGCTAAAGAATGATGATGATGGAATAAACCCAGATCAGTTGACTGGGGGTGAGTGCTTGCAATGTTCAACACTCAGTCCATCATCCCCTTTGGTTTTGCTTTGTTCGCCTTAAGTTGGCAGGGTATGCCCAGACGTGGGTCCCTTGCTTACTTTGCCACTGGATTCAAGCTAACCTGGCTGATGACAGCTGATTTGCCATAAACCGGTCCCAGGATGCTTGTTTCCGGTCCAGGGAAGACATAGCTTGGCAGATTGGGCTGAACTGTTCCCATGAGGAACAGGGTCAGACTGATTTGCTTATGGACATGTCTGAACTGGGGTGGCGGAGTGAGCTAAAGAATGATGATGGAATAAATCCAGATCAGTTGACTGGGGGTGAGTGCTTGCAATGTTCAACACTCCGTCCATCATCCCCTTTGGTTTTGCTTTGTTCGCCCTAAGTTGGCAGGGTATGCCCAGATGTGGGTCCCTTATTCACTTTGCCACTGGATTCAAGCTAGCCTGGCTGATGACGGCTGATTAGCCAGAAACCGGTCCCAGGATGCTTGTTTCCGGTCCAGGGAAGACATAGCTTGGCAGATTGGGCTGAACTGTTCCCATGAGGAACAGGGTCGGACTGGTTTGCTTATGGACATGTCTGAACTGGGGTGGCGGAGTGAGCTAAAGAATGATGTTGGAATAAACCCAGATCAGTTGACTGGGGGTGAGTGCTTGCAATGTTTAACACTCCGTCCATCATCCCCTTTGGTTTTGCTTTGTTCGCCCTAAGTTGGCAGGGCATGCCCAGGCGTGGGTCCCTAGCTCCCTTTGCCACTGGATTCAAGCTAATCTGGCTGATAACAGCTGATTAGCCAGAAACCGGTCCCAGGATGCTTGTTTCCGGTCCAGGGAAAACATAGCTTGGCAGATCGGGCTGGACTGTTCCCATGAGGAACAGGGTCAGACTGATTTGCTTATGGACATGTCTGAACTGGGGTGGCGGAGTGAGCTAAAGAATGATGATGATGGAATAAACCCAGATCAGTTGACTGGGGGTGAGTGCTTGCAATGTTCAACACTCAGTCCATCATCCCCTTTGGTTTTGCTTTGTTCGCCTTAAGTTGGCAGGGCATGCCCAGACGTGGGTTCCTTGCTCACTTTGCCACTGGATTCAAGGTAGCCTGGCTGATGACGGCTGATTAGCAAGAAACCGGTCCCAGGATGCTTGTTTCCGGTCCAGGGAAGACATAGCTTGGCAGATCGGGCTGGACTGTTCCCATGAGGAACAGGGTCAGACTGATTTGCTCATGGACATGTCTGAACTGGGGTGGCGGAGTGAGCTAAAGAATGATGATGGAATAAACCCAGATCAGTTGACTGGGGGGGAGTGCTTGCAATGTTCAACACTCCGTCCATCATCCCCTTTGGTTTTGCTTTGTTCGCCCTAAGTTGGCAGGGTATGCCCAGACGTGGGTCCCTTGCTCACTGTGCCACTGGATTCAAGCTAGCCTGGCTGATGATGGCTGATTAGCCAGAAACCGGTCCCAGGAAGCTTGTTTCCGGTCCAGGGAAGACATAGCTTGGCAGATCGGGCTGGACTGTTCCCATGAGGAACAGGGTCAGACTGATTTGCTTATGGAAATGTCTGAACTGGGGTGGCGGAGTGAGCTAAAGAATGATGATGGAATAAACCCAGATCAGTTGACTGGGGGTGAGTGCTTGCAATGTTCAACACTCCGTCCATCATCCCCTTTGGTTTTGCTTTGTTCGCCCTAAGTTGGCAGGGTATGCCCAGACGTGGGTCCCTTGCTCACTTTGCCACTGGATTCAAGCTAGGCAGGCTGATGATGGCTGATTATCCAGAAACCTGTCCCAGGATGCTTGTTTCCGGTCCAGGGAAGACATAGCTTGGTAGATCGGGCTGGACTGTTCCCATGAGGAACAGGGTCAGACTGATTTGCTTATGGACATGTCTGAACTGGGGTTGCGGAGTGAGCTAAAGAATGATGTTGGAATAAACCCAGATCAGTTGACTGGGGGTGAGTGCTTGCAATGTTTAACACTCCGTCCATCATCCCCTTTGGTTTTGCTTTGTTCACCCTAAGTTGGCAGGGCATGCCCAGGCGTGGGTCCCTAGCTCACTTTGCCACTGGATTCAAGCTAACCTGGCTGATAACGGCTGATTAGCCAGAAACCGGTCCCAGGATGCTTGTTTCCGGTCCAGGGAAGACATAGCTTGGCAGATCGGGCTGGACTGTTCCCATGAGGAACAGGGTCAGACTGATTTGCTTATGGACATGTCTGAACTGGGGTGGCGGAGTGAGCTAAAGAATGATGATGATGGAATAAACCCAGATCAGTTGACTGGGGGTGAGTGCTTGCAATGTTCAACACTCAGTCCATCATCCCCTTTGGTTTTGCTTTGTTCGCCTTAAGTTGGCAGGGTATGCCCAGATGTGGGTCCCTTGCTTACTTTGCCACTGGATTCAAGCTAACCTGGCTGATGACGGCTGATTTGCCATAAACCGGTCCCAGGATGCTTGTTTCCGGTCCAGGGAAGACATAGCTTGGCAGATTGGGCTGAACTGTTCCCATGAGGAACAGGGTCAGACTGATTTGCTTATGGACATGTCTGAACTGGGGTGGCGGAGTGAGCTAAAGAATGATGATGGAATAAATCCAGATCAGTTGACTGGGGGTGAGTGCTTGCAATGTTCAACACTCCGTCCATCATCCCCTTTGGTTTTGCTTTGTTCGCCCTAAGTTGGCAGGGTATGCCCAGATGTGGGTCCCTTATTCACTTTGCCACTGGATTCAAGCTAGCCTGGCTGATGACGGCTGATTAGCCAGAAACCGGTCCCAGGATGCTTGTTTCCGGTCCAGGGAAGACATAGCTTGGCAGATTGGGCTGAACTGTTCCCATGAGGAACAGGGTCGGACTGGTTTGCTTATGGACATGTCTGAACTGGGGTGGCGGAGTGAGCTAAAGAATGATGATGGAATAAACCCAGATCAGTTGACTGGGGGTGAGTGCTTGCAATGTTCAACACTCCGTCCATCATCCCCTTTGGTTTTGCTTTGTTCGCCCTAAGTTGGCAGGGTATGCCCAGACGTGGGTCCCTTGCTCACTTTGCCACTGGATTCAAGCTAGGCAGGCTGATGATGGCTGATTATCCAGAAACCTGTCCCAGGATGCTTGTTTCCGGTCCAGGGAAGACATAGCTTGGTAGATCGGGCTGGACTGTTCCCATGAGGAACAGGGTCAGACTGGTTTGCTTATGGACATGTCTGAACTGGGGTTGCGGAGTGAGCTAAAGAATGATGTTGGAATAAACCCAGATCAGTTGACTGGGGGTGAGTGCTTGCAATGTTTAACACTCCGTCCATCATCCCCTTTGGTTTTGCTTTGTTCGCCCTAAGTTGGCAGGGCATGCCCAGGCGTGGGTCCCTAGCTCACTTTGCCACTGGATTCAAGCTAACCTGGCTGATAACGGCTGATTAGCCAGAAACCGGTCCCAGGATGCTTGTTTCCGGTCCAGGGAAGACATAGCTTGGCAGATCGGGCTGGACTGTTCCCATGAGGAACAGGGTCAGACTGATTTGCTTATGGACATGTCTGAACTGGGGTGGCGGAGTGAGCTAAAGAATGATGATGATGGAATAAACCCAGATCAGTTGACTGGGGGTGAGTGCTTGCAATGTTCAACACTCAGTCCATCATCCCCTTTGGTTTTGCTTTGTTCGCCTTAAGTTGGCAGGGTATGCCCAGACGTGGGTCCCTTGCTTACTTTGCCACTGGATTCAAGCTAACCTGGCTGATGACGGCTGATTTGCCATAAACCGGTCCCAGGATGCTTGTTTCCGGTCCAGGGAAGACATAGCTTGGCAGATTGGGCTGAACTGTTCCCATGAGGAACAGGGTCAGACTGATTTGCTTATGGACATGTCTGAACTGGGGTGGCGGAGTGAGCTAAAGAATGATGATGGAATAAATCCAGATCAGTTGACTGGGGGTGAGTGCTTGCAATGTTCAACACTCCGTCCATCATCCCCTTTGGTTTTGCTTTTTTCGCCCTAAGTTGGCAGGGTATGCCCAGATGTGGGTCCCTTATTCACTTTGCCACTGGATTCAAGCTAGCCTGGCTGATGACGGCTGATTAGCCAGAAACCGGTCCCAGGATGCTTGTTTCCGGTCCAGGGAAGACATAGCTTGGCAGATTGGGCTGAACTGTTCCCATGAGGAACAGGGTCGGACTGGTTTGCTTATGGACATGTCTGAACTGGGGTGGCGGAGTGAGCTAAAGAATGATGATGGAATAAATCCAGATCAGTTGACTGGGGGTGAGTGCTTGCAATGTTCAACACTCCGTCCATCATCCCCTTTGGTTTTGCTTAATACAGTATTCCTGTCAGGGCCACTGCAGCAGTGAGAATTGTGTTCCTCAAACACCACTTTGCTAAAGGCAGTCCACTCCCACCTTGCTGGAAACAAACTTGGGCCCTACAGTCAATAAAAAGGGCTGCTAGGTTACTTTTTTAAATGATGACTAATGCTTGTGGAAATACGATAATATTCTGTGCTTTATCAAAAAGGAAACTTGCTTACCCAACATTGTGAGCCCAGATGATGTGAGGCGACCTATAGGACCTCTTGAGGGATTGTGCTAGTTCCACAGCAAGAAACTTCCTCACCCAGCTGCACGATGACATTGTTAACCTCCATCTGTCTGCATCACCTGAGTATCCAGGAAAGGAGCCATTGTCTATAGTGTTGTTTCTTTAAAAAAAAATCTTTATTCGGTTTTGTAATACAGTAGGTACATGCCAATGATAGGCACATAGGACGGCATATCATATATAGTACATTAAACAGCATAACAGAGGACACATGAAGACAAAGTGGACACAGCAGCATGCACAGCCACAGCCGACAGGCCACGGCCTGAAGGAACTTAAGGAGCAGCGTTACCTGGTAGACATCATTTCAATGTGGGATTTGGGGGAGACATCAATGCACACGCTAGGGTCTTCCACAGTTTGAGATCATCTTGAAGGTTATCCTCAGTTCTGACTAGTAACAATTTGATCTCCTCCGCTGTTGTCCATTCTGTCACGTCGTGTATCCATCTGTGCAGAGGTGTAAGTTGTACAAATCTCTTTTTAACTGTATATTTAGTTTTATAACATCAGATTTCTCTCATCCCTCAGAGGAGTAGGAAGTCTATGTCATTACAGATTGCTATTGTAAACCTGCCTGTTTTGTACTGTATGCATGTGGCACGTTTATGGTCCTAACGGCCAAAATAGAGTTATTGACTGACTGGTAACATCAATACCTAGTAAACAAACTGGTGGGGTCATTGGCACTGTTAATGACAAATGTTCCGAGTATCACTCTACCACCACACCACAGAATGTGGCAATTTTAACACATTCCAAGACCAAATGGTGATAAGTAGCCTCTGGAGCACCGCCCTTGGGGCAGCGGCTTGGAGCATCAGGGTTTAAGCGGTACGATATTGCAGGGGTCATATAAGTGCAGTGAACATAATTAAAGTTGTGTAAACAAAATCTAGCATTGTTTGATATCTCCTTTATCAATAACAACGTGTTGTCTCCATTGCACGTCTGAGAAGGCCAGATAAGAATGCGCCTTTCCTTTCGTACCTTAGGTTAGTGGGTGTTTGCGTGTATCATCTCTGTGGGCTGCATATAATCGTGTGATGATCCTGAGCCCATAATTGGCTCGCACCAGCAGACTCAGGGTCACGGACTGTGTCACGGTCTCCCGGGTATCTCTCAAATTGTTGCACATTATTCCTTTAAGAGCATTATCTTGTAAGTACTGCCCTTGGGATACTTGAAAGTATACCTTGGGGATCTCAAAGGAGATCATGGCCTCTGTCTCCCACAGGTCTGCTAATGTGAGGCAAACCCCCTCCCCTGCCTTCACTCAGACGTGTCGACTGTACTTTCCAGGTGTGCAAATTCCAGTACACACCATAATGACAAGTCCCCAGCATATAGGACATGACTCCCCCATCACCCACAGTACTTTTGCCAGATGAGCGACATTTCCTGCATTATACGGGGTGCCCCATGCAGTGCATGCAGTGCCCTGAGTAGTTGCTTGGGTACGTTCTGCCCCCCAGCCCTGCAATAGCTTCCTGTCTGTGCTGGCAGCAGCATCAAACCAACCAGCCGCATAATGCAGCTGCACTGCCAGGTAATATGCTTCCATATCTGGGACCCATAGTCTCCCTTCCTCATGCAGACTAGTCTGTCCATCTTTACTCGTCATAATATATTTCCGGGGAATTGCATAGACTCTTCAATGGAAGAGATAGAAACATCAAGGTCATACAGTCATTTTAGAGATTGTGATGCGCCCTGCCACCGAAAAAGGAAGGGAAGTCCATAAGTCAATGGAGACCCAAATTCTTTGGATTAGTTTCTGCCAAGTGTGCTCTGAAGTAGTTACCATTATCTTCTTGTTTCCCATTGAATCGCCGGGGGTGAAGCAGCTCCACGGGCACCGTTGAGAGTCAAGCCAATACATGTTTCAGTCTCCTAAGATTGAGTGCTGTATGTCTTCCCGGTATAAATACACATTGATCCACGTTAACTAGAGTGCCCATTACAATTTGGAGCTGACGGGCCAGGACTTTGCCCAGTATTTTATGATCAGCATTCAGTAGTGAAAGCGGACGATATGCCCTGCAATCTAGAGGGTCTTTTTCCGGGTTTGGGATGGCCACTATCACAGCCTTCCTGACACAACGTGGAAGAGAGCCCCTCTCCAGCATCTCCTGATACATCTGTAGTAATTTCTCAGTAAGCTGGTCACTTATCTACAGTACCACTTCACAGGCAGCAGATCCAGCCCCGGGGTTTTATTGGAATTCAAGTCCCTCGTGGCCTTTCTAAGTTCTTCTGCAGTAAGCACCTCCTCCAACAACACTCTATGGGCATGTGACAATTTACGCAAGTCTGCATTATGGGGTATGTTATGTCTATATCTGTGGGGCATGGATTTTTGTACAGCTGCTGATAATTCCCCATGGAAGATGGTGTTTATTCCCTCCTGTGTATACACAAACAAGTCATTCTCTAATAGTTGTGATTCATGTTGGTGGCTTCTCCTGCTTCTCTCTGCCCGCCTTATCTCCCTCCCTGTGCAGTACCTGACAACATGTGCGATTCTGTAGCAGTTCTTTCTCCATGGTTTTCTGCAAAGATAGTGTCCAGCCTAGCCTAGGGATATCTCTGGCAATGCTCTGCTGGCATCTCAGCATCTCTTCCTTGTCAAAAATTTCCTTATCCAGGGTTCTAATCATTTGTGTCACCTGGGAGTCAGCAAAGCTGTGCACCACTACCCTAAAGGTATTCCATTCCACTGCTTGTGTACTAGCCATGTTATCATTAAAGGCAAAATACTCCGTAAATGTCTCTCACATGGACTGTTTAAATTCTGCGTCATGTAACGCCAAAACTGGCAGCCACCACTCAGGTATACGAGTTCTGTATGCAGCAATAGATTAGGACCCATTCACCGGGGTGTGGTCAGAGATTGTCTTCCCCGTGTGTGCCACCCTTGTTATATACATTGCCGCGTAGGGATACCTCTCGGACCATAAATCATAGATCCTTTTGTCAGTGGAGTACTGCAAAAGTTTTCTCCACATGTGAACACTTAATGAGCTGTGGTTATTTAAGGTATCTTAAAGACATAAAAGATGATTAATGTTTTCCCTTTCTAACATTAATGTGTCAAGTTCATGAAATCAATTTACTCAAAACAACAGGTGAGTTGTCTATGTCGTTCATTTATCTTATGATAAAGACATTTACATGGAACAAAAACATACACCATTATATTTACACCAAAGACAATACATTAATCAAGGCAAAACACCAATAAAGTACTAACAAGGCAAATCATAAATACATACTACAAAAAAGAAAAGAGGACATTCTTAACTTTATATACAAAGAAACATCAAAAAAATAAGGACATGCTATACAATAGATGTACCCTATTGGCTTGGCCTGCTGTGCCTCCTAATTGGTATATAGCATCTTAACTGTCCAAATTGTATTTGTAATCGGGACCTATTATTGGTGTTCTCGATTTTGTGATACTAAGGGGTCCTGGGTGAGGTCAGAGGAAAGTTGTACATGTTCTTGACTCAACCATGTGAATTGAGTTTGTATGTTCCGTGCTTTTGCGCAGTGACATTCAACATGGGGACGCTTGGCCTCACGAGATGTGTGCCGACGCGTTTCGACCTTCGTTGTTGGACCAGGGACAGTGTTTCAAATGAAGGCCTTCCTCAGGGCTGGGGGCTTGTGAAGGACACTGCAATTATACAATATGGTACATACATGTATTGGTTAATGCAATTATTTGTTGGAGTTAGTGTTTCTGTATTTTAACACATACTGATAGTGTACCTTGGGGTTCCTGATCATGTGTCTTGGAACCTCATCTTAGGCGGAGCTGATTCCGTGGAAGGAATCAGGAATCAGGAGACTTCCCTTATGGGGACTCAAGGTATCTTTTGGCCTTTTTATTGAACACAAAGGAGAGTAGGATGTATCTGAAAGTTTAAAAAACCAGGAGAAGGAGGCTGTTAGAGCAAACTTAATGTAAATTCAATTATATACAGAGATAAATCAACGGGAGGCGCTTGGGATGGGCGTTTGATGAAGAACTTTTAACGGGGTCTGTGCTCTAGCCATGAAGAGTGTCCGTTATGTAGTTCACCCCTGAAAGGTTTTCTCTCATGCTTGCCATTCAAACAGCTCCACCAGCCACAGTGACAAGCATGAAGAGCAATGTCAATGCTCAAGAACAATAGCCATGCCCGGCCAGAGGATGACGTTCATATACATCCTGTATTTCTACCGGCAGCAGGACCTCTGACCTGCTACATCCCTCTCCATCTTGGGTTTAAAGAACAACATTCAGTCCATTCAACATAAGAAGTCTTTGAGCTGTCAGATAGGCTGAGGATTTGGTCGGAGGCTATATCGTTGGGACTGGCTCTGAGTGGAGGGGTTACCAGTAGGGAGCACGTTCAGTTGAGCATTTGGTTGGTCTTCGTGATGCCCCCTTGTGCCTTAATCGTCAGTGTAGCTTTGCCTGGTGTCGCCCTCCTCGTATTCTGGCCAACCAATGTCTCTGTCAATATAGGACAACCTCAAAGAGAGGGTTGATGGTGTAACTTCCTTGAACCATGAAATGTTCCTTGAAATTTCCTCCTGTCCTTTACTGGCTTTCACCATGGTGCCATCAGTGGCCGTGATTTTCCAGATCCTGGGCTCATACGGTGTCCTGAACATCCACCCAGCCGGCAGTCTCTGACAATGACTGAATCACCTGCCCGGACTGATCTTGGCTTGGCCCCGGGATCGCAGACTGGTTTTGAGTGTTGCGCCGCTCGCGGTCTGCTTATATCCTCTGTGGATTGTGAGGCGGTGGCGTCCATCCTGGGCACGTGGGGATGGAGGCTCTCAGCGGACCATTGAACATCAGGGCCCATGGGGTTTGTTGAGTCGTGCAGTGAGGAGTGCTTCGATATTCTCTGAGGAACTAGAGTAGGTATCGCTCAGGATCAGTCTGTTCCACTGTGGCAATGCGAATCGCTTTGTTTAACGTGCGCATTAACCTTTCCACGTCGCCATTAGTTTGCCGCCACTGCAGGGTGATGCGACGGTGGTGGATTCCTCTCTCTCTAGGAAAGTCAGCAAACCTTGTGCCGTGGAACGGGGGCCCGTTGTCACTTCTCTGTTGGGAGCCAAAAGCTGCAAACACCTTCTCTAGAACAGGATCTACATGGACAAACATCGGGGAGGTGACTACCTCCACCACAGGATAATTGGAGTACGCATCCACTAAGACAAGAGTGGTTCTTACATCAGGGAAGCTCCCAAAATCCATGCTCAACTTAGACCAGAGATCAGTGCACAGCTCTTCGGTGTTCACTGGTGCCAGTCTCTCAGGTGCGCTTGTTACTTGGCATGCCAGGCACCCTTGCACAAGCTCTTCAGCCATTTCTTCTAGCTCCGGGTACCATTCCTTTTCCCGCATCCTTGATTTATTCTTCGTGATACCTTGGTGTCCTCCGTGGCGCCAATTGCACAATGTGGTGCCTTTGGGACTTCAGGATTATGATTCGGGACCCTCGCAGCTTGATTCCATCCTGGGTGGCGCTAAATTCATCTTGTACCCTCCAAATCTTCATCAGACTCTCTTTATCTTCAGGCCCCCAATTGTTGGTGTCTCGGAGGAAGATTCTCCAGGTGCCACTTTGTACGGTATTGTGCGCTCGTTTGATGACTGAGTCCTATTCGGCTCCTTTTTGATGTCCTCCAGGTATGGGCTCTGGGTCAAGCAGCACTCACGACCATCCAGTTGAGGTCTTCCACTTCATCAGAGTTATCTTCCCTTTCGGTTGGCGTAGGGTGGCGCAACAGAAAATCGGCCGGGTTTTTCGATCCTGGTCTGTATACCACCTCCATCTGGTAGTGTTGCAGTTGGATGGCACACCTCTCAATCCATGGGGGTGGGTGAGGGGCTGACCCTCTAAAGAGTGGGACTGAGGGCTGGCAGTCGGTGAAAACCTTGAAGGACTGGCCACTCAGGTATAAATGAAAGTGCATGCAGGCCCATTTATTCATCAGAGCTTCCCGTTCAATTTGTGCATACCGTGTTTCGGTTGAAGTCAGTGCTTTACTCGTGAATGCCAGTGTGGCCACCGCCCTGGTTCTTGTTCCTGGGCAAGCACAGCTCCTAGTCCTATGGGACTGGCGTCTACCAGCAGCTCGGTGTGCTTCTATGGGTTGAAGTATACCAGTGTGGTATTCTTCAGATCCATTCTGCATCGGTTTTACTCCATGGTCTTTCAGGCACTTGAAAGTATCCTTCAGGTGCTTGTGGTGCTCGGCTGCAGTGGGAGAGTGAATCAGGATGTCATCGCTGACATTCAGGACCCCCGGTAGCCCTGACATGGTTTCTCGTAGGATGTTTTCAAAAACCTCAGCAGTCGATGAGATTCCGAAATTCAAGCATTTGTATCGGCATAGTCCCAAGGGAATGCTAATGGGTGTAATGTACCAGCTGTCCTCTGCTCCTGACAGCTGGTGATACCCAGTATTGAGGTCCAGCTTTGAGAACCACTGGAAACCATTGACATCCGCTATGATAGTGTCCATGGTGGGTGTGATGTGTCGCTCCCACTTGATAGCACGGTTGGGGAGCCGTATGTCAATACATAGACGGATCTTCCCCAGTTGTTTGGGTTTTTCTGCGATCACCATCAGGAAAACCCATGGGGTTGACCCTGATACCTTCTCAGCCATGCCCTGTTGTTCGAGTTTTTCAAGTTCTCTCTCTATCAGCAATGGGAGGTGAAATGGGATGCGACGGTGTCTGAGCGCTAATGGTGTGACCGACAAAACGATGTGAAGTCTTATCAGGGAGCATTTTAGGTGGCCTAACCCTTGGAACAGCGCTGGGAATTGGTCCAGTAGATCATCAATTTGGTGTGCTCGTACACTTTTGGCGAAGAATACCAGGCCAAGGTCTTCTGCTGTGTTGCTGCCAATCAGCATGTCAGCATCTTGGTCGATGACATGAATCGTCGTCATGACTTCTTGATCGTCAGATTGCGCCGGTATGGACACCCGTCCTTTGAGTGGTAGTGGGGAATGGCTTCAGTAGGCAAAGATCTTGGTTTGAGATGGCATCAGCTGGGGCATGGGTAAGAGGCGGTTGTTGGATCCCCATCACATTGACTGAGAGTCCGGTGTCAATGATGGCCTTCACTTCTGACCCAGCAACCCGGATGACACATGTTGGTAGTGGTCTCCTGCAACACTTCCGCTCCCAAGTGAAGGAAATGAGAAAAGTCTCTTCCTCATCTTCCTCTGGGGATGAGTCTTCTAGGCGGTGAGTCAACTTCCCTGGCCCTCTGGCTTCGTCTTGGTGCGCCAGGGTTGTGAGGCACAGTTGGCGCACTGTCTTTGTTAGTGATCTGTTGTCTTTACCTCCTCTGCCTCGGATTTCTTCCTGCAAACCAATGCAAAGTGGTTGGGGATCCCGCAGTTGGAACACGTGCGGCCTTGTGTTGGGCACTCGTTAATGGGGTTGTTCTTCTCTGCCACAAAACCCGCATTTTGAATTGGTTGTCGGGAATTTCCACCCCAGGTAGTGTTGTTCCTGTCCTTTGTCTGGGCAGCATTGGCGCGCTCTATTTCGACATTTACTTGTCTCTCTGGGGCCGGTGTGAAGGCCTGGTCTTTTTAGGTGCCCCGAGCAGTGGACAGGTCATGTGTTCATTCCAGGATTAGGATGTCTTTGAGACTGATGTTGTGTTTTGTCTCTGCACCCATGGATGTCCTGTGCCCGATTTCCTTGGGCTGGTCGTCTGCGGTGAAGGTACTGGCTAGTTTGTGTAGGCTGGCATAGAAAACGTCGATGGATTCTCCATTGCCTTGCAGGCCTTGGCATAGACTGAACCTCTCGAAATCGGGGTTTAGCTGTGGGTCAAAGTGGGCACTGAGTGCCCTTACGGCTGCATCATAGTCTGTGGCAGGGCCAGTGTTTGGCAGGTGCTTGAATGGCTTGTATATTTCTTCCCTGGTATAGTGTAGGAGTAGCGACCTTCTGACTGCCCCATAGGTCTCCCTTGTTGCTACATAATAATTTTTCAGTCGTTCAATCCAGATTTTCCACCGTGGGGAGGCAGTCACTGGGTCAGCTAACTTGCTGAACGTTGGTAGTACTCCTATGAGAGTGTGTTGTACTGGGGGTTGTTGTAATTGAGACAGGGCTTGGGCCTCATCTGGCATGTTGGGTCACCTTTAGGTCGTTCTTTAATTTACAAAAAAAATTGGGGGAGTGTTTGTGCTTTCACTGTCTTCTGACCCTCTTGTACCCTTCTGTCCACTGGGGTGCTGAGGGGCCCGGTTTTGCAGCCAGGGAAGTGCCTATTCCCAGGCTCCTGGTTTTTTTCTTTTCTCTCCAATTTAGTGTCTCGTTGTGGTGTGATGGTGATGTTTTTTCCTATTCTTCACCTCCCTTCGCCATCCCTATGCAGTATGGAGGATTTATGGGCTTTGACTTGCAGCCTGAGCGATCTCGCAGCTCTCTAGGCCTACAGCGGGATTCTCCGCGGGATGAGGGCCGTCGAAGACACGCACATCTGTGCAAGTGGGTGGGGCTTGGGCCTCACGCTCTACTCACTGTAGCTGGGGTGTTGGGCTTGGCAGGCAAGGTCCGAGACAGCCGGTGCAGAGTTCTTCTCGGTTGAGGACTCAGGATCACGACCGATGCGGCGCTCCTCGCATTCACGGTGATGCCGGTCCACAGTTGAGGCATGCATTTTCTCGCTCGAGGGCAGGGTCTGCTTCATACGGGCGGCGTGTGCTGTGCACTGCGGTCCAGTCAGTGCATGGGGCAGGACCCGCCCTCATCACTAGTCTTGTACTGGTGCACTGTGTGTATGCTCAGGTGCCACAGGCCTGTGGCGCGTCGCAAATAAGGGACACAGAGACTGGTGCGTAGTTGTATCTGAGGGTAGACCTCGAGAGGTTCTCTCCCCTTTTATTGTACCCCTCTGGTCATGCCTTGCCTGAGTATGATGTGCGTATACATCCGGTATTTCTACCAACTGCAGGACCGCTGACCTGCTACAGCTAGGCCAATCCCCCATCCATCTATGGTATTGGTTTATGAGGCTGCTTCTTCCCTGAACACACTTGCAGGAAAATCTTTTTGCACTTTTCAGCTTCCTCCATCAAGCCTTGATGACCACCTTGACTCACCACATGGCCTTGAGTTGTTTAGTGGAAGAGGTGTGGCTTAGCGGCCAGGGCGGCTGACTCCGGAATCTGGGGGCTCGCGGTTTGATCCCCGGCGCCGGCTGCAGATCAGCCCAGGACCATGTGCCTCTGGGTAATAGCTCGCTTAATCTTCCCAACGGCCCCCAGCGCCTTGACACCTTCGGGTAATTGTTCGCGCTTTACAAATACTGGACATTTACATACAAAGGAGGATGCAATGATCCCAGAAACTTTGATCTCGTTTAATTCCATTAAGAGGTTGCAGAGATTAATTGAACCCCTGTGTCCTTGTCTCTGAGCTTGTTTTGCATACAGTGTAGTTAGTCAGAACCCTTGGATTCCCAGGCATGAAAATATCCGTAACCAGACTGGCAGTTTAAACCTATAAAGGCCCTTTTAATAAATATCTTGTGCCATGTAAGGAGAGTTCAGTGAGAGGGAACCAGAAACATTTGTATTCCCCCACCAGTATTTAAACTGTTGGACCCCTGTGGACTGGGTCTAGAAACCAAATCTGTTCTACACTATTCCAGTTTCCATCAAAGGAACTATAAAGACTATGGGCCAGATGTACGACCCGCCAATTAGCGAGTCGCAAATCGCGTCGCATTTACGACTCGCAAATTGAGACTCGCTAATTGGAATGCACAACAGTCTCTCAGACACTGTTTACGATTACTAATGGGGTCGCAAATTGCATGCCTCATTAATATTAATGAGGCAGGCGCAATTTGCGACCCCTTAGGGAATGGCTAGCATTCACAGGGATGGTGGCCTGCTGGGGTCAGCAGACCACCATGTCTGTGACTGTTTTTTTAATTAATCAGTTTTTTTTAATGCAGCCCGTTTTCCTTAAAGGAAAACGGGATGCCTTTAAAAAAGATAAACTCCCTTTGTGAGTGGTTTGCCACCTACTTGAAGTAGGTGGTAAACTGCGAGTGTTTTGCAGCCGCAAAACATTAGTACATAGCATGTGGACTCGCTATTAGGATGGGACGCTACTTCCTAATAGCGAGAGTTGCAAATGCTATTATGCGAGTCAGTGACTCGCAAAATAGCATTGGTACATGCTATTACCTTTTTTTGGCGGCCGCAAACGAAAGGATCTACCGTTTGCGGTTGCAAAAAAGGGTTGTACATGTAAATGTAAATGTAAATGTAGTTGAGCTTATATAGCGCACGGCTACCCGCAGTGGGTTTCCCGGCGCTTGCTTAGGGAACCCGTCCTGGTATTCCCCTGTGAGATAGCAGGGTATCCACAAGGTGAAAGTCAGGCATCCCGCCGCGAGGGGCCGTTGTGGAGATTAAGCAAGCTATTGCCCAGAGTTGCAGAGTGTGAACCCATGAGTCAAGGAGGCACCGGGGCGAGAATTATCGAGTCCGTGGAATTTTTTTTTTTTTTTTTTTTTAGCCCAAGACCCGCCGAGGCGGGGAATTGAACCCTGGTCCAGGACCGATCTCAGCTTCCGGGTCTGCCGCCTCTAACCCCTGAGCCACACTTCTCCACATCTGGCCCTATCTTCCTTACAATCAATTTTTAAAAATAAGAAAAAACTGCAAGAAAAAGGAAGATTACCTCCCATATGCCCAGACTTTGCTAGAAACAATATGTAAAATGTAAAATCTATACAAACTGCTCAAATGATCACAGAAGGATTTGTTTCTCATTAAGGGACGCAATTGTTTTCCAGCAAGGGCTGCAATTGTGCAGCTCCATCGTGGGAGTGTTTGTGATGACGAATAGGAGCCTGCTTGTGAGGCTCTCGACGAACACAGGAAAGGAGAATACCCATCTGGCCGGTTGTATTGTGGCTCCAATTCCCAACAGTGTTTTCTAAAATGTATCCTTTGGTCACCCCATTCCTGATGAGGAGCAGCCCTTTGCAGCTCCTCGTCCCACTCCACATGGTCCCGTTTGGTTGTCCTGGTCTCCCTAGAATAAAATAATATTTTTGATAATAATTTTGCTTTCTCTGATATTTTTATTTGGAGTGCTGTTCTTTCTAGAAGAGAAATATCCTCTAGAAGCTTGGATAAGTACTACACCGACACATCCTGAACATTTTATTGGCACTTTAGCACCCCACAGAGAAGAGCACCAGAAGTCCTATAAAGACAATGTTTTTATCCAGACGCTTCAACAAACTCATGCTGTTTATAACACAACGAAATGTTGGGTGTGTGGGTTGTTACCTTCGGTTACACATCAAAGTGAGAATGTGCTGCCTATGCCTCTGTCCTATGTTGATAGCTGTGATGGTTGGTTCACCTTGCTTAGTTTGATCAGCTCATTCTCCTAGCCTGACTCTTTGGAACTCAGGAGCACCAGTTCCCGTTCTCTGACAATGAATGTGTACCCTCAGCATAGATCCCCACATGGTGTTTCCCCTGGAGATAGACGATTTGATGGAGTATTTTTGAGTTCCTGCCTCAGAGCGGCAAATGGAGGTAGAAAGGCAAATAGAACAGGGGTGGACAAAGATAGGTCCTCACAGTTCAATATATCTGAATATTACCAATCTTACCAAGCCCGCAATGTCACTGAAGAAAAGCCAATACCACTGGCAGTGTTAGATGTTCCAGTTCCTTTTTGTGTTCAAGAGACAAGAGACATAGAGGAGGGGGAACAGTAGGTGCAACAACACTTCCATATTGTGAATGCCCAAAAGTCTGCCATTGATCCCACCACCCAACGTTTATTTTGTTTGTGGTGATCGTGGTTATGTGTGGCTGCCTGAGGGATGTTCCGGGCGATGCTACCTTTCTTACCTCCTTCCTCCAGTTGATATAGCACCTTCCAACTACCACAGAACTCCTCGCCTACCGCGTAGGGATGCCCCAGTTTTCCGTGTTAAAAGAGTTGTAGACCCAGACGATATTGACCAAACAGATACTTTCTTGCAGCAGTTTACTGACATAATGAAGGGTTTCATACCATTCTGGGGTCCCATGTTCAATGCCCGCAATATTCGACGTCTGGACAGGGTATTCGAGGGAGTAATTAATACCCCTGCAGGTACAATGACCAATATTACAGTCGTGCTCCAGGCTACGAGACTCATCTCGTTTCAAAACCGGATGGTTTTAGACATCATCCTAGCTAACAGGGGTGGAGCCTGCCGCGTCATCGGAAGCAGCTTTTGTGTTTACATACCTGACAGTGCCCCGACTGTATACTCTGCAATACAGAAATTGCACAGACTAGCTTCCGAGATTCACGAAGACAATGGCACATGGTCCCTTTCGGGATGGCTCTGAGGGTCTATTGATGTCATGGGGTTGGAAGATACTTCTTGTCCTGATAGCCATTGCAGGGGTCATCTTCACATGTTGTCTATGCATAAATTGTCTCCCAGCCTGCTGCACCTAGTGCATAAGCAAACTGACTCCTAGTGTTCCGTTGCCCAAACATGACAGTAAGTGCTCTCCCATGATGATGCAAGAAATTCAGTCAATCATGTTAATAGACAAAGGCATTTTTTAATATTAACTAACGTTTCTTTGATGCTTGCATTTGCTTTGTATTCGCCCTGACTAATGGATGGCTAGGTAATACCTCTGTCCCATATAGAATTGTAAAGACCCTACCAGATAGCAATAAAGCTTTTAGCCACTCATTCTAAAAGTAGGGTCTGTTAGATTTGAAACTTCCCTTCCCCTAATGCACTTGTTATATTATGTTATGTTATATTAGGTTAGCATTGTGTGGCTAAAATACATGCATTGTACTCGTTTTATGTAACCCACTGAGTTATCCCTACAGCATGTAGGCCTTCAATTAGCCAGTATGACTACATTTACTATTTCGCAATCCTTATTTGACTGCCTAGGCTGTGCTCGCATTAGGCCTTAGTACTTAGAATCGCTTGCCTCAGCAGAACACTATACTTGGTTATTGCTTTCTTTTCTGTTCAAGGCTGCAACTTGACTTACTTACGGACAATTATTCTGTTTTTGCATTCCATTGCATACATGTCGCTCTGCTCCCACGTTAGGAGACGCTGAGACTCGGCACAGTGGCCTTGAGTTGAGATACCAATAGTGCAACCCTCTGGCTGGTGCTAGCTCATCTCTGTGTACCTCCTTTGTTCATGCCCGGCTCAAGCCGGTAGTTTTCCACCAGAGGCATGGCCAAAGTCTCCAGAGGGGCTTATTATGTATTGGCGTACCCAGGGGCGTCAGTCCCCTCAACAGACATCTTAGGGTGAAGGTCTCACTGGGCTCCTCTACAGAGTATATATCTGAATAAATGTAAGTTTTCATTCTCTACTGTCTGACCGACTCTTCATTTTGGGAAGGCATAGCAGGTGGTTGTATATAACCAGCGTAGCTCTAGAGGGCCCAGTACTTCAATCCCCTCAACCAGTAAACCATTTACCAACAGGATTTTTCCTCCACTGGGAATTTTCCTTTAATGAATAGCCAGCTGCCTGATTGAGAAATGCAGAAGTTGACAACAAGTGTTTGGACCAAACATTGAACAAACTTACCACTGAGGACCTATAATAATGCTGACCTACACAGTTTTGTGATGCAGCCCAGAGTTTTCAACACATATAATTCTTCTCTGTCTCTCAGAGTCGAAATTTATCATGCCTTGAAGGTAATCTGACTCAGAGGTTCTTCTTGGGTTGACAGGCACATGGATGGATAATAGAAGCTTTCCTAAAGAGGATAGGAAACCTTGTGCAACCAAGATGCACTATGTGATGTGTAGCAATGAAATGTAGATTAAAAGAGATGTTTATTATCTGAATAATAGTTTGAGAGATGATAAGACAACGTCAAGCACTGCCAGTTTTGGAATGCTTCAAACTACATTTGCCATGATGCATTTGGGAGGGCTGGTGCATGCATGCCAAGTGTGTGAACCTTTCGATAAATATAAATTCAAGCTCCTCGTAGCTGCAGGAGCTGGAGATGGATGTTCTGAGCTTGTGTTATGCACCTGTGATTTGTAAAGTACTTAACTTAAGGAACTGAAGGTGGCAAGTCGTGCACCCCCACACAATGGACTGCTCTTCTTTGAAGAGATGTTTAGAGATGGCTGCATTTGAATCTGCCAGTGAATATTCAGCTAATTCTAAGCAAACAGACTGCTTTGAACAACATTTACACACATGCACGTGGGAAGACTCATGCAGGCATGCCAATTGTGAGATGTATTGAATTACGCTTCTCTGTACTAGAGGAGCTGGTGAAGGGTGCCTGAGCAAGAGGTACACACATGCACTTTCTAAGATACTTGTTCGCAGAAGCAGAAAGTCACACACCCCACAATTGGCGACCTACTTCTGACGAGTATCAAAAGTACAAAACATACATAAGCCCGGTTTTGGCTGCACCTCAATTTGCCACCAAATTGTGATAAAATATGAGTAAATGGACTGTATTGAACTACGTGTTCCTTGATAGGTTTGTGAAGACTGGTGTTGGCATGCCAAGTGTCCAAGCCCTTTTATATAACCATGAAAGTGAACATGAGCAGTCCAATTGTTTTAAACAAATATACAGATCATCAATAATTACTTTCCTATATTTGTTCTATTTTATTTTAATAGGAAATGTCTTTGCTACATACTTACCTGCTGCTTGCTAACCATCGATTGCCTATCCTTTTCGTAAAAACATGATTCAAGCTCTTCCCTGCTGGGGCAGCAGGCAAAAATTGTCTGAGTCAGAAGTAGGCACAGGAACTCAGTACAGTAGTTCTCCCCCACAAAATGGTCTACTCTTTTGTGACGTGGTCCCAAAGCCAGTGCTTAATTTGAGCCGGTGACTTCCGGTGCTCGGCACTGGCACTTAATTGTCAACACAGGAGCACATGACAAGGTGGTGCTGTCTGTCTAATTTACAGATGAGCACAACAAAACTTGTATATTAGTTGAGTATACATTAAAAATGGCTAATACCTGCTGCCGAAGCCATTCTTTTAGATTTGGGGGCCTGGAATAGTCTGAATTGTCAGTTGGTGGAGTGTGATGCTTTGTAGTTATGTGAGTACGTCATTGGCAGCGCTGCCAGGTGAAATGGGTAGTGCAAGTTTCAGTGGGCTCTAGATGAGGGCCTTGACACTTATGTTTTTACAAATTAAGCACTGCCAGAAGCACAAACAATAAGGTCCAGCGCTGGCTGGGCTTTCATTTATCCATAATCGGTGAAAGAAATCTGAGCCAACCAGCCCTTTTGAAATACATTTACCGTGATGTGTTTGAGAAGACTGACGTAGGTATGCAAAGTGTAGGGTCCTCGACACAAATATTAATGCTCATTCCTGCTGGAGAAGCTGCTCAGTGTTGGATAAGAAGAGAGTATGCTCTTACAGTTTGTAAAGTACTTGATCACGGGCACTTAAAGCAGGCATGCAACCCCATACAATGGCCTGCTCTCTGCCGATGAGTACCAAAAGTACAAAACTTAGGTATGTAAATTAATATCCAGCACTTGCTGCATATGGATTACCCAGTCAATACTGAAAGAAATGAGAGTAGACAGATTTGAATTACATTTACCATGATGCATTTCTGAATACAGGTGCAGATATGTAAGTGTGTGACATGTCTGTATAAAAGTTAATTATAATTTTAAAACTACATAATAAGCAAAATCACCTAAAGCCGGTATTTGTTGCCCTTAACTGTACATACTTGAATCAACAGATATAAAAGCACTTTTTAATGAGCTCTAGAGCTGTGTTATGTTAATGATGCCTGACTAATAATTAAATTAAACAAAGGCAGAAAAGTCATGCTACAAATGAATACATATGATTTTGTTTAAAGTCCTAATTAGTATCATGTTTTGGCCTTTGCAGACTCTTAAAACAACAACAAATGGCCGGCATTTTGCTCTGTAAAGGTGGCAACCCAGGCTGTGCCTGAGACATTCTCCCAGCCTGTTACTTCCCATTTACCCTCTCCACACAAGATAATAACAGATGTCAGAGGGCCACATGCAGAGGAAGGCAGGCTTCTCCTGTACCTGTTGGAAATTAACGAGTAGACGCACAGCAGTCGGTGACGTCTAAATGAAGGCTAACGGTGGATGAAACAGACGCAGGCTTGCAGTGATCAAAAAATATAACAGTGACAATGCAGGTGGGTGCTTTGACTCAGGAAATCAGCACTCCTTTGGAACAATGTTTCACAAAAAAGACGCTTTCATGTATTCATCAAATACACAAAATAAAACTGCACCTGGTAACTTAGGTGGCTATTTAGAGTCTGAAGGATGCGGGATATCTGCAAAAAATGTAGACCGTATAGTTAGTCATGTGTACACTCGAAATATTGCAGCCGGGATCAAATCCAATTTTGGTGATATGTCTCCCATCAGCCAAACTTAGCATAACAGAAACAGTTGTCAACATAACACTTTTCTACAATAGTCAATGACCAAATTTCACCCTATCATTGCCCAGCAATGATAGGGTGAAATGTAATACAGCACAAAGATTCATCTATGTGTTCTTTAAAGTTTCATCTATGTTTTCTTTAAAGTTTGGTCTATGTGTTTCATCTACCTTTAAATGTGACTTTAGAAATAATCAGCATCATTTGTTTAAGGAAAGAGATAATATAATATCTTCATGTTGTGTTATTATATACCGTGTTATCTTGTTCCTAGCTGCTCAGCCAGTGTGAGTGTTCTGTGTGGAATGTTGGTTTGTGGGCCATGAGTGGAATGCTTGAGTAACTGGTGTGAGTGGTGACAGTTGGTGAAAGGGCTGAGCAGCTAGCAGGCTGCTCCTGGTAGGACTGCTCTCCAGAGCTTAACTACTACTTGTTATCTACTTGATTAAATCTACATATACTACATCTTTCCAGTGTGGACCACGTTAATACATTTATTTCGGCGACGAGTTGGAGACCTTCCCACGCGTTAAGTTGGTCTGAGGTTACCTGGAGATGACAAAGCGTCAAGATGTACAAGATCAGACAACACAAGGAAACATTCACCAGTCTGGGTAACAGGAGGCAACACAGAAACAAAAGAAGCCACAAAGAAAACAAAGCAAAATGGAACCGCATGCCTTGCAGCCCCACCAGTGTCCATTGGACAGCACCAGTTAAAGCGTGCTGTACTTTGTTCATCTGGTACATTCCGACAAGAAGTAAGACTTCAAGGAAAGTAAGCCACTTCATTTTTGTCATTCTACATGTCAACTTGCTCTGGAAGAATAGAGTGCTATCATCGTATGGAGTATACAGGTGCAGAGGCGGCGCTGTTACTTTTGGAGACAGTGTCATGCTGTTCTTTTGCAGGGCACTTGTGTCTGCCTCTACGGGACTGTGGAGTGTCCAATACTTCCAAAAGTACACTACTTCCACAAGTGCTTTATCTAGCTACATCGTTTTGTTGAGGCATACAAAGAAAATATGGCTTAAAGTTATTGTCAGCTTCATATCTCTAAAGCCATCAATGATTACATTAAAGTATTGCAAGTATCATCATTCCCAAAAGGATTACAGAGAACATTTTCTTTTTGCTGCGTATTCGTGCAAAACTTGTGATGGTTGCAGCTGATTTTGTTCGTGAGAATTTCTAGTGGCAGTTTTCTCCGTGTCTGAAATGTCACACTATTCATTGTGCCCTTCTGTAATATTGTCTCTGTCTCAAACAAGTTGGTGTTTATAACTAAATTGACTCGCCTACGTAAAGGCAGGTAAAACTTTTTTGTTCAGTTTTGTTTTTAAATATGGCTTGCACAACTTACCGTCTTGTTGGTGCCGCGCATTGTAGCAGAGGAATCCTCTATGACGTCTTTGTTTCTTTGCAGCTCTTAGCTGCCGTGTGACACCTGCCTGCAGCAACGCGCCTTGAGCCACCCAGTGCTGCGTTGTTTGTGCAAGCCGCCATTTTGTGATTGGCGGCAAATAACTTCAAGATTGTATTCTTTCAGAGGAGCCGTGTGTGTTGCCATCCATATTGATAATGCTAATACGCTTTTCAAGTAAGCGCAACATTTGTCATGTTTGAAATTGAACTCTTCCAAGTCTCCAGTGCTTGGGTGGTGAGTTAGTGTTTCTTTCATCTTAAATGCAGGGAGGACCCTGGACTTTCCATACTGCAGGGCTGCCCCGGGCCCACGCAGGGGGCCCTCCTAAGACGGCGGTCCCGCTTAGTGCCACAGGATGGCACACGACGAGTCAGCCTCCCAGTGTCTGGGACCCTCGTGGGTCCCCCATGCCCACGTCACTTCCGGGTAGGAGGGGGTGGGGGGAGAGGTACATATACCTCTCCCACCCACTGGTCGCACTCTTTTCCCGCTGCCCTGATGCTGTTTGCTTCGTCCTGGTCTGGCGTGGGGTTTTCTTGAGCCAGTGAGTGCCTTGCTGCGTCATGCTCGCGGGGATCTGGGCCCTCGACTCATTTGTGTCCCCAAACCTCCCTGGCCTAGCTGTGTGGCGTGGGAGCAGCCGGGTTGGGCACGGCCTCCTGGCGTGGCTCGGGGGGCAGGCCGGTGGGCAGCGAGAGGTATGCTGAGCGGTAAGGGTAGCATGCTAAGGCGCCAAGTGTTTGTATGATGCCGGGAGGGGCCTGTGGCAGGGCAGTCATGCCTACGTAGTTGGGGGACAGGAGGCAGAGTGTGCGGGGTCCCAGGTATTCTATGGGTGTCCGGCTGGACATGCGGTATAGACATTGCTTTCAGGCCGAAATGGTGTCCATTTTTGGAGTTGTGTGCGTGCTGGTCGCGGTTCCGCATCATTTAGTCTGGTCGATTGGATCCCCAGTCTGGTGTCCGGAGGCCGTTGAGCGGGATAGGCAAGGTGACTCGCAGTCCCGTCGGGAGCACGGGTGCCCACGGATGTGGAGTGATATGCGGTCGTGGGTTTGGCCCTTGCAGATACTGGAATGTGGGGGAGGGCTGCATGGAGCGAGAAAGGGGCCTGGCTGTTAGGGCCCGTGTCGACACTGCGGTAGACGGGGCTACCGATTTAATTGTTGGCAGAGTGTCAGATTACGAATTTGGTGGGGCATTTATTTGCTCATTTCAGGTGCGGTCTGTCTAAGATGTTTATGCAGGCTGGTTGGTCGTGGCCTTTTGTACCTCGGTTTGTCGGACACGCAGCTTCCCGGATGCTGTTAGTTTTCGCTGAGCCGTTTGCCTGGCCGGACTGTGACGGGAAGGCGGGGTCTGCGCCTCCTAGCTCCGGGGGCTGGGTTGGAAGACGCGTTATCCAGTTGGCGACTCTCCAACACGGACCAGGGTCTGGCCAGGCGCAGACGGCAGATGGGCGGACGGGACAGGTGTTCAGCGGCCTTCCCGGGGGGCCAGGGCTCACTTACATACCGTTTGTTGTCTTTACCTTGTCCTTGGATGTCCTGTTTGGTTTTGGTTTTGGTTGGCTGCTGTTGTGTGTCTATTCTGTTTACCTGTGTGCAATATGGTTGTTTGGTCTTTTGTATAGAAATGGCTGTAAAATTCTTCTCTGTTGCGTTGCTGGCAGCTTTGTTCGTCTGTTTAGCTGCCCCTCCTGTGTGTTTTGTTGCTATTCCTATGGGAGGAGCTTTTTGCACATCAATTAGATTTGTCTCACGTCATGCGGACAAAGTGGGCACCAAGTAAGGTTCGGGAGGAAATGGAGCAATGCTGCCCTGCAATGCCCTATTCCTGTACAGCCCTAATGGTTAAAGCATTGGCCTGATAAGTCAGGGACTGTGGAGTAGCTCGTGGTCTTTACGAGACTCTTATATTCCGCCTGAACCCGTGGGACTTCAGCCGCGTTCCTTGGGGGCCATCTGCTTTGTTGCGAGCGTTGTTTCGGCGGTTTCGCTTTGCGATGTGAACGAAGGTAAGGGGTATTGGATTTGGGCGGTGACCATTGCCCTTAAAGTTTTAAGCCCCTAGATTAGCTGGTTTTGACTTTGGCCATTCTGGACCCTCCGTCAGCCGGCATTAGTACGCCTTAGAATTCAGCTATACCTACCCGCCGTTAACGAGTTGGCTCAGCCAGCAGGGTAGTTGTGGGTAGGGGAAAAAGTGAAGGGCAAGGTTGGAAAGGGATGATCATTTTAAAAGGGTATAGTTTAGCAGAAAGCTTTAAACTTTTAAAAGTGGAAGTTTCAGTGGCTCGAGTTTGTATGTTTTTTTGGGTTTTTTTTGCTTGGATTCTAAGGTGATTTCTGCTGGCAGTTCTGAGGTAAAGGGCAGATTTGCATTTGTGGTATTATGTGGCTACATTGCCAGGCAGTGTGAACCGGGCTTCAGTGGGTGCCACGCCGCTGCAGCTTGTCAGGGGTATGAAGTAGCTCAAACGGCGGCATTGTTGCATCCTGAATCGATTTCCCAGGGTGTCTTCTTCAGTGGCTCAACGCTATGGCCGGTCAGCAGGCATTAGTGCTCCATAGAATTCGGGAGTAGGGTGTCGGTCCGTGTGAGTTCATCCTGCTTCTTTGGTTGTAAAGGAAGTGATTGTATTCCCCCCTATGGCTTACAGTGTTAGGCCACCTAGCTATGTGCGTCGAGGGTGGCTCACGTTGAGGGGAGCGAACTGGAGTAGCGCGGTGAGTAGGTTGTATTTTTGTGACCGTTATGCCAGTGATGTAACTTCTAAGTGACTGATCATGAGCTTGCACAGCCTCATCATTTCAGAACTAAATCCTGTTCACTATTCTTAGAACAGAGCCATAGTGGTTATTTACTTAGGCAATTATCACCCATTGAGTCGGGCTGGCAGGTGTAGTGTTGCTTTTTGGTAGGCAGCTCCGGTCAATGACAGAAGCTGCAGATTACCAGTCGGCCCCACGCTAAGCTAAGCACCAATTTTCAGCTTGCGGAGCCTAGATTGTTGCATATTTACTCATGCAACTATCGCCCAATAAGTCTGACTTGTTGGGGTAGTGTTACTTTTGTAGTACGTATCTCGAGCCAATGACTGAAGCTGCAAATTCCAGTCGGTGGCACACATTTCCCAGAAGACTCGTAAGGTGTGGTGCGAGGGAATGATTCTTCGACAATTAGATGACTCCATCTATGTCATTAGCCACTCTGCCAGCAATTAAGCAGCCTGGTAAGAGGTGGGCAGAACACTGTAGAGTAACCCACAATCCCTGAGAGGTAGATTGGGCAGATGGGAATCACATGGGGGCAGCTATTTTAAGGCCGTCCTATCAGAGAGTTTGCCGTCCACTAAGCATTTCATTCTCCTGTGGGTGATATAATGGGCACAGTGCAGAGATAGCGGATTTCGGTCTGAAGCGCTAGGTAAACACACTAATTGCGAAGGCTTTATATCTTTAGACCCTAATTTTATTCGGATACCCCCATCTTCCTTACCTGTCACTGTGTTATCACCAAGCACAAGCTTACCCCTCCCTTGGCCGTCACGCAAAGAGACAATCCCTCAGCACACTTGCCTGGGTTTGTGGTATGGGTCAGTGTTGAACTGAGTAGGGGAGCCAACGGTGCAGCACCTCTGGGGGGTCGCCATGAAGGGCCGGATGGCGTTCTCACTGATTGGATCCCCACAACGTTTTGAATCGTTCCCATGCTCTTTCTTCCGATGGTCCGATGCAACTATCAACCGTTGACGAAGGCAATATGAGGGCTGGCGATGGGTCCAATGTTACAAGTTGTTTTAATAGAGGGATACAGGACGAAGAGCCTGAACAGTGTGGCACGCTATGCCAGGAAAAGTTTACATCTTCATGTTGTTAACCCTATGCCATAATAGTCTAATCATCCAGGCCAGAATCATGGGGCCAACGGGTGGCTCAACTAGGTACGTTTTAGCAGACAGAGGGCACATGTGGTTTGGTGCAGGCTAAATCCTCCCGCTCCACCACGTGCCAGCCAGCGGGGGGTTACTGGTACCTAAAGGAATATACTTTCTTAATCTTCTTATACTTCTTGTACTTTTGAAGGGACTTTGGCCTATTCTCTGACTTGCCCTTGTCCATTATTCGTTCCCGCTCCCTCAGAGCCGTGTGTAACAGATTGTACCCTTCCCAGATGCACTGCGCCAAGCTGTCCCTAGAGTCCCTCTCAAGACCCAGCTGGCTCCTTACAAAAGAAATGATTATATCAAACAGTTGGCATCATTGTATCCCACTCACATTTTTCATCTGGCCTTTGAGACCGTGCAACAATGGGGAAGGGTCTTTCAAACTGTGCCTTTAATTTTTTTTTATGTATGTTATCTTTAAAAGAGATTCTTCCATTTTGCAGTACCTCAAATGCCGAGTTAAATGCCACTTGATATTCTGTGTCCTGCAATCTATGTGCTTGGTCGGGTGTTACTTTCCCGTTCCAATCGGTCTACAGATTTCCACACTAGGAACAATAACTTGCTGTGCTACCTCAACAGCAGTATCTGTTTGACAAATAGTTTTTAGTAAGAAGAGATCAGTGGGTTAAGGGGTGCACTGCAAGGATTGGTGGGTAACCATCAAATGTTTGCTTACAAGGTCTGTAAAGTTGATGCGATGGGTCATATCTTTTGCAAAGCACTGGGCATAATCTATAGGTCACAGATTTGCATACTAGTACGTTTCTTATGGTGTTCTTGCATTTGGCATAGAGATCGATGTGTAATCCCCAGGTCAAAGATCCTTTTTAAACCAGATAGCTCACTGGGGTATGTGCGTGCTGCAACCCCCATCTGTCTGTTCAGGACATAAGTAGCTAGCTCAAGCTTTCACTCTTCAAAGGTGATAAAATTAGTACCAGTAAGTTGCATTGCAATATATAGCTTTTATTAAATATCAAGGAAACATCACGATTGTACTGGGTGTGATATGCACAGTTATTATTAGTGTAAGGATTCCGCTACACCTGCACAACATCTCACATTTGTGCTTTCAGGACACATGCTATATGTTCCACCTACCCTGATAAGAGGTAACCACACATCTTCAGCAAGGTTAATCATTACAGGTCAAGAAGGACGGGTAGTGGTTGCAACAAGACACCTGCAGCAGAGGAGTGCCGCTATGCGGCAAGAAGAGGAAGGGTATATATGACTGATAGGTCCCGCTGGGTGCCTGCCACCTGGGCACTTGCAGATTGTTTATGGTGATCTCTAAGGGCATGGGAGGGGTCATGGCTGAGTAAACCTGGACTGATTCACCTGCTGGGTGGAGTTGTGGTCCCTACCTCATTTCACAGGATAACTCCCTGTTGGATTTATCCAACGATGATCCCAATTAGCATGGAGTAGTGCAAGATTTTGAACAGGGTCAAACAGGCAGGGGAATGACTTGGGGAGGCACAAAAGACAATCCCCCAAGGGTTCTGGACCATTTTGCAACATTGTTTAAATTCAGTTGTATCAACAATCCGGGGACGGGCAAACCTGGGGCCAGTTAACGGGATCGTCCCTCAGCATACCCGGGGGGTGCACCGGTACGGCTACACATCAGCCAGTCACAACCCTTAGTCGGA
The DNA here is from genome assembly GCF_964204655.1 of Triturus cristatus. Taxonomy (NCBI): domain Eukaryota; kingdom Metazoa; phylum Chordata; class Amphibia; order Caudata; family Salamandridae; genus Triturus; species Triturus cristatus. Next base: position 800,004,488 of record NC_140591.1, read on the forward strand.
TGGGGTTTTGAGACTGTTCAGTCTGTTCTCTCATTCGAACCACCCACTTACCTGCTTCCTTGTATACACTAACAGAGGTTTGGCACAGGGCTTCTCACACCAGGGTTGGGTCAGGAGCAGGGTGACTCAACATCTATAGATCGCTGTCAGACGGTGAGGAACCTGCAGGCAATTGGAAAATAAAGGGCAGGCTAGTTGTGTGTATTATTTTCTCCAGGGTCCCACTAGTCAGAAGCAGGGGCCCTGTTTTGACACACTGGTATACCCCTAGCAACCGCTGGCTTATCGGCTACATCGCTAGTTCCAACAGTCAGCCGGCGGGTTGTGCTAGTTTGTCATGCCACATGTTGCAGAGTACGGGGGGGTCAGGTGCGATGCCATGGCAGTACAGTGGCCCATGCATGGGCAGAAGGATACAGTGCCAGGAACCGCGTGAGATCTGAAGCTAGCTATGGGCAATCATGATTGGGTGCTGTGTTATTGTGCAACTATGTGCCAGATGGAGTAGTTGTTTATACTGGTGTGCAGTTTGCAATAAAGGTTGTTAGAATCCTAGCATTCCTTTAGTTTGCCAGGATCAAAGGTCTGTCCGTGCGGCCTGGGATTGACGCGACGGGTGAAATTCTAGAAATGGAGGCATGGGTTTCCACCACTGACTTATTTGGTTGGGGGTCCCAAGCATGCGCTGGTACAGCTGGCTGTAGAAGCTGCGGCACGGACTGGGGGGTGTCTTCCCTCCCAAAAGTTCGGTCGGACACCGGGGAGGCATGATTCTACTTTCCGGGATAGGAGGGCACTGCGGCCAGTAATGAAATACTCTGGGTGTTAGTTAGACAACCTATGGTAGGCATGGGTGTTACGATGGGCAGAGATAACCCCACTTGGAGTGTGGCGAGGGGCTCGGTCTGAGGTTGCCGGGGATTCCTCACGCAGCAGAGTTTACAGTGCCAGGCGCAGATTCGAGGAACAGGGGGGTTTGGTCCATCAGGCATTGGCTTGCTGCATGCTAAGTCCACTGGGAGTTTGAAAGAGGTGGGGCGCACCTCCCAGAGTGGGCATAGACTGTCCCTGGATTCAGCAAGAAGGAGGTGAAGAGGCCTACCTTGGTGGGGGGCCCTGGCTGTGACGGTGGTCACACCCAGAGCTGTGGCGGAGTTACAGGGCGATCCAGAGGCTGTAAGGTACAGAAGGGTACCCTCTGCACGAGCACAGTAAGGGTGCTAAAGCCAAATATCCCCAGGGAGGTCCTCGCGTTGGACCTTGGAGGAGCGACGGCGCCCCATTAGTCCTATGGGCGGTTGTGGACCTGAGCAACCGGGGGTTGCCTCAACGCTCCGCCCCTATTAGGGGGGCTTGAGTAAGGGGGTGGACCGGTGGTCCACCGGTGGGAGGGGCTATCCCCTCCCCCAAATCTAACCAACACCGGTTGGCTAGGGCCACGGTGAATTTTGGCTCATCAGGTGGGCAGGCGGCGAGGGGCTGCCTGCCCTGGGATCACCCGTAAGATAACCCACCATGTTGGCATATTTGTTATGCAAATAAACCTGCAGCAATTTTCTCCACTAAGAATGTGTCTTGTCTGATTATTTCTCTGAGATATTGCTGTGGGAGGGATGGGGAGTGTTGCCGATATTGGCACTAAGTTTGTAGTGTGTTATAGTTTCTTATAAAGCCCTGGTGTCATCCATTCTTTTGTGGGTGTCTTCTGTGCAGCATTTTACTTTTCACTCCCATGTTACATGGAACTGCCGTTTGCCAACAAAGTTGTGTCTGGTCTATAAGAACCTATTTCGGTTGACTTTTTTTCTTTTTGCTCTCATTGTTTAGAATCTGCCTGCGTCGCAGGATCGCGGTGACAGGCACACCATTGACATTGTCTCCATTTTGGTTTGTTTACAAAGCCAATAGTAAGCTATATATGTTAGTATACTGTATTTAAAAGAAATACGTTTCTGTTTTCAGTGACATGTTTTAGTTGTATGCTTACTGTGTTAGGTTGTGTATAGGCATGTTTAGCATTTGGTTCCTCTACGCAAAGGTGTGTTTTCCTAGTACTCTCAGGTGAGTGGTCACTCACCCAACAACTTTGCAGAGCCCCAACAAAAAACAGTGTATCAACTGGAACATGCCCTATTTTGAGAGAACAAATGTTGTGTGAAGACCAGGGACATCAAGAACTGAGATGTACGTCCCAATACCAGTTCCAGTAGCTATCTTTGGTAGCTAAGATAGAGTCTTTTAACGATTGACACAGGAACAGTATACCAGTTACCACACCAAATAGGTCTTGGGGCATTTTTAATACATTTGATCCATGGTAACTGGGTAAGGCCATCCATTTTCAAGATTTCCTTTGCGACTCATGATAGACTACAGCTTTGCATTCCATCTATCCTTCGTCCCAGTAAAGAGCCAACCTAGGTGCCAAATTGTTATTTAATTCATGTTCTCACATGCTATATATCACAAACTGCAAATAGAAATACAATTTACAGTACAAATTGATAGTTATTACATAATACTCCACTTCGTGACCTTTATTTCATATCAATCAATCAATCAATCAGGGGGTTTAAATCCCGCGGTACTCACCCGCGAGGGTCTCAAGGCGCTGGGAGGGAGGAGGGCCGTGGCTCCAGGTCAGTCGAAGAGCCAGGTCTTGAGGTCCTTCCTGAATGTGTGCAGGGTGGGGGTGCGTCTGATGTTCACAGGGAGATCGTTCCAGGTTTTCGTTGCGATGTAGGAGAAGGCTCTCCCGACGGTTTTCTTTCTGTGGATGCAGGGAACCTTTGCCAGGGCGAGGTCGGCGGACTGGAGGTTCCTCTTGGGTACGTGGAAGGATAGTCTTTCATTGAGGTAATTGGGTCCGATGTTGTTGAGGGATTTGTAGGCGTGGGTGAGGAGTTTGAAGGTGACCCTCTTTTCGACAGGGAGCCAGTGGAGGCCTCGTAGGTGTTGGGTCATGTGCTCATGGCGCAGTGTCTCGAGGACGAGTCTGGCTGTGGTGTTCTGGATGGTTTGGAGTTTGTGTAAGAGAGTTTTGTTGATTCTGGCGTAGAGGGCGTTGCCATAGTCCAATCTGCTGGTTATGAGTGCGTGGGTGACAGTCCTTCTGCAGTCGGGATGATCCATTTGAAGGTCTTACGGAGGATGTGAAGGCAGTTGAAGCAACAGCATTGATCTGGCGGTTCATGGAGAGGGAGGAGTCAAGGATGATGTCGAGGTTCCGAGCGTGGTCTATAGGGGTGGGTGGGCTCCCGAGGGCAGAGGGCCACCAGGTGTTGTCCCAGGCGGTGGTGGAGGGTCCGAGAATGAGGACCTCGGTTTTCTCTGAGTTTAGCTATAGGCAGCTGTCCTTCATCCAGGCTGCCACGTTCTTCATTCGTTCCTGGAAGCAGAGTCTTCTGTCTTCGGGATTCTTCGTGAGTGAGAGGATGAGTTGGGTGTCGTCAGCATAGGATGCGATGTTGAGACCATGCTGTCTGACGATGGGGGCGAGGAGGGCCATGTAAATGTTGAAGAGCGTAGGGCTGAGAGATGACACCTGGGGTACTCCGCAGCTGATTTTCGTGGGTTTGGAGAGGAAGGGAGGGAGTCGGATCCTCTGGGTTCTGCCGGAAAGGAAAGATCGGATCCAGTCGAGTGCGGTTTTTTGTATTCCCGCATCGTGGAGTCTGGCAGTAAGCGTGCGATGTGAGACAGTGTCGAAAGCTGCGGAGAGGTCTAGAAGGATGAGGGCTGTGGTGTGTCCCTGATCCAGTAGCATGCGGATGTCGTCGGTGGTGGCGAGGAGGGTGGTCTCCGTGCTGTGGTTGCTTTGGAATCCAGACTGGGATGCGTCCAGGATGGAGTTCTCTTCTATGAAGGTGGTTAGCTGGGTGTTTACAATTCTCTTAGTGACTTTGGCCGCAAAGGGGAGGAGAGAGATGAGCCGGTAGTTTTTCAAGTCCGTAGGGTCGGCCGTTGGTTTTTTGAGGAGGGGTTTTACCTCTGCCCATTTCCAGTCATCTGGGCAGATGCCTGACCTGAGGGAGGCGGTGATGGTTCGTCCTAGTTAGGGGGCGATGGCGGAGGTGGCCCTGTGGAATATGTGCGGTGGGCAGGTGTCTATTGGGGCTCTTGAGTGGGTTTTCTTCATGGTAGCGGTGATGAGGTCGACGGTAGCGGGATCCCAGGACGTGATGGTAGGTATGCCGGCGGGGGTGGGTAGGGGGATGGTGTTCGTCGTTGGTTCACTGATGTTGTCATAGAGGGCATTGATCTTCAGATGGAAGTAGGAGCTGAGCTTGTCGCAGAGTTCCTGGGAGGGTGTGACGTCGTGGATTCGCAGGTGGGTTTGGCGAACTGCTGTATGACGTTGAACAGTTCCTTAGCTTTGGACACATTGGTCTGAACTTTGTCTCTTATGAAGGTCCGTTTAGTGTCTCTTTTGCGTTGGTGGTAATCCTTCAGGGCACTCTTGTGGTTGTTCCATGATTCCGTGGTTCTCTGGTTTCGCCAGGTCTTCTTTAGGCGTCTGCAGGATCGTCTGGTTTCTTGAAGTTCTGTGGTGAACCATGCGGCTTTTAGAGGGCGTTGTCTGGCGGGGGGGCAGAGGGGTGCAAGCTTGTCGGTGCAGCAGGAAACTCAGCGGTAAAATTCCCTGGCTGCGGAGTTGGTGTCATCCGTGGGTATGGGGGGGTTTTGGCGGAGGGTGGTGCTGAGGTGTTCCTCTGTGACCTTGCTCCTGTTCCGTTGTGGCGGGCGCGGGCGCGTTTGGTTGCAGTGGTGGTGTTGAAGGTGAAATGGACGCAGTGTTGGTCGGTCCAGGAGGGTTGAGTAGTGTGGCTGAAGCAGATGTTAGTCCCTCCTGTGAAGATGGGGTCGAGGGTGTGACCCGCTCTGTGGGTGGGTGTGTTGACGAGCTGCTTCAACCCTAGGTTGGCGAGGGTGGCGAGGAGAGCAGTGGAGTCGGGGTCGTTGTCGAGGTAGAAGTTCAGGTCACGGAGTAGGATGTAGTCAGTGGAGGTGATGGCGTGGGTTGCGGCGAGCTCGGTGATAGTATTCACGTGTTGGGTGCAAGGCCCTGGTGGTCTGTAGATGAGGGTGCTGCGTAGCGTGGTCCGGGGGCTTGTCTGGATCTGGAAGTGGAGGTGTTCTGTGTTGGAGTGGGGGTCACTCGTGCTGGATGTGGAGAGGCGGAGGGGGGTCTTGTGTGCGATGGCGAGTCCTCCTCCTGGGTGTTGTGGGAGGTCCTTTCTCTGGATCTTGTAGTTGTCAGGGATGGCGGTGGATAGGTCGGGACCAAAGGTGTTGTTGGTCCAGGTTTCCGTGAAGAAGGCGGCGTCAGACGAGAGGGCGTTGCAGAGTTCCTGGGAAGGTGTGACGTCTGTGGCTTCAGTGGGTTTTGCGAGCTGCTGGATGACGTTGAACAGTTCCTTTGGTCTGGACTTTGTCTCTTATGAAGGTCCGTTTGGTGTCTCTTATGCACTGGTGGTATTCCTTCAGGGCGCTCTTGTGGTCGTTCCGTGCTTCCATAGTTTTCAGGTTTCGCCAGGTTTTCGCCAGGTTTTCTCTAGGCGTCTGCAGGAGCGTCTGGCTTTTTCAAGTTCTGTGGTGAACCAGGCAGCTTTCGGCGGGCGTTGTTTGGCGGGGTGGCAGAGGGGTGCAAGCTTGTCGGCGCAGCAGGTGATGCAGCGGTGGAGTTCATTGGCTCCGGAGTTTTATTTATTTGAGTTGTATATAGCGCTGGCTAGACCCGGAGGTATCTGAGCGCTTTACATAAGGTTCCACTAAATTACAAAATTACATCAATTACAAGTTACATCAGTTACAAGAAAACATTTCAAGAGCGTTGGAAGATGTAATAAATAGAGCTTAGAAGGGTAAGGAGGTGGGGTAAGATGTAGGAGGGAGAAAGGGTGAAGATAGGATGGATGGAGAGACGAAGGAGAGTCTGCCCAAAGTCCGGCTGGGTAGGTGACGGCTGAAGGGAAGTTCACAGCCCATCTCCTCTGTAGCTATCAGTTAGCTCCACCGGGCATCAGTCAAGCGGCTAGGTCTCAATGAGAAAACAATTAGAGAGCAAAGAGGAGGGAGAAATGGAGCATAAAGGAGAAAGTGGGTGGAGTAAAGGGGTATGAGGGAGAGTACGACGGAGAGACAAAGTAACGTCTGCCCAATGTCCGGCTGGGTAGGTGACGGCCGAAGGAGTAGCCCACAGCCCATCTCCTCTATAGCTATCAAGTAGCTCCACCGGGCATCGGCCAAAAAGCTAGGTCTACACGGTCCGAGGCAGGTTCACAAATTCGGTATACTGAAGGGTAGGCCGGATGGGGGATGTGTTCGAGGTCTGGACGAAGTCTGTTTTTTTTCTCAGAGGAGTAGCACGACGTGGTAGGGAACACTGTGGCAGTCATCTTGGGGTCAGGCAGTCCCAAATATTTTAAACAAGTGATCTTGCGATTGAGACGGGGGGGGCTGGTCGTCCTCCCGTTGCACTTCTGAATCATCGCTGGGGGGCTGTTTCGCGCTGAGAATTGCAGTTTCGGCTGCTTACCGTCAGTGCGGTCCATTGTTCTCCTCGATCCAGGTCCCACGTAGCAACCAGTGATCGCCTCCAGTAGCAACAAGGACAAGATTGCAAGGAGTCATAGGTAGGCAGTAAAGGATCGGTTGTGTTCTCTGCACCAGAGTCTATGTGGTGCCACGCGTCTTCCCCTCACTCGCAATCATGGGACTCATGGGGGCGCGAAGCATACACTGCAGTCCACAAGGTTCGCAGGGCGTTATCATGCAGTGTGCGAAGAGTTAGTGTGAATCTTCCGCAGAAAGGTGCTCTCCCCTGTTTCAATGCCACAATTTCGAAGGTGTAGATGCAATTGGTTATACATTAGTGGGGTCCACAGGCACTCCCCACAATCCACCGTTGCTGTGCTCAAAGCGTGTCATACCATAAGTATTGTGAGGTGTCATCTGTATTCCCTGCGCTCCGCACCCAACGTAGGTCCGCAGTTGTAAGAAGGCTTGCGCTTCTGCAGTAGGAGGTCCTGCCCACACAAACACCATGGAACGTCTCACAGGGGTCTAGGGCCGCCCGTTAGTCAATGAGGTAGCACACCACACGTGCTGCTGTGCAGAAGCGGCCCAACTCCGCAAATCCGATGCACTCGCGGGTAAACCGTGCAAACGGGTGCGTCTGCAATTTACTTGGCACATAGATGTGTCCCCCGGCCTCACCAGGCAGAGTAGCACTGTATGTGAGTCTCAGAGCAGTCGCCCCGAATTCGTTCCACCCGGAGCATAGCAGCATTAGTCCGTTCATTCACTCGTGCGTCAGGCCCCGGCGGGTGGCGCGTCTGTTTCCTGAGTCTCTCTACAAGAACCCGGGCGGCCACTCAGAACAGCGTCCCTGACGGGCCTCAGCAGGATAGTTCAGCCGCACCGGAGCACCCCTCGTGTCCAATCCCAGCTGGCTCCGATATTCAATGAGCACAGCAGGCACAAAGGTAGTTCTCGCGATGGTGATACAAAGCGCTTCGGGGGTTCCAGCTCTCACCTCCTTAATGCCCGGGTGCCGCCTCGTACCTCTCAATGGGTGTAGGCAGGCGTAGTCAGAACTGGGAGTCCCCCCCCGGAGGGGCAGCCGGCAAGTCAGTGAGTCAGGAAGAGGGCAAGCGGTGATGAGGGCCTCATCTGCTGAAAGGAGTTGGTGTTGGTAGTGGCGATGGGGGGACTTGGAGGAGGGTGGTGTTCAGGAGTTCCTCTGTGACTTTACTCCAGTTCCTTTGTGGCGGGCGTAGGGTGTGCTTGGGTGCATTGGAGGTGTTGAAGGTGAAGTGGAGGCAGTGGTGGTCAGTCCAGAGGAGCTGGGTGGTGTGGCGGAAGCGGTTGCTAGTTCCTCCTGCAAAGATGGGGTCAAGGGTGTGGCCTGATCTGTTGGTGGGTGTATTGACGAGATGCTTCAGTCCAAGGTTAGCGACGTTGTCGAGGAGAGCGTTCAAGTTGGGGTTGTTGCCACTGTTGAGGTGGAAATTCAGGTGCCCGAGTAGAATGTAGTCCTTGGAGGTAATGGCGTGGGGGGCGGAGAGCTCAGCGATGGTGGTCACGTGGTGTGTGCGAGGTCCAGGCGGTCTGTAGATGAGGATGCCGCGTATTGATTCCAGTAGCACAGTGAGCCCAGGACACACGTCTGGGCATACCTGGCGCACTTAGGGTGAGAAAGCAAAAGACACACAATTGATGAACGGAATGCAGAACAAATCAAAACATTCACCCTCAGTCAAGAGATCTGGGTTAAATCCATCATTCTTTTGCTCACCATGCCACCCCAGTTTAGACATGGCCATATGCAAATCAGTCTTGACCCTGTGCCTCATGGGAATAGTCCAGCCCGAACTGCCAAGCCAGGTCCTCCCTGGACCGGAAACAAGCATCCTAAGACTGGTTTCGGGGTTTCACCCCTCTTCAGCCAGGATAGCTTGATTCCAGTGGCACAGTGAGCCCAGGACCCACGTCTGGGCATACCTGGCGCACTTAGGGCGAGAAAGCAAAAGACTCACAATTGATAGCCGGAATGCAGAACAAATCAAAACATTCACCCCCAGTCAAGAGATCTGGGTTAAATCCATCATTCTTTTGCTCACCATGCCACCTCAGTTTAGACCTGGCCATATGCAAATCAGTCTTGACCCTGTGCCTCATGGGAACAGTCCAGCCCGAACTCCCAAGTCAGGTCCTCCCTGGACCGTAAACAAGCATCCTAGGACCGGTTTCAGGGTTTCACCCCACTTCAGCCAGGATAGCTTGATTCCAGTGGCAAAGTGAGCCCAGGACCCACGTCTGGGCATACCTGGCACACTTAGGGCGAGAAAGCAAAAGACACACAATTGATGTACGGAATGCAGAACAAATCAAAACATTCACCCCGAGTCAAGAGATCTGGGTTAAATCAATCATTCTTTTGCTCACCATGCCACCCCAGTTTAGAAAGTAGGCATTTTCTTGTTTAACCATTCTGTGTGCCTCTGCCTGTTTGTGTATTGACTGTCTGGTTTTGGAGTGACTGGGGCTGGGTAGGTGCATTCTCTCAGACAGCCACCCGGGGGTTGATGTGTGACCTGCCTTTCCTGAATGAGTCAGGGCTGGGCTGAATAGACCTGAGCTGCATTCAGAGCAGAAAGAGGAGTTTTCACTAGCACCTGAATAGGCCTGGTCTGCATTTAGAGTGGTGGGAGGGGATTTCCCATGCACCTGAATAGGGCCTGCCTGCCTTACACAATGCTGTCTCTACCTCCTGCTGGGCAGCTGCACCAGAGAGGACATAACTGGTTTGGACTGGGCTCAGAGACCCTTACACAAAGAGAACAAATACATTTTGGGGTATAAGTATTAGACCTAAAACCCCTGAACTTTATACTGTTTCTGGAATCAAGAGGAGCCTTTGCCAAGGAGTAGAGCTGGAGAAACTGAGGAGAAGTACTGCCCTTGCTGTGTGTCTGGGGTTCGCATGCAGTTGCTGTTTCTGCCAAGGAAAGGAGAAGGACTTTGCTGTGTGCTGTGTCCCCTGCTTGACTTGAGGAAAGTCTCCAAGGGCTTGGGTAGAACTTGCCTCCTGTTTTGAAATCTCAGGAAAACAAAGACTCCACCCCCAGCTCCGCTGAACTTCCTTGCTGGGAGCTCTGACCTGCCAGGAGTGCCTGTGACTGTGTGGGGCCTCTGGAGGTTTGCTTCTGCTGCTGGGAGCTGGAAAGTAATGCAACAACAAGAAAATCAACCCATCGCTCTTCTTGCAACAGTTTTTCCAAACAACGCCGTGATGCGAGAAGAATCTCCCCGCATTGCTGCGCCGCTGCTGAAATTGACGCAGCGCCTATCACCGCTGCATGAATCAACGCATTGAGGGATCATAGCTGAACAAGCTGACCCATCCCGGATTTCCGCGCATCGTCCCTGTGCGGCAAGTTTTCCCCGCTGCATCACCTGCAGATCGGAGTCGTCTCAGAATCGACGTATTGCTTTCCCCTACAGACCGGACCCGACGCACCGCTCCCCTGTGCCCAGTGGAATCTACGAAGGTCTCAGGAATCAACGCATCACTTTGCTGCGGCTGTTTGACTTCGTGAATTTTGTCCCAACGACAGGAACTTTGCAAGAAATCACACATCCATTGTAGGAGAGTAGGATCTGCTTCTTATGGTTACCCCCACTTTTCGCTGATATTTCAATGTTTTTTTACTTTAGTCTGGCTGGGGCCCTGCTATTCAGGACCCCAGCCTAGCTGCTTCCTCTCTAAATTGATTCCCTGTACCTTAGGTACACCACAGATTGGATTCTGGGGTGCCCTTATAAGTCTCTAGTATATGGTATACTATGTACCCAGGGCATAGGTACCCCAGAGGCCTACCAGGGGCTGCAGCATGTATTATGCCACCCCTGGAAGCCCTCCAAAATGACACCACAGGTCTGCTACTACAGCCTGGGTAAGGTGGTGCATGCACCCCTTACTGAGATATAGTTTCACTATATCTCACCCTATCACTGCACATATAAACCTATCAGTCACCCCTATGACAGGCCTTATCAGTCCTGAAGGCAGGGTGCTTGGTTTTATGTGAGAGGGTGCCTATGCATGAGCAGAACCCCTCTGCAGCCTTCGGAATCTATTCTCCGGGGTTGTCTGTGATGCAGTCTGACCATATACTCTTAAGTGATTTAAAACCTCGCTGTAAATGTTAACTTTTGGATAGCTGCACGGAAACATGTTGTGTTTGGTGTCAAACACCATGGAATCATACCCCCACACCAGTAACTGGTGTGGGAGTATGATTCCACCCTTCTAGAGGGAGAGACATGACAGCACCGGTATACCCGGTACCAGCTAACAGAGTCCTGGCATCACAAAATGGATGCTGCCAGCCACAGACACGAGTCTGGTCTCCTGCTGCTGACCTAAACTCCGGCAGGGGAGGCCTGGACAATAGGTTTCCTGTCACAGGGAGGTGTTACCACCTCCCAGACAGGCCTTAGTAGATTAGGGATGGGTGGGTGCACTCCAGGAGTGCTTTGAAGTTCAGCACTGGGGGCACATTTGGTGCCTCTGCGGATAGTCCAGTTCAAACTGGTTGCAGGGGCTACCAGCCCCTGCTCTGGCGTGAAACTGGACAAAGGAAATGGGTGTAGCCACCCCTCTTTCCTAACCCTCCCATAGGTGGGCCCTCATAGTATGTCCTTGGGTATAAGAAAGGAACCCCTGGCTACAGAACTTTAGATTACACCTGGATGAAACTCTGATACAGAAATCCCGGGACTTCGATGATCTACACGACTAGATGACTGAAGAATCTCCCTTGGAGTAAAGGAGTTACTCCCCTGCTTGGCAGGCACCAAAGATGCATATGTCCGGTCTGCATCTCCGAAGCTCCCGCCGGACGCCGAAAACTTTGCAACACAGGAGGTGGCTTTCCAGACTTCCTAGAGGCTGACCCGAGGCCCCAGCAAAGCTGAGACCCGCAGCCCTTGTGGGTACCGTGGAACCGGAACCCCTGGACACCGTGCACATTTGCAAGTGCATCAGCTTCCCGACGTCCTTTGCGGCTGTGCATTGGGTTACTTGTAGCCCAGACCCCGAGCACCTTTTCCACTGAAGATTGCTGGCCTACACTCCACGAGTTTTCCGTGAGCCCCCCTTTGTGTTTTCGTTCAAGGTACCTTCGCGATCCCTGGTCCGTTGACTGGTGGGTCCCTGTTAAGGAAACTTTAACTTTAATTGGGCTTTCCTGGTTGCTCCAGATGTGCCCTGACTCTCCATCACTTGGGGAGTCCCCAGGACCTTGCTGGGCCGCACCGAAGCATTGCTCCTCTTTCTGCATGGGTTGCTGTTGCCAAGGCTTGTTGTGTCCAATCTGGGCACCGATGCTGCAGCACTCAACATCCTTTGTGGGACAGCCCGAATCCAGCACCTGGTTGTCCTTGACACCTCTTGGTCCTCGTGGCTGAAGAGTCAAGCTTCCCCTCTCCGCACCTGAAGCACCCGACATCGGTGGGCATTCGTCTATTGTGCCCCTGGTCATTGGCAAGTGACCCAGACTCTGTCCCCTCTGCTTTCAGGTTCTTCACATCTTCGATCCAGGCTTGGATCTCTTCGGACACTTCGCTTCTTCCCGACAGCAGCCCTTTTCAGTCTCCTGCCATTGAAAACGGCGACGTGACCCAACACCATTTGACACCTATGCACCCGGCTTACCTGGGTGAGGTAATGCGAGTACTCAGGTGCTCCCGTGGGTGTTGGCCATAGAGCCATCTAAGTCCAAAAGTGTTTGTTCCTAGTCCACCTCTAAGTGACCTTAAACTTTAAAATTCCAACCGCGACTTTCCCCATAGAAGCGAACGGAGCTCGCCGCTGTGTTCTCACACTGTACACGTCCCCCGTGGGTCCCCTGTGTCACTACCTTGGGTGGTTCCTTGGGGTCCTAGCGATTCTACAGGCTCTAGGCCTTGTGTCTAGTCAAGTCGTGGTTCTTATACTACTTTCTTAGTACATGATTTGGTCCGCCCCTAGGGCCTATCGTATATTGTGCTAATTTACTTTGATATATTAAGTGTAACATATGTGCTGTGAGCTCTAGCCTCATAAAGAAACTAGTAGGGTGTGTTTAGAAATAAATACATATATTTTATATATATACCTGGTGTAGTTCTCTGTAATTTAGCCATTCAAGAGATTATAGACTGGTAGAACAAGCTGCTTTACATTCCTTCAAGACTTAGCCTGAAGGCTGCTCTCCATAGCTACCACTCGGATAGCTTTCAAATAAGGTTGTCTTTAACCTATCATCAATAAGGGGTTCTTTGGACTGGTGCAAGGCGCCCACTATAACTAGTGGACATCATATACCAGGCCAACTTCTCACATCTATAGTTTTCTTTGGACTCAGTTGCTAAAACCTTTATATATATATATTACACAGCGGTGGTTTAACTGTAGGCAAAAGAGGAAAATAACACAAAGGAGAAAGAAGTGGGAAGAGAAAGACGACAGAAACTTTGGAAAGTGAGATAGCAGGAAAACTGCACAAGTGAGCTAAAGGGGTAGGAAGTGTCTGATAGTGGATTAAAGAGCCAAGAGGTTGATTGAAGGCTAGGCAGTCTTGGTATTTAGATGCCAAAATTTAAAAGCACTGGCTGCGAGTTTCTGAGCAGAGCGTTGGGTACCGGCACTCATTCTATTACAAAGCAAGCACTGGGTGGAATTCCACCTGACGTAATTGCTTAGGTAGAGTATACACCCCCTACTTGTAGTCTCTTTTCAATTTCAGACTGAAGACCTCTAAAACACCTCTGCAGTCACTCTACACCCGCTCCCAACTGCTAGGAGATTACAGGATATTTATATTTGTCTTAAAATAAGTGTGCTGTAAAAGTAAAACTGTTAAGTGTACAATATGATTCGCCTCTGTTCTGGAGGATGCATTTTCATGCTTCTGAAGGAGACCACACTGAGGGCCCCACTAAGAGTCCCTGGTATTGGGCCCATTACTCCCACCCTCGGAGCACACATACAAGGATTCTATCAATAAATGGGAGGGAGGGGAGAGTTACCAGGTATACATTTCCCAATTCTTATGATCATTCTTAATTTCCTCCCAGTAATTTACCCAGATTTTGCAATTTCAATGCGGACAGTATTTTCATTACAGAGTCAATCGGAATGACAAAGGTACTCATAATGAATTCCACAAGAATGGTGGTTTGCACCCATGGTGGAGAAAAATCATGGATTCATAAAGAGGACAGGAGGGTTACACTATTGCCACCAAGATTCACCATTATTCAGCAATTTCGAATTCAATTCTGGTTAAAAAGGTTGTTTTATGTGCTGATTGTATCTCTCCACTGTGTGTCTGTCCAGAGTGTGATTTATAGTGTGGCACGCTGTAGGCCAGACTCCGTTTGTCTTCAGTGTCAGAGAACGGTTCTATGCTAATGTGGTGTAGGTATTACAGCGTCTGATACCAGAAAAGGGGTAAGGCATTCATTTGGAATCCACAGGATGCCTGCAGGTAGAAAAGCAAGTATCTGTGCCTGAGGCATTCTCCCAGCCAGTTACTTCTCATTTACTCTCTCCACACAAGATAATAACAGATGTCAGAGGGCCGCATGCAAAGGAAGGCTGGCTTCTCCTGTACCTGTTGGAAACTAACGAGTAGGTGCACAGCAGTCGGTGACGTCTAAATGAAGGCTAACGGTGGATGAAACAGACGCAGTCTTGAAGCAAATAAAAAAATATACCAGTGACAATGCAGGTAGGTGGGTGCTTTGATTCAGGAAATCAGCAGTCCTTCGTAACAATGTTTAACAAAAACGACGTTGTCATGCATTCATCAAATACATATAATTGGACCACCCAAAGATGGGAATAGAGCTTGGCCTTATTAAATAAACTCTACCAGTGGCAGTCATTTGAAGCATTGTCCAGATTAACTCTTTGCTAAGGTATTAACTCTCTGCTGGGATTACAACCTATTGGTGTAGGGATTATGTATTGATCCCAGTGGAATAGAAATACTGGTGGGGACGGTAAAGATGGCGGTCGATAAGAAATGCAGCCAGTAGAAGACATATTTTCATGCATGCAACAGCAAAAGCAAATGGTGTCAGAAATAACAGTTGCTAACGGATCGTACAACCACTGTTTGGGGAAAATACATTTTATTTCAGGGGCAGGGACAGGACCCCAGCACGGCAAAACTCTCTTGCGCCATTGCCAGAGTATTTAGTGACCACACTTTACCACAGCTTCATACTACAGAATTTGATTAAGCGTTTTCCCCATTTTGAGATCAGCTCCGAACTAATCTTATTTTGAGTGGTATATCCCTTCAAATATGGGCTGTACAGTTTTTTAGGTCTCGCCTGCAAAACCAATGTGCTCAATACCAATACTTTAAGCTTTGGGTCAGGCCATTACTTTTCATTTGTTCACTTTCTTGTCAGCATCATTTGATTGCTTCTTATTCGATGCCTTTGCTTCGCCTTCTTGTATTTGTCCCTCCCCTCGAGCACAGGTTCTTTACTATCTTTTTGCTTTGCTGACCTGTCTCCTTCTATGGCTAACATCAGGGAACACTTTTTTTTCATCTCTTCAACACTCCATGGAAGTTTTTGTAAATTCCTGCTATCTCAATAAAAAACATCAGAAGGCCTACAATTCTAACATGTGTGTAATGTAAAAACTGTATGAAGCAAACATCTGATTAGGCATGTGTTGGAACCATCTTAGATGTAGCCATATGTTAGACCTGGCATCTTTGGCGTGGTTTCCCCCTCCGACTAGACAAGAGAACCTAGAAGTCAGCCAGGAAGAAATGAAAAGATGGTATGACCAGAATGCCACTCTGGTCGAATTTCAACCTGGGCAGAAAGTGTGGGTAATGCTGCCAGTGGAGCCTTGAGCGCTCAAGGACAAGTGGACTGGGCCATATGAGGTGGTGGAGCGCAAGAGCGAAGTAACCTACCTGGTTAACTTGCAGACTCCCAGGCAGCCCCATGAGGGTCTTACATGTGAACCGCCTCAAACCCCACTTCGAGAGGTCTGATGTAACCATGCTCCTGGCTACAGATGCTGGAATGGAAGAGGACAGTGACCCTCTTCCTGACCTCCTGGCAGCCAAGGAGCAAGATGGGTCAGTGGAGGGTGTGGTCCTCTCGCCCACACTGACCCTAGAACAGCAGAGGGACTGTCGCCAGGTGTTGGGTCAGTTTTCCTCCCTGTTCTCCCTGACCCCAGGTGTCACTAACTGGTGCGTCCATGATGTGGATACTGGAGATAGTCTACCTGTAAAGCAGAAATTCTACAGGGTAGCTGACAATGTCAGGGCCAGCATCAAGGAAGAGGTTTCCAAGATGTTGGCGCTAGGGGTAATTGAGCCCTCCAGCAGCTCCTGGGCTAGCCCAATGGTCTTAGTTCCAAAAGCTGCTGCGCCCGGTGCCACCCCAGAACTCCGGTTTTGTGTGGACTACCGTGGGCTCAATGCGGTCACCAAGACTGACGCGCACCCCATCCCCAGAGCTGATGAGCTCGTGGATCAGTAGGGAGCTGCCCAGTAACTCAGTACATTTGATTTAACATGTGGGTACTGGCAGATTGCCTTAACTGAGGGGGCCAAGGAGAGGTCTGCGTTTTCAATGCCAGAGGGGCACTTCCAGTTCCGAGTTATGCCCTTTGGGTTGAAGAACGCCCCTGTCACATTCCAGAGACTGGTCAACCAGGTACTGTCCGGGCTGGAGGAATTCAGCGCCGCATACCTGGATGACATTGCTGTGTTCAGCTCCACTGTCTACGTCTAGGGATGTGAACAACAGACAGTTCTCATTTGAAGAAAAGGCGAGCAAGCAGTTTTCAACTATTAACATCTATCTGTAGTGTTGTGTGCAAAAGCAGAAAAAAGTGGCAAGATGGTGTTTCTAAAATCTAAGACGCTTATGATAACATAGCAATGTGTGCATCTAAAACTCTGCCTTCACTACACCCCCGTGATCGGACCACGAACAACTAGGGATACAAGGAAGAAACGCAGAGTTCAAGTTCGACAGAGTGGAACCAAGTGCATGTATTGAAAATCCAAATAAAGAGGAGTGAAAGTTAAAAACAAATCGCGAAAAAAATGAAGGGCAAAAGAAAATGTAAAACCACGTAGCACCTTGCAAAGGCGCCGTGAGCCAAACTGGCGAATCCCGACATTTTTTTTTTAAATGTGTGCGTGGGGCGTACAAGGGAAGCTGGACGACATCCATGTTAATCCATTAATGTGTAAGCACAGTAAGTAGCGACAGCCTCCAAGAGGAAATCATTAGAATGTTCAGTAAAAGTTTCCGCCATCCAGTCTAACAAGGTAAATGAACATACATGTTCCTCGACAACTGGGGCCTCTAGCACAATCAGTGGACAACTGGCGTGTTCTTCAAGATAACTTCTTGCTAAGAAGTCATACGCTGCCGTACCAATGTCCCAATTCCCTAGGACTCCATGTGCCACTCCACAGGCCATAATCCTGCCACCAGAGCAGTCCAACTCATGAGCCACTAAGGGACTCATCAGTCGATCATAATCCGGGGCAGGAGACACCGAGTTTGACAAGCACAAATCCAGAACCCATTCGAAAGGACAATCTAGACAATGAAAAACAGGTTGCACGCACGTAAAGTAGGAAAACCGGAAGGACAATCCATAGGCTATGCTTAAGGTGGCCAGAGGTAATGTTCCATAATATTCAAGCATCCGGTTACGAAGATGGAGCAGCCGGGACAGGGTGTCGTGTGACAAATATTGTGCAGCCATTGCGCAGTAAGCAGATCAACAGGAGCACACCAGCGGCGAGGGCGAGAATCAACGGGAGCCCTCCAAAGACGCTGGAAAAAATAGAATGAAAAATGCCGGTATCACACCAAAAATAGTTTGGAAGGAGGTCACGAGGCCGGAGCCTACAATTTTGAAAAAATGCACCAAGCCTGTTGTTGACGAGGCATTAAATATAGTTTGAAGCAGGGCACCGAAATGAAGTGGGAGATCAGTATTTAAAAGCGCATGCACCCCGGTGCGGGTGTTAGCTATGTGAAGGACAAACGTTTCACGGGATGAAGTCAGAGCGACTTCTTTTTGAGACAATAGAGCCCTTATTCTGCTCATCTAGTTGAACTCTGCTTTCAAGGTTGGAATGGAAGGCCAGATGGACACATCCAGCCGCCCATGCGGGGGCAGGGAAAGGACATTTTTACAGCAGACTACTCTTTGTGATACAGTCACAATGTAGGGAATTCCAACTAGCATCCCGCAGCAAGCCTCGTTATTTAAAAGCAGATAACTACCGTTAGCTAGCAACGTAAAAGAGGGTGTAATAGCTGGCACTGGAATCCCTTTCAGGACGCATGCTAAATTTGGTGCTTGAATGTTGCAAGCGCCATGCAATTGTATGTGTCTACAGACTACTGAGTGATCAAGTGTGGAAATGCATTCCTCACCTTTCAAATAAACTTCTTTTCCTTCTCTCCTGCATCTGTATGTAAAGGGGAGGGACCAAACTTCATGCAGGAAAGCCTTACCCAACGGCTTATATCTGCCTAGGGCATAATGTTTCATGCACGAACTGAACTTAAACAAAGGAAATGGCAATGTGATTAATCTGTTGATAAGCCACACAGCGGAGTTCAATTCGGCCACAGACAAAGGCAAGGGTTCCAACTTTTCAATATGTAGTAATGAGTATGTTGCATCTTTCATGGACATGAATTGTTGTTTCGCAGTCAAATTAAAAGGAAGAAATAACGATGAAGTATTCATGTTGTCCCAGGGGACTCTCCCAGCTTTTAAAGTTTGTAATGTCCATTCAAACTTCATTATAGAACGCAATTGATTTTGACCATGATATAAAACAGACATATCATCCTGTACAATATCAACAACAGATGAAACAATATTATCTAATGTGTAAATTCTGGAAGAAAGGGTGTTAATGCTATTATCGATAACAGCTAGTACTTTTTCCAAATTGGCCTAATCAATGGCTCTCAGTCTGGAAGCCGCTTCAATTTGCGACAATTTCTAAACTTCGTTATAAACAGCATACACCCATCGTTTGGACCGGCCACCTACAGGACCTTTAACAAAATCATTCAAATCTATTTTGTCATTTAATTTAGATAAGTGAAGTTTAACAGATGCCAAGGTGGAATGTTGCAGCCATGATTGGCATAACTTACCCACAGAGTAGGTAGTAAAAGAATGAGAGGATTCAAAACGTGGGTCTACGCGGACCTGCGTATAACCCGGTTGCAGACCCAGAAAACGACGTTGACAGGAATCTGAGCTCGTTTGCCATGTTAACCATCCTTCCGGATTTAATTCTGATATATTGAAGGATGTATTAGTAATGTACGACTGCAACACATCAATGGACAGATCTGTATGATTATCACAATTAGGATAAGTACCCAGATCAGGAATAGAGGGGGAACTCAGCTTTTTTGAAGTAGCCAATCCAAAGCAGGTTGTTTGAAAAATAGTGGAATTCAAAAATAACATATGGTTTGGGATCAGGCAGGCACGATGCAGAGCTTCTGTCCCTCGTACCTGCCATGTCTTAGAACCCCAAACTGATTTAAGATGAATTGTATCTTTCCATAAATCATCAACCCCGACAGCCAATGCATCCATAAAGGATTTGGAATACAACAATTTAGTGTGTGTCAGCCTAACCTTCGAGGCAGACTCTGCTGCCATTTTAAAATAAAAAGCGGCAGGTTTTGCAACACTGAACTCAGTAAAATATGCAAATTTGTTCACCAATGTTTTGGAGCTGCCTTGCACTGGCGTCGGACAATGTTCCCATTGCGTATAATTTACAAAATTTCGAAATGTATTAGCTTTGTGTAGGAAATGATTGCCATAATGCTGATAGCAAAACAGTTTCCCATAATTAGCACTTTCTAAATACAAATCTTCAGCATCAAAGGCGGCATAATATTTCAAATCAGAAAACAGTGCCTCTATGGCCTGAACGTCCCAATCATCAGAGCAGATGTTCTGTTTCACAACATCACCCATAGAAACACGAAGCACATTGGGGACATTAATAACCTCAGTGGGTCCATGAATTTGAAATTTAACAGCATCCCACACAATCCCATCTAACACAGGCCAGGCTGTAATATTCACAAAAGTCTGGTCCCTCTTCATGATGTGTGATGAGGAGTGGGGGGCCAAAGTTCCATCAATTAGTCTAATTGTAGATCTTTCCTTCAGGTAGTGTCCATTTACAAGACGAAAAAATACCACCACAAATCCAATGGACAAAAACAAAAAATACATGTGAGCACCAGCCAAACGTAAGTCCAAGGGGGAATTAAAAAATGTCTTTTGAAGTAAACAGCAAAAATAGAAACCTTTGATGGAGCACTGGAAGTCACAGTTAGTGTCAAATGAAAAACGTGACTGGTTAACTGCAGATGATTGTAAAACAGGCAATGATACATCTGTGGGATAAGCATACTCAGTATCTTCAGGTGGACCACAAGCCGGTGGTGGCAACAAAGGATTAGTAATTGTATGCATCTCGACAGCAACATAAGGCATGGTGGAAGAAGCCGGAGCCAAAACAGAATTTCTCAGCATCGCAGGACAAGAGACCGCTGGAGTCATACTAAGAAGAATTGGCCACCCGCTATAGTTTGACATTATCAATGGAGATGTACCTGTTATCCTTGCGACCAGGAAGTGGAGGTAAAATGACTGTTCTTGTACCCTGCACACCAAGCACTGGAACCGGTGCACGATAAGAGGGGCCGAACTCCTTCTTGTTCTCCACCTTCTCACGGACCAGGTCACCAACTCGAGGTAGCCAGCCAACTACCGGAATCTGAAGCGCAGCATCAGATGTGGAGGGCAAGTGTTCCTTTGCAAGACTGTCTCTGGTCTCTTGTAGATTCTGTAATACAGCACAGTGATCATCTACGTCAAAGGGTGAGGCAGACACCGCCATGTCTAGACCATTAAGGTCCGGGACAAACATTCGGAGGCCAAAGAGCATCTCGTATGGGGTCCGCCCACCCAGAGACCTTCTAGGGAGATTATTAAGTGCACGTTGTATGTTATACAAATGGGCTAACCAGTTCCTGCCAGTGGCTAAAACCCTAGCTGTAAAGGATTGCTTTAAGTCACGGTTCATCCGTTCCACAACACTATTGCCCTCAGGCCGGTATGGAGACGAAAATTTGACTTGGACCCCCAAAGATCTCATGGCTTCCTTGTAAACCTTAGAAGCAAACGCAGGGCCCTGATCAGAATGAAGGGTACCACATGCAAAAATTCCCACAAAGACACGCAAATCCCTGATGACAGTACGAGCATCAGCACTCCTTTGTGGCCATATCCAAAGAAACGTGTGCACAAATCCACTGAAACTAATATGTACTTGTATGCAGTATCAGAGGAGAAAGGACCGCAGTGATCTAAGGAAACGCACCCAAGCGGTTTATTAGATATGTACAACTGAGTTTGTGGTGGGCACGCAGCAGTTGAAGGTTTGATCTGCTGGCAAATGTCACAATCCAGGACATAAGAGCGAGTCTGTTTATACAACCCGCACCACCAGTAACGCTGTTGTAAGAGAGTAACAGTCGCTGAAACGCAGGCATGGGCAGAGGCCATACCCTCATGAGCCGCTGTTATCAAGGAAGGTCTGCAGTCCGCGTTGGGAATCAATCTGTCACCAACGTCGTTAATTCTCACATCGGGGACTTTATCAGGACTTAAATGATAAGAATACTGAGAAGGGAAACCTCTAGGGTAATTACTGCCCTTCTCTGTCACAACAATAGCTGCCAAGATGTCATCATCAATCTTAATTTTGGATCTTGTAACTGCTGCTACCAGATATGTTGCCACTGCTGTTTTCGCTGCTTCGTCAGCTAAGCTGTTGCCGACAGCGTGGACACCAACTCGCTGGTGACCAAGAGTGTGAATTACATTCACGAGTGGCAGATGCTGTTTAAGTTCTGCCACCCGAACCCAAAGCATTTTGTTCTTGATTGTGCTACCTTTGGAATTGCGATATTCATTCTGAGACCAAAAGAATAGATTGTCGTTAAAAGACTGAACACAGTAAAACGAGTCACTCACTATAAGAGTAGTAACTCGAGGATCAGCAAACTCCAGTGCAAGCACCAGAATACGAAGCTCTGCCAACTATGAGGTACAATCACCCAATGACTGCGTATGCACGACATCGGACTTGAATTCTCCATTCACAAAAGTACCCGCTACAATTGCGTAGGCCGCTTAATAGGCATGCTTCGATCCCGTCGCCGGTTGCGGCGAACCGTCAATGTAAATGACACAATGGTAATCCTCAAGCGGGCGCAAAGACAGAGGAGCTGGATGAACGAATTCATACTGCAAGTACTCCTGAGTCTGCAATGAGGCATCAAATATATAGGTGACATCTGGCGATGTCAAAGAAGTGGCCCATTGTATCCACCGTGGATGCAAAGCTTTAGAATTAGGCACACTGGCTTTCGTCACTGCCTCTAGAGTAGGATATGGTGTAACTACCAACATGCGTTTCCCTTGCGACAGCGCTCGTTCTTTAAAAATCGCCATCTGTACCGCAGTTAAAACTTTTTCAACTGAGAAAAAGCACAGTTCAGCCGAAGTGTACAGGTGTGATTTGTAGGCAATGGGGACTGTGTCGCCCTCATTGAACGTTAAGTACGTGAAACCCACTGCACCAGGCACAATTCTTATTACCAGGTTAGTGTGGTTATCACGTGTCAGTAAGTATTTTGAAGCAAGAAGATCAGCCTGCAAAAGTTGCAAGATAGCTGAATGCTCTGGCAGCCAGTTCGATTTGGAAAAAGTAGGTTGTACCAAGGCATATAGCGGCTTGATACGCTGGGCATAATCGGGAATGTAAGTACGCCCGAAATTAAAAAAAACCCAGCAAAGACTGTAATTTCTTCAGCATTGTCGGAGCACGCAAGCGTGCGCCCTTCTCCAAGAAGTGAGGGGCTAATCCTCGACCTTCATTGTTGAGCTCGTAGCCCAAAAACAACACTGTATACTCTACAATGTGAGACTTCGCAAAGTTGAATTTGTAACCGAAGTCTGCACACATAACAATAATTCGATCAATGCGACACAGATGCGGCCATAACTCGTCGTCTGTCAGATAGATATCATCAACATACGAGTACGCATCAGGGTCATTGCTCTCTAACAGAGAGACAACACGACCGGCAAAGACGCCAGGGCTGTTTTTATAGCCCATGGCTAATCTCTTAAACTGTTTTTGTTTGCCGTCAGAAGTAAACGCTGTCCACTGACTACTAATAGAGGACAGGTTATGGCTGTAAAAGCCATTGGATATTTCAAGTGTGGTCTTAAACCTTTTTCTCACGAGACTATCAACGTGGGCAGAGCTGTGGGTATTCTGTACAGCACATGTCCGACAATGAGATGTCGGTAATCCAAAACTAGGTGGTACGACCCATCAGGCTTCGTTACAGTGAATAAAGGATTATTCACTGGTGACACACATGTTTCAACAACACCCTGATATTCCAATTGCTCAAGGATTTCCAAGACGTGGGATCTAGCTTCGCGACGCATGGGATATTGGGGCTGCGGCTGAGGCATGGACCGTAAAGGAATCTCATGGCTTGGCGACAATTTATCCCACCCAACCTGAGTACGATACAAAGCCGGAGCAAGCACCTGAGCCCACTCTTCGGCAAACCTTTCAGCGTGCTCCTTTGGCACTGTGTGAGCAAAGGACGGGAGGATTACCTCTTCCCCTCTAGGAGCATCCAAAATGAAAGCCGGGGGCCAGTCCGCTTCCGCTAAGAGAATATCATAGGAAGAGGTCAGATTATCCCAAAAAATCCCTTGTATTGTACGTTGTATGTCACCTTCAATTAAGAGGACTATGTGTCTGTCAGGGGGAGCCACTCTAGCATCAGCAGTTACTACAGTTATGAATATATCAGTTGCTGTCGTCTCAAGATATGGACGCAGTGCTTCCCGCACTACTGTAACCTCCGCTGCGCTGTCGAGCAGCGTTAGTGCCCATGTCAGGCTCCCAAGCTGCGTTCTCACTATCTGTGGCATACCTCGCTGTTAGCGCAGCAACTTTCGTCTTCTGAAATGGGGGACGCTGTCGTGCAAATTTGTCCTGCTTGCCTTTACCGTCAGGCTGACGGGTTGCTCACGTCCTTGTTGTGCACCCCAACCTTTGCCACGTTCTCCGCCACCGGATGTTTCCTGTGAAGAACGAGGAGAACGTTGCTCAGTAACCTGAAATCTATCAGGTGACTTAATACTAGTGCGATCGCGCAAATCAAATGTGCGTTCACCAGTTGCCTGTACGGGTGACGCAGGACAAGACCCCTGTTTCTGTTGCTGCTTTCCCTGTTTCTTTGTTCTCCAATTTTGTTTAGCAAAAGTTGGACGATCGTCTTTGACAGACGAACTCACCTTAGTTTGCTGTTGAATGTCTGGAATGACAATAATAAGCTTAATCCCTAAACTACTGCGGCCAATAGTTCAATAAGCCTCCGCAATAATTTTAGGCAACTCTCGGGGCTTATCGAGTTCGTCAACGAGGGCTAAACCATTAGCCACTTGAAAGTGTACCGCATCTCCCTTGTGGTTACCAAGGATGAGAGTGGCAACTACGTCGAACACACCGACAAGCCGCATTCCCAACTCGACCACCGCCTCCGGACCGTGTTGATCTTGAACACGCTTGATGACGGAGGGAAGCAGGACCATAGATGGGGTGCCGAAGCACTTCTAGTATACCGCTGCAAAAACTTTACCCCAGTTTTCACAATCGGACACCTCTGGGACTAAGTCTTTCTGCAAACTAATGGTGAGAATCCTGTGTTTCTCCACAGGAGTTGAGTGCGGAAATACTGCCTCCAGCTGGTCAAATTTATCAGCAATCCAATAAGGTAAATCGTCCTTATTTTGGGGGCGCTTGCCCATTACCGAATTAACCATGACGGGACTAATGACAATCCCGGCCGGGTCAGCTGTCTGTCCCGCAACAACAGGTGCCCCCACCTGTACGTTGCGTGAGACTTATTGCACTAAAGCCCGATATACTGTAATCAGGGCTGTATGGAGGACATGCAACTCATCCACCGCAACATTCAAATAACGGGGATGAGGTGTAAATCCGGCTAGCACCGGCCAAGTGGGCCCTGGAATTGACAAAGAGCCCATTCGAACCGGTGTGACCGCATGGGGAAGGGCGCCATTAAACCAAATGCGATGCTGCCAGGCTGAAATAGGAATCTCCTGTGTCCTATATGACGTATAGTTAACTGGGATCCGCGTGGGAGTATAGTTGTGAAACGTATTATCATCCGCATTCACTGCCGGCATAGTCACCCAAGAGTAAAACAACTTGTAGGGGTATGAGGCATCAGCACTCACCACAAATATAATGGCCATCCCACCATCCGGCACCCCAAACTGCATCAAATGACGCCGCAGAGGAGTTCGACTATGCGCTGCAATATCGACCGCCATAAGGACACAGAGAAGAGTAACAATGTATATTACTGTAGCACTAGGTTTCAATATTATAAAAACCTTTTTAATTGACAAGCTTGATTGAACCTATTGTACCAATAGGTAGGTTAAAACCGTCACTCCCGTTATCCGGAAACAAGAGTGAGGGTGTCGTGGACTAATATAAGCACTACTAAGGTGCCTACCTTCCGTCCTTTCACTTTAATCTAATCTGTTTGGGTATTTTAATTCAACAAGCATTAGAAAAGCCAAAAGGTTTTGAATATTCAAGATGGCTATGTCACTGTTTTTTTTAGACCTGAGAATGAGTTGCCATGTCGGGGTGTCATTTGAGGTACAGGCCTGTAAGACTTTTTGGAAACTTTACATGAAATTAGTTGCTTTCATGGCCCTCCTTTTGGGCTTGTTGGCCGAAGTGATCTCACCGATAACTTATGTGCTTGTTTTTTTTACATTTAATTAATAAGGAGCTGCAAATTTTCGAAGGCTCTACAGCGTATTCTGCATTTTTAAGCATATCCTCCACGGAATTGTGGCAAAACAAAAAATGAACTCAAAAATATTGCACAAGACATTCTGACCATCTATGTATTTCGAGGTAAATAGTAACTGATCGAAAATATAGAAAAGCCCGACCTGCCACAATGATGCATGCTTGGAAGCTTTATATACTTAGTGGAATCCAGACAGGTGATCATTCTTAGAGAAACGTAGAACCAGGCATAGGAATGTCGGATTTGAAAACAATTGAAGTTTAAAATGTATCAGAAAGTGATCGGCAAGCAACTGCTGGCAAGCCTGGTCCCACTTGAAGATTATCTTTGGGCGTGTTTTCAGCAGTAGTTCAGTAAGTTAGGACGACCCATCGCTGGCCGTGACTCAGTGCTGGTTTAAGGATGGACCTCCTCTCTAAGTCACTGCTGATTACCCTTAAATGCATAGCAGTTACTTTACCTCTGGTGCCTTATCTCCCCTTGCTTCCAAAATCAAGGCCTCTGGAGCTCAAGATCCTCAACTAACAATTTGTGGTAATCTGCCGAATGTGTGGCCGCAAATAAGGCTTTGAAAGCAAGAGTTGCTCTCTCCCTTGGCACTAACGTCTCATCTCCAAGGTCCCTGGGGTGTTTCAGATAACATAAGACGCTTACAAAAACACAAACTTGGGGGACACTTGTTAGTGGCCAGAAGTAACCAAACAGAGAGGGACTGCGCTTTATAAAATTTTATTAAAATTACACAATTTAAACACATTCTTTTTTTTATTATGGAGAGTGATGTAGCTAAAGATTTTATTTATTTATGAGTTGGGTATAGTGCAAGCTAGACCTAAAGGTATCAGAGCGCTTTTCAACAGTAAATGATCACATCAAAGATAACAAGTATAGACAGAGCAGCTGAGTCGCAAAATATAAAAATCAGAGGTTGACCACGAGGGAGGAAGAATAATAAGGAAGATCAACTTGACAGCTGTCAAGTTGGATGATAGATGACCCGCTATTTCAGATGCTGGTTTATGAAGAAGTCCTTTGGTTATCTCTTGAAGCGCAAGGAAGGAAGGGTTTGATCTGATATGTATTGGAATGGAAATACAGATTTTAGGGGCATTGTTCAAGAGCAAGCAAGTGTTTTTTTGTTTGTGAGAAGTAGGGTGTTTGAGCTTCTTAGGTTTCTCGTCTGACCTACCTTTTTAAAGTTTTCAGCAGAGGTAAGCTGGTTTCTCCGTGTGAAAGGCTTTGTAAGACAAGAAGTTCTGAAGCTGCAGAGAGCTTCAATCAGGAGCTATTTCAGTTTGGTCAGGGCGGAGGTTTATACGGTCATATTTTTTTATTCTTGTGAATATTCTGGTTGCTGCATTAAGAGTGGTTCTAAGCGGTGCAAGCTGGGATTTAGCCGTGCCTGTGAGGGTGGCGGCCCCGTAGTCCAATCTAGACAGCACCATCGCTTGAGTGGCAGATTCAAGATCATCTGGCAGTAAGAAGGGTTTGATTTTGTTTAGAAGTTTCAGGTTGTAGAAGGCGCTCTAAGCACTATTCTTTATATTATCTTTCAAGATTAATTTAGGATCCAGTTTGATTCCTAGAGATTTGATGGAGTCAGCTAGTGTTAGATTGCAGTTGACATGGTCTATGGAGTTTATCCATTCTTGCATCTGGGGAGTTTGTTTTGTCTTTAATATGAGAAGACTTTCTGTCTTGTCATGGTTGAGTTTTAGGTGTTTGCGAGATAGCCAATGTTGGACTTCTTTGAGGGTGCTATTTTGCTGGTGTATGTTGTGAAAATTCACACTAGACAAGGGATAAATAATGTGCACTTGGCATATAACTTTTAGATAGCTTTCTGCAGTCATCGACCTACAAGAAAGAAGTAGATAGGGCTGTACACAAAATTTAGAGATTCCTTGAGAAGCTTATGACCTTGATAGGGTGGCAGTGATAGGAAGTATCAGTCACCTCACAGAATTTCTCATAGGAGTGTTGCTAACTACAGCGCATCAGGTGCAGTCTCACCAAGTCCCAGGTTGTGAGGTGCCCACTGCATTGTAATATGGATGTTTTTTACTACCGAGCTAGGGCAAAAGACCATTATCCTGGTGTAAATTGGAGCCCATGGAACTCTTGCTATTGTCACAGATTTCTACACAGGCCCCTTCACCCTAAGAGAGGGAATATCCATTTTCTGACATCAGCATATGAAAGTCTTCCACCCACTGGGCTGAGATAACTTGTGCCAGCCTATGGCTTGTGATATCTGTTTTGCAGGTGCTTACCTGTGCAGCTTATCCCATGCGGCACACGTGGTCATCTACTCTTCTAACAAAATACAACTGCACCCTTGCTAGTGCTGCAAGCAGAGGATACCAACTGTGACTTGTTCACCTGCAGCAAGCCCAGGATGGACTTTGGGTGTAGCTAAATGTCAGTGCTAGCAAATGATGTGAAGTGAAACCAATATTCAACATGTGACAATGGTGACTGGATAATTGCAATACTTGTGGCAGGCAGCATGGACATGATGTCACATCTTCAGTCGAAAATAAAGTTCCTAGGCAATATACAGTCTATCACAATGAAAAAAATGAAATACAAGAAAAGAGTTCAGTGTAACTATCATGTGTAATGTAATGAATTGTTTTTAAAGTATAAAAAACAGACATAACATTCATATTAAAACGAGTATTTGTTTAAAAAGACATCAATTTCATGACAATACATTGACAGTGTTTTAATTTTCTCCATATACAATTGACATTGGAAATACAATACAGTTAAAATCAAGGGTGGCAGAAATTGTAATCTTCGACACGCGTTTAAGGCGACAGTTGTGCCTTCGTCAGGAAATGCCACAGGTAAACCTAAAAATAATAAAAAATACACTCAGAACTCATTTTCTAGATTCTAACAGTTCTATTTCTTATTAACAATTTAATAACATCCTGCCCGTGATATAGTTGCCTTCATTTAGACACCAAAAATTGATAGGTACAGAACCCAAGGTGCAATTGTTCAATGGTTAAAAAGAAAATATATAGAAAAGTATAGACGAAGTAGAGTTAGATAGATCCTTTCCCCAACTACATATCCAAAAAGTTGTTTTCAATATATAATAAAAATTACTGTGTGTCTATACACATCTGATAGCTTACTTTTCATGAGGTGTGATATTCTTATACACGGTGGTAACACCGGGATACAGGAGAATTTTCCCTCTGCAATAGTCCATATATTTAATTAGGACATGATTGACATTCATTACTGCTGACCATTTTTAATATAACAGAGAAACGTAATTGACCTACTTTGTATTAAAGAAGTCGCCGAAGATTATCGATATAATGGCAGGATTTATTTTATAATTTTTTTTATAAATAAAATCTAAAGCAAAAATCAAAAAACATATTAGGGCTAAATATAACATAGAACCGTAACTGACCTACTTTGTAAATTTTATATGACTATATAATTTTAATTGACCACAAGTACATATTTATACCAATAGAGGTTTTGGTGGAAACCCTCCTATTTCATAATCATCTATTATTATTTATTATTACTACTGCATCATGCCTGGCACAGCAGCATCATCACTTGCATCCATGGAGGACAGGATGGAAGCCTACAGCGTCAAGGAGTTGAAGGCTATTTGTAAAAACCTAAAGGTCCAAGTCAGAGGCCTCACCAGGAAGGAGGAGCTACAAAACTAGGCACTGAAGGCCTGGGAAGCATGCCAGACATGCCAGCGAGCAGTCTGGAGATCTTAGTGGGGGTGCGGAGGAGTCCACTCCTGAGGAAGATGTATCAGTGGTTTGTCCCCATAGGAGCTGGAGGACAGAAGAGAAGCTAGGAGGCATGAGATAGAGCTTGAGAGGCTCAAGATTGAGTCACAAAGGATGGTATTAGACCATGAGTGTGGGCTCCAGGAGATGGACTTGAGGAGCAAATCCAGCGCGTATGGTGGCAGCAACTCTTCAGTGAAGGCAGATAGGATTGTGCACATCCCCAAGAATGTAGGTAAAGAGTACAAGAAGGGGGATGACATACAAAGGTAGCTTCAAGGGTACGAGTCGTCCATTCACATGAATGGGGTCCCTGGAAGGAATTGGGGGGCAGGGTTATGGCCTCTCTTCCCAGAGGAAGCAAGGGATACCCTGATAGCTTTGGGTAAGGGGCAGAACCTCACCTACACTGACATGGAGGATGCTCTCCTCACTAGGTATGGACTCACTCCTGAAAAGTACAGGGATCAGTTTAGGTCCAGTAAAAAGCATGATGCCAACACTTGGTTGGAATGTGTAGATTCGTTCTGCAGGTCACTGGATGGCTGGGTGAAGGGCAGTAATGTAACAGATTTTAAGGGACTCTACAATTTGATTGCATGGGAGCACTTGTCTAGTCTATGTTTTGCAGGTCTGAGCCAGCACTTGGTTGTTAGTAAGCTAACTGACCCCAGGAAGCTTGCTATGGAGGTGGACCGCTGGGTGAGTACCTGGGTCCACAAGAAAGCGTTTGAAGGAGACTCAGCCAAAGGTGAGCAGGGTCCCCAGCAGAAAAGTGGGGGGACAAGGGTAAAGCACAAGAGTTTTCTAAAGGGCCCCAAACTAACACCCAGGGTAAGGGTTGCCACCACCCAGGAGATAATGAAGAAGTGTTCTCTTCAGGAAAGCCTGCTGAGTCCAGCCCCCGCAAGTGTTTTGCATGTGATCAGGTGGGTCACTTGAAGGGGGACCCCAAGTGTCCCAAGAGGGCACAGCCACCCACCGGTGGGCAGTCCAAGGTGTTGGCAAGTGTAGCGCTTGGGGGGAGGGGTGTCCACAGGAGGGTGGGGATCCCGCAGAAATGACCTTCGTCTCACTAGGGGACAATGAGATGGTCCCAGGAAACCAGGTGCACCCTAACACAAAGAAATACAGCACCTGGATGACCATCAATGGAAAAAGGGTAGATGCTCTCAGAGATACTGGAGCCAGTGTGACCTCAGTCCGGTGCCACCTGGTCTTTGAAGAGCAGGTAGTCCCAGGGGCATTCCACCACGTAGTTACTGTGAAAAACTCAGAGTGCCAGTGTATGGTAGCGCAGGTTCCCTTTGAATGGGGGGGGGGTCTCAGGTCCCTTGAGGGTGGTTGTGAGCCCTACCATGTCTGTAGATTGTCTGCTAGGCAACGACCTGGAGCAGTCTTTGTGGAAGGATGTTGAGCTCAGGTCTCACTTGGAGATGCTTGGTTTGCCAGAGTGGGCATGTGTGTCTACTTGATCAATGGCGGTCAGAAAGGGTGATCAGAAGGACCTGGAGCCTGAAATAGTGGCCCAGGTCCCTGCTGAGAGAAAGAGCAGGGGGCGAGGGAAACCGGCCCCTGAAGTTCCTACGGACCGGGAGGAGGCTGACCTTGAGGGGGACGCCCCGGTGCCTACAGGGGAGCAGGTGGCTGAACTGGGGAACATCTCTGAGCTGACCCATTGGCAGCAAGAAGGGGATCCCACCAGGCGAAGAATTCTGCAGGGAGCGGAAAGAGTGCTTTTCTCTGGAGGGTCTGCGGCGGCAGGCTGCAGACCAGGCAGCTGGTGATCAGTCCAGATCACATTGGATCTACTGGGAGAATAGTCTCCTGTATAGTGAGCCTAAGGTTGCCAAGCCTGGGTCAGCCCGTGTGCTGGTGCTACCCCAGGGCTACAGGACCTTTCTACTGGGTCTGGCCCATGACGTGCCTTTGGCAGGACATTTGGGGCGGGACAAGACCTTTGACAGGCTTATCACCCACTTCTTCTGGCCCCAAACGCAAAGGCAGTCGGATGGACATTGTAGGTCCTGCCAACCTTGCCAGGCAAGTGGTAAGAGTGGGTGGAAGGTCAAAGCTCCTCTCCAACCTTTTCCAGTTGTTGAAAGGGTAGGGATGGACGTTATGGGGCCACTGGATCCCAAGACAGCCATGGGCAACAGGTACATTTTGGTCTTGGTGGACCATGCAACCCGGTACCCGGAGGCAATCCCTCTCAGGACGACAGCACCAGTGGTGGGCCAGGCGTTAATGGGGATCTTTTCCCACGTGGGGTTCCCCAGAGAGGCGGTTTCTGACAGGGGGACCAATTTAATATCCAAGTATATGACATCCCTGTGGAAGGAGTGTGGTGTAACCTACAAGTTCACCACTCCTTACCACCCCCAAGGTAACGGTCTGCTGGAGAGATTCAACCAGACCTTGAAGGGCATGATTATGGGTCTAACAGAACCCATGAGGCGTAAGTTGGACGTCCTCTTGTCAAGCCTTCTCTTTGCATACAGGGTGGTGCCACAGAAGTCTCTTGGGTCCAGTCCCTTTGAGCTTCTGTATTGTCACCCTGTGAGAGGACCTCTGAGTTTGGTGAAGGAAGGCTGGGAAGCAGCTCCCAGGAAAACTCCCCAGGATGTGTTTAGTTACATGCTATCCTTCAGAAACCAAACTGCCCGCTTCAGGAAACTCGCTCAGGCAAAACTAGAAGCAAGCCAGGAAGAAATGAAGAAGAGGTATGACCAGAATGCTACTCTGGTCGAATTTCAACATGGGCAAAAAGTGTGGGTCATGGCCCCAGTAGAACCTTGTGCCTTGCAGGACAAGTGGACTGGGCCGTTTGAGGTGGTGGAGCACAAAAGTGATGTCACCTTCCCGGTGGATTTGCGGACTCCAAGGAACCCTTTGAGGGTGCTGCACATGAACCGACTCAAGCCCCACTTCGAGAGGTCCGAAGTGAGCATGCTCTTGGCGACAGATGTTCGGGTGGAAGAGGAGAGTGAACCTCTCCCTGACCTCCTGTCCACCAAGGTCCGAAGTGAGCATGCTCTTGGCAACAGATAATGGGTGGAAGAGGAGAGTGAACCTCTCCCTGACCTCTTGTCCACCAAGGAGCACGATGGGTCAGTGAAAGGTGTGATCCTCTCCCCTACACTGACCCCAGAGCAGCAGAGCGACTGTCACCAGTTGTTGGGACAGTTTGCCCCACTGTTCTCTCTGACCCCAGGTGTTACTCACTGGTGTATCCATAAAGTGGACACTGGTGACAGCCCTCCTGTAAAACACAAGATTTACAGGTTGACTGACCGGGTCAGGGCCAGCATCAAAGAGGAGGTCCCTAAGATGTTAGCATTAGGGGTGATCAAGCCCTCCAACAGTCCTTGGGTCAGCCCAGTGGTCTTGGTCCCAAAGGCTGCTGCACCCAGTGCCACTCCAGAACTGCGGTTTTGTGTGGACTGCCATGGGCTCAATGCCATCACCA
The DNA here is from genome assembly GCF_964204655.1 of Triturus cristatus. NCBI lineage: Eukaryota > Metazoa > Chordata > Amphibia > Caudata > Salamandridae > Triturus > Triturus cristatus. The sequence goes on from NC_140591.1 coordinate 800,037,299, forward strand.
GGACTGACGCGCACCCCATCCCCAGAGCTGATGAGCTCATTGATCGGATGGGAGCTGCCAAGTTCCTCAGCAAATTTGATTTAACGTCTGGGTACTGGCAGATTGCCTTAACCGGGGCCAAGGAGAGGTCAGCATATTCAACCCCAGAAGGACATTACAAGTTCCGGGTGATGGCCTTTGGGTTGAAGAATGCCCCTGTCACCTTTAAGAGGTTGGTCAACCAGGTGTTGGCTGGACTGGAGGATTTCAGTGCTGCATACCTGGATAACATTGCAGTGTTCAGTTCCAGCTGGGAAGAACACTTGCAGCACCTCGGGGGAAGTGTTGAGGGCTCTGCAGAGGGCAGGCCTCACGATCAAGGATTAAGTGCCAGATTGGGTAGGGTTCTGTGGTGTACTTGGGACACCAGGTATGAAGCGGCCAGGTGGCGCCCATACAGCCCAAGATTGACACCATTCTGGCTAGGGAGCCTCCCAAGACCCAGACAGAGGTGAGATCCTTTTTAGGTGTCACCGGTTACTATAGGAGGTTTGTTAAGGGCTATGGCCTCATTGTTGCCCCCTTAACAGAGCTGACTTCCAGGAAGCAGCCCAAGAAGGTGATCTGGACTGAGTCCTGCCAGAAGGCTTTTGATGCCCTGAAGGCTGCCATGTGCAAGGCAGCCGTGCTTAAGTCACCCGACTTTTCCAAGGAATTCATTGTGCAGACCGACGCTTCAGAACATGGTGTGGGAGCGGTATTCTCTCAACTGAATGAGGAGGGCCTAAACCAGCCTATAGTCTTCCTTAGCAGGAGACTACTCCCCAGGGGAACAGAGGTGGAGTGCCATAGAAAGGGAAGCTTTTGCTGTTGTCTGGGCATTGAAGAAGCTGAGGCCCTACCTATTTGGGACTAACTTCCGGGTTCAGAAGGATCACAGGCACCTCAGATGGTTGATGCAAATCAGGGGTGAGAATCCAAAACTGTTGAGGTGGCCCATCTCCCCATAGGGAATGGACTTTACTGTGGAACACCGCCCTGGCACAGAACACGCCAACCCAGATTGTCTGTCCAGGTTCTTCGGCCTTAGTGAAGAGAACTCCCAGGAGGTTGGGTAGTTCTCCCTACTTTCAGCTGGAGGGGACATGTGTTAGACTTTGCATCTTATGGTGTGTCTCCCTTGAGTATTTGCTTTCTGACCTCCCGGTTTTTACTCTGCTTTTGCTGGTTTAGTGTTTCTGCGCACTTTCTCACTGCTGGTCAGTGTTAACCCCTTCGATGCTGCGCAGATTCCGCCGCTGTGCTGGCGGAATCTTGCGCGGGCGTGGTCATGACGGAATGGTTCCGTCATGAGCACAGCTCAACCGTGGGTCATGACGGAACCATTCCGTCATGAGCACCGAAGGGGTTAAAGTGCAAGTTCTCCTGTTGTAAACTGTGTTATGGATTGGTGTTTCCATGATTGGCATATTTGATTTACTTGTCAGTCCCTAGTAAAATGCACTGGGTGTGCCAGGGCCTGTAAATCAAATGCTGTTAGTGGGCTGCAGCACTGGATTGTGCCACCCACGCAAACAGCCTGTAAATGTAACTCTGGCCTGCCATTGCAGAGCCTGTGTGCAGTCTGCGACTGCCATGTCGACTTGGCAAGTGTACTCATTTGCCAGGCCCTAACCTTCCCTTTTCTTACATGCCAGTCACCTCTAAGGTAGGCGCAAGGTACCCCTGTGGGCAGGGTGCAGTGTATATGAAAGGTAGGACATGCCCTGGGGTGTGTGGCATGTCCTGATAGTGAATTGCTGCAATTTCGTTTTTCACCATAGCAAGGCTACCAGTTCCCATAGGACAGAATGGGGAGTTTGTTTATAACATCTTATAAACATAACTGGCCCTAGGAACTAGGTAGAAAAATAAAGTTTAGTATGCCTGAACCCAGAATCTAAAGATGCATCTTTTTGTGAAAGTGATTTTTACATTCTGTGTTTGAAAATACCACTTTTAGAAAGTAGATATTTTCTTGCTCAGCCATCCAGTAGGCCTCTGCTGGGGTTGTGTATTGACTGTCTGGGGTTTGGATGACAGGAGCTGGGGAGGAGCAGTGGCTCCAGATAGTCTAGGTGGGTCAGGAAAGGGCTGAATAAACCTGGGTTTAAATTAGAGTAAGGGGAGGAGATTTCCTTTCACCTGAATGGGCCTGGTCTGCCTCTGACAATGCTGTCTCCACCTCTTGCGAGGAAGCCACACCAGAGAGGGCAGAAATGGTTCTGGCTGGGCACAGACACTCTCTGCCTGAGAGGACAAAGGATTTTGGGTTATAAAAAGTGGGGCCCAAATCCCTGAACTTTAGAACTCTTCTGGACCAAGACGACTGCCAAGAAGAGCTGGAGAAGCTATGAGGAGGAACTACCACTTTGCTGATTGCTTTGCTGTGTTGGCCTGCAGTGGTTGCTTCTGTCTTGGGCAGTGAAAGGACTGGACTGAACTTTCCACAACTTCTTTGTTTGAGTATCTCCAAGGGCTTGAGGTGGAACTTGCCTCCTGTTCAAGAAGTCTCAGGAACAGCAAATACGGGGGCGCTAGGTGGTGCCGAACCAAGATGGCCGCACTGATGTGAGGCTCTGGACGCCCGACCCTGATATTTGCCAATAATCCGAATAAAGACCCCTCGCCCACAAGGGCACTGCGTGGCAAAGTGGACTCCTAGGGCGAAAGAAGACGCAATGTCAGCCTGCTGCGGAGGTATCGGGCCCGGACCTGGCCCGGGGGCGGAGTGCGCCTTCTGGCGGATGACTGCCACGGCTGCGTGAGCTACTCGAGAGCCGATGCGGCCACGAGGTTTTAGGCCCGCCGGCGAAATCTGGCTGCTGCAGTGATCGCGGAGGAGACGCTCTCTGACGAATTGCGGAGCTAATGAGAGGCGAAGGGCTGAGTGACGCTGGTGGGCCCCCCCGCTGTTGTTGTCCCTCATATAATGGCACCCTAATCGGTCTCGATTCATTTTGACCGCACGGGACACTAACGAACATAGATCCGGTCGACGAGAGCGAGGGGACTTCTGGGCTACTGGAGCAGCGGCACAGTGCTGAATGCCCCGTGCAATGCCCTGGGATTTGCAACTGCTGAGACCGGTATGTGTATGCCCCGACTAATTGCTGGGACCCGAGTGGTGCGGAGAGACGACGCTGCCTGGACTCCGAGCGCCAGACAACGGGCTCTGACGGTGTCGGGGAAGTTTCGGAACTGCATGGAGGGACGAGACTATACATCCATACCCCCTGACCACAAGACTGACAAGCTTGGGGCACTGGTGTGCAAGCTATAGATCCCATAGTGCCCGCGGCGCGGTGCTGGATTAGCGAACATAACGTGAGAACGGGTGGCGGGCTGGACGCCTGATGGGCCCGTACTGCGCCGGTGGGCCCTGATCCGTGTGCTGGTAGGAGGAATCTGCTGAGTGGGGGGCGGCCTCCCCCTGGGGCCTTCCGGGGATGCTGTCTGATCGACAGGCGACAACACATAGCTAAGGGAAGGCAAACGAGACATTAGCCAACGGGGGTGGCTACTGGGTGATGTTGCCGCACCCCCCCTGCTTGCAGAAGAGTAAATACCACGATATCGGACCCGGACACTCCACTGACTGAGCACATATCACGGGGCCGCAATACATGCAGACGGCCAAGGTGACGGCGAGCGGCTGGCGCCTGGGACGCGGCTCTGCGGGGCTGCTGCGGAGGTGGAGCTGAACTACCGAAGACTGAGGCCAATTACTGTGCGCGAAGCCTGAGAGACTATCGTCATGGGTAAGGCGGAGGCACCCCAGTCCAAGCTCCCTTTTGACCAGAAAAAATCGTCCATGCGCCCTGTTACCGAAAATGCGGAGGTGCCTGCCCCGGGGCCGTCTGCCTCCCCTGAGGCCGCCCCCCCCAGTGACGAACTAAAAACCATGCTTGTCGCAATGCAGCAGAGCCTAAATGCCCTTAAGGGGAAAATGGACACCATGAACAATCGGTTGGATTTCCTAGTGCTTAAGGTGGACAAGCACGACGAGCAGATTAAGGAGGCGGAGAGGCGAATATCCGCCACGGAGGACAGCTCCACCGAAATAGCTCAAATGGATAAACTGTTGAAGGTGATTGCAGCCAAAAGCGAAGATTTAGAGGCGCGCAGTTGACGAAATAACATACGCCTGGTGGGAATACCGGAGTCCACGGCCACGGGGAGGATGGAGGACTACGTGGAGAGGCTGCTTGCGTCCTCGCTGGGTGCTGACTCCTTCTCGCCACATCTGATAGTGGAGAGGGCACACAGGGCGCTGGGCCCGCGGCCTCCGGCTGGAGCACCGCCGAGACCTATAGTGGCAAGACTGCTTAATTACAGAGACTGAGACGTGGCCCTCCACAGGGCGAGAGAGATTCCTATTCTGAAATACGAAGGTAACTCGTTCTCCGTCTATCCAGACTTTACCCTGGCGGTCCAAGAGGCTCGACGGAAATATTTAGCGGTGAAACAGAAACTGCGCCAGGCCAACTTCGAATACGCTCTGCTATACCCAGCCAAACTGCGGATTCGACATCGGGATCGCACAATAATCTGCACAAACCCGCAGCAGGCGGAGGACTTCCTTAAGATCTTGCGACGACCGCCTCCGACACACGGAAATAATGCTGTGCATTCGGGCTCGCACTCACCCATGGCCGAGGATTAACTGTTATGATCAGACTCCTCCGATGAGCTGGAACAGCCAGAGTGGCCCACTGCCGCGCCCTGCGGCGGCGCTGGGGGGGAGGACGCCTCCGGGGTGCCTTGGGACAGAACTGTCGCTGCGGGTTGTGGCCGATGCCGCTGTGATGCGCTGGGCCGCCGGACTCCTGCCTGGGCTGAGAGGATCCTGTGCTTGAGCTGTCATCGGCGGATGAGTACTTTACGTAATGTTTTGGCAGACATTGTATGATGTTGAATTGAGGGACCCCTGCAGTCGCATGGGCAGCGCTGACCACGCTTATGCTAAAAGAAGCCTGTCCACGGGCCTACACTGGGTTCGAAGGGGTCTGCTTCACTGGGGAGGGCACCCTCGACTCTAACCCTCCTCCATACCAGCCTATCTGGAGAGGAGGCAGAGAGTCCTACTGCATGATGGGACACGAGGGCTTCGGAGGCACTCTAGCGCCCCACTGAGGGAGGTCCCCTACACTCAAAGGTTAAGGGATAGACAAGGTCTAGAGATTGGACCACTCTTACTTTGTTTGCATTCTACTGTTTGATTTTATTTAATTTATGTTATGGGAGGGGGAAAGGAGGGAGGGTTATGGGATGCCGGCGCATTTGGGGCACCGTTGTGGGAGGAGAGGGAGGGAGACGGGAGGGCTTCACGGAGAAGGGAGAGTGGGAGCCGCTAGAGATAGACAGGCACGAACTGTAAGGGCGATGCTACACTACATTACAGCGACTACCACGCTGTGCAACACTAGAGACTGATGCACCGCGCACTGGGTTGGAGGAGACGCTCTGTCGTACTTTGCAATTTGGGACCGTGTAGGAGGCAGGGCCCTACCCCTGTCTATCCCGGTATTAGTGAACCGCGGATGGTCAATGCGGTATGTACAAGTGCTTTGTGTAACGTTTTAGCTATGAATGCACTGTGTATACGTTATTATACATTGACACCGTGGGTTCCATCTTAGAGCGGTGGCCATCTTATGGTTGCCCTCACATAGGCTACATATCATGAAGCAAATACGGGCCTTTTAGAGCACATGTGCCTTCCTTTGACTTCTCTGTGACCTGGGCAGCTTGGCTCCGCTGCCCCAGGTCAGTCCGGTCTCACGAGCTCCCCGTCCTCTGGCCACCTGTGATTAGCATCAGGGCTTGACACACCATAAAGCCTTTTCATCCTACATGAGCCTCCAGCTAATCTCTTTCACACCTGACTGTTCCTGCTTTATGGCTTGTTTTCCAAACAGGAGATGCTCATGTTTATTGGGGCCTATCGATATCTGATGTGGGATCTGAGCCTTGCTGGGTAAATAATTGTGGGCTGGCTTAACTGGAATGTGGGATGGTCATCATGACTCTGCCTTTTCGTTTGAAATGTATACATATGAATGACCATGCCATAAAACAAGGAATGTGTGCCTGAAGCATGATATTTTGTATTTAAGGAGAAGCCCGTTTCTGTAATTTTTAGCAGTCTCCTAAGAACATACACGCTGTTGTACTTCTTGGATACCTGTAATTGGTCTGCAGCCAATAAACTGATCTCTGACTTCACCCAGAAGACTCTGTGTTTCTGTAGGTCTGAAACAGGAAGAACCCGAAGTCATAGGGTGTGTTCCCCTGCACCGCTGGGCTTAAAATTCCCAGTACTTCAGTTGGCGCCCAACGTGGGGCGATTTCAGCGGTACCGGTCCAAGCCAGAGGTTCGTGAGGAGCTTCGTGTGGAAATTCTGGAGGAAGGCCGCCACTTCATCGACCCCTGCATGTCGACGTGGTCCGAAAGTCTTTTCTGCGAGGTTCTCCGCGTCCCGACGGCTACGAAGGACTGCTGCCCTGATTAATCGCCCTGTTTTGGACCCTTGACGATTTTGGTAGAGCGAAACAATCGAGAGAGTCTTCTGGTGACGCCATTGATCATCGATATTCAGTTAAGTATAAGAGGAGCGTCTCCCAGTTTGAATTTGGTATCCTTCGGGATCATTTTGATTTGGAGTTTGCAAACGCTAAAGCCAGAGGACTCGTGTATTCACGAGACTATCGTAATCGATAATCCTTTGAAGTTTGGAACTAGACTAGTGAGCAAAGATGCCTGGTGCTAGTGTATTTGGAAGATTGTTTTGTTTGAGTTGTGGAAGGGATTTCCAGTTAGAGGATTCATGTCCGGTTCCTCCAATTGGAACTCCAACTTATGAGCTTTATGTAAAACATGGCGTGGGCCCCATTGCATATAATGAAGTATGGATCCGATATACCAGAAAGGACGGTGTTTTAAAATGGCCCCAAAATGGTAGTTTCGATACAGATATCTTAGATAATTTGGAAGTGAAATTGTTTAAAAAGAAAGCCCGGCCGGCGATGTTTGATTCTTTCCGCCTATGGCGAAAGGAAGCCAAACAGAAGGAAATTAAGCTAGCGAAAAGAAATAAGAGAGAAAGAGGTATGTCAGTGATGCAAGCAGCTGTGCAATTTAAAGATAATGAGGAGGAACAAATGAATGAGCAATTGCACAGACAGCATAAACTAGGGATTGATAAATGTTATCCTGTTTTGTCACCCCTTGTGCAAGATGAGACAAAAGAGAAAGAGAAAGATTCCCTAATGTGCCATTTGTTAAGTTCGCCACCCCCATATGCGCAAAATGCCACAGCACCTCCACAGCTTGTAAATGTGCAGCCTCCAGTAAATATGCCGCAAGCCTTCCCACAGCCGCCAGCTCCTCCTCAGCTGGCTCCTATCCCTGCAGTGCAGCCCTCTCAAGGGTCGCCAGTTTTGTTACCTGTTGCCCGCGCTTCCTGCGACTTTGCCTAGCACATCAGCTGCCTTCCCTGGTGCTCCTTCTTACACTACCCAGGTACCTGTATCTGAATCCGTTTTTCTTCCCTCTGTCTATCCCCCTGTTTTCGCCTCAACTTCTCCTTCAGCACGACAACGACTAACTAATGTAGTTACTAGTTTAATGTCGCCTCTCTTTGGGTCATCCAGTGCGACTCCTGGCTTACAGCGTAAGCAATTGCGCAGTCAGCTGCCTGGTCCCGACGAGAAAGAGGTGTTAGATCATCTGGCGCGTAGGTGGATTGGTTTCCCTTCACTCTATGATGTGGAATCAGTTGTTAACGTTTTTCACCAATGGGATGCCCCAAAGCAGAGGTATGTCTTTGATAAGATGTGTGAATTCCTCTGTGAGGAATTGGAGGATAATGGTGCAAACCCAAACCCACAGGAATTGTGTCGAGTACGATTTGATTTCGAAACAGGTATAATTGTGGGCCCCAAGGTAGATAAAGCAGTTGCGACTTTACTGTCCCTCAGAAATGGGGATTGTCAGCAATCATTGTTCGAACAGGACTTCCTTGTGGGGAAGAAGGGAAAAGCGCGACAATACCCTATGAGAGAAGTCCCTCCGGTATGGAAAGAAGCCGTTGCGGCTAATGCCGCTCAAGGTATTGCTGCTGCTCCAGCACATTTTCAGCGTGTTTGGGTGCATGTCCCTTGGAAACGATCTGAAGTGTTAGCGCTTAAACAGACATTGCCTGACCCCCGTAAAAACCCTACAGGTTATTATAAGGAGTTATCACAAACTGCAGAATCGTGTGTAATGAATCTGGCTGACATAGATATGCTGTTTGGGAATGTGGTTCCACAACCTTTATGGGGATCCATTCGTAATGTAGATCACGCTGCAGAATTGGGTAACACATGGGCTAATATTATTGCTGTAGATGCTGGACAAGTTGGTGGTGCGAAACCTGACCCTTTAGTAGCAGAACTCCCTGGTAGAATTATCACATACATGAAAACTATAATGCCTGCGATGCGCGTAAATTGGGATAAACTATCCGCATGTAAGCAGAAGAAGGATGAGACAGTGTCAGATTTCTTCACCAGGTTTGAAGAAACGTTTATCGACCACAGTGGTCAAGACATGAGCACTGAAGGTGGCCAACGGTTATTTGTTGATAAATTTGTGCAGAATCTACTTCCCGAGTTGTGTAAAAAATTAAAAGACTCAGAAAGTTCTTGGGCTGTTTCCTCTTCAGCACAAATACTGGCTACTGCACAGTATTATGAAAATAGAGACAAAGATGAGAAGGATAGAACAGATAAGAAAACGAAAGAACTGAAAACAAAGGTCCTCTTACAGCAGGCTTATCCGCCACGTGGAGGACAGAATAATTATAGGCAAACACAAGGTATCTATCAGCAGCCCCAACAGTTTCAGAATAATCAGCAAATGAATGGGTATTATCAACCACGAATCCCTGTAGGTCCCAACCAATGTTCATATTGCAAAGAGGAAGGTCATTTTAAATATAGTTGCCCTAAATTAATGCAGCGTAACAGTAATGCGTGTGGCGCAAGAGGTAGAGGTGGTCGGCAAGCTCCTAGAGGTAGAGGGCGTGGAAATGTTCCCCAGAACGCGCGTCCTCTTCCGCCTCAAAATACCATAAATAGCTTTGATCAGCAAGCCAACGCGACTGGTAATACAGCTCAGTACTACAATAATGATTATTATGCAGAAGATGACAATGTAGAAGATAATGATTACTAGGACAGCCGTAGACAGAGAGAGGGAGTTGTTTCAGTGCCAGTGGATCAGAGCGGACCTTATGTTAAAGTAACTACAGCAAATGTAACGGAGCCCTTTCTGCTGGATACTGGTGCAGCAAAGAGTTCAATCATGCATTCAAAACTCCCTGGCGCGCCTTTGTCTGGCGAAATGAATGTCTCAGTAGGTTTTTCTGGCGCCCCAGTTAGGAACCCGATTTCTAGTCCTATGTCTCTTTCTGTTGGACCTTGTGATCTAAAAGCACCCCTCATCCTAACGACAGGTTGTGGTGAAAATTTGCTAGGCTTGGATTTGCTAAAAAGATTGCATGCAACGTTATATTGTTCTTGTTAGGAGTACAACTTACATTAGGTAAGAAAGTGATTTCCCCAATGTATTTGTCTAGGAATGCAATGCCATCTGAATTGTCATCCCTTCCGGATGCCCTCTGGGCCACTGGTCCCAATGATGTGGGTCTCCTGGAAATACCGCCATACGTGGTCACTTTAAAAGCCAACATCAGATTGCCACGTATTCCCCAGTACAAGATTTCCAATGAAGGTCAGAAAGCATTGCTAGCAATTGTCAGTGATTTGATTAAAAAGGGTGTAATTGAAGAGACAAGAGGCAACGTTTGCAATAGTCCTGTTTTACCTGTCTTAAAACGAACGGACCCTTCACAGCCACCTGTTTACAGATTTGTGATTGATCTTAGAGAGGTTAATAAGATTGTTGTGCCACAGTTTCCAGTTGTCCCTGATATAACTGCCTTGTTAACCATGATTCCAGCCTCCGCTGCATGGTTCTCGGTGGTCGATCTGAAGAATGCCTTCTTTAGCATCCCAATTGCAGAGGAGAGCAGAGACATTTTTGGCTTTAGTTTAGGAGGCCGAAGCTTCCGCTTTAAAAGCGCTCCCCAGGGCTACTGTGAAAGTCCATCAATATACAGTCAGGCTTTAAAAGCGCAGCTTGATGCACTGGTTTTACCCAGTGGCGCTATCCTTATTCAGTATGTTGACGATTTACTAATCGCCGCGGATACTGAAAAGATTTGCAAACACGCTACCTTGTCATTGTTGCGTCATTTGTCTGCCTTTCATCACAAAGTGTCTCTCTCGAAGATGCAATATTGTCGACAAGAAGTGACCTACTTAGGTCATCTCTTATCGAAGGAGGGAAGGAAACTGACCCCAGAAAGAATTCAGGCCATTGCACAGTTGAGTGTGCCTAGAACACAGAGAGAAGTGTGTGCTTTCTTGGGCATTGCTTCATACTGTAGGCATTGGATTCCCAATTTTTCCTTGCTGGCAAAACCTTTGTTAGCATTAACATGCAAAGACACACCGAATCCTATTCCATGGTCTGAAGAGTGTCAGAAAAGTTTTTTGGAATTGCGCAATGCATTGTGTTCAGCTCCTGTGTTGGGTACCCCTGACTACAGATTTACATTGTATGTTCATGAGAAAGATGGTTGCGCATTATCAGTGTTAACACAGCCTTTTGGCGACAGACCGCGTCCATGCGCATATTTTTCGTCAATCTTGGATCCAGTAGCTAGGGCATTGCCAAGTTGTCTGAGAGCTACAGCTGCCGCAGCTATGTCTATTCGACAGTCTGCTGGACTAGTAATGGATAATACATTGATTGTTATGGTTCCACATGCTGTGGACACATTGTTAAACAGGACCAAGACACAGCACTTAACTAGTGCGCGATTATCCGGATATGAGCTGACACTGTTAGCAAATCATATACACATAAAGAGATGCAACACGTTGAATCCAGCTACACTATTACCAATTCCAGCAGACCTAGATGAGATTGAGCAACATGATTGTCTGTTCAGAACAGAAGAAGAGACAAAAGGGAGAGTAGATCTTAAAAATACTCCCCTGACTGAGTCTGATGGTACTTTATGGGTGGATGGTTCGTGTTTCAAGCTTCCAAATGGTGATACGACTGCTGCATATGCTATCACGACTTTGCACACGATTGTGGAAACTGCACGTGTGCCACAAAATTCGGCTCAAGCAGCAGAATTGATTGCCCTTACGAGAGCATGCGTGTTGTCTGAAGGAATGAAAGTGAACATATATACAGATAGCCAGTACGCCTTTGGCGTGGCTCATAGTTTTGGGCGATTGTGGAAGGAACGTGGGTTCCTGACTTCGCATGGAGCTAAGATTCAGAATGGCAAGTTGGTGAATGATCTCCTTGAGTCGCTGACCCTACCGTTGCGAGTCGCGATTATGAAATGCAGTGCGCACAAGAAAATCACAGTGATGTTGGTCGTGGTAATGCGTTTGCTGATGAAGTCGCAAAAGAAACAGCAAAAGATGTGAAGACTCGAATGTATGTTGCAGGCCCTGCAAGATGGGTTGGTGATGTTGGAATGTGTGAAAACACGATAGAGAGTGTAAAGTCCCTTCAAGCTGAAGCCACAGAGAAAGAGTTGAGCAAGTGGAGAGAAAGTACGGGTAAATTGGATGAGAATGGTTGTTGGATTGATCTGTCAGAACATAGGCGATGGTTGTTACCTGATGCATATGTGCTTCCAGTGGTTACTATGGCACATGGAATGGCACATATCAGTATGAAAGGAATCTGTAAGTTGTTGGCTCCAGTATGGCAGAATGCTGGAATTCCCAAATGTGCAGAGAATGTGGTCAAGAATTGTATGGTATGCTTGAAATACAACCCTGGTAGGGGAACCCCAACTCCAGCTGGTCATTTTGTGCCTCCATCATATCCATTCGAAGTTTTGCAGCTAGATTTTATGCACATGGAAAGGTGACACAACCTGAAATATGAATTGGTGGTTGTTTGCGCTTTTTCAAAATGGATAGAAGCGTATCCCCTAAAAGACAACACTGCTCTATCCACAGCCAAAGCCCTTGTGAAGGAATTTTTCCCTAGGTTTGGAATGCCAAGAATGGTGTGGAGTGATAATGGGAGTGAATTTGTGGGCCAAGTGATGAAGAATGTGTGTGAGGGATTAGGGATCAAGCAGAAGTTCCACGCTGCAAATCACCCCCAATCAGCTGGATTAGTAGAGCGCTACAATGGCGCTCTAAAACTCAAGCTGGCCAAAATCCAGGCGAGCTCCGGTCTTAAACGGCCTGATGCTCTGCCTCTAGCACTCCTGTCCACCAGAATGACCGTACACTCACGAGTGGGACTTAACCCATACGAGGTGGTTTTTGGGCGTCCGGCTAATGTATGGGGTGTGCCAAGACCGGCGAAATTCAGCGAAATCGAACATCCAGTACTGCTTGATTACTTGTATGAATTGATGGCTAAATTGCGTGTTTTACACCAACAGGTGCACGATACTCTTCCCCAGGCCTCTGAAGCTCCAGGACACCCTATCGACCCTGGCACGTGGGTTCTGGTGAAAAATTTCCAGCGCAAAAGCAACGATGAGCCTCGTTGGATCGGCCCTCATCTCGTACTTCTGTCTACAAGATCAGCTGTTCGAGTAAAGGGGAAGAAGAACTGGATCCACGGCGTCCACGTCAAAAGGATACCTTTGCCTCTGCCGTATGACCAGTGGGTCCAGGAGGGTATCGCTAACTCTGAAACGGACACTGTACCTCGTTTTGTGCCGTTCAGTGATGCACGCATAAAAGGCACAACTTCAGCACAACAGAGTGACGATATTTTGCAAGAAGCTGTGCCACAGTCAATTCGATTGGACACCACAGAGCCTGAACTCTTGTTTCAAGATCAGACAGTACCTGGCCGTTTCCACTACAATCTAAGACCAAGGCCTATGGACAAATAAATATTCTTTTTTCCTTACCTTTTTGTTTTTGATACCATAGCTCTCCCACCTGAAGGACTTTCTTGATTTTTGTTTTTCGAACCACCATCCGGGTTCAGCCGCAGGGTCGCGGTGCCAAGACTTTGGGGTACAGGCCGAAGACGTTAGGTCAATGGTTCTGGTTGGTCTAGGGCGTTCCCTGGACTGACAGGCGTACTCCTTAGCAGAAGATACTCACCCGCCGTGAGCGGCACGATTAGAGGATGGAGTTTTTCAAGATGGAGAGACTCGCTGAGGAAATGAACTTTAAAGCAAGAATGTGTAAAATAATGAAGAGCAAACGTTTTGTATTTTTATGTCTGTTTGTATTATGTAGTATGGTAGTGTTTACTGTAGGATTTGTATTCTTCTCCTCCCAAGAGCCCATTGCACCCACTGTACAGCCTATACCTCCTCCTACTATCTCCTCACACTCTTTTCACCCTCTGCCTGAACATGAACAAGCTAGACGATCGGAGTTTGTAAACAACTCGTTTATTCAGCTCCTGCACCAGCACCAACTAGTTATGAATACAACCAATTGTTGGGTGTGTGGTTTAATGCCACATACCATTAATAAGGGTATTCCTTATCTAGTGCTGCCGTTTAGTTACAATGGATCGTCATGGGCATTCCAGACCATGTTTCTCTTTGCTCTAGATGCGTACTCCCCGCGACAACCGCGTTCCATCAGACCTAGCACAAATAATAAAGCTTTAATGAAAGGAGTTGCCGATATGAGCAGAGATATCGACGCATACTCATCTATACCCAAGGAGGAATTGAGAGCTTATGTAGGGTGGAACGCGACGGGGTATAGTATTAGTCTGGGTGAAAGACAGCGAAAAATTTCATCCCCAATTTGGGTCCTACCCCACATAGGTCGGTTCTGTTTGCAAGGTAATAGTCAGAATCCTAGAGCTCAACTGGGGAGAAGTGACTGTACTGAAACATACACCTCTCCGTCACAGTTTTCCCCTGCGTTTTTGGCTGCCAAGGGTACATATTTTATCTGCAATGACCGAGCATATACATGGTTGCCCCCTGACTTCTCGGGCACATGTTATATTGCAAATCTGCTACCGCCAACATTTACTGCCGCCTCCGACTATCACAAGACCAGAGTTGTGAGAGGCGTGATTAGTAAGGAGGATACTGCCGGTCAGGAAGCCAGAGATTTCTTTTTGGGTTTCCTGCCGTTTTGGGGACCTATGGTTAATAGTAGGAACCTGAGACAACTGACTCGTGTGGTTGAATCCACTGTTAATGTTACGGCTGGTGCCCTTGGTAATTTGACAGCTGAGCTCCAAGCGGATCGCCTCATGACTTTGCAGAACCGCATGGTTCTAGACGTTATACTTGCAGACCGCGGTGGGGTATGTAAGGTTATCCAATCTAGTTGTTGCATTTTCATACCAGATAACGCTCCAACAGTTTATCAAGCCATCTCCAAACTGCATAAAATATCTGAGTCCATACACGTGGATAAAGGAGATTGGTCACTGGTGAGGTGGTTCTGGGAACTAATATCTGCCTGGGGTTGGAAAGTTCTGATGGTCATTGGAATGATCTTAGCCATCCTTTTCCTGTTCTGTCTGTGCATACAGTGTGCTCCTGCGATATGTGGCCTCTGTGCTACATTATGTGTAAGGAAACCTGTATCGAGGGACGAGCTAAGTAATAGGATGATGCTACAGCAACATCTCCATGACTTCATGAATATTGACCTAGACTCGGATTGAAATGAGTATAGTTATTGCCTATGTAAGGGCAAAAGGAGGGTCTGTCGTACTTTGCAATTTGGGACCGTGTAGGAGGCAGGGCCCTACCCCTGTCTATCCCGGTATTAGTGAACCGCGGATGGTCAATGCGGTATGTACAAGTGCTTTGTGTAACGTTTTAGCTATAAATGCACTGTGTATACGTTATTATACATTGACTCCGTGGGTTCCATCTTAGAGCGGTGGCCATCTTATGGTTGCCCTCACATAGGCTACATATCATGAAGCAAATACGGGCCTTTTAGAGCACATGTGCCTTCCTTTGACTTCTCTGTGACCTGGGCAGCTTGTTCCGCTGCCCCAGGTCAGTCCGGTCTCACGAGCTCCCCGTCCTCTGGCCACCTGTGATTAGCATCAGGGCTTGACACACCATAAAGCCTTTTCATCCTACACGAGCCTCCAGCTAATCTCTCTCACACCTGACTGTTCCTGCTTTATGGCTTGTTTTCCAAACAGGAGATGCTCATGTTTATTGGGGCCTATCGATATCTGATGTGGGATCTGAGCCTTGCTGGGTAAATAATTGTGGGCTGGCTTAGCTGGAATGTGGGATGGTCATCATGACTCTGCCTTTTCGTTTGAAATGTATACATATGAATGACCATGCCATAAAACAAGGAATGTGTGCCTGAAGCATGATATTTTGTATTTAAGGAGAAGCCCGTTTCTGTAATTTTTAGCAGTCTCCTAAGAACATACACGCTGTTGTACTTCTTGGATACCTGTAATTGGTCTGCAGCCAATAAACTGATCTCTGACTTCACCCAGAAGACTCTGTGTTTCTGTAGGTCTGAAACAGGAAGAACCCGAAGTCATAGGGTGTGTTCCCCTGCACCGCTGGGCTTAAAATTCCCAGTACTTCAGCACCTTCTATGCACTGATATATGACCATGGAGGGGGATCGTAGAAATAGCCTGAAGCTTTTATCACGGAATGTAAGGGGGTTGCGAGATCCCAGGAAGAAACGGCAGATACTCTCTTACCTTGACCGACACGACATTAGCATAGTGGCACTACAAGAAACTCATACTGACCCTAGATCCTCCCCCACCTTTGGTAGTAGATGGGCCTCGGATAGGATATTCTCTGCTTACTCTACATATGCGCGAGGTACAGCCATTTTGGTTAAGAGAGGTACCCCCTTTAGATGCGCTGGTGCGCGAAGCGATGGGGAGGGCAGGTTTTGCATGATATGGGGCGCCCTGGGTGCGCAGTCAGTGGTCATCGTTAGTTATTATGGCCCCAACATTGACAACCCGGACATCTTGAATGGAATGTGGGGACAGATACTTGAAGTAGGAGCCACTCATGTTCTCTGGGCGGGCGACTTTAACACAGTCTGTGACCCGATGATGGATCACTCTTCACAGATGCCCCATCATTATACGAGAAGCCAGGGCGCATTAAGGGGATTGTTGGAGGATGGTGGGCTAGTGGACTTGTGGAGGCACAGACATCCGGGAAGCGGGAGGGGACATTTCATTCAACAATGCATGAGTCTTGGTAGAGACTGGACTACTGGCTGGGGTCTAGGGGAGTATGCTCTTGGGTATGGAATGCAACTCACCTGGCTCGAACCCTGTCTGACCATGCCCCGGTGTGCCTGACGGTCGACATCCCGACTATGACTACCAGTGTCGGATGCTGGAGACTTGCCCCAGAGGCGTTGCTGGACGAGATATTTAGAACCAAACTGGGGGAGGCAATCACAGATTTCTTTGAACGGAATAGGGGATCGGTTGAGCATGTGGGCACGCTTTGGGAGGCGTTCAAAGCCACCATACGAGGAGTATGCATGGCCAAAAGTTTTGGAGTGCTGCACGACATTCGCAGGCGGCTACACCTGCTGGAGAAGGCGCTCAAGGATCTCGAGGCAGGCATTTGGCGTAGGGGCAATGGAGAGGGCAGGGCCAATATGAGAGAGCTATTGAATGAATACACAGACACGGCGGACAGAGAGGTGCGGTTTAGAGGAAAGTACGCCCAGGCAGGCCGCTACGGAGAGGGAGGGAGGCCCGGGAAAGCCTTAGCACAGGACATCAGACAGCCTCGATATGCTAACTATATATTAGAGGTGGAGGATGGGGACGGCACTTGCCAGAGAGATAGTGCTCAGATACTGCAGGCCTTCACTGACTTTTACACAGAGCTTTACCGCTCAAAAGGGACCAACGTGGCGGATTTCCCGCAGTTTTTTGAAGAAATCACGCTGGGATATTTGGAAGACAATCAGAGAGAGTTCTTATGTGTCCCCTTTACGAACGAAGAACTTAGAGAGGCGATTGTCCAGCTGCGGTCTGGCAAGGCGCCCGGTCCAGATGGGCTGTCGAGCGATTTTTACAAGCTGTTCATTGACCAGCTGGCCCCCATTCTTCGGGAAGTATATGTAGAGGCACAGGAGACACAGGCACTGCCGCCCACGATGAGAGAGGCCCTTATCCTGTCCATTCTGAAACCGGGTAAACCGGCTAACTAGTGTGACTCTTATCGGCCGCTGTCCCTCATTAACGTGGATAGTAAAATTCTCACTAAAATGATAGCTAACCGACTGAACCTCCTGATGGATAAACTAATCCTGCCTGATCAGGCGGGATTTATTCCTTGCCGCTCCACATCCCACAACCTGCGTACTCTTTTCTGGATCATCCAACAGGTGGCCCTGCAATTGCCGCTGGCGGCTGTCTTCTTGGACGCCACCAAGGCGTTCGACTCGGTGGAATGGGACTACCTGCACGTGGTGCTTCGATGTATGGGGTTCCCTGTTGGCTTCTCCGCCTTGATCAAATTGCTTTATACTGACCCAGTGGCCCGTGAGCAGATCAACGGCCACACGTCTCGAGCGATATCACTGTCGCGGGGCACTAGACAGGGATGCCCATTATCGCCGCTGCTGTTCGCCCTGGCGATGGAGCCGTTGGCGGCTAGGGTACGCCAGCACCATCAGGAGAAAGCCCTGAGATGCCTCTTGCGTCCCATCCCGATTTCACTATATGCGGACGATGTTACCCTGTACGTAAAAGACCCGATAAACAACCTCAACCCGCTCCTACGAGAATTTGTACGCTTTGGTGGCCTCTCCGGCATACACATTAACTGGGCGAAATCTCAGATCCTGCCCCTCACTCCCGCTGCCGTCCCCTTTGCAGTTGATTTTCCCTTGGAATGGTGCAACTCCTCTGTTTGGCACCTGGGGGTGAATGTCGCCTTGGATCGGGAAGAGCTGATCCGCGATAATTATGGCCGAGCCATTGACGCATTACGCGATTCAATAACGAGGTGGATAGCTATGCCATTGTCCATCGGAGACAGAATCTCCTTGGTTAAGATGACTGTATTACCTAAGTTTCTTTACTACTTCCTGAACATCCCCTATCATCCGGGCCGAACCTTTTTCTCCACATTGCGGACCGAACTTCTGCGCCTTGTATGGGGTGGCAAACAACCTCGGATTAGCTGGGAGACGCTGGCCAGCCCCTATGCGCTGGGGGTCTTGAGCTCCCTAACTTTGAACTTTATTACATCTGTGCACAAGCGCATTATGCGCACTACTGGTTTCACGGCCCGAAATATACGGCCCATGTGGCCACGGAGCACTGGCTGGTGGAGCCCGTCCCGCTGGAGGGGGCGCTCTTACTTCATGCGGGGCGGCGCGAGCGAGATCCCACAACTGTAGACTGCACGGTGCGAGCATGGAATTGGATTGCACGCAAAATGCAAGCCCCAATGATCTACTCCCCCCGCCTGCCGCCGGCGTTTCATCCCCAACTGACCCTTCTACAGGAAGGCATTTTTAAACAGGTCCAGCGACTGCGGGGGACATGCACGTGGGGAGATATATATAAAGATGGGAGGTTCGCTACTCTCCAGCAGCTATGTGCTGAACACCCCCCCGACTGTGATGGAGACATTCATTTATGCCCGTCTGCAGGAGGGGATACGGGCCTGTACGCCGGACTACCCACGTGAACCGCCGGTGCTCCCTCAGGTGCATGCCCTGCTGGGAGCGAAAACAGCTTCCCACTTGGTGTCCACTCTATACCGATCTGTATATGTCAAGCTTGGCGCCTCACATGGCTCAGCTCGGGCTAAATGGGCTAGCGAACTAGGACAGGACATCACGGACCGGGAATGGCACTACTGCTGTACACAAACTGAGAGTGTCTGCTAGTGGCAGGTTGCGCATCACGCATTTCAAGTTCCTGCAAAGATACTATTACACCCCCGCTAGACTGCAAAGATTTGGGCTGCGAGAGGATGCTAGATGTGAGAGATGCCGGACAGATTGTGCCGATATGCTGCACTTGGCCTGGAGTTGCCCGGCCCTTCAGTTATATTGGGAACAGGTCTTTGAAGCAGTAGGGAAAATGTTGGGTGCCTCGCTCCCGCCGACTCCGCTGATGGGCATCTTGGGATATACGGAAACACTCCCAATGCTGCATAGGAAATTTGCCTCGCTGTGCTTCCTCCTCGCCAAATGGAGAGTGGCCTGTAGATGGGGAAGGGGGAGGGCACGTAAATTCAAAGAGTGGCTAGAAACAATGATCCTTTGGCAAGATCAGCTTGCCTTTTACTCTGACCTCCTCCCAACTGGTTCCCGACCCCGGGACATATGGGACCCCCTGAAGACGTACCTATTGATGAACCCACTGCTGCCTGATGAGGCGACCCCCCCCTCCCCGACTGGATTAGAGACTGCATAACGTACAGAGGAGGTGTGGACGATCTTTGATGCCTTCGGGGATTGGCTGTTGGCTGGGGAAACTGGGGATTTTTCTTTGGCATCCTGGGTTGGCGAGCCTACCCGATGCTATTGTGGCCTCCTGGAGTCGGGTCGTCTGTAGCGGCTAGTTGGGTGTGGGGACAGTCGGGGAGCTTGCGCAACCGGCTTTGATTTTGGTGTATCAGAGGGGCTGCTTAAAGAATTGATAATAATACGGTTGAGATGTGCACGGTAGCGAGTCCGAGTTTAAGACTGAGTCCTACTGACCAAGATGTTTCCTGGATCGCTCAGAGTTTTTCATTCTTGGACTACTTTTCTTACCGTGAGGCTAGTTTGGGATGGTTTATAAAGCTTAGTTTACAGATTAGAAATTAGAGTGATGTGAACAAATCACCACAATAAGGCATTAGTCGCATAGAGCAGAACAAAAGGAAGAAAACGAATGGGTGTATATGTAAAAATAAGTTTATATTCAAAATTCAAATAAGGGTACTCATAATAACAACAATTGAAGATATAGTGAAAGGGAAAACAATCAATTATTCATGCCTTCACATTCCAATTAATCAAACACTTTTTCCGCTTGCGAACGAGATGACAGCACGCTGCATGTTTTTCTACAAACCAAAGAGCCCAACCATAGAGACTTATTAGCACAGATGTCCCATGACTGATTGCTGGGTTTTTCTAACCACTCACGGCTTTTAAACTGAGTATGGAAACTTGAAGAAATAAATTTGTCCAGCTTTTCAAGATTTGAATAATATATAGAAAATTGTGGACCGGTCAAGACCACCATCTTATTGGTCAAATACGATTTACACGAAGAACTTTAAGGGGTCGATTTTTGATCGCATTGTCCTGAAGATGGTCTTGTTAAGAAATCTATAAAAGACCGAAACGTCGACAGTCACACTGTTTTCCAGCATATTAATTTAATACCTTTGGAAAAAGTGTTTGATTAATTGGAATGTGAAGGCATGAATAATTGATTGTTTTCCCTTTCACTATATCTTCAATTGTTGTTATTATGAGTACCCTTATTTGAATTTTGAATATAAACTTATTTTTACATATACACCCATTCGTTTTCTTCCTTTTGTTCTGCTCTATGCGACTAATGCCTTATTGTGGTGATTTGTTCACATCACTCTAATTTCTAATCTGTAAACTAAGCTTTCTAAATAAGAATAAGAAGTAATTATAATTAAGAACGTATAGGAATTTAACCAACCTATATACAATTTATTGTTTGAAATCACAAAAATCAAGACATTTAGAAAATCCCTTGAAGGTTCCTTTACTTTATCATTTAATTTTACCCAAACCCTCAAGGGTATATTGGGTTGTCCACTGCATTATCTTAGTTTGGGATGGGGCCCTTAGTTGTTGTTTTTAATTTTTGGACAATAGTATCTTTGTCCTACTAAAATGCAAAACCCATATATACTGTTACACGGCCGGCCCTGTAGGGTTGTTGGCACTTCGCTGTGTACATCATTCTTTCTCTGCTTATTAAGGATATGCTGCCGGCCCGAAGAGGATGTAGGCAAAATGCTGTGTGATGACTTCATCAATTGAATAAAGGTTTTATAAAACAAAAACAAAAAAACAAAAAAAAAGGAACAGCAAATACTTCCTGTTCTTCTGCCCTCAGCACTGGGGACTATGCGTTTTGTGCTACAACAGAAGAAAAAGTAACCCAACACTGTCTACGACGCCGCTGCTCGCACTGCGACCTGTGGGCACCATACACTGCACCGCCTCACTTCACGACACCGCCTTGGTATCCCCGATAACGCCACTCCACGCCAAAATTGACGCTGCTGCCCGCACAATGGTACCGCTCGTAAGGTTACACGATGCACCGCCCTCATTCCGCAACGCAGCCTTGGCCTACCGGCACCATCGACTCCAGTGAATCAGCCTATGCTGCCTGCACCGTGACCTGCCAGCACCGCGACGAACACCGCATCACTTCGGACCTCGACACTAGTCTTACCGACGCCGCCACTGCTCACACTGCGACTTGAGGGCATCGCACGCCGCACCCAACGCCAGCGCTCCCACTTCAACCGCGAGGAGATTGATCTGCAATGCATGTGACATCAAGGGCCCGACGACTCCTGCACCGACCTCCAGAACGGACGCCGTGCTTTCGGAAGCTCAACGAGAGGTCGCCGACGCTCTGCATTTTTAAAGGTACTGTTTTGTGGGTCTTCCCGACACCGTAGCTGACCGGCGACGCCACAGTCAGCCAGAACTGTATGGGTTTGTTTATTCACGATGCCGGGATAGCCCCAGATGGAGCTATCAACTTCAAGGAACTGTTTCTCAAGGTTATTGTGATAACTGAAAATTTCTAAGTACTGGATTGTGGATTTTTATCGTTTTTGGTCTTGTCTTGAGTATATAAAAATATTGGATATTTTTCTAAACTGGTGTGGTGTTCTTTTGTAGTGCTTACACTGTATTACTGTTGGTTAAGAGCAAATGCTTTACACACTGCCTCTAAGATAAGCCTGACTGCTCATGCCAAGCTACCAAGGGGGTCTGCAGGGGTTATTTTAGGAGTGTAACTCCCTTATCCTGACTAGGAAGAAGGGTACCTATTTGGAAAAAGGTACCTACCTCTGCCAACTAGAGACCCCCATTTCTAACAGTGGTTATATGGAGTATGTACATTTTTACAAGTCTAGTTGGCTGCACAACAGTAAGCATTATTCTGGAACCTTACCCATCAGTAGCTCTTCAGGATCTAAACATGCTATTCTCTGGGAACAGCGAAGAAGGAAATACTAAAAATAATATTAACAATAATAATAATAAAAGAAATACAGGGATATGGATTTCCTCATTGAAATAAAACTACTTTAATAAAAAAATCAGGAGTCTCGCACTTGAATTGTTGAGTATTGGCATTTATGAGGGGTGGGTGTCCAGCAGGGCCTGGAGTGTTTTTTATCACATAAACATGAGTAGGCAAAAATGTGATGAAAAGGACCATTGTCATAAGTAAATACAAATAATTTACGTTTTTTTAATGGAGATGCAATTATTTCATACATGCCGACTGACCCAATTCGGGAGGGATAATCATGCTTTTTAAACCAAGAATGACTTTAGTTTAGCTCACTTCCTCCTAAAATTACCGCGACCTCATTGCAAGTCAACGGGGAAAGTAACCATCGTTAATTATTCAATATCTCACTTTTCCTGTTGGTTTCCAAATGTTGGCATGTACGACATTGTAGGTTGTCGGAGCTGCAAGAAAAACGTTCTCTCTTGTGTTTAAGAGAATCCTCAGTGGCAGAGGTCGAAACACCATAGAGGTACTTGTAGTAGAACCCAAGAGACGCGAGTATGTGCGTTTATAAACCATGATCTAGTTAAGTAGCATCGTCAACTGCTTTTTGGCAGACCCCCCAACCTATTGCAAATCTAGTCTACATTTACAATAGGTTGGAGGGGGGTCTGCCAAAAAGCCTTTTACGATCCTACTTAAATCATGACAGACTGCAGCAACCAAGAGTCGGCAACAAATTAAGTCGATGAGCTGCAGTGCTCCTGGAGTGATAGCGGCGCTGTCGAGAGAAGGCGCGGGCAGGTCGGCAGTTTCCGCTGGGTGTGGGCTCGGCAGCGCCGACTCTGTCACAACCCAGAGAGGAAGCTGGGATAGCCTTTTTTCCCTCCGCTCTTCGTCTCTCGCAGCCCGGAGAAGGGAGGAAGCTATGTCGCCATTGTCTGTCGCCGCGACGGTGCTGCGGGTCTATTATATCGGAGTGAGAGTGATTCTGCAGCAGCTCTTCAGCCGCGCCCTGCCCGCACCAGGTTAGAGACGACTGTCGCGGGAGGCGACATTATATCGCACGACGCCATTATGGGGAAGAGGGAGGATGGGGCGAGGGAGTCGCGCCAGCCATGTTAGCAGTATCGAAGGACGCTGGCGATAGTAGCACATTCTTTGGGGTTTTGTTCCACAAATAAATACAATATAAACGCAAACTTTAGTTTTTCGTAAAACAGTGTAGTAGGAGGCAACTGATAAACGAGCAACAATGGGTGCACAGAGTCATTCCTCGTCTGTCGTGCAGGCACTTGCACTTTCAAGGTCGTGAGAATCACGGGGCAGATACGGTTACCTCACTTGGAGACCCCTGAAATGATATCGCACTACAAAATATATTTCCGTACCAGCCAGCATAGATTTGAGGCAGTTCTTTTCCACTCTCGTAGAAGTTGATCTAAGGGCAACCTTTTTAAAGGTGACCTTGGCAAGCCAACAGTAACGCAGGCCGATTCCACGCAACACCTTGTGACCATAGACGGCTGCGGACGACGGAAACAAACGCGCGTGCTCGCGACAGAAGCTCTACCGTCCTGAACGAGAACCTTGGCATGCTCACATAAGCCCCGCCCTATGCGCGTTGTTGCCGCCCCCTGGGGATATTTTGCTGAGAGCAAGCTAGATGGCGGAAAGCAGCGGCTTTGTGGTCATGCGCGTGCTCGGCAGTGCACCAAGTGTCCTCACTGGGCTCCTTACCCCTCTAAGCACGTGCTCACACCACAATGGTATTATCCCTGCGTTACTGTAACAGCCTGCTTCAAGACTTGTTGGGAGAAAAAAGGAAACAAGTAGTGTTCTGTAACCTTTTATTTGTCATGCTCGTTAGTTTTCCCACATAATTTTCGTACGTGGGTATGTTGTGCTCGTTAGCAGTGAGAAAATGCTCAGAATACTTGTAATCTTGCTTATTCCGAGTTATAGTTTTCTTTGTCACAGTGTTTACAAAATGAGCTCTGTCACACCAGGGTACAGATTTCACCTCTAGAAATTAAGGTTCGAATTGGCCCCTAACAATACTACCAATATTTATTTATGCGTTTTTATATAGCTCGTACTTTACCCAATGGTGTCAGATCCCTTTACAGTAGAGGGAGGTATATAGGATCAGACATTATAGTTACAAATGTAACTAGTATAAATTAGCTAAAAAATAAATATTGCAAACCAAAGTTGGAGCGATTCCGGTTACAAAAGTACATATTTCACAGTTGAAGAGAAAGGTCAAAACAGTTCTACAGTGAGGAACTCAGAGTCAAATAATTATTGGTAGCAGTGTCTTTGAAAGAGAAGAGTTTTAAGGTCCGTTTTGAAGATGCGGAAAGGGGTGGGAGTGTGAAGGTATGGAGGAAGTGACAGTATGGCCCCCATAGACATTTTTTAGTACTGTTGCCCATAAAGCAGGAGCCATTATCATATACATCCAGTTGTATCAATCAATCTATCAATCATTTATAGACCAGTGAGAGTTTTGAGGTGCTGGGGCTGTTTGCTGCTGCACGGAGGTGATTAATCAAACAACCAGGTCTTTAGCTCTCTTCTGAATTGCTGGAGTGACGGTGCTGTTCTGAGGTGCAGGGGGAGGTTGTTCCAAGCCTTTTCTGCCAGGTACAAGATGGAGCGTTTGTTGGCTCTACAGATCCGTGGGGTGTCTGCGATGGAGAGGGAGGCTGAACGGAGGTGTGTGGGCGGCTGGTGGAAGGTTAGGCATTTGTTGATGTATGCTAGTCATACGTTGTGCAGGACTTTGTAGGCGTGAGTCAGCATCTTGAACTGCCATCTTTTCTAAATCAGGAGCCAGTGTAGTTTCTTGGGGTGAGGTGTTATGTGGATTCATCTGGGGAGATCAAGTATGAGTCTTGCCGCTGAGTTCTGTATCTTTTGGAGTCGCTTCAGGAGGTGTGCAATGAGTCCTGTGTGTTTCCATAGTCAAGTCTGCTGGTGATAAGGGCCTGAGTGGTGGTCCTTCTGGTGTTGACTGGGAGCCACCTGAAGATCTTACGGAGCATGTGAAGGGTGTGATAGAAGGAGGAAGAGACTGCATTTACTTGTTTCTGCATGGATAGTTTGTTATCCAGGACGATGCAGAGGTTAGAGGCTTGGTCTGTTGATTTGGGGGGATTACAGAGCTCCGTGGGCCATGATGAATTGTTCTACAGCGAGGTGTTGTTCCCAACGAAAAGGAATTAGTTTTTTTCCGAGTTGAGTGTGAGACAGTTGTCCTTCATCTAGTCCATGATGTTCATCATGCATCTGTGGAAGTTAGCTTTTATGGTGGAGGGATCTATGGACAGAGAGAGGAGGAACTGTGTCATCGGTTTAGGAGATGATGTTGAGTCCGTGAGATCTGATGGTGGTGGCCAGGGGGTCATGTCGGTGTTGAAGAGTGTCAGGCTGAGGGACGACCTTGAGGGACTCTGCAGACGATCTTCTTGGGCTTTGAGGCGAATGGTGGGAGAAGGATCCTTTGGGTTCTGCTGGTAAGGTATGAGGCGATCCATTTGAGGGTGTTTCCTTGAATCCCAATGTGGTGGAGTCTGTTGATCTGGATTTGGTGGGAGACTGTGTCATACGCGGCGTACAGGTCCAGGAGGATGTGCTGCTTTTTCCCCGTGGTCCAGGAGGGCTTTGATATTGTCGGTGACTGCGATCAAGGCTGTTTCTGTGCTGTAGTTAACTTAAAATCCGGATTGAGAGGGGTCCAGGAGGTTGTGATCTTCCAGGTGTTGGGTGATTTGCATGTTGATTTCTTTCTCATGGACTTTTGCTGGGTAGGGGAGCAGTGAGATGGGCCGGTAGTTCTTCAAATGGGCAGGGTTGGCAGATGTTTTTCGAAGCAGGGCCTCACTTCAACGTGTTTCCAGTCCTCAGGGAAGGAGGCAGCTGTGATGGAAGGTTTTCAGGACCTTCCGTAGCTCGTCACCGATTGTCTTGCTTCCGAGGTGGTAGGCGTGGTGGGAGCATGGATCCATGGGTGCTCCAGAGTGCACAGAGTTCATGATGGAGATGGTGTCTTGAGTGGTGAGGGGTTCCCAGTGGGTGGGACCATGTTCGGTGTTTGTGTTCAAGGGTCTGAACTAGTTGATGCTGTCTGTGGCGGAGGGTTGACGTTCAAAGTTTTTGTAGATGGCTGAGATCTTGTCGTAGAATAAGTCTGCGAGGTTGTCTCACAGTTCTTGGGAGGGATTGATGTCATTCTTGGTGGCTGTGGGATTGGTGAACTCCTTCACAATGGCAAATAGTTATTTGCTCTGGTTTGCAGTGGCTTCAATGTGGTCTGCTATGGCTTTTTTCTTGGTTTCTTTCAGGATGCAGTGGTACTAGTTGAGAGCGGTCTTGTAGGTGACGTGGTCTTCTGTCTTTTTTGCTCATGCACCACTTCCTTTCGAGTTGTCAGCAGTTGAATGTGGTGGAGTGCAATTCGTCTGTGCACCAGCGGCTCTTTTGCTTTGTTTTTGCCTTGGTTGTCTTGGCGGGGGTGATGGCGTAGTCGAATTTTGTGATCCATTGGGCAAAGTTCTTTACTGCTTGTGAAGGGTAGTGTCTGAGAGGTGGGAGCGGAGGGTGTTGTTCCACTGGTCTTCTACAACCTTTTCACAGTTTCTACATGTGGATCTGGGGAGCCCAGCGTTGGGGTGGTTGCGTCCTGCGATGGTGAAGTGTACGCTGTGGTAGTCGGGCCAGGTGAGTGGTGTGGGGTGGATGTATCTGAGTCTGTCGCTGGAGGTGAAGGTGGGGTTGAGTGTGTGTCGTCTGATGTGAGTTTGGTTGACAAGCTGCTTGAGACCAATGTTGCAAATGCTTTCCAGGAGGTTGGTGTCGCTGGGGTCGTCGAGGTGGAAGTTGGGGTCTCCTAGGAAGATGTGGTGCTCAGAGTTGATTGCAAGCAAGGCAATGAATTCTGGGATGGCGTTGCAGAATCTGGGGCGTGGTCCTGGTGGTCTGTAGGTGAGGGTGCCTCTGATGGTGCTTTTCCCGTCTGTGTGTAGTTGGAAGCGAGGTGTTCCATTACCAGTGTTGGGTCGTCAGTTGCTGTTGTGCAGCAGATGGTGTCTCTGTAGATGATGGCGATTCCGACTCTATGCTTGTTGGTTCGGTCTCGGTGAGCTATCTTCTATCCCTCAGGGATGACAGTGGTGAAGTCTGGTGTGGACGCATAATGAAGCCAGTTTTCTATGAGGAAGATGATGTCCGGGGTGAGGGAGGAGATCAAGTCCCAGATCTCCGTTGCATGTTTCCCGAGTGAATGTGCGTTGAGTAGGATGCACTGGAGTGTCGTCGTGAAGGTATCAGTTGGTGTAGCGGGTGCAGCTGTGTTAGCAGTGCTGTAGGTGACGTTGGTTGCTTCTGTGCTGCAGGTAAAGCAGCAGTGTCAGCAGGAGAATGGTCCTTTGGTGGTCAGTGGGGATGTGTGGCAGTAGAGATTGTTTGTGCGTCCAGGGTCTAGGGCTTGGAGATCTGCGGTTGTGTATGTTTGTGGGGTAGTAGAGTCAGGAGTCTTGGCGCTGCCCAGGCGCGGACTGGCTCAAACAGGCTTGCCTTTGGCGCACCACTGATGCGGCCACACTGTGGCCTTCATATGTAGCCCAGGGAGGGGGGATGGGACGACAGGGAGGCGGGTGGGCGGGAGTGGGAAGGGAAGCGGTGAAATGGAGGAAAAGCGGCGTCCAAGGAACCAACAATCAGCAAAGGCTGATGCTGATGTTGGAAAGGCAAAAGTACAATAAGTCAGGAAAACGAAATAAGGGCAGAACAACCAATAAACAAATAATTAACATAGAGTAGGTAAATAGTCTTATTATCACTAGCAATCAAGGTCCACCCAGTAGGGTCAAACTGAGAGGTTGGGGGACAGTGGTGCAGTCAATAGCCCAGGGAGCCAAAGCAGGTGTGAGCAGCAGCAGGGAGAGTGGCGCTTAGGACTACGGAAGTCCATACCAAAGAACCAATCAAAAAATGACAAATGAAACTATTTTTACTGTATTAAATAATTTTACCAATATTTCTCCACCTGGAGTGGGAGGGAGGAAAGTTAGGAGGAAGTCTGTGATTTAGAGTAATAAAGATTGTTGATAAGTAAACCAAGCATTACCTTCCTTGTGCTTTGTCCTCGTCACAGTCCTCACAAAATGAGCGCATACCCAAGCTGAGCAAAAATTATTAAATAAACACATCATACATGCAACACCTCGTGAAGATTTATTGAGTCACAAATCATACCAATCTTGCATCTGTACTGCTGATATAAAAGCTGTGTCTAAAGACGAGATTACCTCA
This sequence comes from Triturus cristatus, assembly GCF_964204655.1. NCBI lineage: Eukaryota > Metazoa > Chordata > Amphibia > Caudata > Salamandridae > Triturus > Triturus cristatus. The sequence goes on from NC_140591.1 coordinate 800,065,961, forward strand.
CCTGTATGTAGTTTATAATGAGAAATAAAGGTGTCTGGGGTGGCCGAGTAACCACATAAATATCTATAAGCATGAGATCCATTTAGAAGCTGCTGCCCAGGAAGAGGCAATACCTTTATTGGAATACCCCTAAATTAACGAGGGAACAAGAGATCCAGCTTTTTGATACTCCAAAGAAACAATCATTTCCCCTGATCTACTCAGGGTGGAAGTACAAGGATGGTAACTCTTGTTTGTTAACTCAAAAGTAACAAACAAAAAATCAGCTGGGCAGAATGACAACATTCTATGCTGGTAAATAGAAAGAGCCCCATGACATCTAAAGAATGCTAAAGGACTTCTTGATCTGATGTTAGGGGGAGTTAGGGGGGAGGCAGCACCAAGTCCTGAGAAAAAGGAAAGGATGAGGAGGTCTTAGGCAGGAATTTAGGGTTAAGCCTAAGAACCAAATTTTCTTCAAAAAACGTTAAGAAAGATTCATTAGAAAGAAATATCCCAAATTCCCTTAGTCTACGATCCATTGAGACAGCCTCTAGAAAATAAGGCCTTCAACATAAGACATTTTAAAGAGACTGACTTTAATGGCTTGGAATGGGTCTCTTGCAAAGCGTTGAGCACCAGAGGAAAGTTCCAGGAAGGGACTTGGGTGACTACTAAGGTCTTTTTAAATGAAACTCTTAGGCAGACAGAATGCAAGAGAGTCGAACCCAGCGTTAGAGGAATCTGTGATGGCTCTGATGGTTGCCCACTGGCTACATAATATAGAGACAGCGAGTCCTGAAAGGAAGCCATTCCTGAAAAAATCAAAAATGTTAGAACTTTTTACCGGAAGAGGTTTTTAGATTTTTAGAACACACCAGGAATCACAATGTATCTAATGTCTCTCCATTTGTTCTAAAGTTCTCTGTTTCTTAGAATTTCGAATTGACAAAGCAACCACTATTAAACTAGCTAATGCTTCCAACTTTTGCCTTTTAATTCCCAGGCCCCCAAGGACAGACTATGGAGAGTTTTCTCTGTGAGGAAAAAACTTCTGGGGGAGATGGAGATATTGCAATAACCCAAGGAGACTGGATTGCTTACTAACCAAGGAGGGGAAACCAGGTGTGGCAAGACCATTAAGGAACCACCTGGACCTCCACTTTTTCCTTTCTGATTTTGCAGAAAACTTTGCTGAGTAAAGCAGAGGGAAGAAAGGCAAAGAGAAGCTCCTGGACCACCTGAAGCTCACTATATCCACTGCTCATGCCAGGGGACATGGTGATGATGATTTAATACAAAAAACAATGGTTCTGAACCAATCTCAGAAAATAATTACTTTTCAAACCATTAGTAACTAAACATTTCAAGGCTTACAAAACGTCAGCTCACTGTTACATGAAACCATTGTCATTTAAGAATATATGATGTGCAACGACCAATGATTTCAAAAACAGTAAATATTTATTTAGATTCCATTGGAGAAGCAGATAGAATCAAAGAAATCGGGTTGCTTCAGAGGGAACGTGCAGGAAAAGTGCTCAAAGGAGTAAAGAGTAGAAAGGGAATTCAAAAGGGGAAACGAATTCCAAGGAAAATCAAGGAGCATATATTTACAAAACTATACGTGGGACTGGTAACAAAAAACAGTCTTCATATCTTGCCCAAACACAATGTAAAAATGTTGTACAATAAATTCACACATTTCTCAGTAGGGAACAGAGATATCTCCTGTAGTTGGGAAGGGGGCAACAAGGGGTTAATGGTCCAGGTTTGATAGGGGATGGCGTCGACGTTTCGATCCGACTTGACGGCATAAGAGGGAAACTTCAACCTCAGCCACGCGGATGTTCCTCAGGACGGGGAACTGGAAAAGTGCAACCCTACAGAAAGGAGGTTCAAATTACTGAAAGGCCTCAATCTTTAAGGTAACCATGACCATCATATCTCTCTTACCCACCTCAGCAGATTGCGGGTATAATTGAAGCCCGGTGTGACGACCTGAAATTAGGGCGAAAGGAAGTGCGCATCAGAAGGGAGGTTGGATCAACAATGATGTCAAGAAGGGAGTTAAGTAAGAAGAGCACTCAGCTGCCTCAATGTTGCGGTGTGGCACCCAAAGATTCCATATAAATATGGCGTGACTTCCTAAAAAAGCAATAGAAGTAACCAATTTAAAGTGCCACTATGGAAATCCATATAGAAGGCTGTCCTAAGACAATTATGGGCTTTGCAACTTACCTGTTTAAGATGCGGTGTATGAATGGAAGAAACAATTTCAGCAATCGGGGATTAAAGAGTAGTGGGGACTGAAAATTCAGTACAAACCACAGCAACAATTTGCTAAAAAGGGGAAAGGCAAACCAGGTTAGATGTTCGTACTAGTCAGTCTCAAGGGAACTGAGACAAAAACGTTTTAGAAAAAATTAAGGGATTCCAAAGTACCTCGGAGCGCGACGTCAGCTTCCTCTCTCCAAAGCGGTGGAAGCCAACTGAAATGCAGTCCGCAGGAGGATTAAAAAAGAGCTAACAAACGCGGTGACTGGATTGCTAACTAACAAAGGAGGAGAAACCAGGTGTGGTAAGACCATTAAGGAACCACCTGGACCTCCTCTTTTTCCCTTCTGATTTTGCAGAAAACTTTGCTGAGTAAAGCAGAGGGAAGAAAGGCAAAGAAAGAGGCTCCTGGACCACCCGAAGCTCACTATATCCACTGCTTATGCCAGGGGACATGGCAGGAAGGTACGCAAGTTTGGGAGAAGAGCATTCCTAGGACAGGCAAAAAAAGTCTCACCAAGGAAACCCCATCATCCTCTGTATCACCTGACGGCAAAGACTCATGGTAACTGATTATGGGAAGGAGTGACTCAGCATGTCTACATGCACATAATCCTTCCCCAGCATATAGATTGTAGTTAGAAAGAACATTTTCCCCCGCCCAACTTCCAGTGAGTTCCACCGGATGTGCTGAGGGACTTGTTACTACCTAAAGGGTTTACATAAGCCCTAGTGATCTGATTTCCCAGACGTACCTGCTCTGCCTAGTTCTGGAGATAAGGAGCAAAAATCAAAGCATTCTTTTGTACCATTCAAGCTCCTTCCAGTTGAAGAGATAAACTGCTCTTCTCAGCCCCAGACCCTGGGCTGCGTGAATCCCCACAGTGGCACCCCATTCACACTGCAGGCATCCGTAGCCACTCATTGGAAGAGGAGGAGCCCGCAGCATTCCTTTGTCCAGATGTGAGGAATGTAGCCACCTTTTAGTAATTTTTGAGTTACCACTGAAGAAATAGGAACCCTAAACTCGTAGTCTTTTGTTCTTGGTTTCCAATTGGACAGTAGATGATTTACCAAATGAAAGAGAATAGTAAGGTAGCTGCTATGCGCCCCTAGAGCACCAGCCGTTGTCTTGCCGGGGCTCGTTTGCAATGAAGAAGAGTTCTCAGCAACTACTTGTAAATGAATATGACTTGGAAGCGCGAGGCGTTTTCAGTCTGTCTTCATTAACATAAAAAAGTGTGTGAACTGTGTTGCTGAGTGCCCTGGGGCTGGGTGAGTGATGTAGTCAGTGTGAGGTGGAGGGGACAGGTTCAAAGACGTGGCTAAAAAGAATAAATAATTCTACAAGTATTTTGTTGTTTTTACAGATTCCGGCAATTGTTTATAAAATAATGTGCACACTATAAATGAAAAATGAATGCAAGCTAAACTAATTGGCGGGAAATATACTCTTGTATTATGAAACTTGAATTCGCTAAGGCAATCATTGCAGATATGTGTTTGACTTGAGTGTAGCCGAATTAATTGCTGGTTGGCAGTTGGGAATAATGGCTTGTTTATAGTGCTACGTGGTCCCAGCATGTGACAGCAAGCACTGTGAAAGTCATTATTGTATAATTGTATTTCGAACATGATGACAGCCTGCGTCAAAATTACGTATTTTTTAAGATAAAACAAGTGTTAAAAAATATATATTTTAGAAATTAGTAATCAGACTGTATGTAGTGCAAACATTATTGTCTTCTTTTTAAAGACGCATTCTCGAATTACACTGATACCACCCTGATATGACCTCTCAAAAAGATTAGGGCCCAGATTTACTATTATTTGAAACAAGGCAATGCAGCAATCAAAGCTTCTGTGCTGCCTTGCATCACTGGGAAAGAGAATTAAAATATGGCACATTTTTTCTCTCCCCCAACGCTAGCACCCTTTTGGCTGCCATGCGGCAACACACACACACTTGTACCATAGAGAATAGGTTTTGTTACTGAAGGGAAACCTTTCAGAATAAAAAGCTATCCTTTAAGACTTTTCCCACTTTGTATGCGTACTGTACAATGCAGCACCCATGCAAAAGCAAAGTTCCTTGTTAGGCCTCTCTCAAGGAGGCATAAGGTTTTGGTGCAAATTCCATTCGACTAATGTTAGATAATAGGGATTTGAGTCAAGTCCCATAGGTGGTGGCTTGGGGATGCACATGTACCACCCATGGAACTCCCCCTTGATGCAAAGTATAGCATAATTCAACTTTGTGTTACTTTGGGGACCTTTCCAATGCAAATCCCGGTTAGCGTTGGATATACACCACCTTAACGCTTTGCGTTGGGTGTGTGCCACTTTTGGGACGCAAACTCGTAACAAAGTGTTAGTTTGGGCCTTGGAGCAATGGCTCAAGGGAGAGAAAGATGTATGTAGAGGAAACACTTTAGGTTGGGTGTCAGAGAGTTGGCAGAAGCTATTATTAGTGAAACAGATGCAGCAGCACAGTGTCAGAGGTGTGTCGGAGGTGCCCAGTGATAAAAATTATGACTGTCTAGCTTTAAAATATGGGCATGGGGGCAAAGTTTCCTTGCAAGCACTGGGGCCAAGGGCATCTTTGCTGCAAAAAGGGGGGCAACAAGTGAGAGCAACTTTTTTCCAGAAGGGTACAAAGAGCCTATTTCAAGATTGGAGTGATGGTCAGACATGGCGAGGAAGAGATGAAAGACGTGGAGTAGATAGCCTGCTACTTAGAGCCTCGGCTATCATTAGTGGAGCAAATGCAGTTGCATTGGTGCAGAGGAGTGCTAGTGGCTTACAACACGCCCATTATGGGGATTGGTGCTTTCTGTGTTTGTTTTTTTTAAATGCATTTACTCTTTCATAAGTCTCACATTTAGTGTGCCTCATGAGTTAAGGAAAAAGCTTCCCTGAAATGATCTCATAAACCCACCTCCTTCACTCTGCCCTTCCCATTCCACTCCTTCAATCCTTACAATAAAGTTTTTCAGAGGGCCGGACCTCAAAACATTTTGTTTGGGGAGGCTCTGAGCACACATTTTTTAAGACCTCTGTGTTAGAGTGTTGCACACTGGATACACCTCTTCCAGACTATTAGAAAAGAAGAAGCACAAATTAGACCATCGGTGAATTATGGAAAAGCCATCAATTTTTGGGAATTAAGTTTACCCACCATAGGAGCTAAAGTCCTGTTAAGCACCCTTGGAGCTAAGGCCAGTCCAAATGGAAGAATATAAAACTGATAATGGTTTCCTAAGCGTGAAATTCGTAGAAACCTTTTAAAAGTTTGGGTGGTTTGGTGTATGTAGATAGGCGTCCCGGGGGGAATCCAGAAACATCCCTGGAGCCACTAAGGTAAGAATGTTCTGCAATAACACAATTTCTATTGTCTGTTATGGAATAGACCGATTTACTCTCTTTAGGTCCAGAATTGGACAAAAATCCATGGAAGGCTTTGGAACTACGAACATTAAAGTGTAGCAACCCTGTCCTATCTTGCCTACTGGAACTGCGCTTGTAGCACCTTTGTGTATTAGGTACTGAACTCCCTATAGCAATCCTTGACACCTGACTGGGCAACAGGGAGTAGCGTTTGGAACAAAGAAATCCAATTTTGTCTCACTTTTGCACAGTCTGAGCCTGAAATGATTGATTGCCATACTTCAAAAAATTGTTGACTTGTTCCTCCCACATTCACGGGGTAGTCAGTACTTGGGAGCTGTTTGTGGGGCTAGAGGGAGAGAGCACTGTTGCCGGGCTTTATAAGTGAAGGGATTTTCCTAGCCTCAACCTGTGCCACGAAAGGGTTGACTAGATCCCCTAGATGTTGAGGCTTAACCAAAAGCCAGGTGAAAGCCAAAATCTCTTCCCCTTGACAGTGGATGACCAGGAGCTGAAGGTTTGCAGTCCTCTGCAGATTGCTTCAACAATTCCTCTAATTATTCTGCAAAAGGCTTGGCTCCCTTGAACAGAAGATGGCTCAAAACTGCTATTAGGGAGTTGTCTGCTCTGCATGACCTCATCCAGATATATCTTCTAGCCGCAATTGCAGAACGAGAAGCAGAAGCAGCTCTGCTAAGGGTATCAAAAATATGTCAATTAGAAATCTGACTTGCTGGTCCATCATTGAAGGTATAGACTTCCAACCCTATGGTTGCTAAAGTTCTTTTACCAGTGCATGAAAATCCCATCAGAGAGACTAGACCATGTAGGTGTCATAAGTCGCTGCTCTTAAAGCAAAGTTAGATGCTGAATTGGCTCTTTTAATAGCCCCTTTCTCTTTCTTGTCAGTAGCATCAGCTGTTGTTGCATTCTCTGAAATGATGGTACCACCAGATGCAAGTCCAGCCATCAGAGAGACAATTTTGACGGTTGCTCAAGCTCTCTAAATGATTCCGTCCTGAGAGGAACGTGGGGAAACTGAACTTATCCACATCTCACTGCCTGGTCAGGAGACCCCTAATTACTTTATGTATTGGAAAAGCATCTGGTTTTTGAAGGTACTGGAAGAAGAAATTCACTTCTGCAACCTGGGAGGACACTCCAGTGCTTGATGACATCTTTTAATTCTGCCTCCTGGACAAATCTCCCACACTTCTCACCCTCCTCTTCTGACAAATCAGCCTCCACAGCCTGAATAATCTTGTCCTTATTAGGTGGAGGAGGAGGGCCATCCCTGACTGCAGAAGTAGCTTCCATTATTAGTTATAGAATATAGCAGCTCCATATCAGACTGGGTGGGATCAGGATCAGAGGAAACCTGGACATTATCAATACCAGAGGACTCAGATGTATGTAATTCGTTTTCTTTTGCAGAGGCATTATTTATCCATTCCGAATTGTCTGCCAGACACACTCCGCCTACCAAATCTACTGGCTCTAATGAGCGGCATGCCGCCTGAAACTGCTTTTGATAGCGAGCAGGCTTCCCACATTGCCCAGTTTTAAGCATCAATCTGCGATAGTCCAGGAAATAGAGTGGGACTGCTGCCATGTTAGGATGAGGCAACGCAGTCCTCTGGAAAGAAGTATTCTAAAGAAAGGAAGCAGTTTCTGAGAAACAAAACCACTCCTTATGTGCTGTGCCCCTAATTGCTGTTTGGAGGTGGCGGCACATATATAATCCCGACCTGAAGCTTTATATTGTAAACTGATAAAACAAGCATTTGCAATGCAATAGGTCTCGCATTTACGAGAGTTTGAGCTATTGGCATTGCAAATGTCAATGCCATTTAGTTATGTGTTGTTTTTAACCCCTTGAGTGCCCCGCCCTTTCCCCGCCCTGTGCCGGCCCTTTCATTAGCGGGCGGGGTTCATGACGAGATAGTCTCGTCATGGGCACAGCGCAACCGCGGACGAGACCATCTCGTCATGGGCACTCAAGAGGTTAAACAGATAAATAAAATCCATTATCATTTACAATGCCAACAGCTTAAACTCTGCAAATGCGAGACCTATTGCATTGCAAATGCTTGTTACAGTAAGAGACCACTCTTCTGGCATCTCTGTTACGTACTTTCTCCATATAAAATTTTCAAGAAGTGGGTCTCGTGACGTTTGGGTAAACATCGTTTATATAGTCATATCTTCTACAGTACTTTTTCGGCATACAATTGTGCTTTAACGTCCTCGTTTACAAGTAGAGATATATTATGACTGGGAGCTGATCATATATATTTTTTTCAAGCCACTCAAGTGTACTCTTTTAAGGCAAGAAAATGCGTGTTGCCCACTGAGAGGTCGCCGATACAGGCAGTATAATTATAAAACGTGTTAACCCAAAACGTGAATTAAAAGCTCTCTTGGTTTGAATGTTGTTTCCGCCTCAGTGATCCTTCGGTAAACATTCTCAAGCCGAACACTGAATCAGTCTCTGCGATCATAGTTCTTAAATTTCTTTTCATCCTGGAGATCAATAAAAGCGCTTGATCTTCTAATTACTCTTGCAGAAGGCGTCCCTTCTGAGAGAAAGCAAATATAGCACCTGCGGGGGATGTCATGGTGGTGCTGAGGGGGTCACGCGCTGGCTATTGCACACACCCCTGGAAGTTATTTGGTTGGAGCTCCCCGTTTAGCACGCTCCAGGCGGAGAGTCCCTTCCGGCAGCCCTTCTAAATATAAGCTATTAGCGCTCATGGAAACTCTCCGAAGTGTATTACATAAGCACCAGAGGCTTGCTGCCAGGCTGTGAGAGCCGTCGCACGCCATGGCTTGCGTAATGGCTTCAGATTGCTGGGCCTGCCTGGCTGACGTCAGTTGGAGAGGAAACTCTAGGGCTGGGATACCCCTCCTTACTATCCGTTTTCAGTTCCAACGTATGTGGCTGTGATTTCGTTTCAATGAAATAAGCCATGAACACAAATCTGCTTGCTATATTAGCTTGGCGAAACCCTCTGAAACCAACACTCCTATGTAGCAGAGAACAGCGCCTTCTCACTAAATTGGCACTGTGCCCATTCAGAGATGGCTGCCGACGTTCGTGGGCGGGAGGGGTGTAGGGTCAGAGCGATTTATCATTGTTGTCCTTCCTCTGTTTCCACTGTGCAGCTGCGCTGTGTGACCATGGGTTATTTGTAGTCCTCGCCAACGTCACAGAGTCTTGAATGCGCTGACGTTGTCTCTGACGTGCTTGGCTGGTGCTGAGTAAGCTCGCGGCTGTGAGCCCAGCACGCGCTGGGCACAATGGAGCTCTGTCTGCAGCCACTGAGCGGAGGAAGGCAAGCGCCATGGGAAAAAACAAAACTCTCTCGAACGGGTCAGGCGGGGAGCAAAGGTGAAATCCGGAGCCCCCCTCCAAGGACACGGAGATCTTTCACCTGCCGCCCACCTCTGCAGTGGGAGTGTAAGTAGGAACGGGGAGACTATAGCATCTTTATCTGGGAGAGACACCGTGGACAGCAGGTAATGTGCACGAAGCCCTGTGAGCAGTTTTAGATACAGCGTGGTAGGAGGAAGCCAACAACCATGAACATTTCCGAGGCAAATATTATTTAGCGAGAAAGCCAGTTGTACATGCGACTACCAACGCGCCATAGGCTGTCGCATGCAAATTAATCTAACGCCGTGGTACGCGTCACGGGCATGTTCATAGGCTGTTGCATGCAAATTAATCTAACGCCGTGGTACGCGTTCACGGGCGCATTCACAACCTCCAGTCGCCCCTGCGCGTGCACATGTCCTGTCTCCCTTCCGAAGCAAGTCAGTAAAAATAGATCTTGCTGGCGACAGCGCTTTCGCGTTGCATCGCCAGGCGAGACCTAAAAAAAAACAATGATCCACCTTACGAAACTTGGACCAGGGTACACAGGAAGGCCGCTGTGGCAGGCCTATCTGCCTCCTGAAAGGAAAAACTAGTTAAATAATAATTAAAAGAATGAGTAATTAAGCCAAAAAATATTACTTAGCTCATCTATGTGAAACATTTTCTCTGATGACCCTACTGAAGTAAAAGCAGCATGTGTATAATGATGGGCCCTCCTTTATGAGTTAAAGTACAGTAAGTTCTGTGGCGCCCATATTGGTAGGGGCCAATTCGAAACATTATCTTTGTAGATGAAATCTGTACCCTGACGCGACAGAGGCTCATTTTATGAGGACTCTATTGAGTTAGACGAGTGAGGAAAGAAATGCACATCAATGGGTCCGATTCTTAGAAAGTCATTTGGGAGTACCTGAAGTAGTGCGTCTGTGGTACTCTTTTCCATATTAAATGCCTTGTGTGTTGGCTCTAAGACATCGCAAATGGAAATATTCATGGAATATTCATATACAATTAGTACATATAGAAAGCACTGTGCCCTCTTTGCATTTCCACTAATAGGGAGTTGTGTGATTTGCCGCAGTCACAAAAACATGTAAGAGTATTTAAAAGAGTGCTGCTGTACTACTCTTTCCGTTCTTCTAAATACTTTTGTGAATCAGCCCCTTTGTGTTTAGTTCCCAACATTTCAGTCATAAAATACTCATGCTAAAATTTGGTGAACATTAAAGAAACAAAGTTTAAGGGACCTACAATTAAGCAAAACAAAGCTATTAATTTGAAGCTCCTTCATCATCGGGTATGGTTTGAACAATCAAACAAGAAATGAGAAGTGATGTCCCACTTTAGAGTACGAAAATACGGTTGTATGACGGAACAACGACTCCTTAAATCACGCATGCCTTAACAACACAGTCTTAACACCGTTCGCTTCTTTACCACTGTTAGAAATGGGATTTCTGGTTGGCTAGGGCTTGCGCCAAAGCCAGGCAGAAACCACCACCCTAGTCAGGGCAAGGGAGTTACACGCTGAAGATAAGCCTTGGTCACCCCCTTGGTAGCTTGGCACGAGCAGTCAGGCTTATCCCAGAGGCAATGTGTAAAGCGTTTGCGCAACACACACACACACAGCAGCAACACACTAGGCACACTACAAAAGAAACTCCACACAAGGTTATATATAAAAAAATGCCTTTGTATTATCATAAACACATTAGAAACCTAATCACACATTTACACTGTGCCAACTGGCACGGGCAATATTCACAGTGGATTATATACAGGACCAAGCCAATCGGGCCACGGTCAGAACCATCAGATCAGGTAAGTAAATACAAAACACAACCAGTAACTACTGGGACCATAATGACCTAAGCGTTATCATATTAGCATAAGACACCCTCTGAAATTATCATAGCATGACAGGCATATCCACATTAGGCCCAAACCTCATTAGCATAAACACATTACGCACTAGGCCTCACCATCATAAACACATTATGCATAAACATCCTAAACATAAACACATATATGTCATAGGCATCAGAAGCATAAATACAGTATGCAATTACCTCCTAAGCATAAATCACATTTAGACATCACATTAGGCATATCACTTTGCATAAATCACATTACGCATAGACCTCATAGTAATATCTGTAGGCAAAAACACATGATGAAAGGGGCATCATATTAGGCATAAACCACATTAGGCATCAACAACACAACATGACACCGTATAGCAAGTTATGCCCATACATCTGGGTGCCAAGGCACCATCACTGCACATTATCAGTATTCCCACCATTACTGTGCAACTTATTGTGAACCTCAGCCCCTCAACAGGCGTATTCCCACTCATTGTTGTTGTCACCATTGCCAGTACACTCTCAAGCAGGGGGGCCCTGTCCTGGGCTGACCCCGCAGTGCCCCTTTTTCAAAAGCAGGGGCTCTGCCTACTGCGCGCATCCCTTCTGCCACGAGGCCTCCACTGGCCCTCTGGCTATGATGGGGGAGAGGGTGCAACTCACCCTGGTCGCTGTTGGGACAACACGCATACCCCCAACGTTACAGCTGCCGCGATCCGGCGGTGCAGCTTTAAGATCTCCCTGCACCAACAGTGTGCTGGCCAGGCCCCACTCACCGGGCCTACAACAGCTGCCCACGCACGTGTGGTGCAGCTTGTTGCCCCCACAGTCTTCCTCGCCACAGTGCTACACGTCTGGAACCATCAGCGGTTTCTCAGATGGCAGCTCGTGCCTCAGGCTGGCCCCTCTCAGGTACTGAAAAAATGGCAATGCCCCGCCTCACAGTGACTGGAGCCACACTCGGCAGCCGCTTGTAAACACCAGGGGAGGCAGCAGAGGCCAGGTAACATGGTCGCTGTGCCAATCTAGCTCACCTCTGCGCCGGGGGCATCAAGGAATGGGGGCAAGCCTCTGAAGGACTCGGGCTCCGTTGGACCGGGAAGCCCAAAGCAACGACTACCCGCTCCACTCTTCTCCGGTTTGGAACCTCTTCCCTTGACGGGACCCCGCCCACAGCAGGGTTCGGTGACCACTCGGGGCTCTCCTCAGGCAGAGACGAAATGCGGGGCACTCCTCATTTCCACGGGAGCCCCGCCCACAACAGGCGTCCTTGGCCTGGCTTTCTGACTTGTCTCTGCTTCCGCCGGCCAGCCTCCAGACACCACGCGGGGCTTCCCTCTATTCACGGGGGCCCAGCCACAGACAGGCACCGATTTGCCTGGCTTCCTGTGCCGACGCTCGGAACAAGCAGAGCTGAAGCCCTCTGCTTGGACTCAGGAAAAGGTGGCACTGGGTGAAAGCCACACACCCACATGTGCAAAGTGGGATCCTGGACCGCTCAGCTGGTCTCCGCCATGGAGACAGGAACAAGAACCATGCAGCGCTCACCAGCGCTCCCGAAAAGTCCCAAAAGGGGGATCTCTCCCGCCCCAGTAAAATACGGGAGAGGGGAAAAGAGATTTTCTATCCCAGCACTCACCACGCGCTGAGGCTCCAAATCACACAGGGCAAAACTGGGCAAAGGTAGGCCAGCACACAGGGCTTCCTAGGAGAGGGGGAGTCCTTTTAGCTCCCCCAGCAGACAGCAGGTCAGTCGATGTGGCATTCCTCTTGGCAGGCTGGCATCCTGCCAGCCGCAAGTAGGCACCAAACGGCATCCACAAAAAGCACACACTCATGGGGTCACAGCCCCAGTATTTATACATAGTTTCTCTTTGTCTGCAGCACAGGGCTTTGGGGGAACCATATGCAACTGGCTCAGGGGGGAATTGGAGCACTTTGTTTACAAGGCTCCTCTTCCCCTTTGTCAGGTGGGGGCTCGTCATCAGACACACCACAGGGGGGCGGAGCCAGCATTGTACAGGCTAGGCACAGGCCCATTCAGGGACCAGGGACAACTCCTTCCACTACTCCAAATGCAGATGTCCCATTCAGCCAAGCGCTGACTCACCCTGCCCCTCCTGGAGCCACACACACCTCACCAGCCCCTGTCACTCAAAAGCCAGACATGCAATTCACATCAGGCAGGCAGACACATAGCACACAGAAGTGCCAACTTCTAAAAGTGGCATTTCTAAAATAGTTATAATAAATCTGCGCACACCATTGCGTAGCATTTATTATCACTATTCCAAACATACCAAACTTGACCACGCTGCGCCTCTCTTATCAGGAATTACCACTGAAACACTTATCAGGGAATCCCCAATGCATTCCTATGGGAGGGCATCCCCACAGTAGTAAGAAACCAAAATGGCTGTTTGTCACTACCAGGACATGTCACACACTTAAAGTACATGTCCTATCTTTTACCTACAATGCACCCTGCCCATATGGCTAGCTAGGGCCTACCTTAGGGGTGACTCACATGTAGTAAAAGGGGGGTCACTGGCATGGCACCCACTTTAGGTGTCACGTCACAGCAGCAGTAACACTGCGCGCTCAGGCCCTGCAATGGCAGAAGCCTGAGATAGGTTTGAAAGGCTACTTTGGTAGGTGGCGCATTCAGCACTGCAAGCCCACCAGTAGCATTTAATTTACCAGCCCTGGTTATATGAGATACGGGTCTGACAGGTAAATTAAATGGGCCAAACAGGTGTAGACCAATCTTACCATATTTAACACAGAGAGCACACACACTTTACACTGAACAGCAGTGCTAAAGTGCCCAGAGTCCTAAAACCACCAGCACCATGTCAGAAAATAAAAGGCTAGGAGAAAAGAAAAATGTTTAGGGATGACCCTGCAAAAAGGGCCAAGTCCAACAACCACACATGCCTTTACAACAAAATTTGCTGTGTAAAGTCAGGATTGGTAGAGGTATATGCGTGGTAAAAGATAACACCACAGCCCTCCTGCCCTAAGCCCTACAACCCATCCCCTAGCCCTGCAATCTACCTGCCCGAGCCCTAAAAACTACCCTGACCCACTACCCTGAGCCCTAAAACCAGCCCCCAGCCCAAAAAGCAACCCTGAGCCTGGGCCAAAAAACCCTACTTACCAAGCTGCGCCCCGGTCCTTCCTGTCCCTCTCCCTGCCCATCCGCTCTGCATTTAGATCGCTGACTGCCTTAACCACACATATGCGTGGTTAATGCATATGCATGGTTAAGGCAAGTTTTGTTCCGCTTGCGTTGAATTGGCAGACATGGTTAAGCCAGCATAGTAAATGCAGTTTCTCTGAAAATACTTGCATTGTTGTGTGATATAGTGCAGTGTAGTCTACAAAGCACAGCCATCCCCATGCAATTCTGCTACAAGAATATGGGTGTAAGAAGGCGTCTGTGTCTTGCCTAGATACATATGGCTAATTTCACGTGCCTCTGGTAAGGGTGTGTCAAGACTCCTTCCAGAAAGTCCAAAGTAGAGCAGCAGAGCACAATAGAGACTGTTCATATGTACTGAAATTACTCACCAGATAACTGTAGGTCACTGGGACACTAAGAATTGCGTTATGAGTTATGCGTGCTAGCCGCTATGGCAGGGGCAGTTGTCCGGCCAGCCCAGAGAACCTGCCATATTGAGACTTTCTGTTGGGTTGGTGGGACTTTTTGTTTGTTAATACTGTACCTGCCAACATGCTAGGACCAGCTTCTGGCAACAAATTGAGTTCGGTTCTGGTTGGCAACTTTTTAAATTTTCAGAGAAAAAACTTGTAAAGATATGTTTTCCCCATAAAAATGAAAAAGCAATGTGCATGGCATTCTGGGTGTTTTTCCAAGCACCAGGACGGGATTAGAGAGAGGAGAGATTTTAGATTTTTGTTCACTGTCATGTACTACCATGCTACTGGTGATAGTCACGGACAAGAAGAGAAATGGCTGGCTTGTCATTCGTATGTCTGTCTATGGACGGATCTATCACCAACATCTGACATCCCATCTTGCCCACCCACAGCTGCTTGACAAAGAGTGTTTTTTTCCCCGGCGGTGGAGCACCTCGTGCCTTCTTAAGAGAGGTTAAGGATGCAACTGACCTCAGTGGAAGGCACATCAGCTAATTTTTGATGGATGCATTGTAACTGCTAACTTAGAATGACTCTCTAAGTTGCTAGTTTTTGACTTTGTTTAAGAACCTATTGCGTTCTGTTGGTTGAAGCATTTGTTTTCTTCAGTTGAATAAAATGTACTAATGCACCTGCGAGCAGTTAATTTTTAAAGGTAAACCCAGGCCAGGGTACTTTGTCTTTTTGACTTGGACTGCTATGGCATCTGCAGCTAAGAGGCTACACTATTGGTGGAAGTGTGGTGTACACATACCAGTCATATAACTTAAAAGAGGCATAAGCAAAAATTGGCGGAGATTTATTTTCCAATAGAAACCCATTTGCAGTAGTCGAACATAACAGATACATATCTGAATGACCCCACAAAGTTAAATAACCGAGGACAACCTGTATAGATTGAGATTTTTGAGCTAGCCACGTAGTGCCTTTTTTAGGTCTCGCCTACGCAGCGTGTGTGCGCTGCATAGGAGGACCTTTAGCTATCGTTCTGCTCTTTTTGGAAGCACACACTCGAGCTTGTGGCAGCATCCAGCTTGCGGGAGCGCGCAGCGGCGTGCCACAAGCACGAGTGCAGTGCTTCCAAAAAGAGCAGACTGCGCATGCACGTACCACTCCCGGGCTCTCTCTCTCCCTCTCCTCTCGCTTTCTCTCTCTCTCTTTCTCTGTCTCTCCCGCTCTCTCTTTCTCTCTCTCGCTCTCTCTCTCCCCCTCTCTCGCTGTCTCTCCCCCTCTCTCTCTTTCTCACTCTTTTACTCTCCCGCCCTGCCATGTGTTCCATAATGTTGACTAATAATGTCCAATAGCCAATTATGTCACTCGCAGCCTTCACCATGTTGCGTGTGGCAAAGCTTAGCAGCGTAGAATGGTGTGCGGGTTCGGCAAGTAGTGATTACGGACTTAAAAGTCAGAACAAAACGAAAAACCCACACGGATATTTCAAGGATAAATGGTGCGTTGGTCTATTGAACCTGTACCGTAAGGTAAGAGTGCAGTGCATTTTGAAATAAACTTAATCAATTTACTCCAATAACACCTAATCATTGAATAATATTATTTAAAAAACTAAATAGAATTAACAGATGCCTCTAAATTTCCTAAATTTTATTTGAGTGCAATAAGTAATACAATTAAATGTAGAGCCTCCCTATGATAACTGTCCGTTCATATATGTTAGTTCACTTACTTCACAGTATATCATGTGCATCAGTGGCTTCCCCCTACAGATTCTCGGTCCTGCCCATAGGGACCAGCCTATCACTCACCACTCCAAGATGGCGGTCGCGTTGGCGCGTCCGTCTTCTATGTCGCAGCTCCTGCCCTGCTCGGGGCTCGCACTTTGAATCTGCCCGGGTCCTCAGTAATAATGGCCGTGGCGCTGAGGTGCCTGAGGGGTTCCAAGTGGGGGGCTCCCCTCAAGAGGGCTTGGCTGGTGGCACCCCGGGATCTGGCGACAGGTACGAGGAGGAGCGTGTGTGTCTGGGGCCGGTGTGATCGGTCCTTAACTCTAGTCATCATGTAATCCATGGGGTGACACGATGTGCCCTCCCCACCTTCCTCGCTCCCTGCTGGGGTAGGAGGCTGTCACTGTGCACCGCAGCTCTCCTCACAGCCTGTCTCTGCTCCTCAGAGACTGTCACAGTGCCCCTCAGACACTATATCTGCTCCTCAGAGACTGTCACAGTGCTCCTCACAGCCTGTCTCTGCTCCTCAGAGACTGTCAGTGCTCCTCACAGCCTGTCTCTGCTGTCTGATCACATTCTGCCCATGCGCTCTCCGTAGCATGTTACTAAACTTCTTACAGCGTCTCACTGCAGTCTCACCGCAGCCTGTCACTACGCCGCGAAGCGACTCTCTCCTCCTCACAACCTGTCACTATGCCACCCGTCACTATGCCTTTTACAGCTGTCACGGTGGTTCTCTCTGCCTCTGGCAATGCTCCAAGCATACTGTGGCTTTGCTTCTCACAGCCTTTCACCGTGCTAGCTGCACACTGTCACAGTGCTTCTCGCAGACTGACAATGCTCCAAGCATACTGTTGCTACACTTCTCATAGCCTTTCACTGCGCTTCCTGCACAAAGTCACAGTGCTCACACTGTCTGTCACTGTGTATCATTGCAGCCTGCCGATGTCTTGCACACCTTGAACACTGAACTGACAGACCCGGATCGCAATGAATAACGCTCATAAAGCTGTTTGTATTGATTAGCAGTTTTCCATACCTTTGACTATGCTCAGTGGATGGCAAGGCGCGAACCACAAGGCAAAGTTATCTGCAAGAGGTTAGAAGAGAGATAACCTGTAAAAACACTGTTTTGTGATCTAGCCCCCCGGGGTATGAGTCGGCACTGAAGCAACAGGCATTTTAATTCTTTAAAGGTATCATCAGAAGACATATTTCCGATGGGTAGAGGATAAAGTTCCTGACCCAGGGGTCACAGAACAGTTGCTCTAGCGTCTTTGTGTTTTTCAAAGATGTGATTTCAAGAAGGAGTGACTGTGCATTCTGATATTGGCAGTGGCCTCCTGAGATGGCCAATTTCTGAGCCAGAGTGAATTGTTTTAAGGGTAATCCAGACTGACAAACGCATAATCTTTGCCTTGGGGCGGAGCTATTGCATTGTGATCAGGAGTCAGACTGGCTGATATGATCACACTTTTTGTGCCTTGACCTCCTTAGCTGCTGCTTGAAATGCAACTTTAAAACGCACTGGGTGTAATATAGGTATTTTGACAAGTAGAGAATTTCTTTATTCCATCGTCAATAGCACAATATTTTGAATACATTATTTCAAATAATATTCTTGATGAAGGATTTAATGCCACTTTTATGCCCTCAGTAAAACAAGCATTTGCAATGCAATAGGTCTCGCATTTACGCAAGTTTAAGCTATTGGCATTGTAAATGACAGTGACCTTTATTTATGTTTTAAAAAAGAAAACAAAAATAAAAGTCATTGTTATTTGCAATGTCAATAGCTCAAACTCGCGTAAATGCGAGACCTATTGCATTGCAAATGCTTGTTCTGCTATGCTGTGGCGGACAAGAAGGGATTTTAAGTCCCCTCAAATGAAAATAGGAGCTCAAAAAAGCTTCAAATAATTGCGAAATAGTTGAACAAGGACCCTTTAAATCACAAGAGTTGTCAGTTAATGGTAGCAGACTATCACCTGGCTTGCTGTTACTAAGTAAGAATAATTTATAATAAAAGTAAATAAATACCTTGGTCAGAAGATATTAGTGGTCTCACCCTGCTGTAAAACCTTAAGCAGGACCTACTGTGGCAGCGTTGGTTTTTGAAACGGTATCAGGGCAAATGCCCAATGAAGATCCTCGTGCGTTGATGCATCGTCTGGAAAGTATTGGTGCCTTCTCCTACTTAGCATGCTTTAGGGGCCATGGGGGCACATGCATCAAAGGTTTTTGCGAGCGCAAACGGTGCGAATTGCAAAAATCGGCCATTTGCGTCCGCAAAAAGACCTTTTGCGATGCATGAAGGGTAATGGCACTCGCAATTTGAGAAATCGCAAATATGTGCGAGTTCTCAAATTGCGATTGCATTTAAGGAATCGCAAATTGAGATTCCTTAAATGCAATCCATTAAGGTAAAAAAATTAGCGATTTCGCTAATACGGGGCGCAAATTACCATAAAGTTGGACTTCATGGTAATTTGCAAAAACCTTGAAAAATGCACTAAAGTGCATTTTTCAAAGTTCCATTTTACACACACACATCCCCTTGGGGCTTGTGTGTGTCGAAGATGAACTCATATGCAGATTTCAGGGGTGCAACAGGGTGTCCTTTTGACACCCTGGCACCCTTGAAATTGCATTCTCAATTTGCGATTCTCTAATTGAGAATCGCACATTGAGAATGTCTTCCCATTCATTCCTATGGGTCTCTAGGCCCATAGGAATGAATGGGGAGGTATTCCTTAATTGCGACTCGCAATTTGCGAGTCACAATTAAGGAATGTTTAGAAATCGCTATTTTTTAAACGATTTCTACATGCATGGGCTTTTGCGCTTCCTTATTAGCGAATCCTTATTTTTCGCTAATAAAGAATCGCAAAAGGCATTTTTGATGCATGTGCCAGTTAGTTTCCAGAAGGCAGTAGAGAAGTAAGCAGAACAGACGCATAAGAAGAGGTCCCAGGGACAGCTGCTGCGGGTGACTTCGATTATAGTGGGGAAATGGAAAGTGATGAATGTACACTGCTTGCTGCAACATCGTGGCTGGCAGATGGTACTTTAGCTTTGGGTTTTTCTCCTCACTTATTTTCTGGGGCGAATGTTAGACTTTAAAATTAGGAGCACTATTTCTTCTAGGGGCAAAACATTTCATGTTAGCCCCGGAGCATATTTGTATGTCATTTTCTTGCCAAATTTTACTGCACAATCACAGTTATTTGGAACAGACTGGTGAAACTTTTTCAATAATAAAATTAATTTCCTAGACATCATCCAGCTGGTGCTTGCACATCGACCTAAAGAAGACACAGTGCCGGTTCAATTTTGATGCCCACTTTCTGGTTCTGACTCAAGAGCTGGCAAGTCATTTCAGTAAGAGTGGGGTGAATT
Source organism: Triturus cristatus (assembly GCF_964204655.1). Classification (NCBI taxonomy): domain Eukaryota; kingdom Metazoa; phylum Chordata; class Amphibia; order Caudata; family Salamandridae; genus Triturus; species Triturus cristatus. The sequence continues at coordinate 800,085,592 of NC_140591.1, forward strand.
TTGACTGGCCAGTACTGGGGTAAGAGTCTGCAAGTCTCTATAGTACACTGACTACCACAGTAGAAGGTCCACGGGTCATCCCTGCTGGTGTTCCAGAGAGCAAGAAGGAACGTGCTTTTGCTATGCTACCTACTCATCAAACCTATGTAGGACCAGTACACTGTCAGCTAGATGTGTGAGGACTGCATAGTTACACCCTGGTGCAGCAGAGATCACTTACTAACACAGTCCCATAAATCACTGGGCACTTTCAGGCATGATCTTATCTGACCTCCATATGCAGCACTCCTCAGCTGCATAGTTTAGAGAATGAGAAGCTCACTGAAAGCCTCCTGCTAGCATGGTTAACGCTCTTCCAAACTCCACAGTGGAAGAAAGCTGCCATCAGAAGGTTAATATTTTTTGACGGTCTAGTTTGCTGATATGCAGTGCATAAGGAATCATGGCGGCCCTTCCATTTTTGGGACCATAACCCATCTGGCCTCTTTGTGCTTTTGTGGCATTGACATCCACCTCCAAGCTTCTGCACCGACAAATTATACGTTATTCAGTAGCAGTTCAACACAGCTCAGACCTTTTTTCCAAACTAAGTAGCTTGATAAAGGTTGTGCTCAGAGACTCTGACACTGGTTTACAGACAGCTCCCTTGGAAGTAGGCCGCACGGAGTATGCATTTTGTCCCAACTAAACCCAAGCACAACCGTAGCGGTCACTTTGCACCCCCTCTCCTGTGTGGCAAAGCACAAGTTAAAAGTAGTTAAACAATGTTATTCTAAGTGGGCAGAAGCCTCTTGACCTGGCAACTGAGCATACCGGAAACTGGCAATGATGATCAAACAGGAACTTGTCCTTTTGGAAAGTGTTCATGATTGCCAACTGAAATCTGGCCATGAAGTGCTGCCTCAGCGTCTGGTCAACTGCTCAGAAAGTAAGTTGTCATTTATGTTCCTCTGGGTGTATTGGAAGCTCTCAAATATGTGGTGAGGGACCTTAATAGAAACAGCTGATTGATAACTGGGCCTCCTCAAAACTATCAACGATGTTCTAACTGGTGCTGTTGGAAAATTGCCATTATGTGCTCAATGGTCCTATTGGAAGCTATCCACTGTGTACAAATAGGACATGTAGGGAAGTGGCCAATATGTGCTGAAAGTGAAATGGGCAATATGCTAATTGGGCTTATTGGAAGCAGTTAATTGTGTGTAAGCAATTTGATGCACTGTTAGCGCGAAATAGAATATTACACTAATGCACATTACTAAAGATAATGGCAAATGACAGTGAATCATAACATTACAGTAAATGCGGCAAGCATGTTGTGTACTAAAAGGGTGTATAAAACCAATGATGGATGGGAAAGGTATTTGTGCTGGAGTTGCCAGAGGCCCAGCAGCTTTGGGGCTCCTGGACACCTCAGCAGCATTTGATACTGTTGACCATGGTATCCGCATCACCAGGGTAACATAGATGGGTATTCTGTCCTAACTTGGATTAAAACTTCTAACCAGAGTCAGGCGGTCTCCATCAGTCCCTACAACCAACAAAATATATTTATGGTGTCCCCCAGGGATCCATTTTGTCCCTGTTACTTTTTAGGTCAAGCATTTGAGACCTGTTGTACCTTCTCTTGTGTGCTTAAAGCCATCCCCTTGCTTTTGATTTGATTGTTTGTGTCCTTCAAAAATCCTTGCTTGCTAGTGGTCAGTCTTGCCTCTTTGTCCCTCCTTTTTCTCTTCAGTTCCTCCCAGGCAGCAGGGACTAACTGCTGTCTCATTCCACTATGGGTCTTTATGTGTTCTTAGTGGCGCTATTTTTCTTAGTCTGTTACGGTTTCCCTGTGTTTAGCTTCGGTGCCATTGCTGCTTACATGGAAATATAGCATCTCTCCCATCTCCTTTTACTGCCCCAGTTGTGTTGGTGATGCCTCAGGCACTGTGCCTCTCACTCTCCCGGTCTGTTTATTGTATTTATTTGGCTTTTTAAAACGTTTTGGTGTCCACGGTAATTGGGCTTTTTTCTGGTAGGATTTACTTTCTTTTGGGCTTTTTAAAAAAAGGATATTGGGCTTATTTTCAATTGCATGCACAGAGCTGCAATCATGGTGGCAGCCCAACCAGTCTATGAGCATCGCTGAATTGGAGAAGCTAGGTGTCTTCTATTGGAATGTAAGGGTCCCGGTGATCAGCACTCTCCCAATACCGCTTTTTTCTAATGCTATTTTATATAGTGAAAACTTGACCCGCCGGTATGACATCGCTTTACTTGATCAGCCGTGAGATTAAGGGATTTGTCTTGAGTCACAGGATGCTTGCTTTTCCTGCCATTAGGCCACAAAAAATACGGGGGAAAGAGAGGAATTAATTGATATTATCCTCCCATTTAAGGAAACTAACTGGAAGCCGTGCACTTCCAACATGGCGCAGACTGCAGCTACAGTGTCTCGCTCTTTGTACAACAAGCAGGAGGAGGTGGCTTGCCTCTGCTCTGGGACGTGCCCTGTGTCCTTCCACTCAGCATGTGGGGAGTGCTATGGACGGCCCATTTGTCCCAGAGTGAACGTGTACTGAGCACTGTATTTCTAACCAGCCTAGCACATGTTCAACACTCTGAAAGGCTGAAGGATTGGTATGGTTATGTGCCTCGACATACAGGAGTTCATCTCCAAGCCCCAGTGTCACGAGGGAGTGGCCATTTAATTAGAAACCGGACCCTTGCGGTCTCTACTGTGCTGCACTGCACTGCACTCCAGCAGTTAAGAGTATTTCTGATGAGCCGAAGTAACTGGCCTGTCACGTACGTGATTTGTGCTCCCTAGTGGTGTGACTGAGTCCACAAACCGCGCCTTGTGCCAATTTATATCACACAATCCCCAGTGTGCGACCCAGCACTGTAGTGCTGAAGAAGGCCCTGCTCTGGAGCATTATTCATTCTCTCGCAACGGTCCTCAAGGTCCCGGAGGGCACCATACATGCTTCAACATTGTCCTCACTATGACCGTAAGCCGCCTTGCCCTGCAGTTGCTCCGCATGTTTGCTGGCTTATGCCTAATGCAGTCGTGGGGACCCAGCGACGTCTCCCCGCAGACGCTGGCAGTGTGCTCCCCCCGTGTTGGTGCATACCTTGGGGTGGCGCCTGGTTGCGGGGGAGGAGGCAGAATGAGGTAAAACCCTCAATGGAAGTCCCGATCCTCTTGTTAATCATTCTTTTCTGCCCCTTGCTTTTATTGTTGAGGTTCCAAATCAAACCTGAAAAACCCTTAGAACAGTCTTAATTATATAATTGTGCTCGTCCCAGCCACATGACCAGCTGACTAATTCCCTGCTGCCAGAGACAAATTGAACATTTGAGAAAACGTAACAAATGGGCTTTCGGTACAGATCCAGCAAATATAACCTCAAAAATAGCGACTTGTTAGAGACTCGTTGCCAGACATCTGTCTTAAGGTTTTAGTGTTTATGTTTAAGGGGAGGGGGTGGTGGGTTTTCTGTCTTTTAGCACGCTTGCTTTTGTGCTCCCTCTTCCTTCACCTCTAACGCTGACCATCTGCATTCTGAGTCCTACTAACATACAGGCCCGGCTGGGACCGAACAGCAGCCTTGGCAAAAATGTAATAGGTCTCACAATTGCTAGATTTTGACCAATTGGCATTGTAAATGACAATGCCATTTATTTATGTGTTTAAAAAACACCTACAATAATAAAAGGCATTGTCATTTACAATACCAATAGGTGAAAGTTTCTAAAATGTGAGACCTATTGCATTGCAAATGCTTGTTAACGTTTGCATGTTCTTGTTGGCACACATATTACATCAGATGAACACAAAAATGTTCATGGTTACCGACAATACTGTTAACTTGAGGATTACTTCAACAACCCTCATCATTACATGGCAGACTGCTTATCTGTAACAAGATTGCGGATGACAACGGACCATCTAAAACTAAACCACATCAAAACCGAATTGCTTCTTACCCTGCCCAATCCCAAATTAAGAAGGCTGAGATGGGCCCTCCTCAGTCACCTTCTTAAAGCTTTCTGTATTTAGAGATCCATGCTGATTCCTACTTGACACTTGTATCCCATGTGCCACATGATCCATTTTTTTCCACTTGAAGGTTTTTTATTACATTCTTATTTAAGTTGACAATGATCTGAAAATTCTGATTGCCAGTGTTATAACACTGTCTAGAATTGTCATGCTGTTTTTCCTGCAGCCTCTAAATATCTAATCTTTTGCCAGCAATTTATCCAAAACGCAGCAGCCCTTCTCCTTTGCAATTTACAAACATCTGGATGTATTTTGCCTAATCTCTGACCTCTGCATTGGTTACCGACCCACAAAACAATTGCCTATATTGCATTAACTGTAGTTCTTAGGGCAGTCCATGCAAATGAGCTAAAGTTATTGGTCAAAAGAATTGGTATAAACCACCTAAAATTGCGCTCAGAGCAGACATGCCTTCTACTAGTCCTGAAATCTCACTTTCAAGATTTAGGTATTGTGCCTTCTCCATAAAAGCAGCTAAACTCTAAAACACTCTTATTTTTTTCTCTGTACAATCATCCCTTGTTTCTTCTGTTGAAACTTTTCTTAGTTAACCAGTAAATAAAGTGTTATTCCCATGATATTTCACATGTTTCAGGATAGCGCGAAGAACCTTAGCTTGTTTGTCACACTCTATAAATATCCCAATACATATATCAGTCGGAAACACTGGTAGTTACTAAGGGTAGTTACTTAGAGTAGTTACTTAGAGTAGTTTCCATTCCATAGATTGTTGCTCGTCTGTGTCTATACATACAGTGACAAAGCATCTGTATTGCGTTCCTGGTCCTCAGTCTAGCCCATATTGTTAGGCCCAGTCCACTTGTTTAAAAGCCACTGTTGGAAGGAGCTCTGTTCTATAGGCACAGTTGCTGCTACCCGTGGGTGTTGTGCACTTTTGTTGTGATTCAATATTCATTAAAAATATGTACTATGACAATTCATCGTGAATAGTTAAACGTCGTCTTTGGCAAAATGTTGCCTTCGAAAATTGTTAGGTTTGATTCCGTTTCGAAACATCAAAGTTTATAATACAATCTGTGTTTTCTCTGCATTTAGTTTCAAATTTCTAGAAGGCGATACTGATGGGCAGAAATGTGATACTGCCACATTTTCTATGTTTCTTGTTCAAAGAGTGCAGGCTAAATCTGTGACAGCCATATCCACATTTCTCTTCATGTCGTATTAAGTACCTTTAATATTAGGCCAGGTCGGTTTTTTGGTTCTTAGGTCATACTCACCTACAGAACTGTTGTCTTAAATCCAACGTGCCATGATTTGATTTTCAGTAATCTATTTCAATCAAAAATGTTGAATATTGTTGAAAAAGACTAGTTTCCTTACGTAACTAAATTATATTGTATTCTGGTCTGCATATACCCCTGAATTGAATTGATTTATAAGGATCAGTGAAACTACAACGCTGTGACCGACTCTTAAATCACATTACATCATCAAAATTGACATTTTAAAATTATTTTTAGGTTTTGAAACATAGGTACACTTTTTAGTTTGTCTTCTCCTTGCCATGCTACCCAAGCTTGCTCTGTCATATCCATCATAGCGTTATTTTGATATTTTTTGCTTCCTAACCTTTGGAAAACTAGCGCCTTTTCCCACTTGTATGTTTTAGTGAAAGAGGAGGCTCTTTTTAGAATTGGGCTTTGCTTGTGCGACTGTCATGCAGACCTATTTTGCCACACACACACACATATATATAGATATATATATACTGGGGAAAAAAACAAAGGTTCAAGTGATGTTATAGTTAGGTGAAAATGTTTGTCAATGCATCATGTTCTAGGTCCATTTTTTTTTGATTCACCAGTTAGAGTTTGCTGAGCTATCTAGACCTTGAGCCACGCCCTGCTTATGACCTCATATATCGCATCACTCGTGAAATGTTCAGTGACATCATATTTGACATCTCTGATTAAATGCCGACCAGCAGACTCGTGTCTCGTTGATTGTCCACAGGAATTCGGCTATCTGTAAAAGCTTTGCTTCAGGGCAAAGGTTATACATAGTAGATGCTTCCTTCCTGAGGGGCTTTGAGTGTCTGGAAGGAGTGATCCTTGCAAGAAAAGTTGTGCATAGGAGTGAAGCCTGTACGGCCCAATTAGTTGCCCACAAGAGTTTGGCTATCTGCAAAGTGTTTAGTACAGGGTGAAGGCTGTTCATATTAGGACCTTCACCACCTAAGGGGCCTTGGGTGTGTAGAGGGGTTCAGCACTGGGTGAAATCTGTTCACAATAGGTACTTTCCCATCCATGTGTGGTTGTTTGCCCACAAGCGGTCGACTTTCTAGCAAGGATTCAGTACAGGACAACGGCTGTGCGTAGTAAGCACTTGGTCACCTACTGGGGCTTTGGTTTCTGGACAGAGTGGGTTCTCCATGAAAAGTTGTTCACTGGAGAAATATCGTCAGCAGCATGAGCTTTCCCACTTGTGTCTGGTTGATGGCCCACATGAGTTCGGATATCCACAAAGTGTTTGGTACAGGGCAAAGGCTGTTCATATGAGGACCTTGGTTCAGCTAGGGGGACTGTTGAATAGTAATTTATGGTATACATCATTTTACATCATTTAGTACTTCATTTCATATCTGCAATACTGTACTAGTTCATAGAGGAATTTGAACAGCAGTAGGTAACATGATGCCAAAACTGATGCCTTTGAACATGTCATGAGTGACGGGAAATGTGAGGTCATAAGCAGGGCATGCCTGGGGTACAAGTTATAGTTAGTTCAGTAAACTATTACTTGTGAATTTCAGTGTTTTTTGTGTTTAAAATGTGATGTTATGACTGACATTTTCACCTAACTATAATGTCACTTTAACCTTTAGTTTTTTTAGTGAATTTCTACTGTTACTTTACATGTAATGATAGATTTTATAACAATACCTAACTATAACGTCACTTCAACCTTTGTTTTTCCAGTGAATTTATGAGTTTCTTTTTGACGTAAAATAATATCTTATTACCATAACTCACTATAACATCACTTTAACTTTGTTTCTTTTAGTGAATTTCTGTTTTTTGCCATATTCAGCCAATACCTCACTGTGCACAGCCTTTGGCTGTGTGCAGCAGGGTATTGGATTCACCATACCCCCATTGGTGGCCAATGACCCAGCGCAAGGCCTTTGGGCATGCGCAGCATGAGTTTGTTGTATGGCCTGGCCCTCGGCGAAGCGCAATGGAGAGCTGACTGCAGGGCCTGGTCTTTTCTAGGGCCCTGTGCCCAAACTCTGCACGCTGCCAATCCTCCACTGCTCACAAGATTTAGCCGTGTGCCCCACCCTCCTCAGAAGGCAAACCCCTCATGGACACCCAAACCACATAGCACTTTTTATATTTTTTAAATTAATTTTTACAGGTATCTAGGTAGTCCTGCACTACCCGCTTCGTAGGCTTAAACCACTTGGTATCTTGCAAGCTTGCCTAGTGAAATTTACACTGTACCTCGGTACCATTTGGTATACGCTTGAGCAGCGGCTCATTGTTTTTTCAGTACATTTCTGTGTTTTTTTATTTTACATAAAGGAAGAGTAAAGTAGGATCTTATTTCCATATACAACCTCACCTGCAGCAAACCTCTGCAGCAAGGAGGTGGGCCCAACCCCACAGGCAAAGCTCCAGTGAGCAACCAAATGCCCATGAACCCTCACCCCACATTCCCTTTTTTGTGTGTTATTTTTCAACCCCAGGGGACTCCCACTGGAGGATAGGAGTCTTGTTGGCTCCTGATGCACTCCTGTGGGATGACATGGGTGCAGTGGTGGTTCCTGCGGGAGCTGTCAAAATCTCCTGCGACAGTACTGCGAGACCCACATGCCAGATATTTTTGCCCTTGGAGGGCCCCCCTGCCATAAGGGACATGGGGTCAGGGTGCTTCTACCTTGCCTCTGCTACCTCACTTTTGAAAGTTTCTGGACATGGGGACCAAGTCCTTGTGTACTGTAATGACAGCCACAACATTTTCTTTCAATTTGCGGCTAGTGAATAAGATCACTTAGTCTGCAGGACCGAATCAGCCGAAGGGGGTAAAAAGGGCGACCACTCGAAGTGCTCTTTTCTTTTAATTTGGGGTCGTGCGGGATTCCTGTGTGATCATGCGTCCAGATAGCTCTATTTTTTAACCTTAGTTTCTCCAAAACAACTGAAGAGATTCATATCAAATCACAAAAAGCACATCTGAGTAAATGCCTTGCTTTCTGCTATATTTTCTCTGGATCACTGTTAAAAAATCTATTGGAAATTGTATGCGGAAATTGCATTTTGGGACTCCTCTCTTACCCCCTTATTTGCCACCTCTTGACAGATCACACCAAAACTTTCCAGGAAGGAGCTGAGGGGGATGACTTTTATTTAAAAAAGCTTCAGGAAGTTTCGTCAAGCAGCGCCAAAGTTATTGGCAAACAAAAAATGCTATTCCTATAAAAAGTCCGGCCTAACTATAGCTACACAGTGGTGACCGCCACTGTGTCATGTAATTAAAGAATGTGAATGAGCATGTGTGTGCAACCAGTGACTTTCTTCGACCAGCCTCCTCAGCTATCGGCTTGAAACTGTCAGTCAAGTATTGGCTCAGCCCAAACGGGAATTCATCCGTCACCTTATGCTATTGGATGTTTGGGTTTATTCTTCTGCCTCCAATTGAGTGCTTGCATTGGACGGCAAGGTGGCTACTTTAAAATTATTAGCCTTAGTTAATTACTCTGGCTCCCCAGCACCTGCACTAACACATTTCAGTCCAGGTGTAATGGCTTTGCCATTGCTTGTTTTCAAGTTCCTTGGAATGCAATTAGGTTCATTTGGTGTGAGGTGTTGAGTAGAATGTTTAAGGACAAGCAGGGTAGGCAACATAGTTTTTCTGCCCTGGAATTTATAATCCCTTGTATCATTGGTCTGTGACTGCATGGAGCTAGGGTGAAGAGCAACCTACTGAGAATATGAAATTTACAATTATTTTCTGTAATTGGTGATAACCAAAACGTAAGTGATTTAGAAATTTTAATGTATTACAATAATATTTAAGCAATCATTATTGATGTTTTCGGATTTTTAAAATCCAATAGCGCTCACTGTTAGCTTTTTAAATTGTCAGATATGTCCTCACATATGGATATTTATTGCCACGTTAGAATGAAAAATGAATGGTATTTTAGTTCTGTAGAAAGTCTAATTTGTAATTGAGTCCTAATCATAATTATTGATTATCAATTCCTGGATTACTTGCCTCTGCAACGTAATACCACACGCACAGTGCTGCGAATTTGTAACTAAATGTCTCAATCTGAATATCACATTATTTTTCAAATTGAGCACACAAATTGTTGGCTCCAATTTTTAGATCTCCTGCCACCCGCAAATTGCTCTTGATCCCATGTTCCTCCAAGAGGCTGAACATTCATGAAGGAATTTGTGCCACACAAACCTCACACAAAGAGGAATACCATGGGGTAATGCTGGTCAGAAAGACGGTTGCCACAAGTTATTCTCCATTTCAGAGGTGAAAGCTAATAAATGGGTGCAAAAACCGCCAGCGAAAAAATGTATATTGTGCTTTAAAAGTAGTTTTCCTGGTTGTTTTTTTAATCCATTTTTTGACCTGGTGCTTAAGAATGAGGTAGAGATAAGTAGACCTGGGCGGTAAATTCCGTTCCGCTCGCGGAATTTGCAGAATTTGCAGAATTTGGGTAATTTTGCGTTCCGCGGAGAACGCAAAATTGCCCAAAATGCTTCTTTCCGCGACTTCGCGAAATTTTTGCTTGTTCGCGTTCTCAAAATGCATGTTCGCGAGATATTTCTCCCCGAGCACGCAAACAGCGATTGTGAACAGGAAAAAAGCATCGCGAACAAGCAATTCCACGTGTTCGCGGAATTTCTGCGTTTTCGCGGAGATTTTGTACCGTTTCGCAGAGATTTGCGTAACGCGATTACGCAAATTCCGCCCACCCCTAGAGATAAGCCTGATTCGAATGGGTTATATGTGTGCAGTCAGATAAGTCATCAGTGCACACGCGTTTGTAGGCTTGTTAAAATAGGCCCTACTGCATTAGATTGCATTTCTGGGATATGCAGTAGATCTTGCAACAGGCACATATTTCTGCTGGCAAGTATCCAATTAAATGTTTAATTCTACCTAAACTTGAGGAACGCTGAAGTCTTAGTATGAACTTAGTTTTCTACTTCTTGAAAATGTATTCATTTAATAGTTGTGTTCATCTGTTCTGTGTTTTTTATTTGCCCTTTGTTTGTAATATGCACACCACATACCAGCACTATAAAGCTCAACCTATACAAACATAGCTGTGAAATAGAAAATCCTGAATTTGACATAGACGGCCTAGGACTTGATTAAGATTGCCATTTCAATTCCAATGGGCTCGGTAACAAGAGTTTGTGGCCTCATAGGAATTACAAGCTTCACCCTGGTACTCCAGCTGCTAACAGTAGGAGAACTCTTTGGGTGAAATTCGTGGTAAAACAAGGAGTTCCCAGCAGAATCGGGCATAGAATGACCGATTTCTGAGGTAATTCCTCATTCCGCATGCAACCCTCATGGTAACTCTTAAAGGGAGAGTAATCAATGCCACTCACAACGAGGCCTCTAGCATAACAAATATTTTTCAGGCTTCCTTAAGGTCAATTAAGTGTAGTAGATTGCATAACTGTAAATGCAACAGGCTGGGAATCTGTTTCACGAAAATAACTTCTCAGAGTCCCCACACATCTTAAAATTAGATTTCAGGATTTCAAGTGAATGATTTTCTTTAAGCTTTGAAGAGACATGCCTATCTACATCCTTAATTATAAGCAAGGCTGTTTCTTTATAGAGTTCACATATTCACCTTTGCATCCCCAATGGGGGGGGGGGGGGGGGTAGTAACAGGAGCTACACTGTAGAAAGTATCTGCATAAGTTTACTAACGCCGGAATGTTGACGCTCAAGAGATATTTTATGATCACTAGCGTTGCAGCTGTTATTAAGATTACACTTAACTGAAAACAACATCTACATGTCGGACAGCATAGTTATTGCTAACTCAGCAAGGCCAAGGGCAGCGCAATCGCCCATTCCAACCCCCTCTCCCGTTCATTTTTTGAGATTGGAGGAGGGCTGCCATAAGAAACTTCTTCAAGTGTCGGTGAGGTTAGTAGTAACTCCCCTTGGTGAGCACATTCTCTCTCAGGCACGTCAGAAGTGCTTTTCGGGGGCCTGCCAATCATATTGAAGCAAGGAGAACTTGTTTCGAAGTTTTTAAATATGTTATGTGGGGAAAGGGAGAGCATGGCAAATCTACACCTGGTACCTTCTAGTGGATTAAGCCATGCCAGCTGCCTCTTCAATAATAAAGATGACAGCTTTCTTTTTCAAATCTAAAAATATGTTGCAGCACAAGTGCGAAGCCCCTCAAAAAGGCAAGAGGGCTGGGGGCAATTGAACCATCTATGCCACCTCTTCAAATGCTCTCTCTCCACCTTCTTTTATTGTTTTGTTCTTCGTTTGAACGAATCATGTATCATGTAAACTGTTCGGCCTGCCACCAAATTCCCTGAGTCAATAACTCCACTGGTATTGAGTCAACCAAGCAGATAAGCAGACCGAGATCTGGTAAAAAAAGAGAAAATCCATGAACACGTCTTGGTTGGATGATTTCTGAAAACATTCTACCGTGGAACTGAAAACATTTTAATTCAGTCAAAAGTCCCATCAGAGGCAATTCACACTGCCAGGAATGATTACAAAACACTAATAAAAAATATTAAAGAAAGGGGAAAATAGCTAAAAACTCTTGACAAGTAGCATTAAAAATGATTACCAAAACGTTTGACAGAAAATTGGTGACGGATTTGGCACCAGAAGGGACATTATGGAGGATAGCACCTCTGAAGACACCTGAGTGCGGAGTCAGACAGGTCTGCCTCCTCGCCCCGTTAATATTCTCCCTTTATACCAAGAACCTTAACAACAAAGTCTTGAAAGCTTCCCAAGACATCCCATTGATAGAGAACTTCGAGGTACCTGCTCGCAGATCACTTCATCCTGATCACTTACACACTCAGAGGTCTTCTGGCCAAATTGCATACCTTGTACAAGTACTGCAAGGTAAACCGGTTTAAGTTAAACAAACAGAAAACATGGTCTTCATAAAACCAGAAGAATAACAACGTCATTCTTTATCTGAGAAGTGTGGCTTGAAGAAGTAAAGTCTTTTTCCTACCTTAGGCTGACTTTAGCAACCTAAAATGTCCCACTCATGCACATCAGTCATGTGAAAGATTGGAGGCTTAATCAATGCCATTCTAAGATTTGTCCACTCTCGCACCCTGACCAGGTTTCCAGTTTCTGTTCCCGCCTTGTGATTCGGGGTCCTTAGGGTGTCTTCCAGTGTCGTGTGATTTCACGCTTGGTTAGTATGAAAGCAAGGTCCTGGAATCTATCAGTGCACCTTGATTTAGATGTGTGGGGAAATAGGCTCTGGAGACAGTGCGCCGGTGCTCAAGGAACCTCTTGTTCGGTTATTTCAGTCACTGCAGCGGTAACCTCCTGCCAGTATGTGTATAAGGTTGGGCAACCCCAGAACATGTGCAGCATATCCGCCCCAGTTTCCCCACACCGTGGGCACCCCACATCCTCTCTGTGAAAATATCGGTCAATGCTTTCTGGGGTGAGGTATGCCTGATGCACAACATAAAAATTAATCAGCTTGAATTGGGCATTCCTCGAGATCTTAGGTACCCTGGCCAGGAATGTTAAAATATATTTTATTGTCCTGAATTCTAACTTGAGATGAGCACTGTGCCCCAGTCATCATGCCCCTAATGTTCTGCACGCTGAACTGAGACTGTTCAAGCTTCCACCCACTACCGTGATACAGCACTGTTAACTCAGCCTTCTTTGCAGTTAGAAAGCTGTTTTCTCTTCTCTTCGAGACTTCCATCTGTCAAAAATTAGCAGTGTATGTGACTTAATGTTGGTGTTTTGTGCACCCTGTGCTTAAAGCGTGATGTTGTGATTGCAGAATGTTTTGGACTGCGTAGTTCTCTTAGGAATTGCTTCATAATTAACTGTTTTCTGAGACGGATTCCAGAGCAGTCTTCAACCAGAAGAAAATTCTAATGAAGACACTCAAAAATAACATCTACGTAGAAGACGTGTGTCCCTTGCTTTGAAATCATGATGGTGGGGATGGGTCTGAAATTATAGCTGATATTCTCAAAGAGGATGAATACATTCAGGTAGGCAACAAAAAGAATATTCCTTTGATCAATTCCAGTAACTCCTTTAATGCTATCTGAACTCCAATGATGGGCTTCAATCTAGTTACCAGCATTAAACGCTGTAGTAAAATGAGTCTCTTCCCAAATACTTGAATGGTAACAGACCTTATTCCTATATATTTTTTTTTTTTAAGTTTCTTGTTTTGGACTAAGCAATTTTATTGCCAGTGCCTAACTCTCCACATAACATTTCGCCATTAATTATCCTGGAGTAGGTTATGGTTCGGATCCAAGATCAGGCAATTATTTCAACAGTTCAACCTTTTTGTGTGGTGCAATACTAACCAAGAGTCTGAAAATCCAAATTTGGTGTACCATTGTGCACAAGTATTAAACGTAAATCTAACTTTAGCCACTCAAGTAGAGAGTTGCAATCCTGCGCCTTAAATCAGTACCTAATCTATAAAAGAACAAGTGCCGGGCCAAAGTTTCCCTCAGAAATCGGCAGCTGGCGCTATTGTATGTCAGAGTTCCATGTACCGGGACTGTGTATTCTTGATTTCACCTCATACCTCTTTAATACATAACAAGACACTCCCTGTCCCTTTATCTCAGTCTTGCAGCCCCTGCTTCCTCCCATTTTCGCGTTTTTTCCCTTCTTTCTTTTCCCCTTTGTGTGCTTTTCAACTCAGTTGCTCTGGGTCAAAGTCTGATGAGGAAGAATAAGTGCTGGTCCCCAAAAATGAGTGCCGGTGGGCACCATCGTAAACCACCAGCTTAAATTAAGCACTACCTTAAATGCTGCAAAGTTATTTACATAGGTATGTTATTCGCTCTATATACATTGAATGACTCCTAGAGAAAAACATCATAGTAAAACATAGTACATTGTATCCAGTTCAAAATAAGTCACATATTCAATAGTGTAACAATGACGAGCAATTTACAGTGATTACACAGGGTGATGTCAAGATTAAAAGATTCACTTTTTATATATAACTTGCATAGAGCAGGATCAATACTTTTTAACAAAACTGTGTACAAACAACAATCGCCATTTATAGTGAGGGCTAAAGGCACTACAGCTGGCGTGTGCTAACAGACAAGTTGTCTGAACGCTCCCAAGCAAGGCACCTATACAACCATCTACACTGCAAACTGGGTACTGGGACGTTTCCCTGTTTGAGTCCGCACCAGAGATGTTTATATGATCTATATATAAATGTGAAATTTAAATCCAAAATTCAAACACTGTCAACTTCGGTCTGGCCAAGGGAAGGAGCTAGAAGAAGGGTCTTTTCATCCAGTGGACATGCCATGATACATTGGGGAAAGTCCTCGATGGAACCAGAACAGGTGAAGATCTTTCTGGGCGCACAGATCAACACCATTCAGGGCAGGGTGTTCCCCAGCGAGAAGAGAACCTTCGCCCTGCTAAAGGAGACACGTCAATACCGGAAGGGGTGAGCTCTGACAGTGAGGCTCATGGGGATGATGGCATCCTGCATACACCTAGTCCCCAATATTCGACTCCACATGAGACCATTCCAGGAATGGCTCCAACAACAATGGTCACAGGCAACAGGGAAGATCTAGTGGTTGTAACGAACGCAGTGCAAGAAGAGATAGCGTGGTGGAACAAAGAGAACATAACAAGGGGGAAGCCATTTACACCACCAACTCCAACAGTGACCATCACCACAGACGCATCCCAAATGGGGTGGGGTGCGCACATGAACCTTCTCAAAGTGAGGGGCTTGTGGACACAAGCAGATCCGATCAAACACATCAACTACCTAGAACTAAAAACCGTGTTCTTTGCCCTAAAAGCCTTCCAGAAACATCTGTACGGCCAAAGGGTGTTAATACAAACAGACAACACCACAACAATGTTCTACATCAACAAGCAGGGAGGAATACAATCAGTGGCGCTATCACAGCTAGCGCAGGAGATATGGAAGTGGACCATCCCACTACAAATAGACCTCCTGGCGATACATTTATCAGGGAAGGACAATGTGGAAGCAGACAGACTCAGCAGACAGACATCAGCATCCCACGAGAGGGAGCTCAATACACAGGAAACGCAAAAGCTATTCAAGAAGTGGGCGACCCCACAAATAGACCTGTTTGCAACACACCAGAATGCAAAATGCCAATACTTCGCATCCAGACAGCCAGGTCAGCAATCCCAAGGAAATGCCCTATGGATAAGCTGGTTGAAGACATTTGCCTACGCTTTTCCTCCGATACCGCTGATGCACTAGGTGCTCAGCAAGTGCAGAGCCAGCAACATGACACTGATTCTGGTAGCACCACAATGGGCCAGGCAGTCCTGGTTCTCACAAATAGTGGAAATGGCACAGGGGCCAACACACAAGTTCCCAAAAAGAAGAGACCTGCTATCGATGCAAAACGGAAGGGTGGTCCACCCAGAACCAGAGAGCCTCAGCCTAACAGCTTGGCTCCTGAAGACTTAGCGTTCAGCCACCTAAAGCTCCCAGAGAGCACGCTGGCGATGCTGCGGGAGGAAAGGAGACCCACCACACAGAAGTGTTATGTAGCAAAATGGAAAAGGTTCACCCAATGGTGCATCAGGGAAAAGCTCCAGAAGAGAATCACCAGGGAATCAACAGTGCTAAGATACTTAACACACTTGCTAAAGAGTAACCTAAGCTACACCTCGCTAAGGGTACACCTAGCCGCAATTGTAGCCTATACAAGAGGAGAAACGGGGAAAAGTTTCTTTACATCCCAGGTGGTGAAAAGGTTCCTGGAGGGGGCCAAACGAATCGCACCCCCAAAGAGGATGCCACCGCCGGCATGGAACCTCAATATAGTTCTAACACAACTTATGAAGGCACCTTTCGAACCCATTCACAAGGCCTCTCTACATATGTTCACCATAAAGACAGCCTTTCTGGTGGCAATCACCTCGCTACGCAGGGTGAGCGAATTGCAAGCAATAACACTACAAGAACCCTACATTCAAATTCACAATGACAGGGTGGTAATGAGAACAGACCCACATTTCATTCATGCCAAAGGTGGTGTCAAAGTTCCACATAAGCCAGGCAATACAGATACCAAGTTTCTTCCAAAAACCATCCACAAGCACAGAGAGGGCACTGCACACTCTGGACGCTAGGAGAGCAGTGAGGCATTACATTGAAAGGACTAAAGATTGTAGGAAGACAAAACAATTCTTTGTGTCTTTCGCAAGCAGTTTCATGGGAAGACCGGTAACTAAAAACACCATTGCACGATAGATCGCACAGACAATCCAATTCTGCCACAAGCAGGCAGGCCAAGAACTACAAGGAGCAGCACAAGCTCACTCTACCAGAAAAAAGGGAGCAACAATAGCTTTCCTGGCAAACACACCCATCCAAGACATTTGCCTGGCGGCAACATGGGCTTCAGTGCACATGTTCACTAAGCACTACTGCATGGATATACAGATGAACAAGTAAGCACAAGTAGGACAAAAAGTGCTTCAACATATATTCAACAACCAACGCTCATCTTCCACCCAGCCGCCACAAACATAGCAAACCGCTACAAAGTCTATGCACAGCATAGTGAATCCAGAAAGATTCACGCTGCAAAAGTAATAGTTTCTTACCTATCGGTGTAGTTTTTCAGCTTGAAGACTTTCTGGATTCACTAGCGAACCCACCCACCTCCGCCAGAAAGATGAGACAGGAGGAAAGGGATTAAAAATGGAAAAAGACTTTGAAAAAAGAAGAGGAAAAACAAGAATAGCACAAGAAAGAAAAAAAGAATCGATGCCCACCTGGGCCACGAAAAAAAAAGAGAGAAAATACTAAGATTCCGGACCCAACCACTAGACCGCGGAATAATGCACAGCATAGTGAATCCAGAAAGTCTTCAAGCTGCAATACTACACCGACAGGTAAGAAACATATAAACATACATCATGCATTGGTAGATGCACTGACTCCTATTTTGAGTAGGATTCCTAAAGAATGTAAAAAGGCTAAGACTGAAATAAGTAGTCTAAAGAACCCCATGTATAATAAAGAGTGCCGTGAGGCAAAAAAGGAACTCCTTTTGGTTACAAAAACCAGAAATGTAGTGACCTTAAGGGAGAAAAGAAACAAGTATAAGAGATTACTATTACAAACTATTCAAGGACCATTCTGGTTTTTGGCGACTGATCACAAAGTGTAATAAGGCGGGAAGATGTAGCAAGGACCTTTTCCTGGATGCCAAAACTTGGGTCAGCCACTTTTCCTGCCGTTACTCAATATCTACAACTGATACAGAATTTAATATACAAGATTATGTATTAATCCCAACTACAGCCCTTTTACATTTTAGCTTGGAAGATACTTTGGTAGCAATGGATGCAGTACAGCCGGGAAAAGCACCAGGCCCAGATAAGATACCAGGAGATCTATTAAGATATGATAAAGAGGTTTGGGCCCTTATATTAATTTTTTATGTAATTCAGTCACCGCCGGTGCACCAATACCAGGATCATGGAAAGGGGCTGAAATTACAACAATTTTTAAGAAAGAAAATCGCCAAGACCCTTCGCATTATCGACTGATTCGTTTAATAGACGTTTTACAAAAAACATATGCTTGATGAAATTAAATGATTGTATTGAGGAGAATAGTATTTTATCAAAGTATCAGTCTGGCATTAGAGCCAAAACAAGCACAATTGACCAGGTCTTTAGATTCCTCTGCATGAGTTGGAAATATACAGTCTTTAAGCAGGGACATCTGTATATCGCCTTTGTCGACTTGAAGGCCGCCTTCATCGACTTGAAGGCCGCCTTCGACCTCATTCCTCGAAATCTTCTCTGGAAATCCCTACAAAATCAAGGGGTACCGGGGGAAATACTCATGCAGATTATAAGATTGCATGAGGATATTTTTGCAAAAGTCAGGTGGGGTCCGAGGGGTGAGCTTACGGAGCCAATTCTAGTAAACCGGGCCGTAAGCCAGGGATGTATGCTGGCGCCCACCCTATTTGCATTGTATGTGAATGATATATCGGAATATCTATTGCGCTGCGAACATGATTCTCCCAAGTTAGGTGGGAAACCAGTACCTGCACTTTTATTTGCAGATGATACTATCTTAATATCCCAAACCCCAAAAGGCTTACAATGTTTAATAGACACTTTTGATGCATATTGTGAAACTAAAAGCCTGGAAATAAATTCTAGCAAAACAAAATATATGGTAGTGAATCCACATAAGTCTTTTAAAAAGAATTTAACAGTAAAAAATCAGAAGCTAGAGTATGTGCATAATTTTAATTATTTAGGTATAACCTTGGACTCTAAAATGACTTGGAAACCGCAATTGGATAAAAGTAAAATTATATTACTCCAAAACTCTCTACCTATAGTAAAAAAACATGAGTGTAGTATGTCTAAAGCGGTATCCCCTGCCCTTGAGGTATAAAAGTATAGGGCACAATCATCATCTCTTTATGGGGCAGAGCTATGGGGGCCTTCAAGCAACAATATTTTTATGGTGGGAGAAAATATGTTTTTTAGGAAATTATTACGCCTTCCAATGCGTACACCACTAATATCTATTGTGGTGGACCTAAGTGTGCGCCATATGGATCATCAATACAAAAAACAATGGTCCTAACTCAATTATTACCAAAATACAATAATCACATCCAATTACGTTGTTTCAAAGTTTAGAGCTAAATGGCAAATGAATTCAGGATAGCTCAAAAATATTCAATATAACATTCCGACATGAAGCGATGCAACATCCAAAACTTAATTCATCGTATATTTATTTACAAAAAACCATAGATTATATAAGATTTGACACATGGTTGCTCCAAAAGGAACGTGCATAGAACAGGAGTGATAAGAAGTGAGTGTGTAGAAAAGTAGATTTGAAGGACAGAAGAACAATTTATTAAAAACCTTTACAAAGTGCACGGTTATAATTCACCGTTTGAAATGTCCTGGTCACGTTCAGAAATATCATCAATGAGTTTACATATTTCATGCACAGAATTTAATTCAATTTGTAGCACGTTTGAGGGATTGCGTGTACCAGGCTTAACAACAAGAGAGATGTCGACGTTTCGACCCGTCTTGGGGTACAGAGGTATTTTGAGACCTTGACCATGCGGGTCTTCTTCAGGACAACAGGGGGGGATAAGAGCAACCTGGCGTGGTCCTTGACTCGACTCTGTATCTAATGTATATCCAGGCGATAGTTAACCATAGATAATGTGTCCCGGTCAATCAATTAACATTTGTACAGTCCTGTCAGGTATATTTACACAGGCTGTCGCGCTGCAGTCGTGGCATCAATCATTCCTGCAGTGTTTCGGGCCTTCTATTTAAAAGGATGGGAACGGAATTCATTTGTGCATCTCGTTTCCAGCCGAAAGGCGCGCTGCGTCCAACTAAGTCCGTGCTTCCCGTGGCGTCTCAACCGAGAGGATCATCAGGCAGTTCTAAGACCGCTATTATTTTGGGTGCGACTTTGGTCTACAGCAGAGCTCATACATTATAAAGAAGGGCTTAAGGAAATGTTAAGGTTTCATCACGGAACGGGTTTGCTGTGGCTGAAGCATGTTAAATGTTGGTTCCATAAATTAGGGTTGGGTCATTTTTGGGAGGAACCTGCTCAACTGTCTTTTGCCTCTAAGAAAATTTTAAAATCAGTTTTTTGGGCCTATATCCAAGATAGTGTGTCCCATAGCTCAGCTACTGGCACATTAACAACACGGTTTCTTTTAATGAAGTCAACTTGGAGCTTTGAGTCATTTATGGATGAGGTGCAGCCACAGCTAGCAAAATCGTTATATATGAAATTTCGATATGGTGTTCTGCAAATTAATTCAAACACATCAAAATGGGCCCGCAAATAAGGGTAAGAAAGTATTGAGCGCTGTGTATTATGCCAATAGGGTGCAAAAGAAAATGATTTACATTTGCTATTTTTTTGTCCAGCTTATGCAAAACTTAGGAAAAAATGTATTAAACCCATTTGTCGGTTATTGGGTATTAGGTCTTGCCATGAAGCAGAAAGAATAATAATAACCGATACTTCACAAAAGGTTGATTTTAGTGTTAGTAGGTATTTATTTGATGTAGGCTTAGTAAGAGCAAAGGAAGGCTTGAAATATTAGTGTACCATGCTCGAAATGTTGGTATTTTATCAGTTTTGTACTTGCAGTTTATGCATCACATTTGGAGCATTGTTATCATATTTGTTTTGCATTTGCCCTTTACTAATTAATAAGAAAATATGTGGAAGGCCATACCCAGCATACACGTTGCACTTAAAGCACTTGCACTTTTCAACAAGTGATTCCTAATTAGGATGTTTTAATTAAATGATGTTAGATAGATTTGTATGTCCTTGGTTAATACAATGTATTTTGCTATAATCCCTCAATATATTTTAATTATTTATACCATTTAAATTGTTCTTACCTTTTAATTGGCGAGAAAGGTCAGTACTGAAAATATGAATTTCAATACTTGTGCAATGGTCTAGCGACACCTTTGGAACATGAATTGTTATGCAGTATAAATTGTATGTGTATCTTTTCTCGGTTTTTTTAAACCGAAAAGAGATTAAATTGAATTGAATACATAAGAGTATGTTGTGTTTTATTCATTTACTAAATTGTCCATCTTATGGTCTTTTTCTTTTATTTCTTTTTTAGACGATGAAGGGGGTTAGAACAAAGCATACTGCATCAGTTTTATGGCATGCAGAGTACATTTTTAAGTGTTAGGGCTGAGCACAATTAACTACAAAATAAGACAGAGCGGCTTGTTTTTTTGTTTTAGAATAGTGAAATTGGTTGCACCACTCAGAAGTAATGGATGAAAAATGAAATCAAACTGAACCGCTTGTAATTACTTTGGAGACATTCTATTCCATTTGTTTAAACTTTTCTGTGCTGTCAGAGAGACTGCTAGCTATTATTGGCACTTCTCCAAGCAGTACTATCAAGCTCTAAACTGGTAGGCCTCATTGCCTCTCACACATGAGTACCCTACAAAGCTATCTCACGACCCTCATGTGGGTATACCTATACCACATAGGACGTCATATTTAAGTAACCCAAAAGCAATTGATGGGAATGCCCAAATTAGTTTAATCAATTTGAACCACTGATTATTATTTTAACATTTTTTAGCTTGTGGGCTATTGTAACCAGGGACCAAACCTAAATCAGTCTTGAAGCTTTCCAAAAACTGACAGTTCATCCCAAACTACATGATCACCACCTCTGCATGAGACTTCCTGTCACCAGTGAAGGGGGTTTTAAAGAGCGCTCAAGTGACTAAGCGGCAGATGTATCCGGTCGCGAATCGGCCCATTTGTGAACGGTAAAAAGCCTTTTGGGATGTACCATCCCAAAAGACATTCGCAAAATAGAGAATCACAATTTTTGCGATTAACTATTTTGTGAATGCATTTATGGAATCGTAATTTGCGAGTCCCTAAATGCAATGCAGGAAGCAGGTAAAAATTGCGACCTTGCCTTAAGGAATTGCAAATTACCACCAATTTCAAGTTGGTGGTAATTTGCAAATTCCTAGAAAAATGCACATTTTTGCATTTTTCTAAGTGCCATGTGGCACACACACATGCCACATGTGCACACTTACCTTTTTTGTTGGTGCATCAGGGTGGCCTTTTGGCCCCCTATCACCCTTGTAATTGAATTCACAATTTGCGATTACCAATTTGCAAATTGCGAATGTCTTCCCATTCATTCCTATGGGCCTGAATGAATAGGAAGGCATTCCTTAATAATGAATCGCAATTTGCGATTCGCTATTAATGAATATGTAGGAATCACAATTTTTTTCCGAAACCTACATACATTGCATTTTGCGATTCCATAATAGCGCATTGGTAAAATTAGCTATTATGGACTTGCAAAATTCAATGTTGATTCATCTGGCCCTAAGTCTGAAGTTTTTTGTTTTTCTTGATGACAAATTTTCATTAGTTTTTAAACCACCAAGTAAAGAACAGTTACTGCCGGATTTCACTTTCACATTGTAATCAGCCATTTGACAATTCACATCTCCAAACCATAGCGTGCCCCCCACCTCCCCCATATCTTATCATGCTTCCATATACAGCCTTGTGCAATATAAATAGACTTTTTGAGTTGAGCGCACCAGTCGACTCCCGCTCTCTATTCTGCCAGGGACGGGGCGCTGTGGGAGTTCCATTGCCGCGCAATGTCCTGTCCCACTTAGAAATCAATGTGGCAACACCCGCAAGTGTACGGTCAGCCTGGGAGCTGCAAACCTCATCAACCATGCCCAGCATGGCCACCTGGGGGGGTCAATCCAAGGTCGTGCTCCAAGACCTCCGAAATCTCGCTGCGTATTCACTGCCAATATACGGAGATGACCTCAAGGCCCAGGTTGGAGTATTTCGGACTGAGGTACATTGTGGGTAGATAGTTTAATTGAATCTGCTGGAGGCGTGTGGCTATAGCCAATGTGCGCTGAGCCGGTCTGGCCTCTGTCCAATTTGCCTCATCGAGTTCACCAACCCAGCTCTCTCATCGGCGTGTGTCAAAACCATGTGGGGCTTTCGCAATGAGTGATCAATAAACCTGGGAGATTACACCTTTACCAGTGAGACCTATCAGATGATTGACCTCCAGGGGTTAAAATCCTAAGATCTCAGTGTCAGATGGGATGTTAACCAAGAGTGCGTGGCGTTGTTGCAGATTTTTTTAAACATTTTTTTATTTTGAAGGTGTTATATAGCGCGAACATGCCCCTTGCGGGTATCAGAGCACTTAATGAACATATGAAAACATAGTTAAGAATTGAAATATAAGTCTTAGTTGCGTGGATGCAAATGTACAAGATTTGACATAGGTCTAGAGTAGGAACAAAAGGAACGTATGAGTACATAGTTAAAAACTCGAGATCCAGTTCTCAGTTGCGGAGATATAAGTGTACAAGAACTTGACATACGGATCTCATTGCGTGGATTCAAATGATTTTACTTCTTTTTTAAAAGAGATGAGAGAAGGGTTCCGTCTGGTTTTGGTGGGCAGTGCGTTCCAAATCCTAGGAGCAATACCAGAGAAGGCACGGTTGTAAGTTTTCGTTTTTGGTGAAGCGTTGTGGTTTCAGAAGAAGATTGCTGGTACTTCTAGAGGCTCTGTTTCCACAGGATATCACCAGTTTTTGTGCCAGGTATCTCGGAGCATTGTGATGTATGGCTTTGTATGTCATGCAGGCAATGTTTTGTTGAATTCTAGCTTCGAAAGAAAGCCAGTTAAGAGTTTTAAGGTCAGGGGTAATATGAGAATTTCTTTTTGAGCCCATGATTAGCCTAGCTGCTGAATTGAGCCGTTGATGATATGGAAAGACCGCTTAGTGTTGCACTCCCATAGTCAAGTCTTGGGATTACAAATGCTTGAACAGCCAGTTTGAAGTCATTAGCCGGAAGGAATGGTTTTAGTTTTCTCAAGTTGTTGATCTGGATATTTGCTCCTTTTGTTGCAGCACTGATATATTTCTGCATGTTAAGATTTCTATCCAGTATTAGACCTAGGATTTTGCTGAGTCAGCAAAATGAGGTTGGCAATTGAGTGCTGTGAGTTGTTTAATCCATTCTTTGATACTGGTGGATTTGTTGGGGGGGGGGGGCATTAGGAGGAATTCATTTGTGAGGGTGTTTAATTTTAGGTGGTTGTTCGCCAGCCAGGTCAGGGGTTTTTCCAGAGTTGAATTGAGGGCTGTGATATCGTCCAGAGAGGTGACGTTTAGGTATAGTTGGGTGTCGTCAGCGTACATATGATAATGGATGTTTGAGGAGCTGAGCATTTCAGTCTGGGGTTCCAAGAAGAGGTTGAAGAGTGTAGGTGAGAGGGATGATCCCTGTGGAACTCCTAGAGTGACTGGTACGGCCGTAGATAGGGATTGATTAACCTTAAATCTTTGGGATCTATTATGGAGGAAAGAGGTGAACCAATTTAGGACTGATCCTGATAGGCCCATTCTAAATCTTAGACGGTCTAGAAGATTATCATGTTTGACAGTGACGAATGCCGAGGAGAGATCAAGAAGGATTAGTAGATAGGCTTCGTTCTGGTCAAGGATTTTTAGTGCGTCATCTATTATGTGAGTCATGGCCGATTCCGTACTGTGCCCTGCACGAAAGCTGGATTGAAATTGGTTGAGCAGGTTGAACTGGTCAATGTGGTTACCCAGTTGACTATTGGCACATTTTTCGAGGAGTTTGGCCAGAGTTGGAATGTTAGAGATCGGGCGGTAGTTATTCAGGTCAGTGTGGTCTGCCGTTGGTTTCTTTAGGATGGGTGATACCTGCCCAGATTTAAGGCTTTCAGGAATGACTCCTTGAAGCAGAGAAGTGTTGATAATCTTGGTCCATAGAGGCAGAATCAGCGGTATGAACTCTTAAGTAATTGGCAGGAAGAGGATCAATGAAGTGGTTAGCGGGTTTGAGTGATGTGATTATTTTTAGTATTGCATCTTCTGTGTAGAGGTTGAAGGAGGTCCATTTAGCATTATTTTTGAGGGCGAACTTTGGAGAGAATGGGCAGGGGAATGTTGGAGGGGGAGGTGGGGTGCTCTCGTGATGCCTTTTAGAGTTGCTAGGGTCTTAAGCAGGTCCGTTTTTAAGTTTTCTGTCTTCTCAGTAAAGAAGGAAGCAAAGTTTTCGCAGCTGGGATCAGCGTGTGGAGAGTGAGGTAAGCCTTTAGATTGTACTTTAATTAGTTCAAATAGTTTTTTAGGTCAATTTTTGGATTTTTGGATTGGTCTAACTGGTATCTAAAAAGGTAGCTTTTGATCTTCTGATTTTTCAATAGTAGGAGTTTCTGGTCGCTCCTAGAAGCTTAAGGTGGTCAAGGGATGGAGATGATCTCCATTTGCATTCCATTAGTCTTAGGGATCGTCTATCCTCATTGTGTCTGCCATCATACCAAGGTTTGGAATCTTTTGTGGATATCCTTTTCAGTTGTAACGGTGTGACTGAGTCTAGTACCGCGGTCATGGAGGTGAAGTAGTGGTTTCTCAGTGCGTGTACATCCGATAACTCTGTAGGGGGCAATAGGCAGTTGGCACTAGATGATATGAGTAAGTCTGTGCTGGCACTCTTTAGGTTCCTTTTCCATATTTTGGGTTTCGTGGGTTGGGCTGAGTGTGTTTTTACTGATTTATTAATAAAGAAAGTGATGTAATGGTGGTCGGGCCAGTCGCAGGGGAGGATTGTATTCTGTTGAATGGAGTCGGCGTTGGAGATGACTAAGTCTAGGGTTGCACCCTTGTCATGTGTGGGGCTGTTGCAGATTTGGGTGAGGTTTAGGTTGTGAGGAAATCTTTGAGACTATTGACTATGGGGGTCATTGATGTCGTTCCAATGGACATTGAGATCTCCGAGGAATATTTGGGCAATCTGGGGACCGGTATTTGTCGTTACGATATCCATGAAATGTTCTGCGAAAATGAGGTTGTCGCTTGGGGGTGGTAGAAAGTGTGTAATGCGCAAACTGGTTTGTTGTTGCTTATGATGTCCAAGCAGAGGTATTCACATGATGAAAGTAAAGGAGAGAGTGATCGGTTCACTGATGGACTATTTCGGTGAATGCAGGCAATTCCGCCCCCTGGTCTATCAGATCTATCAAGTCTGATGATTTCGTGATTTGGAGGGGACCAGAATGTCTAGGATAGGAGTAGATGATTCAGTTAACCAAGTTTCGGTCAATATTAGGAGGTCTGGCTCATGAGTAAGTATGAGGTCTGCTGTGTCAGCTGCTTGTCTTGAAGCTGATCTTCAGTTGAGTAGGATGCATTTGAGATGTGGCTTGATGGTGGTTTGATGTTCTTGTGTGATGGGGACTCGCGTGTGGATATTCCTCTAGGGTTGTGTCTAGGAGCTCTAGGTGAATTCAGGGGGATGATTTGGATTAGGGAGGGTTCATTTAAGATGTTGTTGAGACATTCTGTACTCTGGATGGGGTAGGGAAGCTCGTAGGAGCAGAGTAGAGAGTGTATGTCATTGGGTGACAAGGGGTCTTTTCTACGTACCGGTCGAGATGTGGCATTGGGGTATGGGACAGTTCTCAATTTTGGTGTCAGATAACTCGGGGGGGGGGCGGCAGCATATGGAGTGATAGGTTTAGTTGTTGTGGGTGTGGGGGGCGGTTACTAAGGACATGTGTGGAAGGCTCTCTAACCTTCCTTCTGCTGTTCGGTGTATTGAGAATCAGACCTTGTAGGAGTTGGATGTCTTTTTTGACTTGTTGCAGTGAAAGTAGGATTTCATCAAATCTGAGGTCAGGTGTGGATTGTGCGATTGTTGTATGGTAGTTGTGTAGGGGGGATGGTGGGTCTGGAATGTGACTAAGGGGCTTAGGATGGCCTAGTTCGGCAAGATGATGTGCGATGGGATGAGTAGGGGGAGAGTGGAGGGGCAGAGTGATGGTAGGAGGCGGGGGAAGTGGCAGATGGATGTGAGGAGGGGTTGCGGCTGAGGAGATGTTCAGGGTAGTTGGGGTGAGGGTGGGAGGGAAGCTACCTATGTGAGTGTTAGGTGATGAAAGTGTGCTGTTGTTTATAGTGGTGTGGTTGTCGTATCCTGAGGTGTGTATTGGGACAGGTGTGTGAGGCTGAGTGAGAAGGGTTGTCATATGGGTTTGATTTATGGGTGTGTTTGCACTACTGTTCTGCGGCGTACTTGAGTTGGGGGGGTCGGTGGAGAGGCAGTGGGATCGACCGACTTTTTCCTTAATTAGTTAAAAGATATTATTAAATAGTAGTAGGATTCGGTCTGAGGATTGTATGAGAATGATTCCATTGTGATAAATGGCGATAGTGGCTGCAGCTCTGTAAAATATGGATGGGGTGATCGAAATCTTGAAACCATGTGCTGTCTTTCTAGTGGATGAGAATGCAAATAAGGCGAGAGGTTTTTCGCCATTGGGCTCGTCTATGCGTATAAAAGATTAAGTCGTTAGTTATAAGTCCGTTATTTGTTGAGAAGTAGGGGTCTGAGATAATGGGGGTCTGGTTTAATCTATGGAATTACGTTTAATTAGGATTGTAGCGTTCGTGTAGGTATTGAAAGGGCAAAATGTGTTTGCCCGCCCAGACATCTCCAAGGACTTTGACAGCGATCATATCCCATTTGTGGAAGCCCTCTAAGCCGGCTGAGTGGTGGAAACCGAATCCCTTCCATAGGGGGTCTTCCCTGTCAGTTTACTATTCCTGCCTAGGAATCGCAGCACAGATCTCCAGCAAAGAAAGATCACACAAGTGATGCTAGGCAGGCTAGAGGCTACTGGAGCACTATATAGCATATCTAGAATGAGGTGAAAACCCAAAGAAGAAAGTTCTCCTCAGTATTTTCGATCATCCCACACACTGCTCAGCCACTCGTTAACAAAGATTAGTTGGGAGGCCAGATAATAGCATTGCAGATTCACCATCCCCTGCCCACGATCATACGGAAACTGTTGACCATTGGGGAATGCTATTTGGGAGACACTTCACGACCAAAAAAAGTAGCAGATTTGAGCGTGTGAAATCAGCTCAGTGGGATTGGGAGTGGAAAGTGTTGGAATGTTTGTAGGAAGCAAGGGAAAATCCCCATTTTGAAGAGGGTATTACAGCCCATCACATGCAGGGAAAGCTGCAACCACTTTTCATTTCTGACACTAACAGGGTCAAGTTGAGGTGTCTTGTGAGGTCAGGAAGATATGAAACCCCAAGTACTTGAAGTAGCGGCACGGGGCACCTCACTGGGATATTGGACAGACACAAGTGGGCATTGTGTCGCCTCTGACTGGGACCAGTTAGTTTGGATGCGCTCACTTGGAGGCCGGAGGCTTGCCAAATAATGCAAGGATTTTGAGACAGAGGGGCCTTGAAGTCTGGGTGTCAGCCAAGAACAGTAGAACGTCATCTGCATATACAGCGATCCTCTCCTCTGCCCCCATCCCACGACCACCCGTAAGATGAGCATCGCAACAAGAGTCGCGCAATGGGTTCAAGCGTGAGTACAAATAGTAATGGAGACAGGGGGCAACCCTGACCTGTGCCCCTCCAGCCAGGGAAGTGATCCCGCAGTGAATTGTTGACCCTGACTTGTGCAAGGGGCTCATGGTAAGGAGCACCAATAAGGCGCCTCATGTACTTCCCCAGACTGGCGTGTTCGAAGACAGCCTTGAGAAACGACCATTCCACCATCTTTTGAAGTATAGCGCCACTGGGGGATGAGATGCATACAACCTATAGAGTGCCACCTGAACCCTTCTGATGCAGTGTCTCGTGCTGCGCTCTGGCATAAAGCCACATTGATCCTGGTGAATTAAGTATGGTAAAGCAGGTTCCAACCAATTGGCCAGGAGTTTAGCGTAAAGCTTAATTTCGGTGTTCATCAAGGAAATAGGTCTATATGAGGAACACTTCTCATGGGATTGTCCTGGTTTAGGGATAACTACAATTGAAGCGAGGTCTTATCCAGGGGAGTATGTGGCCTGCTTAGCCATTTCAGTATAATGTTTGAGCAGGAAGAGGGTCAACTCAGTACGGAACTGCCGGTAGTTCTTGACAGGAAAACTGTGGGGACCAGGTGTCTTCCCAGATGGCATATCAGATAGGGCAGAGATGATCTCGTCTTCAGTGAAGGGCTTGCCCAGCTCAAGGGCCAGGGAGTAGGGAATAGTAGGCAGTGGAATGTCACGTAATAGTGGGTATTTCACCCCCTTGTCGGGACGAGGTCTGCAGGCAAAAAGCTCCTGGTAGAAGGCCGCAAAAGTCAGTAGGATTTTGTGGGTTTGGGACGTGCGCTCACCATCCACATCCGCCAGTTGGGGTATGATGCAGGAGATGCTGTCATGGGTGGCGAGCCAGTAGAGGAACTTCCCTGATTTATTGCTGTGTTTGAAAATGTTATGCGTTCTTGTCTGCCAGCACTGACTGGCATCCTCAAGGGCAAGTCGTCGCAGTTAGCATTTGGCTGCCGAGAGCCACTATGTAAAATCAGGCTTATGGTGGACAGGGCCCTAACACTCCAGGGTGTGATACTGGGTTTCGAGGGCTGTCATTTTTGATAATTTCTCCCTTTCGTCCTGGCACAAGACCTTTTGCCACACCGTGGATCACAGCTTTACCAGCTTCCCACAGAGTTGCCGCCAAATCAACTGATCCATGGTTAGTTTCAAAATAGGCCTGGATCTCGGGTGCCAAGAAACCCTCAAATTGGAGGTCCATGAGGTACCAGGTGTTAAGACGCCAGATGGGCCTCTGAGTCTGGTCAGCAGCACCAAATGTCATGATAACGGGGGCATGGTCTGAATTTACCTTCAGGAGGACAGCCACATAGCACGCCTGGCATACATCCGTAGCCAACAGCAAGGAAAGGTCGATTTGAGATTTGTTTTTATACGTTGCCGAGGTATGAGTATTTATCTGTTCTCAAGGGTGCCAGACTGTCCATACATCACAGAGCATCAACGCATCCATCCAGGCGGAGGGTAGGCCTGCGCAGGCGACACAGCTCTGGGTAGGGGAATCGGAGGGATCTAGGTCAGGGTTGGGCACTGCATTAAAGTCGCCACATGGATAGAGACACCCATGGACAGACCTGTGAGCAAGGCGTTCAGTGAGGAGAACGTCTCCGCAGGGGTTTGGTTATGCAAGCAGATCGAGAGGAAGTCTTAGTGGCAGCCCTCAAGGAGGCCCTCCACCACCACATAACACCCTTGAGGGTCTATGTGTGAGTTAAAAACTGTCAAAGGAATTCCCCCATGTAGCAGGATGGTGTCCCAGGAAACCCAACTGAACCCCACATGCAACACACTGTCATACCCATAACATCGAAGGAATGGACATCAGTTCCCAGCAAAGGAGTCTCCTGAAGAATGGGACCCGCAGGCTGGAAGAGTTTGGCAAATTGCAGGACAGCGGTCCCTTTAATGCAGTTCAGGAGGCCATTCACATTCCAGGACATCAGTTTAAGTGAGGGTATGGCAGATGTTAGCAGTAATGCTGGGCAGTACCCAGGTGAATCCTGGCGGGAGCGTGGGCGGCATAGGTGTGGGGGGGAGCCTTGGTGGGTCACGTGTGAGGTGTACTGCAGGCGCTTAAAAAGTTGGTGTTGTCTGCAACACAAGCATAACAAAAACCAATGCAACAAACCATTCTCTGTATTCCTCCCAGCTCCCCCTCCCCATGCTTCCACCCCTGAAGCATCCATTGCCCAAACCGGACCTCAGTAGAGGGAGAGACAACAAATAAGGAAGAAATAGAAAGCAAAAATGGAGGCATAGCGTGAGCCCAGGAATTCAAATGGACCCTCTTCAAGTAGGACACTGTACCAGAAAAAGTTGGGTTAAGTGCAGCATACAGTTACCAAGAAGCATAATCAGTCTCCGTGGGACACAGCCGCAAACTCTTTATTCCCAGGATCGTGGAAACAGGCGTAGACAGGTTCAAGCGGGTATGTCTCTCCCTTGGAGGTCCATGTTCGCGTGACCCTACTCAGTCAGAAGTGGCCTTCCGCTTCTTCTGAGGCCTCGGGGGGGGGGGGGGGTGGGGGGGTTTGGTGACTAGTAGCACCTCAGCATGGCCCACCACTGGGGTCCGACTGGTCCAAAGGGCTGTGCAGATCTCTTCTCTCCTCAACCCACTCCTAGGCCTGCTCAGGGAACTTTGACTTTTGCAGAGAAGAGGAACATGTATTGGGTATTTAATGGCCAGAGTTTTTCCTTGACCTCTGTGAAGGAGCAGCGGTGCTGTTGGACAGTCCTGGTATAGTCAGGAAATACCATAATGCGTGTGTTCTGAAAACAGAGTTCGAAATGCCCATGGGCCTCTCTGAGGTATGCATTGCTGTCCCGGGAGTTGGGAATCCTGGTAATCAAGTGGTGCGCCGGAGCCGCGGGAGGGGAGTGGGGGTGGGAGTGCTGGAACAGGGATCTATGGGCCCATTCGCTTATGAACCAAGGCGAGAGGACTGACTCCGGGGCCCATGAGCGAAACCCGTCCTCCAGGAATTTTGCAGCATTAGGCATCTCCGGGATTCCAACTATTTGTAGGATTTTGCAGTGGGAGCTGTTCTCTGCATCCTTTGCCTGCTCCTCCAGGGCAGCCACTGTGGTGAGAAATCGGGCCACCTGCCTTTTCAGGATGGAAGCATCGCTCTCAAAGGAAGACACCTGGCACTCAGCCTCATTGACTCTGGTGGCAACATTTTGGAAATGTTGGTGAAGGAGCCACATCCATCTGGACTTTGTGTCCACCTTGTTTTCTAGGGCCACCTTCAAATCTTGTTTGGCCTTGAGGATGGTGGCTGGCGTGTCCCAAAATCTTATGCCCTGGGTTGGGGCAGGTGGTGGAGCTTTGTCCTTGCCCATGGTAGGTATTAGGGTGCCAATTTCAGAATGCCGTGTAGAAGCGAAAATCCTCACCCGGCCTGCTTACAATTAGGTAGCACAAGCAGCCAGGGCGTGACATGAATCAGAGCTTGTGGGGTGTAGCCGCATGCGGGGTGAGGATGAAGTACGGCAGCACGAGCAGCTGTCGTCGCCAGGAGCAGTCACCTGGGGTGTCAAGCTAGGTGAGACGAGACCCCCTGCTGAGGTATGGGCTCCACGGTGGTGCAAAAGTCTTGGGGCATCACAAAGCAGAGGGGGCATAATCAAGCCAAGAGAGTGCCCTCCTCGCGAGTCCACCAGGCCCCCAGTTACCCCACTGGGTGGGTCGGCATGAAGCAGAAGTGTGGTAGGTCCCCAAAGGTGCAGTGGGGCCCCAGGGATAGCTTCAGGGGGCCGCAGGGGCAAGGAGGCAAGGGACAACAGGTTGTCATCCCCAGTCCAAGGGCAGCAACAGAAGTAACACCAACTTAAAGCAAGATCAGGGGCCTTCCTTAGCTGTGGTCTGCACTTTCAGCAAGCAGGTCGCAAATCCAAGGATGGGAAGGCCTCCCTTAGCACGCAGGCTTTGCCATTCATGCGGGACGGAGGCACCCCTCTCCGCAGCACATATAGCAGATGATATTCCTCCAGGGCCGGCCCAAGTACCTCAAGGACCCCGCACGCGAGCCCAGCAAACACAGAGAAACGGTTCTGGCCCAGAATCAGGGAGGGCCCAACCGTGGCTCACAGTGCCCTGACGGGTCGAATTGACGATGCAGTAGGCACCGAGCCCTGCACACAATAGAGCGGCCTTCGGGCCTCTGCAGGGCGGCCACATCCAAGCGGCAGGCCGCCTCGCCTCTCCTTCTCCGGCCCCAGCCGACTGGCTGTATGACAGTGACATCCAAGGCCATGACACGGGACCCAAGGTTTTCCATCTCCTTGCAGTTTCGGCTCTCCTTTGTCAACCTCAGTCTCGGCTGGGGCGTGGGGGAGAGCGGCAGGTGCTTGGAAGCTTCTTTTCTGGTGCAGGATTATGGCAGATGGTGAAGGGGTGTGGAGAAGCTTCAAGCTGCGACCGCCACCTTGGCCACCCCCCCTCCCCCCCCCCACCCCAAGTCTGACTCAAATGACTAGATTTATGACTGTCCATTGGAGAGAAAGATTATTGCAGAAGACTAACCAGGAGGCCGTTATAATAATTTACTTGACTTTATGGAAGCAGAGATAAGTGATGAAATTATGTATGATCGGAACCTGAACCCTGGCTCCAGTGTTGTTGATAAACAACTTCACTCAGAAGGTTAGGAGCAGACCGTTTTTAGCCACAGGCAACAAACAGAGTCGAAAAATGTTGTTTTAATGCAGCCCACAATAATCACTGCTAAAGCAAAAAACAGTGAACACATTTATGACAAAAAATGATATTAAAAAAATGAAATTGACACAGGTCCTGTATTTATGATGGGTTCGGTGCCTGTGAGGTGTTGGGAAATACAAAAAAGTAATGGATGGAATGTTTGAAATAATTACAGCCACAGTTAATTACTCAGAGCCACATCCCAGTCTATCGTGTTTTGTTATTGTTTTGGCCAACCATGCCACCTCAGATTAGACCAAGCCTATGCAAGTCAGCCTTGGTCCAATAGGAAATGTCCAGCCAGAACTGCTATGCCAGATCTTCTCTGAACTGTAACATAAGCAACTCAAGACCGTTTTCGGCCTAATTGGGGCTCTTCAGTCCAGTGCTGCATAAATAAAACGGCACAGTGGCACCCGCATCTTGGCACATCCCTGCAACAAAAAAGGTCAGACGGAGGTAGCAGTATATTGCTTTCGTAAATACGCCATTGAGGCAAAAGAATTACAGCGCAAAAGTCACCTGTTTCTATTTTCCTTTTTTACGTTTGTACATTATTTTAGATTTCAATGATTAGTTTGTCTGGGTAAACCACAAGCCGTCTACGCAAATGATCCCTTGCTGAAACCCACATTTTATCTTTTGAGAAATGTATAGCTCTCCAGGTTCACCCATGGTTCTCAACTTGTTTTCACCACAAACTGCAAGTAGGTGGAAACAACAAATCATAGGAAAACAAGCATTTACAATGCAATGGTCTCGGCAATATTATAGGTAGAGCTATTGGTATTGCTCATTATTTTTTTATCATTTTTGTATCCCTAATATAATGGCATTGTCATTTCTATTGACATTAGCTTTTTTTTGCATACGTGATACCTATTGCATTAGCAAAGAGAGAGTGAGGTAGTCCATATCCTGCATTGTGGAGAAGTGAATTCTGAGAGTAACCAGCTTCTACTTCAGCAGAGAGGAGGTATGCAAGATTATTACACCTATATTTAAATCCATCGTGTTTTTCTTTAGCGCTTTTGGTGTGTGTGAATTCGGGAATGTATACGTTTTGGGGCAATTTGAATGTATCATAATAACCTGATAAAAAAAAAATAAGATTATTGGAAGACATAAGGATGTTCTGCTTGGTAAGACGTTGAGCTGCAGACAGACATAAAAGCCTGTTTTGCATGGTAGGTCCAGGGGCAGATTCCTCAAGAATGTGTGCCTCCATGAAATGATGCAAGGTGCATCATTTCAACACTTTTTGGGCGCTGGAAGGTAACCCTTAAGTAGCACATTGAATGGCTTTGTGCTACTTTCTGTCACAGGTGTATTTCAAGGTGGGCACCCCTGGATTTTGACACAAAGCCATCTCTAGCAAGATTGTTTGACATAACTTTGCATCGAAAATAAATAACAGCTCCTTGAGACAGGAGACGTGTTTGTATTTCGGTTTCACTCATTGCATGTATGCGGCGCTCCCGTCCAACGAGTACGGTTTAAAGTTGGTCTAAGCACAGGATTGTGTATGCTGGAGTGGACCGCAGACAGACACCTTTGTGCTATGGGGTGAAGGGGTGTGTGGTCAGTGGAGCTGGTCGAACAGCGCCGGCAGGACAGCAGCCGCAGTCCTATGATTCAGCAGCTACCTTGAGACTGTCGACAAGAACCATTGAAAAAGTACACGCTACAGTTGCATGAAGAATATTTATAGTGACGTGCCAACAGCTATTTTCTCGAGGTGTCAAGGCGCTAAAGAACGAGCAAAGTCAGAGGAAAGAGTTGAACATATACTGAGAAGGAGGAAGTGGAGTTTTTTTTTCTTTTTTGCAGATTTATATAGCGCGAACTCTCCCCGAAGGTATTGGAGCGCTTTACATGAGCACCGGTCAAGTTACACATTCAGGCACGGGGAGATGAAATGATTTGCCCAGAATCACAGGATGTGGACGCGACCCCGAGGCTCGAACCCTGGTTTCCAGCACCAAAGTCGGTAATCTAGCCGACGAAGTTACACACGAGATGGACATTTCCAGAGTACAGCCGCAGACTATCAAACTAATCCAGGTTGAAGAGAATTTCATTTTTTCCCTAAAAATAGAAATGGCCAAACGCAGCTTCAAGGGTTTAAGCCTCCAGTGTTTGCCCGCAGCTTCTCACCCGATAGATCACTGTGTCCGAAGCTGTCAAGTTCCGTTTGGGGGTGCGGGGCACCTCGCTGAAGCTGGTAGGAGGGCAAAACTCTAGAGAACCCAGCAAACAAGGAGCAAGGAATGCAGGAAAACTCGGCGCTTCTGGCCACTATCTTTAGGCGGTGTTTGTGCAGCGCCTCATAGGGCTCCAAAGCGCTATAAGTTAAAGGGCTACACCGATCAGAGAGAGTACTGTGGAGACGGGCTCGACGAATAGGAGAAGGAAAGAGTCGGCTCCAGACTGAGAGGAAAGAGTCTGGATAACATCCTCGGTCTTGAATGTACACAAACGCACACACAGAAACAAGATGGCTAACCTTACTCGTGCACAACAGCAAGAAGATCCTCACGGCCAGACGATACCTAAAACATGGCGGATGGAAGCTTCGAAACTTTTTCGGATTCGGGGGCGTGTGCCTGCTGTTCTAAAAGGGCGTGGCTAAAAAGTGGAAAGAACAGCAAGGAACACGGCCCCGAATCTGGAAAAGACGGAGCCTATTTGGAGGGACGGCTCTCTCCTCCAATGGCTGGCCTCCATTTAGGAAGCCAGCCAATGGAGGAGAGGCAAAAAGAGAGGCGGGCTAAAGAGCCACTCTAGGAAACATAAAATCTCCGACTTCCGGTTCTGCCTTTGGCAGACCGGATAGTCCTCGACCTAAAAAGACTACCACTTAGAAAATTTCAAATACTGTAGTACAACATGATTTTTTTGTTCTCTCTACTTTGCTTGTTCCTGAATGCTTGAAAGATGGTGGTCTTAGTACAGCAAACTTGTGTTGATGCTGTTTTTTAAAAAAGAAAACGCTTTCTTCGCAACACTTTTTCAACATTTAAAAAAAAACAACTATATTTTTCCTATTATATCTGTTATTTCTAGTGCAATCTGGAAACGCTGGGTATTTGTAAAATCCCCAATGTGTGGGAAGAAAAGGCTGCTAAATTGGCCTTGACTCTGTTTGTGGAAAAATGTTTTTGATTGCTTAAACTCAGAGTGCCCAAACATCAAAACAAAGTTTCAGTATTGAGGGGTGGAGGGCGTGGTCCTCATTAGTTAAGTGGTTAAGGAAGAACCCCTGTAAAAGAAAGCACAAGCAAAATAAAACTTTTTGGTCACTACTCTAAAAAGAACGATACACCAAAGAATGGTATCACAAAGGCATGCACAGTTGCATTGGACTAGTTTAATCAGATGTCATATCTTAACCCAATCCCATATTTATCCTGAGTAGTTAAACCAGCTTTGTAAGCAATTTAAGAGTGTCATGTCCTGTTTTCCATAGTATCAAAGACAGCCAAGAAGTCCAGTGGGACTTGTGCTAAAGGATCCCCTTGGTCTTTTAGATTCAGTTCCTTTTTATGTCCCGCCTGGCGTTTCAGCGCGAAGCGCTGCTAGCTATGCGAGGGCTTCTTGTAATCGATACAATTTCAGAAGGGGACTTGAAGCCCCGCCCCTCTTTTCCATTGGCTGGCGTCATCGTTTAGGGTAAACGCTGGCATGTGATTAGGAATCGGGCTTCTTTGTTACCACCCTGTCTATTTTTCAGATGGCCCATCTGGAAAGGCCGACGCCATCCTTGTTTGGCATGACGTAGGAGGGTGTGCTGGTAGCTTGTTTACTGGCTCCTCGTTGAAAAGCCTACCCACTCCTCACTTCCCTTTCCCCATCCCAAACCAAACTTCACAGAGTTGCGCTCTTCATTTTTTCATGGTCTTCCGGAGGCGGAGAGTAAAGTTAGAAGCGCTGTAAGTTTAATTTGAATCCCGTTTGGTGTAAACTTGAATTATTGGCCCGAATACATAGCTCAGAGCTGGCTCTCTCGGCCTGCAGTTCGCCGTCATTGATTTATCACCACTGTTAAAGCAAGCACAGAAAGAAGCACGCGGTGGAGAGTCCAAGAGTGCACAAACATGAGGGCGTGCTAACCAGCGGCTCGTGTGACGCCATAAACAACCACCTCCCTCAGGGTGCAAACTCCGCTTCATAACAGCGCTTCTTTAACCCCACCCCTGTTCGCAGGCACCCACTATTAGGGTTATTAAGGTTCTCTCATAACATAGCGCTTCTTTAACACAACCCCTGTTCGCAGGCACCCACTATTATTGGTATTACGGTTCACGGGCTCCAGACCGGAGATTTCTTTAAAAAGAGCTGTCTCCAGGTGTGTAAGGAAAAAACAACAACTCTCCGGCGGGTTTCAGGGCACTCAATCCAACAGTGCATATAGAGAGTGCACTAGCTGTGCAAAAACACTAATAAAGACATTCAAAAATAGAACATCTGAGATATTCAAAAAAGATGAATATAGTATGAACGTTAAAAAAGCAATACGTGGCCAACATAAGGTTACATCCAGAGCGCATACGTCTATTGCGATTAATAACTCGTTCTCATAGCTCAACATATAGCATTGAATAGAGATATTAATTCTTATTTAAAAAAACCCTTAACGCAAGACAAGAAATCAGTCGGGGAATTTTGAAGTATGCTACTCACCCGTGAGGGTCTTAAGGCGCTGGGAGGGGGAGAAGGGTACGAGCAGCAGACTACATCTGCCTCCTGAATCTTTACAAGGAAGAGTAGAGTGGAAATGGACCAACAATTAGCAATTTACTATTCCAGGTTTTTTGTAGGGGGAAAAAAACACCTTGTTTGAAGTCTGATGGATAGTGATCTCTATGAAGGGCCGCATTGATGAGGCTTGAAAATTTCCTTATCTGTCACATATTGGGGAGTAGGAGCAGAGTGATCTGATTTTAACTACTCCCATAAGAACATTCTTGTGTGACACTAAGTGGAATGTGTTCTTAAATGTTCTCCTCTAAATATAGAAAAAACTCCAGAAGAGGGGTGAATCACAAATATTTAAAGTGGAATGCTGCCATATTGCCTTGGACTGCATGACGATGATAGTCGTTTCATTTTAATAAGGGAGTGAGACCATATTCTAGGGACTTGTCTGCAAGATAAATATGTCAATCAGGGATGAGCCAATATAACCATGTTAAAAGGGGGAATACTGGCGCTTTAATCCTGTTGAGCACAAACACAGATTGTAGTAGTACTGGAACAAAGAATAGGTGTAAGATCCCGAAGCATTGTGGTATATCTAGTCCGCATATCTTTCATTTACTTTTTTAGTCTTTATTTAGACGTAAAATATTGATCTTGTATCAATAAGGTGATATTCTATTTAACTGCTAATTGAAGATGGAAAAAGAAATAAAAGATGTTGATTAGCATTGTGTGTTTCGTCTTTAAATATATAGTACTTCTGCAACATTTGCTGTGTAGCACATTCAATTTAATAGACACTCAGGGCCGAGTTAGAGTTTGGCTGATAGGATACTCTGTCTCCATCATGGCAGATATCTTGTCTGCCTTATTACACGTGCCAGGGAAGATATAATGCACTTGCAATAAGGCAGACCGGATTTCTGTCAGGGTAGTGACAGAGTATTCCTTTTTTTTTTTTTTAAACTTTTTTTATTGAAATCAGGGCAAGCGGTCCGCTCGGCAGAGTATAAAACATTACAAAACAATTCACAAATTAAAGTATCAGATAAATCGAGCAGAGCAGAAGTACAAAAGTCAGAGTTAGAGATCAGAAAAATATTACTTATAATAGAGCAGGTATAACAAGCATTAATCAAAGTGAAAAAAAAAAAAAAAAAAGGGAAGAGTTCTTAGGAAGTGATAGGCTTCAATCCTTCCCTCGTCTCTCGCCTCTACAGCTCCTTCAAATGAATGAGGACCCCCAGATTCTATCTATCTTTTGAAGAGATTTAGCACCTCTAATCTTAGCTAGAGAGAGTTCCATAATATAAATTTCTTTGACAAGAAACCACCACTCCATCTCATGCGGTGGATTTCTTGTGATCCATGTCCGTGCAATAATCAATCTAGCACATCCAATCAAAATATTACTCAAATCTATTTGTGGGACTGCTAATGAATTGCTTAAGATCGGAGTTCCGAGTAGTACATTAGTTATGTTAAGTGTTATTGGTTGTAACAGAATCTGGGCCATACCTTGACTAATTTTAGACCAAAATTCCGCAAGTCTAGGGCACATAAATAACATATGTTCCAGATTTGCAGCTAAAAGGTCACATTTAGGACATCTTGTCCGCTCGGTATTAGAGCTATTGTTGGACCATTTTGAAATTCTTTCTGGAGTATAATATATCTGGCAAATAGTTTTATATTGCTGTAATCTCAAACTAGAAGAGTGAACGGAGCGATTTATACTGCAGAGCGAAGAAGAGATCTGATTAGCAGTGATACTTAGGCCCAATCGTTAGCTCCATTTTTCCGCTATTTTCCCACAGTCGTCTAGTTTAAAGGAGCTTAAGACACTATATCCAAAACTGATGAGTGCTCTGACCTTGCTAGAATAGAAACATTTCCAAATATCTGAGTCTGTTATATTTAATAACTTCATTTTACGTATTAAGTAGTCATGTATTTGAATATATTTAAAACGTGAAGTTTCAGATAGTTTATATAGTGTTCTTAGTGTCTCAAAAGCCAGTAGGCCATCATTACCGTATAGATCGCCAAGTGTCTCTATTCCGGCCACTTTCCACAATAAGAATGTCCCATCGTGGAATATCCCTGGAAGACCAGGGTTAGCCCATAAAGGTAATTGAGGATGGAAAAGAGTCGTATTACATTTTGCCAAAATGAGTTGCCATATTTTAACGGTATCTCTAATGGTCTTAAATTTTACCCGCTTGAAATAGTTTGGGTCAATCACTTTAGCTAAAAACATGTTAGAATCCTCTCCCAACGAAAATTGGTAGCAATAATACAGTTGCTTGCTGTGAATAAACAAGCTGCGAAGGCGACTGAGAAAAGCTGAGAAATAATACAATCTGAAATCGGGGAAGTTAAGACCACCTTGGCTAAGAGGTAATTTAAGCAGAGAGATTGATCGGCGAGCCTTCTTATAGCCCCATATATAGCTACTAAAAATCCCGTCTAGGCGTTTAAAGTACATGTTATTAACAAAAAGTGGTATGGACCTAAATAAGTATAAAAATTTAGGTAATATATTCATTTTGATTAAATTAATCCTGCCAATAATACTAAGAGGGACCTTATGCCACTTTTTTAAAGTTGTAGCAGTTTCTTTAATAAGAGCCTCATAGTTAAGTTTAATTATTTCGTTTATCTCAGAAGAAATTTTAATGCCAAGATATACAGCTGTTCTACAAGTGCCTATAATCTGGACTGGAGATTTGTAATTCAAAATAATTTGCGTTTTGTGTGAATTAAGTTTATAACCGGAAACGGCCCCAAATTTATCAGCCTCCTCGATAATACCCAATACTGCTTCCGGTGTGTTAGTTGAATAAACCGCTATGTCATCGGCATAGGCTGTGATTTTTAACGAATTCTGACCATGTTTAAAAGGAGTGATATTGGGGTGAACTTGTAACGCAGCAAGAAAAGGCTCTAACGATAGTGCAAATAACAAAGGTGATAATGGACATCCTTGCCGTGTACCGCGGTTGATAGGAAAGCTAGTCGAAGTTAGCCCGGCATAGCAGAGTTTAGCCATTGGATGATCATACAAAGCCTGTAGCCATTTAAGATATTGGCCATGAAAACCCAAAGTGGTCATTGTTGACCAAAGAAAGTCCCACCCCACTCGATCGAACGCTTTTTCAGCATCCAGGAGTATCATTCCGAGTGGGGTGGGACCAAGTCTGGCCACATCAAATGCAGTAATGGCCATATTAATATGAGCAGTAGTATCTCTCCCCATAACAAAACCATGTTGTTGAGAGGTCACCAGCTGAGGTATAAGTGGGGCTAATCGAGTAGCTAGCACCTTGGCAAAAATTTTAGCGTCTACATTGATAAGCGAGATGGGTCTATATGACCCACACTGATCTCCTGGTTTACCTTTTTTTAGAAAGAAAACAATCTTGGTTGTATTCCAAGATTCAGGTGCCTTTCCAATGATTCCTATATTGCTTATCACATTAGATAATAATGGCAACAGTTCCTCCGAGCATATTTTGTAAATATCTAATGGGATAGTATCCTCTCCAGCAGCTTTGCCTAAGGGAAGCGAAGCGACAGCCTTTCTAATCTCTGATTCATTGATGTTATCAGAGAGAAGCGCAATTTCTTCAATCTGTTTTCCCTTAGTTAAATTAGTGTCCAAATATTCTTGAATCTTATTCATGGCCGGCTGCTCATCTGGAGTATATAATACCCGGTAATATGCCACAAACTGCTCGAGGATCTGCTCTGGTTGGGTATATACCATATTATTTTGACCTTTGATTGTTTTTATAAGTGTCTTAGATTTGTCGTCAGCGACTTTGTATGCTAAAAGTTTTCCTATCTTGTCCCCGCTCTCGTATTGGGAGAGATGATACTTATGTAGACTGTTCATATTTTTCTCCATTAACCTAGTTTTAATATTAAGCTTAGAGCTGGCTAGTTTCTGACATATATCAGCTACATTTGATATTCCCTGTATCAGTGCCTGTGCCAGTTGATTTTCTAGCATACTGACAGCCTTGCCCAGCTCCTCCCAGCTGCGTTTATATAACAAATTTTGATTTAGAATAAACTGTTGTGTAAACCCTCGTATACTCGCTTTAACAGTATCCCAAACTATACTGGGTGACGCTGAATTTATATTTATTGTAATAAATTCCACTAAATGTGCTTTTAGTTGTAAGATATAATCCTTATTGGACAAGAGATGTCGGGGAAAAGTAAATATCCTTGGTTTCTGGCCAGTCTGTGGCATATTAAACGATAGTATAATTGGATTGTGGTCCGAAGACACTCTCGGACAAAGCTCCATAGAGCTGTTCGCCAAAATATTGTCTGATACCAAGGCCATATCAATTCTTGAGCAAAGTTGATGAGGTGCTGAATAATAAGTAAAGCCAGCAATAGAGGGGTATAATGTTCTCCAAGCATCTTTTAAGTTATGGATGCGTCCCAGTTCGATAATGGCAGCTCGGGATCGACGCATCCTCCGAAATGCTCGGTGTCTTGTAGTATCGATATCATAATCCATAATCAAGTTAAAATCCCCCATTATAATGAGTTCTCCACTGCTATCTAGTAATTCTATATTTAACCTGTCGATAATAGAGGGGTCGTCAGTATTTGAACCGTAGAATACACAGAGAGTGTAGGTATTACCGAGCCATAGTATCTGAGCTATGGCCCACCGGCCAGCTTTATCTACCTTAGTTTTAATTATTGCCATGTTTAGCCTTTTCTGTCTTAAAATAGCGACACCTCTGATTGGGGTGCTACATTCTGCACATGCTATCACGTCATATCCTAATTGCCCAAGAAGCTTACGGTCTTTATAAATAATATGCGTCTCAGAAAGTAAAGCAAGCTGAGGTTTATAGATTTTTAGCTCTTCGGTGACCAGTCGTCTCTTGTTCCTACTATTGAGACCTGCAACATTCCATGCAAGACATCTAATTCTGTACATCATTTAAACACATTTCGATCCTCCGCCCATTTTCGAATTTCCAAAAAATATCTCAATAAAGAATTAAAATAACCAAATATCTTCCCACTCACCCTGATCATTTTAACAATTTTATCCCCCCCGTCCGCCCCTGCAGACCCTCCCAAAGGGGTCAGACCGAACCCCTGCCCCCAATCCCTAAGAGGAGGAATACCTCTTATACCCTGCTGCCGCTGACTGGGCAGCTCTAAAGAGTAACAGCAGAGGAGATCAACCTGCTAACCAACATACATTTATTCCTTT
The DNA here is from genome assembly GCF_964204655.1 of Triturus cristatus. Classification (NCBI taxonomy): domain Eukaryota; kingdom Metazoa; phylum Chordata; class Amphibia; order Caudata; family Salamandridae; genus Triturus; species Triturus cristatus. The sequence continues at coordinate 800,128,584 of NC_140591.1, forward strand.
GTGTATGTTCAAAAATTCAATAGAATCCAAATATTATGGTGCTCTGCTCCCGCCCCACAACCTGGCCTCTAATCACTCCCCCACCACTTTCTTCCGACCAGTTGAACTAAACAGTAGCAGTAACCTTTCCATGTTCCAATATTTCCCCCCATTTTTTTTATTATTTAAACTCCACCCTTCACTAAGATGTTAATTTAGAAAGCACTTGTTCTGCCTCCTTCTCATCTGTAAATATATATGTCCGCCCCCCATTAATCACCTTTAATCGAGCTGGTTCCTGCAAAAAAGCCTGACCTCCCAGAGCCTTGAACGGATCAATAAGCTGACGTAGCCTCCAACGTCTATCCATAGTGCTCTTACTAAGATCAGATCGTACAAAAAAGGATATAGATTCAGTCGCGACTGGGGAGTTGGGCCTAGCTTTGAGTGAAACAGCCTGTCTGAGCAAAAAATTCCCAAAATAGATCAGAAAAGGGCGAGGAAATTTGCTCCCCCTATTTGCTACATAAAGTGGTAGTCTGTGAGCTCTCTGAATCTGGGAATCCCAGTCCCAGTCGGATAGGTCGGGGAAAGCCTTTTGGAATAATAGCACAATATATGCCCTTGGATCAGCCCCTTCAGATCCTTCGGGAATACCAAAAAGTCTGAGATTGAGTCTTCTTTGCCGATTTTCCATGTCTTCCAGCTTGTTCCCCATCTGCTCGATTTGCTCCTGATGTTTGTTAACCACACTCTGACTGTTGATAGACGCTTCCTCAACAGTCGAGACCCTTTGCTGTAGAGATTCCAAATCCTGAACAACTCCTCCTACTTTATTACTTAAGTCCTGCATGAAGTGCTGAATCTTGATATTGTCTTCCCTTAATTGAAGAAATTGCTGCTGCGTTTCCTTATGTTGGTCAGATAGAGTCCGCAAGATGATATCTAACGGAAGACTTTGTTTTTCAGACCTATCGGAGTCATTTGCAGGAAGAGAATTTGAGGAAAAAAGTAAAGGAGTGTCCGACGTGATGAGATCTGGAGTTTGTTTGGGGGTGATGATATTACCTATAGGTACTAGTTTCTCAGTAGGTACCGCAATTGCAGAATCAGGACCACTAAGTGAGTTAGAAACGGTTGGCAAAGAGTCAGTTAGTACCTGAGGAGGGGGAGATGAAGAGGACGATGATATATCCACTTGTGTTTGAAATTGGGTTAGAGACACTTCTTTTGTCTGATCTTCCAATACGAGACTAGCGCCAGAAAGGCGGAGAGCCATTTTCTTCACTTTCCCATTAGCCTGGATCCATTTGCGAAGTGGGCTATTGTCCACTGTGGATCTCCCATGTGGCTCTGAACGGCTTGTGCTAGCTTTAAAAGCCGTAGTTTTGCCTTTTTTTAGCTTGTTTTGGGCCTTAGATTTCCCCTTTTTGCGTGTATTATTTTTTTTTACAGAGTCAGTCGGTGAGTTGAGTAATGTCTCAAACTCCTCATTAGATTCCTCCTCATTGTCTCCATTTAGCGCAGTATCTTCTTGATTTAGAACTGTCTCACCCATCTCTTGTAATCCCTGGTTTGGATCATTTAGCCCAGCAGAGTTAGACACAGCAGGCTCCATGGAGCTATTTTTCTCAAATACATCAGCTATAGTAGGGTTTGTTACATAGGAGGTATCAGCTGATTCCTTATCAGTAGTGAATTCATTAGATCTCCTGCTATCAGTTGATACCTCCCCCTGATTATAAGAAGAGACCGTATTCAGCTCTACGCCATCGGCGCCCCCCGACAAGCCGGCAGTTGAAATGCGTGTTTCATTCGGGGCTATAGAAGCTGACAAAACCTCGAGCTCGGCGAGACAGAGTCCCGGTGTAGAGTGCCCCCTTTCATCTACTGCTTTCTTTAAAAAGCCATTATTATAAATGGGGGACCCACCTTCTACTTCCCTTTCACGCCGAGAATCGTTTGGGATGGCTAGAAGAGAAGGGCGGATCAGCAGCTTACCCATGATTGCTGAATGACCATCTGACGGGTGTAGCTTCTGGCTGCTTCCGACACTGGTAGCAGTCTTGTTTGTAGTAGAAGAAACAGGACTAGTCTGAGAGGCGTCCGTGGGTGCTGCAGCCTGCTTCGTTTGTATCAGTACATTCCGTCCTGTACGGCCGCCCCGTGCAGCTGATTTAGGGGCCATAAGGAAAAGATTTAAGTATTTCTCCGTGACAGCTTGTCTCAGATTGAGAGCTGATAACGCCGGGGAAACAAGGGATGCAGGCAGGCGAGGCTCCGGGAAACTGAACGCCGGTAATGCTGAGCGCGCCGTCAACAGCAGCCGCCGAAGGGTTCTAAAGAGCTGATACATCAGTCCTTGACTACTGCAGAGAGACCAATCCTCGTGCCATCTTTCGCCTTTTGATAAGCCGGGTAGGTATTCAGAGCGTTATTTCTCGGTGTTAATGGACAAGTAGATCAGAATATATTAGCAGAGACCGACCTCCTACTGCTGTAACTCCATGGCGTGTCAGCCCGCCATCTTGACTCCTCCCCCACTTTCTCAATGGTTGTCAATAGTAAATGAGTGACAGAGTATTACATGGGCCGAACTTTAAATTGGGCCCTCATTCAGTGAAGACATATCCACTTAAGATTAGTAATGTCAGATGTTTACAACATTAGTTAGACACAGCTGCTGGGGTAATTTCCAGATGTTGGAGTTACCTATTTATTTTAAATTCTATTTTCTCCCTTCATTCTCTTTCCAAATATAAAACATGTCCTTTAATGCAAAAGCTGCCATATGCGGCTGAGATAGTGTTGCGAGTGTGCGACACCATGTGAGCATGACACTAACAAGCAACATCCCAAAAGACAAAAGCATATTAAGCACACTTAGGGCGAATGTTCGAGACAGACCCCAGTGAGACATCTTCCAGCACCACGCATAAAACTTAATGCGATATCCCACACTCTAACGCGGCTGCGTATGCTGACTAGCATTAAGGCCCATCTCACGTATGTTTGGATTAAGGGTCACCAGATTGGACCCAATACCACGCTACAGATTGGCATTATAAAGGCCGTGCTTGGATACTTTAGCAAACCCTTACAAGGATTCAACTGTCTACTTCTGTAATACTAATTATTAATTACATTTTCTCCGCCTATCATGTCTGGTCAGTGCTATAAAGAACAAGGCAAATAAAAAGGTGCTGCCTTTTTTAAGAATCTATTTATTTTTATCTTAAACTAAATTCACAAACCATGGTGCTGCTTCAAACACAGCACTGACCTAGTCATTATGGTCCGATGTCATCCAAATGCTCATTTTACTTCTGTTAGCTTAGAAAATGTTTGCATTTAATTTTCCAAGCAGTTAAGGGGTTCTATTGGTGAATATGTCTTTGGTATTTTCACCATAGTTTTACAAGACTCTTCTATTTTTGGTCTTTCCCAGAATAATCTATCTGTACATTCTGCAAAGAATGGTCCTTCAGGAGAGGAAACCCACCTCCGTCACAAATTTCTTTGTGAGTTCACTGGTTTCCTTCTAATATATTTCCGTTCATGCTTGTAATCCACAAGGATGTCTCCTCTAGAGAACACAAACAACTTAGCAGTTACTATCTTTCTTTTTATTCTCTTATATTTCCTACTTCCATTTTGTTACATTATCTTGTTTTCATTCTTTTATCAAATTAGTTTGTGAATTTTCTGTGTAAGGTAGAATGATCAAAGCGCTGATGCTCTGTTTCTTTGTAACAGGGCAGTAAAATCGACTGATATTCATATGGGCCCAAAAAACAATCAATCAATCCACATTTGTAGAGGGTGGCACTGTCACCCATGGGGATATCTGGGCGATGGGGTGCGAAGTCTCCATTGCAAAGCCAGGTCTTGAGGACATGGTGGGAAGAAACGAGCAGAAAAAGCAAAACACAGGGCAGGAAAACGAGAGAGCAGAAAAAGCAGCATAGAGGGCAGAAAAACGAGCTGAAAGGGCAAAACAGAGGGCTGAAAAAACTAACAGAAAAGCCAAACAGGGCAGAAAATGCAAAACAGAGGGCAGAAAAACAAGCAGGAAAGGCAAAACAGAAAAACAAGCAGAAAAGTCAAAACACTGCACAAGAGGGATAAACAGGGCAGAAAAACTAGCAGAAAAGGCAAAACACTGCAGAAAACTAGCAGAAAACTTAAAAAAGAGGGCAGAAAAACGAGCAGAAGAGGGCAAAATAGAGGGCAGAAAAACTGGCAGAATAGGCAAAACGGAGGGCAGAAAAATTTGTAGAAAAGGGAAAACAGAGGGCAGAAAAACTAGCAGAAAAGGGAAAACAGAGGGCAGAAAATTGAGCAGAAATGCAAACCAGAGCAAGAAACCAGTAGAGAAGGTTCAAACAGAGGGCAACAGGTAGACAGGCAGAAAAGGGTAGAAGACAGCAGGCAAGCTGGACAAAAGAGAATGGTCACAGGGGGAGCTGGCACAAAGTCCTGCTCAATGGGGTCACGCTGTGGTCTCCATTAAGTAGGTCCTGGGGGGACGTTGGGGCGCTGGGCGGCGGAAGGACCTAATGGCAGGAAGAAACGAACAGAAAAGGCAAAACCAAGGGCAGAAAAATGAGCTGAGAAGGCAAAACAGAAGGCAAAAAAAAAGCAGAAAAGGAAAAAGAGCAGAAGAGGGCAAAGCAGGGGGCAGAAAAACTAACAGAAAAGGCAAAACAGAGGGAAGAGGAGAGATCAGGTCCATTCTTCAGATCTCTACTGAAATCACATACAGCAAGTCCAGACCTCTTCTCTTCCACAGGTTCACAATTGATCTGAGGAGGGTATTTATTTGCCACATTTATGCCTGGCACCAACCTTTGAGTGGGGGAAATGCTGGCCAGTCAGGGAGCAAGTTCATGCCTCCTCAACTCTTGGGTTAAAGCTTATGTAAATAGTCTTTTAGAGGCTTTAAGTAGGTAACAGCAAACTTTTTTAAAGTACCAGTTCTAAAATATTTATTACAAATCTGACTTTACCAATGAAGAGGGCTTATAATAAATATTTTTAAGAGTCCAAGAATTAACACTGTAGCTGTTTCCTAGTTGGAGATATCACTATTAAATGTAATATTTTACCCTAGTGCTTTCCTGTCAAACAGCTATTCCTGCTAAAGTGAAAATAACTTTTAGGGCCTTTACATTGCAGGACCTGTTCAACATTAAAACTTTACATGACCTACTTGTAAATACTATGATACTCTGTCAATCATCTATAAGGCTTACTTAGGGTGACTTATAAATATTTAACAGAAGGGTTTTAGTTCTGTGAAATGGAGTTATTTTGACACGTTGAGTTGGCAGTTTAAACCTGCTCAGTCAGGCTACTGGTGGTAGGCCTGCTGTCATGATTGCATTGTCACTGCAGTGGGTGGTACAATGAGTGCTTCAAGCCTCTGGTGACATTTAACTTACAGGCCCTAGGTGCACTGTGAGCACCGTATACTAGGGTTTTATAGGTAAATTACATTTCCCATTTAGGGGTATGCCAATTTCATTATGTTGGAAGGGGGATCACAGGCACTTTACAGCTGGTTTGCAGGGGTAAAGTGCACAGAGACCTATCGCCAGCAAAAACAGTCAGGGCAAACATCTGAGTATACACTACACAAAAATTGGTCATTTGCAATAGCAGTGGTATCACTTTTTTTGTTGTTGTTTTATATAGCGCAAACTTGACTTGAAGGCATCCGAGCGCTTTACATGGACCTCAAAAGAAGGAGGCGAAACAAAAGTATGAGGGAAAGAGTCATGCGTTACATAAGTATCGATTAGATGAGGTGTAGGAGAGGTAGGAAGGAAGGAGTCAAACATTAAGGTTTACATGTGTTACATAAATATAATTTATGAGAGGTATATGCATCATATACATGGGGTATAGGGGAAGGAAAGGAAGGAGTCAAATGTTATAGGCCTTTTCAGGGAATTGTATATACAACATACCAATGAGGTATCATAGGATAATATTGATTTAAGGCAAGTAGGCTCTAGATTGGGTTGTATATGTGTTGGATATGGGTAAATAGTAAGAGGTAGTGGTGGGGAAAGCCTGGGGCCGGGGAGAGTGGTGGAAGAGGTCAAGTTGAGCAGTGAAATAGATGGATGAGGTGATTTGAAACAGAATAGCCTTTTTGGAAGATAAGTTTAGGAAGTTGTTGAGACTACACAATTTTATGACGTGGTGGTAGAATTGGTTGCCACGAAGGTCCTTAGGGAGGCCGTTCCAAAATCTGAGGTCATTCCCTGAAAAGGATCGGGTGAAGGAATTGGTTGTCTTTAACTTGGTCGGCATGAGGAGGAGAGTGTTGTAACTTCATAGTGGTCTTTTTTGTCCTGCTTTTGTGAATTTGTTAGTGAGGTAGGTTAGTTTTCCAGAGTAGAGGGCTTTATGTGTTATGCAAGCTGTTTTGAATATACTTCTAGCCAGTTCAGTTTTTGAGAGTTGGAGTGATGTGATCAAAATGTCTTCCTCCAGGGCACAGTCTAGCTGCCGAGTTGAGTGTGGACTCGATTGGCATGAGGTGGATTTTTGGAGTACCTGTGAGAGTGGCGGTTGCGTAATCCAGCTTGGAGAAGACCAGGGATTGTATTACGGGTTGTAGGTCTTCAGCAGGGATAAATGGTTTGATTTTTTTTTTTTAATGTGTTTTAGTTTGTAGAAGACACTTTTTTTCTGAGGCATTGAGGTGCTCTTTCATGTTCGGGCATTTGTCAAGACTGATTCCAAGAGATTTAACAGACTTGAATAGAGATAGTTTACAGTTTAGTGCAGTTAAACCAGTTGTGTTTGGGATGAGGATTTTTTGTCTTGGTTTGATGAAGAGTTCATTTTGGGGGGGTTTAGTTTAAGGTGGTTGTTGTTGAATCAGGTGTGTATCAGGGAGAGAGTGTCATTGAGGTGGTGGATGTATTTAAGTGCGGTAATTTTGATATAGATTTGGGTGTCATCAGCATAGAGATGTTAGGCAATCATGCTGTGTTTCAAAGTCAGTGCGAGGGGTTCCATGTAGAGTTTGAAGAAAGCAAGGTATAGCATAGAGCCTTTGGTGACTCCTTGGTTGATTAATGTTGCTGCCAAAGTTAACTTGATAAGTTTGATTAGGTTGGTTCTTTCATTCAAGTGTGATGAGCAGCATTGTAGGATGATGCCTCTGATGCCAGCCCGTTGTGAGAGCATGTTGAGAAGAATGTTGTGGTTGACTTATCAAAAGCCACTGAGAAGTTAAGGAGGATTAAGAGACAGGCATCTCTACGTCGAGGGATCTGTGTAGATCGTCGGTAATGTTTAGAATTGTAGTTTTTGTGCTACAGCCTTTTCTAAATCCTGATTGGAATGTGCCGTGGAGATTACATTTCTCAATGTGATTGTTTAATTGAGAGAGGACACATGTTTAGATGGTTTTAGCAAGGAAGGGGAGGTTGGTAATGGGCCTGTAATTATCAAGGTCATTTGAGTTGGCATCAGGTTTCTTGATGATGGGGATGATTTGGTCAAGTTTGAGAGAGGCCAGCAAGTGGCTGCTGGATAGAGAGGAGTTGCTGCTGTTGGTCCAGGATGGAGCAATGATATGTCAGATGTTTTTGACAAGAGAGAAGGGAAGCTGATCAGAGAGGTGGGAGGTCGGCTTCATGGAAGATAGTATTTCACAGACTTCCTTTTCAAGTATGTATTCAAATTTTGACCAAGTTGCGTTGTTTTAGAATGAGGGTGATTGACAATGGAGTTCAGATATTCAGAGCTAGTTGTAGAGGTCTTCTCTTTTGGTGCGTGGGCTAGTCGGGGAGCTATCGTTCGTGGCGGGAGCTTTAATTTGTGGAGAAGAGGCTAGGGGGATCAGCGAGAGTTCTATGTTTGATATCTTGTCCTAGAAGAATTTAACCAATTCTTTACAGAGAGTGGTTGAGACATCTATAGGGTGTTGAGTAATCGAAGAGGTTTGGTTTTTAATGGTTTTGAAAAGGTCTTTGGGACGGTTTCTGGTATGGTCCAGTTAGGATCTGAAAAAGGCAGATTTTTCTCTGAAGATGTGTTTTTTATATTTAAGGCATTCTGCTCTGAGGAGAGAGAGATGGTCTACAGTGGGTTGGTTTATCCATTTTATTCCTATCAGTCTGAGTGGGTGCATCTCGTTGTTAAGATCTGTGTTGAACCATGATCTAGAGGTGGCACTTAGTGATTTTTTTGTTGTTTTAGGGGGGCGATGCCGTGAAGAAGTTCAGTCATCTTTGTGTTGTAGTGGAAGGTGACATATTCGGTGGTGGTCAGTTCAGATGGCGGAGTAATGTAGGTGTTGGATTTGGTGTAAGTTTCTTGTCCAGTGCTTCGTCGGACGAGATTGGGTGGAGGATTTTATTGAGATTTTCCATGGCAAGTTTTTATGGACCATAATAATAACTTAGAAAGTGTGGCATCTCTAAGCATGGAAAATAACAAGATCTACTTTTGCCCATACACTGAGTTGGCTGTACTGGCTTACAAACTCATGATCTCCTGGTCAGAGCAGACATTAGTGTCACTAAGCCATCTTGCCATAAAAGGGAAGTATTTCCTAAATACCTTCCTTAACCGTCTCAAAAGTGAAATTTTTAAGTAGTTCTTAGTAGAAGTTTGGTAACCTATTATAAATAGAGACCTGCTCTTCTGTGTCCCTCACACACACAGTAGTTTCTGTGGATGGAATGTAGCATTTATTCATTATAGATAGGATGGACACTGATAATACAATATCTATTTTAAGTAGTTCTGTAGAGGTGTTGTTGATGCAATAGGATTTATTTGATTTTTCAGTGAACGATTGCTATTCACTTTACTGCATTGTCTCATCCAGTGTCTATGGCACTAGTAATGTGTTAAGGACAGAGTACACTCAAAACTTGTAATCAGTATTTTTAACTTCAGCAAAGAAAGATGCCTAAATGAGTCATCTAAATGTTCTGATTATAGGTGGGCGGGGGTAAAATCTGATCCCTACGCAAACTCCTATGTGTACTGGGATTGTCATTTTATGATTAGTGGTAAACCCCACGCTCCTGCAGTTCTTCCCTGATAATTTGTGGCATATGTACCTTAAATTTAAAGGGTGAAACAGACATTAAGTGCCAGTACATGCTATATTCAGTGCTCAAAATACCACATTCTGCCTGTAATGTCTCATTTTTCCAGAGGGAAATGTAATAGAATTGTTTACTGCACCTTGTAAATACTTCACCCTGCAGTAGTAGTACCAGGTGCAGAAAATATCTCACATTTTTTCTGCCCCCCTATGATCAGGACACAAGTATAATATTTAAGCATATCTGTCACATGTCTACCTGTAAAGAGACATTTGGCTACCAACAAAGTGTTGTTCAAAAATCTGAAAATGTTATTAGATGCATAATAAAGTTTTAAAATAAAAACACTTTGCATGGGCCAAATAAGTATCTTGGTGAAGGGTGCTTTTCAGCCACTAACTCTGAAGGCTGTTAGTTAAATTCCCGTTATTTTAATGGTGTCCAACATGATGGTATGCTTGTAAATACCCGTAAGTGTTAAATTTCACATAGTTTAGTGTTACGAGGTGTCTACTTTCTCATTCTACCTTTATTTTCCTGCTCTTAGCAGGTACTCTTCGATGAGTGAAGGATCAAGATTTGGAACGGCAGCTGAGACGATATGGAGAACAAAAACTCTGAAAATGTGCAGGCTGACAAGCTCGTTGCACATCCAAGGGCAAAGAGCAAGGTGTGGAAGTACTTCGGATTTGATACGAATGCCGAAGGATGCATACTGCAATGGAAAAAGATCTACTGTCGCATCTGCATGACTCAAATTGCCTATTCTGGAAACACGTCCAACCTTTCGTATCATCTTGAGAAAAACCATCCAGATGAGTTTTGTGAATTTGTGAAAAGCAACACTGAACAAATGAGGGAAGCCTTTGCTACTGCGTTCTTGAAATTAAAGCCAGAATCGTCTCAACAAGTTGTCCAAGAAACTTTGGTCATGAAGACCAGCCATAGCTATGAAAGCAAGAAGCAGCAAGAAATCACCTCTGCAGTTCTCAGCCTGGTTTGCGAAGGCATGCATCCTGTCTCAATAGTAGATGAACCTACTTTTAAGTCCCTCTTGAAAACTGCAGAGCCCAGGTATGAGCTTCCAAACAGGAAATACTTGTGCACCAAAGTAATTCCAGAAAAGTATGCCACAGTGAGAGAGCTTGTAATAAAGGAACTTAGTACAATCTCTTGGTGCGGAATAAGTTTGGACACATGGAAAAGCGAAAATCAGAACCGATCCTATGTGACGCTTTCGGTTCACTTCCTTGACGGTGGACCTTCTCACTGCCTGACAATGAACTCTCGGTGCCTAAAAACATTTGAAATCCCAGAGGATAATACAGCAGAGACGATTACGCGTGTCTTGTACGAGACCTTTGTTGAGTGGGATATCAATATGAAAGTGTTTGGGGCTACAACACATTACAGCAAAGACATCGTGAAAGCCTGCTCTCTTCTTGATATTTCAGTCAACATGCCTTGCCTAGGTCATACATTTAATGTGGGATTACAACGTGCTTTTCAGCTTCCTAAACTGCATGCAATTCTTACTCGATGCAGAAAACTGGTAGAATATTTTCAGCAATCCTCAGTGGCGATGTACATGTTAAGCGAGAAGCAAAAACAACAAAATGTAGTAATCTGCATGCTCAAAAGTGATCGTGTGTCATGGTGGGGCAACACACTTTCTATGCTTCAACGTCTAAAGGAACAACAGTTTATCATTGCAGCTGTCCTTGTGGAAGACAGCAACAACCATCACCTAATGTTAGAAACCAATGAATGGAACATAATTGAAGGGCTTGTGGAACTTCTCCAGCCCTTCAAACAAGTGGCTGAGATGATGTGTACATCGAAATACCCTACCATTAGTATGGTGAAACCTCTTCTTCATATGTTGCTAAATACAACTTTGAATGTTAAGGACACAGATTTGAAAGAAATTAGTATGGCCAAGGAAGTAATAGCCAAAGAGTTGTCTTCAACCTACCAGCATACTCCTGAGATAGACATGTTTCTTAATGTTGCAACCTTTTTGGATCCAAGGTACAAAAAGCTTCCTTTTCTTTCTACATTTGAGCGGGCGCAAGTAGAGAATCGAGTGGTGGAGGAGGCAAAAGGTCTTTTGGAGCGGGGAAAAGATGGCTCTTTTGAACCTGAGGAAAAAACCTTTGCACTTCCCGAAGAGCCACCTGTAAAAAAGATTATCATCTCTTCATCTCAGGCTCCAACCACCAATATCAACAACATGCTGGCCGAAATCTTCTGCCAGTCAGGTGGCACAGAGGGGCAAGAGGAGTTGCATGCCCAGGTGGTTGAGGAATTAAGCAATTTCAAATCACAAAAGGTTCTTGGTCTCAATGAAGACCCTCTGAAATGGTGGTCAGACCGTTTAGCCCTATTTCCTGTTCTACCAAAGGTACTTCAAAAGTACTGGTGTATTCTAGCCACTAGGGTCTTCCCAGAACGCCTTTTTGGTTCACCAGCAAACGTTGTAAGCGCTAAGCGCAACCGATTAGCCCCAGCCCATGTAGATGAACAGATATTTTTGTATGAAAACACACGGAACTGGTCCGAACCTGAACCTGAAGACGAAGATGAAGGAGAGTGGGGCTTGCAACAGGAACACATTTTTAATTTAAGTGATAGCAGCAGTTTCTTTACCATAAGAGACAGTGGGTTTATTTAAATAAATGCTTGTGGGTATTTAAAATATTTTAAATAATGATGAATTTATTTGTCCTGAGTTACCAAAAACTATTTATCTTGTATGCTTTCATCTTCAAAAAATAGTGAAACAATATGATGTAGGCTCGTTTTCAGCTTCAATGACAATTGTGGTTACAACGTAAGAAATGCTTACCAGTGGGTTATCTGTTAAAAGGTAAAGAAATCAAAAGGGTTTGTGGTTACCTAGCACAATTAAAACAGTTACAACCTGTTCAAACCTTGTATTAAGCCTTTCTTGTGAATATACTTTTATAAGTGCACTCCGCAAAGTTCCAGAATAGTGCTTTATTGCAAACGTGATTATGTATTCTCCAATTTGAAAGTTGTCTTCACAGATTTATAATTACTTGGAAGAGATACGCTGCTGATAATTTCCAATCTCAATATGCAGGTCTGTAATTCTTTTTAAATGCCTCGACTTTAGTGCTCCATGCTTCTTTTTTTCGCTTTCTCATATTTCTGGCTGTAGAGAGATGTGGTAACTTACACTGAGGACGGGAGCTTTAAATAAGGCTTCCCAAGGTGTCCCTGGGGATCATTCTTGGAAAGGAATACTGCCCATGTTACGAGTTTCTATCGCCCATCTCCGCTTGCGCACCCGGAGCCAGATTATAAAAAACTGCGTGGGGGCAAGGTAACTTTCCCCTCACCAATGCAAATTTATGTAATGTGCCCTTCGTCCTTGATTCCTTTTTTGCCGCTTTCTCAGATTCTAAATGTAATGAATAATTTTCCCACTGATTTGTAGTGGTCTACCTTACTATGCAAGCACTTGACTTCAAGAGATGAACAGTTTGTGGTTGGCTTCTCCCATTGGCTGCCTCTCCTGTGACCTACTCCGGGTTTATCTGGAAACATTCTCTGATTAAGCAACTGTCCACTAACACTATCTAGAGGTAGTTCGCCTTTGTTATCAAAGTTGTCTATCATGGATGAAGAGTGCCTCCTTTGAATGGAGTGGGTTTCGGTTTCAATACTTGGAACTCTTTGCTGGTACAAGACCAAGCATCAGGTGTGATAGCAAGATTGCAAGGTGTCATAGTCATACAGCAAAATAAAACACCCAATTTATTCTCTCCTCAAGCTGTTTAGAGAAGGCATCAGAGGGGCATGTCTGTGACTATAGTTAAAGCGACACAAATGCAGTGTTGAAGTACTGTTCGTCCAAAACAGCGTCACTTTTTCAAAGTAAAGGCTTTCGGGCACTTTTACCTTTACTGTACCCATCCTACCGGTGTACCGAATAGCCCGTTTTAGTACACATCATCATATCTAATAGTTGCTTAGCTGGAGCTAAATACTGAGTCAAATACATTTATCACTTGCCTTCCAAACTCAATAAATGCACTTTACAAAAATAATTTGTTTCAGTATTTATACTATTCAGTGTATTTTCATTAACACTTGTTTAATTAAGGATTGAAAAAAATGCACTGTTTTTAAACAGAAAAACACCAACAAAGAGGGATTCATGAATCTTACTTAACACTTATTTTAAAAAAAGAAGAATCCTACTTGCCATTATTGATTAACAAATCGCATTTTACTTGAGAAAACATAATTTATCCAGTGGTCTGTAATATCTCCTTCAGTTTCAGCAACAATTAGTTCTCTTCCCAGGATGCCCTTACCTTATTGCATATCAACGGCTGTGTTCCACAAGAACTCCACCGCTTTTTCATATCAAACAAGCATTGGCAAAGGGAATTGTTCTAGCATAGGCCAACCAGCGTTTTGACATTGTCAGTGGCAGTTTTGTTTTGTAATTTTTTTTAATAATGTTATTGGCCCTCACCAGTGTATATAAAACAAATTGGCTAAAAGCAAAAATATTTTTGGGTCTCAAAAAGCACACATTGCCATAGCAGTCCTTGTCACTGAAGGGAATTCATCTCTGTTTATGTGTTTCTCTTGAAATGCAAGAATCTATGTTGATGTTTTGAATGGCACCCCTCTTGAATAATTTATTGAGTTTTTTCCTCAACATGCACATGTTCATCCCGCTTTGCCACTCTACTTCATTTCCCTTAGCATCTTTGTCATTCCAGTGACGTGCGCATTAGAAAGAAGAGAAACGAACATTGGTAAATGCAATAGGTTTAGCCTTTGTGCTTAATAATAAGTTGTTTTTTGTTGTGAGTTTTAGATTGCAGAGCAGTTGTGCAATATATGTTACTGATACTCCGTTAAAGTTTAATGATTTGTTAATTGAGAAAGGCAATATATTGTGCAGTTGCTGGTGGTACTATAAAGCGGTGAGTACCGGCCCATTTAAAGCACTGGCTACGTTTAGACCTCTTCAAGTGATATTCCTACTAAACTCGGAAGGTATCAGGCATTTTTATATTTAAACCCTGAGAATTACAGAAATGTGTACAGATGTTTTACCATCCTTCCAGTATTTATCACCAAGACAAACAAGAATGCTGAGGGGGAGTGGAGAGGGAGAAGTAACAATGGATAGAGTACGGGATTAAGAGCGAGACAGAGCAACAGGAGAGAAAGTGCGGGGACAGGCTCAAAGCGAGAAAGAGACAGCAAGCGAAAAAGAGAGAATGAGAGAGGAAAGAGTCGCAGAGTGGCAGAGAGAAACAGACAGCCAGAGGGGGCAGAGAAAGAAAACAGAAGAGACTGAGAGGGAGCAAAGGAGAGACAGCAAACAAAACATGCATAGCAAGAGTTTGGGAGAGTGATGTGGAGAAAGGGAGAGATGAAAGGTGGGCTTTGCAGGGTAAGAGAGGGGACCCGGAGTGTGAGCGAGTGAGAAGGAAAGACAATCGGAAGGGATACAGTCATAGTCGCAGCTTTCCAACAACAGACTTGCAGATGAGACCCATTTTTAAAGATGCCGAGTCGAGCTTTTCTTGCGAGAGGTGCTTTACTTTAGCAACACTGGCACCCCACGCCGTGCCAAAGAGGCGACAACTTACTTTAAGCCAGTGATACTCAAAGGATGGCCCTCCTGACCTTCTCATGTGGCTCTCTACTAAACAACCCCACTGGGCTGCTGTTTAGTTAAGAGAGTACTAACATTCAGAAAGATGTTAAATATAGGAGTACGCATTTCTTTACAAGTTAACTGAAGGCAAAGAAGTAGATAAGGTATCCAGCAGCATGTAACTTTAAGAAATTGTTCATTTTCTAAGACCTCTTGCAACAAAGGTGTATAAAAATGACATTGTCTCTTCAAAATTCAAAAACATTTATTTCATTGACATGCACAACCATTTCACCTAAACACATCAAATTATTTCATTGCATTTATAAGTATTTTTTAAAAGGGATAGCTTTAAAAAAATGAACATAGAAGCATTAATGCCTCCTCCCACCCTGAAAACAATACCAATAGTTAGCTTAGAGGAAAGTCAGTTGTTGTGCCAACCCCTCTGAGGGGCTTGGGTTGGTATCATAAATGGCCAGCATTATAGTTTATTAAATTATGTGTATTGTAATTTTTTATAGTGCATACCCTTAAAACATATATTTCAAGGTGCTCTCACATGTGAAAATGAAGAAAATGGAGGCAAAGTGAAATAAAACAATTGCCTAGAATCCCACAGTTTGGTCAAGTGGGGAATCCAGGACTAATCTTAGGTTTTCTGGTTTCACTAGCAGCAATTCTATTTCATTCTAATTCAGTAATAAAGTTACTTCTTTCTTCACACTTGACTCTCCCAGGTTAGTGATAGCAAGTAGAGAAGGCTTACCCCCAGGTTTAAGACCTGCTGGTAGCAGAATATCATTTTGGCAAAACTGTTTTGTGCATGCATGTAAGATACAGGTCACTTGATTGAATTCTGGTAAATGTCATGCTGGGTAATGTGTCTGCTGCAGAGGTAACTGTGTAATTTGCATATCAGAACCGCAATTTCTTAATGTGGGTTTGCATATAAACAGCACGTCCAAGTGTATAATCCCAGTTAGCATTAGCCAGGTCAGTGTGTTAATATACCTTATACAGAGATACTGGTGCAACCTCCTTCTCACATTCTTGTTTCTTGGTACGAGCTGAAATTACTGTGTGACATTCTGGGACACAATAGCATTTCAACACCCTAAGGCCCTTAAAATAAATACCAGTGAGGATATATAGATTTTTAATATTCTGCGTGTGTTGAGTGGTGGTAGTAGCAGGCGAAAAAACAAATGGTGAAAGCTCAGAAAATAAAGATAGACACAGCCTATAAAATACAGACATGCTTTAAACAAATAGATCTCTTTTGTCGGCTTGCAGCTGCAGAATATTTTAATTACTGAATCAAAAAGCAGTTAATTAAGCAGACTGATAAATACCTACACTCCAAAGTTGTGCATTAAAACCAGGCAATTCAATAGACAGGGATGTGTAAGTTGCAGTTTGGTATTTTGCTTTGTCTCCTCTTATCAATGCAAAGTAAATTTGAATGAAAGTAGAAGTGAAGAACAGAAGAGTGATTTTCTGTTTTTTTTTTATAGATAACTAATCCTGAGAAGTGGAATCTGATTAATTAATATGAATGGTGCCAGACGCCACTTACAGTTACTTCATGCGCATTCATTCAGTGATGTAAATCCAATATATATAAAAAGTATTTGTCATCTCAGAACTGCTTTTCATGCTGACAGTGTCTTAAATACATGCAGTGTAGTCACTGAACACCCAGCAACCCATGGTACACTATTGAGCAGTTGCAATCTGCACTAAAATATGTGCACAATGTGCTGTCCTTGTCTTTTACCGGTATTCAGATAACGTCTTATCACACAAAGTTTTTATAATTTGTTATTACTCCTTTTTCCCCACACTTTATTTCCTTTTGTTGGACTATCGTCCCTACCTAAATTCATCCTCTTCATCACCTGCCTTTCTCTACCTTTGTTGCTTTTGTCTGTTTTCACACTGTGATATTAAAACTAAGTTCCCTGACATTGATTCTCAATAGGGGTTCGGCATTTTGGTTTTCTTTCAAAAAGCTGTTTTCTTAAATTAATCATTCTTTGGCAGGGGAAAGGCTTCTATTATTTTCCATCAAAGTTTATGTCTTAGATGGATTTGTCCAGGCATGTGAGTCTCCTTCTGGGGAACTGCTTAGCATCTAGTAGTAATTTGTAAAAATCTATGTTTGTACATTGCTGGTAAGTACACTGCAGTCATTACATCACATCTAGCACACTGAAAGGAAATACATCAGGAATACCATTACATCTCATAGTCCTCATGTAAAGCTTAAAGTGATGTGATAGTTAGGTGAAATAACACAAAAACTAATGAAAACCCCCAAAATGCTTACATTCACCAGTTCTAATTCACGGAGCTAACCATCACAGGCGCTGCGTATGATCTCACGAATTACATCACTCATGACATGTTAAATGACATCATTGATGACCACTGATGACACCTCAAAGGCTGTGCATGGCTGAGGGTTGGTCACAGTGCCTGGCTGTTGGCCAGCTGTGCACGTTCTTAGGCTCTGCGCAGCATGGGTTTGGCCACAGGGGGGTCACCTCTGAGCAATCCCCGACAGGTACCCAATCCCCCACCATGCACAGCCTTTGGTCATTTGGCAGCATATGGTTGGCTGTAAGGACTAACCTGCTGCCAACACCCTGTAAGCACTCGGCACTCTGCTGCATATTGCCAGCCGCTGGCCTGGCCTGTGACCAACGTCCCGCAGGCACCCAATCCTTGCTGTGCATGTCCTTTGGCTGTATGCGGCGTGGAGTTGGCTGCAGAGGTGCCCAACCTCCCACGGGTGCCAATCCTCCAACAAACTCCCATCCCACAAGTATATTCTTTTTTAAAACCGTTTTCACAGGACTGAAGTACTCCCATGATCTTGTGATCAAGTGTCACATCCCTGGTACAGCTGGACCATGCAAACTTCACCTAGTAAGGCTTGTACAGTCCCACAGAAAATATTACACTGGAGTATTATTTTACTTTACGGAAGCGCTATGCTGGGTCTTGCAAGAGTACCACCATTCCCGGGGTGCACATTTCGTTTTTTTAGTCCTTCTGGTTCTCCACCCCCATCAGTGCCAGGGGGTTAGGGTTGTCGGGTACTGTCCAGGACTGTCTGGAACACAGTAAGGGACTTGGGCAAGGACTGGGAATTGGGTAGAAAACGTACACAGAAAGAGGAGTACAGCGCGGCCCAGGATCATTCAGGAAGTCAGAGGAGAAAGGGGATCCAAAGAGCAAGCCTGTACAAGTGAACAAAATGGCTAAGACTCAAAGGATGGGCACTCAATAGGCAATTTGGCATTCAGAATAACTACACCCAGGATGGACGTGCAGACATATATACACACACACACACACACAACAACATTAACAATAAACGAAATGTGGTTAAAGCACTCGGGAGCTACACACAGGAAGACTGAAGCTCAGTAAGTTCTTCACCCACAACTGCTGTTACAGATACTGACTGCAAATACACACATATAGGATATGCATGCAAAGGCATGGTCTGTGGAGCTGATGCCTATGGTGATGTTATAAATGTAACTCAAAGACAAATCTCACAGTGAACAAGAAACCCCACTTAGGTTGTCAGCTGTGCCAACGTATCCTGGCGATCAAACAGGAAAATGCAAGGCAGTAACATCAAAGGGTTAGAACTAAATACAAGCACAATAGACAATGAGCTAGCTAGGAGGAGTGCTTAAAAGGAAAGGAAGGAAGTCACAGGGCACACTTGGCAGAAAGCAAGTAACAAACATACA
This sequence comes from Triturus cristatus, assembly GCF_964204655.1. Lineage (NCBI taxonomy): Eukaryota > Metazoa > Chordata > Amphibia > Caudata > Salamandridae > Triturus > Triturus cristatus. The sequence continues at coordinate 800,147,072 of NC_140591.1, forward strand.
AGGTAAAAGAAGGAAGACAACTGGAATAGAAAGACAGTAAACTAGCCTAACAAAACTAAATGTGTCCTGTAACCAAACTGGTGCTCATGTAAAGCGCTCTGTTACCCGATGTCTCGAGTCTAGTTCGCGCTGTATAAAACTCCCTCCCCCCCCCCCTCCAAAAAGTGCTAGTTCAGGAACAGGAACATTACTACAACTCAGGAGTCAAGGTAGCACTGCAGGCAGTGCTAGTTCAAGGAAACAGGAACTAGCTACAGCTCAGGAAACAAGGAGTCGAGAGTACTACAAGCAGTGCAAATCAGGAACAAGAAATAGCTGAAGCCCAGGAACAGGAACAAATAATAACTATCCCTCAGGAACTCGGGAAACGAGGTAGCACTGCAGGCAGTGCTAATTCAGGCACAATGAATAGCTATTGCTCAGAAATCAAGGAACAAGGATTAACTACAACTCAGAAATCAAGGAATATCAAAAGCTCAGGAAACCAGGATCGGTCTCACCGGAACACAGCTAAAATGACCAACCCTGGACTGAAGGGAGCTGGGGCTTAAAAGAGCTCACAGTAATCACATGCAGCAGGTATGAGCAGGCTAGCAGCAGCCAGCCACAGGTGAGCTGAATTCCTCCACCATTCCTTAGCCTGCAGGGGTGGAGACGAAGCAGTGAGCAGGGTATTCTAGGTATCAAACATGAGCAGGCTGGCTTCAAGCATGAGCAGGCTGGCTTTCAAAAACCCGGCATGGATTGGGAATGGATGAAAGTAGAATCCAAATGACTGGAAGTCAGTATATGCATGAAGGGGAGGGTCTTGAAGCTTATTAGAACAATGGAGAGCCCCACAAATCAGCCCCCTGGTGGTGGGCACGAGAATGCAGGGAACGAGTTATGACAAGGGTGTCTCTAACCTGGCACCTTATATGTTTTTTTTAAAACTACTGAGGACACAGGGACCAAGGGCCAGATGTACGACCCTTTTTTGCGGCTGCAAAAGGGAGAACCTCCCGTTTGCGTCCCCAAAAAAGGGTAATAACATGTACAAATGCTATTTTGCGAGTCACTGACTCGCAAAATAACATTTGCGACTCTCGCTATTAGGAAGGGGCGTCCCTTCCTAATAGCGAGTCAACATGCTATGTACTTATGTTTTGCCGCAAAACACTCGCAGTTTACCACCTACTTTAAGTAGGTGGTAAACCACTCACAATGGGGAAGGGGCCCCAGAGGACCCCTTCCCCTTTGTGAGTATGTTGGAAAATATTTTTTAAGAGCAGGCAGTGATCCCAGAGACCACTGCCTGCCCTTAAAAAAATGAAACTGAAAAGTTAAATTTTTCTTTTTTAAACGAGCAGTCCCAGATATGGTGGTCTGCTGAGCCCAGCAGGCCACTATGCCTGGGAGGGCCTGTCATTCCCAATGGGCTTGCAAATTGCGAGAGGCTCATTAATATACATGAGCCTAGCAATTTGCGACCCCATTGGGAATCGCAAACAGTGTTCGCTGCCCCTGCCCCCCTTTCCACTGCCCTCCATAGTCTGTTGTGCTGCCACTGCCCTTCCTGCCTGCCCAGTGTGGTCAAATTGTTGCGTCTGCACTCTCCTAACTGCCTTCAATTTTCAGAGTCCGTGCCCCTGGCCTCTGCCTCTCAACAGTATCCCAATGAACAACTAGATTGCTAACATTCTATATTTATTACAAAAGTGTGGAACGCCTGACGTCATCTTGATGTAATCAAAACTGTAATACCTAGAGCATTTCCTTTAGAAATTACATATATGAGAGGGTCTTATTTGCATCACAATTATGGTTAGTGCTCTAAAAAACAAAAAAGACGATATATTTTCTGAGTTTTCAAATAGCGACAAAGAACTTTTAAATTATTTGTAATCTTTATTTTTTTTATCCAGTTGACCACTTGATTAAATGTTGCACCTAGGGGAGAGGATGTGGTGTTACTTCCAGAGCTGCAGACTTTGCAACTGGGGAACCATGTTGGAGTTTCTGCTTCAGCTCAACATTCTGTGATTCTGGTGAAATCACTTAATCTCCCCATGTCTACAACCAAAATTAATTTGATCTTGTGTGATGTAACCAATGCTCATGTAAAGCACTCCAATAGCTGACAAGTCTGCACTATATAAAACTGCAAATACACAAAAAAATAAGTGTTTTGCACACTTCTGTCATTGGGCTACATGTGGGCTACATCTGGGTGATATTTATGCTGCATTTGGGCTCTTTTGTCTCTGGTGGCCATCTTGGGAGATTTATTTGTTATAAAGTTTCCTAATTTCCTCATTTACTGCAGTCTCCTCAGTATTCCATCAAGAAGGTATTCAGATATGTCACACATTTGCCATAAATTCTGAATGTTAGCACTCTAGTTGCTCATTAGATCACTGTAGTAAAGCTACGGCTCACCACAGAAGTCTGCTGCTGGTATTAAAAGTGCATGTTTCAGTCTGCATATCAGAATTTTTTAATGAAATAGAAGAGGATTTGAGAAGTCACTCAAAATGTGCCCTAATTTTTCTTTCTTCAGCACTAATCATAATTTATATGGCAAAATCAACCCCCTCATTGTGTTCCTTTTTAAATTAAATGTTTTAAGAGTCACCAGTTTATTCCAATCAAGATGGCTTCAGGTGTGCCATACTTTTGTCATAAGTTAGACTGTTAGCGCTCTAGTTGTTCTTAAGAACACTCTGGGACATTCTGTCATTGGGCTATACTTGGGCTACATCTGGGTGATATTTGGGCTACATTTGGGCTCTTTTGTCTCTGGTGGCCATCTTGGGAGATTTATTTGTTATGAAGTTTCCTAATTTCCTCATTTACCTCAGTAGGAAATACTTTCAGTTTTTTTATTTTGGTTCCATCAAGAAGGCATTCAGATGTGTCACACATTTGCCATAAATTCTGAATGTTAGCACTCTAGTTGCTCATTAGATCACTGTAGTAAAGCTACTGCTCACCAGGGAAGTCTGCTGCTGGTATTCAAAGTGCATGTTTCAGTCTGCATGTCAGAATTTTTTTATGAAATAGAAGAGGATTTGAGAAGTCAAAATGTGCCCTAATTTTTCTTTCTGCAGTTTTAATCATAATTTCTATGGCAAAATGAACCCCCTCATGTTGTTCCTTTTTAAATTAAATGTTTTAAGAGTTACCACTTTATTCAAATCAAGATGGCTTCAGGTGTGCAATACGTTTGTCATAGGTAGGACTGTTAGCGCTCTAGTTGTTCTTTAGAACACTCTGGGAAGCTGCAGTAGAACACAAAGGAATCAACTGACAGTCTCTGCCCTTGTTGGATGTACATGTTTTACTGAGAATGACAGACTTCATTCTCACATGACTGAGAAAGATAATGTGAATTTATAGAAAATATGCTCTCAGTTTAGCTTATAGATCACCTTCCAAACCTATGTGGGAAAAGCATGAGAAAATAGTTTTCTCTCAAACATGATTCATGATATCACGGCAGTAGGCTTTTTCACATGGTAAAATCACCTTAGAACACACCAAAATTCCTAAAATGAGTATGGTACCATCAACAAATGATTTATAATGTAACTAAAGTCTTAAAACCTTCTATTAACTGCAATGCTTTTTAATGAGGTGCTATCATGTATATTGGTCCCAAGATGGCTGCCAACACTTTTTGGATGAAGTACTGACAGCCAATCAGATCTCACGATGAGATGTGTGGTTAGGCTCTGCCCAGATATATCTATCTTTTTAACTCTAATTTTCTCAGGAACTATTGAACGGATTTACACCATTTAAGCAAAAGGCACGAGTCTGAACTGAGGACTACCTCTTTGCCAAATTTGGTGAAATTCCGTTCAGCAGTTCGGGCTGTAGCTGCGTCAACAGTTCCTATGGGAAAATGCATGGAGAAAATGGTCCCCCCTTTTTTCTCGGGCCCCGCTTGATGAATCACCGTGAAATTTTCAGTATAGGAGCGGACCGGAGCTGGCCAAAAGTCTGGAAAATTTCGCGAAGATTTGTTAATCGGCGCCAACGGTATTCCAAATAGAATGTTGCTGATTTCCTATGGAAAATAGGTCCTAACTATAACTACCTACTGGCGACTGCCAGTAGGTAATATATATATCAAAATCTCCTCACTCTTGAAGCAGGAAGAGAATGGCACACTCTCGTCGGTACATCAACGTAGTGTATTGTGGCAGAAAAGGTGAACCCTTCTATGCATTTCGGCTTCGACTGAAACTTTGGTGACCAATGTTTCAGTTGAAGCCGAAATGCATAGAAAGGTCCACCTTTTTTGCCACAATAAAAAAATTTGATGTACCAACCGGAGTGTGCCGGCCTCTTTCTCGTAGAAGAGTGAGGAGATTTTGGTATGCAAAAAGACGGGAGCGGCGGCCCTGTCATTAGCCAGGCATCGTCGGCTTCATTGGGTATTGTAATCTTCAAGTGATGAATTCTGGAGTTGCTTTTGGTGATGTTTTGAGTTCTCTACCTGTTTAAATATCTGTTTTCTTGTCCTTATATCTGTACATAAAGGATCATTAGAAAATGTGAAGTTCTAATTTATATCAAAGTCTTTTTGTTTGCTTGTTATATCCTAATGTTAGGATGATGACAAGGAAGAGGGTGGTAGCTGTAATACTTGATTAACTTCCTTGTAATCTTCATTATGCTGGCTCCTACTCTTCCTCGTACAGTCTTGGCTTTCTTCCTGGTAGTAGTATTCACTGATAAGTTGATAATGGGATCTGCTCATTTTTAGAATTTTTCCTGAAGGAGAAGTGGCACTTTATGTCTATAATTTATATATATATTCACTGAAAAAAACATAGGTTTCAGGGGCGTTCAAATTAGCTGGACATTTCCCTCGTACAAAACCCTAGAAATTCCCCTGTTATAGTTAGTTCAGCTAACTATAACTCGCGCCCCCGCAATGCACTGCTGATGACGTCACATATTACATCACTCATGACATGGTCAGTGACTTTACTGATGACATCACTGATGACATCTCAAATGACATCACTGATGACATCATCCATTGAGTATGTGTTTCTGAACAGTTTTATTATGTTTAATATATATAGGGAAAGGCCTGTTGAAGAATAAGTGGGTGTACAAGTGTGTGAATGGATGATTTTCTAGGTGCATAACTGACTCTATAAGTGAGTCATTAAATGTATCTTACTGCAGACTAGTGAATAAACTGTGTGAATGTCTGTGTTGGTGTATAAGTGGCTGCATGGTTTTGTAAATAGCTATATGAGTGTCTATATGGGTTATTGATTAGTTGTCTGAGTATCTGTATGGGTGCCTGAGTGTTTGTGGGGGTAGGGTGTGTGTGACTCTGTGACTAGATGTGTGAGTGGGTGATTCACTGGGTGCATGGTTTTAAGAGTGCATCTGTGATGGACTGTATGGTTGGGTGAGTGTATGTATGGGTGTGTTAGTGATTGAATGTATATCTCAGTTGTACATGTGTCAGTAACTACATATGTGAAACGCAGTGTATATGTGTGTAAGAGTATATAACTATCTATATCTGAGTGTGTGAGATTTTGGTAGTGGCTGTATACACCATAGTGCAAGGATATCTGTGTCATGTGGTGTTTGTTTTTTCTGCAGGAAGACACAGAATTTGTTAGTATTCTTATGAGTAAGTGAACTTGAGTGTGTTTAACTATATAGGTGAGTAAATTGGACTGTGATTAATTATTTGCATGACTGACTAGATGTGTCAGTACCTCAATGGATGATTGGCGGTGTGTGAGTGTATATAGGTGTATAAATGCACAGAGTGACTGTAAGTATGAGTGACTGTAGAGGTGAGTGAGTGGACATGTATGTAGACCTAAAAGTCAATGAGTGGGTGAGTAGTTATTGGTATTGGAGTATCTTATGGTTGTCAAAATGGCCGTCTGAAATTTTGAGTCGGTGTATCAAAGGTTATATTAGGGTGTGAGAAGATGCACTAATTTATCACATGGATGACGTCATCAGTGATGTCATCAGTGATTTCATCAGTGATGTCATTTGAGATGTCATCAGTGATGTCACTGACCATGTCATGAGTGATGTAATATGTGACGTCATCAGCAGTGCATTGCGGGGGCGCGAGTTATAGTTAGCTGAACTAACTATAACATGGGAATTTCTAGGGTTTTGTATGAGGGAAATGTCCAGCTAACTATAACGCCCCTGAAACCTATGTTTTTTTCAGTGAATTTCTAAGGTTTTTTAAATGCCAATTCCTAACTATAACATGCATGAAACCTATGGTTTTTTCAGTGAATTTCTAAGGTTTTTTAAATGCCAATTCCTAACTATAACATGCATGAAACCTATGGTTTTTTCAGTGAATTTCAAAGGGTTTTTAAATGCCAATTCCTAACTATAACGCCCCTGAAACCTTTGGTTTTTTGAGTGAATTTCAAAGGTTTTTTAAATGCCAATTCCTAACTATAACGTGCATGAAACCTATGTTTTTTTCAGTGAATTTCAAAGATTTTTTTAAATGCTAATTTCTATCTATAACTTATCTCTAAAGATATCATGTTTAATGATTTCTATATTTTTCAAATTCAGTGTGTCAATTTCATTAATTATTATTTTTTTTAAAATACTTTTTTATCACCATTTTTTAAACATATTTCTTCAATTAATTCTTTTAAAAATTAAAAAATATTATTTGAACTTAATGGGTTTTTCAAACATATTTTTTTATATTTTTCAAAATATTTTTTTAACTATAAGTGCAAAACTTTATTTTAGATATTTTTTTTTTCAATGCTTTTGGATCCGCGCACCCTAAGCGTACCGTTCACGATCCGTACGCGATAGCATCCGCGCATGGAATGCGTTGGGTACGTTTTTAGTGCGCGATCGGTATGCGACTCCCAGCCTATACGCGATACATTCGATGATGTACGTAACGCGACGTCTACACGCTTCCGCGATGCTTCATATGCGTCCGTGACGCGGTAGGTCCGCAGATCCCGCGAAGTATTTAACATTTAAAAAAACATTTATGTATTGCATGTGAATATTAATTGAATACAAACTCTAAACTAGTCTTAAAACTAATATATTTTGACATCTAATCCTATATTTCTTTTTAATTCAATTTCGCGGATGCGCGCTGGGTGCGTGCTGCGTAAGCGCACGGTGCGCGGATCCCATGTGACCTGCAAAAAAAAGAGATTTCATTACACTTCCTGTTCTAACTACTGAAAGACCCCACCCTTTTCAATCATTCTTCTTTGAGCTTCTTTGGAGAACCATCTATTTGGAGAGAAGAAGATTTTTTTAGACTAAGTATCCACTTAGTTCTAACTTTTTGCAACCAAAAATGGCTTCAGGGCAGCAGGCATCACCTGCATCACCTCAAACCTCTGAGGATGAATTTTTGCCGGAGGAACCACACAAAAAACGTTTTGATTCAGTGGTGTGGAAATTTTTTACTTTTCCCGAAGGACAGAATAAGACCAATGGCACCTTGGTCACATGTAAGATTTGCAAAAGAGTCTTATTGAGAGGGGATCCTACCAAGAAATACTCTTGCGGCATGGCAAGTATGATGAAGCACATGAGGAGCCTTCATCCAAACAATCTTGCACGTGAAGAGTGCCGACGGATGAGAGACACTCCTGCGCCATCCACCTCATCGCAGCCGAGCACGTCAAGAGTGCATCCCTCAGATCAAACCTTGGACATCCGTCCTCAATTTAAATTTTTAAAAGTGCTCTGCACTAAGTGTAAAAAGACTTTGTGCTATGGCGAGCAGTCAATCGACCTCATCTGCCGCCGGCAGGAAAGTCATATTTGCTAGTTTTTTTCTTTCAGAAAAACCAAAAAAATCACAAAATTGTTCAGAAAACCCCCAAAAAAGCATAAAAGAAGAAAAACAAAAGTTCTTGTAAGAACTAACTTTCCTGGTTTAAAAAAAGAGCTAAATTTCTTTGTTAGTATGTGAAAGTTTAGATGAATGTATGTGTAGTACGTAATTGACTGAATGAATGCATTAGTAGCGTATGGTGGATGTATAAGTGCAGAACTATAAGGAAGTGCTGCAGCATCACACAGTAACCTCTTTAATTGTAGTGTGCTGTAGTACTTCCGAAGCACAGGGATGTAACATATGTACATAAATATGTTGCAAATCTATGCTTCTCTCTGCACGGCTGCTTAAACTGCAGCCATGTGGTGACACAGGCACCCTTGCACAATAGTACAAGGATGTCTGTGTCATGTGCGGTTTGTTTTTCTACAGGAAGACACACTTTCCTGTACAAAAACAATGAGAAAATGCATTTTTCTCCTTCAATGTATGCTGAACATTTCAGCATGCATTGAAGATATAAAAATATGGAGAAATTAAAACAATTCTCTTTGTTGTGCTTTCCTACACCAATTGTAGAATGGTGCACCATTCGCACACATATCGAGATTTACGATTTCTAATAAATCTAGACATGTGTCTTGTTCTATGAGTATTAAGTGCAATCATGCACAACAACACTTTTAGAACACCCTTTCAACCGAAAGTGGTCTGCATGATGAGGTTATATTTTCATGGAGTATAAAAAGTGCACAGAGTGCCTTTTCCTCTCTTTGAAAATATGGAAGAGTATCTTACACAATAACTATGTTACAAAAAGTGACATATTTCCGTTTTTAAATTTCCTTGAGAATGATAGAAGGTAAGCACAGAATTTTGACTGCAAAGATGTTCAAAGAAGAATGATTGAAATGATTGCGGTCCTTCAACAGCTAAAAAGATGAAATATTATGAACCCCATAAATCTCTTTTTTTGCAGGTCACTTGATATCTGATTATGGTTAGATTTCAAAACTACATAAACCAAGTGTTTTAAGAAACGTGTTTCAACTTTGTAGATTCTTGCAGGCCTCTTCATTCTGCATATTGAGACTTAGTTAAACTTACCTTCACAGTAATAGGAATAAAAAATGTTATTCATTTTTGCCTATTTTTCATTAAAATATAAATTCTTAAAAATTGCTCATTTTAAAATTTGGATCTGTGAAACAAAATAAAATAAAAATTATAACCTATAATAATACATTTTTTACAACACAACATAATTTCCACAAAGTAATTTTTTTGCCTTTTTTGCTGTTCTCAGAATATATTGAATTTCACTCGAAATAGTGATTTCAATGGTACTCATCACTTAACAGCGGGCAAAAAAAAAAACAATCAGAAAGATTGTTAAAAAAAACACAACATGCTATTCCCAGTAAAATACCAGAAAATACAAATCATAAATATATGAAATGCTTACAGATTACAAAATTTTATAACTTTAACTTATAAAACTGTAAATGTTGCCACATTAAAATATTCACCGAATAAATGACCACCAAAAAGTCCATAATTCAGAAATATACCTTTCCTTGAGGCCAAATGGTATTTTTGCACTTCTTCTTTATGTAAACTGTCCAATGGTAGTTCTATTAAATTATAATAATAAATTCCTCAGAGGGTGAATTAGCTTCCTAAAACTTTGGCTTCAAAAATATTAGGTAGGAATTTTGTAATTCCCTCGGCAAACGTTGTTTGAAAACCAACTGGGCATCATTACAAAGTGTCCAGCCTTTGTCACATTTTAGATAGGCAGTGTAATGTCCAGATGTGGTGGAAGGACCATCATGGAAAATTATTGCAATTGCTACAAAAGTCCTTCCTGATATTGATATTTGTGCTGCTACAAATTGTTTTATTAAAGTATCCAATTATCTTCCATCAGCTGTACAACGTTGCATCATTAAAATTATGTATTTTCCATATTTTGTTAACAATAATGTGGATAACATTTCTGATTTACATTGGCTACACTCCATGTTTTGAATTGCACCTTTCACTAATTTATTGAAAGCCACTGATTTACAGTCTGGTAATGTTAAATACAGAAATCTCTCAGTGTCTACATTGGTGCTACATGTATACGTGCAATTTTCACAATGATGTTCCCATTTGTAAGAAAGGCCAAAAATATTTTCTATTTCTACACCTTCATTTTCAAAAATGGTAAGCATATACATTAAAAATTCCTGAGCATCTTGTTGGATATTTTGTGTAAATTGTGTAGAACCAGAACACACATCCAAAAGACTTTGAACATCTGAAACAGATTGTATTTTACTTCTATCTGTTGTCAATTTTCCATAAACAGAGTGCAACAGAGAACAAAATCTTTTTTGCCGATTCTCCATAATTTGCTCTTGCAAATCTTCAAGATAAAAAAAACATTGACCACTACATTAGCATAGCAGTTGACACCAGAACTATTTTCAAACTGATAACCAACAATCTCTTCAACAGTGTCCAATTTCCTTTTACCTGCAATCACAACATTATCTTGTTCTTTTCTTTTCTTGATACCTTCAGAACAGATATTCTCTAACCTTCTTTTTCGACCAACCACACGCTTTTCAAATACAGGATATTGACCTACATTTGGAGCATACACCCTTCTTAACCTATTATACTCTTTTACACAGTTTGAATCTGCAGTAACCTTTGTCTCATCAAAATCAATCAAAACAAGCCAGATAATGTTCTGACTCGCGACAAAGCAACATATGCCATACCCTCTTTAAATACAGTAGATCCAATGTTCACCAATGCACTGTCTACACTTAATCCTTGAGATTTATGAATAGTCACTGCATATGCCAGAGAAAATGGAAATGGTTTCCTACGGACATATAAATCTTTAACAAGCAAAAAATGAACTGAACAACGACCAATTTCTTTAACTTCATCAATCTGATCAAATTTAATTTTTAAAAATTCAATTCCTTCTTTTTTCTGATAATTCACAAAATCCACCACTTTGCCCATTGCACCATTAACTAAACCTTTCTCTACATCCAAATTACGCCTTAAAATTACCCGACAGTTTACACACACATACAGTGTCTTTTCCAAACCAGCAGTTTTAGATATTTTTTTTCCTAAACAATCTAGTTTTGATCTCAACTTACCCGTTAAAATAATAGTGATTCCTTCATGTAGTATTTTATCGATGGCTTCCATTTTGACAATTTCTTCATTTTCCAATTTTAATAATTCTTCGTTGAATATTGAACACTCACGCAGTGTTGGCATTAAGCAAATCACTAATTTATTTTTAGCAATTTACACGTACACTTTTGCAGCAACTCCATTTTCATTTGGAAAGACATTGCAAAGTAATCGACTCTCCAAAGCTTCTTTCCCTTTTTTTGAAAGAATTCCAATTCTTATATCTTGAAGAATACTTCCATATTCAGCATCATTTGCCTGTCGCATATTTGTTGACAGTTCTTTGTATTCAAAATTACTCTAAATGTTCACATTACCAACACTGCCAAGAGACTTTCTAGTATCTTCATGGACAAGTGTTTTAAATACCGGTTGTCTTTTACCGGTGTCAGTTGCAGTAGATCTCCAAAAACTATGAAGTGTTTTCCTCCACATAACACGTCATACTCTGTTTTAAGAATTTGCTGCATTCTTAAATGCACAAAGGCAAGCATCAAGTTTGAAACCAGGCTCACCTCATCAATAATGAGAAGTTTCATTTTCTTCAGCACTCTTGAAACTTCACAACAATCTTCTCCAGATAGCTTGTGGTATTCCAATTTGTTCTCATGGTCTACTGGCAGCATTAGTAAACGATGTAATTCCTTTAATGTTATGTGCTGCCAACCCAGTTGGAGCAGTGACAACACAAGACAAATGCGACTCAGTTGTTTTTTGCAGATAACTTGTAATTAGTTTAATTAAGAAACTTTTTCCTGTTCCAGCTTGACCACTCGCATACATTCGGATAGGTTGAAATGATGTACATAAGCAGTCTTTCTTTTCATGAAGTAATCCATGGTCAATCTGCTCTTTCACTTGCTGATATATTTGTTTCTGTTCAACATTTAGTTGCTCCTCCAAGTTTCCTAACTGTATTGCATCTTCTTGTGCCTGATACATTGCTGTTTCCACCTCATTCATGGCAATCGCTGCTTCATTTTCAACAATTGGTTGTCCAAGTGGATCTTGACTCAGTGCAGCAGAACTTTGACTATCTTGAGAACTGTCTCTAGCAATCTCGGCTGCAATTGTAACTTCTTGATCAATTTCATCATTCAACATTTTCACATAATTTGCGAAAGCACTGCATTGTATGCTATCTTTACAAGCATTAAATGAATCTTCATAGCTGGGAAAATCTCCAAGTAATTCCAGTTCAAAACGCCATGGTTTGAACATTTGCAAAAGGGCTAAATAGTAAAATTCCCTTTTGTCAGCAGTGTCGCAACTCAGTTTTCTGTGATTAATTAAATTTCCTTTCCTTTGTTTCACCAGACATCCTTCAGAACCAATCACTCCATATTTTCCATCTTTGATGTTCTCTGTAATATTCCGTTTAAAAGTGTAGTTTTGCAACACTTCATAGAGACACATGTTCTCAAGATGATGACTTCTCTTTGGATAGTATGTGTCCAACATATTGGTTTTCAAAATATCTGTACTTTCAGGGTCATTTTCTGCTAAATATTCAATTTCCTGAACAGATTTCAGTACCCGATTTCGCATTCCTGCAAGACCTAGACTCACCCAAATGATTCTTCTACTTTTGGAATATAGACTTGCAGATGATAACCGATCTGAACATTCATATGCTCCCAATTTCACGATGCGATAACCTTTTCAAACTGAAACTGTATAATTTCTTACTTAGACTCTTCTAGTGAGAAATCTCTTCCCACATTTCTTTCAATTCAGTCTTTTCTGATTTAGTAATGTAAGACGTTACATATCGAGCAACAGCAATAGAATTGTCCGCAACATACTGAATATCCATGTTAGCGTTCCACATGGATAAAATAACTGGGTTGTAGTCATTTATGTATTTTGATTCTTCGCTTCTTCTTAAGTTGTAGGTGTTTTTCAGAGACTTTCTTGTGATGGTATGTCATACAGCTGACATGAAACTGTTCACTCTTCCTTTGGCTAATACAGGACGTGGAAATCCAAAACGACATTTGGTATAGAACTTATCCTTTGACTTGTACTTTCGTCGACAGTATTTTCCACACCTATGGCTTTGAAATCGTAAGACTTGTTCTTTTAAGTTTTTGTCTTCTCTGCTATTTGGTACAGCAAATGTAGCATAATCTTCAATGAAAGACAAAACACTTTCATCTGAATCTGTTCCAAATTTGGGGGCATCCTTGACCCATAACAACATATGTATGTGAGGAGCACCTCTTGCTTGATACTCTTTTCTCCAAAAGAAATCCACAACTTCTCCAAGAGGAGGATTCTTTTTATTGCAGATGAAAGACATCATAGCTTCAAATCTGTGATTGAAATATCTGCATACATTGACAGGATCCAAAGAGCACAATTCTCCAGGTGTCTTGTATTCAATATTATTTATATTGGAATTTGCCTCTCGAAGAAATTCAAGTAAATCATCCCAAGCATACTCAGCACAGCTTAGTGTAACAAACCATGTAGGAGTTCCCAAGTTCCGTAGCATGCATTTCAGTTCTCCATGTCGACGGTACCAATATTCATTAGTCCCACGCTGACATGCCATCAGATTAATCAACTGAGATTCTAAATGATCATCTCTCTGAAACACTTTATCCATAAAATCCTTTGCAGTTACATTTTGCAGATGCATTCCAGTTTTTAAAATGTGATTTACTGCATATGAAAGTCCAGACAAGTCACTTTCAAACAGAAGATGAAACATATAAGGGATACATTGTCGAAATCTTGGATCTTCTGCATATAATCTTGTTTTCCGATATTCAGATGCAGGAATCTGCACAGGACGTTCATCATATCGTCCACCTTTTCCTGTTGGAAACAACTGCGGGAAACAACGTCCTTCCAAACTCTCTTCCCATACACTCATGGGACTTCCTGTTGCTTTTTTCATTTGAAATAACTCAATTGTATTCCCCATCACCTCTTTGGAATGAAGTGGATGTACACTGTAATGTTCATAGATCTCTTCACATCTGGACTTGTCCACTTTTTCAATTTGTCCACTTACTGTTTCACTATCTTCTGCTAAATCCTATTTCATCTTCTCCAACAAACACATTTCTATAGTACTCATTATTTTTTATCAGATACAATGATGTCTTTTGCACTTTTCTAACATCCACTAACTCTTGCCAGATTTTCTTATTCTTAGTAGGAACACCATTAACTAGAATGACTAGTGGCTCATTTTCTGCATGATCTACACCAATAGTTTCAACATTTTTCCTTAAATCTAATGGTAAATACACAACTCTTCCTTTCAATCCTCTTTGCAACTCTGATGGAGGTAATTTACTTGTTTTGGGCTCCATACGAACAATAGCCTGAAATGGGTGAACACATTGTATCAGAATAGACTCATACGTATTTAAATCTATCAGCTCTGGAGGAATAGCAACCAACTCTAGATTATTATGAACAGCTCTAGCAGGCATTTTATTCTCATCTAATTTATTATAACAATATTTGCAAATACGCTGCTCACATCCCAAATCAAGACAATCCTCTACCAACAAATAAGTTGCAAATTCCATCCACTTATCATTATCTTCTATTTCACTTTTTAAATACAGATTGACACCCCTAGTCTGATTTTTATAGTGACTTCGCCGACAACAAATACAAGAAACATTTGGTCTTTCACCTTAAATTACCTTAAACTTTGTCATTTCATCCTCAAATTTTTCTGTAATTACAGGTTCTACATTGTCTTCAACATTTTGTTCTACTAATGTGCCAGTTTCTTCACTCTCTTGCTGAGGCCCAAAGTAACAAAACTCAATATCCTCACAGACCTGCTTCACATCTGAAACTGACCCACGCAAAAGAGCACTGTTCAACTCACTTAACGTTAGTGCTGGACTTTTTGCATAATACAACCTTCTCACTAACTTCCGCATTTGAGTATGATATACTGCCAGCATTCTGAAATGGTGAAAAACACTTTCACAAACTTTCCTAGAAAGACAAGCCAGAGAATGACCTTGCAAACCAGTATGTTTTCTCACTCTGCAAGGCTCTAGTCCTTGCAACAGCTTAATCTTTTGTTTTACACTTTTTTTAGTATAGACTCGTAAAAAACGACATAATTTTTCAATAGATTCCTGTCGTACACTACAAACACTACTGCAATCCCAAGTGTACACAGGGTTTTTAGCACGTCTCCCTAAAACTTCATCAGCTATCACTTCTTCTGCATTTCTTTCAACCATTTTCTCTTTCTCCATTGGACAACCATCACTAACCTCATAACCTCTACCACTATTGTCAACTGCATACAATAATTTTTCACTTAGTGAATAACTCTCTTCATTAAAAAAAGGCTCTGAACTAGAACTGTGTTTCCATTCTCCCAAAAATACATCACAACATTTTTTTTTATTAATAACTCTTTTCCTCCTACTTTTGGCCTTCATTACATATATTGATTTATCTAGTGATCGAATTCTGTTTAACACTAAAATAAACAGTTTCCTTTTTACTTCAAAAGCCTTTTCCACAATGCTTTCAATATGCTTCTTCTTTTTATAAAATAAAGCTCTCTTTTTATATTTCTTTACATCTTTCAGCAAATTATGCACTACTCTCTTGTAAAATATTTTTTTGCGTAATTCCTTATACTGATTTTGTCTTCTTTTACCATACTTTATCTCCTTTGACTGAACATTTGCTTGTTTACTTTTCCTCTTATTTGGATTTTTTTTCTTACTTAAAAAATTATTTGAAGTTGCAGCAATCTCTACATTCTGTTTGCTCCTACAAACATTTTTAATAAATTGCTCCGTGATCTTACCAGAAGATTTTTTCCTTTTAGCCACATTATCTTTTTCATTCAATACTTATGGTTGATGTTTCTTCAAATAATCCTCCTGTCTCTGTTCTTTTCTTTTTCTTTTTTTTTCTGGCATACTTTCTCGATTTTAACGTTGAAAAACAGTATCTGCAAAAAAGAGTCACAAATAAATGTATATTAATAGTTTTCAAATTTACAATATTCCATTACTGTACAAACACATGTTATATAAAAACAGAGTAAAAAACTATAGCCCTGAACCACAAGTGTGACGATGATTAAAACACTACATACATAATGCATACTACTTTGAAGCAGTTCATGCCCTAAAGCCTACCTCACTAAAAGACTTCATGCTAACTAATTGAATGATTACAGTACTAAAAAGAGACACACTGGGTGAGTAACAGGGTGTTTGCTAGAAGTGTATGAATACTAACTGGGGAATTGAAGCTGCGAAAGACAACTGTGTAGCTCATTAGAGAACTGAATGCATACGGATAGGCATTTAAAGCAGTCCATGTGCACTGCATGAGTACTTGGGTACTGACTGAATGATTAGACTACAGCAAGGAGACTGCCTGGATAAATTTATAACTGGTAGACTTTTCGCACAGGGAATGAATTAGTACTTGGTACTAAAAAGGTCACTAAAAGACTGCAAAGGGAGTGACAAGATGTTTGCTGGACTATATGGATATTGACTAGGGAATTGAAAGTATAAAAGACAAATCTCTGGGTGGTTAAAAGACTGCATGCATAGTGCATAGGGGTTTGAAGCAGTCCATGTGTTAAGTCCTGGCTCAGTGCATGAATACTTAGACAGTAACTGAATCATTAGAGTACTGGAAAGAGAGTGTCTTGGTGAATTTATAAATGTTTGGGTTTTGGCACAGTGAATGAATTACTACATGGTGCTGAATGGGTCACTAGAACACTACAAACCGAGTGATAGGGTGTTTCCTGGAAGTGTATGGAAACTGTCTAAAAAATTGAAGGTGAGAGAAACAACTGTTTAGGTGGTTAGAGAACTACATGCATACTGCATGGACATTTGAAGCAGTCTATTTGGCAATGAATGGTTCACAATATAAGTACTTAGAAACTGACTAAATCATCAGACTACTTCTAGGACAGTGCCTGGGTAAAAATATTAAATTTTCAGTTCTGGGGCAGTAAAGACAATACTACATGGTACTGTACTTTAGTGTCAAAGCATGACTCATTTTATCAACGCATAAGCAAAGACTGGCTTCTAATGCTACTAAAACTTGACAACATGACAGGTTTCAAAACAGTTTTCTGTCAGCAAATGCACAATGTTACCAAACGCTTCTCTGACAGTGGTTCCCAAATGCACACAGACTCACAGTGTGATTCTAGACAAGCACCACTATCCCTAGGAGTTTACCAAAACGCATTCACTTCAGTGGAAGTTATAAGGGAACTCCACACAATCTACATATTTGACGACTACACTTTAGTGTCAATGCCTGACTCATTTAATCAACACATAAGCAAAGACTGGCTTCTAATGCTACTAAAACTTGACAACATGACAGGTTTCAAAACAGTTTTCTGTCAGCAAATGCACGATGTTACCAAATGTTTCTCTGACAGTGGTTCCCAAATGCACACAGACTCACAGTGTGATTCTAGACAAGCACCACTATCCCTAGGAGTTTACCAAAACTCATTCACTACAGTGGAAGAGGTAAGAGAACTGCACACAATCTACATATTTCACGACTACACTTTAGTGTCAATGCCTGACTCATTTAATCAACACATAAGCAAAGACTGGCTTCTAATGCTACTAAACCTTGACAACATGACAGGTTTCAAAACAGTTTTCTATCAGCAAATGCACGATGTTACCAAACGCTTCTCTAACAGTGGTTCCCAAATGCACATAGACTCACAGTGTGATTCTAGACAAGCACCACTATCCCTAGGAGTTTACCAAAACTCATTTACTACAGAGGAAGAGGTAAGTGAACTGCACACAATCTACATATTTCGCGACTGCACTTTAGTGTCAATGCCTGACTCATTTAATCAACACATAAGCAAAGACTGGCTTCTAATGCTACTAAAACTTGACAACATGACAGGTTTTAAAACAGTTATCTGTCAGTAAATAAACGATGTTACCAAATGCTTCTCTCACAATCCTTACCCAAATGCAAACAGACTCACAGTGTGATTTTAGACAATCAACACTATCCTAGGACTTTACCAAAACTCATTCACTACTGTGGAAGGGGTAAGGGGACTGCACACAATCTACATATTTAAGTACAGCACATCAGTGTCAAGACATGACTCATTTAATCAACATATAAGCACAGACTGGCTTCTAATACTACTAAAACTTCACAACATGACAGATTTCAAAACAGTTTTCTGTCAGCAAAAGCACGATGTTACCAAACGCTTCTCTGACAGTGGTTCCCAAATGCACACAGACTCACAGTGTGATTCTAGACAAGCACCACTATCCCTAGGAGTTTACCAAAACTCATTCACTACACTGGAACTGGTAAAGCAACTGCACACAATCTACATATTTCACGACTACACTTTAGTGTCAATGCCTGACTCATTTAATCAACACATAAGCAAAGACTGGCTACTAATGCTACTAAAACTTGACAACATGACAGGTTTTAAAACAGCTATCTGTCAGTAAATAAACGATGTTACCAAATGCTTCTCTCACAATCCTTACCCAAATGCACACAGACTCACAGTGTGATTTTAGACAAGCAACACTATCCTAGGAGTTTACCAAAACTCATTCTCTACTCTGGAAGAGTTAATGGTACTGCACACAATCTACATATTTAAGTACACCACATCAATGTCAAAGCATGACTCATCTAATCAACGCATAAGCAAAGACTGGATTCTAATGCTACTAAAACTTGACAACATGACAGGTTTTAAAACAGTTATCTGTCAGCAAATACATGATGTTACCAAACGCTTCTCTGACAGTGGTTCCCAAATGCACACAGACTCACAGTGTGATTCTAGACAAGCACCAGTATTCCTATGAGTTTACCAAAACTCTTTCACTACACTAGAAGTGATGAGGGAACTGCACACAATCTACATATTTCACGACTGCTCTTTAGTGTCAATGCCTGACTCATTTAATCAACACATAAGCAAAGACTGGCTTCTAATGCTACTAAAACTTGACAACATGACAGGTTCCAAAACAGTTTTCTGTCAGCAAATGCACAATGTTACCAAATGCTTCTCTGACAGTGGTTCCCAAATGTACACAGACTCACAGTGTGATTCTAGACAAGCACCAGTATTCCTAGGAGTTTACCAAAACTCATTCACTACACTGGAAGTGGTAAGGGAACTGCACACAATCTATATATTTCACGACTACACTTTACTGTCAATACCTAACTCATTTAATGAAAGCATAAGCCATAACTGTGTTCTAATGCTACTAAAGCTTGAAAACATGACCGGTTTTAAAACAGTTATCTGTCAGCAAATGCACGATGTTACCAAACGCTTCTCCACAGTGGTTCCCAAATGCACAGAGGCTCTCTGTGTGATTCTAGACAAACAACACTATCCCTTACACTATACCAAAACACATTTCTTTATCTACAAAGAGTACTACATTTTACTGCAGAAACATAACTCATTTCACAAATTCATAAACAATAAGTGGTTTCTAAATCTACCAAAATATAAGAACTGCATAGTTATCTGTCTACAAACGCATGAAAAAACACAAATCCCTAACACAAAATGGTTTCTACATGCACACACACTGTCAATAAGATTGTAGTGAAAATACTCCCTACACTTTAGCAGAAAAAATACATTAGTCTGATTAAAATAAAAATAGTCTACATACATCCCCTCACAATTAAATAACTCACCTTTCAAGATGTTTTGTAGATTAAGAAGTATATCAGTCACACACCAGATATCAGTCACACACCAGATTTTCTTATACAGAATCTCTGCACTGTGCACCTGTCAGCAAAACCAAAGAATGGCAAAGTTTCCCTCTCATTTTCCACACATAAATTCAAAAGCAAACACACATTTCTATTGGTTAAACATTTCAACCCTTTCCAAATGACATAAACTTCAACCCTTCCCCCAATCTGCCTTCTGCCCGTTACCATAGAAACTGGTCATGGAACACTGTACTGAGCACACAGGTCACAAGTTCAGCACACACATTGTTGCTAATCAAAACAGCAAGTGTGCTTGACTTCTCAACATATCAGCTTATCATATATAATGTTCCTTACAATCTGTTTTTGTTAACCAGTAAGAATCAAGCGTTTAAAAAAAGGAAATATGCACCCTACCTTTCAGTGTAGAAGGTTGTCAAACAACCAATGATTTCTTGTCTTTTTTCAAAATTGCATCTTAGCCACCATTTTAGAAACATATTAGTTTCCAAACTGCCATTTCGTTTACAGGGACCATCTGAGTGCATCCAGACCTCCTTACAAGATGCTTACAGTGTGGATTGTGGGACACAGCTACATTTTCTGGAGCCAAAGGTATGCAGAAAACAAAGGCATTCACAAAGACCTAGTTTTGCCAAATGTAGACATTAAATGGATTGGACAGAGAGGGTTAAAGTGGCACCAATTGATGCCATTGGTGAAATCCTTCATGCAAATCCAACACCCTGACCTCATAATAGTGCACTGTGGTGGCAATGACCTAGGCACTTTGACTGGGGTAGGTCTGGAAATGCTCATGAAGGACACCTTTGCACAACTGATTTCACTTTTTCCTAAAACTGCCTTTGTGTATTCTAACATATGCCAAAGGCAGAAATGGAACTGGTCCGATCATTTTTGTCCACAGATTGAGAAAGCTAGGAAACATGTGAATAAATCTGTTTCTGCTTTTCTCTGGGACTACAGAATGGGGTCCATTTAGAATAACAATCTGCGCTTTCATATGCAAGAGATGTATAGGAGAGATGGAGTACACTTTACTGATGAAGGAAACAGAGTCTTCCTCAACAACTTTAGACTCTGTATAGGTACATACTTATAAGTACCAAAAACTCTCAATGAACACAACGGCTCTTTTTAGAGCCACTCAAGAACAAAACACTTAAGCTTAATCTTTATCTGCCAACAATTTCATTTTTTTTCCCTTGGATCCGCGAACCCACCGCGAGAGGATCCGTGCATCCAACGCGATAGGATGCACGCACCGTGCGCACATTTCGCCGCTTGTTTTTTTTTAAAAAAAGGGGGGCCCCAGGGGGTCCTTCTGGGACCCCCTAAGCACCTCTAGAGGGTCAGAGTATTTCCACTCTGCCCCCTTTATATGTTTTACGCACTTATTCCCCTTGCTTCTTCAGCCTCGCTTCTACCGAGGCAGAAAATGGGCGCCAACAGTTCCTGGTTTCGAATGTAGAGAGACGCTCGACAGCCAATTAGCATTCAGCGCGCGATCGGGAGGGTGCACGCTCCGTTCGGGGAGGGTGCGGGTACGGTCCGTGGATCCTCCGCGGCCATAGATATCACTAACTTTTTTACCCTAATTTTCTCAGGAACTACTGAACAGATTCACACCAAAAATGCAAAAGGCACGAGTCTGAACTGAGGACTACCTCTTTGCCAAATTTGGTGTCATTCCGTTCAGCGTTTCGGGCTGTAGCTGCGACAACAGATCCTATGGTAAATTGCATGGGGAAAACGCGTTTTGGGACCCCCCTTTTTTCTCGGCCCCCGCTTCACGGATCACCGCAAAACTTTCAGGGTTGGAGCGGAGCGGAGCGCCCCATTAGTTTTGAAAATTTCACAAAGATAAGTCAGCTGAACAGAATTACTTGAAATTTGGCAAAGAGGTAGTCCTCAGGTCAGGCATGTGCCTTTTGCATATATGGTGTAAATCCGTTCAGTAGTTCCTGAGAAAATCAAAAGTAAAATCACATGTATATCTGGGCGGAACCTAACCACGCATCGCATCGTGAGATCTGATTGGCTGTCAGCACTTCATCCAATAAGTGTTGGCAGCCATCTTGGGACCAATATACATGATAGCACCTCATTAAAAAGCCTTGCAGTTAATAGAAGGTTTTAAGACTTTAGTTACATTATAAATCATTTGTTGATGGTACCATACTCATTTTAGGAATTGTGGTGTGTTCTAAGGTGATTTTACCATGTGATAAAGCCTTCTGCTGTGATATCATGAATCATGTTTGAGAGAAAACTATTTTCTCATGCTTTTCCCACAGAGGTTTGGAAGGTGATCTATAAGCTAAACTGAGAGCATATTTTCTGTAAATTCACATTATCTTTCTCAATAATTCCACTATCTAAAAGTGAAAGCTATGACAAATCATATTTTATGTAACCTGGCTATGATGCTGACTCCCGCTGTGTGTGGCTATTCAATAGCTGTGGCGGTGGAAGAAGGGCAATCTAAGTCAGTGGAGGGTTGATGCCCTTTACTGTCAGAGACACTGTTGTCATCATGTAGGACATGCAGATCATTCCATTGTACAGCCATACAACCACCTACTGCAGTTTGGGCCACTCTTTGATATAAGGAAAAGTCCTACATATAGACTGCAGTATGTAAACCACTACCAGAGAAACAGCACTTGTCGTGTGAGGTGACAGGAATGATGGTTTAGACCTGCTAGTGTTCAGTGTTCTTTGAAGTAAGACTGCTGACTTATCTGTTTTCACAGCCCTTTGTGAAAAAACAAAAATCAAATTTTTGAAATTTCGCGGGCAGATTTGTAAAAATCGCTGCATTTTTACAAAACTGCAGATTTCGCGATTTTTTTCCAAATCGCAAAATCCTGGAGGGTCTGTTTAGACAGTGCTGCTAGCTGCTACTCTAGTCCCATCGGTAATTCCTCATTTTAAGTCCTCCAAACACTGCTGGTAGCTGCTACTCTGGTTGCAGCAGTAATTTCTCATTTTAAGTCCTCTAGACAGTGCTGCTAGCTACTTTTCTGGTCTCATCGGTAATTCCTCATTTTAAGTCCTCTAGGCAGTGCTGCAGCTGTATTTCTGGTCTCATCGATAATTCCTCATATTAAGTCCTCTAGGTAGTGCTGCAGCTGTATCTCTGTTCACAGTGTTAATTCCTCATTCTAAGTGCTCCAGACAGTGCTGCTAGCTGCTTCTCTAGTCCTGTCGATAACTCCACAATTTGCAGCCCTCTAGGCAGTGCTGCAGCTGTGTCTCTATTTCCAGTGGCAATTTGCCATTCTTAGTCCACTAGGCAGTTCTGAAGCTGCATGTGTTCCCATTGGTAAATCCTCATTCTTAGTCCTCTAGACAGTACTGCAGCTGCTTCTTTGGTCCTAGCGATAATTACTCATTGTTAGTCCTCTGTGCAGTGATGCTATCTGCTTCTCTGGTCCCGTTGGTAATTCCTCATTCTAAGTCCTCTAGACATTGTTGCTAGCTGCTTCTCTGGTCCCATCTGTAATTCCTCATTCTAAATCATGTAGGCAGTACTGCTAGCTGCTTCTCTGGTCCTGTCAGTAATTCCTCATTGTAAGTCCTCTAGGCAGTGCTGCAGCTGTGTCCCTAGTCTCATCGGTAAATCCTCATTCTAAGTCCTCCAGGCAGTGCTACAGCTGTGTCCCTGTTCCCAGTGGTAATTCCTCATTCTACGTCCTCCAGACAGTGCTGCAAGCTGCATCTCTGGTTCCCGTTGGTAACTCCTGCATTCGAAGTCCTTTAGACTGTTGCAGCTGCTTCTCTGGTCCCAGTGGAAATTCCTCATTCTTAATCCTCTAGGCAATAATGCTATCTGCTTCTCTACTCCTGTTGGTAATTCCTCATTCTAAGTCCTTTAGACAGTGCTGCTAGCTGCTTCTCTGGCCCTGTCTGTAATTCCTCATTCTAAGTCCTCTAGGCAGTTGTGCTAGCTTCTGCTCTAGTCCTAGTGGTAATTCCTCATTCTAAGTCCTCTAGACAGTGGTGTTAGCTTCTACCCGGGTCCCATCGGTAATTCCTCATTCAAAGTCCTCTAGGCAGTGCTGCAGCTGTGTCTCTGGTCTCATCGGTTCTATCTGGAATTTATCTCCAGAGTTGGAAACAGGCCAATATTAGACCACTTCTAAAAAAATCTACCTTAGATCCTAGGGACTGCAAGAACTACCGTCCCATATCCTTGCTTCCTGTCCCAGCTAAAATCCTGGAGCTGTATCTTAATAAGCAGCTCATAGAAACTGCAGAACAACAATCATGGCTCAATGATTCTCAGTTTGGATTTAGGAGGTATCATGGAACAGAAATAGCTTTAATATCAGCCACTAACTATATTAGGCGTACTGTTGATGAAGGGCAGGGGGTAGTGCTGATTCTCTTGGATCTGTCAGCAGCATTTGTTACCATTTCACCTATTCTGCTGCAGGACTGACTCTGGAGTCTCGGTATCTCGCATCAAGTGCTAGCCCTCCTGTCCTCATTTCTGACTGGGACATCCCAAAGGATGAATGAAAAATCTTTTCACTCAGACTCCTATGTTCTACCCTGTGGAGTTCCGCAGGTTTCATCTCTGAGCCCTACTCTTCTTAATCTGTATGTGGCACCT
This sequence comes from Triturus cristatus, assembly GCF_964204655.1. Lineage (NCBI taxonomy): Eukaryota > Metazoa > Chordata > Amphibia > Caudata > Salamandridae > Triturus > Triturus cristatus. The sequence continues at coordinate 800,171,500 of NC_140591.1, forward strand.
TAACAACTGTGGTCCGCTCATTTGGACTGGAGGTGGTGTCATATGCAGATGATACACAGATTATGGTTACTATCCCTTGAGGGCCATGCCCATCGTCAGAAAATATTCTTGGATGCATGAGCAAAGTGGCAGAATGGATGTCTGCTAACTTTTTGAAACTCAATGGGGAGAAAACCGAAGTGATAATATTTGGATCAGGGTCATCTAAGTGGAAAAGTAACTGCTGGCCTCAATCCTTAGAATGCTGTCCTGCCCAGAGCAAAAAGGCTAAGAACCTTGGAGTTCTGATGGATATTGAACTCAGCTTTAATATCCAAATGAACCGTACCATCTCAACATGCTCCTTGCTCATAAGAATGTTAAACAAAATCTTCCCTTTTATCCAACGACCAGCCCGTATACAGGTAGCACTGGCCTTGGTGATGTCCAGACTCGACAACTGTAATGCATTATACCTCACCGCCAATAAGAGTATGCAGAACAAACTCCAGTTGCTGCAGAAAGCACTGGCAAGACTCGTTCTGGTCATTCACAAGAAACAATCTGCCAGGAAGGGACTGGAATTCCTGCACTGGCTCCCCATTGAAAAACGTGTTAGTTTCAAATCACTTTGTATGGTTCATATTCTCTACATGCTCCCTACCTGTCAAGGTTAAAGACTATGTTCAAGTGGTATTCCCCCATCAGACCCCTGCGTTCTAAGCTCCTAATGCAACTGGCTGTACCAAGAACCAAGAAGACGAAGTGGGGGGAGCATTCTAGGTGGCAGCATGCAAGCTTTGGAACTCCCTACCCCTTGCCCTCAGGTCTTTTCCCTTTCTGCTCCCTTTCAGAAAAGCTCTTAAGACCTGTTTTTTCGTGATCTAGCATCTAGCTGGAGTTTCTTCTCCCCTTACTTCCTGTTTATGGACGGCCAGTCTCTAGCGCCTTGATGCCTTAGGGTAATTGCTACGCTTTATAAATCAAATCAAATAAAAATCGGTAATTCCTCATTCTAAGTCCTTTAGGCAGTGCTACAGCTGTGACTCTGTTCCCAGTGGTAATTCCTCATTCTTAATCCTCTAAACAGTGCTGCTAGCTGCTTCTCTGGTCCTGTCAATAACTCTCCCATTCTAAGTCCTCTAGGCAGTGTTGCAGCTGCTTCTCTGGTCACAGTGGTAATTCCTCATCATTCCTAGTCCTCTAGGCAGTGATGTTATCTGCTTCTCTAGTCCCGGTGGTAATTCCTCCTTCTAAGTCCTCTAGACAGTGCTGTCAGCTGCTGCTTGTTGAGTAGATTTGCATACACTACACAATTACTATATTTGAATGCAATAAAAAAAAACTTACGTTGTTAATTATTCCAGTAAAAATAAACAAATAGGTCTGCTAAACTTTTAAAGGGACTTAGGGAAAAATGTGAATTCAGCTACAAAACACGAACTTCTCAAATACTAAACACTATTCCTTCTAGAACTGAATTTTTATTCTGTGGTACAGCACTCATGTTGTCTAAAGTAAGCTCCTTTCATTAGTGTTTTCATCTAGATAGTAAGGTATAATTGGCTGTTCATCATACTGAAAATACAAATAGAGTTACATTGGAAAGTTAAGGAGAACCCTACTGTTGCAAAAATAATATACATGTTTGAATTACAAGAGACAGACAGCTTCAGGAAAACATTACATCATAACCATTATTTACATAATTGCAGAATCTCTGACTCAACTTAAACATCGCACAAGCACTAATACTATTATTATTTTACTATATCCTAAAAATAACAATTAATGAAAAACAAGCTATCTACTACACCATTCTGATTCCGTCTTTCTCCCTCTCTCATCCTCTATCTCTCTCTCTGAAGCTCATACACTTACACAATTTCAAACTTTATCTATCTCTTTTCTTACTTAATATCTCTAGCTAAACACTTATAAGGTCCCAACAGCGAAACCTATTGGCTATGCTTTTTAAAAAAAGTCTTTTTATTGAGTGAAAAAACAGGAAATACAAAACAATTCCAATTCCTTCTAGAAATCTCACACATGTTTTTTTTAACATTTCCTCCCCGTGCCTGAACAACCACCACCCATCCCCAATCCAACAGACAATTACCTGATGGGTTTTTCCAAACTATACTTTTAACAAGTCATTTATCCAGAGTCATTCCCTTAACCAGTCCTATATTTTACCAAGCAAAGTCCCTTTCCTTTTTCCCCTGGTTCTATTAATCTTATTACGTTTGTATAGCAGTATTTTCAAATTTAACATTTCCTTATCACAGCACCTTGTTCTCTTACATAATGTCATACATATTTAAACCAGCCATAATTGATCACATTGCCACAAGGAGATTCTTAGAATGTATACATGACCTAACTTCACCAAGGTGCCTATGCATGAATATTCATCGCCAAGCTCCCTGTACAAACTCTCTTCCTAACATAAAGTGCACGTGCATACATTACATTAGACTTTATATTTATTCACAATATTTGATAGGGTTAACTACCTAAGAGCTAGCATTAAAAAAACATTTTAAAAAAGGTGACAGTACATATATATTCATCATCTGAGCAGCATATAGATCCCCTCTTCCTAGTATAACTAACAGCTTAATTGATAAAGTACAAAGTGCCAGATTCTGAGAAAGTGCATACACAGAGAAGCTTTCAAAGCATTTGTTTATCTAGCCCAAATGTAGCCCTCCATTTCACCCCATATTCATGAGCATACCATCTCCTATAGTAAAAATGCAGCATTACATTGGTTTTATAGCAGCCCCGTTTCAACAAAGTGCATATCTGGAATCTCTACAGGCTTTTTGCAATCTCAGCCATATTTCACTTATCCGGATCGCCCACTATTCTAGATTCAGTTGGTAACAACTCACAAAGTGCAAGTGCATCATTACAATAGCTTCTAGCAGCCATATTAATGTAATATTTCAATAAAGTGCATATGTGAAATCTCTACAGGCTTTTTACCTTTTCCATAGTTCATTTTAAAAAGGCTGTTCTTCCACTTGATCCCTCCTAGTAGAGAGATGTTTCCAGATTTTTCCTCCTTTCTTTTTAGCCTTAAAACCCCTTCAATCATATATGGCTTTCTCAAGGCTGTAAGTTTTCAATAAGCGGGCTAACCACTGATGAAAGGTTGGTGGATTGGCATCTAGCCATGCCGACGCTATGACAATTCTGTAAAATGCCATAGATATATAGATAAAGACCCCACCTTCTTCTAATCCCAGGTTATTTATTCCAAGCATTATTACCTGTGTGGTAATCTTCACCTGTACCAGTAGCTTTCCCTGCAAACAAAATCTCTATTTCTCTTATGAACGGTATAGGTTCACTACAGGTGGCGAACATGTGTATCAAGTCCGCTTTATATAGTGCACACCTTGGACAGAATGTACCTTTCCCCTCTCCCCATTTGGCAATCCGGTAATGCGTACAATACAATTCAAAGCATGTTTTATAAAATTGTGCCTGGAGATTAGATGGCATTAAAATCCCTAAGGTGTTTAAAAATACTTCTTGAAAATCCCCATCTGTTATTCCCACAATCTCTTGCCACTTTGTTGAACATTTTCCCAGATCATCTTTCATATCATTATTTAATGATGCATATATTTGTCCAATCTTCGGTACCTCGGACCGGCTTAGTCTCTCCATTAATTCACACCTTTCAAATTTCTGCATACCTCATCCCTTTTTTAACAAAACATCCCTCACTTGTAGATATTTAAAAAAAATCCCTGTTAGATAAAATGAATTCCTGTTTTACTTCTTCAAAAGACTTTAAACTTCCTGGTGTAAAGAGACATCCGACCTGTGTTATACTGGCGCTTGTCCACTTCTAAAAGTAGTGGTCGTTAAAAATATCTGCTAACTCTGCATTCTGTACAAGTGGTATATAATAGTTTATTTTTGCTAGCCCTACCAGGCATTGTACCGACGACCATGCCCTATAGGCCGCCAAGAGCGTCTTAAAACGTACTCTTTTGTAGTACCCATAATTAAGCTGGTGCCATAGGCATCCTCTTACATCATGGCAGTTTACTTGTGCGTATGGATAACTGCCACTTGTAGTGTCCACCCCGGGAATCGCATTCAACAAGGGTATATAATATTTAATGGAGGCTGACCACCAGTATATTCTAAGATTGGGTAAGGCCAGACCACCACGTTCCTTAGGTAGGAATAAAATTGTTATCGCTCTTCTAGGTCTTGAATAGGCCAATATGACCTGTGCAAAAATACTTTCAAACTTTTTAAACCAGAAATTCGTCAAAATCTGGGGAATTGCTTCTTAAAATATATAAAACCTTAGGAAAACAGATCATCTTGATTATATTTACTCTTCCAATCAATGTAAGATGTAGGTTGTCCATTCTGTTAAGTGCTTTTTTCATTTCTGAAGCGCATGGTTCCAGATTTTCCTTAACTATCTCATCTATCACCACTACCAAATATGTCGTCTTTTTTACAACTCTTTTATCCGTATTTGGAGCAAATTCGTTGACCACTATTTGGGTTCTGTCCCTGTTCAGAGCATAACCGGACACTAAGCCGAACCTTTGGGCCTCATTTTCAATTGCGCTCATAGCCATGTCAGATTGTGTAGTGACTAATACAACATCAACGGCATATGCTAAAACCTTTTCTATGGGCCCTGTATCAAATAGTGGAGGGATATTCCGTGAAAGCTCTAGATGTTTCAGAAAGGGTTCTATGTAAATTGCGAACAATAACGGGGAGCAAGGGCACCCCTGACTTGTGCCTCTTGTTATTTTAAATGCCTTGGTCAGTCCCCCGTTAACCAACACTCTAGCCTCTGGCTCTTTATATAAGGCTTTCACTGCACAGATAAACTGTTCACCAATCCCTTTCCATGACATAGTGGCCCACAGGAATTGCCAGGAGACCCTATCAAAAGCCTTCTCGGCGTCTAGAAAGATTGCGGCCATAGGGTCTCCTCCTACCTGTTTCACGTCAAAAAGTGTAATGATTTTCCTGACATGCTCAATGGTGCTTCTACTGGGGACAAAGCCGTGCTGGCTCTGGGACACTATCTTCTGGAGCACTAATGCCAAGCGAGAGGCCAAAGTTTTAGAATATGTTTCCTTTCTGTGCCCTTGTTTGTCCTTGGCCCCCTTTCGCCATCCCTTCTCCCGCCGCTGCCTCCCCTGCAGCCCCGCCCCCTTGCCTTCTGTTCCCTCGCCGTTTCCCGCCGCTGCGTCCCCTGCGGCCCCGCCCAACTGCTCCCATTCGCTTGTTCCCACCCTCCTTCCAGCTGCTCCTCCCTCCCACCTCCCTACTTATGGCAGCCGTTGCGCGGCAGTGACAGCGACCCTTGACCCTGGTTTCAGGCAGGTCGCTCCCCACGCAGCGCAGCTCCACCTGACTGCGCCCGTCCCCGTGCCGCTGCTGTAGAGTGTTCAAAGCCCCCCTGGGCTGCTGTGTCACTGCAGGTTCTGTTTTTGCCTGAACTGTAATTGTAATTGTATTTTGTATTTCACACTGCTTGTTTATTTCACTGCCTGTTTCCTTTCTGTGCCCTCGTTTGTCCTCGGCCCCCTTTCTCCGTCCCTTCTCCTGCCACTGCCTCCGCTGCGGCCCCGCCCCCTTGCCTTCTGTTCCCTCGCCGTTACCCGCCGCTGCGGCCCCTGCGGCCCCGCCCCACCGCTCCCATTCGCTTGTTCCCACCCTCCTCCCAGCTGCTCCACCCTCCCACCTCCCTACTTATGGTGGCCGCTGCACAGCCACGCCGCTGGCGCGCCGGAGGCGCACCAGAGGCAAGCCCGTCTGGACCGCGCCCAGCGCCAGAACCCCTGGCCCCCGAAAACGCCACGATGCTAGACTCCGATACAACGCCAGCACCCTCCATGCACTCAACACCGGCCGAGACCACAGCTACTTCCAGGCATCCCCGAAACGCACCCACGTACCCTTCTCCTGCTGCACCTGCAGCTTCGCCTGCGACAGACCACCTAGGACCGTACCCAACCACCTCCGCGGCTTACTCCTCAACACCCGCTCCACCCGCAAACACACTGTCGAGATTTGGGACCTGCTCGACACCTCCGCCCCAGACGTCGCCTTCCTGACTGAGACCTGGTGGAACGACACCTCGGCTCCCGACATCGCCATTGCCATCCCGGACGGCTACAAGATCGCCCGCAGAGACCGCACCAATGGAGTTAGAGGAGGAATCGCCATTGTCCACCCTCAAGGGCTCCACCCACTCAGACGACACCCTCAGCACCGCCGAACACCTGCACTTCTGGATATACACTGACCCCAACACCACCCTCAGGGGAACCCTCGTCTACAGACCCCCGGACCCCGGCCAAAGTTCAGCGACTACATCCTCCTCGGGGACCTGAATTTCCACCTCGAGAATCACAACGCCAACTCCGCCACCCTGATCGACAACCTCGCCAACCTCGGCCTCAGACAGCTCGTCACCGACCCTTCTCACGCAGCCGGCCACACACTTGACCCCATCTTCTCCGCTAGCTACTACGTCTCCTTCAACAACACCACCGAACTTCACTGGACCGACCACCGCTGCATCCACTTCACCTACAAGAAGGCCACAACGCACCACCGCGCCCAACAGCTGCCCCATTGCTGCTGGAGCAAAGTCACCAAAGGCCAGCTGGCCGCCACCCTCGCCCTGAATCCACCCACCTAATCCACCGACCCAGACACCGCAACCCGCAACTTTAGACATTGGATCGACGACTCTGCCAATATCCTCGCCCCGCTCAAGAAACCCGCAGACAGCCGCACCAGCAAGAAAGCCACCTGGTTCACCGAAGAACTCCAGACCTCCAAACGCACCTGCCAGAAACTGGAGAAGAAATGGCTCCACGAACGAACACCGGACAGCCACTTAGCCCACAAAGACGCATCCCACAGACACCACCACCTCATCAGACTCGTCAAGAAATCTTCCTTCAAAACCCGCCTGGACAACAACGCACACGACAGCAAAGAGCTCTTTAGCATTGTGAAGGAACTCTCCAACCCTAGCGCCAATGCCAACGACATCCCACCCTCCCAGGAACTGTGCGACTCGCTGGCCACCTTCTTCCACCGCAAGATCGCCGACATCCACAACAGCCTCAAAACAATGACCAGCCCGACAACACCAGTCCCGACACCACCTGCGAACCACACCCGCCTAAACAGCCTGACCTCCTGGACCAACGTCAACGACGACGAAACCCACAAGACAATGAAGTCCATCCACTCAGGATCACCGTCTGACCCCTGCCCTCACCACATATTCAACAAAGCTGACGCAGCCATGGCACCCCAACTTCGGAAATTGATCAACACCTCCTTTGAGACAGCCACATTCCCGGGAAAGCTGGAAGCAAGCCAAGATCAACGCCCTCCTCAAAAAACCCAAGGCGGACCCCAAGGACCTCAAGAACTTCTTACCCATCTCCCTGCTCCTCGTTCCCGGCGAAGGTCATCGAGAAAATTGTCACTACACAACTGACCCGATACCTCGAAGACAACAACACCCTGGACCCATCCCAGTCCGGATTCCGAAGAAACCACAGCACCGAGACAGCCCTCATCGCCGCCACAGATGACATAAGGGCCCATCTGGATAACGACGAAACATCGGCCCTCATCCTCCTGGACCTGTCAGCCGCCTTAGACACGGTCTGTCACCGCACACTAAAGACACTCCTCCAAGAAGCCGGAATCCAAGAGAAAGCCCTGCACTGGACCACTTCTTTTCTCTCCGGCAGAACCCAGAGCGTCCGTCTCCCCCCCTTCCGCTCCAAAGCCACTGACATCATCTGCGGCGTACCACCAGCACAATCTCAACATCATCTCCTACGCAGACGACACTCAGCTAATGCTCTCCCTCACCAGGGACCGACACACCGCCAAAACCAACCTCCACGAGGGAATGAAGGCCATCGCAGATTGGTGGAACAGCAGACTGAAGCTGAACTCGGACAAGACGGAGGTCCTCATCCTCGGCTCCACCCCCTCAGCTTGGGAATACTCCTGGTGGCCGTCCACGCTAGGAACAGCATTGACACCCACCGACCACGCACGCAACCTGGGTTTTATCCTTGACTCCTCCCTCTCCATGTCGAAGCACGTCAACGCTGTCACCTCCTCCTGCTACAACACCCTCCCCATGCTCCACAGGATCTACAAGTGGATCCCCACCGAAACAAGAAGAACAGTGACCCAGGCCCTCGTCAGCAGCAGGCTAGACTACGGCAACGCACTCTACGCAGGTATCCAGGCCAAACACCTACGACGACTGCAATGCATTCAAAACGCCTCCAGCCGGCTGGTCCTCAACGTCCCTGGACTCAGCCACATCACCCCCCACCTGAGAGACCTACACTGGTTCCCTGTCGAAAAGAGGATCACCTTCAAGCTACTCACCCACGCACACAAAGCCCTCCACAACACCGGACCAGCTTCTACACCCCCACCCGCCAGCTCTGCTCTGCCAGCCTCGCCGCTGTCCCCCGCATCCAACAAAAGACCGCCGGCGGAAGATCCATCTCCTTCCTCGCCGCCAAGACATGTTACACCCTCCCCACCCACCTGCGGCAGACCAGGACCTGCTCACCTACAGAAGAATCCTCAAGACCTGGCTCTTCGAGCAGTAGCAGCACCCCCCCCCCCCCCCAGTGCTTTGAGACCCTCACGGGTAAGTAGTGCACTTTATAAATGCATTGATTGATTGATTGATTGATTGATCGCCCAAGAGGCTGGTGGATCCGCCCCCTCTATGATTTGCAAAAAAAAGAACGAACCTTCATAATGTCCCTCAACTGTTCTTGGAAGACCTTATAAAATTCAGTGGGGATCAGATCTGGTCCCGTCGCTTTACCCTTTAGTTGGCTGGCAAGAGCATTTACTATTTTCTCCCATTCAAGGGGTTGATCTAGCTGATCTCTTTCTTCTCCTGGCAAGAGAACTTCAGCTGGTTGGCTCAGATATTGTTCTATCCATTCTTCCCTCTGTGCTCCCCCTTATCTTCTGTTTAGAGAGTTCGATAAAAATTACAAAAAGCAGTTCAAATTTCCCCTGATTCAGTACTCAATCCCGCCACGGAGTCCCTGATTGCCCTAATGTCATTTCGGGTAACTTCCTGCCTTGTTCTTACCGCAAGGAAGTGTCCCACCCTTTTGCTGCATTCATACATTTCCTCTTGGTGCACTATTGCCTTGTCCACTAATTTTTTTTAACAGTTTCTCCCCTATCAGGGTTTTACTTACTTCTACCCCTAGGCAGGCGGTTTCTATGTCTCCCTTCTGCTGTATAGCCTTAATTAAATTGCATTCAGCTTGGGCCAACCCACTTTGCAGGTTTTGAAATTCCAGTTTCTTCGTTTTGTTTTTTCTTATTGCAAATTGCATTGTTTCCCCTTGTATCCCTACTTTTAATGTGTTCCATACTATGTCCAGGGATGCCGGTTCCACCGTCTCACTTGAAACTTCCCTCATCTCTTCCACCTGGATAGGTCGCGTGTCTGAGTAGTCCCATTTCAGTTGTCTCTCCACTTGCCATCTCTGGCTTTCTTTCCTTTTGCGACTCCCTGTATTGTTCTTCCTCTTGGTTGCTTGTAGCAGAACTCCTGACGAGGAGTCATCTGTTTCCAGGCCCCCTTCACTACTAGTCGTAGAAATGTCGTCTTTTTCTGAAGGATCAGATTCAGCGGTTAGGGAAAAAACTTCTCTCCTATCCCATCGGGGGAGAGTTTCCCTCTATTCTTCTGCCCCACTCTCACCGTATCACTCTTTACCAGGCTTTCGTCTTTCCTCTGTTCGTTTGTGCACTTTTGTAGCAATGTTTCACTCCTCGTGGTTGCTGTCTTGGCTCCCCTTTCATCCGTTATTGAGACATTGCGGTGATCATCTCTGTCTTCTATTCTCTCTACCTTATCACCTGCAAGCTCATCTGGGCCAAGGGGCAAACTTCCTGAGGGTACATACATTTTTTTATGCATCTGTCCTATTTCCTCAGTGTCCGCCTCCCCGCAATACACACTTTCTTCACCCCGAGTGTTGGATCGGTTTGAGAAGGTATTTGCCTCTTACTTGTAGCCTCTCTAGCAGGCAGGTTGCCGAACATCGCGGTGAGAGTGGGCTGCGCCGGGTCATCCTCCACCTGCCGACCCGGTCTCCCCAACACCTTCTTAGTTCCAGGGTCTTTTTTTCCTCCTCTACCTGTGGTGACCCGTTGCTTGCTCTAGCCAGTGCCAGTGCTCCCGCTCACCTCGTTTAGGCTTGCTGGCGCCAGTTTTGTGGGGCCACTCCCCGTAGAACTGCCAGTGCCAGCGCGAGCCTTGATCCCCTTGCCGCTTCTTGCTGCCATAATTCTGATAACTTTTTTCGCGTCCGTCGAATCAGTTCTGTCCTCTCACTACATGAGCACGTTTCTGTTAGTCGCAAAACTATCGCCAGCAGCAAGAGAAGGGCATCCTCAACCTCGTTTACTGCGTCTGACCTCAGGCTATAGCTAAACAGTCCATCACATTGATCCATTCAGGGAGGAGATAGTGTTCCAATCAGCTTAACCACACACCATCTTGCCTTCCGAGACGTATTGGCTATACCAATGCTTATTATACTTTTCAGCGCAGGTCTCTGGCATTTTCTGCTGTTGTGACTCTTCTTAATCATTATAAAAATTTCATTGACAGGACTAAGCCTTCAAGAAAATCTACAGACAGAATTTGAAGTCACTTTGTTATAAATGGATATCACGCTGGAGACTTCTGTAAGTCATTGATTCATAGATTTCTATTTAAAACTCAAATCATTTATCTCACAGAAACCAGGCCAACCTGTGTTTCGAGACTGACGTCGCTTCATCAGGGCCAAAGAGTGTTTCCATGACACTTTCAAAATAAACATCTTTTCCACAAATAATTTGCAGGCAAAAGTGCCACACTTCAATCTGAAAGGAAATGCTCAATCTCTTAAATAATCACTTTTAGGGTAACGTTGAATGTGAGGTGCAACAAATTACTCATGCAGATCCAAGGGTGATTTACGGCGTGTTGACCAGATCCATCATTGCTGTAGACTGCCCGTGTGAGCCTTCAAGGAAATCTGTCAAGTTGTCAATACCTGTGCTTCAACCACTCATAAAATGGCATTCACAGAAATTATTGCCAGATAGTTATTTGAGTTTTCTAAATCATTTGATATCTGTAAAGTTCCTGCAGTGAGAGAATTCTGGTTCATTCTAGCAGAGATAAAGCTGCATTGAAGGTCTTTCACAGACCTATACCTAGCTCACCCAAATTTGACATTCACTAAAGACATAATGTATACAGGCTTCAAACCTCTACAGAGACTGTGCATTGGGGCCCTTATGTGAGCTTGTGTTCAGTAGCACTCTGTATCCCTTTTCTCCTCAAATCAAATGGGTGCCTATGTAACCCACATGTTTCCTCATGCCACAAAGACTCCTCCTCTGCCCTAGCCATAAATCGACCTTCTTTTTTCTCCTACTATAGGAGGGACTGCTACCTGCCTTCCACAACATTGCTACTAAATTTTTGGCCAGAACTAATGCCAAGTCTAGGAATCTATTTCCCGCTTTTTTTGTTTAGGATATGGGAATCCTCCCAACAAACATAATTCAGGCTTACATTCAATCTCTTTGTCCTGAGCTCCACCCACATACTCAAAAAAGTGCAAAAAGCTGCCTGTGAGAAACGTAGTGTTGGACAAGACTTTAGCTTACTTCTGTATTAATCTCTTACAGAAATATGTCTGATGCAGGAAGTTAAATTGAGTGAACTTCAGCCTCATGTTTCTTGACACTTTCTGAGTATATGCCAATATTGTTTCCAATTCCATATCTTCTATCTAAGGAATTTCGCCCCCCTTTCCTTGGGTTTGTCCAAGACAGTCCTCATGATCGCATTATAGAGCCAAGTAACCAGATGCCCACAATTCCCTTTTGCCATAATAAGCTGTAAGAGCACATGATGTGGAGGTTCATTTACTCCTGCGTTCTATAAATCCTCGAATGTTTGCATCGTGCTCCATAATTCAAAAACCGTCCATGAGCCAGACCATATTCATTCGTAAATATATCCAGAGGGATTAGCGCCCCATTTGAATAGCAACCCCCCCTCCCCCTGTGTACTTCTGCCCAAGTAATTAGCTGGCGGGCAGTGATAAATATAGGGGACTCTTTGTGTAGGAAGCCAATCAGGGGTAACACTGGAGCATACAGGTGGGTACTAGACATCTTCACAACACAACTTTTCTGGCATCTCAGTACTACAGAGAGCAGCAGTCTAGGACTTTGGTTTCTAGTGGTTTTGCACATGAAAAGTGCAATCATGGCTACTTGATTTGGTTTCTTCCCCATCGCTTGCAGTTCCTCAGTGCATTCCCTGTCAAGCCAACGCAAAACACTGTAATTGTGCCGCCTGGAACTATAGCTCATAATCTGGAAAACTAAGACCATCCACCATGATTGGAATCTTGAGCGTCTCTAATGAACCCTTTGCTGTCAGCCATCCCACACCAGTACTCTAACAAGTGTGCCAAACTACATAAAGCACTTGACAATGACCCACACTGGAAGATTAGTAAAAACAGTACAGCAGTCTTGGTAATTTTACCATCTTGTTAAGGGCTATTCTTCCCACAATGGAAAGCAGAGGGACCGCCAAATTGTCACAGATCCCTTCAATGCGCTCATCACTACACCCAGGTTACCATCCGTCAGGTCTATTGAATGATGCTGTATATTTACTCCGGAATATTTAAAAGTTTGGGTTTTCCACTGTATTCTAATGTTTTCCAGCTTGTGTTTCTCCCAGATTGGACTAACTGGAAGGACATATGTCTTGGAGCTATTTGCCTTAAGCACCGAAGGCCAGTCTGAATCCCCAAAATCTGCAACATTTGTAGTAAATGTACAACCCTATTACCGACGTAATAAATCATCTGTATATAGCGCTATGGTATGTACTGAGTCTCACAGTGGAATGCACCTAGACCACCCCGTCCCCCAACCTCGGGAGCTACTGCCGCTTGAGGTTCAACAGTAGTAGCTAATAAGAGGGGAGGAGAACAAGGTCATCAATTCCGGATTAAAAACCAATACCTTTGCTTCCTTTCAACCGGTAAGCAAAGAAGAAACGCAGACAGAAATCCTTAAACTTACATCAGGATCTCCTTTTGATCCTTGTCCTCCGTTAGTGCTCCATTCACTAATAGTGGTTGTTAATCCATTCATCAATAGTATCATAAATTCCTCACTTACCCAGGGTCTGGTCCCGGAGGAATGGAAACTCGCAGCAGTTAAACCCCTGCAAAAAAAAACACTACCGGACCCCGCTACCCTTACAAACCTCCGTCCGATCTCCCTACTCCCAGCCTTCTGTAAACTTACGGAGAAAGCTGTTAACAAACAACTTACTGCCTTTATGGAAAGTAATAACATCTGGCATCCCAACCAAGCAGGTTTTAGATCTCAACACTCCACAGAATCAGCCCTAATCTTTTCATCTGAAACCCTCCGTGGAGCATTAGATCAGGGAAAGAAAGCAGTCCTGGTTCTATTGGACCTATCTGCGGCGTTTGATACGGTGTCCCATGCCATTCTGTTAGACCGTCTAGCCGCGGCAGGAATTGTTGGAACCGCACTGAACTGGATAAAAAGCTTTCTCGTAAATAGGAGACAAGTTGTGGTCCTAGGACAGTACAGATCAGAGGAAAAGTTAGTAGGATCTGGAGTCCCTCAAGGCTCCTGCTTGAGTCCTACACTTTTCAATATATACATGGCCCCACTAATCACCCTTATTTCATCCTTTGGCATAGACACTATTGCATATGCAGATGATACGCAGCTCATTCTGATACTGGAAAATGACACCCAAGAAGCCGAGAGAAGGCTCCAAAGCTGCCTTACCGCCACGTTCAGATGGATGAACTCGAATCATCTCAAGTGCAATACTGGGAAAACTGAAATCCTTCCCTTTGGCAAAAATAATTTCTTCAATCCCTCATTGTGGTGGCCTGACGATGCCATTGCCCCCCCTAGCACTGCCTCCTCAGTCCGTAATCTAGGGATCAAATTTGACCCCACCCTGAGCTTCAAACAGCAAGCTACAGCCGTAGCAGGGACCTGCTTCGGAATCATTAAAGGGCTCAGGAAATTCTACGACCTAATTCCCTTCTCTGCAAGGAAAACGGTCGCAGTAGCCCTCATCACCTCCCGCATTGACTATTGTAATAGCCTATATGCAGGGACTAACAAAGAAGTCCGCCATAAATTACAAATGGTACAGCATGCGGCTGCCAGACTAGTACTAGGGTGGAAAAAGAGGACCTCAGCTACGGCAGCAATGAACCTCTTACACTGGCTGCCCATTAACAAAAGGGTGCTCTTTAAAATTCTATTGATCACCTTTAGGGCTTTCAATGGAAAGGGACCCAACTACATACTAAAAATGTTCAAACATTATAACCCCACGCGATGCCTCAGGTCTCAAGCGGCCAATCTTCTTACCATTCCTAAGTTCAGACTCAAGACTAAAGGAGGAAAATCTTTGGCAGTACTTGGGTCCAAGGCCTGGAACCTTCTTCCCTCCTTTCTCCGTCAAATCCCCACAGAAGCAACTTTCAGAAAGGCCCTCAAAACTTGGATTTTTGCTCTCCCTGAATGGGAGTGCAAAAATCTAGTGTAATTACCTTCCACCTGGAGCATCATCAGGATCTGAATTTTCTCTACAGCGCAAAGATGCTCCCTGGAGTGCAACCTGCGCTTTATAAAAACCCCATTACATTACATTACATTACAAGGTGGCTAGTTCTTTTGGGCACTGTGGAATATGCAGTACTGGTACAAGACAAAACCCCACTTATTCACGCAAACCATTATATTAAAGTATAGTGTCCTAATCCATCTTATCCAACCACTGTACCCTGGTTATCTTAATTTATTTTTCACATTCATTGCCATGCTGTAGTAATTTAGTGAAAGTGGCATACCTGTAATTAATTTAGACATGTAAAATGTGTATTATTTCCATTGCTTCTTAACAACATTGTTGCCACGGATAAGGTTCTTCATTACAAATTTCTCTGAAGTCTTGTTTCAGCTGGTGACAAAAGTTACCAGCCATATTGGTACTCCAAAATGTGTTTTGGTAATTATACTTGCAGTATTAATACACCCTTGGTGTTTTGCAAGGACATATTTTCCAGGTAAAACCTAGCAATGTATTTGCCAGGAAACATTTTTGCACAATGTGGAAATTACAGGCAGAAACCAGTGCATAAACAATGATGTCTGCTGAAATTCATCATTAATCAGGGAACAGTTTGGACTAGTATGGTAATAGTGCACATGGAAATTACCATAATTCCTGCTATTGAGAGTTACTGGTTAGGTACTACTGCGTTGGAAGTCCCATAGCATACAAGATGAGAACCTCAATGTTTCTTGACGCGAGTATATGCCTGGTAACATAGTTTTTGTCTTTCTTTCCTTGCTGGTCTTTATCGTGTCATTTTTGGCATTGAGTAGTATGATTTTTTTTCTCAAAATCCTATGATGACTAGAAAGATAGAATATCTTCCTAGTCTTTTAAATCTAAGCAAACATTCTAGTTAAAGTTGTATGTGTTATATTTTAAATAATATAGATCTAATGGGCAGAATAGCGATGTACAATTCCATGCATTCTGATAACGTGTTACTCATTAGATAGCAATTAATGTGCACCCCAATTTAGGCACTCTACGGAACTCTAATTTTCATTTGAGTAAATCACCCTGATTGATTCACAAAACGTGTTTTTTAAGAATATAAGTGTCTTATTCCAGGGTTAGACATTGTCAGGTTAACAGAGGTAAATCAGTTTACTGATTAGTTACAAATATCTGTGTACACAAAATTCACACATTTATCTAATCGTTCAGTAAATTATTATCAGAAAGTTAAAATTGGGCTACAGTATCAGCCCTGTAAATTTGGTTACTCATAATAAGGTAGCCTTGTAAAGTGCCTAGAAAAAGATGTCATACAAAATCAGTGGAGTTGAGATTAGAAGGCATTTATTTTTCTGCCAGTGCAAGCTTAAATCAGAACACCAGATCAGCTCTCTTAACAGAGAAATAGTTAGTGATGAAGTAGAACACCCTAAAAACTTCCAGCAATGGATACGTATAAATGCAGTGTAGTCAGGTTTACCAAGTGTTTTATTTTTTTTCTACTACAGACATAAATGTCTTCAGTCTACTTATAATCCTGTTTGTAGATACCTGCTAGCATAGTTGTACAGCTTCTGCTACAGCATCATACCCCGCCTCTTTAAAGATTGGCTTTCTATTCTGTTAGCAATGCAGAACAAATTGTAGAAATATGATCTATTGTGTCTTGGTATTATTACCAAAGTCAACATAATCTTTGATAATGCTTAGAAGATTTCCATCCTCCATTAAGCTTCAGTAAAGAAGGGTAGAACTTTAAAAAATGTTGAAAGTTATTCTTAGTTATAGCAGTAAGGGTGCAGTCTATAAAACCTTGTCGCTTGTCTTCATAAGTTTAGAATAGAGGGCCTGATTATGATGGCATTCCGATAGCCATCGCAGCGAGATTGGGGCTGACCAACAAGTAGTTAGTTGTCCCAGCCGCCAAATTATTGGTTGTTATGGAGCCAGCCCCATCATGGCCGCTCGGAGCTGTTGCTCCGTGGTGAGCCTTCTTCTCGACCTCCTAAACAGCGCTCCGAGGCATTGTTTTTCTTCCTAGGGCAGTGATCCTGCCACCGGATGACGGGCTGATTCTTGGAATTAGATTTGACCGGTGTCCGATCCAGCTTTGCAGAGATATTCGTGCTTGCGATGGAGTGGGCACCGCCGGGCTTGTCTGCCCTGGGAGAGCGGAGCAGATGAGGAATCGGCACCTTCTTTCACCATGGGAGCAGCGATCACTCAGGAGTTGCACGTCTGGGGTGCTGTGTGAAGCCCACCGGTATGGATGAGGCACGCCTTTCGCTGGACAAGAGCCTTTTTTTTTTATGGATGCGCCTGACCCCAACATGGTGCCTGCTGGGGATCATCGCCCAGGGTCAAAAGCAATCACCCCAAGGGAGGCCCCCTTTAGTAGTTACAGTGCAGAGGTGGTGGGAGCTCTGAGGACCGGAGGGTACCCAAACTGGGCCCTGATGGGATGAACGGGATACACCTCGCCTGACCTCCAAATGGCGCCCACCAGAGACATATCACCACAGAGAGAGGATGACCCTGCATCCGGGTCCTGCCGTACCATCTGATAAGAGGCTTAACAGAGAAGTCCAGCCTCAGTCTTACCGGGATCTACAGATTCCTTTAGTCAGCACATCACATTTCCCCTTCTACAGTGAGTACCTTTCTCTACCAGCCTGACTCCCTAAAATGTCCCCCATAAGTATGCCCTTGTTCCAAAGCACTCCCACTCCCCTTGTTGGAGCCAGCATTTTTTGCCCTGGAGTCTCAGAGACCCTTCTGAGAGAGTCCACAGTGACAAGGGAGTCACACATAGTGGAGGACTAGGATTGATCCCCTTACCACTGGGAACCGTCTTCCACCCTGCCGGACGTCGGACACTGTGTTCACGCTGGGTTTTCGACCACCTCCCCCTCCTCTTCCCTCCTTCATTCTTTTAAGTGTGCCCGTGACCAAGCACTCCTCTCCCCTTGGTGGGGAGGGATCCAGCATCTATGTCCTGGAGTCTCAGCAACCCCGCTGAGAGAGTCCACCACGACAAGGGAATAACACATAATGGAAGACCAGGAATGATCCCTTTACCACAGGGAGCCGTCTCCCACCCAGCCGGACTTCAGACACAGTTACTTCCTTGTCTCCTCGCTGTATCTCCTACCCCCTCCTTCATTCTTTGCTTGCCTCCCCTGTTCCTTTCCTCTCTCCCCTGAATCTCTCTCCCCCTACCTGCTTTATTTATCCTTGAGCCTATGCTCCGCTTAATCTCCCTCCCCGTCACCCTTTTACATTACCCCCTTACCCTTATACACGCCATGAACCAACGGATGTAACTTGTAATTGATGTACCTTCTGTAACAATGTGTAACTTGTAACCTATGTAACTCTCCTCATGTAAAGCGCTCTGATACCTCCGGGTCTAGCCAGCGCTATATAAAACTCAAGTAAATAAAATAAATAAATTATGATGCAGCACCCCTTTACGCGGTCACAATCATGGCTTTTTTCATTGCAGCTTGTGCTGCGGCCTGAAGAGGACCACTGCTCAAGATGCAAAGCAAAATGGGGAGTTTTGTAATACCCATGCACCGTGTGCCAAGCACGGTGTGGTGCCTGGCACATAGGACATGGATGCTTGGCCCTAGGCCTCATAGCGGAGGCCAACGTTGAATGGGGCCCCCAAAGTCCCTTTCCGACAGCCTTTCCATGGCGGTCGGACCACCATGGAAAGGCTGTCGGAAAGGGACATTGGGATCCCAACGGCGGTGCCTGAGCAGGCACTGCCTCTATTGTAGGGAATTCATTCTGGCCGATTGGCTCCTTGAGCCCATTCGAAGTGTCAGTCGGTCACTCCGACCGATGCGGTCCTACCAACCGCATCAAAATGCACCGGTTGGACCGCTCTACTGGATGTCGGTCGGACCGCCACTGACGGCCTGTCGGTGGCAGTCCCACCGACATCCTAATGAGGTCCAAAAATCTTACGTTAAGTGTCAGCTTCATGCTAGCTATGTCAGTGGTATGCACTTTATATTTGATACTTTGATTTGCTATCTAAATTCAGGAAATTGAGCCATTAAAAGGCTTTTTCCATTCTGGTTGTGTATAAAGTTAGAGTACACAGGTTGGTGAGAAACCTCCCTGGGTAATTACTAACTGAGCAAGCTGTGCCCAGATAATGTTTTTTAAGGATTATATATTTTTTCATTAGAAAATGCATAGTGCTGCATTTAAATAATGTAGTGTCTACTGACTGTGGGCACTTGGCTAATACATCTTAGCTCTAATTGAATTTGAGCTTGTGGACAGAAATACAACTCAATAACTTTCTGATCACATTTTTTATAATTAGATTTAGCAAATTATTTAGTCTCCCACAGAAAGACAGACCCTGTAAGCTAGTATAGGGTTGATTTTAGTCTCATTAGTTGTTAAAGCTCCCTCCACCATACCAATTCGTAAAACTTCTAAGTGCACCGACTGTGTATCCCATTGTGGGATGCAGTTTTGGGTGGGTTGTGTGCTGCTTTAATTCTTATCCATGTTATGTTATGAAGATCTTTAATAAGGTTTTAACAAGAACGTGAACTCCCCAAGGTCAAACGCATGGCCATAATCAACATAGCCTATAAAGCATGTATGTAACCAGATCAAATAGATCTTGGTCATATGACTATTGTTGTGGGTTGCCTAGCTGTATTTTTGAAAATAGTGTTTCTTCTGTATCTAACAATTGAATTAATTGGTAAAATGGTGAGTCACTCCAATGACTTATTCAGTGTGGATAATACATCTTTTCTAAGATTCTAGGATTTACCCGTAATTAAGGCTATTTTTATAGGGCACAATTGAAATTGATGCCCATGTCTGTGGTTCTTACTTAATTAAATCCACGGGGATTCTGTTTTATTCCTGGAGCCTATGGCGGTTTGCACGGTCTAACGACAAACTGTACTTCTTGTTCCAAAATCGCTATGTCAAGAATGGTTACTCTATTATTTAAAGTTTTTTATTTGTTGTTTACTGGTGTATAGAGAGTACCCAAATATGTTTTCTAAGTGTCAAATGTTGTTCCACAATCTGTACATTTTTGGCCTTGTCTCTTTCCATTGCTACTCATGACCAGCTTGTAATTGTATTTCTAGTCTTGATCATGAAAAATAGTTGTATCCAAGCCTTTCAGTTCTGTCTCTCTTCAAATTCCTGAGTGATATTCTGTAGTCTCATTTTACTGTTTTGTCCTTGCTGTCTAATCTTCCTATATCAAAAAAATTCTTATTTGCTTCCTGTAGTATACTTTCAAGGAGCATGACTTCTCAAATTTGTCACTACAATTGGACTTGTTTGAGAGTGATTAACATCTGAATATTGAGGCCTATTTCAGGAAGCATTTTCTGGAAGTAGGTGTCTTACTCCAAGCTTCAGTGTGACTAGCACCAGCATATATAGGCCTAATTAGAAAACATTTTGCAATATTGTTGCAAATGAGTAAAGAATGTGCCTGCTTCAGCGACCCCATTCACCCATAATTGCTTGTAGCTAGCATAAAATACTAACCTA
Organism: Triturus cristatus; assembly: GCF_964204655.1. Classification (NCBI taxonomy): domain Eukaryota; kingdom Metazoa; phylum Chordata; class Amphibia; order Caudata; family Salamandridae; genus Triturus; species Triturus cristatus. The sequence goes on from NC_140591.1 coordinate 800,191,781, forward strand.
CCATTTCTAAACCACATGATACCATGATATTAATCCACGTGCAGGAACATCCTCTCTCGCAATCCAGATACATCATATGTAGTTGAAATCCGCATTATTTCAACATAATCATCAGTTGTTAAGGTTTGTTTGTATTTCTTTGATGTAGGTATCTCTGCAGTTGTGTGGTAGTTTGGCATAAGACTCACCAGAAAACCAAACTGTGTGCATACATTGTGCTTAAGAAGTGTATTTGTTGAAAACACTTTCACCCAATGGGGGTATCTCTGCGCTATTAAGATACAATACATTTTTATTGGTCACAACTGTGTACTCATTTTATCGACTGCATAAAGATGAAAGGCTGAGTGGACCCAATGAGATTTGAATCTGTGACTGTTGTGTTAAGCAGAGATTCTTGCAATGAATTTATTAGCCCACTGAGCCACCAGACCTGGCATGCAGGGTTACCATATGCAAAATTACCACATGTTCTTTGCGTATGAGGAACTGTTGAACGGTGTCCTAAATAATGCATGTTTTTGGCTGTTCAGATGGCAAGTAACCCAATACTACGTATGTGAACATATGATAATAATTGTCCAAATAAATGTTATAACAGTGAATTACATACATTCACAGAGAACAGGAGGCATTATTCAGTGCTTTTGTGGACCATTTTGTAAAGGAGTGTTAGACTGGGAGGTCTGTGTGCATTTTTAGGTACCGACTTAATGTTCAGTGAGGAGCTAATTGTGACAGTAATATACCAAATTCACAAATAAACATCTAATTATTGAATTCTCGTTCAAATGTATTCCTGGCACTTTGCCAAACAAAAACAAATACAGAAAATCATTATTCAGAAAACATTGTTCCACAAATGTATTCTAGGCACTTTGCCATAGAAAATAACAGAAAAGCAACATACAGAAAACATTGTTCCACATTATTACAAAGTGTTTTCACAGATAGTTGCAAATGAACCTATTCCTAACACAATATATTTTCAGCCAACACGTGTTAGGTGGCGGTACATGCCATTTCATCAGCGCTGAAATAGCGAAAAAACAAAAAAAGAGATTTGTTTTTTACTGTTGTACATAATCTGTTCATATAACACACATTCAAATGTAAATAGAGACAAAATCATGATATTGTGTAACCATGTGGAAGTCCAAATTAGTGTTTCATCAAACCCTTTTCAAATGCAATTTCAACATATTACATGTCAAAGATATTCAGTTATTATCCTGAAATCGGATATTGTTTCTAGTAGTTGTCTCAAACAGCTGGCACTAAGTCTCAAAGTACACTCACCCAATAATACTACACATATCTTGTATAGTGGAATCCTAGTGTCGCTTGATTGTGATCCCTCTTTCAGTACACTTATTTTTTCAAGATATCGCTACAGAGAAATATCTGATTTTAGTACTATTTTCCCATTTTCATATTCTCCTGATAACAAGTAACATTAAGTAATACTATTACCAATTTCTTGTAATGTTTAAAATCCTTGTTCTTGAAGTTTGATATAATCTTCCTCTTAGGTCAATCAAAAAAGATTTATGAATGTCTTGCTGAATGAAAAGAAAAGACAGCAAAATATAGAAGGGTAGAAAAGGTGAAATATGCCATCTTGTCTACTCTTAAGTAACAATCAACAATTTTCCATTTGTCATTTTTAATATCTCCTCATATTATATTACAATTTTCTTGGTGTAGCCATATATAAACACTTCAAACCCCCAAAAGTGGTCTCATAAATGTACCAAGGTACTACACAATCCTAATTCACATTCACTGGAGTTTGCAACTGTTTGGTTCGATCATAATTATGTTTTTTTTCTTTCATCCTTAATAAAACTTTAACACATCTTGATAGCTCGCGAAGGTGGCACATCCCTCTAAATAGCCCCCCGCAACATTCTACAATAATAATGAATGATCTCTCACAGATTATCACACTCACCCTTAAGTGTTACGCCAAGTAGGTGAAGGTGGCCAGTAACGGGTAATTTATTTTGCAATATGTACCAGTTTCCCAAAATAAGTTTGCTCAGCACTATTCCTTTTCTATACTGAAGATAAAATCAAATGAAGATATGTTATAAGGCAATCCAGACAGGGCTAATTAATATTGTGTTTCAAAAGAGCCATGTTCAATAAAACAAACTCATTAGTAAACACCACTTCTGAAAAACTACAATTCAGACTCTGCACACAGCCCGCTCTATTGTAATAGTGGTCTCTCAAAGGCCCTAATTTACAATACAACTCTTTTTTATTAACAAACCATAAAACAGACAAATTTGAACTCATAATATTTATAAACAAGTGCAAAAAATGCAAATTTCTTATAGATGAATCTAATAAAACTGCATTGTCGCTTCCTTATAGACTCAACTTCTTAATTTAAATACTGAAATGCACGGAGAGCCAATACAGGCCAAATACTATATAGTACTACCATATCAGCTCGCCACCTGAGTTGTCGAAAACATCACATGAAACCCCTGAATTGAAACCAAATTTGAACTGATAACTTAGTAACAAGAAGACCTGCCCAATGCCGAGTACAAAGTTAAAAAAACATACCTAAAGCTTTGCTGCTCCCTCGTGCACTTTATATTGAACTATTCTGTCATCTAAAATAAAACAAACCCCGAACGGGTTAGATACAATATATCTCATTTATTTTTACGGTACATCCAACTTGCTCGCTTTAATGTTAAATGCATTCCGTGATCAGCTGCATTGCCTCTTCCCCATAACTGTGTTGCATGTCACTGATTCCAAAGCAACTACTCCCTTTAAATACTACACCTGATTACAAATCTCGCTCAACGATTCAAATCCTAATATCTCCAATTTCGAAATGTTAACCTTCTTCCAAGAGACGAAACAGATAAAAAAAATCTGCTCAATTTAAAGTAAAAATTCATTGCGTGTTTCGTTGACACCTTAGCAAAATGCGTATTCTAACTTGAAACTCTGCACACCACAGTTAACCTCTATTTCAAATTTATCAGTGGTTTGAAAAATATATCCTCAAATGATTTTAAACATTAAATATGCCCCAAAAATATTTTATATACATACTCTATTGTCAAAGTCAGGATTCTAACCCCCTCGGTTTCAGTTTCCCTACTATGTTGGCCGAACCATTCTACTAACCTCATCCCAGCAATTTTAACAGAATCAGTGTTTGTAACTTGAAAGCTCCATGTCTAATGGCAACTCATATTGTAAATTCTTTAAAAAAATATGTATATAAAAATGGGGATTTAAATGTGCTCACAATGCATATGGGCCTAAATTTGAACCCTCTATAGTCAAGTTTACTTTTCATGTGACCAGCACCATTCTACTAACCACATTCCAAGGCCGAAAATGATAAAAATATTTGCCCTTTTCGTAGTTTAAATACATCGCATAATACGTTGCCATCATAACATGTCTTCTACCTTGCAACTCCATACCCTCGGTCAACTGATAGTCCAATTTTTTTCAAACAACTTGAAAAATAATCAATAAACATCATCCGATATTTAAAAGCATCCGGTATCACAAATTAAATTTATATATACACATGATACATATGGACCTGGATTTGGACCCCCTATGTTCTGATTCTCATAGCGTGTGGCCCGAACCGTTCTGCTAACCTCATGAAGAGCTACAGAGTCCCTGCCAACTTCATTTTTCTAGACGTCCTATTGATAAAAATATATACCTTATTGATAAAAATATACCTTTACATTCAACATCAATCAAAAAAAACATAATCCCCAAATTCATTTTTAGTTAGTTAGTATGGAGCAACTGGAAACCTTTGTTAGGTCGCACCTCGTCATGCGCCCTCACTTGCGAGACGTATTGCACAAAATAAGGGGCTTGATTCCCACCCATTGCTTCCCATTCGTTGCCTTAATTGTCACTCTTCTTTGCTGCCTCCTAATTGGGCAGCATGTGCCTTGGTGTCACTTCCTGCTTCTTCTGTGGCGCATACACCAAGCACAGACTGATTCATTGTAATTAGTGTCCCTGCACTGATTGCGCTGTGATTCAGGTACTGTTTCTATTGTCCGTTTTCCCCCTCCACACACACTGTTCATGTTTCTTTTTTGTCTATGGTGTTTCTTTATTGTTGTTAGTTTCTTTATCTCCCCAATCTGCCTGTTGTTCAAGTGTCCTTATCGCCCCACACTCCCATTGTTTGTGTTTCTCTAGCCCTCCTTCTGCTCCCTCATGTTGTTTGTGTTGCTTTATCTTCTCCCACCTCACCCTTTTCATACTGCTTTACCCCCGCCAATCACGCAGTTATTTGTGTTGATATATAAACTCCCACCACCTGTTGTTCGTGTTGGTTTATCCTCTGCCCCACCTTGTTAGCAGGGGCGTAACACAGGCCCCCGCATCCCCCGCAGTGCAGGGGGGCCCCCGAGCTGCAGGGGGCCCCCTCAGAACTGTACTCAAGCCAGAGAGCTCCGGATTAAATCTGGAGTGGGGGCCCCTCTGTGTACCTTGCAGGGGGGCCTCTTCAACTTTCGTTACGCCACTGCTTGTTAGTGTTCCTTCAGCTACTGTATCCCCACTCGCAAAAGAAACAAAAAAGCACTATGACTTGGCCAGCTCTGTCTGCATTGTAGCACTTTTTCCATAACCTCTAGCTATGTGAAGTTTGACTAAAAGCATTGAAAAAGCCAATAGCTCTCATCTACGAGAGGTACTGGTTTGCCAATGCTTGTTTTTTAGATGCAGTCGCCACATTCTCAAAAAGAAAGCCTTTTCTCTCCTTTTATTACTAAATAATCTCTTATCTGTCGGTGATTATGTTAGTGCTGCTTCATATAGAGTAGACCAGGGTTCATATTACTAGAAGGGTGCACTTTCCCTGTTTGCACCATGGTGCACCTGTAAGCAGGTGTGTCGGTAAAACAAAGGGAAAGTGTGCCCTGATGAACAATGCACTGCCCTCATGTTAACCGAAAACTTGGGCTGCCCTGGTGGCAGTGCATTCAAGTGAAATACGATGTTGTTGTTTAAAAGCTGCTCCGTGTTTCACGGTGCAGGCGGCAACCTGCCTGCACTTTCAAAATGGATTAGCGATCCCCTTGCAAGCGTGTGCAGTGAGTGTCTGCACCCGCCTGAAGGGGGTCACTAGGGGTTCAATGGGAACCTTATTCACCCCTCAGGAGGCACACTGAAGTTGTGCCACCTTTGTGTGGTCCACTTTCAATGCTCCTCCTAAGGTCATGTTTGACTCTGAACCCATGTTGGTAATACTACATGAGTGCAGAGGCAAAGTGACTCCCCTATTTGCATGGGGCCACGCACCATGCAGGTGAGGGAATGCCCTTTCTCGATAGAGCTGTCACTAAATTTGCGTCAGCCCTATCTGTATTACAGAAGGGTCCGCACAAGCATCTGCGGCCTCTTCTGTGATACTACTGTGCCCCGGAGGTGCACAAAACGTATGCACATATTCGTTGTGCCCCCAGGAGCACTTTCTGTAATAAGGTAATACGTATCCTGGACTCCATTTTCTGAATAACTCTGCATGACATTTCCACCACGCCCCCTTCCTTCCCACTGCCTAGGAAATACATGTACATCATGCTTTCCAATTTGAGTGTTCCCACATTCCGATATAGTCTTATCCGAAGCATGTTGAATGTATTTTCATTCGAGACCTGTTCCTTTTCAGTCACTCTTCAACCCCCAAAGCAGCCCTCTTTGTATCGAATTGCACGCAGTTTTGTGATTAGACATCATGCACTTTCTTTTAATTGGTATAGACTGCGGATTTAAAGATATAATTTAATTGGAAAATGTGCTATCATTGCGCACGTGTAAATATTATATATGTATACATAGTCTGTGTGTAATATGATTTCTATATTTAATTTTCCGTGAAGCACTGTTTTTTTTCCTATTAATAGCAAACAAACTAAAAGTAAGTACATTCCTTTCTTGCTATGATCAGCACAGGCCACACTTCCGAGGGACATTATACATTTTATTGACATGAAATCTATGTGAGGGGTGCAGATGTTAAAGACGTTTTTGGATTTGGATTTTTGTGTGAAACCAGCAATCCTCTCTTTTAGAGTGAAAATTGGTACAGGGGTTTGGATACAGGATGGATTAGATTTTCATGTAAATGTTAGATGCTTTCTGTTAATGTCCAACCTTGCCCTCTTCCTTTTGCAGAAATAGCCAAACTTAAACAACCGACCGGAAGTCCGACCTCTCAGTCACATTATGTCAACCAACAGTATTGTTAGACTAGGTGCTGGAACTTAGCTAAACGCACATTGCTGGTGTATTCCATGACCCCCCTCTTCTAAGTATAGCCATCATTGTTGAAGTTTAGGCTTTTGTGTTCATAAAGTACAGTGTACCCCATTATGTTTAGCTTCCGTTGTATACCATAGGTTTGAGACTCAACAAACATTGTTAACATCACAGCATCCCACAGGATGCACACAACTACACGCATTCATGCAACCAGCACTGGCCGCATCATAGTGCTTTTTAGGTTGAGCCTGGGCAGCGCATGCGCTGCTCTGCGAGGTATGCTGTATTCAAGTAGGTACTTGAAGCTCGCTCATATTTTCGATTGGTTTGCGTCATCGTCCACTGTAAACTGTGGCTGTTCATTGGTCAATAGGCCTAGTAGTCCCTCCTTAGTATCGTCTTGTCTCATTTTGTAACCTCCCATGGCGACAGCCCGTTAGGAGTGTTGTTACTCAGTATGCTTTAACCCCTTCGACGCGCTTGACGGAACGGTTCCGTCATGCATGTCGGTTGGGCTGTGCTTATGACGGAACCGTTCCGTCATGGCCCCGCCCGCGCACGGAATCTTCAGCGTGGCGCGGAAATCCGCGCCGCGCTGAAGGGGTTAATTACAGTCTCCGAGCATTATTTTTCCAAATAGAAATAGGTCTCCCATTTGCGAGAGTTTAAGCTATTGCCATTGTAAATTACTATGCCCTTTATTTATCTGGTTGAAAAACAACACATAAATAAAAGGTATTGTCAATTACAATGCCAATAGCTCAAACTTGCGTAAATGTGAGACCTATTTCATTGCAAATGCTTGTTCATATAACTTTTAGCCATACTTTCTGTACATAAGCCGCGCTGCTCTGCAACATGGCTAAAAGACTTTGACAAAGCCAGTAGCTCTTGAATAAGCAAGACCTACTGCCTTCCCCAGTGCTTGTCACTGTTTGGAGGGAGAAGGAAGTTGACAAGATCCTCCTGATCTGCAGATAATTAACAAATGGAATTTATTTTCTAACAGGATTATCCAGAAAAGTCATATAGTGAGTAACAGGCCTTTCGAGGTGAGCCATCCACTGCGGCTCTCTGCCTTTGTCAACCACTTGCATGTCGGGTTGATTTTTAGCAACAAGATACATACTGTCCCAGAGAGTGGAACTCGGTGCTTTCCAGGGCTCGAGTCGGGGTACCACTCGGGTGGACCGCGTCCCCCCACTTATTTTACCGGGAGCTCTATAACTAGAGCAAATGGAGCCACACATTCACTCTTTGGCCTTTCTGGGGCGAGATCGGAGCTCATTCAGAACGCTGCTCACGCCTGGCTTCCCTGATGCAATCGCATCTAAGGGGTGAGCGAGGGGAGGCAATGAGTCTGATGGTGCAAGCCACCTTTCGTGACGTCAGCGTCCCCCCCACTTCTTTTTTTAGGACTTGTGCCCTGGTGCTTTCTGTTTGCGTTTATAGTCAGGCGTTGGGAGGTATTGATGCTGCTACTGGCATTGTTTCAAACGCAACTTCGGGTCCACGGTCAATTATGTCAAATTTACTTCACTTGAATCAGTCACTCCCAAACATGGCATATTATAACTGCATTGGCTGTTCCTTGAGTGACATATTGGCAGCAAGCTCAACCCACCCACACAGTTTACTGCAGCACTTTGTGCAGGATACTTAATCAGAAATCACTTTGTGATCAAAGTCTTTAGTCCCTTAATCCCGTAATAAGAAATCCTATTTAGCAATTAACTCCCCAGCAGGACAGCCTCGTTGAGGTCCATTCACCTTAGAAATGTTGATTTAAATTGTAACTCAGTTGCTAATAAGCCCTATCGTGCCTGTAGTGTATTCCCCTTTAAGCTCCTGACAGAAATTCTTGGAAGACGGGCCATCCAAGTGTTGCTCAAACGGCTTCTCGGAAAACGCGTGTTCCTCAGTTCCCAGGCAGTCTCTTCATGTAATCGAGACAATTCCAGGGCTCTTGTACTGCGTGTTTCACAGCCTCCCTCTCGGTGGCAGGCCTTGCAGGAGTATACGTGCGATGTTGGCAGAAAATTTCGGTCAAAGTTACACAAATAGTTTAATATTACGTTCGTTATAAATGTATTTCCACTGCTGATGCTGCTGCCCAATGTAGCGATTTGGGAAAATAGCAGGCCAATTTTTTTTTACCTCGAAGTAATTTTTTGTGGGGAAAGGAGTGACATTCTTAAGGAAAATGCATTCCTCAATGGCATGAAACCTGACAAAGTTACATCTGCTACCTGCACCTATACATTTAAAAACATAACTTTTCTGTTTATATTTGTCCCCTTTCAATTTGACTTGGCACCCGTAAATATATATATATATTTTTTTTACTGAGAATGTTGTAGTTAGCATTTTTACAGTACGATTTTGGAATGTTTATGGCATAACCAAATATTAGCGAGTGGGATTCCAAGGAAGCCTGTTGAGAATGAGAAGGCAACAGGGCAGGTAGTGGGTTGTCTTATTTTGAGTGTTTCCACTAGTATGAATCTATCTGCAACGTTATACATTTCTGACTCAACTCCTACAAATTACAACATGATTTATACTAGCCCACAAAAAACAGGGCAAATACTTGACCAATTTGCCACCACTTTGAAGCCCTTGGCTACAATTTGTGATTTCGGTATGATGGGCAAGGAGAGGGTTGGCTAAGTATAGAAGGGAGGTATACCACAGCATCAGTTACTGCTATTGTTAAACAGTTTAGTGGATGTGGTCACAATAAGCCCTTTGCAAGATTCTAATGTGATAAGCGAACAATGGTGTTGTGTTGAGGAACAAATGGTAAATTATGGCCTGAAGTTATTGTAAGTGGGGCTCCTGGTTTTATGATATTTTTTTAGAATTAAGGTTGTGCATATCTACTCGTGTCTGAGACTCTTTGCTAAAATTCCTTTCTTTTTTAACCCCTTACCTCTCAATCTGCTCAGTCATGACTGACAACATTTAGATTCACTAAAAAAAAAATCACATTTTCATTTTCATCCACATTTAAAAATAAAAGTTGACAGGAAAATTACTGTAGTGGTCAAGTAAGTATGGGGTATGTTTCAAGAGATGGATATAGAAGGGATTAATGAGTCAACTCAATCTACAGAATGGTTGTCTCCAGTTGTCATCAGTTGTAAGTAGGATTGAAACGTAAGATTTTGTTTAGATGTTTGACCATTGAATAAAAATATACGGAAGGTAGTTTTGCTGCAGCAACTAGCACTGAAAGGAGTTCCTACAGACAAGGGCAAACCTTTTTTGCAAAACTCACATTAGTGTATAACCAGACGTGCTTGCATACTGGCTCCAAGGCACTCACTGCTTGTCTAAGAAGGGAAGACATTTAAAAATGTGCTGTGGTGCAGTTTTGTGTGGCATCCATGGTGTCAGGTATTCAGTGCAGGAAGTATATTTATTAGAGACGTTTTGTATTTTCCTAATATAGTTTTAATATAATGGAGGGTGAGCACAATGAGGATTTGGAGATTGTGCTAAAGTTGATTGTGAGGTCTAATTTTACTTTTGGCACAGAAAAGGGAAAGGTATGGGTACAGAAATTGAAATATTTTGGACAGAAACTTCAGAGAAAGAACAGTTTTGTCACAAAAAATCAATGAAGGAGAACAGGCTTTTGGTTTTGCTTCAGCGGTGATGTCAAACAGAGACTTTCTGTTTTATTACAAAGTCTTAACAATTTCTGGCCATGGACTTTTTCAGGTCTAGCATATTCATGTTGTAGCTCCATGTTGCGATCTGACCACAAGCCCTAAGTAAAGTGTTGATTCTGGGGACGAGAAGGAGGGCACATTGTCACCCTCAGTTGGTTTGCAAGAATAACAATGTCAAGTTTAATAAATGGTTGATTGGAGAAAAAAGCAAACACAAGGAGATGATGAACGGAACGCTAAAACATTTCAGACAGTCACCCCCTTCACAGATCTGGGCTTAATCCATCATCATTTTTTAGCTTGACCCTGTGCCTCATGGGAATAGTCCAGCCCGAACTGCCAGGCCAAGTCTTCCCTGGACCGGATACAATCATCCTGGGACCGGTTTTGGGATTACACCCCTCATCAGCCAGGCTAGCTTGAATCCAGTGGCAAAATGAGCAAGGGACCCAGGTCTGGGCATACCCTGCCAACTCAGGGCGAACAAAGCAAACACAAGGAGATAATGGATGGAGCGCTGAAACATTTCAGACAGTCACCCTCAGTCACAGATCTGGGTTTAATCTATTACACATTTTTAGCTCACTTCACCACCCTAGTTCAGACCCAGCCATATGCAAATCAGTCATGACCCTGTGCCTGATGGGAACAGTCCAGCCTGCACTGCCAAGCTGAGTCTTCCCTGGACCGGATACAATCATCCTGGGACCGGTTTTGGGGTTACACCCCTCATCAGCCAGGCTAGCTTGAATCCAGTGGCAAAGTGAGCAAGGGACACATGTCTGGACATACCCTGCCAACCTAGGGTGAACAAAGCAAACACAAGGAGATGAAGAACGGAGCGCTGAAACATTTCAGACAGTCACCCCAAGGCACCGATCTGGGTTTAATCCATTATACATTTTTAGCTCACTTCACCACTCCAGTTCAGACCCAGCCATATGCAAATCAGTAATGACCCTGTGCCTAATGGGAACAGTTCAGCCTGAACCGCCCAGCTGAGTTTTCCCTGTACCGTAAACAAGCATTGTGGGACTGGTTTCGGGGTAACACCCCTCATCAGCCAGGCTAGCTTGAATCCAGTGGCAAAGTGAGCAAGGGACACATGTCTGGGAATACCCTGCCAACCTAGGGTGAACAAAGCAAACACAAGGAGATGATGAACAGAGCGCTGACACTTTTCAGACACTCACCCCAGTCACAGATCTGGGTTTAATCCATCATAATTTTTTAGCTTGACTCTGTGCCTCATGGGAACAGTCCAGCCCGAACTGCCAAGCCGAGTCTTCCCTGGACCAGAAATAAGCATCCTGCGATCGGTTTTGGGTAACACCCCTCATCAGCCAGGCTAGCTTAAATCCAGTGGCAAAGTGAGCAAGGGACACTCGTCTGGGCATACTTGGCCAACCTAGGGTGAACAAAGCAAACACAAGGAGATGATGAACGGAGCGCTGAAACTTTTCAGATATGTCATAGTGGATGGCTATAGGATTCTTTGTGGGGGTTCGCAGGGATGCCCACCACACCGGGGCTGGGAGGAGCGAGAAACACGTCTCACACCGCCACCATCTTGGCCACGCCCACCAAGCTCAGTCATTTTAAAGGGATTTCTTTGCTGCTGCATGAAATGAAGAAGGCTGTCAAAATGTTTATTAAACAGTAACCTCTCTTTCCCACAACATTGTGGTGAGGAACAAGAACAGTTTGACGATGGTCCATCAATTTTGAATTTGTCATCTCTCTGAAAACATTGCAAATAGAAAGTACTTCATGGTGAACTAGCTACCATTGAGCATCATATTCACATTTACGTATCTGACCAACAATTCCCTTGGAGATTTTCTTTGATTTCTGGATTGTCTGTTCCAGTTTCATATTTGGACCCACAACATTGGACCTTCCCTCTCTGTCTTTCACCATAAAATGTTTGTGGAATTTTGTGTAGGGGTATGGATTTTCACCTCTAGCTTTTTCACTTTTTCCAAATATTTCATTGTCAATAAGCGCATAGTCTATGCCACATCAGCTGAGATAACCTCCTGCACACTGCAACACAACTTTTGTCATGTGAGAAAAACACCCATCATTGGATAAAGATCATCAAATTCTACTGGATTGCTCTTAAAAGTGTCTGGTTCAATTTGGAAAATACCTTCATCATTGAAAATTGACAGGATAGGCTGGTTTTCAGGCTGAGCATTCACATTTTGGAAATTTCTTAGAGCTGCTTATACTGTTGCGTAGTTTGTGACTGGAGATGGCGTAACTGGTAAGAACCCAACCTTCTTCAGTGGGATGGTATTCTGAGACATCAGAGCATGAATGAATTCCACCCAATGGAGGAACTGGCTTTTCTTCATCCTTGAGTCCGCACTGAATAAGCAATATGATACATTCAGTTAAATAAGCTTTACAAACCACAGCAACAAGTAGAAGAAGATCCATGTCCTTAGCCACTTTGAAACATTCTGGTAGGCTGGGACGTGTTGATGGCTTTTATTTTTAATTTATTTATTTGACGTTTTGTATAGCGCGAACATGACCCAAGCGGGTATCATAGCACTTTACATGACGGTTGTAGAGGACATAGATGTGGGAGACATTTAAGGCAGTATACATCAGTAACAACTGTGAAAAAGTGGTTATACTGGTCCGTGACAGTGGTCAGATAGCAATTGCAACACAATACATAAGGAAAACCAGTGGAAAGGTGGCGTGTGACAAAGGTCCATAGCAGAGGCCAGGAGATGACTAAGACAGTTAAAAACAGGCATGTCGCCAAAAGGGGCAGTGCTTCTAGGTCAGTGTACTGTTCATCAGTCAGTAGAGCTTTCACTTCCCTTTTGAAGGCAAGGGTTTAGGGAATTAGTCTTATTTCGGCAGGTAAGGAGTTCCATATTCTCGGGGCAATGCCAGAGAAAGTGCGTTTGTAGGTTTTTTTTTTTTTTTTTTCTTTGGCTTGAGGAGCATAGTGCTGGTGCTCCTTAAGGGGCCTGGCGCTTCCAGATAGCTCGAGCTTATTCTTCAGGTAGATAGGGGTATTGAAGTGTAGTGCTCTATGGATCATACAAACAATTTTTAACTGGATCCTTGCCTCAAATGGGAGCCAGCTGAGAGCTTTCAGGTCAGGAGAGATGTGGTTGGATTTCTTGGCGCCAGTGTCAAGTCTAGTCGCCGCATTGAGAGATGCTCTGAGTGGGGCTAAACTCTGTTTCAGGAGACCGCATAGAGTAGCACTGCCGTATTCAAGCCGTGAGATGACTAGTGCTTGCACCGCTGATTTAAAGTCTTCTTGTGGGAGGTAAGGTTTAAGTTTTCGAAGGATGCTCAATTGACAGTTAACTCCTTTGATAGATACTCTGATATGGTCTTGCATGGTTAGGTTCTTGTCAAGAACAACTCCCAGTGATTTAGTGGAGTCATTGATGTGTGGTGTGCAGTTGAGTGCAGTGAGGTTTGTTAGGAATTTCCCCGCAATGAGGGATTGCCTAGTTGGTGCAATGAGGAGGAATTCAGTTTTAAGGGCGTTAAGTTTGAGGTGGTTGGAGGTTAGCCAGTTTAAGGTTTTGTGCAGGGTTACGTTGAGTGACTGGATATCTTCAGGAGAAGATAGTTTCATGTACAGTTGGGTATCATCCACATACATGTGATATTGGATGTAGGAAGCTTTGAGGATTACAGTTAGAGGTTCAATGAAAAGGTTGAAGAGCGTGGGGGAGAGAGAGGGCCCTTGAGGGACGCCCAGAGTACAGGGACTGGAGTTGGTTAGAGTTTGATTGGTTTTGACTCTTTGTGATCGGTTGTTGAGAAAAGAGGTAAACCATTTTAGGACAATGCCAGAGAGCCCCATCCTACATTCCAAGAGGTTAAGAAGGTTGTCATGTTTGACTGTGTCGAATGCAGATGAAAGATCGAGTAGTATTAGTAGGCAAGCTTCATTCTGATCGAGCAAAGAGAGGGCATCGTCCACTATATGCGTGATGGCCGTCTCAGTGCTGTGCCCATCGCGGAAGCCTGATTGCAATTGTAGTGATTGTGCACACATTGGCAAGACAGTTGGGGTATAAGTTTGCAGCTTATTTGTTTATGCCTACAGCTTGTTTTACAGTAGGTACTTCATTGGTACAGTCTTGAAAAAGTACCATGGCAGCATCACCGTCTTGAAAAAGTACAATGGCAGTATCATGTGTGCTGGATTTTCCAGACATAGAAGAGCTGTCTTCAAAACCAAAATTATCAAGAGCAGCAATTGTAAAACCTTTCCTGGTAAAATGACTTGCAAGTGGTGTGATGTTGTATTCTCAAGATTTTACAGCATGAGCTGCTAACACGTTCCTGCTCTGTTCTATGTGATTATAACTTGTTGGTACACCAATCCTATTAATTGAAGTGATTAGCTCTCTACTTTTGTGCTTGTCATAGTTTGCATGAGCAGTCATCATATGTAGAGGAGTTTTCTTTTTGCCGCGATGTAATTTATAAAACGTGATTTGGAAAAGACAGTACACTTGCACATCATAGCCTGTTGTTTCATTGGAATGTCTTGCACTTCTTTGCCTATATCTTCAAAGCCATCATCAATATTGTTGGCTTCTGTTCCGAACTGATATTAAACAACAATGTAAAAAATGTTAAGACAACATCAGGCATTCTTCTTGACTCACATGGTTTGTGAAGCTCTGGGGCATCACAAAATTTGTCATTAAGTCCAGAATCTTGATCTTTCAGGATGTTTCTTAAAATTATTCCTGCTGATTTTACTGCATCCTGTGATCCTATTTTGGCAGAAAGAACGTCAGGAGTCACTTCCATAAGTCTATCTTCCAGATCATTTTGATTTCCTATCACCGTAGTAGGATCTTGAAACCAGCTTTGTATTTGAATATACTTGAATCTGGATACTTGTTGGTTCAACAGCTGATTACATATATCCCAGCTTAATAATTGGGCTTCAAGCAAAATATGGTTCCATCTAGTTAGGCCTGCCTCTTTCAATGGTCTGGCTAAGGCATCTTTTGTCCAACCCGGTGAACCTGGTGAGTCCCAGATAGGAGCCATGGAACTGTAATATGGTATCTTTAGAGCCTTTCTGACCCTGTACCAGGTCTCTGCCAGGCCTTTCAAAATCTTCAGCCTGACTTTCTTAAAGTATTTGGGGTCAGCTTATTTAAAAAAAAAAAACCCTGACTGGCTCCAGGCTCCTGTCTTGACATAGCATCTAGCAATCTCCCAAGTTCCGATGTTGTGGGGGTATTAAACAGCATTTTTCCATTTTTTAATAGGAATGCCCATGAATAAAATAATAAGTCCGGCAAAGCTAGGCCACCTTTATCTACCCTCCGTCTCAATTTCTTCCAGGCTATTCTTGGGCCTCTGCTTGACCAAATAAAACTACTTATTTGGCCTTGCAGTTTTTTAAGTGCTTCACTTTCAGAGGGGAGTGGTATCAAACAGGAAAGATAGTTTTGGAAGTATCATCATTTTTATTAAATTAACTCGGCCTAGCAGAGTAAGCTGAAGATGTGCCCAGATTTTTAAAAGCCCACTAATCTCTTTCTTTGCCTTCTCAAAGTTTATTTTTGTTAGTTTAGAGATATCTTGTGGAATCAAGACTCCCAAATATCTCATTACCTCCTTTGGGGCACCTTCCCCCATTTCAGGATATAATTTCGGTCTTGCTTCTGTTTTCATCATATCCCGATACCTTCCCAAAATCCATTGTTAATGCATTGATACTGCCTAGAGTTTTATGCAGATTAGTTGTATAGATAAGAATATCATCTGCATAAAGGCCCAGTTTCTTATACCAGCCCTGAAATTGGAAAGGAATGATCTCAGAGTCTTCCCTAATTCTTCTAACCAGACGCTCTATTTACAGATTAAACAGGAGCGGCGATAAAGGGCACCCCTGCCTTGTGCCTCTGCTAATAAAAACTGGGTCTGTCAAAGAACCATTATTTAGCAATCTGGCTTTTGCAAACTATATATAGCTTCCAATATTCTACAAAAGTTTCGACCAAGATTTTCAGAATTTGCCGCTGCTTGTAGAAAGACCCAATTAACTCGGTCGAAAGCTTTGGTGGCGTCTAAGGCAACTGCCGATAGTGGAAGCGCATAGGTGGATGCAAGGTCTATTGAGCCTATCAATGAGTAAGTTAATTCCTTTAAATACCTACCGCGAATAAAACATTTTTGGTCTGTTTGGATCAACTCTGTCATGGAACCATTCAGTCTGTCGGCCAGTATCTTAGTGAAAATCTTGTAGTCACAGTTTAATAAAGAGATTGGCCGATACGAATCGCAGTTTGTTGGATTTTTGCCAGACTTCAGAATCAAGGAGATGTTTGCCTTATTCCATGAAGCTGGCATTTCGGCCCCGTTGATGAATAGATCATTAAAGATTTCTAAAAGAAAGGGTGTTAGTGTATTTGCCAAAACTTTATAAACCTCAAAGGGCCTGGGGCTTTGGCCTTCTTTCCTTGTCTTAGTGCAAGCTCGACTTCCCCTTCCTTAATCTCCTGATTCAAAAGCCTGAATTTATCAGCTGTAAGACCAATCTTTGAACCTTGGCATAGCCATACTTGAACCTCTTCCTGAGTGGGTTTTAGATCTTCTTGATAAACCTTGCTATAATATTTGTGGAAAACTTGCTCGATCTCCTTGTTGTTACTAATGAGGGCGCCTGTACAGTCGCATTTGATCTGGTCAATCCTATTCCTCACCTGTTCTTTTTTGGCTTTCCAGGCCAGCAGCATACTACAGCCTTCACTATATTTAAGGTGGGCTAATTTGCTGGCTTCCCACTTTTTTCTGACCCTATCATGTAAGATTGTTGACATTTTAGATTTTTCTCTCAGCACCTCTTGGAATAGCGTTCCCCGGGCTTCTTCCTCCGTCTTAGGTTCAGAAAGATCTTTCTCTAGGGACCGAAACTTTTCCTCAATTGTTAACACCTCTTTATGATAACTGCACCTTTTTTCAGCCACTAATGTCCCTAACCTGCCTCGCAAAAAGGCTTTGTAGGTGTCCCAGATTACACCATATGTGGCGAAACCCTTATTAAATAGGAAAAAATCTTCTGTTTCTCTAGTGAGTGCGGCTACAATATCATCTTCCTGTAGAATTGTGCGGTCTAAAGTCCATCTTGATTGGGAGACTTTCTCATATAACTCTAAATGTATAACCACTGCCGAATGATCTGACAAATGGACACCCACATGTTCGACCTTTTGAATCCACTTAGTTAGATTGCTATCGGTGAGGAAATAGTCTATCCTTGACTGATGTCTATATTTATGGTTATAAAATGTAAAACCTTTTTTTTTGTTTCCGGCCTTCAGCCTCCAGATATCACGAAGTCCCAATTGGGTCATAATTTGTTTAATGAACGTTGACATTTTTGGGTTTACACAGGCTCTACTACGAGAGGTCCTATCTAGAGTATGATCTAAGACAGCGTTAAAGTCACCGGCCATGATGATTGGATCAGAGGAATCCATCAATTCAGCTACTAAATCACCCAAAGGGGAGACGTTGTCGTTATTGGGGCCATAATATCCCACTAGCGTGAAAGGGTAGCCTAAAACCTTTGCCTTAACCACTAACCATCTTCCTGCTTTGTCTGAAATATGGGCACCAAACACCACTTGCGACCCTCTTTTAGCTAAGATCGCCACCCCTTTTGTAACAGCCGACTGAGATGAGCAAGCTACTTCAGAGATCCAACTTTGGCATCTAAAGAGGTCCAGACCCTCCTTTTCTGATAGGTGGATCTCTTGCAATATAATAATCTGGGCTGAAAAGTCTCTTAAGTATTGTGGAATTTTATATCTTCTCCCTCGTACCCTAAGGCCATTTACATTCCATGACAGAACTTTTATTACAGCCTTACTTCTCTCAACCATCTCTCTTAGAGACTTTTAACACAGCACAGAGGTAAAAAATGACTAATAAGTGTTAAGAATATTTCAGAGGCTCTAGAGGATCTTTTTTTTCCCTTTTTTTCCACTGCTCCCCACCCTGTGTCCCCCCCAGCTCTCCCACCCCGTGGAATCCCCCCCCCCACTTCTACATGGCTCAGTGCCATAAGAGTGCCCCCCCCCTCGAAACGTACATTCTTGATTAAAGTGAGTGAGTTTGCCTAAAAAATATTTTGTATTATTTTTTTTTTTAGTTAGTTAATTAGTTAATTAGCCAGGTTTAGTTTAGTTAATGGCCCTTAATTTTCGCCTTAATTTGTAAATCACAAAATAATTCACTTTTCTTTCTTTTTTTTTTTTTTTTTATGGATGGTATAGTACTGTAGCAAAGTTAATAGCTAAAGGAAAGAGAGGTAAATGCTAACTCCTTGATTGGAAACCTTTAATAAAGTCATCCAACTTATCCACAGAGTAGAAAATATGCATTTTATTGTTCAACATAACCTTTAAATAGGCCGGAAACCTTAACTGAACTGAGGCACCCAAGCGTTTTAAACTCTCGATCCTTTGCCCCATCTCCCATTGCCTGTTAGAGGTGGTGACAGAGACATCCGATCTTATCTCATATCTAGCCCCATCTTCCTCAATTGACTTCGCCCTCAGAGCTTTTGAGAGGATTTTCTCTTTCAGCGAATAAGTTAAAAAGTTTAGTAAGATTTTCCTAGGCTTGGACCTATTTGTATTAAGTCTGAAGGGATCTCTATGAACGCGTTGTATATCTTTTACTAATTCCTCTTCTGACTCTTCCAGCTGGAGCTTGTTTTTAATCAATTTTACAACATATGATTTAATGTTGTCGCCTTCTTTACCTTCAGGCACCTTCAGAATTTTAAGATTATTTCTTCTCTGGAAAATTTCTAACCTCTCAACTCTATTCATACTCTCTTTTTCTGCGATCTTTAGTTTGACAATTTCAGCACAATTCGCTTGGACCGTCTCCCTAAGTTCCTTGACCTCTCCCTCTAGTGATGTTGTTCTGCTTCTGAGGTCATCTATCTTCCTTTCGATTACCTCGCAGGCCTTTTTTATCTCGAGCTGGTTGGACTCTGATATTTCAAATCTGTTCTTGATTTCGGCTGCTAACCCTGCTAGAAGGGCTCCCACTGATATGTCTTCTTTATCTGAAGACTTGGGGGCTAGGTCGAGTTTTGCCCCTGAATTCAGTGTTAAAATGTCTGAGTTATTGCTGGAGTTTGTTTCTAACGTACCTGCTCCATTTTCCATCCGGTCTAGAGAGTCTGGGAAGGCTTCGGGGGGTATAAGCTGCCTCTCAGCATCCCTCTCCAGGGAGTTGTTTGAACCTGCCATAGTGTTTTCACCCAGAATTAATACTTTAGGCAGGACTCTAAAATAAGTTTTAAGAGAGGGAGTGATTTTTACTTTAGGATCCTGCGAGCTATTTCTATGTAGAGATTTCTTATGCCTTAGTTTTGGAGCAGAGGATATTGGGTTTTTAACTATGGTGCGTAAAATTTCAGGGACCTCTGCTCTTATTTCTTTCTCTATTTTCCCAACCTTCTCTACATCTTTCCTCAACTCATTCTCCTTTCTTTCCTTTTCGCTTTTGCTGCCTTCTTCACCCTTGATACCCTTCTGCCTCCCATTTTGCCCAGTAGAGAACTCTCTGCAATTCGAAGGTTCACCCTCTACCCTGTCTCCCTCTCCAAGAGTTTCTGTCAAACTGCGGAGAGCATATGTAAATACTCCCTCCGCCTTGTCCCCAAAGAGAGCTTTTCTCCTACCCCTCTTAACTTCTGTATTGAAGTGACCCCTTTGCGGGGGCGCTGTGTCCTCCTCCTCGTCGATACCTTGCCTCTCAGAAGTCTTCGCGAGGCTGCCCCTCATCAGAGCCTCCTCTCCTCGTTGGAAAGCACCGCTAGACTCCTTCCGGAGGAAGCCTCCTCTGCCTCCCTCCCCCCCCCCCCCCGGAAGGAGATTTTCGCCGCTGCTCCTCTCCCCTTTTGGAGCTCCAGGGCCGCTCTATGCCAGACCCGCTCCGACGCCGTGATGATCCGTCAGGCTTGCATGCACTCTCCACCGAGCCGCATCAGCCCACCTCCGTTCGCCGCCTCCCACACAGAACTCCTATAGCAACGCGCCGGGATCAGCTTCTCTCGTCGTGCCTCAGAGCAGCCGAGAACCAGGAGCCTGTAAACAAGGTACACAGGGGGGGCTTATGCGATATATTTTGTTAACCCGCACGGGCCCGTAGATTTATCAAACATTTCCTTCTTCAGTCAAGGGCAAACTCAAAATATTTACAGCTCCTGCATTTACGGGTCTGTTTCAGATACCGTGGTCGCTTTTCCGGGAGCTCACCCGCGACCGGCTATTCACTGGCCGCCATGTTTTCCCTTTTCCGTCACGACACTCCATCTATCACTAATTCTGTCATTTGATATTCTCACCAGAAAAATCTTCATTTCATTATTATGGATCAATCCAGTTTCATCAATGTTATCATTATTTCTCTGATCTCACTGAGTGTGAATCCGTAGCCAGCACTCAAGAGTGGCTCTAAAAGTTAATTTGCTTTTTCAAAGAGTGCAAACTTACCTGAAGGCTGGTGGTTATGTTGCTACAGAGAGCTCAGTGTACATTCATCTTTTCAAATGTATGCATGCATGCAGTTCGGGTGGGCATACAAATCCGCTGCAAATACATTCATTGTTTTTCACTTACGATAAAATATACCAATTCAGGTGGAGAGACCACAAAAGCATGCACTGATTGTCAAGGATTTAAGGATTTTCAGGGATCCATGTAAAATAGCATTTTGCCTCCTGTTTAACTTCACATACCCTGAATAAGCCATTTATACTATATCCAGAAGACAATTTAAACACAGCCTAATTAGATCTTTGAAAAAAGATAGGCAACAATACTATAAACACATGCCAACTCTGAAAATAATATTTCCGTAATATTGGTTGGTTTTGAAAGGCTTTCACCACCCCACACTTATCATCCATATAACGCTGACCAAAGATATACTTTTTCTACCAACAGGCTCTTTTGAAGAAGTCAACCTGCATTTCTTCAACTAGCAATTATTTCAAAGGACGGCTGGTTAAACAGGGAAAGAGTTCAGGCTGATATCACATGCATCACTCTGTTTCATATTGTTTTGTACATATTATCAACCTGTGTAATTATGAAACAGATAATCACCTTTGCCCCAGGTATTGTATATTGATTGGTCAACTTTGAAGAATACTTTGCGTTTTATGTTATAAAATCCTTGCTCGCTAAACTTCAAAACCAGAATAAAAATAAGAAAAGAATAAAAAATACCTAAAGCAGAATAAAAGAAAAGAATAAAGATACCAAACCCAGAATAAAAAACACGTAAAGGAGACATGGTTATTGCATCTATTAATTAGAGGTCAGAATCTGTAAGTAAAGTAATAAATCTAACTGCTGAATACACTATGGCTGCAAGAATATTATTCAGTCACTCCTGCACTGAGAATGTGCAAAGCAAGGAAGTATGCATATTTTGCTTTCTCTTTTAGAGCATGCAGATTGTTTGTAAATATGGTTCCCATGCACCAGCTAAGCTACCGTCAATTTGGCCCCTGTTTTTAAGGCAGACATAATGTAAACAATTTAGGCGACGGTTGTCAATTGCTAAGTATAACAAGCATTTGCAATGCAATAGATCTCCCCTTTGCATAAGTTTGAGCTATTGGCATTGTAAATGACAATGCCTTTTATTTCTGTGTTTTGAAAACCTGCAAGCGGTGCGAAAACACGCACTTTGTACTTATAGTCGTTGCTTACGAGAAGCAAGGCTGGCAGTAACTGCACCTCTTTTACTGCCAGCCTTGCTTCACGTAAGCAAAGACTATAAGTGCAAAGTGTGTGTTTACGCACAAACTTGTGCAAAGGCGAGACCTATTGCATTGCAAATGCTTGTTTTTGTTAGGCACGGGGAGTTTAAGTGATTTGGTCAGAATCACAGAATGTTGAGCATAGTTGCCGAGACTCGAACCGGGTTCCCCAGCCTCGAGGTCGACCGCTCTAGGCCTAAGGCTACATCCTCTCTCCGTCTTCCCGATTCTCGTTTGGGGCCTCACGTCTGCCCCTTTCTCTGTCGGGGGCCCACAGTCTCTAATCCCAGGTGCGGCATCACTCCTGCGGTTTGCGGCAGCTGACAGCTGCACCCATGCCTTCGATCCCCGTGTGGGAAGCGGCTCCTCTTCAGGGCTCCCCTGGGCCGGGCTGTTAAGTTTTTATGGGACTAATAATGTCTCCCCTGGGGCATGAGACCTAAGGCACAGCAGCGCTTCCAACACATTCCAGAGCTCGGGCTGCGCAGGGAGTTAGTACAACCAGAAGGCCACATGTCCAACTCCGGGCCCGGCAGAAATGCAGGGCTAGGGAAAGATGGCAGGTGAGAGCCTGGGAGTCTGCAGGAGAAATATGTACGGGGGTTCTCTGGGTCTGCAGCAGGTTGTGAGCACGCTTCTTTCCGTAGGGACTGCCCGTTGTGCGTTCGTGGGTTCTCCACCCCACCCTCGTGCATGCCCTGTACTCCAGCAAGGCATCCACCCGCATGGTTTGCAGGGTCTGCTCTGACCCCAGGGGCCTTATGAGTGTACCTGCGACTGCTCTAGAGCCAAAGGGCCCTGTGTGAGCTCTCTGGTCCTGCACAGAGTATCTGCGACTGCTCTAGAGCCAAAGGGCCCTGTGTGAGCTCTCTGGTCCTGCACAGAGTATCTGCGACTGCTCTAGAGCCCAGGGGCCCTGTGTGAGCTCTCTGGTCCTGCACAGAGTATCTGTGACGGCTCTAGAGCCCAGGGGCCTTGTGTGAGCTCTCTGGTCTTGCACAGAGTGCATCTGTTGGTGTAGTCCTAAGTCACAGGAGTGCTGTGGACCCCGAGGGCTGTCTGTGCAGTCGCGCATCATGCATGTGCTGTGGACCCCAAGGGCTGTCTGTGCAGTCCCGCATCATGCGTGTCCTGTGGACCCCTAAGGGCCCACATCATGCGTGTGCTGTGGACCCCTAAGGGCTGTCTGTGTAGTCCTGCATCATGCGTGTACTCTAGTCTAGTCAAACTAGGCCGTCTGTGCGTGCTCCAGGGCTGCCTGTGATTGCGATGTCGAGTCGAGGGTGGTCAGGTAATAGGTTGCCGTGGTATGTAATCCGAGTGGCCTAGAGTGCGCGTCGCTCACGGCAGCGGATTGGTCGTGTGTGGTGGCCACAAACTACGAATCTTTTCCCTTGAACGAGATCTCTCTTTCCTGCCGATGCTTTCCGAGCTGCGCTAGCTCCAGTGCTAGGGAGCCCGGGCTGTTTCCTTGGCGCGCATTCGTCGTTTCCCGGCTCCATGGGTGGGTCTAGTGGGCACCCCTTCAGTAAACAGGGCAAGGCATTGCGTGGTGCGGCTGCCCCCTGCTAGAGAGCGCCCCTTGGGGTATATGCACGCCCTCCTGTCACTGGTGTAGGGAGAGTGCGGTGCACGCGTGAACGTCTGGCCCTGGTTCATTACCATCTCCCACCACCAGTCATATTGTACAGGGCCGCGAGCCGCGCACCCCATCCCTGGCGAGGCCTCCTCCGACTCCACCCTCTGGACGATTGACCACTCTGCGCTTAAATGACGGGACTGCAGCATGGGTAGATCAGATCTTATGCTGTAGTATGCGCCTTTCAAGCAGCGGAGGAGGTGCGACCCAAAGCAGGGCTTCCCTATGCCTGTTTTTGCCCCCATATGCCATGTGTTTATTTTGCGGTGGCGCAAATCACTTTCTAGTTTCGGTGCATTTTTGAGGATGAGCAATGTTATATGCAGTTGTCATTTTGCCTTATATTATTACCTTTTCTTGGCATTTGCTTAGTCTTGTTAAAACTATTTTTTGTGACAGCACCAACTTGTTGCATGGAAGTTCGTTGTTGCATGGTTGCGCTTGCTTCCAGGCCTAGAAAGGGGCTCTTGGCCACATCCAGCCCCGTCAAGCGAGGTTCTAAGCTGATCCAAAAGGGCCCTCGCCAGGGGCCACAGTCGCTCCTCTGTGTGTTTGTGTGGGCATCGGGCCCGGTTTCCTGCCCGCTACTCCAGCGGCTGAGGGGAAGCGGTAATGTCTTCCCTAAGTAAACGGGTTATGTTTTCACTGATTCATGGTGTGCCGAACTGCTTTATATTAAAACCGAGCGCCTCTGCTGGCGAGGGGAGATGGGGCTGCTTTCGGGATCCGAGAGGGTCCCTCGGGGAGCCTGTTACAGCGCACAACTCAGACCCTAAAGAGAGGGAAGACTCGAGGGCCTGGTCATTGGCACCTGTAAGTTCAGCGCCATACCCTACCGAGAGGTTTAAAATACTTTCAGACTGTCCTCAGCGCAGCTACTAACATGAAGTATCTCGGAGAATCCGATTCACTGTCGGGGTCTGAAGTGGTCCCAAGGGCGCCTGTGAGCACAGCGTCAAACCCTACAGGTAGGGAACTGTCAGGGTATGATATGGTGCCAAGGCCAAGGGAAGAGCAGACACTGTCTGGGTATGAGCCACTCTCTAGGGCTCTTGTTAGCACAGCTACTGATACTAAAGACAGAGGGAAGAGCAGAGACACTGTCCGGGTGAGACGCTTTGCTCGGCTTTTTCTGCCATCCCACTTGGACGGCCTCGCCTGCTAAAAGGTTTCTTGTCTTTATGGGACCATGTGTTTGGCCCCATAAAGATAAGAAACCTTTTGCGAGGAACGTAATTCAGGCAAGCCCGTCCAAGTGGGACGGCTCAAAAAGCCGAGCAAATACGTCACCAACAGCTCTTTTCCAATGGCTGGCCACCGTTTAGCATAAATGGTGACGCCAGCCAATGGAAAAGAGGGGCGGGGCTTAATGCCCTTTACTAAAAAATCCCCATATCATTCAGCGAGACTGCGCATGCGCGCAGCCTACGCTAGCGAGACCTGAAAAGGAATGCAAAAGCTTTGGTTTAAAACACAATGCAACAGTACTTAAAAAGAGCAATCAAGCCGAAGCAGTCAGTACTTGGTACTGCTGGAACAAGAGGAAGTAAAGCCAGCACACGCTGAACAATTAGAAGGCAGAATATAAGAGTGACAATGAAGCCAATGAATTGGTAAGTAGTGGGTGGGCTGAGAGCTAATTCCTGTATACAATATCCCCCACAAGGGTTGTGTATTTATGTGCATGCGCTATTGCAGGCGAGACCTAAAAAGTCAGCTCTGGCTATCACTGGGTCAGAGAACATAGATCCACACACCTTATGTCTTATCTACCAGTGATTCGTGGGCCAAGGTCCATTACAACACAAAACACTAGTATATTTCCAAAACAAAAAACTCTTATTTAAAATACCCACAGCTGATTCAATAAAATGGCAACATTCCAGACAGAAGACTGGTGCATGATTGCAGAGAGATAAACTAAGAAATGGGGCCCTGATTGAAGTGGCACTAGTGTATGAGCATATAAGTCTTTGCAAATGTTTGCAAAACAACATGTTTGAAATTAGCTTATTTATCCTAACGTCGACAAGAGGAAACATACAAAACCGAGCACTGACAAATCCAATCAGTTACATTTTTGTATAGTGCATGTGCACAGAGGCGTAGAACAGAGAGGAGCACTTGTACACAAGCAGGGAAACACATCTACAGACAACAATAGAAGTAAAGACCCATAGGCACACAGACAGCCTAGAACACAGAATAGGAGAAAAACATAGATACAGGCAAGCATGCACCCACATGCAATTCAGGCACCCAAATACACAGACAGTCCACAAAGTAATGCATTCGTGCACTTACAGTCCCCACACAGATTGATGAATGCATGCATGCACGTGTGAGTGGATGGATCTTCGGATTCGTGAGCATCGGTGAATATATTGATAACAAAGATTTGTGGATGGATAAATAATACAAATGTGGCCAACGTTGATATTTTGCCACAGCTTATGCTTCAATAGTGTGTACAAGTTTGTGTATCTGGGCAAAAAATCAAGCCATAAAAACATGCAACTGATCCTTTAATATTTTGGGAGCGGTAGCCTGTGAAAGATTCCCAGTGAACGCAACATGTTCAGGATAGGGAATATGCAGTATACATTGGAAAAAGCGACAGGCACTTTTTTTTTGAAAAAAAAAACAAAACAAAACAAAACAAAAAACAGAAATAAATCCCATCCAAATAGTGTCGTCCATTTGCCACACATTGCTTGCTTTTCAAGCACAGACCATTTATGCCTAAAATTCTACTTTCAAGCTTGACTTCCTTCTTTTTGAGATTTGTCATAAAACATAACCCTAAAAATGGGCCCTCATTTGTCGAAGTACAAGAGATCTGTAATTAAAGAGCTCTAATGTCAAGAAATCGTGACATTCCAAAGGGTGTTAAGAAACGTAATACCTACATATTATGATGACATCTAGTAGAAGCAGCAGACAAAGCTTTCCAGTAATTACAGGACAGCATCCGTATCAAGCACTTGTAAAACCCTTTCCACAATGGTCTCTCTAGGAAAGGGGCGAGAGTAGATATAAGATTCAAAAGGTGTGACTCTGTTTGAAACCTAGGGGAGACTGGTATGACCAGCTTTCGAAGAACTTGTAATAAGAGGGGTAGAATGTGACTAAGTGTACAAGTAAAAGTAGTACATTGTTCATTCGGCGTAACGAAGATGAGATGGGCCCTAATGCTAGTGAGGTCAGTGGCCCCCTCAGTAAACACCCCGAATGCCTCACTCGTCCTCTGAATGAGAGGGTTCTTGGTTTAACAACATGGGTCTGTTTTTTTTTCTTTTTAAATGTAACGCGCTTCACGTCTTTTAAGGAATATTTATGGGATGTGATGGGGTTTCAATAATATTGTGCCGTCTAAACCGTGAATTATTTAAAGGAAACCTTTTTGGAAATCAATCTGGCAAATGGTGCACCTTTAAGTGCATCATGAAATAAAACTGGTAAAAATGCTTACAATTTACAGGCAATTATACGGGTGGGAATTGCAGGTACTCCAAGTTTATGACAAATGTTTCAGTTTTACACTAAAGGGAGCAGCATTGACAAAGCCAAGAGGTCTCACCTGTGCAAGAGCTATTGGCTTTGCCAAATTGTTTAAGCTTTTTTCTACATCAGCCTGACTGCTGTTCAGCGTGGCTAAATTTTAGTGGGTAAAGAAGAGTGGCTTGGAGTGTAGTGTCTTTGAGTGGAGTGTTATGGAGGGGTGTAGAGGGATGTAGAGTGGAGTGGAGTTGAGTGAAGTGAAGTGTCATGGAGTGGCGTGGAGTAGTGTATGGTGTTGTGAAGTGTCATGGAGGGTGTAGATGGTCCTAGAGTGGAAGAGCGTAGAGTTGAGTGCAATAGAGTGGAGAAGAGTAGAGTGGCATGGAGTAGTGTAAAACAGAGTGGAGTGGCATGGAGGGTGGTGCGCAGAGTGTTGTAGCGTAGAGTGACGTAGACCGAGTCGATTGTGATAGAGTGGAATAGCTCAGAGTGGAGTAAAGTGTTGTAGAGTCGTTGCATAAAGTAGAGTGTAGTCGCATATTGTGCAATAGAGTGGACTGGAATTGCGTAGAGTGGAGTAGTGGAGTGGAATATAATGGAGTAGTGTGTTGTAGAGTAGAGTTGGGTAAAGTGGCAAGGAAGGGCATAGTGGGAGTTGAGTAGAACATCCTAGAGTGGAGTAGTGTTTTGGAGAGTCATAACATGGAGTAGAGTTTCATGGAGTAGAGAGTCATAGAGTGGAGTATCGTAGAATGGAGTGTCATAGAGTGAAGTGGCATAAAGTACAATGGTGCAGGGTAGATTGGTGTAGAATGCAATGGTGGTGTAGAGTGCATTGGTTTTGAGTATAATGGTGGAGTGCAATGGCGTAGAGTGCAATGACAGTGCAGTGGCGTAGAGTAGATTGTTTCAGAGTAGAGTGAAGTGGCATAGAGTGCAGTGGTGCAGGGTAGAGTGAGGAGGTGTAGAGTGGAGTAGAGTGCAGTGGTATAGAGTAGCGTGCATTGGCATGAAGTCTAGTGGTGCAGAATATATTAGAGTGGTGTGGAATGGGCAGAGTGGAATGGCATAGAGTGTAGTGGTGTTGAGTGCAGTAGAGTGGCTTAGAGTTGAGTGGTGCAGAGAGAAATGCAGTGGCATAGAGTGCAGTTGCATAGAGTGCATTGGCGTAAACTAGGAAGTTGCAGAGAGCAGTATCGTACAGTACATTAGTGCCGAGTAGAATAGAGTGGCGTAGAGTACAATGGTGTAGAGTGGTGTAGCTTGCAGGGGCATAGAGTGCAGTGGTGCAGAGTAGAGTGGCATTGAGTTTAGTGGTGGATAGTGCAGTTTTGTAGGGTAGACTGTCATAGAGTGCAGTGGCGTAGAGTGAAGTGGTGCAGAGTAAAGTGGTGAAGAGAGCAGCGGTGTAGAGTACAGTGGTGCAGAGTAGAAAAGAGTGGCATAGAGTGCAGTAACATAGAACACAATGGTGTAGAATGGCATCCCTTGCAGCGGCGTAGTGTTTTACAGAGTAGAATAAGGCGGTGTACAGTGAAGTGATGCATAGTAGTTGACCTAGAGTGCATTGGCATGAAGTAGAGTGGGCAGCATACATGAGAGTGGCATAGAGAGGTGCACCGTGGCGTGCAGTTGTGTAAGGTGCAGTGGCGTAGAGTGGTGCAGAGTGCATTGACATAGAGTGCAGTGTTGCAGAGTATAGTGTCATAGTGTGGAGTGGTGTAGAGTGGAGTGATGCAGAATAGAGTGAAGTGGTGCATACTAGAGAGGGATAGAGTGCAGGGACATAGAGTGCAGTGGTTCACAGTAGATTAGAGTGGTGTAGAGTGTAGTGGCGTAGGATGCATTGACTTAGAGTGGCCAAGAGTAGAGTGCAGTGGCAGAGAGTGCAGTGTTTGCAGAAAAAAGTGTTGTGGAGTGTAATGGTGTACAGTAAAGTGCCATAAAGTACGTTGGTGTAGAGTGCAGTGGTGTAGAGTAAAGTGATAGAGAGTACAATAGTATAGAGTAGATGGCAGTGGCATAAAGTGGGTCTGACACAGCTGGAGAAGCAGCCTGAAACGCTCCATTCATGCTTAAGAGAGGTGTTTGACTGGATGACCAGGTCATCGCTCAAATTGAACGGCTCAAAAACTGAGCTGATGATCTTGGGCCACTCAAACTTCGCCCTCTCGCCGAGCAGCTGGCCCAACTGTATGGGCACTCCGCCTGACCCAAAGAAGGAAATTAAGAGCCTGGGGGTCTGGCTGGAGCCTGATCTGTCCTTTAGGACACACGCCAAGAAGATCGCTGGCGTGTGTTATGGACTGCTCCGCTCGGCCCGTAAGGTTCTCCCCCTCTTACCGGAACTCTCCCGGAAGCTGTTAGTCCAAGGTCTAATCATCTCACGCCTGGACTACAGTAATGCACTCTTTCTCGGAGCACCGGAATCAACGTTCAAAATCCTGCAACAAGTGCAGAACGCGGCAGCCAGGCTGCTGCGGAACGTTCCGGCCAGGCAATCAGCCAGGCCCGCTCTAAAGGCACTCCATTGGCTCCCGGTCAAAGAGAGAGTGACCTTCAAAGCCCTCTGTATTGCTCACAAGAGCATTCAGGGGAAAGGACCTGCTATTCTGAAGGACATGATTCGGCCCTATAAGCCCACCAGAGCCTTACGCTCCGATAATAAACACCTCCTTCAGATAAAGAGAATTAGGAGAGCCCGTTCAGGTGGCAGGAGCTTTTCCATCCATACTGCACACGCCTGGAACTCCCTCCCACTCTCACTACGCTCTGAACCAAACCTGCTCAGGTTCAGGAAACATTTGAAAACTTATCTATTTCCAGAATAATTCTAAATCTGTTCTGCTTCACACAGGCAGCTTGCTCTGATTCTCTATAAGCGCTGGGATGCCTCTGGGTAACCGTGCGCGGTACAAAATTCGTTAATAATAATAAAGTGTTGCATAGTAGAGTATAGCGGCGTAGAATTGAGTGGTGCAGAGTGGACTGGCCTAGAGGGCAGTGGCATCAAGTGTATTGGTTTTGAGTAATGTGATGTAAAGTGCATTGGCGTTGAGTGCAGTGGTGTAGAGTGCAGTGGCGTAAAATAGAGTGGATTGGAGTGGAGAGGTTCAGGGTAGAATACAGTGGCATAGCGTGGAATGGCATAGAGAGGAAAAGAGCGGTGTAGAGTGCAGTGGTATAGAGTAGCGTGCATTGGCATGAAGTCTAGTGGTGCAGAATATATTAGAGGGGTGTGGAAGGGGCAGAGTGGAATGGCATAGAGTGTAGTGGTGTTGAGTGCAGTAGAGTGGCTTAGAGTTGAGTGGTGCAGAGAGGAGTGCAGTGGCATAGAGTGCAGTTGCATAGAGTGCATTGGCGTAAACTAGGAAGTTGCAGAAAGCAGTATCGTACAGTACATTAGTGCCGAGTAGAATAGAGTGGCGTAGAGTGCAATGGTGTAGAGTGGTGTAGCTTGCAGGGGCATAGAGTGCAGTGGTGCAGAGTAGAGTGGCATTGAGTTTAGTGGTGGATAGTGCAGTTTTGTAGGGTAGACTGTCATAGAGTGCAGTGGCGTAGAGTGAAGTGGTGCAGAGTAAAGTGGTGAAGAGAGCAGTGGTGTAGAGTACAGTGGTGCAGAGTAGAAAAGAGTGGCATAGAGTGCAGTAACATAGAACACAATGGTGTAGAATGGCATCCCTTGCAGCGGCGTAGTGTTTTACAGAGTAGAATAAGGCGGTGTACAGTGAAGTGATGCATAGTAGTTGACCTAGAGTGCATTGGCATAAAATAGAGTGGGCAGCATACATGAGAGTGGCATAGAGAGGTGCACCGTGGCGTGCAGTTGTGTAAGGTGCAGTGGCGTAGAGTGGTGCAGAGTGCATTGACGTAGAGTGCAGTGTTGCAGAGTATAGTGTCATAGTGTGGAGTGGTGTAGAGTGGAGTGATGCAGAATAGAGTGGAGTGGTGCATACTAGAGAGGGATAGAGTGCAGGGACATAGAGTGCAGTGGTTCACAGTAGATTAGAGTGGTGTAGAGTGTAGTGGCGTAGGGTGCATTGACTTAGAGTGGCCAAGAGTAGAGTGCAGTGGCAGAGAGTGCAGTGTTTGCAGAAAAAAGTGTTGTGGAGTGTAATGGTGTACAGTAAAGTGCCATAAAGTACGTTGGTGTAGAGTGCAGTATTGTAGAGTAAAGTGATAGAGAGTACAATAGTATAGAGTAGATGGCAGTGGCATAAAGTGTTGCATAGTAGAGTATAGCGGCGTAGAATTGAGTGGTGCAGAGTGGACTGGCCTAGAGGGCAGTGGCATCAAGTGTATTGGTTTTGAGTAATGTGATGTAAAGTGCATTGGCGTTGAGTGCAGTGGTGTAGAGTGCAGTGGCGTAAAATAGAGTGGATTGGAGTGGAGAGGTTCAGGGTAGAATACAGTGGCATAGCGTGGAATGGCATAGAGAGGAAAAGAGCGGTGTAGAGTGCAGTGGTATAGAGTAGCATGCATTGGCATGAAGTCTAGTGGTGCAGAATATATTAGAGTGGTGTGGAAGGGGCAGAGTGGAATGGCATAGAGTGTAGTGGTGTTGAGTGCAGTAGAGTGGCTTAGAGTTGAGTGGTGCAGAGAGGAGTGCAGTGGCATAGAGTGCAGTTGCATAGAGTGCATTGGCGTAAACTAGGAAGTTGCAGAGAGCAGTATCGTACAGTACATTAGTGCCGAGTAGAATAGAGTGGCGTAGAGTGCAATGGTGTAGAGTGGTGTAGCTTGCAGGGGCATAGAGTGCAGTGGTGCAGAGTAGAGGGGCATTGAGTTTAGTGGTGGATAGTGCAGTTTTGTAGGGTAGACTGTCATAAAGTGCAGTGGCGTAGAGTGAAGTGGTGCAGAGTAAAGTGGTGAAGAGAGCAGTGGTGTAGAGTACAGTGTTGCAGAGTAGAAAAGAGTGGCATAGAGTGCAGATACATAGAACACAATGGTGTAGAATGGCATCCCTTGCAGCGGCGTAGTGTTTTACAGAGTAGAATAAGGCGGTGTACAGTGAAGTGATGCATAGTAGTTGACCTAGAGTGCATTGGCATAAAGCAGAGTGGGCAGCATACATGAGAGTGGCATAGAGAGGTGCACCGTGGCGTGCAGTTGTGTAAGGTGCAGTGGCGTAGAGTGGTGAAGAGTGCATTGACGTAGAGTGCAGTGTTGCAGAGTATAGTGTCATAGTGTGGAGTGGTGTAGAGTGGAGTGATGCAGAATAGAGTGGAGTGGTGCATACTAGAGAGGGATAGAGTGCAGGGACATAGAGTGCAGTGGTTCACAGTAGATTAGAGTGGTGTAGAGTGCAGTGGCAGAGAGTGCACTGTTTGCAGAAAAAAGTGTTGTGGAGTGTAATGGTGTACAGTAAAGTGCCATAAAGTACGTTGGTGTAGAGTGCAGTGGTGTAGAGTAAAGTGATAGAGAGTACAATAGTATAGAGTAGATGGCAGTGGCATAAAGTGTTGCATAGTAGAGTATAGCGGCGTAGAATTGAGTGGTGCAGAGTGGACTGGCCTAGAGGGCAGTGGCATCAAGTGTATTGGTTTTGAGTAATGTGATGTAAAGTGCATTGGCGTTGAGTGCAGTGGTGTGGAGTGCAGTGGCGTAAAATAGAGTGGATTGGAGTGGAGAGGTTCAGGGTAGAATACAGTGGCATAGCGTGGAATGGCATAGAGAGGAAAAGAGCGGTGTAGAGTCCAGTGCCTTAGAGTAGATTCTTTCAGAGTAGATTGCAGTGGCGTAGAGTGCAGTGGCATAGAGTGCAGTGTCATAGAGAGCAGTGACATAGAGTGCAATGTTGCAGAGTAGACTGTCATAGAGTGCAGTGGTGTATAGTAGAGTGGCATAGAGTGCATTGGTGTGAAGTGCAGTGGCATAGAGTGGTGGGGAGTAGAGTGACGGAGAGTACATTGGTGAAGAGTAGAATAGAGTGATGTGATGTACAGTGTATTGACATCAAGTGTTGCAGAGTAGACTATAGTATCATAGAGTGCAGTAGTGCAGAGTAGATTGGCAAAGAGTGCATTGGTTTTAAGTGAAGTGCTTTAGAGTGCATTGGTGTAAAATGCAGTGAGGCAGAGTAGAGTGGAGTGCCGCAGAGTGCAGTAGCACAGAGTGGAGTGGCGCTGAGTGGAGTAGCGCTGAGTGCAGTGGCGTAGAGTATATTGTTTCAGAGTACAGTGGAGTGGTGCATGGTACAGAATCGCTCCGAGTGGTGTAAACTGGATTGGCATAGTGTGCAGTGGCATAGAGCAGAGTGGTACAGAGTAGAGTGCATTGGTGTACAGCGCAGTGGCATAGAGTGCAGTGTTGTGGATTAGAGTGGCATTGAGTGTAGTGGCGAATAGTGGAATGATGTAGACTGCAGTGGTGAAGAGTGCAGTACTTCATAGTAGAGTAGTGTGAGGTAGAGTGTATTGGCATAGAGTAGAGTGGTATAGAATAGAGAGGTGTAAAGTGAAATGGCTTAGAGTGGAATGGTGCAGAATAGAGTGGAGTGGCGTGGTGTGGAGCGGTGCAGAGTAGAGTGGAGTGGGTTAAAGTGAAGTATGCAAGGTGTGGCAGTTCGGGCTGGACTGTACCCATGAGGAACAGGGTCAAGACTGATTTGCATATGGCTGGGTCTGAACTGGGATCGTGAAGTGAGCTAAAGGGGGACAAGGATGTGGTCTAACAGCTAGAGCGGTCGATCTCAAATCTGGTGACCAGGGTTCGAGTCTTGGCAATGACACTCAACATCCTGTGATTCTGGACAAATGATTTAATCTCCTCTTGCCTAACAAAAAAGAATGTGTACTTGTGTAACACAACTTATTCTCATATAAAGCGCTCTGATACCTTTGCGATATAAAACTAAAAAAAAAAGAACTATGATGGATTCAGCCCAGATCTGTTATTGGGGGTGAGTGTCTTAAACGTTTCAGCGCTCTGGCCATCATCTCCCTGTGTTTGCTGTGGTAGCGTAGGGCCATTACAAACAACACATCTTAAATTCAAATTACCAATACATTTGCACAGACAAACAGTTTTAGTGATAAAAGTAAACATCACACAAGCGATAATGTGTGGAAACGTCGTCACCTAATGTATTGATTTGTTTTGATCATATTAAAATATTTGTTTCCCTTACACTTCAGAATTACCCAAAAATGTGCTTTATTTGTGCTTTTCTGAATGTGTTATATTCTGAAATATCCGTACAGTTCATGTATAGCCATTAAAATTTAGATGCTCTACAAAAGTGGGGTGTTAATTCACACAGGAAAAAACGGCTCTCGTCAAATAACATAATGTAAATAAACAGAAGTAATCTTGTGGTGCCACAAGTGAGGGAAAAAACCCTAAACCCTCAGAGTTAGGACCCAAGGGTCCGAAATGAAAATGTCAATTCCTATGCACACGCATTCAAGTGATACGATAGTTCGCCAAATCGTAGGTGAATAGATGGAGGCAAGTAATGTCTCTTGATGTATTCTCTTTGTCATTATTCAAGATAACAACACAAGGTCCAACCAATACGTGTTTAGTCGTTAGGGTGTAAACCCTCGACTTCTTCAGGGCTGTAGTGTAATAGATACGATATTCCAAACCTAATTACCGGTTATAATTCTGACCAGTCTGGTCATGAGTAATCCAATATATCCAATCCAATTAAAATGTATTACGCTGTGAGTCTTTAAGTCATGGCATCAGAAGTAAAACTTAAAGACTCATGGCATAATAAATACAAAGAGAATACATCAAGAGACATTACTTGCTTCCATCTATTCACCTATTCACGATTTGGCGAACTTTCGTATCACTTGAATGCGTGTGCATAGGAATTGAATTTTTCATTTAAATGTAAATGTGTGCCAGAAAACAAATAACATCATACAGCCTTCCTCAAGCACACCCCTAGTAGCCATCATGATTCTCATTTAAATCCTCTTACTTTGAAGTCAGATAAAGAAAAGTAAACACTAAGCTCCACGGAAGACAAAGCCAGTCATTTACCTCTGTCCTTGAATGCAGAGCAAATATCACAAGATGAGAACAAGATGTAAAGGCCTCTTTACAGAAATCCAGTAAGTAGGGTCTGGGTAACGGAAGGGACGAACTCAAGCTAGAGAGCCCAAAACAAATAGAGCCAGCAGAAAGAAAGCAAGCAAATGTGAGTTGCAAAGCCAATGGTAAGCAATGGGTGGAATGCATTCCCGAGGAAGCTTTACGAATGTCCCCAAGATATAGTTAGAAAACCAGACAGCTGCGCTGTCTAGTAGGCTTTGACCTAAAAATGGAATGGAATGCCCTAGTAGACCGCCACATGAGGTAGACCTCAAGCACAACACCACACTGTCACTTAATTCACATATTTTCAAATTTTCTACAGTAGATTCCACAATGATAAATTTTCCCCACCTCTGTACAGTTTTGCATTAAGGAACCTGTTTGTCTAAACCTGTAAAAAGCTGCAAAATCGACATGGTTGCATAGTTTTCACAATGCTTAGCAATGCAAATGTGACACGCCTCCTCAGTGCTACATTAATTCACAGTTTCATCTGTCTGCTTCTTAAGTGTCTTCTTTTTAACCATGGGCCTCTGTTATGTAAAGCTTACATGAAAGTGCACTGCCCAGAGGTTGCTAGCTCAGCACTCTGGCACACTGTTCTGTTTTACAGTTATTGAAACCTGTGATCATTTTACACACACATTTCTACAGCACGTGCATCAACCCGCTGAGATTTCTGAGTGGGATTCACACATTGGACTTCGAGCTTACATATTCATATGTTTCTGCAGTTGATATATTAACAGTTAAAGCTGACTCACAAGGATTAAACCCGGTGACCTGCAGATTACACTCACAGCTAGCTCCTGAATAGGTACAGTAATCCAATGTGGATGCTGACTCACACTTGACCTGTACCATTAGAACCTATTTATATTTCTATTCTCCATGCTGCCTCGCTTTTCAAGCTCTGGCTACGTTCGGGCATTTATGCTACTTCTTTTCATTCTGTTCTCTTTTGCTCCTTCCTGCCCCACTTTTCTAGTTTGGTACTTTTACTTACGTTTCCTTAAGTCTTTTTTCTCTCCATTTCTATTATCTGCTGTTGTTTGTTTTTTCATTTTTCCTCTTCTTTATCACGTTCTTAATTTGACCAGTTATATCTTTCTCTTCCTTTCCTCTCTTTCCTTACTTCCTTTTTGTATACACTCTGAAACATCTTCATGGACAGATCTGCTGCTTATGAGCTTGTCCAAATCACTGCACAGTGTGTATGGGACTGCCACAGCTAAAGGCAGGTGAAGTCCAAGGGGACCACAGAGCTGACTGGAAGATCTTAAGAGGCAGCCTGGATGTCAGGCCAGTCGCTCTATATCCTTGTACAAAGGTAAATCCGCCAACGGATCATACACATATCAGGAGTAGAGTAGCAAACTGCACAGTAACTTATGCAGTGAGCACTTTCCATCTCTGGTTGTTGTGGCCACTGCAAGGGCCCGGTTACTGATTCCTACCTCTCTGCATTATTCAGCTGTGCAGACATTAAACATTATGGGCCCTATTCACGAAGATAAATTCATCCGTATGACTGAATAATTCATCCGTATGACTGAATGTATCAGGATGAAAATAAGAAAGATCACACCAGGACTTTCTGGGGTTGTAGGGGAAGGAGGCCTTCCACCGGGAAAAATATTTTCCCTCCAGGGAAACAAAAAAAATGCATTTTTCCAGGAGGCATCTGTTCCTAGTATGCGGATTTATCTGCTATGGAGAACTCCGCAGAAGGGGAAAAGGAGACTTTGGGGAAAAAAAGTCAAATTTCTGGCAACCTTTGTGAATCCCACAAGAAACTAAAAGTAAGTTTAGACGGAGATCTGAATCTTTGCCCATGATTTTTAATTTTTCTTTGAGAGTAGGGCCCTTCATGGCGTTATGTAGAACTGTAAAAAGAATGTATTGGAATAAATCTATTGGTGCTCACTAGAAATTAACCCATCTTCATTTGTAATTTCCATGCAACTTAATTTTTGGCCAAAGGGCAGTTTCTGTTATTAATAACGAAGTGCTGGTGAGCCAACTATGGTTTCCTTTTTAACATCAGCCATCCCCCACATGCTGGGAGTGGTAACCTTAAAAAGGAGATTGCTCTTTTTAGGTCGAGCATTCGAGACCTCTTGTATATACTTTAGTATACACTTATTAGGTCAAGCATTCGAGACCTCTTGTATATACTTTAGTATATACTTATATGTGTATGTACTTTGTGGGCTCTGGAGATCAGCCCTAGGATTATCTGCTTCCGCTTCGGGACTTTATTTTACGTTCAACTGCCTCTATTTAACTGTCTTGATAGAAAACGACCAGTAGATGTCAGTAAAATAGCAGAATGGCTTTCTGCTTGCTCAACTGCCTCTATTTAACTGTCTTGATAGAAAACGACCAGTGGAGGTCAGTATAATAACAGAACTGCTTTCTGCTTAGGGACTTTCTTTCTTTAATTTTTCTGGCAATTGCCTCTATTTAACTTTCTTGATAGAAAACAACCAGCAGAGGTCATTAAAATACCAGAATCACTTCAGTATTCTCTAGATTCCAGTCCTTAGAAATTGTCTTCCACGAGCACCCGCAGAAAATAATATTTTTTTCTAATCTTGTATTTTCAGTGATATGACCATTGAAGGCCCTGATTTTATATTAAAAACAGACCTTTGGACTATACCATTTCCCGCTGAAAGGCAATATTTCTCTCCATGTGTTCCCATACCTGGCATGTCACGCAGTTTGATGATTACTTGCCCTCCATGTTAAAGAACAGTAGATGTTTCAGCACTTAGGCTAATGTGCTGCATAGCTAAATACATATAAGGTCCCAAAATGCTTGTTTTAGCTATAGTCCTCTCATACATTAGAGAGTAAAAGAGATTCCAATTTGTCAAACCACAATGTAATAATATTTTGTGGCAGTTCCTGCTTGTAAGATATTGCCTAATACATCACAAGCACAGTCATTTGTGAGATATTTTGTTTACATTCAGGGGTCTTAGTGCCCTCCCATTGCTTACCATTGGTTGGCTTTATCATTACTCTAATTTGCTTGCTTCTGGTCTGTTAGCATGTGCCGCAGCCATTTCCTTTTCTTGTGATTGGCCCTTCCCTGGAGCATGGCCCAAGTTCTTGTGCCTGTCTACTGCTCATGCTTTTGGGAAATATATTTTTCTTTTTACTTCCTGTATTTCTCCCCTGTCCATCTGCTATGGCCCACCCTCCCTCCTGTTGTCTGTGTTGTTGCCTCCCACCTTTCTTCCTATTGTCCATGTTCCTTGGTGCCCATGTTGCCTACCCACCTGCCATAAGAAAAAAAACAGTATGACCCTGCCAGTGCTGGCCACGTCATAGCACCTTTTTTGTAACTTTTAATCTTGCTGCTCAGCAGCCGAGCTACTGTGCAACATGGGTAAAATACATTAGCAAACAACTTGCTCTGACATAGATGAGACCGATTAGCTTTGACAATGATTAATTTTAAGTAGCAGATTGTAAGGAGAGTTTCCACTTGTGCACTGCACTAAAGAACTTTCATCTTACTTTATGTTTATGAAACTTTTTTTTTATCTGCAGAGCGCCTAATTTGGTCTGTGCTTTACCTTTATTTCTGTATTGAAAGTTTAAGTCTTAATTACAGAACACAATTTTATCACACATAATATTACTCATTGGCCTGTAACGGTATTGAATATGTTAACAGGTGAATAATATTTAGCTCAACCTGTGAAGTGGAATTATTTTTGCAGAGCTGCAATGCTTAGCATGCATTTGTCTACAGTACAAAGTGAATTTGCATCCTTTGCAATGAATATATTTCAACATGATATCAGTGATATTTGTTTATTCTTAAGGGAAGCAATATCTATATGGGGATAGTCTGCAGTTGCTCCTTGCACCCTCGCCCACTGTAAAGGCAATAGGTCTGGTGTTGGGTGCCAGCCTTTTGGCTTTGTCAATGATCATTTTGCAATGTTTTTAAACTTTAGTTTTTGAGGAACTGCCAGAACTTTGCCATTAAAAGAAAGAAACATTGTTTTAGTAGTCCCTGGCACATAAGGGAACTACAGTGCGCGGATGGGCTCCTGGTGCATGAGCAGAATGCCATCATTCACATTGAAGTTAGCCAAGTCTGATATGGGCTGCCCAATGCTGTAGGCTGTAGTGGGTAGAAAAAACATTTGTTTGACACAACAAGAGACCATTGGATGAAGAGGATTGACTGAAAGTTCATGTAAGTCAGTGTGTTTTATATATATATTTATATATACATGTTACCTACTGTAGCCAGTAGGTAGTTATAGTTAGGACCTAGTTACATAGGAAAAGCATTTTTTAACTTACCTATAACTTTGGCGTAGTTTGACCAATCTTCATGAAATTTCTCCCAAAAAGTGTCAAAGTAGGTTCTGTGTGTCATGGAAAGTTTGGGAGGGATCCGCACAGTGGGGGCCGAGAAATAGGGGCACAAAATAAGGGTGTGTTTCTAATGTTAATTCCCATAGGAACGCATTGTCGAACCTACAGTCCGAACCACTGGACGGAATTACACCAAATTTGGTAGAAAGGTAGATGTTGTTACGCAGATTGTGCTTTTTGTTACTTTGTGCAAATCTGTTCAGTGGTTCTTGAGAAATTAAATCCGAACAGTATAGATATATCTCTGGTTGTGGATATTTTGCGGTGATCACGGTTAAATTGCGAGGAGTTTGCGTAAACCGAGAAAGCACACCATCGAGAATGCTGTGATTGGCTGGATAAAACCTGAACAGAAAGTTGTGGCCACCATTTTATGTATTGGGAACTTTTTTTTTTTTAAAGTGACATAAGTGGTTATGGTATAGACACTCTGGCCCTATATTTTATTATGGGGGGGTATTAGTGACACAAGTTATGTGTACAAAATAGATTTTTTTTATCGTGCAAGATATTTGCGACATTGAAGCGGCCACCAGCTCGGCCCCCCGTGTACTGTTGCAGTTATCGACCTATCCGCGACGTTCGGTGTCATCGCGAACAAGGAAGATCTATTTTAAAGATGAATTTTTTGCAAACTACCTTGAAAATATGATTTTAACCCCTTCAGCGCGGCGCGGATTTCCGCGCCGCGCTGAAGATTCCGTGCGCGGGCGGGGCCATGACGGAGCGGTTCCGTCATGCGCACAGCGCAACCGACGCACGTGACGGAACCGCTCCATCACAAGCGTCGAAGGGGTTAAACAGTGCAGCACTAATAAACCCCTAGTGTCTAAAATACTGTAAAGTGAGTGCATATGCGTGTTTTACACTTTATTAAAAAAAAAGGTACGATCATCGCGGCTACCGACATCCTCGCGATACTCAGAATACTCACGAACATAGAAAATTGGTTTCAAAGATTGTTTTTATACAAACTCCCAATAAAAATATGACTTTGAACAGTGCAGCAATAAACCCCTAGTCTCTGAAATACTGTAGAATATGTACATATATGTGTTTTACACCTCTTAAAAAAGGCACGATCGTCACGGTTACCGAAGTTATTGCGACTCTTGGTGTAATCATGAAGACAGGAAGTAGGGTTCAAACACAGTTTTTAAGAAAGAGTACTACAAATATATGTGTACAAACATGTTCCTTAAGTTAGTAATATGTGTATTGTAATAGTAAGAATGAATTTTTTAAGTTATAATTTTTTTATGTGGTGGTGGTCGTTGAATGTTTGCATTTGTTCGCGGAGCTAAAAAAAAAATCATTTAACAACATTTTGACTCTTGGGTGGCTCTGACAAGAGCCCTTGTGTTGAGAGTGTGTATAAGACAGCTACATATAAGACTGTATGCAAAATTTCAGACTATCTATAAACACCCTGTTCCCTTTATCTGTAAAGTGAACTCCATCACCT
This sequence comes from Triturus cristatus, assembly GCF_964204655.1. Lineage (NCBI taxonomy): Eukaryota > Metazoa > Chordata > Amphibia > Caudata > Salamandridae > Triturus > Triturus cristatus. Next base: position 800,232,616 of record NC_140591.1, read on the forward strand.
CTTTATATTCCATGCATGTGAAAACACATATTTTTATGGTCTCTGAGGAAAGCAGCAACAGTTTTAGTAACATGTTTCCTGTTTTTGTCAATCTGTGGACATAATTGTTTGGCCACTTCCATTTCTGTCTTTGGCACATATTAGAGTACACCAAGACTGTGTGAGGGAAAAGCGATATCAGTTCTGCATAGGTATGTTTCATTAGGATTTCCAGCCCTACCCCAGTCAATGTGCCTATATCATTGCCAGCGCAGTGCACAATCATGAGGTGACGAGCTTAGAAGTCCACAATGGTTGTAACCAAAGGCAGTGTTGAGACAGATTATTGAGTAGGAAATGTCGACTTACACAAATATCGAGTTGGAAATTTCCTGGTTCAGAAATATCGACAGCAAGAATATTGTGGTCAAGAATATTCCATTTAAGGTAAGAAATATCGTTAAAAAAATATAGAAGTCATTAATATTGTTTGCAAAAATATAGTTGTTTAAAATATCTCTTTTTAAAATAGTGTTATGTATTTTAATTTATATTTTGAATGTATGTGATGTATATTTTTTTGTATAAGTATTGTTTATGTTTTTTAATATGTGTGTTAACATTTTAGTAGTTATTTAATAACATTTTGAGTTTTTTAGTTCCGTAGTGGGTTGTGGGTTTATAGGGGAATAGGGTGGGAAGTAATTTAATTACAATAAATTAATGATTATTTTTTATTTATTTAATTTAAATTTTATAGTGTTAGCTGTGGGAATTAATTTATTTATAATTAATTATTAATTGGTTGTTAATTAATAATAATTAATTGATAATTATTTTAATTGTTTTATTTTTTTAGGTGCGGGCTGTGGGGTTTATAGGGGTAAAGGGTGGGAAGTAATTTATTTCTGATTAATTAATAATTAGTTGTTAATTTATATTAATTAAATGATTGAAACTTAATAACGGAAATCATGTAATTAATTTTAGGTACGAGTTGTGGATTTATTGGGGTAAGGGTGGAAAGTAATTTATGTTTAATTAATAATTAGTTGTTAATTTATATTAACTAATTAATTGATAATTTATTATGGTAATTGTGTGATTTCTTTCAGGTGTGAGTTGTGGGGTTTATGGGGTAAAGGGTCAGAAGTAATTTATTTGTAATTAATTAATAATTAGTTCCTAATTAATACTGATTAATTCATTGAAAATTAAATATGGAATTTAATTAAGTTTAGATGTGGGTTATGGGGTTTATAGGGGTGAAGTGTGGGAAGTAATTTATGTTTAATTAATAATTGGTTGATCATTAATGTTAATTAATTAATTGATATTTAATTAGGGTAGTTTATATTTTTTGTGTGTGGGTTTTACTTTTTTAGGGGTAAAGGGTGGGGAGAAGATACATTTTACTTACTTTATATTTTTAATTGAAAATAAGTTTTAATTGTGTAATTAATTTTTTTACAGTTTAATTTTACCAGTGGTTTGTGGGGATTATAGGGGAAAAGTGTGGGAAGTTTATTATATATATATATATATATATATATATATATATATATATATATATATATATATATTCACAGAAAAAACCATAGGTTTCAGGCACGTTATAGTTAGGAATTAGCATTTAAAAAACCTCAGAAATTCACTGAAAAAACCATAGGTTTCAGGGGTGTTATAGTTAGCTGGACTTTTCACTTGTACAAAACCATTGAAATTCCCCCGTTATAGTTAGTTCAGCTAACTATAACTCGCCCGCCCGCAATGCACTGCTGATGACGTCACATATTACATCACTCATGACATGGTCAGTGACATCACTGATGACATCACTGATGACATCTCAAATGACATCACTGATGACATCATCCAGTGAATGTGTGTTTTTCTGAAAATTAAATATGTTTTATATATGTATATCTCAAGGTCGATGGAAGAATAAATGGGTATATAAGTGTCTAAATGGATGATTTATTTTTGAAAAATTGATTGTGTTACTGACTGATTAAGTGTATCATAGTGAATACATGGCTTAGTGAGTAATGTTTAAATATGTAAATATCTGTATCAGTCTCTCACTTTGTATATAAGTGGCTGCATGGGTTGGTGAGTAGCTACATGGGTGTCTATATAGGTTATTAGTTGGTTTTTTGAGTATCAGAGTGTCTGCATGGTTCGGTGGGGGGTATTACGTAGTGCATAGGTGCATGAATGAGTGACTCACTCTTTGTATGTGTTGAAGACAGCATGTGTGCAGGACTGTATGGGTGGATGAGTGTGTGTATGGGTGTGTTAGTGAGTGAATGACTGTCTCAATAGTGTCTTTATGAGTAACTACATATGTTTTAAACTAGTATATGTGACTATTGGTGTATATAAGTGAGTATATGTGAGAGTGAGAGATTGAAAGAGTTCCTGTATGAATAAGTATGTGTTTCTATAAGTGATTGTTTAAAAGACTAAGTATGTGTAAGTTTCCGTAGAAGTAAGTGTGGTGGTGTGTGTATAACTGTATATGCAAGTAAATGTATGTTTGATTCTTTATTAGCATGAGTGACTATGTGTGTGAGTAACTCTATGGATGAGTGGCATTGTGTAACAGGATGTATAGGTGCATGAGTACATATGATGAGTGAGTACATGTATGAGTGACTGTATAGGACTGTTGGTGAATGAGTGGATGTGTATGTGGATCTTAGAATTACTGAAGAGGTTGTTGTAACTGGTATTGGTATGTCCATTGTTTTGAAAAGTTTAGTCTCTATTTTTGAATGTGTGTATCAAAGGTTATATTAGGGTGAGAGGAGGTCTGCCACTCTATCACAAGGATGATGTCATCAGTGATGTCATTTGAGATGTCATCAGTGATGTCATGAGTGATGTCACTGACCATGTCATGAGTGATGTAATATGTGACGTCATCAGCAGTGCATTGCGGGCGCGCGACTTATAGTTAGCTGAACTAACTATAACGGGGGAATTTCAATGGTTTTGTACAAGCGAAAAGTCCAGCTAACTATAACACCCCTGAAACCTATGGTTTTTTCAGTGAATTTCTGAGGTTTTTTAAATGCTAATTCCTGACTTTAACGTGCCTGAAACCTATGGTTTTTTCTGTGAATTTCAAAGGTTTTTTAAATGCTAATTTCTAACTATGCCTACAGAGATAGGACATGTGAAGAAAGAAGAAAAAACGCTCAGAAAGAAAAAAATGAAGTGCAGAAAGAAGCAACAGAAGTCCTCAAAGACGAAGAAAAGTGCAGGAAGAAGGATAACGTGCAGAAAGAACAAATAGAAGAGCAGAAAGAAGCCTTGTTGCAAAATCATCCTGTACCCTCAACTTTTTCAGACAGATACTGGTGGTAACTGAGTCTGACTAACCAGTCCTAGAGCCAGTGCTATGTTAAAAGACACTTAGAATACAGTGAAAACACCTACATACACTAGGGAACATTATGCGTTGGGGTCCCCCTGTGATCAGCATGACCTCCTCTGTAAGCCCCTAGTATATAATAGGGCAGGGGGATTAAAACTACCTCTTAAAACAGGCCACAGGGCGTTTTTGCACACGTTAACTCAGGCCCTGTCCCCTCCCTTCACCACTGTGTAAACACGCCCTGTGTCCGTTTTTAGTTGGGAGTTTAAGTTCATTTGAATCCTGAGGGTCCCTAGGGTCCAACTAGCCCACTAGGTACCTCCAGTAAGTGCCACAGAGCTGCGTTGCAGAGAGGTGTAAAAAGTGGCACAACCTGGACCACCTCTCTGCAATGCAGCTCAGTGGCGCTTACTGGAAGCACTTGGTGGGCTAGTTAGCCCCCAGGGGCCCTCAGTATTGAAGGAAAATTATATCCCCAATTTAAAATGTGCCATAGTGCGTGTTTGCACACGTCACCTCAGGCCCCGTCCCCTCCCTTCACGACTGTGTAAACGCGCCCTGTGGCTGTTCTAAGTTGAGAGATTAAGTCCCCTTGAATCCTAAGGGTCCCTAGGGTCAAACTAGACCACTAGGTACCTCCAGTAAGCGCCACAGAGCTGCGTGTCAGAGAGGTGTAAAAAGGGGCTTGGCCTCAGAACACCTGTCTGCAGCGCAGCTCCCTGGCGCATACTGGAGATGCCTGTTGGGCTAGTTGGCCCTCAGAGACCCTCAGTATTGAAGAGGAATTAATTCCCCAACTTATAACTCGCCAGGGGGCGCGTTTGCAGAGTGCTGCAAGGAGGGGGCGTGGCCTCCGGCACGATGCCAGTCTTTTATTTATTTTAATTATTTAAGAAGGGGGGCTGGGTGGTTCCCCTTCTTATTCTAATTTATTGGCCCTGATGACCCCATCCCCCAGGGCCTGTCTCCTAATTATATTTTTTTGACCCCAATCCCCAGGGCCGGCCACTGTTTATTATTATTTTTAAAAAATATATATTTATAGACACACCTAGGACATGCTGGACAAACCGTACGTACCTATCACCATGACGATTTGCGTGATATTCATTAAAAGGTGACTATGCATACAATGAATCCACGTGAAATGTATTTACACCACTAGTGAAGCTCTGACATGTCTGATGCCCTACCGTGCCTAATCCCGGTAGACACCCTTGTCGTTTATTTATACAAACATGGGTAGCTATTGACGGGCACATTTAATACACATGCACACCAAGCCATTTAAAGGGGATTCGACAAAAATTCGACCAAAACTATGCAAGAAACCCCCCTCACGGTTAATAAAACACACATCCACTGCCGGATGTGTAATACTTTTTATTTTACTCTCTGGAAAGGGGACGAACATCACTTGAGAGTCACAGCGTGCTCCTGGCAGAGCCCAATGCTGTGTTACACCCACCTTTGCCTGCTGAGTGCCACACACCTCTGTGTTGTATTACACTAGCTAGTGCATATGCTATGACACTCTCTAGCCCATGTGCACTGTAACACCACCCCGTGAATATGTCATGCCACACTTGTCTTCGCACGGGTTATATTGCCCCATCTAACGTGCCTTCCTCGATGCCTATGTTATAACGCACAGTGCTATGCCATACATATTACAATCTGAGATCCATATCTTTGTCACAGTGCATATGCAACGTTACACTCCCCAGCACATATTTTATATTACAACTTTAGAGACTAGTTAGGTTACACAACACTGCCCTGTGCATATTACACTCCAAGGCGCATATCGCATAGCACGCGCTAGTGTCTGTGCTATCTCGCGCTCTCCAATGAATCTGTCATTGCGCACAATGTATTGCATATTATATTTCACGCCCGGTTCATCTTATATCACACTTTTTGGTGCATAGTTTATACCATACACTATATCTAGTTTTCATTTTCAATCGTGCTCTCAGGACTATGTTCTATATAACACTGTGTTCACCTACCCTTTTCACGAGCATTACATTTTGCGATAGGGGGTGGAGGGTCAGGGGGTGTTTCTGCCAAGTGAGCCCGGAGTCACAGTCACAAACGCCCTCTTCTTCCTGAATAAAAGTGAGATTATGCTGCATACTTGTTCATACTTTAAGTAGTTCGCACAGACACACGTTTTAAAAACAATAAAGTTCCTAATACCCGCCTTCTCTGAACAGTTAGCTTGCTGCCCCATCCCCCTCCTCCCTATCCTCTGTTGTGTGAATCCATGGACTAGCCTCCTCCCTCCTGCCATGCATGGTCTGATGTGCTGCCACTGCCCTCAATTTAGTATGATGTACCAGTCCACTCCTCCTGCCCTCCATTGCCCAATTCTATGCCCCATCATTGACCTCCTGCTTAAACTCTGTGCTTAGCTTGCTGCCCCTATTCTACTTCCCCCTGCCCTCCGATGTCTTTGTGCATGCCCCTGCTCCATCCTTTTTGCCCACCATGGCCCATGGACCTGCCACTCCTATCTACTCTGAGTGTTCTGTTGAGCTGCCACTCCCCTCCCACCTGCCTAGCATTGTCAGATGACTGTAACCTGTCCCTGCCACCTCCACCCTGCCTGTCCACATGCCATGCCCCTCTCTTCCTCCTGTCCTACATGGTCTATTGTACTGTCACACCCTTCTGCCCTCCCTGGTCTGTTGTGCTGCAACTGCTCCTCCTGCCTGCCCCGTGCGGTCTGTTGTGAGGCCCCTTCCCCTGAACTTTCTTGTCTGTGCACAGGTCCTGACCCTCCCTTCTATTCTCCATCGTCCTTTGTGCATGCCCCTGCACCCTCCTTCTTGCCCATCATAGCCATTGTGCTGTCACTAACCCTCCCACTTGCCATGCATGGTCTTCTGTGCTGCCATGGCCCCTCCCACCTTCCCTGTGTGGTCAGTTAGCTGCCCCTGAACCCCTCCCACCTTCCCTCCATGGTCTGTGTGTATGCCATCACAGTCTCACTGTTGCTCTTCATGGTGTGTCTTGCTTCTAGTGCCCATCCTGCCTGACCTCCATGGCTATCATGCTGCTCCTGCCCTGCCCCCTTGCCCCCAGCCCTCTGTTTACATGTGCAGACCCCTACTCCCTCCCTCCTGGCTTGTCTGTTCCATTGTAATGCCCCTGATCCGTCCCTCCTGCCCTTTATGGTCTGTTATGCTGCAGCTTTCTCTCCTGTCTGTCCATTATGGTCAGCTAGCTACCATTGCCTCTTGCCCCTCTGTTCTCTGTTGTCCATGTGCATGGTCCTGTCCCCTCCCTCTTGCTTTCTATGGACTGTTGTGCTGCACTCCCGTCCCGCATGCCCTGTGTGGGGTATTGTGCTGCTGCAAACCCTGATGCCTGCCCTGCAGGGTCAGTTTGGTGCACCTCTCCATGTCCCTCCTGTCCTCTGTTATCCAAGTCCATGTCCCTACCCCATTTACTTCCATGATCCAATGTACCATACTTGCGAACATTTTGAACTTGGTAAGAGGGAGATTTTGAAAAAAAACTGGGGTATTGATTTTCCCCTTTGAGTTACATTGAAAAAGAGGAGATTGTAGACAGGAGACAGATCAAATAAAGCCCATTTGAGCTTAAAAACATTGGACGTTTCCTGGCTGAATCGGGTCTGTTGGCATGTATGGTTGTACTACCATTGCCTCTTCCTTCTGCCCACAATGGTCTATTACATTGCCACAGCCTCTCTTGCAAGTCCTGTATTGTTGGTTTGTTGCCCCTGCCCCCCTTTCCACTGCCCTCCATAGTCTGTTGTGCTGCCACAGCCCTTCCTGCCTGCTCAGTGTGGTTAAATTGTTGCCTTTGCACCCTCCTACCTGCCTTCAATTTTCAGAGTCCGTGCCCCTGGCCTCTGCCTCTCAACAGTATCCTAATGAACAACTAGATTGCTAACATTCTATATTTATTACAAAAGTGTGGAACGCCTGACGTCATCTTGATGTAATCAAAACTGTAATACCTAGAGCATTTCCTTTAGAAATTACATATATGAGAGGGTCTTATTGACATCAAAATTATGGTTAGTGCTCTAAAAGACTAAAATAAGGACATATTTTCTGAGTTTTCAAATAGCGACAAAGCACTTTAAAATTATTTGTTACCTTTATGTTTTTTTATCCAGTTGACCACTTGATTAAATGTTGCACTTAGGGGAGAGGATGTGGTGTTACTTCCAGAACTGCAGACTTTGCAACTGGGGAACCAGGTTGGAGTTTCTGCTTCAGCTCGACATTCTGTGATTCTGGTCAAATCACTTAGTCTCCCCATGTCTACAACCAAAATGAATTTGTTCTTGTGTGATGTAACCAATGCTCATGTAAAGCACTCCAATACCTGACAAGTCTGCACTATATAACACTGCAAAAACACAAAATAATAAGTGTTTTGCACACTTCTGTCATTGGGCTATATTTGGGCTACAACTGAGTGATTTTGGGCTACATTTGGGCTCTTATGTCTCCGTTGGCCATCTTGGGAGATTTATTTGTTATGAAGTTTCCTAATTTCCTCATGTACTGCAGTCTCCTCAGTAGGAAATGCTTTCAGTTTTTTACTTTGATTCCATCATGAAGGTATTCAGATTTGTCACACATTTGCCATAAATTCTGAATGTTAGCACTCTGGTTGCTCATGAGATCACTGTAGTAAAACTACTGTTCACCATGGAAGTCTGCTCCTGGTATTAAAAGTGCATGTTTCAGTCTGCATGTCAGAATTTTTTAATGAAATAGAAGAGGATTTGAGAAGTCACTCAAAATGTGCCCTCATTTTCTTTCTTCAGCATGAATCATAATTTCTATGGCAAAATGAACCCCCTCATTGTGTTCCTTTTTAAATTAAATGTTTTAAGTGTTACCCGTTTATTCCAATCAAGATGGCTTCAGGTGTGCCATACTTTTGTCATAATGAAGACAGTAAGCGCTCTAGTTGTTTTTAAGAACACTCTGGGACATTCTGTCATTGGGCTATACGTGGGCTACATCTGGGTGATATTTGGGCTACATTTGGGCTCTTTTGTCTCTGGTGGCCATCTTGGGAGACTTATTTGTTATGAAGTTTCATAATTTCCTCATTTACTGCAGTCTCTTCAGTAGGAAATACTTTCAGTTTTTTACTTTGATTCCATCAAAAAGGCATTCAGATGTGTCACACATTTGCCATAAATTCAGAATGTTAGCACTCTTTTTGCTCATTAGATCACTGTAGTAAAGCTACTGCTCACCAGGGAAAACTGCTGCTGGTATTGAAAGTGCATGTTTCAATCTGCATGTCAGAATTTTTTAATGAAATAGAAGAGGATTTGAGAAGTCACTCAAAATGTGCCCTAATTTTTCTTTTTGCAGCACTAATCATACTTTTTATGGAAAAATGAACCCCCTCATTTTGTTCCTTTTTAAATTAAATGTTTTAAGAGTTACCACTTTAATCTAAGCAAGATGGCTTCAGGTGTGCCATACGTTTATCATAAGTAGGACTGTTAGCGCTCAAGTTGTTCTTTGGAACACTCTGGGAAGCTGTAGTAGAACACAAAGGAATCAACTGACAGTCTCTGCCCTTGTTGGATGTACATGTTTTACTGAGAATGTCAGACTTCATTCTCACATGACTGAGAAAGATAATGTGAATTTACAGAAAATAAGCTCTCAGTTTAGCTTATAGATCACCTTTCAAACCTCTGTGGGAAAAGCATGAGAAAATATTTTTCTCTCAATCATGATATCCCAGCAGAAGGCTTTTTCACATGGTGAAATCACCTTAGAACATACCACAATTCCTAAAATGAGTATGGTACCATCAACAAATGATTTATAATGTAACTAAAGTCTTAAAACCTTCTATTAACTGCAATGCTTTTTAATGAGGTGCTATCATGTATATTGGTCCCAAGATGGCTGCCAACACTTCTTGGATGAAGTGCTGACAGCCAATCAGATCTCAGGATGAGATGTGTGGTTAGGCTCCGCCCACATATGTATATGATTTTACTTTTGATTTTCTCAGGAACTACTGAACAGATTGACACCAGACCTGCAAAAGGCACTTCCCTGACCTGAGGACTACCTCTCTGCCAAATTTCAAGTAATTCTGTTCAGCCGTTCGGGCTGTACCTTCGACTAAAGGTCCTATGGAAAAATGCATGGGGAAAAAGCGTTTTGGGACCCCCCTTTTTTCTCGGCCCCCGCTAGACGAATCACCCCGAGACTTTCAGGGTAGGAGCTGAGCGGAGCGCCCAATTAGTTTTGAAAATTCGCGAGGATTCGTCAACCGGCGCCAAAGTTATTCACAATAGAATTTTCAGATTTCCTATGGAAACTCGGTCCTAACTATAACTATCTACTGGCGACCGCCAGTAGATAATATATATATATATATATATTCACTGTAAAAAACCATAGGTTTCACACACGTTATAGTTAGGAATTAGAATACAAACTGTTCACACGTTTAGTTCAGTGTATAATGCGTATTAGCAAATTAAATCACAATTATTCAATGTACAAAGCAACTGAAGAAAGCGAGGGACCACAGGAAACAAGCATGTATTCAGTCTTTCTGTTTATGTGGAGTTTGGATATTCCAGCCAGCCAACACGTGTTTCGTCAAGGGGCACAAAACCCCAGACTTCTTCAGGGCTGGTGAGAAAACATACATGAAAGTACGTATCACAATAAGTACACTTTGTATAACGTTTCAAACATGCAAACTCTTAGGATTGTATTTATGGATGGTAAGGAAAGCCACCGGTTACAAACGTAATTGCACCATAATAGGGAATCAATCGTGTTGGGTTGTGATGAGAACCCAATCTATAAAAACATAGTGAAAAGAAACGGAAGTTTGAATCCATTGTAGTGGGTTGTAATAGGCACCCGATCTGTAAAACCCAATGAGGTGAAACGGACATTTGATGAAACTTGACAAAAACCGTGAAAAAGTGCAAAGTTCGGCTGTGATGTCATTTGAGATGTCATCAGTGATGTCATGAGCGATGTCACTGACCATGTCATGAGTGATGTAATTTGTGACGTCATCAGCAGTGGATTGCGTGCGCGCGAGTTATAGTTAGCTGAACGAACTATAACGGGGGAATTTCATTGGTTTTTTACGAGTGAAATGTCCAGCTAACTATAACATGTGTGAAACCTATGGTTTTTTCAGTGAATTTGCAAGGTTTTTTAAATGCTAATTTTTAACTATAACGTGTGTGAAACCTATGGTTTTTTCAGTGAATTTGCATGGTTTTTTAAATGCTAATTCCTAACTATAACGTGTGTGAAACCTATGGTTTTTTTAGTGAATTTGCAAGGTTTTTTAAATGCTAATTCCTAACTATAACGTGTGTGAAACCTATGGTTTTTTAAGTGAATTTGCAAGGTTTTTTAAATGCTAATTTATGAATGTATTATTATATTTTTTAAATATTTATTTTACAATAAGATACCAATATATATAGTTATAGATTAACTTTATCCTGTAATATGGAATGGCTCATTTTTTTTTTTTAATTTGGATAGAGTTGAACAGCATAGTTAATATCTTCTATAAACTTACAAACACTTTAAATTATTTTTTTTTTTTGTTTAAGTGTTTTTGACCGTGCGCATGCGTACGTGCTCCGTGTGCGCATGCGTACGTGCTCCGTGTGCGCATGCGTACGTCGTGCGTGCTCTGTACGCGCATGCTCCGTACGCGCATGAGCGTGTGCTCCGTACGCGCATGCGTGTGTGCTCCGTGCGCGTACTCACATGCGCGCATGCACCGTAAGCGCATGCGTGCGTGCTCCGTGCGCGCACCATGCACGCACGGTGCGCGCACGGCAAGTCATGTGATTTAGAAACAACACTTTTCATTGGTTTATAGTAGTTTCAGTTCCAGAAACTTCCAACACCACACCCACTCCCCTCATTATTACTTCTGATTCCCTGGGAGAAGGAGCTGAGCAGCTTTTCCAGCACTCTAGTACTTGAGAATGGCAGAGCAGCAGTCATCTTCTGGGAGTGAGCAGGAGACCCTTGTGCCACAGAGACAGAGGAAACAGAAAAACTATTTCATATGGCAATTTTTCACTTTTCCAGAGGGGCAGAAGAAGGTGAATGCTCCAAAAGTCACCTGCACTATTTGTAATGGTGTCTTATCAAGAAGAGATCCTAAAAAGAAATACTCTTTTAGTATCTTCACTATGATCAGGCACATTAGAGATGTGCATCATGTGGCTTATGCTCGAGCTGCTAGAGAAAACCCTCCAGCAGCTCAGCCGAGCACATCCGCAGCAGCTCAGCCGAGCACATCATCAGCAGCTCAGCCGAGCACTTCATCTGCGGCGGCAGCTTCACCTGCTTCTGTTCCTCTGGATATACACCCTCTGTTTAAGAGGGTGCATATACGGTGCAATGCGTGCAATGCTCTTCTCTCTTATGGGGACACTAGCATTCCCTTAATAGAGAGCAAGATACAGCAGCACACGTGCGGCATCCTATAATTTTTGTCATTTTTTTGTTCCTCAATTAACACAACGGCTCTTTTTAGAGCCACCTAACATCTAAACACTTAAATTTGATTTTTAATTCTATTTTTTTTATGATTTTTTCTCCGCCGTGCGCGCACCGTGCGCGCACCTCGCGACGGTGCACGCACCCCGCGATTTTTTGAAAAAAAATAAAATGTTTTTTTCACCCTTCATGGTCCTTCAGGAACCCCCTGACAAAAGCTAGGGGGTCAGGAACTCTGTGCCCTGCCCCCTTTTCACGTTCTCCACCTTTCTTTTTCACTGTCACACACAAAATGGTGGACAACACTTCCTGATTTCGACCGATTCGAATGTTGACTGACATGTAACCACCAATCAGAATTGTGCTCGCGCACGCCATGGTGTGCGCACGGTGCGCGCATGTAGATATTTATGTGCTTTTAAATGCAATTTTTTCAGGAACTACTGATCAGATTGACACCATATATACAAAAGGCACATGCCTGACCTGAGGACTACCTCTTTGCCAAATTTCAAGTAATTCTGTTCAGCCGTTCGGGCTGTACCTTCGACTAAAGGTCCTATGGGAAAATGCATGGGGAAAACGCGTTTTGGGACCCCCCTTTTTTCTCAGCCCCCGCTTGACGAATCACCCCGAGACTTTCAGGGTAGGAGCTGAGCGGAGCGCCCAATTAGTTTTGAAAATTTCGCGAGGATTCGTCAACCGGCGCCAAAGTTATTCACAATAGAATTTTCAGATTTCCTATGGAAACTCGGTCCTAACTATAACTATCTACTGGCGACCGCCAGTAGATAATATATATATATATATATTCACTGAAAAAACCATAGGTTTCAGGCACGTTATAGTTAGGAATTAGCATTTAAAAAACCTTAGAAATTCACTGAAAAAACCATAGGTTTCAGGGGCGTTATAGTTAGCTGGAATTTTCACTCGTACAAAACCATTGAAATTCCCCCGTTATAGTTAGTTCAGCTAACTATAACTCGCGCGCCCGCAATGCACTGCTGATGACGTCATATTATTACATCACTCATGACATGGTCAGTGACATCACTCATGACATCACTGATGACATCTCAAATGACATCACTGATGACATCATCCAGTGAATGTGTGTTTTTCTGAAAATTACATATGTTTTATATATGTATATCTCAAGGTCGATGGAAGAATAAATGGGTATATAAGTGTCTAAATGGATGATTTGTTTTTGAAAAATTAATTGTATAACTGACTGATTAAGTGTATCTTAGTGAATACATGGCTTAGTGAGTAATGTTTAAATGTGTAAATATCTGTATCAGTCTCTCACTTTGTGTATAAGTGGCTGCATGGGTTGGTGAGTAGCTACATGAGTGTCTATATAAGTTATTAGTTGTTTTTTTGAGTATCAGTATGAGTGTCTGTATGGTTTGGTGGGGGGTATTAGGTAGTGCATAGGTGCATGAATGAGTGACTCACTGTTTGTATGTGTTGAAGACAGCATGTGTGCAGGACTGTATGGGTGGATGAGTGTGTGCATGGGTGTGTTAGTGAGTGATAGACTGTCTCAATAGTGTCTTTATGAGTAACTACATATGTTTTAAACTAGTATATGTGACTATTGGTGTATATAAGTGAGTATATGTGAGAGTGAGAGATTGAAAGAGTTCCTGTATGAATAAGTATGTGTTTCTATAAGTGATTGTTTAAAAGACTAAGTATGTGTAAGTTTCTGTAGAAGTAAGTGTGGTGGTGTGTGTATAACTGTATATGCAAGTAAATGGATGTTTGATTCTTTATTAGCATGAGTGACTATGTGTGTGAGTAACTCTATGGATGAGCGGCGTTGTGTAACAGGATGTATAGGTGTGTGACTACATATGATGAGTGAGTACATGTATGAGTGACTGTATAGGACTGTTGGTGAATGAGTGGATGTGTATGTGGATCTTAGAATTACTGAATAGGTTGTTATATTAGGGGAAGAGGAGGTCTGCCACTCTTTCACAAGGATGATGTCATCAGTGATGTCATTAGTGATGTCATTTGAGATGTCATCAGTGATGTCATGAGTGATGTCACTGACCATATCATGAGTGATGTAATATGTGACGTCATCAGCAGTGCATTGCAGGCGCGCGAGTTATAGTTAGCTGAACTAACTATAACGGGGGAATTTCAATGGTTTTGTACGAGTGAAAAGTCCAGCTAACTATAACGCCCCTGAAACCTATGGTTTTTTCAGTGAATTTCTAAGGTTTTTTAAATGCTAATTCCCAACTATAACGTGCCTGAAACCTATGGTTTTTTCAGTGAATTTCAAAGGTTTTTTAAATGCTAATTTCTAACTATGCCTACAGAGATAGGACATGTGAAGAAAGAAGAAAAAACGCACAGAAAGAAAAAAAAGAAATGAAGGAAGCAACAGAAGTCCTCAAAGACGAGGGATAACGTGCAGAAAGAACAAACAGAAGAGCAGAAAGAAGCCTTGTTGCAAAATCATCCTGTACCCTCAACTTTTTCAGACGGATACTGGTGGTAACTGAGTCTGACTAACCAGTCCTAGAGCCAGTGCTATGTTAAAAGACACTCAGAATACAGTGAAAACACCTACATACACTAGGGAACACTATGCGTTGGGATCCCCCTGTGATCAGCATGACCTCCTCTGTAAGCCCCTAGTATATAATAGGGCAGGCGATTAAAACTACCTCTTAAAACGCACCACAGGGCGTGTTTGCACACGTCACCTCAGGCCCCGTCCCCTCACTTCCCCACTGTGTAAACACGCCCTGTGGCCGTTTTAAGTTGGGAGATTAAGTCCCCTTGAATCCTGAGGGTCCCTAGGGTCCAAGTAGACCACTAGGTACCTCCAGTAAGCGCCACAGAGCTGCGTTGCAGAGAAATGTAAAAAGGGGCACGGCCTAGACCACCTCTCTGCAACGCAGCGGAGTGGTGCTTACTGAAAGCACCTGGTGGGCTAGTTGGCTCCCAGGGTCTCTCAGGATTGAAGGGGAATTATTTCCCCAACTTAAAACGCGCCACAGGGCTTGTTTGCACACGTTAACTCAGGCCCCGTCCCCTCCCTTCACCACTGTGTAAACACGCTCTGTGGCCGTTTTTAGTTGGGAGATTAAGTTCATTTGAATCCTGAGGGTCCCAGGGTCCAACTAGCCCACTAGGTACCTCCAGTATGCGCCACAGAGCTGCGTTGCAGAGAGGTGTAAAAAGTGGCACGGCCTGGACCACCTCTCTGCAACGCAGCTCAGTGGCCCTTACTGGAAGCACCTGGTGGGCTAGTTAGCCTCCAGGGACCCTCAGGATTGAAGGGGAATTATTTCCCCAATTTAAAACGCGCCATAGGGTGTGTTTGCACACGTCACCTCAGGCCCCGTCCCCTTCCTTCCCCACTGTGTAAACATGCCCTGTGGCCGTTTTTTAAGTTGGGAGATTAAGTCCCCTTGAATCCTGAGGATCCCTAGGGGCAAAATAGCCCACTAGGTACATCCAGTAAGCGCCATTGCAGAGAGGTGTAAAAAGGCGCACGGCCTGCACCACCTCTCTGCAACGCAGAGCAGTGGCACTTACTGGAAGCACCTGGTGGGCTAGTTGGCCCCCAAGGTCCCTCAGGATTGAAAGGGAATTATCTCCCCAACTTAAAACGCGCCACAGGGCGTGTTTGCACACGTCACCTCAGGCCCCGTCCCCTCCCTTCACCACTGTGTAAACGCGCCCTGTGGCCGTTCTAAGTTGAGAGATTAAGTCCCCTTGAATCCTAAGGGTCCCTAGGGTCAAACTAGCCCACTAGGTACCTCCAGTAAGCGCCACAGAGCTGCGTTGCATAGAGGTGTAAAATGGGACGTGGCCTCAGAACACCTGTCTGCAACGCAGCTCCCTGGCGAACACTGGAGATACCTGTTGGGCTAGTTGACCCTCAGGGACCCTCAGTATTGAAGGGGAATTAATTCCACAACTTACAACTGGCCAGGGGGCGCGTTTGCAGAGTGCTGCAAGAAGGGGGCGTGACCTCCAGCGCGATGCCGGTCTTTTATTTATTGTATTTTTTTTAAGAAGGAGGGCTGTGTGGCCCCCCTTCTTTTTCTAATTTACTGGCCCTGGGGACCCCATCCCCCAGGGCCTGCACCCTAATTTTTTTTGTTGAAAAAAATTAATTTGGCCCTCCCAAGGCCTTAATCGGCCCCGGGGACCCCAACCCCCGGGTCATGGCCTTTATTTAATTTAAATTCTTTAGGAGGGGGCTGCGTTGCCCCCCTCCTCAGGCCACTTATGACTCCGGGGACCCCATCCCCCGGGCCGGCCTTTGTTTTTTATTATTTTAAAAATATATATATTTATAGAAACACCTAGGACATGCTGGACAAACCGTATGTACCTATCACCATGACGATTTGCGTGATATTCATTAAAAGGCGACTATGCATAGAATGAATCCACGTGGAATGTATTTACACCGCTAGTGAATCTCTGATGTGTCTGACGCCCTACCGTGCCTAATCCCGGCGCCCCCGCCGGTGGGTACTCTCCAAGTAGACACCCTTGTCGTTTATTTATACAAACATGGGTAGCTATTGACGGGCACATTTAATATACACGCACACCAAGCCATTCAAAGGGGATTCGACAAAAATTCTACCGAACTATGCAAGAAACCCCCCTCACGGTTAATAAAAAACACATCCACCGCCGGATGTGTAATACTTTTTATTTTAATGTCTTGAAAGGAGACAAACCCCACTTGAGAGTCACAGCGTGCTCCTGGCTGAGCCCAATGCTGTGTTACACCCACCAGTGCCCGCCGATTGCCTCACACCTCTGTGTTGTATTCCACCAGCTAGTGCGTATGCTATGACACTCTCTAGCCCATGTGCACTGTAACACCACCCCGTGAATATGTCATGCCACACTTGCCTTCGCACGGGTTATATTGCCCCATCTAACGTGCCTTCCTCGATGTGTATGTTATAACGCACAGCGCTATGCCATACATATTACAATCTGGGATCCATATCTTTGTCACAGTGCATATGCAACGTTACACTCCCCAGCACATATTTTATATTACAACTTTAGAGACTAGTTATGTTACACAACACTGCCCTGTGCATATTACACTCCAAGGCGCATATCGCATAGCACGCGCTAGTGCCTGTGCTATCTCGCGCTCTCCAATGAATCTGTCACTGCGCACAATGTATTGCATATTATATTTCACGCCCCGGTTCATCTTATATCACACTTTTTGGTGCATAGTTTATACCATATACTACATCTAGTTTTGATTTTCAATCGTGCTCTCAGGACTATGTTCTATAAAACACTGCGTCCACCTACCCTTTTCACGGGCATTACATTTTGCGATGGGGGTGGCGGGTCAGGGGGTGTTTCTGCCAAGTGAGCCCGGAGTCACAGTCACAAATGTCCTCTTCTTTCTGAATAAAAGTGAGATTATGCTGCATACTTGTTCATATTTTAAGTAGTTCGCACAGACACACATTTTAAAAACAATAAAGTTCCTCATACCCACCTTCTCTGAACAGTTAGCTTGCTGCCCCATAAACCTCCTCCCTATCCTCTGTTGTCTGAATCCATGGACTAGCCTCCTCCCTCCTGCCATGCATGGTCTGATGTGCTGCCACTGCCCTCCATTTAGCATGATGTACCAGTCGACTCCTCCTGCCCTCCATTGCCCAATTCTATGGCCCATCATTGACCTCCTGCTTATCCTCTGTGCTTAGCTTGCTGCCCCTATTCTCCTTCCCCCTGCCCTCCGATGTCTTTGTGCATGCCCCTGCTCCATCCTTTATGCCCCTTATGTTCCATGGACCTGCCACTCCTATCTACTCTGAGTGTTCTTGTTGAGCTACCACTCCCCTCCCACCTGCCTAGCATTGTCAGATGACTGTAACCTGTCCCTGCTACCTCCACCCTGCCTGTCCACATGCCATGCCCCTATCCCCTTCCTCCTGTCCTCCATGGTCCATTTTACTGCCACACCCTTCCGCCCTCCCTGATCTGTTGTGCTGCAACTGCTCCTCCTGCCTGACCCGCGCAGTCTGTTGTGAGGCCCCTTCCCCTGAACTCTTTTGTCTGTGCCCAGGTCCTGACCCTCCCTTCTATCCTCCATGGTCCTTTGTGCATGCCCCTGCACCCTCCTTCTTGCCCATCATAGCCATTGTGCTGCCACTAATCCTCCCGCTTGCCATGCATGGTCTTCTGTGCTACCATGGCCCCTCCCACCTTCCCTGTGTGTTCAGCTAGCTGCCCCTGACCCCCTCCCACCTTCCCTCCATGGTCTGTGTGTATGCCACTATAGTCTCATTGTTGCTCTCCATGGTGTGTCTTGTTTCTAGTGCCCATCCTGCCTGACCTCCATGGTCATCTTGCTGCTCCTGCCCTGCCACCTTGCCCCCAGCCCTCTGTTTCCATGTGCAGACCCCCTATTCCCTCCCTCCTGGCTTGTCAGTTCCATTGTAATGCCCCTGATCCGTCCCTCCTGCCCTTTATGGTCTGTTATGCTGCAGCTTTCTCTCCTGTCTGTCCATTATGGTCAGCTAGCTACCATTGCCTCTTTCCCATCTGTTCTCTGTTGTCCATGTGCATGGTCCTGTCCCCTCTTTTTTGCTTTCTATGGATTGTTGTGCTGCACTCCCGTCCCGCATGCGCTGTGTGGTGTATTGTGCTGCTGCAAACCCTGATACCTGCCCTGTAGGGTCAGTTTGGTGCACCTCTCCATGTCCCTCCTGTCCTCTGTTATCCGAGTCCATGTCCCTACCCCAATTCCTCCTGCCTACCATGATTCAATGTACCATACTTGCGAACATTTTGAACTTGGTAAGAGGGAGATTTTGAAAAAAAACTGGGGTATTGATTTTCCCCTTTGAGTTACATTGAAAAAGAGGAGATTGTAGACAGGAGACAGATCAAATAAAGCCCATTTGAGCTTAAAAACATTGGACGTTTCCTGGCTGAAACGGGTCTGTTGGCATGTATGGTTGTACTACCACTGCCTCTTCCTTCTGCCCACAATGGTCTATTATATTGCCACAGCCTCTCTTGCCAGTCCTGTATTGTTGGTTGGTTGCCCCTGCCCCCCTTTCCACTGCCCTCCGTAGTCTGTTGTGCTGCCACTGCCCTTCCTGCCTGCCCAGTGTGGTCAAATTGTTGCCTCTGCACTCTCCTACCTGCCTTCAATTTTCAGAGTCCGTGCCCCTGGCCTCTGCCTCTCAAAAGTATCCCACTGAACAACTAGATTGCTAACATTCTATATTTATTACAAAAGTGTGGAACACCTGACGTCATCTTGATGTAATCAAAACTGTAATACCTAGAGTATTTCCTTTAGAAATTACATATATGAGAAGTCTTATTTGCATCAAAATTATGGTTAGTGCTCTAAAAAACTAAAATGAGGACATATTTTCTGAGTTTTCAAATAGCGACAAAGAACTTTTAAATTATTTGTAATCTTTATGTTTTTTTATCCAGTTGACCACTTGATTAAATGTTGCACCTTGGCGAGAGGTTGTGGTGTTATGGTGTTACTTCCAGAGCTGCAGACTTTGCAACTGGGGAACCAGGTTGGAGTTTCTGCTTCAGCTCAACATTCTGTGATTGTGGTCAAATCACTTAATCTCCCCATGTCTACAACCAAAATGAATTTGATCTTGTGTGATGTAACCAATGCTCATGTAAAGCATTCCAATACCTGACAAGTCTGCACTATATAAAACTGCAAATACACAAAAAATAAGTGTTTTGCACACTTCTGTCATTGGGCTACATGTGGGCTACATCTGGGTGATATTTGTGCTGCATTTAGTCTCTTTTGTGTCTGGTGGCCATCTTGGGAGATTTATTTGTTATGAATTTTCCTAATTTCCTCATTTACTGCAGTCTCCTCAGTAGGAAATGCTTTCAGTTTTTTACTTTGATTCCATCAAGAAGGTATTCAGATATGTCACACATTTGCCATAAATTCTGAATGTTAGCACTCTAGTTGCTCATTAGATCACTGTAGTAAAGCTACTGCTCACCACGGAAGTCTGCTGCTGGTATTAAAAGTGCTTGTTTCAGTCTGCATATCAGAATTTTTTAATGAAATAGAAAAGGATTTGAGAAGTCACTCAAAATCTGCCCTAATTTTTCTTTCTTCAGCACTAATCATAATTTCTATGGCAAAATGAACCCCCTCATTGTGTTCCTTTTTAAATTAAATGTTTTAAGTGTTACCAGTTTATTCCAATCAAGATGGCTTCAGGTGTGCCATACTTTTGTCATAAGTAAGACAGCAAGCGCTCTATTTGTTCTTAAGAACACTCTGGGACATTCTGTCATTAGGCTATACTTGGGCTACATCTGGGGGATATTTGGGCTACATTTGGGCTCTTTTGTCTCTGGTGGCCATCTTGGGAGATTTATTTGTTATGAAGTTTCCTAATTTCCTCATTTACTGCAGTCTCCTCAGTGGGAATACTTTCAGTTTTTATTTTGGTTCCATCAAGAAGGCATTCAGATGTGTCACACATTTGCCATAAATTCTGAATGTTAGCACTCTAGTTGCTCATTAGATCACTGTAGTAAAACTACTGCTCACGAGGGAAGTCTGCTGCTGGTATTCAAAGTGCATGTTTCAGTCTGCATGTCAGAATTTGTTTATGAAATAGAAGAGGATTTGAGAAGTCAAAATGTGCCCTAATTTTTCTTTCTGCAGAACTAATCATAATTTCTATGGCAAAATGAACCCCCTCATTGTGTTCCTTTTTAAATTAAATGTTTTAAGTGTTACCAGTTTATTCCAATCAAGATGGCTTCAGGTGTGCCATACTTTTGTCATAAGTAAGACAGCAAGCGCTCTATTTGTTCTTAAGAACACTCTGGGACATTCTGTCATTAGGCTATACTTGGGCTACATCTGGGGGATATTTGGGCTACATTTGGGCTCTTTTGTCTCTGGTGGCCATCTTGGGAGATTTATTTGTTATGAAGTTTCCTAATTTCCTCATTTACTGCAGTCTCCTCAGTGGGAATACTTTCAGTTTTTATTTTGGTTCCATCAAGAAGGCATTCAGATGTGTCACACATTTGCCATAAATTCTGAATGTTAGCACTCTAGTTGCTCATTAGATCACTGTAGTAAAACTACTGCTCACGAGGGAAGTCTGCTGCTGGTATTCAAAGTGCATGTTTCAGTCTGCATGTCAGAATTTGTTTATAAAATAGAAGAGGATTTGAGAAGTCAAAATGTGCCCTAATTTTTCTGCAGCACTAATCATACTTTCTATGGCAAAATGAAGCCCCTCATTTTGTTCCTTTTTAAATTAAATGTTTTAAGAATTACCACTTTATTCCAACCAAGATGGCTTCAGGTGTGCCATACGTTTGTCAGAAGTAGGACTGTTAGCGCTCTAGTTGTTCTTTAGAACACTCTGGGAAGCTGCAGTAGAACACAAAGGAATCAACTGACAGTCTCTGCCCTTGTTGGGCGTACATGTTTTACTGAGAATGTCAGACTTCATTCTCACATGACTCAGAAAGATAATGTGAATTTACAGAAAATATGCTCTCAGTTGGCTTATAGATCACCTTCCAAACCTCTGTGGGAAAAGCATGAGAAAATAGTTTTCTCTCAAACATGATTCATGATATCACAGCAGAAGGCTTTTTCACATGGTAAAATCACCTTAGAACACACCACAATTCCTAAAATGAGTATGGTACCATCAACAAATGATTTATAATGTAACTAAAGTCTTAAAACCTTCTGTTAACTGCAATGCTTTTTAATGAGGTGCTATCATGTATATTGGTCCCAAGATGGCTGCCAACACTTCTTGGATGAAGTGCTGACAGCCAATCAGATCTCACGATGAGATGTGTGGTTAGGCTCCGCCCAGATATATATGTGATTTTACTTTTGATTTTCTCAGGAACTACTGAACGGATTTACACCATTTAAGCAAAAGGCACATGCCTGACCTGAGGACTACCTCTTTGCCAAATTTCAAGTAATTCTGTTCAGCCGTTCGGGCTATACCTTCGACTAAAGGTCCTATGGGCAAATGCATGGGGAAAACGCGTTTTGGGACCCCCTTTTTTCTCAGCCCCCGCTTGACGAATCACCCCGAGACTTTCAGGGTAGGAGCTGAGCGGAGCGCCCCATTAGTTTTGAAAAGTTCACGAAGATAAGTCAACCGGCGCCAAAGATATTCAAAATAGAATTTTCAGATTTCCTATGGGAACTCGGTCCTAACTATAACTATCTACTGGCGACCGCCAGTAGATAATATATATATATTAATTATTATTTATGCGTGTTTCTTATTTTAAATAACGTTAATTTGTATATTTGTTAAAATGTATTTTAAATCCACTTTATTTCTTTAAAATTAATTTTATTATTCAATATATTTAATATTTATTATTTTATTCTATATATATATATATATATTATATATATATGTATAACAATCGATATTTTGTACAACTATAATTTTAACATCGATATTTTTTTCTCATTATTTTTGTACTTACCTGTTTACGTATAGGGAGTCGATATTTTTGCATTCTATATTTTTTCATCGATACTTTTTACTTCTTTATTTTTTACATCGATATGTTGTCAGTGAACCCCAAAGGCAACAGCTGATGAAACTTTAACCCTCTCTGGCCAAACCAACTAATCTCCACATTTGGCAAACTCAAGTCCCTGTCAATACTAAGCCTGGGCAGAGTTCGCGGAGTTCTACGCAAAACTCCGCCGCTCTACGCGGAGCTCCGCAAGCTGCGGAGTGCATTTGATAAATGCTGTTTGCGGTGATTTTCAGTGCCAAGTGCTTGTCTGCACTGTGCAATCATAGCGAACGGCACCATGTACAGCTCAAGCAGGCGCTGGTTCCTTCTTTCCGCTCGAGTAGATTTTTACTCAAGCGACAGCTTTCTCAAAGAGAGTGGACAGTTTCTCAACGCGAGCGGTCGTGAGCATACGCGACCACTCATAATGAGAAATCTGACCGCCTGCATTGAGAAATCGCACCGGGAGGTTGATTTTCCACCCTAGCGCTCGCCAACTTGATGTTGACAATCGTGAATGAGGAAAAAACTCGCCGGGAGGTGGATTTTCCTCGTTTGTGCTCACCAACTTGACGTTGACGAACCAAGCGAGGGAAAGAGTTTCTCGAAACTCTGTGAGCTCAGCGAGCCGACCAGAGTTCATCGCTCAGACTTAGTCGATACCTTTGTTTTTTGCAGCCTCTTTAGGCCAATAAATATAGCTGTGGCCCACACTCTAAGCATTTCATAGGAAGGAGGAGTAGAACTCATGGCAGGTCTACAGCTGAATATTACAGTAGGTACTACTCGAGAAAATGGAGCTGTTACCACATCAAGAAGAAAGATCTGTGGAATGACTATCCTCTCCCATAGAGATCAGGTCTTCCATATAAGGAATGAAACCCACCAACAAGAACCCGATTAGCTGAAGATTAAAGTCTGACTAAAAGCAACAATCTCTAGTGATATAATGGGATGCCTGCCATCACAATAAACCCATATGTTTAGTTAATATGAGATATTTGTTTGTTACCAAAAGACTGAACTGAATTTTGAACAAGAGGCACATGAAGCTGATTGGATCCACCCTCCAAAATTCAAGTGCACCAGTACCAAGTAGCTGATTGATTGATCACCCCATCTCGCCACGACATTGGAATATACACTGACCTTGTAATCCAGTAAAAGGTGTTTACCTTTTGAATTCCAGAACGAAAAAGGATTGAACCAGGACCCTAATGGCTGGCTGTTCTTTGAAAGTATGAACCAGTAAAAGACTTGTGTTGCTATAATCTAAAGGCAAAAATAAGGTAGAGTGCCCTGCATGCAGAGAACCTTCCTTACCTGCTCAAGAGCCATGACTAACAGTCTAAGACAAGTCAATGAAATGCTACTCGTACTTGGAGAGGGAAAAAGTGTTCCAACATTCCTAAATTCACTGCCATTAACCACTGAAAAAGAATGCAGCGCACTGAACCATCAATGAAGATTGATGTACTTGGCTTTGCCACCACTTGGCTTCTTACAAGTAGCTCAGACCCCTTTGTATTTTTGTATTATTTTCACTTCATTTGCTCTGCCTGGGTGCTATAACCTATCAACCAGACCTAAAAAGAATCTTCATGCAGGTGCAAAATACATTTCTTCATGTAACATCTCATAGCCGAGGTTTTAGTTGTAGTCAGGTATGTGATGCGTCCTACACAGAAGGTTCTACACTGACATATTATTTGTTGATACTAAGGAGCCTGGTGAAGAAAATATGCTTTTTATACTTTGGGTGTATGAAAGTGCATCGTTATTTAAAAAAGAAGTATTATAACACACTAGAGAGCAGCCTAATACGGATGCTGAGTGTACATTCATCATCTGGGAGAGGCAAAATAAGAAATATTAGCTGGATATTAAATATATATGTCATCAAAAAAGACATAAATCTCAATATAATACTCGTTTAATAGCCAGTGTTTCTTAACATCCATGGGAACTGTAAAATCAATTATACTGAAAACAGGTCTTGACTATCAAGATTTAATTAGGAAAAGAAGAATAAGGACTTTAAGAAAATGCAATAACTCATAATTACCTGAATGATCATTAGTAGAAGTTATTCATTCTAGAATAATATCAAATGATTCCTGGAGCTATTTAAACAAGAAAGCATTGGCACAAAAAAAGCTCTTTCCAAAAAGTTACACCACACCTAGCAGGGTAATACAGCGAAAGGGAGGAGAAAGATTTCAGGATTAACCAAAAGCTATAAATGATATTCCACAAACATGAACACCCTGTGTGGTTGGTGCTGGTTGTCCTGTTGATAAAAACTAGAAACAAGTAACTTAAAAGCACACATCTTAACTGTCTCTTAAGTCTATTTAGTCATGTAAGGAATGAAAACCATGGCCTGATTTACAAAGGTAAATTTACACTTTTGTGTAAGATTATGATTGTTTGGTATTCACAAATGATTTTACGAGTAACATATTTACTTGTGCGGAGTCTCCACACATAAAAAAAGGACTGTCCTACCTTTTTACGTGCGGAGAGTCTGCACTCATAAAGATAATACTCATAAATACCTTTGTGAATAACTAACAGTCGTAAAGTTACAAGTTTAAGTTTACCTTTGTGAATCAGGCCCCAACAGCATATTATGACTGACAAACTTGCCAATTGTTTATTATTATCCACGTTGAACTATAATTTTATTTTAAAAAGACTTCAGTGACAAAATTATCAAAAGTCCTTGTATTTGTACTACATGTTGAGGAGATATCTGACTGTTGGACAATTTGATTACCTTAAGGAAAACTGATTTTAATAGTTTCCCCAACGTACGCTTTTTTGGTCTGATCTAATCCTACATGAGCGATGTGTCCAATTTGTGGATATTCTGCAAATGGAGGGTTGGCTTTACTCTATGTGTAATTCCAATGATTCCTTTGTTTGCTTTTCGTCACATGGGAAATCATTTACCATGCTAAGACTTCCATTACCCAATAGCTCCTTACAAAACCTAATGGTTGCATGGGGTTTCCAGCCCTTACTGCCCAGAGTATACCTGGTCATCGTAGATGTAGCTTTAGGAATGCAGATAAGTAACAAAAAGATATGTTAAATGTCTGTGAATATCCACAATGTTATAACTTTTGGAGGGCACACTGTTTACAATGCCCACTCACTTATCTAGAAAAAAACTGTGGATCTGATTCATAAAGGGCCCCAGCCCTCGTGGTGGAGGTCCCGCAGACATGGGGGAGACTCCGCACTCATGGCAGAATCTCCGGAATCCGGCCCCAAGTTCTGAACTCCTACTTGGTACTCATAACAATGTAAAAATGCATGTGCCTTGAAGATCGTCCACACGTATATCTACATTTCAAGACTTTGGACCCCTTTCAGAAACAGGTACGTATGGAGCAGCTACCAAAAATCAGAAGGTGCCCCTCCAGCTAATTAAATGTTTCTCTCACCTCATTCAGAAATGAGGCAGCCCACTTAGTTTCCAACAACAGAGCTTTAGCTCTCTCCAGCATTGGAAACCTTTAGCTTGTAGGCCACCTGCCCCAGGCCACTAGTTTTAGAACACTGAAAGGACTTTTGATGCCACATTCTTGCTGTTTGCATGCATCTTGTTAAAAATGTTTTTTTGAACAAAGGAAAAATGAAAAAAATGTATAGACATATTTGGAGACAACTCCCTCCTGCTCTTTATTGTTTGTCACATCAAGACCCCTATTTTAGAATTATAATTGTCTATGAAAACAAAAAGGATATTGAGCGGGTGCCCTGATTTGATAGCCTGCCCAGCATTACACTTTTGCAGACAATGCTCCCACCTTATAGCCTAAAATACTTTGCTACATCAGCGGATAACTCAGTTTATGAAGGATTGACAGAACATCAGCCTTATTTTAAATGATGCCCTTTGGGTGATCAGTATGTTCTGCGTTTTACATACAAAGTTGCCACTTATGAAACAACTACTTGTATAAAACAAATCATGAATCGGGCCCTTTATCGTCAAAGATGTGGCTGGATATCTATAGAGACAAAATGCACTGCATCTGCACTAAGTGCAGCATGAAGATTTCCAATTGAAACAAACAATCCATCTCAAGCATGGGCATATCACGTTTTTTAGAGAGGGGAACAAACTTTTGCTTCAACAAAGAAGCAGTAGATCCTCCTAAACACGTTAATAGACACACCAACTAATACTGATCTCTTGTGTTTAATCGGAGGTAGTGGCTAGCTTGGTATACCCTTCTAAGTCTACTGACGGCATGGATCCAGAGATATGAATGTAATAGAAAGGTCATCAAACCCTGACCTACTATTTAGTGGCTTCACCACTGGATCTGCTTCTCTTCCATTTATAGCCCCTATAGATGAGCAATCTGTGCCCAGTAGCCTCACTCTATTCTGTCATCCTACAACAACCTCTCATCTGAAATCATGTAGGGGTATGTAAGTGAGCAGATTATGGACTCTCTTCCAGATGTTTAAACCCATTTATCCATGATTTGTAAGCCCTCAATGTCAATGGACATCAACATGAGTCTGCATTGTACTTTGCTATCGGGTGACACTCATTCATCAGATCATGTGATAGGGGTTTGTGTTTGTTAATGTTGTCTGCACATAACAATTATCAATACATAATAAATGGGAGGCTGCAATCCTTTCCGAAAAGTCTGTAATTTCCTTATAATACATGGGAGCCTGCAATCCCTGTATAAAAGCCGCTTTCTGATTTCCTTGGTACAGGCGTCTTGTGAAATTTCTAGCAAGGAAATGATTTAGCTGCTCTTTTGTAATAGTTTTTCAAAGTTGCAATTTCGTGTTATAACTACTGCTACCATTGCTAGCAGCCATGGTGAAAGGTAGGGCACAGAACATAATTGCAGTTGCAGTTTAAACAGCAAAAACTCAGCCTGGTATGTTCTGCTGCTTTTTTTTTGATGAGCAGTGATCTGCATTAAATAGATGTTCAAGGCAATGAGTTTATTTTTTGTCCCTTTAGGTAATTATTAAGCCTGGGCGGGAACTCCGTTCCGCTCGTGGAGTTTTCCACCATCCACGTTATGCGGAGCTCACAGAGTTTTTTTTCCTCGCTCTCGCTTGTCAACATCAAGTTGGTGAGTGCGAGCGGGAAAAATCCACCTCCCGGCGAGATTTCTCAAAACCGGTGTTCGCATTTCTCAATGCGAGTGGCCGCGTGTGCTCGCGACCACTCGCGTTGAGATACCATTGTTCACATTGAGAAAGCTGCCGCTCGAGTAGAAAATCTACTTTAGCAGCAGAAAGGAAGCAGCGCCCACTTGCCCTATGCATGGTGCCATTCACGATAATTTCACAGCACGGACAAACACCTGGCACTGAAATTTATAGCGAACTGCATTTTTCTAGCACACTCTGCCACATGCAGAGTTCCTTGTAGTGCGTCAGAGGTTTTTTTTGCACTTAGTGGAAATCCACGAACTCCGCCCAGGCTTAGTAATTATAGCCAAGAGAGAATCTCTGAGCATGTGTATTCACATTATGAACTGCAGCGTTTAAAAAAAAATCTGACTATTTTGCAACAAATGCCTAGCTGCTCTTTGTTGTGTTACATTTTGCAGCACAGCTTCTACTTTAAAAAAATATATTTATTTTCATTTAACTTATTCATCGACAAGCAATATAGAATACAGAGGAGGCAAAGTAAACTTACTTTCAGCAGATACATCATCATACAGAAATGCACAACGGCACGTTATATAGACATTTTATGGGGTAGGGGACTCATCAGAGTCAGTGCACTGTGGTGGGTTTCAGATGTTTCCTCGAAACTTATTCCAAGGGCTCCACACCCGGGCCCACTTCCTAGGGCAGCCCCGCGGTACATAAACTGTCTTTTCCCTCAACATGCACCAATCTAGGTCTTCTTTCCAGGCCTCTACTTTAGGTGGTTGCAAGGCTCCCCAGAGTCATACGATAATCCTCTTTGCTAATATTGACCCCAGTGTGACCCATTGTTTGTTATAATGATTGAGGTCAGTGGGTTCCCACACGTTCAGGAGACATCTCCGAGCTTCTGGGCGTAGGTCTAATGCGAGCACTTCACTTAGGACGTAATGTAATTTGCCCCAGTATGTTTGTATTTGATCGCACTCCCATATTATGTGCATGAATGTGCCCTCTCCTCCACATTGTCACCTGCAACCTCCTCGTTCCGCTCTACCCATGCGTACCAAACAGGGCCCTGTAATATAAACTCTGTGAAGAATTTTAACCTGGACTAATCTCAGTCTAGCCTGGATCGCCACCTCGCGCAGGGAGGACACCGCTTCTTGCCACTCTTCATTGTCTAACTCAATC
This sequence comes from Triturus cristatus, assembly GCF_964204655.1. NCBI lineage: Eukaryota > Metazoa > Chordata > Amphibia > Caudata > Salamandridae > Triturus > Triturus cristatus. The sequence goes on from NC_140591.1 coordinate 800,261,419, forward strand.
CCATCACTTATCCATTTTTGGTTGAGCCTGTAGCAGCGCGCATGCGCGGTTCTGGCGAAACTTTGTGTAAACAGTAAAAGAGCTTTGGAAAGCTCACCACACGCTCGTGCCCTTCAGAGGCTATTCGCCTTTGCGTGCGTCTTTCTGAAAAAGACTGCACGCAATTGGGCAAAGGTGGGTGCATGTCCCACCTTTGCTCCGCCCACGGCCTATTGCTTGCGGTTACCCGCACAGGCCACATCTGTTTTCAATTATCTCGCACAGATGCGTGCGTGATAATTGAAAACAGATGTCTCGCTGTGGGGCACGCGCTCGCACCACTCGCGTGCTTGTCTGTTTGGTCCGGGCATGGAGACTGCGTGAAGGCCCTTAGGGCACCGCTTGTTAAACCAAGTTTTTTAAATTTGTTTTGTGGAATGATCGGCGTGACGCCATTAAGTGCACGCTGTTAAGTGCGTATTATTTAGAGAGTCTGTGATGCTGGGAGAGATAATAGAGTGAATCTCCTCTGTTGGGGCATAAAATACATCTGCCAGTCACCTGCCGGACTATTTGGAGATTTTGTATAATAACTATTTATTACGTTTCTCGTGATGATAAACTTGCAACTCAATTGGAACCTCAGCCTTTCAGCACGTGGGACATGGTCCGCGTCATTTTTGGATGGTGGATTATTCTGCGCAGTGGTTAATATGCACTGCTGTTTGAGGGTACTCAGTACAAGCTCTTATTTATAAACACCGAAACCTGATTATGACCGTCTGGCACAGGGTGGCGCTGCCTTTCTATTTTTGAAGGGGGAAAACAAAAGAGTGTTTATCAGTTCCACATACTTTTAAAAATAATAAAACAGTAAGTCCATCCATCATTATAGCATAAGGTGGCCTGGTATAGTCCAGAATGTCATAATGTTTTTGAGTGGGAGCACAGTAGTTACCTCTGACACTATGGTGGGTGGACCTAGCCAACCTGTGGATTCCCAAAAATTAATTTGTGCCCTGGGATGTATTTGGTTTGTGTGAATGTCGGTGTGTAGTGCGCGCATGTGCAAGTGTGTCTAACCCTCACCCTCACTGTCCCTCAGGTTCAAACATGCACATTTTGTCTCCTGTGCCTTTCTGGGTGGTGGGGGTCTGCGCCGTGAGCAGTGGTGCGTGTGCTCCCCCCTCCGTGCACCAGGGAGGAGCTCGTGGACAAGAGTTATTAAAGATCCTTCAACTCCTCCTTGCTCCGCCTTTCACCACCGTGGACAGTGACCACGCAGGCTTGCACTCACATCGAGCATGAGGAAGTGAACACACGGAGGGGGTGCGTGGGGTTTTTATGTGCGTTCCCTGTTGTATGTGTGCTTTGATTGTTGTGTGTCTCCCTTCCGTGGCCGGATACGTGGAGGTGGAAGGAGGGCCGTGCATCTGAAGAGCATGTGCGTCTATTTACGCACACTGTCCAGAGATGGCCGTCTCTCTGACAGCGTGCAGAGCTCCCTGCTCCCATGTCCACCCTGACTACACGGGGTGGGGCAGGACCCAAGCGGAGGTGGGGGCACCAGCGTGAGTGTATGACCACTGCCGGGAAGGGGGGGCTGTGTGTCTGACAGTGCTTGTGTGAAAGCGTGTGTGTGTGTGTATGAGCATGTCCGCACACAGTCCGAAGCTGGCCGTCTCTCTGAGGATGCACACAGCTACCTGTGCCCATGTTCACCTTCGAGCACATGGGGTGGGGCAGGACTCAAGCAGAAGTGGGGGCACCAGCGTGACTGACTGACCACTATCCAAGAGGGGATGGGGAGGGGGCACATGTGGTGGGGCAGGACCCAAGCGGAGGTGGGGGCACCAGCATGGGTATATGGGATGTGGCGCCAGAATAGAGGGGGGCTGTGCACAAAAGCAACAGTGGGAGAACATTGGCGTGGGAGAGGGGACCCCCTCCTTGCTGCATGACATGCATCCGCGATGAATAACTCATGTATGGGCCTCAGGTGATGTGGGGAGAGCCCCCTCCCCCACATACACATACACAGCAGTAAACATCTCCCGCCAGCTGTGGACATCACACACAAAACACGCAGCGCATCTCCGCCTGCTGGAGCCGGCTGCGGGTGAGAGAGACCACCTGACCCTCTCTCCACCCTGTCTCTCTGTACCCACAGTACTTCCTTCTAACATTAGCCCCTCTCTGAGGGACCATAAGGCCCTCTCTCCACCCCATCTCTCTCCACCCACAGCACTCCCTTCTGACATTAGCCCCTATCTCCACCCCCATCTCTCTCCACTCGTAGCACTTCTTTCTGATATTAGCCCCTCTCTCCACCCTATCTCTCTCCACCCGCAGCACTTCCTTCTGACATTAGCCCCTATCTCCACCCTGTCTCTCTCCAACGCAGCACTTCCTTCTGACATTAGCCCCTCTCTCCACCACCGTCACTCTCCACCCGAAGCACTTTCTTCTGACATTATCTTCTTCCTGGGTGGACCATAAGCCCCTTCCCTCCACCCCCTGTCTCCCTCCACACTTCTTTTTGACATTATCTTCTCCCTGGGTGGACCATAAGCCCCTTCCCTCCACCCCCTCCACACTTCCTTCTAACATTATCCCCTCTCTCCACCCCTGTCACTCTGCACCCGCAGCGCTTCCTTCTGACATTAGCCCCTCTCTCCACCCCTTTCACTCTGCACCCGCAGCGCTTCCTTCTGACATTAGCCCCTCTCTCCACCCCTGTCACTCTGCACCCGCAGCGCTTCCTTCTGACATTAGCCCCTCTCTCCACCCCTGTCACTCTGCACCCGCAGTGCTTCCTTCTGAAATTAGCCCCTCTCTCGTGGGCCTTGAGGCCCTACCTCCACCCCCTACCTCTCTCCACACTTCCTCCTGACATTATCCCCTCCCTCGCGCGGACCACAAGCGCCTTAGGGCACGCTTCCAGGCCCTCCCGTCGCCTTGGGTCTTCTCCTTGTCCCTTGTGCGCTCCACGTTCCTCTTTGTGCCCCATGCACATCACCCTTCTGAGGTAATCTCACCCCGCCTCTCCCATCTCCAGATCCCCAATATACTTTTGTACATTTAGTTTGAGTTGTGTCAGTAACATGTACAAAAGAAACATTGTACAAAACCAACAGGTACATCGCTCCTTGGTGACAAGAGGTTGACGCTAACCAGCTTTACCACTTCTGATGTTGACATAAGAACCCTCGTATGGCCGTCGACAGTGACGACAGACGATGTAAACACAGACCTATATCTACACAGACGTCTTTCTAGCCCGAACTCGGGCCTTTTCAAATAATGCTAAACTCCTGGATGGCTGGGGCTAAAAACTAATTATAGTAGTGTGATTTGCATAATTATGGGGATTTTGTGTTATGTTTCATATATTAAATTCTGCCATTACACCACATTTTGTAATTGCATCGTCATGCGCAGAAATTTATAGCACAGAAACAACACAAACAACCAGAACGTGAACAGCTATTTGCAGCACTTGTGTTTTTCTCTTTATTTTTAGTGGCCGTGCATCAAACATTAACAGGAGGACACATTTTGTGTTAAATACTAAAAGACGAATATGCATTTTGCACAATTGTGAGAAAGTGGGTTACTAGTTTAAGTGGGTGGGAGCCCTCTTTAAGTAATAATGACTCAGTTCATTACTGGTGCCAGTTAGGTCTTTATGCTTTAAAGCTCTGTTCAACCCTTGGCATCTGAGGCACAGAGTAGACAGGGTTAACTTACTGGAATGTGTAAAGCATTTATCAGCACCAAAACAGTTAAAAAGCTGAAAACACAACATGATATGAATGCCAATACAATTTATAACAAGCATTGGCATAGCCAATAGGTCTCGCCGTTGGGATCTTATAAGTGTTTAGCCATGCAACAGTTGATGTTGTTGCACCAAGGATGTTGTGCTGCATATGTAAATACTTATAAGGTTCCAAAAGCGAGACCTATCGGCTATGCCAATGCTTTTTCTATGAGCGACTGAAGTGGGTCCGTCATGTTATTGATTCATTTTTTATAAGTCAGGGAGATGGCCTTCTCAGGCAGATAGCCATCTAGAAGTCTGTCCTCTAGTGACGAGCCCCTTCAGAGCTGGGACTTGAGGGCATGTCGGATCTGGGTGTATCTGTAATGTTCCGAGTCGGCTAGCTCATATTGTTTCTGCAAGGAGGCAAACGTCTTCATTTCACCTTTAACCCATACATCTCTGATCTGTGAGATCCCAATAAGATGCCATTTATCAAAGCCTTTCGTCCTCCACAGGTTCCCCAGCCTCTCGGAGTCCCATAAAGGGGTTGCCAACGTAAGTTTCCGGTCCCATCCCAGATGCTTATTTACAGCGTGCCAAATGTGGACTGAGTGTTTAGTTGGGCCAGTTATGGAGTGTTTCTGGGGTCGGGGATAAAGTCCTCTCTTATAATTCCCTCCCGATAGGAGCCACCTATCCATGGCGTATCCTGGATCATCCAGGCGTCCGTAGGTGCCCTGATTAATGGCTGCGAGATGTGTCGCCAAATAGTACTTTTTAATATCGGGGAGGCTAATCCCTCCATAATACCAATTTAGAGTTAGTTTGGCTAATTCTATACAAGGTTTCCCATCCCACAACAGGTCCCTCTGTAGGCCCTCAATTTCCTTGAAGTATGATGCCGGAACTGGGTCTAAGGAGTTCTGCAGTGCATAAAGAAAGCGGGGCAACTGCATCATTTTAAAGAGGGCTGCTTTGCCCAGCAGCGAAAGCAAAAGCAATTTCCAGCTTGCTATGTCTCGTTTCAACCTTTGTAGTGGAGGGAGAAGATTACGGCTAAAACGAAGTGTCTGATCTAGGGAGATAAATACACCTAGGTATTTGAAGCCCATTGTACTGATTTGTATTGGGCTGCTCCGTGGTGGGGTAGGTGGATTCCCTTTTAGGGCATAAATGAGGGACTTACTCCAATTAACGGAAAAGCCAGAATACCTCCCAAATATGACCAAGATATCCAAAACGCGTATTAATGATGCTTTCGGGGAGACTAGGAAAAGTAGGATGTCGTCAGCGTAAAGTGAGATACAATCTTCCCAGTCGGAGGACCAGCGGAGACCACGTATAATAGGATCCCTACGAATCCATGCAGCCAGAGGCTCTAGGGCAAGGGCGAATAGGAGAGGGGGGGGAGAGGATATCCCTGACGGGTCCCTCGACTCAGCTTGAACACAGTCAATTTCTTATTATTAACTACGACCTGTGCCAGGGGCTCCGAGTATAAGAGCCGTACCCATCGAATAAAGCTTGGTCCAAACCCCATTTTAGCAAAGACTGCAAAGAAATAAGCCCCCAGAGGGAGTTGATATGTAAGTTACACTTCCTTCTGTCTAGTTTACGTCTCGGTTATGTCTCTGGACAGACGTTGTTAGATCCAATATTGAGGGACTTTGATTCTCTTATCCTCTTGTTTTCTAGTATCAGGATTGGGCCTCAACCTATACAGCACATTGCTTGATATCCATATAGAGCTAAGACGCCCAACTTCGATAGATTCTAATCGGTTGGTACCATAAATTTCCCTGGCTTATGATTTTATTCTTGCTAACCAGCTATGATGACCAAGTGGGAGTGAGATGCCTAATTAGGTAAGAGCCAGCGGGTATCGCATTCTTGAGTGATTGTCACCGCTTATAGCTGTACAGGGCATTCGCTACATCTAGCACTGTTTAGTGGTCGGTGCATTGGATAGTATGACTTGCACTTAAAATTACGGGGTCCTTGCCCCCAGAGAGCCTACCAAAGCAGGGTCCTTCCCTCTTCATTTCTAGATTTGTTTGTGTTTCCATCTTTTTAAACTTTTTTGGCAAAGTATGACGATTGGACTAGATAAATTGTAGACAGTACAAGATTATAATAGATGCACCCTAACTAGTTTTACCACTGACAGTTCAGGTTCTTAATGTGTATAATATCCTTCATTTTGTTCCATCGTCTTTCTTGCCATGCAGTACTCCTATGAGGACAGAAATAATCTCCGTTGGTTGACGTTCTAATTCGCTGAATCTGCTAAATTGATTTTATGCCACATTTAGAACGTAGGTCTTCTGGCATTTTATCAGTTTCTTATCTATCTTTCTCTATGCACATGTTCTTTAGTGTGTGACTGGGTTTTTGTTATCGGTATATGCACTACTTTTCATACCACTGGGTCTATAAATATTAAATATATTGGGCACTCTATTTTGGGTTCATCCAGGGTTTCTTGCCAATGCTCCATGTTAATTGTTATGTAACATATATATGTTTATATTAGTTCTCATTGTTCCCACAGATTGTTTTTAAATCTATAAACTAATTGTCATATAGAGCCCTCTGCCCCACGTTTAAAAAATGTTCTTGACGTTTGGATGTCGGTTGACACCAAATGAGTTACCTGTCTGCTGCGCCCTGACAAAGGAATTGTGGGTTCTTACTCCACTCCGAAACGCACGTCAGCACTTTGTCTTCTTCTAACTTATCTATGAAATGAATTATGTTATATAAAAATGTGTTTAGTCTGTTTATGTTACTGGGTATGATTGTGTTTTGTATGATTGTTGGTTGTGTGCATTGTGGTGTTTGACTGTGTTTTGAGATGTTTCAATAACATGCTCATGGGGCTCTATTTTTTGGAAATCATGTACAAGTGAAATTTTGTAAGTAAAAAATATATTTGAAAAAAATACATTTTTGATAAATAAAATATGAATAATCAATGTTATTTTGGGACAATGTATTTTTGAGTTTGGATGTACCACCTGTGCATTAATTGATTGTTAAGGAGAGGTTCTTTGTTGCTATTTTTTGTTTGTTCCCTGCTTTCTTCTCCTTATATCCAGTGTTTCAGGGACCCTTTCATGTTTCTGATTGTATTCCCAGCACGTTGCTTGTGAGGGTAGTTAGGCTGTTCTCGTGTCCGGAGCTTGGCACTTATCTTTATCACTTTCGAAAACAATTCCTGTTCAGTTCGTGTATAGTTCTATGAGTGGCGGGCTGTTTCTCTATCTACTCCTTTGGCTGTTTATTGCCCTTTTCTTGTATTTTATGTTTTTGGGATTTATATTATTTTCAGTTTGGATATTCTGATTAGGGTTTTCATTTATCTATGGATAGCATTAAAACTTTTGGTTTCAGTGATGAGGATTTCTCCAGACTCATAGGACAGGGTGCCCCGTCTGATCGTCAATTCTCTATTAATAAAACCAGTAACAATGAGTGATTCAAATTGTTGAACTTAAAAAAAAACCCAAGGAGAACAGAATCTCACGCAGAATTTATGCTTGAGTATTTAAAGGCTGGATGTTATTCCAAATGGTCTCCGAATAAGAAATATACCTGGCTTATTCGTGGAGATCAGAAAATGTCTAGAAAAATGGTCACTCATCGCTAATCGGTGTTCTAGGGATCTAATGATCCTGATCATCGAGACAGCCTGTGAGGTACTGGACAAACTTCTTAAAGAAATATCTGACATAGAAGAGATTCTTAAGAAGAATAACCTGTAGACGAAGCAAAGAAATAACTAGATGAGGTAAATCTTGGATTGAATTCCTTTAGCGACTATCTTATTAAAAAGAAAACGGATAAACTTAAAAAAGACATACGCTATTTTTCAGAGGAGAGGGTATATCCCTACCTAGGACCCCAATATTATAATACACCAAGGGACCATACATATCAAGGGGACTATCAACATTGGTCCAATAAAAAAATTCTCACGGTCTCTGACACCTCGGGATCTGAGGGTGAGGTTGGACCTAGTTCTGCTGGTGGCTTTAGCAATAGAAGAGCACCCTTTGAGGGCCAGAACAGAGGTAACCGCTTTTTAGGGAATCGTCGGGGAACACCACGAGTCAGATACAGAGCCCAAGGGAGGGGTTAATATCAGCACCTAGAGAACCAGTACCAACACTTGGAGAATCAACCCCAATACTTACAAATGAGAAGAAACCAGTATTTTAGGGAATGATGACTCCTACACATATGGACCTCATTCCGATTTTTTATTTATCTCTCTCCACATTGGATGATCATGCCTTGAATTTACTATCACGTGGATTATCTTTTGGCCCCAGTACCATGCTCAATAAATTTGAGCTCAATCGGGATATACAGTCCCTTTTTAGGAAAATGGACTGAAAGGACAGTGTATACCAAGATACAAAATTTGACGAGATTTGTTCCCAAACCTATGTATAACCTCAATTATGAGGAATATATGGCGCTGAAGAAGTTATCATCTAATAAGGAAATCACTGTTAAACCCAATGATAAGGCTGGTGGTATTGTGGTGCTCAATAGTACTGACTACAAGGAACAAATTCTAGACATGTTGGATGTCCCTGAACATTACTGCAGAGTCAATTCTTACCCCAACAAGAGAATTAAAGATGATATTTTGCTTATGACACAGAGAGCTTTGGATAGAGGCTAGATTTGCCGCCAGGAGTTTGAGTACCTCTATAGGCCTTATTCCAGCATCCCGATACTGTATCTGGTACCCAAAATACACAAAGATACGATCAAGCCACCTTTTAGACCCATAGTATCTACTATTGGATCGATCACGGAATCGTTGTTGGAATATGTCGACAGGTTCCTTAAACCGCTGGTAAACAAACTCCCAGCATTTATCAAAGACACTGGTCACCTTATTGGGAAGATTGAAGGATTGGCATTTAACCCTCATACTGATTTTTTGTTCTCTATGGATATGGAGGCGCGTTACACAAACATCCCCCAGAGGGGTGCTTTAGAAGCAGTGAAAAGCGCTCTTGAGAAGAGCAATAGCCAGGATGATAAACTATTTATCCTTGAATGTTTAGCCACGGTATTACAGGAGAACTACTTTGAATTCAATAAGTCTATCTTTAAACAAGTCCAGGGCAATAGTATGGGCGAATGTCGCCAATATTTATATGGGGGCATTTGAAGAACAATGTATTTTTAATGAGATTGCCCCATTTTATGAAAATATCTACCATTGGCACCGCTTTATTGACAACATCTTTTTTATCTGAGGTGGCCGTGAAGAACAACTCATTGAATTCACTCTTTGGCTCAATCTATGTGACCCCCATTTGAAATTCAGTCCAAACATAAGAAGAGAAAAGATAGAATGTTAGGATGTTTGAATTCAGGCCATTGAAGGAACTATTGAGGTATCACTCTATACTAAACCCACCGCGAGGAATACTATCCTACAATACCAAAGTTTCCATCCTCGTAGCCAAAAAGACAGTATACCATTCAGTCATAGGGTGCCGGGGGGGCTCACCTCCGTTGCAGTCGCGGTACCAGAGCAAGCGGGGGTACGCAGGAAGGGCAGGAGGGTTCCACACTTCACCCTGGTCGCCCAGCCACCGTCACACCACTCATTCCAGCGGCATCCGGGTCAAGGTCATGAAGGTGCTGCGTCACCAAAGAGGAACATTCTCTGCATAGTCGCTCATCAGCTGCCGGCAAATTGCGACTGTCCTGGTACCCGGTCGCTGTGGTCAGGCAGAGCCACTCCCAGGCCAAAAGTTGCGGGTCTCAGAGCTTTGCTTTACGGTGCCTGGGTCACGTCTCCGAATTTGCGCCCGATCTCGCCTCTTTACGTCAGCACGCTCTCGATCTCTATTCTTACTCCAGGCCCCAGCTTAGGCACCCGGTGTAGGCCGCAGATTGTGAAGTGCGTAGCTCCGGCTGCCGACGATTGTTCGACCTCGTTCTTTCTGGATCGGGTTCTGCTCACCTTCCGATCATGGAAACTCCTCTTGGTTACCGGATTTTTGTGGAGGATATTTGGGGAAGAATCGGTATGGACGGAGCTGCTTTAGTCAGCGGACACCACGCTACGCTGCATAGCCACGCCCCCACAGCTTCTACTTTTATATATTGTGTCTGCCAGCATCCCATCTCTTTCTTATGCAAGAACAACAGGCTAAGAATTTAACAACAATAACAATTCAAAAAGACTTTATTTCGGACAAAATGACCTAAAAAGTACAACACACAGCAAACATTTTACATCTAAGATTACATCATGCTGCCAGTCATGATTAAAAGAAAAAAGATAAAAACAATGGTAATTGTACACACATTTTCATATTAAGAATACATTAGATTTTGAGATATAGGATTTGGACAAGGGTTACACAATTGACTTCGAAAAGTGCGTGGTGCAATAAATACATAAATTAGCTAAAAAAACACCTGTATAAAAAGAAGCAAAAAGCTCTTGAATATAATACTATACATGAAGCACAGAAATAGTTAGTGGATTTACTGTACTATCACACTTGCTACAGGGCAATCGATGCATTATTTCGAGATCTCAGGTAAACCCTTCTAGTGCACCACATTGAAAACAAGAAACCTGCAACCGAGTATACTATTGGGATGCTTGAATCAGATTTCAGTATCCTAAATACTTCGAGGCAGCGCCTATTACCAAGATTCCTACAAATCTGGACCAACCAACGTCTCCTTGCCTTCTGATAGCCTAAACAGCTAAAAAAAACATGAAGCTCAGTTTCCTCAGGATAGTCACATGCCGGGCACTGAATCATTTGTTGGTCTCTCCACTTAGATGTAAAGCAGCGAAGTGGAAGCACTCCATATCTGTATTGTAAATAGAGCTTCCTAGCCGCTGGTGGAGTTATGAGATCTATTGCCGACTCAAAGCAGGGAAAATCTTTTATTTCTAAAAAACCACTAGTAAATTTCCCAGTCCCAGAAAGGATATGAAGTTGAGTCAGTCTGTACTCTTTATAGAATGCCTTCATATGATCCTTAGATATTAGCAGACTGGCTGACTCAGGTTCAGACCAACAATCCCCTAAACCCATGCTAACTAACAGAGATTTTATGTGGTCGAGCCACGGAATCTTTACAGCACCCCGTACCCTCAGTACCTCTAGTAATTCCTCCCTGTAGGATATGAGTTCCGGGGAAGTCCAGAGGCGGCGCCAATACATTATAGGCTTGAGACTCGCTACTTCAGCTATTGAAGTTATACCTGTATCGAGACGTAGTGGGACCAACGGGGTACTGCGTGGTAATCTAAATAACTGTCTTAAGTATTGGTTCTCCACCTGTGTTATTTTTTTCAAGTTTAGGTGGCCTCATAACTCTGCGCCATATAAAGCCCCACCTTTCGCTTGAGCCCTATAGATTTCTATTGCTGGACTAACAATTCTTTTGCTGGACTTATTAAAGACCTTCATGATGCCACCTGAAGATTGTGCTAATTTTAGCGTGGATTTTGTAATATGCGCACCCCATTCCATAGACTCGGAAATTGTAATGCCTAAATACACAAAGGATGACACTCTCTCAAGGGGTTTACCATTTAAAGACGGGTTAGGGCGTGTACTTTTTGGGCAATTAAATGCCATAAATTTGGTTTTCTGTAGGTTTATTTCTAGGCCTCTATCTCTACAGAACATCTCAAATTTATCCAAAACCCTTTGTATCCCCATAGGCGATTTAGCTACCAATAGGGTATCGTCGGCAAACATCATTGCCGAGATTCTATGGGAGGCTAACTTAGGGGCGTCAAGATCTTTTTCTACAAGCAAGACATCAATCAGGCCATTAATATAGAGGCTAAATAAAGTTGGCGCAAGCACGCACCCCTGGCGTACACCGCGGTTAATGGGTATAGGGGCTGTGAGATTACCGTCCTTTCCCTACCTAATTTGCGCATAATTGCATTCATGTAAACGTTTAAAAAGTCGAATTAGATATACTGGGACCCCCATCTCAGCCAAAACCAACCATAATTTCTCCCTATGTACTAGATCAAATGCAGATCTCAAATCTACAAAAATTAAGAAGAGACTACCCCCCTGCACACATACAGTCTTCCAGTACAGCAATTGTAATCTTAGTACTTGGTCCAGGGTCGACAACTTTTCCCTGAACCCGGCCTGGAGGGCAGACAGAACCTTCCTCTCTTCCATCCATGACTGCAATCTAAGGAGTAAGACTCGCGCAAATATTTTCTTAGAAATATCTATTTGACTTATAGGTCTATAGTTGGTTGGGAGGAGTGGGGAGCCCTTTTTAAAAATCGGAATTATTTCCGCACCAAGCCAGCTCGGAGGAATCTTCATGCCTTGCATAATTGAATTAAAAAGCATCCAAAGATATGGAGCCCAAATAGCAGGTTCACTCTTGAAGAGGTCTCCAGGTATCTTATCCAAACCTGGAGCTTTGCCCGGAGCTATTCTTGCTAGTGCAACCTTTTTTTCTTTTATGGTTATGCTCAGGCCCACATCTCCATTAGTCAAGGGTTTAAATCCCAATTACCTGCAGGACAAGGAACTGATGGATCGCAGCCATAAACAGAATCATCACCGGGCTCCTTAGCATACAAGGATTCGAAGTGCTCCCGCCAAGCCTGTTCGTCTAGGTTTGGCTCAACCGCACTTCGGAGGGTGGTTGTACCAGAATTAGCAATTCCCCAAAATGTCCTCATGTCTCTGTCTCCTAAGGCAGTTTTAATTGTGGCCCAATTTTCTTCTTCACACCTTTGCTTAGCCTCTTGTGTAGCTACTTTATAGTTTACTCTTGCTGACCGTATTGAGAGGCGATCTTTGGCTTTAATAGATATTACTAAAGCCTTTTTAGCCTGACGGCAAGAAGTATTGTACCAAGGGTGGGGGGGGGGGGCGACTTATCTTGTTTTAAAATTTTATTTGGGAAAAAAAATTCAAAAGTGACTTTTCCTAATTTATCATAATTCGATTGGACCTGCTGTAGATCTATACCCTCCTTAATAAGGCTACATAAGTTAGACGCATCTGTAAAAACCGGCAACAAGGCATCATATAAACTGGCCAATCTTTGACCATTTCACTCTCTTCCTGCAATGCGAAACCACCACCCTAGAATCAGAAGGGTTATCTGTAACTGGCAGGCTCCCCATATTCAATGCTTTAAGTTCCACAACTAGTGCAGAATGGTCACTATCTAGACGTGGGATTATCTTAAAATCCATCATCCTATCCCAAAAATGTGAGTTAATAAAAATATAGTCTAATATAGACCCACGATTTTTGCTATGGAACGTTATAACCATTCGATGATTCGGATAGAGATCTACCATTGCAAGCTCGGAGGGAGTGTCTCAAAGTGAGACAACTCATCTGAATCACTAGTGGGGACCATATTTTGACTTTTGGACATCCTGACTCTGGGATTTTCAAAAAGTGGTCCTCATCAAACAAACCATGAGGAGGTAACCACTCTAGCGGCTCAAACTGACAATTAAAGTCCCCACCTACTATAATCATCTGATTAGTATCAATAGAACCTAGGAAAGTAGTTAACTCTTCCACTGTGTTGGATTCATTGCCATTAGGAGAGGGTCGTGAATATACATTTATTAAGACAACAGGGGGCTTTGAAGGAAACCGTAACAAGACGCTTAAAATGTCACTTGACCCTGTGTCAATTTGAACCGCTGTACACCCCAGATGAGACCCCACCCAGGTTGTAAGGCCCCCGGATGGTCTCCCTTTCACCCCCGAGGTTGCCGGAATGTTGAAACTAGTATAGCCTAATTTGGAAACCTCTCTACTTGCCCAGGTTTCTTGGAACATGCAGATTTCAAAATAATCAATAAAAGTTCCCCATTCGAGGTCATCTAATTTACAGTTTAGTTCCGCAATATTCCAAGACAAAACCCTTGTTGCCTGGGTATTCAATGAGTTCTTATATGGGGTCACCAGTATTGGCTGATTTAAAGAAGCATTTGTTAATTCAGCAGCATCGGGGGGCTTTGGGTCTGGATCCAACGATTGTTCAAGGTTTTCAAAGTGGTCAAACCGAGAGAGAGGGTGGCTTAGATTTCGGGAGCCGCTCATGCTCCCTCTGGCCAATCCTTCCTCAAACTCACAATTTGGCCCTATAAGACTACCCTGAATCTCTAGGTCTAATGTTATTGAGGCTATTCCCGCATTATTAGTAATATTGGGTCCCTTCAGTCAGTCCACTCCCTCAAGGGGACTGAACCTATTACCTGTTGGAATATAAAAAATTGGGAGATTATGCAGCAGCTCGCCTGGGTTTGGGGGTACCGCTCTTTTAGGAGGCAATCTCCTTTTCGACTGATAGAAATGATCTTGGTGGTAGGCCTTATTGGGGGATAGAAATATCCTAAAGGGAGTAAAATAATACTCCCCCTATTCCTCCCATATTCTGTCGCTAAAATTTGTTCAATAATGCTTGGGTTTCTAAAATTAATTACTACGCAATCCCCGTGAATATCCTTGTGGTGCTCGCCTATCCATCCTACCCTTCTTGTAGTTAATATCTCATTGGTGTTCTCATAACCAAAATCACTATGATTTGCTAACCAATGAATGGTTTTGTGTTTTAGCTCTTGATGTGTTTCAATTAATCCCTTTCTTAGTTCTGAGGCCCCTGCAAGTACCAATACATATGGGGCAGACTCCGGCGGTAAATTTATAATTGGGGGGCAATATGTTTGGTTTTTTTGATCTAGATCATTACGGTCCTGATTTGAGGGGATATCAATTGTCCCCCGCCTAGGGGTGTCCTCCAGTGTCCTTTTCCCTGCCAACCGAAGGCGGTCCTGATGCGCCAAATTTGTTGTCACTAGGCATTGCCCCACAGAGATATCATTTTCCCCCCTATCGTTTGAGGATTTTTCTTGTGATATCGAAATGCAAGGATCTTTGGTAATTATGGGGGGCCCAACTTGCACGTTGCTCATAGGGACCTGAGCACACGGCATACTGTCTATGTTAGTTATATCTTTAGACGTCTCTTTATTTTTTGCCCATCCGTTCCACTTTGCTGACAGCCTATCTAACATTGCCACTACAGGAATTAATTCTTCTTTAATGATAGTTCTTATTTGCTGCTGGAGATTCGTCACCAGCAATGAAACCCACACGGGTTGATCATTAATGGGTTCTGGCCTAGCCTCAATATGGTTCCCACCCTGATTGCCCTTTTCCTTGACCACTTCCTGCCCCTTTTTCCTTCTTATAGGTGGTTCTTGTATAGATGTCATCCCCCAGGGCACCGGGGGATGACATCTATACAATTGCAATCCCAGGGTACAACACAATTACAAAATAATTAAACTTTATAGACATTTATAACACTAACATTGTAACATAATACTATTTCAATGTATGTGCATGTCCAGTTATTGATAAAAATCGGCAATACCTCATTGTCCAATCAATAACTTTGGATGTTAGGGATGTTGCCCAGCCTCCTCCGGCCTCTGACGGCCTAAGACGGTCCCGCCCTTGTCCCGGGCTTCTCCCGGCTCTCCCCGCGCGCGTCCCGCGACGCGGGAGCTCCCAGGTGATTTTATGCGCCACCGGGCGCTGGAGCAACGTAGGCAGCGTCCTGGCCACAGGTGTTGGCGGGAATTGTAGTCCCCGGGTAGGCGGCAGCAGCAGCAACACAGGTGGCCCGATACTCAGGGCGGGAGGTTAGCGTTAGCGGCGGCGGCAGTTCAGCGCCTGCGGCAGCAGCAGCTGTTGTATGTGAGTATCCCCTGCTCACATTAAAGTTCCCCGGAATTTATGTGTTTTTTGGGGAGGATGATGGTGTGACAATGCATTAAAATGAATAAAGAAACTCTTGATGTACATCGTAAGGAAATTGCAAGTCATCATGCAGTCTCATGACCCTGTAAAGAAGAAGCCGCTGGGTGACTCACAATATCCTTATGTACGTGGGGGCGCTTTATCTGATACATTACAGGTGAGCCATGATGTCTCTTGCCACATGTAATAAAGAAACAATATAGCTGCTCGGCTTTAATACCTTATTACAGTTGAGTTGTGATGTCATAATGGCTGATCTAAGAGCTAGCAGTCAAGGCAGTTCACAGAACAGAACTATAGCTGCAGTTTAAACAACAAAAACAAGTACTGGCTATCATTCTCCTGATCTTTTAATTTTTTTTATTGTTTTTAAATGAAAAGTGATTATCAGAATCGAGCTATTTATGGCAACAAGTTTATTTCTCAACACTACAGGCCATTAAAGGAAATATAGAATTTCTCTGCATATTCTGAGCAATGATATTTGTAGTCATACTTTTTTACAACTAATTACTAACTTCTTTTTGGTGAGTTTAATTTTGTCCTATAGATTCTTTGTGTCTGAAACTATAGTATCTCTTTCACGAGAAAGTGCAAGACACCAAGGATTTAAGCAAGTTGTGGGAAGCGTTTTGGGGTGACCATGTATTATAAGGAATAAAGTACTGTTTGCCTAAACTGTAATGATATTGCAAGTCACCTCAGAGTTCCATGGCTTTATAAAGGAACTCTGGCTTCGGCATCGGTTCTCTCTACGGTTATGGAACTTCTCAGTGACTTGCAATAGCCTTACAATATACAGCAGACCATACTTTTTCACCCATAAATAACACTTTTCACTCTATTCCTGTCCTACATTTTGCACCTGAGGTCTTTTATGATACCTAATCCTAGCACAAAATGTACTTCTGCTTCTTTTTCTTGAGTGCTTTTGTCAATTCCAACCAGGAGCTATAAATGGCTTTCTTTGTCTTCTGTGGCGACTCTGCATTACATCAACAATTAACCGAGAATAATTATTAACAGTACATACTGTATAAATAAGTGTACCACAATTTAGTGTTAAATGCCTGCCCTTCAACCTCTAGGCTTTAACAGGGCCTACGTTCTCTCCTCCATCCTGATTTGGGTTTTTGGGACATCTCATATATCAGCAGCAGGTCACAGGAAGACCACAGGTTTCTCCTACTGCAGAGGAAAAGCTACAGCCCCCATCTCTAATGAGGACCAGCATGACTGCCACTTGCAATATGAGCCCCTGGATTTAAGTCATTACGATCTGTGGTCTAGGCAAAAAAGATTTGACCTCTTCAGTATTTTATTTAGTATCATGCAGACGTTATCTGTAGATATATTCTTAGAAATCAAACTTTATATGGAAAGGGAAGTGTCATGTCTTACGGGAAAAGGAAAGAGTCAACTGCCAGACGTGGACAGATGCCACACATTTTTCTCTCGCTGGTATGCACATTGAAAGAAGAACAATAGGCTGGAATCTGTTGATGCAGAAACAAATGCCATTTTGTGTGGTTGCACCATTTATTGATGTACACCAGTAATGGGACACATTTTATCTCCTGTGGTCAACCTCTGTAATCATGCTGTAATATTTGACAAAACATTGTAATTCAACCCAAAAATAAATTAATCAAACTCTGTAAACACCAGCTTACATTGTTGGACCTATCACCCTTGCTGTGGTTTCCCCCAACTTTTTACCTTACGTTCTCCTGTTGTTGCTGACTTTATTTTTACTGGCTTAATGATTCTGCACACTTTACCGCTGCTAACCAGTACTACAGTGCTTGTACTCTCTCCTTGAACATGGCACAGTTGACTTATACCCAAGACAAATTTAATTTACTTGTGAGTCTCTACTAGAGTGGTACTACCTGTACCCAGGGCCTATACATGAAATGCTACTAGTGGGCCTCCCTGCGAAAGCAAAAAAAAAACACTTGATGGACGGACTGCTGAACAATGTCAAACAGTCACCCTAGTACAGAGATCTGGATCTGGATCCATTGTTTTTTTTTGCTCACCATGCCATTTCAGTTCTGACCCAGACATATGCAAATCAGTGTTGACCCTTCTCCACCTGGGAACAGTCCAGGCCGACCGGCCAGACCAGATTCTCCCTGGACCGGAAATAAGCCCCCTGGTACCAGTTTCGAGGTATCACCCATCATCAGCCAGGCTAGCTTGAAAATCAGTGGCACAATGAGCACAAGACCCATGTCTTAGCGTACCCTTCCCTCTAAGGGCGACAAAAAGGTAATTGAGCCCTCAAGTAGCCCTTGATCCAGCCAAATGGTACTGGTCTCCAAGGATCCCCACTCCTGCTACCAGCTCTGAGTTCCAGTTCTGTTTGGCCTACTGGGGGCTCAATTCAGTCACTAAGACTGACGGTCACGCTATCCCCCGAGCTGATGAGCTCCTTTATTGGTTGGAGGCTGCCAAGTTCCTCAACATTTTTGATGTGAAGTCTGGGTACTGGCAGATTGCCTTAACTCAGGGGGCCAAAGAGAGATCTGCATTCTCTATCCCAGAAGGCTACTTCCAATTCGGGTGATACCCTTCGGGTTGAAGAACGCCTCTGCCACCTCCCAGATGTTGCTCAACAAAGTCCTGGCTGGGTTGGAGAACTTCGGTACTGCCTACCTAGGCGACGTTGCAGTCTTATGTTCTACCTGGGGGGACCACCTTTACCACCTCAGGAAAATGCTTCATGCTCTACAGAGAGCAGGTCTGACTATCAAGGCCACAGTGCCAGATAGGGCAGGGTATAGAGGTCTACATGGGTCACCGAGATGGGTGAGGCAGGGTGCATCTCCTCCAGGCCAAAATCCAGACATAGGTGAAGGTCTTCTTGGGCCTCACCACAGTCCTAGAAGAGATTTTTCAAGGGATATTTCTGCTACCTTGACAGAGCTGACTTCGAAAGAGCAGCCCAGACTTGTGGTCTGTACGGAGGTATGCCAGACTACTTTTGATACCCTAAAGAACGCCATGTGCACGGCAACTAGTTGACTGTCCTGCTTATCAGAGCCTCAGGGACGAAAAAAGGCTCCAATCACCTTGAACTCAGCACCTGGGCTCTGCCTGTTCTGCCACTAAGTGGTGCTTTCCCAGTCTTGGACCCTTGGAACTGGGCCTGAAGGTGCTCTGCCAGCCTAACTTTGGTCCTGTGAGCAGAACAGATGCACTGTCTCTCAGCTGTATTGGAACCCCCACTTCACAATGCATCTCCTATGCAGGACCACACATTGCAGCCCGCCACTGTGCGACACTTCTACGACACAGGCCTTCACATTGCAAGCCCTTTGTCGATTGCAGCCTCAATGACGATGCAGGACTCCACACCGCACCTGACCATTTCTTTAGAACCGCCGTGTGTGACACATTATTGATGCAGGACTTCGCATCGCAAGCCTCTTATCGACAGCATCCTCGACGATGCAGGACTCCGCATCACCACCCCGCAGGATCCTCAGAACTGTCACTGCATGACACATCCCTGATGCAGGTTCTCACAATGCTCTGCAAATCAGGATTTAAGGTACTTTGCCAGTGGGCTTAACTTAGTCCCTGTATCCAGCCCATGCTCAATCGCGGTTGGCTTGAACTTGTGACTTTGTCCCAGTCAAGCGAAACCAGATAACCACAGTTGGTGCTTTGTGCTTCAAAGCACAGTTTTCGCTTAAATCTTTAAAATGGCATATCTCTGGTTTTACTGATTGGAATTTTGTTTTTTTTGTCTCAAATAAAGTAATGCATTTTATTCTATTATTCTTAATTGGTGTGGCAATCTTCTTGTGTGGTGTTTTCACTTTTTGAAGTGCTGCTTAAATATTGTACACACTGCCTTTAAATTAAGCCTGACTCCTTTTATGCTAAGATACCAGTGTGGTCAGTACAGGTTAATTTGGGGTTTCCTTGTGTTTCACCCTGACAGGAGCTGAGGTCACTGCTTGAGCATGGTTTTACCCCCCTCCATCAGTAACCCAATTTCCTACAGGAACATCACAGAGTACGTCCTTTTTAATCACTGTAACTGTTTATGGAGCAAATGTGTTCATTATTGGCTTGACTATAGTAACAAGCAGTATTTATGTGTCTGCCTTTCAAAACAATAACTGAGAGTGTACAGAGTGCTCCTCTCATCTTTAAGATTAGGTCCGGAAGTTCATGCCTCCCAGGCGCAGAATGAAGTGTATTAGCTACTGGTGAAAGTTTGGGCACATTGTAAACTCATTAGCAGTGTGCTTAGAGTGAGCAGCAGTAATAGAGTCACTTAGGTGTATTGAATCCAAGCCTACTCAACACCCCACAAGAGTTTTGGGATCTAGTACTCTAGGTGTTAACCAGAAGGGCACTTCACGAAAAAAGGACATTGGTAAAGCCAATGAGTTTGTCTTGTTATAGGTGTATATATCCTGTTTTATAAAGGTGTATGATGCTGTTGTTGTGTTTGGATGCAGTAAGAATTAACACACAAAAACAAATACAGGGGCCCATATGAATTCACATATACACTTTTTCATATCCACATACAAAAATAAGTAGACACACATGCAGAGTCCCACAGAGATGCAAATGCATATGCATAATAGGCGCAGTTCTTAATATACGTCACAGTGCTTGGTTGAATAAAGGTGACTGCCAAAGATTGATTTAATTACAAAGTCATTTCTTTTCTGTTTCATGCGGGCCATGGTTAAATTAATGGCCATGGCTTTAGTGGTTTGTGGGCTTAATTATTACCATTTAATCTGATGTGGCAATACAGAGAGCACAATTATTTTTTTTCAATAAAGCACTGAATCTTGTTGCTTTTGTAAAATGCTATAGGAGAAGACAAAGCATGATTTATTTTAAATATATAATAATAAGAATAAGGTCTCTTGTGTTAAAACACCACATCAGCCGCATTAAGCTGAACATCAAAGAAAGGATTTATGGAAGGAGTCAGAAGATGAAGTTTTCATTGTAAGTGATGAACATGAAAGGCATAGATTTCAGAATATTGCATTGTAGGTACTTATGACAAAGTTCCAGTATTTTCATTACTTTTTTAGCCAAGCCTAACTACATGCACTTATTTAATTTCTGAGCACAAAAGCTGTAAATCTTACCACATGTTATCATGACGCTACACAATTTTACACAAAAAGGCAATTAGCAAATAGCATTATGTTTCTCTGACGGGCGAAGGGCCCAAAACATACAACCTTAATAATCAAAAAAAGCCATAAATAAACAATTAAAATGCCTTCACGTCTGGAAAGTACATACTTCAAGAAACATACACTGGCTCTCTATTACAAGCTATTCAGCATGTCCAACTGCAGTATAACAAAAGGAACATTCAATGCTTCAACAACAAAGCCAACTGCCAAGACCCATGGGACAATGTAATCACATACAAAATGTCATAGTCTTGATGAACAGCCTTTCCATACAATGGCAAACCATTAAAAACATATGAAAGACATTGGTTAAAGGTGACTGGACCAAAGCCATCTCACTGACTATTTCTTATTGGACATTTCTGAAGAAATTATGACATCAGGTCATCATAAAATCCTAAAATGTAAAGCTATTTGTAGTCACTCCTAAAAAGCAGTAGTAGCTGACAATGTATAGCTCTAACCTCAGGAACATACTCTTGAAATACATAGGAATGATTAATGACCACCTAACATTAAGGAAACCACTAGATTTCTTCTTGTTTACAATAACCTTTTAACCTCTCCCCAACCACTAGGTCCATGACCCGTGGCCCCTCAGAACACTACCAATCCTGTCTTGTTAAACAGCATTTCAGTGTTGTGCCCTACATCAGCCAATTGGGTGTTCAAATCCGGAATCGTAAGCCTACAACACACCATCTTCCATTGTGCTAGGATCGCTTCTGCCTAATCATCTTTGTGTTTCTGTTTCTCTACCCATCTGCGTTTTCCCCTCGTTTTCTGTTTTTCTTTGAGGGAATCTCACTGGATGGTCCAAGTATCTCTTTCCCTCTCTTCCTGTCTGTCTCTCAGTGCTTGCTCTTTGTCTTTTACATTTACTTAAACATATAAAAGCACATATTTCATAACAAGGGCGGCGTTGTCTTATCGGTGTCTGTTTATTCACCCTGTCTCACTTTCTGCTTGTCTTTTTCTCCCTGAATTGACGAATGAATGATTGGACCAACTTGTATAGTAAAGCTCAACGATCTAAACTGTTTCTCTATTTGCATCTCTGCACTACTCAGTATTTGCCTCTGGCCTGTCTGTCTCTACTGGTTTTGTGTATACGACCCCGCCATACACGGAGATTACTGAATTAACAAAGATATGAGAAATTCTAAATTGTTGAAGACTAGCAGTGTACCATCAAGGGCCACCTTTTGACAGAGTCAAGTTACTGATTGCTTGTCTAACCAATCACCTCATCCCAGTAGACTCGTTGTAAAGACAAAAAAATAAGGAATTTCATAAAGGCTTCAAAGTGAAAGGATACACACTATGGGCTGGATTCACAAAGGTAAACTGAGATGAAAGTCTAACTTTACAGCTTTCGGTATTCACAAAGGGTATTTACATGTAGTAAAGTTAGACTGTTGTCTTAGTTTTGGTCTCAGTAAACTTAAGGCCGAAACTTTAAGTTTAACTGAGACAAAAGTCTACCTTACTACTTGTAAAGGCCCTTTGTGAAAGTCATAAAGTTAGACGTTCGTCTCAGTTTACCTTTGTGAATCGGGCCATATGTATTAGAGGACGCAACTATGAAATGTCTACAGTGAAAGGAAAGAAGAGAACAGTTAGAATTTGAAGAGTGTAAATAAAAGGGATCGCAGAGGATGAACAGTGTTAAGTAAGTCTAACCACAGCTCAGTCAGGTATTCGTACAGAGACTAAAATCAGAGAGAAGGTATCTAATAAGAATATGACTGGCAGGGTTGGCTTGCTTTCAAAGGACCCCTCAATAATACTCAGAGGTATCAGAACTCCTATGATTTTAGTGAGGTGATGGCAGTGATGACATGAGGTAGTACCTCCACAAAGGTTTCCAGCACCACTGTGCAGGGAAAACGCCCAGTGAAATAGACACTGTGGGCCTGATTTACACCTCGGCGGATGGAATACTCCATCACAAACGTGACGGACATCCCGTCTGCCGTATTACGATCCCACTATATCCTATGGAGATCGTAATACGGGGGACAGTATATCCTTCACATTTGTGACAGAGTATTCCATTCGCCAAGATCTAAAATAAGGCCCTGTGCCTGTGATATGTGGCTTTCACACCAGTGGCTCACTCAGTATTAATTAAAGTAGGATAAATGGAAAGCCCGAACTATACTTAGCATAGAAAACATAATTAAATAGCATTATGTAGGTTTACAATCTCCACCCACCCCCTGCCTCCCCCTACACATCAATCTACAAAGCGAAGGTGTAAAAAGTTCCATGACCCTCAGAACTTGTGAAGCAGCTGCTATGCTTGGCTTGCCTTTGATACCTCTGGCATTTTCCTTGCAGCCCCTGGTTTCACTGATCACAGAGGTAGCAGCAGGTAAAAAAAGTAAATTGGGCGTCAGAAAGCAAACAGGGCTTCAGGAGTCTTGTTTCATTTCTGTGATTTCCGCTTCTTGCCCTTTCACCGGTAAACAGCCCTTACAACGAATCCTCCACTCCGAATGCAATTACGACGCGGTCGCGTTGTAACAACGCATACCATTACCCCGCAAGTCATAACAATGACTTTCTCTAGGTGTTAGATTTAAAATCCAACACCTTCCCTACTGTTGTACAGACTGGAGTTGGAATAGTAAGTTCTACTATTCCAACATCCAGCCCCCCCCCCCCCCCGGGCAAGTCGTTGTAACGACTTGTGGGGTAATGGTATGCGTTATTACAACGCAGTTGTTGTAACAACATCATTGTAATTGCATGCGGAGTGAAGGCATGCGTTATAAGGAGGCATATTCCCTTTCACCAGTCCTCCCTGCAGCACATATGAACTGTTGAGGTTTTAAGGCAAGGGGTCAAACCATCGGGCTCAAAAGAGTGGGGGAGGCGAAAGGGTGTGTTGTCACCTTTAATTACCGTAGCATTTGATGAGTTGATGAGAGTGTAAAAGAGTTTGCTGTTAATACTCAGGTAATGTGGAATAGCAAATCAGTGCAAGAAGGAGAACTGACATGCATAAGTATATAGGCACTGAACGGCATAGCACTTATAGCACTGGGGGAGTGTGAATGTACAAGATGCCCACCCACCCCCTGCCTCCCCCCGCACATCAATCTACAAAGCGAAGGGGTAAAAAGTTCCATGACCCTCAGAACTTGTGAAGCAGCTGCTATGCTTGGCTTGCCTTTGGTACCTCTGGCACTGTCCTTGCAGCCCCTGGTTTCACTGATCACAGAGGTAGCAGCAGGTACAACAAGTAAATTGGGCGTCAGAAAGCAAACAAGGCTTCAGGAGTCTTGTTTCATTTCTCTGATTTCCGCTTCTTGCCCTTTCACCGGTAACAGCCCTTACAATGAAACCTTCACTCCGCATGCAATTATGACGTGGTCGTTACAATGACCACGTTGTAACAACGCATACCATTACCCCGCAAATCATAACAACGACTTGCTCTAGGGGGGAGTAGGTGTTGGATTTAAAATCCAACACCTTCCCTACTGTTGTACAGACTGGAGTTGGAATACTAAATTCTACTATTCCAACATCCAGCCCCCCCCCCCCCCCAGGGCAAGTCGTTGTAACGACTTGCGGGGTAATGGTATACGTTATTACAATGCGGTTGTTGTAACAACAGCATTGTAATTGCATGCGGAGTGAAGGCATGCATTAAAAGGAGGCATATTCCCTTTCACCAGTCCTCCCTGCAGCACATATGAACTGTTGAGGTTTTAAGGCAAGGGGTCAAACCATCGGGCTCAAAAGAGTGGGGGATGCGAAAGGGGGTGTTGTCCCCTTTGCTTACCCTAGCATTTGATGAGTTGATGAGAGTGTAAAAGAGTTTGCTGTTAATACTCAGGTAATGTGGAATAGCAAATCAGTGCAAGAAGGAGAACTGACATGCATAAATATATAGGTAATGAACGGCATAGCACTTATAGCACTGGGGGAGTGTGAATGTACAAGATGCCCACCCACCCCCTACCTCCCCCCCGCACATCAATCTACAAAGCGAAGGGGTAAAAAGTTCCATGACCCTCAGAACTTGTGAAGCAGCTGCTATGCTTGGCTTGCCTTTGGTACCTCTGGCACTGTCCTTGCAGCCCCTGGTTTCACTGATCACAGAGGTAGCAGCAGGTAAAAAAAGTAATTTGGGCGTCAGGAAGCAAACAGGGCTTCAGGAGTCTTGTTTCATTTCTGTGATTTCCGCTTCTTGCCCTTTCACCGGCAAACAGCCCTTACAGCGGATCCTTCACTCTGCATGCAATTACGACGCGGTCACGTTGTAACAACACATACCATTACCCCGCAAATCATAACAACGACTTGCTCTAGGGGGGAAAAGGTGTTGGATTTAAAATCCAACACCTTCCCTACTGTTGTACAGACTGGAGTTGGAATAGTAAATTCTATTATTCCAACATCCAGACCCCCCCCAGAGCAAGTCGTTGTAACGACTTGCGGGGTAATGGTATGCATTATTACAACGCGGTTGTTGTAACAACAGCATTGTAATTGCATGCGGAGTGAAGGCATGCGTTATAAGGAGGAATATTCCCTTTCACCAGTCCTCCCTGCAGCACATATGAATTGTTGAGGTTTTAAGGCAAGGGGTCAAACCATCGGGCTCAAAAGAGTGGGGGAGGCGAAAGGGGGCATTTGATGAGTTGATGAAGGTGTAAAAGAGTTTGCTGTTAACACTCAGGTAATGTGAAATAGCAAATCAGTGCAAGAAGGAGAACTGACATGCATAAATATATAGGTAATGAACGGCATAGCACTTATAGCACTGGGGGAGTGTGAATGTACACGATGCTGCTCGTGGATAAAGGCATGCTGTTTCAATATGAAAAATCATGGAAGCAGCAGTAGTTGGCAACAGAGGAAATATGAATAGAAAAAGAGCAACAAAATGAAGTACAAATCACAGGTTCAGGTAGGCTGAATGGGAGGAGGTGGGATTGGGTAATGGCCTGGCAGAAGAATTACAGGTACACCATGCGAAATAGGAAGATTTAAGAAGTTAAGGAGGGTGAAGTTGTCAAAGGAGAGTGGAAAGACAAGCAATTTGGGGATAAAAATAGGGCATTTTAGTCACGAATAAAGAACAACTTTCCAAACCTTTGTACAGCATTGAAATACCCACTCAGTCTTTGCTATATGTATAGAGGCATGTACAGTTCTTGTGAAGCAGTGACACCTCATGCTGCTCCAGTATGCCAGACTCATGCCAGATGTTCAGTATACTCATTGACTAGGTACATGATTTACATTTGGATTAATTGTATGTCATTTCTTCAAGCGAAATGCCTGAAAAATAGACCAGGTTCTTCTCTTGGATTTCATATGAAAACTCCCCAAATCCCCTTCTTGAAGCCCTCACCCAAGACCTCTCCGCCCTATTGGACACTTCTGCTTTAAAATGCAGGGGGCTGTATATGGAGGGTTCAGATCTTAACTGGGCTTCAAGGAGAAGGGTTGCTTGGCATTTAGGGTCCTGCAGGCGGGGCTAGATAGGCCTTTTATTCCACTGGGCATTTCCCCAGTGGGCTGGAGTCCTTTGAGGCCAGTTTTGAAAGCCCAGTATTGCACCTGCTGCCTCTGTCATTTTCCCCAGGTCTCCAAGGTTAATTTCAGCAGGTATGAGGTGACTACAAGAGACAAAAAGAGAGGAAGGAGGGGGAAGGCAGAGAGAAAGCGATCAGAGCGGAAGGAGAGAGAGAGAGAGAGGAGGAATGGATTGAAAGAAAAAGATGGAGCAATGAGCTGAAGTACGGGGCTATTTTGACCATTTTTGCCAGGGCTGCTTTTGATTACTCAGTCTGACCCTGTCTGTGGGAGAATGTAGAAATCTTCAGCATACAGTGTGGCACAGAAAATGTGCTTTAAAGTTAAGATATATATTTCTTGGTTGCTCTGCCACTGTATGATCGCTAAAGAGTACTGACATAAACTCTTCTCCTTCCTAGACGTTCCAGTTCGGAAGGGAACCGTTGCTTTTGTGACTGGCGGTGCCAAAGGAATTGGATTCTATACTGCAAAACATCTGGCAAGACTTGGGATGCATGTAATAATAGGTGAATATTTTAACCTTCTCTACTTGACTGTATATCTGTATGTTTGAGTGTCTTTGATACCCCGATGTTCTCCCTCTTCAGAGAATGTCTGTTTAAATTCAGAAGACACAATTTTTATTGTTGTTAATTACATTACAGATCTCAATATAGTGCAGCCTCAAACAAGTTTTGCATTTGCCAATCTATTTGTATTCCTCTAGCGATTTAGGAACAAGTATTGTCAAAAACAGTGGGTGTGGCTTTAATATGCAATTCATAAAAACTGCATTAGTGCTTGTCTGCGTCTGTATGTTTTAGCAAATCAACCACCTTTGCTTTTGCCCCCCCAAGTGATGAGCACTTTTATCCCTATTTGCGGTAGTTCCCATAACTTTTTTCCACATAAGGTATCCATGCCAAATGTGTGTCCTTTTTCCCAACATCCTAGGGATCCTAAAAGTACACAGGGTTTGTGTATTCCCTTGGAGGACACCGAGAAAATAGTCAAAATATAGCTACAGTTTGTGTCTTTGGGGGAAATAGGAAAACATTGCTCCAGATAAAAGTATCTGTTTTCCCCCCTAAAATTTGCATTAACAAACGGTTTGTTGTGCTAAAGTCATCATCTTTCCGGAATTCAAGAAAATGCAGAGCTGAATGAAAGAAACAACTTTTTACCACAGATTGGACATTTTTCAAAGAGTTAGCTCACTTTTCTTATTTATTTGTGCTCTCAACCTACTTCCAGTTTGTGGGGAAAACCAGTGTGAAACCCATGGGTGATATAGGAAAACTATAGATTTCAAAAAAGCAAACAGAATTCTGAATTCAGCAAGGGGTCATGCGTGTAGATCCTTCAAGGGTTTCCCAAAGAACTAACAGTTAAAATAAAGAAATATTGAAAATGAGTAGGAAAAAACAGCTATTTGTGACGTTTTTATCTGTAACTGTTTGACACGATGGCTGTTTTACAAAAGCGTTATACGATCTGATAGACCTTCTAGCTGCAGATTCCATACCTTAGAATTATCCCCAGGTGTCAGACTGGATCCGAAAAACATTTGTGAGCTGTACCCCGGCACCAGTAGGTGGTGTAGATTTGTTCCACATGACATCGTCCACATCTTATGTGCAGTGCGCGGTGCCTATATTGGCGGCACTGCAGCGCACACCGTCAGTTCTTTTCTTTCTGTGCCAATCAGCGCAGATCTGGAGAGCGCTACCCCTTCAGTCAGTTTTTGACGGTACTTTTTCGATGTTCTGTCAAAAAGTTTTTTGAGAGTTCTTCTGATGGTGTCACAGGGATGTCCACTTGGAAAGGCCAGCTTCAAGCTCTGAGACGTCTGTCTTTGACAGATGTTGGTGATGGACCTGCACCTGGTATGCCTCTAGTGCTTTGAACACGACCACAACGCAAAGACCTGCGCCGGTTGCCGCTCCATGCCACCCAAGACCTTCATGTAATGTTATCTGAAGTTCCTTGCTGCATGACGAGCATCACAGCAACGCTCTCGATCCCGCTCGCGAGGAAGGTCCACTAGAATAGGTTCCATAAAACAAAAAAAAAAGGATAAGCTGTCAGCCGATGAGATGAGGGAACGTCGACATTTGAGGCTCTGCGCTTCTCCGAGTTTTTGGGAGCTGGAGCTAACCCTGCTAAACTCCTGGAGTTTTGTTAAACCATGCGCCTCATATTTGAGCAAACCGTTCTTGACGGCACTTTTGAGCCCCGTGTGTTCGGAAGGGGCTCCTACTGGCTCCACCATGGCAGCTCTGTCCCCAGCGCTAGTCGGGTGCCTTTGTTCTATGGATGGATCTGGACCGGCAAGGGTCGTACCATCTCAGCTTTCCGTGGATGCCGGCAGCACCCCCCCTCACAGGGGTGCTGCCCCCCATTTTGATCCCCAACTCCGACACAGAGGGGCATTGTCCGATGCTGATTCCGGCACTGACTGGAACCATGCTTTCTATCTCAGAGACTGAGCTCTATTACTATGGGCTTGGGCTTGGGGAGAATTGGGAGGGGCTGCTGGACCTTGAGGAACACCAATCTTTAGACTCAAACATGGACTGGTGTGAGGACTTGGCAGAGGCCAGTGGACTGGACACTTCTCCAGATACTGGCATGTTTGCCTTACTGACATCATGCTTGGAAGCTGTTCCTAGGCCAGCACATGGGCTCCTGTGAACAGGACAATTACACGCCACCACTGCTCAGCCCCAGGGCACACCAATTTCCTCACACAACAATCTACCCCTGAGAGCTTGGTTGTCCAAGCCTTTACCTCATATTTAAATCCTGGTGCATTCCCTACTGCTCCACCGGATAGGGAAGAGTTGGACTTGCAGGATGCATATTTCTACATTCCGGTCCTGCCTGCCCACGGGCGTTAACTATGGTTTATGGTGGGCCATGAGCACTTTCAGTTTGCTGTGCTCCTCTATGGCCTTACCAGTGCCCCTCGGGTGTCCACCAAGGTGATGACAGTGGTTCCAGCTCTGTGCCAGTCTACCCCTATCTCGACGACTGACTGTTAAAGGCGGGTTAACCCAAGGCCTTTGTCTTCATCTCCAGAATATGGTGAACCTGTTTCACTCGCTGGGGTTCACTATCATCATGCTGAAGTCACACCTGGTTCCCTCTCAGGCATTCCCTTTCACTGGAGTTGTTCCGGAGACAATGCAGTTTCAGACCTATCCTATGGCGAGTCCAGAATATTCAGGCTGTGATACCGATGATTCAGCCTCTATCCTGGATTTTGGTGAGTCTGACTCTGAGGCTGATAGGCCACTTGGCCTCCTGCATCCTGTCTGTGACACATGCCCACTGGCATATGCAGGCTCTGCGTGGGACATGAAGTTCCAGTGGGCGCAGCATCAGGGAAATCTCTCCTTTATGGTCCAGATTTCGGGGGAACTGCAAAAGATCTATAGTGGTGGTTAATGAACCGCGATTGGTCAGCGGCAGACTCATCTCCCTTCCCCAACCGGCTCTCACATGGTGACAGATGCATCACTCCTGGGATGAGGCGGCCATCTGGAAGAGGTGGAGATCAGAGGCATCTAGTCCCCAGCCGAATCTGGACTCCACCTTCTGGAGCTTCTGGCGATCAGGCAGGCATTGAAAGCTTTTCTACCCTCCATCAAGGGAAGGCTAGTGCAGGTGTTTAAGGACACCATCGCCATGTAGTACTGCACTAAACAGGGCGGATGGGGTCATGGACCCTATGTCAAGAGGCCCTGCATCTTTGCACATGGCTGGAATGTCAGGGTGTATCCCTGGTGGTTCAACATCTGGCGGGCTCTCTGAATGCCAGGGCGGACAAACTCAGCCTAAGATGCCTAGTGGATCAACGAATGGCATCACCATCCAGAGGTGGCGCATGATCTCTTTCAGCAGTGGGGAGAGCCTTGCTTAGATCTGTTTGCCACCTCTAAGAAAGCGCAATGTCATCAGTTCTGCACGCTGGAGTTTCCAACGCGTCTTTCACTGAGAGACGCTTTTCATCTCAAGTGGAGCTCAGGCCTCCTGTACACATTTCCACCCATACCACTCCTGCCCAGAGGTTTCAAAAAGATCAGGAACAACAAGGCCCAAGTCATCCTTGTGGTTCAAGAATGGGCTTGAACAGTTTGGTATCCCAAGCTGTTGAGCATGGCCATCGGTCCTCCAGTCAGGCT
This sequence comes from Triturus cristatus, assembly GCF_964204655.1. Lineage (NCBI taxonomy): Eukaryota > Metazoa > Chordata > Amphibia > Caudata > Salamandridae > Triturus > Triturus cristatus. Next base: position 800,291,921 of record NC_140591.1, read on the forward strand.
GCCTCTTCGGGAGGGTCTTCTGTCGCAGCATCAAGGGAGGTTTCTCCATCCGAACCTTCCTGAGTGGAGATTGAGTGGCAAAAGGTGACAGCTTTTGACCTTCTGCCCAAAGTCTGCCATGTTAATCGGGCAGCCAGGCGTACCTCCACCAAAATGGTATACGCTTGTCGTTGGGGCAAGATTGTGGCATGGTGTACAGAAAAACAGACTGACCTTCTTTCTGCTTTCCTCTCTCAGTTTCCCTTTCTCATCAGGGCTCTGCTCTAGGTACCTTAAAGGGTTACCTTTCTGTTACATCAGCCTTTCTGCAGTTGTCTGACCAGCTATTCCTCTTCAAATCCCCTTTTATATGTAGATTTTTTTAAAGGTTTGCAACATGCGTTTCCTCCTTTTCCTTTCATCATGACTCAGTGGGGTCTTAATGTAGTCCTGACGTTTCTTATATGCACTCCCTTTTAACCTTTTCACAACTGTGCTCTCGGGCTTCTTACCATCAAGACGGGCTTCCTAGATGCAATAACATTTGCCCAGAAGGTCAGTGAGCTTCGAGCTTTGTCATCCAAGACTACGTACTGGAACATCTATCCAGACAAGCTAGTTCTAACTAGAGCTTTTATTTTGTCAAAAGTCATCACTCCCTTTCATGTAGATCAGTGCATTACACTACCTTGTTTTAATGCTCTGCCACATCCCTCAACCCAAAAAGAGCTTTGACCTTGACCGCATGAAAGAGTTCCTGGTGGACGACCAACTCTTCATGGGGGGATGTTGCAGAGAAGAAGGTAAAGGATGTGCAGAAGCAGACCATCTCACAACGGATCGTGCTCTGCATTAGGATCTGCTATGCATTGGCCAAAAATCAACCCCCTGAAGGCTTTTGGAGCTCATTCCCCCACAGCCAAGGCTGCGACCACTGCGTTAGCACTTGGAGTCCCGGTCCTGGACATCTGCCAGGCAGCAACATGGGCCTCTCTGCACACATTCACTAAACACTACTGCCTGGACAGTCAGGTCCATAGGTTTTGGTACTTTACCCGTTCTGTCCTACAGGACTTTATGGTTCAAAATTGTTTTGCAGACCCACTTCGGGGGAGATATTGCTTGGGTATGTATTCTAAGGTAAGGAATCCATGGTTAGAAGTCTCTCAGATGAATAAGTTACTTACCTTCGGTAACGACTTATCTGGTAGAGACAGTGTCTAGCGACAGATTCCTTACTGACCAGTCCATCCTCCCCCTCTTTGAACTGATTTTTAGGGACAGGGCTGCTCCCCTTTCAAGGCCCTAGTTTTCCACACCAGTGGTCAGTGTTCTTCGTGGCTCTGCTCTCCTGCCGCAGAAAGTCGCGAAAAGGAACTGACGTCAGCACGCTGGGGTGGGGCCTTTATAGGTACTGCACACGTCACATCTAATACCGACGATGCAATGCAGACACAATTGACGCCACCTACCGGCACACAGGAGTACTGCATGGAAAGTTGCTGGATCCAGTCTGACGCCTGGGGATAATTCCAAGGTAAGGAATCTGCGGTTAGATAGAGTCTATACCAGATAAGGCGTTACCAGAGGATTAGTATATTGTTCATTACGTCCACTAGACCCTTCTGATTTTGAGGATAAATAAGGTTTGTATGTTCTCCAAGAACACAGGGTACATAGAGACAATAACTTAGCTGCACCGTACAATGGTTTTTCATTGTGTACCAAGTATAGACCAACTCATACGTTGAAATATGTAAAGTGAAAAATGGGTATCAAGGAAACCTGCATATTTCTGAAATGGGCACAAGAGAAGGAGTTTAGGCGCAGTGGTTATTTGTACATCTCTGAATTTGAGTGTGCTCATTCTAGCATATGATTTAAGGGAATACTCAAAGTACGGCCCAGGGGCCACATGCGGCCCTCCTGACCTTTATTTGCGGTCACCGGGCTGCTGTCTACTTGACAGAGCAGGAACATTCAGAAAGCTGAAAAACGGGCACATATTATTTACATGTAAAGTTACGGTAAAGAAGCAACAAAGGTGTCTTAGACGACGTATCTTTAGGAACACCTTAACTTTTAAAGACATCTTGCACTAAACATGTAAAAACATGATAAACTCTTTGCAATCTTCAAACAAGTGTATTTTATTAACATGCATGAGCGTTCTACCTTAGTAGATCAGATTATATCACTGCATAGAGAGGCATTTTTCAAACATGATCTTGGAAACATTCATGCCTTCTCCATTCTGAAAACAATGCCATTAGTCAAGCCAGAGGTACATCATTTCTCAGGTTCACCTTGTGTGTAGCCTTGGTTCTTATATAACTGGAACATTACAGTTTATTAAATAAAACACAAGAGAAGGTTTTGTACAGCACTCCTACTGAACACGTGTATTTCAAGGGGCTCTCACGTGGTAATGAAAGAAAAAGGAGGCAAAGTGACAGCAACCAATTGCCTAGGATCACACAGTTTGGCCAAGTGGGCAAACAAGGACTGATACCAGGTTTTCTGGTTTCACATTTTGCAATTCAGCCACTAAATAAGTATCTTTCTCTCTCATGCTTAGAAGTTAATACTTTTACTTTAGTTCTTGGTGCATGGGAATAGAGCCTTGGTGGCAGACAGAAGTTATTTAAAGGTTCGGTTTGTTGTCCACACAATGCATCTGCTTCACGTCCCCCTACGCCCACCTTTCATCACCCCGCCCTCGCCCCGCTGGCATAGGTGCGGCCTTCAGGCATGCCGCAGACAGTACTTTGTGTCCCCCGGTGAAATGTTTGCGAGTACCCATGATTTCAAAATGTCTTCTTTCTTACACACTGGCTGACATTTGGAAGGAATAAATTCAATGAAATCAATTGGTAATAACACATGTTCTACTGTTCTTTGTTCTCACATGTCTTCCACTAAAAATGGTACTTCACTTGAAACTTTGACTAAAAAAACACATATTTCTCTTAATTTCTGTGGTGGAAAATTTCAGGAATCTGCGGGGAGCCACAAACTTTCTTCCACCCAACATTCCCCCAAGTCTCCTAATAAAATTGGTTCCTCACTTGTGTGGGTAGGCCTAGTGCCCGCAACAGGAAATGGCCAAAAACACAACATCCTTCCACTCAAAACTGACCCTTTTTTTTGCAAACATGGTAGCTGTAGGGTTTGGGCCTTAGGTTAGCCAGCACCTAGGCAAACCTAGGAAACCTGTACTTTTTTGAAAAGTAGACACCAGGTGGAATCCAGGGTGGCGTGACAAGCATGGCTCTCACCAGCTTTTTTCACTCAGAATTCCCTGCAAACCTAAAACTTTGATTAAAAAAACACATTTTTCTCACATTACTGTGTTGTAATGTTCTGGAATCTGCGGGGAGCCACAAACTTCCTTCCACCCAGCATTCCCCCAAATCTCCCCATAAAAATGATACCTCACATGGGTAGGTAGGCCTAGTACCCGCGACAAGAAACTGCCCAAAACGCAAAATGGATGCATAACATTTTGGGTAGCTCAGGATTTTGGGCCCTATCTCAGCCAGCACCTAGGAAAACCTAGCAGCCCTTTACTTTTTTTAAAACTAGAGGAAATCCTGGGTGGGGTGACTTGTGTGGCTCCCATCCCATCTCTTTACCCCAAATCCTTTGTAAACTTCAAACACATTTTCCGCTTCATTTCTGAAATGGAAACTTCCTTCCACCCAGCATTCCCTCAAGTCTCCTAATAAAATTGGTTCCTCTCTTGTGTGGGTAGGCCTAGTACTAGCGACAGGTAACGACCGAAAACACAACTTGGATACATCACATTGTTCCACTCAAAATGTACCCTTTTTTGCAAAGTGGGTAGGTGTGGATTTTGGGCCTTAGCACATCCAGCACCCAGGGAAACCTAGAAAATCTATACCTTTTTGAAAATTCGACATGTGGGGGAATCCAGGGTAGGGTGACTTGTGGGGTTCTCTCCAGTTTTATTACCCAGAACGCCTTGCAAACCTCACTCTTTCACTAAAAAAACAAATTTTCCTCATATTTCTGTGATGGAAAATTCTGGAATCTGTGGTGAGCCACAAATGTCTCTCGATAAAAATTGTACCTCACTCGTGTGGATAGGCCAAGGGCCCGCAACAGGAAACAGCCCAAAATGCAGCATGGATACATTACAATTTTCCACTCTAAACTGATATTTTTGCAAAGTGGGTAGCTGTGGATTTAGGGCACTAGCTCAGCTGGAACATAGGGAAACCTAGCAAACGTACATTTTTAAAAACAACACACCCATGGGAATCCAGGGTGGGGAGACTTGTGAGGTTCTCACCAGCTTTATCACCCAGAATCCCTTGCAAACCTCAAACTTTCACAAAAAAATACTAATTTTGTTCACATTTCTATGACAGAAAGTTCTGGAATCTGTGGGGAGCCACAAAAGTCCTTCCACCCTCCATTTCCCCAAGTCTCCCGATACAAATGGTGCCTCACTTGTGTGGGTAGACCTAGTGCCTGCGATAGGTAATGGCCCAAAACGCAGCATGGATACATCACATTTTTCCATTCAAAACTGACCCTTTTTTTTAAAAGTGGGTAGCCGTGGATTTTGGGCCCTAGCTCAGTTGGCACATGGGAAACTTAGCAAACCTGAACATTTTTAAAAACTAGACACGTGGGGAAATCCAGGGTGGGGTGACTAGCTTGGATCCCATGAGGTGTTCTACAAACCTTAAACTTTGCCTGAAATCACGCTTTTTCCTTACATTTCTGTGATGGAAACTTCTGGAATCTGGAAGAGCCCACAAAACTCCTACCACCCAGGGTTACCCCATTTGTGCCAATACAAATGGTGCATCACTTGTACGGCTGGGCCTAGTGCATGCAACATGAATTGATCAAAACAAGGTCAATGAGGGTCCCCTTCGCAAGGTCTCTCATTGACCTTGGTTTGATTCGCTCCTGTCAGGGACACTAGGTCCAGCCACACAAATGGTGCAGTGTTTTTATTGGCAATGGGGTAATGTTAGGTGGTAGCAATTTTGTGGATTCCTCCCGATTTCGGAAGTTTCCATCACAGAAAAGCAAGGAAAATTTGTGTTTTAGGCAAAGTTTGAGGTTTGCAGGGCATTGTGGGTAAGAAAAATTCATAGGATCCATGTGAAGCACATCACCATGTACTCCTCTTGATGTCTAAATTTTCAGAATCGACTAGGTCTGGTAGTTTTCTCCAGGTAGCGGCTTTCCAAAACCCAAAAAGTGCATCCATTCTCCATTGCAAGTGGGAAGAAATTGGGATATAGCCCCTTTCTCCTGACCTATATGGGAAAACATCACCCAAAAGAATCAAATGTCCTCACTCTTCATGTGGGATGGGATGTTATAGTCCACAGGAGAGCAGAAAGTTTAGGGTGAGGCCCGATGTCAAGATGGGCTAAACCCACCTCAATATTTTATGAAACAAAATAGCCTTGTCATCCACTGGGCTTTCTGCCCCTGGGGGAAAATTGGGGGCAAACCCCCAGGATTATTGTATTGTCCCTTTTTGGGGTGTGGGTGGGGGCGTGGTCAATGCCAGAGTGCAATTCCCACCCTCATTTAGTTTGCCCCAAATGAAAGATGCCTGACGTCTAGTGGGCTTTCTACCCCCCAGGTTGCTGATTTGGGGCAGCTTCCCTAATTGGGACAGACTTCCTATCTACCAGTGAGAGGGCAGAAAGATGCTACCGCCCCTTTGGAGGCACAGAAATGGTTCAATGCCATGTTAGGCCGCCACCTCCTTTTGATTGTTTTGGCACCATTTTAAAATCTCTGGTGTTAAGTGAGCTTTCTGCCCCCATGGGGGTTGATCGGGAATGAGTACCCTATCTATCCCTTGTGGGGGATACAAAGTCTGTTGGGCCCTGGGGTGGAGCGAGCACAGACCCATGCCCAAGGAGGGGCGCACCTCCCAAAACAATACTGCATAAATGCAGCCCTCCTGTCTAGTGGGCTTTCTGCCCCCGGGGAAGCAAACTGGGGTAATTGTCCCATCCACCTTCAATGGGGGGAAAGAAAGACTGTTAAACCCTTTTTTTTAGGATACGGGGAATCAATATGCCCATGTTGGGGAGCGCCCACCCCATGTTTTTTTTTTACCTAGTGTCTAGTGGACTTTGTGTCCCTCGGGAGCAGATTGAGGTGATCACCACCCAGGGTGCAGAAAGATTGTGCCCTTTCTGGGGTGCCCTATGGCCATGCCCATGAAGGGCAGCCTCCACCACTATGTATATTTTTTAGTTAATTGACCTTGGTGTCTAGTGGGCTTTCCGCTCCCCAGGGGGCCGTATTGAGGATAATCACCCCATTTACCCTGCTGGGGGCAGAAATAATGTTCTATATATATATTGCGGGTGGGGGTGCGGATAGCCATAAAATCAAAGTCAGGTGTGTGACTGCCAGTGATTTCTCTGCGGTTCTCATTGGTAAACATCTCATCTTGGTGGTTGGCAAGCAGTTTAACCCTAATCTGAGATCTAGGTGGGGTGATTTTCAGCAATGTTTGAGTTTGAAAGTACACTCTTTGTAGCTCATCAACATCTTCATTGATATGATTTGGATTCAGAGCGTTTTCAATGCATTGAGGAACAAATCCCCCCAGGACTCTGAGAAGCTTTTCATCAAAGGCTTGGACAACAGCATTCTCAAGAACTTGATCCACATGATTCAGGATGATGGACCTATGCCAGTTTGACATGGTTGTCCACATTTTGTGCCTGCAACCCACAAGATGCTCAGATTCTAAAAGTCCCTTTTGGTTCATAGTTTTGCCCAGGATTCAGTTTCTAGCCTCATGACTCAAAGGGACTTCTATCATTATCAAATTTCCGAGTCAAAATACCTAGTGAGACCCCATTGACTTTCATGGCATCTCCCTTTCTGGTGGAGGTCTTCATGAAGCCTTTTTTCCATCAGACTCCCTAGACTCACACCCACCCCAAACCAGAATTGTTGAGGCACAATTGCTTTCCCGGTAACCTGGGAACCAACAGCATAAGGATGTTGTCACTGCCCAAAATGGACAGTCAGATGTTTACTTATTTTGCACACATAAGTCCGCTCCCTTTCTCTTACCACATTTCTGAACACAACATGACCTCTATTGATGTGATGTAGGGAGATGGTCTTAAAAATATTACATGTATACATAGGCAGAGCTATGAGATGAAGGAAGTAGTGCTGTCACCCTTGCTGAAAAGGAATTATCTTGAGCATTTAAATACAAAAAATGTATATTGCTATTCAGACAAGCATTCTATTCTAGAGGCTAAGTTGTCTGAACATCACACCTTAAATAAAAAAAAGCTTTGCAATTTAAAGGATCCTCTAGCACATGATTGTTATTGGATCACATTTACTATTATAAATTATAGTTTGACTGTTCCAACTGCCTTCTAACAAACATTGAGGAGAATGCATACATAGGGGTGGTGACGAGAGAGGCCAATTTACTATTCTCCATCTAATCTAACAAAGAATGGTGAAAAGATCATATATGAGGGTCAGATTACCATTCTAACTCCAGTCTAACCAACTTTGGGGAAAGTGCAGGCATTGTGAGAGGTTAAATGAACTATTCCAAATCCAGTCTAACAAACATCAGGGAAAGTGCATGCATTGGGGGGATGGGATTCATATGTATTAATTCTAACTTCAATTTGAGAAATTCCATAAATTGGAGTGTTCAGCTACAACACATCCACATAATATAGTTAAATATTAACAATGATATTATAAATGTAAATTGAAGCTTTAAAAATCCCTACAATTTTTTTAAAAAAATATTAATTTAAATTAAGAAATGTGTCAGAATAGCACATTTAAAAAACATTTCTTACATAAATAACCTGTAAAATAAACAGCATCCTTAAACCTCACCTGATATAACACACAAACATAAATTGATAATTTTTGTTTAATTCTTATTGAATTATAATGTATCTTTGTTAATAAGAAAAAAACATAACCTCTTCTTAAACATGTAGACAAATAAAGAACAAATAAAAAGTAGCATATTATTTCAATTGACGTTAATAAATATATATACTTTTAAAAACAATTATACATTACAAAACAGCAACCTAATATAAACAAGCTAATAAAAACCAATATTTTAGTAAACAATATATTAAACTTTGATTATTTTAAAATGGTAAAAAACAATGTACTTACCTATTTTTGTCCACAATTTGCTGTAATCACAATATTTGGGCCACAATATTATGGTCATCAATACTTTCTAGTCGATATTTAGTTGGAACACTGCCTCGCAACTCTTTCGTTTAATGGTTCCTTGAACGGCAGTTCATCCACCATTTTCCTACCCCAAACATTTGCTGTGTTTTCCTTTCCTTCACCACGTCTTCCTTTTCTGCAGTTACCACTGGGTTCATGCTTACATATGTAAAGTGATTAGAGCTTGTTCTTTGTGTACAATTTGCTGCTACCTATACATCTACCTGTACCTCTTGCTTACTACTCTCCTATCTTGACTCCCTCCATCTCTGTGGCCATCTCCTCAAAACCCGCAAGTCCTGCAAGTTGTGGGAGGGATTCCTGATACCCCTTTCACCTCGCTACCAACAGTACTCTTGAGCGGTCTAGTAAGTCCTAGACTGAAATATCCTGTGTAAATGTCACTGTTATTTACTTATTCTAATAATTCTCATCTATCCTATCAATATAATTGCAATATTGTGCTTAAGGTGTGAAGTATTGCTTATTCAACCTAGAGAATTTTGTAAGCTTTACCTCTCTCTTTGAAACTCATATCTTCATTTTCATCCATGTAATGCACTGGCTTCTGAGTCTAACTCCAAATTTGTGGTCGCATAGCTTTTTTGATACTGAAGCATAAGAATCAGGAACCGAGACCTCATCTCCTATAAGAACGCATGGTCTTCACAACTTGGCTCCCACATGATTCAAAGTTTTACCTGGGGTGGAACTGCCCCCCATAAAATTACCTGCTTTTTCTCTGAGATTTTCCACCTGCAGAATATGTCTGCATAAAAAATAGAGAAAAAGACATAATATTTCCAGCCCCATGTGTTATTTCTCATTTTTCTTGGAGATGCCAAGTGGGCCTGCTCACATTCACTCCCCAAAGCCATTCCTAGACCCTCTGGCACTAACCCCAGCGGAAGGAAGAACTTATCTATATAGGGATATGGTTTCAGAGAGATTGAGTTCATCCTAGTGGAGGAAATGTTCAGCAAACTGAGATTTGAGGCTTCAGAGAATTTCTACAGTAAGGCGAAGAGGAAGTGCTGCAAAAGGAAGTGGGCATACGACAAGAAAGTAGAAGGGATAGGTTGAGAAAAATTGGCCAATCACTGGCTAGTGCACAGGATAAGACTGCCACCTCAGGACCAGCCCCTCAGAACATTTCTAGACCTGGAAAGACTACACCTGAGGAAGAAGGCCCTTCTGAGCAAAGGAGACTTATACCTTCTCCCTGTCATGCACCGACTGAAACTGCCATCTAAGAGTTAGGTGGCTACCTCTGTTTTCCTTCTCCAGGGAAGCAAAAAGCAAAATGAAGTCTGACTCCAGCAAGGTTGACCACTCTTAGATTTTGGCACCAAAACCAATGCCTCACAATAATGTAATCAACTTTGAGGGACACTTGCTGGCTTCAGCCTAGGACCTTGCCCTGCTTGAGGATTCTAACTTCTAGAATTTCTTTTAAGTCAAAAAGTAAAAATTGGATTGGGAATCCCTTGCTGTATACTATCTCTGCTGTCTTCGCGAATATTCAGAAATCATGCCCAGGGCCTAGTGAACCACAAACTATTACTGCTTATTGTTGCTTTCATTTTTCTAGGTGCTTTTTGACTTAAAACTTTAAAACAGCATATCTGTGGCTTCCCTAAATTGAGTTTAATATTTTTACTATCTTTATGTGTCTTTCTGCTTATTGTTGGTTTCTCTTTGGTGTTTTTCTGCTTATTGTTGGTTTCTCTTCTTTTTATCATAATGTGGTTTTTATTTTAAAATTATTGGTACTGCTTAAACTTAACACATGTTCCCCTGGAAAATTGCCTGACGCTTCTGCCATAGCTAACAGGGGCTGAGCAGAGATTCTGTGAGCCATGTGTTTAGGCCTCACGAGGGTGTGTTTATTAAGTTGCTAAGGGTTCCCCCTTGCATACTGTACTGCAGTTATTGAATTAATAGTGCAGCAAGAGCAAAGGAATTTGGTCACCTTGCAGTTGAAGACGTGTCTGCTCTGTGTGCACTTTTTGGTCATTTCAGGTCACTGATTACTAATGTGCTGAGAAGAATAGTCAGGATCTGTGATGTCATCAGCTAAGCCCAGCCTGTAATATTTCCAACTGAGCAAAACTTGGCAATACAGTTTCCTCATAGGGTGCTGTACATCATTTCTTTTTTATACTGTCCTCTTTTTAAAACATAAAATCGGTCAAACAGAATATTGATACCCTTGTCGAGATCTCTTCTTTTATTTATTTTTAATATATGCCTACTGGTGAGGTTGACTAATTAATGTATTTGCATTGGAATGACCGCTGAGCAAAGGTATGTTGGCCCACTGCACAGTGGCTCTACTGTCGTTTAGTTTGAGCAGGGTTTAAAGTGACATTTGTTTCATTTACTAGCTGGGAGTTCTTTTTTACCAAGGTTCAGGGTTTATGACTTCTGCATGTGTATGTTCTCCTGCACAGAGAGTGTGTCAGCAAGAGTTGAAGCCTATTGTTATGTATTAATGGATTATTGAGACTTTGTCTTTGGGTTAAAAGAGATGCTTGACAGTTGAGAGTTGGAAGTCAGTCAACAGGTATTAGCAGTTTCAGTCAATAACTGGATCCTTTATTTGTGACCCTGAAGATCCCTTCGCACCAGTATCCCTTGTGTAGCTCTATTTTTAAAGCACGCTCCAGACCTCTCTCAGCAGAGATACTAGTTTCCTGAAATCTTAAGCTATGCTTCAGGTAACTAAACTCCCTTTCTTAGTTTGAGATGAGCAGGTTTAGAGATGATCCTTTGGTAACTAGTGCCCAGGTAAACCATAAGGGTTCCGTGTTTTGGTAGCACTGCTGTAATGGAGTATCATTCCTATGAAATGGCAGACAACACTCAGGTAGGTCTGAGAAAAAGTGATGAATGATTGAATTATGAGGAAATGTACTTTTGAGTAGTCGAAAACGTGCTAATCCTGTTCAAAAGAGAGGGTAGGTAAGGTAGTGATGATTCATTAGGTTCTTCCTCACATCATTCACAAGGACACCTTTACGCTGGATCTTGGAGAGCCGTACTTGTGCACAGATAGAGTGACAGCTCTACACCATATCTTACTTAATGTTACTAATGTGTTGACATTTGGAGTGTACTACAGTGGAGCTTGTTTTTGACAAGAGGGGTGCTATTTAAAACATATTTGATCTAGGTTTTCTAGGAGTGATCATACATTAAAATGCCAAATAATCTAATCAAAGGCTTATTTTAATTATATTCTTAATGAATGATTTTAAAGATAAACAATTCAAGCAGAGTTTGACCAATTATATTCTAAAGTTCTCTTTATCTAAATGTAATATAGAACATTTGACACCCAAATAAGTTGTGACTAGACTAGAGTTTTATTGAATAAACACAGGCCACGGGAAATACAAATTTGATGATGTCTTTGCCCATCATGCAAAATTGAGGTCCTTTTAAGGTATGGGTGAAGTAGAAGCATGTGAATCTTAACTATGTGCCTGATTTTGAGTTTGGCTGATGAGTAATGCATCACAAAGTTGACAGATATCCTATCCCCCTAATTACAACTACATTATATCCTAATGCATTTGTAATAAGGCAGACGAGATAGTCACCCCATTTGCTTTGACGTACCTATCTGCCACAGTCCGCCTCAGTCTAAATCTAGTCCCAAATGATATCCTTAATATTAACAGTTTCCCAGCTGTGGGGACTGTCACTTCCTCCCACAGTTGGAAACTGGGAGAGAGATCTGGATTGGTCCATGTTCAGAGAGAAGACAGTGTATGTGGCCCTGGGTTGCCCAAAGAAGTGGACCCGCGTATGGGGCTTGTGGAATTCCTATCGTGGGGACATATGTCAGCCGCCCCTCACTGTCAGTTGTGATGACCCCCCTTCACCCTAGATCTTCCAAGTGACATTTTGACTTAACTGATTTTACCTAGTGTCTCCTTGTTGCCTAGCTTATTATTTCCTCTGTATTGTAATCAATAAGCGGATGTCTGTTAATAAAAAGAATTAAAAAAATATATATACATTAACAGTTTCCTATTGTAGGTTAGATTAATTAAGGGATTATCAAGATTTCAGGTTGACTACGCCACAGCTACCTAAGACAGCAAGACCCCATCTCCTGTTTTACTACTCCATAAGGTATTGGGAATGATCTTTATGCCACCTGGTGTGCTGTCTAAACTGGGGTAAAGTATCCAGGTGCATGTTCAGGACAAAAGCAAGGCAGAAATGCTGCATGTAATGTATTAACTTTCAAATAAACCATTATAAAACGGCAGAGGAAAACAGCAAATAATGTTTCATCAATCAACGTACTCCCTAATGCCCTAATGCAGCTTACTCCTGAAAAATGGGGCTTCTTTCTAACTCCCATGTTCAACCCAGTAATACAAGACGGTTGGGTTTTACCTTCATAGAAAGGAGCAATTTTGTACCCTATATATAAACGAGGCCCCAAGAGTTTACCAAGTAGCTTTTGCCACATTGCCTTGCTGAACGTAGATGGGTAATTATTTGCTAAACACTTAATATCTAATCTACAGCTTTGGGTGGATAACTCAAAAAGATTACCTTTCCATCAGGCAGGTTTCTGCCCTAACTGCAGCACACTTGACAATATCATAGCGTTTACATTGGTAGGGCAGAAGGCCAGCACACAGAACAAAAAAACTCGCTTTAATTTTATGGATTTTTCAACAGCCTTTGATAAGGTGAATTGAACGAGATTGTGGAGGAAGCTTCAGGAGTGGGGTCACTCAAGGTCACTTACACCTGGTTGTAGAACTCCACCACAAGACATGGGTCAGAATAAGGATGTCTGATGATCATTATCTTGCCTCTAAAATTCCCACCCTCGATGGTCTTAAGAATGGGGTACATCTTAGCGGAGCTTCTTTTTAACCTGTATATATCGGAATTAGAAGCCGTACTCACTCATAGCCTAGACAATACCCTGCAGCTAGGGTTTATTAAAGTCCCTTTTCTGGCTTATATCGATGAATTGGTCATCAAAGGCAACTCAATCAAGTCCAAGTATATACCCAGGAAAATATCATTTTCATTAATATCAACAAAACCAAGGTGATGTCCTTTGGTCAAATTAGTTCAAAGTTTACTTGGAAGATAGGTGCCACAAATGCAGAGGTCAGGAACTACCCATACATAGGATTTCACATAGTCAGTTTTTTCCTGGGAATTGTCACGTGGACAACTTAAAAAGTAGAATTACAACTATTTGTGAAGCACTAACAAGGTTTTCTGCTCTTTATGGGGAGGGGGGCACTAAGTCCTCTGTTGGATGTCATAAAAACAAATCTTATTCCTGTTCTTTTATACCACAGGGCTCGCGCTTATGTCTCCATTTTTATTGTACGTTTAAACTTGACATCTTTTTCTAACCTGTGACTTTTTACATGCCTTGCTAAGGAACACTAAACATGATGCCCTGGCATTTGTTTGTCCGATTGGAGAAACCCCTTTAAGTCTCAAGGCAAGCAATCACATCAGCGCTGCACCTTTGACACAGTGCAATATGAGCATTGCTTTATTATATAAACCACCTCTGAGCCTAATTCTGCAGAGGTTCACTTCTGCGTATTTTCCTGGAATGCCGCGCCTGTGACTAAGATGCAGCCCTGCTGACTCTGACCTTTATCCTGCAATGGACGGTAGCCTACTCTACACCAGATTGGCTTCCTGATACATCATACACAAGTATGGGGGCTGGATTGTCTCAAGAGATCTGGTAGAGGATACTCCAACTATGCTCTTGATAGTGTTGGAAGTATTAGGTATGAGTATAGATGTAATTATTATCACACTGTAATGTTATGATGGTTGAACTGTTTATCTTTTTCACCATTCTTGTAATGGTGGTTACAAGGCTTTGTTTCACCCTCCTAATGGTTGCAGCTTGCGCTTTTTACACAAGAATACAATTGTTTCAATAAAAGTTTGAAAAGCCTATTAATATTTTTCTTGTGTCTCAGTTGGGCATGCCTAAGTAACAAAGAAAGGGTAGATCTGTTTCCACAGTTTCCTTGAGGAATCAGAGTGGTTATGTTCTGAGATGGCAGATACCATCTGGTACCCTGGATGTTTAGGGGTTCAGATAGCACACTGTGAACCAGCCAGGAATTGGGCTAACTTACTCTGATGGTATCCGTGGACCCAGTCTCCATATTCTGACGTTTATGTTGCCCGAATACACTGTCCTACTTAATTTGTAGGAACCGTATTATATGGCTCCATCAATGTTCAAGGCCAGGTACTTATTTAATGGGTCTCCGGAGTAGTTCTTACCCGTGCACAAGGCCCCTATTCACCTTATATGGAGACATCCATGGTGTTAGGGATTAATCCTCCTCAGCTAAATAGGAATCTCTATTTTTGTCTGTAGGTTGTTCAAGCTTGAACCTTTTAAAAGGGTCACCCCACTATAGTTTTATCCCTTCTTTGAATTCCATTAATTAAATATGGCATAAGTTATTCCTATTAATTGTAGACAAGCTATAATAATAGCACTGTTACAACAACAAGGGCTCCCTCTCACAGAGTGAGATGTTACTATCATGATTGAGGCCCAAGAAGCATACAAAACTGTGGTATTCTATCCATGGGTGACTTTTCTTGCAGTGAACGCCACTACACAAACATTTCACACATACACTCCAGCAGTAATACCAGGCCAATACAGAGCCCATGAATAGAAATACCATTAACATTTCAGGAACATGCAAATTGGTTTCAAGGTGTCCTACCACATGCAGTAAACAATGTAAGACTGGGTCCCCTCAGTAATGAGGGCACAACTTGGCCAGTTCTAGCTGTCTATACTCCATATCCAACATTAGCACCAATAAATTCAGTAGAGCTACATTCTCTTTATACAGGTCTAGTTAGACTATACAGACATTTAACACTCTTCATTAAGCGAACAATAACAGCAACCCCAGCGAGGGCTGTTCAAGCTATAAAGTCACATTTAGCCATACCTGCAATTAGTCCAGTAGCAATCAAGACAGTTATGGGTAAAGTTCCTGCCAGACAGGAGGAAATTCCATTCTGGATTGCAAAAAAACCAAACCAGCTTGAAGCAGAGTTTCCTATACCGGACCCCAAGATAAACATGGAATTCTCACAATGTGCCTAACAGTAGGGATGGTTCCCCCAATCAATGAATGTGCCACCTGGGGCACATTGTTTGCTGCAATACATTATATACCATAACACATGGTACACCATCTATCTCTATTTTACCCAATGTGCTAAAACAGATTCATAATGTAAATGGAGCTGCCCCTGCACTGTATTGTGGGCCAGGAGCGTGAACTACCAAAAATTATTTCTGAAACCTATATGTCAGTAGGTTGAGATAATTTGGGAGCCAGACCAACTAAGCCCCAGATTTAGGGTAATACTGAAATGGATAATACCATACAGGCACTAGAGTCTTCTAAAAAATGCTGGGATAAACAAAACAAACAAAGAAAAAAAACACGGTGTGGATCTCCACAACTGGAGCGCACTGGAAAACGTTATGACTTATGTAATGGTGAATCAATTAAATAGCCTGATAGGTATCAGCATACTGATACACGTCTTTCTCGTTCCTTTCAGGACTCACCTGACAAACTCTCAAAGAGAGGAGGGCGGTTAGAGCACAGATAAAAAGAGTATTTGAAACTGAGGAAGGACTCACAACGCTCGTCTGACATCATCATCATAAAAAGGAAGAGAAACATCCACAGCAAAACCTCAATTCAAAATGACAAAAGTGGCTGGTATTTCCACTAAGTATGTCACACATATTGAGGACACTGCTTTAGAACAAGGGGTGGGCACTGAAACGACTAGAAAGCATGGAAAAGATCTCAATACTTCACCAGAATCTTCAAGAGTTTCTGGTTGCAAGAGCAGCCAATGAATTTATTCAAGTTGAAATACCAGACCAGCAAATACCGCATTCCTTTAAAGTAATTTTTGGGAACAGTTAACAAATACTTATGATATTCTCTTGGCTGAAGTGGATTGGCAACCTGAGTTTGTCAAACAAGCATATGCCACAGAGTGGGCTCTTGTACATGCCTTGGCATTATACTGCATCCATGTAGGCTGGGATATAGACTAACCTTTCATGTTATACCTATAAGGTCCAGCCCGCAAGTGCAACCACAATATCCAATTGAGCATGAATTTAAACGCCCAGTGAGAGAAATTCTAACACATCTAGAATAGCAAGGCGTAAATTAGCCTTGAATCTCTCAATTAAACAATCCTTTGTTTCCAGTAGTGAAACCAGATCATTCGTACTTCCTAGTCTTAGACTATAGACATTTAAACAGTCATACATGCACCTTTGCATGACAAAGTTCAGACAGTGCCTCACTAATGAACAAAATAGTGTGCAAACATTACAGAACCTCTTTTGTCATTTTAACTAGCTTTTTATGCCAAAACGTAGCACCTCAAAGCAGAAATCTAACTGCATTCACCACTTTAAGGAGTCACCACTTTAAGGAGTCAGAAATGATTCTGTCAACTTCCTCAAGGGTACATGAACAGCCTAGCCTGTTCTCTGCCCAAGTAACATCAATTTTACAGGAAATTGACTCAGAACCATTGTCCTATGTTGATGACATATATCTACTGGATGATGATTTTAACACTCGCTTAGCCAGAGTAGATCGCATAGTTTTGGGATTTGCTGAACATGGCTACAAATTCAACTTCCAAAAAAACAAAAATTGCCTATCTCAGTGTCCTATTTTTGGGATACGGGTCTTCGAATGAAGGCAAACTACCAAAAACAATCAAAAAGCTACAATAATTTGTGGGTGTTCTCAACTTTGGTAGAACATACATACCAAATTATGCACAACTGGTAAAATCGTTTTATGAATTCATCCATCCAGACTTTTAAAGCACACATTGAGCACCTGAACATACACAGATTCTGAGAGTACTGCAAACAGGCATGCTTGCATCCAGACACTTGTACACGTGTCAACACAACAAACTTATAATTGTGGAAGCCATTGACTACACATGTCAGTTTCATCAAAGGTGATACTGTACCGATTGCATATAAATCACAATTATATTCAAATGCTGAAATGCATTGCGCATCTACAGAAAAAATACTGACTACAGTTCAGACAACTGTTATAAACGAAAGACCGTTGTTTCAGGGGAAACACATAATTGTGGTTGCTCTCATTCCAGCCTTAGTGGTTGTCACAAAGGCCAGCGTTACTGATGCAAAAGCCTTACATCCTAGATGGATACAGTTGACCACCTCCATTATCAACCGAATACCATGTGGCATGGTCTCTGCAAACAGATAAGCAATATGTCTTTAGCTGTGACATTTGTCAGCAAATGGAAAGTTCCACCACAGTTCGCCCACCACAGACACCTTTCTAAGGACTTTATTATGATGCCGGTCGGACACTCGTCTGACCGACATCGTTTTGGAATGAAAATCACCCTGCTAGTAGTCAGAGGTTTCATCCAACGAATTAGGATATGACCGCTCATGAGGTGGTCAGAAACATGAATTTTCTCGTTGTGGCTTGTGCCGCGACTGGAAAAGGGCCACAGCACAAGCCTCATTGGAAAAATGTATGGTTTCAAACATCCATGCACCATGTGCCAGGCACCTTAAACTGTAATGGCCTACTTGCTAATGTTAATTGCTTGCTGTATTTTTGCATGTGTACAATAAAACCAAGAAAATCTGTTTAAAAAAACAATCTTGTAAATCCATGTCAACAGAAAGGAGAGATACGTGTTCCTCAACTGCAGATAAAGTTGAGTCTTGTAACCATTGCTGGCATAGCTTCCCTATACTGTAGGTAGTAACCGCTCCTGAGTTTTGTGTCTTCTCATATCGGGGTCTGGTCTGCTTCCTTTAAAACCCTTAGTGATATTTTAAAAACGCGCTTGACAACTATTAGTGTCTACTGGCCCCACTAACCACCTGTCTTCTGATAAGTTAAGTCGACTGAAAGCCCATCTTCAGTACTGCCCTATGAGATTATTGTTGCTAAAGGATACTCAACATGAGCCATTTATGGATGCTTTGGCTCCTAAATTTCTGTTTCCTGACTCCTCCTCTGTGGTTATGCTGTCAGTTTGCACAACACACCCGGTTGCTGATTGGGCTGGATACAACCATGTTTGTTCTTTGGAATTTGCAGTCCGGGCCACTGTGGAAACATCATCTGCAGTTGCGGGTTCCCTCCTGGATCCTATTGACTCTTCGAACATGGAAAACTTTCTGGGAGCCTCCTGAAGTTTAATTCAGCACCTTTTTTTTTTTTTACATCAAATTGATTTTTATTTATTTGAAATAACTGCAGGTTTTTAATTGCCATTTTGAATACATTATGGCATTTGTCCCCTTTTAATATTAAAGTGCACTTTACATTCATTTTATAATTATTGGACTTAGATATTAGGTTCAATTTTTAGACCAGTTTTTAATCTCTTAATTTAAAGCAAAGTCTTCCTCTGACCAAAGAGTGGCACAAGTCTCCATTTAAGGTATATGTTTAATCTTGACATCTTTTTCTAAACTGTGACTTTTTACATGCCTTGCACTACATGATAACAGACTTAGGAATTATTTTGCTTGCAGCACATTTCTTAGTAAGCATTTGATCATGTCGTTCGTACACTCTGTACAAGGCCAAGGAACACTCAACGCGATACCCTGCATTTGGTTGTCTGGTTGGAGACAGCTCTGAGTCTCAAGACAAACAATCACAGTTGCTTCTTTGACATAGTGCAATTGGAACAGTGCTTTTATTATATAAACTAACTCTCAGCCTTGTTTGACAGAGGAGCACTTCTGTGTATTTTCCTGGAACTCAGCGCCTGTGGGTGAGATGCAACCCTGCTGACTAAAACCTTTAGCTTGAAAAGGACTGTAGCCTGTTCTATACCAGATCAGCTTCCTGATACTTCATTCATAGGTATTGGAGGCTGGGTTGTCCCAGGATATCTGGCAGAGGGTACTCCAACTATGCTCTCGATAGTGTAGGTAGTGTTAGGTAGGAGTATAAAAATAAGCATAATCACACTGTAATGTTAGAATGGTTGATCTGTTTCTCTTTTTCACCATTCTTTTAATACTGGTTACAATGGGAAACAGCCATTACATTGCGTGCATTACAATGCATGCGATTACAACTCGCTTGTGACGACGACCTCGTTGTTACATCGCAGTACACTACAATGCAAGTCGTTACATCGACTTGCTGTAGCGGGTGCGCTAACCTGAGGAATAGTATAATTTACTATTACAACACCTTCCCTACTGTTGCGCACACTGGAGTTGGAATAGTAAATTATACTATTCCTAAGTCCCGGGCGCTTGTACTGCGATGTAACAATGCGGTTGTTGTAACAACTGCGTTGTAATCGCATGTGTTGTAAGCGCATGCGATATAAGGTGCTATATTCTTACAATGCTTTGTTTCTTCCTACTAATAATTGAAGCTCCCGCTTGTTACACAAGAATACAATTGTTTCAATAAATGTTAGAAAAATCAATTTGATTCTTTCTTGTGTCTCCCTTGGGCATACCTGAGTAGCAACAAAAGGGTAGATCTGTTTCCACGATTTCTTTGGGGAATCAGAGTGGTGATGTTTTGGGGTTGCAGATACCATCTGGTACCCTGGAAGGTCAGGGGTTCAGATGGCGCACTGTGAGCTAGCTAGGAATTGGGCTAACACACTCTGATGATACGTGTGGACTCAGTCCCCATATTCTGATGGTTATGTTGTCCGGATACACAGTCCTACTTAATTAGTAGGAACCTTGTATTTTTTAAATGAGAGTCATTTTTATACTACTGCTACTACTAATATTTCATCACAGTTAGGTAGACATACACATTGCACACCCACGTGTAGTAAACATAACATACATTGCTGAGCAAGACAGATGTCGTGGTGGTGTTCGGTGTAAGCATACTCTGGCCTACCTCAAGGCGATACAACAGGGCATGTGCAAATGCTCTCCATTCTGCCAGGTTGTCCAAAAGTTTATCATCCTGTCTATTTTCAAGAATATCACCTCTGAATCTGCACATTCCACCACATCCCTGAGCCAATCACTCAAAGTTGGCCCTTCTGGACTCACACTCTTAATTGCTGTTTTGCGCTTAACTAGACTCTGGGTCAGCATGGATGCCTGTGTTAGTGAGCACATCGACACAAAGTAGTTCCGTTTTGTGCCAGGAACTACTATAGCAATGTGTGCTTTTTGAGACCCCTCAACGTTCTGCAAAAACCATAACAAAACAATCATTAACAGAGCTGGAAGTCTGGCACCAATGTCAGACCCATTGGCTTTGCCAATGCTTTTTCTGCTTTTGATTTTTTGTTTTTTTAATGGGTGGGTGTACTCCACACCTTAGGGCACAGCTCAACATTCAGGCTCAACAGTCCGCTCCCAGAAAGCAGCAACTTTAGGGCATTACCACACCAGATGGAACACTAGAGAAAGCTGATTATTCACTCACTTTTTTATTCAATTGTTTTGTTTTTCTGACTGGCTGCATGTACAAACTCCAGAGAATACTCTCTAAATGCTGGAAACAACGTAAGCGAGGTGGTTGATTTCCTGACAAAGAAACCAAACCAAAACAACAGCAGACAAATGGAAATGCACCTGCTGTGCTCTTCTGTGCCATTGCATAAACAAAAAACGATTGATTACTGCCTGCCTGCTTAATAAAAGACTAGTTCTATATATAGATTTCAGACTCTTACTTTTCCACACGGCCTCTAATTTGAGAAATATTACATATATCCTTGGTGTCTGAAAACCAAGTTTTTTAAAAGTAAGACCTGTGATATGTACAGGATTTCCATGAAATTCCATTACAACTAATGTCGATACTGTAGACTTAATATACGTCCTGTAATTCAGTATGCAACGTATCCAGCTGCCTGTGACATGATGAGATGCTTACATATGCGCTCTCTGCAGGTAGCATATGTAGGGTTGTCCTGAGCATGGAAGCATACAGGTATGTTTATAGTGCTCCTCTACAGGGCCATGGGAAAGACACAGTCATGAGTGATTAGATTGGTAACTCGGTTCTGGTAGAGAAATTGGACTGTTACTTTATCATGATATATAGTTTTTTATAGAGGTGTTCAGCACCTTCTTAAATTGTTGTGGCTGTCCTTATGGTTCCAGGGTTGTCCCAGATCACGAATGCATAGGAGGAGAAGGCATGTTGTCTTGTTTGTGCCATTTTTGCCGCCAGACTGATGGTGTTATGGCTTCTGGTGTGCCATCTGAGGTGGTGAGCTTTCCCCCCAGATATGCAAGGGTGCTGGTCAATATGACATTGGAGAGATCACAAGAGTATATGGACTTGCCCTCTATTAACAGTTGCAAACCGCTCTTTACCTATGTGTTCACATATGCATGATCCCTCTTCGTCCTAATCCTGTGATGAAATGAGACATTCAGGCATATGCCAAAAAGTTACACATTTATGCATTTCATTTTGTAGGAGCCTTCCTTGAATGCTACTGAATGCCATGGGGGACGAATATCAGACTGCCTAGTCTTGATTTCACATCATGCCTTTTTCTTCCCCTACCAAACACTTCCTGTATATGCTTATAGTTTTTTTTATATCCCTGCTTTCTTCCTTTGCCATTGTTGTCCTATCTTTCTGCTTTATCTGACTTTATCTTTCTTGTTCTGGGTTCACATATGATGATGAAAAGCACATCCCAGTTCCTAAAAATGAGTGTCAGGGCTCATCACTAGCTCAAATTAAGCACTGTTTACAGGAGTCAGTGAAGCTTTCAGACAGACACACTATGCTGCTAGAATTTCCACAGTTTTTGAACTGAATAGCCTCAATAATGTGATAGGGAGAGGATACTGCCTCGGGTCAAACCTGTTTATACCTATATCATAGATGAGATTGTTTTATAAGAACAGTACACAATCCTTCTTTGTTTCTGTGTTGATAGGCCACGGTGGGAGCAGTAATGTCGCTTGCCTTCCATTGTAGCATGATGGACTCCCATCTGTTAAGGCAGTGTTTTTTAATCTTTTACTTCTGAGGTCCCCGACTTAATCATTACTGGAACCTTGGGACCCCCACTGAATCATTATTGGAATACATGTCCTCTAATGAGTCGTTATTGGAAGCCAGGGACCCAGGCCTAAGCATTTTCTACGATTTGAACTGTAAAACAACACACAAAATACGGAAACAAGCATTCATTAAATACTTAAATCCTGAAATATTTCATTTAATTCACAAACAAGTATAAAAAACCAACAAATTATCATTCTAACAGGAAGGCTGGAGTGTTTCTATATTCAATTTAGGCCGCTCATCATCCATACTATATTCTGGCCAATCCACATACACTGCTCCCACGAATCAATCTGAGGATTCTAACTTAATTTTTAGCCTCCAATTTCAAATTCCTTCACACTTACAGAATGTTTTAAAATGTCTAATTGTACATTTTGCTTCTTTATTTATATACACTTTATTAATCTAATAATATCAATATCATTAATTTTTTTAAGCAGCCACAGACGCCCTGGATAGGCATCGCAGCCCGCCCAGGGGTCCCCGGATCACAAGTTTAGAACCACTGTGTTAAGGCAATTAATGGAAGGACAGACTGTACAGAGAACACCTTTGAATGCTCAAATAAGTAGATGTCAATGTTGAAGTATTCCAGTGGGACCAAATAGCATACTTTTTCTCTTATTGCTTAACTTAACAGTTCTTAGGGAACCGGATACAGTGTGCTTCTCCAGCTTCTCTGTGTTATGGTTACTACCCTCATAGAAATACTGCAGTTTAGTCACTATATCGACAAAAACGTCTTTGTGTCAGAGTAAACACAAAACAAACCCAAGCATAACCTCTTTATAAGTTTTACATTTTATAGCATAGTTTGGGTATGACATGGGATGGTGTATCATTCTAATGGGCTTAGACTAGGTTTACCTAAACCTAATGGTTTAAGGGACCCGCCCCTCCTGTTTTCTGGCCTGTTTGTTTTTATGATGCCAAGAGTAAATAATAATCTATTATTCACTGCTGGTATAATAAAAAGGCTGTCCTCCTTCGGTCCGGCCCCACTGCCTTTGTGCGCCTGCGCGAACGTTCAGAAAAAGATCACCGGGGCTGGAGAAATTCCAACCCTGGCAATGGGGCCCTCGCACGCCTCTGTGCCTCCCCTATTTGTGAAATGCTAGGCATCGTAGCTAAACGTAAACCTGGGCGCTGTAGACTTAAGCCCTGCAGTGTCCATGGCTACACACCAATCAGCCTATCACCCCACACTATTCCTAACTCGTCAGAGAGTTGGGAAAGGGTAGGGTGAAGGAGCAGAGACTAAAACCTCAAATCTGCGGTTGTGCAGGTTTGAGGTTTCATATTCATGCCCAAATCCCAGAACTGAAAGAAGCAATCTTCCAAACGAGACCTGCAGCAAGGTAAGTAAAAAGCCTTGAAGCTTTTATATGTGTGTTTTGCAAATGTGTAAGTCCGTGTGTTTGTGGGTAAGAGTGGGTCTTGTGCATGTGTGGGTGTGTGGGTTTCTGTAAGTGAAAGTGAAAAAATCAGTGGAGGGAGCTATTGAGTGACAATGAGGGATAGAAAGAGTGAGTATGAGTGTGAATGAATGATAGTGAGTGAGTGTGGGAGAATGACAGTGATTGTTGCTTTAAGGGAGAATGACAGTGAGTTTAACTGTGAGGGAGAAGGACAGAGTGTGATGGACACCGACTTTGAGTGTGACTGTGGGGGAGAATGACAGTGAGTGTAACTGTGGTGGAGAATGTCAGTGAGTGTATCTGTGAGTGACAATGAGGGGAAGTGTGAGAGAGAATAACAGTGAGTGTTACTGTGAAGGCGAATTATAGTGAGAGTAACTGTCAGGGAGAATGAAAATTAGTTTAATTGTGAGGGAGAACGACAGTGATTGTTACTGTGAGGGAGAATGACTGAGTGTTGCTGTGAGGGAGAATGACAGTGAGTGTAATTTTCAGGGAGAATGAGAATGAGTATAACTGTAAGGGAGAATGACAGTGAGTGTTACTGTGAGGGAGAATGACAGTGATTCCTACCATATGTTAGACTTAGTGAGTCACACCCTGAGTGAGTGGGAATGAGTGAGGCAGAGTGAGAATCAGTGAGATTGATTTTGTGAGTCTGAATAAGTGGGACTTAGCGGGAATGATTGCCACTAGGTGAGTAAGGGAGATTAAATGAATCAGAGTAAAACTAATTGACTGAGACTTAATAAAAAATAAGTGGGACTAAGTGACACTGACTGAGTGAGTGAGTCTAAGTGAGTAACAGTCTGAATGAGTCAGAGAATGAGTGATCCACTCCTTGCTCCTGCCTCGAGTGGTCGCTCCCCTGCCTGCTTGCTGCTGAAAGGCGGTATTGTGCTACAAAGCTGAGTGATTCATTGATTGTAATAGCGCCATAGCGTTTCAGCGTTTCAGAGTTGCGGTACTTTATATTTGCATAGCGAAAAGATTTTAGAGCGTGTGAGCATTTAATTATTTATTTAAACAGCGCCAGGAATCATTATCATTTCCCACCGCCTGGTCACTGCTTCACCGGATGCTTGCTTGGTCGCTCCATTACTTTCCTGCATTGTGTAATTGACATCGTGTGCTATCGGCGCCCTGCTCTGCCCTCCCCTCCATTTTGGCTCTGTTACTGTTGTTGTTGTTCCCTTGAGCCCGCCACGCCTCCCAGCTGAGCCGCCCTCCCACTAACAATATAGAGCGCCCTCTGACCTTTGTGCTCCGTGATCCACTCCTTGCTCCTGCCTCGAGTGGTCGCTCCCCTGCCTGCTTGCTGCTGAAAGGCGGTATTGTGCTACAAAGCTGAGTGATTCATTGATTGTAATAGCGCCATAGCGTTTCAGCGTTTCAGAGTTGCGGTACTTTATATTTGCATAGCGAAAAGATTTTAGAGCGTGTGAGCATTTAATTATTTATTTAAACAGCGCCAGGAATCATTATCATTTCCCACCGCCTGGTCACTGCTTCACCGGATGCTTGCTTGGTCGCTCCATTACTTTCCTGCATTGTGTAATTGACATCGTGTGCTATCGGCGCCCTGCTCTGCCCTCCCCTCCATTTTGGCTCTGTTACTGTTGTTGTTGTTCCCTTGAGCCCGCCACGCCTCCCAGCTGAGCCGCCCTCCCACTAACAATATAGAGCGCCCTCTGACCTTTGTGCTCCGTGATCCACTCCTTGCTCCTGCCTCGAGTGGTCGCTCCCCTGCCTGCTTGCTGCTGAAAGGCGGTATTGTGCTACAAAGCTGAGTGATTCATTGATTGTAATAGCGCCATAGCGTTTCAGCGTTTCAGAGTTGCGGTACTTTATATTTGCATAGCGAAAAGATTTTAGAGCGTGTGAGCATTTAATTATTTATTTAAACAGCGCCAGGAATCATTATCATTTCCCACCGCCTGGTCACTGCTTCACCGGATGCTTGCTTGGTCGCTCCATTACTTTCCTGCATTGTGTAATTGACATCGTGTGCTATCGGCGCCCTGCTCTGCCCTCCCCTCCATTTTGGCTCTGTTACTGTTGTTGTTGTTCCCTTGAGCCCGCCACGCCTCCCAGCTGAGCCGCCCTCGCCCCTCCCCCTCCACTATCCATATATGACAGTTGTTCCCGCGCGCAGCGTTCACGCGCAGCGCCCGCGCCCAACCCGCGCCGAAGGTGCGCCAAAGGTAAGCCCGTCTACGCCCGTCCGCGCCTGGACCGCGCCCAGCGCCAGACCCCCTGCCCCTCGCGCTGCCCAGCCCCCCCGCATTACCTACGATGCCGCCTCCCTCCTAGCCCTTAACCCCGGTCGCGCCCCCAACTGCGTCCAAGCCGCCCCTGGACAAACTCACGGTCCTTTCTCCTGCTTCTCCTGCAAATTCAGCGGCACCAACAACATCTCCACTACGACCACACCACAGATACCCGACCCCAACCACCTACAATGCATCTTGCTCAACACCCGATCGGTCCACAGGCACGCCATCGACCTATGGAATCTACTAGACACCACTTCTCCGGACATCGCCTTCCTTACGGAAACATGGATGAACGCTTCCTCCGCACCAGACATCACCATTGCCATCCCTGAAGACTATAAGATCACTCGCAAAGACCGTACCAGCCACACAGGAGGAGGAATCGCCATCGTCCATAAGAAATCCATCCGCATCTCAACCAGCTCCGACGCCAACCTCGCCAACTCCGAACACCTTCACTTCCAGATCCACACCGACCCCAAGACCACACTCAGAGGCACACTCCTCTACAGGCCACCAGGACCCCGCGCAAAATTCAGTGAAGACATCACGGACTTCATCACCCCACACGCGCTCCCCTCCAAAGAATACATCCTTCTGGGAGACCTAAACTTTCACCTCGAAAAGATCAACGACCACAACACCGCCACCCTCGTGGACAACCTCGCCAACCTCGGACTTAAACAACTGGTCACTTCCCCCACCCACATCGCAGGTCACACACTCGACCCCATCTTCACCTCCAGCAATCATGTCTCCTTCAGCCACACTACGGATCTCATCTGGACTGACCACAGCTGCGTCCACTTCACCTACAACAAGCCCAAACCCACCAACCACCTCCAACCAACTCTGCAAAGAAACTGGAACAAAATCACCACGGACCAAATCTCCGCATTACTCCTTCAAAACACCCCAGCCCTCTCTTCTAACGTTAACAAAGCCGCCGCCAACCTCACCCTATGGCTATCCAACACCGCTGATACCTTAGCTCCACTGAAAAAACGTCAAAACAAACCCGGCAACAAGAAGGCCTCATGGTTCAACGATGAGCTTAAGAAATCCAAGAAACTCTGCCGCTCCCTCGAAAAGGCCTGGAAAAAAGACCCTACCACCAGCACCAAGGACGCCTTCAAAAACGCCACCCGTACTCACCACCAACTAATCCGAAAAGCCAAGAAAACAGCATTCAAGGATCGACTTGACAACAACGCCCACAACAGCAAGGAACTTTTCAACATCGTCAAGGAATTCTCCAATCCCTCGGCCAACTCCAACGACATCACCCCCTCTCAAACCCTCTGCGACTCCCTAGCCTCATTTTTCCACAACAAGATTGCAGACATCCACAACAGCTTTGACAACCAACCCGGAAACCAACCCACCCCACCATCTGCTGTACACCTTCCCCCCGTGAACACCCTTAACGCCTGGAACCCAATCTCCACTGAGGACACCATCCGCCTGATGAATTCCATCCACTCAGGATCCCCCACAGACCCATGCCCTCACCACGTCTTCAACAAAGCAGACTCCGTCATAGCACCGCACCTCCGAGACGTCATCAACTGCTCCTTCAACTCCGCTACCTTCCCAGAAGACTGGAAACACGCTGAACTCACTGCCCTCCTGAAAAAACCCACAGCAGACCCCACCGAACTCAAAAATTACCGCCCCATCTCGCTTCTTCCATTTCCGGCCAAAGTCATCGAGAAAGCTGTCAACAACCAGCTCGCCGCCTTCCTCGAAGCCAACAAATCCCTCGACCCCTCACAATCTGGCTTCCGAGCAAAACACAGCACTGAGACCGCCCTCATCGCAGCAACAGACGACATTCGAACTCTACTGGACAATGGAGACACAGTCGCCCTCATCCTCCTTGACCTCTCTGCAGCATTCGACACAGTCTGCCACAGCACCCTTTTACAGCGCCTCAGAAACATCGGGATCCAAGGAAAAGCACTTGATTGGATCACCTCGTTCCTCACCGGAAGAACCCAGAGAGTCCGCCTTCCACCATTCAAGTCCGAGGCCTATGAAGTCATCTGCGGCGTACCACAAGGATCCTCACTCAGTCCCACCCTCTTCAACGTATACATGAGCCCCCTCGCGGCCATCGCACGCCATCACAACCTCAACATCATCTCTTACGCGGATGACACCCAACTTATCCTTTCTCTCACCAATGACCCCAGCACCGCCAAAACTAACCTACACGAAGGAATGAAAGAAGTTGCCGAATGGATGAAACACAGCCGTCTGAAACTGAACTCAGACAAAACTGAAGTACTCATTCTAGGTACGTCCCCCTCTTCATGGGACGACTCCTGGTGGCCGGAAGCCCTCGGAAAAGCACCCATCCCGACGGATCACGCACGGAACCTAGGCGTCATCCTGGATTCCTCACTCTCAATGAACAGACAAGTCAGCGCCGTATCCTCTTCCTGCTTCAACATTCTTCGCATGCTCAGAAAAACATTTCGCTGGATCCCCACCGAAACAAGGAAAACTGTCACCCACGCTCTGGTCACGAGCCGACTGGACTACGGAAACACCCTCTACGCAGGTACTACCGCAAAACTCCAGAAGAAACTCCAACGAATCCAAAACGCCTCAGCCAGAATCATATTAGACATCCCACGCAACGAACACATCTCTGGTCACCTCAAAGACCTCCACTGGCTACCCGTCAATAAGAGGATCACTTTCAGACTGCTTACCCACGCACACAAATCACTCTACGACATCGGACCAGAATGCCTCAACTCACGTCTGTCCTTTTACACCCCCTCCCGCCAACTACGCTCTTCCAGCCAAGCCCTCGCCACTATCCCTCGCATCAACAAGACCACCATGGGAGGCAGATCCTTTTCTTACCTGGCTGCTAAAACATGGAACTCTCTCCCCGCATACCTTCGCCTCACCCAGAACCACCTAGCATTCAGAAAGCAACTTAAAACCTGGATATTTGAAAGGTAATCCTCCTCCCCTTCCTAAGCGCCTTGAAACCCTATGGGTATGTAGTGCGCTATATAAGTTTTGTGACTTGACTTGACTTGACTTGACTTGAGTCTGAGAATGAGTGAGACAGAGTGAGTTGGAATGAGTAGGGTTAAGTGGAAACAAGTGAGACTGATTGAGACTAGGTGAATCAGAGTGAGATTGAGTGATAGGTGAGTCAGAGTGAGATTGATTGAGTGAGAATGAATGAGATTGAGTGAGACTGAGTTAGTCTAACTGAGAGTGAGTGAGACAAAGTGAGCCAGTCAGGACTGAGTGATCCCCCCTCAAACCCACCGAGAAGTCAGGCTGTCTCACTGGAATTTGAGCCAAAGAATACACCCCATCACTTTAAGGACACCAGCCGCCACGTTCTGATCCTTTTCTAATCGCAATGTTATTTGATAGTGCATATTTATTTAAATCTGAAACACAGAGCATGAAATTACGATTAGTACATATTTTAAATTGGTATCTCACTTTGCCAGATCTGATCCCTTAACACAGATATTTTATTTATTTGTCACATAGCTTACACTAGCAATGAGGCCCAGTCTTATCCACAAAGAGTCGCAAAGGCAATTGACTGGAACATAAATCTAATAAGTTTAAATGTATCCTCTACAAGGGGTATGCACTATTTTTCTAATGGCTGTGGATTATTTCCCAACCTCTTACTCTTTGCCGGATTCTGATCATCTCGCCAACCCCTACTAGTGCTTTATTTTTCACAGAGGAGATCAGAAATTGACAACCTCTTTTTTAAGGTAGCTGCAGCCGGTTTCTAACACAGTCTACTGCGAAAGTGACAGAATGACAGTGAGAGATATTCTCCTCTCAGGCTCTACTAAGCATGCTCGCTCACTCACACAGCTGCATTTTGAGACAGGCTCTCACTTTCAACTGCCATTCCTGTTTCAACTGACTCTCTTCTCTAGAATGATCTCAAAATAAACGTTATGGTCAGACTGACCTAAAATGGGGGTTCAGTGTCAGCCATTTCTAGCAATAGAAAAAGTACTTCCCATGGAGCACGCGTATTAGCTTTGTTAGAACCATGTTGAGACATTGTAAACCTTTGTAATTTTATAAACACAATATCCTAAAGCACCTTAAGTTTTCTATGGTGTATGTGCATTATTATACAGTGTCCTACACAGTCCCAGTGTAAGGAAAGAATCATATGGAAACACTATGGGCCCTATGCATTAACCTAAAAACCGGTCGCAAATGGCCCTTTGCGACCGGTATTTTTGCATTTGGGATGCATCATCCCAAATGCAAAAATCACTGTTTAAGGAATCACAAATTGCGATTCCTTAAATGCAATGCATTAAACAAAATAATTTAGCGATTTCGCTAATAAGACTCGCAAATTAGAACTATGGTAGGGCCATTGACAAGCTGGAAGATGAAGTGGAGACTTGGAGTGGGTTACCTCTGTCGTTAATAGGCAGAATATCAATCATGAAAATGGTAATATTACCCCGATTCCTAATTTTATTCACCAACATCCCGATTGTTCTCCCGAGGTCCTTCTTCGCTAGACTTAATAAGTCCATGCTACGTCTAGCATGGGCTGATGGGCAGGCACGGGTTAGCTGGCATGTTCTGATGTTGCCTGATTACATGGGGGGACTGGGGGCCCCAGACCTGGAGCTGTACTATAGAGTAGCGCAGGGAGCACAAGCACACAGCTGGATACACGGGGAGGAGTCGGTGCCATATCTCAAGCTAGAGAGGTTGTTTGCGGATCCACTACCTCTGCCGGCGATTATTTGTGAACCGGCAGATTGAAGGGGGGGTTTCTTGGATTCACTCAATTCAACCAGGCATGCTTGGCATTGCATTTTACAACACACAGGGGGGCGTTGCTATATTCGCCGATAATGCCTCTGAACTGGGCGGTGTGGCTACCACCTTGCAGGGATACAGGAGTTGTATGCGCCCTGCGGGAACTGGGAATCCGCACGGTGGGTGATATGTTCGGAGGGGGCACTGTTAAGACTTGGGAAGAAGTGGCAGACACGGTCGAGGCCCCTAACCAACTGCAACGCTTTCAATTCCAGAGGATGAGGGGGGCTTGGAGGCACCTCCTGGGGGATGATATGGCTGAGCCCCCAGAGGTTTTGGAGTTAACTTATTTGATCAAGCAAAAAAGCCCTCGCAAGCTGATCTCCAAATTATATAGCATAGCGATGTCACAGAGAATACATCAGTACTCTAAGGCCATACTGGCATGGCAAAGGGAGCTAGATAGTCCCATAGACGACGCAATGTGGGCGTATTGCTGCGCTGGAATACGCCGTATATCTTTACATGGCAGGCACAGGCTGGTCCACTTTAAGTACATAAATAGAGTCTACTACACACCGGAGAGACTACATAGGTATGGCCTGAGAGGTGAGGCGTCGTGCGACAGATGCAGGTGCCCAGTGGCAAGCTTCTACCACTTGGCGTAAGATTGCCCAGGAGTCTTCAAATTTTGGGAAGCTATTTTTCAGACGATAGGAAGCATAGTCACATTGGAACTCACTCCTGATCCTAAGCTAGCACTCCTGGGATACTCCAGGGGTCTGCCGAAGGCGGCACGTAAGATCGTGGATATGGGACTGTTATTGGCAAAACGCAGGGTGGCAATGTGCTGGATGTGAGGCCCCTTGCCAACACTGGCACAGTGGGATAGAGACGTGCTATACTGCTGCACGCAAGCAGAGACTTTTAGTGAGTTGCTATCGCCTCGGAGTAGGCCAAAAAATTTCTGGGGTCTCTATGCGGATTACCTCAAAAGGAACAACACGACAACAGACGCTGTCGGGGGGGTGGTCAATGGTACGCGTGCGGACGTAGTAGTTTCCTAAGTGGTGTTAGGGACAGGCTACAAAAGCGGGTGGGAGCATAGGGAATGAAGAATTGACTTACCTGTGACGCAGATGGGGTCAGGAGGTCGAGGGGGGACGAGACGGATGCTTACTGACGACTTTCTGGCTACAAGGTGAAGTGAGCATAGGGAGGTAGCCTCAGAGAACTGACCTCACAGATTGGCAATATAGTATGAGTAGGTATTACGGGAGGAATAGTGACTAGATACCTCTAATGGTTAGAGTAGGGGAGGGGTGGGATCTGGGGGCGTTTTTCTTTTTGTTTTTTTTGTTTTTTGGTTCTAGTTGTGTTAAATAAGAAACCTGTGCTTCCCGGTGGGGAAATTTGATTTAGAACTGATGTACAGACCGGCAATATGTTGTTGCAACTAATGCAAGGTGTGTTTAGCGTGCATTGGTGTCCGACCTCCGGGATGTGGGGTAAAATGTGATGCAGAATAACTTGCGAAGCTATGTACGCCGGCCTCAGGGTTGTAGGCGAGAAGCTATGTATGTCACTGTGCGTTATCAGTCAAAAACACAATTAAAAAAAAGGAAAAAAAGAGAAAAAGAAAAAAAAGACTCGCAAATTACCATCATTCTAAAGTTGATGGTAATTTTCGATTTCTTTGAAAAATGCATTTAAGTGCATTTTTCAAAGTCACATGTAACACACACACGTGCCCTTGGGGCACGTGTGTGCGCAAAATTTGGTTATATTGTAGTTTCAGGGGTGCAACAGGGTATCCTTTTGGAACCCATGCACCCTTGAAAATGCATGCGCAATTTGCGAGTACCATTTATTCCTATGGGCCTCTGCAAATGCATCAACATAGACAATAGCGATTCTTTAATTGCGATTATTAAGGAATCGCAATTAAAGAAACGCTATTGCCTATGCAGGTAGGACTCGCATTAAATTTTGCGATTCCTACAAATTCCTTAATTGGGACTTGTGTGTTTTACTGTTTTCAATATTTGTAAATATCCTTCTTTATCTTTTACGTTCTTTGCCCTCTCTCCTACTATCAAGGGCTCTGCCAAAAAAGCCAAACCAGTTAATACTCACTCCTATTGCATTCAGTGCAATATTTTCACCTACTGTTTCTCTGAAGAATAAATCATTGCCTGCTGGATTATCATTTAAATTGCCTTCTGTTGTCTTCCTGTGTAGCAGAACTCAGTCGCCACTGTTCTTCTGCCTCAATTCCAAACAATGTGACGAAACATGACCTCTATTTATTTGATGTTGCTAATCAAAAAAGATTCTTGTCAAAATAGTTAACCTACCACAAAGTTAAGGCCCTCATTAAGTTACATATGTCTCGTAAATCCTGATTTGACAAGCAAACAGGAGTTACCGGCTGAATCGGATTTATGAGAACTTTGTGCACTCTCACGGTTTGGATTTTCCTCATACACATTTTGCCTGCTAGCAGAAGGTGGAATACATGTCTGAGGAAAAACCACCGGGGGATGGGAAAACATGTGAATCTATTTTTTTATTTTTTTTATTTACGTAATTTTTATAGCGCAACAAATACCCTGGGGTGTCTCGGCGCTGTGGAGCTACTGGGGTCAGTCATCCTCTCACTGGTTAAATAACCACGTTTTTAAGAGCCTGCGGAAGCTCATCAGATTCGGGGCAGTTTTGATGGAATGTGGCAAAAGATTCCAGAGTTTTGGGGTGGCCACCAAGAAACGTCTATCTCCCCAGGTGGCCGTTCTTGTGCGTGGAAAAGTGAGGAGGTTGGTATTGGCCGATCTTAATTGCCGTCTAGGAGTGTATGGCTGAAAGGCTTCCGTCAGGAACCTGGGTCCTATGCCGTGTACTGCCTTATATGCAATGCAGAGGGCCTTGAATTTAATGCGGCTCTCTACTCTCAGCCAGTGGAGTTGACGAATGCCAAGAGTGGTGGAGTTGCGGCGAGGAATGCTCAGGAGAATCCTGGCTGCCGCATTCTGGATGGATTGCAGCTTTGTTATGACACGCTTCTGGGTATGGAGAAAGAGAGCGTTTCCATAATCCATTTTGGAGAAGACTAAGGTAGAGACCAGAGTCTTCCCAGCTGAGGGAGGGAGATAAGGGAGCAGCTTCTTAATCTTTTTCAGAATAAAGAATGAAGACGACACAACCTTGTTTGTATGAAGGTCAAATACCAACTTGCTGTCAAAAATGACTCTGGCTTTTTCCACTGGGACAGGTGGATAGCCGAGCTTTTCCGGCCACCAGTTAGAGGACCATTCTGGAGAGAGTTTTCCAAAGGTCATAACCTCGGTCTTGTCCGAGTTGAGCCTAAGACAATTAGAGGCCATCCAGGTACTGACCTCAAGCATAGCTCTCTGGAAGTTGGCTGCCACAGTGCAGCCGTCCTTATGGATGCCCAGGACCAGCTGGGTGTCATCTGCATAGGATGTTAGCCGTACTCCATGTGCCTTTATTACCCTCGCTAAGTCCGCTACATAAATGTTAAATAGCATGGGACTTAGCGAGGAACCTTGTGGAACTCCACAAGGGAGTACAGAGGTGGGTGAATAGAAATCTCCCAGCCTTACAGTCTGGGTACGGTCTGCCAGGAAAGATGAAATGAGATCCTTGGCCAGACCGCTTATGCCCAGAGCTGTGACACGGTCGACTAAGGTGGCATGGTCGACCGTGTCAAAGGCCGCTGACAAATCCAAAAGGATGAGGACAGCCGCCCCCCCCTGATCCATGATTGCCCTGATCTCGTCAGAGGCCTTAATCAGGGCGGTCTCTGTCCCATGCCCTTTCCTAAAGCCAAACTGCGTTTCATCGAGAAGTTGGTGGGTCTCGACGAACTGTGAAAGCTGTCTATTCATCATGGATTCGCATACTTTGGCGGCAAAGGGTAGACACGCAATGGGTCTATAGCTGGCGACGGCTGTGGGGTCTAGGGAGGGTTTTTTCAGAAGGGGTTTTATAACAGCCTTCTTCCATATACTAGGAAATTGACCTGTCTGAAATGCAGTGTTGCAGATCTCCATAAGGGGGCTTGAAATCACCTCTGTGAGTTTTTGCATCACAGAAGGAGGGCAAGGGTCCAAAGGGGAACCCGATTTAGTGGATGAGATGAGGGTGATAACATCATCAAGTGAGGCAGGTGAAAAACATAAGAAAGAGTCATAATTATGATGAGAAGGTACCTCATTCACACTACCGCCTCTGTGTTCAGTTTTGGTATCCCCTTCAAATGAAGCATATATATCTGCCACCTTTGTGGTGAAGAAGGTGGATAAATCATTACATGTGAGGGCTCTACCCCAGGGCCAGAGGGGGGGGGTGGACAGGGTCGTAACAACGGAGAACAGCTCTCTGGCAGAGTTGGCAGCGGTTTCAATTTGTGCCGAAAAAAAGACTGTTTTTCGGGCCACAATTGCCTTTTTGTAAATCATAAGGGCATCTTTATAAATTTGTCTGGCTGTGGGGCAGTAAGCTTTTCTCCATCGCCTTTCTAGATTCCTACAGTGTTGGCGATGGAGTCTTAAATCTTCATTATACCAGGCAGCCGAAGGAGATGCTCTGTTAGGTCTTGTGAGTTTTTCTGGGGCCACTAGATCGGCGGCACTTCGGATCCAATCTTGGAAATCTATAGCTGATAATGCTGAAGAATTTCCTCCCTGAGGATGGGAGGAGGCAAGGGAGTCTAGCATCTGAGGAATGTCAGCGTTTTTCCAAGCACGTGTCCCCACCCTAGTTCGGGGTCTCGGAAGAGAAGAATGTAGGGCCCGTATATTTTGCTGAAATATAATAGCCCTGTGGTCTGACCACATGATGGGAATAATGTCCAACACAGAGATGTCAGGATCATTGGTGAACAGACCATCAAGGGTATGTCCAGCTTGATGTGTAATGAACACCGATTCCTATGGTTATTCCCTATTCCATACATTAACACTGAAAATCAGAATTACAGTACTCCGTGTTATCAGAAATTCTTGGTGCAAAATCATCTAGCTGATTTTTCCACACATGCAGTAATAAGAGCCTAAGCATAAATATTGCCCACAGACAAGATAGATGACATAGGGTATACAGTTTACATAATTAGGATAGCTCTAGAGATGGTGTGACCAACGATTGCACCCAAGTGCAGACCCCATGGCAGATTTTAAGAATAACTATGTGACAATTACCATTTAGGTTCATTTAATGAAAATGTACCCATGTGGGTATCCGAAACTCTGACTTGGATGTAGCCTCAATGGAACAAGTTTCGACAGCCTTGCTCTATACAACTATTTATATAGACCCTCCAGGATATTGCGGCATGGATTCACGAATTGTGCGGCCCAAATATGGGAATTTTGCACCATTTTTGTGGCACTTTATTTTGCAGTTCTTTCCACACCAAACACAGAGATCTTATTTTTATGAAGTAATTTACCACATTGAAGTGTACACCAAGGCATTGTATACAGTATTTATGCTGCCAGGTCTATTCACTGTATGTAATATGTAGTATTTATGTTTACATTACTTTTGTCCATCATTACTTATGGATTTCTATACTTTGTAGAGAATACAATTGTAATGCTTTTCAATGGGAATGCCTATGTGTATTTTGTTTATTTACTATTGAGACAATTTGTTTTTGGTCAAGGTCTACATATATGACATAAACCTGTAAATGAATAATGCTCACGGAACCTGTATGCTTGTCTCCTTAGGTTTTAATCTTGGCCATGTATGTGCAATTCTTCTGATCAGCCCAAAACTAGCCCGATATTGTGCTGCCGATTATAATGTAAAAACAATAATGCCCAGATGGATTGTTCTGAGAGGGACATATGGCTGACAAAATAGTTTTGTAAATTTTGTTGCTCCTTTCAGCATCTGCAGAACTGGCCACACAGTCCTTGTACAAATCTGCAAGCTGTGAAAGGACTGGAATGCAGTCAGCCATCCCATGCCAAAAAAGGTCAGTCTCAATCACCCCTGAAACTGATGCCTGTACTGCTTCTCAGTCTGCATGTTCGAAGTAAGGTGAAGCTCCTGATCAGGAACGTTGGTCAAACCAGGGATGGCCGAATATGCACACTTGTCCTTGGGTAGGTTGCAGAGTCGTGCAGGATTGAAAAGGCACAGTTGTTTCGATAATCCAGTGCCTGGCTGGGCATCCCCATGTAATTGCCCACCTTTTCAAGGGAATTTTCAAATGCTTCATTAAGCTGCACTGTTATCTTTTTTTCTGTGTCAGAGTTAATGTAGCCCGTGCAGTAGTCTCTAGGAATGATCTCATTGATTCCAGATTGAGAACTGAATTGTTTGTGAGGTTCATGTGGGGGGGGGGGCTCTAGATAATTATACACCTTTATTGTCACTGGTGTCTAACTCTGCAACAAGGTAATCAGACTTAAAATGTTTTGGCATTTTTCTGCCACAATGTCCAATTGAACTTTAATACAGTTTTTCTGGTCACTGTTCAGAATCCTCTTTAGATTTTCCAGGGAATCTGGGGGAGTCCTGCTGAGTTGCATCTCAGACTCAACAAACCCAGCATAGGCATCGAAGTGCTTAAAGTCATACTGGACAGCAGCAAACCAAGAATTCCAGCGGGTACTGCAAGGGTAGGGTACCTTCCGTGGTTTCATTCCATAGTTCTTAGTAAGGTGTTGCAGGTACGTTCGCTTTTTGCTACCGGCCATATAAAAGATTTGGTGGCAGACGAAAGCATTTAGCTCTACAAAAGGCTTCCGAAACAACTCACCAATAAGGTTCATGATTGGAGGTATTTGCGCCCCGCCCCAGACGCGTGAGATGGATGCTGCTCTGTCTCCCTAGCCCGCGCATTCCTATATGCTCCTGCGACGTGCGCATTTGGTTTCTTCTGCCTGCCCCCCCCCCCCTCTGTCTCCCTGGGTTTGTTTACTCCTTCGATACGGGGAGCACATGTTACTGCCATTAACCTCCTCTGCCTTGTGTGTGTGATGTTTTTCGTTTTCTTCAAAAATATGAAACCTTTCTTTGCTTGTCTATGGACTGCGGCTGCGGCCGGCTGAGTTGATTAGCACTACAGTAGCTCTCTTATTGCTTCATCGATGTGATTGTTAAGCTGTGTCTAGGCTTATAGTGTGCATTAGCGGCCGGCCTGTTGGTTGTAGGCCCATACTTGTATGTCTCTGAAACTGTAATAAAGGTTTTTCAAAAAAAATAAAAAATAAATAAGGTTCATGATGTGTGCCAAGCAGGTAAAATGTATGGAGTATATATAAAGATTTAAAAAACAACAATGCCCCCATGGGCCTGTCGCGTGCTTCATGTGATGTGGGCACAAAAAAAACATTTGTTTTAAAAATGCCTTCCTGGGCCTGCCGTGTGCACTGTGTGCGGTAGGTCCAAAACAACCATTTAAAAACAAATTATGCACCCCCTTGGGCCACAGTGTGCCCCGTGTGAGCTGGACCTAAAACAAAATTAAACCTTTAAAACAAATGTATGACCCCCGGCTCACTGCGGCACCTGTGTGCGGAAGGACCAAAACCTGCTGCACATGGGGCACGCGGCAGGCCCAAAACATTCAAAACAATAATGCCACCCTGGGCCAAACGTGTGCCCAGTGTGCGTCAATCTCAAATGAAAACATATGGCAAACTGGCCCGCAACACACACGGGGCATGCTGCAGTTCCAAAATATTTAAAAAATCAATGCCACCCTGGGCCCGCCGTGTGCCCTAACTGCAGTGGACCAAAACCAAAAAAATATGCCACCTGGCCCGTCACACATGGGGCATGTGGCGAGCATGAAACATAAAATAAAATCAATGCCACCCTGGGCCCGCTGCGTGCCCCTTGTGAGGGTGGCCCAAAACATAAAATAAAATTAAATGCAGCCCTAGGCCCCACCGCACACAAGGCACGTGGCAGGCCGAAAACATTTTAAAAAGTGAATTCCACCCTCGGCCAGTCGCCTGCCCGTGTGCGATGCCCCCCCTCCAAAAAAAAGCCTCTGGGAGCAGAGGAGGAATTAGGATAACCTAACTGGTGTCCCCCCACTCCCCCAGTCTGTAGCAACAAGTACAAGGTGATGTTGAGGTCAGGTGCAGCAGGCTCTCCCTGGCAACAAAGGAATGAATAGCAGGGCAGGTGAGGAGTAAATAAACACCACCTCACCAGCCTGCTGTGAGACCCTGCTACAATTGGCCCAGTGTCCGTGAGCCACTGTACCAATATATGGGAGGGTCTCATTCCTTCAGATTTTACAGGCACCTATGTAAAAAAGTGCTGGCTTTTTACAAAAGTGCTGATTTCAACATTTTATTGCAAATCTTGAAATACTGGAAGGTCTGTTTATAACACACAGGAGCCTATTTGCAAAGGCAAATTTACACATGTTGATTACTACAAGGAAATTTACTTTTACACATCTGGGTAGCTCAACTACTTCTAGGTACTCACTATTTCAGAGTGTTGAGTTACTCAAATTTGCAGACTCCCATGTCTCCATCTGCTGTAACCAGGTGGTGGAGCCAAGTTTATAAATATGTAGTTACTACTTACATTTTTCACACCTGAGTGAAAAGCTCAAGTGTCTACATATTTATATCAGCATAAAGCATCCCTTGTACATTGATAACACACAAAAGTGCACATGCAGACATCTATCTCTCACATAAAGGCGCACATGCACATCTGCCATATTAAAAATCAAAGTTGTTTATATACCTCTTCCATTCATAGATATTTTGTTTGTATGGATTAGCATGAGACATAAATGCATTCGTTTCAAACTCTGCAGCATAGAGAATTGCTATATTTTGAGCAAAACAGACGCCCTTGGGCACACCCTTGATTTTGCACTTAGTGTTCATTTTTTAACATGAAGTCATTTTTGGTTAATTCTATATTAGTCAGTTCCATAATGAACACACTTAGGATATTATTGTCCCTGCTATTGGATGTGGGTGCCTGCTGTACAATGAGTCGGCCTTCATCTTGGGGAATGTTTGTGTAGAGGGATTATTCTACATCTAAAACCACTAAATTGTGTTACTCATTATTAAATGCAGTACCCTCCATGCTACAATGAAATTAATACTGTATGTTAGATATGATGCAATCTTCTGAACTTATAATTTAATGAATTAATCAACGTAGTTTCATAATGGCTTCAAAACTGAGTCACAACCAACATTTGTACGTCTGCCTGGTGGTTCAAAAAGATTCTTATGTATCTTCAGAAGGGTATATATCACTAGTGTCCCAGGGTGAGGTCTAATGAGTAATGCACATTCCTTTTCACTAATAAACTCTTCCTCTAGCAAACAGTCCTATCTCTGTGATATTTCTAATCTCATCTTTGTAGCTCATGTACTGGACTCCTGAGTACTTTTTTATAGTGCATGAAATTCTCCAGGTGTCTGAGAATCTCACGTTCCTACTTATCAGTTTCCTGGATCACAACAGCCCCACCCTTGTTTGCAGGTTTTCTTGGGATGTTGGTGTTGTGCTGTAATGCAATTAATGCTGTCCTCTCAACCTTGAAAATGTTGTATGGGATATATGTCTTCTATTTTTCCTTCTCATTGAGTTGTTTGAGAACGACATTCTGTAATGCTAATATTTCTGAAGCATTTTCCTAGCCATTTCCTAAGCGGAGGTAGGGAATTAAGAAATTAATCCCATATAGGATCAATTAGGGGAATGTCTAGCAATGTCTACAATTTGAAATAACATTTGGCTTTTATTTCTATGTGAGAGCACATTAACTCTAATATGTAGTGTGCTCTGTTTTCCATATTAGCCCCCTGACTAGTGAGCCTACAAGGCACACTTTAGGGATGATTTATGAATATATATCAAAATCTCATGGTAATGACATTTGTCCTTGCCATGTTCGACCTCACTGCATTTAAACTGCAGCTCAGTGAAAGCACAGCAGGGCTCCTACATGCTTTTATTTGTGTCATCTATGAATGTGGTGTAAATGCACAATGCATTCCACATATGGCATTTAACTATCCATGCCATAGGTGCACTTTAGTTAAATAGGCCAAAAGGGAGTCTGAATGTAAAGTATATTTTACAGGAGATGGACAGGCCTTAAAGCCAGAAGAAGTAGGGTCTATAAATAAGTTAACAATCTGGGGTGACCATGCAGAAAAGTTGGATTTGCTACACCCAGAAATAGAGGAAACTAGTGGCAACTAGTGTGAATTAATTTAATTTCCTCGGGGGTGTTTTCAATAGCGCTTGCTCTTGGCAGCCGCAGATAAGAAACTCAAGCTTGAAGCTTAGTAGAGCGGCTGGTGCCTTAATTAATTTGCTTCAGGCCACCTGAAGAGGCACAGTATTTACCTTTCGGAATCTTTATAATGCCCAGCGTATTCCTGCTACTCTTTACTGCGCAGGGATTTACGGGCACTGCGACATCAATTCCTTGCAGTTAAAAGAAAATCAAATTTGTGGGCAGATCCTGCACTTACCCTCCTCGCGTCCTCATTTTATTATACATTTATAGCTCAGACTTAGGTACATCACAGATAAAGCCAAGCGGGTTCCCCTTTTACTCTGGGTCACTGTATGGATAACCACTGAGACTAAACTGAGCAGAGACATTATTCTGGAATGTCTGAAATTAGATAAGAGCTCTATTATCCCCTGGCTGGCTTATATACAAAAGGTCTGCAAATCCCTGAATGTATCAGACTTGTTCGAGGCACCTCGCACTTTAAGATAAGAAGATGGTGAAGTTGCGTATTTTAGAATTTAGTCACTGTCAGAGAATGGACAATGAATTAAGCGCGAGAAAACCTTCCTAGTTCTTGCACTCGAGGTCCCTGTGTTGTACTTAGCAACATCATTTTACACGCTGGAAGAGATCATTACTTTTCCGCTTTAGGGCTGGCTCTGTGATCTGTCTTTTGAACCTTTCTGGCTCGCATGTACATCTAGGGACCCCAGCGGTGGCCTGCCCATGTGAAGGACACTCAGATCAGTTGGTGAGGCTTTTTATGTTCTTCTGTGCTTTTTACAAGCCCTATTTTATATCATACATCAAGCCGATTTTAAAAACTTGAGGCTCAGGAAATGTATGGATGCCTTATTTGACCTATGACCTTTTGACACCTGGGCATAGTGTGCCTCTTGGACAAGATTTTATGTAGCAGTTTATCTGCCAAGTGTTCACAACTTATTCATTCGAT
Source organism: Triturus cristatus (assembly GCF_964204655.1). Classification (NCBI taxonomy): domain Eukaryota; kingdom Metazoa; phylum Chordata; class Amphibia; order Caudata; family Salamandridae; genus Triturus; species Triturus cristatus. The sequence goes on from NC_140591.1 coordinate 800,334,022, forward strand.
TTATGTTTACCCTTTTTTTTTTCTTTTAAAATTTTCATCACCTTGCACGCACTCTCTTTCACCCTTTTTAGACCCACACCCCACACACCCGCATGCACCATCCGGCAGTTCTTTAAAAGATCTCCGACAAAGAGAACCTTCGGGGGACCCGTGGGGAATTGCAGCGCCGGCCCCACGAGGAGCAACTGCCCGATGATGAAGCATGACACCTCCTGGGGTGTGTGAGGGCAACAGAGGACAAATAAATGGTTATTCCACCTCACTATTGGGTCACCTTTACCTAGGATGTCTTTTGTTTCTTTCTTCTTTTTCTACTTTTTCACCCTTTGTATTCTTTTTGCACGGGTGACTATTTGCACGGGTGACTATTTGCACCCTTAAGCATGGATGACTTTTTTGCATCCTGCTATAGGAACAGTGTCCCTTTGTGAAATTGGATGTTGCCTTATTTTATCTACAATTGTTAAGCTCCCTCGATGTTTGCCACGGTGTTCGTGCATTGTTAAAGGCAGTGGTAAGATCTATGAAAATTATGAATGAGTAAGTGAAGTTCCTCCATTGTTTGTCACTGACTAAACAGTTCAAACACTAGACTTCTATATTCCAAAGTGGAACGCTCACAACAGGAACATCCAAGGCATGAGCATTCCAAACAGCAGTATACAGTTTACATAATTAGGATAGCTCTAGAGATGGTGTGACCAACGATTGCACCCAAGTGCAGACCCCATGGCAGATTTTAAGAATAACTATGTGACAATTACCATTTAGGTTCATTTAATGAAAATGTACCCATGTGGGTATCCGAAACTCTGACTTGGATGTAGCCTCAATGGAACAAGTTTCGACAGCCTTGCTCTATACAACTATTTATATTGACCCTCCAGGATATTGCGGCATGGATTCACGAATTGTGCGGCCCAAATATGGGAATTTTGCACCATTTTTGTGGCACTTTATTTTGCAGTTCTTTCCACACCAAACACAGAGATCTTATTTTTATGAAGTAATTTACCACATTGAAGTGTACACCAAGGCATTGTATACAGTATTTATGCTGCCAGGTCTATTCACTGTATGTAATATGTAGTATTTATGTTTACATTACTTTTGTCCATCATTACTTATGGATTTCTATACTTTGTAGAGAATACAATTGTAATGCTTTTCAATGGGAATGCCTATGTGTATTTTGTTTATTTACTATTGAGACAATTTGTTTTTGGTCAAGGTCTACATATATGACATAAACCTGTAAATGAATAATGCTCACGGAACCTGTATGCTTGTCTCCTTAGGTTTTAATCTTGGCCATGTATGTGCAATTCTTCTGATCAGCCCAAAACTAGCCCGATATTGTGCTGCCGATTATAATGTAAAAACAATAATGCCCAGATGGATTGTTCTGAGAGGGACATATGGCTGACAAAATAGTTTTGTAAATTTTGTTGCTCCTTTCAGCATCTGCAGAACTGGCCACACAGTCCTTGTACAAATCTGCAAGCTGTGAAAGGACTGGAATGCAGTCAGCCATCCCATGCCAAAAAAGGTCAGTCTCAATCACCCCTGAAACTGATGCCTGTACTGCTTCTCAGTCTGCATGTTCGAAGTAAGGTGAAGCTCCTGATCAGGAACGTTGGTCAAACCAGGGATGGCCGAATATGCACACTTGTCCTTGGGTAGGTTGCAGAGTCGTGCAGGATTGAAAAGGCACAGTTGTTTCGATAATCCAGTGCCTGGCTGGGCCTCCCCATGTAATTGCCCACCTTTTCAAGGGAATTTTCAAATGCTTCATTAAGCTGCACTGTTATCTTTTTTTCTGTGTCAGAGTTAATGTAGCCCGTGCAGTAGTCTCTAGGAATGATCTCATTGATTCCAGATTGAGAACTGAATTGTTTGTGAGGTTCATGTGGGGGGGGGGGCTCTAGATAATTATACACCTTTATTGTCACTGGTGTCTAACTCTGCAACAAGGTAATCAGACTTAAAATGTTTTGGCATTTTTCTGCCACAATGTCCAATTGAACTTTAATACAGTTTTTCTGGTCACTGTTCAGAATCCTCTTTAGATTTTCCAGGGAATCTGGGGGAGTCCTGCTGAGTTGCATCTCAGACTCAACAAACCCAGCATAGGCATCGAAGTGCTTAAAGTCATACTGGACAGCAGCAAACCAAGAATTCCAGCGGGTACTGCAAGGGTAGGGTACCTTCCGTGGTTTCATTCCATAGTTCTTAGTAAGGTGTTGCAGGTACGTTCGCTTTTTGCTACCGGCCATATAAAAGATTTGGTGGCAGACGAAAGCATTTAGCTCTACAAAAGGCTTCCGAAACAACTCACCAATAAGGTTCATGATTGGAGGTATTTGCGCCCCGCCCCAGACGCGTGAGATGGATGCTGCTCTGTCTCCCTAGCCCGCGCATTCCTATATGCTCCTGCGACGTGCGCATTTGGTTTCTTCTGCCTGCCCCCCCCCCCCCTCTGTCTCCCTGGGTTTGTTTACTCCTTCGATACGGGGAGCACATGTTACTGCCATTAACCTCCTCTGCCTTGTGTGTGTGATGTTTTTCGTTTTCTTCAAAAATATGAAACCTTTCTTTGCTTGTCTATGGACTGCGGCTGCGGCCGGCTGAGTTGATTAGCACTACAGTAGCTCTCTTATTGCTTCATCGATGTGATTGTTAAGCTGTGTCTAGGCTTATAGTGTGCATTAGCGGCCGGCCTGTTGGTTGTAGGCCCATACTTGTATGTCTCTGAAACTGTAATAAAGGTTTTTCAAAAAAAATAAAAAATAAATAAGGTTCATGATGTGTGCCAAGCAGGTAAAATGTATGGAGTATATATAAAGATTTAAAAAACAACAATGCCCCCATGGGCCTGTCGCGTGCTTCATGTGATGTGGGCACAAAAAAAACATTTGTTTTAAAAATGCCTTCCTGGGCCTGCCGTGTGCACTGTGTGCGGTAGGTCCAAAACAACCATTTAAAAACAAATTATGCACCCCCTTGGGCCACAGTGTGCCCCGTGTGAGCTGGACCTAAAACAAAATTAAACCTTTAAAACAAATGTATGACCCCCGGCTCACTGCGGCACCTGTGTGCGGAAGGACCAAAACCTGCTGCACATGGGGCACGCGGCAGGCCCAAAACATTCAAAACAATAATGCCACCCTGGGCCAAACGTGTGCCCAGTGTGCGTCAATCTCAAATGAAAACATATGGCAAACTGGCCCGCAACACACACGGGGCATGCTGCAGTTCCAAAATATTTAAAAAATCAATGCCACCCTGGGCCCGCCGTGTGCCCTAACTGCAGTGGACCAAAACCAAAAAAATATGCCACCTGGCCCGTCACACATGGGGCATGTGGCGAGCATGAAACATAAAATAAAATCAATGCCACCCTGGGCCCGCTGCGTGCCCCTTGTGAGGGTGGCCCAAAACATAAAATAAAATTAAATGCAGCCCTAGGCCCCACCGCACACAAGGCACGTGGCAGGCCGAAAACATTTTAAAAAGTGAATTCCACCCTCGGCCAGTCGCCTGCCCGTGTGCGATGCCCCCCCTCCAAAAAAAAGCCTCTGGGAGCAGAGGAGGAATTAGGATAACCTAACTGGTGTCCCTCCACTCCCCCAGTCTGTAGCAACAAGTACAAGGTGATGTTGAGGTCAGGTGCAGCAGGCTCTCCCTGGCAACAAAGGAATGAATAGCAGGGCAGGTGAGGAGTAAATAAACACCACCTCACCAGCCTGCTGTGAGACCCTGCTACAATTGGCCCAGTGTCCGTGAGCCACTGTACCAATATATGGGAGGGTCTCATTCCTTCAGATTTTACAGGCACCTATGTAAAAAAGTGCTGGCTTTTTACAAAAGTGCTGATTTCAACATTTTATTGCAAATCTTGAAATACTGGAAGGTCTGTTTATAACACACAGGAGCCTATTTGCAAAGGCAAATTTACACATGTTGATTACTACAAGGAAATTTACTTTTACACATCTGGGTAGCTCAACTACTTCTAGGTACTCACTATTTCAGAGTGTTGAGTTACTCAAATTTGCAGACTCCCATGTCTCCATCTGCTGTAACCAGGTGGTGGAGCCAAGTTTATAAATATGTAGTTACTACTTACATTTTTCACACCTGAGTGAAAAGCTCAAGTGTCTACATATTTATATCAGCATAAAGCATCCCTTGTACATTGATAACACACAAAAGTGCACATGCAGACATCTATCTCTCACATAAAGGCGCACATGCACATCTGCCATATTAAAAATCAAAGTTGTTTATATACCTCTTCCATTCATAGATATTTTGTTTGTATGGATTAGCATGAGACATAAATGCATTCGTTTCAAACTCTGCAGCATAGAGAATTGCTATATTTTGAGCAAAACAGACGCCCTTGGGCACACCCTTGATTTTGCACTTAGTGTTCATTTTTTAACATGAAGTCATTTTTGGTTAATTCTATATTAGTCAGTTCCATAATGAACACACTTAGGATATTATTGTCCCTGCTATTGGATGTGGGTGCCTGCTGTACAATGAGTCGGCCTTCATCTTGGGGAATGTTTGTGTAGAGGGATTATTCTACATCTAAAACCACTAAATTGTGTTACTCATTATTAAATGCAGTACCCTCCATGCTACAATGAAATTAATACTGTATGTTAGATATGATGCAATCTTCTGAACTTATAATTTAATGAATTAATCAACGTAGTTTCATAATGGCTTCAAAACTGAGTCACAACCAACATTTGTACGTCTGCCTGGTGGTTCAAAAAGATTCTTATGTATCTTCAGAAGGGTATATATCACTAGTGTCCCAGGGTGAGGTCTAATGAGTAATGCACATTCCTTTTCACTAATAAACTCTTCCTCTAGCAAACAGTCCTATCTCTGTGATATTTCTAATCTCATCTTTGTAGCTCATGTACTGGACTCCTGAGTACTTTTTTATAGTGCATGAAATTCTCCAGGTGTCTGAGAATCTCACGTTCCTACTTATCAGTTTCCTGGATCACAACAGCCCCACCCTTGTTTGCAGGTTTTCTTGGGATGTTGGTGTTGTGCTGTAATGCAATTAATGCTGTCCTCTCAACCTTGAAAATGTTGTATGGGATATATGTCTTCTATTTTTCCTTCTCATTGAGTTGTTTGAGAACGACATTCTGTAATGCTAATATTTCTGAAGCATTTTCCTAGCCATTTCCTAAGCGGAGGTAGGGAATTAAGAAATTAATCCCATATAGGATCAATTAGGGGAATGTCTAGCAATGTCTACAATTTGAAATAACATTTGGCTTTTATTTCTATGTGAGAGCACATTAACTCTAATATGTAGTGTGCTCTGTTTTCCATATTAGCCCCCTGACTAGTGAGCCTACAAGGCACACTTTAGGGATGATTTATGAATATATATCAAAATCTCATGGTAATGACATTTGTCCTTGCCATGTTCGACCTCACTGCATTTAAACTGCAGCTCAGTGAAAGCACAGCAGGGCTCCTACATGCTTTTATTTGTGTCATCTATGAATGTGGTGTAAATGCACAATGCATTCCACATATGGCATTTAACTATCCATGCCATAGGTGCACTTTAGTTAAATAGGCCAAAAGGGAGTCTGAATGTAAAGTATATTTTACAGGAGATGGACAGGCCTTAAAGCCAGAAGAAGTAGGGTCTATAAATAAGTTAACAATCTGGGGTGACCATGCAGAAAAGTTGGATTTGCTACACCCAGAAATAGAGGAAACTAGTGGCAACTAGTGTGAATTAATTTAATTTCCTCGGGGGTGTTTTCAATAGCGCTTGCTCTTGGCAGCCGCAGATAAGAAACTCAAGCTTGAAGCTTAGTAGAGCGGCTGGTGCCTTAATTAATTTGCTTCAGGCCACCTGAAGAGGCACAGTATTTACCTTTCGGAATCTTTATAATGCCCAGCGTATTCCTGCTACTCTTTACTGCGCAGGGATTTACGGGCACTGCGACATCAATTCCTTGCAGTTAAAAGAAAATCAAATTTGTGGGCAGATCCTGCACTTACCCTCCTCGCGTCCTCATTTTATTATACATTTATAGCTCAGACTTAGGTACATCACAGATAAAGCCAAGCGGGTTCCCCTTTTACTCTGGGTCACTGTATGGACAACCACTGAGACTAAACTGAGCAGAGACATTATTCTGGAATGTCTGAAATTAGATAAGAGCTCTATTATCCCCTGGCTGGCTTATATACAAAAGGTCTGCAAATCCCTGAATGTATCAGACTTGTTCGAGGCACCTCGCACTTTAAGATAAGAAGATGGTGAAGTTGCGTATTTTAGAATTTAGTCACTGTCAGAGAATGGACAATGAATTAAGCGCGAGAAAACCTTCCTAGTTCTTGCACTCGAGGTCCCTGTGTTGTACTTAGCAACATCATTTTACACGCTGGAAGAGATCATTACTTTTCCGCTTTAGGGCTGGCTCTGTGATCTGTCTTTTGAACCTTTCTGGCTCGCATGTACATCTAGGGACCCCAGCGGTGGCCTGCCCATGTGAAGGACACTCAGATCAGTTGGTGAGGCTTTTTATGTTCTTCTGTGCTTTTTACAAGCCCTATTTTATATCATACATCAAGCCGATTTTAAAAACTTGAGGCTCAGGAAATGTATGGATGCCTTATTTGACCTATGACCTTTTGACACCTGGGCATAGTGTGCCTCTTGGACAAGATTTTATGTAGCAGTTTATCTGCCAAGTGTTCACAACTTATTCATTCGATTTATGTTTACCCTTTTTTTTTTCTTTTAAAATTTTCATCACCTTGCACGCACTCTCTTTCACCCTTTTTAGACCCACACCCCACACACCCGCATGCACCATCCGGCAGTTCTTTAAAAGATCTCCGACAAAGAGAACCTTCGGGGGACCCGTGGGGAATTGCAGCGCCGGCCCCACGAGGAGCAACTGCCCGATGATGAAGCATGACACCTCCTGGGGTGTGTGAGGGCAACAGAGGACAAATAAATGGTTATTCCACCTCACTATTGGGTCACCTTTACCTAGGATGTCTTTTGTTTCTTTCTTCTTTTTCTACTTTTTCACCCTTTGTATTCTTTTTGCACGGGTGACTATTTGCACGGGTGACTATTTGCACCCTTAAGCATGGATGACTTTTTTGCATCCTGCTATAGGAACAGTGTCCCTTTGTGAAATTGGATGTTGCCTTATTTTATCTACAATTGTTAAGCTCCCTCGATGTTTGCCACGGTGTTCGTGCATTGTTAAAGGCAGTGGTAAGATCTATGAAAATTATGAATGAGTAAGTGAAGTTCCTCCATTGTTTGTCACTGACTAAACAGTTCAAACACTAGACTTCTATATTCCAAAGTGGAACGCTCACAACAGGAACATCCAAGGCATGAGCATTCCAAACAGCAGTATACAGTTTACATAATTAGGATAGCTCTAGAGATGGTGTGACCAACGATTGCACCCAAGTGCAGACCCCATGGCAGATTTTAAGAATAACTATGTGACAATTACCATTTAGGTTCATTTAATGAAAATGTACCCATGTGGGTATCCGAAACTCTGACTTGGATGTAGCCTCAATGGAACAAGTTTCGACAGCCTTGCTCTATACAACTATTTATATAGACCCTCCAGGATATTGCGGCATGGATTCACGAATTGTGCGGCCCAAATATGGGAATTTTGCACCATTTTTGTGGCACTTTATTTTGCAGTTCTTTCCACACCAAACACAGAGATCTTATTTTTATGAAGTAATTTACCACATTGAAGTGTACACCAAGGCATTGTATACAGTATTTATGCTGCCAGGTCTATTCACTGTATGTAATATGTAGTATTTATGTTTACATTACTTTTGTCCATCATTACTTATGGATTTCTATACTTTGTAGAGAATACAATTGTAATGCTTTTCAATGGGAATGCCTATGTGTATTTTGTTTATTTACTATTGAGACAATTTGTTTTTGGTCAAGGTCTACATATATGACATAAACCTGTAAATGAATAATGCTCACGGAACCTGTATGCTTGTCTCCTTAGGTTTTAATCTTGGCCATGTATGTGCAATTCTTCTGATCAGCCCAAAACTAGCCCGATATTGTGCTGCCGATTATAATGTAAAAACAATAATGCCCAGATGGATTGTTCTGAGAGGGACATATGGCTGACAAAATAGTTTTGTAAATTTTGTTGCTCCTTTCAGCATCTGCAGAACTGGCCACACAGTCCTTGTACAAATCTGCAAGCTGTGAAAGGACTGGAATGCAGTCAGCCATCCCATGCCAAAAAAGGTCAGTCTCAATCACCCCTGAAACTGATGCCTGTACTGCTTCTCAGTCTGCATGTTCGAAGTAAGGTGAAGCTCCTGATCAGGAACGTTGGTCAAACCAGGGATGGCCGAATATGCACACTTGTCCTTGGGTAGGTTGCAGAGTCGTGCAGGATTGAAAAGGCACAGTTGTTTCGATAATCCAGTGCCTGGCTGGGCCTCCCCATGTAATTGCCCACCTTTTCAAGGGAATTTTCAAATGCTTCATTAAGCTGCACTGTTATCTTTTTTTCTGTGTCAGAGTTAATGTAGCCCGTGCAGTAGTCTCTAGGAATGATCTCATTGATTCCAGATTGAGAACTGAATTGTTTGTGAGGTTCATGTGGGGGGGGGGGCTCTAGATAATTATACACCTTTATTGTCACTGGTGTCTAACTCTGCAACAAGGTAATCAGACTTAAAATGTTTTGGCATTTTTCTGCCACAATGTCCAATTGAACTTTAATACAGTTTTTCTGGTCACTGTTCAGAATCCTCTTTAGATTTTCCAGGGAATCTGGGGGAGTCCTGCTGAGTTGCATCTCAGACTCAACAAACCCAGCATAGGCATCGAAGTGCTTAAAGTCATACTGGACAGCAGCAAACCAAGAATTCCAGCGGGTACTGCAAGGGTAGGGTACCTTCCGTGGTTTCATTCCATAGTTCTTAGTAAGGTGTTGCAGGTACGTTCGCTTTTTGCTACCGGCCATATAAAAGATTTGGTGGCAGACGAAAGCATTTAGCTCTACAAAAGGCTTCCGAAACAACTCACCAATAAGGTTCATGATTGGAGGTATTTGCGCCCCGCCCCAGACGCGTGAGATGGATGCTGCTCTGTCTCCCTAGCCCGCGCATTCCTATATGCTCCTGCGACGTGCGCATTTGGTTTCTTCTGCCTGCCCCCCCCCCCCCTCTGTCTCCCTGGGTTTGTTTACTCCTTCGATACGGGGAGCACATGTTACTGCCATTAACCTCCTCTGCCTTGTGTGTGTGATGTTTTTCGTTTTCTTCAAAAATATGAAACCTTTCTTTGCTTGTCTATGGACTGCGGCTGCGGCCGGCTGAGTTGATTAGCACTACAGTAGCTCTCTTATTGCTTCATCGATGTGATTGTTAAGCTGTGTCTAGGCTTATAGTGTGCATTAGCGGCCGGCCTGTTGGTTGTAGGCCCATACTTGTATGTCTCTGAAACTGTAATAAAGGTTTTTCAAAAAAAATAAAAAATAAATAAGGTTCATGATGTGTGCCAAGCAGGTAAAATGTATGGAGTATATATAAAGATTTAAAAAACAACAATGCCCCCATGGGCCTGTCGCGTGCTTCATGTGATGTGGGCACAAAAAAAACATTTGTTTTAAAAATGCCTTCCTGGGCCTGCCGTGTGCACTGTGTGCGGTAGGTCCAAAACAACCATTTAAAAACAAATTATGCACCCCCTTGGGCCACAGTGTGCCCCGTGTGAGCTGGACCTAAAACAAAATTAAACCTTTAAAACAAATGTATGACCCCCGGCTCACTGCGGCACCTGTGTGCGGAAGGACCAAAACCTGCTGCACATGGGGCACGCGGCAGGCCCAAAACATTCAAAACAATAATGCCACCCTGGGCCAAACGTGTGCCCAGTGTGCGTCAATCTCAAATGAAAACATATGGCAAACTGGCCCGCAACACACACGGGGCATGCTGCAGTTCCAAAATATTTAAAAAATCAATGCCACCCTGGGCCCGCCGTGTGCCCTAACTGCAGTGGACCAAAACCAAAAAAATATGCCACCTGGCCCGTCACACATGGGGCATGTGGCGAGCATGAAACATAAAATAAAATCAATGCCACCCTGGGCCCGCTGCGTGCCCCTTGTGAGGGTGGCCCAAAACATAAAATAAAATTAAATGCAGCCCTAGGCCCCACCGCACACAAGGCACGTGGCAGGCCGAAAACATTTTAAAAAGTGAATTCCACCCTCGGCCAGTCGCCTGCCCGTGTGCGATGCCCCCCCTCCAAAAAAAGCCTCTGGGAGCAGAGGAGGAATTAGGATAACCTAACTGGTGTCCCTCCACTCCCCCAGTCTGTAGCAACAAGTACAAGGTGATGTTGAGGTCAGGTGCAGCAGGCTCTCCCTGGCAACAAAGGAATGAATAGCAGGGCAGGTGAGGAGTAAATAAACACCACCTCACCAGCCTGCTGTGAGACCCTGCTACAATTGGCCCAGTGTCCGTGAGCCACTGTACCAATATATGGGAGGGTCTCATTCCTTCAGATTTTACAGGCACCTATGTAAAAAAGTGCTGGCTTTTTACAAAAGTGCTGATTTCAACATTTTATTGCAAATCTTGAAATACTGGAAGGTCTGTTTATAACACACAGGAGCCTATTTGCAAAGGCAAATTTACACATGTTGATTACTACAAGGAAATTTACTTTTACACATCTGGGTAGCTCAACTACTTCTAGGTACTCACTATTTCAGAGTGTTGAGTTACTCAAATTTGCAGACTCCCATGTCTCCATCTGCTGTAACCAGGTGGTGGAGCCAAGTTTATAAATATGTAGTTACTACTTACATTTTTCACACCTGAGTGAAAAGCTCAAGTGTCTACATATTTATATCAGCATAAAGCATCCCTTGTACATTGATAACACACAAAAGTGCACATGCAGACATCTATCTCTCACATAAAGGCGCACATGCACATCTGCCATATTAAAAATCAAAGTTGTTTATATACCTCTTCCATTCATAGATATTTTGTTTGTATGGATTAGCATGAGACATAAATGCATTCGTTTCAAACTCTGCAGCATAGAGAATTGCTATATTTTGAGCAAAACAGACGCCCTTGGGCACACCCTTGATTTTGCACTTAGTGTTCATTTTTTAACATGAAGTCATTTTTGGTTAATTCTATATTAGTCAGTTCCATAATGAACACACTTAGGATATTATTGTCCCTGCTATTGGATGTGGGTGCCTGCTGTACAATGAGTCGGCCTTCATCTTGGGGAATGTTTGTGTAGAGGGATTATTCTACATCTAAAACCACTAAATTGTGTTACTCATTATTAAATGCAGTACCCTCCATGCTACAATGAAATTAATACTGTATGTTAGATATGATGCAATCTTCTGAACTTATAATTTAATGAATTAATCAACGTAGTTTCATAATGGCTTCAAAACTGAGTCACAACCAACATTTGTACGTCTGCCTGGTGGTTCAAAAAGATTCTTATGTATCTTCAGAAGGGTATATATCACTAGTGTCCCAGGGTGAGGTCTAATGAGTAATGCACATTCCTTTTCACTAATAAACTCTTCCTCTAGCAAACAGTCCTATCTCTGTGATATTTCTAATCTCATCTTTGTAGCTCATGTACTGGACTCCTGAGTACTTTTTTATAGTGCATGAAATTCTCCAGGTGTCTGAGAATCTCACGTTCCTACTTATCAGTTTCCTGGATCACAACAGCCCCACCCTTGTTTGCAGGTTTTCTTGGGATGTTGGTGTTGTGCTGTAATGCAATTAATGCTGTCCTCTCAACCTTGAAAATGTTGTATGGGATATATGTCTTCTATTTTTCCTTCTCATTGAGTTGTTTGAGAACGACATTCTGTAATGCTAATATTTCTGAAGCATTTTCCTAGCCATTTCCTAAGCGGAGGTAGGGAATTAAGAAATTAATCCCATATAGGATCAATTAGGGGAATGTCTAGCAATGTCTACAATTTGAAATAACATTTGGCTTTTATTTCTATGTGAGAGCACATTAACTCTAATATGTAGTGTGCTCTGTTTTCCATATTAGCCCCCTGACTAGTGAGCCTACAAGGCACACTTTAGGGATGATTTATGAATATATATCAAAATCTCATGGTAATGACATTTGTCCTTGCCATGTTCGACCTCACTGCATTTAAACTGCAGCTCAGTGAAAGCACAGCAGGGCTCCTACATGCTTTTATTTGTGTCATCTATGAATGTGGTGTAAATGCACAATGCATTCCACATATGGCATTTAACTATCCATGCCATAGGTGCACTTTAGTTAAATAGGCCAAAAGGGAGTCTGAATGTAAAGTATATTTTACAGGAGATGGACAGGCCTTAAAGCCAGAAGAAGTAGGGTCTATAAATAAGTTAACAATCTGGGGTGACCATGCAGAAAAGTTGGATTTGCTACACCCAGAAATAGAGGAAACTAGTGGCAACTAGTGTGAATTAATTTAATTTCCTCGGGGGTGTTTTCAATAGCGCTTGCTCTTGGCAGCCGCAGATAAGAAACTCAAGCTTGAAGCTTAGTAGAGCGGCTGGTGCCTTAATTAATTTGCTTCAGGCCACCTGAAGAGGCACAGTATTTACCTTTCGGAATCTTTATAATGCCCAGCGTATTCCTGCTACTCTTTACTGCGCAGGGATTTACGGGCACTGCGACATCAATTCCTTGCAGTTAAAAGAAAATCAAATTTGTGGGCAGATCCTGCACTTACCCTCCTTGCGTCCTCATTTTATTATACATTTATAGCTCAGACTTAGGTACATCACAGATAAAGCCAAGCGGGTTCCCCTTTTACTCTGGGTCACTGTATGGACAACCACTGAGACTAAACTGAGCAGAGACATTATTCTGGAATGTCTGAAATTAGATAAGAGCTCTATTATCCCCTGGCTGGCTTATATACAAAAGGTCTGCAAATCCCTGAATGTATCAGACTTGTTCGAGGCACCTCGCACTTTAAGATAAGAAGATGGTGAAGTTGCGTATTTTAGAATTTAGTCACTGTCAGAGAATGGACAATGAATTAAGCGCGAGAAAACCTTCCTAGTTCTTGCACTCGAGGTCCCTGTGTTGTACTTAGCAACATCATTTTACACGCTGGAAGAGATCATTACTTTTCCGCTTTAGGGCTGGCTCTGTGATCTGTCTTTTGAACCTTTCTGGCTCGCATGTACATCTAGGGACCCCAGCGGTGGCCTGCCCATGTGAAGGACACTCAGATCAGTTGGTGAGGCTTTTTATGTTCTTCTGTGCTTTTTACAAGCCCTATTTTATATCATACATCAAGCCGATTTTAAAAACTTGAGGCTCAGGAAATGTATGGATGCCTTATTTGACCTATGACCTTTTGACACCTGGGCATAGTGTGCCTCTTGGACAAGATTTTATGTAGCAGTTTATCTGCCAAGTGTTCACAACTTATTCATTCGATTTATGTTTACCCTTTTTTTTTTCTTTTAAAATTTTCATCACCTTGCACGCACTCTCTTTCACCCTTTTTAGACCCACACCCCACACACCCGCATGCACCATCCGGCAGTTCTTTAAAAGATCTCCGACAAAGAGAACCTTCGGGGGACCCGTGGGGAATTGCAGCGCCGGCCCCACGAGGAGCAACTGCCCGATGATGAAGCATGACACCTCCTGGGGTGTGTGAGGGCAACAGAGGACAAATAAATGGTTATTCCACCTCACTATTGGGTCACCTTTACCTAGGATGTCTTTTGTTTCTTTCTTCTTTTTCTACTTTTTCACCCTTTGTATTCTTTTTGCACGGGTGACTATTTGCACGGGTGACTATTTGCACCCTTAAGCATGGATGACTTTTTTGCATCCTGCTATAGGAACAGTGTCCCTTTGTGAAATTGGATGTTGCCTTATTTTATCTACAATTGTTAAGCTCCCTCGATGTTTGCCACGGTGTTCGTGCATTGTTAAAGGCAGTGGTAAGATCTATGAAAATTATGAATGAGTAAGTGAAGTTCCTCCATTGTTTGTCACTGACTAAACAGTTCAAACACTAGACTTCTATATTCCAAAGTGGAACGCTCACAACAGGAACATCCAAGGCATGAGCATTCCAAACAGCAGTAACATCAAGGATAGACCACTACACATGGTCAAGTGGACCCTGTTTTTGATCAGGATTTGACTATGATCTTTGGCAAAATGAAATGATTGAAATCCCATGTACATTTTATATGGATTTTATGCTGCTCCTATTTATGTATGTATCTTTTATGGCAATATGTGTGCCGAATAAAGGAACTTGAATTGAACTGTGGCAAACATTAGACAGTATAAATTAGCACTAGAGTTCTTGCAGAAATTGAATTCACCAAGGGTATGCAGGATAATTTTGGATCATGTGCACTGTCCGTTAGAAATAATTATGGCGTAGCCACATGCATGTAGATCTTTGTTTTGTTTTTGATTCTGTTTCTGTATATACTAGATAAAATGATTGTGGAAATGTGATTTAGTGTATAATGTATATATTTCTAACCTGTATTTTTTGTGTGCATTAATGGTTTGTTTTTAATCCGAATAAAACTGATTTTGAGTTTGGGTTTAATGGCAACACTCAACACAAATGAGAACAGAAGATAATTGCATGGCAGTGTTCTCTAAAGTTATTCATTACAAACATATGTTCAGAACTTCAGGACTCAACGAAGGATACTAAAATTAGCTTACCTTTTCCTAGGACAGGGGGTTAAACATCTAGGATGCTGACTCATTGGGAGGCACAAGCACAAACTAGAAGAATGTAGGCAAGGTGTCCTTCTTATCCCTCTTCTGGAGCGGTGGCACTAATTTATATGTTTTAGTGCTATAGGGCTTTTCAGGGACCTATCTCTAGGATGGAAAATCCTTATGTTTTAGGACTGGGAAGAGGATGAAAATACTTTGCGTATTGAATGTTAATTTTAAGTAATCTGAGCATTTCTTCTAACAGGTTGAAGTGTATCACTGTAATTTCATGATTGTTCTCACAGAGCACAGATTAGTTTTCAACCAGGATAAATTATGTGTTTGAGATGAAAAGACTCATATCTCTATTTAGTTTTAGGTGTATCTCCTTCTAGTTGACATTTACCATTTTAGAGTGATAAGACTCATCTTGCTGTTTTAGTGATCTCACGTGAGAAGAAAATATCCACGGGAAAGGTTAAACTGAGAATTGCAGTGCTCAACACTAATAATAGTGATTCCTCGTTGAAATTGCTCTCCTTTTTTATTCACAAGAACCTCAAACTATTGAGCGCTCATCTCTCGCTCAAAAATTAAAATCCCAAAATTGGAAATGGAGTCACAGTTCATAGATATCTGTTAACATGCTCTGTTGCATCTCAAGGATTTATCAACTCTTTCTATTTCCTCATAATATGTTTAATGTTTATGAAGCCTGTGTTACCGGACTCATATCCCTCTATAATAATTATTTTTCTGTAGAATTATTTTATGATAATTATAATCTTGTGTCATTCCGCATAATGAAATAGCAAAAGCAAGTGCACACAGTAGGCCAATGACAGTCTTGTTAACATCAAAGCACACTATAAGAGCACTGAATTATTCAATATTTTGAACATACACAGGAGCCACTTAAAAGTTGTCAAATGACAATGCTTTGCTTCCACTAGTCTAGTTGTTTCAATTTCACAACCTGAAATACAAGTCTTCTATTGAAAAGTAAAGTAAGTACTGTTTAATTTCTTTTTAAAATCTTTTTATTGAAAATGGTCCAAATACATGTCTACAGATGCAACACACTTAGCATATTCTGCTACATATTACCACTTTTCTTTAGTGTCGTCTCCGTTGATTGAGTCGACAAACGTGAACATAAATAGCATAATGCATAAGATAAACTCATACACCTTTTCCAGCTTAGTACAGTACAGCTTTTTCGGTATGAACTGAGCAGGTTAATTCAAGGGTTAGGAGCTCATACCTAGGGTGAATTGTGTCACACCCCTCAAGCAGGTGCCTCCCACACATCAATTATTGGGGCTTATCTATTAATGAGATAAGCTTGGGTGCATAAACTTAACTTTCCAAATCCAACATTTCTATTTCCTGAGAATAGTTTTCAAAGTCATGCAGAACGTCACCACATAAATTAGCTATTCTGCATTTGTATATGCGTTGAGCTTCCTCCTCTCTCAGTATCAGACCATCAGTACTGGTCCATTGCATCAACTCTCTTTCACCAAATGTGAGATGGGCCTCTCGCCACCTTCCATGTCATTGCTGTCGATCTTTTGGCTAACTCCAACACTGAATCCAGGAATCAATTAACAAGCCATTTATCTAAGGCATTGGAATAGTCCTAACAACAATGCTTTCAGCTTCCATAAGTCTATCCTACACAGTGTAACCTCAAGATGCTGTGTTACTTGTACTCAATATGTAATGATTAGGGGACAGTTTCATACCATATACACAATGGGTGCATATGATGGAATCTCCTGAAAATTTCTCATTAAGATTTTGGAGTGCTAGGTAGGTATGATGGAAATAATTAAGTTGTGCATATTTAAATATGGTGTTTCTAGGAACCTTCTTAGGGCCTAATTGCGAGTCTTACTACTGCCACATTACAACCCTAGTGGTCTTGGTGCCCTGGGACCGCCGACTCTGCCAGGGAACCACCCTTCCCTAGCGGTGAAGTGGTGGTCCAGAGGAATTATTGTGCTTGGCGGACCGTCGTGGTCCCGCCAAGCATATTACGAGCTTCCTCCCCCCCAGGGTTTTCATGGCGGTTCTTCCTCCATGAAAACCTTGGTGGAGAGGAAACAAAGGGGGACCTTCAGGGCCCCTTTGTTCCTCATGCCGTGTGGATTCAAAAAGGGGAGCACAACATGTGCCCCCTCTGCGTGCATGCACAGAAGTTCCAGCACAGCATGGACTTTTTCAGTCTATGCCGTGCTGAAACTGTTTTTGACATTCCCATTGTGGTACTTATTTTATGTGCTCTGCTGTGGAAACGCCAAAGGAATCGCCCTCCAATAACTAAAAAATGTATTATATTGTGGGTGGTTCTCACGCAGGTTTGGCGGTGAGGCGTTGGAGCGGTCCCACCGTCAAACTCATAATCGGCCCCTTAGTGTATGCCAGAATGCTCTCCCAATTTCTTCCCTCGAGATTGGATTCCCAATGCGTCTTAGTTTTGCTGAGACTTGTTTTCACCATTTTATTTAGTGTTTTATAGCGTCAGGTAACCAGGTCACACTCAGCTCCAATCGTAACTAGGGGCTGTAGAAGATCATTCTGTGAGGCTTTTTGTATACACGTGCTCTAGAAGTCCCAACATGCATGCATCAGAGCTCCATAGGTTAAAAAATGATCGGGTACATAACACTCTTTGATCATTATCTATCTCTAAGGGGATAATCTCCCGGCTGAGTAACAATCCCCCCACAGTAACAATTCCCACCTCAGTCCATTGTAAGATTTGCTTGGTGGTAAAGAAATTCTGCCCATGGGGAAGCCCAACTAAAGGCATTGTAGGAGAATACAATTGGCAACTTGACGTTTTTTTTTTTAATGCAGCGCCTTCAGCTTTTTCAGTACTTTTTTTTATTGATCATTGGTTTTCTATGGGACTCTGTTTCTTTACATACTCAAGGTATCTTCAGTAAAATTTACATCTGCTCATGGGAGCAGATGGTAGTTGGTGTTTCTGGATGAATGGAGACAGTGGCAAAGCTTGTCTACTAATATACATGGTTATCATTGAGAGTGAAGACAGGGTCTGACCATGCACTTACCCTACACTGAGTCACCCCATGTTTTCCCGCTTATAGACTCTCAGTGTGTAATTGCTACTAATATGTTGATCTGTTTATTATGTGCTCATGTAAATTTTATAATTTTTACTTGACAACCTGTACTTTGTTCATTTTGACAGCTGGAATCAATGACTGTGAATGCAGAGAAGCAGTAAGAACTATTAA
This sequence comes from Triturus cristatus, assembly GCF_964204655.1. NCBI lineage: Eukaryota > Metazoa > Chordata > Amphibia > Caudata > Salamandridae > Triturus > Triturus cristatus. Next base: position 800,352,100 of record NC_140591.1, read on the forward strand.
GGAAGACACACAGAACGAAAAAGGTAAACGTATATATCATGATATATCTCATGAGACTCCTTTCCTTTAATATGTGCTGGAAAAGGTTTTGTTAATTCTGTTAGAAGGGTAAAAGAGATGCCTCTGTTTTGACCGAGTGCTACATTATAAAAACTAGAACATGTTAAAACATTTAATTTCAATACTTTCTTACACTGTTGTAAATAAGAATTCCAAAATACAACTTTTGTTAGCCTTCTCTTAGTGTCCTGTCCCATTCACCTCTCCTGATACCCACAAACTCTTACCTTACAATATAGTTGCAGGTCGAGAGATGTGTTGTATTGCTTTTTGTTTGATAAAATAAAAAAAATAAAACAAATTATATATAGTTGCAGGTCCTTACACCCAACCTAGATGATTAACACTTTAACAAATGTATTTTGCTAGTTCCCACCTCTGCTGCATTGGACCATTAGGGTAGCACTTGATCACTTGAGTGTAGAACACACTGTAAGGCAAATCAGCATTTACACCATGTGTGCATGATATCACAAAATGAAGGTAAATACAACATTCTAGGACATTACTGATATTTTATTCCTCTATGATGTGTAGCAAGTCGTCAAGCATTGTTCATAAAGAATAATCTTTTTCCTGACTGGAACCGTGTTTTTGATTGACTTGTGTAGGATATCTGACATCCATGTGAGCATGTACCATATTTTTCTGCTCAAAAATACCCCTCTCATGACAAACTGTGACAAAATCATGAGTGCTGCAAAAGGCTAGTACAACATCACAAACATGATATTCAGGACCAGTCAAAGAACAGAAGGCATTCTTGCCTATCTTTCCAAACACTGCTGGCACTTACCCAGATAGCAAATTCAAGAGGGCTTGATGTGTCCCCCATCCTACAAATACATTATATTTTTTTTATGAAGCTCTTGATATTAATTTATACAATGGTAATTAACAGACTAACAAAGAAATATTTTCTACTACCAAGATCTTAGAAATATTTTAGAGAGGCTATAAAAGTTTATAAACCACTCTTGTGAATACAAATCACAAAGAACATAAGGACCAATTAAGATGTAGGTCGAAAAGCTTCTGAACGCTAGTCAGAAGCTTTCCGTCCGTGGTTGGAGGCTTTCAACTGACACAGTAGGTTTGCGGTCTGACCACCGAATTACGATGTCGGTGGTCGAAGCGTGAACTGGTCGGTCATTCCAACATGGTTCCGACTGGCTCTTAGAGTCTTCCGGCCGGTCAGAACCACACCGTAATCCCCTATGGACAGCATTTCTGCCGTTGAGATTGTGATGTCGGTTTCCCACAGCTTTTCTGTGCTTGCCTTTTTGATACGGAAAGGCTGTCGGAAAGCAACTTTGGGGGCCCCGAGCAGGGCTCCTTGCCTCCCCGGCCTACGGTTGGTGGCTGAGGGGGTACCTAGGGTGGCCCCCTGTAAATCCATGCACTGTGTGGCAGGCACCATTGGGTACCTGCCACAGGGTGCAGGGTTTTACACACACATTTCTTCATGGGAGCCTGTATTACAGCCTGTTTGAGGTTATAACTCAGGCTCCCATACAGAACTTTGGGTATCTGACTGAACTGTGTTCGGTCGCATCCTAATCAGTGGATGGAAAGCGCCGACCGTAGGTTGGTCAGTCCTAAGACCGAGAAGGTGTCGGTCTGAGGCAACATCGACCGATATCATAATAAGCCCCAAAATGTTTAATATCTATATTAATAAATAGATCTAAATAATTGGAAATGGATGATAGGTTACATTTATATATCACTATTACTATTATTTACAGATAATCCAATCCTCATTCTTGATTCTTGGCACATTGCTAAAGGGATCATTATATTTATTACATAATTGGCAAATGAGGGGAATGACTAATCAACAGAAATGCTTCTGTTTTTGGGCATGATTCTCAATGGTAATAACGCGTACTACGTTATAGAATAGCATTGTCTTTTATTCAGACTAAATTCATAAATGGTGATTTAAGAGGCATCTGCAAAGGGAAGAGTTTGTATATTGAAACCTTTTATTCAAATTCAATTTTTATTTTTATTGAAAAAATCTTATCTGTTCATTTACCTTGCAGACTAGTTTTTTTTCAAATACTTCAAATTTTTTGTAGGTTAGTGCTTTTTTTCTGGCACATTCTCCACAATATCAGTCTGTAAGTTCTTCTTTGCACAATGGGGTGAAGCTGTGTTGAGGACTTCTTTTTTTTGTGCTCAATATACTGCAAACATACTGTATGCGAGTTCCCCATATAAAATGTGTTTGTTTCTGCCACTATGCCCATAGGCTTTAAAATTGTATGGTATGCTACCCACATAATAGTCTCTACTAGGTTCAACATCCTGATTAGGACTGTTAAAAACAAAACCATTTGTCTGTTGCTGGCAGCCCTTCTGTGTCTGTGCGTATCCCATTCCTGTTTTGCAGAATCAGGAATGGTAGGTGTATGCCCTAATAGATGTGATTTGTCCACAAAACAAATCCCCCATTATGGCAGCATTTCCATGTGAGTAAGTCTACTCCAGACAGAGACGAGCCATATGAAAATCTGACTTGGTCCTGCTCAAGCAAAAACAGCTAAGCCTGATAAGCCAGGATGTGTCCCCTCTTGATGAAATCACAAGCAAATAAAGATCAGGTTTGACTTAGTCAATCTCATCAGTGAGGGGCAGCTTCAGTCCCACGCCACAGTAGGCACGAATTTCCCCAAACCATCTAGATGATGCTGCCTCTTTTAACAAAAAAATAAAATGCTGCCAAATTCATTGTCAGTGATCAAATGAATTCAAGCATTGCACCTCTTACTTTTTTGTTTTCCTAAGTGTGAAGACATATGTAATAGGGGCATACCCAGATGTAGCAAGCCTACCCAGCTCTTCCAAATATTACTGTACAATGTAACTAGGCAGTTAAATTGTATCTCTGATAAGTGTGCTGTTCAGTGCCACTGACAGAGGAAACATTTCTCTTTGTGTTGCAGTTCACCTCTCTCCATTTAACCATATGCAAAAGGTCTTCATTATTACCTTCATTAGATTTTGCCTACTGTGCATCATCTTTACCACAAGCACAAAATGATGGACTGTGAACTGGGGGGCTGGAATTAGTAGGGTACAGTAACTTCAAGCACTGAAATAGCACTCTCTCCTCGTGATGCTAATTCCATTAACAGATGCATGCAGCGCATCTACCTTTGCTGTTTTTACTACAACCTACTGAACCCAAATCAGAACACAAACCTGTACCTCCGTCTTTGGGAAAGAACTACTTCCACTGCTACTGCCACAAGTACTTCCACTCCTCCATTTTCCTGGCGTAGAGTCCACAATTAGACCTCCTGGAATGAGGTATTTTGCTATATCAAGATTTGTGTGCTATCTTTAGTTTACATTCTGCTCTTTGTATGGACTTAATGGCTGGTAGTAGGAGGACCGAAGTCCAACAGACGATTTTCAAGTATGATTGGATAAAGGGGAATAGGTTTGGTCACCCTGGTGACCTTAATGTACTGGATTGACTGGCACATTGTGGAAATAAGTGCAAAGACAATACAACCCAGTATCCCTCCTTCATTAGTAATAACACTCCACAAGTGATGGATGGTAATCCGCTTAGTGAGCCCTTGATAGCTCCTTCACAGCAGACCTTGAAAGAGAAATCCTTAGGTAATGAAGGGATTAGCCATCAATTAAAGATTATCTCATAGAACATTGCAGGTTTACGTACAAAATTGTGCTATCTGATTTGTGGGATATGTTTGCGGTTTATGACATTATCTGTTTTCTGGGAACATGTGACATGCAGGGATACTTTATTGATGGGTTTTCTCTTTAGCATACAAATGCCACCCCCTCGCCTGGAGGGCGAGCAAAGGGAGGTTTGGCCATCTATATTGTCAATACTTTTTCTGGGAAGGTGATCAAATTGATCAAAAATGCCCTGTTTGTCCAACTACTCTTATGTGATATCCATGAATAGTGGGATCTTTTTCTTTTTTTTAATTACATGTTATTGCTTCATTAAGGAAAAAATATCAAGCATACATAAGGAAAGCGAATTTTCGTCTTATCAGAGAAGGTGAACCTCATGCTGTTTCGACGGCATATGTATCATACATAGTAATAAATCGCTTCCATGAACCATACTTTACAGCACATTAGCAGATTGTTAAGTAAAAGACAGCAGATATCGTATAATATCATCATACATAGAAAGAAAGAAAAAAGGGGAGGGGTTATGAAGGGGTGGAGAAATTAGACATACAAACTATCAAGTTTAGTTTGTTTAGACGAAGATGCAGTTATGCATTTAAGAGGGATAGAGTCCGGGTATATCTAATGCTGTGTGAGGAAGCCCCTTGTGTGAGAGCAGTGAAGGGTGTCGAGAGGTTAACACTGAGGGCATGCAGGGGAGGGTCAGGGGCAGGAAGGGTAGCACCGCATTCTGGAGTTGGAAGGGAGGGTGGTGCAGAGGAGTCTGGTTGCAGAGTGAGGCGGTAGGTGCGGTATATATGCCAAATGTCCTTAGGGCGGTAAATGGGCGGGTTGTAGTGTAGAGTGAATCTCAGTTTGCATGTCGCAGTAGGACATGTTATGGAGCCATGCCTCCTTTGTAGGGTGGAGCCGGCCCCCCCAGTGTACTACAATTTCCCTCTTGGCCAATAACAGGGTATAGCTGTGAATCTTCGATAGCAGATTGGGATCTCAGAAACGATGCCCACCGGGGCCCGCCTTGGGGACGGTGTGAGAATTATGGATATCATGATTGATAGTACCTGAAACACCGATGCCCAATAAGAGTATATCACAGGGCATGTCCAAGTCATGTGGGCAAAGTCCGCTCCCAGGGCATTTGGGGCACTGCGAGGATTTGGAAGAGTTATAATTGTCCAGTTCCGTTTAGGTGATATCAAATCTGTGGAAAAACTTAAAGAGTTGAAGTCTGTGCCGTTGGTTAGTCAATATAAGATTTATTTGTGTGCAGCTGCAGGCCCAGACCTTCCCCGTGAGCGAGTGTTCCACGTCTTCTTCCCAGCGGCGGCGGCCCACCCTATTGTGCACCCTTTTCAGAGTCATACATGAGCGGTAGAGCTTGGTGATCAGGTGTGAGCCGTCAGTGTATGTTATAAGAAGTGTACGGGGTGGAATTTCTGTTGGGGAAAGAGGGAAGGACGGTATTACTGCGCGTATGGCACTGTGCAGTCTGGTAATGATGATTCTGTCCATGTAGGATAATTCTGTGTCATGGGATAGGTCGGATAGTGTTCTAATATGTTCGTCCGGGAAAGGATCCCAGAATGTGTGAAGACGCAGTTTTTGTAAAATACGTAGCACTAATTTCTCAGATGTTAATGGAATCAATGGACTGTGGGATAATGGTAACAAAGATTCAGAACTCAAAAGCAGGCTACGTTTTCGCCAGGCCCAACACGTAGTGGAAATCGTTTGAACATCAGTGCAGTCAAACCGTATGCACTGTAGAAATATTGCATTGAGAGGAATAGGGTCTGCTAGGTCCTGTTTGGGCTTAGTATAGGGTATACAGGCATCGGGTGGAACCAGTTGTAAGCGAACTGGGCTTATGCGGCCAGATGGTATAAGTGGAAGTCTGGAACTGCGACCCTTCCCATTCGTAGGAGAATGTGAGTGGGTCCTATGCTATCCACAGCCTCTCGCCTGCCGATATCAGGCGGAGCAGATGGCTGCGAGAAGAACGCCTTCATCAGTGGGATAGGTATGTTTACAAAGAGGTATAAGAAGTGGGGAAGGACATTCATCTTGATGAGGGCTCTGTGGTCAACCATAGACCGCGGCAGAGGGATCCAATGGTCTGACCCAGCCTATCCATGGTGGGGCCGTAATTCAGACGTATAATCTGATCTTTGTTTCTATGAAGTGTGATTGCAAGATATCTGGTGGAATCAGCTGCCAACGTAGGGGGTGTCGCCATACGGAGGTTGTCGAATCCGTCAGGGAGAAAAGCTCGGATTTATCCCAATTTATACGCAGACCCAACATATCTCTGATGCGAACGATCTCTTCCACAAGAGGATTTAGATTTTCAGCAGGGTGTCTTATAAACAGCAGGATGTCATCCGCGTACATGGATATTAATAGAGGGCCAGTATGGAACCGTTGACTGTGATGCATGTGGTTCTCCTGTAGGTGCCTGATCAGGGGATCCATGGCTATAATAGAGAGGAGCGGTGATAATGGGCAGCCATGCTCCTTGACACGGGGAAAGGGTCCAAAAGGGAGCTGTCCACCCGAAACCTAGCTGTGGGAGAGGAATATAGGAGTGAGATTAGCACAATAAAGTTGTTGGCTATGCCTAGTTTGCGAAATGTTGCATTGAGGAAGGGCGAAGATTGGGATTTGTTAATCGTGAACATCTATACCAACTGTTTTGATGGGTGAGTTTTCATGTTGTTGTTGATTTAGACATGGCCTGACATTCAATATTTAGGGATCACCTCCATTTGATACGTCTTTTTTGGGCAAGTGATATTAATGCCCATTATTACCCCATTTCTTTAAAATCAGTATAGGGGATATGGGATCCCAAGAATGAATCTTTGATGCATTTTTGGCATGACAGCTATGGCTCTGCTTTAATAACTTGTTGGTTAAGTTGGATCTTAGGATGATTAATGAGCTGGGGCTTATGGGGGCTAGCTCCAATGTTCCAATGTTTCCTCAGGCATACAGGTTCCTCCACTATTGATTATATTTTAATTATAGAGGAACTAACTAGTAGGGTGACTGAATTTGACTGTACATTCACTGTGTATAGCGACCATGCGCCTCTAATGTGTAGTTTGGGGTTAAGAGGTTATTTTAAGGTTCCCTCATCTCTGTGATATTTGCCACAGTTGGCAAACAAGAATGGGTATACTATCAAATAGGGCAAGGTAGATCCCAATAGTTTTCTTGCCTCCACGGTGACACACACTAGGTATGAGGTGGCCATCTGCCTGGACCCGCTGGCTGCCCCAGCCCAAATTAAAAGTGTGTTCTTGGGTATTTTAGCCAATATTAACCAGTCACTGAGGTGGGCCCACCGCTCTATCAAGGCTGATACCAAGGGCTGGTTTGAAGCGAGCTGTACCATAGAACGGAGTAAACCCTATAAGGCTCTGTGCGCCAAGCCTAGAAAACTGGAACACTTTAGGTCAGCACATGTGCTCTATAAAGAGGCTTGTGAGACTAGGAAGACCCAGATAAAGTAGGATGCCTATGAGGAGCTCCAAAAGGCAAGTGACTTAAAAGATAGTGTATCCTTTTGGAAAGTTATTAACACCCTTATTTTAAGAAATCCTCTGACCCAAACATCAAAGTCCACATATAAGAAGAGAAGTGGGTAAATTATTCCTCTAGTATATACAATGTGAAGAACAAGGAACAGGTCAGACCTGATGATACCTAGGGTCTTCCTAGGGGTAACTTTATTTATTTAATATTCCAATTAGAGGAAGTATACAGGGCCTTGAAAGAAAGTAGTAGGGGGAAAACCCAGGGCCCTGACGGGGTCCCACTTGATGTATTTTGTGAACCCCTAGACCTGTGGACTCTGCTAATTACGAATGTCTTTAATGCCATTGCTAAAGTAGGCCCATCACCCTGTGGTAAATTTAAATTACCTAGACTTAATTTATGCGGTAAAATTCAATAAGAATAACTCAGTAAAAATAAGAGGCAGAATCCGTGGTATTTGAGGTTATAAAAGGGAATTTATTCCTTACAAAGGAATTATGGTTCGAACCAGGCAATCGAGTTCCGTCACCACGAAGGTTCAGGAAGGGATCAGCAATACATTATTGACAGGTTTTCATATTTATAGTAAATGCATTACAGTAAAGACATATGCAGAAGGCGTTACAGCTGAGAAGAGAGATAAGAATACACATACGTAATGAAAAAGGCGTTGCAATAGGCGTGCATAAAGGCGTATACTAGAAACGTCATTATGATGATGACACAAGTGGGTGGATCCATAAGAGAATCCTGCAAAGTCAGCAGAAATACATGGCAGAGATGCGCGCACAGCCGCATGACGTGTGATTGACGTGTAACTAGAGGGTGAAGGGAACTTGACATTTTAGCCCTACATGAGGAGACAGAAGTCTGGGATGTCAGGACAACCTAATCCCAAATCGTATCTAATATCTTGTGTTTAAGGAACTATATTATCTGGAAGGAAAGGTCTTTCGGACAGAGCCTATTCTATACTGACTGCTAATTTGAATTTGAAGGGATTTGTATAGCGCTCGTACACCTGGCGGTTTCTTGGCGCTCACTGACAATTGCTACTTGGTAGATCGGAGAGAGGGTAAGGTGAGCGTTTAAGATGGGAAGGCTTGGGTGAAGAGGAAGGTCTTCAAGTCTCTACGGAAGAGGGGGTACTGGGTGCAGGTTCTGAGGTGCAATGGAAGAGAGTTCCAGAAGACTGGACCCGTGGTAGAAAATTTAGAGCCACCCCACTTCTTCCGTTTAAAACGGGGAACCAGGAGAAGGTGGTGAGAGGCGGATCGAAGGTCTCGTGAAGGCGTGTAGGATTGAATGGTTGAGTTGATGAAGGAGGGGGCAGATCCTGTCCGGGCTTTAAAGATGGTGCAACCAAGCTTGAATAAAATTCGTTGTCGGACAGGGAGCCAGTGCAGGGTAGAGAGGAGAGGGGTTACATGATGTGACTTAGAGAGGTTAAAGACCAGCCGAGCAGCCTGGTTTTGGACAAGCTGAAGGCGTCTCAAGAGGTAGTTGGGCATGCCATGGTAAAGGATATTAACATAATCTAGGCGAGATGTTACCATGGCTAACAGAATTAGTTTGAGCGCTTCTGGGGCGAAAAATCGAGAGACTCTGCGGATGGTCCTAAGTGAAAGGAAGGCTGAGGAAACCACAGCAGACACTTGAGAGTGTAAGGAGAGTTGATTATTAATTTTAAATCCAAGGGTTTTGACAGAGGGTACAGGGGTGGGAGGGGGGCCAAGTGAAGGGGGCCAAAAAGAAGATGTCCAGGGACTGGAGCAACCACCCGTTAGCACCAACTCCGTTTTATCGGGGTTGAGCTTCAAGTGGTTGAGGTTCATCCAGTCCTGAATAAAGGTCATAATGGACTGGACATTGGACATAGACTCAGGGGTGGAGGAAAGGGAAAAAATGAGCTGGAGGTCGTCTGCGTAATTGTACACAGAGACCTCCAGACGCTGTAAAGCAAAAATGAGGGGGGCAATGTAGAGGTTAAACAAGAGAGGGGACAGAGAGGAGCCCTGGGGAACACCACACTGAATTGGTTGAAAATCTGCAGAGAACTCTCCCAGACGAACCGCTTGAGTCCGACCGTTCAGAAAGGAGGATAACCATAGTAGCGCTGTTCCTCTGATTCCCGCCGCTTCGACACGGGAAAGTAAGATGGTGTGGTCCACCGTGTCGAATGCGGCGGAGAGATCTAAGAGGATCAGGGCCTGATGTTGGTTGGTATCCATTCCTTGTCGGAGATTGTCCAGAACCGATGTTATAACGGACTCAGTTGAGTGGGCTGGGCGGAAGCCGGCCTGTCTAGGGGCTAACACGCCGTGACTTTCCACGAACTCGCTCAAGGTTTTAACCACATGCCGTTCCAATACCTTCGCCAGGTAAGGCAAGAGGGAAATTGGACGGAAGTTAACTGGATCGGAGGGGTCCACACCAGGTTTCTTCAGGATCGGGACAATCACAGCCGATTTGAGTGCAGGAGTAACAATGCCCTTAGCCAGCGAGCTGTTTAAGAGCACTAAGGGTGGTGAGGGACAGTGAGTGTAAATCTGCTTTAATATATAAGCGGGGCAGGGGTCCAGCGGGGAGCCGGACTTGACCAACGGGAGAATAGAAAGAAATGAGTCGGTCGAAAGAGGAGGAATTGAGTCCAAATATGCGGTGGCTGGAGGGCAGCGGGGGTCAGTGAAGGTCTGGGATGGGGAGGGAATTTTGCTTTTGATTTTGTTAATTTTGTCCAAGAAAAAGAAATTGAGCGAGTCACATAATGTTTGAGAGGGTAGTGGTTTGAGCGATGTTCTGTCGGAAAAGGCAAGATCCTGGATGATAGAAAAGATTTCTCTAGGCCGATTTTCCGCAAGCTGGATTTTAGAGGAGAAATAACTTTTCTTCGTGTCAAGTATAGCTGTCTTGTACTGGGTAAGAAGTTCTGTATAACGATTTTTGGCAGTTGGGCAGTAATTCCGTCTCCATTTTCGTTCGGCTTGGCGGAGAGTGAGTTTTTTGTTTTTTAAATCCTCTGAAAACCAGCGATTAGCGTCTTTGGGGCGTTTGGTTGCGATGCGTTTAAGCGGGGCGATGGCATCGCACCCGGCCCGCAGCCAGTTAGTAATTGCTTCTGCCTGGCCAGAGGAAGGCAGTGCAGTCAGTTCAGGGCTGGAGGAAGAAAGGAGAGACGATAGGGCTACGATGTCAACTCGGTTCCATGAGCGCACCCAGACATTTTTCACAGCGGTAGGTTTGGGTGGTGGAATAGGGGATAGGGAAAAGGTGATTAGTGAATGATCTGACCATGAACATGGGGAAATTGAGAGGGAGTTGACCGGGCAATCACGTTGCCAAATTTGGTCCAGGATGTGCCCCAACCTGTGTGTGGGAGCATTAACAACTGATGAGAAGTTGAGCGACCCAAGAGAGTCTGAGAACTCCTTGGACGTGGCGCATTCCGCAGGGTCAGAAGGCCAGAAGTTGAAATCTCCTAAGACTAAGATGGAGGCGTGGTTAACCACCAGGGTTGCCATTAAGTCTTGAAAACAGGGGAGGAAAGTTTGAGGGGAGGACGGGGGTCTGTACACCAGGACACAAGTTAACGGAGGGGTGAAGGAAAGGGAGCGATCCACTAGGCAGTCTGAGATTCCCATGGAGGGGGAGACCAGAGGCTGGAAAGTGAGTTCTTTGCGGGCAATCAAAGCGACCCCTCCGCCGGGCCTGCCAGAGGAGCGATCAGCTCGAATGGCATAGTAGGCCGGGGGGAGTATCGCTAGCAGGGAGGGAAGGGAACTGTCCGAGAACCAAGTCTCGGTAAGGAACAGTAAGTCAGGTTTATGAACATCGAAAAGAGTGAAAAGATCGAGCTGATGTTTTACTGCCGATCTTGTGTTTAAGTATATAGCAGATATTGCTGTGGGGGGAAGGGCATCTGGGTGCCGAATAGGGGGACTGGTGTTCAGAGACGTAGGCAAGGTGTTAATATGGACGGTGTTCTGTGGGGTTAATAGCCCTAGGTTGGAGATGCGAGCTAAGGTAGCAGCCGGTGGGGTCCACTTGCCCTGGAGGCTGGTGAGTTGCGAGCGGGAATATTGAGTGCAAGAGGCAGGGTGTATGGCCTCTGGTCTCGGTCGGTCGCGGACGGGCGCAGACGGGCTACTGCTAGTGCGTGTACAAGCGTCTAAGTGTCTACATGAGATGCGAGGGGGCATGGGCCTACCATGGTAACGAAAGTCATGAATTACTTGCACGGAGACAGTAAGGCCGGGCCCTTTGCTCTGCAGCTGGAGGGATGTTTACCTAAGCTACTAGACAGGAATGCATTTCTCGAGGAGCGGAGCAGATAACTTGAAGGCTGAATACAGTTTTGGCAGGCAACAGGCCGGGCTAGGCACCGTTAGCCGCGCAGGGAGTAAGACAAAGTTCATGGATACAGATACAGGTCCAGGCTGGAGCATTCAGAGGCAGAAGCAGGAAAAGCTCGATGGCAGAATTCAGGGCCTACCTTGCCAGAGCTGGAAAACGTGAAAAACGTGAAAAGTATACCATATAAAGACGGTGGCAAGGCATACTTAGGAACGGAATATCTGACCCATTCATGGCAGATCTGAAAGAGGACATATTAATGTTGGACACAATTGTATTTGCGTCTTCATAGCTTGAAGTGGAGGGAACATACATGTACTTGTAGCATGTACATGGAGCCGTTGGGGTCTAGATAGGGGACACAATTGATCATAAAAATTCATATTTCCTCATTCCCTCCTTGTCCCCTACGGACCCTTCATGAAATATCGATCTTCAGGAATCCATCAATCTGTTCATGTAACATCATTTGCTCTTCTTTCTTCTTCCGGAATTTTGAATGAGAACTTGAACGTGGAATACACGATGTGGCACACAGGCCGCAAATCGCTGGTCCACATTGTAGACACAGGCAACAACTGAATACTATGAGAAGGCCAATACCTAGGAAGGATAGGACTTTCCATCCCCAGGCTGACAACACGCTCCAGAACCAACCGGACCATGTCCAGGTGCCTGGATTCTGATGTATCTGGTTTGCAATCTTGTGAAGACGAGTTATGGCTTTATATACGGATGGCGCGTTTTCTGGAATGAAAACACAGCAACTTGATCCGATGACCCTACAGGCTCCGCCCCTATCGGCTAGGATGACGTCAAGGACAAGACGATTTTGGAGAAAAACAATCCGCATCGCAGACTGCTCCTCTGTTAAGTTGCCTAGGGCGGAAGTAGTTTCATTCACTACTGCTTCAAGGGTTCTGGTTAATCTACGTATCAGTTTACTATTTGAGACAACACCTATGTAAGGAAAGAGACCTTTATTGAAGTCTGTATATTGTTCCCATGCTGTTTCAGTGTAGTCAACAATCGGGATATCTCTCTGGGGTCTATGGTGTACTAGATTGGTATTTCTATGATAATCAGGAGGGGCTAGGAAAACAGGTGGCAGAAGGAATGCAATGTAACAGGTACCATCCCAATCTAAAGGTAAACGTATATATGCGGTATGACCACATATGAAGTAGGAATGACGGGAAGCTCTAAATGTAGACTTGCCTTGATCACTGAATTCGATCACAGTAGTACATTTACTATGACCCAAGTGTACTGAACCATTCTTTCTTACACATAATTCACCTTTGACTGGTAATACTGACATAGCAGGCAAGACTAGTGCAGCTTCAGATTCAACATTCAGAATCATGAGGTTAAGTGTAAAATTACCTAATCCATATACTTCATTTTCTAGGTCAGTTCCTGTTCTTTTGGGAAGTCCCTCCTTGTTAGGGTAACAGGCTTTAAGCAAAACTAAGTTCAGGTTTCCCCATACCCAGTTGCTCTGGTAAACTACAGTGTTTGAATCTAAAGAGTTAATCAAACTAAACCATGCTCCACAGGAGCCATTGTGTGTGAACGGGTACGGAAAGAGAGGCAGAACTCCTTTGTATTTCTGATAGGGAGGGAGTCGGCCACATATCCAACAATTTGTAGCATTGCTGGTCTGATGAGAATGATGTAACATACTAATGAATGTGTTGTTGCGCAGCGCAAATCTATAGGACAACTCATGTGGAGGTAATTCGCTAAAAGAATGTTCGGCAGTAACATTGTAAGCAGAATGAGCACGCTTGAAAATAGGATAGTACATGTGCAACAGTATACTTGCAGCAATAATCAAAAGACTTAGAAAAAACATAATCAACAATGTCACTATACAGTGACTATGAAGTGATTTACAATATGCACGTTTCTTGAGCTGTTTCTGTCTATCTCTCTCTCTAATTCGGTCTAGAGGATACATGTCAGAGACTAATTCAACCGATTCACCTAGGAGAGGACTTAAACAATCGAATTGTCTGACTTGCTAGACCTTAGTTTCAGTTTGTATTCCTGTGATTCGGTTTTCTCAACCAGGGGGAGTTTTGAGTCAGTCTGTGGAAGGGGAAGGCAGGGCTGAGAGTTCAAATCAGATGGTAGTCCATGAAATTTCTTGATATGGCTCGAGTGTAGCCAACCCTTGCGACCCTCGACCTTCACTGCTGTCCTCGTGGTTAGAAGTACCAGTTTTGGCGTTTGCCAACGAGGCTCCAACGGGCTCCTCCTGTCGAAATTTCTTATGAAAACAAAGTTTCCAGGAACCACTTCATGGGGCTTCACCTCGGTGTTGTCGGGAAAGGCTGCAGCTACCTGTGAACGGCAAGATTGTAGTGCAGACATCAAGGAAGCAAGGTAATCTGTCAGCATATTACAATCAACATCAGTGATTTTACGAGGTATAGGCGTCCCCCACATATTTGGTGGCCTACCGAAGACCACCTCGTACGGGGATAGCCCTGTGCGAGAATGTGCTACCATTCTCATGTAAAAGAGTGCAACTGGTAAGGCTACTATCCAGTCGACACCTTTCTCTCTACAGATTTTTGAAAGTCGAATTTTCAGGGTTTGGTTGTGACGTTCCACGAGACCTGCTGCCTCGGGATGTCGGACACAGTGGAATTTCCATTGATAGCCTAACAAGAGTGAAATGTGTTTCATTAGCTCGGATGAGAACGGCTGGCCATTATCTGAGTACACGATACGGGGCAAACCATACCGTGGGAAGAATTCACGAACTAACTGTTTGGCAGTAGTCGGGGCAGTGTAATCTGAGACGGGATATGCCTCTGTCCAACGGGAAAGAGCGCATACAACTACGAGGACATATTTGAATCCTCGACATCGTTCCATCTGGATATAATCCATCTGGAGGACTTCAAAAGGGTGATCGGGAGGTTGAAATCCACCCTGCTCTACAGGTACGCCTTTACCTGGATTGAACTGACAACAAATCATACAAGTTCGGACTTTCTGTTTGGCTGCAGCTCGTAAGTGTTTGTTGAACCAAATGTGTTGAATACTGTCTAACATAGCTTTTTCTCCTAGATGTGCTGGACTATGTATTGTGTTAATGATAACTTGAACCATTGAGTCGGGGAGAAACCATATAGATTTTCCCTTCGTCATCCATCCCTGATCTGTTTGGATCCCTCCTAATTCAGTCCATTTCTTTATTTCCTCTGGTGTAGCATGTGTCTGTATGTCAATTACATCAAGGGCGGGATCCCTAACTGTCATGCAGTGTGTCGGTGTCGGAACTATTGTCTTTGTCAAGTCAGTTGCATGAGTCCTATTCTGTGCTGTTTGCTTAGCTGTTCGGTCTGCTAGGTCGTTACCCTGGGAAATAATATCGGTGACCTTTGTATGGGCCTTACATTTCATGATAGATATCGCAGTAGGTAGATATATTGCATCTAACAGAGCTTGAATGAGGGGACCGTGTTGAATGTTGGCACCGTGAGAAGTCAAATAACCTCTCTCTCGCCAAAGGACTCCGAAGTCGTGTACAACTCCGAATGCATAACGTGAATCTGTATATATGTTGACTCTTTTATTTTTGGCTTGAATACAGGCTTGTGTCAGAGCAATGAGCTCTGCTGCTTGAGCTGATAATGTGTCAATACAATTCGTTTCAATGACTTCAGTGTCTGTTGTGACTGCATAAGCGGCCACTAACTCTCCTGTACTTGTTCTCATACATGAACCATCTACATAAAATGTCAGGTCTGGGTCTGGTAATGGGACATCTGTCAAGTCTTGTCTGGGTTTTGTCGTAATAGTAATGACTTCAATACAATCATGTGCCAATGGGTCTGTTCCACTTAATGGCAAAAGTGTGGCAGGATTTAATGTACTACAACGTCTGATTTCTATGTGTGGCTGAAACAATGTTAGTTCGTAACCTGTCAGTCGTGCTATAGTCAAGTGTTGTGTTTGTGTCCGGTTCAAGAGAACCTCTACTGCGTGTGGTACTTGTACTGTCAATTGATGTCCTAATACTATGGAATCGCTTTGTCTGATCGCTAGAGCTGTCGCTGCGACTGATTTCAGGCACGCAGGAAGAGCCTGAGCTACGGGATCTAATGTGCTAGAAAAGTAAGCACATGGTTTGTGTGATCCTGCTTGTTCCTGAGTGAGTACTGACAAGGCAGTACCTTCACGTTCTGTAACAAAGAGTGTAAAAGGCTTACTGTAACATGGTGTCGCTAAAACAGGTGCTTGGCATAAAGCTTTCTTTAAGTCTTCAAAAGCTTGTGTATGTTCTGGAGTCCAAGGGAGGACAGTCGATGTCGCTGCCTCCTGGGTTGTCAACTGAATGAGTGGTTTTGCTAGAAATGCATATTGGGGGATCCACTGCCTACAGTACGAAGTGAGGCCTATGAAGGCCCGTACCTCCTTTTGTGTCTTGGGTGGTGGCATGTTTACAATTAACTGGATGCGGTCAGGTGTGAGCTGTCTCCCCCCCTTGGACAGCAAGTGCCCAAGGTACACAACTTGCTGAACACAGAATTGTAGCTTCGAAGGGGACACCTTGTGCCCCTTGTCGGCCAGAAAATGTAAAACCGTCAGTGATGCTTTTTCACATTCGGGTTCGCTTCGGGCGGTGATCAGCAGATCATCGACATACTGAAGCAGTGCAGTGTTAACAGGCATGTGGATACTGTCAAGTTGTCTTTTCAGTGCTTGGCTGTATATGCTAGGACTTTCTGTGAATCCTTGAGGTGCGCGTGCGAATTTAAAGCTTCGTCCATTTAAACTAAATCCGAACAAATATTGGCTTTCCGGATCGATTGGGACGCTAAAGAAGGCGTTCTTGAGGTCAATTACAGTAAAGAACGTTGCTTCTGAATCAATAGCTGTTAGTAATGAAGAGATATCTGGGACCACGGGATATTGTGGTACAATGCATTTATTCAATTCGCGCAGATCAATAACTAATCGATATACTGGGGGTGCTTTTGGATCAGTTCGTTTAAGAATCGGAATGATCGGAGAATTACATACATTGGAGTCGGTTTCCACAACCACTCCTTGTGCAATGAGCTCGTCAATGATTTGCAGTAAAGCCACTACAGCATCTGGAGGTAACTTGTATTGTCGCATTCGTGGTAATACCACTCCTGCTTTGAGTGTGACTCGATATGGTGTAATGTGCATACAACCTACATCAGTGGGGCCTTGTGCCCATAAATGTGCAGGTAGATTCTGTAACCGGTGATCCATGTCTCTTGACACATAGTGACCTTTAAAGTCACGCAAAAATAGTCGTACTCCGTCCGGAGAACAACATATTATTTCTCCTAGAGCTTTCAATGTTTTTATACCTAACAAGTTTTCTGGGCATGATTTTGTAAGCAATAAATCTGTAGTCCGTGTCAACGGACCAACTGTAAGTGGAAGCGGTTGCGATACTTCGTTAATAGTAGGCTTTCCTGAAAAACCAAGGGAAATATTTTGTGAGCCTGAGAGGGGTGCCCCTGGGACTTCGTCGTGACTTATAGTTGTTCTGCTTGCCCCTGTATCAAGTAGAAACTTTCTGTCTTTCCCTAATACTTGACTCTGTACATAAGGACCCTCTTGATCTACAGGAACCTCAATAAGGGGTAAGCCAACTTCCCTCTCTAGGCTATTTCATGTGTAGCGCTGATAATCTGGATAGTCATTTTGTGCATACTGGTACATCTGTTGTGTCGTGTTTTGTGTTGCGGCAATAGGCTGTGGCTGTGGTACCACTACGGTCTGTTGTGGAACCGGCATAGGCTGTACATGTTGAGGTGCTTGTTGTTGGATCTGATCCTGTCTAGACGGACGTGGTCTCTCCTTGGTTTTACCCGTAGAGATATTATGTTTCAGAACTGCACAATCGTTTATATAATGACCTGGCTGTTTACAATAGTTGCATGTCCCTTTAACGGGAACCGCTGAATTACTGGACTGTGTCGCACCCTTTTTATGACCGTCAGCTGGAACTGACTGAGCGACGAGCATTTTCATTTTCATGTCTTTCATACGTCTTTGTTCGTGTTCTTGTTCTTCTCTAATTCTATTCTGGTGATACTGTAACATTTGTAACATTTGTGAAGGAGTGTTAGCTTGCCAAGTGCTCTCAACTTTCAATACTCTGTTTTTAACCTGTGGCAGGGAATTCTCGACTAGTTTTGTTACAAAAAGATGTGGATATGAATCGCTACTTGCTTTCAGGCCGCTATTAATACCAAAACATTTTTCAAATCGGGAATAAAAATCACTAGTGTCTTCATCGGGTTTCTGTTTACAGGCTGAGATTGCTCCCCAGTCTTCCTTTTTCGTAGTTAATAAACGTGGCAATACTTGTACTAATAATCCTGGTAATGCTTTCGTTTTGTCCCCCAGCCCTACGCCTGCAGTTCGGGCATTTTCTTCATTTTCTAATGCGGTCCAATCAATCTTTTGGTCTCCCACTTCCCACTCTTTTTCTTTGAGTTTCTCGTAAATACCGGCAGGCAGTAATACTTTCAATATTTTCATAATGTCAGGATAGGTATAATCACCCATGAGTAACATGTCCTTTAGTTCACGGTGAAAACCTGCTGGATCTTTGTCATGGCTGGGCACAAATTTTTTCATTTCCAATAGTTCTATTTTAGTTATGGGCGTGTACACGAACACGCGTCTAAACGTATTATCATCATTTCTAACTGGGTGTACTTCGCGTAAGGGATTCTGTCTGTCTATGTAATACGTTTTTCTTTCCATGGAAGGAGCTGGATCATGTTCTGGACACAAAAAGGCACTATATCTATGTCGGTATTCTATAATTACTTTAATTAGATCGGTACCTAGACCTCTCCATTTATTCATGAGTAGTTCTATCAGTATATCAGGTAGGGGACCAGGATCGGAGTGTTGGCCTTTATATAATATAAGGAGATGTTGTATCATGTATATACCAGCTAAACGCTGTTCATCTGGGGTGAGATTCAGAAGCGTGTGTGCTAGCGCATCATCACTGTATTTTTCAGAACTGTCAGCCCATTGTACTGCTGACCTGGCTAATTCTTGTTCATCCATAGAATCGAGCACATGGTACCCCCTTCGTTCTTGAAGTAATTTATCAGTAGCCTGGAATAAGTGTTCAGGGGTCCTTGGGTTTGAGATAGCTGTTTGAAAAATTCTGTTACATTCTGGACGTATCGGACGTATTGCATTATTAAAAGATATTCCTTTTCCTACATAAGCTATCGTTTGTCTAGCTGGTAATTCTAATTGTCCTGTGTTCATTTCTGACTGTTCCTCCTCCTCTTCCTCTGATTCAGTTTTATCTGCTTCTAATCTTCTTTCATGTATTCGTTCTACTTCTTTTCTGATCTTTCGGTGCATGACTTCTATATTCTTCTGTTTATCATGTTTTCCGTCTGCTATATTCTGACCCCATCTGGTAAGTACTTGCATTTCCTCCGGATCTACCTCAGGCCTATCTCTGTTTCTGATCAAGCAGTTTATGAAAAAGCGTAACAATAATTTTTGCATGTCCACCTTCTGGTATTCCATGGCCTCGCCAATACTTTCAGGACCTTGCCCTGTTTGGACAAAGCGATATATTTTGTCTAGATGTTCAACCATTCCTGGTAATGTCATTAAATAGTTTGCAACTCGTCGTAAACGTACTGATGATAGCAACATTCTGTCGTGTTTACCTGCCACTGGATCATATCTACAATCTGTAAGAGGCTCATTAAATATATTGTGATTAGCTGTTTGGGGTGTACGTTGGTGTGCTAAATCCCTATAAGTCAATCTAGATGCTGGCGGTGGCGTGGAAAAACCTCCTGTCGCACCTCCTGAGGTGCCAAGTCCAAAAGGATTTGTTGGGTGTAAGGTAGAGAGTGTAGATGCAGGAAGGACTGTAGAAACAGGTGGAACGTTTAGAACGTGAGGAGGAGTTTGTTGCTGCGGAGGTGGGGGCAGCTGATCTTGGGGTTGAGCGTCGTTAACAGGTGGTGTGCGTGGCTGCGCACCATTAGCATATTCGGGGGCTGCATCATCTAAATAGGAAGAAAGGAAAATGTCCTTTGCGGTCTTGGGATGTACTTTAATCGGGAGTAATGGAGGTGGCAGATCTTTTGGTACCTCCAAGGTGGCCTTAGGCAAACCCTCGGCCAGAAGAGGATACATACCATTCATAAGAGTGTTTCGTTGTCTGTCTACTTGTTCTGTTTTTACTCGGATACCTTCGTTAATTAATATGTTTTCTCGGGCTCTTTCTGAATCTTCCCTACTTTTCTCTTCTTTTCTGAGCGCTTTCTCTGTGCGTCTATGCGATTCTTTACGCCATAGTTCAATGGCATCTTTCTGTGACTGTCTGGCTTTCTTTTTCCATAATACTTCTTCTACTCTCATGATGCAATCTGCATCCCATGTCCCAGCAGCGGGCCATCTCTGACTCTCTGCTAAATCCTTGGTGTAGTCCACCCATAGATCAAGATATAATACGGCATCTAGGCCATGTTTATGGTACATAAAGTACCCTGGAGTGTCCCTAGGTGGAATGGGAACAGCTTCCTCGAGTATCCCTTTTCTAGTTTTTATCTGTCTTAATTTTGAAAATAACGGCATTTTGAACCTTGCTACTTAATTCTTACTCGGTCTTGAACACAATAATTACAATAAACACAATAATGAAGATCGAACAATCACTCATACCACGACATTTAAAACATATCAAAAACTTTTTAGAAACGAACAATAATAATTAGAATAAAACTAGTTAACTGCATAATACTAAATATACTGGATGTACTGCTAAACAGTACAGATACACTGCTGAAACAGTGCAGACCAGGTCTGTGTACCCAAACCCGTCTTGACCGGCACAAACTAATGTGCACGTCTAGATGCGTCCCCAGCAACGGTACTCACCGGGAAGCACGGAACGGAAGGCCTCGGAAGTCTGGACTGGACTAGACCAAACTGGACTGGACTCGACTACTACTACTTCGGAGCTTCGGAATCTGGTGGGCCTCTGTATACCTCGGATCTTGCTCTCTCAGCTAGGCTCTGGTCGGGATTCTCCGCACTCCTCACCGCCTCGTCTGGGTGTTGATCGCAGCCTCAGTCGCCCCCGTTGGCCTGAGGGAGATACAGGAAATCCTGCGGGTACGCGTAATTGTCCGTCCGGCTGTGGCAGGAGACCGGGTCTGCAACGCACCTCCGGCGCGTGGGGTGTGAGAGGTGTCCCTGTTCGGGCGCCAATTATGTGGTAAATTTAAATTACCTAGACTTAATTTATGCGGTAAAATTCAATAAGAATAACTCAGTAAAAATAAGAGGCAGAATCCGTGGTATTTGAGGTTATAAAAGGGAATTTATTCCTTACAAAGGAATTATGGTTCGAACCAGGCAATCGAGTTCCGTCACCACGAAGGTTCAGGAAGGGATCAGCAATACATTATTGACAGGTTTTCATATTTATAGTAAATGCATTACAGTAAAGACATATGCAGAAGGCGTTACAGCTGAGAAGAGAGATAAGAATACACATACGTAATGAAAAAGGCGTTGCAATAGGCGTGCATAAAGAGAATCTTGCAAAGTCAGCAGAAATACATGGCAGAGATGCGCGCACAGCCGCATGACGTGTGATTGACGTGTAACTAGAGGGTGAAGGGAACTTGACATTTTAGCCCTACATGAGGAGACAGAAGTCTGGGATGTCAGGACAACCTAATCCCAAATCGTATCTAATATCTTGTGTTTAAGGAACTATATTATCTGGAAGGAAAGGTCTTTCGGACAGAGCCTATTCTATACTGACTGATAGTGCGTGTACAAGCGTCTAAGTGTCTACATGAGATGCGAGGGGGCATGGGCCTACCATGGTAACGAAAGTCATGAATTACTTGCACGGAGACAGTAAGGCCAGGCCCTTTGCTCTGCAGCTGGAGGGATGTTTACCTAAGCTACTAGACAGGAATGCATTTCTCGAGGAGCGGAGCAGATAACTTGAAGGCTGAATACAGTTTTGGCAGGCAACAGGCCGGGCTAGGCACCGTTAGCCGCGCAGGGAGTAAGACAAAGTTCATGGATACAGATACAGGTCCAGGCTGGAGCATTCAGAGGCAGAAGCAGGAAAAGCTCGATGGCAGAATTCAGGGCCTACCTTGCCAGAGCTGGAAAACGTGAAAAACGTGAAAAGTATACCATATAAAGACGGTGGCAAGGCATACTTAGGAACGGAATATCTGACCCATTCATGGCAGATCTGAAAGAGGACATATTAACGTTGGACACAATTGTATTTGCGTCTTCATAGCTTGAAGTGGAGGGAACATACATGTACTTGTAGCATGTGCATGGAGCCGTTGGGGTCTAGATAGGGGACACAATTGATCATAAAAATTCATATTTCCTCAACCCACATGGAGCACTTCGATTATAATCCCTATATTCAAAAAAGGTTATAAATCCCTCCCAAAAACTATAGGCTCATATCCCTCGTGGATTAATCAATAAAGGTGATGGGGCACTTTTAATTGCATAGTTTGGAGGACTGGGCCACTGAAATAATATTTTAACAGATACACAGTATGGTTTTAAAAAAAGAATTGGGCACGGTGGACCAAAGCTTGAATTTATCCTTGCTTATCAGGAAATACTTTGGTGCAAAAAAGGACACAATCTGTCTTTTTCTTATGGACTTGTCTCCAGCTTTTGACGGTGTATCACATTCTAAACTTTCGGTCATCATGGCAGAATTAGGAATAGAGGAGACAATCATTAGTTTCCTTAGACAAATGTATAGTGATGCAAATGTATGTGTTTGCTACTAGTGATATAAGGAATACACCTGTTACTTTAAGATTTTGAGAGGAGTAAGACGTGGGTGCGTACTGCCCCTTTTTTCTCTTCTCTCTGTACACGAACAGCGAGGAAAAAGAATTGAGCTCAAGATCACAGGGCACATCCTATGTTGGCTCCCTCCCCCTACTGCTTCGTTCTTATGTGGATGACACAGTGTGTATTGCACAAACAGGCCTCAGGCTCCAGGGTTGATAGATTACTATATCATCTTTATGCACAACCTTGAGCTACAAGTTAACACATCCTAAACATTTACAATGATATGTGGAGCAAGGACGAGGAGAAGACATGTGCATATTATTAATAACAGTAGAGTGATGGAGACTGCAACATTCTCGTATCTTGGAATCCGGTTTGATAACATTTTTTTTTTTTTTTAATTGATTTTCACAGCAGCAAGTAAATAGTTGACCAAACACAATAATGTCCAATGGATTATACAGCACATAGGTAGTCAATTAATTAAAACAGTTGTTTTACATACTTCATAACAGGAAGATCAGGTTAATTACAAATTATATTTTTAGCATTGTAACCAATTGTAGATTGGAGCCCATAATTTTAAACCAAAATTCCTATTTTTCGTCCCCTTTAGACAATACACAGCTTTCTCTAATTGATAGATATTTAACAATTTAGTTTGCCATTGAAAAAATAAAGGAGGATCAGCATCAAGCCAGTGCGAAGTGATACAGTATCTGAAAATAGACATTGATATAAATAGAAAACCTTCTTCTGCACGTGTGTACAGCCGAACTGGATTAGCTTGGATGCCGAGTATTACGAGATCAACAGACAGTACTAAGGGAATATTCGTTATTTGATTTAAAAACGCTTGAACTTCAGAAATAAATTGAGATAATTTAGGACATAAAAAAAACATATGGATGGAGTTTGCACCTATACATCCACAGCGATTACACTTGTCTCCAGCATTCCCTTTCCATTTTAATAACTTGGCTGGAGTATAATATAAATCAAATGTACTCATAAAACTCCGACTTTTTAAAGATCCATTACATAATATTTGGTCAGACAAAACTAAAGCATCCAATATGTCTATATTTACAATACCCATTTCTTTTTGCCATTTTGAATTATAAGATATGAGATTGTCTTCTAAACCTTTAATCATTGCCTTATATATCACCCCAATTCTATTTTGTTTCCAACAGCATTCTAGTACCTCGTGTTTCTTAATTTTATTAGAATTCACTAAGTTTTTAAAATTTAGGAAGCTGCGTATTTGAAGGTATTTAAAAAAGTCTGCTTTAGGTAAGTTATATAATTAATGAAGATACGAGAATGTTGTAAATTGTTCATTTGGAAAAAGATCCCCAAGCTGACAAATATTAAAATTTTGCCAGCGCTGCATAATATGGTCTGAAAATATTGGTGGCAGCGATGGGTTATCATATAAGGGCATATAAAAATTGAAGTTACTATCTAAACGGAGTCTTCGTTTGCATATTTTCCATAATTGGAAGGCCGTTTCCATTACTTTAAATCTTGTCTTCTTATAGTAACTTGGTTCTAAAAAACGGACTAAACATCTTTGTGCTTGACTACCAAGAATCATTGTATAAATGGAAGGGTATAGAAAATCATCCAAAAATATCCCCTCAAAAATTAAAATACTCATTAGTCTAAGTGATATCGCCATGTAGTATAAATGAAAATTTGGAATCCCCCAGCCACCACGGAGCGGGGGTAAGGTACAACTAATAAGGGACTTCCTTGCTCTTTTATATCCCCATAAAAATCTAGAGATTATCCTATCTAATTTAATAAAAAAACTAGATGGGAAGAGTAATGGTATGGTCCGAAAGAAATAAAGAAATTTAGGGAAAAAAAGCATCTTAACAACATTAGCACGACCATACAAAGAAAGATGTAGATTATCTAACCTCTCAAGGGACCTATTCGTGGAGACAAGTAAGGGGTCAAGATTAAGCCCGACAATATCTTCTACTTTAGGTGACAAAATCACGCCTAAATACAAAGCCGTCTTGGATAATGGCAAACCAATTGGTACGCCAGTAGCTGAATGAATCATCTGTGTTTTTGAGATATTTAATTTGTACCCAGAATATGATCCAAATTCAGTAGCTGTTTCTATAATCTTGGGAAAAGCTTGATTAATGTCGGAGGTCACTATCGCGACATCGTCGGCATAAGCCAGAATTTTATACTCGATTTGGTGGATCATCACTGGGGGAATATTGCCATCTCGCATAATTTTTTGTAAATATGGTTCTATATATAGTGCGAATAACAGGGGGGAACAGGGGCATCCCTGCCTTGTCCCCCTCGTTATTGAGAATGTTGTAGAAATATCCGAAGCAATTCGTATGCTTGCCTTAGGGTCAGTATATAAAGCTTTCAAGGCTGTTATATATTCACTTGGGAATCCCTTCCAGACTAGGACAGACCAGAGGAATCCCCAGTCAACCCTATCGAACGCCTTTTCTGCGTCCAATAGTGCCACACCGACCGGGGATCCCGAAGCCTGAGCCCAGTTTAGAAGGGTAATGATTCTTCTTATATGGTCTGTTGTATCTCTATTCTTAATAAAACCATGTTGTAATTTTGCAACTAAATTAGGCATAAAGTCTTTCAGTCGGTTTGCTAGTATTTTGGAAAAAAATCTTACTATCAGAAGTTAGTAGAGAAATTGGTCTATACGACCCTACATCCAAAGCATCTTTACCTTTTTTTTTAAATACAACTATAGTTGCTAATGACCATGAAGGAGGAGATCGACCTAAAAAGGCTTCTTGAAAGATTTTTAATAACTCAGATTTCAAGGTGTTGCGGAAAGTGCGATAAAATTCTAGAGGGATATTGTCCGGACCCATCGCTTTGCCAATAGCCAAACCCAGTATCGATTCTTCTAACTCTTCCCAAGTAATTGGGGCAGATAATATTGTACTTTGTACAGCAGTGAGAGAAGAAGAGCAATCTAAACTTGAAAAGTAGTTAACCACATCATTCCTTATACTGGTGCCATCATTCGACTTATTGTATAAAGATTGGTAAAAGTCCCGAAATGCCCCTAATATGCCAGAGGTAGTCTCTTGAGCTACGCCATTTTGATCTATTATTTTAAAATTTTCCGTGTTGGCTGCTTTTTGTTTCAGCCTTTGAGCTAAAATCCTACCCGTCTGTTCGCTTAGTTCATAACAGTCTTTTTTGAATAATTTGTATTTTATCGCTACCTGTTCTGCCAAAAAGGAATAAACCATCGAGCGTTCCACTGATACGGTTTTCTGAGCTTCTTGAATACCAATACCACTTCCAATACAGGAAGCTAAATTTACTTCTGAAGAAGTAATTTTATCCAAAGCAGCCATAAATTCAGCTTGTTTTTTCTTTAAACGATGTTGTGAGAAACTCAGGGCCCGATTCACAGAACTAACTTAAGACAAAATCCTAAACTTACTACCATTTTGGTATTCACAGAAGGCACTTACTCATTTTGGTATTCACAGAAGGCACTTACTCATTTCGGTATTCACAGAAGTTAGGAGTCCTAACTTTAGGACTCCTAAATGCCTTCTGTGAATACCGAAAGTCTTAAAATTAGGATTTTTCGCAGTTTAGTAGTAGTATAGTTAGGACTCCTAACTTTAGGACACCTAAATGCCTTCTGTGAATACCGAAATTCTTAAAATTTGGATTTTTCTCAATTTAGTAGTCCTAAGTTTAGGACTCCTAACTTTAGGACTCCTAAATGCCTTCTGTGACTACCGAAAGCCTTAAAATTAGGATTTTTCTCAGTTTAGTAGTAGTATAGTTAGGACTCCTAACTTTAGGACTCCTAAATGCCTTCTGTGAATACCGAAAGTCTTAAAATTAGGATTTTTCTCAATTTAGTAGTCCTAAATTAGATTTAGGACTACTAAATTGAGAAAAATCCTAATTTTAAGACTTTCGGTATTCACAGAAGGCATTTAGGAGTCCTAAAGTTAGGAGTCCTATCTATACTACTACTAAACTGAGAAAAATCCTAATTTTAAGGCTTTCGGTAGTCACAGAAGGCATTTAGGAGTCCTAAAGTTAGGAGTCCTAAACTTAGGACTACTAAATTGAGAAAAATCCAAATTTTAAGAATTTCGGTATTCACAGAAGGCATTTAGGTGTCCTAAAGTTAGGAGTCCTAACTATACTACTACTAAACTGCGAAAAATCCTAATTTTAAGACTTTCGGTATTCACAGAAGGCATTTAGGAGTCCTAAAGTTAGGACTCCTAACTTCTGTGAATACCGAAATGAGTAAGTGCCTTCTGTGAATACCAAAATGAGTAAGTGCCTTCTGTGAATACCAAAATGGTAGTAAGTTTAGGATTTTGTCTTAAGTTAGTTCTGTGAATCGGGCCCTCAGAGTCTCACCTCTGATAATCGATTTAAAAGTATCCCAAACTACCTGTATCGATGCAGACCCATTATTATTAGCAAAAAATTCCTTAATAATCCCATCCATATGGGATAGGTAATCCTGATCTAACAGTAGGTTCCTTTGAAATGACCATTGCCTCTTGTTACAATGCTTAATAGAAGGAATTAAAAGTTTTAGAACAATAGGGTTATGGTCAGAAATAATTTGTGGTAAAACCTCTATACTTACATCATCAGAAACCTTAGGAGAAATAAAAAAATAATCTAAGCGAACAAATTTACGATGCGGCGCAGAAAAATAAGTAAAGCCTGGTTCTGAATCCTATTTGATAACAAATATATCTGGAAACCTATGATTGCAAATAGAGTAGCTCTGCTTGAACAGGCTATACACTGATTTGTCAAAAAGTTGGGTTCCAAACCACTTAAGGAAATTCTAAAAATCTACGCATCTAAACGTGTGTCAATTTCCATGTATGGGGCTGGGATCTGGGACATTCAGAAGGTACAAGTCATTCAGTCCGTAGAAAATGCAATTCTGAAAACTCTTGGCTGCCTGCTACCTGCTAAGTTGTTCAAATGCTATACTTCATGAGGAACTTCGGGCTCCTTACATAATAGATACAATTAATATGGCACCTTTGCTACTCTGGCACTCCATATGGAGAAGGGAGGAAACAGCCTTAACTAAATTGATTTTGAAGGATTGTCTCCAATTGCATGTGGCACAGGAGATTCTGTGGCTCTCTTATGTACAATCGGTATGTGTGGAGCTTGGATGATCCGATCTGTATAATGACCCAGATTCAAGTTCAAAGGTTACCTAGTTATCTCTGAAGCATATGTTTTTGAATAAGGCACAGTCAAAAAGACTTGAGGGGTATAAAAGGAAATCCTCAGTAGTTGCCTTTAATATTTTACACTATCAAGAGGGTCTCCTGCCATACCTATCTTATACACAGAATACTCAACATCATTACTTGTTGAACTTTTTACCTTTTATGATTGGTTACCCTGCATACTGTTTTTCCTTCGCTGATCTGAATTTGTGCCCTTTCAATATAGTGTCAATCCAATCCACTTTGCATATTATGTTCTTTCACGCACTATATGATTCTCCCAGAAACATTTTTTATCCCTATTCTTAGAAAGTACAAATATAGGCAGTGCAGACCAACGCTACTGTTCATACAAACCTCTAGAGCCCCTGGGTCCGTTATGCAGTGGCCTCATTTATTTGTCAGGCAGTTAAACTCCGGAAACGTGCAAATCCTCGAAATATTGATTTTACTGATTTTATAATCCATTGCCCTAGTCCTCCTGAACACTATACTTATATTTTCATGAGCCTCTTTTAACATTTCCTTTCTTGGATCCAATATGAAATGTTCTTTCCTTTTTACTTCTATGGACATGCAATGCTTTCAAGTATTGCTTTTTCATGCACTTTATAATATTTGCTGCTAGCCCTTAGCCACTGTTTTATGCTTTTATGATGTGTATTTTTAATTTGTTAATTGCACAATATGTAATACTGTTTACCTTATGTTTTCCTTATGCACTTATGAACCTCTTAATGTGATGTATTCTTTTATCTGCAGTGCTTTTATGCCACAGAAATGTGGTGAAATAAAGCTCTTTTGACTGACTGATTTACATTACTCCAGATAAATCTTTTATTCGTAAGAGTTCGAAATAGCATCTTGCACAACTTCTCCACATTCCAAGGATTACATGTTTCACTTGCAGTTCATACCCTTCAGAGATATTTCAGAGATACATATATTTACTTCCGAGCTAATAATTAACAGATAAATAGAGTTAAAGAAAGAAGTCAGAATTCTATTCTTCAGAACATAAAGGCAGTGAAGAATGATTAGTAATCAAGCTATATTAAGGTGATGAATATTTGAGTTTGAACACTCAGCCAAAATCAACAACATGGAAAAAAGACTGTGGACACCTTACTGAATGATGAAAGATGGCTTCAATAGCTTTCCAATTAAGATGGTTCTAGTATTGAGGCAAATAGGTCTTGAAAAAATTAAGGTAAAAGTAGACCAGCTGCTAGATAAAAGCTTTAGTAAAGTTGGAGGAATATCTAGAGTTTGGTCCTTTGACTCCCGGAAAAAGTAAATCTTTTTTAGCCTGGAAATAAAAGTAATCAATTGAGTAACAGAATGTTCAAGTGTTGTAGTTTCCAAGACCAGATACTTAGCTAAAGATATGAAGGGTATGCCATCAGCCTGTTCACAAATTATGAGACCCTGTAGCAAAAATAAATTGAGATGACACAATTTTGGAGGAGCAGGGAATTTAAATAACTATTTGGTTACAGTATTAATTTTATTACTCATCTGGATGAAAGTACCTGCTCTTTGCTGGGCCCCAAGGCCGAAAGACCTTGGATGTCAGAAGAGAACAATCAGAGGCTGCAAATCAACAATTGTTACTTTCTATACATCAGATTTCAAATCACATCTTTTGGCAGTCAATGAGGATATTTGGCGTGAGTTTTTCAAAGTTTTCCTAAATCTTTTAGTAGGTATATCTTTGTTCTCAAAATAGGTAGTCAATTCCTTAGTAATGCAATACAGAACAATTGCATGAAGCACATTCCATTCAAGTAAATCTCTATTCTAAGTCTAGGAAAATGACAGAAAAAGGTATCTTTAGAACTCATAAAGAGTTCCAATTGAGAAGTGATCAGAGAAAATCTCAGCATAGGTCTTGGCAGAGAGTTTAGAAAGGGTCTAAAGAATCGCCACACACTACTTTAGGAACACACTCTAATGTAATATTTTGATATCTTTCACTAAGGTAAAATGTTGCATTCTTCATTCTTCTCAGCGAATCAACATGGAGTGTTATCATGGGAACAGGAAAGCTTTTGTCGTGGAAGCAGTTCAGGACAAAAGGGTTACAGATATTAAGTGCTAAAAAGAAAAATTGTGCAATTCAAGGTTTGGTTTCCACTGTTCATTTCTACTACAAGACACAACAGTTCATGGTTAGGTCGCTACATCCCATAGATGAAATCATGCAATTCTTACATGTTGTAACTTATACATTTTTCTCTTAAAGAAACATTTTACGAAAATTAAACTACACGATTTTATACACTATTGTACTCTATGAAATATATCTGAAAAGGTTGAATTCTAACTTTTTCTATTAGTTCATGTTCATTTTGCATTTTGTATCATTGAAAGTCTCACATCTTTTGTTACTGACATTCCTGAACTTAGGTCAGAAAAAAAGGAAAAGGAAAAAATGCATTCAGAAGTCTTTGTAACGTACTACACAAGGCTGTGAAAGCCTGGTGCTCTCATTTGCTTTTAAAATTGGACTTTTCGTTTGAGGCCTACACGTTATTCCTACAAGTTGATTGCATTAATTTGTATTTATTAAAAATTCTCTAGCAACCTCAAATATCTGCTTACCTTGATGCCCTTTCATTACCACTGTTGGGTATTGCCCAACTCAAATTCTAGGTCCTAAAGATTTCTCATGAGAAGCATAAGGTTATTTAGCTGAGTTTAAATGAAGGAAAGTCACCAGACCCAGATGGTCTTTGTACATATTTCTGTAAAATCCTAGTTCTTCAGCTTTTCTTATACTTGAGCTCTGTAACTTTGTCTTTGTGCTTACAGTTCCTAGGACGTCATGGGAGGAAGCAAATTGCAAGTCTCCCCACATCACTTTTTGTGTGTTTGATGTAACACCCTAAGTGGCCAGAGGTATTCCCAGTCATGGGTCCCTTACTCCTTCTGCCCTTGAACCAAGCTGCACCAGATTGAAGAGCTCCAATTAGTGTCAAACCGTTAGTGTTGCTTCTGTTCCAGTTCAGCGTGGAACTGGCTTCGCAGTTTGGGCTGGGCTGTTCTTATTGTGTCAGGGTCAAGACTGATTTGCATATGGCTGGGTCTAATCTGAGGTGACATGGTGGGCAAACGAATTATGCGTTGGACCTTTTACCCCGAGTGATTGCAGTGATTCAGCATATTGTAAACATCCTCTCATCACCTTTTTTTTGTGTTTGATATAGCACACTAAGTGGCCAAGGATATGCCCAAATGTGGGTCCCCTACTTACTGTGCCACTGGAACTAAGCTACACCCAAATAAAGATCCCAAATCAGTGTGAAATCGGTCTTGGTTTGCTTGTATTCTGGTTCACAGAGACCCTTTCTCAGCAGTTCAGGCTTAACTGTTCCTATTGGAGCAGGACCAAGGCTGATTTGCATATGGCTGGGTCCAACCGGAAGGGGGATTCGTGGGCAAAAGAACAATGGGTTTGAAGGCTACCTGAGCAATTGCAAGTGGTTAAACTTATTGCAAGCATGGTACCAACAGCGTTTGTGTGTTTGAGGCTATTATTCCAGGTCAGCCAAACTCAAGGAAATGAGATCTTTTTAGAAGGGAATGTAAGGTTAAATACAAGGTGTTCCATAGTGATACTAATATATTGTATGCTAACCCTAGTTGTCTGGAAGAACTCTGGTATTCAAATAGCCTTGATGTGCACAAAACATATGCGAATGAAGAAAATCCAAATTCTTTGTGCCCATAATGGAAAACAAAAGTAGGCATTGACTCTGGATCACTTAAGAAAAGTAGGGACAGACAGATTTTTATGCATGTATGCGTATCACAGCATTTTGAGTACATTTCTAAATTTGCTCAAACTCAAAAGAATTCTGTGGAATCTACGAATATCACCTCTCCTTAAGAAAACTCAAATGTTTAGCCATTTCTGCATATCAAAGGTACTGGTTAATATTTCTACATGTGAAGTACCCACGATGTAATCCGTTTGCACTTGGTATCGTTTCCTTTTTGATTTTCCAGGTGGAAAATATTTTGGGTCCTTTCCCTCCCAATTTCCACCCTGGAAATGGATTTCCTCCTTCAATACACTGTTTACCTGGTGGAAAAAAATGTGCACATTTTGGGTATTCACCAACTTTCATATGTGGA
This sequence comes from Triturus cristatus, assembly GCF_964204655.1. Lineage (NCBI taxonomy): Eukaryota > Metazoa > Chordata > Amphibia > Caudata > Salamandridae > Triturus > Triturus cristatus. The sequence goes on from NC_140591.1 coordinate 800,383,992, forward strand.
TCTATTCACAAATTCACCACAAGCTTAGATTGGCTATTATGGCAATTCCACCATACTAGAGAAGATTTCTGTGTGGTAAATCTTGTTCACATGTGAAAATCCACAACATACACATATGTTGGGATGGAGAAACAAGAGTTTGTGCATTCTTGTGGACTTATTTAATCAATTAGGCTTTATCAGCTTCGAGGAATCAAGATCAAAGTTTGAACTTAGTCAAAGGGACTTCTTTGAATATCTGCAAATTCGTGATTTTCTAATTAAGAAGGAAGGGGAACTCAGGGGTTCTCCAGAATGAAACTCATGGACCTATTGGTAAGAGGGACAACATTTAAGATAGGTCAGGCATGTGGGGCTCTAAATTCTCTTTCGTATGATGATGTGGAGAAATAATCTTTGAAATGGCATGGGAAACTGGGGGCCACAGAAGATTTGTTTGTGGATTCATTGGAATTAGGTTACTCTATATTACTGTCAGCCAACTTAGCTGTGCAACATTATGAAACCATCTTTGACCTATACTATACCCCCTGGAAGATCATTAAATGGGGTGATACATGTACTAGTTGTCCAAGATCACAATATTTGGGGGCAGACTTGGTACACATGTTTGGAAGCTGCCCTGTGCAAGAGATGATTAAATCAGAGATAAGTAAATTCCTCAAGAACAGTCTTACACTTAGAATAACCCTTTCACCCCAGCTTATTCTGTTGGGTATTCAAAGGGAAAAGGTCCCTAATTTGGCCCAGCTTTTTATGTTTGTATCGATGGTGGTGTTTTGTCTATGTATAGCCTCTGCCTGGCTCAATCAATCTCCACCCTCTTTTCAGTAATTGTGTGTGCAACTCCTGGCAATATATAATCTAGAAATATTGTTATATTCTCATAATGGGAGGAAATCCAGAGCGAAAGGGAAATGCATATGGGCTCCCCTCACTGACTGGATCGCAGAACAGCAAACGTAAAGAAAACAAGACAAAGTGGAGGGTTGTCAAGGGAGTATGGATCTTATAGAGATAGATAGAGCTTTGTACAGATGAATATTGAACCATACTATGAAATTTGCAATTGGGCAGTATAAAGGGTCTTTTTAGTTAACTGTGTTTTCCCTGTTTTTCCTTTATTTAGCAGTGGTGCAACAGAATGGCTTTTGTCTATAATGCTGCTACAAATGTTTATGAAACATGGTTACTTATGCTGTGATCCAGTGCTGTGTATATTAATGGATGACATTTTTTTTCTCTCTGTGTTAGGAGGTGGGAGGGTTAAAATGACAAATTTCCCATTAAAGAATGTTCATTAAAAAACTAAAGAACATTCACACCATTCATTTGGTGCATTTGACTCTAACAACATGCTCCTGTAGTTGTTTAGATATACTAGACAAATAAAATGGCCTTTTTGAATGTATGAGGTTTGTTTTCATCTGTAACACTCTTTGATCTCTTCACGGTCCTGAGACATGCAAAACAAATCTGTCGTACCTAATCCCACAACTAACCTGCTGTTCATACTAGTTGTGAGATTGACCAGCCTATTTAAATACTATGTTCAATATTGTTCGTAGTAAAGAGAATAACACTGTATGGTATATATGATATGGTGTTGTGTAGTAACAAATTGTTAATAAAAGCATATATAAAAAATATAGATAAATAAAAATCACACCATTCCTGTTTTTGAAATTCAGAAAATTAATATGTGCATTCATTAATGAAGGCGTTTGTACACTCAAGTGAGAGCCAGGTACACCAATAGCTTTGTGAATTGGGCCAATGATGTCCAGCATAACTTTGTCACCTGATGATTTGTCATGCAACATATTGCAAACTTATCTTGCCATAAGTGTATATTTAATACCATTTAATACAGGTAGCCCTTTCCTCACAAGGCTTTATATCCATCCCCTACATCCATCCTGTCCGGACTAGCTACTCCTTTTCTATGGTAAAATTACGTTTACAAAATGTATGTCTCTGTACCCTAAATTAGGTAGCATAGTGAAATAGTCGGTGCATAGTTCCACAAAGCATAAAACATTATTTAATACATTTTAATTTCTACAATCTGTTCATATTCACAGATATTTTATGCGACTAAACTATAGTGTATGCAAGCAGGTTTCCATAATAACACTGCTCTATATGATTATGTTTGTATATGCACGTGGAATAAATTATGCACGTGGAAAACAATATATGCTGGAACTATCTGTGGCAAGTATCAGCATGTTGGCAAAGAGTGCAAAATGTATTAATCCTTTGCTTTACACGTAGGCCATAAATGTTGGCAGAAACCCCAAGACAATTACAAGAGTAATAATTTTTGCTTTTGGATAATATTTTTTGGGATATGTAAGACTATTTAAGTGGATCCCTCCTACACCTATCAAATTAGGGATGCACAACATTTTGCAAAGATGTTGATGTTCACCCTTCGTGTTGTTTGGAAAGTTTCACGGGTTTCCTTTGTTTTCACCAGTGCAAGGTTGTTTATTTTTTAGTAGCCCATTCGTTTTTAGGTCGAGCCCGGGCAGCGCATGTGCTGCTCTGCGAGGCATACTGTTTTGGAGTAAGGACTTGAAGCCCCGCACACTCCTCGTCCATATTTGCCATTGGCTTGTGTCATTGTCCTTTGTAAAGGCTTGATTCTGATTCATTGATAGGCTTGTCAGTACCTCCTTAGTACAGCCTTGTCTTCATTTGTAACCTCCCATGAGAACTGGCCCTTTTACTTTGGTTGTTACACGGTACGTCTTATTTAGTCTGTAAGCACTATTTTCTTTAATGAGTTTCTCCTACTGCAGGCACGACATGCTTTCCTGCAACATTCAGTGCACCATGCACGCTTTCACTTTTCAAGCAGGCCGGGACAATGGCGGCCTCTTCTTTGAAGTAAAATAGGTCTCGCATTTACAAGAGTTTGAGCTATTGGCATTGTAAATGCCTTTCATTTATGTGTTAAATATCAAAACAGATTTTAAAAAAAGGCATTGCCATTGGCAATTCAAATAGCTTAAACTCTCGCAAGTGGGAGACCCATTGCATTGCAAATGCTTGTTGATGTAGAAGTCAGCCAAGCCAACACCACTTGCGAAGTGCCATTCACGTTAGTTGAATGCCTATAAGTCTGTGGTGGAAAATGTATGTACATTTTTCATCATTTTGCAGAGCTGTTCTGTGTACAGTGGTGTTGCAGGTTAGATTAAAAACACTGTACTCTGCTAAGTTTATGTTCTGAAAAAGATTTTTTTAGTGTTAATCAAGGATATGTGTGACATGATTCATCACAAAATTCACTATTTTCGATTAAATATAACACAGTGAAAAAGTGAAATTTCTTAGGTAAATCGTGAAATTTCCATAGACCCAGGGTTTTGAGGGGGCCGTGTCTCTTTGGGTCTCAGACCCGGCATCAATTAAAAACAGATATTGACATGGCTCTCTATTGGGGCCTATAATTCTGTCCTTTAAAGCAAAATCCTCCAATCGGGGGAGATGGGGTGGGGGGTAGGGAATCAATGACTGTACAAACCAGACTATGCCAGCGTTGTAGTACCTGTTTACATATGACATGTTTCACAAAATCCTGCATTCCCTAAGAGTGTTTGATGTTTCAACGAAGTTGTGATTTTGGAGATTTTTGTGCAGCATATTAACATTGTATCTAGGTTTATCTGAGTTCAGACTGTGAGTAGGTATTTATTGCAGGCCACAATTAAGAGCTCTGCAGTTGAAGCTGAAGGCAGTGTGAGTTTCTCACAATGTCTTTCAGTGGGCCATAAAGTAGTTCAGAATAGGTGCTCATGCAATCACTGGCCTCTCTGCAGATCAAATTGAGCAATGGTCATGCATGCCAACTGGAATTGTGATTCTATGCGAATGTGTGGGAAAGAGGTACACAGCTGTTGAAACATTGACCTTGCAAAAGTAAAAGACAATTAAGTGCTTACAGGTTAGTGAGTGCATTCTGTGTGTGGGGAAAGTAAAGCGGAGATGATGCAAGGAAGTACATGCAGGAAAGGGTGAAAAGAGGGTGCTGAAGAGGAAAGAGATGAGGTGTGAGAAATGCAAATGGAGGATTTCTCTTAGATGAGGGGAGAAAAGGGGCATATGTGTGTAGCAGGGAGACCAGAGGAAAGTAGTGTGACTGGAAGAAAGGGAATGTTTGAGACTTCCAGAAGACTCTCACCCCTTCCACAGATCTTCACATTTTTAATTCAGTCATATTTTCAAAACTGAACGATTTTTCAAATCTAATTATTCACAAAAAAATCATTGTTGCCACTCATTCATCTAATACTGGTAACAGGCACTGGCAAAGTTGATAGGTTTGACTTGGTTTAGGTGCATGTCTGTTACCGTGTGATAAGTCTTCGACGAAAGCTTAAAGAGAGACACCAAAATACTTGTGGGATGGTGCTATGTGAAGCACAGGATTTTACTTTACATGTTTTAAGCCGCACACAGTTAGGAGTAGTAGAAGATACTTTATTCGGTTTTGAATAACCATCAAAGTGTACACAGTAAACAAAAATGCATTAGTACAATATATACCATATAGGATAGTCACTCATGTATAAAAATAATTGTTATATAATACACACAGTTAGTTATATAGGCCATGCCCCTTTCAATGGATTCCTAGTTACGCATCTTAGGCTACCCTCCTTTTAGAGTCCCCCTACTTTTTCATCCCACTTAAATCCATGTCTTTTGTGATAGTGAAGGGTCGTAACTGCGACCGCTAGCCTGCTCCCTGCTGCTCCTGGAACTTCTTTTGTGACTCCTAGCCTCAGGCGAGGCAAACATTTTGCCCCCTCTGAGGCCAGGGGTCGCAAAGAAAGTGCGAGGAGTAGCAGGCAGCACACTAGGGGCCTAACTACCCCCAATGACCTCCATGCAGTTGTTCAAAATGTAAAAGACGGTGTAGCTCAGTTAATTTCCCTAACCTATTAGCTTCTTTTATTGTAATGGACTTCAATTTTCGAGATGTCGTGGACTTTCAGAATGAGCATAGCAAGGAAATAAATTGCCAATAACTGTGCAGTGTGAGCAATATGTTCTCCCAGCTATCAGTATAGCTTTCAAATTTGTTTTGCTGTGTCCCTTGAGCTGAGTGTGTCAAACTTTTAAAATCTCAATGCTAGAAGGGGGGGGGGGGTGGTATTCCAGAATCTTTTAAACAGGGAAATATTGTTAGTTTTCCGAAGAAGGGTAAAAACAAAAGGGATCCCAACTCTTATCGCCCAATTACACTGCTGAACTCGGATTACAAAATTGTCACAAAACTTTTATCTCTCCGGTTCAACAAATATGCGGCAAAACTGATACATGTCGACCAAAATGGATTCTTGGCGGGTAGACAGTTAGCTACCAATACCCATTTTCTCGCAGAAGCTTTGGATTATTTTGAAATTCAGAAGATCCCCGCGCTAGTTTTATTGTTAGACGCTGAAAAAGCTTTTGATTTGGTGGTTTGGAAGACGTTGTTTTGTATTTTGAATTCTTTTAATATTCCAACGTCTTTTATACTCTTAATTCAGAATCTGTATAAGAATGCAGTGGCAAATGTAATCATTAATTCGACTGTGGTAGGGTCCATTGATATTAAGCGTGGCACTAGGCAAGGATGCCCTCTATCTCCAGTGCTATTCGCCTTTTTTATTGAACCCTTGGCAAACGCAATACGGAACTCCCCAGATATCATCCCTCCAATTCCGACTATGCCGTCTATAAAACTTTATGCAGATGATATTATGCTTTTAATTAAGCCTACAATAGAAGTGCAAATCAAAGTCTTCAAACATTTGAGGACTTTGAAACATTAGGAGGGTATCGAATAAACAGAGCTAAGACGGAAGTTATACAATGTGGTAGAGCTGCCTTCGATTTACATCCAGACATCCAAGGCTCAGTAATTCTTAACCCAAAAAGATATCTGGGGATTCTCTATTCAGTGTCGTTCGAAGATTTATTTAAACTAAATTATACGCCACTTTTAAGGAAATTTCAAGGGTTATTGATTCGTTGGAATATGCTTCCTTTATCCATTTTAGGACGGGTTGCTCTTATCAAGATGTCTGTTTTACCATTGTTTAATTTTCTGTTTTCTTCAATACCATGCATTTTATCAGGCTCGTTTTTCTCTCAGGTTGAGTCTATGTTTACAACTTTTGTTTGGGCCAAAAAAAAAAAACACGTTTAGCACTTGGCACTTTATATGAAGATGTAGATCATGGAGGGCTTCCACTCCCGAATCTGAAATATTACTATGACGCATATTTTGCACAGTATTTATCTAGGTTCAAGCCTCTACCACAAATACATTTTTACTGCAATTTTTTTCTGAATTTAATTTGCACTGAAACTCAGATTAACCCTCCCATGTATTGTTCAGGTACCCAAAGCTGGTACGATATAAATGTCCCCAATGTATTTTCAAAAGACGGCAGGCCTTCTTTAAAAAATATTCTATCCCAGCAATTAATTCAGCCACCTTAATAGAAGAAATCCTCCCCTTAACAGGAATTAAACAACCTACCCACCTGACATTAAAGTGGGCGGAAGTCGGGTACCTTAAAGTATCAGACTTCTTAAGGGATGGTAACTGGATGACGGTAGCAGAAATATCTCTAGGGATTGCTAAGGATTTTATTCTGGTTAACTCTTATGGTTGTCTATATAAATATCTAACAGAAATAAACCCCACTTCTTTTATGACCCAAAATCAGCTTGTAGAGGATTTGTTAGTTAAAGCAGTCAAGAAGAATCCAGGTGCTTGGAAAACATTCCTGGCTTCTTTCAAACAACCGGATCTTGAGTCAAAAGCAATTAAGAAATGGTCAGATCATGAGAACTGTGTAGTTTCTCCTCAGATTTGGTCTACAATTAATAAGTTAAATTTCTGCACCCTAAGAGGGGCTAATTGGCGTAGGATGTTATTTTTTAGTAAGTGGTTATTGTATCGAACTCCCGCCGTTTTAGCTAGGATGTTCACTAACCAGTCCTCTCAATGCTTTCACTGTATGAATTATACACATGCCAACTGGTCACATATTATGTTGAGCTGCCCAAATATTAATATTTATTGGACTGAGGTATTTTTTTCCTTAGAACAAGAGTGCAATATAAAGCTTGAGGTTAATAGTAGGCTAATTTTACTTGGATATGACCCAGATCTTCCCTTCTCGGAATCCATGACGAGGTTGCTCTATATAGCAACAGCGATAGCAAGATCGCTTCTGCTACAAAAATGGAGTTCGGATTCCATACCCTCAGTTATGGAACGGGCTCAGAAGATGAGGAGGGTCAAGAATAGCGAATATATCTATGCCGCACGCATTGGAGGCCTTAAGAAGTTTGAGAAAACATGGGGTACCAAGTTCGATTTTGATTATTAGCCATGGGAGATATATGAAATTGCTATTGAGAACTGATTGAGTTATGGGAGGCTTGAGCTTTTTATGAATTTTAGTAAAGTTGCCTTTAAGATAATTTTTTGTCTTAGATTGTTAAATAGGCTGAGGATTTGTGTTGTAATATAATATCATGTGTTTACTCCAGGTGCAATAAAAAAAAAAATGTAAAAAAAAAAATTCACTATTTTCGATTAAATATAACAAAGTGAAAAAGTGAAATTTCTTAGGTAAATCGTGAAATTTCCATAGACCCAGGGTTTTGAGGGGGCCGTGTCTCTTTGGGTCTCAGACCCAGCAGCAATTAAAAACAGACATTGACATGGCTCTCTATTGGGGCCTATAATTCCGTCCTTTAAAGCAAAACCCTCCAACCGGGGGTGAAGGGGTGGGGGGTAGGGAATCAATGACTGTACAAACCAGACTATGCCAGCGTTGTTGTTGCTGTTTACATATGATATGTTTCACAAAATCCTGCATTCCCTAAGAGTGTTTGATGTTTCAACGAAGTTGTGGTTTTGGAGTTTTTTTGTGCAGCATATTAACATTGTATCTAGGTTTATCTGAGTTCAGACTGTGAGTAGGTATTTATAGCACACCACAATTAAGAGCTCTGCAGTTGAAGCTGAAGGCAGTGTGAGTTTCTCACAATGTCTTTCAGTGGGCCATAAAGTAGTTCAGAATAGGTGCTCATACAATCACTGGCCTCTCTGCAGATCAAATTGAGCAATGGTCATGCATGCCAACTGGAATTGTGATTCTATGCGAATGTGTGGGAAAGAGGTACACAGCTGTTGAAACATTGACCTTGCAAAAGTAAAAGACAATTAAGTGCTTACAGGTTAGTGAGTGCATTCTGTGTGTGGGGAAAGTAAAGCGGAGATGATGCAAGGAAGTACATGCAGGAAAGGGTGAAAAGAGGGTGCTGAAGAGGAAAGAGATGAGGTGTGAGAAATGCAAATGGAGGATTTCTCATAGATGAGGGGAGAAAATGGGCATATGTGTGTAGCAGGGAGACCAGAGGAAAGTAGTGTGACTGGAAGAAAGGGAATGTTTGGGACTCCCAGAAGACTCCCACCCCTTCCACAGATCTTCTCATTTTTAATTCAGTCATATTTTCAAAACTGAACGATTTTTCAAATCTAATTATTCACAAAAAAATCATTGTTGCCATTCATTCATCTAATACTGGTAACAGGCACTGGCAAAGTTGATAGGTTTGACTTGGTTTAGGTGCATGTCTGTTACCGTGTGATATGTCTTCGACGAAAGCTTAAAGAGAGACACCAAAATACTTGTGGGATGGTGCTATGTGAAGCACAGGATTTTATTTTACATGTTTTAAGCCGCACACAGTTAGGAGTAGTAGAAGATACTTTATTCGGTTTTGAATAACCATCAAAGTGTACACAGTAAACAAAAATGCATTAGTACAATATATACCATATAGGATAGTCACTCATGTATAAAAATAATTGTTATATAATACACACAGTTAGTTATATAGGCCATGCCCCTTTCAATGGATTCCTCGTTACGCATCTTAGGCTACCCTCCTTTTAGAGTCCCCATACTTTTTCATCCCACTTAAATCCCTGCATAGACCATTATGAAGACTGCAAAACCTTTGCATAAAATATCCAAGGTCTAAATTTTACAGCATATTTATGTCCCTATGGGACTGCACATTTTACAATGTTTATCAGGAAAAAAAGCCCCAAAATGTTTTGGGGTGATCCGTATATTTTTGAATCTCATTTATTCATGGATGTCTTTTGTGATAGTGAAGGGTCGTAACTGCGACCTCTAGCCTGCTCCCTGCTGCTCCTGGAACTTCTTGTGTGACTCCTAGCCTCAGGCGAGGCAAACATTTTGCCCCCTCTGAGGCCAGGGGTCGCAAAGAAAGTGCCAGGAGTAGCAGGCAGCAAACTAGGGGCCTGACTACCCCCAATGACCTCCATGCAGTTGTTCAAAATGTAAAAGACGGTGTAGCTCAGTTAATTTCCCTAACCTATTAGCTTCTTTTATTGTAATGGACTTCAATTTTCGAGATGTCGTGGACTTTCAGAATGAGCATAGCAAGGAAATAAATTGCCAATAACTGTGCAGTGTGAGCAATATGTTCTCCCAGCTATGAGTATAGCTTTCAAATTTGTTTTGCTGTGTCCCTTGAGCTTGTGTGTCAACCTTTTAAAATCTCAATAACGAGGGCAAGCTGTTCCGGCCTTTCTTCACGCTCTGAGAGGGAAGCTTTCTGGCTTTCCTTTTTTAGGTCTCGCCTGACCAAGCGCATGCGCTGGTCTGGCGAGACTTATTGAGAGGGCTCCAAAAAGTGCTACCAGGCCAGCCTAGAGCTACAGTGCATGTGCGCGGGCACGCGCACCGCACTTGATCGCGATCACTTTCACTTTCGCCGCTTGGCATAGCCAATAGGTCTCGCTTTTGGAACCTTATAAGTATTTAGTTATGCAACTGTTGCATGGCTAAACACTTATAAGGTCTCAACGGCGAGACCTATTGGCTATGCCAATGCTTGTTTGTCAGAGCGATGAAGACTTTTTGATTATGTACAAGTGAGATAAATTGAAATTGTCTTGCACCTCTCTCTCTCTCTCTCTCTCTCTCTCTCTCTCTCTCTCTCTATCTATCTATCTATCTCTCACTCACTACTCATTTGTGAAGCTAAAAAACACACCCTTCTATTGTCTCGCCTCATCCTTGTCTTTGGCACATTTGTGGCCCAGTGGTCAGGGGTAAGGTTAATTATTCAGATTTTTTGGGCACCTGTCACATATTTTTCACAGGGCTTTTAGCCCAAATGCATTGACAGAACAGACATCTTTAGCAGATGCTATAATGTTGTTCTACTATTTTGAGAGTTAGATGCCATTCAATGAAGGCAAAAGGGATTTTTTTTTTAAATATAAAACCATTACCTTTGTTCCCAGTCTGTGAAGAGTTCTAATAACATCAATGGTATTATCAGTTACCCTAATAATGCAGTATAGGATTATTTGTCATCGGTTAATAAATTAAAGAGTACAGTGTTAGACCTGGTTGAAATTCCAGTTTATTAGTTATGAATGTTTCTAATGGATTTGCTAGCGTTGTGTGTTTTTTATTTCTGCTGAGCTGCATGAAGGTAATTCCAACTGACAGCCTTTGCACCCTGGGAGCCTTGTCAGTGTGACAGTGTCTAATGCTGTTTGTAGTTATAAGTTTATATCTGTATTTAACCAATAGAATTGACACCGTTTTTTTCTGCTAGGTATTGTTGGTCCATTGTACAAAACCTCATATGCTGTAGCCCACTCTTGTACAAGCTACTTATGATTGAGCAACTGAGATGCTCACAATGTGCTGTGGTGTCACGTTGAAATATTTGCATTTTACTACTTTTTACATTATTCTAACACAGCTTTTTTTTACTGTGTTTACTAATTTATTTATTCATAGAGTGAGCTGTGCGTATATTCATTCCATTATTTATAAAAGGAATAATAATAAGAATTATTATTATTATTTTAATAACAGTTTATTGTTAACATAACAATAGTCACATACAGATCTTATGATATACAGTTGTAGCATGAAAGAGAAAAATGCTGTTATATATGCTACAACACAGTCAAATATTACAATCTAGTGGTTCATCTTGCTGACAGTTCAAGTTCCACAGTTGGCGAGATGCACTGTTCCCCCCGATAGGCATTCCAGGCCCTCCACTTTTTATCCCATTTCTTAGGGCATCCTCTATTTTTGTAGACTTCTTTTTCAGCTGCCATACATTTGTCCATTTCTGTCACCCATCCAATTAGCAACGGCTTGTCTGCTGTTCCCCATTTCATAGCGATGGCTGTTTAACCAGAGTGTACCCCAGGGTGGTGAATTGTTGTTCTATGTCCGTGAGGTCAGTTGACTCCCAAATGTTAAGGATTCCCAATGGGGGTTTCAACTCAAGTGGTTTTCCCAGTGCTTCTTGCATCTTGGTCGTAGCTCGCTCCCAAATGTACCGTATGTAGGGGCAATCCCATAGTATGTGTTAAAAAGTGGCAACTTGGTTACACCCTCGCAAGCAAATCGCATCCTGTCGAGTCCCTATCTTGGCCAACATCACCTCGGTGAGGTATGTTCTATGGAGGACCTTCAGTTGAATCAATTGAAAGCGTTGGTTAATGGCAGCCTCTCTAGGGGACATCAAGGCGGTCTGCCAGTCCTCGTCATCGAGTTGCCCTAAATCTAATTGCCATTGGTTTCTAAGGGTCAGGAAGGGGTCTTGTAAGTTATTACACAGCTTGCGGTATGTAAGGGAAATGGCCTTAGTCAGGAGGGGCTCAGACAGAAGTCGATCCTCCAGAAGGGACGTGTCAGGGACAGTCGTCAGGTCTGTTAGGGGTGAATGAAGCGCATGTCGGATTTGTAAATATTGGAAGATTTCTCTGGGTGCCAGTTCGTGTTTCACTTGTAATTCCTTAAATGTTAGTAATTTCCCTTTCTGTAGGAGGTCCCCAACAGTGGAGATCCCTATCATATCCCATCTGTCAAACCCTGCTTGATAACACAACAACCCCAGTTGCTGAGATGACCATAGAGGCGTAGCTTTCGTTAACCTCGCCTGCCAACCAAGCGTTTGTTAGCTAACTACCAAATGGAGGTCGTATGAGCCATGGGACCCAGGTACCTCCCTTTGCGGGTTTTGGTGTATAGGGCTCCTAGGTAGCCCTCTCTCCCAGTCTGATATCGCTCTAGACGGTACACCGGGTTCAATGGGGGGCTGTATAACCAGTGGTTAGATGCCACTAATTGCGACGCCCAATAATAAAGGCGTAGGTCTGGGAGTGCAATGCCTCCATCGTACCAACTCTTCGTCAGTTTCCCTAGGGCGATACGTGGCATCCCACCATCCCACAACAGTGTCCGAACCTCCGCCTCCACACTGACAAAATTCGAGTTGGGGATAGAGTATTGGCAATTTTGGAGTGAGTAGAGGAACCGTGGCAATGCCAGCATTTTAAACAGGGCCGCCCGACCTGATAACGACAATGGCAGCGATCTCCAATGTTTGACGTCTTCTTTAAATCTTTGCAAGGAGGCGGCAAGATTTTTGTCATAAAAAGTGTTTGGGTCTGGGATGATGAAGATCCCCAGGTATCTAAAGCCATCTCTGGTCACCTCCACATTACATCCTGTAAGTAGTTTAGGCGTGGGGCCGGAAATAACAAAAGGTTTTGATTTTACCCAATTGATGGCATAGCCGGAGTATTTCCCGAAATTGGTAAAAATATGGAGTAGATTGTGGATCGAAGAGCATGGGGAAGCTAAATAGACTAGGATATCGTCTGCATATAGCGATATTCTGTCCTCAGCGTCCTTATCCCATTTTAGGCCTCTTAAGGTTACGTCTCGCCTTACCCATACCACTAGCGGCTCAAGAACAAGCGCGAACAGCAGAGGGGATAGGGGGCAGCCCTGTCTAGTCCCCCGGCGTAACTTGAACTCCCTCGACGTACGATAATTGACCCACACTTGACCTCTAAGGTCAGTATAAAGCAGGGGCACCCAGGCTATAAACTTGGGGCCAAAGCCGAAGCGCGCAATTACTTCAAAAAGGTATGGCCATTCTATAGAATCAAATGCCATAGAGGAATCTAAGGACATAATTACTGCGTCTTCCTCCACATAAGGTTGTCTCGCAAGTACATTGTTCACCCGGCGAATATTTAGCGCTGTGTTTCGACCGGGCACGAAACCAGATTGGTCTGCATGGATTAGGGAGGGCAGAACGGCGTTTAGGCGGGAGGCCAACAGTTTCACTAAGATCTTAGCCTCCACATTTATTAAGGAGATCGGTCTATACGACCTACAACAATCTGCCGCCTTCCTGGGCTTTTGTATCACTACTATAGACGCTAGTCTCTGATCCAGTGGCAGCACGCCCTTCTCAAGGCTTTACGAATACATATGGTTGAGGTGGGGGGCTACTTTCACCGCCATAGATTTGAGGAACTCTATCGGAATATCATTAGGCCCCATCGCTTTCCCGGATTGTACACTAAAAATGGCTTTGCAGAGTTCCTCATTTGTGATCGTCCTCCAGCTTGGCTATTTCAGTTGCGGACAAGGAGGGCAGATTACTGTCCATAAGTAGTTGCCGGGAGTCTTGCGACGTATAAGTAGTGGAGGGTGTATATACCTTCTCCAAATGGCTCGTGAACATATCTGCAATTTCTTGTGGGGCGGAAACCCTCGCACCTGTGGCAGTGGATAATACGGGCACCCATCTGTGTTCCTGCTCCCTACGTTCGTGCCAAGCCAGCATCCTCCCTGCTCTCTCCCCATCTCATACACCCTGTGTTGTGTAGAGAGGAGTCGCGCCCTTGCCTTTTCCCTGACCAGGGCTTTATACTCCAGGCGTTTAATAGTCAAGCGGTGCGCAGTGGTGTCACTGGGTGAGGAGTTATGAAGGGATTCTAGCTGTTGTAGTTCGGTCTCAATCTCAAGGATGTGTTCGTTATGGCTTCGTATATAACCCATTTTGAGTGCCAAGGCGTGGCCTTTCAATACCTCTTTATACGCCTCCCAGATTGTTTGTGCGGACTCCACCGACCCAAGGTTTTCTGCAAAGTAGTGGTCTGTGTGTTCAGCTAATTGTTCTTTTATATCAGGTATCTTAAGAAGCCACAGATTTATAACTATACAGCTATGCTGTTTCTTGCGGTGGAAGGTAAGCTCAACCCATACCGGGGAGTGGACTGAGATCCCCGTGGGAGCCCGTGGGGATTTTAAAAGTGACCCACATCCGTAAGAAGTGTAAGAAAGTAGTCTATGCGGGACATGCTCTTGTGTGCATTTGAGTAGTGGGTGTAGTATGTCATGTGTGGTTGCAGTGAACGCCAGATGTCTGCTAGTCCCATGGCCTGAGTGAATTCTGCCATGAGAGTGTTTGGTCGGGCATTTGGTCGCTGGGGATGTCTATCTACTGTGTCGTCCATAGTCAAGTTAAAACCACCTCCCATTATCAGGGTGCTGTCCGGTAGGTCCAGCAGCAGTTTACATAAGTCGCCAAGATCCTCCTTTCCCAGGGCAGGGTGGAGATATACCGAAACCACATTTAACACCCTCCCCTCCCAGAAGGCCTCCAGAACCGCAAATCTGCCCTGTGGGTCCGCCCAGGTACGGGTGGGTGCAAGTGCTAGGCCCTTGCGCACTAGGATACCAGTCCCCCTCGAACCAGAAGTAAATCCCGCGTGCACCAATAGTTTATAACCCCACCTGCTGAGAGCCTTGCAACTATTACCTATAAGATGGGTTTCCTGCAGCAGGACTATATCTGGCGCTTGCCTCTTTAAGTACTGTGACACTACGCCCCTCTTTATTTTGCCCCCTAGCCCGTTAACGTTACACTTCAAGGCGGACAGTTTTATATCTGTGGTAGGAGTCATAGTGAAGTAGTGATTTAGCCACAGCATCCATATGTTTCAGAAGGGGCTGGGCACCTGACATGGGGGACCGAACATCTGTATATCTCAGATATGACAACACTTGGGATTGGTTACAAGACATCAAGCGAAGTAGAATTCTCTTTGCATCGTGACAATGAACAATAACAAAAACATCAACCCTCCAACCACCCCACCCCTGCTCCCCCACCCTTCCCCCCTGCCAGTGGATTTCAAACTACCCACCCCCTCAACAAGGCAGAGTGCCTGTCACCCCCCCTCCCATATGTGGATGCTGGTGTACAACCTTCCCACCGTCGCCGTGAATGAAGGATGGATACATGTTACACAATAAATCAATGAAAGCCTCGCAAACCCCTCAGCACGTTCAATTGGACAGATTGCAGTGCTAGTGATTCTACCTAAGGTAACAGAGATTATCTCCCATTAGTCAACCAGGAACCTCCGCAGTACACCCTAGCACCCATCATACCTTCAATTGCGTGGCAAGGTACCAGGTGTCCTTCAGAGTGCAGGGAGCAGCATCATCCTACCACCACCCTCTCAAACCTTCGAGTCTGAGGTACTCTCCCTCCGAGCCGGGTCGTCACTGGGCTTCACCCCGTTGTTAAACAAAAAGGAATCATTACTAAACCGAGAAAAATTAGTCTGGGCATTAGAATTGTTACTTTGGCAATTGGGCCTGATATAGATCTTGGCGGCGCTCCCGCCGTCCCTCCGTGGTGGCAGTTTCAAATACACCATTGAGTTGATGGAGCCCCCCTGCCATGGACCCACCAACATCTAATTAGGGCCGGCGGACTGCCAAGTACACAGGCGGCAAATCCGCCGAAAAACCAATGGTGGTACCTTTACCACCAAGATCTAAATCAGGCCCTTAGTTTTCAATACCAAGTCACAGAGATCAAATATCTTGTTTTGGAAATGTTACGAAAGCATAATCTTGTTTAATCCTGCCCACAAAGGGGCAGATTCATTAAGAGGGGCTTGCAGTGATTGGACAGCCACTGCAGCAATTTTAGGTTTGTACTATATTCCTGCCATTTTAGTGAATCGCAAAGAATAGATTGTAAAAATCTTATTCAGGCATATTGGGCTAGTAATACTACTCAGGTAGTAGGTTATGTGATTTTCCCAGGATTTCTCAGAAATAGGTGTGTGAAATTCATGTAATTTGTGTATTTACGGGAAATTCCAGGAAAATTACACAAAACGATGTGAAATGCAAAACTGTTATTTAGGACTGTATTTGAGCATGAAAGGTGTCCTTGCATTCATTGTGGGTGCAGGGATGCATTTTACTCTAAAAAATAGAGAAGAAAAACAAGAGCCGCTACCTGCTTTCTGGTTGTTCACGTTGCTTCCTTGTGCTAGATTTTTCCGCAAACAGCGCGTAATTGCATGACATGGCTTAATAGCTTAATTTCAGGAATTTCATGTTACAAGCTTAACACAAAATGACTGAAATGCTGGAAGATAAAGCCGGAGTCTTGGATATTCACTTGAATCCAGTCAGAAACTACATAGAAAAGATTTATGAATATATCAAGTCAAGTTAAATCAAGCATTACTTTATTCGGTCTACATGAGACTATGAAAGTGCATAAAAACATGATACATACATTGAACAAATTGCCTTGACAATATTCAGGCTATAATATTAAAACCTTATGAAAGCATAAAACACATAAATACAAATATATTGCCAATTAAAAAACAACATGACCTATAACAATCCCTCCCTTGTCAATCCTACAGACTAATTATACAAATGGTAATTTTTAATATAAAAACCACCGAATTTAAAGCCCAACAAATGTAGTCTTGAATAAACATATTATGCTTGATTTCTTGGTCAACAAATAAACTTAATAAAACATTAAAAACTTGATAATGACCAACACAATAAAAAATGATAAAGTACATTTTGTAAAAAGAAGAAACTAGACACTCAAATGGGATTCCCCACAATTTTAATCGACTTTCTCAGCCTCAATGAGAATACGAAGATGCAAGCAACAGCGTTAAGTTGAGTGTACATCAAAAGTAGCTGTAAAAACATTAAGGCGGGCCTAACCTGGACACAATGCAAAGATTTCAACACAGGCAATGAAAATATTCTTCGAGGGCTCTCATAAAAATTACAAAAAAAGACAAAATGCAAGAGATCCAGTGGGAAAAAATAATCACAGGGACATATCTTCATGCTCCAAGTACTGTGTTTAGGTTATGCCAACAGCATATAATAATAATTAAACCTAAATCTGATGAGGAGGAAACAGTGGTAAACGTTAAGAGTGCTAAGCAAATAAGGTTCAATGGTGGGACCAGTTACAATTAATGCATGTCGACGAACAAAAGATTTCTTAAGCTCAATTGCCTCCCTCTCAGTTTTCCTCTACAACAGGAAATTGTCATGGGTCCATGCAATATCTGCTTTTGTTATGGAAGAGGGCTACTTAAACAAAGCTGATATACATCAGCCATCTAACCGATCTCCACCCATCAAGCTCCAAGCAATCCTTAACTAACTGTTTTCAGATAGTGAGCCACATAATCAACGGGCGGAGGACGATGAGAACCGACAAAACGACAACCTTAACTCCTCATGAACCATAAAAGCCAAAGTAAAAGCAGGAACCACTAATAAGCGCCTACAAAATCCATTTTCGACCACTTGGAGTTTCTTGAAGTTGACATAACCCTGGACGTTGCTACTGTAGGTAGCAGCTGAGACAAATTTGGCCTGCCATATCTTAATCAGGGAACCAAGTGGTTGCTGCCTATTCTTGTGGAAAAAGAAAAAAGAGCACCAATGATTTTTGACAGTGATAATCTCTGAAATTTTATCAGAGGACTCCACGTAGCTCAATCATCAAAAACAACTCCCTAAAAGGTGTACGTCTGGACCCTAGATAACCTGTTACCCTGGACATGAAAATATATGAGCTTGGTCTTTTTGGGTCCCAGAAACATCAGCTGAGATTTGCTCTAATTAGTAGACAGATCTAAAGTGTTCATATATTGCACAAAACCATCAAGTAATGTCTGGATATTCAAGGCTGTTCTTGCCAGTAAAATGGTAGCATCTGCATACAGCAGTGCGAGTATCTAACGGGAACCTATTCGTGCGCAATCAACTGGCTTATCAAGTGACCTGGCCCCCAGTTCGTTTACGTACAGCGCTAACAAAAGAGGAGCCACTATACGTCCCTGTCTAACTCCACTCTTCAATTTGAAGGAGCTAGAGAACAAGACCCATCCATATTATAACGTACTACCACCCTCATGTCTCTATGTAACTCTAGAAAATATTAATGAATATATCAACACTTATGAGTTTTTAGTTCTTACTACATACTCAAATATCCTCCCACATAAAGCCCATTTTCTCTGCCATAGACCTACATTTCCAATAGTGAAAAATGTGCCTTCAAGCAGGTGCCCCACACTTGTAAATTAACTTTGCTCTTTGAAAATGTTGTTACTCTGCTCGTTCTGTGTATTAGGATGTACAGTTTCAAAGTACAAATTGTGTTTTTTGCTCTGTGACAAAGGTTCGAAATGCCCTCTTCACCCCGTCACCCATAATCAGTCAAATGAATTGTCCTTTCCTTTGTTCTTTTAAGAGAAGTAAAAGTGCTCAGGAAAATACAGCCTTTGTTGTAGTTAGCCTCAAGTTGTTTCCCTTCCCCTGAAAAGGATAAAGATTTGAACAGTGTAAAAGTGAACAGATAAGGGGGCGGAGCTAGCGCACGGCTAAGATGGCCGTCTAAACGAGAAGCTCTGTGCTACCACCGACTTACTCATCAATTATCCGGCATCAGAAGCGAGTATTGAGCTTCGTTAACAACTGCAGCGGCATACGCCAGAGCCCTGGCGCTGAGGGATCTGCTTCCGACCTCTCGGGCTGCTCGGGCGGTGTAGTTATCGGCCCTGGCCTCCCTGATTTCAGATGTCAAGCAGATCCCCGGGTTCGCGTGTGGGACTGTCGCGGCCTGATCTACAGGGGTGGACCGGAAACCTACCTCGCTGCATGCAGCCAGTGGAGGACTGCTACACTCTGGTGCCGGGGATACTTTACGCCGCTGCCATCGCTCTGGCCATCTCGCCCGGCGGGGCATAAACTCCTGCGCCACGAACGATCGCCTGCTGTGGCCGGCTGCGCCTTCAATGGATCCGGAGGCTGTAGTGGCGTCACCCGCTTTGAGCGGCGGTTGAGACGCTGCGACTCCTGAGAGTAACCCGCCAACACGGCTGAACACTGGCGGTAAACATTCATGCGGTGTGAACTGTATGGTGGCTGCGCCTGCTGGTGACCTCACTGCTTGGAGCCCGGGAGACCGGAGATCAGCGCTGAGAGTGTTGCACATGCCGCCATTTTGGAGGCCCGCCCCGTGTGCTCTGCCGCACACCTACATTCCAAAGGCGCTGCTGTCAGATTGTGCTTGGCGCGTCTCTGCGACCTTTGTAGCGAGGTGAGCTCGATTTCGCCTGTGTGCCAGGCATAGCAGCGCAACTGGCGCAGTGGAGTCCCCTGTGACCTGGGTGGGTGCTGGAACTGTGAGCCTGTGAAAGCCGTGAACATCCTGGCTGATAGTCTGCGGGATCTCCGACCAGCTGCCTGCCAACACTGCTGGTCACTGGGGATAAATATTGCTGCGGTGTGGATTGTGAGCTGCTTGGGCCTGCTAGTGATCTCGCTCTTTGGGGCCTGTGAGACTGGAGGTTGGCACTAGGGGGACTGCGCACGCCGCCATTCTGGAAGCCCACCTCATGTGCTCTGCCGCAAGTCTGCATTCTAACGGCCTCGCCGGCGGATCATACTTGATGCGTCCCTGCACCCTTCAAGGCGAAGGGGAGATTGATGACTCCTGTGTGCCAGGCATACTAGCGCAACTGCAGCGGGGGAGTCCCTGTTACCTGATTGGGACCTGGGCCTGTGAGCCTGAAATAGCCGCGAACACCCTGGCTGATGGTCTGTGAGATCTACGACCTGCTGCCCCGTGAAGGGGGAAAAACACCCGGCGTGGTGGACTGTGGATACCCCACCTCCCTCCGTCTGTCTCTGACTGTGTGGGGAGATTGGGGCACTATCCTGGATATTGCTCCGGAAGCGGTGTCCGCGGAGTGTTTATTGTGGCAGGACGTCATTCAGCGGCCCTCCCGCCCTTCTCTTTGCCTGTGTGGGCCCCCACGGTATGGCCATCGAGTAAATTGGAACTGTGAATTGATGTCCTGTGCTCCGTAATAGCCCCTGCACGGCTTGACTGCCTGGCTGGCCCTCCTAGATACTTCTGGCACTATTGGGTTGGGGAGCTTGGCCACAGCAGTGCCGCTACCCCCATTGGACTTGGCGACTGTGATTGGCACACAGTTTTTTGGTTTTTTTTTCTTTTCACCACAGTCATGGGCAAAGTAGACCGTGCACAGCCGAAAATATAATTTGATTAGCGGAAGCCCAGGGGACGGGAGACCACTGCAGACGATGCAGATACCGTGCAGGACCCTCCCCAAGAGAAAGCAGACTGCGACATACGCTCCTTGCCAGCCGCAATGGAAAAGGGTCTGGATGGCAGCCTCGCTGTCTTCAGCTCCAAAATTGACTCCCACTCCTATCGCTGTCAAGCACCCTATATCAATGGAATGGGCCATGTTACTGTACCAATTTAGGCAGCTCTCCCCGGGGGCGGACCCGCCAGACGACGCATCTACACAACTAATCCGGAATGCACAATCACAGGCTCTGCCCACCTGAACCCGTAGGCCCCCAGCTGTGCAAAGCCTTGACAGACCCTAACTTCAGGCGCACTGTTGCGATTTTGGGTCGCAACGACCAAGATAGACACACATAGTATCAGAGATACCTCACCATCACGACGCTGCATTTCCCCCCTTAGTGCAAGTGGATATATTCTTCCATATTCATCCCCTAGTTTGCACCACTGTTGACCCCCAGTTCCTTTGCCATGTATGGAACCCGAGATTGTAGGCTGTGAACGTCACGATGATTGCATACACAGTTTAGGCCTCATGATAACGAATTATCAAGAAATATAATTGTTGAGTAATCCTACAGGATGCATGATCGGATATGACCACTTGACGAATATGTATGATGTACAATATAAGAAATGTGAAAATGGCAATAAAGGAGGAGGAGCCTAGCGCGCATCCAAGATGGTCGCGTGAGCACAGGGCTCCCCGGACCCTTTCTGCTCCTCGGAATATATCCTGAGACTATCCTGATTTGGTTTATGGAATCTGGGAGATGAAGACCAGCTGATCATATATCTCTTTTCAAAACTCTAATCGGACCTGGGAATCCTGAGTTGTCGTCGTCGGAACTTTTGGGACCCACCCGACGGAGGTGGCCGGGGTGAAGGTGACCCATGGGGCCGGGCTGCAATTGAACAACAGCGGCCTCAGCGCGGTGCCAGTTGCCGATTCAGCACTTTCGGTTTCGGTTTTGGCCTTCAGGAGATCAGCTGGCGTGCGTGCTCAGGGTGGCGAGGTGCCTCCTGGGCCTCTGCCCGAGGCTTGCTTCCATCTGCTACTGGTGGGCCTAACGCCTCCGACCCCTACACCGACAGTTTGTGGTCCTTTCGCTGGCGCCCGGCACACCTCTTGATCGGAGGTCCCATTGAGAGACTGCGCTCACATGGCGGGCAAGGGGGGTCCGGAGGGGCGCAAGACCAAGGCTTCACTGCGCGGGGGAGCGGTCCAGAGCAACAACATGGACCGCTATACCCAGGGCAGGGGGTCCACTGGCGCTGCTGGCCTCTCCCTGGATGCTGCAGGGGGAGGCACGACCGTCTCTGCGGAACCTTCCCTACAGGACATTATGGGCGCCATTGAGGGCATCAGGGAAACCATCGCGACGCAATATGAGGCCCTGGCCCGTAAGATCGACACTGTCGCGATCGACGTCACCCTGATTCGGGCCGACCTCTCTAAAACCAACGAGAGGGTCCAGGCCCTTGATACACGGACCTCCACCCTGGGCGCGGAGGTGTCGGATCTGAGGGCCGCGCTTGGGGACATCAGAGTGGTCAACGACCATATGGCCCGGCGGCTTGAGGACTTCGAGGGACGGGCCCGACGCAACAATATCCGCATCATTGGGGTACCGGAGTCCTCCGACAGCCGCCCGGTGGACCTCGTGGTCGAGGAACTTATCCTGCAACAGCTGTCCCCGGTTGGCCTAAGCAAATTCTTCGCTGTGGAGCGGGCCCATCGAGTTCCGGGCGGCCGGCCGCGGCCGGGGGCCCCCCCGAGGCCTATCGTGGCTAAACTGTTCCACTACAGGGACCGCGATGCTATTCTGCAGGCTTCACGGACCCGTGGCCCGGTCCGCTACGAGAACTCGACCATCAACTTTTATCCGGACTTCACACAACTGGTCCAGAAACAGCGGATGGGATTCCAAGGGGTGAAGCGCCGTCTCCGCGAGCTAGGCCTGAAGTATTCGATGATCTACCCGGCGAAACTTCGAGTGGAGCATGGAGAGCGGACAGCCTTTTTTGACTCTCCAGTGGCCGCAAGTGACTGGCTGGACTCGCTGCCGGACGGGGGCGGCCGGCCCGGGCCCTCTGGGGGCACCGCAGGTGACGGGTCCCCTTAGACTGACCTTTGGTCCTTGCTTCTGCGGTTTTGCACTGTACAGTTGGGTCTTACTTCTTTTGCATACTGTGTCTTACCAGGACCCGTGAGGGGTGCGGGCGGGTTCGGGTCCCTTTCCTCCTCCGGGGTCTTTTTGTAGAATGGGGTTAGTGGGGCGACAGGCACACTGCAAGTTGGGGGGGGGTCTTTGGCCCGCAGGGGTGCAGGGTGGGGGGCGTTGGACTTGGGGGGGGATCGGGGGGGAAGAGGGGTTGTTTTGTTGTGTGTTTTTTGTTTACAGGGCGAGGTATTGATTTTTATCCATATTTGGGAACAGTGCTGCGGGCTGGGGGCCTCTTGATCTATTGGAGGGGATGGGGGGAGACGGGTTGAGGCTTATGTCGTGGAACGTCAATGGGTTGGGGGACCGTATTAAGCGGGGTGTTGTACTGCAATATTTGCGTCGTTTGACTCCTGATGTGGTGTTTCTCCAGGAGACGCATTTGGTCGGCAATGTCTGCCATGCGATGAACAGGGGGGGATACCGCCTCGTAGCCCATTCTGGTTTCACAACTGGCTCCAGGGGGGTGGGCATTCTCCTGCGAACCTCCCTTCCGGTGGAGATCACGAGGATAGTCTCGGATGACAGAGGGCGCTATGTGTGTTTGATTGGGAGGTGGGAGGGGCAGCCCCTTACCCTGGTTTCAGTCTACGTCCCCCCGGGCCTCCAGAACTCCACCTTTACTGACTTGGGTCGAATGCTGCTTGACCTTCCGGACGGCCTCCTGCTCCTGGGCGGGGACTTTAATTCTGTTGTTTCGGGTGAACTGGATCGTCACCCACCGAGGACCCTCCCCGCTGCCCAGTCATGGCTGGGTGGGATGTTGGAGACCTTCGGCTTGGTGGATAGTTGGAGACTAATGCATCCGACCCAGTGTCAGTTCACCTTTCATTCGGGGGCGCATGGGAGTCTCTCCAGGTTAGACTACTTCCTTATGCCCGCGGCGCAGACTGGTCGGATTCGAGAGGTCAGACACCTGGCGCGTGGTATCTCCGACCATTCTCCGCTGTGGCTTCTCTTTGACACCGGGTCGCGGTCCGCAGGGCGGATAGCTCCCATTAACCCCTGGTACCTGCGGGACCCTGTGACTCGTGACAGCCTGGTTAAGGCCATGGACCAATACTTCAGTGAAAACGAGGGGTCGGTGTCGTCTGCGTTGTCCCTTTGGGAAGCCTTTAAAACTGTGATACGCGGACACGCCCTCGCCCAGATAGTGGTGGCCAAGAAGGTTAGGAGCGAGGCGGTGGTGAAGCTGGAGACTGACATCTCGGGGCTGGAGTCGGCCTTGGAGGCGAATGTTACTCCGGACGGGCTACATGCCCTTAGCCTGAAGCAGTTCGAATATAGGTCCCTGGTCACTGACGCGGCCAAAACTATGTATAGGGAGCAGCAGGGCCGATTGTATGACGCGGGGGACAAGGCGGGAAAGTTGATTGCGTGGCTGGACAAAAAGGAGAGAGTGAATCGTGTGGTCCCCGAGTTGCGTGCTGCGGATGGTGTGTGTGTGACTGAGCCGGATGAGATTGTGGAATGCTTCGCTGACCACCTCCGGGCGGTGTACTCCCCGGTGACCGACAGGGATGAGGATGACTCTCGCCTCCTACTGAGAGATATTGCTCTGCCCGGCCTGTCCGTTGAGGACCGGGAGCGGCTGGACGCCCCCTTATCGTCGGATGAAATAGCGACCGCGATTCGTTCCCTTCGTTCGGGCAAGGCTATGGGTCCTAACGGTCTGCCCATTGAGCTATACAAATTGCGTCCTGATAAGCTTGCGCCCTTCCTCAGCCGCATGTTCCGCGACTCTCTTGCGGCGGGTTCCCTTCCGGCCGACCAGCGCTTGGCCACTATAGTCGTTATCCCCAAGGAGGGCAAGCCGCGTGACCGCTGTACTTCTTACCGGCCTATTTCACTGCTCAATGCGGAGCCCAAAATCCTGGCGAAAGTCCTGGCCAATCGATTGTTGAGTGTCGTGTGCGACCTTATTCATCCGGACCAATGCGGCTTTATCCCGCACCGCAACACCGCTCTTAACTTGCGTCGTCTGCACGGTGCCCTTGCCAGGGCGGAGTTCCTCTCCGAACCGGCCGTGCTGGTTTCTTTGGATGCCACGATGGCATTTGACACTATTGAGTGGCCATTCCTTTGGGCCGTCTTGGATAAATTCGGCGTTGGAGAGGGATTTATTGGCTGGGTGAGGCTCCTTTATACGGGACCCATGGCTCAAGTGGTGGTGAATGGGCGGGTCTCTCGGCCCTTTGCCCTTGGCAGGGGCACGAGGCAGGGGTGCCCGTTGTCCCCGTTGCTTTTTGCTCTCGCCCTGGAGCCACTCGCTGCCTGGCTCCGTTGGGAGCCCTCGCTTAGAGGGATCCGGTGGGGCCCGGGCTTCGAAGATCGGGTCTCGCTTTATGCGGACGACATTCTCCTGTATCTCACCTCACCGCGGCAGTCACTCAACGTCCTCTTTGACGTTCTGACCTCCTTTGGGAACAATTCGGGTCTCACGATCAATTGGTCTAAATCCTGCGTTTATCCCATCTCTGGTGGTCTTCCTCTCCTGCCGCCTCGGCTCCCGATTCAAATATCTCTGAGCGGCTTTAAGTACCTGGGGATATACGTTTCGCTGGACCCGGTGGCTCGCTATGAGCAGAATCTCCTGCGTCCACTTCGGCGACTGCGGGAGGACACGGCCCGGTGGTGCAGGCTGCCCCTGTCCCCGCTGGGTCGGGCCGCGCTGTTTAAAATGATGTCCCTTCCCAGGTTCCTCTATGCACTCCAGAACTCCTTCGACGTTATCCCAGTGGCTTACTTTCGAGAGGTGGAGAGCCTGCAGAGGAGACTGGTGTGGAACGGGCGGGCGCGTATTGCTCTTGCCAAGCTCACTCTCCCCTGGTATGACGGGGGCATCGCGCTTCCTGACATTCGCAGGTACTATTGGGCCTCGCAGCTATCTGCCATCAACCACGCCACTTATGCGCCCGGCTTGAATCCGGCGTATGAGATGGACAAGTTCCTGCTTCCCGGCGGGAACTACAACAGGGCACTTTATTCTCGCCTGGCTGGCCGGACCCTTACGGGTCCTACTAAGATTGCTGTGCGGACCTGGAGGGCTGCCACTGCGGCCATGGGCTGGAGTGAGCGATTAACATGTGCTACTCCCTTGTTTGCCTCCGACCGCCTGGGCAGCTTGTGGACCACCAAGGGGTTTGACCAGTGGGACACGATTGGTATCAGCAAAGTGGGAGACCTGTGGCACAAGGGCGCGGTCAAGACTTTCGCGGTGCTCCGGGCCGAATACGAGCTGACCGACAGGGAGTTCTTCCGCTACGCCCAGGTTCGACACGCCCTGCTCTCGGTCTTCGGGGAGGGGACCAAGATCCCTGTTTCTTCGCCCCTCGAGGACCGCATACTTGACGGACATGTCCCTGATAGTACTATTTCTTTAATTTATAAAAAATTGATTAATCACCGGGCGGACCTCCTGGTGCGCCTTCGGGAGGCTTGGACTGGGGATGGGGTCGAATTGGACGACGAAGATTGGCAGTCTGCACTGTCGTCTCCCAAGGAGGTTGCCATTCCGGCTCGTCTCCGGTTGGTACAGCTCAAGATTCTCCACCGGGTGTATGTGACGGGTCCGCGCTTGGTCTCGATGGGATTTTCCGACGACGGGCTCTGTAAGCGAGGCTGTGGGCTCAGCGCCACCTTTCTTCATATCCTTTGGGAGTGCCGCGAGGTGGCGGACTATTGGCGCCGGGTCCACACGGTTATGGGACAGGTCACTGGGGTTGTGCTGCTGCCGGAGGTGCGTCGCTGTGTCCTGAATGTGTGGGAGCCCAATGACTACAGCGCGGCTCAGACTCGGTGGGCGGCCCTAGGGAACATGATTGCCAAGAGGGATATAGCGCAACTTTGGGGCGCTCAACGGCCGCCCACCGTGTCAGTATGGAAGGAGAATATGGACTGGTGTATGTTTAGGGAGAAGACAGTGTATGTGGCCCGTGGCAAGCCGGGGGCATGGGGTAGAATTTGGGGGCAATGGAACACATATCGCGGAGGCATCTGTACGCCCCCCCTGGTAGACACTGATATCGCCATGTCCCCCTGACCCTTGATGGCTCCTGGCGCTTTTTGTAACAACTACATTTGGACGTTCATCTCCCTTGACCCCCTTCCCCCCCCCCTCCGTCCCCGGCCTCCCGGTACTCCTCTCTTTAGCGGATTGCTCATTTGTCCTGACTGGAGTCTCCCGGGGGGAGCCTGACCCGCACTGGTTTCCCTCATACCTCGCCTTTTGTTTTTATTGTCTTTCCCTTTGTTTTTGTTATTGTTGGACTGACGCTTGCTGTTCTTCGAGAACTATCTTGAGCCACTGCGGGGCAGTGCCCTGGGAACCGATTGTAGCCTTGATATGTGTGTATTGCCTTATGTACCTAGCGGCCGGCCCGGGTGGTTGTAGGCCCATACTTGTAACCGAATTATTGTTCAATAAAAACTTTTTCAAAAAAAAAAAAAAAAAAAAAAAGAAAATGGCAATAAAAATAAGTTTAAAAAAAAAAAATAATAATGTTGATCGCTGTCGAACCGGCTGGCCAAACATGCGGAATGACTAGACATGTCGGAGCGCCGAGTTACTGAAGTGGAGGAAGCCCAAACAACGCTGGACGCGGAACATAAACAATTGGGGAAAGTGATACAAATCCTCCAAGAGAAGACAGAAGACCTGGAAGCGCGGTCTCGGCGCTGTAACCTGAGGATCATGGGCCTGCCAGAATCTACCCCAACTGGCAACATGGAACACTTCGTGGAGCAAATGCTGGTGACCCTGCTCGGTAGAGAGACCTTCTCCCAGATGTTCGTTGTGGAGAGAGCCCACAGGTCTCTAGGTCCGCGCCCTCCTCCGGGAGTTCCCCCGAGGCCCATCATTGCCAAACTGCTTAACTATCGAGACCGGGATGCGGAGCTGAAGGTAGCCAGGAGCACGCATCCCCTACAATATGAGGGCTCCACGATCTCTCTGTTCCCGGACTTTACGCTGCGAGTCCAAGAGGCTCGTAAGCAGTTTGCACCCTTAAAGAAGCAGCTCAGAGACCAGGGTCTAGACTATGCTATGCTATACCCGGCTAGACTCAGTGTGAACCGTCAGGGTCAGTCTAGGATTTTCACAGACCCCAAGTCCCTTCAGAAGGCACTGAAGGACTGGTCCAAGGATAAGCAGCGCAGCCCCGAACAACGCTCCTCTGATGGGGCGGAGGCCAGGCCCCTTAGCGACCAAGACTGAACATTATGTTCTTCCATTGGCACAGATAAGCTCTGTTCATATATAGTTATTGGGGTACGGATCTTTAGAATGCTCATTATAGTCAGTCAAAGTTGGTTATTTCCTCTGGCCTGACACGGTAATGTATGCATTTGTTGAATCAGATATAAATGGGCATGATAGAGGGTAGTGATAACAGCTGACAATTGACTGTTCTCTGGCACCTTGTCGGGTCAAATTGAGGTGGCCGGGGAGGCCTGGAGTATTCTTATTAGGGACAAGAACGCTTCTAAAACAGCACGGTCGTGTGCTGAGCAGAGGGCTGATAGAACTTTACTAGCACGCTTCCTTGTGTTGCGGGAGCAAGTGCTACCTCCGCTCACGCGTGTCACACACTCTTGGGGAGTTGTGATTAAGGGGTGGGGGTGTGGGGGTTGCTCCTTACTGGTTTTAAAATGCACTGCTTATGTTTTCAATTTTTTCTGGTGTTGATTGGGAGTGGAGGGGTAGCTAATTGCCTAGGCTCTGTTGGGGTCTGTCTTGTGTGGGCGGGGGAATGGTTGGATAGGGGTATTGTTTGGTTTGGTATTTGCTGTAGACACTATGCCGCACTCACGTTCTTTGTATTTTTTGGTCGCCCAAATGACAGACTCAAATAGCTTGACTGCAACTTCTCCTGACTTGACAAATGGCTCGTCACCTACTGCTCCTGCGCAGCTGACTTTACGTGCCCTTACGTGGAATGTAAGGGGCCTTAATAACCACAGAACATTGCGGAAAGTCTTAGCGTATCTAACACGACACAGAATTGACATTGCTCTGCTTCAGGAAACGCACCTCCCCCTTGACAGTCCCACGCTCCGCACTAAGGGCCTGCAGGGCTCCATCCATGCCGCAGGATTCACAATGCACACCCGAGGTGTCTGGATTAGACCTAGATCATCCCTCTCCCTTGAACCATTAATCGCTGACACTGACGGTCGCTATGTCGTGTCTCACTGCCAAGGACAGCCTGAATATATTGATTATTAATGTGTACGGTCCAAACTATGACAAACCAGACTTTTATACAGTACTGAATATCAGGGTCGCCAGCTGTGGTATTGAACAACAATTCTGGGGAGGTGACTTTAACCTGGTTTTGGACCCTGCCTGTGACTGTTCGAGTGGGCCGGACAGATGACCTACTACCTCTGCTAAAACGCTCCTAGAGATTATGACGCAGGAAGGCCTACAGGACGTATGGAGATGGAGGACGCCTGACGAAGGAGGGTTTACACACTACTCGGCGTTCCACAACCTGCATACATGCATTGACTATTGGTTTACCTCTAGCCCCTTGTATTATCAAGTGCAGAAGTGTGAGGTCCTACCCCGCACTCTCTCTGACCGTTCCCCTGTCTTATTGCTCCTTGAAACCCCCAGGACAAGATTCACCCATTTATATGGCGGTTTCCCCGTACTCCTTACTGGATCCACTATTCAAGGAATAGCTAGCTGGAGAAATAGAACTATATTTTGAAAAAAAACGCTGGTACTGTTGAGAGTTTCCTGACAGTGTGGGAGGCCTTTAAGGTTATATACGAGGAGTTGCCATGTCTAAACACTCCGGAGTCCTTAAAGCATTATGCAAGAAGCTTGCCGATCTGGAAAAAGTTCTGGCTGACTTGGAGCAACGCTTGCTCGAAGGACAGGATGAGGCAATTATACGGGAGTTTAAGACCCAGTTAGAGGAGTACCACGACACCACGGACACCGAGGTCAAACACCTTGGCAAATATGCAACGGCTCATTCTTACGGTGTGGGCGAGCATCCGGGAGGCGTGCTGGCCCGCCTGCTTCAAAAGTGGCGGAATCAAGCCGTCATAATCGACAAGAGAAGATTACTGACCATATAGATATCGCTGAGAGATTCAGACAGTACTACTCGGCCCTTTATTCCTCTTGTAGCTCAGGTATGGAGGGAGACATATTAGATTATCTTTCTCACATTAAGCTACGCTGGCTTACCAACACTCACCGTGATTTCTTGATGCGTCCTATAGAGAAGGAGGAAATCACGTTAGCTAACATGAATCCTAGTAGTGCCCCTGGCACTGATGGCTTGACGGTTGCCTTTTACAAGACATACCTTGACCTACTCCTCCCACATTTGACTGCTCTCTTTGATGATATGTGCACCTCGGGTATGATGCCTCCCTCAATGAGAGAGGCCATAATCATTGCTATATTAAAGCAGGATAAACCCCCAGGGGAGTGTTTGTCATACCGTCCACTCTCACTATTTAACGTGGACACTAAAATATATGCAAAGGTATTGGCGAACAGACTGCTTCCCTTAGCCACAATGCTCATAGCCCCGGAACAGGGGGTGTTTGTCCCGGGCCGCAACCTTACCTATAACATATGTACGGTGTTTGGGACCCTCCAACATACCAAACCAGAGGTTCCGGCAGTCGCAGTCTTTCTAGATATGGAAAAGGCTTTTGACTCTTACAGTTGTTAGGCGTGCTGTACTGTAAGCCCATAGCCAGAATAAAAATTGGTGACTTGGTAACTAGCCCGATTTGCATCACGAGAGGAACGAGACAGGGTTGTCCACTCTCCCCCGATCCTTTATGCCTTGGTGGCCAAACCCTTGGCCTGTGCGCTCCGCGAATATCATAGATACAAGGGAATTCGCATCCCTGGCTACGAAATCATAGTCTCGACTTACGCGGATGTACCCTCTTATATGTCCGTGACCCTGAATGCCACCTTTCCTCTGTCCTTCGCAAAATAGTGCGGTTTGGTGGGGTCTCCGGACTGAGCGTTAATTGGTCTAAATCGATCATTTTCCCCCTCACCCCTGCCATGACACAGTTCACCCCTGACTAACCGCTGCAATGGACGTCGGACCCTGTGAGCTATTTGGGAATCCAAATCCATTCTGACGCGGACGTGGTTTTCAAAGAAAACTATGAGGTTCTGTTTAGCAGATTGGAAGACGAAGTTGAGCGTTGGATAAAGCTCGCACTGTCACTCGTGGGCAGAATTTCCATAATGAAAATGGTGGTACTTCCTCGTCTTCTCTTCCATTTTACCAATATTCCGATGGTGTGTTTTTCACGAGCCTCACTTCCCTTATGGTCGAAGCTGGCATGGGGGGGTAAACAACCCAGAGCTACATGGCAACTACTCACACTGCCTTACCACATGGGAGGGCTGGGCGCTCCTGATTTTGATATGTATTACATGGCGGCACAGTGCACACACGCTTATCACTGGATACATGGCCTACCTAATTCACCACATTTGCGCATTGAGAGAGCGGTAACTGCCCCCCGCCCATTGCCCATGATGCTTTTGTCTCACCCGGACCGACAGACTTGTATATTGGACTCCATCAATGCGACAGCTCATGCATGGCACCATCTCCTTAAACTTCAGTCCGGGGCACTTATGTATTCTCCCTTTGCCCCTTTGGATTGGTGCCAATAGCTGCCTCCGTGCAGAGAGACGGGAGTAGTGCGTGCGCTTTGCTCCATGGGAATTCAGGCTGTAGGTGACCTCTTTGTTGACGGAAGGGTTAGAAGTTGGGATAGTATGGATAGAGAGGTCGCCGGGCCCACCCCCCTCGTCCGTTTCCAATTTCATAGGACACGCCATGTGCTGGGGCACCTTCTGGGTAGTGACATGGAAGAACCTCCAGAACTAGACACTCTTACACTAATTATTAAAGCTAAAGAACCAATGGGGCTAGTATCTAGAATCTACACCCTAGCACAGTCCTATCAGAAGAACTTTTTTACTAAAGCCCGCCTAGCATGGCAACGGGACTTACAAAGAGACATGGGTGATGAGACATGGAAGTATTGCTGCACTAGTACTAAGCCGGTCTCCCTTAATGGGGGATATCGACTGACCCACTTTAAGTATTTAAACAGAGTGTATTATACCCCGGAAAGATTATATCGTAATGGTCTTAGAGATAATCCTAAATGTGAGAGATGTACGGAAAACACAGCAGATTTTATGCACCTATCGTGGCGTTGCCCAGGCATTGCGGGATTTTGGGTCAACCTTTTCTCAGAGTTATCGGCAATAATTGGGTGGGACATAGAGAGCCGGAACCGGCTTTAGCGCTGCTGGGCTATTCTAAAGTCTTACTGAAGAGGATCCATAGGTTAGTGGATATGGGATTGTTAATGGCTAGACGCAGAGTTGTGATCAGCTGGATGCGAGGGCCGCTTCCCACAATCACACTTTGGGGAAGGGACATGCTATATTGCTGCACCCAAACGGAGCATTACAGTGAACTCCTTCCCCCTCGAAACCGCCCCAAGAACTTCTGGGCCCTGTACAGTTCTCATTGGAACACTAGGGATGAGGGAGTGGGGACTACCAATTTGGTGAATGACGTGGCGATTGTTGATGAACCTGTTGGATAGCATATCTGGAGCTTGTACTGGAGACAATGATATGACCTACTACACCGCATGAATATGCCAGATACTGGGTTATGCAGATAGTCTGCAGGACAGTGTAGACTGTGCACGGACTTCCGCTATCCTGTGCAGTAGAGGGGTTTGACGGGCTGCCTAATCTTGATGTGATGCTGCTCATTTGCTGTATGGGTAATGCTTTGAATTGCCAAATATTTTATACTATAAGATTATGTGACTGTGCTGAGTTGCGACTTATGCAGTGTCTTACAATGCAACCTTGATAGTATGCATTGGTTTTTTTCATTGAAATTAAAATAAATGAATTAAAAAAAAAAGTGAACAGAGAAAATCGTATTTACAGAGTAGAAATCTTCTGAAAGAATCATTCAGAAATAGATGGAAAATTAAAATGCTTCATGGCCTGTATTCAAGCTCTTTGCTTCGTTTTGATTTAGCTTCAGAACTGAGGCTGGAGGACTTGCTTTATTCCTCCATGTTCACAAAGGTCACAAAGGAATCTGGGGTGTGAATAATTAATTTCAAGGGATTTTCCAAGGGCTGCACCACTGACTGCCAATTTGTAGGTCACGCTCTGCAACGTCAGTGATTTTAGATATACAACACTATACCGGAAATGCACACTGAAAATGGCTACACTGGTTGTTAATTATCTAGAGTGAATGTGCAAAGAGGTAGTTCACAACTAGTTGTTAAATGCCCTGTCCCTGAGTTACAGCCAGCCTTTGGGTGTTTAGTGGCCGAAAGGGTGTTTCGCGACTGGCTTAAAGGCCCTTTCCTGGAGTTTTAGGCCCAAAAAACATTTGGGCCTATAACGGTCAAAGAAGTATTTTTCAACTGGTCGTAAAAGGTGGTTTTTCCTGAGCGATAGAATCAGGATAAAAATTGAGCCTACAGTGTACAGAATCGGCATTTTATGTATGTTCTTACTGCCTTTTCTGTAATTCTCTGCTAAGGAGCATTGTCATACTGTGCGCTGGGTTGAAATAAAATTTTAGTCCTTCTTTTTTTGGCAAATGTCCCGGTTATTGGCTTTAAAATTCTGGTCACCCTACTTTAATGCCATTTGAACATTTTAGACATTGACGTTAGAATGCTCTAGAGTAAACGAGGAGAAACAGATAAGGCTTAAAATGGAGTAAAAGGTCCTTAAGGACCATTGTTCTTTCACTGCCACGCTAATGTCTTCAATGGAACGCCCAGTACATCAGCAAGGCCTTGCACATGTGCATGTATCTAAGGAGGTTACTAAAACATGTTTACAGCCTTATAGAATGTAAAAGTAAATGTCAAGGTACTTATAGAGCACACTGTCACCAGACGGCCACCTTGCGGTGTCGCCTTTGCGGTTTCCTGGCGCTGATACTCATACCACTGTGGAACCCCTCCTGGCTTTCCCCGTGAAGTGTCCACTCCTGGGCACCCCCAGGGTGAAGCCAGGCATCCTTAGCGCTGTTGGGGCCGGTGTGGAGGCTAAGCAAGCTATTGCCCAGAGTTGCAGCGTGGGGCCCATGATCAGAATAGGCACCGAGGCAAGAATAGACAGGTCCGAGGAAATTGAGCCCGAGCCCCGCCGAGGCAGGAATCGAACCCTGGTCCCTGGCCAGAACTCTGCTTCAGGGTCTGCCGCTCTAACCATTGAGCCACACTCCTCCACATAGAAGAGGGTGCCAACAAAGACCCAGTAGATTGTGAGCCACATCTTGTGCAGGTCCAAAGTAGATGGTTTGGAGGAGGGCAGATATTATTTGAGTTGAAGGTAGGGTTAAGGGCAAGGAGACTAAGGGAACACAGAGACAGTGAGTTGTATGTGAACATTTTCTTTCGAGTTTTTAATATTGAGCCACCAAGATATTGTAGCAAAAATATCCATGCCCAAAATATCGAGAAGGTAAGTATATATAGCTAAGTATAGATTTACCATTCTTAACTCTACATTTATATGTCTTGGAAAAAAAATCTCTCTCTCTCTGTATATATATATTATATATTTGTATGTATATCACCAAGGCACATAGACGTGAAGTTAAACACGACAAGTCCAATTCTGAATAGAGCAAATTTATTGGTAGCTGCTGAGAGCACGTGTATCGTGCAAAGGATGAACAAGTACTTTGTAAACAGAATTTAAGAGACTGTGGTGTCCTGGGGCTTATTTTTAAAGGTCAAGGGCATATACAAATGGATCCCTAGTTAATGTGTAGTCATGACCAATGTTATCAATATGTTGCGGTTGGAATCGCATGTGCCCTGCCTCCAGATGCCACCAAATACAACCTTCAACGAGGAAACTATCAAAAACACATTTTACAAGTTCAGAGCTATTTTGCCAAGTGCAGGTTTTTCATCCGGTGCGTTTCTCTGCATCGTGAACAGATGTATTTTTTCAAGTTGGCCACCTTTAAGTATCCGCGCACTGAATAATGATACATTTGAACTTTAGGCCTGCAGCTAGGGTGGTTTTGCACACATACCTGAAAGCGAGTAGTAGAAAAAATTCTATTTGTACTGGGTAATGAAAAACTCTCTATCACAGCAGACACCTTGACAGAACCATCTCGGAGTTATTCACAGCATATTTCGGGCATAATGGAATATGTGGATCCGCATTTTTTGTACTTTAACCGCGTGATCCGCCAGCATGGGATGACGTCAGAGTACCACTCTTTCGTTAATTTCCAATTTCTTCTGCCCCCACCTTCCCTCACCTTTTAATATGCGGTGTGTTTCCAATCTTCTGAACAAAGATTACTCGATTTCACAGTGCATAGAAAGAACGATTGAAGGTGAGAGAAAAACTAAAAAGTGCGATCGAGGGAGGGAGAGAAGGAGAGAAAAGCAGTGAGAAAGCATAGGTGAAAAATCCTGCAAGAATAAGCATGTTTTGCAGCATGCAATGGTAATAACAGATAAATATATTCGTATGTATTATCCTTAGAGCAGAAACCTCACAGGACATCACATAAATGTTTAATTGGATCTGAGCAGCTGTCAGACCAAAGTGACCCAGTGTCAGTAATGCTTTGATTACTTACCAATAATCTGCATTACAGCACATTCTACGTTTCCTCGTTACATGCCTTACATTAGCAGGGTGAGGCATGTGTCGGAAACAAGGAGCCATGAATGAGCAGCTCTCAGACTAATGTGACCCAGTGTCAGTAATGCTCTGATTACTTGCTCGTAATCTGCATTACATCAAGTTCCATTCTTCCTCGTTACAATCCTTAAATTAGCAGGGTGAGGCATGTGTCAGAAACAAAGAACCATGAATGACCAGCTGTTAGACTAATGTGACCCAGTGTCAGTAATTCACTAATTACTTACCAGTAATCTGCATTTCGCCAAGTTCTACTCTCCCTTGCTACAGTGCTTACATTAGTAGGGTGAGTCATGTGTCAGAAACAAGGATCTTTGAATGAGCAGCTATCAGACTAATATGACCAAGGGGGTCATTATAATAGCGCGCGGAAAGCTACTGCCCATATGGCGGTGGCGATCCGCCCGCATGACTTTTCCCCCCGCCACATTACGATGGCGGGGGGGACCCCGGCGGACGGGAAGACCGCCTGCCGGTTTTCCGCCGGTAGGCAATCCACCCGATTGCCTACCAGGCGGAAAAGCTCAGGAATATGGTGGCGGTGCCTTGCAGGCACCACCTTCCCTATTATAATCATTGCCGTGAACTGCCTTTCCATGGCGGAGACTCCGCCATGGAAAGGCAGGTGGTTATGTCTTGGGGGCCCGTTGCGGGCCCCCAGGGTGTTCGGGGGGTGCGCATGTACCCGCCTGCATTTGCATGCACAAGGTGACAGGCACCGCGCGGTGCCTGTCACGTTGTGCATTCAAATGCACAACATGCATTTTACACATTGCGGCGGGTGCTGCCTGCAGCACCGCCCGCTGCAATGTTTAAAATGCAAGATGCGCCCTCCAGTCTGGCGGGCGCATCCTAATGCCACCTGCGGGACCGCAGTGACAATGGCGGGCGGTCCCATTTCCCGATACGGTGTCCCCCCGCCATCGTAATGGGCCCCTAAGTGTCAGTAATGCTCTGACTACTTAGCAGTAATCTGTATTACGCGAAGTTCCACTCTACCTTGTTAGCTGGGTGAGTCATGTGTCGGAAACAAGGAGCCATGCTAACCCTTTAAAATGAATAATGCATGTTATCCCCTCCTCTTTGCTATGTGAATATAAATACTTTACCTTTCACTCAGTTGTCCTGCTTCTAATACTCATGCAGTAACATAATAATCAAATACAGATCGCAAGTAGTGGAATGAACCTAGCACGGTGAGAAGGGAGAGCTGAACACAGTATGCTGGTAAGTGATTACACCTTTATCACTTCATCCCTCTTCCTCGTCACAGTACATATATTATGAAGGTATAGAAAACAAAGGCAGGTCTTCTGATAGGCAGCCATAACAATAGAATTTGCTCACAATTCATGCTTACCACATGGCCCTGGTTTGAGTACTTTTTAGGTCTCGCTCGCGAGATTTAATGTTTTCAGAAGTGGGGCTTTAACCCTCCCCTCTTCTTCCCTCTTCTCCATTGGCTGGCCTCTTAAATGCTGGTCAGCTTTTGGAGAAGAGCTTTGTCTCTCCAAACAAGCCCTGTCTTTTTCCGATTCGGGGGCGTGTTTTTTCACTTCTTTCGCTTTTTTGAAGCCCCGCCCCTTTTACACGTGGTGGGCGTGTTTTTTGTTTTTTTTTAGCGTCGGAAGATTCGTTCATTTTGTGCGCGGTCGGAGCGGACGTGGGGTCGCCTCTTCCTTGCTGCTGGATCGGCATTTCAAGTCCGGTGAGTAAAAGCGTTAAGGTAACAATGTTGTTCCTGCTTGCATTTCACCTAGGTATTCACTTGGGCAGTTTTAGTCTGTGTCCTGTCCCCAGGGGTGAGCTAAACGATATCAAGCTGTGGGAAGAGCAAGGCGCCTTTGACCCCTATGGTAGGAGCTCCGGTGCCAGGCGCATGGCGGCAGAGTGAGCCTTGAGCCCGGGCGGGCCGTTGTCCATGGCCGGCATCCAATGAACAGATGGTTTCACCGGATGTGAACAGATGAAACAGAATAAAAACAATTAACCCTTAAAGTCCTGGGTGCTAACTATGACCATACATTTTATAATTTGCTTTGATACTGTAAATATAAGCATAATTGTATGTTAAGTTTGAAGAATGTCAAATATATGCGACCCTTGCTAATCCAACAACCGGGGTGGTGCGCCGTCTTTGTCTCGTTTGTGGTGAGGGGAAACATTACTGGTCACAACCACGGCGTAAGCATCAGGGCCCCTCTCATGCTCCTGTGCGAAAGCTGCGTAATGTGTGGACAGAAGCTCGCAGGATCCAAAACACTACGAGGCCAGGCTGTGTGCTATATATAACATAACAATTCTCAGAAGGGGTCAGGCATCCGGACCATTCAATCTCAGGCCCCTTATCTGAAACTACAAACAAGGAATTCTGTTCACATATACTCGGACATTGCATGTGTGTGGAAATGAATGAGAGAAAGTACACCTTACAACATAAGATTTAAAAAAAAAAAAAATCTAGAACTCGCTACCGCAGTTATCGGTTTTGCAGCACCATTATTAACAAGTGTTTGACTTGTACATCTCAATGGCATTCAATATATCATGCTCTGGACGACTAAGGGCTCAGCCAGACCTGTGGAATACTGAGCAGGTGATTGTGCAATGCAAGCAAATCTAGTGAGCAAGCCCTTAGCTCACTGAGGTTATCTTATTGGCTTCTTTAAAAAGACGCAAAACGAACAACTGATGGACAGAATGCAGAGACGGGTGATGCAGGTGGGAATGGAGAGGATTGTTTATATGGGGGATCAATACGTCACTTTTTACAGATCTGACTCAGTTCAACAGTTAGTGGAAGTAAAGTACAGGTGGATAAGTGAATCTGACCAGAATCACATGTTCTGTAAGTGAGGACGCCGGGATTACAGCCCAGATCTCCCCATTTCACAGACCGAGCGTCTCTCCATTGGACCTTGGTTCGTCCTCTGGCCCTGCAGCCGCATGTGCCCAACCTGACCTGTGCAGACTGCCAGGCAGCACGACCGCTTCGCCATTGTCCCAGACATGAATGTTTATATTTGTCATGCCAATAAAGCTCTGTGCTTTGAATCGGCTGGTAATGACGCCATTACGCGGCAGTGATTGCTGCTTTTGTTGCCTGGGCCTTTCTGCCCCTTTATGGCATTTCCTGGTGCTCTCTGTGCTGAGGCCCGTCTCAGGGGGGAGAAAAGGGGCCTGCGGGGAGCCTGGGCAGCGCTGGTGGGGCAGCAGTGCTCCCAGCAGGGAGGCCAGGAAGGGATATGGGTCTAATAGCCCCAGCGCTCATTTAAACCTCCCACCTGTCACCTTTCAGGCAGGGGGCAAACAGAAGGCGCAGAGCGGCCCGGAGGTATGGCCACAGAAGATGGGCAGGAACTGGATGCCCGCTCCCCCAGACGGCCTGCGTCCAACAAACACGCATTTAATGGGCCGTGAACAGCTCTTAGGGTCCATCATCTCTCCCCGATGGCTCATCAGCAGCGCCATTACCACGTGAAAGCCTGTCCTGCCCCCCGGACTCCCCCATGCTTTTCATGCTTTAGCTTGCGACAAGGGCCATGAAAGGCAGGAGTGGATGAAGAGACCCCGACAAAATGACAAGTTAATATGTCAGGGGTCAGCCTCCGAGCCCACCCTCCTGGGGCCTCAGAGGCTGACCTCGCTCATAGAGGGCCCGGGAGCCCTCACTCGATGGCCTCTCCGCACATGGGGTGGTCAATTCACTGTCAGACACACACAAGCACTACACTCTGCCCTAGAAACACCAACCGCAGGCAAGTGCACACATCCCTCACAAACAATCAGCACCTTTGTACATGTGCTCCCTGACACAACCACATATCATGTTATGTACCACTTCCGCCCCAGACGTCGATGGGCTCACGTCAAATAAATAAGAAATGTCTATCCTCACACGCAGCCCAGGTCACGCACATCCTACCAGGAGGTTCCTGGGACCTTGCATTTAGTCACTAGGTTTGTGAAGGTTCTGCTCTCCGAGTTTGAAAGTATTAAAGCTTAGCCCGCTTAACAGCTAACCCGCAGATCACTAGGGTTAACATGTCAACACGGCGTGGCTGTTTAACATTTACCCGGCCGGACAGTGAGCTACCTGGAGTTTTTAATGTCACAAAATTGTTTTATTTTCCTACTTCTTATGGTCACAAGTTTTTACTAATTTGTTCCATTAAATGGTGATACGTAACAGTGAAAGAACACGCAGCGCCTTTCATGGTCTTTCTTGCTCTATGTGAGTGGTTCTGTGTATGTGGGTGGCTTTGTGTGTGTGGCTCTGTGTGTGGCTGCAAATGCAATAGGTCTCGCATTTGAGAGTGATTAAGCTATTGACATTGTAAATAACAATGCCGTTTCTTTAAATGTTTTAAAAACAAAAACATAAACAAAAATAATGTCATGAGCAATGCCAATAGCTCTAACTTTAACAATGCCGAGACCGTTGCATTGTAAATGCTTGTTCTACAATCTCACTTTCGAAGTATATGCAAGATTACGATGTTGGCAGTCGGAATGTAAACCCTCCGGTCATTCCGACTCAGTTCTGACTGGCTCTCGGAGCCTTTCAGTCAGTCAGAATCGCACCGTAATCCCGAATGGACGGTATTTCCACCCTCGTGATTACGATGTCGGTTTCCGACAGCCTTTCCATGCTGGCCTTTCCAACACAGCAAGGCTGTCGGAAAGAAACTTTGGGGTCCCCTTGCAGGGCCCTTTCACCTTGTGGCCTACAGTTAGTGGTCGAGGGGGTACCTAGGGTACCCCCTATAAAACCCTGCACTGTGTGGCAGGCACCAAGGTTTGCCTGCCACAGGGTATGACACCCCCGTACATTTCTCTATAGAAGCCTGTATTACTGGTGGTTTACAGCCGTGACACAAGCTCCCATAGAAAAAAGTGAGTATGCGACCGAACAGTGTTCGGTCGCATCGTAATCAGGTGGTCGGAAACACCGACCTCAGGTCGGTCGGTCTTGAATCCGAGACGGTGTTGGTCGGAGCCAACTCCAACCGACATCGTAATAACGCCTTAAGTAGTTATTACATTTAATTTGGTAAAGTTTTGTGATCTTTAGTACCATAGCAGGTTGTGGATTTATAAGGGTACAGGGTGGGAAGTAATTTAATTACTTTTTAATCACTAATAATGATTTAATTTATAATTAATTGTCAATTGTGCAATTATTCTTTTTTTATTTAACTTTTAGGTGTGTGTTGTGGGGCTTATAGGGGTACAGTGTGGGAAGTAAATTAATTATAATTAATTCATATTTAGTTTTTAATTAATATTAATTATTTAGTTGATAATTATGTTCATTGTGCAATACATTTTTTTAGTTACATTTTAGGTGTGGGTTCTGGTTTTAGTATGGGTATAAGGTGGGAAGCAAAGTAATTTTAATTAAGTAATTATTAATTTGTAATCGATATTAATTATTAAATTGGTAAGTATTTATGTTCATTGTGTAATTAATTTTTTATTAAGTTAAATTTTAGGATAATGTTGAGCGTTTTGTAGGGGTATATTGTGGGAAGTAAATTAATTATAATTAAGTAATAATGAATTTTTATTTAATGAAAGTTAATAAATATTTAGGTTAATAGTGTAAATATTTTTTTGAAGGTAAGTTTTAGGTGTGGGTTAT
Source organism: Triturus cristatus (assembly GCF_964204655.1). NCBI lineage: Eukaryota > Metazoa > Chordata > Amphibia > Caudata > Salamandridae > Triturus > Triturus cristatus. Next base: position 800,424,976 of record NC_140591.1, read on the forward strand.
GAGTTTTGCCGTGGTGAAGGGTGAGAAGTAACTAAATTCGTATTTTTTAACAAATTATTTTTGTTAAGAAATAATGTTTACATAATATTATTTATTTAAATGATAAATAATTATGTAAATTGTGTAATATATTACTTTTTTTAGTGTGGTGTAGTTTTTGAGTGTGTAAAGTGTGTATAGGAAATTAATTATACTAAATAATAAATAAAGTTAATTTATAATAATTATAGAAATGAAAAATAATTATGTAAAGTATGTACATGAAATATTTTTTAATTATTTATTAGGTGTGAGTTGATGTCATATGAGCAAATAGTGGGAAGTTAATTAAATATTTGTAATTTATCATTACTTAATTACTAATAATAACTGCTTAATTGAGACTTCATTATGAAAATATATATTTTTTAATTATATGTTTGGGGTGAGTTCTTTTATTTGTTAGGATAAATTGTGGGGTGGTAATGAACTATAATTATTTTAGGAATACATTTTTATTATTGATATTTTTACTAATATTTTATTATGTAACATGTGTAAATAATATTATTTAACGAAAAATAACATTTTCAGATATGTATTGTATACTTTGTTGAAGTATAGGGTAGAATGTAACATAAGTTATAACAGATTTAAATGTAGGTAATTGTTTTATAAACATTATGTTATTTATTATTCTATGTATTAATTGTGTTTTTTAAATGTAAATAATATTTTACTTATTAGTTAATATTATGTTGATAATATATATTTATTTGTTGTTATTTATGATATGTATTTAAGAATGTAATACAAATTTATTTAATTGTATTTTTAAAATAAAATATTATTTGTATTTCTTTTTTATACATATTTATATTTTTAATTGTTTTATTTGTTTTTGAAATTCTTTTATTATGTTGAAGAGTATATGTTTATTTCTAATGTTGCACTGACTGGAGTGGGAATAGTAAATTTTACCCTCCCGCAATCCAACACTTTCCCTACTGTTGCACTCACTGGAGTGGGAATAATTAATTTTATCCCTCCGCAATCCAACACTTTCTCTACTGTTGCACTCATTGCATTTGGAATAGTAAATTTTACCCCTCCACAATCCAACACTTTCCCTACTTTTGCACTGACTGGAATGCAAATAGTAAATGTTACCCCTCTGCAGTCCAACACTTTCTATACTGTTGTACTGACTGGAGTGGGTATAGTAAATCTGACCCCTCCGCAATCCAGCATTTTCCATAGCATTGCACTGGCTGAAGTGGGAATAGTAAACTTTACCCCTCCGCAATCCAATGCTTTCCCTCGTTTTACGACTGGAGTGGAAATAGTACATTGTATCCCTCTGAAATCCAACACTTTCCCTACTTTTCCAGCGGCTGGAATGGAATTAGTATATTTTACCTCTCCACAGTCCAATACTTTTTCTACTGTTACACTGACTGGAGTGAAACAGTAAATCTTTCCTCTCCGCTATCCAACACTTTCTCTAGTGTTGCACTGACTATAGTGGGAATAGTATATTTTGCGCCTCCGCAATCTAACACTTTCCCTATTGTTGCATTGAGTGTAGTGGAAATATTAAAATAGATCCCTCTGCAATTTAATAATTACTCAACTGTTGCAGTGACTGCAGTGGGAATAGTAAATGTTACCCCTACGTGATGCAACAGTTTTTCTACTGTTGCATTGCATGAAGTGAGAGTAGTAAATGTTATCCATACTTAGTCCAACACTTTGCCTACTTTTGTATAAATTGTATTGGGAATAGTATATGTATTAAATGTAAAATGTTATTATTTATTTTATATTGTTACAATTTATATTATGTTTTTATTTATTTAAAATTATAATATTTCTAATTATTAATGTTTTTAATGTGTAAAATATTTGTAGTAAATTGTAAGTTATTTGTGTTGTTTACTTTTGCATTCTAATTAAAATGTCTTGTTTTGTAAAATATTTTATGTTGTTAGTATATGTATATATAAAAATATTTGTTATATTATTACATTAGATAACATTTTTGGAATTATACCATAGCTTACAATTATTAATTTAACAATAGTTTTTAACTAGATAAATGTAAATATATATATATTAATATATGTGTGTTTAATGTTTTTAAAATAAGTTTTATTGTTATATTTTTTAAATATGCATTGAATATTTTATTTTTATTAAATTAATGTTACTGTTTAATATATTTAATATTATGGGGCTTATTTTGATGTTGGGCGGAATCACTTCTGCCCGACACCGACTTGGTCATGTGATCGATTGACACCAGCTCGGCGATCCCGACCGCCTCATTAGGATGCGACCGAACACTGTACGGTCGCATTCTTATATTTTACTATGGGAGCATGCATTACGGCCGTAAACCGGCCGTAATGCATGCTCCCATAGGGAAATGGGAGGTTCCTGCCACAAGGAATATATAGGTGCCCACTTGGCCTCCAACTGGAGGCTGTGAATGAAAGGGGCCCCCAAACACGCTTTCCAACATGATTTCTATGTCAGACAGACCGGCATGGAAACCATGTCGGAAACCGTGATCATAATTTCAAGGGCCGCCCTTGAGATTAATTGCCAACTTCTGATTGGCAGATGGGCTCTCCAAGCCTGTCGGAAGCCAGCCGGAATGACCAGCCGGTTTACTTTCCGACTGCCTCCAAAATAATGAGGCGGTTGGAAAGTAAACCGACCTGCCCATTACAATGCGACCCAAAGGCCCTGAAGGTAGGAGCCTTTACGGGCCATATCATAAGCGGCCCCTTAATATTTAAATTTATATATATTAAAAAAACTATAGTGAATACAACAATAGTAATGACAACAATATTTTGTTTAGATATTTTTGTACTTACCATTATAAGTATAGGATGACGCTTTTTTGTCACAATATTTTGGTAGGGCGATAGTTTTAGAAGAGATATTTTGTCAGTGAACCGTTCACACATTCACACATTGCCAAAGGACAAACACTGATAAATGGACATGAAAGCAGGAAGCTCACGTGGTCATCAGCTAACAGAATGTATAGGTTTGGGGAATTATATAGACACGCTGATGCCAGTCCACTGGTGATAGTACTGTGCAATAATAATTCAGCTTCATCATACACAGGTGGTTCTGGGAAGGGGTAGGTAATTCAATTCATCTACAAGAAGGAAAGTTCAATTAACACCAGTTAACCCAAAGTAGTACCCTAGAGGTTTCCAAATGCTTGGCACAGAAACAAAGGTTAGAAGGATTCAGCATTGAGAAGACCGTCTGAAAAATGATGAGAAGAAGTAAAAGTCAAGCTTAGCAGTCCAAGCATGTAACACAAGAACAAAAAATGTCCTAGCTATCGTAACAGAAGGTTTAAATTCTATTAGGGGCATAGAATCAATGCTATATCTAGAACAGCATGAATTATATTCCTTCAAAACACAAAACAAATGTGTATTGAAAAATACATTGACATAAGATGCCATCAGATTGTGATAATGGTTAGGCCTAACGACTAGAGCTGCCGACCTTGGAACTCGGGAGCGAGGTTTGAATCCTGGCCTAAACTCAACATCCTGTAATTCTGAATTGATCACTGAATCTCCCTGTGTCTAAAAATGTGTAGCATCTGGTTCGCCTGGCTCTAATGCCCTCAGGCCAAGTTGACCCTATGGAAATTGCATAAAAAAACTAACAGTTAAAGATGACATCACTGATATCTACACTGATGGGATACTAATTCCATTTTCCACAGTCTCATCAACTACAGCACTCTCTCTATCCTTCCCACCCAGAACATGCTGCAAGCCTCTGCTGTGCTTTAGGAAGCAATCAGTCTCAGCACAAAATACAATGAATCAAAACACATTTATCATACACAAAATAATAGAGAGATGGCTCCAAATACCCTGTACTGGAAGGTGTCAGCCACCAAACTAAGAGATATTACTGGCCAAAATTATTATTAGGAAAACTGCACCCTTAAGACCCAAAGGCCTTATGCCCATTCACCTACACGAGGACCGATAATATGTGTTAACTATGTATCTGTTTAAAAAACATTGTTTCCTGCCAGACAAGTTATGGCAAGTTATGTTATCTAACATTTCCTTATGGTATTTTTAAGACCCGCTGTTGTTATGTATCTTAAGGTGTCTGTCAATATTATTTTCTCTACCCACGGTTGTGCAAAGAAATCCATGTATGCAGTTACAGAAACCACTCTGTTACCCATATTGGTATAGTACCTTATATATAAAACATCATTAAATAAACATGTAAATAGGCTTCCATAGTGCTGGTACAACCAGGCTAATGTCCCTCAAAATGTAAGGGACTCATTATGATGTCAGTGGGACCGCTGCAGACAGACCATCGTTGGCAGTCTCACTGACATCCAGGCCATCTGTCTGACTGCCACATTACGATGCGGACAGTTGGACCGCAGCAGTCTGGAGGACAGACTGCCACATCCAACAAGATCAAGGATCCCGTCGGGGCGGCGGTCGGACTCCTATACCTACCATGAGGGTGGTGCCTGCGCAGGAACCCCCATAGGGATTAGGATGTCCCTTTCCGACTGCCTTTTCTTGGTGGAGGGATCGATAAGTGGCCTGGGCGACACATGTAGTGCCCCCCACACATCCATGCACTGTATACCAGGCACCACTTGGTGCCTGGATGTGTACTAAGTGCCTTTTACTACTGCGGCTGGGACTGTGACCCTTTTCCTGGGCCGCAGCGCCAGCCGCAGTAGAAAATGGTACTTTTCAACTGCCTGCACAGCGGTCCTATCATGATAGGACAAATGGAACCGCCTACTCAATGTCGGATGCTCACCTGCCCGCGGCGATGCCGGTCGGATGCTTGTCCAACTGCCATCGCAATCAGACCCTTAAAGTTCGTAAAACCAATCATGAAACACAGGCCTCGAAGTTTTTGATTAATTTTTATGTTCCTTTTTTAAATAAGGCATAACAATGGAACATTACTAATATTGTGGAACTACAGGACTATGCACAATGTGGTGAGGCACCATCTAGTGGGCAGAGCGGGTAAAGTGCACCCATAAAAACAGTACAAACACCCCATTATTGAGTTTCAACCGAATGGTATAAATGCTAAGTAGTAACATGAGTAAAAACAATGAAAGATAATTAGGGACAGTAAAGCTGGTTCATTTAGCTCTAGCTCATTTTAAGAAAATTGGTTTACCAAAGATTTTTGCGTGCTGTAAAAGCTTTGTGGACTAAATATCTTCAGTTTGGATATGATTATTTGTGCAAAGAACGTCTTGGCAATGCTACAGACATGGCATCCTTCAAAGAGTTTCATACACATTACACTTGTTACAAAGCAATATCAACAGCACTTTTAACATTACCCCCAACAAAATAAATTGCTTTTCTTCTGAAAGCAAGAACTCCCAAATAGCGAGGCATTATCAAAACGGTGAAGATCTGTGACTTTAAAAGAGGGTCATACTCTATTTCATAAGGTAATATGATGCCAGCACAGGCACATTTAAGCACAGGGTTCCCTTGAAGTCAAGAAAGTTTGTTTTCCTATCCTAGAACCAAGAAATCAACAACCCTCTATCATATGCTGGAAGCGGATGAAACAAAACAGCATATAAAAACAAGAAATCCGTGATTGAAGAGAGCAGATCTTTAGGAGGACAACAAAGCAATCCCCAGGTTTACCATCTCAACATATCCAATAATGAGTCACAGAGTGTGGGAATAGGATTTCAGAACTACCCCTGTCTTTGCCTGTAGAAAAATGCACTGAGTTTTTCACATTAAAATGCAAGTATGAAAGACTAATTTAGTCATCTGACTTTTGAACCAGGGTTCTCAGACACAAAAATATTCTGGACAAGTATGTTTAACTTCATGGATAACATGCTCCTTTTACGAGGAAAGTGTTGTAACTTTTACTTTTAGTAGTTCTAAGTTAATATTATTTGTTTAAAATTGTTTTACAAAACCTTATGTTTAAACACTTCTAAGTTAATATTATTTATGTAAAATTATTTTACATGATTTTTTATTTCTTTTAACAAAGTAATACACTTTATTAAATTTCTCTATGTGTTCTTACACAGAGATTTCCACCCTGGCGGCGGAAATCTTAACAAACAGGTGGAATGTTACTAATTGTAACTTTACACTTGTAAATTGAGATGTACCAGTCTCCTCTCTCTCATTTAAGTCTACATCTAGGTGTAAATTTCAGCAAAAAGTGGAGTTTTACACCATGGTGTGGGAGTAGATGTACATGTGAATAGATCTACACATCTAAATTTACCTTTGTAATTTGGGCTAGCTGTTTCTAAGCCTGCTTCAAGCCTTCCATGCACAGACTAGTATGAATGGTGAAATGTGGCAAAACCACTTTTCTTTCTTTGCTTTTTTTTCCTTCTTGAGGAAAACATTTTCCCCCATGGAAACAACGCGGTACATAGCAGAGTACCTTTCCAATCTTGGAAATTCACATGTGCTGCTGTTTATAGAAATGGGTTTGTATTAATTTCACATTCGGATTAAAACTACAAACATATTCCGAATGCCTGCAGACACATGATTTTGTGAGTGTTTACCACCACTTTTTTTTGTTAGACTGCTTTTTGGAAATATCACCTTGTCCTGTCACACATTGGATATTCAATCCACCAGACTACCTGTAAAATGGGTTGATTGCTTGCACTTCTAAAATAAATCTGCATGCAGAAATGTCTGCTTATTCTGATTCGGTGAATCAGGTTCATGAACGTCCCACCCGCTGATCAGTGTTTGCGCACTTAAGGTCTGTAGATGTGGACAAAGAATGTGTGTTCATGTAAATTGGTCCATGTGAGGTGAATAACACTGATATCAGCTGATGCAATGATGTGAGTGGAATAATAGTTCAAATTTATGTTTCTAATGTGTGACACACATTTTTACTGAAGGGTTAGTGAAAGGACATATAAAGCATGGCAAATATTCTGAATCTGATCTAAATCTTCATTAATATTGAGAGTGGAGGGGATTTTGTATGATTTTGTATTAAAGCATTAAAGAGAATAGATTAAGGGTATATAAGTGTTCAGGATAGATAATTTGAACCAAAGGACTCTGGTCTATTAACACTTAGATGAAGAGGAATCCCTTCTAGGCTGTACCTTTCAAGTGGCAAGTATGCATAAATATATTCCGTTCAGTGTTCAGATGTTTCTCACATCAGAGAATACATAGCAGACACATGCTTCACTGTGGGCAATAAGGCCTTTGGGCTACTTGTGCTGTGCAACTTATGTACATTTATTTAGCTAGTTTCCGGCACGTATTTTGTATCCTCAAAGACACAGCAATCAGTATAATTATGCATCAGTCGGAATTCATGTCATTATTTTTGTCCTTTATTAGGGATCAAACAACATCCATGAGTGCACTAAGATAAAACAAACATTGACAGTGCCACTAGGTCTGACTTCAGAAAAATGGTGTATGATAAAGTGAAGCATTGCAAGTAAATTGCATGAGAATGGATACGTATTTGTGAGTAAGCAAAGAACTGTAGAAGAATATTGGTGTAGGTAAAAGGTTAGGTAACAGTTGCACTGTCAAGCCAGACCTAAATATCCATGTAACGTAATGACTGCTCTCCTCCAATCTGTGCTGCTGCCAGAGAAAAAAGCAACATAAATTATCTAATTATGTAAGACACTCTTAACAGCTTTCCAATGCCATGTGTGCTTCTGAAATGTCAAGCTCAGGTAGCTAGATAAAAAAGCAAAATAATCACAGCTGTGAGCAGGGCAAGCACGTTTTTGTGGACGCCCACACCTTCTGCCCAATCAAAACATGTACTCCAGGCTCCCAACATGTGGGCGGAGCCAAAGTCACTCTAGTGATTCGCACAAAACTGCTTGCCAACTTCACTGTCAAGCCAGCCCATAAACATGCTATGCAGTTCAACCATTTGTAAGCCACTGGCCCCAATGTCATACTAATTTGAAAGTGCAACAGACATAAAACTGTTTAAGGGACATATCCTTTGGTGTTGCCATTTTTAGGTCTCAGCTAGACAGTGCATGTGCTGCATTGAAGAGACATATTGTATATACTTTGTGGACTTCAGCCTGCCCATAGACTTCCCATTTGCTGTCTCCATGTTATGTTATGTGAATATAATTTATAAAGCACATGAATCACCCCTGAAGGGGTATCTCAGCACCACAGTGAACAACCAGCAAGCAACATTAATACCTGAAAAGATCAGTTTTCTGAAGTGAAGGTGGTCCGTACACTTCTGTAGGTGGGAGAGTAATTGATTCTAGTATAGGAGGACCAACTAGGAGAAGGCTTTACCCCTGAAGTGTGTTTTCCTAAAGCGGGTCATAGTGAGAAGAGATTTCACCCTGGATCGCAAATATCTGCTCAGCAGGTACGAAGTGAGTTTCTTTGTCAGATAACTGGGTCCTCTGCCATTCAGTGATTTGTGAACTATACAGCAGATCTTGAATGTAATTCTCTTGCGTATAGGAAGCCAGTGGAGTGGGCGAAAGAGAGGGAGAGAGACAGTTCTGGCCGACATATTCTGAATTAGGCGGGCCACTGTGTTTTGTACATCTTGGGAGTTTGTTAAGTAGACACTCACTGGAGGTGGCTAAAAGAACTTTACAATGGTCCAGGTGGCTGATCACTAGTGCCTGTACTAGGGTTTTCCGCACCGAAAGTGGGAGAAATGTAAAGACTGCTTATCAGACTCATCATATGAAAGCAGGTTCCAGTGGTAGCCGCAACCTGATCCTTCAGTCATTGCTCACATATTCTTTCTCCCCATCTTCCATGGCATGCATTTGTTGTGCCTCATCATGTGTTTAGCCCACCCAGAGAGCATCGACCAATTACACGGTCCCTCTACTGCTTGCATTTTAGGATCTGTTTCAGGAACATCTTTTTTTAGGTCTCGTCTGAGCCAGCGCTTTAGCGCTGCTCTGGCGAGAGTTTTAGTAAGCCGGGTTTTGGAAGTGCAAACTAGTGGCTTTTCAGGCCTCCAGCTACAGTGCATGTGCGCCGGGCGCGCGCACCATTTGGCAGCCTGCGTGATCACTTTCACGGCCGCTTTGATGTTCTCAGTGAGCCACGCGGCCACTGAGAACATCAAAGCAGCCGGGAAAGTGCACACCATTTGCCAGCCTGCGTGCCTCTCTCCGCCTTAGTGCACGCAACGTGCCCTACCCCCCTCCCTTATCCCACTTCCTGCTTGTTTCACTTTACTGACTGTCACTTTCTTCCCTTTGTTGGTATTCCCCTCTCTCTTTCCATTTCTGTCTCTCTCCCTGCCACGTGTTACCCAATATCGGTTTCTCTCTTGTTGAATCCGTTCCCAGCGCCACTGGGAGGCAGGCTCCCGCGCGGAGGACGGCCTGTCCCAGTGGAAGCAGTATGTCCCAAGACAGGTGGTAATGGACAGCCGGCTCATCTTCAAAATACACTATTGGTCCCGCTGCCTGGCGAGTGCAGTCTCAGGAAAGGGAGCGCTCTTGGTTAGGATGTTTTACTTTCTTGCAGTGCACATCCAATCTCTTACATACGCCAGCAAAAGATTTCCCTACACGCAGTGCTTATTTCTCAGCGCATGAGGCATCGTCACCGGAATTATACGGCTGCACAGTTCGATAGAGTTGGCCGAATTCAGTGGCATGGGAAGGCTGATTGCTTTTCTTTTAACAGGGGAACTGCCGATATCTGTGTGTGACACTGTCTGGAAAGACTTTATTCAAGATAAAGCCGATGAAAGCGACCGGCAAGTCAGCACTGTCTGCCGTACCAACAGGGGCAGAGGCATTGCACTGCTTCAGTATACTGAGCAGGCGGTCACCAGAGCTACAGGAATGTTCCCAGCACCGAGACTAGGTCATGAATGGATTAAAGTGCCACCCTTAAGATTAACACCAATGAATACAGTTGTTAAATCGCGATATAGTAAATGTGCTCATGTTGCGTTTTTACTATAAACAATTACTTTGCAGTCAAATCAAAATTGTTCGTAGATAATACTGAAGCGCTAAGAAGTTGTTTTTTAGCTGCATGGAGCGCTATACGGATAAAGAAATGAGGAAATGAATAAAGCATATCTATATACTTCATATAATACTCTCATTTATGTACTTAAATGACCCGCCACACTGAGGCAAAGATTTACTAACATTCATGTAGTGTGAAAATCAGCAGCGCTGCGTTGTGCAAATGGTAAAAAGTTGCATAGCGGCAGATTGACCACGTGGCATGCTGATGATGCCATGTGTTGTGCTTGCGCTACAAAGGGCATTACATCCTGGGGCCACTTCCTTGTCTGATTTCTTACTGCGAGCGGTATTGTCACCCGGGTGTATGTATGACCCTGGCACTGCCCTTGTTTACGTTAAGAGCCTCGTGTGCTCGGACGTAAGTCCCACTTCTCTCGGATCAGGAGGTGCGCTAGTTGTATTTGTTTCACCTGCTCATTTTTGTGCCGTAGTCATGTTGTGCCAATACGTGCACATATTATTTTGCTGTAACTACTGAGCTTGTGCAGATGCCATCTTGTTTTTGTGTGGGAGCTATTTATGTACTTTTACGGACTACTGAGCTTGTGAGACACTCAGCCTTTGCCATTAGCCGGCTCGGCTCTGTTCTCACAGGGGACGCTCTTTTAATGATGAACACGCCCCATAAAGAGGGCTGTAGAGACTCCACTTGTCAGGTGGCTCTGGGGGCACTCGCTTGTGAGCTCCGTTTACGGCCCCAGTTAAGGGCTCGGGTTTTATCTCCCATGTTCATTTAGCACGAGCTATTACCACAACATGGTGACAGTGCTTTGAGCCAGGGTACGCTCTGAGCAGATTCTCCTCCGGGCGCCTGTCTCCAACAGAGGAGGAGGAGAGAGCATGGCGGGGTGCATTCCACCAGAGGGCTCCTCCGTCGGATTATGCCTTACCTTGTCCTGTAAGTATAATACTCTTTTTACCCAACTCGGTGGTGCTCGTTTTATCACCCTAGGAAGGATGAAAGGGTTAGTGGCTTTGTCCGAGATTTTAACCTGTGACTGTGAGGCCCCACACGGGTCCCTGGAGAGGATACATTAACCCACTGAGCCACCAGACCGCATTTCAAGTACATTTCTTTAAGAGAACCAATGTTTTAAGCTTCTGCACCCACCTCCTTCCTTTAGCTAGAATTGTTACAGCTAATGGTAATTAGCAGAGCTCTCTCTGGTTAACAAAATACACCGTGGACCGGAGGGAATTGTGGCGTGGAAGCCATTGGTAGCTACCAGTTCGCTGCCTGGAACCAAGGGTTTGTTTATAGATGCAAATTGAAGCGTTGCCTCTCTTAGGAGAGATCGGAGCTCATAGAAGCATTTACAGAAAAGTTCTCATGTTAGCATTACACGGATGCAGAACAGGCAATAACTGCTGGACATCTAGATAAGACCTATAGTAAAGATAACTTGTCTTTAGGTAGCACTTCAAACCGCACTTCCGCATTTCTAAGCGCTGTAAATAACAGGTGTTATTTTTTATGCAATTTAATGTTTGTTCAATTTTCCGACGCAGAAAAAAACAGAACTTAATAGAAAATACATTTGTATTCGTTGGCGAGTGTTTAACTCGCTGAGCTATGTGGCCGGATCCAAATTGATTGTGTATGCATTCATGGCTTGTTTCGCAAAGCTTGCTTTCCTTTATTTTCTATTTCAGTTCATTCATACATGTCAGGACACTTTACCAAAATGAGATTGATTGAGACAAGATGCATGATTTGGAGGATAACTGGTCCGGCATTATTATAGAACATTATTATTGTCGTTGTGGGTGTTTCGCTGTTTGCTGCTGCACAGACGGGGTGGGGGTGTCTCTAATGTGTTCAGATGGGTGTTAGTATGTGCATATCATGGGTTGAGTGCTAGTGTGCGCACAGATATAGAAAAATAGGGGCCTAATTATGACTTTCACTGTTATGGTGGGGGGGTGAGGCCAACCTCTCCTGGAATTAGTTACAGCGTGTATCACCTGTGACCTCTGTGCTGATAGCGGTTTTTGGCTCACAATGGGGAATAACATACAGAGTGCGTGATTACAGCACCCCTTGCTGCTGTTTTCCCACCATTACTTGTTCAAAAAGGTGTCTGCGATCACTCTATCCCATTTTAGTCTTCTTTCTTAGTGCTGGGGAGAATTTCCAGTTTTGAGGGGCTTACTTCCTGAGTTTTATTTATTTCCAAGCCCCGTATTAGTTCTAAAAAACAAAAACAGATTGTGATCACTGAAATTATTCTACTCCACCCTCGAACGTGATGATATAGGGCTGATGCCATTATAAAATTTATAGTGGAGGGAAATCCCCGACTAGAGAACGAAGGGACGTGATGTCTCCCTCGATCTGGTCCATACAAAACAAATTATTATGAGCCATAATCTCTTCCAGGAGTGCCCCTGTTTAGAATGTTCATAATGCTTGTTATTTGACCCATTTCCCATCTAAACTCTGCTCTGCAACACACCCGTGCTGACAGCGGTGAATATTAAAATCTCCTACAAGTAAGAGGAACAAACATTTGCAATGCAATAAGTCTCACATGTATACGAGTTTGAGCTATCTGCATGTAAATGACAATGCCTTTTTTTTATGTTTTTGTTTTTTAAGCATAAATAAAACGCATTGTCATTTACAATGCCAATAGCTCAAACTTGCGTAAATGCGAGACCTATTGCATTGTAAATGCTTGTCTTTGTTAGAGAGCACTTAACACTCATGTTTTCACTCACTGCTCCAAACAACAGGCCTGTAAATCTTGATCTTATCTCGTCACATTTGCAGTGCATTCAAAGACCGAGGTCAAATGCCAGGCTCTGTTTTCTGAGGGTACCTGTTTAGCTATTTTACACATAATTGGTGTATGTCAACACTCGGGTCCGGCATCAGTATGATATACTTGGAATTCTGGGTGCCCATGTTTGACTTTCAAAGAACGTTGGTAAATCACACTTCTATCACTTCAATTTAAAGACTTTATTTGGGTGTGTGTTTATAAACAAAATCAAGCAATGCAAAGACTTTGTTCAAGTGCTTTTTGTAAAAATAATTTACACGCATTCTACACATGATTGGTGTACGTCAACACTCAGATCCTGCATCGGTATGATATACTTGAGTGCTGGTGATTGACTTTCAAAATACGTGGCTAAATCACACTTCTACCACTTCAATTTAAAGACTTTATTTGGGTTCATGTTTACAAACACAATCAAGTGATGCAAACCCTTTGTTTAACTGAATATTGTAAAAGTAATTCACACACATTCATAATTAAATGAATGTTGCACCACCAAATCAACATACTGTGTTTATTTTTGATTTTGATTTGGCGGTGCAAAATTACCGTTAATTCAGAGTGCATGTGATTCAATTGCAAAACATATGCTTAAATGAAGGATTTTAATTGTTTCTGTAAACAGGCCTGTAAGTCTTGTTCTTATCTCGTCACATTCTTGTGCATTCAAAGACAGAGGTCTAATGCCAAATGCTGTTTTCCGAGGGCGCCTGTTTAGCTATTTTACACATATTTGGTGTACGTTAACACTCATTGGTATGAAATACTTGTAATTCTGCGTTTCTGTGATTCACTTTCAAACATGTGGCTAAATCACACTTCAATCACTTAAATTTCAAACTTTATTTGGGTGCGTGTTTACAAACAAAATCAAGCGATGTAAAGCCTTTGTTTAAGCTCATGTTGAAAAAGTAATTCACACGCATTCATAATTAATAATGTTGTACAGACAAATCAAAGTTAAATACTTTCAACGTACTGCGTTTATTTTGTATTTTGGTTTGCCGGTGCAACACTGCTTTTAATTTCATTACAAGACCGGAGGCTACCATTATGCAAATACTTTTATTTGCTGCCCAAACATGCAGCCCTTTAAAGAATGTAAATACATCATAATAAGAAGAACGTTGACAATATGATGAGTGGACTGAGTAGGCTCTCATCTTCCTCTTTTGTTCGCTGCTCTGACACAGCTAAGTACTCCTTTATATCTCTCCTGTCTATTTATGATAATTGTGCCATATTTGCCAAAAGATGTTTTTTTGTGCCTTCTCTGTAACTTTATTATCAATATCGTGATCTCATTGTATACCTGCTGTTGTAATACTACCTTATACCTGCTGTTGTAATGCTACCTTGTATTCGAATGACCTTTTTCATTTTAGAACCTGTTTATGTCTCTAACTAAACCTTTATTTTCAGGTTTCACATTCATCCCCTTGTCCAATTTATGGCAAGCGGAATAATCCTAAATTCTTTACAAACATTGCGATGTTATTGCCTTATAATCATTTGTTCAACTGTTCTTACACATACCAAACGAATACTGTTTATTATCTTGAGGGCTCAGAGAACTTAGCGTGAAACATTTGAAAATAAGTCGATCTTTACCTCCTAAACGGAGCAGTGTTTTCATACAAATGCTAGGAAACGAGACGCGCTTCAACAGGAAGTCGCATCTCGTTTCCTACGTCAGCTACCCTTTGTTGACTCTGTGTCTTAGCAACACAGAGAGAATCGAGACGCGCTTCAACAGGAAGCGCGCCTCATCCTATTTGTCAGTTTCTATGGCTACGCTGCTTTTACGAGCGCATTAGCTTAACTGACTCAGACGCCTGTTACTTATCGGAAACCGGTGTCCTTGAAAGGAATACAAGTTATTTAATGAGACAAGATCGCCACCCGGTGGCTTTCTCCCATAACAAAATTACTAAGGATTTCTAAGCCCTCCCTTTAGATTTCCAACAATTCCTTTCAGCGCTGGCAGTAACTGTGAGTAAACTGATTATCACAGACTAGCATCCTTTTCAAAGACTACTGCTTTAATATACTTAAAAAAATGAATATTGACGCTAACCAAACAAACAAAGAACCTCTAGGGGACAATTTAAAGAAATTAATAGATGAAGAGGTTAAAATATCAATTAAAGAAGCAGTTAATGCTGCCCTATTAAAAAGGAAAAGAATTTCCCCCCCACAAGAGACGTATTTCTCTCTTTCAGATGGGGATTCACCCTCTGGCAGTGCACCCAAGATTAGGGGTAAAGTACTTATGAAGAAAAAACACACAAATGAGGCATCCACCCATGCTTTTGGATTTGGTAGCCCCCGCGCTACAATAGATGCTGGTGCTCATAGCAGCACAATAGAGAGATCCCAGTTTCCTGGGACTGGGAGAAGAGGTGCCCTTAGCGGCATTATAGAGGATGGTATTTTATATAACACCAATGATTTTATGGATGAGGCCGACCTAGAGGAGGATGAATTTATATTTGATCCACAAGATACCCCTGAGGATCTTGATGAAGACTTGGATCTACCCTCAACTTCCTCACTCACTGTTAAAGACTCTTTTGGTCAAGACATGTTCAACCCCACTGCCATTAGACACCCTCGCAGCAAAGAGTGGTGGCCTATGCCTCACGTGGGTAAATATTTATCAAAATGGGTAAGAAAAGCACTGGACAGAGATACACGCAATTTATTGCGTAATGAATGCCCTCGCCCCTCTTCGGAGGACAAGATTTGCAATACACCCAATCTTGACCCAGAACTAATCACCTTCCTTTTTAAGTCAGGCAGAGACCCAAGGAAAGGTATTGAAAGATGCCTGAAACAATGCAAAGATAAACTTCTTGATGTTCGGGGACCACTTTCAAGAATTCTTGATATGACTGAACAAGCCCGATCTAATAGTACTCCCATTGACATTGAAACTTTGAGGGGATGGGCTCAACGCTCAATTTGTTTCATTGGAAATGCTAACGCAAATTTAATCACTGAACGGAGGATGAACTTAGAATGAACCCAAAACTCGCGGATCTTTCAGCGAAAGAGGACATGTGTGATGCTAAAAGCTTGTTGTTTGGTGACAACTTCGTAAAATCTCTGGGAAAATATGTCTCCACCTTTAACGCATTCAGTAAGGCGCAATCCAACATGCGCAGAGTTTTTGGTGGAAGACCACTTTTTGGAAGGGCTGACAGGAGGGGACAATCTGTCAGCCGTGGTTACTTTAAGTCCCAATTTTATCCTCAAGAAGGAAGAGACACTCGTCCCTACAGAGGAACCAGATCGAACTTTTACCCCCAAAGAGGAAGAGGTTCAAGGTCCCGTGGTGGAAGACCTAGGTACCAATCCTTCCAAGGTAAGTGTGAATTCCTCCCCTCCTTTGCAAGTGGCTGGGAGACTCAAAATTTTGCGAACAATTGGCTCAGAATCACTCAAGACCCATGGGTTTTTGAAACCGTAACCGGGTTCAAGATAGATTTTTGGAAGGAACCCTTCCAAAAGAAAATTCCAAAGGAAATCGTTCTAGACAAGGAAAATTCAAAATTAATAGAAATAGAAATTTCTCAAATGTTAGACAAAGGAGCCATTATTATGATCCCACATTCTCAAATTGCAAAGAGTTTCTTAAGTACCATTTTCCTCGTCAAAAAGAAGGACAAGGGCTGGCGTCCCGTCATAAATCTCAAGTTATTAAACAATTTTCTAATATACAGACATTTCAAGATGGAAGGTATCCATCTTTTGAGGGACATCCTACAGAACAGGGACTGGTTAGTAAAGTTAGACCTGAAGGATGCCTATTTTACCATTCCCATGCACAAGGGATATCGCAAGTACCTTCGTTTCATCTGGAAAGGAATCCTTTACCAATTCCAATGCCTTCCTTTCGGCCTATCTTCAGCCCCTTGTTGCTTTACCAAGGTCCTATGTCCAGTAGTCAGCTTTCTCCGAGAAAGAGGGATTCATCTTATAATTTATTTAGACGATATCCTTATCATGTCTCAAGACAAGCTGGAAATTACGAAACATTTAAACACAACAATGAATCTCCTTCAAGATTTGGGATTCATCATAAATATGGAAAAGTCTATTTTGATTCCCTCTCAAAACCTAGAGTTCCTGGGTTTCAACGTGAATACCGTTCTTTCCAATTTAACCCTCCCTCACAAGAAGGTTGCCAAAATAAGAAAAAATGTTTCTCATACTCTTTCCAAAGAGTCTATCCGTTTAAAAGACCTGGCCAGGATATTAGGACTCCTTTCTTCATCCATCCAGGCAATATCACCAGGTCCGCTTCATTACAGGGGCCTACAAAGATTAAAGGCTTTAGGCCTGAGGAAGGGGCTCTGGTACCAAGACTCCGTTCCTCTCTCACAAGATGCCCGAGAAGATCTTCATTGGTGGTTGAAAAACCTCCAAGCCTGGAACGGGAAAGCTATCTTCGGCCAAGTACCAGACTTTACCTTAGAATCAGACGCGAGCAACCAAGGATGGGATGCCCGCTTAAAAGACTTAGAGACAGGTGGGAGGTGGTCTCTGGAAGAAAAACTCCTTCACATAAATTCTTTGGAAATGCTTGCAGCTCTCAATGTAATTATGAGTTTCAAGGAAATGTTAAAAAACTCAAACATACTAATACGAATAGACAACTTCTCAGCTCTCTCCTATATAAATCGCCTTGGGGGCGCGAAATCAAAAATGCTTTCAGAACTTGCCCAAAGAATATGGTATTTTTGTTGGGAACACAAGATTACCATAAGAGCAGAATTCATCCCTGGGTCTCAGAATGTGAGAGCAGATTGGAACTCTCGTTTCCTCCACGATGCAAGCGATTGGAAATTGAGGAAGGAGATCTTCTCTCAGATTCAAGTGATTTGGGGCCGTTAGAATTAGACCTCTTTGCCAGCAGGCTGACCCACCAAGTAACGAGATACTTCAGTTGGAGACCGGACCCATATGCATCAGGAGTGTGTGCTTTTCTACAATCTTGGGCAGGGTTCAAAGCCTACGCTTTCCCCCCCTTCTCAATGATTCAGAGACTATTATGGAAAGTCAAACTCGAGTCTTACTCAATCATTCTGATAACCCCCTTCTGGAAATCGCAGGTTTGGTTCCCGGGGGTGATGGTGTTAGCAGTAGACTTTCCTCTTCTGATTCCCTCATCTCCGGGCCTTCTCAAGGGCCCAGACGGAGAAGAACACCCCTTGGTCTTAGAAGGGAATTTGAACCTTCTTGCTTGGAGGATATCAGGAATTCAGAAAGAGATTCTGATCTTTCAAGAGAAGCTAAAAGCCTAATGGAATATTCACGGGCTCCAGGTACAAGGAAAAGATACAAGGGCATATGGAGAAAATGGTCTTGTTGGTGCCTGGAGAGGGATTTGGATCCCGTACTTTGCCCTCTTCAACAAATAGCTAACTATCTTGCTCACCTCTTTGATTTGGGTCTTTCCTTTAGAACTATTAACTGCTATAGATCTGCAATTTCTTCAGGTCACGCTCTCATTAATAATATTGCCATCGGTAGCATCTCCCTTGTTAAAAGGGTTATGAAGGGTATTAGACTTAAAAGACCTCCCAAGGCCCGTTACCATTCCCTTTAGGATGTTAATCTTATTTTTAATCTCTTCCTTTCCTAATCTGTCAACGAAGTACTCTCCCTTAAAAGGCTCTCAATGAAATTGGCTACCCTTTTATGTTTAATTTCCTTTAGAAGGGTTTCTGATATTAGAGCTCTAGAAATTTCTAACAGATTTTACTCCTCTGAAGGGGTCCATTTTGATATCTGGAAAAGAACGAAAACAATGTCTGAATCTATCTTTTATCCTTATTTCCATGAATGTGAAAAACTATGCGTTGTTAATTGTATGAAATGTTATGAAAACAAAATTTCGAATTTTAGAGATATTAATTCTGATCAACTTCTTTTATCCTATGTTAGACCTTTTAAACCTGTAAGCTCAGCCACCCTTGCCAGGTGGATAAGGAGGATCATGCATGAAGCCGGTATTGACCTTTCTAAATTTGGAGCTCATTCTTCAAGGGGTGCAATGGCTAGCAAAGTATTCTGGGCAGGAGGTTCTCTTCCCGAAATACTTAAGGCAGCAGATTGGTCTAACGCAGCTACCTTCTCTAAATTTTACTTGAGACCTATTGAGCATGTTAGCAGTGTGATTCTACATAGCTTTAAACATGCATAATGGCAGCCTCCGGTCTTGTAATGAAATGACGATTCTCCAATTATTATGCAGAGAGAATCTTGATTTCATTAAAGACAAACGGAGGCTAACATTATCCCACCCTCCTCTCCCTGAAGAGGTTTGGGTACAATTCATTTACATTTTGAATGTATTAGTATTTCTTCACTATTTTTTTAAGATTATTGTTGTAACTTACTTTAATAGTCCTTATACATTTGACTATACATTGTAACCTTTTTTATCTTCAGATAAAAATATTAAAGACTAATTGGATTTTTCTGGAGTTTCTTCAAGTTGTTCAGCTGTGTCATCGCAGCCCACGAGGAAGATGAGAGCCTACTCAGTCCACTCATCATATTGTCAAAGTTCTACTTATTATGATGTATTTACATTCTTTAAAGGGCTGCATGTTTGGGCAGCAAATAAAAGTATTTGCATAATGTTAGCCTCCGTTTGTCTTTAATGAAATCAAGATTCTCTCTCTGCATAATAATTGGAGAATCGTCATTCTGAGTGCATCTTATTTCATTGCAAAACAACCTCTTAAACGAAGACTTTTAATCGCATGATTTTCTTTGTAAGTAGAGACCTAAATAAACTCTTTCCACTGCAGTGATAGAAGTGTGATTTATGTGTGTGTTTTGTTAGCAATCACAATTAAAAATGTTTCACCAGCAAATGAAGATACAAATATACGTAATGATTTCCCAGTCCAACATTACTTTTAATTCTGATTTACTTTCACAATACTCGCTCAAAAGAGGCTTTCCATTAGTTTTGCATTTCAGGCTTCAGACTTGCACTCACATAAAGCCTCTATGAAATACATAGAAGTGCGAGTTTATATTTACATTTCACCTTGACGTATTATTATATCATGCCTGTGTGCTTGATTTTTAATTGCCACATCTATCAGATTAAAGGATGACCATCACATGGAAACAAGTGACTACGTTATATTTACCAACATACATTTCCTCTATATACCTTTTATTAAGCTCTGTCACATGATGGAAAAATAAATACATAGTGGAAAGAAACATACTCAGTAGGAACATATACATTGCTCAATGCATGCAGGGAGACCACAATAACAAACAACAATTGTTTACATTTTGCCAGCTAATGTAAATAAGATTTTTATTACATTGTTATTATATAATGCCATTTGTAAGCAGAGAACTGTCGTGGAGATGCTGTTTTTCTATGTCGCTGCGTTTCTGCTGTGTTGCTCTCAGTGCTTCGGCCCACGGAAGAGTGAGGGCACATTATACACTCCGCTATTGACGCTGTGAGAAAGGCATGCCTCACCTGACATCAAGTGTGCAAGGTTGCGATAATTTGCCATTATTATTGACTGCGCATTGACAACGTCTATAGATTTTAACACTGACAATGCCTACAGCTCTTGGATTGCCGAGACCTATTGGATTTGCCAATGCCTGTTCTGATATGTATCCAGTAATCATTTAACTTTACTGTCCAAAATACAAACACAAAAAAATATAAAAATTTTAAACTAACAACAATGTATAAGAGAACAGAAATAAAGTATTAATGTCATGAATATATGAACTTTAACTCATGGTCTATTCATGTGTATGATTTATTAAATACCATGCTTCTATTATCAATTGGTGGTAAAACCTGTCTGTGTTACTTTAATTCATCAGTATTAAATTATGAAATGCTTTATACTAACATAATATCTCCCTGAGTAATGTATTTTTCTTTAATATCAAAGGAATTTCTTAAATCGCAGGTTTTAGCGTCAGGAAATTCAGATATTTCTGGCATAATTATCAACACAATACAGCCAAAACCACTGACAAATTCAGATATAACTGACGCAGATCTCTATACTCAATAAAGACATTACCACTGGCAAATTCAAATAACACTGACACAAATCAGTATACACAATAAAGCCAATACCACTGACAAATGAAATACTGCTGACACAAAAGTAGAACTTGATTAGTAATTACGGTCCAGTTGTTTAAAAGTACTTTAGAAGAGGTTGAACTCTATTGGGATTTGTTTTAAGGCCCTTTGCACATTTTTTAAGGCCTTAAATGGGACTGGCCCTCAGTACTTGCAGGACAGGTTTATATGGTATGTTCCTACCAGGACCCTTCGGTCCGCTAGCGCGTAAAAAGTTCTTACGCCTTTTGTTAAGAAGGCTAACTGGGGTGGTAGGAGCTTCAGAGCCGGTGCATCAGTGGCGTGGAATAACTTCCCTTTCTCCTTGAGCAACGCCCCCAGTCTTCTTCTGTTCAGGAAGGGTTTGAAGACCTGGCTTTTCACTCAATGATTGTCCACCCCCTCCGGTCAGGCATCAATACAGCGCCAGGACACCTCAGGGTAACCGTTGCGCTTTACAATGTTATTAACATAACATAACATTGGCTTGGCTGAGGATTGTTTTGGGTGACTTTGTTTTCAGTTGACTAAGTTACATTTTCATGGCTGTCATTCACTTCTGGCCGAGATCTGACTTTCATAGTTATTTATTCATGGAAATTGACATGATTTCATTGGTGCCTGTCTCTTACACTGAAAGGTTTTACAGTCCAGCTGCTTTATTGATTTCTATTTAAAACGTTTCTTTTTTGTACGCTGAAGTTCGATATTCTGAAATGCATAGCATTTACATAATAGCGTTCTGGTATTATTAATATTCGTCAACTCTGGAAAAAACACATTGCATTTTATGATCAGTACCTGTTATTAGGCACCTCGTTCCAATCGAAATGCAAAGTTGCATTTAGTCATTCCCCTCGTTCATGTTGTGTCATCCCAGCAAGCTTTGCATTTTTGACAGTTTTAATAGTCTTAATATTGATTCACTGTACAGGCAGCTTTTCACTCGGAACCACTTAATCTTGAAAATAATAGAGCCAGACTGTTGTACCCTGCTGATTAAAATGTGAAACTTGTAAAACAATCTGGAGATGGTTTTATAAACCCATGGTGGGGTAACTGACAATTTAAAATAAAAACGTCTTCGTAAGCGGGCATACAGTTTCTTTAATTCAGGTTGGTAATATTTATATACAGTAGTGTTTTATGATAGAAGGATAAAATGCACAATAGCCACTGGAAAGGTGTTAGTTATTCAAACAGTCTTTAAAAGAAGAAGTGTAAATTCATGGAGGTTAAATTTACCGGAAGGTCATTCCGGAAATGGCGCAGCAACCTTGAACTAGCCTTAAATCAAGCATGGTTAGTTTGCAGTCTCAGAAGAGAAAACCTCTTTTGTTCCAAGAACATGTAGCCCTTGTTACGAAGGAATAAATGACCATGTTACAAGAGGGGTCTCCCAGAATCATCTTATGGTAACAGGACCAACTTTGAATGTTATACACACTTCGGTCTCTGCTGAAGTCCTAGACACATCAATAGCCGAACTGCCTGATCAGAGTCAGTTTCCAGACCCACCCTTATTCATTGGGGTAGTTTTTACTCCCATGGATGATGGAGGACAAGAGGGTCAGCACCTTGAAGAAGGTGCCGTCCAGTTTAAGACCTATTTCTTCAGCTATGTCATTAAGGCATCATGATTAGTGTACTTCTTCAGCAGTGTTACAAGATGTGAGGGACAAGGTACCAGAGCTAAATGTTGATGTTTTTGCCATTTCGATCACACTGAAGAATGTATTGACTATGCTAGGACTGCCCGGCACACTGATAATGCCTTCATATTTACTTTAGCTATTGCACTTTAACCCACCATGGAATACTATTTCTTGTAGAGCCTTCTCTGCTTTCATGCCAAGACAATTTCAGAAGGTTAAGGACCTCATTTAGTGGTAAGCAAGCAGCACCTGTGGTGGAAGCACCACCTCCAAGGCACCACCAGCAGCCCATTCACCATATCAAGATGCCATGCCAATACAGTAGGGACTTTTTGAAGAAAGTACCTCCCATGGTATATGGAAGCAAATTCAGTCTAAATATGAAATTGTGGTTAGTTTAAATCCAAACGGTTTGGATATGATTTTTTTTTTATTTCCCAAAGACAAACCAAGAAAGCAGAAGTTGTTTATCCAGGAGGATTAACAGTCACTCGGAGTATGCTCTTATTACCTGTAATGGTGAATAACGAATCAGGGATTTTATTTGTTAAGGCTGTTTAGAAATGTTTCCTTTCCATTTTGCTTATTTTCTCTGTTGTACCCATTGATCACAGAAGGTTTCATTGTATCTAACTTTTCAGGCAGTGGATTCAACCTAGTTTATAATTTCAGAAATATATTATATTCCCTCAGTTTATATCTCAGATCCTGCAATGCACCACCATTTTCTGGGAAACTTTCTTCCTTTTGGAGTAATTCATAGGGCAACTCGTCCTTCAGAGAAATTCAGATTTCAACTCAGATCAGTTGGAGCACCCCATCAGAGCTAAAGAAATATCTATGGCATCATAGAAGAATGCACTTAACAGGGAGGTTTGTAGCACTTCCATTTGCGCAACCTCCCCTTCCATCTCTAAGCACTAACTTCCCTCACCTAATGCATTGCTACTCAGTCATGTGGCTTGGAGTAAGTTTGGTCATGTGCTACCTCTAACTTCCTCCTTCATGCGCCTTGCAATTTGATTTATAGTACACAGTTTGTGCTCATGATTTTTTATTAATGTTGCATTGGTAATAGTGTAATTCATGTTCAAAAACACTGCACTTAAGCAGACCTCCGGAGATAATACACAGCCTCATATACAAGACTCATTTTAGATTGATACTAATTCACGTTAAGGTAATGGAAGCATTTCAAACTCTGTTGTCTGTGACCCTTGTGCTGTTAAGGAATTCTTGTACCGAAGAGATCCTCCTAGGATCGCTGTTCAGCCATTTTACCCTCCAAGGAAAGGACCGAGCTGAGGTGGTATCAGGGGTCTCAGCAGCAGATCAATAGACTGGTGTAGGGTGTTCACCAGGAGGCCGCAATATGCCACAATGTCACCAACCCATACTCTAGTTATGCCCAGCACATAGGCTCACAATATTTATCCTCTGGAGCCTCCACTGGCTTCTTCAGGAAAACATAATGACCCGCTGGGAATCTCTCAGCCTGCTCCTCATCCTTCTGAGGTTGAACTCGTGGTTCCTGCAGCGGTGGTCCGATCCAGGTCTTGGGCAATCTAGTTTACTCCCCGAAACTCGCTTAGGCATAAGCGCTACTCACAACAACCCTCAGACTCTGAGAGCCATGAGAGCTGGTTTGCCACCTCCAAGCTCCATTGTGCCATATTGTGTTAGCACAGTAAGTGAGGGGCAAAATGTGTTCTTCCTGGATCTCCAGGGTGCCCTAATTCCAGCATTCTTGTCCTCCTCTGACAGAGGCAATACTCTTCCACTTTAATTTGCCACCACATCTGGCAGCCTTTGGTCAGTCCATGGAGTAAATTGGGATAAACCGAGAGGTAATATCACAGACCACATTACAGAGCAGCCATCATGGGCACTCGCCAGCCCTACTTCCCCTCCATAACACATTTTTCTATTTACCATGTGATCTCAAGCCATATCAGACTGATGACGTTTCTTTGGTAGCATCTGAGATGCATAGCATTTGCAAAAACATTTTAAAAAATATGTCTTTGCCTGTATTTGCAGACAGGACAATGAAGGGTAAACATACTATTCTTCCTAGGTAATTGTTTTCTAATATAATCATGTTTATTTAATTTCCCTTGTTTTTTTTTATTTTCTCCACTTCCATATAATGGCTGTATTCCAACAAGTCAGGATTTCAAAGCGGCTTTTCAATTAAATAACACATGATACAACTAACTCCTGCATGCTGGTCTTACTTAGCCAATGATTGCCTTTTGATCCTGTCCTCTTTTTCAATTCAGCCTAACATTTTATGTACATAGATGTAATTGTTGTTGTTTTATTGTTCAGACATTTTTGTTACCCCTTATGAATACTCTGCACTACCTTCTGTCTAAAGGTTTGTGATACTCGGAGGCCTCATTTAATGTTCATTAGTCAGGATTTCTTTTCAATTTTCAAGTGATTACCAAAATACTTGTAATTAATTAAGCTCTCACTTTTAGTTCAGAGTTTTCCCGCCAGGAATCTGCCTTAATGTTTCAATCACTAAACGATTTGCTGTGTTGTCACAGAGTGTAGAATCCTGGTTAGTGTGTAGCGGGAGGCCATATTTGCAAGTTGTCTAGGCTTTCCCTAAGCTTTGTACACAAGTCAGGGGCTGTAAAATTGATCCTGACACCCACCGGAAGCCAGTGGAATCATTTTAGAGCTGATTTAATTTAATGTGAGTGTGCCAGTGAAAGTTTAGGCAGAATGCGGTGGCTTGGTTTACTATCTTTTGGAGTCTGTCAGTGAGGTTCTTTGAAAGCTGTTGCATTGCAGAAGTCAAGGTGTGCAACATCGAGGGCTCTTGTGTGCTCCATCTGAAGTCTTGTTTAGAGTAGTGGGAAGGATTTTAGGCTGATAAGATTTATTTTGATGCAATTAGGAATTTTACTGACTTGTTGTGCAAGGTGGATCTCAGAATTGAAGAGAAACTTCAGGTTCCTTACTTTCAGTGAAATCATTGTTATTGTTCCAAGACATGGGAGTCAGTGTATTTTTTAATTTCTTTGAGAAGCATGGTTACCGTCATGCAATAACTATAGAGGAATGGGTTGAACAGGGCAACAAAAGAGCATAGCAAAACTGTAAGCAAAGCCTGTAGTGGACCATTAGAGCACGGCAGAATGAGGTGCTCACCACCTTCTGATGTTTCTCAATCACAGATCTAAAGAGAAGACTTCAGGCAAAAGTTTATTGTTGTTGAAGAGTTTGATTTTCAGAATAGCAGTGAATGGGGCTCTGATCCTCCCAACACGAGAATCTCTGTTTTACTTCTTTTATGAATGAGTAGTTCTCCTTCTTTCAGTGGAGTATGTTGTTCAGGCATAACATAATGGTGGAATGCCTCTCTGTCCTTGCCAGAGAAACTACTGATACACCTGTTAGGAGGCTCTCTGCTGTTAGTGAAAAGAGATTCTATAAATAGTTCATTAAAAATTAAGACTCTCACTTTAACACTGTTTTAGGAGTTCCTTTAAATGTAAGACCACAGAGACAGGCTCACCCTATTGGAAGGCAAGTTCACTTTTCATTAGTGAGAAAATGAGTTGACCATGGCTGAAGAGTAAGCATTTTGTGACTTCATAGAATCTTGATATATTTTTGAGGAGTCACTACAAACATAGTAGAACCTTATCCTCAAGTCTGTCATGCATTTTGGCAGCTTTCCATTTCAGGACTGCTTATTTGTACAGGCATATTTAAAACAAATTAGCCTCCTAAAATTAACGTAGCCAGAAATTACGTTGGCATGTTTCTGTCAGTTAAACCATGGTTTATTCAACCAATGAAATCCGAACTTGGGATCCCGTGGCCATTTACTTTGTTGAATAAGAATTTGAAAGTGCTAAATGTGATAGACAAGTTGTCTGTTCTAAAGAGATTAACACATACACTGGAGCCAATATACAACTTCCACTGTTCAAAACTAGAACAACACATTGTTTATTTAAGATGAGATGATGTGATAGACTCTTAATAGACTATCCCAGTCCAGCTCAAGTCAATCTCCATTTTCATAATTGGTTAACCCCATGGCTGCTAGGCCTCCCCCCCACCCCCGTGCAAGCCTTTTTTTGGCTATTTGGGGTAGTTCGTGCCTAGGCCCTTGTAACTTTTTGACCACATAAGGTATCCACGCCAAATTTACGTCCTTTTTTTCCAACATCATGCTGATTCTATTGGTACCCAGGGTTTGTGGATTCCCCTGGAGGGGACCCAGAAATTAGCCAAAATACAGCAAACTGTAGCTATTCTTTTGAAAAATGGGAAAAAAGGGCTCCAGGTGAATGCGTCTGTTTTTTCCCCTGCAAATGGTATCAAAAAGGGGTTGTGGTGCTAAAATCACCATCTCCCCAGCTTTCAGGGACAAGCAGACGTTTGTCAGAAAACCAACATTTTTTACACAGTTTTGGCATTTTTCTGGGACATATCCTATTTTTGCTATTTTTTGTGTTTTCAACCTCCTTCCAGTAAATGGTAGAAATGAGTATGAAATAAATAATGGATCCTGGAACGCTATACATTTCAGAAAATTTGCCAAAATTCTGAATTTAGCAAGGGGTCATTTGTGTAGATCCTTCAAGGTTTCTTTATAGAAACTAACAGTTAAATATAGGAAAAATTGAAAATTAGTTGAAAAAAACAACAGTTTGTGTCAACGTTTTCACCTGTAACTTTTTCTAATTATGACAGCTGTTTGAAAGCAATATACTGTACATCCGCTGGACCTTTCTGATTGTGGGGATATATAGGACTTGTAGATTCACCAAGAACCTGACGAACCCAGAGCCAATAACTGAGCAGCGACTTGCAATAATTGTTTATTGTATACCGGGTATATAGCAATTATTCTGGAATAAATGTATACATGGAAAAATCGGTATGAAAGACACCTATGTATTTCTGAAATGGGAACAAAATATAGAGTTTAGAAACAGTAGATATTTGCACATTTCCAAAATTGGGAATACCCATACTAGCATGAGAATTATAGGACATTTTTCAAAATGACTTCTTTTTTACACATTGACTTTCATTTGGAAGGCAGAAATGCATCGAAAGTCAATAACAGTTGCTCTACAATTCTGTGTTACCCTAAGGTACCTCACTTGTGTGGGTAGGCCTAGTGCCCGCGACAGGAACTGGCCCAAAACGCAAGGTGGACACACCGCATTTTCACAGTGAAAAATGACCCTTTTTTTGCAAAGTGACTAGCGGTCGTTTTTTAACCAAGGGGAATCCAGGATGGGGTGACTTGACTGGCTCTCACCAGGTTCTGTTGCCCAGAATCCCTTGCAAACCTAAAAAATTGTCAAAAAAACACATTTTTCTCACATTTCTGTGGTACAAAGTTCTGGAATCTGCGTGATCCACAGAATTCCACCCACCCCGCGTTCCCCAAAGTCTTCCGAGAAAAATGGTACCTCACTTGTGTGGGTAGGCCTAGTGCCCGCAACAGGAAAGGGCGCAAAACACAACGTGGACACACCACATTTTAACAGTGAAAACTGACCCATTTTGCAAAGTGCCTGGTCTGTATGAAGAAATAGTGGGAATGTATGGTCTTTGCTCCAGGCATTAACACTGGACGCAATCTAGAATTCCCAGGGCCAAATGTGGCCTCTTAAAAGCAATGCAGCCGTCAGAAATGCCTGGAGCACCGACCATACATTCCTACTATTTCTTCATTCTACACAGATGTGAGGCCGGACCGCTCCTTTTGTTCATCCTACACTGAGCCCAGTGTACTTCATTGGAACACACTTTATGTGTAGCCAGACTTCAGTTTCGTGAGGATACTCGCCTTATTGAGCCCTGATGAAGTTCTCCATGTGAGAAGGAAACGCGTTGGCTGAGTGTAATGCTCCCATATCGTGAGAAATAAGCAATTGAAAACAAAGACTTTTTTTGAAAACCCAATACCAATTCTCTGGACTTCATTACCTGGCGCACGCCCATCCCTTGCTTCATTTAGCATCTGAACCACAGAGGCGTCACCTGAAGGCTGATGCCCGGGCTTTTTGCGCTGGACTTTTACTGCATTTGAAATTAGTGTAAGGTGCAGAAGCATTAGTCCGCCGTCAATTTTCTCTCTGAGTGGGTCTGTGACTGGGTGCGTGAGTGTCTCAGATTGTCTCTGAGTGGATACATGAGTCTCTGAATGGGTCTGTGACTGGGTGCATGACTCTGATTCGGTCGGTGAGTAGGTACATGAGTCTCTAAGTGGGTGTGTGAGTAGGTGCATGAGTCTCTAAGTGGATCTGTTAGAGGGTGCATGAGTCTCTGAGTGGGTCTGTGAGTGCATGCATCAGTGTCTGAGTGGGCCTGTGGCTGGGTGTGTGAGTGGCTCACTGTCTGTGAGTGGGTGCATGGGTCTCTCAATGGATATGTGACTGGGTGTGCATGAGTATCTGAGTGGGTCTGTGAGTGGGTGTGGGAGTATCTAAGTGGGGCTGTGAGTGTGTACCTGAGTCTCTAAGTGGGTTTGTGAGTAGGTGTGTGAGTCTCTGAGTGAGTGTGTGAGTAGATGCATGAGTGTCTAAGTGGGTCTGTGAGTGGGTGCATGAGGTCTGAGTGGGTCTGTGAGTGAGTGTGTGAGTCTCTAAGTGGGTCTGTGAGTAGGTGCATGCCTGAGTGGGTGTGTGAGCAGGTATGTGAGTCTCTCAGTGAATGTATGCATGAGTGTCTGAGTGGGTCTGTGATTGGATACTGGAGTCTGTGAATGGGTCTGCGAGTGGGTGTGGGAGTATCTAGGTGGGGCTGTGAGTGTGTATGTGTATGTGATTCTCTTAATGAGTGTAAGAGGGTGCATGAGTCTCTAAGTGGGTTTGTGAGTAGGTGTGTGAGTCTCTGAGTAAGTGTGTGAGTAGATGCATGAGTGTCTGAGTGGGTGTGTGAGTCTCTGAGTGGGTCTGTGAGTGGGTGCCTGAGTGTCTAAGTGGGTCTGTGAGTGGGTGCATGAGGTCTGAGTGGGTCTGTAAATGAGTGTGTGAGCCTCTAAGTGGGTCTGTGAGTAGGTGCATGAATGAGTGGATGTGTGAGTGGGTACATGAGTCCCTTAGTGAGTGTGTGAGTACCTGTGTGGGTCTGTGAGTGGGTGCATGTGTGTCTGTGTGGGTCTGTGAGTGAGTGCATGAAGTCTGAGCGGGTCTGTGAGTGTGTGCGTGAGTCTCTAAGTAGGTCTGTGAGAAGGTTCATAAGTCTTTGAGTGGGTCTGTGAATGCATGCATCTGTGTTTAAGTGGGTCTGTGACTGGGTGTGTGAGTGTCTCACTGTGTCTCAGAGCGGGTGCATGGGTTTCTGAGTGGGTCTGTGACTGGGTGCGTGACTCTGAGTGGGTGTGTGAACGGGTGCATGAGTCTCTGGGTGTTTCTGTGTGTGGGTACATGAGTGTCTGAGTGGGTATATGAGGTCATGAGCCTCTGAGTGGGTCTCTAAGTGGGTGTAAGATAGTGTGAGTGCCTCTGTGAGGGAATGTGTTAGTGACTGAATGAGTCTGTGAATGAATTTTGTTTTATGTTTTCGGTGATATTTGTGAAATCGTTACATGGGGAGACGCTGTGCACCGCAACACATTTGCAAATATCGTATGTGGAAAAAAACATTTTCCAACGTGTTTTACACATATGGGGTCCCTCAAACACCCCTATATACCAGCCATGGAGGCAGGGTACCTTTATGTTGACCTCTTCTTTTACTTTGAATAAATATTTTAAGCCCTCAGGACCGTGTTCTGTTACATAAAATGATAACTTTCTGCTCAGGTTGTGGTCAGTCAATCACAGCATTCCTTTTGGCACGTGCATTTGCAATTCATTGCTTAATATTCGCACAGTTTTTCACCCCTCTAGATACACAAATTTGTTTTTCCTCAAATATCTCGAAAACTACTGGACAGATTTACACCAAATAACAAAAACAGCTCTTTCAGTACCAAGCGCTACCTTTCTGCAAAATTTGGTGTAATTCCGTCCAGCGGTTCAAGCTGTAGTCGTGTATAAAATATCTACTGGTATTAAAATTGGGAAAAAGCATTTTAGGACCCCTCATTGTTTCTCCCCCCGCTTGACGGATCACCCCAAAAATGTAAATACAGCGGCTATACTGAGCATCATATTAATTTTGAAAGGTTTGTGAAGATTCGTCACATAGCACCAAAGATATTGGGAAAACAAAATACGCTTTTCCTATAGAAACCAGTTCCTAACTATAACTACCTATATATATTTTTATTGATATTCACTGGAAGAACGTAAGGTTACAGGGATGTTATAGTTAGGTTCATATTTTACCCACACAAAACCATAAAAATTCACCAGTTATTGTTAAACTTACAGTAATGTTAAGAAACCAAACATTACATCGTGGCCAAAAGTTACTTAACGGCACAAGTTATAGGTTCTTCACCTTAATGTAACTATAAGTATACCTATAGCAGCTGAATTTCTATTGTTTTGTGTGGATTTTTATGGCTTTTTCAAATTCTAAGTAATATATACTTGGATTGGGTATCTGCGAATCCACAGAGGATCTGCATCACTAGATATGCAAAGTTTTATTTCTTTCATAACTCCAAAACTACGGAACAAATTTATACCAAATTACAAAAAGGGCTCTTTCTGGACCAAAAGCTAGCTTTGTGCCAAAACGTGTAAATCCGTTCAGCGGTTCGGCCTGTAGCCGTGTCTAAAAATTAACAAAATTCCCATTGACATTGCATGTGTCGTATCGTACAGTGTAGTGTTATAGAGTCTAGTGTTGTGGAGTGCAATACAATGGAATGGAGCAGATTGGAGTGGGTTATGTATAGTGGAGTAAAGCATTACATACTTGAGTGCATGGTGTGTTGTATAGTCGAGTGGAGTATTGTAGAGTATAGTGACGTGTTCTACGGAGGAGTGGCGTGTCGTACAGTACAGTTAAGTCCTGTACAGTGGTGTATCGGCGACTGTAGTGTCGTGGAGTATCGCAGAGTGCAGTGGAGTGTCGTTGAGTGGCATAGGTTGAGTAGAGTGTCACAGAGTGTCGTACTTTCAGTGTAGTACGTTGTTGTACAGTGGCATAGAGTTTTGTAAAGTGCAATTTATAGAGTACAGTAGAGTGTTGTAAAGTGGAGCAGCATACATTGAAGTGTTGTACAGTGGTGTACAGTGGGCTAAACTGTTGTAAAGTGTTGTTGAGTTGAGTGGAGTGGAGTGGAGCTGCATAATGTAGAGTGGACTAAAGTGTCATATAGTGGAGTGGTGTCTAACATAGTACAGTGCTGTGCAGTGTATTACACCGTAGTGGTGTAGCATACAGTGGAGTTACATGTTATAGAGTAAAGTGGCATATCGTACAGTGGAGTGGTATGCCATATTGTAGACTGTGTGAAACTTTCATGGAGTGGAGTGAGGTAGAGTAGACTAGAGTGTGATACGGTGTGCTCAAGTGGAGTGGCATATACTCTTGTAGAGTGTAGCGGCATACAGTGCCAGTGAGTGGAGCGGCGTGCAGTGCGGTGACATACAGTGGAATAGTGTAGAATGAAGTCTCATAGAGTGGAGCAACGTCCAATGGAATAGCATACAGTGGAGAAGGGTACTGTGGAGTGGCATAGAGGGAAGTAGCATAGGGTGGAGCTGCATATAGTGGTGTGTCCTTAACTGGATTGGAATACAGTGGAGTGGAGTGGGGTAGAGTGGTGTAGTATACAGTGGAGTGAGGTACAGCGGACTAGTGTACTGTGGAGTGCCATAAAGTGGAATAGTATAGATTGGAATGGCATACAGTGCACTGCCATAGAATGGAATAGCTTAGAGTGGAGTAGTATATAGTTGAGATATGTACAATATAGTGGCATACACTGGACTAGTGTACAGTAGAGTAGGGCACAGTAAAATAGCATAGAATGCAGCCACGTAGGGTGGAGTTGCTTTCAGTGGAATAGCAGAGAGAAGATTGTCATAGAGTAGTGTACAGTGGACTGTCATAGAATGGTCGTGTAAAGTGGATTAGCATACAGTGGAGTGGCATAGAGTTGAGTGGTGTTCAGTAGTTTGGCATAAAGTGGAGTAGCATACAGGGGAGTGGCATAGAGTGAAGTGCCATACAGTGGAATAGCATACATTGTAGTGGTGTACAGAGGAGTGGCTTAGTGTGGAGTGGCATACAGTGGCAAAGCATAAAGTAGAGTACCGTACGCTGAAAGAGCATACAGTTGAGTAGCATACAGTGGAGTGGTACACGGAGAAGTGGTGTAGACTGGAGCGCCGTACATAGGAGTTGGGTACAGTGGAGTAGCATACAGTGGAGTAGAGTACAGAGTCAAATAGCGTAGAGTTGAGTGACGTAGAGTGTGGTCACGTACATTGAAATAGTCTATAATGGAGTGACTTGGAGTGCCGTACAATGGAACAGCGTACAGTGGAGTTTTGTAGTGGGTAGAGTGGAGTGGCATACAGTAGAATAGCATACAGAGGTGTGGTGAAGAGTGGAGTTTTGTACAGTGTAATATCATACAGTGGAGTAGCATAGAGTGTAGTGGCATAGAGTGCAGTGGTGTACAGTGGAATGAGGTACATTATAGTGGCATACTGTAGGATAGCGTAGAGTGGAGTGTTGTAGTGTGGAGTGGCGTAGAGTGGAGTCCCGTATAGTGGAAAAACGTCCAATGGAGTGACGCAGAGTGGAGTGGCAAAGATTGAAAGAGCTTACAGTGCGGTGGTGCACACTGAAGTAACATACAGTGGAGTGGCACAGAGCAGAAGCATAGAGTCTAGTGTCATTGGGTGTAGTTGCATACAGTGTAGTAACGTAGAGTGAAGAGTCATACAGTGGAGTGGCGTAGACTGGAGTGTGATAGAAGGAGTGGCATAGAGTGTAATAGCGCACTGAGGAGTCATGTAGAGAGGAATGGCTTAGACTGGATTAGAGTGATGTACAGTGGATTAGAGTGGAGTGTCGTTTAGTGGACTGACAGAGCGGAGTGGCATAGAGTGAATAGCATAGAGTGGATTGGCATTGAGCAGAGTGTGGCAATTGAAACAGACATAGCGTGAAAGTGTGTGAACAGATGTAAATGTAATGTGTCAGGAATAAACATTATGAGATGGAAATGGTAGTATGTGTGAATAGTGTAAGTGGTGTTAAAGTTATAAGTTTGAAAAAACTAAGTTATATATTATGCCGCAATATACTGCTTTAACTTCATGGTATACTGTGGTACATGCGGATGAGAAGTCAGTATGTGGTTGGCTCGTTACTTGTTGGGTGTAAAGGGATATGCTGGCGCTCATATAGTAATCACAGTGAATTAGTTGCAAAGCACAAAGTCTAAGGTGCATGCAAAAAATAGGGGAAGAAAACACCCTACTTCCCTAAACTCAATCAAGAGATTGAACAGCTTAATCACAATTTTTTGGGAGCACACAATTGCATCTATAGTTCAAATCATAAAATACAATATCACTAATAATCAGTTGGGCTCTTGTTCTTCTTTTATTGTTCCTCAATTTCTCCAATCCCATATGCCTGCCAACGCGTTTCGCCGGGGTGGGATTAACCTACGGCTTCGTCAGGGCTGGAAATAACACAGAGTACGTATTTGTAATAATAATCTACGGTGTATTACATTTATACCATAGAGCCCACATTTTTGAAAACCCAGCGCAAATGGATTATTCAAGCCTTTCATCATGTGCAACATGTTACTTCATATGCACCTATAAATATAAATTCATATTTCTTATAATACATATTTTGTGAAGATCATGTTAAGCGCAAATCATTAACTAATATTGATCTTTTATTTCCCGTACATCCAGTTCTCTAGTGAATTGTGACCAAACTCTTTAGTTTTCTTCATTTCAACCACAGTGTATTTATATCTATAAAGCCAGTGTGAAAAGTATAAAACCACGTCTTCCGACGCCAGTACCTCAAAACTCCTCAAAATGTATTCCTGTTAAATTAAATAAGACATAAAGTCTCTTATCATTCTAGATTTATGAGGCAAAAGGTTCATTATTCCAATCATTTGATCATTAGTAACAATATTATTAATTTTAATTAAAGAAATCATACCTTGTTACAGACAGCTCTCAATAATATAACTATATCTTCCTTCCTTATAGTTCTTGTGGATGTTGCGGTATTAATATATTTCAAATCTAAATCAAAAATGACGTCATGTTACACTTCGTCTAGTGCATCACAAACAAGTGTCATGATAAGTATACTTATTTAGTCTCTCATGTCATTCAGAATATATTCTAAAGCTTATCGCTAAGTCTATTTTACAACTTTCAACCAACAGCTGATCAATGCCCCTAATGGCTCGTAAATGCTAATTTAATCCTCAGAGTAAAACCATACACAAAATTTAGTTTCAAAGTACTTTCGCCGCTTGAGAAATATTAGAAATGCCACAATGAACACAGCGAGAGTATTCTTACCAATTATTTCAAACTTCAAGTGTATATTGAAGTATCTC
This sequence comes from Triturus cristatus, assembly GCF_964204655.1. Lineage (NCBI taxonomy): Eukaryota > Metazoa > Chordata > Amphibia > Caudata > Salamandridae > Triturus > Triturus cristatus. The sequence goes on from NC_140591.1 coordinate 800,460,122, forward strand.
AAACCACCGCCTGCCACCATAAAATTAACAGCTTCTTCCGAGTCCTGGCAGGAAGAATCAAAGATAAAGAGAACGGATTAACCCCTCTTATCTACACAGTATATTATCGTGTCTCGTTAGAGAGCAAAGTAACTACGCTTAGTCTTACCTTTAACTCCGGAACCTTCATGTGGTTGGCTAATGGCTGTGTTTACCCGGAGTAAAAGTCAGCCATGTAGTTCTTAGCACAGTTTGGCCGCGTTCTGCTGCGTTCTGTGTTATAGTCTTAGATAAAGGTAAGTAGTAGGCTTTATTGCTGTTCACTACCTATTACCACTTTGTTAAAGTAATAATAGTTAGCGACATTTATTTATAATTTTCTGTATATTTTTCCAGCAATTTAGGGAAAACTTCACATTTAAAAAACATGTTTTTAAGTTGCCCAATAATTTATAGATATTACAGTGGTACTCCATAGACTTTTTCGTATATATTTTAACATGTTTAATTAGAAAATACATTCTAGTAAACTATATGTGTAAAATATCATTTTTAACTGTGTATTTTAAAGTTTTTTTATTTAAATTTATTTCAAGTACTACAGGACTCCCTATGCAGTACCGCAGTACTTCGTACATTTTTAAAAATATATAGAAACTTAAGAATATTTTTCCCTACTTATTACCATTTGAATAGAGTGGTAATAAGTAGGGGAACATGGTCAAATTGAGTACTTACCTATATCTGAAGGCATAGCGCAGAACACAGCCACAGTGTACCTAAAAATAACATGGCTGCCTTTAACTTTTGTAACGGCTTGCACGAGATACCGCCAAAGTACCACAACTACAGATATCACTAAGTAAAAATGCCTGATAACTTAAAAAATACTTCCCCCACTTACGTGTAGTAGTTCCCAAAAAGATCACCTGCTCACCATAATGTGTAGTTGTGAGAAGTTGGCCTGGCATATGCTGTCAGTCAGTCAAATAACTTTATTTGGTTTAAATAAACCATAAAAGTAAGACATTCATACACAATATATGCAAATATTTCATCTCGAGTTAATACAATAAAATGTCATTTGACTCAAATAAACCACAATTTCTCATGAAATTATTAGAATACAGAACTCTAAAATTCTACGAATATAAGCAGGAGACGTCAGTTTTGTTTAGGATTCATACCGTTTCCTTATTATGAAAGTGTTCCTGATAAAATGTATAACTACAGTGCAAATTACTTCATTCGATAAGGATAATAAAAGATTAAAACCCTCCTGGTAGTTGCAAGGACGAGCTTTTTAAAAAAAAGGAATTAGGAACCGGGCCCTTGGTTCCCTATAAAGTGCGTAGGATAGAATAAGGTGCAAAGTGCTTTGTTTTGTTAAATTGTCGCACGGACAGGGTGAACTTTCCCTTTACGTAACTAAGCCATGGAATGGCCTCGGCATTGTCCAACATCATGCATTCCCTGACAATCTATTTTGTTAGCATTAAGTCTTTCTCCCAGAGGATTAATGGGGCAATATTAATCCGATCCGCAATAAAATCAACCCCTAGCTCAGTGTGGCATAATGCCGAAGGGGCGCTTTGGGGAATCATCAGTAGTCTCTTTAGGAACTTATTCTCTAATATCTGACGTTTTGTGCTTTTATAATAACCCCATACTCCCGCCCCATAGGTGGCAATAGACAAACATTTTGATCTATATAAAGTTATCAGTTCCACTACCGGCTTATGGCCCAATTTACTCGCAAAGCGGAAGAGACCCTCCACTGCCCAGCTAGTGTTCTGGACCCTGGATGTGATAAGCTGTTCCCAATTCAATTTATCATTAAAAACATTCCCCAAATAGTTAAAATTTGAGACCATGTCAATATTCTTATCGTTTACCATAAACTTTCTTGATTTGGTCTGACTAGGACCACAGATCATAATATAAGATTTATTAAAATTTACCTTTAGGTCCAAAGCTGACATAAATGTATTAAAAACAATCAATGACTTCTGTAGGCTGTTAGTGGTTAAGGCCATTGAAACCGTGTCATCCGCATATGACAACAACGAAATTGGCTTCCCCCCTATTCTTGGTAGATCTAACTCCTGGCTTTTCAGGGCAGAGTCAAGGCTGTTAGTGTACAAGAGGAAGAGGAAGGGGGACAGTATGCACCCCTGACGTACTCCCTCCATAGAGACAATGGGCCCTGTTCTTTCACCCCATGGACCATATCGTATAGACACCGTGGTGGATGCATGCAGCCTACGTAATAAAGTGACTAGGGGGTTCCTCATGGCCCACAGTTTACCCCTATTGACCGTGTCAAAGGCACTGGACAAGTCCATAAAGGCAAGGTGTAAGGACCCCTTCCTTGCCTTCATGTACTTGCCCATAATCAGTAGTAGGTTTAGTGACAGTTCATTTGTCCCCATGCCTCTTCGGAATCCATATTGGGTTTGGGATTTCATACCTTCAGAATCTGCCCACGTCTCAAGGCACGCTATGATCACCCTCCCTAACACCTTGACCGTGGCGTCAATTAAAGAAATGGGCCTATAACAAGAAGGATCTTCCTTCTATCCCTTTTTATACAAGGGGACCACTATGGCCTCTTTCCATGATACTGGGATTGGGCCAGTTATTACGGCTCTGAAGACATTTGTCAAGAGGGGTGCCCAAAGTTGATGGTTACTCTTAAATAAATCAAGGGGCACCCCATCTGGGCCAGGAGCTTTTAAGGGTATACCTTTTTTGAGAGCCTCCTCCACCGCGCTCACAAGTAGCGAGGAGCTCAGAAGTTCAGCAGATATTATGTCAAGTGGGACCTCCTGAGTTATGTCCAAATTAGTATACCGTTCGGTTGAAATATTTTTGTGTAATGGGATTCCCAAATATCGCCTGGTATTAAAGTATCCATGGCCCTTGAATTCTCGGAGAACAAGGGCCGATTTACTATCTCCCAAAAGCTTTTAGAGTCCCTTAATGCACCTGCTCTCTAGGTCCTCCCAAGCCTTTTTCCCTAAATCCTGTTTCCTCTGTGTAACTATAAGCTTATAGGACTGCCTTGCATTCCTAATAAGAGCTTGATCTCGTGGGCTGGTATCCAGAGCCTTCTTTAGGTCCTTCTGGGCCCTTGTACACTTGACATCAAACCATTTGATGCCCTTAGGTTCCCTTGATGCCAGCGAGCTCGTCAAGTTATTTGCCACGTCTCTACCAATTTCCTGGAACCTGTGCACAACCGTTACGGGGGGGGGGGCATCATGATAAAGGCATTTCAAGATCTTGTGTAAGTTTGCCTTAACCGTTTTCTCCTCAAATTGAATGGAATTTGTCTTATTCCATTTTATTCTCACACCTTGATTTGAGCTGTAGTGAAGGGGGCGACCATCACCCTCCTTTTTATTGAGCAACTACATATAATGAGTCAATGAGCGGATTGTGGTCGCTAGCGTTATTTGGCACCACCTCAAACCATCTACCGAGTTTTTAGATATTAACATAAAATCAATAACACTTCGCTTTCCTCTACCCATATAGGTGGGAAAGGGAGTTTCGGGATTGCTAACCAGTGTATCCATAAAACACAAATCATTTGTAACAGTAATATTATTTAAGGCCTCTCCCTGTGGTGCATGTAAAAAATGGGTTAAGGGTGGACCCTCAGTATCTGTTAACCCACATACTTTTTCTGCACTGTGCCTGCACAGTTAAATCCCCGACCCAATAGATGCACAAGGGTTGCCATATCCCCACAGTTTTCTCAATTTCCTCTTTGAGATTTACACTAATGTCACATCTATTGAATCGAAGAAATTATAGTACCAGTTGATTAAAATAATTTTTTCCTGTAACAGATTTGAGATCAAAATCAATTGGTACCACGGTGAATTAACTATAGATTTGACATTAATAGACCCATACTTTACAGAGATCAAAGTCGCCAGGCCTCCTTTCGCTCTTCCGGCAGGCGAGGTGATTGCGTGCACATTAAGGGAATAATAACCATCCAATTCAATATTCTCCCTAGCCCATGTTTCCTGGATACTGATAATATCGAAGGTCTTTACATACTTTAACCAACTCTCATCCTCAAGGTTTGAAGAGATGCCCGAGATATTCCAGGAAATGATTTTCAAAGGTCTGGTTATGCGCTGCCTTCTCCCTTGCTCCTCCCTATTACTAGGTGTTACGGGATCTAAACCAGTCCCTCCCCTGCCTAGATCTGATAAGATAGAAGGGCCTAAACGGTCATCCAAATTCACCTGCCTCTCATCACTAATAGGTGTGTACGGCAAAGTGCATATGTTATCGGCCAAGTGGTGTAGCCCCTTCCCATTTCCTTCTATTCTACTCCCTGAAAAGTGTATTTCCCTAGGTAACACTTGTATTCCTATCAGCTCAGTTGGGTTATCTGGATTATATAAATCTGTGGTAGTCAATCAATATCTGTTAGACTTGACAATACCTCAAAGCGGTTGGGGTGAAGCCATGGGGCAGGCTGGGGGGGAAGGTTTCTATGTAAAGGCTGCTGGCAGGGCGTGAAGCCCCCCGCAGGGGGTGGTTAAAAGTAACCCAAGGGGTGGGCTTTTATGTGCTGTGAGGCGGAATCTCTTGCATGATGCAAAGCGATTTCCGCCCATCTCTTATCGTTAAAATTCACAACTACACAATCTTCTTCTATGTCTTTTTGAGTTCTCCCTAGCCAGTTCACACGTCTTGCCATTATGATGTGCTTACCCCAGTTTACATGGGCATGTGTGTTACTAGTACACCAATGGATAGATTTATTTATAAGGCTCTGACAGGATTCCTGCCTGCCTAAATGCGGCCTCAGAACCCCGTCAGAATCAACGTATACGGAGTACATTCTGGAGGAAGGTCTAGGATCATATTTCCATCCTGGCGAGTTTCATCTAGGTCCCTACTAGGCAACTGTTTGGACCCATTGCTCCCACTAGAGTCCCTTTCGATGCTCAGGGTATTAAGGTCCCCTTGGGCATTACTGGCCCTCCACCCTGTGCCACCCAACCCAGCTGTCCGAATTTGCCAGCCAGTTTGGGTGTCTGTGTGACTAGCATTATCATGATAGTTACCTGGTATGTTAGGTTCTGCTCTAGGGTTTGTGGATCTATCTTTTGCTAATCTCTCACTCACATCACCACATGGAGTGGCATTAGAGGCAACATCCTCGCCTCTTTCTGTCGGGCAATTGCCCATTGGGCATCCTACCTCCCTCCCAACTTGCTTAGCCAAACACCCTGTTGACCCCAGACACACTAATGGTGGCAGCAATTGGCTCAGATGGTCCTCAATACGGCCTAAACGAAGTAAAATAGGCTCTAAAGAATTCGCCACTATTGTCCCAATTTGGGCTACCAACATATCTACATCAGGTGGGCATTTTGACTTTTCCAGCCCTCCCCCTCTGCTTTTTCCCATAGAGCCCGGGGGATTTTGCTTTGTCCGCTTATTCCTGGGCAACTGTCCCAAAGTCCGCTGTTCAGGTTCAGATAGATCAGTGCGCTTCATTTTTCCCCCAACTGAGTTTTGGTCTCCATTTGTCATAGGTATTACAGTCTCCAAGGCTTTAGGTTCTTCACCCAGGGGGCCCTGACTCCGGGTCATGACTGTAGGTGAGAGGACAATTGGAGCTTCATTATTCCCAGTAGGGGGGGTCAACATTTACTGTTCGTTCGGGGGCCTCTGTAGTTACTAGGGTGACAATCTGGGCAAGCTGCGTATGAACGTCTTCGGTGACAGATTGTGGGGCCAGCGATAATCTACGCTCCGCTAGTTTAATCCCTTTATTTAGCGCCCCCACAGCTTTTTGCAAGAAGCCATCTAATATGGAATCAGTGCATTTTTGGCGCGGGGGTAGTTTTCCACCACACTAATGTCACCAAACAATGTCACAGCTTTCGGCTTTTTCCCAGACTTTTACGCCTCCCCGCTCCTTACTTTTATGTTCGTTATACGTCTGTTGTCAAGAGCCAAGGGATGTTGCCCAGCCCAGCCTCTCCCTGCCACGTCCCGCGCCGCGGAAGCCCTGCACACTTCTTAAGCGCCTCCTGGCGCTCCAAATCAACATGGGCGGCGTGGGGGTGCTGTGCTTGAGGTCCCCTGGAGGTGCTGGGGTTTGTGGTCCTACCTCGCTCACGGCTGGGACCGGAACGTTTCAAGCACCCAGATGACTCTCTTGGCGGTGGCGGTGGCGGCAGCAAAGGAAATACAAAACACCAGGTAAGGTAAGCTCAGCTCCTCCTCAGCTTATTCAAAATACAGCGAATCAGCCACAATAGCTCATATGCTGCCTCCGAGAGCAGTAGAGCCGGTTAGCGGTAGAACCCAGACAAAGCAGGCAGAACTGGCATCATTCTCGACCCTGCTGTCCCGCTGTCGGCGCGTAGGTGCGTAGACTCTCTTTACCTCCTCAGTGATTCTTCTTCCCGTCAGCGCGAACATACAGCGGCCATCCAAACTCAAAGACTCTGTAGGGCGGCATCTTGGATGTGTCTCCTCGAGCTCCCGCCTCAGTTGGTTGCACTTCCAGTGTAAAATAGTTCCTCCGGCATTGCAATGAAAGCACCCAGAGTCCAGCCGGTGCCGCTGCTTGTCTCTGCGCGGGGTTAGCAGGAAGCAAAGTGAGGGACCCCGGAGCTGCTCGCAGGGAGAAAGGGACCCACAACGCATGTCCTCTCCCGGCAGCAGCTGAGAGCTCAACTGTACCACAACTACAGATATCACTAAGTAAAAATGCCTGCTAACCTAAAAATACTTCCCCCACTTACGTGTAGTAGTTCCCAAAAAGATCACCTGCTCACCATAATGTGTAGTTTTGAGAACTTAGCCTGGTGTATGCTGTCCACTAATTTAAGTGAGCACCTTGTACCACTCCAAATAACCATTAAGGTGATTAGGTCAAAGATAACCTTTATTGAAAGCTATCCTAGTGGTAGCTATGGAGAGCAGCCTTGAGGCTAAGTCTTGAAGGAATGTTAAGCACCTTGTTTAACTAGAATGCAATCTTATAGTATTGGTTAAATGAAAGGGAAAACACACAGTAGTTATAAATATATGTATTTGTTATATATAACACTCTCTAGTATCCTCTACATGAGGAGAGAACACAAATCAAATAATACAGTTGCAAAGAATCAAAGTAAGTAGCACAATACACAGTGGGCTCCCGGGGAGACCAAACCATATACCACAAGAACCATAACTCGGGACTAGACCTGGTCTAGAAGGTGTAGAATCACTGGGACACAAAGGAACCACCCAAGGTGAGTGAGTAGGGACCCCACGTAGGACGGGTGCAGAGTGAGAACATGACCGCGTGCTCTGTACAATTCAATGGGAAAGTCGCGGTTGGAAAATCAGAGATTAAGGGCCCTTCCCAGCGGATTACGGAGACAATTCTTGGAATTTAGGAGTTTGGAGTGCCACCCCACCCGTGGATACCTTTGTACCAGAGTTACCTATCCCAGAGGAGCCGAGTGCATAGGCACAAAATGGCGTCGGAAAACTCTGTCGTTCTCTATGGATGTCGACAAAGAAATGCTGCTGCTGGAAGTAAGAAAAGCGTCCGGTGAAATCCAAACGTGGATTCTAGATGTGAAGAACCTGAAAGCAGAGGGCACAGAGTCTGGGTCACTTTGGAGTAACCAGGGGCTCGGTAGATGAATGCCCCCTGATGTTGGTTGCTTCAGGTGTGATGACAGTGATCTTGACTCTTCAGCTGTGAGGAACGGGAAACCTCTAGGGAGATGCATCACGTAGTAAAGCCCTGCGCCACATCATACCTGCATCAGGTATAATATATGCAGGGTGGGCTTTCCCACACAGGAAAGCCTCATAGAAGTGATGCAGTGAAATCGACAAGATTTCACTGCGCCACTTCTAGGACGCCACTGCATCAAAACCTCACGCCTGCTTGGAACAGGCGTAAGGAGTGACACAGCACAATAAGTATAGGCCTCCCCATGCATTGTTGGAGTTGTGTCGTGCTTGCGACACAACTCTAGCAATGCATGACTTTTGCGCCAACAGATGCGTAAGAATTTCTGATGCATCTGTCAATCCTTGTGCCATGGTGCACTGTATTGTATCTACGAAAAATCCATGGTAGCGCAAGGGTTTTCGCACGCAGGTGCAGGGAAACTGACAAACCTGCCCCCCAAATTTTAAGGAATTCCTAAACTTGGGAATCCTAATATATCTGTATGGATAATTTCCTCACAGAGGTAGGTAGGGCATTCTAACATTCCTGTTTATTTCTTGACTCAATAATCATATTTCGCATTCTGACACTACGATTGAACTATTTCACCAAACTAAAACGAAAGACTGACTGCATGGCATCAGTTTTTAGACACTCAGCCGCATAATTTTTCCAAGTAGTGCACAAATGCCAAAAATACGCTTTCAGGGTTGATGCTTCTGCATTTCATTCTATTTTTAGAAGGGATGACGTTGCCCCGGGCGAGGGCAATACTGTAGTTTCCAGTGGAGGATTGCAAAAGAGAGCACTTGCGATCGCTTACCATCTCCTTCACGACTCACAGAACAGCTTTAACTGGTAATGACAATCTGGGAGCCTGCAGTCATTCCAGTTCACCTCTCCCAGTGCGTTCGCTGCTAAATGAAACTGAATTCTCGGTGCCGTTCAAAGTGGAGTCTGAAAATAAACCAGGATGGACTGCGTGCACCCCACCACAGGAGGTACAAACCGCTGTAACTACAAAAACAGTGTGACCTTGAAGCATAGCAAGCAGATGCTGCACGCTAGTCAGGATTCCTCAACCTGAAAGATTACCGGAAGTGCAATATTCATTAAACTCCTCTCAATTTTCCGGTTTCTTGTATTTGGGGGTGCATGCAGTTTACAATCAGGGAAAGAACAATTGTTGACCGCGAAATCAGTCAGTGTTTGGAAAATATTTTCCACCTTCTTTGTAATATTTTTACAGCGCGGTCTATTTATGTTGTGTTACTGTTGAAGTGTGGCTGTTTTTCGGTGCAATTATATTTTTCACAGTTGGACACTAATCTTCTTTTGTTAAGGTCTTGGTCCAAAAATTCTTGATCTTTTTCGAAAATCTTGTTGCTTTGGAGCAAGTGTGGTGGCTGCGCAAAATTCTGTATGAGAGGTGTGCGTCTCTTAGGTTGTGGGGCACTATATAAAGGCTGATATACCGATCTACAGTAATATTGCAACCATTAATCAACTAGCATCACACCACTAGATAAGAATATAGTTCATATTTTTACCCCCATATCTGTTTATGTAGACATTGCTTGTGATATAGTAGTTAGGGTGATGTAGTGGATGCAATAATATTGTCATGCAAAAATATGTATGCGATTTTCTGAGTATATATACCTAGTGCTGATTTTTGTTGTCATAGGCAAACATATATTATGTGCGTGTGCCAAGACATAGGCCTATCTCACGGATTGTGTTCATGGACCAGGAGGGGCACTCAAGGTGCTACCCTAGTGGTGGGAGGCTACTGCCTATACAGAGTTAAGCTGCATGAGTGGGGTGGTAGCAGCATACTGTGTAGTGATCAGTGCAAGTGAACTGGTCCTTTTTAGGTCTCGCCTGAGCCAGCACATGCACTGCTCTGGCAAGACATTTAGGAGTGGAGTTTTAGAAATCCAACCACAGCTTTTTTTGGTGGCATAGAGCGTGCGGTTACGCGCACTATGACGAGCAGAGGCACCATCTCCCTCAATTTCTTTTTTTTTTGCTTTGACGGCCTTCCTAAAATGTGAACATGTAAAAACAACGAGAGCCAGTGCCCCCAGGCAGGGGGCATACGCAAGCGCAGTTCTCGGCCTTTACTTGTAATAAAACCCGTCTCTTTCCACAGCTGCGTCTCTCACTTACCCGCCCGTTCAGGTTACATCTGAGTGACTTGATGGTTAATTCTTAAAATACTGTAAACCTACTCGTTCCTGGGTGCTGTGATGCTGGCGCCCTCCGTGCACTCTAGCGGCCATAGCTACAAAAGCCGCAAACTTTCGGTTACTATGTATTGGTTGACACTCGTGTCGCTGTCTAATTAATTTGTGGAACCCTTGATCAGATAACGTCTCTGACCTATTGCGGTGGGAGAGATTGTTTTGTGTCTGTTTTTAAGCGCGTGTTTAATGTCTTCATCATTCGCCCACAGGGTCTCACGTATGTTCCATCGTAACTAAGTGCAGCATCACCGCTAGAAATGTTTTTGATTTGTTGCCATCAAGCATTAAACACTCCCCTGGAATACAATCTCATCAATATAAGCTATAACACAATTGTGCGGGGAAGAGTTTTGTAACGTGCAGCATTCTTTATAAAATCGCCTGAATCTCGTGAGAAGTGTCCTCCTTCATCTCAGTGGAGATAGTTCTAGAGCCCAACTGAGGAGTGGCTTCAGGCTTCATCCACCTAACTTGTTTGACAACAAGGCTTTTCTGAGACTCTTAACAGCTGTACTTAGATACATCTGAGAGTTTGCATATCCATATAAAAGAATTAGGCTGTTCTGAAAATGTAATATATTTGAGCAGTCTGCCTGAATGATGACAGAAATACTTATGTTGACCTACTGGTTCAGCCGCTAGGGTTCTTTCTCTACTCCCGAATAATGTGATATCTCTTGATTAGTTAGTCCTATACAGTTGGTCCAAGTAACTCGTGGAGGAATGAGATTTCACAGCCAAAAGAAGAAACACCCTTGTTAATATTCTTATTCTAGATTTTATAATTTCATTTAATAAATTAAGTTTAGGGTGCCTCTGTCCCTTTTTAAATTTGCCTAAATGTCCCAGAGCAGACTTTTTAAAATATATATTGTTATAGTGAATGCAAAGTGGTGATAGTTTTCCTTTTCTTTTCCTTGCCCTCTGTAGAAGGACGTAAGCATCATAAATGTGCTGACCTTAGTTTCTGCAGTTTACTCCATTGCCTAGCAGTGGAATCAATTTGACCTCCCTGACACGAGATGGTATCAATTGCCCCAAAGAAGCCATAAACAGTCCCATCCAATGGGATTATTGGATGTGGAGTACACTATCGCCACTTCTCATAACTATATTTTCATGGGTTGAGAAAGATGACAAAGCAATAGGAAAGATGACCAATAAATAGCCATGTGTCCAGCTCTCTGCAAATACATTTAAATTCTATTGAAAGATTGATACTCTCTTTGGCAGCAGTACTTAATGATGCAGCATTCATTCCAGAAGGTTAGAGCTACATACACCTCACCTCCTGATTGGTCTATTGTGACAGCAGTGGCTGTGTAAAATAAAAACAACAAAGCAATTCCAAAGGATACCAGCCTGTTACCGGCTAGCACCCACCTGCCCAAAATGTACCCGCTAATCATCACTGGAACACCAGATTTCCCATAGTGATGGCATGTATCATTAAAACCACTACACACTAAGGGGTAGTTCTGCTTGCAGGAGGCCATAGTAGTCCCAAACGAACAGTAGGTTTTTCTTTCTCCCTCACCCACCCTGTTCCTGTCTGGCACAGTAATGGACTTTATGTTGTTTAGGTTGTGTAGCAAGATGGAACTTTAACATAAGTGTTTTTTTTTACAAGCTATATGTGTTGTTTATATTGTAAATTACCACATTGGACAGTAATATGATTTTACAGTATTTCTCCTGTTATGGCAAGTTTATATGTTGAACATCATCATCAAAAATAACAAGACTAATTATTACCTTAGTTTACTGAATGTGTGATGTAATCAAAGAATACCAGACGGTGTTACTTTTTTGCAAATCCGTTCCTTGCTTCCAGGTCGTGGGCCCTAAAGAAGTAAATAAGTGCCATAAGAAATGAGACAGCCCCATTGCTCATCTCTACGGACTGTCAGATGTGCACATTTTAAACTTATTGTAATCCCCTCTAATGTACGACTGCTGATCTTCCCTAGCTACTTAGTGAATTACAGATCATAAGCAAATCAGTTGCTCCAGGTTGTTTTCCAATTGCTCCATTATTGTTCCATCTTATGGGTGCAATTCACATTTGATAGAAGACCCGAATTTGTTTTATGTTATGGGTATTAAAGTGTAAGATTACTTGATGATTTTTAAAGGTTTTTCTTTTTGAATGTATTTGTTTTTTTAATTGTGTAAAAGTGTATTCTTTTATGCAGACACTGACTAATAATTTTCAGTTAGAAATGAGGAAGTGAGCAGGTTGTATGCTCTACTGCTCACAATTAAAACAAGCATTGGCATAGCCAATAGGTCTCGCCTTTGGGAACTTATAAGTGTTTAGCCATGCAACAGTTAATCTTGTTGCAGTAAGGATATTGTGCTGCATAACTAAATACTTATAAGGTCCCAAAGGCGATACTTATTGGCTATGCCATTGCTTGTTAACCTGTGTCTCTGGAGTGAGATCTATAGGCTCACTCACTCAAAGTTTTGCTGCTGTGTGCTTAACTCACCCCTTGTCCTACATCAGATTGATGTGGAGTGCTGCGCAGCGCATGAATGGTTTGTCTGTGCTTGATGTATCTATGTCTGAAAAAGGTACAATACAGGGATAGTGCATTACTGTGCAGTGCGTGCATATTGAACGTATGTGCTAGATTTATGTGTGTCTGTGAGTTGTCCAGTACATGAAGGATATAGTGCTGTGCAGTGCGTCCATGTTGAATGTATGTACTGAGTGTATGTGTGCCTGTGAATGGTACAATAAATGACAGACTATGGGTTCCATTTTGGGAGGCCCAGGCCTGCATGGTGAAACATTGAGAGGAGGTAGATGAATCCACCCAGCCAGATTTTTGGATTTCTGCATTTCTGTAAGCTGGGTAGGACACACTGAAGAGTGGAGGTCTAGGCTTCCCCCGTACACTTCAAAGGGTGCTCCTTGATTCAGTGACCCCCCCGTATGCCGGAGGACTGCCAGGTAGTGAGCCATAGATATCACTCTGCTGATCAGGTCAAAGCTTGTGTGCTATGAGGTGTCGGGGATTCTCTATGCCGGGAGGAGCCATTGTGACATTGAGCTGCAATCACCGCTGTGCTGATCGGGCTGCAGCCTGTGTGCCATGAGGGAGCGGGGACCCCATATGCCAGGAGGAGCTGCCATGGATGGATTACCATGCGTAGTGGGCTGTAGCCCTTGCATGTGAAGAGCCAGTGACCCCGCTTGCTAGGAGGGGCCACTGTGCCGGAATCTGTCATGCCAATCATCTCAGTGCCTGTGTACAGTAGAGATATGGTGACCCCCGTATACTAAAAGGGTCAACGGAACTAGAAGGAAGTTTGATCTGACCCAGAGTGTCACCAGAGGAGTGAGGACACTGTGGGAACCCCTACACACTTACCCTGGGACAAGGGTTCAGGATCAGGAACTTTGCGCCACTTTCCCCCATTGTGGCATGGACCAAAGACTTACCCTGCAAGTAAGTGCTGCTAGGAACCTTTGGTCGCTGCAGGTATGAGGCGGTGTGTGAGGAACTCAATGACTGAGTGCAGCCTGTCTTGGCCACTTGCAGTGAACTCACCTGAACCAGCCGCTACCTCTTCGGTGCCCGCAGACATTGTGTGCTCAGGAACTCTGGATGCTCTGATCCTGCAGGTGTGGGGAAGACTGAATTCAGGCAAGTCGGCCCTTGGGAATTTTGCTTGCTAGAAAGTTCTTCCGCGCTGGAACAAACGCTTGACATTAAAACAGAGTTGGAGTGGACTCTTGAAACTCAGACTGTTAGTGGCCCTTTTACTGGATGTTGCCTACAGTAAATAGGAAATAACCACTGTCGCTAGAGCAAGGAGGAAGTGGTACCGGGAACTGCCTACTAACCACTAGAGCCCCTATCTCAGGGGATTGTGTAGTTGTTGTGAATGTCGTATTTACCTTTGTGCTGTTAGCTGTAAAATAAAATACTTCTTTTGAGTGAGTATTTGACTGGACAATCATGTGTTACTGCTACTGCATGTACTTTGAGTTATGAGCCTGTGTCCACACTCTGTATCCACTACCCACTACCCTCAGGGATCCTTGCACTGCTTGGACCATGCTGTTCCTGAGAGTCAGGTGCTGAAGGGGTATTTTGTTCAGTTGCTCAAAATCCATAGTAGGCTAAAAGGCCTCACCCCCACGGTTGGGCCCCATAGCTCTGCTTGCCCCTGTGGCTCTCTGAATGGGCTTCTGGCAGACGCTTCAGCGGCGTTGAGTAGCGCTACATCGGTCCTCTTCAGCCGCGATCCTTAGATTCTTCGATTCTTGCAGGGGCAACAGGCGTTGTGGCGGTTTCTGCCGCGGCACGGCGATGCGTGGAAATTCGTCTCGCGCCTTGGAGATGTCTCGGAAAAACAGCAGCAAGAAGAGCGATGCTTCGATTCCTGTAGTTCTTTGAGTCTCTTCTTTCTTCCAGCTCCCAAACAGCAGCAACAATGTCCAGAGGCCCAAAACTGGCACAGGCACCTCTTGGCAGGTCAGAACTCAGAGCAGCAGAGTTCAGGGGGAGCTGGGTGTGAAGTCTTTGTGTCCCTGAGACTTCTGAAAAGGAGGCCAGCTCACTTCAGGTCCTTGGAGATCTCCTTCAAGCAGGGGACCCAGCACACAGCAAAGTCCTTCTCCTTTTCTTGGCAGAAACAGCAACTGCAGACCAACCCCAGACATACAGCAAGTGTCTGTGTTCTCTTTGTGCAAGGTCCCCTGAGCCCAGTTCAAACCAGTTCTAGGGGGACACACTGCAAGTGCACCACAACATCCATTGTCAGTGTGAGCCTTGGCTCCAGACACATCACAGGGGGCGGAGCCATCATTATGGAAGGCAAGCACAGCTCTATTTAGGTACAGGTGCTACTCCTCCCACCACTACAAATGCAGATCAGGCCTATTCAGCATAGTGCTGATTCATCAAGACTCCTGGAGCCACTTTACCTCCCCAGCCACTGTCACTCCAAAGCCAGACATGCAATCCAAAACAGGCAGAGGCACAAGGATGGTTGAACAAGAAAATAGCCTCTTTCTAAAAGTGGTATTTTCAAACACACAATTTAAAAACCTTCTTTACTAAAAGATGTGTTATTAAATCCTGAGTTCAGGGATACTAAATGCCATTTTCTATCGTATTCCAATGGGAAGATATGTTGTAAAATGCTACAAAGCATTCCTCATTCTGTCCTATGGGCAAGATAGCCTTTCAAAATTGAAAAACGAAATTGGCAGTAGTTCACTATCAGGACATGTCACACACACCAATGTCCTACCTTTCACATATACTGCACCCTGCCCGGGGGGGGGGGGTAACTTGGGCCTACCGTAGGGGTGTCCTATGTTTAAGAAAAGGGAAGGGTAGGGCCTGACAAGTGGGTGCACTTGCCAAGTCGACATGGCAGTTAACAAAGTGTGCATAGGCACTGCGGTGGCAGGCCTGAGACCTCTTTTCTGGGCTACTCATGTTCAGTGCTGCAAGCCCACTAGTAGAATTTGATTTACCAGCCCTGTCACACTCAGTGCACTTTACTAGGAACCTACTGGTAAAATAAATATGCCAATCAGGGAGAATCAATCACAGTATCAATTTACACAGGGAGCACTTGCACTTTGACACTGATCAGCAGTGGCAAAGTGCCCAAATCATCTAAGCCAGCAAAAACGAAATCCAGCACAGCATCAAAAACACAGGAGATAGGGGTAAAAAGTCAGGGAAAACCACGCCAAGGATGCCAGGTCTAATGCTGACCATCTCCAATAATTCAAGGAATGTGACAGTACATCATGTAAATCAATTTGATCATTCATTGGTGTTAGTGATGGCTTTAGCTCGTTTTGGAGAATTACCAAGACAGAGAACAGCAGTGCAATACCTCCAGGCTAGCAAAACTCAATTTTGTGGGATTTCCAAAAAGAGGAACCACATTTTTCCTAAGAAAATCTAAAAGGAATTTTAACAAAAACAGTTAAAGATCATGAACAGGGGGTTAAGAAAATAGCAGAAGAAAAGAGGCAAACAGGAAAAAGGGAAAGAAGTACTAGAGATGCGGAAGGGGTAAACGGTACCTGGTTATACCTAAGGTTAGAGGGTAAAGATAGGCGGCGAGGCCCTACACTATAGATGGATTAGACATACTAGAGTATATGCAAGAGTATAGATATTGTGGTATATGTAGAGGTACTAGAGTAAAGTTAGTGATAGTGATTTGTTGTATCATGTAGGTGAGGTAGACGTACTAGAGGATAGGACATCATATAGTATAAATGTTTTGGCTGTGGTAAATGCTAGGGTTAGAGAATAACGCAGTTCAGTAAGAAAGTGGGAGAAATAAGCCATCACTCCTAAAGCGTGGAACAACGCTTCACCTAAGAGACTCTTCCCCAATTCTGCAAGAAGCTAAAGACCTGTCTTTTCAAGTAGTCCCACTAGGCCCTTGGTGTGCCTAAACTCACAACTACTCAGCAACAGAAAATCCTTCTGGGTGATAGTGTGCTCTACAAATCTGCATAACATGACCTAAAACGATCGAGAGTGTCGACACAGGCGTGAACCAGTTATTGAAGTTCTTGAGGTCTTCTGGCAGGTTGCCTGCATTTTCAGGGTGGTTCTTGGGGAGTACGGGAACCCAATCCTTTTCTGCTATGTTCTTCCAGTAGTGGAAGGCCAAGCCTGTAGTGGTTGGTCTTCTGTGGTACATAGTGTTGATTTTGAAGCTGGCAAGGGCATAGTCTGTCACATCCGCACCTTGGAATTCAGGGCCCTATTACTAGAATTTTTTTTTTATCCTGGGATGAAAACTAAACAACAACATACATGGGAAGCACGAAGATTAAGGGTATCGCTTTATTTAGCAGCTGGCTATTATCCACATGGACTGGGCATTAAACTGGGACATGTCCATCTGGAAAAAAACAAAAGTGTGTGACATGTTAATGCAACACCACCCTCACTGAACCAATGGTAACAAAGCTCCTGGGTGTGGTGTTCTTTATTCAACACAAGGTCTTTTGTAGGTTTCGATGTTAACAAATGTCATTAATCTTGTGCACACTAGATGACTGTTGGTCAGAAGTACGAACGGAGAACTTTTTTGGAACAGGTCAGTGAAGTGTTTGCACACAATAGCCATTCTTACAGTCAACTCAAAAGACATTGGTAAATTCAGAAGCAGTGGCCATTGTGGGAATTTATTTGGTTATGGACAGAATCTTGAGGCTGAACTTCTTTCTGTTGGAAAGACAAAGCTGCAGTTTTTGATTCAAAGGTCAAAAGCTCAGCTTCAAATACTCTGTTGTGTAGCTTCTTTTTTCTGCATCTTATTATTTGAGGCATCAGAGAAGAGAGGAGTCAAGACGTTAAGTGAACCCACACCAACACATTTTAACCTCTTACACACCATCTCCTTTTAAGACCCTTTCAACTAAGACCAAATGACACCCTGTCCTACCAGTACTGCCACCTTGCAGCTGGGCTCCTTTCTTTCATCTATGGTGCATACCAGGTTATCTTTGACAGTCTTTCAAGAGAGTTATAAGTTGCCAGGCGAGTTCCTACAACATTTGCATTGCCTTCAAATAGATTACAGGAGTCAGATGATGTTTAGTGGATTGGTAAATGTTTGGTTATGTAGCAGTTTCCAGCCCTTTCATTGCCTTATCATTTCACTTTTTGGATGATCAAGATATATGGTACAGAAAATACGTTTCTTTATATTTGCATTTAGATCTAGCCAACTTACACCATTACAAACTCAAGTATGACAAATCATATGTTGAAATAAAGTCTGAACCCAAATAAAAATCACAATGCTATGTACTATCACACATGGTATGAAATCTTTCCCTAGTTGGCCCAATACAAAAACAATCTTATATTCCTGCATTGGACCTACTGTAATAAAGGTGTTAGCAGTGGCGGCTGGAATATATACGGAGGGTGGAGGGGCGGGTGGGGTTAAAAAAAGTACATAAATATGTTTAAAAATGATTACACTTACCTTCCTGGCACGACGTTCTCCTCACTCGGGTCTTCTCCAGGCAGGCAGGCTCCAACACGGGACCCAGGATCCCACAGTAACCAATCTTGGCTCTGCTCTCATGCAGCATAAAAGAAGCGAAAAGATTGGAGAGAGCGGCCCCTATGGGCACTCCCGAGGACACTGGAGCCCTATGCCATATCTAGCCCAGCTGTCTTAGACAGGTGGTTTAGAGAGGTTTTAAATGTACATGTCTGGCTGGCCATCGTAAGATGGCCAGCCAAAGAGACATGCACACTTTAAACTTAAAGTGCCCTGTCTATCACTGTTTTTTGCTGCTGCCTGACTGGTCTCCCATTTGGATGCTCTGCTCGGAACAGGGTTTCGAAAAATAAAATGGTAATAAATGTACTTTATTACCATTTTATTTTTCCATCTCTGGGATCAATTTAGTTAGTGGGCGCGATGCTCCTCCGCCCTAATGGAGGAGCCGCCCCTGGGTGTCTGGGGTATCCAGAAATGGCTGATAAGACAACAAATACATTGCATGAAATTGTACTGTCAAGCTAGAACATGCCCATGTACTGTGCTGATCGCAACTATGTGATAGCTCACAAGAAAAGCCAAGATGCCGCTGGAGATGTGCCTGTAATCAGCACAGGGCACTCACTGCTTGTTGGATCTCATTGATTAGATTTACTAAAGGCCAGGAGCCGTGGATTCACAAGGGGAAAAGAGAGACGGATAAAATGTGCTTCAGTCCCATGGTGTACTATGATGTTTCAGACAGGATTAAAAACCATAAACTGCCGACTCGGAGTACAATACACTGTAGATTATTTTTACAATACATATCAAGCTAGTGTGTATATTTGTTTGCTAATTTTATTATCATCATCTTCAATAATGTATTTCAGAAAGTCCCCATTACATCATTGCGTAACATATAAACAATAATACTTGGCCTTTAGTTACCAATTGTATTTAGTAAAACAGAGTAGTTACATCTGACCCACAATTGGTGAGATTTTTACAGGAAGGAAAAAAGCAGAGTTTTATAATTTTTATAAGAACGAGCATTACATCAATAGAAATTGAAAACAAGTCATGTACTGGTAATTCTGTTGTTGCCCTATGATGTCTGCCTTGGATCAGTTCCTAAATAATTACCTCATACAGTTCAAGAGTGGAACAGTAATTACGATATGGAAAATAAGTACTGCCACTCAGTGCAATGCAGCTTGTACTGGACAGAAATGAAGGAAGTTCCAGGTGAACTTTACAGTGGTGCAACAAATTTGAAAAAATAGTGCCTCGTGTTGCAATGCAGGCACTCCTTTGGAGGTGGAATAGTGAACAAAACAGCCAATAGCATGGGAAGAGAGAAAAATACTCCCCTGGGTGAAGCCAACGCCCCCTGTAGGCATATTTTGAAGAATGTAGGCTTTGCAGACAAGTGCTGTGTGAAGCCAGACCCAAAAAGATCAGATTGCGGATATTTTCGACCCCAACTCTTTGTCACTGACGCAGCATACAGGATACTACCACAGAAAAGTAAAAGCAGTGGTATATTTCTGCATTTCTCTGAACTAAGCCTGCTTGAATAAGATTGGATGTTCCAGTTGCCATTCAAATTCTGAATTTTTCTCATAGTTGAGTAGCAACTGGCATCCAAACCACCAAGGGTATTTATCGATCTTTATCTTCTAGGACCAAGAACCTTACATTTGAGATATAATTTAACAAAATGCCAGATCATGCACGTTTACTACTAAAGTGTAAGCATTAAATAACCATGGCAAGTCAACAGTTCTTGAATCGTCTAACATTTCAAAGAGACTTGTTCTGCAGAGTGTAGTTGAACAAAAGCACCAAATTATGATCTCAAAATAAAATCATACACTCTGTGCTTAATTTGTGCCGGTGCTTTCCGGTGCTTAGCACCGGCACTTACTTTTCAGGGCCGGGTCTACACATGGCGGCTTCTTCATATTACACCAGCATGACTTAATTATTGCGCAAAGTGTTGTTCTTTTCTCCAGACAGTCCCGGTGAAGTATTGCGGCTGTGAGAGCTGCTGCCTAAGCCAAATTCATGTTATACGATGGAGGTCCTGGCCCTTGGTTCAATGTTGTCGGTGGGCGGTAGTATGAACACTGAATTGGGCTGGAATCTGGATGTATTTAGTATTGCGGGCTGTGTGCTGCAGGCAGCCTGCGCAGATCTCATTGATTAGATTTACTAAAGGCCAGGAGCCGTGGATTCACAAGGGGAAAAGAGAGACGGATAAAATGTGCTTCAGTCCCATGGTGTACTATGATGTTTCAGACAGGATTAAAAACCATAAACTGCCGACTCGGAGTACAATACACTGTAGATTATTTTTACAATACATATCAAGCTAGTGTGTATATTTGTTTGCTAATTTTATTATCATCATCTTCAATAATGTATTTCAGAAAGTCCCCATTACATCATTGCGTAACATATAAACAATAATACTTGGCCTTCAGTTACCAATTGTATTTAGTAAAACAGAGTAGTTACATCTGACCCACAATTGGTGAGATTTTTACAGGAAGGAAAAAAGCAGAGTTTTATAATTTTTATAAGAACGAGCATTACATCAATAGAAATTGAAAACAAGTCATGTACTGGTAATTCTGTTGTTGCCCTATGATGTCTGCCTTGGATCAGTTCCTAAATAATTACCTCATACAGTTCAAGAGTGGAACAGGAATTACGATATGGAAAATAAGTACTGCCACTCAGTGCAATGCAGCTTGTACTGGACAGAAATGAAGGAAGTTCCAGGTGAACTTTACAGTGGTGCAACACATTTGAAAAAATAGTGCCTCGTGTTGCAATGCAGGCACTCCTTTGGAGGTGGAATAGTGAACAAAACAGCCAATAGCATGGGAAGAGAGAAAAATACTCCCCTGGGTGAAGCCAACGCCCCCTGTAGGCATATTTTGAAGAATGTAGGCTTCGCAGACCAGTGCTGTGTGAAGCCAGACCCAAAAAGATCAGATTGCGGATATTTTCGACCCCAATTCTTTGTCACTGACGCAGCATACAGGATACTACCACAGAAAAGTAAAAGCAGTGGTATATTTCTGCATTTCTCTGAACTAAGCCGTTCAAAAACAAATTCTGAATTTTTCTCATAGTTGAGTAGCAACTGGTATCCAAACCACCAAGGGTATTTATCGATCTTTATCTTCTAGGACCAAGTACCTTACATTTGAGATATAATTTAACAAAATGCCAGATCATGCACGTTTACTACTAAGGTGTAAGCATTAAATAACCATGGCAAGTCAACAGTTCTTGAATCGTCTAACATTTCAGAGAGACTTGTTCTGCAGAGTGCAGTTGTACGGAAGCACCATATTATGATCTCAAAATAAAATCATACACTTACGGCCAATCATAAACGAAATACACTCATGCCCTATTCAGAAAGTTGGTAATAGCGATGCACTTCTGGGTAATTCCACAAAATTGTCTTAAGTGTATGCAAAGTCAGAAAAAGACTAGGCATTCAAAAGATTTCCATATGGGCAGGTCCATTTCTATACACAAGTGGTTACAATTGATACCCCACTCGCCATTTATGAATCTTTCTGCTCACAGGATTCAAGGACTCAAGGATTACCGCTCTACTGAGTAACCCTTCCCGACTCATACCATACCCACCCCCTTCCCCTCCACTCTTCTCATCAAGCCTTGACCCTTCTATACCCAGGGACGGACTGGCCGTAGCGGTCATCGGGCATTTCCCTGGTGGGCCAGAGGGGTGGGGGCTGGCTTTGTACCCACGAGTGCCTGTCTTGTTACTGGGGGACGGTTTTGCAGCAGTGCTGCAATATACCCCACCCTGACAGAAGCGAGAACGGTGCTTCTCACTAGCAGCCCCCCCAACCTCCTGGGGCCAGTCAAGCAGCATTCTGCCAGGGCTGGTTGCTGTTCCCAGTTCGGCCATGTCTATACTCCACCAGCTTGGTGTCTTTGCATGAAGGACCAATCGTGGTTTTGTTAATGTTTGGAAATCTTTACCATGCTACTTGAAGTTAGCTTAAAAAGAAGTCCAGGTTAACACCCTGTCATCTTTCTAGTTAGGGTCTGCAGTTCTGCTCTGCTTTGTCATCTATGGCTGCTGTCCTTCTTCCTCCTGAGATTGGACATTTATTGCTATGCCTTATTGAGGGCCTCTGAACATAATCTACATGCCCTGATACATTTTCTCTGTTATCCTGAACATGTTTCTCTCTACCTTTGTATAAGATATTGCTTCTCTCTGCGGTGTACTCTTGTATAAAAATTGTGCGGGGCATTTGGGTTCTTAATTTTCACTTGAGAAATTGCATACATAGAAATGTGTCTGTTATATATATCTGGATGGTGCTCTGATGCCTCGGTTTTGTGTACAAAAAACGAAAAAGGAAATGCAAGAAATATATATTCTAGAGGAGTTAAGGCCAAAGGATGTTAAAAATATGTTTTGAAGGATGACTAGGTGCCTGTGTGAAAGGGCTTAGTTGAGCAAGGCTCAGATGTTAAGTCGGATGGAATGTGACCTTGTTTGCTGGAAGCAGATGTTAGTTCTGTTGAGAAAGATTGCCTGTGGATGTACTCGTTAGGGCTGTTTTGACAGCACAGCTGATGCCAGCAGACCTTATGTGATCAACAGAAGAAGAGTGTTTATAAGCACTACTTAGAGAAGGACTTTGGCTCTGTACACATGTTGATTTCCTAGAGTAAAGCATTTGATTGGGCAGAAGGTGTGCGCTTCTGCTGAAAAAGTGTTTGTATTACATTTTTATTTTGTGTGGAAAAACATATGCTTAATACAGCAGAACTGAGTTGGTTATGGTGGTGATCCAATAACAAAGGATATAGGTTTGATTGTCGCAATGGGAAAAGTTATGTCAAGTGCCATAGTTTTTTTTAAAAATGAAAAGTTATAACAAAGCCAGTAGGCCTGCCATATTTATTGTGAAAAGCATGGGTTAATGCCAGTCGGGCCTCAAGTGTAAATTGGTATTACGCTGTGTTAAAAACAGTAGACAGATATTTTGTTATAGGGATGGTCAGAGATCACCGCACTAGTTGAAGATGCTGTTGCTTTTCACCCCATTTGACAAAGCCTGGGAGTAGATGTATACTGTTTGGATCCATGTTGGGTTCCCGGAAATGGTTAGATATTGTTTTGTCAACTGTAATTGTGTACATATTTTTAACTTTATGACTATGTCTAACTGTTGCCTTTTGGGAAATCCTGTGCTCAATGTAGCAGGCTAGTGTTGATTTTTGTGACAAAGATATAGGCCTGATTGGTTCAGTGGGAAAAGTTATGTCATACGCCATAGGTCTGATCTGTTATGAAATGTTACGACAGAGGCAGCAGGCCAGACCGATTTAATATCAAAAGCACATGTTAAAGACAAGATGTCTTAACGGTGTTTTATTATTGCACCCTGTCAAAGCCTTTAAAGAGATATGATGTTACATAGAATGTCACCAATTACCATAATAGGCAAACGGTTTGGTAACAGTTACCTCTAGGTGTAGAAGATCCTAAATCATGAAAGCAGGGTAATAGATAGAATGTTTGGATATATTCAGCTGTTGGCAACCGCTTGGACTGCATTCAAGTCCATCATTTTTGGCCCACCTTATGCTAATAAATGCGGACCGTCCTGCTTGTGCCCATTCTCCACTGCCAAGCAAGGCCCCTTCCAGAATGATACACTAACATTGCTAAACTAGTTTTGGACAGTTTATGTCTGCTCAGTAGGGTGCAGCTTGGCTCTTATGGCATGGTGAGCACGGGCTAACATTTGGGTGTTCTTGGTCTGAAGCTGCATGTGTTCCTTTCTAGAGAGGGATTTGACTGACAGTTCGGAATGGGCTTTCCATAATGGGCAGGGCAGTACTGATGTAGACAAAGCAAGCCTCTGTCTAGAGTGGCATAGTGGATGTAAAACGAATGTTGCCCAGAGCGAATGGTTTAGACTATTTGCAAGCATTCTTCCCATCACTTTTTACATGTTTGATAATCATTGCTGGACCCTCATCCTACGCAGCCACTGATTCTAAATTGAGCAATCTTGAAATGTTATTGTCCATAGTGTTCCATTGTTTATCGTCTAAGATGGCCAACATGTTTCTCATAAATTTGGTGGCCATGTTTGGACTTTAAAATACCAGTAAACAATACCCAATATCATTGCAAGATGTCTGCTCGCTCCTATGTTTAATTTTAGTTTTTATTGAAGCATACCAATTAGGCAACAGCATTTTTCCTTTTTTTGAACTTTTATTCTACAAATTTTTATGGCATGTGCATGCTGAGCTTTTTCATGTGTTATTGTGGATGGGTAAGCAGTTAAATGCAAGAGAGTGTCGGCGGGAGCTGGTTGAATGAATGCATGAGTGTAAGGATGGATCTCAGACTGCATTTATGATGACATTTTAGGTGACTAAACCCACAAGTGAATGAAGAGACATTTTAAGTAATAAGCCAGGCGATTGTTATTATTTTTATTGTTGAAGTTATATAGATTAGTATAGGCGAGCCTAAGAGCATCTGATGGAGGTGCAACATCCTTGGATCAATAAGCGCTCCCAGTCAGATCCAGAGGTCAGCGTCGGAGTTCAGTTTCTCAGGAGCTGGTTGTGAGGATGTCTGATGAACGTGCATGGCCCATGGCCACCTACTATCAGGGTTTCTTTGAGCAGCATAGGGTTCTACTCAGAGGATCTATAACATTCTTTTTTCCTCTTACGGCTGGCATCATCGGATACAATATGATGCCTCCCGCTTCTCTTACAGTGCGACCCTTGGTTGATTCAGACAAAGCGGCTGTAGCTCAGCTGCCTGAGGTTGGTATTTTCGAGCCAGGTCAGTCTGAAGGGAAGCTGGTCTAAGCTCTTGTTTACAGAGAGTGTTGGAGTACTAAGATAATTCAGTTTAAAACCACCCAGGCTGGAACATCTGTAGGGAACTGGAAATATATGACTGAAGGAAGTATCAAGCCATTACAAGAACATATTGCAATTCTCTGAAATAGACTTTATTATCTTGAGGTAACAATAGGATGTTTGGCTCAAAAGATGTCTGCTTCAGGTCAGTAAGAACTACTAAAACATTTCCTAAAAGAAAGGTTGCATTTTCTAGGTCTCCTGCTCCAGATCTTAATTTGTGCGGTGGTTGTAGGTGGTGGTCACCGGCACTCGATTTTGGGGGCCAGGATTTATTTTTCATCCTCAAACTTTGACCCAGAGCAAGAGAGAGAAAGGCAGAAAAGGGGACAAAAATCAAGAGAAAGATTTGGAAAGAGTGACAAAGGGAAAGCAGGGATCTAAAACTACCTGCAATAGTGACATAAAGAGTCAGGAAGTGTAGGATAGTGGAAGAAAGATGCATAAGGTGGAATTAAAAACAAGCAGCCTTCATGTTATGCAACACCAGCATTCAACAGCACTGACAGCTCCAGGGAAGGTTTTAGTGCATCTACGCTTATTTATTTTTTATAAATTAAGCACTGCCTAAGAATGTTGCACACATTGACTGGATGTGCTAAGTGCAGCACCACTGTACATTATGTGAGTGATTTCCTCCCATGGATGTAATTTGGGTGTTACAAGGGGAAGCAGCTGTGAGCTTGCTCCTTGCTACCCCTGACACTGCTTTTGAGACCCCTGGCCTTAGAGGTGGCAACATCAGTGCTGTCATAGGGGTAGCTTCCACCTATAGGGCTCCTTTTTGGCCCATTTTGTATTATGCTAATAGCAAATAATAGTGTTTTATTCACTGTGAGGATGATAAAAAATTAAGCAGCAGGAGCTGGAACAGAACTTTCTCTGGCAGCAGTGTTAACTAAAATAAAATGCTTTTAAATGTATGTTGTGTGCATGCATATGAGAGTTGTATGTCTGAGAGAGAGCCTATATGTATGTTATCATGCTTCATGTGTGCCCTTGTTTGCTAGCATTTTATCACAGGTGCCTATTTTAGGTTCTCAGTACTGTTCTGTGTTTTGTGGCACAATATCCTCTTCAGATGAAAACATAATTTTTCCAGTAATGCTAAGAGAAACAAGTAACTTTTCTCCAGCATATCACGTCAACACCCTCATACAGGTAGTATCTAAAACAGACACTTGTCTGTGTTATTATATGAATCATGAATTTATTATGGAACTTCTGTGATGTCAATTATTGCAATGTCATCAGGATTAAGGTCATATGACATCACTTCCATGAAAGATTGAGGACAAAAGCTCATATGATGTCACTTCCTGTTATGTCAATAAGGCCAAGGGTGTGTGATGTCACTTCCGCTACCCTTGGCATTGTGGCTAATTGACATCCGTGTGTGTTCCTTATTTCTGTTTTTTTGTCCATTGTGACCTTTAGAAAGATGGGCCACACAGAGGAGTTGGACAGAAATATTTTAAAGTGCCAACTCCTTATCTTTTCTATTACCTCACCCTTCTTCTCTTTTATCTCTCTCAACTATCGCTAAAGTGTGGGGCAGCCTACTTGACAGGAAAATAGGTGTGTGGTTTGTACTAGATTTTGTCCAAACTTGTAACCCTATTTTGTACCATGTTTTCATTGATATATTTTGCGAACATTTGCAAGGCATTCTTTGATTGATACACATGACTGTGGCTTCTGTGTTTAAACATAGAATATAAAATAAGGTCTATTGATTCCTTTACTTTGGTTTTATCAAATTGGGTTTTTAGATGTGACTGTTAATTTCTGTCCTATCCTTCTCAGCAGTTTTCTTCCTCCTGCCTCTCCCCTTAACCATTATTTTCCTCTCTGTTTCTCCCACCTTGCTTATCTCCCTTTGTACAGGGTCAAAGCACCACCTAATTTGCTCTTGACACATAATCATACAATCCCCCATGCCACTGTGCATTTCAGCAGGAGAAAAAATGTTTAAAGCACTGCATTTAGTACCTTAGCAAAACATTGGTCAATGTGATTTCGTCAAGATTTTTGGAGGTTGGTGTTCTTCTCAGTGTTTGAATCAATATATTCATGCATAGTGCTAATTTCAGCACTATCACAAATCGAGTATCTGGTACTGCGCCACATCATTGGATGAAAGAGAGCTTTATTGCCATTGATGGAGATCAAGAGATACATTTGTGGTCTTCACAGTGGTTCAACTTGCACAATCTCCCTTACCTTTCATATGGCAGTGTTTTTGTAATGAGTATCAATTCTAGGCATATTGCACAAGCCTTGCTGCAACACCTACCTCTTGTAGATCACAAAGTGCTTGGTGTGTCCAATTACTTCAGCAGATGTCGTTTTTCTCTTTTTCTAATGTGCCTGACTCCACATATATATTCACAGCTTGCTATGCTCTTTGAGTAACAGCGAAATGTTACTGGGCTACGGTACAGTAGACACCACAGTTTCCATTCCTCCCGCAGTCAGATAGGCAAGCCACCTGAGAAAGCCCAAAAAGGCAAAAATGAGTATGAACCTGTTTTGTCCCAGCTCATCAGCACATCCTTCCTGCTCAGGAAATATAAATAAGCTCCTAAAAGACTAAGGAATTATCAGTCTTGTTCTTGTTAAGTGTCTTTGGGGTGAGGAGCTGAGCTCAGTATCCACCATGTCTTGCCTTTTTTCAGTTTGGTCTTCAGTTGTCCTAAAAAAAAGGATGGCCAGTGAAAAAGGCAGCTCATCCGCAACTGATGGGATGGGATGCTGCTGCCTATAAAGGTGATTCCCTCGGGTCCATCACCTGTTACAGTCCATGCCCAAATCCTGGTTTGGGTCCTTGGACTGAGTCTTGGCCTTCCTCATAGCATTAGGAGTCTGATTGGTGGAAAAAGGAAGTTGTTCTTCATGAAGCTCCTCTTCCCATAAAAGATAACTCCTCCGCCTGTCTGAAGTAGTACCATAAAGGAGAGGTGTCTTGAAATACACACCACAAAGACAAAATTGATGCTGCTGAACCCACATACATCTTTTAAAGGGTGCCTGACTCTAGATAATATCCCTTTAGAGAGAGTGAGATGCTTTGATTACATGGGAATTAAACTGTCTGAAGGCATGGCCTGAAAACAACATCTCGAAAAGGCCTACCTTTAGCTTTCACAGGTAACTGGGGCTCTAAGGAAGGAACACGGCCTCTCCCACCCAAAACCTATTGCACCTGCCCTGAAGCTATATAATTGTAAGGCTGTGAGTAGTGCCCTATATGGGGCTGAGCTCTGGGGCTTTGAAAAATTGGGCGATCTCACAGCATCCGAGAACAAGTTCCTTAGGAACTTGGTGTCCTTTCCGCAAAGTACTCCACTTTGCCCACTAAAGCTGGATATGGGCATTAAACCAATCAAAGACCTAGTGAAGCTTTGCCCTCTTTTATTTTGGCAGAGGCTTGTCACCACCCCAGAACTGACCTCATATACAGTTGCCCTTTAATGTGTTTTGTGCTCTAGATTCCATGAACAAAATAGGCTGGATTAAACAAATCAGAAACCTCATGTCTAGCATTGGGCTAACAGGGCACAGTATGAATTGCCCACCACCCCTTACAAAAAAACAAATCAAAACGCTGTACTGGGATTGGGTAGAGCAGAATGATCTTAATGACAGCAAACAAGGCAGACTTACTGAGGAATTTAGAGACTTCAAGGTCAGTTACTCCTTAGAAAGTTGTCTTGATCTTATCAAGGTGCTTGCCGACAGGAAGCTCTATATACAATTTAGGCATGACAATCTGCTGGTTAATGCATTCACAAACGCTTGGCTATGTAATGATTCCCAACCCAAAGTTTGCCCTTATTGCCCTGCTTTGATTGAATCAATAGGTCACGTTATTTTCGCTTGCACTGCATATACCAAACCTAGGGTTGAATGGCTAATCCCCATTTGCAGAAAACTCGGAGAACTCGTGTCTATTGAGCAGTCCCGTGCATACTAAAATCTGACACAAGACCATTTTTTGTGTGTGCAATCACGATGTTCCTGGGCCATTCCTGGTGGTTTAGAAGAAAGGCCTTGAGACCAGCCCTAATGCTCCGGATGCTCTTCTCAGTGATAAATGAGGTTGTGGGACAGTAGGTTGAGTAACGATTGAGGGAATACTTTGAGTTTAATAAGAGTGACAGAGTGTGTAGGAGTCTTGTTCTGCCTTTTAGTTAGTCTGCCGACTTCCTGTCCTACCATCATGCACTACCATTCCGCCTGTGGCAGCCATTGTGAATGTGAGTCTTTTTCCTGGCTAAGATTGGAGTTTGCATATTACTGTGGTGCACACAAGGAGTTAAATTAGGTATTTCCTGTAATTGGTAACTGTACAGTATTACACCATCATTCTGTGTAATCAATAATTATCAGTGCTTAATGTGTAAAGAGACCAAACATTTGCTTGAGAGCCTCCTGCCAGAGCTAAATCAGGGACCAAGGCTTAAGGCTTCCTAATTTTGTTTACACCAGTTGCCTTTTTCTTCAATTGCCCTACATTTCCTGCCTCTTTATCTCACTATCACAGGTTCTTTTAATCTTTAGTTTCTCTTTTTGTCACGTTTTTCTTATCTTTGGCTTCATCCTTCTTTCCCCTTTTTTCTGCCTTTCTCTGTCTTGCTTTGGTTTAAAGTCTAATAATGAACAATAGGTTCTGAGCCCCAAAAGTGAGTGATTGTGCCCTTCACTTGAAATCACCTGCAAATCAAGCACAGCTTCTATGTGATGTCATGTTTCATTATCTTGTTTGACCATGCCAATCTCGGCCATTTCTATTTGTTCAGTGATCAGATTGGAGAGCCCTACCCCCTCTCATCCAAAGTTTGCAGTGTCTGGCGCTCCTCTCCATTGTATGTCTATTGATGCATCCTGATTGGATTTTACCCCTGTTTTTTGGGTCCGGTGCTTACTTTTTCAGACGTTCATTAGGAGGTACCTTTTTTGGATTGTCCTGGTCTGCCGTTCTGGCAATGCCATGCAGGCCTGTTGTACTTTAGGTGGGCTTTGTTAGGGTCCTGTAGATGACTTTTCTGATGGGTGGTGTCTTTGGCCTGCCATCTTTCACGAACCACTTCTAATTTAAAAGTACCAATAGGAGCCTGGGCAATAATGTATAAGAGATTAAAATGTACATTTGAGTGGATGATCCAGAGTTGGTCGGGTGGTGGACCTAAGAGTCTCTAATTTGTTCCTCCTTGCAATCTGCTAGTAGATAGTAACTTGTGACTTTTTCCATTTCGAACGACACCGTTTTGCACCGACCACGGACTGCATAATCGGGCATAGAGGTGGGCTTCTAGGCGATGGTTTTTGAGAGAGATTGTGTGTGTGTGTATATAAGAACATTTGTAAGACGAGTGTGTTGCTTTTGATGTATGTTATTGTCTCCTTCATTGTACAGTGCCTAAGTCGAATCCTAAAGGGAACAGCGTTACTGTTTGTATAAACTTTTTGCCTTATGTACATCATGCCTGTTGTCTGTCTGTTCTGGTCAGGGGTAAGGGGTGGGATTCCGCCAATAAGGTTACAGTAGCGTGACAATGTTGAGGCAATTCAAGGATTGAAACAAATGCTGCAGCTCACAGGAGTCTAAACCAAGTGTAATCTCATTATTGTTTTGGAAAGGGATCTGGAAGTTTTAATATAATGATCATTAACTAATATAAGGCATAGGATTAAAGTCCAGTAAATGCAGCATATATGTAACAGTGGCCAAGGTTAGACTAAGTGGGTGATAACAGACCCATAGTTTAAAAAAGTCCTGTAATGAGGAACATTGATTCATTCACGAATGTATTAAACAAAGATCATAAACTGAATGTGAGCCACATAACCATAATTACATTTTTAATACGATTACAATCTAAAGCTGGAATTAAAAAATAGATTACAAATTCAGTAGGCAAGAGGCATAGGAAGATTTTAATCAAGTAATAGAATTATGCGATGACCCAGAATTCCACAATCTAATTGTGTCTTTTTTTGCACATAATGTTCTTGACCACGCTTAAAAAACACTGACTATCAGCAAGGGAGCCAGGTCCTGACAACTACAAATTCATTTTGTGAACTTAATTCTGAATAAGAATACGTTTAATACA
This sequence comes from Triturus cristatus, assembly GCF_964204655.1. Classification (NCBI taxonomy): domain Eukaryota; kingdom Metazoa; phylum Chordata; class Amphibia; order Caudata; family Salamandridae; genus Triturus; species Triturus cristatus. The sequence continues at coordinate 800,491,153 of NC_140591.1, forward strand.
TGCGTTTTCCTAATCACATTTGATCACAAATCTAGCGCCACAGTGGTGCTGGAACAATTTTAAGAGTGAGGGTGCTGCCATCAATATTGCATCACTGAACTCATAGGGACTGTGAAAAGTCCAAGTGTCACACTAAAAACACGTGTAGAAAATGAGCCACGCCTATTTAGCAAGAAAGCGGTAAGGGTGCAGTATATAGCTAATGGTGACATTTGCAGCAGAAATTTGCAAATATACCACTAAAGCATGGTATGGTAGCTATTTGTCATTTACAAACAGCACATTGTCCACTGGAATGGCCGCTAACTTTGTACAGGCATAGTTTTACTTATAAAACCATACAAACAATAATGTGTGGAAATCAGGTTTCAGCGAATGTCATTTGGTCATCGCCAAGTAAAGTGTCTTTCTATGCTTTGATCCTATTTACATCTTCGTTTCCATCACACTCCAGAAGTACCAAAAAAGAGCGCAGTTTGTGCTTTCCTAAGTGCTGAACTATTTTGAAATATTTGTACAGTTCATTTATATGTATTTAAAATGTATTGTGTGTTATCAAAACAACAGCATCCTTCAGCCTTTCCTTTAACACCCGCAATACTGCCATATTCTTCACTTTGCGAGATCCTCTCACTGCAGTCAGAGAAGGAAAAGTAAACAACAATCTCCATGTTAAAAGAATAAGCAGCAGTTTGTCAGAAGACATAACCTGACATTTTATCTTTGTCTTTGAACGCATGCACAGCATATATTACAAGATAAAAACAACATTTAAATGCATCTTTATTGCTCAGTCGCCTTCTGAACCTCAGTATGTTTATTTTGGCGGTTCTGCAACACCCCCAGCACCCCTACTTCCAGCAACTATGTAGCATCCTGTGTTAAGGATACAACCAAATCAGTGGCCTCTGTGGGTAACAAACTGGTAGCAGCATGCTGTACGAATGCAAAGTACAATACAATAGAAATCCATCTTTGCACGTTTGTGAATTAGCAGTGTAGTGACAACATTTTGAGATTTTATACCTTTTGATTTAATTATGATTTTCAGCACTATTCTTTCACCCAAAACAAGGCTGAGTGTGGTAGATAAATTCACCAACATCTGCACCCTCTTTGTCAAGGGTTACTACCGTCAGCTCACAGGCCTGAATAGAACTAACACTCGTGGCAGCAATATGACTTAGCCTAGAAGCAGGACAGGCTTGTGTTCTGTCACCTACCCGTGAGCGTGCCCAACCAGCCTGCCCAATGTGTTTTAAACTTGCTTTGATAGTCCCCTGCAATGGGGTCTTTTGCCCATCCATGTGGGAATTGGCTGTTGCATGTGTGTTTTGTTTGAAGGATGTGTCTGATGCCTGTTTGATAGATGTGACAGTGACAGCACGTGGTTCTATGCTGTGTACGCTGAATTCAAGGAGTACCTAAGGTGGAGGGCTGGAAGGTGAACCAGATAACGGATGTGAATTGCATATCCTTCCCCCAACACATTCAAGGAACTCTTTGTAGTGGAGACTGAGGATTGTTGAGCAGAAGAGAGAAAATAACACTTAAAAAATATATATATAAAATAAAAAATATTTATATATATATTCACTGAAAAAACCATAGGTTTTATAGAGAAAGTTATAGTTAGCAGGACATTTCACTCGTACAAAACTAGTGAAATTCCCCCATTAAAGTTAGTTCAGCTAACTATAACTCGCGCCCCCGCAATGCACTGCTGATGACATCACATATTACATCACTCATGACATGGTCAGTGACATCACTGATGACATCACTGATTACATCATTGATGACATCATCCAGTGACTGTGTTTCTGTAAAGTTTAAATATGTATAATATATATAGGGAAAGGCGTATTGAAGAATGAGTGGATGTATAAGTGTCTGAATGGATGATTTACTAGGTGCGTGACTGACTCTATAAGTGAGTGATTAAATGTATCTTACTGAATGCATGGGTTAGTGACTAAACGGTGTGAATGTCTGTATCCTTCTGTCTGTTGGTGTGTAAGCGGCTGCATGGGTTTGTGAATAGCTACATGAGTGTCTATATGAGTTATTGATATGTTCTCTGAGTATCTGTATGGGTTCCTGAGTGTTTGTGTGGGTGGGGTGTGTGTGGCTCTGTGTATAGATGTGTGAATGGGTGATTCACTGGGTGCATGGTTTCAAGAGTGCATCTGTGATGGACTGTATGGGTGGGTGAGTATGTGTATAGGTGTGTTAGTGAGTGAATGTATATATCAGTGGTACATGTGTGAGTAACTACATATGTCAAAGGCAGTATATATGTGTGTTGGAGTATATAAATGGCTATAAGTGAGAGTGTGTGATTGTGAGAGTGGCTGTATGGATGAGTGTGTGCTTGTATCAGTGATTGTATAAGAGCGCAAGAATGTGCTAGTATTTGTATGAGTAATTGAGCTGGTGTGTGTATAACTGTGTAGGTGAGTAAATGGCAGTGTGATTAATTATTTGCATGACTGACTAGGTGTCTGAGTACCTCTATGTATGAGTGGCGGTGTGTGAGTGTCTATATAGGTGTATGAGTGCATATGATAGTCCTGTACTGAGTGAATATGAGGGACTGTATGGGTGAGTGAGTGGATGTGTGGGTGTAAACCGCAGAATCAGTTAGTGGGTATGTAGTTATTGTTGTTGGAGTTTCTATGGTTTTGAGAATGACAGTCTGTAATTTAGAGTGGGTGTATCAAACGTTATATTAGGGTGTGAGAAGATGCATCAGTTTATCACATGGATGATGTCATCAGTGATTTCATCAGTGATGTCATTTGAGATGTTATCAGTGATGTCACTGACCATGTCATGAGTGATGTAATATGTGACGTCATCAGCAGTGCATTGCGGGGGTGCGAGTTATAGTTAGCTGAACTAACTATACCGGGGGAATATCACTGGTTTTGTATGAGTGAAATGTCCTGCTAACTATAACTTTCTCTAAAACCTATGGTTTTTTCAGTGAATTTCTAAGGTTTTTTAAATGCTAATTTCTAACTATAACGTGCCTGAAATCTTTGTTTTGTTCAGTGAATTTCGAAGGTTTTTTAAATGCTAATTTCTAACTATAACGTGCCTGAAATCTATGGTTTTTAAGTGAATTTCTAAGGTTTTTTAAATGCTAGTTTCTAACTATGCCTACAGAGGTTGGACATCTGAAGAAAGAAAAAAAAACGCACAGAAAGAAGCAAAAGAAATGCAGAAAGAGGCAACAGAAGTCCACAAAGATGAAGAAAAGTGCAGGAAGAAGCAAAACATGTGCATAAAGAACCAACAGAGGAGCAGAAAGAGGCCTTGTTGCAAAATCATCCTGTGCCCACAACTTTTTCAGACGGGTACTGGTGGTAACTGACTCTGACTAACCAAGCCTAGAGCCAGTGCTATGCTAAAAGACACTTAGAATACAGTGAAAACACCTACATACACTAGAGAACACTATGCGTTGGGGTACCCCTGTGATTAGCATGACCTCCTCTGTAAGCCCCTAGTACATAATAGGACAGGGGATTAAAACTACCTCTTAAAACGCACTACGGGGCGCGTATGCACAGTGGTGAAGGGAGGGGGGGCCTGAGGTGACGTGTGCAAACACGCCCCGTGGCACGTTTTAAGTTGGGGGATAAAGTCCCCTTCAATCCTGAGGGTCCCTGAGATCCAACTAGCCCACCAGGTACCTCTAGTAAGCGCCACAGAGCTGCGTTGCAGGGAGGTGTAAAAAAGGGCATGACCTGGACCACCTCTCTGCAATGCAGCGCAGTGGCGCTTACTGGAAACACCTAGCGGGCTAGTTGGCCCCCAGGGTCCCTCAGGATTCAAACGAAATTAATTCCCCAACTTTAAACGCACCACAGGGTGTGTTTGCACACATGGTACCTCAGGCCCTGCCCCCTCCCTTTACCACTGTTCAAACGTGCCCCGTGGCACGTTTTAAGTTGAGTGATAAAGTCCCCTCCAATCCTGAGGGCCCCTGGGGGCCAACTAGCCTACAAGGTACCGCCAGTAAGCGCCACAGAGCTACGTTGCAGAGAGGTGTCAAAAGGGGCGTGGCTTGGACCACCTCTCTGCAACGCAGTACAGTGGCACTAACTGGATGCATCTGGTGGGCTAGTTGGCCCCCAGGGGCCCTCAGGATTGAAAGGGAATTAATTCCCCAACTTTAAACGTGCCACAAGGCGTATTTGCACAAATGTCATCTCGGCCTCCGCCCCCTCCCTTCACCACTGTGCAAACACGCCCGTGGCGCGTTTTAAGTTGGGAGATTAAGTCCCCTTGAATCCTGAGGGTCCCTGGGCTCCAACTATCCGACGAGGTACCTCCAGTAAGCGCAACAGAGCTGTTTTGCAGAGAGGTGTTAAAAGGAGCGTAGCCTCTGAACACCTCTCTGCAACGCAGCTCCCTGGTGAATACTGGAGGTACCTGGTGGGCTAGTTTGCCCCCAGGGACCCTCAGTATTCAAGGGAAATGAATTCCCCAACTTACAACGCGCGAGGAGGCGCGTTTGCACAGTGGTGAAGGGGGGGGCGGGGCTGAGGTGGCGGGTGCAAACACGCCCCGTGGCATGTTTTAAGTTGAGGGATAAAGTCCCCTTCAATCCTGAGGGCCCCTTCGGGCCAACTAGCCTACCAGGTACCTCCAGTAAGCGCCACCGAGCTACGTTGCAGAGAGGTGTAACAAGGGGCGTGGCTTGGATCACATCTGCAACACAGCGCAGTGGCACCTACTGGATGCATCTGGTTGGCTAGTTGGCTCCCAGGGGCCCTCAGGATTGAAAGGGAGTTAATTCCCCAACTTTAAATTTGCTACAAGGTGTATTTGCACACATGTCACCTCAGGCCCTGCCCCCTCCCTTCACCACTGTGCAAACACGCCCGTGGGATGTTTTAAGTTGGGAGATTAAGTCCCCTTGAATCCTGAGGGTCCCTGGGGGCCAACTAGCCAACCAGATGCATCTGGTTATTTTTTATTTTCTTAATTAAGGGGAGGGGGCCGCGTGGTCCCCCTCCCGGGCCACTTCTGGCCCGGCTACCCCATCCCCCAGCCTTGGCCACTTCGTTGGGGACCGTGGGGGGAGCCCCAATGCCCCCATGGTCCCAGCCGGCTCCCCGCCTCCTGCGGGAGCCAGCATTGCTTTTCCACATGGGGAGCTGCTGACATGCAGCTCCCCGTGTGGAAAAGCAATGTGGTTTGAATTTTGGAAGAGAGAGCAGGTTCCAAAAACCGCGAGGCTCCCGCCCTGTCATAGCAAACTGCAGTGTCCCGGGGTGGGCACCCCGGGACACTGCAGGAGCCGGCCCTGGGGGGTGGCTTTCCCCAGGGCCATGACTGGCTCCAGGAGGGGGGCCGCGCCGCCCCTCTCCCAACATTGTCAAAGCCCCGGGGAGGTGGTGGCCCCCGAGGCTTGGGGGCCTGTAATGGACCCCCACATTTACATAGTTAGTGCCCCGGGGAGGTGGTGGGGGGGCTAGAGCCCCCCACAAAGGTATTTTATTTTAATTTATTTTTTATTTTAGTTTAAAACAAAAACAAGCCCCAGGGGGTGGCGGTCCCCGAGGCTGCGGGGGTGCCATGTGCACCCGCAAATATTTTAGAAAAGCCCAGGGGATGGCGGTCCCTGGGGCTTGGGGGGCCGTGTAGGCACCCCTCCCATTTAAGAGACAAGCCCTGGGGGGTGGCAGTCCCCAGGGCTGCGGGGGCCGTGAGCCCCCCACAAATATTTTTGAAAAGCCCCTTTGGGCCCCCCATTAGAACATAAGCATTGCCACCGGGACTTGGCCCACCCGGGGGCTTTAATTAAACGAAGCGCTGGGTGCGCGAATCTCGCCGTTTAAAAAAAAAATGCTTTTTTTGGCCCGCTTTAGGAAAGTCTGCTGCTCGGTCCTCCGCGCAGGCCCCGATCAGGCCAGGAAACAACTCCGGCACAGGGGACGTCCCCCGGGATTCCAAATCGCTGGAAAACTCAGACGGAGCTGCCCCACCGGTATGGCACGTCAGCCGCACTCCGCCTGCCGCCTGAACAGGTAGGGAGAGTCGGATATCCTTCCGGATTGTATGCCCTGGCCCGGAGCTCGTCACTTAAGCGACCGCCATCTTGGGCTGCAGACCACGCCCCCCGAGATGGAGTCTCTCTAAACCATGATCAGTCAAAGGTTGTAACGGAGGAGACTCTTAGGGACTCTGCCTTCCTGGAACCTACTTCCTTATCGTCTAAAGAAGAGGAGACTGCTGACAATTTTTTCTCTTTATCAGACCATTTCAGCCTTTCTGGTGAAGACAGCAATGGTAAAGACTGGGCTGCACAAGAGAGCGACGATAGTAGCTTGCAATGGGAGGAGGAAGGCAGTGAACAGTTCGCAAAATAAAAGAGCCAGGTACTTTCCCAGAGCAAGGTGCACCCAGGTCATTCACATGGGATTATTCTTTCTCAACCCAGCTGAATGGTAGCGAGGCGGCCTCTGGGGATATACCGATAACTATTAGAGATGACAAACTTAATGGTTCTGAAGAAGTCACGCTGTCAACGATATATCAGAGCATCATGGCTCATCGTGTGGAAACCAGAGCAGAGAGTTCTCGGACACAAGGGGCGTGTTGTAAACTGCAGAACTCGATGCGACGGATGGCGAAGACATGCTCTGATTTCGCAATAAGAATTAGTGAAGCTGAGACTCGGATTTCACAATTGGAGGATGAGCTGGTAGTACAGAAAAATTTGACGGAATCTATCAAAGCTGTAAAAGACAATAGAGTCTGGAAATTAACGGACTTGGAAAATAGATCAAGGAGGAACAACTTACGGGTCCTGGGCATCCCTGAAGGCAAAGAGACTGTTGATGCCCGGCAGTTCGTGATTAAACTTTTTGAAGAGGCATTTCCTGAACTACAACAATGGGATTGGAAAGTGCAAGTTCAGAGGGCTCATCGATTCCCTTTTAACCAGCGCAAAAAGACCGGTCAGGCAGATAGCAGGCCACGGGCTATTCTTATTTGCCTTAATAATTTTCTGGCTAGGGAGGCTCTGTATGACTTGGCTAGGCTGGACGGGAAACGAGCTGGAAAAGGTTGTGATTTTTTTGTAAGGCCTGACTTTTGTCCTGCGACTGTTGAAAAGAGGTGGCTGTTGCGCCAATTAATGCCAGCCTTTCAGGCAAAGGGGGCACAGACCTTTCTTCTTAATCCTGCCAAATTGAAGGTGGTTCATCAGGAGCAGACCCATTATTTCCAGTCTGAGATTCAAGCCAAGGAATTCTCGCTCTCATTATAATTTTGGGAGGATCTATATATATGTATATGATTGAATGTTTTTTCCCCACAGTTTGTATTATGCTGGGGTCTAATAGGCTATTGTAATGCTAGGGAACTATTTGTAGAGCAGGCAGTAGGACAGATAGCCTAGGAGGGGGGTGGATTAGCTTAGCAGGGAGGGTGGAGGTTTAGCTTAGCATCACTTGGGACTCTTAGTCCCCATGCCCTATGTGGTGGGTGGTGGGGGTGCAGGGGGGTGGCGGGGGTGGCGGGGTGGAGGGGTGGGGGTGCGGTGGGGGTGGTGTAATGCTGTTGTTGTTTACATTCTTTCATGATTTTGTTTGTTCAAGGAAACTGGTAAATATTGGTATAACTCGGAACTGTGTTTTGCTTCAAATGTCTAGGCCCGATGCAGAACTTGATTTTGTGCAAGATGACAGGTAGAAGGGGAGGAATATCTCTATGCTCATAGAATATTTGTGGTCTAAATGACAGAAAAAAAGGGGGTTATTAGCCAAATGTGTACAGTTTATGCAGATTGATATTCTTTGTCTACAAGTAACCCACATCTCTAGCAGTAAAAGTTGTTGGCTGAAGGAATTTGGTTTAGATCTTGTGGCATATACACAGCAAAGCACTACTATTAGGGGTGTGGCTGTACTCGCACAATGTGGTTTAGGAACATGTCGGAGAGTTAAGGAGGACCAATGTGGGCGCTGTGTGATTGTTGAATTTATAATTAATGGTGCCCCCTTTACAATCTGTTCTGTTTATGGATCTAATATGGATGATCCTGACGTCTTAAATTTCTTGAGCATGGAACTTGCTATGTGGCCACACCCATTAATTCTCTGTGAGGATTTTAATATTCATTTGGGGAGCAACTTTGATCTGTCTAGTGACTCTCCATTTCATGGGTGGAAAATTCAGACTTTTAAGGCTTTACGGGGGCTGGTCAGGGAGCATGGGTTAATTGATTTATGGTACAGACACAAACGGACGGACATGGGATATACTTTCTATTCTGCCCCCCATAACAAGTTGGTCCGCCTGGATTCTTTTTTTGTTTCATATCAAAGGGCAGAAGGAACCAGCATTAGTATATCCCCAGGATCATTTCAGACCATAACCCTGTAATAATGGAACTTCCGTCTAGCGGATTTATGGTGACTCCACGCCTCTGGACTTTTGAACGTAAACTGTTGCTGGATCAGTCTTACTGTGAGCATATGGCCAAGTGGGTGGTTGAATGTTTTTACTTCAAGAGAAATTCGGCTTCAGGAATTATAGTCTGGGATGTTTTTAAGGCAGCTGTGCTGGGAGAGACCCTTAATTATTCTGGCTATCGCCGAAAGACACTTAAGGAACAGATGAGGGGCTGGGTTGAATATCTTAGACTGGCAGAGGTGGAATTGATGCAGAGGATTCATGCTGGTCAGAATATTGAGGAATGTCAGCAGTCAATTGCTATTATCAAGGCTAAGATACACCAGCATTTTAGTGAATAACTTGCTCTTAAGTACGTTCAATACAGAACTGAAGCATATGAATTGGGGGAAAATACGGGTAGGGTTCTGGCTAAACGATTACAGCAGAGGGAGGTCTCAAACAGAATTGACAGAATACAAGATCAGTCTGGTAGAATCTATGATTCCTCAACAGGGGTCTTGAAAGTATTTCAGAATTTTTACCAGCAACTCTATACTGGGGGAGTCAGGGAAGGAGTAGATGGAAATGGACAGGAACCCTTAGAGGAATTCTTTGAGGATCTTTAAACTGCTACGGTTACATCAGACCAAAATATGTCTCTTGTGGCCCCAATTACGTGGGAAGAGATAGAGACAGCTATAACTTCTCTCGCTGTCAGTAACGCTGTGGGCCTGGATGGGATCCCTCTCGAATTTTTTAGAACATTTCGGAATATATTAGGAGCAGTCTTAATATCTTTGTTCCAGTCGGCACAAAAGGGTTGCATACCTGAGTCCTGGAGGAGAACTACTATTGTCGTAATTCAAAAAGAAAGGGAAACCAGAATTGAATCCTTCATCATATAGACCCATCTCACTAACGCCGACAGTAAAATTTACTCAAAAATGTTGGCATCTAAAGTAGGCGGCGTTATCAAGCCTTTGGTCTCCCTACAACAGCACGGGTTCATTCCGGGAAGGGACACGACCGATCATGTCAGGAGAGCTATCTCCCTTTTTGACTGGGCGCGGGCCACGGGGTCCCCGCTCGGGATGATCCTGTTGGACGCAGAGAAAGCATTCAACAGGGTCTCCTGGCGGTTCCTGTGGTCCGTCCTCCATTGGAAGGGAATGGCCAATTAATTTATTAGGGCAATCCAGGCTTTATATGTATTACCCCTGACTGGGATCCGTATTTCCAGACAGGAGTCCAATATGATTAATATCAGCAGGGGCACCAGGCAGGGTTGCCCCTGTTCTCCCCTTCTGTTCTCGTTATATATCGATCCCCTTTTGCATAAATTTGAACAATGTGGCGATATTCAGCCTGTAAAGGTTAATGGCTCTGAATATAGGACATTGGCTTATGCCGATGATGTCGCGATATTCACATCTGACATAATCTCGGCATATCCGGCAGTTAAAGATCAGGCTGAGTGCTATGGTATCCACTCAGGGTATAAATTAAACACCAACAAGATTCAGATTCTTTATTTCTGGCAGGGAGTCTTTTCCGGATCTGCCAATCGTGTCAGTTGTGACATATCTGGGGATTAAGCTTACTGTAGAGGTTGATCAAATCCTAGATATAAATATAGGTCTCATAATCAATACAACTAATCAGACATTGGAAAGACTAGACCACTTACACCTGTCTATGTATGGGCGAAGTAACGTCATCAAAATGATGGTATTTCCCAAAATACTATACATCGTCAGGACTATTCCTTTGGAATTTCCCGTTCCATGGTTTAAAAAGATTGAAAGGATGTGCTCCAGGTTTATGTGGAGCTATCACAGATCTAGGAGAGCGGCCAAGTGGCTGACCCTCCCCAAACTGCGTGGGGGCTGGGCCATCCCAAATTTCTTGTTTTATTACTGGGCATGTATGCTGCAACATATGGGGGTACTTTTGGTTGGAGATAGGAGTCAGCACTCAGAGGCGGTCAGCCCAACCATTTATGAAATTGGTATGGGGAAGGATGCTAAACACTGCCTGGTTAAGATCCTAGAACCTAGTTATTACAAAAAGACTAGATTTAAGACAATGCAGGCGGCTTATCTGATTTGGAGGAAGGTGCGTAGCAGATTTAAAATTCTAAATATTAACAGCTATACACCCTTTTCGGCCTCTGGGGTCTTACCTCCAATCTTCCAAGATCAAATCATACACAGATGGAGCAATCTCGGGATCAGCATGGTGGGGGATTTGGGTCAGGAAGATCAATTAGCCTCTTTTTCTTTTTTACAAGAGAAATATGGTCTGGACAAACGGGATTTTTAAAAATACTTACAGATCCGCAGTTTCTTAGATAGCAAAACACAAGGTTCGAGAGGGGAATATGGGACGGTATTATTAGTTGAATCAATTCAAAAGAAATCCTGGATAGGGGTGTTGTATCAGATTTTGTTGGAATCCCTGCCTGATGATTTAGCCAATCAGAATTATAAATGGGAGCAGAAATTCGGGAAGGAGGGTATGAATATCGAAGAGTCACTCGAAGTAGCTAATCAGACTCTATTATCAGGTAGTCTTCGGAGTCAACATTTCATGTCCAATTTTGATCTTTATTATACAGCGACAAAAATAGCCAAATGGGAAGGGAGTGTGGGCAGCTCCTGTAATAGGTGTGGGACGTCATTAGCAGATACAGTGCATAAGTTTTTCTCTTGCCAATGTTAATGACATTTTATCAGGATCTGGAACAATTTCTGAGTAAGGTTTTAGGGCTTCCTATATCTATCTCTCCAGACATGATCATTATGGGTGTGGGGAGGAATGGGAGCTGGTCGTGTGCTGTTACTGGGTTTTTCTTTATGGCAATGGCCGTAGCTTGGTTATGTGTCACTTCTAATTGGATTAGCCCTGACCCCCCCTACTTTCTGCAATTACCGCTCTCGGATCTTAGCTGTATATAATATAGAAAGCTCAGTGTATCGGCTAAAAGGACGAAGGAGACGAGAAAAGGGACAAAAACGGTGGGCCCCTATAACAGACTGGCTTCAGTAATATGGGTATTGATGGATATCAATTGCTGGTAGCCCCCTCAGGGGTAAACATGTAAATATGTAAATATGCTATAACTCTTTTCTTTTTCGGTGATTGATGTTCTGTGTGATTATGATTATGATATGGTTTTCAGATATCCAAGGTGTTATTAATTGTATCTATTTTCATGATCAAATGCTGGCCTATCTCAGATGACATAAGGGCAGAATATCCCTGTTGGGGCACATATTAAGGAATTAGGCACAATGTGCCAATATGAAATGAAATATGGATTTGCTTATTGTTTTTTTGTATATATCCAGGAATTAGGTATAATGTGTCAATTGGTAATGTTTTTTCTTGTCAATGTTTCCTATATTTCCTTTTACTCTTTTTTAGTTTGTTCCCTTTTCCTATGTGTGTAAACAACAACAATAAAATAAAAAAATAAAAAATAAAATAGGATGAGTAAAAAAGGACAGAAGACTTAAAAACAAGAATGCATTGGAAAGAAAAGTATTAGTCTAGCAGCTATGAGACTGAAGTGCTCTTCTTTCTTGGTGGATATTCATATGTGATTAGAAAAAGTCATTATTCACACTGCAAGAAAGCCAGTGGACTTAGTGAGCTGAACCATTCCCCCACACTGTGTGTTTTGACCAGTCACAAGTTCACTGTGTTTTGTTGTTTGGGGGAATGATGTTGTTTAGAGCTGTATGTTTTTTATGTCATTTGCGTTTAGTTGGATGGAACGATCCTAGTTTAAGTCATGTGTGAGGTCAGGTAACATTATTTGGTAATTTTCTGGCTGCAAAAGGAATTCATGGGCTTGTATTTCAAAGGATTTTACTCATTCTGAGTCTGTGGAAAAATGTGTTAGTACATGTGGACCTGTGTCTGTGTTTCTTTGTTTTCCATGCTCCTCCGCTCCTTTTCATTTAACTTTTTACACGTTTCTTTAAATGGTTTTAGGAAACTACTGTTTTCTCCATGCTCTTGTTGCAGTGTATTTTGTCAGATTCGGGCATTTTAGTTATTATGTACATAATTTTTTTTCCCTCCCAATTCTGCTATTCTTATTTGATGCTCATTTTGGTGCCCTAATGTTTTCTATTCTCTCGTTTGTGAGCCAGGCCCTTGCTGAAAACCTGTAATAACTTTTTCCAGCTTACCACTCAAGAACCCTGAACTCTGAATCAGTACCCAAGGAATATATAGCTGTTGTTAGGTCCTCTCTGGTCCACCCATGCCCACCTTTTATTATGCGTGTGCTGCCTCAGCCCTTCCTGCCCACCCTCTAGTGTTTATATGTGTGCTGCAGTTCCTCCCAACCATCCTCTGTGGTCTATGTGGTTGCCCCAGACCCTACCACCCACCCTCTGTTGTTCCTGTGCTTGACTAAGCCCCTTCCTTCCACCCTCCATTGTCTGTGTGCTTGCCCTATTGACACCCGCTAACTCTCTGATGTCCATATTCTTCCCCCAGCATCTCTCGCTGTTTTTCGGTGTTGTCCGTGTGCAGATACGGGGAATGCCACTGTGGTGGTCATCTGAAATACAATGAAGATCCACAAATGTGTACATTTGTGGATATTCACAAGCATGGGGAATGTTTGTTTCACCTTATTTACTCACCGATTGCGATGTCAGATGGACCGGAGTCCGTCCGACATCGCTCTGGAAATGGAACCGAACGACCTCCTGTCATTAGTTCCAGCCCAGCTATTAGGATGCGACCGAACAGTGTTCGGTTGCAATTCTATATTATGTTATGGGAGCATGCATGCCGAATGGAATGCAGGCTCTTATAGCAAAGAGCAGAAGTGCGGTTCATATCTGCACCCTGTGGCAGGCACCTCAAGGTGCCTGCCACCGGGTGCAAGAATCAACAGGGGGACACCATAGGTGCCCCCTAGGCTGCCATTCGGCAGCCTTGCACCCATGGTGGCCCCCAAAGACATTTTCCTAATGCCTTTCTGTGTCGGAAAGGCCAGCACAGAAAGACAGTGGGGAAACTGCCAACGTGATCCCTTGGCCGGAAAGAACCGGCCAAGGGATTGCTGAAGGCCTTTCCAATGGTGGATAGGCTCTCTAGCCTGTCATAAGCCATTAGGAACTCCTGTTAGGAATAATTTCTGACCGACTCCATCAAAATGGGTCGGTCTGAAATTATTCCAAACAGGAGATTACGATGCGGTAAGAATGGCTCCGACCGGCGGTCATCATTGTGCATCTTTAACTTGCAGTGCTGGGCACAAACAGGTGCAGTATACCCTATTATAGATAATGCACTACCAGTAGGGTACCCACAAAACTCGTGCCTGCCCTGGAGGCAGTACATATGTGAAAGGCAGAGCTACTCTTTGAAGCAGCCGCTCTGTATTTCTCAGTGCAGGCGGTACGTGGCCTGCTTTACAAGGGTAAAGAGAGATCTCAATGCAAGTGGGTTGAGTGAATGACTGCATCTGTCTACAGGTAAAATTCTGGATGGGTCCCTGGGACCCCTTTTCATTGGGTGCTTTCAGAGGTGCACTGACTATACTACACTTCTTTGTGGCATATAGTTAATGCAATTTCTGACAGCCTATTTGCTGCTGTGCCTGTGTCCACAATACGGAATAGATGCAGAGGAAAAGTTTTCCCTTCATTTACATTGGGCCACCCCTCCATGGAAATGAGGGAACACTGCCTTAGTGATGATCTGGCGCCAAATGTGCGTTGGTGCAATCTGTATTAAAGAAGGGTTACGCAAGCGTCTGCAGCCCCTTCTCTAATAGCAAAATGCCAAGGGGGGCACGAAAAGCATCTAAACAAGCCTGTTGAATCCCAGGGCCCTTTTTGTACTACCAATTAAGGTTCTGTAAACCTAGAAAACTGTGGTAGTTAGCAAATTGTTGTATTTCCTGAAAAGTACATTTTTTAACCCCTTCGCTGCCAGGCCTTTTCCCCCTCCTGTGCCACGCCCTTTTTTGGCTATTTGGGGTAGTGCGCGCTGAGGCCCCTGTAACTTTTTGACCACATAAGGTATCCACGCCAAATTTGCGTCCTTTTCTTCCAACATCATGGGGATTCTGAAGGTACTCAGGGTTTGTGGATTCCCCTGGAGGGGTCACAGAAATGAGCCAAAATACAGCAAAATTTAGTTTTTGGGGGGGAAAATGGGAAAAACGGGCTGCAAATGAAAGCATCTGGGTTTTTCCCTGCATATGTTATCAAAAAAGGGTTTGTGGGGCTGAAATCACCATTTTCCCAGCTTTTAGGGGATACCAGACTTTTGTCAGAAACCCAAAATTGTTTACACAGTTTTGGCATTTTTCTGGGACATAGCCTATTTTTGCTATTTTTTGTGCTTTCAACCTCCTTCCAGTTAATGGTAGAAATGGGTGCAAAAGCAATAATGGACCCTGGAAAGCTATACATTTTAGAGAAGTAGATAACATTCTGAATTCAGCAAGGGGTCATTTGTGTAGATCCATCAAGATTTCTTTATAGAAACTAACAGTTAAATATAGGATAAATTGAAAATTTGTTGAAAAAAGCGCCTTTTGTGTCAACGTTCTCACCTGTAACTTCTTCTAATTTTGACAGCTCTTTGAAAGCAATATACCGTTACATCCGCTGGACATTACTGGTTGTGGGGATATATAGGACTTGTAGGTTCACCAAGAACCCGACGAACCCAGAGACAAAAACTGAGCAGCAACTTGCAATGGTTTTTTATTATGTACCGGGTATATAGTAATTATTCTGTAAAAATGTGTACATGGAAAAATCGGTATGAAAGACACCTATGTATTTCTGAAATGGGAACAAAATATAGAGTTTAGAAACAGTAGATATTTGCACATTTCCGAAATTGGGATACTCATACTAGCATGAGAATTATCAGTCATTTTTTAGAATGACTTCTTTTTTACACAATGTCTTTCATTTGGAAGGCAGAAATGCATCGAAAGTCAATAGGTAATAACAGTTCCTTTACAAATCTGAATTACCCTAAGTCTCCCGATAAAAATGGTACCTCACTTGTAGGGGTAGGCATAGTGCCCACGACAGGAAATGGCTCAAAACCCAACGTGAACACACCACATTTTCACAATGCAAAATTACCCTTTTTTAGCAAAGTGCCTAGCTGTAGTTTTTTAACCCTAGCTCTGCCGGCACCTAGGGAAAGCTAGCAAACCTATACATTTTTTAATACTACACACCCAGGGGAATCCAGGATGGGGTGACTTGACTGCCTCCCACCAGGTTCTGTTTCCCAGAATCCCTTGCAAACCTAAAAAATTGCCAAAAAAAACACCTTTTCCCCACATTTCTCTGGTGGAAAGTTCTGGAATCTGCGCGGATCCACAAATTTCCACCCATCCCGCGTTCCCCAAAGTCTTCCGTGAAAAATGGTACCTCACTTGTGTGGGTCAGCCTAGTGCCCGCGACAGGAAACGGCGCAAAACGTAAGGTGGACACACCTCAATTTCGCTGTGAAAAATGACCCTTTTTTGGCAAAGTGCCTAGCTGTAGTTTTTGAACCATAGCTCTGCCGGCACCTAGGGAAGCCTAGCAAACCTATACATTTTTGAAAACTAGACACCCAGGGGAATCCAGGATGGGGTGACTTGACTGCCTCCCACCAGGTTATGTTACCCAGAATCCCTTGCAAACCTAAAAAATTGCCAAAAAAACGCATTTTCCCCACATTTCTCTGGTGGAAAGTTCTGGAATCTGTGTGGATCCACAAATTTCCACTGACCCCGCGTTCCCCAAAGTCTTCCGAGAAAAATGGTACCTCACTTGTGTGGGTCAGCCTAGTGCCAGCGACAGGAAACGGCGCAAAACGTAACGTGAACACACCTCAATTTTGTTGCGAAAAATGACCCTTTTTAGGCAGGGTGCCTAGCTGTAGTTTTTGAACCATAGCTCTGCCGGCACTTAGGGAAACCTAGGAAACCTATACATTTTTGAAAACTAGACACCCAGGGGAATCCAGGATGGGGTGACTTGACTGCCTCCCACCAGGTGCTGTTACCCAGAATCCCTTACAAACCTAAAAAATTGCCAAAAACCCCACATTTTCCCCACATTTCTGTGGTGTAAAGTTCTGTAATCTGCGTGGATCCACAAATTTCCACCCACCCCGCATTCCCCAAAGTCTTCCGAGAAAAATGGTACCTCACTTGTGTGGGTCGGCCTAGTGCCCGCGACAGGAAACGGCACAAAACGTAACGTGGACACACCTCAATTTCAAAGCGAAAAATGACCCTTTTTTGGCAAAGTGCCTAGCTGTAGTTTTTGAACCATAGCTCTGCCGTCACCTAGGGAAACCTAGCAAACCTATACATTTTTGAAAACTAGACACCCAGGGGAATCCAGGATGGGGTGACTTGACTGCGTCCCATCAGGTTCTGTTACCCAGAATCCCTTGTAAACCTAAAAAATTGCCAAAAAAACCACATTTTCTCCACATTTCTCTGGTGGAAAGTTCTGGAATCTGCGTGGATCCACAAATTTCCACCCACCCCGTGTTCGCCAAAGTCTTCCGAGAAAAATGGTACCTCACTTGTGTGGGTCGGCCTAGTGCCCGTGACAGGAAACGGTGCAAAACGCAACGTGGACACACCTCAATTTTGCTGTCAAAAATGACCCTTTTTTGGCAAAGTGCCTAGCTGTAGTTTTTGAACCATAGCTCTGCCGGCACCTAGGGAAACCTAGCAAACCTATACATTTTTGAAAACTAGACACCCAGGGGAATCCAGGATGGGGTGACTTGACTGCCTCCCACCAGGTTCTGCTACCCAGAATCCCTTGCAAACCTAAAAAATTGCCAAAAAAAACAAATTTTCTCCACATTTCTGTGGTGGAAAGTTTTTGAATCTGCGTGGATACACAAATTTCCACCCACCCCGTGTTCCCCAAAGTCTTCCGATAAAAATGGTACCTCACTTGTGTGGGTCGGCCTAGTGCCCGCGACAGGAAACGGCGCAAAACGAATCGTGGACACACCTCAATTTCGCAGTGAAAAATGAACCTTTTTTGGCAAAGTGCCTAGCTGTTGTTTTTGAACCCTAGCTCTGCCGGCACCTAGGGAAACCTACCAAACCCACACATTTCTGAAAATTAGACACCCGGGGGATTCCAGGAAGGTATGGCTTGCGTGGATTCCCCAACGTCTCCTTACCCAGAATGCCCTGCAAACCTCAAATTTAGCTGAAAAAATCACCTTTTTCACACATTTTTGTGTGGGAAAGTTGTGGCATCACCGGGCTGACACAAATTTCCTACCACCCAGCGTTCCCCCGGGTCTCCCGATAAAAACGGTGCCTCACTCGTGTGGGAGGCCCAAGTACCAGCGACAGGCAAGGGCCCAAAACGTATAGAGGCGACATGAAAATTGCCTACCTCAAAACGACCTGGTTTTGCAAGGGGGGTCACCTGGGTTTTTGGCCCGGTGCTCGGCGGCCACCTAGGGGAACCTACCAAACCCACACATTTCTGAAAACTAGACACCCGGGGGATTCCAGGGAGGTATGGCTTGCGTGGATCCCCCAACGTTTCCTTACCCAGAATGCCCTTCAAACCTCAAATTTAGCTGAAAAATTCACCTTTTTCACACATTTTTGTGTGGGAAAGTTGTGGCATCACCGGGTTGACACAAATTTCCTACCACCCAGCGTTCCCCCGGGTCTCCCGATAAAAACGGTGCCTCACTCGTGTGGGAGGCCCAAGTACCCGCGAGCCCAGTGGGCTTTCTGCCGCCCTGGGGGGAAATCTGGGAAGGGGGTTTCATCCTGATATGCCCCTAAGGGGGCAGAAAGACTGTGGCTATTTTTTGTGGGGGTGTGGGCATTGGTATGACCATTTTGGGCAGCCCCCACCCCCACGCATAAAAAAAGCCTGCGTACTCGCTGGCGCCTAGTGGGCTTTCTGCCCCCCCAGGGGGCAGATCAGGGGCCACTGCCACCGTCTGCCCTCCCGGGGGGGCAGAAAGACTGGAATTTCTCTGCGGGTGGGGTATTGTCATGCCCATTTTGGGGAGCCCCTGCCCCTACACTAATAAAACAAAAAAATCCATGGTTTCTAGTGGGCATTCTGCACCCCCAGGGGGGGGCAGATTGGGGCCTACAGCTCCCATTTGCCTCCTGGGGGGCAGAAAGACTGTCATTTTTGTGGGGGGGAGGGTGGGGGTATTGGCGTGCCCGTTTCGGGCAGCCCACACCCTAAAAACAATTGCGCAAAAAAAATCCCTGGTGTTTAGTGGGCTTTCTGCCCTCCCCGAAGGGGCAGATTAGGGGCCAATGCCCCATCTGCCCCCCGGGGGGGCAGAAAGACTGTAATAATTGGGGGGTGGGGTGGGGGCATGGGACTGCCCATTTTGGGCAGCCCCACCCCTATTTTTATTTTTTGTAAAATTCCCTGGTGTCTAGTGGTCTTTTTGCCCCCCCAGGGGGGCAGATTGGGGGCCAATTCCCCATCTGCCCCCAGGGGGGGCAGAAAGGCTGTAATGGTGGCGGGTGGGTGGGGGCATTGGCATGCCCGTTTCGGGCAGCCCCCACCCTAAAACAAACTGAAAACACATTTTTTACAATTCCCTGGTGTCTAGTGGGCTTTTTGCCCCCCCCCCGGGGGGGCAGATTGGGGGCCAATACCCCATCTGCCCCCCAGGGGGGGCAGAAAGGCTGTAATGGTGGTGGGTGGGTGGGGGCATTGGCGTGCCCGTTTCGGGCAGCCCCCACCCTAAAAAAAAAAGAAAAGAAATCCCTGGTGTATAGTGGGCTTTCTTCCCCCCCCGAAGTAGCAGATTAGGGGCCAATGCCCCATCTGTCCCCCGGAGGGGGGCATAAAGACTGTGATAATTGGGGGGTGGGGAGGGGGCATGGGCCTGCCCGTTTTGGCCAGCCCCCACCCCTTTTTTTAATTTTTTAAAAATTCCCTGGTGTCTAGTGGGCTTTTTGCCCCCCCCCGGTGGGGGCACATTGTGGGATACTACCCCCATCTGCCTCCCAGGGGGGGCAAAAAGACTAAATGTGGCCAAAATTATTTGGGGGGAGCAAAGGCCCTTGCCCAAGGGGCCGCTCCCCCCTCCCTGGTGTCTAGTGTGGATCCCTGCTTGGGGCTCGCCCTCCTGTGGCGATCCCCAAGCAGGGATCCAATGGGGATTCTCCCCTTTCCAACGATACCTCTCCCGTCTTTCTACGTGCTCAGGGGGCTGAGATAGCCCCCTTAGCACGTAGAAAGAGAAACAGAAATGAGCCTCTTGGCTCATTTCAGTTTCACTTTCAGTGTAATGACGTCGGCGCGACGTGCGCGCCGATCGTCATTACACTGAAAGCAGGGGGGGGGACCTCGGGAGCTGGGGAAGCTCTTCCCCAGCTCCCGAGGCTATTTTCACTAAAAGGGAATCCTTCTGGTGCCCGCACCAGAGGGATTCCCCAGGGAATGCCTAATGACGAGCTGGACTCGTCATGGGCACAGCGCGACTGTGCTCCATGACGAGTCCAGCTCGTCATGGGCACACAAGGGGTTAAGGAAAATCATTTTCCATTTAAGCGAAAAAAGGAGGAAACTCAATTTTTTTTACTATTCTCTATTTTCCCTAAGTAGTCCAAAGTTTCACTGCAGGTTCCTGGGGAGTAAAAGGAAAATAATTCATGTGAAAAATATTTTATAAAACAACAACAAAAGGTAATATTTTAAATAGTCCCCAGTGTCCGGACTCTGCATGTGTATATTTTCTGCAGTGTGGTGACTTCGCACATGCAGTTAAGGAATCAGAAGCATGCCAGACACATATGGGACTATATGAAGGGTACTTCACTGAAGGACTTTTCTCTACCATAATGACAGAATGATGGAAGAAACTCCTCTTGTTGTTTTGCCTCCAGATTTAGCAGTTTCGTCCAGAAATTTGAGAATTTTCTATTTCACCCAACTCCAAAGCAGGCCCTCAGTCATCTCGTACATAAAACACAGCCAAACAACACTACAACTTTTTAAAGCAGCTAAATGCTTCACTGTTTCTACAGATGCCATGTAGGTCTATAACCAGGGTGGAGTCCCTTCATTTTTGAGGTCCAATGACTAGCCATAAAATTGAAGACATAGGTACTACTTGAATATTTATAGAACTTGAAATCTAAGATAATAATAAGCTTTTGACAAAATCCAAATGTTTTTCAGTTAATTTCATCTAGTCATTCATGTATGTTCTTCCCATTCCCATTGTTTTTACAACATATCAATCAATTTTCAGCTTTTCACACTCCATTTGTCATAACGTGTTCACCACTGTATAGTTATCAGTTATGGTGATAGGCACAGTAATGGAATATTGAGTTTTAAATATCCTGCTTCAAAACTATAATAGCAAAACTATCAATGGGCAAATATCGAGGAGCTAAATATATAAAAGTAAGTTAATGTTTGATATAGTTAATATAGCCTTATAACCCGCCGTAGCGGGCTATACCGGCTATTAAAGGCCCGCTGCAGCGTTAAAGGCCCGAGCCGAAGGCGAGGGACTTTAACTAACGCAGCGGGACTTTAATAGCGGTATAGCCCTGCTACGAAGGGCTATAAGGCTATTAGAACATTCTGCCACTAGAGGGCAGAATGTTCTAATAAATTAAACAAAGGCTTCTCGAAGCTCGAGGGGATTTAAATCCCCTCGAGCTTCGAGAGGCTTTTGTAAAACATTGGAATGTTGCTCTGCGGGCCTTTACCGGCCCGTAGAAGCATGGAGCACTCCATTGTCTACAATGGAGTGCTCCACATTCCAATGTTCTAATTCTACATATATGTAACTTCAAGGTATGTAGATATGGAGTTAAGAATAGTAAATCTATACTTATCAATATACACTAAACGTAACAATTTTTTGGTTGTCGATATTCGTGTAGCATTATATTTGTGTATTTGATATTTTGCACACAGGCAATTATCATTAAAGGTACCATGTTTTTATTACTATTATGATCAGGAGGCATGATGTGGTTTGGCCCATAATTGACCTCAACTAGTAGAAGAAAGCAAAATTGAGATGCTAAAGGTACAACTGTATGTTGTGTGGCATGCCTCCCCCCAAAAACTTAAAGTTTACCAGGAGAGAACTTGCACCTGGTGAGCCTCCCACCCTTTCCACTCACATATTCCATCCCCCAACATCATGTGTAATTTGTGAGCAGAAACAATACCGGGATTTGTGAGGAACATTCAGAAAGAAAGGCCAATTTCATTCTGGAACCGGCATTTCATTTGCCATGAAATGTCATAATTGCCTGAGACAGGGAGTGGACTACTGTCTGCAAATTGGAATTCACGACCTACTACTCCAGTGTTCCTTGTACACAGTACAGTGGACTCCACACTGAAAGTGCAAATGTGATATATGTGAAATACTCCTGATTTTACTAATGGTAAAGAAATTGGTTGACTCAATTTGCCTTAGGAAGACATACTTAATATAATGTGTACACCAAAGATTAAGGGCAATGATCACTGTTGGCGTCAGTGTCACTTAGAGTTTGAAGATCTACAACAGTAGTGCAGTATCTCTAGCATGAATTGCAGGGATCCTGTGACCTAAACTTGAATGACTTCAGGCTCTGACAGTGATCTTCCAATATGTGGGGTGTGCTGACCCGTGGACAGGCCATAAGCAAGTGTCTAGGAGGCAGGTGTTTCAAACTTGTAAAAAACACAGAAGCTTCCTCTGCTATGTGTCTTTAAAATGCAATATAATGTTGCCGATGTATTTGACAAAATGTACATTTAAAAGGGTTCTCTGCACATCTGTGCAGTTTCTGCAATGTTAAATATATTAATGTGCAAAAATAAAAAGTAACAATGAACAGAAATATTAAAAGACATTTTTAGCAGACGCTTTGGATGCTTTAGCTTGTTCATTTGCCATTTGCTTTTTATTTCACTTACTAAATTTATTGCGGAAATAAACAGTGCAAGGCGTAGTTTTTGGACTTTTAAGATACCGATTTTCCTATCTCGCTCGAAATGCCCCATGCATTACTAAGAAGAACGCTTAGTATAAGTTGTTGTCTACATTTGGTGGCTGAAATTGCCTTAAACCACACTCTACCTCACTCTCAATAATTACAATTAGAAAATATGTCAGTTTTGGGGACCAAATTATTTTATGAATGGGGTCTTGGCATGAAAACATTCGAAAAATTGCTCTAGTACATGCTGAGCACCCCAGATGTTTATTGCCCAAGGTAGATGCAGGGGTAATTCTATGGAACAGTTTGGCCTTAATAATAATTAGTGTTGTTAGGTTCATGTAAACTTGCTAACTCAGCCTTTCAATGGTATTGGAACACTGGAATGTTGAGAACTCCATTGAAAACAATTAAATGGCTCAGGGCTAATAATGGCTGGTTTAAGCCTTCCGCTCCTACATTCCAATGTTTGTCTTTCAGTTTACCCCTTTATTATTTAGAATACTTTGACCTCAGCAGGTGAACAAATAGCCTTATAGCCCTTCTGTCTTGGGCTCTACCGGTTGTTAAAGGCCCTTTCCCTCATCATAGGCCCGTGTCTGTGGCTCCAGCCAATAACTTGGGTTCAGTGCTTTTAACAACGGGTATATCCTTCGGTAGCGGCAGGGGCAGCTCCTCCGCTAAGGCGGAGGAGCATCACCCCACTGCTTGTAGAGCAGAACTTGTTTTAAATCACATTATAATAATAATAGTTATTATTATTATATTTTTCTTTGCTACAAGGCTGGTTTAGAGCAGGGCGGGGCTGGGGTCACAGTGGGAGGAGTGGTTTGCACACTCCAAGTGGCATGACTGTTTGGCTGGCCGGCATGGGCCAGCCAAAGAGTCATGCACACTTTGCATCTTACCCACCAGGCTGTAATGCACAGCCTGGTGAGGAACATGCACAGGATCCCTGTCCCATTCTGAGCACCGAACCACAGGGCTCAGACCATTCACAACGCTGCATTGTGATTGGCTATGGGGAGCCTGTGCTCTTCCTTCCTCACCAGCAAGAGTGTCCACGTGATGGAGAGACAGTGGCCGTTTAAAAAGTAAGTGTTTTTTTTCTTTTTTTCAAACCCCTCCATCCGCCACCCCCGTTCCCTGCCAGCAGCCACTGGGTAGCGGGCTATAAGGCTATATTAGAACATTGGAATATAATATTAAGAGCTCTACTGAGGACAATGGAGTGGCTCAGGGCAATTAATGGCTGGTATTGGCATTCTGCTCCAATCTTCAATTTTTTGTCTTTTGTTTCTCCCTTTTAAATTTAGAACATTCTGACCTCAGTAGATGGAATGTTCTAAGAGTCTCCCTTCTGTCTTGCTCTACACAAGATTTTTAATGGCCTTCTCCCTCGTTATAGGCCCTCACCTGCAGCCTTGGTCTATAACTCAGGTCAGGGCCTTTAACAGCCTGTATAGCTCTCTCCATCAGGTATTAAAGTTATAGTGTATACTCAATATTGGGCCTGATTCAAATGTACAGGGCACGGCAGATACAGGAATGCCAGGGCCACTATAGGCTTTTCAGGATGGGATTTTTACCCCTATATCATACAGTTCCCATTTTGGAGGGCAGTAATGAGAACAATATGCAGGCCCAGTAATTATTGAGCACTTCCCTGCATGTTTATTCCCAATCCTGTTCATATTTTCCTTCATAGATTTTTGTTTCTTTACCGCCTGAGCATGCAAAACAGGGGAGACATTAGGTGCAATTTAACACCCAGTGAACTCAGACTCAGTCAGAGATATCACTCCGCTTACTTGGCATTGCACCCATTAGAGGTCACCAGATCTGTATGTGCAGCAACACATTGATCCTGTGTGTGCTGTGCCACAAGGTCGGACTGGCCAATAGGGCAATCAGGCAGTGCCCGATTGGTTGGTCTGATAGATCAGTCTATGGGCCATTTTTTTTGTCGTTATAGGGTGTTTTTATGGCCAAGTGGGACGTTTTTCCTGTTGATTTCCCTGATATTGGCACTTTTTTAGCTGTTCTCTTCACTAATGGGTGCCATTTTTATTTTGGTGCCCAGGCCTAAATTTTGTCCCAGTCTGACCCTGCTGCGCTCTGTCTCTCTGTGAATATCGGTCGACATAGGCTTACCCTGCATCTCCTGGAGACATTTTTGTAATATGAAGGTTTACATTGCTAAACAAAAATGAAATCTATTTATAAATTGAACATTGACTTTGTTGGTCAGAAACGTTGTATGCTTTCATTATGCAGATCCAAAGGGTGCATATGCATGTCCACATGGACAGAATAGAAATGCATACAGGTATAATATGTACAACTATTTAAACTGCTAAATTTAGCATTTCTAGATCTGATTGGACAGAGGTGCATAGAAGAGCAGTAATCTCTGCTTCTCTTTTCAGTTTGAAAAATGTAAAATGTATTGAAAAAAGAAAGGGGAAAGGGGAAAGGAGGGAGAAAATACAGTAAAAATACATATAAATTATTTTTCTGAAAATCCTAAAAATACATAGCTAAAAGATCATATAACAATATAAAAAGATAAATGCAAGTACAATATAAGTCTGGTCAAGTACTTAAAAAATGCATAAAATACAAAGAAAATAGTAATATAAACAGTATTAAAGATAAGAACAAATGAGAATGTCAAGGGGGTTTCAACACCTCTTGATTCGAGATTTTGCGTACAGAGGAAATTTTAGCATGACATTCTATAAAACTTGTAACTGGGGACCATAAAAACAAACGTTTGGGAGCTAAGGAGATTGGGAATACGTATACAGTATCTAACCTGAGATTATAACACACGTCATACCACCAAGCCTGAAAGGACAGGTCAGATAAATGTTTTCAATGTTTGGTAATCTGCTGAAATGCTACTCCCAGAAGTAAGTCCAAAACGTGCAAAGGCAAAGAACAGCTCAACCAGTCCTCAGAAAGAGAGCCCAAAAAAATATTGACATATGAAAAGGGAACTAACTGATGACAAATTTGGGTAATTTGTTTCCAGACATTCTTCCAGAAGTTTTGAACAAAAGGACAGAAAAAACGTGTTTTAAATCAGCATTAGTGGATGAACATGACCAACAGGTGTCAGGGATTTCAGCATTGATCTTATGCAAGAGAGAAGGGGAAAGGAGTAATCTGTTTATGAAAAAGAGTGTCTGTGTGGTATTAGCTGCTCTGGATGTTTTCTTTATTTTAAGCCAAATGTGATTCCAAACTTGAATGGACCAGTCAACCTGAAGATCCCGTTCCCAATCCAATTTTACTTTGGTTTTGTCTCTAGTAAGGATCGGCTTGTGTAGGTAGTTATAAATGGCCGAGGCTTTGGGTCCAGAACTCAAAAAAGTATGAGCATTCGTGGAAGAAGCCATCGGTTGATTTAAGGATGGGACAATTTTTAGAACTGCTATACTTAAAGCATGTTGCAGCAAAAGTTATTTATTAGAAAAAGAAGTAGGGAAATTAAATAGCAGTTTAGCTTGGGAAAAAGGTATAAGTTGATCATTTTGAAATAGTTGATGAACCCAAATGAGGCACTTTTGTCTCCATGACTTCCAATAGATAGGTTTGCCCTTGATCAATATGTGGTGATTGTGCCAAACTGAGGATTTAAGAAATGAATTGAAATCAGGGGAACTGTCTAATAAAAATGGGTCTAATAATTTGTGTGTAAGCTTGACAATAGGTGTAGATAATCTTTGAGGTTTCTGGGTAAAAGAGAGGTATTCTGAAAAGGAGAAAGGAGCAATAAATGACTGTTCAAGTGATATCCAGAGAGGGGAGTCCGAAGAGGGGGTAGTAAGCCAATGAGATGACTGACGAAGGTTAAAAGCTTTATGATAAGCAGGGAAGTCGGGAAAGGTAACCCCACCTTCTGTTTTAGGATGACTAAGCTTTGCTAGTGACATTTGAGCTTTTTTCTTACTCCAAAGAAAGGAAGACAACAAAGAATTGATATTTTTTAAATGCTTTTGGGGTATAGTAACTGGAATGTTAGAGACAGTAAATAAGACAATTGGGGATAACATTATCTTGATGGTATCTAGCCTCCCCCACCAAGATAGGTACAAGGGATGCCATCTATCAATAAGAGATGACATTTTTGAACAGCATTTGTCCAAATTAATGGAAACTGATGAGTGGATAGAGGAAGAGAAATATATTCCTAAGTATTTTATATGATTATTGTTCCAAGTGAAGTTGGTAGTATTAAAGTCCTTTAAATGTGAACTTTGTTAGAGGTAAGATTTTGCATTTGTCATTGTTTAATTTATAACCAGATACGGAAGAATAGGATTGAGGTTCAGAAAAGGAGGTAGAGAAGAAGCGGGGTTAGACATGAACAATAATATGTCGTCAGCATACGCTGCCAGTTTAACGTGTGAGTCACCATAGGTGAAACCCTGAAAATCAGTATTCTGGCGAAGTTTACATAAAAATGGTTCTAAAGCTAAATTGAACAAAAAGGGGGATAAAGGACAACCCTGATGGACACCCCTGCCCAAATTAAAATATGAAGAAGTGAGGCCATTAACAAATATAGCAGCTTTAATATTTGAGTATAAGAGAGATATCAAAGAAATAATTTTAGAACCAAAGACAAACCATTTGAGAGATGAAAAAATGAAGGGCCAGTAGACTCTGTCGAATGCTTTTTCTGCATCTAGTGCTATAGCTGCTAAAGAATCAGAAGAGTGAGAGGATTTCAATAGGATATCGAAGAACAAGCGAGTATTATCAATAAGAAAATGACCTTTCACAAAGCCTGATTGTTCTTTACCTAAAAGATCCGGATTTTGAGAGAATTTTGTAATCGATGTTAACCAATGAGATTGGTCTATCATTTTTGCAAAAACTGAGATCTTTGTTATCTTTAGGGATAAGACAAATGAGAGCTTCTAAAAAGGAACCTGAAGCAGTACCAGATTGCAAGAAAAAGATCGAGAGTTTGTGTAATTTAGGAAGGAAAAGTTGGAAAAAATGAGGAAAAAACTAGACAGTGAATCCATCAGGACCTGGGGCTTTGTCATTCTTAAGCATTGTGTAGCTCCTTCATTGAAACATCCGATTCCAACGAATGAAAGCCTAAATTACGATCTGGGGTAGTAATAATAGAGGAGAGGTAATCTGTGATGGATGTATCCATAGGACAAGTTTCAGGGGTATATAGAGAGTTGTAAAACATATGAAAGTCTTGTAAAATTTCTGAATCTTTAAACTTGGGTGTTGCTGAGCATCCAGTATTGAGTCAATATTGAATTTGTTTTTTTCGACTTTGAGGTAATTTGCCAGTATTTTGCCTGATTTGTTGTTACCGCTATAAAATTTTGCACTGGATTTAAGTAAATATAAGGAAGCGCTATCGGTAGATACTTTATTAAATTTAAGTTTGGCAGCTATTAGGGTGTATAAACAATCCTTTGATTTAGATACATAGTAAGCATGTTCTAGGGATTTTATTTTAGCAAAAAGATATGTGGCGGATTTCCGGGCCATATGGCGTTTCTTGGAGACATAGTTAATAATAAAGTCTTGTGCTGCTGCCTTTAAAACGTCCCAAACAACAGAAAAGGGACGGGTGTCCGATTCGTTAAAAGAGAAGTATTCAATAAAAAAAGAAGTAAAGGCAGAAGTAGAGACAGGATCGAGTAGTAATGAATTATTGAAGCGCCAGCGTCTAGGGGCAGAAGGCTTATGAAGAATGTCTAAGGAGACGGAGACTGGGGCATGATCAGAGATTAGGATGGAACCAATGTCAGAAGAAATTAGAGATTGAGAAAGGACATGAGACATGAAAATGTGATCAATGCGTGATTGTGTATGGTGTACTGGAGAGAAGAAAGTATATTCCCTCAAAGAGGGATTGCACAATCTTCAGGCATCAACTAGGTGTCTGTGCTGAAAGGTATGCAAAAAAGCTTTGTGAGGTTTGGAGGGTATAAAAGAGGAAATAGAGTTACGGTCAATAAAGGGCTCAACAATTTGGTTACAATCCCCAGCTAAGATCAAACTATCATGAGGGAGTTGCATTAATTTCCCTGTAAGGTGGGACCAAAATGCGCAGTCACCTGTAGTCGGAGCATATATATTAAATAAGGTAAGGGAAGTCTTCCCAATCAATAGGTCTGTAAGTAACCAGCGACCTATGTCATCAGTCTCCTGAGAAACAAGTTTAGCATGAAGAGACTTGTGACAAAGGTAGCAACGCCATTACGCTGGCCGTCGCCTAGAGAAAAGAAAACCTCTTCAATTCAATCTCTTTTTAACTTCAGGGATTTGGATTCAGTGAGGTGAGTTTCCTGAATCATGGCTATATCGGCATTCAGTTTAGATAGATGGGATAATACACATTGTCTTTTAATCGGGGAACGTAAACCCCGGACATTCCATGTAACAACATTTAATGTCATCTAAAAATCATTAAGGGAATAAAACAAGATAAGATCAGATAAACAATAACCTTGTCAAAAGTAGCCATAAATGCTTATTAGTGAAACAGGATAGAATAACATTTGGAGAAAGAATCATATCAGTAAATAAGTAATTGACTTGAGAGAAAACAATGTGAATTAAGTCAGAACTAGAATAAACTGGAAAAATGGAGGGAAGTATCAGAAATAAGAGGGTAGAAACAGAATTATAAGAGAGAAGAAAGGGGAATATAAGAAACAGAAGGCGAGGAGAAAGGGGGAGATGATGTCCAAAAAGCTGAAGTAATAACTTTTAGGAAAAGCAAGGGTATAAAAGTTAAAAAGTAAGACTTCTAGATTCGAGAAGTAGCAAAGAGAATAAAGAAGAAACATGTTGAAAAAGAGAGAAACAGAAAATATCGGATATAACGAAGTGTGAGAGCAATGATAACAGAAGGAAAGAAAGAGAGGAACAAAAAAGAGATACCACATACTTACAACAGATCCAAATATGAGGGTGGGGGGGAGAAACCACATGGAGGGACGGTGCATCCAGAGTACACGAAGGGAGGGGCACAAGGGTGACTAGGTGTTACACAATGTGAGACGACAGGATATGTATATAACAGGGGAACCTGTAGGAAAAAAGACAGAGTGAATGATTAAACTGCGAATTAAGAACAGGGGTATCACAATGTGTTCAGGTTAACATGAAGTGAATGTAACTGGAGGTAAAAGAGGAAAACACACTAATGAGAGATGTGACAAGTGGAATTAACAACATCCATAAAGTAAAACAGTAAAGTCAAACAAAGTGAGAAGATGAGGCACCATACGTATCCATAGTCTCAGCTCTACAGGCATTAAGAAAACTTTTCAATTTCACAGGATCTTCGTAGGAGGTTGTTCTATTTTTGTAGGTGATCTTAAAAAGACATGGGTGGAACAGGCCATATCTAGCACCTAGAGCACGAAGATCCGGTCTCATGTTAAGAAACTCTCTGTGACGATCAGCAGTACTTTTGGTGTAATCCTGTGAAAAAAACAGTGTGTGACCCAACCATGAAATTTGTGGTAACTTTTTAGAAGCTGAAAGAACTTTAAGCAGATCAGTATATTCCAAGAAGTAGAGAATGACACCTCTTGGGCGGTTAGAACCAGAGGTAACAGTATTTTGACGTCCACGTTGATGGGCACGTTGAATATTCAAGATGGTATCTGAAGGAAGTTCCAGTACTTTAGGCAAAAAGGATTTAAAGAAAGTGAGAGGGTCTGCTCCTTCTGCGTTCTCCGGCGAACCATAAATACGTAGGTTGTGCCTTCGATTTCTATTTTCTAAATCTTCAACGTGCTTCTGCAAAGAGGAAACTTGTGATTGAAGAACCTGAACTTTACTCTCAGTCGCGCTGAGAGAGGAAACACTTTGTTTCACAGCAACAAGTCTCTCATCAAGTTGTGACCAGCGCTCAGACAGGAACTGAAGTTTAGAGTTTGTCTCCTCCATATAAGGCTTTAGGACATGTATTTCTTCCAGTAGCAAATCCAGTGAGGCAGGAGGAGGCGATTTTGTTGGGGATGGAGGGTCTTTCTTAAGGCGTTTAGGATTAGCCTTGGCAGAGGACGCCGGAGTGGAAGCCAGAGACTGCATAGGTGAGGTGAGGGTATGTCAGTTTTTGATGGAGGAGCAGAGGCAGCCTCCATTGCAGCAAACCTTAAGAATATTGTAGAATTGTTTATGAATTTGTGCATAGAAGATGAGGCTGAGGGATTAAGCCTCCGTATTCTCCCCATAAAACACTTGAGGCAGCCGTTAAAAGAATTGCAGAGGGAGATATGTGTGCCTCAAAAAGTAAAACGTTGGGTCACTGAAGGAGTAAAACAGAGGAGAAGAAAGGAGGTAAGTAGAATATTCAGCGTCAACACAGCAGTGAAGGGAAGTATGGCAACTGCATTTTTGAGAGAAAAAAGTGATGTACATGTTTAGTTGTAAGTCAACGTAGTAGTAGAAAAGTTTGTTGCAACTGGACTTGTGAAGAGAAAAGTGCCGGTTGTTTGAAAATAAAAATCACATGTGTAGCGCTTGGAAACCCAATATCAGTAAAGTCCTGCCATTATTAGGGTTTGGCATGGTAGAAAAGGCCACAGAAACCCAGGGTTCCAAATGCAGGAATGAAAAATAAACAAAAAAGAGGAGCGCCACTTCAGGAGAACGAGGCGGGTAACTGCTGCGACCGCATCCTAAATTGGCAGCCGTGTCTGAGGCGGCAGCAAGTTCGATAAAGTGCCTTAAAAGGAACGTTGCTGGTATGTAAATAGCACTACCAGAATATCGACGGGCGGTTCATGGCAAGGAAACCGCGCCTCAATGTGGTGATGGGTCGCGGGACCCGCAAAAAACAGCCTCAGTCTGTGCCCTCGGTGCGGAGCTCACAGATCAGCTGCCATTGTCCGTGGGCATCAAGCCACGCCCCCAATGTCTGCTTTTTTAAAATCGTAGTTAACCTCCATTATCTTATGCATTTGATGTGAAGGGGGAGGAGAGGAGAGCAAAGCACATCTCAACCTCTTGCACTAATCACACTGCCATAGTCTTAGGTTCTTTCTATGCTTGATGTGCCTTTTTAGTCCATGTGTCTGGTCGTGCACCTTTGGGAGATGACAAACCATCCTATTTGCCCCACTCCTGTTCCCCAGATGCTGTGATTGCGCCTGTTTGAATTTCCTCTGTCTGCTCGAGGAGAAGGTGTGCCTAGAAGAGCTCTTGACATAAGCATTCAATCAGCAGTCTTCTGAAAATGAAAATAACCCTTTGCAAACGATCTGTCGAATGGACACCACTTGTTCATTTCCAGCACATATTTTAATAAGCGGTGTTTTTCACTTGATGACGTTTTAATTCCATGTGTTAGATTTAAGTATCATTTTTAATTACCTGAGTGTTTGGTTTAACAATGCAATTTATTGTACACCGATATGCACAGTAGTAACAATGTGGAATAAAATCAAAATCTGCAAATGCTACTAAAAATGAAAGCTCAAGTTAACGAGCTCTATGCAGTGTAAATGTAAATGTGATTTTTTTTGTGTTGCCCTCCCCTCATCATGATTCACAACTCCTGTCAATCACTTTTCGGATTTTTTCACAAATGTTATTCATTGCAGAAGGGCTCTGAAAATAGTGAAGGGCTCTGAGAATAGTCCCCCGCCCCCTCACTCCCCTGGGGTTGGACACCTCTGAGTGTACTCCCCTCCCAACCACCCTCCCCCCACATGGCTGTTGAAAAAAAATATTTCCACCACGCAAAAATGGCAAATCGAAATCGTTTTACAATTTTCAAGAAGGCTGAAAAAACATTCTGAGCTTTTCTCCAGCCAATCACATTTGTCAAAAAATGTAAAATGTGCTTGATGAGGTGTGAATCATGATTTGTGATTTTAATCGGGACATACATACAAAAGTGGTAACCCTTAAAACCCACTCCCCAACCTTTTTTTAAATGCTTGTGTCTCAAAAGCTATTGGATACATTTTGGCCAAGCCAACAAAAAAACACTTTCTTAGTAAAGTTCTACTTTGTTGCCACGTTTACTGTTATTCCATTCCTCGGTTTGGGCTGTAGGCACAAGCAACATTCCCTTTGGCAGTTAAAAGGGAAAACTAATTTTTTACACACTCCCCCACCGCCCTGAAAATTAGTGTGCCCACCTTATCAGACTATTCCAAGCCATTGTTAATTTTGATGCAAATCCATCCTTGGTGTCACAAGATATAGGTAAATAAAGAGATGCCTTTTCAATTGAAAGTGTGGCTAAATCATAACTAGTCAATTATCAACACCATATAATATCTATCTAGCAAGGTAGATAGCTAGATCTTTTGTAAATGGTTTTTATTGATTTCAGGCAGTCATTATAAAAAGTTATCATTTTAATGTACAAAACTCAATTATAGTAAATAGGTCTAACACAATAATTCCTGATTAAATGTATGTGTAAAAAATATGATGTAATTTATTCAGGTGAGCATGCAAAATGGGTAACTAAAGTGCTAATGATTCACACAATAAGATTATTTCTAAAGTATCTCGACATAATTTTTTCCACTTTCGTCAACTATTAAAGTACTTCATCTATGTGGACCTATGAAACAAAAATATGCTATGTATTATAATAGGGAAGTAAAACGATGTGAGCGTTATTGAGTGATTGCACACTAATCTGCATTTAAACTGATGCTATAACAGTACCACTTAATGTTAATAAAAAAAAATATATTTTTTTTTAAGTACTCCATCGACCATGAAATCAAACAGACTCTGTTTTGCTGCACTTTTTTTAGTGCACCATTTCGCAAGACATAATAATATTCTAGTTTACATTTACTAATCATTTTTTGCATCTAGTGCATGGGATGGGGGTGGGGAGCAAACACCTCTAACTCTTTCCATCTTTGTGTTTATATTAAAGCGAGTCATTAACATATCCATAAAAAATTATTTGTAATAGCTTTTTCTAGACCACTCATGTGAGGTGTATTCGCCTAGTTTCTTAATCAAAATTAACACAACCTCAGACATAAATCTGAGGCTAGCCTCCCAAGACATCTCTGAGCTTTGGCATGCCATATCATATCTGCCCAATTTCCAATGTTGTCATTGCAGCACCTGGGGCACTTATCAGAAAGTGTATTATTAAATTTATGCACAGTTCTGGCATGTAATTCAGCATCCCATTTGAGTAAAAACTCTAAGGTTGGAGCGTAAGAGACAGGGAAAAGTGAACTGCAGATTTACAACCAAGTGCATGGTGAAATAAGCAGTCTGATTTTGGACAGCTTATTCTGCCTGCCACATGTTCCAGCCTTATGAGGCATTAACAGGTTTCAAAATTGTGTGCCATGGGCCAATCCCAGAAAAAGGTCTCCTGTATGAAAGGATTTTTGAATATGTTCAGATTATCTTAAACAGATATATGTTTGTCTATATAAAACAAAAGCAATATTGACAGCATAAAGCGCACAACAGTTTCAGTTGATCACAATGCAATTCACACATTAAATATTACAGTCAGATGAGCAACAGAATTAACAGAATCTAAAAATTGGTCCTCTTATTCAGCAGCTGTAGCAGGATCTTCAACCAAACAGAATAGTTTTGCAAGGCGCCTGCCAATGAAACCAACACACTTGCATTCCAGTCAGGCCATATGATTGTGAGTTGAATTCTAAAGTAGGTTGCTGCCATCGGATGTATGTATATAGGTAAATGGCATGGTCACAAACTGTCATGGATCTGAATGCAGACAGAAGGCATACTGATGATTGCATCACTCCATTACAGGCCCAGAAAATTCAAAGTTCGATGTCCTCATCTTGTAATACATTAATGGCTCGAGTTTTCAAATGATGTAAAATTGGAAATGGGACTAAACTGCAAGCTTAAGAAATTGACAATTAGGTCCCTCTCTGTTAGTATTGATATCCAAGAGCTGTCTTTCTCAGTGTTCACACAGGCTATTCGTACTGCCAAACATACCCCCTGCCCTTCTTCATGGCCGACAGACACTGTGATTGACTTTAGACCCCGATTTTAATTGTTATTGAGACTTTGGTAATTAAACCTGAACCATAACTACTTTAATAGTTAAAAAACACTCTGTCCCATTCATGATTTACCTTTTATTCTTTGAATCCACTGTCCTCTCGTTCTCTGAAATATGTGGTTTTATTATGCTCCCAAAAAAGACAACTTTCCTTCAAGATCTTTTTTATGTGGCATTGAAAACGTTTTGACCTGGCAGTACCACAGCTACCCATTCTCCTCAATATGATAATTCATAGTTCCTAGGATGGCTGTTTCATACTTTTTAGGTCTCGCAGACCTAGCGCTGGAGCGCACATGCGCTCCTCGCTCTGCAAAGCTTATTGTGATAAGATATCAGAAGGGGACTTGAAGCCCCGCCCATCATTTCTATTGGCTGGCGTCATCATTCATGCTAAACGCTGGCTTTCGATTGTAAGTGAGGCTTTTTAGTCCCTCCTTGTTACCGCCCTGCCTCCTTTTGGCCCCGCCCACCCGGACTGGATCTTTTACTTGCGGTGGTAGACAGTGTATTTTAATTAGTGGATAAGCACTTTTTTATTGCATTCCGCAGCTGCAGCCGGGAGGCAATGTGTTTGTGTACACTAGTATAGTGGCTTGTGCAATAGTGAAAGCGTGAAGCGCTTTCCACCTCACCGTTGTCACAGTCCGTGTGTTGTTTGGTTCTGAGAGTTGTCAGGGCCTGTCTGAGTGCCCTGGCTGCAGCCGGGAGGCCCTGTATTTGTGTATACTAGTACAGTGGCGTGTGTGATAGTGAAAGCGTGAAGCGCTTTCTGCCTCACCGTTATTTAGGTCTCTGTGTTTGGGCGGTGTGTTGTCAGGGCGTCTGAGTGCCCTGGCTGCAGCCGGGAGGCCCTGTGTTTGTGTATACTAGTATATTGCCGTGTGTGATAGTGAAAGCGTGAAGTGCTGTCTGCCTCACCATTGTCACTGGCCATGTGTTGTTTGGGTCTGAGAGTTGCCAGGCCCCATCTGAGTGCCCTGGCCCCAGCAGCAGGCTCCTCCCCTCAGCCTGCAGGGTCGGGCCCTCTGCCAGCACGTCTGGCCGGGCTGGGAGCACCTCTTCCAGGAGCAGACCCTGCCTCTGAGCTGTAAGGCATCTGGTCGTGGAGGGACTGGGGGGAAGAGAGACTCACTAATAAGAGGTGGACTGACTCACCCATGTGTCCCAAAATTCCCACCACCTATGCTTACGGGAAGCCATCCTTCTTTAATTAACCCCACCCCCTCGTGGAGACCGGGTCAGGGAGCGGCGGCGGCCTGTGATGTGGGCAGGCAGTATGGATGGTTGTGTTTAGGCGGGGGCCCTGCCTACTAGTAACACATCTGCCAGCGGTGGGGGGTGGGCTAGGGCCTGCAGGCTGAGCTTCCATAACACCTCAGCCCCGCAGGCGGAGACTGCGGCTACTCACTGCACGGGTCCGCCAGGACCACAACCGTACCCTTGTACTCTCAGTACTACTGCCTCTAAATGCACAAACTACGTGGATTACAACCGTACCCTTGTTCTCTCAGTACAACTGCCTGTACAGGCACAGCCTATGCGGTACCCTTGTTCTTCCAGTACTACTGCCTCTACTTGCACAACCTACGTGGTACCTTGTTCTCTCAGTACCACCCTTGTTCTCTCAGTACCACTGCCTTTACATGCACAATCTATGTGGTGCTCTTGTTCTCTCAGTACTACCCTTGTTCTCACTGTACTACTGCCTTTACATACACAATCTCTTGGTACTAATGCCTTTACATGCACAATCTATGTGATACTCTTGTTCTCTCAGTACTACCCTTGTTCTCACTGTACTACTGCCTCTACATACACAACCTACGTGGACTCCAACCTTACCCTTGTTCTCTCAGAACTGCCCGGGTTCTCTCAGTACTACTGCCTCTATGTGCGCAATCTACGTGGTACCCTTGTTCTCACAGTACTACTGCCTCGATACACTCTGCTTGTATGGGAAGCTTGCCCTCCCGATACCCAGGCTGTGCTTCTTCAGTTTGTGTGACAGAAGCTTCATCAGGAGCTGCAGTCTGTGCGGTATGAGTCCAGTGTGTGTGACGATGCTCTACAGTTCTCTGTGTGTTTAGGAAGCTTGCACTTCTACTGCCTCAGCTGAACCTCTTCAGGTTTGTGTGACAGAAGCTCATACAAGAGCTGCAGTCTGTACTGTACTTGTCATGTGTGTGTGACGATGTTCTACCATTCCCTGTGTGTAAGGGAAGCTTGCACAGTTACTGCCTCAGCTGTACCTCTTCGGTTTGTGTGACTGAACCTTTACAACAGTTGCAGTCTGTGCTGTATGTTTCCTGTGTGTGTGGCAATGCTCTGCAGTTCTCTGTGTGTAAGAGAAGATTGCACCCCGCTGCCCAGGCTGTACTTCTTCAGCTTGGTATGCAGAAGCTTGTACAACAGCTGCAGTCTGTGCTGTATGTTTCCAGTGTGTGTGACAATGCACTACTGTTCTCTGTGTGTAAGGGAAGCTAGCACTCCTGCTGCCCAGGCTGTACCTCTTTGGCTTGTGGGACAGAAGCTTGTACAAGAGCTGTGGTCTGCTCTGTACTTTTCCTGCGTGTGTGGCGATGCTCTGCAGTTCTCTGTGTGTAAGGGAAGCTTGTACCCCACTGCCCAGGCTGTAAATCTTCGATATTTCTGACAGAAGCTTGTACAAGAGCTGCGGTATGTGCTCTGTGTGTGTGTGTGGTGATAATCTACAGTTTTCTGCATGCAAGGGAAGCTTGCACTGCTATTGCCTGGCTGTACCTCTCTGGTTTGTGTGGTAGAAGCTTGAACAAGAGCTGCAGTCTATGCTGTCCTTTTCCTTTGTGTGTGGTGATGCTATACTGTTCTGTGTGTGAGGGAGGTGTGCTGTAGACCCACTGCCCAGGCTGTACCTCTCTGGTTTGTGTGGCAGAAACTTGTACTAGAGCTGCAGTCTGTGCTGTACTGTCCTGTATGTGTGGCGATCCTCTGTAATTCACTTTGGGTGAGGGAAGACTGTACCTCTTCAGTTTGTTTGAAAGGAGCCTGCACAAGAGCTGCAGTATGTGCTGAACTTGCCCTGTGTGTTTGATGATGCCCTACTGTTCTCTGCGTGTACGGGAAGCTTACACTCCCGCTGTCCAGGCTCTACTCTTCGACTTGGATGAGAGAAGCTTGTACAGGAGCTGCAGTATGTGCTGGACCTGTCTGTGTGTGTGGCAATGCTCTGTAGTGCTCTGTGTGTAAGGGAAGCTTGCACTGCTATTGCCTGGCTTTACCTCTTTGGTTTGTGTGACAGAAGCTTGTACAAGAGCTGCAATCTGTGCTGTACTAGTCCTGTGTGTGTGTGGCAATGCTCTGCAGTGCTCTGTGTGTAAGGGAAGCTTGCTCTCCAGCTTTCCAGGTTGCACCTGTAACCGTGTGTTATTGAAGTTTGAGAATCGTTTCTTACTGTACAAAAGCCACAGTGAAAGACATTGTGAAAGCATATTGCTGTCAGCATGACTTGTGTAAATATCTTACACACCTTTCCAATTTAGGGGCATGTTTGATGCTCTCTTTTGTTTTACTTTCATGGCAGCGATGCACAAACAAGCATTTGCAATGCAATAGGTCTCGCATTTACGCGAGTTTAAGCTATTGGCATTGTAAATCTCAATGACTTTTTTATTTATGTTTTAAAAACAAAAATAAAAGCCATTGTTATTTGCAATGTCAATAGCTCAATCTCGCATAAATGCGAGACGTATTGCATTGCAAATGCTTGTTTTGGTTTATCGTTACTATTGCTGCGTGCAGTCTGTCTTTGCTTCCAATCATTGCCAGGGTGGAAACCCAAAGGAGACCGGTCTCACTGGTCACAATTCTGTCATCACCAGCGTACCTGCTACATCTCCTCCTAGCGAGTGTTTGTTTCACTGCCTATTTGCTACTCAAGCCATTATTCTCAGGATATTAAGCTCCTCATTCAGTTTCCTCCTCTCTTGCATATTCGAGAGGGTTTTTAATACCCTAAAGGTTTCCATACGTTTATCTTTCTCCATCTTGCACTGTAGTGGGGATTGGTAAGGGTAAAGTGCAATCATGTCTTAACTTTTGTTTGCTCTCCATGTTTACTGTCGTAGCATGAGCTGCCCTGCTGGGTTTTGTGTGTTTTGGTCAGTTTTAGAGTTCCTGCTATTTTCTTATCCGATTATAAAAAAAATGTTTTTTTAAATTTGCTCATAATTTATTGTGTAGTGTTCCTAACATTAATGTTGTTTGGTATTGACTGAACTCAACACACGTTTCTCTGGGAATTGCCTGCTGCCTGCGAAATAGTTATCATGGTGTGGGTAATGTCATTATTGTAGTTTAAACCTCTCTCAGGGGAAAACGCCCTTCTTAGCAAATGACTTAGAACCCCACTCTGACACTACCATATTCATGTGAAAAGTACTGAATATCGTAAAGTTAACACCAGCCGCGGTCGGTAGTAGGAGTAACTGCAGGGCGGTGACGTGGGGAGGGGCAGTGTGGGGGGTAGTAAACTATGGATCACGGAGGTTTACAGGTAAGTTAACATATAAATTAATAAAACGAATTTCGTTGCGTGCACTGCATCCCCAAATGCGATGCAGTGCACGCAACGAAATTCGTTTTAATAATTTATATGTTAACTTATCTGTAAACCGCCGTAATCCATAGTTTACTACCCCCCCCCCTGCCCCTCCCCACGTCACCGCCCTGCAGTTACTCCTACTACCGACCGCGGCTGGTTAACACCCATTTGTACATTTAGACCTCAATTACAAGTGTGTTGATGTATTCCAAACCCAAAGCAAACACCTTTCTGCACAGGAGTCGCAATTACAAGAGATCAGGATTTTACAGCACCTGGCAATTAGCAGGTTTAATAAAGTGCACGTGATCTGTGGCCCAAGTTTACCTCTTCGTGTTCAACTAGTGTGGAAGTGCGATACTTGGAGCTCCCAGACTGCGTGCACACTCAGAGGCAGGATAGGGCGGTAATGTGCATGATGTATTGGCAGCCGCTTGAAGGGAGACTTTATGTTTTTGCTGTAAGTGCTTTGTGAGGCACTTGAGTTCACTGAAGGAAACTGAGGGGGATATGTACAATGAAGTGGCGGAGCATTGCTAAACAAAAAGGAAATGTATTTTTAAATTGAGATTTGACTTTTTTGTTCAGAAACGTCGTATGCTTTGATTATGCAGATCTATAGGGTGCATAGGCATGTTCACATGGACAGAATAGTAATGCATACAGGTATAATATTTAAACCAATTTAAACTGCTACATTTAGCATTTCTAGAGTTGATCGGACAGAGGTGCATAAAAGAGCATTAATGTCTTCTTTCCCAAAATCGTAGTTAACCTCCATTATTTTATGCATTTGATGTAAAGGGGGAGGAGAGGAGAGCAAAGCACATCTCAACCTCTTGCACTAATCACACTGCCATAGTCTCAGATTCTTTCTATGCTTGATGTGCCTTTCTAGTCCATGTGTCTGGTCGTGCACCTCTGGGACATGACAAACCATCCTCTTTGCCCCACGCCTGCTCCCCAGATGCTGTGATTGCGCCTGTTTGAATTTCCTCTGTCTGCTCGAGGAGAAGGTGTGCCTAGAAGAGCTCTTGACATAAGCATTCAATCAGCAGTCTTCTGAAAATGAAAATAACCCTTTGCAGACGATCTGTCGAATGGACACCACTTGTTCATTTCCAGCACATATTTTAATAAACTGTGTTTTTCACTTGATGACGTGTTAATTGCATGTGTTAATTTTAAGTATCATTTTCAATTACCTGAGTGTTTGGTTTAACAATGCAATTTATTGTACACCAATATGAGTAGCAGTAACAATGTGGAATAAAATCAAAATCTGCAAATGCTACTAAAAATGAAAGCTCAAGTTAACGAGCTCTAGGCAGTGCAAATGCAAATGTGAATTTTTGTGTTCTCCTCGAGAGTAATATCCTTGAAGTGGAACATGATGCTCTCCCTCCATCATGATTCACAGCTCCTGTCAATCACTTTTCGAATATTTTGACAAATGTTATTCATTGCAGAAGGGCTCTGAAAATAGTGAAGGGACCTGAAAATAGCCCACCCCCATTACTCCCCTGGGGTCGGACACCTCTGAGTGTACCCTCCCCCAACCACTCTCCCCACACATGGCTGTTGAAAAAAAACACTTCCACCGCGCAAAAATGGCAAATCAAAATCATCTCGCAATTTTCAAGAAGGCTGAAAAAACATTCTGAGCTTTTCTCCATCCAATCACATTTGTCAAAAAATGTAAAATGTGCTTGATGAGGTGTGAATCATGACTTGTGATTTTAATCAGGACATACATACCAAAGTGGTAACCCTTTAAAGCCCACTCCCCAACTTGTTTTTAAAATGCTTGTATCTCAAAAGCTACTGGATACATTTTGGCCAAGCCAACAAAAAAACACTTTCTCAGTAAACTTCTACTCGGTTTGGCCTGTAGGCACAAGAAACATTTCCTTTGGGAAAACTAATTTTTCACACACTCCCCCACCGCCCTCAACATTATTGTGCCCGCCTTATCTGACTAACCCAAGCCATTGCTAAATTTGATTCAAATCCATCATTGGTGTCACAAGATTCAGGTAAATCAAGAGATGCCTTTTCAATTGAAAGTGCAGCTAACCCATAACTACTCAATTTTCAACACTATATAGTAGCTATCTAGCAAGTTAGATAGCTAGATGTTTTATTGATTTCAGGCAGTCATTATAAAAAGTTATCATTTTAATGTACAAAACTCAACTATACTAAATAGATCTAACACAATAATTCCTGACTAAATGTATGTGTAAACAATGTGGTCAGACATATGAGGGGTGGGTGCATATGACTCCCAGCAGTGTCCACACATGTGAGGGGTGGGTGCATATGACTCCCAGCAGTGGCCTGCAATATGAGGGGTGGGTGCATATGACTCCTAGCAGTGTCCAGACATATGAGGGGTGGGTCCATATGACTCCCAGCAGTGGCCTGCAATATGAGGGGTGGGTGCATATGACTCCTAGCAGTGTCCACACATATGAGTGGTGGGTGCATATGACTCCTAGCAGTGTCCACACATATGAGTGGTGGGTGCATATGACTCCTAGCAGTGTCCAGACATATGAGGGGTGGGTCCATATGACTCCCAGCAGTGGCCTGCAATATGAGGGGTGGGTGCATATGACTCCTAGCAGTGTCCACACATATGAGTGGTGGGTGCATATGACTCCTAGCAGTGGCCTGCAATATGAGGGGTGGGTGCATATGACTACCAGCAGTGGACAGAGATATGAGGGGTGGGTGCATATGACTCCTAGCAGTGGCCTGCAATATGAGGGGTGGGTGCATATGACTCCTAGCAGTGTCCAGACATATGAGGGGTGGGTGCATATGACTTCCAGCAGTGGCCTGCAATATGAGGGGTGGGTGCATATGACTCCTAGCAGTGTCCACACATATGAGGGGTGGGTGCATATGACTCCTAGCAGCGTCCACACATATGAGGTGTGGGTGCCTATGACTCCCAGCAGTGGCCTGCAATATGAGGGGCTGGTGCATATGACTACCAGCAGTGGACAGAGATATGAGGGGTGGGTGCATATGACTCCTAGCAGTGTCCACACATATGAGGGGTGGGTGCATATGACTCCTAGCAGTGGTCAGACATATGAGGGGTGGGGACGTCCACCCCTGCACCCACCACACCTACCCCTCCCCTTCATGTCCCTGCGGTGCCTGGTCCTGGCACAGATGATGCCCCCCGCTCCCCGGTCGACAAACCTAATTCATTCAGGTGAGCATCCAAAATGGGTAACTAAAGTACTAATGGTTTGCAC
Organism: Triturus cristatus; assembly: GCF_964204655.1. Taxonomy (NCBI): domain Eukaryota; kingdom Metazoa; phylum Chordata; class Amphibia; order Caudata; family Salamandridae; genus Triturus; species Triturus cristatus. The sequence goes on from NC_140591.1 coordinate 800,533,443, forward strand.
AATAAGATTATTTTTAAAGTATCTCCACGTAGTTTTTCCCACTTTCGTCAACTATTAAAGTACTTCATTGATCATTAAATCAAACAGACTCCATGTTTTGATGAACATTTTTTAGTGCACCATTTCTCAAGAGATAATAATATTCTAGTTTCCATATACAAATCATTTTTTGCATCCAGTGCATGGACTCGGGGGGGGGGGGGGGGGGGGAAACACCTTTAACTCTTTCCACCTTTGTGTTTGTTATAAAGCTAGTTATTAACATAGCCATAAAAAAAATTATTAGCTTTATCTATACCATTCATTTGTAGTGTATTCACTTAGTTCCTGTGTTAGGTTTGATCAAAATTGACACAACTTCATACATAAATCTAATGCTAGCCTTCCAAGACATTTCTGAGCTTTGGCATGCCTTATGATATTTAACCAATTTTCAATGTTGTCATTGCAGCAACTGGGGCACATATTAGAGAGTGTATAATTAAATGTATGTACAGTTCTGGCATGTAATACAGCATTCAATTTGAGTAAAAACTCTCAGATTGGAGCGTAAGAGACAGGGAAAAGTAAACTTGCAGATTTCCAACCAAGTGGATGGTGAAATAAGCAGTCTGATTTTGGGCAGCTTGCTCTTCCATATGTTCCAGCCTTATGAGGCATTAACAGGTTTAAAAGTGTGTGCCATGGGCCAATCCCAGAAAAAGTTCTCCTTTTTGAAAGGATTTTTGAGTACGTTCAGATCATCTCAAACAGATATATGTGTGTCAATGTAAAACAAAAGGAATCCTGACAGCATCAAGGGCACAACAGTTTCAGTTGATCACAATGCAAGAAGTCACACAATAAATATTACAGTCAGATGAGCAACAGAAACTCAAAATTGCAGCAGCTGTAGTGGGATCTTCAGTCGGACAGAATAGTTTCCAGGGCCGGACTGGCCATAGCGGGCACTGGGCGTTTCCCCGGTGGGCTGCCAGGGTTGGGGCCAGTTTTAGGCCCCTGGGAGGTCGTTTTTGTTACCGGGGGCCGGCATTATCGGCCCCATGTAACAAAATCGGCCGAAACCAGCCCTAACAAACAGCTTGGCCGCACCTCCCCTTCAGGGGGCCAGCCGAGCAGTTTGCCAGGGCCGGTTTTGGTTCCCATTCCAGCACTGATAGTTTCGAAAGGTGCTTGCCAATGGAACCAACACACTTGTATTCCAGTCAGGCCATATGAGTAGGTTGGTGCCATCGGATGTATGTATATAGGCAAATGGCATGGTTACAAACTGTCATGGATCAGAATGTAGACAGAAGCCATACTGATGATTGCATCACTCTATTACAGGCCCCAAAAATTCAAAGTTCTATGTCTTCTTCTTGTAATACATTAATGGCTCGAGTTTTCAAATGATGTAAAGTTAGAATCTGAAAGAAACACGTTAGTTATAGATTCCTTACCTTAGAATTACCCCCAGGCGTCAGACTGGATCCGGAAAGATTTTCCGTCAGCAGTACCTCTGCGCGTCGGAAGGTGACGTCGGTCAGCTCCGCGTTTGTCGTCGGCGTCGTGGTTGCCGGGATGACGTCGCTTCAGCTACTTAGACGCCACCCTCGCGCGCTGACGTCAGTTCTTTCTTTTTCCACGCCAGCCAGCGCAGATCCGGGAAGAGCGGTACCTCAGTCAATTTTTGACTAACTTTTTCTCGACTTTTGTTGACGTCCTTTCTCGAGTCTTCGACTCTGTAAGGTGCATGAGGGATGTCCGGTGTTGATGCCTGTGGATCCTTCCATCGCATGATGTCAGTGACGGATCCGCACCGCGTGTGTCTTTTCTGCCTGGAGCGCGACCACGACCCCAAGTCGTGCCCCGACTGCCAGTTGTTGACAGCAAAGGCTTTGCAGGAGCAGTCCCGAAAGCTGCTCGAGCACCGGCAGTCGGCTCCACGCCGCTCGAGGTCCCGGTCCAGAGGGAGGTCGAGGGACCAGTCGCGGAGCCATCGTCATTCTGGCTCAAAGTCATCCAAGTCTTTGCACTCGGAGCCGGGAAAGTCGAAGCATAAGAAGAAGTCAAAGAAGCATCATTGCTCTTCGACTTCTCCTCGTCGGTCGGCCTATCCGACAAGGAGCGCTGGTAGTGCCACCCCACGGAGCTGGCGCGCAGGACGAAGGGTCGACTCCGAGCTTCCCTCCCTTTCTGGGGCCCGTAGCGACCCTCGCCCAGCTTCATACGTTCTACGAGGTGATGCACGCCATCTTTGGGTGGACCAACCCTGCCGGTGCATGTTCGGGCCCCGCGGACTCGGTTGGGGGGCCTAGGTCTTCGCTGCTGGTGGCTCTGGCCCCGGCGCCGCAGGCACCCCTTGGATCCAGGCCTGGATCCAGATCGGCGCCGGTTGACCTCATTACACCTCCACCGGCGCCGCTTCCGATGGCAACACTACCCCCCGGCCGGCATCGACCACAGCCTCCTTCCCGATGTGGACACGGAGCCAAACCAGCGTCGACTGACTCCGTATCCGGCGCCGGGTTGGGTTTTCATGCCCCTGTTCACTTCTGGGGCCTCTTTCCAACCACATTAACACCCTAAGGAATATGAGGAGGACTGGTAGGGGTCAGGTGACCCTTTAACTGACCAGATTGAGCAAGATCAGGACTGGAGAGAGGAACTGGGGGATGCCAGTGGTCTTGACACTTCACCCGACCTTGGCATGTTGTCTCCTCCTACAGTGACTACAGAGGAGGGAGTGTCATACGCTGTGGTGTTTTGCGTAGGGCGGCCCAGGCTCTCAACCTCGAGCTTCCCACGGTGGCTATCAGGACTAACATCCTGACTGAGGTGCTTCAACCGGCGGCAAGCTCTTCGAACCCCCTGCTTCTGTTAAATGAGGCCCTCACTGACGTCCTTTTAGGCACGTTGTCCAGGCCCAACACGGGGTCTACCGTGGACATGATGATCGCTCAACGCCACCGCCCGGCTCCGGGCGACCCCACTTTCCTCTCCCAACACCCCACTCCGGAGAAATTGGTGGTCCAAGCCTCAACCTCCAAAAGCACCTTCCACACCGCTCCACCGGAAAGGGAATCCAAGAAGCTAGACCATCTTGGCAAGAATTCTTTTTTTCTTTTGCCAGCTTAGGACTGCGGTCTGTAAACATTGCATGTCTCTTGGGCCGTTATTCGTACTCTGTGTGGGATACGGTGGTGCAAGTGCTGCCTCAGTGTCTGGAGGAGGCCCAGGCAGTGCTCTCCCAGGCTGTCGCCGCAGGGAGAGATGCAGCTAAGTTTACGATTCGTTGTGGACTGGACACCGCCGAATCTCTGGGCAGGACCATTTCAACGTCGGTAGCACTCACACGCTATGCCTGGATGAGGTCCACTGGTTTTTCAGGGGATGTCTAGAACACCTTGATGGACATGCCCTTTGATGGCCGTTGCCTTTTTGTCAACAAAGCAGACAACGCCCAAGAGCGCTTCAAGGACTCACGGGCTACTGCCAAGTCCTTGGACCTCTCCTCACGTCTGGCGCAGTCTGCTTCTCCCCCCCGTTCGTGGCTACAGAAGGGGTGCCCCGCTACTTCCCAACCAGGGCCACAGGCCGCAGCAGGTTACCCAACCTTCGCGCGGCCGTGGACGTGGGAACAAACGTCGTGGTTCAGTGGGGCAGCAGGCAAGCCAATCCACCAATCCCTCTCTGCAGCAGCCTCCAAACCCTCCAAGTCCGTCCTTTCAGTCCCATCAAATGCCAGTGGGCGGCAGGATTCACCATCACCTCCCCCACTGGTGCACCATCACTTCGGACAGGTGGGTTTTGCAAATAGTCTGAAGGGGCTACTCCCTCCCCTTTGAGACTGCCCCTCCAGCCATGCCACCCCGGTACCACCGCATGTCAGACGATCATCTGGCCCTTCTCCAGCAGGAAGTTACGGCTCTCTTTGCCAAGGGAGCTATCGAGCGCTTTCCTGTCCCAGAAGTAGGTTGTGGTTGTTACTCCCACTACTTTCTGGTTCACAAGAAGGACAAGGGCCTGCGTCCTATCTTGGACCTCAGGGAAGTCAATTGCTTCATCCAGAAAGAGAAGTTCAAAATGTTAACACTTGCTCAGGTCTTGTCTGCCCTCAACCCGCAAGACTGGATGGTAGCGTTAGACTCCTGCCGGCCCACCAGTATTACCTGCGGTTCACGGTAGGCCACGAGCATTTCCAGCACCCCTCGGGTGTTCACGAAAGTGATGGCGGTGGTCGAAGCTCATCTGCGCAGATTAGGGGTCTCAGTCTTCCCCTATCTTGACGACTGGCTGTTAAAGCCGGGCTCGCCCCAGGCAGTCGTATTTCACCTCCAGACTACCACCGACCTCCTGCATTTGCTGGTGTTCTCCATCAATGTGCCGAAGATGCACCTGATTCCCTCTCAGAAGCTCCTCTTCATCGGAGCGGTTCTGGAAACGACGCAGTTTTGGGTCTATCCTCCCAAACAGTGAGTCCGGGATATTCGGGCTACGATTCCGATCTTTCTGCACTTATCCCGGGTTTCAGTCAGAATGACCCTGAGGCTGGTGGGCCTCATGGCCTCCTGCATCCTGCTGATCGATCATGCCAGGTGGCATATGCGGGCTCTGCAGTGGGACCTGAAGTTCCAGTGAGCGCAGCATCAGGGGAATCTGTCCGATTGCGTCCAGAGGGCACTGCTCGACAACTGCAGTGGTGGCTTACGAACCAGGATTGGGTCAATGGCAGATCCCTCTCCCTACCTCAACCAGACCAAACGGTGGTGACGGATGCCTCCCTTCTGGGATGGGGCGGCCGTATGGGAAAGGCGGAGATCAGAGGCCTCTGGTCTCCGGCGGAGTCAGGGCTTCACATCAACCTTCTGGAGCTCCGGCCGATGCGTCTTGCACTGAAGGACTTTCTTCCCTCTGTCCGGTAAAGAGTAGTGCAAGTGTTCACAGACAACACCACCACCATGTGGTATTGCAACAAACAGGGCGGGGTGGGGTCATGGAACCTATGTCAGGAGGCCCTCCGCCTCTGGACATGGCTGGAACATCAAGGCATCTCCTTGTTGGGTCAACACCTGGCAGGTTCTCTGAACGCCAGGGCGGACGAACTTAGCCGCAGGTGCATGATGGATCACGAATAGCATCTTCACTCAGAGGTGGTGCAAGGTCTCTTTCAACAGTGGGGAGAACCTTGGTTAGATCTTTTAGCCACCGAAGAGAATGCGCAATGTCAGCAATTCTGCGTGTTGGAATTTCCAAGGCAGCACTTGCTCGGCGATGCTTTTCGTCGCAAGTGGAGTTGTGGTCTGTTGTACACCTTTCCACTATACCACTTCTGCCCAGAGTGCTGAAGAAGATCAGGCGCGACCGGGCCCAAGTCATTCTCGTGGCACCGGATCGGGCACAAAGAGTCTGGTATCCCGAGCTGCTCCACATGGCCATCGATCCTTCGATCAGACTGCCTCTTCGGGAGGATCTTCCGTCGCAGCAGCAGGGGACGGTCCTCCCCCCGAACCTGTCCAGTCTCCACCTCTTTGCGTGGAGATTCAGCCGCGGCAGTTGACGTCTTTCAACCTGCCTCCTGAAGTTTGTGACGTAATCTTGGTAGCCAGGCATCCCTCCACAAAGACGCCTGCAGGTGGAACAAATTTGTGGCATGGTGCACAGCAAAGGTTGTGGATCCCCATTCTGCCCCTCTTTCTGAAGTACTCTTGTTCCTTCTCTCTTTAGCCCAGCAGGGCTCTGCTCTGGGCACTATCAAGGGCTACCTTTCTGCCATCTCTGCATTCCTTCGGCTACCAGATCAGCCTTCTCTTTTCAAGTCCCCGGTAGTTAACCGCTTCTTGAAAGGCTTAATGCATCTTTTTCCTCCAATTGCATTCGTTATGCCTCAGTGGGACTTGAATATCGTACTGACCTATTTAATGTGATCTCCCTTTGAGCCACTTCATAACTGTCCTTTACGCCTCTTAACTCTCAAAACGGCCTTCCTGGTAGCCATCACTTCCGCTAGGCGAGGGAGTCAGCTCCAGGCTCTTTCTTCCAAACCTTTTTTCTTGTCTGTTCATCCGGATAAGGTGGTTCTTAGGACCCATCCATCCATTCTTCCTAAGGTGGTCACTGCCTTTCACATCGGGCAGACCATTACTTTGCCCACCTTCTTTCCGCCTCCGCATCCTTCGAAGGAAGAAGAGAGGCTCCACCATCTAGACCCAAAGTGTGTGCTCTCCTTGTATCTGGATTGCACAAAACGGTTCCGGGTGGATGATCGACTTTTTGTTAGCTACATGGGTGCAACGACGGGCCGGGCCGTACACAAACACACCATTTCTCAATGGGAAGTGCTGTGTATCAAGGCTTGTTATTCTCTGGCTAAAAAGGAGCCTCCAGTCAGGCTACGCGCTCACTCCACCAGGGCGACGGCAGCCACTGCTGCCTTCGGAAGAGGAGTGACTCTAAATTACATATGTCAGGCAGCTACGTGGGCATTGCTGCACAGGTTTACCAAACACTACTGTCTGGACAGCCAAGTCCGGAGAGACGGCTTCTTTGGCCGTTCTGTTCTCCAGGACTTTCTGGTGCGATCTTGGTTCGCAGACCCACCACCGGGTTTGGTATTGCTGGGGTATTTATTCTAAGGTAAGGAATCTATAACTAACGTGTTTCTTTCACATGCATAAGTGACTTATCTTCGGTAACAATATATCTGTAAGAAACATTAGTTAGTAATAGATTCCTTACCACCCCACCCATCCTCCCCGTTCTGCGAACTGATTTCTAGGGTTAAGGATATCCTTTCAGGGCCCTAGTTTTGTGCCCCAATGGTCAGTGTCTTGCATGGCTCTGCGTTTCTGGCGTGGAAAGTCATGTACAGAACTGACATCAGCGCACGAGGGTGTCGTCTAAGAGGCTATCGTGACGTCATCCCACCGACCACGATGACAACAACAAACGCGGAGCAAACCGACGCCACCTTCCGACGCGCAGAGGTACTGCTGATGAAAAACCTTTCCGGATCCAGTCTGACATTTGGGGGTAATTTTAAGGTAAGGAATCTATAACTAACCAATGTTTCTTACAGATATATTGTTACGGAAGGTAAGTAACTTGTGCAATGGGACTAAACTTCAAGCTTAAGAAATTGACAACTGGGTTCCTCTCTTAGTATGGATAGCCAAGAGCTGTCTTTCTCAGTGTTCACACAGGCTATTCTTACGGCCAAACATACCCCCTGCCCTTCTTCATGGCCGACAGACAGTGTGATTGACTTTAGACCCAGATTTTAATTGTTACTGAGACTTCGGTAATTAAACCTGAACCAAAGCTACTTTAATAGCTTACAAACAATTCCTTCCATTCATGATTTACCTTTTATTCTTTGAATCCACTGTCCTCTCGTTCTCTTAAATATGTGGTTTTATTATGCATCTAAAAAAGACAACCAATCCGCCCATTCTACTCAATATGATAATTCATAGTTCCTAGGATGGCTGTTTCATGCTTTTTTTGGTTTATCCTTACTATTGCTGGGGGCAGTCTGTCTTTGCTTTCTCCCATTGCCAGTGTGACAACCGAAAGGAGACAGGTCTCATGGGTCACAATTCTGTCATCACCAGCTTACCTGATACATCTCCTTCTAGCGGGTGTTTGTTTCACTGCCTATTTGCTACTCAAGCCATTATTCAGAGGATATTAAGCTCCTCATTCAGTTTACTGCACTCTTGCATCTTTGAGAGGGTTTTCATTACCCTAAAGGTCTCCATACGTTTATCTCACTCCATCTTGTACTGCAGAGGGGATTCTGATTTGCTTCCAAGATTGGTAAGGGATAGTGCACCCCTGTCTGCACTTGTGATTGTTCTCCATGGCTAACCTTCACTGTTGTGGCATGCGTTGCTCTGCTGGGTTTTGTGTGTTTTGGTCAATTTTTAAAGTTCCTTCAATTTTCTTATCCGATTATAAAAAACAATGTTTTTTAAATTTGCTAATAATTTATTGTGTACTGTTCCTAACATTAATGTTGTTTGGTATTGACTGAACTCAACACACGTTTCTCTGGGAATTGCCTGCTGAATAGTTATCATGGTGTGGGTAATGTCATTATTGTAGGTTAAACCTCTCTCAGGGGAAAACTCCCTTCTTAGCAAATGACTTAGAACTCCACTCTGACACTACCATATTCATGTGAAAAGTACTGAATATCGTAAACTTAAAGTTAACACCCATCTGTACATATAGACTTCAATTACAAGTATGTTGATGTATTACAAACCCACAACAAACACCTTTCTGCACAGGAGTCGCAATTACAAGAGATCAGGATTTTACAGCACCTGGTAATTAGCAGGTGTAATAAAGTGCACATGATCTGTGGCCCAAGCTTACCTCTTCGTGCTCAACTAGTGTGGAGGTGCAATAATTGGAGCTCCCAGACTGTATGCACACTCAGAGGCAGGATAGGGTGCTAATGTGCATGATGTATTGGCAGCCGCTTGAAGGGAGACTTCATGTTCTTCTGTACGTGCTTAGTGAGACACTTGAGTTCACTGAATGGAACTATATGTCCATGGAACCAGAGAAATCCTATGACCTTTGCAAATTGTGGTGGCCATTTTGAAGTCTCCATGTTCCTTGTGGAAAAGATAGTTCTTGCTGGGGAATAGTTACTTCAGCCAGGACCATGTTGCCAGAGTTAAGAGAGAAAACTTCAAATCTAATGAAAGACTGAACTGGATATAGAGATGTATTTTTGGAAACATTTTATTTTTGATTATTGAGACTGCATTTCTAAGTACTCCTTTAAGGGTTATACATTTGTATTTTGCACGTATTCAACGTGAGGAACAGAAGGCATCCTTATCCCTTCACAGATTGATTACATTGCTTTTTGACATTCTTAAAAAGTATTGCAGTAGGTTGGAAAAGTGATTGCTTATTGTCAGGTGAACTTTATAATCCTAATCTATAGTTATATTCCAGTTTATGCAGCTATCACTTTGAACATAATTCGGAATCAAATAGTGTGTTCCAGCAGCAGCCCATACAGGTAAGAGCGGTGGGATGGTGGGGCCGAGTGGGAGAGGATTTCGACAGACGACGACTAGGGGAAATTAATTATTTATTTTTCCCTTGTCGTCGTCTGTCGAACCCCCTCCCAACCCGGCCCCACCACCCAAGTGCTGTTACCTGCATGGGCTGCTCCTGGTGTGTTCTTACAATACAGCAGATAATTGTCTGTAGTAAAAACAGCTGTCAATATTTTTAATGTTCATTTCGCAGATGACATTTATGTTTTAGCTCTATGAAGTCTCAGTCTCACCAAATTAGAGGGTTTAAAACACATAGCTGTTTTGAAGATATATGATATGGAAGATCCAAAACTAGACGCAGAAGCGAGATTGATAAGACATGAAAGGTCTATTTTATCTTTATATTGCAGAAAATTATTAGGCTTCGGACCTGCTACCTCTAATTTTCCAAGAGCTAAATTTAGTTTCTGTAGAAGACTTCATTAAACTTGTCCCTATGCTCCTGTGGATAACAGTTAGGAGCAGCGAACATACTGCTTTTAACAGGGGTGTGATTCAAGATTGTCGTGCTTGTAACTATGGTCATAAAATTCCATGGTTCAACTACATTAGGAACACTGCTATATCTTTGGGTCAGCCAGAATTGTATTATATGCCACAGCTGTTAAACAAAGACGATAGAGTGAAAGTCAAAGAGCTGTTTCTAAAGAGGGCTTCTGCAGCCAGAGAGAAAATTGCTCTGGAGAAATCAACTATGAGTGCCTATCTGGCCCTGAAAACAAACCAATATTGGTCCTAAATTATACCTTTCCCAAGTCAGAAATCCCTGGGAGAGATCCCTGCTTATAAAGTTAAAAATGTGAGTAATTCGATTTGTCTCTGTTTTCCTCCAGGCAATATGATTTACGTACTATAATGATTTGTCCCTACTATGGCAGTTCACCACAGACCCTAGTACACCTGGTTTTATTCTGTAGGCATTATGATCCCCCCGGCGTAGGAAGCTGGTGACTATTCTTAAAATCGAGAGGCTTTTATCAGTTTAAACCAGCCTTCTTATACCTCCAAATGTTATCTGAGCCCAACGTGATCTCTGCTGTAGGATCCTTTTTAAAAAATGCCTTGCATCTGAACAAAAAAATGAACTTTTAATGTCTTTTGTTTTAAACCTATGGGGTATCGGGATTGCTAGGGTAAGCTAATGCTATTTTTAATAAATATTGTTTTTTACTCTGTAGTACTTATCTGTGTTTTTATGTTTCCTCTGAATGAAATTTTGGTTCATGTTTTTTGTCACTTTTTATGATGTAACTTTTTCTATGATTATTTATAATAATCAAAATAAAGATTTCCAATTCAAATTCAATTTTAAATGTCATTGCTCCCCAGATGAAGTTAGAGCCCAGCTGAATGACAAATTAGTGAAGTGATATCCAGTGTATCTTTTTTCTCTCTTATCCCAGTCACTTTTACTTGGGTCTGCTTTTAACCACACATAGTTGTTTGACTATGGTTGCTAGAGTATTGAGAGAGGTGAAGAAACATATATCACTCCTGTTGGATCCGGACTATGAGGTTAATGCACGGAAAGTGCCAATGCCATTGATTTAGGTATAATCTCGAAATAGCAAATTGTGCAGTGGCATTATATAAAGTCTTAAAATTACACCATATCCCATTATATTAGCTTAGCTAGAGTGACAGTGGAATAACATTGACTAAAATGCAATCTATAGCACCGCATCAAAATTCACATGATTATTAGCAAAGGCTCTCTGAAATTCAGGCCATCAGGAGTCCACTGAACAAAGGAGAAGAAAGAATACAATATTTATCTTCATACAATCATGTCACATAAATGAGGAGATCTTGGAACTTTCTTAACCCCTTCAGTGCCCCGCCCTTTCCCCGCCCTGTGCCGGCCCTTTCATTAGCGGGCGGGATTCATGACGAGATAGTCTCGTCATGGGCACAGCGCAACCGCGCTCCATGACGAGACCATCTCGTCATGGGCACTGAAGGAGTTAAAGACCAAAATGTTTTTCAACAATAGACATGGAGAAGAGGGCATAAACCTCAAAAACCATAAACTGCTATTCTGTAAATGTCAATTCGGGCCCAGTATTCCTTTGTTTCCAGCACTGTCCCACTTGTAAGCAGGTCTTTAATGTAATTCATTTTCTGTTATTTATGTTGGCTCTAGTGATAGCCTGAGAGCATCTCAAAGTTTTCATCTTTCTGCATCTTTGGACCTGCTTCTGTGCACTGTATGCCTGAGAGTTTGCTTGGTGTGTGAATTAACCACCATGAGCTCCTGGACTGACATGAAACAAGCAGAGAAATTCTCGTGATAGCCCTATGCTTTTTACCAAGAGATATTTTGGTGTCTATAAGTGAACTTAAATATGATTTTGGTATCCCGTGTCCTCCAGTGACATGGTTTTATGGCTGGTTTTGTGTGTATTTACCTTTTCAGGTTAAGGCTCAATCTGACAACTTAGTTTTCTATCTTTTGCAGTCTCTCAGTGAGCATTGTTTGGAAGGCACCAATGTAGACTAGGTTACAGTAGTCCAAGCTTGCTTAACTTCTCTCTCACTCCTTACTATTCTGTCGCACTGAACTTACCCCCTCAGGTTACAATGTTCTTTCTGTCCTACATAAATCTGCTCTTTTTTCCAAATGCGGAAGGGCTCCCATCCTCACCCTGACTGCCCTCCCTCTAAAACCCCAGTGTGCCCTGTCGGGACGGGATGACCCCGTTTTGCTCCCTTCTGTTGTCTAATTATCCTAATGTGCTGAAGATTTACTCTTTTTGTGTTCCTACTTCTTTTTTTATTTTTATTTTTAAATCTGGAATACTCTGTTTCCTGGCGGATGCATCCTGCTTCCAAACCTGACCTCTCTGCTGCGTTATCTGCCTTAGTTTGGCTGTTGTGGAATTTATTTTGCCTGCTAAATCGAGAGTAAACTATGGAAATGTCCTTTGACAAGAACTTTCAGTTTTGTACTGTTGGACTATTGCGGCCTGGATTCCTTGTTCCTTAAATTGATTCACCATTAGTTTAAATTCTCGATGGCATTTTGCTGCACTCGTTGACATATCCATGAAGATGTTGAACCAATGTTTGTCCAAAGTCTAGAACCCTTTCAATTTTATCGCTGCAACTATGATTGATTCCTTTATTCCAAAGTCTCCAAAATTGACAAGGAAAGTTTGCGGATATTTTGGATTGGTCTGTTGGTAGAATAGAACATGATGCACCCTCATGATCAAGTGAAAATCTTTGGCGGCTCCGGCGGGTGAACATACATAAGGATAAGATCTGATAAATATTATCTGGACGTTTGACATATGTACTTTTCTACTTCTAGAACATTGTTCAACTAGCCCATGATGGATGGCACCAACTTAAGTGTACAGTCAGTAAACAACTACATTTAAGATGGTAGCGATGGTATAGAGGTGCCCAATCAGCCTGAGGAAACTTTCTGTTCAACAATATATGCTGGATAGCCTTTAAGGACATGTCTCTGAGAATCCAATTCTGACAGGCAAGGATTATAAGTGGACAGGATAGGATAGATGTAAGGTATTTGCTGGACTCCACACATGCAAATATCACGTACCTCTAATTACAAATTCTCCCCCTGAAAATGAAGAATTACATGTAGAGTGTGATTCTTTGCACACCAGATTCCACGATTCAGTATTTACCATACATTTCTCTCAATATATTTTAGAAGGTTTAATCTGCTGAAATTTACTTGGAGAATATTGCTGAGATACGGTAAATACCGCAAATCTCAGAATTCAGATCTCAGTGTTTTACAGCATGTGGTAGAATATTTCACTTAGGATATTGTGTGCCTTTTATAGTCAATATTGGCACCAGCTTTACAGGTTGTTGGTTGACTTTGGCTTGGTGCATGTGAGGTGTGCTTTTTAACTAGTGTCTGTGGTTTTCTTTAGCATTAGAAAAGTAAAAAATGTTTACCAAGGTCCTATATCTTTACTCCTTTTTTGATGTGATAGGCTAATGTATTTCTGTCAGGAAAATCCTGCAGGCTTCATCTTTAGCTAATGATTATTAGATATTGGTGCTTGACCTGCTTTTACCACATGGTCATATTCTCTTGTAATAGCTTATAAACTCTGAGGGCATAGTTACCATTGATAACAAATCTGTCTTCATTACGGTTGCTGTTTTTCTGTCTCACTACATTTATTGACTGTTTTACTGCTAAAATAACATACTGAGGTCAAGCAAATATTTTTTACATCTGGTGAATGCCATTAAAGACCAGATCATTGTGTGGTCTGGACAGGTTGACCACATGTGATGGCTGTTGTACCCTGTCTCTGTTTAGTTTAGCTCAAGTACCTCACTGTCTTAAATGGACACCCACTGGTCTTTTAGGACTAAGTCAGGGGTTGGCTAAAACACCTGAATTCAGACCCATGTACATTTGTTCAGGCGCATTCTTGCTTCCAAATGCTTTCATGCTTTGAATTTGGAATTCCAATTCATTATTCTGAATTCTTGGGAGCAATCTATGCGCCTCTCACTTTCAATGCGAGCAGATCGGGATGCAAGCTGATATTCAGGGGCATAACCACTTCATATTATGCACTTGGAATATTGAACGTCAATCTCTTAATACTTATTTACAAAGACAAATGGCCGAAATAATAAACGTTTGTACCCATCACCTACTCCAGCCAAATGTTCTATCCTAAAACAGCTAGGAATGCCTCACGTCTAACAAGGCTGCCCGTGCCTCTTAGAAAGATAGAAACACAGCAATTACCTCCATCTTTTTCATCAATAGCATGAGTTTGTTTAGGCTCTGACTCCCAAAAAGTTGTTATAGGGGTGTTATTACCCTGCATGATAAATGACAATACCTCTGAGGGAGACATTTACTGGCTACTGTAAATGCTCCCCAGTCTATGTTATGGCCCTGGAAATGAGGTACAACATGCAAGGTTGGTTTTTATTGCAGCAAATTCACCAGGTTTTCAATTTTGTTACCAGACATTTTCATCAGATAAATTTCACCAGGTTAACCTGGTGAAACCTGTCATGAAAAACAGCAGGGGAAGAGGAGCATCGCCCCACTAACTTTTGGTTATTACCATTTTATGTTTGTTTGCGCGCTGCAGATGGGTGGGTGGGTGGAGCTTCCCTGTTCTCTGAGCAGGGCAGGGCAGGAGTGATTTACCCACTCCTGAGTGCGCAAAGACTGTTTGGTCGGCCCCCTCAGGTCGCCCAAACCAGTCATGCGCACTCTGCCCTTCTGGAGAATATGCCATCCCTAACAGCCCCTGGCTGGGTGATGTCCCACCAATCACAACACTCCACTGGAGCATTGTGACTGGCTTGGGGAAGGTAGCGTGGCTGCCTGCTTCCAGTCGGAGGCAGGAGAGCAGGAGCAGTGAAGATGCGGGACCCGGGTCGGCAGAAAGGTGGATTTCAATTATTTTTATTTTTTATTATTGACCCCCCTCCCCACGAGACCCTACGCCCTCACCCGTGACCCATGCTGGCCGCTACTGAAAAACAGTGGAGGTGCAATAATTAATTTAGGGATTGAAATGTACCCCTATTCATAATCAAAGCCTTATAGTTTTGTGTCCTGAGATGGTCATCATTTATACGCACCAGCTCCAGTGCTGTCCTATGTCCTGTTGTACCTCTCTCTGACATGTCTTGTTTCATGTCTCCGTTCTTTATGTGACAGACATCCAGGAGTGAGATTCTGAAGGAGAGTTGAGCTGGTGACACCTAGCTCCTGGGTGGGTTCTCTCCTGTAACTACCTATTACTTCTACATAATAAATGTTTCTGAATATATCCGCCTGCCTACTGCAGTGGTATAATGCAAAATGCTACTCCCCTGCAGAATGCGATGAGGGGCCCCTGAGTCTCCCATATCTCACATATAGTCATTGACATGTGCTGTATGTGGGGCACCTGAAATGTTTGGGGCCCCCTGAAGGGCTTGGGAGCCTTCTTTTCCTCAGGGGCTGCAGGGTCCTGCGATACTCCCTTGGACTACTGTTTTCTCTTCAACACTACCATTAGGAAGGTTTGCTGCCCTACAATTGTCTCTGTTTCAGTTTGCTCAAAGATGCTTTTTGAATGCAGGGAGAAGTAAGAACAGTACATTTTTGCACCTTACAATGAACATATCCAAATAAATGCCTACTGCAAGCTGGAGTTTGGCGTCAGGTTTGCACATTTAATTTACTTCCTAATACCCTAACACCCTGTATGGTACATTGATTCATTGTCTATTTACTATAATGTACTTTAAGGAGGGGGCGGAGTGTATGGATTTTCCTCAGACCTGTGATTGTGTGCTGTTTTTGTGTAATTGAGTGAAGAAGTAAAGTCTTGCCTCTAAATCCTGTGAAGAATCATGGCATCCAATGTTGTTAATGATCCGTGCTAAATAACATTTAAATAAAGTGGACATTAAGGTGTAAATCTGGATGTGTTAACTGAAACAATTGTGAGGGTGGCCAGTGGCATCTCTAGAAGTGATTGTTAGTGGAGGACACAGATAAAACTGGTGGGGTCCCCTGTGTCATAACTATATATGAAAAATCAAAGGTTAAAGTGACATTATAGTTGATTGAAAATTTCCGTGGCCAAAATGTATATTTAGAGGGGAGGGATGTGCAGCCCCCCTCCTCAAGTCAGTGCGGGCCCCTAGGGACTCCATCCCCCGAGGTCTTTCTTAATAATTAAGGGTAGGGGGAAGAAAGCCCCCCAAGTCACTAAGGGCCCGGGGACCCCATCCCACTTGGCCTTATGTGCTCCTGGGTGGGTGCCCGAGTTGGGGGCTGGGATAGGCTGTGTCCGAGGGTTTGGAGCCAGGGTCCAGGCCCTGCAGCCAACCTCACACCGCGCACACCTATGGTCATACAATGTTACTTTACATTAAAAACTCCCTAGAAATTTACTGTAAAAACCAAAGGTTAAACTGAGGTAAAAGTTAGGCATGGTAATAATATCTTAGTTTGCATTAAAAAAAAACTTTGAAATTCACTGGAAAAAAACAAAGGCTATTGGGACATTATAGTTATGTGAAAATGTCAGTTAAAACATACTGTTTTAAACAAACAAAATTACTGAAATTCACTACTTATAGTTATCTTAAATAACTGTAACTGTGCCCTAAAGTAACTATAACTCATGCCCTCGCCATGCAATACTAATTACCTCTCATATAACATCACTCATGACATGCTCTATACCATCATTGATAACATGACTGCAACATTTGAAATTACATCATTGATGACAAAACTGTGAATGACGGGGGGTCCAGTTATAGTTACTTTACAGCACGAGTTTGATTTACTTGAGATACCTATGACTGGTGAATTTTTATGCAATTGCAAAAGAGCATTTATTGTTTTGCTATTAACTTTGTCAAACTTTGGCGTATCTCCATAAAACGTTCCCAAAAAAAACATTCTTCTACATTAGACACTGATACAGAAAATCGGCTAAACAGAATTTTAACAAATTTGGCAGAAAGCTAGATAGTTATCCAGAAAGTGTACTTGTTGTTATTTGGTGTAATTCTGTTAAGCTGCTTTAGAGTAATTAAAGGTAAAAATTCATAGATATATGTTGCTGCAGCACTCCTGCGGGACTCCCGTGGGACTGAATGGCAAAATTAGGTCCACGGGAGACACACAAGGCTGTGCAATGTGATTGGCGGCTGCAACATGAAGAAAAATGTTGCACCCACCATTTTAGGACTCAGGGTACTTTGTCCTCGAGTCCTCAAAAAAAACGAAAACCACATACGGAGGCCAAGGTAGGAACCAAATATCCCCCCCACCCCTCACAAAAAATCTTGGGTTTGCTGTGGAGGCTGTGGGAGCCAGTGCAGCCCCTGAGGAGTCCCATGGGCCTGCCATGGGAGTCCTGCGAGAGACCCGCAGGACCAAACAACTATTTTTAAAAAGTGGAGTGTGGGCGCCAATTCCATGCCACTCACACCCGAAAATGATGCGCAACAAGGGTTCGGCTCCAAACCTACTGTAATAAGATATTACTTTATGATCAAAAACATAGACATTCACTGAAACATATGCTGTATGCTGAGTTATACATGAGGGAGTACTACCATTTAAAAATAGGGATATGGACCAATTATACATAACTAGCATACATATAAGTTACTCCACTTTGATGCACTTCTTATGACCTCTTACATTACATCGCTGATGATGTCTGAAATTTATGGTGGGTGGCTGTATAGTTTTGCCTCCACCAGGGGTGTTAACTGCAGGTTGTGTGTATACTCAGCTTTGAATACATTTTTAAAAAACTGTATTTTCTGGAAAAAACAATGGTTAAAGTGACATTATGGCTAGGTATGGTAATATGATTTTAGCTTATGTTAAAAACCAGAAATGCACTGTAAAAACAAAGGTCGAAGTGATGTTATGTTTGCTGTTGAAATTAGATAAGAATTACCATTTTAAAACCATCAAACCCACTGAAATTCCTCAGTTAAGTTTAGTAGACTAACTGTAACTTGTACCCCCATCTTGCATCTTTTATGACCCCACATATTTCAACACTCATGACCTGTTGAATGAATTATTTGATGACATCATCCATGATACTGTTATCCATACTACTTCATAAATGCTTACATCATTTAAAAAAAATAAACCTGTTAGTAAAAGGCCTATAGTCATATCTAGCACAGGGTCACTGTGTGTACATGTTTGGGTGCTTACAATTGAAATAATGTAAAATTGGTTGTGCATTTTAAAAGTTATATGGTGTATTATGAAAACACAGTCTTATGGTGCAAAAAAGAGGATATCATTGGAATATCTATGTCCACTTGAGAGGCGTAAGTAGTCATGTTGATAGTGTGTCATGTTGAAGTGTGTCAGTCTTTATAGAATCTCGTTTTGTGGATAGGGGGTGTTGACTGCTTTTTTACTGGGATAGTGCTCTAGCTTTACAAGTTTTCACAGGACCTTATTGGAGATAAAGTGATATAAACATATAGCACATCATTTTGCCAAAAACATATAAACACGCATGCACAGGCAGTATTGTAGAGCAAACAAACAATTTGAAAACTGTTAATATTGTGTGGTCTGGGAATCGGGATCTGGACTTGCCCCCCTAAATCTGAGAAGAGGACCTAGCTTGTTAACTTGCTGAGGAAACATAAAAACAACATCTTCGCTTTAGAAATAAACACTTGGCTGATGGGTGATTTGTCAAGAGTTGGTTATCAGGAAGTATCAGAAGAGGGTGGTCTGATGTCCTTGGATGCAAAAGTATTAGATGTTTTCTTGATGTTCGTAATACATTTTTTTTCTTTGCCATCATGGCCATTTAATTGCATTTTCCCTGGTGTCATTGATTGCACAGTATAGATAGTTGTACACATAACGCATGGTGGATGTTTCTTTTTTGTCTATAGTGTGCCTTACAAGTTCTTAGACTAGTTAGGGCCTGGTTTTGAATTTGGCAGACATGTTACTACATCACAAATGCATTATATCCTATGGCACTAGATATACACGCTTGCCTGAAAAGTGTGGTTAATTTAGCAAGTTAACTGCTGTTATTACCTTTGCGATTGTAATATACAAAACCCTGGGTTGTTTTAATTGATTTTTCTGTTTATTAAGGAGACCTTTTTTTTCAATTTGTCCCACTAGGTAGTAGGGTAGTTTCTGTTCCCAAGTGTACAGTGGTCAACCAAGACATTTACTTAAGCAACATTCTATTTTTAATTGTATTTGATATCTTTAACTTTAATTCCATCTTAAGCTTATTTTTATAAAGGCAATGCTCTGCAGTATCTTGTCACATCATTGTGTACTTTAACAGGGTATCCCTCACAGTGTCCAATAAAAATTGGTCATACAAAAGACAATGTATACATCAATATATAAAGGTCAAGCTATTTTATTTTCCATCCCATAATTATGCTGTAATCCTATTCATACACAATTTTGCTGCATTTTGTTAGATGAGATTCATGTTCAGAGTGGCATTGAGCCTGATGGATGTAATAAATCTTACATAAAAGTGCACCAGGCAGGTAGGTCATCTCTCAGTCTTTCACCTGATCGGGATGTAGACATATGTATCTCCTCTGCAATTGACCATTCAATCATATGCCTGCTCTAGTCTTGTACCCTGGGGTTGTGATCCACAAGCCAGTGTATTGCGACCCACCTTTTCACTAACAACAGTGCGAATCTTATGGTGTTTACACATTTAATTTTTAATCGGGAGAAATGCAGTGACTTTGAAGTTAACAGCAATGGTACGTGTGCATTCCTATTAGACCTGTTATATTTAACTAATTGTCTTTACATTTGGAACATTCCCATGATAAGTGATGAAATGTGGCCTTCCTGGTACCACAATTCAGTGACAGTAATGAGCTACTGGAATCGATTTTAATCAATGCTATGAGTAGGATGTAAGTTTTGTGTAACATATAAAAATGAATGAATCATAAACTTCTGTTACTGAAATATTTCTTTATTACCAGCAATGTTTTATGTCAATTATATGGTTCTGTTAACTTATCACCGGCCCGTGTGCCATGTTTTCCTTAATTGTGCTTTCCTTGTGTGACATGTCACCTCAGATTGCTTTGTGCAATATAGACATCATTCCCTTAGCTGTTTCACTATCCATTAATGTGCATAATGTACAAACTATTTATGGTATTGGTAGTGCAGTTGAAGATATTTCCAGCATTCGTACAAGCAGCACAAGTTAGACGTTGCTTCTAGATATTCCCAGCATCTGTAGTGCAGTTTGCTATGCATGTGACATCTCGCTACAGTCAATTGCGACTGTGCATCTTCTAGAGGTATGTGTGTACCACCCACAAATATGTCACTCATTATTGCACAGTTGCACCTCTGCCCACCCTAAACCCCTGCCAAAAAGACCTATCCCATCTACATTCTGTAAGTCCTGAAGTAGTAATATTGCCACCTGTGATGAAAATTGTATTTTGTTATCATGTAACCACAATTGACTCTGTTGTATTCATTCATTCTTTTGCTAAATGTGGCACTACCTTAGTCAGCTTCTGCTTACCAAAGAACAATTTCAGAAGCTCTTTTTGTCAACATACCCTCTAGCAAGTGTACATCTGTGTTCTTTTCCTCAATACGAGCCCTCTGCAAAGTTGTGCTGCCAAGTAATGTTCCTGCACCGTAACCTGCAATCTGCCCTATTTAAACTGTCTTTTTTAAGAGTATACAGATTCAATCAACACCTTTTCCCTCTCCAGATCAGTTAGGCTATTAAGCTATTCAACCTTTTAAACTTCGCTGGTGGTATTGAAGATAAGCAGCATTGAAACTATAGAATTGAAGTCATTTTTGCATGTTTTGAAACAGAATAGAAGTGAACCAAAATTTAAATAACTTTTTCTGTTTTGAATCACATTGTTAACAATTAAAACAGTCCACATTGTTTTTGTTTATGTCATCCATATACCTTATATGCCTAGGTATCAATAACTTTCCTGTACCCGTGTTATCACTAAATCAGGGAAAGCAAGGCCTTTTGTTTGCCTCAAAGTAACTAGTAGAAACAATGATGATTATTCTGAGGTCTGATAACCCCAAACTCCTTCAGAATAAATAGTAATGTTTATGTTGTATTAATTGAATTTTTCAACTGTACTAACAGGACCTGCATATAATAACACTATGTTTTCTAACCTATCCACATTTCATTATGGCCAAAGGTACCGTTGCTAGAGTAAATGATATAGGCAATACTGGTCATCCCTCCAAGTGCCCAATCCTACAACTACTTATTAGATAACATATCCAGCTAGAAATACATAGGACCAAAGCCTGTATCCTGCATTAACTGGAACAGATAAGACCATGAGACTGCGTTGAAGGCCTTCTCTGTTTCCAGTGAGGCCAACCCTATTTCCTTTTTCACGGTTATAGATTCACTATCACATATGCTAGTTTTCTCAAATTCTGTGCTGTCCTCTTTCCAGCATATAACCACTTTGGTCTTCATGTTAAGCAGGTCATATCTTTGTTTAATTCATTTGCAAGTACCTTTTCAAGAAACTTCATGTGCCACATTTTAGTTAAAATTGTCAGATTATTATTTGTACTCTGCAAAGCCACAGCATTCAATGTGCAAATGTAGGTTTAAGTTACCTTTTGATTTTGAAGTTCATTGAATTTGGTTTGCTAACAATTTGCCTATGGCCCTTTCAAAGCACAGGCACTGTAACAGCCAATGCACATAATAAAGATATAGGCAGCCTGTATAGTTTTCTAACCAGAATATAGAATACCAAGTATATATTTGTTTTTCTTAACTTCTCACCTATGTACATTGAAGAGATAATATTTGATATGCTGCTACTGTACACTGTTGAAGACGAGCTACAATTATATGCTGGCATACACCTCAATAAATACTCCAGACATGCTTTCAATTTAAGGCAATTTGGGAAATTTTATGTGCCGTTATTTTATATCGAATCTAGGATACATGTGATGCCTCTTTTGCATACAATGCATCATTTGCTATCTGCTGGATTAAGTATTTCAGCACAGGGATTTAAAAGATAGTTTTTTCATGTGCTAATAAATTAGTCAGTCAAACTTTCTTTATTCTGCCATAAGCCATAAAAGACAAGAATAAAAATGAATACAATATTTGTCCAGGTAATAAAATGGAAACGTTTAAAGACCTTCTTTTCCATAAAACATTCAATATTTAAACAACATGTATTAATGCATTTCCAGCCACATCTGCATATGACAATACATTCCAGCCAATGTTTTATCACTGGGAGACAATCTCATATCTCGTTCTGATGGCTATTGCTTGTCTTAAAAAATCTAAAACAGTTCAGCAAGTTTCCCTTTCAGTGAGACTTTGTAAGTACCTTAAGCCTTCCTGATGTGTTCTCAATTTAGTCTTCCACAATACAGGTAATAGAAGTTTATTTTTGGAGAAATGCCAGAAACCGGTCCTAGGAAGCTTGTTTCCGGTCCAGGGAAGGCATGGCTTGGCAGTTCGGGCTGGACTGTTCCCATGAGGCACAGGGTCAGACTGATTTGCATATGGCCAGGTCTGAACTGGGGTGGCAGAGTGGGCTAAAGAACGGTGATGGATCGAACCCAGATCTGTTGACTGGGTGTGAGTGTTTGATTGGTTGTGATGCTCCGTCCATCACCACCCCCTTTTGTACCGCTAAGTTCATTTTTGGAGTCCTTAACCTCTTCTGTGCCCATGACGAGATAGTCTCGTCATGGAGCACGGTCGCGCTGTGCCCATGACGAGACTATCTCGTCATGAAACCCACCCGCGTGGGAAACGCCCGGCACAGGAGGGGGAAAGGGCGTGGCACAGAAGGGGTTAAAGAGAGGGCAAAAGAGAATAAAGTGACTAGTACTTTGTTTGGTAGCTTGCTCACACGGACAGGGCAGTAAGCCATGTGACCATACAGCTTGGACCAGAAAAGCTACCTTAACTTCTATCTTTAAAAATCTCAAAAGAGATAAGTAGCAGCAATAATCGGGTTTATTCTCCATACAAGTTATTGTTCCAGATTGTCTGTTGTAGAGATCGGTGCATATCTTTAAATTGCTACCATGGACGGGCATTTCTGAAGCCTAATATTTGGGCAATAATTTTGGTAGCGCAACTATACTTCCTCTTTACTTTTTTGGGTGATCATAGAAGGATTTTAAAACTGGTCCTTTTTACCTATTAAGGCAAAAGCCTTCTTTGAGTAGCTCACCCAAGGGATCAGGTAGAGATTTAGATACTGACCTACTGTACCCGGGCCTGGTCTAAACCCGAATTGGAGGTCTGATAACATTTTATTTTCAGTAGTCCAAGTTTCCAGCTATGCCAAGAGGACCCTACCAACTATTTTCATGCTGGAATCAATTAATGAAATGGGTCAATAGCAAGATGGAGAATGTCAGTCTCCCTTTTTATAAACCGGGATAATTATAACGTTTTTCCAGGAGTTCGGATTTTGAACCTTTTCAACTTTTCTATACACATTTGATAGCCCAAAGATCTATGTTAGATATAAAAATATCTGCAGGCATCCCATCTGGACCTGGCACTTTCCCTGTTGCACATTTATTAATGGCATACATTAATTCTTGTACTTCAATATTAGCCAGAGAATCCTGGGAATTTTGACCAAACAGATCTGATTCTTGATTTAAAATGGTACTAAGGAAGAGATTAGATTCAGATTGCAAAATTGCTGAAAAATTGAACACCCATAGGTCCACAGAGATCAATGTCTCAATTTTCAGAGTAGCACTATCTGAAAATAAAGGCTGATTAATTGTATTGCAAAATAACTTATCTCCAACTGAAGCTGCTAATTGAAGTTCTTCCCCGCTAACGTTTGGATCTTCCATTTCCTTGACTCTATCTTTGCTTTACACAAATTTCTTGCTAATTTAATCTCCCCACTGGGTGAGGATTCATTTTCAAAAGAGCCTTCAGGTTCCTATGGGATGAATACATTATTGATTAAACCATCTGTGCAAGGGCTTTTCCCTTAAGGGCTTATCTGTAATTAAGTTGTCTGAATCGCTTTACACGAGCTCTCAAAGTCTTCTCATATAATTTGGTCTGGTGTATATGCTGATATGAAAAGGAACAAAGTGGGGAGTAGAGAGGTACCACTCATAAGAGTAGTTCATAAACACAGTGATCCACCCACAGATAGGTATAATATGTCAGAATCTCCCACATTAAATATGTATCCCACGGAGGTGGAAAATACACATTAGTTGTTAAAATACCCCTCACACACCAAAAGGGCCCTTGGTGTCATGCTTCATCATAGGGGTCTTCCCGCCCCTCTATGGGATGGGGCGTGCTACTACCTATGTTTGCGTGGGAGCACTGATCTTAATGAGACAACTATGTGTGATGCGAGGGTGTGAGAGGAAGGGTCAGGAGTGAATGGAAAAGTGAATTAAAAAATACCTGGCCCTGTGGTCTAGAAAATTTTAATATACCGTTGAGCTGGTATTAATAAAAGTGTGAAGGGGAGGAGGTGTGGATGCCTCAATGAGCTGTGCCTCCTATATGTGTCGACATGTTTCGAAGCTCCCCAAGATTCTTCTTCAGGACCTTAAGGATCCCTTCCTGAGAACTCACTGTGTCGTGTAATCTAAAAAAAAGTGTACCAGGAAGTAAGTAACCTCCTAGGGTAAGTAGTGCCTAAATAGGTCTTGTATGGTCCATAAACCTAGAAAAAACACAAAAAGGGGGAGATAAAAGCCATATTCACGTAGCTAGATGATTAGTCCATCGTGAGCATTCAGTGATCTGAAAAAAAGTGATATAATAATCTCCTTTTGACGCTATTCATAACGTTATCACGTGGTCTGTGGTGAAAATAATGGGTGAAAGTAAACACAGACATTAGACAAAACGCACATGTAACATAAAGCACACACTCTATACCAAAAGGAACACAGTTCCTATGATCATACTATCCCAAATCAATAGTTGTCCAGGTCGGTGGGAAGGTGGAAAATATCAACCTACTTGCTGTAGAGAAAATAAATGACCTCATGAGCTTGTAGACCGAGTGGTAGGAGTGCCAAATTTGCTATCTACAAGGCAAAAGGAGAGAAAGGTATATGCAAAAAATGAGCCACATGACTTACGGGGAAGGCGCCCAGATGGGGCACCACCTGTACTGAACGGCTATGCCGTACTTACAACTCAAAGGAACAATGTCCTGCCACGATAAACAGCCCGGTCAGCTCAGTCGGTAAGACTGAGCGGGTAGGCGGGTGTTTAAGTATAGGCTTCAATTAAGGAAACCGCGCGAAAACCAGCGGCTACATCGTTGCGCTTTCACCCGCTGACTCTGTTGACAAAGACCCGGAACCGGAAAAAGACCGGCTGGGTCAAGGGCGTGTAATTGTTTTGGTGGTTAATAAAGTATTACTAGACCCAAAGAAGACTAAGGCATGGTATTGGATAAATAGAGGGCGGAACGCGGGATAACGCTCCGTTGGTGGTGTGGAAAAAAGATATATTTCCGCATCGGTGAAAAAAGGGGGATTTTGCCGATACAAATAAAGTAACATAAACCTTGGGTATGGAGTCACTGTCAGAGTATAGAAAGATTTAAATCCCTGGGTAAGACATAGATCGACCCGCTGTATTTAATGGCAGCGAGCAACAACCTCGGAATCAGTAACCAGGTATGAGCACAGTCACTCACCAAAATATAAAAAGGATGATATCCATGGGTATGTCCGAAAGAGACCCGCGTGTACTCAATGACAGCGAGCCTCAAAAATAGACATAATGTAGGGGTGGCACCTGGGTTTTTCAACAGAAGTCCCCGTAAGTGCTCAGTGGGAGCCATATACCTTATGGAAAAAGGGGGAGGGGGTGGTTGTATTGTATAGTCATTGCAAAAAACACCAGAAGTACAGTGTTGTTGGGACAAAAAAACTCGGTTATCAGAGGGCAGCCTTTCAAAAAGAAAAAGGGGGAGGGAAGGTAAAAATCGCATAACCAGGCATGAATTTATCGATTGCACAGATGTGTTGAAATTCACAAGTGGAATTGGTTCCATGGTATGTCGTCATTGAGCCCACAGATATGGGTACCCAGACGGAACACCCAAAGCTGTTCCTTTTCAAGAAGGCCATTTTCTCCGTCAAGTTGTTCAATCACTGTCCACTGTAAGTCATCAATTCCATGTTTGCTAGATATGTAATGATTGGACATCTTTGTGGTACTCCTACCACATCTGACATTACTTCGATGTTCTCCTACACGAATCTTGACTGGTCTAGTGGTCATCCCCACGTATTCAAGACCGCATGGGCAGGTATATGCTGATAGACAGGTTGAAATTAAGTCCATGTTCTGCCCAACAATCGGCCTGGTGAAATGTTGTACATATACCTTTTCCCACTTCATTCTTAGGCCCTTCTTAGTTGGATACACACTACTACTGTACTTGGGTGTGTTAGGATCCTTTAGCTGGTCATTCAAAACTAGGAGCAGAGGATTGTTCATAACATTTCTAACACCCTTATAGTTCACAAAGAAACATACCAATTCAGAAAACAATACAATAAGGTCAATATAGCCCCCCTTATTGCATGCCATGCAGGTTGGAAGCCTGCTTACCTCCCTAGCAACCAAGTCAATTCAATTCAGCTTTATTTGGTTAAAAAGTACAAACATAAAAGCATTCTAAAAGACAATTGTCTCAAAAAAATCAGATAGCCAATGCCATCAAATAACACGTGTACATAGCAAAAAAGATTCTTAAAAACAATTCTATAAATCAGTTAGCATAACAATACATCAGTTATACAGTACATAGGATAAATTACAATCTAATATGTCCTGCGAATTTTAATGGAGATCAATACGGATTACTATATAGGTGTACGGATATTGATATAGATGCAGCTTTTAGTTATTTGCCATAAGACCTATAAGTATTTATTATAAAATGCATTGATATATACTATGTCCTATATGTTTCCATACATGAGGGCTTCAAGATGGGAATGATCTTTTATTCTTTTAATCGCCATTTGTATACAAACTACTACAGCATTACATACTTTTCATTTTCTAGACTGTGGATAAAGTTAAAAGCAGATTTATAAAAATACAATTTACTGTCAAGAAATAAAGGTCGTAAGATGCTCCTCCTAATATCTCTATAAAAAGTCCAAAAGAGAATCAAATGCAATGTTGATTGAGGTGAAGTTCCGTCACAGGGTTAATTTGAGAGATTTCGGTTCCATTTGTCCATAATAGGAAATGTAAAATAAAACCTGTGTTGTAAATTTGTTACCCGCCGTAAGTATTGTTGTGTACCTATCGCAAGTGGTCCTTCACAGTCTGACTTGATCATCTATTTCGAGCTTGCTTCTATGTCTCTTAATGATTCTCTAACTCCTATAAGCCCTGTTTTTAAACCCCTTTTGTTATGATATTGAATATACTTAGGGTCTTTAAAATCAGCATTGTTGACACTTCATTTAAAAGTTGTTCAATATACTGCGGCCATGGGATCTTTTTGCTGTGGTCAAGGGCAAGGCAATCCATTATGGTTTTTTGAGTAAATTTAGTTCCATCCTTGCTCCATATCCCATGCCAAACAGTAAGAGCTGCTGTACTAATGAAATCACTAATATAGGGGACTGACAATTCCTTATGAACAGCATATGAAGGAGTTGAGTTAGAGACTGCTAATAACCTCCTTAAAAATATGTTTTCCTGGATCTGCAGTGCGGTATAATTAGCCATCCTCCATAATGCTGCCCCATAGCAAGTTCTTGTAAGGCACTTACTCCTGTACAGGGTCAAAATGTCCCTAATTGGCTTATTCTCCCTTTTTTTTAGAAAACCTGAAGAGGGTTTTGATTGACCGTAAGAAGTTTATTTTACATAAATCGATGTGTGCTCCCCAATGCCCCTCGGATGTATAGAGTAGACCCAAGTACAAAAAATAATGTGTTTTTGCAATTGGCACACCCCAACATGATGACTCCTGCTTTTTGATTTCCCTTTTCCAAATGTCACCGTAAATGTATTTTTTGGTTAAGTTTTAAATCCTTTCATTCATAAAGTTAGCAACATTATCAATTAAACACTGGAGTCCATGTGCCGTCCTAGATAACAAAACTACATCATCCGCACACAAAAGGATGATTACCAACTTTAGGGGCGTCAGCGTTCAACTTTTGCAAACATATATCAACGTCATTGATACAAAAAATAAAGCAGGACAAGGACCCAGCCTTGCCTTATACCGTGCGGAACTCTAAAATGGAGGGTACATTCGCCTTTGGGTCCATAACGGACTCTAGTAGTTAATAATTCATATATTTGTGATAGATAAATAATAATGTCAGTTGGGGCACCCATCCCGTCAGGATCTGCCAAAATTTTGCCTGATTGACTAGATCAAAAGCACTTGTTAAATCTACAAAGCATAGGTGTAGATGGCCCTTTTTAGAGAGTGCATATTTTCTGATCAACAATTGGAGGTTAACACACTGCTCAATGGTCCCTATATCCATTCTGAATCCATATAGAGTTTCAGTAAGGACTTGGGCCCACATGCATCAAAGAAAACATAATTCGCAAACGGGCAGATTCTCAGAATCTGCCCCTTTGCGACCGGTATTTTTGCATTTGGGATGCATCATCCCAAATGCAAAAATCGCAATTTAAGTAATCTCTAAATTGCGATTACTTAAATTGCGATTGCATTTAAGGAATCTCAAATTGAGATTCCTTAAATGCAATGCATTAAAGTAAAAAAAATAGCGATTTCGCTAATAGGGGGAGCAAATTACCATGAAGTTGAACTTCATGGTAATTTGCAAAAACTTTGAAAAATGCACTAAAGTGCATTTTTCAAAGTTCCATTTTACACACACACATGCCTTTGGGGCATGTGTGTGTGCAAGATGTACTCATATGCAGATTTCAGGGGTGCAACAGGGTGACCTTTTGACACCCTGGCACCCTTGAAATTGCATGAGAATGTCTTCCCATTCATTCCTATGGGCCTCTAGGCCCATAGGAATAAATGGGGAGGTATTCCTTAATTGCGACTCGCAATTTGGTAGTCGCAGTTAAGGAATGTTTAGAAATCGCTATTTTGTAAGCGATTTCTACATGCATAGCCTTTTGCTATTCCTTATTAGCGAATCCTTATTTTTCGCTAATAAGGAATCGCAAATGGCATTGTTGATGCATGTGCCAGTTGGTTGTCACTTGCTCAGCTTTCTAATCTCTCTAGGAGAATTCTTCTTATCAGTTTCGATGTTGAATGGAGTAGGGGGCGATAGCATTTTGCATCGCCTCTATCGCCCTTCTTGAAAATCAGAACAATAACATTCTCCACCCAAGTTGCAGGCAGTAAACCTCCAGCTGCCGCGTTGCACACTTAGTAAAATTGGGGACCAAAAATCTTTAATTTCATCTAAAGTAATTGGGACCAGATTTGGGGGATCTATGGCTATGAACTTCCTATTTTCAGAAGAGGAGCATTCATCATTATTAAGATTAAAAATGTGTCCAAAATACTTTAGCCAGTCTGAGAGCTGTACTAAAGTGCCAATTTTAGCAGCGGATTTGTCTTTAAAATAGGGATGATTTATTGTCTTCCAAATAATAGTGCATCCCATTTATCTGTCGCTTGTACTAGTTTCCCCCAGGCTAGTTCCCGTATATTTGCTTTCCTTTTATTTAAAATCTGTTTATAGGATTTCCTTAGGATCCCGACCCTTTCCTTATCTCTAGGCTTGGCTTTTAATGCTTTTTTTAGGGCCTGGTGTAATTTGGAACCTTGTTGTTCTAACTAACTGTTTTTTTGGTGTGAGATCTTCTTATTTTTCATTTTAAATCTCCTGAGATTGCAGACGCAATATTACAAAATGCCATAAAAATATGTAAGTTTGTGGAAACTCCGTCCATACAAATATCAATCTCTTCTTGTCTGTCATGTACTATTTTATCTAAGAATAAAGAGGGATTAACACCTGACCATTTAATGGAAATGCCATTTTCTCCCTGTGTTTTTTTGTCAGCAGTTAGGCACACCTTCTCCTTATGCGTTGTACTTAGTCTGAGCATCAGAAATAGTGGATGGTGATCACTAAATGTGCTTAGTTTCACTTCGAGTTTTTCAATTAGTCCTCTGTCATTTCCTGATATTAGGACATGATCAAGGAATATCGAACCACTGCATAAGTTGGTATAGTCATTTGTCCTTCTTTTCCTGTCTGCTTTGTGAGTTCAAGATTGTGTTATGCATTACCCCATTAATTGTGTTACCATATAAGTCGTGGGGAAAATTAGAGTAAGCATTGCCATGTTCATCTCCATAGTTAAAGTGCTCCCCTTCAAGGATTGCGCATTTCTTGCAATTAAAATCACCAGCCCTGTAAGTAGGTTGTCTCCCCTTATATCTTTTAGAAATGTATCTAATTCCTCCTCTAAGGTCACAACTACCCTATGTCTAGAGTTATCGAATACATTATTATAAAAGTTTTATCATTGGTATACACTGATTTCCTGTAATTTGAAAACACAAAAATTGAAAAAACTGCAAATTGGTATAGGCTTTTTAAAAAATCAGCGGTGAAGTAACTGAAACCAACGTAGCTAATCCTCCTTTAATCCTTCCATTCTGGGAGGGGCACGCTTGAGTAGGGACCATTTCAAAACCATCAATATGGAAAACTTAATTATGCCACGTTTCTTGTAGAAGAATTATGGAGCAATTTTCAATACATTTAAGCCACTCTTCTTCTTTTAACTTGCTTCTTATCCCGGCTATATCCTATGTAATAACAGTCAGGGTTTCATATGACAAATGCCTACTTAAATTACAGTTGTGAATAATACGCTTACTAATACATAGGGTGCCTTGATTGGTAACCGTTGTTTGATCTACATCCTCTTGTAGTCAATCAATTTTACTACAGCTCCTAAGAGGTAAAAATCTATTTGTCAGGGGTAGGAGAATAGGCTGGTCTATAGGGGCAGATCCTTAGCTGGCATAAGAGAATTAATCAACAACAGGTTTATGGAAGTGGCCCAGTGGGACTGCAACAATAGTGTCATTATGATAGTTCGATGTCGTTACATACTTACATCTCAGGGCAGCGAAAGGTTACAAGAATACAGTCCCCTTGGCAACGCTTTATCGTATTACCTACCCAGTTTACTCTTCTTATCATAATGATATCTTGTATCAATTTTCCCATGTAGTTTTTTTTAAAGAATTTTCAGATTTTGTGTATGATTCATTGTTGATACATTCCCTACCCCGGGTAAAGGTTTTTTCGGCTTTATCTTTGAGGACTTCACACTAGAGACCGTTGCTGATATTTTAGCCTGTTGTTTGCTCTTTTGGGGGGATATCAGATCAGTATTATTTGACAAAACAGATATCTCCAGTGGTGAAGTCGAAACACATGGGGCTTTTTTTTGTATGTTTCTGGGTCAATTGGCTATCCCTTTACTATTGTCAATGTTTGATCCGTTCAGATCAATCTCTATGGATACCATGTCGGTCCTGGTTTCTTTTAAGGCTGCATTTAATGATGTCTTTGTAGCAGCAAGACGCTCCTCCGCATTGACAATTTCATTTTTGATTAGACTCACGGCATTTCTCAGATAACTTGTTATTGGAGTATTGTTATTTGTAGTCTTTCCCTTGCCAGTGGAAATCGGTGCTAGCTTCCGTCTTCCCATTGCTGTAATTACTGTTTCAATAAAGTAAAACTGTTATATCATAGGAATAAGGCCACTCTACTTACCGTAGATCCTGTTAAAAATCCAACGGGGGCGGCCAGCCTCGTCTGGCCACAGATGGGCCCGCTCTTAGCCTGGTCTTTGCCTGGGCACGGGTGTGTCCCGCACAGCGAGAGCCCCAGGCCGGTAAAGTAGGTGCCTCTGAACAGAATGATTGGCGTAGCAGCGTGGCGTCAGTGGCCGCTGACAATGCTGGGATGTGAAGTCCTGACCCCACTTCCTGCAAAACACGGGCATCCCACACAGTGGGAGCCCCAGGCCGGTAAAGTAGGTGCCAACGGATGCTGAATAACTGGCGTAGCAGCGGTGGCGTTAGTGGCCGCTGATAAAACTGGGGTGTGTAGTCCTGCCCCCACCTCCTGCAAAATACGGGTGTCCCCCGAACTCTACTTACCTCCCTAGCAACCAAGTCATTTGCCAGAACCAAGTTATCCTTTAAAATAAGGCTTTTCAAATTTACCCCATAAGGCGAGTGTTTAAAATGTGTTAGGTTTTCCCAAAATGTATTCATAAAACCACAGCCCTGTTCCCCACTAAGCTGGCATAGACTGACATTAAAATTGCAATGCAACATAACATGGTCCTATGCTTGGCTGTCAGGAAGAACAGGGCCACAAAGTTGTCAGAAGGGTCAAAGTCATGCGGTGTCAACTGACTGAAATTATTGTAATAGTTATTCACCATAATAATTTTATGCTCCCTTAGGCTGTACAGTAAAATAACCAAAAAGAAAGGAGATCGAATCTTTGTCAACAGGGCATTTGAAGAGTTACAAACAAAGATGCTAAACCTCCCTTGGCTCTTCCTATGGGCAAGGGACGAGCAGACTCCTGAAAGCCATGGTAGCCATTTAGATAAAAATCTTCCTTCATCCATGTTTCCTGGAGGCGTATAATATTCAATGAGCTTATGAATTCAATCCAATCCAGGTTTTCAAGATTTGAACATACCCCAGCAATATTCAAGGACATAATGCTGCATGCAGCCCAACCTAACTGGGGATGAACTCACAGCAACTTCACTAGTCTCTGCATGCAGAGGAGGATGAGTATCAAGAGCCACAG
The DNA here is from genome assembly GCF_964204655.1 of Triturus cristatus. NCBI lineage: Eukaryota > Metazoa > Chordata > Amphibia > Caudata > Salamandridae > Triturus > Triturus cristatus. Next base: position 800,565,888 of record NC_140591.1, read on the forward strand.
TTAGGAGTCAGTACGATTGATCAGGATAGGAAATTGGCTCATATATGTTTGATGTAGGCACTGAATAAAGTGCAGAGTTTGAGTAGAAGGGAAGGGGAGTAGAAAGCTTAGATGGCTTTTAAAAATAGACCAAAGGAAGAGCTTTAATCCCTCTGTGTGAAATGTCAAAGTGATTTAGCCCTATTAAAGAATTTTTTGCCACCACCTCACTCCTAAAGCTGACCAGTCGCCTATGTCTATTTTTGGAATAGTGCTGACCCAAGATACTCTACGGACATGGATTATTTTTTCATGAGATATGTCATTGCCACTTGAACTCCTATTTATCCAATGCACCACCTCGTTCTTAAGTTGTTCATGATCTTCCTTCCCAATATTCCTTAAAGTGGGGGACAGCTTTTAATACCACTACATAAGGGGTCACTTGCAGAGGCAAATGCAATTCTTTAGGGCCCAAAGGATTCTGGGAAGACATCCGATTCTCTATATTTCTTGTGCTCCCACCAAAAGTTTGCTGTTGGCCATGGGGTGGTCACCCCTGACAATCAGAGTAGTTAATGTTCCGCAAATTGGAACCCCTCTTACATGACCTTCACCCCTGGGGTTACTATTAGTTCCCATATTATATGAACATGTATGAGTATCTGGTGGAATGATTTTGCTCCTTTGCAATTGGTTCAAAGATGAATTTACCATGCCAAGCGGTGAGGGCCTTGCTACAGGTCCCTCCTCAATGGTGCGATAGACGCATGAAAATTGGTCTTCGATTTTATCTAGATGGCATGTTAGCGGATTTAGTGCTTCTTTTATAACTTTCTTTAGCATGGCGTGAATGCTTTAGCAGAACCCTTCTGGGAAAGACAATTCACTTTCTTCTACCTGTACAATATCTATATTAGGTAGATCTTGGATGGAATTCTGTGCGCGATTCTTGGTGGCCAAGCATTATCACTTAGATTTTACTCCTCCCTCCATGTGTTTTCTTTTGCCCCCTTTAGACACATCTTGTTACCAATATAGTGTCTAGGGGAGTCTATGCAGTTTGCAGGGGATACAGGTTCCGATTGCAGTAGAATAAAACCGGGTTGTGAGAAGTAGTATGAGCGTCAATAGTTCCCCAACATGATCCTACACCAATGCAATGTGAGTGGATGAAGGGGAGGATAGCGAAAGATGTTGTTCAGCTAATTCGATTTCTTTGTGTAAAGCACCTACTGCCCATTGCAGAACCCCATCAAGAGTAGTCCCATTTGCTGGGGCTGTCGAAATCTGCTTCTGTTTCCCTTTACTCTCCTACAAACCTGTCAAAGAAAATACCTGCCAATGAGGATGTAAGAGGGGTGGTCTAGCCCAGCCTCTTCCAGGTGATGATGGACATAGATGGGCCCTGTCTTGGCCCAGTCTTGGCCTGGGGTGCGACCCAAACGTGTCCCATGCTGTGGGACTGCTATAGTGCTTTTAAGCACGATGAGTGCTGACACACCCCTCCAAAGACAAGGGGAGGCTCGGAGACATAGTCCCACCCCTGCCAGGGCACAGGAAACCAGTGTGGCCAAGTTGAGCAGAAAGTCGGCTCCCAGTCCTAGAAACCACTCTGCGAGACTGCTGTAGAGTTCTTTTAGCGCAATGAGTGATGCCATGCACTTCCTCAGCCAGGGCTCAGGAAAACAATGCGGCCAAGTTGAGCAGAAAGCCTACTCCCAGTTCTGGAACCCGCGCTACAGGACTGCTGTAGCTCTTTTAAGTAAGACGGGGCTGCGACGCCCCTCCTTCGACAAGCTAAAGCTGGGGGACATAGTCCCACCCTAGCCGTAGCTCAGGAAAACAATGCAGCCAAGTGGAGCAGAAAGTCTGCTCCCAGTTCTGGAACCCGTGCTGCAGGAGTGCTGCAGCTTTTTTATGCATGACGAGTGCTGCCCCCACTCTCCTTAGACAAGGGTATTAATTTGGGACCCCAATTTTACAAACTCGCTCTGGTTAGATCAAAATACAGCTCTGAGAGAATATCTGTTCAGGCCCTGATACATATGGCACAAGCAACAGATAATCTCTAGAAAAGTGTATGTTAAGTTCAAGCAGTACCAACACAATAACATTTTCAAACCAACTTAGAAAAATAGAGGACAATATATGAGCAAATGGACACCAAGGTCAACAAAATACATTAAGGGCAACCTGATGTATAACTTTTAAATTAAATTAAAGAAAAAAGCCCCAAGAAAATGTAAAGTGCCAATCAAAAATCACTGTTCAATGTTGACCTAGACCTAAGTGAGATTTCAGGGCAACTCCAATGTAGCAGAGGTCCAATATGCCAAGCAGGTTGTTCCAGTCAAACACTTTACTTTCAAACTTAGTCTCTGCAATTACAGTCAAAATCTTCCAGCGGGCAAGGTCCAAGACTGGGGCTGGTTGAGGTCCCTTGAAGTCAGATATGTCATCATCGACCTCCTTGCTGAAGCCATTGGATTTTGTGCCAGAAACTCAGAGTGGGGCACATCTGGATTTCATATGCGCTGGGGCTGCATATCCAGTCGGGTATATTTGCTGCCTTGGCACTGCCTATGGTTTAACTTTCAGACATAATCACTTCTTTGGATGTCAAAATCCTCTAGCATGGCAAGGCTGGAAGCTGTAGGCAGGCAGGGCTCCACGAAACCAGGGGTCAGATGTACAAAGCTATTTTTTGTTTGCAAAAAAATGCCCTTTCCATGTATGAAGCCCTATTTGTGATTCAGTAACCTGTTACTGAATCGCAAATAGGGTTTGCGATGCCATATTAGGAAGGGGTGCAATAGTATGTCTAAATGTTTTGAGACCGAAATGTGGTCACACAACATTTGCATTTATCACCAATTCCGAGTTGGTGGTAACCCATTCACAAATGAGAAAGAGTCCCCAAGGGACCACTTCCCCTTTGTGAATGTTGGTGAAAAGAGCAGGCATAATCTTGAAACATGAAGAGCAAACTTTTAATTTATCTTTTTGTAACACATCCCATTTTGCTTTAAGAAACATAGGCTGCATTTAAAAAAATAAAATTGTACACGAACAAACCCAGTAAAGAAAATTACTTCGAGTTGGAATTATTACAGATCTTAAGAAATTTGAAGACAAGGAATTAGCCCTGAAGAAGTCACAGATTCATCCCATGTAAAGCGACGAAACACGTGTTGGCTATGAACGTAAGAAACTAATTGGGGTGTATACAGACACCAACCACAGAAGAAGCAAGAATAAAACAATTGTGGATTGAAAAGAAATTCGACTGTGATTTACACTTTTGTCGATCATGCTAGTATTGTATACATGTGCAGAGGACTAGTCTTTATGTGCGTGATTAAGTTCTGGAATTGCAAAGTGGGGAGGCTGCCGGTCAGGACCATAGTGCAGTGGTTAAGTGGTCTATGTCCAGGGAAACAAACACAGGTGTACCATATACCAAACTGAGGTAGAGGAATATACCCTATACATGTCTGTAATTTACTTGGACATTAAAGGAAAAACACCCTTAGAGAAGCTAGAGTGTTGGAGATGTTGATCATCTCACCCCAAAGGTTTTGTCCGATCCCTGGCTCAGTAATGGGAGGCGGACGTGGGATAGAGAGAGTTGGAAACCTGAAATAAAAATAAAATCACCGAAGCAGGTTCCAAATTCACATCGAAAAAAGCACAAGCATTTGTAAAACACTTGAGTCCAAACCAGGATGAACTCTAGGATCACGCTAAATTTTCTTCCCTAATGAGAAGGTCCCAGACAGAGAGGACTGGAGACAGAGGGTCGAATGGAATTTTTGGATAAGGGTAGAAAGTTTAAGAGAAGAGAGAGAGTCATCCAGAGGAGAGATGAAGGCATAGGAAGGAAGGCCCCCACCCACTATCCAGCGGGTACCACCAAAGTTGTGAGGTGGGCAAATAGACATTTCCCAGGATGTGCAAATGATTGCAACACCTTAACCACGGTCTGTTGACATTTGTGAAACTGTTTGTTCCTTTATACCAAACAAATGTAATCGTACTGTTTAAATACCAAAAATAAGCATGCAATGGAGAGTGGCTAATACAAGCCTTGTTCTGAATTTGGCAAGAGAGGGGTAAAAACACCCCGATCCATTTGCCATTTGTGCAATGTATTGGGTGTGCTTTTGTACCTGAAAAATCTTCTAATGTAACCAATGGCTAATAAAGTACCCCATTCGATCAGTCTCAAGCTGTTTAGAAAATTTATAATTAGCAGATTAATAAAGTAAATGGACAGACAAAAGTTAAATTGAAACTTAAACATTTTCAAACACTGTAAATGTGAAGGAATTTGAAATTGGGGTCGAAAAATTAAGTTGGTATTTAAGTCAATTACGTTTGCAAATGAAGGAGGAACAGAATTGATTATGGACAATTGGTGGTCTCAACTGAAGTACTAGAATGCACTGACAGAGAGTACACACTCGCAGCAAAAAAAAAAGAAGTAAATTCTGGGCCCATAACATTGTCTTTTAGAAATTAAATTACATTTTGAAACCTCCGGCATTCCGATTAAAATTTTGATTATTTCCCCATTTTTTGTTAGTGAAGTAAATATAATAGTCCATAATTTGTGTATATGTTTGATGTATACTTGTTTCTGTATTTTTATTTTGAGGTTCAAATTGTAGAAATTGCTGAAGTGGTTTCCAGAGTAGTCATTCAGTAGGATTCCACAGGAGCCAAAAGCTTAGGAACCGCTTTTCTGAGTCATATGAATATGCAGAACTGGTAACAGAAAAGGCAAAAGAGAATGACCTGGGAGGCTGTGATTAATTGCGCCATATAAGGAATGTAATTCATTTGAAATGCGTAGGAACAATGTTAGAATGAGATCTAATTACTTGACTCAAAAGATAAGTGTCTCATTCACTAAATGCTGATGATTGATTAAATGCTGCTACAGAAAGCCTGTACGGATTTAGCACGTGGCAGGGAGCCTAGGAGACGGCAGCCATTGCGTTGCATTTTTTGGTCCCATTCAGGAACAGTGTTCCTAAGTTTCCAAGTTGCTGATGTACACCTTGTGCCTTCTGTGAGACCACCGTTGGGGTGGCTAATATTATATTACTTAGGAGGCTATTCATAAAGCTTCATGCAGGTGTGTTACGTTAGCTTCGAAAAAGTCGTTTTGTTTGCATGCTTATCATACGTGTATCTTATCCTAGTAGAAAATTAACTAAATCTGACAGAAACTAATTGAAATAGAGATTATTCAACCCGAGGAAGCTCCCATGATTAATTTGAGCTGGTGGTTGCAGATGGGGCCTACCAACACTCAGGTTTTGGGGACCAGGCTTATTTTTCCTCAACAATTTTTGATCCAGAGCAAGAGGGCAAAAACCACAAAAGGGAAAAGAGAGAGGAATGGAACTGTGGAAAACAGTTAAAAAGGGAGAAAGCAGGAATGAAAAAGTACCTGTAACAAAGAGATAAAGAGTCTGGGAGTGTTTCGGAAGCCAGGGGGCGGGCTGCTCTCGCATCGGACTATAAAGCACTGTTTGTAATCCCACTGCGCGGGTTGCCTTGTGCAGCTGAGAGGAGTTACTGAGCCCTACTGACAACACAAGCTATTGGGAAGGGTCACCAAGTCCCAAAGATCACAGCACCAGGCATGCGCCAACAAGCCTCGGAATCCAGGGGGTGGGCTGTGCTTTCATCTTGCTACAAAGCGCTGTACGTATTCCTGCTGTGTGGTACGCGCCCGGACAAAGCCGGACCAAGGGTGGTCCCGTCCTGCTCCCGTCAGCACCAGGGAGAGGCAGATTAGTGCCACCCCCCTTGATTTTGTGCAAGGACATCTGCAAGTCTGGTAAGAGTTTTCTATACTTTTGGGCACATGGAAGACAATTACACCACCCTCCTTCTCAATCTACTGTCTGCTAGAGCGCATTTGAGGCCAGAGTCCAATAGAGCGAGGAAGAGGCTGGTCTGGGCCGTCCTCTTTTCTCTGCTCATGTACAGGTACTGTTCCTTTGAAATTATCTCATCTTATTCCCTTTGGTGATCACACTGTGATATCATATGGGAAAGCATCAGATCACGGCCCCCCCCCCAGGGGCTATGGGAACTACTTTGGATGGGTTCCTAAAACGAGTGGTTGTGTCATTTTGAAAGAGATAGAGCTGGTGGAGCACTGCCTGTCGCTCTCCTCCCCCCCCCCCATTGTACCCCTAATCCCCACACTGGCTTTGATGGATGCCCAGAACTGTAGCATTAGTGGTAAAACCACCAATCTAGATGTAGAGCGAATCCCTAGGGTATCAGAGCTAGTAACAACTAGCACCTTTTCATCAGCACTGGCTCTGGGGGAGGTACCCAATTCTCAATCGAATGGTAGTACAACCATGGGCCGGACAGGAAAAAGGAAGAGAGTGGTAGCAAGCTTTAAGTCAAAAAGGCCGGCATTTCAGCCCTTGATCAATGCTTGACAAGGGGCCAGTAAAAGAGGACTCTCTCTTTGGAAAAATAAACACCCTCCATAGTGACCCCAAGGAATCTATATTGGAATGTATACTGAGTAAGCTTAAACCTATTTATGCACACCTGGGGGTTAATGAAGCCAAACTAAGCAATCTGGCCTCCCTTTCTGCTGCTCATCAATTAATTGGGGCACCATCAAACACCTCATGCCCTGAGGCAAGGTCTGGAGTGTCTTTACCTATGGTTATAAGCTCCTGTAGTACGAAACAAGCCATATCCCTTTCTTCTAAGAATACTTTGGATACTCATTCCAAGACCCCTAGGTGCAATCAAACGGGAAAAGACTTTCCAGCAAGGAAGGGTCAAGCAAAGACCGGTAGGGACGGAATGAACGGGGAAGCTTAAAAAACTGTGGCGAAAAATCCAACATTCCCCCGACTCTTCCCTGAATGCACCCTGTATGTTTTAGTGCTAAATAATGTTCCGACTATTTCTACATCAACTCATAAAGATTTTCTTGGTTTGAAGAATAAAACAGTACATTGGCTCTAAAGTAAGGCTGGCCGGCCATACGATCTGTCATCAGAGGTTATAATGGTTAGAAGAACCCCCTGGATAGGCCCTGGTAAAAAGGAGACCAAGGGAGATTGTTTGATCATCAATTTCAGATCGCCAATGTTGTTTAAATCTCTTTTAAATTTCTTTGGCAATCAATTTGAATCCCCAGGGTTAGTGTCCACCCTGGACTAGCAATAGAGGAGAGGACCTCCTTCGCCACAGTAATTTAAAAAGCTGCTAAGGTTCTTGACATTACTTCCAGCGATGGAGTTCAAAACTAGCGTCCTCACATAGGTCCTGCAATCTAGCAAGGAACTGAACAAACCTCTTTTGCTTTTCAATGAAGCCCTGTCTGATACATTGTTTTTCACTTGGGCTAATCCATGATCTGGCCCTCCAGTTAACGGACAAATCACCCACTGCCATAGACATGCTCCAGTCCACTCGGATTTTTGACCCTGCATTCGACACATGAGAGCTTGGTGGGATATGTGTCTACTAGTAAGTAAGGTAAACCATAACGCTTTTCAAGTCACTTCCTCAGACAGGGAAACAAAAGTAGAAGATACTTTTGGCAAGCGTATGTTCTTCTCACCCAGCATTGTCTAGAGGTTAGTTGCTGCTTGCTGTGTCTACTAGTGGGTTATACCCATGCACTTTGGGACAAGGTGGATGAGATCTTACCTATGGTACTTGAAGACCTACGACCTTCGCTAGCCCAGTGCATTCAAGATGGTCAGGATTTGGCAATATTCGGAATCTGCTCAGACCTGGACACCATGGTTTGTGTGAAAGAGCCATAGTTAGTGTGGTGCTTTGGCGCCATGCAGGGATGAAGTCCGCTGGCTTCTTCAGTGACATCTAGGCATCCTTAATGGGCATGCCTTTCAGTGGCTGCCCCCTGTTCAGCAAAAAGGCCGACTCTGCCATGGAACGTTTTAAAGCAACCCAGGCCATGCCAAGATCTCTGGAACTCTCAGCTCCAGTCTTGCAACCCCTACAACAACTTCAACATTTTAGGGGATATGCCGGGATGGTGCATATCAACAACGCCAACACCCATAACCTGCAAAACAGACTTTGCAGCCCTTTAGTGCTCAAAGCTAGGGCTCCGGCAGAAAGTGGTTTGCTATCAGGGACAGCATTTCTCACAATCTTCTGCTCCTCCAGCAACAACTACAAAACTTCTTTAGTGCGCCCATAACAGCACACAGCCATCTGGTGGGGGGCAGGATCAGCCACTTCCTCGCAGGGGTGGCAAAACATCACATCTGGCAAAATGGTTGAGCAGGGCTGCACCTTGCCTTTCCTTTTTGACCTATGACACCTGCCACCTACAGCGTACCGCCTGTCAGAGGATCACCTGACCGACTTATGCCAGGAAGCGCAGCCTCTTTTGTCCAGAGGAGCCACAGAGAGAGAGTTCTGGCAGCATCAGAAGTGGGGACTAGCAGCTATTCGTATTACTTCCTTGTGCCATAGAAGGGTGACTATCCTATTCTAGATATTTGACCTCTAAATGCCTTCTTACTCAAAGACAAATTCAAGAAGCTCACTTTGACCAGGTTCTTTCTGCCCTGGATCCCAGAGACTGGAGGATGGATTGGATTTGCAGGATTCTTATTTTCACATCCCCATCCAGCAGGCCTACTGGAGTTACCTGCAATTCAAGGTGGGTCACTGCATTTTCAGTTTTGTAGATCTCCCTTTTGGCCTCACCAGTGCACTTTGGGGGTTCACAAAAAATGATGGTTGTGGTTGCTGCCCATTTAAGATAGTCTAGGTTATCAGCTTTTCCCTGCCTTGAAGGCTGGTTGTTGAAGGCAGACCCACCATAATCAATCATAGATCACCTCCAGACAATGGCAGACCTCTTTAAATATTTGGGGTTCTCGATCAAACTGCTGAAGTCATACCTCACTGCTTCTCGGATGCTCCCTTTTTTTCAGATTCATGCTGGTTAGAGTGCCCTTTTGAGCTTTTCGTCTGGACCAGCGAGGCCAGGACATTTGGGCTATGATCACAATGTTTTTACTTTTGTCCTGGGTCTCACTAAGGATGGCTTTGAGGCCTCTGGGTCTATTAGTGTCCTGCATCCTGCCCACCAATCATGCCAGTGGCACATGCAATCTTCGCAATGAGATCTGACGTCTCAGTGGGTCCAGCAGTAAGAGAACCTATCGGATTTCATCTAGGTATCGAAGCAGACTGGAAAAGATCTCAGTGGTAACTGCTGAACCGCAATTGGACCAGCAGCAGACCCTATCAATCACAACCAGAGCTGAAAACGATGGCAAATGCATTGCTACTTGGTTGGGGAGACCAGCTAGGAGAGGTGGGGGTCAGAGGACTCTGGTGTCTGACAGAGACCCACCACCACATCAACTTGTGGAGTTGGAGGCAATTTGCTTGGTGTTGGAGGCCTTCTCGCACACCATAAAAGGGGAGTAGGTGCAGGATCAAATGGACAACACTACTACCATGTGCATTCTCTGCATCAATATTTGCTATGCGTTTGCTAAAAAGCAGCCTCCAGAAGGTTTGTGGGCTCACTCCATTATTGCCCCAAGGCTGTTTCCACTTCTTTAGCAGGGGAAGTGCCTGTCCTGGATGTTTGCCAGGCAGCTACGTGGGCATCAGTGCACAGATTCACAAACCACTATTGCCTCAACAGTCAGGTCTACTGCAAGTGACATTTTGCTTGCTCAGACCTACAGAACTTTTTAGTTTGAGACATCCTCCGACTCACCACTTTGAGAGGTACTGCTTAGGTATCCATTCACAAGGTAAGGAATCTGCAATTTTAGCTATCTAGCAGAAGAATAATTTACGTTCCTTTGGTAAGGCTCTGTCTGGGGGATATTTTGTCTTGTCACTCACTGCTCACCTTCGTCCGGCCTCCCCAACTTGTGGTATTGTCTCTTCCATTTAAAAATATCCCAATTTAGGTAGGAATCTGCAAACTGTTTTTTTAATTGGTCAGTTGGCTCCATATCTGAGGATGGGATGGATAATTTAAAGACACTGATGTCAGTACTCATGAGTAGCGCATATATGTGTCTCTGTCACTTCTGGAGTGAAATAGCGTCAATATGGAATCACATGGAGCTACCTGCCTATGCGGAGGTGCACGGCTTTGAATTTTCCGGATCCAGTCTGGGGCCTCAAGATATTCACAAGGTGAGGAAAATGCAGTTAGAAGGTGTATCCACCAGAAAGAGTGTTACCAAAGGTAAGTGACTTGTTCTACTGGGATACCCTGGACTTATCTGGCCATACGGATCTGAAATTTTAAAGCAGGCTTGTGCATGTAATCTAGAGAGTAAAGTGTCCACATACTAACTGATTCTGGAAAAGGCATGTGATATCTTGAGACAAGACTGGATTTTTTCAATTTTTCTGATGAAATATTTAAATAGTTAAAACAAGCTCTGACGCCCGTTTTTGCAGTTGTTATGGAATTTAGCTTGGCACAGCGTTCCATTTTTTTTTTATCACTTTCTCAACTTTTCTATATTGTGCAAAAAGTGGATCAACCCGATTTTCTGCCCTGAAGATCTAAGGACATAGAAAAAGACGTTGCCAAATCTTTGCGCTGTAGCAAATGTATCTTTGCATTACAACACAAGAAGAGAGGTCGCAAGGATTCAAACTAAAATACTGCCTTATTAATATTCATGAACCTTTCCACTTGAACATATATTATGTATTTTCTATTTTATAATGTATGTGCATCAAACCAATAAACTTGTGGATGTAGAATTGAGTTGCAAAAACATTGTAAGAATCTATGGCCTTCCTTATTAGCGTTATAGGAAGATAGATGTTTTTTTTACCAGAACTATAATTTTCTTAGATGAGTTCCGTATATACCTTCTACTATAGTGCATTACTAGATATTGTAATGTATTTATTTAATTCATTTATTAGATAAGGTTTCTTGTACATTCACCAGCTGGTTAGTTGAGTCTTCAGTATTCGTAAAAGTGGACCAATACATTTTTTTCTAATTTTTTAACATACAGAACAATAGGTAAAGCTAGGTAAATAAAGCAGCAAGTTATAATAATATCATGTAAACTTAAGAAAATAAATTGATTCAGCTGCAGTAACACAAAATAATGTCACTGCAATTCCTCGCAGCCACTCAGAAACCGACACTCCCATAGGGCAACGTGTGTGTTGCTAATGGGCCAGTAGCAGCATTATCAATGTTAGTGCGCTGGTATGTGTGCTCGCCACCCATCAATCCAATGGAGTCAATGGTAACCAAAGGTCAACCAGGGGACAGGGACACATTTGCCCCAGTTTGTTGGCATGGTACCCATTTAGCGAGGCATCTAGTCTGCCTGTCTGGGAAATTCAATAAGTATGGCCGCCCACGTTTCTGCAAGCTTTACACAGATTCCATGGTGCTGAGCACCAGTCTCAGTGGTACGCACTCAGCAGTGACTCATGAATCGATCAGTGACCCATGATTCAACCAGAATGCAATTCTTTGGGCAGACAAATGTCCCCGCCTTATATATTCTTTGTTTGACAAGCAATATCACTGGATCAGGAAATCTTAATTGCTGATGCATCCCTTCCAGTGGGCCAGTAGGGTCTAGAAACACAATTGCTGATGATGCAGGCTCGTCTTATCTGTTAGGGTTGAACCCATATCTGTCACCAGCTCCCAGAGCCGGGCAACTTCACACCACATGGAATGAGTTGGGGCTTTTAACTCTGCATCTGGGACACGCATCTTCGGATGATTTATTTATCTTGACGTAGATTATTTGGAGATAAATACATTGCCCAAGCTTGAAACAAGCCTCACAAGACACTTTTACATAATGATCCACCTCTCTCCCCCCATTCCTTGTCCGTGAGTACAGACCCCGAAGACTCTCGGGAGCATGTGTGCCCTTCCACCAGCAGCCAGGTCCAGGAAGGTCTGTCTGACACCATGAATTGTTTTTGTTCTATTCCTTCGAAGTCCCAATGGTTTTGTGAATCGCAGATCAGTCTAGCCAGGGGTTTCCCGCTAGAAACCTGGGATGGAGCGCCAAGGCAAGACAGACATATATAGCACTTGCTGAATGGTTCTGCAATGGAGACACATAGTATAGCTAAACAAAGGTAGCATACAGAAGTCCATAGTGTAGGATCATGAGAAAAGATTACTTTTACATTGTACAAAAATGTACACATTTTCGGCTGAGCAAGCTAATGAATGCTATCTAGTCAAGGAGACAAGATGTGAAAGAAAGGCTCAAATGTAAGAGACCAGGACATTCTTTAGGCACATGATATCAGGATCTGAAAAACATGGCTGAAGCAGTTATAGTCATGCAATGAAAAATTAACATTTTACAATTGGCTTACTTCAGTTGCAATTGACCCAGTTGTTTGTTGATGGGATTACTGTCAAGGACTAAAAACTTATCATTATTCAAGAGGCAGTGTTTCTTCTGCGAGTGCTTGCAAATGGCTGCCTTGAAGGGAATGCAGTCCTCAATTATTCATTTCCAAAGTGTGGGCATTGCAGCTTTTGTCCTTTACCAGACAAAATAAAAGTGTCACATTAGGAAAGGGGCATCGGTGGTAGTCTCTCTGCGATAGCTTCCACTTCGGAAATAGGTAACCACTGACAAGAGTAGTCATGAAGCTTTCAGTGTTTCAATGCGCCCCGTTAATACAAGTCTTTGTTTATCACAAAGAAAAGAGAAGCTCATCGTTGCTGCCTTTTTTCCTCGCAATTCACAACGAAGGCCAGTGTTGACATTATGAGTTGCAAAGACATTTGCTACTCGCAGCGTCACCATCATATTTGTTTTCACATGTGCAAGGTTCAGAACTGTGCAGTCCATAGCCTAAAGGGAAACTTTGTACATGCATCAGGCGCTTTATGTATGATACACGCCCCCTTTATTGTCAACTGTTCCAACAGTCTTCAATTCATTCAACTATCATAAATGCACACCGAGGAAAGCCCCCCGCACATAAGCAACAAGAGAGCCCATCCGAGTTGCTAAAGTCAATCACTTCCAGACTGTGTCCAATACTCTGGGCCAGATGTACGACCCTAAATTGCATGCGCAAAAGGGTTAGCGACCCGTTTGTGCATGCAAAAACGTACAGGGCCATGTACAATTCCTATTTAGCGAGTCACAATTTATTTGCCACTCGCTCAATAGGAATTGCGTTCCAAGGGCGTCCCTTCCTAATTGCGACTCTCAACCCTATGTAGGAATGTTTTGCGGCTGCAATTGTGGTCGCAAAACACTCGCAATTTACCGCCCTCTTCAAGAGGGTGGTAATGCACTTGCAAATGGGAAGCCCCTTCCTCTTTGCAAATGCAGGGGGAAATATTTTCTATGGGCAGGCAGTGGTCCCAGGGACCACTACCTGCCTTTAAAAAAAGAAATGAAAATGTTTAATTTTTCTTTTTTTAAATGCATCCCGTTTTCCTTTAAGGATAACGGGCTGGATTTTTTTTTTAAACTGCTTTATTTAAAAGCAGGCTCAGACATCGAGGTCTGCTTGAGCCCAGCAGGCCACCATACTTGGGAGGGCCAGCCATTACCAATGGGGTTGCAAATTGCGAGTGCCTCATAAATATTTATGAAGCATGTAATTTGCGACCCCATCGGGAATTGCAAACAGTGTCTCTGACACTGTTGTACATCCCAATTTGCGAGTCGCAATTTGCGAGTCGCAAATTGGGTGGTCGTACATCTGTCCCCTTGCTTCCTAAGTCAAAGGTACTTCCAAGTTTGGGAGCCAACAATGTGGGGTTCCCTCCCGTTACTATTCAGGTGCCAAGAAAACACTTGTTTTTTTAGAAAACATGTAAAGATTTTGATGGCTTGGCTTCCTATCTAAGGATTCCAGCCACTGTCTGTCTTCCTGCATTTAATTGTATTTGACACATTTTGTTTGCTTTTACGATATCATCCAAACCCACTCTCTCTTTTAGTCTTCCTTCCTCCACCCATACACATATGCTTCACCCTAACCAGTGTACATCCCTCTTTACCTCCTCACCACTTCTAATCACCCACCCACTTATTCCTCCTACCCCTCTGAATGACCTCATCAGGCCCAAACACACTTCTTGCCTCCCGCCGCTAACCACTGTCCCCCTTAACTCCTCCACCTACTACTATTTTGCCTTAATGTCCCTTTTCTAAGTCCCCTGTCCTCTCTTACACCGAAACAGCAGTCCCCATCTTGCCCTCCTCCGCTGATCTTTTCTTGCGTCCTCTTTTTGTTTCCTTCTTTGACATCCTTCCCCTTAGCCCTAGTCCAGCATGCTCTCGTCTATATGTTCCTCAAAACTCTCCCTTTATTATTCTAGTACCCATAACCTCAACTCTAACATCTGCTTGAATTGCACAGGTTTGGTTATACAGTAACTAGCATGCGGGACAAATATTGCATGGTACCCGCCCTAGGGCTTGATATGAAGCAAGTGTTTGTTAGAGCTCCAATAATCATGGTGCATACATGCCATTAAACCAAACAGAAAACCAGAAGAATAAAGATAAGTACCTACAACAATCCCCTACCCATGCCCATCCAATCCTCCTCGATCTACTCTGTATATATGTATATAATCGCTCCATCGTTATTCCCCAAAAATACGTCATAAGGTAGATTGCACCTGTCAGTACTTCCTTTATGACTGGTGAGGCTTCACCTCAGGGTGAATCTACTGGGCTAAGACCCAGCTGCCCAAACCCTTAGTCATCTCATAAGTACCCAAGCAAGTTTCAAATGCTATTTGTGGCCTGTTCAGAGCTTTTTGAATTGAGGGGTGCTTAACCCAGTGCTGGACTTGATTACATTACATGCTTTCTGATCCTTTGATTTGGAATCCCCTTTTGCAGTCTCCAAATGATTCAATTTCCCCCTTCTCAAACATGTCTTGTATCGAAAGACACCCTCCTTGTTTCCATGTCTCAAATCTCCCAGCTTCTATCTCTGGTGTAAAATTCCTGGTTGTCATGAATGAAGTTGTAATGGCATAACTGCGTCTAAAGACCAAATGTAAAAGCAATGCGGTCCCACAGCTCCAATGCCGTCTTTGTTAATTATGAGATATAGAGGGACTTGGGTCTCGTCCTACTGCTGAGACATGGTAAATCCCACACATCCCAGCCTGCCACAGCCCTGTCCATGAAAAAACACCTCTTTTCTGATTCGCTTGGAGACTACTCAACTATTATTCTGAGGTGGGCTGCACTGTGATGCTGAATAATATTTGTAAGCACTAAGCCTCCCTTTCACCAAGGGACCATTAATAATCTCTTGTTCAATATGGCTCTCCCACCTCCCCAGACATAATTAATTAACTGTTGCTGTAGTGGCTTGAGTTCAATTAGTGGGAGTGCCATGGGAAAAACCTGGAAGAGGTAAAGCAAGCAGGGCAGCACATTCATTTTTATTAGATTGATCGCTTCTAGCCGGAAAATACATTGACCTCTCCATTTGTGTAGATCTGCAATTATCTGGGCTTAAAGGCGCAGCCAGTTTCCCTCAACCGGAGTTTCTACTGTGTTGGTAATGTGTATTCCCAAATACTTATTAGAATGTTTAGCCCATTTCATTGGGCGCAATTCTTTCAAATGAGTTTCTCTGTCTTTAAGTATGGAGACATATAAGATTTGGTATTTTTCTGCAGTGACTCAAAACCCGCTACTTCTTTGAATTCCAAAAAGACCTCCTGTAATGCCCTCAATGGGAGTTCAGGTTCGGTTATCGTCAGCTGGATATCATCAGCAAAGAGATCAATTTTATGAATTTCCCCCCAGAAATTCTCTCCCCTAATGTTGGGGTGCAATCTTTTGTAGGCAACCATAGACTCTAAAGCCAAAGAAAAAAGGAGTGTATCTGGTTCCTCTGTAAAGGGTAAATCTATTTGTATTCAATCCATTTAACTTAAAGCTAGCCTCTGGTTTAGAGTAGATATCTAGAATCCATGTCTTGAAATTTGGTTCCAAGTGTATTTTCCCCAGCATTTCTTTAAAAAGTGACAGTTCAAACAGTCAAATGCTTTCCCAGCATCTAGCCAAACCAAGAGAGCTGGGACAGCTTTCTTTTTACATTTTTCAATTACATGTGCTATTTTTCGCACGCTGTCGGGGCCCTGTTGTTTCTTGGTAAATCCCAACTGGTTAGGCTCAATTTTAGTTGGTAATGCTATCCTAAAGCTTTTAGCCAAGAGCTTCATTAAGATCTTCACATCAGTATTCAGAAGTGCAATCGGTCAGAACGTCTTGTATTCATTGATTGGTTTCTCTGGCATTGAGATCACTATCACCTCCGCTTTTCTCATAGAAGGCGTAACAAAATGAGTTAAAGAGGTCTGCCAATGGTTGTACTAAATACAGCGCAAATTCCCTATAAAAGAACTCTGTAAGCCCACCCGGTCTCGGGGCCTTGTTTGGCTGAATGTTTTTCCTCTCCTTCTTTATTTCCTGTGACGTGATAGGTTTATCAAGTTGTTCTCGCCATTTTTGGGACACCATCAGGATTTGAATTTTATGAAAAAATGAATCAATCTTGATGCGATCGCCCACTCTCAGAGCATATTCTAACATCCTCTAACCCCTCTCTCCACCTAATTCATCCTTATGACTTCCTAGTTACTCCTCTGACATCCCTTTCCACTTCACTAACCCTTCTTCCCTCATGCTTCCTGCACCCTGACTTCCAGGATGTTTTTACCCTTTTAACCTCTCTCTTGCTTTACTCTCTACCTACATCTTCTGCCTCTTTTTTACATCTTGTTTGCCTTACTACTTTTGGCAGCCTCTCACTATGTTCCCATTGCACTCCTCATACATCACATCAATTTCCTCCATTTGTGCAGTCCAACCTCCTTCTAACCCCAACAGTCCCCCTAACACATACCAAACCTCCACAACCAAAGAAAAGAGTAGGGGTCACTGTGCCCCTGTCCTCCACCTCTTCCCATACCCCTAAATGCTTTCGCCTCAGTTCCGCCTTTCACATTTCCACCCCCCACCCCAACTCTTAACACACTATGAACTATCCCTACTCAACTCTTAGAGCAGGAAGAAGGGCCATCCCTCATCTGCATCTGTGACAGCACTTTTGTCATTTCTACCCTCAACTTCCCATTCCCCACCTCTCTTCCCCTTCCTTTTCTGCATTACATTACCCTCACAATTCTTTAAGAGCTAGAGCTCTTGAAACTGCCCCCACTGACATGCCACCTCAGCTGAGCTGCCTGATAACCGATGATCACTCCATGAACTAAAACAAATTAAACTTTGAACTGATCTCAGACGTGCCACCTGAGCGTCTCTCCATTACTGAAACATGGTGCTGACATGAAGCCACCAGAAGAATTAGGGAGGTAAAATACGTTGCAATTTTCTAAGAATCCTTAGCAAAATCGAGCATTTGAAACATCATCCTTACAGATTACAAATCACTCATAGTCTTTTGCTTAGCTTTGCCCACCTTCTCTTGTGCCTTTCTGACGATCTAAAGACCAAATATGTAACAGAATTTCCATAGATGTTGTAACAAATTACACCTCCTAAACAATCTTAACCTCTATGTTCGCAGCACCAGCTACATTTGGGTCAACCAAATCTCTTCCCAACAGCCAAGAACCGCCACAGACTTTGAACTTCACTGCAAGTGTCATTGGATGAACAGCTACAGTCAACACACTATGGATGAAATTTTCTTCACACCCGGACTTATTACGCTCATTCCAGTAATGGGCACCTGTCATCTGGAGCAACCACAATCTCATCTCTTTCACTGCCCAGCTCCCTTTTAGAAAAAGCATTACAACAATACTCTGACGTCAGCCATCTACAAATAGCAGAAAAGATGACTTCTCTGTACTTCACTCTCATCCATCAGTGATCTCTTGGCAAAATAACATATACGAATCGGTTTGTTGAATGTAAGGATAAAGAAGAAAAAATTAAAAATAATCAAAGAAAGAAATTCAGCATTATGTGTGACAAAACCAATCTGCAATGACTCAACAGGATCCGTAAATCTTCCATCAAGAAGACGAAAAGTCTACATTATTTCACCTGGATCTCCAACGCCAAATGCCATCACAAAGAACTCAATAAGATACTCACTAAATAATGTACCACTACAGCGATTCCCACTGTCAAGCTTTCTGTAACTCTATTGTAGAGCACCTTGTGGCCTAAGCAAACATACTGGAGTAATACCTTAGGTACAAGGCACCCACCGTTCAAACCACCAAGACCAAGATTACGACCCCACTAACTGGCAGACACCATATTTGGATCTGCATATCACTATCCAATTGATAATGTGTTCATGCAGATGTATATTTGGTCCTGTCAGAGGCCTTCAATACTACATCACACTCAATTCTGATGGAGGTCATGTGAGGTGTCATTATCACTGGTAACACTGAGCAAACTGGAATAATGAGAAGGAGGAATTATCGCAGTGTACTTTGATTCCTATGCTAAGGGAGAATGAAAACAGAAGTCAAACACCATTAAATGAATATGGTGCTCAACAGAGCATATGCATAGTACATTTATCAAAACAACCTGCAATGCAGAAAGTTCAAATTACTGAGCAGGACAGGAAGAAAGGAAGAGTTAAATGTTCCACAGTATCTAGCAATATCTACAAAAGTTATCGTTAGTGTAATCTGTAAAATCAGTGTGATGTGCTTTAAGGTATTGTTGAGCCATCGGTAGTTACAACATTTGCTTTTATCTTGACAAGCCCTTTAATTTAGGAAGATTCTGCGTCTTTATAGATCTGACATAGATAGTTGTAGCTGTCTGGAGGACTTTATGCCATTCTTCATCATAAAAGTGTAATAAAACAAATATAGAGAGAGAGTGAACTTTGGGCATGTGGTATTTTCAAGGCATGAGATGAGATGACTGTTAAGGGTTGGTCTTATTCTGTCCAAAATCTGATTCTAATGGTCACAGTCTTGAGAAATCCCTTGGAAGATTTACATGTATTTGCATAGTTTTGTAGAGCACAAACCAGGCCTCGTGAGTATAAGAGTACAGTACAGCAAATTCTATTACAAGTAGAGCATATACACAAAAGAGCATTTGGTGGTGTAAGAGAATAGCATTCATACACATACAGCTTAAGAAATTAATTCATACTTTGGTTGCTGTGCAGGTGACAGGGGCACCGTGGGATATTTTGCAGTATTCATCCCGTAGATGTCTGCAGGTAAAGCAATACAAACTACTGAGACAAAAAAACAACATATGGATTTACTGCATTTTTTAATGTTACACAATAACAGTGTGTGGTTTTATAAGGGTGGTCCTGGTTACAACTTGGGGGTTAAATTCCCCAAAATGCAGAATTCAAGCAGGTGGTTACAAAAGGATCTGAATTCTTAACTGTATACTACTTATCATACCCTGCTGCCCTCCAGATACAGCAGCTCATACCTGCTGAAATGTAATGGCGGGAGAGGTCCTGGAAAAACAATTTCGGAGTAGGAGGTATTCACTGTTTTGTCGTGATACTATGGGCACTACGACCCTTGTGGTTCTGGGTGAACTCTGAACAGGAATTAGGAATCTGCTGGCAGGTGTTAAGGTGTGGTTATAAAAAGGTATAACGCAATGCGGGCAGTGTGTGGTTGGATGCTGAGTAATAACGATATCTGTTACAGAGCTCCGTGTGTGGCGTGTTCACTTGCATGCTCCCAAGTTGGAGAAGATGCTACATTTACCAGTCTTACTAAATACCTCATCTTGGGGAAATGGTGTGTTTATCGAGTATAATAAAAACCTCACCCCATCTGGCCAAAGGGTAATTAAGACCAGAGAACCTTGTCACGCAAGGTACATCCAGTGCCACAGCACACATATCTAGACGTTTGGAAAACAGCATTCAGATTGGACCGAGGCGGTGCCATTAATTCATAAATATGATTGGTTTACTAGAGTGGCTAAATCATTCATGCTCATATCTGTAGGTCGTTCCTTAATAAATGGCCAGCTGTAGACTAGGCGGTAGGGAAACACTTGCAAATGCAGCCAGTAAATCGTTGTTTTAAGGAGCTATGCACAGATAGCTATGCAGATGCAAGTGAACACGTTAAAAGTCCTAAATTAGTATTAATTTTCACCTCATTTTTGCTGGAAGGATTTTTTTTAGCTTATGCTCTGTCCTTCTTCAATTTCTCATTTTCTTCTGGTCGCAGAGCAGATTGCTCCTGTCCATTCTCATTAGGGATGAAAATAGATCATGATTCATCAACATTGTTTAATGGCCTGAAACTACTGATAATCCCCGGCTGGTGACCTTTCACAACAGGCTAATGAAAGGGTAATTGAATATAGAAACACAAGCTATCCTCTAACATTGTTAATTGTTCCCTTCAGTTTGCATGAGGAAACAATGCTTTTTGCTGATTCTGTTTACAGCCCTAGGAGAAATAAAGTTCTAATTGATAGCCGTCAAAGAAAAGAACAGTGAAAAATGTAAGGCCTCTTTACAAGTTCCTCAGAATTACTGTGTGGTAATACCGCCCACAAAATAACAATGCAAACTGTTGGTATTTTTTCCAGGGTCATCTTTCAATTTTCAGAGGTCAGATAAAGGGATAATCTGTGGAATCATTGTCACTACACCCATTTTCTGCACATTTTACCACTTCCCAACCTTTTTTCGTCTGATCAAGGCCCCCCAATCACACCTGGAGGAATTTGTCTGGGGAGAAGCCCAGAGAGTGCAGTAATTGCCCACATACAGTAAACTTGTTTTGGATGTGAACACCTGTTTGTGCCTTAGTCTGGATTTACTACAAAATTCTGAAGCTGGGTTTAAGGGTTCTATTTATAGCAGCGTTCAAATGGAAATGAGTTACTTACCCCAAGTTATACCCGGAGGAATTTGTCTACGGAAAAACCCAGAGAGTAAAGTAATTTTCCACATCTTATAAAATGGATTTAGAAGCATACACCTGTTAGTGCCCTTATGGGTGCCTAATGCATGCATGAGTTACAAACAATACACACGCACAGCATACTTGTATGCATTGATTGAACATGTCTATCTTCACTTGTGGCCTGTGCTTTGCATTACAACATTTTGTAGGCGTAAGTGTAATTTACACTGCGTCAAATCCCTATGAATCATTATGAATATTTTGACAGTTATAGTTAGGACGTAGTTTCCCTAGAAAAAGCGTTTTTTGATTTGCCAATATCTTTGGCGTCGTTTGACGAATCTTCGCAAAATTTTCAAAACTAATGGGGCATTCAGGTCCGCTGCTGTGATTCACCAAGTGGGGGCCGAGTAAAAGAGGGGGTCCCAAAATTTGTTTTCTCTATGTTCATTTCCATAGGAACCTTTAGACAAGACTTCAGCCCGAACTGCTGAACGGAATTACACCAAATTTGGCAAAAAGGTAGCTCTTGGTTCAGAAATCACTCTTTTTGTTAAATGGTGTAAATCCACTCAGTAGTTCCTGACAAATTTAAATATTTCTCAGATATCCAAGTGGGGACACAAAGGATTTGTGAATCCTCCCGATCTCGTGCCTGCAAACTGGTTGGCTGCCAACACTTCAAACCAGGAAGTGTTGGCAGCCATCTTGTGACTCGATTGAACCGAGTCACAAAAAAAAAAGCTTAAAAAATCTGAAGAAACAAGAAAAGGGGACAGGGTAGAAACACCCTGACCGCCTAGGCCTGCTCTGGGGTCCCATAAGGACCCCCAGCACCCAAAAAAGCATTTAGTTTTATTTTCACCAGGATTTGCGCTGGATCCACGAATCTGGCCAAATAAAAGAAAACAAAGCCCTGGCTCCCACGCATCGTTTTCTTTAAGCTCCCCGGTGGGACAGGTCCCATGGGCAATGAAAAATCTGAGATGTGTGGGCCCCGCAGCCCCCCGGGGCTTATACATCTGATGCAGGGGGCTATGAGGCCCCCGCAACCCCGGGGACCGCCACCTCCTGAGGGCAATATTTAACAAAACGAATGTGGGGGGCTTCTGCCTCCCCAAGCAGCCCCTGTGACCGCCACCTCCCTGAAGCTAATTGTATAACTAGGCATGGGGGCTGCTGCCCCCCCACCGAGCCCCTGGGACCACAACCTCCCCGAGGCTATGTTCAAAATAATGTGTGGGGGCCTCAAGCTCCCCCACACAGCCCGAGGACCACCACCTTCCTGGGGCTACTTACAAATCAGAGTGGGCCACACTGCCCCCCTCCTGGAGCCATAAATTCCCCTGGGGACCGCCACCCCCCAGGGCTAGCTCCAGCAATGTGCCTGGGTGCCCTCCCCGGGTACCTTGCAGTTTCTATAGAAAAGCATAGCAAACAGTGTGCTCGCTTTGAACAAGCAAGAGCACTTTGCTCTCGGTTGTTCAAAGCGAGCACACTTTGCTTTTTACTCCCAGGGAGCTACATCTTAGAAACTCCCTGGGGGTAAAATGTAATGCCGGCTCCTGCAGGAGGTGGGAGCCGGCGGGGACCACAAGGACCTTCAGGCTCCCCCGCGGTCCCCAACCAGCTGGCCATGCCCTGGGGGATATGGTCCCCTGGACCGAAAATGGCCTAGTAGGGGGGTCACCTGTCCCTCCTCCCTTTTTTTATTTTAAAAAAAAAAAAATGTCCATGCCCCAGGGGATGGGGTCTCTGGGGGCCAAAATCGGCCTAGAGATGGGGGCCATGAAGCCCTCCCTCTTTAAAATAAATAATGAAAAAATAGAAAATTAAATGGCCTGGCCCCGGGGGATGGGGTCCCCAGTGCCGAAAATGGCCTGGGAAGGGGCCGCCGACCCACCTCCCTTGAAAGAATAATAAATTGACCATGCCCCGGGGATGGGGTAAACGGGCCGAAATCAGCCTTAGGAGGGGGAAGTGGTCCCTCTCCTTTTTTATTTGAAAATCAAAAAAATGAGTCAGGCCTCAGCGATGGGGTTCAAAAAGCATCATGGGAAAGGGGCAACACAGCTTCCCTTCCTATAATAAAAAAAAAATTAAAGTTGGCAACTCACCGTAGGCCTGCCCCCTTTTTCCACTCACCTGCAAACATGCCTCCTGGTGTGCTCTTGTTCAGGGGAGGAAGTCCCCTTCGCTCTTGAGGGTCCTTAGGGACCAACTAGCCCACCTGTTACCTCCAGTAAGCCCCACATAGTGGGATTGCAGAGAGGTGCTCGGAGGCTACGCCGCTTTTTCCACCACTCTGCAAACACACCTGTCAGCGCCCAGGATTTTGTGTTGAGAGACCTGATATCATCAGGGGAAGAGATTTTCAGGTACAATTTGGTGTCATCAGCATACATGAGATAGTGGATGTTAGCTGATTTCAGAATTTCCGTTAAAGGCTCCATGAACATGTTGAAGAGAGTGGGTGAGAGCGAGGACCCCTATGATACCCCTAGTGTGATTGAGGTGGAATTGGATAAGGACTGATTGACCTTGATTCATTGTGTACTGTTGTGGAGAAACCTGTGAATCAGTTTAACACTGACCCAGAGAGTCCCATCCTGCGTTCCAGTAGGTCTAGGAAGTTGTCATGTGTCACAGTATCAAAAGCTGACAAGGGGTCGAGGAGGATTAGAAGCCAAGATTCATTCAGATCAAGCATTTTTAACACATGTGTTTAAGGGCCATTTCAGTGCTGTGACCCTGACGGAAACCAGATTGGAATTGCTCTTGGAGATGGAATTGATCTCTCTAGTTATATAGTTTGACATGGATACATTTCTCGAGGAGCTTCACCAGAGTCCAATGTTAGTGATTGGACGGCAGTTGTTTAGGTCTTCATGATCTGCCATAGGTTTTTCAGAATAGAGCTTACTGCCCCTACTTTAGGCAATCTGGATCACACTGTGAAGTAGGGAGGCATTTACTATCTTGGTCCAGAGTGGGACTAAAGATTTCTTCATCTCATTGAAGAAATTGGAAGGTAGAGGATCTGTGTGTTTTGAGGGTTTCAGTGCTGTAAGAACATTGGGCATGGTGATTTTGTCAAAGTTTTGAATTGATTCCAGGAGGCGTTGTTTTTGGAGATGTGTCCTATGACAAAAAGAGGCTTAGACTGCAGGGAGAAGGGGGTTGATAAGGGGCATGACTGTAAGGTCATTCTTTGCTGTCCGCAGATCACTCTAAAATGGATCTGTACCTTCCCGATGGAAAGAACCCAAAGGGTCTGGCTGCCACCCTTCACATCAGAAACCAAAAAATTGATATGCGGAGTCCTACATGAATCGTTCCTCAGCCCCATTCTTTTTTAAATATACATGACACCGCTCGCAAACATCATCTGATCACAAGACATCATCATCATCTCCTACGTCGATGAAAACCAAATCATCCTCACCCTGATGGACAAAACAACCATCACCAGAATCAAATGCATGATCATGGTAGCAGACTGGATATGAACCAACTGCCTGCAGCTCAACTCCAACAAGACGGAAGTACTGATGTTCGGCAGCAAGACCTCCTCATCGGGCTCCAACTTGTGGCTGTCGGAGCAAGGACCAACACCCACACCCACAGACCATGCACAAAATTTAGGGGTCATCCTAGACGACAAGCTCAACATGTCGACTCAAGTCAATGCAGTGTGCACTTCCTGCTTCCACATCCTACACATGCTGCTGAAGGAGCCGGGTTCCCTCTCATCAATGTACTCTGGAACCCTCAGCCAGGGGTCCGTTTGTACCTGCTTTAGAAGTGTAGAGGGGAGAAAAAGCTCATTAGTTCAGATTCACGGGCTCAAAGAATCATGACTCCGAAGAATCACAGACTCCAGTTTTCCAATTTAGGGGTTTATTACAAAGCCAAAACTAACTGAACATACAGACACCTCAAGACGAGGTTGTAGAAATACATTGGAACTAATACAAAGCCAAACCTATGGGCAAAGTTAAACTTCTGGAGCATGAAAAGAATGATGAATTCCAAAACCAGGACGCTGGCAGTAAGTGCCACCACATCTAGATCAGTCTTCATTGGAGGTTCGTAAGTAAAAAGCATTAGTCTGTCCCTATGCTACCACTAACGTGGCATCCCTACCTAGCATTACCTAGGCAAGGTAGGAAGAGGTGTCAGCGCACGAGGACTTCCTAAGAAGTGCACTCACATTGTATGGGTCAGGTAGCAAAAGGCTACAGAGCTCATTCTAAGATGCTCCTTCCCTCTCCATCGATCTCCTCTCTTCTCCTAACTCTCTCTCCGGGGCACTGTCCCTAATTCAAAACCCCAAATCATAAACACGCCCATTAGGTATCGTTTGATCGCCTCATTCCTCTGGGCACCTCCTCATAGGTAGTTTTCCATTTAGTTTCAATACTCCCAGCTCCTGGCTCAATAGCCTTGATTTCCAGGCCTTCTCCAGTGAGAAAGAACACCGTCTCACATTATCAGTGCTCCTTGTACCAATTTATCCTCTTCTCCCTGAGCCTAACTCCTAAAACAAAAGTGTTATTCTAACTAACAAAGACGACTATCTCCACCTGCAACAGAAACGTGAGAACAGAACAAATTCAACATGCACATACAATTCAGCTTTATCCACTACAAGAGCCTTCAGGGAGAATACATTTTGGGCCTACAGAAATTGGCCAACATAAGAGCATGGCACATAGGCCGTATGGAAAACCACATATAAATGAACCTTTTACTAAGCATTTCTAAATCAATGCGTTACATGAGCACATCAAATACGTAAAATTTGTGAACCAGTTTTCAGCTAAGCATGTATGTGTGGCAACAATAATTTCTCCACGTTTACATGGAAAATACACCTAACACATCACCCTCCACATTATTACAGTACACATTCTGCTGTCTCATGTTAATGCGACAAAAGAATAAATGCAGGTGCGAACTACCCATGAGTATGATGCACCCCTACAAATGAAAGAGCATAATCGCGCTCTATCACTGCAAAAATCTTAAAACGGTTGTCTCGGAACATCTGATGAACCATCACGCAAGTGCTCATCACTAGCAGGCTGGACTACGGCAACACTCTCTACGCTGAATATCCCCAAAACTCCTACACAGACTCCAAGCCATCCATAACACCGCTGCAAGACTCATACTCGATCTCACATCACACCGCACCTCAGGAAGCTTCAATGACTTCCCATCCACAAGTGCAGCCAATTCAAACTTCTCAAACACGTATAGAACGCCCTACCAACATAAGACAAAATACCCATATAGCAGCATACACATTCACCAGCCCACCAGACACCTACTCTCTGTTTCACTCTCACTCGCACACATTCTCCACTTTGCAAAAGCAAAACTGGGCGTCGCTCATTCTCATACATAGCCCCCAAGACATGAAACAACTTCCCTCAACCCATCATATCCTCCTCCTCACTTCTTGAGATCTGCAAGAAGCTGAAGATCTGGCTCTTCGTATAAGCCCCTGGGGACCACAAATCTACACACCTGCCCAAGCACCTGGATACTCTCTTGGGTGATTAGTGCACTATACAAAGCAATATTCCATAACATAACATGAGCCTCACCTGCAACCACCAGCTCAAGTTAACCACTGGAGAGAATCCGTACAAATTGATGTCATAGACCACTGACTTATCTATTTAAATTAGGGCCTTACACCAACCTCATCTGCTCACAGGTGGAGATAATCCATAATTGCTGTGGCAACTGTTTCTGTGCTATAAAATGGGTGAAAACTGGCTGAGTGATCATTATTATCTCGTTTACCTCAATATATGTTTGAAGCTGGTCTTTCACAGCTTGTTCCAGTAACCTTGACAGGTAAGTAAGGTGGGGAAAATCAGTTAGATGAGATTGCATCTTTTTACTAGAGTAGTAAACTTCTGCTTTTCTTAGGCATTCAAAAGAGAACCTGAAGTTCTATATGTATTTAATGTCATAATCGTGTTTCTAGTGAAAATAGGCCATGGTGGGGAGGCGAGTAAACGTCCTCACCTTTCAAAGCATAGCTATAACTCTCTGTATCTAGCAGGCTATTATCGAATTCAGACTGAATTTTATCTTTTTGTGTTAAGAAATATGTAATTTCACCACATAGGGTATGTGCACCACATGTTTTTTTTATTTCTGCACCTTGAAGTTCATTAAATGTTGCCCATGTGTGTTTCTGTGCAGAAAAGGAAACGTTTTACAGAAAACTCTTTTTTCTTAACTATAATGAATTTACAAATTCTACAACATTTCAGCTAGTAAGCTTTCTACTGGACCTCATAGCTTTGGTGTCATTCCATCTCTCTCTAGTTTCCTTTTTGTATTTTGAATTTTGCAAATTTCATGGTCATACATTCTTTTTTTTTTATTTGAGGTTTACTTTTATAATAGGATTCGGAAAGTTGCTGTTCTATTTTTTTATTTATTTAATATCTTATGCATGGGGTGGTCTTGAAGGTGCTCTGACTCTAATATTTTGCATGTGAATCTTTTTATCCATCATATTGGGGTAGTGGTTGCTTGCAAAAAGGAAACTGGATGTTTCTTTTCTCATATGTAATTCTTTTTATTGGCATTTCAACTTTAACAGCATAAATAACATTAGACGAAGACATATCCAACACTGTCCCATTTACATTATCACGATATAGAAGCATACATTCTACTTACAGTATACAATTTGGTCATATTCTCATATCCCCCTCATTTGTTCATGTGTCTATGTTAAAATGTAAAGTACATATTTTCTGTACTTTTTAATGTTTATTGGGGCAGTCTGTTGAAAGTTACATTATTTTTTCCATAATGGCACACCTGTCAACACCCTGGAACCAGTTGCGCTCTGCTGGAGCAGTGGGTGAAAGCCTACGCTTTGCTTAGGTAGTCTAAGTCCCAGGCTGAATAATATCAAATAATCAATCAGGATTTGTAAAGCACAGCAAATCACCCGTGAGGGTCTCGAGGTACTGGGGTTGCTAGCTGCTTCAGGGTTATCTGTTCGTTCATTTGAGCAATCAGGTCTTGAGTCCTTTCCTGAATTGCTGGAGCGTTGGGACGGTCCTGAGGTGCAGGGGAAGGTTGCTCCAAGCTTTGGCCACCAGGTATGAGAAGGAGGGCCCTCCACTGTTGGTCCGGCAGATTTGAGGTAGTCTGCGTGGAAGAAGGAAGTTGATCGTAGGCTAGCATCTCTTCTGGATCGGGAGCCAGTGTAGCTTCTTGAAGTGGGGTATAATGTGGGTCAATGTGAAGCGGTCAAGAATGAGTCTTGCAACTGAGTTTTATATTGTCTGTAGTCTCTTCAGGTGTGCAGTGATTCCTACGTAGAATGTCTTACCGAAGTGGACCTGCTTTTGACAAGGACCAGTGTGACGGTGCTTCTGGTCTTGAGTGCGAGCCACCTTAAGATCTTTCGGAGCATGCGTAGGGTGTGGAAGCAGGTGGATGAGGCTGCATTTACCTTTTTATTCATGGATAGCTTGCTGTCCAGGATGATACAGAGGTTGCAGGCATGGTCTATTGGGGCGGGGGAAGGCCGAGTTCAGCAGGCCACCATGCGTCATTCCATGGCGAGGTGTTGTTTCAAAAGATGAGTACTTGCGTCTTGTCCGTTTGAGACAGTTGTTCTTCATCCTCTCAGCGACAGTCATCATGCATCTGTGGAAGTTGGCTTTGGTGGTAGAGGGGTTTTCTGACAGCAGAGGATGAGCTGGGTGTCATCGGCATAGGAGATGATGTTCAGTACGTACAATCTGATGATGTTGGCCAGAGGGGTCATGTACGAGTTAAAGTCGGTGGGGCTGAGGGACGATCCTTGGGGGCGCTGTAGATGATCTTCTTGGGTTCAGAGGTAAACAGTGGGAGACGGATTCTTGAGATTCTTCCGGTGAGGTATGTGGCGATCCATTTGAGGGCATCTCCCTGGATTCCAATGTGGAGGAGTCTGTTGATCAAGATATGATGGGAGATGGTGCTGAAGGCGGCTGACAGATTCAGGAGGATGAGGGCAGCTGTTTTGCCATGGTCCAGGAGGGCTCTGGTGTCATGAGTGTCTGTGATCAGAGCTGTCTCAGTGCTGTGTTTGATTCTGAATCTTGATTGAAAAGGGTCCAGGAGGTTGTTGTGTTCTAGGTGTTCGCTGAGTTACTGGTTGATTGCTTTCTTGAGAACCTGTGCTGGAAAGGGGAGCTGGGAGATGGGTCAGAAGTTCTTTGGTTCTGCTCGGTTGGCAGAAGGTTTCTTCAGAAGGGGCCTCACTTTAGTGTTTCCACTTCTCAGGGAAGGAGGCAGATGTGATGGAGGCTTTCAGGACGTTTATGAGCGCGTCGCCAATCGTCTTACTCCTGAGGATGAGGATTTGGTGGGGACAGAGGTCCATGGGTGCTGCTGAGTGCACACAGTTCATGATGAAGATAGTGTCTTGATTCGTGAGTGGGTCCCAATGGGTGAGCAAGTGTTTGGGTTTGTGTTCGTGGGTGTGAACAGGCTGATGCTGTTGGCAGCAGAGGGTTAGGGTTCAAAGTTTTCGCAGATGGTTGAGATCTTGTTGTGGAAAAAGTCTGCTAGGTTGTCACACAGTTCTTTGGAGGGGGTGATTATGTTCCCAGTGGCTGTGGGGTTGGAGAACTCCTTCATGATGGCGAAAAGCTCTTTCCTGCTGTTTCTGTTGGCTTCTATGCAGTTTGCTAGGGCGTTCTTCTTTGTTTCTATGTCAAGAGTTGGTAGTACTGGTTTAGTGCCGTCTTGAAGGTGGTCTGGTCTCCTGTCTCTTTGCTGTTGTGCCACTTCCTTTCTACTTGCCTGCAGTTGCATTTCATGGATTACAACTTCGTTGTGAACCAGCTGGCGCTTCTGGTAGGTCCTTTGGATTTTGCTGGTATGGCCGGCATGATTGTGCTGGCACATTCTGTTATCCCTTGTGAGAAGTTCTTCGCAGCCTAATCAGGGTTACATGTTGTGCTTGGGAGGTGGGAGTTGAGGGTGTTGTTCCTCTTGTCGTCTGATAAGTTTTTCCAGTTTTTGTGCGTGGAGCTGGGGTGCATAGTGCCAGAGTTGGTAGGTCCTACATAATGAATGGATTCTGTAGCGGTTGGTGCTGATGAGCTGTGAGACGTGTGTGTACTTGACTCTGTCGCTGGATGTGAAAATGGGGTCAAGCGTGTGTCCTGCTATGTGTGTAGGGTTGGTGACAAGTTGCTTGAAGCCGGTGTTGCTCATGCTTTCCAGGAGTGCGGTAGTGTTTGTGTCGCTGGGGTTGTCGAGGTGGAAGTTAAGATCCCTAGGAAGATGTAGTGCTCAGAGTAGATGGCGATAGGTGCGAAGCTGGGGTGTGGTCCTGGTGGTCTGTAGGTGAGGGTGCCTCTGGGTTGCTGTGGAGGATGTTGTCGTGTTTGCAGTGTCTCTAACATTGATGGTTGCTTCGGTGTTGCAGGTGAAGTGGCAGGGCTGGAAGGAGAACGGTCCTCTGGTGGTGTGTGGAGATGTGCAGCAGCAGTTGTTGTCGATGTGTCCGGGATCTAGGGCTCGGAGGTCTGCAGCGGTGTAGCTGCGCAGAGTGGAAGAGCCAGGGTTCCTGTTGCTGGGCATGGTCCAGGCACAGACGGGCACTGGCGGGATTGCCTCCCGCACAACTTTGGCACACCAGTGGTGCAGCTGTGCTGTGGCATTCATTAAGTAGGTCCTGGGAGGGCGGCGGGGCTGGTGGGAGGTGAGAAGCGGAAGGGAAATGGCAGGAGAAAATTGGTAGGAGAGCGACGAGAGCACGATCCGACGCAAAACAATACAGGGAAGAAACAAATGGCAACCAAAACCAAGCCAAGGAAATGCTAAAGGCTCAGTACTGACATACTCAGTCTGACCAGGCAGAGCAGAAAGGCAGTCAGGCAGTCAGTGGGCAAGCGGACTGGATGGCTGAATGAGCAGCATCAGGGGAAGCAGGAATGAGGACCTTCATATCTTGTCCTGTCTTGAGAAGCTCTCTTCCTTTATTATTCCCAGAAAAACCATCTTAGGGGATGGGTTAATAGATATCAGTAGTACATTGGAGAAGGTCCTAGCTACTGCAGACAATTGGATTTGAATGCTCTTACCAGTCTCTCTTGCACAGAGGGCCGACATCTGTTTCCCAGACGATTTTTATATCTCCAATTTAGTCAGGGGCTCATGAGTCATCAACATATCTGCAAGATTTTCTTTCCTTCTATAAGGTTCATTGGTAATTTATTTTCCAGTGGCCTTTGTCGGGTATATTCCACAAAGAATATCTGTGAGCTACCAGTGAATGTCTCAACTGTAAATATTTAATATAAATGGGAATTTCCATTTAAATGCCATTTCTCCCTTGTAGCGAGCAGATGACTGACTTATCACAGTTAACTAGCAGGCCAGATAACATCCTGAATTTCCGAAGGATCTGCATGAGTCCTTGCCCTAACCCTTAAGCACACTTGACACACAGAAGCTGATCTCTTCCTCCAACGGTCCAGGCCCTGTTGCAAGCCTTACATGCACATCCATACCGGCAATGACTCGACTGCTAGTGTGAACAATAATGGAGAGAGAGGACACCACTGACCTGACATGTCCTTGTCTACATGGGGAATGTGAGGGACAGGATCCTAGTGATGCATGCTTAAGTAAAGGGTTTGTAAAAATGAGTTTAATGTAGCGAGAACGGGAGGTAGGTTTGTGGAGATGTAGAGATAGATAGTGAGAGACAGGCAGAGAGGTTAATACATCTGGGTGAGGCTGAAGAAGTGAGGTGAAGAAAAGGTGATAGATCAGAGGTCAAAATATTATTTTTTTAATTTAAGTGCTGCCAGCTATTTGGGAGTGTGATAGTTAAGGTTGGGCAGGTCAGGAGGCACCACTGTTAATCTGAAAAAGAATGCGCAATTTACCAAAGAACTTCTGAATGCCCAGATCATTTTAGAAGGGGGGCCTTTGGAAGGTGGGGGCACTGCCATCACCCGCTTTTGCACATGCATTAAAACGAATTCGTACCTATGTTTTGACAAAACATATGCGTGATGTAAATCAAACCTGAATGGGATTTGAAGTATAAGAAACCTTCACCATACAATTTGGATTCCTACTATAACGCAGGAAATTGACTGGGATCCTCAACCAAGCCAATCTGAAGATGTTCCATCTTTGTGTATTAGATACCACCAGTTCATGACTTTCCTCCTGAGAAATGTCAGCATCTCCAAACAAGAATTCTAAGAATTCCAACTGAAAATGTGTTTATTTTGGAAACCTGCTCGGTTTGTGGTATTATTGCGTTATTCTCCAAAAGGAGTGTTTGGTAATGCTTTCTTACCTGACATAGAGCATGGCGTGAATTTTCCCAGTCATCTATTATGGATACAATTACTAGTGCATTAATAAACCTGTCAGGCAAAACTATCAAGTGCATAAATGCCAACAGCAGACTAGTAATCTAATTTGAGCAAAGAAATTCAAAGGTTGTCACCGGATTAGTAGAATATGTTTGTGGCACAGCAGAGGAACCAGTGAGCAAGGTGAACCGATTCCATTGTGGAGATGCTCTCTGCCGGATGAGTAGTGCTATGGAGGAATAACTGTAGGATGAGCTGTACAGAAGCAGGAGGCACTCCCAGCAATAATTTTCAAACTGAACCACAAGAAGGAATTGTGAAATTTGACTGAGAAATGCATGACCTGGTAGCATGTTGAGAGAAGCAATACATTTATGGGAGGGCTGTTCATGTTATATGCATGACTGTCATACAAATTAGGTTTGTATTAAAGAAGCCTTTGAGAGACTCAAAGTGAAGGATTGAGTAAGGAGAGCTTCCCTCATAACCAGGAATCTATGTATACTTCAAAGAGGATTTAACAGTGGATTACAACCAAAGCGGATGGTGCACTCATTTCTTTTTTAAATACAAGAGATTTTAAACAACTCACAATTTTGAAATGTATAATCTAATTTTGTTGTTATTAACATCATAATTTGCTATAGTTGTTATCAGTTTCAGTGGTAGTTATTTTATTATTGTGACAATACTAATAATAACAAACAAAATCATGATAATAATACTATTGCAGAGGATAAAGTACTCCCAAAGAGCTAGATTGGGCTCTTCAAGTTCAGGCCTCCTCTCTCGTGGAACAATTTTCCCCAATCAAGGCCTAAAGACAGACCTCTTCGACTTCTTATATGGCTCAGACTCTACAGGTATCAGCCTACCTACTGTTTTTTAACCAGTCCTCCCGCACAGCCTCACCAGTCAAACTCTTTTATACTAGTTGAAAATACCAATATTTACCTCAAGTCTTTACCACAGTAGTTATCTTATTTCTCTTGTGTGCTAGCTTTGACCTTAGTTATGATTGTTGCTGCCCCATATGCCTCTTTAGAAACCTCTCATCTCCCCCTCTCCCACAGCACTCTGAGATGACTACTTGTGGCTTGTAGTGCTCTACAAAAAATACACAAATAAATAAATAAATACTGTACATTATAAGGGTTTTATAAGTCATTGAGGATTATTATTTTTGTAAAATTTATTTTGAGTTTCTCATCAAACATACAGCTGAATATGGCAACGTGGCATAGACATGGCTGTGAGTACAAGTACACAAACTAAGTGAACACAAATATTCTGTGGTGGTTACAGTAAGGATGACCAG
The DNA here is from genome assembly GCF_964204655.1 of Triturus cristatus. NCBI lineage: Eukaryota > Metazoa > Chordata > Amphibia > Caudata > Salamandridae > Triturus > Triturus cristatus. The sequence continues at coordinate 800,599,486 of NC_140591.1, forward strand.
CAGTCAAACATCAACACAACATGGTGCCTGATAATTTCAAACTCACTCTGGGAACCGTATAAGCCTGGTTTAACAGGAAGAATGGTCGTCCACCGGACCAGAGGCACATAATCTACGCAGACACCAAACACCAATGACAATATCCCAAGGGTGAGGCATACTGAGTCTATCACTCATCCATCATATTAGCAATAGTTTCCCCGCCGGCCCCTCTGTCTCAAATCCACCCAAGTGAACTTGATAAGGTCCCCAAATACCATATGGGCGACTTTGAGGTGGGAGCAGTTCTCTCTAGTCACTGAGAATATATATATATATATTTTTTTTAAACTTATTATTGAAAAAGAAGTCTCATTTCAACACAGCCTCTCGCCTACAACCCAGGGGGGGGCGGCGGCATTACTTTCCACAATGGTATACACAGCTATTGAGCCAACAACCCAATGAGGGCAGTCAGCATACAGGAACCGCAGATGTCGCTAGACCACTCAGTCATAATGGTCTAGGTGTGCCATAAAACAGCAAATACTCAACATACATATCTCTCAATAATCAAATTTAAGCATTACCCATAGACGGCTTACAAAGGCCAGTGACGAACACTGGTATCAAGGGGGCGGGGCGCCTAGCTTCTCAGTTAGCGGTTTACCGAACCCCCCCGATGCAACCTACCAGACATCCCAGTGACCAAACCCCCCGTTAACAAGGCGCTCAGAGGAGAGTCATGTGGTGCGCATTATATGCAGGAAATCAAGTGCTAGATATGGGTTCATTATCGTCAGGAGTGTCAGGAGTTGCTCCATCGGGGCTCACGCCCTTAGTCAGTAGATATGTAGTATATAATCCCCAAAAGTTCTTGGGTCTGCTCCTGGGGAGGGGGAGCAATTCGCTGAAATTCTCAGTTTGTGTACTGCAGTAGAGCATATCGTGTGACCATTGCGTCAATGTGGATACGGGGCCTTTCAACCAGCACATTGCAACCCGTCATTTTGCTAGAAGGAGACCCATATCTACCAGTCTACGGACAGCCTTAGGTAACGTTTTAGAATACCCCAGAAGGGCCAGTGCTGGATCCAAAGCAAGCTCAATATCTACCACCCTCCCTAGTTCCAGAAAGATCGATTCCCAGTACCGGTACACCTCCGGGCAATGCCAGGCCAGGTGGAAAAAATCTGCAGTGTGTGCGTGGCACCTGTCACAAGCAGGGTTCTCCCTCAGTTCGTATCTGAATAGTCTCTCTGGGGTATAATACGCTCTGTTCAAATACTTAAAGTGGACCAGCTTATGTCTGTTGTGTAATGATATACGCCGTGTACTAGTACAACAATATGACCACATAGACTCATCTATTTCCAGTTGTAAATCACATTGCCAGGCTAGTCTGGCTTTGGTATAGTGTTTCGCTCTGTGAGACATTGCCAGTTTATATACGCTGGAAACCACCTTGCGAGACGACTTAGCTTTAATAATGTAGGACAATTCCAGCATCTCAGGCGGTTCCTGTAGATCCTCCTCCAGTACATCCCGTAGCGCCCTCCACACTCTATGAAACTGAAATCTCTGTAGCTGGGTGCTATTCACGGTCGAGACCTCCACATCCTCCCACGCCTTAACCGCACCGTCTTTGAAGAGGTCTCCTTCGGTCACTACATTCAGTGTCTGCAGCGCACGAACAACCCCTTTATCCCAACATGGAGCCAACCAAAGGGTCCATTCCAGAGGCATAACCGAGGAGTACAACAGGGCCCCTGCCTGCAGTTGCAGCAAAGTATGCCAGGCATGGCGTGTCGAGTTAATGGAGTCCAGAAACCCCGTCTGACGATCAGCGAGTTCAAATATCGTGGCTGGAAGGGGAAGAGGGTCAGCAAAAAGTTTCTCCATGCGGAGAAATGGGACTTCCGGCGAACCGTGCATCCAGTAATACGCTTGAGCGCCTTGCACCGCTCTATAATACAAATTCAAATCTGGCGCGCCTAGACCCCCTTTATGATACAGGAGAGTTAGTATCTGCCATCGTACCCTCGCCTGCTTACCCGCCCAGGCTAGTTTTATTAATAGCGCAGTGACTCTATGAAAAAATGAGGTAGGGAGGACAATAGGAATGTTTGTGAATAGGAACGGAAAAAGGGGCAAAATCACCATCTTCATGATGGAGACCCTACCAAGCAGCGACAGCGGTAGCTTGATCCAGGCTTCCACATCATCTTCCAGATGACTGACCGCAGTGCCATAGTTTTCCCTAAACACAATCTCCGAGTCTGTATGGAGGCGTATGCCCAGGTATCGAATCGCATCAGTGGTCCAGTGTAATGGGAAGTCCGGTTCAAAACGCGCCGTAGCAGGGGTAAGCGGGAAAATTATAGATTAATCCAATTAACTCACAGTCCCGACAGTGCCCGAAGTGCACAACTTCCCTGAGAACAGTGGATAGATTGTTCTCTGGATCAATAGTTTGGTGGCTGCATTTAGCAAAGAGAGTGGGCGGTAAGACCCACACTCCTCTGGAGGCTTATCTGCTTTAGGGATGATGGTGACTATCACCGCTTCCCTCATCGTTGGTGGCATGGTGCTTGACACGCACATGTCGTCAAAAAGCATGGAGAGGTGAGGAAGTAATAAGTCTATAAAGGCCTTATAGGCCTTCCGCTCCTGGGGCACTAGCTACCCTCATACCGTACAGGGCCAATAAGATTTCATCCTACCCTATGGGTCGCATGAGGAACTCACTGTGTGTATTCGTGAGGAAAGGCAATTTGATATGCTCAAAATCAAGGATTTGTTCCTCCGTACCGGACGACCGGGAAGTGTATAATTCCCCAAATTAGCTTTTAAACCTATCTGCTATGTCCGCTTCTTCAACTAGTATCTCCCCCTCCTCCGATTTAAGCTCAGTGATCAGCGTCCTACCGCGCCTCGCCTTCAGTACCTGCGCCAGGACCGAGCCGGGCCTGTCATCCTACTCATAGGTACGCGCCTGCAGTTTCCTGATATTCCCCCAACTTGTCTTTTATTGCCTGCGTAATAGACTCATCTGGACCCGCTATCTGACGCTGTTCCAAAGCGCCCAATTCCCGTTCCAGAGTGAATAGCCTACCACGGATTGAGCGGAGAACCCCTGTGTTTGGCCATGGCCACGCCTCGAATATAAACTTTGAATGCTTCCCACACTACTTGGAAGCTGTCCACTGACCCCACATTAATGATGAAAAAGGTTTCTATGGCTTCTGCCAATTCTGCTTTAAAAAGAGGGTCTAATACGGAATAAGGGGGAAAGCGCCAAGTAAATGGTGGAAGGGCCTTCCTAGGCGTGGTAAGAACCAGCAACAGAGGAGAGGGGTCCGAAAGAGTACGTGGAAGTATCGAACATTCCAGAGTGTGCCCCATGAGCGTAGAAGAGGACAACCAGTAATCTATGCGAGTGTGCAGGTTGTGGTAGGCAGAAAAATGTGTGTATCCTCCCTTGTCAGGGTGTCGTGTGTGCCATACATTTCAAAGGTCCAGGCCCACCATAGCACTCTCAAGCCCCTAGCCGCCGCTGTAGGCCTCCTCATCGGGCCCCCAGACCTGTCCAAATTTGGGTTTCTGACCAAATTAAAGTCCCCACCCCAAAGAGACCTTGCATCTGGGAATTTGGATACCGCACTTGCAAGCGTTGTGAAGAACTCGGGGCAGTCATAGTTAGGGCCATAGACATTCACTATAGTTTGGTTGACCCCTCTCCCCTGGCGTCTGGAAATCACATAGCGGACATTCTGGTCTGCGTCTAATTGTACCAGTGTATAAGAAGATTTAGGGTTAACCCATGTCAGAACCCCCCTGGCATGCGTGGTGAAGCCCGAGACATTGACATGATCCACCAGGCCTCTACTGTGCAAAAGTGCGCTCTGTAGTGGGAGGTGTGTCTCCTGCACCAATGCTACATCTATGTTGTGCCTCTGCAAGTAGTTTAGTACCTTGCACAGTTTACGGTGGTCATTGAGCCCCCGGACATTCCACGTAAGCACTAGCATGGTGTCTATCGCCTTCGGCACAGGGGCATCACTAGTTCCCGCCATCTTTAGTAACTCTATCTATAATATAACCCGACCGAAGCGGCCTGTAGTCAGTATGCACACCATGTAGAGGCCAATATGAGACTTTAAACAACAACAACAAAAACACTCCTTCCTCTCCCTTCCCTTCCCTTCCCCAACCCACGACAGACCTCCCCCAACTTGGTCGTGAAGCATCCCTCAAAGACACCCAATCCGCCACCCACCTCCCCCCCCATCAGAAGGAACCACACTCATGTGTTGCACTCGTGGGCAGATGTTGCTCTACGTTACAATAGGAACAATTGGATCATAAACCAGCCCCCCACCCCGCACATCGCCCCAAACATATACACAGCATCGCAGACCCGTTAACCACAGACCTCCGCAGGCACATAAACAATACTATAGCAACTCCAAGCTGCAGCAGTTCTACACCACTTCCGGGTGTCGCAATGGGCAATACCCCAATCCAAGAGGCACCTTGGACCTGCTGTCGGATGTCAGGTCCTGTCACCAGAGTCCTCCACTAGGGCACAAGTCAGGGAACAATGAACAGCAGCAAGGTTTACCCGTTCGGTGCAGGTCACTTTCTGCAACAGGCCCACTTGTGACTCCCTGCTCAGCCACTCAGTCCCATAATACACCACAGGAGCGCTTCAACTGGAGAACTCCCATGAAGTTAGGGCATCGTTGCAAAAGGGCTCACCAACCAACCCGTCTTTCCGCCCACTACCAGCCGCCTGCGTCTCTCAGGACCGTGCACACCAGGTACATGCACCAAGGGACCAATTGTTGTAGGGGCCCCCACACCGCCACTAGTCTGCGGCGATTGCCAATCCAGCCTGCACTTGCCTGGCGAGTAATGTGCTGCCACGAGGTCCCACTTCCCAGGCATGACAAGCACTGTCCTCTCTCACCTTGAGGTTGCCCGCGGCACGGCGTAGAGTGCCCACTTCGCGGAGGCAAGATGGTGGGTCTCAGGGCCGCGATTTCGGCAGACTCTCAGGCAGACAAAGCAACCCTACAGAGGTCGCAGGACAGGAGATGATCTACCTGCTTTGCCCACACAGCGGGTCGGAATGCCGCGGAGTTGACCCCACTCTCAGCGGCTGACACCGCAATCTGTGTCGTAGCCCGCATCTGTCTGTCGATCCGCCCCAAGCAGTCCTAGGCGATGGTGCAAGCAGTCGCATGGCTCCTCCAGGTCTAGGCTTTACACCGACGTGTCACAGTGCGAGGGGCGTGCTTGCGCTGCCAGCGTTTCTGTCCTATCTGGCCGCCTCAGCTATGCTCGTGACTCAGGCGTCACAGCGCCTCTGCCCAACTTGAGCCCGGGGATCCGAGGCCTACGAGGTGGGTACGCTAGGGCCACCTATCTTCGTTATTTTGGGGCAGAAACGGACCGGCGTACCGCCATCAGGCGCCCAGCGTGTCCTGGAGTTGTAACCCCTCCGCTGCTCCCGGTATTGGGTAAGCGAGGCTGTCAGATATTTGCCAGATCGGTGGACGATGTGCAGAGCTAAAGGCTCAAGCGGCCATCTTGGTCGCGAGCAAGCTCCGCCCCCCACTGAGAATATTGTTACCACATAAAGGCACAAGGTTACAGGCTCATTGTATTTACAAGGTCTTGGAACTCTAATGACGTAACTTATAATATTCCGTATGTAATGTTGTAATTGATGTTAAGTTAGTGTGTATTCCATTGTTTGTAAATGAGCCCTTTACCTTTTTTAAGTGGCCATTGTAGGTTATCCAATTAATATTTCACACAACAGAATTGGCATACTTTTATGTTTTTTTTGTCAAAACAAATTTTATTGAGTTTTGACAGAGATTCATAGCCCAGTGGGCCATCCAATAAACAAAGGATGATAATGTCAACATACCCATAAACACAAACATGAACCTGCACGTCTGACCCCATCCATCCGCCTCTCCCAATGCAATAGAATAAAACATGGCACCAGCATAGACAAGCACCCTCCCGCCTCTTTCCCCTTCCCCGAACAATGGAATCTCCTCATCCAGCGATGATCCCATGGGTTGAACAGAGTTTAATACAATGCCTCTATAATCCGCCCACCGCTGCCCGATCTTGAGGTGTTTCTGCGGGCAGCCCCTCGTCTGGAAAACTGCCACCCCTAGCCAATGCAATGATCCATCCCCTAACTACATCTCGCTTTGCCAAGGTCGATCCCCAAAAGAAGAGTGATAGCTTTTATAAATGTCACCCTCCAGACTATCTGTAAAATGAAGGAGGATCAATTCGGGTCCACTGGGATTAACCAGAACAAGACCCCACCGAGACAGGACGTCACGCTGCACCAGAACCCGTCCAGGACAGAGCAACCCCACACTGTATGTAAGAACGTTCCTTCCTCCTTATGGCAAGAAAGGCAAGCTGAGAAGTAATCACCCCTATATGCCATAGGCACTGACGTGTGTAGTATACCCTGTGGAGATATTTGAGTTGTATTAAATGGAGGCGGGTAGAAATAACAGCCTCCCGGGGTTCCCCCAGGGCCTAAGGCCAATTTATATTATCTAGGGCACCAATATCCCCCTCCTATGCCCCCCAAGGGTGAGAAATGTGTCTGGACTGTTAGAGATAAAGGTCTGATAAATTTTGCTCATCTTGTCATCTCCCAGATCACCTAAAAGAAGTTTACCCTCAGGGGGTTAAATTCAGGGAAATTGGGCAAATGCGAAACATAGGGGGTCAGCGCATGGCAGAGCTGCAGATATCGATGAAATTGACTGTGCTGGAGTTCGTAATCTGTCTGGATGTCTTGGAATGACTGAAGGACCATACCAGTCATGACGACCCCCAGGGTACCCTCCGGCTGAGCCACCTGCTGCAACATACATCCCTGCCACAGGGGTGTCCACTCTGTCATCCTCCCCCATGAACCCATCCGATGAAGGGAAAATGTCCACAGGTTTAAGACACTCGGTTTGCTGAAGGGAGGGTGTCAACAATACCCCTGCCGCACACATAGGCGATTAGGGTGGTATCCCCATTGACCATCTCTCAGCCACATAGGCCGGGTCACCTCAGAGGTCGCACCATCAATTATTAATAATCAGCAGGTGCAACAGACAATAGTAAGAGCTCATATCTGCCGCCGCGATACCGGCACAATAGGTCAATTGGAAACATTTACTGAAAGCAATACATGGAGCACCCTCCCACCTCCCGAGAGGAACCCTCTGAGAATAAAATTGGGCTTCCGGAACCCGTATTGTGGGATGTCATATGTGAAGCTCTGTAGCTGGTACAGCAGCCGAGGCAGAGATACCATTTAAAAAATTACTGACCTACCAGTCAGCGGCAAAGGCAGGACAAACCTTCACCTCCTCCCTAATTTGGCTCATGGCTGGTTCTATGTTACAGGACCACCGCAGTGCAGCATCTGGGGACACGAAAATGACCTAGGTACTTGAACCATCCTGCAGCAATCATCAGTCCAGTAGCCCAGTCCATGCCTCGTGCAGAGCCTCCCACCAGAAACTCTATTGCTTTCGACTGATTCAGTTAGAAGCCCAATGTTTCACGGAAGATATGCATGATTTGCATAATATGTGGTCACGAAATCTCAGGGGCAGTCACAAAGAACAAACAACATTGGCATATAGGGCGATTCTGTCAGTTAGTCCCTCCGCTCAAAGCTGTGAATTTGAGCATCCATCCTTACGCACACTGACAGAAGCTCCATAGGGAGGGCAAACAGTAGGGGGGATAGAAGACAACCCTGCCTCCTCTCCTGCTGTATTGGAAAGGGATCTTTAGGGACTTGGCTACTTGCACCATCGCCATCAAGTCTGTGTAGTGGAGCCTTACGTAGGAAAGGGATCTGGGGCTGAAGTTCAACCGGTGGAGTAGTAAAAATAGATATTTCCAGCTCACCGAGTTGAATGCCTTATCTATATCTGCTAGGAGTACTGTCGCAGATCGGTCTGTGAGGGATAAGGCATTGTAGATGCACCAGATATTATAGCATATGGCATGGTGAGGCATAAATCCAGCCTGATCAGGGTGAATCAGATCATAGATAAAACCCAGTAGTCTATTTGCCAGTGTTTTGGCTAAAAGCTTCACTTCCAAATTTAAAAGGGATATTGGTCAATAAGAGGAGTGATCCTCTGGATGACGACCCAGTTTAGTAAACACTATGAAATCTGCATGTCCCCAAACAGGCGGCAATGCTGCACCTGCAGTGGCAGAGTGAATTGCCCCAACAGATGATCTCAAGCTAGGGCAGAAATGCCTTGAAGTATTCACAGGGGAACCCATTAGGCCTGGGGCCCTCCCGACCTTAACCCCATCAGACCAGACGAGAGCTCCTCCCCTGTGATATCACCCTCCAATTGGTCCCGAGCCATGGATAAGAGGGTTTAAAGAGGTAGGGCATCCACAAATTTGTATATTTGTTTCAGACATAAAATCTCTGTCTGAGCGTATACCGCCTTGAAATGCACAGCAGAGCTCTGAGCCACCTCCGTAGAGGCCGCAAGCAGTGCACCAAATGAGTCTCAAACTAGAGGGAGAGGCGAAGTGTATTGGGTGGCCTGACACAATCTGTGGAGCATTTTACTGGATTTGTCCCCCGATTGATAAATGCGGCTCTGAGCCACCTGCCTAGACTGCTTGGCCTCCTCCATCAGAGTCTGCTGGTACTGCTGCTGCACAAGCCCCAGCTGTCATCACACTCAGTGCCCATCAGCCGACGGCCCCACATCTCCAGGGCATGCATGTATGACTCAAAATCCACCGGGTCTTGCGCCCGACATCTTTCGTCCCTGGCACAGTAACTAATATCTAATCCCTGCACCGTGGGCTTCAAGGCCTCCCACAGCTTCGCCTTGGATGATATGGTACCAGTATTATGAGTAAAGTACTCAATTGAGCATGCAATATGTAGCCCATAGGCAGGACTCTGCAGATGCCATGGCGAGAGACGCTGATGGAACACAGGCCGTTTCTGCCCAATACGAAGTCTAATGGTTATCAGGGAGTGATCAGAAAGTCCCCACAACAGGATAGTAACATCAAAGCCTCTATCTATATACATGTTGGGGACGAGGAAATGATCAATGCGGGAAAAGGAGCTGTACACCGTGGAGGAAAATGTATATCCCTCCCTAGAGGAATGATGTGCCGTCCAAACATCGATTTAACCCAAGGCAGATGCCAAGGAGGGCAAATGTGACTTGCTGTTTCAATGGAGAGTCACTGAGCATGCCACTGGTCCACCAAGGGATCCATCACGCCCAACCAATCACCTCCCAGCACTGTCGGGCCCCCCGGGATCTCACCCCATATGCCCGCAACTACATGGGCGAAGGACTGACTTATATGGGGAGGGGCATATACACAGAGGAGTGAAAGGGAGTCACTCTATAATGTGCCTGAGACTGCTGTGTACCTGCCCTGATAGGACACCCTGGTTTAACGGTTTTAACATGTTGGACAGGGAAATGGCATTGAATTAGAGTACACATGCCTATGGAACCCCTCACAAACCCTGAATGGAACACCTGAGTGTAGCCCCACCTGGCCAAGCAGAGAACTTTGATACCTAGGAGGTGAGTCTCCTGTAACATCATGATGTTAGCCCCCAACCCCTTAGTATTTTTCAAGACTGCCTGCTTAATCTTATCTAGAATCCTCCAGACATTCCGCATATAAAACAAAACATAACACGAACAATCCACAAACTCCCCCTCTCACATACTGCAGAAGCAAGAAGTATCTGTCATGGGGCAGACCCTTGCGGTGCCCCAATGGGGGACTCCATAAGGACCGTCCCAATGGATCCCCATTCTCAACAAGATTAGACCACTAGAGACAAAGGAGACACTGTCTCTAGGGTGTGCCATCGTAAATGTTCTGGACCACATAACATTGTTCTGTGGACATTAACAGACTCAAACTTTTTTATCAATATCATGTGCGGGTCAGTTTAACTACTGGTGGAGGATCTGGAAGCCGCTTGCCCCAAGCTCAAGCCTCTCCATCTCGCCGGGCGACTCTCCAGGAGGATCTAGATCTGTTGCGCTGCTTTGCCGGAGTTTTCACTGAACAATCACCCCTATCCCCTTGAGACGAGTCTGCGTAAATGCGGGGTGGAGATTGTGGCTTTCTTGCTGGTCCATCGGAAGTCCTCCTCAGGTGACTCAAAGAAGGTAATCTGCGAGTTCAAGATAGCCTTCAGGCAAACTGGGTAGAGGAGCATATATTGAAGTTTCAGTTCTCAGTCGTTGCTTGGCTGCCGTGAAGGACTGGCGTTGTTGTACCATCCTGGTATAATCTAGGAATATCATTATGTGGCGAGATTGATATGCAACCCTGTCCGGGCATATTTCAGGATTGCATCTCTGTCCATATAGTTCAAGATTCTGGCAATCATCGGACGGGGCTGAGCCCTGGGAGGAGGGCATTGTACCAACGTTCTTGTGGGCTTGCTTGGCTATGAAACAAGATGATAGAGCTCTGAGGGCATCACAGACCGAAGCCACTGGTCGAGGACACTGTCCATCGATGAACCATCACACCCCTCCAAAAAGCCCACAAACCTTAAGTTATTGCAGTGGGCTCTGCCCTCAGCATCCTCCACTCTCGCTGCCAGCTCCTTGGTCATGGACATAAGTGTAGTCACTTCTGTTGTAGAGCAGTGACAGAGTTTTCCACCCTGGAAATTCTGGTCTCGGCCTAATCTGTTTGATGGCCCTCCTAAGGTCCTGCTGGAGCAAGGTGGCATCTGAACCCACTGCCCCATTCTTAGTATCCAGCATATCTCGCAACTTGGTAATGGCCGCCTAGAGCGTAGCATTGTCTGGGACAGCATCCACCTGGCCGCATCCTACAGAGGTGTAAGAGGATCTTTCCGGTTGGGCAAACTTGTCCATGGTGCTTTACTTGGTACCAGGGGGAACTTTATTTTGTGCCATGTTGGCTAAGGAGATCAGTAACTTCACATTCACTACTCCTGGATCCAGGGAACCACCACTGACCCTCCAGACCCCCCACAACCCAACGTAGGGGGCGGCATGAACATTCAGCAGCTAGAGCAGTCGCCACTATCCGCAGCTTAAACTGATCCACAGGGTCACAAGCGGGATCTGTATGTCCAGTCAAATAGTGCCAGTGGGTGTACTGCCGCCAGCCGCACCAGGACCTATCCTGGCCGCTTCCGAAGCAGGCACACCTGCTCTTAGCACTGCCCCCTAATGGAGTTATATGTGGAATAGTGCGTGGGTCTGGCAAAAACACCCAATAGTAGAGGAGGAGGTGGGGAGGGGCTGTAGTCAGGACTATGAGCCACACCTTCCTATGTCACCAGGCCATGCAGGGCCCCCAATCTCACAGTGGGTGTCGGGTCGAAGGGCTTTCCCAGACAATATGCAGCTCACATGTGGTATCGCTACACCGCAGGTTCATGAGAACCGGCAGATCCCGAGGGGGAGATCTGAGGCAGTTTGCCGTCACAGTTATCCCTCTCTTCCTGTGGATTAAATCCCAGTGCAATCAGGGTGTAGGGGAAGAGCCACGAGGTCCATCACTAGTGGTCTCCCGCAGTTCAAGTTACCCCAGTGGAACATGGGGAGGGGGCCGCTGACTCAAACAAGCCCCCAGCCACACCTCCATCCTAGACTGCCAATCGGTCTACACAGTCGTTGGCCTGCCGCAATCGCTCACCTCCACAGACTGCCCAAGATGTCACCAGCAGCTCCAAATTACACCCTCAGCCTCTCTTAACGCAATGGGCCATAGAGGACTAACATTTTTGTGTTCACCATGCAATGTGGGCCAGGATTGCATCGGATATTTGGCGACTGCACGGAGCTGAGTTAAGTTGAGGCCGCCATGTTCGGTGGTCAAGCCACGGCCATACTTTTATACTTTTTATGAACTTTTAACATTTCTGTAGATAATACAGTTTGAGCTGTTATACACAGTATTCTCCCACCGAGATTGGTAACATAAAATGGTGATATAATGCCACTGGTGCAGCCCTCACCAAGATTCTACAACATTACCCCTAAACTACCCACAGTTGACTTAGATGTTGACTCTTACATTTGCCTGTGGGTTACCCCACGTGCAACTCTGAAATGTTCACAGGTGAAGTGCATAAACCTTCTGAGCAAGTATGAGTTAACATTTGGACTGGATAGTTAAGCCACATCCATTATATTTGTCTCAAGCAGAGTGTACTCTGATCCCAGCAACCACTGTGCACCCCTGAACATCACACATTTTGGAAAAGAGGATCTCTATTTTACCTTCACACTAGCAAGAAAGAATACCTCTTTCTATAAGGCCCTCAACTCTCCATGCTTCTCCCCTGGACCAGAGCGAGAAGCAACTTTCCACGATTTATATCCTAGAACAAGTACTCCCTGTCTTTCCTAGTAATTCTCAAGTTAGCTGGATGCAGTAATTCTGTCTTGACCCCTTTCAATCAACCCTGGTTAACATTATTCAACTTAGTTTCCTCCTCATAGTTTCAAGGGCCATACCTGGGAACATTTTAACTTTTGCCCGTCAGATCTGAGAACTTCCTCGTTCTTCATTTCCTGCAGGATCTATTGCATGGCTGTCTTTATCACTTACTCTCAACAAAAAGATGGTACCCCGATGTTCTTCTTGGTTCCTTGATTTAAACGTAGAAGGAGTTGTTGGGAACATTTATTTTGTAAAATGTTTGTCTGGGAATATCTCCCTCCAGATTCTTCAAAACTTCCAAGACTCTGATGTGATTGCTCTGCACATGTTTTTTGTTATTCTGTTCTAGTAAAGAGTGCCCTTTTTGCTTATAATAACATCAATTTCACTTTTTTGAAGGTATTCTCTGTGTTTGCACCATTCCTCACTAGCAAGACCACTCTTGTGTTAAGAACGTTCATTTTTCTTCAGTCCAATAATCATACCTTCAGCCTACGTTAAAGCCTCCAAAATCGGGTCTGTAACATGGAACAATTGACTTTCAGATGGGCAATTTAACGCCATCTCATTACTTAAACATACATTTAGGCAGATGACCAGCAATACGTTCATTCTACTAACGCTCCTATTTTCAAATTAAAAATCCCCATCAGGTGCACATTGCATACTTTTTTCACTTTTTTGCACCCCTGTCTATTTGTAATTGTAAGAAAATTAGTTAACCTTTGAGCCTGGTACAGCAAACATTGGTGAATTTCTGGGGAGACACAGTACCTCTCAGCAGTGAATTATCTTTTAAGGGTGGTGGGGTGCAAATATTTTCTCAGCATGCCATTGGCTTTTAATCGAGAGTAGGGTGAGACACTCTCTCATCTGGGCATTTGCTTTTAAGAGACGGTGGGGGAAGATGCACTTCTTTTAATTAGGGAATTGGATTTATGAGAGCAAGTATTGGGAGACAAAAGTCTTCTTAAGAGTGTCTTAAGATTTCAAGAGAAAGCACTTCACCTCTGCCCATCCTAGAGATATGGGATCTCCATGCAGTGGTCATTGCTGCACCACAGTATTTGCTTCCAAAATGAACCCCTACTTACAGTTTAACACTGCTGTCCTCCTCAACGGCCAGGTCAGGGTTCAACCAGAACGGGTGGAAGATCTCAAACATGCTCTGGAGGGTGTTGGCTTCTTGAATAAACCATAACTAAAAGCACAACATTGAATGATAGAATAAATAGCATCAGTATGTGCAACAGTGGCCAAGCAAAAGCCCTGAAGGAACATAGCTGCTCCCATCGCATTACAAGGGAGTCTTGGCTTATTTTTTCAAAACAAATATAGCCTTGCCATATAGAGCAGCATCAATCTTAACCCATAGTTGCCTGCCTTTTTCTTTGGGAAACCAACATAAATTTGTAAGTGAGGGATGGTGACGAGTATATGCTTATCAAAGGAAAGAGATAACAATATATATTTCCAGGGAGGACTTGGTGACCCCTTTGCAGGACATAATGGCACCTTCATACTGTAAGGAACAGAACAAGGAGGTGGGGTGGTCTTAATGGGTACTGTTGAGAAAGTTAGTGTTATGAATGCATTTACATCCTTCCAATTACTGATGAGTGTTTTGGTGGATGAAGACAGAGGAGCCTCTCCTGTGGTTTTAGTGAGCCTCTTCTCAACTTTAGAACTATTGATCCTTGTGACCAGTCTGGGAAGTGTAGGCCAGGAGCAAACCAGGCCATCCCAGGCCCAGAAACAGGCAGTCTCTGCCGACATCCACACCTCGAGGAAGGGGCCCACGACAGGAGTAGAGCACCGGTGATGTCTAGGGGGGGCACGACAATCCACCCAACAGGTGTGTCCAATTAATCTTTAGGACCCTCCAGAGATGGGGCCCCCAAAGGCTGAGTGGCAAGGCAGTCAACAGGCCTCACTGAGGCTGTCACCATGGCTGCAGGAAGCAGGCCCCAGGCCGAGAGAAAAAGTGCAGCAGAGTCCCAGCCGTGGAGGCGGCTCCTCACCAACTCCGGGGGCAGCAGCAGCTCCACGCAGGGGTGCATTCAACAGGCAGCGGAGGGAGGAAGGCGTTCCGCCCTGATGCTGGCCCTGTATACTCCTAGCTCTTTCCTCTTAGGCTCACCAGGCCATGATCAGCTCTGGGCAGTGACAACTCTCTCTTCAGCGGTGAGGGCAATTGTCACCAGGCCAGTCACTTGCAGCAAGGGAAACCGGGTGTCCCACAGTGATAATATGTAAGGGTTGTCCTGCTGAGGGGACTAACGGGGGCGTTAGGTCCTCTGGTTGAGCGGCTGCACGGGGCTGCGGAGGGCAAGATGGCACCAAGGGTCCATGTGGCCACTGGGTCAACAGCTGCTGCAGTGCCCTGCAGGTTCATGGGACCCCAAGCACATCCCAATAGCAACCAATGTGGTCTGTAATGACTCTGGCACCTCTGATGGCGAAATCAGGGTGTTAAAGGTGCTTTATAAGGCTTTAGGACCCGAGGGCTATGGGAGCTCTCAACTTCCACGTTTCTTACGCCATTCCTGACTAGGCCACACCCCACTTATTTAAAGTTTCTAAATAATATATTTTTCGAAATCAATTGGCTTTGTGTGAAACGATTTTGCATGTAAAATCCCAAAATAAAAAGTTTCCCCCTCAGCTTGATCTTGGAAAGTTGCGTGCAGATTGGTCCAGGGAGAGAAAGTCTCAAGGTGTTACTAGCAGTTGCATTTTCTATTGGTATTTTGATATTGAATTATTGATAAACTGAGCATGCCAAAACCATTGCCCAAAGATTATGTATGCCCAGTTTCAACTGGGGAGCGAAAATGGACTACACCATGTGGTGTATGCTTCCTGGGCTTGGACATACGCGAATTTAAAGGTTTTATTTTAGATGGTCAATATAAAATCCATTCAACTGAGGGTCTTTACTGAAATTACTCATGATATTTTATAATGTGAGAAAAAGTCCATAACCAAGTGAGATTATGGTTTGGAAAAAAACAAACCACCCATGAAATTCACTTCTTCTGGTTCAGTGTACAAACAACATCCTGTACCCACGACACCCAAACCATGAGTCTCTGCCCAATGGCTGCTCACATATGATGTGATGGCTGGCATCACAAATGAAAACAATGTCGTCACACATGAGATCACATAGGTGCAGAGGTAAACCTGTTTCCACCAAACCTGTGTTTGTAATTAATTGTCCGCAGACAGACAAGATTATGTTTTATAGTTATGGGAAAATATGTGTTTGCACATTGTTTTCCTTGTTTTTCTCCCCTAATGAAGCATTAGAGACAATTATCAAAAAAAGTATTTATGAGTACAGGAAGTAGTACTACAGCAGTACTTTTTTGCATACTCTTACATGGCTTTATGAATAGACCCGACACCTCTAACTCCATATTAGTAAAAGTACAATCAAATTCTGTTTTTACAATTCTTTATGACTATTGCTATACCATTCTCATTACAGATGTTTCGGGCCAATTCATAAAGGCCTGTACGAGTATGTATAAGAGTAGTATATGAGTACTACTTTACATGCTCCAGATACCTTTGTGAATACGGCCACTGTTCCCTTCCCCAAACCCCCCAAAAATTGTGATGTGACAGCTTTTTGATTTCCTAAATTCACACTTGCTCAGCACTAATTTCCTGTTCAAATTAGGTTGGTAATTAGGGTAGGAAAAACTTGTGAATGGCTTTGAGGAACGTTGTGGGGTTTGCATTCATATTAATATCACCCTCTGGTATTACATTAATGAGATCAGAAATTCCATTGCTGAGTTGATGTAAATTTCATCTGCAACAGTAAATATCTGCAGATCCTGACTTCATAAATCATGATCTGTCATCAGCGTTTGCCAATAGTTTTTGTGCTACTTAGTGAATGATAGGGTCACAAATGTACTGCACAAATGTACTATGACTAAAGCCCATTTTAGAATGACATTGAATTATATTGAGTCCAGATTAAAGAAACTCTAGCCTGCTGCAAAAAACAATACAAATCAATTTAAATTATCTTTGCTGCTTCTGTAATATAGATTGAGGGAAGCAGTATTTGCATCCATACATATTAAGGCCAAACTTTTGCACAGTAACAAAAGTGCAGTAATTAGGTTGTGAAACCATATGTAACACATTTGCAATGAATAAGCCTTTATTTTGCATTATTTTTGCTGCACATTGAATAAAAATACAAGGAACTGAATTTGCCTTAAACTGAGAGTCTGACGTAATAGATAACCACTCTATACAAGTGCCAAAGGACATAATGTATTTGTAATTTTGCAGGAGAGATATCCGTCATGTTTGTGATGGAGTATCCCAGCTGACAAACTGAATCAGGCCCATGGTCCTCTCTTTTGCAGTTGAAAAATGGGGTAATTCTCCAAATCTCTAAGAATCGGTATGATCTTGCTTCTCCCACTTATTGGAATTCCCTTCTTACAAAAATCAACAATAAGAAGAAAGTATATGCCTTCAAAGTTTCAGGTTAAGGTGTGTGCAAGGATCAGCTGTGTTCCAAGCAGAGGTAGTGGACTCCTATAACAGTCATGCAAACCACAACTCATACACAAATGTAATGCTCATTACCTCACAATTTTTATGCCAATAAGTAAATAGCACAGTGCCTGTAAATCACAACACATACTGAAAACAATATAGATTGCTACATTTGTAGTTGTCAAGTTAATACCATAACGATAATGTGATATGTAATCTCACCTAAAGACCATGCATGTCATTTGTAATTGCATCTGTCACTTCAAATGTGCGGCTATTAGCATTGCATCTGGTGTGTGAGGTAGGTTTGCATGACTGTTGAACGAGTTATATAGATCATGGAACTAACCCATGACAGTTGAATTCTAGTGGGTTTTAGGATTTGTTTTCTAACCATAACTTCACTTTAACTGTGTTTATAAGTCAATTTCAGTGTAGATTTTTGTGAACATACTTTAGTGTGCTATTACCAATCCTAACTATAACTACATCCCAGCTGTAGTTTTTTTAGTGACCATGCTTATATGTATACACAATGAACAAATCAAAGGTTTAAGATTAGTTATTGTTAGGAAAATGTAATGTATTATTTCCATACAAAACAAACTTAAACTACACAAACCTTAGTAATTGGAAATTTAAAGTTTTAACTTGAAGTTATATTTTGCGCCTTGCCTAAAACATGCTATAACCCGAGCTACTCGGTGTACAGTGTTGTGAACTCAATAGCCAGACTACATTAACTATAACTCGCGCCTTCCCCATGCACTGCTTATGCCCTTTCATGTTACATCACTCTGTTGCATGTAAAATCACAGCACTCATAACAACACTTATGACATCTCAAATGACATCATTTATGAGAACACGATCCATAATAGGGGGTCAAGTTATAGTTAATGTAGTCTGGCTGCTTTCCAGTTTCTTATGTTTGTGTAGTTTAAGATTGTTTTGCATAGAGATAATATATTGTTTACCTAACTATAACTAATCGTAAACCTTTGTTTTTTTAATTGAATTTGTATGTTATTTTTAATACAGATTTGTTTCTCATAAGATAATGTTGTTCATTATGGTATTAATTCTTAGAAAAACGTTTGGCACTGCTGTACTTTCGAGAAAGATCAAAGTTCATTATGATTGTCAGTGTCGTCTGCGTTGTCATTTTGCTTTCACTTCTGCTCCTTCGAGAGTAATGAGCTACCTACATAAATTTTGTGATAGATATTTACATCAAAGAAATATTTTTTATTTAGAAAATTGACTCAGCTTCTCATGACTAGATATGTTTTTTAATCCTATATGCGAAAAAGGTACAATAATACAGTATATATAAACAAGAACACAGAAAAAAGTTAATTAAATTACAAAATAAAACAAGTAAGTCATCCATTAATATAAGTATAAAATCATAAAGCTTCATGAAACTGGGTAATGAGAAGTAGTGACCTTGACAACTGGCCCTTGGTCAAAATATAAATATGTGTACGCCATTCAATATGAGTTGCCTGTTCTAGAAAGCAGAAAAATAAAACAGGTCACTAAATAGGACCTTCTTCCTTTGCGGCAAAACATTTAGTGGCCACATTAATACATTTAACCAGACCATATGACATTTGCACATTTTTCCTACTTAAAGCATACAGTAGTGTTACATTCACATTGCAACAGCCACCTTTCGAAAAGGTGGATCTTAGATATTTAACAAGTTCTTTTAATATATGGGGCATAAGCAAACAGTATAAGCTAAAGATTCAAATGTATGCCCACATAAATAACAACTAATTATGGAGTGGTTATAATTTGCTCAGGCATGACGGAATTCCAATATTAGTATTATTAAGAACGGCAAGCAGATAAAGGAGTTCCTCACTGGAGTGCTCATGCTGCAGACCAGATTAGCCGGAGTTACGTTTTCTACAAAAGAAGCAGCCATGTAGAGAGAGTGTTTTTTGTGGTTAAAAGAATCCAAGTCTGCAGTGTAAACAAATGTTTCTTTGATTTTCTAGCACCTTTTTAAACTGCTCCACTGATGGTGGTAAGCTTCATGTGGCTTCTGCCTGCAGGGTATTTATGACAAAGGAAAGTACATTTTTCCAGAGAGCGAAACTAACTGAATCTGATGAAATAGCAGACCAGATTGCTGCCCTCTGAGATGAGTCCAAGGCATTTCTCATCCTCTGGCTTTGAATTTATTTTGGACTAAAAGATTGATCCTTCTACTTCATTGAAGGCCATTCTATAGTCTATAAAGCAGGCAAACAGACTGGACACTTTTACTTGTAATGTCTCCTAGATTAATAAATATGACCAAAGTATGTTGTCTAGCGTGTTACTGGCTCCCCTAAACCCCGTATGTGTTGGTAATATTAAACTAATTGATTCAGCCCAGGTTTCGAGTTCTTTTATGAGTATTCTGGCGTAGTATTAATCTTCCTTGTCAAGCTGAGCAATCATCCTGTAATTTTCTGGTAAGGCGGGGTCACCTTTCTTAAAAACTTCATGGAGAATGGACCCTTGCCATGATATATGGACATTCTGTGTTTTAAATGCATATATGGCGGAATTTGTTGGAAGTGGCAGCCTGAGGTCCATTCTGGATTTAAATAAGTTATTGGGGAGCCCGTTGGGGCCTTGGGCACCGTCTGAATGAGACCAGTTGATAATGGACCACAGGGCATTGGTCCGTCACGCCAGAATGTACATAAACAGATGTGAATGGACCGATCAACATATAGTGCCTCAATATGGGAGATACAAGCAGTCTCAGCAGCGATGTTGCCCATATTAACAAGTTGCTATGTGTCAAGCGTGTTTATGACTTGCCAGAATTTGTTTTAAAGAGCCTGACTTGCTAATTTCCACTATTTTTAGCCACCGATTGTCTGTTTGTGTCCTTGCTGCCTCCTATATTGTCTGCCTATAATATTTGCGTAGGCTTTGCACATACCTTAAGTTTGTTGCGTTAATTGGCAGAGCTCTGGTTTGTGTAACAACAGGAGCGGCTTGTGCAGGTAAGAGCGTGGGGTGGGGTGGAGGGGAGGGGGACTTGACAAACAACGATGATGGAAAATGTAATAAATAATTCATTTTCCCTTGTCGTCACCTGTCGAGTACCCCCCACCCTGCCCCACTGCTCTTACCTGCATGAGTAGCTCCTATTTAGCAACCCGATTTAAGTTCTTCTTTAGAGATATAATCTCATGGGTAAACCAGAAATTCTGGGATTTAGCTCCTCGAGTGTAATGAGGCCTGCAAGTTATTTTCTGTGACTGACAAAGTATTATACAGGCACATGCATCAACCATTTTTGCAAGCACAAATGGCGCGATTCGCAAAAATCAGCCTTTTGCGCCCGCAAAAGGGGCTTTTGCGATGCATCATGGTTCACGGCGCTCGCAATTTAAGAATTCACAATTAATTGCGATTTCTCAAATTGCGATTGCACTTAAGGAATTGCAATTTGCGATTCCTTAATTGCAATGCAAGAACCACTTTAAAATAGTGATTTCGCTATTTTGGGCTGCAAATTACCAAGCAATTAAACTGGTCGGTAATTTGCAAAAACTATGAAAAATGCACTAAAGTGCATTTTGCAAAGTTTCATGTTGCGCACACACATGCCCTTGGGGCATGTGTGTGTGCAACATGGGTGCACATCAGAATTTCAGGGGTGCAACAGGTTGTTCTTTTGACACCCTTGAAATTGCATGCGCAATTTGCGAGTACCTATTGGTCCTCGCAAATTGCGCATGCAATCTCCCATTAATTCCTATACGCCTGTAGGCCCTTAGGAATGAATGGGGAACCATTCCTTAATTGCGACTCGCAAATTGTGAGTCGCAATTAAGGATTGTTAAGGAATCGCTATTTTTATAGTGATTCCTACACGCATAGGCTTTTGCGAGTCCTTAATTATGATTCCTTAATAATCGCAAATAAGGACTCGCAAAATCCTACCTTGATGCATGTGCCCCATAGTGTTTACCAAATGTGGCCATGTTTCACACAGGTTTTTATTGAGAAACCAGAATCACATAGTGCCTGTATAAGGCTCTGAGTGATCTCACTGCCCAAACAGATATCAATTTGTGTACTTATATTGGAAGACCAAGCAAATCGCCTTAAAAGTTATGTGCCTATTAGGGCACCACTTGTTTGATAGGTTAAGTGTCTGATGGGAGAATAAAAAATACAAGCCTGTTGAAAAGGTATATGTGTTAGCATTGCAACTGTAGGTTGTGTTTGTGAACTATACATGTACCACAATAGTATTGCGATAGTACACCATACTTTCACTTTTGTAAAAAAGCATTTCATTGGCTTAGAACTCTGTCAATTATAGGAAACAGGAAGTGTATACCCCTTAGCCCCCACTCAATTTGATATCTTCAAAGTAGAAGGCTGTGCTTTTAGGATGAGAGAATATCTTTTGTTCGTAAGCCACCTTTGAACTTTTATAGCTGCAGTAACTGAAGAAGATGAACCTGTGTTGTTGCCAGAAGAGGTAGAAGAGATGGCATTGAGGAAGAAAATAAAGGAATCCATTGTATGGGATTTTTTCATTGTCACCTAAAGGGCAAAACAGTAAATTCCAAATGTGTTACATGCAAGCTAACAATACATGTTCGGTACCACAGGAATAAGAAAACACCTGCAGGCAATTCATTCAACCAGGTTGGCACGTGCACAAAGAAAGTGTCAGAAGGAGATAGAAGAGGCTGTAGCAGGAATATCAACCGTGGGACGTCTAAGATTACTGCAACTTCAATGTCTTCAGCTTCATCAGCACCTCCATCACCACCTGCTGCATCTGCCACTTCAATAGTACCTCCTAATACTTGTGCTCCATCAGAGCCTCCACAAACACCCGGTGACTGCCCCTCCACTAGTACCTGTTCTTGGTACCGTGGTGGCAATACATCTTTTGATGTCAATCAGGAAATTATAGAGCAACTACTGTTTCTGTTACAATAGAATGTCTTCATTAAGAACATTTACAGTTCAAGAAAATCATATGGTAGTAGTCATCATGAACCTTTCATATTTTAAGGACTTTACCAAGTTCTTGGCATGTATCATGTATTTAATTACTAACCATACAACAATAACTATAACTCACCACTCTACCATGCACTGTGTTCTCAGAAATGATGGGATTTTAGATGTCATAAATGTTGTTATAAATGCTATGATATCAGGTGGTATAAGTGATGTAATGTGAAAGGGTATAAGCAGTACACGTGGTGAGTTAAAGTTATTGTTGTGTAGGTAGCAAGCTGAAAACAGTGTATATGGAGGAGAGCTAGCTATGATAATGTAGAGGTCCATACATGATAAATTTAAGGTATACTATAACTTTTACATTTGTAATTTTTGTGTACTTTAAGTTCGGTTTGTATAAAAAGAAGAAATAATGTTACAGTAACATAAATGTGGTGTGTACATTAGAAATTTAAGGTATAACAATAACTGTAGAATTTTTAATGTTTGTATCATTAAAAATGTGGTTTGTATAGAAAGAATAAATATAGTTTTCCTTACTAATACTAAGTTTTAACCTTTGTTTTTTCCTTGAATTTCAATATTGTTTTTCTTTTTTTTATTAAAAATGGATTTCAAATTGTAGAGTCCAGTGTCATCGAGTGGAGTGCTGTTATATGGAGTATTGTTCAGCACATTGGAGGACAGTGTCGTACAGTGTAGTGTCGTAAAGCCTAGTATCGTGGAGTGAAGTAGAGTTGTGTGGCGGAGTGCATAGTGGAGTAAAGTGTCATACAGTGGAGTGGCATCTTATAGAGTACAGTAGAGTCGAGTAATGTGCCATAAATTGGAGTGGTGTCTCGTACAGTATAGTGGAGTGCTATGTCATAATGTGCTGGAAAATCTTGTAGAGTGGAGTAGAGAGTTGTACAGTGGAGGGTCCTGGGACAGGGTGGAGCACAGAGTTGTACAGTGCAGTGTACTGGGATAGAGAAGAGTTGAGTGTCATAGAGTGGCATACAGTGTAGTACAGTTTTATACAGTGGAGTTGCATGAAGTGGAGGAAAGTGCCATCAAGTGGAGTGTCAAACAGCAGTGAAGAGTGGGATAAAGTATTGTATAGTGGAGTATAATGAAGTAGAGTCACGTAGAATAGAATGGAGTTAATTGTCATAGATTGGAGTATTATGTTGTAGAGTAGAGTGGCGTGGAGTAGAGGCATAGCATACAGTCGAGTAAAGTGTCATGGGGGAGTAGTGTGGCCGTACAGTGGAGTAATCTTGCATGATGTACAGTCTTGGAAAGTGCCGTAGAGTGGAATACAGTGGAGAGCCACATAGTGGATTGCAGTGTTATAGAGTGGAGTAGTGTGAAGTAGAACAGAGTGCAGTACAATGTGGTTGAGCGGAGTGTCATTGAGTGGAGTAGAGTTAAGTGGCATATAGTAGAAGAGAGTGGAGTAGTGGACACTGGATTAGTGTAGTACAGTAGAGTTGAGTGGAGTAGTGTGTCATTGAGTTGAGTACTGCACAGTCAGATGGAGTGGCATAGAGGGAGTTGCGTAGAGTGTCGCACAGTGGAGTAGAGTGTTGCATAGTGCCATACACTAAACTAGAGGGCTGTTGACTGGCATTGACTGTAGTACATTGTTGCACAGTAGAATGCTATAAAGTGGAGAATAGTGTGGTAGAATGGAGTGGCGTAGACTGTTGTTCCCTGGAGTACAATGTTATTGAACAGAGTACAGTGGAGTTGTGTGCAGTGGAGTTGGGTAGAGTGGAGTGGCCTGTAATAGAGTAGAGTGGAGTGGCATAGAGTGAAATATCACACAGTGAAGTGCTGTACACTGGAGTGGCGTAGAGTGCAGTGGAGTGGAGTGGGGTAGAGAAAAGTGGCGTAGAGTGGATTGGCGCAGCGTTGAGCGGGTATAGAGTTGAGTAACATACAGTGGAATAGTGTACACTTGAGAGGTGTACAGTGGAGTGGTGTTGCGTGGCGCTGCATAGATGGTGTCCATTTTACTACCAATGGACACGTTATCTTCCTGTCAAACCTGAAATATTGGCTTATCCAGTATATTTAAGTTTATTTTCTTTTCCAAAAAATCACAGGCTCCTGTAAGAGCCACCTTATATTATGTAAAATATAATTAAGTACAGTGAGAATTTTTTTACCAGTTTTGCTAGTATTGCGGTACTTCCTAGAAACTATTGTGGTAGTCTGTATGTTTGAAAAAAATATACACATATTAGATAGGAAACGACCTTTCCCACGACTACGGAACAAGGCGTTCCGGAGTCACGAAAGCTGAACAACGACTTGCCCGAACAATGACTCAGCCTTAACCATGCAAGTGTGTGGTTAAGGCTGACTCGGTCTAGTGTTCCAGCAGGGCAGATTTCGGAGGAGCGTTACATAGGAACAGGTAAGAGGGGTTCGTGGTTAGTTTTTAGGGAGTGTGGGGTTAGTTCTCAGGGGGTGGGGGTAGGGGTAAGTTTTGAGGAGGTTGGAGAAGTTGGGGTTAGTTTTTAGGGGTGCAGGGTTTGGGGTTAGTTTTGAGGGGGTGGGAGGGGTTTGGGGTTAGTTTTTAGGGAGTGAGGGGCTTGGGATTAGTATCGAAGGGTTAGGGGTTTAGGGTTAGTTTTTAGGGGTTGAGGGTTTGGGGTAAATTTTTAGGGGGTTTGGGTGATCGTGTTTGTTTTTAGGGTGTGGGGGGATTCATTTTTAGGGAGTTGAGTTAGTTTTTAGGGAGTGTGGGTGATCGTGTTTATTTTTAGGATGGGGTAATACGTTTTTAGGGGTGGGAGATTTGGGGGGAATCGGGGTAGTAGTTGGTAAGCATTTTTTTTAACACGCATTCCTTTACCATGAAAAATCCTTGTAAAGGAACGCGTGGTAAAAAAATTGCGGTTCAGACAAGATCGTGGTAATGCCCTCGTTAGGGAAGTTGTTGTTGTGGAACTCGTTGTTCCAACATACAACCATATTAAATGGCATATCCCTACAATTACTACTTTATGTGGCCTTTCTGAAGCCTAACTACAGTGCATTTATAACCTCTTCCTCTGTATTTTTTATAATAATATGCAACACAATGCCAAATCTCACTTGCTAATCCAACATGGCTGCCTTTCCACTGTGGACTATTTGTCTGTAGCCAATCATATATTGTGATGTAATCTCTATTTACCACGGTACTACAGTTACAACAGATATTACTAAGTTGTTTTGCCTTATAACTTAATAACCACTATACCAATTTAGTTGCCATGTAACAAAGGATCATCTACATAGTATACTGTACATTCCTGTAAAATTTCATTCAAATCTGTACTGATGTTTTGCTGCTACGGCCAATATAAAAAGGCTTTGTAAAATGCATCTGTTTTGGGACCTTTCTTTTGCCATTGCACCACCTCGACCAAACACCACAAAACATTCCATCATCTGCCAATGTACAGCGAAGAATAGTTCTGGATAGATTTGGGGAGATTTGTCAAATGGGTGGAAAGTTATTAAGGGACAAAAATCGTGGGAATTCCTATCTCTGGCAACCGTAACTATAACTGCAGAGTGGCTATATATAATGAAAAAGAAAGAGGTGTCCCTTAATGGAGGTTACTGATTCCTTCTGTCAGAAATAAATCTGTATGGACAATCCCTTCCTTAGTGTTGTATTGACGTTTTGACTCACACATTGATTCAAAGGGTCTCCTCAGGAAAGCAAATGCAAACATCTCAGTTCCATGCTAATCCTACACTATGTTGAGGTAGTCAGGTAATACTGCTACTTTAATGGCTCATTAACAAAGATGAGCAGTCTATAGTGAGCTATAGAAAATGATGCACGAGTCCCTCATACATAAAATGGTCTCCATTTAGCTCCAGATTACTCTTGCTGCAGTACTTTGTGTTGTTCCTCATATACATTACAGTTGTTTTCTCTGGACACATTGTTCTTTGCACATTTAGATGCATATAGACATAGCCACTATGTGGCTTTTTAAAATAACATATTTTTTTCACCAAAAGTACAAAATTAACAGTCTCTTTATTTTGCAGTTGAGTACTTACAGTGCGATTTGGCATCCATGAAGTCCATCCGTCTGTGTGTGCAGGCCTTCAGAGCTAAGAACTTGCCTCTCCATGTGTTAATCAACAATGGTAAGTCCACACTTTTAATGTAACAGTTTTCTCATCATTGTTTTCAGTTTGTATTGGAGAGTTCTCTGTAAATTTTAGTTCGTTATCACATTACATTGAATGATCAGTTCACTGTGTATATTCTTTTCAGTTTGTAAGTATTTTTCCTTTTTGATGTCTTTTTTAATAACATGTTTTTGATTTTTACGAACAATCACAAAAAGGAAAAAGACTAAAAACAATACATACACATAAAGTCAGAATACACTTGTCTTTACCCAATATTATTGCACAGATCAATAGTTTGTTGTAAGTATACTGATGTCGGCTTAAACATAGCACAGGTTGCCAGGTCCCTATCTTTTTTTCCTGATTACGAAATCGGTGAACCCTTAATTTATGGTGGAAGCGTTCCCTTGTCAATGTTGTTTGTTATTAAAAATCCTGAAGAAATCTCTTGTTTTAAAGTGTGAAAGAAAAAAATCTGTACTCTGTGATTTTTTACCTTCCAAGAGATAGGCTGATCTTGAACTCAGTAGTTCTAATATGACAAAAAGGGGAACTGGAGAAAAATTACATCAATCTTACATAAAGTAGGTGAAATTGCTGATTAGTCTCTGTTTAATCTCTGTGAATAACCCATGATAATTTCTTAATGCCATGCATTTATTTATACTTTCTTTTTCTATAAGTGATAGGCCGACAATTAGCCTTTCTTTTCTTCTCCTTCCCCAATTCCTAATGCAATGTAAACAGAACAAACTATGCACTATGCACTTTTTATGTATCTAGTCAGCTTGTATTTTATTGTTGCCATTAAGTAAAAAGTGATTTTGTGCTATTTTTTCACCTATTCCAGTAAAGAGTTCTCCAACTCAGTATGCTCTGTCCCCTTAGTTTTCTGTTTTAAAAGATATGATACGACCCCTAATTCAGCCTTTATACCAACACCATGTCCATGTCCCCCACTGTAGTCATATCATTGTCATCAAAGACATTTTTTATTTACAGTTTTACCCGTTCTACATATTTTGTATCTGAGAGAACACATGGATGGAGTCTCCATAGCTTGTCACATTTGAATCATCAAGGGTTATTGAGCAGATGATGGAACGTATTGTGGTGCTTTCATCAAATAAAAAATAATGAAGTCTTTAAGTGGAGCAATGGACGTTAAAAACTCTGTGAAGTCTCTTACAAGTTTACCAACCTGCATATGTCTTTAAACCTTTGAGAAGAATCCAGTCCCCTTTTATCCTTTGTATTGCTCAGCACTAAAGTTTAAATGAGTGCAAAAGGCTGAATAAAAATCACACATAGTCCCGCCTCCTCTGCTGACCACATTTTGAGATATCAAATTAATCAGGTAAAGCTAACATGTTTGGCAGATATGCATTTACAATGGGGAAGGGCCTCTTATTTATCAAACAGTAAACTATCAGTAACATTGCCATTTAACCTAATTTCATTTAGTTTTTCCTAAATAATTCAGTGGGTGTGCTCTCAGAAGAGATATCTAGTGCTGAAGAACAACTTGCTCAGACACAACAGGAGACAGACTACCCAACAGCATTAGAGGATACACACTCCAAACGGCGCTGTAACTCCCTTGTCTGGTTATGCGCAGCCATCTTCTCATTTCCAAACTCTCCCAGATTCTCAGGAGGTCCAGAGTAAACCTACCCCTTCCCATTCTCAAGGTCTTGGAGTATTCTTCAGAGGTGGTAGGGAGGAAATTGGGGCTAGGCCCAAAAAAAAAAGGGGATACCTTCTCAAGGCCAGGTAATGGGCAGTACAAATACTAGAGGTGCTAAAAAGGGGCTACCATTAGTAACTCCGGAGACAAGCATGACACAGGAACTCCTTTTAAAAATGGGACTTAAATTTGTAACTGCTTTCGATGCCCTTAACATGAGAATCACTAAGTTGGAGGAAACAGTGGGAACCTTAGGAAAAGCGGTGGGGACCCTGTGAGAGCAGTTGGGAACCACTGTATTGAAAGTATCTCCTCCAGCAACCCCCCTTCCAGGCCATAGTTCTTCTTCTATTGTGGTCGGGAACAAGGAAATTCCTCTACCCCAAATATTAGATCAGGTTGGTAAAAAGAGGTCTTTCGGTAGCAATACTCGAAATCCCCCCCATTCCTCATTTCCATCAATGGCTACCCACGTATCATCTGACTCAAACGAGACCATAGCGGGTAAACCCACAGGAGACTCGCATGGGACAAATCTAGAATTAAACACACCAAGGAGAGACCCCCAATTGCCATCCAGGTCTCACTGGGGCCCCATCCCTTGTGATGCCACTCTCCAACTCCCCCCCAGCATGCACCCCATATGTTTTGGTCCCAGCCAATGTAACTCCTCTAAAACACTCTGAATTAGAATCTTACTAGCAAATTAAAAGCAAGTTGATTGGTAGAGAGGATTCCAAACTTCTCTAGCCAGCCATTGTTTGAGGAGATCATAATGGTCAGAAGAGTAGGATGGATTGGGAACACTCATGAAGGGGACTGAATTGTAGTTAATTTTTGTAATGTTCATAGGGTGGGCATCATTTTGAACAAGTTTATGACTAATGCAGCCACCTCTAGTAGAATTATAGAGCTATCACAGTTTTTTTTATAAACCCATGAAGGGGGGAGAATCGGCTATGGGGGCTCAAACCAGCACTGAGGCAGAGACCTGATTACAATGCTTTTCAAACACAAACCCCTTCATACCCTTGAGTAACTGTTATGAGCTATTGAGAGGGTTGAACTATCAGGACTGACTGGATGGTAAAGCCTACCATATTGTTTCCGCCAGAGTCAGTACCTTGACAAGGGAGTTGAAAGTATTAAGTTGGATCATTGCGGGTGTGCAAGGGAAATTTGGGGATTCTGAATTGATCAAGATTCTTAATTCCCAAGACATTATTAGTCTTCAGGAGGTGTGGGACTCGGAAGGGGAGTTACACCTAGATGGTAGCACCTCTTTTAGCATTAAGGAAATCCCATCCTCGTGCAGGTGAGCCAGAGGGGGTCTAGTTACCTTTATCTAACTAGATTTGGGATACAAGGCAAAAGTTATTACCTCTAACTCCCCCTTTTCCCTTGGTATCCATTTGCCCCTTGAAAATAACTTGACCATCCTTTTCATTAATGTTTATAATGCCATTGATGGGAGAGAAACCACAGATGGGAAACAGCCTTTACAACGAGGCTTCAAGCACACCTTCTGTTTCACCGCAAGCTGAACAGCGCTTGCCTGAACCACGCATATTTGTGGTTAAGGCAGTCGGCATTCTAGCTTACTAAGTGGGCACGGAAAGGAACCAGAAGAGAGGACCTGCACATAGGACGGGAATGTGGCGAGGTAAGTTGGGCTGGGGCTAGAGTGGTGGGTTTTAAGGGAGGGGTCCGGTTTTAGGGATCAGGTTGGGGGGGCTGAGGTGGTAGGTTTTAAAGGAGTGGCTGGTTTTAGGGATCAGGGCGGGGGGGCTGGGGTAGGGGTAGGTTTTAAGTTAGGGGCAGAGTTTTAGGGCTCAGGGCAGGGGTAAAGGGGGACTTTTCTGGGTAGGGGGGGATCTGGGTAGGTTTTAAGGTAGGTTCAGTTTTCAGGGCAGGGGGAAGTTTTTAGGGCTCAGGGCATGGAGAGTCAAGTCGAGATAGTTAAAGGTGTTAGGGGTGGGGTCATTTTTATGGCTTGAGGGGTCAGGTTATAGGGCAGTGGCCAGATTTTAGGGCTCAGGGTGGAGGGGGTGGGGTGTGAACTTTACTTCACATCCCTTTACCAAACATGCCTTTACTATGAACTTGCATGTTAAAGATATGCGTGGTAAAGAAGTGCATTGTTTAGATGCTTTAGTTGTTGGGGTGCATGGTAGAGGCACTCGTGGTTCAGCCATGTGTTTATCTGTCATATAACCACCACAGATATTTCAGGGGAACATGGCTAGTTTTTAAAAGGCTTCTCTATTTCTAGTCCCTCTCAACATACAGTGCTAGTGATATCCTCCTTTCATGTAGAGAATGTCATTTGTATGCTCCTACGGTCCTTGAGGGTGCTATACTGCACAAGGAGATTTCCTAAGGTTTTAGACTATAACCTGGTCAGTTTACTTAGTAAAAGAAACTTAGAGGGGACTGATGGTGTACCTACTTGTAAAGGTCCAGGGAAAGGGTCCACTATTGATTATATTTTCATCTCAGCTGGCTTTTTCCCTACCCTGAGTAGGTTTGCAGCAAAATTGAATGTCCACAGTGACCGCAATCCCCTCTTTGCTACCTTTCTATGGGAGAAGAAACAGTTAGATCCACGCTCCTATTATAAAGCCCAGGCCACTACTAAAGACCAGGGACATAGACTGAAGTGGGATAAGGCATCCCAGAGGCCTTTAATCCTGAAATGGCATTGGCCTTTCAGTATGATTTTCAGATTTGCCTGGCTGATGAGTCCCCGGAGGACAGCATTCTTAAGGCATTTGCATGATTTGTGGTTATATCAAGTCAGCCCTTACCAAACCGGGGATGGCAGGTCCCCCTTTGCCCTATAGATGGTTCAGCAAGAAGTGTATGAGGACCCAGAAGAAGCTTTTAGTGATGCTAAAAAAAATACTTCAAGACATACTAGAGGTCAAAAGGTGCAGGGTCTCCTATAGAGTGGCGCATAGGGATAGGGCAAGTCACTTAAAGAATGAACTTGGGGGGAGGGACATGTTGATAGCGAGTAACCTGAAAGACAGCACTTTGTTCTAGAGAGTTGTAAACCACCCTTTTTAGAAAGAAGAACAGCTATCTGATCAGGCAGCCACAGTGCCAGCCAAGGCCTGGGTGACCCACTTTTCAGCCCTTTATGACAGTGAGTTCTCAGAGTTACCCACCTTGACAGTTCAAGAGGCTGACAGATTTATAATAAATTGGGATTAAGTGAGAGACGCAGTTCTATCCTTACCCGTAGGCAAGTCCCAGGGAGCTAATGGGATACCGGGGGATTTGCTGAGTCCTTAGTGGACCTGTGGGTACCTGTTATGACCCTCCATGTGAACAAGGCTATCCAATGATCGTTACCAGAGGCTGATGAAACGCTGTAATACTACCAGTGTACAGAAAAGGGGACTGAGCTGACCTGCCCTGCTACAAACCAATTTTGTTAGTGGACTTAGAGGTTAAAATCTTAGGACGGTCATCTTGGAGAGACTGACTAGCTGTGTCAATGAGAATAACATCTTATCTGATCTACAATACCTGTTCAGACCTGACAGGGGAACAGTGGAGCAGAACCTAAATTAAACTTATTAATCTCCAAATACACAAAGTCTTGTACAGTTGGCCTTTATGGACCTCAGGTCAGCCTTTGACAAAGTAAACAAAGACATGCTCTGGGTGAAGCTAGGGTCTATGGGGGTTGATTCAGCCCTCATCACCTTCCTGAGAGATCTTCACAACATCCTCACAGATTCAGTAAGATTTGGAACTGATTGAGAATGCACTCAGCTTTTAATTTAAAGAGAGGTGTATGACAGGGCTGTATCCTTGCGCCATTTCTTTTTAATTTATATGTTAATCGCCTGGAGCGGGCGTTATCTGTTTGTGGTCTTGATGTATCCAGACCAGGTCCAAGATCGATTCCCGCTCTTTTACATATCCGGAGATGTTGTGCTGATTGCCCGCACCGCCAAAAGCCTTTAGCGCCTTTTAGACTTATTTATTGTTTTTATGGACAGTATGGACCTGTCCACTAACTTTAAAAAAATCGAATTTTATAGTGGTTGACCCTAAGAATAATAAAACATCTAGTTTTGCAGCCCAGGGACAGAACTTAAGCAGGGTGGGTACCTTTTCAATCCTGGGGATCCTTTTAAATTATGGTCTTAGTTGGCAATTGCTGATCAAGAAAAATGTAGGGAATCTAAAGAGGGCTATCTCTGGTTTGAACGACTTTGCTGGTCATCTAGGACATAAGCCACCACTACTATTGAGTGACGTATACAAAGCCAAATGTATTCTAATGGCCACCTTTGGATATGATCTGGGGATATACCCTTTTTGATCAAATCCAGGTGACAGAAAACAAGTTCTTAAGTGGTCTTTTGGGCGTAGGACAAGGTATCCCAGCTGAGATTGTGCACAAAGAACTGGGCATGAGCTTTATTACGGACATTATTTGCATTCGCCCTCTGTTATTTTGGCGTTCAGTTTGGTATAAGGAGGAATTACAATTATTCAGATTAATCCTCTAGGACTGCCTGACCTTGGATAACATGCTTCATACACCTTGGCTCCATTATGAAGACCAACTTTAGAGCCCTAGGGAGACCAGGGTTATTTTCTGATCCTAAGGGCATCGATAAAAAGATCTTGCTTGAGTAATCAGGCCTTCTCCCTCAGGGTGGCGGTAGAGTGGGAGGACTCTAATCTAACCAAGCAGGTGATGCACCAGTATATTATGGTAAAGTCTCCTAGTGGGATCAAACCTCATCTCCTTCTGGAAACGTCCAACCACCATCAACATCTACTGACTTATTCTAGATTTGGCATATTTAATCAGAGACTGTTCTCAAAAGGTATTTGGTACAAACCATCTAACTTGCCGCCCTGCACTAGTGATAATGTTTCAGGTTGTGATACTATGAACATTGTTCTTATCTGTCCCAAATTTATTTCTATCACCCATAAGTATATAAGGCCTCTTTTGCTGTCAACGGATCTGAGGCTAGTGAGACCTGCATTTTTATATCTGCAACTTTTATCTGTATCTAAAATATGTTTTTGTGTGTCAAGTCTGTAGCCTTCTGTCAACATGTTTTAGTCCGAATTGTTGACTAGGTTGCTATCTTTTTCAGTACCTTGAGTGTTGTTTATGGCTGTCTGCAGGATTTTTCATTTCTCCCCATTATTGTTTTTTATATTTGATATCGTATTTTAGTATCATTTTTTTCTTCATATTTCTGTATTGATGTTTGATGAAATGTGGTTGAACTGTACAGTTGTATGATTTTTTGTCATAAAAATCAATAAAGTTGAATGATGATGATGATAATGACTAAGCAACTATGACGGTGAAGAAAATGGTTCATTTAGTTGGCAATTGTTTTTTATACCAGGGTCATTAATGTTTATGAGGATTTTTTCCATGTATAATCTTTTGACAGTTAAAGAGATTAAGTGTTCGGAGAATTATTGTACCAAGCTTAGGGAATAACCTCAAGAGAACGCCGAACTCGTTTAGGATATAACCAGCTGAAGGAGTGAGGAAACTAATTTATTTGCAAAGAACATGTCTGTACAATAAGAGAGCAAGTGTAAGACATGGGTATCTTCTGGATTATCAACGAGAACATTGATATCCCCAAGAATAAGGCATTTTTATTATTAGTAGAGTATTCGGTGATTAATTAAACAAAGTCCAGGAGAAACTTAAAATGAGTATTAGGGGAACGATAAACTACCAACAAGCTTAATGGAAAATGTCTGATCTTCGGCAATAATACCAGAAGAGAGCGAAGCTAATTCTATAGGGTGACTCCTAAGCTGGATATTAACTGAATTTATTTACCGGTAATGTTTGTAGGATGAGTCTAGAAATCTTATGAGGATTTAACTTTTTAACTTGGAATGGAGGTAAGATGAGCTCCTATCTGAGACTGTGCAATGAACGAGGCACAAAACCTTGCCCTCCATTCAATTGGTAGTAATAAAACTGTCTTACATAGGTGTTAACTGGCCCTAAGGGTATGCTTTCAAAATCAGCATGGCAAGTTTATTTGTCAACTGCCATGGTTTCATTGTGTTTATATCAAGTCAAGTCAAGAAAGCTTTATTCAACGATTGTCATAAAAGCATACAAAATTTATATATATACACAATTACAGACGACATATTAAAATAGTTTAAGACAATAAATAAAGGCATTTGCAGAAAGATTGACATTTCAGGGTATAGGGGTGGTTACCCCTCCAACATTTTGCTCCTAATCACCCATGCCCTTCCAAGGAACTTGGCAACAGATATGTAGACAAATGGGATTTCAGCAGAACGCAAGATACGCACTGCCACCTTAGCATTTCTGGTACCCAGCTGTCGGCACATTGATTTTAACCAGAACTGGCGGGGAATTACATAGGATGGACATTGAAACAGGAAATGATTGACCGATTCAATAGGTGCAGTACAGCCAGGACAGTTAAGCACGTTAGACACGGCCCATCTAGATGTAAACTCTCTTACTGGGAGACTGCCAACCCTGAATTGAAAGTATAGCTTCCTGTCCAAAGGATTTGTAATGTCATCCCAAAAAGGTGCCAAAGAAATGGTATCCTTAAAATCAAGAAAGATACCAGACAATGAGAGCGGGGCTGTGGATCTAAAAATTCGGGTTGCTACCTTTTCCCAATATAAAGCCTTCAGTACTTGCTTAGACGGGAAGCTAACGTTTAGTGGATCCTCCCACAATATTTTTAAGCCCAGGTCCTGGAACGAGTCACGCAGTCTACGGAGCCACTTGACCTTATGAAAGGTGTCCAATTTAATAATATCCATAAGGCCAAGAGCAAAGAGCCTAAGTTCAGGAGTCACCCATAGGCGCCGCCAATATAATACGGGGCGAAATAGGGCAATTAATGCTATTGGCCTTATACCTAGGTCATAGGACAGGGGGCAAAGGGGAGTACTCTGAGGTAGTTTAGTAAGATTCCTTAAGAATCTATTTTCAGAGGTAGATAGTTTATATACATTATCAAATCCCCACAACTCGACTCCGTAGAGCGCAGCACCAACCACTTTACCATCGTACACCCGAAGTGCAGGGTTGATGGGTTTAGTCAGGGATTTGGTATGTTCTTTACTTAACGCGCCAGAGAGCTGGGAGTGTTTAAGGGATGCCAAATCTACTTGCTTTTTCCATCCCAGATCATGTTGAATGCAAATACCTAGATAAGTAAAATCTTGAACCTGGTCCAATGGCATATTATTCATATATATTTTACTTTT
The DNA here is from genome assembly GCF_964204655.1 of Triturus cristatus. NCBI lineage: Eukaryota > Metazoa > Chordata > Amphibia > Caudata > Salamandridae > Triturus > Triturus cristatus. Next base: position 800,634,599 of record NC_140591.1, read on the forward strand.
AAAAGATTTGGACTGATTAAAAGACATACATTTAGATTTTAAAACATTAATTTCAAGGCCGCGGGCTGAGCAGAAGTCCTCAAAAATGCCTAATGACTTCTGTAAACCGCTCGGTGTTTTAGAGATTATAAGACAATCGTCAGCAAACATTAAAATAGGAATTTTTCCACCTGCCAAAGAGGGGGCATCGACATTTGCATCTATTAATAATTTGGCCACATCATTAATATACAAGGAAAATAAAGTTGGTGCGAGTACGCATCCCTGTCTGACCCCCTTCTGGATAGGAAACTGTTTGGTCACTTGGCCGACACCACCCCATCTAATCTGTGCAAAATTATCTGCATGGAGTCTGGCGATTAGGGAGATTAGAACAGCAGGCATCCCCATCTTATCTAAAACAGCCCATAGGGATGCCCGGGGGACAAGATCAAAGGCTGTGTTTATATCATAAAGACACTCATAAAGAACTTACAATGATATAGGCATTAAAGATTTACAACCCAGAGAAGTAAGTTTGATGATGAGTGGATTGATTTGAGGAAGTGTTTGGGGACGCTTAAATTACATTTGCATAGTTTTATCAAATTAGAAATATCTAGTTCAAATTACATAATTGTGTTGAACATGTTTTCTTGGTTACATAGTAGTTTCAGTGGTGTGAGATTATCCTCTGTCTTATACTCACCTGGTTAAAAATGCGGAGACGATGCTGGACCTCAAATCCCATCCTGGGGCAGCGAATTGAAACAAGTAACTACAACCTTATTTCACCTACTACCCCTGAGGAGATGGGGTTTGGAATAAAACAAAAAAAAGATAGACCTGCGTCACTGGATCTGTTCTCATGTCTTCTGACACTGCACAGGAGGATCTATATCCTCTGGACCTTTTAGTGTAATAATAGGTGCAGTGCACTAGAAGCAACAAGAAAAGTTGTTTACTAACAGTTCTCGGTAAATAGTGCTTAAACTGTTATATACAATAATAATAGCACTTACAGGCTTCCTCACAAATTATGCTTGAGAGCAGATACAATTAAAAAGTAATCTGGAGTTTCTGGCACTCACAATGTTCTGATCAAACCTGAATATATGAAATGTACGCTCAAAGTCTTTCCAGGTTCGTGATACCAAATGGGTTAATAAACAATGACGTTTAGACTTTTAGTTCCTGTGGAAATAAAGTTTGGAGTGCTCACAAGAAAAGGTGTCTGGAGTGCTTTGACTTTTTTTATGTTTTGACTTTTAGAAACTTAGAAATAAATAATGTCTGATTCCCAAAAATGGGTTTTCACCTTCAAAGAACTCAGTCTTGGCTTAATCTCCAAACATATCTATGGATTAGTGCGCACTAACCTGAGAATCGAGTACTTTGTCTTGTCTTTAATTCTTCAACTGAAGACTGGAGAAAAACTGGAGTGTGAAATCTGGAGAAAGACTGGAGTGTGTGGTGCAAGAAGCCCAAGAAGATAGAATCGTAGCACTGGACGCGAAGATACTGGAAACATCGACGATGTTCTGGGCACGAACACACTGTAAACATAGATCGAGTCAGGATGACAGGATGAATCGGAAGGCTTAGAACACTTGAGCACTGGGGGTTCCAGGCAACTCAGAAGGTGATTGCTGGGAAGATGCATGCGCAGGACTGAAACGAGGCCAAGCCCTGACCCAGGTTCAGAAGGGGATTATAGACCCGATGGAAGAGAATGTTCCAGAAGGGCATGTGACTCACATGGAAGGCCAGAGAGTTCCAAAGGAAACCTGGGAGAGAGAACATGTTAAAATAACAGATTTGAACTTTTTTTAATGGTTGATACAAGTGACGTTTGGAATCAATTAACCATGGCCAGCGGAACTAAAGTTCATTAGCCGTTGGTGTCAATAGGTCAAGACAGTTGGCACCAATAACCAAGGCAGGTGGAACAAATAAGCATAAATGTTACTGTCATGGGTAATGGCGGGTGGAGCTAATTAACCAGGAAAAACTTTTGGTTGGTCTCACAAAGAGATTCTGCAAGCAAGGAACTGAAATATTCACCCTATCTCACGACTGGTAGTTGTCCAGACATTGCCTGGACATCATTGAAAGCATTATCTGAAACTCTTATTTTAGTATGTCGACTAGTGGGCGGTATTTTTAGTACCTGGTAAATACCAATGACCTGGGTGTGGTAAATCCCTACTTTTCCAAGTTTTGGTCTTAGGACCTAGACACAACATACCGATTCTGTATTTATTGCACCGAAATCCATATGTATTGCCTTTTTACCTGTAGGAAGAAAGTGAGGTTGTGACAAGTATCTCAGAACTTAGAATTTTGATCCCTACCCAATTACCTGTTTGCACTAGAATCAGAATGTAACTTCCTTGTCATAATCAGAACCTAAATATAGTGGTTCAGAACGATATGGAAACACGCTGCAATAAGAATAGCTCTCTTCATGTGTCACTTGTTAGCCCCCTCAACACTTTATTCCCTGCCTTCTTTCTTTCCTGTTGGCCAGATATCTGAGGCCTGCTATTTACAAGGTGTACTTGCGCCTCACCTGTTGCCAGAAGGCGGTGCCCTCACTCTCACCATGCCCTCCATTCCTTTCTCGTAGACTCACCTTTCAATATTATCTGTATCAGAGCTTTGAGGCAGTCTCACATCAAACACAACTATAAAAATAATCAACATAAAATAAGTACAATATTATTTCAGCACTGCAAATCGGTCAATTGTGTCTCCTTGTTTCCCTGTTTGTACAAAGAAAAGTCTGCTCTTCAGTAATCGCAACTTGGAAGAAAAATGGCTCATTTATCACCCACACATAATCATGTTTATCACCAGAGTAAAATAGTTGCTAGTTTACATTACATTATTTACATCGTGTGTGATTTAAATTTCACTGTTTTACTACTGAAAGAAGCCTTGTGTTTTTAAAAATGACATACTTCCTGGCGATGTGCCTGACGGCCAGGCACAAGGGTTCATTTGCTGAATTACAATGACCCTTGCCTCGCTTCTGAAAATGAAAGCAGCTTGAATGCTAATGCAAAAAGAATGTCTGCCACTCAGCAGCATTTCTCAGCATACCTGGAAACAGAGGCTGCCTTATCTGTTTTCTGATGGAGTCTGTGACAGCATGCCCTGAATAACAATGTCTCCCTGTGAGGGCATTTGCAGAAATAATACATTTTTCTGCAACGAGCACAACACAAACTACTTGGATATTTCCCCGGCTCAGAAAAAAAAACAATCACCGTTTTGCTACTGCTCGATAAATCCATATTGCACAGGCAACGTGTTTTTTTAGATTTGGAGACCTAATGGGCTTCTCTCTCATTTCACTGCTGTGAAATAGGAGTGAATGCAGAGTGATATCCAACATGGCAGCAGAAACAACTGTTGGTTGCACCTTGTCTGTGAAGCCAATTTTCGGGAAAGGAACATTTCTGTAGTGTTGAATATGGTCCTCATCATGAGAATAATGAACACTCTTTCGTGACTGCTCTAAGGTAGGATCAGAGAAGCTTTGTGTGTGTATTTGGGCAAGTACATTCAACCCTGCGATTCAGGGGCACTCCCCCTCTGCAAATCCTACTTGGCCATTATATCTAAACAACTGACTTTGAGAGTAGGCCTGAAACCAATGCCTGTAAGAGGGAAGGACTCATAGTATCGCCATTGGCACCCCTCAGTCCCCCCTCCAACATAATACGTTACCCAATAATATCACACACTCAGACTGTTTGATTGGGTACAAAATGCTGCAGTTTTATTACATAGACGTTATGTAATAGGTGGGTTATCTTACGGGCGATCCAAGGGCAGGCAACCAACTGGGCCGCCTGCCTGCCTGATGAGCCGGGCAGCACTGGGGCGAACCCCGCCTTGCTGCCGTCCAAGTGATTCTCTTCCAGGATCACGTGACCGTTGGTACCTTCTACTCACGCCCCTTCCTGGGGCGGAGCGTAGCATAGCAAACCCCCGGTTGTTCAGGCCCACAACCGCCCGAAGGACTAGCGGGGTGCCGACACGGCTTCCGGGACCCTCCCCTGAGGCTCCTCGGATTTGGCTCTGGCACCCCCTATGGTGCCGCGCAGAGGTACCCTTGGTAACGGCCTGCTTCCAGATCGCCCTGTAACTCCGCCTGCAACGAAAAAAGGAAATATTAGAATCTTCTCACCCCCACCTGCCAACCACGCCGGGTAAGCGGTAGGGAGGGATGAGGCGTGTGAGGGGACAAGAGGATGCCAGCATGGTGGGGGAGGGCTAAATAGCCTCTCCCCACACCCAGAGGAACCCCGGAAGTGACGCCCCTCGCGTCACTTCCGGGCAGGAAAGAGGAGAGGGACACCGGCCGGAGTCCCTGCCCCCCGGGAGGGGGGGGGGGCGGGGAGGGGTGACCGGTGCCCAGGCGACACTAGGGCGCCGACCGCTCTAGTGGCCCCCTGCGGGGGCCGCGGTCAGTGGCAAACTCTTAAGCTACCTACAAATACTGGCAGCAGGTAAGAACCACACAGTCACAGAATCTTAGAACCCCAGACACTCACAGCATATCAAAACCCACTGTCACCGAACAGAGCCACAGAAACTGCCTATGCACAAGACCTACATTGAAAGAGAAAGATAGACGGGGCTAGACAAGCTTTTATAATAGATAGATCCGACATCTCTTTAAAACATGGTGGGAAATGATGGAGAAAACTAGAGACTTTTAGCTTTAAAGAGAAATTGTAAAGGCAAAAAAGGTTAAAATTTGAATTAAAGATCCAAATTCAAATCAACTTATTGAAGACACAGGGGAATTCAAAAAGTTTGTTTAGATTATTATACTATACTATATCAAGAATCACAGCTAGGTGGCTGTAGTGTATAGTCGGAGTGAGGGTCACGTGACACGCATGACCCCACTCTTCTTATATGTACAATTGTTCACGAGCTTTGTTTATATTTGACTGCTGTTCTACGAGCATGGCTAAACAGCTGTTATGAGTGTCCTGATAACGTGAACAGTTGCACTCTGGACTCATGGCAGCTGGACGGCTCAGTTTGTGGGTGCATCATTGTGTTGAATAAATCTGCTTTACCTCACTCACTTCCCGAGTCCTTAAGCACAACTTGGCGACGAGCAGGATTCGGATTCTGTCCCCTGCACCCACCGCCGAGATTTGAATTCTGCCTCAGCGTGGGATTACCTGCAGGTTAACATTGCTGTCTGCTACCTTTGTGTGTCTCTTCCGTAGCAGCACTTTCTCCGGCTCCCTTCCAGTCCTGGATTCCTCCGCTGATTATTTATTTTCCTTAAAACAAGATACAGTGAACCCCTACGCGCTCCTGCTTGGTAACTCAGGATTTGGCTCAGGCTATCTCATGTCCGTTGCCATAGTAATGTTTGGTCAATGCTGCCTACGCGCATTGCCATAGCCACGCTCATTTGTTTGATGCTGTCCAGCCTTCATTCACAAGGAGCCATGAATCTGTTAAAGGCACAGCGCTCCTTTCCTCAAAACTAAGGATTACATGTTGCCTCCGCTGTGCTTTGCTACCTTTCTCTTCTACTTCTCCCTGCCACTGCTCATGGGGAAGCCAAGGATACATTTATTTACATCTCTTTCTCCCTTAAAGGCACAGCGCTCAATTATTAGTAACCAAAGACACCAATTCAAAACCATCTGCACAAAACAATTAATTAGCTTCCACCTTATCCCAAGGCTAAAAAAAAATGTATAACAATTTTCACTTTGACCTATCGTACTACTTATTTGTCTTTGCTTCAGCTTCACTCTTACTTATGGCTTCCACACAGCTGTTCCAAAAGCCTGCCCCATTCTTACAGTAAACCACTCATTAAATGGCGCCAGTGGCTAAGAGAATGTTAAAATTATCTCATCACAATTGATGCAGTGAAATATTCTCCAGCACGTAAAGTAGCCATTTTGTGTGGGTGCATTGAGATTGCTGCACAACAAGTGTTTACAATCTTCCCCAATTTCCAGCACCAGGTGGTTCAGGTGACGACTGGGACATCTATAAAGAGGCTTTAGAGTGCATGGGGAACAATATCCTGAAGAACCTACTATTGTACTTGAACGTCACAATTTCTTTAAGCGCAAGCAGAGTCCTGATGAGGGTGTGGAAGAGTGTATTGCTGAATTAAGAATCCTAGCGGCAACGTGTGATTTTAGTGCAACTACAGACACGTGCATTAGAGATTAATTCATTTTTTCATGTTTTTCAAATAAAAAATCAAGAAACTTTGCTTAGCTGCAGAAGTCCCAGTTTAATGGAAACAGTTGATATTGCGAAAGGAATAAAATGCGCCATGATTTCTTCAAAAGTGCTCCAAGAAAGCTACTCACTCCATAGCATACATATGGTCGAAGACAAATCGCTGTGTGCAGTAAGCATCGGAAACACGTTTTCAAAACAACCTTCCAGGAAGAATCTCATGTGGTGTTTCAGGTGTGGTTCAAGAAACCACGTTGGTAATTTCCCCAACTGTCCAGCTTCTGGCAAAAGATGTTTATCCTGCAAAAAATTAGGACATTTTCAAGCCGTGTGTAGAGGAGAAAAAAGGTTCACCATAGTTAACAGTGTAGAGATTAATGAGGATATAGACAGTTGTTCTGAAAAACTGAACAATGTAGTTTTCACTATCTAATGCAATTTAGTTGACGTATGCAAAGTCAAGGGGCCTTGGTTCGAAGTGATTATTGGGGTCGTTCCCATGCAAGTAATTGCTGACTCCCCTATCACTATATTATCAGACGTCACTTTTCATGCAAATTGGGGTGATGGTGTTATCCTTACCCAGTTTGATGTTGACCCAAAAGCCTTTAGAGAAACAGAAATTGATATGTTGGGTTATTTCCATTCCAGGTTAGAATGGCGTACATTCATCAAAGTATATGTTGGTCTCTAGGGTAGAAATATCACAGGTTGGCAAGATTTAGCAAAAATGGGTCTGTACCTCAAACCGGTCTTGGTGATATTCCATCTGATTATTATGATTACATTGATGCGGAGGATGGAAATGTGGCTAACCTTTCCATGTCAGAACCTTGTATCAATAACATCTTTGATCAATTTCCTTGAGTCTTTCGTAACAAAGTTGGCAACGCCATTGGTTTTGAGCATGAGATTCGACTCAAACCCAATGCTCAACCAGTGATACACAAAGTTCACACTTTACCATAAAGTGCCACAGAGGAGTTGAAAAAGGTATTAAAAAATGTGTGCGCTGAGAGCGTCATTGCGACTTGTGATTCCTCCGAATGGGTCTCCCCCATAGTTTTGGCCTGTAAAAGGTCAGGAAAGGTCAGATTATGTGCCGACTTGCGCTTACTCAATCATAACATCTTGGTGGATTGCCATCTCTTACCCAAAATCCATGACTTATTGGCCAATTTGAGCGGGGTCAAGTACTTTTCCATATTAGATCTCAAGTTGGCATACCATCAAATTCCTCTTTCCGTCAAATCACAAGAGCTCACCACATTTGTACCCCATTCGGGCATACAAATATCTAAGGCTACCCTTGGCTTGGTGTCCGCTGCCAGCGTAGTCCAGAAATTCATGAACACATTGCTGGAAAACATTCCTGGTGTACAGGCTTACCAGGACGACGTTCTGGTGTACGCAGGCAGTCAAGTAGAGCATGACAAAATTCTTGTCAGGATTCTTGAGACACTTGATAAATCAGGAATGACCGTCAGACATGACAAGTGCAAATTTGCTGTTCAAGAACTCGAATATTTGGGACACACACTTTCTCTTGATGGTATCAAACCCACGTTTTCACTCATCAAAGCCATTAGAAATGATGCACTACCTAATGATAGGGAAGTTCTACATTCCTTTCTAAGGCTTGCACAATACTACCCCTATTTTGTGCAGGGTTACGCACAGATTGTAGAATCCCTAAGAGCACTTTTTAAAAAAGGGGTTAAGTTTGTATGGTCAGGCAAGCTCCAATTTGTTCTTGAACAAGTCAAAAAACGTATTGAGGAATCTCCAGCTTTGCACTAATTTCAAGATGGATACAAATGCTTTTTGACAGTCTTACTGGTCCTAGAGCCGTTTTAGGGCAATGTGTAGCAGGTAAAGAACGCACCGTTGCCATTGCTTCCACGATTCTCCAACCAGCAGAAACACAATACAGTACCATCGAGAGAGAAGCTCCTGCATGTGTTTGGGCCATTCAGAAATTTAAATCATATATATGGGGTCGTGAGTTCGAGTTGTACAGTGATCATAAACCACTCATTCACATGCTCAGTAGCAGTGGTGCAAACAAGGCCTCAGCCAAATTGGTTTGTTTACTATCTAAACTTAGTAACAATTTACCATTAAACACATACCTGATGTAAAGAATTTTAGGGCAGATTGCCTTTCAAGAATGGCATTGAATGAAGTACTGAATGAAGCGGATAAAGTTGAGTCTGTAGTCGCAGCTATAGATGCTGTAATAGAATGTGCACCTATTACAGAGAATGAATGGAACACGGCCTTTGTCAAATATGGGACACTATCTGAGGTCAAAGAATTCATAACAAGCCTCTGGCCTGACTGCAGAACTCTATCTGCAGAGCTAAAATAATTTGCAAATGTCTTTGATGAGTTGTCTGTGGTTCAGAATATGATCATGTGCCATGATCTCTTTGTCCCTCCACAGAACTTACGCAACACAATTATCCAGACTGCTTATAAGGGACATTTAGATGTCACTAAAACTTGTCAACGCTTAAAGCAATATTATTGGTGGCAGTCCATTGATTCTTAGGTTAGAGCTGTGATTGAGAAATGTACAGAATGTTTGCTGTCAGACAAGCATTGAAGAACGCTATCCACCCGCTTCATCCTGTTCCATTCCCAGAGAATCCATGAAACAAAGTGGGTTTAGACTTTTTTTGGTCCATATGAAATCTTACCATCTAACAACAAATATTTAGTTCTACTTGTTGACTATCATACTAAATGGTTGTACTATTGTTTTTGTGAGGGAGCAACTACTGACAATGTTATTAAGCTCTTGAGCAAAGTATTTTTCGTGGAGGGCCCTCCCAAAGTTATTGTGACCGATAACGGTACACACTTCATGTCACAACGTATGTGTTCACGCCTTAAATAGCATGATATCCGTCATTTGAAGGTTGCACTATATTCTCTCTCCTCTAATGGTTTAGTAGAGAGGGAAAACAGAATTGTCAAAGAGGGTATATAAACTGAAATTTCTTCTGGGCAAGACCCTTTACAGTTTGTACGTAGCAAGATTTGGGCTTATAACACAACTCCACACTCAACAACAGGTGTCGCACCTTTTGTCCTTCTTAGAGGCAGGAAGGCACACACTGGTCTATTCCCTAATTGTTTGTGCTAAAAAGGTGAGAAAAGTGAGTTATTGGTTGCACACAGAGGCCGTTTGCAACAGAAGCAGGCTAGTATGAAAGCACACTTTGATGCAGGAAAACACTTTGAAGCTCAATCGTTACAGAAAGGAGACTGGGTGCTTACTAAGAACCCAAGATAGATATGAAAGGCAGATCCAGATTTTCATCACCCATGACTGTGATACAGGTGAGCAAAGGTTCAGCCCTCCTTGACAACAAAGGTTGGTGTAATAAAAGATCCCTGGTCAAAATCACTAGTTCCCAAGCTGACATCATAAACAAACATGGATTCAATAATACTGAACACTGTGAGTGGTTTGAATGGCCTCAAAAAGGAGAGGAGCAACCTAGATCAGGAATGGGTTCTGCAACACCTACACAGATTGTGGTACAACAAGCTGCAGCAACACGCGGGACAGGTGAGATGTCTGGTACAAGGGTGAGGTGGCAGAAGATAATGCCATGTAGGTTAGAAGACTATGTATTAGACTGAATTTGTATTGTTTGTTTATGCTGTTCTCTTATTTCAATTGTTGTTATCCCCTTTTGTGTTTTTATTTATTATATACGTCATTTCCTGATTCATTTAATGCAATTATTCTTTATGGTGTTTGAAGGGAAGATGTTGTATTGTGTAGCCAGAGTGAGGGTCACTTGACACCACATGGCCACACTCTTCTTATATGTACAATTGTTCACAAGCTTTGTTTATATTTGACTGCTGTTCCACGTCCGTGGCTGAACAGCATCGTGAACAGCAACGTGAACAGTTGCGCTCTGGACTCACGGAGGCTGGACGGCTCCAGTCGTGGGTGCATTATCGTATTGAATAAATCTTCTTTACTTCACTCACTTCCTGAGTCCTTCATCAAAGCGGCCTGCATTTGAAACGCACAATAGATCAATTTCATAAAGATCTTAGACGGGCAAGCTTGACCGATGCGGGTTGCCATCTTAGTAAACCGTATATCCGAAATTGAGGTGAGAGAAGCTATGAGACTGGTAGGCAGCGGTATCCTACCCGCTAGGCAGTCCCACGGCCTTGAGGAGTTTCTGGAAATGCAACTCCAGGTCAGATCACCACCACAAGGCTGTGCTTCCTGTTTGCCGTGGGGACAGTCTCTGCAAAGTCCGCCCTGTGTCGGAAAGCTGGCCTGGCATCTGGGAGCGGCCGGTCTCGATGCTCCTGCCACGGTCATGCAAACAACAAATACCCAGCCTCAGAGCTCCGCAGGCACAATGAGTAACACGCTCAGCCCCTGCTGATTTTACCTGGGCACATCGCTTCTTCAAGAGCTGAATGTGAGCACACTTCAGTAACCTTGGGCATCAGAGGCAGGATCCAGAAGCAGCACTTTCCCACGCATGGTCCTTTACACGATTTTAGTTGACAAATAAGGTGTCCATGCAGCAACTGCAGGTCGGCCCACCCTATAACAGGGGCAGCGCTCTTCACACAGCTCTCAGCCCTCCCACAAGGCAGGGTACTTTTAGACCCCAGAAGAGTCTTTTCCTGAAGTCTTCTGTATCCCTGAGACTTCCAAAAGGAGGCAAGCACACACAAGCCCTTGGAGATTCTTCACAAGCAGGATGCCACTGTAGGGCCAAACGAGTCAGTCCTTTTCCTTCACCACAAACAGAAGCAGCAACTGCAGGCCAACCCATCCCTCTCTCAGAAAAGGCAGTGCTCCTCACACAGTCTTTCTGCTCTTCTTCTTGGCAGGGTCCTCTTGTTCCTTGAAGCAATCTAAAGTCCTGGGGTCTTCGGTGTAATACGTATACCCCAAAATGCCATTTTTTACTTTCTGTAAGGGTCTCTGAACCCAGTCCAAACCAGTCCTGTCCTCCCTGGTGAAGAATGACCAGAGGGGGCAGAGACAGCATTGTGAAAAAGGAGACACATCTTATTCAGGTGCAAGTGAAACTCCTTTCACCACTCTAAATGCAGACCAGATCAGTTCAGCCCTGCGATGGGTCACCCAGGCAAGGCAGGGCACACCTCCACCCCGCCAGTGACTGTCTAGAGTGCATGCACATCTCAGCTCCTATCATTTACACACCAGACGCTGAATATACAAACAGCCAGAGGCACTCACAATTGTAAAGTAAGGAAATACCCACTTTTTAAAAGTGGCATTTTCAAACACAGAATTTACCACACAATGCAATATTAAATTCTGAGTTCAAAGAGCCTAAACTTCATTTTGCTACCATGTCTCTATTGTAAGTTACACATGTAAAACTGTTACATTGCATACCCAATGATAAGCCTATGGGACAGGTAGCCTTTCAACAGTGAAAAACTAAATACACAGTATTTGACTATCAGAACATATCACACACACCAGTACGTGTCTTACCTTTCACATACACTGCACCGTGCCCATGGGGGAACCTTGGGCCTACCATAGAGGAGCCATACATGTAAGAAAAAGAAAGGTTTGGGCCTGGCAAGTGGGTGCACTTGCCAAGACAACATTGCAGTTTACAACTGCGTGCGCAGACACTACAGTGGTAGGTCTGAGACACATTTACAGGGCTACTCATGTGGGTGCCACAACTAGTGCTGTGAGCCCGCTAGTAGCATTTGATTTACAGGCCTTTGCACACACCGTGCACTTTAATATGGACTTACCAGTAAATCAAATATGCTAATCATGGATAGCTAATCATTGTCATAATTTATACGGAGAGCATTTGCACTTTAGCATTGATCCGCAGTGGTAAAGTGCCCAGAATCCTATAGCCAACGGATAAAGGGCCAGTAAAAAAGAGGCAAAAGGCAAAAAGTTTGGCGATACACCTGTCAAAAAGGGCCAGGTCTAACATTATTGTTTTATTTTTAACCCCATCCTCAATTAATGCAATCTCTGCTCTACAAGCAATAAATACATATACTGTGCTGGGAACTATGAGATCAATGAGACAAAGACTTACAGGCTAATAATGATGTCGGACAGACTGCACGATTTCGCTACACTTCTTCATTGGATAGTTTTGCATATACCCTCCTCCTGGTTCTCTCTGACACACGGCCTCCATCTTGTCCGCAGCTATTGGCGCCCGCATGGTTCTGTTGCATTACCTCACCATTAATGTACTGAGTGTCTGTTAATGTACTGTATGCACCTTTGCTGCCACTCATATTATCATGCACCTTTGCTCTGTATTACAACTGTGACCTTGCTATTGGTTTTTTTGACCTTGGTGATCCATATTAATGCCTTCACTGCTTGACATTGTAATTTTCTTTTTTGTTATGTCGGCTTTTTGTATGATTGTTTTTTTTCATTTTTTTTTTCTCTGTTATTGTGTTGAAATAATAAAATACAATAATAAAAAAAAAAATTAAAGCAAACAAATGATTTACTAAAAAAAAAAAAATGATGTCGGACAGACCGCAACCGACCGGCAGTCGGGTGCGGTCCGTCCGATATCTGCTCCTGCGTTCTGCCGACCACATTACATTACATTACATTACGGCGGGCGAAAGCATCGGGCAGAGGGACCATCTGCTAGAGCCCGTTGGAGCATTGGAAATGCATATAATCCCTTAGTGGCAGCAGAGATAGCCTCGGCTCTGCCATCAGGATTATTATGTCATTTTCCAGCAGCTTTTCCATGTTGGCCTTTCCGACATGAAATGGCAGTCAGAATATGACTTTGGGGGCCCCTGGCATCCTAGCCCTCGGCTATGGGGCCTGGAGCGCACCTTTGATGCCCCCTACACAGCCCTGAACTGTGTGGCAGGCAACGTGAGGTGCCTGCCACACGGTGCAGGGATGTTTCCAAACATCCATTTTACTATAGGCAGCTTGTGCTGTGGGCCTTTTCCGCCCGCCTCACAAGCTGCCATGGTACAATGGATGTTTCCAACTGCTGTATGGGCGGTTGCATCCTAATACTAAAGTCGGAACCACTGACCTAAGGTCATGCGGTGCCAGACTGCTACAATGTCACCTGACATCGTTATGAGCCCCATTGTGTTTCTTATGTAATACCACCTCAGAGTCCCTCCCGCAAAACAGTAGAAAAGGCCCTAAAAGATACGTGTGCGTATTATTGTTAAAACAATGTTTTATTTGTTCTTTTATGGCTGTCATTAAGCCGAATAAAGATTTCTTGACTGACTGACTGATACTTAGGCATGCATTACTCAGAAAGCCAGGTGACTTATTGCTTATTAATTATATCACTGGAAAAACTCTTAATAATCTTGAAGAATAGGATACCTTTCCATTAACAGTTATTGATTACTTCGATATTTATTTTATTTTTGACATCTCTTGCAATATAGATTTCTCTTTCTTTTGATAAATTGGAGAGGGCTCTGTTCTCTATTATTTGGAACCAAAACATCTGTGAACAAAGCTAAAAATCCTACAAATTAATAAAGATAAGGGCGGACTAGACCTTCCTGCTTTTCGCTTATATTATATGGTATCCTTTTGCTACAGTTGTGTTTTTGCTCCAGAAGGAACTAGTACTCTATTAACAATTATGCTTAATAAGTACAACATACATGACCTGGCTTGGAGAATTAAAACCCCCAAGTCCCCAAAAAAGTGATATATAAATTTTGAAATCACATCTGGATTATGAGAGTATGGCGGCCCTGAGCACCACCTTACCTACAGTGGCAGTCCAACCACTACTGCGTGTCTGCCTGCAGTATTATGAGTGTGGCGGTCGGACCGCTATGAGACCTCTGGCTCTGCTGGGATCAAGGATCCCGCTGCACCGGCAGTCTGCAACTGGCCTCAATATGCCGGCACCGCTGAGCATATTGCGGTGAGCCCGCCATGAAAAGGGTGGCGGACATAAAGGAAATGGGGCCCTTACAGGGCCCCCAGCTGGTTCTGGGCCTGGGGTGCATGCTGGGGGCACATATTGTGCTTTCCTGGAATTGCTCCCCCATTCCTGCGTGGTCTGGCATGGCTGCCACACTGTGCAGGAACGTGCTGCAGGGGCTGTCACGTGGTGGTCTGCTTTTAAGGCTCTCCTATGAGTCTTACACAGCCGCTGCCGTGAGACCACCACAGCACCGCCTGCCCGCCCTAAATTACACTCATAATCCGGCAGGCAGGTGCACAACAGGCTTGGCGGTCCTCCTTTCTGGGTGATGGTGGCAGGCAGACAGGAGGACCTCAAAAATCATAATAAGTATAAAATCCCTTTAATTCTTGCCAAACACCACATGTGCTGCTGCAGTTATTTATCGCCAAGCTTGACACAAGGGACAATTTGCAAATGATCTGATCTATTAATAACAAAACTTGGGGACTTCTTTTCATGGTGCTAGAGTAAACACCTTTAAAAACTTTTTTCCTAGCAAATCTAGTTCATCGCTGCTACCATTATTTTATATACATCCAACTAAATTCAATTCTGAATAATTTATCAAATGAAGAGATTTGTTTTTTCAGCGATTTAGTGAAAAAATGCTGTCTGGGGAAACATAAACTTAACCCTTAATTTTTATTATAAAAACTCTGCCTGAAATCTAATTCTATATCCAGTAAGATTCTATCCTATTCTATTCAGGTGTTTTTGTATAGCGCATAGCTACCTAACCGGGCCTCCCAGTGCTGACGACAACAACCCTGCCAGTGACCATCGAATCTTGCCTTGATGATTTTAGGCACTCTCACAACCTTAGATTCCTGGACCGCAGAGATCTCCTGGAAATATAAGGGTAGAGCAGTTGCTGAATAAGGAGTGGGCCTTTCCTGTGTATAGCCCGATGGGTGATACTAGTGAATTCTGTTCTGTACCGGAAAGCAGTGCTGGGTGGCTAAATCCAGAGCAGCCAATAGATGTTTGGGGATTTTTTGAGTGTCCGGGCTGCTGCATTCTGGACGACTTACAGTCCCTTTATCAAATATTTGGGACTTCCCACATAGAGGGAGTTTCCATAATCAAGTTGAGAGTTGATCATTCCCAGCATGACCACTTCCCTAGTGAATGGTGGTAGCCTTTGTAGCAATTTCTATAGGGTTCTCAACATTCTGAAACAGGTCCCAACACGTTTCCTGGCCTGCGTTTCCATAGAGAGTTTATCATCGACCCAAAATCGTAAGCTGTTTACTGCTCAGGTGGGCTCTAGAAACTTTCCAAGGTAGTCTGGCAAAGACAGTTCTGTCCACCCTGAGAGGCTGTTATCAACAACTAGAAATTCTGTCTTTTCGTCAATGAGTTTTCGGCTACTCGCAGACATCAAACCGGTAACCTGTGTTAGACAGGAACTAAGTTAAGTGGATGTATGCCCTGTTTCTGGTGTAAGAGCTGTGATGATCTGCAAGGCCTCTGCATAGGAGACGGGTGCAAGGCTGTGTCCATGCACAATCTCCACCATGGGGAGTACGTATAAATGAAAAAGTGTGGGGCTCAGGTAGAAGCCCTGTGGGACCCCACAGTTTACGGGTGGATGACTGAAAAAAGGGCTTCTTCGCAGATCTGGAAGCTCCTATTTTCCAGGAAGGCTGCTAGCCAATTTAGTGCAGCCCCGGAGATTCCAGCTTCCTCCATCCTTTGAATGTGGATTGAGTGTGAGACAGTATCAAAGGCTGCACTCAGTTCTAGCATTATCATGAATGCTTAGCTGCTTTGGTCCAAGATCAACCTTAGGGGCTACTAACAGGACGGTCTCAGTACTACTGCCTGGTCTGAAACCTGTTTGTGTAGGTATGGAGGATAGCATGAGTTTCCAAGAAGCCGGAAAGGTATTTGTTGACATGTTTTTCTAGAACTTTGCTTGCTACTGGGAGGAAGGCGATAGGTCTATAGTTTTCTGCCAGGAGAGGATTGGCAGTGGGTTTTTTCAGTAAGGGTTTTACAATAGCTTGTTTCCATGCGGGGAGACCTTGCCGCTGACCAGGGAGTGATTAAAATGTCTGTTAGAATGGACAGGAGGAGATTGCCACCTTTTTTCTGAATATCAGGGGGTGACGGATCAAACGGTAAGCCTGATTTTATAGACTTTAGAATTACTTCAGTGTCTTCATTACTTAAGGCTGGAAAAAGCTATGTTTGGCTATGGTCGAGGACCCTGCATGTGGAGTAAGACTGGGACCTGAGATTATTGGCAGGGAGCTAAGGATTTTGTTTACTTTGCTGAGGAAGAAGGTGGCGAACATGCCACAGCATTGTTTGGAAAGTGGAGGGGGGCTACAGAGGTGTAGGTGATTTGATGAGGCTATTCGCCACCTTAAACAATGTTTTAGATGAATTAGGTGTTTAATTAACAAGGGAAACCAATTGTAATGGTCAGGGACCTTGGGTAGTAGTACGTTACAATTACAAAATAGTCCCTGACAGGGGAGATTCACACAGAAAACAATGAATATAGATCTGAAATCAGTGCTATATTAAAGCTGTCCAGCCGGACAGAAAATGTAATAATGTATCAAATCATATAAAACACAAGAATAAAGTAGGACACAACCCTGCGTCCAATGCAACATATATAACAAAGACACAAATGAATAGAAATTCACAAATTCGGAAAAAGGCTCTGGCAGGACAAAAAATGCTAGTAACTTGTATAAAGAAATGCAACAAGCAAACAATATGTAGAGGCACCGTTACACATCAGTAATTAATTCAATTGTGTTTACGGTGCATATAAGGTCGACAACATTTCAATTCCGTAGAAACAAGTTTGGAATCATCATTAGGACGTAAAAATTACATTTTGAAGGAATTTTAGCCAAGCATATAGCAGGGGGCAAGCAATGAGGCAATTGCGAAAATGCCAGGAAGGGATTACTGCGGTCGCATGGAGGTACGTTAGATCACTTGAGCGTCTTGACGCATAGCAAAGGAGGTAGGGTGGGATTGGGGGAATTCCCAATTGAGGGTACTGGTATGGAGAGGCACGGTAACCTATTTACACGAATGCCGGCAACCAATCCAGTTTGGAAATATATGAAAGGTGCTGTGAGTCACGCAACAATGATGGGAGTACTCCTGAGCTGGTACAGTGAACTGTGTATTCTTCGGTATTCCGGAGTGCTCGGGCCTAACTTAAATGAATTAGGGTAATTTTCTGTCTTTGCACTGAAGTAAGAAATTCTAGCCTGTCTTACGGCACATTGGTATTTTTTTGTTGCTTTCCTATATATTTCTTTACTCAAGATGAGGCTAAAATAGGAGCGACACACTGGGGTAGGACTAGTTAAATTACAGTGGCAAAGCTATTTTAGACTTGGTTAAGGGGGTAAGGCAAGGGTTCACCCTCGCACCATTCCTCTTCTCCATTTATACGAACGGCGTAGAAAAAGTGCCTTTGGGTGCAACCCTGGATGTTCCTGTGTCTGACTCCCACCGGCTACCAACCCTGGATGTTCCTGCGTCTGACTCCCACCGGCTACCAATTCTGGCCTATGCCGATGATGCCGTACTGATGGCCAGAATGGGGTTAGGACTCCAACATCTCATATCAGCCTATGCTGCTTTTATGTATTCGTTGGACCTAAAAGTGAACCAATCACAATCATTTACATTTGCTGCAGGTGCAGGGAAGTGAGACAAAACACCGTATTTCCACATGGACTCAGGGAAAATCGAGGTGGTCGATTCCTTCCCTTACCTAAGTGTACTTTTTGACAAAAACCAAAAGTCGTCACAGCTGGATGAAAGAAGGGCCATGGGTATGGAGAGTAGTGTAACAGTGATAAAATCCTTCTCTAATAGGCTGGGTGCAAAACCATTAGTCCCCAGTAAAAAGATTTACCACGCCAAGACTAAATCAGCAGCAACCTATGTGGTTGGTGTATGGGGTATGGCGCCTATTGACTCTCTTCAAACCATTGAGAACACATTTTTTAAATCATTAACTTCTCTCCCACAATTCTACTCTAATTATGTCTTTCATACAGAATTGAGTCTACTGTATATTACTGGTTCTATTAGATTATCCCCGCTCCTACTGTGGCTCTCCATATGGCGCAGGGACACGGTGCCCTTCACACAAATATTATAAGAGACACCTTAAAATCGGAGAACTACACCAGGATCAGATGGCTGAACTATGTTGAAATGGAATTGACCGCTTTAGGCTGAAAGACCTTTTTAAGGATCCAACTGCCTGTAGAAAGACATCTAGGCAGAAGCTCATGAATACATTTATGCTGCGGCCCGATATATGCACAGGGAGAGGAACTATTGCAAACAGTTTCTCCTTATGTACCAAGTAACTCCACCTTTGTCAGAAGGAGGATACTTTTGCCTAGCAGATATCCCCATATCGCACCACAAATTTATACTATTAAGATTCCGCTTGAATTCGATACCACTGATGCTAGGGTCCCCGGGGAGAAGATTCAAGCATTCTGAACTGACTCTGTGCCCTTGCGATACACAATTTCCCCAAAATTACCTCCATTTATTATTTTTCTATGGTTTTAACCAGCAGGAAAGAAAGAAATTCATCATCGCTATTTTAAAGCGGCATAATTTTAAATTATGTTGGGTTGCATTATACTTTTTAAAATTCCTGTCCAACTCTTTTGTCTGCTTTTCAGTAGCGTCTTTCTTATGGGCATGTATGAAAAAAAGGAAACAAGTCGGCCCATAACCAGGATTTGGACTTTTTAAAATCTTTTATTCTGACATACTCCGACATTTAATAACTGATATTTTAACTTGTATTTTAAATGGACATAAGTGTATATGCACAGACTGTTTAATCAATTTGACTGGCCGTGTAGGTCAACGGGGTCTCCCCGTTCTCCTATATGCGGATGACGCCGTCCTGATAGCGAGAACCGCTAGAGGACTCCAATCTTAACTAGACGCTTTTTTTAATTTTATGGGGTCCCGTAACTTAGCGATTAATAATGCAAAATCCTATGTCTTGCAGGCAGTGGCTCGTCCCACGAAAAAGTATTCTTTTTCCGTAGGTTCTGCGAAGGTCCCCACAACATCAGTTTTTTCATACTTGGGGGTCCTGTTGGATGATAGCTTGAAGTGGGCGCCCCTTATTCTAAGGAAAAAGGGGGAGCTTATCTGAATAACTGCCGCCATTTTCAACTTTTCTGCTAAGATGGGGAAGCGCCCAATTGCAGCCTTGCTGAAAATCTATCAGGCTAAGGGTGTGTCAACTGCATGTTATGGCCGTGAAGTCTGGGGGTATACCACAGCTGATGTGCTGCAGGTGGCAGAGAATAACTTTTTAAAGCGCCTACTGGGAATGCCAACCTGTTTATCTAACCTAATAGCTCATGAAGAACTGGGGACCCCATTTTTATGTGATACTCTTGCCTTGCGTCCCTTAGTGTTCTGGCTTAAGTGCTGGCCAAATAAGGAGCTAAAGCTCACCCAGCAGATCCTAACAGACTGTATGATCCTGGAACATATGTCCAGAATTCCATTGTTGCAGTATGTTAGAGGTCGCTTTACGGAGTTGGGGCGCCCGGAACTTTTCTTAAAACCGTCAACTATAACAAACAAGCATTTACAATGCAATGGTCTCGGCATTGTTAAAGTTAGAGCTATTGGCATTGCTCTTGACATTATTTTTGTTTATGTTTTTGTTTTTAAAACATTTAAAGAAACTGCATTGTTATTTACAATGTCAATAGCTGAATCACTCTCAAATGCGAGACCTATTGCATTTGCACCCACACACAGAGCCACACACACAAAGCCACCCACACACACAGAGCCACTCACACAGAGCCACTCACATAGAGCAACCCACACACAAATAGAACCACCCACAGAGCCACCTACAAACACACACACAAACGCAGTAGCCCCACTGACCTATTTACATTATGTGCACTTAATACAATACAATTAGTATTTGATGTTAGGGCCGTTCCAGTGCGCAGTAACGGAGGTGAGAGAGAGGGAGTACAGCTACCGCTCTGTACCTTTGCAGACTCCTGTCTGCCGAGGATAAAAAAAATGCTCCGTTCCCAATCCCGCCACGCACAAAATGGCCGCGCACAAAATGGCCGAACCTTCCGATGTAAAAAAAAAAATACAAACACGCCCACCATGTGTAAAAGGGGCAGGGAGTACAAAAAAGAGAAAGACGCGAAAAAACACGCCCCCGAATCCGAAAAAGACGGGGCTTGTTTAGAGAGACAAAGCTCTTCTCCAATGGCTGACCAGCATTTAAGAGGCCAGCCAATGGAGAAGAGGGGCGGGTTCAAGCCCCTCTTCTGAAAATCATTAAATCTTGCGAGCGAGACTGCGCAAGCGCAGCCTTCGCTAGCCGAGACCTACTAAAGGACCCATTTAATCTGCTACTGTTACGCCCCTCCTCTGACCAGGCCCCGGCTCTGCCTTTTCTCTTGTCATGAGCTACGACCAGCCTCTTCCCGATATGCACAGAGTTCTGTGGCCTCTTTCCATGTCATGCCCAACCTCCACTTACTCTCTACCTATTCAACGTATGGTCTCTTCTCCTCTGAGGCAGTATAAGAGCAGACCATTGAAAGAACTATCACTAATGACGCTGGTCAGTCAAGAAAATACTTGCTTAAAATCAGTATCCTATAACGTATACTCCTCTTGGGAACTACACTGTACTTGTTCAATCGGACTGCATCACCACACTAGGATTCTTAACCAAGTGACTGCCAGAACCTACTTTATAGCAAAGACGCCCTGTCTTGACAAAAGTACTCCTCGCCTGAAGAGTCCAAGGCACTTCCAGGACCCATGTCTGCCCAATTCACCCCTCTCTGCCCAATATACTCCCAGCAAACCACTCTCTTCCCAATATAATCCCAGCAACCCCGATCGGCCAAATATATTCCAAGCAACCCCCTCTGCCGAACATACTCCCAGCAACCCCCTCTCCCCACTATACTCCCAGCAAACCCCCTCTCCACAACATACTCCCAGCAAACACTCCCCCAATGTCCTCCCAGCAACCCCCGTCCCCAATATAGTCCCAGCAAACACTCCCCCAATGTCCTCCCAGCAACCCCCCTCCCCAATGTCCTCCCAGCAACCCCCCTTCCCCAAAATACTCCCAGCAACCCCGATCGGCCCAATATACTCACAGCAACCCCGATCGGCCCAATATACTCCCAGCAACCCCGATCGGCCCAATATATCCCCAAAAACTCCTGTCCCCAATACACCCCCAGCAACACCTCTGCCCAATACACTCCCGTCCCCTCTCTGTCCAATGCACTCCCAACTGCCCTATACACTACCATCCGCCTTCATGTTCAGTTCCCACTTGACAATACAGGCTAGCCCCATTGGTACTTTTATTCTCTGCACTTGTATTGTCGACGCCTCCGGTCTATCTGCCCTGGTCAATCTCTGCCTCCATCTCTTTCAATCTCGGTTTCTTCTCACTCAATATTACTTCCTGCTCTTCTTTCCCCTCTAACTTACCCCACACCCTTCAAGCCCTGCAGGCTGTCCCTCGCCCTTCCCTATCCCTCGTTCCCTCCTTCACCTCCCTGCCTTTCCAGTATCTCTTTCACCCTCCCCTCTCGCGCCCCACAGCTTCGGACCAGTGCTCAGGCACAGACGTCACTGGCCCACATAGAACGCAGCTCCCGTGAGCCCAGGAGAATAAAGAACACTCACCGAACCCCAGCGCGAGGCACATGATTCCCAAGAACCTCCAGCGAGGTGCGAGCACAACACCAACTGCCATCCTCTCCTCTCGACCCGCTCACCAGTCCCTACTAACGCCAGACTCGCGTGCCGAACGACGACGTCCTGCCCTCCGCCTCCTCTCATTGATGGGTGCGAACAACATATGCTCCGCGCAGGAATTGGACAGACTCGCAGTCAATCGTGTTCACTCAGGGGTGTTTTTCTTCCATGACTATCAGTCCTTTCTCCTCATTGGCTGGGAAGGTTGGTTCCGACTGCGATGGGATACAGCGGCGTCTCCCCTGCACAGGAGACAGATGGTGTTTAAAACACTTTGCGCATGCGCAGCGAGTAGCCTATAGTTTCCGGCCATGGTTGCTGTAGGTAAATCAGGATGTGATGTGAGAAAGAGGGACACCTCCGAGGCACCTCCTCTCTGTGCTACGGCAGCATTGCGGGCCCGGTTAGATTCATCCAGGCAGGCAGTCAGAGTTAGCATTAGGCCCATATTGCTCTCAGGGCAGATACGCCATCCAGTCGCATTACCTGTCGTGTCCGTTTAGCTTCAGGGATACCTCCGGTTCAATTCACTGCTGCCGCTATCGAGGCCTAAGCGCCTGAGCAAGGGGCTCATGTTACACTACAATCTCGGGAGTGGAGAAGCGAGACCTACAAGACTGCATGATGTGAAACCAAATGATGAAGATCGACACGCCCTTGGGACAGCGAGTCTACAGCGTGTCTTGCTCATGCTGCCTGCACGTGCCAGTAGGCTCTCTGATTGGTTGACAAGGTCCACCAATCACAGTGCTTATTTGGTAGTTGCCAACCAATCAGAGAGCCGACTGGCGCGTGTAGGCAGTGTGAGCAAGACATGCCGTAGACTCGCTGTCTTATGAGCGTGTGAAAAAAACAGAAAGAATCGAAAAAACACGCCCACGAATCCGAAAGAGACGGGGCTTGTTTGGAGAGACAAAGCTCTTCTCCAATGGCTGACCAGCATTTAAGAGGCCAACCAATGGAGAAGAGGAAAGAAGAGGGGTGGGTTGAAGCCCCACTTCTCAAATTCATTAAATCTCGCGAGCGAGACTGCGCAAGCGCAGCCTTCGCTAGCTGAGACCTAAAAAGGATGTGGAACTGGTTAAAAAAGCATTTATTTGCACCAGGAAGCTAGAAAGAGACGAACAGGAATCATGCAAACCAAGTGTCCGTAAATTTCTGACCCTTAAAACCCATCCATTGGCTGAGCCATACCTTTTGGGAACATTGACCACCTATGAGCGGGTTTTACTGTCCAGGTTTCGTCTCGACTTTTTCCATCTTTTAATTGCCGTTCCGAAAGGGTGTAGCAGAGGAGAGGTGTTAGCACCCTGCGGTTGCGACAACCTGTCTCCACAGGACCTGTAACACTTTATGTTCCTCTGTAAATTCTACGAAGTACCTCAGAGACATTTTTTACTCCCCCTCTTAAAGAAACTTAATTTTAACCAGGTTCGCCCAGCACTTTTGTATTTACAGCTGTTGAAACCAGACTGTATAATTTTTATTGTAGGCTATCTGAAATCTTTGGTGAGAACCAGGGCCTGCCTGGAATATTAGTTATTTCAGGGGGAGGAGGTACTCATAGTTTTAAGGTATGTCTCTTATGTGTTTTCTATTTTTAGCACAGAAATGTACTTATCGTACCTGCCATATTTTATTCTATAATCTTTTATGGCTATGGACTGTAAATTATTTTAATGTATTTTTTTTTTTTTTTATGGGATGTGTATATATATTGTGACTTTTATGGTTTTCACACTGTAAAACCGAATAAAGTTGTATGATGATGATGATGACTGGCCAGTCTTTTACTAACAGGAACTGGGACCCTATGTTAACTGTTGCTTTTTATGTATTCTCGTTTTATGTACTTTTATGATCTTAATTGGAAAAAAATCAAATAAAGTTTCTAAAGTAAAGTAAAAAGACTTGGTTATTCCAGTTTGAGGGGGGAGAATTTCAATTGTGTGGCTTTTTTCAACTTATCGTTGCACACCATAAATAAGATTCTCCCATCTGTTGCCAACAAATGCCCAAAATGTAATTTAGAAGGGGATTGGTTTTGGTCTTGCAGTACATTAACAATGTTTTGAAACAATATATTTAAAACTGTTGTCATAAATATTCGGTAGGCTATTCCAGCATCCTCAAAAACACTCTTTTGGGTTTGGCAAATGTTTTTATTCTTGAAGATCTAAATGCAGAATTTTTTTTTGTATAATTATGTTGCTACTCCGGTCATTAATAACAACTTATTGGAATACTTCTGTATTGGACCTGGTCCTCTCTGCAGGTTCATCCCCAAACTTTTTCCTTCACCCTCCTGTTTTCTGAACCCGTTTTTGTTGACTTTTAGGACTCTGTGCACATTACCACCGCTAATCAGTGCTAAAATGCCTGCGCTCTCTTCTTTAAATATGGCCTGTAAATTAAATGTTACTGGTGGGCCTGTAGCACTCATTGTGCCACCAACTTTAGTAGCCCTTTAAACATATCTCTGGCCTGGCATTGCAGCCTGTGTGTGCATTTTAACACGCTATTTCAACCTGCTAATCCTAAACCTTCATTTTTAATACATATAAGTCACCTTTAGGGACGCCTTGAACAGTCTATAGGTCAGAGTTTAATGTATTTAAAAAGTTGGACATTTACTTTTACCTTTTACATGTCTTGATATTGAAAAACGCTTCAATTAGGTTTTCACTACTACAAGGCCTACTTCTCCCATAGTCAGGCCTTGGGTTACCTTATTACATTTAATAAGCAATACCTTTCAATTGGGAGCAGGTGGGAATGTCGAGTTTGGTGCCTAAAGAATTGTAATTTAAATTCCTCTTTAATGGTAAATTTGGATTTTAAGTCACAATGTTGAAAATGCCACATTGAGAAAGTTTCTTGTCCTTACAACTTGGTACATGCAACCTGTATCCTGGGTCACATTACTAGATGTAGTTGGCAGTTGGTCTTGGTGTATTATTATCTCTCACAAAAAATACACCCAAGTGAATTTGTATTATTTTACAGTTCTACAACATTTTGTTTTTAAATGATTACCAGCCTATTCCTGAACACAACCAAATATTTGACACACACACCAGGTGTCATGCTTCATCATAGGATAGCCCCACGCTCTCTAATAACTTCAGTTTGATGGATGGGCGGTCCTACACCCTGAAGTCAGGCAGTCACTTGTTACGAATAGGTGGACTGTGAGGAACTCACCTAGGTGCAAGTGTAATTACGGGGATTCCTGAGGCCTTTCTCCATGGGACCCAGATGACCCTCTATTAGGGTAACTAAGTGACCTATGAACTTTGGGTGGCAACAAGCATTAGACCCCCAGAATATTAGTATATACGAAGGGCATATGCTTAAAGAGGATCCAACATCTACCCTGATGAATGCCATGGACTCGGTTGAGCTGCTAGGTACAAACATGTTGACATCATAGTGGGTTTGGGATACTAATTCCCCGAAGCTCTACACATAGTTTTTAATACCAAGTGGTACCCTACATAGGAAACTTCGGACTGGATATCACGTTGGCTTTTAATCTAGTTCACAGATCCTAGGCTAGAAGCAAGTGCATCCCTGACTTCATGGTGTTGGCTCGTTCTCCATCGAACCAAAGTTTTTGGAGAGCGTGGGGATATCCTGTGATAAAGCATGGCACCTGGTAGGTGTGTGAGGACATCCCAGCAAACTTTTTTGTTTGTGTTTAGGATTAGGCTGGTAATCCAAAATGTTATAGAACTGTAAAGTATTATAAATTCACTCTGGTGGATTTTTGTGTGAGATAGGATTTGATTTGAGGCCAGCTCACCCTTTAGGCCCTCTAGCTACCCACCGTGGAGATTGTTCCTGGCTCTTATGTTTTGATCTTTGTGTATTACTCCCAGATAGTGAGACAAAGTGGAAATAAGTGTAGGCAGGTTGGGTCATCTCCTACTTGATGAAGGGGCGAGGCTGTCATCTATTACACTTGCATATCACAAAGACTCTGCCTCCGCACACTCACAAAGGGTTTCACACTAGTCTTGTGTGTCCCCAGGCAAGCTGGGGCAAAGGATAGGGAGGACATTTCAAACACCTCTGGGGGTAAAACCTTCTAGAAACCTCTCCTACTTCAAATCTGGCACAAAGATACCTAGTGGAGCCTCAGACCCAGCTTGTCAGTACACCTCTGAAACTGTGGAAGACTTAGAAGGACTGCTATGCTGCTCTGCTGCAAGAAGGACTGCTACTCTGCTGCCCTGCTACTCTGCTGCCCTGCTGCCTGAGTGAGAAGGACTAGACCTACCCCATGAACCTAATACCACTAGCGTGACATCAAGGGTTAGTTGGCTGGCCTCCTGCTCAGAGCCTCAGAGAGATTAAAGGCTCCAACCAACTTGAACCCTGCACCTGGACTCTGCCTGCTTGAGTCCTGACCCCCAAGTGGTGCAACCCCCATCCTGGATCCTTGGAAGTGGGCCCAGCTGTGGTCCTAGCAGAACCGATGCAACACAAAGCATCGCCTTGCAGCTCTGCATCAGAAATATAGTTCCACAACACATCCTGCAATGGAGGACCTTGCAGCTACTTGGAACCACCGCTGCATGATGGATCCTCAGTGCAGTACCTCGTAACGCAGCCCCTCAGCTCCTCAGAACTGCTGCTGTGTGATGCATCCTCGACGCAGGACCTAACATTGCAGCCCGCATCTCATCGGAACCACCACTGCGTTATACATTCTCGATACAGGACCTCACATCTGTGACGGTGCAAAGCATCCTTGACGCGGGATCTTGCAACACTCCGCAACCAGGATTTTAGGTACTTTCTTCAGCCGGCCTAAGTTGGTCCTTGTATCCGAACCACGCTCAATCGCATTCAGCCTGGACTTGAGACTTTGTCCCTGTCCGATGTCACCAGATAACCATAGTTGCTGCTTTGTGCTTTTAGGCACTATTTTTTAACCTAAATGTTTGAAACTGTATCTATCCAGTTCTACTGATTGGATTTGTGTTTTGGTGTCAAATATGTTATAAAATGTACTCTATTGTTCTAAATTAGCGTGGGGTTTTTCTTGTGTTGTATTTTCACTTTATTACTGTTTGTGTGCTACATAAATACTTTAAACATTGCCTCTGAGTTAAGCCTGACTGTTTTTGTGCAAAGCTACCAGAGATTTAGGCACAGGTTAATTTCAGGTTTGATTGTGTTTCACCCTGACAATAGTTGTGGTTTCTGCTTGAGTAGGGTTTCCCTCTCCTCAACCACTAACCCAATTTCCTATACTTGGATAGTCCTAGATATGTTGAATGGGCAATTAAAATGAGAAGACTCAGTCAGCATGAATTGTAGTACCACAAAAGGATACATAATATTTCAGCATATCCCAAAAAACTTGAGAAGCTGGATATACCAGAACTGAT
Organism: Triturus cristatus; assembly: GCF_964204655.1. Classification (NCBI taxonomy): domain Eukaryota; kingdom Metazoa; phylum Chordata; class Amphibia; order Caudata; family Salamandridae; genus Triturus; species Triturus cristatus. Next base: position 800,662,014 of record NC_140591.1, read on the forward strand.
TCAGACACCTTAGAAATGCTAAGCCTTTTTGTGATTAATGATAAATCATTTGGAAGTATAGCTATAAGTGAATATGCATTGTAATGTGGCTGGAATCAGTAATATTATTGACTTTTTACATAACTGATGAATTATGCATTAGTGTAGGTTTATATGATGAAGCACTGTCACTTTATCAGAAATGGAGATAGGATTACAACTTGGATGCGATTGATGTATTACAAAATAAGTATAGTTGTATATGAATATGCACTGCCATGTTATAGTAATGTGGGATATGATCTGCTGTTCGGGTATAACTGATGAATATGGAATAATGAACCAATGATTATAGCTGTTTGTGTTAATTTTATAACTACTTTTTATATGTGAAGGTAATTGGTAACTAAAAATGTAGAGTGAATTATGACATCAATCTAGGATGAATAGAATATCCGCATAACCTGATCACAATGTGATACTTTTTAAATAAGCTTGTCCCAAATTAACACTTGCGCAAGACTGTCCCACATACATCACATGCAAAGGGCCTGGCATATCCTACAAGCTTCTATCTGAACACCAACCTCTTATAACTGATGACTTACAGCTACTATTCAGTGTCTATTCCAGTTGGCTTAGTTCAGCGGTCTCCTCCCTGGCACCACTAAAACAGACTAAACATTATACAGTGAAATAAGCACAGGGGTTGGGGATAGGGGGGTAAGATGTGAGAGAAGACATGAGTGGCTCACAAAACACTCCACGCTTCAACATCTACTTCTAGGCCACGGCACCTGGGTTTAGGAAGTGACGCAAAGAAGTCGAGATAACGTCACAAACCTTGAGAGGCTTGGAGGCCCAATCAGAAAAACTTTGAATGCATCCAACAAAACTCCATAGGACCATGCCCACAAGCATATATACATTACCAAGGCATCACAGAAGCTTCAATAGAGACCCCGACTGACCGTGCCAAAACACTACCGACCGATTCCCTAACCACATGCAATGAAAAGATAGAGCTGGTTCCACACTACACCTCGAGGGGAGCCCATGATATATTGAATAGAAGCGCAATATTAAAATTACTAGATGCCCTCCCAGCTCTGAGGCACATTAAATCTAGATACCTGGAAAGAATAAAGTTGAAGCCCAACCCCAACCGATTCAGGCCTGAAATAAAGAGGGCAAACTGGGCAGATCACTCCACCTTAGAACAGATTTTGCGGCACAGGGAGTCCTTCGCAAAATGGGGCATTGAGCTAAAAAAGGTTTAGTTACCTCGCTACCCAAGCCCATTACAGCAGTCCAACCAACCCAGGGGTGCATTGAAAGGAGAAAAAGGGCCTGACAATCTTATCATAATCAAAGGTGAAGACCAATCCACAAGGCAAATTACTACTACAATACCCCAGGCCCAAGTATCTAATTGTGAGGATAACCCACATGCGAGATCCGTAAACATGAAACATGGAGCAGCATGAACCAAAGCATGTAACGATTCCAAAACAGCCAAGGGCTGCAAGATCTGCTCCTGAAACGTGAATGGTTTAGGCTCCAAACTTGATGCCGCCTACTTAGCAGATTTCCTCCTTAAGCATGATATTCTCCTATTTCAGAAAACCTGGAAGTCAACAAATTCCCTAATTGTAGGCTACAAAGAACATTTTAACCCAGCCATAAAAGAGGCAAAATATGGAAGGGCAAAAGGCGGTCTATCGATTTTCATCTTGACTGACATCCTTTGGAAAGATGAAGATATCGATTTAGACTCACCCTGGATGCAATGCATCAAACGCGCAGTTTCATCCTCCACTATTCTGCTAATTCTGTACACCTACATTCATTCATCCCAAAAGGAAAAGAAATCCAGCCATTGACTGCTGCGCTTAGAATTTTAAAACTCACCTATCCAAACTCTAACATAATTCTGTCAGAGGACTTTAATATGAATGTATTACAAGGGCAAGAAAAAAATCTAGCAGGTTACATACAGGCCCGGCAGGGCAACACAACAAGATGTGACACTTTGGACAAGAGATGTGCCACATTACTGGAAGGACTCTCATTGTTCACACAAAATGGACGAGGCCCTGTGGATAGTCCAGCAGCATTTACAAGAGTAATGGACAAAACTGGTGCAACTATCGATTTTACTTTGGCGGACCCAGATCTGTTCCCTTATATCTCCAACTTTCAAATAAAGGAAAGAGCAGAAAGTGACCATTACCCTCAAACCTTTACATTAACTAACATCCAAGAAAGGACTGGGCAAGCCAAGGCTCTTACATTACCAACCCACATTTATAATTTAAAATGATTTACATGGACCGAAAACAACATAGATGCCATCATGGACACTTGCTCCTCCCTACTGGCTCCAACCAATGCAAAGCCATTTGGGATAGAGGTATGGGAGGCCTTTGTCATCACTTTAAACACAACATTTTCTTATTGCACCCTCAGTCATAAAGTATCCGGGAGCATTGGTGCATCCGGGTATTCACACAACCTAAGGATTAAAAAAACAATGAAATAAACACCTAAGTTCAATGTGATCCCAGGGCTTACAACCAACCCAGTACTCACTTGCAACAACCGCAAAAATGAAAAGAGATCTAAAAAAGGACATTAGGGAGGCAAAGCATACATAATGAGCAAATCTGGATGAAAATGCTCCATGCCAATCAGCAAAGAAACTCAAAACCTTTCTGGTCGAATATCAACATCTTACTAAATGGTAAAATCTGACACTTCAATTCATATGTAATGGAACATACCTGGAGTGCCCACATAGCAGCCACATACAAAAAGATGTCTTACTCTCGTGTAGCAATTATCAATGAAACATCGAAAGTGACCCAGTTGGCCTCCATCCAGAGAATGAGTCCCAAGGCCCCAGTGTTCAAAAACAAATTGAAAACAGATATCACAATCTGCCCATCAATAACAACAAATCTCCCTAAGTCCCAAGAAATACCCAAGATAATTACTTAGAAGATTACTTGCAGTCGGCAGCACAAGTAACAACAAGGATCGAACCAACAGAATTTCATCTACAGATCACGCAAAAGCAGCTATTGAATGCCATGAAACAACAAAGATCAGATGGGGCCTTGGGGCTAAATGGCTTGCCCAATGCCTTCTTCAAAGAAGATACAGCTTTTTAGTCCACCCACCTAACCCCCCTGTTTGCTTATGCCTTGGGGACATATACCATCCCAGACTCATGGCGAGGAAGTATCCTACAACCGATATACAAAGCAGGGGTGAGTTAAGACCCAACCAGTTACAGAAATAGCGCTTATCGACGTTGAGGCTAAGATATATGATTATATTCTATGATATAGAAAAAAGAAATAACTCACAAACAGGGACTGAGGACAATCCATAACTAGTGAGAGGACGTATAACTACCTGGCTAACAATATTTATTTCAAGTGAAACGATGTAGTGAATTCCCTATTTCATCAGTGGAAAATCGAGGTTTAAGCGTCTTGTCTCTAGAAGAGGTTACACACCGAACTGATGTGACACCTACTTCATTGATTAATCGAGCAGTGGTGCTTTTAGGAGATTTTCCATATTGTATCCTCCTATACCCCTACCACTCACCTAAAATTGGTAAAATTGTATGGTCCTGAAGAAGTTGGTTAAAACGTAGCAAAGACCACCGAAACGTACCTCCACCCGTCTGTGTTTGCACCCAACCCACAACACGGTCACAGAGATTCCAACATCTTTGTCCCTTGTTTGATCATTTTCTGTTTGTGTTCTTGGGTGGGTTGTTAGTGTGGAAGGGATGTAAGAGACTGAATGTAGATGTAAGAGCTAGCATGAGTATGCAATGAAGTGTTAGGGGTTTCTTCAAGAAAATTATACTTTGTGCGCAAAAATGGTTACGATATTTGCATTTGTATAAATGGTACAACATCTATGTCTAAACAAGGAAAAATGGAAAAAAAAGTATTTCTAATATATATGGTTTTTAATGTTTTTTGTATACCAATAATGAAATAATCTAAAAGAAAACAATAAAAATGTTTTGATAAAGCAATATTGTTGCATGTATATATTAGTAACCCAGAGGAGTAGCTATAGCCCTAAAGAGCAAAGAAATTGAGGTCAGATGGGAGGTTTTTTGATATATTGTCCCCCAGGGTTTCATTGAGTCCCACCATATCCAACGTCTATGTTACTCCTCTAGTGGCTTTTATAAAATCTTTTTGCGATTCTCTAACTTCCTATGCTGACGGCATCTGGTTGTTGTTTTCCTAGCCAGTAATTTCAAAAATACCAACATTAGATTTAACAACTGCATGCTAGCAATCAGTGAATGGATGAGTTCTAACTGCTTCAAACTAAACTCAGGAAAAACAGAAGTCATTCTGTTTAGCAAAGACACTTCTTTTTGGTCCCCGAGTTGGTTATCTCAAGAGCTAGGTAATCCCCTGAACCCTTAAAGAAAGCAAAAAACCTGGGGTGCAGATGGACGGTAAATTGACATATGGCAGCCAAGTTAAATCTGTCATCTCGTCTGCCTTTAACAGTAAAGAACATTCTTCGTCATCTTCCTGTGACGTTAAAAAAACAGTTTTGAGAGCGCTAGTCATGTCCAGACTAGATTTCTGCAATGGCCTATTTTTAAATATTCAACAACAATTTCCGACCATACTCCAAGTCCTTCAGAGTACAGCAGCATGTCTGCTCATGGGCATCCCTAAATTTCAACACACCGGAGAAGCTTTATGTAAACTTCAATGGTCACTTGTCAGACAGAGAATCATTTTAAGGCCTTATGCATCACACATAAGGTCCTTCATGGCATAGGCCTGAAACATCAACAGCAGAGTTTCTTCCGGTATTGCCTAACCAGACATTTGCTCTACCTCAATGCAAATAAAAATGTTGTTCCAACCTTCAGACGTGCTTCCTGGGGCGGAAGGAGCCTCATACGGAACGCAACTGGGCCGCGGAACACCCTCCCGGCTCATATTAAATCTATCCCAGACCTGGAAAGCTGCGAAAACATGGCTGTTTAACTGTTGGGAACCTACCTTTTTAACTGCGTCGTCAGATCTCAGCAATGTTGAAGCAGCACCAAGACATCTCCAGGTATTCGTTGCGCTTTACAAATAATTTTTAACAAAACATAACATAGCATAACCTATTAAAGAAAGGAAATGAGGACCGTCGGATATTAGAGCTGACTGAGTTGTCTTAGAAATGAAATGCACTTCACAATTAATTAAAAGCGATAAATGTTTCAGAAGTATAGCCATGCGTGACTATGCACCGTCCCTTTGTTTTAATTCAAATATGATTGATATGTTGAAATAATTGATGAATTATGAACAAGTACAGGTTAATATCCTGTAACTGTAATATGTTCACAATCTAGACATGATTTGCGTATTTGAAATAAGTATAGTAGTATATGAAGATGCACTGTCATTTTAAAGGAATTGGAGATATGACTGTGGTGTTCTTCAGAAAGGATGACCAGGAACACGAGCATACGTGAGACAGGTAGGTTTATTCACCTCATCCACCAACTGTCCCTCTTTAACTGTCCAGCACACGAATGCCTCACACCCAATGTTCTCTCATTCCAGAACAGAACGGAACAGAGCAGGTACACTATTCTATGTTCCAATCGTGAAGCTAATGGTATCAAGAAAGGAAAATGTACCACATTACACATCTTCCCCTTCAACAACAACAAATAACAAGTTCACCACAAGTAAGAACAGAGAATAATAAACATACATTATAAGTGTAACTAAGCATTATACAAGGACATCGCTATACAATGAAGTGCTATAATAAACAAAGATAGGTCCTTAATCACATATGCACAGAAAGTCTGCACAAATCTAAAACCAGATTGGTCTTTAATCACATATGTACAGAAAGTCTGCACAAATCTAAAACCCCTTAAACATAGTCTTTCATATACGCAGGACATCTGCGCACCCTCTGACTTCTCTCTCTAACACAACCCGAGACACTGGGCATGCCAGAGAGAGAAGAAGATGGGAAGTTTGAAAACTTCAAACGTGAGTCCACACCATTACTATCAGACTGGTCTGATGAGGAGGGAGGACCCACCACCACAACACGACTCTTGTTCCAAATCCTCCCATCACTAGTCTTGACTGCATTATTGAAAATTTTAACCACTGGTCTGACACTAGTGTATTTTGACCATGGTTGACATCCAACTGGAGCTTTTATTTTAACCAGATCCCCCACTTTTATCGCCTGGTGTTGTGCACATTTTTTCTCATCAGAGTAAGATTTTCTCAAGGCCTGTTTTTCCAGCTCCTTAACTCTCCAATCTCCTATCTGATTATTGACAAAACCCTTGCTCAATTTCATCCACCCAGGGCATAACCACGTATTGGGAAATCTCCCTTTAAAGAGTTCAAAGGGCTATCTTCCAGTGGTCGAGTGAGGAGAAACCCGATAAGACGAGATTCTGTCCTGAAGTGATTCCTTCCAATTTAGACCACTGGCCCTCGCCAATTGAATACTTTCTTTAAGAGTTTTGTTGAGCATTTCAATTGCACCATTTGTTTCCGGATGATAGATCGCACATTTTTTGCGAATAATACCACAGCTGTCAAGAAAGTTTTTAAACTCAGAAGAAAATTGTGGACCATTGTCCGAAAGTAAGCTATTGGGAAAGCTTTCTTTTTTAAATACATCCTGTAAGAACTTAATTACACTAGCTGTGGAAACATCTCTTGTAGCACACACCTCTACCCACCTAGAGTACAGGTCTAATACCAGAATCAAATAGGGTGTATCACACACACCATGCAATGGTCCAACAATGTCAATTGAAATCTCATCCCAAGGGTGACCGGGTAACTTTCTGCAAACCATGGGAGTTTGTTTCTTTTCAAAATTTTGTCACTAGCACAGCATTCAGCACATTCACGAACTAACCTCTCAATCTCAACATCCATGCCTGGCCACCAAATCTGCAATCTCAACAATTCTTTGGTTTTAACGATGCTAGGATGGCCCACATGGGCAACCGTGAGTAACTTCTTTCTAAGTCCTAGTGGCGGAATCAACTTTGTCCCTCTAGCAAGCAAGCCATCTACTACTGAAAGTTCATTAGAAACTAAACTCCATGGCTTCTCCAACCGTTTATTCTCACCCAACATCTCAATTACTTTTTTTATCACAACATCTTTGTTGATCTCAACTTTCCAATCATCTTGAGTAACAACACCGTCCGTGATCTCACATACATTTACCACCTCAGAATCAGAAGTGACCTCTTCATCCAAATTTCCACTGAGATCAACTAACCTGGAAAGACAGTCAGCAGATTTATTGATGACCCCAGGAATATAATCTACCTCAAAATCGAATTCTTGAAGAGAGATGATCCATTTTTTTTATTCTAGAAGAAATGGAGTTGAGACCTTTCTTTGAAAACACCTCCTTCAAAGGCTTATGATCAGACAAAACGTTAAACTTTGTTCCCCAAATTAAATTTTAAATTTCCTTAGAGCCCAAGACTCCTTCTCTATAACCGAGTAATTCCTTTCTGACCCCCTGAGACATCTCGAGGCACAAGCAATAAGTGAATCCATACCATTCTTCTTTTGAAGCAAGACAGCACCTAGCCCTTTTTCACTTGCATCAGTCATAATAAAGGTAGGATTACCTGGCACAAACGCATGAAGCGCAGGAGCCTTGCAAAGTTCCTCCTTGATTGCAACGAACTCCTTCTCACACTCTGCTGACCACTGAAACACAACATTCTTTACAGTGAGTATCCTCAAATTGAGGGTCTTCCCAGCAAAATCAGGAATGAATTTACTATAAAATTCTACCATGCCTAGAAAGGACAGAAGTTCCTCCTTGTTAACTGGTTCAGAAATTTTCATGATAGAATCTACCAACTCCTTCTTAGGAAAGACACCACGACCAGTTATACGATGGCCAAGATAATTTACCTCTTCCAAACCAAATTTGCACTTATCTTTCCTAAGAGTAAGACCAGCTTTCCTTAAACGATCCAGTACAGCAGACACGCGAATATTGTGCTCTTGAATAGAGTTACCAAATATTAGTAGATCGTCTTGATAACATTTTACACCAGCCAAACCTTTAAGAATATGTGACATAATACGTTGGAATACCGAGGCTGCTGAAATGAGACCGAAAGGCATTCTACAAAATGTAAACGTACCCATGGGAGTTACAAAGGCCGTTAAATCTTGAGAAGAGTTATCCAACTCAACCTGATGATAGGCTGATGACAAGTCCAGGGTAGAGAAGTACTTCGCTCCACTCAAGGTACTAACTATCTTGTCTGTGTTGGGTAGTGGAAACTTATCGACAATGACCTCTTTGTTCAAAGCGCGTAAGTCAATTCATAGACGAAGCTCCCCACTGGCTTTCTTAGCTACGACTATGGGAGCGAGCCATTCCGTTGCTTCCACCGGTACAATTATACCTGCATCTGCCAATTTGTCAATTTCCCTCTGCACACCCGCTTGTTCGTTTAGTTGGATCCTTCTTACTTCGGCAACCACAGGCACATCCCCATCCCCTACCTTGATGTGGTGTTTATACCCTTTGAGACACCCTAGAGAATCCCTAAATATGTCAGGAAACTGTTCTACAAATGTAAGAGCGGAAACTTCAACTGCTTGCACCTAAACCTGTGGAGATGCGTTGGCGTTCAAACGCACCCCAAGTAGACGCTGATGAGGCCAACCCATGAGGGAGTCACCATGCTTAGCTACATATACTTTCCCTGCAATGATTCTTCCACATAGTTCTATTGTAGCTGTAAAATACCCAGACATCCTTATAGGTAACCCACCATAACCTACAGGAGAAAGGTCATTCCTAAGGAGTTTAGCATTGTTTCCAAAGTGCTTTAAAAAATCATCCTCGCCAATCATTGTTAAATGCGAGCAAGAATCAAACTTGAAATCCAGTGCTACACCATCAATGTTCACCATGTGTGAGGGATGGTCACCCTTCCTTACATCAACCTGGAAGGTGACCACCTTTACCTCAGGTTGATTTTTTATGACAGTGCGACCACCTCTACTATTTTTGCTTTTGCAACATCTTGCAAAATGCCCCTTGCATCCACATGTGTTGCAAATTACCCGTATGCCAGGACAAAAGGACGAATTTGCAAGATGCCCAAAACGACCACATCTAAAACAAATGGGCTTGCCACTGACAGTTGAACTAGTAACATTATCAGGACCGAAAGGTACTATTATCTTTTCCTGTTGTATCTTTCTTCTGTACCTGACACACAACCTCGTCTACTTTAGTTTCAGTTGCGGTGAGTTTACTCTTCTCACCACTAAGTTCATCGACGCACTTCATCATGTGCTCAACTTGTTTAGCAATAGCAATGACTTCTTCCAGTGGAGGTTCATCCTTCAACCAGAGCTCCTTTCTTATGTTATCATGAGCACATTTAAGAACGAATTGATCCCTGATTCTCTCCTCTAGAGCCGGACCAAATTTGCATGAAGACGCTAGTTTCCGTAGCGCTGAATCAAAGTCTTCAACAGACTCATCCTTTTTCTGTTCTCTTAACCCAAAATGGTACCTTTCCATTATCGTGCTCAATCTTGGTAAATAATGGTGATCTAATTGTAGGATGCATATTTCGTACTCATTCAGATTTCTTTGTTCAGCAGCACTTAGGTCTGGTAAATGTTCTAACACTTCCTGTCCCTCACCCCCAAGGCAATGTAGTAGTAACGAATGTTTACGCTCTGCACTTAAATTCGTCCCACACACCCTTGCATAGTTCACAAATATTTTTTTTTCCACTTCTGCCATTTCACATTAGGTTCTCCTGGGCTCGTTAAAAAGAAAGGGGGTTGCGTTACATTCTGCATTTTTAGCTAATTGTACTTTAAAATATTCACCTGCAATGAATCTAGAAAACCAGAACTTGAACTCCTGCACAAAAGCAAGTATGTAACTCTTTAACTTGCTTACATTTGAAACAGCTTACAAACATAAATATATACTAAGAACCAAAACAAGTGTTAAAAAAAGAAACACAGGTGGAAAGAAAATACAAATGAATACCATTAACCCTAATCAAGTTCAGAAATAACTGGCTCTTTGTTTTTTTTTTGTTTTTGTTTTTTTAGGTGTGCCAGTCACCGAAACTCTAACATTTGGCAGGAATCCAAATCCAAAAGTTTCATTCTTATATGCCTTGCTTGGTGTCTTATAGGAGAAAAAATGAGCCAATTTATAACAAGTGCCACCTTTTTATCCTCTGGACGTACTATCTGCAAAGTATCCAACATCACATTCTCAGGAACTCTCCCTTAATACCTTCAATCCTGCTGGCTTGACGCGCAATCACATATCTTTTCTCTTTGTCAATAAAGGATGAACTCCTCTTGAATACGCGCTTCAGACGCGCAGCACTCCTTAACTTGCACTGTAAACAGTTTTCCTTGTGATGTGTCCTTGACCGATAGGCCAGATTCAAGCCTCGGTTTGGGAAGGACTCGTCTACTCCGATTGGACGGATTCGCGCCTCCTTCCTGAATGGCAGCGCGCATGCGCAGAAAGACGCGCTCGCGTCACTGCAGATACTCACAACTTTCTCCCCAAAACGGATCGCAATGCACATTCCGTTTTGAACGCCAAGACTCTCACGATGTCCTCAGTTGACACCTGAGAATAGGTATCCTCACAAAAAAAAAAGCGGGTCCGTCCTCGAAGCAGCGTCTGCCCTGATATGGAAGCGCTTCACAGAATATGAAAGCGGATTGGTGTTGAGGTGTCGGTTCGCCCGATCATTGCCAAATTAATGTGGTGTTCTTCAGAAAGGATGACCAGGAAAACGAGCATACGTGAGACAGGTAGGTTTATTCACCTCATCCACCAACTGTCCCTCTTCAACTGTCCAGCACACAAATGCCTCACACCCAATGTTCTCTTATTCCAGAACAGAACGGAACAGAGCAGGTACACTATTCTATGTTCCAATCGTGAAGCAAATGGTATCAAGAAAGGAAAATGTACCACATTACAATGACTTCCTGTTTAGATACTATCAGTGTTTCATTTGTAAAAAATTAAGTGGCAGGGCCTTTCTCAGAAGGCCACTGCAGGCTGCGCCACCCATACCCTGCCAATGACAATACCAACATAACACCTAACCATCGCACTCCTACAAGTGTGACAATTCAGACTATTCCAGGCTACACAAAACCATAAAAATGGCATGAGGGACTGGTATTATTCATTTTCAATGTATATTGACTTAATAAACACGTTTTTTGTGCGCATCTCAAAATGAAAAAGACCGCGCCATCGTGTGGTGGACTGTCACTAGAGCCGGTGCTGACAATTAAGTGTCGGTGCTGAGCACCAGAAACCACCTGCACAAATTAAGCACTGGATACTATCAGGGAATAGGGCATGATGCGCCAACTGTGGCACCTGATTATGTTCACTTGCAACTATTATTTGCTATATGAGAAGGTACCTTTCTAATAAAAGAAAGAATTACGTTGTCATTAAAATGTAGGATTTTCTAGGGTTACAATATGGGTGACAGTAATCTCAGTGCCCCCAACATTGTGAATGCATTTGTCTTCTTGATTATTTGTGTTAAGATGGTGACCTACATAACAAAGCCTGCTCTTCATGTATTTTCTTTACACACATAAGGTGGACACTATTCACAAAGATAATTTCACTTGTAAAGTTAAGTTCACGTTTTACGTCTGCCGGGGACATTAAATGCATAGGTGTAAGGATTTATCCGCCACAGTTGTGGAGAAATCTGCAGTAGTGATTTCCGCTCAAGGGGTGGGAAGTGGGCATTCCAAGGTATGACTTGCCTTGGACGTTTGGTAACACTCCTAAACCTGTACATTTGTGGGCATTCCCAAACTCCTCTCTCACTCCTTTCCACCCCGGAATGGCTGGAGATTTATTCAAGGGCTGTAAGTCACCTTCCTGAATTGAAAAGGGAAGGACTCAGCCCCAGACCTTCTGGAGGTTTGGGGGAAGATGCTTTCCTTATGGGAAATGTTTTCCCCTCAAAGCACAGAAAATCCCTCTCCGCACAGAGAGAATAGGAGCCTTTAGGAAAGGTTACCTGAATCTCCCAGAATGATGCCAGGAAACATGCAGGGAGGGTTAATTTCCAGGTGAAAATTTGGGGTTGTTTGTGTCACGAAACAACTTGACCTACCTAAAAGTAGGAAGAGGTGAAGATGGAAATCTCTGCCCATATTTTTACAAGTTTGTTTTGTGAATAGAGGGCATTCAAGTCAGGCAGATGCAATGTGCTCTTTGTATTCATGTTTGCAGCTGAGGCCCTCCTTGTGAGTCAGCTGTTGTTGTTGCAGTATCCACTGGAGGATACCGGTTTGGCAAATTCTGAGTGGACAGTGTTCCCATCTGTGGAACTACCGACTGCGAGAATACCATGCTCGGATTCGCTAGTGCACAAATGTATCTGGTAAAACTACTTGCAGCTCAGCTGGTACATTTCACATCTTCAGATTAGGTAAAAGAAAAATCAGCAGTAAAGGCCCTTGGTTTGGGAACTGCATGCAGGAAAAGGTCCAATAATTTGGAGGAATTCCTCCCCATTCCGGTTCCTTTCATTCATAATGCCCAGATCAAGGGTGGTGATACTGGCGAGAATGATTAATTTCAGCCCTGTATCTAGGCACTGATTCCCGGGCATTTTGTAACCTATACGAGAGTGAGACCCAAACTGCTGCAGAGTGGGTTTGTAGTTGGAAACTTTTATCATCAGACTAGTAGGCGTCATGTTTTTCCTCCCAATTCTGTATTTTATTTAATGACAAAAGAGCTGAGAAGCTATGTCCACGTCATTGATGAAGGCACTTTTTTTGCACAGAAAAACACATAATAAAGCTGTATTTAAAAGAAGAGTCACAAAAAAGTACACTTCCATGTGTAGACTTTGGAATATTTGCAGACATTTCCAATAGCATGGCTGGAAGGCTACACCAGCCTGTGCTTTCCAGGACTATTACTTGGAATGTTATCTGACGTCTGCTATTTCAACAGAAAGTACAGATGTTTCCCCGTACAGAAACCCCTTTCACTACACCTTACAAAGTTTGGGGGTGTTCTGTTCCCTTTCCCAGCCTGGTAAAGGCGTTACTCCAACCCTTTGCTGAAGTAAATCTCCCACCTTTCCAGGGCGGGAAGAGGTGAGAGTGGCAAAAAACTTATGTCTGGACCTTCACAAAATCTAAAGACAAACCACAACTTCAGCCTGCTAATCCCTGCCCCTTATGCAAGGTTTACTACTATGTAATTGCACATTCTTGTGGTTTACAATTCCTCAGTAGTAAAGCCATTTAAATCTAACAGATAACATTTTGTGGATAGCTGTTAGGCATAAATGGAGCCAATATCAGCTGTAAACATAGGTTAAGAGGCATGAGTGGCTTGTGTGACTCAGATCCGATGAGTCTGTAGAATAAAGTATAAGCATTCACCTTAATACAGTTTACTGCACAAATTATAAATTCACCAAAATGTAATCCTGAAAGGGTGTAACACAATGACGATGCACTGTTGGGATCACGGATGGGCTCTTGCGCTTAAGGGACTGGATTCGAAGTCTTCACGCCTCATCTTGAATTCTTGGCTTAGGTCGTCAGCACAAAGTAATATGGTGTAGAGATAGTTTCATATCTGGGTGCCTCCCACTTATGCAGCCTTGGAAACTGCCTAGGGAGAAGGATGTAGTCCGTAAGTTCCTACGCACCCACTCCACTTATAACATGCATTGTGTTGAGGCTGTAGGGTGTGGTTATGGTTGTCAACTTTATTCCTGGGGAGACTATCTGAACGATCCCTCTATGAATCATTCCACAATTGAGGACACAACGTTGCATGTTCAATGTGACTTTGAGCTGAAGCAAATGTCAGCCTCATTCGCTGAAGCGTGTGCATGGTTGCCTGCTGCCTTTTTAATCCACTCCCTCTTTCTTGTGTCCTGCATGACCGCTGACCACCCAAGAGTAATCAAGGCCACAAATCTGGACTAAACCAGACCACCGTGCAATAGACATTCCTATTCAAAATGCTGCCTTAACGTAACAAGTGATATGATCCTTATTGACCAATTATGATTCCTTCCCTTAGTTGCACACAAACACACAAACAAATATCAGCACACTCATGTTATTAGGAGACCCAAGTGGCAAAACTAAGAAACCCATTAGATACAGAAAACTGATGGGACACTAGCCTATCTGCGCTCCTACGGCAACTCTAGAATTGTATGTACGGTGTAATAGTAAACAACTTCTATGTGTAATTTACTTTGTTTGACCAATGGGGAATTGGTTACCACTTTCTACCAGCCACTTAATTCAATCAGTTTATCTGATGGAACTCTCTACTGCACCACGTTGTTGTGGACATGCTGGTCTATCTCTAGTTATTTAGGAGAAAATAGAGGGTGGACATATTTTCATCATCATATACACCATGTCCTTCCCAATACACCACAGTTAAGAAACAAGACAATGGCAAATTGATCATGGTATGACAGCGATGCCAAAGCATAGCAGGATTGTCTCAAAACATTGGCACCTGGACCTCCTCGCTAATAGTGAGCTACCATCCCCCTGCAAACCATTCATCTTGGCAAACTACAGATTTAGAAAGTCTCCAGAAGGTTTGAAGGGGCTAGTAATTGGTTCCAATAGGTGAATTCCTAGAAATGTCTGGTGAGAAGCACCTACGAAGATAGAGCCAAAGAAGAACATTAACATTTCTTTAAACACTTAAAGTTTCCACTTTTAATTGTGTAGTGGAACAATACTTATTTTTCTCTCCTTATAAACCTTAACAAGGTTTTCACTATTAGGTTCCCAAATATCTTGGTAGTGTCCACAGACAGATGAGCCGTCACATTAATATCTAAATGTTACATAGACCTTTATTAGTCACGTTCTATACACAAATTGTTCAGGTGAAGTACTTTAAATATGTAATACTTCATTCTCCTTAGTAACATTAATCACACAGAATATATTTGAGTGCTGACTACTCATGATTATGATGCACTCTTACTGTATCTCAGATAGGATCAAGATTACACTTCTCCAGTAATCACGTAAAACGCTCTACTGCCCTTGTGCCAAGTTCATGTTGTATAAATCTATCTATCTATCTATCTATCTATCTATCTATCTATCTATCTATCTATCTATCTATCTATCTATCTATCTATCTATCTATCTATCTATCTATCTATCTATCTATCTATCTATCTATCTAATATAAAGTTAAAACAAACAAATACACAAGATAAGTATATAGATATAGCAGTGAGTCACGCACAAGGTGCCAATAACAAATACAGTACAATGTCCTTTTAAGAAAGTCTCATTAATAGGAGCCATTCCTTGAGATGGTTTTAAAGCAACAAACTAATGGGTCATATTTCCAAAGGTAAGTTTAACTTTAGTGCAATAAAACTATTCATGAGGACACCATCTCCAAACTCATCCCGTCACGTCACTATAGATGGATTTTACTCAGCAAATTGAGGGTTAGATGCAAGTTGGTAGGTGTTCCTGAGAGGTTCCATCTGCGAAAATAGGTGGCCACTGACAAACCCAGAAGTTTGAGGGTTCACACACATTTAAAATTTCCCACCTTGAAAATGTATTCCTGCCCGTGCAGTACCAGGGTGAAAATGGGGAGAGAACATCACATATTTAATTCAGGCATAAAGGAAGACTCACAGGTGGGCAGGTCGCGCGGGAGGGGGTCGTGCGGGGGGGTAATTTAGATTTTTTTTAAAAACATACCTTAGCCAGCCCGATCCCGTCCCGTGTCGTCTCTGCTTCTCTGCTCCTCGCAGGAAGCAGGAAGCAGGCAGTCTCCCTCCCTTCCCCTAAGCCAATCAGCGTTGTGATTGGTGGGGACGGCTCCCAGCCAGGCGCCTATGGAGAGGCTATTTTCTCCATGTACGTTGCATGCAGCCTACATGGAGAAAATGGCATAGTGCACAACATTGCGCTAGCCACTCCTTGCCTGCCCTGTTGCAGTACCGCCTACCCACCAGCCCCCAACCAAACCCTTCTGCTTTCTCGCAGTGCGAGCAGCAGTAACAAAAAAATTGTATTCATAGTGCGAGAAAGCAGTGGCGCAACACTCCTCCGTCCATATGGAGGAGCCGCCCCTGGATGGCATATAAAAACTCAATGTGACGTAATTGTGTCATTTCAGGAACCTCACATAACAAACATAAAACGAAATTGGCAAGATTACGGTGGCGGAAATTTTGTTCGAGCCTAGAATTGGGCTCATGATTTGTGGATGAACACTTTGTTCGTGCCTAGAATTGGGCTCATGATTTGTGGATGAACACATAGGACTGAATAATAGATCAAAGAACTCCAAGCAGCACTAATCAGTTTTCTAAAAATGCCTCTGCTCAGCTAAATTTCAGAGCACAAACAAAGACATGATATTTTCTGCAGCTAAAGTGGCTTTCGTTGTAGAGCTCATGTCCACAAGAGCACTTCAAGGGTATGTGTGGATGTTTGGGTGACATTGCACGCTAAGTGGGGTGAACGTTACAAAGGTGAGTGAGTCAGTGTGCACTGCGATATTAACTTCCTGGTATTTCGTTTGGTTAAATTCCAGAACCAGAAGCGAAGGACAAGAAAGCAATTACTTTTTATGCATATTATGTCCGGCAGCCTTTTGAGAGCTAGCTTTAAGAATAATTTTCCGCAGTATGCCTGACGAGGTGGGCGGGAAGGGCGTGGTGTCAATCATCATTTCTGTCTCCTGCTTGTTTCACTGGAGGCTCACGCAAGTTGTTACGTTTCTCTGTTTATAAAAGGAAACAGAAATGATTTTCAGTGCATGAATTTTATATATGCTTGTGCCTACACGGTGTTTCTCTAAAAGACATGTATTTGTGCTCGAAAACATTGTTTAGTGCCTCTTTCTCCTGAACGCCTTCGTTTTGTGCTGGAGACCTCCTCCCATCTTATTTTTGCTGTTCTGTTCACAATGAGATGACTGGAGTTCTGGCAATATTTAACATTTAAATAGATTTGTTGCATAAATATGTTTTTACTCTTGTTTAAGACACGCAACATTTTGCCTTTTTACTTTACGTTAGACAATTAAACACCGCCATGAATGTTTTGTTTGTCTTCACGCTGGTACAAACAGTTGTTTAAAACTTCTCATGTTAGAAGGAGCTCTGTTTTTTCGGGCCGTTTTGCTCAGCAAAATAGATTTCCTTTTCTGTGCAATATAGTAGCAGTTTTGTGCCTCTTGCGTTCGGAACCGCATAGCTTTATATAAGGCAGTCCTGGAGAACGTGGCGTCCTGTCGCATTTGAAAATTGATTTGCTCCAATTTATTGGCAGATACACCACTTTGCATAGTTGCCTCTACAGCTGTCTGCTGGGTCTGCCCTTCAGGGCTGGACTGGGAACCCAAAGCAGCCCTGGCAATTTCTTCAGACCACCTTCCCTACCCCACCCAGGGAGGTTGGGGGGGGGCAAGTGTAAAGCACTGCTGCTTAACAAAACCAGCCCCCAGTACTGTGGCTTTTGCTACTTGTGGCCGCGATATTGCAGCGTCGATGCCAAACCGGCTTCCACTGCTCCAAAACCGCCCAACACCCTTCCAGCCTCCCAGGCAAATGCCTGATGCCTGCTACAGCCAGTCAGGCCCTGCTATCCGTGTGTGTGCTTGCACGCGGGTATACCTATGTAAATGTAACAAATGGATAATGTAATGGGGTGTAGCGGTTTCCTTGTGAAGGGGGCAGAGGGCATGATGCGACCAAGGCTCCCCCTCAAGATTTATCTAACCTAATAATGTGCTCACTAACTGCCCAAACCCTCTGGCATATTGCACAGTTTATTTCAATCTACAAATGTAGTTCCCCCGCCCCCCTCATTTAATTTAGTTGCACCACCCTTGTCCCTGTCACTCCAGCGTGCTACTAGATGCCTGTTCAGTGCTTTATTTGTAAAAGAATAAGTGCCTGGGCCCAATATTCTCTTCAAAAGCCCACAGCCAGTGCTATGAAAGCCTGGGTGCTGAATACCAAGCAAGCCTACATATTCTTTTTTTTAATAAACTTTTTCATTTGCGTTTCAACATAACAAAATGCATTATATAATCTGTCCTCGGTTGAGCAAGTGCCCCAACCAGGAACAGTAATTCCCTCTCCCCCGACTACACTCTCACCCCCAGACAATTGACACATAGCATCAGGGCCGGCTTTAGCGCTGGTGTCGCCCAATGCCAAAATCATTTTTGGCGCCCCCACACACCTTGAATTCCTTCACTATCACTGGGCAAAAGTGCCCCTCATCTCTCCAAACTTAAGTTATTGCTAACAAAACCCCCCTCTACCTGAGGTCAGCACTCCTTTCAGGTCAGCGCCCAGTGCGGCCGCACCAGTCGCACTGCCCTAAAGCTGGCCATGCATAGCACCTGCAACCAGGCTTGGCATAAGAAACCCCTATACCCCTGTACGTGTTTAATAACAGAAGTGAAATTGGCTATGCAGACTCCATCAAATGTCCTCTGGCAACCATTCCGGGCGTGTCCGCTTAGGTCCATCATTTGCGCTGTCTGTTGTCTGGCCCTCTTGCCTGTGGGCCTGTGTGGCCCCGTTCCTGCCCCTCCTCACTATATCGCAGACCCTCCCAATGCTAAGGCTATTACCGGCCAGTGTTGTCTTTTCTCCAGGAATTCCAGATTTCCTCAAATTTCTGGAGACAACCTTTTGACTTATACTCCTCCGCCCCCATACACCAGTCTGGGTTTGATTCCCATTCCCGCGTTGTGGGAATTGATGGGCTGCCCCATCTCTTAATTATATCCCACCGTGCAACAGCTAGGGCTATATCGCAAAAGTGTTTTTTATTTCACCTTTGTTTGCTCCTCCCAGATACTCTTTGTCACTAATTGGGGTGTAAGATGTATCCATACCTCAACCATGTTGGATAATCTGTCCGCTACCCTCTCCGAGTATCTCTGTATGCATGGGCATTCTGGCAATTCATCCCCCTGGAACCTAGAGAGGTTCACGTTTTCCTCACAATTGGAGCTCCCACCTCAATTCCAAGTCCACCCCACACATAAGACTACGGTGGGGTCACATGATTTAATGTGTCTTAAAGTGATCAATTAATAATTCATATAAAGAAACTTGATACTAATGTCTTAAAGTATTTTGTAATTCATGATATTGGGTACAAAGTGATATATGATTTGAATATTTGCCAGTGGGACCAACTGTGTACTATATCAATTATCACCCAGGTCCTACGGCCTACTGGGTTGCCCCATTGTTTTGTAATGGCTCCCCATGAGTGACAGCAGGAGGTTGCACTAGTGACCCACGTCTCGTCTATAAGCCTAAAAAATGCTGTCTATGTTTTCTCTGAAGGACAGCTCCCAATCTGTTGTGACATATATCCCCAAGTATTTGGAGCCAAGTGGCTCCCATCATACTGGGAAGGAGACTCCAGGTTGTCAGTGGATAGGGGACTGATCATCCCAGTTTACCTGTAGTCTTGCATACTTCCCAAAAATACTCAGGATCTCAAGTATTCGTGGCAGCGACCTATAGGGGTCCGCTAAGTATATAAGGATGGCATCCATGTATAGAGAGATGGCATCCTCCCATTCCGGGTCCCACCTCAGGGCATGAATCTGGATGTCTCTGCATCTCCAATCAGCTAGCCGCTCAAGCACCGCCACAAACAGCAGCATAGACAACTGGCATTCCTGCCTGGGTGCCCTTCCCTATGGATATTTCCTCTGACACAGTGCCATTTACTCTCACCTGGGCCATAGGATCTTGGTACAGCAGTCTGACCATCCCATAAATGCTGGGCTGAAGCGGATCTTCTCCTGGACCGCCATCAGGTATAGCCATTCCATTGAGTCAAACACCTTTTTGGAGTCCAGCTATAAATTATCACTGACCCTGCAGTCCCACCAACTGCGGGCTAAGCATCTGAATAAGCACCTGAGGTTGTGACACATTGATCTGAAGGGTATGAACCCTGCTTGGTCCGCCTCCACCAGGGTTTCCATGACCTGCAGAATCTGATTTGCTAGAACCTTGACCAGCAATTTCACCTCTATATTCAGTAACGAGATAGTACGGTACAAAGCACAGTCCTCCCTCGGTTAACCCACCTTATAGATTGGGACAATCACCACCTGCCTTAGGTCCCTAGGCAGTGTTCCATTTTGCCTTGTGTCCCGGAGCATCTTGTGGTACCACCTGCGCCCATCGACATTTGGAAGATTTGGGTGGGAATCCGTTGTGTCCCAACGCTTTCCTGCATTTCAAATATGTCAGCATGTCTGCATATCTAAGCCTCTTAGTTTTTCTAGTCCTTGTCCCCAATGTAGGAGTCGGGAGGTCCCTGACGAAGTTTGCTAGTCCCCTCTCATCCACCGGCCCTCCTGATCTGTATACTTTCCCCTGGTGTCTTGCACATTCCTGTGCTATCCCCTCTGGTGTCTCAACCAGGACTCAGTCCTGTCCCAGCAGGCCCTGTATCCATTTCTGCCAATCTTCCTTCTGCGTCCACTAAGAGGAGAGTTTCCCGGCTTTATTGCTGTGCTCATATATTTTTGTCTGTTTTGCCCTGTAGCACGTCCTGGCTTCTTTCTTGTTGGGCCAGGCTTTTATAATCCTCCTGGGCATTCTTAATTTTATCTGCCAAGTCGACCGTCGATGAGGTGACATAGTGCGCCTCCCATTGCACCAGTTTCCCCTCCAGTTCAATACATTCCTGGTTCATCTTACTCTATTACCCCAAGGTGTGGGCCATCAGATGAGACTTAACCACTAACTTATAGGCCTCCCACATGATGACACTGATGCTACTGAACCTTTGTTTTCTTCAAAGTATCTTTTTGTTATTTCTGTCGCATATTTCCTAGTGTCCGGCTGGTAAGCTCCCATGGGTCTAGACATCATCCGATTCCCGACTCATCCAGGGCTAGCTGACACATTGTGATCATCTGTGAGTTGTCTGAAATGTCTATGGGCAAATATTGTGTGTCTCTGAATTAGCTCAACTGATGTTGCAGGACCAGGATATAGTCTATTCTAGACACAGACTACATGATGTTTGCAGCGTATGAGTATTGCCGCCAGTCCGGATTCTGTGTCTTCCATAGATCTGTCAGTTCCAATGCTTCTAAGAATATTGGAAAGCATGTGTCTATCTTTGATTGATGCTTGAAGATTGTCATCCTGTCCCAGTCTCCTGGGGCAGTCAGGTTAAGATCACCCCCAAGGATAGTGAGAGCATCAGGATCAGCCAAGAGCCATTCCCCCATTTTTGCTAGGTCCTCTGTTTGCAACCATGGTGGCAGATACCATGACACAATCAAGATGGGGACCCCATTCTATGTACCAGCCATGGCCGACCGGCATCCATCAGCTGTCGCCCATGTCTGAGTAAAGTTGAGGGGACAGATATCTAAACCAGTATTCCAACTCCCCTAGAACTTGCAGAAAATCCTGCATGCAGCGCCATAGTATGTTAACCCCTGTTGAATAACCAGCATTTGTTCCCCACCAAGTGTGTTTCCTTCACCAGGACAATATCTAGATCATGTCTCGCCAGGAATTTTGAAACAATGACCCTCTTCAGACTAATACCAAGTCTGTTTACATTCCAGGATAGAATACAAAATCTCCATTCGATCCAGGCCCAGTTACCCCTATCCTTTTTGATTTGCCCATTTCCCATCAAGGTCTGCTCTTTACCGTTGTCCCATCTTAGAACTGCCCACCCCCAATGCTCAAGGCTTTTGTCGCCCCTCCAATTGTCTCCACCTTTGCCGCTCCATGTGACCAAGCACCTAGAGTAACAGTGTAGAGACGGGACCGTTGCCCACAGAAACTCCTTTCTGACTCATATAATTGTACCTCCAGTCATTGGGGTCACCTCAGGCAGTCCACCTTCCTCATGGTCTTTCCCTGTTGCTGAGGACTCCCCATCTCACACAGATGTGTCCAAATCTTTTTCTTTGTCTAATGTTGCCCATTTGTTTCCTGTGGTCCAGGCCTGGCAGCTTGACAGTTCGGCCACCACTTTTGCCCTTTCTGTCTCCACCTGGATTTTTGTAGTGGTGGATCCAGGTCTGTGACATCTCCCTCTTCGTGGATCCTGCGGCTTCCAGTCTGGCGTGCAGGGTGTCTTACGAGCGTCCGGGTGCCTGCTGACCTTGTATCTCCAGTCAGTCCCAGATAGCTGCCACAGTCTTAAAAAAGTGTATCAGCCCTCTCCAGTATCCTTAGTTTAGCAGGATACTGGATGGCATATTTGAGGTTCAATTGTCACTGTGTATGCTTCACTTCAAGGAAGATCTCTCTCTTTTTCTGCACATTTATGATGTAGTATGGGTAAATGTTTATGGTCCCTCCATCCAGGTGCCATGTGCGCGTGCCCTAAACAAGATGTGGCCTCTGTTGTGTAAATCGAGGAGACGGACCACCATTACCCTTGTCTGGGCCCCAGGTGGGGGGTGCCTTCCCGGCACCCATTGCACCTGCTCCTCTGTAAACAGTGTTGTTGGGCAGTCCTCCAATTCCACTGAGCCTAACCAGTCCTCTACATACAATTCAGGTTATCGGCCCTCTGCCTTTTCAGGGGGACCCACTATCTACACATTGTTAAGGAGAGAGCGGCCCTCTAGGTCTTCCAGCTTCACCTCCATGGCCATGTGTTCCTTTTCATTTCCCCAATACAATTTTGTCCTCCCTTTACGACTGGTATTAGTTGAAAAAGGGTCCTATTAGCTTCCGCAACTCTCTCTGACAACTTCTTGTGGTTTACCCATAGCAGCCCCACTTCTTTCACTAATGCTTCTATTTTGCATTCTTGGTAGGATTTGGAGTCTTTTATGGTCACCAAAATCGCTGCTCTGTGTGCTCAAGGTCATCTTCTGCTGCCTCTTTCAGCAGGCGATCTGTGTGTCCTGGCATTTTCAGGAGGTCCTCCTGTCTCACACCTATAGTTTAGCCCATCCTTGTGCCTTGGGTCTAGTCAACAAATCAGAGTGAGGTGAGGGCACCCTTCTACAGAGGCACCTGACTCACCCCATCTTCCCCGCATCTGGGTAGGGCTCTTCTTTTTGGCTGAGGGGGCCGTCCTGCAGCAGCCATGCCACTGCCCTGAGACCCATCACCCCCCACCTCCACCAGGCCCACAACTGGCTCTCCAATCACGGCCCGGAAGCAGTCCAAACTGGAGGTGAGCACCAGCCCTCCACCGAGCAGCCAGTCACCACTGCAGGGCGCAAACGCCCCCAGCACCCCCTCTCTCTCTCTGCACTCACTGGGTGACTCTGAATCGTTCCTGTCCGACCCTGGCTGCACCCGCCAACTTTGGCTCCCTTCAGGCCCTTGCACTACAACTGCTTGCATTTTCACTTGGGCCCTGGTTCGCTTTTCAGTTCGGCCATCCAGCTGGTTGCACAGTGGTCCAGCTGCTTGCTCAAGTATTCTCCTGTAAGGTGCTGCCCTGTCTGTCTGCCTCACTAATGCCTCAGCTGGGCCCTCCAGCCCTGCTAGTCGTCTGATCGCCAGATCCCTTTCTGCCGCCATTTTGGAGGGTCGCTTCTTGGTTACCTGAGACTCTTGCAGGCAGTGGTTCCATCTCCCTGGACTCAAGCAGGCCCCAATGTATCTCACTGGTGTCAGGCACCCTCACATCAGCTCATGAATCGCCGGACACCCCCTCATGCAGCAGGATATCATGCTCTGTGGGCCGTGGATGCCAAAGCTCTCTGTTCACCCGACCAGCTCCATTTGTTTCCAGGCTACACCCCCTAGGGCTACCAAGTTTTGATTGAAACTCGTGCCTTTTACTTCCACCACCATATACTCCCTTCCTCTTTATATCACACTTTCAGGTTCTTTATCATCCCTACTTTCTCTCGTTGTTACTGTTTTTAAATCTTCCTCTTCCTCCTTTCCCCCTTTGGTGTTTTGCTCTCTCGTGCTCTTAGTCAAAGTCTTTTGAGGAAAAATAATTACCGGTCCCAAACAATTACTGCTTTTGTTGGAGTTCTACCACCATATAGCTATGTTGAACCTGTTGCAGTATTTGTCTTAAGTTGTATGTAAAGTGCTCCTCTGCCCTTAATGGCTAGGTCTGTGCTTTGTACATTGTATGAACAGAGGAGTCACAGCTGCCTCTCCTGAAGTAGGAGCAGACCTGGTGCATAGAAAGGCCATTAATGGTTTGGGAGCGTATGCCAAGCCTTGAACATGCTGGCCTGTGGGTTTTTGCTATAGAGAAAGTAAGGTATGGAGTGGGTGGCTTGGAGGGGGGATAAATGGTTGATCAAGATTATACCTACTCTAAACGGCTTGAAGCAGGAATATCTCTTAGCCTCTCTTCTGTTCTCCCTATTCCACAGTGATTTGCCCGATTGCTTCTTGAAAGTAAATAATTTTCCTTCAACAATTGTGTCACACAACCAGTATGTTTTGATGTACGCTGATGACGTGGTCATTTTTTACCTTACAGCTATTGGTCTGAGAGCTCTTTTCAAGAGGGAAAACTTTAATGAAGGAACAAGGTCCTATACCATTAATAAAAATCTTGTGACCGCGTAGAGCACTTTCAATACTCTATTACTCTCTTGCAATCTTGGTCACGGACACTTTTTAAGCTAGCTGTTTTTAAAACGTAAGACATCCAGACTGAGTTATGATCTCGATATTGCACATTGTTCCCAGTAAGTTAATTATAGGCCTTTTGGTGAAAACTCTAATACAAGACTCATCAAAAATATTTGAGATTTAAACCATATCACAGCATGTTGCGCTGTAACATAATTCTACATTTAGGCATTTTACCATTAAATGCCTATATTAAACACTGGAGAGACACAAGTGACAAGGTAGGAACTTGTGAATTATGCAGGGGAGGCGTCCAAGATATTGTGCATGTCCTATACGTCTGCTCTAAAGCTGTGGTAAAAGCTAGGGGTCGCTTTATAAAACCTATGTGTTTTGAATATAATATAGCTAGACTTAAAGATTTGATTGCTTCAGTAAGGTCACCACCTGATGAATTTGTGTGCTATAAGCTCTAAAGATTTTTTAAAGCATTAGTAACATTGTTTTAAATAGAACAAATATATTTAGCATGTTATATTTTACAATTTTTGTATTGGTCATGAATGTTCTATATTGTTTATCCTTGATGAGGTCTAAACCAATAAAACTGAAGTGGGTGGCTTGTGTGTGGGCGGTGAAGAGTGGATGCTGTATTGCTGAACAATTCCACCATTATCATTACCAAGCACAGTCATCTCCTTATGGCGCTTCAAGTTGTTTTTTTTCATGTTACAGGAGAACCATTGCTTAGAGGAAGGAATGAAGTAGATATTTTTGAATTGTGTGACCACCTTGATGTTAATATAAAGCTAAAGTGAACAGAGTGGTAAATATTGTCAAGTATGTTGAGGAGAACAGAAGTGAGAAAAAACATGAGCATGACATTGAGCTGAATGTTCAGCTCTTATGGAGTGAAGTACAATATCCTTGAGTTTTTGATGGACATAGGGCAGTCTGGATAATAGTAGCGTAGCTTCTATTTCTCCCTTCTTTGTTGAAGTTAAAAAGGTCTGGAATACCTGGCTGTTTCTGGTGTGCATTCCAAAGGTTATAAAGCGGGTAGCATTGGTATGACTGTGAATGAACTCCGGAGGTTCATGTGTAAAGGTAGAAAGCCAGCTCGAAGCTGTTTTTGGCAAAGGAGAGACCGCTTCATTAAGCTTGACCCCAGCAGTATAGATCAAGTGTGTCCCAAAAGGTGAAACCCCAAGAAGTCTGAAGTAGGAGGTATGTGAAATTTGTCTGATTACGTGAATTTTTTTTTTTAAACTGCACGAAATTACATGAACATCAATCCCGGCCTTTAACATTATTTTTGTAGAGCAAAATGATATAGTGCTAAAAGAAAGCAATGTATAGGATAGGATGCAATCAGCAGTCCCTTGTATTTTGCTCTTTCATGTTGTTCCCAAGCTCCCACAATAGAATTTCCCCCCGAATGTTTGGAAAATTATGCAATGTGACCTAATGGTGAAAAGTCAGGCATTTCTCATAAAAAGCGCAACATGAAATGCTGTAATTACGCAAGACTGGTGAACAAAAAAGTTTGTCTGGGCCTTGTCTACATTAGGTCCTAAAAGCAAGATACATTTTCCTCAATAGTTCACTATTCAACTCTAAGGGTCCTATTACAATGTCGGTCAGAGTTGCCTCCAACCAACACCATCTTGGTGAGAGAACTGACTGGATATAGATCGTCAGTTCCGAACACCATATTACGATGCAACTGCACATGGTGCCGTCGCAAACTCCCATTTCTCTATGGGAGCTTGTGGTGCAGTTGGAAACTGCCCGCAGCACAAGCTTCCGTAGGGAAATGGTAGTTTGTGTAAATCCCTGCACAGTGTGCAGGGATTTTCAGGGGGGCACCATAGGTGCCCCCCAGATCCTCAACCGTAGGCCACGACAGACTTTCCATGACGGAAAGCCTGGAAATCTTGCCGGAAACCAGCATCATAATTCCAACGGCGGAAATGCCATCCGTTAGGGATCACGTGCGGCTTCCGGCAGGCCGACGCGCCTGTAGGAAGCCAATCGTTTTGACCGGCCGGTTTAGACCCCGACCGCCAACATCATAATTCGGCGGTTATACTGTAAACCTATGATATCAGTCGGTAAGCCTCCGACGAGCGGTCGGAGGATTACCGACTGACATCGTAATGAGGCCATAAGTGCTTAAGGCGTTCCTACATAAAATAGTGTTGCATGAGGACGTCATATGACAGGTATACAAAGTTAAAACCTTCACAATCTCTATCAGGAGTGAAGTTGTAAAGCAACTGAAAAAGTTAGAAAAGTTGTGAGGCTAGAGCCCATTGAATCTTTACTTTAGGTTATTACCCTGATTGTGAACCATAAGGCAGGGATACAACAGCTAGGTAGAGCGTTGAGTTACATGAACAACAGTATTTTAGTTCAAATGTACCCTTTACCAAATACTGGCTATATGCTGGAGCTGATTTTGGGAATAGTGTATAACACGATCGAAATATTAGGCTTGTATCACCAGGTCTGCTGCACTGAGAGTTGAAGACTTGCTTGGCATTCATTAAGCAAGAGACTGCAAGGCGTTGTGTGCTTTAGGAGTACATGCACATGATAGCAGCAGACATAGTAGAACATAGTAAGAGGTTAAAAAAGGTCTTTGGTAAGTTGAAGTAAAAAGGGCTGGCAGTCGAAATATCTAAATGTGCAGCTTCATTGACAGCTGTGATATACCTTTGGAGATTAAGTCAGTGATGTTGTCCTTAAACCTAAAGAAAACCTGAGGGAGACAAGACCTTGGCTCCAGCCCCACTGCTAAGGATGCTAAGAGGCAGGTTACAATGCCCTGGCTAACACCCAAGAAACCGATGGTTGAAAGTTGAATAGAAGGTATCTTCGAGTGGTGTGAGGAGATATGTTTGAAACCGATCAGATGGGATGAAAAGCTACAGAATGATCTTGAAACCTGGAAGGCTCTATCCAAAAATCTAATCAACTCCCAGATGAGAGACAACTGTGACCAGCCCCATGTGCAAATTATTTTTATTAATCAGAGAGCTATAATGTAGACAAGTAGCAGTTGTGATGTGCATAGGAAGCACAAAATGTGAATAGATATGATACAGATTTGAGTATTTGCTAAGTGATCATTGTTAAACGCACTTTCTGTTTGGTAGGCATTCTTTTGATTGAATAGGAAAAAAAATCATCTTTAAACAATATATATCAGCAGTTGAATCTGTGTGGATTGGGTGGTTTGGTCATGGAGCAGAGAAAGACGTCTGTGGGTTGGGAGGCAGTGGGTTCAATTGGAGTAGGATTGGCTTAATGGTATTTATTCTTGGGTGCTTTCTAAGGGCTACAGTGACATTCATCTGATACTTGTTTATCCACTTTCATGATGTAATTCCCAGCCATCCAGTGTGCTAGTAGTGGTAAATGTATTGTTCAGTTAATTAAAACTCACAATAAAAAAAACATCACATTAAAACCACATAAAATCTCTTAATCTTTTTGTTTTGTACACCATGTGCGTTTGCGCCAAAATGTTCAGTCGTTATCGATAGTTCGCTATTAGTGCGACATAAGGGGAGGTCCACACCCGGGTATCGATCCTAATGTCTTGTTAAGCACAAGGAATTATGCAAAGTTAAAGTGCTGGTGCATCAAGGTGTAAAAATAATCAGTGCAATTTAGCCAATCAATGTATCGAATGAAACATGCCAAATTAAAGTGCCAGTGCATCAAGATGTAACATAACAAGTGCAATATAGCCAATCACTGTTCAGTTTGGGATTTGTGAGTGAGTCTCTTTTCCACTGCATCGAAGAACTTTGTAAGTTGGCAGTTTAACTGATTTGGAGTTGGGTTTAAGCATAGCTTCACTGCCTGCCTTCAAGACCTAATGCCACTCCGTTTAAAGGTTGGACGAAGTAAAGTCCGTCTAATGTCTACTAAACTTGGGCAGATACAGAAGATATGCACAAGGTCCTCGCTTCCCATTCCACAGAGACGGCAGGTATGCTCTCCTAATGTCCTTTTCCAGGGGGAAAAATGCGGGAGAATTGGTAAAATCCCAAAACGTAACCTCAAGAATTTTTCTTTAGTCTTCATGTTGAAACCTGTGCTTAAATAGGTTTGTGGCTTAAGGACTTTCTAGTCATTAAGCACCAGCCATCCATGAGCCCTTTTAGCGAGGGTTTCCTTATCTTCAATTGTGGATTTAGTTTTTAGGTCTCGCCTGACCCAGCGCATGCGCTGGTCTGGCGAGACTTTTTGTGAGGGCTTAAAAAAATGCTGCCATGGCCAGCCTAGAGCTACAGTGCATGTGCGCGGGCGCGCGCTTACGAGCAGAGGCTTTCCTCCTCATGCTTATTAAGCGCATCGCTCGCTTGATCGTGTACGCGATCAATTTCACTTTCGCGGCCGGGCGTTTACTATCGCGAGGCCAATGCTTGTTGTCTTTCCTTTGCTGATGTTTTCTCATTCCTACTCTGCCGCATGTTTCTGTCTAGCCTCGTTCGTGTCTCGTTCGTGTCCTGTCACACCTGCCTGTCGTATCACTTGCTTGATGCTGTCTGATTCTTGCTGTGCCACATATGTCTGTCCTCCCACCTTCCTGGTGCCATGTGATTCTTTTAATTCCATTTTTGACTGTCAGCTCACCTCTCTTGTCCTATTTAATGCCCTCATACGTTTCCCCATTATCTACAATCGTCACCTCTCTTCTCCTATTTAATGCCCTCTTATGTTTCTCTCTATCTTCAGCCTCTCTTTGTGCTGTCTGTTCCCGCCTTCTCGGACATCTCTGTGGCATCATTGTCCCCTCGCTTCCATAGTGCTGTGTATTCCAGTGCTCTCACATCCCTCTGTCCTGTTATGTGCATTGCCCTATCACGTCAGTCCTAGCGCCTAGCCCAGCGTGACATTTCCTTACCTACAGTAAAACCTCTCTTCTTGTTACACATGCCTGTCCCATCAGTCCTCCCTGCGTTACTATTGCACTTCGGTACTGTCATTGTGCTCTTGCTGTCTTTGTTGTGACAGTCACTTGTCGACAGTGTGACCTCACATTTCTCACGTTCCTCGCCATGACTTATCTGTGTTCTATCTCTTTTCTGTCCTATTGTCTTGAGGCCATATCATGGTGCCTCTGGCCTGTCACACGCCTGTCACATAAGCTCTCTGTTATGGTATGTTGTTGTTGGGGTTTCTATAACGCGCAGTCTTCCATTAGTATGGCCTCGTACCACTGTCATTGCCTGGGGGTTCCTCAACAAGTGACTCTGGGGTTTCTTTCTTTTTTCTTGTGCATGCCATTTTATAAACTGCAAACTTGACTCAAAGGCGTAAGAGCACTTCATATGAGAACCACACATTTTAGATGAGAACTATACATTACACGTTTTTAATTGATTTATTTTTGAAGGCCCGGGTAAAATAGGTTATGTGCCCAGAATCACAGAATGTTGAGCCGAGGCCAAGATTCTAACCTGCTTCCCAAGATCTGAATCCAGCAGCTGTAGCTGCTAGGCCACATATACTTCTCCTCCACTGCAGATCCGACTTTGAGTCACCTTGTGATTATATACTTTGAGATTTCTCTTCTGGTCCTTCTGTGACTTGGTGGTGGTGTCATGTCACTTTGGTGGTGCCTAGGCTGGAGGGAGGCATCACTAGTTTCTTTTTGAGAGACCAAAAAGTGGATGTGGAGCAAGATGGCGGCCGCTGCTGTGGTCAGTTAAGCGAGTGCTCTCCACCTCTCAGCCCCTCTCCCGTACGTGATGTGGCTGTGATATACAAATTATAAAAATTTCAAGGCTGGATTCAGATACATGTTTGGAGGAGTGTGAACTGAATGTGAGCTGAAAATCGAAATCAAATACCCCTGTATGGTTTGAAGCGGAGCCGGAGTCCCTCTTCCCGTCCTTGGGAGATTCCAAAGTTCCTGCTTTGGGGCCTTCCGACGCCAATCTTGTCAACTCCGTGTATGCTGTGGAGACTCTCAACGGCTGCTCGTTCTGAGCTGGGGGTTTGGCTCTCCTGGCGCTGGTGTTTACTCGCTGCTGCTGGGTTTTCGGACGGAGGTATGGTTGGAAAGAGCCGTTACAGAGGGGCTGGTAATCCCGTCACACCAGTGAGAACGCGGCAGACAGACGCTGTTACAAAACCGAATGGGGCTGGTAAGACCGGGAAGGCTCCATGCAATCAGAAGGAGGCGGGTGCTGAGATTCAGTCAGAGCCGGTTATTGCCTCACATATCCCTGCAATGTTTAAAGCTAAACATAAAATAGGCAATCCGGTAAATTCTGAGGCTATTTCGACGGAAGAGGCTCAGCAGGGTCACCAACAGGATTTACACGATTTACAAAACCCGAATTTGACCCTGAGTACTCCCGATAGAGGAATTCTGGGAGTTGTAGTCCAAGAAGGGCTGGGACAGACTCAGGAATTAGAAGTGCAGCAGGCAATACACCAGACGCAGCAACCGCACACTCAGCAGGAGAAGACGTCTTTAGCACCACTCATGGAGGGTATGAATGTGGTTAAGCCATTAAAATCTAAAACTGGACTTCTCGAGATGCCGATAGGTTCGGCGGAGGTGCCGGATAAGGTATCCACTACGGAGGATTTTTTTTCCATGTCTGATAGATCCTCAGTGGACAGTGTGGTGCAAGATTGGCTGGAAGGGGCCAGTTTGGGAGGAGAAGAGGAGAATTTAGAGGACTCGGCTGACCCTCAGAGGAGCAGGGGGAAGATATCCAGTGGAGGAGCCCTGAGAGGCTCAGAGGCATCATCTATGTGGGACGAGCAGAGTTCGCCGAATTCTATTATGTCATGCTTACCTGGCAAATCAGCCGTACCTTCACAGGGTCAACAAAGGTTGGAGGATTCAACCCCTGTAGAAATTACCCTTGCCACTATTTATGATTTAATTATGACTCACAGGGCAGAGACTCAGGCTGGTCTACTACGTACCCAGAATGCGTGTAAACGCCTTCAAAATGCTGTCAGGCGAGTTGCCAAGACTTGCGTAGACGTCTCTACAAGGATGACGGAGGCAGAGACAAGGATCTCTACACTGGAGGATGAATTAAGTGCCCAGAAGGAGCTAACGGAGTCCCTTAAAGTACAGCGCGACGATACGCGTTGGAAGCTTTCTGATCTTGAAAATAGGTCTAGACGTAACAACTTGAGGGTGCTTGGGATACCAGAAGGAAAGGAGGGGTCAGACATGCTAAGGTTTATGGTGGGGCTACTAACGGAGGCTTTTCCGGAGCTGGGGCACTGGGAGTGGCAAAAAGAGGTCCAAAGGGCTCATAGGTTTCCATTTGTGCAGAAGAAGGGCCAGCAGGCAGAATTTCGTAGGGCTATCTTGATATCTTTGAATAATTTTAGGGCACGGGAGGAGTTATATGATCTAGCCCGCCCAAATAAAAAAAGAAATGCCGGGGGGTGTGAGTTTTTTGTGCGGCCAGATTATTGTCAGGATACTGTTGAGCGGAGCTGGAGGCTAAGACAGCTTATCTCAGGCTTTCAGGCAAAAGGGGCTCAGGCATTTCTACAGAATCCAGCTAAACTAAAAGTTATTAAGGATGGTCACAGTCAGTTTTTTACGTCGGAAATCACGGCAAAAGAATATCTCCAGTCAATCTGATGGTATTTTGGAGATATTTGAGGGGGTGCATAGTGTCGGAGGGATAAGGGAGATAAATTGAGGATTATTGGTTATTATGTTTATTGTGATATAGCTATGGTTGTAGCTATATGGTGAATTATGCTATGCGCTTCTTTACTGCTTTGTTCCTTTTTCTGGTTTTTTTTTTTGGAGTGCGGGAGGGTGGAAGAGGTGGTCTCAAGCACGGGCTTTACCATCAATAGGGAAATTGTTTTTCCCAATGCTCGCTGAGGGAGGTTCAGGGTGGGTTGGGGCGGGTCACGGAGGTGGGGGGGGAGAAGGGGGTGTTGGGGGTGGGTTGTAATCAATTCAGTGAGGTATAAGGACTCTATATTGTCTTTAATAAATGTCGATTGTATCAAATATAAGCAGAGCAAGCTATCTGTTGAAATTGTAGGGCGGTGGGGGCCCTTCAAGGCTGTTCTTTGTAAGAATTTTTTTTGTTTATGAATGATGAAAATAACTTGTTGTTCATTGAATATTTGTGGTCTAAATGACTATAAGAAAAGGCGTGTATTAGCCAGAATTGTTTATTCAAGTTCTTGGGACCTGCTTTTTTAACAAGAAACGCATATAGCATGGTCCAACAGGGCCTGGCTCGGCTCTTTAGGGCTCGAGCTGTTGGCTTGTACCTCTCAGGCAGTTAATCAAAAGGGAGTTGCAATTTTGGCTAAAAGGGGATTGTTGGAGGTCAAAAAATACAAAGTGGATAAATTTGGTAGGTGGGTTGTCATGGAGGTTGCAATCTTACAGCAAGTTATGACGTTGTGCTCAATATATGCACCAAATGAGGACGATCCAGATTTTTTTCAAGTAATTAATACAGAGCTATCTCACTATCCCCAGCCTATGTTGATCTGTGGCGATCTAAATATGCATATATATTCGCAGTTAAATATAAGGACAGTCAAATCTTATACGGGTAGGAAACCGAGAGCTTTTAGGAGTTTGCAGGCATTGGTTCAAGACCAAGGCCTCTATGATGTTTGGGAGGAGTTAAAATCTGGGCAAGATGGGTTTACATATTTCTCTGCCCCACACAAGAAGATGGCACGACTCGATCTTTTCTTGGTCTCAGATGTTATACTTGCAAGTGCTTCTATAAATGTACCCCCCAAGATAATTTCGGATCATAGTCCTGTAGTATTAGAGTTTGAATGTGCTGGGCTAAAGGCCAAGGGGAGGAAGTGGACCTTTGATAGGAAGTTATTGATGAATCATGACTATTGTAGCTGGATTGAAAAATGGATCCCGGAGTTTATTCAGTTTAATAGTGGATCTGCTAGGACGGAGATTGTGTGGGACGCTCTTAAAGCTGGCATAAGAGGTGAGACAGTAAGGTTTGCTGCAAGGAAGCGGGAAAAGGACCGTCTGAAATCTCTAAATGATTTGGCGGCCCTTTCTATGTTAGAGCAAAAACTAGTTTCTGAGATTAAGTCTGATGGTAGGGTTAGGGAGGCTCAAGCGGAAGTGGCTGCTTTTCGTTCAACTATATACCAAGGGCATGCTGATGAAGCAGCCGCCAAATATCAAGTACATAGAAGGGAGTTTTATGAATATGGGGAAAAGGTTGGGAGTGTCCTGGCTAAAAGGCTACGACAAAAGGAGATTTATTCTAGGATCCTAAAGATTAAGGATATAGATGGGAATGTATTAGAGACTCCCCCCCTGATTCATGATTCTTTTAAAAAGTATTATGAAAAACTATACACGGCAGAACCGGTCAGAGGAATACAACAATATTTAGAGGAAATAGGCTCTCCCGGATTAGAACAGGTAGAGAAAGATGAATTGGCAGAAAGGATCTCTTGGGAAGAGATAGAAATAGCTATGCTGTCATTAGCAACAGGGAAGGCGATGGGGTCTGATTCAATCCCGTTAGAGTTTTATACCAAGTTCAGGAAGAGCCTAGCTGGGCTACTGACCTTGGTTGTCCAGGCTGCATTTAGGGGATCTCCTCCGGCCTCCTGGTCGGAAACAGTCATAATAATTTTTAGGAAGAAGGGAAAGGATCCCTGCGAGCACTCTTCATATCGCCCAATCTCCCTTATAAATGCCGACAACAAAATATACTCGAAATGTTTAGCAAGGAGATTGGGGGCGGTTATTACACCCTTAGTCTCATTGCGACAACATGGATTCATAGCTGGGAGAGGTACTACGGATCACGTTAGGCGACTTATTTCTGTTTTTGATTGGGCGCAGGCAACGGGGGCTCCCGCCGGGGTGGCCCTGTTGGATGCCGAAAAGGCATTCGACAGGGTCTCCTGGGAGTTTTTATGGGCAGTGATGAGATGGAAATCCTTTCCTAATGATTTTATACGAGCAATACAATCTATGTATTGTATGCCGAAGGCAATAATACGACTAGGGGGAGAAGAGTCACAGAGGTTTAGGGTTAGCAGGGGCACGCGGCAGGGGTGCCCCTGCTCCCCACTCCTATTCGCTCTGTATATAGACCCTCTTATAAATAGGCTGGAGGCTGACATTGAAATCTGTCCGGTTAAAGCGCATATGTATTCAGTAAAAGCCCTGGCATATGCGGATGATCTTGCGGTGCTCTCTGCGGATATGAATGAAAGAATTGTGGTTGCCACTAGCAACTTTGGTATAGTATCTGGCTATAAATTAAATCTGGACAAGACACAGGTGTTACATACGGAGGCGGGTTTACCATTAGGGATGGACGTAGCCACGGAGGCAACGTATCTAGGTGTACTCATTTCTAGTAAAATTCAAGATATACCAAAGATTAATGTCGAACCGCTGATTATATCATCAAATAACACTTTGGAGCGGCTAAACAGGCTCCATCTATCTATATATGGAAGGGGGAATGTTTTAAAAATGTCAATCTTCCCGAAATTTTTATATTTGTTTTGGGCGATCCCAATTATGTTACCAAATATTTTTTTAAGAGAATAGAGCGAATGTGCTCACGGTTTCTCTGGGGGTATCGGCGTTCTAGAAGGGCGATGAAATGGTTATATCTGCCGGTAGAGCGGGGAGGTTTGGCTATTCCTAATTTTTATGTGTACTATTGTGCCACGATGCTCCAATTTATGGGTGTGTTGGTATCTGGGAATACTGAGGTACAGGAGGCTGCTTTTTCCCCATCTATTTATGAATGGTGTTTGGGTGAATCGGCACGAGGGTTGTTGGTAAAAGTCTTGGAGCCAAGTTATTATAAAAAGACTCGGTTTAAGATCATTCAGGCAGCATATGCAGTATGGAAGAGGCTCAGGAAACAGCTAGCTATCCCTACCATTACGTGGTACACACCTTTGATTCGTATACTCTGCTCTCTACTGTATGTCATGATTCAGTTATGAGGAGGTGGTCACAGCAAGGTATAAGAGTGATAGGGGACCTATTAGAGATGGGGAATATCCACTCTTTTTTGACATTACAAGAGAAATTTGGGGTCGGTGGGTCTGACTTTTTTAAATATTTGCAACTTAGAAGTTTTTTACTGGCTGAAATGGCAAGGGGGAATTGTCAGGGGTCTCAGATCCGGTTATTGGAGTTGATAAAAGGGAAAACTAAAATAGGTCAAACATATGAAGAAATTATCTTGAAAGAGCCCGATGATATCCGTAAATGTGAAGCAATGTGGGAGGGAAAATTGTCATTGACCAATATCGATCTTCAGCTGGTATGGAGGACTGCCTATGCCATTTTGCTTTCTGGTAGCTTAAGAAGTCAAGCTTATATGGCTATGTTTAATTTATATTATACGCCAGCAAAGATTATAAAGTGGAAGCCTGGAAGGGGTACGAGATGTGCTAGATGTGGGCTATACGGGGCAGATTCAATACATATGTTTTTCTCCTGCCCTTCGCTCTGTCAACTTTTATTGGATATTGAATGCTTTATTTCAGGGTCTCTGGGCATACCGATTTCTCTGACTGCACATTTGGTTCTGTTTGGTATAGAACATGGTATGGACGCGGGGAGGAAACTGGTACCCAACAGAGGCCTAAAGTTCATATGTATGTCAGTTCTGAGGCTATGTATAACATCTCAGTGGCTTGATCCTGGACCCCCGTCATTCGTTAACTGGAGGGCTAAGCTTATCTCATTGTATAATTTGGAAACCGCTCTTTATAAATTAAAAGGTAGGGCAAGGAAGAAATTGGGGGCTGCAATTTGGGAGCCGATTGCTAATTGGGTATAGTAATATACTTTACTGATCAGTACCAGATTCATGTCTGTAAATGATGGATTATTTATGTTATATTTGGCTGTTTGTTTGTATATGCCCATGATATAAGGCTTCTTTCTGTATGTTATGAATTTTGTTTAAGTTTTTTGGCCTCACTGAATTGTATAAAAAAATAAAAAATAATAAAAAATAAAAAAAAATAGAGAGACCAAAAAGTGTGATAAAGAACTGTTTGAGCCCCCTTGTAAAGCGCTTATGTCTAATTGATGGAGTAATTGCCAAACTCGAAGCTAATTTAAATAATACAAACGCTATTAATATCGCAGATGCGAGTATAACTATTTCTTCTTTAGCCCCAGCTGCCGATTGTCCCTCAGAGCACCCAGATGGGGATATGTCTATCTCCACTGGCCCTCAGACTTCCAAGGTCCACAATGTGAGGTGCCTGATAGAACCATCAGAGGTCATAGACCAACACCCACGAATAGGCAGCAGAGGGGGTTTGATCATGAGCAGACAGGGGTTGAAAGACAGCCTATCCCGTCCCCATGCCTTAGTTTTCCACGAAAGCCCGTCCATGTATGGCAGTCCTACCAAATACTCCTGTGCTTCAAAATAAAGTTAAAATGACAGCCCAGCTAAATAATAAAGTAAGCCATTGGCTAACCAAAAATTCAGATTATAATGACACCCATTACAAGAACATTCTATTAGTGTAGAAGGTAGAATGGGTAGGCCCGCTACTTAAAAGATGTAAGGGGGATTGTGTAGTTATCAACTTTAAGTTCCCTAGGTTTGCTGGGAATCTTTTTTTCACATTCTGCATAGCCTTCATTTTGACCAATCAAATCAAATTACTACTGTAGTAGGCAGACTGTATGAGCATATAGACTTGAAACTCCGCCTACTCTTCGCCCATATTTGTCATGGCTTGTGTGATTGTACTTCGTAAATGCTGGCTTCTGATTCATTAATAGGCTTGTTAGTCCCTCCTTAGTACTGCTTTGCCTTCATTTGTAACCTCCTATGAGGACTGGCCCTTTTACTTCGGTTGTTACATGTACGTCTTATATAGTCTGTAAGCACTAGTTTCTTAATGAGTTTCTCCTGGACGCTTGCTGCTGCTGGGGGAATTGGAGGACCCTCACCTGCCTTTCTGTTTCCCTCGACCCTCCATAGCTGTCCTGCTCTCCCTCCCGCCGCTGCAGTAGAACAGCCTGCGGCCGCTGTGAGGAGGGGGAGACCACAACTACCGTCAGCCTCTGCACCAGCTGACAACAATCACGCGCCCGGAGGCGCACAAAAGCGGTGACACCCTCGGTGGAGCGGGGCTTTCCTGGACGCTTGCTGCTGCTGGGGGAATTGGAGGACCCTCACCTGCCTTTCTGTTTCCCTCGACCCTCCATAGCTGTCCTGCTCTCCCTCCCGCCGCTGCAGTAGAACAGCCTGCGGCCGCTGTGAGGAGGGGGAGACCACAACTACCGTCAGCCTCTGCACCAGCTGACAACAATCACGCGCCCGGAGGCGCACAAAAGCGGTGACACCCTCGGTGGAGCGGGGCTTTCCTGGACGCTTGCTGCTGCTGGGGGAATTGGAGGACCCTCACCTGCCTTTCTGTTTCCCTCGACCCTCCATAGCTGTCCTGCTCTCCCTCCCGCCGCTGCAGTAGAACAGCCTGCGGCCGCTGTGAGGAGGGGGAGACCACAACTACCGTCAGCCTCTGCACCAGCTGACAACAATCACGCGCCCGGAGGCGCACGAAAGCGGTGACATCCTCCGCGTCGCGGGACCGCGCGCGGGTGGCGCCGGGCTAAGCCCGGGCAAAGGGCGGGCCGTCTGTGGCCGTCAGGGGCAGGCAGAGGCTGGGCTGGGCCACTTCCTTAACATCGGCACGAAGGAACCTGACCTCTGAGGTACTGTTTAGAACTCTCATATAGAGTAACGTACTATGGGCGCTTATTAATGCTGTTAACTCCGCACAAAGAGGCCGGGCTGGGCCATTTCCATTTCTTGTCTCACCAATTATTGTTGCAAAAGTTGGGCATTGGAGTTGCCTAGACTATCAGAGCCCTGTAGCTAACTTGTTGAACTGGTAGCAGTGTTCGGTTTGCGCAGCACCTATAGGTGGACTACTATGGTGATTGTGAAGCACGTTGGACAATATTGTAATTGACATATACGAGGTCCATTGATTCCACAAGTAGGCAATTGTTGTTTAAATACATGCTGACCAATATCTGACCACGTAGTCCTGCTTGTATTAGGGGAAAAGTGGGATATCAACAGAAAGGGTGTCATGGCTTCTAAACCGAAGACTAGATCGACCAAGCGTAAAGCATGTACCCCGCTGATTACGACAAATAGCCAATCTAACACAGATACTCTTGCCGGCTATTCTGCACCCCCAACGGCCATAGATTTAATGCTACGGAAGGTCATTGGTGCAGTAAACGGAGAAATTGAACGCACTCAGAGACGTTTATCATTGACCCCTACGCACAACTCCCATATACAAACACACAGCAGTCCTCTGTTAGCCCCACAAATAAACCTTTGTGACAGTCCTTTGGATAAAAGCCCGGATATCTCAATTGAAAATTTACCTTGTGGCCAACAGTTAATAGAGGCCGACCCATTAACTGGCAAGGTAACAAAAAGACCCGACCTAATTAAGTCTAGGCTGCCTAAAAGAGGTCCCAAGAATACACAAGCCAGGAAGCTAAAACCAACCAATAAAGGGGGGAAGAAACAACTAAGGGAGGATGAGCTCATAGAAGTAGATACGTCCACACCATTAAGCCCTCCAGGATGGCTACAATTAGTTATAGACGATCTGCAAAAACATATAGAAACCTTAATTATTGCTCAAATAAAACCTCTTTGCAGCAAACTAGACAAAATTACTAATGAGCTCCACAAACAGACGAAGCTGAAGGAAAATAACTCTAACTCTACTGGAAATTTAACTTCAACTGTAACCCCCTCCCCAGAACTACTGCCTATGGAGAATATTGGTACCAGAAATGAGCTATGCACTACTGCACAGGTTCATGCTCCACCCATAAGTGTAGACCAGTTACAGGATAGATGCCGCCCTGAAAGTATGAAAGATTGTCTCCCTATAAATAAGGACCAGTTTAGGAGACCGCAGTTAAAATCAGGTCAGGATGTGTCCCATGAGCAGAGGGATGTATGGCAGAAAGTTCCTGTTAGCAAGGGAAAATCTCCCCCTCCCCCCCCTGGAGTAAATTTACCACCTGAAGCAAGCCCCTATGTTGTGATTTTCGCCGGGGTCCCCGAACTCAGGGGGGGTCAAAGGGAGACACACCTTGACCTAAAAAATAAGATTATATACTGGCTAAATATACACAGACCTCTTCAAGGGAAGGAAAGGGGAGAAATTATCCATGTGAGAAGGGTACCATGGTTGGGCAACAGAGGAAAGGACATCAAAGGCGATTGCATTATTGCAAATTTCAGGAACCCAAAGTTAGTGGAGTATATACTGGGAAATTATAATAAAAATGTAACCAGTACTATTCAAACTATGCCTCTGGCCTATTTCTATCCCAGACACATCCTTACATATCCTTTGGCTCACAATTTGGGTGGGAAGGGAGGAGGATTAGATGGAGGTTGGAGAAGAAATCGTGAATATATTAATCTACCACTATTACATTCTAATGGCCCACAGTGGGAGAATAGATTTAGTCCCCTCCAATCGTTGGATGAAAATGATTGACTGACTAATCCAGAGGCAGGTTTGGTAGGGACGGAAACAAGGACACCCACAAAAATAATTGAACTAACATCAGTGGGAAGGCACACATTGAACCCCAGAGAAATCTGCCCGCAAAGCCAGATTGGGGAAAGGCAAAACCCACCACTAGAGGGGAAAGAGGCACATGAATTGGATACCTATGGTCGAAGGCTGTCTGGGACACAGGGACCATGGGTGGTAATAACATCCTGGAATATTGCAGGCTTAGCGGGGAAAATAAGTAACATAGAGTGGAAGAACCAATTAAGGGACTCCCATATAATAGCCCTACAGGAGACATGGGCAGTTGATCCCGATAACTATCATCTAGAGGGGTTTAAGTCCTTCTTTGTACCAGCTCAGGAGAGCAGGGCTGGCAGAGCAAAGGGAGGCTTAATAATATATGCTGATGTAAATCTGAAGGGGAGATGGACTGTGCCATCTTGGACCTCCGATAACTTGCAAGCAGTAACCTTCCAGGGACAGGGGCTGAGGATACAATTATTCAATTTTTATAACCCTGCCCCAGGAAGCGGCACTAATGCCGCACTTGAGGAACTAGACCTTAGACTAAAACAAGAATTTGATTTAAGAAAAGGCGGTGAAAATGTATTTGTACTTTTAATGGGGGACCTAAATTGTCATCTTTGCCCACGCTTGACACCGGTAACTACCCACTGGGATCTCTGCCCAATTAAAAAGGGCCCACATCTGGAGCATACAGCTGAGGGTATATTAATAACAAAAATATTAGGGAGTCACTCACTAGCGCATACTATTGATTTGGTAACTCCTGAACCAGGGGGCACTCTGATACCAACTTTTAAAGGAAGGGGATGTTCGTCTATTATAGACTACATCTTTATATCCACCTTTGCTAAACATCGGATCAGGAAGGTAAACGCTAAATGGAGTGCCTTTAGCGATCATAACCCTTTGGTTATAGAAATACCATATAAGGATCTTCCCGAAATAAATAAGCAGCTGGATACCATTTTAAAACCCACCGATCAAGGAAGGCGTCTAAAATGGACAAAAATCAATGCCCCTGATTTTTATATTGCATTAGTACAAAAGGGGAGAAAGTGGTTTGAGGAGTGTTTAGATCTGCAAATAGAGGGAGTCGATTTAATTGCCGCCTTTAAGGAGCTAACTAAATGTGCTGGGCAACTATTAGTGGCAAAAGGCCCTAGAAAACTAGTGACCCACCCAAGATGGTTTGATGTAGAATGTGCGCGAGCACTAAGAAATCTTAAGTCAAGTCTTAAGACAATCCCGAGAAACTCAGTGGAGGTGGCAAAAAATAGGAAAATCTACAGAACTAAGATTAAAGAAAGAAAAACCACCTTAAAAGTGGAATTATGGGCTGACCTAAGAGAGGCTGGTGAAAACAGGGATTTCACCGAATTCTGGAGGATTATAAATAGGCCCTCTCTCTATGATTGCAATACACCGGTTCTTAGTACAAATATCCTTCCACAGCAATGGGTAGCTCACTTTGAGAAGCTTTATAATCATACCGAGGCTTGCAAACAAGAAGGGGAATGGGTTGGTAATAGGAATAAGGCTCAGGACTTTACACTCACCGAGATTGTGCAAGCAATTAACGGTTTGACACCAAATAAAGCTCCTGGACCTGATGGCACTCCCCCAGATTTGTACAGAAGCAATGTTGACTTGTGGGCACCAATTTTAATGAGAGTGCTAAATGCAGCTATCAAAACAGGCCTCCCGAGGTCATGGTCCACTGCCTTAATAGTTCCTATTTTTAAAAAAGGAAATAAGGACAATCCCCAGTGCTATAGACCTATATCATTAATTGATGTTTCGGCTAAAATACTGGGGCGGGTGGTCCTAAATCGCTTAATGGCCTGGACTGAAGAGCAGCACACAATCGTTGACACTCAGTATGGCTTTAGAGCAGGAAAATCGACCAGTGATCAATGCCTAAACTTATATCTCCTGGTCGCTAAATACACTATTGCAAGTAATGGGACCATTTACATGGGATTCATGGACCTAGCAGCTGCTTTTGATAACGTAAATAGAAGTAAGCTTTGGGAAATGATGACCTCCCTGGGGATTGACCAAGGACTGATAAACATCTTGAGAGAGTTACACTGGAACACTACAGCGAGGGTCCGATATAGTATGGAGGGGGGGCAAACTGACTCCTTCCAATGTTCCAGTGGCGTAAGACAGGGGTGCATTCTTGCCCCCTTCCTATTCTCATTATACATAAATGACCTGGAGTCAACCCTCATAGCTAAGGCAGCCGATTGTCCCAGGGTAGGAAAGCGCCAAATACCAGTCCTCCTTTATGCGGACGACGCGGTTCTCCTTGCCCGGACACCGCGTAGTCTCCAAATACTGATCAATGGATTTGTAGATTTTATGAAAAAATTAGATCTGTCAGTCAATCTGACTAAATCCTTTGCGCTGATCGCAGGCAAAAAACCGATCAAAAAACCGACATTTAACATTGGGACCCATGCTATGGAAATAGTAACCACCTTCCCGTACTTAGGTCTACTGTTTGACTGCAAAATTCAGTTTGATAAGTTGTTGGAGGAACGCTGCACTAAATTAGCTTCGTCATGTGGTGCAATCATGAATTTTGCACAAAGATTAGGCTACTGGTCCCCTGAGCAAGTAATGACCTTATACAATTCAATTAGTATAGCCAAAGCGGCATATGGAGCAGAGGTCTGGGGCTTCAGGGATGTTAAACAGCTGCAACTGGAAGAAAATAAATTCATCCGTAGAATTCTGAAGATCCCACACGCGATACCAGCAGAAATTGCACACTCTGAACTCGGTATCCCATATATTGCCGATTTGGTTAAAACTAAGCCAGTTTTGGCGTGGCTCAGCATATGGGCTAACCCGGATGCTGAACTAAGCAAGGAAATTATTAATGATTGTTTACAAAGGGACAAAGGAATGTCAATCCCATGGCTGAAATATGTTAAAGCAACCTTAGAATCTGTAGGCCAACACGCACTTTTTAGTACCCCTACTTTAATTACAAGAAATAGTAAAATGCAAATTAAAAGATTGTTGCTGGACAAAATGGAATCCCATAGGGAAACTAAAGCTCTCATATCAAAACGCTCAGTGGTAGCCCACTGTTTAGCTAAAGAGACAGTGGGTATGGAACCCTATCTATTTCTGCTGCATAATCAACAAGAGAGATTTTTAATGTGTCGTTTTAGGCTCAATTTGTTGCATAATATTTTATCTTATCCATCGGGTTTTTCTGCGACTATTGAGCAGAAGGGGGCCTGCGGCTGCGACAATTTGTCTCCGCAGGACACCCTTCATTTTGTATTGTTGTGTCCATTTTATTGTCTCCCTAGACGCATGTTTTTAATTAATATTTTAAAATGTGGGAAATTTCGACATGCGAAGGTAGCTTTGTTGTTCCTTCAAAGAGCAAATGATATGTATACTCTATGCTCAGTAATAAGCTTCTTGAAAGCTGCCGTAAGACTAAGGAACACTAGAGATTAGCTTACTTTTCGTATTGTGATAAAGTGTAACAGTTCAGTTGATGGTCATTTTTTAATGAATTGTATGATTATATGTGTTGTTGTGTTTTTAACATGTACTTTTTATGATGATTTTTTAACCATCGAAATAAAGAATTTGAACTGAACTGAGTTTCTCCTACTGCAGGCACGACATGCTTTCCTGCAACATTCAGAGCACCAAGTGCGCTTTCACTTCCCAA
Source organism: Triturus cristatus (assembly GCF_964204655.1). Lineage (NCBI taxonomy): Eukaryota > Metazoa > Chordata > Amphibia > Caudata > Salamandridae > Triturus > Triturus cristatus. Next base: position 800,706,005 of record NC_140591.1, read on the forward strand.
GCAGCCAGGACAATGCCTGCTGCTTATTTGAAATTAAATAGGTCTTGTATTTACAAGAGTGAGCTATTGGCATTGTAAATGACAAAGACTTTTATTTATGTGTTAATTATCAAAACGGATAAATAAAATACATTGTCATTTGCAATGCCAATAGCTTAAACTCTCGCAAATGCGAGACATATTGCATTGAAAATGCTTGTTGTTCCTTTGTTACAACATTTTTGAAGCTCTGATTGGTTGTAGAGGTGGCCCATAGACCAGTTAACCTCAGTTTTGATAATGAATCGAGCAGGTACTCTCTAGCGGGTGAAGTTTCACGGAATGTCAGTTCACTCCAGATATGTGAATTTGGTGTTCCTCGCTCAGCTCCTCTAATCTCATGACAGCTTTTTATATATGCCCCCTTCTTTTTACTGACTGATTCTGTAAACCAAATCCTAAGCGAATTTGGGCAGGGGCCACATAGGTCAGGAGATGAAAGATTGCTCTGTAAGCACTGGTGATTATTTTATCCAGAGCAATTGCACCCCTCCCTTGCCCAGTGCTTAATTTGAAAATGATTAAGTGTCAGGGCTCTAACCAAGAGGCCACTGCAGCTTGCAACACCCATCGCCTTTGTCATCGCTGCCAAAACAACTACTAACCATCTCTCTCGCATGTAAATGCAACAGTTCAAATTATTCCAGGTCCCCAAAGCTAAAGGAATGGTTGGGGAGGCAGGTATTAGCAATTTTAATGTATATTGTTGTCCTAAACTACCGTTGTTCTGCTCATCCCCAAATTAGATAAACAGCGCCACCATGTGGTGGACTGTTCTAATTATGGTGTTGACAAGTAGGTGCCGGTGCCAAGCACCGGAAACCAATTAAGGGCCGGTGCCGAGCACCGGAAAGCACCGGCTCAAATTAAGCCCTGCCCTTGCATTGATTTGCTCCCATATGTTAGCATTGGTTGTAGTTTTGCTCACACAACCTGTATGTAGAGGATCTAGGGTTAAATTTGGCAGAGCTTTCCTTAATGGCCTCATTGCTAAAAAGGTTGTAGTGCTCTTCTGGAGCAGGGCCTCCAGCTGGGGTTTGTACAAACCACTGCTGTCCAGTAAGACTCCAAGGTATTTATATTCAGTTGCCGAGTCTAGGCGGTGCCCATCCAGGTACCAGTTCAGCTTTTTCTTCCTTGAGTAATTCACTGTCATAATGATGTTTTGTTTAGCTTCATACTTAATGCATTGGTTTACGAGAAGTTGTTATTTGTATTCAAGAGATATTGCAGGCCAATTGGCATTTGACTTATTAACACTAGGTCGTCGGTGACATTGGAAAGGAGCATTTTTCCTAATTTCGGGACATCCGATATGCTTTTGTCCAGCTCCCCGGGGAGGTCTGCCATTAAGAGATTAAAAGCAGGGGTGCTAAGACACACCCTTGTCTTAGACCTTTGGAGGTGTTGATTAGCCTGGAAAGGTGTGTCCCAGCTCCAAGCTTGATTTTGACCCAGGTGTCCATGTGTAATAAGATCAACAGGTTTAAAAGGGCCCTCGGTATCCCCCATTTTTCCAGTTTCTGCCATAGCCTAGCGTGGTCTAGATGATCTAATGCTGCAATATAGTCTATAAAGCATACAAATAGCGGTTGCTTTGCCTCTTTGGCTGCATCAATCAGCAGTGCCAGAGCCATGATGTTAGTGGCGGTTCTCAGCCATCTGCAGAACCCAGTCTGGTTTATGTGGATGATGGATTTTGACGAGGCCCAAGTTGTTAATTCTTCCAGGATCACTCCCTCGTAATACTTGGCTTCTACGTTGATTAAAGCAACAAGTCGTTAGTTGTTTGTTTTAGTCTTATTGCCCTGTTTATAGGTGTGGCTAATCATGGATCTCTTCCATGTTTGTTTAATGTATGTCATTGAAGACTGGCACAAGCGCTTTACTCCAATACTCTGGATCATGTTTGTACAGAATTGGTGGTATTCGGTTAGGGCTTGGGCACCTTCCAGCCTTCCTTTAGCTATGTTTATCATGATTTGTGATGTTGGTATTTCATAGCATTCTTCATTGCTGTTTGGTGATGCTTCTTTACCTACTGGCGCTCCGGCCCTGGGGTATTTTTGTCTGTTCAGAACAGCACCTCGACTTGAGTTTTCATTAGGTTTGACGCTGGTCTCTTCCTTGAACGTATTACCCCTATCCCTTTGTTTGGCACGGATTTCTTCCCCAACCACTTTCTCCTCATTTTTCTTGTTGATGAAGTGATTATGTAAGTATTTTGCCCAGTTGTCCTCTGTGAAATGAGGATTTATCCCTTGGTGAAGTGGCTGTTGCAGGCTGTTGATTGCCTGCCAAAACCTGGCACTATTCTTTAGTTTTGAGTCATGCAGTATCCCTGCCCAGAGTACTTAATTTCCTTGCCTTTTCTTGGCCCGTTATCTCCTTTTTAATGTTGCCTTCAATTTTTGCAGATCACTTTGCAGTGCTATGTTTTGAGGATTCCTGCGTAACTGCCTTAAAGTTTGAATAATTGAGTGTTTAAGATTTCTTATCTGAGGGGTGATTATGTTTGTAGACGGAAGAGCCGCTTTTGCTACCATTTTCGTTCCTATCCGGGTTGCAAATTTATTTCCTAGAGCCATGCTGTTGTGGGTTTTTTTTGTTTTTTTTTTTTTGACAATTTTATTAATAAACTGCATGATTACTTAAAATCTTTACAGTATAAGATTAAAAAAAAAAAGAAAAAAGATTTATGAACGTCCAGACTCACCCCCTCACAAATCCCATCCACACATAAAAGTGAAAGTCACTTTGGGTTAAATATTAGCATATTAGTCCTGATTAGCTGTCCAGAGCAGAGTTCTTTTAAAAGGAGTGATGTATAGGTTGTACCAGTATTTCCCAACTGATAAGGGGAGGCACATGAAAGTTCGGTAAAGTCAATTCATGTACCAAGGGCTGTTGACGAAAGATGGATTCTTCGTGGGTCTTTAAACCAGCCCAGATTAGATAACTGGGGCGAAAGGCTTCCAGTTACTTTGCAGACAATGCCGTTGAGTGGGAATCGAGTGCCATTTTTACCTGGTGTATAAATTTCGCAACTCTGGCTATCAGACAGGTCGTGGAGACTGAGAGGCACCAGTCCGAAGCCTCTCTGCAAGTTCTGTAGTCCGTATTCCATAAAATCGGAAGCAGCAAGCGATGGCGGTCATTGGCCAGCTTTGTGCAGCAGCACAGCAAGTGTAGCCAGGATTCCCTGCGGTAATTGCATAGACGACAGGCCAGGGTGCCATCCGTACGGGCCCATTTGGGGTTGAAGTCCATGATCCTGAGGGCCAAAAGTCGAAAATACAAAATTTTCTTTCTCGCGCAAGTGGATACTGGATCTTGCAAGTAAGGTTGGGGTTTACCTGGAATATATGATTTGTCCAGGGCCTGAGTTAGTGGATTTTGCCGAAGAGATGCAAGGTCAAGTCCAAAGGAGATGATCCGGACTTGGCGCTTAACTGCTTGGGCCCAGGCTGAGAAAGGAATTTCATGCAGGGGCAAACTCCTTCTTTCGATTTTCAATGCTGCAATAGCTTGTCCTACCTTTGAATACCAGGGGGAGCCCACCTCATCAAAGATTGATTTTAGGGAGTGCTTTAGCGAATGTTCTGGTGCTTTCAATACTCTAATATAGAGTTTTAAAAGGTCCCCCAGTAATACCAGCTCAGGTCGCTTAAGGCCTATTTCTAGCCTTAATCTAGTGTTCCTTGCGTATCTAGGGGCCTGTAGCACCATCTTATAGGCTTTCGCTTGGGCAGCGTTTACCACTTTGTCAAATGCACCAGGGTAGGCTATATGCCCATATGAAATGGCAGGGATCAGTTTTGCCCGGAGCACTGTCAACATTGGTTCTGCTGAGGGACTGTCCAAGCGGTGGCATAAGCGTCTTAACGACAGAATGGTTTTGTTAATTTTGGGTTTAAGCTCCTTCAGATGTTTGACTGCAGAGGCACTCTCAGAGACCCAGGTGCCCAGATAGTTGTAGAATGGGGCAGTGACGATACGGTGCTCCCCCAGAGACCATGAAGCTTCTTTTTTGAGGGGGTATTTGCCAAAAATGACGATTTTGGTCTTGCTCACGTTGATCCGTAAGTCATTTGACTTATTGTATAGGGCCAAACTGCTTAAGGCTCTTTGGAGCCCCACCCTAGTGTGGTCCATGATCACCGTGTCGTCTGCATACTGGAGTGTTCCCAAGACGAGCCTCCCCAGTTTTGGAGGTGCTAAGTTGGCATCTTTCAGAGCTGTCCCCATGTCCGCAGTATACAAGTTGAAAAGCATGGGGGCCAAGACGCACCCCTGCTTGAGGCCCGAGTTGGTTTCAATTCTTTCAGTTGTTATTGTGGGGCTTAGCTTCACCTTGACCCAGGTGCCCTCATAGAGCGCTTTTATAGCTTTTAGCAGAGCCTGTGGTAGCCCCCACGAGTCAAGTTTTGCCCAGAGCCGACCCCTGTTCACTCGGTCAAAGGCTGTGGAGTAGTCTATGAAACAGCAGAACAGGGGCGGTTTGTTCCTCGTATTGGCCTTCTTCGCGAGGTAGGAGAGGGCTAAGATGTTGTCAAGAGTGGAGCTATGGGCCCTAAAGCCGGTCTGTGTGGGCGGAAGAATGCCGTTCTTGTCCACCCAATCCTCCAGATCCCTGAGAAGAAGGCGGGCGTAAATCTTTGCTTCTATGTCGAGGAGAGCTATAAGCCTATAATTGGCCGGGTTCGTGTGGTCCCCCTTTTTATGGATGGGGAATAGAATAGAACCTTTCCAAGAGGATGGCAACATTGCCGTGGCAAAAGAATGGTTAAATAAAGGGGTGAGTCTGGATGCAAAAAAGGCTGAGGCGGTTTTCAGAACCTGGGCCGGAATCCCATTTGGGCCTGGAGCGCCATCAGTTCTTATGGCCTTGATGCACTTTAGTACCTCCATTTCTGTGAATGATCCGGTGCAGGTCGAGTTTACGCCTTCTGACGTAGCTCTTTCGGATTCGATAATTTCCGCCGCCACCTTGGACCACGCACGGCTTCCTGCAGTGGCCTGATTTGACTCGCAGGTATACAGCCCCTTGGCATACTGTTCCCACACTTTCCCTGCAACACTATTTTCCTTTTGCTCTCCTCTGGGGGTCAGACTGTTAATGAAACGCCAAAGCTTGCTATTGTCATTACCTTTAATTAAGGAGAACACAGTCAACCAATTCTGTTCAGTCTGCAGTTTTTTGTGGGCCCAGACTTTCTTTTTATAGTCTGTTCGCAGAGCAGCAATGGAATATCTCCCTGACAAATGAGTGCCTTTCTTTTGTGCCCTGATTGCCTTGTTTAGAGCACGCTTGCACTGTGACAGGCACCACGATGTTACACGGCGAGGATCAGAGTGGAATTGGCGACTTCTTGGATGATGGTTATTGCCCAGACGTTCCAATAAGTCGGAGGTCAGAGTTTCCCAGAGGTGGGTGATGTTCTTAGTTTGAACTGGGTTAGGTTCTTCCTCCCTTCTAGCTACATAGTCTAGCAGGCTATGACTAAGATTGGTTGACCATTTTATTCTTTTAAGCACATTGTGATGTTCCTCCCCCGTGGTAGTTCCAATAACTGCTTGTAATTCTGCTTGTACCCGCGCCAGATTGAATGTGGCGCGGAGGGGCCTGTGATCGCTTTCCTCTCTGTCGTCCACTGTGAAGTTGCAAAGATTGTGGGCAAGCCCTTCATTGATAAAGATGTAGTCTATGGTAGAGACATTTCTAAAGGTCGGAATGGTGGTCCATTCTGGTTGGGTCTTTTTTTGTATTCTATGAGTGGAGTGCAGCTTAAAATTTGCGAGAAATTCAGTCAATGGGACTGACTTCTTGCTTGATGGAGTCTCCGAAGTTAAACCCAAGCCTCTGTGATTGAAGTCGCCCGCGATTATTACGTCTTGGTCCTTCCAACTTATTAAAAGATCTTCCAAAATTGAAATAAGTGATTCCATGGCCTGGAAGGATTGATACTTGATTGGGTTGAAATAACAATTAATTAGTAAAAAGGGGCGAGATTTTCGACCCGATGACAACCCACTGATTAGGATGGCTTGAAGATCAGGAGACCCCAACTTTAATTCAGTTGTGTTAATTTTGCACGCATGACTTACGTAGATAGAGAGGCCCCCTGACGGGCGTCCGAAGATTGTCCTTTTGGTCGCTGGTTTAAAATGTTCGTAAAAGCTACCGATGGCGGTCGTTGCCCTTGCCCAGGTTTCCTGAATACACAGTATGTCCCCCTGTGCGAGGTATTCAGGTGTAGTTATGTCCCTAAAGATGTTGCTCATCCCCGCAATATTCCATGAGATGATGGATAACTCGCGGACTAGGCCCCTAAGTGGTTTTGAACAGGCGTTATTTACATGGCTGTTTATTAGGTTAGGGACACTGTCTCCATGTGGCCTCCAGGTGATCCGATGTCTGGAAATGCCGCCGCACGCTCCGTTGCCCGTCATTTTGCTGGATTTTAATTTTTAGCGGGGTTTTTGCCCGCCCTGATTTCGCCCCTATTTCTGGGCGGGTGTGCCTTATGCCTTTGAGAATGGATGACGGTTCTGGGGTGTCCTGTTGCGGCAACAGGACGTGTGGATATTTCAGTGTACTTGGTGCTGCAACTTCAATGCCCCATTCAGCGAACAGTGTTGCTTCCTTAAGGACAGCCTGTTGGACTTGCTGACTCGCAAGTCCGATTATGGTGGAATCGTCATGAGTGTCTGTCTCCAGTCTCTTGAATGTCACCCACTTGATGTTTTCTGAGGTGATTTGGGCCAGGGAGGCAATATGGCCAAACAGGCGGACAATGTTGGACCTGTTCAAGATGTCAAATGAGCCTTTTGCTGTGTACCTTGGGGTTAACTGCAGCTCATAGGTGGATTGTTTGTTTTTTTGTGTGATGGACCACAAACTCACCCCTTCTCCCTGGAGCTTTAGCCTCTGGTAACTGAAATTTAAAGGATTTTTGTGAGTGGGTTCTGGCTGCTGCCCATTGGGCCCCATGCTTGATTGGCCTTCCACACTCGGACATCCTTGCCACTCCCCCTGGTCTGGTGCTAAGTTTAGGTGATTTTTGAGTGCAACTCCTGGTTGCTGATTCCCCTGCCCCTCAGTTTGTAGACCTACCACTCTAGACTGTACTGGCTGTGTGCCCTGTTGTAGTTTGGGATTTGTTACAGACTCATGTTTCAGAACCCAACCAGAAGGGCTGGGGGCACTTAATGGAGCGGCGACGGCCACCTGTGAAGGCCTTTGTTGGAGAGGCTCATTGGTTTGACCCTCCATGAGAGGGATTTGTTGACTTTGGGCCTCACCGCGAACAAGAGGTGCGTCACATGACTTGTCCATTTTAGACACCTGCTTGGGTAAGAAAATGGGGAAGAGTGGTTTAGGGATGCGTTTAGTTTCAGTGTCGCCCAGAGTTGATACCACCGAGGGTGTGTTTCTGCTTCTAGCTTTGGACTTCTTAAGTTGTTTTTTGAGTCTTTTTTTGGCTCTTCTTGATAACGGGGCTTTGGCACTTGCTAATGCTCCTTCGACCCTCTCCACCTGAGAGGTAGTAACAGACAGGTCATCACTAACGGACTCGAGATCCGAGACCTCGGGGTCACCATTCCCTTTATTAGCCAAAGTAAAGTTAATGCGGGGCCCTACTAGGGGAACCTTTGAGGCGCTATTGCCCGTTGTACTAAGGGTTGCTGTTTCGGCATGCTCTGTCGTCTGTGGTGGTGGCTTTTGCGCGGCTTGTTCTTGCGTGGTTGTCTCGCCCTGACCCTTGGCTAATGCAAGCATCTCTTTTAAGACTTCAGGTAGACTTGCCCATTTATCAATTAAGACGTCACAGGAATTGGTGCTGGCGGCATGAGCTTGTTGGACATTAAGTTGAACTTCCAGCTTTGCCAGCTTATCATCTTGGCACACCAAATGCTGGGCTATCGACTGCAAAAGTTCGATTTGGAGTTCCATCTTTGCGGACTGCCATAGCAGTGCCCTGGCCATTGTGTCCTGGACTTCTCTTATTGCTGACAAGTTAAGGTCTTTAGAGGTGGGTTCATCAATTGGGTCGGTTAAGTCTTGGTGATGAGTTAAACTCAGCGGACTCCAACCCTCCGTTTGTGCAGTTCTCGGGGCCTTAGCTCTTCCTATATTAATAGGGGTAGTTTCAAGTGTTCGTTCAATGGTCTGTTCCAATTTTAATAAAAACGAAGTTGTTGGAACCTCCGTACCTTGGGGGATTGGCCTCTGTATTTCCCTAGGTGTCACAATTGCATTCAGACCCTTGCCTGTGCCTGTGCACTTTGGGGAGGAGGATGCGACAGCCTCGCTTGTCCTCCCAGTATCTGAATCCACGTTTGCCCCCAGATTTGGCCTATCGTGAATGTCGGCAATGACCCTAATCGGGCTCTTTGTCCTGGCCTCAGGCTGAAAACAAGCATCAAGGCTCCCAGGTGATTCGAAGTTAGCAGACTCGCAGGCGTAAGAATCCCTTAGGTCCAGGTGGATCTTTGGGATCCCCGGTATGGCATTGGTCGCGGGATCTTGTGACGTTTCATCCAAAGGTGAGGGGCAGTTTGAGGCCTGAAAGAATTGAGTGATAAGGCCTTGGGGGAGGGAATTGCCAGAGACCAGATCCTGGGATTTTTGGGTGCTTATGCTTCTGGTTACCCTTCTTTGAGCTAGACTCTCAGGGTTCACTTCCCCCTCATCCTCCGTGCAGGATTTAGTCTTCCTCAGCGTCATCTCTTTTTGCGCCGTTTGCTGGGGCTAGGCTTGTTTGTGCCTGATTGTGCTGGGGGGGAGGGAATACCAGTACTAGTGCTGATGTGGGCCCCTGGGTTGAGCTGTGTTTTTTGTTTTGAGGGCGTGGAGGGGGATGGAGGGGGTTAGCAAGCGGTGCACACGAGGGGGGCTGCAAGCTGGAGACCTAGTCTACCAACCCCTCAGACCGCACCCTCTGGCTCTTACTTAGCGGCGACCTCTAACGGCTGCCACGCTTGCCTCCACCTCTTACCTCTTGTCTCCCGCGTCGGCAGATACACAGATGTACAGGCTGGTCTCAGTGGCTCCTGCGACTCCCACCGCCTCAGGGGAAGCCCTCGCTGCTACTGTTCCTGCTGCTGAGTGTTCCCGCGGCTTCTGGAATGCTCCTGCCGCTGTAGGGGACCTTGCTGCAATCCTCTCCGCTTTCCAGACTGGCCCTGAGCTGACCAAGAGCTCTCGTGGCCCCGGCCGGCTGCCTGCCGAGGGCTCCCGCCGCGACCGGGCCGTTCCCGAATTTTGCCCGCGGCCGCTGCTGCAAAGGCTGCGAGTTCTGGCGGCCACCTGCGGTCGAGCTCCCGCGCTCTGGTCAGCACTGCACACCACAGGGCAGGGAGCAACCAGCCTGTGAGCCGTTTGAATCGGCAGATGGGGACGAGTGACAGGTGTGAAGCCGAGGGCCGGCCGCCCGACCGGCAGCCTGCTTTTCTTTTCCCTTCCCTTGCTCACTGCTCTCTGCGGTGGCTTTCCGCTTCCCTCGGCAGCAGTGCACTCGCCTCGAGGCAATGGCGTTCTGGTGTGCACACAATTCAGCTCTCTGGCTCCCTCCTGTTGTGGGTTGAGTTGTCATGTTGTTTTCTTTGCAATGGAGGGTCTTTGTGGATTTAGTTAGCTCCTCAATCGAGGTGAGGCTACACCTTATCCATTTGAAGTCAGAGGTGCATTCTGTACCACTGCTTTTGCTCGCCTCCAGGAGGTTTCTTAAGTTTACTTTTAATGGCACATCTTGTGGTAAGTGATCACTTTGGTGAAACAAGGGGAGAGTTACAAAGGTGTTATCAAGATGTGAGGTGGTGGTCATTGAGTAAAAGGTTGGAATCGGTGGTTTATCTTCGATAAATCAACCGTTTAAAGCCCTCATGTTTAGGTGTTCGATCTCTTTTAGTAAATAGGTTGATGATCTTTTTTGTTTAAGTATGCTGCCCCCTGGTTCGGGATTTCTCACTCTTCAGCTAATTCCCGTGCTAACTCGTCTTCACTCGCAGTTCCAAGAAGGTGGAGGTTAAAGTCACCTGCTCATATGATGTTCTCTGTATTACCCTCTTCTAAGATTCTTGACAGTTCTTTAATTGGTTATTTGCCAGCTGTTGACCTGTGCTACTGGTGTATATATGTATTGATTATTGTGATTGACCATTCTTCTTCATTGAAGTTAATTTTTGTTACCACCTGTATAGCACTTGGGGCTGCTATACATGCCTTTACTGGTTACATGATTCCTATTGTAGATACTGTTAAGGATGCAATGAAATCCTTTTGGATAGTTGAGTAGTTTTTGCAAATTCTGTGCCCCATTAATAGTGTATGACAAATCCGAAGCAGACAATACGAAAGAAGAGTGTACAGTTTATATGAGATTGATCATGTATACAGCATTCAAAAAGGTGAAGAAAATGATTTGTGAGGTCCATTAAGGAGATTTGTTGTAAGTCTGGAGAGTTTAGCAAATACCAATGGCAGTGTTATAGGTTTAGAAGAAGCATTGTTACAAAAAGCAAATGTTGGCGAGAATGGGACGTGTTTGCTTTGAGAACTTTGACCCTACCTGAGGAGAAATGGCCTGTGATCTAGAGAGGAACACTTGTGTGCATGTGCAAATGTTGTCATTTTATTCATATCCTTAATGACTATGGACCTTATTTAGAGTTTGGTGGACAGAATTCTCTGTCAAAATGTGGCAGATATCCCTTCCACCTTATTAAAAGTGCCATAGGCTACATTTCACTTGTAATGTGGTGGATGGAACATCTCCCATGATTGTGACTGAGTAGCCTATCTGCAAAACTCTAATAGGCCCTATTGATGGACTATTAAAGGCATCTGAGATCAACCTTCAAATGTCTGTGAAACTGTATGACTATGTTTGCAAGGTGCAATATTCTATGAGTATGTGTGAAGGTCCAAGCACACAATTTGAGAGATCATGTTACATTTGATAGCGCAAGAAAGGATAACAATAATGATGAGTGGGATTAATATATGATTGCATTAATTGGGCAGGCATGGGCAAGGCTATTTCTAGATCGGAAGGGGGGAAGGGTACCAACATGATAAGGTGATGACGAAATTGTAGGGTGCAAAGTCAAGGGATTGCTACCTTACCCCATGTGATGTCAGGTGATATGGAATGCAATGCCTCAAAGAACTTTGGGGGAAGAGTCATAGGGAGATTAGCAAAATAATGTAGTAGCCTTGGCAGCACCACCATTTTGGTTAGAGCAATCTGACCTGTTACTGATCTTGGGATTCAGGATCAGAAAGTGGACATTCTGCATAGTGCAGTCACTACTCGCCCATAGTTACTATTCAGAACATCTTTTTTGCAGAAACCCTTGTTGTGGTTATGTACCAAGACTAGAATCTAGTGAGGTAATTTTCAAGCACATTTACAAGCCGTGACAAAACACTCAGTTTATTACCAACAGATGTGTAAAATTATAAATCATTGACTTAAAACCCAAATCTTCATTATGGAATTTGATAAATTTCGCAACTAAGACTTTTTTCAACAATACTGTGAGAAATTGGGAAGATGTTTGAGGGGTTGTGAGCCCTTCTCAAGCAACAGTCACAATCCTTGTCAGGGTGAACCAAAGAATTCACTAGATTAACCTCTGGTCAACCCTCTGGTAGCTTGGCACAAAAGCAGACATGCTTAGTTTATGTCCGATTCCGATCCCGTTAGGAAGGCTCCCAGGTGGAACGTTCAGGAACGTGCAAATCCGATTCGTCCCCCTTTCCGAACGACCAAGTACGATGCGAAGATCTCGTCCGTGCTGACAGAATATTTTCTGAACCAGATCCTGGCAGTCCGAGTCGTTCGCATCTGAATCGTGCGATGCAATGGAGCCAGCTTCCCGAAAGAGCAAGTACGATGCACGATTCTGACAGCCGTATCGACTCCGTTTTGACTGGACAAAACGGCTGTGGGAATCAGACTTCAGGGGGGGCATAGCACTGGACCCTCCAAATCGGTCGCGGGGGGTACCCATGAGTCCCCCCTTTCCATGCATGCATGCACAGTGTGGCAGGCACCATGGGGTGCCCGCCACATGGTGCACACTTTCCCGACCCACTGCTATTTGCAATGGGAAGCCTGTGTACGCATTTGGTACACAGGCTCCCATTGAGTTCAATGGGACTCCGACCAAACCGAGTCCGTCAATATACGGACACATCGGAATTGGTCGTTTGGATTCCCGGAGCGCGAGTCTTTTGGAAAGCTCTCCGGATCTGAGACGTCCGGAGAGCTTTCCGAACGAGATCGGAATCGGGCCCTTAGAGGGAATATGTAAACTATTTATGCAGCACACATGCAGTAATAAAGTGTAAACAGTAAAAAAAATACTAAAATTTAATATATTATTTGAAGGTCTATAATCCAATTAGTAAAACAGGAGATATGCAGTTTTAAGGATTCAGGTAAAAAATATAGTCTAGAAGCACAAACCACCAACTGTGTTTATCTGGTCACGCCATACCAGGACAAAATCACAAGTTTACAGGGACCAAGTTAGGCCCGCTCAGAATTGTACCTTGTGGCCTGGATTGCACCGTGCAGCGGCGGTTCCAAGGAGCAATGCCGGGGACTGCATCGAATTATGTCACACTGGGTCAGTTCCAGTGAGAAGCTAGGAGGGCTGTGATTCGAGATCCTGCGTCATGTTGCATCATGCTGCTTCAGTTCAGATGAGAAGCTGCGAGGGCTGTGTCGGGTTGCTTGATGCTGGGTCGATTCGGATGGGGAGCACTGCTGAGCTGACAGAACACCTTAATCCCTACTTCCAAGGTTCAAGGACTGTAGAGGCACCACTAGGGGGGTTAGAACTCACAGTAGGCAGAATCCAGGTGCAGGGTCCACTGTGGTGGACCTGGGTTCAAGGTGTAGGTTCAGTTCTTCTTCCTCAGGCAGCTGGGCAGCAGAATAGTCCTTCTTGCGTGAAGAGCAGCAGAGCTGAAGGGCAGTGCTTGTTGCAGCAGGGCAGCAGAGCAGCTGAGAAGCAGAGCAGTCCTTCCTCTGTGTCTTCCACAGTCCCAGAAGTGATCTTAAGAGTTTGGTTTGAGGGTCCCATTGTTATACCCAGTGCCTCCTTTGAAGTGGGAGAAGCTTCTGGACAGTTCCTCCTATAGAAGTGTCTGTAATTTCCTGCTTCCCTGCCCTGATCCCAGTCTGTCTGGGGGCACAGTAGGCTAGTGTGAAGTATTTTGTGAGTGTGCAGGGCCAGTGCCTTTAAAGTGCATTTGTGGTTGGTGATAGCTCCGCTCTCTCATTAAGTCAGGAAGGCTCATCCTGCCAACTCCCAAACCCTCTAGTGTGATACTGTCTGTGGGGAATACACAAAGGGCAACCGCCAATAACACCTATTCATATGACCCAGGAACGGGCTTCAGGCGCCAAATGGTTAGGATAAGAAAATGGCAATGCTCTAAAAGTGACATTTGCATACATGTGACTTAATATCTGACTTTTTTTCCCCATGTCTGTATTATTTTAAAGAAAACATAAACATAAATTGTGCTGAAAACACATCATACAGGGCCAGATGTATGACGGAAAATTGCATGCGCAAACAGGTCTGCGACTCGTTTGTGCATGCAATTTTCCTCTGGGCCATGTACTAACACTATTTTGCAACTCGCATATAATTTGTGAGTCGCAAAATAGTATTTTGCGACTCGCTATGAGGAAGGGGCGCTCCCTTCCTAATAGCGGCTCACCAGCCATGTACGAATGTTTTGCTTAATGCAATCGTAAATGGGAAGGGGTCCCCAGGGCACCCCTTCCCCTTTGCAAATTCAGGGGAATATATTTTTTAGGGGCGGGCAGTGGTCCCATGGACTACTACCTGCCCTTAAAAAATGAAACGAAAACGTTTCTTTTTTTTTTTTTTAAATGCAGCCCGTTTTCCTTTAAGGAGAACGGGCTGCATTTAAAAAACAAAACAGTTTTTTTAAAAGCAGTCCCAGACATAGAGGCCTGCTAGGCCCAGCAGGCCACCATTCCTGGGAGAGCCAGCCATTCCAAATGGGGTCGCAAATTGTGAGTGCCTAATTAATATTCATGAGGCTCGCATTTTGCGACCCCATTGGGAATCACAATCAGTGTCTCAGACACCGTTGTACATTTGAAATTGCTACTCGCAATCGAGCGCAATTTGCGAGTTGAAATTTCAAATGGTCGTACATCTGGCCCACAATTCAGAGCCCAAACTGGGCCCCAATACAAACACAGTGGAGTTGCACATTTACATATTTTTACCATCATCAGGTCACCAAATAGTTATAAGCATCAATAAAATACAGTACAGTATCACAGTGCCAGAAACCGTCTTGCACGTGCCCAACTAAAACAGGAGATAGTAGCCGGGACGTTCACGGGGGCACAGATCATCTCTCGGCTCCAAATTTTTGACATATGTCGCAGATCATGCCTTGGTCCCATCCCCACCTTACCTGCAGGCTTCCGCAAGGACATCCACCTCCATGTGCACCCATTTAAGTAGCATGCAGAGCCAGCACAACACTTCAGGTGTGCCTGTGACTTCCAGGACATGGCGATCAGGCTTTTGAATAGTGTGAATGCCAGGTCCACAAATCTATGTAGGTATTTATCCCCCTTGGCCCTGGGACTTATACCCAACAGGCAAGATTCAGGCATAACCAGAATCGCTCCATAGACTAGCATCGAGGTAATCCCACAATCTCTACCCAGGTTTGTGCCAGCACCAGACACTCCCACACCATGTGAATGAAGCCCAAGTCCAGCAGTCTGCACCGATGGCAAGCCGATGATGAATCAGGAACATGTGCATGATACGTCGTGTGTAGGGTATGTTTGGTGTACATAATTTAACAGCGCAAAGCAGAAACTTGGATTACGCGATATCCCTCAAACCTGCAGCAGTGCTTGATCCCATTCCTTGTCTGTCAGAGGCGTTCACAAATCACGCACCCAAAGCTTGCTCACCCTATTCTCCAGCTGATAGCATTGAGTCAATTAAATCTATGTAGCGGGCCATTATGAGTCTGCACGCACCCCCGTGAGATAGGGCCATGTGTAGCAGGAGTGCCATGGGCATCTCGTCCCTACCCCCAGTGTGCAGCAACCTCAAGGTATATCGCATACACCCCGCACAGTATCTCATGATTTCAGAGAACCCCCTGGAGCGCTGGCATTTTCTAGAGAGAGAGCAATGGGGAGTATGGTAACAGGGCTGCCTTGCCACTTATATACCTCTGCCAACAGTGATGTGCAACCTGCAGCTGCTGCATCGTGTGAGGTAGCCGAGGTCCCAGCGATGAGAGCCAGGTGTATATGAGTGCCCCATCAAGCAAGCTTCACACCGTCACCCACTTCAGGCAAGGGGCCATTCTCAGCCACTGCACCAGCCACTGCAACTGGGCCACCATGTAATAATTGGTACAGCACTGACCCCTTTGCTGAATGCCGTTCTGTCATCAGGCATATTTCCTAATGTGTGGAAAAAAGCTTCAGTTCTTCCTTTATTGAAGAAGAGCACTCTGGACCCCAAAGATCCTAATAGCTACAGACCGATCTCTAGGCTTCATTTCCCCGCCAAAATATTGGAAAAGGCAATGAACAACCAAATCTGCACATTTATCCATCTCAATAATTCTCTTGACTCATCGCAATATGGGTTCAGAGCTGATCATAGTACTGAGCTGGCTCTGTTAAAATCCACGGAGGACATCAGAGAAGCCGTGGACAGGGGAGGAAATGCTGTACTCATCCTATTGGACCTATCCGCTGCTTTTGACACAGTCCATCATAAAGTGTGTATGGACCGGTTGTCTGAAATTGGTGTAAAGGGATCTGCTTGGAATCTTCCACATTTTTTCCTATCAAATAGGTCGCAAACGGTCGACCTGGATGGTAATAGCTCGGAACCTTTTTCACTTCCTTGTGGGGTGCCACAGGGCTCATCTCTTAGCCCAACGCTATTTAATAATTACGTGGCACCATTGGCTGGAGTTATCAGGTCCTTTGGTTTCCAGCTCAACTCTTACGCTGATGACACACAAATTGTGCTATCGCTGACAGAGGGAGCTGAAAAGGAGGCCGGGGATCGTTTTCATGACTGTATGAGCACCGTTTCGGTTTGGATGTCCTCCAACTGTTTAAAACTCAACTCCTCCAAGACCGAGGTCCTAAAGTTTGGTAATAATCCCCGGGTGTGGACACCGGAGTGGTGGCCAGAGGACCTTGATCTATGTCCAGTACCCTCAAGAAAAGCCCAAAATTTGGGAGTTCTGGTCGATAACAAACTTACTATGGGGAACCAAATAAGTATGGTGACCTCAGCCTGCTTTATGGTTCTCAGAATAATCAGGAAAATTGGTGATGGCCCTTATAATGTCGCGTCTGGACTATTGTAATAGCTTATATGTCAATGCGCAAAAACAACATTTGAATAGGCTTCAATTGGTCCAGAACGCAGCGGCCAGAATGCTGTCTGGAACACCGAAGTTTGTTTCTGTTAAGGGAGAACTGAAAAAAGTGCACTGGCTACCAGTAAATCTAAGGACACACTTTAAGGCTCTGTGTATTGTTTTTAAGGCCGTCAATGAAACAGGTCCTGAGTTTCTCAAACGTAAACTCCAATGGTATGTCCCAGGCAGGATGTTAAGATCAACAGGCGCTAAACAAGTGCAAGTTGCCTCCTTCAAAAAAACACAATTGGGGAGGTAGAAGCTTTATTCTTTGTGCCTCTAGAGCTTGGAATGAGCTCCCTTTTCAGCTTAGAAATGCCCCAGACCTTTTTTCTTTCCGTAAGGGCTTGAAGACATGGCTCTTTTCTCAGTAGCACTTTGTCAGCCCCTCCAGGTAACCAGTATTTAGCACCAGGACACCCCAGGGTAACAGTGCTCTCTATAAGTAGAAATAACGTAACATAACATAACATAATAGAGCTCAAAATTAGGAGCGCCAAGGCCCTCTTCCTGCATAGGCCTATGGAGCCAAGAGAACGCTACACGCCGCCTGCCCGTTCCACAAAAGCTTATTAAGATCTGCAAAGAAGCGAGTGGGAAGCCTAAGGGGCAGTTCCATGAAAAAGTGTAGCCGGCAAGGGAGAATGAGCTTATTGGAGATCGCCAACCTACCCACAGGGAAGAGAGGCAGCAACGTCCAGAACCGTAAGGATCCCGGGATGGAGTTCAGAACCCCACCCAGATTCATTTCAAGGAGCTCTGCATTGAAGTGAAATACATGTATTGCTAAGTACTTAAATGTATTGAATTACCATATAAGCCTAGAAGGTGGTAGACTCCCCCTGTCCTGCTCTGAGATTTGGTTAAGGGGAAACAAGCAATACTTGGGCCAATTCCCTCTAAGGCCCGATATTGCCCTGAGTTCCCCCAGTAGAACCATCAAGTCTGGGAGCGAGGCCCCAATGTCACATAGGTAGACAATGGCATCGTCAGTATATAAGGAGACCACATGGTGGACATCATGTGCCTCAATCCTCCAATGACGTTCACACAAACGTAATTTACAGGCCAGCAGTCCCATTGTTAAATTGGAGATCATCGGCGATAAAGGGCACTCCTGCCAAGTGCTCTGTTGTATGTAAAAACCATTGGATATCTGCTGCCTGAACCTTACCTAGAATTTTGTAATCGAGGTTCAAGAATGAAAACATTCAATAGGACTGAAAGTCCAGCAGGTTCTTGCCCCATTTGGGGAGTATCACTGTGAATACCTTCCAGAGGGCGTCCTAGGAGTGGACCCTTCTTCCTCCCCTCATTATACACCTCGAGCAGTCTGAGAGATAGTGAGGCACTGAAGACAGCATAATATTCTGTTGGGAGCCCTTCCGTACCTGGGGCGTTAGCACGAACATTCTGCACTATAGCCATACGGATCTCTTCAACCTGTAGGGGAGCATCATGCTCTGCCCATTGCAGGAGATCTAATTAGGGGAGGGGGAGCTCACTGAAGAAATCCCCTACTTCATCAGCGGAAGGAGTGGCAACCTCCGCATACAGGGCCTTGTAGTAGGCAACAAAGGCATAGTTAATGTCCCGCTGAGTATTAACATTAAAATACGGCTTTACCATTAAGGGGGTTTTAAATTCCAATTCCTCAGACACCAAACATGGCTTTCTTGCCTGCTTCTAATCAAAAGTTATCACTTATTAAATGTAATAAGATAACTCAATGTTATGCTATGGGAGAGGTAAGCCTTGCAATTTTCACTACCAGGACATGTAAAACTTAAAAGTACATGTCCAAATTTTTTAAATACTATGCACCCTGCCGTAGGGATTGTTTAGGGCATACCTAGGGGTGACATATGCATTAAAGAGGAGGTTTAGATCTAGCAAATGGTTTATTTTGCCAGGTCGAAATGGCATTGTAAAACGGCACACACAGACTGCAATGCCAGGCCTGAGATATCTTTATAGTTTAATTATTTTATTGCACGCTGCGAAAAGGGCAAGTTCACAAAAGCCGAGCCACATGGCTCCATAGCAGTATCGATCAGTATATTTTAAAAGCCAAGAACAACATAAAAGAAAATAAGAACGAGAACCTTCCCACCCCCCTCCCTAAGAGATAGAAAGGGAAGAAGAAGAAATGTTGAAAGAGAGCCACCCCCCACCCCTACCCGGTCCATATTGACACAGGAGCGCCGTGTCAAGCGAAGCGAGAGTCCTACAGGGGAGCCCACCTATGCAGGGACATCTTGCGATGTGAGGCGCAGCAGGCGAAGATATTTTGGGCAATAAAGCTCCGGAATTCTTGCGTGAGCAGTGAGAGAAAAGGCTGCCACTAGTCGCTGAACTAGGAACCCTTCCCAGCTAGCGTGAGTGAGATTTTTTCCATGCCCAGTACATGCCACAGTCGGTGGTACCAACCTGAATGTGCAGGGATGCGTGGGGTTTGCCAGTGAATTAGTATGTTCTGTACGGCTGTGCCCAGTGCTATAGCTATCAGCTTCCCTCCTCTAGATTTCAGTGGGTAGGTGAGCGGGTTAGGCACCCCCAAGAGGACATAGGCGGGAAACCTAGGAAGTTCAGTGTCAAGGTGCTTGTCCACGTCGTCGAGAACGTGCGTCCAGTAGTCCTGCAGATGTTCGCAATCCCATAAGAGGTGGACCAGTGTGCCTCTCTTCCCACAGCCCCGCCAGCAATCCAGGCTTTGCTTCGGGTCAGTTCGATGTAGCCTCGCCGGAGTATAATACCAGTGGTACACCAACTTGGTGAGGGTTTCAGTGAGACCTGTGTGTGTTGCAGTGTGGCGCGCTCGGTAGCAAACACCCTCCCACTCCTCAAGACTAAGGGAGCGGCCCAGATCATTTACCCAGCGCGCACGGCTCGCATGATATGTGTGTGTATATCTGGATAAGAGCATCTTATAAAGGCCAGAAATTAACTTTTTATTGGAGGTCCGCGTGATGAGCCATCGTTCGAACGCGTTAAGGAGTCGAGTGGCCTGGGATCGGTTATCAGGGTGCATGGCCCAATGTCGGACTTGTAGGTAGTGCAGCCGTTCGGATTCTGGGAGGCTGTAGTCCGCCCAAAGCTGCGAGAAGGGGATGATGTCGCCCCGGGTAAATAAAAGACCTAGTGCTCGACAGCCAGAGTCCCGACACAGCCGATAGGGCTGATGGCCCATTCCGTGCCCAAAATTTGGATTGTCCACCAAAGGTGTGAGCGGAGATGGGAAAGTTGTGAGGCCATGGCGTCTATTTGTCCGATCCCAGATGGTGAGAAGTGAGCGCGTCACTTCAGAGGCGTAAAGATTGGGAGGGCGGTGACCCCGTGACAGGAAGGGTATTTTCATGAGGGACGTGCCGGCCACAGCCCGATCCTGAAAGAGCCAATGTTTTTCAGACTTGGCCCGGCTCCACTCCACTCAGTATCAAAGCTGTGCAGCTTAAAAATAAAGCGTAAGATCTGGGATACCCAGACCCCCTTCGTAGGGTGGGAGAAATCTGACGAACCGTTTGAGGCGCGGTTTGCATCCTTGCCAAATGAAGTGAGAAAGCTCCGACTGCACCTTGTGGAGCCAGCCAGTAGGTGGCTGCAGGGGGAGCGCCTGAAATAAGTAGAGAATTTTGGGGAGGACTGTCATCTTGACAGCCGCCACCCGACCCAACCAAGAGATCTGATCGTGCTTCCACCACTGCAGCTCAGCGCGGATGTGGTAATGGAGAATGGAGTAGTTGATGGTGCGCATGGCTTGTAGAGTCGAAGCCAATTGTACCCCCAGGTACAGGACTGTGTCTGCGGACCAATGTAAGGGGTAGAGAGCCCGTAGGGTCTCCAACTCCCGTGGTGACAGAGAGAGGTTCATCGCTATAGATTTGGACAGATTGACCTTAAACCCCAAGGCACCGGCAAAGGCATCCCCTGAGATATCTTTAAACAGCTCCTTAAGTACATTTAGTACTGCAGGTCCACTAGTAGCATTTAAATTGCCGGCCCTGGGTACATGCAATACCACTTTATTAGGGACTTACAAGTACATTTAATGTCTCAATTGGGTGTAAGCCAATTTTACCATGTTTAAAGGAGAGAGCACAAGTACATAACCACTGGTTAGAAGTGGTAAAGGGCACAGAGTATTAAAAGCCAAGAAAACGGGTTCAGAAAACAGCCGGGTGAAGACAAAACATTTGGAATGGCTCTGCAGAGAGGGTCATGTCCAACATGATCCACCCCCAGTGAAAACCCAGTGTAGAATAATCAATACCTTTTATGGAGTGCCACTCGCTGAATGTTGTGGGGGCTGCAGAGACTTCAGCAGCCACCCAGCAGCCTTAAAAAAGTAAGTCTCCTGAGTCAGGGGTGCTTACTGTAGTTTTTTTTAAAGCACTTCTAGCTGGAGCTCTTTGTTCTTCGGCTGGAGTCACCTTCTGATGGATTTTATAGCTGCATTTTGTAGCTTGAAAGATTTTTTTAAAAAGAAAATCAAACACATGTTGATTCTTTTTTTAAAGAGAACTTTATAACATTTTTTAATGACATCTATTTTTCTTAAACATTGCACTGTGTGAATTAATAAAAATATAATTATAATAATTGGTCCTTTTTTAACAAAGACAATACATGTGTGCTGACCAGAGGCGCAATTTCGGGGTGGGCTAATACAAACGTCGGGGTGGTGGGGCTAAGTCTTCCAGCAATAGTCGAGCCGCAGAAGCTCTAAGAAGGGGTGAAAACACAACAAACCGTTGTTAGCATGTAAATGGTCTTTTAAAGACCTGTGAAGTACTTGGGAGCGGCTGCAATAAGACAGTCGCCAGCCCTTTGAGCCCAATGGGCGTTGCGTGCCTGGTGCTGACTATATGTTGCTATCCACATCCCTTCATAAAGCCCCTTTTAAATGTTTGATATTGGGACCCTTTGACAAGCCTTACTTAAAATGACACCCAGGCCCTGTGTCTAACTCCCTGATAGGCTTGGATCATGTGCAGGAGGTTGGGCGCAGGGTCTGGCCAGCGGCATAGAGTTTTCTGCGCACGAGCGGCTGGATGCAGAGTCTAGCCTCAAGCCAGGCCCTGTGGCCAATTCCATGCCGTGCATTGCCAAAGACTGTGAGTGACGTGGGGTTGGCTGCCGTTTGCAGCGTGTGGTGGGCGTTACATATGGTAATAACATATTACTTTACATTAAAAAATCCTAGAAATTACTGAAAAAAACAAGTTTAAAATGATGTTTTAGATAGGTAGAGCAATAATATCTTAGTTTCCATCAAAGAAAAAACTGAGAAATGCACTGAAAAAAACAAAGGTTAAAGGGGCGTTATAGTTAAGTGAAAATGTCAGTTAAAACATACGTTTAAAGTTATAAAAACCACTGTAATTGACCAGTTATAGTTATGCCAAGTAACTATAACTTGTGCCCTAAGCTAACTATAATTTGTGCCCCACCATGAACAGCTTTGTCTTCAGTGATGCCATTACAAATATTGCAGTGATATTATCAATGATGTCATAGAACAAGTCATGAGTGATGTAATATGTGGGGTAAATAGCAGTGCATGCAAGGGCACTAGTTATAGTTACCTTAGAGTACAAGTTATACTTAATTGACATAACTAAAACAGGTGAATTTTAATGGTTTTATTAATTTAAAACATATGTTTTAACTGACATTTTCACCTAACAATAACGTCCATTTAACGCTTGTTTTTTTGGTGAAAAAAATATATATTCTAGCTGGCACCCATGCCAAATCTATTGACTTTGCTAATGCTTGTTTAAACTTGCATCCAAAGACACATCCCTGTGCCTGGCTTCACGTTGTGCTTCCCAATAATTCTCATTGAAGTGCAAAGATCCACGCTGTCAGTACTTCTGACTCAGTGAACACAAGGCAGGCGACAGCTCTATCAAAATAAGAATCATCTGGCAGTAATATTTTGAATTCTGACATTTCTTCAACAAAACATGCTTTCAAATGCAGTCTAAAAACCACTCTAGACATTACATTAAGTCTCAAGGCAATTCGCGCAGAAAGAAGAGTGCCGGATGCGAATCAAAAGAACAAGTGTCGATACGACTCCCAGCTTCAGATCTGAGGCAAACAGTGGGGAAGGTATACTTTAAGTACAGCCTGCTCCTAACAGTGTGCACTTACGCATCTGTGAGTGGCAAAGACAAACAATCCAATTCATCTTGGTTTGTTTACCACTGAAAATCTCAGGAGGATATTGCTTTTTACTTGGAACCTGCAGTAAATGTGCTTTCTATTTTTTTCTTTGAATTTAATGTCAGCAATTGGTGTTGAAAATATATTTAAAAAAATAGGTCTGCAGATAAATGTTTTAAAATGAGGTTGGGTGGCCAGCATGGCTCGGAGGTGGCTGGGCAAGTGCAGGGGGTCGCGCATGGGGAAATCTCTAGGAACCAGAAGCAGGCCCCACTGACTAATCACACGCTGCGATGCAGCATTCTGATTGGTAAGCACCCAGGCTCTCCTGACCAATCACAACGCTGCAGTGCAGCATTGTGATTGGTCATAATGTCCTGGTTGGATGCTCAGCCAGGGAATGGGGGCCTGGGCATGTTCTCCAAGCTTGCTGTAATGCAGCCTGCATGGAGAACAGGGAAAGTGCGCATGACTGTTTTTGGCAGCCCGAGAGGGCGGACCAAACAGTAATTGCCCACTTAGGAGTGGGCAGACCACCCCTGCCCCGCTCCAAGAGCAGAGCAGCCCTGCCCACCTGCCCGCCCGCAAAGCAGCAGAAAGCATAAAATGATATCAACTCAAAGTTATCATCTTATGTTTCTTCTTTGCACTGCTTTAAAGCAGTGGGGCGACGCTCCTCCAACATAGCAGAGGAGCCACCACTGGAAGAGGGTGAATCTTTTGTCATAGAGTTCAAGAAAAGTGCTCTATGGGATATTTGTTTTCAAAAGATATGCAACACTGTTGTATTGTAATTGCATTTAAATAGTGCTTACTACCCCTAACGAGGCACAAAGTACTTTAAGGCTTGTATGGATTCATTGTGAATACTTGATTCTGAGTTACATCACAGCATGACACCCCAAGGTTCTGAGAGGCTTCATATATAACTCGTGTTTCGCTCTCATGTAAGTCACTCTGAACCCCCTGGTGAAAAACATCCCTGATATGCCAAGTTAATGTCTATGATTCTATATTTTGTTACTCTCCTAGCTTGTCATATAACTCAGTGAGTTGAGCGCTCACTGCAAGGTTAATAGGAGTGCCAATAAGGTGGAAGATTATTTGCAGCAGCAAGTACCAGCAACCTAATACTTTGAACATATGATTGTATCTCTCAAGGATCTGCAGCTAGCAATATTTCATAGTTAATATATGAGCACAGCCATTCTGTATAAGTTGTTCACGTAGTTTTGTGGCACTATGTAGCCCATATGTGTCCATCAATATAATTCTTTGTAATATCTGTGAACATGAATGGGGTGAGAGGTCACTTATTAGTGGTGGATCAACACTACAGCCTGAAAATTCTCTTACTGTAAGCACAACGAGTGCAAATGAGACCAGGAAATCCCATTGCGTTGCTGGAGTGGAGCGAGGGCAAAGGACAGATAATCACTTGTAGAATGCTTTGACCTGACATAACATGTTTGCCTGTAGAAGAACCACAAATATTCACTCTTGCAAATACATATGGAATTTTAAGCAATTATGTGGATAACAATAATCACCCAATTTCTGATGGTAAGATAGTGCTGGGAAACAAAAATGATCCCAATCCCATGATTTTTTGGGGGATGTAGAATATAGATACAAATTAAACAAGTCATCACTAGGCACAAGAAGGCAGTAGCAGCAGTACACTGGAAGTAACAGTGGCAGAAATGGAAAAAAGCTTGTTGCACTGAAGTGAATGTAAGTAAGCAATGTAATTGAGTTGTAAAGATTGGTGTCCCTGTTGTTACATGCGGGCACCGACCTGTGGACTTTCATGAGCCGAGGTTTTTAAAACATGGTTGTCCTTTTACTATGTGTGATCTTCTTTCATACCTCAGCTGCCATCTTGTCAGCCCAAAAATAAAAACAAAAGTGTCTAAGCCTATGACTGGTCTCCCGGGGAGGTTTCACTTCCTGTTATGGATAGGTCTGTGCTGGTTCTCCAGATACATCTGGAATCCACCCTGTGGATGGTTTCTCGCACATCTTTTGTGTTACTGTGTGATATTGCTTTTCACTGGGAGACTGTGTGATGGGAGCCGATATTGTGTGTCATACAGTGGCACCGTGTGAGTTGCCAGGTCTGCAATAACGTGTCCTGCTCTGAAGCTAATTGACCGGTAGCATTTTTTTAGCTTGTTTTTTTTTGCCTTTATCAACAAATTATACCGAAATAAATAAAAAGGAAGCACTTTATCCTTAGATTGTGGAGTACATAAAGCACAGCTTGACAAGTATCGGCATAGAATCATGCACACAGAACGTTAATAAGTCCATAATCAGTGAATGTAGAAAAAACAACAATACAGGTCAGGTAATAAAGACACTTTAACAATCCTGATCCATAGGACCGGTCGGCAAATCCAAGAGTCACTTCATTCTGTGCAATACGTCAATCAGTGAGTTCCAGATGTGATAACAGATAGGAGCGGAGTGGCTGCCATATGTTTTTGGGGCGTGAGGCAAGTGGAAGTAGGGACGAATAAACATCACTAGTCTTATCACAAGACATCATATCCCTGAGCCATGCCCTCACTAAGGGTGGTGCAGTTCCTCCCCAATTCAAAGAGGCCTGTCACTTGGCTAATACTAGCGCGTTGGCAGTAAAGCGCCTTATCCCTCGACTCAGTTGAAGCACATATCCCAGTAAAGCAAGCAATGGTGTGTGTGAGAGCTCGGTCTCAACCATCTGACCAAGATGCC
Source organism: Triturus cristatus (assembly GCF_964204655.1). Taxonomy (NCBI): domain Eukaryota; kingdom Metazoa; phylum Chordata; class Amphibia; order Caudata; family Salamandridae; genus Triturus; species Triturus cristatus. Next base: position 800,731,434 of record NC_140591.1, read on the forward strand.
CAAACACTGCCACCCAGTAAGCCAGCACATGCAGGGCAGTTCCACACCAAATGCAGAATATCAGCCTGTGCCATCGTGCATCTCTGACAATGGTCTGATTTCGAATGGTCCATCTTTGCAAGCAGCACTGAGGTAACATAAATCCTGTGTAAGTATTTAAAAATGCAAGAGTTTTTGTTTATAATTATTGGACACTAGCCGTGTCTGTTCATAACAATATGCCCACATCTTGTCAGTCATAGGATGTGCTAAGTCTCTCTCCCAGGCTGCACGGGCTCCACCACCCATCACTGGTCGTTACGTTTGTGCCTGTCGGTATAGTCTTGAGACTAAGGGCCATATGTAGGAAGCCAAATACCGGTCGGTAACGGCCGATTTTCGGTAAATATCCCGTTACTGACCGGTATTTAGGCTTTTGCTATGTAGGGGGTATATTTCAGGATTCGGTAATTTACCGAATCGGTAAAATTACCGATTCGGTAAAATTACCGAATCCTGAAATGGTATGTAGGGGGAGTGTCTCGTCGGTGTGTGGATTCGTTATTTACCACCAACTAAAAGTTGATGGTAAATGACGAATACCTGTAAAAAAGCATTATTGTGCTATTTGAAATGTGCAATGTGGCAGACATACATGCCCTTAGGGCATGTATGTGCGCCACATGTGCACACATGCACGAATCAGGGGTGCAACAGGGTGTCAATGTGACACCCTGCCACCCATGATAATGCCTCCCCTATTACCGATTCGGTATTTACCGAATCGGTAATGGCAACTGGCTTCCCATTCATTCCTATGGGCCTCCAGGCCCATAGGAATGAATGGGAAGCCAGTTGCCATTACCGATTCGGTAAATACCGATTCTTAAATACCGATATTTACCGAATCGGTAATAATTTACCTACATTACATTTACCTATTCATAAATACCGAATCGGTAAAATTCGGTATTTAAGAATCGGTAAATGTAATTTACCTACATATGGCCCCTAGTGCATGCCATCTGCCGCCACATTAACCGTGGTCAATGGGGGGAGGTCCATGGGCTCCCCAGTCTCAGGGCAGAGTGCAGTAGCCAGCGCGGTCCGTGTTCTATTCACCAGGAAGCAGGCAAGCATGCTTACATCTTGATCCGCCGTTAGATCTGCCACCGTACGTAATTGACCATTCCTGAACATGCCGCCTATATTGTGCACTTGACAGCAGCTAAGTAACCGCTGTGTCAGTGCTTCAGTTGTGGGTGCTATCCAGGGGTTATTTAAAATCTGTAAGTGTGGGTAAAAGAGGTGGTCAGCCCCCAGGTACCTATGCAAGCACTCCCAGGCCCAACTCGTGTTTTGTAGGGTATGGATTTCGGCCGGGGTTCTCCTAAGGCAGCGAGGGTGGATAGTGGACAGTGTATAAGGACGGGCTTGTGTGTGCTCAGGTTTCAGAAACTGAAGGCGTGGTACCAAAGGTGAGCGTAGTGTTCCTGTTCTACTAAATAATACAGGTAAAAATCAGGTACACCAAACCCTCCTCTCTCGAAGGGCTGAATGAGTGTCCTACAGCCGAATCGCGCCTGCCTCCCCACCCATTTCAACCGGGTCAGCAACCCTCAGAGAGTTTTGAAAAAGGTTACCGTGAGGGGGATGAGAATGTTCAAAAAAAGATACAAAAACCTGGGCAACACAACCATCTTAATTATTGCAATGCGCCCCGCGATCCATAAAGGCAATGAAATCCAGCGATCTATCTGCCCATAGAGTCTTTTAATAACCGGGCCATTTTTCAGCTGCCCCAACTCCGAGGCCACGCGGTGTATAGTTATCCCGAGGTATTTTGGGGGTTCATCACACCATTGCAATGGGAATTCCAGTGCGAAAGGCGAGGTGGCGTCCGTTAAAGGAAATAGTTTGGATTTATTCCAGTTTATTACCAGTCCAGAGAAGACGCTAAACCGCACCACCTCTCTCATGATAGGGGGAAGATTTAGGGCCGGCTCGCAGACGAACAAAAGAATGTCGTCAGCATATAGTGACGCTAACACAAGACCCCGATTGAACCCTATCCCCTGTTGCAAGTGCTTTTCCTGCAAATGCCGCACCAGTGGGTCCATTGTGATAATAAAACGTAAGGGCGACAACTTGCATCCCTGCCGGGTGCCCCTTGACAGTAGGAATCTATTGGACAGTACCCCATTTATACGTAATTGCGCAACTGGACTAGTATACAAACGACGGCTCAGTGACCGAAACTTTTGAGGAAAGCCAAGTTTACTCAGCGTCGCATGCAAGAAATCCCACTCAAGAGAATCAAATGCTTTTTCAGCATCTCACAGGATCGCTGCGGCCGGGAGCTCAGGATTAATCTGGTTAATGATTGCAAATAACGTGTGTAAATTTACTGATGTGGACCTGTTGGGCATAAAACCCGACTGAAAGGGGGCCCGATTATATGCAAAAGGCGCGTGGCCAGTATTTTAGCCAATATTTTGTAATCCTGGTTTAGGTGGGACAATGGCCTGTATGAGGCGCAATTGTCAGCCGGTTTTAATAATAAAGTCACTATCGCCTTGCGCATAGTAGGAGGAAGTTCACCTGAGTCCAACGCCTCTGCATAAACCTCTATTAACTGCGGGGCGAGCTGCTCCTTGTAACCCTTATAAAACGCACCAGTGAGGCCATCCATGCCAGGGGCTTGCAAGCCCTCCAGGCTATTTATGGCTTCAATAATTTCTCTAATAGGCGAGGCAAGGAACTCCTGCTGTCTCCTCTTGAGCCACACCATTGCTATTTCATTGATGTATTCTGCTAATGATTCACCAGTCGGTGGCGAGCATGTTATGTTATGTTATGTTATGTTATGTTATTTTGATTTGTAACGCGCACAGATACTCAGGGGTGTCCCGGCTCGAGGCAATGAGGAGCAAAAGTCTGATATTAAACAAAGAGATGTGTTTTCAGGTTCTCCTTGAAAATCAACGGGTCCTGAATGTTCCGAAGGGCAAAAGGAAGAGCATTGCATGCAACAGCAGCTTTACGGGCAAGAGAGCTGCCTCCAAGCCTCTGACATTTAAAGCGAGGGACTTGGGCGAGGCACTGGGACATTGAACGCAGGTGTCTCGCTGGAGTATAAAAAGAAAAGCGTTTTTGCAGATAGAAAGGGCAATGACCATGAAGTGCGCAATGGGCCATAACTAAAGATTTAAATTTGACCTGTTTAGCTACGGGAAGCCAGTGCAGAGAGCGTAAGTGAGATCTCACGCTAATCGTGGTGGGAATCTCAAGAAGAAGTCTGGCTGATGCATTTTGGACCACCTGGAGCTTTTTTAGCAGATAGTCCGGGATGCCAACGTAAAGGGCGTTGGCGTAGTTCAGCCGAGACAGAATAAGGGCTCAGATGACAGTTTCTTTCGCTGCCCTAGGCAGGAGAAGGAGAAACTTCCTTAAGTTTTTTAAAAGGCCAAAGCAGGTCCCTGCAAGTTTCCTGATCTGAGTATAAAAATAAAGGTTCTCCTCAAATCACACCCCCAGGTTCTTGGCGGCCTTCCCTGTTGAAATGGGAAGCGGGAACTCAGGTGGCCAAAAAGTTTCCTTAAAATTGGAAAGAAACTTTCCAAAAAGTAGAATCTCTGACTTCTCTTCATTGCATTTGAGTTGCGCAGCGGCTGGCCATTTCAAAATAGAAGACAAGCAGTGTTGAGCAGAGGAAACAGAGGCCACATTCTTATCCCAAGTAAAGAGAAGCTGGGGGTCATCAGTGTAAGCCACAACCTTAGCCCCAAGGTCCTGTGCTAGATACACCAGAGGGGTTAACGTAAATGTTAAAAAGAAGGGGGCTAAGGGAGGACCTCTGGGGGACTCCAGTGGTCACTAACTGGGGAGAAGAAGAGGACGGTGGAAGCCAGATCTGCTGAGCCCGTCCTTCCAAGAAGGACCTGAGCCAGCCCCAAACAGTGCATGACACACCGATCTCGGTTAGACGCGTGAGGAGGAGAGAGTGCGCGACCGTGTCGAACACTGCCGACAGGTCGAGCAAAATAAATGCAGCCCTCCCGCCGGCGTCCAGACACTCCCCAATTGCCTCCAAGACCTCCATCAGGGCAGACTCAGCCGCTTCCTTAGTGGGGCATCGCTTTCTTATTTCAGAACTCGCATTGTGGTTTCAGCGGCCACTGAAACACAAAGCGAATAATGAGCCATACAACTGATATATGACTGACAAATAACATCTTGAGATCTGCTCCATTCTCTCAACTATTTGGACCGACAATTGACCAGTACTAAGGATAGTTAGGTCTCACTTATCCTGGTACATGTATTAAAAGAAGTAGGACAAAACACATTTTTACCATTGTTGCACATGTAAATACTGGTCACTATTTTTGGACTTTACAATTTGCTATTTCTTTGATTCTTGGTATTTTTGCACTGTATAAAAAAGTTTGCATGCATTATACAAAAGTTTGCAAGTATTACACACAAGTATAAATTTGTACAGTATGATATGATCATGTAATTTTGTGTATGTGACTTTAGAAAAAAGCCGAAACGAAAAATTGAAGTAAATTACGTTTTGATGAATACATAAGACACTGTTTGTATGAATTTTATTGCACGTTATGAAAAGGTTTTGCATGTCTTCTCTCCAGTAGAAGTGTATTTTGAAACCATTCCAGCTCACATTGAGAGTAGTTACAAAGGTAAAGAACGTAGACCCTCGTTATTGAGAATTGAAACGATCTATGGTCCAAGAGGTACCCTTTCTTTGCAATACTTACCTCATTCCAGCCTCTTTGGTCCTAAATAGAATCACTCCCCTTGAGTTTGAGGAATTCTCCCAGTAGCATGGCGCGCTGATGAAGCGGAGCGGGGCCCGCACCGGTCAGTGACCACGGGTCCAATTCCAGTAGTTTCCGCACACCCCAGATTTTTGGGCAATACAAACACCTCTGATGTACACTTTAAAGGCCTCACACATGGTGCCGTAGCGAGGTACCGAACCAGTATTGATCTGAAAGTATTCTAGAATCATGTCTTGCACTTTGCTCCTAAAAATGGTATCCAGAAGTGCTTCAGTAGGGAAGCGCCAGGCCACAGACGGACGCACAACGGTAGGCAAAACAAGTGACAGTAAAACAGGCGAGTGGTCCGTGAGAGTACTTGGCAGTTGGTCGACTTCCTGTATATTAATAAGCAAATCAGGGGTAACATACCATCAATCAATGCGCGACCAGCTACCGTGTGGCGCCGAGTAAAATGAATTCCCCCGATCAGCCGGGCACCAGTGCCACCAGGCATCCGCCAGCAGGTGTGTGTGTATTAATGTCAGGAGCTCCCTCGAGGATCATGGTTTAGTGTTGTGCCCAGTGCCCGTGGTGTCCACCCAAGACTGTAGAGTAAGGTAAAGTCCCCACCAAATATTATAGAGTCGATTGGTATGGCTGTGATGAGGGTTGAGATGCCAGCGAGGAAGTCCCTAGCATCCACATAAGGGGCGTAGGGGCGTAGACATTAATAAAAAGTAGTCGCTGTACACCAATAGATCCTGCACCAGGAGATAGCGGCCCTCTGGGTCTTTGATCACAGTCTGAGTAATGAAAGGGAGTGTTTTACGAATCAGTATACAGACTCCCCGGGAATAGGTACTATACCCATCGGAAAAATGATTGTCCCCACAGGCGGCTGCAAATCTATTGTCTGAGTGTGGGGCATAGTGGGTCTCCTGCAACAATGCAACATGTATATTATGCCTGGTTAGGTATGCAAGCTCCTGTCAACCCTTATGCAGGTTTGATAACCCTCTGACATTCCATGTCATGCATCACAATTCAAGCCCTCCAGGCCGCTCCCTGTCCCCACCACTACAGGTGTATTGCTATGCAGATCAGGGTGACAATATGGTTATGTTTGGATACCCTGATGTAGGTACTGTCCATGACCTGTGCGCCGAAAAACAAAAAAGGAAAACCAGAAGACGCTCCCATCCACCCCCCACCCACATCTGATATCCACTCAACCTATATCCGGTGAATCCCAAGACAGTCCAAGTTAACAAAACAAACAAAGCGAAGAAAAAGCCCCGCACCGAGTGCGAGTCGTAGGAGGTCTCCTAGGGGGACAGCAACGCCCTGAGCGAGCTATGAATTATGATAACAATACATCAACAGTTATATGTAGCCGCAGGCATGTAGAAATAAAATAACAGCTGTGTCACTAGTGGAAGACAAGAAAAGGCATCACATCGGCCAAGTTGTTGAATGTGTCTGAGTTTGTGTCAAAGTCAATGTTACCTCATGGGAGCGGAAAGCACCCGTCACTCATCCCATACCCACAGTCCATGCATGCATCTATTTTCCAGGGGAGGCAGGTGTGCCCGATTTATGGCGTTTCCAGTGATCTGCCACCTCCGCCGGTGTGTCGAAAACGAAGGTTTACCGCTAAGCTGTATGTGTAGGCATACCGGATACAACATAGCGTAGCCGACATTTTCGCTTCTCAAAGTGCACTTGATGTCTTGGAACTTGCGCCTGGCCTCCTGCACCATAGGCGTGAAGTCCACGTAGAACGAGAGAGTAATTCCCTGGAATTGTAGGTTTTCCATCTCCCGAGCCTTCCTCAGCACGGTGTCTCTGTCCTGGTAAATCAGCAGTCGCTCAATGACAAGCCGGGGAGGCGCACCAGGAGCAGACCTGGGGGCCAGGGAGCGGTGAGCATGCTCCACCGAAAATGTGGTTGAAAAACTATCTATGCCAAAGATATCAGCCAGAACCCGCTCCCCAAATGCTGCCATAGGACCAGTGTTGGTGGATTCCCGCGGTTCGCAAATTATTGCGGCACGATCTCGCTTCGAGATCCTCCGCCTTTGCTGCTGTCGTCTTTAGAAGGCGCTCAACGCACTCTAGGCATTTGTTCATTGCAGCATCCGTGTCCTTTGTCTCAAAAATGCGCCTCTCAGCATCATCTATGCGGGCCTCATGTTGCTCCAGGCGGCCGTGCATGCCATCCATCCTCGCCCCCAGCTCATCGAAACGCGCATCTATGGCCTTAAACCCAGCACGCAATTCAGCCATAATGGCGGCGGTTCCCTCCGCCTTAGCACCACTCGCAACCGGGGGATCATTGCGATCAGGAGGGTCCTCCTGCGGTCCATCATCTCCACCATCCTTCCTTGGGGTTTTAGAGGCCTCAAAGGTGAGCTGCCTCTGTTTAGGATCACTCCGACCCATACTGCTTGATTGGTTGAAATGGCAGGGTAGCGAAACAGGTATCAAATCTGGGCAATATCTTGAGGCACAGGGCAGGGGGAAGGCTACAGCAATTTAGGATTAACCAAGGTCCAGAGCATAGCTTGCAGGTGCCTCCGTCACCTCGCCACGCAGGCCACCCCAAACTCAGGGGCAACAATTCTTCAGGGTGCTAATCACTGCACACATCGTCGAATTCAGCGACCAACGGAAGCAGGGGGGTTCATATCACTGTATCACTTCGGGGTTAGTCTCCATAAAAGTCAGGTGCTGCCCCCAATGTGTGATGGCCATCCGGCCACAGCCACGATCAATGCAGTCCCCCGCTCTGGTCAAAGGCGCTCATGCAACTCATGGGAGGAAGGGAGGGGCCCGCACCCCAGCGCAAAGCTCACCACCTCATCAGATGCCAAATCCAGTAAGCGCAGATCCCTCTCAGTCATGTTGTTATAGGCCGCAGCTCCCCAGACTGTATTTGTTCTTGCGGCCACTCCCGGGACCGGTAGCATTGTGGCCTGGCTCCTTCTAATGGCCTACCTCATCAGTGGTGTCACAGTCTCCAGTTTGCAGCTTGTCAAAGTCCCCTAGAACGGTCATGCAGCCTGCCTCCCAAAGCCTGTGAAAGTCCTCCAAAGTACTTCTGCAGCCTGCCCCCTACAACTCACCAACTCCATCAGCATCATGACATCCGCCATCCTGCAGCCCGTGAAACAACACCAGAGCAGTGTTGTGTCGGGACTCCTACCAGTGGCGTAAAGAAACTTGAGGAGCCCGTCTGTAAAGTACATGGAGGGGGCCCTCGACGCTCCGGACCGAGTCAGGAGCTCTCAGGCTAGAGGCTCCTGCATAGTGCTGGAGGGGGCCCGCTGGAGCTTGGGGACCCCCCACACCACAGTGGTTGCGGGGGGCTAATGTTACACCACTGACTCCGCCCACCTGCTTTTACGTCATCGGCTTCAGTTCAGTTATCCTGTGAGCTCACTGCCAACCTAAACCCCATTAGCCCACCAAAGTGGTTTTACAAACTGTTTTCTCCTTGCTGTTCCCGCTCCTACCCAGCAGGTTCGTCATAGTGACCCGCTCGCAGTCTGCTGGGAGTGCCTGGTGTAAAAGCCAAAATGAATTACATCCCACAAAATGAATTGTAATAGTCAGAGCTACCAAAAAAACAGAGGGTGTGGTACTGCTTCAGCAGCAACTTTCGTACCTAAAAGTTCAAATTTTTTAAAAAACATCAACCCACAGTCCAGGGACATTAACATGCCTAAGAGAATTGAAAATGAAACACTTACCGACACAAAATGCTAGCGATAATAGAATAACAACTGGCTGTGCATTGTGAGATGAAAGCTTAAAAAATGTCTACGACTTTAGCATCATCACAGTAAGAAAATGAAGGAACTCAGAAAAAAAAGTGCTTCGACATGAAATTGTTTGGAAAATTACTTAAAACACGTATCAGGAAAAAACAAACAAAAGATATACGACTAAAATGTATCATACATCTTAACACAACAAAACTGAGACGCATACAAACCAACAGCAACAGGAGGAGTAAGACAGGATTGATATGACCTTTGGAAGCAAATTTCATCAATGCCAATGAATCACAGCACCTGCAGAACAGGCTTCTGCATATTTTTAAATTAACAGAACAGAATAACTTATATAAAATAATCTGTCTCTGTCAATTAGACACGATTGCAGTACCCATCTTGTAACATCAGTATGGTCTAAAATGATAAATAAAAAACGTGATGGCAGAAAAAGGCAAAAATAAATCTAATTTAAGTGTGCAATATACTTTATTCGGCTGGACAGGAAGCTGAAGGAGCTTTTATTAATGAATGACTTTGCAAGATATCGCCATGTCTCATTTTGATGCATTTTCGAATGCCTATCCTCATCACAAAGATTGATGAGATGACTTCAAGTTCTCTTCTAAAGATATCTGTACGCTTTTATGACGCGATCCTTAAAGGAACATATCCAACAGGAAAGGAAAATGTGCTTTGGCGTCCTGGATGGTTGCAGGGCAGCACTTGTCAACCAGCATTTTCTTTTTGAAATAATGGTATTGATACAGAGTAAAACTGTTCTAGATCATCAAGAATGTCACTCGTGAATTAGTTCAATGTAAGCCTCACATTCTTCAATTTTCCAAGGGCAATAGACTTGAACTTGAAACTTGAGAACTTGAAGAGCAGTAGGGGGTTGGATTGGGATGCAGATGTTTTTTATAGCTGCACAAATGCCTTTGTTACACATTCACTTTTGAAGCTTCGTGCAAACAACCATCTTCACTTTTTGCCCCACTTTTTGCAGTCAAATAACACAGATACAAATACAAAGAATTCTAATATAGAGCATACTACTATCTCATTTGAAATGGAATATTTATTTCATTTGCCTGTTTGAGGTATTGCCAGACTTCTACCCCAAGCATCTCCCAAAAGGTGTTCCAGAGTATCAGTACTTGTCCCTGGTTTGTCACAGTTTATATCATCCCTCGATAGACATTACATCATCCTTAAGTTTCTTCTATAATCCCTTTGCATACAACAACCTCATATCTTGCTCCTTCCCATCCATTGCAGCATCTAAGACTGCCTTAACCCCTTTGGCTCATAATGTTGCTTTAGTGCCAAATGTGTATCCCTCCAAAGTCCCAGTTTCCATTGCACCTGAAAGGAGATCCATCCCATCTCCTTTCACCCTGATTTCATCACTACCTCCATCTGGGAATACTGTACAGTGGTGCATGAGTGATGTCTGAGAATTTTTATCACCTCTTTCACTACTGTGGAATCAGATGCACAACATTCACCCCCAATACTTTCCATGCTATATTAAAATTATTAAGAGGGTCGATACGTGGGATGGGGACTTTCTAAGTCTTAATAAGACTGAGTCCAAGCCAATCAAATAAACGTATGCATGAGAGTTCCGATTTAAATCTTATGGGGTTATTTAAAATTAAGATCATTGCAAAAGGTGTTTAGTTAATCAACAGCAATCAATGTCTCAATCGTAAATCAAAATCAAATAGGAGGACCAACATAAGGTATACTTCCAAAGAAAACAAGAAGCCAGAACTAAGTATAGATGAAATGACAGAGTGGCATAGAGTCTGCACAGTTATGGGGGCAAAGAACGTCTGGTACATATTCCAAAAATATAATTTGTATATGGTTTTGGACTGGAAAGCACTCAAATTCAGTGGTGAGATGTGACATAACAGTGTTGAACTAGCAATTTAGTATTATAATAAGCCAATTCATATTCCAATTCATAAGATACATTAAATAAGGTAAATTTAGAAACATCTACTTCTTCTGCGCGTTAATGGAAAAGATGTGAATAGCAAAGGATGTAACATAATATTTATATAGTACGGAAATACAATAGACAGTTCAACTACTAAATGTTCCTTAAGAAAGGCGAGCATTCTGGATTTGAAATCCTTGTAAGCTATGCAAGTTAATACAATTGATGAATACAGGGACCAAGGGTTAGGCTTCTATTTCACCAATTTTCTGAAAAGGAAAAGCACACAGATAAACTCATACGCCTAAAAAGCTTGTTCAGATTTCTTTATGTGAATCCAAATAGATGTCAGTGCAAGCTGGCGGCAGCCTAGTCATACCATGTGAAGCTCATCCGAAGCAAGCATTATTTTTCAAATTAATTAAAACACTCTGACATCACCAAAACCCTAATCATCTCAAGGACTAACCAATAAACTGCCTTCCTTTGCAGTGGTCTCCAAGGTCCGCCCGACTACTTGTTTCAGCTGCTAGATAATGAACAGAACGTTGTCCGTCAGACACTATATAATCAATTCATTTCACCCAGACATTGGCTACCCTAAACAAAGGAGAGTGACTCAAAGTGTATGAGTAGGAAATCATTACATTTCTTACCATTGTGCTTCCCTCATTCCTTGACATTGATCCCCCTTTCTAGTAGAATCAGTATTGCTTGTGTCCATCTTAACAGTTCTGATCATGAAACTTCTTGCCGCACTGTTCTGTAACACTTTTACCCTTGACATTAGATCACCAATATAGGGAAAATCAGTCTTTTATGAGTGTTTTACTTGAAGGTTTGCTTGTTATGGACCTGGATTGTGTAGGCTCTGTTAAACTGGTGAAGTGTATACCTAAACCTATAACATCTGATTGAGTACACCGAGACCCCCCATCTGCATGCCATAAAAGTAATTTGCACAAATAAAAATGATTGGCTAATATAGAATTTTACTTTGTGTAGCACGACTTTGACTTTTACAAAGGATATTATACTCTACCTTTTAAACATACGGCTTAAATTTTCTACCTGGTAACTGCTGGTTAACTTGTCTTCCCATGAAGTATGAGAAATTAGTTTTATTCAAACTCCTCTCATATCCAGGATAGTAGTGAACAGGTGTGAATGAGACCACAGCTAGTCAATCATCATACTCCATGGTGGAGATGGCAGATGCTTCAAGGAGCATGCTTTACTTTGATCATGCCCGGGTGCGGCTGGAGGAGTGGGCTTTGTATAGGGTTATGAAACAAAGAATCCGAATCGTAGACAATGGTTTATTTTGCCATTTTAGAAAATGCTTAAATGTTGTGTTGTGGGTGAGGCTCCCAGTGTAAATCACAATTACTCAATCCCCATGCTACAAAAGACAGGTATAGATTGATTTCTATTATGGAATTAAGCCAAACACTAGTGTGCCAATCTTAGAAAGCACTCCTTCCATCACATGCATCTCAGAGTGCTGTAGGAATCTGAGAAAAAAACCAGAAGAAGGCTGCTGTTCGAAGAGCTCCTGTCAGCCTTGTAAAGGACTGAGGACTCTTTTTCCTTAAATGTTTGACCCTCAACGCTACTATTAAAGTCAGACAGTTCGACCGCATGCTGATCCACAGGGAGAAGATTATCCATTAAATATTTCCAAGAAGAACCAGGAATTCTGTCTGTGGTCTTGACTGGGGGGTGGAGAATAGCATTTGAACCCATGACAGGTGTTGAAGGAGCTGTCCCTGAAAGTTTGGAGACGTTAGACCACCAATAAAGAAGATACAGAGTTTTTATTACAAATGTCAAAAGAGTGAACTTATAAACATTTTCACCTCTGAGGGATTGTAAGAAGGTTCCAAGGACACCCAATAATGGTACACCCTTAGTAGGAGAGAGACCTCTTGAAGGTGTCTCCCCTTGTGGAGCCCTATCCAATCACAGTTCAAAGCCTTTGCCCACTTGCAGATTTCAACCTCCAGAAATGGTTCTATTTGAGAAAAAGAGGAAACGGTGGGGTAACCCCAATGATGAAGAACACTCTGCAGCTATGATTTCAAGGTCTGTCCGGCTTGTTGCTTTTTGCAGCACTATTTGGAGTAGCAATGGAACCACAGAACCAGCATATCCAACCTTGTGGATCCCACCTCCACTGCAGCTCACGAGCTTACCCTTCTGGTGGAATCTGACCTTCCAGAAAATCATTGACTGATGAAAAACAGGACCATAGATAACCTTGTTCCATCATGACTCTACTTTAGAAGCTATATGGGATAAGGTAAAAGGTCCCCATAAGACAATATGCACCTTTTTGATTTCCATTGTTCTCTGTGGTCTCTTTTGCTATTTTTCTTAACCCAACAAATTCTGATTATCACTATCAGTTAAAGTTGCTTTCGTGTCTTTTTGGTCTTAAATTGTGTTATTTTTAGCTAACCTACTTAGGGAATTGTAACCTGTTTATTGCTTAACTTTAAAGTTGTTTTGGTGTTGCTGTTTATGTATTACACACCCATTTCTTGAATAAGGCCTAGATTAACTGCGTTGAAGCTCAGCCACAGCTCATATTAAGACTGTGGCTCCTCAGACTATGGTCTAATAACTGGCTGGGCCCAACTCTCACCCTTAAGCCTTACCTGCTCAGCTGTGAAGCTGGGATAAGCCTATATCCAGCAGCAAGCACAATAGTTCTGTACTACAGCAAATAATCTCATAACTGTGGCTTCAAATCCTGGTAGAATCTTTCATTTCTCAAAAGGATTGTCCACAGATTTGTATATGTACAACATCTATTTAATTTGCAAACTATTAGCCACCAACAGACTGAACTGTTGTAAAGTGTTTATTCCAATGCATTTTATTTTTTGTTGTAATGTTCTGTTTTCGACTAAATACAAATAGACAAATACAAATGTCTGTATGGATCAAAAAACCTGGGTCTTCCATCTTTGTATAAGGAGATATTGTATTCAATCTGGAAGACACTTCTGTCATATTTTCAGTGCACACCAACATCGATGCCTACTTTATTTAAATATTAATCTAATGAAATCAGTAGCTGATATATTGTTCAGAGCCACACTTGATCATAAATGACCTAATACAAGTGCCCATAACTCACCAAGATGCATTTGTAACCAAATATTGTCTCAGATCCATGCTTCTTAACTGCAGGTCAGCAGCAAATGATCCTGCTGACATTTCAGATCTCATTCTTGCACAAGACCTTGATCTCCTAATCTTAACAGGAACTTGGCTCAATTACACTTTATCTCCTATCCTGGGCACTCTAGTGCCACCCAACCATGACTACATCAGACTAGATAGATCTGGAAAAGCTGGTGGTGCCCTTGCATGCATCTACTGCTCGAAGCTTACCTTGAAACAATCACAAACTATGCCAGCGACCTCCTGCGAATACCTAAGTATTGAAATATGGAGTAAGGACAAAATAGTTTATAAACTCCACATGATTTACCACAACTTGGGAAATAACTTTTATTTCATCAAACAATTGATGGAGACCATCTCCTCTATCTCGGATCTGCACACCAACCATAGCTTCCCTGGGGAGCTCAACATACACTGGAATGACTCAAATGACCCCATACTGAAACATTTAAGGCCTTCCTCATGAACCTTAACCATACTCAGTCATGTAATGGACCAACACACAATAGAGGCACTGTCCTAATTTTAATCATCGTTAAGGACAATGCCATTCAACTGGAATCCATAACACCTTGTGATTGATCTGACCACTACCAAATCGCCTTCATCATCTTGGTTAAGGTGTTGACTAGAAAAGGCCAATTGTTTAAACTCATACAAAGGTCAAGAGACTTGAGAAATATAATGTAACTTATTTTAGCAAGAGTATCCTTCCTCCACCCTCAAGCATGAAGAAGATCTTACAGAGTGTTACACGCAATCCATGTCAGATATTATTGACACAATTGCTCCGAAGAAACTAAAAAGATTACCTTTCTAGACTCTCCAAACCCTGGTTCAATGGCTGCCTAAATGAGGAAAAGTGTAACTTACGGCTTTCAGAAAGATCATGGAGAATATCTCCCTCCATTGCTCATCTCAAACACCTGAGGGCATCAAGAAGCTCAATAAACACATCTGTGGTTCCAAAGCAGAATACTTTACGGCACAACTAGACAAGGCCAAAAACATAACCCCTATTTGAAATTGTTTAACAACAAGCAGTCTCCAAATCTAACCATCACTCAGTAGACACTGGGTCTTTGCCTAGCGATGAGGAATGTTTTGTTTATTTCATTGAAAAGACAAGAAGGATTGAATCTGAGTTGCGACTTTCCTCCCAGCTGCTGCCAACTCTGGTTCAGCCCAGCATCCTATCAATACATCCCCATGTTTGTTCCAAAACTATTGGCTATACTTCAAAAAACAACACCTGGAATTCCTTCAAAATCCTGGATGAAGCAGAGTTACTCAAAACATTAGCTTCTATAAAACCCTCTAACCACTTTAATGGTCTGCCAGTGGCAGTGTATCCATAGGTGCGCCAGGGTGTTGCCCCCTCTCCACCAGCTGTCTCCTGTAAAATATATTATTTTTTTCCAGTTTTAAAGTGAATTTAATTATATTCCTGCTTGGTAGTGACTTCTATCCCCACGGTGACATGCAAGCTGACCCTGCACGTGCACCTTGCCATTTCACAAGGCATTATGGATGGCCCATGAAAGGCAGACATGTGGTTACCTTAGGTGAGGACAACAGCAATAATAGAGTGGTATAAAGGAGTTGAAGAAAGAGTGCAATGTTTAGCAAGATGAGCTTCTCAGATTTTCAGAGACTTATATTAACCGCGCAAAAGAAGGACGTGAGCATATGCAATATATATATCACATTAGCAGGGAACGTAGCTGTACTGGGACGCATTAAAGCAATTATCCCACTATTGACTATGAGGGCTAACCACCCTTGCAACATCTGTACCCACTGCAGCTACAACAGCCGGAGTACCACCACTGCTTCCTCCTTACCCAGCAGAGCTGATACCAGAGCTGCCACCACTGCTATGGCCACTGTTGCCACTACTGCTGTTCCACAGTTGTCCCCCTAGCACTGTGGCTATTGGTGTGGTTCCCTCTGCTTCTACCCCTGTGGAGTTCACGGAAATGAGTGAAAAGGTAGCAAGCCACTTACAGCCTTAGAACGTCTTTCCCCATCACCCAGGAGCATGATGATGAAGACAATGTGCCTGGAGTCAGCAACTCCCAGTCTGCCTTCGCAGACATCAAGAGCACCCTGAGAGGGCAGTTTAGGGTGATGCAGTGGTAGGCCAGGTCGGCACACCACCACCGGGAGGCGGAAAAGCACCAAATATTCCAACCGGCTGATGGCATCCTCACTGACTGAGACCCTGCAGATTGCAGAATGTCAGCTGGTAACCATGTCGGCCTTTGAAATACTGACTAGCTTCTGCATGCGCCAGGAAGTGTCCCACTTTTAGATAAAGAAAGTACACATATGCAATACATGTGAAGTCCAGCAATTTTATCTTCCAGGCTTCTTTCCCTAAAAAATCTCCCCATAGTTTCTTTTCTTTCGGGAAGCAGGAGCAAGGGTGCCTAAGCAGGGTTGTTAACAGTTGTCTTGGCAATGTGGAAGTGGCCCTGAGTTGTACTTGAGTGGAAGTGTTTCCAAACTTCATTATCATAAAAAATAGTTGTCAGATGTTGTAGGCCAGAGCTCAACGAGCAGAACATTTAGGGCAGAGGGGAAGAAAAGCTGCACTAATGTGTTGCCAGCCATCTTACAAAATGTACTCCTCCTTTCCCCAAACTGCTAATTCTAGTATACATTTTTATAAAGGACTTCACACCCCAGATAGACCGCAAAGGTCTCCTTGAGCAGATGTCATTGTGGTATTTTTGGGCGAGTTTCTTTTGGGTGGGCGGCCATGATAAATTGCAGGCTCTCCGTAACATATTGGACGTGATGTTTAAAATCTCAGGAGGACCCCGAAAACCCTTTAAGGATGTGGAGTTTGGCATGTGCTTTTGCCCCATCAACTTCAAAGTTCACCAGCCACCTCTGTGATCTGCTGTCTTCTAAGCTTGTCAAACAGCTTATACCTTCCATTCATCCTCTCTGGTCCAAGAATTTCAATGCTTCTCTCTCTCAGGACATGTTTCCTGACTGCTTAAAGTTAGGACAGGTCACCCCAATTCTGGTCACCCCAATTTAAAAAAAAATGAATGCGGACAAGTATGACCTCAACAACTACCACCTCGTATCCAGTATCATAACACTTGCAAAACTATTAGAGAAAGTAGTAACCCTGCGACTATGCAACCACTTCAAAAAGTTTGAACTCCTGGTTTCAGATTGGGTCATAGCACTGAAATGTCCCTAACACACATTGGTGTGAGAATGTTAGACCAGAATGTACCCTGCTTGCTTATACTTCTTGATCTCTCCTTGGCCTTCGATACGGTCAACCATGACAGTATGATTGACCTTCTTGAGAAGAGTATGGGGCTATCGGGTCCCATTTTAAACTGGGTTGCCTCTTTTATACATAAGAGAGCACAAAGATCCAAAGTCAATCAAACCCTATCTGACACAACTCTGGTCATAATGGGAATGCCTCAATAATCCTCACTCTCACCCAAGTTAGTCAGTCTGCTCATGGAATCTCTTACCGAACTTCTGAAGCTCTCAAACATTCAGTACCACATGTACGCTGATGACACAACTTTATCTATTAATTTCCTCACAAGAAGACATCAAATTGCTCAACTGCACCTTACCAAATAGTAGACACAGCTGACCCACAGTCATCTGATGCTTAACACTCACAAAACTGAGTTCCTCCTTCTCGCCCACCATAACCGCTTGGCTCCTGTTGAAGAACAGCTTAAAGAACTCACTGCCCTAAACTGCATCCCTCACATTATCGACTCCACTAGATCATTAGATTTTACATTAGACAAAAACCTAAATATGCAAGATCATAACAGTGCAACCACTAAGGTAGCCCACTTCCATCTGAACACACTAAGGAAAATCAAGCCCTTCTTGCCTCCAGATGATTTTCAACTAGCAGTCCAAGACCTAGTAATCTCCCGACTAGATTACGGGAGTGCTACTCTCGCAGGCTTACCTAAGGTAAAGCTGGTTCAACTAAGGGTCACACTGAACTAAGATGCTAGGCTCATCACAGGAAACAGAAGATCTGACCACATTAATCCAGCTCTAGACCATCTAAACTGACTCCTGTTCGAAGCAAGAAACCATTTGAAGATAGCTTGCATGATACATAAAGCTCTTTATCACAAAACCCCTATTTACTTGTTCCAAAAAACTCAAACTATCTGGTGGGACACAGTCCTTGAGAGGCACCAACTCCCTGTTGTTGAAACCTCAGAAGTTTGTGGAAGTCCAGCATATAAACATTAATCCAGTGTTCTTGTGTTCCTACTATCGGGTAACTAGGGCTTAGTACATTTCTCAGAGATCTACCTCTTCGAAAAAGAAACAGCCGGTCTGGTGTTAATAAAACTCTTCAATGGTATGTCTGCCTGGAGAATATGCCACTATTTTCTCATGCTGCTTCTCAATCTACGGGATAGTGTAATATATTCCGTAATGAGGCGAGTATCGTCTGTCCTTGTATTTCCCTTCCTTCCTGGTGTGTCTTTTAAAGAATCATGTCTGTTTATTTTTGTAATCCTATTCTTTGCTTTAGCCAATGTGATTGAGTACAATCCAATTGCATATTAAATCTTCACGAATGACACTTAATTAAGGGGTCACCAGCTGTGTTATGAAATGTAATAATTACATATGGGGCCATTATCTTTTTTTTTATAGCCCTGACAAATTCGCGGGTGTATCCCAAACATCTACGAAACATGTGTTGGCTCTGTGGCTAAGAAAACGTAAAATCGAAGTAATGTTTTGTGATTTTCTTGAATGTTGTCATAAGGAAGTTAGCTTATTGGTAAAATATAATTGCGAGAGCTTTAGTACACATGACCCTAGGTTTCTTGATCATTTGAAGACCCTAGGGACCCTTGGGTCCATATAGGCAGGCTTCGGACACACTCCCTTGACAGTGTTATTCTTCTGGGCCACTATGAGGTACCCCTCTCTCCATACTCAGCAGCTGGGCTTCTTCTCCTCAAGCAGGCAGCCCCTGCTGGAGAAGGCACTACCGTCTCCCCTCTCAGCAGGCAAGTAGGCTCCCAGGTCTGAAGCAGACCCACATCTTCGCCAGCTAGATGTGCAGAATTCAGGCAATGTCCCCTCGGCCCTGGGAGACTGGCTATCACTGATACTAGCCTTGGATTATAGCAGTGGTTGGTGTGATTCTTTTTCATAGCTTCATCTTCTTTCTGCAGTTCAGACATTTATTTGTGCAAGTTGATGGCTCTTGCACAGAAAGTGATGATGCTGGTTCCAAGCCAGAGTACCCATGGCATGAGTACAGAAATAGGCCGTTTACGATGCCTTAGGAAACGGCTCAGACCCTCGGGTGGAGATGGTCCTACGGCATCATAAGCAGCAGTTTCGATTCATTTCCGACCTACCCATTTGGATGGAGTCTGTCGGAAATTAATCCAAACTGGATTTCCGAATGTCTTCCGATGGGCTCAGGGAGCCCATCTGCCATTTGGAAAGCCTTCTGTAATCCCAAGGGCGTCTCTTTCTGCCCGAGGGATTACAATATTGGATTCTGACAGCCTTTCTGTGCTGGAAGTTGACTTTTGGGGCCCCAGCAGGGCCCCCATGGGTGCAAGGCCTCCGGATGGTGCACCCCTGTTGATCCTTGCACCCCATGGGAGGCACCCCAAGGTGCCTGCCACGGGGCACAGGGATGAACTGCACCTCTTTTCTTTACAATGAGAGCATGAATTACTGTCGGAATGCATGCTCCCATTGTAAAGAATCGGACTGCGACCGAACAGTGTTTGGTCGCATCCTAATTGCTGGGTTGGGACCGCCGACAGGAGGTTGTTCGGTCCCAGTACTCAATCGATGTCGGACATACTCAGGTCCGTCCGACATCGAAATGGGGTCCTAAGCGTGAAGATCTGCATCTGGTTGTCGTCAGCCTTCCTGGAGGGGCAGTGAACAACAAACGGCCCAGACCCTGCTTAGAATCTTCCCACCCTCTAACAACAGAATCTGGTGATTCATCACATTTCCCTACCAGTATCCAAAGTGTATATTTTTGGCATTTCCCACTGGACGGTGTCACACTAAGTGCTTGATTTCATCAGTGATGTCATCAATGATGTCATCAGTGATGTTATCAATGATGTCATTAACATGTAATGAGTAATGTAATGTGAGGTAATAAAAGCAGAGCATGGCTGGGATGCAAGTTATAGTTAACTTAGTATACTATAATTTCAGGGTTTTTGTATTTTAAAACAATAATTGTTATATTTTATAAGTCCTAATTATAACGTCACTTTAACCTTTGGTTTTTTCAGTGAATTTGTAGGCTTTTTTTCATGCAAAGTAAAGGAGTGAAATGTTGATTTTGGAGTCTTTTGCTTTAAAAATCGGTTTTCTTCAAAGTGCAGTGAACAATGGGCACTGATTAGAATTATATTAGTTAAGTGTACCATATGTTGTTAAACATATGGACAATAGTGAGCGGCCTGTGGATGAAAGTGATTCTTGTGACAGCAGATGTCAACACATAATTATGGCTCTATTATATTTGCCATATAATTTGCAGAAGTTGCATATTTCACAAAAAAAGTTGTTTTTAGTTCAAGTGGATTGAAATAAGACTGCATAAGAATGTGCTGCATGAATAGCTTGTTTTTGCTATGTAATGTTGATAACTTTGGTTTGGGAGCTATCATTGTGAAGCTCAGATCAGTATTTCATAGGGAACCGTGAAATATTTTCCATAAATCCCAGTTTCTTGTAATGCGCAACGTTTGTTTAAAGTTATACATCTTCTAGCTAATCTGCAATGAATATGTATGCAAATTCAATTTTCACAACAAATACGTTTCTATCAGGGGTGTTCTCTTTCTCCATGCAAATATCCCTCTGTGATTTGGGTCCTGTCAGCCAAAACATATAGTAATCCGAATTGCCATTATGCACCATTTGCATTCATTTTAACAGACCTGTTTTCTTTGGCACTTTGTTCTTTATATAGGTGCATTGGCACTTTATAGATCATGTTCTGTTTTAGAGCAGAGTTGAATTTTATATGAGATTTCTTTTTTTAACCCTTGTAATGTGCTTTGCCTTTGTTTTGTTTCTGTGATATGTTTGTTTGTTGCGTACAGGTTTCTACTGTAATTTTTGCAATATGTCTTGTTTTTTTTATTATTATGTTTTTGTTTGATTTGTAAAGGTTTTTAATAATCATACAATAAAATATTACCTTCTAGCCAGTTGAAGTAATGTATTGCATTTTGGCAGCAATTATTTAGTACTAATCCAAAGCGGGCAATTGCACAAGGCCCCCACCTTCCAAGGACACCTCTGGGAAAGTGATCTTTCTCTTTAATTCTCTTTCTTTCTCTCTCTACTTCTCTTTTTCACCTGCCAATTACTTAATCTCATTCTTTCTCCCTCTCTCTGTGTACCTCTACCCCATACCTTGTCTTTTTCTACCCAGGGCCCAGGCAATACATATTTTGGTTGTTTTATGTATCCTCATTTCTAAAAGTTTACTGCAAAATTCAGTATTATTTAACATCATGTTCACTTTGAATAAGCAGAAAATGGGCAATCAAATTCAAAGTTTTTCTGAACAGAGGTTCCAAAATTGGTCTTGCTGAGGACCCAAAAGATGACACTGATCAAGTATAATATTTGCGTTTGTGCTCCTTACACCATTAATACTTTTTACTGTTGGGTTGAGTTTGTGCTTGTTTGTATTACAGCTGGTGTGATGCTGGTTCCAGAAAGAAAGACAGTGGACGGGTTTGAGGAGCATTTTGGCTTGAACTATCTGGGCCACTTCCTTCTGACCAATCTCCTCTTGAGCTCCCTTAAGGAGGCGGGGACACGCAGCCACCACGCTAGAATTGTCACTGTCTCATCCGCCACGCATTATGTGGGAGAACTGAATCTTGAGGATCTACAGAAAAGGTACATAGATTCCAGATTGTGTCCTTTGTGATGCACTGCTACCTAAACTGTCTTTGTCTAAGTTTTTGTTGCCGGTGTAACACCAAAACGAGTAAATCGAACCTGTCCATATTAAATCTAGATTTTGGACTGGGGCGAAAAATGAAGGAAATTGAATTTAGTATATATATATATTTTTTATAAATATTTTTATTTGCATTTTCAAACAAAACAATAAGCATGTCACAGTCAGTCATAGTCGTGCGATAACAAGTACATACTATCCACATCTTAAGATACACCACCTCCTCCCCCCTCGGTCCGGACAGAACTGCGGTTTCCAAATAAATATCCCATCCTCAAAGTCTGACCCGTGTCCCTATTCTTATCATGGTTTGGTATTAGGAAGTGGAAAAATACAGTTTTCTCTCCATTTAAAATGTGGGTAATGAAACTGGGTTTTAGGTATACTCAGCTTGCAGTATTGCTGTTTAGGGTAAGCATAAATAGTATAAAACTGGATTGTATCGTTTGTTTCACTTCTGTATTATTGATTTATTTTGTTTAAATATATTAATGCACGCACTAAATATTTTTAAAAGTAGAAGACGGGTGTACCCTTTCTTTAGATCTCTCACAGTCTATTTCGTTTGTGCTTGCCTAGGTGCTGCAAGCATGTTAATGTGGTATGGGCAGCACTTTAAACAGGCGGGTACTTACTGGTACTGAGTACTGGCCCTAATTATTGCCCCTAGAGTGCCATGTAGAGTACCGGTACCCATGGGAACAGCATGGGAGGCTCAATAGTTTTGGCAGGTGCAATTGCCTCCAATATTGATTGAGACTGTTAGATGGGAGAATAATTGCGCACTGCTCAGGCAGCTGAGCACCAGCATGGATCAGTGGCGTAGCAAGGTCAGGTGGTACCCGGTGCGGAAAATGTCTTGTCACCCCTGACTTGACAAAATGGCAAAATTATGTGTTTAAAACACATATTTTGCCATTTTGTCACCCCCCTCAGCGATATCTTGTCACCCCCAGCTTGACAAAATGGCTAAAATATGTGTTTATAACACATATATTTTTATTTTGTTACTCCGCTCAGTGAGGTCACCCCGGGGAGGCCCGCATCCACCGCACCCCCCTTCCTATGCCACTGGCGTGGATTTGCACTGAGTGGCAGAATCTCATTTGCTTTTTCATCATGTCCTCTGCAACCCCAGCACAGACATTTTATGTCAGAGCTAAGACGGCCGGGCAAACAAAAATGCGCACTTAGAAGTGCACAAACTAGTCCTCCCCCCACCTATTACCCCAGCCCCGCCCCGCCCCTCCCTACACCCGCTGGCTCAGTCAGCTGGTGAAAAATAAAACGATGATAGAATATAGTTTTATTTTTCACCTGCAGTCTCTAAGTCAGTTGTGCAACGCTCTTCGCCATTGCGGAGGAGCTACCCCTGTAGTTAAGTAGTCAATACTCATTGCGTCTGATCTGCAGCACATTGAAACGTTATACAGCTGGAAAAACTCATTCATACATCCATTTTTTGGAGTAAAATGTAGCCAAGAAGTCTTGGATGTGTTCTCGAAGGGCACGAAAACCACAGTGTGGCGGACTGTTCCCCTGAAAAGCATCAACCTAGTAATCTTAAAAACCTTTCTACTTTTAGCCAATAGCCAATCAAGCCTAATTTACTCTAAAGTGCTTATTTTACATTTACAGTATTGCATCATTTTATTTAAAAATAAAATAGCATTTAATTTAGACATTGAATCAATTTTAAATACTAACTGTTTTTACAGATACTGAATGCAGAAAGACAGGGAGATGATGCATGTTGTCTAAGATCACACAAAGTCGTCACGTATGGAAGCCATGATTAGATTCAAAAAGATACCTCTTCCATTTTCCTATCACTAAAGAGAATTTTATTTCTATCCTGATAATTAAATTAATGACCAATATTATATTGCTTTCCTTTCTTTTGTTAGAAGAAAGACCTATTTGATTTCTGCCTATTTCAACTAGGGACGCTAAAAGGTTTAGTATTTGGATTATTATGAAAGGGTTTGGTTCTCCAGCTACTTCTTCAAAAAACAATGTATTTATGAGCACTTGGAAAAACGTCTTATGGTTGATGTACTTCTTCTGCACAGATAAATCACAGAATACATTTTGCTTCTCATTGGACACGTTTTAGCATTTACAGTACATCTGCACAGAAAGCTTCACAGCGTAGAGATGGAAATGCCCTTTGATGTTCAAGTTGTCACCTGTAGATAAAATGAGACTAGGGTTTCAATGTCAGCCTGCCCCCCTTTGCAAATTTCCTGGGCAAACCACCTTTACGTTCCACCTAATTCAAATTCCTAGTTCCCAAAGATGAGCCTAGATGAACCCTAATCATCAATATAGGGATTCCATAAAAAACAGTGAACACATTTTATAACACGAGTGGTTCGACTTGTGAAATCAAAAGCAACAGAGAAAATTGAATACATTTGGAATATTGTGATCAGTAATCTCCTGCTTCTTGGGATATACTGGGTAAAGGAACATTGGGCAGGAGATCTTTAAGGGAGTAAGAAAGAAAGAAGCTTGTGCTCCTGGACATGATGGTTGACTTAGGAACCACACACCATCCAGGGATCATGACTCAATAGGGCTCTATATTGGGCTTTCAACGAGTGCGTCTTTGAATCACTTTACCATTGCCTTTTGTAAAAAATCTAATGTCAGTCAAAAGGATGCCTTAATTTTATGATTCTCAAAACTAGGTCTAGGATAGAAGACCAGAAAAATGATCCTTTACGTCAAAGTGCAAGCAAATTGTAGCCTAGCTTCCATCTTGCAAAATGTGGAGAACAATTGGGGTGTGCTTGGTTTTGACTTGAGATGAAGCACACCCCAATGGTCTGAAATGCTTGCCTCATCGCTGCCTTTATAGATATTTTTAGTGGCAATTTTGATGACATATGTACCATTTCTCAAAACTGTCTTAAGGCAGATGACAGACTATTATACACCTGGGATGACGTTTCATGAGAGGACTGAAATATTTCACTAGAATGTGTTTAGAACCTAATGTGGATTAGGACTCTCCCACCATACTAAAAACACACGTGTAGGGTGGAGAAAGCTGGCCGATCGCTAAAATTCAGGTTCTGAGCTCCACCACTTTCAAAGATCACCAAGCCCCTGCTACTGCACAGCTATCAGGTCTCGTTAAATGCCCGCATGCTGGTCAGTCCCGCTTTACTCATCCCACTCAGTTTGGTGAGTACCAGCATTTCTATTTTCCCCATTTGAAGCACTGAACATGGGCCGCAGAACTTTATTTTTTCTCCATTCCCTAATATCCAAGAAGCAGTAACCGTCCAAATTGATTTGTTTCCCAATTTTACACCGTTACAAAATTGATGTATACAGTATCTGTGGCCCATGGTGGTGCCTGGCACTGCGAACTGTTCGTTATCGTCAGCGATCACAACCGTAGCTACCACTGGTGCAGCAGGTGCAGTGGCACCGGGGCCCGGAGCCGTGAAGGGGCCATTGAACCCTGGCAATGCTGTATTCTACTAACCCAACAGCAGTCAAAGGAGCTATGGGGCATATTATCAAGACAGGCGATAAAATTATCGCCGCTTTAGCGGCAGAAAACTGCCGCTAAAACGGCGATAATTGGCTTGATAATATGCTCTATGGAATTCCAATTGAAGCTCAGGTTAGGTGTCCTTCACATCTAACATGGGCTTCAATTGGAATTCCATAGAGCATATTATCAAGCCCATTATCGCCGTTTTAGCGGCAGTTTTCTGCCTCCAAAGCGGCGATAATTTTATCGCATGTCTTGATAATATGCCCCTATATTGCTTACTCGCACCAGTGCCCATTGCATCCTTGTCGCTCCTGTCAGAGATGAGGCCGAAGTTGCTGAGGTGAAGGCTTTTGAGACCCAGTACCTTTTGACCTGGTGTCATCCCTGTGATCGTGAGGTGACCTGGCAACATCTAGCTGAATTCCTCGGTGGGACGCCCCACCTTTCTTCGGGGAACAGTATCTGTGCAGAGTTCCCACGAACACTGTTCAATTAGTAATGCTTTCTGCGGGGCTTCGCGCGGAAGCTGCAACGTTTATTTACAAAGGTCTCGCAATCTCAGTAAAATATGATGAACGCACAAAGGTTTAGAGCCAAGAAAGGTCGCAGCTTAAATTAACTCAAACGCCTCCTAATTTCTGTGCTATAAAAACAGCGCGCTGAGTGCTGACCTTTTAATTAGGCCTGCCAGGAGGCGTTTGCGAGCAGTTCACAGGAAATGCCTCAAAGGGATTTTTGGTGCTTTTAATCCGAAAGGACATGAGCAGGACTCTGACAGCATTATAATTAATGATGGGGGATATATATATTTGCTATTTCATATTTGTGACAGTGCGGTGTAAATTATAGCACTGATGTTTCTCAGGGGGGGGGGGGGGCTCAACATCATGAAAGCAATTGTGCGCAGTTTACAAGTTTCAGCGACCGACAAACGGCACTTTAAGGCAAACCGTTAGTTTAAAAATACGCGCTTTGTTTTAGTCCGATTTACAATATCCTGACTTTATATATAGTACAAAGCCGGGAGTTCCACCTTTTTCGTGTTACGTTTTTGATTTGTGGATTGTTAATTTCAAGTACCAACTCACGCCCTGGTCACTTCACAACAAAATGCTAATGTGCAAAACGGAGGTGACCCCAATCAAATTTTAGCTCCAACTCATATAAATTAGCAGGTAGGGAAGCTGTCAGTCAAGTGTCGCGATGACATTTGGTGTGACATGTCTTGGCCTAAGTAACCCGAGATGCCACCTCCTGCTTTTCAGACATTCTGTGCAAAAATGTATCCGCTCCAAAGTATACAGTACATGGCATGTGCATATATGTATGTAAGTATATATGTGATTTATGTCTTGCAAATCTAGCTACACAGATGAAGAGTGCTGTTCAAAGAATCAGTTATTGCAATAAGGGTGAGGGCAGGTGTAAGGCTTTGGAAGGCAGCAGTAACCTATATAGATGAAGGGGAGGGAATTTAATTTAGGGAAGTGATGTCGTAGCTCTAGCTACTGTTTTCTTAATTTCAAGCTTCATCGGTACATTAGTTCTCAATTCCATCGTATCTGAAAAAGATATGTTTAACTGGCCAAATGAAAACTTGGGGGGGGGCAGATTTACAGGCATATTGTGACACTTTTGCGCCGCCGTTGCGTCACTTTTGTGACGTGGCAGAGACATAAAAAATGGAGCCATTTTACAGTGTGATGCATCTAGGGAGATGCGTCACGTTGTAAAGCCCTGTGTCACATTATACCTGCGTCAGATATAATGTATTCAGGGCAGGTGTTCCCACGCAGGAAAGCCTTGTGGAAGTTACGCAGTGAAATTTACAAGATTTCACTGCGCCCCTTCTAGGACGCCACTGCGTCAAAACCTTACGCTTGCTTGAAGCAGGCGTAAGGAGTGACGCAGTGTAGTGAGAATAGGCCTCAGCATGCATTGCTGGAGTTGTGTTGTGCATGTGACACGCCTCCAGCAATGTGTGAATTTGGCGCCAACAGATGCGTCAGAATTTCTGATGCATCTGTCAGTCCTTGCGCCATGGTATGCCGTATTGTAAATACGGCGCATCCATGGTGGCTCAAGCGTTTCGCAGGCTGGTGCAGGGAAACTAACGCATCTCTACAGATGCGTCAGTTTCTTGTAAATATGCCCCTAGGTTTCTTAAAAATCCTATCAGGTGCCCTGAGCCAGCCAGCAATTCATTCACAACATAGTCTGTCAGTGAATCAGTTGTAGATCTATTAGCAAAAGAGTCCAAGTGAGAAGTCGCCCCAAGGACATTATGGTAAGCACTGGTATGTGGGGCAAAGCTTGCACAGGAAAGGTCTTTTTAAGATAAATCCCCTTTCTCCTTTAAAATGAGTAGTTTGCCATGATGCAAAAACTCAACTGCATACATAGAAGTTCGAGGTACCTTAGTGTCAGATCTTCAACAGATTGTGAAATGCCTTTTTCCTAATGCGTTGTACGCTCTTTGTGGGCTCTCTCCGACTGATGTTGTTTAAACAATCTGTTGTTGATTGTGGGAATTCGGGGAACAATTTGGAGAAAGAACCATGCTAAGATAGGTATTGTGCATCACTCTCTGCATTGCCTTTTTATCTAATCTCCAGCTAAATTCTACGAAGCTTTGATATTCGGAGAAAACAACAAATTTGCTTTTTTCCAATATTCAATTTTAAAACTGACTTTGTGAATTGGTCTCTGTTGAATTCGGCCCTTTCAGCCGGGTCATCCCCAAACCTTTTGCCTTCTCCCTCCACTTTTTACTGAATTCGGGGTTTTTCTGTCCTTAGGTGCCTGTGCACTTTACTACCGCTTTCCAGTGCTAAAGTGTTTGTGCTCTCATCTTAAAACTTTGGCTTATACCCAAGTGGCATATTTAATTTACTAGTCCCTAGTAAAGTCCACTACGTGTGCCCTGGGCCTGTAAATTAAATGCTACTTTGCCACTGGATTCAAGCTAGCCTGGATGATGAGGGATGTTACCACGAAACCGGCCCAGGATGCTTGCTTCCAGTCCAGGGAAGACTGGCTTGGCAGTTCCGACTGGACTGTTCTCATGAGGCACAAGGTCAAGACTGATTCACATATAGCTAGGTCTGAACTGGGGTGGCGAATTGAGCTAAAGAACGATGATGGATTCAACCCAGATCTGTGACTGGGGGTGAGTGTCTGAAAAGTTTCTGTGCTCCGTCCATCATCTCCTTGTGTTTACTAGTCGTTCTGCAGCACTGATTGTGCCACCCACTTAAGTAGCACTGTAAACATGTCTCAGGTCAGCCATTGCAGAGCCTGTGTGTGCAGTTTTAAACTGCCATTTCGATCTGGCAAAATAAATCTTTTGCCAGGCCCAAACCTTCCTTTTTAACACATATAAGTCACCCCAGGGTAGGCCCTGGACAGCCCAGAGGGCAGGGTGCCATGTTTTTAAAGGATGGGACATGTACTTTTAAGTTTTATATGTCCTGGTAGTGAAAAACTCTTACATTCATTTTTCACTACTGCAATGCCTATCTCTCCCATAGGATAATATTGGAGTTGCCTTATTACATTTTATAAGTGCCATTTCCAAATGGAAAGAGATGACCAGCTCATGTTTGATGTCTCTGAAATCCTAATCTAAAATCCTCACTTATGGTGAAGTCGGATTTTAAATTACAATTCTTAAAATGCTACTTTTAGTAAGTTGTCTTTTTCTTGCTTTAGCTATGTGGTGCTGCAGCCTGTCTCTGGGTAACATGACTGGGTGTGGGTGACAATTGGGCTTTGTGTATTCCTCCTTGACAGCCACACAGAATGGGAACTTAGGTGTGACTGGATGGTCCATCACTTGCAGAATGTGAGGGAGGATCTGGGCGCAACCCCACTTACACATGAATAATCTGTGTCCTGCCTCCATTCAAAGGGCTGCATAACCCCTGTAGTTCGTATGGAGGCATGACCAGGAAGGCAGGGCATCTGTGCACTTCTAATGCATGCCTCTAAAGCCTTCTCCCCACTTCAAAGATACATCTGTGTATAAAAGAAGGACCTCAGACACCAACTCTTCAGTACACTTCTGGACCTGTGGATACTCTGCCAGGAAGAAGGACTGCTGTGCTGCTACATGGACTGCCACTCAGCTGGACTGCTGTTCTAAAGGAACTGCTGCCCTGCTGACCTGCTACCTGCTGCCCTCTTGCCTGGGGAAGAAGATCTGGAGCTGCAACTTCATCTTGAGCCCAGGACCCTGGAGTGACTGTCAGGGCTAGTCTGCTGGTCTCCTTATCTGAGCCTCAGGGACATAAAGGCTTTCCAACAGCTCCTGGACCCATCTCCAGTGAGATCCTGACCCCCATGTGGTGCCTCTCAGGTCCACGACCCTTGGTGTGGCTCACAGCTCATTAAAACAAGGGTTTATGCTCTTCACAACCACGAATGGGCCCTTTTGCACCAAACCATGCTGCTCACGCCAAAAATCAGCGCAAGCCGCCGCCAGCCCGTCCCTTCACACACCAGCATCAACAGGTTGCAGGGGACCGCCAACGTGAAGCTCGAGCCCACACGTCTGTAACATCCGGCCTGCTTTTCGCACCAAGCTGACTACCACCCGTGTCGCTCTCCTTGCTCCCTGCAACCTTCTCCAATGCGAACGGGTCTCTTGACACACAAGCTGTAGAAGATAAAACTTCAGCAGGAAAAATTTAGAACTGTATCTGACCAGCGCTCTATCGCGGTTGGCCTGAACATTTGAATTTGACCAGATAGGCCGATTGGCACTTTGTGCTTTCAGGTGTTATTCTACAGTTCATTCTTTAAAAACTCTAATTGTACTGACTGGATGTTTCTCGTTTTGGTCTTGGCCTATTTATTAAATGTTGCCCTATTTTTGTAACCTGTTGTGGGATCTTATTGTGTGGTAATTTCACTGTTTTACTGTTTGAAGTGTTGCACCAATACTTTAGACACTGTCTCTAAGTTAAGAGTGATTGCTCTGTGCCAAGCTACCAGGGGGTTTGGCACAAGCTAATTTGGAGTTTGCTTTTGCTTTACCTTGACTAGGATTGGGAATGCTGCTTGAATAGGGTTCACACTCCAGTCAACCAGTAACCCAGTTTCTAACAGTCTCCAAAGCATTAAGATCTTACTGGGGATCAATAGGTGTTAAGATAAAAATATTTACATTGTCTGCCTACAATTATGTTCGAAACATTATATTCAGTAGACCCGCATGCAGGGCCGGACTGGCCATAGCAGGCACCAGGCGTTTCCCCGGTAGGCCGCTAGGGTGGAGGCCAGTTTTGGGTCCCTGGGGGGCCGTTTTTGTTACCGGGGGTCGGCAATATCGGCCCCCTGTAACAAAATCAGCCGAAAAAGGCCCTTGCAAACTGCTCGGCTGCACTTGCCCTCACCCCAGGGGGGGCCGGCTGAGCAGTTTGCCGGAGCCGGTTTCTGTTCCCAGTCTTGCCCTGCCCACATGGGTGCCTAAGGTGTTAAATTTGGGCCAGAGAGTTAATCTATCAATAAAATCGGATCCCATTGAAGAGTCAGTAAGGGCGGATCAAACTGGATGTTGCTTAATGATGTTATATTTATATAAAACAGTATAAACCATAACTACATTCTCTAACAGAGAGTGTTGAGCCTGGAAGCTGGATTGTTCTAAGGTGACTATCACACTCTCAGTAGCCCACGTCTGCGACAACCAAAATGAGATATATGAAAATGGTTTTCCACTAGCATCCAAAAAAGGCGATTTTCTGATAATTCGGATGCGGAGAGGAGAATGATACTTCTTTTCTAAGAATTAGGGGCCAAGCCAGTCACATACCATTTTTTAAATAACGTAGACAAAAATCCACCCCAGTTTAATAATGTATTTTTCATTATCACAACAGGGGTGTCATCTGGTCCTTCAGCACCAAAATATCCTGCCTTATTATATATGTTGAACTTTCAATAGGTGCAGGAGATACACAGAGCAAGCAAGGATTTACAATGTGATTATCCCAACTATTTATAGAGACAGTATTCTCTGCATAAAGTAGGAGACATAAGTAATCCATTCTTGATCTATTATTGTGACAGTGGTTCTAGTTGTTTTTATACCAGTGTGTAAGGCAGTCAAACGCCAGTAGTTTCAAAAACAATTATCTGAAGAGAACATCATTGCCATCTCGGTTTCTTATACAATTCTTACACTTTTTCTCAGTTTTTGTATTATTTGTAGATTTACAGAGCAACAGGAAACATATTGCATATGTATATATTTATTCAAATCAGAACACATTTGCTTTTCTTTGTATGCTCAATGGAGTTTTTGACTTATCAGCCATCCTTGAGGGAATTTGGCCAAACGTTGAAAAGACATTGCCTACTTTTGCTAATATATTTTATCTGGCCAAAGTTGATGTCAACTTCTGTGGATCGCTCATTATATATAGAATTTTTGAGGTATGTGTCAGTTTCTTAAGTTCAGGCTCAAATCCTGACCTATTTGAGAGGAAGTATAACAACCTTTTATTTTATGCTCCCTCTAACAGTCAGTAAACATTGCCAAATTGTTGAACAGTGGAAATAAGACATAAGCTAGTCTACCAAAATCAAATAAGGATTATGTTTTTCCCCCTACCAAGATTATACTTCCTAGATCATCCCTCAATACAGACATTTATTAACACACAACCTATTTAGAAAAACTGACTCACGGGTGAGAGACCCCAGTTGTCATGGCACCTTACGTTGAATATAGGTTCTAGAATGTTCCGAGCTGTGTCTAGCTTTTTATTTCTTTATAGTTTGACTACTAAACTTTATGTTTTAAAATATATATTTCTGAGGATAATAATGTTATCATTATATTATAAATACATTACTGACGTAATAAGTTGGAGGACATCAACAGCCAATTGATCAAACCAGTGGCGTAACATAGGCCCCAGTAGCCCCTGTGGTGCGGGGGGGGGGGGTGATTTCCATCAACACTGTACCTTGGCCTAAGAGCTCTTGAGGGGGCCCCTCCATGTACTTTGCGGGGGGCCCCTCAATTTTCGTTATGCCACTGGATCAAACGTCCTTCCTGACAGATGTAGACACTGCACAACAACAATGGTTCCTAGTTCATTGTTAATAGTAATATCTATTTATTTTTTATTTTTCACAGGATAGCGGTCCTTAAAAGACTAGCAAGACAACCGCCTGCTTGGCCACATAAAGAGCAAGTAACTGGGCTACTAATTAAAAATAATTTTTAAGGTAGAATTATAGCATGCCCAAGTTTCCTTTATGTAAGTAAATGCTAGATTCTTTAAATTCAGGCAATGTTTTTTCCCTGTTTTACTAAATAGCCAACCACATTCCAGCAGGTGATCATCAAGCGGTTTTTAAAATAGTGAAGTTGGGAGCCAACAGTTGTGGCAGTTACTATCAAGTGTGCTGTGAGCAATATTCAAATTGCCCTAGCCTCTGCAAATCGCTCTGTAGGATTTTGGGTAACACTCAGTGAACTTGGTACTGAAGATTACTTACCCAGAGAAATATATTTTTGTCTATTTTGGACCAGGTACACATCCTGTTCATCTTGAGAAACTAAAATGAAAGCAATCCATCAGGTGTGATGTAGATTGATATTTGACTAAATTAAGTATGTAATAATAGGAAAGGAAAATGAATAAGTTGTTACTGGGCTTGTCTTGTGTACCACAATGGACTATTTTTTGTTTATGAAAACATATATCACAAAGTAAGTATAGTCATCTCAGACCTCTATAGAGGATACATCTCAAGTTTCCATTTTTATTTTATAATACTTTCCACAATAAAACAGGTGCCTAATTTTAAGTGTTTGTATTCATAGCAGTGAGAAACAGATGGATTTAAAGAGTCACAATTGAAGAATTGTATCCTACCTTTCTCCTCTCTTTGTAACACAAAGAAAAAGTCAGTTTTTTCTCCTGAACAATGACCCTAGAGGGTATTTGTGGCAGTAGGGAGACCTGGCAGGGCTTTAGACTGTATCTTAGTCCATAGCATCAAAGCAGCCTTCCCAGCCTTCCACAGGTTAAATGGTATTCGAAGAGCATCTTACCTAGGAGTACCTCTCATTAAATGAGACTGGCATTGGCAGTCATCCGCCAGGAGAACTTTAGGGGTTTTATCTGGATAGGCTTGTCAGAAAGAGAAGCAAAGAAGAGTAAAAAAAGCTTTCTTATTACATATTTTGTAATGCTTCCCATTAGACCACTGTGATTTTTCAACTTCTTTGTCCATTTCCCTTCCGTCAATTCTTCTTTTGTTTGAAGCAGTCCATAACACAACTGTGGTCAGGTTACTTCTGCATCTTCTGTGGGGAAGAGGTGAGGAGCTGAAGGACTTGGGTGTCGGGTAATCATCTCCCTTTCACCCCCTGGCCTATTTACTCTGAAGGAGGTCAGATTAGCATCTTGTTCCCCAGTTATGCCTTCCTGCTCTGTATACACTCATTTGTTTCTTTCTGAACCATACCCATGGTAAATGTTAGTGTCATGTCTGAGACTCTACCGCAGGAGCTGCCGGGTGTTCTCCTCAGTAGAGACTCAATTTAATGACAGGTAGTAAGAGTTGGAAAACTGGCACAAGAATAAAGAACTTTGGCTTGCAGGTTAGGAACAGGGGAAGGAAGACTACTGCAAGAACCAGCAGTGTGATCCAGAAGATAGAAGCAAGACGACTACCTACTACAAGAACCTGTAGCCGGGTCTGTATGCTGATAGCCTATAAGACATGGACGTTCAGGCCAGAAACCAGTCTCAGATATTAGGTTGTCAACATACTCTGCCCTTTTGTGTTTTCCGGTTTATAAAAAGTATCAGCATCAAGGGTTTTACAAAAAGTCTGCATTGACATGTGAGGGCCCTTTCAATGTGTGATTACAAAGGAGAGCAAGAAACCACCAGAGTAGTCAAAGAATGGATTAGTTATAACGAAGGAGCTAGACCAATGGAGCAAGATCTGTGACTGTTAAGAACGTCCCAAAACAGCGACCCATCAAATTTCTGTTGCCCATTTTTACATCAAGACATAGGAATATTTGAGGCATCTTTCTCCTCGCCAGTCTGTCTGGGGTAGAACATTGCTACTATCCTTAACCCAAAGGCATCAGTTTGTAAGAAGAACATAGTAGTGTAGTTGGGGATTTCCAGAAAGGTTTGAGGCCGTATAAGGAAGCACCTCTTTCTTCAGGCAGTCATTGTGTGTAAATCAGAGTTCCTTTACCGTGCATTCATAATACAACTGTTTATAACTTCCTCTTTTTATTTTAATAAGAATATTTTAACTTTAGTATTGTTAAATAAAATCCACTTAGGGATTTATTTTCAATTAAAATATTCAATGTCCTATTGCCTCTTCCTACATAATTTGTGCCAAAGGTTGCAAGTGGTACTTTTCATCATCAGACTTTGACTTGCAGCAAAAAAGATGGAAAATCCGAAAAGGAAGAAGGATGGAGGCATAGATTGATGGAAATAGAGTGACAAATTTATAAAGCTGGGATCGAATGTAAGCTGCAAGTGTGAGATAAAGAAATGGAAAGAGTGGGGTGGTGGACGAACAGGGCATAAGATTGAATCAAAACTAGTCAGTACTAGTATTTAGCCACTGAAGCATTCAGCAGTGCATGTAGCAGGCTCCTAAGGACAAGCTTGGTCTCCAACACTTATTTGTTTATAAATTATGCACTGCTGCCCATCCTCTGTCTCCCATCCACAATTATCTTTTATAATAGTTTTGTCATATTTTAAGCATTTAGTTGCGCCGCATGGTATAAACTCAGGTCATTTTTATGCGATATTGGAGGCAGCAACTCTCATGCCATCCTCAACCCTCACCAGAGCATGGACAGGGCTCACTCAGTCTATCACAATATTCCTGTATGTTCACTGAATCTTACATTGCAGTTCTTCAGTGTGGGCATGAGTTCCTCCATCCTCTTCAGTCAGGGAGGATAAGCCCAATATGAATGCAGCCCTATAGTCTTCTCAGCAGACTATACTTTGAACAAGACATGGGAGCCAGCAATCCCTGTACAAAAGCCTGTCTCTAATCTCTTTATTACAAACACATTTTAATGTCTTTAGTGGCCTGTTAAAAAGAAAGGGCATAGCTGCTCTACTGTAATATCTTATTACATTTGAGTTCTGATATCATAATGCCTGTTGCCGGAGCCAGCAGCCAAGGGGGAAGGCAGAGAATTGCAGGTGCAGTTTAAACATCGAAAATGAAACCTGACTTTTCCTTCTTCTGCTCTGTTTTTCTAGGAGAACAGCGATCATAGACAAGGAGATATTTCTGACAATCTGTTTATTTTTAGCACACTTTAGGTAAAAATAGGAAAGAATGTCTCTGAATGGTTCTGTATGTCCTGAGTACAGCATTCTTAAACCTGACTTGAAAACTGATTACAATATATTTGTGCAACAAATATCGAACTGCTTTTTGGTGCGTTTAGCTTTGCACTACACATTCTACTTGTATTCTTCATGTCTACAAATATCTCATCTCTTTCATAAGAAAGAGCAACACACCAAGGATTGAAGTGGTTTGGGGAAGGGTGACGATGTGACCATATATCATAAGGGATATAGTATCACCTGACGTACATTATAAGGATATTACAAATCACCTCAGAGCTCCATGCCCTTATAAAAGGTCTTCGGCCTTCTTCCTGTATATGATCACGGAACTCCTCAGTGATTTGCAGTATCCTTATAATGTATGAGTGGTAATACTTTATCCCTATATATAAAACACACATTCCATGGTCATTGGTACAAGCTGTGTGATAAAATTGCCAAGTTCTCTTGTGTAGATCTCTCGGCACAAGGAGCAGCGCTGTAGCTTTACGCATTTTGCGCACTAGCTCTTTGACATTAGTCTCTGTCGCATTGGCAAAATACCTGGGCTGGGCATGGGCATTGCGGAGAAAATCAATCAAGCGCACCCTTGATGGTCCCTAATGAATTCAGTGTTTGGGTTTTCCCTATTTCTAAGCTGCACCAGGGACAATTTTAATCCAAAAATCTTTTTATTACTATATGTCAGTCCATTGAAGTGTTTAATGTTTTTTTAACAAGGCTCTTTTAATAAGGTATTTTAATGTATTTATTGAAATGTATGTTTTTTAGGTACTATGTTTGTGTCTTTTATGATTGTATTTTTAAATCGAATAAAGACTGATTGATTGATTGATTGATAAAGTTAATTGTATTTTTTCAACCTTCTCAGTCTCCTCTCCCAAAATGGATCCCGATTTGGCCAAAGACCAAATGAAATCACTTCTTGATGGACCGTAGCTAAATAACTTTGCCCCCTTAACAGAATCAGACACCTTTAATTTACTGGAGAAAGTGATGTCCGGCTCTCCTTATGATCCCTGTCCATGTACTGTAGTAAAAAACGCAGCAGAGACAGTTTCTCGTACACTGACCCCTATCATTAATACAATATACCTAGAAGGATACTTGCCCAAAGACTGGAAACATGCATCAATCCTGCCCCTTCTGAAGAAACCCAACTTGGACGCTAATGATCCTAATAATTTTAGACCAATATCAAGACTTCCACACCCGGCTAAATAATTGGAAAAAATATGAATGCCCAACTCAATAAATTTTTGCAGGATTCCCAGGCCCTTGCCCAAACTCAGTACGGGTTTAGAGCGGGCCATAGTACAGAAACAGCGCTCTTGAAATCCACAGAAGAGATCAGGACTATCCTGGACCAAGGGGGGAAGGCCATACTGATCATGTTGGACCTGTCCGCAGCATTCGACACGGTCCATAATGTCTTACTGATGGACCGATTGGATGAGCTAGGTGTCAGGGGTAAAGCCTGGAAGTTCATTAAATCGTTTCTAGCTGACAGAATGCAAACAGTGTCTTTCTGTGAATTTAAAGCCGAATCCTTCTCCTTGCCCTGTGGGGTGCCTCAAGGTTCATCTTTGAGCCCAACACTTTTTACTGTTTACGTATCTTCATTAGCACCCCTAATTGAGTCCTTCGAGTTCACCCTAACTTCCTACGCAGAAGATACCCAACTTGTGGTGACCTTACTATGAAGAACCAGGCTGAATTAGGCCTAGCGGCGCAGGGTACGCCTGAAATCTTCTGAGTTCGCCTTCCAAATTGTACAGAGACACGGAACACTCTGTTGGCATAGGAACTTCAATTTATAAGCTGCAGCTAGGTACAGTTGTCCTAGAAGTACATCAGTGGTAGGTTCTCAGGAGACTGTCACTTCAATCCGTGGCTCACAGTTTTTTATAGCGCTTGAATCCCCTGAAGCAACAACCCCCTCAATGTGCATTAAAAAACAAACATGTCATCCACTAGTAAACATTCCTTGAACAAGATACAGGATAATAGGTAATAGAAATTCCTTCCCTAGGGCCGTGTTCTCTACCTGACCCTATACCTGACCCTATAGACCAGGTGGCATGAGCATTCCTAAGTTTAATTAATTTACAACAGGACGTGTTTGCGTGATGCAGGTGGTGATTCGTAAAACAAAAGGAGAGGCAGAGAAGGATCACCAAGGGTCAATAGATGGTTATCACGGGAATTAGTTGCTTCGAGCCGGGTCCCAGAATGTACTTTCCTCAGAGAGACAGGAAAAAGGTTATTTAACATGTTACAGCTCAGAGTACGAAGAAACGCTACGAAGGTCGTTGGCGCAACAGTGAGGGCAACATGAAAATGGTGTCAATGCGCAAGATGGAGCCGTAATCAAATTTCCTCAGACCCTCCTTTTGCCATTACTCAGGCAAAAAACACACAGGCTGTTGTTAATCAGAATCGACTTCAATAGCCATAAAATCTACAAGCTGTTGTTGCAGCATTACTTTTGTGTTCTCTGCTTTCTGGGATACAGGATTTGGAACACACAGGGTGGCGCAGAGCCCACATATAGCGGGACCACATTGTAGGCAAAGGCAACATGAGAAGAGAATAGCCAAAGTCGCTCCGACAAAGGTAGGAATCTTCCATCCCCATGTAGACAGTAGTCCCCCAAACCATCTCATCAGAGACCAATTCCCTTCATCCTGGTGAACGGACTCAGCGATCTTATGTAGTTTAGAGATGGCTTGGTATACTGTAGGGGCGTTGTCTGGAATATAAATGCAACAGCTAGATCCGATCAATTTGCATACGCCCCCACGGTCAGCAAGAATAATATCTAATACCATCCTGTTCTGAAGCGTGACAAGGCAGTCAGCAATGAGTTCTGCAGTGAGATTACTCAAAGCTCCAGCTGTTTCATCGACAGTGGCTTCTACAACTCAAATTAGTTGTCTTATGTCTCGACTGTTGGCTATTGGGCCCCAGAATGGAAGGAGTCCTTTCAAGACATCCCCGACTTCTTGTCCTGACGTATCCTGGTCAGACACCACTCTTCTTTTCTGTAAATGATGCTTGGCATCCGCTATATATGTAGGGGGCAACAACCAAGCGATATAACAAGTGCCTCTCCAATTACCAGGTAGAGAAGTGTAAGCCTTATTTCCACACATGAAGTATGTATTACGTGAGGGAACCATGCGAGGCCAATCTGTCCCATTCAAGGTCACAATATGCTGGCATTTGCTTGTACCTTTATATTCTAACCCTCCTTTCCTAATACAGAATGGTGCTTGTCCAGTTACCACTAGAAAAGTTTGTCCTTTTCGAGAGGTTTTATTAGAGGGCAGGAAATACAAATCCGTAGATCTGGTTTGGCGATCAGCATATTCTGACTTCTCACTATTCGTCCCATATATCCTTTTTCTGTCCCGCCAACATAAATGGTATAGGTGTACTCCTAAGCTCCTTACGTCTCGGGTATCACCATCTCCAGAAAATACCCAACTGGCACTCAATTCCCACCATGCACTGCAAGAACCATTAAACGAAAAAGGAAGGGTAATGTATGGTATTCCAGTATTCACCGAACTTGGCAGAAGACCACAAACCCAACAGTTTGTCGCATTAGTAGCCAATTGATGTTGGTGTAGCATAGAAACAAATGTGTTGTTACGGAATTCACTCCTTCTCGACTCAACATGAGGGGGTAGAGCGACATGTGTATGCATTTCAACGGTAACTTTGGGAATAGGCTGCGTAAAAATTACATGTAGACCCCATCCTATGCAAGACAATATAATACACATTAAAATCAATATTATTAAAGCCACTACAAAACGATTATGCAATAATTTACAATGCTTCGTGCTCACTCTTTGTATTTTGTCCATTCCCTTTTGAACAGTCATTTCCATCTCTAAATGTTGCCTGTGATGGGAGGTTGCTTCACTCAGCTGTGATTGTCTGTAGTTCTTTTTATTTTTCTACAAGTCCCACAGGCCTAGAGCCACACCTTGGGTCACAATTCTGAGACTACGATCACGGCCCTGCAACATGTGGAAATTGGGATAAAGACAAAGTCAATGAGGCACTATTGAGGTATTTTTGTTCAGCCTGGGCCTTAACTCGTACCTCTGGGAACCAGGTACAGTTTGTTCTTGGAAAAGGAGATGTGGTTCAGTAGTGTCCAACTTCAATGCCGGTGGTATAGCTGCTTGGAGGACCTCTTCGTCTTCTTTCACTGATCTGGCAAAGTCTAGGTGTGCATCGCTAAACAGTCCAAATCTTGGTATTCTTTCGCTTTCAGAATCACCAATTTGGTTACGAACCCACTGATCATAAGGCAAGGGTAGGGGCACTTTCTTGCAATGTACCCCATGTACCCAGTTCTTTTTGGCGACCACCTTCACTGCAGTACGCGTCGTTAATAGTACTTGACGAGGCTCTCTCCAGAGAGGTTCCAAGTTCTTCGACCTCTGGAAGTTTTTAATGCAGACCCAGTCTCCGGGCCGTATGGTATGACCAGGATCCGTTGAAGCCTGAGGCAAAGTATCTTGTACCTGTTGGTGAAGGACACGTAACTTAGTGGTGAGATCATGCAAATAGTCAATTAACAATGGATGCTCTATCTCGGAGTATTTCTTTGGCCTTGGGACTCCCCAAACATTTGCAGGGCGTCCAAACACAACCTCATAAGGACTAAGCCCCATACGGGAATGGGTGGTTGTTCTAGTTGATAAGAGAGCCAAGGGCAGAGCATCAGGCCAAGCAAGACCCGTGCTGGCTTGTATTTTTGCGAGTTTAAGCTTAAGAGTGCCATTATAGCATTCTACCAAACCCGCTGACTGAGGATGGTTTGCTGCGTGGAACTTTTGTTTGATGCCAAGGCCTGTACATACTCTCTGCATGATCTGACCTACAAATTCACTTCCGTTGTTACTCCAAATAATTTTGGGTAACCCAAATCTCGGCAGAAACTCCTTCAAAAGGACTTTTGCCGTGGATAGAGCAGTATTATCTTTCAGGGGATAGGCCTCTATCCATCGGGAGAAGGCACATACCACAACAAGAACATACTTCAGATTGTTACATCATTCCATGTGAATGTAATCTATTTGCAAAACCTCAAAAGGGTACGTTGGGGGAGCAAAGTGGCCTGCCGGTGTTGGTGTTCCCTTCCCCGGGTTATGCATCAAGCATATAATACAATGCTTAACCAGATTGTCTGCGCATTTAGGGATCCCCACATTCTGCCATACCGGAGCCAGAAGTTTGCATATACCTTTAGCGTTAATGTGGGCTGGAACATGTGCCATGGTAACTACTGGGAGTACATAAGCATCTGGTAACAACCAGCGTTGATGTTCCGACAAGTCTGTCCAGCACCCTGTCACATCCAACCTTCCTATACTCTCTTTCCACTTACTCAATTCTTTCTCTGTGGCCTCTGCCTGGATCATTTTTACACTGTCCACAGTATTCTCACACATGCCTCCTTGTGCAATACATCTAGCAGAGCCTGCAACATACAT
This sequence comes from Triturus cristatus, assembly GCF_964204655.1. NCBI lineage: Eukaryota > Metazoa > Chordata > Amphibia > Caudata > Salamandridae > Triturus > Triturus cristatus. The sequence continues at coordinate 800,772,533 of NC_140591.1, forward strand.
GCGGCTTGTAGTGTCTCTAGCTGTCTCTTTCGCTATCTGGTCTGCGAAAGCATTTCCTTAACCTACATTATCAGTAATCTTCTTATGTGCACTACACTTCACAATTGCTATCTGAGTGGGCAAGGTAAGCGATTCAGGAAGGTCATTTACCAATTGGCCATGCTGTATCTTAGTGCCATGGGATGTGAGAAACCCTCTTTCCTTCCACAGGCGGCCAAAACTATGGGCCACTCCAAATGCATACTGACTATCAGTATACACATTCACCCTTTTTCCTTTAGCCAACACACAAGCTCTAGTCAGTGCTATTAATTCGGCTGCCTGAGCTGAATTATGCATAATACGCGCTGTTTCCACAACAGTGTACAAGGTAGTGACTGCATAGGCTGAGGTCGTTTCACCATTGGGAAGCTTAAAACAAGAACCGTCCGCCCATAGGATCCCATCCTGGTCCGGGAGTGGAGTATCCTTTAAATCAACTCTGCCTCTTGTCTCCTCCTCCGTGCGGAGGAAGCAATCATGCTGCTCCTGAGTACCATTTTCTACTGGAATTGGCAGCAATGTTGCCGGGTTTAGGGCATTACATCGTTTTTTTTAAATTTTAAAACACTTTATTAAGTTTTCATGAGAAGGAGCATTGGGTTACAATTCGCATTTATCACATTCAACATATAGAAGGTAGGGGAGAAAATGCAGGCGATAAAAGTCAAACCTGTAAACAAATGTTGTAAGTATGGGATTGCAGCCATATATCACCTCAGGATCCCCGGAGGTCCAGCAACCTGGTACATTGCAATGTATGGTATACCCATCTCACAGTATATCGTACTCATTGGGGGGACAGTGCCCGTCTAACATTCCCACAACCCCCGAAACTCCCAGACCCACCCTAAACTCACCCACTATACCAAAACATGCCGCCACTAAAAATCAGTCTGAGTGCCGCAAGGCATTTCCCTAGGGGGAGCGGGGGGGGGGAAAGGGGAGGAGAGGGGAAGGGAACCACATCCCACGCCCGCAGCTGGGGAAGGAAGTCATCCACACAACGCCACATTCAGGGAGTATTAGATAAATGAAAATTCCCCAGAGGGCCCGGGGGGGGGGCGGGAGGCAGGAGGCAGGAGGCTCGACACCCCCAACCTGCATGCGGCCTCCATCAGCCGGGATACGTCTTCATTTAATGCCAGGGGACTGGTTCCAGCAAACATCAAACCCAATCGTCCACATACATCCCACCTACGCAGAGGGACATCGGGGATCCCGGGGGGCAGCCCCCTCAGACCCCCCACCTCCCCCATCTCACCCTTAAACAGCTCAGTTAGGTGCGCCCATTCTAAGGATATAGGAAGGTTTCGCAGCCCCCGGCTCTCCTCGCGGTATAGGGCCTCGCGCTCTGCCACCGCCCATCTCAACACCTCCTCTCCCCAGGTCTCCACCCGCGGCGGACCACGGTATTTCCAACGCTGCGTTATTAGGCGCTTCGCTAGCGCGAGTGACAGATTGGCAAAATGACGCAATAGTTTCGCCTTAAGGGGGATAGGTAAAAGACCCAATAAACAAGCCTCTGCTACGTCCCAGGAGGGGCGCTCGGTGATTGCACTTAAGATTTGTGTTATCCTACCCCAGTATCCACGCAACTCTGGGCACTGCCACAGCATGTGCATCAGGTCCGCATCCGGCGCCGGGCAGCGAGGACTGGCCGTAACTGCCGCATTGTACATCTTACCTAGCGCATGGGGTGTAAGGTAAGCCCTATGAAGGATAAATAGTTGGATCGTTTTCAACCTGCAATTGCGGGACACTTTCCTGGGGTATTCCAGAATAAAGGACCACTCTTTATCACTAAATGCTCGGGACAGATCTGTTTCCCACCGCAGCCTAAGAGGGGCCAAGGAGATCTGTGTGTGTTCCCGGAGTCCCCGGTACAGCCAGCGAACCAGGAAGCGCCCATGGCCCATGATATGCAGGGAGCGTAGGAGGTGAAACGTTGAGGGTTCTGCAGGTGTCGCCCTCCACTGCGCCCGGATGTACCGGGAGATCGCCGCATGGAGCAGAAACTGGGTATCGGGTACCCCATTCACCCGCACAAAATCCACGTGTGGCATCAGACTGCCTTCCTGAAAAAAGGCTCCAAGTGTCTCCACCCCCTGCTGTGCCCAACTCCGTATTCGCCCGGCACTCAGAATTCCCTGCCTCGTAGGGAGACCACACAGCAGTATGTTAGGGGAATATGGATTGTGAATCTTAGCATATTTACATGCCGATGACCAATAATGAAGTGCTATTCTGAAGAGGGCCGGGGGATCCGATGGTCTAGGGGCACCGGGGCACAACAGCGGCTGTAATGCACTGCGTGCTAGTAGTGACGTGGTGTATCCAATCTCAAACAGGTTTTTCCCGGCCAGCCAGTATGCCAGCCATTGCAGTTGACCCGCAATGCAGTACGCCCTGAAGTCGGGTGCCCCATCCCCCCAGCGCCGCTCGGTAGTCTCAGTTTAGCTAATGCCACCCTGCGCCTCCCTGGGCCCCAGACCAACGAGGTCAGCAGTACATCTAACTCTCGGAAGATCCAAGCGGGGTATATCACCGGGATGTTGACAAAATAGTAAAGCAGGCGAGGTAGCATCACCATCTTAGATATCGCTACTCGTCCCGCCACAGTAAGAGGCAGTGTATTCCAGAATGCGATTTGGGAGCGTAACGAAGAAATCGTGCGCACCAGGTTACCTGCTATGACATCCGGTACCGACCGATATATATTAATCCCCAAGGGCCATATGTAGGAAGCTAAATACCGGTCGGTAACGGCCGAAATTCGGTAAAAAACCCGTTACCGACCGGTATTTAGATAGTTGAGATGTAGGGGGCATTTGTCAGGATTCGGTATTTACCGAATCGGTAAAATGACCGAATCCGGAATGTAGGGAGCACTCCCAAGAGTGAAAATTACTATTTAAAATTCGGTATTTACCACCAATAATAGGTTGGTGTTAAATACCGAATACATTGCAAAAAGCAATATTTTGCTGACATTAGAGTGCAATGTGCCAGACATACATGCCCTTAGGGCATGTATGTGCGCCACATGTGCACACATGCTAGCATCAGGGGTGCAACAGGGTGTCAATGTGACACCCTGCCACCCTTGTATTTTCTCCCCCCATTACCGAATCGGTATTTACCGAATCGGTAATGGTGACTGGCTTCCCATTGATACCTATGGGCCTTCCAGCCCATAGGAATCAATGGGAAGTATGCCCCATTACCGAATCGGTAAATACCGATTCGGTAATTACCGTATTTCTCCGAATCGGTAATATTTACCGAATTATTACCTACATACAATTTACCACTTCTTAAATACCGAATCGGTAACATTCGGTATTTATGAAGTGGTAAATTGAATGCTACCTACATAAGGCCCCAAGTACTTAAAAGTGACTGGTGCCACCCTAAAGGGTAAGGGCCCGAAACTGAGCTCCGGGGCTCTGATCGTCCCATCAAAGGAATAGGCAACGGACTTAGTCGCATTAAGGTGCAGTCCGGGGACCGCCCCGAAAAGAAGAAAAAGAGCTGCCACCTCCCCTTTAACGGCCTGGAGATTGCGAAAATACAGCAGCATGTCGTCTGCATAAAGCGAGTCTGAAAGCAGGGCACCGTCCATTGGAATGCCATGGGGGATCATGGCCCGCCTAAGGTTCTGGGCCAGTGGTTCCAGCGCCAAAACAAATAAAATGGGCGATAATGGGCAACCCTGGCGCGTACCCCGAAAAATAGGGTAGGCCGAGGAAATTAACGAACCTGTCCTTGCCCTGGCCGTGGGGGCGGTGTAGAGCAGTCAAATCCAGGCACTCAACTCTGGGGGAATGCCCATCTTTGCCTGTACTGCCAACATATAAGACCAGCTTAGGGTGTCGAATGCCTGCGAGATGTCCAAGGACAGACACCCTGCCCCCGACGGCCCAAGCCCGGAGGCCCGCAGAATCGCGTGGAAGCGCCGGAGATTCAGCGACGTACTCCTCCGTGGAACGAAGCCGCATTGGTCTGTATGAATCAGCCGTGATAGAAGCGGGAGAAGGCGGTTGGCAAGAAGCTTACTAAGAATCTTATATTCGGTATTCAGGATTGACAGGGGCCGGTAGGAAGACATTTCTAAGGGATCTTTATCCGGCTTTAAAAGGGATGTGACAATCGCCTCCCGAGTGGTAGGGGGTAGCCTCCCCTCTGCAAGTGATGTCGTATAGAGTTGTAGTAGTTTGGGAATTAGTAAAGGAGAGAACGTGGAGTAAAATTCGATGGGCAGTCCGTCAGAACCGGGCGTCTTCCCACGGGCAGGGCATTACATCGTTTAATGTGTATGTGGCTAGCCAAGAGCGTCAATTTGTACCCCGAAAGGCGGGCACTCGTGAGGTGTTGAGTCTTCGTTCTATTTAGGAGGGTGTCTACTGCATGCGGCACCATGACAATGAGGGTATTATCTAATACCAATCCAGCAGACTGGCGAATGGAAACTGCCGCTGCTGCTGTAGCCCTCAAACAGCTAGGTAACGCCTTGGCCACTGGATCTAACATGGCACAGGGACGTTGCTTGTCCCCAAATCGTTGCGTTAAAACTGATAATGCGCAACCTTCTTTTTCATGAACATAAGAGTGTGAAAGGCTTACTGTAATCAGGAGTACCTAACACAGGAGCAGAGCACAAGGCAGTACGTAAATCAGTGAAACTTTTCTGACATTCCGCAGTCCATGGGAGAGGGTGCGGAGTATCTTTAAGAGTAAGTGCCAACAAGGGTTTCGCCAGAAGGGAAAAATTGGGGATCCATTGTCTACAATAAGAGGTAATACCTAAGAACGCACGCACCTCTTTTTGCGTACATGGAATAGGCATTTGGGCAATTGCTTGAATACGTTCTGGGGTCAATCGCCGTCCCTCCTTTGACAAGAGATGACCTAGATAGGTAACCTCTTGGCAGCAATATTGCAATTTAGATGGTGAAACCTTGTGGTGGTGGTCAGATAAGTGGCGTAACAGTGAAATAGTAACCTTTTTACAAGTGTCCTCAGAATCTGCTGCAACCAACAGGTCATCCACATATTGAATGAGAGTGGCCCCTGGTGGTAAAGACATAGTATCGAGCTGTGATTTTAATGCTTGACTATAAATGGAGGGGTTCTCGCAATAACCTTGAGGAGCCCGTTTGAACCGGAAGCTTCGGCCTGCTAAGGAGAAACCAAAAATATCCCTACTTTCCTCAGCTATGGGAATGCTGAAGAAAGCATTTTTGAGGTCAATGATAAGACGGAGCTGGTTCTTTTCGGTGGTCCCTCCAATCCCTGGTCCCCTGCTTTCTGGCCCCCCATCTTTGGTTCCCCCCCCCCGTCTCCCTCTGCCTCCGTTAAAGCTCTGGGCATCAAAGTCATCCAGGACCTCTCTCTGCGTCCCCAGATAAGCTCGACAGTTTCCTCTTGCTTTCTGGCTTTAAGAACCATCCGGAAAGTCTCGCGTTATTTTACGGTCGAAGCCCTTAAACTTATTGTCCTGGCAATGATTCTATCCCGCCTAGACTATGGGAATGCCCTATATGTCGGCATCCCTATCTACGAGTGCCGTCGCTTACAGTTATTCAAAATCAGGCGGCTCGCCTTATCTATAGTCTTCCCAAATCCAGTCATACCACCCCCCTGCTTAAGAATCTCCACTGGCTCCCCATTAGGGAGCGCTCGCTGTTCAAGATGGGCTGTCTGACCTTTATGTCTTTAGCTGGCACCGCCCCTACATTCATTAGATCTAAGATCAATGCATATATACCTGCCAGAGATCCTCGCTCCTCCACCCAGTCCCTTCTCCTTGTCCCCCGTTTCCGTAAGAAGAAATTGGGTGGCTCTAGGTTCTCGACACTCTCCCCCCTCTTTTGGAACACACTCCCTATGGCAATCAGGTCTATTCCTTCTTATTTGGACTTCCGGGCAGCGTCTGAAAACTTATCTCTTCTCCTCTGCCTTTTCCTTCTAAACCCTCACTCCCCTTCTCTCCTCAGTTTTTCAGTTTTCCTTCTCTAGCGTCAAGAAACCGTTTAATCGAGCGCTATATAAAACCCTTTCAACTTCAACTTCAACTTCAATGACAGAAAACCAGGAAGCTGAGGCGGGTATCATTGTCAATAGGGCATTAATATCTGGGACAACAGAGAATTGAGGTACTACAATCTTGTTGACCTCTCTGAGATCGATCACAAAACGATAGACAGGTGGCTGAGAGGGGTCGGTACGTTTAAAAACAGGCAGAACAGGGCTATTGCATACATTTCCCCTAGTCTCTTCAACCACACCATTTTGTACCAAATCATGAACTATAGTCAAAAGAGCCTTTTCGCCGTCACTGGAAATTCTATACTGTGGAATGCGAGGTAATTTAACATTAGGCTTGAGGGTAACAATGTAGGGCGGAATCCGCAGGAGGCCCACATCATTGGGGCCGGTGGCCCAGAGGGTGGCGGGAAGAGAGTGCAACTCAGGGGGAAGCTGGTCTTTAGACAAATACATCGGTGAGGTCAATTTCTTACCTAAGGTAAGACGTACACCAGAAGGGGAACAGTGCAATGTCGCATACAATCTCTTCAATAAATCCAAACCCAACAAATTTTCACCACAACCAGTTGTTAAAAAGAGCGGGGCCTCCAATTTGTAAGGACCTATTGAAATCGGTAAAGGGCGTGAAACTGGGTTTTGAACTGGGGCGCCAGAAAAACCTACAGAAACATTCGTACAGCCAGACAAAGGTGCCCCAGGGAGTTTAGAGTGAATTATAGAGCTCTTCGTCGCACCAGTGTCTAATAGGAATGGCTCTGTAACACCTAGTGCTACCACATCAACATTAGGCCCGCTTTGGTCCACTGGAACTGATAATACTCCCTTACTTTGTCCATGGCTGTCCTAGCTAGATTGGAAATTCTGACTCTCATCCTCGGTATAATAATCATCATTGTAATAGTTGGTAGACTGAACATTTGGCTGATCAAAATAATTTGTGGAGTTTCCAGGGGGCATGGAACGTTGGTTATTAGGCGGCGTACCTCGTCCTCTACCTGCTGACTGATAACCACCCCGGCCTCGTGACCCGGGAATGCTGCCCGTACGCAGTAACAAAACTGGGCAATTATACTTTAAATGGCCCTCTTCTTTACAGTATGCGCATTGATTCTGGCCCAGTGGGGGGCGGGGAACAAAAGGCCCAGGCCTCTGCAACTGTCTCTGAAATTGTGGAGGCGGCTGAAATTCGCGTTGGGCAGGGCGAGGAGGATAAGCTTGTTGCAAAAGAACTTTTGTTTTCAGCTCTTTAGTCTTTTTATCAAGTTTCTCTCTTTCCTCTTTATCCCTATTTTCATAATACTGAGCAGTAGCCAATATCTGGGCAGAAGAGGAGACCGCCCACGCACTTTCAGAATTCTTCAATTTATTAGATATTTCCGGGACCAAATTAGACACAAATTTATCTACAAACAGTCGTTGGCCACCTTCCGTGCTCATATCCTGACCACTATGATCGATGAACGTCTCCTCAAAACGAGTGAAGAAATCAGAGACGTTTTCATCCGCTTTCTGCTTACAGAGGGGGCATCATAGTTTTCAGTAAGGCAATGATCCTAGCTGGGAGTTCTGTAATTAAAGCCTCAGGTTTGGCACCACCCACTTGGAGTCTGTCCGCGGCAAGTATGGCAGCCCAATCACCCCCCAATTCCCCGGGAGGGTTCTCCTTCCGAATCCTAGCCCATAATGGTTGTGGGACCACATTACCCATTAGCATGTCTATATCGGCCAAATTCATAATACATGCATCAACAGTTTGGGACAACTCTTTGTAGTACCCAGCAGGATTTTTACAGGGGTCCGGTAAGGACTGTTTAAGGGCCAATACCTCATATCGTTTCCAAGGAACGTGCACCCACACATTTTGAAAGTGAGCAGGTATAAGAGGATTACCACCCTGAGCTGCAACCTCCTCTCTCCACACTGGGGGAACCTCTCTCATAGGATAGTGTTTTAATTTTCGTCTAACAGAGGAACCGCGTTCTGGCAAAGACCGGCAAGCAAACATCATTCTAAATGTGACATGCGTCCTTACCGCATCCTCAACCTCTGCGCCCACAATCAGCCCTTTATCAAACTCGGCCTGAACATCTAGCAGGCCCTGAGGGGTTGGTCCCAATCCCATATCCTCCCACTCTTGACCTAAAATGTTACACATAGTATCAAAAACATATCTCTGCGTTGGTGCCTCCCACTGCTGAAAGGTGACCATAATGTCTTGCACATTATACTGGGGGCCATTCGTGATCCACCTTCGGGCAAGAAGATCTAACACTTCCCGTTCATCTGGACCTGGGAGCTGACTACGAGTTTGTCTACGATGAGGAATAGGGGTCCTTTGACGTGTCCCAAAGAGAGGGGACAGAAGGCCAGAAACGGTATCAACCATTCGCCTCCGAACGGAGGGAGAATTCGTCATTAGGACAGGAGACAGAATATTAGGCCGGCAGAAAAGGGAGTACTAGGTACAAAGGGAGACGAAGGTAAGGGAGAGCTCGGTAATACCGGAAGAGGCTGTGATGGGGGTGCAGGAACCGATTGATGAGCGACGGGTGGAACAACAGATGGAACAGGTTGGACAGGTGCTAATAATAAAGGTGCATTCGCTCCCGGGGCAGGCGGTAGTGTAAAAGGTACATTAGCCCCCTGCGCATAGGGCGGAGGTAATCTCAACAGATAGGACATTAAAGGATCCTTCTCAGGGTCCACATTTTTCTCTGTAGGGGAAATCGGCAACACTGGATAACATTTATCTAATGCCATACGATGTTGCCTATCTAAAACCTCAATCGCATGATCAGTCTCATTATTTTTAAACTATTGGGCAGCTTGTATAATAGACATATCCCTCCTATCTCTTTTAGCTTGTTTTATTTCTTTCTGTTTGGCCTCCTTACGCCATAAGCGGAAAGAGTCAAACATAGCCGGCCGGGCTTTTCGTTTAAAGAAAGTGTCCTCCAAATTATCTAAGATATTGAGCTCAAAACTGCCATTCTGCGGCCACCGTAAAACACCATCTTTCCTAGTATAGCGAACCCACGCCTCGTTAAAGGCTATGGGGCCAATACCATGTTTAGAATATACTTCATAAGTGGGAGTCCCGGTCGGAGGCATTGAACAAGAGTCCTCCAGTCGGGAATCCCTATCGCAACAACAACAAAACCATCTTCTAAACTTACTGAAACCAGACATCGCTGTCACACTAGTTTCCTCACAAACTTCAAGGGGTTAATCAGTCACTTTATAGTACAAAAACTGCACTCACCCCTCGGTTTCGGCTTTTGCAAAAGTCGAACAAAGACAAAACAAAGACAAAGGAGTGGCCACTATACTTAACTTAACCAGATGTTTTCTTACATCAGCAGAGGTCTGTCTAATGTCTCGCAATACCAATCACCAAGGGAGCCAAAGCGTGGCGGCAGTCAGGGCAGCAGGTCTTCGCAGCCGTTGGAAAGGAGAAGCCACACTGTAAAGACCTTCGGTCCACTTACGACATGCAGGGGTCGATCACGTGGCGCGCGTTCTCCGGAATTTCCTTGCGGGGCTCCTCACGATCCTCGGGCTGGACCCACGACCTCTGAAGCCGCCTCACAGAGGGCACCAATTGAAGAACCAGGCTGAATTAGGCCTAGCGGCGCAGGGTACGCCTGAAATCTTCTGAGTTTGCCTTCCAAATTGTACAGAGACACGGAACACTCTGTTGGCATAGGAACTTCAATTTATTAGCTGCAGTTAGGTACAGTTGTCCTAGAAGTACATCAGTGGTAGGTTCTCAGGAGACTGCCATTTCAATCCGTGGGTCACAGTTTTTTATAGCGCTTGAATCCCCTGAAGCAACAACCCCCTCAATGTGCAATAAAAAACAAACATGTCATCCACTAGCAACCATTCCTTGTACAAGATACAGGATAATAGGTAATAGAAATTCCTTCCCTAGGGTCGTGTTCTCTACCTGACCCTATAGACAAGGTGGCATGAGCATTCCTAAGTTTAATTAATTTACAACAGGACGTGTTTGCGTGATGCAGGTGGTGATTCGTAAAACAAAAGGAGAGGCAGAGAAGGGTCACCAAGGGTCAATAGATGGTTATCACAGGAATTAGTTTCTTCGAGTCGGGTCCCAGAATGTACTTTCCTCAGAGACAGGAAAAAGGTTATTTAACATGTTACAGCTCAGAGTACGAAGAAACGCTACGAAGGTCGTTGGCGCCTGAGTGAGGGCAACATGAAAATGGTGTCAATGCGCAAGATGGAGCCATCATCAAATTTCCTCAACTACCAGGCGTTATCCAGGAAACAACGTCAAGGTTGCGGGACTGCATGCAAGCTGTAGGGAGTTGGATGGCCCAAAACTGCCTGAAACTTAACTCTGGGAAAACAGAGGTAGTGTTGTTTGGCAACAACCCTACCTTGAGGACTCCTAAATGCTGGCCTGAAGATATGGGTCCCCTACTGACTCCCATTAGGAAGGCGAAAAATCTTGGAGTCTGGATAGATGACAAATTAAGTTTCAGGGACCAGGTCAACACAGTTATATCATCCACATCTTATATCCTGAAATCTTGCAAAACAATTATGCCACTTCTTCCAAAAGATGTACAACAAACAGTGTTCACTGCACTTATAATGTCCAGATTGGACTACTGCAACAGCCTTTATTTCACGATCCACAAGGGATCAGTGAACAAACTACAGATTTTGCAGAACGCAGCGGCCAGGCTGATTACTGATACACCAAAATACGAGCCTATCTCAGCTAAAATAAAAAAACTCCACTGGTTGCCAATCAGGAAACGGACTCTATTTAAGTCTGTCTGTCTGGTTTTCAAGGCTCTTCATGGAACAGGACCTGAATTCCTAAAACCACGTCTCTGCTGGAACACACCAAACAGAGCACTGCGCTCTTTGGATGCAACACTAGTGAGGATACCCAGGGTAAAAAAAGCTAACTGGGGCGGCATAATCTGTGTTGTTAATGCAGCTAAATCCTGGAATTCTCTCCCATTATACATGAGAAAAATGTCCAATCTCATGGCCTTCAGGAAAGCATTAAAAACTTGGCTTTTCTAATACTCTCACTCTTCTTTAGCCAACAGCAGGCCTTCACATAGCGCCAGGACACCTTCGGGTAGCAGTTGTGCTCTACAAATACCACTAACATTAACATTAACAGTAACATGAGGAGTCACACAGGACTTGCCACTTTCACCAGCCTTTTTCGTTGTGTGATTGGCTAGTTTCAACTATCGGCCATTGCTCACATAGTTTTATAGACTGATGGCACATATGTTTATATCAAGCTTCCTTAAGATGGCCATTCTGTTTTGGACTGCTGAACTGCTGGGAGGCAGATGCTTAGTTAAATGCAGAACGTTTGTCCACAATTAAAGAGCTTCAAAACTAAAACCAAGAGTGATGCATATGCTATGCAAACCGAAGGAGAAACCCTGGGTAAGTTCCCATTTTACATAGAGGGCACTGCAAGTGAAAGCATCAGTCACCAAATCACAGTCATGTTTTATCCCACAGAAAAGCCTGTATTCTGCAAAGGCCTTCAAGCATTAAATTATCAGTATGCGGTCTATGGTAAGCAAGTAAACAATATAAGTATTTGCCATTCCAGACATATTGGATAAGAAAAATACCATCCAAGACTACCAGCAATAAGGTCAGCCTGCTGATAGTCTGTGACAGGTAGGCATGCAGGTGCAGGACAGAGACCAGCATCAGGTGTCAGGTCCCCAGCATATCCTCCCATTAGATTTTCCTTATTTAAAAAAAATTAGTTAGCGTCATTGGGTTTGACAGAAAATCTACATCAGATGTGAGTGCGTTTTCTATGTCGGGTGGCAAAGAAGGGCGAGTAACAACCTGAGGATTCGATGAATAGATTCCTTACAGCGAGCCAAGGGAACATGATCTGTGGCTAATATGAAGCTCCCTCAAGATGAGAACTTTGGTTTTGGAGTTCAAGAACCGCCTGAAGCAGATTCAAAGATGAATACAGAAGACTTCTTCAGCTAAAGAGCTTTAAAACTGAAACCAAAATAGATTATAGTGTCACATGCAGCATTCAAATCAGAAGAAGAAACTTTAGTTAGGTTCCCATTTTACATAGCGGACACTTCAAGTGTAAACATCAATCTACGATAAATACTACTGAACAACCTGTATTTTGAAAAGGTCTTTTGGCAATACATTAGCAATATATAGTCATATATATAGTCTATGCTAAGCAAGAAAGCATGATAACCAAATAATAAGTTCTGGGCGGAGTTCGCGGAGTTCTGCTACGCGGAACTCCGCGAAGTGCAAGGAAATCTTTGCCGCGCTATGTGGAGCTCCGCAAGCGGCGGAGCGCGTTGGATAAATGCTGTTCATTGTGATTTTCAGTGTCAGGTGTTGTCTGCACTGTGCAATCACGGCAAACGGCACCCTGTAAAGCGCAAGTGGGCGCTGCTTCCTTTCTGCCGCTCAAGTAGATTTTTACTCGAGCGGCCGCTTTCTCGAAGCTAACGGACAGTTTCTCAACACGAGAAGTCGTGAGCATACGTGACCACTCGCAATTAGAAATGTGATCGCCTGCGTTGAGAAATCTAATCGGGAGGTTGATTTTCCAAGCTCGCGCTCGCCAACGTTATGTTGATGAACATGAACAAGGAAAAATCTCACCGGAAGGTGGATTTTGCTCGCTCGTGCTCGCCAACTTGACATTGACGAACGCGAGCTAGGGAAAAAACTCCGCCCGCTATGCGGAGTGGAGTTTTTCAGAACTCTGTGAGCTCCGCGTAACGCGGAGTGCCGAAATCCCCGCAAACTCCGCAAGCGGAGCCGAGTTCACTGCCCAGACTTACTAAATACTCTCCCAGGCAGGTTATTATATCTTTTGGCTAAGTAAAATACCACTCAAAACCACCTGGAGTAGAGTAAAAGCAACTACTGTTGCATGTTTAACTCTTATCCGAGCACATCAGAGCAAAGTGAGCTCAACAAGCCAGCTATATTCATTGCAACTAAAGAGCTCTAAAGCTTAGAGTAGTGCACATAGAAAAAGGAACACTAGTTATATACAATTGTATAATAAGTGCAGTACAAGTGACATGCATTAATCCTCTAATGACACTCCTTGTTAGTCTGCTCAACTGTGTTTTTCCAGGCAAGTTCTTAAGCTTTGGTTTAGCAAAATACTATCCATGATTCAGAAAGCAAAATATGCATTTACCATCCACCGAATGAAATTATTTCCCCAGTTGTTAGACCCAGCATCCTTGGTGTGGTTTCCCCTGACTTTTGACTGTGCTGTATTTCGTATTTGATGGTTTAGGTACTCTAGGTACTCTGGACACTTTGCCACTGCTGATCAGTGCTAATGTACAAATGCTCTCTATGTATATTGTGAATATGACTGGTTATCCATGATTGGCATATTTGATTTACGGGTAAGTCCCAAGTAAAGTGCACTGTCTGTTCCCAGGGCCTTTAAATCAAATGCTACTAGTAGGCCTGCAGCACTGATTTTTCCACCCACACCAGTGTGTGGCACAATCAGTGCTGCACTTCAGATGTGTCTCAGACCTGCCATTGCAGTGTTTGAGTGCTCAGTTTTTAACTGCCACGTTGATCTGGCAAGTGCTCCCACCTGACAGGCCCTAACCTTCCCTTTTCTACATCTAAGTCATCCCAAAGATAGGCCCAAGGTACCCAAATAGGCGGAGTGCAGTGTATGTTAAAGGTAGGACATGTACTGGTGTGTTTTACCTGTCCTGACAATGAAATTCTGTGTATTTCGTTCTTCACTATTGAAAGGACGAGCTCTCCCATAGGCTATCATTGGAGCGGCCCTGTAACATTTTCCAAGTGTAACTTTCAATTGGGAACAGCTAGAGAATTTAAGTTTAGTCTCTCTGAACTCAGAATTTGAAAACATACCTTTTAGTGGAGGTGGTTCTTAAATTGTGTGTTTGAAAATGCCACTTTTAGAAAGTATAAAGACAGGTGGTCCCAGCATACAGTTCATTGAAAACAAAACATTCACATTAATGGGACATAATATAAACGGATGACTCAAAAAACACATGTTTTACTTTTTCAAATTGTTGCTTAAAAACCCTTTTGATTCTATTTGAAAGAATGTAACATGTTCGATGTGATTAAATAACATCCGAACTTTTTTGAGTCATCCGTTTATATTATGTCCCATTAATGTGAATGTTTTGTTTTCAATGAACTGTATGCTGGGACCACCTGTCTTTATACTGTTCCCTACCCAGGTCCCAGCGACTTCATATGGGTTGACCCTTTATGTTCTCTACTTTTAGAAAGTAGGCATTTTCTCTTTTAACCATCCTGTGTGCCTCTGCCTGCTTGTGGATTCACCATTCAGACTAACAGGGGCTGTTTGTGTATTTAGTTCAGACACACAAAGGGAGCTGAGGTGTGCCCTGCTGATGCTGATGGGCCGTCCTGGGCTAGAGTGGTGGGAGTTGTTGCCACTGACACCTGAATAGGCTGTGGCTGCTCTGCACAATGCTGTCTTTGTAGTGGAACTGAACCAGGTAGGACAGAACTGGTTTTACTGAGCAAAGGCTTCAAAGGGAAAAAGTGGCATAAGTATTGGACCTAAAACCCCTGAATTTTAGATTACTTCTGGAATCAAAAGTAACCTCTGCAAGGAGAAGATCTGAAGAGCTGTGAGGAGGAGACTCCCCCTTTGCCGTGTGTTTATTTGCTGGGTTGGCCTGCAGTTGCTGCTTCTGCCAAAGACAGGACTTAGACTGGGCTTTGCTGTGAAACCTGCTTGAGAAGAAACTCCAAAGGCTTGTGTGTGCTTGCCTCCTGTTCTGAAGTCTCAGGGATGTAAAAACTTCACCTACAGCCTCCTTGAACTCCACTGCTGGGAGTTCTGGTCTACCTGGGGTGCCTTTTCCAGTCCTGGGCCCCTAAAGGTTGTTGCTGCTACAGGAATCTGTGAAGAACTATAGAATTCTACAAAATTGATGCTTCGCTCTTCTTGCAGCTGAATTTCCAACGCAGCACTGCCATGCGGGACACATTTTTGTATTACAGTCCCATACAGCCAAAGAAATCAAGGCACGGCCAGCCCATCGTCCGAGAAACCTCCCGCCACCAACTCCAAATCAAGTATTGCTGTGCAGCTAGAAGAATCGACGCATCCCCAGTCAGCAGCTATGGAAATCCACACAGCACTCGGAGCACCTGAATTTTCTCATGCATCACATCTGTGTAGCAAGTTTTTCCGACACAACGCCCGCAGCCCAGAATTGCCTGGGAAATGAATGGATCACTTTCCCCTACCATCCAAATTCGACGCATCACTTCTCCTGCGTGCAGCAGAACTGTTGCATTACCTCCCCAAGGACTCAGGAACTGACGCATTGCTGTGTTTTTCGAAGTTTCCCTCCTCTGTGGCTGTTTTGCCTTGTGGAATTTGACGCATTTGTGGTAGTTTGTGTAAAAATCATGCATCCATAGATTTCTATGGACAGAATTGCTCGAATCCTTTTAAGTCATAGTTTGAGTTTTCTATGTTGGATTTTTGTCGCTTTGGTCTTGTTTGGTTTAGATAAAGATATTTTATGTTTCTTAACTGGTGTGGTGTCCATTTGTAGTGTTTTCACTATGTTACTTTCATTTCTCTACAGGAGCTTGTGGTGCGGGCAGAAACCACCCACAGCGCAGGCTCCCATAGAGAAATGAGAGTTTATGTAAATCCCTGCACTATGTGGCAGACCCCTCATGGCTCCTACCACAGGGTGCAGGAGTTTTTCAGGGGGCACCATAGGTCACCACCAGGCCCACGACAGTAGGCCGCAGAGAGAAGAGGGCCCTGCTAGGGGCCCCCAAAATCGCTTTCCGACAGACTTTCGGAAAGCCTGATATGGAAAGCCTATCAGAAACCGACATCAGAATCCTGATGGCGGAAACACCATCCTAAAGGGATCATGTGCGGCTTCCGACTGGCTGACGGGCTCCTTGAGCCTGTTGAAAGCCAGTTGGTTTGACTGTCCGGTTTACACTCCGACCGCCGCCCTCATAATTCAGCAGTCGGGCTGTAAACCTATGATGTCGGTCGGTTAGCCTCCGACAAGCGGTCGGAGGCTTACCGACTGACATCAAAATGAGGCCCTTAATATTCTCTGTGTTCAGTGTCACTGGAATTTGAATGCTAGACCTCACCTATTGTGAACTAGTCTCTAAGAGGTTTTCAGGTTCCATTGGTTATTGTCATGACTTTTGAGAAACCCTTCCTTATTCATAGTGTGAGGGCCTCCAGGTACAAATAAAGACATGGGCAATAAGTACTATTAAAACAGAAATGAGCACCAGTTCCCATTAAAATGTATATATAGGTATGAAAATGTTCAGATTGTGTAAGGAATGTGACTTGAATCATCTCTTAAACAGATGATGCATAGTGGAGTATATAATAATGACTTTTCAGCCATATCTGTTTAAACAAAGGAAGAATTGCTGCACATTCAGTGCCTAACGCCAAGCAATAACCACAGGATAGTCTCATGTCCTCAGAAATTATTTAAATACTGATAAGAATAATAAGGAGCCAAGTTCTATAAGATGTGGAATGTCACTACTTCTGCCCACTATTGTATTTATCAGAAACTGTTGAAGACTTTGCTGTTTCCACCTAACAACTACAGGCGCAGTTTCTCTGTTATGTTTTTGCTTAATGTGTATTTTGGAGTATGTGGCACTTGGGTTTAACAACTGATGAAGCGAGGGCTTACCAGCTAAATGTTACACACAATCCACATACTCACCAAGGCCCATAAACATCCATAACTAAACTAGTAAGCGCCGCTCTGATCAATTTAATGTGCTAAAACCTGCAAGATGAATTTACCTCACCAATTCTTATCATCCCTTTCGTCCGAGTATAATTTCCTCTGATCAATGGACCTAGTTGTTAGCAGTTTAGGTGCAAATATCATCAAGGTAAATACTTTAAATGACCACAGACTCGAGACAGTTTTAAATGTTTATATAGTAAATTTCATATGAACCAAGAAATATAAAGTACAGCTCGAACACCGTTTTCTTTCAAGGAAGGAAAATCAAATTAATTCTGAAACTTTAGACTAAGTTATAATAATGACAGTACCTGAAAAAGGAGAAAAACAGAGAGAGCAGTACAATGACATACTGCACAGAATTATATTTACCTAGAATGGTGTGGAAACCAACCCCTGGGCCTAGGAGCTGGAAAGGGTCCCCCGGGACAGGTCAGGAGACCAAAGAATATAGGACAGGATAGGTGACCTCTTCGATATCCGACGCCTGCGTCACACCCTTCTCTGATACTCTCTTCCTCCTCGATTCTTCCACAATCTTCTTCTAGCTCTTTACCTAATTCCCTCTTCGATTCTTCCGCGATGTTCTTCTAATTTAGCTTTGGTTCTAAGTTTTGAAGTTCGGTTCTGGTTTAGGATCTGCTCTCAGTCTCTCTGCAGCAAGAGCGATCTATCTAACTAACTAAACTACCTCAATTATATTCTTCTAATGGAAACCACCTCCCCCAAATGTTTCAATGTTCATGAAACGCCTAATTCTGATTGGACAAACAAGGGGGACTGATCATCACAGCATGCTAAGTTTTTAATATTTCTTAAAGCTCATTGTTTAATGTTTCCACCCCTTAATTTACTTTCCCAAGCTTTATTTCCCGCCCGTAGTCACATTTTTAATCAATACATTGTATACAGTTCGGTTCCGTTCACAGGACATCATGCTTGTTCCCAGGACTCATTGCTGTTTTCTTTTGGATGGCATTCAAGGCTTTGCATCGCGGCTCTTGGCTAGTTATGTCTGCACCTGTGAAGTATTCACATGATGCACAAGCTTCAGTCTCCCTCAGAGGCCCAAATACGAACTAATAGAGAGGTCAAAGAAAAAGAATATTAAAATCAGAAATAAATGATTTCACTGTATACCACCTATCTCTACTCTAATCCCATTTAAAAATCTTTCGCATTAGCATTTTAGTAAATTTGCATGATTTAGTTTCAGCAAGGCATGCGCATTATCATGTGGGTTTCATGCAGCCATTTTAAGAGCAACTGCGCAGCTGCAAAGATTTCCCTCCAAGCAAAGGGTCTTCATACTACGTAGATGCAGTACATGCATGCGCAATGAGAATTCCCACGTTTAGAAGCCATTTTAGAAACACTCGGGTTACTTGTTAGTAAAACACATACGCCAGCTTCCCCTAGATTTGTATGTAGTGCGAATTAGTATTTACAAACACAATTTTTATGGGGTTACGGGTTATTTGAGAGGATTGCTTCCGAGCAAGTCTCTTTTATACGAGTCCTTGCTCCATCACAACCCCAAGATATCCTATGTAGGGTACATGTTGCTCTATCTAAATTCAAAATTTAAACCTAACTACCCATCAACATCCAACTTTATTGTAAATGATCTTGAATCATAAAACAAGGTTCCCTTCTTGTTCAGTGCTCCGTTGCCCCCTAGCTATGTTTCTGTTCTAGAAATACCTAGGCATGCGTAAATACATCATTGACTACCTTCCATCTTTCGCTTATTGGGAGGGTAATGATTCTACCAAGTTGGCAATGATAATCTGTATCATCCCTTTACCAAGAGTACCTGACAAGAGGGTTTTTGATATAGTAAGTAAATTATTCTCTTCACAAGGAAAGTTATTTAAAGATGTTGTACAGTATTCCTTAGGATAGAGTTTTAGATCGTCCTTATTGCGCTTTGTTAGAGC
Organism: Triturus cristatus; assembly: GCF_964204655.1. Classification (NCBI taxonomy): domain Eukaryota; kingdom Metazoa; phylum Chordata; class Amphibia; order Caudata; family Salamandridae; genus Triturus; species Triturus cristatus. The sequence continues at coordinate 800,791,389 of NC_140591.1, forward strand.
TCTTGTGTTTTAAAAAAATGATGACTTCCATAAACAACTTTGACTAAATGGGAAATCCGCATTTCAGCCATCAGATAATCATGGTCTGTAGAGAACATATGCCTGGTTGGCAAGGTTACTACAAGGTTTTGTGACAGGACCAACTTATAGACAAGATATACCGAAGATATACTGAATAGAACAGATTGTTCATATGATTGTACATTTAGGACTTTTTATTTCAAATCTCCACAAGCATGTTTATAGCAGTGTAACTAATATTCTTTAAAAATAACTAACAGAAAATTACAATTTTACCATAATATTTAGATCTTCCTAATTATTTAAATTGTTGACTTTTTGCTTTCTCGGTTTGCCCCTTCCTAGCATGACCCATTGCTCTTTAAATGTAAAGCAGTTTTGAAATTGCGAATATCTGGTAATGTTTATTTCTGGGAGAGGTTGAAGAACGCTTACTCCGATGGGCCGACGGAGAAGAGCGCACTGAATTAAGGACATCAAACTGCCTGCCCTATTTAGGACAGAGAGTCTGATGTATTTTTTTTCTGTCGGTCACCGCCAGAAAAAACATAGTGGTTCCGATCAGAAAAAATATAACCCTCACTTCCAGGAAAAAAGGTTCCATGGTATAGGGATCAATATTTTTTAGTTTTTGTATAACAAACACAAATGGTTTTGGGCATGGCCACTTGAAAGGTGTTGATTGTATTTTACTTGGATGTCTCTATTCCAGTGTAAACAGAGTACCAACTAAGCAGGTTCCTAGCTATGGGTATTTTTCAGGTCTTCATAGCTGATGTTGCTGCTACAAAAACCTACTTTGTGGAAATCCCATTCATTGGCTCATAGTCTACAGGACACAGCACTGATTATTCAGTGTGTTGTAAATCAATGAACTGACCTTTATGTGTACTGTTACTTACTGTTTGTGCACATTACCTGTATGAATTATTTCCTACCCCAGATGATACCCCGGCTAATAAATGTTCTAGTTTTTCATGTTCCAGGTGCAGGCATTCAGATGTAGAGTTCAGTCGTGAAGTGTGATATATGAATTTACCGTATGTAAGGTTAGCTCTAGATCAGGAAGTATGAAAGCCACCAGAGGTCCCAGATATCCATGCCTAGGGTAGTTAATGCTTCAGTGGTTTTCTGCTTAAACCTGCATGTTAAAACTATGCTTCTTGAACCACTGCAACTTTCCTGGAGCCCCTTTTTCATAACCCTGTCTTATGAAAGTTCAGGGGAAGTAAGCTCTTAATCCTAAAACACTATGTGGCTCAAGGAGCAGGTTTTTGGTCACTGCTTCTGAACTGCTCACATGCCCTGCTTCTATCTTGCCAGGTGTGGAATACTGTTTTGTACAGAAGTCACTAAAGCACTTAACATGAAGGTTGCAGTACTCCTTGTAAAAGCTGTCTTAGATAATAGTTTTGGAAGTTATGTTATATTTGCCTTTTACGTAACATCGCCAGTTTATCCCTTCTTCGTTTGGTACAGGTAGTCGAACTAAAAACGTTGGTCCATCAAAGTTAAAATGACAAAGCTCTCAGCATTCTAGTTCCTGACACTCAACAACAGCTGCTGAATGCTCAGTTGGGGACAATAAAATACCTCATGTAATTCCAACTACTTGCTAGTGCTTCCAGCATAAGTCCTACTGAAATCCAATGTTATTTCTGTGGAAATTGCATGGACTATTAACTTACACAGCATGTAGGGTTTAGCGTAATGGGTGATGTAACATAAATCAGTGATTTTCCTGTTCCACCAAACCTTGGTTCCCCCACCTCATTTGTAGTCAGGGGAGCTGCCATGTGTCTCACAGCTGAGCCTCAGCTTGCTCTGTGCTGCAAAAAGACCAAAGCAGCCCACCAAAAACTGGGCTGCCAGAGACTAAGTGTAAGAAGGTTCGCCCTGTTTAGGGAAGGGGTTCTGACACTCATTTGACCTATTCTACAATCAGGAAAATAAAGAAATAGTCCCACATGCAGGAAGAAACCTCCCTGCAACTGTGGGCCATGGGTTGTTTTTTCTCATACAGACTTCCGCTTTAAGAGTTTGTTTCAGATTTTTTTTTTTTTTAAATGACTGCCAAGCCAAACAATCGTGGCACCTGCTGGCATTAATCTGTGATTTTGTTGTATCTCCATCAGCAAATGCACTCAAATCACAGTAACTCTCACCAGACAGGCGGGCATCTCAAAATGTGGCAGGCGGTGCCTCCACTCACCTGGCTGTTAGAAGACACCCACCAAACACTAAATGAAACACTGCAACTGAATTTCTGTGAAACTTTCCACAGGGCTACTCTCCTACCATGGCCCAGTTTTTACTCTCGGCCCTCACACAGCATTAGTAATGGATGTCACATCTGCTTCTGTGCTAGAAAAGCTGGATAGCATAACTTAAGTACTGTTTGTTTATATATTGGTGGGTGGCACAAAGCTGGCAAGTGAAGAGGATGACAAATATGTTGTTGTAGAGTTGACCTATTGTTGGTCAATTTGGAAGGCTGCGAGGCAAAACTACTCACAAAAGAATAAATAATAAAGGCAAATCCTGTCACATATTCGTTTGCTTTTCTGTTAGTCCCAGACACATGTATAACTCGTTCAGGAGATCCAGTGCCCTGGAACCTGGATACGTGCTAATTAGTACACAGAGGAAATTGGAGGACATTATATTAGTGTTTACATCCTAATAATATCAGGTACACATTTCAGCGAGATGTTTAACTGAACACAGGTGGGGCATGTTCTGGATCAACTATCAAACGTTTTGCAATATATCTGGTTTTCTGTTCCCCTCTCACAGCAAATATATTTTCATGTGTTATACATTTCAGTGCCAATGAGGTTCAGTCCATGCAAATCATTCCTTCAACCTTCTTCTCCTCAACCCTATTCTGCACTCACTGGACAAATTAAAGCAATTAGGCCGAATTACATCTGTATTTTGTCTAAATGGTAATTACTGTTCTGCACTCTGATTCAGCTGCACAGGAGGACGGATAACAGTATAATTAATACATCTCTGGGGCATAAGTGAGGGGGGGATTCGCTGGGAGTACATTTCTGGACAGCTGCGTGTGTAATGTACAGATAAGCATGCAAAATAGACTTGGTTTTCTTCAGGATTTAGAGATCTGTGGGCCTCCCACTGGGGCATAAGTCCAGATGTATTATTTTTCTTACATGAAAAGGTGTATTGAAGGAAGATGCAGGGACATACTGTACAATAGTGTGCACTATGAATATCGACCACAGAATATCGATAAGTCATGATGTTGAGGATAAAATATAGAAATCAATATTGGCAGGTAAATAAATCTAGATTATTTATAACCAACTCCGCATATATGTACCTACATGCTACATATAGCTTCAAGGTATGTAGATGCGGAGTTAAGAAAAGTAAATCTATACTTCCCTATATGCTCTTACCTTTCGATATTTGTCCTTCGATATTCTGTCTTGAATATTCTTGTACCACGAGATGCTGGGAGTCGATATTTAGTAGTACAATTTGAACAACATATGCAATACATATAAATGAGCTTCACTGCCTACTGACCTTTGTTAGAGGTTCGACAGAGTATCTTATTCGTTTGATTACACACAAATATGTGTTTATCTCAGATGCGAGATGCTTTTCCAGTAGACATTCACTTTACTTTACAGTGTCCGATTTTTGTAGCAATTTTGACTATTTTAGCTCATTGATGGGAATGCGGAATACCTTAGATGATGTAATGTGGAAACTATTAATACATAACAATATTTTAATAATTGTTTTTGCCCCATGGTAGCAGTTGGCATAAGGGATCAGGTTATCTCTGGACAAAATTTGTTGTTGATGAAGAGCTAGTCCAAGCTGATCTTTCCTGCCTGGCCACCTTTGTCTCCCCTTCCCTGCGTCATGCTCCTCCCCCCTCTCCTCGAGGCACACTGTCGCTTTTGCATGATTACCTTAAGAGTAGAGGGTTCAAAATAAACCAATGCTTATTGTTATGAACTGTTGGGTCCCTGTGGTACCATGTTTGCCCACAGCTCAGAGAAAGGCACTGAGCAATGAAGGAAAACAGCGGAAGAAACTAAGGCTATCTGGGAACCCACACTCAGCACCAGACCATGTGTGCTTATTCATAGTTTGTGTCCAGTTTAATTAAGCCATGCACCAATTAGAAACTCAGTACAAAATATTCATACCAATCGACTCATTAATGATAAAAAGGATGTTAACATTTACGAGGAGACTCATATCCTTCTACTAAATGAGTTCAAGAATCCCCATAGCACTTGAACCCAGAACACTTTAATGCATACAAAGTGTTTCTTCACAATAGTCAATGCCTCAAAGATAACACGCCAAGTATCCTTATAAGGCTGCCCATAATCTTACAACATGGGGGAAACAAGAGGTTTATAGAAGGATGGGCAAGAAACAACATATGGCACTGTCCATGCTGTACCTCCTTCGTGTCAACAGTACTGAGTCTTCTTTAAATATCCTTCCAAGTCATACAATTTACATTCAGAACTTAACCCTGCGCTGTAAAGCACTCCAAGTCAGCATTTAGATAATACTCATAAATCCATCATTGTACCAAATCCTTGAATTGGCGATTGAGAAGGGAGTCATTACAGAATCCACCACTCATACCCACAACTAATAAAATAAAATTCCGCTCTTCAGGTTTATTATAGCCTTATAGCTTGCCGTAGCGGGCTATACTGGCTATTAAAGGACAGTTCCAGCGGTAAAGGCCCTCGCCTTTGGCTCGGGCCTTTAACAAGGGAGCGGGACTTTAATAGCCAGCATTGCCCAGCTACGAAGGGCTAAAAGGCTATTAGAACATTCTGCCACTAGAGGACAGACTGTTCTAACAAATAAAACAAAGGCTTCAGGGAGCACGAGGGGATTGAAATATACTCAGGCTCCCTGAAGCCTTTGTTCACAGCCACAGCTGTGAATAAAGGACGGTCCGCCGATGGGATCCAATAGGTCAAGTTGATGGAGGCAAGCCGAGTCAAGGTTATTTAGGCTCCTCCTAACCTCGAAACATGTTGGCTTTCAATATTAGGGACTATTAGCACATTATTACCTAATTCCTCCCTTTTATTAACCCCCCTTTTTATCCTTTACCAACTAGGAGCACGAATAAACTCATTTACGCTCACTAGCTAGGTAATTTTTAATTAAACCCACACCACTCCCCTCTCACTGCACTACACATAGTCTTCACTAAATAGTGCTCCAACGTAACTGTCGTAAGTCGCAGCACGCCCCAAGCAGTAGATGCTTGGGATGGCCCCAATGATGAAGCATGTCACCTAGGGGAAATCTTTGGTGAGTGAGGGGACTCAGGAAAAGTATTTTCTTTTCTCTATTTGAGGTGCGTCTTACTCACTAACTAGACCCCTCCCTTCCCATATAGCTAGGTTCTCTGATCCCTGATGTCGGATCTTTTTTTGCGTTATTAGTACTTAGGAGGACGAACCTAGCCATATCCTCCTCTCCCCTCTCCTTATTTCGATAGAAACAATTGGCATCAAGCATTAGCAAAGAAGAGTGTGTGCTGCTTGGAAAGCTCTTTATCACCAAGGAAAAATAAACCTAGCCGCCTCCCCATGTCAGTCAGACCAGCAAATTGACATCCCCTGCTACTCAGACGGCTAGATATATATGATGGTGCAAAGATATTGCTGATTCAAAATACGTATGTTCATGATCAACTATATGTTCTGTGATTCAGTGAAAATAGCACCAGCAGAAACAAAATTTGGAGAACATTAACTCTGAGGGGCAGACTTCTAGTTACAGAAACTAAGGGTGCAGTCTCTGCCTACAATCTGAAGAACAGATTCCCTGGCCCGCTAACTTAATCAACATGTCCTCCTTCTCTGCTTAGTGCCTAGTTGACCAGGTCTCCGAGCCCAAACTATGATGAGAATATTCACTAACCCCAACACTAATGTATTTATGTATTTGGAGGTTTTATAAAGCAGTGTGCATTGCCTCACAGATACTTCAGTGTGCTGTAATTTTTAAATTAAGATTGAGGTCTATGGAATTGGAATCCAATTATGTAGAATGAATGACCTCTCTGATATTCCGCACATCCTGCCATCAGTTCTGTGACCAAGTAAAAGGCGGGTTTGAATGGTTCTGTTTTTCGGAGTTCCCTGAATTGCATATAAATGAATTTTTAATCAAAGCTGGCCTCAGAGCATCGCACCTCTATGGCCAAAAACTCCTACGGATTTGCGGCTGTGTTTTTCGTCTTGACGTTTTGTTGTATTGTCTGTTGTGGTGTATTTGACTCGATATTTCTGGTTGTAAGAAGCAATATTCTAAATGTAACATGGGCTAAGCTTCTAGCATGCTTTATGTCCAATACTGAGATCTTTAAGCCTGATCAGCTTTTCATACTGTCCTTCAGTCTGGCCAGTGAAGCGTTTTCAATGTTGACTTTGCAGTTCACAATTTCAGAAGCTTTGAAACAGTCTTGCTGTGTGGGGTTTTTAGCCATTGCGTTTTTTGGATCATTTTTGTAAAGTCCTGTATCTATCTCATTACAATAGTTCTTCCTTACCGATACCTAGGATCTTGTCTATTCCACGATTGGTGCAGAGGAATTGGGATAAATCATCTGCGATAACATGGTGACATCAAACGGAATGTCCACATGTTTTGCCTTAAAAATGGATGATGATTTTGGGATGGTATATTCGTGGCCATTGAAAAGGGGTGCTTTTTTGGTCTGTATGTTCAAACACCAGAATCACAGTTGACTGCCATCACTGCAAATTTAGCAGATTCAGTCTAGGGCTCTCCTTATGGTCCTTTTCTGATCCTGTAACCTCTGCAGTAGTATTATGTGGTCAGTTATTTTATATGTCATATGATCTGCATCAATGTAGCACAAGAATATTGGTTTGGATGCTCTGCATCATAGCAATTCTGTGGATTCATAAATAGACTTGTATAGCAAAGTTTGGTGAATTTCTGCAAGGCATTTTAGAACTTGATGGGGTGAGTGCTGGAGAATTTATAGGGGTTTATTCAGAAGCAGTGGTGATTATTCTAGCTTTGAATGTTCACAGGGAGCCTGTGAAATTTAGGAATCTCCTTATGACCTGCCTTGGAAAATAATAGCAGTTATGGATGTGAACTAGAGCAAACTTCATAAACATACTAATTTGCTATGTAATGTGTTACTGCCTGCATGTACCTCTCATGCAGGTGCCATGCTCCATGACCAAGAAACATGCCTGGAAGCAGACTGTATGTAACGTGGCCACCAACTTTGATTGGGATGGTTGCATCTGTGATCTTAACATGGAAGCCATCTTGAAGCAGTATGAACACCTGATATGCTGCGGATTTACCTGCTCCGCTCCAAAAGTGCCATTTTGTGCTGACTGCCATCGCTGTCATGAACTTCCCCATCAACCTTCTCTGTACATACTCAATCCCACCTGGGTGAGCCACTGACAGAAACATGCACTGTTGGACCATTAACTCCTCCTGGTTCAGTGCATGGTGAGTCATGATTCGCAGTCTTTCAAGTGTCTGCCTATGATGCCATTGGTGCGATCACTCCTACATCTTGCTCATCATCCATCACATACTATGGTCAACAGAAACCCAACAGATACTGTTGCAGCAAGAAGTGGTTCGACAGCTGACATCAGCTCCCTCCTGAATACACCAAACATCACCCAGATAGCCAATGTCTACAATCTACACTCCCTTAAGGTGTGTTTTAAGATAGCAAAGCCCCATCACTCACCGACCATTTAGTCGTCATCGAACTGCAAGACTGCAACTATGTACATTGTGGATAAAACACTTCCCATCCATTGAAAATATGCCACAGGGTCCTGCTCTTGGTAACTTTTGATACCAATGACCATCAAGCCATAATCGACTTCCTATAAAAATATATTTGATTTGTTAATGTGTAGGCCCTCCTTTTATCAAGCAGTGAAGTGTTTACCCCTGTTGTTTGTGAAGCCTAATTTTGGGCTATACATTCCTAGCCAACTCTGCCATCATAGTCAGCATCTAATTCCTACAAGATGCCAGATTTCCACACCACCCTGGTAAGAAATCCATAACAAGAGACAAATGTGTTCCACACAGAACCATTTTTATTTTTTATTTTGTATTGTTTTACAAAGCGTAAATTAAACCCATGAGGTCTGCAGAGCACGATGCAACAGAGTAGAACATTTCTACACAGAATGTGGCAATAGTGATTGAGAAAAGGTGGAAGCAGAATAGTATGCATGTGGAGTTTTGAATCGGAAAATTACCCAGCTATACACTAGCTAAATAATGGCGAAGGAATGGCGTGTATCTTTTAGCAATATACCATGCCCTGTACTGTACCAAAGTTGAACACAAGTTGGTCGCACACTGCTCGTCACACCAGCAAGTTGCCCCAAAGGACTGTGGTGAATGTAGTGGCGACGGCGGGTACGCCTATGCCACGATGTGTAAAAAGAAAACAGTATGTGTTGCATTTAGCCATCCCTGGACACGTGTTTCGAGGTAGTTGCCTCTCGTCAGCAGGGAGCAGGACAATGTAAAGGGGTGCCGAGTGGACTGCCAAAATGTAATTAAAACAGGTCAAATACCTCTCATGGCGCGCAGGTGCAGAACCAGGGCTCGTCAGCCCGTTAGCTCACGGGAGCCGTAATAATTTGAACACAAGTTGGTCGCACACTGCTCGTCAGTCCTTTGGGGCAACTTGCTGGTGTGACGAGCGGTGTGCGACCTACTTTTCCTTAATTTAAACGGCTTCCTTAAGCTAACGGGCTGACGAGCCTTGAGTCTGCACCTGCGCGCCAGGAGAGGTACTTGACCTGCTTTTAATTACATTTGGCAGTCCACGCGGCACCCCTTAACATTGACCTGCTCCCTGCTGACGAGAGGCAACTACCTCGAAACACGTGTCCAGGGATGGCTAACGCATACACATACTGTTCTATTTACATTCTGTGGCATAGGCGTACCCGCCGTCGCCACTACATTTCCCACAGTCCTTTGGGGCAACTTGCTGGTGTGACGAGCGGTGTGCGACCTACTTTTCCTTACTGTACCAAAGTTGTTAGCGCATGGAAACAGGCAGCTAAAGGTATCTGAAGAAGATGCTAAAAAGGTGCATATGAACAGTGAGCCATACACCCGAGGCATCGTATAGTATTAAAATAGAGTAAATTTGTTGTCATAGTCATATGAGAGAGCAGATAAATTTACAGTGAAGTGTCACATGCCATGGGAATACCTACGTGGGATGGTATTTTAGATGATTAATTCAATGATACAGCAGTACAGTGAGTTACAATTATGCACCATAAAATATGGCGAGATCACGTTACGTCCCTCTAAGGATGATTAAAGAGAAGACTGTCCAGGATTGACTCAGGATCCATGTTGCAATTTTTAGGGTGGGTGGGAAGAGGTTCTTTAAAACAAGACCTCCACCCATTATCCCCCTTCGCAGCTGCAGCCACAGCTGACAGGATCCAATATAGAGGCACCCAAAACAACATAAGACAGAATAGGAGAAAGTGGAAGTTGACCTACAGACATTCCCCTATGGATAAAGAAATTGTGTTAGAGAAATAAGTTGAATGCAGACCTGATAAAATCTGAGGAAGTCAAGGACTAATAGCAAGATCCTGGGTATCTAAAGTTATACTGTCAAGGCTATTTTCGAGCTGTCAAGCTATTCCCATTTACACACACTTAAAAGATAACTCTTTATTATAGGCAAATTCCGCCCCCCCCCCCCCAAAAAAAATGAAACAATTCCTTATATGACCATACTCTTAAAGACCCCCTCACTGCCTTTAAAATGTCTTGTCCTTTAACTGAGCAGTTTTTGAAAAACATTTGTCCAGTCACTTTGCCCCCTTAGGTGCGAGTTTGGTGTGTATTTGTTATACAAAGTTTTCTTACACAATAAAAATAACTATTGCTGAGTCTCTACCACATAGATAGCAACTCTGCTTTTATGTTTGAGATTGTGTCTTAATAGGAAATAAATGGTTTGGTCTCAAATAAGTACTTCCACTGCATATTTGAGTCACTTAGTAGATTTCTTGCTTTTGTGCTACTGCCTTCAAATCTGTTCAGGATTACTTGGCAGCTTTGAAGCCTGTGGGGCCCTTTGTATTTTTGGAGTATGTCAGTTTCTTTTAGGAGGCTCTTCTGTGTGAAGGGCTGTCAGGCGAAGCTCTGTTTCTGCTCTTGCTAACAGATTGCAAGTTTTATTTTTAAACAAGCCTGAGACGAAATCTCAACTCGCATCTGCTGTCTTCATGGTCACCGAGGAGCTGTTTCATTGAGGGATGTCTTTCTTCACTTCAAGGGCTCAAAGAGAGGGAATTAAACTTCAGCAATGGAGAAGAAAGCAAACACTGCATTAAACTAAATGAATAAAAGACTCAGCTGGGAAGCGTTTGTTCAAGATAAAATTGCACTGAAAGTTACAAATGGTAAACTGCTTATAGATGTGGTATTCCAAACAATCCTGCAACTTCCTCACTGCTTCTCTAGATAGAGCTTTTGACTCAAGGAAATTGCTCATGTTTTTAAAAATTTTAAGATTAGTTTGTAAAATAAAACGATTCTAACCTACAACTTGGAAAAATTAGTTATGCAGACATACTGAGCAGGGAAAAACGGCTCAATGAAGAGCCGGTAGTCCACCGACAGGCAAGTGACAGGGTTTAATTTGTAAACAAAAAATGTAGTCTGCTCTTGAGACACTTTTCTAAGAATCCCGAAAAATTATTTGTGGACCAACAATAATCACCCGGAAGTTTCATTTCAAGTAAAAAAAGGCCCCGGATTATCCCCGGTTTGGTGCGTCCTCTGTTGGTGATTTTATAGCTTGTTGGGAATTCTGTAAAAATAAGAAACTGTCTCTTTCAGAATGGAGAAAGGATGCCCTCCTGTGAAAATCACTCCTCTGCAACCTGGATCAATTTCAGCCGGTGGTAAAATGGTTTGAGGTTAAATGAATTATCTCTGTTTTTCTGAAAACTTAAAGGTACCACATAAAAATGATCTCATTTCTCATTGAAAAGAAGATCATATTAGAAAGCCTCTCCATCTGCCTGTCCGGCCTGTGAGAATCAGGAAGAGTCCCTACACATGTTTTCTTTTTTGCTCAGGTTATAATGCAACTAGAAGGTACTGGCTCCTACCAATATGCAGGAACTTGGGGTTCAGACAGACACGGGAGGCTCTTAGAGTCCTGCGACCTGGAACGCACCCCCCGATTGTTTTTGCAGTGTCCCGCTTCCTCAACTCCATGTGACTTAGGCGCCGCAAGTTTTTAAATTCCACTAGTGCAGTCTAAACGTACCTTTTCCGTCTTCCACAGCTTTGAACTTATTAAATATGAACTCATTGTTTTAAAATCTTTTTTAAATTTTAATAACTTTTTAACTTGTCATTAAGGTTGTATAATGAACTGTTATCGGTTATATCCTGTGATGCTTAACATTTTTTTTTAATGTATTATATGTCTTTTTAGCTTCTGCTTTTATGGTCTGTTATGATCGAAATAAAGCTTGGAAATTGGAAATTGGAAATTATCTTAAATTGCTTACCACAACCCCCTTGCCCACAGCCGAAAAGAAGGCAATTTGTAGTCACAAACCACTCATGTAATGAGAGGGGGCTATTTTTGCTGTCACTCTTGTCTTAACCCTGCTGTTTCCGGCATGTGTTCTATTTGATGGAGCTTACTCTGCAGTTATCACCTGTTTGAAAGTCAACGTTATTGGCGTCTTCAATGCTTGCCCATGTATGTCACTGAATGATTTGCACATACGATTTGCTGTCTTTCCACTTGTGTAGCTGAATGGGTGTGGATGCATTACATACTATTTTTCTGTTACTTATTTATATGTCTGTTCTTACAATTTATGGGGTTATTGCCCGTTTGTAATTTATGTTTAGAGTTGTGGTCTGTCAGACCAAACACTGTTTGCCCTTTTTCCCATCTCTGTAGATAGACTACAGGAATGTGGCCATCAGACATAGTGAGTTTTCCAAGGTGATTTAAAGGTGCAGTGTGGTTGTCATTTAGACTATGACTGACATTCTGAGAGTCATGGTTTGTCATATTATAGGAAGATTAAATGGCAAATGTACCATGAAATGGGTGCCTGAGCAAATTAGACCCCAGAATTTGTTTATGGCTAAATGTTGATGGTTGGACAGAGTGAGGAAGTTGAAGATGGGTGTAGCTGAACAGATGGTATTAGGCATGAGGTGCATGATTTTTGTGTTATTTGCTGTGATGCTTTATGAAATATTTTATTTACTTTTCGTTCAATCGTTTGGCCAGGTTTTGTGTTGTCAGTTTCTCACCTACAGATATAATATGACACAGTACATGTGGGTAGGCTGGTTTTCAGTTCTATATGGATGCTTTTCACACCCATCCAAATTTAGGGGTGGGTTAATCAAGAAAGGGCATATGGGCGCTTTTGTGGTTTGGGATTGTAAATGTGGCACAGTTTCACAAGGTTCAGAGCGACCATATGACAGCAAAACAGAACATGTACCCCTATACTCATTCCATAGCTATATATATTTACTTTTTGACCAGAGGGACACACAGTGAGGAATATATGACACTACAATGCAAACATTTACAACGCATGCTTTTACAATGCGGTTTTTACACCGCAGCTTCCATTACAATGCATGATTTTACAACTCATCCCATTGCAACGCATTTTTAGAAACTACATTTACAACGCATTCCATTACAACGCATACCATTACAACACATAATACTTCTAGGGCAAGAGTAGGGTAAGTGTTGGATAGTGTAGGGGTAAAAAATACTATTCCCACTCCAGTGAGTGCAACAGTAGGGTAAGTTTTGGATAGTGTAGGGGTACAAATTACTAATCCCACTCCAGCGAGTGCAACAGTAGGGTAAGTGTTGGATAGTGCAGGGGTAAATAATACTATTCCCATGTACCCCTAAAACCCATACCCCCTTAAAATGTAAAAATAAATCCCCATTACTTACCTTTTAATGCATTGTAATGGCATGTGTTGTAGTGACATGCGTTGTAGTGATATGTGTTTTAATGAATGCATTGTAATGGCATGCGATGTAAAGGCAGTTGCGTTCTAACAACCACATTGTAAAGATAGTGCGTTGTAATGACTGCATTGTAGTGGATGTTTCCCACAGTGAGTGGCAATCCAGTGAGATGCAGTGACCTGTCAGTATGTATGCCTTTTACTGGGGCTAGTTTAGAAAGCTGCCAGCAAATGCCCCTGAGCATGAATAATACAATTGCAAATGGGGTCTTTTTAGAGGATGCTGTATGAAAGGCATGGCAACTAATGTGCTTCATATAAACAGATAGTTTTGTGTACAACTGTTTCTCATGCATGTCTCAACCATTCATTTCTAACCCTTCATTAAGAAGTCCCTTGCAGACATAGGAGAAAAAATATGCTGTAAAGTTTGAGAAATTATGCGCTTATCTGCTCTTGCAGAGGACCCTTTTGTTTCAGGCACGAGTCAGTACCACAGAGGTTGCGCCAGAAGCCCAGTAAATCACTATCCAAAAGTGAACCTGATTCTAAACCACTATAAGGGGGCATTACTTGCTGGCAAAGGAAACTTGACAGGGTTTCAATTTATTGGAATAGCATGTATCCATGGACTCCAGTAAAAGTAACATGTGTTAGCTTAAACAATCAATGGGAAATGGGAACTATAGCACCTCCAAACGCACAATGTCAAGGGTGCCATATAGTACCTGGAAATGTATTTGTACTTTGTGTTTGGCACCAGCTGTGTGTCACAAAGTTTATGCTGGCTAGTTGTGGTCTACTTGTTCTAGTGAGTGGGTCTCCCTTGGACCCCGAGCACCCACTGAACTAGATAGCACCGACCAGGGACAATAAGGTACCCTGGTTCTGTTTTAGGTTGCAACCTAATCTTCAATCCTCAATCTACCAAGAACTGTTTGTCACAGCATGACTGTTCAAAGGTCCTGAATTCAAGGTGACCAGCCTCAATGTAACAAAGCACACCTCAAGGACCTAGACTGAAAAAGGAAAGTCCCTAAAAGATCTTCCAGGGATCAGTAAAAGGTGATACAGGCTATGAAAAAGTTCAGTGACCTTCATCTGGCCACTTTCTTTGACATTCACAGTTCAAAGAAGAGAAAAGATAATCTAAAAATTACCACAGCTTCTCACACCACCTGTTTGACAGAATACTACTACTTGCTAACTTGTGCAGTAAGGCTTGAGTTGGGTTTAGATTTGTTTGTCCCAATCTCAAGTCTAAGGGCCTCATGTAGGTAGCGAAATACCGGTCGGTAACGGCCGATTTTCGGTAAATATGCCGTTACCGACCGGTATTCAGACAAGTGAGATGTAGGAGTCCAAAAACCACTTTTCGGTAAATATGAGGCGGTAAATACCGATTCATAGTTACCGAATTCTAAAATACCGATTCATATTTACCGAATACATAATTAACGAATCGGTAAATATGAAGTGGTAAATATGAAGTGGTAAAAATTTAAAATGACATGTAGGAGCAGTCGGTAATTAAGAAATCCAGGAAAATCGGTAAATAAGAGTCGGTAATTAACACGGATTGAAAGCAGGTGGTAACCATCAACAATGCACATAAGCAATCCCAAAATGCAACAGCGTGGACAACATGGCCGCCATGTACGTCATTGCAAGGCGCCTACGTCTACAGGCAGCAGGACTGAGGGTGTGGCGACGGGAGGAACAAATCTACAGACAGCGCATCACACTATTACAGCTGACTGATGCAGAGATACATGAGAGGTACAGGCTACACCCCGAAACCATCATGGACCTGATAAGGGACCTGCACCCACTCCTGGACCAGCCAACAAGAAGGGCGCACGCCATACCACCACATGTGCAGGTGCTCTGCAGCCTACATCTACTGGCATCCGGCAGTTATCAGGTGGTGATAGCTGCGGTGGGTGGTGTATCCCAGAGTTGCCTGTCCCGTTTCTTCAGGAAGTTCCTGGATGCCATGATGCAGAGAATGCACCACTACATAAGCTTCCCAAACACACAGGCTGCACTGCAGAAAACAAAAACAGACTTTTATCACATGGCACAGTTCCCCCATGTCATCGGCTGTATTGATGGTACACACATCCCAATCTGTCCACCAGCTGATACAGAGCACATCTACAGGAACAGGAAGTCCACCCACTCCATCAATGTGCAGGTGATCTGTGATGCAGGGAACATCATCACAGATATTGTTGCAAAGTTTCCTGGGAGCACCCACGACTCTTACATCTTCCAGAATAGTGGGATCTACACACGACTGAGTGCCGGCGAATTCGGAGAGGGATACCTGCTGGGTAAGTAACAGTGACGCCCCTTGAAACCTGCAAATCAGAGTGTATAGAGGCATGTAACTGATGGTTCCCTTCTACTCATCCAGGCGACAGTGCATATGCATGCCGTTCATTCATCCTCTCTCCCTACCTACACCCAGCAACCCAGAGTGAGAGACGATACAACGTGGCCCACAAAACAACACGCAATGTGGTGGAGCGCACGTTTGGACTACTGAAGAGCAGGTTCCGCTGCCTCCACAAGAGCGGAGGCGCACGCCAGTACAAACCCATCACCTGCTGCAAGATTATTGCCACTTGTGCAATGCTGCACAACCTTGCCACGAAAAAAGGTACAGATGTGGAACTAACATATTTTGAGGACAACGAGGATGAGTCAGGCCAGCCACAGGGCAACGCAGCTAGAGTGCCAACTGCAATCGATGGGAGAGAGAGACGGGCAGAGATCACATGCAACTATTTCTGAGTAAGTGAGGGGACACAGCGAGTTGTGAGAAGTCATGACGTAATTTAATGTGGCACCACGCCATGAACACATGAACAGGCCAATCTGGCAATATACCATCTATACAAGGAGTATGTCCAGGGTTACGTCACCCAATGGGAAGTGGCTAAGCAGGGCCACATCAATGTTTGCGCATACGCGCTGCAGTGGTGGATTGCACGGCCTGTGCATCCTCACTAGAGCCAACCCCAAGCCGCCTGCTGCTCCTGCGTGCTTCGGGGACGGGGGGTGTGATGCTGCTGCTGGTGTCGATGCTCTCCGCAGCATCCCCTGCAGCAGTTGTCGACGCCTGACTAGTCAATAGCACCCCTAGTGCACTTGTCACCTGCACCATCCCCCGAGACAGGTCGCTGCAGCACTGTGTTAGGCCCTCCTGCATCGTCACAGAGCGCCGGCAAAGTAGGGAAGTCGCAGTTGCCAGACGGTTGAGTGCCCTGCTGGTAGTGTCCCTTCTCTGGCGTTCCCGGCGCCGTGCTTCGATGTCAGCATCTAATTTGCTGCACAACTGCTGGATTGACTGGGACATGTCCCGAATGCCCGCAGCCATGCCGCCAATGTTTGTGTCCATGTTGACTAAGCTTGTCTTCATCACCCGCATGTGCCTCTGGACTGACATAACTGCCTTTGATTGCAGGCGCTGTTGCTTCAACATTTGGCCCTCGAGCCCCAAGAAGACACCATGGCCGTCAGTGGGTGCTGGTGGACTCTGGACACGCGACCTGCGGCGCCCTCTTGCTCCCGTCTGTGCTGCCTGTGAGGTGTGGGGCACAGTGGGATGGCTCCCTTCCTGGTGCCCGGTGCGGTCTTCTGGGCCCATGCTGTCGTCTGACGAGGTGTCGAAGGCTCGTAGCCTGGCTGCTGGACGCCTCCTCATTCTCACACCTGCAAGCGGAGATGTGGCCGGTGATTCGAACATGAGTGGCGATGCTGGCTGTGGTTGTGGTGATGCTGGCTCTCGGTGAGGTGATGCTGGCTCTGTGTGCGGCGAGGCTGGCTGTGTTGGTGGTTCGGCTGCCAGTGGGCCTGCTCCCTGGTCTGAACTCGTGCTGGCTAGAGGTGATTTTTGTGGCCGGTGTGCCGTCTCCCCTGCAGCATGCCCTGTGCTGCATGATGTCACATCTGTGGACAGAAAAACAACATTGGCTCAGTGTCCCCGAAGGGCTGCATTGCAAGCGTCACAATAAATCATTTCACATT
Source organism: Triturus cristatus (assembly GCF_964204655.1). Taxonomy (NCBI): domain Eukaryota; kingdom Metazoa; phylum Chordata; class Amphibia; order Caudata; family Salamandridae; genus Triturus; species Triturus cristatus. The sequence continues at coordinate 800,808,516 of NC_140591.1, forward strand.
CCAATCTGTCCTCTGTCTCCTTGTGCCTCGAGTGCGTGACATGCCTTGTTGCCCTGTGACATTTACGTCATGGTTAGTGTTGCCCTGACTACATCTCCCGGAATGCATTGCCTGTCTGCACTGACACGTGTGGACTGCAGTGTGATTCTCGTTTCACAATGGGGGATGTGGGATAGGGGTAGGGGAGGCTACATTGCTGTGCTTTCGTCTTACCTTGGTGTGTTGCGGCTCTGGCAGAGCTGTCGGCGTCCCCAAGACCCACGACGCTCTCTTGCTCGATTGTGGCCGCCACCAGCTCCTCCAGTTCGGTGAGGGCAGGTGCCCTGTTGGTTCCACCTCCGGTCTGGCTGGCCTCCTTCTGGATGTCGCCCATCTTCCTCTTGGTCACAATCCTCAGGTCATACCAGCGCTTTTTGAGGACCTCAATGTCCCTGTGGGTCACTCCCACAGCATTGACCTGCGCCTGGATGGCCAGCCATATGTTGCGCTTTTCGGCCTCAGGCACTTGCAGGGATTGCCTCCCAAACAGCTTCTGGTGCTGCTTCACCACCTCCTCCACCAGCACCTGGAGTTCCTTGGGGCTGAATTTGAGCTTCCTCCTCCTTTCCCCTCCGTCTTTCTGTGTTCTCTGGCTGGACATGCCGTTCGTTTCCCGCTCGCACATGCAACTGCTCCCTGCCTCTCCTCTGCACTCCAAGCCTCTCCAGGGTCGGCTAATTATGTACACCTGCCTGGGTGTGGCCACGTCGGCTAATTGTGTACACCTGCCTGGGTGTGGGCAGTTCCTGGTTGGGTGGGCTGTCGTTGCACAGGATTAGCTGTTTCGTCAAGTCATGTGATGTTATTTACCGAATCCGTACATACCGATTCGGTATTTTCCGATTCGGTAGATACCACCTCGGTATTTTCCGATTCGGTAATTATCACCTCGGTATTTACCGAATCGGTGAATTCCGATTCGTATTTACCGAATGTTACCGAATCGGTAACTGTTACCGAATTTTTACCTACATATAACTTACCGATTCTAATTTACCGATTCGGTACGGCTCGGTATTTAAGAACTGGTAAAATTTATTTACCTACATGAGGCCCTTAATGTTTCTGTATAAAATCAAACGATGAAACTGTAAAGATAATCTTTCAGCTTTCATGCTTCAGGACATAATGACACTCTCTGATAATCTTTCGCAAAATATTGTTGATTTAGCAAAAATTACAGATTTGGGAATTTAGAATTTTTAAAGTTGATGGGCCTCTGTCTCTAAATAGGGTAAGGAGAGCCTATCATGACAGGTTAAGGAAACGCTCAATGACACTGAAAGAGAATACCTTGTGTGGAAGTGCTCAGTTGACCTTTCTATTGGAAATATGGGGGCGGTTGGCATGTTTCATTAGATGCCTCAGGTCCTTAACAAATGGTTACGGAATGCTATTCTCCAATTTGGGATTGAAATCGGTCCTCGCTGAAGAATCTATGGTTTTAGAAAGGGTCTCAGAAAATAATAGTTATTGTATTTCCAATTTGAAAATGAAAGATTTTCTAATGCATTAAACTGTGCAAATTGTGTGTTTAGATGCATGAGCCCACGATGATAGAAGGTGCCATAAATATCAATTGGAGGTCACTTTCCGAGGTGGTCCAGGTGGCTGGGTGTGTCTTGTGGGTTCTCTAGGGTGACGCTTAACATTGGGCATTGTTTGTGCTTTATCTGAGGAATGCAACTGACTGGCTGTCCTGATGTCGTGTCTTTGGGCCGAATGCAGACCATCAGCTGTGCATTTGTTTGTGTTTATGAGTGTGCGCATCTGACTCGATTTTTTAGGTATTACCTTCTGGGGCCATATGTGATTTATTGCTGTAATATTCCAGGTGTGTTTGAGGCTTGTTTCATATCTGTTGTTTCCATCATGGGAAGCGCTAAGAGTGGACAAAGAGCATCTGGGTTATGTTGATTTGATAAAGGGTCACTCTGAAACTGCAACCATTTTTTTGAGTAGTGCAGACAACAGTAGCTCTGCGGTGTGCTGGACTCCTAAAAGCAGGACCTTTTTGTAAATCGATCTGACGATAACATTTGCCCCTCTAGTTGAGTTATCAATTGCTGCCCTAGCTGTTTATGTTGTGGTCTTGTGTATGGGGGTGTCGTGTTTCCAGCTTGTGGTGTGTGTTTTTCTCTTGGCATTGAGTGTCCTAACCAGGATGTATTCATCTTATTTCCAGAGTAGCCTTTTTCACGCAGACACATATAAGTTGCAGGGTGCACCACAGCAAGAGCAAGATTACAACCACTGGTAACAAAGCCTTGTATAGGCTTGTGATCCACACTGGTACCCAGGCAAACAAACCTGTGAACCATTCTATGTTTGGAGCACCTTCTTCTTTAATTATGACCTGCTGTAGGTTGTGCAGTGCTTGGATGGCGATTGACAGGGTGCCATTGTCCAGGTCGTTCATGAGGATGAGGTTACAGCACACTGTACCTATATTGGCGCATACGCCCCCTTCCATTGGAGTCAATAAGTACAACACATTGCAATGCTCCATCACCATGAGGCAGATGGAGCGCATCTCTTCTTTGATTGCATTGAGGCTATCTTCGGTGGTGTTCATCATTTTTAGCAGGTCGCACCTTGTGATCTGCAGCCACCGGGCGTTGGCCTTGGTTTGCATGGTGAAGCAGGGGATTGAGCCTCCTACACCTATTTGCCCATCGGTGAAGAGCCGGAACTGTTCAGGAATGTCCTTGAATCTGTCCCAACCAACGTAATGGGCTGATCTTCTTTTGCGTACTTGGTGTAGCAGCACAGTGTTTTTGCCCATGGGGTGGTGATGCAGTGCTAAGATCTTATTTGGGAATGACCAAGGTGAACGTGTAGAGGGTGACCAGTGAGCAAACACCTCTCCAGTCTGGGACTAGCTAGGTGTAGGCGTGCTCGCTGCACTCTCAGTAATAGTCCATCAAGCTGGAGGTGCCTCACTGCATATTATTATAGGTTATACTCTTGCAATTGCTGTTCAACCCAATGGGTATCATCCCCTTCCCCCTAAAACACAAGGAATACAGCTTCTTGATTAATAAGGGTTACTCCTTATCCTCTAGCCACGTGTTACCCTCCTGCCTCTGTGTTCCAGTTGTTTTGGCATTGTGTCAGTAGGGTATTATTCAACCCACCCCATCTGTCTAGAGTAGGCTTTGGGGCATGACGGTCTCCCTGCAAAAATCTCCCTGTAGATGAGATCATGGGGAGTCTGTATGCATCCCCTAGACTTCCAAAGTTCTTGTTCATGTGGGAATGCTGCTTTCTGTAAGTCCCTAAGGTATAACCTAGCCGTCTCAGTGTATGGTAGTTTGGAAGGTGGTGAGGAGTCCTCTGAGGGTTTCTTCTCAGCCTCCTGTACTGGGAACTAGTGGATTGCTTCTGTAGTCCCGTAGGCTGACTGCTTTGCATACCAGTCGGTAAGTGCATTGCCCCAGGAGATAAAGTCCTGGTCTCCCGTTTGTGAAGTGCACTTGATGACTGCTCCTCGTTTTGGCAGCATCAATGCATTGATGAGGAGCTCTAACAAATCCCTGAGCAGTACTGGTGTGCTGTCAGATGGGAGGAAGACTCTTTTCTTCCATCTGCTAATACTGGAATGTGGTAGTTGTAGCATAGGCTGAGTGGGAATATACCGTGAATATACTGTGTGGCAGCCTCAGTGAGTGCCACCAACTTGGCTGCTTGTGCAGAGACTAGAGGTGCAGGAGCAATGCCAGCTGTGCTGTGATTTGCAGGGAATCTGAGGACGTCTGACTATCTCATGTGACCAGAGTGCCTAATTTCAGTTTCCTGATTTATGACAGAGTAGCCATCTGCGAACATGACTTTGATGTTTAGAATCACGCTCCCTCCACTGGGTGTCTCTTCTTCTGTCACTCTTATCCCCCTGTAGCGCTGCCTTCGCTTTCTCACCCCTGGGAGCTAGAGCTTCCTTCGTCACCCAAACTTGCTGGATTTCTATCTAGAACAGCTTAGAATCACCCAGATAGGCACCTTGCCTCATCTGAACCTGGAGGGGTTGAGGTCCGGGTCCACTGTGGTACAATGCGAGTTGGTTTCCTGAGCGGGTTGGCCTTGGGCAGGGGCAGGCCTAGGCTATGTAGAGTGTTTAGATGTGATGGTGATTGGGTTCGCCATCTGTCTGTGCAACTCCACTTCTGTGGGATCCTTTTTTGTGGGTAGTTCCTCTGCTTTTACTATGAGAAGATTAAAGTACCCCCAGGCTGGTGTTACTTGGGTAACCACACACATGCAGGTGTATGGAGGGGCGGTGCTGAAGCCTCAACAGTGGGCTGAGCTGTGAGGTCCTCAATTGCCCATTCTTCTAACAGAGTCCAGATGTTAAGGTAAGGTAAGGTAATGTTTATTATATGCTTAGTTGATAAAAACCATTGCATAAAATTACTCATTAAAAATATAACTGATTAAAATATATATGATTAACTCATTACTAATATTCTAAATGTAACATGGGCTATGCTTCTAGCATGCTTTATGTACAATACTGTGAACTTTAAACCTGATCAGCTTTTCATCCTGTCCTTCATTCTGGCCAGTGAAGCGTTTTTAATGTTGACTTTGTAGTTCACAATTTAAGAAGCTTTGAAACAGTCTTGCTGTGTGGGTTTTTTAGCCATTGCGTTTTTGGATAATTTTTTTTAAAAGTCCTCTTTCTCATTACAAGAGTTCTTCCTTACCGATACTTAGGATCTTGTCTATTACACATGATTGGGGCAGTGGAATTGGGATAAATCATCTGCGATAACATGGTGACATCAAACAGAATCTCCACGTTTTTGCCTTAAAAATGGATGATGATTTTGGGATGGTAATTCGTGGCCATTGAAATGGGGTGCTATTTTGGTCTCTATGACCAAACACCAGAATCACAGTTGACTGCCATCACTGCAAATTTTGCTGATTCGGTCTAGGGCTCTCCTTATGAATCTTTCCTAATCCTGTAACCTCTGCAGTTATATTATGTGGTCAGTTGTTTTATATGCCTTATGATCAGCATCAATGTAGCACAAGAATATTGGCTTGAATGCTCTGCATCATAGCAATTCTGTGGATTCATGAATGGACTTAAGCAAAGTTTGGTGAAGTGAATTTCTCCAAGGTATTTTATTACTTGATGGAGTGGGTGCTGTTCAGAAGCAGTGGTGATTATTCTAGCCTTGAATGTTTACAGGGAGCATGTGAAATTTTAGGAATCTCCTTATGAACTGCCTTGGAAAATAATGGCAGTTATGGATGTGAACTAGACTCTAGAGCAAACTTCATAAACAAACAAATTTTAAAAATACAACTGATTAAAATATATATGATTAACTCATTACTATCTCATTTACGTAAGATACTGAGTCCGCCATTACATAGTCATCTCTCAAGTCATTTCAAGGAAAGCCACATTCAGCACTTCTATATTCCTGTGAACAAAGTCTCAGTGGAGATTATTCTTTCCATAAACATAAAATATTTTGAATCAAGTTATTCTAAATAAGATGATTAAGTACTTGTGGTCATTGGCTTAAAATATTCTCAAAACTAAATAGTACTACCACCCATAAGATGGCTCTATTAATGGCCGTGTTAATTGGCAGAAGGGATGTCCCTCTAATTAGAGAGTCGCGGGGTGAGCCGCCAGGATGAAGTGGTACACGTAATTGGTGTTGTGGTGCCGTGTCTGAATTTAAGTCAGAGTTCCGGTGGGGAGTGAAGCACCATCCTGGTGGTGATTTGACCTTGAGCGACTGGCGCTTCTGCCAATTACCACGGCAACAAGGACACCGCCGAGCTCTGCATGCCGGCATCGAGCTTTGTCAGTCTGCCACCGCTGCCCTGAAATTAGGCAGGTTTAACTCCGATCACACAAGTGGTTCTGGAACAATTCCAGATTAAGATTGCCCATACGTACTACCTCCTGCTGGAAGTAGGCCCTTCTCTGATGACTCACGAACCGATAGAGCGTCCCACGTAAGCAGCATCCCCTGCACCAGTAGGGAGACCACGACCTCGACCTCCCCAGGGAGAGTGCCCCTCAATAGAGATTTCAGACTGCTCACTTATTGTCCTAGAGATGATCTTAAGTCAAATACATTGTGTTCTCCTTCTGTTGAGTTTAGTCCCACATTCATCGGACGGGGATTTAATTCCCTGATAGATTTTATCATTATTCCAAATTGCTATTCTAAATGGTTTGTCCAATTTTGTACTCACACTAGTGGCCTAAGTGACCACCTGCCATTAACTATAAATATTTTACTCCCAACTAAATGCACTCTTTCGGTTTCGGAAAGTCTGGCTCAGAATCAAGATGTTGTACTGGCCCGCCAGAATGGTTTTTCCATGAAGTGTAGTAGGAAGGACCCTGAAACATTGAATACTAAGATTATAACTAAGGCTTTGATTCCTATCACCGAGTGCCTGCGGGAAGGGTCATCCTATAGGGACATCTTGTATGCTTTTTCCGAAGTAACAGCGGTGATACAAAATTTGCTGAATCATCCAATAAGGCCTGTACCCAACAAAGACCAGGGGTGGTTTGATACAAACTGTTCCAAGACATATTCGTTGTTAAAGGCTGCCCTTCATAAACCAGTGAGGAACTATGAGGAAATTAGAGTATGTAGGAAGGCCTACAATTTAGCAAGAAGTAATCGTAAGAAAGAAATCAAAAATCGAGCTTGGAACAATTTGTACGAGGCTTCCCTACGCAAAGATTGTACTTATTTTTGGCAGGCGGTCAAAGCACCATTTTTTGCTTCAAAAGAGGAGGCTCGAGTTGAGATAGCAATAGATGAGCTCTCCTGGGTAAATTTTTTCTCTAACGTGTATGGTAATAAGAGCAGTGAGGATATCAACTTATGTCGGGAACCTCTTTTATCTGGATTTCCTATTCAGTTTACGCCGATTGACATTCAATTTTCACACGATGAAGTGATGATGGCAATAAACGAGAGCAGAAGTGGTAAAGCTCCAGGTACCGACAGGATACCGATTGATTTATATAAAAGCACAATAGAGCTATGGTCTCCACTGCTAACCCAAGTTTTAGAAGCCTGCTGTGCTGAGGGGTTTATAAAATCCTGGTCGGAATCTGTGATAATTCCAGTTTTTAAAAAAGGGGACCGAGAAGATCCAGCTTGTTATCGCCCTATCTCCCTCCTAGACTCCTTTATGAAAATCGCAGGAAGGGTTGTATTAAATAGACTTCAACAGTGGGCCGAGGATAATAACATCTTAAGTAGGGTCCAATATGGGTTTAGGGAAGGGATGGGCACTATCAAACAGGTTTTAAACTGTTCGTTGATTCAGGGTAAATATACACAAGCGAAGGCAGGGAACCTATTTGTGGTATTTGTCGATCTTAGTGCCGCATTTGATTGTGTTGATCACAGCAGGTTATGGAGTATTCTAGAGGAACTAAAAGTTGATCCCCCCTTAGTACTATTTTTGAGGCAATTATACCAGGGGGCCTCAGCCAAAGTGAGGTATGGATTAAAGGGTGATTGCACCAATTCATTCCGTGTGGAGAAGGGAGTTAGGCAAGGTTGTGTACTGGCCCCGTTCCTCTTCACTTTATATAGCAACGCTTTGGAAGAGGAATTGGTGGCCAGGGTGAACGATTCTCCGATAATAAAGAACCAACAGATTGTCTCCCTTCTCTACGCGGATGATGCAGTGCTAATGGCGAGAACCCAGCTTTGCCTACAGAGGGCCCTGTCAACCTACATTGACTTTATGGACAATAGGGGCCTAAAAATAAATGTTACAAAGACTTTTATGATGTCCTGTGGGAAAGGAAAGAATAAGTGTAGAACTTTAGTAACGAGGGACGGCAGAATCGAATCAACTAAAACATTTTCTTATCTTGGAATTTTATTGGAGGACCGGGGTTCCTGGGGACCAGCCGTTAAGAGAAGAACGCTCCTATTTAAAAGGGCAACTGCGGCACTGATGCTTTTCTCAAGGAAAATAGGGAAAAGGCCCCCGGGAATACTACTGAAAATATATCAAGCAAAATGTATTAGTATAACCACATATGGTGCAGGGATTTGGGGTTTCCAAGACGTTTCACCAATCCAAGTGGTTGAAAATGATTTTTTAAGGTTCATTCTTGCCGTTCCCCGGAGTTCTTCCATTTTTAATTGTCATAATGAGCTCGGAATCACCCATATTTCTGACTTGATTAAAATCCAACCAGTCTTACTTTGGCATAGGATTTGGACCTCTCCTAGTTTAGGTTTGAACCGTGAGATCATATTGGACTCCATGGGATTAGATCAGGCCAAAAAAATCCCTTTGTTAAACTATATAAGTAATTTATCTCACGACTTATGCAGACCTGATTTTTATTCTAACCCAGACACTATGTGCACTTTATCGAGAAAGGAGCTTAAATCCTTATGTTTACAGCACTTTGAGTCCCTTAGATTAATGGTGGAGATAAGTAAATACTCTGTGATCCAGCATCAACTGAGCCTGTCTAGTTATTCCATCCAGCTCTATTTAGTATGCTGTCTACAAGAATTTGACAGATATATATTGACTAGGCTCAGATTTGATTGCTTCCATCGTCTTGTCTCTTTTCCTTCTGTAAATGACTGGTCCAGGAAACTCTGCCCATGTCCTTGTGACAACACTGCTTCTCAATCTACAATGCATGTTGTTTTATTCTGTAAATTTTATGTTAAAGAAAGAGCTAGATGGATTAAGCCTATTTTAAAGCAGGGAGGCTGGCAGCAATGTCGTCCAGCATTTCTCTTTTTAAAATTATTGGACAATGTGTACTGTATTGGAGCTATGACAGGGCTTTTGAAGAGTATAATGAGGAAAAGAAAAAGTTTAACCTGTTAATCCCTATGTTGTAAAACTATGTACTTTTGGAACAGCTATATTTTATCAAGATATTTTAATGTAATTTTTTTAATGACCTGATTTTATTGAATATGTGCTTTTATGATTTTATTATCTTTTAAAATCGAATAAAGCATTTATTGATTGATTGATTGATTGATCTTACATCCCTAAAAGATCGAAACGCCATCGACCCCCACAACAGGAACTCCTTCAATTGTATATATTCATGTGGAGTTCCAATTTTTGTTGTCAATGTGATGTTATGTTTTTAGTTCACCTTCACTTTGTCACATCACGCACCTTTCACTTTATGTGAGCATCCGATTACTTTGAGTACTAAAAATCATGCTTGTGTAAAATAAATTGTCTATTTTACACTACATATGCTCCCATACTTTTGTGCTCCGTTGATGATTAATTGTCTAGTTTAATTTGAAACCCAGTGTCCCCCCCCCCCCCCCCCCCCCCCGGGATCATACTTTTTGCACGGGACCCATTCGGGCTAACATTGAACCACTGTCTTCCCTAAACATAAGCTAACTCCAGGTTCACATTTCGGGGTACCCTTGTTCTCCCATACTGCAATGGGTGAAATGCCACAACCAATGGCCCGCCCAAAGAGGGGTGTTATGGTGTTGTATTATCAACTCCATATTAGAGAGGTTGAAAATGCCAACTGGTGGCTTACTGGAGCAAATCATAGAAATAACTGCTGGGGGTGCAGATCCTATAAAAGGTTTAAATTATGTAAATAAGTGAGTGTCAGCAAGGACCTCACAGAGGGTGCCAGGCAGGTAATCTAAAGTGGTGTCCGCCATCCGCTGCTGCTTTGTTCTGCCTGCATTTGAGTGCCTGTGTCCTCCTTCTCTTCTGTTCCCTCGAGTGAGTGCCTGCATCGCCCCCATCGCACCTGTGCCTTGTTGCTGCCTGGATCTGTTCCCCCTTCTCTTCTGTTCCCTCGAGTGAGTGCCTGTATTTGCCCCCGTTGTACCCGTGTCCTTGCTGCCTTGATTTGCTCCCCTCTCCTGTTTTTGCCCAGATTGTGTTCCTTTTTGCCTTCTGTTCCCCTGCACACCGCGTCTCCCCCTCGATGCCCGTTTCCCGCCACCGCGTCCCGTAGCTCCGCCCCCCTCGCACCCCATTGGCCGCCCCGCTCCCACCTCCCAGCTGCTCCTCCCTCCCTCTCCCACTCATATGGAGGCCGCGCAGTGGCCGTGCAGCGGGCGCACCGCTGGTGCGCCGAAGGCGCGCCTAAGGCAAGCCCGTCTGCGCCTGTCCGCGCCTGGCCCGCGCCCAGCGCCAGACCCCCTGGCCCCCGCAGATGCCAGCCCACCCGCAAGGCCTACAACACCGCCACTCTCATCGCACTCAACCCCGGCCGGACCCCCGGCTGCTGCAGAGCCACCCCAAGACGCACCCACGGACCATTCAGCTGCCATTCCTGCAAGTTCTCCTGCATCCGGCCCTGTACCGCGCCTGCCAAGCCGAGCACCAGCAGCAACCACCTGAAGTGCATCCTGCTCAACACCCGCTCCGTCCACAGACACGCCACGGAACTCTGGAACCTGCTCGACACCACATCTCCAGACGTCGCCTTCCTCACGGAAACATGGATGAACGCCTCCTCAGCACCCGACATCGCCATCGCCATCCCGGACGGATACAAGATCACCCGGAGGCACCGCGTCAACCAGACAGGAGGAGGCCTCGCCATCGTCCACAAGAACACCATCCGCATCACGACCAACTCCGACGACACCCTCACAGCTGCCGAACACCTTCACTTCCAGATACACACCGACCCCAAGACCACACTCAGAAGCACCCTCATCTACAGACCCCCAGGACCCCGCACTCAATTCAGCGAAGACATCGCAGACTTCATCAGCCCACACGCCCTCCCCTCCGCTGACTACATCCTCCTAGGGGACCTCAACTTCCACCTGGAGAACAACAACGACAACAACACCACCACCCTGCTGGACAACCTCGCCAATCTCGGACTCAAGCAACTGGTGAACTCCCCCACCCACTACGCCGGACACACGCTTGATCCAGTCTTCTCCTCCAGCAAGTACATCTCCTTCAGCCACGCCACCGGACTCCACTGGACAGACCACAGCTGCGTCCACTTCAGCTTCAGAAGAACCACGCATCACCACCACCCGCAACAGGCTCCCCGCAGGAACTGGAACAAGATCACCACCGACCAGCTCACCACATCACTGAGCCAGAACCCTCCCGCCAACTCAACGGACCCCAACCAAGCAGCCAACAACCTCACACAGTGGACCACCAACTGGGCTGACGACCTCGCACCTCTGAAAAGCCACCCCAGCAGGCCCGGCAGCAGGAAAGCCTCCTGGTTCAACAACAACCTCAAAAACTCCAAAAAGAACTGCCGTACCCTCGAGAAAGCCTGGCGAAAAAACCCGACCACAGACAACATGACCGCCCTCAAGCACGCCTCCCACAAACACCACCAGCTGATCCACACCACCAAGAGGACAGCATTCAAGGAACGACTAGACGACAAAGCACACAACAGCAAGGAACTCTTCAGCATCGTCAAAGAGCTCTCCAACCCCAGCGCCGGAAACAACGACATCACTCCCTCACAAGACCTCTGCGACTCCCTCGCCTCGTTCTTTCACCGCAAGATCGCCGATATACACAACAGCTTCGGCGCACAGACCACGCACCCTACCACCGAACCGACGACCCCCACCACCACCCTCCGCGCCTGGACCCCGGTCAGCACTGAAGACACCATCCACACGATGAACACCATCCACTCCGGTTCACCAACCGACCCATGCCCCCACCAAGTCTTCAACAAGGCCGACTCCATCATCGCACCCCAACTCCGGGACATCATCAACTGCTCCTTCAACACCGCCACCTTCCCGGAGAGCTGGAAGCACGCCGAGCTCAGCGCCCTCCTGAAGAAGCCATCAGCAGACCCCTCTGACCTCAAAAACTACCGCCCCATCTCGCTCCTGCCTTTTCCTGCCAAAGTCATCGAGAAGACCGTCAACAGACAGCTTGCCGCCTTCCTCGAGACAAACGGATCCCTCGACCACTCGCAGTCCGGCTTCCGAGCCAACCACAGCACCGAGACCGCCCTCATCGCAGCCACTGACGACATCCGAGCCCTGCTCGACAATGGGGAAACAGCGGCCCTCATCCTCCTGGACCTCTCCACAGCGTTCGACACTGTTTGCCACCGCAGGGCTCTAGATTGGATCATCTCGTTCCTCGCCGGAAGAACCCAGAGAGTCCGCCTCCCCCCGTTCAGATCCGAGGCCACCGAAGTCATCTGCGGCGTCCCGCAAGGATCATCACTCAGCCCCACCGTCTTCAACGTCTACATGAGCCCCCTTGCAGCCATCGCACGCCAACACAACCTCAACATCATCTCCTACGCCGACGACACTCAGCTGATCCTCTCCCTCACCAACGACCCAGCCACCGCCAGAACCAACCTACACGAAGGGATGAAAGACGTAGCCGAGTGGATGATGAACAGCCGCCTGAAACTGAACTCAGACAAGATGGAAGTCCTCATCCTGGGATCATCACCCTCCGCCTGGGACGACTCCTGGTGGCCCCCCGCCCTGGGCAACGCACCCAAACCTACGGACCACGCACGCAACCTGGGCTTCATCCTGGACTCCTCCCTCTCGATGACCAGACAAGTCAACGCCGTCTCATCATCTTGTTTCAACATCCTACGCATGCTCCGAAAGATCTTCCGTTGGATCCCCACCGAAACCAGAAAGACGGTCACCCAGGCTCTCGTCACCAGCCGACTGGACTACGGAAACACCCTCTACACCGAAACCACAGCCAAACTACAGAAAAGACTCCAACGCATCCAGAACGCCTCCGCACGACTCATCCTTGACATCCCCCGACACAGCCACATCTCCGGTCACCTGAGAGACCTGCACTGGCTCCCCGTCAGCAAGAGAATCACGTTCCGACTCCTCACCCACGCGCACAAGGCCCTCCACGACCTGGGCCCCAGATACCTCAACAACCGCCTGACCTTCTACACTCCCACACGCCAGCTACGATCAACCAGCCACGCCCTCGCCACCATTCCACGCATCCGAAGAGCCACCATGGGAGGAAGATCCTTCTCCTACCTGGCAGCCAAGACTTGGAACTCCCTCCCCATCCACCTCCGACTGACCCAAGACCACCTCTCCTTCAGGAAGCAACTCAAGACCTGGCTGTTCGAGCAGTAGCGGACCCCCCTCCCCCTAGCGCCTTGAGACCGTCCGGGTGAGTAGCGCGCTTTACAAATGTCTTGATTGATTACAAATGTCTTGATTGAATTGTGTAATTCACGTCAAATTAGTTTTCCTTAGGAACTGCATTCCCCCTGCCCCCCATTGCTACTCTATAATTGTTTGGAACATGTATGCTAGACCTTTGTGCTCTCCTTGTCCCTCTCTTTGTATATAGCTTCTTGACCACAGACAACGATAATGCAAACAATGAGAATGTGCAGGCTTTTCTCACTCAGACAACAATGATGTACATAATTACCTTAATTCAAGGGCAAAATTGTTGTACAGGCCCTCCTGGGCTTTTCTAGAGCTAAGCCTAGACTCCTAAGTACACTGTCCGAGATCTGAATTTAAAACGGCTTATTCCATTTTATTTTCCCTCTCAACACTCCTTTCAGATAGATAGAGCGCTCAGAAACCCTCCTGCATTAAGCTTGTGGTTATCTAAAAAATATGAGGTTCAGGCTAACATGCCTCCATGCCCACTCTGATCAGGAGTGATGGGTGAAACCATTTTCACACTTAAGAGTACCACCAGGCCACTCTGATCAAGAGTGCTGGATGACTAGTCCAAAAAAAAAAATAATTAAAAAAGTACCTCTAGGTAACTTGTATCTACTAGAGCTGGGTGAATCTATATTTACGCTTACCGCTTCTGTTTGCCATGCTCTGCAGCTCGTATTATTTACGAAAGGAAAAGCTAATCACGACATCTTACCCTTTCCGATGACCAACACAGGCCAGCGGGCTTGCAGTAAAGTGAGGTGCCTGTTGCACCTCTTTCTTCCAAAATGCACGCAGAGTGGGCTCGGGCTGCCAGATTCTCCTGTCCCCAGGCTGCAGTCTAGGTATCCGCCATGATCAGCTCCTATGCTGGCTCACCAAATGTGGAAGCAGGTACTGACTATCAAAAAGCAGAACAGCGAGGCATGGCAGTCAGGAACAGTTTAATTAAACAATAACAGCTGGGAATAATATCCACATCTCTTACAGCTGTGTGCTGGAAATCAACTTGCATTAGGTACATGACATGCTTTATACTGTACAGTGGGTGCAATAAAGAGAAGCTTGTCCCCTTTTGGGGGGCAGAAATACTGTACAACGGGCCATAAATTGTGTGTTTGAGTGTTTAGATGCATGACCCTTAGAGCGGGAGAGGTGTGGCACAGGGGCCAGAGTGGCTGACTCTGGAGGGCGGAGCTCACAGTTCGATTGCTGACGGCAGCTCAGCTCAGCATCATATGACTTTGGGCAATAGCTCAGTTAATCTCCCCGACGGACCCCAGTGCCTTGAAACCCTTGATGGGGTGATATGTACGCACTTTACAAATAACAATTAATTAAATTTAACCCCCCACTGATAGGATGGGCCATAAATACCTATGGGAGGTTACATTCTGAGTTTGTCCAGGTGGCCGGGTGTGTTGTGTGTGTAACCTAGGGTGACACTTACCATTGGGCATTGTGTGAAATTCATCTGATGAATGCAACTGACCGGCTGTTCTGATATTGCATCCGTGGGCTGAATGCAGGCCCTCTGCTGTGCATTTGTCTGTGTTAATGAGTGTGTGCATCTTACTCATTTCTTTAAATATTAGCTCCTGATTTATTGCTGCATTCTTCCAGGTGTGTTTGAGGCTTGTTCCATATCTGGTGTTTACCTCACGGGAAGCGCTAGGGGTGGACAGAGGTCAACTGGGTTATGTTGATCGATAGAGGGTCACTCTTAAACTGCAGCTCATGTGTTATTGTGAATTTGGGTATCGCTGGCAACAGTTGCTCTGTGGTGTGCTGGACTCCTAAAAGCGGGACCTTTTTTTTATAAATCAAGCTGATGCTAACATATAGTTTCGAGACTCTACCTCAGGAGCTGTTGGCTTTAGAGCGATGATTTGGGGTCATTATATGGGTTGTATGATGTTACAACGCATTCCGTTGCAACGCATGCCTTTACCACGCATGCATTACAACGCGAATGCCATTACCACGCATAACCTTTTCCACTAATATTCCTTTACCACGCATACATTTACAACGATTTTTGATGTAAATGTATGCATGGTAAGGGCATATTCTTGCTAAAGGTTATCTTAGTCCCCTTGTCCTTTTCAATTTTGAACTTGGAGTGCCCACACAAGCTCTGCGTTGTGACCCGTTACCAACTGTCCATGTTGAAGCTATATTGTAACACGCTCGAAATGACGTGGTTTTCATTTTTTGATCACACTACTGTAAAACGCCTCCAGTCACAATACTGCGGCACGTAGTGACGGCCGCGCCGGGTGACTTTCAGTCAAGACGCGCTTCATAACGTTGCAGAGCAGCATGCGAGAGGTGAAAATGTCACAGAACACGTGGTGAATCCGATATGGACGTTAGAAACTGCACGCGACTTTCACATAGAACAAAGGTAGGCGCGTGCGTTCCATCGTTCTAGACACTTCCATTTTTAAATTCACACATATACAACATGCAGGCACTTTCCACGTTGTGCCCACATCTGTAAATTAAAACCTTGCACATTTAAAATATGGTGCCCCCTTTTCTTTTTTAACGCATTTTTTTTTGTGGTGGGGTGAGACCCCCCTATGCGCCCTTTTTTAATTTTACCCTTTACCACACATGCCTTTACTACGTATCTCGTAGTAATGGTATGTGTGGTAAAGGGTATTCGTGTTAACCACGCATGCGTGTTAATGCATGCGTGGTTAAGGTTATGCGTGGAAACGGGCGTGTTGCAGTGGCCGTTTACCCATTATATGACAGTGAAATTTTAGAGGTATGCCCAAAAATGTTAGTTGGTAGAATAGATTATAAGTCAACTGTTTAAAATTGTATAGTCCTATCTATGCAAGGGGACTTCCTATTGTTATTCTGTCTATGTTTATGTTATGTTCTATTTTATGTTAGTTGATTTTGTAGAGCGCTCGAACTCCCCAAAGGGCTTTGAGGCGCTAGCTGAGTGAGAAAAGACCATGAGTCAGAATTTTAGGTGCAAACAAAAAGCCATGTTTTGAGGACCTTCCTAAAGGTCGAGAGACTGGGTTGTGATGTCATGGTCCAAGGGAGATATTATTCCACGCCTTTGCGGCTCCTAGCATGAAGCCTCTGCCCCCCAACTGGCAAGGTTTGAGTGTCGGGACTAAGATCGGCATTATCAGAACTTTTTGTATTATGCTTCGAAACATTGCTTGAAAATGAAATATTACTACTACTACACTACTTAATAACTTAATTTCTGATCATGATACGAACCTGCCATGTTGAAAGGAAGCATTGAACAGTGCATCATCTGACACAGAGGCTATCAAAATGCCTACAGCCGGCAAACCTACTAACGGCTTGGCTGGATCTCTTCTTATCTAGGTTTCACAGAACTAATCTCAATTCTATTTTCTACAAAATATTACAGGCCCACTTAAACCTCAAAGTAATTTAAGAACTTAAGTAAGTGACAATGCCTGCTAAATATACAATGTTATTTTATTTCTTATGTTGTGGGAGGGATGGTATGATCCCTTACCTCTGCACAGACATTTGCTTTCATTATGCACATACAGACATTTTTGATGTACTTTAAACAATGAAATGGGAGTGCTAGTAATACTTGTGTAAGCAAGGAGATGATGGATAGAGCGCTGAAACTTTTCAGACACTCACCTTCAGTCACAGATGTGGGTTGAATCCATCATCGTTCTTTGGCACAGATCTCTGTACTGAGGTGAATGTATGACATTGTTCTGCATTTTATCCCTCAATTGTTCTTTTTGCATTTGTCTCCCCAAGTGAGACGGGTATGCCCAGACGTAGGTCCCGTGCTCTCCATGCCAATAAAGTCAAGCTGTCCTGGCTGATCATCAATCAATCAATCAGAACATTTGTAAAGCGCACTACTCACCTGTGAGGGTCTCAAGGCGCTGGGTTTAGGGGGACAGGGGGATGCTGCTACTGCTCGAATAGCCAGGTCTTGAGTAGTCTCCTGAAGGTTAGCAAGTCCTGGGTCTGCCGCAGGAGGATGGGGAGGGTGTTCCAGGTCTTGGCGGAGAGGTGGGAGAACGTTCTGCCACCGGAGGTCGCTGTTCGGATGTGGGGGATGGTGGCGAGGGCGAGGTCGGCGGAGCTGGTGGTTGGGGGTGTAGAAGGTGAGTCATCTGTTGAGGCTGATGAGGGGTGACACCCCAAAACCGGTCCTAGGATGCTTGTTTCCAGTCCAGGGAGGACCTGGCCTGGCAGTTCGGGCTGGACTGTCCCCATTGAGTGCAGGGTCAAGACTGATTTGCATATGGCTGGGTTCAAACTGGAATGACATGGGGAGCAAAAAAAGAATGGATTTAGGCCAAGGTCTCTGTATTGGGGTGAATGAATGACATTGTTCTGCATTCTGTCCATCAATTGTTCTTTTTGCTGTAATACTTGTGTCGCACAACACAGAGACAACATCCATGTGGAGACTCGCCTTCATGCACCTTTCTGCATACACCTCCAAGTCTCCACATCGGACATGGAATTCAGTCTTGTGGAAAAGAATACATCAACTCCAAAAGTATGAGTGTCACTTGTGATGAGTTACACTTGAGGTCAAAAGCAATAAAAAAAATTAAACAGATGAAACAGTTAAAACAATTCTTTTTAGAATTAAGACTAGGAAAAAGTTACTCAGATAACTACCAGGTTTTAAAAGCAGAGATAAGAAAGGAAGCAGGCAAGTACAAATAGGCATTACAGGAGGTGCAAAGCAAAAAAAGCAAGTGTTGGCAAAGCCAACAGGTCTCGTCTTTGTGACCTATCGACTTTGCCAATGCTTTTTGCCATATCTTTAAAGAGCACAATGTTTTTATGCAAAATGTGTCACAAAAAAAAGAAACACAGTAGCAGAATGACGCTTATACCCAATGCCCCTCTCAAAAGCGCTCAATTCTCTGTAATGACTAATTGAGATTAAGGGAGACTTCAACGGGGAAAGGGGAAGTGGTGATAAAGGAGAGACTGCCTCGTCTAATTCTTGGGGTTGCTATTAGTCTCCTTGTCAGACTCCTTTTGGAACTTTCTTTTTCATTAATTAGAAAAACACAAGTAATTAGAATTCCCTCAAATACTTAACATATCACCATATCATAAATCTGTAATTCTTTCTCTGATGATACTTGCATGACCGGAACGACAAGGAGTCACAGGAATTCTCTGGTAAGAATTTTCACTTCACTCTTCGTGTTGCCTTGTAGAAATGTATTCTTTGACAGGAATTCGGACTGAAATTTTTATTCCAGGAGATGACTCGCGTGACTTTTCAGTGAAGCAGCAGGACACATATCCCTATACTAATCCGCCGCCTCACAAACTAACTCTAAACACTACTCTAGCTGTGCCATGTCAAGTAAAGTTGCTCCTCCATGAGGAAACTTCAGTGAAGTACGCCACTAGTCAGGCTGTGAGCGCACTTCACGCTGCTCTGCTGCTCTCGAGTCTCAGCAAATAAACAGAGCAGTAACCTTCAGTCAAGGTAGGTGCCATCTTAAGAGACCATTTACGCCATAACGATCTCCAAGGTTACGTTTTATCTCCAGTAACCAGCGGATCATCTGATTTTACATCAACTTTTTGCATTGCACCTGCAATCTGAATAGTAGAGTCCTGTTTAGTTTCCCAATTCCTGACTGATCAGCAGTCTCACTGACTCCATCCCACGCTGTGTCAAGTGAGGGACTGCTGCTTCTTCTCATTGGCTGATCTAAGGTCAGCCTTCAAAAGGAGGCAGCAGTCCTAACCCTCCTGGGACCTTCGAGGATTCACTCCCAAACTGCAGTGCAGGTAAGTTTTATGTTTTTGAATGTTTGGTGCACGCGTGTGTGTGTATATATGAAGGGATTAATTTTGTAGCGTCCTCCCCAGCCCGGCAGCAGTTAAATGACATGCCACACTCGGAGCTCTGGATTGAACATCTTTGTTCCTCTGCATACAATCACACACAACACTCTGATTGCATTATGACCATTAATGACCACACCTTAACACCTCCCACAAGTTACGTAATTCCTCTATTGACTCCGCTCAGAGCCGCAAGGGTCCCCAGCGCACATAGTCTCACAACGCTAGAAATTTGTTAGTGAATGTTGTGAATGGGTGTGTGCATGTGTAGATGCATGGGTGTGAGTGTGTATGTGTACGTGTGTGGCTCGCCTGCCTCATCCCTGCTAAAATTACCAGCTGCCACTGCTGCTTACATTGGCATTTGGACCACTGGTGGGCCTGTTGTTAGATAGGCTGAGATGATGTACACAAATTAGGCAAACTACTTGCAGTGTTGGTGCTTGCTGATACACCTGAGCATCCCACTCGCCTACAGGTATGTCTGTAATTTTCACACAAACACATGTGCCAATCATGCTTGGTTGTGAACATTCCACCATGTAACTGTGTTACATCCTGATGGTGTTCATGCATATGTGAGTTTCATACATTCATTAACTATCTTACCCCTAATATGGGTTATCTGGGTATCATAGCCATATTGAGGGGGCATCTTCCTGTAGTCACACACTAAAAAGTAGATATTTTAATCAACATCCAGTGGTCTATGTATGGCCACCTTTCAATTGTGACCTGACTCAATATTGTTTAAAATTATATAAAGGCTCGGGGAGGGAAAGATACATTCATTTTGGCAAAACATATAGAGTTGTATGGAAGTTTTTTTTAAATGAGTACATTCTCTTAGTAGCAAGCGCTAATCGGCCTTCTAAATTTCTGAGTGCCTGCATCAAAATACATACGCTAAATTCATGATCAATGTTACTCTGATAATATATTAGCAACATTTGTCTTAATGTAAAGGGTGGGGCCACATATAAATGATAACAGAGGCTAGTAAGTATCGAATTAAAAAAAACAAGAGTACATAACAGAAACATGACTTAATCCCCTTCGGATTGAAATACACCTAAATAAAGCCAGCAAATAACTGTTAACTTTCTGGAACTGAACTTAATAAGCTTGGATATGCCCTGCAGTCATCACCCCGTGGTGTTCTCTTACCTCATCAACAGAACAGTGCCGGCAGGCATACCTAGAAAGCCCTTGAGTAGCTACCACGTAAGCCACCATGGCTAATGTACACTGTTTATATATCATTCAACCTCTATGCAGGGGGTGACCTCACGCAGTGTGGTTGTGGCCTCTTATGACCCAAGTGACGTGGGAAAACATTGCTGAACTGCCCCTTTAAGAAGTACAAGGCTACACCAAAAGCGCATTTGCAATGTCAAGCCGTTATATGTTTCTTCTTTTTATTTTATCTCCATTGATAAGACTATTAATTTCTGTTAGTGTGTCTGCTCTGTTTCGGCCACTCTTTGACGTTATTCTTTTTTCTTTCTCAAATTTTGAACAGTTCTTGTTATTCCCCCCATGGAGCCTATGCCATGAGCAAGCTTGCCCTTGTTCTGTTCACCTACCACTTACAACATCATCTCATGGCAGAAGGAAGTTACGTGACTGCTAACGTGGTAGACCCAGGAGTGGTAAACACTAACCTATACCGAAATGTCTTCTGGGCTGGAAGAGTGGTCAAATGGATGACAGCCTGGTTGTTTTTCAAGGTTTGTGACTAGTCTTTCAGTAAATCAACAACTCTATGTATATGCTGCATAGTGCATGGGAAAAGTGACTTGATCTGTGTGTGTAACTTACTAGAGCTATAAATGTTTGTGGCCTGATAAGTTGTGATAATGACCTTGCCTAGTAGTCGGGGGATAAAGAGACACCACTTACTGAATAGATAGTATCAACATAGATTAAGAAGGAGAGATGGTAGAGACTGGGATTTCAGACTCTCACAGGTTTCGGAGGGATGATAAGTTGTCAAAATGTGAAGGTGTGTATGACAGACTCCAAACGATTACTGTTCCCACAAAATGACAGAACTTTTTGAGCTGGGCAACCATACAATGTCTTAACTTTAATAAGAAGTTAGAGACTTCCCAGAAGTGTGCATGTAGAGCTATATCAATTGACATTTCCATTTTTAGGCCTGTTTTCTTAAGCATGTGGATTGTCTGCAGGTTAATATTTGTGCCCCCATTTTTTGCTCCCCCATATATAATGCTGCACCTTGGTTCTTTTTTCCCACCAACCGAAGAGGACAGAAACCTGGAACATTTTCCTGAATCATATTGGAAGATAGTTTGCACACACCAATGTTTTGTATCTGCCTTGTATGTGTTTAAGACATGCATGTGCAAATATATGTTGTTAAGCACCGTGCTGAAAACCTGTACTGTTGGTGGAATTTTTATTGTATAGAATAACTGATGCTCTAAGACTAGTTCAATTAAAGTTTCTGTGGTTGTCATTGTAGACTAAGGTCTTAAACATAAGGGAATCCTTCACTCTAAATTATGAAGCCTTCTATTAGCTAAAAAAGAACTTGGCACTGGACAAACATCTATGTTGGCAAGGGTTAATGGCACCTGTCTAGAGGGCTCTGCCATCAAAGTAAGCCTCACACATGTGCAAAAGTGAGATCAGTGCATTAAGTTTAAGATATGCTAATGCTAGTAATCTAGAACTTATTTTTAACAACTTCAAAATTTCTTTATGCAATGGTGTGTTTGTTTTAGAGCACTTTCGCTGGTTTTTGGTTTGATCACAGTATTTTGAGAAAAGAGAGGAAGTGTCAAACACAACTGTAGAAAGTGCAGCGGAAGGAGTGCAGTCAAAGGAATTTAAGTTGTCTAGAACATACATTTTGGAACACTTGCTACAAAAAAACTACTTCGACAAAAGAAAGGTGACCACATTTCTAAGTCACCCCTGTTAGAAATTGGGTTGGTGGTTGTCTGGGGTATTAACCCAAGTAAAGGAGCAACCACAGCCCTAGTCAGTGTAAGTAACTGGCAAACCCTAAATTAATTTGTGCTCACCCTCTGGTAACTTGGACAAGAGCAGTCAGGCTTAAATTTAGAGGCAATGTGTAAATTATTTGTGCAACACTTCGAACAGTAAAGACACCACACAAAAAGATCCACACCAGGTTAGAAACATAGAGCTTAACTTAATATATAAAACAAGACCAAACCGACAAAAATCCAATTAGTAGAACAAGAGAAATTGAATTTCAAATATTTTAAGTAAAATAGCGCCTAGAAGCAAATAGCGCTATTGGAGCTATCTGGTTGCGCACAAGCAATGAAGCATGGGCAGGCTACAGGGACCCAGTTAGTCCCTCTGAACAATGTACCTTAAATCCTCGTTGCGGATCGGTGCGTGGATCCGCTTTGAAGATGTGTCACTCAGCAGAGGCTTGGTTGGTTTCAAGATGCAACAAGCCTCTGGTGCAAGGTCCTGATGCATCGACGTCAAGGATCCTGTTGACAGGGCTTGCGATTCGAAGTCCAATGTCGAGGATGCGAGGTGCAGCATAGGCGATGCATAGGTCCCATTGAGCTGTGAAGCTGCAATACAGAGTTTCTCCGTCGTTGTTGAGGCTGCCGTCGACAAGGGCTGTGCGGAGATTACACCAGGAAAGGCATCACGCAGTGGTGGTTCCGAAGGCGATGCATCGGTCCTAGATGCAGGAGGATGCGGCAATGCAAGTCTTTTGCAATGGGTCCAATCCACGCAACAGCGACGATGCATCGCTTCTGTTCGGGGATGCACTGCTCAGCCAAGGAGATACATTGGTTCCGCTGGAAAGCACCTTCAATCCACAGGACTGGAGTAGCACCATTTGGCAGGGTAGACCCACGAATGGCAGAGTCCAGGTGTAGGGGGTGGAAGTCTTTTATGTCCCTGAGACTTCAGATCAGGAGGCCAGCCATCTAGCCCTTGGAGTTACTCTGGGTTCTGGGGTCAAGTGATGCAGATCCAGTCAGCACAACAAAGCAGGAGTTAAACAAAGCAGCAGTCCATTAGAGTGTCAGTCCTTCAGCAGCACAGCAGGCCTTCTTCCTGGCAGAGTATCCACTGGTCCAGAAATGTACTGAAATGTTGGAGTCTGAGGTTCAGTGCCTATACCCAGAGGTGCCTTTGAAGTGGGGTAGACTTGAAAGACATACCTTTGAAGTTCACAGAGGTCACAGAGGTCCTCCCTTCCTGCCCTGGCTCCAGACTCACTACAGGGTGGTATGCAGCTCTTTGTGGGTGGAAAGGGCACAGCCTATTCAGGTGTAAGTGAGGCTGGGTCCAGCTGCTCCCTCCCTTCCTGCCAGGATGGCCCATCAAGTCACACCAAAGCTGCCATTGTGTGTAGCTGTCTAAGGGGAATACTCAAAGCCCAGCTATCACCCCCCCCCACCCCCAGGAACATGTGATCAGAGACAGGAAGCTGGCGCCACTGGCCAAAGTAAGAAAATGCCAGCTTTCTAAAATTGACATTTTCACAATTGCAATTTAAAATCAGACTTCACCATAAGTTTGGGGTTTATATTGTAATTCCAGAGACACCAGACTTGAAGGGTTTCTCTCTTCCCAATTGTGAATTACACTTATAAAATGGAATAAGGTAACCCGACTTTTATCTTACGGAAGAGTTAGGCCTTACAGTACTGAAAAACGAATTTGAGAACTTTTCACTTCTTTACATTTAAAACATAAAAGTACACGTCCTCCCTTTTAAATACATTGCACCCTGCCCCCTGGGTTCTGCAGGGCCTACCTTAGGGTGATTTAATATGTATAAAAAGGGAAGGTTTGGGCCTGGCCAAAGGATTATTTTGCCAGGTCGAAATGTCAGTGTGACTACACACATAAACTCTGTAATGGCAGGCCTGAGACATGGTTAAGGGCTACTTAAGTGGGTGGCGCAATCAGTCCTGCAGGCCCACTAGTAGCATTTAAATTACAGGCCCTGGGCACATGTAGTACCACTTTACTAGGGACTTACAGGTAAATTAAATATGTCAGTAGGGTATAAGCAATGTTACCATGTTTTAAGGCGATAGCACCAGCACTTTTTTCACTGGTTAACAGTGGTAGAGTGCTCAGAGTCTTAAGGCCAGTAAAAATGATTTCAGCAATAGGTAGGAGGAGGAAGGTAAAAGGTTTGGGGTTGACCCTGCAGAAAGGGCCATATCCAACAACCCTCTCTCCCCTCAATACTATATTTGTTATTTTTGAATTAAGGAAGAGAAATAACTCTTTCTTTTACTACTTCTGGAAGCAATTTAAATAAAAGAAAAAATATTTACAATTGAGGGCAAGTTAATCAGCAGCTCGCCATAATGTGTCCAAGCATAATCAACGTATGCAGAAAAGTAGTCTCATATGCCAATTACAGCCCCAACAGCCCAGGTGCAGCCACATATGCGCATTGCAGCTCTATTATTTGTGAGCACTAGCATCACATGTCCAGTGCATCCGCTCAAAGAATAAACATGACCTAGACTGCCCAGTGCGCCCTCCAACGTGCAGATATGGACTGAAATGTAAAATGCAACTCCCCCATCGCCCTGCACTGGTATGACCTTAAATGCTCAGTGGAGTCTCCCATATGCAAGTAAGGGCCTCGTATGTCCTGCGTACTCCCCCTTACCTTAAGTAAGGCTTTTAATTCCCAGTACAGCATTTTTTGCACAGGTTTAATTTTCAAGTGGCCTGTGCAATGCCTTCAGTGCTCAATGCATTTCTGAGAACAGAGTAGGACATTTTGGCAGTGCATCATATTTCGGTTCTAGCTTTATTTTCCTAATGTATTTCTAGTCGAAATGGCTTAATTCCAGCAAGGAAACTCCCAGAATCACGGATTAGTTCAATAAAACCAGAGAACTGGGAAAGTGTTGGTCAGTCAGTAAGAAGTGACCAGGCACGTTTAGTAGAAACATAAAAGTGGCAGGTGGAAAAAGTCAAAGTAAGGGAAAATGCCAGAATGTGAGAGGTGATGAAAGCTCTACCATTATTGACGATAGCACACACTGCAGCCGACCTCAGGTGCATGCAGGGAATGTTCTAGCCCGTGCAGCTTCCGCCCCCATTCACCAGAAGCCCCACCCCAAGGCTTCTTCGCTTGTAGCCACTGCTGTTTCCATGGCCGGCCTCTAATGGTTCTGACCCAGCTGCTTCCTGTCTGCACTGGAGGCTCCAGTGGAGACGTGTGGCTCAATGATTAGAGCGGCAGACCCTGATGCAGAGGTCTAGCCTGGGACCAGGGTTCAATTCCCCGCCTCGGCGGGTCTTGGGCTCAAAAATTCCACAGACCTGATAATTTTCGCCTCGGTGCCTATTCCAATCATGGAGTCCCACTCTGCAACTCTGGGCAATAGCTTGCTTAATCTCCACAACGGCCTCCACAACGCTAAGGATGCCTGGCCTCCACCTTGGGGGTGCCCAGGAGTGGACGCCTCACAGGGAAAGCCAGGATGGGTTCCACAGCGGTATTCGTACAAGCGCCTTGAGACCCTTGCAGGTGAGTAGTGCGCTATACAAGTATCAAATTTACATTTTACATTTACAGGAACAGACATGTCAGCACACAGCATCTGGCTGAAGAGCTAAACACCAGAGACATTAGCTGTCTATTTACAGGTTCTACAGACTGTTCTACAGTGAAGCTGCTGGAATATTCAAGTGCTTTATACTCTGCCACAGTACTCTGAGCAAATCAAGTCTTTGCTTTTCTGAAACAATGGATGCACAAAAGACAACCATGTGTGCCTATGCAAGGAGTGTCTGATGCTGCGTGTAAATTACTACACCTCAGTCCGTTATAGCTCATTAAACCCTAGATTCAACAAAAACGAAATTCCACACAAACAGTTGATATTATAGTATAATAGCAAAAGATTGGTGTTATGTTTTTTTCGGGCTGTTGCCCTCATATGCCATCGTATTTCCATTATATGTACATGTTTCTGTAATATTCCAGTGTATGCAAATATTCTTGGGTTCCAATATTAATATAATACTCGCATTTTCCAAACTACCTGTGAGGGGTGCTACTCAGCTTAGAAAAGAATGCTCAGTATCCCGCAGAGACTGTGCATTGTTCTTGGTGTTCATCTAGACCAGGGTTCTCCAAAGTCGGTCCTGGAGAGCGGATCCAAGCCAGATTTTTGAGACAAATTCATTTATCCAAATGGGGATATGCTAAAAATCTGGCAGAGATCCGGCCCTCCTTTGGAGAAGCCTGATCTAGACGCTACGCCCATTGACAGCTGCACATTGTCCTTGTTACAGATTCTGTATGCTCAGACAGCATTTTACCTGCAGGTGACAGATATATCCTAATACTAGGTTTGCACATCATCCCAGTAAACCACGTTGCCACTTGCGCTTCTTCCACACTGCCACAGTGCACAGCATGCCTCTGACAGGGCTTGAAGCAATGACAACACAGGACTAAAGAACTGCAACAACCTCGTATACAGACCATCTCACTGCTGTTTAGTCGCACACTCAAAAAGCACCACCATATGTCTATGAAGAGGTGGGGAGACTACCAATTCTTCATTTAATGAGTTTATGTTTCCAAGATTGTTTCCTGTATTTTAAGTAAAGCTGAACTTTGTTTATTGGGCCAAGTTGTCAAAGGATTTTGGATATGTAAACCTGACCAACATATGAAAATAGGCTTTTTTGCTAGCAGAAATACACCTTGATTTCTACTTTTGTTAGATGGTTTTGCACCTGTAAAAGGATATAGTCAAACATAGGTTTTCATGTGACTAAATCAACGAGTAGTGGTGAGGAAATGAGAAGTGAGTGTTGTAAGACAGGAATGTCTTGTAGGTTTCAGAATACCTGCAAGTTTACAGGTTTGTGGGTATTCACAAACATGTTACAATTCCTTTCGATTCCCTAAAAGGGTAGTATTTTAATCCTGTCATTGGGAAGAATAATGGTATACGCTCCCAAAACTGATGAGGATGTAGAGGAACGATTTTTTCATGGGGAAAACCAAAGTTAGCAAGTGCATCTACTCTGATGTTGCCAATTTTCTCATGGAAGATTAGAGACGTATATTTGTACATGAAGAAATTCAATTGACAATTATTTTCCAGTAGTAAACTTAAAAACTTTAGATTGTCGCAGGTTTCCAGGTGTACAACTAATCTATTTGAATCCCATTAAGTGATAAATTTGAACCCATGTAAAGGTGTAACACTTAGGAATAACCTGAACTGGGTGAAATAAGCTAAGAGGAGCAAACCTGGGTGAAATAGTGGGGTAGCATTGAACAGGCAATGAACACCTCAGAAATGACAATGAGCAAGAGCGCTGCGTTTGTGCTGTTGCACAGTACAATTTCAATGCAGCAATATGATTTCTCACAGATTCTTGCTATAATGTCTTACCTCCACCTCTGCCAATGTCTCTTTTATTTCTATCCCCAATTCTCATGTCTTCAGAAACAATTTGCCCTTAGCGTATTGCCCAATCTCTCACTCTCTTAATGAACATCTCAGTTTCACTCTAGATCTCACCTGCACTCCTCTTTTATCTCCTTCTTAGTTTCTTCTCTACCAACTCTTCATCTTTCATTTGCATGTCTATCTTTCCCAGGTTTTCTTACTTCCCCTGTCCGTCACTCTTTTATCTCTGCAAAGTTTCACTTTTAACCTCGCTTTTGTCATCTAATTGTATCAATCTCTTCAATTTTTCGGATCTTTCAAATGTACTTCTGATTCTAATATCTTGTGCTTTATCATCTCACATCCACTGCTCTTTTACCCTCTCCTAGATCTCGTCTTTTATACCACACCTTTACTTCTTAATCTTTGACTTCTTCTAAAGCCTATTCTCATATCTGTATCTTCTGATATTCTTTTCTTCCCACCACTCTGATTCATATAATTTATGTCTCCCGATTTGCCTCTTACCACCAACTCCATCAGACTCAATCTCTCTCCTCTATCTTTTGCACTTACCTCAATTGCACCCACTTTCCTTCTCATGTTTATCTCTATATTTCTCCCATTTTTCTTTCATCTGCACATCATTGTCTCAACTCCATTCAATGCATGCAGTCTCTATTTAATTTTCATCCATATCGTTCACCACAAATTCTTTTCGGCTTTATCCTTCTCATTTGCTTTCATCAATCAGTGTCTCTTTCACCCGATCTCTACCTCTCTAATCGTATTTACATTTCTCTCAGTTTCACAACTACTTTCACCCCACCTCTTTCATTCTTTGACCCGTTCTCTTTAAGAGTTCACTTTCCTAAAACGTTCTCATTTTTCATATGCTCACCCATGTTTCTGCCTTTGTCTATCTTTCTGCATTCCTATTTCCCCTTTTTCGTCTTATCTTTCTCTTCCCCAGTTTTCCCTTTAGGCCAGATAAGTTGTCTAACTCTTCTCCCTTTCCATTTGCATACTTCCTATCTATGCCCCAATCACAGTCATCTACCTTTTCTCTCCCATGTGTGCACTCATACTGTTACATCCGTGTCCACCCTCTCTTACTCTTTATCAACCTTGCACCGTATAGCTCCCTCCTCTCTCTTTTGCTGTCTGCTTCTTGCACTCTCATATTCCCACTCCTGGTCTCCCTCTCACGGTATCCTTCTCATGTTTTTTTTCTCCACTCTTTCATTTTCTCCCACAGGCTTTCTTTTCTGTACCTTTCTCTATCCATTTTCTTTATTCTCCCTCTTTGCCATTTCTTTTCTCTTGATACATTGTTATGTCCCATTTATTTTTCTCTCTCTCTGTGTTTTTCGTCGTGGTCCTTTATTTCTTTTTCCTTTCTCAAGCCCCACGTTTTGTTCTTTTTCTCTGTTCCATCCCTTTGCCTTCCCTTCAATTCCATGGTCTTTTTCATATGATCTAATTCGATGAGAGACAATAATTTTGTTTCTTTCTCGTTCTAGTTTGTGTCTCCATTTCTTTTTCTCGCTTTTACACCGTATTTTTCTTTTCCAATCCTCTTCTCTTTTGCCACCCACTTTCTTTTCAATACCTTTCATTTCCATGTTCTCTTTCTGTCCCTATATTGTTGCCTTTATCTCCTTTCTTATGCTTTGCCTTAAGTTTTCTCTACCTTTTCCATTTTCTTACTTTTTCACCCTGATGAATCCGTTGCTCTACATCTACTCACCTCTGTTGTGTCAATATCTTCCCCATATAAGTTATGCTGCTTTTAAAGAGTGCTGAGATCGGAGTTGAGTGGGAGCCATGGGGATTATTTCACCCTTTGTAATAGGATATAATAGAAAAGGCAGCAACAGGGCACATTTCCATCCTAGAAAACAGTTGGAAAATAAGCAACAGCAGTGCAATCTCTCTTTCCATTGAACATGCCAAAAGCGGAGAAAATCTCACAAAACAGAAACACCTTAGGCAGCACCTAGCTGGGAACTAAGTGAACACCTTAATCTGGCCCCAACATGTAGGACATCTTCAGCAAGCACTGAGGTGTTATCCTACAGCCCTTCGTAAGGTGGCATTTAAAGATCTTCTTTATAAATTTAAAATCAAAACTACGCGACATAGATTTCAAACTGATTTTGGTCAAAAAGGTTCTAAACTGCTGAAGGCAATACAAAGACCCGAGGCTAGTTCCAAGTTTCATGTGTATATTCAACAACTTTGTGAAATGTGCCTGGAACCACTCCTTAAAAGCAACAATTGAAATTGGAATCAGTTGTACTACTCAATATTCACCCCTACAATATTGTGGTGCAAGAATATTGAGGGCAGAATATCAAGGGGAAATTATATAAAAGTAGGCATGTTTTCAAAAATCACTTAATCTTTTTCAATCTGACAGTCTTTAGCTTTCAGGTGTGAATAGCAGAATACAGTGATAGTGGTGTCCCTGTCCTCCATACCTGGAACAGGCTGCATCTGGCTGTTTACCCCACCTGTGACCTGGTGCCGCTGCGCCTACTGCCCTAATGATAATTGTTCCCCAATACTGCATGACAGGAGCAGGCTTCAGTTGGCGCCTCATCCCCCTGTGCTCCAGTGCCACTGTACCTGCTAAACTACTAATAGCTACAACAAGATTGGGCAACCCAATACACCCTTGGAGGCTTGGGTAAATTACAATAATAAGTAAATGTGCTTACAAGGGAATTTGTTTATCTCTAGATTTGCATACGATTCTCATATGTACATGGAGTCCTAAATAGTGACTTCAAACAAAAAATTTGGGGAGTTAAACATCTATAATTTCAACATGAATAAATGAAAAACTAGAACAAGATGGATGTATACTTTTTCTGAAAAACATACATTTATACAGAAAAATTCATTAAGGGTACATGAAATATAAATCTCAAGTTTACAAAAGTGAAATGAGTGAAATATTGTTATACACTAATCAGTTTCTCATTGACACTTTTGTCAACACCTATTCCATATTTTTAACAACACGAACAGCATTGTAGAAGATGCCATGAGTTTTGTTTACACAATTCATTTGTTTAAGGAATTAGGTTAGCATGTTGACGTTTCGGTCTATCTGTTCTCATCTTTTTAACCATCTTCAGGACGAGATTTCTATATTGTGAACAGAAGAATAATCCAATAAATTATGTGTATAAATGAAGTGTTGATGATTGAAGAACGTTAAACACCTGTGAAGAGGAAAACACCTGTGAAGAGATATGTATTGAGGCATGATAATGTCTTTTATGCCATATACTGCCCAAGCACGTTTATCTAAGCGTCCATATACA
Organism: Triturus cristatus; assembly: GCF_964204655.1. Classification (NCBI taxonomy): domain Eukaryota; kingdom Metazoa; phylum Chordata; class Amphibia; order Caudata; family Salamandridae; genus Triturus; species Triturus cristatus. Next base: position 800,839,338 of record NC_140591.1, read on the forward strand.
TGGAGGCAGGACTATGCAATTTACAATTTACGCCTAAACTGATATACAATGCTATTTACGTCTGCACACTGCTCAACTATGTTTTCCCTCCCTTTCAAAAAAAAAATCCATATTAAACCTATATACATTTAGGCATTAATGTAATTTTACGCTTTTATACTGCCTAAACACGTCTCTTTTTTACAATAAAATTAGGTGCCAATTAAATGCTAATTTGGTTTCTTTCCAATAGATTCTATTCAAATACTCAGCCTGCTGCCTTTTAATCATCAGATTAGATTTATGAGAAAAAGAAAGTAAGTTAAGTTACTTTTTGGACATGAGGTTATTAGTTAGCCCTTCACTATATAATTTCAATTCCACACACAGGTTGGTGAATATCTCTTGTTAGTCTATAAATCTCCAACACATTTTGATTTAGATCCTTGGTATTTCACTTATTTTAGGGTTACTTTAATCCAAATCTGAAAATCACTTTAGTCATTCTTCACTTTTTTTTCTCTTCATGGGTGTTTTTCTCTTCACTGGTGTTTAACTTAATTAAATCATCAACACTTTATTTATACGCATAATTTATTGGATTATTATATTCATACTTTGCGTGAAGTGCAAAACTTTGGTTACAGTCTGTGGCTCGGCAGTGTCTGCTAAATTCAGTTGTTGGGATCAGAAACTGTCATAGGTAGCAAATGGGGGAAGTATCTGAGTAAGACAGAACTCTTTATGGGTGTCTTTGATGGAGATACAGTTCTTTTGTGGCATTATGTGCAAAGAGCAATGCTTCTGGTTGGGAGCTTATCTGGAACTCAGTGTAATGGGAAGGTCCATGGAGTCGTCATTAGTGTGATGTGCAGTTCTTTAGGGATGGCGATACCAGTGTGTGGAGGTTAACTGAGTGAGCAATGATGTAACAACATGCAGTGTAGATCACTGAAGACACTTCTCTTGGGGCAGGCACCTGGATAAGTAGTGTACTGTAGGTTCTGTATAGCACTTACTAGCCCTGTGTGGGGCACAGAAGCGCCTTACCCACACAGCGAGCAAGCTACACCATGTAGGGTGTGTGGTTGGGAGGGTGTTTTTGATTTGAGTCAACATGGAGAAAGTTTTCAAGACATGCGTGATGATCACCGAGGTGTGATTATTGTGTTATGGGATGCCGCGCCTGGCTGTGTGTAAGGATAAGGGTATGTGAGAGATAGATGCACAAATTATAATTGTAATAAGAGACTAATGATCTTATACACAGGGGCAATGGAATGCTGTGTACCCATACACCAAAAAAGGAGGTAATTAAAGAAGTCCCAGTAATCCATATGGCAGCCATTGAAGAATGAGGACGAGTGATGAAATCTGCACAGCCAAACTTTAAAGTTGACCAAAGTTTGCTTTATTATTGGGACAGGATAAACTAAAAATAGCATTTCCCCCAATCCGCTTCAGTTTTTAATCTAATAGTAGGTGCTTCATGAAAAACTAATGCATCCATGCCTTTACCATCTACTTGCAATCAACATCCACAACACAGCAACCTCTCCTCTTGCTAGTTGACTATATGCTTGAACTTTTACACTGTACATCACTCTTCAGCTTTTTGTCTGTTTGTGCTATAGAAATACCATATACATACATACACGTACGCTTGCAAGACATATTGTTTAGTTACAGGGGGCTTAGAGGCCGCTCATTGCTTGGTTTCATTGTCACTCTCATTTGTTTGCTTCTCACAGGTTGGAGCATGTGGCATTCACTTCCAATTCTTGTGTTTATCCCTCCCTAGAGCATGGCCCAAATGCTTATAACCTCCCACTGCTCCCTTAATTGGGTGTTACATTTTTCTTTTTATGTAAGCACGCAACTGGAGTGTATGTCTTTACCTACAGTCTCCCTCATATACTCATCCTCAGTTTCGCTTTGGGTCTCCCCACCATCCATGCCACTTTGCCCTCCGTGTTACTTGCCCTCCCTGCTGTCCTTGTTATTGCTTGCCCCCAGCCACTATCCGTATTGTTGCTCTCCCTTCCACGATTCCCCATCCCACCCACTGTTGCTTGTTCCCACCCACTGCCAATGTTTTTGCTCTCCATCCCACCGCACCAGCTGTCCATGTTGTTGCTTTCTCCTACCCACTCTCCATATTGTTGCTCACTCACCCACCACATCCGTGGTGTTGTTGCTCAACCTTCTACCCCACTCACTGTTATTTTCTCTCCCTCTCCAACCTTCTACCACCATGCTGCCTCCCACCCTCACACAGCTATAAATAAAAAATCGAACTATGACATGGCTAGTGCAGGTCGCCTCATAATGCTTTCCCCTCACACCCTCTGTCACTGTTGCCCCATACGCCTTCCCTCCGTGTTGACTCCTGCCCCCACTCAATAAAAACCACTATGACGTGGCCTGTGCTGACAAACATCCCAGCGTTTTTTTTTTCACTATCAGCTGTGCTGCTCTACATTGCTATAAACACCGGCGCAGACAATAGGTCGCTTGGCTTTGCCAATACTTTTTTTTAAAGTCATGCGATACAGCAGCCGCACTGTTATACAAAATAGCTAAACATTCAAAAAGCCAATAGCCCTTGTCTCGTAGACGAGGCCTATTGGCTTTGTGAAAGCTTTTCCTACCATACTTTGGTGCCCTACATCTCACTTTAAATGAATGTGGTCCTGAGCATAGTGCAAACATTTTAAAATGACACGTTAGACAGTGTATCTGTGGTATTTACTACCAAACTGATTACGGCTTGTTAGGAGGCAGATTATTCTTTTGTGGGGTAGACGCATACTGAGACACCATTGATGACATTAAATGTATATATGCAATAAAAATATCATAATAATTCTTACCTGTATTGATCCATAGGTAGACCTACCAATTTATGAGGAGAAGATTACTTTAATGTATTTTAGGACCTCATTATGAGGTGTTTAGAAAAACCAGAGCAGATATACCACATCTAAGATAATCAATATAGGAAGGTGTGGTATTTACGAGGTGGTAGATTAACACACTATCATGGGATATAATGTGTGCAATCAGGAATTGTAGCGGAAATCGGTATTTGCTCACCAATTTCAATCGTTTTTTCCTATATTTAGGGCAGTTTTTCCCCCATACATAGTCTTCCAGGTTTTTAGTGGCGAAATGTATTCATAGCAAAAACATAATCTACAGTTTTACCATATATCTCACGATCCCAATGTGAGTAGAAACTCCTCTTAACATGAAATTATACTTACAGGCACATGCATCATCATAGGGTTTTGCGATTCCTTAATAGCGATTATTAAGGAATCGCAATTAAGGAATAGCAAAACCCTATGCATGTAGGAATCGCTAAAGAAATAGCGATTCCCACAAATTCTTTAATTGCGACTAGCAAATTGCGAGTCGCAATTAAGGAATGTCTTCCCATTCATTCCTATGGGCCTCCAGGCCCATAGGAATGAATTAGAGATTGCGGGAGCAATTTGCGAGTACCAGTAGGTACACGCAAATTGCTCCCGCAATTTCGATGGTGCAAGGGTGTCAAAATGACACCCTATTGCACCCATGTATGTTCACTCTGCACAAATGTTGCATACACACATGCTCTAAGGGCATATGTGTGGGCAACATGAAACTTATTAAAATGCAAATAAGTGTATTCTTCTAAGTTTTCGCAAATTACCATGAGGTCCAGCCTCATGGTAATTTGCTCACGCTAATAGCGAAATCGCTATTTTGGAAACTGTAATGCATTGCATTTAAGGAATCTCAATTAGGGATTCCTTAAATGCAATCGCTATTTAAGAAATCACAATAATTTGCGATTTCTTAAATTGCGAGTGGCAAGTTGTTTCATGCATCGCAATAGCTATTTTTGCGATCGCAAACGGCCGATTTATGCGATTCGCGCCGTTTGCGATCGCAAATAGCTTTGATGCATGTGCCTGATAATGTTTTCAATTTAGGGCAAACGTATGAATATCCCCAAGATTGAAGGAAAGATGACACTGAAAACGAGTGGTTTTAGCAGGAATTTAAATGAAGTAATTCCACGTGTTAAACGACTTACGGGGCTCCTTTAAATGTTACAAGTGCCGCCACCATCTTGAAAGATACTGGGAGAGGGTTTGATTCCTCCTTCTCTCCACTCTTCCTTTTATCTCGCCCTCGGTTGCCGTACGATACCACAGAGAAGCAAATGAATCAGGATTTCTGTCCAGTGCCGCAGGGGCCGAACAGTATCACATTTGCCGTTCAAAGGGAGGCACTTGGTCCCTTCGGGCAGTCGCAGTGACAGCAGACAATGTGAGGTGACAGAAGGCAGCTCGGAAGCACACATTAACTCGAGCGGTGCAGAGGCCTACAAATTAAATAGGGCAGCCCAAGGCAGGCGCACATCAGCATCAAGTACGGTGACATCAGACGAATATTTTCCTGTGACACTTGATGACTTTTCATATCCAAAGTCAAAACCGGAGAGGGAATCCATGAAGAAATCAGAGCTGTCCACGTTTGTTTCAGAGGAACACTTGTCACAGATCTGGGGCATACCGCAGGCCCCTGCAGCCCTGCGGGGTACGGGGCCACCAACCTTACAGGGCCCCTAACAGTTCAAGGGGGCCCATTCAGCCTAAGGTCAATGAATATCTGTGTGATGTGACTGACTCATGGGCTCCACATCACATTCTGCAGAGGGGCCCACCACTGTGTAACGGCGTTGCCGCAGACGCATTCCAGTTGTAACCTCACAATATAACCTTTTAGGGGAATTAGGATGGAGGGAAGAGATCTAGCATGTCTGAAAAAGTGTCACAATGGACTTGCATCTGCGATTTGCTTGAAATTGATCTTGTTTATTTCTGACTTCCAAGTGTTTGTTGATCAAGATTTAATTAAAAGATACCGCCACTCTGGTAAGTATGATAAATAAAAGCAGGGCTTATGTTATCGTGACTTGTAAAGCGCGCGATTACCAAGTAGGTGTCCTGGCGCTATGAGGAAAACGGCAAAAAACGCTATCAATGTCCCGCAGTTTATGGAGAATAAGGGGCATATTTACAATGGAAGTGACAGAGCGCGATGTTAGCCTCCTTGGCTTAACACCACAGTCCGCCACTTCTGAAACGCAGGGCTGCACCATATTTACAGCAATATTGTGTAAACCTGCGTTTCCCCCTCCGTTGGTGCTAAATTTAGCTGCCTAGCGCCAATGCAGGCACCCTTGCACCATAATGAAAGGGTGTCTGCGTTGCTGGGGATGATTGTTTATTTGCAGGAAGGTGTCCATTTCCTGCACAAAAACAATCTTTAAATGGTGTTTTGTGGTTTCTATGTGTGCTGCCTAATGCAGCACACATAGAAGGTACAAAACACCATTTTTTTAAATGATTGTTTATGTGCAGTAAGGGACACCTTCCTGCAATTAAACAATCAATGGCCTTTTTCTGTTTCTATGAGTGCTGCACAGCACACATGGAAACAGCAAAAACGAGGAGAAATCAAACATTTCTCCTCGTATCGCCAGGGTAAGACAGGTTTTCCCTGGTCTTAATTTTGGCGCTGCCCCATATTTACAAGGGGCTGTCCCATATTTAATCCACCCTTGTAATATGGGGGAGCATCAAAATCAATGGGTGTCGCGGTGAACGCCCACAGTAACACCCATTGCCTTCCCCTTTCACGCTAAGTATAGCATGAAAGGGTGGCTTATTTACTAGGCAGCGTTAAGCCAAATTAAGTGACTTAACGCTGCCTTGTAAATAAGGTGAAGCCTCTATCGCCATCACAATGTCCAAAAAAGTGATGTTGGGGTGGCGATAGAGGCTTGTAAATATGTTCCAAGGGCCAGATGTATCAATATAGGATTTTGCGACTCCTTAATAGCGATTTTTTGCGAATCGCTATTAATGACTCGCAAAATGGAATGTATGTAGGAATCTCAATAATAATTGCGATTTCTTAATATTCCTTGATTCGCAATCAAAGAATACCTTCCCTTTCATTCCTATGGGCCTAGAGGCCCATAGGAATGAATGGGAAGACATTCGCAATTTGCGAGTACCCATTAGGTACTCGCAAATTGCGAATGCATTTTCAAGGATGCAAGGGTGTCCAAAGGACACCCTGTTGCACTCCTGAAATATGTATGTGTACACATGTGGCGCACATACATGCCCTGTATGTGCGCCACATGGCACTTTGAAAAATGCAAAAAAGTGAATTTTTCAAAGAAATCACAAATTACCACCAACTTGAAGTTGGTGATAATTTGCTATTTCTTAGGGCAAAATCGCACAATTTGGGTGCTTCCTGCATTGCATTTAAGGAATCGCAATTTGCGATTCCTTAAATGCATTCGCAAAATAGGGAATCGCAAAATTTGTGATTCCATATATTGCAAGGGCCTTTTGGGATGTTACATCCCAAAAGTCTTTTTCCCATTCGCAAACGGGCCGATTCTGAGAATTGGCCCGTTTGCGAACGGGAAAACCATTGATACATCTGGCCCTATGTCTGTTAGTCTCAAACTAACCACTCTCAAACTAACACTCACCCACTCTCCCATTGCATTCACACACTTGCTCTGCACTTTCAGCAAATCTAGGCAGGCTTTGAATGCAGGCAAATAACTTTAATTAATACCTGGCTTGTAAGTCTTCTAAATAGTGAAACCACTAATAAGCAATTCAGACAGTGCATAAACAGGCCAAGAAATTGGAAATAAATAAATAAATCATGGAAAGTGGGATGGGCAGCAGGAAGAGTAGTGGGACATGGAGCACGTTTTGAAGCATGGGTAGGGGAAATGAAAAGAGCTTGGGAAAAAGTGCATGCACTGTGCAGCTGCCGGGCCCTCTGAAAAAAAAGTAATAAATCACAGAGAACTGGAGACGGGGGGGGGGGGGGGAATCAAAAGAGTAGCAGGGGAGGGAAGCAATAAAACATATACCCTTCCATAGCGTGCTGATTATAAAATAAAAAAAAAGAGTCCCCTCTATCCTGTCAAGGACTGGACAGAGAAAGGTCTGTTCAGTACCCATCTAGGCTGTCCAAGGAAAGGATGACTCCTCCAGGTAGGCACTTTGGCACCCAGCCTAAAATAATATTTAAAAGCTGCCCAGTTTTGCGTTTGGAGGGTCACAGTGAGGAGGAAAGGGAAACATCTTTCAGTATGCAGTGTTAACCACACAGTGCCTTCATCACACAGCTTTTACCATTCATGCATTTGTACGCATGCTTATTTTGGTGTTTTTACCACGCATACCTTTACCATGCATGGTAGTTAGTATATATGTGTGTGATATATATATATATATATATATATATATATATATATATATATATATATATATATATATATATATATATATTACCTACTGGCGGTCACCAGTAGGTAGTTATAGTTAGGACCTTGTTTCTATTCAAAAAGCATTTTTTCTTTGCCCAATAACTTTGGCGCCGGTTGATGAATCTTCGCAAAATTTTCAAAACTATTGGGGCGCTCCGGTCAGCTCCTATATTGAAAGTTTCAGGGTGATTTGGCAAGCGGGGGCCGAAAAAAAGGGGGGTCCTAAAACGTGTTTTCTCCATGTTAATTCCCATAGGAAACTTTAGACACAGCTACAGCCCGAACTGCTGAACGGAATTACACCAAATTTGGCACAAAGGTAGCCTTTGGCTCGAGAAGGGACCTTTTTTTAAAATGGTGTAAATCCGTTCAGTAGTTGCTGAGAAAATCAAAAAATAAAAGTTTCGATATTTAGAGGCACGGAGGATCCGCGGACCATCCCGACCGCGAGCTTTATTCTGATTGGCTGTCACCACTCCAAACCAGGAAGTGTTGGCAGCCTCGAGGCACACGAAAACAGGGAAACAAAGGCGTAAAACAAGAAAAGGGGGCAGGGTAGAAACACCCTGACCCCCTAGGCCTGCTTAAGGGGTCCCACAAGGACACCCAGGGCCAAAAAAAGCATTTAAAAAAAACAGCAAAAGTCGCGGAGGATCCGCGGATCCTGTCACAAAAATAAAAAAAACAAAGCGCAGGCTTATCATTTAACCCCCGGGTGGGCCAGGCCCCGGGGGCAGAGAAAAAAGTGTAGGGGGATCCCACCGCCACCTCCCCGGGGCCTGATTAATTAGTTGCGGGGGGCACGCAGCCCCTCCGCAGCCCAGGGGACCGCCACCCCTGGGGCTTTTAAAAAAAAAAAAAACACCTGTGTGGGGGGCTTGAGCCCCCCACACGCCCCGGGGACCACCACCTCCCTGGGGCTTTGCCAATGGTGGGAGGTGGACCACGCGGCCCCCCTCCTGGAGCCTGTGATGGCTCTGGGGACCGCCACCCCCCAGGGCCAGCTCCTGCAGTGTCCCGGGGTGCCCACCCCCGGGACACTGCTGTTTGCTATGGCTCCCGCCCTGGCATAGCAAACTGTGGTTTGGGTTTTGGAAGAGAGGGCAGGAAACCTGCTCCCTCTTCCAAAACCCAAGCCACATTGCTTTTCCAAACGGGGAGCTGCATGTCAGCAGATTCCCCATGTGGAAAAGCAATGCCGGCTCCTGCAGGACGTGGGGAGCCGGTAGAGACCGTGGGGGAATTGGGGCTCCCCCCACAGTCCCCAATGAGAGGCCAGGCCCCGGGGGATGGGGTCCCCGGGGCCAGAAGTGGCCATGGAGGGGGCCACGCGGCCCACACTCCCCCATAATAAAATAAAAAAAATGTTTAAACACGCAAAGGCCGGCACCGGGGGATGGGGTCCCCGGGGCCATAAATGGCTTGAGGAGGGGGGCCACGCAGCCCCCCTCCAAATAAATGTATTACAGAAAAACACTGGCCATGCCCCGGGGAATGGGGTCCCCAGGGCCCATAAAATAGAAAAGGAAGGGGGGCCACACAGCCCCCCTTCTTAAAAAAGATTTTAAAAAAAGAAAGACACGATGGTGCTGGAGCCCCGCCCCTCTCAGCAACACTCTGCAAACGCAACCTGTGGCATGTTTTAAGTTGGGGAATTAATTCCCCTTCAATACTGGCTGTCCCTGGGGGCTAACTAGGCCACCAGGTACCTCCAGTAAGCGCCACAGGGCTGCAGAGTGGTGGTCCAGGCCACGCCTCTTTTTACACCTCTCTGCAATGCAGCTCTGTGGAGCTTATTACAGGTACCTGGTGGGTTAGTTGGACCCCAGGGACCTTCAGGATTCAAGGGGACTTTATCCCCCAACTTAAAATGCACCATGGGGTGCGTTTGCACAGTGGTGAAGGGAGGGGGCGGGGCCTGAGGTGACATGTGTGCAAATATGCCCTGTGGCACGTTTTAAGTTGGGGATTAATTCCCCTTCAATCCTGAGGGCCCCCGGGGGCCAACTAGCCCAACAGGTACCTCCAGTAAGAGCCATAGACCTGCATTGCATAGAGGTGGTCCAGGCAAAGCCCCTTTTTACACCTCTCTGCAACACAGCTCTGTGGCGCTTACTGGAGGTACCTGGTGGGCTAGTTGGACCCCAGGGACCCTCAGAATTCAAGGGGACTTAATCCCCCAACTGAAAACGTGCCACCGGGTGTGTTTACACAGTAGTGAAGGGAGGGGGCGTGGCCTGAGGTGACGTGTGCAAACACGCCCTATGACGTGTTTTAAGTTGGGGAATTAATTCCCCTTCAACCCTGAGGGGCCCTGGGGGCCAACTAGCCCACCAGGTACCTCCAGTAAGCGCCACAGGTCTGCGTTGCAGAGAGGTGGCCCAGGCCACATCCCTTTTCACACCTCTCTGCAACGCAGCTCTGTGGCACTTACTGGAGGTACTTGGAGGGCTAGTTGGACCCCAGGGACCCTCAGGGTTCAAGGGGACTTAATCCCCCAACTTACAACGCGCCAGGGGGCGTGTTTGCAGAGTGGTAGAGAAAGGGGACATGGCCTTTGTCTACCTCTCACCAATCCCACTGCGTGGGGCTTACTGGAGGTAAATGGTAGGCTAGTTGACCCCTAAAGGACCCCCAGCAGTGAAGGAGACTTCAATCCCCATCCAGGAGCGTGCCAGAGAGTGCGTTTGTAGAGTGGTGGGCAAAGTGGGCATGGCCTGGTACGAGTACATAACAATGCTGCTGTGTGGAACTGACTGGAGGTAATAGTTTGTTAAGTTGGCCCCCAAGGATGTCCTTGGGGGCCAACTACCTCTCTTGTTACCTACAGTAAGTCCCACACAGTGGGTTTGCTAAGACGTCTTCGGAGGCCATGGCCCCCTTTCTCTACCACTCTGCAAACGGGCCTCGGGGCAGACTATGGGATGGGGGATGAAGTCCAATTTAGTCCTGAGGGACTTTGGGGGCCAAGAATCCCTCCTGGTACCTCCTGTAAGTCCTACGCAGCGGATTTCCTGAGCATTGGTTGGACGCCCAGCACCCTTTCTCCACCACTCTGCAAACACGGCTATTAGTTAAAGTAGCATATTTCTGCTCCTCTGGCTTAGAGGTAATTTTAATCACCCTGCCCTATTATATACTAGGGGCTTACAGAGGAGGCCAAGGTAATCACAGGGGTACCCCAACGCATAGTGTTCCCTAGTGTATGTAGGTGTTTTCACTGTATTCTAAGTGTCTTTTAGCATAGCACTGGCTCTAAGCCTGGTTAGTCAGAGTCAGTTACCAACTGTACCCGTCAGAAAAAGTTGTGGGTACAGGATGATTTTGCAACAAGGCCTCTTTTTGCTCCTCTGTTGGTTCTTTCTGCACATGTCTTGCTTCTTCCTGCACTTTCCTTCATCTTTGTGGACTTCTGTTGCTTTTTTCTGCATTTCTTTTGCTTCTTTCTGTGTGTTTTTTCTTTTTTCTTCACATGTCCTACCTCTGTGGGCATAGTTAGAAACTAGCATTGAAAAAACCTTTGAACTTCACTGAAAAAAACATAGGTTTCAGGCACGTTATAGTTAGAAATTAGCATTTAAAAAACTTTTGAAATTCACTGAAAACCATAGGTTTCAGGCACGTTATAGTTTGAAATTAGCATTTAAAAAACCTTAGAAATTCACTGAAAAAACTATAGGTTTCAGGGGCGTTATAGTTAGTTGGACATTTCACTCGTACAAAACCATAGAAATGCCCCCGTTATAGTTAGTTCAGCTAACTATAACTCGCGCCCCTGCAATGCACTGCTGATGACGTCACATATTACATCACTCATGACATGGTCAGTGACATCACTCATGACATCACTGATGACATCTCAAATGACATCACTGATGACATCATTCTTGTGATAGCGTGGCAGACCTCCTCTCACCTTAATATAACCTTTGATACACACACTCTAAAATACAAAATACCATTTTCAAAACAATGGACAAACCAATACCAGTTACAACATACCCATTCACTAATTCCAAGATCTACACACACATCCACTCATTCACCAAAAGTCCTATACAGTCACTCAGACATGCACTCACTCATCATATGTACTCATACACCTATACATGCACTTACATACCGCCACTCATCCATAGAGTTACTCACACACATAGTCACACATGCAAAGAAAGTATCAAACATCCATTTACTTGCGTATACAGTTATACACACACCACCGCACTTACTGCTACAGAAACTAACACATACTTACTCTCTTAAACAATCACTTATAGAAACACATACTCATTTATACAGGTACTCTTCCAATCTCTCACTCTCACATATACTCACTTACATACACCAATACTCACATATACTAGTTTAAAACATATGTAGTTACTCATAAAGACACTACTGAGACAGTCATTCACTCACCTACACACCCATACACACACTCATCCACCCATACAGTCCTGCACACATGCTGTCTTCAACACATACAAACTGTCTCACTTATTCATGCATCTGTGCACAAAGTAATACCCCCAACAAACCACACAGACACTCAGACACTCATACTGATACTCAAAAAAACAACTAATAACCCATATAGACACTCATGTAGCTACTCACCAACTCATGCTGACTTTTATACACAAAGTGAGAGACTAATACAGATATTTTCACATTTAAAGATTACTCACTAACCCATGTATTCACTAAGATACACTTAATCACTCAGTTATGCAATCAGTTTCACACAAACAAAATCATCCATTTAGACACTTATATACCCACTTATTCTTCCATCGACCAAGACATATACATATATAAAACATATTTAAACACAAATTCACTGGATGAGGTTATCAGTGATGTCATTTGAGATGTCATCAGTGATGTCATGAGTGATGTCACTGACCATGTCATGAGTGATGTAATATGTGAGGTCATCAGCAGTGCATTGCGGGGGCGCAAGTTATAGTTAGCTGAACTAACTATAACAGGGGAATTTCTATGGTTTTGTACGAGTGAAATGTCCAACTAACTATAATGCCCCTGAAACCTGTGGCATGATTTGCCCCAGAGATCCCATCCCCCGGGGCATGGTCAACTTTTTAAAATCCCCGGTGGCTGTTTTAAGTTGGGAGAATAAGTACCCTTGAATCCTGAGGGTCCCTAGGGGTAAATTAGCCCACTAGGTACCTCCAGTAAGCGCTGTTGCAGAGAGGAGTAAAAAGGGGCACGGCCTGCACCCCCTCTCAGCAACGCAGCGCAGTGGCGCTTACTGGAAGCACCTGGTGGGCTAGTTAGACCCCAGGGGCCCTCAGGATTGAAGGGGAATTATTTCCCCAAATTAAAAGGCGCCACAGGGCGTGTTTGCACACGTCACCTCAGGCCCCGTCCCCTCCCTTCACAACTGTGTAAATGCGCTCTGTGGCCGTTCTAAGTTGAGAGATTAAGTCCCCTTGAATCCTAAGGGTCCCTAGAGTCAAACTAGCCCACTAGGGACCTCCAGTAAGTGCCACAGAGCTGCAATGCAGAGAGGTGTAAAAAGGGGCGTGGCCTCTGAACACCTGTCTGCAACGCAGCTCCCTAGTGCATACTGGAGATACCTGTTGGGCTGGTTGGCCCTCAGGGACCCTCAGGCGTGGCCTGATGTGACATGTCTGTAAACACGCCCTGTGGTACGTTTTAAGTTGGAGAATTAACTCCCCTTGAATCCTGAGGGTCCCTGGGGTGCAACTAGCCCATCAGCTACCTCCATTAAGCGCCACAGAGCTGCGTTGCAGAGAGGTGTAAAAAGGGGCGTGGCCTCAGAACACCTCTCTGCAACGCAGCCCCCTGGTGCATACTGGAGGTTCCTGGTGGGCTAGTTGGCCCCCAGGGACCCCCAGTATTCAAGGGGGATTCGTCCCCCATCTGCAAACGCACCAGGGGGCGTGTTTGCAGAGTGCAGCAAAGAGGGAAGTGGCCTCCAGCACGATCCCTTTTTTTTTTTTTTAAGAAGGTGGCTGTGTGGCCCCCCTTGTTTTTCTAATTTATTGGCCCTGGAGACCCCATCCCCCAGGGCCTGACACCTTTTTTTTTTTTTAAATTTGGAAGGGGGCCACGTGGCCCCCCTCTCGAGGCCTTAATCGGCCCCGGGGACACCATCCCCCGGGGCATGGCCTTTATTTTTTTTTTATCTTTTGGAGGGGGGCTGTATTGCCACCCTCCTCTGGCCACCTATGGGCCCGGAGACCTCCTCCCCCGGGGCCGGACTTTGTTTTTTTATTATTTTATTTAATTTTGGGGAGGGGGCCACGTGGACCTCCTCCCGGGCCACTTGTAGCACAGGGACCCCATCCCCCAGGGTTTGCCCTCTCTGTTTGGGACCGTGGGGGGGTCCGCAATCCCCCCACGATCCCGCCGGCTCCCCACATCCCTCGGGAGCCGGCATTGCTTTTCCCCAGCCCCGGGGACTGCCACCCCCTGGGGCTTTATGTAAGTATGTGGGGGGCTCACAGCCCTCCCAGCCCCGGGGACCGCCACCCCTCGGGGCTACAAAAATGAATGGCAGGGGGGGCTCAAAGGCTCCTCCAAGCCGCGGGGACCGCCGGGGACCACCACCCCCCGGGGCTTTCTAAATTGGTGGGAGGGGGGCTGTGCGGCTTTCCCTGGAGCCAATGATGGCCCTGGGGACCGCCACCCCCCAGGGCTGGCTCCTGCAGTGTCCCAGGGTGCCCACCCCCAGGACACTGCTGTTTGCTATGGCAGGGCGGGAGCTGCTGCCATAGCAAACTTTGTTTGAATTTTGAAAGAGAGAGCAGGGAAACCTGCTCTCTCTTTCAAAATTCAAACCAAATTGCTTTTCCACACGGGGAGCTGCATGTTAGCAGCTCTCCATATGGAAAAGCAATGCTGGCTCCCGCAGGAGGCGGGGAGCCATCGGGACCGTGGGGGAATTGGGGACCCCCCCACGGCCCGCAACGGAGAGGGCCAGCCCCGGGGGATGGGGTCCCTGGTGCTATTAGTGGCCCGGGAGGGGGGCCACGCAGCCCCCCTCCCCCCAAATAATACAAAATAAATAAAAATTAAAAAATTAGAAAGGCAGGCCCTGGGGGATGGGGTCCCGGGGCCTTTAGTCGCCAGAGGAGGGGGGCAACATAGCCCCCCTCCAAAAAAATATAATTTAAAAAAAAAGCCAATGCCTGGGGATAGGGTCAGGCTGGTTAAGGCCTCGGGAGGGGGGCCACCTTCCCAAAATGTATTTTTTTTTTTTAAATTAGGGGGCAGGCCTTGGGGGATGGGGTCCCCAGGGCCCAAAAATAATGCAGCCCCCCTTTAAAAAAAGGAAATACCGGCATCGTGCCGGAGGCCACGCCCCCTCGTTTCAGCACTCTGCAAAAGCCCCCCCTGGCACGTTTGCGGATGGGGAACGAATTCCCCTTGAATACTGGGGGTCCCTGGGGGCCAAATAGCCCACCAGGAACCTCCAGTATGCGCCAGGGGGCTGCGTTGCAGAGAGGTGTTCTGAGGCCATGCCCCTTTTTACAGCTCTCTGCAACGCAGCTCTGTGGTGCTTAATGGAGGTACCTGGTGGGCTAGTTGACCGCTAGGGACCCTCAGGATTGAGGAGGAATTAATTCCCCAACTTAATTCGCGTCACAGGGTGTGTTTACAGACATGTCACTTCAGGCCACGCCTCCTTCCTTCACCACAGTGCAAACGCACCCAGTGGCGCGTTTTAAGTTGGGGGATTAACTCTCTTTTAATAGTGAGGGTCCCTGAGGGCCAACTAGTTCAAAAGGTATCTCCAGTATGTGCCTGGGAGCTGCGTAGCAGACAGGTGTTCAGAGGCCACGCCCCTTTTTACACCTCTCTGGAACGCAGCTCTGTGGCGCTTACTGGAGGTACCTAGTGGGGTAGTTTGACCCTAGGGACCGTTAGGATTCAAGGGGACTTAATCTCCCAACTTAAAACGGCCACAGGGAATGTTAACACAGTGGGAAAGGGAGGGGACGGGGCCTGAGGTGACGTGTGCAAACACGCCCTATGGCGCGTTTTAAGTTGGGGAAATAATTCCCCTTCAATCCTGAGGGCCCATGGGGGGCAACTAGTCCACCAGGTGGTTTCATTAAGCACCACTGTGCTGCGTTGCAGAGAGGTGGTCCAGGCCGTGCCCATTTTCTTTGCAAGGCAGCTCTGTGGTGCTAACTGGAGGTACCTGGTGGGCTAGTTGGACCCAAGGGAGACTCAGGATTCAAGGGGACTTTATCCCCCAAATTAAAATGGCCATAGGGCGTGTTTGCACACGTCATCTCAGCCCCCCCTCCCTTCACCAGTGTGCAAACACGCACTGTGGCGCGTTTTAAGAGGTAGTTTTAATACCCCTGCCCTAATATATACTAGGGGCTTACAGAGGAGGTCATGCTAATAATAGGGGTGCCCCAACGCATAGTGTTCCCTAGTGTATGTAGGTGTTTTAACTGTATTCTAAGTGTCTTTTAGCATAGCACTGGCTCGAGGGCTGGTTAGTCAGAGTCAGTTACCACCAGTACCCATCTGAAAAAGTTGAGGGTACAGGATGATTTTACAACAAAGACTCTTTCTCCTCCTCTGTTTGTTCTTTCTGCACGTCTTCCTTCTTCCGGCACTTTTCTTTGTCTTTGAGGACTTCTGTAGCTTCTTTCTGCATTTCTTTTTCTTCTTTCTGTGTGTTTTTTCTTCTTTCTTCACATGTCCATGTAGGCGTAGTTAGAAATTAGCATTTAAAAAACCTTTGAAATTCACTTAAAAAACCAAAGGTTTCAGGCACGTTATAGTTAGGAATTAGCATTTAAAAAACCTTAGAAATTCACAGAAAAAAACCATAGGTTTCCGGGGTGTTATAGTTACCTGGACATTTCACTCGTACAAAACCAGAGAAATTCCACCGTTATAGTCAGTTCAGCTAACTTTAACTCACGCCCCCGCAATGCACTGCTGATGACATCACATATTACATCGCTCATGACATGGTCAGTGACATCACTGATGACATCACTGATGACATCTCCATTTTTTGTTTTATTTAAACGGGGAGGGGGCCATGTTGCCCCCTGACCCTAGTTAGGGACTGGAGACCCATCTCCCAGAGCTGTTTTTTAAATTAAAGGGGGGACTGTGTGCCCCCCTTCCTGAGCATTCTGAGACCCTGGGGACCACATCCCTCAGGGCACTCTTAAAATAAAGGGGAGGGAGGGTGCACGCCACCCCCTCCCGAGCCATTGTTAACCCTCCTGACCCAATCCCCCTGGGCCAGCATTATTAAAGGTGGGTGCCTTCATGCCCACCCAGAGCACCCACCATACATTTGTTGGGGGCTTCAGGGGAACCCCAGGGCCCCCGCGGACCCATTTGGCTCCCCGCGTGCAGCAGGAGCTGGCATTGCTCCGGCCTCCAGGGAGCTGCTATTTATGCTACTCCCTCCAGGCAGGAGTAATATTTTGATCTGTTTCTCTGCCCGCATCACTACCGGCAGGTACACAGATCAAAATTCTGCTCCCAGCCAGCAGGAGCATTTGTAAAGCTCCTACCTGCTGAGAAACTTTGTGTTTGCTTCTGCTTGTCGGGAGAAGAAAAATTCTCCACCCATGGAAAACTGTTATGTCCCTGGGTGAGCTCCCCGGGAGGTAGCTAGTGAGATGGGCTCCCATGGCCATTTAAGGCTGTGTAGAAGGAAACAATGGTTCTTAATGGCCTATGAAGGTCCAGGACAGAGAGGGGCCCTTAAGAGGGCAGGTGATTTTGTATAGGTAAAAAGACTCATAGGGGAGAGTGATAATTAATATAGAGAAAGGGGACAAGAGAAGTCAATATATGACACTTATTTATTATACATAAGATGAATTCAAGTGCTCACATATTCAGTGACAACAAGCGTGACGTGAAGGTGAGGGTGAACTTTAAAAAAGAACATCGCATTGGCAACAGTTGTGAACCATTTTTTGTTAGATCAGTATAAAGGGTTCAAGTTGCGTAAGGTCGACGACGTTTCGAACTCAGTTATTCGAGTTCATCTTCAGGACAAATGTGAGCATATGAACTCTAAATATAAGAAATGCAAAGAAATAAATATAAGTATAAATAACTCATAGTGTAGTCCCTGAACTGTATACAGCATCACAATCAATTAAATGTGTGGTACATAATGCTCTCCAAAAAGTGATGCAAAAGAGTACACGTTTAGAGTGCCTAATTGTGAAAATGAACAATTGAAGAATTAATCAATAATGAAATTAGATAAACTGTGTACTACCATAATAATTGACACATTGATCATTTTTGAAATTATTCGCATTACACACTTATCGACGCAAGGGAAGAGGATTAATTAAACAGGGGAAAACAAAAATTGAGATGGTACTAACATAGTGGTATATACTGATTGCCATCTATGAAGCGGGGACCTGAGGCAGCGCGAGAGTAGTTAAATCACTTACTTAGCATATGGGAGGGTTAATCATTGAAGGTGTAGTCAATTAACTAGCGTTTCACCGGTGGTGTCACCACTTCAGTGAGTGCCTCGAGGAAGATCGAAGGCCTGGGGAGAGGGGGTAATTTGTGTAAAAGAAACGTACAGCAATGTTGCGTGCAAGGATACGGGGCTGGGCCGGAGTTAAAAAGGACTTACTTGAGAAAACCGCTGTGTCCAAACACATCAATTTAGAATGGAGCGAGTGTGTTCTGGTGCCGGGAATTGAATCTGCAAGGGAGGGGGAGTGATTAGGAACAAGCGGTTAAGGCGGCCGCGAAGGAGGAGAAGGACGGATTAAGGGTTACTTACTCTTTGAGGCGGCACACAATCCAATAAATGGGAGTCTCAAGGAGGGGTGGAGCGGGTCCTGGTCGCGTGCAAGTACGCGCTGTGACTGGGAATGGAGCCGGAAGCGCTAGGTATATATTACAGAGGGTTGCTATTGGTTACGTTAAGGGGAAGCAGCTGCGTGCGCTAGCACGCGTGTGCAACCGACGGCGGTAGTAGGCTCGGGACATGCCCGATTACAATAGGCAACGAATGAGAAAGAGAGCATGCGTGTGGGTGCAGAGTAGGTGATTGGTAAGAGACACGTGTGTGTTGACTGCACTTGAGGGAAAGGGGCTAAACTCGGGGGCAGTGCATGATTACATGATGCAAGACAATGGAGTGTAAATACTTGCTA
The DNA here is from genome assembly GCF_964204655.1 of Triturus cristatus. NCBI lineage: Eukaryota > Metazoa > Chordata > Amphibia > Caudata > Salamandridae > Triturus > Triturus cristatus. The sequence goes on from NC_140591.1 coordinate 800,857,851, forward strand.
CATCTTGATGAAATCACATAAAATAAATAATATATAAGCTGCCAAAACGCTAGATTGGTTAATTACTAGGAATTGCGTGATCAGTCTTGAGTCAAAAATAAATTAAATTAAATACAATACATTAACCAGTCTCATGGCTAGAATTTGGACAAGGATACATACATGTAGCGGTGGAGTGAACAACCAATTGGACTGGGTTTACAGAATTGTTGGCATATGTGGCCATGATATCTGTTTATAGAAGGGTCCTGTATTCATCCAGAGAGTTAAGCCCATGTTCGATAGTGCGGCATTTGAAAATCCATTTGCATTCCATGCGGTTAAGGATTTGTTGTTGGTTTCCTCCTCGGTGGTTAGGATGTAGACTTTCAATCACTTGCCATGTGAAATCAGTTTCAGAGTGTCCTTTGGCCAAAAAATGTTCCACCAGTGGTGCCGTTTGTATTTTGCAGCGGATCCTACTTTTATGTTGAGAGATCCTTGTCTTGATTTTCCTCGTGGTTTGTCCGATATAGAGCAGTTGGCAAGGACATTTAATACAGTAGACCACATTTTGTGAATTACAGTTAGAAAAAAACTGTAAAGTGTGTTTCATGCCATTAAATTCAAAAGACTTGGTGTTACATGTAGAATCACATGACATGCAATTGTTACATTTATAGTGGCCCTGTAAGGGAGGGAGGCCAAGAAAAGAATGTAGAGTATTGTCCTTGTGTGTGGGTTTTAGGGCCCTGACTAGGTGGTCCTTAATATTGCGTCCTCTTTTGAAAGCAAATAGCGGGGTGCCTGTGTGAAGCTCCAATGGGCCTAGTACTGACCAGTGTTTTTTTATCATTTTGGTGAGTTTATTGCTGACTGGGCAGAAAGTAGTCACACATGTGATCTTGTTAAGGGATGCTCTTTCTTTGGGTTGTAGTAGAAATTCACGATATGAGTACCAAGCTCGTTTCATTGATCGTTTAACTAACCGTCTAGGATAGCCCCGGTTAGTGAGTTTCTTGCACAGGATTTCAGCCTCCAGGAAGAAATCCTCTTTGAATTTGCAATTTCTACGAATTCTGAGAAATTGTCCGTAGGGTAAGCCATCCCTCAGTGCTCTAGGGTGACAGCTATCATATTGCAAGAGGGTGTTACGCTCTGTCGGTTTTCTGAATAAGGTAGTGTAGAGTTCGCCATTGGAGTTCTTGACAGTGACGTCTAGGTAATCAATTTTGGTGTTATCAAAATTATAGGTGAATTTGAGATCAGTCTGGATGTTATTGAGCCATGAGCAGAATAGTTGGAGTTCGGTTTCGGTGCCAGACCAAATCATAAACACGTCATCTATGTACCTGCGCCAGACACGGATTTTATCTAGAAATGGGTCAGTCCTATTGAGAATGATATTGGTCTCAATGTCGTCAACAAAAAGTATGGCAAAGTTGGGGGCAAAAATGGCCCCCATCGAAGTACCTTTACATTGTCTGTAATACTGATCTTGGAACATAAAGTAATTTCTGGTAAGGGCTATTTCAAGGAGTGAAATGATAAACTCTGTGGGGACCTGATGTGGAGCTGGGCGTAGATTAAGGTGTTTTCTGATGACTTCTATACCTTTGTCTTGGGGGATATTGGTGTATAGTGATTCGATGTCAAGAGTGACAAGGAGTTCTGTTTGGGGGTCAAAAGGTTGGGATTCAATGAGATTGATAAAGTGTGTGGTGTCCTTTACATATGTGGTAGTGTCTTGTACCATATTCTTTATAAAAAAGTCAATATATCTCCCTAAAGGTTCTAAAATCGAACCACAACAGGAGAGGATGGGTCTACCTGGTGGAGTTTCCAGATTCTTGTGGATATTGGGGAGGGTGTATAGGACTGGAGTCCTGGGGCTTTTGTTGTTAAGAAAGGTGAATTCATGTTTACTAATGTAACCTTCTTCTAAAGCCGTTTTGGTAACCGTGAGGATGAGATCACTGATGTCTTGGAGGGGGTTGCGCATAAGGCGTTCATAATGAGATGTGTTATTAAGTTGGCGGTGAATTTCATTGTCGTAGGCGGTTTTGTCCTGTAGGACGATACCACCTCCCTTGTCACAGGGTTTTATAACCACATCGTCCAGGTTTTTGAGAGTGTTAAGGCTGTGCCTTTCTTCTAGACTAACATTAAAAGGTGTGAACCTGTAGTTAGTTTTTATTTCATTGAAGTCTTTTACTACAAGGTGTTCAAATGCAATGACTTCCGGGGGCATAGAGCCACTGGGTGGGTTGAATGTGGACTTGGGTCGTAGTCCTGTAATGTCAGTTTTGGTGATTGTCTCTTTATCCTGAAAGAATACATTCAATCTTACTTTTCTGAAAAACTGAAGAATTTCGGTATGGATGTCAAACCATTTGGGTTTTTCCGTGATGACAAAAGACAAACCTCTACTAAGTAGGGCGTAGGGCAATATCAGTGGAGGCCAGTTGGTGTTTGGATAAGTTAAAAATAGGCATTTGGTCCATGTTGGAAATGGGAGGTGAGGGGGGAGGGTTCAGTATTGATAGCCCCATTGGTAACATTTCCTGCGTGTTTGTCGTTCCCCTGGGGGGAAGTTGTATCTGGGTCTCCCTCTGCCTCTGCCTCCAGATCTCTCCCCTGTGAATGTTTGGCCTCTCCCTAAAAAATTGGGATTGTGTGTGGAGGTGCTAGTGCCTTCCCCGGGGTCAGAGTTGTCGGATTCTAGAGAGGAATTAGAGAACGTAACCGGTTGCCTATTTCTGAATCTTCCCCAAGTGCCCGTTGGGTACCTCTGTTGATCTTGGTTGTTTGATGTAAAAAAATCTTCTCTGAGGTAGGGGTAGGTTTGTTCTTTATTATAATTTCTTATGTCTTTTGTCACTTTGGTAGACTTTTTATGGTGATCAAAATTTTGGAAATCAATAATCGCGCGTTCTAGTTTTTCTAGGGCTGACTTGGCATCTGCAAGGCTATCTAATTCTAAGATTGCCTTTTCTAGTTCTCGGATTTCTAGTAATTCTCTTCTGCTGTGTTCTAATGCAGTGTCGATGCCTAGCACCATCCAATGGCGGGAGCAGGTGGTACCAATGTGGGCGAATCCGTTCTTAAATTTCGGATCTTGTAAGAAAATTGCAGGGATATTTCGTACTTGCAGGCCTACCGGGATGATGTCGGCTTTTAAATATTCAGTGAGCATACGTGCGTCTAATTCCGTACGTATGTGTTTCTTTTTTAAGCTTTCTAGGCTAGTAAGTTTCTCACTTGCCACATTAGAAGATGTATTGTTGGCAGGTATCGGTGTATGAAAAAGGGAAGGCCCACTAATCAGTCTCGCGATATATTCCTCGGTGTAAGTCGGAATAGTAGGTGTAGACATAGTCTAAAAGCGAGTATACTATATGAGGAAAGAGTTCTGACTAGCCTATGAGGTAGGTGAATGTACATAGGGCATAAGATGAATAGAGTAATTGCTTTGCAATATAGTATAACTTAATATAACCACTCAAAAAGTGGAACCCTTGCAGTGAAGCCACTGCTCGTGCAAGTGTTTTAAAGAACAAGGGTACCCCAATATGCGAACCTGGGGTGATACAATGTAGAAGGAAACAATGGTTCTTAATGGCCTATGAAGGTCCAGGACAGAGAGGGGCCTTTAAGAGGGCAGGTGATTTTGTATAGGTACAAAGACTCATAGGGGAGAGTGATAATTAATATAGAGAAAGGGGACAAGAGAAGTCAATATATGACACTTATTTATTATACATAAGATGAATTCAAGTGCTCACATATTCAGTGACAACAAGCGTGACGTGAAGGTGAGGGTGAACTTTAAAAAAGAACATCGCATTGGCAACAGTTGTGAACCATTTTTTGTTAGATCAGTATAAAGGGTTCAAGTTGCGTAAGGTCGACGACGTTTCGAACTCAGTTATTCGAATTCATCTTCCGGACAAATGTGAGCATATGAACTCTAAATATAAGAAATGCAAAGAAATAAATATAAGTATAAATAACTCATAGTGTAGTCCCTGAACTGTATACAGCATCACAATCAATTAAATGTGTGGTACATAATGCTCTCCAAAAAGTGATGCAAAAGAGTACACGTTTAGAGTGCCTAATTGTGAAAATGAACAATTGAAGAATTAATCAATAATGAAATTAGATAAACTGTGTACTACCATAATAATTGACACATTGATCATTTTTGAAATTATTCGCATTACACCCTTATCGACGCAAGGGAAGAGGATTAATTAAACAGGGGAAAACAAAAATTGAGAAGGTACTAACATAGTGGTATATACTAATTGCCATCTATGACGCGGGGACCTGAGGCAGCGCGAGAGTAGTTAAATCACTTACTTAGCATATGGGAGGGTTAATCATTGAAGGTGTAGTCAATTAACTAGCGTTTCACCGGTGGTGTCACCACTTCAGTGAGTGCCTCGAGGAAGATCGAAGGCCTGGGGAGAGGGGGTAATTTGTGTAAAAGAAACGTACAGCAATGTTGCGTGCAAGGATACGGGGCTGGGCCGGAGTTAAAAAGGACTTACTTGAGAAAACCGCTGTGTCCAAACACATCAATTTAGAATGGAGCGAGGGTGTTCTGGTGCCGGGAATTGAATCTGCAAGGGAGGGGGAGTGATTAGGAACAAGCGGACAAGGCGGCCGCGAGGGAGGAGAAGGACGGATTAAGGGTTACTTACTCTTTGAGGCGGCACACAATCTAATAAATGGGAGTCTCAAGGAGGGGTGGAGCGGGTCCTGGTCGCGTGCAAGTACGCGCTGTGACTGGGAATGGAGCCGGAAGCGCTAGGTATATATTACAGAGGGTTGCTATTGGTTACGTTAAGGGGAAGCAGCTGCGTGCGCTAGCACGCGTGTGCAACCGACGGCGGTAGTAGGCTCGGGACATGCCCGATTACAATAGGCAACGAATGAGAAAGAGAGCATGCGTGTGGGTGCAGAGTAGGTGATTGGTAAGAGACACATGTGTGTTGACTGCACTTGAGGGAAAGGGGCTAAACTCGGGGGCAGTGCATGATTACATGATGCAAGACAATGGAGTGTAAATACTTGCTACATCTTGATGAAATCACATAAAATAAATAATATATAAGCTGCCAAAACGCTAGATTGGTTAATTACTAGGAATTGCGTGATCAGTCTTGAGTCAAAAATAAATTAAATTAAATACAATACATTAACCAGTCTCATGGCTAGAATTTGGACAAGGATACATACATGTAGCGGTGGAGTGAACAACCAATTGGACTGGGTTTACAGAATTGTTGACATATGTGGCCATGATATCTGTTTATAGAAGGGTCCTGTATTCATCCAGAGTGTTAAGCCCATGTTCGATAGTGCGGCATTTGAAAATCCATTTGCATTCCATGCGGTTAAGGATTTGTTGTTGGTTTCCTCCTCGGTGGTTAGGATGTAGACTTTCAATCACTTGCCATGTGAAATCAGTTTCAGAGTGTCCTTTGGCCAAAAAATGTTCCACCAGTGGTGCCGTTTGTATTTTGCAGCGGATCCTACTTCTATGTTGAGAGATCCTTGTCTTGATTTTCTGCGTGGTTTGTCCGATATAGAGCAGTTGGCAAGGACATTTAATACAGTAGACCACATTTTGTGAATTACAGTTAGAAAAAAACTGTAAAGTGTGTTTCATGCCATTAAATTCAAAAGACTTGGTGTTACATGTAGAATCACATGACATGCAATTGTTACATTTATAGTGGCCCTGTAAGGGAGGGAGGCCAAGAAAAGAATGTAGAGTATTGTCCTTGTGTGTGGGTTTTAGGGCCCTGACTAGGTGGTCCTTAATATTGCGTCCTCTTTTGAAAGCAAATAGCGGGGTGCCTGTGTGAAGCTCCAATGGGCCTAGTACTGACCAGTGTTTTTTTATCATTTTGGTGAGTTTATTGCTGACTGGGCAGAAAGTAGTCACACATGTGATCGTGTTAAAGGATGCTCTTTCTTTGGGTTGTAGTAGAAATTCACGATGTGAGTACCAAGCTCGTTTCATTGATCGTTTAACTAACCGTCTAGGATAGCCCCGGTTAGTGAGTTTCTTGTACAGGATTTCAGCCTCCAGGAAGAAATCCTCTTTGAATTTGCAATTTCTACGAATTCTGAGAAATTGTCCGTAGGGTAAGCCATCCCTCAGTGCTCTAGGGTGACAGCTATCATATTGCAAGAGGGTGTTACGCTCTGTCGGTTTTCTGAATAAGGTAGTGTAGAGTTTGCCATTGGAGTTCTTGACAGTGACGTCTAGGTAATCAATTTTGGTGTTATCAAAATTATAGGTGAATTTGAGATTAGTCTGGATGTTATTGAGCCATGAGCAGAATAGTTGGAGTTCGGTTTCGGTGCCAGACCAAATCATAAACACGTCATCTATGTACCTGCGCCAGACACGGATTTTATCTAGAAATGGGTCAGTCCTATTGAGAATGATATTGGTCTCAATGTCGTCAACAAAAAGTATGGCAAAGTTGGGGGCAAAAATGGCCCCCATCGAAGTACCTTTACATTGTCTGTAATACTGATCTTGGAACATAAAGTCATTTCTGGTAAGGGCTATTTCAAGGAGTGAAATGATAAACTCTGTGGGGACCTGATGTGGAGCTGGACGTAGATTAAGGTGTTTTCTGATGACTTCTATACCTTTGTCTTGGGGGATATTGGTGCATAGTGATTCCATGTCAAGAGTGACAAGGAGTTCTGTTTGGGGGTCAAAAGGTTGGGATTCAATGAGATTGATAAAGTGTGTGGTGTCCTTTACATATGTGGTAGTGTCTTGTACCATATTCTTTATAAAAAAGTCAATATATCTCCCTAAAGGTTCTAAAATCGAACCACAACCGGAGAGGATGGGTCTACCTGGTGGAGTTTCCAGATTCTTGTGGATCTTGGGGAGGGTGTATAGGACTGGAGTCCTGGGGCTTTTGTTGTTAAGAAAGGTGAATTCATGTTTACTAATGTAACCTTCTTCTAAAGCCGTTTTGGTAACCGTGAGGATGAGATCACTGATGTCTTGGAGGGGGTTGCGCATAAGGCGTTTAATTAATGTTTAATTAATTCTCTTCCCTTGCGTCGATAAGGGTGTAATGCGAATAATTTCAAAAATGATCAATGTGTCAATTATTATGGTAGTACACAGTTTATCTAATTTCATTATTGATTAATTCTTCAATTGTTCATTTTCACAATTAGGCACTCTAAACGTGTACTCTTTTGCATCACTTTTTGGAGAGCATTATGTACCACACATTTAATTGATTGTGATGCTGTATACAGTTCAGGGACTACACTATGAGTTATTTATACTTATATTTATTTCTTTGCATTTCTTATATTTAGAGTTCATATGCTCACATTTGTCCTGAAGATGAACTCGAATAACTGAGTTCGAAACGTCGTCGACCTTACACAACTTGAACCCTTTATACTGATCTAACAAAAAATGGTTCACAACTGTTGCAAATGCGATGTTCTTTTTTAAATTTCACCCTCACCTTCACGTCACGCTTGTTGTCACTGAATATGTGAGCACTTGAATTCATCTTATGTATAATAAATAAGTGTCATATATTGACTTCTCTTGTCCCCTTTCTCTATATTAATTATCACTCTCCCCTATGAGTCTTTGTACCTATACAAAATCACCTGCCCTCTTAAGGGCCCCTCTCTGTCCTGGACCTTCATAGGCCATTAAGAACCATTGTTTCCTTCTACATTGTATCACCCCAGGTTCGCATATTGGGGTACCCTTGTTCTTTAAAACATTTAAGACTGTGTGCACCCCCTCCTGTTTTAATTGGGTTAGCGGCCCTGGGGGATAGAGTCCCCAGGGTTTAGAGGCTCAGGGAAAAGACCCGGGCTGCCCCCTCCCCTTTTTGACAAATTTCAGCCCTGGAGTTGGGCTCCTAGGGGCCTACAATGGCTCAGGGAGGGGATTGTGTGCCCTAAGGTAACTGTAATTTTTGCCCCGCCATGCACAGTTGTCTTATCAATAATTTCATAAGCAAATGCTGTACTCATATTATCAATGATGTAATAGAGTGTTGTAATATCTGGGGTAATTAGCAGTGCATGGTGAGGGCAAGAGTTATAGTTACCTTAGGCGACAAGTTATAGTTTCTAGAGATAACTCTAACTGATGAATATCTGTGGTTTTGTGTGTGTAAGTTGTCAACCTAATTATAATGTCCCTGTAACCTTCGTTTTTTCAGTGAGTTTCCAAGCTTTTTTTAATGCAGCGGGGGGTTGGCCAGAGAGCCTGCTTGTAGGCAGCCCCACACCTGCAGCAAGGACCTGCAAACAGCCCCAGCATACAACCAAAACCCATGCCGGGGCCTGTGTCCTGTGGCCAAGCCCCTAAAAGCAGCCAACCCAGTAGGGGGTCATGCAGCCCCCCCTCAGTGGGCTAATTTCATCTCCGAGGACTCCATCCCCTGGGGCCCGCAGCATTGTTTGGGGGTATATGCCTCCCACATTCCCAAGCCCGGGTTTATTGTAAATGTGGAGTCGATCACGCTGCCCTCTTCCCTGGGCCGATTTCTGGCCCTGTTGACCCCAGGCCCCAGTCCTGGGAGATGTGGAAGATGGAGATGGGCATGTGTTCCCCATCACCAGGCCTAAGTTGGCCCTGGGGAGCCCAACTCCTGGCCTTATTGTAAATGGAGAGGGGGGCACGCAGCCCCCAACACTGGCCAATATTGACCATGAGGATGCCATCCCCTGAGGCCTACTTTATTCATAATTGGGGAGGGGCCCCCCTTCCCAGCCTGGTTTCGGCCTCAGGAACCCCATCATCTGAGGCCCATCCATTCTATGAAGGGGAGAGGGGTAGACAGCCATCCTCCCTGGACCAATAGTGGCTCTGGAGAACCTATCTCCTGGGATCCGGCTAATGTACAAAGGAGGAGGGGTATGCAGCCCCCCTCGTCTGGGCCAATTTTGCCCCAAGGGCCCCGTCTCCCGGGGGGCCAAGCCAGTATATGAAGGGGAGGAGGCAATGAGCCCCCCTCCCCAGGCCAATATTGTCTCCAGTGACGCCATTCCCCGGGGCCCGGCCAGTTTATGAAGGGGGCACGCAGCCCCCTCCCCGGGCTAATATTGGCATGGAGGACCCCATTTCCCAGGACCTGGCCAGTAAATGGGGGTGCCCTGGAGCCTACACTGGGCACCACTGAGCTGGGGGGAGCCCAAATACCCCAGCAGCTCCAGCCAGCCCCCTGCCTCCCGCCTGCAGCGAGCAGCTAGAAATGCTGCTAACTGCGGGTGGGAGCAATTTTTTCATCTGCTTCCCTGCCCAAACAGATGAAAAGTCTGCTCCCAGCAGGCAGGAGCATTTTTAATGCTCCCGCCAGTTGGGAGAAGACTTAGTGTTTGCACTCGCTTGGTGGGAGCTTTAAAATTGCTCCCACCAAGTGAGAGCAAACACAGGTATCCCTGCACACACCAGTGCGGGCAGGGAGCCGCTTTGTCCCGGGGGTGGGCACCTCAGGACATAGCTGAAGCAGGCCCCAGAGGATTGGGTCCCCAGGGATATTAATGGCACCAGGGGGGTGGCCAGGTGGCCACCCTCCCATTTGTTGGTGGTCTGAGCCCCAAGAGCAAAAACAGCTCAGGGAACGGTGCCTCGCAGCTGCCCTTCCCCTCTTTTTGATGACCAGGCCCTGGCGGACCCCGGTGTCGAAATCAGCCCGAGAAGGGAGCCACGTGCACCCCCCCCTCCCCCAATTAGATTTAAAAAATCCTCCCCGGGACCTCACACTCCCCAGGGGCATATAAACAACAAGCATGTCAGCCTGCGCTTTTTTCTTTTTTTAGTTTTACAGTGGATTCACGGATCCTCTGTAAATTTGCGTCAAATTTAAAAAAAGGAAATTTTTGGGCCCCAGAGTGGGTCCTCCAGGACCCAACCATCAGGCCTAGGGGTCAGGGAATTTCTTTTTATATAGTTTTTCCTTGGGATTCAGCTAAGTCTGAGTCCCAAGATGGCTGCCAGCACTTCCTGTTTGAAGTGCTGGCAGCCAATCAGATCTCAAAATGAGATCTGTTAGATTCCGAGATATCTATAAATCTTTTTTCTTTTAGAACTCCAACACTACTGAACAGATTTACACCAAATTAAAGAAAGGGCGCTTTGTGGTCCAAGAGCTAGCCTTCTGCCAAATTTGGTGTAATTCCGTTCAGCAGTTCGGGCTGTAGTTGGGTACAAAATAGCATGGGGAAAACACTTTTTGGGACCCCCCCTTTTTCTCAGCCCCCGCTTCATGAGTCACCCCGAAACTTTCCAGAGAGCAGCTGAAGTGATTGTCTTAGTAGTTTTGAACACTTCCTGAAGATTCGTCAACTGGCGGCAAAGTTATTAGCAAAATAAAAACCACTTTGTCTATGGAAATTAGGTCCTGACTATAACTGGCGACCGCCAGTAGGTTATTTATATTTTTTGATATTTTGACATATTATATATATATATATATATATATATATATCGGTGGCGTCCTCTCTTACACCACCTGCGTTCAGGTGTTGGCCGTCAGTGGCAGTTTAAAAGTCGGCCAGCCCCTAGACCTATTTACGAGTGGAGACGAGTCAGGAGCTTCCGGCACCTGCCAGAAAGTGCCCCTGAGCAAAGCCTGTTTCTGCCTGTGAAACTACAAGGATTCTAGAGCAGGGCACTGTAATGGCATGGAGCCAGGCGGTGGTGTGGAGAGAGAGGCATGAGTCCTAATGGGCGAGTGACAGCAAGATGATGCCACATCCTAACATCGTGCCGGTTGCGGATTAAGTTGTAATATCTGAAAACAGGTGGAAATACTCACTGTATGAACTGGGACATTGAGGAAAATGACGTTTATAAGGACGACCGGTTCATTAGGCACATGGAGAGTATTTTTCCCTTGGACATTGTTGGCATATTTATAACCCCAGCGGTACGTTCAAATTACGAAAGGCACAATGGTGGCGAAACACGTCTCTGAAATTTTAAACCCTTCCACGCTCATGACGGAATGGTTCCGTCATGAGCACAAGTTCAAGTGTGCTCATGATGGAATCATTCTGTCATGAGCACACTTTCATTTTGTTTTTTGCTTTGGTAGGTGGGGAACCTCCCAAAGCATGGTTAGGGTTTTCATTGCAATGGCGATCGTGCCCATGGCGCGCTGTCGTCATTACAATGAAAACGAAACTGAAACTTAGGTTCAGTTTTGCAGTTTCGGTGCTTGTGAGGCAATCTCAGCCCCCGAGCACCGAAAAACATGGGAGAGGTATTGTTGGAAAGGGGAGAATCTCCCCTTTCCAATGGTACCCTTTCCCGGGAGGGCGATCCCCAAGCAGGGATCCACCCACTAGCCACCAGGGAGGGGGGAGCAGCCCCTGGGGCAAGGGTCTTTGCTCCCCCCATACAATTTTCCTAGTCAGCCAATCTGCCCTCCCGGGGGGCAGAAAGCAACCTAGATGCCAGTTTTTTTTTATAGGCCAGGGGTGGGGGCTGCCCAGAATGGGCATGCCAATGCCCCCACCCTACCCCCCAAAGAAGGCATAAGACGTTCTGCCCCCCAGGAGGCAGATGGGGGCAATGGCTCGGTGCCGGGGCTGCTTAGAATAGGCATGCCAATGCTCCCACCCCCCCAAATAATGCCACAGTATTTCTGCCCCCCCCCAGGGGGCAGATGGGGGAGTAGCCCCAGATCTGCCGCCAGGGGTTGGCAGGGAGCCCACAAGGCGCCAGGGATATTTTTTATATATACTTAGGGGTGAGGGCTGCACAGAATTGGCATGCCAATGCCCCCACCCCAAAATAAAATGCTACAGTCTTTCTGCCCCCCCAGAAGGCAGATGGGGCAGTAGTCCCTGATCTGCCCCCTGGGGGAGTAGAAAGCCCCCTAGGCACCAGGTATTTGTTTTGTTTTTATACATAGGGGTGGGGGCTGGCCAGAATGGGCATGCCAATGCCCCCACCCTCAAACAATGACCACAGTCTGTCTGCCCCCCTGGGAGGCAGATGGAGGCAATAATCCCTTATCTGCCTCCTCAGGGGCAGAATACCACGAGGCACCAAGGGTATATTTTTTTTCAAAATTCAGGGGTGAGGGCTGTCCAGAATGGGTATGCCAATGCCTCTCCCCCAAAAGATGCCACATTCTTTCTGCCCTCCCCCAGGAGGTAGATGGGGGCAGGGAGCCCGCTAGGTGCCATCGATTATGCTGGCTTTTTTATACGTAGGGGTGGGGGCTGCCCAAAATGGCCATCTCAATGTTTCCACCCACCCACAAAAATAGCCATAGTCTTTCTGCCCCCCTTGGGGGTATATCGGGGTAATAGCATGGATGTACCCCCTCCCCAGGGCGGCAGAAAGCCCACTAGGCACAGACTTTTTTCGGAATGAGCCTACCTGTAGATTTTGGGTCCTAGCGCAGCTGGCACCCAAGGAAATCTAGTAAACGTACACATTTATTTATAAACTAGACACCCAGGGGAATCCAGGATGGGGTGACTCTTACCAGGTTCTGTTACCCAGAATCCCTTGCAAACCTCAAACTTTGTAAAAAAAATAAAACACATTTTCCTCATATTTCTGTGATGGAAAGTTATGGCATCTGCGTGGATCCACAAACTTTCACCCAAGCCGCATTCACCAACGTCTTTCAATAAAAATGATACCTCACGCAACGTAGACACAACACATTTTTACAGTGAAAACTGGCCCTTTCTTGGCAAAGTGCCTAGCTGTAGATTTTGAACCCTAGCTCTGCCAGCACCTAGAGAAACCTAGCAAACCTATACATTTGTGAAAACTAGACTCCAAGGGGAATCCAGGATGGGGTGACTTGTCTGGCTCTCACCAGGTTCTGTTACAAAGAATCCCTTGCAAACCTCAAACTTTGTACAAAAAAATGTTTCTTCATATCTCTGTGATGGAAAGCTATGGAATCTGCGTCGACCCACCCCGCATCCCCCAAAGTCTTCCCAAAAAAATGGTACCTCACTTGTGTGGGTAGGCTTAGTGCCCGCGACCGGAAACGGCCCAAAACGCAACATGGACACACCACATTTTCACAGTGAAAACTGACCATTTTTTGCAAAGTGCATAGCTATAAATGGTGAACCCTAGCTCAGCAGGCACCTAGAGAAACCTAGCAAACCTATTCATTTGTGAAAACTAGACACCCAGGGGAATACAGGATGGGGTGACTTGTCTGTCTCTCACCAGGTTCTGTTACCCAGAATCTCTTGCTAACCTCAAACTTTGTAAAAAAAAAAAAAAATCTCACATTTCTGTGGGGGAAAGTTCTGGATTCTGTGTGAATCCACAAACGTCCACCCACCCCGCATTCCCCAATGTTTTCTGAGAAAAATGGAACCTCACTTGTGTGGGTAAGCCTAGTGCCCGCGTCAGGAAACGGCCCAAAACGCAACATGGACACACCACATTTTCACAGTGAAAACTGACCCTTTTTTGCAAAGTGCATAGCTGTAGATTTTGAAACCTAGCTCTGCCAGCACCTAGAGAAACCTAGCAAACGTATACATTATTGCAAACTAGACACCCAGGGGAATCCAGGATGGGGTGACTTGTCTGGCTCTCACCAGGTTCTGTTACCCAGAATCCCTTGCAAACCTCAAGCTTTGTAAAATAAAAAATAAAACATTTTCCTCACATTTCGGTGATGGAAACTTCTGGAATCTGCGTGAATTTACAAATTTCCTACCACCCAGCATTCCCCAGGTCTCCCGATACAAAATGGTACCTCACTCGCTTCGGTGTGTCAAGTACCCTCTACATACAAGATCCCAAAACGTATTGAGGAGACATCAAAATTACTTATCACATAACAACCTGGTTTTGCAAGGGAGTCACCTGGGATTTTGGCCCCGGGCTTGGCAGCCATCTTGGGAAACCTACCAAACCCACACATTTTTGAAAACTAGACACCCGTTGGAGTCCAGCGAGGTATAGCTTGCATGGGCCCCCCAACGTTTTCCTACCCAGAATCCCCTGAAAACCTCAAATTTAACTGAAAACATAAAGATTTTCTCAAACTTCTGTGTGGGAAAGTTCAGGAATCAGCATGGATCCATAAATATCTTACCACCCAGAGTTCCTTAGGTCTCCCGATAAAAATGGTACCTCACTCGCGTGGGTGGATCAAGTACCCGCGACAGGCGAGGGCCCAAAACGTATTAAGGAGACATCAAAATGACTTATCACAAAACAACCTGGTTTTGCAAGGGGAGTCACCTGGGTTTTTGGCCCTGGATCAGCGGCCATCCTGGGAAACCTACCAAACCCACACATTTCTGAAAACGAGATACCCAGGGGAGTACAGCGAGATATGGCTTGCGTGGACCCCCCAACGTTTTCCTACCCAGAATCCCCTGCAAATCTCAAATTTAGCTGAACAAATCACATTTTTCTCAAATGTATGTGTGGGACAGTTCTGGAATCTGCATGGACCCAGCGTTCCCCCAGGTCTCCACTTGAAAATGGTACCTCACTTGTGTGGGTGGGTCAAGTACCCGCGACAGGCAAGGGCCCAAAACGTATTGAGGAGACATCAAAATTACCTATCACAAAACAACCTGGTTTTGCAAGGGGGTCACCTAGGTTTTTGGCCCCGGGCTCGATGGCCATCTTGGGAAACTACCAAACAAACACATTTTTGAAAAATAGGCACCCGGGGGAGTCCAGCAAGGTATGAGTTGTGTGGCTCAACCATCGTTTTCCTACCCAGAACCCCCTACAAACCACAAATGTAGCTGAAAAAAACACATTTTCCTCTTAATTTTGTGTGGAATGACCGTGCCGGAACAAATGGCCTACCCCACAGCGTTCCCCTTAGTCTCCCAAGTAAAATGATCCCCCCTGTGTGGGTGTCCAATGCAGAATTGGCTAAAAACTTATTTTTTTTAAAAATGTAGTGCTTAGAATTCTCGGTGCTATACCCTTAATCCCTGTGTTTTTGGCTCTTCCCAGTCACAGGCCCTTGCCCCACCCACACAAGTGAGGTATCATTTTACTCGGGTACTGTGTATTGTCAGTAGGCAAACAGTGCCTTTGCATTTCCCATGAGAGTCTGAGCGTGTCTTAATTTGGGTAGACACATCGCTCTGAAGATTATGGGCTGCTAGAGCCGGGCTCAGACCGCCACACTGACTGCCTCTGAATTACCAGCATTAGGTAACACCCACCCCTGAACCCTAAAAAAACTCTTACAACCAATACCCTTACCCAACCCTACACCCTAAAAATACCCATACCACCCTTTAGCCCTACACACCGATAAACACCCTTACCCATCCCTACACTCTAAAAATACCCTTACCACCCTATATCCCTACCCACCCATAAACCCAGATATATTTGGATTTATGGGTGTGTAGGGATTTAGGATGGTAAGGGTATTTTTAGGGTGTAGGGTTGGGTAAGGGTATTGATTGTAAGGGTTCTTTTAGGGTTCAGGGGTGGGTAGGGGTATGTGGTGATAAAGGTATTTTTAGTATTTAGTGGTGGGTTAGGGTATCCGGTTCTAAGGGTATTGTAAGAATTCTGGGGTAGGTACGGCATATGGTGGTAAGGGTATTTTAAGGTTCAAGGGTGGGTAGGGTATAGAATGGTAAGGGTATTTTTAGGGTGGATAAGGGTCTTTGGTTGTAATGATGTTTTTAGGGTTTTGGGGTTGGGGAGGGTATTGGGTGGAAAGGGGATTTTTAGGGATGGGTAAGGGTATTGGGTGGAAAGAGTGTTTTTAGGGTTTAGCGGTGGGTAAGGGTATAAGGTATTTTAGGGTTTATATATATATCTCACCTTTTATTTATAATTACCTGCATAGTAAAGGTATGTGTTGTGATGTCGTACAATCGGAGGAAAGCCCACAAAGTTTGAAAAAAGCCCCTTAGGCAATTTTGTAATTCTTTACTGAAGATGATAGTACAGTCTGAGAAATCAGCAAGGTACCAAACTCTTTCTGACATGAGGGAGGAAAAAAGAGCCAGCCCAGAAAGCCAGAAGATCCCATAAAGGAAATGATTGAACCTGTTTGAAACAAAAATCGGTGACAAATAGAGTAGCAAGGGACTTAAATTCCGCAAAAAAACCAAGGAACAAATTGTATTGTGATGCATCTTCCAATTCCTATCATAAAGCACCCTTTATATATGATTCAAAAAGGAACTGGCATCACAGGTAGAGCCTCTGCAATATCTTGATTTGGGACCCGCCAATGGACTAAACACCATCTTGTAAAGGTCTATTTGTAAAGTTTATGTCTACTCCTTTTCCAAGATTTTGTGGGGTTCATTTGACCATGGAGACAGGGTGGAGCAGCCCAGGTGGTCTTAAGTGAGTTCTTGATACTGTCCTTTGAACTGATACCAGTACCAATGTAGCAGTATGCCGCCCTTTTGAACTTTAGGGTTAATCAGGGTGCTGTTGAAAAATATGGTGACTAGTGCAGTGGCATGAAGATAAGAAGTGTTATCGGGCAGATGCCACCTGTCTGTTCTGTACCATGCATGCAACTGAGTGTGTAATTTTAGATCAGTATGCTGTACAGCACTCCAAATAAAAGAATTTTATTTTTTATAGTTATCAAGGGTTGAAGGTTTACATATGCCAATATTGTGTCTCTTCTTCAGTGCCTTTTCTTAAGACAGAAGCGGTGAGATTCACAGGAGAACAATATTTTGTGTGGAGGATTGAAATTATAGCTCATGTCCTTATTTAGTTTATAAGGTGTTACCATTCCTACATTAGTGATCCAGAATATCTTATTCCGTGGCAGGCTGACCACATACATTTTATCGCTAAGTGTCAATTCACTGAATTTCCACTACATTCTCGTACATTCTTTTTCAGACCCAAAAAGAAAGTCTTTGAATTGTAATAGCACAACAGTGTTTACATGTAATTAACAGGAAATACCCATCATCCGATTCATTTATAGACAAAATTAATTTAACATTGATTTTCTCTGTTTAAAAAAAACCATACTACTGCATCATCAAGTAAACATCTATACATCTTTAACATGAATCACAAAAGCTGACTTCATATCAAATAACAATACTTTTTATAGTGTCCTCAAAAAGATAAAAAACGTGCTAAACTAGAGTACGAGGAAGGGAAAATAAATCAGAGAGAAGGTATGGAGAAGGAAATGGTTGTGGCATTTTTAAGATCCTGGTGTGCATTAAAAGTTATCATTGTCTACACATTTTTCTGTGGAAACTAGGGGTAATGTAAGGAAAAGCTGCATGGTGTAATAATGTAAGGAGAACAAAGGCCATCCCATGGTGTGAGAGTTTGTTAAATTCTTTAATGTCTTGATACATAATGAACAGTTGGATACAATATTTCATAATAAACAATTTCCACCAAAGCCGATTTTTTGCATAAGATTAGAAAATGTGAAATTAAACGAAATCCTCGGATTTAATGAAATTTTGCTTTTGACAAAATGTAATTATAAATTGTTATGGTAAATTGTTATAAGGGGGCACTAAAAATGCAGTTCACTGAGCATTTATTTATAACCCAGGATAGATGTACTACGTTTATTAAAGACCTCTATACTATGAGAACAAGTAGGCCATACTTTCATTGAAACTACATTACATGTAATTAACAAGATAAGCCCAACATCCAATTCATATAAATCTAAACTAAATTCAACCTTGATTAAGCTGTCCTTTTTAACAAATTCTATTACATCATTAAAACATTATTATATTGTATTAAAAAAACTGTACAGCTAATATTTGTACACCTCTGACATGGAGTGTAAAACCTAACGTTATATAACCACCCCCTAAAAATGAACTTCTCAAATATCAATACTTTTTATATGAACATCTGTTCTCTCTAGAAAGAATAAAGTGTCACCTAATCTTCAAACCATAAGTTTACAATGTGTTTATATAAAGTGAACTGGTTTGGTGAGCAAAGTCCCCAACTCCGGTGTTAAGCAAGGCTTCATATTGGGTGCTATACTCACTTCTTCATAAGGAACTAGCGTAATTCTTATTTTTATGAAAGACACCATCTTGGTTGTAATTGCAATTGCAATTGTGTTTCTATTCAGTGAGTGGCTTATTATCAGGGACTGGATGACTTATGTATATTAGCAGTTGCACCTATTTGTGAGCCTGAGCTCTTACTTTCTGTATTTTGATGTCTCTGGTGCAAACACAAGCAAAATCACCTAAAACCGGTATTTTTTGCCTTTATCTGTACATATTTCAAACAGCAAATATTAATGCAAAGCACTTTTAAGTGTATTTTAGAGCCGTGTTAATGATGCATGAACTAATAAGTAAACAAAGGCAGAAAAGCCATTTTTTTATTAATACATATGGTTTTCTTTAAAATCCTATTTAGTCAGGGTTTTTACAGACTCTTAAAACAACAAAAAAATTGTGGTATTTTTCTCTTGAAAAGGTAGCTACCCTAGCCCTACCCAGCGTGAATCAAATTTGAACACATTTGCCAGTTTTTGTGAGCATAGCAGGTGAAGCAATGCAAGACAAGGTCTGTAAGCGAATGTGACATGCTTGCTTTTAAACAGCAATACTGGCAGTAACACAATTTCAATATATGCTCTCACTTGAACGAAAACTCCAGGGTAAACCGCTCCTCTGCACTGAAGCTGTTTAATAACACTTTTGAAAATGTTAAGTATTGGCCTGCGGGCCTAAGTGAAGCCTCAAGCAGATTATTTCTGCCAGGCCTAGCAAGTAATGTGGGTAAACGCAGATAGCTGTGGCCTTTAAAAAAAAATCTATTTAAAGGTGTTTAAAATGCAGCTACACAATAATGGGTATCCTAGAGCTGCCCAGAGACAAAAATACCAGCAAGGCTGGAAAAAGGGAAGTTGAAAAGAATAGGTTTTTAACCTTTTTCCGAAGGGGAATTAGAACTCGATGGATCTTAATTTAAATGCAAGGGGGTTCCAACATTTTGCTGTCAGAGATAGAAAAAAGAGGGCTCTCCCATCCTGGATCTGATGAACTGCGTTTAGCCCAGTACAGGGAACATTTACATCTCAGAGTGGATCAGATTTATTCAGAGGGCTTAAAGTCAGACACAACTTTCTTAACCTCACATATTCTGAGTGGTAAGTTAGTGCAGGTCTTTCAAGAAGTCAGCCACTGATTGGCGGGAAGGATGTGCCAGTATAGTGCATGCTGCTGCATTTTGAACAGTCTGAAGAAGCTTAATGAGAAATTCGGGCCACCGTAAATAAATAGACTTACCATGATCCAATTGTGAAATGATTAAAGACTGGATAACCATTCTTCTGGCAGTGACTATAAAACAAATTTCCTGAGCGTTTTTAGAATGGAAAACTGATGGCAGCTGTCCAGTTTACTTGGGTGAAGAAAGAAACTCATGATCGTAGACAGTCCTGAGGTTTATCGCCTGAGTAGAAAGGATCAAGGTGGGGCGGAGCTCTGCAGGCCACCAAACACCAGACTAGAAAGAAGCATGGCTACTAAAAAGCATATCTATGATTTTGTTCCCGTTAATCTTTAGACCAGAGTCCTTAACCTGTGCTCCAGAGACCCCTGGGGGTCCCCAACACCTACTCAGGGGTCAAGTATATTTAAATAAAGAGACAAAATCTAAAATTGAAAATTTTAAAGCATTCTGTAAATGTGAAGGAATTTTAAATTGGAGGACAGAAATTAAGTTAGTATCCTCAAATTGATTTGTGGGAGCAGTGCAAGCACATCAAACACAACGTAGTATGGACGATGGATGGCCTCAATTGAATTTAAATCCCATTAAAATTGAAATTTGCATTTTTTATTTTTGGGGATTTAATAAAATATTGTATAATTTGAGTATTTGTTTGATCAAAGCTTGTTTCTGTATTTTTGTATATTGTTTTGTGGTTCAAATTATCGAAATTGCTTAGGCCAGGGTCTCGGGATTCCAATAATGACACAGTCAGGGGTCCCGTAATCCAATAATGATTCATTGGGCGTCTGTGGATTGCAGTAATGATTAAGTGAGGGTCCACAGAAGTCAAACGGTTAAGAAACACTGCTTTAGACCGTTAGTGCACATCCATCCAGTAACTGCTGACATGCAAGAACAGAAACAATCCGTGTAGATGTCATGCCATCAGTGAGCGACCCCACACTTTGGGTGTCATCAGCACTGGAAGTTGCCTCAAACCTAAATGATCTAATAGGCATGGTTAAAGGAGAAACATAACGATTGAGTAGGGTAGGGTACGGCAAGGAGTCCTAAAAGTCTCAGCATGTTATTAAGTTTTCCTCGGAGCATCACGATTGATTGAGTCTGGTTGGTAGGGAAAGATTGAAATGAATTCAATGCTGGGCTGCAGATGCCATTTTCAAACAGCCGGTTAATTCAAATAGAGTGTGAGCTTGTGTCAAAAGTTGCAAAAATGTCTAAGAAGATCCAGGTGGGAGAACTTCTCTGTTCTAAGATGGCATGAATCTTGTTCTCCACAACAAGTGTCACTGACTCAGTGCTATCTACAGGGGTCCAGTTAATAGCGGGTTGCCAAAAATGAAGACAATTCAATATTAAACCCCTTTTTCAGGATCTTGGTAAGAAACAGGGAAACGGGGCGAGAGTTCCTCAACACTATAGAGTCAGAGCCTGGTTCCTTAAACTGAGGGAAAACGCTATCAGGTTTCCTATATGGAACCTCTGTAGAGGGAAGAGAGAGATTACACAAATTACACGGCAGCAGTGTAATTAACTATGAGCATGACCCAAGATAATGAGGCTAACAAAGATCCATTGGTGACCCAGATTTAAAAGTAGCAAAAAAAGAGATTGCCTGATATGTAATATCCAGAAAAACAAGATGCCTTCTGTACAAATGTTTTTGAACTACCCTGTGATGGTGTAGGGCAGTGTTCCCATTGTGTGTCATTAAAGACAGCACAAGGACTACTTGCTTTATTCAAGAAATGACGACCATTTTGTTCAAAACAAAACATTTCATCATAGTTAGACGTGCCATTGTACAGGTCAACAGAAGAAAGAAAAAATGTTGACTGCTCAAGATCTTCTAGCATTCATGCACTGTGTCAATATTCGAATCATCAGAGACAGTACTAGTGTTGATGATGTCATACAATGATCATTTAAACAATTATAGAATTTGTAAAAGTTCTGTAGGACCATACTTCTCATACAATATAATATCTCAAACAATCCCATCAGGAACTGGAACTGCTGAAATGTTCACTAGGGAAAGGTCTCTTTGTGCAATGAAGGTCAGGATTCCGATCTGAAATCTGTGTTTCATTACCAGTCGATTGTAAAGTAGTTGTTGTAGTAACAGGTAGAAGGGATACTTCATTGTTGGTTCCTCCTATTTCCCGTTGAGGAGAGAAGGTTTCATCAGCAACTAAAATTCCTTTTGGAACTTCCTGTATGGTAGTGAGAGGAGGCAGGCAACCTGCTGTTGAGAATCGGTCACATAGTTTGGTTTGATCAAATCAGAGACAAATCTCTTTATTCTGCAGCTGGGAAGAGGCAGAAGAAGTACATTTCTGGTACCTTCAATGCCCAAGACTGGTATAGATGCTCTGTAGGATGGCTTGAATTCTTTCTTGTCCACTATCTTTTCCCTGACCAGATCCCCAATCTTTGGGACCCAACCAGGGACTGCCGGCACTTCCTTCACTTCACCAGTAGCTGTACGTTTTACTTGGACGTTGCTTTGTTCATCCTGGAAGCTGTTCAGTTAATGTAAAACAGCCGGACGTTTGTTAATGTCAAATGGCGTTTCAGCCACAACTGTGCTGGGACTGCGACCCACATTTTAACTCCAAACAGGATCTCATATGGAGTCCAATCACCCAGGGATTTGGACCCATAGATAATGGACCCAACTGCGACTTGAGCCTAGTACCCTAGCTGTTAAAGACTGCTTTAAGTCCCTTTTTTCTCTCCACAACTGCATTTCCCTCGGAATGGTAAGGGGAGGAATACCACAGGGTCACACCCAAACTTTCCTTGGCATCTTTGTAAGCCCTGGAGGTGAATGCTGGACCTTGCTCGGAATGCAGTTTGCCAACTTGGTATGTCTAGATAATGACTCGCAGATCCTTTATAACAGCTCGAGTGTTAGCCGACCGCTGTGGCTATACCCTTAGGAATCGAGAGCAGGAATTCACTGCAACCATGATGTACTTATAAGCCCCATCTGATAACAAAGGGCCACAATGGTCCAGGTAAACACAAGCCGGAGGTTTGTTTGAAATTAGTAGAGATGTCTGTGGTGTACGTGCCACAGTGGAACCCTTCATATGCAAAGTTCTTGGTCTGTTTATAGATGCCTGGCCACCAATAGCATTGCTGCAATAATGAAATTTGTATTACTCTATCCCCCACTCCAGGAATGTGGGCAAACAGAATATCTTGCATGTAGGAAGGTGGAATCTGACTGCATGGTTGCCCCCACTTTTATCCTGGTGTTTTGATGGTTTTTGAGTAGTCTGGCTGGGATCCCGCTATCCAGGACCCCAGCCTATCTGCTTACACCCTTAAATAACATGGTGTGCATATTAGATGCACTAGTGATTGGATACTGTGGTACCTTATGAGCCCCTAGCATATGGTACCTTAGGTACCAAGGGCATAGGTACTTCACAGGCCTACCAGGGGCTGAAGCATGTATTATGCCACCCCTGGGAAGCAGACTAAATCTGACACCACAGGCCTGCTACTGCAGCCTGGGTGAGGTAGTGGTAGCACTCCTCAAAGAGATATAGGTTCACTATATCTCTACCTGCACACACATATAAACCTATCAGTCACCCCTAAGGCAGGCCCTATCAATCCTGAGGGCAGGGTGCTTGGTTTCCATGTGAGGGGGTGTCTCTGCCTGAGCAGGGCCCCTCTGCAGCTCTCAGAGTCTATTCTCTGTAGCTGTTTGTGGATGTGGTTAAACCATATACTCTTAAGTGCATTATAACCTCGCGGTAAATGCTAACTCTGGGATGGCTGCATCAAAATATGTTGTGTTTGGTGTCAAACGCTTTGGAATCATACCCCCACACCAGTAACTGGTGTGGGAGTATGATCCCACCCTTCTAGTGGGAAAGACATGTACCTACTGTGGAAACACAGTAGAATCCTGAAAGAGCCCTGGCATCACAAAATGGATGCCACCAGCACAGACACTGGGCTGCCCTCCTGCTGCTGACCGAAACTCGCAGTGGAGGAGGCCCAACAATAGGCATCCTGTCACAGGGAGGTGTAACCACCTTCCAGACAGGATTTAGTGCATTGGGGCTGGGTGGGTGCACTCCTAGAGTGCTTTGAAGTCCTACACTGGGGGAGCAGTAGGCTCCTCTGTGCATATGCCAGCTCAAACCGGTTCAGGGGCTACCAGCCCCTGCTCTGGCGCGAAACTGGACAAAGGGAAGTGGGTGTAACCACCCACTCCCCTGACACTCCCATAGGAGTGGTCATAGAGCTTGTCCCTCCCTTTCCTTTAGTATAACATAGGGAAGCCTTGCCATTACAATCTAGATATCCCTGGACAACGCTCTACAAGAAGAATCGTGGAACGTCGACATTCCACTACCTTTGGAAGACTGAAGAATCTCCCTTTGAGTCAAGAAGTGACTCCCCTGCTTGGCAGGCACCAAAACTTTGAATCAACGGTCGCAAACTTTCCCGCTCCCGCCGGAGTCCGAAGTCCCTGCAGTCCCAGAGGTGGATTTCCTTACTTCTCGACGGCCATCGTGAGCCCCCAGCAAAGCTGAGGCAAGTGGACCCCACGAGTGACGAGGAACAGCAGTACCCGGGTACCGTGCACTATTGTCTAGTGCAACCCCTTCACGACATTCTACGAACTTGTGCATTGAACCACGTGTGGTCCAAGCCTCCAGCAGGATTTCCACCGAAAATCAGAGGCCTACCTTGTCCCGAGTGTCCGTGGGCTCCTGTGAAGTGAATCCTCTCAAGGCGTCTTCGCAATCCCTTGCTGGTTGGCTGGTGGGTCCCCTGAAGACTTTTTCATCAAACCAAAGGGCTCCCCTGATTGCTCCAAGCTGCCCTGACTTACCCTTGCTGGGTGAGTCCCTCAGACCTCGCTGGTCTGCACCGCTGACTTTCTTCACATTCCACAAGACTTGCTGTTGCCAAGGCTCGTTGGCTCCAATCCGGTTGCCGACACCTCAGTAAGCTGCAGACATCGTGGGACACTCTGAATCCAGCTCCTGGTGGTCGTCGACACCTCCTGGACCTCGTGGCTGAAAGAGTCTAGACACCCGTGATCACCTGAAATCACCCGACGACTGTGGGCATCCATCTTCCTGGGCCCGGGTCACTGGCAAGTGATTTTGAACACTGTCTCCCCTGCTTTCAGGTCTTCTTTTTTCAGAATCCAGCCTTGGATTCCACCGGACACGTCTTCTGTCTTCACAAGCAGCAAGTCTTCTTTGGCTCCCATTGAAAACGACTCCGCGACCCGACACCAAAAGACACCTATGCACCCGGCTTCCCTGGGTGAGGTAACTCGTGCACTCCGGTGCTCCTGTGTGTGTTGGCTCTCGAACTACTTACCCTGTAAGTGACTTGCTTGTAGACTCTCCCGAAGTACCCTAGAACTTTAAAATTCCAACCGCGACTTGCTCCATTGAATTCTATTGGGATCCGCGGCTGTGTTCTCACACTGCATGCGTCTCCCGTGGGTCCTTTACTTACCTGCCTTGGGTGGATTAGTGAGGCCCCAGCGCTTCTGAAGACCTTAGGCCTTCTCCCTTCTCAAGTCGTTCTTCTTATACCTCTTTTTTTAGTATATGGTCTGATACGCCCCTAGGGCCCCAGCCATATAAGTGCTTAATTTGTTGTGAACCATTGATTTGTGCATATGTTCCTGACTTCTAATATCATAAAGAGATTAGTAGAGTGTGTCTAGAAATAAATACATATATATTTTATATATATACCTGTGTGGTGTCTTTTCATTTGGTAATTCAAGAGATTATAAGGTAAAACAAGCTGCTTTACATTCCTCCAAGACTTAGCCTGAAGGCTGCTCTCCACAGCTGCCACTAGGATAGCTTTCTTTAAAAGGTTGTCTTAAACCTATCTACCATAAGAGTCGAATTGGACTGGTGCAAGGTGGCCACTTTAACTAGTGACCAGCATATGCCAGGCCAACTTCTCACATTGCACATCTAACTTGTAGGAGTACTTGATTAGAAAGCCTTTCGGCAGGTGGGTATCATTGCATGTAGCGTTGACAGCCGTCATGTCTCCATCTATTCTCGTACTTGAATGAGTTATTGCAGCGACTGCAGCAGTTTGCACCGTTGGTTTTGTGGCTTCATCAGCCATGGAATTCCCTGCAATGTGTATGCCCACATGTTGGTGACTCACAATATGCATTACATGAGTCGGTGGCAAGCAGTCTTTCAGCTTAGCCACCTGTTCTCAAAGCATTTTATGCCTAATTGTGCACCCTTTTGAATCTCTGAATCCATTCTGTTTCCAGTCGTGTAGATACTAATTATAAGATTGGACACAATAAATTGAATCACACACTATCAGTGTGGGGAATCCGGAATCCATATTTTCTAGTGCCAGAATAAGAGCCCTAAGTTCAGCCAGCTGTGTAGTGCAGTCACCAAGAGACTGTGTGTAGGTCTTTTCCGGATGGAATTCTCCATCCTGCATGCGCCCCTTTACGGCAACGCATGCTGCTGAATATCGGTGCTTTATCCCTACAGCAGACTGGGCAGAACCATCAGTATATATGATGGAATTGTTCTGATCTAGAGGCATGACTTCCTTAGACAGAGGATATTCATGTTCATATTGCAGAAAATCTTGTGTTTGTAGAATAGAGTCAGATCTGTAATCTGCATCTGTTGCAGTGAGTGAGTTAGCCATTGTATCCATCGTGGATGTAACACTTTTGTGTTCGGGAACGCTTGCTCTTGTGATGGCCTCTAAGGTCGGCATGGGGGTTATGACAATTATTCGTTTTCCCTGAGCCAGTGCTCTCTTCCTCACCACGGCAGTTTGTACCGCAGTTAGTATTTTTCTGTTGGTGCAAAACGCATTTCGGCATTGGTGTATAAATGAGATTTATATGCAATCGGGACAGTGTCACCTTTATTGAATGTAACATAGGTATACCCTGATGACATTTGCAAATACGCAGATCACCAGGTTTGTGGTGTTTACACATGTGTGTAAGTGTTTTGAAGCTAGCATGTCAGCATGTACTAAACGCAAACATTTTCTGTATTCAAGAGTCCAGTGTGTACTTGTAAAATCTGGGCATATAAGGTCGCAGAATAGTTTAACCTGTTCTGCGTAATCTGGAATGTCAATTCTGCCAACACTTAGGAATCCCAATATGGGTTGTAATCTCTTCAACGTAGTTGAAGACTGTAGAATTTCACACTTCTCTAAGAAATGTGTCTCAAGGCTTTCGCCTTCACTTGACAGCTCGTATCCCAAAAGCAGGTTATTGAGGTGTGCAATCATTGATTTCTTTTTTATTAAACTTGTAGCCTATAGGGGCAAATCACAGAATTATGCAATTTACTCTTGTCAAGTGCACTGACACATCATCATCCGTGAAATATATGTAATCAACATAGGACAATGCCTGTCATCGAATTGTTGTAAAAGTTCTGTTACTTGATCTGAAAACAGCCCGGGGCTATTCTTATACCCCGAAGACAATCCACAGAATTGTCTCTGAGAACCCAGTGTGGAAAATTCGGTCAAATACCTGCTTTTGGGGTACTATATTGATGCCTCCCCTTGAGACCATTTAGATGCTGCACACAACTAGATGAGAGGGTTCACGTTTTGAGACACTATGGCATGATTTTCCACTAGACCCCCTCTTTGCTACACAGGCCTATTGTGGACTACAGGTCAAGAGGCCAGAACTAACTGGAAGTTTAGTTATTTATTTATTTGCAGTATTTGTAGAGAGCAAACACTCATCCCAGAGGGATATCACAGCCCTGAAACTGCCACTCGATCTGTCTAATAATGTATTGGGGGAAGGGGCAATTTAATAGATTGATTCAGCTATACTGTGAAGAGCCATGTTTTAAGCATTTTTCTGAATCTAACGTAGCCACTAGTGGGGCGGAGGTCCAGGGGTTAAAGGTTCCACTGGACTGCTGCAAGATGGGTCAAAGAGCGACTTCCGGCTCAGGCTTTTTTGACACGATTGGTTTTGGCTAAGGCTAGATTTACGGATCTCAAATTTCTTGTAGGTTTGTAAAACTTCACCTCAGATTGAAGGATCACAGTGCCAACATCACGAAGAGCCTTATGAGCATGACAGACAAGTTTATATTTTGCCCTCTTTTGGATGGGCAGCCAGTGGAGGGTTTATAGGCAGGCCCAAGCCTAGATGTATCTATCTTTATTGCAGATGAGTTTTGAAGGTCGTTTTGCATCACCTGCAAGTGGGTAAAAGATAGTCCGCCATCCCCATTTATAGGGCATTCCCGTAGTCCAACCTACTGGCAATTAAAGCTTGTACTACAGTTCAGGGCCAATTTACTGGAATCCAGCAGAAAAGTTTCTTGAAGAGTTTCAGCAAACCAACGCATTTAGTACAAGTCGCATTGACTTGCTACTGCATGGCTAAAGATTCATAAATGAGGACTCCTATGTTTTTTGCCTCTTTTTTTGCCTCAGGTGCCTGTCCCAGGGATACAAGCCACCATGATGAATCCCAAATCTGATGAGCACCTCTAAATAGTAAAATCTCAGTTTTTTGGGTGTTTAGTTTTAAGCAGAGAGGCAGCCAGAAAGGTTTTTTATGTTTTTGTTGTGCTTCTCCCCTATTGAGATGACCAGTTGGGTATCATCTGCGTACAAGCATGTTTCGAATTCCCAATTTTGGAAGACCTTGGCAAGAGATGCAACATATACGTTGAAAAGTGTTGGGCTCAAGGATGAGCCTAGCTGTACTCTGCATTTGGACCTATACAGGGAGGATCTAACAGTATTTAGCTGAATGGAATGGGTCCTATTGCTCAGGTAAGATCCAAACAATCTTAGGGCTGTAGAATAGAGCCCTAACTCATGGAGTTTTTTTCATCATTTGGCTGTGTGGGACGGTATCAGATGTCGCTGAAACATCAAGGAGAATCAGGGCAAAGGATTTGCCCTGATCTACTTCTAATCTAGTGTTATCCAGTACAGCAAAAAGGTTGGATACTGTACTGTACTTGGCTCTGAATCCAGTCTGGGAAGGGTCCAGTAGATTGTTATCCTGCAGAAAAGAAGTTAGTTGACTGTTGACAAGTCTTTCCAGGATTTTGGACATATACAGAAGCACGGAAATAAGGCAGTAGTTAGATAAAATGGAAAAATCTAGTACTACTTTTTTGGTCAAAGGGAGAATTAGTGCTTGCTTGCAGGTGTCCGGGTGCTCAACATTCATCAACAAAGAGCTACAAATTTGGGTAAGATGATGACTCAAAATGGGAGCTAGACCAGAGAAAATGAAATGGGGAAAGGGGTCAAGCAGGGAGCCCGACTTAACCTCTAACATCAGTATCTCAACCTGTTCCCTTGACAGGTTAGCAAAATTTCCCGAATTAACTTTTGCTTCCAGGTGTTGCCCTAACTGGTCCCAGGGAAGCTCTGTTAGGGAAGGTTTAGTGTCCAAAGTGGAGTATGTTTTATCGATCTTGTCTGTGAAGTAATTAGTTATTGCTTCACAGTGGGGGGCTGAAGGAGTGATGACTTGTGATAAGCTGGCGGGCTGGGAGAGTTCTTTAACAATTTTAGTTCTCTAGAGGAACTGCTGTTTTCTTCTAATCTTCTGATAAAGTAATGTTTCTTAGCTCTCTTAAGCAATCTATGGTAATCATTCATTTGATGTTTATAGGCTTGATGATCAGATGGCTTTTTTTAAAGTCTTCAAGCTCGCTCAGAAGATGTACATTTCCTCTTTTCGAGTCTCAACTCAGGAGAATACCATTTTTCAGATGGAGTGCATCTGAGGGATACATTAATTTTCAATGGGGCGCAACTGTCCAAGGAGTTAGACAGCGCTGTATTAAAATTCTCCAAGTATCTGTTGAGGTGATCACAACTGGTAATTTTGCATGGGGTGGTCTCTAATATAACCTTGTCCCATGTGTACAACACTAATAATATGAATAGCTCAGAATGATTTACGTTGATCATTAGTAGCTTGAAAGTAGCTAGATTGACAATTTGAAACTCCGAACAGTCGGCAGGAAGGTCTGTCCACCATTAATCTCTTTCTTGTTTTCCTCCAACCTTAATGAGCTCAGACTCCATCTTCAACCATGCATATCAGTGAAATGTGACTCTTGCTGGTTGGTTGTTAATGACATTAATATGATTCTTGAGGATTTTTATGTTGGGATAAAATAGCAGTAAACCAAAAGAGCATACATTTCCAACAGGTGTGGATAATCCATCATTCTTTTTATATCACATGTTTCTTCATTTTTCATAAAGAACAATTAAAGGTGAAGGCCACCAATGTTATCCCTCCCCTAAGAATCTATTCTATAGACCACAAAGGACAAGTGGAATTTTCCCTGACTTCCATTATTCACTGGTTGAAGCCAATACCAGACAGTATGGGGCTCCAGTGATCTTACCGGCTATCAGCAATTCACCTACTCCCTCATGTCTTCACACCCATCCACTCATCTCCATAACAAGATCTGCTTGGAGGCAAAGAATCAGGAGTATTTTTATTTCCGTGACATACACTTATGTGCCCTAAACCTACTTCAGTGTATTGTCCATTGTTTGGAAAATCCGCAAGTGTAGAGTTTGGGGATTTTCTTTTTTTTGTGATAAGTGCAAAGATGTGTGTGCTGTATACATTTTCACACCTTTTCTGTGCCACTTACGCCTGGTTAATTTAGGTAGACGTTTAGAAGTAAAAAAAAAAATTGGGATATCAGCTTTGCAAATGTATGTGAATTAACAAAAAGTCACAATGTTATCATTGTTCATATTATTTGCCTTACCTACTGCCCTGACCCTCTCCAGGCACCACCCACTCCCCAGCCATTGCTGTCAGTTACAGGAGCAGGAAACTACACACTTAGGACGAGTTCCACAACCATTACAGGCCTGCTCTGAAAACTCTCTATAGCCTGACCTAAGGAATCAGGAATGTACATTCAGAGGTTCTGAGTCACAAGCCTCTTTTCCATCCGCAGTGGGATTTACTCTGGGAAATTCTGATGTACGCCAGTAGTAAGCACCAACTACTCAGAGAAAATTATTTGTGTTTTGTGCTCTGTTGCAAATGTTTCTGCATGTAAGCTATACTTGAACACCCAAAACATTTGAGGATCACATTCGATGTTTCATACAAGATCTTTAAAATTAAAGTTAGGTAGAGTTATTTCAATCTTGCTATTTTACATTTTGATAGCATTCATTCACAGTTAGACTTTTTAAAAGTTTTGTGCTAAGTATAGCTAGACTTATCTAATAATCAAATATATCATCGTCTAGATGTATGGCTATTTGGTGCTTATTTACGCGTCTGGCTGTTCTGTAGCTATGCTGCATAGTTATAATGTTATTAGGAATTTTGTTACGGAAGTAGAGTTTAGTAACACTGATATGCCGTCACCCACGCCTTTGGCCGTGAGAAAATAAGCAGACGAACCCCGAATCATTCACAACACTCTCCTGTAAGAAACATCAGTTACTACAAGAATCAATCACTGACTGACAGATTTGAAGATTTCTGAATAAAATCTCGGAGAACTAGTTTAGATTGCAGGTTGTCCACCAATTGTGATACTGAGTGCATGTGTTTTACCAGGCAGCTTCATTTGTGAGTTGCCACAACCAGTAATAGTTTGCATTCGATGTTCTTTGTAATTTTGTTCCCTAACGCATATGGACATACATATATGATTTTACATTAGCAAAATCAGTTTGCCAGTTTGTTTTCAGGTACTCTAACAAATACTAGTAGTAACCATCTGTTATAAAAGTAAGACCTTCAACTTTAAAATGACTACATAAAAACTAGGTGTTGGTTGAATGCTCTGTTTCGCACACGCTGAATTGGCGGAATTTTGGCCACTCCTTCTTACTCTTTAATGCAGAGTTCTGGCCAAAGGCTACCAATTGCCACGTAGCAGACCTTGACGCTCCAGAATATGCGAGCTGGCAAGCGCTAGCGAAATGTGACGTGCCCTAGCGTGATGTTCTAACGCAGGGGTCGCCGGAGCTCGCGAGTGGTCGTTCGAGTAGATTTGCTGCTGCTGGAGTTGATTTTCTACTCGAGGAGCAGCAAAATCAACACAAATGGCTGCTTTCTCTTGCGCAACACATGGTGCCATTCACAGTGACTTTCAGTGCTGCTCGTGGTAGCGGCGCTAAATTGTATCGCGAGCTGCACATTTCTCTTTCGTTGTCCGAATTCCACAGAATCTTTCTGAAACTCCGTGGAATTCCAGGGAGTGAAACTCTGTGAGTTCCGCCCACCAGTAATAAAAACATGCAGTAGGTGATACCTTTACAGTGATAAGAGTCAGCATGACGGGACCGCATTTCATGGAGTTACAGAGGCTAGCCCGAGTTAATAAGCATTGGGGTAGTTTGATTTTACCCAGCTGTCCCTAGGGGGGGGGGCCTAGGCCAGAGTTCTTAAAACATTGCTCCAGTGGTTGGCTCTTGGCATACACCATATAGAATACTTTCTGGTGAGTTCCGCCAGCCACATGGTAGGCATCTTTATGAAATTGACCACTCCATTGTAGTTTAGCACATCTGGATCTACTCTCACACACTGCCACACCTCGGGCCAGACGTTCGACCTGCCAAATAGCACTTCGCAAATTGCGTCGCATTTGCGACTCGCAATTTGCGAGGTTTATTTGGCATGTACAACAGCGTGTTTAACACTGTTTGCGATTCCCAATGGGGTCGCAATTTACGAGGTTCATGAATATTATTGAGCGTCTCGCAATTTGTGAGCCCCTTGGGGATGGTGGTCTGCTGGGCTCAGCAGACCACCATGTCTGGGACTGCTTTTAGATAAAGCAGCTTTTTAAAAAAATGCAGCCCGTTTTCCTTAAAGAAAAACTGGATGGATTAAAAAAAAAAAAAATGCAACGTTTTTGTTTTATTTTTTAAGGGCAGGCAGTGGTCCCTGGGACCACTGCCTGCCCTTAAAACATAATATTGCATGCATTTGCAAAGGGGAAGGGGTCCCCTGGGGACCCCTTCCCATTTGCGAATGTATTACCACCTACCTGAAGTAGTTGGTAATTAGCGAGTGTTTTGAGACTATACATTGGTAAATAGCTTTGCGGTCGCTATTAGGAAGGGAATGCCCCTTCCTAATAGCGAGTCGCAAAACAGTCTTTTGCGAGTCGCACAATACTGTTTGTACAAGGGCCCATGCTTTTTTGCGTGTGCAAACTGGTCTAAGACGGGTTGTACATCTGGCCCCTCATGCTTACGGACAGCAGCATTTGCGACCCCATTATTGGCGCATGTCTTCAGTTCCCAGACTCTTTGTCTATCACTTCCCCTAGAGTACAAACTTCATCATTCTCCCTCTGAACCCCTCACGCCAAAAGGGCGCCAAAAAGCAGTGTAAATCAGAGCGCTGTGGGGCCCCATCAGGAGTATAAAGGGCAATGTGGAATATAAGTGCTACAGTGTAGTCGGCGGACCAGGTCCACGACCATCAGACGTCACGAGTGATGTGGGCGCTGCCTGTTCTTATTACTTCTTCTCTGGCTTGGGGAAAAGGCTGCTGTCTTCAATCCATCTTGCTAGATGACGCCGTTGGGGGACCCTGCTAATGACGGACATCATTACAGGACCCGCGTGAAGGGCATACGTTGCTCAGAATGAAGGTGAACGGATTGCTTGTCAGCTGCACCACATGCCTGACCTTTATTTTGATTCACGAGAATATTAACTGGCTGATAATTGCAGGGTCTCCGGCGCTGCCACCAGCGCTGACACTGACAAATGACCGCCGGGAGTTGAGGAGTTTCACAGGCCACAATAATTCTCGAGTGTTTGCCTGTTGGCCGTGACAGATCTAAGCGCCTGCATTAAGATGTTGTTGGGAGTAATGTGGGTTTCTGAAGCGATAATGAAAGGGAGAAATTGAGTAGTGGGAAGCAATAATAAATTGCCGCCATTCCTTTAGCCTCCGTCTAAAAGGAAACATCACTTGCCCTGATTAATGAACTTGGTTTACAAATCATTAAAGGAGACATCCAGTGAAAAGAATCGTGCATTTTTACCCAGAGGTACGTCATCAATAATCATCAGCAATAATGGTTCCGTAATGCCCATTTGATGGCATTTGGCTGAGAGCTAAAACGTATTGTGACGTCATTCACTAGATAGTCCATCTAAGAAATGTGAGGGTGCCGATAATGGGATTTCCAAGATGTAATCTACTCAACGAACAAATTGTTAATACCTTAAATTGAGGGTTAGATATGATAAAGCGGATGTTACAGGTGGTAGGAGACTAGGGCCGGACTGTCATAGCAGACAGCAAAAAAAAGGGGCCCCCATTTGCAAATATTGGCACTTCAGAACTTGTAAACATTCGGTACATCCGTTTTTTAAGGAATGGGACTTCACGCATTCATGCTTGCTACAGTCAATGTTTGTGGTAATCTCACGGAAAACGAACGTAATACCGGTCCACGAGACTATAAACAAGCCCACAAACAGCTCAAAAAACCTGCACATACACTGACCTGTCAGACTATCTCTTCTGGGACTCTCAGACTGCCATATCAGCCAGTTCCACCCTCTATGCCAACCTTCGAAATGCAGGGAGCACCCACAACTCCTTAGGTGTGTAATCCGAAGCATTTTGTAGGTTACTGCGCTCTGGCAATACATGGTAAACTACTCGTTCAAGTACCTTTGCAATTGGAAAAGGGGAAGGAACATTTCCATTTAATGAGAGTAAAGGCAAAAGGATTACCCCACAGGGAAAATATTTTCCGGCACATGCATCAAAAGAAAAACCGGTCGCAAAGGGACAGATTCTAAGAATCTGCCCCTTTGCGACCGGTATTTTTGCATTTGGGATGCATCATCCCAAATGCAAAAATCGCAATTTAAGTAATCTCTAAATTGCGATTACTTAAATTGCAATTGCATTTAAGGAGTCCCAAATTGAGATTCCTTAAATGCAATGCATTCAAGTAAGAAAATTAGCGATTTCGCTAATAGGGTGCGCAAATTACCATGAAGTTGAACTTCATGGTAATTTGCAAAACCTTTGAATAAAGCACTTTTGTGCATTTTTCAAAGTTTCATGTTGCGCACACACATGCCCTTAGCGCATGTGTGTGCGCAACATATGTGCACAGGTCAATTCCAGGGGTACAACAGGGGGTCCTTTTGACACCCTTGCACCCTGAAATTGTATGCGCAATTTGCAAGTATCTATTGGTACTCGCAAATTGCGCTTGCAATTTCCCATTCATTCCAATGGGCATGTAGGCCCATAGGAGTGAATGGGAAGCTATTCCTTATTTTGCGACTCACAGTTTGCCACTCGCAAATAAGGAATATGTAGGAATCGCTATTATTATAGCGATTCCTACATGCATAGGATTTTGCGAGTCCTTAATTGCGAATCCTTAATATTCGCAATTAAGGACTCGCAAAATCCTAGTTTGATGCATGTGCCAGTTTGTGTTCTGAAAAAAGTTACATGTGCAGCTACACGTGCTGAGATTTATTAATGCAGATTGTCATCCTACGAGGAAAAAAATCCTTTTGATGAGAGATTTACGTTATTTTATTTAACTGCATTTTGTATAGCAGCACTCCCATTGTTTCTATTGGCCCGTCGTCATGGTTGTACCATATGAGGATTCAGCTTTGCAGTCACGGTAAGGTGCAGTGGTTTGTAGTGTTTTGGATGTGGTTTGGGATATGTGAGTGATGTGCGGTAACTTTTGTATGAAATAGTATTTTGGCATTTGATGTGGTGTAATGGGGTCCTGTGATTGATCACTTGGAGCTTGGTAAATTTTGCGGTGGAGTGGTTTGTTTTGAATTGGCATGGGGAGGTTTTGTGGCTTGGATGTTAGTGGGATGGAGTGCAGTGGAAGGTAGTTGTTTTGTGAAATCTTGTTGGAATTGAGCAAAGGTATGATGTGGTCACTGTTGGGTGTAGGGTTGTGCTGTGTGTGTGCTTCATGTTTTGTGGCAAGTCAAATGAAGTGAGAGAGTGCAGTCTGGTGAGAAGCCGATGTGAAGTGTCTATTGTACAAAGTTATTATTATTATTTTTAATAATAGTAATATTATTACTGCCATCATTTACATTATCATTACTATTATCATTATTATTTTTATTCGAGATCCATATGTTTTATGCACTTAATGCCTGCAGTTACATATTGCTATCAAAGTGTTAGGTACCTGTTATGGTCTCTGTTGCTATAGTTGGAAGCAGTTTTTATTTTGGACCACTTTTCTTCATAGGCCCCATGCATTGCTCATACAAACATTCTGCGAAAATGCTTACATATTTATTTACGCGCTGTACTATTTTTCAGACGTCCTGGAACTTAGAAAAGTTGTGTGGTGCATGAACATGAAGAAGCAGTTGGCATGTGTCTCCTAATTCCAATCCCTTTTGTTGACCCTAGAATTCATGTTATCGGATGAGTGCTGATTGGTTTGTGTAATGGTGTGGGTTTTGGCATACTTAGCTCCTGAATGCCATTAAAATACTCACCGGACCCTTTCGGTAGCAGTCGTAATGATATTAAGCTCGTAGCCCTCTATGATGGCAGGACCACCATGCCACCCACTGAGACTCCCTTGCATACTCACTAGACTATGTACTCCTCTGCTTGGTAAACCCTTAGGTATAGGATTTAAATCCTATAACTCAAGCTTTTTGGGGGGAATATCTCACATCCTAGAGGTACTGTGGCTTCCCCAGCACTCTTAGATGTGCATCAACTGGTTACCTATGAACTAGTGGCTGGTGCGTCCTTCTAGTGCCTGCCAGGGGGAGCCTACTTCTCTTGTTTTTGTAAAATATAGGAAGGGGAGTACACCACTTCAAGGAATTTGAGAAATAAAGGCTGTTTCTTCATCAGATATTTTATTTCAGATGATGGCAATCTTAAAATGATGTTTAATCTTATTTATGATTCTTTCCAGCAAAATCACAACACCTACGCCATCAAGCAATCAGAGCGACAAATTGGAAAGTAATATTGAGGCGCTGTGCATCTGAATATACTTTGAAGTGATGAGCCAACAAGTTCTTTTAATATCACAGTTTTCCAGATATATTTGGGAGAAAGCAATATGTTTTAAAGGCAGTTCTGAAGAGGACAACAGATAAATAATTTGTTACGAAACGAAAGGTGCAGCACAGCATTTCACAGAAAGATGAGATATATTTAGGTGTCCAGAGCAAACACTTCCAGCAGTGAATATTTGTGCCCCAGGACAAACAGTGCCTGTCTGAAACATTGTGTCTGTTTGAAACAACATACCCATCTTAAATTCTGCGCATGGGAAATAAAAGATGTTGTAAATACTAGTCTATGGAATGTTTGCTGCCCATGAGGGTTCCTCTACTGCTAAATATTGTAAGTCCTGTGCTCCAAAAATAAAATAGCAGCAGGATTGCTGACATCATATTCCAGAGTGCTGCCGATATACATCTGGGTACTCCTCAAATATTTCCGGTTGATGGCAATAATAAACAGTGCAGTCAAAAATACCATGGGCTGCTAGTTATATGAGTGCGTTACTTATATATTTCAGGTCACTGTAAATAACAAGCATTGGCATAGCCAACAGGTCTCGCCTTTGGGACCTTATAAGTGTTTAGCCATGCAACAGTTGCATAACTAAATACTTATAAGGTCCCAAAAGCGACAGTGAAAGTATTCGCTGTAAAGCGCGGCGCGCGCGCCCGCGCACATGCACTGTAGCTCTAGGCTGGCCTGGTAGCACTTTTTGGAGCCCTCTCAATAAGTCTCGCCAGACCAGCGCATGCGTTGGGTCAGGCGAGACCTAAAAAGAGTGCTATTGAAGGTGACAGAGCGAGAGGGTCGGCTGTGTTTTAGCATATCAAATTGCACAACAAATGAAGGGCAAAATTCAGGCCATCAAGGGATTAGACGATAGGTCTTATTCTGAACCTGAACTTATCCTGGATCAGTTCACACAGTTTTATGGTAGGCTGTATAGTCATATACATAATAGTGGCGGGATAAACCCCTTTCGTACTCCATTTTACAATCATGCTTAACTTCTTCAGACATATGTCGGCGTGCACGCTGGATTCGCGCTCTGCCCAATTGCGCTGAACAATATAAAACAGACACACGGGGGGGGGGCTTTTTATGACCCCTCTCCAGCTGCACAGCCATATCCGTTGCCAATGAATCAAATAAATCAATTTTTATATTTCTTATTATTCTCCAGTTCATCCATTTGTTTGCTGAATCATTTTTCATTTATCATCAATTTATTGTACTCATTCCCCTGTTGAATTAAAAAAAATGTCATAAACAGGAGATGTTTCCGCATGTCACGACTTTATTAAAAATTCACCCAATGCATTTCGGGATATTTCCCTTCGTCAGGAGTATCTATAAAAGAATTCGTAAACACACCATCAGCCTGACTGTTATCTGATTAGTTACAATGCATAAACATGAAACACAATATACACTTTAGAAAACAATTTAACAAAGCATTTCTTGCAGAAACACTGCATGTTGAACGACACAAAATCTAAATCACCTCCCATAATTCTCCATTAATCATGTATGCATTAAGACAATAAATTCCGTCGAACCACCACACTTATTGGAAAACAACACTAGTATCTAAATGATACCTTCACTTTTACGCAATTGACTTAACCCCCGTATCACTCCGAAGCTTTTCTATAACGGTTCATTCTCACAATAATTAACAGCGCGCTTAACGTGACATGATACTCTGAATACGAAATGCGAATCTCTACTCTCTCAGTCAACGCTTTTCGACACCCTCATTATTCATCAAATGTCCCGGCACATCTTTGCGCATAGAGAATAGCACCCTATTTAAACCTACTCAATCGTCTGTGACCCCTCCCACTCCTTTCCGGTGAGCAATCCCCTGCCCGGGTGTAAACAATAAACTAAGTACTGGATTAAGCCAATATCGCGCTAGCCCGCAGTTTCCCACTTCACTATGAGAACTACATTTCACAAAATACCATTTATTTGGCTACTACTCGAAATTACACGCTTCACAACCCTTCACCCCCACCTTGAAGATTCAACATTACATAACTAACACAACTAAAACCACATTTCTCTGTAAAACAAATCAACCTTACAGATTTCTACCATCTCCGACTCTTGTTAAAACAACTTGTGTTCCATAAATCGTCTCAGTTTGACAATCAGTATAGTTCTTGTGTTGTTTCCATATTCCTGGTAGTTGCTCATGCCCGGAAGCAAAACTCCTGTGATCTTCGTCCTTATTCATATGGTGTTGACTGTTCGAATTTAAATCAGTCCATTTTAATTATACAATATTAAACTTTAATCCATGGGGGGGCGTTGTCTGCCACACAGCGGAATGGCCTCCCTGTGAGTGAGTTCCGCAGGCCGGGAACTAATCCTTAGAAAATCCTTACATATGGAGAGTTGTTGAGGCGGTTATTATTGCCTACGGGTGGCGGAACACTTGTGGACCCCGGTGCTGTCGGCTATACTGGGGCTGTGCTGCGTGGAGATTTGTGGAGCCGCCAACTTCCCACGATAATCCGGACCTTCGGTTGACGGGCAACCTGAAAATCGAGCCCGCGGCTGCTAGTGGGCCGTAGGCCGCGGACTTGGGGAGAAGATGAGATTCCCCTGCCTGCAGCGTCCCTGAGATTCGAGGTATGTGCACTGCCTGAGGGGGACAGAGGAAATGCGGAGCATTTGGCTGCGACCGTCATTACTTGTTGCTTCCCGGAACTGTGTGTGAGGAGGAGTGGGCCGACCTATCCGGAACCCTTTTTGGGACCGCGCTGCGCTGAGACTGAGATCTGCAGCAGAGGAGAAGGTCAGAAGCCTGGTTATGCAACTAGGTTCAGGACTGAGTCAGCGCTGAGAGGAATTGCGGCTTTAGCATGGATGTCGGACTTGGCGAGGAGCGCTCGAGAAGGTGCAAAGCGCTATAGGCGGAGAGTCCGCAGTTTCCAGATCAGGCTGGCTATAACCATGGAGGACCACCCGGAGGGAGGAATTGTTATTCAGCGGAGGTTGTGTACTGTGCCATTGAAGGGACCCGTGTAGGAGACCAGTGAGTGTGTGACCCTGTGCGATTTGACAGACGCTGAATGCTGCGGAGATCCTCGGGCTGTGGC
The DNA here is from genome assembly GCF_964204655.1 of Triturus cristatus. Taxonomy (NCBI): domain Eukaryota; kingdom Metazoa; phylum Chordata; class Amphibia; order Caudata; family Salamandridae; genus Triturus; species Triturus cristatus. Next base: position 800,897,242 of record NC_140591.1, read on the forward strand.
TGGTGGTGGATGGTCGCCTAGCTGCCCTTGTAGAAGGCTACAATTGCTGGCACGCAACATCCTGTCTGTGCCCCTGGGGGTCCTTGGAGTGTGCCCATCTATCACCCATATAGCCAGCTATGACGTGTTAACTCTGTGGCACTGATAGTTGTGGTGTGGTTCTCTGGAGGCAAGCAACATCTGAGGTGAGACCCTATAACGGACCCCTATGGAGGTACGGAAGACCCGCGTAACTACTGGTAGGCCGGAACGGATTGATGTGTGGCACGAAGCGCTGGGTAACTTAAGAGGCATTTAGGGGAGAGAAGAGTACAGCCACGGCTGACGACGCTCTTGCTGGAGTTGGGTGACGTGTTGAGTTCAGGTTGACCCTCCTTGTGATCTGCACCTCTTTATTGCCTCTGCAACATGGGTAAATAAGACGCTAAGCAACCAAAACTTACTTTTGAGAACAAACGAGCTACGCGTCATACTGAATCAGACCCGGATGTGCAGGCGGACAACCAACATGACACGCACGTGGAGGATCACGGTGAAGACATGCGTACCCTCATGTTGGAGATGCGCTCCAACCTGCGAAACATAGACTCGAAACTGGATAACCTGACTATGCAACTGGACTTGGTCAAGTCCCAGGTGAATGTACACGAGACCCGTCTTGATGCCCTAGAAAACCGCCACACCGAGTTGCACGAGTCCCAGGTGGAAACTAAGGGACAGCTACTACATATGGCCAAACTACTAGGAATTATCCGGGCTAAGAACGATGATTTGGAGGCGAAGTCACGTAGAAATAACCTACGCATTACTGGCATCCCGGAAACTACTGCCATATCCCAAATGGAGACTTTCGTAGCAGATCTACTTCACAAACTTTTTGGTCCCCACCTATCCCCTGTTTTCGTGGTGGAGAGAGCACACAGATCCTTGGGGCCGAAACCTCCAGTTGGGGCAACGCCTCGACCCATCCTGGCGAAGCTATTGAATTATCAAGATAGGGATCTTATCTTGAGGCTGGCTAGAGAGAAGGGTCAGATATCACACAAAGGCAACACCCTCTCGTTTTACCCGGACTTCACCCCTGCTGTACAGGCAGCACGTCAAGAACTTCTCCCTGCCAAACGTATCCTTCTGCAGGCACAGATCCCTTATTCCCTGCTATACCCAGCCAAGCTAAAGGTCTCGTATGATGGCACCGCCCACTGCTTCACTGATGCGAAGTCCACATTTAAGTTTGCCAAACATGTCGGAGGGAAGAAAAACAAAGAAACCCGGGGAGCTGCGATGTCTGCAGCTGGCCAACTTAGTGACAATGACTGACATGGGTATCTTATAGCTCATCAGCCTGGGTTACTGTAATGCTATGATACCGGATTGGGGAGGTGCTGTCTGCTTTGTTGCTATGGGTTCCGGGTTACACAGTGTTTTTGTTCTGTACGATTTAGTATTACTGATCTAGACCTGTAACACTCTCCGCAGTACTCCCGGCCCTCCTGTGCAAACAGGGAGGTTTGCCGGTGCCGCTGCGCCCCCATGGGAAGGTTCCCTGTACCACTCTGTGGCTTTTTGAGTCTTAGTTTGTTAAGGGTGGGTATTCTACAACCTGATTGGGGGTTGGAGTGGGAGGTGGGTGGAGGGTAGGGAATGTTTTATTGTTTGTTGCCAGTATGATTGCATCCTGTGGGTCAGAATGCATAGTCTGTTATTGGAAGCTGTCGTGCCTCCACTGCTTATGCCAACTAAGTCAGGATACTGCACATGGAATCACGCTGCAAAACTAAATTTTCTTACGTGGAACATCAGAGGGTTGAACGACAGCAGGAAATCTAGACTCGTACATGCTTACTTATCCAGACATAATATAGACGTGTGTTTATTGCAGGAGACACACTTAAATGTAACACCATCGCAGAGGCTACGACATAACAGGTGGGGGAATGTGTACTCCTCTATTTACTCTAACTACGCCCACCGAGTGGATGTGCTGGTCAGAAAGGGAGTGGACTGATGGGAGGGTGAGGTACATGGAGATGCCGAAGGGAGATGTATCCTCTTACATGGTGTGCTGGGGGGGTTCCCCTGGTTATTGTAGCGGTAAATGGCCCAAATATAGACTCCCCCAACTTCTTTCAGGATATCTGAACTAAGATCAGGGCGACAGTTTGCAGTACAATAGTGTGGGGAGGGGATTTTAATGCTATCCTAGACGATGACATGGATAGGAAGGGTGCGACTCGCCCCCTACACTCAGCTGCCAGTGCCGCCTTAAATGCCATAATCTCGGATGGGGAATTACTAGACATATGGCGTAGGAGACACCCCTTAGTTAGAGAAGGCACATGTATTTCCGATCATCACACTGCTTGGTCCCACTTGGACTTCTGGTTAGTTTCTTGCAATATCGCTGCTTGGACCTCAGACATTTTGCATTTGCCGCGCTCCTTGTCAGACCACGCCCCATGCTTATTGAAACTGTCGCTCCTGGGCTCGCTCCTCCGTGCTTTCTCCTGGCGCCTCCTGCCGCATGACCTGCTTGATGAAGCCTTCAAGGAGGAAATACGGACGGATATCACTGATTATTTCACCCTCAATATGGGCTCGGTAGCTACTGAGGCCTCACTCTGGGAGGTATTCAAGGTAGTTATCAGGGGTCAGTGTATTGCCCGGCAGGCAGGAGTGTTAAAGGCTATCCGCGGCATGATTGCCTCACTGGAAACTCAGATAAAGGAGCTTGAGGAGCAATTGTATTCCACAAACGAGCCCCAAACCGTGGCGCTCCTGAAATCCAAAATTTTGGACTTCGCCGAAGAGGCTCAACGTGAAGTTAAGTTCTTGGGGAAATACGTGGAGGAGCGGCGGTATGGGGAGGGTGATAGACCAGGCTGCACATTAGCTGGTATGATCCGACCCTCTCGGTCGACTACATTCATTCACGAAATACAAACCTCACAAGGTGCCATTATCAGGGGTCAGGCAGAAATTCTAGACGTTCTATTCTCACTTGTACACTACTACCCATGAGACGTGTCCCGAGGGACTGCAAACTTTCCTTGATTCACTGGCACTGGTCTGGTTCAATCAGACCCATAGAGAGTATATGGATCTCCCATTCATTGTGGAAGATGTAGCCCAGGTTATAAAAAGTTTACTGCTGGATAAGGCCACTGGGCCTGATGGCCTGACCACGTCCTTTTATAAAACCTATGTGGAGGAGCTAGCACCTCGGCTGTTGGCAATATATGTGGAGGCTCTGGAGGATGGAGTGCTACCTCACTCCATGAGGGAAGTGATCATCATTACTCTTTTAAAACCTGGGAAGCCGGAAACAGAGTTAGATTCATACCGGCCATTATCAATGATAAATGTGGACGTTAAAATCCTAGCTAAGCTGATTGCAAACAGATTGCAGCCCCTGCTTCCCATTATTGCACTCCCCGACCAGTCGGGATTCATTCCCGGGAGGTCAACCTCCCACAACTTGTGGACTATATTCTCGGTGCTGCATTATTTACACCCAGACGTACGAGCCGTGGCTGTATTCTTAGACGCCACCAAGGCGTTCGATACGCTCAAATGGCCATATCTGTTTGCAATTTTAGGCCGCATGGGGTTTAGCCCGATCTTCATTAACTGCATTAGGCTGCTGTACACCTTACCCAGCGCTCGGATTAGGGTGAATGGCTTACTATCAGACCCCTTTTTTATTTCGCGTGGCACCAGGCAGGGGTGCCACCTCTCTCCTTTGCTCTTCACGATTGCGATGAAGCCCTTGGCTGCCCGCATCCGGCAACATCACACAGACTGAGGCATAGGGTTCAGCTCCCGGAGCCTACTCATTTCCCTCTATGCAGGCAATGTGACCCTTTACATTGTCAATCCATAGGAGAACTTGGACCCCATTTTGAGGGAATTTATTGTGTTCGGAGGTTTGGCTGGCATCTTCATCAACTGGGCCAAGTTGGTGATATTTCCACTGATAGATGGTACGCCCCCGGTGACATCTGAGTTCCCTCTGGGATGGGAGGCAGAGGCGGTTAAATACTTGGGGGTATGGATCAGTCGGGATACACAGGAGGTGTGGAATCTAAATTACGGGCGGGCTGTCACGTGGTTAGAAGAGAAGGTTAAAATATGGTCTGGGTTACCACTGTCTCTGGCCGGGAAGATAGCATTGGCTAAAATGGTCGTCTTACCAAAGTTTTTATACCTATTTGTTAACATACCGTTCCCTCTCACACAGCACTTTTTTAACACACTGAAGTCGCAGATGATCTCCCTGGTGTGGACGGGTGGACAGGCTAGAACATCCTGGGATTTGTTGACAGTCCCGTTGAAGCAGGGTGGTCTGGGCGCCCCAGACATGCATTTTTATGCATTATGCGCCCAGGCTCAATTCTTGCACTACTGGGTCCATCCAACGCCCTTCCAACCTCATGTAGCTGTCGAGACTGACGCCATGGCTCCTGTCCCACTAAAGGTTGCGGTTTTTCAAAAGTCGCGTCGCCCTCATGGAGATATAGACACCTCTGGGACACTGCGTTGGGCATGGGACGAGTTGCGCAAGAGGGCAGATATCCCGGTGTTATATGCCCCCTCCATTCCCCTAGCACAGAATCCAATGCTGCCTTGCATCCAGAATGGTATCAGTAAAACACTGGAACAAAAGATGAAACTTCAAACTTTCGGCGACCTGTATCCGGGAGATACGTTCAGGCCCCCGCCGGAGGCGGATGAGGGTCAAGCGGTGCCATTTGCTGAGCTATTCCTACATCATAAGTTGCGTATGGCTTGCCGCACCCTATGGGAGGGATTCCCGATGGCCCCTCTGCCTTTGCCCGCACTGGAGAACTTGTTGAGATCCCCATCTCCTCGTAAACTCATTACACGACTGTACACACACATGCAAAACACTGCCCCGTTGGTGGCACCTAAATCCCTGCAGAACTGGAACAGTTAACTCCCTATTCCATTGACTGAAGCCCAGTGGGATTTCTGCTGTGGGCAGCTTACAGAGCTCTCCCCTAATTACAAGCTTCGATTGATTCACTTTTAATATTTGCATAGATTTTATAGAACACCTGTGAGTCTATATCGCATGGGAATCAGGGAAGATGACAGCTGCTGGCGCTGTAGATACACTCCCGCCTCGTTTTTGCATGTAGCATGGGACTGCCCCAAAATTGCTGAATTCTGGTCCCTAATTTTCACCTCATTGAATCAAATTCTTGGCACGTCAGATGTCCCGTCCCCCACCTAAGGCCTATTAGGCTATGTTAAGGACACACCACCCAAGCTGCGTAAATTACATGCGCTCCTCTTATTGTTTGCCAAACGGCAGGTTGCAGTCCACTGGGGCAGGCGAAAGGTGCCCTCCATTAAGGGGTGGATTACTGATGTTACATTTGGTCACACACAGCTAAGCACATTCTGGGAGCTTATGCCCCCTACTTCTAGTCCTCAAAACATCTGGGAACCATTCCTGACCTGGGCTCAGAGACAACAAGAACCTACTGGAGGGGCAAGTGCGAGCAAAACTCAGACTGAGGCATTGATATAATGGGATATGGATTTCCACCTGTTTTTCAGTCTGTTCCCCCTCCTAAACTTCTGGATAATGTGGATTTAATAGACTGAGTCGGAGATGTCTTAGACCCTCTATGTAATGCAATGGGATTTTAATTTGTTGGGTTCATTCTGCTGATTCTCACAACTATTTGGATATATGATGAATATGTATTTTTTCATTGGAGGCGAGCAGGTGGGGCGTGAATTACTACAGATGTATTATGTACTGTATAGACTGTGACTATTTAAACTCCTGTACAGATTCGGTATTATGCTGGCCAATTTTCTTGAAAATGTCAATTAAAAAAAAAACTTTAATCCATGGGTGCATCTCAACATTCAGGACGGAATATTCATGCAATGTACATAATAGTGGTGGGATGCACTCCTTTCGTACTCCATTTTACAACCATGCTTAACTGCATTGGGTGAATTTTTAATAAAGTCGTGAGATGCGGAAACATCTACTGTTTATGAACATTTTTTTAATTTAACATGGGAATGAGTACAATAAATTGATGATAAGTGAAAAATGATTCAGCAAACAAATGGATGAACTGGAGAATAATAAGAAATATAAAAATTGATTTATTTGATTCATTGATAACAGATATGGTTGTGCAGCTGGAGAGGGGTCATAACAAGGTCCCCTGTGTGTCTGTTTTAGGCTGTATAGTCAGTCACAAGTGTTTGATATTGGGAAGTGTTGGGAATATATTCAGCAGTGCCAGTTACCCTCTCTTACAGAGGAGCAGGCATCTGACCGGCAGGCAGACATCTCAAGACCAGAAATTGAGGCTGCACTTATGGCCCTGCCATCGGATAACGCTGCTGGGGACGACGCACTCCCCATAGAGTTTTATCAAATATTTAGAAAAATACTGAGTACAGAAATTTGTCATGTGATACAATTCATTCGGACTGAAGGGACTATTCCAGACAGTTGGAATATGACTAATATTGTGGTTTTTAAAAAAAAGGATAAACCTGCTGATGACATGGTTTCTTAAAGACCCATCTCATTGATCAATACAGATGTCAAATGGTTTGCAAAAAGCCTAGCTTGACACCTTGCTACTTTGACCTCAGTGTTAGTATCCCCACAGCAGCATGGGTTTGTTCCAGGTAGGGACACTACAGAGCTTATTGATACAGCAATTACTGTATTTGATATTGTGGGGAAATGTAACATGAAAATGGGCATGATATTACTTTACGCAGAGAAGGCATTCGACCGTGTCACCTGGGATTGCCTGTGGGTCTTTTTGCCTGCCTTTGGCATATGGGAGGGTTTTGTTAAACTGATTCAGGCGCTTTACGAGAGCCCTCGCGCACGAGTTGCATACAATGGGAGTTATTCAAGATTTTTTCATATTCAGAATGGGACAAGGCAGGGGTGCCCACTTTCACCCCTTCTTTTTGCTCTATATATAGAGCCATATTTGCATTCCCTCCTCCGGAACATAGGCATTCAGCCATGGAAATGTAAGGGTCAACAACTTAAACTGAATGCATATGCAGATGATGTTTTTTCTACCAACCCGGCAACAGCCTTCACCCAGATTTTGCAGGAAGCACATATTGTGTGTGAATTTTCAGGGTGCCAACTGAAACTTGGTAAAACACAGGTTCTTTTGAACTATACCCCCAGTGTTCCAATACAGGGGGCTACTACATCAACGATTTTTGACATCGTAAAGTTAAACTATGATACTTTGCTATTAGCTACAGTTATCAAATTTAAATCTTGGAATAAGCTCCCACTCACCATAATCAGCCGAGTGAATATTATTAAGATGATTGTTGTGCCCAGATTTCTTTATTTGTTTAGGGCAATTCCGTTGAGGGTTCCTATTTCATTTTTTAAACAATTGGAAGTCGCTATTCCCAGCTTTATCTGGGGGTATAGACGTGCTAGGCGTGCTAGGCGTGCTAGCTGATTTTTGAAATCTTCCTATAGAATGGGGGTGGCTCTCACTTCTGTATTTTAAGTTATATTTTTGGGCCGCTTTCACAGGTCTCTTGTGTAGCCTATTGATATATCATGAAAAAAATGAAATACCGCTTTGCTATCAGCTTCCCTTTGGAGCAGAAGCTAGCCTTTTTTTATCAATTAGATGATCCCAACTATTTCAAGAGAGTACGCTTCAAGGTACTCAATGATATCATCTATACTTGGAGAGGGATCTCCAAGAAATTTTCTATTGAGTTTATTAACAAGGAGACCCCTATATGGGATAATCCTGCTTTTTTGCGTATCTCTCAATATCTAACATGTAGGGTCTGGGCAGATTGTGGGATCACAAAAATGGGTAAACCTTTTGATCTTAATGGTTTTCAGATCCTTTTCTGATCTACGGGCAGCATACCGATCGCCTCATCACTCTTTGTTTAAATATCTCCAGCTGAGGGACTATATGCGAACAGTTCACAGACATGTAGAGGGCATTGATAATTCAGAGGATTCCCTATATTACTTTAAACCTGGTATTAAACCTACTATAAGTATAATGTATCAACTATTTTTACAGTATGCTATAGATGATACCTCGCTATTAGCTATAAAATGGAGTAGACTGCTTTCATCAGAGGTTTCAGCTAGAGAGATTCAGATGGCTTTAGATCTACTGGATTGCTCAGTACACTTCACTAATCTTATGCTGCAGCAGTGGCGTATAGTGTGTTTTTTATATTATACTCCAGATGTAATTCTAAAGTGGGGCGTATCCCCCTCTGCAGACAGGATGGACAGAACAAGATGCCGTAAATGTAGGCTCCCGGCTGCAGATGTCCTCTACATGTTTGTGCTCTGCACCTGCTTACAAAACTTCTGGGAAGGGGTGACTAATGGTATGTCGCTTAGCCTCGACTTTCAGGTAAGACTATCCGTTAAAGAGAAAATGATGGGCGTTAAAAATGAATTAGAAGGAGGCATGCAGAAATTAGCTATGATTATGTTGGTATCTGCCCGACTCTGCATAGCCCGAGTTTGGGTCTCAGAGGTAGCTCCTAAAGATGCAGAATGGGGTTACCTTCTCAAGCAAGTCTATGAATTAGAATTTGCCTTGGCTAAAGTAAGAGGCTTTTAGATGGGATGTTATTAATATTGGTAGTGACTATTTGGATTAATCAAATGACATACAATTATTAGGCAAGCAAGCTTCTGTTATTTATTGTAATCCCTTAGGCCACATATTGAGGAATCTATGTTCTGGAATTGGATTTATTTTGAGAACCATTTGGTTTTATTCTCCCCATGTGCATGTATTCTTTTAATGTTTAATTTGGTACGGGCTGCATCTGCTTATTTGTTTATCGATTGTGTACTATGACCCAAGAAATTTCTAATAGAAAATATTTAAAAAAACAGAAGGGGCCAGAGTACTGAAAGAGAGATATATGATGCATTCAATATGTCAGTGTGCTGCTCGTTAAGCCACTGTGCTGACTACTATGCCAGAGTGCTGCTAAATTCACACATGTGTAGCTCAGTATAGCAGTGTCCAGCTAGCTCAGTGTAGCAGTGTGCAGGTCACTATAGCAGTGTGCAGCTCAGTATAGCAGTGCTTCTCGGTGTAGCAGTGTGCAGCTCAGTATAGCAGTGCACAGCTCAGTACAGCAATTAGGAGTTCGGTATAGCAGTGTTCAGCTCAGTGTAGCAGTGTGCAGCTCAGTATAGCAGTGCTTCTCGGTGTAGCAGTGTGCAGCTCAGTATAGCAGTATGCAGCTCAGTATAGCAGTGCACAGCTCAGTACAGCAATTAGGAGTTTGGTATGGCAGTGTTCAGCTCAGTGTAGCAGTGTGCAGCTCAGTATACCAGTGTGCAGCTCAGTATAGCAGGGCACAGCTCAGTATAGCAATGCGTAGCTCAGTAGCAGTGTGCAGTACACTGTAGCAGTGTGTAGCTCAGTATAGCAGTGTGCAGCTCAGTGTAGCAGTGTGCAGCTCACTATAGCAGTGTGCAGCTCAGTATAGCAGTATGCAGCTCAGTGTAGCAGTGTGCAGCTCAATATAGCAGTGTGCAGTTCGGTATAGCAGTTTGAAGCTCAGTATAGCAATGTGCAGCTCAGTGTAGCAGTGTGCAGCTCAGTATAGCAGTGTGCAGCTCAGTATAGCAGTGTGCAGCTCAGTATAGCAGTATGCAGCTCAGTATAGCAGTGTGCAGCTCAGTATAGAAGTATGCAGTTCGGTATAGCAGTGTGCAGCTCAGTGTAGCAATGTGCAGCTCAGTATTGCAGTGTGCAGCTCAGTATAGCAGTCTACAGCTCAGTATAGCAGTGTGTAGACCAGTATAGCAGTATACAGCTCAGTATAGCAGTGTGCAGCTCAGTATAGCAGTGTGCAGCTCAGTGTAGCAGTGTGCCACCCCGTATATCTCACTGCTGCGCAAGGGAGGTGCTCCCAAACTCAATTTACTTCCTTCATTTTTTCATTTAGGTACATTCATTGTAGTTGCTAATCTAAACAATTTCTCAAGCAAAGTAGCGACTTCAGCACTTTGAATCCTTGGCCCCTCGTTTCCTTTGAGGCAAACATAGTTTTCCCATTGATATTTCACACTTACAAGTTGTTTTCTAGCACTTAGAATACAAAATACCTCTCACGAGGCACCAAGACACATACAGATAACATGTCTACAGATCTCCTGGATCCATGTTCAGCAGACAACTCCAGGGCATTTAAAATATATGACACAAGTTTATTCTCAATATTCACATTATTTTGATTGCAGTGCAAGCAAACCGACTCTGCCAGTTTGGTAGTGCTATAGAGAGGTCCTCCTTTTCTGGGCCAGTGTTTTAACAATGCTTAGGCCCTTGCACTTGTACTGTCAAGAATGAAAACCAGTGACTTCAGTAATGCTGTGTGACACATATTGATTTCCTTGCAGTTGTAAATCAATAGATATTTGAGGGTTGACATACCCATGTGCAGAAGTTAATAGCATCTAATAGAGCACAGTAAAAACACAGCTCTTTGCAGTGAGCATACATAAAATGTTTGCTGCCATGCAACTATAGGAAATCCAAGGACCCGATTTAGATTAGGGTGGCAGAGGACTTTACATTCGCCACTCCCCCTTTACTGTGCCAGCCTGATTTAGAGTTCTCCACCGGCCCAGCAGTGAACTCTATGGGTTTGCATGAACTGCTGTCACAGTGATTCATACAAAGCTATTTCAAAGTTTGTTGTGTCTCCATCAGTGGTGGCGGCGGATACTTATACCAAACTTAAAAAAAAAAAACTCCTAAAATCAAACTCCCAAGATGTCTTGATCCCGTCTCTCCGTCCCCGCCGCCCATTAGCGCAAGACCTCCTCTGCCGGAAAGTGAAAACAAACCAGAGGAGTCACCGAACCTGCCCTGAACTCGGTGGGTGAAGTAAATGTCCCCGGGGGAGGTGAGATGAGCAACTGCAGCGGGCCAAGGAGACTACACGGAGCAGGGAAAGCGGCCTGTAGCCTCCTGAGCTGGGCTGTGGCAGCTGTCGAGTCAAGCCAGGCTCCTGAAGATTGGGCACCTCTGCCCTTGTCCTGCTGCCTGGCTGCGACCAAGGGAAGGAGGGTGTCGGCGGGAAACGTCCTGCCTCCCGGCACTCCCGCTGAGCATCGCAGGGCATAAAAAAGAACAGCATGGCAGCCAGAGTTCATGAGTCGCAGCCTGCAACTGCCTGGGCAGCTATCTAGGCAGGATCGCTGCTGCGACCGGGCCCAGTTCTCAGAACTTGGCAGCAGAGGGAGGACGGAAGGAGTTGGTGGGGCGGCCCTCCTTTCTCGATGCAACTATAGACCTGCCGGAGGTCCATGCTGCGATGAGGCAGCCGGCCCGCGAGGTGTGGCCTGCACTCATCCAGGCGGGATTGCGGCTGAGGCCTGTGCAGATTCTGACTCCCAATGCCTGGGCCCTGGTCCGGCAACTTAGAGAGGTGAGTGGCATAGAGAGACCCGCTTGCCCCTGGTGCAACTTTTGAACCAAAGAGCAAAGCTTGCGGAGGCTATGAAGGAGCTGCTAGAAGCTGATAGACTGCACTGTAAACAGAGCCTGGCAGCTGAGAAACCCTTGTGAGTGGGGCCCTTGGTGAGGTAGTCCCGAATAGGAGAGGGGGTGGGCAAGCAGGCCCAGAACGAACAGACCACCCAAGCAAGGAGCAGCACCAAGGATAGAAGTGGTGGACAGACAACCTACTTCTGACAGACCGAGACCCTGGACAGGACTGGGGTTTCCAGTAGATCATCACCATATCACGGCCCCTACAGGCAAGAAGTTGAGAATTTAATTGTCACATTTGCATGAACAAGAACCAAGGACTAGAGCTGCAGTCTTTTAGCTGCATCTGGAGCCAATTAGGTTTAGGCTGAGCACAAGGCAAGGGACAGGTAATCCTGCAGAAACAGTTATACCACATGTAACCCTTTGCCACCTCTGTGGACTAGTCTGGCCAATGCTAGAAATGGCCTCTGCCCATTCCCAAAAAGATTGTACAGTCAAGGACATGCTTGCTGGAACTACGGGGGCAGCTGCTGGAGCCCGGATCACTCCCTGGAAATGTCACGACCTAGAGTTGATGGTCACACCAGAGGAGCCGGTAACTAGAGCCTTCTTAGAATCTTTGTTCTCCTCCCTCAAGGATGATTTACAGGAAGTTAAAGGAGAATTATCGCAAGACATCAGAGAAGTCCAAAGGGATGTGGACTCATTGGGGGATCGGGTCACAATACTGGAGTAACGCGGCGACAGCCACGAAGAAGAGATGAACACCCTACAACAAGAGGTACTCAGGCTCCGAGAGCAACACCTAGATCTCCAAGCACACACCGATGACCTAAACAACAGGCAACAATATACGTATACGAGGGGTCGCATTTAAACTGAGGGAGAAGATATGTTTGCTTATGTAGGGGACCATTTTCACTATATCCTAGGAACAACCCCCAAGGCCACCATCAAAATAGATTGCGCCCATCGAGTCGGGAGACCACGACCAGAAGGGGCTCCCCCGGCAGACATTTTGGTCTGTTTACATGATTTCCCCATGACGGAGGACATACTTCGTAAGGTGCGTGAGAAGCAAGCACTTAGCTTTAGAAACCAGAAACCTATTTTGTTTCAAGACCTGGCAATGATCACATTACACAGACGCCGCAAGTTCAGCCCTGTTACACAGCATCTTCGAGAAAAGGAAGTGGCCAACTCATGGGCCCACCCTTTCAGTATCATCTTTTGTCTAGAAGGCAAGCTCCACCAGCTACGTTCCCTGACCGAGACCTGCCAAATCCTTGGCATTAACCCAGAGCGAGACAACCATCAGCCCCCTCCGCTGCTCACATGAGATTCCGTAGAAATCAAGGGAAGAATCGTGGGGTGAGGAGAGGACCGACATGCCCAGACCTAACCGAGATAGCCGAGGGGCAGCAGGCGGCACTCAGATCTATCCCAGAGGTCCTAGCCAAAACGAATGACTCATAAGGTTCCGGCAGAGATAACTACCTGAAATGCATGCGGCCCGGGTGGGGCAGGTGGAGGGACGGGATCATTGGCCACACATTGGACCCCTTCTTTCAATTTTCAGACCTGGGGGACTGAAGTTCGACTCAGGAACTCATGCTATAAACGTTTTATATCTCGTTTTACACATTGTTGGGGATTTTGGGTTCAGGGACTATACTCAGGTTCACCATGGTCACATTTTGCAGCTCACACGACACTTCAACACTTGAGATTGGTTTGCCTAACTGCAGTGCTCAGGCCCACACATACACCACCCCACCACCCACCTCTCCCTCATAATATGATGCCAGACACAACCTCAAAATATTAATTAACCCTGAATGTAAAAGGCCTTAACAACCCAGTCAAGCGTAAAGCAGTTTTATCCTACCTTGAGAACTCTGGAGCGGATATACGCCTACTCCAAGAGACACACCTCCTATCCAGAGACTGCCACCGACTTTGTTCACGGATGTTCCCACAACAATTCTTCTCCGCTCCCACTAAGTCAGCAGGGGTAGCCGTATTAGTAGTGCGCTCCAATTGGACGCAGGGATACAGAGTTGAGAGGTAGACTACTCACATACCAGATCACATTAGGAAATAGGACTTTCACTGTGGGATCTCTATATGCTCCAAACGACGGTCAAGAACCTTTCCTACGGAATGCATTAGCAGAGGCACTCTCCACATTAGGTACAGAGTTTTTACTGGGGGGAGACTTTAATCTAGTTTTCAACACACATCTAGATAGATCATCACAATGACATGGACAAACTGGGGCACCATCAAAAAGCTGTCTCATGTGGGTGAGATACCCGGGGCTTCGCGACATTTGGAGAGCTTTCCATTCGGAAGAACGTGATTACACCTTTTACTCTCATGCACACAAGACATACTCAAGATTATATTACTTTCTAGGCACAAGGGACATCCATAGCTCAGACACAGAAATTGGAATTCTTCCAACTGTGCTCTCTGACCACTCAGTGATAACACTCTCATTATCCATACCTCAAATACACCCCCCTTGCTGGAAATGGTGCCTGCACGAAACGATGCTGCATCACCCCACAGTGATATCCCAAATACAAACAGCTATCTTAAATTATCTCACACATAACAACACACTCGAGGTATCCATCGCGACACTGTGGGAGGCATTAAAAAGTTATAAGGGGGGAGCTCCTCTCTATCTCTGCTGCTGACAATGCGCTACAAAGGGAAAAACAGACAGTCTCACTACCCAGCTTAAGGAGATAGAACGCATCCACCAACACACCGGGGCGCCAAGAGTGTTGCGCCAGTTAACTGCTTTGCGTGCTCAGCTAGCTGGCCTAGACCTTCACCGAGCTGAATACACAGCGCTTTGCCTACGACTTTCATACTACTTTGGGGGGGATAAATGTGGCCAGCTCCTAGCCAATAAATTGTGCATGAAATGCCAAGAGACAGGAATTTCCTTGTTGCAATTCCAGAAGAAGGGGCTTATCACTAGAGACAGAGACATAGCAGACTCATTTAAGAAGTTCTATACACAGCTATACACAAGATAAGACCTAGACCCCTTAGATAGCAGTACCTATCTGCAAGCAGTGAACACATCTCACCTCACCCAAGCGTAGGCAGAAGCACTAGAGGGCAACATACGATTGGAAGAGGTAATCTCAGCCATTTCTTGTTTAAAACGCTCCAAGTCACAGGGCCCGGATGGATATCCCCTCATTTTCTATAAAACATTCTGCCAGGCTTTGGCCCCTATATTAACAAGACTCTTTAACTCCTTCATACAACCCGGTGCGATTCCTGCATCAATGTTAGCTGCTTCTATCCGGGTAGTGCCCAAATCAGGAAAAGACAAACAACAGTTCAGTTCCTACCGGCCTGTCTCTCTGCTAAATGTAGATTTTAAATTATTCACTGGTATTTTAGCATACAGAATGGGTCCTTCATAGTATTGAAAAAGCAGCGCAGACCTCAGGTGAGATCATGTTGTTAGCCATAGATGCTGAAAAGAACTTTTATATGGTACATTTGCCCTTCATAGAGCAGGTTATAAAACACTTTGTGTAAACAATATGATTCTACCCTATATAAATGACCAATAAAATTGTTTAATATTTTTTAGTTATTCTAGTGATTCTAAATAAGGTGTGTTAGTGATCCATGAAATGTCACGGAAAGGCACTAAGTGTTTATAAAATACCCCTCACACACTATGAATCCCTTAGTGTCATGCTTCATCATAGGGGTCTTCCCGTCCCTCTACGGGGCGGAGCGTGCTACAACCTGCAGA
Source organism: Triturus cristatus (assembly GCF_964204655.1). Taxonomy (NCBI): domain Eukaryota; kingdom Metazoa; phylum Chordata; class Amphibia; order Caudata; family Salamandridae; genus Triturus; species Triturus cristatus. The sequence goes on from NC_140591.1 coordinate 800,912,590, forward strand.
TACGCGGGAGCACTGTCATTGTGAAAAAATAGGCTATGTGTAGTGTAGGAGTGAGAGTGGTAGGGTTAGTGAAAGTTACAAAAAAAAAAAAATTCCCTGGCTAGTGGAAAATACCATTTTATTCATTTCCCTGGCTGGGAACGTTAAGAAAGGGGATGTGTAGGGGGTGTACCTTAACCCCTTCAGCGCGGCGCGGATTTCCGCGCCGCGCTGAAGGTTCTGTGCGCGGGCGGGGCCATGACGGAGCGGTTCCGTCATGCGCACAGCGCAACCGACGTGCATGACGGAACCGCTCCATCATGCGCGTCGAAGGGGTTAATGTGATACCCCTACTGGGTCAACATGTTTCGTAAGCAGTCCCCACTGCTTTACTCATCAGGACCTAGTGTGATCCCTACTTCACTCAAAATATAATACTGGGATTCATAGTGTGTGAGGGGTATTTTAAAAACACTTATTGCCTTTCCGTGACATTTCATGGATCACTAATACACCTTATTTAGAATCACTAAAAACTAAAAAATTTTACACAATTTTATTGGTCATTTATATAGGGTAGAATCATATTGTTTATAAAAAGTTGAAAAGGAGGTAGATTCTATCTGTATACCTCTCTACTCCCTCCCCCTTTTGTTATCTTTTTCTATAACACACTTTGGCCTAGGCAAAAAATTGAAGACGAGAATTACGAACTGTTATCATCTCCCCACGGCGTCACAAATTGTTATCATCTCCCCATGGCGTCAGTGCGGGTGAATGGCCATATCTCAGAACGATTTGAGATAGGTAGAGGTACACAGCAAGGTTGTCTGTTATCCCCTCTCTTATTTGCTCTTTGGATGGCACCCTTAGCCCAGCGAGTAAGAGACAATCCCCGTATTACTGGTGCCCCCTTTCGGGGGGGGGGGGATATCACAAACTAAGTCTGTATGCAGACCATATATTGCTCTCTCTGGATTATCCCGCCTTCACTTTGCCAGCCTTTCAAGAGGAGCTGAAGGCATTCGGAATTAAGCTGGCGCCCACCCTCCAAAAGACCTCATCAATAAATTATCAAACCCTATACCGGCAGGTTAGAAGCAAGATGACCAACTGAAAACACCATCAGATATCTTGGATAGGCCGAATCGCTGCAGTCAAAATGACTATGCTTCCCAAGATACTCTATTTATTCCAAACACTACCCCTCGCCCCTCCAAAAGGAATGCTTGCTAAATTACAAGCTGAAATCTTTCAATTTATCTGGTCCAGAAAGATACCACGCATGCGAAGAGAGCTCTGTTATGCCTCACCTAGAGACAGAGGTATGGGCATTCCTGATCTCCTTATGTACTACCGGGTGGCCCAGTTACGGTACCTGGTGGAATGGTACCAACCCGAATCAGAGAAGCACTGGCTTTTCCATGATAGAGCAGTGGCGGGTACTTCTCTGTGGAAGGTCCCTTTCCTTAAGAAACCCATAGACCAAAGAATCTCTGCCTCTCACCTATCACAAAAGTGATAATGGAAGTGTGGGACCAAAAAACATCATATGCGGTCTTACCTCTTTCCTCTCCCCACTGATGCTACTATTTGATAACCCAGACTTTAACCCAGGGCTGGACCCGGGGGATTCAAGAAATACAGACTCTCCGAGTGCCGTGCAATGGGGTACATGATAGTCGAGTCTGGGGTTATTCCCTTTCAGCAACTGAAGGAAGATTTTATCCTTCCTGTATCTGAAAGACTACAGTATCAACAACACCGTCACTGGGTATTGCACCCTAGCAATAAACTCCCCATTCAGAGACCTCCCTTACAGCATACGAGTACTGGTTGGTTTCTCATAAAACAGATAAACGCCTCATCTCAGAGATATACGTGTGTGTGATTCAGTGCCATAAACATACATAAAAGGCCAGCCAAAACAGGTGGGATGCAGGAACTGGGACAGCAGCTAAGAGAGAAGGAATGGAGGGATATATACTATAGGGCAAGACATACTGCTTGCAAAACCTCCCTCATTGAAACTTCTGATAAACTCACTACATATTGGTACCTCACACCAGCTAGACTGAAATATGATGTTTCTAAACCTCAGTGATACGTGTTGGAGGGACTGCAGAGCCCTGGGAACCTTAGAGCACATATTATGGGATTGCCCCGACTGCAGCCATATTGGACTCAAGTACTTGATGAGATTTATACTCATCTGAGGCACAAATACCTAGATTCCCCGCTTATGTTCTGTTAGGCCTACTAAACCCTTTAACATATCCCTTGAAATCCAGACGGGGTAGACAGATGGGCCTTGTGCTGGAGACTGCAACGTAGAACATCTTGACACACTGGGGTACTCCGCAGATACCTACCCACACAGGATGGTTGCATAAGTTATGGTCCATTTTAGGCATGGAGAGAATATCCTTGACACTCACAAATCAGAATGAGGCTTTTGGGAAATTGTAGCGCCCCTTTCTTTACCACCTAATGCAAGATTTTAAAGCATTGACATGCCCAAAATATCTGCGGCTTCTACAGCTGCCAGAAATGAACTTCAAGACGTGAGAAACCATGATAATATGTGGTGTGCACTACTCATCCCCAATTATGAAAGCAAAGGTGAAATATTTTTTCCCCCTTTTTTTCCCTCCTTTCCCTCTTTTTTGTTCTCTCTTCCTTTTTTTGTAGAGTTGTTTTCCATTCTTTCCTGGGTACTTTTGACTAATGCCAAGTATCCCAGCACTGGTGTCTAATGGTGACACATGTAACAAAGTATTTTCTCTGCTCTTGGCATTCTTCTCAATAACAAGATTTAAACCATAAAATCAAACTCCCAAAGTGGGAGTTTGTGTTTTTGAAAAGTAAAAGCTAATGGCTCCTACACCATTGGAGATTTTTTTCCCATGGTGCTGGGGGTCATTGTTTGATTTTACTGTCTCTCACTGCAGAATATTCCTCTAAATAGTGCGGACAGTCTGATGGCTTAACTCCGACAGCCTGTACTCCTTTGGACCATCAGAGGAAGTATTATGCCGATGGAGCAAATATTACTACAGGATCCTCACTGATGGACCCCCACAACTCCCATTTATTGAAGTAATAGCCACACAGGGCCATCAGGAGCAAGACCATGCATGCAGACAAGCGGCTGACTTGGGGGCATCCACAGAAGACTACCACTCTCCACCCAAAATGTTGCAGACACTCTAGGAGCCTAACAGAATGTCCTCACCACACAGCCTGATACCGACTTGCGAGCATGATCGTGTGTCTAATGCTGGGCAGGCCCAGGGTGGCGTGATTAGCAGCCAGGGCCACAAAGGGGGCCAGACAGGCCGCCACAAGGCTGACAAGCGAGATCCACAAGCGAATCCTTCATTTAAGGTAGAACTGGTACTCAGTCTTGAACCAGGGGCAAGGCCCACTAGGCAACAGGGCGGCAAACCCCCCACTTCATCCTCAGATGCCCCGGGGGTTGGGTGCCTCGGATACTTCCCCTCACCCACTACCATCCATTGGGGGGCCCGGAGCCTACCGCTAAGGCCTCTCTGTGAATGCGGGGGAGTCCCTTAATTTACAAAGGATCACAAAGGCATCACAGCAGCAGCGGTGCAGTGTCCCCCGACAGGCCATCCAACCTCAGCGCTGTCCTGTCCCTTCGGGCGGGCGCCCAGCATGGCTGCTACAAGGCAGGAAATTGGCACCCGGACTTCCTCAATGGCTTTCTTCCCCTTCTCTTGGCCCTCGGGCCCTCCACTGAGCTGCAGTATAGAAGTGAGGAACGGGGGATGGGGGAGCCCACTAGATGGGAACTGTAACGTAGGCCTCTAGAGCCACCTCTGCCCCAGGCCGTGCACCTCCCCCTCCAAGACTCGGGGCACAGCAGCAGATGCAGTCTGCTCACCTCTTCCCCGCGGCAGCAGGCAGCCACGATGTTCAGCCGGAGGCAGCGCCACAGGATCAACCACTAACCAACAACTTACAGGGCCCTGATAGGCCCCCACCGAGCCACCTTCCCTCAGACCACTCTGGCAGTCACTATTTTGCCAGCAGCCCTTTGTGTGCACACCTCCGGTCGTTCCTCAGCTCCCCCTCACATGGACGAGAAGGATCTTCCCTGGAATCAACAAGGGCTCCGGTCGTCCCAACTTTGGGAGACCATAGGAGACCATGTAGAGGTGGCAGGAAGGGCACTGTGCAAGGCAATGAAGCAACAGGGATGGAGAGACCAAGAAACACGTCTCTCCTGTATCCCATCTTGGTCAACCCCCAGCAATGCTGCTTTTAACAGTTTTGAGGCGTAGTACATTTAAATACAGCTAGTAATGCATTCTGTTAATTTAATTCTGCACATTAATATTGCACTTATATTTTAAGTATATTATTTTGCGTTTTACTAAAAAGGATTCTTCATTTGCAATCACATAAAGAGCAGCCATTGTGGAAACCCCTGATGCATTTTGGGTCAGCTTTTAAAGTTTGCACACAGCTACTAAATGACAGAAATCAGTGCGAAATTGTATGTGCAAGCATTTGTTTTTGCAACTAGTCGCTAATTGTGACTGCCTCAGATATAAGGTTTGCGAGTCCAAATACCAATTCAGTATTTGCAACTCACAAATATCGGGCGCAAAAAATAGCGATTCACAAATTGGTTGCATCACTTTTTTGATTAGCAAATGGCGTTCGTACGTACCGAAACCTAATTTTTGGGTCGCTAACATATTTGCGACTGATTCACGAGTCGCAAATAGTTCTTACATCTGGCCCTAAGTGAGAAGTTCACTGTGGTTTGAGTGGCAAATGTGGATAATATTACAACATATTTCAACCACTTCCTGTTTGGGCCCTTTCTGAAACGTCATTTTTTGTTAAAAGCTTTTCAGCAAACTAGGGTTAACAAGGCAGTAATGAAAATATTTTGTGTATTTGTGAGAAGCCTTTTCGCCGGCATACAGCTAGCACAGCAGAAAAGGGACTGCCATAGGCTGATACTTAGGCAACTCATGGTGCTTTGTTGTTAGGTCTGACCTCGTCAGGCTATTCCTTTTAAGAAAAAAATGTTATATAATATACTTTTATATACAGGCTTTTTGCCATCCCTCCCCATCCATTAGTCTGTTCAGTTGTCATTCACTCTTTTGTTCCTCCCACCACAGCATATAACATGGGACAATGGTACAGCCCACTTCCACCATTGGCTTCACTGACTGTGAGTGACGGCATTTTGCTAGTGCTCAGTGTGAACATTCTCTAAAAATAGCCCACTTAAGTGCAAGGGTTTGTGTGCTAATATGCCGTTCTAAAAAAACAAGTAATTTTCTTCTATAAAAAATGATTTTTTTTTCCTCTTTTGAAGGCCCCACAACATCTCAGACTACTATTGCTGCTTCCAAGATGATCACTACTTTTCGTCTTCGAGAACCGCAATCATGATGCCAGAAGCTGCTTTGGAATAAATTGTAATTATGCGTTGCAAAGCAGCATCCACCATCTTATGCATTGCTCTCAATGAGTGAAATAAAAATGCCATTCTGGCAAATAAATGTCTTCCATTATATTTCCTTGTCAGAACAATATCTTTTCTTTAAGGCAGATGGTGAGGAAAACAACTTGTGACAGCTGTGTCATTACATTCCGTGTTCAGTGTGGTGAATAGGTGTTTATTTACTAGTGAGTCTGGACGCACTTGTATCAGAACAATGTTTATTGTTCTATCTATATGTGCATGCTGGCATGGCATTCAGTGCAAGGTTTTTCCAGACTTTATGCCGCTCAGGAGTGATAGCAGTATGAAAGTACGGCATTTGCATGGGGCAAACTTAGTGCAAATTCAACATTCAGCTATACCTACTTGGATGTGTTTTTATCTTGAACTGAGACTTAAATCTGTAGTGATACTTAGGCCCCCCGGTAATAAATCATGGAAGCCGCGGTTGTAGGTAAGAGAGGTTTATTACAGAGAAGGAGAGCCGTGCGTGCACTCCCGGCAGTGTCCTGTATATCCTGCGCGCCCCTAGCATCTCCCATGAGGCATCGCGCTGGTCACGTGGTTGTCGAGCACTAGACTGCTACCCCACACATCTTCCCTCTTTAACAACAATACAAAAGGGTAGCTGAACACATGCTTGAGCTTACATTAACGATGAATTGCATACAAATACATCCACCCCTGGTCCCTGTATGGTGACTCCTCAACGAAAGAGCCCCTTGGGTAAACATTGCTGCTGCGTCAGGAGAGGGAGAGAGAGAGAGAGAGAAATGTATGTGCCCTTGCCTGGGGCAGCAGAGGTGGTGGGTGAGGTGGCACCCTAAGTGTCTACATGGTAAATTTGTTGTATCTTCTTGGTCGCACCACTATCCTGCCTGTGCGGGTGCGTGTAAAGGAGGCCGGCTCCTCGTGTGATTCTCTCTTGTGTGATCCGATTCTCTTGGTGTTCTCCTCCTGGCCACTGTCGTGTGAGGTGGATACCCTTTGCCTAATATCTGGGGTGTCTGTGTGATCGAGCTCCTGGGGTGGTGTGTGCTGTGCGGAAACGTTGTTATTCCTTTCTCCTGTGGTCTCGGTATTGCTCTCTGTCTCCCTTTTCGGGCCACCGGTCCTGGCACCTTCGGTTGAGATGTCGTCGTCAAGATCAACAGTCACTCCCTGGGATCCTGCCGTGGAGGTGGCGCCATTGCAGGACCTTGTTGCACTTCGCCATTCTGCTGTGGGACCATTTTTTACCGTCGCTCAGTAGTGCTGAACGGGAACATAGTTCTCTGATTTGTAGGGGCTTGCTGAATTTGCTGTCACCTTTCTTTCCGAAGTGGCCCAGTTTCACCCTTACCCGGTCTCCCTGGGCCAAGGAGACCTCTTGCACGCCGTGCTTCCTGTCTTAGTTGTCCTTGTGGATCCTCGGAGCTTTCTGTATGTTGCTTCTGACCACTGCAGGTGACCATCTGCTTTGAAGTTTCATATCCATCCACACTAGGTTGTCTCTCGTAAACGGTTCCCTTCCTTGCAATATCCGGAACGGGCTGTATCCTGTGAGAGTGGGCGTAATGCGATAGGCCCACACAGTGTTTTTAATTTCTGTCTCCCAGCTCTTGCCCGCGCTGATGGCCGCTTGGACCGAGCCCATGATTACGTGGTTAAACTGCTCAGCTTGGCCGTTACCTGCGGGGTGGTACACTGGCCTGTGTTTGTTCTGGATACCATTTTCCCGAGGAGACAATCCACTTCTCTGAGGTGAACTGGGGACCGTTGTCGCTGGTGAGGACTCTCGGAATTCCTTCCCTCAAGAATGTGTTGGTCGGGAACGTGATGACGGCATCGGTGTCCACCTTGTCGCAGATGTCCACCTCCGGCCAATTTGAGTATCTGTTGATGAGGACTATGACATATTTGGGTACCCCCCACGAGTCCAGGATAGGGCTCAATATGTCCACAGATAACTCTTCCCACGGGTTTGTGGGCGTGGTGAACTTACCCATCGGGGGTCTCAGCAGCGTCTGTGATTTGTCTGCGTTGGCGCAATGCTGGCATGCTCGTACATATCTTTCCACGGAGGTGTCCACCACTGGCCACCAGTATGATTGTTTCACCCTCCTCTTAGATTTGACGATGCCCAGATGGCCTTCGTGCAGTATGCTGAGGAGGCGGTCCCGCAAAGCCTTCGGGGAACGACCTTGTCTTCTCTGAGTAGGAACGTGGCATCATCGCTGAGAGACAATTCATTGCGCACTTCCCTATACTTCCGGAGATCGTCCTTCAAGTGCGTCTTCTCAGGCCAGCCCTGCGTGATGAAGGCCTTCATTCTGGAGAGCTCCGGGTCATTGTCGTAGGCCGTTTTCCAATCCTCTGTGCTGAGGATGGGCTCTTGGTCTGCCGTGAGTGCTACTTGGTACTCTTCCCATCCGTTGTTGCGTGGTGCCCCTTCCATTGCAGCGGAACGGCTGAGAAAGTCCACCACTTTGTTCTTGTGGCCTGGCAGGTATTCCACATCGTAGACGAAATCCAGGAGCCGGAGTGTCATTTTTGCGATGCGCGGGGTGGCTTTGGCATGCCTGCTGGATGTGAGGACTTTGATCAGTGGTTTGTGGTCTGTTCGGAGCGTAAATTTGGAGCCCCAGAGATATTGCCGAAATGTTTTTCATGGCCCGGATGGAAGCCAGCATTTCTTTTTCTATGACGCTGAACTTTTCCTCGTTTGGAGCGAGGGAGCGGGACGTGAAACCAATGGTGACTTCTGTGCAGTCCGTGGAACGTTGTGACAGGACCGCCCCTAAACCCTTTTCGCTGGCATCAGTCGTCAAGATGCTGGGGGCTGTGCTGTCGAACCCTTGCAGTGGAACAGCTTCACAGATGTCTCTTTTGATGGTCTCTAATTCCACGTCCGTTTCCAGTGACCATCTGAAGTTGTTCTTTTCTGTCAGCAGCTGACACAAATTATGCGTCTTGTTTGCGAAGTTCTTGATGAATTTGCTATAGAATTCTGCCAATCCAAGGAAAGAGCGTACTTCGTATTTAGTTCTGGGTCTGGACGCCGACTTGATGGCTTCTACGTTAGCTTTCTTCGGAGATATGCAATTTTTGCCAATTTCACGCCCCAGGTACGTGCATTTCTCCAGCTCCCCAGTGAGGCCGTTAGCCGAGAGAGTTTGTAGGACTGCTCAAAGTTTTGCATCGTGCTCTGTCTTGGTTCTACCCATTTGGAGTATGTCATCCTGGAAGTATAAGACGTCACCGCAGTCTTTGAACAGCTTATGCATCAGTTTCTGAAATACCGATGCGGCAGACGCCAGCCCAAAGGGCAGCCGCCGAAATCGGTAGTAGCCAAATGGGATAATGAAAGAGGTCAACTTCCTGGATGAGGGATGAAGCAAAATCTGGTGATACACGGCCGTGAGACCTATGGTCGAAAACCACTTGATTCCGTTGGTTTGGGCCAACATGTCGTTTATACGTGGCAGTGGGAACTTGTCAGCTACTATGTTTTTGTTCAGTTCTCGAAGGTCTATGCAAAGGTGCACCTTTCCGTTAGGTTTTCGTGCCACTACCAAGGGCGCCAACCATTCGGCACTTTCTATGGGTTCTATGACGCCGTTGTCTTCCAGGCGCTGTAATTCCACGACTTCCCTGCAGTTGAAAGGGATGTTTCGCACTTTGTGGCTAACCGGTACTGCGCCGTCTTTCAGCTGGATTTTGTGCGTGAACATTCAACAGTTGCCCGATTGTGCCCCCGCCAAAGACGTCGGGGAATTCTTTGTGCAGCATGGGTACATCAGGACTGGGAGGGTCGTCCATCATTAGTACTTGCGTTTCTCCACTGGGGTGGAGTTGGATGCTTAGCGCTCCTTGGTCCACCCATCCGAGGACCGAGGGACCTGTTTCGGCCATGTACAATTTGCATGTGGTCTCCCGCCCCTTGAACTCGAACTGTAGCTGTCTGAACCCTACCATGGGGATCCTTTCCCCTGTGAAAGTGACAGGATGTACGTCTGCAGGGTGTAGGTGGTGCCCTATGGTGGTGGCAAAATCCCTGTCCCATGTGTCCCTCTGTATGATCATGAATGGGGACCCTGAGTCTGCTACCATGGATATCTGGACCCCCATATGGTCAAGAGACAGGATGGTTTCTTTCTGGCGTTGCACTCTATTCCTAACACCTGTTTGTCTATGCACAAGATGCAGTCATCATCACTATCCCCTTCCCCACTTCGGGTTCTGAGTCATACATGACACATTTGACAGAGTTGCTGTGGGGTCTCCATCTGCAGACTTTGCCAAAATGTCCCGTCACCCCGCAGAAGGAGCACTTCACGTGGAAGGCAGGGCATCGTTTGTCATTGGCCATGTGCGTCTGGCTGCCGCATCGGTAGCAGAAGCTTTTCTTTTCAGGGGACAGCCGGTGGAGCCCTTCCGAGTTCTTTGTGGGTCGTTGGCCATACCTGTGCCCAGCGGCAGGGACTGGCTTGTCCATGTGTGTGTTCTTGTTGCTTACTTTGCACACTGTGGGTTTATTGTCACTTTCTTTTTTGGCTGCTGCAGCACATCTTTTGGACAATTCGGCCTTTTTGACGATCGTTATGATCTCATGGAGGGGCGCTTCCCCACTCACCCACAACTTTTCCTGTACACTGGTGTTGACCGTTTGCCTTATTATCTGATCCCGCACTAAATCATCATGCAGATGACCAAACTTACAATTCACGGCTAGTTTTTTTAGGGCCGCGACATAGTCCTTCACCGTCTCTGTGTCGCTCTGTTTCCGTTGGAAGAAATTATATCTGTTTATGGCCATGCAAATGACAGGCTGGTAGTGACTGTTTTGATCGTCTAGGGCATGTTGGAATACGTCTTCATCTGTTGCCGCTCTCGGTTTCTTAACCATGTTCTCATGCACTCGTAACCATTCCAGTCCCAGATTGTGCAGCAGTATCTTCTTCCGGCGCTTGCTGGAGAACGCTTCTTCTCCTTCATCCTCCAATGCGGAAAAATAGTTGAGAAAGTACTCCTTCCAGTATGCCCATTTCATGGCCGGCTCGCCCGGCTTGGGGAGGAATGGTACCGAATTGATTGATGAGAAGGTCTGGGCACACATCATAATGGACTAGAGAGTACCAGCTTTGAAAGATCTTCAATGGGGATGCACAGCTGGCAGTAGTGGGTCGTTGCGGGGCACGTTGGGAGGCACCTGATGGCTGCTCTATCAGGCCCCAGGGAGTGTCGTCCGGGACTCTGGGCCGTGGTGGTGGTCTAGGGACGCCTTGACCTTCTCGCTGTCCTGTTTGGTGATGTGTAGGTGACAACTGCCTGGACGAATACTAGTGTGCATGTCACTGAGGTGCCAGGTGCAGGACACGCAGTGGGAGAAGGCGGCTTGGAGGCAGCTGAGGAGCCCTCTATCACATGTGAAGCAGTAGTATTGAGCTTGGGTTGCACCATGGTTGAGGGCCGTGTCTGAAGTACTTTGCATGTGCATGTTTTGGCGGTAGCGGAGCTCTGGTGCTTCGTGCGGGGAGTGTGTGTCAGGGTGCGTGACCACCTCACGCTGAACTCAATCAATCAATCAATCAACAACATTTGTAAAGCGCGCTGCTCACCCGTGAGGGTCTCAAGGCGCTGGGTGGTGCTGCTACTGCTCGAAGAGCCATGTCTTGAGCTGCTTCCTGAAGGAGAGATGGTCCTGGGTCATCCGTAGGTGGGTGGGGAGGGAGTTCCACGTCTTGGCCGCCAGGTAGGAGAAAGACCTTCCCCCGGTGGTGGTTCTGCAAATACGTGGGACAGTGGCAAGGGCGAGACTGGCTGATCGGAGCTGGCGGGTGGGTGTGTAGAACGTGAGGCGGTTGTTGAGGTACTTGGGGCCCATGTCGTGGAGGGCCTTGTATGCGTGGGTAAGGAGCTTGAACGTGATTCTCTTGCCGACGGGGAGCCAGTGCAGGCTTCTCAGGCGGGGAGTTATGTGGCTGTGGCGAGGGATGTCGAGGATGAGTCGTGCGGAGGCGTTCTGTATGTGCTGAAGTCGTTTCTGTAGTTTGGCTGCGGTTCCTGCGTAGAGGGCGTTCCCGTAGTCCAGTCGGCTAGTGACAAGTGCCTGGGTGACCGTCTTTCTGGTTTCGGCGGGGATCCACCGGAAGATCTTTCGTAGCATGCGTAGGGTGTTGAAGCATGAAGAAGAGACGGCGTTGACTTGTTTGGTCATCGTGAGGGAGGAGTCCAGGATGAAGCCCAGGTTGCGTGCGTGGTCTGTGGGAATGGGGGCGGTGCCCAGTGCAGGGAGCCACCAGGAGTCGTCCCAGGCGGAGGGGGATGGTCCAAGGATGAGGACTTCCGTCTTGTCCGAGTTCAGCTTCAGGAGGCTGAGCTTCATCCATTCCGCAACGCCTTTCATTCCTTCCTGTAGGCTGGCTCTGGCGGTGGCGGGGTCATTGGTGAGGGAGAGGGTCAGATGGGTGTCGTCGGCATAGGAGATGATGTTAAGGTTGTGTTGGCGCGCGATGGCTGCGAGGGGGCTCATGGAGACGTTGAAGAGGGGCTGAGCGAGGAGCCTTGAGGAACGCCGCAGATGATCTTGGTGGCTGCAGAGCAGAAGGGGGGGAGGCGGACTCTCTGAGTTCTGTCTGAAAGGAAGGAGGTGATCCATTCCAGAGCTTTTCCTTGGATCCCGGCGTGGTGGAGGCGGGCTGTTAGGGTGCGGTGGCAGACTGTATCGAAAGCTGCAGAGAGGTCGAGGAGGATGAGGGCGGCAGTTTCCCCATTGTCGAGTAGGGACCTGATGTCGTCGGTGGCTGCGATGAGGGCGGTCTCGGTGCTGTGGTTTGCTCGGAAGCCGGACTGTGATGAGTCGAGGGAGCCGTTTGTCTCGAGGAGGGTGGTCAGTTGTTTGTTGACGGTTTTCTCGATGACTTTGGCGGGAAACGGGAGGAGCGAGATGGGGCGGAAGTTCTTGAGGTCCGTGGGGTCCGCGGTGGGTTTCTTCAGGAGGGCGCTGATCTCCGCATGCTTCCAGGTCTCCGGGAAGGTGGCGGAGGCGAAGGAGCTGTTGATGATGTTCCGGAGTTGGGGTGCAATGATGGAGACGGCGTTGTTGAAAATGTGGTGTGGACAGGGGTCGGCTGGGGATCCGGAGTGAATGGTGTTCATTATGAGGGTGGTGTCTTCGGTGCTGATGGGAGTCCAGGTGCAGAGGGTGGTGGTGGGGAGTGTTGGATCTGTCGTCGGGTGCGTGGTTGGGTGCGTGGGGTGGGCGCCAAAGTTATTGTGTATGTCGGCGATCTTGTGGTGGAAGAACGAGGCGAGTGAGTCGCAGAGGTCTTGCGAGGGCGTGATGTCGTTGCTGCTGGCGCTGGGGTTGACGAGCTCTTTGACGATGCTGAAGAGTTCCTTGCTGTTTTGGGTGATGTTGTCTAGGCGTTCTCTGAATGCTGTCCTTTTGGTGGAGCGGATTAGTTGGTGGTGTTTGCGGGTGGCTTTCTTGAGGGCTGTCATGTTTTCTGTTGACTGGTCGTGGCGCCAGGCTTTCTCGAGGGTGAGGCAGGATTTCTTGGAGTTTTTGAGGTCGTTTGTGAACCACGAGGCTTTCTTGCTGCCGGGTCTGTTTGGAGGATTCTTCAGTGGTGCGAGGGTGTCTTCACAGTTGGCGAGCCACTGTGTGAGGTTGCGGGCTGCTTCGTTGGGGTCCGTGTTGTTGGTGGGAGGGTTCTGGCTCAGTGAGATGATGAGTTGGTCGGTGGTGATCTTGCTCCAGCATCTTCGTGGTCCTTGTTGCGTGTGGTGGTGAGTCGTGGTTTTCCTGAAGTTGAAATGGACGCAGCTGTGATCTGTCCAGTGAAGTCCGGTGGAGTGGCTGAAGGCGACGTGGTCGCTGGAGGAGAAGACTGGGTCAAGCGTGTGGCCGGCGTAGTGAGTGGGGGTGTTCACAAGTTGCTTGAGTCCGCGGTTGGCGAGGTTGTCCAGCAGGGTGGTGGTGTTGCTGTCATTGTTGTTTTCCAGGTGGAAGTTGAGGTCCCCTAGGAGGATGTAGTCTGAGGAGGTGAGAGCGAGCGGGCTGATGAAGTCTGCGATGGCTTCGCTGAATTGTGTGCGTGGTCCCGGGGGTCTGTAGATGAGGGTGCCTCTGAGGGTGATCTTGGGGTCGGTGTAGATCTGGAAGTGAAGGTGCTCGGCGGCGGTGAGGTTGTCGTCAGAGTTGGTCATGATGCGGTTGGTGTTTCTGTGGACGATGGCGATGCCTCCTCCGGGTTGGTTTATGCGGTCCTTCCGGGTGATCTTGTAGCCATCCGGGATGGCTATGGCGATGTAAGGGGGCTGAGGAGGCGTTCATCCAGGTTTCTGTGAGGAAGGCGACGTCCGGTGCTGTTGTGTCGAGGAGGTTCCAGAGTTCGACGGCGTGACTGTGGACGGAGCGGGTGTTGAGCAGGATGCACTTGAGGTGGTTGTTGCTGGTGCCTGGTCTGGCGGGTGTGGTGCAGGTGCGGAGGCAGGTGAATTTGCAGGCTTGGCAAGTGAAGGGTCCGTGGGTGCGTTTCGGGGTGGCAGGCGGGGGTCCGGCCGGTGTTGAGTGCGTGGAGGATGTTGGCGTCGTACCTCAGTCGGGTGGGCTGGTGATGTTGACGGCCAGGGCTCCTGGCACTGGGCGTGGTCCAGGCGCGGACAGGCGCAGACGGGCTTGCCTTAGGAGCGCCTTTGGTGCGCCCGCAGCGCGCGGCCGCTGTGTGGCCGCTGCGCGGCCTCCATAAGAGGGAGGGAGGGAGGGAGGGAGAAGCAGCTGGGAGAGGGAGCAGGGCGACCAATGGGTAGAGAGGGGGCGGGGCCGCGTGGGAAGCGAGCGGCGGGAAACCAGGGCACAGAAGGCAAGGTTGGGCAGGGGGAAGAGAAATGCACAGTGGGCGCAAGAGGGAAACAGGGGCACAGCGGAGAAACACAATACAGTACAGTACAGTCACAGTCCCATAGAGAGTCAAGGGGTACAGAAGGAAAAACGATTGGGCACAGCAGGAACAACGGGGGCAGAGGCAGGAGAAAACGAGGGGTGCTGTAGGGAGAAAGCGAGGGGCGCAGAAGGAGGTCAGGGGGCCCAGAAGGAAAGAAGGGGCCAGGAAGGAGAGAACGAGGGACACAGAGAGGAGATCAATGGGTACAGGAAGGAAAACAAAAGCGCGGGGCACAGAGGGGAATCAAGGGCACAGAAGGGAATCAAGGGGTACCGAAAGAAAAACGCGGAGGCTACAGAGTAGTGAGGCGGAGAACCCGACAGTTACCAGGGGGGCGGTCAGCACGAGGTTGACCAGTCTGCAGGGAGGCCGCAGATGACACGGGGGCAGCAGCAGAGGTAATCCGGGGGTCTGCGCAGTGGCAGAGGGAGCGACCTGCCTGGTCTCAGGGTCAAGGGTCGCTCCTCTCAACACTGCGTGGCCTCCATAAGAGGGGGCGAGGGAGGGAGGAGCAGCTGGGAGGGGGAGTGGGGTGGCCAATGGGTAGAGAGGGGGCTGGGCCGCGTGGGAAGGGAGCGGCGGGAAACCAGGGCACAGAAGGCAAGAGGGGGCAGGGGGGAGAGAAATGCACAGCGGGCGCAAGAGGGAAACAGGGGCACAGCGGAGAAACACAATACAGTACAGTACAGTCAAAATCCCATAGAGAGTCAAGGGGTACAGAAGGAAAAGCGATTGGGCACAGCAGGAACAACGGGGGGCAGAGGCAGGAGAAAACGAGGGGTGCTGTAGGGAGAAAGCGAGGGGCGCAGAAGGAGGTCAGGGGGCCCAGAAGGGAAGCAAGGGGCCAGGAAGGAGAGAACGAGGGACACAGAGAGGAGATCAATGGATACAGAAAGGAAAACAAAAGCGCGGGGCACAGAGGGGAATCAAGGGCACAGAAGGGAATCAAGGGGTATCGAAAGAAAAACGCGGAGGCTACAGAGTAGTGAGGCGGAGAACACGACAGTTACCAGGGGGGCGGTCAGCACGAGGGGGGCGGTCAGCACAAGGTTGACCAGTCTGCAGGGAGGCCGCAGATGACACGGGGGCAGCAGCAGAGGTAATCCGGGGGTCTGCGTAGTGGCAGAGGGAGCGACCTGCCTGGTCTCAGGGTCAAGGGTCGAACTCATACCTTCAGTCCTGGGCAGCAGGAGGCCGGCATCTAACAACCGCCGCAGGCTGGATGCAGGCTTGATCATGCCGCTCTCCCTCTCTCTGTAGCGGGGACCAGACTCGAGGCAGCTCGCGCCGTGTGGGGCGGCGTTTAGAGCAGTGGTGTCGGCGGAGTCCGTCCGAGCTCGTCGCCAGTCTATAGTGAGACTTAGGCTCTCCAGGTAATGAATCACAGAGGCCGCGGTTGTAGGTAAGAGAGGTTTATTACAGAGAAGGAGAGCCATGCGTGCACTCCCGGCAGTGTCCCCATATATCCTGCACATGCCTATTATTTCCCATGAGGCAGTGCGCTGGTCGCGTGGTTGCTGAGCACTAGACTGCGACACCACAGAATCATTGGGCCTGATTCACAAATGGGCTCTGGACTCGTGGCTAAGGCCCCTGAGTCATGGGGGAGTCTCTACAATCGGGGCAGAATCTGTGCAATAAGAATTAATTGAGGAGATTCTGCCCCAATTGCGAAGCTTCCTTCCCCCCCAACTGCTGGGCCTCCGACACAAGTGCATAGGCCCTTTGTGAATCAGGCCAAATAACAAATCAATTATAGTGAAGTCTAATTTGCCCCACAGTAAGGATAGAGAGGAGTACATTTGCAAACCATAAATGTTTATTAACTCATTAGTAAAGTTACAGCTTCAAATCAGCTTTAGTCATAAATCAGTAATCATCTGAATACAGCATATGTGAATACAATCCAGGCAAGCCAAATGGCAAATGCAAAGTTGATTATTTATGGATAGAATAGGCAAATTATAACAGATCCTGTTCTCCTGATGGGAAACTCCTTAGTACTAAACTAAAATTGTGGGCAAAGTTGGGGAATTCATAAGCTGCAGGTGTCAGTAAATATATTATCTCAATTAGAACCAAAGGAAGGTTCCAATCAGCGCAAGAAACAATGTGCATGCTCGGGTAACTATCTGTATGAGCAAGAGTAAAAGGAACGGAATATGGGATCCCAAGAGTGGAAAAGGGAATGTCCACCTGCATGGGTGGACAGAAGCAAGTCTAACTGTCTAATACCCAAAGCACAAATTATGAAATTCAGAAAAAAGGTACAATGACTATGGTTCCCACAAGCAAAGAATCAATCAAAATTAACGTTCTCGATGTACCTGGTGTTGGCGCACTTGTCATGGTTAATACAATGCAGAATTTTCCATTACCGTGGCCTTCATAACTTCCACACTAGGGAGTATTTTTCTTCTGCTCCCTTTTCACACAGGTGCTAATAATCTCCATCCAACCCATTAAAAAGCAACCGTAATGACCTTCACACAGAATTCTAACAATAACAACACAATTAATGAAAACACAGTAGCTCCTTAGCTCCTGGACTGGTAAAAAGACTATTTATTATTTATTTATGTATGTATCTCACTTGTAAAGCGCACTATCACCTAACAGGCATCCTGGCGCTGACAATCAAGAGTGCACAATTTGTGGGTAAACCCAGAGGAGCTGACAACAAACTAGTTATTGGGGAATAGCCAGGATTTTAATCTCTTCCTAAAAGGGAAAAGGTCCCTGACTTGTCTCAGTTCCAGTGGAAGTTCATTCCATAGTCTGGCAGCTGATACACCAAAGGCTCTGCCGCCTGATTTATCTTTCTTGGTATTTTAACCAGTCTAGCTGAAGAGGAACGCAAGCATCTCCCTGGAATGTACCATTCAAACTTTATCTGCATGGAGACGGGCCCAATCCCATGCAGGGCCTTGAACACTGAGCAGAGAGATTTAAACTGGATTATTTGTCTAATTGGGAGCCAATGCAGCTCCGCCATAGCCAGTGAGGGTGAGGAATCTCTAGTCCAGCCTAATGCTAACTTGGCTGCTGTTGACTGAATCCGCTGAAGTCTATCTAAAAGATATTTCGGGGACCCCTGGTAGCAGCGCATTGCAGTAATCTAATCTGCTTAGTATAGTACTTTGTACTACTAGCGCTCGTGCCTGGGAAGGCATTAAGGGAAAGATCTTTCGCAGAGTTCGAATAATTGCGATGCAACTTCCCACCACTATGCACAACAAGCAGAAATAAAACATTACATTTAATATGGGTTCTTTAATCAAGCCTACTAGGACTCCTGCTAACTTAACGTGACAATACTCTAGCTGTCCTTAACTGTTAATGTAAAAGTCATATATTATGGTCAGTCTAAATATAAAAATAAACATGAATGTAGGTAATAATTGAGTGTGCATGTTATGCATTAGACTGTCTTTAAATGGAAACAAAAAATAGTGAGACTGCATCACCAATTTCTCCCTTATGATGGCTTGCATTGCCATCATACAAAACATTCACCATTTACCTTCATGACAGTCTTAAGCCGTGGTTGACTACTGCTGCTTATGTCTAGGCTACTCGAGCCCTTCTAGCTCGTCATAAACTTAGCACTGTCTCTCCCCCAATTATGTTTCCTCTCACTTTCTTTTCAACTCCTTATTCTCAACTAATCTCTCTACTCCTTTCTGTTCTGAATCTTCCCTTTCATCAGCTTGAATCAGTTTACCATCAGGAGCAAAGAAATCACACAAACTGCAATAATCATCATCAAGATCTTCATGCGATATAAAACAAGTAACTCATGAAAGACAATAAAAACAGAATAATATCAAAAATTCATAAAAATGAAAAGAATATTGATAAAACTGTTTTAATCAATCAATCACTGGTTTATTAAGCGCAACTACTCACCCGGGAGGGTCTCAAGGCGCTAGGGGGAGGGGTGCACAGCTCCTTGGCGCTAACAGAGATACGTCGAGAGGCCAAGTAGGTCCTGAGGTCTTCCAGGGCTCACCAGGGTTCATGCAGTTGCTGGACGCCCATGGTGATTTATCGAAGAGCCAGGTCTTGAGATACTTCAAGAATTTGGGGAGAGATGGTGTTTGGTGGAGGTGGAGAGGGAGGGTGTTCCATGCCCTGGCCGCAAGGAGGGAGAAGAAGCGGCCTCCTGTTCTGGTCTTCTTGATGTGCACACTGTCGCGAGGGAGAGCTGGGCTGATTGGAGGGATCTTTGGGGTGTGTGGATTGAGAGGCAGTGGTTCATGTAGGCGGGGCCAGTGTTGTGCTGTGTGGGCGTGTGTGAGAAGCTTGAAGGTGATTCTCTTCTTGACGGGGAGTTAGTGTAGTGCCCGCAGGTGTTAGCTGATGTGGCAGTGGCGCAGTAGATTAAGGACTAGTCTGGCAGAGGCATTCTAGACGGTCTGGAGTTTGCTGTGAGGTTCTTGTTGACTCCGGCGTAGAGTGCATTGCCGTAGTCCAGCCTGCTGCTGATGAGGGTGACAGTTTTCCTGTGTGCGAGGGGAATCCAGTGGAAAGCTTTCTTGCGGAGATGGAGGGTGTGGAAGCAGGAATAGGTGACTGCATTGATGTGGTGAACCATTTTGAGTTCGGAGTCCAGGATGATTCCGAGGTTGCTTACACGGTTCGTGGGTGTGGGGGGGTTCCGAAAGGTGGGGGGGGCACTAGGTGTCATTCCAGGCTTCGGGATGTGGGCCTACGATGAGTACTTCAGTTTTGTCTGTGTTCAGTTGTAGGCAGCTGTTCTTTATCCACCTGGCGACATCTTCCATTCCTTCTTGAAAGTTGTGTTTCAAAATGTTGGGTTTGTTGGTTCGGGAGAGGATGAGTTGAGTGTCATCTGCGTACGATACGATGTTGAGTCCATGTGATCTGACAAAGGATATGAGTGGGGCCATGTAAATGTTGAACAGAGTGGGGCTGATGGAGGATCCTTGGGGGACTCCACAGGTGGTTGGTGTGGGTTCCGAGAGGAAAGGAGGGAGTTTGACCGGCTACGTACTGCCTGAGAGGAATGAGTGGATCCAGTTGAGGGTTTTTTTACGGATTTCTGCATCATGGAGTCTGTGGGTTAAGGTGCGGTGTGAGACCATGTCGAAGACAGCAAAGAGGTCCAGGAGGATGAGGGCCACAGTCTCTCCTCTGTCTAGGAGGGAGCGGATGTCGTCTGTCGCTGCAATGAGGGCGGTTTCAGTGCTGTGGTTCTACCCGAAGCCTGATTGGGAGGAGTGAAGATGTTGTTCTCGTCGATGAAGGAGGCGAGTTGGTAGTTGACAGCTTTTTAAATCACTTTGCTTGGTATGGAGGTAGGGAGATCATTCTGAAGTTCTTGAAGGTTGATGTGGTCAGCTGAGGGTTTTTTAGGAGAGGGTTGATCTTAGCGTGTTTCCAGTCATCGGGGAAGGAGGAGGTCTCGAAGGAGCGGTTGATGATTCTCTGTAGCTGAGGGGCGATGATGTCTGCGGCTCTGCGGTAGATGTGGTGGGGGCAGGTGTCCGTGGGGGCTCCAGAGTGGGTGGTCTTCATAGTATTTAGGGTGTCTTCGATGCTGAGGGTGGTCCAGCTGTCCATTGTCAGCTATGTGGTGCAGGAGGCGGTGGGTGTGGGTTCCTTGTGGAGGTTGTTGTCATCGAAGTTGTCATAGAGGGTCTTGATTTTGTGATGGAACAAGGCGCTGAGTTTGTCGCAGAGGTCCTGGGAGGGTGGGATGTCGGTGGATTCACTGTTGGGTTCGGCAAATTCTTTGATGATGCCAAAGAGTTCTTTGCTGTTGTGTGCATGGGTGGGGATTCCCTCCTGAAG
Source organism: Triturus cristatus (assembly GCF_964204655.1). Taxonomy (NCBI): domain Eukaryota; kingdom Metazoa; phylum Chordata; class Amphibia; order Caudata; family Salamandridae; genus Triturus; species Triturus cristatus. The sequence goes on from NC_140591.1 coordinate 800,932,807, forward strand.
TGCTTTCTTCCTTGAGTGTCTGATGAGTTTCTGGTGTGCAGTGGTGGCTGTTTTGTAGTTGTCGAGGTCTGCTGGGGTTTTGGAGTTTCTCCATAGTTTTTCAAGTTGTCTGCAGATTCGTCTGGATTCGGTGGAGAACCAGCTGGCCTTCTTAGCGTGAAGATTGGAGGATTTCTTGAGGGGGTAATGGTGTTGGCGCAGTCGGTGATCCATTTTGTGTAGGGTGCGGGCGGCTGTGGTGGGGTCTTCGTCTGAGGTGGTGGGAGCGGAGCCGCTGAGGGTGGTGGCGAGCTGGTCATCGGAGATCTCGTTCCAATTCCTGCGTTGGAGCTGGGGGGCGTCTGCTGGAGATGCTTGCTTTGAAGGTAGAGTGGATGCTGCTGTGGTCTGTCCATGGGAGTTCGGAGGTGAGGCTGAAGAAGATGGAGTTTCCTGCTGTGAAGATGGGGTCGAGAGTGTGTGCTGCTGAGTGCATTGATCCTGGTACGATCTGGCTGAGTCCGATGATGCAGAGGTTTTCCTGGAGGGAGGTGGAGTTGGGGTCTCACCATAATAAAATCATTTAATTATGTAGCAAGGTGCAACAGACAAAGGGACAAGGAACCAATAAAATCAGTTACTCATTCTAAAATAATGGAATTACTCACTTTGACTGCACAGTTTAGAAAACAGGCAGCCTAATAAGTTCAAATATCAGTCTGCAACTGCAAAAATCAGTAAAGGACAAACTATAGTGCCTAAAAGCCCACTTCCAATCTTGCTAAGCAATGTGTCTACAGCAGAAAATCCCTTACCAATTGCTTCCTAGGCACCTGTTGCTTCTAACTCCTTCAGATCATTTCATAGATGTGATATATTCTTCACATACTTTTTGATCTCCATGCTCTCATTTAAAACATAAGTGCAACATTGTTGTATGTATAACATTTTGCAAACTCTGCCTTCTTTCACGAGTAAAATGTCCGAAGGAAATCTACTCTGCCAAACCATAGCCGTAATGGCAACTAAATCTGCATTAATAGATAAAAGCACACCAGCTGTACTGGCTTCAAGCGTATCTGCCAATATAGACAATTTTCTAATATTCAGATCATTTAGAACTACTTCTAGAGAGGGGATTATAGGCAATTAAATGTCACCTACTATGTATGAAGCACTATGCTTCGCTCTCCCAGGAAACTCAATTCCCTGGTCATCTAATCTATTTACATGATACACTTGGGGAACACTAAAGCCAAATAGCAGCTCCCAACCCAATTTGCAGGAAGCTTGAAATATGCATTCTTTACGCACATATAGTAAACTCCAGGAATGGTCGGGTAATTTCCGTCAAATATCTTATAGGTGTACCCTATAATCTATGCAGGCATTCACTCTAACCCATCATCTGGGAATTCCAAACATTATTCCTTTTCCTTATGAAACATAACTTTCCCTGCTGCTCTCAATCTAAACTCAACTTTGGTTGTGTTCCAAGCGTTTTATATTTCTCCTCTTCCTTGCTGCACACCTCCTTTGAATTATCCCTTCCCTTCCTTGCTGTCAATGCAATTTCTTCCATTCTGTCTTCCAAATCTTCAATAAAATCCTTTTTTAACCTTAGTTGACTTACAGGTCAAATGTTATCCGTGGGCTCGGGCAGTGTCAAGCTCACCTTGGGACCTAAAGAAAGGCCACACAGTGTCCATATACTTAGCTAGCATTAGAGTGAGGATTCAAATGTTCATACATGGACACCTCTGAAAGAACTAAATCATAGTTTGAAAAATAATATTCAAAATGACCCTGATGATATAGAAGGCTTAGAATTATACTACGGATATACTATAAGCAAGGGGAATATGCTGATAGGTCATACCCTCAGATATTGATGTGGGCAAATGGGTGTGCAAATTGCATGAATTTAAACAATAATGTCAGGGCAAATCTAGACTGCTCGTGTACACAGTAATGTTAGGTTTAGCTTTAGGAGAATCTTGCTCTGCAGGGGAACTCAAACATATTAGTAAGCAAATCATTAAAAGAATAGTAATGATTGATAATATGACCACTCTTGTTATACACTGATTTACTGGGAGGATTAAATGCAAGACTCAAAAATAATATAAAACAAACATTTCTACTAATTACTTCTACTTGTTCAAATCTGCAAAACTGTTGGTTTATTTGCAATGAATATCAAGTTCAGTTTCCTCAAAGTCAGCCTCCAACCGTATACTGATCTTCTTGTAAAATTACATCCCTACTCTTCTACTGGAGCCATGGTCCTTAGTGTCCTCATGAAGTTCAGTCTACAGGTTCAGACATTCAGAGATATTAGTTGACTTCAGATCGGTCAGAATCAAAAATCAGTCATAAGGGTTCTTTCCAAAACTGTTTTTTTAATTCCAGTCACACTTGTTCTCAAGTCAGCCTCACTTTCAGCAAAGTATGTCCATTCAGGAGCTGATCACCTCCGACTAGGTACCCTAGTTCTCCATGATCTTCTGACAAATGGCTGTTTGATGACATTGTCACTTTGTTTACTTGTTTCAGCCTCTTTGTTAATAGTGTCTGGAATTATTCTTCAGACATTGACGCTCTCAGTCTCTCAACCCTCCTTGGTGATCTTTAGTTTGTTGTCCCCTGATCTGCTGGTTCCTTCTCCAGGATCAGAGTCTCTGCCTACAGCTTCTTCAGCTCGGGTCACTGTGGCTATTCATGGCTCGTTTACCACAGGCCCTACATTTGTATTAGGTTGACTTCGAGACACGTGTTCACTCTTCTTCTTCCTCTGATCTGCACTGGGTTTGGCCTTTGTGAGTCAATCAATCAAAATATCTGTTTTTCGGCTTGTGCCATAAAAGCAAGTTATCAACATGAAAGATACAAAAACATTTCAGCAAAACATAATCTTAGTTCAATAAAAAATTAAAGTGCCCACGTGCAGTTCGTAATACATGTATATCCCAAAATATTTAAAAAGCTAATATATTTTCCTAATAATTTAAACCAGTAACCTCAGTGTTAACATTTCATTAAAGGCATAAACTCATTCAATGGGAGAAAGTGATCCAGTGTAATTTAAAGTATTTATATGTTGCAAACTTAAAAAAAATAATAATCTGATTGTTTCCTAATATTAAAAGCCACTCTTATGACATTTAAAATCGCATAACAAGTGTCTGGTGATCCTAAACACTCCAAGAATACAAGCCCATCATTATAATGTCGCAAATTCGGCTTTCACTGAATAGGAACCAACAAAGAAAGCCTCAGAGCTGAATACAAAGTGCAAAACAGTATGAAGTGACAAGTGCTTTGCAAATGAACATTTTTACAACAGCAAGGAGTTAAATCCTGTTGCCAGGCCCCTCACAGGGGAAAAGCAAATTTAAAATGTAATATACAAAGCCTAAGGATTATAAAATAATGGTGATGAGTAGGTTTTGAGATCTGTCCTAAATAGGGCTCTGTGCTCCTTGTTGTTGACACTAATGAATATTTGACTATGGATTCCATGGTCTGGGTTTTCTTTAAGCGTAAGTTCATGCAATGGTCCAATTAGCGTTGCTTGACCCATTCTTTATATTCTGTTCTAAATTATAAAAGGATTTATGTGTAATGCTTGAAGGCCTGTAGATCTCATAGATTTCCTCAAGAATAAAAGTCAAGGTATGTGGACAATCGATGATGCTGGTTCTGACAAGGCTAGCCTCAGGGTTACCCAAACTTAAATCCACAGCAATAATGGAGTAAGCCCAATCAGACTGCAACTTCTCTCACTCTCTGGGTGTGCAAGGCATAATTCCAGTTTGGAAGGCTTCCATATTAAATATCAGGGTTCATAACCAGAATTACTTAATAGGGGCCATGAAATCGGGTTCCAAGTACAACATCCGCACGTGTTTCTTCACTAAAACCCAGTTGACAGGACAGAGGTAATGTGATGGTTCTTGCCTTGGAAGGGAGTTGCCAACTCAACCTAGTGACAAATAGAACACACCACATCAGCCAGGCCTTTACGGTATTCAAGAACCATATCATCCGTAATATTCACAAGTGCAGTTGAAGGCACAGGGGGATGTTTAATGGAACAATTTTGTCCTCCAATGCAGGATGCTTGTCAGACTCATCAGTATCAATGGAAGGGCATCATGCCATTTCGAAGCTGAGGATGTACGCACTTTAGCAAGTCAAGACTTCAGCATTCCGTTTAGCTTCTCAACTATACCTGAAGCTCCAGGTCTGTACCTACATTTGAACTTCTGATCTACCTTCGATGCTGCACACAAAGGATTGACCAGTTCATTAGGTTGAGCCTAGAGCAGCGCATGCGCTGCTGCTCAACTTTTAGTAAGGGGCTTTTCAAAGTGCTACACTGTGGCCTACAGCTTGAGTGCATGTGCGCAGGCATGCGCTTACGAGCAGAGGCGCCATATGGCTTTCCTCTCTCGTCATGGGTCATCAGTTTTCAAGATACGAGAGCTTTCTTTCACATTCCTGAAGTCGATAGCTTCCTTGTTGCTCTTTGTTACTACAACTGTCCACAACATAGAAGTTAATACGGTATAGTGTTGCTTCCTGGCCAGTATTGTATCGACATGGCTGGTGTTTGTATGTCACGACCGTTTAAAAAAAAATAATTGAAAATACGCAGATGGCACTAGTTTTTCCAATTTCAAGCATGAATTGACATTTGCACAAACAAAAAAAATGTCACAGCATAGGTATTTTAGAGATGCAGAAATACATTGATAACATAAAATGCATAGAATTTTAGTCGAGCAGCGGTTTTCCTCCCTCGTTTCTAAGTTGTATCCAGAAACAGTTTGGGGTATTTCCATGGCAACGCGGCCATAGCTGGGCTTTTACTCGCCTATGAAATGTCGTCAATTAGTTTCAAATAAGACATTTCTGGTCTCTCACAGGAGTCGCGTTTCAAAACCCTGGCATGCTCAGACTTTGGAATCCCCGTTTACACCTTATGTCCGTCTCCTCTTACCATTCGCAGATACTAACAACACTACAGATTGGCCGAAACAACACAACACTTCCACCCCCGAAGGAGACAAGCAGCCCTCGCTCCCGCAGGGAGAGGGGATTCTTCATTAAGCACCTTAGAACCGGACCCTTCGCAAGGAAACTACCATTATTTGACTAAATGCGGCTAAAACTCCCAGGCGTAAATTGCTTTTGTGAGAGAAAAATGCAGATTTCTAGAGAATCTAACATTACAGGACATGTGCGGAGCTGTCAAATAAATGAGCCCTTTGAATATTTTTTTCAAGTCCGCTTCTGGCAGGCCGGCAGCCCTTTTCAATCCCGGCTGCCACGCACTGATCTCACCCTTGTCTCCTCGAATCCAGGGAATGGAGTGACGCGAAGCAGCCTTATGAAGCCTGTTGTGACCCACAAAACCCGAATCTGTTTTCCTTTCGGTTATTTCAGCTGTGTGGAATGTCCGCCTCATCAACAGGTGCTGATGGCAGGGCTTTCATTCCATAGCGAAGTCACCTGGTTATTGAGTGCGGGCACCGACGGGGGAAGTTCATTCTGACATATTAATTGAAGGATGTGTCTGTTTTGCTCTTTCTCAACAAGTTATGTGCGCCTTTCTGTCAGTCTAATATGCTTGACTCTATCCAATAATGCCTTCACCAACATAGTGCCTAGAAGGACCCATATCTTGCTTTGTGCGCCTGCGTTTAAAACGCTTGTGTGCCTAGCATGATACTTTTCTAATGCCAGTCAGGGTCACTTAATTAATCTATAGAGCTATTATACTTTGGTGCATAGAATAAAATCATTTTATAGCATCAGTTTAATTGTTTACAGCATTATTGGCATTCCTATCTTCCATCTTACCTTTAAGGGTGAATCAGTATTAAGGGTTAAACAACCTTCGAGTATCAACCTGACAAACTTATTTTGTAAAGCTAAACTATTTGTTTTCATCAGAAATGAACTGTTCTTCTATATATGGAGTGTTTGCTCTCTGAGAGCACTGCCTTTCTTGGGAGAGCACTGCCTTTCTTGGGAGACCCGAAAAGATCTCCCAGGATGTGGAAAGAGCAAAGGTGATTTACTATAGAGTGCTACTCGCCGAAAAGCGCTTTGACGCCTCGTCAGGGGTAGTAAGCGCTATATAAATACAACTTTAATCACAATTACTATTTGTGCCGCAGGCCTCTTGCACAGTTTGTTACTGCACCTAAGTGCATTCCAAGTATTTCTCCGGCGCTTTATCTTTACCAGGTCGATCTACTGAGCGCTATTTAGGTGTAGGATATCGCCTATAGACCTGTCCTTTTATGCTGAGAGCCGAGTAATTATACAAGTGCTTGCCGAACTTGCGCCTCTTTATTTCCTGCCCATCACCTGTATTTCTAAAAGAAAAAAGATCGTTTCGCCTCTATATTTATTCACATAGTCACCGTTGATGTTCCGGCGCTTCCCCGCAATTTGTCTTTCAAACTCACGGAATGTGTGATCTACTCAGCTTCGAGGGGGGGAGCGGGCATGTGTGCATAGCCCTTGTCTATAAACCTCGTACCTTATAAGTGTTTAGCCATGCAACAGTTGATGTTGTTGCACCAACGATATTGTGCTGCATAACTAAATACTTATAAGGTCCCAAAAGCGCGACCTATTGGCAATGCCAATGCTTGTTTTTGAAGTGCCTTCCAAGATCTGATTCCAGGGAAAATGAAATCCCAAATTGAAAGATTAATTCTCTGAGTAACAGTGTGGCCACAGTAAGATTTTAATTTCTCCTCATAGGGTATGCCACAGAAAAATACAAATCACCACCAAAATGTAAGGGAGACCATTGCATACAGGCATCTCAATGAAGTCAAGCTGCATGCGATTGAAAGAACCATCTCATCTCTCTATTTTGCTTGTGACAACTACTGTATGCCTTCATGCATTCAACTGTTGACATATGCACATCTGTGACATAGCTCTGCTGCAACTACACAAAACCTAAGGTTAAACCATGAAGTCAGACAAAACGGTCTTCTATCGACTGAAACCAAAACCTTATCCTGCTCTGATCGGTCTTCATGCTCGCACTCTGGTGCCTCTTCCTGCAAACTTTTCACCTCTTCCCACATGTTAGCAGCAGTCAACAAAAGGCTCGTAGAAGTGTCACTTTCAGTCTCATCTGAATAATCTCCATTGAAGGTGCAAGACCACAGTATCTGGCTAGCTCAAATGCATTGCCATTGCCTGCGGTAACAACATAATTTCCACACTTGTGTGTTGCACACTACTCAGCAGTACCTTCAGCAGGCATCTGCAATGCCTCAATTTGAATTGGGGATCCAGATAAGGTCATAAATCCTCGCTGGGACCACAACTGTCCAAAATCATGGACCACACCAAACCCGACCTGGCTGTCAGTGTTGATTGCGATTCTTACGTTTTCAGAGACAGAACAGGTTTTAGTAAGAGCAATCAGTTCACTCTCCTATGCAGAGGCTAGATTACACAAACCAGAGGCTTCCACTACACCATCTAAGGCTGCTTTCAAAATCTCTCTTTCATTTCATAAACAATAGCCATCCACAAACAACATATTATCAGGCCCTTCCAGAGGGACATCTCGAATGTCAGGTCTTGGCTCGGTACACAACTCTGTAACATGCAGGCAGCCTTCGTCTATCTCATCATCATTTACATCATCAGCAGGTAAAGGTAACAGTGTGGCAGGATTGAGACAGGAGCACCTCCACAGAGTGCTGTTCTCTGCAGCGAGGATAACCTCCTTATATTTTGTCAGTTGGCTATTGGTCATGTGTTGGGTTCGAATGTGGGTAATCAATCAATTATTTGTAGAGCGGTGCTTGTCACCTGTAAAGGTATCTAGGCCCTAGCGGGGACCCAATGGTTCATTCAAAGAGCCAGGTCTTGGGTGTCTTGCTGAAACCTGGTAGAGTGGCAGAGGTCGAGAGGTGCAGGGGGAGGTCATTCCAAGCCATGGCTGTGAGGTAGGAGAAGGAGCGACCATGGCCTAAACTTGGCAGATGCGGAGTTTGCAGGCGAGCGCAAGGAGGCACAGCAGAGGTTTCTGGTAGGTTTTTGGAAGCTTAGGCAGTGGTGGACATAGGCTGAGTTGTGCAGGGCGTGGATGAGCAGCTTAAATTGGCATTTGTTCTGAATTGGGAGCCAGTGGAGCTCTTTGAGGTGTGGGGTGATGTGTGATCCTCATGGGAGATCGAGGATGAGTCTGGCTGCAGCTTTCTGTAGGTTTTGGAGTCTTTGGAGAAGGTGCTTTGTGATTCCTACGTAGAGTGTGTTTCCATTGTCCATTCGACTGGTGATCAAGGCATGGGTGACGATGTGTCTGCAGTTTTTGGGAAGCCACTTAAAGATCTTGTGTAGCATGTGCAGGATTTAAAAGCATGAAGATGATATAGCATTGACCTGAGAAGTTTTGGAGAGTTTACCATCCAGTATAATCCCTAGGCTTCTTGCACAGTCTGAAGGGGTTTGTGTGGGGCCGAGTTCTGTCATTCACCAGGATGCATCCAAGGGGGAGTTCTTGTTGCCAAAGATCAGTACTTCATCCAATTGGCAACACTGGTTATGAAGTGGTGGACGTTCATCCTGGTGATGGTGGGATCTTTGAAGAGGATGAGTTTGGGGTTGTCCACGTAGGAGATGATGTTGAGTCCTTGGGATGTGACTCCGCCTGCAAGTGGTGTCATGTAGGTGTTGAAGAGGGCGGGGCTGAGTGATGAGCCTTTTGGACCTCCACAGTTGATGTCATTGGGTGAGGAGGGAAAGGGTGGAAGGGAAACTCATTGTGTTTGATGGCGGACCCATCTGATGGCGGTTCGTTGGACTCCAATGTGGTTCAGTCTGCTAATGAGCATGTGGTAGAAGACGATGTTGAATGCGGTGGAGAGACCTAGGAGAATTAGCACCACTTTCTCCCCCTTGATTGTGGAGGGTCCAGATATTTTCTGTGGTTGCGATCAGGGCTCTTTCAGTGCTATGGTTGCTGCAGAAGCTGGATTGAGCATTGTCCAGGAGGTGGTTTTGTTCCAGGAAGGTTGTCAGCTGGTGTTTGATGGACTTTTCGAAGGCTTTAGCTGGGAAGGGTTAAAGGGAGATGGGTCTGTAGTTATTGAGCTCTCCTGGGTCTACAATGTTTTTTTCAGTAGGGCATTAGCCTCTGATTGCTTCCAGTTTTCAGGAAAGGTGGTCATGGTCAGGGAGGCACTGATTAGGGTGGAAGGTATTTTATCTGATCCTGCTGGTTCTGAGGTTGAAGATGTGGTATGGGCAGGGGTCGGTGGGGACCTTCCAGAGTATGGGCCTCATGATGGTGGTGGTTTCCCTAGTGATGAGGTGGTTCCAGGTGATGAGTCGGTGTTCCACTCTGGGTGTAAGGCTGTTGTGCTGTTTGTTGAAGTAGTTAGCTTGTCTACTTTGGGTGTTGAAATTCCTATCAATTTTGGCGATTTTGGCATGGAAGATGTTCTCGATGGTGTTACAGAGGTCCTGTGAGGGGATGATGTGTTTTTTTGCGGCTGCGGGGTTGGAGAACTCCTTTATGATGCTGAAAAGTTATTTACTGTTGTTGGAGCTTGTTTCGGTACGTGTTGCCATTGCCTTCTTCTCTGTGTCCTGTAGCTGTTGGTGAAAGCGGTTGAGTGCGGTTTAGAAGGCGTTGCTGTCAGTAGTATCCCTGATGATTTGCTGTTTTCTCTCAAGTTTCTTGTATAGGCGTTTTCGAGTACCTGAGGTCCTTGGTGTACCAGCTGGCTTGTTATGTGGATCTCCTGAGTCTTGTGTTGCTAATTGGGGTGATGCTGTTGGCACAGTTTGTGAGCCTGCTGAAGTTTAAGGCATTTTGGTGCAGGTTGTTAAAAGGATTGGACTGGCTGGTAGCCAGGGTTTCAGTCCATTCGGTTTCTAAGATTTTGCACCAGCTGTAGTGGGGGTCTCTGGGCGGCATGGGGTGGAGGGCTGGGGGGTGGTGATTTTGAAGTGGACAATGGAGTTGTCGGACCGTGTGATCTCTGTGGTATGTGGTGAACCCAACCCAGTATTGCTGGGCCTGACTTAGAAACATAAACTTTTCCCTGTATGTTCCTATAAGAGAAAACAATGTACGCATTAAAGTACCCCAAAATATCAATAGTCTCGCCCTGATATCCACCCGGGGAGATGTCTTTAGGTAAAAGGTTTCTAGTACCCCAGTTGTGCAAGAAAAGCTCATGTGGAATAATAGTGTACCTTGAACCTGTATCCACCATTAAGTGAATTTCTTTGTCATCTATGGTGAAGAGCGCCTTAGGCCTGACTTTGCGTTTCTCACTCGACACCACAGATGAGTCACCATCAACAACTAGGATTTTGTGGCCTTCTTCATCAAATAATGCACCATCTTCCACAGAGGCAACGGAAGAACGAGGTTTGCTACGGCAAACTCTCGCATAATGACCCACCCGACCACATTTCAAACATTCTTGTTTGGCTGCAAAACAAAACTTAGAGTCTGAAGGATGAACAGTGCTGCCACACCTATTGCACATGCGAGTCAAAGGCGACTTCTGTGTAGTGGGATTTTTGATGAAAGGAATTTTTTTGACAAGCTTCTTGTTTTTCACTGCAGCTATGTCAACTTGTTCTCCAGAAGAGTAAGTTTGTTCTGAGCATTCTTGACAGGAAATTTCATTGACGTCACCGGAACTCTTCTTTTCTAGTTCTTTCATACACCCCTGAGACTCCTCTACGATTTTAGCTAATTCTATTGCTGTCTGTAGGTTAGGATTTTTCGCTGCCCAAAGACGCTCTTGGATTTTCTTGTTATTGCACTGCACAATAAGTTGATCCCTAATAAGTTAATCCGTCATTCCACCGAACTTGCATTTCACTGACATCTCTCTCAACCTGGCAACAAAGTCATCAATTGACTCCCCTGTTCTCTGACTCTTTGTGTAAAACCTGTATCTATTCATGACTAAATTTTCTTCCTTCGCATATCTTACCTCCAGCCTACAAATAGCCTCTTTATACTCGTCAGGGACAGGTTGCCCATTTGCTTGTAATGCTTGAGGTAGATAGCGAAAAATGCGTTGACCCTCTTTGCCCAACGAACCTAGTAAGAGTGCTTTTTTCCTTTTTGCGGAATATTCCTGTGCATCTAAAGCATCTAGGTAGTTGTCGAACATCGGGAACCAATCATCCCAAGAAATGCTAGGTTGTCCTGGAAGGGCCAAAAAACTTGGAGGAAGAACTATAGAGGGGTTTTCGTTTGTCATGACTGACCGCACTAAGCCCTCTACAGAAAACAGAGAATTTGGCAGTTTAAATGAACTGAAGTCTGTAGTGAGAGAGTAAACCAAGAACAATGCGAGAACAGCACGACAGTACCTGAAAGATTCAGTGTAAATCCTCAGCAAACCAGGTCATTGGAAAATAGGATGGGACACACGACATGTGTGTCGCTGCTGGGAACGAAGCGCTGCCCAAATCCGAGAGAAAACAGAGTTTCGTAGCTCGGTGGCTGACTGAGAAGGTGTTGTCATGGAAACAGCACTAACCAAAGATGGCCGCCATGTCGATGACGCGGAGACGTGGAAGCGTAATTAGACGCTTGACGACAGCAGTCCAGGAAACTTCTACAGTGACGCCGTGTCTCAGGATTCTTGCCGTGAACCACTCTGCGTTGAAGATTCCATGATGTCATCAGAGGATCGTCACGATTGTCACCGTGACCAGAACCAGGCTCAAAGGTGAGTTGCGAGTGTTTCCACGCCACTTTGACTCAGACAATCACTTCTCCTTGTGCAAATCGTTTCCCACAGATTTGGCTCTGCCTCGCCCCTGACGCATAAAACGGTCCGTGGGTCCACTAGCAAAACAGGAGAGCTTATCACGCAGGAAAACAAAAGCTCAGTCCGTTTGCATCGGAAATGTCAGCATGCCTTGAGACAATACTGTAGGGCCGTTATTTCGAGGGTGGAGGTGTGGAGATGTTCCGCTCTTGTAGTCGAGACTTGAAAGCAGTAGTACCAAGCGTGGGTTGATGGATAAATCGTCGCCAAAATTGTTGTAGATAGAACGAGGTCCGCAACAGCTTTCTTCTTTAAGTTGCTTTATTGAGATACAGAGGAAATACAAGAGCGGACTCTCCACAGCAGAAGCCAACCGCAACTGCCAAAGAAGAGAACCCTGAACCATAAAGCAGCACAGAACATAGGGAAAGGAACATTCTACAAACCCAGAGAATGCTCAACATGAAAAGAGAACACAGGACATGTACTACAGCCTTCATTTGAAGTAAAGATGGGATTGAGTGTGTGGCCAGCAATGTGGGCGAGTTGGCTGTGGCCGAGGGTGACAAGGCTGTTGAGTAGGTGGGTGGAGTTGGGATCGGTGAGGTCGTCGAGGTAAAATTTGAGGTTGCCTAGAAAAATGTAGTCCTTGGAGTCAATTGCAAGGGGGCGATTAAGTGGGTGATTGAGTTGTAAAAGGGGTGCCCCATCCGCCTCGAGTCTGAAGTTAAGCACATTTCGAAGTGTAAGAGGGTATTCCATGACTATGAACTCACATTGGTGAATGCTGACACCAACTGCAGCTACTGCAACCCGCGACATGGTAACCCAGCAACACTGCGACTTATGGGTCAAGAGTGGCTGAGAAGTATGTGACAGGTCATTTGGAATATCCGTTCATTTGAGTTAGTACTGACTGTCAGCACTCTTCTTTCTCAGAACATTATAGTATGAATAGCTTTTCATAGTCAGGTATTCCTAGATGCAGGGTTCAACACTCCGCTTGACAAAGCATTCTTGCATTCCTTGTCCCATGATAACTGATCAGACACATCTTTATCTGCAAGCTTCTGTACAGGCTTTGTCACTAATGAAACAATAGGAATCCACTGATGACAGCAGCCTACCATTCCCAGAAATATCATGACTTCTCTCTGCATTTTGGGAGGGTTCATTTGTAATATGGAAGAGATTCTCTATTGAGTCACTTTTCTTGCTCTTTTCTCATTGTGATATTCTAGAAACAGGACATATTTCTGACAGTATTGCAGTTTGGTTGGGACACCTTATGTCCATTTTTAGTCAAGTGATTCAGCAGAGTAATAGTATCTTGTCTGCACGCTTCATGTGTTGTTAATGTCACCAATAGGTTTTCTATGTACTGTACCAGGGCTGAGCTGCATAGCAACTGCAGTCTCTAGATTCTTTTTCAGTATCTGATTGAAAGTTGAGGTTCTTTCTGTATACTCGTGAGGAACTTGGCACCATTCCAGAACTTTATTTTGGGAGCGGACTGCAAAGAGCAATTGACTGGCCTCATGCAATGGAATGGAAAACAATAGTTGGAATAGGTCGATGACCATGAAGCACTCAGCATCACAAGGGATCTGAAACAATGTTACAACTGGATTTGGTACTGCAGAGCAAAATGGGACAACAATATTATTAATCTTTTGCAGGTCCTACACAGCCCGCCATTTTCAATTTGGTTTCTGTATGCCCATCATCAGGGTGTTACAGGGACTTCCAAGAATTCCTTTAAAATGTCTTGCTCTAACATGGACTCAATCACAGGAGTGATTCCAGCCACCCCCTCTGGGTAGAGGTTGTACTTCAACATTTGAGGGAATTCAACATTCTGTGAACGAGGTGCTTTCTTTCCAGTTTGTCATTGTTTCAAGTGTGTGTTTTTCAACATTCTGCTTTATAGTAATTCTCACAGCTTCTACACCTTTAATCAGACCAGTGTCATTCACCAGTGTAATCACATACTTCAACCCTCATAGAGTACTTTAAATTGGGGGTAAATCTTCCTTTGGCAAAATGGGGAACATCACAAGAGCTGCCTTTGAGTGTTTAATTTGAAATCTGCGTCCTCATCTTGTGCTTGGTGCTCAACACCATCTGGTGAACAATAAATCACAAAATTGTGTTTGCACAAATAGGTTTCCTACCTAGCAGATTAATGGGAATAGAGTCACATATCACAAATTGATGGTTCTCCTCAAGGGGACATATTTTTCTGGGTACTTTGACTGAGACAGAAATCATGATTTGTTTATTTGCAATGCCTATGCCTTGGACTTGTTATCACAAGAGTTCTAGGTGTGGGTCTTCTACTGTCCTTACAGTAGAACAGGTAGTGTTGGTGTCGATCAAGAATGACACGCTTGTATATTCACCTCTCCATCTATATATAACCACTCGGTCTTCCACAAAGACTGCCCCAAGCACAACATCTCCCATCCCTCTCAGACACCATTGTGATTGTTCGGACCCTGGATCTCTGAAACTGTTGAAGACCTGTTGGAAACTGTCAGAAGTCAGGAAAGGGTTCTGTTGAATTCTGGGGTTTGAGTTTGGGTTAAACCTTGTGGTATTTAGATTATGCTGCATTAGCAGAGCTAAGGACATGTTGGGATTTCAAGGTTCTTTCATTTGCATATTCTGTGTTTGCATAACATTCACATTAGGCACTTGGCCATCAAATTGCATTTGATTTGTATTAAATCTACATTCTCACTTCCAGTGGCCCAACCAAATACAATGATAACAAGGTTTTTTTTCTATAATATGGCTAAATCTGTTGCGGAATTCGGATCTATTTGCATTCCTCAACCAATGCCTTGTGGGATACCATTCCCATTTTGCATAACATGACCACCACCTTGATATGTAACTCCCTGCATTCATGCACCAACACCCGAACCATAACCATGATTCGCCAGGTACGAACCATTCTGAAATTTATTCTGGGCTAACTTTGTCTGAGCCAATATTAATTTCTCCTTGAATTTCTTCTGTCTGACTTCCAGATCATCACTGCAATACTTTGCATATGGCAAAATCTCATTTAAGGGCTTTGACTGACAACAAATTACATTCTGCTGGATGTGTAAGCTGATCTCAGGATGCCCAAACCAAGAACAAACTAGGACAAAAAGTTACTGAGATTTCCTTGCTCATGCTTTCAATGCCAGTATGCTGACAACTATCTGCATCAGTCTTTCATAATAAGCATGCACTGACTTTTTGGACTCTTGAGTAGTTCTCAAGATTTTCAACCAATTAATCCTGTTCTGGAGAACCTTAGTTTTCAGAAAGTTAACCACATGATTATACTTTTCCATAGCAATGGCAGAGGGAGCATGATGTTGAGCATCCCTTTGCGGTTCTGCATTCTATCCCTGCACAGATATTTTACACTCATTTTGGGACAACAATGTCTAAGAAGGTGTTCAGATCCACCCAAAGCACCTTCGAAATTTCACAAATCTGTCGACGTGTATATATCACTGATCCTAAATTTCTCTCCATTTTGGAAATTGTATGTAAATGTAAAAAGATCACCATGACTCCAAGATATATGGGCCCCCAAGTACTTCTCTCGATAGGCCCTGATCTCTGAGCCACTCTTGCTAGCCTCACCATTTGGCCCTCCAGTATCACCGTCTTTCTTCTTCTTCCTCACTTTATTAGCCCATCGTTTTTTGATCTTTTGAGTATAAGTTCATTTCTGAAAGCTCCCAACGTATTCCTTCAAATGTATTTTTAATCCAGTCGTTTGCATTGTGTTGAGAGTTTCTTCAGTCATAAACATTCTAAAGTTCTTCAGCAAAGTTGGATTCTTAGACAACTCAACCCCAGACTCTGCAGCTAACCCCTCTGAGACTTTGTGATCCTAATACATGCACCTAGCAGCCTCTCTGCACAGGAACAAGAGTTTTTCCTTGTTATCTCCATTTATAAGTTCCAACTTCAGAGGCCCTTTTAAGATTTCTTCAAACGTTATCTTTGTTTTCACCACATCCAATGACCTTGCCAGGGCTTTTTCCTCCTCTGGGACGTCTGACTCAGAGCTTTCATTACTCCTCCTCGCCTCTGGGTCTGCATTAGCACTAGTGTTTGGAACAATGGGAATAGTTATGGCTGGAGGAACTACTGTGACTGGGGTGATGACAGTTTGGAGGCACTATCTGTAGTGCTGTGGCCCCCATAGGCATACCTGTAACAAATGGTAATTCTCTCTCTTGGGGACCTTGTTCTGCTGTTGCACTCACACCCAGGTCAACAGTGGGCGGCAATCTTCCAAATGCTTGATTTCCTATAACTGTTTGATTTCCTCCTCCAAGCTGGGCAACATTATACAGGGGACGAAGAGAAGCTAACAAATCATTGAAAAAGTCATGGCTAGAGTCACTGTTACTAACTTCATCATTCTTTGCTTCAAACTCACCTCCCACCTGAACATTCTTTCTCCTTGTTTTTCTGCTAGTTAGGAAGGGGTATATCCTACCTCCATCAATCACATCTTTTCTCCTTGCTTGCTGCTCTGCATCCCACTTTGCATCCATCCCACCCTGGACTGTCTTTTGGCTTTATTCTGAAATATTTTCTTCTCCTTTACATGTCCTGCATGCTCTCATGCATACAAGGCTTCTTATTGAGCTAGGTTGGAGGCTTCATTTCATACTCCCCTCGAATTTTTGGTTATTCTCAAATTAAAAGTGCCATATGGAGATAACTGTAAGGAGCCTTTTGAGTATTCAAGTCCTAGGGATTGTGAATAATCCAAGCATAACATACAAAACAAGTATAGCAAAGGAGCCACTCCAAATTATCAGGACAGTGGCATGGGTGTGATATGTAGTTAGTGGTACATTTTGGAGCAGACTGTCGCAAATATATTACTGAAGCATGGTATGGTAGTGCACGTCATTTACAGACAGCACATTGTTTTATTAAAGTGGCTACAAAATTTGCACTGGCATGTGGATGTACTGGTACAACTATGTAGTATGCAAACGATAATGTGAGGAAATCAGGTTTCAGCAAAAATTTATCATTTGCACATCACCAAATAAAGACCCATATGTACGAAAACCTGAAATTGCTATTTCCAAATAGCGTATCCATTGAAATCACTATTTAGGAATTG
Source organism: Triturus cristatus (assembly GCF_964204655.1). Taxonomy (NCBI): domain Eukaryota; kingdom Metazoa; phylum Chordata; class Amphibia; order Caudata; family Salamandridae; genus Triturus; species Triturus cristatus. The sequence continues at coordinate 800,949,739 of NC_140591.1, forward strand.
CAAAAGGGTATGTATGTAAACGCCGATTCCCGAATAGCGATTCTTACGGATTCGCATTCGCTATTAGGAAACTGCAAATTTGGAAATCACAATTTTGCGAAAATTTGGAAATTGAGCTTTCTGGATGCAGAATGATGATGTCAGAGTCAAGGTGGTGTATAATTACAGGGTGCAACCACAGGCCAGAGGCCTAAAAAGCTGCTGAAAGCAAGGAGTTCCCCTGCATCACTGCTGCCAGTTCATCACACCATTTCCAAGGAAGACCATGGCTTCTGAAGAGGGGAACATGGTCTCAGGGAGCAGCAGGAAGAGAAAGGTCAGGTTTTCTGAGAGGGAGCTTGAGGTTCTGACCAAGGAATGGTTCTCTCACATGGACCAACTATTCAGGAAGGCCTCCTTCACAGTACCAGGGGCCCAAAAAATGCAGATCTGGACCAGCATCCTAGAGAAGGTCAACTCCGGAGGAGTAACACAGAGGACCATCCCTGAGATCCACAAGAGGGGGTACGACTAGGGAGTAGCTGGATAGCAAGATGGTAGAGGGACGTGGGACAGACAGAGGCCCTTCACAACACTCCCCTCTGACTCGCATGGAGACACTCATAAAGGGGACCCTTGAACCCACGAGTATGGCGGAAGTTGCAGATATAGGGCCTTATTATGGTGTGGCAGTGGGCTGCCATGCCAACGCTCCGCTGCCACACTGCCAAAGCATAATGCGGCCGCCCAACACATTCCAACTGAAATCCTGCAGCAGCTGGCTCATGGCGGTGCAGTGCTAATGCTCATACGTGAGCCTTAGCAAGGCACCGCAATGGGAAAGCCATTGCATGTTCCTGCGAGGCATGAACTGCCAAGTCCATGCCCCGCAGGAACTGGGGGTGCATGCAGACAGGGGGCACACAATGTGCCCCCCTAATGCATCCCCTGGTGCAGAGACACTAGAGGGCCCTAAAGGGCCCCCATTTCTTTCCTCACTGACACACTTTTTTATGGTGGGCTAACCGCCATAAAAACTGTGGCGGTGAGGAAACTCCTAATATGTTTGGTGTTGCACACCCTTACTTCCAGTGCCTATGAGATCATGGTCACAAGACTTCAAAGTCTAGGTGATTCATGCTTAGATAATCTGTAGGAAACTCTAAAGAATTAATTTGGGTACAAAATTGATTTATTTCACATTTTTAGACATTTTGAACCCGGGTAGAAAAGCTATTTGCTCACTTAAATTCCACCTAGGGGCCCGGTTTCGATGCTGGATGGACCTGAGACTGTCTGACATCGATTCGGTACTGGGACCGACCGACCTCCTATCAGCGGTCCCAGCCCAGCAATTAAGATGCGACGAGCACTGTCCAGTCGCACTCCTAAGCTTTACAATGGGAGCATGCATTACGAATGGAATGCATGCTCTCATTGTTAAGAAAAGAGGTGCAGTTCATCCCTGCACCCCGTGGCAGGCAGCTCAATGTGCCTGCCACAGGGTACAGGGATCAACAGAGGGGCACTATAGGTGCCCCCTCGCCCTCCAACCGTAGGCCGTGCACCCATGGGAGCCTGGCATGGGGCTCCCAAAGTCTACATCCTGCAGACTTTATTTGTGGGAACGGCCGGCACAGAAAGTCTGTCGGAATCCGACATTGTAATCCCTCGGGCAGAAAAAGCTGCCCTTGGGATAACTGGGGGCTTTCTGAATGGCAGATGGGCTCTCCAAACCCATCGGAAGCCATTCGTAAATCCAGTTCGGATTCCTTTCTGACCAACTCCATCCAAATGGGTCGGTCAGAAATTAATCCGAACAGCTGATTACGATGCCATAGCGTGGGAATGGCTCCGACTGAGGGTCGGAACCGTTTGCTACTGCATCATAATCGGCCCCTTGGTGTGTAAAGAAATTAATTTTTTTGTGCAAAATCTATGTACAGTTTGACCCAGGAAAAGAGATTTGCAACTATGTAGATTCTGATAATATGGTGGAAATTTAACATCCACTTATGTATGGTTTATGGTGTGTTTATTTGGTATTTCACGGAGGTTCTACTCGCGAAAGTAGATAGAAACCCACAATCCTATTGATTTGTGGTTATTCACATCCTTTTACTGGTAGTTTCAACCTGGAAAATGCCTACAATTTACTCCTATAATATGTAGGAGTATGTGCATTTTCAAGATGGAAATGGGGAGTGACCACACCCAAATTAAACAGCACTTTAAAGGAAGGCATTTCTGCACTGGGAAAGACATTTCCCTCAATTAAAAGCAAAAACAGATTTAAATGTGCTAATGCATATTTACGTCAGATTTCCTTATGCAGACATTTCCACCTTATGTCATTGGTTTACTCTGGAAAACTATGACTGTATTTTTCCAAGAGTACTTTTGGAACACTTGATCCTAACATGGGAGTAATCCTACACGGGCACTTTATTAATTTCAATTACTTGGTTAAGGTGTTTTCCTTACTTTTTGGGGCGTGAGTAATCCACAAAAAGTGCTTGTATAATGCAAAGTGTCCAAACTGTTATTAGCAATGGCCATCTCTTTGGGTATTAGACTCTGGCAATGGTCATTTTGGCATGGACAATACATTCTCAATTTGGGGTGAAAAGGATTGGACATATTTGTTATAAAGAAGTCAACTGGCAAAGCGCACACTCACCTCTTGCTGGAAAGCAACAACCCCCCCCCCTTCGGACTCAGCCTGGGCTATCACCCTCTTCAAGTGGGTTGGGGCAGAAATTAAAGCCCTTTACAAGGAGGAGTCCAGGGGGCTCCACAGGTGTCCCATTATCTCCTTCTGGGATGCCATACTGGAGGGAGCAAAGTCGACCTTTACCAGTAAGGCATCACCCTGATGCGCCTACTCTTTCCTTACCCTAAGCACAGCCTAGCATGGCTTTCTTCAGAGAATGCACCCACACTATCTACAATGCAAGGCTCCCCTTCACCTATTTTTGCCCAACCCAGTTGCCCAATTTCATCGACCCATCCCTCCACATAGCATCTTTCTATAGCCACTGCTTTCCAAATACAACAAGCCCACTTGGCCCCTCTCTCCCTAATCTTCCCTAACCCTCTCACCCCCTCAACAGGTTTACTCAGATGCCAATCTCCTTTGATGGCCATATATTCTCCCCTCTTGTATGCTGTAGACAATATGGACATAAGAATGCTTCATGGTTGTGTGATCCAGCTGCATACACTCTGGCTGTTCTGATTGTTATGGTTTATTTAAAACTTTCAATAAAGCATATATTTTTTTTAAAGTTATGAAGAAATCAGGAATGATTTTAAGGCTTCAAGGGTGTGCCTCAACGTGTTTATACACCTGGATTTTCATTTGCAACACATTGTGCCCCAAAAACATTTTAGAGGTCATTTAGATAGCCAACCATTGGTAACATCAAGCTCTGTCTATCAATTTAGTGCAGGAGTCTCCGACCAGTCGATATCGAGCTACCAGTAGCTCCCAGACACCTTCCGAGTCAGCCTTGAGTTAATTTTTAAGGAAGCACAGTGTCACATTTTCCTTTTAAAGTTAAGGGAAGTCTGTGTTTATTTTACATTATTATGAGGTTGCAGATAGCAGGGTCTGTTAATGAGCAGGGCTCAGTCAGAATTATGACCTAGGCTGGGCCTGGGGCACAGAGCTAAAGAAATGAAGCAGTGAGGTAATTAACTCTTAGAAAAAAATCCTTGTCAACTCATTATTGGAGCTGAGAACAAAATTATGTTTCTGCATGCTGTTAAATGGAAGAAAATGTCAAATGAAAAGTTACCTTAATGATTACGTTAACTCTTCATTTAATTTTCTGCCATTCCAAAGTGTCTCTTTTACAAACAGCAGAAATGGGAGAAATTTAAAGTACAGAACATTTTTCCATATTTTAACAGAATTGCTGAACATTTTTCCCATTAAAACAAATGGTTGCATGTTTGTGTTAAACATGTAACGGTGCCACCTATGACACACAGTGTATCCTGTAACAAGTTCAAGCAACACAAAATCTCAGTCACCCATACACATATATCCCATTCATACACACACATGTTCATACATCCTCAAAGACCACGCCCTCACTGACACACACAGCAATCCTGTCATATAGCCCCTAGTCAAAGTATTTTGTTCAGACCATAGTATCTAGCTCTATGGACATTAGGCATATACTCTGTGAAGCTGGGGGTGGGGGTGTCTGGTAACAATGCACAAGTTGTTTAGCCTTCAGTAGCTCACTGTGTTTTTCACTGATCAAAAGTAGCTCACACTACTGAAAAGGTTGAAGACTGCTGCTTTAGTGTAAGTTTTTACTTCCGAATGTTGAGTTAAAATTAGACTTTGTGTGCAGTAACTCAATTACCGCTGCTATTATGCGAAAACCTACCCACATAAATACCTGCGACTTTTTGCTGATGGTAATAGATAATCAATTATTTTTGTTGTTTGGTGTGTTTGTTTTTTTACCTTGTCTGTGCACCAAAGCGGCAGGTACCCTTCCAACTTCCCCATGACAAAATCCATAGAAATAATACAATGGGAGAACACTGGGTTGCTGCTGTGTTTGGCATATCTTGCAGTAGTCGTACTTTAGTGCTTGGATTTTTATAAATTCAATGTTCACTGGTGGCGTGAGCTCCTGCTTCTGAGTCCTCTTTGTTGGTATTTTGGTTTATCTGGATCGCTTTTTAAATAAAGCAGTAGATTCTGAATTTGATCCTGTGTCAGAGGGATAGAAATATAGATCTGTCAATATTGGAGTGCTGTGATCACCTTTTCTGATGGAAGAAACGTAATGATATTTTTATTGTCATGGGCCTGAGCTTTTATGTTTTGATAAACCTCAACCTGTAAGGTCTCTGGAACCTCTGTGATAGCTTTTACTCGAATGCATTGTTCCTCTGTCTGATACGTTAGCCTGTATAACCTCTGTAACATGAGTTATAGGAGTTTTGATGTGCCTATAAGATGTGTGTAACCTAAATTGTAGCTTTGCTGTCATATGTAAGATCTCTGTAACTTGAGAGATATATCTGCTGTCATAGCCGTGAATCAGTAAGCATGTGTAACCCAAGGAATTGGGTTCCTCTCTGAAGCCCTAATTTATCAAATATGTATAACCTGATGGATACTGATACGTAGTTCTGCCATCTGAAATCTGAGCTTGTGAAATCTGTGTAACATGTGAGATAGCCCTTCTATCTAATGATGGGGCCCGTACGGTCTCTGTAACCAAAGGGGCAAACCTAAGGCCTAAGCGTATAAGATCTCTGTAACCTCATGGTTGCTGCAGTGGAGGCAATTATGCTATACCTGGTTCACATTAACTCTCATGCACTAAATGCTTTGCTGATACAAATAAAATTTAACAATACTCATAAATATTTGCTTTTCGGGTCTTTCTAGGTCTTGCCTGTGACAGCGCCTGTGCTGTTGTTGCAAGACATTTTGTTAGCTTACAGTGGGCTTACAGCCCGCTCAACTATTGGTTGGCTTCATCGTCAAACTTATTTGCTTGCTTCTCTTTGCTCAGTGCATGCCATCTTCACTTCTTCTTCTTCTTGTGTTTGACCCACCCCTGGAACATGGCCCAAGTAATTATGTCCTTCCACTGTGCTCACTTTCGGAGCCACTTCTTTCTTTTTGTTGCAGTACCCTGTATGTGTTTGCAGGCAGTCTCCCTCATGTGCTTCTCTCCCCCCACTCCTCCATGTGGCTGTTTCTTATCCATTTGCTTTTGTCCTCCTCCAAGTTTCTTGCTTACTCCCATTCCTTAATTTGTAACAAAATGAGTGCTGGTGTCCTAAGCTATGCTCAAAAGCCTGTGTTGAGCTCTATTAATATCAGCATGCTGAATACCAAGGCTGCATAGTCTGGAATCCACCGCATGCCTCTCTAATCGACTACCAAACACGCCCTGCCCCTTTATCTCACTTTTGCAGTTTCCTTCTTTCTCCATTCGAGAGTTTTCTATTTTTTCCTCTTCCTCCTTCTTTCTGTTTGTTTTTACAGAAAATGTCAAATGAGAAAAAATAAGTGCAGATCCCCAAAAATGAGTGCCAGTGGCCCCACTGGCTCAAATTAAGCAGTGTTTACCCCTTCCCACAGCCTGTGTTCTTGCTTAACCCCACCTGCTGTCCGTGTTGTTGCTCAACCCTCTGCTATTTGTTGCTGCTTTCACACACGTTCTCTCCATGTCATTTTTTGGCCCCTCTGTGCTATTGCTTGCCCCCTTCATGTTGTTGCTTGCCCCCACCCATAGTCCAGGTTGTTGCTTGCCCCCTCCTGACCTTTCTTCTGTTGCTTGCGCCATCCTGCCCTCCTTGTGGTCGCTTGCACTTCCCTATGTTCATCTTGTTGCTTGCCTCTCCCACCCTCCCTTGTCCTTCTTGTTCTTTGCCCTCTCCAGCCCTTCTCTTACTGTCCGTTTGGTTGGTTGCCCCATCCCGCCCTCCTCTCAATGCCCATATCATTGCCTGGTCGGTCTCGCCCTCTTTCCATTGTCCATCTTGTTGCTTGCCCCTTACCACCCTCCCACCGCTGTCCATCTTGTTGCTTGTAACCTCATCTCATTATTCCTTTTGCCACGCCTGCTCTACCAAGACAAAACTTTCATGTTATGCACAAAACACTCCCACCATACTGTTGCTGTTGCTGTTGCATTACACCCACCAACCCTCCGTCCATCACAGAAAAGTACTGTGACACGGACACTACTGTGTCATAATTCTTTTTTTTTAAACTTGTGATTTTGCTATGTGTGCCCCAAGTGGCTAAGGGTGTACCCAGATATGGGTCCCTTGCTCGCTGCACCACTGGAATCAAGCTAGCCTTGCTGATGAAGTATGATACCCTGAAACGGTTCCTAGGAAGCTTGTTTCAAGTCCAGAGAGGACCTGGCCTGGCAGTTCAGGCTGGACTGTTCCCATGGGGGACAGGGTCAAGACTGATTTCTATATGGCTGTGTCCAAACTAGGGTGATATGGTGAGCAAAATAACGGTGGACTAAACCCACATCTGTGACTGGGGGCGAGTGTTTGAAATGTTTCAACACTCTGTCCATCATTTTATTTTGTGATGTTACTATGTGTGCGCTAGGTGGCTAAGGGTATGCCCAGACTGTCTGTGCCACTGGATTCAAGCTAGCCTGGTTGATGAGGTGTGATACCCCGAAACCGGTCAAAGGATGCTTGTTTCCGGTCCAGGGCGGATCTGGCCTTGCAGTTCAGGCTGGACTATTCCTATGAAGAGCAGGGTCAAGACTGATTTGCATATGGCTGGGCCCAAACTGGGCTGATATGGCGAGGAAAATAACGATGGATTAAACCCGGATCTGTGACTGGGGGTGAGTGATTGAAAAGTTTCAATACTCCATCCATCATTTTATTTTGGGATGTTACAGACACTGCTGTGTCATAGTTCTTTTTAAAAAAAAACATTCATGTCATGCACCAGTACCTCCCGTCTATTGTCATTGCTTTGTCCCACCCCCCTGCCAGAACAAAAAAAGCTTTGTGCGCGGACACTACTCAGCCATGCTGCACAGCCAAGCTACTGTGCAACTTGGATAAAAACATTGGCAAAGTCAGTAGCTCATGTAGGTGAGACCTACTGGCTTTGCCCATAATTGTTTCTGTCTTTGGGTTTATATTTCAGTCTTATGTACTTGCTGACGGTTCTCTGACAAAATTTCGAAAGTCAGAAATTCGACCTACACAAATATCGCAACACTAATATCGATGTCAAGAATATCGACATTGGAGGAGCCTAGCGCTTGACCAAGATGGTCGCGTGAGCTTTGAGCTCCCGAGACCCTCGCGCCCTCCGTCGACTATCCTGTCTCTAATCCTGTCTGTATGCATGGCATCGTGCAGATGACTCGTCAGGGAGGCGATTGATGCTACCCGAGGTCGGATCGCCCACCGGGAACCGGAGTTATGCATGGCGGAAGATTGAGGCCTATCTCTGAGGGATGCCAGGGGCTTGAGTTGGCAGGATGCCCGACCTCTAATTGAACAACAGCGGCCAGGCGAGGTGTGAACTATCGGACGGAGGTCCCTGTCCTTTCACTTTCACTTTCTCGCCCGTTGTTTGCCCTGCCCCGGGAGTGCTCTCGGCTGCTTTATTATCCTCTGGACGCTCTGCGCTCTACTCTGGCGGCCCATTGCAGAATTGATCACTCCTGATTCCTCTCGCTGAGAGAGGGCCGTCTTTTCTTTTTTGAACCGACCTGCTTGGTGCCAACCATGTCGGGCAAAGCAGAGGTGGATCGGCTGAAGCCTAAGGCTACCAGGCGGGGAGCCTATACTCAAGCCAATAATATGGACCGCTATGCCCAGCAGAAGGGGTCGCCGGGTGGATCGAGCCAGTCGCCGGATGCACAGAAGACTGCCTCACCCTTGGCCCCGGAGCTCTCGCTGCAGGATGTCATGGGCGCGCTCGAAGGGATGCAGACTTCGATTGGGAGACAGTTTGATGCCCTGGCGCACAAAGTGGATACCATCTTGGTGGACGTTAACCTGATCCGCGCGGATTTGGGCAAAACAAATGAATGAGTTAAAACCCTGGACCTCAAGACCACGGGCCTCGCTGATGATGTCTCGGAACTACAGTCCGAGGTCCGTAAGCTGCGGACCGAGAGTGATCTCTCCGCCCGTCGGCTGGAGGACTTTGAGAGCCGGGCCAGGCGCAACAACGTGCGCGTTATCGGGGTCCCGGAGTCCTCGGACGAGACTTCTGTAGACCTGCTCGTGGAGGACTTGGTGCTTAATCATCTGCAGCCTAAGGGTCTTGGGAAGTTTTTCGCAGTTGAGCGGGCCCATAGAGTGCCGGGTGGGAGGCCCAAGGTGGGAGCCCCACCGAGGCCGATTGTCGCCCGGCTCTTTCATTTTCGAGATCGGGACGCTATCCTGCAAGCATCGAGGGTGACGGGCCCGGTCCCCTTTCAGAACGCGTCGGTGAATTTCTATCCTGACTTCACCCAGCAGGTGCAGAGGCAGAGGCAGGGTTTCCTGGGGGTGAAGAGGCGGCTTCGGGAGAGGGATCTGAAGTATGCCATGCTCTTCCCTGCCAGATTACGTGTGGTGTACGAAGACCGAACATTCTTCTTTGAGTCGCCTGCCATGGCCGATGAATGGCTGGACGCTTTGCCCCGACGACAGACGGGAGAGGACACTGCTGCAGACGGGGACAGTGGCCGGGATGGGCAAGGTTGAGCCGGACTGACTCGATTTGGCTCTAGATAATGACTTGAACAGAGTGCAGTAAATGCGGAGGGTTGCGGGAGGACGAGGGGAGCTCTTTCCTCCCTTAGGGTGCTTTTTGTAGATTTTGGGTTTGGTAGGGCGACAGGCACACTGCAAGTTGGGGGGGCTTGGTAAGCTGCAGCAGGGGTGCAGGGTGGGGGGGATAGTTGGGATTTTGGGTTTGTTGTTGGGGGGTTCGTTTCTGCAAGGCGTAGTGATCATTTTCAGGACCGTTCCATGGTGGCTCTTCGGGTGTGGGGTGGGCCTCTTTGTGTTTGGGGATGGGGGGTAGGGGTTTAAGTGTTCTTAGCTGGAATGTTAATGGTTTGGGGGATCGCATTAAGCGCGGGATAGTCTTGCAATTCTTGAAACGGTCATTGGCGGATGTTGCCCTACTGCAGGAGACACACCTTATAGGTAACACATGCTATGCTCTTAATAGGAAGGGTTATAAATTTATAGCTCATTCGGGATTCTCCTCCGGGTCCCGGGGTGTGGGCATCATAGTCAGAGCCTCGCTACCATTTGAGGTGAACTCCACCATTGTTGACGATAGGGGGAGGTTTGTGGCGGTGGCGGGGAGGTGGGAAGGACGAACCTTGGTTTTAGTTTCGGTTTATGTCCCTCCAGCCCTGCAGGCCTCCACGTTTACCGATCTGGGTAGGGTCTTGCTGGATCTCCCGGGGGGTATGCTAGTGGTGGGGGGTGATTTCAATGCTGTCGGCTCTGGGCTGCTGGATAGGTGCCCGCCCAGAGACACTGGGGGGGCTCAGAAGTGGCTTCCAGATTTTCTAGACACACTCGGCCTGGTAGACTGCTGGAGGCTCCGGCACCCCACACAGAGCCAGTACACCTTCCACTCCGGGGCGCATGGTAGCCTCTCTAGGATTGATTACCTGCTCACTCTGGCTGCGCACGCCTCATTGGTGTCTGAGGCCAGGCACATGGCCCGTGGCATATCGGACCATTCGCCAGTGTGGGTCAGGCTGGATGTCGGCCGCGAGGGAGGGGGCAGGGTGGCTCCTATTAACCCCTGGTACTTTCGAGACCCCAAGATGCGCAGCGCACTGTTGAAGACAGTTGATAATTTTTTCAAGGACAATCAGGGGTCCGTGGACTCGGCAGTGTCGTTGTGGGAAGCATTTAAGACCGTGCTGAGAGGGGAGGCCCTCTCCCTTGTAGTGGCAGCCAAGCGGCGGAGAGATGGCGAGGTTATGCAGGTGGAGGAGGAGATCGTGGCTCTGGAGGGAGCGCTAGAGGAGGAGGTTACAGAGGCCTCACTGCATGAGCTGCGCTTGAAGCAAGCCGAGTATAAGGACCTGGTGACGAATGCCGCTAAGACCCTCAGTAGGGAACAGCAGGGCCGCCTGTATGATGTTGGTGACAAGGCCGGGAAACTCCTAGCTTGGCTGGACAAAAAAGAACGGGTTAATAGAGTAGTGCCGGAGCTGACGGGAGAAGGGGGAGAGGTGATTGTGGAACCTGAGAGGATTGTACAGTGTTTCTCTGACTATTTCCGTATGGTTTATGCCTCAGTGTCGGATAGGCCGCCCGAGGACTCGCGTGACCTCCTGCGGGATATCGCTTTGCCCTGTCTTTCTGACGTAGATAGGGATGATCTTGATGGAGACATAACGGTCGATGAGGTGGCAGGAGCTATCCGCGCGCTGAACTCGGGCAAGGCCTCGGGCCCGAATGGCTTGCCGATTGACCTGTATAAGCTGTTTCCGGATAGGGTTGCCCCTCACCTGCGCGCCATGTTCGTGTAGGCGCGGGGGGGTGGGACCCTCCCGTTGGATCAGCGACTGGCGACAATTGTTGTGATACACAAAGATGGTAAACCTCGAGATAAGTGTGCCTCATATAGGCCTATATCACTCCTTAACGCCGAGCCGAAGATTCTGGCTAAAATCCTGGCGGGCCGATTGGTCAGGGTACTTGGAGACTTGATCCACCCTGATCAATCTGGCTTTATTCCGCATCATAACACTGCGTTAAACCTTCGGCGCCTTCATGGTGTGATCGCCAGGGCGGGCACGCTGCGAGAACCAGCTATCGTGGCGTCTCTCGATGCCACAATGGCCTTTGATACGGTGGAATGGGCATATTTGTGGGCTGTGCTAGCCAAGTTCGGCTTTGGCCCTGGTTTTGTGAGCTGGGTGAGGTTGCTGTATGAGGGACCCCTTACGAGTGTGGTGGTAAATGGCCGGGCATCGACTCCGTTTCAGCTTGGGAGGGGCACTCGGCAGGGTTGCCCCCTGTCGCCTCTGTTGTTCGCCCTCGCCCTGGAGCCGCTGGCGGCGTGGATACGCTGGCACCCGGATATACGTGGACTTAGATGGTCGCCCGAACACGAGGACCGCATTTCGCTATATGCTGATGACATCCTGTTGTATCTTGCCTCGCCCAAGAACTCACTTATAGTGGTCTGTGACGTTCTTACGTCTTTCGGTAGGAATTCGGGTCTCGTCATCAACTGGAGTAAATCGTATTTATATGTTCTGAGTGGCGAGGTTCCACCGGTCCCGCGAACTTGTTCGATCCAGATCGCCCAGCAGGGCTTCGTGTATTTGGGGATCTTTATCTCCATGGACTCCGCTTTGCGGTATAAGAGGAACCTGCTTCCCCCCCTGGCGCGCCTGCGGCGGGATGTTGAGGGCTGGCGGCGGCTCCCGCTCTCCCTCGTCGGGCGCGCTGCCTTGTTCAAAATGATGTCTCTTCCCCGGTTCCTCTACGCATTGCAGAATACTCTAAATTGGGTACCGGCCAATTACTTTCGGGAGGTCGAAAGCCTCCAACGAATGTTGTTGTGGGATGGGCGGCCGCGAATAGCGATTGCTAAGTTGACGCTTCCATGGTATGACGGGGGTATTGCGCTTCCAGACATCCGACGCTATTATTGGGCCACCCAGTTGAGCGCGATTAATCATGGTTTCTATGGCCCGGCACTCAGCCCCGGTTATGCCATGGACAGATGGTTGCTGCGCGGCGGTAACTATCATAGAGCGTTGTACTCGCGGTCCCTGGACTCGTCCCTCACGGGGCCCACTGGGGTGGCGGTGCGTGTGTGCGTGTGTGGAAGATGGCGACTGACTCGCTGGGCTGGAAGGATAGGCTCACCCTGCTACCCCGCTGTTTGAATCTGAAAAATTGGGTAGGCTTTGGCATACAAAAGGTTTTGATAAATGGGACTTGATCGGCATCTCCAGGGTTGGAGATGTGCTGATTAAGGGTAGGGTGAAGTCCTTTGAAGAGTTGCAGAAGGAGTATGAGTTGGGGACATCCAAGTTTTTCCGCCATGTTCAGGTGCGTCATGCCCTGCGGTCAGTCCTCGTGGAAGGTGAGAAGGTGCCTGAGTCCTCTCCGTTGGAGGACCGGATCCTTGATGGCCATATGCCAGAGAGCACGATCTCGCTCATCTACAAGAAATTGATAAATGTTCGGGCGGATATGCTTCTGGGGCTGCGGGACCAGTGGACTAGGGACGGACTCGAGCTGGATTGGCAGTCTGCTGTTTCCTCTCCTAAGGAGGTTGCGATCCCGTCGCGTCTGAGGCTGGTGCAGCTCAAAATACTGCATCGAGTGTATGTGACGGGGCCAAGGCTGGTTCATATGGGATTCTCTGAGGAAGGCCTATGTAGGAGGGGCTGTGGTATGGTGGGTACTTTCCTGCATATCATTTGGGAATGTGGTGTCATCATGGAATTTTGGAGGAGAGTCCATGCAGTGATGGGGGAGGTGACGGGCATTGTTATGCAGCCGGAAGCGCGGTGTTGTCTCCTGAATGTCTGGGGGCCCACTGATCACGATGAGGCACAGACCCAGTGGGTGACTCTGGGTAACATGGTCGCTAAGAGGGACATAGCGCGTTTGTGGGGCTCCGTGGGGCCCCCCACATTGACCGCGTGGAAAGAAAATATGGACTGGAGTATGCTCAGGGAAAAGACAGTATATTGCGCTAGAGGCCGCCCTCGGAAGTGGCATGCCATCTGGGGGCGGTGGAATCAATACAGAGGGGGAATATGTCTTGCCCCTGATTTGGATCCCCCCGAGGAACAGCTTTCTTCTTGACATTCTTTCCAGCTCTGTATACAGATGTGATTGTTAATTGACTTCTTGGGCCTCTGCTTTTCCCCCTTTTTCCTCTTATCATAGTACTGTGACTGTTAGACGATCGGGGTCCGGCCTCCCCTGAGGGGCAACCACCATGGGCATTCAGTGTTTCTGCCTTGCTGGGGTTTGTTGTGTGTTTGTGTTTATTTAAAAATGGAACCTTTTCACTGCTCCTTTACTGCAATGTGGACGCTTCTTTCTCCTCCTCTACCGAAGCTGCCGAACCTCCGGGTTGTCGGCTGAATAGCGGTGTCCAGACTCTTGAAGAAATAAAGGTTTTTAAAAAAAAAAAAAAAAAAAAAAAAAAAAGAATATCGACATCCTATCTACAACATGGTAAGTACAAAAATATCGAAAATAAAATATAGATGTCAAAAATATCGTTTTTAAAAATATCAGGTTTTTTTTGGTTATAAAAAATATGTTAAATAAACATAATAATACTTATAAATAAAATAAACATAATTAAATATATTTCACAATGTTAAAAATTAATAATTAATAAATATAATTTATTAAAAAATTAATTAAACATAGACATATAATATATAATATATATACTTACTTAATAATGTTTTAATAATTATTTTAATAAATTATACATTATTTAAAAATGTTAACAATTGCAAAAACATTACACACATAAAACAATAACATAAATAAAAATTAAATAATTATTTATAACAAATTAAAACTATTACATTTAATTTTAATATTGTTAAAATTCATTATATACTACATTAGCTAAAATAATAAAAAAAATATTAAATAGCAGAGACAATAAAACTACCACTCCAGCTCCAAAAAAAACAACAGAAAGGAAAATGTTGGAAAGCGTAAGGGTAAAAATTACTATTCCCACTCCAGAGTGGAACAGTAGGGAAAGTGTTGGATAGCGTAGGGGTAAAAATTACTATTCTAACTCCAGAGAGTGCAACAGTAGGGAAAGTGTTGGATAGCGTAGGGGTAAAAATTACTATTCCAACTCCAGAGAGTGCAACAGTAGGGAAAGTGTTGGATAGCGTCGGGGTAAAAATTACTATTCCAACTCCAGAGAGAGCAACAGTAGGGAAAGTGTTGGATAGCGTAGGGGTAAAAATTACTATTCCAACTCCAGAGAGTGCAACAGTAGGGAAAGTGTTGGATAGCGTAGGGGTAAAAATTACTATTCCAACTCCAAAGAATGCAACAGCAGGGAAAGTGTTGGATTGCGTAGGGGTAAAAATTACTATTCTAACTCCAGAGAGTGCAACAGTAGGGAAAGTGTTGGATAGCGTAGGGGTAAAAATTACTATTCCAACTCCAGAGAGTGCAACAGTAAAGAAAGTGTTGGATAGCGTAGGGGTAAAAATTACTATTCCAAATACAAAGACCGCAACAGTAGGGAAAGTGTTGGATAGCGTAGGGGTAAAAATTACTATTCCAACTCCAGACAGTGCAACAGCAGGGAAAGTGTTGGATAGCGTAGGGGTAAAAATTACTATTCCAACTCCAGAGAGTGCAACAGCAGGGAAAGTGTTGGATAGCGTAGGGGTAAAAATTACTATTCCAACTCCAGAGAGTGCAACAGTAAGGAAACTGTTGGATAGCGTAGGGGTAAAAATTACTATTCCAAATCCAGAGAGTGCAACAGTAGGGAAAGTGTTGGATAGCGTAGGGGTAAAAATTACTATTCCAACTCCAGAGAGTGCAACAGCAGGGAAAGTGTTGGATAGCGTAGGGGTAAAAATTACTATTCCAACTCCAGAGAGTGCAACAGTAGGGAAAGTGTTGGGCAGCGTAGGGGTAAAAATTACTATTCCAACTCCAGAGAGTGCAACAGCAGGGAAAGTGTTGGATTGTGTAGGGGTAAAAATTACTATTCTAACTCCAGAGAGTGCAACAGTAAGGCAAGTGTTGGATAGCTTAGAAGTTAAAAATATCATACTTATAAATAAAATAATTCTTTAAAATAATTAATAATTTAATTATTAAATAACTCAAAATTACTTACAAATACCAATAGATATTTATTAAAAACATAACTACCAATAAATAATTAATTAGCAATAAATTATTAATAAATACCAATAAATAATAATTAATGAGTATTAATTACCAATTAAAAAATATTGAACAATAAAAAATGTTAGTCCAAAAAATAATTATCAAACACTAATTACCAATTAAAAAATATTAAACAATTACATATTTTTTATACACAAATTATTAATTATTATACATTATTTACCAATTAATAATTACTCATTAGTATATTAATTAGAAATATCAATAAATAATATTTAAACATATGTAATTACCAATTGATTATTAATCAACAATAAATTATTTGTCATAACCAAATTATTATAATTTGAAATATTTACCAATTAATAATTAATCTCCAATTAATTAATTATCAATACCCAACAACAAATTTAATAATTACTTAATTAGATTTCAATTACTTCCAACACTATTCCCCTATAAACACACAAAGCACTCAAATAATAAAATAATACAGTTAACATAATTATCAACTAATCAATTAATAAAAACTAATTACCAATTAATAATAATTCATTACCAATTAATACTTAATTAACAATAATATACTTATCAATACCAATAAATAAATAAACATATTACTTAATTACAATTAAATTACTTCCCACCCTATTCCCCTATAAACCCACAACCCGCTACAGAATTTAAACGCAAAATTTATTTTAAATTATTTTATAATTCTTAATAATTTATAATTAATTTCATATAATTAAATTACTTCCCACCCTGTTCCCCTATAAACCCACAACCCGCTACAGAATTTAATCGCTAAAATTATTTAAAATTAATTTATAATTCCCAAAAATGTATAATTAAATTCATATAATTAAATTACTTCCCACCCTATTCCCCTATAAACCCACAACCCGCTACAGTACTAAAACACAAAATTAACTTAAAAAAAACATTATTAACATATAAAAATTGTATACATATATTTTTAAACCAGTAGAACACAACAATAAATAATTAACACATACATATTAAAGACATAATAAAACACATAATAATATTATAAATATAGATATTAGTGACATGGATATTAGTAACATCGATATATTTCATATTGATATTACTAATTTCGATATTACTA
Source organism: Triturus cristatus (assembly GCF_964204655.1). Classification (NCBI taxonomy): domain Eukaryota; kingdom Metazoa; phylum Chordata; class Amphibia; order Caudata; family Salamandridae; genus Triturus; species Triturus cristatus. The sequence goes on from NC_140591.1 coordinate 800,966,234, forward strand.
ACATCGAAATAAATGAAATCGATATTACTTACCTTAGGGTCGATATTCTGTCCATAGATATTCTTGACATCGATATTCTGTCCCTTCGATATTCTTAACTCGATATTATTGTAGGTCGAAATTAAAGTTTCGATATTTAGACTGCTCACCCTTGCTGACACCTATCAAGTTTCGATGTACTTAATAGGGGCGCCAAAATATGTATGTGCTAATGGACATAAACTTTTTTAGATGGTTTTGATGCTGTTCATTTTACCTCAATGCCTGCACCATATGATTTATTCAAGTAAGTGCACTAAAGTGTGGTCAACACGTTTACATTTTTTGTAAATGCTCACAAAAGTATAACTGCAGGTGCATATGTGTTTTTTATGGCATGCTCTTTACCACTGCCTTTAAAGCGCATATTCTTGTAAGTAGTACTGTCCAAGGAGGAAAATTATATAGTGTAGTTTTTGGGTGGATTAATAGTGCATCCAACACTGATGTCGTAAACCAATTTCCAGTCTTTCCTGCAGAGTTTACATCTATGTCAATTTATGAGCTTGAAATAGAGTTAGGTGGTAAAGACGAATCGTTTGATTTCTGGATAAAGAGCTAAATGTAGAACCTAGTTCGCCAGTAGAATTTCCTACACCATTCTACTCTATGTTGAAGAAAATACGTCCATTGACATCTGCCACAAGTTTAGCTCTTCCCTAGAAATCTTATAATTTTGCTTTGTGTTTCAACTCTAAATTAGGTGGAAGGCACAAAATAGCTACATGAATCAGTCCCCCAGCTGTGTAGATGATTCTTTTGATACCATATCAAATATTCACTTGCCTTTGTGGGCATAAGTGGCGCCTTTATCCCTTATCTTGTGGTCTGCACTGATAAACACAATATTGTGCCATCTGTGGCATAAATGGGAACACCCTGTGAAAGTCCATTTTGTGTTCCATGCAGGTGGTCAAAAAATGTTATGCAACTACAAGTCTGACAGGTCTTCTCTCATTTGTAGCCATAGCATTGCTGGACTGTGTTAGATTGCAAAGACTGCTAGCTAACTACCTCACTGGTCATTATAGTGGGATTGCGGCTTCCGTGTTTTATAACGTTATAATTCTTGGGTGCCTACAAACTCTGTATAAAGCTCATCTCTAATTTTCTTACTAGTCTTTTTGTTGTGCCTCTAGTCGCCTGTAATGACGAAATGACATAGCGGCTTAACTGTCATAAGATATTACAACTGAGTTGTGACACCATAATGTCTGCTGTGTGTAGCACCAGCCAAGGTGAAATAAAGGTCATAGAGCATAATTGCAGTTGTATTTTAAACACTTCTTCTACTTATGATTGTTTTTTCCAAAATGAAAAGTGAAACGCGAACTTATCTCAGCTGTGAGCAGCAACAAAGGAGGAAGATGGCTGCCACATACAGGATTAAATAGGCATTAGAATATAAAGGATTACTATTCCAAGTTCTTTTCATTGGTTTGTAGTTGCTGCTGTGAGTTGGCAATTAAAGAGATATGCATAATATTGGCCTCCGTGCCTTGCCATAAAATCGCTCACCGTGTTATTACTCAATTTTGAGCACAATCTTTTTTTAATCTGATTAACATGAAACTGTTTCTAATATGTTTTTTTCAACAAATAACTAACATCTATTTGTTGTTTTTTAATTCTTCACTACAGATTGCACTTTTATTCTTAAAGTCTGGATTCATACTCTCGATTTCATATGAAAGAACAAGATCCCAAGGATTTAAATGATTTGTGGGATCATGTATTTATTATGTCTAAAGTACCATCTACTGCATGTTAAAAAGATATTGCGGATCACCTTGCAGTTCCATGACCTTCAAAGGAACTTGGTCTCGTTCCTCTGTATAGTCACTGTACTCCTCTATAGCTTGCAATATCCTTATAATAAGAAACAGATGTACCTACTCAACTGTAACAACTTGTTACAGTTTAAATGTGATGTTATGATTTCTTCTACCAGAGCCAGCAGCCAAGGTGAAATGCAGATCACAAGGCATCCTTCCAGCACTACTTTTAGTTCTGTTTTTTATAATGAATAGTGATCAACATAAGAGAGATTTAATTATTTTCATTTATTCGTTTAGGAGTATTATATAGTGCCAGCATGACTAGAGGGTATCAGAGCACTTTACATCGATACATGTTCATAACAGATCACTGATATAAACATTACAACTGAATTGAATCAAAACATATCAGAGTATAAGCTCAAGTTAGGAAGAAAAATACCAGTGGAGGGGACATGGACTTGTGTGCGGTGTATGTTGCCAAAGTTGAGATGTTGGTTGAGGAGGAGATCCTTTAGCTGTCTCTTGAAGCGCAGGAAGGAGGGGTTTGTCCTGATATGTACTGGAATGAAATTCCAGATTTTAGGGGCATTGCTCGAAAAGTAGCTTGTCATGGTTTTCTGTTTGTTGGCTCTAGGCGGAATGAGAAGTAAGGAAGTTCTCAGTTTTCCTGTCTGGCCTGCCTTTTTGAGTTTAGAGACGACGTTAGCTGGTTTTCCAGTGTGAAGGCTTTGTGAGTTAGACAAGCAGCTTTGAAGCTACAGCGAGCTTCGATTGGGAGCCAATTCAGATCTTTCAGGACAAGGGAGATGTGGTCATATTTTTTGATTCCTGTGACCATTCTGGCTGCTGCGTTGAGAGTGGATCTCAGGGGTGCAAGATGGACTTTTGCCGTGCCTGTGAAGGTGGCATTGCCGTTGTCTAATTTGCACAGCAACAGTGCCTGCTTGGTGGTTTTAAGATAATTCAGTGGCAGGTAGGCTTTCATTTTGTTCAGAAGTGTCAGGTTGTAGAAATAATTATGTACATTATTCTGTATATGATCCTTCATGATCAGTTTGGGGTCCAGTGTGATTCCGAGAGATATGACGAAATCAGCTTGGGTTAGATAGCTTTTTAGAGTGTTTATCAAGTATATCCATTCTTGCATCTGGGGGGACTGCTCTGTCTTTCATATGAGAACTTCTGTCTTATATTGGTTGAGTTTTAGGTGGTTGCGGGATAGTCATTGTTGTACTTCTCTGAGAGTGGCATTTAGCCAGTGTATGTCCTCTAGTGAGGAGATTTCCATGTAGAGAGCTGAGTGTTATCTGCGTATAGATGTAAGGGAATGTTTTTTTGGCTGAGAATGAGAAAGGCTCCCTGTAAATATTGAACAGTGTAAGCGAAAGGGCATAGCCTTGGGCTATACCCCAGGTAATTGCTGTTGTGTCAGAAATCAGATTGCTTATTTTTATTTGTTGAGAGCGGTTCTTTAGAAAAGATGTGAACCAGCCTAGGACCACCCTGTCAGTGCCAATCATTTTTGGGAAGGAATACAGGAGAAGCTTGTGGCCGTGTCATAGGCCGCTGATAGGTCTGGGAGTATGAGTAGGCAGCATTGGTCTCTATCCAGGGATTTGTGAAGGTCATCTACTATGTTTAGAATAGTTGTTTCTGTGCTGCATCCTTTTTTAAAGCCTAATTTATGCCAACATTTTTATTTTTTGCTCACCATAGTTCATTACAAGTAGAAAGTGACTCTCTATTCATGCTACTACCAATTTTGAGCTACAACCTTTTGAAATCTCATTTACATTAGACTAATTCTGAGTACATTAACTTATAACAGCTTTTTGGTGTGTTTATTTTCACACTACATATTCTATTTTTATTCTTCATGTTTGCAATCATACTATATCTTTCTTATGCAGACACCAAAGATTTAAGCAGTTTAAGAGATGGATAATGATCTGACCGTGTATTATGAGGAAAAAAATACATTCTGCCTTAAGTTAAAACAATATTATAAGTCACCTCAGATGTCCCTGACGTTAAAAAGGAACTCAGCCTTTGGCCTCTTTTTTTTATATGGTCACGGACCTCATTGGTGTCTTGCGATATAAGGTAACAGGAGGTACTTTATCCCATATATAATATATAGCTCTAGCTCTTCTTCCTGACAGATATTGACCATCTCCACTGGCAGCCCAAACAAAAAATATTGTTTTTTATAACACACGTTTCCTATAAAACATAAAATGAAGAACATTGTGTTTCAGAGGCAGTTTAAAGATTACATTTTACAAATGCAGAAATCGGTCTGGGAAAAAGAAGGCCTTTTTGTGTCCTTTTCAGGTCGAGCCTGGGCAGCGCATACGCTGCTCTGCGTGGCATGCTGTATTCGAGAATGGACTTGAATCCCCGCCCACTCTCCATGTATATTTTCCATTGGCTTGTGTCATTGTCCTTCGTAAATGCTGGCTTCTGATTCGTTAAAAGGTTTGTTAGTCCCTCCTTAGTACGGCCTTGTCTTCATTTTGTAACCTCCCATGAGGACTGGCCCTTTTACTTCTGTTGTTACACGGTATGTCGTAATTAGTCTGTAAGCACTATTTTCCTTAATGAGTTTCTCCTACTGCAGGCACAACATGCTTTCCTGCAACATTCAGCACACCATGCGCGCTTTCACTTTCCAGGCAGCCCGGGACACTGGCGGCCGCTTCTTTGAAGTGAAATAGGTCTTGCATTAAAAAGAGTATGAGCTATTGGCATTGTATTTTATGTGTTGATTATCAAAACAGATAAATAAAAAGCATTATCATTTACAATGCCAATAGCTTAAACTCTCGCAAATGCAAGACCTATTGCATTGCAAATGCTAAAGTCTGGGGTGTAGATTGATTACACAATTACATTTTCAGTCTAGAGATTTCATAAACTTTTAGTATAAAATCCATTTGACTGGAGAGAGCGACATCAGCTACCTCTGATGTATCTCTTCTTTTTATAGGCTAATTTCATTTGGCTACTTTGTTTTCTTTCTTAAAGGAGAATTTGCCTAGCCATGATAAACTGTTTCCCTCCCACCCCCTTGTCTTTTATGTGGCTGACAATACAATAATGAGGACCTGTGTCACACTTTCGTATGCTAAATATCATTTATGTTCATATTTTGCTTGTGACAGTGTGAAATCGTGGCAATTAAAAATCTGAAAGGAGTTACATGCTGCAGACACATCTCCAGTGATGACGGGACTCCACAATATTTATTCCCAGGCCAACCTCTCTGGTGCTTTGCTTGTTTTCGAAAGGGCAATTTGCGCACTTAAGGCCAGATGTACAAACATTAGGAATACTGATTTCCTAATTGCGATTCTCTCCAAATTGCAATTAGGAAATTGGGATTCCTAACGTATGAAACTCGTGCAGTTTCATTTAGGGTTTCCTTGTGGTTTGCAAATCGACCTACCTCAAGATTATTAATGATTTTAATGCAGCCTGTTTTCCTCAAAGGAATGCGTTTAAAAATAAAAAAAAGTAACCTTGAAGTTTCAGTTTTTAAGAGCTGGCAGGGGTCTGTTGGACCACTGCCTGCTCTTAAAAAATATAATTATTTACATTCTCAAAGTGGAAGGGGTCGCTTTGGGACCCCTTACCATTTGCAAATGGGGTACCACCAGTTTTAAACTGGTGGTAAAGTATCATTGTTTTGCGAAAGCAATACGCTCGCAAAACAGTGATACATACAATACCGATTCGGTATTTGGAAGGGACACCCTAAACACGCCCGTCCAATACTGAGTCGCATTTTGTTAATTTGAAAATGCATTTTTCAAGCCGCAAACAGCCCGATTCTACGAATCGGCCTGTTTACGACTGGTAAAATGCTTTTTACATCTGGCCCAAAATTTGCATGCACCTACCTGCTTTGGGAAGCTGCTTTGGAAAGCTAGATAAGAATGACAAAATGACAAAAAGTGCAGAGTGAAAAATGACGTCAGGGTTTTTAATATTCTTTGAATACCCCCTCAAAACCCCAAAGAAGCAAGCTTTTTTTGCTTATGTTTGCGTGGACTCAAAGTAGAAAGCATTAAATCTTCAACCATTGACTCTGCCAATATAGCATGTAATCATGACTCGTGGAGGGCAAGTAGCTTTTTGAAGTGCTATACAAAAGACTTATACACCCAGCTATTGACTCAGGTCCCAAACGTTTTTGCAAAATTAAAACTTACTGGAGCAGCGCAGGTAAACTTTTGGCAGTAAACCCCACCTAAGCAGCAGAGGCGTAACACAGGCCCCCGCATCCCCTGCAGTGCGGGGGCCCCCAGCTGCATGGGGTCCCCTCAGCACAGTACTCAGGTCTGAGCGCTCCAGATAAAATCCGGAGCGGGACCCCTCTGTGCACATTGCAGGGGGGGTCCCATAACCTTCGTTACAGCACTGCTACGCAGACATGTATAATTAGTATCTCCTCCAGGGCCAGACTGGGAACCAAAACCGTCCCTGGCAAAGTGCTCGGCTGCTCCCCTGGGGTGGTGGGGGTGCGGCCGAGCTGTTTGCCAAGACCGGTTTCGGCCAATTTTTTTACAGGGGCCGATATTGCAGCTATGCTGCAAAAACCGCCCTGTAAGAAAAACGGCCCCCATGGGCTTAAAACCGGCCCCCACCCTGGCGGTACACCGGGAAAACTCCCAGTGACCGCTATGGCCAGTCTGGCCCTGGTCTGCTCCCTGCATTGTCGACTTGTACTCTTACAAACCTTTGTGAATCAGTGCCGAAACATCAAAATCCTTTTAAGTAAGAATTCAGAGAGGGCATAAACCTTTCTGTTTATACTAATTGTATAAGAATATTTCGTGAATGTTCACATTTTATTCCTAGGAGAACATAAAAAGAGTACCGCGGGGTACTACTTTATGTACTCCAGAATGCTTTCCTCAACAGGCCCTTAGAGCTACAATCAACACAACTATTTGTGAAGCATTTGGGGAGAATATATCTGCACAATATCATGTATACACAATGCAGGGACAAAATTTAAATTAGGCTAGCGAAATTCCAGACTTTCTCAAAATTTCATCTTATGCACTTGTGTTATAATGTTACTCACTTTGTTTTACTTGAGATACTTCCTTTTACATATTACTTTTTCCCTATTACAGTTTTAGTGTTTATATTCTTTACAAAAGAAATCTCTGGCCACCTGGAATATAGATCCATCGCAACAATGACAAAAGTGTCAGAACCATCACCATGTAGAGGTCCCAAAATATCAAGAGCAATGTCTTTCCATGGACCACCAGGAAGTGACCTCTTCTCCATAGGTTGAGTCCTGATCTATAAAGATTTTTCACTGAGGGAACATTGAACACATTCCCTAACTAAACGTTCAATTTGGATATCCATCCCAGGCCAACCAGTAAGTAGAGCGTATTCTTTCTTAAGTTTTTGAAATGCCAAATCTAACAACTCCTTTCTTAGTGACACAGGAGGAACAAGCCTGTGACCTCTCCACAACATTCCTTGACAACTAGACAATTGGTCCTTCACAGACCAAAACTCCTTTACTGATAGTCCTCCTTGTTCCTTATGATGCCACTCATCACGAATTAAATTCAATACATCTTGAATAGACTGATCTTCTAGACAAGCAGCAGACCAACGATCTTGAGAAATTACTTTATAGTCAATCCCACAAACAAAATCATGAGGTAGACTAAAAGCAGGATCATCTTGATTGTCAGAGTGGTTAACAGGAACTAGTCTCGAGAGCGTATCAGCAACAAAGTTTTCTGAGCCAGGAACATGCTTGACAGAAAAATCAAAATCTTGCAAACCAACAATCCACTTAGAGATTCTCGGTGAAATAGAATCAATACCCTTGCTAGTCAACACCTCACATAATGGTTTGTGATCTGTCCTTACGATAAACAAAGTACCCCAGAGATTTTTTTAAAATTTCTTAATGACCCAATAGACCACAAGCGCCTCCCTCTCAATCACTGAATTTCTGGATTCTGCCCCCTTCAAACTCCTTGAAACGAACATAATGGTGTTATCAGGGTTAGTCCCCCCTTGATACAAGACAGCACCTAACCCCTTAAGGTTAGCGTCAGTGGAAATGACAGAAAAATATAATTTCTAGTGAATGAATACCCGAGACCTTATTGACTGATAACGGTGTACAGCTTGTTTCCAAATAAATGGAAGATTTTCTTACCAATTGTGGCATTGTCCACAAGAAGTGTACCCTTTATCACCCTGAGTCTAATGGAACTGTTGAGAGATTTAATAGGGTGATAAAAGAAACCATCTCATTAGCGAAACAAAATTGTCTTAATTGGAAGAGGGTTAGTGTATATCGCTTTGCACCCCATTCTACTTCTGGCAAATCTCCTTTCATCTTGTTCCATGGGAGACAACCTGATACATTCCTTGAACCACCATGGGTTAACAAATTTCTTTCTGACAAAGGTGTGGCTCCTGATTTAAGTTCTTGGAAAAGCAAGGAGGATCATATTTGCCTGAAAAGTAAAGAAAACTATGATGTGAGACATGCCGCTAAATCTACTAAGGTTGATGTTGGTGACATGGTCAGGATTATAAGACCTGGCTTTGGTATTTCTGGTTCCAAATTTTCAAAGCCTTTCAAGGTTAATAAAGTTTTTGGTAATGCGGTCAGAACCTCTGATCATAGGGTTTGGAATCTAAACAGAGTCGCTGTGTGTGGTAAAATTGCTCATTTAGAAAATCATTTCCGTGATGTTGGTGACAAGACTGTAATTGAAGTTCCAAAGAGATCCAAGAGAGAAACACATAATCCTTCATACTTGAAGGACTATGTTACTTAACTGTAGTTATTATGCTTATACATTTCGTTTTGTTTTCCGTTCCTTTCTTTATTTTTATTTTTTTGTTACATGCCAGAGGGAGATGTGTTATAAATGTTACTCACTTTGTTTTACTTGAGATACTTCCTTTTACATATTACTTTTTCCCTTTTGTTCCTGTCTCTCGATGACATCTATGTATTCTAGAATATTACAGCTGCTCTGACTTAATGTTAGAATTTGGTAATGATTTGAGAGATGAGCCTGAGGCAGTTGGATGGATGAGCTGTTTAACCTGCAATTTACAAAATAAATACCAAGAAGAAACCATCACCTTCTCCTGTCATCATTCAGAAGATTCACTATTTAACAACTTGTGTGTCATTTTTACTCACCGTAGTCTGATTTGTGCAGAAAATATCCTGCCAAAAGGCATTTTCTGCTCAAATCTGCCAGCATCTTGTCTGACTTGTTTATGCGAAATATATTGCATGAAAAAAATAATGCCAGACTCCTGTAAACCACATTTTGCTATGAAAGCAACATTTCACATATTTTTAATGGATTTTTCAAATTAATTTTACAAGAAAAAAAACATACTTCCTCACACTTGCCTCGCAAAGATGTAAAGTGAGTCTGATTCATAGGGTCTGATTTATAATTGGGTGGTACTGGATAACCCTCTGATTTCAAGAGCATGTGAATAGACCTCCGGTGGAAGTTTCTCCACAAGATGGATTCCTCCTTGGCAGAGGAAATTCCACCAGTGGATTCTATTCCAAATCCAAATTTAGCATATTCTGAATAAATCAAGCAATTTTTAACTACAACCAAACTCTCAAACTGGCTATTTGATTATATTCCACTTGCTTTCCTGTAATATGTGCCTCTGTTTAATGGACATGCCACTCCAAAGGCAAATCATTTCTACCCTGTAAATATCTGATTACTTTTGCTCCTTTCCATAGACTCCAGAGGAGGGGGCTGCCACTTCAGTCTATGCAGCCTGCGCGCCAGAGCTGGAGGGAATAGGAGGCTGCTACCTGTACAACGGGAAAAAGACACAATCATCAGAAAAATCTTATGATGAGGACCTACAGCGGAAACTGTGGCACGCAAGCTGCAAGATGGCTGGTGTTCCTAATGTCACCAGTTGATACCCAGTGAAGAAGTTCCGTTCTGGATGATCAATAGCTCTTTGCTCTGAAGCTGAGGGGGTGAAGTGCAAATATGATTTTGCACCATTATTTGCACATTCTGTCAAATGCAGAAAAACTTTCACATCACTTGGCACCTGCAAAAATTAAATTTTTGCACACATTGGTTTGGCCAGATGTGGGGGCAAATGTTTGAGCAAAATTGCACTGGTGCACTTGATGTAAACCAGCCCAAGATGGTGCCCTTGTTTTTCGCTTCAATTTCTTGAATCGAATTTTTGTGAATTTTGATAAAATGTGTTTAAAAATACGTGAAGATGTATTTAAGAAAAATAAAGGTTCACCTTATCTCATTGTTTCCATTTACTTGAAGGAAATAGACCCAGTTTGATGGATGGAGCGTTAATATGGTGGTGGTTCATTGTACATCATGGACAATTTGAAAGTTCCTGTCTCCAAAACTAGTTGAATAAAATCAGCTTGCTATAGGTTGTAACATGATGCAAAGATGATCTTGGTGATGGGATGCTCTTAGATCTTGACAGCACTATGTAATACTCATCATTTATAATAAGAATATCCCCTTGCTTGCTTTGAATAATGATACATTTCACAGTTATGATGTTTTTGTCTGTTTGATCCATAATGTAGGATGTATTTTATAATTCCTTGGGTATTTCTAGACTTTCTTATTGCACCTATATTGTGATCAGAACTGAACTATATAAATATAGAATGTGGCTTTTTTTCTTTTTTTTAGCAAAGCACAGCACTAAAATGTAAATTGATACTGGGCGCTAACAGCAGATTTTACCAAGAATGAGCACTCTAATCAGATTGTCAAATCCCATAACAACACGGCATTTAAAAACACAATCAAATAAAGGCACAAATGAAATGAAATATTAGCCATACTCCACAATCGGATCTTCATCAAGTTACTCAAGAAAAAAGGCATCAAAAGGGGCACCCACATGATAAAGAGTAGAAACAAAAAGTCAAAAAAATATCATTACCTATTTACCATAACCGTAATATAAAACATTTAAAGTAACACAGCTTTCAAATGCTTCCGAAAATTCAACAATGAAGGCACGTTCCATTTGGTAATAGGTAACTTATTCCATAACCTGGGTCTTAAGAGCGAAAAGCATCTATTGCCCCTCATTACTGTGAACTTCCATGTTAGGAGATGCTTAATTGGTGCTCTATTTGAGGAAATGTGGAGGGTTTCATATTGAACATTTAGGGCCTCATTAGGATGGCGGTCGGACTTCCGTCCAACCACTATCCATTCGGAAAAGGGACTGCCCGACCACAAGTCAGTGGTCCCGCAGTCTGAATAAGGATGCGACCGCCACCACGGCGGTCGCAATGTCTATTTAATGTATTGTGGCAGGTACTGCGGGCTGCAGCACCCGCTGCAGTGCATAAAATATACCTGAAACATCCTGCACTACATGACAGGTACCATGCGGTGCCTGCCACATGGTGCAGGGATATGTAGGTGGGCACCATAGGTGCCCTCCAACCCCCAAAACTAAGGGCCAGGGAACAGGGGGGGCCGCTACAGGCCTCCACTGTCACTTTCCACCAGCCTTTTCATAGCAGGTAAACCGCCATGCAACGGCTGGTGGGGAGGGACATCATAATCCCTACGGCGGTGCCTAGCAGGCACCACCACAATTGTAGGGATTATGGCTGCCTCAGATGCACTAGCGGGCTCATGGAGCCCATCGGAAGCGTGGCGCTCAGTCTTTCCGAACGCCAACCATCCACCCTCCATTGTAATATGGCGGGCGGTAAACATGCTTACGATGGTGGTGAGACCTCCACCGAGAGGCTGTCGGTGGCGGTCTTACAGTCATCATTATCAGGTCCTATATCACATGAGGAGATCAATGTAGCCTCTTGGACAATAAGGGGTGACCACAATTGGACATTGTACAATAATTGGAACTTCTCCTCTAGGTTTGAACAAATCATTGTTAATTAGTTGCTGTTTCAGGTATAAAATGCCCAAGAAGGGAATCCCATCATCACAAAAGTGTACTCTTCAAGTAGCACATCATTGATTACCGGGAGACACTCTTTGACTATCAGTTGTATGGCACCAAGCCATTAAAAAAATCATCCAAACAAGGTAAGTCCCAGTAAGACAGAGAGAAAAATATTTGAGATAAACAAACTGAAAATAATACAACAATGTAAAAGGATACATGAGAGGGCTGGGAACAGTGTATTCAGCATATATATTGACAGGACTGATGATCACAGAGTGGAGTGTTAAAGGTTTAAAAGTGACGCTATGTGGCTGTCCGACACTTAAGGAAACTGCATGATTTAATTATCCTATGAGAAACCCATCTGAATAAGTAAAGTTATTACTATTTTATACAATAACAATTGGACAGAGATGAGCAAAAACACAAGATGGACCAATTCATGGAGCAGCTAAGCTGGTCAGGCAATCCTCATTGGCAAAAATAAAAAGCTCACGATATGATTAAATTGGTAGCTGGTGTATATGATTGTTTGACTATTAGGGAAAGGTCTACTATAATTGGTGGCTTTTACATTCTTACTAGGAAAGTTTGAACTTGTAGGCCTTCATTTACTTAAGATTTGCAAATCTCAAAAGATAACATAAATTTACTTTTGCAGTGTGAATCTTTTCTGGGTTCACATGCTGTTCATTATTCAGCCATCTAGTGGTTGGGAATGGAATTCTCCACTCTTTTGTAGTCCTTCTTCTGAACCACATTTGGTGTCTCTTGTGGCGTAGTTCTGCTTCCTCCGTAAGCTCTCACCTTTGGTCGCCATCTTCAGATTCAAATGCCTGAGTCACAAAAAACTGACCCATGGGCATAAAAGGGGGAATCGGGATTGCAGCACTCGCTGACTGCAGGCACATCCAGAGACAAGGAGCCCCTCGGATCCCTGAAAGAGGACACCCAGAAAAATCCAAGTCGTCGAAGGACAAACATGGAAAAGAGGTTTCAACATGTAAATCAGACAGGTCATGAGCAGACCATCGAAGCTCGATGACCGAAACATCTTCGAAAGACTCTTCGATGCTTAAGAGAAAGATCAAGAAGAAGAAGAGACATCTCGAAGTCGAGATGACTACCCTTCTACAGAAAAGAAGAACTTTGACAAAAGTCTAAAGCAGAGGTTTTCAAACTGGGGGGCACCAGGCTCTGACCAAGAGAAGCATCATGCTGATAAAAGTGCTTTGTTTTAAGCAGAAAAAATTAGTATCAGTGAGCCATCTGTAATGGGCCATCACAAATACCTTTTGTCATTTATTTACTGGTTCAGAGTAGGTGTCAAAAGGGAAGGGACTCAAAAAAATTCCTTAGAACTCCTCCTCCCACCATTTCTGATAACCACACTTTATTAAGGACTGGCTGACCAGGATTGTATGTTTGGCTATCATGTATTTGATTGTATTTTTTAAAAAGGGTTACAGAACTTAACTGCAATATTTAAATATGTGTAAACATATTTAAACATTGCAAATGTATTAGAATTGTTATGCTGAGTGACCAGAGTCAAAAGGAGGTCCAGGAAATCGTGCCTCCCTTAACTTCTGAGCCTCAAGAAAAGGAATTCTTCTCCAAAGGGAAATATGAACAGTTGGCAGGAATGTAACATGGTTCTGAGGAATCAGAATATACAGAGGCCCAGTGGCAGGATCTAGAGACAAACTCCCCTGAGGAAGGAGTGGACAATTATTCGACGAGGCCTTAGCCTCCGGATGACATTGACATATACAACTAAGTAATAAAACAGGCTGCTGACACATACAGGGTACAGTTGGAAGAAGAAAGATCCCAGTTTTGTTTCCTGTTGGAAACACTTGTACCGACACAGGCAAGGAATCAGTTCCTATCCATGCTCCCTAGCATCCTAGAGCAGGGAAGAGAATCCTTCAATGAACCTGCCACTTGTAGAGCTGTGACTTCTTTGAAGGATCCAGCATATATAAAGCACACAATACCTGCTGACTCCATTATAAGATCAACAGCACGGAAGAGGTCCAACATTCTATCTGCATCAGGGTCGCTTCCAGATAAGGAGAGCAAAAGGATGGACCTCATGGGTAGAAAGTTTGAACGCACTACAGCTAAGCAGTGGCGCATTGCAAATTCCAATGCCCTACTTAACTGACATGCCCATCAACACTGGGAGGAAATGGGAGAACTGATGAAGCACCTCCCTGAACAATACAGAAAGAGGGGTGCACACTTGGCTGAAAGTGGCAAAAAAACACCAACATTTGCCTAAAATCGGCATTGGAAGCAGCAGACACATCAAACCACCAAATGATGGTGGGAATCACTCTGAGATGCCATTCGTGGCTAAGAACTTCAGGTTTCAAGCCGGAGGTGCAGGCCATCATTCTTAATACCCCATTCAATGGGGAGCAGTTATTTGGGAGCCCATGAACAAAACACTCAACGAACTAAAAAAGGACAACAAAACAGCAAAAGCTGAGCTAAGGAAGCCTTGTATTTTCATGGAGGAATACAAAGGGGGACAGCACCATCACGCAGACCTATAGGAAGCGGCAGCTTCCACCCTGGAATATTCCACCACAGCTTCCAGGGAGGCAACCAATGGGTGACAACACAACAAAGCTGGGAAGAATGCCAGTCCTTTCGGGGTGGACCCAGAGGAAGGGGTCAGCCACATAGAGGAGGCTCAACCCCCACCAATAAGTGACTTGACAAAGACCGGCGACCTCTTACGACCATCAACAGTGAGAAGCATAAACAAAGATCAAGGACTCCAACACACAACACTAGTAGAAGACAGACAACAAAAAACTTCCTTCAGGAGTGAAGGAAGATACTTTTAGACAAATGGATACTGAACATAATACAGTTCAGATATTTCATAGAATTAGACAAACTTCCACCAGCAAGGGAACCAAAAAGAAAGGTCCATTACAAAGAAAAAACATCTTCTTCCTCAAGGGGGTAGAGGAATGCTGGACAAAAAAAGCAATACAAATAGTACCAAGACAAGAAATCAGCAAAGGAAATTACTCAACATATTTCCTAATTCCAAAGCTAGGGGGTTCCCTATGACCAGTTGTAGACCTCAGGGTTATAAACACATTTATAAAGACGAGAAAATTCAAGATGACAACGTTGCAAGAGGTCATACCACAAATGCAAAACGGGGATTACATGGCAACCATAGATTTAAAAGACATCTACTTGCACATTCCAATAAATGCAGAGCACAAAAAATACCTCAGATTTGTGGTGAACAAGACTCAAAACCAACTCACAGTACTGGCGTTTGGAATAAAATCTGCACCAAGAGTTTTTATAAAGTGTTTAGCAGTGATAACAGTACATTTAAGAAGGCAAGACATGCATGTCTATGCTTAACTGGACAACTGGTTACTAGGAGCAAACTCCTCCAACAAGTGCAGAGAACATATACAACAGGTAATGAGGACTCTATTCACATCAGGGTTAACAGTAAACATGGAAAACTCATCTCCAAAACCAGAACAAGAAAAAATATTTCTGGGGGCAGGATCAACTCAATCTAAGGAACGATGTTTCCCAACGAAAATCGAACACAATCTCTATTGATGGAAACTCATCTTTACCCGAAGGGGCAAGCTATGACAGTGAGCACTGTGGGGAAATTATTAGGAAAGGAGGCATCATGCATCCATTTAATCCTGTATGCAAGACCGTGCCTTGCTTCACAGCCACAACCGCCACGCAGCGCCACGCAGCAGTACCTACCTGGCTCCTGGGCTCTAGGGTAGAGTCCCCTTGACCCCTTTGCACCGTCGCTGGCAGTCTCCCTCGCCGCCTCTTGCTCCATCGAGGCCACTGTAGGGGGTGACTACAGCCCCCAGCATTCAACTTCTGACCCGCCCACTTCCGGCGGAAAGCGCGCCTGGAGGCGCTACTTCACCCGAGGCTCCCCCCGCGTCGCGGGACGCGCGCGGGCGTCGCCGGGCTGAGCCCGGGCAGAGGGCGGGCCGTCTGTGGCCGTCCGGGGCTGGACGAGGCTGGGCTGGGCCACGGACCTTGGCCCATACTTTTAAGGCTCTGGACTAGCAAGTAAGATATCATATAGACTAGCGGTGTATGTTTGTAGCCTCAGCTGGGTGTATTGTTTGCATGACAGTGTATACTACCTGGTGAAGACATTGTTGCTTAATTTATCTATAGCTAGTAGCAGCAGTCCACTTCATGTCTAAGCCTAGGTCTGTAAAACTAGCCGCCACAAATGATATTAGGACAATGGATAACTATCTTGTCAAAGTGGTAAATAAGATTAATAAAGACAGGAGACATTCATTTGGCAGATCGAGTCCAGAAATGTCACCAATAAGGTTAACCTTGTCCACTACTCCAATGCTCCCTTTAGATAGTGGCTGTGTTAACACTAAGAATGTAGATGTAAATAATGACCTGGCCATTTTAGTAAGCTCTGAAGAGCCTGGTCCCAGCCAGAGTCCGGCCACCTGTCTAAAGGATATTTCTACCCCATCTCCTGTGCGGAGAACGGTGCGTGCATGCAGGAAGGTTCCGGTCAAGAGGGTGGTGACCCGAAAGCCTAAAAAACAAGGTACAGCCACGCTAAGCAGGGGGAATACCCCAGAGTCAGAGCCCATTAATAATGCTGAGGGAAGCACTCTTCACCCAGCACACATAGAATACTTGGCATCTATCCTACAGTCCAAACTAGAGGCTCTGATTAGCCCACTGTTGGAGAAGCTAGATTTAGTTTCACTAGAGGTTACCAGATTGAAAGGTCTCCTAGATTCTCATTTGATTCGGCCTTCCTCCCTGTCGTCCCCTCAACCAGGTCCATCGGGCTCCACGGGCCATAGTTTATTGGAACCCGTATTATACACTACTGTTAATACCAGGGAGGGCGGTCCTGGGGGCAGTAGTCAGGCACCTCGGGCTGTAAATGCTTTGATTACCAACCCACCTATACAACTATCAGTGGGTACCCTACCTGCATTAGCACCTACCTCACGACAATCATACATAGCACAAAAAAGCCACCAGAAGAACTTAGTAGAGGGGGAAGTTACTGGGACCATTAAACCCAGGAGGAATAATGTAGTCAATAATGTTGTCAACCTCCCACCACAGTGTGTCCCATACACAATGGTATTAACTAACGTTCCCGAGGTTGACTCCTGCATGTCTAACCCTAGGCTGGAAACCCATGACGCTCTGAAAAATAAAACACTTGCTTGGCTGAACAAGAATTGTGGTTTTCCGCTGGCTTTCTCAAATGACTTAATATCCACTCGTAGAGTAGGTTGGATCGGTAATGGTAGGAAAAACATAAGAGGGGATTGCATCATTGATAACTTCAAATATCCACAACATGTTGCTACTGTCCTCCTAAGAGCTGCCTCTCTACCCATCCAGGATAACTTAGTTTGTGCTAGACCTCTTGGATATTTTTATAGTCATCTGACCAGCACCCAACTACGATTACCCCAACAGCCAGAGCATCATGGATATGGTCCGACAAGGGGAATGGCTAGTCGTCTTTCTAATCTGCCTGTGAATGCATCTGTGTACCATAATGGTGGGGATTCTTATGGTCATCAACCAGTGAACAGGCAGATGGACAACATTCTTCCCCTTTATAATCGCTACACTGCTTTGTCCTCATTGGAGGAAAATGATTGACTTTCCGACGTCACGAGGAAGCCTACCCAGTTACCAGCCTCATTTCTCAAAATAGCCACCTGGAACATTGCTGGTATAAAGAACAAAATTGGGAACCCGGAATGGCTATTGACACTTAAGGCCTTTGATATCATTGCTTTACAAGAGACCTGGGATTTGATTAATAGTTTTTCCATGGATGGTTATAGCCACTTTTGTATCCCAGCCATCAGCAGTATGGCAGGACGACCCAAGGGGGGCCTTTTGAGCTTATTTAAATTGGACATAAAAGGTAAACTTTCTCAATGTTCATCTGGCTCGGAAAACTGTCTGATCGTTGAACTTGTTTCGCAAGAAAAGGCCAAGATCCTTTTTATTAATTTTTATAATTCTCATGCCAACGATTGTACCAGTCAAAACTTAGAAGTACTGGACAAATTCCTGTCAGTACCAATGTACATACTTTTGAATTAATATTATTAGGGGATTTTAACATACACCCATGTTCCCTACCATGCATTAGTCAGGATGTTGATGCTCCCCCCCTCTCCTCCTTAACACATTTAGAACATACCAGGCGAGGTGAACTTCTTGAAATCTTCCTAGCAAGATGGAATCTATATGAATCAGGCTGTGGGGACGGGAAAAATAGATCCCCTACTTTTAAAGGAAAAGACAGGGGTATATTATAGATTATATTTTTTTGACTTCTTTTTTGTTAAATAATGTGATTAAAAATATTATACAGAGGTATCAGTTTTTAGTGACCATAATCCTGTTCTTTTAGAACTGATGCTCGCAGACGTAATCTCCCTAAAATCAGTTAAAGATAGAGGGGGAGTAAATCTTATGGTTAAAGACCAAAATCGTAGGTTGAAATGGATAAAAATAGTCCCTGAAACTTTTTTACAGGAGGTTCTGTCTAGGACCGAGGACGAAGTTGCAATATGTTTAACAAATAGATCCCAGTGCAACAAGGTCATAGCGGCCTTTGATTACATTTGCATATGGCAACACCAAGAAATATCATACAGTAAAGGAATGTGATTTAATCGATTAGGAAACGATCGTCAATAGATCAATGATTCACAAGATAAACTGTATTTCACATTCTGCAAATTTAAAAAGCAGGTGCAAATAACGTGAGGTGAAAAGTGCTAAAGGTGAGATCAGTGCAAGTGGTTGTGCAGTGGAAAGGTAGTGCATATATATACATCAACGTACAATGGTAGGAAAACCTATCCAGACAGATTTCTGGCACACACAATAAATGCAAAATCATAAGCCACTGATGCAGTTAATCATTGATCTATTGACAATCGTTTCCTAATCGATTACATCACATTCCTTTACTGTATGATATTTCTTGGTGTTGTCATATTTCCTTCTTTTATTTGACCATGTATTGGCTGTTGATGCACTGTGAATAATTTCCACTGTGACTATCTTTTTGTGTACTAACATTTTGTAAGAGCAGCCAGTGGTGCCATGGACCACTACCTACTCTTAAAAAATTAAAAGGTAGCTTTTCATTTTTATTTTTGAAATGCATCCTGTTTTTTTCTTTTAAGGAAAACAGGCGGCATTGCACAACAAATATTGCTTTATTTAACAAGCAATCACAGATATGGTGGTTTGCTTATCCCAGCACGCCTTCATCCCTGTGATTGTAGCCATTCACAATGGGTCACAAATTGCGACCTGCCTCATGAATATGGATGAGGCAGGTCCATTTGTGACCCACCGCGAAACTCTAACAGTGTCATTCACACTGTTGTACATCGCAGTTTGCGATTTACTAATAGCGAATTGCTAAATTTTGGTATTAGGAAACTGCAAACACACAATTTCGTACATCTGGCCCAAAATGTCTAGTGATGAACCTGCAGACAGGGCCAAACCCAACATGACCCAATAGGACAGCTCTATGAAGCGCCTTAATCAATTTAAAAAATTTTCTTAAAAAATTGTTAATTATCAGTGCAGCTTCTAGTGCATTTCATAAAGCACAGATTTACACATATGGGGACATATTTACTAGAAAATATCAGAGAGTGGAAAAATGCCAAATTTGGCAGTGCCACACAGCGACATTTTCAAAACGCAGGGATGCGCTTTATTTACTACAATATGGCACACTCCTGTATTTTCTCTAGCGCTAGTGTTAAAATTAGCTGCCTAATGCCAACGCAGGTACCCTTGTGCCGTGGTACAAGGGTGCCTGCATTGCAGGGAATGATTGTTTATGTGCAGGAATGTGCCCCTTCCCGCACATTAACAATCATTAATGGTTTTTTGCTCTTTCTATGTGTGCTGCAGAATGCAGAATCTATCACAATTTAGCACACTCCACTCTAATCTACCCCACTCCACTCTAAAATACCCCTATCACCTCACTCCAATCTACGCCACACCACTCCAGTCTACCCCACTCCACCCCAGTGTTCACCAATCCAGCCCATTCCATTCTATCCCACTCCAGTCTACCCCACCTCAGGCCAATCTACCCCTATATACCCCATCCTACCCCTATCTACCCCACTCCACCCCAATCATCCCCAATCTACACCAATCTACCCTACTCATTCCAATCTACCCCAATCTAATATACCACCAATCCAACCTACCCCACTCCAATCAAAACCCACTCCAATCTACCCCACTCCAGTCCAATCTACCATAATCTTCCTCACTCCACTCCACTCTATTCCACTCCAGGCTACCCCACTCCACTCCACGCCAATTTACTCCACTCCAATCTAACCTACTCCACTCCAATCTGCCCACTCCCCTCCAATCTACCCCAAACTACCCCACACCACCCCAGTCTACCCCACTTCACATTACTCCACCACACCCCACTCCACTACAATCTACCCCACTCCACTCTACCCCAAGCTACCCCACTCTACTCAAATCTACCCCACTTCAATCCACACTAAACCACTTCACCCCAATCTACCCCAATCCACCCCACTCTACTGCAATCTACTCCACCCCATTCCATTTTACCCCAATCTACCCATTCCACTCCAATCCACTACACTTCATTCTACCCCAGTCTCATCCAATCTACTCCAGTCTACCACACTCCACCCACCTCACTACAATCTATCCCACACCAGTCTACCTAAATCTACCCCACTCCACTGAAATCTATCCCAATCTACCCCACTCCATTCCAATCTACTACTCGCTGATACATCCAATGTACCCCAATGTACCCCACTCCACTCAGTTAACCCAATCTACCCCTCCTTAATCTACCTCATCCTACCCCACTCCAATCTACTTCACTCCAGTTCTACCCTATTCCACTCCAATCTACCCCAATCCAATTCTACCCTACTCCACTCTAAGCGACCCCATTCCACTCAACCTAAACCTATCTCACTCCACTCCTACCCGATCTCACCTCAATACAATCTACCCCACTACAATCTACCCCACTACAATCTACCCCACTTCACCTCACTCCACTCCACCCCGTTTATAGTCAATTTCATTAACTACTCACCACTTCACAGCTTGGCAGGCTGTGGTTGTAGGGAAGTACTGACTACAGGGTTTCTTTCTCTCTCACTGTGCTAGGCTGTAGAGCTGGATAATATGATTCCCTGGCCACTGAGGATAAGGATACTAAGAGGTTGTTCCAGTACACTTTTAATGAGAATCTTCCTGTTACTGCTTTAGAACCAGGGCGTTTAACAGGTGAGTGGAAAAACTCCAGCTTTTCCTAAACTCACAAGCAATTTCTCAATGGTGCATAAGGCAAAGGAGGAACAGCTGGATGAAGCTGGGGCTTGCTACCCCTCCAACCCTGCTATGTGATTTTATTTGTTCTCAGTTTTTGCCTTCACTGATGTTCGCTGTTGTGGGAATTCAAGAAAGGCCTTCTTATTGTTTATTTCTCTTTTATTACAGTTAATATATGCAAGAGAAACAACATGGCCATCCACTTGAACTGTTGATGGTTTGACTCTAGCCAATTGAAATGCTTTAGAATTTATTAAAAACATGAACGATCAGCTAATCAGTAATTGTAGCTTACATTTTCCAAATGTTACTGCTGTTTGCCAGCTATGAAAGATATATACATAGGACATTCTTGTGCATTAGGCACTAACCTTTTGTATGGACTAAACCCAAGCACCACTTCCTTTCCAAATATGGTGAAATTTTATTTAATGGCTAATGTGTTTTTCACACACGAGTAACTGAATATGACCTAGACAGACTCCTACAATGTTGCTACCGCTTTGAGCCATAGGCCACAGATTGGGCACGAATAATTGAGTTCACTAATCGTGGGTCAAAATTATACTCTTTAACATGTCCGAACTAGGAACTACACTCAGCTGTGGAAAACATGTCGAAACCAGCCCCTCTCCCTTTCTCCCCTGCCCCATTTCTTTATCTATCTATCCTGTCTCTCTCCTTTTCCTCTCCCTCTTTCCCTTCTCCCTCTCTCTGCTTAGGTCCCCACTGCGCCTTACACAGTAAACTCTGAAGAGGCAAGGAGAGTGACATAGGTGACCTCTGACGTCTACAGCCTCCCCGGGAACCGGTTGATGAGATAAATGGCAAGTCCAGACCCGCTGTTAGCCTCCAAAGGCTCTGATGGTGACACTTTTAGTGATAGCTAAATCTCATAATTTTGGCCCTATTGGACATATCTGCACAGAACATTCAAAAAGAAATATCTGTCCACCTAGGATTGATCTTTAGTACTGCGATGCGGAGTCCAGCATCGTGGTCAGGCTGCCATCAATGAGGGATGCGAGGATGCATCATGCAGTGGCGGTTCTGATGGGTTGCGACGGCGATCTGGGTTTTTGTGACGGGTTTAATCCACTAAGCAGTGAAGATGCATCGGTTCTGCTGAAGGTTGCGCCATGCAGCAGAGAAGATGCATTGGTTCTGCTGGATCCATAGAGGCTGGCTGAACACCTTAAGCCCACTTCCAAGGGTCCAGGATTGGGGTGGCACGACTTTGCAGGGTAGACGCCCAGATGTCAGAGTCCAGGTGCGGGTGCAAGGTTGTTGGAAGCCTGTTGTGTCCCTTAGGCTTCAGATCAAGAGTCCAGCCAATGAGCTCTTGGAGTCACTCTGGGTTCAAGAGATGCAGGTCCTTTTAAGTCTGACTGATCTGTGCCAAGCTACTAGAGAGATTAGCACAGGTTAATTTAGGTCTCAGTACCTCTCAAGTTCGCACAGATGCATCTCCAAAAGCTTGTCAGCTCGCTGGATCAAGGGAGCCTTTTTAAACAGAAGTGAGGATGGGAGCACACTGCCTCACATCACAGCACAGTTCACCCTTAAGCATTATAGTAAATGCAGTACAATGTTAGCGCTTACCTGAATATTAGTTGTAGTTTTTCACCAGGGTTGGTGCAGTTAGTACTGTTCATCTCTAGACATGTGTTTCTGGATTTTTTCTGGAGGCAGTATGCTCCTACCCCCTTTCTGTTTAAAAGGCTCCCTTGATCCAACAAGCTCTCTGGCAATGCACCTTTGTGCCTGTGAGTAGTACTGTGACCTGTGGAGACTTGGGCAGCATTTCCAGCAACCCTGATTACTTTTTATTTTTCTCTCTACTACTTCTGCACTCTACTGATGAAGGGCTAAACTCAGAAACACATGTCTAAAGGTACCAGGTCTATCTGCACCAACTTTGGTGAAAAACGACAGCAACTTTGAAGTAAGTGTACTGCATTTACCAGAATGCAAAGGGGTGAACTGTGCTGGGATGAGAGGCAGTATGCTCGCACACCCCTTTCTGTTTAAAAGGGTCCCTTGAGCCAACAAGCTCTCCGGCGGTGCACCTGTGGGCCTGTGAGGGGAACTGTGACCTGTGTAGATATGGGCAGCATTTCCAGGAAGCCCAGATGGCTATATTTTGCTCTCTTCTACTTCTGCTCTCTACTGATGAAGGGCTAAACCCAGAAACACATGTCTAGAGATACCAGCACTATCTCCACCAACTTTGGTGAAAAACTACTGCAACTTTGAAGAAAGCGTACTACGTTTATCAGAATACAATGGGTTGAACTATGTTGGGGTGAGAGGCAGTGTGCTCCCACCCCGCTTCCTGGCTTTAGACTAACCAAATGGGGTATGCAGCATTTTTGTAGAGACAGGTCAGAGCCTATTCAAGTGTAAATGGGGCTGGGCCCAGCTCCTCCCTCCCATCCTGACAGTGATGACCCATCTAGTCACACCTAAGCTCCCCATTGTGTGTGGCTGTCTAAGAGGAATGCACAAAGCCCAACTGTCACCCAACTGTCACCCACACTCAGTCATGTGATCCAGAGACAGGCTGCAGGCACCAAATGGCTATGGCAACAAAATGCCTACTTTCTAAAAGTAGCATTTTCAGAATTGTAATTTAAAATCCGACTTCACCATAAATTTGGATTTTAAACTGCTATTCCAGAGATACCAAATATGAAGGGATGCCTGCTCCGATTTAGAAATTACACTAGTGAAAAATGAATGTAAGTGTTTTACACAACCAGGGCATGTAAAACGTAAACGTGCATGCCCTACTTCTTAAATACACTACATCCTTCCCTTGTGCTGTCCGTGGCCTACCTCATGGGTAACTTATATGTATTCAAAAGGAAGGTTTGGGCATGGCAAAAGGTTTATTTTACCAGGTCAAAATGGCAATTTGAACTGCACACACAGGCTGCCGTGGCAGGACTGAGACATGTGTAAATTGTTACTTAAGTGGGTGGCAAAATCAGTGTTGCAGGCCCACTAGTAGCATTTAATTTACAGGCCCTCGGAACAGGTATTGCCACTTTGCTAGAGACTTACAAATATATAAAGTATGTCAATTGTGTATAAGCCAATTCTAACATGTTTTAATGAGAAAGCATCATTACTTTAACACAGTTAGCAGTCCTAAGGCCAACAAAAACGAATCCAGCAAAAATAGGGGGAGTTAAGAGAAAACGTTTGGGGCTGACCCCGCAGAAAGGGCCATGTCCAACAGGAAGCCAACACAGTTCAGAGCCTAAGTCTTGTCTGAACGAATGTGTTCTAAGAAGTTGTTCTTAACTTAATGTCCTAGCTTGACTCAGTTAAACATTGTTTTTAAATGGGTGTTTTATACCTTGGGAAACGGTCAACCAAAGCTAATAATAAGTATAAGTCAGATGATTTTCATGATATTATTTGTCTAATCAATAATTAATACATTGTTTATGCTACCTTTGCCAAAGGCTAAAACCCATATGGTAATGTCTGTGAAATGTAGTATTGTCATAGTTGAGATAGGATACTTGAAGAAGATTCTTTTAGATGTACATGTGGAATGGTTAATGTCAGGATTGTGATTGGATATTATCGGTATCATATATTGTTAGGGAAGATTAATTTCAAGATGGGGCACTTGAAAAAGCTTTTAGTCTTTGTATCCTGTATGCAATTACCAAATTACTATGGGCTAGACACTGGGTGCAAAAAACGGTCGCAAATTGTGACTCTTGCAACCAGTATCTTTTTTTGCAAACCAGCCTATGTACCAACAGGTTGGTTTGCAAAATACCAAAGCGTAGTGAGGCACAGACCAACGATCCCAATGAATATTAATTAGGTACATCACAATTTGCCACTCACTAGGATCAGCTCCAATCAAAGGGATGGGGGACTTTAAGGTTCAGTAGGCCACTATCTCTGTTAATGTTTTTCAAAAATGAAAACTTTTTTTTTTACCAGCCAAAGTTCTTAAAGGATTGTATGAATCAGAGTGTTTGCAACAGCTGAAAGAATTGCTACATTTGACCATTTATTCCTTAAAACATCGGGTAAGGGAACTAAATTTTGACCATTTATTCCTTAAAACCACGGGTAAGGGAACCCTATGAGGTTATTGCCTTGGAAGGTGTTTTGTTAGTGGTGATAGTAGGTATAGTAAGGTGATGTTAGAATGAAAAGGCTCATGACAATGTGTGGCCATATGTCACTTTTCTGTGACATAATTTGAATCGAAGTGTGTTCCCTAGTAGAATATATCTACAACTCGATAGGTATACAGAAAAGGTGACATATGCAACATTTTTACTGCTACTTGAGTAACTAAAGTAGGCATAGCATCAAGTTGTGTTAAATATCTGAGACTGAAAATTAGCTTGTTTGTTTCAGAATTGAATCACATTAGTAAGTTATTCCAAGTGACAAGACATTTTGTGTGTTAACTTTGTTACTACTGTTATTCAGTTTTTTGTAGTCACTGCCTACAATTATTGTTCACCTGCTGACTGTGTCATTGAAACATCGAGAAAACTCATGTCCAGAGAAATAAGTGCAGTCGTATATGCGATGGATGAATCTCAAGAAGACATTTCTTCACTTTTTGCAAGCCAACTACACCGGTTGAATGATCTGGTGAAACCTATATTTGAGGTGTTATTGGAGCATAACACCTAAGATCACTCATCTCAAAAATTCAGGACAAACATGTCGATTTTGATATTCCAGGAGGGAGACCAACCATATTAGGGCTCTATTTGTGGTGATCAAACAGAAACGCAGATTTGAAAACTTAGAGAAGTGGGAAGTGGTGCGAAAAGTTAGGATGAGGCACCTAAACCCCAGGGCCTGATGGTTTCAAAGGTGACAGGCACAACCTCTGTCACCAGAAATGAGTAATTCTCGACCATACAGTGGCACTGGAGGAACCTTGGAAGCTTGAGGCCAGTGGGTAAGGAAGACACAGCAATACAATGGTCATTGGATCATCTTTAAAGTTTGTGGTTCCAGATTAGTGGTTTCACAAATGTTAAATATTTGTGGTGTGTCATAGAATATTGTGTTGAGGCCGGAGTAACATAACATGTGTATTTGTAAAGCACACGTTCACCACTACCAGTATCTTGGCGCTGAATAACAGATGTTTGTTGGTACCCAACTCAATGGTACTCATTTTATCGACTTCAGATAGATGAAAGGCTGAGTGGACCCGCCGGGATTTGAACCTGTGACCATGAGGTCAAACACAGGCCCCTACAGAACACACATTAGTCCACTGAGCCGCCAGACCTGGAGTATATGGAATGTTAGGGACAATGCATGCAGTCCGTACAAATGGAAGAAAGAGGATTGTCTGGTGCAAAATGCAAGGCAAGATACTGATCGAAATTACCAAGGAAAAGTATAAGAAACAGTGAGATTGATCTGAATGACCATTTTTTTAAATAACATATTGCAGTGTGAGTATGTGTGTGTGTGTATGTGTTTGTGTGTGTGTACGTATGTATACGTGTACAGTGTTTTGGTATACAATTGGGTTAGCAGGGTCTGCATGGGATAAAATATACATTTTTATTCGTTTATGCCAGGTGCATTAAGAACGCTTACAGTTTTTACATTTTGAATTTATTCTTCCTGCTTCACCATTGGCAATTTGTGCTGTCGTAACAAAAACGAAAATATAAAAAAGAGAAACACGTATTACAAAAGAATAGCAGAACACAGTTACTTGGAATGCAGAGACCGCTGACAGGAGCTGTGGCAGATCACAGCCCTTTGGAAACATTGTTATCTGCTTGAGGTCGACATAAATCATTCAAATAACTGTACTTGGCAGACAAGCCCCAGGCCATAAAACATTGCTCCCATCACTGCCAGAGATAACATGTAACAAAAAATACCATGACAAAGTACTTGTCAGAATAGATTATAACAAAACCCACAGAGGGCAACATGAAAAAGTAACAGGGCATTCGGAAAAAAGCCTTCGAAAATGAACGCAGAACTCCAGTCCTCAGGAAAAAAAAGAATTATAATAAAACTGCCATTATCATTAAACGTCCTTCCTCGCTACAATTGTACTGAAATCTGATTATCATTATAAACCTTTCTAATGTATGTTTTTCTCGCTTGTTTAAATAACAATCAAAAGTGACCGACCACAAGGAGACCCCTCAGCTGTCACTCATGCAAACAGCAACATGACATTCGACTCTAATCTGTATTGTTTGAAAACTGTTT
This sequence comes from Triturus cristatus, assembly GCF_964204655.1. Taxonomy (NCBI): domain Eukaryota; kingdom Metazoa; phylum Chordata; class Amphibia; order Caudata; family Salamandridae; genus Triturus; species Triturus cristatus. The sequence continues at coordinate 800,993,698 of NC_140591.1, forward strand.
TGTGAGAGGGGGTCTATTTCAAGGTGATGTCGTCCTTGAGATGCTCCTGCAGACCATCACTCTGTTTGAGCAAAAAAATAGTATTCAACAATACAATCTGATTCAGATTTCATCACAAATATATATGTTTTAAACAGAGGTCTCAGGGATCTTACACTAACAGCTGACTGATAGATGGATCATGAGTAGAATATGTGTCTCCTCCATGCTTTAATGTTCTGGATATTTTGGGGAATATTTACAAGCCCCTATCGCCACCGCAACGTCACTTTTGTGACGTTGTGGTGGCGACAGGGGCTTCGCCTTATTTACAAGGCAGTGTTAAGTCACTTAACGTGGCTTAAAGCTGCCTTGTAAATAAGGCACCCCTTCACGCTACACCTAGCGTGAAAGGGGAGGGCAATGGGTGTTGTGGTGGGCGTTCCACTGCAACACCCATTGATTTTGATGCTGCCCCCTAAGGGTGGCGTAAATAGGAGGCAGCACCAACATTAAGTCCAGGGGAAACCTGGTCTTAAACAGGCGAAACGGGAATAAATGCATTATTTCTCCTCTTTTTTGCAGTTTCCATGTGCGCTGCGTTGTGCAGCACACATAGAAAGAGCAAAACACCATTGATTGTGTATGTGCAGAAAGGTGTCCATTCCTGCACATAAATAATCATTAAAAAATATGACGTCTGCAGCTTCCATGTGTGCTGCATTAAGCAGCACACACAGAAGTTGCAAAGCACCATTACTGATTGTTTATGTGCAGGAAGGGACACCTTCCTGCTCATAAATAATAATTTTGCAGCAACGCAGACACCTTTGTACTATGGTGTAAGGGTGCCTGTGTTGGAGCTAGGCAGCTAAATTAGCGCCAGCGCAGAGAGAAAAGTAGGGCTGCACTGTATTCTTGTAAATGCGTGCAGCCCTGCATGTCAGAAGTGTCAGAGCATGGCGTTAAGCCAAGGAGGCTAATGCCACGCTCCACCACATCTCTCGTAAATATGCCCCATTGTTTTTTCCCAAAGATATTGTTAATTAATCCAAAAGTATCAGATCTCCAAATTGTCTGCATTTCAGTAATAATGAGGTTGAAGATACAATAGATATACCTATGTTTATTAGCTATTTCATAGCGGACACCACGATCATCTGTTTATCCGTCATATCTAACACAACAGCCTACAATGTGGCCAATGACAAAGTGGTCGGAATATATGATATGATCGGTGGAAGTTTTCAGCTAAAGATATTTGAAGACAATCCTTCACGAATCAAGCTGTGATGCAGTTAGACTTTTTGACGCTGATCTGGGATCCATACATAGCTTTGTGTGGATCTATTCACATAGCTGCTTATGACTGTATTTATGGCTGGAAGGCAACACCAACAGTTGACATTATGTGGGAACTATTTAAACAGAATGCAGCACACATCGAAAGAAGAAAAACAAGAAGCTATAAACATATTTCTCCTTGTTACACCTCACCTGGGGAGGCGTATCTTTTTGGTGCAATTCCAGGTTTACCAGGTTTGGTAAATCTAGGAATGCATAAAAAATCTTAGGATTTGCGTGGGAACACCGACCACAGTGCCCATGGAACATCCATATTATTGAAGCCATTCAAAGCCATGCAAAGTGGCTTTGCGTGGCTTCATACATATAACTTAGAGTTTTGCGTCGTGCATGTACCACATTGCGTGGTGCAAGCATGATGCAAAGCTCTCATAAATATGCCCCACAGTGCGCCAGCGCTAGGATGATGTAGAAGTGCCCCATATCTTAATAGATATGGTGCATTTCTGCTCTCTCCGTTTTCTGCAATGCAGTACTCCAAATCCCCTTGCTGCAGTGAATTTCATGAAACATTTGCAAATCTATCCCTTGGTCCATTTTGATAATTTCAGTGTTATACATTTTGGGGCATATGTGCAAGGAAATGGCGTAGCTCTGCGCTGCGGCAAATTTCTCAGCGGCGTGCTCTGCCATTTCCAAAATGCAAGGATGTGCTATATTTACAACAATACAGCTCACCCCTGTGTTTTCCCTTGCGCTGGAGCTACAAATAGCAACCTAGCGGCAACACAGACACACTTGCGCCATAGTGAAAGGGTTCTTGCGTTGCAGGGAATAATTGTTTATGTGCTGGAAGGTATATGGCGATTTGTTACTTTCATGTTGCCTGAATTCTGCAGCACACATAGAAGTAGAAAAACATCACTATTTAAGGATTGTTTATGTGCAGGAAGGGACACCTTCCTGCACATAAACAATCATTAATGGCATTTTCCTCTTTCCATGTGTGCTGCAGAATGCAACACACATAGAAAAAGCAGAAACAAGGAGAAAGAAAAGCTTTTCTCTTCATTGTGCCACTCTATTGCCTACAATTGCATGGCATTACTTTTTGGTGCTGTTTCAGATTTAGCGATCCTTGTAAATCTGGGGCAGAATCAAAAGGCAATGAGTTTTGCAGTGGAACGCCCACAGCAGCACCCACTGCATGCCGCTTTCATGCAGATACCTGCATGAAAGGATACAATATTTACAAAGCGGCATTAACCTCTTCAGTGCCCATGACGAGATAGTCTCGTCATGGAGCACGGTTGCGCTGTGCCCATGACGAGACTATCTCGTCATGAACCCCACCCACTAGTGCAATGCCCGGCACAGGAGGGGGAAAGGGCGTGGCACTGAAGGGGTTAAGCCACAAAAAGTGGCTTAATGCTACTTTGTAAATATGGTGCAGGGCATTGCTCCACCACAACGTCGGTAAAAGTGACATTCTGGTGGCACAATCCACTTGTAAATATGCCACTTTGTTTCCATAATCAGCCCAACATGTATAACTCAGGAAGAAATAAATTGTATGTCTGGCATCAGAAATACATCAGTTCACCTGGAAATGACAACCCAAATCAGTGACCCCCCCCCCCCCCATTCGCCAAGTGCGCACAGTTTCAATGTTAAACACAGAGGGCCATATTTCCAACTGTAGTGGTGCAGGGCAGCGCAGCAAGTCACCTTGCTGTGCTGACCTGGTTCACAGGGAAAGGGTAGGAATCCGCTGTATTTATACAATACTGTACATTCCTGTGCTTTTCCCTTTCACTGGTGACATTTTGGCAGCCTATTGCTAATGCAGGAACCCTTGCACCATGGTGCAGGGGTGCCTGTGTTGTAGGCAGGATTGTTTTTCTGCAGGAAGGGGCACCTTCTTGTACAAAAACAATCCTGAGAGGCTTTTTCCTTTTTCTATGTGTGCTGTAGAAAGCAGCACACACAGAAAGAGGAAACAACGAGTATAAATAAACATATTTATTCTTGATACGCCTCTCTTGGGCACCTGTATCTTTTTGGCACATTCCCAGGTTTACAAGCTCTTGCAAATCTAGGAATGCATCAAAAACCATGGGAGTTGCATGGGAACACCCACCCACCACCCATGACATGCTTGCCCAGGGTAGAGTAACGCAACGCAGCAATTTCCACTGTGTTGCTTTACTCCATACTTTTGGAGTCATTCAAATCCATGCAAAGTGGCTTTGCATTCCTTAAAAAATATGACATTGGTTTGCATCGCTCTTGCACCACATTGCATGGTGCAGGAGCGACGCAAACCAGGTCATAAACGTGGCCCACAGTGTATACACCTCCTAGCACATTACATACTGTCACATGATACTGTACAACATTCACCTTTAACCCCTTCGTTGCTCATGATGGAGCGGTTCCGTCATGAGCATCGGTTGGGCTGTGCTTATGACGGAACCGCTCCGTCATGAGCACAGCCCCTGGGGGAAGCGCTGGCGCTCCCCCCCTGGGGCATCGATCGTGCCCCCACAGAGGGGGATGGCAGCGGAAGAGTTTCCGCTGCCACCCCCGAGCCCCCCCACGCTTCCCCATGACGTCAGCGCGCACAGCGCGTGCCGACGTCATCAGGTAGCGTTGGACGCGCTGGAATTCATTTCTTCCAGCGCGTCCAACGGAGCAGGTAGGTTTTTCGCTCCGGTGTGGCGGGGGGGGGGGGGGAATTGGGATGCCTTGAGGCATCGGGGGAGAGGAAAGAGTATTTCCTCTCCCCTGATGTCTCAATGCTGGGCATTCCTGCTCCACGATCGTGCACAGCGTCGCGATCGTGGAGCAGGGATGCCCCACTAGACACCAGGGATGTGTTTTTATGTTTGCGGAAGTGACCCCTTAGGCAAGGGTCGCTTCCTGGGGGTGATTTTTTTGTATAAGACTTTTCTGCCCCCCCTGGGGGCAGATCGGTCTTATAATTTGCCGTTTCTGCTCCCAGGGGGGGCAGAAAAGCCCACTAGACACCAGGGATGTCTTTTTTAGTATTAGGAAGCGACCCCTTAGGCAAGGGTCGCTTCCTGGGGATGATTTTTTTATAAGACTTTTCTGCCCCCCCTGGGGGCAGATCGGTCTTAATTAGCCGTTTCTGCTCCCAGGGGGGGCAGCAAAGCCCACTAGACACCAGGGATGTCTTTTTTAGTATTAGGAAGTGACCCCTTAGGCAAGGGTCGCTTCCTGGGGGTGATTTTTTATATAAGACTTTTCTACCCCCCTGGGGGGCAGATTGGTCTTATAATTTGCCGTTTCTGCTCCCGGGGGGGGGCAGAAAAGCCCACTAGACACCAGGGATGTGTGTGTTGTTGTAGGAAGCGACCCCTTGGGCAAGGGTCGCTTCCTGGGCCCCCTTTTTTTGTAAGACTTTTCTGTCCCCTCTGGGGGCAGATCGGTCATTTATGTAGCCGTTTCTGCTCCCAGGGTGGGCAGAAAAGCCCACTAGACACCAGGGATGTGTTTTTTTGAGTAAAGGAAGTGGCCCCTTGGGCAAGGGTTGCTTCCTGGGGGCCCAAATATTTTTCAAGACTTTTCTGCCCCCCCTGGGGGCAGATCGTTCTTTTGTGTAGCCGTTTCTGGCCCAGGGGGGGCAGAAAAGCCCACTAGACACCAGGGAATTAGTGTAAATAAAAATGGAAGTGACCCCTTGGGCAAGGGTCGCTTCCAGGGTGCAATTTTTATAATATGTATTTGGCCCACCGCCCCGGGACAGAGTAGCCTTTTTTTTTTTCCTGCTGTTTTCTGCCCCACCTGGCACACAACCCGATTGACCATTTGGGTAGTAACATAGCATGTTATAATGTTTATTGTTATAGTTTTTGTGAATTGCAATTGGAATGTTTATTTTTTTACTTTTTTGTTCTAGGTGAAGGCTTTTGCTCTTTCCAGTTTGCCGTTTCGTTACTGGTGGTTCTGCTGTTTGTGTAGTTTGGTAAGAGACTTTTTTTTGTGCAATGTAAAATGTGTTTCATTTCTCTGCATGATTTTTTTTGCAAATGGTGTAATAATAGCAGTATGTTTGGTTTTTGAGTGTCAAAAACTGTTTGCATTCGTGCTCGATGTTGTCTTGTGAATAATTGTTTTTTTCTTCTTTCTAGTCGGATATCGTTGGTTTTTGCTGTGTCACTGCAGAGTAGGTTCTGGTGAGTGTAGCTGTCTCTTGAAATTGCATTCTATAGCTTTTGAGTACATTGATCTTTGTGATAAAGGTACACATTTCTTTACTTACTTGGTTTGCACATTGTTGGTTGTTGTTGACTTGTTTGTGCAGTCTTCTATCTTAGTAAGTATAATGGCTAGCCGTAGGATTACTGCTCAGTAGGTTGTTGGTTTGCTGTTTGAGTCTTCCTCTGACCATGGTTCAGAGACTGACTCTGCATCTGAGGGAGAGGAGGCAGGGGACGATTCTGGCAGTGAGTTTTCTCTCCGTATGGAGTCATCGGATGATGAAGATACTCTTAGTGCGGATGAAGTGCCTGTGTTAGAGGAGGAGACTGATGTGCCGATAGTGCGGCAAGAGGCATCTGGGCTGCAACCTGGGGCTGCAAGGCTTCCCGTTGGTGTAGTGCGGCAAGAGGCTTCTGGGCTGCAGCCTGCGGCTGCAAGGCTTCCCGTTGGTGTAGTGCAGCAAGAGGCATCTGGGCTGCAGGCTGGGGCTGCAAGGCTTCCCTTTGAAAGTGATGCCCTCTGGGTTGCCCCTGGCATGGTGCAGCCGGCATTGCCAGAGTTTACCGGTGTTCCAGGGTGTAGAGTGAATGCTGAAAACTTTTTGCCGGTACATTTTTTTCAGTTGTTTATGGACGATGTGTTTTTGGCAGAGATTGTTGAGCAGACTAATTTGTATGCTGAACAGTTTTTGAGGGACAACAGTGCCAGTCTTAAGCCACACTCTAGAGCTACCCGGTGGACTCCCACTAACCTTGAAGAGATGAAGAAGTTCTTGGGTTTAACTTTTTTGATGGGCTTGCTAAGGAAGCCATCAATGTCTTCATATTGGTCTAGCAGTCCCTTGATGGCAACGTCTATTTTTCCGGCAGTCATGAGTCGTGACAGGTATTTGCTTCTGCTTCGGATGATGCATTTTGTTGATAATGGTTTAGCGTTGCCACGAGATCACCCTGAGTGTGACCGTCTTTTTAAGATTAGGCCTGTCCTTGATCACTTTGTTGATCGATTTTCTGAGATTTATGCTCCTGGGAAAGAAATTGCAGTGGATGTACTTGGGCCTCCCACACAAGTGAGGCACCATTTTTACTGGGAGACCTGGGGGAACGCTGGGTGGTGGTAAATTTGTGTGAGCCCGTTGATGCCACAACTTTCCCACCCCAAAATGGGTGCAAAAAGTGATTTTTTCAGCTAAAATTGAGGTTTGCAGGGGATTCTGGGTAAGGAAACGTTGGGGGATCCACGCAAGCCATACCTCCCTGGAAGCCGCCGGGTGTCTAGTTTTCGGAAATGCATGGGTTTGGTAGGTTTCCCTAGATGGCCGCCGAGCACCGGGCCAAAAACCCAAGTGACCCCCCTTGCAAAACCAGGTGGTTTTGCGATAGGCCATTTTGATGTCGCCTCACTACGTTTTGGGCCCTTGCCTGCCGCGGGTACTGGGGCCTCCCACACAAGTGAGGCACCATTTTTACCGGGAGACCTGGGGGAACGCTGGGTGGTGGTAAATTTGTGTGAGCCCAGTGATGCCACAACTTTCCCACACCAAAATGTGTGAAAAAAGTGATTTTGTCAGCTAAAATTGAGGTTTGCAGGGGATTCTGGGTAAGGAAACGTTGGGGGATCCATGCAAGCCATACCTCCCTGGAAGCCGCTGGGTGTCTAGTTTTCAGAAATGCGTGGGTTTGGTAGGTTTCCCTAGATGGCCGCCGAGCACCGGGCCAAAAACCCAAGTGACCCCCCTTGCAAAACCAGGTGGTTTTGCGATTGGCCATTTTGATGTCGCCTCACTACGTTTTGGGCCCTTGCCTGCCGCGGGTACTTGGGCCTCCCACACAAGTGAGGCACCATTTTTACCGGGAGACCTGGGGGAACGCTGGGTGGTGGTAAATTTGTGTGAGCCCGGTGATGCCACAACTTTCCCACACCAAAATGTGTGAAAAAAGTGATTTTTTCAGCTAAAAGTGAGGTTTGCAGGGGATTCTGGGTAAGGAAACGTTGGGGGATCCACGCAAGCCATACCTCCCTGGAAGCAGCCGGGTGTCTAGTTTTCAGAAATGCATGGGTTTGGTAGGTTTCGCTAGATGGCCGCCGAGCACCGGGCCAAAAACCCAAGTGACCCCCCTTGCAAAACCAGGTGGTTTTGCGTAGGCCATTTTGATGTCGCCTCACTACGTTTTGGGCCCTTGCCTGCCGCGGGTACTGGGGCCTCCCACACAAGTGAGGCACCATTTTTACCGGGAGACCTGGGGGAACGCTGGGTGGTGGTAAATTTGTGTGAGCCCGGTGATGCCACAACTTTCCCACACCAAAATGTGTGAAAAAAGTGATTTTTTCAGCTATAATTGAGGTTTGCAGGGGATTCTGGGTAAGGAAACGTTGGGGGATCCACGCAAGCCATACCTCCCTGGAAGCCGCCGGGTGTCTAGTTTTCAGAAATGTGTGGGTTTGGTAGGTTTCCCTAGATGGCCGCCAAGCACCGGGCCAAAAACCCAAGTGACCCCCCTTGCAAAACCAGGTGGTTTTGCGATAGGCCATTTTGATGTCGCCTCACTACGTTTGGGCCCTTGCCTGCCGCGGGTACTTGGGCCTCCCACACAAGTGAGGCACCATTTTTACCGGGAGACCTGGGGGAACGCTGGGTGGTGGTAAATTTGTGTGAGCCCGGTGATGCCACAACTTTCCCACCCCAAAATGTGTGAAAAAAGTGATTTTTTCAGCTAAAATTGAGGTTTGCAGGGGATTCTGGGTAAGGAAACGTTGGGGGATCCACTCAAGCCATACCTCCCTGGAAGCCGCCGGGTGTCTAGTTTTCAGAAATGCATGGGTTTGGTAGGTTTCCCTAGGTGCCGGCAGGGCTAGGGTTAAAAAACTACAGCTAGTCACTTTGCCAAAAAAGGGTCATTTTTCACTGCAAAATTGAGGTGTGACCACGTTGCGTTTTGCGCCGTTTCCTGTTGCGGGCACTAGGCCGACCCGCACAAGTGAGATACCATTTTTCCAGAAGGACTTTGGGGAACGCGGGGTGGGTGGAAATGTGTGGATCCACGCAGATTTCAGAACTTTCCATCACAGAAATGTGGGGAAAATGTGTTTTTTTGTCAATTTTTTACGTTTTCAAGGGATTCTGGGTAACAGACCATGGTGGGAGGCAGTCAAGTCACCCCATCCTGGATTCTCCTGGGTGTCTAGTTTTCAAAAATGTATAGGTTTGCTAGGTTTCCTTAGGTGCCGGCAGGGTAGGGTTCAAAAACTACAGCTAGTCACTTTGCCAAAAAAGGGTCATTTTTCACAGCAAAATTGAGGTGTGACCACTTTGCGTTTTGCGCCGTTTCCTGTTGCGGGCACTAGGCCGACCCGCACAAGTGAGGTACCATTTTTCTCGAAGGACTTTGGGGAACGCGGGGTGGGTGGAAATTTGTGGATCCACGCAGATTCCAGAACTTTCCATCACAGAAATGTGGGGAAAATGTGTTTTTTTTGTCCATTTTTTACGTTTGCAAGGGATTCTGGGTAACAGACCATGGTGGGAGGCAGTCAAGTCACCCCATCCTGGATTCCCCTGGGTGTCTAGTTTTCAAAAATGTATAGGTTTGCTAGGTTTCCCTAGGTGCCGGCAGGGTAGGGTTAAAAAACTACGGCTAGTCACTTTGCCAAAAAAGGGTCATTTTTCACTGCAAAATTGAGGTGTGACCACGTTGCGTTTTGCGCCGTTTCCTGTTGCGAGCACTAGGCCGACCCGCACAATTGAGGCACCATTTTTCTCGTAGGACTTTGGGGAACGCGGGGTCGGTGGAAATGTGTGGATCCACGCAGATTCCAGAACTTTCCATCACATAAATGTGGGGAAAATGTGTTTTTTTTGTCAATTTTTTTACGTTTGCAAGGGATTCTGGGTAGCAGACCATGGCGGGAGGCAGTCAAGTCACCCCATCCTGGATTCCACTGCGTGTTTAGTTTTCAAAAATGTATAGGTTTGCTAGGTTTCCCTAGGTGCCGGCAGGGCTAGGGATCATAAACTACAGCTAGTCACTTTGCCAAAAAAGGGTCATTTTTCACTGCAAAATTGAGGTGTGACCACGTTGCGTTTTGCGCCGTTTCCTGTTGCGGGCACTAGGCCGACCCGCACAAGTGAGGTACTATTTTTCTCGTAGGACTTTGGGGAACGTGGGGTGGGTGGAAATTTGTGGATCCACGCAGATTCCAGAACTTTCCATCACAGAAATGTGGGGAAAATTTGTTTTTTTGTCAATTTTTAACGTTTGCAAGGGAGTCTGGGTAACAGACCATGGTGGGAGGCAGTCAAGTCACCCCATCCTGGATTCCCCTGCGTGTCTAGTTTTCAAAAATGTATAGGTTTGCTAGGTTTCCCTAGGTGCTGGCAGGGCTAGGGTTCAAAAACTACAGCTAGTCACTTTGCCAAAAAAGGGTCATTTTTCACTGCAAAATTGAGGTGTGACCACGTTGCGTTTTGCGCCGTTTCCTGTCGTGGGCACTAGGCCGACCCGCACAAGTGAGGTACCATTTTTCTCGTAGGACTTTGGGGAACGCGGGGTGGGTGGAAATTTGTGGATCCACGAAGATTCCAGAACTTTACATCACAGAAATGTGGGGAAAATGTGTTTTTTTTGTCAATTATTTACGTTTGCAAGGGATTCTGGGTAACAGACCATGGTGGGAGGCAGTCAAGTCACCCCATCCTGGATTCCCCTGGGTGTCTACTTTTAAAAAATGTATAGGTTTGCTAGGTTTCCCTAGGTGCCGGCAGGGCTAGGGTTCAAAAACTACAGCTAGTCACTTTGCCAAAAAAGGGTCATTTTTCACTGCAAAATTGAGGTGTGACCACGTTGCGTTTTGCGCCGTTTCCTGTTGCGGGCACTAGGCCGACCCGCACAAGTGAGGTACCATTTTTCTCGTGGGACTTTGGGGAACGCGGGGTGGGTGGAAATTCGTGGATCCATGCAGATTCCAGAACTTTCCATCACAGAAATGTGGGGAAAATGTGTTTTTTTTGTCTATTTTTTACGTTTGCAAGGGATTCTGGGTAACAGACCATGGTGGGAGGCAGTCAAGTCACCCCATCCTGGATTCCCCTGGGTGTCTAGTTTTAAAAAATGTACAGGTTTGCTAGGTTTCCCTAGGTGCCGGCAGGGCTAGGGTTCAACAACCACAGCTAGTCACTTTGCCAAAAAAGGGTCATTTTTCACTGCAAAATTGAGGTGTGACCACGTTGCGTTTTGTGCCGTTTCCTGTCGCGGGCACTAGGCCGACCCACACAAGTGAGGTACCATTTTCCTCGTGGGACTTTGGGGAACGCGGGGTGGGTGGAAATTCGTGGATCCATGCAGATTCCAGAACTTTCCATCACAGAAATGTGGGGAAAATGTGTTTTTTTTGTCTATTTTTTACGTTTGCAAGGGATTCTGGGTAACAGACCATGGTGGGAGGCAGTCAAGTCACCCCATCCTGGATTCCCCTGGGTGTCTAGTTTTAAAAAATGTACAGGTTTGCTAGGTTTCCCTAGGTGCCGGCAGGGCTAGGGTTCAACAACCACAGCTAGTCACTTTGCCAAAAAAGGGTCATTTTTCACTGCAAAATTGAGGTGTGACCACGTTGCGTTTTGTGCCGTTTCCTGTCGCGGGCACTAGGCCGACCCACACAAGTGAGGTACCATTTTCCTCGTAGGACTTTGGGGAACGCGGGGTGGGTGGAAATTTGTGGATCCACGCAGATTCCAGAACTTTCCATCACAGAAATGTGGGGAAAATGTGTTTTTTTTGTCAATTTTTTACGTTTGCAAGGGATTCTGGGTAACAGACCATGGTGGGAGGCAGTCAAGTCACCCCATCCTGGATTCCCCTGGGTGTCTAGTTTTCAAAAATGTATAGGCTTGCTAGGTTTCACTAGGTGCCGGCAGGGCTAGGGTTCAAAAACTACAGCTAGACTCTTCGCAAAAAATGTGTAAATTTTCAGTGTGAAAATGTGGTGTGTTCACCTTAGGTTTTGAGCCACTTCCTGTTGTGGGCACTATGCCTACCCACACAAGTGAGGTACCATTTTTATCGGGAGACTTAGGGTAGTTCAGTTTTGTAAAGCAACTGTTATTACCTATTGATTTGTGATGCATTTCTCCCTTCCAAATGAAAGACATTGTGTAAAAAAAAAGTCATTTTGAAAAATGACCAATAATTGTCATGCAAGTATGAGTATTCCCAATTTCGAAAATGTGCAAATATGCACTGTTTCTAAACTCTGTAATTTGTTCCCATTTCAGAAATACATAGGTGTCTTTCATACCGATTTTTCCATGTATACATTTTCCCACAATAATTGCTATATACCCGGAACAAAAAACAAAACATTACAAAATGCTGCTCAGTTTTTTACTCTGGGTTCGTTGGGCTCTTGGTGAACCTACAAGTCCTATATATCCCCACAACCAGGAAGGTCCACCGGATGTAACGGTACATTGCTTGCAAAGAGATGTCATAATTAGAAGAAGTTACAGGTGAAAACGTTGACTCAAAAGGCAACTTTTTTCAACAAATTTTTAATTTTTCCTATATTTAACTGTTAGTTTCTATAAAGAAACGATGATGGATCTACACAAATGACCCCTTTCTGAATTCAGAATTTTGTCTACTTTTCAAAAATGTATAGCTTTCCAGGATCCATTATTGCTTTTCTACCCATTTCTACCATTATCTGGAAGGAGGTTGAAAGCACAAAAAATAGCAAAAATAGGGTATGTCCCAGAAAAATGTCAAAACTGTGTAAAAAATGTTGGATTTCTGACTAAAATCTGTCATTCCCTAAAAGCTGTAGAAATGGTGATTTCAGCCCCACAAACCCTTTTTTGATATCATTTGCAGAGAAAAGCCCAGACGCTTTCATTTGCAGCCACTTTTCCCCATTTTTCACAAAAAAACAAAATTTTGCTGTATTTTGACTAATTTCTGGGAACCCTCTAGGAGAATCCACAAACCCTGGGTACCTTTAGAATCCCCATGATGTTGGAAGAAAAGGACGCAAATTTGGCGTGGATACCTACTGTGGTCAAAAAGTTACAGGGGCCTAAGCGTGCACTACCCCAAATAGCCCAAAAAAGGCTTAGCACAGGAGGGGAAAAGGCCTAGCAGCGAAGGGGTTAATGATGGAGAACATGGGGTTAAGCCACACAACGCAGCACTGCAACCAAATTTATGCTGTGTTGCGTGAAAGAGACAGAGCAGGACAACGCCATATCTACCAAGATATGGTGGTATCACTCTCTCCTCTATTGCTGGTGCACCTTATGCTGCCATGTGCCCTGCACACATTCTTACACTATAGTGCAAAGTAGCCCATCTAGTACAACTACTATGCTACTTTATGACGTTTCTGCACTTTGTATTTGTGCTGTACAATGCAGCTCCAAATCTAAACCTTTCAGAGTTATTTAAACTATGCTTCACCTTTACTCCTACCTCAAGAGGTGGGATTGTTTGGCACCAACCCAGTCTATCAATGTTAGTAAACAGGGATTTGTCTCAAAGCCTATGTGTGGTTGCATGGGAACCATCATGTACCAAGCATGCAATGCGTTGTAGAAAATGTAATGAAAATAGCTACTTCGTGTTACTTTAGAGCTATTTTCCAGTGAACGTGAAAGTAAATCCCCCAACACACTTTGTGTCAGTTTGCGTCACTTTGCGTGTCACTGCTCAAGTGCAAAGTGTAAGTAAATCTGGGTCCATATTTGCATCCCTTGATGGTTTTCTATTTTTCTGCCAATGTTTCCCTCAGGATTCTAATCAGAAAAAATATCCCATCTCACCACATCTACTTATGCATCATAAACGTTTTAAGTTGTTAAATTTTTGACCAGACGCTTTTAGGCAGTAGTACACTAACAAGTCTAGTTCTGTCATTTTGCCGTATACAGATCTCGTTTGATTGACTTTCATTGCACAGCTGGGTCTAATTCATGGACCTTTGCCAAACTAGTCAGGTACACATGGAAGTCAACAAAATAGATACAAAAATGTATTCTTCGTTTCTACCCAAACTACAGTCTTCTTTTCACTAGCATTGTCCAGGAGTTGAGGAGAAAGGACCGTTTTGACAAGGGTCATTGGTGGAAATGAACTGCAGTACCTTTTCATGGTTGTTTTTAGGAATTACTTGTGTTCAATATCCCCAGTTCTATACAAAAAGTACATGTAATTCATTAATTCATATATCCGACAGACATTACCTTGAAACACATAATGTCATTTACTCTAACATACAGACTGCAATGTCAGTGACACCATACATATAATGAAATCAATACACAGACACAAATAACTTCAAGAGAGTCTTTTCGAAATGTTATATAATGAAAAAGACCTCAATGTGTGTTTCTTTGCAGTGCGGAATCACCCTTCCGATGAGCATATCCATCTTTTTTGCACTGACCCGCAGGATATTCCTTTAGCTACTGTTTTGTGTGTTTACAAGAGATGAATGTCTGGAGAAGTACATTTTCTCGTTTAAGTGCCCTTTTCTTGTAATGCTAAATCAGAGACTTAAATGACTGCCAGCTGTGAGTGAAATGGATCCTTCCATCAAGGCATAGTTGGGTCATGGTTGCCTCTTACTAAGCTACTAGTAGTTTTTCTAGGTCATAACACATAATTCATGTTGTATTTTTAACGGTAAGAACCATGTTAGATATAGTGCATGTTATGTCTTGTTGTTTTGCTTATTCTCATGATCTCAACCTAGGTATAATAATCTATTACATGACCCTATCAAACCTATGTTTACTAGTATATCAACATGTGTTTTGCTGTTGCTCCACAAGCTTGCTCCATTCAGTGTGCTGGGTGAAATTCTGGCTGGCGACCTGTGAGTCACAAACTATTTAGACTATTTGCCATCCATTCTTCCCCTTTCTCATCCAAACTGTACTTCACAAAAGCAGGTGTCACTCAAGCCTCTATCATCTCAACCATGCTTTTCAACATCTACATGAAGCCATTACCGGTAATGATCAATGAATTTCAGCCCACATGCTATAACTATACAGATATCTCAAAACAAGAGAGTCACCCTCTTTAGCCAAAAGGGACAGGGTGGGCCAAGCAATAAAACAAAATTCCCTTTTGTAATATAATTTCTCAGTATACAATCTTATCCCAATCGGTGTGCACTGAAAAGACTTAAAATCTTATTTTAACATACTCAATATTATCAGTCACAAAATGTCTCCTATATTATATCAAACGTAGTTTAATGTTTGGACATACAATCAAACATAAAGAAGGGACTTGGATGGACAAGTGAAATATGTTAGGACTTCTTGATGTAAGGATCAGAGAGAGTCCTATCAATATTACATTCAAAATATAACACTCGTTAGCAGATCACCCATTTTTGATTGAAACAAAATCTTTAGTTATCATAGCAGGAACCGGCAAAGGTGATAAATTCCCCCTCTTCCATATGGATTCCTGACATATAGAAGTGGTAGAGTCCTTTCCATACTTGCGAGTTTTATTTGATACAAATCAAACTTGGGCAAATCTGGTAGTGGCAAGAGTATTAGGAATGGATAGGAGTTTGAAAGCTATCGAGGCCTTCTCCAAAAAGTTAGGCGCCAGCCCCCTTGACCCAACTAAAAATATCTGTCAGCCCAAGACGAAGGCAGCATCCACATACGGGGCGGGAGTCTGGGGTATGGCGCATATTGACCAACTCCAAATACTGGAAGATAGCTTTTTTAAATCCCGCGTGTCTATACCGTCTTCTTACTCAAATTATATTCTACATATCGAACTAGGGATACCTTATATGGTAGATACCATTAGACTAGCTCCAATTTTACTATGGTTCTCTATATGGCGTAGGACCAAAGATTGATTGAAACTGGACTATTATAATAAGATCAGATGGCTTAATTATGTGGAGTCAGAATACATAGCCATTGGGTTGGGAGAACTATTTAAGGACCAAACGGCATGCAGGAGGATTTCAAAACAGAAATTATTTGAGACTTACATGCGGAGGGCTAATTATGTTCGCAGGGAAAAGAATCACAGTCAAAAGGCACCCCTCGCTTACCATCAGATCCCCCCAGGCCAGAGGGAGGATATTCCTATCTAGCACGCACTACAATAGCACAGCATAGATATATATTACTAAGACTTCGTCTGAACCTTGTCTTGTTGATGTTAGGTTACCCCGAGCGAAAATTCAAACATTAAGACTTGACGCTATGCCCCCCGCGACAATCATTCTCCCCAATTTGACCTACACTTAGTCTTGTTTTGTGAGATTTACAAGATAGAAAGAAAAGACTTTATCCTTCTAATTTTAAGTTGCCACAATTTTTTGAAAATGCAGGGTGGCAATCTCTACCTGACCCTTTTGTCTGTTTTTCAGTAGCCGCATTCTTGTGGGACTGTATGAAAAAGAGAAAGGCACGAGGCTGATAGATGGTATAATGCCTTAAGTAGTAACCATATGTATGAATTGAGCAATTTATTGTAAATTAATTGGATCTGGTTTATATGGCACATAAGGCACCATATGTTTTTTAATGTTTTGTAAAAACATTTTAAATGTATTTTTAAGTACTTCCACTCCTTTTGGGTTCTTAACTTGTCATGTTCTGGGGTTCTTTGTTGATCATTGACTCAAAGTGTGCTTTTATGATCTGTTATAAATAGTTCGAATAAAGATTTTATTGATTGATTCCATTAAAAATTATATATCACATGTCAGGCGTCAAAACATAATCACATTTTTTTTGTTGAAATTTTTAAAACATATAGTTAAAAACATATTCAAACTCTTAGGAAGATAATTTGATCATAATGTTTGATGCTTTAAAAAAATGTCGATGCGGCTTTTCGGCAGTACATAAAATCAAATCCCCGCCTTCTTCAGGACAAGTTCACGTGTGTGTAGACAACATGTATAACAATTAAAACTTTGCTTTTTATGTAGGCCAACATCAAGAAAAGGGTCTGGATTACCCTTTATCCAATTTACGTTGATTTACTTTATCTCAAGGATAGTGATATGCGAGTCCTCTGTTTGTCAATTTTACAAATGTTCATTTCCTATTTCATTATATTTTTATTTTTGGCATATAATTTGTTGTGTTGTGTTTATCTTGCGTCACAGTAGAGGGTAAATCCCCACTTTGGACGGGTTATTTTACAGATTTCTAATTATCTTTGCTCCCTGGTCTTTAAACAATCCAATTGAAGCTAAAGAATCTTAACGGCCAACTATTCACGTCCTCCCATGTGTCGTTTGGGACAAATTGAATGCTTCTAAAACAGAAATACTCACATGTGGTGACTGGAAAAATTATGACCCACTCTGCACCGAGCCAACGATCTGGACCACCTCCTAAAGTATCTAAGGAATCTAGAAATCTAAGGAAGTAAGAAATCTTGGAATTACCATGGACTCCAAGTTATCAGTGAATGCCCAAGTGAACAAATTAGCAAGCTCAAGTTCCAGTACCGTGAAATCTCTGCAACGCATCTTTCGCCACCTAGGATTTCCACGAGGGGTGCATTGAACTCGTGAAGTTTTACTCCACGGATTCCCACGGAGTTCCATAAAAACTCTGCGAGATTTCATAGAGTTCTGCCCACCCCTTATTTATTCACCATGCGTGTTGTGGTTTTTAAATGAACACATTAGAGAGTTATTTGTAGATTTTGAAAGAACAGTGAATGCAGATTACTCTCCGTGCATGGGGTTACTACCAGAGAAGAGCTCATGTTCAGCCTCTGCCCCAAAATGTTTGAGTAACTTTACACCGTGTTATGCAATAAATCACTACTGCAGCATTCTCTCACCTGATGAATCCTGCACCACCAGATGACTGAACTGAATCCAGACTCCTCTGCAATGCTCATAATGCCAGGCCATGGCGTGAGAGTTCACATGCCTAAGAGAACAACTGTAGACAAAGCATGAGGTGAACCCAAAAGCTCAGATAAAACCAGCTGGGTGCTGTGTCTCCTCCACATTTTATACATTATTTGTGCATAGGTTGTCATGAGATCCCCTTCTTGCAGCAGAAGCAATGTGCTGGACACAATGATTTCCCACAGACCATGAAAAAGTGATGCTGTCAATCCACCACTAATCCTTTGTGGGTTTAGGAGTAGCACACTACTCGCTGAAAAGCATTTCAACGTCTTGTCAGGGGTACGAAGCGCTATATAAATACAATTTCAATTTATTTTTGTTTGTTTCAGACTTTGATTGGTGTGTGTGAGAATTTGTTTGATAGGGGTGCATAGAGCTGTTGAGACCTGGAAACTTTTGTGTGCACTTCTTGCAAAGATGTAAATTCAGAGTTACTATTGTGGGTCAAGGCACCAAGCACAGCACAAGTTATGTCCCATCACTCAGGCTTTAGAAAATAGTCATGAACACGTAATATGTTAGAACCTAAATTATTTGCTTGGCAGATCCCTTCGCCGATGACACCCAACTCTTCCCTCCTTGATGGACAAGGCAACCACTACTAGGACCGCCTTCACCAACTGCATGACCATGGTAGCAGACTGGATGCAAACCAACTGCCTTCAGCTCAACCCGACAAAACAGAAGTACTGGTCTTCAGCAACAAGACCTCCCCATGGGACTCCAACTTGTGGCTGTCCGAGTTATGCCCAACTCCCACAGACCACACAGATCTCGGGATCATCCTAGACGACAAGCTCAACATGACAGTTCAAGCCAGCGCAGTGTGCACCTCCTGCTTCCACCTCACTTCCTACACATCCTATGAAACATCTTCAAATGGTTACCTCAGAACACCAGACGGACCATCACACAAGCACTCATCTCCAGTAGGCTGGACTATGGCAACACTCTCTATGCCGGAATCTTCAAACAACTCCTACAGAGACTCCAGACCATCCAGAAAACAGCTGCAAGACTCATACTTGACATCCCATGCCACACCCACATCACACCTTACCTCAAGAAACTTCACTGGCTCCCGATTCACAAGCGCAGCCAATTCAATCTTCTCACATACACATGCAAAGTCCTACACAACACAGGACTAGAATACCTGAACAGATGCATACACTTTCACCAACCCACCAGACACCTACACTCTGCCTCACTCTCGCTCACATACATTCCCAGCATATGCAGAAGCAAAACTGGAGGTCACTCATTCTCCTACATCGCACCCAAGACATGGAACAACCTCTCTCAACACATCAGAGCCACGTCCTCACTTCTTGAGTTGCACAAGAAGCTGAAGACCTAGCTCTTCTTATCAGCACCTTCAGGACCACACACCTACATACCTGCCCAAGTGCCTGGATACCCTCTTGGGTAGTTAGAGCACTATACAAATCGACATAGCAGAAGATAACATAACATAACAGAAGCCAATTGAACTTTTTAGTTGGCCTTAATCAAAATGTAACTTCAGAGTTTCTTAGACAAACTCATGCCTCATAATCCTCTACAAATAGGAGGCGCAAAAACATAAAGAGACTTGGCTCAACCATTAGCACAGTACCAGTTTAGGAGGAACAATGATTCTTCGTTATAAGGCAGAATCTGTAGGAAATTGTTGCACTTTGCAGGTTTCAGGAAATACAAAACAGGATCAGCGGCTCTACAAGGCTCATAGGACAGCTGCTATCAAATTTATTGCCCATGTTCCTCATTGAGTACTATCACTTTGCACAGATGCACTTTAAATGTGTGCAAAAAATCACCATTTTGCTTTTAATCTTGGACTTTGACATGGTATCCACATGATCTTTGTCAATTAAACTTACACACTTAAGATATTGTGTGTTCAGAAATGTGAAGCTTCACATTACATTTATCCCACCAGTTTCATGAGCTGCTCTATTGAGAGCCTGTAAACTCCTCTACAACTTTTGGCAATTCAAAGAATAAGACTATAGTTGCAAGCAGAAAGGGATGTGTTGGCATCCAAAATCCCATTGGAACCTTTGTGCCTTATATGAACTCTCGCAACACACTGATGTCAGAGTGCACAGACCCCTTCTAGCTACAACCTCTAATTAACTCTATTATTCCTGTTAAGGGAGGTGCCTCCCTAGTCTTATTAGCATATTGAGATAACAGTTCCCTTACACTTCAATAGCCACACTGGCAAAAATAAACACACATTGATATCCAAACGTAAAATAATGAATAAAATACTTTGATTACCAAACATATAAATTTCCGAATAAAATACCAAATATATTTTATTCAGGCACACAAATACCTGTCACTCTTACGGACACGCACTACTTACTCTCAAACCTCATTCCTATCCAGAAATATACACACCAGCACAAATTTCTCTCTAACACATACAGATGTACTCACCACAGACATACAGGTTCTTAAATGCCTCAAATGTGTAGTCAGGTATACAATGCCACAAAAACATGCATTTTAACTCACTATAAATGTATTGGTAGACTTACACAGCTACACATCCTGAGTACAGTAACCATACAAACAAACCCCAACATTCATGTAATTACCAGTCATTTAGATGGACAATCTGACAAATTTCACAGTTATTCACTCTCCTACATTCATTTATTACTTTACGCTTCACAATTCACACTTATCCAGACACAGCACAAACATTTCTTACAAAGACTTGACAAGCAAACAAACCCATACCACATACCAGTATGCCACCCGGACACAATGTTTGTCACATGCATACAACCACTCTCCTACAAAAACACATTGAACTGCCTCAGATACTGTAATTGGGTGGGTGGTGGAAATTGCATCTTTTTGTTATTGTTTTCTTATTGGTAATTGAATTTTATTTGTTTTGTATTTATGTAATTTAAGAAATTGCCTCTTTTTGCATGGGCACCCCCTTTTAGTTGTGGACTGATGCTGCTGGTTTTTAAAATGTGCGAAATTGGCGTACTCCTGTTCAGTACTCAGTGCATGTGTTCTAACCTCTTAAATATGATAAAATAAGCTAATGTCCAATTGGTATATTTAACTTTCCAGAAGGCACAGTATATGGTGTAAGATATGGCTTACAAAGTTACATGTCAACTATGGACTGCAACACCTATTGTGCCGTTAACTAGGCTGACAAGGAAAATATGGCTTCAGGCCTACATGTGTTCATGACTCCTGCAGCTTTAAAAAGTTCATGACGACCTGTCACTATAACCTTATTGACAGGCGGGAAACCCTCCCTTTAAATACATTGGGCCAATTCTCAAAGCTAAACTGAGATGAAAGTCTAACTTTACAATTTTCGGTATTCACAAAGGGCATTTCCGAGTAGTAAAGTTAGACCTTTGTCTCAGTTTTGGTCTCACTGAAACTTAAGACCAAAATGTAAGTTTATTTTTGGTTGTTAAATAATTTTTATTGATGTAATAATAAAATCACCAAAGTTACAGTGATGCATAAAATGGAACAATAGGATAATAAAGTGTATAACATCAAAAACATATTATAGTAAGAAGCAATCTAATTCAGAGATATAAGGAGAAGGAAAAGGAGCCCATCTTATGGTTGAGAAATGAAAAGAAGAAAAAGGGTACATATTAAGAACAGGTGATATTAGAATGAACATTGTTTAAAGATAAGGAATGAGAAAGCTGAAAAATAGGGTGAAGAAAAAAAGAAAAACAAGAAGAGAAAGAGAAGAGGAAAGGGGAAATAGGGGAAAGATTAGATATAAACCTAAGGTATAGAAAGGTGAAAAGATAGATAAGTAGTAAAGGGAATCCAAAATAAGTCAGATTTGATTTTCTGAGATAGCGTTGATGATGAGACAGTAGAAATTCTATGTTCATTACAAATAAGGTTCCACCACATTAACATACATACTTTAGAATGATCTTTCCAGCCAGTTAAAATAACTTTAAATGCAAGGGTAATAAAAAGGACAAACAGTTTCAAATTTGGTGTACCGTCAGAAAAATCGGTAGACATAGATCCAAGAAATACATTTTGAATTGATAATGGTATGTTGCAATGAAATATCTTGGAAGATATACACCAAATGGATTCCCAAAATTTAAAAACATTAGGACAATAAAACAATAAATGTAACAGAGTGCCATCCGAGCAGAGACAAGACCAACAAAGAGAGGTAGAAGAGGGATTAATCTTGTGAATATGAACAGGAGTACAGACCGCTCTGTTGTAGAGAAAAAATAAAGATTGAGTAATGTTAGCAGCTTTTGAGGTAGTGAAAATTTAATGCCATAGTTTATTCCATCTGTTAGTGAGGAGAGATATAGCGAGGTCATGTTCCCAAGATAGTTCAATCGTGGATTTTGGCCTATCAGATGTGGGAGTGGACAGAAGCTTATATATAATAGAAGCTTTGGGAGTGGAGTCAGGAGTAATGGTGGCCAAAGGGGTCGAGGGCGTAAAAGTTTTAGATGAAATGGTGTCATCAGAGGAAAATTTTGATAACAAAAAAGGTTGTAAAGCATTGAATATTTGTGAGTATTGGGAAGAGTAGGAGAAAGGTAAATTATAACGTTGTTGTAATGCAGTAAAGGATATGACTGAGTTGTGAGATACAAGTTGGTAAACATAAAGAAATACCCTTCTCTTTCCAATCTTTGAAGTAAAAGGATTTGTGTCGGAATTTAATGAATTTATTATACCAAATGGAAGATGTAAGGAATTCTTGTTGAAAGGTGGCACCCTCATTGAATAATGAATGTATCAGATGTTGAGAGCATTTTAAGATGGGATAATGAGAAATACAGGTACACTTAGTCATAGAGCAAATGTCAGAAAAGGAGAAATCGTGCACCAAGGAACGCTCAAAGTCAATCCATCTGGGCATTGGTCAGACGTGAGTCTGCTTATGTAGAGCATAGAATTGTAAAAAAGCAGTATGATATAATTTAAAATTAGGAAATCTTACACCTTCTTCAATCTTTGGTTTAATTAATTTAGATAAGGCAATACGAGAAGGTTTATTATTCCACAGGAATTTAATACAGAGAGAGTTAAGTTGTTTAAAATATTAATTGGGGATTTTGAATGGTAACATGGAGAGTAAGAAAAGAATGAGAGGAACAGTCATCATTTTAATAGTATCCAGTCTACCCCACCAAGAAAGAAAACGGGGGGGGAGACCAGGAATTAAATTAATTTTGAAGTTTTATTGCATTAAAATTATGTAAAAGAGTATGAGGAATGTTAGGAGAGAACCAAACACCCAGATATTTAATTTTAGAGGAACACCATTTGAAATTGATGTCAGAGAACATGTATTGATAACAGGTGGATTTTAAAGGTAATACCTACGTTTTAGAAAATGTAATTTATAATCAGAAACTTTAGAACAAAAATCAATTTCCTATATAAAAGGGGGTAAAGCAGTGCAGGAGTTAGAGCGATAGATCAAAATATCGTCTGCATAAGTAGATAGTTTGATTTTGTGAGATTTGTGTTTAAAACCAGTGATTAGGTGATTCTGTCGGATGTGTTCAAGGAAACGTTCAAGGCATAAAAGAAATAGAAGAGGAGAAAGTGGCCAACCTTGTCTGGTACCTCTATGTAAATTAAAATAAGGGGTAAAAGACCGTTAACAGCAATAGATGCATGGGGTTCAAGATACAACAATTTTATTAATTAAATAAATTTAGGGCCGAAACCAAACCAGTGAAGAGTTTTGAACATGAATGGCCAATTTACACGATCAAGTGCTATTTCAACATCAAGAGATAATGCAGCTAAAGGGTCTGGATAGTTTTTCTCCAATGCAAGCACATTAGATAACATACTAGAGTTATCAGAGGTAAGTCGACCTCTAATAAAACCGGATTGGTCAGGTTTGATTAGCAAGGGTATAACAGTATCTAATCTAGAAGCAAGAATTTTCGCAAAAATGTTACACTCATAGTTAATTAATGAGATTGGGCGATAATTTTGACAAAGGGTATGGTCCTTATCGGGTTTAGGGATGATTATAATGAGGGCATCTAAAAAGGATCCCTCAGGTTTTGATTTAGAGATGAAAGAATTAAAAATTTGAAGGAGATGAGGGACAAAAATAGAGGAGAAAGTAGAGTTTAATTCAATGGAAAAGCCATCAGGACCATGCCCCTTCTAAGGGATTTAATGGCATCGAGGATTTCTTGTAGAGATATAGCTTTTTAGAGAAGAGGCATTTCATTAGGCACAGGCAGGGGAGAAGGAAGATCATCAAAGAAAGATTGAGTATCATTAGCAGAAGGAGAAGTATCATCCGTATATTGAGATTGGTAATAGGATTGAAAAGCATTAACAATTTCAGAGTCAGAATGAAGTAATTTTTTAGTAGTAGTGTTACGAATAGGGCCAATGGTTTTCTTTTCCGCTTTGACTTTTAAATAGTTAGCCAACATTTTACCTGCTTTACTTTGACCCCTGTGACAGTTGGATTTTATTTTAAGCAAAATATTGCACGCATCAGTAGTAGCTAATTTATTTAAGTCAGATTTTGCCTTAATTAGGTTGCGAAGGTGTGAAGGAGAATTAGATGTAAAGAAAGAGTGTTCTAGAGATTGAATGTATTTGAGAGCAGACAGATACTTGGAGTTTAGTAATTTCTTCTTTTTGGCTGTGTATGCAATGGTGAAAGCCCTAAAAGATGCATTAAAAATGTCCCAATTATTATGGATAGAAGTGTCGCTGGCTTTATTGAACAGAAAGAATTCATTTATGAAAGAGGTGGCTTCAGACATATATGATTGGTCGGATAGGAGAAAGTTGTTGAATCTCCATCGGGCATGTTTAGAATTAGTAAGGGAGAGATCAAATGACGAAAAAACAAGGGCATGGTCAGAAATAAAGATGGATCCAATTTCTGAGGATTGAACAGAGGGTAAAAGGGATTTTGAAACCAAAATGTAATCAATACGTGACATTGTATGATGAACATTAGAGAAAAAAGTAAATTCATATTGATCAGGATTACAGGTTTTCCATACATCAAAAAGTGGACGAGAGGCAATAGCAGATTGAAATGATTTATGAGACTTGTCAGGTTTAAATTTGCATTTTGATTTTCTGTCGGTAAAAGGATCAAGCCAATTGTTAAAGTCTCCAGCAACAATAATATTGCGATTGGAAATGGAAGATAATTTAAGTTTAATCGTGTTCCAAAAATCAGGGTCAGGTTTAACTGGTCCATAGATATTAAAGAAAGTGCTCACTTTATTGTGGACCTTAATCTGAAGTATTGCCCATCGTTCATTTCTATCATTTTCAGTAGATAAAATGTGAATTTGTAAAGATTTGTGGCAGAGGATTGCAACCCCCAATTTACGGTTGAATGCAGGTGAAAAAACAACCTGGCCCACCCATTGGTGTTTAAGTTTGAGGGACTCAACATCATTACAGTGGGTTTCTTGTAAAAAAGCAATTTGACAGTTTAACTTTGATAAATGGGAGAGTACCTTCTGAAACTTGACAGGGTGACCTAAACGTTCCACGATATAACATTAAGCATATGTTCCTTTAAAGACAAGGGTACAGGAACAATGATGACACACTGCAAAGACAACAATGGGAGGAAAAATAGACTGTTTAGCAATAATGAGGTAATAAATAAGAAATATAAAGAACATAAGTGGAATAACCATGAAGACAACAAGACACCGTCTATCAATAGGAAATGATACAAAGAAATAGCAAAAAATGGTGAATGATAAAGAGTCATGCAGAGTGAAAAAGATGACACAAAAGTACAAAAAAGGAGTATTCATGTGCATATAAGAAAAATTAAGACAGGATAAACAAAAATAGGGAAATTGAGGAAATTGAGGAAAAGGGGACAAGATAAGGAGGAAAAAAGAGATAAAAAAGAAAAAGAAAGAAGTGACCGATCGAAGACAAAAAGCCAGATCTGTAAGAAACAGAATAAGAAGTAGAAACTGGGCATGTCTGTACTCAAGGGCAGGACAGACAACATTGCAACGAGGAGAGGAAGAGGATAAGAAAAACATTGAAAAAATAATATGTAATATAATATAAATAGAATAATAGGAAAGCGATTATTTGTCAGGACCGCAATAATTGAGGAACATTTAGAGCTGAACAATAGGTAACAGTAACAATTGCATAACATTAGCAATGAACATTTTAATAATATAGGAGACTAAAAAGTTCAGGAACATTGAGCAGAGGTGTCCATAGGCGGTCGAGCAATGGAATGCAGGAATTGTTTTAGCAGGAGAGGATCTTCAAAAGTGTGGGAAACACCTTCATGCGTGACTTTGCAAAAACAAGGGTGCAGGATACCATATTCATAGATCTCATTTGAGGCTGGAGGGCCAGAAATTCTTTGTGTCTGGCATTGGTAGCATTGGAGAGGTCTTGTGAGATGAAGATGAGACGGCGTTTCTCTCTAGCAGTTTTGAGACCATTCATCAAGTCAGTAAATTCAAGGAATACCATAATTATGCCGCATGGATTGGTAGAATGAGGTTGTGGACGTCCAAGACGATGAGCTCGTTGGGTGTTGAGAAGAGCTGAAGACTGAAGATCTGGGAGATCAGCCAGGAATTTCTTCAAAAAGGAAAGGAGATCCGGACCTTCAACATTTTCCGGTAAACCAAGCGAAGATTGTTCCTTCTATTGCGATTTTCCAAATACTCGGTGTTGAGTTTGAGCTTATGAATTTCTTGTTCTAACAAAGGAATTTTAGTAGTCGCATCTTGAAGGTTACTTATTCGCTGTTCCATTTCTGACATTTTACCTTCCATGTTAATCCAACAATCTTCAATCATTTGTAATTTTTCGTTACTGGCGGTCATGAATGGTCTTAGGGCACAAATTTCCTCCAATATGGAATCTAAAACCGGATTGGAAGATGATTGACTAGGCGATGGAGGGTCATTCTTGACTCTTTTTGGTTTGGTGCCAGATGAGGAGGACCTCGCAGAAGAAGTGGATTCGTTAGCCATCTTAACAAAGTGAACTTGACGTTGAGAAGTAGGGTGATTTTAAAAATTAGAGATCCTTCCCATATATAAGAGACTAAGAAATTATAGAAAGCAACCAAAAGAGCCACTATTTCATATATAATGTGATGAAGCAGTCACAACCCTCCAGAAGTTGGCTCACTGATGAGAGAGATATAAGGTCATACAACAGCAGTCATTGGTAAGTAGTGTGAGTGAAGATAACCTGTAGAATGATTAATGATACCAGCCTAGAAAGGTTATCACATCATCAAATGCTTGTTGTATGAGCTGGATATCAACAACCTAATCTTTGCGTGTCATAGTAATAGGTAGGCATACCAATATATGAGAGCGCATTAATAAATGTGGTCACAAGCAAGTATGAGTAATAGAAATATAGGTAGAGGCAGCTGGCAGTTGGTAGTAGAGAAAAGAGGCTCCGTGTATTAAAGGATGCCAGCAAACAGCCAATAATGTCTTTCAACAAGAAACATCATGTCTTCCGTCAGCAACATAGATGTATAGAAGATGAGGAATTGGCACACAATCTGGTATCAGCACACCTTGTGGGAGATGTGCCCCCCTGTGCACTATTTGAGTCTTGTTCACAGGCTCTTCAATTAAATTTATGGTGATAAGCAAAATTCAGCAATGAAAGGAAGTTCAATTTGTGTATATTGAAGTGCATATAACTCTTCTCCACTCTTCACATTTTCAATAACTTGTAGAACTTCTGTTACAATGATTGTAACATTGCAGAATTATCAGATTTGGCATACAAACACCAAATCTGCACGACCACAGGGAGTCACTCCTGAAGATTTCCCCACTCGCGACGGCCGCCGAGCATACAAAATGGCGGCCGTTCGTGTTCGTGAGGGAAAAAGGATTGTGGCCAAAAAGATATACAAACGGATGTACCGCTATAGAGAAGCAGACCAAAAGAAAGCCGCCATGAAGCGGGTGACATCCGCTATCTTAAGATACCTGGAAGCGGCTCCGCAGCAGTCGAAATCTTCTTCCTGACTCCGCGACACTGCGGAGCTCAGATGGGAGCCGCCATTCTGCATGGTGCAGTAGCCGTGTCACCCCCCAAAATTTAAGTTTAACTGAGACAAAATTCTAACTTTACTACTCGTAATTTCCCTTTGTGAATACTGAAAGGTATAAAGTTAGACTTTCATCAGTTTACCTTTGCGAATCGGACCCTAAGTCGTCACTGCTAAGTAGACCTTTCAGCCCACATTGTAAGGTGCCTCGTATTGAGAAGTGGAACATGTAAGAATTTCGGCGCAGATTTACATAGAGTTTGCAGTGGGTTTGCATTTCTCTTATTACACAACCCGACTCAAATGCTTCTGCTGGGATTTACAAAACATGTATCACGATGATTGAGAACGGGAGAACATGCTGTGTCCGGCAGTTCCGACTGGAGAGAAAGGATTTACATGAATCCTCTGGTGATGAAAATTAGCAGGAGATAGCATTGCGATGCTAAGTGATTTTAGCTTTCCTGTAATCTTCTGATTACCGCTGAATTGTTGTACCTCCAACAGTTCCTGTGGATGGCCTCAATGAATTGCTAATATGGGGACTAAAACATTAACACAATGTGAGCTCTTGGAGGTGGTACTGCATCTGAATGAACGACAATATCAAGCTCTATTCTGTAAAATTATCAGGGCTGGACTTCCAGGATAGTCTATCCATTAGCCCTTGAGCTTGCTTCCGGTTTTATTGATTGATTTAGACCTCTATCAAGGACAACAATCAGAATAAATGTGAAGAATAATTACTTTAATACTTAATAACAATAAGTACAATTTCTACCTAAAACAATGATAAAAAAGTTTTACAAAATGTATACAGCTTATAACAAACAAATTCATTTGGGGTAAATTGATTAAAGCAATCAAATCATTGACAGTAAGTACACTATATCTAAAGCATATGGGGTTTAAAAAGCGAAGTATAGCTTCTACTAAAACTTTATTTGGACAAATATGTAGCACGTGGGCTAAATCTTGTTCTCCACTACAGAGCTTAAAAAATCCTGTTTTGTTGCTTGTTTTATTCCAATACTTAGTATAGGCATCTAAAGGCAAGATCCCTAAGTAAAGCATGATGATACAGTGTTGAACATTGTGTTTGAGTACAAATCTCAAATACTGTTGATAGGTTTTGTACTCAAGGGAAGCTGTATAACACCTATAGTGAGATAGCTGAGAACAGTACGCGGAATCTAAGTCAAAACTAAGGTGCAGTGTCATAGTTTTTTAAAACAGCTTTAGATGTGCCTGCAACAAGGACTGAAAAAGTGATATAGTGCTTTGAAATATAATAAAGCTGCTGCAAGATTTTCGTTAAATATGAAATCAATCAACCCAACCTTAAATGTTTTGTGCTTTAGGAGAGCTCTCAAAGTATATTTTTCTGCGTGAATCATATTATATGCCCATCTAATTATGCTGGCCAAGGGATTTATATAGGCATTAGTCAGCAACAAGTCTAATCGAAGTGCATGGACCGGAGTAGTCTGACTTGTAGTAGTTATTTTCAGAAGTAGTTTCCATTCGCGCTCATGCAGAGTATGTCATTTATTTATTGGTAAATATTCTAGTGCGTGCATCAGGGTGGGGGGGATTTTTGCACTGTATATTTCCAGGAGTGGATAAAAATGTCTCTTTCATGAGAAAGAATTAAAACTCTTTAATGCTCTGGAATGGATTGTAGCCCTAAATTTCAAGTGCCGAAGATAAGAATTATTTTCAAGCGTCTGTGGGAATACTCTCCCTAAGTAAGTGTACGCCTTTACTACTACAGATTTCCCTCCCAATTTCCAGTTAAAATTAGTATAATGTTTCCTTTCCCTGAATGTAACCACTTTTGTCTTAGAAATATTACTTTCAAGAAATTTTCTTCTGTGTATCTGAAGAGAGCATTTAAGTTAAGTTTTAAGCCGATCGGTGTTAAGTCAAATACGACTACATCATCAGCATACATTAAAGTGTGTATTTCATGGGAAGATATTTCCGGGGGGAAATGCTTTATTCCTACAAAGCACTCCGGTAAATCACTTACGAATAAAGAGAGCAATATAGGAGCTAGCAAGCAGCCCTGCTTTAGGCCGTTCAAAGTGGGCATCTTTGTGGGTTTAACCCTCCCCCCCCCCATCTGGACTCTATACCACATTGCTGTATGAGAGGCCAAAATTAATCTTAATAAGACATCGGGGATCCCCATTTTCTCTTATTCACCTTTAAAGCCAAAGAGACCTCCTCAAGGGGGAAATTAGGGTAGCTGTGATCGTGAGGGAATATCATTGTAGAGGAGTCGGCTGTAGGTGCCAATAAGGAAGGTTAGATTAAACTCTCTACATGCTTTGAATATACATTAGAATAGTAAGCTACCCATTCAGCCTCTGTGATAGCGATCTCAATTCGAGGGCGATCTGCCTCTCTTAAAAAATGGGAGTTAATGACACACCAGAAGGCCGTGTTATCTTTACTAAGACATGACTCATGTAAATCCTCTCAGGCCTCCTCTTTCAAGCCTTCTTTCAGAAGTTTCAAAGCTAGCACATATGCATATCTACAATCCTGTACTTCCTGAGTATTCCTAGGTTGCTTGCGTAGGGTTGCTTTTAATCTCTTATGGGCTCCGTTGCAAGCAGAGTCGAACCAACCACTGTTTAACTTTACTTCTTGTTTCTGAAATGAGGTTAACCCTTCTTTGATTCCCTTGGTGATTGACATAAATGCATCAGTGACTTTTTTTGCCCCAGCAGTATCGTCTAGGCAGATCTCAAAAGCATCACTCTGTTTAGCAATTAACTGTTCTAAAAATTTCTTGGGATTTACCATGGACTATCGCAGAGCATATATGTTTAGACAGGAAATTTCAATATTCATAATTATTGGTGAGCTATGATTTAACCCCTGTTGATTGATGAGATTAATATTCATACCTATGCTCTGGGAAAAATGATCGCTTATTAAGATGTCGTGTGTAACAAAATTAGTAACCAGAGCAAAATACCGATTTGGGAACATCAGGTAGTCAATTACGCTGTTCTCCCCGCTCCCATTAAATGTACAGTTAAATGTAACTGGAGGGTTGTATAATTCATTGCAAAAAGCTAAATCATATTTAAAAAGTAGCTAGTTAAGTTGGTCTCCATAGCCTGTATGTGACAAATGTGTTGTGTCACTGTTTTCAGGATTGGCCAGACCACAAATCTTTTTGGATGGTAGGGGGCACAGTCGGAGGTTAAAATCACCCACCCATAAAATAATCAATTCTCTTGATTCATTAGAATATAATGACTCAAGGTCAGTATCAAGTTGTCGTAAGGCAGATGTTATTTCCAGTTTACAGGCGTTGTTATAAACATGTATTATCACCAACATAATTGACAATGAGATTTTAATGTAAATTATTTGATAATATACTTTAGTTGGGGCCACAACAATATTAGTGGAGATCATCTTGTTTGATACATAAGTACATATACCACCTTTAGGCCTACCACAATTGGAGGGAACAACTTGAGTATGAAACGTTTTTAAACCATTAAGATGTATCGGTTCAACACTCCAGGTTTCTTGTAAGCAGACAATTTGAAATCTGGGCACAAAATCTAGCCACTCTGTAATATTGCACGTACATCATAACCCAGCCACATTCCAAAATAAAACAGACGTGGAAGTAGGGATTGAACTAACCTGGGTATAATCTTCCAAGTTTAGGGTGGAGGCAGGGTTAAGACTATTCTTTGGAGGTAATAAGCATCTATCAACCGTGGTGCCTTCCAGTGCACAAGTACTATGATTAGGGTTTTATATAAACAATCGCGATTGCCCTCTCTATTCCAGGTGACAGCCCTCAGTCAGTTAGTGTTTAATATGGATGCCCATATATTGCCTGTCCCGTTCTGCTTCTTCTCAGTGTTTGTGATTTCGGGCATTTTTCTGCCTTTCTTCTGAGATAATTCAGGGGTATATGAAGCTACCAATTCTTCCCACTCTTGCGCTGTGAGATATGATGTAGGTGATGTGTCACAATTCGCAATCTCGGCATCTGGCCACTCTGGGGGGAATTGTTATCGGGGGCACTGTTTGAAGCCTGCTTTGTAAGTGGTAAAGTTCACTGAGTCTGCTACCATTGCTTGACTTGTCATGTGGAGAGTCAGATTTGATAATACTCTGTAGAGCTTCATTAGGCATGAATGAGTTATGATACCCAGGTCATCGGATTTCCATCCACGTGAGAGTTCTTTTACTTCTTGAAATTGTGAAGCAGTGCTTGTTGTCGGTGTTTCATTTGAGTAGGCCTCCAGAAGGTTTATTCAGTGCTGTTTGTAGGTCTCTCTGTTTCCACTGGGGATATCGAGGGTGCACAGGGGTTTTGTGGCAATTGCCTAGTGGTATTTGAGTTCGGTAAGATGATCATTTTCCTTTTGTTTGCTGCCGATGATCCAGTTTGCCTCTCTTTCCCTGATCTAATATTGGTGCGATAAGCCTGGTCGGGCTGCTTCCCAAGCTTTCCTGGTTTGAATCTCCTTTGTGAACAGCCTCACGTTCTTAGGTCTGTACAGGTATAGCTGGGTTGTTGGATTGTTGGTTCACTCCTTTTGAATGCTCCTATTGTGCTCCTGTTGTACTCCTATTGTGCGGTGATATGGAAGGCTAGGTATGTTTAATTTGAGTTGAGTTGATTTGTGGACAGCCCGAGGAAGAAGGGAGAACTCCGGCTGGAGCGGTTGCTGGTGAGAGGCAGGTGAAAGGCTGGCAAGCTGGTTAAAGGAGTCTGCAAGCCCATCAAGAAGTGTCAAGAGCAGGTGTGCCCGCTCGGCCGCAAGCCGCACACGGCCAAGCAGGGCCGCTTCCATGGGCATGGGGACTCTGGCTTGAGAACTATTGCGCTCTTCACTTCCTCTGCACTGCTCCTTCTGCTGCTGGTTACAGGAAACTATAGAGCCCGATGAGGAGCCTCAGGTGCAGGCGTGCAGGAGAAGTGCTTGTTTTGATGTCCAAGATGTCCCAAGGCCATGGAGAAACGTATACACCACTGCCACTCCCCTGCCAAGACGTATTGCTCATCGAAGTACCGGGGTGGCATGAGCACACTGGGTCGCAGGCCGGATAGCAGGAACTGGTGAGAGGCAGGCGAAAGGCTGGTTGAGAGAGCATCAGGTGTAGACATGCAGGGGAGTCCTCACGGCCGAAACCCGCATCCAGCCAAGCCAAGCTACTTTGGTGAGCACGGGGGCTCAACCGGGCAGCAGGTATAAACCACCCAAGTTCTTGAGGCTCAGACCAAAGAACTCCTGCGCACTCCACACCCTGAACGCTGCTTCCTTTGCTGCTCTGACCGGCTGGCTGGTACTCACCGCCTCATGTGCTGAAACCTCCTCAGCGGTGGTGCTGCATCCATGAGCTACAGCCACAAGGGCCGAAGGAGGGCTCATGCCACGGAAAGGCACAGCAGGGTGGTGCAGCTGCGGTGGCGTCAGAGGCGTCTCCATTTAGATTCCTCAGATTCCTTCTCTGCCCCCGCTCTCAGATGGGCCTCAGTCAGCCGAGCTGCTAGGCCCCCGCCCCATTGTGTTCAGCTCGCGGCAGAGGGGGAGCTGGCAGCTGACAGGCAGAAACAGAAGTCGGTCAGATGTGGTCTGATGTTGCCAGCAGGGACCGCGCTGCAACAATGTTTCCTGGCCCCGCCATCTTGTCTCGTCTCACTTCTTCACAGAGTCACTTCCTTTCCTCACATCACTGAACATTCACCAACTGTAGAACCATTGGTCATAAGTCTGGATATTTTAATTTAGTTTGTTGAGAAAACATGTGAGTATTAGGTAGAAGGGTTTGGCACTGACAATTATGATTGATGATGACCAAAACAATTCTGTAGCTCCTAATCATAAAAACCACTTGTACAATGTCTAGCTGTCAAATAAATGAATACCTTTGATTATGGCAGCATATTGAGTTTGTTGCTCGCTACTAAATGTCTGTATTATACTTGTTCACTATGACTTTTGATTAGATAACATTGATACACAGAGCTGTTATCTGGGCTTTAAATTCATAGTTGATTATGCACTTCGTATAATACCTAAACGGCCAAACTGAACAGAAAATGAAATTAAAAATGAAATCAATACTTTCACCCACATGAGAACATGCAAAAATACATGTCTGAGTGTACCTGGCACTCAGGCATATTTGTATGTACAAGAGGTGCAAATTTCAAGTAGCAGTAAATACCCTATCAAACTCAATAAGTAAGACCCTTGTTCAGCCAAATTGGAAAAGGGATGCCACTATTCATTAACCTATGGATTTACAAGAGCCTGAAGTTGTATCATCTTGATTTTTCAGATACGATCATGAGTTAATTAGATTGTATGTTACTGAATCATTCACTATTTCACCAACCTATTGTTAGACCTGTCAGCCTTAGAGTGGTCTTCCCACACAACTTTTGCCTGCTTGCCTCCAATCTTGCACAATTCTTTTAGATGGCCCGAGAACTCTGAGCACTTTTCCACTACCAACCAGTGCTAGAGTGCATGTGCTTTTCCCATAAAACATGGTTTGATTGACTTATCCACAAATCGCATATTTAATTTATCTATAAGTCCCTAGTAGAGTACACTAAATGTGCCCGGGGCCTGTACAATATATGCTACTAGTGTGCCTGCAGTACTGGTTGTGCCACCCACACAAGTAGCACTTTAAACATGTCTGAGGCCTGCCACTGCAGAGCCTGTGTGTGCAGTTTACAATGCCATATCAACATGGCATTTAAAATTCCTTGTCAAGACTTAACCTCTCCTTTTACTATATATAAGTCACGCCTAAGGTAGGCCCTAGGTATCAGGGGCGGCTGGCATGGATCAGGGTAGGTGGGGGATGGTGGGGTAAGAGGGTGTAAAAAACGTTTTTTTAAACGTACCCCCTTGCAGAGCCTCTCCTCCGTCATCCCTCCGTCGTCTCTCCTGGCCGTAAAGGAACAGGAAGCATCCCAGGCTGAGACTCCCCTGAGCCAATCACAAGGCTGCAATGTAGCATTGTGATTGGTCTAAGCGCCATGATGCGCACTCAGCCAGGGAATAAGAGCCTGGGCATGTTCTCCACCCAGGCTGTAATGCAGCCTGGGTGGAGAACATACAAATTGTGCATGACTGTTTGGCTGGCCCCAGGCAGCCGGCCAGTCATGCGCACTTACAGTGTACCACCACTCCTCCCCCTTCTCCTCTGGCACCAGAGCAGCCCCGCTCGCAAAGCTGCAGCAGCAGGAAAAAATTACAAGATAATAACCTTGAGTTATTATCATTTACATTTTCCCTTATTTCACTGCTACAAAGCAGTGGCGCGATGCTCCTCCGCCTTAGCGGAGGAGCCACCACTGCTAGGTAGCCCATAGACCATGCTGCTGTGTATTCAAAAGGTAGGAAATGTACTTTTAAGCTATGCATGTCCTTGTAGTAAAAACACCCACATTTGTTTGTCACTATCGTGAGGCCTACCCCTCTCATAGGTTAACAATGGGAATTCCTCATTACACTTTTATGCTCTAATTTCTGATTGAGAATAAGTAGATATGCCATGTTTCATATCACTGGAATGGTATTGATAAATCCTCTTTTTTGGTCAAATTGGATTTATTGTTACCCTTTTAAAAATGCCACTTTCAGAAATGTGGCATTTTCTGCTCTTAACCCTGTGTGCCTGCAGCCTGTCCCCAATACATGTCTGCGGTGGGTCAAAGCTGGACTTTCTGCATTCCCTTTAGACAGCCACACAAGATGGGAGCTTAGGTGTGACTGAGTGGTCATCCACATCCTGATGCGTCATCCTGGGCAGGATAGGTGGGGGGGCTGACACTTACACCGAATAGGCATTGTCCTGTCCCCACACAAAGCGCTGCATGTACAACCCGCGCTACATTGCGGTCGCCCTGAACTTCTGGAATAACCCGTTCTAGTGCAGCTAGATAGGCACATAGGGACTTATTGCTTCAAAGTGCTATTTTGTTTTTTAACATGTTTTTATTGTTTTTTTACAAACACAAGATATAACATGCACCAACAATTCTTAAGTCACATGTATCAACTCTATGTCGCAGTAGTTCAGTTTCTAATCACATGACAATAAGGTATTAAAATGAACAGAAATGTGGGAGAAGGGGGAAATATCCTGATACAAAGGGCTTGTTACAGAAAACATGAGGTAAGATGAGCTCATGAGGCATTGGAAAAAGGTGACAATGGAAGGGTAGAGGGGGAGGACGCTCAGTGGCTGGCAGTGTCTTGCTCAAGGGTGTGAAGATAGTCGTGCAAGGTTGCCAGAAATCAATAGGGCAACACGTCGGGGGCTGGAGGGCGGCATATTCTGCAATGATGCTGTCGTAGTGTGACATTTGCTTGAGCCAAGTAGTAAAGGAGGGAGGTAGATCATTGCCCCAATGGACCGCAATCTCACGTTTAGCTAATAGAAAGGCTATGGAGGCCAGTCTGCGCACTGA
Organism: Triturus cristatus; assembly: GCF_964204655.1. Taxonomy (NCBI): domain Eukaryota; kingdom Metazoa; phylum Chordata; class Amphibia; order Caudata; family Salamandridae; genus Triturus; species Triturus cristatus. The sequence goes on from NC_140591.1 coordinate 801,029,676, forward strand.
TTTGGGAATGTTGGCAGTGTGAACCAGGAGTGCCACCACTGGGTTAGGTTGCATTGTAATACCTAGGATTGTTGTGATGTGTGAGTATACGGAAATCCAGTATGCAGAAATGGTGGAACATTTCCATGTGAGATGCGCAAAGTCCGCCGCAGGGGACTAGCATTTGGGGCAGCAATTTGGTCTATTTGCGTCATATTTGGCGATATCCACCGGGGTGAGATAGGCCTGGTCTAAGAACTTGAAATGCAATAATTTATGTCTGTGGTTTAGTGATGTTTTCTGAATTTGTGAGCAGCAATAAGACCACATTTTTTCTGTTAATAGAGTGCCTGGGTCCCGCTCCCATGCCTCCCGCACCTTGATGGTAGTGTCTGGTTTCAATGCCAGGCATGTGCGGTATAGCCTTGATGTCAGGTGGGCACCATCTGGGTTAGATATTACAAGTGTTAATGGTGGGAATTCTTCTAGAGCAAGGGGATAGCTGGGCAGTTGGGATTGAAGGGTTGCATAAAGGCGCTGGAATATAAAGCGATGCATGTATGGTATATCGTGGAATCGGGGGTCATCAGCGATTTGCAATACATGGCCATTGGGGAACAAATCTCCTATAGTGTGGATGTTGTAAGGAAGTAATGTGCACTGTGTGAGTAGTTCACCAGTTAGTGGGAGCCATGGATTGTTCTTCAGTGGGACTGCCGGAGAGTAGAGGTTGCCACCACCCAGCCAGCGGCACAGTGTTCACCATGCCCAGCAGGTCGTTGACACTGTAACGATATCTGCAGTTTCCAGGGGTATACCCTTAGGCAGCACCGCTGAGTGCAGAATGCCTCGCAACTGGTCCAGTTCTGGCATCAAATAGGACATGCGCGCATCTGATGGTACCATCTATGAGTATGTTGGCATTGAGCTGCCAGGTAATATAGCTGTCGGGTACTCCCAGGCCGCTGTGCTCGTATGGTAGTGTTGGAGTGTCCCAACGCACATAGTGTCTACAGCCTGTCCATATAAAATGGAGGAGGTGACTGTGCAGGGTTCGAAAAAATGAGTTTGGAAACGGTATTGGAATATTGAGAAAGAGATACAGAAACCAGGGAGCACAATCATTTTAATGATGGCCACCCGGGCAGCCATTGAAAGTGGCACTTTAATCCATCTCTCGACTTGCACCTCCAGGAACTCCACTGCATGTCCATAATTTAATTGCAATATTTGGTGTTTGTCCCGATGTAGTTGAATACCAATGTATCTGGTGTGTCCATCTGTCCATTTGAGAGGGTAAATGTGCAGGAAGTAAATGTGCAGGAATTTATATAGCGCAAATCACCAAGCGGTCTCTAAGCGCTTGCTTAGGGAACCCGTCCTGGTATTCCCCTGTGAGATAACCCAGCAGGGCATCCGCAAGGTGAAAGCCAGGCATCCCGCCGCGAGGGGCCCATGTGGAGATTAAGCAACCTATTGCCCAGAGTCGCAGAGTGTGAACCCATGAATTGAGTATGCACTGGAGCGAGAATTATCGAGTCCATGGACATTTATGGACTCAAGACCCAGCCGAGCCGGGAATTGAACCCTGGTCCCGGGCTGACCTCTGCTTCCAGGTCTGCCTCCTCTAACCAGTGAGCCACACTTCTCCACAGGGTGTCCGGTCGATGCCGGTTGAGTGACGTCCGTGAGTGGAAAAAGCTCAGACTTGGCCCAGTTGATCTGTAAGCCAGAGAGATTGCCAAAACGCACTATCTCCTCCACCAGGGGGCAGAGGTTGTCAGAGGGGTGCCTTATAAAGAGAAGGATATCGTCAACGTATAGTGAAAGAAATAAAGGTCCTTGTTCGAGTTGAAGCCCTTGATGAAGGTGTATGGCCTGTATGTGGCATATCAAAGAGTCCATTGCTATGATGAAAAGTATTGGGGATAGTGGGCAACCCTGACTCGTTCCTCTGGCAACTCCGAAGGGTTCAGCTAGTGATCAATTAATCCGTATACGGGCCAGTGGTTCAGAGTATAGTAACCATGGACAGGAGGGAGGGGGGATCCCGAGCATTCCTGAAAACTGCTGTCAGGAAGGGCCATTCGAGCGACTCGAATGCCTTCTCAGTATCTAGAAGGGCTACCGCCGCAGGTGTGGTTGGGGATATCCCGTGGAGAACTGCAAATATTGTGCAGAGATTGAGCGAGCTCAAACTGTATGGTACGAAACCAGATTGTACTGGTGAGATGATTTGTTCCATTAGGAGGGCCAATCTAGTCGCCAGGGCTTTGGCTAATATTTTATTATATAGATTAAGAAGCGAGAGGGGCCTATATGAGGAGCATATGGTGGGATCCTTACCAGATTTTATTGACAGAGTAAGCACTGTCCTTGCAAAGTAGGTGGTAGTAGACCAGTGGTTAGGGCTTCATTATACAATGTTAAAAGCTGTGGAGTAGTTGCTCTTTAAAGGCTTTGTAAAAGTGTGGATAAGGCCATCGAGTCCAGGGGCTCTGGAACCATCTAGCGTGTCAATAGCTTCCTTGATCTCGTCAAGAGTGAGGGGCTTGTGGAGAGACTGCTGTTGGCCATCAGCCAGCCTTACAATTGCTATTTCCTCCAAGTATGAAGGGAGTTCTGGAGGGGCTTCTGGAATGCGGGAGGGAAAAAAATGTTTATAGTATTCCAGAAATGTAGCCTTTACTCCCTCAGTGCCCAATATTCGCATGCCCCCATCCATTTGGATCTCAGTCATATAGTCTGCTACTCAGTTGTGCTGTAGCATTCTGGTCAGCGTGCGGCTCGGTCACTCATCCTCTCCATACCTACACACCATAGAATATTTCCCCAAATATGCAGCTTCTCTGTCAGCAAGAGTGCAGAATTCTGTCATTTAGATTTCCCTGCGGTGGAGTCTCGGACTTCCGTCCGCCACTGCTGACACATGTATGGTTTGCAGTTCCGATTCAATGCGTCTAATTTAGGGAAGTATAACACGCAGAACGCCAAATTGTTTGGATATGCTTATCCCCCGGATGTAGGCCTTGAAGGCCTCCAAGAACATAGCCTGTGTGGCGGAGGGGACAGTGTTTATCAAGAAATATTCTACTACTGCCGCTAGCATGTCACCCTTGAGTACTTGGTCACGGAGAGCATCGCCAGGGAATCGCCAGCACCTTTCGGCTTCGCCACCACATGGAATGGCTAGGCGCAGTAATACCAGGCTATGATCAGAGAGGGTTTGGGGGAGTATCCTGACCTCATCTGCCGAGTGTAGGATATTGGCCAATAGAAATCAGTAGTCTAATTTGGTCCAGACTCCATGGGATGATGAATAGAAGGTGAAACGGGGGTCTGAGGGGCGGTGGGAATGCCAGGAGTCGTGCAGCACATATGTATCCATAATTTGGCAGAGTAAAGCCCTGGCTATCGGCTTGTCATTTGGCATGTGCTAGAGGAGTCCAACTGCGGGCACTGGGTTAAATTGAAGTCGCTTCCCAATTTTATCTGGTCGACATCTGAATTGCTCATGTGGTTATATATGTCTTGGATGAAGGCTTGGTCATCCACAGTGGGGCTTTATACATTCACCAGTAGGATCTGTTTGTCAGCAAGAAGGCCATGGAAGATGATGTAGCAACCTTCTGGGTCAGAATGGGATGTGCATAGATAAAAATGGATGCTTTTGTGTATGATTATGCAAGTGCCCCTTGAGTAAGTGCTGTAGGAGGAGAAATAGCGATGCGTGCTCCAGGATTAAGCAAAAACAGAGATAGATCCAGGGATAAGTGTGTTTCTTGCAGACAGGAGATTTTGACGCCATGTCTGCTCAAGTACACCAGAACTTACATGGGTTGTTAATGCCGCGAATATTCCAAGTAACACAAGACATCTCCAGGGGTTTAGTTAGGTGACGTGTCGTGTGAAAGCGTGGTTAGGAATAATGTGTGTGCTCAAATGTCGGAACGGTTGCATTTGCTAATAGGGTTATCTAAGATAGAGACAAGAAAAAACACTCAAACGTCATCCACTCGAAGGGTCAAAGATGACCCCCTGCCCCCAGGCACCCTAGATTTAAAAACTTCCAGTGAATCCCAGTCAACAAAAACAAACAACAAAGAAACCACAAACTTATAATCATGGTGTACACCAATGGGGCGCAGAGACGACCCAGCATGCACCGTCATAGTTGTGAAAGGGTTGGAAAGCAAGAATAAGAGGTTTATGTCACCAGTTACTGTTAGTGATAGAGCAGGTAAAGGTCAAAGCAGTCGAGATCGCTGTCCAGCACTCAGGCCCCCCGCACCTGCAGCATCTGTGACATTTCCGAGCAGCCAGCACAATCCAACACCCAATTCTCCTGAGCCAATGTGTTTTGGAGTAGGCGCAGTAAATTATTTGTCCGGCACTGGGGAGCACCGTGGGCGGGAAGGGGTACCATTGGACAGTTTCTTACAAAAGTTGGCAACCTCTGCAGGGTTTCAAAGATCTTAGGTTTCCCATTGTGGTCAATTTCCAGACGGGCTGGGTACAGCATTGCATATCGTATGTTTAGTTTGAGAAGAGTGTTCTTCACATCGCCAAATTTACATCTGGCCTCCTTGACCATAGGGGTGAAGTCTGGCTAAATGGAGACAGCGGATCCTCGGTATTGTAGTTCTCCATGTTCTCGGGCCAGGCGAAGGGCAATATCCCAATCATGGTAGTTTAGGAGTCGCGCAATAAGAAGATGCGGCGTGGTTCCAGCGGGGGGCCGTGGGCCCAGGGTGCGATGTTCCCTTTCCACAGAGAAGATTGGAGTGAAACTGGATCGGTCAAACAAGTCTATTAGTAGTTGTTCAATGAAGAAGTCCGGTCATCCCATATTGGTGGTCTCAGCAATGCCCGAGATGTGGATATTGTTGCGTTTCGAACTGGCCTCTAAATTCTCATTCTTTATGGCCACCTGCTTGAGTATGTGCTCCACCTTCTCTAGGTGTTTCTGGACTGTGGATGATGCTTCCTCCAGACTCGATATTCTCTCCTCTACGTCATCCAGTCGTACCCCCTGACGGTCAAGTCACTCTCCCATCCTGTCCATGCGATTCATCAAGGTGTCAAAGCAGGCATCCATGGCCCGGAAGCCAGCCTTTAGCTCGAGCATAATGGCTGCAGTGTCACTTGTGGGGGCCATCTCCATGGGAGCACAGGTAGCATCATCCGCATCCGAGGTTGCACCCCAACCTCTTGGCGGTCCAGCTTGATCAAATTGCAGCTTGCGCTGCTTCGGGTCTGTCCGGCCCATTGTTGTAGGTGATTCCCTGCGGGGCGCCCCCACGTGGGGTACAGGCCGTTGCCTAGTTGTCGATAAACAATACCCCTGTTCAGGGCAGGCCACATTGCCTCGCATGGTGGTGTGAGGGCAGGCTGATATACAAGTGGCGGCACCAGGGTCCAGGACGCATAAGGTCTGCCCCATACAGGCAATTAAGGAAGGGCTGATTTCCTTTTGAGGTGGCTGGTAAAGGCCGCAATTGTTGCTCACTAATGGCTCCCATGGGCAGCAAGGTCCTGGGGTGTCAGCAGCATCGGCGGGTCACAGGGCCGTCTAGGGGTTCCTCAGCTATACCGCCAACACCACCACAAACCGTCGCCGGGGCACCCGGCTCTCCCGCAGACCAAGGCACAGCGAGATGCTGTTGGGAGGGGCCAGCTCTCCACACAATGGCCACTCTTGTTGGCGTCTTCTAAGGAAACTGGGCCGATCGTGCAGGCAGGAGACAGTTAGCGGTGGGTCTTACCTGTGTCTGTTCCGCTCGTCATGATGTGCGTCTCGCCCCGGGGGCCCTCCTCCAGGCCAGTGACATATGGCCAGCACCGAGGCGGCACCAGCAGTACCGGGTGGTCCTGACCTCAGGCTCACCCACAGCCCCTGTCACCGTGGGGCCTCCAAAGCAGGCTGGGCTGCACTTGGCGCCGACTCGATGCTCAATCGCAGTGCCTCAGCGGCCTACCAGATCGCAGTTCAGTCATCCCCGGCCATCCAGGCTGCCGCGGGACATCCAACCACATTTGCAGAGATGAGATTTGTGGCAACACAGCTGCTTACAGGCCAGCTGCCACCGGAACCTCACAAGGTTGTGCCCATCTTGGTGGTAGACGTGGCCACGCCCCCTCTAAGTGCTATTTTTAATTTGTAATCCTTCCAAATTCATACCTTGACTTCTACTTATTGGGTGTTTGTTGTTTTGGTCTTGTTTCATTTATAAAATCATAATTTTTTTTTTCTAAACTGGTGAGAAGTCTCTTTTTGGTGTTTTCACTGTGCTACTGTTTGAAGTGTTGCACAAATACTTTACACATTGCCTCTTAAGTTAAGCCTGCCTGCTCTGTGCCGAGCTACCAGAGGGTGAGCACAGGTTAATATGTGGTGTGTATTTGACTTACCCTGACTAGGATTGTGGTTCCTGCTTGGACAGGCTGCATACCTCTAACAAACTAAAACCCAATTTCTAATGCCTATAAATGGACCATGTTCTCTACATTGCTTACCCCTCCAACATCCTGAGAAAGATACTACTGTTTTTATCATTACAACATCTACACCCACAACATTGTATATTTTATTGTTATGTTTATGTTGTTTTTTATTGTAACTTCAATTATGTCTGTAAATGTAATGTAGTAATTTGTATACCTATTATGTTATTGTTTTATATGTGTGTGAGTTTGTGCATGTGTGTGTGTGTGAAAAATTGGCAAGTCAGCAATGGAGACTGTAGTTAAGGTAAAGCCTGAGTTTCCAATTAAAAGGACATTTTTGTTTTGCTTATAGCTTTTGCACAGTTTGATGAATTTGCACAAACTTTCTAATCAAATAATGTAAGTTGCTAGGTTTCAGCATGCCAGGTTTTGAGCAGATCTATCCAGTGGGGAAAAAATAAAAAGAGGAAAATAAGTTTCATTTTCATTGTAACTCCCAGAGGAAAATGTGATTTTGGTATAGCAAACTACACTAAACCAACTTACACCAAATTTGCCTTGAAAATAGAACTGTACTCAGATTGTGTGTGAATCAGTAGTGTATCCGCGCAGCAGCGCAAGTAAAGCCCACACTCCAGGGTGGTGATTTTGGTGAATTTTATTTCAGCTGACGCGTTTCGACCGCATCTGTCCTTCTCAAAGCCAACAAGCTGACAAAAGTAGTGCCTTATTTCCCATAAGCACCAACCAACCACGTCAATGCAATTTAATAAACCTAATAGAAAGACTGACAGAGCTACTCATGCTATGATGAAATCCCCATTGTACAATGCAGGTTGTTATGCGAATGTTATGAAACATACATTTTAGTTAATGCAATTAACAAAAAAATTAAATAAAAATAAATAAAAAAATATAATTAATGCGCACACACAAATTTACCAGACATTGATCACTCACACACACAACACATTACATAAGACCAGAGCGGTGTGGGAAGTCGTTGTACCGACCTTGACAGACGACGACTGGACGGAGGCCCTAGCCAGCCCTCGACATGCGGCGGTTTCCGCGCGATACCGCCTCATACAATTTAAGTACCTTTATCGTGTGTATTACACTTGATCCCGGCTGTGGAGGATAGGAGCTTTCCAGTCCCCCCAATGCCTTTGCTGTACAAAAGAAGAGGGCCCTTTTCTACACATGGTGTGGAGTTGCGTAGTGTTTCAGCCATTTTGGAAGAAGGTAACGTCCTGCCTGGGCTGGGTGCTGGCCTGGACCATCCCACTTGACCCCAGACTTTTGCTCCTCCATAGCACAGAGGAGATCGGAGTGAACTGTTATAAGCAGCACCTCCTGCTTTTTGGCCTAACTCTGGCTAAAAGGGACATAGCCCAGAAATGGAAAGCAACCTCGCCGCTGAGTTTAGGGGCATGGAAGAAGGCAATGGATAGGTGCATGGGTGCCGAAATCGTAGTCTTTCAAGCACGGGGATTCCTAGAGAAGCACAGGAAAATTTGGTCCCGCTGGGAGACATATCGGGGTATTGACCTACACCCTTGCCACATTCCGACCTTTCATAATCCCTCTAGGCAACACATGGGTCATATTAGCGCACCATAGACAGATACAATTGATAGCTAAAAGACACGTCTTTAAAAATATGCAATTACGAATAATCAGCAGAGTTCAGTGTAGTTTGTTAATTATCCGGCCTGGTTTTCTACAGGCCAAGTTGTTATGGAATGATAAAATCAGGTACACTATGTATTTTGCATTATATGTAATGTACTTGTCGGGCCTTGACCATTTTGTACCTTTAAAAACAAGTAAGACTTGTTGGGAAAAAAAAAATATAATTAACGTTCTCTACAAAAGTTGGAAACAGTTCACGTCAGCAGCAAATTTTCCAGTGGCCTCAACCAACCTATAAGTCACCTCTAAAGCAGGCCTTTCAATTCTGAAGGCAGGGTGCTCGGTTCTCAGTGTGAGAGTGCCCTTGCATGAGCATGACACCCCTACAACCTTCTCCCGGGTTGTAAGTGCATCAGACATTAAGATACATAGGGGCACAGTTACATGTCCCTATCAACACCACAAAGTCACTTTTAGTGATGTTGTGATGGTGATAAAGCTGTGCCTTATTTACAAGGCAGAGTTGAGCCACTTAATGGCAATGGGTGTTTTGGTGGGCGTTCCACTGCAACACCCACTGATTTTGATGCTGCCCCCTATTTACAAGAGCAGCATAAATAGGAGGCAGCGTCAAAATTGAGACCAGGTAAAACCTGGTCTTAAACAGGCGAAACGAGGAGCGATGCTTTATTTCGCCTCGTTTTTGCTGTTTGCATGTGTGCTGCCTTGGGGAGCACACATAGAAACAGCTAAACACCAAAGATTGTTTATGTGGACGAAGGGGGACTTTCCTGCACATAAACAATCTTCCCCTCAACACAGGTACCCTTGCACTATGGTGCAAGGGTGCCTACGTTGGCGCTAGGCAGCTTAATTTAGCACCAGCGCAGGGGGAAATGCAGGACTGCAGCATATTCTAGTAAATATGGTGCAGCCCTGCATTTCTAAACTGATGAAGTATGTCGTTAGCCTTCTTGGCTTAACGACATGCTTCGCTACTTTCTTGTAAATATGCCCTATAGACTGGCCATGTGTCATGACGCGATGGCTATCTCTAAATTGGCTGTAACAAACCCTGTCGTGTTTGGTATCAAACATGTTGGCATTATACCCCCACACCGTAAATGGTATGGGAGGTATGATTTTACGGTGTGGGGGTTTGATTCCATGCATTGTAAAGCTCCTGTGGGAGGCCCACAGTGCTCCCAGTACCAGTCTTCTAGACCTGGACTGCAAATTATGGATACTGCCGATCAGAGACACGATTCTGCTCTCCTGCTACTGATGCAAGCTCGAGCAGGGGAAGGCAGGACAATAGGTTTCCTGTCACAGGGAGATGTGAACCCCTCCCAGACAGGACTTAGTGTATCGGCACAGAGTGTGGGGCACATGCCAGCGCCATTAAACTGCTTTGAAGGGCACATTTGGTGCCTTTCTTCCATACTCCAGGTGAAACCATTTCAGGGAGATGGTGACTCCCGCTCTGGCACGAAACTGAACAAAGGACATGGAAGTATCCTCCCCACTGTCCAGCCCCTCCTCGGGGAGGGACCTCTGAATCTGCCCAACCGTTTCCTTAAGGTACTTAAGGGCTTACCTGTGGGTGGGTCCCTAGATTTATCATGGGACAATATTCTGATCCAATACCACTTCTACTTCAACTGTCTAGGCTCTCTGGACTTCGCTTTGGGAACGAAGACTGCAACTGGAAAGACTCCTGCTGCTCCTGGTCTCGTTGTCCTGCAAGGCTACTGCATCATCTGTGTCTTTGCTCCATACAGTTTCTTCACAAGGCCTGTGGACATCCAAGACACCCGAAGGAATCTCCCTTGTAGTGAAGGAGTCACTCCTCTGCATCTGCAGGCACAGCAACGAAGCTGATCGGCCTGCTATTCCTGAGCTCCTACGGACTCCAAAAGGTTCAGCAACACAGGTGCTGGTTCTGCAATTCCCTCGAGGCCTGCACTGTCTTCTCACCGAGTTTGAGGCCAGTATCCCTTGCCAGAACCGCTGTAACAGAACCCATGTGCACCTCGTCGACTTGCTGTTGCCGAGGCTTCTTGAATCTCTCCTCCAGACATCTTCGGGCTCTAAGAATCTCCAGCCTCAAGCATCTCCTACAGCCAAGATCTTCGCCTGCACTGCATCCTTTGCACTGTGGGCCTTCATCCTTGGGTGAGCTGCTCGAGGTCCTCTTGCGACTCCTCTGCCTCTGAACTGTGGGTCCCCTTGAGGGTCTTCTTTGGCTCCAGTGGGCTCCTCTGCTTGTCCGGGGCTATTCTTACTTACCTGCTCATGGTGAGTCACTTGGACCTTGCTTGTCCGGACACTGCACCTTTCTCGACGACTAATTTGTTTGCCACTGCCAAGGCTTGTTGGTGCCCTTGCTGGACACTGACCTCTTGGCTCTCAACAGCCAATGTGGGACAGCTCGTGCACAGCTCCTGGTCTTCCTCTGTGTCACCTGGTCTGCACAGCTGCAACTTCAAGGGAACCGTCAACTCTCCTGCACCCCTGACATCGTGGGCATTCGTCTTCCGTGCCTCCTGGTTACTCCTGAGTTGCATAGACTCTGTCCCCCCTGCTTGCAGGTACCTCTCATCTTGAATTCAACTTTGGTTTCTACTGGACACTCTCAATTTCTTCGCCAGCGGCATGTTTTCTGAAGTCCTCCATTGTGGTCTACGGTGATTTTCGACGCCACTTCACACCTATGCAACTGGCCTCCTTAGTGTAGGTATCCTGGTTCCTGGGGTTTCAATGGGTGGGGTGACTCTCCAACCTTCCATCTTCCACAGGTTTTCTTCAGGGTCCGCTGGGAAGGGTTTTTTTTCTTTAAAATTGCGACGCGGCTTACCCATTGTCTTCTATTGAGCACGCAGTCGTGTTCCCACTCTGTACACGGCCTCCGAGCGGTTCCTAGATGCTCACCTTGGGGGGTTCTGTGGATCCCCGACTCTTCTACTTCTTCTGGGTCCGTTCTTGATTTGAGTCGTGGTTCGAATTCCACAATTTTAGTATATGGTTTGGTTTCCCCCTGGAGACCACAGTGTATTTGTGCTGCTTACGTACTCTATTGACAAAGTATTGTGTGTACTGTGTTTATATCTCCGGGTAGGAAATACTGCAATGTGTTAGTGAGTGTTAATAATAAATACCTATTTTTTTATAACTACACTGTGTGGTTCTTTTTCACTTAACTCATACCATAAGATTAGGTGCTGGTAGAACAAGCTGCTTTACACTCCTTCTGGACTAAGCCTGAAGGCTGCTCTCCACAGCTACCACTTAGAGAGCTTTCTATGGCTGTCTAAGACCACTAAAATCATCATAAGGGTTGTCTAGATTAGTGCGGGGTGCTACACTTACATAAGTGAGCACCATATACTAAGCTAGCCTCCTACAACTACCGTCTACGCTGTTCCATTGTATGCCATAAGCAAAATATGAAGGGGACAACGTCCTTCATTTTTTGCTTATTGACCCTGTCCCCTATGTTTTGTAAGGGTACCTCTTACATTTCTGAGGAGTTTTTTTATCACTCTATGCCATTCCACCATACGCCACTTCAGTGTACACCACTGCAGTATATGATATTCTTCTGCATGCCAGTGCACTTTATGCCACTAAACTGTACGCCACTCCACTATACGCCACTCCACTCTACAACAGTCCACTATATGCTATTACACTGTACATCATTCCAGTCTACTGCACTATACTTCAAGCTACTCTAATCTATCCCAATCCACTCTACCATAGTATACTCTATGCTATTCCACTGTACGGCACTCCACTCTATGACACTATACTCTATGTTATTCCACTATAAGCCACTCCACTCTACGTCACTGCACTGTACACCAGTAACACTGAACACTATTCCACTCTACACCACTCTATTCTACGGTACTCCACTGTATGCCACTCCACTGTATGCCACTCCACTGTATGCTACTCCACTCTATGCCACTGCACTCTACACTATTCCACGCCACGCCACTCTACAACACCCCACTCTACCCCACTCCACAGTATGATGTTACACTGTACACAACTACAGTCTACTCCACTAAACTCTACCATGCTACATTCTACAGCACTTCACATTATGGTATTCCACTCTATAACACTCCACTCTACACCACCACACTGTACGCCACTCCAGTCTACACTATTCTACTGCACGCCACTTCACTGTACCTCATTCCACTCTACGCCTCTCTACTCTATGCTACTCCACAGTACACCACTCCAATCTACACTATTACAGTCTATGCCTCTCTACTCTATGTCACTGCACCCTACCCTACTCCAGAGTACACTATTACACTGCAAGCCACTCCAGTACATGCTACTCCACTCTACACCACTCCACTCTACACTTTTCCAATGTATGCCACACTAAACCTCACAACACTCTATGCCAATCAACTCTGCAACACTCCACTGTAATCCACTCTGTGCCACTCCACTGCAAGTCACTCCACTCTACGCTATTCTACTATACGCCACTCCACTCTAACACAATCCACTGTACTCCACTGCACTGTACACCACTCCTCTGCGTGCTATTCCACACTATGCAGTTCAACTGTACAACACTACAGTCTACGCCACTCCACTGTACACTACTGCACAATACAAAACTCCTCTCTATCCTATTCCACCCAATGCCACTCTACTCTATGCCATTCGACGATACACCACTCTAATATACGCTATTCCACTGTATGCACTCCACTTTACGCCGCTCTGCTCTACCCCAATCCCCCTTTTGCCACTCCACTCTATGCCACTCCATTCAACACCACTCCACTCTATGCCACTCCAGTCTACACCACTGCACTGTACTCCACTCCACTTTACGACAATGCGCTGTATATTACCCTGTACATCACTCCACTCTATGCCACTCCACTGTACACCCCTCCATACTACGCCAATCCACTCAACCCTATTACACTCTATACTATGCCATTCTACTTTACGCTATTCTACTATATGCCACGTTCCTCTACGTCACTACACTGAAAGCCAGTAACACTCAGGGCCTCATTTCTGAGACTCCTTGTGCCTCCAGACTGTCACTTTTTGTGACGTTCCGTGGTGCAGAAGCCTGCGTGATATTTATCAGGTAGTATTAAGCCACTTTTTTGGGCTTAATGCTGACTGATAAATATCAGTCCCTTTAACGCAGTGTTCTGCGTTAAAGGGGTGTGCAATGGGTGTTGCCGGGGGCGTTCACAGCAACATCCATGGCCTTTTGCCACCGCCCCAGAATTTACAAAAAATCGTAAATCTGAGGCAGCGCCAAAAGCTTAAGCCTCCCCAGGGGAGGCATAAGGGAGGCACAATGAGGAGAAATATTTTTATTCCTCCTCGTTTTTCCTATTTCTATGTGTGCTGCATTCTGCAGCACACATAGAAAGAAGAAAAAGCGGTGGCAAAAGTGAAAGCAGCTGCAGCGTACCGTGAGTGTAAGGGTCTTCCTTGCTCTGAAAATCAAACATTGCCTGATCAAAGGTGATGCCAAAGCCCTACAGACCCGCAAAAAAAGGGGCGTGACGGGTCTGGGATCTTTCGGCAGTTTTTATATCACAAACCTGGCCCAAGGGCATTTTAGCGCTTTACAACTGAAGCAGACTATGTTACGCACGTTTATATTTTTTTTAAGCACATAAATATTTTACTATGCCCAGAATCACAGCATGTTGAGCTGTGGCCGCGATTTGAGCCTAGGGGTCATTATTTTTTTTTTGTAAATCTTTTTATTAAAACTGATTCGACAACATGGCATAGTAGCACAGAATCATAGCAAAAGTGGCAGCAAAACAAAGGTTCTTCAAAATACATTGATGTCATACAGTAGGAATTAAACGGTGAGGGAGACATCTTCTTTGAACAAGTGGGGGGGGGCAGATATTACCACGGTATGCGTTCCAGGGGGCCCAGATTTTGGACCACTTGCGAGGGCAGCCACAAGCAATGTATACAGACTTCTCTTGTTGCATGCACCAGTCGAGATCTTTTTCCCAGTCTGCAGTTGTGGGTGCGTTTGAGGCCCCCCAGAGTTGCGCAATATTTCTTTTGGCTACCATGCATCCGAATGTGACCCAGCGCATGGCGTCATTGTTAAGGTCAGTTGGTTCCCAAATATTAAGGAGGCATCTGGGGGCCTCCGGCTGGATCTCAATGTCTAGTGTGTCACTCATTATTTCGTGTATCTTACACCAGTAGTCCTGAATCAGCTTGCAGTGCCATAATGTGTGCATAAAAATGCCCGGTTGTGTACACCCCCTCCTGCAATTTCCATCCGTCTGGCCCCCCATGTGTACCAGCTGAGGCCCTGTTATGTAGATTTTGTGTAGAATTTTCAATTGCACCAGTCGGAGCCTCGCTGATATTACAACCGTTTTAGGGGACGAGACCGCCTCCTGCCATCCCTCATCATCCAACTGTATACCGTCTTCTGTCCATTTCTCTCGCAACATGGTCAGGGGGTCGCTCATGTTGTTTATGAGCTTCCTATAAGTCAGGGAGGTAGCCCGCTCAGGCATGTGTCCGTCCAAAAGTCTGTCCTCTAATGGGGAGCTCTCCGGTAAGGGGGCGTCACTAGTGATTGCAGACTGCAGTGCGTGCCGAACTTGAAGATACCTAAACGACTCAGAGTCTGCTAGTGAGTATTGGCTCTTAAGGCTGCTGAACGGTTTCATTCCCTCCACACCCCACAGATCTCCAATCTTGGAAATGCCGATCAAGCCCCATTTATTAAAACCTTTGGTGTTTCCCAGGTAGCCTAATGCTTGTGAGTTCCAGAGCGGGGTGGCGAGCGTTAGCTTATCGCACCATCCTAGTGACTGCGTCACCGCGTGCCAGATTTTTACTGTGTGCTTGGTGGGCCCTGTAAGCCTGTACTTTGCCGGCTTGGAATACAGAGCCCGGGTATAAGCCCCATTAGGGAGGATCCAGCGATCCATCCGGAACCCTGGAGCGTCAGGGGGGTCATAGATGCCATGGTTTATGGCTGTTAGGTGAGCAGCCCAGTAGTATTTTCTGATATCTGGAAGTCCAATCCCACCATCATACCAACTGAGTGTACGTTTTGGCAGGGCAATGCGGGGCTTTCCACACCATAGAAGATCTCTCTGGAGGCCCTCTATTTCTTTAAAGTATGAGTTGGGGACTGGGTCTGCGGCATTTTGTAGCGCATATAGGAAACGGGGCAAGGACATCATTTTAAACAAGGCAGCCTTGCCTAATAGAGAGATTGGTAGCGACTTCCAATGTATGATGTCACTTTTAAGCCGTTGCATGGGTGGGCCCAGATTGCGATCATATCTAAGTGCGGGGTCAAGAGAGACAAATATGCCGAGGTATTTAAATCCCTCAGCAGCGATTGAGATTGGACAATTTCGAGGCAGCCGCAGAGGTTTCCCATTCAGGACGTATATAAGTGATTTCTGCCAGTTGACTCGGAACCCAGAGTACCTTCCGAAAACTTCTAGGATGTCGAATACAACATTCAGCGACCGATTGGGAGAGGCAAGGTACAGAAGTATGTCGTCGGCATACAGGGAGATGCGATCCTCCCAGCCTGCCGACCACCGCAACCCTCGAATGCTAACATCTCCGCGGATCCAAGCTGCCAGTGGCTCAAGGGCCAGTGCGAACAACAGTGGAGAAAGGGGGCAACCCTGTCGGGTGCCACGACCAAGAGCAAAGGCGCTGGATTTTTTATTGTTAACTACCACCTGCGCCAGTAGTGTTGTGTAGAGGAGTTTTATCCAGCTGACAAACACTGGGCCTAGTCCCACTTTAGTTAGCACCGCAAAAAGATAGGGCCATTCGATGGTGTCAAACGCCATAGTGGCATCTAGCGACACTATGATCGCGTCTAGGGGTCATTGTTGACAGTGCTAGCCACAATGCCACTCCTCCTGCCAGAGTTTAAAGCGGCCATTCACCCTGTTATTCCATACTTGCCATGAAGAGAAAACAAGCATTGGCATGGCCAATAGGTCTCGCCTTTGGGACCTTATAAGTGTTTAGCCATGCAACACTTGATGTTGTTGCACCAAGGATATTGTGCTGGATAACTAAACACTTATAAGGTCCCAAAGGCGAGACCTATTGGCTATGCCAGTGCTTGTTTAGAATGCTTTTATGGTTGTACTTTTTAAACTGAATAAAGCTTGGATTGATTGATTGACACTCCATTCTATGCCACTCCAGTCTACACCCCTCCATTCTATGCCACTCCAGTCTACGCCACTGAACACTAGGCTAGTCCACTCTACGCAACTCCACTCACCCCACTACACTCTATGACACTTCACTCTATGCTATTGTACTGTATGCCACTACACTGTTCCTCACTCCACTATACACTGATCTACTCTTTGCCACTGCACCCTACGCTACTTCACTGTACGCAATTAGCACAGCTATCACCCAGGACTGAACAAAGGCTTTAAAATGGAACCTACCTGGAACTGGCATGGAATAGTGCCTTAATTACATGGTGAGGTCGCACAACCACACCATAAAATAAATAAACCACTTTCCTCACTAGTAGTAACTTTACATTTGTAAATTCTGTCTTAGGCGTCAGCACCCCTGAACTGAGGGGGCGTAGACATGTAAGTCCACACAGAGGCATACAGCTACAGTAGAAAACGGAGCATAGTGAAAAAATTTAAACTTACATCGAGGTACAGGAGTAGATTTACACATGAATAAATTGACACATCTAAATTTACCTTTGTGAATAGGCTCCCTCTGTCTGCCTTTCAGGCAACATTCAGTTCCATTTTCATTCAAGGACTGAATTTACAAGACCCTTGAATGCAAACAACGTGGCAGCTATTTAGCTGGTTGACAAATAAATAGAAGAGATTTTTGTAATATTTGTCCAGCTGCTGGATAAATCAATATGTCTATAAGCCTCCTGACAAGTTATGCGCCTGTATTGCATTCACGTTTTGATGCACAACACATGCATAAAATAGACTGACAGAAAAACATTTCCTGTAAGTAGAAGAGAATCTCACACAGCAACAAGAGACTTCCGAAATGCCTAGTCTTAAATTTCAAATCCTGACAACTGTTTGTTCTCTCTCGACAGAGGTCGACGAATTCAGAGACTTATAAGAAACCCAGAGCTCCATTGTCCAATTGCTTCCATTTTCACCTGTGCCTTCGATCCCACTGTCTCTTTGGTATAAACTGAAAGCTTCCAAAAATCCCGGGATTTTCCTTTCATGTTTTTTTCTCTTGTTACTGATGAGGCTTGGTCAGTCTTTTCTTGCTCTTTCATCCCTTTTGTCTCGATGGATATTTGGACTTCAAGTGCAGCAGGATCTGTAGTGCAGTCATGTGCTGTCCTTCGTCCTTTGTTGCTTCACGCCTTCATCTATTATTGCAGCAGGATATTACCTCAGGATTTGTTCTCGTATTTAAGTTGACCGCTTTGAAGGCTATTGGACGGAAAAGACACAAGGGATACCGCGCACTCACGCGCACGGTGTGGTAACGTGACATTGTATGTCAGAGTTATCCACTGCGCTTTTCCCCATATGTTTTCTTGGATTCAGGGTTACAAGTTCTGCAGGGGCTTCGGCTGTGTTGATATATTGTGTTATGTAAACTGTAGGAGGCGGGTCTAGTGTACACGGAGATGACGTTGAAACGTGCTTTTGAAGGGGCCATCCAATGAGTGATGCCACAATACAACTGAAAGCCCAAGCAGACCTCATCGAACAAGGCAACGTTCTAGATGGCCCGATGTTGGTTACTGTCAGTGATGCAGGGATGAGTAAAGAGAACTCTTTCCTCTACCTTGGTCGGGTCTTTAAAACCTGCTGTGCCACTTCACCAAAAATCTTGTTATTTGGGGGAATTTGCTTTGTCTCTTTGTGCTCCGATCTGTCAGCACCTGCTCTATTTAGCCCCAAAGAAAAAACATGAATAGGTGCGACGTAATATAAAACGTATAATATCCAGGGCCGGACTGGCCATAGCGGGCACCGGGTGTTTCCCCGGTTGGCCACCAGGGTGGGGCCGCTTTTGGGCCACTGGGGGCCGTTTTTGGTAGGGGGGCTGCAATATCGGCCCCAGGTAACAAAATCGGTCAAAACCGGCCCTTGCAAACAGCTCGGCCGCACCCCCACAACCCCCCAGGGTGGCCGACCGAGTAGTTTGCCAGGGTCGGTTTCAGTTCCCAGTCTGGCCCTTATAATATCCTAATTACAACTTTCTTTTCCAATCCCCTCCTGATCTCTGTAAACTAATGTGAACATGTCTCCTCCATACAACAGATTTGTTCTACCGGCGACAACTTATGTTTAAGATGATCTGGCTGTAATTAATATGAATCCTTTAAAACATAGGTACTCGCAAACATATTTACAGGGGCCTCAAAGTTTGGTCTGTGCTGTGACCTAGGGCTGCATTGGTGCCACTGCCAGCAGGGTGGCGGTCAGGGTTGGGGAGGGCAGGGGTGAGCGGACATGTTGGGGGAAAGTCTTGGTGGTAAGGGGAGGCAAAGCATATATCTAGTGTATTCTCCATTTAACCAAATTGTGTGATCCTAGACAATTGTATTTCACTTTACCTTCTTTTTCTCCTTCTTTTTCTTCATTATCACAAAGGAAGACCTCGAAATACATTACTTCAAAATGTGTTCTATACAAAACCTTCTGTGTTTGATTTAATACACTGTAATGCTGTTCATGTATAATAGAAACCCAGGCCACCCAAAGAGAACTGAATTGTCTTTTAGTTCACTAATGGCATTGCTGTCAGAGTGTGGGGGGAGAATAAATATTTCTAAATTCATGTTTGAAAACTATCACTTTTAAAATAAACCTCATTGCACTGGCATAATTTGATGTACTAAGGTGAACTGGTTCTACATGTTAGTGAGACACTTTTTGAATTCTGAATAGACGATGATACTTTTACATTTTTGCTGCAAGATGTCTTTAAACATTAAGGTGTTTCTAAAGTTAAGCGGTTCAGGACACCCTAGTTACTTCCTTTCTTTAACTTCAATTAACCTTTACATAAATAATTGTCTGCTTTTCACACTTTGTTTTTAATGTTAGTGCCTAGTCGAGTCAACAGCAGCCAAGTGCTGCTATTTACCGGGGTGGGGGGGGGCATGCACAGGTCAGGAGGGCCGCAGGCGGGCCCCGCGCCGTAGTTCGAGCATCACTGCTTTAAAAGATAGAGGTTGCAGAATCTGCCATATTTGCAAGATCTGTTTCGTGTAAAAATGGGTAGAAAGGGAAGTGAACTGCAGCTAATCATTTTGCTGTGGTCCACTCACTTTTGTGAAATAGCTTTTACGTGAGAGAGTCGCAGGCTGCTCCTAAAGTTCACTCAAAGACTCTTTGGATCAGTCATCATCACCCAAACAAAAATGGACAAGCACATAGCCCTATTCAGATTTGTAGAAAGAGTTGTCCATCAGATTGCTGAAAGAGCAGCAATGTGAGTGGCACACTTTCAACAGAATAGGGCCCTGGGCTAGGAGCATTTTTTTGGCTCCTGCAAGACAATCACAATCAATATCGGTAGCCAATACATCCCTGGACTTTATTTTGTAGTCCAGAGTGAACAACACAAACACAATAGATGTTTTGTGTTAGGGCAAGGAATTTGCCTTTTTTCTTGTTCGTTTGTGGAGCAAGTTTTGTTTTTCTTGTAATTCAACATCATACTAAGGGCAAAAAAAGGCAGACATTTCTCAATTCACTGGTTACCAAATCATTTTGCACTCTCAGACTAAAGACTGATACTGCTTGTTAGCATAGGTCTGTGCTGTTTGAAATACCAACAATAAATAAATATGCAAAATTTGAATTTGGTGCACAATATACCTCTTCAACGTTTTGCAAGTAATGTTAGACCTGGCATCCTTGGTGTGGTTTCACCTGACTTTTTGCCTTCAGACCTCCTGTTTTTGCTGACTTTATTTTTTATGGCTTCTTGACTTTGGGTACTTTACCACTGTGCTAAAGTGCATGTGCTCTCTGCTTTAAACAAGATAACATAGGCTTATCCACAATTGCCACATTTAATACACTTGTAAGTCCCTAGTAAAGTGCACTACGTGCGCCCAGGGCCTGTAAATTAATTGCTTCTAGTGGGCTTCGGGCACTGATTGTTCCACCCAGTTCAGCAGCCCTTTAACAATGTGTCAGGCCTGCCATTGCAGAGACGGTGTGTGCAGTTTTAAACTGCCATGTTGACCGGGCAAGTTAACCCTCTTGTCAGGTCTCAGCCTACCTTTTTAATACATATAAGTCACTCCTAAGATAGGCCCTGGACAGTCGAAGGGCAGGGTGCAGTGTATTTAAAAAGTAGGACATGTGCTTTTAAGTTTTACATGTCCTAGTAGCGAAAAACTCTTAAATGTGTTTTTAACTACATCAAGGCCTATATCTCCCATAGGTTACCATTGGGGTTACCTTATTAGATTTTATAAGTGTAATTTCTAACTGGGAAAAGATGGGACACCCAAGTTTGCTGTCTCTGGAATAAAATTTTTAAATCCCACAATTTATGGTGGGTTAGATTTTAAATTATAATTCTGAAAATGCCACTTTTAGAAAGTTAAGACACAACTACAATTGCCAGTGCTAACGATCCTTTCCCACATTCAATGCTAATCTTCATGATTGCACAAATGAATTCCTGCGATCACTGTTTATTTTCTTCGTATTCAAAAAACATTCAGTAATTGTTTTGGAACACAGTCATAGACAGTGACATGATAAACATTATATCAACTTTTTCCAATAATCATTTTTCAACTTTTTCCAATAATAATTGCCCACATGACATTTAACAAACCATATGACTATCACATGTGAATTACACAAAAGAAAAACATCAACACATTTGTATATAGACAACAATGACAGGTGTATCCCAGTTCTGAATTTGAACACCCACTGGTAGCTAACAAAACTTTAACCAATTCTACTAGCTCCTGCCTGTTGGGCCATACCCAGAGGTGCGAACACAATTTATCTGAAGACCGGCTGTTAAGAGGGATATGTCTTTTATGCCATTCCTTCTACTTATTCCCTGTATGCCAGTGATGTCTCATAAGTGCACTCTCTGGTGTTTGGACACTGTCAACGTGTTTTGAACACAATCTAATTTGGGGGTTTTCCTCAGGACTCAGAACTGCCAGATACTTCGAGGAAAAACATATAGGGCATTGTTAGTGCTTGGGACTCCTTATTTGTGGGGTGTAAAAAATAGCTCTAACTCTAAACTTCTCTGATTACCTTAATGTGAACTCTGGAATGGATCTCTGGATCCCTCACTTGTCCCTGTGAATTCTGGGAACATCTAAAGAAACAAATCTGAAGTCCCATTGTGTTATGGCTTATGGTGGGGGAACCAATACAACTGAGGATTGATCACAGGATTTCATTTGTGCGATCATGAAGATTTAACACTGAATGCATGAAAGGATTGTTAGTACTGACAATTGTAGTTGTGTCTTAGGTTCTAGTGGCCTATCCTTGCTGATGTATTGTTAGCACAACCCCTGTCCCTGATTGCACTTTTAGAAAGTTGGCATTGTCTTACTCTAGCCATTTGGTGCCTTCTGCGTGTTTATGAATACACTTCTGGGGTGGGTGACAGCTGGGCTTTGTGCATTCTCTCTAGACAGCCACACACAAAGGGAGCTTAGATGTGACTGAGGGGCCATCTACCTCCTGATTGGCCATCCTGGACAAGATGGGAGGGAGGAGCTGACACTAAGACCTGAATAAGCTGTGTCCTGTCCCCCACAAAGGGCTGCATACATCCCTGTAGTGAGTCCAGAGCAAGGGCAGGATCTCTGGGCTTTTCAAAGGAATCTCTTTGAAATCTCCCTTACTTCGAAGGCACAACTGGGCATACATTCTGTACCCCTGACACCACTAAGTTAGTACACTTTTGGAACATAGGATACTTTGCCAGAAGGACTGTTGTGCTGATGAATGGACTGTCACTCTGCTGGACTCTGCTGAACTCCTGCTCTTCTGTGCTGACCTGCTGCCAGCTGCCCTCCTTGCCTGGGGGTGAAAAGGACTGGACCTGCATCTCTCCAATCCAGAAATAAAGTGACACCAAGGGCTTGCTGGCTTGCCTCCTGTTTGAAGTGTCAGGGATATCAAAGGCTTCCAACCCATCTGCCTCCAGCACCTGGACTCTGCCATCTGAGAGTCTTGCTCTGCCAAGTGGTGCCAATCCAGTCCTGGTCCCTTAGAAGTGGGCATAAAGTGCTGCAACCACCAAAGTCCATGCATCAACACCACAGTGCCGCTTGGAACCGGCTTATCTCTTTTGACGTCGATGCATAGGAGCGACTCCCATCAATGCCAACGCATCAGCACAGCTGCAATGGCACGGTGAATCATCTCCATTCCCAAACCATCTTTGACTTTGTGCGGCTCGGAGCCGGCTCATCGCCTACATTTGTATGGACCGACGCCGACACATCACCTCCTTTGCTTCTCGCATCATGTCCTCGATGTCAATGCAACCACAAACCAAGGTACTGTTCCAGCAGGCCAAAGCTGGTCCCTGTATCTGACCCATGCTCCATTGTGGTCGGCCTGAAATTTGGGGTTTGACCCGGTCTAGCATGTCCAGATAACCACGGTTGGCACTTTATGCTTTTAAGCACTACATTTGAGTTCATTTTCCAAAAATTCATAACTCCAGTTATACTTAGTGGATGTTTGTCGTTTTGGTCATATTTTGTTCAATAAATTAAGCTCTATTTTTCTAACAATTACGAAGAAAAAGCATCTAGGTTAAAACATGAATGCACTGCCAAGACATGTCACTATACAGTAGTGAGGGTATTGCCCACCTCAAATGGCCAGCTGCTTAAAAGACCATGAATTAAACATATATTAACAAATGTATGAGAGGCAACACAAAGCTGGATTCGCTGTGTTAATACAGTATATAGCTGATTGTAGAGTCCACACAAAACTTGTACAGTTCAAGTGTTCTTTATTCCATAATTCGGTGTAACCACAGTCACAGCCAACGCGTTTCACCCAAACATGGGCTTCTTCAAGGCAGAAAATGTAAAGCGAAGACGCACAATGGTTGTCGCGGAAAGAATGGTATCTTTATATATAATATGCCTTGCCATGTAATGGCTCTTGAATTAGTGGAAAGGCGTATGCAGGTGTAAGCAAAGTTCAGAGTATTCAAAGGATCCTAGTTAATCCAATTCAAGGTTTCGTATGTAACATCCTTTCCATGGGGGGCCTGTGGTGCCGTAGTATTCGTCGTGTTGAATTGGATTAACTAGGATCCTTTGAATACTCTGAACATTTTCTGCCTTAAAGAAGCCCATGTTTGGGCGAAACGTGTTGGCTGTGACTGTGGTTACACCGAATTATGGAATGAAGAACACTTGAACTGTACAAGTTTTGTGTGGACTCTACAATCAGCTATATACTGTATTAACACAGCGAATCCAGCTTTGTGTTGCCTCTCATACATTTGTTAATCTCTATTTTTCTAACTAGATGTGGTATCTTTTTGTGTGGTGTTGTCACTGTTTTACAGTTTGAAGTGTTGCACACATACTTTACACATTGTCTCTTAAGTTAAGCCTGACTCTTCTGTGCCAAGCTACCAGAGGGTGAGCACAGGTTAATTTAGGGTGTGTATCTGACTTACCCTGACTAGGATTGTGGTTCCTGCTTGGACAGGTTGCATTCTTCTGCCAAACAGAAACCCAATTTCTTACAGGCAATTAAAACAGAGCGGGAAAATTATATGGTTTTTAATAAATACCTTGTTTTATTCTGTTTGTGGACATACAATGTATAGGAGGTGTGCATGGGATTCAGAGACATGCTACACATAGGCTCAGGCCTTATAAGTATGCCTGCTGTATGTGAGTGTGACCTTTACATAGTATGGGAAAAATATAGGTAGAGAACTTTAGTCAGGACCTGTCCCCGCTCCTGTCTGGATATGGCTCACTGCACATTTGTTCTGCCCATGCACAGGATTGGTGGGAAGGAGGATGTGGTCCATGTTTTTGGATTTTTGATGAACCCCACGTGGTCATAATCTACTGTGCAGGGTCAGGTGTAACATTGTGGATTTAAACACTTTTCAATTTAATTGTGGGCCGTTGAGCATGTCCTGTGAATGTGCAATGTAGGATCTTCAAAAGACCTATCTTTTTGAAAACTTAAAAAAATTTGGCCGAAACTCAGATCTGGCTGTAGGCAAATCAGCTTAATCCGAGGACCAAAAGAAGAACCTGCACGACTGAAGACAAAGGAAAGTCTTATTGGAACACTAACAGCCAGTGAAAGGCAGCACCAGAGAGATGTAGAATTCAAATACATCATGAGGCACGGTGAAGAACAGAATAAAAATGAGACCTGGGCATCCATAGACTGTACTACAAGAATCAGGAAAGTATGTAGACCAGCATGATGCATAAGATATCAAGCTGCAATGGCACCTCTGGATTGGTGTGACACTACAGTTGTCAAAATGTATATCTATGAACAAAGATAAATAATGGAGCCTCACCAGATCCACTGCGGACCTACCAACTGAGATTACTAAAGCAGGCATCCTCATGGATTACCGAACAATATGAATTAGGGACAGGGAGACGATCGGCCAAAATACAACTGGGGAATAAGTCAGAGAGACAGGTCTGACAAATTCAACTGTATGCAAAAACAAACCGTGATATAAGAAAGTCAAAGCAAGGACTGGACATGGAGGGACTATAGAATGGCCAACCTCTCAGGAAGAGATCATGGAATAATCGTTTTAAATTTGCCCTTCCAGATTAGATGGAACAAGAGACACTTATTCATTACACCCAATCCATGAGGATCAGTGGCAGCCGTAAAGAAAGTTTTTTGCAGTTTCATAACGAACATTTGGCAAGATGACATTAGAACGCTTTACAACAAAAATAGACTACATTAATCAATTTTTTTAGATACAGGGAGATTAAGTAATTTGGACAGCATCACAAGATGTTAAACCGAGGCCATAAAAATAACTCTAGGCACTAAACCACCTAAACCACATCTCCTCAATGCTTAAAGCTGTGTCACCCCCTCGTCCATCGCTTGCTTCAGTCCATTACACTGGATGCAGCCTTGCCTCCCTAGAACTATTACCATGATACTGCTAAGAATTAAAAGCCCTTCCACCAAGCACACCATTTTCTGTTTTAGTCTTCTGGCTTTCCTGCAATGCACCTTCTGCCAATGCCGCAGCTGCACCTTGGATGATCAAGAAGAATTAGCATTGTTGTTCAAGGAGTAGTTGCGAGGCAGTTTCTCTGGCAAAAATCATGGGAGTCCCACAGGTCTATCAGTCTGCTAGGAGGCTGATTCCCGCTGCTGTTGGAATGGTCATGACAGAGTCTGACAGTCTTTGTGGCTGGGGCTGCATGTCCAGGGGAAAGAGCAGTAGCTGATGTGCTGGATCAGTGCTGCCTTTGCCAAACAGAGGGGGTCTCTCTTTGTAGGCAGAAAAACAGTATGTGGCTCTATAGGGCTCCATTTATGCTACTATTTTATGTCAATGGTCCAAATGATTTGCTGATGAAAATCTCTATTGTTCCTTCATACATTCTGGATGTGCTCTTAACTGGCAGACATGTTTACGATGTTGTCACTGTGTGTGAAGTAATGGAAATTAAAAGAGTATCTAAGAGGAGGCATATTTTATTGTCCTCCTCAGATGATGAGAGTCTGATCCCAAATAGAAGCAGTAGGTCTGAGGAATCTCCTTCACCCTCTCCAAACTTCACTACCCTTTTGACAGCCACAGAAGTGCAGGAATTGATTAATGAAGCAGTAGCAAAAGCGGTGGTGGACAAGCCCAAAAGTAAGATTAAATCAGCTAAGGCTTTAGACTTCTGGCATGAGTTCTACTCCAGATTTGACTCACACGGACTTTGAGATCCAAACTACATTAACTGGAAAATATGTGAGAAGGGAGTAGATGGTGGGCATCTTATCTCATATTAGACCCATTTTGTACTTTCCACTGCTCCCAGAATAGCAAGAGGAGGAAGGCCTGTTTCTTGAATATGCAGTGTCATCAACATTGGCCACGCCCTTTCATGGGAACATAAAGGATCTGGTGATGCGGAAATGGAAGAAACTAGATCATGCTTCCATCCCTAGGTTTCTTCAGAAACAATATATGCTACAACAGGGAGATTAATTTCTCCCACAAACTATCAAGGTGAATGGCATTTTAATTACCTCAATCAGTAGAACCTCAATTAATCCTGAGGACAGTGCCCCACAGATCAAACTGCAATCTCCACTTTGAAAAAATCATTTATGGCAGATTAGTTGCCTCTTAAAGCTAGGACATTTGCAGCTCACTCTCTCATTAGAGATTTTGATAGGTTGGCAGTTGCCATTCATGAAGACGCCGACTGCTGAGAATTGTTGGTACTAATGGAACAATGGGCCAAGCTGTTGACTGACATCCAGTGGGAGTTAGGATAAAAAAAAATCCATCATATTTGGAAGATGGATGTGACAGATCAGTGGGCCTTGAACATTGTCAAAGAAGGCTATGCGATAAACTTGTTAGAGTGGCCTCCAGCGATGGAGTTCATCCCTACACAAATGCCAAAGGACCAGTTGAAAGTTGGGGATACAAGCCTGACATGACTAAAGGACCATCAGTCAAGTTCCCATTTCAGAGCAAGGAAATGGAGTTTATTCAATTCTCTTTCTGGTTCAATTTGATGACACACACACACACGACTAGCTCACTGCTATAGATATTCAGGATGTATACTTGCATGTGCGTATTCAAGAAAGTCATCAGAGGTTGCTGCTCTTCACTCTATAGGTTTGCCATTTACAGTTTACAGTTCCACCTTCAGTCTAAAATCATCTCTGAGGGTTTTTAGAAAGATACAGGTTCTAATGGCATCCATACTCCATCAACAGGAGCCATTCACACACCCTTACTGGGACAACTGGTCCTCAAGGTTCTACCAGTCCACTGATTTCTAATAAACTGGGAAAAATAAAATAATCTTTGGTATCATAGGATCTGTGATTAATAGGAGCAAGGTTCTGAACAGACTGTGGACAAGTGACTTTCTCAGAAAAGAGACTAGCAAAGATCCATAGCATATAAATTCTCTTCTCTCACAGAAGGCTTACAAAATATCTCCATGGTTGCAGTTTAATGGGACCATGAGGCTATCTTCTTGCTCTGCCATGGGACAGGTTCCATCTTCACAAGATCATGAATTTCATCCTAGAAAATTGGTTACCAAGCTCTCTGGACTCAGCGATGAGGATCGTATGGGATTATCAGTCAAAAATAGACTTGAGCTGGTGGTTAAATACGGAAAATTTGCTAAAGAGGATTCTTCTATCCGTTTCCCAATCAGTAATCATCACAACAGATATCAGATTGCAAGGGTAGGGCGCATGGTTAGGTGTTCGTCCGGTGCAGGGATTAAGGTCCCAGCAACATAATCAGCAATCTTTTAAATAGAAACAGTTAGAGGGATTGAGATTACCCTGAAGGACTTTGCATCTCAGATAGAGGGAAGAGCTGTATTAATAAAGTCAGACAATATGACGATGAAGGCACATATCAACAAGGAGAGAGGTGTCAGATCTCGCTCCCTATCCAGGATAATCAACAAGAAGTTTCAATGGGCATCAAAAACAATTGCATCTTTCACTGCGATTCATATTCAAGGGATCTCTAGAAGGTTACTCTTTTTTAGAAAGACATGTGGCATAGCATCTGATCGACTTATCATGAGATTTGTGTACTTTGCATGCCTGCATAACTGAACGCTATCTGCTTTAGTTTTTATGTTTTCTGTAAGAGCACCATGCTGGAGGGATTGATCTTTGGTGTAAAACTGGTTACATGAGAATATAATGCCCCGAGCCTGCACTGCAGGCTCCAAACATGGCTTCCCTGCTTAAAGGAATTGTGTGATCTTTGGCATACCAGATCACTTCACTGCACCTCCGTTTGTATTAGGATTTCATTTAAGAACACCCATGAGTTATTCAGCTCAGAGTGCACTTGACAGATATGCTCACAAAGTGTCTGACAGACCATAACACTGCTCTGTGCATGTTATACTAACCATTTATATATAGCACATCAGACACTAGATTGAGTGTTCATATTCTGCTAAGATGTTTTTCAGAAAATCTATTTGTTTAATTTTGATAGCATATTTTGTGTAACTGAAGCTGAATTTGAGCATGAAGTAAGAGACTCACGTGCAATAAATCTCATCCAGTTGAGATTCTGAGGGTTTGTTTTCCATCAGAGTTTTGTTTCCATTTCTTGACCATACACATATTAGCAATATTGCTGGGTGAAAACCAGGGGGTCAAACAGACCAGAACTTTGGGGGAGCTAGTAATAAACAGTGATGGTGGGGCTTCCATTTCACATACTGGGGACAGAGACTGTATTAGAATACACATTTGGAAGGCCAATAGGTCTGGTTTAATGTGTTGATGCATGGAAAAGGCTTATGCTCCTGCCAGTTATTTCCTGGTTTAGCACATTAAAGCTACATCTTTTGTGCACTCCAATGCATTCCCCTGAAACACCGAGCACTGCTGAAGCTCAGAGAATGTTCATTAGACTGGCAAGTTTTGGATGTCTGCAAATTGATTGCCACCAAGCGAAGCCTGTGCATACCGCACACACAGAAAAGAAAGCACTGAAGGCTTACTGGAAGAGTGTCTTTTCTGATTAAAAGTAGCATGAACTGCATAATGATAAAATGCTTCCAGAGAACAAGAAGCTGTGTGTGGGGCAAATCTCCCAATGTGCCCAAGAAAGTGCACCCACACACATTGAGAAGTAGACTTGAGTGTGAAGAATAAACCGTGATAAAGAATATCGTGGAGGGCTTCTATCTGACTGTGACAAAATGAGGGTGGATCACCAACAGCTCAGAAGGAAGGGGTATCCACAGAGTATAATAAGCTGGGTACCTATTCCCACTGTACAAGCATGCATGTGTTGGTATTTCTACAGCATGGACATAGCCCAAGAGAAAAAGAGTATTGCACACTATGGGAGGTGATGGAAAATGAAAATAGTGGCTTAAATCTTTATGTCACCCACACTAGAATCTTAAACATTTAAATTTTAGGCACATTGCGATTAACTGATTTCTCACACTGGACACATTTCAGTCAATGCCAAGCTGTATTCAAACCATGGGCTTCAGATCGACAGCTTAGCCACTAGGCTACATCTCCTTCCTTAGTTGATGTAATAGAACTTTCAAAAAAAGCTTCAAGCATTCCATTTCATCACTCTTTGTGAACACTCATGTTCTGTGGATGTTTCAACATAGCCATTAGACCCTATTCCTCATGCTGTCTAGTGAGCAGACCGAATGCTAATTATTTGAGTATTTATGTGTTATACATGGATAGTACCTAATTGAGCTGTCTCTTGTTTAAGGATGAAGTTTATCTAGTTGTATACTCACAATGGTTTCAAGTTAAGTACATAACGAGCATGCCTAAAGTTTAACTATGTAATCTGGTCCAACATTATTATTGAGGGGTTCTGGAGCTATCTTTGGCCCTGTAGTTTTCAAATGCCTGAGATGGCAATGACAAAGCACCCATTATGTATTTTTTATATTACAAACTCTTTTATTAAAAGCGCATCTGACATTGACTGGAATTAAAATGTTGAGGTTTTGTTTATCTTTCATAAATACATTCTTGATAAAACAATAGGCAAAGGTGAGTCTGTGGATTTATGTGAATCTGTGGCTGCAGACTTTACAGCATAATTAAAGATTTACTGAATTAGCCACATAATTTCCCAAATGTGCAGATTTCATTAAAATTGTTGTTTCTATGTCAAAAAGTTGAAAATAATGCCGCCAGACAAAGTGACACGTAATTTACATTTTTTGTCGCATAATATAAAGATAACTTTGGTCCTCCAAGCTGCATAATCCTAGTAGACCGGACAAAGTAAAGCCTCTGCATAGTGGTTTGGGGACTACCATTATATCGACAAAATCTGCATTTCACATGTGACCATGAAAAATGTGTCAATGATTCCTTAAAAATACATGGGTTTTATACCACTGCTTTTTGTGCAATAAAAGCACCAAAACATGCAATACACACATTTTTACTCGAAGATGTAATTACTTCGCAATAATCTCCATTGTACCTATCTGGGTGGAGCAGCGATCTCGGTGAGGATAAGTATCTTTCTTAATGTGGTATTTTCTGTTATATAATGTAGTGTTCAAATGGCTGATTAAACGTTTTTCAGTTTTTGGCCCTGCAATGCTTCTTTATAATGGCTAAGCAATGCTGTGAGAGAAATGAGGCAATATCATAAATTAATACTATACAGCCAGTTCCCATTCTCTAGGTTAATTTTCTTATAAAAGTACATACTTACACCCAAGCCAAACTTGTACTCAGCCACTGTTTCTTTCTCTCCAAATGAAAAAAGGTTGGACAAAAATGTACTGATTTAAATGATTGATAGGCTTTATTTCGATACAAAAAATATCTTTAAAAGCATTTCAACAGTTTAAGGAAAACAACAAATAAAACAATTAATACAGTTAAAATCAGGATTAAATTGATACAGAAAGCCTTTTTGCACGACTCAACCAAGTCCACTTTAAAAATTTAGACACACCACAAACCACCAAAGTGGATGTGTCGGACAATAAAATGCGTAGGGCCACAGTGTGATAGCGAGTTCCCAACTGTCTGCAAAGTGGTTTGAGCCATCGCCTCCTAGGAAGGCAATAGTCAGGGCATTCAAAAAGAATATGTGCCACCGTCTCGGCCCGCGTAGAACAAAGGGCACAGAGGGGGGAGGGCTGGGGGGACAATTTCCACCGGGATATCAGGTCACCTACAGGTAAGATCCCTACTCTAAATTTAAAATATAAAGCCCTATCAAATGGAATGGAAATCATGTCGAGATAGGGTTCGTAAGCTACCACGTCTTTAATCCTCAAAAAGGCTACAGTTGACTTACATAGGCGTGGATCGACAGTGAGTTTGGACGAAACCCAATCCCAATACAATTTCTTTAAAGTGGCTTTAGGAGGGGCAGATCGAGTAACCCAAGCTTCACCTAAGCCCAACTCCCCCAGAAGATGTTTAACGTCCCTCAGCCATTTAATCCTATGCCAGTCCCCCATTGACATCACCTCGGACAATCCCTCCGCATAGGAGGCTAATTTGGGCACCCTCCACAGGAGGGCCCACAGGAGCAGGGGACGAAGTCGAGCTTGATCCGCAATTGATCTGCAGCCTAGATCCAGCAACACTGGAACTGTGGGTGTGCTCAAAGGGAGAGCCAACAGATCTTTCAAGAATTTGCTCTCTGATTTTGCAAGTACATCAAGATTGCTTGTACCCCACAACTCCGCCCCATACAAGGCAGCGCTAACCCCTCTAGCTTTATGAATCTCCACAGCTGGGGCAATAAATTGTTTTGTGGAAGAACGATGTTCCCTAAGCAACACACCACCCACCCTTTTGTGGTTAAGGAGCATCTTGTGAATGTGCGGAGTCCAACTCATAGAGTCGCTAAGGCGAATTCCCAGGTAGTCAAACTCTGTTACCCTCTCCAGGTGAGCAGAGTTCAAGACCGGGAGGCGCCCCAGTTTCCTAGGAGGATTCATGATCAAATATTTGGTCTTGTCAACATTGATCACCAAACCCCTAAGGGAACAAAACTCCTGGAAGCGGTTAAGAAGTTTTTGGAGGCCCTGGGGGGTCTTTGCAATGAGGAGAGTGTCATCTACAAAGAGCAGTGTGGGGATTCGAGTGCCCGCCAGGGAGGTTGCATCAGCAGGTTCTTGTAGCAGATACTCAACCACACCATTCACATAGAGAGAGAATAGGGTGGGAGCTAGCACACATCCCTGGCGGACGCCCCTACTCACTGGAATTCTGTCAGTTTTCTCCCCATTCTTACCCCACCGCACCTGCGCATAATTGTCTGTGTGTAGTTTTATCAGGAGTGGTAGGATATAAGAAGGCACCCCCAAACCCTGCAAGACCCTCCACAGTTCCTCCCTAGGTACCAGGTCAAAGGCAGTCTTGAGGTCGATAAAGGCCAAATAAAGACTGCCCTTGCCCAGCACCACCACCTTCCAATGCAGGAGCGCCAGTCTGAAGGCTTACTCGATGGTCCCGGTTCCAGAGCGAAAACCAGCCTGGAAATCTGACAGGATCTTGTAGTCATCCACCCATTGGAGGATCCTCCCCAGAATTACCTTCCCTGCCACCTTTTGGGAAGAATCAATAAGGCTTATGGGCCTATAGTTGGTGGGGTTGTCCCGACATCCCTTCTTGAATATCGGGACAACCTCCGCCCCTTTCCAGGATTCAGGTACAGATGCTCCCCCCATAATAGCATTCAATAGAGTGGAAACCAACTTCCCCCATTGCTTGGGATTGGCACGTAACAAGTCACCGGGTATCCCGTCAGGCCCAGCAGCTTTTAGGGGGACCAGGGACTTGATTACGACCTCCACTTCTCTGTCAGTAAAGGCATCGGCCTCAGTGTCCCTAGCCTCGACCACCAGAACAAAGGAATCATTAAGGACCCCCTCGACAGGGGTATAAAGGGACAAGAAGTGACCAAACCAATTCTGAGCTGGGATATTACATGTCAGCAGTGTGCCAACAGGCCTATCCCTGGTTCTTACCAGACTCCAAAATCCCCTAGCATTCCTGTCCAAGCTTGCAGTCAAGAGGTCCGCCCAGAACTTCTCCTCCCCCTCTCTTTTTGCTACCTTTAAGGTCTGGGAGTAATCTTTCCTAGCGAGCCTAATTTCAACCTGGGATTTAGATTTGACAGCCCCTACCAGCGCTTTTTTCTTGACTCTGCATTTATTTGTAAACCAACCCTGCGTTTTGGGCAGCAACTTCCTGTTGTTAGCACGAAGAACCATGCTAGGGAGAATAAACAGGTTGCTCAGAGCCCTAGTTAAGTCGCAGAAGGTCGGCGTGACCTCCTCTAGCGATCGG
This sequence comes from Triturus cristatus, assembly GCF_964204655.1. Classification (NCBI taxonomy): domain Eukaryota; kingdom Metazoa; phylum Chordata; class Amphibia; order Caudata; family Salamandridae; genus Triturus; species Triturus cristatus. The sequence goes on from NC_140591.1 coordinate 801,062,822, forward strand.
GTCAGCGACTCCAATTTGTGCTGTGCTGCAGCCAGGAGTGCCCCTATATCTGCCACTTTCTCCTCAGACATGATAAGCTTAGCCCACTTCAGCCGCCTACCACAATTGGATGGAAAAACTTTGTGGGGGTTTGAAGCTAAATAAGATGGTAATCCCCCCTTGGAAGTTAACCACTGGGGAAAGAGGGCGAGTGAGAGGAGATTATGATCACTCTCAGTTGTCGGTATGATCTCCATATCCTTCAAGATGCTCCATAGACTTACGTCAAGAAGAATATAATCTATTCTAGACGTATGATTCGGCCTATTGTAAGTATGAGCTCCCGCTGGGTCAGACTTTGACCTTCCATTAACAGCCCTAAGATCAAATTCCATGTTGAGGGAATTAATTTGTACCGCCACTTGGGTCCACCTCTTGATAGGAGGCAGCGCTAGGGCAGGAATCCCCCTCCTGGAGTCCTCCTCATCACTTCCCAATGTATCGTCCAAGCCCAAAGGCTCGAACGTACAATTCAGGTCTCCTGCTACCAAGATGCGAGATTTATTGGGGCGCTGCCTAAGCAGACCTTCTAATAGGGATATTGTGGCCGATTGTATACCACCCTTCGTGCCTCTGGCGTAGATGTTAAAAATGTCCAGGAGGAGGCCACCCCATGCACCCTTTATAGTAATATTGAGGAGATCGGGAGAGTTGGTGGGGTGCTGAACCACCTGACAATCGAGAGCGACATCAACCCATATGAGGGCACCACCCGAAGGGCGTCCCTTCCCTAAACCAGGGGGGACAGCTGGAACAAAATATGTTGAATATCCTACCTTATGGCAGGGCTCCCTGCACCATGTTTCTTGAAAGATGCAAATTGAGTAACCCTCCACAAGGGCGTTCCAGTCTGGTAGTCCCAGCTTCCTCGAGATACCCGCAACGTTTCAGCTAAAGATCTTAAAGTCTGGATCCGCCGCAACCGGCTCCCTACGGGGCTCGGTGTTTAGTGCCCCCTCCGTCGGGTCTATAAAACATAATCTACTACCCCCACTTAGTCTTCCTGCGAGCGGGTTAATATCCTGTAGTGGGCTAGTGGCTTCGTCTAGCTGAGAGGGAAGAATGGCATTGCTTTCACCCAACTCGTTTAGCACAGGAACATCACCTGGACTTAAAACCCTGATGGCCACCCTATGGCAGGTGTCGGTTCAATATCCCGACGGCCACCCATAAAACCCGGGCCAGGCTGCCGGTTGGAATAATTGGGGGATGACAGGATTCTCAGGATAAATAGGGTTATTGCTCCAACCCACTGATTTAAATGTTAGCATGCTGCAACAGAAATGTATCATGGGAAGTAGTGTTGGCAGCCATATTAGTGAATGAGCTAAGGCCATATAAAAAATTATTTATTCTTGTTATAGTGAGCAACAACAGCATAAGACACTTCTGCAGGATTAGACTGAAATAGCCAGAAGGAGACCTTTGAGTAGACCCATGCATGTGGTACACCTACTTGTAGCAGGCATAAGGAGTGATGCAGCATTACAAGTATAGAATGCCCCCGAGCAGTGCTGGAGTTGCGTCGTGCTTGAGACATGACTCCAGCACTGCGTCACCTATACGCTGACAGATGGGTCACGCATCTGTCTCTCCTTGCGCCACGGTGCAACGCATTGTAAATGCAGCGCATCCATGGTGGCGCAAGGGGTTCCTAACGTCACACAAAATAACTGGCGCCACCCTGCTGATCTGCAGATGTGCGCCAGTTATTGTAAATCTGCCCCATTATACCTGCGCCAGGTATAATGTATGCAGGGTGGGCGTTCTGACACAAGTGAGCCTCGTAGAAGTGACGCAGTGAAATCTATGAGATTTCACTGCGCCACTTCTAGGACGCAAATGCGTCAATATCTTACGCCTGCCTCACAGCAGGCGTAAGACTGACGCAGGCACATTAAAATGGGACTTGTCCATGTTAAATGGCCCATTGCTGAGGTTGCGTCACTTTTGTGACACACTCCAGCAATGCGTCATTTTTGCGCCTACAGATACGTCAGAAATAGTGACGTATCTGAGCTCCTTGCGACATGATGCGTCATATTATAAATATGACGCATCCAGCATGTCGCAAGGAGGGCACAATGTAAAGTGACGCATCGCTGTTTTCACACAGCGATTTGTCACTTTTCATAAATGCAGCCCTGAGAGTATTTGGCTCTTTTTAATGCAAATATGGCTTTTCTTAAATGTGCTTAAAGAAGTATTGTTTTTAAAAGTTGCTTAAATGTATAAAGAGCAGCAGTTTTTATTTCTATTTCACAGCGAGAAGAAAGCCACCTCATTCAAGACCTGTCGTCAATTGATCGCCACATGGAAATATGATCTGTGTAGTAATGGTGTTTCTTATAGAACTATATGAGTAGAATGTGGGGTTTAGAGTCAGAATGGTGTTTCCAGTCCATGCACTTTCGAATGTTTGTGTCATATGATGCTGTACTTTACCTGTGCTGGGACAGGTTCATGAAGCTGTATGAGATAGCTCAAATAAAGTACTTCTTGACCTAACTGTTGTCCTGGAAGGTTACTACATAATTTAGCAGCGAGCTGAGCAATCTCGCCGTACCCACGTATCTTTTATTTGTATTTAGTGTTTTTTTGTTTAGTGTTTTTTTCTAAAGCACTTTTTGGATCCATGGTGATACACTCACCAATGCTTTAGCCATAACGTTATTTGCTGTTTTTTTCACCAGTTTTGATTGTAAGTGAGAGTGTGGCTATGGTGATATCCTCATCTGTATCATTCATTTGTATTTAGTGCAATTGCTTATTATACTGAATCTGAACCCCTCCTGTGACGCAACTTATTTAAGTCCATCAATTCTTGTATTATATACTAGCCGTAAAATCAGGTGTGTTTTTGGAGGTGTTTCCTTTTTATTTGTTTACGTTTTTTGAAGTTTTAACTGGTATAATAGAGATATGTCTACATCTACATCTGAACCACCCTCAGTACCAAGTCCTGGTCTGCATTTGAGTTCCCCTAAAGAATTCTTGTCTTCGCAAGGAGCGCAAGCTATACAATGTAATGAGTGAAAGGAGTATTTTCTGAATTACATAGTCAATTTGGAGGATAGTAGTGGAACTTTTTTAACTGGAACGGACAAAAAATAATTTTAATGTATTGTCTGGGACATGAAGGTTTGAGAATCTGTAGCCAGCTACAGAAGCGTGAAAGCAGCTCTGGGAATTTATTTATTTATAACACTTATAGAGCGCACTATCACCTTGCAGGCACCCTGGTGCTAAACAACACGAGGGCACATATTGTGGGTAGACCGCCTCGGAGCAGACATCATCTTAGATACTGGGAAATAGCCAGGTTTTTAATCTCTTCCTAAAAAGGAAAAGATCGCTGACTTGTCTCAGTTCCAGCGGAAGCGCATTCCATAGTCTGGCAGCTGATACACCGAAGGCTCTACCGCCTGATCTGACTTTCTTAACTCTAGGCATTTTCACCAATTTGGCTGATGACGATCGCAGGCATCTCCCTGGAGTGTACCATTCAAACTTTCTCTGCATGGAGACGGGCCCAGATATTCTCAAACTGGCTTTACTAGATTTGGATGAGCACTCCTCACTCACAGTATCTGGCACTGTTATAAGACATGCTTTCTTTCAAAGAAAACAGGAAAAACATGAGTCAAGGGAGGGTTATGTGTCAGCACTTAAAAATATTGCTATTACGTGTAGGTTTGGCAATTCACATGATGAGTTATTAAGAGACCAACTGGCACATGCATCAACAATGCCATTTGCGATTCCTTATTAGCGAAAAATAAGGATTCGCTAATAAGGAATAGCAAAAGGCTATGCATGTAGAAATCGCTTACAAAATTGCAATTTCTAAACATTCCTTAATTGCGACTCGCAAATTGCGAGTCACAATTAAGGAATACCTCCCCATTTATTCCTGTGGGCCTAGAGGCCCATAGGAATGAATGGGAAGGCTTTCTCAATTTGCGATTCTCAATTAGAGAATCACAAATTGCTCATGCAATTTCAAGGGTGCCAGGGTGTCAAAAGGACACCCTGTTGCACCCCTGAAATCTGCATATGAGTACATCTTGCACACACACATGCCCCAAGGGCATGTGTGTGTGTAAAATGGAACTTTGAAAAATGCACTTTAGTGCATTTTTCAACGTTTTTGCAAATTACCATGAAGTTCAACTTCATGGTAATTTGCTCCCCCATTAGCGAAATCGCTAATATTTTTACTTTAATGCATTGCATTTAAGGAATCTCAATTTGAGATTCCTTAAATGCAATCGCAATTTAAGTAATCGCAATTTAGAGATTACTTAAATTGCAATTTTTGCTTTTGGGATGATGCATCCCAAATGCAAAAATACCGGTCGCAAAGGGGCAGATTTTGAGAATCTGCCCGTTTGCGACCGGTTTTTGCTTTGATGCATGTGGGCCCAAATTGTTATGTATGTAAAGAACAAATCCATTCAGGAGAGAATGTGGGTTGAAGGAGAATCCTGTCTTAAAGACATTATTCTGAAAAAAGCTGAGTTGTCTAAGAGGTGTGCTAAAGTCACATTGGCTCAGGGTAAAAAAGATGGGGTGACACGGTTAGTAAAATATCTGATGGGGAAAATACATGTGCACTAAAACCTGGGCAGTATACCTTGGAAAAATAAAAAAATAAAAAGAGAACAGAACGGTCTTCTGGTTTCAAGGATCCCTACTACTGATTTTTGCTGTCATAGGCAGACACAGATCACACATGCATGCCATGACATAGGCCTGCCTCACGGATTGTGGTCTTGTTGGACTTGGGGCCCCAAAGGTCTACCCTCATTGAAGTACTGGGTATTTTAGACCCAGTGGTGCAGGGGCACACACCCTATGACTTCTGGGTTCACCCTGTTCCAGACCTACAGAAACACAGAGTCTTCTGGGTGAAGTCAAAGATTCATTTATTGGCTGCAGACCAATTACAGGTATCCTAGAAGTACAACAGCGTGTATGTTCTCAGGAGACTGCTGAAAATCATAGGAACGGACTTCATCTTAAATACCCTTTTTCTTGCCTCAAGCATACATTCCTAGGTTTTATGATACGGCCATTACAAGTGTACATTACAAAGAAAAGGCAGAGTCATGATGACCATCCCACATTCCAGTTCGCCCAGCCCACAATGATTTACACAGTAAGGTTCAGATCCCACATTTGATATCAATAGGCCCCCCCAATAAACATGAGCATCTCCTGTTTTGGGAAACAAGTCATAAAGCAGGAACAAGCAGGTGTGAAAGAGATTAGCCGGAGGATTGTGTAGAATGAAAGGGTTTTATGACGGGTCAAGCCCTGATGCTAATCACAGGTGGACGGAGGAAGGGGAGCTCGTGAGACCAGTTTGACCCGGGGCAGCAGAGCCAGCTGCCCAGGTCACAGAGAAGTCAGAGGAGAAGCCCATGTACTGTGAGGCCCGTATTTACTCCATTATAGCCTATGTGAGGGCAATGACAAGATGGCCACTGCTTCCAAAATGGAACCCGCGTAGTGAAGCAGAATAGCGTGTACACAGTGCATTCATAGCTAGAACGATATATAAAGCACTCGTACATACCGCATTAACCATTTGCGGTTTGCTAATACCAAGATAGACAGGGGTAGGGCCCTGTTCCCTACGCGGTCACGAATATTAAAGTACGACAGACCCTCCTTTTGCCCTTACATAGGCAATCACTATACTCATCTTAATCCGAGTCCAGGTCGATGTTCACGAAGTCATGGAGATGTTGCTGTAGCATCATTCTATTACTTAGCTCGTCCCTCGATACAGGTTTCCTTACACATAAGGTAGCACAGAGGCCACATATCGTAGGAGCACACTGTATACACAGACAGAACAGGAAAAGAATGGCTAAGATCATTCCAATGACCATCAGAACTTTCCAACCCCAGGCAGATATCAATTCCCAGAACCACCCCACCAGTGACCAATCTCCCTTATCCACGTGTATGGATTCAGATATTTTATGGAGTTTGGAGATGGCTTGATACACTGTTGGAGCGTTATCTGGTATGAAAATGCAGCAACTGGATTGAATAACCTTACATACCCCACCGCGGTCTGCGAGAATAACGTCTAGAACCATGCGGTTCTGCAAAGTCATAAGGCGATCCGCTTGGAGCTCAGCCGTCAGATTACCAAGGGCACCAGCCGTTACATTTATAGTGGATTCAACCACACGTGTCAGTTGTCTCAGGTTCCTACTATTCACCATAGGTCCCCAAAACGGCAGGAAACCCAAGAAGAAGTCTCCCGCTTCCTGACCGGCAGTATCCTCCTTACTAATCACACCTCTCACAACTCTGGTCTTGTGATAGTCAGAGGCAGCAGTAAATGTCGGCGGTAGCAAGTTCGCAATATAACATGTGCCCGAGAAATCAGGGGGCAGCCATGTATATGCTCGGTCATTACAGATGAAATATGTGCCCTTGGCAGCCAAAAACGCAGGGGAGAACTGTGACGGGAAAGTGTACGTTTCAGTACAGTCACTTCTTCCCAGTTGAGCTCTAGGATTCTGACCATTACCCTGTAAGCAGAAACGACCCATGTGGGGTACGACCCAGATTGGAGATGAGATTTTTCGCTGTCTTTCACCCAGACTAATACTATACCCCGTCGCGTTCCATCCTACATAAGGTCTCAGCTCTTCTTTGGGAATGGATGAGTATGCATCAATATCCCTACTCATATCGGCAACTCCTTTCATCAAAGCCTTATTATTGGTGATAGGTCTAATGGAACGCGGTTGGCGAGGGGAGTATGTATCTAGAGCATAGAGAAACATGGTCTGGAATGCCCATGACGATCCATTGTAACTATACGGCAGCACCAAATAAGGAATACCCTTGTTAACGGTATGTGGCATTAACCCGCACACCCAGCAATTAGTCGTATTCATTACCAGTTGGTGCTGGTGCAAGAGCTGGATAAACGAGTTATTTACAAACTCTGATCGTCTGGTCTGTTCGTGCTCAGACAAAGGGTGAAAAGAGTGAGAGGAGGCAGTAGAAAGAGGTATAGACTGTTCAGTGGGTGCAATGGGCTTTTGAGCGGAGAAGAACACAAATCCTACAATAAACATCATTATACTACACAGTGTAAAAAGGCATAAAAATACAAAACATTTAGTTTTTACAATTCTACACATCCTTGCTTTGAAGTTCATTTCTTCAATGGGTCTCTCCATCTTAAAAAACTCCATCCTCTAATCGGGCCGCTCGCGGCGGATGAGTTTCTTCTGCTAAGGAGTACGCCTGTCAGTCCAGGGAAACGCCCTAGACCAACCAGAATCGTTGACCTAGCGTCTTCGGCCTGTACCCCAAAGTCTTGGCACCGCGACCCTGCGGCAGAACCCGGATGGTGGTTCGAAAAACAAAAATCAAGAAAGTCCTTCAGATGGGAGAGCAAAAAATGTCAAAAAGGAAATAGTAAGGAAATCTTTATTTGTCCATGGGTCTTGGTCTCAAATTATAGCGGAGACGGCCAGGTGCTGTTTGGTCTTGAAACAAAAGTTCAGGCTCAGTGGTGTCCAGTCGATTTGATAGTGGCACAGCTTCTTGCAGAATATTGTCACTCTCTTGGTTTGAAACTGTGTCTTTTAGGCGTGCGTCACTGAATGGTACAAAACGAGGCACAGTGTCTGTCTCAGAGTCGGCGATACCCTCCTGGACCCACTGGTCATATGGCAGAGGCAAGGGGACTACTTTGCAGTGGGTACCATGGATCCAGTGCTTCTTCCCTTTTACTCGCACCGCTGACCTTGTCGACAGAAGTACAAGGTGAGGGCCGATCCAGCGAGGTTTGTCGTTGCTCTTATGCTGGAAATTTCGGACCAGGACCCACGAGCCAGGGTTGATAGGGTGTCCGGGAGGTTCAGAAGCTTGGGGAAGAGTATCATGTACCTGTTGGTGCAAAACACGCAGTTTAACAGTCAAATCATACAAGTAATCGAGTAGTACTGGATGCTCAATCTCACTAAACTTCGTAGGCCTCGGTACACCCCATACGTTGGCTGGGCGGCCAAAGACGACCTCGTAAGGGCTAAGTCCCACTCGTGAGTGTATGGTCATTCTGGTGGACAGGAGTGCTAAAGGCAGAGCGTCAGGCCATTTAAGACCGGTGCTCGCCTGGATTTTGGCCAGCTTGAGCTTTAAGGCTCCATTGTAGCGTTCTACTAGTCCAGCTGATTGGGGGTGATTTGCAGCATGGAACTTCTGCTTTATCCCTAGCCCTTCACATACATTCTTCATCACTTTACCCACAAACTCACTTCCATTATCACACCACACCATTCTTGGCATCCCAAACCTAGGGAAAAATTCCTTCACAAGGGCTTTGGCTGTGGATAGGGCAGTGTTATCTTTCAGAGGATAAGCCTCTATCCATTTTGAGAAAGCACAAACAAGCACCAGTACATATTTCAGGTTGTTGCATCTTTCCATGTGAATGAAGTCCAGCTGCAAAACTTCGAATGGACATGATGGGGGTGCAAAGTGACCAGCTGGAGTTGGGGTTCCCCTACCAGGGTTATACTTCAAGCATACTATGCAATTCTTGACCACATTCTCTGCACACTTGGGAATCCCAGCATTCTGCCATACTGGAGCCAACAACTTACAAATTCCTTTCGTACTGATGTGTGCCATTCCATGTGCCATGGTAACCACTGGGAGCACATATGCGTCAGGCAACAACCATCGCCTATGTTCTGTCAGATCAATCCAACAACCATTCTCATCCAACTTACCCATACTTTCTCTCCACTTACTTAACTCTTTCTCTGTGGCTTCAGCTTGAAGCGACTTCACGCTCTCTATTGTGTTCTCACACATCCCAACATCGTCAACCCATCTTGCGGGGCCTGCAACATACATTCTAGTCTTCACATTCTGTGCTGTTTCTTTCGCCGTCTCATCAGCAAACGCATTCCCACGTCCAACATCATCTGTGACTTTCCTGTGCGCACTGCATTTCATGATCGCAACTTGCAACGGTAGGGTCAGTGACTCAAGGAGATCATTCACCAACTTGCCATTCTGAATTTTAGCTCCATGCGAAGTCAGGAACCCACGCTCTTTCCACAAACGCCCAAAATTATGAGCCACGCCAAAGGCGTACTGGCTATCTGTGTATATATTTACTCTCATTCCTTCAGATAACACACATGCTCTCGTGAGGGCGATTAATTCTGCTGCTTGGGCCGAATTATGTGGCACTCGTGCAGTTTCCACGACCGTGTGTAAAGTCGTGATAGCATATGCAGCAGTCGTGTCACCATTAGGGAGTTTGAAACATGAACCATCCACCCATAAAGTACCATCACACTCAGTCAGGGGAGTATCTTTTAGATCTACTCTCCCTTTCGTCTCTTCTTCTGTCCTGAACAGACAGTCATGTTGCTCAATCTCGTCTGAGTCTGCGGGGACTGGCAATAACGTAGCTGGATTCAGCGTATTACATCTCTTTATGTGTATGTGATTTGCTAACAGTGTAAGCTCATAGCCTGATAATCGCGCACTAGTCAAGTGTTGTGTCTTGGTCCTATTTAATAATGTGTCTACAGCGTGTGGAACCATAACAATCAATGTATTGTCCATTACCAAACCAGCAGATTGTCGGATAGACATTGCTGCAGCAGCTGTCGCTCTCAGACAGCTTGGCAATGCCCTCGCTACAGGGTCCAAGGTTGATAAAAAATATGCGCATGGGCGCGGTCTGTCGCCAAAAGGCTGTGTTAACACTGACAACGCACATCCATCTTTCTCGTGAACATACAATGTAAAAGGCTTACTGTAGTCAGGGGTACCCAACACAGGAGCCGAACACAATGCATTACGCAATTCCACAAAACTTTTCTGGCACTCTTCAGACCATGGGATAGGATTCGGTGTGTCTTTGCATGTTAAGGCTACTAAAGGTTTTGCCAACAAAGAAAAACTAGGGATCCAATGCCTACAGTATGAAGTGATGCCCAAGAAAGCACGCACTTCTCTCTGTGTTTTTGGCACACTCAACTGTGCAATGGCTTGAATTCTTTCTGGGGTCAGTTTCCTTCCCTCCTTCGATAAGAGATGACCTAAGTAGGTCACTTCTTGTCGACAATATTGCAGCTTAGAGAGAGACACTTTGTGATGGAAAGCAGATAAATGGCGCAACAATGACAATGTGGCTTCTTTACAAATCTTTTCAGTATCCGCAGCGATTAGTAAATCGTCCACGTACTGAATCAGGATAGCGCCACTAGGTAAAACAAGTGCATCAAGCTGCGCTTTCAAAGCTTGACTGTATATTGATGGACTTTCACAGTAGCCCTGGGGAGCGCGTTTGAAGCGGAAGCTTCGGCCTCCCAGACTAAAGCCAAAAATATCTCTGCTCTCTTCTGCAATTGGGATACTAAAGAAAGCATTCTTTAAATCAATCACTGAAAACCATGCAGCAGAGGCTGGAATCATCGTTAACAAGGCAGTTATATCAGGGACAACCGGAAACTGTGGCACAACAATCTTATTAACCTCTCTAAGATCGATCACAAATCTGTAAACAGGTGGCTGTGAAGGGTCCGTTCGTTTTAAGACAGGTAAAATCGGACTATTGCAAACGTTGCCTCTTGTCTCTTCAACCACACCTTTATTAATTAAGTCGCTGACAATGTCTAACAATGCTTTCTGGCCTTCATTAGAGATCTTGTACTGGGGAATACGTGGCAGTCTGACATTAGCCTTTAAAGTCACCACGTATGGCGGTATCTCCAAGAGGCCCACATCATTGGGACCAGTAGCCCAAAGGGCATCCGGAAGGGATGACACTTCAGGCGGCATTGTATTTTTAGACAAGTACATTGGGGAAATCACTTTCTTGCCTAATGTAAGTTGTACTCCTGAAGGCGAACAATACAGTGTAGCGTGCAATCTTTTCAACAAATCTAATCCCAGCAAATTCTCACCACAACCTGTTGTTAGGATCAGGGGTGCTTTCAGCTCGCAAGGCCCAACAGAAAGTGACATGGGACTAGAAATCGGGTTCCTAACTGGGGCGCCAGAAAAACCTACTGAAACATTTATATCGCCAGACAAAGGTGCGCCAGGGAGTTTTGAATGCATGATTGAACTCTTTGCAGCACCAGTGTCTAGCAGAAAAGGCTCCGTTACATTTGCTGTAGTCACCTCAACATACGGTCCACTCTGATCCACTGGCACTGAAACAACTCCCTCTCTCTGTCTATGGCTGTCCTAGTAATCATTATTTTCTGCATCGCCGTCCTCTGCATAATAATCATTATTATAATACTGGGCCGTATTACTAGTCGCGTTAGCTTGCTGATCAAAGCTATTAATGGCACTTTGGGGCGGAAGAGGACGCGCGTTCTGGGGAACACTTCCACGCCCTCTGCCTCTAGGAGCTTGCTGACCACCCCTACCTCTTGCGCCATACACATTACCATTCCGCTGCATTAATTTAGGGCAACTATATTTATAATGACCTTCCTCTTTGCAGTATGAACATTGGTTGGGACCTACAGGGACACGTGGTTGATAATACCCATTCATTTGCTGGTTGTTCTGAAACTGTTGGGGTTGGTGATAGACACCTTGGGGTTGTCTATAATTATTCTGACCTCCACGTGGCGGTAGGCCTGCTGTAAAAGGACCTTTGTCTTTAATTCCTTCGTTTTCTTCTCTGTTCTATCTTTCTCGTCTTTATCTCTATTTTCATAATACTGTGCAGTAGCCAGTATTTGCGCTGAAGAAGAAACAGCCCAAGAACTCTCTGAGTCTTTCAACTTTTTACACAGGTCAGGAAGTAAATTCTGCACAAACTTATCCACAAATAACCGTTGGCCACCCTCAGTACTCATATCCTGCCCACTGTGGTCAATAAATGTTTCTTCAAACCTAGTAAAGAAGTCTGACACTGTCTCATCTTTCTTCTGCTTGCATGCAGATAACTTGTCCCAATTTACGCGCATCGCGGGCATTATTGTCTTCATATACGTGATGATTCTACCAGGCAGTTCAGCTACTAAAGGTTCTGGTTTCGCGCCACCAGTTTGTCTAGCATCAGCAGCAACGATGTTAGCCCATGTATCCCCTAGTTCTGCATCGTGATCTGCATTACGAATTGATCCCCATAGAGGCTGTGGAACAACATTACCAAATAACATGTCTATGTCGGCCAGATTCATAACGCATGACCCTGCCGTCTGTGACAACTCTTTATAATAACCTGCTGGGTTTTTACGGGGATCAGGTAAGGACTGCTTAAGTGCTAACACCTCAGAGCGCTTCCATGGAACATGCACCCAAACACGCTGGAAATGCGCTGGCACAGCGGCGATACCGGCACCAGCTGCAACTGCTTCCTTCCATACCGGGGGAACTTCTCTCATGGGGTATTGTCGCGCTTTTACCTTTTTCCCCACAAGGACATCTTGTTCAAACAATGACTGTTGACAATCATCATTCCTGAAGGACAATACAACCGCAACTGCTTTATCTACTTCGCGGTCCACAATTATACCAGTTCCAAAATCAAACCTCACTCTACACAATTCCTGCGGGCTTGGATTTTTACCACTATCTTCCAATTCTTCACAGAGAATTTCGCACATTTTCTCGAACACATATCTCTGTTTTGGGGCATCCCACTGATGGAAAACGTTGACAACTGATTCCACATCATACAATGAAGGGAAAACAATCCATCTACGCGCCATGCTGTCTATTACCTTTTTCTCATCAGGGTTAGGCAATTGGCTACGCAATTGCTTACGCTGTAAACCAGGAGTTGCACCAGATGACTCAAAGAGAGGCGACATTAATGTAGTAACCACATTAGCTAAACGCTGTCGCGCTGAAGGAGAAGTTGAGGCAGAAACAGGGGGAAAAACAGAGGGAAGAAAAGAGGATGTAGAAACAGGTACTGGAGTGGTGCAAGGAAGAATGTCAGGGGAGGCGGCTGCTGAATTAGGCAAAGTCGCAGGAAGCGCGGGGGCAGTCGGGAACACAGCTGGCGGCCCTTGAGAGGGCTGCGCTATATGGATAGGAGCCGGCTGCAAAGCAACTGGCGGTAGCGGCAAGGCTTGCAGTATATTGACTGGGGGTGGCATATTCACAAGCTGGGGAGGTGCCATGGCATTTTGAGCATATGGGGGTGGCGAACTCAACAAATGCGACATCAGGGGATCTTTCTCCTTTTCTTCTAACTCATTCTGCTTAGAATGTGGTAAAGCTGGGTAACATTTGTCAATCCCTAACTTACGCTGTCTGTGCAATTGCTCATTCATCTGTTCCTCCTCATTGTCTTTAAATTGTACAGCTGCTTGCATTACTGTCATACCTCTCTCTCTTTTATTCTTTTTCGCTAACTTAATTTCCTTTTGTTTGGCTTCCTTTCGCCATAAGCGGAAAGAGTCAAACATCGCCGGCCGGGCTTTCTTCTTAAACAATTTAATTTCCAAATTATCTAAAATATCGGTATCGAAACTACCATTTTGGGGCCATTTTAAAACACCGTCTTTCCTAGTGTAGTGGATCCACACTTCGTTATATGCAATGGGGCCTACACCATGTTTTACATAGAGCTCATAAGTTGGAGTTCCAACCGGAGGAACCGGACATGATTCCTCTAGCTGGAAATCTTTTCCACAACCCAAACAGAATAATCTACCAAATATTCCAGAACCAGGCATCTTCGCTCACTAGTCTAGATCCAAACGTCAAAGGATTATCGATTACGATAGTCTCGTGAATACACGAGTCCTCTGGCTTTGGCGTTTGCAAACTCCAAATTACCAAATTACCAAATCAAACGATCCCGAAGGATACCAAAAACAAATGGGAGACGCTCCACTTATACTTAACTGAATATTGCCGATCGATGACGTCACCAGAAGACTCTCTCGATTGTTTCGCTCTCTCAAACTCGTCAAGGGTCCAAAACAGGTCGATTAATCAGGGCAGCAGTCCTTCGTAGCCGTCGGGACGCGGAGAACCTCGCAGAAAAGACTTTCGGACCACGTCGACATGCAGGGGTCGATGAAGTGGCGGCCTTCCTCCAGAATTTCCACACGAAGCTCCTCACGAACCTCTGGCTTGGACCGGTACCGCTGAAATCGTCCCGAGTTGGGCACCAAACTGAAGTACTGGGTATTTTAGACCCAGCGGTGCAGGGGCACACACCCTATGACTTCTGGGTTCACCCTGTTCCAGACCTACAGAAACACAGAGTCTTCTGGGTGAAGTCAAAGATTCATTTATTGGCTGCAGACCAATTACAGGTATCCTAGAAGTACAACAGCGTGTATGTTCTCAGGAGACTGCTGAAAATCATAGGAACGGACTTCATCTTAAATACCCTTTTTCTTGCCTCAAGCATACATTCCTAGGTTTTATGATACGGCCATTACAAGTGTACATTACAAAGAAAAGGCAGAGTCATGATGACCATCCCACATTCCAGTTCGCCCAGCCCACAATGATTTACACAGTAAGGTTCAGATCCCACATTTGATATCAATAGGCCCCCCAATAAACATGAGCATCTCCTGTTTTGGGAAACAAGTCATAAAGCAGGAACAAGCAGGTGTGAAAGAGATTAGCCGGAGGATTGTGTAGAATGAAAGGGTTTTATGACGGGTCAAGCCCTGATGCTAATCACAGGTGGACGGAGGAAGGGGAGCTCGTGAGACCAGTTTGACCCGGGGCAGCAGAGCCAGCTGCCCAGGTCACAGAGAAGTCAGAGGAGAAGCCCATGTACTGTGAGGCCCGTATTTACTCCATTATAGCCTATGTGAGGGCAATGACAAGATGGCCACTGCTTCCAAAATGGAACCCGCGTAGTGAAGCAGAATAGCGTGTACACAGTGCATTCATAGCTAGAACGATATATAAAGCACTCGTACATACCGCATTAACCATTTGCGGTTTGCTAATACCAAGATAGACAGGGGTAGGGCCCTGTTCCCTACGCGGTCACGAATATTAAAGTACGACATCATGGTGGTGGAAGGCTACCACCTTCACCAGGAGTAAAGCAGCTGTAGTTAACAGGTACTTTTTATCCTGTCACTGAAGTGAGACCTACAGTTCCACACCTGTGTGCTTAATGCACCCTTACCCTACATCAGGTAGATGTGGAAGTGCTACACAGTGCAATAGATGTGACTCAGCTCTGGGTGTATGTGTGCCTGGGAAGGGTACAATACAGGGATAGGGCAGCGCTCAGCAGTGCTTCATGGTGAGTGTATGTGCTTGATGTGTGCGTGCCTACGAGGAGAACAGAACGAGACGGATGTAGTGCTGTGCAGTGCATGCATGGTGAATGCATGTACTCGGTATATGTGTACCAATGAGAAGTACAGCATATGAACAAAATAATGTTGTGCAGTGTGTACATGGTGAATGTGTGTGCTGGGTGTATGGGTCCTTGTGGAGGCACAATACATAGAGGTAAAAGTGCTGGACAGTATGTGTGCTGTGGCTGTGTACATGCACTGAGTGCAAGTGTGTCTGTAATGGAGGATCTTAGGTTCCCTTTTGGAAGACCCAGGTATGGTAAAGACATGAGATGGTAGAGGAATTTTCTGAGACAAATTTGTGTATTGCTGCATTTCTGTGAGCTAGGTAGGACACACGTGGGAAAGGAGAGCTAGGCCCCACAAGGGTGTTCTTTGATTCAGTGGAGCAGTGAGTTAGTATAGAGGTACATAATGTAGGGTTTGGTAGAGGTGAAAAGAGAGAGTGATAAGATAGAAGAGGTGATATGGTGATCAAAAGAGAGACATAAGACAGAAAGGTTATTCTTTAACATAATTACCACAAAATACCTGGGAACATGATGGTTAAGGTGGTGTAGGTGGGTATGTGGTTTAAGATTCTCTGAAGTGTGCATGCCCATCAGACAAACAAAGATGTGTTCTTCTGGCTATCTTGATCACTTTAACAGGGAGCCCTTTGGATGCTGGAGGTCTTGAGAAATTAGCCAATTTGCCCATGCCCTAAAATTACCCTGCAACAAGCACCAGAAATCCAAGAAAGATCAGAACTGGTGCAACTTCTCACATAATGATATGGAAGAACATGAGTGCACCCAAGAGCAAGGGCCAAAAGCTATGTGTATCAGGGGAGAATTAGTGTGGTGTGCAACAAAGGCTTAAAGATGATATGCAGCAAAGTACTAACTGGTATTCTGCAAGATGGAAGTGTAGGATAGCGTGCTTCAGGTCAGGGAAGTGCAAGCCGATGTACATTGGGAGCTATGAATGCTGTGCATTTAGGAGGACAGGGTGATTGACAGTAAGGGGCACAGACTGGTATATATTGGAAGACATAGTGTGATGTGGAGTAGTGAGCACAGGCTGATGTGCACATGCTTAATATCCATTGGTAGATGTGCACATGGTGATATCAGAGCCTTCTGCAGAACAAAATAGTATGTATGGATGTTGGTCTGTGCACATAGAGCCTGTGTTTCTGAAAGCTTGTGTGCATGAGTGTCTGTCTATTTGTTGATCAGCAGCAATCATAAATACCTTCTCTCATAGACAGGAAAGACTGCACCTCCTCCCCCCCATCCATGACTTTTATTAGATTCTAACAGAGAAGAGATTTTAGCTCTAGGTGTTTGTAAGATCGAAATCCATAGATGGACAGAGGGACCTCTAACTTTAAACCAACACTCCCCTTTACCAGTATGCATTCTTTCAAAACAACAGCTCCATCCTTTAGAAACAATGGGAGATGTTCTCAAGAACGTGTGATAACTACAGCAAAAGTTGCTTAACGCAACTCTTCACATCGCAGTCTATTGCGGGAAAATAACCCGGTGTTAACGTGGTATTCTCAACATGGCGGCACCTTGCGATAGACCCACGGCAATGCATCAAATGAACGCATTAAAATCAACGCAATGCCGCAAAAATGCAAAACACCAATGTGAAAAAAACGGCGATGACGCCAATCGTGATACAAAAATCAGCGAAAACCAGCCACAGGCCTGCAATCCCCAGGTGATATGCGGGAAAATGCACTATAAAAGTTGGGAAAAAAACACATACAAAAGCCAAACAACAGCGAAGCGTAATGGAGTCAGCCGGAGCAAGTGCAGAGGACAACCAGAACCCCACAAGCCCCCCTGAGGACCAGCCTGGGACCTCGGGGTCAGGGAATGGCGAGGACAAGAAGAGTAGGAAGAAAAGGTTCAGTCCGCAGGAAAACAAGATCCTGATAACGGAGGTGCTAGAACACCATCAACTACTGTTCGTCACCTCCACTGTTTCACTGGCAACTAAAAATGGAATATGGCAGACCATCGTGGATAAGGTGAATGCAGTCGGAGTGCTGAAGCAGACAATGGAAGAGGTCAAGAGGCGCTGGAATGATGTCAAGCGCAAAACCAAGCAGAAACTCGCAAACAACCGGAAGGCAGCAATGCAGACTGGAGGTGGGAGCCCAGCGCCACAGGAGGAGCTGGACGAGATGGAGGAAATGGTGTCCACAGTCATCAGTGGGGAGACGGTGGCAGGAGTTGGGGGACCGGACACTGCTCAACATGACTGGACACAACAGCAACAGGGTGAGTAACGACCAGGGACTGGGGGGACGGGGGGACATGGGCACAATGGCACACATGCACAATTAAGCATAGCACAACTGCGGACAAACCATGCCCCAGAGTCCCAACTCCCAACAAGAGCCCAATGTACCCAAGTCCGCAACATCCCAGCACTATATAAGCACAGAAGTCAAAGGCACACCGCATCAAAGGGATAAGGTGCATCCAAATCAGAGCTGCAGGGGCGACTCTTCCAAAATGCAGCACAGACACATGACATGCAGAGCACAGCAACATTGACAACAATGTAGTACAAACCGCAACACATCCACAACAGAACAGAGGACACAACTGGTGCCGCTTGTGTGCAGACACTGGCCAATCACATTTGGCATAGCAGGGAAATGTGAGATGATGAGTTACAAGTACAAAGACACATACATGATGTTGTCGAAATGTTCACTGTCCCGCGTCAAATAGGCAGCTCCCCCCCAAACACTCAAAATGTACACTGTCATGCAGTCTCAATGTAAACATGTACAATGCGTCAACACATGTCAACACAATGTTAAACTCCATCTCCCCTTCACATTTCAGGGGGAAATCCAACACCTCCTGCAGAGCAGCCAAACCTCTCCTCTCCGATGACGAAGAGGACCACCAACCATCGACCACGACGCCCTCCAAAAGCTCGTGGAGAGCCTCCGCACCCCACCTCCAGGAGCAGGGCAGCCTAGCTGCTATGAGCAGAACCCACCCCCTACACAGAACACACAGCAGGCAGTAGCCAGCACCATGGCTGCCTCCCAGGACCCTCACGACAAACACAGGCCTTCCAACACCGTGTGTTGGGGTGCCAGGAGAAGCTGGCTGAACAGGTGCAGGCGGGGTTCTACCGCATGGCAGACAAACTAGATGCCATAAGTGGGTGTTTAAGTCCCATCATGGACCACTCACAGTCCCTAACCGACACCCACAGTCTGCTCCATGCTCTCCAATGAACCATGACTGACATTGTCAGAGTCCTGACTCTGAGACAAGAATGACTGTCCAGTCAGAGTGGCTCCAGCAAGCTCGCCCAGAAGTTGGGACTCATGCAGAGGCTCATGGAGAACATGGAGCAGACGCGGGCAGAAAGAGCGGCTGCCACGGCAGCACACCAGAGAGAGGTAGCTGGGTCCCTCAATGCCCTAAAGACCATCCTAATGGCATTGCTGCAACAAGGCCTTGCGCTGATGCATGCTGCTGCTACCACTCCATCAACATCTCTGGCCCCTGATGTGTCAGTGCCACACAGTGTGGCAGACATTCCACCTCGGGCACCTGAGGTGTCACTGCCACACAGTGCTGGAGACAGACCACCACCACCCACATGCAAAAGCAGAGGACGAAGATGTGGATGAATCTGCCTCCATGGTCAGAAGGACGCAGTAGCATGCATCTCCGCCATATGGCCTGTTTCTACTTGGTTCTGCCCTCTGCATCATCAACTTCCACTGTCCCCGATGCACTCTGCGACACCCACCTTGGACCTCGACATGGACTGCCAAATTCTTTTTGGTCACCAATGACACAGCTATCAGACTGTGGACTGAAGAACTCTGGCTGGCCCTCCACGGGCCAACAATTCAAGGTGGGATTTGCATGGCCCCGTACTGCTCCAGCCACAACACTCCATTGAATGTGCAATAAACATACATTGTTACACCGATGTGTCATGTCTATGATCTTGCAAGTGTGGAGATATGGATGAATGTAGGGTCAATGATTCCCCCTTACATCCATTTTGCTCATGTTGTGGGAGTTGGGTCACAGGGTGACACATTGCAATTGTGTTCCGGGTGGCGCCTACACTAGAACAGAGACACATGCATATGATACTTCCTTGTCCAGCCCAGAATGGAATCACGTCCAGAGCTCGGGGGTCATTGTTCACACCCTTATGCTGGACTGGCATACGCCAGGCCAGCCCACTCCGCTTACGCTCACAGGGGGGACGACAAGGCTACATGTCCCAGGTCTTCCCTGAGGGATCTGCTGCTCACAGGTCTAGTTGTCAGCATGCCACAGCCACTCCCTCATGGCTGGTCTACACCCACACCACCCCCATCCAGCACAGCCGTCACAGAACATGTGAACATGCCAATAAAAAGGGCCTGGCACACGTGTTGGACGCCATTTCCACTACGTAACTGGGTGTCTCCATGTGGTTATCAATTATGCATGAGGGCCTAGGGCTCGGGCACAGCACATTGCCCAGTGCCGGTGGTGACATGATGGCGTCCGCACCACGAGACTCAATCATAAAGGGTCCGTGGCTTGCAGTGCACAGACTTGGTGGCACCAGATACACTGCGGCAGGCACAGGTACACCGCCACGGGACAGTGTCTTTCGGTGCACTGAGGTAGGGGCACCTTAAGTGCTGAGTGGGTGTGCATCCTGCGATGATGCGCCGTCCTGGCGGCCCAGACTGGTAGCATTAGTGTGAGCCCTGCCGGACCGCAGTGTAGGCCTGAGCCAGCGGGCAGTGTGGGCCTACCATCACATGGCGTCGCCTAGCGGTTCACAGAGTTAGTGGCACCTCAAGAGCTGAGCGGGTGGGCAGCCTGCGATGATGCCGTGTGCACTGATATGTTCTCTGCCAATAGTGAAATCAAGACCCAGAATCAAGTGTGTGATCTGGTGGTCCGCAGTGTGGGGCTGCATGATGTGGAGGGTGCCAATGTCGCGGGCCCCGGGCTTGGAGCTCCCACCGGCACATGGTGGGCCCTCTTGGAGACACGACGGTGGCCGACGGTGAGCAGTGAGGCCTGGTTGCGCAGGGGTGGTCAATCTCCGCTGGGCAGCGGGAGTGGCTGGGGTGTAGCAGCCTGTTTGCGCAGGGGCGGGCAAGCGATGATGGCGTGTGGTACGATATGGACTCTGCCATTCATGTCTCTGGAAAGTGTTTCAGATGAGGGACCTGGGGTACTGCAGTGAGTACCGGCATGTGGTTGGAGACACACCGGTGGCAGCAGGTGAACAGTGAGGCCTGGGTCTGCAGTGTCAGCACTCTCACTCTCCCTCTTTCTCTCGCTCTCTAACTCTCTTTTTCTCTCCCTCTCTCCTTCTCTCTCTCTCTCTCTTTCTCTCACACTCTCTTTCTCTCTCCCTCTCTCCCGCTCTCTCTCTCTCACTCTCTTTCTCTCTCCCTCTCTCCCTCTCCCTCTCTTTCTCTCTCCCTCTCTTTCTCTCTCCCTTTCTCCCTCTCTCTTTCACTCTCTTTCTCTCTCTCTCTCTCTCTCTCTCTCTCTCTCTCATTCAATTTCTCTCTCCCTCTCTCCCCCTCTTTCTCTCTCTCTCTCTCTCTCTCTCTCTCTCTCTCCATCTCTTTCTCGCTCCCTCCCTCCCTCTCTCCCTCTCTCTCTCTCTCTCTCTCTCTCTCTCCTTCTCTTCCTCTCTTTCTCTCTTTCTCTCTCTCTCTGTACTTTGATGAGCCCATGACACACCTTCTTATCTAGGTTTTTGTCTTGCAGGCTGTGACATACAGAATGTCCTGACAAGACCTGATATGACTCTTCCGAATTGTTGTTTTGGGTTTAATCTATAATAAACGGATTATTTGGATATTCTGAGGTGAATGTATGCTTTTCCTTTTTCTGACCACACATGTATGTTAGGTGTTGTGATTGTGCGACTACAGACGGATTGTGTGGATCATTGTTTTGTGGAGTTGATGTGCAATATCTTTGTCCAAAAGGGTGGGGGGGCAGGGTAGGGTCCCGGAATGGTTAGTGGGCCTGGGGGTGGTGGCAGTGGGTGTTGTTGCCCTATTGGGACTCTGGGCTGCATGTTCTGTTGCTTCTGGGCATCTGTTGTTCCTCATGTGTGGCTCTGGGCTGTGCTCCCTTGTCTGGTGCCGGTTCTCATCTGACTTTACACCAGGTCAGAGCAGGTGTTAGTTTCCTGCCGCCTTATCGCCTGTTTTGTGATCTTCTTGCAGATCTGGCTGGTCATTGAGAATGTTGCGGAGTGGTGTTGTCACAGGTTTTTGCTCAGGAACGCCTACTCTTCATCTCATTAGCAACAGTTGCCTGGGTCATCTGTGGCGATGTTTTTTGCGGCTGCTATCGCAGGTAAACTGGTGATATGGGCTGTTAGCACCAGCTTGTGAATGGGGCCATGAATTTATCGTGACTTTGGCTGCGCAAAAGTGCCGATAGATCCTTGAGAATATGCCCCAATGACTATTAAAGGTGTTTAAATACCACTTCCACTTCCACAAGAAATTGCTACCAGAGGCAGTCTACATACAGCCACAGAGGCACACATTGATCACAATGTTGGCAGGTGAGCATAGGGCCTGCATCTGTTAGTCTGTCTGCATGGGTGGTATTTGTGACTTTATATACTGCATGTTGGTCTGTGGCATGGATACCTTTATGTTTGTGGTTCTGTCCATACAGATGGATTTATGGCTGTGTGCATGGTTGTACGTATTTTCCTTTGAGTAAGTGTCTGAATCTGTTGTTTCAAGGGAGAGTTGTACAGACGTGCCATGCAAGATAGGGAAGTAAAATTAAAAGATATCAAGCGTGGCTCTTGCTTAAGTTGATATAACATATTGAACTGAGGCCCAGACCCCAACCCACCAGCCTGCCTGGGATCCTACTGCTACTGCTGTCAAAGATGTCTGCCTGACTGTTTTATGGCAGAGCTGGGTGAAGTATACTATTTATGTGAGATCAGCAGAGTAAGTGAGGGTTTCATAAGGCCTGTGTACATGTACACTGTTCTTCCATTGTTGTCTTGTAGTTCTGGCTCTATAATGAGCCTGTCTACAGACTGAAACGCAATGTGCACATGTCTTACACCTTTAATAGAAACATAGTGCACACACGCAGTCCAACATGTCATCCCTTACAATGGCTTTACAACAGCGGGTCAGTGGCAGTATTTTATTCTATCTGTTTTGTTTTAGATGTGCTATTAAAAAAAACACAGCTGTTACCTAGAAAACTGATGATCTGGGACTATCCTGACCACATATCAGGTGGCCACCCTGTGTGGGCTCTGGGCAATTGCCCATTTTGACTATGCTTTAAAACATGATTGACTCCACTACCATCCCGGTCTTTGCTGGACAGATAAGAGAGGCCCAGAAGCAGTGTGTTCATGCTGCATGTCATCCTTGGTAGTGAGGCTCCAGGAGAGGCCGTACTGATGATTCATAAGTCATATTACTATCATTCAGTGCACCGGGGTATGCATGACAGCATTAGCCCAGCCCCCCCTTGCATCTGTCTGTCTCCTTGCCTCACTCTCTTACTCTGGAGACAGCAACGGTTCTTTCTGTATTGGTAATGCAGGTATAGTTTAGGCCGAATATCACATGCACTTTCACAAATATCAAGCTTAGCCATATTTTTAGCAAATAACAGAAACTGAAAGATCTAGGCTTTCAGTTGGGGGGCCAGAGCACATCATGGCCTGTCTGGGCCCTGCTTGCCCCCCCATCCATGGCTATGACACCGAAGCATCATTTGGAACCTGCACATCCCTGCAAAACGGACGCATCGCCGCTGCCTGCACCAAAGTCATGGACAATGCTCACCAAGTGCACAACGCAACACCCTTGACCTTGTCTTTCAGCGAAGCCCCGAATTTGCACAGTACCTACAAAGAACTGCTTTTGCGTGAGTCTCGGACACCGCATCACCGACATCCATCGTGCAATGTCCCAACTCCAATGAATTACCGGCCCTGCGTGGCTGCCAACTGACGCATCGCTTTCAGCCCAGCTGTTCGACTACAACACCATCAAATTGACTCACTGCGCTCTTGACATTCACACATCACTGACGCTGCACTGCCTTTGGAAACCAAAGCCTCACACCTGCAACTGGTGCATTACCTACTTTGTGCAATGCATTGTCCCCGAGTGCCAACACCTCAACGACCTTCCACTTCCCCCGGAACCGACACATCACCTGCAGCCGCGATGCATCCTCTTACATTGCACATTGCATCGTCCCCAAGCACCGATGTATCCAAGGTACTGAAAGCGGGTGTGCATGACTCCATCGCAGTCGGAGAGAACTTTTGAATTTTCACTAGTCAAGCACGACTTGATAGCCCCAATTGGAGTTGTTGCCCCGGTTACTTACTGGTAATCTTCATTACTCCGAGTTTAGTCTCCCTCGCCACATGAGTTACACAGTGAGCTTCACAACAGAACTTTCCAAGCAATTTTACGCTCCATTCCTCCCATCCCTCCCCAACATGGGCAAGCATTTTCCCCCTTGACCCAGTACAAAAGGAGGCACGACCCACCCCACTTCCTGTACAACTACCATGCCCAGCAAGCAACCACATGAAGCTGATAGTCAAACAGGGAGGGAGGGATGGGAACTCATGTGGCGAGGAAGACCATACTCGGAGTAATGAAGATTACTGGTAAGTAACTGGGGCATTACCTCCTCGTAAGTCTTCCTCGCCACCTGAGTTACACAGTGAGCATATACCAAAGCCAAGCGGCTTCATGGCCACCAACAAGAAGGTTGTGGCAAACAACACATTTTCAATCCACACAACAAATTAGAGGGGAAAAACAAACAGACACCCAACAGAAGGAGCTCCAATCAAGTGCAGAGAAAAGCCAGCCTGTAGAACAGCCTCATCAAAACCCCATCCAACACCACACACTAGAGGTCCATGGACACGTCAGGAGAGGCCCACATAGAGACCCTACATATATACTCAATCAAGACCCCCTTGAAAGAGGCCCAGGAGACAGAAATACACTGGGTAGACCGACCCTGAATCCGGGCCGACACCTCCGACTCCTGGGAACGATAGGCCAGAAGGATCATCTGCTTAATCCACCTACTCAGGGTGGAAAGAGGAGGTTATGACCCGATCTCACCAGGCCAGGCACCGGGAAGAAAGTTGGCAGGGTGACCTACCTGGAACAGTTGGCAACTAAGGGGACCTTGGCCAAGAATTTAGGATTAGGGCAAAGGACAACACGATCTGGCAAGACAAGTAAAAAAGGAGGAGATCCCAATAACAACCCCAACTCTCCAATCCAACCGGCGGACTCAATGGCCACCAGACACATTACCTTCGTGGTCAAGAATTTAATGTCCACAGACCCAAAGGGCTCAAAAGGATCCACCTGAAGGGCCTGTAACACCAACGGGAGATCCCAGCCTGGGACAGGACAAATCATTCCAGGCCCAACGCAAAACAATACGACCGAAATTCCGGCACCCTGATCGGGTCTACTGAAACACACCACCTACAAAAGGACCCCCAATGTCGGGAACAAGACTGAAGAGTCACCAGTCGTTGGGTACCCTGAAGCTAGGCAACCACTTCCTCGGAGTAGCAACAGGACAAGAGGTTTACCCTCTCAAGAGCCAGTCCTGAAGATGGAGCAGACACAGAACCCCCACAGGAAGACGCAAATCCCTCAGCGGATAAGGAAGATTGGGAATCGCCCATCACTCCTGAATGGTCAGCTCCCTCAGAAGAGAATACCACGGGCGGTGAACCCAGCCTGGCACAATCAACAGAACAAATGCCGTGTCCAGGCACATCTTGCACAGAACCTGGGCAATTAAAGGGATCGGAGGAAATGGTAAAGCAGAGTGTCCGACCACCTGAATGACATTGCATCCATCCGCCATGCCTCCGGACAGGGAATAATCATGCAGAAGTGGTGCAGCTGAGCATTGTCCTTGGCCACAAACAAGTCCACTGTTGGAAGCTCAAACTTTGTTTGCAGCACATGGAACACCTCCCCTGACAGTGAAATCGAAGACATGGGGGGAACCCTGCTCAGTTGATCTGCCCCACACTTTTCTTTCCCTAGGAGATATACCACCCACAGAGACAACACAGTGGCTTCCGCCCAGGTCAGAATCTTCTGAGCCAGGAGCCACAGGGACTGAACTCTGCAGTCCCCCTGGGGATTGAGGTAACCCTTCACCATCTGATTGTCTGTTCGGACCAGAACATGATGCCGCCGAAGGGCCGATGCAAACTCCAGACAAGCCATCTGAACCGCCTTCAGCTCCAGTAAGTTGGACGAGCAACCAGCCTGCAGGTGATCCCAGAGACCCTGCACAGACCAAGAATTCAAGGTTGCCCTCAAGCCCAACTGGCTGGCATCTGTCATTACCACCTGGGAAGGGGTCACCTGAAAAGGAAGACCTCTGGCAAGATTGGACCCCACCAACCACCAACCCGGGGCAATCCAAATCTGAGGGGACACTACCACTGGTAGATCATCAGCAGCGGAACAAAGGGACCAATGGGACAGGACATGGTTTACCAATGGGTACAGATGCAAACGAGCTCATGGCAGTACATTTGTCGCTACCGACATCAAACCCTGCAACCTCAACCACTGATGCACCGTTGCAGAATCCTAGGCCAGCAGACAACCCAGGTCCCTCCTCAAGGTTGCCCTCCTCACCGGCCATCAAAAACACCAATCCCTTGACCATGTCCAGGTGAGCCCCAATAAACACTAACTCCTGGGTGGGAACCAGATGCAACTCTTTGTGGTTGATCAGGAAGCCATGCCTCTCCATAATCTCACAGACCTTCTGGATGTGAAGAGTCCCCTTGGAAAAAGAAGAGGTAGAAATCAGACAGTCATCAAGGTACGGGGACACCCGAATTGCCTCCCTATGGATGAGACCAACCAAGGTAGCCAGGACCTTAGTGACGACCCTCAGGGCAGAAGACAAACCAAATGGCAGTACTTAGAATTGTAAATGCTTGGGTGCCACACAAAACAGGAACTGCTGGGATGCAGGGTGAATGGGCACATGGAGATAGGCATCGAGCAGATCAAAGGAAGCTAACACATCCCCCTGAACCAGTAAGGGAAGGATCTCCTGCAAAGACAGCATCTTAAACTTAACATGAGGGACAAACGAGTTCCCCCTTTTCAAATCCAGCACATGACTGAATTCCCCAGAAACCTTCCTTACCAGAAAAAGAATGGAGAAGACCTATTGACCCCTTTGACAGGCCGGAACAGGAGGAATGGCCCCTTTCTTGAGAAGATCCTGAACACCCACCAAAAGTGCCTCCCTCTTTGACTAAGTTGATGGTGAGGAAGTGTGGACAAAACATTCTGGGGATAGAGAGTCAAAGAAAATCCCTGGCAATTTGCAGGACCCACTGGTTGGAGACCGACGTTTACCAAGTCTCCAAAAAAGTCAACAATCATCCCCGAACAGGGGGCCAACCCACAAAGCCCCACGGATAGTCAGGACTTTCTGTGAAAAAAAGGGGTAGGCGTAGGGGCAGAACCGCAACCAGCACCTGTGATGCACGGCCCCCACGCCCCAGAATGAGCCCGCTAAAGCATGGCTTCCAACCTCCACAATAAGCTCGCTCTGCCTCGCCTCGCTGACAAACCCAGTAGAATAAGGGAAAAACGGAGTACAACAAGAGTCCGCTTGGCAGGGCCTCCACCCCAGGCGTTAGGGCCGGCTAAGGCATAACCTCGCCCCATTTACCTGCATATTGCGCTCTGAGAGTCTGCAGCATAGAACAAAAAAATAGGAAGTGGGGTAGGTCGTACCTCCTCTTGTACTGGGTCAAGGGTGAAGGTGGGCAGCCATGTTGGGGAGGGATGGGAGTACTGAAGCTTAAAATTGCTTGGAGGGTTCTGTTGTGGAGCTGAAACTCGCTGTGGAACTCAGGTGGCGAGGAAAACTTACGAGGAGGTAATGACTTCTAAGTACTGCATTTTGAGTTAATCTTGAAAAATTGACTTGTGAATGTTGAATGTTTGTTGTTTTGGTCTTGTTTTACTCAGATAAATATTGGCTATTTATCTAAACTGGTGTGGAATACTCTTGTGATGTTTTCGCTGTGTTACTGTGTGTGTGCACAAATAATTTACACATTGCCTCTTTAGTTTAGCCTGACAACTCTGTGCCAAGCTACCAGAGGGGAATAGCACTTGTTACATCGCATAGAAATACCACGCATGCCTTTACAACGCGGGTATCACTACGTGATGTCAATTACAACGAGTACCATTACAAAGCAAAACTTACCAGGACTATACCTTTACCACGTATGCCATTTCAACGCCAAGGCATGCGTGGTAAAGGTATACTCATGGTAAACATTTGCAAGGTAAGTGACTCCAACCTACAGTACCCTAATCCCAAATGTAGTTCCACTGCACGAGCCTCCCCCAACCCCCAGTCCTCTCCCTACAATAACACTACACTACCCTGCAGAAACCCTGACACTACACTAATTCGCCGACCCTCCCCCAACCCCCAGTCCTCTCCCTACAATAACACTACACTTCCCTGCACAACCTCCAACACTACACTTATTCCTAAACCAATACCCTACACTACACAAACACCACAACACTACCCTAAATCCTAAAACTCTACCCCCTGCACGACCCTCCTCCTACCCCCAGTTCGGTCCCTACACTCTAACACTACCCTGCACGACCCCCGACACTACCCTAAATCCTAAACCACTACCCTACACTACACAAACACCACAACACTACCTTAAACCCTAACACGCTACCACCAGCACGACCATCCCCCTTCCCCCAGTCCTGTCCGTACACTCTAACAATACCCTGCATGACCCCCCTACACTACCCTAAATCCTAACACACTAACCTACACTACGCAAACACCACAACATTACCCTAAACCCTAAAACACTACCCTACACTACACAAACACCACAACACTATCCTAAACCCTAAAACACTACCCCCACCTGACCCCCAGTCTAGCCCCTACACTCTAAAACTACCCTGCACGACCCCCTCAATACTACCCTAAACCCCAAAACACTTCCCTACATTACACAAACACCACAACACTACCCTAAACCCTAAAACACTACCCCCAGCACGACCCTCCCCCTACCCCCAGTCTGGTCCCTACACTCCAACTCTACCCTGCAGAACCCCCCCGACACTACCCTAAATCCTAAAACACAACCCTACACTACACAAGCATTACTACACTAATTCAACACTACCCTAAACCCTTAAAAAAATAACCCCCACCCCAAGCACAATCCCCCTTACCTCTCTCTCCTCGTGGTTCCTCTCTCCTGGTTCTAGCATCGACAGAGGGGCAGTGCACGTCGTTCTGAGGAAACAGAACAGCCCAGTTTTCTCAGTATGATGTGGATAACCATTACATCGCATGCGTTTAAAAAGGGAATGTGATATAATGGTTTGCGCTATAATGGTAGTCGTTGTTACATCGCATGCTTTGTTACGCATGCGATGTAACAACTTGCGTGGTAACAGCCTCGTTATAATGGCTGTTTACCACCAGAGGGTGAGCCAGGGTAAACTTTAAGTGTGTACTACTCTTACCCTGACTGGGCTTGTGGTTCCTGCTTGGACAGAGTGCATACCTCTGCCAACCAGAAACTCAATTTTTAACAGTATGGAAGAAGCATGTTGGCTTCAAAATGTAATGAAGAACATATTTTAGACAAAGAATATGGATTGGTCATCACCCTGCTTCTTTAGAAGCAGCAGTAGAATGTCTTTTTAAAATAATGAGTTACTATTTTGTAAGAAATAGGGTTATTGTTTGAGTGGGATGAAATGTTACTCAAGCAACAACCAGAATCCTTGTCAGCATGAACCACAAAACTCACTGAATTAACCTGTGCTTAGTCACTTGATAGTCTGGCGCAAAAGCTTTCAGGCTTAACTTAGGGTCACTGTGTAAAGTTTTTATGCAGCGAACAATAATAAAGTGAAAACACAACATAAGTAAAATACCAAACCCAATTTGGAAAAATAAGATACATTTTAATAAATAAAATAACACCAAAACAAAATGAAATCCTATCAGTACAACCAGATTCTTTCTAAGTTTTCAGTGAAATCTAGCACCTAAAATGCCAAAATGCCAACCGTGCGTATCTGTTTGTGTGAGACTAGGACAAAGTCACAAGTCAGGTACACAAGGTGGATTGGGCTTTGTCTTGGCTGAATTTTGGACTGAGATTTCATTTTGAAGAAAACGTCCAGGAGATGGTAGAGTTCTCCAGGGCAAGGAAGCAGACGGCATCCAAAGAGGAGTCGTCATCGCCAGGGAGCGCTGGATGAAGTCTCGGTGAAGCCATTGACAATGGCAGGTAAAAGCTCTGAGCAGTAGAAGCAGGATGTTCAGGTTGAGGAGTTTGTCGTCATCAATGCGGAGCTGGTTACCATCAAGCATGGTGAAAATGTTTACCTTCGGACTTAGACAAGGTTTTGGAAGCAATAAACTCCAGTGTGACAGAGCTACAATCTGTAGCAGAATAGGGCTCCATGAGGCCGAACACTGTCACTGACAGGTCCTGGTGAACAGGATTTGCTCCTGCATGGAATAATGTAGCAGGAGCTGCTGCAAATTCAGACCAACTGGCAATTCTCCTTGGGCAGATCAACGATCAGGTAGCTCCTTGTCTTCTGTCAGTTTTTCTAGTACTTTTGGTTAAACTTTTTTGAAGTTCCATGTTTTAGAGCAAGGTAGGAGCAGGACCTTTAACACCACTTCCAAGAGTGCAAAACCTGGGAGGCACCAAAGGGATTGACACTCACTCCAGCAAAGGTGAGGTGTAGATTTCAAGGTCTCTGGAGCTTGTTATGCTCCTGTAGCTCACACAGAAGGCCAGCCAACTATCCCTTGGACTCATGTCTGGTGGTCTTAAGTTCATGGAGATGGTCCGGTTCTCCTTCAAGCATCAAGGCAGGCCTCTAGCAGCAGGGAAGTCCTTTGGGAAGCAAGGCATTCCTCAAGCAGTAGAGCAGTCCTTTGGTAGCAGCAGTGCAGACCTCTAGGAACCAAGGCAGGCCTCAAGCAGCATGGCGGTCCTCTGGGGGTCCAGGAAGTCATTCTGAAGTCTTCCAAAAGTTCAGAAATGTACTGAGGAGATGTTCTGCGGTGCACTATTTATACCTTGTGCCAGCCTTTGAAGTGGGGGAATTTCCCATGCTACCCCCACATCTGGTTCTGGAATATTCTTCCCTTAACCTACCAAGGCTCCAAGAAGTCTCGGGTGAATAAAGGCCTTTGCCAGGTTCCTTAGTGTGTGTTCTGGAGACAGCCTTTTGAACTGTAATTCGGCAGGGAACAGCTCTCCCCCAGCCATGCTGGCAGGGTGGCCAAGTCTGCCAACGCCTAATCCCCTTTTGTCTCACTGGGAGAAATATAAAAAGACCAACAGCTAAGTAAATCTCAGTCATGTAACCAGTTAGCCAAGTACCACACATCAGGAATTAGACTTATGCATTTCAGTGTGGTGGTCCGCATCTCCACACTGAAATGCATTGTCATGCATTTATAGTGACTCCTTAGCAAGATGGAGCTGAACACCGCAAATTAAACCACACTAATAGAGTAAAGCCTATTAGCTGGCAGCAGTGCATCTGCACTGCTTGTGGCAGGCTTGGGGGCTGAGTCAACTCACTCAGCTGCCTACAAAGTATGACATGATATTCACCCCACACTCTGGCGCAGCACCTCTGATTACCTCAGGATGTCACGAGCGCCATTGCCCAATTGCTGCTGCCGAGAAAACCTTGCAGGGCACACTGTGTGAGACCCACACCTGTAGGCCACAGCTGCAGCATAGTTTAACTTTGGAAGCCTGCCAGCGCAGCTCGGAGCCTGCTGCCAGTGCTGCAACTCCCACCGCATTGTACCTCTAGAGCTGGACGAGACCCAGCAGCATAATGATCACCTGTACGGACTCCCAGATAACTTGCAGCCGCTGCCCGAGTGGGGGTCTGGTGCCTTTGCACTGCAACCTGACCCCCAGGTAGGTACGTGATTTTCACAGCTTCAGAGCCTGGCAGTTTTCTGTAATGTCATTCCTTTTGTAATTCACTTCTTTTCCTCTGATATCAAGGTATGAGGTCCTGTATCTTTCATAAAGCTAGCTATTCCTTTGGACAAGGCTTCCTGATGTGATTTTGGTCACTGTGGTGCCCCAATACACTGCGGAGGCCTCGGGGTGAGCCCAGAAGAAGAAGGAGCCAGTGACAGGTGATCCTTGGGAGGGGACGCAGTGCGTGCAGCCTCTGCTTCCAAATCATCGGTGTAATGTAGCACCCCCTCATTTTGTCGGAGTAGGTGCTGCGGGGGCAGAGTGCATGATCCTGTAACCTAGTTGAAGGAAGAGGCCTGTTAATGACCACCTCTCAGCCTTCCATACCAAATGAAGAGTCAATCAGAAAGTAGAGAATACAAACCAATTACTGTTTATTATATACACTCAGAGCGGAGCCCAGTCTGCCCAGTCTCTAGGCGTGCTGCAGAGGGACTGAAATCGACAAGCAATTTTCCAAGCAGGTGCTGTTAAGCACTGGAAGACAAGAAAAAACAGTCTCAGCACTCGTATCTTACACAAAGTTGCAAAGTCCAAGGTTGTTCCAGTCGGGCCTGTCACGAGACAAGTGGGATTAGGCCTCTATCTAGTGAGAAAGGTATGTGCTAATAGGAACAATGTACTCATTATGGGAACAGGCCTACATGGCAAAAACAAAACCGAGACCGGAACATTTCTCGGAATTAAAGTAACTTAGTTTCAAACTGCCTAAAATGGCGCCTGCAAAGAAAATGGTGCAGCGAATGCTAAATTACACAGGGCAATGTGCAAACATGAACTTTTTTATTCTAACAGACCCTCCATTTAGCATGAGCTAAAACATTTATTAACAGCAATAAGGAAAAAATAGAATCAGTAAAACAAGAAACCACAAACAACTATAACAGTGAATCATTTTGAGAATTCCATATTTTCAGCATGGGGGAAGGAAACTGTAAGGAGGGAAGAAGTCTCAAATGCCCTCATCAATGTTCATAAGGTAGTCTATTTCTTTCTGTACCATAATTGCAGTGTTAGTATCATGAATCGATATTTTCCGTTTAGGGGTGAGAATAGTGGTGCAGTAAGAGCAACAGAAAGGAAGACACTGAATAAGAGCACAACAAATCACTAATATCACAATCAGGTAAATCACCTTTTCAAGAATCCAGCCCCAGCTTCCGAAAAGAGGCCAACTCGAATTCTCACTTTCCATTCCCTTGACATTCTCAAGGATATCAAGATTGTGCTTCGTAATATCCTTTTCCATATTCTTGATCCCGACCACACTGGTCTCCGACTACCGCGCATACACCGGTGAGCAGTCTATATATCGACTTTTTAATATCGAGGGACATAAATATCGAGTCAAAAATATCTAAAGTACAAAATATCGAAATAGATAATATCGATTTTTTAATTATATGTCGATGTAAGTTATATCGTTAGTAATAAGATCGACATGTTAAAATATCGTTATTGTATGTTTAGTAAATATTTTGAAGTTGTTAGTATAAATAGTTAAAATGTATATAATATGAGAAATATTTATATTCTTTTAGGGGCGGGATGTTGGGTTATAGGGGATAAGGGTGGGGAGTGTTTTACAAATATTTATTAATTTTGTAACATATTTTTAAATTTAAATAGAAAATTTGAAATAAATTTGGCATTTTATGTTTAATTTTAGGAGCGGGATGTTGGGTTATAGGGGATAAGGGTGGGGAGTGTTTTAAAAAAGTTAAATATTTTTGTAATATATTGTAAAATTTAATTAGTAAATTTTATTTCTAATTTGAAATGTATATTTAATTTTAGGAGCGGGATGTTGGGTTACAGGGGATAAGGGTGGGAAGTGTTTTAAAAATGTTTATATATTTTTGAATTTAAAAAAAATTTATTTAGAAATTTTAAATTTAATTTAGAATTTCAAAATTAATTTTAGGAGCGGGATGTTGGGTTATAGGGGATAAGGGTGGGAAGCGTTTTAAAAATGTTTGTATATTTTAGAATTTAAAAAAAAAATTATTTAGAAATTTTAAATTTAATTTAGAATTTAAAATTTAATTTTAGGAGCGGGATGTTGGGTTATAGGGATAAGGGGGGGAAGTGTTTTAAAAATGTTTATATATTTTAGAATTTTAAAAAAAAATTATTTAGAAATTTTAAATTTAATTTAGAATTTTAAAATTAATTTTAGGAGCGGGATGTTGGGTTATAGGGGATAAGGGTGGGAAGTGTTTTAAAAATGTTTATATATTTTAGAATGTTTTTAAATTTTTTAAAATAATTTTTAAATGTAATTTAGAATTTTATATTTAATTTTCGGAGTGGGATGTTGGGTTACAGGGGATAAGGGTGGGAAGTGTTGTAAAATTTTGTTTTTAATTTGGAATATTTAATAAATTTAATTTGAATTTTTTTTTATGTTTTCTTTTAGGAGTGGGATGTTTGGTAATTAGTAATATTGAGTAATTTATATTAAAAAAATATATATTATATTATAATATTTTGGGATACATTTTAGATTGGGGAGTTGGATTTGTAGAGGATAAGTGTGGGTATTGTTTTATGTAAACATTTTAATAATGATTAAAACGTATTTTTTTTATATATTAATATTTATTATTTGTATTGCAATTACTGTAATTAAATACAGATTGGAGTGGGAATATAAAATTAATTAAGATCAGTATACATGATCTAGTGTAATTAAATATATTTATGAGCGGGAATACTAAATTAATGAAGTTTAGTGTTTTGCACCTACCATAATTAAATATAGATTTGAGTGAGAATAGTAAATTTATTAAGTTCAGTGTCCAGCACCTACCCTAATTAAATATATTTTGGAGTGGGAATAGTAAATTAATTCAGTTCAGTGTCCAGCACTTATTTTAATTAAATATAGACTGGAGTGGGAATAGTAAATTAATTAAGTTCAGTGTCCAGCACATACCCTAATTAAATATAGATTGGAGTGAGAATAGTAAATTTATTAAGTTCTGTGTCCAGCACTTATCTAAATTAAATATAGACTTGAGTGAGAATAGTAAATTAATTCAGTTCAGTGTCCAGCACCTATTATAATTAAATATAGACTGGAGTGAGAATAGTAAATTAATTCAGTTCAGTGTCCAGCACCTACTCTAATTTAATATAGATTGGAGTGAGAATAGTAAATTAATTCAGTTCAGTGTCCAGCACCTACTCTAATTAAATATAAATTGGAGTGAGAATAGTAAATTAATTAAGTTCAGTGTCCAGCACTTATCTTAGTAAAATATAGACTGGAGTGGGAATAGTAATTTAATAAAGTTCAGTGTCTAGCATCTATCCTAATTAAATATAGATTGGAGTGAGAATAGTAAATTTATTCAGTTCAGTGTCCAGCACCTACCCTAATTACATATATTTTGGAGTGGGAATAGTAAATTTATTCAGTTCAGTGTCCAGCACCTACTGTAATTCAATATAGATTGGAGTGAGAATAGTAAATTAATTAAGTTCAGTGTCCAGCACTTATTTTAATTAAATATAGACTGGAGTGGGAATAGTACATTAATTAAGTTCAGTGTCCAGCACCTACCCTAATTAAATATAGATTGGAGTGAGAATAGTAAATTAATTAAGTTCAGTGTCCAGCACTTATCTTAATTAAATATAGACTGGAGTGGGAATAGTACATTAATTAAGTTCAGTGTCCAGCACATACTCTAATTAAATATAGGTTGGAGTGAGAATAGTAAATTAATTAAGTTCAGTGTCCAGCATTTATCTTAATTAAATATAGACTGGAGTGGGAATAGTAAATTAATTAAGTTCAGTGTCCAGCACCTACTCTAATTTAATATAGGTTGGAGTGAGAATAGTAAATTAATTAAGTTCAGTGTCCAGCATTTATCTTACTTAAATATAGACTGGAGTGGGAATAGTAAATTAATTAAGTTCAGTGTCCAGCACATACTCTAATTAAATATAGGTTGGAGTGAGAATAGTAAATGTATTAAGTTCAGTGTCCAGCACTTATCTTAATTAAATATAGACTGGAGTGGGAATAGTAAATTAATTAAGTTCAGTCTCCAGCACCTACTCTAATTTAATATAGGTTGGAGTGAGAATAGTAAATTAATTAAGTTCAGTGTCCAGCACTTATCTTAATTAAATATAGACTGGAGTGGGAATAGTAAATTATTTAAGTTCTGTGTCCAGCACCTACTCTAATTAAATATAGGTTGGAGTGAGAATAGTAAATTTATTAAGTTCAGTGTCCAGCACTTATCTTAATTAAATATAGACTGGAGTGGGAATAGTAAATTAATTAAGTTCAGTGTCCAGCACATACTCTAATTAAATATAGGTTGGAGTGAGAATAGTAAATTAATTAAGTTCAGTGTCCAGCACATATTCTAATTAAATATAGGTTGGAGTGAGAATAGTAAATTAATTAAGTTCAGTGTCCAGCACTTATCTTAATTAAATATAGACTGGAGTGGGAATAGTAAATTAATTAAGTTCAGTGTTCAGCACCTACTCTAATTTAATATAGGTTGGAGTGAGAATAGTAAATTAATTAAGTTCAGTGTCCAGCACTTATCTTAATTAAATATAGACTGGAGAGGGAATAGTAAATTAATTAAGTTCTGTGTCCAGCACCTACTCTAATTAAATATAGGTTGGAGTGAGAATAGTAAGTTAATTAAGTTCAGTGTCCAGCACTTATCTTAATTAAATATAGACTGGAGTGGGAATAGTAAATTAATTAAGTTCAGTGTCCAGCACCTACTCTAATTTAATATAGGTTGGAGTGAGAATAGTAAATTAATTAAGTGTCCAGCACTTATCTTAATTAAATATAGACTGGAGAGGGAATAGTAAATTAATTAAGTTCTGTGTCCTGCACCTACTCTAATTAAATATAGGTTGGAGTGAGAATAGTAAATTAATTAAGTTCAGTGTCCAGCACCTACTCTAATTTAATATAGGTTGGAGTGAGAATAGTAAATTAATTAAGTTCAGTGTCCAGCACCTACCCTAATTAAATATATTTTGGAGTGAGAATAGTAAATTAATTAAGTTCAGTCTGTAGTGGGAGTAGTACATTAATTACGTTTGTTAAATAGCAATTATTATAATTAAATATAGAGTTGAATAGGAACAGTTAAATTACTTTGTTTTAATTTACAATAAATCTGTAGATTTTAGTTTGGTTGGATAAAATATAGAAGTTATATCAGAATGCAAATTGCAAATTTTTGTATAAAATAGTAGAAAGGAAAATAAGATTTGTTTTATAGTTGTTGGAATGTATATTAATTACAGAGAAAATATTTTTTATTATTACGCATATTATAATAATTAAATCATTGAAATAAACATATAATAAAATAATTAATATTTAACATTTGTATTATTGTAATAATGTTTTTTATTATGGATATATATTTTTGTAATGTATATTTTGGACATTAATATATGAACAGACAACATAAATAAAATATTTTTTTTCTGATTTTTATAGCTGTTTAATATTTTTAATTTTATATTGTGTACTCTCAATATTTTTTGACTTTATTTGAATTTATAAGAAATTGTATGTTTTGAAATATATGATTAATTTATTTTAATCATTAATATTAATATTAGATAATTAATATTGAAAATGTTTACATTTTAGAATAGTTCTTTTTATTTTTATTTTTGGTATGTTGTAGATACAATATATTAATTATATCATGTTCATACATTTTTTTTGGTAATATATACATTTTTATTATTATATTAGTAAATATATTTTTTTATTATATTTATTATTGTAAGTTAAATAATTTTCACATATATAAAAAAAATAGGTATTATTTTTGAGTATTTTATTCTAATGTCTTACTCATTTTTAAAGTAATGTGTAATGTTAAATAAATAGTTAGGGCATTTATTGGTATTTTTTTAGTTGTTATGTTTGTTTGGGTCTTTTATTTTGTAACCGCTCGCTGTTGTTTTGGGTTATTTTGGTAGAATCCAGGTCGCGGTCGGGAGCTGTTTCGCGTTTGAGAAGGTAAGAGTTATTTTCTTTATTATTAAATAGTTTTAAGTGTTTTGTGGAAGTAGTAATGTTGTAATAAGTGTGTATGGATTGATGTTTTAGAAGTTAGGGTGTTAGTAATAGTTTGTATACGGTTTTATAATTTACGTTGTGTTCCGTGTTTGCGGCTTTGTTAGTGTTTTGTTATTTAGGTGTGTTAAAGTTTTATAGTCTTTGAATAATGTTTGCAGTGATGTTTTTAGGTGCATTATGTGTGTTTGTGTGTGGGTGGGAATGTTTGTTTCTCTTTTGTAGGTTTTACGGAGAAGATATTTTCGTCTCTTTCAAACACCGTTTTTTTTTTTAAGGAAGTGTGTATTAGTTGTGTTTACTAATATTTATTTTACACTTCCTTTATTTTTCGGGTTTCCAGGAGCGGTTATTTATCTTTTTAATATTTTTCGGGATTTTTATGGTTCATGGATTGTCGTTTTTTGGCGTAGACATTTTTTTCGAAAAACAGTTGTATTTTTCCATTTTATTTGATTCATTTTTGATACCTATGGATTTTGAACTACCTGGATTTATTTGGAAGGAATGTTATTATCCTATTGGAGCAACTAGACAGGTAAGTTCATTTAAATATTTTAATTGTGGGTGGGCAAATGTTATATATTTAATATTGTTGTTGTGTACTTGTTTTGTTTAATTATGTTGTCTAAATATATGTAGATATAAATTATTTATATATTTTAGACCACATAATTAAATATGTGATATAATAAAGTGGTTTCTTTATGTTGTGATAGTTGTTTTAGTAGAATTGTGGGTTAATATTTTTCAAAGGGTTAGGAAGAGAGTTTGAGCTATTATATTTAAGTACTCAAGTCCTCTTGTGGACGGGTATAGCTGTACCTGTTGTTGTAGGTAATTATACATTTGAGTAGTTTGTCTAGATTGTTTTGGTTTTAATTGTAGGACAGATTGTTGCATTCTTAATTCTTGGAAACTTTGTTCCTTTTGTATGGCAATTAGTAGTTTTTGTAGTGTTGGTGTTGTTCTCCCAGTAGAAGTTAGGAATGCATTATGCCAGCCCTCGACTGCGTTGTTAGTTTTGGCTTGTTGGTTGAGTGTACTTACATATACATTCCACCAAGGTATTTGGAACTTGGGCTGACGTCTATGGCCTGATCTGTGTAGTCTCCCCACCCAGGTATCCTCAAAATAATTTAAGAGGGGAGATAACTTTACTTCATTTTGTTTGTAGAATGGACTTTCTAATAAAAGATTGTAATGTTCTGCAACATCTGTGGTTGGTACATAAGCTAGGGCTGTTAGAAGTTTTATTTGATGTGCAAAAGTTATGTTTGTGGCATATTCTACACTTAGTGAAGATTTTTGTAAATGTCTCCATATACATTGGTTTAGATGGAAGTAACATCCTTGGATAGCTGTATGGGGGTACAGTTTTAGAATAAAATTTATCATGGCTTGCTCAAAGTCTATGATAATTCTTTCAGGGGAAAAATCATTTGATTCTTGTTTTAGTTTTCCTAGCATTTCATTATATGTTGTGTTTTGTTTGTTAGGTAATAGTGCATAGATTAAATGTATGGAAGTGTTGTGATATTGACCGTGTATTGTGTAAAGCTGGTAGAATGGTTTTGGGCATATTGTAAAGGTGCCATCCATCATCCATGTTTGGCATTGTTGGAGTTTAGTTATATTGTTTGCAGTAGCAAACATTATAATTCTTTTTTCTGTACTTTTGTTATAAAAATAAATAAAAGGTTCATTATTGTGGGTGATAGTTAATTCTGGTGGAATGATGATATCTTGAAAAGTTTTAGGGGATGGTATTGTTGTTGTGGTTGATTTTTTGGTCCTAGCAATTGTTCTTTTTATAGAAGCAATTGATGGTAATTGGCCTCTTGCTTCTTTGGGCACTCTAGGTAATAGTTCTTTTAGGATGACACTTGTAGCAGTTTGTGAACCAGTGCTTAATTCTTTTATATTTTCAAGGGTTGATCTGACTTCTATTTCAGAGAGATTGGGTGGATGGTTATGCTCTCTTGTATATAGTACAGTTGTTTCTCTTGTTGTTGCTCGTCCGTAGCATTTGTTAGAATAATATTTAGAACACTTCCAGTTCACTTTTCGTTCCGTCTGCTTTTCTTGGGTGTATGTGTAACCCATGTAACACAATAGGAATTTTCCTTTCTGCGATGTTATAAATTGGGCTTCTTCTGTCATTGTGATGTGTTAGAAATCTGGAAAAAATGTATATGAAAATATATGCAATAGTACTTTATATATTTCTATGACAATAGCAAAAAACAATCTTTTTTATATATACTTACCAAGTGTTTTTGGTTGTATTTGAATGAAGATGTTCTTTGTAGACAAAATGCTGTTTAGTTGATGTAGTCTCTGAAAGTTAAAGAACATATATTGTTTTGGTTGTTTTCGTTTTTTTAAGTGGGGTGGTATTGCTGTTTGGTATAGACTATAGGTGTTAATTTATACAGGTTTTTAAAAACTTAAAAAAGAGAACATGGATTTGTTTAGGGGTTTAGGATGTTTTGGGGTTTGAGTAGGATTTAATTAATATTTTAGAAAGTATTTTGATAGTATACTTACTTTTTTAGTGAGTCCTTTCTGGCAATGTTCAATCTTTTCTTTAGCTGTTTTGAGTAATATCTGTAGTGGAAACATAAAGAGATGGAATATATAAGTTAGTTATTTATTTGAGTAAAGATAAATTAGTGTTTTAGTTTAATTTGGCAGTTTAGTTAGAAAAGATAATTTACTTACGTTTTTAAAATAGTAGTAGGATGTAGGTTTCTTCTGTTTAGCAGAATTTCTTCTTCGTTCAATGCTTTGGTTTAAGGCACAGTAGAAGAATTGTTTTAATTGGTTTATATAGTGGTTTTAAATTGTTTCTTGAATGTTATTGGTTGCTTTCTGTATGTGGCCTTTCTATTGGATGTTTTGAATTTTTTTTATTTAATTGGTTTCCTTTTATGGAAAATGCTAAGTAAGAGTATATTTAGTTTTAAAGGAGGAGAGTTTTAAATAATTATATAGAAAAAGATTGTTTATAATGTGTTTTAATTTTTTTGAATGTGTTCGAAATGCCTATGTGATAATTATTTCTGTGTTTTTTTATTATGTTGTTAAATATTTATATAGTTATAAATGTTATGTTTATGTTTAAGTAGAATATAATTGGAAAATGTATGTTTTAGGAAAATATTGTATTTATGTTGTTTAAAGTATTGGTTTTATTAGTATTAGAATTGTCAATATATTTAAAAAAAACGATATTATTGATGTCTATATTTTGGTTATCGATATTTGTTACATGTGTTATATTTATTTATTTATGTCGATATTTAGTATTGCGATATTGATGTCTGCGATTTTTGTGTGATCGATATGATTGTATTACGATATTGTAGTGTCGATATTAGTGTAGTTTTTTAATTAAGTATACAATGTCGATAATTTTGATGTCGATATTTTTGTTGCGATATTTGTGTAGTTCGATAATGTGTCTTTCGATAATATGTCAGAGATCCGCATACAGCACCACTCTCGGCTAAGATAAATTCAACCGCATATCGAGTCTGTTCCGAATATATTTGCACACTTTCCAACTGAGTCGTAATGTCACATAAAGCTGCCACGGTAGTATTATATAAAATTTGTAACTAGCACCCAATGTATTCTCCAGCTTTCTCACCCCTAGCCATAGAGTTACCACCGAAAGTAAAAATGGAAGAAAGGATGTATCCAAAAGTGATCCCATTACTATAAGTATTGACCTCTATATTAGTCACTCCCTCACAGAATTATTTAGCCAAAATCCTTTTAACCCAATGGACATTAGGCTTAGCGTATTTACAAGGTACACCTAAGGGCAACACCATCCCAAGAGGCACGTCGTCTGTGCCATTGTGAACATTGGAATGTGTACAGTTAAACAAAAAGTAAAACCCCGGGTGTACATAGATTGGCCCTTCATAATCTACTGCAGCATATCTGGTGTTCATTCCAAAAGTACTTGGATCTTTGTCATTCACTAAGTAGATTGTATTTTTGTACAACACTATTTCAGAACAATTGATATACAAAGAAATGTCCGTACTATTCATGATAGTGCAACAAGCAGGATAATAACAAGCCTCCCGGGTGACTATCAATTCCTTGTAATGCCAACCCACCAGTGTGACATTCTGTTCTTCCATGTAGAAGTTGTCGCAATATGTGTTGTCATCACACTGGATAACCCACGCCCAGTGGCTTTCTATAATATAAACAAGGACCTGGATAACCAAAACCAAAAACTCCCTTCACTTCTGTAAATTGCAGTGGGCAAGAATATGTATAGTTCACAAGTGACAATGGATATGCAGTCCATAAACTAGTGAAAGATTCAGTGGGGTAACACGCTGTTCCTTCTCCAAAGAACCTCTTATGTGTATCTCGGAATACATTACTTGGGACTGTTTTTTATTTCTTTTTGGGGAAATAACTTTACCTGTACTACGTAAGGGCACATTTTGATCGTTTTCCCAAAATCCATGACACCCTACACAGTATTATTAGCAACAAAACCACAAAAGCAACACATGTTATCTTCTGTTTGCGGGTCCACACCATATTATGCTGGGCAATAAGAATCACTGGCTGCTGTTCCTCAGCAACCGGTCTACCAAAAGGATGCATAACGATTGATAAGGAAGGGATCAGAATCCTAGGAGAATATGTAAGTTCCCAGTATCCGTCAGAGCCTCACTGGTATAGGTTCCTATTGTCCATCAATACGTGGGCGCTCTTGAGCACCGGCGGTGGAGCTTGCTCTGTCCTAAGCTCGTATCCCACGTCGATCAAGATGGTATATCCTCACAGTATACTTCAGTCTTTCCTAACTAATATTTGAACAACTAAGATAAAGTGAGCAAACGTTCTTCACTAGTTTCGGCTAATTCCGTTGGTACCACAGCTCAGTACAACCTATCTTACGCAGTCCATCCCTAATCTCTTTTCTCCTTCAAATCCGTATCCTTCAGCCGAGGGCACAAATTGTACCTGGTAGCCAGAGGCACTGTGTGATCCGTGAACAAAGGCTTTTGGATAGCTCGTATTTCCAGGGGAACAGCCTCATTCAGAGCCTCCTCACTCTCCTTGTCCGACTGGGTCCACGTTGATTTGCATCGCTGAAAGGAACAATCCTGGGGACCTGTTCACACTCAACATCCCTTACTCCATCATTGACCCACTGATCATAAGGCAATAACAAAGGAATCCGGCGACAGTGCGATGCATGGACCCAGTTCTTACGGCCAGCAACTTTCACAGTATTGCTTGTCTCCAATAGAACCTGTTCAGGCTCCTCCCAGCACGGCTCCAAACTTTTCTTCCTCTGAAAATTCTTTATCAAGATGTAGTCTCCAGGCTGAGTGTCATGGCCTGGCCCCTCTGATATAGGAGGTAGGCAGTCCTGCACCTATTGGTGAGTAGAACGCACATTTTCTGTTAACTGGCCAAGGTAATCAAGCAACACAGGGTACTCAATATCAGAAAACCTACGAGGATGCGGGACGCCCCAGACATTTCCTGGCGCCCAAACATGACCTTGTAAGGAGACAATCCTGTCTTAGAATGTGCTGTTGTTGTTGACAAAAGTGCTAACGGTAAAACATCTGGAAATTTTAACCCTGTGGTCTCCTGAATTTTTTCCAATTTCAGTTTCAGAGTACCATTGCACTTCTCAACCAAACCCGCTGACTGTGGATGATTA
Organism: Triturus cristatus; assembly: GCF_964204655.1. Classification (NCBI taxonomy): domain Eukaryota; kingdom Metazoa; phylum Chordata; class Amphibia; order Caudata; family Salamandridae; genus Triturus; species Triturus cristatus. Next base: position 801,106,137 of record NC_140591.1, read on the forward strand.
ACAGCATGGAATTTTTGTTTGACATGGAGACCCTCACAAATTAATTGAATCACTTTTGCATTAAAATGCCTTCTGTTGTCACTCCAGATTACTCGGGGCCAGCCGAAACGAGGAGAGAACTCCTTCAGGACTACCTTTGCAGTTGTAATGGCTGTATTATCTTTGGTGGGGTAAGCCTCAACACATTTGCTGAATGCACATACAACCACCAAAACATACTTTAGATTATTACATCTCTCTAATTCAATATAGTCGATTTGAAGGACTTCAAAAGGAAAGGTGGGTGGTGCTAAATTACAGGGTGATGTGGGGTACCCTTCCCTGGATTATGCATCATGCAAACCATACAGTATTTCACCAAATGTGCGGCTGTCATAGAAATATTGTCAGTCTGCCATACAGGGTCTAACAACTTACAAATGCCTTATGCACTAATATGAGCTGGACCATGTGCCATAGTAACCATGGGAAGAACATATGCATCTGGTAACATCCATCTCTGCTTCCCTGATTTATCAATCCAACATCCTTCTTCATTCAACTGTGCTTTACTTTCCTGCCATTCTGCTAATTCCTCTATTGTGGCTTCACTCGTATCTCCTTTACACTTTCAAGGGTATCTTCAAACATGACAACCTAAGGAACCCACCTAGCAGGATCTGCTACAAACATTCTTTTCATCTTTGTTTGAGCCGTTTCCTTAGCTGTCAGATCAGCAAAAGCCTTTCCCTGACCCACATCATCAGTAACCTTCCTGTGGGCACTTACCTTAACTATAGCCGATTTCTTAGGGAGCGTTAAAGCGGATATAAGGTGCCCATGTAGAATCTTGGTGCCATGAGAAGTAAGGATCCCGCTTGGCCCAGAGTCGGTCAAAATATTGTGCGACCCCAAAGGCATACTGGCTGTCAGTATAAATGTTGACAACCGGTCCTTCACTCAATTCACAAGCTTGAATAAGAGCAGCAAGCTCAGCAACTTGAGCTGACTGGTAGGGTACCCGCGATGTCTCTACCACTGTACGCAACGTAGTGGGATACGAGCTTAGGACAGAGCATAAGCTGCAGTAGTGGTGCCATCTGGTAATTTGAAACAAGAAACATCACCATATAGTTCCCCTTGAGGGTCAGATAAGGGGACATTAGTCAGTTCTACCCATCCTTTTATCTCTTCTTCCATCCGGAAGATACAATCATGTTTCTCAACTGCATCATTCTCAAAAGGAAGGGGTAGTAACGTGGCTGGATTCAGAGTGGCACAGCTTTGATCGTAATATATTTAGCAAAAAAGGTCAATTCATAACCAGTAAGACATGCACTGGTGAAGTAGTGTGTCTTTGTCTTTTTCAAAAGCATGTCCACAGCATGGGGTACCATGAGGTCAGTATCGGGTACGAGTCCAGCCGACTGTCTGATTGAAGTGGCCACAGCCGCGACCGCTCTCAAACAGCTCGGAAGGGTTCTTGCAACAGGATCAAGCACAGCAGAAAAATAAGCACAAGGTCTCTGTTTATCCCCAAATTCCTGTGTTAGAACACAGAGTGTGCAACCAGCCATCTCATGGACATAGAGCAACCGCTTGTTGTAATTAGGGGTGCCGATTACTGTAGCCGAACAAAGTGCAGTTTTCAATTGCTCAAAATACTGCTGACATTCAGGCATCCAAGGCAAAGGCTCATGCACTTCTTTAGTTGTTAATGCAAGCAAATGCTTAATTAGCAGAGAATAGTTAGGTATCCATTGACGACAGTAGGAAGTGATATGTATAAAAGCGCGCACAACTTTTTGACTTTGTAGAATGGGCATTTTCACAGTGGTACTGATGCGCTCAGGGTTCAACCTCCTACCCTCCTTTGAGAGCAGGTGACCTAAGTAGATGACCTCCTGTCGACAATACTGAAATTAAGAAAGAGAAACTTTAAGTCCATGATGCGCCAAATGCAACAAAATGAAACTGTACTATCTCTACAACCTTGTTCTGTATTAGAGGCAATAAGTAAGTCATCAACATACTGCACTAATACATTACCTGGGGGAAGCGAGAGAGAATCCAACTGACCTTTTAATGCCTGGCTATAAATACTCAGACTTTCTGTATAGCCCTGAAGAGCTTGACAGAATCTAAAACTCCTACTAGCTAGTGTGAACCTGAACAAATATCTACTGTCCGGATGAATAGGAATAATAAAGAAGGCATTTTTCATATCAATAACAGAAAAGAATTTAGCAGTAGAAGAAATCATTGTCAAAAGTGTAGTGATATCAGGAACCACTGGATACTGGGGAACTACAATTGTATTAACCTCATGCAGATTAATCACAAAACGATAAACATCCTCATGATCATCAGAGGAGCCTGAAGGTGTCCTTTTAAGAATCGGAAGAATGGGACTATTGCAAATATTAGCAGACGTTTCTTCAACTACTCCCTTTGGTATCAAATACTGAATAATCTGGAGAAGGGCCCGTTCCCCCACCTGAGGTATTTTATACCGAGGAATGAGAGGCAAATAGCATGATCTTTAACCTGTATTGAAACTGGCGGTATATGCAACAGACCTACGTCTGTGTCACCCGTCGCCCATAAAGTGGGTGGTACTTCGGCCAATTCGGTGGGAAGAGGCGCATCCTGAGACAAACATTGTGTAGTACCTACATCTGGGCCCATGGTAAGATAAGCACCCGCTGGAGAACAAGAAATAGTAGCATGCAATTGCTTCAGCAAATGGAAACCCATCAAATTATTGCCACAATTAGATGTCAACAAGAATGGGGACGCCGCAGTAAAAGGGCCAACAGTCAATGTAAGAGGACGTGAGATGGGGCTTACAACCGGTACACCTGAAAAACCTACCAAAACATTATTGTGGCCAGACAGAGCCACCCCAGGGACCATATGTCAAGAAACAGGATCTTTGTCGCACCTGTGTCCCCCAAAAGTTCCTTAGTCGAGCCTTGCAAGTCCACTGAGACATAAGGACCACGCTGATCAACAGGTATCTGGACTGGTCCCTCACCCTGTCCCTGGCTATCCGAACTATAAGACATCCGTGTCACCTCATCCGTATCATAATCATCATGATAATACTGTCCATCACGAGGGTTATCAAAATAATTGTTATCAGAATGACCCTGTGAGACCAATACGTTCTGAACTCTTTCGGTCCCACTACCTCTTCCACGCGAACCTCGCCCTCTAGGAGCCGCAACCTTCTGTAAAAGCACAGGACACTTGCTACACCAATTACCTTCCTCCTTACAGTTCGCACACTGACTTGACCCTAAAGGTGTCGTTGATGACTGCCTACTAGTTCGAAGAAGCTGCCTGGAAGGACCACCCCGTACCCTATTATTTTCCCTAAACGCTTGCTGCAACAACACCTTCGTCTTCAAATCTTTCTGTTTTTTTATCTGTCTTATCTTTCTCCTCCTGATCACGGTGTTCATAATATTGAGCCATATTCAAAATAACAGAGGGAGACGATGTAGACTAAGTACTTTCAGAGGCCTGCAAGCGAGTCATTATTTCAGGAAGAAGATTAGAAACAAACCTGTCAACAAACAGCCAAACTCCTCTCTCAGTGGACATATCCTGCCCACTATAATCCAAAAATGTATTTTCAAACCAAGTAAAGAAATCTGAAGAACTCTCATACTTCTTCTACCTACAAGCTGTCAACCTATCCCAACTTACCTTCTTAGGTGGAATAAGAGTGTGCATGTATGTAATAATACGACCAGGCAAAACAAGTATCTCGGCACGGGACTTATCGCCTGGCTTCCTTTCCTGATCCCATCCTTTAATCGCATCCCACATACCACCCAATTCTACAACATGATCTTGAGTATGCACCTGTTGCCAGATATCAACCGGATCAAGAAGACTGTTAGACCTGGCACCCTTGACGTGGCTTTCCCTGACTTTTTGCCTCTACTTCCTATGTTTTTGATGCCATGCTGGATTTTTATTTTGCTGATTTCAATCCTTTGGGCACTTTGCCACTGCTGATCAGTGTCAAAGTGCAAGTGCTCCCTGTATAAATTGTTATGGTGATTGGTTATCCATGATTGGTATATTTGTCTTACCAGTAGGTCCCTAGTAAAGTGCACTAAGTGTACCAAGCTTGGTAAGTCAAATACTACTAGTGGGCCTGCAGCACTGATTGTGCAACCCACATCAGTAGCCCCAAAGAGATGTCTCAGGCTTGCCACCACAGTGCCTGCGCGCAGTTGCTAACTGCCATTTTGACCTGACAAGTGCACCCACTTGCCAGGCCATACCCTTCCCTTTCTATGCACATAGGACACCCCTATAGCAGGCCAAAGGTACCCCCATGAGCAAGGTGCAGTGTATGTGAAAGGTACAACATGTACTGATATGTGTACCATGTCCTGATAGTGAAATACTGCCAATTTTTCACTATTGAAAGGCTACCTTGCCCATAGGACAGAATGGGGAATGCTGTGTAACATGTTTACCTGCATATCTTCCCATAGGAGTGAGATGGAAAATTGGAGTCTGGTATCCCTGAACTCAGAATTGAATAACACATCTTTTAGTAAAGATGGTTTTTAAATTCTTGGTTTGAAAATAGCACTTTTAGAAAGTGGCTATTTTCTTGTTCAACCTTTCTGTGTGCCTCTACCTGTTTGCGGATTGACTGTTTGGCTTGAGAGTGACAGGGGCTGGGGTGGCCCCAGGAGTCTGGGTGAGTCAGCACTAGGCTGAGTAGACTGATCTGCATTTGGAGTGGTGGGAGGAGTAGCACCTGGGCCTGAATAGGGCTGTGCCTGCCTTCCACAATGCTGGCTCCACCTCCTGCAGTGCGTCTGAAGACCTTGGCCCACATTCACAAAGGAAGAAGATATGCACTGGCAGAGTGCACCCAGAACTGGTTTAGACTGGGTCAAGGACCCCCTTACACAAAGAGAACAAAGACTTTTGGGGTATAAATGTAAGAGCTGAAACCCCTGAAAATTAGACTACTTCATGATCAAGACGAATCCCTGCCAAAGAAGATCAGCTGAAGAGACTGAGGAAAAGAACTGCCCTTGCTGTGTGTCTGGGGCTGTCGTGCAGTTTGCTGTTTCTACTAAGGAGAGGACAAGGGACCTTGCTGTGTGCTGTGTCCCCCCTGCTTGCCACAAGGACTTTGCTGTGTGCTGTGTCCAGAAGTGAAATGTCTCCAAGGCCCTGAGGAGAGCTGGCCTCCAGTTATCGAAACACAGGGTTATAAAAGTTTCCAAAAGATTCCTGAAACGCTGAGTGCGTGTGTCTGGGCACCCTTCGTGAGGCTCGAAGTGCTGAGGAATACTTCACTTCATAAAAGAGCCTCTCCACGCCATGATGTGCGTGTGATCGTGTCTGGGGAACTGATCGTGAACAACAGTGAGGAAGCGTCACTGCCGCTGGCCCGAGTTACGTGCTGGGGAACTGATCGTGAACCACTATGAAGAAGCGTCACTGCCGCTGGCCCGAGTTACGTGCCAAGAGAAAGAGAGTGCTGTGACCCGATTGGCTCTAGCGCGTCGCCTGGCAACAGGAGTCTCCTCCTCTGCGAGGGAACAGCTGCTGGTGCCGGAGCAGCTATGAGGACGTCCGACGTGAGGAAAGAAGACCGCGAAACAAGCCCCCCCAGGTAAACGCTCAGACTCCGGTCCAGCGCTGCTGGGTGAGAGTGAGAGAGTGCCCCGATCGGCATCACCAAAGTGAAGCCTCCGCGGCAGGAACTTCCCTGACAGCCCATACCGGCACAACCAACGTGCTGCGGTACCGTGGCCCGCTCCACAGAGCCTGTTGCTTCTCCTCAATTCCGGGAGCATATTTTTACCGCAACTGACCCCGGAATCAGTAATTTGCCTGAATCCGATCGACAAGTGCTTAACATTCAGAACAGCAAGTTTTAAGCAAACAGCCTTTGTTTTAAAAGTAACCTTCCATACGTCTGGAACAGTTTTTACATTGTCTTAAAGATCTACCACTTTATTTTTATGAAGAACATTCTAAAGAAGAGTCACTGTGTATGTTGGGATTTCTGTCATTTTGATCTTGCCTAAATTTAGATAAAAATACCTCTATTTTTATAAACAACCAGTGTGGTGTCCATTTGTGGTGTTTCATTGTGTTACTGTGGGTGTTTGTTCAAATACTTTACACATTGCCCTGGGGATAAGCCTGTCTGCTCGTGCCAAGCTACCAAGGGGGTGAGTAGGGGTTATCTACAGTGTGTTTCCCCCTTACCCTGACTAGAAGCAAAGGTCCCGATTTGGTCAAAGGTACCTACCTCTGCCAACTAGAGACCCCCATTTCTAACAAAGACCAAAAACACTTCAATGTCAGCAAGAGTCATTATGGTAGAGGAAGCAGCCTCTTTTAGCCTGATTAGTAACCCACTGCATAGCCTGCTTTGCTAGCACATCCTTCTCTTCAGCTCCTACATCAGAACGTACCAACGAACCCATTTTCTCCCTAAATTTTGCCCAATCTCTATCCTCAAACCCACCTACTGGCGTCTCAGCTGTTAGGAGTGTCAGGGGATGAAAAACCATAGAAGGAGATGCAACAGATGTAGCGGGCACCATCGTTATCAATTCTTGCACCGGGGGAGAAAGAACAGAAGATACAGGTGTTGGAGCAGTAGAAATACTAGGGGTCACAGTCATCAAAGATGGCGAGGACAAAGAAGGGGCGGGAGAGGCATTAGCCGAAGCCATTGAGACAACAGCCGTGGACATAGAAACGGCCGAAGCAGATGAAACAGTCTGCTGTGTCTGTAATGGAACAGTGGGTTATATCCTCTGCGGGGCATAAGGAGGCAGAGGTCGAGTATCTAAAAGCTCCTCCACAAAAGCATCATTTTCCTCTCTAGCCAAATAAGATTTATCAATATGTAACCGAAACCTTCTATCTTTACATTCAACTCCTGTCTCCTGTTTTTCACTATCATATACTGCAGCTTTCTGGGTCAATATTTGCATTTTACCTTTTTGTGCGTCCCTCTTCATTTTTAATCGTCTCAGCCTAGCCTCCTCCTGCCAAGTCCGAAGAGAATCAAACATTGACTGCCTACTTCATCTTTTGAACAACTGTTCCTGTAAAAACCCAGGGCCTCATTTATGAAAAGTGACGCATCACTGCGTGAAAACAGTGATGCGTCACTTTTCACTGCACCCTCCCTGCGACTCCAATGATGCGTCATATTTACAGTATGACGCATCATGTTGCAAGGAGTCACAGATACGTCAGTATTTCTGACGTATCTGTAGGCGCAAAAGTGACACATTGCTGGAGTGTGTCACAAAAGTGACGCAACTCCAGCAATGTGTCCTTTCACATGGGGCAAGCCCCATGTGAAAGGGCCTGCGTCAGTCTTACGCCTGCTGTGAGGCAGGCGCAAGATATTGACGCATTTGCACCCTAGAAGTGGCGCAGTGAAATCTCGTAGATTTCACTGCGTCACTTCTACGATGCTTACTTACGTGGGAATGCCCACCCTGCATACATTATACCTGACGCAGGTATGATGTAGCGCAGGGGTTTACAAAGTGACGCATCTAGGTAGATGCGTCACTTTGTAAATATGGCGCATCATGGCGCATGTTTTACGCCACTGGTGCGTCACAAAAAGTGACGCACCGGTGGCGCAAAAGTGACGCAGGGGCTCATAAATGAGCCCCCCAATCTTTTGCTCATCAAAAGTGCCCATCAACGGCCACTGTAACTCGGCATTGTCCCTCGTATATTTGTGCCATAATGTACTAAACATATTAGGGCCAAGACCATGCTTCACATACATATCAAAGTTAGGGCTGCCTTCTGGAGGCGCCGGCTGAGCTTCTTCCAACCGAGCATCTGCAGAACAACAACGACAACACAAAGTCCAGATTTTGCTGAAGCCAGGCATTTCGAAAAGAAAACAAAATGTGTTATTTTTACCTGGCAAGAAGGTTGCAAGTACCTTTTAACAAAACAACCGTAAGGCTGTACCAAACTTAAACCACAATGGCACCATATCCACAAAGAACCAAAGCAAATTCACCTGATACCAGTAGCACAAACGAACCAATTCTCCACTGCCGACTCTTCAGACCAAACGGTCAGATCCAAGGGTTTTGCCGTTCAGGACCCCAGTTGGGATGACCACTAGGCAAGGCACCTTCCGGCAGGACAGACGGGGCAGCTGCAAGCAATTGAGACTCCTCATGCAGGGATCCCTGAACCGTCAGTCCGACTCGACGATGACCTCGATCTCCCCCCCCCTCCGTCCACGAAAGGGTATGGGTCAATCCCCCAAAGGAGTCCCTGTTCGGGTGCCAACTGAAGGAAGTGGCTCGGTAAGGGTCACTCGGGTCACTAATGGCCACCTCTCAGCCTTCCATACCAAATGAAGAGTTGGTCAGACAGTAGAGAATACATAGCAATAAATGTTTATTATATACACTCAGAGCGGAGCCCAGTCTGAACAGTCTCTAGGAGTGCTGCAGAGGGTGTGAAATCGACAAACATAGAGATACATTATTTATGTTTCGTAACTGGGCAAAAACACGCCCATAGTGGAATTTTCCAAGCAGGTGCTGCTAAGCAATGAAAGACAAGAAAAAACTATCTCAGCACTCGTATCTTACACAAAGTTGCAAAGTACAAGGTTCCAGTCGGGCCCGTCACCCGTCGCATGGAAGTAGGCCTCAGTAGATGGAAGTAGGCCTCTATCTACTGAGAAAGATATGCACTAATAGGAAAAATGTACTCATTACGGGAACAGGCCTACATGGCAAAAAGGAAACTTAGACTGTAAAATTTCTCGGAATCAAACTAACTTAGTTTGGAACTGCCTAAAATGGCGCCTGCAAAGGAAATGGCGCAGCAAATGCTAACTTACACAGGGCAATATGAAATCATGAACATTTTTATTCTAACATAGTCCAGTGCCATTCGATGGTCTAGAGGAACCCTTGCTCACCTCTGAGAGGCGAGAACCTCCACTGTGGAGGACTGAGTCCCCCGTGGCCTGGCTCCACCTCACCGAAGCTGTCAGCAGAACTCTGGGCCAGTCCATACGCATGTGTAGACGCCCAACAGCAGGATCCCTCTGCAACTACTAGAACGGTGAGAGATGCCACAGATGTACCTAGGGTTGCAAGCAGTAGCACCTATGTAGAAGGGCAGTGACCGTTCTGTGATGTTATAGGTGTAGGAAGGGAGAACGGTGTACTCCAATTAATAACACAGAGACCTAGCGGGAGATGATATGGTAATAAGGGTCCATGCACGAACAGTAAGAACATGCTTGGTGAATTATGTCTCAGAAAAAGGGATTCAAATGCTTTAAAGAACCAAAGATTTAGCTACAATGCACAGTGTCAGCAACATGTACAAATAGGCTGTCTCATGAGTACACAACGTGCAGAGCATCATGTTTCAAATAATGGAATACATTACATGTCTTCTTGTCTTTAAAGCAACTTTTATTTATCATTGTGTAATCTGTCATATCAAACATTTTCAGTAAGGTCTGGCTTTTTAGTTAACAGTACAAAGAAAAGTTGAACTATATGTCCCAGAATGCAACTTTATATTGGATAAGAAATGTCATAATTGCCTGAAAACGAAATGGATTATGAGGCTACTTTTGGAAACTAGTTTACCTGCCTTGGCACAACTTAATGTTGCGCTATAGCTATCAGCTCAGGTCGAACTTCCTGCCCTTCACATGTGTGCACCCGGCTCCTGAACGTATTCAAAATCAGCAATGCAGCTTTTATTTGTACTTTATGCTACAGTTCACATTAGCATTTTTTAGAAGATATTTTTTCCTTCTGCTTGTGCTCACATTACCAATCCTGCAGTCTGTTAATATCATGGGTATACATTTGTTTAACTACAATGAAGTTGCAAGGTCACTAATGCCCTTCCATTTCTGGTACCTTAAAGCAGTTTTAAAATCGTTTTAGAGTTTCTTGTTGCTCCAACAGGTGTCATTTCCTGATATTTATATATGTTTCCCTTGTCTTCATATGTTTCATTTTGCTCGCAAAAAAGTGTCACTCATAGTCGTCGAATGTCACTCATAATTACACTGAAATTATGAAAATGCCTCACAGAAGCAATCTGAAACCTTGGCAGCTATGTATGTCCCAGGACACAGGCAGAAGGCATCAATTGCTCTACCCTTCTGCTGGTCTCTGCTCTACCCTGACATTTACAGTCAAAGCTGTCGGCATTGGAACTGGGTATCCAGGTTCAAGTCCCAACATCTGCTCTTATTATGGGATTCTGGGCAAATCACTTAAACTCCCCATGCCAAGAGAAATGTGACCATGTTTGATGTAAATATTGCTGATTTAAACCACCCCAATGCCTTAGCGTTGAGTTTGCTTTATATAAAAATTGCTGAAAAATGCACAAAGAGGTAAAAACAGAACCATAACATAATAAGGAGACAAATCATAGTGTCTGATTTTCACGAAGTGAAACCAGAAAGCCTGGATAAATCACGGCTTCCATGCTTAAATTTTGAGATCTTAGACCTATATTTTACTTCGCAAGTACTTTCAAATACGTGAATTCAGAATACCAGCTGCATAAAAGCCCAGTGTTTTGATTTAATAGACCATAATGTTGCTTGATTGTGATCTGGGACGCAGACAGGATTCATATAAAAATGGTCCTGCCTCTTATTTTACTACTGGCACTGTCACCAGTGTAGGGGAGGAGGGAGAAATGGTTCTAAATCAATTTTTAGGAAACTATCCATTTTAATAAGTACTTTTGAGTGCAGCGCTGTCATCAGAACTGTTAATATCTAAGCTTCCAAATGATAATAACCAAGCGCAACTGGAAAAAACTCCCTATAGAGCCATGGGTAACTAACCTAGAGCGCTCCTGCCCACCACCCTGCATAGACCCCAACCAAGCAAATAAAAATTACGAGAGTTGGGTCAGGGACTCACTAGACACTATCCTTCCTCTACGGAAATCCATTCCAAAGAGGACACACAAAACTGCACCCTGGTTCTCAGACACTTTGAGAGACCAAAAGCGCCTCTGCAGGAAAAAAGAGAGAGCCTGGCGACTTGATTTCCACCCTGACAAAAAATCCCAATATAAAGAGGCAATCAAAACCTATAGAAATGGGATCAGGACGGCACAGGCCTCCTACTTTGCTGATAAAATTATAGCAGCCAACTCAAAACCCAAGGAGATTTTCCACATAGTAAAAAATTGCATCAAAGCGAATACTGCCCCCCCCTTGACAAAAACGCCGGAACAGTGTAACGAGTTAGCAGATTTTTTTCATAACAAAGTCTCTCAAATATACTCCTCTTTCCCGATAGTAGCCAATAACTCAGGAATATCCAATCATACTCCACTGAGCACTTCCCCCCCCTCAGACCAGTCTACTCTGGAACGCTTCCCTCTACTAGACCTGGACACCCTTCATAAACTGGCACGGCTAGTTAAATCTGGCTCCCCCCGCGACCCGGCCCCTCCGGAGACACTACTTCAGGCAAGCCAATCTATACTTCCCGTGGTACTAGACCTACTCAACTCTTCCATCGTCTCCTGTACTGTACCCACTGGATGGAAGAGAGCCATGGTTCGGGCATTGCTAAAAAAAAACACTCTCAACCCAGAAGATTACTCCAGCTACCGCCCAATCTCTTTACTTCCCTGGGTAAGTAAGGTGCTGGAGAAGTACATAAATACCCAACTAGTACAATTCCTGGAAAACAATCTGCTCCTGGACCCAACCCAGACAGGTTTTAGGCCCAAGCACGGCACTGAAACTGCCCTGCTTGCAATCACCGAAGAGTCGCGAAAGATATTAGATCAGGGAGGATCAGTGGCAGTGATCCTCCTTGATCTAAGCGCGGCCTTCGACACGGTCAGCTACGCCACCTTGCTGAACCGCCTATGCAACATCGGCGTCACAGGCGATGCTCTGAGATGGTTTGAATCTTTCCTTAACAACAGATCTTTCCAGATCTTTGACGGGGATACAGTATCAGCCAGTATATCTCTGAACTGTGGAGTACCGCAGGGCTCCTCACTGAGCCCTGCGCTGTTTAATGTATATATGAGGCCACTGGCTGGGATTGTCGAACCATACGGTATAAAAATTGTATCGTATGCCGACGATACCCAGCTAGTGGTCTCATTGGCTCAAGAGGGTACCAAACATATGTCAGCAGGTCTGATGAAATGCCTTGAGGATGTTAAGGAGTGGATGACACGCTCCTCCTTAAAGCTTAACAGAGACAAAACTGAGCTCATGCTCCTGGGCTCAGCATCCCCAGTGTCTCTCACCCCCCACTGGCCTCCCTGCTTGGGTACCCCCCCAACTCCCAAGGACAGCGTAAAAAGTCTAGGAGTTTGGCTTGACAAAAACCTCTCCTTCTCTACTCAGGCCACCAAACTATCCGCCACATGTTTCGGCCTACTAAGAACACTAAGGAAAGTTCTCCCCCTCTTACCAATGGAAGCCAAACAAGTGGCAATACAGGGCCTGATTCTGTCCCGGCTAGATTCGAACAATGCCCTGTATGTTGGAGCTCCAGAGATGACCCTGCGAAAGTTACAGGTGGTGCAGAACTGTGCGGCCCGCACCCTGTTACAGATCCCACGGACTCAGTCAGCAAAACCCGCAATGAACAGCCTACACTGGCTTCCAGTGAGACAAAGAGTGGCATTCAAGGCACTATGTATTGCCCACCGGGCTTTCTGGAAGTCGGGCCCAGCTATCACCGACAAATTAGTCACGCAATACCACCCCAACAGAAACCTTAGATCTACGGAGGCCTTCCTGGCTGTGGTACCCGGAGTCAGGAGAGCTAGGTCCGGAGGCAGGATGTTCTCCTTAAACACCTCTAAGATGTGGAACTCACTCCCCCTACAGGTCCGGACTAATTCAAACCTACTCTCCTTCCGCAACAATTGAAAACCTACCTGTTTGCGAGGTCCACCGAACCTTAAACCCATCCGTCATACTCAGTTCTGTCTTATGCTTCAGCGCTTGGACGCCCTTGGGCAGCAACCGCGCTATATAAATGACAATACAATACAATACAATAATACAATCATTTTCAAGGTCCAGCTTGTGCACGGGCTCTAAGAGCCATGGCTGACCCTTGGCTCGGCTGTCCATGTGAATTGGTTGTATAATCACCTCTGGGCTGAACAGAGAGTCAGAGAGGTGTCGTATGAGATATCACCACCAGGCACATGTCTACACACAAATAAGGAAGGCTTTTGCTGTTTCTGTCCATGTAGTATCTTTAAGGTTTTGAATATGTTTTTCATTAAAAAGCCAAAATGTTTTCTTTCTCCATGTTCCTGTCATGCATTCTCTCTCGTTCGTTTTCAATCCTGAAATTATTCATTGTTTCCTCTTTAATTTTTGCATTATTTCCTTGCTTTTTCCATTACTGCGATATTTTCACCTTCCTTTTAATTGTGTTTAACTCGTGGTGATTTCATTCCATTTCCTTAATGTTTTTGTTTCGTTTTGTATTCGAGATATCCCTTTATTGTTCTCCTTTGTTCTACATGTAGTTAATATCTCGAGGCTGCCCCTTCAAGTAGTCAGAGGCCACGGCAGATTCAAGAAATGAAAGAGTTAATTATTTATTACACCCTTTTTGAGTGTCCCAGTAAGCGCTAACCAGAGCAATGTGTGCATTACTGACAGCTACTCGGCTCGGTGCGCTGCTGTTTCTGCCTGCTAAAGCCCAGGCTGCCTCTCCTGAACTGGGAGGAGCTGCCCGTGGGCCGTCACAGCTGTCCAATAGGCAGGACGTCGGGAGTCTGCCAAAGCCAGGGGATACCAAATATTACCTCCTCGTCAGCCCTCCCTGTCCCAGTCCTAACTACATGAGCATAGCTCCTCCCACCAAAAACTCCCAAGCCACTCAAAACCCATCCCTTCCCTCCTGGCCACACCCACAATCTGAGGCATATAGCCATGTGACCCACCTGCCCACATCCTGTTTGCTGGAGCTGTTTCCGGGATTGTCTCATCGTGAGGGGGGGGGCCTTCCGCCTCCCGTAGGTAAGTGTGTGGCGGTCTGCTTGAGCGGCCGTCGTTCTGCCCTACGTGCCTGCTGTAGCGGGACTCAGGTGTTGGGGACCGGGCTGCCTGTGTCGTGGTTTCGGTCCTGCTGTGGCTTCTCCTCTTCCGGGTGGTTCCCTGCTCTAGCGGGAATACCCAGGGAGGGAGGGGAGGTGTGTGGGCGCGGCTGTGCCTTTCTCTGCACACCAAAGGCGTGGGGGTAGGTCTCCTCCTCTGAGGTCTTCTGCTTGTGGGGCTCTCATTTGCAAGACCGAGTTGCCCATGATTTGATCTGATTTACTAAGAAAGGGGTGTTTTGAAAGAGGTCCGGCGGGGCGCTGTGTGCTTTTAGGTGATGTGGCCTCTGGTTTGAAGTCCGGGGAGCAGCGGGTGCTGTGTGTTGCGGCCTGTTTAATGCCTGCAGGGCATTTAGCAGTGGTTCCTGGCAGTCTATGCAATTGGGTCCTCCAGAGTGGCTGAGTTTATTCATTAGGTGCGCTGGGTTCTGCGCCTGGTGTTTCGTTCTGTCCTATATGGTTGGGGCTGTGGTCGTGTCTGGGGGGCCTTACCTGGAGTGTTCTCTCTTGTGGGAGGCTTCTGAGGCACCGTCCACTTGTTTTCTTTATGGCAGGGGCCTGCGTGATTAGTAGTTTTATACTTTGCTCCATTGTCTCTGATTGGCCATTTTGGAGCCGGCCTTTTGTACAGTTGGGGATTGGCTATAAGTGGTGGTGTTTCACTGATTGGCCCTTCAGGTCTTGGTTGATTGGTCTGGGTATTTATGGACGTGTGGTTTCTCTGATTTACTGTGTCCTTCATGGAAGGTAGAGGTTCTGTTGTGCTCGACGGTGAGGAGGAGGTGGCGGTTGCTGGGCCTTCTGCTGCTCCTTCCCTGGATGAGGTGCAGAAGATGATTGAGGCCGCAGTGGCTGCGGCTTTTCAGGCTCGTGGTCCCCCGAGGCCTAAAAAGCAAAGGTTGGATGCCTCGGCGGAGGTCGATCCGGACATTGATTTTGAAGATGAGGTGAAGGGTCGTTTTGTTCAGGGTGCAGACCTTCGCTGTGTTCTGCAGCATGTTCGGGACAATTTAGGGTTCCCTAGTACCTTGGAGGGTGGAGAGTCTGAAGACTTTTTCGCCAATTACCTGAAGAAGGAGCGAAGTGCCTCCCCATTCATAAATCTGTGAGGAATGTGCTGGAGGGGGAGTGGAAGGATGTTGACCAACATACCTTTCCCCGGTTTCTGGCGAAGAGGTATCCTTTACAGGGGTTCGCAGAGGAATTCCCAGCTGTGGTGAAGGTGGATTCCCTGCTGGCTGGTATGGCATTTCAGAGCCTGGTGGTGTTGGAGGATGCTGTTCCTTCGGATCCTGGGGACAAGCGGGTTGAGGGGGCCTTGAAGCAGTCCTTTGCTGCCTCTAATCTTGCTGTCCGGTATGCTTCTTACACCAGCTATCTGGTTCAATCACTTCTAAAAGACTGTCAGGGTATTTCTGAGCAGCTCTTGCAGGATAAGGATCCTCAGAATCTTTGCCCTTGTTACAACAACAGTTGCGTTTCCTGGCGGATTTGTCCTTCGATTCCCTGAGTGCAGCGGCGGCGGCTTAGGCCTCTTTGGCTGCTCGGCAGCAGCTGTGGCTTAAGTCTTGAAAGGAGGAAGCTGCTCAGAAGGCTGCTGTGATGAAACTTCCCTTCACGGGCACTAAACTGTTTGGGGAACCCCTGGAGGCGCTGATTAAAAAGACAGCTGAGGATAAGAAGTTGTTGGCTCCGGTCTGCTCTACTCAGAAGGGGAAGTTTGTGGGTTATAAGCAGGCTTTTGGGCAGGCTTTTCAATCTAAGATGGCGGCCCAGCCCTTTCGTGGTAGGGGACGTGGCCGGGGTGTCTCTTCCTTCCACAAATCCTGGGGTCAACAGGGGGCTTCCTCTTCTGCAGGTTCCTCCAAGTCGTGACTATGTGGAGATTTCAGGGGGGAGGCCTGTTGGGGGTCGCCTCAAGTCTTTTTTTCCTGTTTGGGAGCTCATTCGTTCGAGATCAGTGGGTCCTGCAGGTGGTCCGGCTGGGCTACAAGATCGAATTTCGAGTTCCTCCGGTGGATGTGTTCAGGGCTACCCCTGTTCCCAGATCTCGCTTGAAGTGTCGTGCTCTGATGGACGGAGTCCGGGACTTGGTTGCCAAAGGGGCTGTGGTGAGAGTGCCTGTGAGTCAGCAGGGTCGGGAGGGTTTACTCGATCTTGTTTCTGATCCAGAAGCCGAATGGAGACTACCGTCCTGTGCTGGATCTGAAGGCTGGGAATTTGTGTATCCCTCATCGGTCCTTCAAAATGGTGACTCTGCAGATGATTCTTCCCTTCCTATCGGTGGGGGATTTCCTGGCTTCTCTGGATCTCCGGGACGCCTACTTTTAATGTGAGAGTGCACAAGGCCTCACAACGGTTCCTTTGTTTCTCTGTGGGGGTGGATCATTACCAATTCCAGGTATTGCCGTTTGGCCTGTCTGTCTTTCCTAGGGTGTTTACTAAGGTGTTGGCACCCGTGGTGGGTTTGTTGCATGCCAAGGGGATCCAGGTGTTCCCTTACTTGGATGATTGGTTGATTTCTTCCTCTTCTTTCCTGCAGGCTCAAGCACATTCCCTGAAGGTTTGCAGGCTCCTTCAACGGTTTGGGTGGATTCTGAACTTGGAGAAGTCCCATCTTTGCCCCACTCAGGAACTGCTGTTTGTTGGGGGGGTTTCAATACTCGGGAGGGCAAGGTCTTCCTGTCGGAACCCCGCAGGCTGACTCTGGTGCACGAGCTGGGGAGGGTGTTGGGGGCGCAGTCTTCCACGGCTTGCCAGTGGTTGCATGTTGAATGGCTGATGTCAGCTACTGTGATGATTGTTCCCTGGGCCCGTTTGCACTTGTACCCCCTGGTGAATCATGTTCTGAGGCATTGGGATCCGGCCTCTCTGGTTTACGAGCTGTTGATTCCGGGGGGTGTGACCATCACCCGGGAGTTGTTTTGGTGGCTGGTGGAACGGATTCTCTTACAGGGCTCGCCCTTTGTGTCCCAGGAGAGGTTGGTCCTGACGACAGATGCCAGCGTACTCGTTTGGGGGAGGGTGTTGGCTCAGGAGTCAGTGCAGGGGCTGTGGTCTGTGCTGGAGGCAGGCATGTCCCCGAATTGGAGGGAGTTGAAGGCCGTTCAGTTGGTGTTGGCTCATTTTTTGCCTTGGGTCCTCCAGAGGGATATCTTGGTGTGGACGGACAACACTGTGGTGGTGTGTTATATCAACCGCCAGGGGAGTGCAAGAGTGGCCTCCCTCAACCTGTTGGCTCACCACATCTGCATGTGGGCGCAGTTGCACTTGTTATCTCTGAGGGCTTTGCATCTGCCGGGGGTTTTGAACTTGGAGGCAGATCGCCTGAGCCGGGTGTTTCCCTCCCTGTCCGACATGTGCCTGATGCAGGAGGTGTTTGGTTGCCTGATGACTCGGTTCGGGGTTCCAGTGGTGGACCTGTTTGCCGCTCTGGGGAACACCTTGAGGGAGAGGTTTTGCTCTCTGGTTCGCTCGGAAGAGGTTTGAAGGGTGGATGCCCTGTCCTTCGGGTGGGAGGGGGGCTTGCTGTATGCTTTTCCCCCGATTGCTCTTCTTCCACGGGTCCTGCTGAAGATCAAGCTGGATCAGGCCTCGGTGGTCCTGGTGGCTCCGGAGTTGTCCAGGAGGCCTTGGTTCCCTCTGTTGTTGAGGTTGTCGGTGTGGTCTTGTTGGAGATTGCCAGTGGTCCCTTATCCCCTGTTGTTTCCCCCTCTGTCTCGGGAGTGTCTGGTCCATCTGCGTCTGGCGGGTTGGCTGTTGAGAGGATGAACCTGGTGGCTTTGGGGTGTTCTCCTTCAGTGGCTGAGTTTATTCAACGGTCTAGGCGCCCTTCCACTCTTCGGTCCTATGCCAGGCATTGGGGGTCGTTTCAGTCTTGGTGTTCGGATCGGGGATGGTCTGCGTTGGAGATGGATCCGGTGCGCGTCTTGGATTTTCTGAAGGATGGATTCGACCTGGGTTTGGCTGTGACCTCGCTGCGGCCTCAGTGGGCGGCTGTTCGGGCCTTTCGGGGTTCGGACTGTGAGCCGGTGGTTCCCCTGGTGTCCAGGTTGTTGCAGAGTTGTTTCCTCCAGAAGCCTGTCATAAAGTCCTTTGCGCCTAGTTGGGATCTGCCTCTTGTTTTGGGGGCTTTGCAGGGGGTGCCCTTTGAACCTCTGCTTGAGGTATCTTTGCGGTTTTTGACAATGAAGGTACTTTTCATTGTCACTGTTACCTCGGCTCGGAGGATTGGTGAGTTGGGCTCCTTGCTTTGTTCTGTGCCCTTTTTGTGTTTTTTTCCTGATCGGGTGGTTCTGCGGTCTGATCCTTCCTTTGTTCCAAAAGTTCCTTCCTTGTTTCACTGCTTGGAGGATCTGGTGTTGCCTGTCTTCTGTCCGGATCCTCTTTCAGAATTTGACATGCGGCTGCACTGTTTGGACGTTCGGGGGGCTCTGGAGGTGTACTTGCTGCGTACTAGCCCTCTTCGTAAGGTAGATTCCCTTTTTGTGACCTTTTGGCTGTCTGGTCAGGGTCTGAAGCCTTCTGGGGCTACTCTCAGTCGTTGGCTGTGCTGGGTTGTGGGTGCTGCGTATGAGGCTTGTGATGTGATGGCGCCTGGCTCGGTTCAGGGGCGGTCGACTAGGGAGGTGGCTGCTTCCCGGGCCTGCTTTCAGGGGGCTTCCATGGCAGAGATCTGCAGGGCTGCTACCTGGAGTTCTCCTCACACTTTTATGTCCCATTATCGTTAGGTGGTGGGTGGGACTGAGTCTGATGGGTTTGGGACCGCTGTGTTGCGTTCTGCTCTGGTGGTGTGACTTTTATCTGTGCTTTAATAAAGTCTGTTTTTGCTTCTGAGTGAAGCCGATTCTTGCTTTGGTATCTGCTCATGTAGTTAGGACTGGGACGGGGAGGGCTGTTGAGGAGGTAATGTCCGGTTCCTTACCTGTAATATTCATTACTCCGAGTCGTAGCCCTCCCCGTCCCAGTCCAGGTTCCCATTCCTCCCTCCCCGTTCGGCTTCTTGTGCTTGGTGGTACAGGATGTGGGCAGGTGGGTCACATGGCTATATGCCGCAGAGTGTGGGTGTGGCCAGGAGGGAAGGGGTGAGTTTTGAGTGGCTTGGGAGTTTCTGGTGGGAGGAGCTATGCTCATGTAATTAGGACTGGGAGGGTGAGGGCTACGATAATGAATATTATCGGTAAGTAACCGGACATTACACAACACCGGCTCAAATTAAGCACTGGACAGACTATGGACGGGCACTGAACTACTCTGCACCCTGCACAGTGCTGCCCTGTTTAAGTCAGTATGCAGGCCTGCGCTGCTGAGTGTTAGCAGGCTGTTGGATTCACTACCTGGGCGGCTGCGTTTGGATTCAGGGAGATGGCAAGTTCAGTTGCTCCTGAGGGGGCGGGCTGCGGTGCGAGGAAGTGGCAATTATGAATTTTTCCTTTGGTTTGAGCGGCTACGGCAGCCACTGCTCGCACCGCTGCCTGTGCCCAATTGGTCCCGGTGCCTCATCATGCCGCTGCCTGATCGGACTTGGTCAGAGAAGAGAGGTCGCAGTACAGACTGTCATCACGGAGAGGCTGCTGCCTGGCTGAGGTATTAATCGTTCTGAAACTAACAGCCTGACAAACACTGGCTCTGTAGCCCTGCTCACTGCTCTCCAGGCTCAGGGTGGGGCCACTGTGGGTTAGGCTCCATTCAGGTGTCTTTGGATTCATTTAAAGCACTGACTAAATTTTTAACATCTTTTCAGGCCCTGACTGAGGGCTTCCAGTCCATGCACGAACTGTCAGTGCTGCTCTGCCGTGGAGGAGCTCTCGCTTACACGGGCATCAGGCAGGAGTGTTTTAAGTACTCCTGTCCCCCCCCCCCAATTTCACTAGTGGTGTTTTTTTAAAAACAACATTTGTTTTGTGACAGTAGATATATATATATTCACTGAAAAAAACATAGGTTTCAGGCACGTTGTAGTTAAGAATTAGCATTTAAAAAACCTTAGAAATTCACTGAAAAAACCATAGGTTTCAGGGGCGTTATAGTTAGCTGGACTTTTCACTCGTACAAAACCATTGAAATTCCCCCGTTATAGTTAGTTCAGCTAACTATAACTCGCGCGCCCGCAATGCACTGCTGATGACGTCACATATTACATCACTCATGACATGGTCAGTGACATCACTCATGACATCACTCATGACATCTCAAATTACATCACTGATGACATCATCCAGTGAATGTGTGTTTTTCTGAAAATTACATATGTTTTATATATGTATATCTCAAGGTTGATGGAAGAATAAATGGGTATATAAGTGTCTAAATGGATGATTTGTTTTTGAAAAATTGATTGTATAACTGACTGATTAAGTGTATCTTAGTGAATACATGGCTTAGTGAGTAATGTTTAAATGTGTAAATATCTGTATCAGTCTCTCACTTTGTGTATAAGTGGCTGCATGGGTTGGTGAGTAGCTACATGAGTGTCTATATAGGTTATTAGTTGGTTTTTTGAGTATCAGTATGAGTGTATGAGTGTCTGTATGGTTCGGTGGGGGGTATTACGTAGTGCATAGGTACATGAATGAGTGACTCACTGTTTGTATGTGTTGAAGACAGCATGTGTGCAGGACTGTATGGGTGGATGAGTGTGTGCATGGGTGTGTTAGTGAGTGATAGACTGTCTCAATAGTGTCTTTATGAGTAACTACATATGTTTTAAACTAGTATATGTGACTATTGGTGTATATAAGTGAGTATATGTGAGAGTGAGAGATTGAAAGAGTTCCTGTATGAATAAGTATGTGTTTCTATAAGTGATTGTTTAAAAGACTAAGTATGTGTAAGTTTCTGTGGAAGTAAGTGTGGTGGTGCGTGTATAACTGTATATGCAAGTAAATGGATGTTTGATTTTTTATTAGCATGAGTGACTATGTGTGTGAGTAACTCTATGGATGAGTGCCATTGTGTAACAGGATGTAAAGGTGTGTCTACCTACCTTCCCTGGGCCGTGGTGGTGACACGCTGATCTCCTCCCTGACAAGTGCTCGACGCCCTGGTTGACCGGTTTTCCGCCGCCGCTCTCACATCTTCAGCGGCCGCGGCGCGGTCCCAGGACTCCAACTCCCAGAGACCCTAGCGGCAGGAAGTCGCCGCCGACGCCGTCTTTTCGCGCTAGGAGGCGCACAAAAACCGGCTCTGACTCCCGCCTCGCGGGACGCGCGCGGGTGGCGCCGGGAGAAGCCCGGGACAAGGGCGGGACCGTCTGTGGCCGTCCGGGGCCGAGGGAGGCCGGGCTGGGCCACTCCCCGTTAACCCTTGCTAGCCTTGCCCACAGACACTGGCCTGGCACCACGGGGACACGATACTGAGCCCTGCAGAGCTCTCAAGACAACAATTCCACTGTCGTCAACATGCCGAAATGGAAAGCCGGAGACAAGGTAGTAGGCACTCTAGACGCTTTCCTAGTACGTGCAGAATCAGTGTTGATACACAAAATTGAGGCCACTGAGAGAAGATTATTATTGGATCCTAGGCTGTTGGGAGGGGGGGCCACTTCTAACACCCCACTTTATGCCCCCAGTCCCCTAAGGTCATCAAATGACTCCCTCGACCAGTCCCTGACTCCTGCTAACAGCGTTGCTCCAACTGTTTCTGTATCTCCCCCCGCTACTACCATTCAGAGCAACCAGAGCAGATCTGTAAGGGCTAAGACCAAGGGAACGAAAGTTGCAGGGAAAATTGTTAAGGACCAACACACAAAGGCTAAGAAGGGCTGTCACACACCCAAAATCACTAGATCCAAATCAAAAGCCTCTACCACATCCGCTACTAACGATCCGGCCAACACCCCTGCCCTAGGTGACTCTAATACTTCCTTTAACAAAGTCACAGCTAGCGACCCAGCAGTGGCAAACCCTTTACTAACTACGAGGGATTTTGTCTCTATCCTAGAAGGAAAGCTAGCTACCATTTTGGAGCCAATATGCAAACGCCTTGATATGGTAGTCCTAAGGTTAGATAAAATAGAGGAGGCCTGTGCTTGTGCAGCGGAAGCGGCTACGCTTAAATCTCGTACTGAGGCAGTAGCAGAGGCGCCCTTATCCCTGCCACCTGCCAAGGAAAATCGAGACAATCAGATCAGGGTTATTCCTTCTCTAGACCGAATGGGGTGCGTGGGAGATCAAGAGGGGGTAGTCAGGGCAAAAAAACAGCCACCCATATCCACCATGGTAGTACCATCGAACAACGGAACTTCGACTCTTATGAAGACTCGAGGACAGGCTACCAACAACAAGACAGGCGACTATCCCAGGTGCCCCTTTCTTCATCTGCCACCTCAAGCAACCCCATATACCATTATCTTGGCAAACGTGCCCATATTACCACACAATTCACAAGAGCACTGGTCGTCTCTCAAGAACAAAGCCCTGCACTATTTAAACAAAATGACAAATATAGGCAATAGGCTATACAGGGACTTTAAAATGGTTAGAAGGATAGATTGGGTAGGTCACTCTGAAAAATCTTTTGCTGGGGACTGTGTGGTTCTAAGCTTTAGGTCACCGGATCTGGTCTATGATATTCTTGAATCCACTGGATATCTATCATCCGATTGGTCATCAATCCGGGTATTGCCATTAGGGTATTTCTATAAACAGGACACAGTAAGACACCAAATAAATGATCAAACCTTCGGGAGAGCCACATTAGGCCCCGAGCAAGGATTTGTATCTAAAAATCGCTTTGAAGCACTGTCTTCTCTCGAAGACATAGATTGACAAAGAACAGGTGGCCCAAGAGCACATATGGAAGGTGCAATTATTACTACCCCAGAGGCCCCAATAAGCAACCAACCTCTACGGCCAAAGCCCGTTGCCCAATCTAGGGCAATCCATATATCACAAACAAGCCCCGATAGACACCCTGTTGTGCATCCAAATGCTGCAGGGAATTCGACCAACCCAGCCACAAGCGATTCCATGGCCATTGCCTCTTGGAATATCGCCGGCCTGGAATCCAAGGTTGACATAGATGACTGGGTAACCCTAGTTAATGAAGTGGATATATGGGCTTTCCAGGAAACATGGGCTGTAGAGAATATATATAACGTTGGATACTTGAACTTCTCAAGACCCGCGAGAAAGGGGCCTAGGGGAAGACCGGTAGGGGGCTTGACGTTTTGGGTTAGACAAACTCTTGGGGTCTCTATTGATGTAATTCCTATAGACAACCCGGACATCCTGGCTAGTAAACTCAAATTCCAGAATGGGCCAACACTATCCCTAGTTAATGTATATGCCAGGGGACAAGCGGGTGGAAAGAGCTCCCAGACCATTACAGTACTGGAATCCCTTCTTGCGGAAGGCTACATCAAAAACAACTTGATCATCCTGGGGGATTTCAATACATGTTTTGAACCCCTGGATGGCGATGATGGTAGGTTGAGCGAGGAGGAGGATGCCCTTTGGGGCATCCCCTTGCTAACCTCCAAACCTATAAACAAATGGACTGAGGCAGCGCTTCAGCTTAAAGGGATGTGTCTGGAACGGGGTCTTAGGGCAGCAAACGGAAGAACAAAATCTGATGCCCAGGGAGCACCGACCTTTAATAACGGTCGAACGAAAAGCAGAATCGACCACATTCTAGTCAACCTGGAAATCTGGTACATCGTGTCTGACATGGTTATACAAACTAGACCAGAAAGTGATCATAACCCACTGATTTTGACAGTGGACATCCAGGGATTTGCACAACAGACCAGTGAAAATTCAACAAAAAGTGGTGCCCCACTAATAATTGGCAATGACTTTAGACGGGTTAAATGGGACAAGGTGGCACTGGACGAGACAAAGGTGCTAGGTGTTAGGGCCCTGATATCAAGTGCATTGGGCGAAATAAACACCTGTAACACACAAGAGTCCCTTAATGATAAATTGCCAAAAATCCACTCGGACCTTATAAATAGGCTTAAGACATATTTCATTAACACAAAACCCATGGGGAGTAAAAAGAAATATGAGCCCATTACTCATTGTAGGTCCACCCACAAAGCCCTTTTGTCTGCTATTAAATCTAGGTCTTATGTACTGATCAAGCAGGCACGGATAAATTATAAATTCACCATAAAACATGCAAAAAAAGAGTGGGATGAGGGTCGTTGGAAGGACCTGCTGGAAGCCTGTAAAGGCAGGAATATGTCCCATTTCTGGGACTTAATAAGGCGGGGAGATGGACGAAGGCCTCTAACCAAAAACAACAATGTGGAACCTGATAGTTGGGTTGCCCACTTCAAGGCACAATATCAATAGGGCCCAGTTCGAACTCCTAGTCCCGCCATCTTACAAATAAATATAGAGGTTCCATTAAGATTTAGCACCAAGGAGATTGAAGTGGTTCTGAAAAATATACCTAGTGGCAAAGCCCCTGGTCCAGACTGCATTCCTGCAGACCTGTTCAGACAGGATAAGGATCTTTGGGTCCCCTACATTACTAACCTAATGAATTCCCTGGCTGGGGGAACTTCCTTCCCCGAATTCTGGTCGGGCGCTGAAATAATACCGATCTTTAAAAAAGGAGATCGTGCTGCCCCAGGGAATTACAGGCCAATAAGCCTTATTGACGCACTGCAAAAAATTATTGCTCGTGTCATTCTAGGTAGAATACACAGCTGGATTGATGATAATAAGATTCTATCTATCCTCCAAGTAGGGTTTAGAGCACGCATGGGGACACTGGATCAGGTTTTTAAATTTGTTTTAATTTATTGGAAGGAGGTCTTGTTGGGCAAGGGCCTCATCTTTGCAGCCTTTGTGGACTTAAAATCCGCATTTGACCTCGTCCCAAGACTCAAACTATGGGAAGTCCTACTAAGGCTAGGGATGCCCAGGGAGTTAGTTGACTTTGTGGTTAAGCTCCACAGCTCCAACTATGCCCAAGTTCGGTGGGGGAAACCTGGCGAAGTCACTAATAGATTTAAGGTCGAGAAGGGAGTCCGGCAGGGGTGCGTCCTGGCACCTACCCTGTTTTCGTTGTTTATTAACGGTGTAGTACACTACTTTGAGGACCACCCCACTGACGCACCAAAACTAGATGGACAAAGGGTTCCTCTACTCATGTTCGCTGACGACACCCTGATATTATCTAAAACTCATCAGGGACTACAACGGGCGTTATATCGCTTTGAGGCTTTTTGCAGTGAACATGAGTTAGAGATTAATGTGGACAAAACTAAATTTATGGTCCTTCATGGGGCAGGTGATGTTGCAGCAAAAGTGTCTATGGGGGGGAAGCCACTAGAACAGGCCAATGTTTTTACTTATTTGGGCATTACCATTGGCGAGAAAATGAGCTGGGCCCCCCAGATGAAGCTTTTGGCTTTAAAACATTCACAGTTGGCGGGAGCACTATTAAGAGAACACAGGTTATCCACCAGCAAACCTATAGCCCCAGTAATCAAGTTGTACTCAACAAAAATAGCCCCAGCCGTTTTATACGGTGCAGAAATCTGGGGGAATTGCAACTTGTCAGACCTAATACTGGCCCAGAATAAATTTTTCAGATCGCTAGTAGGACTCCCACAATCGACCCCACAAATTCCCCTACTGTTTGATCTTGGCTGCAACCCAATTGAGGATGTTGTCAAGCTAAAAATGTTATATTTCTGGAGAAGGTTGTGGACGAATCAGGAATTAGTCCAATTTTCTAAGGCCCTACTCGAAGTAAGGGGGTTGGACCATCACAATAAGATTTCATGGCTAAAAACCATCAAAAACCTCCTTATTGATATGGGCATGAGAGACCTCTGGTTTTCTCCGTCATCTATTGTTATCCCAACAAAATCAGATTTAAGAGTGGCTTTCTGGTGTTTGGTCAAATCAAGAAGGAATAACACACTATTGGACTCTCCTTTGACCAGAGCCTTTTTGGACTTTAAAGACGAACCTTCTCTTGAAGCTTATTGGGACCTGATCACCAAGCCCAGAGATCGTAGGCTGTTTCATCAGTTCAGGGTGGAAACGCTCCCTTTAAGGGATTTTACCAGAAAATGGAAAACAGGCCTGGGAGACAGGTGCCCGTTCTGCCCTGATCATTCTGAAAACATAAGCCATCTCCTTTATGTCTGCCCAGCTTACCAACTACCTAGAAACACATGGCTCAAACCCTTGTGTCGTTCACTGGGCACAGCCTCTGCCCTGTCTGCTAAAAGGTTGTTAAAAATTGGTGACAAAGACTTAATTATTGTTGGAGTAGCCAAATTTCTTAGTTGGTCTTGGGCAATCAGGGAAAGGAGCGGAGGATTGTAGCCCAACTTAGCTTCCCTCCATTTTACTTATAAAGCTGATTTTATGACCATTTTATGAATTGTGTTATCACATTTTAATTATGATGTTATTAACTTGATTGTTGCATTTTAAATCGATTTGTATAGTATGTCTTTTAAGATGAATAATCATAAATAAAGACTTTTTGAATGATGATGATGATAGGTGTGTGAGTACATATGATGAGTGAGTACATGTATGAGTGACTGTATAGGACTGTTGGTGAATGAGTGGATGTGTATGTGGATCTTAGAATTACTGAATAGGTTGTTGTAACTGGTATTGGTATGTCCATTGTTTTGAACATTGTAGTTTCTATTTTTGAATGTGTGTATCAAAGGTTATATTAGGGGAAGAGGAGGTCTGCCACTCTATCACAAGGATGATGTCATCAGTGATGTCATTAGTGATGTCATTTGAGATGTCATCAGTGATGTCATGAGTGATGTCACTGACCATGTCATGAGTGATGTAATATGTGACGTCATCAGCAGTGCATTGCGGGCGCGCGAGTTATAGTTAGCTGAACTAACTATAACGGGGGAATTTCAATGGTTTTGTACGAGTGAAAAGTCCACCTAACTATAACGCCCCTGAAACCTATGGTTTTTTCAGTGAATTTCTAAGGTTTTTTAAATGCTAATTCCTAACAATAACGTGCCTGAAACCTATGGTTTTTTCAGTGAATTTCAAAGGTTTTTTAAATGCCAATTTCTAACTGTGCCTACAGAGATAGGACATGTGAAGAAAGTAGAAAAAACGCACAGAAAGAAAAAAAAGAAATGCAGAAAGAAGCAACAGAAGTCCTCAAAGACGAAGAAAAGTGCAGGAAGAAGGATAACGTGCAGAAAGAACAAACAGAAGAGCAGAAAGAAGCCTTGTTGCAAAATCATCCTGTACCCTCAACTGTTTCAGAAGGATACTGGTGGTAACTGAGTCTGACTAACCAGTCCTAGAGCCAGTGCTATGTTAAAAGACACTCAGAATACAGTGAAAACACCTACATACACTAGGGAACACTATGCGTTGGGGTCCCCCTGTGATCAGCATGACCTCCTCTGTAAGCCCCTAGTATATAATAGGGCAGGGGATTAAAACTACCTCTTAAAACGCGCCACAGGGCGTGTTTGCACACGTCACCTCAGGCCCCGTCCCCTCACTTCCCCACTGTGTAAACACGCCCTGTGGCCGTTTTAAGTTGGGAGATTAAGTCCCCTTGAATCCTGAGGGTCCCTAGGGTCCAACTAGACCACTAGGTACCTCCAGTATGCGCCACAGAGCTGCGTTGCAGAGAGGTGTAAAAAGTGGCACGGCCTGGACCACCTCTCTGCAATGCAGCTCAGTGGCGCTTACTGGAAGCACCTGGTGGGCTAGTTAGCCCCCAGGGGCCCTCAGGATTGAAGGGGAATTATTTCCCCAACTTAAAACGCGCCACAGGGCTTATTTGCACACGTTAACTCAGGCCCCGTCCCCTCCCTTCACCACTGTGTAAACACGCCCTGTGGTCGTTTTTAGTTGGGAGATTAAGTTAATTTGAATCCTGAGGGTCCCTACGGTCCAACTAGCCCACTAGGTACCTCCAGTATGCGCCACAGAGCTGCGTTGCAGAGAGGTGTAAAAAGTGGCACGGCCTGGACCACCTCTCTGCAACGCAGCTCAGTGGCGCTTACTGGAAGCACCTGGTGGGCTAGTTGGCCCCCAGGGGCCCTCAGGATTGAAGGGGAATTATTTCCCCAACTTAAAACGCACCATAGGGCGTGTTTGCACACGTCACCTCAGGCCCCGTCCCCTTCCTTCCCCACTGTGTAAACATGCCCTGTGGCCGTTTTTTAAGTTGGGAGATTAAGTCCCCTTGAATCCTGAGGATCCCTAGGGGCAAAATAGCCCACTAGGTACGTCCAGTAAGCGCCATTGCAGAGAGGTGTAAAAAGGGGCACAATCTGCACCACCTCTCTGCAACGCAGAGCAGTGGCACTTACTGGAAGCACCTGGTGGGCTAGTTGGCCCCCAGGGTCCCTCAGGATTGAAAAGGAATTATTTCCCCAACTTAAAATGCGCCACAGGGCGTGTTTGCACACGTCACCTCAGGCCCCGTCCCCTCCCTTCACCACTGTTTAAACGCGCCCTGTGGCCGTTCTAAGTTGAGAGATTAAGTCCCCTTGAATCCTAAGGGTCCCTAGGGTCAAACTAGCCCACTAGGTACCTCCAGTAAGCGCCACAGAGCTGCGTTGCATAGAGGTGTAAAAAGGGGCGTGGCCTCAGAACACCTGTCTGCAACGCAGCTCCCTAGCGCACACTGGAGATACCTGTTGGGCTAGTTGGCCCTCAGGGACCCTCAGTATTGAAGGGGAATTAATTCCCCAACTTACAACTGGCCAGGGGGCGCGTTTGGAGAGTACTGCAAGGAGGGGGCGTGGCCTCCAGCGCGATGCCCCCTTCTTTTTCTAATTTACTGGCCCTGGGGACCCCATCCCCCAGGGCCTGCACCCTAATTTTTTTTGTTGAAAAAAATAAATTTGGCCCTACCAAGGCCTTAATCGGCCCCGGGGACCCCAACCCCCTGGGTCATGGCCTTTTTTTAATTTAAATTCTTTAGGAGGGGGCTGCGTTGCCCCCCTCCTCAGGCCACTTAAGGCTCCGTGGACCCCATCCCCCGGGGCCGGCCTTTGTTTTTTATTATTTTAAAAATATATATATTTATAGAAACACCTAGGACATGCTGGACAAACCGTATGTACCTATCACCATGACGATTTGCGTGATATTCATTAAAAGGCGACTATGCATAGAATTAATCCACATGGAATGTATTTACACCGCTAGTGAAGCTCTGACGTGTCTGACGCCCTACCGTGCCTAATCCCGGAGCCACGCCGGTGGGTACTCTCCAAGTAGACACCCTTGTCGTTTATTTATACAAACATGGGTAGCTATTGACGGGCACATTTAATATACACGCACACCAAGCCATTCAAAGGGGATTCTACAAAAATTCGACCAAACTATGCAAGAAACCCCCCTCACGGTTAATAAAAAACACATCCACCGCCGGATGTGTAATACTTTTTATTTTACTCTCTGGAAAGGAGACAAACCTCACTTGAGAGTCACAGCGTGCTCGTGGCTGAGCCCAATGCTGTGTTACACCCACCAGTGCCCGCCGATTTCCTCACAACTCTGTGTTGTATTCCACCAGCTAGTGCGTATTCTATGACACTCTCTAGCCCATGTGCACTGTAACACCACCCCGTGAATATGTCATGCCACACTTGCCTTCGCACGGGTTATATTGCCCCATCTAACGTGCCTTCCTCGATGTGTATGTTATAACGCACAGCGCTATGCCATACATATTACAATCTGGGATCCATATCTTTGTCACAGGGCATATGCAACGTTACACTCCCCAGCACATATTTTATATTACAACTTTAGAGACTAGTTATGTTACACAACACTGCCCTGTGCATATTACATTTCAAGGCGCATATCGCATAGCACGCGCTAGTACCTGTGCTATCTCGCGCTCTCCAATGAATCTGTCATTGCGCACAATGTATTGCATATTATATTTCATGCCCCGGTTCATCTTATATCACACTTTTTGGTGCATAGTTTATACCATATACTACATCTAGTTTTCATTTTCAATCGTGCTCTCAGGACTATGTTCTATATAACACTGCGTCCACCTACCCTTTTCACGGGCATTACATTTTGCGATGGGGGTGGAGGGTCAGGGGGTGTTTCTGCCAAGTGAGCCCGGAGTCACAGTCACAAACGTCCTCTTCTTCCTGAATAAAAGTGAGATTATGCTGCATACTTTGAGAAAATTCGGTTTTTGATCGTGATCGAATCGACCCACCATTTTGTGCTCCGCCGCCATTTTGTGTTGCCCTCACTCAGGCAGCACGGCGAACAAAGTCTATTCTGCTTTTCCTGCAGCTTCGTGTCGAAATAAGCCTTCTGCCTCTATTTACAAAGCTGGTGTTAGGACTGGCCGAGTACACTAATCCCTGTCTGGTTTTCCTAATCCCCGTCTCAACTATCTGTTGGTTCACACTATTCTCTTCTGACTTAATCTTATCGTCTGGCCTTCGCTGTCCTCTGCTAGCATTCTCTCGTTTCACAACTGTCCTCCAAAACACACAAACGTATCTCGCCACCTGCAAGTTGGTTGCAGATCTGTTAATGAATTAGTTCGAGGGAGGGGTGACAAACACAGTCGGAGGAGAGGCTTCGTTGAGTTATCTGATACTTTGTTTTCAAACCTTTTCTATTGGTTCTGTTCTGTTTTCCAACTTTTCTTATTGGCTCTTTCTTGTATGTCTTGGGTGTGTATTTGGTTAATGTATATTTCACATATGTACTATATAAGATTGTGCGCCACGGAGTGAAGTGGCAGTCTCCTGAGAACCTACCTCGTGTACTTCTGGGATAACTGTACTAACTGCAGCTAATAAATCCGATCTTCTAACGCCTAACAGAGTGTCCCGTGTCTCTGTGTAGCTGAGCAGGAGAACCCCGGAGATTAAGGTGTACCCTGCGCCGCCAGGCCCAAAAGGTTCTGGTTCTTCAACTTGTTCATATTTTAAGTAGTTCGCACAGACACACATTTTAAAAACAATAAAGTTCCTAATACTCACCTTCTCTGAACAGTTAGCTTGCTGCCCCATCCACCTCCTCTGTTGTCTGAATCCATGGACTAGCCTCCTCCCTCCTGCCATTCATGGTCTGATGTGCTGCCACTGCCCTCCATTTAGCATGATGTACCAGTCCACTCCTCCTGCCCTCCATTGCCCAATTCTATGGCCCATCATTGACCTCCTGCTTAGCCTCTGTGCTTAGCTTGCTGCCCCTATTCTCCTTCCCCCTGCCCTCCGATGTCTTTGTGCATGCCCCTGCTCCATCCTTTTTGCCCACTATGTTCCATGGACCTGCCACTCCTATCTACTCTGAGTGTTCTGTTGAGCTGCCACTCCCCTCCCACCTGACTAGCATTGTCAGATGACTGTAACCTGTCCCTGCCACCTCCACCCTGCCTGTCCACATGCCATGCCCCTATCCCCTTCCTCCTGTCCTCCATGGTTCATTTTACTGCCACACCCTTCTGCCCTCCCTGATCTGTTGTGCTGCAACTGCTCCTCCTGCCTGCCCGCACGGTCTGTTGTGAGGCCCCTTCCCCTGAACTCTCTTGTCTGTGCCCAGGTCCTGACCCTCCCTTCTATCCTCCATGGTCCTTTGTGCATGCCCCTGCACCCTCCTTCTTGCCCATCATAGCCATTGTGCTGCCACTAACCCTCCCGCTCGCCATGCATGGTCTTCTGTGCTGCCATGGCCCCTCCCACCTTCCCTGTGTGGTCAGCTAGCTGCCCCTGACCCACTCCCACCTTCCCTCCATGGTCTGTGTGTATGCCACCATAGTCTCATTGTTGCTCTCCATGGTGTGTCTTGTTTCTAGTGCCCATCCTGTCTGACCTCCATGGTCATCTTGCTGCTCCTGCCCTACCACCTTGCCCCCAGCCCTCTGTTCCCATGTGCAGACCCCCTATTCCCTCCCTCCTGGCTTGTCTGTTCCATTGTAAGGCCCCTGATCCGTCCCTCCTGCTCGTTATGGTCTGTTATGCTGCAGCTTTCTCTCCTGTCTGTCCATTATGGTCAGCTAGCTACCATTGCCACTTTCCCATCTGTTCTCTGTTGTCCATGTGCATGGTCCTGCGTCCTCCCTATTGCTTTCTATGGATTGTTGTGCTGCACTCCCGTCCTGCATGCGCTGTGTGGTGTATTGTGCTGCTGCAAACCCTGATGCCTGGCCTGTAGGGTCAGTTTGGTGCACCTCTCCATGTCCCTCCTGTCCTCTGTTATCCGAGTCCATGTCCCTACCCCAATTCCTCCTGCCTACCATGATTCAATGTACCATACTTGCGAACATTTTGAACTTGGTATGAGGGAGATTTTGAAAAAAACTGGGGTATTGATTTTCCCCTTTGAGTTACATTGAAAAAGAGGATATTGTAGACAGGAGACAGATCAAATAAAACCCATTTGAGCTTAAAAACATTGGACGTTTCCTGGCTGAAACGGGTCTGTTGGCATGTATGGTTGTACTACCGCTGCCTCTTCCTTCTGCCCACAATGGTCTATTATATTGCCACAGCCTCTCTTGCCAGTCCTTTATTGTTGGTTTGTTGCCCCTGCCCCCCTTTCCACTGCCCTCCATTGTCTGTTGTGCTGCCACTGCCCTTCCTGCCTGCCCAGTGTGGTCAAATTGTTGCCTCTGCACTCTCCTACCTGCCTTCGATTTTCAGAGTCCGTGCCCCTGGCCTCTGCCTCTCAACAGTATCCCAATGAACAAGTAGATTGCTAACATTCTATATTTATTACAAAAGTGTGGAACGCCTGACGTCATCTTGATGTAATCAAAACTGTAATACCTAGAGTATTTCCTTTAGAAATTACATATATGAGAGGGTCTTATTTGCATCAAAATTATGGTTAGTGCTCTAAAAAACTAAAATGAGGACATATTTTCTGAGTTTTCAAATAGCGACAAAGAACTTTTAAATTATTTGTAATCTTTATGTTTTTTTATCCAGTTGACCACTTGATTAAATGTTGCACCTTGGCGAGAGGATGTGGTGTTACTTCCAGAGCTGCAGACTTTGCAACTGGGGAACCAGGTTGGAGTTTCTGCTTCAGCTCAACATTCTGTGATTGTGGTCAAATCACTTAATCTCTCCATGTCTACAACCAAAATGAATTTGATCTTGTGTGATGTAACCACTGCTCATGTAAAGCATTCCAATACCTGACAACTCTGCACTATATAAAACTGCAAATACACAAAAAATAAGTGTTTTGCACACTTCTGTCATTGGGCTACATGTGGGCTACATCTGGGTGATATTTGTGCTGCATTTAGGCTCTTTTGTGTCTGGTGGCCATCTTGGGAGATTTATTTGTTATGAAGTTTCCTAATTTCCTCATTTACTGCAGTCTCCTTAGTAGGAAATGCTTTCAGTTTTTTACTTTGATTCCATCAAGAAGGTATTCAGATATGTCACACATTTGCCATAAATTCTAAATGTTAGCACTCTAGTTGCTCATTAGATCACTGTAGTAAAGCTACTGCTCACCACGGAAGTCTGCTGCTGGTATTAAAAGTGCATGTTTCAGTCTGCATATCAGAATTTTTTAATGAAATAGAAGAGGATTTGAGAAGTCACTCAAAATGTGCCCTAATTTTTCTTTCTTCAGCACTAATCATCATTTCTATGGCAAAATGAACCCCCTCATTGTGTTCCTTTTTAAATTAAATGTTTTAAGTGTTACCAGTTTATTCCAATCAAGATGGCTTCAGGTGTGCCATACGTTTGTCATAAGTAAGACAGTAAGCGCTCTAGTTGTTCTTAAGAACACTCTGGGACATTCTGTCATTAGGCTATACTTGGGCTACATCTGGGTGATATTTGGGCTACATTTGGGCTCTTTTGTCTCTCGTGGCCATCTTGGGAGATTTATTTGTTATGAAGTTTCCTAATTTCCTCATTTACTACAGTCTCCTCAGTAGGAAATACTTTCAGTTTTTTACTTTGATTCCATCAAGAAGGCATTCAGATGTGTCACAAATTTGCCATAAATTCAGAATGTTAGCATTCTAGTTGCTTATTAGATCACTGTAGTAAAGCTACTGCTCACCAGGGAAGTCTGCTGCTGGTATTGAAAGTGCATGTTTCAGTCTGCATGTTAGAATTTTTTAATGAAATAGAAGAGGATTTGAGAAGTCACTCAAAATGTGCCCTAATTTTTCTTTCTGCTGCACTAATCATACTTTCTATGGCAAAATGAACCCCCTCATTTTGTTCCTTTTTAAATTAAATGTTTTAAGAATTACCACTTTATTCCAACCAAGATGGCTTCAGGTGTGCCATACGTTTGTCATAAGTAGGACTGTTAGCGCTCTAGTTGTTCTTTAGAACACTCTGGGAAGCTTCAGTAGAACACAAAGGAATCAACTGACAGTCTCTGCCCTTGTTGGATGTACATGTTTTACTGAGAATGTCAGACTTCATTCTCACATGACTGAGAAAGATAATGTGAATTCACAGAAAATATGCTCTCAGTTAGCTTATAGATCACCTTCCAAACCTCTGTGGGAAAAGCATGAGAAAATAGTTTTCTCTCAAACATGATTCATGATATCACAGCAGAAGGCTTTTTCACATGGTAAAATCACCTTAGAACACACCACAATTCCTAAAATGAGTATGGTACCATCAACAAATGATTTATAATGTAACTAAAGTCTTAAAACCTTCTATTAACTGCAATGCTTTTTAATGAGGTGCTATCATGTATATTGGTCCCAAGATGGCTGCCAACACTTCTTGGATGAAGTGCTGACAGCCAATCAGATCTCACGATGAGATGTGTGGTTAGGCTCCACCCAGATATATATGTGATTTTACTTTTGATTTTCTCAGGAACTACTGAACGGATTTACACCATTTAAGCAAAAGGCACATGCCTGACCTGAGGACTACCTCTTTGCCAAATTTCAAGTAATTCTGTTCAGCCGTTCGGGCTGTACCTTCGACTAAAGGTCCTATGGGAAAATGCATGGGGAAAATGCGTTTTGGGACCCCTTTTTTCTCACCCGAGACTTTCAGGGTAGGAGCTGAGCGGAGCGCCCCATTAGTTTAGAAAATTTCACAAAGATAAGTCAACCGGCGCCAAAGTTATTCAAAATAGAATTTTCAGATTTCCTACAGGAACTTGGTCCTAACTATAACTATCTACTGGCGACCGCCAGTAGATAATATATTTTAAATGATGAGTTAAAAGTGTAGATCGTGTCAACAATCAATAAGTTAATAAAATAACTTAATATACTTTTTTTTGTCTGCACATTTTTTAACTGCTTGTTACATTGCAGCTGAGGCAGTTACGTTTTGCAAATCTACTGATGGGTAAAAAACTAACGGAAGTGGTGCGGTGGCTAAGCTGTCTACTTCCAAAGTGGGTTCTAATCTATGCTTCTGCTTTTGAGTGTATATTGTGTAGTTCACCACTATACACTTCCTGGCTCTGTTACTGTAGTATGCTCTTTTTTTGTCACTGGTGTTCTATCATTCTTTTCCTCTGCTCCTCCTTTTGTGGTTTTCTCTCTGTCTCTGCATCAAAGTTAGAGGAAAAATAAGTGCCAGTCTCCAAAAACACGTGGAGGTGGGCCAAACCTGCCCTCACCACGGCTTAAATTAAGCACTGGTCATTGCAAAATATACATATGTAGTTCATGTAGGCTTATAGCAGTTTTCTTCATGTGTATGCTTATTGAGAGGTTTTTTTAAATTAAAAAAGTGTTAACTTTATCAAAACGAAATGTAAGAATCTAAATGTAAAGGCCCCAGAAGTTAAGGTTTCTCCCAAAGCATGTTTCTATGTCTGTCAAAGAGCTAGCATGAAAACATTTTTGAGTATGAATATATTGGTACAGGTGCTTCAGGTCAGCCGTTTTCATTGTTTTGGCCTCTTTAACTCCAGTCACTCATTATGCTTACGCCTACTAAAACATGCAGCATGGGCCTCCCTCTTAGGACCTTTTCCTTTTGTCACTGACAGTGCCTGATTACCAGTACACAATTGGCTTAAAAGTATACAGAAGTTCCAGGGATTGTTCAACAGTACTTTACTTAAGCAGTACTCTTTCTTTTCATTCTATTATTTAGTATTACAATATTTTTCTTAAGTCCTTTTTAGTGGGCCTTAACTGTCTTCAGTTTACAGTAATTCAAACCCTAGGTACCTTTACTTTGCTCAAATAGTAATTGTATATCCAGGTGAAGTGCACTAAGACAGTTTATATGCCTATAATAAGTGCTCATGGAAAGATACTTGCAGCAGCTTCTCAACACTAGATCGGTTGGATTTGCAATGCTTGTTTGATGCTAGTTAAGTATAAGTTGGGGATTTGTTTCAATATACGAGAATACATATGCAAGGCAAAAGATTAGGTGTATTAACTAAATTGTAGACTTGTAACTTACAGCTTGGACTCTAATCCTGACTCCACCATGTTTCTATATGTCATTTGAATCTGGGGTAATTGCATTGCCTCGAGCTTGACATTGTGGATTTGTACAAAATGTGATTGTAAATAAGTGAAGTGTAATGCTACTGGAAATACAAATCCCCAACTGGTGTTTGTTACTCTGTTGCTATCCTGATAAGTTTGTGCAGTATAAGTGCCAATTCATGAAACAGTGCTGTTCTTTAATTTAAAGCTTTCTTTAAATATCCTGGCAGAAGTGGCTTAAAATAAATTGTTTGACAAAGTGGACTATATGTTAGTACTGAAGTGGAATAAAAGTTCGAAATGCAGTTTAACGAGCATTGGGCACAGAAACACAATAGGTAAGTGCTGAAGACCACTTTTTATAGACCTGCTCTGAAACATTTAAATATTTTCTATGGCATACACAACAACCTATCACTTTCTGTGGTAGTTTAGTATAGATGTGGGGTTGGGAGTTAGTGTAATTTTAAATGATTTTATCTAATTGCTGTATCAAAATAGAAAATGTGTTCAAATAGGTTGATACAGTCTCAGAGCCCACAGTTTACATGGCATGCATTTGTGATGATCCCATTTTTGACCTCCCTACCCAAAAGACACAGGTGGCGATTACGATCCGGTAAAAAATTTCCCCGTGCGACTCGTATCCGGTCTTTTTACCGTACGAATCGTACAAGTGCCGTACGAACTGGCAATCACGATTCGCATGGTAAAAAGTCCATACGAACCGCATTGGGAATCATTCCCCACACGTCCTCGGGTCGGAAAATGTGTCCGACACGTCCTCGTACGATTTACCCGTGTATGTACGGTGCGTACCCCCAGCGCGTAGCGCTGGGGGTACGCACCGTACATACACGGGTGGGGGTACGACTTGAACGTACACGGGGGGTTCGACTCGAACGTACACGGGGGGTACGACTCGAACGTACACGGGGGGTTCGACTCGAACGTACACGGGGGGTTCGACTCGAACGTACACGGGGGGTTCGACTCGAACGTACACGGGGGGTACGACTCGAACGTACACGGGGGGGTTCGACTCGAACGTACACGGGGGGGGTACGACTCGAACGTACACGGGTGTACATACAGGGGGGTTCAGCGCGTACGTACGGGGGCTGGGGGGGTCGGCGCATACGTACGGGGGCTGGGGGGGGTCGGCGCGTACGTACGGGGGCTGGGGGGGGGTCGGCGCATACGTACGGGGGCTGGGGGGGTCGGCGCGTACGTACGGGGGCTGGGGGGGTCGGCGCGTATGTACGGGGCTGGGGGGGGGTCGGCGCGTACCGGGCCACCTACTCTGGTCGATTCGCGCCGTACTTCGCTTTTCCGGCACTTTTTGGGTGCCGTGAAAATATTGCCGTCCGGACTGCTGTCTGTTCGAATCGTAATTCCTGGGTCGTGAAACGCTGCCTGAAAGCGTCCCGACGTCACGTCGCAGCATTCCCGGATCACATTCGTATGTATATTTTCGTCGGTCGGTGTTTTTTACGATTCGTACGGAAATGGTGTTTCCGTGCGAATCGTAATTCCATGTTTGTAGAGTTTTACGACCGGGTACGAGTCGGACGGGGAATACGCTCCGACCGACGGTTCGTACCCGGTTTTTACCGGATCGTAATCGGCACCACAGTCTTTTTACTTATCCTAAGTCCTCTTACCAGCACCTACTTCTGTGATCTAGGAATCCTAACCAGAATACAAAAAATAAATAAAACAAAAATGCAATTAGAAAAAGTAACAAAGTATACATTATATGGCGCACCCTGCAAACTATCACTGCAAGGCACTTGAGTGTGCCTGCAGAGAGTGATGCCAGAAAAAAAAATGATAAAAAAAAAAAGAAAGGGAAAATAAAGTGCAGAGCA
Organism: Triturus cristatus; assembly: GCF_964204655.1. Classification (NCBI taxonomy): domain Eukaryota; kingdom Metazoa; phylum Chordata; class Amphibia; order Caudata; family Salamandridae; genus Triturus; species Triturus cristatus. The sequence goes on from NC_140591.1 coordinate 801,144,518, forward strand.
AATTTGTAGGTTGTGGAACGGCCTTACGTTAACCTTTATTACTGGCATATGGGTGTATTCCCATCTGGAAGAGGGGTTTGAGGAGAGAATTTCTTATATCAAGGCTCTTCAAGTTTAATAGTTTTCGTGGTTAAACGATATTTTTACAGCGGAACATTTTGATACAAAATCTCCTTTCGCTAGATATAATTGTACCTTAAATTAATTGAAAGCATAAATATTACAGGACACCTGCCAAAGAAACAGGGACTTTCCCAAGAGTTTTCAGAGTTGAAATGGTAAGATGGATGTAACACTACTCCAGGAAGCTGGGGCATGCCCCCTAAAATAATTCTCTATTCTAACATGAGAGCTAATTAGTTTATTACATTTTTCTAAAAACTATTTCCACCCTTCAGAGTTTGTGTTTATATAAGAAAGAAAATGTTTACTTTTTGGGAAAAGAGAACCTTTCAGCTTAGTTTGTTGCAAAGACATGGTCATCTTTTGCCATATTTGTCAGGAAACACTGGTGAATTATCTCTGTCAGAGCTGCCAAATAGCTATGGTCAAACCCCTGACAAGGCACCATGGTCTTAGGAAGTGTGGGGGATGCAGGTGATATATCCCACAGATTTTGCAATGTGGGGGACAAGGTGGGGGAGGGACACAAGTTGGGAGGGGGGAAGAGCGACAACCCTGCAGTTTTAAAAGAGACAGCAATGTAGCTGTCCCTGTTTAAAGTTATTTTTTTTTCAGTGCATTAAAAGCAGGGGGACTTAAAAACGAATGAAGTTTAAATGGGATGCTGACTTAGTCAGCATGTCTCTTTTCTCAAATACAAGAACACTATGCCCGTTGCTCTAAAAGGACCACAGATCCCCTGCCTCATCCGCCTCCTGTGCTGTAACCAGGCTGCTAAAGCTTTTAGGGCACAGGATTCTTATCTGATGAGTCTGGTGGACTCTAGTATGTCACAGGCCATACACAGCTTTTCAGAAGTAAAGGAGGATTTGTTTATTTTAGGTTTTGCCTGCTCAGCGCTTGCAAAATCAATTGAATTTAATGTATCTTTAAAGGGGCTTCCCTTATCAGTTCCCAAGGCCAAAGTACTCATCCAAATCTACTTTATGGTTAAAATCTTTTTATTGAAATAAATGTCAAGCATTGTATACTAGCAAGAGAGCAGTGCAACCAATTGGGCCATGCAGGGCCCCAGTGCGAACGAATGACATATAAGATAACAAGGTGAAACGATCTATAGAAATAAGAACAGAAATACAATCCCCCACCATAACGCAAGAGTAGGAAGAAAGGAAAAAGAAAAGGAGTAGGATAGCGCTCTCCCTCCTCCCCCACCACCCCCCCAACCCAACCCAGCCCATCTATATGTGAGTGGCACCCTAGCCTGAGAGGCTAACCCTGACGTGTGAGTATTTGGTGGTGCAAAGCGCAGAAGGCGCAGGTAACTCGGGCATGTCAATTCCCTAAAGTCCTGTGCCAAGAGAGCCAGGAAAGGTTGCCATAGTTTGCTAAATCCCGAGCCTTTGCCGCCCATGGTGAGCGAAATCTTTTCCATGCATAATATATGCCACAGTCGGTGAAACCACCCGGTGAGTGTTGGAATACGTGCGGATTTCCAATGTATGAGAATGTTTTGTGTGGCAGTGCCCAGCGCAAGCGCGATTTGTTTCTCCCCTCATGTATTTCCGAGAATAGGTGAGCGGATTAGGAACCCCCAAAAGCACATACTCTGGGAGTCGAGGAAGCTCTGTGTCTAAATACCTATCGATGTCATCGAGGACTTGAGTCCTGTAGGGTGTCAGATTTTCACACTCCCATAGTAGATGGACAAGTGTACCCACTTTCCCACACCCTCTCCAACAATCCGGACTATGTGCACTGTCAAAGTGGTGCATGCCCTCGGGGGTGTAATACCAGTAATATGCGAGCTTAATAAAGGTTTCAGTGAGACCTATGTGAGTCGCAGTGTGTCGCGCCCTATAGCAGACCCCCTCCCATTCCTTGCTAGTGAGATCGCGACCCAAGTCTCTTTCCCATCGGGCCCGACCTGCATGAATGGTATAAATATAGCGGGACAGAAGCATTCCATACAGGTCCGAAATTAACTTCTTTTCTGAAGAACGTGTGATAAGCCATCTCTCATACTGGGTGAGATGTCTATGGGCCTGCAATCTATTATCCGGGTGTGAGGCCCAGTGCCGGAGCTGCAGATAGTGCAAGCGCTCAGATTCAGGGAGACCATAATCAGTGCGTAACTGTGTGAAGGGCACAACCCCATCAGCGTCGTACAGAGTCCCTAGTGCACGGCAACCAGTGGTTCTCCTAAGAGGGAAGGAGGTCTTGCCCATCCCCCCCCAAATCTACTTTAGTGGATGGAACTTTTCGTTCATTAAGGCTGCACAGCATGTAGTTTACAGATACTTATCTTCCCCTAGCTGCACACTTTTACAACACTTCTCAACTACTAAAGCTGTTCACACTGTTTAAGCCCCATTCCCTGTTCAGACTTCAGGGACTGTTAACTATAAGATTAGATCTCTTGTCAGGGAAAAGGCAGACCACTTCTAACCGTATGCGGGAATGCTTGCTTATTTATTACTTTATGTAAAGCAGATGCTTTAGCCTTAGAACGTCTGTTGCATTTCCTATTAATGCATTAGTACCTTTCTTTGCACTTTGTAGGCATTATCGGATTGATTTTACTAATATACAGGCAGTCACAATTTCAGTTAAAAGGGGCTTCATTTAAATGTTGCAGCAGGTGCAGTGGTACCTGGGCCTAAAGTTGTCATAACTCTACTAAACACCAAATGTTGCTATATCTTACTAATAAACAGGCAGTCAGTCAGTCAGTCAATACTTTATTTCGGCTGTATTTAGCCATAAAAGTCAAATACATGAACAACAATACATATAACTCATGACATACAATTTACATACAATTAATGAGGGTGAATAATTCTCCATGGTTAAGCAATACCAGATAAAATATAAATAAGCATATTAAATTATCTAAAAGCCAGAGTCAATAAAATTAACAATGCTAAAACTGAGGTAGACTTAGTAAGTTAAAACTATGAGCAGGATGATCCTTAATTCCTCCTTCTACAACTACAATTTGTGACCAGAGCGTTTCCTGATGATATATACGTTGAGTAAAAATCTACTTATACCATATACCATCACTTGAGAGGAATTAGATTTTAATATGCGTTCCGCTACTTTGTATGACTCAACCCCCATATTTCTAAAAAGGGGTTTAATCCAAGAGGTCCTCGGTTACTTATAAGCAGTGCAAAAAAACAGTATGTGGGGAGTATCTTCCCTGGTCCCAAGAGAACACATAGTACACGCTTCCAGGCCATTTTCCCCAGCCCACCTACATGTATAGGAGTTTAACAATAACACCCCATACCTAAATTGTAGGTAGAGAGATTTTGCTAGAGGGGGGGCAATCGCATCCATGAATTCCTCAAAGTTAGGTGAATCTTTTACATTTGAAAAATGTTGAGACAAAATACCTATACGAGAGCCCAGAATTATTTCACCATTAACATGGGACCAAAAGGTAACTTTAAAGAGTTTTTTAGAAGACTGGGTTAAATTGTGGGGCTCCTCCCAGAAGTTAAGGAGTCCTAATCTCTTGAGTGACGTGAAAATAAACTTCAACCATGGGGTTTTCAAATACACGTCCAGTTTAATCAATTCAATCAAACCAGCCTTGTAATCTCTCAACTCAGGGGTTGACCATACTCTAATCCAATACAATAGTGGTCTTAATAAAGCTAAGTGCTCTGTTCTTTTAAGGTTAATATCTAAAAACAAGGGAACAACGGGAGTACGAGTCGGTACTTTAAGTAGACTCCGCACAAATTTATTTTCAATCAGCGCGAATTTGGCGGAGTTACAGTATCCCCAAATCTCGGCACCATAAAGGGCTGTTGATTGAGCCTTAGCTTTAAAAACCTCCAGTGCCGGTGAGATGGCTTTGGAGCTACTTGCTCCGTGAACCTTTAGGATAGGAAGTGAGTTTTGTTTGAGGGACAATAGACTTTTGTTCTGCTGGCCTCGCCAAGTCAATCTATTGTCTAACAACAAACCCAAATAATTAAAACTTTCTACCTGTTCCAGTATACGGTTCTCTAAGAACAAGTTTTTCCTAGGCGTTTTTGTTGGGTTTAAAGCCATATATTTTGTTTTGGTTGGGTTGATTTCTAACCCCTTTTCCACACAATAGTTTTGAAAGGAATTAACCAAATTTTGCAAACCTCTCGGGGTCTGGGAAATAAGGATAGTATCATCCGCGAAAAGCAAGGAAGTGATTGGTTCACCATCTAGCTTCGGGGAGTCATGGGCACAATTCCTCAAGTAACATCAGATTGGTCGCACACTGCTACACCTACCAGTCGTGTTCCCCCAATGAAAATGGTCCCTGAAGGTCAGCGTCGGCGGATACACCTATGCTCAAGAGTGCGTGCAAGTATGCATGGCGTGTGCCATCCCTGGACACGTGTTTCGAGGTAGTTGCCTCTCGTCAGCAGGGAGTAGGAAAATGAGAGTGGGGTTGCTGTGTAAGCTGCTAAAAACATAATCAGGTCTAGTACCTCTCTTAGCGTGCAGGTGCGTAACCATGAGTCCGTCGACTCCACCGGCTCAAGGGAGCCTGAATATAAAGTTACATCAGATTGGTCGCACACTGCTACACCTACCAGTCGTGTTCCCCCAATGAAAATGGTCCCTGAAGGTCAGCGTCGGCGGATACACCTATGCTCAAGAGTGCGTGCAAGTATGCGTGACGTGTGCCATCCCTGGACACGTGTTTCGAGGTAGTTGCCTCTCGTCAGCAGGGAGTAGGAAAATGAGAGTGGGGTTGTTGTGTAAGCTGCTAAAAACATAATCAGGTCTAGTACCTCTCTTAGCGCGCAGGTGCGTAACCATGAGTCCGTCGACTCCACCGGCTCAAGGGAGCCTGAATATAAAGTTACATCAGATTGGTCGCACACTGCTGCACCTACCAGTCGTGTTCCCCCAATGAAAATGGTCCCTGAAGGTCAGCGTCGGCGGATACACCTATGCTCAAGAGTGCGTGCAAGTATGCGTGGCGTGTGCCATCCCTGGACACGTGTTTCGAGGTAGTTGCCTCTCGTCAGCAGGGAGTAGGAAAATGAGAGTGGGGTTGCTGTGTAAGCTGCTAAAAACATAATCAGGTCTAGTACCTCTCTTAGCGCGCAGGTGCGTAACCATGAGTCCGTCGACTCCACCGGCTCAAGGGAGCCTGAATATAAAGTTACATCAGATTGGTCGCACACTGCTACACCTACCAGTCGTGTTCCCCCAATGAAAATGGTCCCTGAAGGTCAGCGTCGGCGGATACACCTATGCTCAAGAGTGCGTGCAAGTATGCGTGGCGTGTGCCATCCCTGGACACGTGTTTCGAGGTAGTTGCCTCTCGTCAGCAGGGAGTAGGAAAATGAGAGTGGGGTTGCTGTGTAAGCTGCTAAAAACATAATCAGGTCTAGTACCTCTCTTAGCGCGCAGGTGCGTAACCATGAGTCCGTCGACTCCACCGGCTCAAGGGAGCCTGAATATAAAGTTACATCAGATTGGTCGCACACTGCTACACCTACCAGTCGTGTTCCCCCAATGAAAATGGTCCCTGAAGGTCAGCGTCGGCGGATACACCTATGCTCAAGAGTGCGTGCAAGTATGCGTGGCGTGTGCCATCCCTGGACACGTGTTTCGAGGTAGTTGCCTCTCGTCAGCAGGGAGTAGGAAAATGAGAGTGGGGTTGCTGTGTAAGCTGCTAAAAACATAATCCGGTCTAGTACCTCTCTTAGCGCGCAGGTGCGTAACCATGAGTCCGTCGACTCCACCGGCTCAAGGGAGCCTGAATATAAAGTTACATCAGATTGGTCGCACACTGCTACACCTACCAGTCGTGTTCCCCCAATGAAAATGGTCCCTGAAGGTCAGCGTCGGCGGATACACCTATGCTCAAGAGTGCGTGCAAGTATGCGTGGCGTGTGCCATCCCTGGACACGTGTTTCGAGGTAGTTGCCTCTCGTCAGCAGGGAGTAGGAAAATGAGAGTGAGGTTGCTGTGTAAGCTGCTAAAAACATAATCAGGTCTAGTACCTCTCTTAGCGCGCAGGTGCGTAACCATGAGTCCGTCGACTCCACCGGCTCAAGGGAGCCTGAATATAAAGTTACATCAGATTGGTCGCACACTGCTACACCTACCAGTCGTGTTCCCCCAATGAAAATGGTCCCTGAAGGTCAGCGTCGGCGGATACACCTATGCTCAAGAGTGCGTGCAAGTATGCGTGGCGTGTGCCATCCCTGGACACGTGTTTCGAGGTAGTTGCCTCTCGTCAGCAGGGAGTAGGAAAATGAGAGTGGGGTTGCTGTGTAAGCTGCTAAAAACATAATCAGGTCTAGTACCTCTCTTAGCGCGCAGGTGCGTAACCATGAGTCCGTCGACTCCACCGGCTCAAGGGAGCCTGAATATAAAGTTACATCAGATTGGTCGCACACTGCTACACCTACAAGTCGTGTTCCCCCAATGAAAATGGTCCCTGAAGGTCAGCGTCGGCGGATACACCTATGCTCAAGAGTGCGTGCAAGTATGCGTGGCGTGTGCCATCCCTGGACACGTGTTTCGAGGTAGTTGCCTCTCGTCAGCAGGGAGTAGGAAAATGAGAGTGGGGTTGCTGTGTAAGCTGCTAAAAACATAATCAGGTCTAGTACCTCTCTTAGCGCGCAGGTGCGTAACCATGAGTCCGTCGACTCTACCGGCTCAAGGGAGCCTGAATATAAAGTTACATCAGATTGGTTGCACACTGCTACACCTACCAGTCGTGTTCCCCCAATGAAAATGGTCCCTGAAGGTCAGCGTCGGCGGAAACACCTATGCTCAAGAGTGCGTGCAAGTATGCGTGGCGTGTGCCATCCCTGGACACGTGTTTCGAGGTAGTTGCCTCTCGTCAGCAGGGAGTAGGAAAATGAGAGTGGGGTTGCTGTGTAAGCTGCTAAAAACATAATCAGGTCTAATACCTCTCTTAGCGCGCAGGTGCGTAACCATGAGTCCGTCGACTCCACCGGCTCAAGGGAGCCTGAATATAAAGTTACATCAGATTGGTCGCACACTGCTACACCTACCAGTCGTGTTCCCCCAATGAAAATGGTCCCTGAAGGTCAGCGTCGGCGGATACACCTATGCTCAAGAGTGCGTGCAAGTATGCGTGGCGTGTGCCATCCCTGGACACGTGTTTCGAGGTAGTTGCCTCTCATCAGCAGGGAGTAGGAAAATGAGAGTGGGGTTGCTGTGTAAGCTGCTAAAAACATAATCAGGTCTATTACCTCTCTTAGCGCGCAGGTGCGTAACCATGAGTCCGTCGACTCCACCGGCTCAAGGGAGCCTGAATATAAAGTTACATCAGATTGGTCGCACACTGCTACACCTACCAGTCGTGTTCCCCCAATGAAAATGGTCCCTGAAGGTCAGCGTCGGCGGATACACCTATGCTCAAGAGTGCATGCAAGTATGCGTGGCGTGTGCCATCCCTGGACACGTGTTTCGAGGTAGTTGCCTCTCGTCAGCAGGGAGTAGGAAAATGAGAGTGGGGTTGCTGTGTAAGCTGCTAAAAACATAATCAGGTCTAGTACCTCTCTTAGCGCGCAGGTGCGTAACCATGAGTCCGTCGACTCCACCGGCTCAAGGGAGCCTGAATATAAAGTTACATCAGATTGGTCGCACACTGCTACACCTACCAGTCGTGTTCCCCCAATGAAAATGGTCCCTGAAGGTCAGCGTCGGCGGATACACCTATGCTCAAGAGTGCGTGCAAGTATGCGTGGCGTGTGCCATCCCTGGACACGTGTTTCGAGGTAGTTGCCTCTCGTCAGCAGGGAGTAGGAAAATGAGAGTGGGGTTGCTGTGTAAGCTGCTAAAAACATAATCAGGTCTAATACCTCTCTTAGCGCGCAGGTGCGTAACCATGAGTCCGTCGACTCCACCGGCTCAAGGGAGCCTGAATATAAAGTTACATCAGATTGGTCGCACACTGCTACACCTACCAGTCGTGTTCCCCCAATGAAAATGGTCCCTGAAGGTCAGCGTCGGCGGATACACCTATGCTCAAGAGTGCGTGCAAGTATGCGTGGTGTGTGCCATCCCTGGACACGTGTTTCGAGGTAGTTGCCTCTCATCAGCAGGGAGTAGGAAAATGAGAGTGGGGTTGCTGTGTAAGCTGCTAAAAACATAATCAGGTCTAGTACCTCTCTTAGCGCGCAGGTGCGTAACCATGAGTCCGTCGACTCCACCGGCTCAAGGGAGCCTGAATATAAAGTTACATCAAATTGGTCGCACACTGCTGCACCTACCAGTCGTGTTCCCCCAATGAAAATGGTCCCTGAAGGTCAGCGTCGGCGGATACACCTATGCTCAAGAGTGCGTGCAAGTATGCGTGGCGTGTGCCATCCCTGGACACGTGTTTCGAGGTAGTTGCCTCTCGTCAGCAGGGAGTAGGAAAATGAGAGTGGGGTTGCTGTGTAAGCTGCTAAAAACATAATCAGGTCTAGTACCTCTCTTAGCGCGCAGGTGCGTAACCATGAGTCCGTCGACTCCACCGGCTCAAGGGAGCCTGAATATAAAGTTACATCAGATTGGTCGCACACTGCTACACCTACCAGTCGTGTTCCCCCAATGAAAATGGTCCCTGAAGGTCAGCGTCGGCGGATACACCTATGTTTAGCAGTGTGCGACCAATCTGGGTTAACTTTATATTCAGGCTCCCTTGAGCCGGTGGAGTCGACGGACTCATGGTTACGCACCTGCGCGCTACGAGAGGTACTAGACCTGATACGATTTTAGCAGCTTACACAGCAACCCCACACATTTTCCTACTCCCTGCTGACGAGAGGCAACTACCTCGAAACACGTGTCCAGGGATGGCACACGCCACACATACTTGCATTCACACTCGAGCATAGGTGTATCCGCCGACGCTGACCTTCAGGGACCATTTTCATTGGGGGAACACGCCTGGTAGGTGTAGCAGTGTGCGACCAATCTGGGTTAACTTTATATTCAGGCTCCCTTGAGCCGGTGGAGTCGACGGACTCATGGTTACGCACCTGCGCGCTACGAGAGGTACTAGACCTGATACGATTTTAGCAGCTTACACAGCAACCCCACACATTTTCCTACTCCCTGCTGACGAGAGGCAACTACCTCGAAACACGTGTCCAGGGATGGCACACGCCACGCATACTTGCATTCACACTCAAGCATAGGTGTATCCGCCGACGCTGACCTTCAGGGACCATTTTCATTGGGGGAACACGCCTGGTAGGTGTAGCAGTGTGCGACCAATCTGGGTTAACTTTATATTCAGGCTCCCTTGAGCCGGTGGAGTCGACGGACTCATGGTTACGCACCTGCGCGCTACGAGAGGTACTAGACCTGATACGATTTTAGCAGCTTACACAGCAACCCCACACATTTTCCTACTCCCTGCTGACGAGAGGCAACTACCTCGAAACACGTGTCCAGGGATGGCACACGCCACGCATACTTGCATTCACACTCGAGCATAGGTGTATCCGCCGATGCTGACCTTCAGGGACCATTTTCATTGGGGGAACACGCCTGGTAGGTGCAGCAGTGTGCGACCAATCTGGGTTAACTTTATATTCAGGCTCCCTTGAGCCGGTGGAGTCGACGGACTCATGGTTACGCACCTGCGCGCTACGAGAGGTACTAGACCTGATACGATTTTAGCAGCTTACACAGCAACCCCACACATTTTCCTACTCCCTGCTGACGAGAGGCAACTACCTCGAAACACGTGTCCAGGGATGGCACACGCCACGCATACTTGCATTCACACTCGAGCATAGGTGTATCTGCCGACGCTGACCTTCAGGGACCATTTTCATTGGGGGAACACGCCTGGTAGGTGTAGCAGTGTGCGACCAATCTGGGTTAACTTTATATTCAGGCTCCCTTGAGCCGGTGGAGTCGACGGACTCATGGTTACGCACCTGCGCGCTACGAGAGGTACTAGACCTGATACGATTTTAGCAGCTTACACAGCAACCCTACACATTTTCCTACTCCCTGCTGACGGGAGGCAACTACCTCGAAACACGTGTCCAGGGATGGCACACGCCACGCATACTTGCATTCACACTCGAGCATAGGTGTATCCGCCGACGCTGACCTTCAGGGACCATTTTCATTGGGGGAACACGCCTGGTAGGTGTAGCAGTGTGCGACCAATCTGGGTTAACTTTATATTCAGGCTCCCTTGAGCCGGTGGAGTCGACGGACTCATGGTTACGCACCTGCGCGCTACGAGAGGTACTAGACCTGATACGATTTTAGCAGCTTACACAGCAACCCCACACATTTTCCTACTCCCTGCTGACGAGAGGCAACTACCTCGAAACACGTGTCCAGGGATGGCACACGCCACGCATACTTGCATTCACACTCGAGCATAGGTGTATCCGCCGACGCTGACCTTCAGGGACCATTTTCATTGGGGGAACACGCCTGGTAGGTGTAGCAGTGTGCGACCAATCTGGGTTAACTTTATATTCAGGCTCCCTTGAGCCGGTGGAGTCGACGGACTCATGGTTACGCACCTGCGCGCTACGAGAGGTACTAGACCTGATACGATTTTAGCAGCTTACACAGCAACCCCACACATTTTCCTACTCCCTGCTGACGAGAGGCAACTACCTCGAAACACGTGTCCAGGGATGGCACACGCCACGCATACTTGCATTCACACTCGAGCATAGGTGTATCCGCCGACGCTGACCTTCAGGGACCATTTTCATTGGGGGAACACGCCTGGTAGGTGTAGCAGTGTGTGACCAATCTGGGTTAACTTTATATTCAGGCTCCCTTGAGCCGGTGGAGTCGACGGACTCATGGTTACGCACCTGCGCGCTAAGAGAGGTACTAGACCTGATTATGTTTTTAGCAGCTTACACAGCAACCCCACTCTCATTTTCCTACTCCCTGCTGACGAGAGGCAACTACCTCGAAACACGTGTCCAGGGATGGCACACGCCACGCATACTTGCATTCACACTCGAGCATAGGTGTATCCGCCGACGCTGACCTTCAGGGACCATTTTCATTGGGGGAACACGCCTGGTAGGTGTAGCAGTGTGCAACCAATCTGGGTTAACTTTATATTCAGGCTCCCTTGAGCCGGTGGAGTCGACGGACTCATGGTTACGCACCTGCGCGCTACGAGAGGTACTAGACCTGATACGATTTTAGCAGCTTACACAGCAACCCCACACATTTTCCTACTCCCTGCTGACGAGAGGCAACTACCTCGAAACACGTGTCCAGGGATGGCACACGCCACGCATACTTGCATTCACACTCGAGCATAGGTGTATCCGCCGACGCTGACCTTCAGGGACCATTTTCATTGGGGGAACACGCCTGGTAGGTGTAGCAGTGTGCGACCAATCTGGGTTAACTTTATATTCAGGCTCCCTTGAGCCGGTGGAGTCGACGGACTCATGGTTACGCACCTGCGCGCTACGAGAGGTACTAGACCTGATACGATTTTAGCAGCTTACACAGCAACCCCACACATTTTCCTACTCCCTGCTGACGAGAGGCAACTACCTCGAAACACGTGTCCAGGGATGGCACACGCCACGCATACTTGCATTCACACTCGAGCATAGGTGTATCCGCCGACGCTGACCTTCAGGGACCATTTTCATTGGGGGAACACGCCTGGTAGGTGTAGCAGTGTGCGACCAATCTGGGTTAACTTTATATTCAGGCTCCCTTGAGCCGGTGGAGTCGACGGACTCATGGTTACGCACCTGCGCGCTACGAGAGGTACTAGACCTGATACGATTTTAGCAGCTTACACAGCAACCCCACACATTTTCCTACTCCCTGCTGACGAGAGGCAACTACCTCGAAACACGTGTCCAGGGATGGCACACGCCACGCATACTTGCATTCACACTCGAGCATAGGTGTATCCCCCGACGCTGACCTTCAGGGACCATTTTCATTGGGGGAACACGCCTGGTAGGTGTAGCAGTGTGCGACCAATCTGGGTTAACTTTATATTCAGGCTCCCTTGAGCCGGTGGAGTCGACGGACTCATGGTTACGCACCTGCGCGCTACGAGAGGTACTAGACCTGATACGATTTTAGCAGCTTACACAGCAACCCCACACATTTTCCTACTCCCTGCTGACGAGAGGCAACTACCTCGAAACACGTGTCCAGGGATGGCACACGCCACGCATACTTGCATTCACACTCGAGCATAGGTGTATCCGCCGACGCTGACCTTCAGGGACCATTTTCATTGGGGGAACACGCCTGGTAGGTTTAGCAGTGTGCGACCAATCTGGGTTAACAATTCCTCAAGTAAGTTGGAATATCATTGACATACAGTGAGAACAATGTCGGTGCTAGTACGCAACCTTGACGCACCCCTCTATCTACGGGGATCGCTTTAGATAGTTCTCCAGCTTTTCCCCATCTTATTTTTGCGTAGTTCCCTGTATGAAGTTTGATGAGTTCGTTTAGAAGTTCACCAGGAATATCTAACTTCTTTAATGTGGACCACAACAACCTACGGGGAACAAGGTCGAAAGCGGCCCTTAAATCTACAAAAGCCACGTAGAGACTACCCTGCCTTATCTTTACATATTTCCAGCAAATACACATAAATCTAAACACCTGGTCTACTGTGCTAATTTTAGATCTAAAACCTGCTTGGTATTTGGACAATAGTTTTGTCTCCTCAATCCAATCTAAAATCCTATTTAAAATATGTCTGGCAAAAATTTTTTGTAAAACATCTATTAAACTAATAGGACGGTAATTGCTTGGATCATGGCGATCACCTTTTTTAAAATTTGTTATGATTTCTGCCCCTTTCCATGATTCTGGAGTTGGTGTACCGGCCACAATCGAATTACTTAAAAAATTAATATATGGCCCCCACACTTTAACATCGTGTTTCAGTAAGTCACCAGGAATTTTGTCACGACCAGGGGCTTTACCCATTTTAACAGCTAATAGTGCCTGGTCTGTTTCCTCTAGGGTAAAGTGCAATAATGTAGTACTACTATCTAAAATAATATCTACATTGTCTAGGGACAGATCATCCTTACTAATCGTATAAAATTTAGAAAAGTGATCACACCAAGTCGATTCGTCCAAAAATATGTCCTTGGATGATCTACCCTTCTTATTCCCTTTAGAAATTAAATTCCAGAATGTGCTTTGGTCATGTAACTTAGCTGCAGTTAATAAATCTTCCCATAAATTAGCATCCCATTCTTTTTTAGCTTGGTTCAAGGTATTTTTGTAGGCCTGTCTTGCACTTTTAATATCACATTAGCTCCCATTTTTTACTGCACAGATCAACTGTGATTTTGCAACCCTACAATCTTGGTTGTACCACTGATTTTCTAACTCTACATGGTCCATAGCTTTATTCACTTCTTTTTTATAGACCTTGCTCAAAAGGGGGGATAGAGCGTCGACCAACTGCAAATGTAAATCAAGAACTCCCCGGGTGCCTAAAGAAGGCATTTGGGTCAACCCAATGATTTCACTGAATTTATCATAAATGTTGGTCAGTGCTTCTTTTTTCCCCGCAATATAAGACCATTTTATGACACGCCTATTGTTAGAAATCTGTGTATCTCCAATCGGAGAACTTAATGGACCTGCTACAGATAATCTAAGAAAGAAGAGAGTAGAATCTAACCATAATTGGAGGGGAAAGTGATCACTCTCCAGTCTAGAATCGATCTTAAAATCGATTAGTGATCTCCATAAATTCCGAGAGGCCATTACAAAATCAATGTGAGACCTAAGGCTTCCCTTGAAATAAGTGGGAGCTGCTGGGGTATCTAAGGGGAAGCGGCCGTTACATGATCTTAAATCATGTGACACAGTCATCTGTAAGATCTGCGTAGCAGCTATTGTACTTTTAGCAAAGCTTAAAGCTTCCAGGGGCATTATGTCACTAGCCATATCTTGTTCATCAAACAATCTATCTAGAACCTGGATAGGTTCGTATCTACAATTAAAATCTCCGCAAATTAAAAAAGGATCATTGTCTCCCAATCCCTCCAAGGTGGAATCCAAAATTTCTATCACCTTGGATTCTCTATTAGATGGGTATGGTCTATTGTATATGTTTATTAAGTAAATAAGGCTTTTCTTACTAGTCACAATTTTTAATCCTAATATATCAGGGCAGGAAATAGACAACTGGCTAACCTCTATTTCTAAGGAAACCTTGACCCAAATGACCAGCCCCCCAGATGCTCTTCCCCCTGTTTGACAGTGTCGCTTTAGAGCTAAAGGTTTTATAACCCACTCTATAGGGGGGATCTACCATCTAGGTTTCCTGAAGGACAATAATATCATGTCTATCAAAAAATAAACATACTGCAACGTCCAACAGGTTCCTAGAGAGGCCAGCAATGTTCCATGACAGTAAACTAACATTAGGGTTCACAGAAGTCCTTAAAGGAGGTTCCCTTAATTCAGTGTTGTTGCTAACAATATCAAACACTGGAACGCTATCTACCACCACTTGGTGAACGTCAGTGTCGGTTGCATCGCCTAAGGGCTTTACCCATGCTGGAATTAGCCTTGAAGCTATAGCTAAACCAGCTACAGCTTGCTCTTCCCGCTTATCTCCAGAAGACCCAACTATAGGTAGTGGTTGCCCATCCAATGGCTTAGATGGAAGCCTCGGTGCCACCCTAACTTTAGAATCAAAGATTTCACTACCGTTTAAAATCTCTAATGGGTGGGCAACCAATAATGGGAGTACAATTTTATTTTTACCGACCTCTGGGAGTCAATCATTTTCATCTAAGTCGCTCAACACTGTGTATCTATTCTCCATAGGAATTTCAAATGGTAATTGGTTATTAATACAAGTAAGACTTCCCCTAGCTGTTTTTTGTAATGGTCTATCTAGGTGTCTGTAGAAATAGCCCAAAGAATGTACATGCACGGCGTTTTCTCCTAAAACAAGAGAGGCTGCCCTTAGTAGAGTAGTTGCCACATGTTGGGGATGTCTAAAATTTATTATAACACAATCCCCCTTACATGTTTTCCTTGTGGTACCTAACCATTCGACTCGTCTGGTTGACAGTATTTGGTTTGAAAAATTAGTAGGAAAACCGCAATTTTTGTTTAACCAGGCAACTGATTTCCTCTTAAGTGAGTCATGTGTTTCGTATGGAGATTTAGAGGTTACGGGGTCAGGTGAAGGGACATTAGACAAAATAACCACATATGGTTCGCAGGCTGGAGGGAGTTGAACGTAGTTTGATTTATGTCCAGTAACTATAGGTCCCTTGCGACTAGGTGTAACTGTTTTAGTTCGAATACCATCACTAACAGGTTGCAGTAGTCTCTTAGAACCACTTAAGGTCCCCTCCTCTAAGGGGGGTTCCGAGGCAGTAGAAACAGGTTGCAATGGTGCCTTAGGCAAGACAATAGACTGTTTTAATTCGTCTAAAAGACCACCCAGCCTCGATACCTCTATTGTCAGGGTTTCAATTTTATCTATAAGGGGCTTAGTCATAAGCGCTAGTTTTTCATCTAAAACTTTAGCTATAGCTTCCGGGAGTGTAGAGTTCTCAACCTCGATAAATGTCTGTGTTTTAGCATTAGCCACAGTGATTCTCCGAGACTGATCTTGTGGAACCTTGTGGTGCACACTACTTTTTTTAGGATGGGACTTTCTACACTTCCTAACAGCTCTTTTCGGAGGTGATGGAAGGGATTCAAGCTCACTTGGGGGCTCCAATAAATCTTGACCTGGACTAGCGGCATCATTGCCCACAGTGCAATGAGTCAAATTCCCCACTAGAGTAGCTTTAGTTAATGAGTCCCCTGTAGCTGGCTTATGAATACTATCATCTGTACATGGCTCAAAATTGTCTGCCAAGGTCTCCTTCCCTAACGACTTACGTCTTTCACTATTAATTATACTGACCCTTTTAACTAAGTAATTGTCCATTGTTACTTTTGCCTTTGTCATGACAACAATAACAGTTAATGATATAATTGGCAATACAAACAGAGCACTAGGAGCGGGATCAACACTAGTACAACAAAAGGAATTAAATACAACAGTAAGGTAAATGTCTTTTACAAGGGAGACTAAATCACTTCGGCTCAGTAGGATCTATATAACTATCCCATTGAACACTCAATTAAAAAGTGAGACTGACTATATCCATTAACAATACTATACTTGCAATATCCTTTTCCTTGATACGATCAAGGGGGGTAGCCCAACCCGACCTCCTCCGGCCTTCTAACGGCCACACAACGGCCCGCCCTTTGCCCGGGCTTAGCCCGGCGCTGCCCGCGCGCGGTCCCGCGTCGCGGGGGGCGGTGATGTTTTTAAAGCGCCTTCTGGCGCGAAACGCAGGGTGTCCGCCTCCGGAAGTTGCAGCACAGGAGCCTGGGTGCTGTAGTCCTGCGAAGTCTCCGCACAGCGGTTGCTGCTGGACACACAGCGACAGCGGGAGAACACAGCAAGCAGGGGAGACAGCACACAGCAGGCGAAACTCGACCAGCCCCCAAGGAGCGCAACAGGTAGGGAGCACACCACCAGCAAAATTAAATATGCAACGAGCAGAGAACCCGCTCTGCCGAGGGCGGTGATGTTTTTAAAGCGCCTTCTGGCGCGAAACGCAGGGTGTCCGCCTCCGGAAGTTGCAGCACAGGAGCCTGGATGCTGTAGTCCTGCGAAGTCTCCGCACAGCGGTTGCTGCTGGACACACAGCGACAGTGGGAGAACACAGCAAGCAGGGGAGACAGCACACAGCAGGCGAAACTCGACCAGCCCCCAAGGAGCGCAACAGGTAGGGAGCACACCACCAGCAAAATTAAATATGCAACGAGCAGAGAACCTGCTCCGCCGAGGGCGGTGATGTTTTTAAAGCGCCTTCTGGCGCGAAACGCAGGGTGTCCGCCTCCGGAAGTTGCAGCACAGGAGCCTGGGTGCTGTAGTCCTGCGAAGTCTCCGCACAGCGGTTGCTGCTGGACACACAGCGACAGCGGGAGTACACAGCAAGCAGGGGAGACAGCACACAGCAGGCGAAACTCGACCAGCCCCCAAGGAGCGCAACAGGTAGGGAGCACACCACCAGCAAAATTAAATATGCAACGAGCAGAGAACCAGGCAGTCATAAGTGCAGTTATCTAGCAGACACTAGGGCTATGATTTTAATAGTGCAGCAAGTGCAATGGCACTGGGACCAAAAGCTCCAGGCACCCCACTTAAGATGGATTATTGCTATATTTTACAACTACACACACAGTCACTAATGCAGTCCCTTGCAGGTACAAGGGTCATGATTTCAATGGTACAACAGGTGCAGTGATACCAGAGTCCAAAGCTCTAGGAACCCTCTAAACACCAAATATTTCAATAATGAACTACTAAAAAGGCTGTCACAAGTGCATTTACTTTACAGGCAATAGGGTCGTGATTTGAATGGTACAGCAGGAGGGTGAACCCAGTTATTCTTCTTCCCCCCCTTACTTAGTACAGCAAGTGCACTGGCACTTGGGTCAAAAGTTGTCATAACTCTTCTAAACACCAAATATTGCTATATTTTTCTACTAAACAGGCAGTCACTAATGCAGTTTTCTTGCAGGCACTAGGTGCTTAATTTGAATGGTACAGCAGGTGCAGTGGCATATATAGATTTTACATCAATTAATTATATTTCCTTCTTTCACTTCACTTTTCAAAATATTGCTATTACTTACCCGCACTATTCCACTAGTAACAGCTCAATATATTGCCTTTTCGTACGTAAACAAGTCCTAACACTAACAGATTTTCTGTAACTTATATTGTACAACTCCTCAGCAAGCTACTACTTACAACAAAAAACAGCTTAATATTAATCATAAAGGTGAAACCTAATGCATTTACCAATGCTTCTTGTTTTAATTGCTTCTTGTGCCCCCTGCAGTCTCGCACTCTCTTCAACCCAATTGCAAGGTGTCAAAGGCTTGGTCAGATAAACAGGGATAAACAGCTCCATTAGCATATCTTTCTCCAATGCCAACTACACTGCAGTAGTACCACGTCACATTCTTAAGTACCACAAATGAGAGTTTATGCAAGTTTCCTATAAAATGTAAATGAGCAAGACCGTTACTGTGTATTATATCAGCATTTCTGTAGCACTTTCCTAACCCTTGTGAGCCCCAAGGAGCTGAAACATAAATATTTATGACAAAATATAATTGTTATGGACTGTTTTTATTTTCTTAGGGCCTTGAAACCATTCATAGGATGCTATTTAACAGAATCTTTAATGACAGGTTATATTCTGTCGTTTAGTTCTATAAATGATATTATTTATTGGCCCTGCCCTTTTTGTCCATCCTCTCTTATTCCAGTTAATTGTAGTGTTTAGCAACGTGTATTGTAGGTGCAATATGCACTGTTGTTTTGCATTTTCCTTCTACAGAAGCTGCTTTGGGGGCGATTGGGTGAACTTATGGGCCTTTAACTGCATGAAACACTGTTTGCACTTCTGCACTAATACCCTTTATCCCAAACCAAAATAGTCCAAACATAAGCCACAAGGCACTCACCACTTCTATCCATCCATACATTAGAATCAGTGAAGCGCAACCTGTCACTTCTTTTCACCTCAAATTCATGCACAAGAGCAGCAAAACCACATGGTACAAGCACAGCTCTGATTACCACATACAACATATATGCAACCTTTGAGTGTTAGAACGGTTCTAAGCAAAAGACACACAGATGATGGACGGAATGCAGAGCAAATCAAACATTCAACCCCAGTCAAGAGATCTGGGTTAAATCCATTGTTCTTTTGCTCACCATGCCACCCCTGTTCAGACCCAGCCATATGCAAATCAGTTTTGACACTGTGTCTCATGGGAACAGTCCAACCCGAACTGCCAAGCCAGGTCCTCCCTGGGCCAGAAAAAAGCATCCTGGGATCGGTTTTGGGGCAACACCCCTCATCCGCCATTCTAGCTACCAAGAGACACAGTGAGCCCGGGACCCATGTCTGGGCATACTTGGTGCACTTAGGGCGAGAAAGCAAAAGGCACACAGATGATGGACGGAATGCAGAGCAAATCAAACATTCAGCCCCAGTCAATAGATCTGGGTTAAAACCATTGTTCTTTTGCTCACCATGCCACCCCTGTTCAGACCCAGCCATATGCAAATCAGTTTTGACACTGTGTCTCATGGGAACAGTCCAACCCGAACTGCCAAGCCAGGTCCTCCCTGGACCAGAAAAAAGCATCCTGGGATCGGTTTTGGGGCAACACCCCTCATCAGCCAGGCTAGCTTGAATCCAGTGGAACTGACTGACTTTTTGTTTTAGACTGGAGAATTTTACTGAATATAAAGCTAATCACTTATTAGGGTGATATTATTGGTACTTGGGCTCTTGATAGCAATATTACACTGGGTATTAGTGGGGCTTTTGTCTAATGTTTATCTTTTTTCTTCACAAACTCAGTGGTAGTAGTGGCAATTGAAAGCTAGGTTCAAAGATGTTCTGTTAAAATGTATGCATTTGACTCTTATAATTAGGTGAATTTTGTAATGACGATCACCGTATATTGTGAGCACTACATTGTTGCACTTAAAATTAAATTTCAAGCATGGTTTTCATCATTATACTTGACATGACTTTATAAGTATTTTCCTTCTCTGTTTTTCTTTCCCGGTGAATCAGTGTGGGGACTACACCCATAAGCACTTGAGTGATGTCGTTTTTGCAATCGTTAGTATTGGATGTATCTGTAAGACAATTTTACTTAACATTCCAGCCCTCAGAAAGTCGTGGGTGACTGTACCCGAAGACGAAATACGTGTTGCCTGGTGCAAGAAGTGCTGACTGATTAAAGAAAAGATAGACACATTGACAACATTCAGGTGACTTTCTTTGGACTCAAGTTTGCATGTGCTCAGAGCTGCATTTTCATAGATAGAGGTAGATGTAGATAGATGTAAGTAGAGGTAGGTAGATGGATAGAGGTGGATAGATGTATGTAGAGGTAGACGTAGATAGATGTAGTTAAAGGTACATAGAGGTAGATAGAGTTAGATGGAGGTAGAGGTAGATAGATGTAGATAGAGGTAGGTAGAGGTAGGTAGATGAAGATAGATGTAGACAGTGGCAGACAGAGGCAGATAGACGTAGATGTAAATAGAGGTAGAGGCAGGCAGAGGCAGACAGAGGCAGATAGATGGAGGTAGCTAGAAATAGAGTTAGATAGATGTAGATACAAGTAGAGGTGGATAGATGTAGATAGAAGTAGAGGTAGACAGTGGTAGAAAGTGGTAGACAGTGGTAGACAGTGGTAGACGGAGGTAGACGTAGGTAGATGGTAGTAGAAGGTGGTAGACGGTGGAAGACGGTGGAAGACGGTGGTAGACAGAGGTAGACAGAGGTAGACGGAGGAAGACAGAGGTAGACGGAGGAAGACAGAGGTAGACGGAGGAAGACGGAGGTAGACGGAGGAAGACGGAGGAAGACGGTGGAAGACGGTGGAAGACGGTGGAAGACGGTGGTAGACGGAGGTAGACGGTGGAAGATGGTGGAAGATGATGGAAGATGGTGGAAGTTGGTGGAAGACGGTGGTAGACAGAGGTAGACAGAGGTAGACAGAGGTAGACAGAGGTAGACGGTGGAAGACAGAGGTAGACAGAGGTATACAGAGGAAGACGGAGGAAGACGGTGGAAGACGGAGAAAGACGGAGGTAGACGGTGGAAGACGGTGGAAGACAGAGGTAGACAGAGGTAGACCTAGGAAGACAGAGATAGACTTAGGAAGACAGAGATAGACCTAGGAAGACATTGGTAGACAGTGGTAGACAGTGGAAGACAGTGGTAGACAGAGGAAGACAGAGGTAGACGGTGGAAGACCTAGGAAGACAGAGTTAGACAGAGTTAGACCTAGGAAGACAGTGTTGGACCTAGGAAGACAGAGGTAGACAGTGGTAGACAGTGGTAGACTTAGGAAGAAAGAGGTAGACTTAGGAAGACAGAGGTAGACTAAGGTAGACTGTGGTAGACCGAGGTAGACAGTGGTAGACAGTGGTAGACAGAGGTGGACTTAGGTAGACAGGGGTGGACCTAGGTAGACAGAGGTAGACAGAGGTAGACAGTGGTAGACAGTGGTAGACAGTGGTAGACAGGGGTAGCAATAAAGGCTGCAGAATAAATCTGTTTTGTATTGGTTAACATATTTTTAATTCCTGTCTTGTTCACATTTTTAAAGTAAAACGTTTCTGGATTAGACAAATTGTAGCCTGAAAAATATGGAAATTCCATTGCAAAAGTTTTCGAATTACCCTTTGGAGGTGTATTACAATGTTCCCATTGGTTGTATATAAATACATTTCTAGGTGTTGCAGATTTATGCCAGAAATGATGACCATAGCGGTTATGACTATACATTTGTTCATAGTCTGATGAACCCTCTAAATATTCATGATTCGTGAATACTGTAGACATCTCTAGATCAGACATCATGTTATTAACAGTCTCGAAGTCCCAATCACCAGAAAAGGTACTAGAGGTAATAAAGTCAGTCAATGAAATCTTAAAGAAATGTGGAATCTTCAAAAGCTCCGACGGGCCAAAAATTTCATATTGAGTTTGGTCCCAAAATATACCATCATATATAGGAACGGCTGTGATGTTTACTGCTGACAAGTCTCTTGCTTCACGATGGGATGATTTGTGTGGCTGGAGAAGGAAGTTCACTCTCTTACTTGCTGTGTCCATTTGAAGATATCTTCCATTTATCAGCATACCCAGAGTTAATACCAGAGCTAACCAAAGTAGAAAGAAGAATATTCCCAAAACAATCCAAAGTTCAATCCATGGTGAAACCAGATAAGTCTTTTTCAGGAGATGAAAAAAGTCTGTTGCTTGTTCTTTGAAAGTTCTTTGTGCTGGCGTCGTTTCCGGTTCACTGGGATCCTCAGAAAACATATCAAAGTTAATGAAATAGCCAGAGGCAGTTCTGTCAATGGTTGGAATTGCATCAGGATTCGTTGAAATCACTGGAACCAGTTGATCACTTGTTACTTCGTTGTAGACAGGTGTATCAGGATGAACTGTTATTTGGGTCTCAAGTGTGACGAGTTCCATAGCGTTGTTGCTTAGTCCTTCATTTCTCACTGCAGAATCTTCAAAGGTGATGAGTCTCTCAGTTTGAACCTCTTGGATTTTCGGAATCCACTTGGCCTACTGTTTAATATCGGCCACATTGAGATGTTTGATCAGGTCGATGGACTCAAATCTTTTCTCCTTTTTACCACAAAGGGGCGGCAGTAGTACTGTTCTTGTTCCGTGGATTGCTAGGACACGTACTGGTTGTCTGTAAGAAGGCCCAAATTCCTTCTTGTCCGCGATCTTTTCTTTGACTAGATCACCAAGCTTTGGGATCCAGACAGGCTTTGCTGGGACGGCCGGTTTTTCCCCAATGATGATTGGCTTCAGGAGCACGTTGCTTTGTTTCGTTCTTAGTTCATTTAAGTCCTGTAAAACAGACAAATTATCTTTGATATCAAATTTCTTATTTTCCATAACTGTGCCTTGCCTATCAAAGTCCGGTACCAACATTCTAGTTCCAAATAGAACTTCATATGGAGTGACACCCCCTAGAGAACTTCTTGGCTACTTGTTAAGTGCGCGCTGGACCCCATAAAGATGTTTGACCCACCCATCACCCAAACCTAATATCCTAGCCGTTATAGACTGCTTTATGTCCTGGTTTTTCCTTTCCACAACAGAATTTCCCCCAGGATGGAATGGAGAAGAATACCGCAATGCTACGCCCAAAGTGGCCATGGCTTCTTTGTAAGCTCGAGAGCTAAAAAGTATGTGCCGATAAAGATTCGGAAATCTTTTATAACAGTTCGATTGTCAGCCAAGCGCTGAGGCCACATCCATAAGAACCTAGATTTAGTGTTTGTGGGATAGCATTTGTCCAAGAGGACGCCTGCATGTAGATAGTCTAATGCTGTCTAATAATGGTGTCTGAACTGGGCTGGCTATATTGTAGTCAGGTATCTGGTGGCGTGCTGTACTGTGATCTCTATTGCAGTCTATGCAGTTATTGATGAAGATATGAATCAATGTATTCATTCCTGGCCACCAATACATCTCTTTTAGTTCTAAAATTGATTTGTCAGACCCTCTCCCAGATGTGCTTCGTAAATCAAAGCTGCTCTTCGTTCCATGTTTGGTATTACCCTATCCCCCACTCCAGGGAATCAAGCAAACAGAACACTGTTCGCATAAATTATATATGAGTATTTGAGTGGAAATTTTTTAGGTAACGCTGGACCGCTGCCTTTGCTTGAAGCATTGACAGCCAGCATTCTTTCACTGTCTATTTTTGTTTTTGAACGAGGGATTGCCGCAACGGAAGCCGTTTGCACAGCCCCTTTCGCGGCTTCATCAGTCAATGAATTCCCTTCAACGTGAACGCCATCACGTTGATGACTCAGCGTGTGTATCACGTGAGTGTTTTGTAGTCCGTTTCGTAACTGAACTACTTGTTCCCAAAGCATTTTATGCTTGATTGTGCCACCTTTTGCATATTTGAAACCATTTTGAAGTCAATTCTGTAAATATTAATTGTAAGATTGAACACAGTAAAAAGAATCGCACACTATGAGTATGGGAAATTTGCGATCCGTGTTTTCAAGTGCCATATTAAATGCTTGTAGTTCAGCTCGCTGAGCTGTACAATCTCCTAGAGATTGTATTTTTGTGACCATTGGACTGAATTTGCCATCGCGCATATGACCTTTAACGATCGCGCATGTTGCACTGTAAGCTTGTTTACTCCTCGTAGCGGGTTGTGCAGATCCGTCAGTATAAATTATAAATTTGTACTGATCAAGAGGGAGAATTTCAGTAGGCAGAGGACATTTGTGTTCGTATTGCAGGAATGCTTGTGTTTTCAAATAAGGATCAAAAACATATTTAACATCAGTTGCAGCAAGAGAATTAAGCCACTGTATCCATCTCGGATGTAAAGCTTTTGCATTCGGAATGCTAGCTTTAGTAACTGCCTCTAAGGCTGGTACAGGAGTCACGACCATAATGCGTTACCCCTGTGCCAGGGCTCTTTCTTTTGCTATAGCGGTTTGAACTGCTGTCAGAATCTTTTCTGTAGAAGTGAATTTCATTTCTGCTTGAGTATATAAGATTTGTATGCAATTGGTACTTTTTCACCTTCATTAAAAGTTAAGTAGGTGAATCCGCATTGACCCGGAATGATTTGGATCACTAAGTTGCGTACGTTTATGCATGTTTGTAAGTGTTTAGTTGCTTACATGTCAGCTTGAAGTGAACACAGAATTTCTGTGTGTTTTTGTGTCCTAGTTGTGGCTTTGAAATCAGGTTTGAATAATTCGTAGAGAGGTTTAACCCTCTCTGCGTAGTTTCGAATGTATGTTCTTCCAAAATTCAGGAAACCTAGAATCGAGTGTAAGTTTTTCAGCGTTTTTGGAGGTTGGAGCAGTGCACACTTTTCTAAAAAGTTGGCTGCCAGGCTTTTGCCTTCACTTGAAAGTTCATATCCTAGGAAAAGGACGTTGAAATGGGCAATTCTGGACTTTTTAAAGTTGTATTTGTAACCTCAGAGGCGAAGCCCAAGATAATGGTGTTCACCCTGTTCAAGTGTCTGTCCAGGTCATCGTCTGTCAGATATATATCATCGACATATGACAATGCCTCGTCATCATAAATTTGCAGTTACTCTGTTACCCTTGCTGAGAATAACCCCAGGCTGTTTTTGAACCCCTGTGGGATATCTACTTTCAGGCGCAATATTTTGACAAAAGAAACCATTTGTAAATGTCTAATGTGGTTTTGTACTTTTTACGCACAATGTTATTCATTAATGCTGTACTATGTGCATTCTGCACCGCAAATGAATTACAACAAGAGTTTAAGTGTCTGTAATCCAAAACTAGACGATATGTATTGTCTGGTTAGGAAACAGGAAACAAAGGATTGTTTATTGATGAGGTGCATGTTTCAATCACCCCCTGGTATTCATGTTGATGTAACATCTCCCTGACTTGTTTTTTAGCTTCTTGCTTAACTGGCTACTGCCTTTGTGCAGTTGTTTGATTTTTTTAACTGGATTTTGTGGTGAGGTGAGTCCTCATCCCATCCTACATGATTCTTGTATAATGCTGGGGCCTGGGCCACTGCCCATTTCCTGGCATAAGTATATTTTAAATGTACTGGAACATGGTTAGAGAAAGGAATATATTCCTCAGGTGGTTCATCTTCTTTGTAGAAGTGAAACGTTTTAGTTACTGAATTTGATTATGGGAATACTATCCATGAATAGAATACCTCTGTCTGGTGAGATTCATGTGCCTTTATCACAAAAA
Organism: Triturus cristatus; assembly: GCF_964204655.1. Classification (NCBI taxonomy): domain Eukaryota; kingdom Metazoa; phylum Chordata; class Amphibia; order Caudata; family Salamandridae; genus Triturus; species Triturus cristatus. The sequence goes on from NC_140591.1 coordinate 801,170,013, forward strand.
CTGCTCTACCACCTCTTGGTGTTAGGCCAGGTTTTATAGGTTTTAGAGTGATGGCTCTCCTTAAATTTGGAGCGATGATTTTTGCATTTTCATCGGTTTCATTAAAACCTGTTTTATCAAAAAGTACCGCAACATCGTTGGGTACAGCTCCACCATTAACGGTGATTGTGCCGTTTTAGGTAATTATTTAATGAAAGTGTCAGAGCAAGTTTCAAGGGAACAAAGATAAGGTGCACAATATTTTTGGAACACTGTATCCTTCAACGGTGAACAAACCAAACAGCTAATACATAGGATTTTTGTCCTATTCAGCTATGGCGGATATTTCCCTACCCACTCCAGACGTCTTATGGAGTATTATGTATAGGGGTCTCTGAGAAAAGCACGACTGAGTTAATTCACTATCTAGCATTAAATTAGTGCCTTACCAAAACGTTGGGCGCCATGTAGTGTAGTTCCTATATCCCTGATAGGCTCTGCGCATTGGAATAATATACACTATAGTTTTGACATAGGACTGAGGTAAGCATGTCTCTATCGAGTACATTAAAACTTAATTACTTGTGTGTGCCAGATAACTCAGAGGTCACTAGAAACTTCTCGAAAATACAAGAAGGGATTCGTTTCTGACAACAGCATAAACATGACAACTTTGTTTCCCTTGGATCGGAACAATCTCAGAACCGTGGAACCAATAGATAACAGTTTCACTCAGTCAATCGTGCATGCTTCATTTCTACAGAGTTGCATAGAAATAGAGAGACGGGCGTTTCAATAGAAAAGGGTTTATTTAAAAGTCTTATTTCTCGTGCAAGAGATATGAACTGCTACAATCGGAAGACAGGCTGCGAAGTACAATATGTACAGAGTTAGCAGTAAGATAAAATAATACTGTAATAACATGGTTTGTAGCTATGACATATATTAATTAATATACATACATAAATAAATAAAACAGGCTAAAATGTGGATACTCATCTGATGCTTCTAAATTGTTCTACCCCAGTGTACCTAACCTAAGTGTAGTATGAGGTAAGAAATAGGTGCTGTTTTCTAAAGTATAGCTAGCTATAGTTTAGTCTTGCCAAGAGTTGCCAAAAGCTTCTCTAAGTTCTAGTCTGCTCCATACCTTAGAATGTGTGAGGTTGGAATCTCTTTCCGGGACTCGATATCTAACACCTTGCAACAGCTGGATTCTCTGCGAGGAGGATTACAGCGTCTGGTCAGTGCATCAGGCTGAAACTCGATCTCCTTCCGAACTTGCTGTGGCGAACCGCAAGTAGGCAGTCGAAATGGACCATACCGGAACCGTGGTTTACCAGGGCAAGTGCGGGTATATTTATACCTTGAAGGTGTTTAGGAATGCCTGTATTGACGTAAAAAAATCAGGCATCGGAACATCATGAATGAACCCCTAAGGAATAGATGTTCATGCATAATAATGAGTTCTTGGAGAAATCAATATCCAAGCAAGGGAAATTCCTAAAGGCTTAAGAGTCTGGTTTTCCAAGAACTCGTTGTGACGTGGATTGATGGATGTAGGAGACCATGCCTGTATTTGGGCAGCATGGACAATGCCTAAATAAGGGCTGGATTTTCTATGCCTAAATAAGGGCAATATGAATTGTACCTATATAAGGGCACACATCGGGAAACCTATATATGGAATCTAAATCTACATTCAACAATGTGTTGTGGTATGCCTTAAAAATAAACCTTCAAAGTCTTCTCCAGCCCTCAACTGTCCCAACGCCAAGGTTCCATGATTGATGTCACCTTAACCTTTCTGGAACCTCACACTCACAATATTGTGCTGCATAAATCAATGTCTTAAACATAACACATTTCTCTCCTTTTGAAAGAATATTCAACTATACCCTCCTGTGGAAAACAACCCAACAGGAAAGGTAAGCCTACAGCATAGAAAAATGCCAAATAAAGAAAACACAACTGTAGCAGCTGTACCACTACTTAACAATATAGTCCTTACACCACACTGGACTCTTTTGGGTTGAATTTAAGCTGGTCAGACATTAGCGTTTCCCCGTGCCCCTGGATGAATATCCTCCAGATCAAGTGAAACAGATGCATCACACATTCTTTATACATTCTCATCTGCCATTACCAACTGGAACATACTAAACACATCCCCTGAGTCCAACACCACTACATTCTTCTTTACTTCTTATACTTTGAATAGTCCCAGAAACTTGGTTCTTCCCTTCTTGACAAATCCAGGTTTTCTCACCACAACTGTGTCACCGACTTTCCACACCACCAATGTGGCACAGTTCCCTTTATCATACCAAGATTTGTGTTTCTCTTGGTAATTCTGCCATCCTGACCATCTTCTTTCTGTTTTCCACCAAACTCTCAACACCAGACACAGTTTAAGTTCCAAATATGGAGTTCTTCCCTTCAACATCTGGGAAGGTGATTTCGAGGTAAATGAATTGGGAGCATTGCGATGTGCACACTAAGTTTCCCTCAACATTTCCTTCAAAGACGTGCACACACAGAATGGGCTAGTTGGTTCATTTTCTCTGCTATACCATTCGATTGAGTTGTGAACAGAGCTGATCTGTGATGTTCAACGGACAGGGTTCTCAAGAATTCTTTAATCTCATGCAAGATAAACTGAACCCCATTGTCAGGAACAATGATTTCTGGTACACCCTCATATGCGAACTCATCTTTGTGGAAATCAGTGACTGTACTAGTTTTTATCACACTCACACAAACTGTGACCACCCACTTAGTTGTGTAATCTGCCAGCAACGAAACATACCGTTCCTTTGGGGAAAACAGTTCAAAAGGATCTATAATGTCCAACCCTAGTTTTCTCCAAGGTTCCTCCGGGTATCTCAACGGAAGAAAGTGGTACAGCACATGCAGCTTTGCCTTTTTCATTCTTGGCACATAGCCAACCGTCACATTCTCCACCTGCTGATCCAAATTCGGCCACCAACACAGTTCCGGTATGCAAGACTTTGTAAAATGTCTTCCCAGGTGACCCTCATACCCTAGGTTCACAATCTGTTTTCATAACCCGGCTGGCGTTACTAACCTTGGTCCCCTGAACAAGTTGCCATCAATAAAGGTCAGCTCCTCGTTCACATTCCAAAAGTCCTTCACCAAACCAGGGACATATTAATGAACTGGCCACCACTTTAGCACCAGATCAGACAAAATTTGGAAAGCGCATCATCTGTCCTCGCCTGCACCGATTCACCCTCCATTATGACCTTCTCCTTCACCCAGGATACTGCCACAACATCAATACATTGCTCCACCTCTGTAATAACATTTTGAGTATCCACTGGTGGTCCACTGCTCCATTCTTGTCTCCCAGTAAATATTCCACCTGAAAATTGAAATTATCAATCGTTCCATCCATCTCCTGATCCTTGGTGTTACGCAACAATGATCCCTACTCATGAAAATCTGTACTAACGGTCGATGGTCTGATCTTCTCTCACCACAAAAGGTATTCCCCACAGATAAAAACTGAAATGTTGGATTGTCCATGCTACTGCCAGCGCCTCTTGTTCAATCACAGAGTAGCGCTCCTCCATCCACCTCAAGGAGCGTGGTGCAAATGCTGCTACCCTTTGCTCTCATTCAGGCACCGGAGATAAAACAGCACCCAGTCCAGTAGTCAGTACCATTTTGTTTACACACATCAAAGAGTCCCAGTATGGGTAACTTTCTAATAACTGTTTAGACTGCCTGGAAAGCCACTTTGCAGTCATCAGACCATAAAAACACTACACCCTTTTTCAGCAAAGTCTTTAACGGATGCACAATGCTTGCAAAATTGGTAATGAACTTGGAACAAAAATCTGCCAACCCGAAGAATGACCTGACCTGATATTTATTTTTGGGACGTGGAGCTTCAACAATATCCTTGGCTAATTCCTGCTTAGGACTGATCCTTTTCCAAGAATGTTTGTGCCCAAGATAGGTGACCGTCGTGACACCAAATCTGCATTTTTTTTTCTTCAACAACAACCCTGCCTTTCGCACCCTCTCCAGAACCTGTCTCAAGGCGACATCATGATCCTGCTTATCCTTGTTGTGCACCAATACCATCATGGAAAAATGAAACCTGTGGCACCCCCTTAAACTCCTGTTTTATTACCCTCTTTAAGCAAGCTGCCACAGATGCCAGCCCAGAAGGCATTCTCAGAAACTGGTAAGCCCCTAGCGGTGTGACAAAAGATGTAAGATGCCTCGACTCTGTATGTAGGTAAACCTGTTGATAGGCCGAGGCTTGGTCCAATGTGCTGAAAATGTTGGCCTCCTTGAGAAACGCCAAGGTCCCCGATATATTTGGGAGAGGCTACCGATCCACCAAGATGTGTGTGTTCAATCATCTCAAGTCCACACATAGCCTCACATTCTTTCTTCCATCCTTAGGGGCTAAGATCACCGGAGCTAATCTTTCAGAGGATTCTATTTCCTCAATAATGCCCAATATCAGTAACTTTTCCAACCAATTTTTCAGGGGTTTCCTCATCAGGTTGGTAACCTTCCTGACTTTGAACACACACAGCATCACATTCTTCTTCAGCACAATTATGTGCTCAAACCCATGCAACAGACCTAACTTCTTAGTAACTACTCTAGGAAAGTCATTCATAATGTCATACTCTTGACCATTGTTTGGTTCCAACATGATAGGCTTGGATGAATTGTGTTTAAGGATGATTCTCATATCCCCCGATGTCTCCAACCTAAAAAGGTTATCCCTGTGCTTGGCAACATACACCTTCCCCACAGTCTCTCTCTCACCCAGAATCGAATCCTCATGACGGTGTAACCTAACAAATCAATCCACGTTCCATTATAACCCACTGGACTGATATCAGATCACAGCAACTTAATGTCCTCCCCTCCATAATTTGTATGCCATTGCTGTTCACCTGCCATGGTTTTGGGACAACCCAAATCCATCAAAACACTCAATGTCACTCCACCAATGATCACAACATCTTGGGACATTTTCAAACTACACCCATCAGTCACACAGTCCTCCGATACAGTTAACACCACTTTACCATCATGTTCTTTTATTTTCCTCCACAACTCTCACTTTTGTGGCCTTACGCACCATGGTATAATGGCCTTTTTTCCCCACAATTCTTGTAGTAGGCATTTCTGGCAAAACACTTGGGACTATTAGAAAGATATGCAGTACTGACACACCTGTAACATTTGAATTATTTGGCCTTCATTCCAGTTTGAGCAGGCTTTGAATTAAAGTTAGCCTGGGCCCTTTTTAGTCATCTCACTTTCCTTTCCTACAACTGAGCTGGCTCCATCAATTTCATTAATACGCTCAACCGATTATGTCCCTCAGACGTCCCAAACCCTGGTCGAAGCATTCTCCATAGCCTCCATGTCGGCTAAATCCTCCTTGAGATCATGAGCCTTAGTTAAATGTTTCCATTGCACTCTCTGTTCATTAGTGCATCTCACCAACTGGTCTCTTATTATTGAGTCTGTTAATTTCCCAAAGTCACATGTACGAGATGGTGTTCTTAAAGAGGCTACATAGTTCCCCAATTCCTCAGTTTTCTCTTGAGCTCTTGAAAAAAACATGTCTTTTGTGAACAACATTATTCCTACTACCAAAATGCTTCTCCAGCATCATTAAGGACATTTCACACTGATCCCCAAGGTCTCGATCTCCACCTCCCACCGATATTTCCTCTAGACTTTCATAAATGTTTTTTCCTTCTAGACCAAGGTCATGCAACAATATAGCTTACTTCTTAGGTATAGCAAACTGTTCTCCACCTTAGCAACCAGGTAGGATTCAAATAACTTCCTCCATTGCTTCCAAAGTGAGCAATGGCTCCCCCTTCTCTGATAGAAATGCTAGTGGCTGGAACATATTGGAGGTCATCATTGCAACATTGAGGAGAAAAGTACAATAATACAACAACTCCTCAAAATGGAAGAACCAACCTGGTCGAAATCCCCTGACAAATTGGCTTTCGTTGCAAGCCCAGAACCCAGATACTACAAGCCCAGTCACCACTTCCTGCAAAGCAATGATGAGTATAAATTATTAGTTGTGGGGGTCACCAATTCATCCAACAATTAAAACAAATGAGGAGTTTGTGACACACGTAAAGAACAAGGTGCCTCATCCTTCCAATGACTCAATCATGAGAAAATTGTAATACACATTGACAACAAGGTGGGGGTATCAAACCAAGTATAAAGACGTTGTGAGACACGTGCAAGGAATAAGATGTGCCTGCCACTGTGAGCCGAGATCAACAACGTGCATTGCAAAACTCTCCCCTGACACGCAGTGTTTATTGGTGTGCATATCATGGTGAACAGCAAGCAAAAGCCCAATCAAAGATGGCTGACGTCATGCACACCCACATACGTGAGTCTGTCTTTAGATGCAAGTACACCTAATTGGCAGATGTCACTGAGCACACTCGAGCCACCAGGCAGCATGGAATCCTGGATGAAACTGCAAAAGGCACAGTTTGAAGACCGCACATTTCGATAACCCTTATTCTCCACAAGTTACCTTTAATAGTATGCCGCTACAGTTAACAGTGCTAATCCGTCAAAAAACTGTAAAAGCACTTCAATGTTTGCACAGCCACCCTGAAGAGCTTAACATTACATAGTCTTACTGTTCCTCAAACAGCCTGCTAGAGATAGCAGTTTTGGGTTGTGGAAGAGTCTTAGGCATTAGACACTCTCTCTTCCAAACAGCGCAGCAGCATTAGTAGTCCCCAAACTTTCCTGCTGTCCGCCGCTTGATGTCCAAAGCTGGATGCTCATTTCGGCATCTCCCCCTTGTGACAGCAGGAAGGCTACGCAAAGTTCTCAGTTGGTAGTCCTGTTACCAAATTAAAAGGCCTGCTTGTCACCAAAATATGTTGAGGTGTCTCTTAAAAATAAGCGCTGCACATGGAAATGTATTTTTGAATTTTATTGGCACAAGTGCTGAGATATAGGACCACACAACCTTTAACGCCAACTCCAGCCCTCAACTGTCCCAATCCCAAGGTTCCATGATTGATGTCACCTTACCCTTTCGGGAACCTCACGCTCACAATCTTGTCCTGCATAAATCAATGTCTTAACCACAACAACATGTTTTTTATTGATACTTTGTCATTGCATTCATAAATCACTTTGACAATTATCATAAATCATTCTAACAGGGTCATAAACAGGTGACAGGTCAAATCATATTTGCCATAAATAAACCATGTATTGTCATTTTCCATCATAATTTATGACACCCTTTACGTGTTGATATGCCATCAATCATACTCGCCACTTTTGTGGGGTAATAAAGTTTTTTTTGCTGAGGATTTTTCTCTGCCCTGAGGGGGGTGGGTAGCTTCTAACTGATGTTAGGCTCAACTCGCTATCTTGTCTGTCCACTTTTGTGCCCTGCCATCCAGCAGGTCTGGCTAATCCACTTGCTCCCCCCATTGGCCGACTTGCCCTGCAATAGGACATTCCCAGGTAGGTGGCCTTCAATCGGCACACTCTCCTGCCAGTGTACATCTTTTGCCAACAGTCGTTCCTCTTTTTCTGCCTCGCTGCCTGTGGGGCTCATGTCTCCAGACTGCTCCCCCTTGAGTTCGGGGTACATTTCTGTCTTTCTTAGGCACAGCTCTTCATTGTCATGGCTGCCCATAGGCTGGCCCAGAACACCTTGATGCCTTCATCTTACAGGTGCACCCCATCCATGGTTACAATTACAGGCGCATTTGGTTGATGAGCCAGTCCTGATACTCTCAAAGCCATTTGCCTTGCAGACTTGCTGAATGCGAGGTTTAATTTCCTCCTGTAACTTTCCACTGCCCTATTGACATGGCCCCACGCCAGGTCTGTCTGGGAAAGATTTCTGACCACATAATGAGGATGCTGCCAAAGGACCAGGCGCCGTACCTGTTGGCTCTAGCAAGATGTCATGGAGGAGTTCCTTCCTCTCAAGCTGTGCGAGATCATTGTCGCCCAGGTGTATTATCAAAACATCCGGGTACCTGACGGCTGTTGTCTGCAGTTTGGCCAAGGTTGCGATAGAGAATCTGGAACCTCTAGATCGTACAAGCTTCTGAGCCAGGTAACTTTCAGTATTGAAGAGTAGGACTTTGTGGGTCATGCAGGCAATGTACAGGTGAATTTCGGCTTCGTAGGAGAGCCAGTTGAGGGATTTCAAGTCAGGAGTGGTGGGGTTGTTTCTTTTAGATCCAGTGATGAGTCTTGCCACAGAGTTAAGGGAGGCCCTTAATGGAGCCTTTGTAGATTTGGTAAAACCACCTAGGGTAGCACTACCGTATTCCAACCTGGGAATCACCAGAGCTTGGATGCCATGATGAGGTCCTTGGGCGTGTGGGAGGGAGGAAGTGTTTTCAGTTTTCTTAAGAAGCTCATTTTGGTCTGCAAACCTTCATGGATTCTTGCTGGACCCTTTGCAGAGACTTCTGCTGGTTTACAAACAATAACTGGAGGCGCAAAACCAAAAAAAAGAAAAAGGAGGCCAGGTTCAGCTTGGCTGCCAAGTAATGATGCACCGTGGGTTTTTGCTGCCCCCAGCAATTACACAGGGGGCCTTCCTGTAGGCCAGGCCCTACAGGCAAGCCCACTCCACATGACTGAAGGCAGTGAATAGCAGGAAATGGCAGCCCACAGTGGGTGAGGCACTGTGGCCAGCCAATGCTGCATATAGTTGAAGGTCATGTGCAGTGGGTGAATGGCTACTCTTGGAGCTGCCCAGATGCAAGGTTGGACAGGGTCCGGTGGTAGGCCAAGCCCTGTGGAGGATTGGATATATAGCACCAGGGCCTGGCCATTGGCTCAACTCACAGCAAGTGGCTGACTGCGTGGGCCAGGGAATGCTTCTGTAGAATTTGGATGTAGTAGATGATAAATACTTTACTGAAAAAGACATGGGTAAAATCATGTTTGTGTCAGCTGTGGTTCGAACACCTTTATGTACAGCTATATTTATGAAATAAAATTGAAAAAACACTGAACTCTTTAAGCTAAAGTTTGTTTGCCATTCCATACCTCGCATGATAGACCTGTAAACCCTAATGCAAACACTAAATGCAAAACTTACTACTGCACATGTTTTATACCAATTAGTGACAGTCCCTAAAAGCACAACATTACTAAAAACAATACATGCCTAAACCACTAAATAATACTACATTTATAGTAATCTCTTTTTCATAGTGTTAAGGGTAATGTGATAGGTAATGCATTTATAAGAAAACTTAAAACATTTAAAAATGTATCTGTCAGATCAAGGGTAAAGTCATGAGGATTGCCTTTGGTGTGCAAGTTACGGTTTACATTTAGAAATTTCTAAGTTGTTTGGGTTTAATTCAAAATCATAACAGTACTTTCACATAAATGTGGTACTTTAAGTTAACATAGGTGGGAAAGAAAGTCCAGCAACAGGCAGGCTTCAACTAGTCATTCAGTATACCTTCTCCTTGTGGGATTATAAGTAAACTGGGAGCCAGTGGAGATTCCTCAGAACCTTTTTTGCAGATTGGTGGTGGGGGAGATTCATCAAAATAATCACACAAAAACAAACGGACCTCTACCTTCTGGCGTATCGCACTTTGTTATATAGGTATTCCCTTAATAAAAAGTGCAAAGACTAACTGGCCACTTTCCACTTGCAGTATTTCCTATTACACATCAGTGTTCAAAAAATTAATCAGGATGGCCTCACCCCCCCCCCCCCCCCCCTCCCCTCGGGTGTTCACTTTTTCCTATGGAAATACCTACATAACAAAGTGCAATAAGCCAGACGGTAGGGGTCCGTTTGTTTTTGTGTGGTTATTGTGACTTTTAGTGAGAACACAAACGGTTCCCTTTCCGCTTCCCTTAAGGGAAATAAAACCCTCTCTCACTCACTCGTACCTTATATAATGGTGGTCTAACGTGGTAAAGTAAGTTAGAGCGGCAGCTTGTCCCAGGGAGTCTATAGCTTTTTATTTTCTAATCTTTATTGGAGGTTAAAGTTATCCCAGGAACACTAACTTGTTCAAACCCTCCCTGCCCATGCAGACAACACACTTCACAATCATGTCTAAAACTAATGAACTAGCATTTGATGCTGAAGCAGTGGCTACCATTCTCTTGGCCCCACCACTACTGGGAAACTTGAACGTATCACTGGCGTTAGCGCAGGTTAATCATTGGGAATCCCTAACACAACTAAAACGCAATCTGATCAAGACAGCGCTGCATGGCGCTATGATGACTGAATATTTGCGGGCAAAGGCTGCCCCATAGGAACTAATCATTATCCACGAACCATGGATCTTCTTGAGCGACAAGATCTTTCTGAAAGAATGGTCCTATGTGGCATATAAATGTACCAGGGACTGGCTTGTGTTAATTATTAACACAGCCAAACAAATCTCTGATGAAATGCTAATCCTAATCCAGATGAGCGAGAACAATTTGAAAAAAACTGTTCAAATTACAACCCACATAAAAAGATTGGAAGAAATTAACAAGGATTTGTCACAACAAAAAGACTTCCTGACACAGTTGAAAATTACAAAATTACAGAAGGAAATAAAGAAATTTAGCCATGACACCACCTATCCTTATGTGACGGATGAATACTATACAAAAAGTCTCATGGAGTCACCACAGATGAAAACCTATAGGAGAAGATATACACCACAGAACTCCCCTTTCAGTTCTAGAAGTAGCGGTGGCTAAAGAAATCGGTCTAAAGTTACTGCTCCTAACAGGTCTTTGAGAAGACTCGCAGTAAGGTCAAGAAAGGTAGAGAGAGTACCGTTTGACTGCGTCAAACTAGGCATGCTTCCTAAAGGCTACTTGGTGAAGGAACCATTGGAAAATGAGTAGTAGATGTCTTTAACCTTCGTTTTTTGTGAATCTGTTTTTATTAAGTTCTCATATAAGCGTATCATGGCAATTACAGATATATGTACTGTTGGGCGTTGCAGTTGTTACAGATCGCGTCACATACAGATGCTGATACAGTTTTAGTACATGTCCCAATGCAACATAACAAATCTGGGAGGACAAGGTCAATATGAGCATTTCCAATACATCTCGAATATGTAGGCGAGGAAAGGAGAAAGGGAAGTTGAGAGGGGACATAAGGACATGGTAGTTCATGTATATCTCACAGTCTTAAGTGTCCAATGAAACTTGGGTATTAGTTCATGTTTGCCCCCGCATGCATGCGCACATGTGACCATGTAGAGTCCTTGGTTGCACTGGCGCTCGTGTACAGGTAGGTAACAGTAAAAGATTCACAGGTAACTACACAAAGAGAAAAACACATGCAACAGAACATGTAAAACATATCAAACATATGACCCGCAACCCCCACACAGTTGGATGGACAACAACACATGCGTAGATGTCTATAAACTTCTTGTGGGAAAAGGAGGCAAGATGATTTGGAACATAGATTGTCCTGACCACGTGAGAAGAATAGGACTCTGCACCTAAAGAGTAGACATATTACTAAAAACAAAAACGATGGTATGGCTGTTTTCATGAGTAGGCCTTTGTACCAAATGAAGCAGTTGCATAGATACAAGATCAAGTAACAGATTTTTTGCAGCCGCATTGTTAGAATCATCAATATGAAGATTGAAATCACCAAGCACAGTGAAATTGGCCTTGTTTCCGGTTAAACTTGTGACCAAATCAGGGAGGACCTGTAAAAAATGAGCATAGGTGCTTGGCAGTCTATAGAGTAAGATACAAGAAAAGTGAAGGTGAGGCTAAGTGCAAGGGTGAAGACAAGACTTTCACAGTTATCAATCTTAAGAGGGGAAAACATGCCTTTTAAGGTTTCTTTATGAATGCAACCAATCCCCAGCTCCCTTCCCAGATCGATCTAGCCTTGCAATACAATAGCCAGGATGAAGTGCTTGAGCCCCACATCTGTTACAGAATACGACACAGTTCGTATCAGCACCCCCCACACCCCGAGGACTGGTAATGCCACCAGCCTTGCTGTTCTCTTTTTTTGTCGCTCTCTCTCTCACACACCCGATATCTTTCTCACACGCTCTCCTTTCTTCCATATCTATCCTGCTTTTTGATGCTCTAAACATGAAAGAGATTGGTACATCACTCAGAGATGGAAGCTGCTTAAGCAGCATTAATACATTGCAAGTACTATTGTGCTTTCATTGCCTTTAGCCTCATAGAGTACCTCATAGAACTCTGTACCTCATGGTATAAATTTATGGCAAACAATTAAGGAATGAATGGTCAAAGAGAGGCACAAGGTAAAGGTCGGGGCATTTATAAGGTCACTGCACTCTGAGTGGTCAAATAATACCCTTCTCATGGACAGTAGACAATATACATATATATGTCATCAAACCCCCCCCCAAAAAAAATTTAATTTCTTGTCTTGTTGCTCCTTCTCAATAAAAAATGTCCCTACTGCAGAAAATGTGGAATCTGTATTGTTAAAACAGACACACTGATCAACAGCTTGTAATTTATAGCAAGCACATATTTTATGTACAACACTATGAAAGCTAAGTGTGGTGTAGATTGTTGTATAACCTGCAACGGGATTTCCTCTCTAATACATTGATCCCCAGCAGTAGAATAAGTATTCTGCCATTAACAATGTAAAACAATGAGTGGATTTTCAGAATGAAATGTTAATAAGAATCTGGAAATCTATCCTTTGATTCAGTTATTTCAGTGACAGATGGTGTCTGCAGAGGACAATGCTCTTCACACTGTCTGCTGACTCCGGCAGCAGTGATTATGTTGTCATAACTCAACTGTAATAAAGGATTACCTTGAAATAGTCACAACTTTTTCTTTTTCAAGTGATTAGGGATGTCATGTACAATAAAAAAGTCACATATCTTTATGCAGTGATTGCAGAATTTCCATGTATCCCAATGTACTTAACCTGGATTATTGTACATATTGCATCATAACATAAAAATTAAATAAAATGAAAAGAGAGGCTCACAATGTGATGCAGGTTATTTTCACCAGTGTTGTCAGTGACCAGTACTGCATTTTATCATTCGCAATGTGTTTCTCTATAGCTGATAAAATAGTGCTAAGTTAACCTTTCTTGCACACCCTTCTAAAGTAGGTTTGCAATGCAATAGTGTAAGAGGGTGGGTGTCATTGTTCTCACTACCTGTGCAAAAATGACCAGGTACGACTAAACATGCAAAATCCAGGAGTCAAAGAGGAACACCCTGACACAGTACCATTTGTATCGAGAAATACGGAGACACTGTAACTGAAGAGATGGTGTACCCCAATAGGGCTTTTTAAATGAGAGTCTGCATCGGACACTGTCTGTTCATAAAGGAATGCGAACCAACGTTTGTCAGTACTAGCAACTTGTGTAACTACATGTAACCTTAGCTGTCTGACGCTGGAGCTTTTATTAAGAGTACAGAAGAGGGATCCGCAGAATGATAGGGAGCAGGAGTTATCCTTTATTCACAAGGGAGAGGGTGGGGCCTACTTTGAAGCTAGGGAACCAGGTTAGAGTCTGGCGGGAGACTCAAACATCCTGTGATTCTGGGCAAACCATTTAGGGCCTCATTTATGAAAAGTCTCACATCGCTTGGTGAAATCAATGATGCAACACTTTTCAGTGCGCTCTCCTTGTGACACTTTGGATGCTCCGTATTTACTGTACAGTGCTCTATGTTACAAGGAGTCAACTGATACGTCAATATTCCTGATGTATCTGTTGGCGCAGTAATGACGCATTGGAAGAGTGTACCGCAAAACAGATGCAAATCCAGCAATGTGTCATTACACATGGGCAAGTCGATGTTAAAGGCGCCTGCATCAGTCTCAGGCTTGCACCTGCTGTGAGAGAGGTGTAAGGTTATGACGCAGTGGTGTCCTAGAAGTGGGATAGTGAAATCTGATAGATTTTCACTGCGCCACTTCTACTACCCTTTTTTGTGGGGAACGCCCACATTGCATACATTATACCTGATGCAGGGGGTTACAAAATATGGTGCAAAGTGGCGCATTTTTTAAGCAGCCGGTGCGTCACAAAAAGAGACGATCAGCGAGGCAAGGGGCTCATAAAGAAGCCCCTTAATCTCCCCATGCAAAAATTCGGGCCGGGTTTGCGCTATATAAAACTGAAAAAAAAAAGGTCAGGGTAATTTAGTAGCACGTTTGTGTGTGATGTCACAGTGCATTATTTTATTTCATTAATAGCTCAATGGATCACCTTCCACGAAAGAGTGCTCGCCTGCAAAAAAATGATCAAGCACCAGACGAGGCCTGGGGCACGTTCTTCCACCTAACCCCAAGTTGCTCAACTGCAGTGCCTGTATGGTTAGACAGATACTTTTAATGAGGATTTACAGCTTTCCTTTTAATCTCTTCTGCCTGACCCTCTACCGGATGCAATAACAGTGGTTTGAATTAGTGTGCAGAGGTTTTACCTACAATCCATCCTGGGCATCACTCTGCAAGAAAGGAGAAAAGAAATGAGGAGGAGGTAGAAATGAGGCCCATCCAACTATGGTTTTGGTCTTCAAAGAATCAGTTTTCAAGAAATTACAGTCATTGTTAAGTTATGTACATATTCAATGTAATAAATGTACATCATCATGATTCAGAGATATTTCTCAAAGAATGCCGATACTACACTTTATGTATTTATTTGCAGATTTTATGTATATTATCTACTAACAGGAAGCTTTAACTGAGCATAAGTGGTGCTTGTGTGGTGTGCCAGGCTACAGGAATGTCTGGTTTATAGTGGTGAATAGTAGTTATGTGTATTGTGTGTGTGTCTGCATTTGTAAATCTGTTCCCTGATGCAATTGTCACCCCGAGTGGGACGGGTGTGCTCAGACGTGAGTCCCATGCTGTCCATGCCACTGGAATCAAGCTATCCTGGCTGAAGAGGGGTGAAACCCCAAAACCGGTCCTAGGATGCTTGGTTCCAGTCCAGGGAGGACCTGGCTTGGCAGTTTGGGCTGGACTGTTCCTATGAGGCACAGGGTCAAGACTGATTTGCATATGGCTGGGTTTAAACTGGAATGGCATGGTGAGCAAGAAAACGATGGATTTAGGCCCAGATCTCTGTACTGGGGTGAATGTATGACATTGCTCTGCATTCTGTCCATCAACTGTTGTTTTTGCATGTTTCCTGATGGAAGCATAGTTAGGTTTACTGTTGGAGGAGTGATTTCTGATTGTCCAAGTGAATGAAAATGTCTACCCTCACCTGGAAGAGTAACTCTCTATTGGACATTGGTCAATGCGATGTTTCCAATAGCCTGTTCTTTGCCTATCAAGGAGAAATGATGGTGATGTATGTGTATGGTGAACCTTGGAGTCTAGCATCTGATATGATGAGGCAAAACACATTACCATAGTACTCTCTGACACTGAAGGGAACTTCTTTGAGCTTGGATGTGTTGCTAGTGACAGGGCAACAAGCCGTAACTCGTAGTGAAGTCAGTCAGTGACTCAAGTGTAATGTAATGTAAAGGGCATTTCTACAGTGAAACTGTTACCCTGAAGAGTGTCCTGGCACTCTGCATAGACATTGGAAAGCCGGGAGCAAAAAGGAACAGAACCAGCTGTTAGAAAAAAAGCCATGTTTTAGCTTCTTTCGGAACAGTGGGGATGGAAGTGATGCATCTTAATTTCAGAGAGAGGTTATTTCATAAAGACAGTCCCCAGAAGACTACCCCTCCATTGTGGATTTAAAGATCCAAGGAATTTTGGGCAAAAAGAGATTTGCTGAGCACAGACTTCTGGGTGGGATATAGAAACAGATTCACCTCTCAGGTACCCTGGCCCTGTCCCATGAAATGCTTTATGGATTAGCAATAAGGTCTTCAAGGAAATCTTCTTCTTAACAGGAAGCCAGTGCAATTCTCTGAGAACCGAAGATATATGCGTTCTCAGAGGTAGGCTGAGTACTGTTCGTGCAGCTGCATTCGGAACTACCTGCAACCTACTAATCAAATAGTTAGGCAGGCCCATATATAGTGCATTGTCATAGTCCAGTCTTGATGTAATTAGAGCCTGGGCTGATACGTTGCTCCTTAATGCATGCCCAGGTGGGTGAAAGAAAACTGTGAATGACACCAACTACAGATTAATGGAGGAGGTCTGACTGAGACTCCTATAAGTAACTTTGTTATACACATACTTTCAATAAAATCAAAATATCTTGGCTAATACAGACCTATAAAAGGTCAATCAGTCTGGCATTGGCTGCAAGCCTCTTGCAAAAAGAAAGAAACAAGGCAAGAAAGAAAAAAAGAGAAAGAAATGCAGAAGGTAAGAAAAAATAAATAAAGAGGGAAAGCGATGTGAGAGATGAAATAAAGAAAGAAGGAAAGAGTAGAGGAAAGAAAGAAAGAAAGTAAGAAAGAAAGATGTAAAGGAGAGAAGGAAAGGAAGAAAGATGTAAATGGGAGAAGGAAAGAAAGAAAGATGTAAAAGAAAGAAGGAAAGAAAGATGTAAAGGAGGGAAGGAAAGAGATAAGGAAAGAACGAAACAAGAAGAAGAAAAGAAAGAAAAGAAAAAAGGAATGAAAGATGTAAAGGAGAGAAGTAAAGAGATATGGAAAGAAAGAAGCATAAGGAAGAAAAGAAAGAAAATGAAAAAGGAATGAAAGAAGGCAAGAATGGAAGAAAGACAGAGAGAAGAAAAGAAGGAAGAAAAAGAGAAAGAAAGACTATAAGAATGAAAGATAGAAAGAAGGAAAAAAGGTGAAAGAAAGAGAGAGAAAGAGACAGAATGAGAGAGTAAAGAGATAAGGAAAGAGTAAATGAAAAAAATAAAAGAAGGCAAGAAAGAAAAGTAGAAAGAAAGAAAAAACAAACAAACAGAAAAAGAAAGAAACATAAGAAAAGAGAGGAAGAGAGAAGTAGAAAGAGAGGAAAAGGAAAAGGAAAGAGAAAGGAAAAGAATGAAAGAAGACAAGAATGAAAGAAGGTAAGAATGAAAGAAGGAAAGAGAACCAATGAAGGAAAGAGAAAGAAAGAAAAAGAAAGAAAGAAGGAAAGAGAAAGAACAATAGAAGGAATTAAGGAAGGAAAGAAAGGAAGGAACAAAATTAGGAAAGAAAGAAGGAAACAAATAATGAGGAGGACATACTTAATACAGAACAGTTTCAAATGGACACAATCTTCAGTCAGAAGAGCAAAACACTTCAAAAGGAATTTACAAGAGCGTTGGTAGGATATGGGATCTGATAAAGATAGAATGTACACCAGGAGCATTCTGCTATCACACCAGGCTCTAAACTCTAATGCAACACTAAAGTAATTATATAGTCAAAACAAAAACACTGGTACTGAAGGCAACTAGCTTGTGTGCAGATATGCTCCTTGTGAGAGATCAAAATTCAGTCACTCAAAGTGAAGTTAACCAATGGCTTGAGTAGGCTGACCCACAGGCACCTTCTATATGCTATATGCTGGAGTGTGTAAAGCAAACTATGAATGACACAGTAACAATCCAAAGCCTTAAGAGGGGTTGCTGAAAGCCCCTATATGTGAGTAGATTATATATGTATTTTAGTAAAAGTGAAAGTTCTTGGCAAACTTCAGACCTTATATACTTAGTTTGGTAACATGAAAAGTTCTTGGCTAACGTCAAGACCTAAAAAACAATGTTGGAAACAGCCTTTTATTTTCCAGATTAAATTTTGCCTCATGGGAGATGTATTAGAATTTTCCTGATGGAATTCCTCCCAGGAAGACAAGTGAATTTTCTGCCCACATAAATCATTACCAGTCGCAAATCTGCCTGTGATGTCTACCACCACAGCTGTACTGTTTGCTTCTATCTGAAAATCAATTATGTTTAGGAATAATGTGCGGCCAGGCTATGACTCCCCTAGATTTTAACCATTTAAGTACTCCCAAGACTGGAACTTTTATTCTTCCGCTGGTAATTCAGCACCCTCTATTGGTTGGTTCTATGGTTGCATTGTATGTGGCCTGAAAGTGTATAAAGAAAGACACAAACACCTGTTTTGATTATTTCAAACATTTTATTGATAGTTTAATGCTGAAAGTGTTTTTGATCAATATTGAACTGACTTATTGACATTATTGCTTACATTTTCAAATTGTTCTGTATTAGAATGAAATGATGGTGGGTTTATCAAGTGAATTATGTGTCTTTTAATGTGGCAAAACTTTGACTGAGCCAATACACTTGCCTTATATTTTGTACTGATGACCCTTTCACAAAGCCAATTGGCTTGTCTTACATGTTGTTGGGTACTGTGATTTAGGGGGTCCCAACCCTTAAGTGGTCAAATGTGATTGCAGAATGTCACCCAAGATATTCCAATCTGTCTTTTTTAATTTATGTATAGTATTTAGTAGTGTCTGTAATAAATGTAGTTTTCCTTTTTCAAAGAAAAGGCACTGACTAGATACTCATTTATTTAGTGTTATTTTGCATGCCAGCGATAGTGATTACTAGCCCACAACACCTTAGACTGCTTTGGTTGGCTACCCTGAGAGAGTCTAGCTCTACAATGCGGTGCTTGGAACCCAGTAAGGGGAAATTGTGTACCTATTACTTGTACATATCTCACATCCTGCAGAAATAATATTCTAATTTCTTACATGCCATAGCAACACTTCCTGCTCCTTCAACAGCTACAAGCTTCCTGCAGTGGCTGGGTTATCTGTTCCTGTGAGTTGTGCTGACCATACTTTGAATAATGTGAATAAAACAATAAAGCCTGTCAAATTGTCACTTGAATCCATTGATGATTTCATCATTGTATACACCATGAATACAATCCCTATGATATTTGTGTCACCGCACTTGGAAATATTTGTTTTATATGAAATGTAATTTTTAGATTGATGTGTGAAATATGTGTTGTTGACATAGTCCATGTAGGTCCTCATTAAGGATAACCCGATGTTTGGTGTGATATTTATCTCAACTGTGTATTGATACAATCGGGTTTGCTATTGATCTTGTGTGATACATAGCACATATGACGAGTTGTTCCAATAAAATAGGGAATAAAATGTGCTTACTGCACCAAAATACACATCCGGTATTGACTGTCATTTTTCCCCACTGAATATCAGGAGATGTGATACAACTACAGTTATCCAGAGCATTCACTTTTTATCATACGCTGTAAACTCCTCAAATCTCATAACTATAATAGGTGTTGGAATATGAGTTACTGCACACATTGAAATTTAGGTGGCCACAAATAATGACAGCCTTATAATTTGTTGCAAATTTTGTTTTCACTTAATATTCTATGGAGTTAGCCTTGCCCAGGACTTGTAAGTCATACTCCTACAAACAACTTTGGCATTCATCGTTGTGAAATTTCAGCCTGTTGGTTCAATGCGCTTTGGTCATCATTGAAGCTCTACAGCCAGTTGGTTCATAGGCATTTCACAATGGTCATCAGCAAGTTCCTGCACACAAAATGATGGCCTGTTTGCGGTACCTGCAACACAAGAAGACAGAAACATATCTCCAGAATTAAAGCTAGTATTGTAAGCTTAGCACCTTAAATCTACTAGACTTAGGCCTTATGAGGGGTTTTCTTGAAATGTGGAAACCATGAAAACAACCTCATTACAAGTGAGGATTTGCAAACATGTTGTTGGACTATTAATGTAACTTTTGAATACAAGTGTTTTATAACTTTGCAAAGGTCTTTCAAGCCCAACAAAAGGTGGGGTTCCTGCTAAATAATACCCAAAAAATCACTAATAGACTATGTGACAGTCCTCCTGATGATATCTATAATACCAAGAAGGCTTACTGTTCTATATAATGGATGAAGAAATGGCTGGAGAAGGATATTAATTTCGCACCAATGGCAGCAACAATTCATAATGTATTGCATTACTTAGTAATTTGTTAAGCTCCTGAGTTAGAATTGGCGAATAACAGAATTTCCTCTTCATACTGGAGAATTTGTTGACAAAGATTAAACCAATGATGGAATCTTCTACACCATACGATCCCTGTGGAGGAGATAATTTCTCCAGAGTTAGGACTTGCTGACAAACTTTAAGGTTTTTCCAATACAACAAAACATGGAGTCCGAGACTTAATATCTTGAATGCGTTTGTGGTTTCCCTCTTTTGCAATTATCATTATGTGGTTATAATAAATTAAATAACACAATTCCACTGAGCTCAGTATTCTTCTATTTGACAATTGTTATTTGCATCAATGATACATATAACTACAGCTATATGTGCAACAGTACCGTGTCTTTCAGAGACCTATGCTGCATGTTTATAGTTCAAAAATCATAGAATCACATCTTGGAAAGTGCAGTAACGAAGAGGAAGTGTCTACCAAAACATCAAACTAGTTAGGGAAATATCTAGACAGATGACCTTAGCAATCTTCTTTCTGTTATGGGCTCTAGAAGTAAAATGTGATTGCTGTGAAGTGTCCTACAGTTTCATGTTTATGCAGCTTTATTAAAATAGAGTATCACATAGATACCTAGTTGCACCCAGTTATAAAATAATTCAACAATATACATGTCTACCTTTTACAATAAATCACTCATTTACAAAGCACAGCATTCAAGGTAAACAGTTGAGATTATGGTGATATAATTCATGGAGATTCTTGTCCCATCTGAGCCAGCTACCTCACACAACTTATCAGGACTTCCATCCAGCCCAAACTAGAGGACATAATAACTCATTCCCTCAATGTTCAGTAAACCCACCATGCGCAGTAGCAAATTGGCTCATCCTGTGCCTATTGCTACTGATGCCGATGACGAGCTAGAGATTATAGTTCCACTCATCATTCATTCAGCCCAAGGCCCACTTGAAACTGACTTCACCCTTAGCAATAGATTTTCTCTCCTTCAGAACCTGTGCTGCAATCAAGAGGGAAGGGAGGACTTAGAGATTTAGAGGGAGATAGGGGGAGGGAAATAAGTGCTAGGCAGGGGAGCGCAAGAGCTGAAGGTAGAGGTGAGGTCCTATCTATTGGGCTATCCATGCTCGATCCCGCAGATCCAGGATTATTGTTGATTTAAGGGCAGAAATTAGCATGCTGAAATCAGCAATTAAAAACCTCACAGGACAGGTCAAACGCCTATTAACTAGAGGTGCGAATGCCACTCAACCCCCCCCTCTCGATCCAGACCTGTATCCAACATGTTAATCCAACCAGCCTAGCACAGACAGAACTCCATCAACCACTCTCAAGAGCCGCTAACATAAATATTAAGAATATCCCTGCTGCAGCGATCGCACACAGTGATCCACTGGGTGCCCAAAGTGTCCAGCTGTAAGTTAATAGAGTCCCACCTGCACACTGGGGTCATCCTCCTACCTCCGACCATCTTCCCAGACCCTCCAGAGATGATAACCCTCCAATCAGTCCTCCTGTTTGGCGTGAGCACATCCAATTGCCTCCCAAATGCATCTACATGACAAGCATGCCCAAAGTGCCCTCTTACATAAGGCACAAAGATGGAGTGTCCCTTATAAATAAAATCATACACTGGATTAGTCACGTGAGGGGTTGTCGCTCAGTTATAAGGTACGACATTCTGCGAGCTAGAAGGCTTACTCGCCATAATATTTGCACGGACTGCATTGAAATATACTTCGCAGATGGGAAGATGGCCCACAATCTGATAGCTCTGGAGCATCCAACTTAAGTACAGATTACCTCAATATCCACCACCATCACCTGCCCATCATCCAGTCACCCACCTGGGTTTAGATTCAAACCTAGCATCTAATGACTGACTACAGCAACAAACTAAACATTCATGCCCAAAATTCAATTTGTCAAACCTCCCTAACACCCAAACTATCTTTACAACTAGAAGCAAACCTATTAAAAACATTCCTTAATCTCCTCGCCCTATGACAGTCAGAATTGTAAAGAGCTTTCCCCTATGGCTAGTGGGCTGCCTGAAGGGGTATTACTAAAAATTCTGAGACAGCCCCAAGTGCAGTCAGGGAATTCCGTTGAAGCTTTACGATCTACTCCCACCAATAATCTGGAGGAGCTCAATGCGCTCCATCTGGTGTCATGGAATGTGGGGTAAGGTCAAAAATGGCCCTCCAACATTGGATTCAATGGGCCCGATTCACAGAACTAACTTAAGACAAAATCCTAAACGTACTACTTTTGGTATTCACAGAAGGCATTTAGTAGTAGTAAAGTTAGGATTTTGTCTTAAGTATGTCTTAGGTCTGTCTTAAGTCTGTCCTAGGGTTGTCTTACGTTTGTCGTATGTTTGTCTTAAGTCTGTCTTAAGTCTGTCTTAAGTCTGTTCTAAGTTTGTCTTAAGTCTGTCTTAAGTCTGTTTTAAGTCTGCCTTAAGTCTTTCCTACTACTTTTGGTATTCACAGAAGGCATTTAGTAGTAGTAAAGTTAGGATTTTGTCTTAAGTTTGACCTAAAGGTGATAGACTTTCTCCTTCTAATTATAGACCTATTAGTCTTATCCACAGAGTACAAAAGGTGTTCACTTGTGTTCTCCTTCTAAAGATACAGAATTGGATTAGCGAGCACAACATTTCCAAGCTAGTTTTAGACAAAAGATGAGCACCATTTACCAGGTATTTCCTCCTGACTTGGAAGATTGTTTCCATTGGACGAGGGTGCCTTTATGTAGACTTTGTCGACTTAAAGTCTGTCTTCCCTCTTGTCCCAAGGAATAAGCTTTGACGCTTTTTAAAAAACATGGGTTTACCCCTGGAGATCTTAGCGTTTGTTTTTCGCCTCCATGAGGCAAATTTTACCAGGGTTGTTTAGGGCAGCCAAGGACAGCTCACAGACTCAATTGAAATCAATAGGGGGGTACGCCAGAGCTATGTACTGGCACCTACACTTTTTTCGTTCTTTGTGAATAGCGCTGTCCAGTTTCTCTCAGATGGCACAGCTGATGCTCCCACCTGGGGGGGGATAAAAGTGGTAACCCTATTGTTTGCAGACGATATGTTGTTGTTCTCCAAAGCCCCTGGAGGGCTACAGTTGCTCTTAAAATGGTTTAAGGTTTTTTGCAAATCTTGAGGGTTAGAGGTTAACACCTCAAAGACGAAGCTTTTGCTGGGGAATCCCCATAAATCTTTTAGAGAAAAACTAGTATTAGGAGGGGTCCCCTTGGAGAGGGTGAGTACCTTTGATTATCTGGGTATCAATCTCTCGGAGGATATGTCATGGAGGCCTCATGTAATAAAGCGGATTCTACAGCACAGGCAAATAACAGGGGCCTTGATTAAAGAACATAGGACTTCCTTTAGTAAACCAGTGACAGCACCACTCCAGATCTAGATAAAGCTGTAAGTTCTGCTCTCCATGGTGTAGAGTTGTGGAGCTTCGAAAAGCTGGATGCCCTGCTGAACTCTGAGAACAAATTTCTGAGGTCCCTGGTCTTACTTCCACAGAGTACCACACTCCACCCGCTTAGGCTGGATTTGGGCACAGCTCCTATTACTGAGATGGTCAAGTTACGTCCCCTATTGTTTTGGTTGCGCATAAAGTCCACCCCTGAGTTGTTCCCGTATGCCACAGGTCTCATGGAGGGGAGCACACTTGACCATCTCAAGAAGATAGGTTGGATCTACAAAGTGAAATCCCTACTAACTGCAATAGGAATAGAGGGTTACTGAGGGTTACTGGGATATTAAGGACCCAGCATTGCTCCCCAGCAAAGACCTAGTTACGGAACAGTACTGGGGCTGGGTCACACAGACTTTACTTAGCTATCCATCTTGGGGTCGCTTAACGATAGAGTTCATGGATTTTAAATTGTCTAGTTCATATGAACAATACCTTGAGATTATGAAGATACCTCAGGACAGGAAGCTCTATGTGCAGTTCAGGTTTGTTTCCCTTCTCCGTTACTCCTTTACAGCTTCCTGGAGACAATACTCCACTACCTCTCAATTTTTCTCAGATTGCGCTCCTGTCACAGAGACTATTGTTCATGGATTTTTTCTTTGCCCATTGTATTCCCGCCCTAGAGCAAAATGGCTTAAATCAATTTGCAAACAACTGGGCACACGCTGTCACTGCAAAGCCCTTTACATTCTAAAATCGGACTCCAGTCCAGTGATAGCCTGCTCAGTCACAACGTTTTTGGGAATCATGTGAGCAATTAGAAGGACCTTGCTGAAAGATTAAGACTGCTGCTTATGTTATTGTGTTTTCTCTTTAAAAAAGTATTTCTATTGTTTTAATAGCCTAATGGTATGTTTTATTGACAATTCTTAATCAGCTTTGAACTTAGTGCAACTCTGGTACTAAGGCAGCATAGTGGGCCATGTCGCCCATTTTGGAATAGGCATAAGCTTTTGTTGGCTTGGATTTCTAGGCGCACCTATGTCCAATACATTTTTCCAATGAATTTTAGAATATGGTTTAAAGGATTTTTTTTTTATCAAGCTATTAATGTATTCAGTCTGTTCCTAATCGCTTGTATGAATTGCATTTTAACTTGCACTTTTATGGCCTTCGGACCGAATTAAAAGTTTTATGATGAGAAATTAATGATAGTAAGTTATCATAAAAGTAAGCCTTTTGATATTTTTAGTAAAGAGGGTGTGATAAAAGGGGGCAAGGATGGAAAGCTAAACTGCTATTAAATAAAATAAATTAAATATATTTGAGAAGTATTTGCAGCTTTGTATGAGGATAAAATTCGAATCCACAACTTATGCCACATCTGAACAGAAATTTGTTAGTTTAAATCAAGCTCCTGCCATCGTACGTTTTTTTATTTTTCTCTCTCTTGAAAGCAGGATCTGATGAATTTGTACATAAGAAGGGGCTCTGGCCATAGTTTCTGTAGTGATATGAGTTTTTAATTTGATTATATTTCTTAATGATACGGATTTCATGGATGATGAAAAGAGAGTTTTAGTTCAGGATACGAATTCATTAATTGCATGAGTGTATGTTTGTTTTAGGATTTTACACTTTTTTATATGTTCATGTAATTGTATGTGCTTTTATGGCTAATAATTAGCCGGAAAAGGTTAATTGAGTGACTGACTGTGTATTATCATGTAGTGTATAAATACCACTCTTACTACCTGCACCTAACTTGGTCAAATCACTGTTGTAGTCAAAAAGTGAAAGAAGCAAAGTGTACAGGGTCATTTTAATTTATTATTTCTCAGAACCCTATTTTCTAGAGTGATCCACTAAGATGTGTGATTATGTAGTGTAGGTGACAGGAACCCCTAAACTGTACACCCCAAAATGTTACCTCAACAGCACACCCACGAATGGATGAATTGGATACTGTGTTAAACCTCAGTTCCTTGAAACAATGTGTCCCTGTGATAAGGCACCATACAGCATATAACAAATACAATCAATTAAGTAAGGATTCAGCAACTGAGTTCCAGGTCAGAAATGGAAATTTAGTGACATTTATTACACAATTCTAAAGATGCGTTACAGAAGTTTTAAATGCAAACGCATAAAGTCATTGCAATCAAGACTTTCAGCAAATAGAGCAATATTGGACAAGGAGCAAAATTAGAAAAAATTCCCAGTGCCAGATGGGCGGCAAAATAAATAAGAAATTGTACAGCTCCCTATTAGCACTTTAAAGGATCTGGAAAGTCTTCTGGTTCACCTCCAAATGTGAGGGTTTATCTACAGTTTCCTTGCAAGGAACACATTTCTGCAAAATCTTCATGGTGTGAGCAAAATTATTCCCTTTTTAGAAAATCCAAGCACAGTTTTATTAAACGTCATATTGCCTTATCATCTAAACACTATCCCACTACATGAATATCGATTCTGCCTACTCTATGTAAATGTCATCCGACTACGTGTATCGATTCTGCTTACTCTACCCGAATAAAGCTGGACAAATTAGTTAAAAAAAACAGCAGCAAACAGTGACGTAGTCAAAGGGCCTTGGGAAGCTGCAGCATTACTGTGCCCATGTTGGAAAGCTGTGTTCGAGAACAGCAAGAACAATATCAATGAAAATAAACAAACATGACTTTGCTTGACTTTGTGCTGCAGAAATAATGAGCAGCGAACATGCAGAAGGACACATCCATTTTGGAGAAGATGGCATCGAGGCTTATCTAATGCCTAGCTAACATAAGCCTACATTTCCTGACTTTAACAAGACATATCAAAATCGTTTACAAAATAATAGCATCATGTCAGTGTCAACATGCAGCTTCGAAAGCAAATCTATGTTCTGCATACTGTTAATAATGCACGAATGCACTAAAAAACTTTAACAGTAGTCAATGTGTGGAAATTGTATGATTATAATGCAACATGAGTAATCAATGCAGGGCCAACACTGCTATTACATAACATTACCTAGTGAGTGAGACTGTCTGTCATAGGGCCGTGTGAGTTAAATAATAAAAACATGTCGTATGCGTACATTTCCATTTCCCAGTTTCCGGCTCCGTCAGATGTAGTAGGCATGTTTCTGTGCATGTGCGGAGCCAGTTGTGACCTCTGTTCTGCAGTGTCGGCTATGCGCGTTGTTACTTGTTGTCATCAATGTGGGTGTGCTGTTCGTGCTATGTGTGTGTGCTTCAGGGAGATCGGGCCCATTGACCTGGGTGATTGTGGGTGTGCAGTGTGCTACACCTCGTTGTGCATGTGTGCCATTGTGCCCACTCCCCCCGTCCCCCCAGTCCCTGTTGATGTTGTGTCAGGTCCTCTCAAGCTGTGTCCGAATTCCCTACTCCTTGCAACGTCTCCACACTGATGACTGTCGCCTGGGTTTCCTTCAGCTCATGCCGGTGCCTATTTGCCTCCTGGATTGGCCTCCTTGGCACTCCGACCGCATTCCAGGTGGTCTGCTAGTGGGTCAGTGGCTGGAAGTGTTCTGTCCCCTCCATGGCGCTGGTCTTGTTTTCCTGTGGTCTGCACCCTGTCTTCCTCTCCCTCTTCTCTTTGGCCTTCCCGACCCCGTTGTTCCTTGCTGGTGGTCTGTGGGGGTTGTTGGGTTCGAGTTGGCCCCTGCGCTGTGTCAGAGTGCATCCATGTTGCTACGCACTTTGGATTGTTTTTGGTGTATTTTTTCTGTGTTTTTTATAGTGCATTGTTCCGCCAGACGCGTGGGATTTGCAGGCCTGTGGCTGGTTTTCGATACTTTTTGTACCGCGGTTGGCCGCATTGCATGTTTTTTTTGTGTTCGCGTATCGCATTTATGCGGCGTGGCGTTGATTTTCATGGGGACAGTTTGCACGTTATCTACTGACTATCGCATGGTACCGCCCTGTTGTGAATCCCACATTGTCACGGGGTTATTTTCCCACGATGGGCCGCGATATTGAAAGTTGCGTTAAGCTACTCTTGCGGTAGTTATCACACGTTCTTGTGAATAAACCCCTGTGTGTTAGAATCTAGAATGATGGAGGGTGAATAACAGATGCTGATGGCAGGGGGCTTTGTAAATTACACACAAAGGAAAATAATTGGAGACAAACAAAAGTCATTTTGTGAGACAAATTGATCAAAGCCATTAAGACTTTATAAAGTACTGTGGGAAATTCACAATCTGGATGTGTGAAAGAATGATCCCTTCACATCGCACCAACATTGTCAAAGCCATTTGCTCTTCTTTGAGTACAATATCCTGAAGCTATGGGCGAGGGTTTCAGAGAAGTCACAAATATCACTTTGTGCTCCAAGTAATCACTGCTGGACACCAGGGTATAGGGAAATGGGGACATCCCTTACCCTGGACATCAGAGCAGACTCCCCCAAGGGTAAAATTCACCCCAAATGTTCCCCACCCCTGGGGGCTGGACTAGGGCTACTCTCCTCCAGTTTGGCCCCACAGGGGCAGTGAAAGCCCACTTGACAGCATGGGATAATAAAATTGGCTTACCAGCCCCATGGCACCTTACAACTTAAGTTAGAGCAGACAGATATTGTCCCCAGACTTTTTCTGTTGGTGGTGGGGGTGTAATTGGGAATTAACCCCCTGCTCAGCCTCTTGGGATCGGGAAAAGTCCTCTTGGCGCTAGGGGAGAATGAAATGCTCCACCCCGCCTTTGGCTCAGAGTCCTTGAATGGCAAATTACAATTTTAATTCCCCAGGTTCAGCAGATTTGGGGAATTATACCCATGGTCTTCTTACCACGAGAAGGAGAAAGCCCAATAGCGACCAGGAATTGTGAATGGAGGGGTAGACTTCGCCTGGCAAACACCTTGCTCCACCCAACCTACCTGGGACACTTTTTTCTCAATGCATGTAGAAATTGTTGCTTTGCCATGTCCCCACAAGTTAGGAAAGCAAGGAGATGGCATGTAGGAACCAGGGATGCACACTTTGTGCCAGGATGCCCGGCTCATGACTTTCATGCTTTTGATGCTCCTGAGGGGATAAGTGACACAGATGGTGGGTTGAGCGCAGAGAGAGGCACATATTCCACTAGTAAGCCCAGATCTTCACTCCATTTTTTAATTTTTTGATTGAAGGAAAATGGCCACTAGTAGGTCAGGGGCATTACATCTCATCTGGGGTGAGAGGGGGGGCTTCATCAAGGAAGCTGAAATGCAAAATGCCAGGGAGAGGTGCAGCTTGTCCAATGTGGCCTTCCAATTCTGTTAAATACTTCTTGGTTGCCAAGGGACAACTAAGGTTGCTCCTAGGGGGAAAACTTGGGAGCAATACCCTAATCTCTTCCCCCAGGGATCTAAAATGCAGTTCAGTGGAAGCCTTAGTGAGAAAACTCTTGTGACAGGAATCGCGGCCTGTGATTCTTTTTCTGTTTCTTGTTTCACCAAAAAATGATCTCTATTGCATATGGGGGCATTTCAGGTCACCCAAAATGAGCAGATAAGAGGGTAACTCTCATACCCCCCACTTTCCCCCTTTCCGGCAACTGTAATCACTGAACGTGAATCCTTTCTGGAGGTTTTTGCTGCTCCGCCTCAAAAGGGCTTAAATTGTGTTGACAATGAATTCCATTTTAATATCAACCTTGCACGTTTTGGTGTTTGCCTGTCTTGTGTGCACATGTTGTGTACCATTTGTAATGGGAGAAGTGTGGAAGCACACAATAGTAGGACTTCTGGCATTGGCCCAACATCCTGTAGTTTCCAGCATCTAACTGTCAGAATATTTTGTAACCATACTTAGATGTTTGCAGGACATTATAGGTAAGTAGTGGGATCCAGGCAATGCAAGCCACACCCCCCTGGATTTCCATGTTTTTAGAAAAGCCCTGAGATACTAAGGTTCTTTGTGGGTCAACAGAATCTGGACACAATTTCTTCTGCCACGTCCTTTGAGAATTAGGGGGAACATTTGTTTTTCAGAGCATTCTGGATAAGAAAAAGTGCTATGATTCACACATACCACATCTTCGCTACTCCCTTTGGTTGCCAGTTTTCAGAAATGTCTGGGGTTGATACCGTTCCATGGGTGCCGGGTGACCAAATGTACAAATACTACTCCCATCCACATGGGATTTTGAAACTGTGAGGGACATTTAGCATTTGGCAGAGTGGAAGCCTGTCTCAAATTCACCAGGCTCACACACCCCCAATCTCATTGTTCAGCCACTTCACATTGAGGTTGACAAAATATAGTGTTTAAGCTGGTGGCAACCTTTGACTTGGTGGCCGACCCACCACTGGGCTGGCAGGTGATAGTGATAGTCGCACTGCCTTATTTAGGACCAGGCAACCAGTACTACATTTTCCTGCACAGGACCACCATGCAAGGCCACTGACATACACAGTTCTGCTTTGGCAGTTTGTGTAAAACAAACATAAGTGCAAAGGGGGTTAAAAACATCATGGTGCCCTCTCTGCATTTCACTGAGCTGAAGGCTTAGAGAGGATAGCCAGATAGATGTGGATCTCTAAATCAAGCAGGTGTTATTTTGCTAGGACAGTTGATGCTATTGCCTTTGCTGACCTGGTGGGCTGGCAGGCATCCCATCAGGGTCTAAATCATCCTCTGTTTTAACCTCTATATCAAACTGGGCATGGTCATGTTTTTGGCCCTTTACTCTCCAATCTGACGGCTAGCCACACATATGGAGTAGCTTTTGTAAGGAAAATGTAGGACGCTATATCTTTTTTGTTGCATGCGAATTTAATGTTTTTCAGCACACTCATGTGATGAAATTGCAGTCAGCCTTAGTTTATTGTTTGCAAGGCATTATGGGTATGACAAAATGGTGCACATGTGAGTCTCACCTCCCTTGAGTCCACTGAATCTCTAGTATTCAAATTTTCCTGGAGTTGGTAGGGTTTCCTGGGTGCTAACCAACTCCAGGTCCCAAGACTACAGCCATTCTCCATGGGTTTTTGAGACTGTTTATTTTCCTCTAAAATAAACTAGGCATGATCTAGGTGTTGATGTTTTCCTACTAGTATAATTGGTTCATTTTAACATACAGGGTACTATTTTCATTGAGAGAAGTGTGGGATCTGTATATACTAGGGCTTTTGCCATGAGCACAAATTCTGACTCATTAGTCATCTAAACATGAGGAAATTGTGTTTTGCAGCCATATTTTGATGTTTTCAGGGAAATCTGAGTTTTTAAAAACTGGTGGGATACACTTGAGCCCCACTACCCTAGATTCCCATGGGCATATAGATCTCAGAATTTCCTTGGTTTTGAAGGGTCTCTAGAGCGCCACCCAATCACAGATCAAAATGGTGCAGTCAAATTTCATCAGATTTTCAGACCATTTACTTTCCTTTAAATCACACCATTTGTTGTTGTGGATTTGGTACTAGCTTGTCTAATACAACCAGTCAAACCATACATGTGAGGTAGGAGTTTTCTGAGGAGAAGTGTGGGAACTCTAAATGATAGGATTTTTGGTGTTGGTAACAAATTTCAAAGTTTTCAAAGGGAAACATGTGAGGATTGTTTTTTCTATAGTTTGAAGCTCTTTTGACACTTCCATGCTTCTAGTTTTTCAAAAATGTCTGGAGGTTGGTAGTGTCCCAGGGCATCAACTGACCATAGGCATAAAGCTGCAGCTAACTCCCATGGGATTTTGATTGAACATGTAATATATTCCAGATGACAAAGGACATGATTAAAATACCAGTAGCTCAGACTCTGGTCTGGAAAAAAGATTATCTCAATAAAGTAGTTAGTATATTTCACCTTAGACTCCCAATTAGCTAGTCAGTTCATTCTCATCTTGTTCATGATGCAGCATCAGTTAAACAACTATGAAACGGGGAGGTGAAGATGTTAGAGGGGGACAGAGTTGCCTTTAAGAGACAAACATTACTTGCGTAGTCGCTCTTTACGCGACACACTTTTAAGAGGGAAAATAAATTACCCTTGAAATGGGGATCAAAAAAATGTACCAGAGGCGCCGAAGTTTTTTTGCTGGATGATCTGAAAAGTGTATCTAATGAGTAAGTGTGAGACATTAAGTTGGATTGAATGTGGTGAAGACCCTTCTCAAGCAATACCCCCCAAAAAAGACTTAAATGGCACACCCTAAGTGATATAAATTTTCAGTTTCACATTTATGTGATTTACTCCACTTGCTGGTGAGACAGTGCAGAGTGCGGGCACATTTCCTTCCACTCCGGGACAGGTAGTGGGTGCACTCGTATCAAGGAGCTAGCACGCCACGGAGTTATGATCATGATTGAAGTGTTTCTTCTCAACATTCTGGAATAGACACCTATTGACGTCCTGGTTTTTGAATTTCTACAGAGTACCATAAACACTATGAATACAACCTTCATGCAATTTGTGCCTTGAAAAAGTCTTTGTAAGACGAAACACGTGTCGGCTGGTTCGTGTATTGGAATGTTCAATCCTAAATAATAAAGATGACAAGCAACTGAATTTGAAGGGGTCTCGGATTTGTTATCAAACGGGATAATCAACCAATGGAACTGTTTTCCCTCATCGTCTCTTTTGACAAGCATATGTGACTTGGTTATAGCGAGTAAATCACATAAATGTGAAACTGAAAATTTATATCACTTAGGGTGTGCCATTTAAGTCTTTTTTGGGGGGATTGTCAATTTGTGTATGTCTTGTGCATACGGATGATGTCACCAGGTAGTAGACGTCAGTATTAGCTTTGAGCACCCCAATCCAACTGTAGATTGTTGACATCAATACGCCTTTATTCTATTTGTTCTATCTAAAACTTGTATCTAATTTGGTGTGCCGGTCTTCCTTTGCAAGGAACACTACTACCTAACGAATTTTTGTATTTACCCTTCTCAAGCAATTACCACAATCCCTGTCAGTGTGAGCCACAAAAGTCACACAATTAACCTGTGCTAAGCCCTCTGGTAGTTTGGCACGAAAGCAGTCAGGCTTAAATTTGTATAGCGCACTAATAGAAGCATCTATTAAGTATTTATGCAGCACACAAACAGTATTAAAGTGAAAACACAACACAAGAAAAATCCCACACCAATCTAGAAAAATACAGTAACCTCTAATGAACAAAATGATGCCAAAACAACAAAAACCAAATCTGTAGCACCGGAGTGATGCAGTTTCTAAGGATTTAGGGGAAAATAGCTCTTAGAAGAAAATAACATCAATTCGGTCATCTGGTCTCACTGAACCAGGACAAAGTCATAAGTTCAGACCGACTGCGATCGAGCACGGGCTGGGCACAGGACCAAGTTTTTCTCGCTGAAATAGTACTTTGTGTCCTTTGGAATCAAGATGTGAAGTCTGTGTTGGCCTGCGCCAAGCTGCATTGAGGAGCTGCGATGCGTGTTAGTGTGAAAATATGTGTTGCGCAGGGTTGGTGCTGCCGAGGCAACTGATCAGGAGCTGCAATGCTGGCATCGCGATGTGTTGTGCTGCTTCAGGTGACTGAAGCCATGATTTGGGGCTGCATTGTAGATACTTGTGTCAAGATGCATTGCTCTGGGTTGCCGCTGGTGAAGCCTTCAATCAGGAGCTGTGATGTGAGGTCCGCCATCGAAGTCCAGCATGCTGCTTTGCTTTCGAGGAAGCCACTGGTCTGGAGCTGGTGATTCTAGGACTTGCATGAGGATGAGTTGCATTTGTTCGGTTACGATGAGGTTGCCAGTCAAAAGCCTGTTGTGCACCTGGAGCTCAGAACAGGAGGCCAATTGACTGAACCTTGGAGACACTCTAGTAGTACTGGGCTCAATTAGCAAGGCAGGGCTCAGGCTGCAGGGCAGTCCTCAAACAGCAGGGCAGTTATCAGGCAGAATGGCAGCCCTCAGGAATCTGGGCAGTCCTTCTTGTAGAGTCTGCAGGTCCAGGAGTGATCTGAAGAGTGGGTCTCTAGGTCCAATATGTATACCTGGTGCCAGCTTTGAAGTGGCAGAAACTTCTAGACTTCCCCCCACAACCGGTTCTGGAATTTCCTTCCCCTGCTCAAGCCCCAAGATGTCTGGGTTTACAAAAGGCTAGTGGGAAGTCCTCTGTGAGTGCGGGAGGCTACCCTTATTGAAGTGCATATGTGGTAGGTGACAGCTCTGCCACCCAACCAGCCATTACCCAGTCCTCTTTTGTGACACTGTATGCGAGGAATACATGAAGACAAACTGCAAACTACACTTAGTCATTGTGACCCAGAGCACAGGCTGCTTGCACCAAATGGTTAGATCAAGAATATGTCAGCTATCGAAACATGGCATTTTCATGATTGTGACTTCAAATCCGACTTTATCATTAAAGATGGTTTTAAAATACAATTCCTCGGAGACCAAACATAACTTTCCTGCCTGCTCCCAATCACCCAATCAAAAGTTATCACTTATTAAATTGTTATGGGGACCCCAATGTTATCCTACAGGAGAGAGTTAGGCCTCACAGTAGTGAAAAACAAATTTGTGAACTTTTCACTACCATGACATGTAAAACTTAAAAGTACATTTCCAACGTTTTAATTACTAATCCCGCTGCCCTATGGGTTGTTTAAGGGCTATGTTAGGGGTGAAATATGTAATAGAAAGGGAGTTTTAGGCTTAGCAAAGGGGTTTTTTGCCAAGTTGAATTGGCAGTTCAAAAACTGCCATCAGGCTGCAGTGGCAGGGCGGGACATGTTTTAAGGGCCTGCTTAAGTTGCAGGTACAATATGTGCTGCAGGCACACTAGCAGCATTTAATTTACTAGCCCTGGGTATCTGGTATAGCACTTTAGTGGGGACCTATAAGTAAATTAAATATGCCAGTCATGTGTAAGCAAAATGTCCTAAGGCCAAC
This sequence comes from Triturus cristatus, assembly GCF_964204655.1. Lineage (NCBI taxonomy): Eukaryota > Metazoa > Chordata > Amphibia > Caudata > Salamandridae > Triturus > Triturus cristatus. Next base: position 801,204,198 of record NC_140591.1, read on the forward strand.
AAAAACACCGTCAGAAAATAGGAGCTGATGGAGACAAAAGGTTTGGGGGAAGACCAACCTAAGGCTTACAGGTCTTACAGGAAGGGTTAAATGTAACTATCAACCCAGGATTACCTTGTCCTCATATTTCAATATATTTTTTCATCTGGTACGAGGTGAATGGTGATATTTTGAACACCAGGAAGACTGTGAACCTGTGTGGAAGATGTACACAGTTTCGGAACATTTTAATTGCCTTGATTCAGCTTTGCAATTTCTTTTTTTCCTCAATTGGGCTTATTCTTAAGTTGAGCATGACATGGAGCCACTCCCAGCATTACTCTGTTGCTGTTAGTGCTGGAAGAACTTTTTTTTAGAGGAAGGTGATGTGTGGAATGATGTCAAAAGTCTCAGCTAATGGTAATTGCTTGAAGCTGCATTCAAGTCCATAATTTTTTGTGGCATTCCAGCAAGGGAATCACAATATGCAAATCAGTCTTGGTCTTTCTCCGATCTTAACTGTCCGTACTGTACTAACAGACCTCATTCCTAGCAGCGGCGTTACAAAAATTGACAGGGCTTCACTGCAAGGTACATGGGGAAACTATCCCCCCCAGATCCAGTCAGGAGCTCACAGGCTCTTCTCCCCCCAGAGGGCACATCAGCTGTTTTTAGGATGAACTGACCTCTAGGGACGGGCGCAGAAGCCACTAGACACCAGGGATTTGGGGCAATTAGCTCAATTAGATGAGTGGACCCGGCAATAATCGCTCCCCTTTATTTTGGGCTCACATTCTGGCAGTTTCTGCCCCCCTTGGGGACAGACCGGTCATATTCTTAGGCTGATCTGACCCCAAAGGGCGCAGAAACCCATTAGACACCAGGGATATTAGTAAGCACAATTCAGGGGGATCCCCTTTATTCTGGTCACATATTTTGGCCGTTTATATCTGCAATATTTCTAGGCCCATATGCCCCCAAGGAAGGCAGAAAACCACTAGACACCAGGGAAAGTTTCTGTGTGTGTGAACTGGAGTTCAGCTGACAGTCTGCGTGTGCTGGCATTTGGCTGACTGTGTGTGTACCGGCAAATGGCTGGTGGTGTGTGTGGGCTTGCGCTTGGCTGGCGGTGTGTGTGTGGACTAGTGCTTGGTTGGCGGTGTGTGTAGACAGGCACTTGCCTGGAAGAGTGTGCAGACTGATGCTTGCTTGGGGGCGTGTGTGGACTGGCTCTTGGCTGGTGGTGTGTGTGGACTGGCGTTTGGCTAATGGTGTGTTTGAACTGGGTATTTTGCTTCCAGTGTGTGTCAACTGACATCTGGCTGACGATGTCTGTTGATTGACTTCTAACTGGCGATGTTTGTCGCTGGCATTTGGATGATGATGGGCAAACATCATAGTGTGTTATAATGTTTTATTTCTTGCCATTATTTACATTTGTGATCCTAATGTTTTATTTCATCTGTGTATTCTAGTGTAAAGCTTTTGATTTCCTTTGCTGCAACTCCTGCTTGCGGTTTTGGCCTTGTTAGATCTGCAGTTTGTGTAGTTTCATATGTTTGGTAAGAAACACTATTTTGTACTGTTTACTCCAAATGAGTATCATTGCCTCCTTACATGACCGTGTTTTTTGTTAAATGGTGTAATAATAGCAGCATATTTAGCTTCTGTTTTATTGTGTCATATTCTCCTTGGATTTGTGCAAGATGTGTATTGTGTTGTCTGGTGTAATTTTTTCATTTGGTTTTTCTTTCTAGTGGGACATCGTTGGTGCTTGCTCTGTCTACGCAGAGTAGGTGCAAGTGATCCTCAGCCTAGCTGTCTCTGGCAAGTGAGTGGTATGAGGTTTGAGTATATAGATCTTTGTGTGGTTTGTATTAATTGACATTTCCTTCCAGATTACTGTATGCCAGTAGTTTTACTTTCTGTTTAATAAAGTCACAGTTTGTATATTACTTATTGTACATAGTGTTGGTCATTGTTGACTTATTTGATGTGTTACTTTTATTAGTAAGGATTATGGCTAGCCTTAGGAATACCTCTCAGCAAGTTGTTAGTTTGCTTTTTTAATCTTCCTCTGACCATGGTTCTGAGACTGACTCTGCCTCAGAGGATAAAGTTCAAGATTTTGGCAGTGAATTTTCTGTCCAAGAGGAATCATCTGATGATGAAGCCACTCTCAGTGCAGACAAAAGGCCTCTTTTAGATGAGGACACTGATATACCGATACTGAGAGGCTTCTGGATTCCAGCCTGGGCCTCATATTGGAAGTGCTGAACTCAATGTTGCCCCAAACATGGTGCAGCCGGTGTTGCCTGACTTTAGTTGTGTCGCAGGATGTAGAGTCAATACTGAAAACGATTTGCCTATAAATGTTCTTTCAGTTGTTTATGGACAATGTATTTTTGAATGAGATTGTTGAACAGACTAATTTGTATGTTGAACAGTATTTGAAGGACAACAGTGCCAGAATAAAGCCTCACTCTAGCTACCCGATGGACTCCCACAAATCTGGTTGAGCTGAAGAAGTCCTGGGGTCAACTTTTTTGATGAGATTGATAAGGAAGCCGCCACTTGCTTCATATTGGTCTACTAGTCCCTTGATGACAACCTCTATATTTCCTGCAGCCATGAAACATGATTGGTATTTGCTTCTGCTTCGGATGCTGCATTTGGTTATTAATGCCTCTGTATTGCCACGGGATCACTCTGATTGTGACCATCTCTTCAAGATTCAGCCTGTCCTTGATCATTTTGTAGATCGCTTTACAGAGTCATATGTTCCAGGTAAAGAAATAGGTGTGGATGTGTTGTTTGGTCGTGTTCAAGTGCCATTTGGTTTTAAGGCAGTACATTCCTAGCAATAGGGCACAGTATGAAATTAAGATGTGTATGCCGTCTGAGAGTAGTACTGGATATGTCTATAATTTCAGGGTGTACACAAGTAGGGATTCCACAATAGACCACACTGGTTGTCCGTCCACTTTGGAGTCAGTGAGAAAATTGTGTGGGAACTTTGTAGAGGACTTTTTAACAAAGGGCACCATTTATACATAGATAACTTATACATTGATGTGCAATTATTCAAGGAACTGTTCAAAGTGGACACTGTTGCATGTGGAACTATCCGCTCTAACTGTAAAGGCTACCCTTAAGAGCTTGTCTGTAAAGACCTTCAAAGGAGACAGTCCAGTGCCTTGTATAGTGATGAACTTCTAGCTGTAAAATTTTCAGACAGGAGCTATGTTACATGCTGACTAGCATTTATGATGAAAGAACTTCACCTGTGACTGTTTGGGGTCAGGTTGCTGAAGTGCGCAAACCTGTCTGCAGTTTTGACACAATAAGCACATGGGTGGTGTAGATAGAGAAAATCCAAGGTTGGAGCCTTAGAGTGCTGTTTGATAGTCATACATTTGGTATAAAAAGTTACCCGGCCCTCTGTTTCATTCAGCAACCTTCAATGCTTTTGTTGTCTTCAGGGAGTGTTCTCCAGATTCAAAGATGACTTTTGTTCAGTTTCAGCAGGCTGTGATAGGCAGCCTTGTTGTAGTGGAGCAGGCAAGCGTTTTCTTGAGTTGGAGTGGTGGAGAATGTGGCTAGATGGAAAGATCGCCACTTTCCTGACTATATTCCTCGCATGCCCAAAAATACCTTTACCTGTAGGAGATGCAGAGTCTGTGTCGAAAGAGGCGTGTGGAAGGAGAGTCGTATGTACTGCCGGAGTGTCCTTCTAAGACTGGGCTAAGTGTGCCCACATGTTTTAAATTGTACCCACACAATGGAATTATTGGGAGTAATCGTTACCATAAAAGTTAACTGACTGGTTTGTATTGTTTTATATTTTTTGTTCAGTTTCACAGTTTATCTTCTTCAAATTGGTTTGTGTTTTTTTGTTAAAATTAATGTGTTGGCAATGTGTGTGGACTGGTGCCTGGCTGGTGGTGTGTGTGGAGTAGCACTTGGCTGGTAATGTGTGTGGACTGGCTCTTGACTGGCAGTGTGCAAGGACTGGAGCTTGGCTGGCGCTGTGTGTGTATTGGTGCTTGGCTGGTGGTGTGCATGGATGGGGCTTGGCTGGCAGTGTGCATGGATGGTGCTTGGTTGGCAATGTGTGTGAATTGGTGCTTAGCTGGCAGTGTGCTTGGATGGTGCTTGGCTGGCAGTATGCGTGGATGGCACTTGGCTGGCAATGTGTGTGGACTGAAGCTTGGCTGGTGGTGTGCATAGACTGGCACTTGGCTAGTGGTGTGTTTGTAGTGACTTTCTGCTGGACACTACACGCACATTGCCAGCCAAACACCAGTCCACACACTCCATCAGCCGCCGGCCAGTGTGATTGCTGTGGCAGTCATGTGGGCGTATGAAAGTGATAGGCCCTTGAATGGCACTGTTTGTTGATGTGAGTGTTAGAATGTGCTGGGCCCACTGCTGATGGTGTGAATGGTTCTGTGTGTGTCATGCCTGAAAGGTGCATGAATGGCCTCTAAAGTGTTTGGTGCCTTGTCAGGCTTTACAGCTCACCAGCTGTGAGTCATTGGTTCACGTTTATTCACTTTTAATTATTAACAGTGTATTTTATTTTTGTGAAATCTTTTGTTAATAAAATTTACATTTTGATCCTTCCACTCACCCTCGTGCCAAATTCTTCCAGTATGTGTGTGTGCTTAAAGAACAGATGTTTGTGCAGTAATATTTGTCTTTTCTGTCTTTCTCTGCCAAGGTGTACATTGTCTCTAGGGAAAATATGCTAACTCTAGATATTTTCGTATACTAGATATTCAAGGGAGTACATGCTGGTGTGCCTCTTGTGGATTCAATCAAGTTTTCCTACCCACAATGCCCTGCATACCTCAACATGTGACTAAAATAAACATTTTCCTTGCATTTCTGTGCTGTATTCTTCCAGAATCAGAAAAAAACATATTTCCTACAACCCAGCATTGCCCAAGGTCTCCCAATAAAAATGCCACCTAACTTGTGTGCGTGGGCGAAGTGCCTGCGACAGTGAAGGGCGCAAAACGTATTTTGGAGACAGCCAAATTATCTATCACAAAGCAACCTGCTTTTTCAAGGGGAGAACATGTGATTTTGGTCCCGGGCTCAGAGGCCATTCAGAGAAACCTACCAAACTCAGAGATTTATGAAAACTAGACACCCGGGGGAGTACAGAGAGGTGTGGCTTGCATGTATCCCACAAAGTTGTCTTACCCAGAATTCCCTGCAAACCCCAAATTTAGCTAAAAAGTCACATTTTCCACACTTTTGTTGTGTAGGAAAGTTGTGGGATCACCAGGCCGGCACAAATGTCATAACACCCAGTGTTACCCCAGGGTTCCCTATATGAACGATACCTCAGTTGTGTGGGTGCGCAAAGCAGAGTCCGCCTAAAATGTCTAAAATGAAAAAGTGAGGGGGAACCAAAGAGGGTTCAAAAGGGAAATCACTACACGTTTTGGGCCCTTCCCTGTCGTACAAGTGAGGTATCGTTTTTATTGGGAGAACGCTGGGTGGTAGAAATTTCATGCCAGCTCAGTAATCACACAACTTTTCTAACCAGAAATGTGAGGAAAGTGTGACTTTTTTCAAATTGAGATTTGCAGGGAATTCTGAGTAAGAAAACATTGGGGGATCCATGCAAGCCGCACCTCCCTTGACTGCCCTGAGTGTTTAGTTTTCAAAATTCTCTGGGTTTGGTAGATTTCCCTAGATGGCCGCTGAGCCCGGCACCAAAAACGCAGGTCCCCCTCTTGCAAGATCAGGTCGTTTGTGATAGATAATTTTGATGTCTCCACCATATGTTTTGGGCCCTCCTTGTCACGGACACTTGCCCCACCCACACAAGTGAGGTCTTATTTTTATCAAGAGACCTGGGGGAATGCTGGGTGGTAGAAAATGTGTACTGGCTCGGTGAGCCCACAACTTCCACACACTGAAATGTGACAAAAATGTGACTTTTTAGCTAAATCTGAGGTTTGCAGGGGATTCTGGAAAAGAAAACTTTGGCAGATTCATGCAAACCACACATCCATGGACTCCATCAGGTGTTTAGTTTTCAGAAATGTCTAGGTTTGGTAGGTTTCTCTAGATGGCTGTCCAGCCTAGGACCAAATTCACAGGTGCCCCTTCTTGCAAAGTCAGGTCATTTTGTGATAGATAATTTTGATGTCTCCACAATACATTTTGGGCCCTTCCCTGTCGCAGGCATGTAGCCCACCCACACAATTGAGGTAGCATTTTTATTGGGAGACCTGGGGGAATGCTGGGTGGTAGAAAATTCCTGCCAGCCCAGTGATCCCACAACTTTCTCCCACAGAAATATGAGGAAAAAGTTACTTATTTGCAAAATGTGAGGTTTGCAGGGGATTCTGGGTAAGAAAACATTGGTGGGTCCATGCAAGCCACACCTCCCTTGACTCCCCTGGGTGTCTAGTTTTCAGAAATTTCTAGGTTTGGTAGGTTTCTTTTGATGGCTGCCGAGCCTGAGACCAAATACCATGGTGACCCCTTGAGAAACTAGGTCATTTTGAGATAGATAATTTATGTCTCCACAATACGTTTTGAGCACTTCCCTGTTGCAGGCACTTGGGCCACCCACTCAAGTGAGGTAGCATTTTTATCAGAAGCCCAGGGGGAACGCTGTGTGGTAGGACATTTGTGCTGGCTTAAAGATCCCACTACTTTCCCACACTGAAATGTGAGGAAAATGCAACTTTTTAGCTACATTTGAGGTTTGCAGGGGATTCTGGGTAAGAAAATGTTTGGGGATCCACACAAGCCACACCTCCCTGGACTACTCCGGGTATCTAGATTTCAGTAATGTCTGGGTTTGGTTAGTTTCCCTAGATGGTCGCCGCCACCCCACTCTGGACTCCCCTGGTTGTCTAGTTTTCAATACTATGCTGGTTTGGTAGGTTTCCCACATTGCAAAAAACTCATAGATTTTCAGTGGAAAAATGTGATGTGCCTACACTGCGTTTGACGCCTTTTTGTGTAGAGGGCACTTGGCCTTCCCACACAAGTGAGGCACTGTTTATTTTGTAGAATTAGGGAAATGTGGTAAGAAATTTGTGTTTGCCTAAAGATTCCTGGACTTTTTGTCAGAGAAATGCAGGAAAAGTGTGTTTTTAGGCAAAATCTGGGATCTGCAGGGGATTCAGGGTAAAAGAACCTGGTAAGAGCCATGCAGGCACCCCACTGTGGTCTCCGCCAAGTGTCTAATTTCCAAAAATGTTCTGGTTTGGTAGGATTCCCTAGGTGCAGACTGAGGTGGGCCCAAAATCCACAGCTACCCACATTGCAAAACACACATTATGTTTTAGTAGAAAAGAGCAACGGCACCCTTTCGTGTTGCTGGCACTTGGCCTACCCTCACAAATGAGGCACAGTTTTTTCCTGGGCGACTTGGAGGAATGTCGGGTGGTAGGAAATTAATGGCTGCCTGCAGATTCCATGACTTTTGTCACAGAAATGCAAGGAAAATGTGTTTCTTGAGGCAAAGTTTGAGCTTTGCAGGGGATACTAGGTAAAAAACACATGGTGAGAGCCAAGGAAGTCACCCCACCCTTAACTCCTCCTGGTGTCTAGTTTTAAAAAATGTGCTGGTTTGGTAGGTTTCCCTTGGTGCCGGCTGAGCTGGGGCCCCAAATCCGCAGCTACCAACATTGCAAAAAAGTCATTGTTTTTCAGTGGAAAACGGCGATGTGCCTATGTTGCGTTTGATGCCTTTTTTCGTGTAGCAGGCAATTGGCCTTTCCACACAAGTGAGGCACATGTTGGGTGGTAAGAAACTGTGGCTGCTTGTAGATTCCAGGACATTTCTTCACAGAAATGCTAGGAAAATTTGTATTTTGGGAAAAGTTTGAGTTTTGCAGGGATAGGGTAAAAAAAACCTGGACTCACCTGGGTGTCTAGTTTTCAAAAATACACTTGTTTGGTAGCTTTCTATAGGTGCCGGCAGAGCTGGGGCCAAAAATCCACAGCCACCTACATTGCAACAAACCCATCGTTTTTCAGTGGAAAAAAGCGATGTGCCTATGTTGCGTTTAATGCCTTTTCGTGTAGCAGGCAATTGGCCTTCCCACACAAGTGAGGCACTGTTTTTTTGGGGAGACTTGGAGGAATGCTGAGTGGTAAGAAATTTGTGGCTGCTTGCGGATTCGAGGACTTTTCCTTGCAGAAATGCTAGGAAAATGTGTTTTTTTGTAGGCAAAGTTTGAGCCTTGCAGGGGATTGTGGTTAAAACAAAACCTGGTAAGAGCCATGCAAGCCACCCCATAATGGTCTCCGCTGGGTGTCTAGTTTCCAAAGATTTGCTGGTTTGGTAGGTTTCTCTAGGTGCCGGCTGAGGTGGGGCCCAAAATCCACAGTTATCAACACTGCAAAAAACACACCATGTTGCAGTGGAAAAATGCCATAGCACCCTTTCGTTTCACACAAGTGAGGCCCCGTTTTTCTTGGCAGACATGGGGGGACGGCTGGCTGGTAGAAAATTCATGGCTGCCTCCAGATTCTAGGACTTTTCCTCACAGAAATTCAACGAAAATGGGTTTTTAGGCAAAGTTGGAGGTTTGCAGGGGATTCTGGGTAAAAAAACATAGGTGGGGTCTGAGCTGGGGCCTAAAATCCACAGCCACCCACATTGCAAAAAATCTTATAGAGTTTCAGTGGAAAAATGCGATGGGCCTACATTGTGTTTGGGGCCTTACGTGCTGCGGGAGCTTTGCCTACCCACAAGAGTAAGGCACCATTTTTCTTAGGAGACTTAGGGAAAGGCAGGGCGGGAGGACAGTTGTGGATGCTTGCAGATTCCAGGAGTATTCACACACAAATGCAACAAAAAATAGTTTTTTAGGCAAAGATTGAATTTACAGGGGATTCTGGGGAAAATAACCTGGTGAGAGCCATGCAAGTCAACCCACCCTGGTCTCTGCCTGGTGTCTAGGTTTCAGAAATGTGCTGGTTTTGTAGGTGTCCCTAGGTGCCGGCTGAGGTAGGGCCCAAAATCCACAGCTACCCACATTGCAAAAAACTCATTGTTTTTCAGTGGAAAAATGCGATGTGCCTATGTTGCGTTTGGTGCCCTTAAGTGTCGCAGGAACTTGGCCTATTGACACTACTGAGGCACTGTTTTTCTTGGGAGACTTGGGGAAATGCTGGATGGTAGGAAATGTGTGGCTACTTGTAGATTCCAGGACTTTTCCTCACAGAACTAAAAGGAAAAATTATTTTTTTTAGGCAAGGTGTGAGCATTGCAGGGGATTGTGGGTAAAGAAACCTGGTGACAGCCACACAAGCCACCACACACTGGAATACCCCGGGTGTCTAGTTTTCAAACATGTGCTGGTTTGGTAGGTTTACCTAGGTGCTGGCAGAGGTGGGGCCCAAAATCTACAGTTACCCGCATTGCAAAAAACACATTGGGACATATTTACAAGCGTTTATTGTTACAGGAGTGTCACTTTTTATGACGTTCCATTGGTGATAAACCCTTCACCTTATTTACAAGGCGAGTCGTACCCCCACCCGTGTATGTACACCCGTGTACGTTCGAGTCGTACCCCCACCCATGTATGTACGGTGCGTACCCCCAGCGCGTAGCGTACACGGGTGTACATACACGGGTGGGGGTATGACTCGAACGTACACGGGTGTACATACACGGGGGTATGACACGTACACGGGTGTACATACACGGGGGGTACGACATGTACACGGGTGTACATACACGGGGGGTTCGGCACGTACGTACGGGGGCTGGGGGGGTTCGACGCGTACGTACGGGGGCTGGGGGGGGTCGGCGCGTACATACGGGGGCTGGGGGGGGTCAGTGCGTACATACGGGGGCTGGGGGGGGTCGGTGCGTACATACGGGGGCTGGGGGGGGTCGGCGCGTACATACGGGGGCGGGGGGGGTCGGCGCATACATACGGGGGCTGGGGGGGGGGTCGGCGCGTATGCGGGCACAGGTCTCCATGGTTGCTATGGGAGTTCGGTGCGGACGGTGTTTTTTCCATACGGTTGTAACATCGGATGCACGGGATGGATCGTAATTCCGCGGTCGGACTTTACTTTTCACATTTGTACGGTGAATCGTCCGTGGACGTGTCGGACACATTTTCCGACCCGAGGACGTGTGGGGAATAATTCCCAATGCGATTCGTATGGACTTTTTCCCATGCGAATCGTAATTGGCAGTTTGTACGGCACTTGTACGATTCGTATGGTAAAAAGACCGGATGCGAGTCGTACGGGGAATTTTTTTACCGGATCGTAATCGGCACCTTAGTGTGAAAAGGGCAGACAATTGGTGTTTCTGTGGCCGTTCTGCCGCAACACCCATTGAGTTTGAAGCTGCCCCCGATTTACAATGGTGGCGTGAATATGGGGCAGAGCCAAAATTAAGACCAAAAATAACGTGTTCTTAACATGGCAAAATGAGGAGAAATTATTCATTTCTCCTAGTTTTTGCTGTTTCTATGTGTGCTGCATTGTGAAACCCAGATAGAAACAACAAATCACCAGGAATGATTGTTTATGTGCAGGGACACCTTCCTGCACAAAAACAATCATTACCAAAATGATGATTTGCAACTTCTATGTGGGCTGCAGAATGCAGCATACAGAGCAGTTATAAATCACCATTAGTTATTGTTAATGTGCAGGAAGGGACACCTTCCTACACATAAACAACCATTCCCTCAATGCAGGCATCCTTGCACTATGGTGCTAGGGTGACTAGGTAGGCAGCTGAATTTAGCGCCAGCGCTAGGGAAAACGCAGAAGTGCACAGTATCATTGTAAATGTGGCCCATGGCTGCTTTTTCAGAATGGCAGAGCGTGGCATTAGCGATTTAAAAAAAAAAAGAATTTTATTGAACATTTCGTGTTTCCATGACAGTTCGGTTCACATAATATGCAGACATATATCCAGCATTGCATAGACATTCGATCTCACATTTCCTGCATGAATACCCATCAATTCTATCCAATGCGCCCGGGTAGTTCCTCAGGGTGGACTTCCCCAAAAACCCTTAGCAGGGTGTGTTCACTCAGACTCGGACTCCTCCAATGGGGGGAGCTCGCAGATGTGTCCACGGTAGGCGTTCCAACCTCGCCAGACCCTGCCCCACTTTTTAGGACACCCTCGGTGAATATACACTGACTTTTCCACCATCATTGCCATGTCCATATCTTTGCACCATTGATTGAGAGTAGGGCTAAGCCTGGATCCCCAGATGTTTTCTTCTGCAGCACTCTTTCCCCAAAAAACGAAATTTAGTTCTATTTTGGTTAATTTCTCAGTCCCCTCCAGTGAGATCCACAAACCCTGGGTACCTTTAGAATACCCAGGATGTTGGGAAAAAAGGAAGCAAATTTGTTGTGGATACCTTATGTGGACAAACTGGTATGGAGGCCTAAGTACGAACTATCCCAAAAAGCCCCAAAAAGGCTTAGTACTGGGAGGGGGGAGGACTAGCAGAGAAGGAGTTAATGCGACCTGCTCTATTTACCAGTAGGAGGCCAAGGAACTATATCTGATTACAGCTTTCTTGCAGCTTTTGAGCCTAAAGAATTTTTTTTTGAGGACAAACAAATTCTGATGAAATGGAACCTCGGGTCCGAGCTCTTCTCCCTTGTCATATGGTGTAATCTTTCAAACGGACCTTTTACACTTGCCTGCTTTGACACTGCTTCATTCCTTAAGCTCCAAACACACTGAGGGACACCGACCTCAAATTGCGACAACTGAAACTGAGATACAGAAACTGTAGCATCTGTACAAACACCACATAGTGCCATTTGCTCTGCAGTGTTGTCTGACTGCTTCTGTAATATTTAATGCGCACCTGCTGTCCTGCATTCAAAAGGGGTGTTAAAGCATACTATCCATGGTAGCATTGCGCCGTCCAAATGAGAACATTCCCCTATGCCAGTTTCACAACAGCTTTTACTTTGCAGAGGGGTTAAAGGTCATCCCTCTTCATTTACTAGTTATGTCCTTACATATAGACCAGAGGTTTGGTGAGCTAACAAATTAACAAGGAGAGCAGAGCTAGATCCAAGTCTATGGTCTGATTTGGTTCCCAAAGTGCCTACAGGAGCCGAGCCATTAGATTACTTGGCATTTAATTTTGCAACAAACATCAGTTGGAGCAATATTATAGTCTATTAAAGCAAACACACGAGAGATATTTGCCTAAGATCTCACAGTTGAAAGTGTTGAAGCCGGGATTGATTCCAGGTTTTCTTTCTGTACAATTCTTCCCATCTCCTTTTTTATATAAAAGGTAAATGGTTTGCCTTGAATTCCTGAGGCTGAGGTTACAGTGTGAGTAGCAGGCAGAAGCTACATAAATGCTCATCTCGTTTGGGTTCCAGGATCCCAGAGTGCCTCAAGCTATGGCACAGCCAGGCATGGAGTTCAAGCTTGTGTCAGGCCCTCAGTGGTGCTAAAGCACTGCGCCTTTAGTCCAAATGTTCCTGCAACTGATTTGTTGAGGTGCCTAAGGAATAAAAGGGAGTTAACGTCATCTACAAGTTCAGTTTACAGTGAAACCAACTTGGCTACACAATGAGGATCCAAAGATCTAAAGTCCTTAAGAATATATTGTGAAAATACAAGAGTACTACTGGGAGGCCAAATCGGCTTGCAACATTTTGCCTCAATAGCATGAAAAATACAAGGAATTCAGTGATAGCAAGGCAGAATATAAAAAATAACATCTGATGATCAGTATAAACGTTACCGTCTTCTTGGCTTTTATGCATGAGGAAATCTAAATCTCCTAATCTAAGCCTGACCTAAAGCACTGATTGGGGAATCCCTAATCAGTTCCAGGGAGGTAGGAAGGTGTCAGAGTAGTGGAGCTTCTGTAGAGGTTCTCCAAAATAAAGAGTATTGTATAGCATAAATCTATACAACAGAGATATGGCAAAGAGAGGTCTCTAACCCTCTGAGTGAGCTGAAGTGTGATCGCTAATTAAACCCCACAAAAGATAATACGAGAATCCCATATCATGTGTTTCATTATGTTCCACCTTCACACAGTAAAACTTGGCAACTATTCTTGAAATTCCTTTCCTTTTGTCTGCACATCAGAACGTCCTTGGATTCCTCCCATCTCCCAATTTCGTACAAACAGTAATCCTCCCTTTGTTTGTTAAGGTTTCTTGTCCTTGCCAAAAGTACTCCTGCCGAACCTCACTATCTCTAACACACAATGTGCCTTTGACCATTCTTGAGATCATATAACTGCACAGGAGAGAAAAACATTGCAACCTGGGTAAGCTTCTCGTTGAAGGTTAAACACTAAGAAATCCAAATGCTCAAGGTTTTTGGTCAAGTTAAACGTAGCAAGCATTTCAGTACATGTTAAATGCATAATTATGGATATGCATACAGTCATAATATAGATGCAGAGTAGTATTCAGATGAATACATGATTATATAAGAGTTAACACCATTATTCAAACCACACAAATGCAGATATCAATCAAGCATGGTTACATACCCGTGAGGCTCAAGGCAGTAAGGGGCGGGGGGGATTTTGCTGATCCGTCTGGGCGTGAGTCCTGAGATCCTTCCTAAATTGGGTTAGCGACAGGTATGAGAACTGCAATTTTGATGTTACTGTAAGAAAAACATTAGTATGCACACTGGCTCAATTGAGGAGATTATGTCGTAAATGCACTTTCTGTAGCTGTTCAGTGCACCACATCACGTTAATGATATTAAGTCACACAAATACATGAGGCCCTGTGTAAATATACATGTGACCGGTTCATACATGAAAGGGTGAAGTCAAAATCATACTGCTCCAGTTCTTCCTTCGATGGAGAATCAAGCCATCACAGATTACAATCAGTTTGTATTAGATGCGCCAGCTAAAACCTTGTGGTTTTAAGCATCCGTCATCTAGATTCTTCCAGACGTTTCATGTCATCATAATATCTACTCTGACTCTCCTCTAACGCTACCTCCACCCTCTTTCTCTTTACTCCCCGTTTAACTTTCATGCACTTATATCTCTTAAAGAACAGAGCTTGGAATATTACACAAAGGGAAGTTATCACAAGGGGTTTCAAGATGGCACCCGAAATTCCTCTTCCCAGGTTTCCAAACCATTTGCCTACAGCAGAAAATCCATTCCAAATAGCTTCCCAAGCACCTGTCACTTCCAACTCCTGCAAATTCTTGTGCAAGTCAGAAATATTCTTGATAAACTTCTTCAAGTCCTTACTCTTGTCAGGAATGTAGGTGCAGGATTGCTGGACCAATAACGTCTGTCAGCTCTGCCCTCCTTTGCAAGCAGGATGTCTAACGCAAGACCATTTTGCAAAACCATGGACCTGATGGTCACAATTTCCATATCTACTACCAATAAAGATCTAGCTGTACTAGTAGTCATCTTATCAAATATGGTGGATAACTTTCAGATTTTATCTCTACTGAATTCAATGTAGATGGGTAAAATCCTACAAACAAATGATCAGTACTACAATTACAACTATTAGCGTGCCTGCTATTATGTACCTACATCTCTAATGTTAGGATTGGCTTTCATTACTTAGCAGACCTTTGGGTGGAACTTAGCAGCATCAGAGTCTTCTCTGTAGATATTCACCTGTGCAAATGGCAAAACCAAAGTTTATAAAGTATGCCGTAACTTTATTATGTACAAATCTTCGTGCGACTTCCTAAGCCCTACTCCATGTTCTTCTAAGTGACACCCTTTCACTCTTTCAGCAGACTTGATCCTCGGTACTCTTCTTACTTCTCCTACAAAGTCTATTTAAGTGTTTCTGATAAGAAAAGGTTCAAGTTAATTGACAATCAGTTAAAAAATAAAATGTTTCAGTTGGTCTATTTGCACAAGGAATTCACTCGCATCCAGAAAAGGAAGTTCAGCTATATCCAGGATAAGATGTCTCAAGGCACTCAATCTTATTGCGAAAGGAAGTTCAAAGGTAAGATCAAACTGAAATTCAAGTTCTCGAATTATCAGTTGAATCTTCACGATTATCCCAGAGTGCCCAGAACTCTCTCTCTATGTCGTTTGCAGCAAAGTAAGTCTATTCAGGAGAAGAATACCTCTGACAAGGTACTCTCACAAGTTTTGATCTATTGAGAACAGTACCCTCACTTCCTTCGTCACTCAGATCGAAATCTCCAGTATCTTCCGGAATAGACTGGAGGCCACCTTCACCTTGCAGAACTAGTCTTCCTCTCTCCTGTCTTCGTAATCAACATTCTCCTGCTGCCACTAGCAGTTCTATAGTATTAGGCCCTTCGTCAGGGTCTGAATCTGGTTCGGTCATAACCACATGACTAGATTCTTCGCTTCAACTACAGTTCCCGATTCTCCAAGACACCCCCCTCAAGCTGAATAAGTGCTGTTTTAGATTCTTACTGGTCCCCTATAGCTTGAGTAACCTGCTCCTGTGGTCTTTCGACCACCACTGACACTTCTGGGAGAGGTGCTGTTACATCCTCAACAGGAGACGGAACACAGCAAGTATGGGCAGCATGCACCCAGTTAGGGAGACCCCCACACTTCACGAGGAAAGTGCCACACCAGCTGGGCACCAGGCAACTCTTTTGCACATGTTTTTTCACCAAGACCCAGTTTCTGGGGCTAAATTCATGACACTGCTCCTGATGTGGTGGGGCTGTGGCAGTTTCAACCTGATGGGACACACCAAGCGCTACTTCAGCCAATCCTTTGCAGTAGTCAAGTATCAGATCATCGGTAATGTTCACAAGTGCATTTGCAGGTACAGTTGGCAATCTCATTGCCCTGACCATGATGATTTCATCGGGGAACAATCCTGTCCTACGAACTGGTATGCTGCTTAGACTCATCAATACAAACAGCAAAGCATCATTCCATTTCAAAGACGTGGAAGCACAGACTTTTGCAAGTCTGGATTTCAAAGTCCCATTGACCTGTTCCACCAGACCTGCAGCTCCAGGTTTATAGCTACAATGCAGCCTCTGTTCAACTTGTAAGGCTGCACACAGCAACCTCAAGATTTCCTTGTTGAAGTGTAAAGTCAAACCTAGGTATTAACTCCCTCAAAAGCAGCTTTGCTACAGTGAGGCTGTCATTCCTCCTAGTCGGGCATGCTTCAACCCATCGTGAAAAGATACACACAACAACCAAAACATACCTCAACCTATTGCACACGGGCATTTCAAATCCAATTGCATCCTGTTTGAAGGGACCACCCGATCTCCCAATGTCACCGCTGTTCTTTTACCTACATTGTTCTGTTGACACACAACACATCAGTGGCACAACACATCAGCCATCCATCTAAACCTTGGATTAAACTACGTCTGCCTGAAAAGCATAATCATGGCATCTCACCCTACATGTATCAAACCATGATAATGCCTAGCCATTGACGGTAACAAACTATTTGGCAGCAC
This sequence comes from Triturus cristatus, assembly GCF_964204655.1. Taxonomy (NCBI): domain Eukaryota; kingdom Metazoa; phylum Chordata; class Amphibia; order Caudata; family Salamandridae; genus Triturus; species Triturus cristatus. Next base: position 801,220,612 of record NC_140591.1, read on the forward strand.
AGGTGTTGCTTGAACATGAAATACCTTGAAAAAACAAGAGGTGAGATGTATTTGGCAAAACAGGAACAGTTAGTTTAGGTAAACAATGCGACCCAGAGCACAATCACAGGCATAGAGTCTCAGGACTGTCTCAATTTACAGTCGGTCTAACATAGACTTTTATACAGTTCATTGAATGCAGTAAAATAGTTCAGTGATCGTCTTTGGTAAGGAATGTGAACCTCTGTCTTTGGAGCCATGAATGAATGTATTGGATGAGGAGTCCAGGCAGGCCTCAACCTTGAGTGGACACAATACGGCCAGTGTGTAACATGTCCAGATGTCCGGCATGGGGAGCACATGATCACTGCGCGTACTCTGTGTGCTTTGTCCTTATTGGCTAAGTGTTCCTAACCTCATGTGACATCTGACTTTATGATATTTTGGGATCACGCGCACCCATCTGTCCATGTGTCCTTTATTGGGGCCAATCTCCCAGGACCATTGTGGTAACGCTGCTCCTATCTGTGAGAGTTATCTGGGATTTCCAGTTTGTGCATTTGTCTGCTGGCTACGTGCCACCCCACCTGTGATCTGTCAATCAATGACCTCAGGTCTGGATCTCAGGGCCTGCCTAACTATATATTTCTGAGCCAAGGTTGACATGGAGCTCACAACGGGTGAATTAATAAATAAAGATGCGATTTAGTTTTTATACATGAATGTATCACTATTCATATTGACATTAACTTCTTCAGTATTAACTTTTCCCCCTCTAGTTGAATTTTCAACTACACCATCTAACCCATATTTCATGACAGTTATTTTATTGGCGGATTGTTGTACTTCGGTTTTGACAGTTCCTAGTTTCCTAGATTCTATCCAATTTGAGGATGCGTTTTTACAGCAGGAAATCCCCAATTACACAGAGCCACACACTTTGTAAACGGTGCAGTGCTTGGATGCAAGAGTCAATGTCTTATAATCCAGGTTATTTCCTGGGATAAACGTGCAGCAGGATGCACTAATCTTGCATGTGTACCTCCCTCCATCGTGGTCATTAAGTCTAACACATACCGAGGCTGCACCACCATCAGGGGGATTGCTCTCAGTCCTTCCTTGATCAAACTAAGGCCAAGCTCAGTTGAAACATTCCACACTGTCTGCAGTAAAACAACATCTTTCTCTCTTGTCCGAGGGCATGAATTTATCAGATTTTCTTTTGAGTCCAAAATCCTCATGTTCTAAAAGATTTATATATGCTACTTATAAGGAAATTCGGAAATTATCCCAAATAGAAACTGCTGCATGTTTGAGACAAATTAACCAAGATAATTTGGAGAAAGTGCTAGTTGCCGTTGATAATAGTATTAATACACTGTCCTCTCGTATTTACAACTTGAACAACATTGTGTTGGCTGTTATTGATATTGTGCAGAGTGACGTCAACATTGTATCATGGGCAAAGTCAGCTCAGATCTATTCTGCAATTTAGCTGGATGCTTCAAACTCTTAATAATGGCCACATTCCATGGCATTACTTGAATTGTACTGATTTGTTTTCATCTTTTAATTTAACATGTAAAGAACAATTAATGGCCATGAAAGGCCCGGCCTATTCAAAGCTGCATTTAGAAAAATTAGAACAACTCCCATTCACTATTGCTAAAATGCCTTTGGCGGTCTGGTTAATACACAGAGTTATTTCTTTACCTATTTTGACATTTCAATTCACAGCTTGCATGAAACATGTTACTTTAGGTAGATATGAACCTTTAGGTAGCAGTTACATACATGAAGTATGGTCTCTCTCCTTTGCCTATCGTTGTGAACAAGGAAGTTTTTATCACTGCTGAAGAATGCGACTCTACTCCTGGACATTTACTTGTTTGTAAACATGTAAAACGTCACAGTGCATGTAACGCTTTGGCACCCAATTTAGCTTGCTATTTTAAAGGAATTTTGGTTCTGGCAATTCTCTTTTAATTACGGTACTCTCTAACGGCATTTATCTCATGCTTAGTGCTCAAGACTGTTGCGGAATGTGGGCTAGATTCCCATATATTTTGCCTGTTTGCCAGTTAGTCACTTGTTGCAACAACGTCTTGTTCCCCATCCACATGGAACTGTCGATAGCTCACTTCGGCCTTCTATTCTAAATATGAAGACAGACTTGAAAAAAATAAGCAGACTCACAGCATTAATGTTTCAGCAAGAAGTAGCTCTTACATCTGCTTGCAAGACCTTCAAATTACAGGTGGCTAGAACTTCTAGTGAAATACAGTCATTGTTAAACATGAACCTTCCCCTGCATTTTGGAGAATTGGTGCATCAAATCTTCAATACCTCTAGTACAGGCGGCCTTGCACACTTTTTTAAGGTTGTGAGCTCTGGCTTCATTATGTTCTTTACTGATTATCTTTGGAGTAATTTCGGCTTTTATCCAATCCATTTTCTCTAGTGTATTCGGAGGATACCCGTTACTGTTATTCTTAATTTGTGGCATTCTCGTTTTGTTCCTGCTTCCCCGCAATGGTTGCTCCTTTTGTGTGTGCTCTGGAACTGGCATTGCTCCAACATTATTGTAAGCATATGAATCATATCTTTGGAATGCTTCTACTACAAGAACTGGATCTTGATTGGTCTTTGACATTTCGGCCTGCCTACCTGCGTGCAACCCGTGTTTCACTGCATTTGGTGTCCCTTCGAATGGGTACTGGACGTATGCCTGGCCTCACAGACCCCCGCTGCCTTGAACTGCTAATGAGTCCCTTAGCGACCCATTTTCAGAACTATCCTTTGGGCTTGCGACTTCTACACCATGCACGGTTTAATCCTTTAACCTACGGGAAACCATGTGCTTCGGCGCATGGATCACAAGATATAGGCTTTGTTAACACGGATGCAGGTAACTGTCTCAGCATCAGCTGACACCGGAGAGCATGTTTGTTCTTTGGAGCTCATGATGTGTGGAGTCTGATTCCTTTATGGAGTCTTTGGACTATGAGATGACAAGCAACATTAAGGATTCCTCTGAAGCATTTTAATTTTATGATATTTCTAAATTGACTTTTCCTTCTGATTTTAATCTTTAATCATTCACATTTCTGAAACAAGGCTTTGAGCCTGTTTAATTTATAATTACAGTTGACTTATCCAGTATCTTTCTAAGTGCTATTATCCTGACCAAAGGGAGGGTGTTGTGTGTGTCCTGCATGGCCCATTGTAGTTTTCCCTGTGTTAGCCTAACTATGCACATTGTAGGCCTTATTTTTCCTTGTACACATTACTAGATAAACACCTTTGCTTTGTTGCTACATTGTATTTTTACACAGACCCTGCATATGTTTTCGCATTCTGTTCTTTTCCCGGGACTTAGTCTGAGCACCATAGATAAGGTCAAACAACAATGGGGAATATTTACAAGAAAATGTCGGAGCGCAGTTACACCAAAATTGGTAACACCATGCTTCGACATTTTTTTAATGCAGGGATGTGTCGTATTTACAAAAATATGGTGTAACTCTGTGTTTCCCCATCGCTGGCACTATAAAAGCTGCCTAGCACCAGCGCAGGCAACCTTGAGCCATGTTGCAATTGTTTATGTGCATGAAGATACCCCTTCCAGTCCATAAACAATCTTTAAAGGCGATTTGCTGTTTCTATGTGTTCTGCAGAATGCAGCACACATAGAAAGAGTAAAACACAAGGATAAATTAATAATTTCTTCTCGTATGGCCATCCTAAAACCAGGTTTTACTGGGCCTTAGTTTTTGCCGCTGCCCCAGCCTTGTAAATATGGGGCAGCGTCAAAACGCAATGGGTGTTGCAGTGGAATGCCCACAGCAACATCCATTTCCCACCCCTTTGCCGCAGCAGACTGCTCGAGTAAGGGGCATATTTACAAGGTGGAATTAAGCTATGGTAAGCATTCTTGCAACCAAGATGGCCCCCTCAAGGGCGGTCTTCTTCAATTTGTGTTGGACCATTTTTTAGCAGGGTCTCTCTGGGCTTGGTCCTGTTTGGGGAGAATCCTTGTGGGTCTCCAAGTTGGGTGGGTGTATACCTGCCTGATCATCTCATACTCAGCCTTCCTTTCCTGGCAATCAGCGGAACATTTCCTCACGGTGGGTTTCTGTCTCCCTTATGCACAGCATTTTTTTACGATAGCTATGCGTTCAGGTATTGTATTTGACAGCAGAGAGGGGTCATTAGGAAGAGTGGATGAATCCCATCGCACCAGGAAGCCTCGTCTTCACCGCACCTAGGCACACGGAGGTGCTGTGGAGGTGGCATTGCCTGACCTCTGTGTTTCAAAAGGTGCATGGGATCTAGCCGTTATGGCCATTGCACCCACCTGCCTTGCCCTGTTACTCGCTTTTTCCCAGGGGATCCAGTGGACACATGTGTAGCATAATCGCAACTCTCTTCCTCCTTAACAACCCAATTAGTTGCAAAGCGTTTTCTCCTTTTAGCTATCTCAACTAGGAGGCAGTGCATGCGACGGGCCCACTGCTGAATGAGTTTGCTGATACCCAAGAGTCCTCCCATGTATGCCAGGAGCCTCTCAGTGAAGATGGTCTGGTTGGTAAGTGGTGTCTTTACTGGTATACTTGTGATGAGGGTGTGTTTCAATGCTACAGATCCTAGAGTGAGAGCCGCTGGAGAAGAGCAGGGCATGGTCCCATTGTCTGTAAACTGGATGGCCATTCTTAGTTTGCCTAGCAGATCTTGTCCTAATAGATTAGTCAGGGATGAGGGGGAATATAATAACTGTCCTCTCACTCCATACCCTCCTATCTTTAGTTTGAGGGTTTTTGTGAAGGGGATCCTTGACACTGTACCCGAGAACCCCTGTATAATCATGATGTATTTCGATAAGGGGACCATTCCTTTCCTTAGGCATGACCTTGCCGCGCCTTTGTCTATTACAAAGTTGTATGGTATATTGTTCACAAGTGCCATGACTACTGGTTCTGCCTCTGGTTGGCTAGTGGTTGACAGTACGAGGCAGGTGTTATTGTGTGCCTCTTCTGCCTCCAGCATTGGCTCCCGTCTTTCTCCCTTGGTTGACAGGGCAAGTCCTGTAGTTTCACCCCGGCTATCGGTCCCCGGGGGACTGGGGCCCCCTTACTCACTTCTGCTAGCTGTATCACTGTCTAGAATCACTACAAACCTCCCTCTCACTTGTGTGTGTTCACCTAGACCAGTAGGGGCACATGTTCTCCCCACCTGCTGGGGTTCTATGTGTCGTGCGTGACGGACGGGGTCAAACTTCTGGGAGCCCTTGTATCAGACTGTGATTTTTCTGTGACTGCATGGGCCTGCTGGTCCGTTAGTCTCTCATGCTTGGACCTAACTGCTTGTTGTTTGGTGGGGGGCACACCAGCTTCTTTAACTGGTAGATTACAGTATCCTAATGTGGGAAGAGCGGGAAAGAGCACCTCCATACCTAGATATGGTGAGGAAGGCGCTGATGCCTTGTTTGCTATCTGTAGTGCAGGTCTGTTGATCTGGGATTCCTCTAAGATGGCCCTTAGTTTTAATAATGCCTCTCTCTTATCTTTATTTTGACCTGTGTATTTGGTTTATATACATGTTCTCATATGTACAAGTATGTTAGTGTTGAAATTTTCCTCCTTTGGCCAGGGAAATGTGTGTGTCTTCGTGTGTGCATGCCATTCTTAGCAAACCTTTTTACGTTTTTTAGCCTGAGTGGGGAACCTGGTTTGCATGTGTATTAATGGTGTCTCCATGATAGGTTTGGTAGTTTTAGAGGATAAAATATCTTAGCTTCTTTGTTTTAGGGACTCTCTGGTTTTGATCTGAATCATGGGGAAAATATACACCAGGTTTACTGCTTCTAATTGCGTAACTTTGAGCTCAGAGCTGTCCACAAATGCATCAATATTTCAACATGAACATTTCATAGACTCAAATAATGTATGTGCAGTGTTGGAACATAGAAAAGTGAAATGTGTCAATAAAAACAGTATCTAAACAATATTGACTCCTGTCATCAAATACAGTTTGTGAGAAATAGTAGCATCTTTATATGAAACATTGGGTCATCGACAAAAACACAATACTGACGACAAAACACAGTTTGCAGTAATTAGCAGCACCACAACATCACACATAAACCTTACATCAATAATCATACCCTGTATCACACCCAGGAGCCAAGAGTACCATCTGTCTCATGTCCAGCGGTCCAAGTGATCAACACCTACAAAACCTGAAGAGAAAACAAAAATTCTTTGTCAAAATTCCCTAGCCCGCTCATAGCGCATGCTACCCTGTGACCAGGGGAAGGTCTGTGTGGTGCACAGGACTAAGTGAACCTGAAAGGCTGTCAATATCGGCTCTGGAACAAAGATTATAACAATAGTTTGGGGGAAAAAAGAATAACTCGAGAATCACAGGCCCCTCTTGGCCAAACACAATTTACACCTAATCTCCCATGCCCAAATATTTTTCCCTAAATATCCGAATCGCACCCTGTATCACGCCCAGTGGTCCAAGCATACCGGCTGTGTCACGCCCATCAGAAAAAGTGCACCATCTGTGTTACGCCCAGCATTCCAAGGGACCAACATTTCTCACTTCTTTCAGATACAAACAGCGTTGAAAAACCAGTGGCACTGAGAAACACTTTTAAGATTAAAAAATAGGATTGAGGTGTCATCTCCGACAAGAAATACAATAAATATTTATCTTTCCTAGCATGCTGACTATCGAAAAAAGGTGACTTATGCTGGACCGCTTCCAATCCCGCCTTGCAACTACTCAGGTAGGCGTTATAAAACAGGTAATATGCCATATTTTTGTCGGTGGCAGGGCGCACAGGCTATCTTTTTATGCTTCTTCCTAGTATGCCATACGCCACGTTCTTTACTAAGGTTCTGATGAAGTCTCTTACTCTCTGTGATGGCAGCTTCAGGACAGACCTCCGCCCCACAGATTCAGCAGAACTTCCAATCAATTGCAGTGTCTGCTCACCTTTCTTGTAGCGCAAATGTGTATCCGTCCGGGCGGGGTCCCCTTCTTTTGGCTTCAGTCAGGTTCGAGATACCAATGAGCTCTTGACTGGCATGCCAAAATTTTGCTTCAACATAAAATACCTTGATAAAGCAAGAGACAAGAGGCATTTGGCAAAACAAGAACAGTTTGTTTAATTCAGCAATGCAGTCAGGAGCATAGTTACAGGCATACAGTCTGAGGACTGTCTCAATTTACAATCGGTCTAACATAGACTTTTATACAGTTCATTGAATACAATAAAATAGTTCTGGTAATCCTTTTTTGGTGAGGAATGTGGACATCTGTCTTTGGAGCCATATTGGTTGAGGAATCTAGGTGGGCCTCGACCTTGCATGGATACAATGCAGCCAGTGGGTAACATGTCCAGATGCTCGGCATAGGGAGCGTGTGGTCACTGCATGTACTGTGTTTGCTGTGTCCTGATTAGCTAAGTATTCCTAACTTCATGAGGCATCTGACTTTATGGTGTTTTAGGAATGTGTGCTTTATTGGGGCCAATCTCCCTGGACCATTGTGGGGTAGCTTTGCCTATCAGTGGCATTGAGCTGGGATTTCCTGTTTGCGCGTTTGTCTGCTGGCTGCGTGCCACCCGACCTGTGATCTGTCAATCAGTGACCTTGGGCCTGGGTCTCAGGGCCTGCGTAGCTATGTATTTCTGAGTCGGGCTGACGTGGAGTTCACAAAGGGCGAACTCATCAATAAAGATGCAATTTCGTTTCTATACATGAATGTATCGTTATCCATATTGACATTGACTTTTTCAATATTAACACAGTCCATCTCTTGATACCCGAATTTCCTCCTTGTCCCTCTTGACACAGCCTGCATTAACCCAACTCTGCTGCTTTGCCTCTGACACCAAGAATCAGCTGTGGTTAACAAAAGGTTGTAGTTCGTCTCATTTGTTCCCTCGTTCGCATATTCACCATTGATAGTGCAAGCATTATGAGCACAGTATTTGCTCTCCATGCCACTGGAATCAAGCTATCATGGCTGAAGAGAGGTGAAACCCCGAAACCTGTCCTAGGATGCTTGTTTCCAGTCCAGGGAGGACCTGGCTTGGCAGTTTGGGCTGGACTGTTCCCATGAGGCACAGGGTCAAGACTGATTTGCATATGGCTGGGTTCAAACTGGAACGGCATGGTGAGCAAAAAAACAATGGATTTAGGCCCAGATCTCTGTACTGGGGTTAATGTATGACGTTGTTCTGCATTCTGTCCATCAACTGTTGTTTTTGCACAGTACTTTGCAACCACATCAGCATATCTGTTACTAACGGTCACATAATCATCCACATTACAATAACCTGCACACTTGATGATTGCAACCTGTGCAGGCTTTTGTAGTGCTTCAAGGAGCTTTCAAACTTGTTGCCCATTTCAGATGGGTGCCCCCGAGGAGGTTATAAACCCACTCTGGGACCATAACTGTCCGAAATCATGAACAACACCAAAGCCGTACTGATTGTCAGTGAAAATCTCACTCTCTGCTCGTCAGAGGCACAGCATGCTGTGGTATGAGCAATCAATTCAGCTGCTCGTGTAGAAAACACTCCTTGGAGCCACAAAGCTTTGACTACTCTTGAAACTGTACAAACTACATACGTACCTCGTAAATTTCCTTCATGGTCTCGCAAACATGAGCCATGCACAAATAAGGCAAAATATGCTTCAGGCAGTGGTTCATCTTGTATATACGCTCTCAGCTTGTTGCACAGTTCAGCAACAGCTAGACAGTCATTCTCCACCTCACTCTCAGGAAGGGGCAAAAGGGTGTGAGGGTTCAAGACAGCACACCTTTTCAGGGTAACATTCTCAGCTGCAAGTATGATCTGCTTATTCCGGGTTAAATGACTGTTTGTCAAGTGCTGAGTGCGAATACGCATCAACAGTAACTCTATGGAGTGGGGCACATACACAGCTAAAGGATGACGTAAAAATAATTCCTTCACATCTCTGTATGCTCACTCTAGTTGCGGTCACAGATTTAGGACATTCGGCTATGCTGCATCTACTGGATCAACTATAGCCAAAAAATAGGCTACGGTTCTACGGGCACCTCCCTGAGTCTGTGTAAGCAATGAGAGAGTGCAGCCCTCCCTCTCACTGCGGAAAAGCAAAAACGCTTTGTTGTAATTGGGCAGTCCTAGTGCCAGGGTGCAGCAGAGACTTTCTCTCGACCATGGAAAGGCAACCAAGCAGTCATTATCCCATGGTACCAGATTGACACATCCTTGTGTGCCAGGCTCTGTAAAGACTTGGCCACTGGGCAAAAGTTGGGTATCCACTGGCGGTAGTAGCCAACCATTAACAAGAACATTCTGACTTGTTTCTGTGTAGTTGGCTGCTTTATTGGCAGAATCACCAAAATTCTTTCCTGTGACACTTTCCTGACTCCTTTCTCAATGTGATTTACAAGATACAGAACTTCTTTCAAACAGTATTGCAACTTATTGGGGGTCACCTTCTGTCCATACCCAACCAAGCGGTTCAACAGGGCAGTAATATCTGTCTTGCAAGTTTCCTGAGTATTTCACGCAACCAGCAAGTCGCCAATATGCTGTACCAGGACAGAGTTACAGGGCATAACCAAAGACTCTAAATTATTTTAAAAGAGGGGGCGTGGCCAGCAAGGTGGCTGAGCAGCAGCACGAGAGGCGAGCTCTGGCCTGAGTAAGGGATCCTTTACCATCCTGCCATCCCTGATGCTCCACAGTGCCCAAAAACATGACCACTTAGTGGGGAGCGAATGGGGGCTTTGAGACAGGGCCCACTGAGGCGTTCCTGCGTAGCTCTGTCTGCTACTGGCGAGGAGGCATTTTTGTCAGTTTACGCTTGGCCAAGACACAGGCCAAGATGGCGGTACAGCGGGGAACCTGAGATGCTGCAGAGTTGTGGTGGGGGTGCTGGACTGCAGCTCTGCCCACACAGCAAAGGGGGAGTCAGCTGGGTTTTTCACATTCCCTAAGTGGAGTTGGCCTGCGGGCTGCACTGGCGATCCCGATACAGGCTTCCAGAGACCATCATCCCGGTCAGCCGTGGGCCTGTAGGTGGCCCGCTGGGAGCACAATGCCTGTGCTCGGCCCTGATATCCTGATGCGACTGACCCCGGTGCTGGAGGGCAGGAGAAGCAGCAGACTGGGGTGAGGAGGGCCCCCCTTTGGTTAACACCTGTGAGCCTTGAGGCCCCCCTGCAGTGGCTGAGTGTGTTTGAGTGGCTGTGGCTCAGAGGTGGAGTGCACCCCTCTGGGCAGACCTGAGATGTGCAAAGGGGTGCAGTGCTATCTCGGTCAGCGGATCGCACCGTCTGGGGACAGCGTGCTTGCAACAAAAGCGGATACCCCTGGCTGTGGCATGGGCTTGCGGGAGTCACCTGAGAACCCAGTGCAGATCCCCAGTGACTGCCCGTTGCACCCACACTTGCACCTGCTGTTGGCCCATTGGAGATGCCTGCCTCAGAGACTCTTCCCCCTGCCTGAGGAGTAAGTGGCTGTGAGGAGCTGCAGGACCCCGTAGCCGTGAACAATAGCCCGGACCAGCCTCAGGGGTGGGGTCCTCCTCGGTGCATCTGCTACGAGGTAGGAATAGAATTTAACTGCTGGGCTCTCACCCCCACACCTCCTCGCTGTGCAAGTGATCCGTTTGCAGGAAGGTGCCCATTTGAAGTTCCCTGAGTGAAGTGCATATCTTCATTAAGAGGTAAATGCTGAGCTGGGCGATACCAGGGAGCTCCTGGGGGACTGGATGGCTCAGCGTGGGGCCACTGACTGATTTAATTTGCACCTGTATTGAAGATGCATAGGAGCGGCCTGTGCTCCCATCTGTACACCACACATAGCTGTAAATCGCCTGGCTCACCCCAGCATGCCGCTGAACCCGCTGAACCTTGAGGAGACAGTGAATGGAGACTGGATGGGCTCTCCCTTTCCCACGCAGCGGAAGGGAAAAGAGAGGTGGGTGTTTTGCATCTGCCCTAGAGACCTGCTCCACTTTGGACACAACTGACTCTACACCCCCAATACAACATGGGCAAAGACAGGCTAACCAGGGGCACCCAACAAATGAAAATAGGCCAATTCACCGCACCAGGTACAAGTGGAGGCCCGTGGGCGGATGCCGATGAAAGACCACAGGGCACAAATGAGCCATCGGGGACCCAGATCCTGGTAGCTATTAAGGGGTCTGGCTTGGCAGTACAAGCCAAGATTGAGACCATGGCAATTGATGTGAATCTGCTCCGGAATTATCTACATAAGATAGCTGAGAGGTCCGTGGAAACGGAAACTCAGATCACTGAGATGTGGAAAGAGGTTTCCACTCTGAAGGCCATGGTGGCCATGCTCAAAGCTCACTCAAGCAGACTGGAGGCAAGAATGAAAGATGTGGAAGGACGTTCCCATAGATGTAACCTGTGATTTGTGGAATTCCCTGAGGACACTGAAGACAAGGCTCCAGAGGTCTTCCTAGAGGTGTGGTGTCGCGTACCCGCGGGTTTCCTCTCCTCGGAATGACGCTGATGCTATATGGGTTCCACCTCCCATCTGCCCCTAGTCCGGAGGACGTGTAACACACGCGGACGGAGGAGGCAGGTAAGTGAGGGAAGTGAGACAGGAACGGTGGGGACGGAAACCTAGAAGGAAACAAACACACAATGAGCGATAGTCGACTGACACGAACTCCCCCTACCGTGTTTCCCCTAAGTGTGAGTCGCTTACCTGCTGTCTCCTCCCACCTACTGAGGTGCGGGGCGGTGAAGTGACTGGGCGTTTGCGTAGGCTAAGTATCTCCAACACTGGAGTCCGGTAAGTTCCGTTTAGCGGGGACAAACCCCAGGGGGAAATGAGTGCTCGGTGAGTGAGGTGAGCTGGACCAAGAGGCCTCTGGTAGTTCCCAAGAGTCTGTCTTCCAGCTCACTGAACGACGCCCAATTGGCGCGGTGAGATGTGTAGGTAGGTGAAGGCGCTACTACTGCCAGGCTCCGAATCCTTGAGCCGAGGAGCGCAACACCTACCGACCGTGAATGCCCGGAAATCCTTGGGCAGGTCTGTGAACGAGAATTACCTTTTTGGCTGCTTCGCCGGAAATCCTTGGGCGTGGTGGTCTCTCGGCGCTACGCCTCTTTTCTCGGAGGAGTCGAGAGGCGTGGAGAGCCAAGGTGGAAGTACCCGTTCCGGTACTCCACTGGTGACGAAGGGCACCGTAGGAAGGTGCCTCCACTCCGGTCTCACAGGGGAGACGGGAGCCAGGAACAGGAAACCTTTCCCCGGCCAGTTCCGAGGGACGTTGGCGGTCGCCGGGAAAGGCGGAGATTCAACAGGGGTCGAGAGGTCGTATCTCTGTAGACGGGTGACAGTACGGGTTCACCGTGAACTCTTCTGTCGTAGCTCTTCAGGATACGTCCGGGAATAATCGGCCAGGACGTGAAGGAGAGGACGTGTAGTTATACTCTCGGGACACACCCACAACGTGACTCGTGGACTGCCGGGGTACCTGGGACTTGTAGTTCTTCCAGGTGTCTGGCGGGATCGCCACTCGTGCAGATATCCAGCCGGATCGTGACAGCACATCCCCTCTCACCCCTGAAGGGGTGCGACGAGTGGAGGGCCAGGTCTGTCCGGACACCGGCGATGGAAGGCCGCCACCAGACGGTCTGCGTGGAGTGCCGTCGCGGGCTCCCAGGAATTTTCTTCCGGCCCATACCCCTTCCAGGCCAGGAGATACCAGAGTTTTCCTCGCACCTTCTTGGAGTCCAACACCCTTTGAACCACGTACTCCCGCTCATGGCGGACCCACACAGGGGCCGGGCGCCTCCTGCTGGGGCCAAGGGAGGGTTTGAGCAAGGAGGCGTGGAACACCGGGTGGATGCGCAAACGCGCCGGGAGCTTTAGTTGGACGGCCACAGGGTTCACGTGCCGGACAACCAGGTAAGGTCCTATAAATTTAGGGTTAAAGACGCTAGGGCGTCTGAAGCAGATGTGTTTTGTGGACAGCCATACTCTCTCTCCCTTGTGGTACACTGGGTTGGGTCTACGATGTTTATCTGCCTGGTGTTTGTATCTGGCCTTGGCTACCAAAAGTGTTTTGCGGGCCTGGGTGAGAGATGAACGTATAGTGGACAGCCTGTCTTGTACGTCAGGGACGCTGAGATTGGTGTGTGGGAGCACGAAGGGTGTGAACCTAGGATGGAACCCCGCAGAAAGAAAGAACGGGGTGTGTTGTGTAGAGGTATGCATGGAATCGTTATAGGCCACCTCCGCGACCCACAACCAGTCTACCCAAGCGTTGGATGCCTGGTCCACATAACACCGGAGGTACTGCTTAAGTGTCTGGTTGAGCCTCTCGGTCTGTCCATCGGTTTGGGGATGGAAGCTGGTGGATAAGGAGGATTGGATTCCCAGTTCGGCACACCATACCTTCCAAAACCGTGCTGTAAACTGAGATCCCCTGTCCGACACGATACCAAGCGGCAGGCCGTGTAGCCGGACGACATTGAGCAACAAAAGTTTCGCAAGGGCTCCAGCGGTTGGGAGTTGTTCACAGGCCAGGAAGTGACCCATCGTGGTCAGGTAGTCGACCACTACCACGATGGCGGTGCAGTTCTGGTCTTTAGGTAAACCCACGATGAAATCCACCGAAATCCTCTCCCAGGAGTTACAGGGGGTAGGTAGCGGATGCAAGAGACCCTGCTGTTTGCGATGATCGGCCTTCATCTGGGAGCACACTGTGCAATGGCTGACCCAGCGCAAAATGTCCGGCCTGACCGAGGGCCACCAGAAGTGTCGAAGAACTTTCTCGAGAGTCTTTGTTCCTCCCATGTGCCCGGCGCTAGGAAGCTCGTGACACCAACGAAAAACGAGCTGTCGCAACTTGAGAGAGGGAACCAGAACCTGTGTGCCTCGCATGGGGATACCGCCTTGTAGGCGCCAGTCCTGGTGCCTCTTCATCCAGGCTACCCAGGTAATCGTGGAGATCCCTCGTTTGACGTCGTGTAGGAAGGACTCAGTTACCGTTAGTCCTATGACTTGTCCGGGAGACAGGATCGCTTGCTTGGGTTCCACCGCCGGGAGCCGGTGCACTTCTTGACGTGACAAGGCGTCCGCCTTCAGGTTTTGCGAGCCGGGGAGGTAGGTCACGAGGAAATGATATTCGGCAAAAAAGAGCATCCATCGTCTCTGCCGTGGAGTAAGGTGTCTCGCTGATCGCAGAAACTGGAGATTTCTGTGGTCGGTGAAGACGGTGACTTGGTGTTGTGCCCCCAGTAGCCAGTGTCGCCATTCTAGGAACGCTTCCCGTATGGCGAGGAGTTCTTTTTCGGAAACCGCGTAGTTCTGTTCGGCGGTGCTCAGCTTCCGGGACATGTAGGCCACTGGGTGAAGAATGCCTGTCTCTGGATGTCGCTGAGAAAGAACCGCCCCTACGGCGATGTCAGAGGCGTCGGTTTCCACTGAGAAGGGAAGGTCGGGGTTGGCGTGTCGCAGGATGGGAGCGGACGTGAAGGCATCTTTAAGTTGGTCGAAGGACCTTTGGGCTTCGTTCGTCCAGAGGAACGGTACGTTCTTTCGTGTCAACCTGGTGAGCGGTGACACCATCTGGGAAAAGTGGTGTATGAACCGGCGGTAAAAGTTCGCAAAGCCAAGGAAGCTCTGGATCTCCTTGATGGTTCCAGGGGGTGGCCACTGTTGTACCGCCTGGACCTTTCGGGTGGACATCACCTGTCCGGTGGGAGTTAGATGGACTCCGAGGAACTCCACGGTGGTCACATGGAACTCACACTTTGTGAGTTTGCAGTACAGTCTGTGGTTCCGCAAGGCTTGTAACACTCGCCTCACATGGACGACATGGTCTTCTTGGTTGTTGGAGAAGATCAGGATGTCGTCGATGTAAACCACGACGAACCTATCCAGAAAGTCTCGTAGAACCTCATTGAGGAAGAACTGGAAGGCCGCCGGGGCGTTACAAAGACCAAAGGGCATCACCAAGTATTCATAAAGCCCGAACCGGGTTCTAAATGCGGTCTTCCACTCGTCGCCCTCCTTCATTCTGACCAGGTGGTATGCCCCTCGGAGGTCCAACTTAGTATACAAACGGGCCTCTCGCACTTGTTCCAACAAGACCGGGATCAAGGGCAACGGGTACCTGTTTTTTATCGTCAAGGCGTTGAGGGCGCGGTAGTCAATACAACAGCGTAGTTCGCCACTAGTCTTCGGTACGAAGAAGAGGGGCGACGCGGCCGGGGACCGTGAGGGACGTATGTACCCCAACTTCAAGTATGTGTCCAGATACTCTCGCAGGTGGGTGGTCTCCGGCCCGGTGAGGGCGTAGATGCGTCCACACGGGATCACCGCACCAGGTACCAGGTCAATGCGGCAGTCGTACTCTCGATGAGGGGGTAGTTCTTCTGCCTTTTGGACGCTGAACACATCTTGATAGGACGTGTACCAGGTGGGAAGCGTAACATCCTTCTCTGCGGCGGTGGCGATGTGTTGGGCCAGAGATGGACCCGGGAGTTGTGGATGGGCCGTTTGGATACAGTGGTGGTTACAGAAAGTAGAGTTGAACGATATGGTATTGGTGGACCATTCTATGGTTGGTTCGTGTTTCCGTAACCAGGGTAACCCTAGAATGAGCCGGCATCGCGGGGCTTGAATGATGTTGAACTGCAGCCACTCTCCATGGTCGTTTCCTATGGATACCCAAAGAGACGGGGTCTCATATCTTATGGGCCCCGACTCCAGTTCTTTTCCATCCACCGCGTATACTAGCTCCGGAGGCTCCTTGCGTGTAAGCGGGATTCCGAGCCGGTCGGCTTCATCTTTATCCATAAAACACCCCGTGGCTCCGGAGTCGATCATAGCTCGTATGGATCTGTTCCGTTGGTCGATGACAGCAGTTAGCGAGATGAAGAAGTGATCCGGCTCTTGGCCTAGGGCGGATTCCATTGAAGGGATGAAGTGTGGGCTTGAAGGCTTCCCTCCTTGGTCCGTCAAGCTCTGTCGTTTCCCGGTGCCTTTTCTTCGATGGCGAGGGCGGTTTGTCCGGATCGCGGTCTGTTCGTTTTGGGCCTAGCTGGGCATTCACGGAGGAAGTGTCCTTTCTTGCCGCAATACAGACAGAGTCCCTGTTTGCGGCGATGGTCGCGTTCACTTAGGGTCAACGAGGCCCTCACGGTCCCTATTTCCATGGGTTCCGGTTTGGAACTCGTGTGGTCAGGAGGTCGGGTGTTGTCATAGGAACCGGACGTTTTCTCTCTTCCTCTGTGATCCCCTTTTCGTTCACGGAGACGATGCTCCAACCTGGAGGCTAGTTCCATCATCGCAACACAGGTCTGGGGTTGTGGGTCGATCTGGGCAATGACATCTTTCAGCTCATCGGTGAGCCCTTGATAAAAGATAGCCGACTGCTTGGTTTCCGGCCAGTCGGTCTCTGCCACCAACCGACGAAAGCTGTTCCTATAGCCCAGAAAGTCATTTGGTTTTTGCCGGAGGGTTAGCAGGTCGCGGTCCGCCGCAAAGGTGTCGGCTCTGCGATCAAAGGTGTCTTCGAATGCGTTGCGGAAAGCGTCCCAATCATATAGGAGGGCTTCGTCCCTGCGGACGATGGGAACGGCCCATTGAGCCGCGTCTCCTGCCAGGTAAGAAATTAAGAAGGCCACCCGGGCCTGATTGGTAAGAAACAGCTTCGGTTTACAGTGGAAGTGTAGCATGACTTGAGTCATGAACACCTGGACCTTATGTACGTCTCCATGAAACCTTTCAGGGGGGGCCAACGGGACCTGGGCAGGCATTTCTACTACTACCTGAGGGGACTGTGAGGGAAACGAGGCCCCGGCATCGAATGGGTTTCGTTGGAATCTATCCATACGTGTATGCAAGGCGGCCGTTTCCGACCGGGAAGCGGCTAAGTCCGCCTGCATCAGGGCTAGCGAGGCTAACACTTCTTCTAACGTAGCCATGATCAGCGTGATCGGGAGGAGATATTTTCGTGGGCCGATTATTCTGTCGCGTACCCGCGGGTTTCCTCTCCTCGGAATGACGCTGATGCTATATGGGTTCCACCTCCCATCTGCCCCTAGTCCGGAGGACGTGTAACACACGCGGACGGAGGAGGCAGGTGAGTGAGGGAAGTGAGACAGGAACGGTGGGGACGGAAACCTAGAAGGAAACAAACACACAATGAGCGATAGTCGACTGACACGAACTCCCCCTACCGTGTTTCCCCTAAGTGTGAGTCGCTTACCTGCTGTCTCCTCCCACCTACTGAGGTGCGGGGCGGTGAAGTGACTGGGCGTTTGCGTAGGCTAAGTATCTCCAACACTGGAGTCCGGTAAGTTCCGTTTAGCGGGGACAAACCCCAGGGGGAAATGAGTGCTCGGTGAGTGAGGTGAGCTGGACCAAGAGGCCTCTGGTAGTTCCCAAGAGTCTGTCTTCCAGCTCACTGAACGACGCCCAGTTGGCGCGGTGAGATGTGTAGGTAGGTGAAGGCGCTACTACTGCCAGGCTCCGAATCCTTGAGCCGAGGAGCGCAACACCTACCGACCGTGAATGCCCGGAAATCCTTGGGCAGGTCTGTGAACGAGAATTACCTTTTTGGCTGCTTCGCCGGAAATCCTTGGGCGTGGTGGTCTCTCGGCGCTACGCCTCTTCTCTCGGAGGAGTCGAGAGGCGTGGAGAGCCAAGGTGGAAGTACCCGTTCCGGTACTCCACTGGTGACGAAGGGCACCGTAGGAAGGTGCCTCCACTCCGGTCTCACAGGGGAGACGGGAGCCAGGAACAGGAAACCTTTCCCCGGCCAGTTCCGAGGGACGTTGGCGGTCGCCGGGAAAGGCGGAGATTCAACAGGGGTCGAGAGGTCGTATCTCTGTAGACGGGTGACAGTACGGGTTCACCGTGAACTCTTCTGTCGTAGCTCTTCAGGATACGTCCGGGAATAATCGGCCAGGACGTGAAGGAGAGGACGTGTAGTTATACTCTCGGGACACACCCACAACGTGACTCGTGGACTGCCGGGGTACCTGGGACTTGTAGTTCTTCCAGGTGTCTGGCGGGATCGCCACTCGTGCAGATATCCAGCCGGATCGTGACAGTGGATTAATCAGATGTCCCTCAGGTCATTGGCACTAATGCCAAAACGGGGGGCCCCACCCAGGACTGTAATAGCAAAGTTTCTCAATTATGGGGACAGCGCCGAAATGTTACAAGGGGTCATGGATGCTCCACATTTCAAAACCACAGTATACACATTTTTTCAGACTACACTGGGGCTGTTCAACAACAGAGACAATCCTTTAGTGGTGTCAAGCAAAGACTGAAAGCAATGGGGTTGACATATATGTTGCTTTACCCCACCATCCTGAAGGTAATACAGGACGGCCACTCCCATTTCTTTACGACCTCTGACGAGACTTGGGATTAGTTGGAAATTAGAGGTGGTGATAGAATTCCGGCGATGCCCTCAGGATGGCTTTGAGAATGAGATCGTGTCCATGGGGGGGCTTGTCGCCCCCAATCAGGAGGAGCAGATGCAGACGTTGGTCGAGGTCCACTGTGAGAGTGATCATGCAAACTAACGGTACTTTGAATCTTGAATCGCAGTGGCAGGAATGTGAGAAGGCTAGGGCGCTGGTAGACGTGGTCACCCCCGCAGCATTATACCCTTCACTGAGTCAGATTTGGCGGATGAGCATGGGCGATCGAGTAGAGATGCTGCTGCAACATAGCGGGTGTGGACACATAGCGAACTCCAGGTGAAAATACCAAGCCCTGCAGGAGAGGGTATGCGACCAACTCCTGATGGGCATGTAGAGTATCAATGCAATGTGTGCACCTATAGGAGGTTTGATGCCCCCCTCTTGATAAGGGATGTTTGCTTGACTGAAGCAGCGCGTCAGAGCGTCAGTGGACCAAAGATGTGTTCCTCTGTAGGGGGTATTGTGGGGCACAGGAGCTGCATTATTAACAAAGCCAGGACACTTGTTCACTGAGCTGGCCCCCTTTCTGTCTCTTGTTTCTCTCTGCTTTTTCTTTGCTTTATCACTCTACCCTTCACATTTCCCCTTTATCGAGGTGTGTGCAAGTCTGAAGTTAGTGAAGTAAGGATCACAGGGTACATGGGAGTGGAACACTGAATGGACCTCTCACAGGGCTTTCGCCTGTTTGTTCTCTCTCCTTAGTTATAACTCAAGTTACATGCCCAACATTGACCTCAAACACACACTGAAGTTTTATTGGGGTTGCAAGTGTGGGTAGGAGGGTGTGTTACAATGTGTGAGGAGACACCAGTTGAGTTCTGGGATGTTTACCTGGGGAGGGTGATTAGGATCTGTTCATGGGTTATGGTTATTGTTAGGGCAGTAGCAATTGTGTGTCTGAATCAAGGAGGGGGGTTGGGGGATGGGGAGGCGGGGGATGGGAAGGCAGGGATGACAGTTGTAGCAGGTGTGACACTTTAACATGACTGATTCAGTAAATATACTCACATGGAATGTGCATGAGTTAAATTCTTCTGTAAAATGGTATAGGACCCACACCTATCTCAGTAGGACGGGAGTGCATATTGCGCTCCTTCAGGAGATTCATCTCCTGGATACTAAAGCCCATAAGCTACTCAAAAATTGGTGAGGGCACTTATTCCTCATATGCCAGAGGGGTGTCTTTATGTGTGGCTCCTGGGGTCCCATTCCAGTTGCGAGGGCAGGTAGTAGTGGCCAGATGACATGTACTTTTACATGGTTTAATGGACGGATGATAACTTTGCATGCTTATTGCATATGCACCTAATGCTGATGATGAAGGGTTCTTTGGAGCTCTGGAAACAGAGTTACTCCCCTACGTTGGTATGCCTATAATTTGGGCGGGTGATTTCAATTTTATTTTAGATGGGCAACTAGACCGTCATCCACCCCGGATGGGCACAAAGCCTCATATAGTTGTGGGATTGCAGGAGACCATGACTAGACTGCAACTTGTTGACATATGGAGGGAGCTCCACCCCACGAATACGGAATTATCTTGTACCCCCCACTCACGGGCCCATAGTAGTTTGGACCGTTTTTTTCGAACAAATGAGAGCGTGCTTAGTGTTGAAAAGGTAAGCTATCAGATGCGGTTTCTTTCCGACCACGCCTCTTTGCTATTGGAGTGTGGAGTGCGGGGACATAGACCTCGCATCCCCTTATGGAGGCTGCGGCCCAAGGCATTGGACAACCTAGGATACAAAATAGACATTATGGAAGCACTGCAGGGCTTCTTTGCTATGAACTGGAACACCGTCTGACGCGTGGTGCAGAATGGGCTCTTAAAGTGGTTGTCTAAGAGCAAAACATATGGGACCAGGAAGAAATTAGAGCAGGAACTGAGGTAAGGGAGGAGCGCCTTGTGTGATTACAATGATTCACATTAGGTCATGAGGTGGGAGATGTAGCCCTGGCAGAGGCGCACAGGAGAGTTGCGGCAATCTGGGTCAGACTGGACTGTCATGTATAGAAGGACTGTCATGTATAGAAGGATTATAGACAGTGTCTTCATAGAAAAGGCAATAAATCGTGCCACATGCTGGCCTGGCTGCTCAAATGCAAACATCCACCGCCGCTTATCTTCGCCCTCTGCACACCAGATGGTGCATTAACGTGCAAGACCACCTGATAAGGGTGTACATGGCCCTAATGCATGCAGAAGCCCTCGTGGTCTATGGTTTTTTAGCTCAGATTGACATTCCCAGGCTGACAGTGGCCCAAGCGGATGGGCTCGGAGGAAATAAGTGAGGTTCTTCAGGATATGGTCAGAGGGAAATGTCTGGGACCAGACATCTCCAGACTGAGTACTTCCAGGCATACTCCACCTCCCTGATTCCTTGAAACTTTACACGAGGCACGAGAAGTCTGCAAATTACTGGCTCATATGTGGGAAGCCAATATAATTATGCTCCTCAAACCAGGCAAAGGCCCTGCTTACAGTGGGTCTTATAGGCCGCTCTCGATATTTAATGTCAATGTCAAATTATTAGCCAAGATCCTTGTACTACAGCTACTCTGGGTGTTCATGTATCTGGTCCATGAGGATCAATGTGGCATTATGTTAGGACGAGGTACACACATGAATTTGAGAAGACTATGTCACGTGATACACAAAACTTGCACCACAGGCATAAGAGCTGCACTAATAGCCTTAGACGTAGAGAAGGGATTCAACACATTGTACTGGATGTATGTTTGGGAGGTCCTCCACTGGATGGCACTCAGTGAGGAATTCCTGACGTAGGTGTGACTCCTATATATGGCACCAAGTGCAAGGTTGTCTACTGGTAGTGAGGTATCCGATTCCTTCCTTATTGAGAGGGGTACACAACAGAGCTGCCAATTATTGCCGCTCCTGTTCACTCTAGTTATGGAGCCACTGGCGATACGCCTTAGAGCTGAACTGGTTCAGTGACTAAATATCGAGGGACAAAATATCGACTATACAAAAAATCGACACCAAAATATAGAGGGGCAGAATATCGACTCCCTATCTACAAACAGGTAAGTACTAAAATATCGATTCCAAAATATAGACTGTCAAAATATAGTTAGCCAAAATATCGAATTTTTTAAATGTATTAAAAATAATATAAAATTAATTCAATATTAAAAACAATTAAATAAAACATACATAATATAATATAAAAACCCTTAAAATGTAAACATAATATAAGTAATTTTAAAAAGTCGAGATTTTGTTGGATACTGAGAGCGTAAAAATTACTATTCCCACTCCAGTGAGTGCAACAGTAGGGAAAGCGTTGGATAGCGTAGGGGTAAAAATTACTATTCCCACTCCAGTGAGTGCAACAGTAGGGAAATCGTTGGATAGCGTAGGGGTAAAAATTACTATTCCAACTCCAAACAGTGCAACAGTAGGGAAAGCGTTGGATAGCGTAGAGGTAAAAATTACTATTCCCACTCCAGAGAGTGCAACAGTAGGGAAAGCATTGGATAGCGGGAGGGTAACAATTACTATTCCCACTCCAGAGAGTGCAACACTAGGGAAAGC
This sequence comes from Triturus cristatus, assembly GCF_964204655.1. Lineage (NCBI taxonomy): Eukaryota > Metazoa > Chordata > Amphibia > Caudata > Salamandridae > Triturus > Triturus cristatus. The sequence continues at coordinate 801,242,660 of NC_140591.1, forward strand.
GTTGGATAGCGCAGGGGTAAAAATTACTATTCCCACTCCAGTGAGTGCAACAGTAGGGAAAGCGTTGGATAGCGGGAGGGTAAAAATTGCTATTCCCACTCCAAACAGTGCAACAGTAGGGAAAGCGTTGGATAGCAGGAGGGTCAAAATTACTATTCCCACTCCAATGAGTGCACCAGTAGGGAAAGAGTTTGATAGCAGAGGGTAAAAAATACTATTCCCACTCCTGAGAGTGCAAAAGTAGGGAAAGTAATGATTTAAATTAAAAATAAGATTACATTAATTATCAATACCGATAAAAAGTTAATTAAAAATAATTACCAATTAATAACAATTAATTACCATTCAAAAATATTAATGATCAATTGATAAAAATGTATTACCAATCAATAATAATTAATTACCAATTAAACATTAATTATCAATTATCAATACACATAAATAAAAAAATTAATATTTACTTTATTACAATTAATGTACTTCCCACCCAATTCCCCTATAGACCCACAACCCACTCCCAATAATAAAAAATACAATTAACATTATTATCAATTAATCAATTAATACAAATAATTTTGCAAATAATAAAAATTCTTTAGCAATTCATACAAGTTATTTACCCATTAATACAAATTAATTACCAATTATTAATTAATTATCAATTAATTATCAATACACATAGATAAAAAATTAATTATTTACTTTATTACAATTAATTTACTTCCCACCCAATTCCCCTACAAACCCACAACCCGCTCCTAATAATAACAAATACAATTAACATAATTATCAATTAATCAATTAATATAAATTAATGACCAATTAATAAAAATTAATTACCAATTAATAAATAATTATCAAATAATTATCAAAACATACAAATATAATTAACATTTAATTAACCATAATTAAATTACTTCCCACCCTATTCCCCTATAAACCCACAACCCGCTACGGAATTAAATTACGCAATAATTAAATTACATAACATTCATTTGTTGAAATAAATTAAACATACATTACAAAAATAATACAGCATTTTAACACATATACTACCATACATAACACACACAAAAAATCGATATTATGGTAATCTATATTTTAAAATTCGATATTATGATATTCAATATTTTTAAGGTCTATATTTTGGTAATCGATATTTTGTACCCCAATTTCGATATTCTGACCTATCTATATTTTGATGAGTCGATATTCTGTCCACTCTATATTTTAACTTCGATATTCTGGGCAGTCGATATTTTGGAATCGATATTTTGGGTGTTTACCATCTGAACTGCCAGACTGGGGCATAAGGGTGGGAGAGGAGACACATGCTGTGTCTATGTATGCTGATGACAGGCTGATGTATTTTATGGATCCTGAGTGCTCAGTACTTCTTTGCTTGTGACTGATGGCAGACTTTGGAGTGGTATTGGGGCTCTGCGTCAATACCCACAAGACAGTGTTGTTCTCCCTGGTGGTATTCGCTAATTTGGATGAATCTGATCTCCCTGAGGTGGGTTAACGATGGGAGATCCGAGGTTTCTGTTATCTGGGTATGCAAATATCACACGAAAGAGGCCTACATTATGATCTGAAAATGGGAAGGATGATGGATGGCCTTACAGCCTCTGTTCAGTTCTGGATCACACTGCCACTGTCAGTGATAGGTAAGCTGGCCCTTAGCAAAATGGAGCTATACCCCACTGCCTTTATGTGGTGCAAAATGCATTCTGTACACTGCCAACCACATTGTTATGGCAGATTGATGGGCTGTTGATGACCCTGGTATGGGAGAGGAAAAGGTGCAGGGTCAATCAATCAATCAATCATGGAACTTATATCGCGCACTACTCACCCGTAAGGGTCTCAAGGCGCTTGGGGAAGGGGGTCTGCTACTGCTCGAACAGCCAGGTCTTGAGCTGTTTCCTGAAGGCCAGGTGGTCCTGGGTCATCCGCAGGTGGACGGGTAGGGAGTTCCAAGTCTTAGCTGCCAGGTAGGAGAATGACCTTCCTCCAGCGGTGGCTCTCTGGATGCGAGGGACGACGGCGAGGGCGAGGTTAGCGGAACGTAGCCGGCGGGTGGGCGTGTAGAAGGTGAGGCGGCTGTTGAGGTACCCTGGGCCTAGGTCGTGGAGGGACTTGTGTGCGTGGGTGAGGAGTCTGAACGTGATCCTCTTGTTGACCGGGAGCCAGTGCAGGTCTCTCAGGTGGCACGAGATGTGGCTGCGTCGGGGGACGTCCAGGATGAGTCGGGCGGAGGCGTTCTGAATACGCTGAAGTCTTTTCTGAAGCTTGGCCGTAGTACCGGCGTAGAGGGTGTTTCCGTAGTCTAGTCTGCTGGTGACGAGAGCGTGGGTGACCGTCTTCCTGGTCTCGGTTGGGATCCATCGGAAGATCTTTCGGAGCATGCGGAGGTTGTGGAAGCAAGCTGAGGAGACGGCGTTGACTTGTCTGGTCATCGATAGGGAGGAGTCCAGTATGACGCCCAAGTTGCGTGCGTGGTCCGTCGGTTCAGGTGCGGTGCCTAGTGCCGGGGGCCACCAGGAGTCGTCCCATGCGGAGGGTGATGGTCCCAGGATGAGGACTTCTGTCTTGTCCGTGTTCAGTTTCAGGCGGCTGATGTTCATCCATTCAGCGACGTCTGTCATCCCTTCGTGCAGGCTGGCTTTGGCGGTGTCGGGGTCTCTGGTGAGGGAGAGAATTAGCTGGGTGTCATCGGCATAGGAAATGATGTTGAGGTTGTGTTGGCGTGCGATGGCAGCGAGGGGTTTCATGTAGATGTTGAAGAGAGTGGGGCTGAGCGACGATCCTTGCGGGATGCCGCAGATGACTTCGGTGGCCTCGGAGCGGAACGGAGGGAGGCGTACTCTCTGTGTTCTGCCGGAGAGGTATGAGATGATCCATTCCAGAGCCTTCCCTTGGATGCCGGTGTCGTTGAGGCGTTGGACTAGTGTGCGGTGGCAGACAGTGTCAAATGCTGCGGAGAGGTCTAGGAGGATGAGTGCCGCTGTTTCGCCGTTGTCAAGCAGGGCTCGGATGTCGTCGGTGGCTGCGATGAGGGCGGTCTCGGTGCTGTGGTTGGCTCTGAATCCGGACTGTGATGGGTCGAGGGATCCGTTCGTCTCGAGGAAGGCTGCCAGTTGCTTGTTGACGACCTTCTCGATGACTTTGGCGGGGAAAGGAAGGAGCGAGATGGGGCGGAAGTTCTTGAGGTCGGTCGGGTCCGCTGTTGGTTTCTTCAGCAGAGCGCTGAGTTCGGCGTGCTTCCAGCTCTCCGGGAAAGTTGCTGTGTTGAAGGAGGTGTTGATGATGTCTCGGAGGTGGGGTGCGATGGTAGAGGCTGCCTTGTTGAAAACATGATGGGGGCACGGGTCGGTCGGAGATCCGGAGTGGATGGTGTTCATCATGCGTGACGTGTCTTCGGGGGTCACCTCGGTCCATGTCTGGAGGGTGGCGGCGGGGTGCGAAGGTACGACCGATGGGTGCGGGGGTGAAATGTCGAAGCTGTTGTGGATGTTGGCGATCTTGCGGTGGAAGTACGAGGCGAGGGAGTCGCAGAGGTCCTGTGAGGGAGTGATGTCGTTGTTGCCGGTGCTGGGGTTGGAGAACTCCTTGACGATGTTGAAGAGCTCCTTGCTGTCATGGGCGTTCTTGTCCAGTCGTTCCCGCAGAGATTTCTTCTTGGTGGTGCGGATGAGCTGGTGATGTCTGCGAGTGGCGAGTTTCAGTGCTGTTCTGTTGTCGGCGGTCTTGTTGAGGAGCCAGGCCTTCTCGAGGGTGCGGCAGGCCTTCTTGGAGTCCTTCAGTTCGTCAGTGAACCAGGGGGCCTTCTTGCTTCTGGGCCTGGTGAGGGGGTTCTTCAGTGGCGCGAGGTCGTCGGCACAGGAGGTCAGCCACTGCGTGAGGTCGAGGGCAGCTGTGTTAGGGTCCGTGGTCCTGACAGGTGGGCTCTGGCTGAGGGAGGTGGCGAGCTGGTCGGCGGTGATCTTGCTCCAGTTTCTGTGGGGAGCCTGCTTCGGGTGATGGTGGACCGTGTTCTTTCTGAAGCTGAAATGGACGCAGCTGTGGTCGGTCCAGTGAAGTCCGGTGGAGTGGCTGAAGGTGACGTGCTTGCTGGACGAGAAGAGTGGGTCGAGCGTGTGGCCGGCGAAGTGGGTGGGGGTGTTGACCAGTTGCTGAAGTCCGAGGTTGGCGAGGTTATCCAGCAGGGCGGTGGTGTTGCGGTCATTGTTGCTCTCCAGGTGGAAGTTGAGGTCCCCGAGGAGGATGTAGTCGGCGGAGGGGAGGGCGTGAGGGCTGATGAAGTCGGCGATGTCTTCGCAGAACTGTGCGCGTGTTCCCGGGGGTCTGTAGATGAGGGTGCCTCTGAGGGTAGTCTTGGGGTCGGTGTGGATCTGGAAGTGCAGGTATTCGTGCAGGGGTCCGCCTCGAGATCTAGAAATTGGATCCTAGCCGGGGTGGACTTGGTCTTCCGGACCTCAAACTATACTATCTGGCAGGACTGTTGCATTACACCAGTCTATGGTGTGAAGACGGTCTTAACTGGGAGAAGACATTGCTATCTTGTTGGACCATACTGGTTGAGTTTCCCAAGCTGCTCATGTGCAGACGAAGGGATCCAGATGAGGACTCCCTTTCTTGTCATACAAGTGGCCCAGCCATGGAAAAAGCTGTCACACAAGTTCTGAGACGGACGCCCTATGCCTGGCTGATCCCGACAAGGTGGCTGCACCCCTTCCTGCATATTCGTGACTCCATGTATGTAACCAAATGGATGGAGGGTGGTTGCCAGAGAGCAGGAGACCTATTTCTAAATGGCAACTTTATGTCGGTAGAGGAGGCTGAAACTCATTACGACATAGATCAGGGACAGTTTTTGCAGTACGCAAACATATCGCACACAACCCACAAGATCTGGACATCATCCCCGTATAAGCAGGGTGAGTCCCAAGTACCGCAGGTGATTCTAGATCCCAACTCCTCTAAAGGTATTATCTCTGCCCTCAAGAGCGATAGGCAGACGGATGTTGCACTAAGGAGTACCGGTGGGTTGAGGAGTTGGAGACCCCCGTTACAGATGGAGAATGGAACAGGGTGTGGCACAAGTATGCGATGTAGCCAGCAATGCCCAATTTAAATTTGTACAAATATTTTACATATATAGAGCTTACCTGATGCCACAGCACCTACACTGGGTCTATCCGATGTGTCAGGCGGGCTGCACTTGGTGTGGGGCAATCTCAGCAGTTTTTGGACATGTTGCATGGGATTGCACGCAGATATAGGCGTTCTAGGGTGAGGCAATACAGGATGTGCATACAGTGACAAAGGTGAATGCAGAGCTAACAGTCTGACCATGCCTGCTGGGACTTCTGCCTCTTCCCAAGAAGGGTATAAAATGCAGTACAGATTTGCACAGTGGAAATTAGTGCTGGTGAGGCGGCGTATAGCCATACATTGGGCTAGCCCAACCCCTCTGACTGTGTCTAAATGGCTCGCTGCCTTCCTGGAATGGGGCACCGGGAAAGAATGTAGACTTCAGAAGGTCCGCACAGATAACAACTCAGAGTGTGATCTTGAGATTTGGATGAACATGCTGGGCTGGTTGGGCAATCAGGCCATGGACCTGGGAGGTGACTCAGTTTCTAACGCATCAGAGGAAGATGATGTTGATCCCTCTGGTCTCTGGGAATTTGACTGGACAAACAGGCAACCCCATTCCCCCACCCAAACTCCCCTGCTCCCTCTATCGAAAGTGGGTGCTCTTAAGAGATGGGGAAGGTTCACCCCTACACAGTAATCCTTCTACAATACTGGAGTGTGTGTTTGCCTGATGTTGGTCTGCACCTCTTGTTTACTGGTATCAGCCTGCGGACCCCGCCACCTTTTTTACTGACTTTCACACTAGTGTCATGATGATACATGATAACATGCTGCTGCACTGAATTGTTATATATTCTTTTAAAAGATGTGATTAAAGATTGATGGGCTCTCCGTATACCCTTGGGGGTCTCGGCACCATGCCAAAACACAAACTAAAATGCAAAGAGGAACTGGCTGTCCTTGTATAAGGGTATGAAGAAGAAATCATGACACAAAAATCAATGCCAGAGAACCATTCAGCCTCACATGGGATCTGAAATAAAATCACAGCAGGATTGGGTACCACGGGACAACAAAGAACCACAATATTATTTATCTTTTGTAGGTCCTGCACTATGCAGTACATAGTGCTAGGCTTTTGTAAGCCCATGATGGGTGAGTTACATGGACTGCGCATAATCTCCTTCAAAATATCTTGTTGGATCATTGCCTCGATTACTGGAGTTATTCCTGCAGGTTATATTGCGGGGTTCTTGGATACTCAGCATTTGGTTTTATCTGTATATGGACAGGCTCAACAGGACCGATGAGTCCAATGTAATTTGGAGGAATCCCAGTCCTCTGACTTTACTGTATATTTTAGGGCCAAAGGCAACTCCTCACTTGTTATCACAGGGATCAACTCAATGGTTGGGATTTAATTAACTATTTTAAATGTGACATCTTCATCATGGGTCTGAAACTCCATACCTCTCAGCGTCCAATCAATGGTGCAATTCAGCTTGCACAACAAGTCACGTCCCAACAAACTCACAGGGCTCAAATCACAAACCACAAATTATGTTTGTAGGCACATCGTCAGTTACAAGATTGGTCATTTGTTTGCTGACAACGCCTACAACTTGGATGCTTTTTCCCGAGAGAGGTAGGTTATGAACTTCCACTGTTCTCACAGTAGCAGAGGAAGCACCGGTATCAACCAAACATGATATTGTGTGGCCACTTACCTCACCATGCAAAAACAACAGTTGATGGACAGAATTCAGAACAATGTCATACATTCACCCCAGTACAGAGATCTGGGCCTAAATCCATTGTTTTTTTGCTCGCCATGCCGTTCCAGATTGAACCCAGCCATATGCAAATCAGTCTTGACCCTGTGCCTCATGGGTACAGTCCAGCCCGAACTGCCAAGCCAGGTCCTCCCTGGACTGGAAACAAGCATCCTAGGACCGGTTTCGGGGTTTCACTCCTCTTCTGCCAGGATAGCTTGATTCCAGTGGCATGGAGAGCAGGGGACCCACGTCTGGGCATACCCTTCCCACTCGGGTTGACAAATGCAAAAACAACAGTTGATGGACAGAATGCAGAACAATGTCATACATTCACCCCAGTACAGAGATCTGGGCCTAAATCCATCGTTTTTATGCTCACCATGCCGACCCAGTTTGAACCCAGGCATCACAAATCAGTCTTGACCCTGTGCCTCATGGGTACAGTCCAGCCCGAACTGCCAAGCCAGGTCCTCCCTGGACTGGAAACAAGCATCCTAGGACCGGTTTCGGGTTTTCACCCCTCTTCAGCCAGGATAGCTTGATTCCAGTGGCATGGAGAGCACGGGACCCACATCTGGGCATACCCTTCCCACTCTGGGTGACAAATGCAAAAACAACAGTTGATGGACAGAATGCAGAACAATGTCATACATTCACCCCAGTTCAGAGATCTGGGCCTAAATCCATCGTTTTTTTGCTCACCATGCTGTTGCGGTTTGAACCCAGCTATATGCAAATCAGTCTTCACCCTGTGCCTCATGGGTACAGTCCAGCCCAAACTGCCAAGCCAGGTCCTCCCTGGACTGGAAACAAGCATCCTAGGACCGGTTTCAGTGTCGCACCCCTCTTCAGGCAGGATAGCTTGATTCCAGTGTCATGGAGAGCACAGACCCACGTCTGGCCATACCCTTCCCACTCGGGGTGACAAATGCAAAAACAACAGTTGATGGACAGAACGCAGAACAATGTCATACATTCACCCCAGTACAGCTATCCTGGCTGAAGAGGGGTGAAACCCTGAGACCGGTCCTAGGATGCTTGATTCCGGTCCAGAGAAGACATGGCTTGGCAGTTCGAGCTGGACTGTTCCCATGAGGCACAGGGTCAAGACTGATTTGCATATGCAATGTCTGAACTGGGGTGGCGTGGTGAGCAAAATAACGATGGATTAAACCCAGATCAGTGACTGGGGGTGAATGTTTTGCCAATGTGCAACATTCCGTCCATCATCTTGTGTGTTTCACTTACCTCACCATCCACAAATGGACCACTCTGGTCTATTTCCATGTCTACGCCAAGCACGCATTCTTTCTACCCTCTCAGACACCGTCAGGAGAGCTGATCTGAGTCAAAATTATCAGTCATCTCCAACAGAGGATACTGATCATCTGGAGCCAGGACTGGGTTGAAAGGGATGTTGCCCACTTCTAAAGGTTTCTTTGAAGCCACCCTTCATCAAAGACATTTTTGAGCATAAATACAGGGACTTGTGACCAGACACTGCTGGCTCTACAATCTGCACATTCCCAGGAGGACTGCTGTACTGCCAGAAGGAACCGCCATTTCGACTACTTACTTTGTTGTGCTGGCCTGCTGCTCCATTTGTGCCCTCAAGTGCTCTCAAAAGGCTTGTCGTCTTGTCCCCTATTTTCTCAGAGTTTTAGGACCAGAAACGACTCTGCCAAATCAATTCCTTGCTGTGGGACTCTGAGTCCAGCAATCCTACGCTTCTACATTCAGTGCGTGAAGCATTTTTATTATTGTTTACTAGGACACCGTGAACCTCAAGCGCTTTGTGCCTCCAGCACCGCACTCTACAAGGGAAGTGAGACGCCAACCCTTCCTTCTGCACCGAAGTCGAATGTCGTGAATTGCAGAGCAGCGCACAGCACTCTGACTAGGGGAGTGCCTTCTGTTGCCACAGTGCCCCTTGTCCAAACAGAGACAAGTGCTTCCCGTCCTTGCCTTGGATCTGTGGTCTGGTGTTGATGTGTGGGAGCCCAGAGTAACTACAGCGTGCCACTGTCAATCACGGCTTTCTGAAGTTTGTGGCCAAGGCTCTTCCTGCCGGCGGCCCCTGTTTGCGTGCTCGTAGTAAGATTGGGTGCCCCATTGAAGCCCAGTAGCGGCCGGCATTGCTTTCCAGTGGGGGCGGGCACGATGGGTTGCAGGGTGGGGATTGGCGGGGGTGTTGCAGGGAAATTAAAAAATAAAATACATTAAAGTAAACTTACTTTTCCACCTTCGGGTCCCGCGTCATCTCAGCTCCAGCTCCTGCTCTCCTGCCTCCGACAGGAACAGGAAGCATGCAGCCAGGCTCCCGCCCCTAAGCCAATCACAGCGCTGCAAGCAGCATTGTGATTGGTTGGGACACCACCCAGCCAGAGCTTATGGGGTGGCCATGTTCTCCATGCAGGCTGCTATGTAGCCTGCAGGGAGAAGGGCAGAGTGTGCATGACTGGTTTGGGCTGCCCAAAAGGGCCGATCAAACAGTCTTTGCGCACTCAGGAGTGGGCAAACCACTCCTCCCCTGCCCTGCTCAAAGAGCATAGCAGTACTCCTGCCCGCAATGCGCAAAGGAAACAAAAAATGGTAATAACTTTTAGTTATTACCATTTTATGTTTTGGCTTTCTCGCACTGCGAGAAAGCAGTGGGGTGACGCTCCTCCACCCTAGTGCAGGAGCCACCCCTGTTGAAGCCGTGTTCGTAGGCGAGTTGGTTTCACCCTACTGTTGGTAGTGATCTGCATCCCCATGGAGGACTCGGGGCTTTGCTTTGCCCCAGTACCGAGGAGAGGGAAGACCTCCGGTCGGATCCCTGCTGAGGATTCCAAGTAACTGCCCCATCGACTGTAAATACCTGAATCGGAGCACAAGGGCACCCCAAACGTTGCCATTTCATGCATCTCGCCAGTCAGTGCAACATGGGATGTGGTCCGCATGACCCTGGATGGCTCCGGGCATGCTTTCGCTTTGGGGCCTTTGTTAGCAGCCCCGGGTGTGGTGTAGTAGAAGGGACACATCGTTAGAAAGGAGAAACTGCAATATAACGTTTAGTAAGCGTGCAGGTCTAAATACCATTGTGTCAGCAGCGCTCCCAAAAGTTACTGTGGCCAGCCTAGTAGGAGCGCAGGTGTTCCTGAGGCTCACACGACATTCAAAACATCTCCACCAAACATCACACAATTCTCATAAACACCGCAAGTACACAACCCATTACAATGCTTAACCCTATTAATACTCACACCTCTGCTGTTACAATTCTTTCTCAAGCTGTTGCCACTCTGCCAATCCTCCAAATTAAGACATGGGCTCTAGGACTGTGAGAGGGTCTGAACTACTATGATCCATTTTCTTAACTCTCCCTATTCCAGGACCTAACCATCCATGATTTGCTACCATCTGCTAAAGCCCTGGGCCTTCAGTCCGAATTTCCCTGCAACTGATTTTTTTAAGTGCCTAAGGAATAAAAGGGAGTTAACTTCATTCTCAAGTTCAATTTACTGTGTAGCCAATTTGGCTACACAATGATGATCTAAAGTTGGTAAATGAGATTCAGTATGGGTTTATTAAAAATTTAAAGTCAGACTGATGTACAGAAGTCTTAAGAGTATATTGTAAAATGCAAGATCACAACTGCGAGGTCAAATCTTCTCGCAAAATTTAGCCTCAATGACATGAAATATACAAGGAATTCAGTGATAGCAATGCAAAGTATAAGAAATTAAATCTGATGGTCAATATAAACTTTGCTGTCTTCTTTCCTATTATGCATGAGGAAATCTAAATCTCCTAATCTAAGCTTGAACTAAATCACTGATTGGGGAATCGCTAGTCAGTTCCAGTAAAGTAGGAAGGTGTCAGCATATAGAAGTCCTCCAAAATAAAGAGTATTGTGTAGTATAAAGCCATGCAACAGAGATATCTCTTAGAGGTTGCTACCCCTCTGAGACTAAAAGGTATCTGTCAAAAGCTGAAGTGTGATCACCAATTAAACCTCAGAAAAGAACATTCAAAAATTTCATATCACATGTCTCATTATTTTCCATCTTCACACAGAAAAACATGGCAACTACTCTTGAAACTCCTTTCCTGTTTTTTAAGCTCATCAAAACGTCCTTGGATTCCACCCATCTCCCAATTCTGTACAAACAGTAGTCCTACCTTTGTTTGTTGAGGCTTCTCATCCTTGCCAAAAAGTACTCCTCCTGAACCTCTTTATCTCTCACACCCAATGTGCCTTTCTCTGTTATTGAGATCATACAAATGCACCTGCAGAGCAGAGAAAATCATTAAGAATGTCGAATGCTTAAGGCCTTTGATCAAGTTAATCGTATCAAGCATTTCAGTGTAGGTTAAATGCATGATTATGGATACATATACAGTTACATATGCAGAGTACTATTCAGATGAATACATGATTTTATGAGAGTTAACAACATTATCCAAACCACATAAATGCAGATATATATTGGAATTGCGATTTTGATGTTACTGTAAGGAAGAAATTTGTATACACACTGATTCAAATGCCACGATTATACATAAATGCACTTTCTGCAACTGTTTAGTGCACCATATCACGTTAATGATATTGTCACATGAATACATGAGGCCATGTGTAAATATACATGTGGCCGGTTCATACATGAAAGGGTGGAGACAAAATTATGCTGCTCCAGTGGCTAACCAACATCTTCAGACATTAATTGTGTAACTCTGACATGACATGATCCAAGAAGTGACCTCCACTTCAAATAATTGCAAACATTTCATTGGTAACACAACTGACCTTAGATTTCTCCCATGCGAAGTCCAGTGTGATATAATATCATCTCTATCTCAAGGTTAGAGGGTTTTGGATTGTAATCTACCGACTATACAGCACCATAATTTTCCAAATTTGAAAAGACACAGTAGGAAGTTATGACACCTCTCCAGCACAAGACATAAGTTGCTGTCCGTAGGTGTTGGCTTATCAGATTTTATAAACTATAAGTCAGGGCTGGTGGCAAACTTACAAACACCCCTGCAGTTCATATGTCCATGTTTGCATGCAGAGGCAAAGCAAAACACCCATAGACATCCAGGCACCCATGGCCCCTTAAACCTAAGGCCACCAATTTGCACAAACCAACAGCCATAAGGACACATATGTGCATGCGGGGACCGAGGTACACACACATATCTTATTACAAGCACTCCTGCACACACAGACCAACACATATATTGACTCTCATTTCCTTACAAGCGACACATATAGAAAGACAAATACAAACACAGGCAGAACACATACAATAGTTTGCATGCCTCTACCAGAAGGGCTCTAATGTACTCAGAACAAATGAATCTTTTTTAAAGCATTTTCCAGTGCCCTCCTTGTTCTGAAGTTCTTTACTTTCCTAACAATGAAACAAGCCTTCACTGGGGTAGCAACAAATCTCTGGAACTTTCTACCCTAGATACCAAAATCACCCTTCTTCTTTCTTTTATGAAACTTTTGAAAGCACATCTATTTATCTTTAGCCAAACTGATCAGTTCTCTCATAAGTTTTACATTTTTTCTGCTGTGATTTCCTCACTTCTTGTGTTTCTGAGTACCTCAATTCTAACGTTTCAAGTGCTCCATGTTTATGGTCCAAATTGCAATTCCTTATGTTTGGAAATAGCTATTTTTGCAACTCCAAATAAAGAATTAGAAAATAGGGATATCCAAATTGTGAATCGCAAATAGTATGTATGAAACATTTCCTAATTGAGACTAGTAGCAAAATGCAATTTTAGGAAATACAATTAACACCAAGTGAAATTAGGTGTTAATCAGGGGCAACCTGCATAAAGTGTCACAAAATGATTTAGGCCCTTTCACAATGGCAATTTTGCATGTTCTGGTCACCAGGATGAAGATTTTGACATGTATGCACAGAAGGAGACAGAAGAGGATTTTTAGGGCTAGGGAAACCCTTTTTGATCAAACTGAGTAGGAGATATTTGAGAAGAACAGGCTAGTAGTCAGGTCATTTTGGGTTTAATAGCTGAGTTGCATCCACAACTGTAGACCTCCACAGACAGAAGCAGTACTATTCCACTGTGCATGCAGGCACTGCGTTACCTACACCTTTTAGCATCTGGAAATTACCAGGGAGTAATAGCAGTAGCAGGGGGAGTGTCCCAAAGTGCATTGTCACGTTTTTCCAATTGTTTCTTTGATATTATGTTGACCAAATGTACTGATTATATTTATTTTCTAACATCTCAGCAGGACTTACAACATACCAAACTCTTATTTTATTGCAGGGCACATTTTCCTATTGTGATTGGATGTGTTGTTGGTACACATATACACATATTGCCAGCAGTCAAACATCCGCAAATTAATTCATCTGTAGAATCTGCAAATATAGTCACTCCCTCAATATACAGGTTGTGTGTGATGCTTCCTGTATAATTACAAACCCTGTTGCCCGATTTCCAGGTGGCACACATGAATCCTATATGTTCCGCCACCGTGGGATATATAAAAGGCTGTCTCAAGGTGAGTTTATCGAAGGCTTTCTACTTGGTAAGCCAATAGAAATGATTTAATACACACTTTACTAAACCAAGTAATAACTGCTAATAATGTAAGCACCCTTGCCTTTGTAGGAGACTGCATATGCATTACGGCCTCGAATCTTGATACCATATTTGAACCCAAGACCAAGGAGTGAGCAGAGATGCAACCATGCTCACAAAACCACATGCCCTGTTATAGAGAAGACCTTTGAAATACTGCAATCACAGTTCAGGTGTCTGCACAAGAGTGGTGGATCCCTCCAGTACCATCCAGACATGAAGCAAAATCATAGTGGCTTGTGCAATATTGCATAATCTTGCCATGAGAAGGGGTCTTCACAATGTGAAAAAAGAATCGCATTCTTATCCTAAGGAAGGAATACCTTAAGTACAATCCCAATAGGATGGATTTGATACTATCAATTATTATTAAGGTAAGTGAAAGAAAGTAATGCCAGTAAATGAATGAGTACATGCATGTGATACTTTTGAACTCAAGCAATTCCTTTATTACAGAATCCTAATAGTCTCTTTTTCTACAGAAAATCTAATGTTAATTGTCCAATATAGTTATGTTTTTATCAAAAACAAAATAAAGTAAGTAGCATATGGGAAATACAAAAAACATATCAATGCTTCCATCTTGATCTGCTTGCACTGCTTTTCTCTGCATTACCTGCCTCTGGAGTACCACTAACATCTGTACAAAATGTATGCCGGCGTGTGCGCATAAGGTTGGACACATCAGGCTTGATGCCTCTTCAACTACCCCTAAATCTGCAGGACCAGATATATTACTTACTTGCATACTTTCCAAGATAGATGTGGACAGGACTAATCCATGTGCCTCATCTGTACAGCAGGGACCCATCTGGGTTTGTATATATACAGTGTGCCTGGATAGCGTGGTAGTGGCTTGTGCCAAGCGGTTGATTCATCTCTTCAATACATTAAATCCCAACATATGTTGATGATTCCTAAGCCTTAGAGTTCTATGGTGCTGTTGCATTGCTGTAGTGAGTTTGCCCACTGAGTCTGCGAGTTTTGCAAAGATTTAATTCAACATATTTTGCCCATCCTAAACTATCTTCCTAAAACATTCTTGGCCATCAAGCAATTGTGGCAATGTACGAGTGCGACGGGTATGCTCAGACATGAGTCCCGTGCTCTCCATGCCACTGGAATCAAGCTATCCTGGCTGAAGAAGGGTGAAACCCCAAAACCGGTCCTAGGATGCTTGTTTCCAGTCCAGGGAGGACCTGGCTTGGCAGTTCGGGCTGGACTGTTCCCATGAGGCACAGGGTCAAGACTGATTTGCATATGGCTGGGTTCAAACTGGAATGGCATGGTGAGCAAAAAAACGATGGATTTAGGCCCAGATCTCTGTACTGGGGTGAATGTATGACATTGTTCTGCATTCTGACCATCAACTGTTGTTTTTGCATTTCTCACCCTGAGTGGGACGGGTATGCTCAGACGTGAGTCCCGTGCTCTCCATGCCACTGAAATCAAGCTATCCTGGCTGAAGAAGGGTGAAACCCTGAAACCAGTCCTAGGACGCTTGTTTCCAGTCCAGGGAGGACCTGGCTTGGCAGTTCGGGCTGGACTGTTCCCATGAAGCACAGGGTCAAGACTGATTTGCATATGGCTGGGTTCAAACTGGAATGGCATGGTGAGCAAAAAAACGATGGATTTAGGCCCAGATCTCTGTACTGGGGTGAATGTATGACATTGTTCTGCATTCTGTCCATCAACTGTTGTTTTTGCAAATGTACGATAAATACCCATCATTTGTTGCAGGCACTGCACCTAAATCATAGAAGCCTCTAATACCCCAAGCAACTTAGATATCTCATCCATATGAATAACACAAGTATCACGAGATGCGCTGGCATTACAACGCTGCAACACTCTACAACACATCTGTCTTACGCTCAAGGATGTTGGGGTGGTTTCCTTAATTGTGTTTTGTTAATTTGTAACCTCTTCAAAATTGGAGAGATAATTCTGTAGCTCTTCTTCTGGATGGTACTTCATGTGTATGTGTGGCAGATAATTCTGTGGATTCCTCAGTATCACAGGGAAGTTCTTTAGTGACATCTTGCTCACTATCATGCTCTCTCAGTTGTCATACATCTGTGAAAAATATATAGATTCACTTTACTTAACTTATTTAAATTTGTATTAAGAATAAAAAAAAATGTAATTCTACTTCCCTCTTCTGACTAATTTGACTGGGACATTTTCTAAATACCAAACAATGTATATGTGTTTCTATTAATAATAAGATACATTTTTCCTTTTTACCACAACTCCCATTATTCATTGAAAAATTAAGAAGAAATTTGAAAAAGGATTTGTTTTTCAACCAGTAAGATTAAATTGGTAATTAAACATACTTGCAAATCAAGGAAAGTGACATACATATGGTGCCGATCACGATCCTGTAAAAACCGGGTACGAACCGTCAGACAGAGCATATTCTCCGTCCGACGCGTACCCGGTCGTAACAATATACAAACATGGAATTACGATTTGCACGGAAACTCAATTTCCGTACGAATCGTACAAAACCCCGACCGACCAAAATAAACATACAAATGCGATCCGGGAAAGCGCCGACGTGACGTCGGGACGCACGCAGCCTGCCATTCACGAACCAGGAATTACAATTCGCACCGACGTCATCCCGCACGGACAATAGTTTCCGGCTGCCAAAAACTGCCGGGAAATCAGGACGACGCGAGCAAGGAGTACCAGTACGCGACGGACAGACATGGACCCGAACCTACGTGTCATCCCGGCCCTCATAGCAGTCGACCTCCTCTACAGGTTCGGACGCAGACGCCGCAGAAGGTCAGAACAACAAAGGGAGGGGGGAAAGGGGGGGGGGCAGGAACAGGGGCAGGCCACAAAACCCCCACCAAAGTCACACAGCACACATGCCCTGGACATACCTGACCCCCAGGCCCTGGTCACTACGAGGGGGTGGGGGCGTGTCCAGCAAAGCCAGCATCCGCCACAACGGAAGTGCCTGACGACGCGAACCGGGAACACAACAATACAGGTACGTCCCGTACCCATGCCTTAAGAGCGTGGGTACGAGTCGTACCACGCCCACACCTACGTCACCCCAACAATGGCGGGACGGCTGTACCCACGTGGCAAAGGCCTGGGTACGGCCCGCACAAGCATTCCACAGCGTGGGTACGGATATGTACGGACCGTACCCCCACCCGCGTATGCATGGAGCGTACCCCCCACCCCAACCGTGTATGTACGACCCATACCCTCACCCGCGTACGTATGGAGCGTACCCCCCACCCCAACAGTGTAAGTACGACCCGTACCCCCACCCGCGTATGCATGGAGCGTACCCCCCACCCCAACCGTGTATGTACGACCCGTACCCTCACCCGCGTACGTATGGAGCGTACCCCCCACCCCAACAGTGTAAGTACGACCCGTACCCCCACCCGCGTATGCATGGAGCGTACCCCCCACCCCAACCGTGTATGTACGACCCATACCCTCACCCGCGTACGTATGGAGCGTACCCCCCACCCCAACAGTGTAAGTACGACCCGTACCCCCACCCGCGTATGCATGGAGCGTACCCCCACCCCAACCGTGTATGTACGTACCGTACCCCCACCCCAACCGTGTATGTACGACCCGTACCCCCACCCCCCGTACCCCCACCCCAACCGTGTATGTACGTACCGTACCCCCACCCCAACAGTGTAAGTACGACCCGTACCCCACCCGCGTACATATGGAGCGTACTCCCACCCCAACAGTGTAAGTACGACCTGTACCCTCACCCGCGGACGTATGGAGCGTACCCCCCACCCCAACAGTGTAAGTACGAACCACACCCCACCCACGTACGTATGGAGTGTACCCCCCACCCCAACAGTGTAAGTACGAACCATACCCCACCCGCGTACGTATGGAGCGTACCCCCCACCCCAACAGTGTAAGTACGACCCGTACTCTCACCAGCGTATGCATGGAGCGTACCCCCACCCCAACCGTGTATGTAGGACACGTACCCTTACCCCAACCGTGTATGTACGACCCGTACCCTCACCCGCGTACGTATGGAGCGTACTCCCACCACAACAGTGTAAGTACGACCCGTACCCTCACCCGCGGACGTATGGAGCGTACCCCCCCACCCCAACAGTGTAAGTACGACCTGTACCCCCACCCACGTATGCATGGAGCGTACCCCCACCCCAACCGTGTATGTACGACACGTACCCCCACCTCGTATGCATGGAGCATACCCCAACAGTGTAAGTACGACCCGTACCCCACCCGCGTACATATGGAGCGTACTCCCACCCCAACAGTGTAAGTACGACCCGTACCCCACCCGCGGACGTATGGAGCGTACTCCCACCCCAACAGTGTAAGTACGACCCGTACCCCCATGGAGCGAACCAACACACGTGTATGTTCTAAGCGTACATATTGTTAAATAGGAGGGGTGTGTGCAGAGTCCTCCCAGCAGTGCCCAGACGCAGGAGGGGTGTGTGCCTATCACTCCCAGCAGTGCCCAGAGACAGGAGGGGTGGGTGCAGAGTCCTCCCAGCAGTGCCCAGAGACAGGAGGGGTGGGTGCAGAGTCCTCCCAGCAGTGCCCAGACGCAGGAGGGGTGGGTGCAGAGTCCTCTCAGCAGTGCCCAGAGACAGGAGGGGTGGGTGAAGAGTCCTCTCAGCAGTGCCCAGACGCAGGAGGGGTGGGTGTAGAGTCCTCCCAGCAGTGCCCAGAGACAGGAGGGGTGGGTGCAGAGTCCTCCCAGCAGTGCCCAGACGCAGGAGGGGTGGGTGCAGAGTCCTCTCAGCAGTGCCCAGAGACAGGAGGGGTGGGTGAAGAGTCCTCTCAGCAGTGCCCAGACGCAGGAGGGGTGGGTGCAGAGTCCTCTCAGCAGTGCCCAGAGACAGGAGGGGTGGGTGCCTATCACTCTCAGCAGTGCCCAGATGCAGGAGGGGTGGGTGCAGAGTCCTCCCAGCAGTGCCCAGACACAAGAGTGGTGTGTGCAGAGTCCTCCCAGCAGTGCCCAGACACAGGAGGGGTGGGTGTAGAGTCCTCCCAGCAGTGCCCAGAGACAGGAGGGGTGGGTGCAGAGTCCTCCCAGCAGTGCCCAGAGACAGGAGGGGTGGGTGCAGAGTCCTCCCAGCAGTGCCCAGAGATAGGAGGGGTGGGTGCAGAGTCCTCCCAGCAGTGCCCAGACGCAGGAGGGGTGGGTGCAGAGTCCTTCCAGCAGTGCCCAGAGACAGGAGGGGTGGGTGCAGAGTCCTCCAAGCAGTGCCCAGACACAGGAGGGGTGGGTGTAGAGTCCTCCCAGCAGTGCCCAGACACAGGAGGGGTGTGTGCCTATCACTCCCAGCAGTGCCCAGAGACAGGAGGGGTGTGTGCAGAGTCCTCCCAGCAGTGCCCAGACACAGGAGGGGTGGGTGCAGAGTCCTCCCAGCAGTGCCCAGACACAGGAGGGGTGGGTGCAGAGTCCTCCCAGCAGTGCCCAGACGCAGGAGGGGTGGGTGCAGAGTCCTCCCAGCAGTGCCCAGTCACAAGAGTGCTGTGTGCAGAGTCCTCCCAGCAGTGCCCAGACACAGGAGGGGTGGGTGTAGAGTCCTCCCAGCAGTGCCCAGACACAGGAGGGGTGGGTGCCTATCACTCCCAGCAGTGCCCAGACGCAGGAGGGGTGGGTGCAGAGTCCTCCCAGCAGTGCCCAGACACAAGATTGGTGTGTGCAGAGTCCTCCCAGCAGTGCCCAGACACAGGAGGGGTGTGTGCCTATCACTCCCAGCAGTGCCCAGACGCAGGAGGGGTGTGTGCAGAGTCCTCCCAGCAGTGCCCAGTCACAAGAGGGGTGTGTGCCTAACACTCACAGCAGTGCCCATGGAACGCAAAGGGTGGAGTAGCCACAGATACCATGCCCACAAATTTCAGTCAGGTGCACAAAGACCCTGCAGTACATGTACCACATGTGTGCGAGGCTGGGAGTATACGCATGCATAGCGCAGAAAAGAAAACATGTCCACATGAAGTCATGTCAATAGTCGACATACACAAGTACAATGACTACCAAGGATGCCACGAATGATGCAGGTGGAGACATCGCTCAGCATGCATGTGCAAAGTTGAAGGAGTCCGTCACACACCCAGCTAATGTACACACAGCTCAGCGCTAAATATTGGGAACACCCTGCAGGGAAGATGTCAGGGTACACAGAGGAAGGAATACACCTTTGGACAATTTCACCATGCAGCAACTGCTTACATGAACAGAGAAACCTAGCTAACACCGTGTGATGGCACACAGATCCCAGGGTCCCCCCTATGACCAGCACACTACTACATTTCCCACACACCCAACACATGAACACCACCCAAAACCATGTAGCAGCCCCACCAACAGCAATACCAGCAAAGCAGTAGTGTTTCAAGGGGAAAAAAATAAATTGCTTTATTCAGCATGAACCAAAAAATCTTGTTTGTAGGAAGTTCAATATTTACAAAGCCCATAGGGCAGTCCAGAAGTCACAGCTGGATGGGGGACACAGTGGGATGCGTGTCCCCTAGCTTGCCTGCACAGTTAGATTCCGTCGTCTTCCACAGGGGTGAGGGCATCATGTGGGGGGGAAGAACCAGGCACCGCAGGGACAGGAGGGCGAAGGGTAGGCGTCGTGGGTGCAGGGATGGAGGACTCCACCACAGGGGGTGGGGCAGGGCCAAAGGCGGAGGCCAGGATCTCGCTGCACACCTTAGCAAGGTCCTCCAGGGAATCCCCTGCACCCGAAGGAACCACAGGCCCCAAGGAGGGGGGGGGGGTCAGAGGGATGGGTTGCAGCGCCACTGGGGGAGGGTGTAGACAGGGGGGGGGACTCAACCACCCTGACCGGGGACTCCCTTGACCGCTTGCGGGGTGGTGTCACTGTGGGGCTCAGGGACAGAGCGGCCATGAAGGAGTCTTTGTGTGATATGTGGCCAGGAGAGCTGAGGGGAGGGGATTTGGAGGGAGTGGATTTGGTGGAATGCGGACTCCCACTCTGGCTGCGTGTCTTACGTTTCCCCCCGACCCAGTGGGTGTGCCTACTTCACCCTGTGTGTGCGTGCCAGGAGGTGTGCGGGTGACCTTCCCTGCTGGTGTGGTGCCTGTGTCCGTCGTGGTGGGTGCATGCTGACGTCTGGGTGTACGTGGGACAGGCATGGGAGTGGGAAGTGTGGATGGGTCAGGGGTAGGGGGTTGGACGTAGCGCTGCAGGAGACCCACTGCTGCAGTCAGTGTCGAGTCTATCGACCTCAGCAAGCTGCGTTGGTCAGCCTGCGATGAGTGAATGCCCTCCAAGTATGCCTCCATGTTGTTGAGGACCTGGCTGTGGCCATGGAGGACATTAAGGATCGCAGCCTGACC
The DNA here is from genome assembly GCF_964204655.1 of Triturus cristatus. Classification (NCBI taxonomy): domain Eukaryota; kingdom Metazoa; phylum Chordata; class Amphibia; order Caudata; family Salamandridae; genus Triturus; species Triturus cristatus. The sequence continues at coordinate 801,263,522 of NC_140591.1, forward strand.
AATCTGCAACTGCCGCTGGATGTCCACAGACTCGGCATTGGTGGCAGCAGTGGAGACAGGGGCAGGGGGTGCGGTGCCTGGCAGGAAGGAGACATGTGGTGACCGGGCACGTTGGGAAGGGACACGAGCAAGTGGGAGGCGGCTGATGGCAATGGAGGGGGCGGGGTGCGATGTTGTGCCGCTGTCAGCTGGTGGTGCAGCCTCCGCCCACTCGGAGAGATCATCCTCGGACCCGTCGGCTTCATATTCGGTGGTGCCAGTGGACAGGTCCTCGGCCTCACTCTCCTCCGCCTCTGTACCACTCAATGTGCCAGCCAGGATGTCAACACTGGCACTGGTGCTCGGTCCCTCCGCTCCGTCTGTGCTCATGTCTCCCTCCGTGTCCCCCGACGATGCTGTGGGCAAGGTGAAGCGACAGCAATTAATCACACACCTGTATACATATGTCACATGAGTCCAATCTACATAGGTTACAGTGCATAGCCTGCAAAGAAAGATCAGTAACATCTACAAAACAAGGTACAGATGTAGGGCATGCAACACACAGTTGGTTGACCCACCATGCCAATGAAAATCCATGGAGAGCATGACACAATAGCAAATTACATGAAATGGAGTTTGACATAGGAGCCAGGCCCTGGGGACAATCCAGCACTGCATCTGCACCACACAGCGTTGCCGACAATAGGGATGAGGAGGGACCAAATCCATGAGCTTGAGGCACATGCTGCATAGGTAATACTGAAAACATGCCCAACATGACTGGCTCACTGCACCTTGAGTGTATGTCCAGCCAAACATCACACACTGGGCAGAACTAGCAAGGAGATTTCAGGTTTTGACATGTAGGCTTGCCCCGCACCAACCACCCACTACATGAGACAATTTGTTGAGACACAGGTGGCACTTACATCTCTTAGTCTGGGTGAAATACACAGGGGATGCATAAATGCAAGATTGGACGCCATATACCCGAGGTGCGCCTGTCCAAATAATCATATACAAATGGCCAGCATCAGATGATTGTACCAAGCCACACAGGCACTGGCCACTGTGACTATGAACAAGGAAAATCAGGTCAGGCTGTACAGTGGACACTTGTACTACATTTCACGTCAATATACATGGTGCCAGGGGACAATGGCACAGAGCACAACCTATGCTGTAGACACTGAGAGTGTCCACGTTTTGTGATGACACACATGACACCTAGGAAAATATGAGCCAGGGGACAGTAGTGGCAACACAGCTCCATGGTCCTGAATGGGAATGACTGCAACACACGCCACCATCCCTGCACTATGCGTATCTCACACTCATGCACATCATGTCACAGGCCACAACATAGGACATGCGCACTGTAAGGCATGACACTTGTGAGACTAACTCCCATGTCTGGACTCTGCATCAGTGCCAACTGGCATGGAACCCACATGTACTGAACTGGACAGGGCACAGGCAAGGTCCCAAAACCTGTTACACACCACCCCCACACATGATGCTACAGGCATAGTTCACGTGGAGAAAGTACCAGCCTAGATAACCTTGTGAAGGAGTGACTACACACAGACCAGGGAACACATTGCAAGGAGGGGAAGGGAGGCAGGAGAGCACAGATATACAGTGGGTAACTGGATCTGCACAGCACCTTTAAACCCTGGCAGTGTATCCATGCAACTGTGCACTTACAAATGCTGGTGAAACACAACAAGCACACATGTACCTACCCCCTGCCTGCTGCTTCATCTCCTGTAAGCGCCTCTCCAAGTCTGGAAAGACCACCGGCAGCACACGCTTGTGGATGTGGCTCAGTCGGCGGCGCCCGCGGTTCTTATGGCTCTCAGGTGAGTCCCCCAGCAGGACCCGTGCGATCCTCCGCGTCCAGCACCGGATATCCTGCCAGCGTTTCCTCACCTGGGACAGGCGCCGCTTCCGACCATCCGCACTCCTCACTGCGCTGACGGCGGTCAGCCATATCTGCTCCTTGGCAGAGGCGCCTACCTGTGAGGATGAACAAGTGACACTACATCAATACACCTGGCACATGTCACAGAGACACATATTCGAACACATTTGCTGTTTACAACAAGGCATAGCATGCATCCAACGCATTGCACCTTTGTCATAGGGACATGATCCTCTGGGGAAGGGCAAAAGCAGTACGTGCCATTGAAAGGACACAGGTGGAATGAGGGCAACTACACAATCAATGATCCAGGCTCACACTGTGCATCACAAGCTACACCAGGATAATGTGCAGCACCTCTAAGCAGTCACATGCCACAGGCCACTGACGCTACCGCAGCAGAGTACACAGACACACACAGGCACAGGACATTCACCTGCCATTGCCAAATGCAGCGACAAACCTCACTCTGCACATGTGCCACTAGACTGGGGGGGGGGCTCACAGGTGTGGGGCTGGCTCTGCACGTCAGACACACAGCACTGCTCCCTGCTCGCATCAGATGGGCAGGGTATATCCATCCCTCATGCAGCTGGGGTGCTACACTCCACATATGCACCCACCCACATGACAGGGGACTTACACACACACCGATGTCCAGGGTACGAACACATCATGTGGACACTCTCAGCACAGGTACACTGAACTAACACACATCTGTGGGTACAGTCACCTGTCACACTGGGCTGACCACATAATCACATGAGGACTGTAGAGGCAACATTCCCAGGAGGATAAGACAGCCAGAATGTGGCATGCACCATGCAGTGATTGTCACAGTAAACCCAATGCAAGTGAGGACTGCAGACATGCACCACTGCATGCTCTGGCTGGGAGACATCAGGCATTCCCCCCCTGGGACCCCCCCTACAGTACATAGCATGTGTGAGACACCTGGACACAATGGCAGAAGTCACACTCACAAAAAAGGGACACAGTCTGTGCTAGTGGACTCTGCACTCACCTGATACCCTGATCGCCCATACAGCATGGGGTACTGTGGGAGGATCACATCCAGCAAAGCCATGTTCTACTCCAGGGGAAGGGCTGTGACCTCTCCACAGACCTTGACATGGTTCCAGGCAATCAGTAGCAGCAGCTGGGTCGTGGAATCCAGAGATGTGCAGGCAAGTGCTCCCTCATGGGACCTGGCTGCCTTATATCTGCCTTGCTGGCCTGTTTCTTGCACAGGAGTACAGAGTGATTGGTCACTCACATTTGCATCCTATGTTTCTTCCAATCCCTTCAAACCTAGCACAGTCAGTGGGTTCTTATTGTGTTTTTTTCTTCAGCATGATGTCAACCCCACAAACACATTGCAACAAAGTAGATTCATTCCAACTAACTTCTGCTGTGCACCTTCCAGAACAAATTCAAACTTTAAACTTGGTCTCCATGACAACCAGCATGCATGTAGGCCTTAATACTTGTCCCTCATGTGTCCCCTATGTAATTTTGAGCTTCACACACAGGTACGGTGCGTTCCGGGGCCCTAGGGCACCCCAAATGCATAGCAACGGCCCGTACAGGCGTGTGTACGGGCCGTACCACTATGAGTACGCATACGCAAGAACACCCATAGTGGAACGGACCGTACACGCGTGCGTACGTTCACTATCACTATGGTTGTTCTCGCGTATGCGTACTCGTAGTGGTACGGCCCGTACACACGCCTGTACGCTCACTAACACTACGAGTACGCATACGCGAGAACACCCATAGTGATAGTGAACGTACAGGCGTGTGTACGGGCCGTACCACTATGGGTGTTCTTGTGTATGCGTACTCATGGTGGTACGGACCGTACACACACCTGTACGCTCACCATCACTATGGGTACACATACGGCAGCACTCCCATAGTGATACGGGAACGTACACAGGCCCTCTTTGCGAAAGTACGGTGGTTTTCACACATCACAGTGGTGACAGGCAGCACACAGGAAGGAATAGGGCTGACATACTTGTCCATGGATGGACATCAAGGCATTGTCTGGGCAGTACTACATGTGTGGGGCACAGGTGTGAAAGGCTGTGATGTGGCACATTACTCCAGAGTCAAGAAGGCACCAGATGTATGATGAGATGTGTACACATGTAATGTGTGACGGTGCAATGTGTGCCAGGCATGCCCTTGACTCCTTTGACATGTGTGCATGTCGTACTGCACACTTGGGATGAGCGTCACTGGCATGGCACGGACAACAACACACGGAAGTGTCCCCTGAGGCCCGGTACAGGGGTTACCACACCTGACATGTCACTACCCACGGTGCACGATGTGACTATGTCATGTATGTGTGGGGGATTTCCATTAGCTTGATGTTGGAGCTCCCTCAAAAGCTGCAGTCTGTGTGTAGATGGACATGGCACACTGTTCCGCACACCATGCCACATGTGGTATCGGATGTGAGGTGCGTATGTATTCATGGGACACAGAGTAGCATAACAAGGACATGTCTCCATCCTCTGTATGAATGTGTGGTGAGTCATCACATGTACACCTTCATGGCAAGGTGTGTGGGCTGTCCTAGTGTAATGTCATGTGACCTGTGGCTCTAGTGTTCCGCTACCAGTCTCTGCAATCGACATCCTACTTCTGCTGATGTGTGGATGTATGTCACTCCTGTCTTGCGTCTGGCTGTTCACTTACACTGGGACACAGCTAATCCCATGCCATGGCATGTGGAGGTTCACAATCTCCGTGTGTAGCTGGGTCTTGGTAGGAGTGTCACCTGGCAGCCATACGTATCCAGGGCATGTGGCACATACCTGACTCCGTATGTAGCATATGTGTATTGACAGATTAACATGTGCTCAGTACTAATAAATTGTTGTTGTGGTGCACTCACTCTTCCTTGTCACTTCCAAATTACTGCAGAGCGCCGCCTCTTCCACGACCAATTCCGGACTTGGCTGCCATGCGGGAGAATTACTGTATCCGGTGCTACCGCTTCCCCCAACGGTTGATTTTGGAGTTGACGGCGAGACTGGCACCACACCTGCAACCGCTGCACAGGTATCCTACGGCACTGACACCCAAGCTGAAGGTAATGGCAGCCCTACATTTTCTTGCCACGGGTACCTTTCAAAATACCATAGCTCATGTTGGTGGCATGTCCCAGAGCATGTTCTGCCGTGTGCTGCATGATTTCTTAGAGGCCATGTTGGTTCACCTGGATGACTTCATCCATTTCCCAACCCCTGAAATGTTGACTGGGGTCAAGCGTGGATTCTATGCCCTGGGAGGGATGCCCCATGTCATTGGGTCCATAGATGGGACACATGTGGCTTTGGTACCACCACAGGCACAGGAGGTAGCGTACAGGAATCGCAAGCACTACCACTCCATCAATGCCCTTGTGGTGTGTCTGTCCAACATGGTGATTTCACATGTCTGTGCTCGTTTTCCAAGATCAGCACACGATGCCTACATCATGAGGCGTAGCAGGATGCCTGAAATGATGACGCAGCTGCGCAACGAACGAGCATGTGTTGTTGGTGGGTACAGTCTGTCTGTCCTGTATTTTGCGTAGACTTCCAGCACGACCGCTTCTCCTGTCCTACTGATGTCCATGTGCTTTCCATGTAGGGGACGCTGGCTATCCCAACATGCCATGGCTGATCACACCTCTCCGCAACCCCATCACGCCGGCCCAGCTCCGCTACAACACCGCCCATGGCCGGAGAAGGCGAGTGATAGAGAGGACGTTTGGCCTCCTGAAGAGCCGATTCCGATGCCTCCACAAGACCGGCGGCGCGCTCCCATATGCCCCGGCGAAGGTCTGCAAAATCTTCATGGTCTGCTGCATGCTGCACAACATGGCAGTTGAGAAAGCTGTGCCACTCATCCTGGATCAAGATGATCAGGACCATCCACCCGTGGAGGACGAAGGGCTTGGCAATGGGGCTAGTGATGTGGAGGATGTGGAGCCGCAAGAGGACATCCGGACTCGGCTCATACGTGACTTCTTTGCTTAGTGGTGAGTACCAGTGTCTGTGTGTGCACGCATTGGTCCCCATGTGGCATGTGTTGCGATGTGTGTGTCCATCTGCATGTATGCCACGTGAGTCAGAGGTGTGTGTGGATGTGTCACTGGAGTGATGGTGGCAGTGATGTGTATTTCCCCAGTCATAATTGTGACCTGGCATGTTGTCATCCTTACATGTGTCGAGTACATGCACATGCAAGTGGCTGTGCTTTTTGTGGCTGACTTCTTGTGTGTCTCTCATCCCCAGGTACTTGCGCATGCCGTCTGCTGGTTGCATTGTTGTGGCACTGCTATTCCTCATGGACACGTCATCGTGTGCTGACTCAGCGTTACATGCATGGACAAGTTTGGTAGTCTCCTTAGGGTAAGGGATGCATCAGGGGTGTATTGGGTGTGGCAGTTGTTCACGATGTATGCACACTGCCCCTGTCGATGTTTGGTTCCTATGCAGACATGTCGCATCACCATGGTACACATTACATGCAGCTGGGTACACCTGAATAGATAGTCAGACTTGTTGACAGTCATCAGTGATGGGATTGTGGAATGTGATGATGGCATCATTGTGTGTTACACTGCCCTAGGACACATACGGTTTACCTTGGCTTGACATGCTGTGGGACTTCCACATCAGCGGATCAATGGTGTATGGCAGTCTCTCCGTGAGCAGCAGGGGGTGTTTAGCTGTTAGCCGACACTTGTGTGCCAGTTCCATGGCTATCACGCATTTGTGCTGCAGAAGGGGGGTTCCAGTGTTGGACCCACATGTTACTCCACATGACCCTTTCATGTGTACTCCTAGTTGCCTCTGCAATCCCGAATACATGACTAATAAAGGTGTCCCTATGCCTCCAAGGTGCCTTTTCTCAGTCAATGCTGGTGTGTTGCCATGGTGCTTCCGGCATGTCTGGCATGGTTTTGCGTGATAGTGGCTATGTGTCTATGTGTTGAGTAGCAAGATGCAAGCTGTTTGTGTGGGATTAGACTGTGTATTGTGCATGATGTCCATGACTGTGTGGGTATTGTGATATGTGCCATCCCCATGCATCCAACGTTGGTCAGGCCACCATTCTCTGCATCCACCTGACTCAAGCTTGCAGGACATGGTTCTGCCACCTGTCCACACATACCTGGGTGCCCCCCAGGACACTCCACATGATCCCTGACCACTGCGCATGGCTGTCGCTGTACTCAATATGTCTGTCGGCACGGTTGTGCGGCCACCCCCTCAGCTGGTTGGGCCCATCACGGGTGTGTATGGTGCTCCATGTCCGTCTTGCCTAATACATTGTGACCCATGTGTGTCCTGTGCCAGACTCAGGCCCCAGGGTGTGGATGGTTGCAGTCAAATGAGAACTCAGGCATAGTTAGACTTTACAAGACACATGTAAGGTAATAATGCAATCAGTAGGCATCTTCTCTTTATGGTGTGACTTTTTTATTTTGGTTGTGGTAGGGGGGGGTGGTTGACATGAGGGGCTTTCCGGGTGTGTGGAATCCAAAGTTCACTAGGGGAGTTGGTGTCCTTGCCATTTGAAATCCTCAGAGTCCATGCCACAGTCTTTGTCAACATTGGTCAGACAATGACCAGCAAGTCCATGTGGCAGAGAATGTCTTTTTATGCTGTGCTGCTGTTGCTCCAGTGGGCCAGGTGCCAGGCCAGGTGTCCTGGGAGATGGTGCTGTTGCGCCGACCCTCACGGTCTTTTCCGTGGACGACCCGCCCTCCTGCGGGGACCCTCAGAAGCAGGCCGTGACGATGTTTGGGATGCTCCGTCGGATGTCTCCTCCTCCTCCTCATCCCTCCCTGTGGGTGGTGATGTTCTACGCCTTCTGGCACAGGGAGGGTTGCCCATGTTGTCGGCCATCCGACGGAGTGTACTGTGAATTCCCGTGAACACCGTCACGAGCTCAGCCTGTCTGTCCTCCATCCTCCGTTGGTGTTGCAGTAGACAGGCATGTTGCTCTGCATGTTGCTGGGCCTGCTGGGTCTTGATCCCCTCGAGGATGGACACAACCTGGGCCATGCCCGTGGTGTCCTGCCGGTATGTGTCCAGGATGTTTCGGACATGGGAATATACCGGTTCCCCAGCCAACTGGTCAGGCTGGCGCCTCCGCCGTCCTCCACTCCCACCACCCCTGCCCACTTGCACCTGGCCTGCCCTTGTGGGCACATCGGGTCTCCGGGGCCCCTGAGGGGTGGCATTTGCGTTGTCGCCTGCCTCCTCCTGGGTGCCCGGGACACCGTGTCCCTCCTGGCCAGCCTGGCTTCATTGTGGTGGTGGGGCAGGGATCCTGGGTGTCTCCTGGGATGTGGCAGGAGTGGGGGTGGTGGTTGGCCCAGTTGTACCTGACGCAGGTGCTGCAGGTCGTTGGACACCAGAGGGGCCAGGTTGGTCGGGGTCAGGTTCGTCCACAGAGTGGTGAGAGTCGTCGCTGCCGGTGGCTCCGCCATCCCGCCGAGCCGGGTCCTGTGAGTCTTCCCCCCCAGTGTTGGGGGGTGATCCACGACGTTGACCTGTGTGTGAGAGAGACAATATTAATTTTGTTCCATGCAACATCCATGTTTCATTGTTTTCAAAGTTGGCACATTTCCTCTGGGAATTTGGATATGTCTTGCATTCCACTCACAGTGCACTTGTGCATGGGTATGTCCCTTGGCCACAGCTTTTGCGACTTTACCTATGTGTGGCACAGTCTAACTTGCTGCGTCAATTGTGACTGCAGTCAGCAGTGGAGTGGGCAGGTGTGGCGAGCCATGCATTGGCGCCTTCCGTGTAGCGCTGTACGTGTGCACATGGAGTGGTTCCACACACTTATATAATGCAGGTAGCTGTCGTTGTGCTCGTGCCCAGGTTGTGACATGGCCCTGTGTTTTGCCATGGAGAAGAGGGGGGGTTCTGGCACTGGCCACCCTTGTCTACATGCACGCAGTCCACCTGCTGACGAGCAGACATTCCCACACCCCACAAGGCTGACTTGCTCTCCCTGTGTGTCCCTTTCTTGCTCCCTCTCTGTCCCCCTCTCCCTCCCTCTGTGTGTCAGCCTCCTCCCTCTGTCCGTCTCCCTGTGTCTCCCTCCCTCTCTGTCCCCCTCACCCTCCCTCTGTGTGTCAGCCTCCTCCCTCTGTCCGTCTCCCTGTGTCTCCCTCCCTCTCTGTCCCCCTCTCCCTCCCTCTCCGTGTCAGCCTCCTCCCTCTGTCCGTCTCCCTCCCTCTCTGTCCCCCTCTCCCTCCCTCTGTGTGTCAGCCTCCTCCCTCTGTCCGTCTCCCTGTGTCTCCCTCCCTCTCTGTCCCCCTCTCCCTCCCTCTGTGTGTCACCCTCTGTCACCTCAGCCAAGCTTCCTGGGCACACACTGTTAGCAGATCTTTGAATGGCCCTTGGATTGTTGATGTGAGTTTCTTTCTGATCTCCAGGCACCGATTGGGTGTAGTGTCTGTGTCTGCACTGCTGCTGTGGTGGTGTGTGCTGCCACTCTTTCACAGTGTTGGCTGTTCATTAGCTGCTGTCATGTGCAATAAGTGCCTTCACCCCCATGTCTTCATGCAAGGCGTCCGCCTTTTGCTGGCAAGTCTTTCCTGTGTGGGGACACACTGTTTGTCTGGCTGTGACCTAGGCCATATGGGCAGAGGGCATTGTTGTCTGCTTCTGAGTTGCACTATGTGATTTTTGAGGCCCACACTCCCGCCATCCGGGTTAACGTGTCTTGTGTTGGTGTTTTCTGTGGCCTGTGACTTGGCATTGTCCAGCTGGGTGCATGGGGCATGGTGGCGCTAGTGGCATGTGCGTGTTTATGGAGTGTGGTTGAGTCATGCGATAGCTTGGGGTGGTTGCGTGCCTGATTGTGAGTTTGGTTGTGGATGACGTTCCCCCCATGTGAGGTGAGTTGTTTGTGTACTCACCCGGGTCTCGGAGTCCGTCTGATCCATCCACTGCCACCACCGGCAGTATGGCCATCACCCTCTCCTCTCAGGGATGGTATTCTACGCATCTGCGGGGCGGCCCTCCTCCAGTGACGTTGGCGTGGTTGTGTTCCTCCGTCATTTTGGCTCGGACCCTCCTCCGCAGATCGCACCACCTGGCTTGGCATTCATGTCCGCAACAGCATTCACAGCATCGACGATGGTCTGCCACATGGATGTTTTTTCTGAAATGCTGGTCTGTCTGACCAATGTTCCAAAGAGGTGTGGCTCAACTCTGAGGATTTCATCGACAAGGACCTCCAACTCTCGGCTAGTGAACGTTGGATTCTTGTTAGTGGGCATGGTGAGGGGTGTGGGTGTGGATGGGGGGTGTGGATGGTTGTGGGTGTGTGGGTGTGGTTGTGCAGGTGTGTGTGTGAATGTGATGTGGGGGTGTTTGTGAAGGTGTGTGTGTGAAGGTGTGCAAGTGTAAGGGGTGGTAAAGCTTCTAGTATGGTGCTGTAGGTTGTCTGTGGGGTCTGGCAGCAGTGAGTCTGTTGCAAAGGCTCATGGTTTGTGTGTGTGGGCCCTTTTTATTGGTCCATTGGTGGGTGTGGCTGTGTTTGAACTTTGGGTGGGTGTGTTATAAGGAGTGGTTGTGTTTTGGGCCTCTGTTTTGGTTTTTGGCAGTTGCAGGTCAGTGATTGTGTTGTTTTAGTGGTTGTTGGACATGTTTAGTGGCTTTGTGCCATTCGAATGGTGTATTCTTGTGTCGTTTTGGTTTGTCCTGGTTGTGTACGTGCGTTTTTAGCGTGTGTACGGTGTGTACATGGGCCATTTTGTTGTACAGTGCTGTCCTTGTGTGTGGCTTGGTACGACTCGTACATGCGCGTTGTTGTGTGAAGGTGGTGATGTTGGGGCCTGGGGTGCGCTCCGTACTTAGAATGTTGGGGTGGGGGTACGCTCCATGCATACGCGGGTGGTGGTACGACTCTAACGTACATGGGTGTACATACAGGGGGGTACGACACGAATGTACAGGGGGGGTATGACATGTACACGGGTGTACATACACGGGTGGGGGTACGACTCGAACGTACAGGGGTGTACATACACGGGGGGTACCACACGTACACGGGTGTACATACACGGGTGGGGGTACGACTCTAACGTACACGGGTGTACATACACGGGGGTACGACACGTACACGGGTGTACAGACAGGGGGGGTACGACTTTAACGTACACGGGTGTACATACCCAGGGGGTATGACATGTACACAGGTGTACAGACAGGGGGGGTGTACGACACGTACACGGGTGTACATACAGGGGGGTATGACACAAATGTACACGGGGGTACGACACGTACACGGGTGTACATACACGGGGGGGGTACGACTCGAACGTACACGGGTGTACATACACGGGGGGGTACGACTCGAACGTACACGGGTGTACATACACGGGTGGGGGTACGACTCGAACGTACATGGGTGTACATACACGGGGGTACGACACGTACACGGGTGTACATACACGGGGGGTACGACACGTACACAGGTGTACATACACGGGGGGTACGACTCGAACGTACACGGGTGTACATACACGGGGGTATGACACGTACACGGGTGTACATACACGGGGGTACGACACGTACACGGGTGTACATACACGGGGGGTACGACTCGAATGTACACGGGTGTACATACACGGGCGGTACGACTCGAACGTACACGGGTGTACATACACAGGGGGTACCACACGTACACGGGTGTACATACACGGGGGTACGACACATACACGGGTGTACATACACGGGTGGGGGTACGACTCGAACGTACACGGGTTTACATACCCGGGGGTACTACTCTAACGTACACGGGTGTACATGCACGGGGGGTACGACACATACAGGGGTGTACATACACGGGGGGTTCGACACGTACAGGGGTGTACATACACGGGGGTACGACGCGAACGTACAGGGGCTGGGGGGAGTGTCGGGCACGTATGCGGGCACATGTCTCCATGGTTGCCATGGGAGTTCGGTGCGGACGGTGTTTTTTCCATACGGTTGTAACATCGGACGCACGGGATGGATCGTGATTCCGCGGTCGGACTTCACTTTTCACATTTGTACGGTGATTCGTCCGAGGACGTGTCGGACACATTTTCCGACCCGAGGACGTGTGGGGAATAATTCCCAATGCGATTCGTATGGACTTTTTCCCATGCGAATCGTAATTGGCAGTTTGTACGGCACTTGTGCGATTCGTACGGTAATAAGACCGGATACGAGTCGTACGGGGAGTTTTTTTACCGGATCGTAATCGGCACCTATAATGTATAAAGTTACCTTGAATTGTAGATGGTGGATTTAAAGTATCAACATTGGAAACACCCACAACACTCACAGGCTGAATAGTTCCCTCAATGAGAGTTTCCATGGGTGTGAGTGATGGTTGCTGAGATAGTCCTCTGCCTGCCCCATGTGCCTCTGCCAAGCCAGTTGCAACCTTTTCTTTGGTACGCGATCTTAAGTCATACCATCTTTTGCGTATTTCTGGGACGGTAAGCTGCGCAACACCATTGGAATTGACCTTGCCCAGGATGTCATTCCATATGTTACCTTTCTGGGATTCAGGTACACTGAAGGAACTCTTCCCAAAGCGCTCCTAATTATGGGACACACACTCCTCAGTAAGCACCTCCAACTCCTTCTCAGAAAATTAATCTTGTGCTTTCAGACAGCAAGATCTATGTCACCTTCTTCCCGTGGCATGGTGTCCTTCTCTGCAGTCCAACATTATATTCTGCCTCCACAAACTGTAGCCTGCCAATCACATTCCTTTTTTCTGTGTTACAAAATACTTGGAAGGGGATGCATTTATAGACTTCTTCATTGTGAGGTCATCATTCTGCAACAAAAACACAACTTTTGCTAATTGCGATGTCCGAATACGGAATCACATTTTTGTGATTCTCTGTTAGGAAATCCATAAATAGAGAATGTGAATTGAACCGATTTACAAATAGGAAAAGAAAACCATTCATACATTTCAAACTACAATTTCCAAATAGCGATTCAGATGCAATCACTATGTGGAAATCGCTTACTAAAACGTTTCTGGTCCTTAATGAACAAAGTTCTTGGGCTTTTGATGTACAAAACTCCTCAACATGTACCCACCCCGTTTCTAAAATCTGACATGCTAAAAAACTGTGAGCTTTTTTTAGGTCTTGGCTGCAGACAATTTTAGCTGTCTACAGACAGACCTTTTGTTTCCAATACATTACATATATGTAAAGCGAGCTTTGTGTCTGCCCCTTGCTCATGATTGGATGGCATTGCTGTTCATCACAGATTTTTGCTCTTGATTCAATGACTTCCCTCTAAATTCTTGTGTTTGTCCTGCCTAGGAGCACTTTGGTCTCACAGTGTTCTAATTGGATGCATTTTATTCCACTGCCTTTTTCCTTTTGTGTAAGCATTCAGGACTCCATGGAAGTACTTGTTTTTCCTTACTTTCTCCCCCAATTGTTCTCCTTCTCCTCACTCCCTACACGTGCACTCTTTTTACCCTCCTCCCCATTCCCCACACCTAGATGCCTCCCCATTCCCCACACCTAGAAGCTCCCCGTCCCAATCCTCATCCCTCTTCTGGGTCCATCCAGTGTTAGTGCCATAGTGCTTCACTTTCCAAAGCCCCAATGAGAGGTGGGGGAAAGTCAATGACACACAAGTTGCTTGGTGAGTACCTGGAACACGCTGAGAGGCCCTGCACAAATTGGGTGTCCCCAGTACTGACAGCACTGCTGTGCTCAACCTCTGTTTCCCATGCCTGTGTCTGAGGGCAGCTTGGCACTGGCGTAACGAAACTCGAGGGGGCCACCCTGCAAGGAATGTGCAGGGGCCCCCTCTGGGCTCAATCAGGAGCTCTGCAGCCTGAGTGCTGTGCTAAGGGGGTCCCCTGGAGCTTGGGGGCACCCCGCACCGCAGGGGCTGCGGTGGCCTGTGTTACGCCCCTGCAGCTTGGAGACCATTACTGCTGAATCCCCCCTTCCTCCCGCCATTACTGGGAAAGAGGCAGGCAGGAGACAACAAAGCCAACTCCCAAACTGGTACTGTAGAACAGTGTGCCCCGGAAGCTGGGGAACCAGTCTGACCATTCAGGCTTTGGGGCTCCTCTGCAAACTACTGCTGCGTGCAGGAGGCCTACACACTCAGGGGCACAAGTTCAAGGAATTTCTTGCCACTGGGCGGGTGCTTAAAAATAAAACGTAGAGAACCAAAGAAAAGACGTGTCTCGCAGCCGCTTAGGGAGTGCAGAGTGCAACAAACACTCACTCCATACACCTATGCAAAGCCTTTCTTTATTTACATCTTCCTTGCAGTGGTGCCCAGGAGGACACCAAGTGAGTGTTGTGGTACTTGGAGGCTGCAAGCCTAAGCCGTCCAGGGCCCGGCTACAATGACCCAGTGAGAAGTTTCTCTGCATTCAAAGCACACCCACAGCTGGGAATTTAGGATCAGTGGATGGACCTTTGCTCTTCTCTTGATTAAGTATATTGTATCACAAAGCATTTGCAAAGGCAACAGTAGGATCTTTTGGAGCCGAGTCCTGTTGGCTTACACAGTGCTGTCTTTAAAGTACTGTTTTGAAACCCATAAAATAAATTAAAGTATGTAAAAAAAGATTCAATTGTAACATCTAAGTGTGAAGTGCACTAATGCCTTTAGGGGCAATTATTGCCTGATGTAGCCAAATGTTAAATAAATAGATAAATGGATACATCTCCTGCTCTCAGCCAATTGTGCCTCCTCTGCCTGCACCACTTCATCATTCCTTCCGGCCTTCCTGTCTTCCCCTGCTGTTGCTTGTTCAGCGCTCTTCCTGTTTTCGTAGAAGCACTCTGGAGTGCTCATGCTGTCGGGATCTATTTCATAAACGAAAAAGTGAATGCAGTGATATATATCGAGACAAACCCTTGCCAAATTTGTTTGAATTTTGGAATGCAGTGCACCTCTTAAGATGGAGGCTAATTTGCACTTCGAGTCCTGGTATTTATTTCTTGAAGTAATACCTTCACAGCATGAAATATCTCATATCAGCCTGAACAACGTGTGTGCCTGCTTAAGGAAAAAGAATGCCAGGGAACCAGAGCAGATCATTAGTGTTGAACGCGGTCCATGTTACTTCCTTCTGTTCAAGATGCAGTCATCTTTTTCATGTTCACCAGGCGCCCGCGCTTCAATAACACATCACTCGGCCAAGACCAATGCATACACCTTTTTGGCTGGCCCTACAACTTGTCCTTGGTGGTAATTAAAGGAGTGCTTGGACCAAACTCCTTGTACCACCGTATTATAAAAGCAGATTTGTAGAGGTGGTAATGTGACACAAGAATATTGGTGTATATTTATTGTGTTTTATTTTGTCGAGGTGGTGATCAGGGGCGTAGCTTCAGAGGTGGTGTTTGGGGTGTTCTTCCCTCCTAAAAAATGAATTCTATGTCAGGACCGGAGGCGAGGATTATGCTATTCTTTCTTCACTTTATTGAATAGCAGTCATTTAAAGTCAAGTAAAACAAATTACTATTCCCATGAAACATAGGAAATACACAGTTAAAACAATAGAGTGTCCACAGATAGAGTGTCTCTTCATCTGCACCAATCAGAGGTTCCCTGGGTGCTGTTAGTCCTCTGTCCCTGTCTACTCTTCCTTTTTTCTTCGCTGCTTGCAGCCAAGATAAGTCCTACTCTTTTGTTCTCTCACTGTTTTTCAGTAATTGCTTAATCTGTTAATGCTTTGTACTTAATGGCGGTTCTGCCTATGTTTTAATTCAGCGCGCTGCGCTGTAGGAATTATTTTGTTGTTTTTCCGTGTTCATTGCCGTTTCCCTCACGGCCATTTGTGGGCGGCGCACGCGCCAACGTTCCACTTCGTGGACGCACGCCTGCCTTAACGTTCTCGCTAGTTCGCATGGTTTTTCTAAATTTTTCCTAACAGGTTTATTTCAGGTTTCTGAGCTACTCGGCAACTCGCATTCGGCCGTGGGAGCGTCTGAGCTCCCTAGTGGCCGCCTATTTGGTGACCGTGGTGCTGGAGCGGGTAGTACAAAAATGTTGTATACCCCCCCATTCTGCATGTTTATATTAATCCGAATAATCAATTAATTGTAATATTATTAATTTGTTTGAAGTGATAACTCACTAACTATATTAACAAGAGAATTACACGTGGGAATTGCACTTTGCATGGCTATGTTAATTGTGAATTAACTAGTGTACGCATATTAATAGTAGAAAATTAGAATATTATATGTTATATGTTCCTTTAAGTGATGTATTTGTGATTTGTGCTTTATTCAGTGAGTATAAACCGCTCTGAGTGTTGCTTCTGCTAGATAAATACACACACATATGGGTATTAGCAAGGGGATAACATTTTATTAGTCAATTCTATCTTTTAATTACGTTTTTGTGTTTCTTTTGCTTAAGTTGACCATTTCAGCCTACACAAGATGGCTGAACGAGACGTTAAACGTGACTGCCCTGACAACACAAGGTTCTGGGTGAAGTGCGCAGGTGTCACCGCCAGCAACAGTGGCCTGGACCTGACCCCGGGAGAACATGTACCCTCCAAGGTCGTTCCGGGAACCCATCCAAAAGAAAGGACAATGCTTGATTTAAAAGCCGGAACAAGCAAGTTGGATGACTTCATTATCCGACACCCTGAGAACTGTACCCCGCAAGTCAAAGTTGACCAATGAGGCCTCTCTACACCCCGATCTTGATACATTTTGTTATTATTTTCATTATAAAAGTAGGTAGGGAATTAGGGTAGTAACGCTATGACCAGTCGTTCTTCTTTGACGAACTCGGTTTCCTGACGTTATGCTGACGGAGAGGACGGTAACACTGCTGGAGAGCTGTTATCCTGAATCTATGAGAGACTGAATTGCGGCCTAAACTTTGCTGAATAAATTCTCTTTGACTGACTGACTTAGAGGACGACGTTAGCCAGAATAGGTAAATATGATGCTCTGAAAAACTAATGATGATTTCTAACATTTCTTTCAATACTTCTTAGATAAAGAATAATTGATTAATTGAACAATGTGTTGTGTCGATTATTTGAAGAAAAAAGTAATAGAGCAAAGGTAGGCGAGTTAATCATCAATTACCAATCCAACTAAATGATCTATCTCCGTATGGGAGGGATATCTTAGGTTCAATGTCAATGTGTTTAGGGTAATGTAAAGGTATTCCTCTCATGTCAGCGTTGAGAAACGTATTTTCCCTCAGAAAACAGGTCAACCGAGTGTAAGTATATTGGTGTTATGGGCCCCACCAATGAATGTATGTGAGTGAATTGGATACCGAGGTAGTTGGTCTGTGCCGAAGGGGGAATTTGACGTTCAGCGCCGCATCAGTTTTCTGGTAGCAAGACAATGGTTTTTATTGTTTTGGTTTGGTGATTATTTGCTTGTAAATAGCTTATTGATTATAGGTTATTGATATTGGTTTATGTACTAACACTCTATGTTGAGTAGTGTCGAGTTTTATGTTGTTTGCACGACTTCTGGGATGTAGGAAGTCGGAAGTTTTTAACGGTTCCATAGTAGAGCTGAAGTAAGCGCTGTTCTCGGGAAAGACGGAATTGTTGTTATCCTGTAGGTACACAGGAGAAAAAGTGTGACGATTGAAGTTGCACGACGCATTGTCTGGGTTCGATTCGGTGACATCGCCGTGTGTTGCCATTAGAAGACATATTCTGTGTGAGAGAAGTGTGTATGATAGTGAAGGTTACCTGTGAAATTCTGGTCTTAGGTATCAGGGATCCAACTGGCATTCCAATAACGCTTATCACTGGAAAGGTAATAAGTACTCACTGAGCATGTTAGAAGGACAAAGGAGAGGTAAGCGCTGCTTTGTTAACGTATGTCATAATTCTGTAGTAGGACAGACTGTTCGCTGTTGTCGGGAAAGACAGGATTCTGTGTGAATGTACTACATTTTCTAGTGTGAAAGTGCGTGAACGAAATAGCATTTGGGTTAATTGCGAAACTCTGGGTTTATTTCTCAGGAGCATTGGGTCTCCAACTATGTGTCTTAAATACTAGAGAAACAGTTAGCTAATGCTTGTTAGAAGGGTGAAGTAGAGGGATGTGCTACTTTATCAACGGAAGTAACGATTCCGTAGTAGGGCAGAGGTAAGCGCTGCTCTCGGGAAAGACGGAATTCTCGTGAGAAAGGTCTATTGCTATTCTTTGGTTAGCTAAGCGGACAATGGAGACGTTTAAATGTTGTTACTAGCAGAATTGTAGAAATTGAAAAAAACCATAATGATCAGATTTGTAAAGGAGGGGTAGACAGGAGCAGGAGCTGCCGCAGCGGCTGCTGACGTCAGAACGACCGCGCTGGGACTGGACAGTCGGTCAGAACTGAAAAACGCTCCGGATTGGTGCGTTAGTGTGCGCCGCGCTAGGAGTGGAAAAATACAAGGTGACGTCAAACGCTCCCTATTGGTGCTTTAGAAAGTAGCCGCCACGCCTAACATTGACCCCAGAATGGCCACTTTTCTCCAGAGATTTGTCAAGGACCCTAAGAATGGCATTGACAGGTCTTGGCAGGCTTGCCAGGACAAGCTACTGGACGCCTTGGGCCCAATCACCATAATCTTGGATATGGTGGAGGAGGCCAAAGTGTCAGGATCACTAATATCCCCGATCACCTCTCCTCTTGGGCCCAGCGCGTAGTGGTGTTTTTTGGAAACGCCAACTGCGTGATATCCACAGAGCGGCGCAGGTCCCTCCTGATCAAGGTCGACCCCAAACTCGGGGCCGTGGCCGACTCAAAGGCGGGTCCCGTTGCTCTGGACGGCCTCTTTGGTGAACCATTTATTTAAGAGTTAGGGAGGTTCGTAAACACCTTTACCTCCCTGTATAAAGCGCAATCCTCCATTAGGAAGGTTTTTCACCCTTAGGTTTTCCATGGGGCCGGACGAGGAAGGGGCCGCTCGTTCGACCATCATAAACAACACAGGGGACAGAGCTCCAATCACGGGCAATATCAAGACCTGGCCCGCTTTGGCAACTTTTACCCCACCCACGAACGGCGAGGCAAAAACAGAGGAGGCAGAGGCGGTGGCATCTCCAGTTCTTCCGGTGATTGTTCTCCCTTTTTTCCTTCTAAAAGTGAGGGGCCGTCTGGCGGATTTTTTCCCAACTTGGACTTCCATCATGGGGGATGCCTCTTACAAACTGTATGGGGTTTTCACATAGAGTTTCACAGGGCACCTTCGCAGCCCGTGGCTCCCTGTCCGCTCTGTTTTTCCGAGGCAGACTCCGCCTTGGTTGATCAGGAGGTCCAGTCTCTTCTGGACAAGGGAGCAATTGCAGAAATGCTGCCGCACACCAGAGGTTTCCTCAGCAACCTCTTCCTAGTGGAAAAGACGGATGGGGGACAACGGCCTGTCATCAGCTTACGCGAGTTCAACGAGTGGCTGGTCTACCGCCACTTCAAGATGGAGGGCATCCATCTGCTTTGCGATATACTTCATCCCAACGACTGGATGCCGCGCCTTGACCTCAAGGATGCCTACCTTGCGATCCCTATCTTCCCGACCCATCGGCGGTTTCTGCAATTTCCCTGGCGGAACAGGACTTACAAGTTCCCCTTTCGGCCTGTCCTCCGCCCCTTGGTGTTTCACCAAGGTACTCCGGCCGGTGATCGAGCGCCTACGGGCATCGGGCATGAGGCTCATCGTCTATCTAGACGGTGTTCTTCTGATTGCTTAAGACACCAGAACACACTGTCTTCACCTCCAGACAGCAGTCGACCTCCTTCAGAGCCTCGGGTTGTGAACAACGAGGCCAAATCCACTCTGACTCCATCTCAGAAAGTGTTTTTTCTCGGCTTTTTGATAGACTCCGTGGAGTCCACCCTCAGCCTTCGCTCTTGCAAAATGACAAAAATCCGTCACGAGATTCGGAGATCTCTAGCCCAGACTCAGTTATCGTTCAGGCAACTAGCTTGCATTGTAGGCCTTCTCTCGGCCTCCATTCAAGCTATATTTCTGGGCCCGCTCCATTACAGAGCCCTCCAGCGCCCCAAGGCTACACACCTACACAAGGGCCTCTCTTATTCTCACAAAGTGAGTCTGTCAGCGGACGCCAGGGAGGAGCTCCAGTAGTGGCTCTCCCACATGGAGGCCTGGAATGGATAGCCATTTTCGGTTCCACACTAGATATCATCATCGAGTCCGACGCAAGCAGATCTGACTGGGGCGCGAGGTGTGGCGACTTCACCACAGGAGGTGTGTGGTCTCTGTTGGAGCAACAGTTACACATCAACTGTCTGGAGCTTTTAGCAGGCTTCTTCGCAATCCAGTGCTGGACCAAGGACTCAATCAGGGCCTGCGTCCTTCTCAAGATGGACAATATCTCGGCGGTCCGATATATCAACCATCTGGGAGGCACACACTCGAGGGCCCCCTCGGACCTCACGGCGAACTTTTGGAAGTACTGCCTAGATCATCAGGTCTCTGTCACAGCGGAGTATCTCCCCGGTCAGGACAACCACGTGGCAGACTTCCAATCGCATCACTGCCACGACGTGAGTCTGGAAACTACACCCAGGGGTGGTTGTGGATCTCCAAAGCGTCTCAGGTCCCTTCTCTGTGGACCTTTTCGCCTCCCGCCTGGATCACCAGCTTCCCAGGTTCTTCAGCTGGAGACCAGATCCCCTTGCGGAAGGATCAGACGCCTTCCTGCAGAATTTGCAGGAGGAAACTGGCTATGCCTTTCCCTGTTTGCCATGATAACACGATTCACGGCCCAGGTTCAGCGACAGAGAGCGGACATGGCGCTCATTTTGCCGATTTTGAGATCGCAAGTCTGGTTTCCAGTTCTACTGGAACTTTCTTGGGATTCTCCAATTCCACTCCCCCGATTTCCAACTCTTCTCCTCAATCCGAACGGGGTTCCTCACCCACTGATCGAGCAGGGATTTCTGACCCTGATGGATTGGCAGATTACAGGCGATGATGGGCGGTCCCAAGCCTTTCGGGAGCGGCTGAGAGATTCATATCCAAGGCCTGGGCTGACAGCAAAGTCAAACAATACCGTTCCACCTGGAGAAGGTAGTATCGTTGGTGTCAGCGATGGAGTATCAATCCTGTGGCAGCGGATGTGACCTCCATCTTAAATCTTTTGGCCTCCCTGGCTGAAGGGGGTCTGGCTTATAGGACCATCAATACCTTCCGTTCCGCCATCTCTGCTGGGCATGCTGCAGATCGGAGCATATAAATTCTCCCTACTTCCACGGACAGAGTAATTCCACAGTCATACGCACACACACTCATCATACGCTAGGGCCCATCACACTAACATTCATTCTATTACTCTATCCACACTGAATATACGAGAGAAATCCTAAACAATCTGCACCTAAACCGAGGTCAATGCGACCTAATAGATCTGTCTTGAGTCATGATTTTAAACATTAGGAATACATTTGAAACTCAATAAACGACAAAGAAATAACCACCCGACACTGTAATTCAAACAAAAGGTTATTTTATCTAAATTAGTTCAAAAATGAAAGTCAATCAATAGCGAAATCATTATTCTCATAGTTACCTATTCTAGCTATATGTCGTAAATGGGTCAGGACAGGTCTCTCAGTAAAGTCTCCCGAGTCGCCGTCCTCTCAATCAGCGTCGATCCTCTCGAGCATAGGTTCAGGAAGAAGTGGCCTTAGACCCTCTCTAGTCTAACAATATTTATAGGAAAACTAACATATTGAAAGTTACAAACAAACTCTAAACGTCCGTTGAGCCATTGAGCAGAGCTAGCACGAAAGGATGTTGACTCGCAACATTTAGAAAACCTCCGCTCTCGAAAATCTCAAAAATAAAAACACGGAAGAAGGAAGCTCAAACTAAAAATGTTACATCCATGAATGCTCTTCCTCGGAATCATAGTGAAGCCACCGCAAGTTTATCAGAGTTCATTGTGGCTTTATTCTTCTCCAAGGGCAACTGGCAGCAAGCCCGGAGTTGCTGTCCTCACGGAAACTTTTAATACAGTCAGAGGCTGAGGTCAGGTGATTTCCAACCATATTCAGCGAGGCCTCTCTTCGTATTTCATCTACTCAAATGCAGGCTGTAAATATCGGCCATCTTTGTCTAGGACAAAACGGGCCATCTTAATTAAAAGAAACACAAAACAACGTTACTACATCATAATGATTAACCCCTTCAGTGCCCATGACGAGCTGGACTCGTCATGGGCTGCGGTGGCGCTGTGCCCATGACGAGTCCAGCTCGTCATGAACTCCGCCCGCTAATGCAAGGCGCGGCACTGGGCGGGGAAAGGGGCGGGCATCCAAGGGGTTAAACTGTGTTAATTCCCACTAACACCCTTATGTGTATGTAATTACCTAGCCATCTGCAACATAAAGAAGCATTAAAAGCACGTTATTTTAAAGCGCAAACACATTACAAACAGCACTTTACCCACACATATTTAATTAATTCGCTCACCAACTTAGTTCACATATTAACAAAGCAACATAAATGCATTCCCGCGTGTAATGCTTTCATTAGTAAAGTTGGTTAATCAGAAAACTTCAACAAAATTAATATTTAATGATTAATTATCAGTGATTTTAATTATGAAATATAAACATAAACTGGAGTTTAAATTTCAATAAATTTTCAATAGAAAACCCTGCTCCAGCAATCCCCCCTTTGGTGATATATTATCACCACAAAAACCAACCCAAAAAAAAAAAATGTAGTCCCCATTTCTTAGGAGAAATTGAAATGTCTTTTTATGACACTACACACCAGACTCTCTTTCATCATCCCTCTTTGACTCCAAGTAAACACTCTCCCTCAATTCTTCTAATTCTATTTCTTGTGGGTCTCTCTTTGACCTCTTTTGTTTCTTTTCAGTATTCTGTCTTATTATTTTCTTTTTCCCTCCCCTGTTTTTACAACACAAACACCCTAATCTTAATATCAATAAAGCAACAATCACACATGTCAAAGGAAATAATATCTTACCAATAATGGTACTACCTATCTTAGCAATAAAATTCTTAACAGCAACTATTTTATTAGCCATTTTAGTCCAGATACTTTCAGCTTCCAGTGGTACTAATTCTTCATGCAAATCAGTAATATTTTTGATATAGACCTTTAGATCTCTGCTTTCGTCAGGAATGTAAGTGCAACAATGTTGAACTTTCAGCATTCCACAGACTCCACCCTCTTTGGCCAATAGAATATCAAGGGCAAGTCGATTTTGCATAGACATGGCACGTACGGCAATCATCTCCGTATTTACCAAAAGAAACCCTCCAGCGGTACTTGTCGATAAGCGATCCACCACTGTTGACAGTTTCCGAATTCCATATGCATTTAATGAAATTCCCACTGCTGGAATTAAAGCTCCAAAAATATTTCCTACAATTTCTGACCAAGTTTCTCTCCTAAAACGTGTTAGTAGATTAATCTGTTCTGCATCTTCTATCTTATCTATATGAAAAATCTTTGGAAAGACCAGGCCAACATAACACGTGCCATACCAATGGTCAGGCAACCTGTAATAAGCCTTATTCCCACAAATATAATACACTCCCGGGAAAACCGGATCTTCTCCTCCCTTGAATCCCCATCCTGTTGCAATGAAGTATGTATCATGACACTCACTAGTCCCAACAAAATAGTTATCATATTGGGATTTCCTTCTGGTAATGCATAGTTTACCCTTCTGTGGTGCATCTAAAGCCAAAGTTGGACTGACCCCATTCCTCAACTCCTTTCCCATCTCAATATCCCATATTGTCTCACTCATTTTATATTTCCCTGCCTTTTCATGCATGCTCACTCTCCTTTTCTCTACCATGTCTAGGAAAGCCTTTTCTTCTTCTTTCAGACTGCAAGTTAAATTGTTTCTAAAAATGTAATCTAATGTTAATTCTTCTGTTTCAATAAAAATCTCACCAAAAATGTTAGCTTCTTTAGCTGGATTCAGCTTTCTATTCATAGGCAATTGCCCAAAAATGTTATCTTTGTTAGACATCTCATAATCTATTTTCCCTAACAAATAGAAAACACTACTTAACACACTACATGAAATCCCATACGTAGCTGGAAGATGGTGATAAGTAACGCCTTCTGAAACGGATGCAGGCAATTGCATACAAACGTAGCAATCCCTTACTTCCATTGTCTTTACGTATTCATATAACAACTTTGAAAAAACATTGCTAGAAAAATCATTAATTGACCTATCTTTATGTATGTAAATGTTACTAATTCTAGTTGGAACTACTTTCTGTGAACTCTTCTCTATGTTAGTCACATTCTCAGTATGTATTCCAAAAGTGTCTATTGTAACTCTAAAAGTAACTAGTAAAGCAAGTACACTCCATAGTAGCATTAATAATCCTGTACAGCAGCAGCACATTCTACACCATCTTTTCAAGAAGGCACATCTACTTTGATTATTTTCTGTGTTAGCCATCTTATTACTCTGGCAGTGTCTTTTGACTTAGCCTCTACTACTCCACTACTGAATTTCTAGAACTCTAGATTATTTCAAACAGCTAATTTTAAATGTTCTTCTTTTCACTCTTCTCCAAGTGACTCCTTCAGTTCACTCAATTTGGATTTTCATCACTTTTCACTTCTTCTTCTGCAACATCAAATTGTATCAGATCTTCAATATCCTGAGCATCCGACTCTTCTCCAATGTCAGTCAAGATAACTTTCAGGATTCCAACAGTTTTCTCCTCCTCAACCACTTCTCGTAAGGTCCCCTCTGGATTTCCTTGACTTTCTGCCTCTTCCTCTTCAGACAGTGCCACGTACGTCCATTCCGGTGACCTATACTTCTGGTTAGGCTTTCTTATTCTCTTGATCTCCTCTGGTTCTTTTGAGACCTTTTGTTTATCACTCTTTGCTTGATTCTGACTGGACACCTTGTTCACCTGTTCAGCTTTCGATGAATTTGCTCGTGTCAGTCTGTACCTTAGCCTCTTTATCCTGTTAGGCCAAAGATCTCCTCTTACAACCCTTTTCGGTCTCACTTCTTTATTATTTCTTTCTCCGATCCAAGTTCTCTTTCTCAGAACTCGACCCTCTGATTTCTCATTCTCACTTTCATCCGATTCTGTTTCATTTGCCTCTGGTCCATGAACAATTTTCTCTTGCTCCACAGACTTCTTCTCCACCAATTGAGATTTCCCTATTTCTGTCCCTCCTCGGGTCTCCAACACGCAATCTTCTTGCTGTCTACTTGTCCCTTCACCTAGCTTATAAGGAATGTTCCCTACACCTCCTCGGGGGTCTGCCGCAATCTGTCCCTCTCTATCTTCTTCTGACTCTACTTCTTCAGGAGTAATCTCAAGTGGATTTTCAATCTCTTCATCTGACTCAGGTGTAGTCTCTGTGGAATTGCTCTTTTCTCCTCTTTCTTCACCACTGCTTGTTGGAACTTCAGGCACTCTTACAGAATCCGATCTCTCCTCTGAGGCTCTCAATGTTTCTCTTGAAACCTCTCTCGGAAAGAAAAAAGAATCACCTGACTCTCTTTCTCCTTCCCCCCTTTCAGGATTCTTTTTTCTTCTCACTGGTTCAGTTTCTGCATCATCACTGGAATCTGACTCTTCAAAATACTCTTTACCAGTCCCATCCTTCGGATTCGGAACTCTCAGAGTATGACTTGCATGAACCCAGTTCTTCACACCTGCACACTTTACTGCAGTTGTCGTAGTCAGAATAACTTGTCTTGGCCTTCCCCACCTTGGAACCAAGCAATTTTTTTCTTCTGTGCACTTTTATCCTCACCCAGTCCCCTGGACTCAGATCATGGGCTTGCTTCTTTTCAAGTGTGGTGGCGTCTTCTCCAACCCGGTGAAACACAGAATGAACTGCGTCAGCCAGGCCTTTACAGTAATCCAAAATCATGTCATCAGTTATTGTCATCAACTTGTTGACAGGCACGAAAGCATGTCTCATCGCACGTCCCATCAATATTTCATGTGGACTCAACCCTGTGGTTCTATCTGGAGTAGACCTAATAGTCATTAGCACTAGAGGCAAGACATCAGGCCATTTCATTCCAGTGGCTAAACACATCTTACCAATTCTGTTTTTGATTGTGCCAATCATCTGTTCAACAACACCAGAAGCCTCTGGTCTGTATGCACAATGTAGCTTCTGCTGTATGCTCAATGCTTCACAAATTAAACCCATGAGCTCATTGTAGAAGTGTCCACCTCTGTCTGACTCAATTGTCACTGGGAACCCGTACCTAGGAATCAACTCTCTTAACAGTAACTTTGCCACTGTTATTCCATCATTTCTCCTGGTCGGATAAGCCTCAACCCATCTTGAAAACAAACAGACTACCACTAGAACATACCTCAATCTATTCACTTGGGGCATTTCAATGAAATCTATTTGCATTCTGGTGAAAGGACCTCCTTCTCTGCCTATTGTTCCTAGACTCACCACTGTCTTCTTTCCAGTATTGAACTGTTGACAAATCAAACATCTTTGACAGATGCTCTCTGCAATCAGCCTGAACTTTGCATTGTACCAGGTTTGTTTAAAGGACCTAATCATAGCGTCCCTCCCCAGATGTCCCTGGCCATGATACATTTTTGCCATTGTTGATAGCATCGAGTTAGGCATGACTGGTCTTCCATCTCTATAGATCCAAACATGATCTGTCTCTCTTGGAGCACAACCTGCCTTGATCCAATCTCTCATTTCCTCATCTCCTGCTTCATCCTGCAACTGTTTCACTTCATCCCATGTTTCCAGGACATTAGTAAACATCACAGAACAAAAAGACATTTCCCTTTCTCGTCCCCTGTTAATCGAATGATTGTTCTTTGCACAATACTGTGCTATGTCATTAGCAAAACGATTACCAAGAGTAACAAAATCATCTCCTTGTCCATGAGCAGCACAGTTTACAACTGCTAGTTCTTTAGGCAGCTGTATCGCCTCAAGCAACTTCCCAATCACTTCAGCATTCTTTATTGGAGTTCCACTCGACGTCAAGAAACCTCTCTGCAGCCAAAGTTGGCCAAAATCATGAACCACTCCAAATCCATACTGACTATCAGTCATCACAGTCACTCTCAGATTCTTCCCAATCTTACAAGCTTTCGTCAATGCCACCAATTCAGCCACTTGAGCAGATCTAACTCCCTTCAATGGCGAAGCTTCCATAACTTCTGAAACCTTGCACACTGCATATGCTGCACTCAGCACACCATCATCAGTTCTCAGACATGATCCATCCACAAACAACACATGATCACTCTCAGGTAGTGGCAGATCTCTTATGTCTGGTCTGGGTTTTGTGCAGTAGTCAAGCACATCCAAACAATCATGATCAACATCATCTCCCACATTCACATTTTCAGCATCCGGTAACAATGTTGCTGGATTCACATTCACACATCTCTCAAGAGTCACATTTGATGCCCCCAGAATGATTTTCTCATATTTAGTCAGCCGACTATGTGACATATATTGAGTTCTGCTTCTTGTCAAAAGAATCGCCACATCATGAGGTACGAACACCCTTACAGGATATCCCATTATTATACCCTCACTCTGTTCTAAGCTTCTGCATGTAGCAGCTACTGCTTTCAGGCAACCTGGCAAACCCACAGCTACGGGGTCAAGTGTTGATGAGAAGTACGCAATTGGCCTCCTCAGTCGTCCATGCGTCTGGATTAACACTGAAAGTGCACATCCATTTCTCTCACTACAGTACAACTCAAACTCCTTCTCATAGTCTGGCATTCCCAAAGCAGGAGCTTCACACATTCTGCTCTTCAATTCTTCAAATGCTGCCATTTGTTCTGCATTCAGTTCCAATGGGTCTCTCACCTCACTTTTAGTCAACTTAATCAGTGGCTTTGCTATCAGGGAGAAATTACTTATCCACTGACGACAATAACCCACCATCCCCAGAAACATCCTCACTTCTCTCTGAGTCATTGGGGCTCTCATTCCTCTGATAATTTTGATCCTGTCATCGGTCACCTTTCTCAGACCTTTTTCAATATTGTGTCCAAGATAATGCACCTCTTTCTTGCAAAATTGCAATTTGGCTGGAGATACCTTTAACCCTCCATCTGCCAGATGATTCAGTAAAGCTATGGTATCTACTTCACAAGCTTCACGTGTCTTCGATGCCACAAGTAGGTCATCGATGTACTGCACTAGTACTGAGCTTTCAGGCATGATCAAACTCTCCAATGATTTCTTCAACAACTGATTGAATATCGAAGGACTCTCTGTATACCCCTGTGGGATACGGCACCATGCCAAAATACGCTGTCCAAACCGAAATGCAAAAATCGGCTGGCTATCATGATGCAATGGAATTGAAAAGAAAGCATGACACAAATCAATTACCGTGTACCATTCAGCATCATGAGGAATCTGATACAAAATCACTGACGGATTTGGCACAATGGGACAACATGCCACCACAATTTTGTTAACTTTTCTCAAATCTTGTACAATCCTGAACTTTCCATTGGGTTTCTTCAGCCCCATTATCGGTGAATTACACAGGCTACTCAGTAACTCTCTCAAAACACCCTGTTGAATCATCTTGTCAATTATAGGGGTTATTCCCTCAATTATCTCTGGTGTCAATCTGTACTGTGGGATATTAGGATAAACGATTCCCTCTTTCACTGAAATTTTCACTGGATCTACATTATTCATCAATCCCACATCTTCTCCAGTAAAATCCCAAACTGCTGCTCTTACTGTGTGTCTCAACTCTTGAGGCAAATCATCTGGATTAAACACAGCATATGTTCCAACAATCTCACTTTCTCTATTATCTAGAGTCATCCTGTACAAAACATCCTCATCTGGTGTCTCAAAAGCTATTCCATCCGGAGTACAGAAAATTGTGCAATTCATCTTACACAATAAGTCCCTACCTAACAAGTTCACTGGACTAGTGTCACAGACTACAAATCTGTGCATGTCTGAAAATTTCCCTATTCTTACCCTTACTGGTTCGGTAAGACGAGTCTTAATCTGTGTATTAGCTACACCAACCACTTGGTTCGCTTCGTCCGAGAGAGGAAGATTTCTTATATCTGCTGACCTGACAGTTGATCTCGTCGCTCCTGTGTCTACCAAAAAAGTAACACTCTCCCCATTTATTTTCCCATCTACAAATGGTCCTGCCTGGTCTATTTCTAGAGTTGCACCAAGTATGCACTCTTCCTCCTCTCTTCAGCACCGTCAATAGTCCCCTTCAGACTCACTCCCCTCATTCTTTAGCCAGTACTGTTGTACCGGGTTAGTACGTCTCGGTTTTGTTTACCTGCTCATCATTGTAGAATCCTGAGTCCTGGTTATACTTCTGGGACCCTCTATTCTGCGGCAAGGGCGGTTTTGGCTCTTGACTCTGCTGTCTGACAGCCTTCTGCTGTTGCTGCTGATGATTACACCCCTCGTTCTGCACCTGTTGATTCAATGATTTATTCTCATTACTCACTAATGGTGGATTGGTACACTCGGATCTCCAATGCCCCAATTGTCCACAGTTGTGACATGGGAACTTCTTCTTGGCTTCTTCTAGATTTCCCTTTCCTTTTCCTGTACCGTATCTAGGCCTATTTCCTGGATTATTTGCCTGTTCCACCAGCTGTGCTTCTTGTCTCTCTGCAACTTTCACCTGTGCCCACATTGCTTTTTCTTTCAGCTTTCTCTGTTTTTCCTCAATCTCATCACTAAAGTACTTTGCATGTCTCAAGATTTCATCAATCTTTTTACTCTGCCAATCAACTGTGTGCTCACGAATCCTTTCACTGATTACAGGTCTTAAGCCATATACAAATCTGTATACAAAATGACTCAAATCCTTATCACCCAGGTGTTCATCTCCACTGAACTGTTTAAAAGCCAGTATCAGCCTTTCATAAAAAGCATGAACTGATTCTTTTGCTTCCTGATGTGTTCGATCTATCTTAACCCAGTCTGTCTCTTTCGGGGGTACCTTATTTTTCAGGAACACAATAACCTGCTCGTACTTCTTCATGACCTCCGGGTCTGGAGCTCCCGTTTTCTGATCTCTTGGGTACTCCTTAGCAGGCCAATCTACAACTATTTTACACTCTGCCCACAAGTCTGCTGGAACAATTATATCAAACAGACTATTCATGTCAATCCACAGCACTTTTGACAATTTCACAAACCTGTCTACCTGCCTATACCACTCGACGGGCTTTTCTCTCAGTCGAGGGAAATCATTCGTAAATGACAAAATATCCTGTCTAGTCCATGGGACATGTACATATCCTCCTCCAGGAATCTCTCTCATAGGATAAGCATCCACTGTTTTTTCTTTTTCTCTCATAGGAAAAGCTGAGTAAATCCTGTCCACTGAATCTTCCCTTTTCTTGTACCATCTATCCTTCCACTTTTCCACATCACCCCATTTTCGCAATAAGGAAATCATTTCCTTAATCTGCCCTGTTCTGCCAACATCATTTAGATTCTCAATGTCCTTATCAGAGAAATCCACCCTGTAAGGCTTCTGCAAAGCTTTCACCTTATCTATGTCAACTCCTAGTTCACTCGCTATTCCTTTTAACCTGTCATGTGTACTCTTAGCCCTCCAGGTGATACTCTTGCACATGAATAACAACTCTCCATCATGATGATTTTTCAACATTTCTGTAGGAATTGTTCCCGCAATAAGCTCCTCCAATTCTATGCGCAACCTGGCTACATCAATTGCCTGTGAATCTTTATCCTTCTTTTGAAGAACTTTCAACCAATCATTCAAATCCTCAGCTGTTATTTCTGTAGACCTTTTCACTGCACCCACTTGTTCTGCCATCCTCTGTGGTTCCAAAATTGATCCTCCCAAACAACCAGTATTCAATCCTGAATTAGGCTGTACATCTGATCCTCCACTACATGTGTCATGTCTCAACTGTCTCAAATTATTTTCTCCCGTCCTCATTCCTGATTCCTCCAAAGAACAAGAACCAACCAAACCATTTCCTACATAGGGAACTGTCAAACCATTTTCACCCATTCTTTGCTTATCAAAAATAGGCATAACCGGACCTATGGTTACACTGTAACAGCTTCTAGATTTTTCGTTAGCTCTCTCATTTTCTCTGTCAGCTCAGATGTGGTTCTGGCTAATTCTCTTGTTTTCTCATCACCGATTTGATTCTCTCTCTCTCGCTCTCTCTCTCTCTCTCCCTTTCCTTGAAAGAGCTACCACTTTTCAAATCAGGTGTCACAATCTCAGTTTTAACAATTCGTAAAGTATCTCTTATGGGAGTAGCAACCGGCGTTCTCTCTTCTGGTTCTGGTCTATATGGAGGTGGTCTCTTATAAATCATGTCATCTAAGACCTCATCCTCATAATCATTAGCCCCATACCTTCTCACTTCTGCATCAGGCACCTTTTCCGTACCCTTCCTCCCTTCCTTCTCTTCAACTGTTCTCATAGGATATAATCCCTCTGACATACTAGCATCTCGCCATCTCCTCATTCGATCATGATGAGTTTCACGATCATATTTCCTCCCAAAAATATACCTATAATTGCCTCCACTCCTCTGCTTTTCTCGCTCATGCACCTCATCTTCCCATCCCACCAACGCCTCAAACTGTGTCGGCCTTGGTCTAGGCTCTAGACACATCATCTTTTCCCGTAAATTTCTCAACACGGCCAGATTAAATGAACCATGTTCCGGGGAAACCTAAAACACCATCGTCTTTAGTGTACTTAGCCCAATTGTCTAACCATATACAGGTATGATACCCATATTTCGCAACCATGAAGGATGCAGGAGTTCTTGTCGGAGGTAGCAATTCACCTTCTCTAGTTATTATGTCTTTATCCTTGTCGAACCACCTTTTAATTTTACAGAACAAAGATTTCTTTTTCTTTTCTTCCATTTGGTAATACATTTTAACGTTTACTGCAACCTTTTTAGTCCCTTCCGCAGCTGTACGATCTTTTGTCCAATAACAGCGCGATTCACACCAACGCACCAATCCTGGAGCGTCTACGTCACCCTGTACTCCTTCCAATCCCTGCGCGGCTCACACCAACGCACCAATCCCAGCGCGAGCACTGTTCTAATCCACTGTCCAATCACAGCGCGGTCTGTCTCTGACGTCAGTAGTCGCTGCAGTCGCTTCTACTCTTGTCTCCTGTCACTCGTCTACCCCTCCTTTACAAAGCCTTCTCAGTAGACTTCGTTTCAGATTCTACAAAATCTATTAGTTACAACATATAAACATCTCCATTGTCTGCTTCGCTAACCACAGAATAGTAAAGAAAAGTCTTTCTCACAAGAATCCCGCTTCTCTCTAGAACAGCGCTTACCTCTGCTCTACTACGGAATTATTACTTTCGTTGACACAGTAGCACATCCCTCTACTCTGCCCTTCTAACATGCATCCATTAACTGTTATCTCCAGGAATGCTCCAAAGAGTCTCACAATCAACTAAATGCTCATACATTCACGCACTTTCACACCAGAAAAATGTAGCACATTCACACAGAATCCTGCCTTTCCCGGGAACAGCAAACAGTCTGTCCCACTACAGAATTATAACACACGTTAACCAAGCAGCGCTTACCTCTGCCCAGTCCTTCAAACAAGCTCAGAGAATACCTATTACTTCTCCAGCAGTAAGCTTTAACGGCAAACCTTACGGATCCCTGGGACTTAAGACCAGAGTTTCACAGATAACCTTCGCTACCATTCGCACTCCGTTTATACTGAAAATATGTCTCTAATAGTAACACACGACGATGTCACTGATTCCGAACCCAGACAATGTGACGCGCAACTTCAATTGTCACACGTTTTTCCCCGCATACATACAGGGCCAACAATCCCGTCTTTCCCGAGAGCAGCACTCACTTCCCTCTGCCCTACTACGGAACCGTCACCAGCTCCCTACGTTCCAGAAGCCGTACACACTACATATAACTCAATACGACGACTTCAACATATAGTATTAGTACATATATCAACATCAATCAATAAAACAATGAATCCAAAAGCCTATATACAAGCAATCTATCAGATCAAGACAATAATCTAACCATCATACTGCTACCAGGAAACTGCTGCAGATCGGAGCATATAAATTCTCCCTACTTCCACGGACAGAGTAATTCCACAGTCATACGCACACACACTCATCATACTGTGGAAATGTGGATTTTCCTGATCAGTTATGTCCCCTATCTTGGACCCCAACGGTTCTATATGCATGTTACAAGTACATGTATGTTCCCTCCAGTTCCAGTTTCTAAGACGCAAACATATGTGTGTCTACCGTCGACATGTTCTCTGTCAGATCCGCCATCAATGGGCTGGATATTCGATTCCTAAGTATGAAAGGCCACCGACTTTAGATGGCTAAGTTACTCCATTTTTACAGTTCAGGCAAGTAGGCCCGATTCTGTCCTCAAAGCCTTTCCCTGCTCTCTGTCTTTGACAGCTTCAGCTTGAGCTCGCATCTGTATCCATGAACTTTGTCCTACTCCCTGTGCAGCTAACGGTGACTGCCTCGGCCAGTTTTCGCCTGTCTGCCAAGAAGTTGTATTTCACCTTCGAATTATCTATTTTACTCTTCAGCCGATGCATTCCTGTCCAGTGATTTAGGTAAACATTTCCTTTAGCTCACAAGCAAAGGACTCAGCCTTTCCGTCCTCCTGCAAGTGATTCATAGCCCTGTTGCCATGGAAAGTTTTCTGCCCCTCGCATCTCATATAGACACTTAGACGCTTGTACACGCACACAGTCAGTATAGAATAGATTCTGTCCGAGAGTTCTTCCTTGTGGATAACATAGTTCTTTAAACATAGGATGTTAGATATGATTTGGGATTAGGTTGACTTGACCCCAGACTTCTCGTCTCCACATGTAGAGCTAAATGTCAAGTCCCCTTCACCCCCTAGTTGCACGTCAATTACACGTCATGCTGCCGCGCGCGCATCTATGCCAAGTATTATCTTATAGATCCACCTATGTCTGATAATTCTAACCAATCATGTTTCTTTTATTCCTTATTACGCCTAGTTTCGATTATGTCACTGTTTTGTCACTTTTCTTATCAAATGTTACGCCTTCTACATTCGTTTCATTGTAATGCACTTATTATAAAAATACATGTCTGTTA
This sequence comes from Triturus cristatus, assembly GCF_964204655.1. Taxonomy (NCBI): domain Eukaryota; kingdom Metazoa; phylum Chordata; class Amphibia; order Caudata; family Salamandridae; genus Triturus; species Triturus cristatus. The sequence goes on from NC_140591.1 coordinate 801,297,625, forward strand.
ATGAATTATTGTACTTCACTTCCTGAACCCTCGTGGTGACGGAACCTGAGGACCGCGACTCGAGTCGGCCATTTTGAATGGAATAAAGCCCATTAGAAAACCTCTTATACCACGGATTCTGCCTCTTGTTATTTTGAGCTATTTACTTTAATTTAAGATTCCGCATGAAATTCAGTCCGGTAATATTTATTTTTATTTACCACATAATGGCGCCCGAACAGGGACACTTTCTCATCTCACGCGCCGGCGGTGCGTTGCAGGCCCGGTCTCCTGCCACAGCTGGACGGACCATAAAACGCGTACCAGCAGGATTTCCTGTAAGCTCCCTCCGGTCAAGCGGGGGCGACTGAGGCTGCGATCAACCCAGACGAGGCGGTGAGAAGTGCGAAGTATCCCGACCAGAGCCTAGCTGAGAGAGCAAGATCCGAGGTATACAGAGGCCCACCAGGTTTTCCGAAATCCCGACGTCCAGAGGGTCCGATGTCCGCAGTTATCGAGTCCTGTCCATTCTCTGAGGCCTTCCGTTTCAAGGAGCTACTCGGTGAGTACCATCGCCGGGGAGGCGTGTTGACGCGCACATAGGTTGTGCCGGTCAAGACGGATTTGGGTACACAAATCCGGTCTGCACTGTTTAGCAGTGTATATGTACTGTTTAGCAGTATATCAAGTATTCCGAAGTATTCAGTTATTGTCAAGAATTCAGCGTGGTGATTAGTTAGGCAGACTGTCATCATTGTCGACCATTGTTATAATGTTTAATGTTTAAAGTTTAAAGTATTCAGAAATGTCTTGCATATTGTGGTATGAATGACTGTTCATTGTTCACTGTTCATTATTGTATTTCTCGTATTAAGCAAGTTCAAGAGTAAGTATCAGATCAGTTGTAAATATGCCGCTCTTCTCGAAGTTAAGACAGATTACTACCAGAAAAGGGGTGCTTGAAGAAGCAGTTCCTATTCCTCCTAGGGATACTCCAGGGCATTTCATGTACCATAAACATGGCTTAGATGCCATATTGTTTCTTGATCTATGGGTAGATTATACCAAAGGATTACCGGAAAGTCAAAGGTGGCCCATAGCGGGAACCTGGGATGCAGAGTGCATCATGAAAGTGGAGGAAGAGTTATGGAAAAGAAAGGTCAGACAGTCACAGAAAGACGCTGTTGAGTTATGGCGTAAAGAATCTCATAGACGAACAGAAAAAGCACGTAGACAAGAAGAGAGGAGTAAAGAAAGTTCAAATAAAGTTCAAGAAAATCTATTAATTGAGGAAGGTATCCGAGTGAAATCAGAACAAGTGAATAGACAAAGAAATGCTCTTATGAATGGTATGTATCCCCTTCTAGCCGAAGGACTACCTAAGGCTGCTCCAGAGATACCAAAAGACTTGCCACCCCCATTATTTCCAATTAAGGTACATCCAAAGGGGCATCCCAGAACCGCAGAAGATGTTTTTCTTTCCTCATATCTAGACGATGCAGCTCCCGAGTATGCTAACGCCACACCACATAGACCGTCTGGCGGAGGGGTCCAACGTCAGGATCAGGTATCTGTCCCCGTGCAACAGCAAGTCCCGATACAAGCTTCGGCAAGCACATCTGTTTCCGCATCTGTCTCCGCAGTCGACTCTACAGAGGTATCGACACCCATAGTTGCTGTGTCACGTTCAACGAACCCATTCACACCCGACGCCCCAGATAGGGCCACGGGAGGTGCTAGCAGTACTTTTACACCACCTAGAATAAATAAACTTGTCTTTCAAGAGTCAGCGCATTCACGTACACCTAAATTCGTAAGTGAACGTACGCTTAAAGAACTCCTTGTAAATTGTAGATATGACCCAGTGGTTGGTAAAGAGGACGAAATGGTCCTGGCATCATTACGTATCAGGCGAGCCGCAGAATATTTAGCAAGGTTACCAGGGATGACTACGCATCTAGATAACATATATCATTTTGTTCAAACAGGACGAGATCCAGGATGTATTAACAGAGCTATGGAATTCCAGAAAGTAGAGATACAGGGGGAACTGTTACGTTTCCTCATAAACTGTGTAATCAGAAATCAAGATCGTCCGGGGGTAGACCCGAATGCAATGCTTATTCTTACAAGATGGAGTCAGAATATATCAGAAGGGAGACACGATAAGCAAAATTGTATAATAGCCATGTGCCGAAAAATACGTAAAGAAATAGAGCGTATTCATGAAGAGAGATTGGGAACAGACGAGTTTGAGCAAGATGAAGTGTCCGAATCAGGGAATTCCGCAAGACAGTCAGAGACCATAGCTTATGTAGGCAGAGGAAGATCTTGTGAAAATACTAGATGTTTTTCTGATCCCATACACTCCGTATGTCCAAATAATAGCAGAACGTATCCGACGCCTGTAATAAATCTGAAGTCTCCTGAACATTCGTTTCAAGCCGCAGATAAGATACTACGAGAACGAAGAGGTTACCACCTCCTCGATTCTATGGATGAGCAAGAATTAGCCAGATCAGCCGTTCACTGGATTGACAGTCCTGAAAAATACGGTGATGAGACCGTAGCACACACGTTTCTCAACCTCAGTACAGATGAACAACGCTTAGCTGGAATCTATATGATTCAGCAACTTCTCATATTATATAAGAGCCAACATGCTGACCCTGGTCCTTTACCTGATATATTAACGGAACTACTCACAAACAGATGGAGAGGTTCTAGTAATAAGCTAATTAAAGAGATATTAGTGTCACGTAAGCAGTACGTCCTTTTTGTAAGTCCGGATTCTCTCTCGCTGCCCCACAGAGAAAGAACGCCGTACTATATGGATAGACAAAATCCTTTACGAGAAGTGCACCCAATAAAAGGCGAAGACAATGAGTTTCACCGTGTATTTGTTTACACACCCATATCAAAAATGGAATTATTAGAAATGAAGAAAGTAGTACCTAGTCATGACAAAGACCCAGCGGGTTTCCACCGAGAAATTAAAGACATGTTACTGATGGGAGAGTACACCTTTCCTGATATTATGACGATATTAAAGGTGCTTTTGCCTGCTGGCATATATGAAAAACTGAAAGAAAAAGAGTGGGAAGTGGGAGACCAAAAGATAGACTGGACAGCATTAGCAGAGGAAGAAAGGAGCCGAGCTGCAGGTTCAGGGCTCGGGGATAAAGTTAAACTGTTACCAGGTTTACTAGTACAGGTACTGCCACGTTTATTAACTACAAAAAAGGAAGATTGGGGTGCAATCACAGCCTGCAAACAAAAGCAAGATGAAGACACAAGCGATTATTATGCTCGATTTGAAAAATGTTTTGGTATAAATAGTGGTATAAAAGCAAGTAGTGACTCATATCCACATTTATTTGTGACAAAATTGGTGGAAAATGCATTGCCTCCAGTGAAGAATAGAATATTGAAATTCGAGAGTACCTGGCAAAGTAACACTCCGTCGCAAATGCTACAAATGTTACAGTATCATCACAATAGAATTAGGGATGAACAAGAACACGAGCATAGACGCATGAAGGATACAAAAATGAAAATGCTAGTTTCTCAGACAGTACCAGCAGATGGTCACAAAAAGGGTGTGACACATTCTGGTGATTCTGCAGTTCCTGTAAAAGGAACCTGCAATTACTGTAAACAACTAGGCCATTATGTACATGATTGTCAAGTCCTGAAACGTAATATAGCTACAGGTATTGCAAAAGAGAGACCACGATTAGTTAGACAAGATCAGAATGAACAAGGAGCTATGCAGCATGGACAGTCCATGCCAGTTCAGCAACAGTCTATGCCAGCCTCACAGCAACCCATACAGTTTGTGCCAGCTGCACCACCGTTGCCTGCTACTGCCACACAAACCACAACACGACAAATGTATCAGACTGCACAGTATGAATACCCTGAGTATCAGCGCTACGCATGAACCAGCCTAGAGAGGGAAGTCGACTTACCGCTTATCGAGATTCCTGTAGATCAAGAAGGACCTTATGTACATAGTGAATTATTAGGTCAAGATAGAAAATTCTTACTCGATACAGGGGCAAGTCGAACAACCATAAAACGTAGTGAAGTTCCAGGGGCACCCCTCTCAGGCTCTCAAAATGTTTCCCTTGGTTTTTCAGGAAAACCTATTGTTAATGAAGTATCACAGCCTCTACCACTTACAATAGGACCTTTGACACGAACTACAGATTTATTGCTTACTAAATCATGCCCAGAAAATCTGTTAGGAATTAAGACTCTGAAAGCACTAGGAGCCATAATATGTTGTTCTCCGGAAGGAGTAAGGTTGTTTTTACGTGATTTTAAAGGTCACTATGTGTCTAGAGACATGGATCCCCGACTACAGACTTTACCAGTACATCTATGGGCACAAGGCCCTACGGATGTTGGCTGCATGAACATTACACCCTATCGAGTTACATTGAAAGCAGGAGTGGTACTACCACGAATGCGACAATACAAGTTACCGCATGATGCTGTAGTGGCTTTGTTGAAAATCATTGATGAGCTAATTGCCCAGGGAGTAGTTGTAGAAACAGACTCCAATGTATGTAATTCACCGATAATTCCGATTCTTAAACGAACTGATCCTACTGCTCCGCCAGTATACCGATTGGTTATTGATTTGCGTGAACTAAACAAGTGTATTGTACCACAATTCCCTGTGGTCCCTGATATATCATCATTGTTGACAGCAATTGATTCCGAAGCAACATTCTTTACTGTAATCGATCTCAAGAATGCCTTTTTCAGCGTCCCAATAGATCCGGAAAGCCAATACTTGTTCGGATTCAGTTTAAATGGGCGCAGTTTTAAATTCTCACGCGCTCCCCAAGGATTTACAGAAAGCCCCAGCATCTACAGCCAAGCACTGAAAAGAGAACTTGACAGTATCCACATGCCAGTCAATACTGCACTGCTTCAATATGTCGATGATCTGCTGATCACCGCAAGAAGCGAGTCAGAATGCGAAAAAGCTTCTCTGACAGTTTTACATTTCCTAGCCGACAAGGGGCACAAGGTGTCCCCTTCTAAGCTGCAATTCTGTGTTCAGCGAGTTATTTATCTTGGTCACTCGCTGTCCAAGGAGGGAAGGCAGCTTACACCAGATCGCATTCAGTTAATTGCTAACATGTCAATACCCCAGACACAAAAGGAGGTGCGAGCTTTCATAGGCCTCACTTCATATTGTAGGCAGTGGATCCCTCAGTACGCATTTCTAGCAAAACCACTTATTCAGTTAACCACACAGGAGGCAGCCACATCGACTGTTCTCCCTTGGACTCAGGAACATACACAAGCTTTTGAAAGCCTAAAGGAAGCTTTATGTCAAGCACCTGTTTTAGCAACGCCATGTTATAGCAAACATTTTACACTCTTTGTTACAGAACGCGAAGGTACTGCCTTGTCAGTACTCACTCAGGATCAAGCAGGATCATGCAAGCCATGTGCTTATTTTTCCAGTACATTAGATCCCGTAGCTCAGGCTTTGCCTGCATGCCTGAAATCAGTGGCAGCGACAGCTTTAGCAATCAGACAAAGCGATGCCATAGTATTAGGACACCCATTGACAGTTCAAGTACCACATGCAGTAGAGGTTCTTGTGAACCGAACACAAACACAACACTTGACCATAGCAAGACTTACCGGTTATGAACTGACATTGTTTCAACCACACATAGAGATCCGACGGTGTAATACATTGAATCCTGCTACACTATTACCTGTAATTGGAACAGACCCACTAGCTCATGATTGTGTTGAAATCATTGAAATAAAGACGAAACCTAGACAAGACTTGACAGACGTTCCATTGTTAGATCCAGACCTGACGTTGTATGTAGACGGATCATGCATGAGAGCAAGTACAGGAGATTTAGTGGCCGCGTATGCAGTCACAACAGACACTGAAGTTATTGAAACAAATTGTATAGATACTTTGTCAGCCCAAGCAGCAGAACTCATTGCTCTAACGCAAGCCTGTATTCAAGCCACAAATAAGAAAGTTAATGTATACACTGACTCACGTTATGCATTCGGAGTTGTACACGACTTCGGCGTGCTGTGGCGAGAGAGAGGTTATTTAACGTCCCATGGTGCCCACATTCAGCACGGACCCCTCATTCATGCTTTGTTAGACGCAATACATCTACCCACTGCTATATCGATTATGAAATGTAAAGCACACACGAAGGTTACTGATACCATTTCTCAAGGCAATGATTTAGCTGACAGAACAGCTAAACAGACTGCTCAGAATCGCACATTAGACATGACAAAGCCAATAGTTCAGACACCAACACAGTGTATGACAATTAAGGATCCCGCACTTGATGTAATTGACATACAGACACATGCCACAGCAGAAGAAATAAAGAAGTGGACTGAACTAGGAGGGATCCAGACAGATCAAGGGTGGATGACAAAGGAGAAATCTGTATGGTTTCTCCCTGATTCCATGGTTCAAGCCATTATAGCTACAGTTCACAGTCCAGCACATTTAGGAGAGAAGGCTATGCTAGACAGCATTCAGCACATTTGGTTCAACAAACATTTACGAGCAGCAGCTAAACAAAAAGTTCGTACCTGTATGATATGTTGTCAGTTTAATCCAGGAAAGAGTGTTCCCGTAGAGCAGGGTGGATTTCAGCCTCCTGACCATCCTTTTGAAGTCCTCCAGATGGATTATATTCAGATGGAACGTTGTCGAGGATTCAAATATGTCCTCGTAGTTGTCTGCGCTCTCTCCCGTTGGACAGAGGCGTATCCCGTATCAGATTACACTGCCCCGACTACTGCCAAGCAGCTAGTTCGAGAATTCTTCCCACGGTACGGTTTACCACGTGTTGTATATTCAGATAACGGTCAGCCTTTCTCATCCGAATTAATGAAACATGTCTCACTCTTGTTGGGATATCAGTGGAAATTCCACTGTGTCCGACACCCCGAGGCAGCAGGTCTCGTAGAAAGACATAACCAGACACTGAAAATCAGACTGTCCAAAATATGTAGAGAGAAAGGTGTCGACTGGATAGTAGCATTACCAGTTGCACTCTTTTATATGAGAATGGTAGCACACTCTAGAACAGGGCTATCCCCGTATGAGGTGATCTTTGGTAGACCACCGAATATGTGGGGGACGCCTATACCACGCAAAATAACTGACATTGACTGTAACATGCTGACAGATTACTTGGCTTCCTTGATGTCTGCACTACAATCTTCTCGTTCACAGGTAGCTGCAGCCTTTCCCGACAACACTGAGGCGAAACCCCATGACATTGTTCCGGGTAATCTTGTCTTTGTGAGAAATTTCGACAGGAAAAGTCAATTGGAGCCCAGGTGGAAAGCACCGAAGTTGGTCCTGTTGACCACAAGAACAGCCGTGAAGATCGAGGGACGTAAAGGGTGGATTCATTCAAGTCACGTCAAAAAATTCCATGGACTACCTTCAGATATAGACACTGTGCCCTGCACTCCCTCACAGACTGATTCAAAACTTCCTTTTGTTGAAAAGAATGACTCTCAGTGCTATAAATTAAAGCTTAGGCCCAAACAGTCGAGCAATTTGATTGTTTAAGTCCTCTCCAAGGTGAAGCGGTTGAATTGTCTCCGACATGTATCCCTTGGACCTGAGTAGAGAAAATACCCGAGAAATGTTGAAACGACAGGCGTATTGTAAATCACTGCGTAGCCACTGTATTGTGACTTTATTAATTTTGTTTTTCTTGAGTTTTTTAATAGTTACTGCAAGTATATTGTTGCATATGTATTATCCTGATTCTAAACGTGTTTTCAATATAACTGATGAACACTCTTTTAGTGACCTACCGCCACATGAGTTGTCCTATAGACTTGCGCTGCGTAATAACACATTCATTAGTATGTTACATCATTCCCATCAGACTAGTAATGCCACCAATTGTTGGGTGTGTGGCCGACTCCCTCCCTATCAGAATAACAAAGGAGTTCTGCCTTTCTTTCCACATCCGTTCACACACAATGGCTCCTGTGGAGCATGGTTTAGTTTATTAAATTCCATAGACCCAGACACAGCAGTTTATCAACAACATTGGATATGGGGAAATCTGAATCTAGTTTTATTCAAAGTCTGTCACCCTAATAAGGAGGGTCACCCCAGTAGAACAGGAACTGATTTAGAAAATGAAGTGTATAAACTAGGTAATTTTACGCCTAATCTTATGATTTTGAATGTCAAATTCGAAGTTGAACTAATTCTGCCCACTATGTCAGTATTTCCAGTTAAGGGTGAATTATGTGTAAGAAAAGTTGGTTCCATACACATGGGCCATAGCCAATGCGTTACTACAGTAGAATATAGTGATCAAGGTAAATCTTCATTTAGAGCTTCTCGCCATTCTTACTTTATATGTGGTCAGACGGCATATATGCGTCTGCCTCTAGATTGGGATGGTACCTGTTACATAGCATTCCTTTTGCCACCTGTTTTCCTAGCTCCCCCTGATTATTATCGAAATGTTCATTTAGTACACAATAGAGAGCAAAGAGATCTCCCAGTTGTCGATTATACTGAAACAGCATGGGACAAGTATGTAGATTTCAATAAAGGTATCTTTCCCTATATAGGTACAATATCAAATAGTAAGCTGATACGCAGACTCACCAAGACTCTTGAAGCTGTAGTAAACGAGACTATAGCCGCCCTAGGCAATCTGACAGAGGAACAATCAGTGATGAGAATTGTTGTTCTCCAGAATCGTCTTGTCCTTGACGTCATCCTGGCCGATAGGGGCGGAGCTTGCAGGGTCATCGGATCCAGCTGCTGCATATTCATACCAGAAAATTCGCCATCTGTATATAAAGCTATAACACGCCTTCATAAGATTGTAAGCCAGATACACGAGAATCCAGGCACTTGGACGTGGTCCGGGTGGTTTTGGAGTGTGATATCAGCCTGGGGATGGAGAGTTCTATCCTTCCTAGGTATTGGCCTTCTTATGCTCTTCAGTTGTTGTTTATGCCTACAATGTGGACCAGCGATTTGTGGTCTGTGTGCCACATCGTGTATTCCACATCAAGGTTTTCGTTCAAAATACCGGAAGAAGAAGGAAGAAGAAATGATGCTCCATGAGCAAATCAATGGAATGATGAAGATTGATGTCTCGTGAAGGGCAAGAAGGGGACAAGGAGGGAATGTGGAAATGTGGATTTTCCTGATCAGTTATGTCCCCTATCTTGGACCCCAACGGTTCTATATGCATGTTACAAGTACATGTATGTTCCCTCCAGTTCCAGTTTCTAAGACGCAAACATATGTGTGTCTACCGTCGACATGTTCTCTGTCAGATCCGCCATCAATGGGCTGGATATTCGATTCCTAAGTATGAAAGGCCACCGACTTTAGATGGCTAAGTTACTCCATTTTTACAGTTCAGGCAAGTAGGCCCGATTCTGTCCTCAAAGCCTTTCCCTGCTCTCTGTCTTTGACAGCTTCAGCTTGAGCTCGCATCTGTATCCATGAACTTTGTCCTACTCCCTGTGCAGCTAACGGTGACTGCCTCGGCCAGTTTTCGCCTGTCTGCCAAGAAGTTGTATTTCACCTTCGAATTATCTATTTTACTCTTCAGCCGATGCATTCCTGTCCAGTGATTTAGGTAAACATTTCCTTTAGCTCACAAGCAAAGGACTCAGCCTTTCCGTCCTCCTGCAAGTGATTCATAGCCCTGTTGCCATGGAAAGTTTTCTGCCCCTCGCATCTCATATAGACACTTAGACGCTTGTACACGCACACAGTCAGTATAGAATAGATTCTGTCCGAGAGTTCTTCCTTGTGGATAACATAGTTCTTTAAACATAGGATGTTAGATATGATTTGGGATTAGGTTGACTTGACCCCAGACTTCTCGTCTCCACATGTAGAGCTAAATGTCAAGTCCCCTTCACCCCCTAGTTGCACGTCAATTACACGTCATGCTGCCGCGCGCGCATCTATGCCAAGTATTATCTTATAGATCCACCTATGTCTGATAATTCTAACCAATCATGTTTCTTTTATTCCTTATTACGCCTAGTTTCGATTATGTCACTGTTTTGTCACTTTTCTTATCAAATGTTACGCCTTCTACATTCGTTTCATTGTAATGCACTTATTATAAAAATACATGTCTGTTAATGAATTATTGTACTTCACTTCCTGAACCCTCGTGGTGACGGAACCTGAGGACCGCGACTCGAGTCGGCCATTTTGAATGGAATAAAGCCCATTAGAAAACCTCTTATACCACGGATTCTGCCTCTTGTTATTTTGAGCTATTTACTTTAATTTAAGATTCCGCATGAAATTCAGTCCGGTAATATTTATTTTTATTTACCACAATACGCTAGGGCCCATCACACTAACATTCATTCTATTACTCTATCCACACTGAATATACGAGAGAAATCCTAAACAATCTGCACCTAAACCGAGGTCAATGCGACCTAATAGATCTGTCTTGAGTCATGATTTTAAACATTAGGAATACATTTGAAACTCAATAAACGACAAAGAAATAACCACCCGACACTGTAATTCAAACAAAAGGTTATTTTATCTAAATTAGTTCAAAAATGAAAGTCAATCAATAGCGAAATCATTATTCTCATAGTTACCTATTCTAGCTATATGTCGTAAATGGGTCAGGACAGGTCTCTCAGTAAAGTCTCCCGAATCGCCGTCCTCTCAATCAGCGTCGATCCTCTCGAGCGTAGGTTCAGGAAGAAGTGGCCTTAGACCCTCTCTAGTCTAACAATATTTATAGGAAAACTAACATATTGAAAGTTACAAACAAACTCTAAACGTCCGTTGAGCCATTGAGCAGAGCTAGCAGGAAAGGATGTTGACTCGCAACATTTAGAAAACCTCCGCTCTCGAAAATCTCAAAAATAAAAACACGGAAGAAGGAAGCTCAAACTAAAAATGTTACATCCATGAATGCTCTTCCTCGGAATCATAGTGAAGCCACCGCAAGTTTATCAGAGTTCATTGTGGCTTTATTCTTCTCCAAGGGCAACTGGCAGCAAGCCCGGAGTTGCTGTCCTCACGGAAACTTTTAATACAGTCAGAGGCCGAGGCCAGGTGATTTCCAACCATATTCAGCGAGGCCTCTCTTCGTATTTCATCTACTCAAATGCAGGCTGTAAATATCGGCCATCTTTGTCTAGGCTAAAACGGACCAACTTAATTAAAAGAAACACAAAACAACGTTACTACATCATAATGATTAAACAGTGTTAATTCCCACTAACACCCTTATGTGTATGTAATTACCTAGCCATCTGCAACATAAAGAAGCATTAAAAGCACGTTATTTTAAAGCGCAAACACATTACAAACAGCACTTTAACCACACATATTTAATTAATTCGCTCACCAACTTAGTTCACGTATTAACAAAGCAACATAAATGCATTCCCGCGTGTAATTCTTTCATTAGTAAAGTTGGTTAATCAGAAAACTTCAACAAAATTAATATTTAATGATTAATTATCAGTGATTTTAATTATGACATATAAACATAAACTGGAGTTTAAATTTCAATAAATAATAAATTTTCAATAGAAAACCCTGCTCCAGCAGGCACACCATGGTCGATGGTTCTCCTGTTGGGGAGCATCCCTTAGTCTGTCGCCTGCTTCGAGGAATACGCCTCTCTTTGCCTCCAGAACCTCGATACTCACAGCTATGGGATGTCACTCGGGTTTTGAACTTGTTTTTGTCCTGGCAACCGAATAGATTCTGCTCTAGAAATGAACTTTCTCTGAAATTAGCCATGCTGCTTTATCTAGTCTCTTGCAGACGGGTTTCGGATGTCAGAGCCCTGGATGTATCTGGTAGGATTTTCTCCCCAACAGGGATTCCCTTTACTATCCGTAGATGCACCAAATGCGGGACGAAATCCATCTCATATCCCGCTTTCCCGGATTCCCCAAAGTTATGTGTGGTATCTTGCCTCAAGGCTTATGAGGAGATATCAGAGGAGTTTAGTACCTCCCGGGGAACGCCAGTTACTCATTGCGCTTAAAAAGCCTTACAAGTCTGTGTCCTCCCCAAGATTGCCTGCTGGGTTCGGTGGGTAATGCAGGAAGCTGGTATCGGCCTACGCGCGTTCGGAGCGCATTCTACTAGAGGGGCAATGGCCTCCAAAGCATTTACCCTGGGAGCTCGTCTGGAAGACATTCTGAATGCAGCAGACTGATCTTCAGACACTACCTTTAAGCGGTTTTACTTTAAACCGGTTATTGATATGGCTCACTTGGTTGTGAGCAAGCTTTAAACGAGCATAATCCTCGCCTCTGGTCCTGACATAGAATTACAAATTTCCTAGCTAACGTAACGGAAAGTTTCACTTCTATTAAGGACTCGGAGGTGAGGATTATCCCACCCAGGGTACAAGTTCCTTGACTGCCTTCAATTGTCATATTGGAGAAAGTAGACCTTTTCATTGATTTGTTGGCGCTATTGTCCAGTTCTCATGTGACTGTCCTTGAGATGTTTTTCCCACAGGGTCCTTAACCACTCCTGTCGCTTACGCTCTACTTTGATCCTTGCAGGTGATTCCAATAAACAAGATTCTTGATGCGTCCTTGATGGCTGACCGAGCGAAAGAGGAAGAGTAGACAGGGACAGAGGACTAACATCACCCGGGAGACCTCTGATTGGTGCTGATGAAGAGATACTCTAGCTGTGGACACCCTATTGTTTTAACTGTTTATTCCCTATGTTTCATGGGAATAGTAGTTTGTTTTACTTGACTTTAAATGGCTGCTATTCAATAAAGTGAAGAAAGAATAGCATAATCCTCGCCTCCGAGTCCTTAGTAGAATTGAAACTTTCCGTTACGTTAGCTAGGAAATTTTTCATTCAGTAGTGCATTGTTGGGTACAGGTGCATTCAGTTAGGTTTTGTGAAGTATCTATTGGATTTCACCCTGGATTTTCACACATATGCACACACACACACCCACACACACACACACGTTCTCTCTTGTTTCTGACTTCAAACTTGTATAGATTGAAAACGTTTGTGTTTTACATACCCCAAAAGATCCGCACTTGCCTCTCTTTCCACTGCCTCTTAAGCATCCCTTATGTTCTGCTTCTCATAATGTATTTTAACAAGATACGCCAGCATGATTGTTGGAAAATCTGAAGCTTATATCCCCCAATCTTACTGACCAAGCTACGCCCCTGATGGTGAAGTTTTGTGTTTTTGTACAGTGTTTTTTTGTGTGATGAAGTATCATATTGTGTAATTGATCCATTGTACTGTAGTTGTTCTGTTGAATTATATTATGATGATTTTGTTGTGCTCTGCCATTGTGTTTTCGTTGCCTTGTAATTGTGATTTGTTATGTTAAAGTTTTGTGGTCTGTGGTGTTCTGTTATTACTTTAGAGATGTCAACAAATGTTGCTACATTCCTAGCCAAGAGCAGCACATTACACCAATGTTCCAGTGACGTTCCAGTGTGGTAAACTACCACAGTTCTAGCTCATCAGCTAGGTTGTGCACAAGCCAGCCAAAAACTGTGAAAGCGAATGTGTCTAACATTAGCACTTTCAGTGATCACGTTTTGTGATACAGCTCAAGACTTCGTGTCTGCCTGTCTGTCTGGCGGTTATTGGCCACCATATAGCAAGCATGTATGCTTTTTATGTATTTGGTCTAATGCCTCTGATTGTCAATTCACAAAAATGCCATGGGTAGTGAAAGTGATATCATGATTCCTTTGAAACCTGGTGACAGGGCAATGTTGACCTCCTGTTCCGCCCCTCACCTCTCAACCATCGTCTATTTGCTGATGAGGGGGCTATGTAAGGCCACTGAGCAGAAATTACAGGAACTAGAGACAGCTCTTAGAGTCCTGCTAACCTTGTTTTCCTGCTCCTGACTTTGTACAACTTCGACCACGAGAAGTACTTTGGGTACTAATAGTTCATGTAACATTCAGTTCTTGACTGTAGGGTTGCAATGTAGCGTCATTTGTATTTGACCATTTTCAATGCATATTTCTGTAGCCAAAAAAGTTATTTTTGTTGGAAATTTCATAGGCGAATTTAAGGGTATAATTGTTAAGCCTGTCATTTCTCAAAGTCTTGTCTGGTTCGATCCCATATTATCAGTAATTGATTGATGAAGCTCAGCCATGATCTTTTCCATCACTTCTTCAGTTTCTCTCCAAGCTACTTCCTTTTCTCACCATCCCATGGTGAAATTGGAAAAGCTTAGAAAAAAGTACATGCCCACTGTTGTTCCATATATTTGTCTAAAGATCTCTCCATCAAATTGAAAGTGATTTATAACTTTCTTGGATAAAGAAATATTCATTGAAAATACAAATGACACTACATCACAAACCAATAGTCACAAACTTATCTTACTTGCCAAAAGTTTTCATCAGAAGAACCTCAAAAACAGTATCCAACATTGGTAATTCCTATATACCAAGAGAAATTGTTCAACCAACACAGTACAGGGAGAGTAGAATGAAAAAACTAAGAAGAGATCTCTGCACCACAGATTTCCATGAAATAAGTAGAAAAAGGCACACAAAGAGCAGCTGAACGAAATAACATGAATTATTAAGAACAAACAGAGGACAAAATGAAAGACAGGGTGAACAAAGTTAAGAATAATAATGACTTTCTCAAAAAAAGCAGGAGAGAGAAAAAAGGAATCCTAGGAAAAAATGGAAAGTTTTGAGGAGCGAGACAACTTAAGGAAGATGACTATGCAACAGTCCTTCCGTTAAGTTTAGAAGAACAAGGAGTATCAAGGATACATTGGTACACAACCACTTTAAGAAAAACAACCCTAAAGGTTAGTGGAATGGTCAGAATAGTTTCCACAAATCTTACCACTACAAAGTCTCCAAAATTGTATAATCGTCATAAGAATTCAAAGTAAGAATTCAAAGTAAAAGAACAATCACTAATAGAATACTTCACAGAATCAAAATTGTTGTACAAATTTTAAGATGCCCATGTGATTTGGCCTAAGTAAGCAGCACAATGTGTGAAGTGAAAACAAACATTTTGAGGCACAGAAGATCAGTTAAAAACAGAGAAAGAGACAATCAAGTGCAAAGAAATTTCAAAGTGAAACATGAGAGTGATTGGACTCAATGCTCTGGTGAATCTGATATTCAGGTCAGATGGAGCCACCCAAATACTGAAGTTAGGGGTGTTACAAGGGGGACAGGTAGTAGCCAATGGACTACTTACCTTTAGGGTGTCTACGCCCTCTACTGACTACTTCCTGTGGGAAGAGTCACTACCCTAGCCCTTATTGAGGTTTTCTCACCATCTCAAGATGGCGGAATTACAGGAGAGAGGATTCCCTCACCTGCCACACCATAGGGGTTGTGCAGGGTGAGGGGGACCCCGCTCCTCATCTAACTAATTTTCCCACTTTTCCTCCTGTCAAAGGTGGAGCAGGAAAGGGAGCTGTGCCTCCCCCACTATCAAGGGGTTATTGGGTTGAATTTCAAAGGCGGCGTTGCATTTGAAGTTCCCCACCTGGAAGAACATCCTGTGCTGGAGTAGGTGTGAAACACCCCCACCCATAACAGGTATTGTTACTGTCCTCTGAGAGCACTGGCTCTCACCTCATGAGGTTAGAAACATGTCTGGTGATGGCAGGCTGGTGAAAACTGTCTAGAGATCCCACTAGTGTTTGGTTAGATTTCAGGGGACCCACTAAAAGGGTCTCCTGTGTGAATTTATTCATAAATCTAACACTGGCATCAATGAGGATTTATTAAGACAAGATTTTTGGTATCGAACATCTTAGAAATCAGTGAAGCCATCATGGAGCTACGAAACTCGTGTTTGACAAGTATCCAGCCCATGTACTCTTTATGGCTTCACTGTTCACTTACAACATCACAGAATGGACTGGACATTGTAGGGGTATATATGCTCATGCTGATATGCCCACACATAGGATATAGTGTGCCTCCCTTAGAGCTAAAGGCCTGCAATAGGGGTGATTTACATATACCTTATGCAGTGTATGGGTGGCATGGCACACGGTTGTGTGCCATGTCGACTCATCGGATTTTCTTGCACCAAGACATGCAGCCTGCAATGGCAGAGTAAATAGCCTTGGTGAGGGGGGCCTCAGATGGCACAACCAGTGCTTCAGCACTATAGGACCCTGCTCAGTGCCCATGCCCTAGGTACCAGGGGTACCACTTACTAGGGACTTACAGGGGTAGTTGAAGTTGTGCCAATTGTGGTACAGTGTTTTGTATCAGGTACAGGGGGCCAGGTTAGCAGGGACCTAGTACACGTACAGTTCGGAATTACATCAGGCATCAGGCAAAAAGTGTGGGCTAACCATGCAAAAAGAGGCACTTTCCTAAAACAATGTATGCATGACCGCACTTTTACATGATTCCTGGCTAACAGCCTGATTAAGAGTTCAACGGATGTGATACTGCATCGAAAACTTGACGGATATCCCATCCATCGTATTACAAGTGCATTATATCCTATGGCACTTGTAATACGGCGGACATGATATCGATCACGTTTGTGACACAGCATCCCATCCGCCAAATTCTAAATAAGGCCCTAAAACACCAAAAAGCCTTCTGCAATGAACAAACAAATCTAAAAAGGATGGCTTTCTGTGTACAATGCATGTATGAGATAAAGAATTTAAGGCCATATTTATGACCCGGGTTTGCTTCGCTACTGCATCAGGCAATGTGGGGGAAGTGCGACGCAAAACGGAAGTCAGATTTGAAGTGTTCCATGGGCATTGCAGGGGTGTTCCAACGCAACTTCCATGGTTTTTTACACATTCCCACATTTACAAGACCTTGTAAGCCTGGGAAATTACCAAAAAGATACGCCTCCCCAGGAGAGACGTAACGAGGAGAAATATCTTTATTTTTCCTCCTTACTCCCTCTTTTTATGTGTGCTACATTCTCCATAGAAAGAAGAATATGCCTCTCAGGATTGTTTTTGTGCAAGACGGTGTTCCTTTCCTGCACAAAAACAATCCTGCATGCGAGCAGGCACCCTTGTACCATGGTGCAAGAGTGGCTGCGTTGGCTCTGGGCAGCCCATTGTGCGCCAGCACAGGGGGAAAGTCAGGAATGCGCCATATGCCTTAAATATGGCGCATTTCTTCTATTTTCCAGTGACGCAGTGCAGCAAGCTTACTTGCTGCGCTGCACTACTATTTCATAAATATGCCACGTAATGTGTGATGATTTTATGTACTTTTGAGATGTAAAATAGTTCTTCTATGCACTGCATAGGAATCACTCCATAAGAGGTAACGTGATAGATGAAAAAGCCAATAATAGTATGAGGAGAGAGAGGCATTACTCTTGGTAGAACAAATAGCCCAATCAATGTGTATTTAAAACAAGCATTTGCAATGCAATCGGTCTCGCCTTTGGGACCTTATATGTATTTAGCTATGCAGCACATTAGCCTGGGTGCTGAAACATCTACTGTTCTTTAACATGGAGGGAAAATAAGCACCGGACTGCGTGACACACCAGGTATGGGAACACATGGAGAGAAATATTGCCTTTAAGCAGGAAATGGTAAAGTCCAAAGCTCTAATTTTAATATAAAATCACGGCCTTCGGTGGTCATTTCACTGACAAATACAAGATTTGAAAAAAAATATTGTCGTCTATGGGTGCTCATGGAAGACAATTTCTATGAACTGGAATCTAGCGAATGCTAAAGTGATTCTGGTATTTTACTGACCTCTGCTGGTCGTTTTCTATCAAGAAAATTAAATAGAGGCAGTTGCCAAAAAAATTAAAAAAAGAAAGTCCCCAAGCAGAGAGTAATTCTGGTATTTTACTGACCTCTGATGGTCGTTTTCTATTAAGACAGTTAAATAGAGGCAGTTGAACAGAAAAAAAGTCCTAGGCTGATCACCAGAGCCCACAAAGTACATACACATATAAGTATATACTAAAGTACATACGAGAGGTCTCGAATGCTCAACCTAAATTCGGGGCCACTCACAGCCGTGCAAACCCTAACTCTGGGTGAGAAGTACCGTTAGAACCCCATTAAAAGGATAGCAACACTGCTGAGCATTACTGACACTACTATCAAGAATACCGCAGTCCTGCCGAGAAGTGTTAATACTTTTTCATTGAATGAATGTCGGCCCGGCGAGGAAGTGCTGGTACTGACCCATTAAAAGAATATCAGCTCTGCTGACAAGTGCTGGTACCCCCTCCAACAGCAGCGCCACCCTGCATAGGCATACAGTACTGCCATATAAGGGTATACCAGCCCTAATGAGAAGACCTGCCATTTTCCCATTAAATGAGTGTCAGCTTGACTGAGAAATGCATACGTTTCTCCATTAAAGTGAATGCTGCCAATAAATGTAAATCAACCATATTTAAAGATATCTCCTTGAGATTATAGTATACCTGCCGAGAAGTGTTAGTAATTTACCATTGAATTAATGTCATCCCGGCTCAGAAGTGCTGGTACTGCCCATTAAAGTGCTCCAGCTCTGATGACAAATGCAGGTATTCCCCCTTTAACAGAAGAGCCACCCTGCTCAGGTGTGGCACTGTACTATACGAGTATATCAGCCCTAAGGATAAGGTTTAGAACTCTCCCATCACATTAAAGTCAATTTTGCTGAAAAGTGCATATTTTGCTCCATCAAAGGTGTAGCTGCTCTGCCGAGAAGTCTAATATGCTCTCATTAAATGTAGATCAACCATGTTGAAAGGTTTCTGATTGTGCCTCAGTGAAACTACAGCAGGCCCATTAAAATTATGGGATCAACATTGTAAAATGCTGCTATGTCCCTATCACGGTTGAATCAGCCCCAAAGAGGCATGCTGGTTCTGTCCCAGGAAGGCCATTCTAGCCCTACGTTGAAAGCATGGCAGCCCTTCAGAGTGGGGTTCATACTGCCCATTAAAAGTCTGGCATCCATGTTGGGAAGTGCTCCTACCACCCTATTACAGGTGAACCTGGCACCAGGAGACGTGCTGTTACTCCCCTGCTAAGGGGAGGGGGGCTGCTGAGAAGTGCTGGTACTGCCTATTAAAAGTAAAGTAACTCTGTTGGGAAGGGGCTACTCAATTAATTAAATTAAAATTATCCTGCTGGAATTTTGCTATTAGGAATCTGTGTAGCAGCCTTGCTAAGAAATGCTGTACTGCCTTGTTGACAATGTGGTAGCCTCACCAAAAGGCGCTGGGCGTGTCTGCTTGAAAGTAAAGAAGCCCATCTGGAGTGTATGTTACGGGTCCATCACAATCACAGCTGCCCTACCCAGAGGTAGTGTACTATCATATTGATAATATAGCATTCATGCTGGGAAGTGCCGGTGCTGACATTTACAATATAGCAGCTCTTCCCAGAAGTTACTGAACTCACTAAGGAAAAGTATAGCAGCTCTCCAGAGAAGTGCTTGTACTGACCGAGTAAAGGTGTGGCAACCCTCCAGAGAAGTGCTTGTATTGACACACTGAAAGTATGGCAGCCCTCCAGAGAAGTGCTTTCAGAAATGTGTTTGCACTAACCCATTAAATGTGTGGCAGCCCTCCAGAGAAGTGCTTTCACTGACCAACTAAAAGTGTGGCAGCCTTCCAGAGAAATGCTTGCACGACCCATTAAAAGTGTGACAGACCTCCAGAGAAGTGCTTTCACTGGCCAACTACAAGTCTGGCAGCCCTCCAGAAATGTGTTTGCACTAACCCATTAAATGTGTGACAGCCCTCCAGAGAAGTGCTTTCACTGACCAACTAAAAGTGTGGCAGCCTTCCAGAGAATGCTTGCACGGCCCATTAAAAGTGTGACAGACCTCCAGAGAAGTGCTTTCACTTACCAACTAAAAGTGTGGCAGCCCTCAAGAGAAATTCTTGCACTAACCCATTAAAAGTATAGTGGTCTTCAAGAGAAATCCTTCTACAGGCCTATAAAAACTAGTGCTTTAACTGACCCACTAAAGATATATATCTGCCCTCTTCAGTGGTACTTGTACAAACTATGAAAAGTATAGCAAGCCCCCTGAGTAGTTCTTGAACAGACCCTTTGAGAGCAGGGCAGCCCTGAGGAGAACTGAACACATTGATGGTATTGCAGCCCCCTCAGAAGAGCGCTTACAGACATGCTGAAAGTAATGGCCTTCCTGAGAAGTTCTTGCACTGGACCGAAAAAATTGATATTTTAACTGACCCTCTCATAATATAACACTCCCCCCCAAAGAAGTGTTTGTACATACCTAATAAAAGTATAGCAGCGCCCAACCTCCCTTCGGAAGTGTTTGTAATATGTATAAACCCTCCCCAGAAACACTTGTAACTTCCGGTTCAAGTACGGCAGCCCACTGCATAAGAGCACGCGCTGTCAAAGTGTCCCAATAACGCAGAATTTTACATCCTGCAATATAGTCTGTATGTAGAAATTATGTGATTTTGCTCAGAATTCTGTGCCGTCTTTTGTAACTGTAAGCGGAGCTGTTAAAAAAAAAAGGAAGAGACCTACAGAAAAAATGACCATAATTGAAAAGATGAAAATGTATTTCAAAAGTCGGCAATTATTAACAAGCACTGAAATACAAGCGCAGCCCCGCGGCTGCAAAAGTTAATTGTGAGAGGGGGAGCAAGAGGTGAGTCCGCGAGTGGTGCGCGCGCGCTGGGGAGAGCAGTCTGCTCTTTTTCAAAGCACATACTTGTGCTTGTGGCGCGCCGCTGCGCACTCCCGCAAGGCGTATGCCGCCACAAGCACGAGTATGTGCTTCGAAAAAGGCAGAACAACAGCTAATGGTCTCCTCTGCAGCGAATGCGCGCTGCGTAGGCGAGACTTAAAAATTAGTTACAATAGGTCGATTAGGCAACAAAGTCAAGCCATTTTCGATCCTTCCTTTGTCTCTGCCCCTGGCACGAAGGGACCTGCGCCTTAGACTAGTATATCCAGTTCAAGGCGGATTGACGAAGCCGCGTGTCTTACTTTCTGGGATGAGGACTTCTGAGAGTCTGGGTCCTCAGAGATGTACCTCTGTGTCTTCGTTCTTTAGCATTTCAAATCCCCATGAATGAATCCTGTGATTACAAAAATATCTAATCACTCAATTCTACTGAGAAACATTTCTTTAAATAATTAGATGTGGTTTGTGCCATGTATTCTGTGCCATATTGCTTCAACAGTTTTATGTTAGCAGTGATTGAATTCGTCAGCCATGTTGACTCTAATAGATCGATTTCCCAGCGGCAAATGCAGTTTGTTGTATTGCCCTTTCATTTGTAGTGCAAAACGTTATTTATTCAAATACCATGGCAGCAGACAAATTCAAATACCACTGACACAAATCTGTTTATATAATACTGGGCTGTACGGTTCCCTTGACTGGAAGAAATATGCATCAAATTTGTATCCGATTAATATTTTTGTGGTCCTAGACGATCTCATAACCATAAAATTGCCCTTTTTATTTAGTCTTTGTTTTACCTCCTGCAACAAGCGCAGGCGCCATTTTATCTCGTAAAATTGAGGTTGAAAACCACATAATATGCGTTAACAAAATGTGATTTTTTTGATGCTCTCGGAAGGTTCTTGAAAGTACTGAGTTTACAGAAAGAAAAGACCACAGTGCAGCAGCTCAAGTGAGAGAAAACTACTCAGCGCTAGGATATCTGATCTTTAATTGGCCTCCTTGACTCTGTACAGAAGACACAATGGCTCTCTGCAACCGTAGGCCCAAATGTTCAACTGAGCATACATTGATTTAATGCTTCAAGATCAGATAAGCCTGTGCACGAGCTGCCCTTGACTTAGGTTTCAAGGATGCCTTTCAGTCTACACAAAGAGGGATAGATTTGTTTTTGTATCTTTTGTTTGCCCTATTCAGTGGAGTGCAACATGGCGTCTTATCTTATCTAAAAGCTAGACGATCCATAGTTCTCACTGACTAATTTTCAAAGACAAGAATAGGAATTCTTCTATGGATGGAGGTCTCATCAGATATTTATTTTTACTTGCTGGATCTCTCACTCAGAGATTTGGGTATTTTTTAGGTCTTGCCTACAGACAGCTTTATTGATGACCTGTTGTGTACACCATAGTAACAGAGAGGGTTCTGGGGCAACCAAGTGCTTATCATTCCCTTGCTTCTTATTCAATCGTTTTCCTTTCTCTTCCTGTGTTTATCCTTCCCATGGAGAAATGCTGTTTTACAATGTTTCCTATTGGATAAGTTATATCCTTCAATTGCTTACAGGCAGGAAACTATTTGTTTCTTTTTTTCCAACCCTTCATGGGAGTGCATGTGTTTTTCCTTTTTGACTTTCTGTGCTTGTTTTGTTTTACATTTTTGCCACCTTTCTGTTGTACCTCTTGCTTTCCTGCATTTCTTCTGTTCCTCTCCCACCCCGCTCTCTGTTTGCATTTCATTGCTGACCAGTTCCTCTGTTGCTCTACCACCCCTCCCTGCTCTTCAGTTGCGTTTCACCCCCTCATAGGTTCCTCAGTTGCTCTGCCAGCCCGCCACATGTCTGCTGCTTTTCGGCTCCCACAAGTTCTGCCATTGCTCTGCCACCCCTACATGCTCCCACCCTTTAGTTCCTTGCTGTTGCTCCTTGTATGCATGTTGCTCCCCTGTCACTTCTTCTGCTGCTCTTCCACCCCTCCTCACTCTTCCA
Source organism: Triturus cristatus (assembly GCF_964204655.1). Taxonomy (NCBI): domain Eukaryota; kingdom Metazoa; phylum Chordata; class Amphibia; order Caudata; family Salamandridae; genus Triturus; species Triturus cristatus. The sequence continues at coordinate 801,320,300 of NC_140591.1, forward strand.
TCACTTTCCGTCCCCCCCAACAGTTCCTCCCCGCTCTTTCCTTGCTTTTCATTCCCCACCAGGTCCTACGTTTCTCCACCACCCTTTCCTTGCTAATTTGTTGCTTTTCATACTCCCAACTTCCCAGCTCCTCATCATTGCTCCCACACCCATCCGATTCTCATTTTCTATTTTTCTCCATACACATTTTTTCTTTTGGTCTCAAAAGCTGCACCCTTATACCAGGCTGATTGCTCTCTTATATTTGTACCCCAAGACTTACTTTTGTGTCATTTAATTTACTCTTCTTGGATAGTAAATTAAACTTACAAACAAGTCAAAATGGCTGGTGGTGTGTTACACTCATATGCATGAGTTGTGGCATCATGACGCAGCCATCTTGGAATGCTTTTATGGTGGATGTATTTGCATAGACACATGCTTTCATGTGTATATTGATACACACAATTACAGAGGGAATGCCGATGTTTTTACCCATTCTGTAAGGCAAATGTTCCCCAGCAGCCCAAAATGGACTCATATACCCATTTCTCTCTCTGGGCTCTTTCTATAATAACTTCCCTAGTGCCTTAACCAGCAAAGCAATTTTGTGTGGCAAGTTTCCTTGACATTTAAGCCATATTTACTAACATTTTGTGTCATGTTTGTGTCATTTTTGTAGCGCACCTACGGCACAAAATGCTAGTAGGTCTTTACAAAGCCACGCAAGGGGCGATTTGCACCACCTTGCATGGCTTTGTAAAGAAATGCAGCTGCTTGTACTGCTTGCGTTACATTTCATTCTGAGAGGAGTTTCATTGGTAGCTAATGGGTGTTGATGTGCATCCACCCATGGATTTCACGCGATCCCAGATTTACAAAGGTTTATTAACCTGGGACTGCGTAAAAGTGCTACGCCTCCCAGAGGGTGGCATAATGAGGAAAGAACTCTTTCGTTTTCACCTCATTATGTCCTCTTCTATATGTGGTGCATTCTGCAGAAAGGACCACAAGTTATGTTTCTGTGCAAAAAGGGATACCTTCCTGCACACAAAAAATTCTGCTTCTAAACCAGGGTGCCTGTGTTGGCCCTAGGCTGCCTGAAGTGTGCCAGCGCTATGAGAGAACAGAATTGTGCCATATCTTAGTATATATAACACATTTTCGCTCTCTCCCTTTCATGCACACAGAGCAGCAATTTGCCTTGCTGCACTGCGTTGCATGAAAAGTTAGTAAATCTGGGCCTTAGTGGGAATTGTAGCATGGTGTGACTCAGGGCTCAAGGCTACATTGTACCTTATTTTATTTTAATTTTTTTTAATTACAAGACATTCCATACATTACAAGTTTTCATCCCGAATGATCACACTCTTTGAGCCATTTATGTAAAACTGCATAATATAGTGCCTGCTTTTGTATTTGACAAATAACATGTAGCAGACTCAATAAACGTGTCAAAAGATACACAATTGATGGACGGAATGCAGAACAAATCAAAACATTCACGCCCAGTCAAGAGATCAGGGTTAAATCCATCATTCTTTTGCTCACCATGCCACCCCAGTTTAGAACTGGCCATATGCAAATCAGTCTTGACCCTGTGCCTCAAGGGAACAGTCCAGCCCGAACTGCCAAGTCAGGTCCTCCCTGGACCGGAAACAAGCACCCTAGGACCTGTTTCGGGGTTTCACCCCTCATCAGCCAGGATAGCTTGAATCCAGTGGCATAGTGAGCCCGGGACCCACGTCTGGGCATACCCGGTGCACTTAGGGCGAGAAAGCAAAAGACACACAATTGATGGATGGAATGCATAGCAAATCAAAACATTCACCCCCAGTCAAGAGATCTGGGTTAAATCCATGATTCTTTTGCTCACCATGCCACCCCAGTTTAGACCTGCCCGTATGCAAATCAGTCTTGACCCTGTGCCTCATGGGAATAGTCCAGCCCTATCTGCCAAGACAGGTCCTCCCTGGACCGGAAACAAGCACCCTAGGACTGGTTTCGGGGTTTCACGCCAAATCAGCCAGGATAGCTTGAATCCAGTGGCACAGTGAGCCCGGGATCCCTGTCTGGGCATACCCGGCACACTTAGGGTGAGAAAGTAAAAGGCACACAATTGATGGACGGAATGCAGAACAAATCAAAACATTCACCCCAGCCAAGAAATCTGGGTTAAATCCATCATTCTTTTGCTCACCATGCCACCGCAGTTTAGACCTGGCCATATGCAAATCAGTCTTGACCCTGTGCCTCATGGGAACAGTACAGCCCGAACTGCCAAGTCAGGTCCTCCCTGGACTGGAACCAAGCACCCTAAGACCGGTCTCGGGTTTCAACCCTCATCAATCAGGATAGCTGAATTCGAGTGGCACAATGAGCCCAGGGCCCACGTCTGGGCATACCTGGCGCACTTAGGGAGAGAAAGCAAAAGACACACAATTGATTTACGGAATGAAGAACAAATCAAAACATTTACCCCCAGTCAAGAGCTCTGGGTTAAATCCATCATTATTTTGCTCACCATGCCACCCCAGTTTAGACCTGGCCATATGCAAATCAGTCTTGACCCTTTGCCTCATGGGAAGAGTTCAGCCCGAACTGCCAAGTCAGGTCCTCTCTGGACTGGAAACAAGCACCCTAGGGCCGGTTTCAGGGTTTCACCCCTCATCAGCCAGGATAGGTTGGATCCAGATGCACAGTGAGCCTGGGACCCACGTCTGGGCATACCCGGCACACTTAGGGCGAGAAAGCAAAAGACACACAATTGATAGACGGAATGCAGAACAAATCAAAACATTCACCCCAGCCAAGAGATGTGGGTTAAATCCATCATTCCTTTGCTCACCATGCCACCCCAGTTTAGACCTGGCCATATGCAAATCAGTCTTGACCCTGTGCCTCGTGGGAACAGTCCAGACCGAACTGCCAAGCCAGGTCCTCCCTGGGCCGGAAACAAGCACCCAAGGACCGGTTTCGGGGTTTCACCCCTCATCAGCCAGAATAGCTTAATACAGTGCATTCTTTTTGCATCAATAAACTTGTCTCCATATCCCTCAAGTAATTCGCAAGTAAGTCTGGAGTGTGAAGGAAGACAGACTTTGATTTGAAATAGAAAGAGAGAGGACAACACAGGAAAAGGAGAGAGAGACAACTCAAAAAGAGACCCCAACTATAATAAAAGTATTGATTCCCCTCTCCAGTTTTGTGGCATGAAGATCAGTGACCCTTTGGGATCTTAAACAATGTTGAAATTTTAAACAATGTGAGCTGTATACGGCATAAGAGTCTAGTACATAAGTCCTCTGCCTGGGTGGGGGTATTCAGATTTTCGAATAAGACTTTGCCACATCTGATGTGGGATAGGATGTAAGACTTGCTGTCGTACCAAACTTTCAGTTTTGTAGATTTCCACACTAAAGCACTGGGCCAAATACAGCAATTTCCTATGCACTCCCTGAAGTTGATTTATGTTGTACGTTATAACTGTGAAAAGCAGAACTCTGTTAACATCCACCTAAAGGACTAAATGACTTTATATTAAAATATTGTAAATTAAACATCACCTGAAAAAATATCATATCTTAAATGTAATTTACAAAAATGTTGCCCTCTTGTAGTTAATAATTGAAAATCTACATCCAGTAGGGTGACATTTTTGTCAATGGTATTCTGAAATACAACCCACCTCAAGGGGTTCCTTTGCAGATTCAGCTCCTCTCTTTCTTTTAGATTATGGTTTCAAAGCACTACAATAATGGTTTCATTGACTGGAACAGCAGATGGGCCAGAGGACCTGGAATAAATCATCTCAGGCTTTGGTACAAGTTTGTGTCATCAGAGCATGAAAGAATCAGGTGTTTAACCATAAATAATTGCAATGTCCCTGTAAACATATAAAGCCAGGACATGGAAATTATACGCCCTCTGAGTTTTCCAACATTTGTTGTTTATTTTCAAATGCCAGCATTGCTTTAATCGCTGGGTCCTTCCATTCTTATCACTTCCAGGCCATTCCCTCCTATTTCTTCATCTTGGATCCAGAACCATCATCTCTGTCTCATACCCTACTACCTTGGTCTCTATGCTACTCTAGTTGACCTCCACTGATGACTTTTCAAGTTTTCAAATTGTTGACATCTTGTATATCAATTATGTGGATCTGGCCCTTCACCAGGTCACCCTGTACCAAATCACCTCCCTTATCTTCAACTGCTCATGCTTCTTTCTTGTATGACGGAGGAAGAATTCATGCTTACTTCATTTCTGTTGTTTGCCCATAATTTTACTTGTCACCTTGAGAGCTGCAGCACGATCATGCAACTGGTGGAGCCATTGTGGCCCGAAAGTTTGCTTCCACCACACCACATGCTCGCTGGAGCTCCTCTCCAGCCTTACTGCGTGCCCAATTCTTTTAATCAATTTCATTCACAGTTATGCTAACATACACCGTTGTCATCTGGAAGTCGCCTCACTCCAATGAGTGCCTTGATTTTGCAACCTATCCACATTCACGTATCGTTCTCACAGTGGGTGCCCTACCCTCAGAGGACTAACAGCACACCAATCTACCATTTTCCAAAGTAGTGTAGTCATCAGGTTTCACTAGTAACAATCTTTAGAAACCCAAAAGCCAAAATGCCACTGTGCATTGAATGATGGGAAATTCTCCTTCACACACAATAATTCACAAACCATGAAAGACAACAATCCAACTGATTACATGTCCACTTGTCCAGACACCTACTGCAGACAAAGAAAACTATCAACAGTCGAAGAATACATGAGCTTCATGACTGATCAGAAGACACTTCCACTAGAGATCATCAGAGACAACACTTGTCAAGACTCGACCTTAAAATAAGCCAGCAGGAGAATAGATAGTAACAAGTGGCGACATCTTGATGACACCCGGAGGGATCTGCAAAGAAAGAAATTAGTGTATTTTGCCATGTGAAAGATAAACTTTCAATGAACGAATGTGATATCATACTCAGAGGCAAACAACAGATGGTTATTGTTGTGCTTACAAAAAAATGTTTTGATTTCACTCATGAAGGACATTTGGAGATACTAACCACCGAGCAAGGCCTAAGAGAGCGGATATGGTTCCCCATCTTGGGCTAGCTAGTGGAAGAAGTACTCCAAACATGCCATCCGTTTCAAGTAGTTAGCAGGAGTGGGGGTGTGGCCAAGATGTCATCCCGAGCAGTTGCATAGTTTGAGCTCCATCTCGGCGCCACAGAGATCCTGACCGAGTTCACTGAATTGACCAACCCCCGACAGGGACATTTACTGAGGGGGCCGTAAGTAACCATGTGGCCCTGCAGACGGGAGGCACTGATCGCTTGTGCCATCTGCGGCTTCTGCAGCACAATTGAGGCCTGCCACACAAAGGTTGCAGGAACCGGCTCGGCACTGGTGCGGCCACAGTAGTGCAGGATTACTCCTGCATTGTGGCACTAGCGGCTGGCCCTTGCCACACAGGGGGACTTAGGGGAGAGGTGAAAGCCCCGCGGGGGCCTGGAGACCAATGGAAGCTGGGCGCACGACAGAGACTTCCCATGCTACTGGCCTCCGTGGGCCACAGGAGTGGACCTGGAGGAACGAACGGACCTCTCCCTTCGCGATGGGGGTGGCCAGAAGTCACACTTCTATTGCTGCGGTGGCCATGGGGAGGTAATGGACAGATGCCCAGGATCCCATAGGGGAGTGCGGGCCCCATGTAGGTGCATAAAGAGGTAAAAGAAAATTATGACGGAGTGTCACAGGGCCCCAGTTTTGACAACAGCTGTGGGACCTAGCTGCAGCAACTTTCCACCCTCATAAGGAGGTCGCATGGACGGAGGCTTGATCCCCCTACATTTAAAGGGTGCCAGGCAGTGGAGGCGTCAGAAGCCCCAGCACAACTGACCACCATGACCATGCTGTCCTCCCTAATGGATTAGGCCTCCTGAGACTCCTCTCCGCAACAAGGGGCCTGGTGTGTGATGTCCTGTTGGACGAGGGGGGCATCAGCTGTGGCCACGATTATACCTAGACAACACTTCAGGTGCCAAAATGGTGAAACAGAAGGGGGCCAGAAAAGGTGAGGGGCCTTCACAGTCACCCACGAGCGAAGCTGATGTGCCTCTGTCACAGTCATCAACCACTCTGGAATGCATGCTGCAAGATACCAGCGCAAAATTCGCCGAGCTCCTCACAGCAGTGCAGAACCTGAAAACCTCACAGGAGCCAAAGCTGGAAACCTTGATAATAGGCATGGGTATCCTTCGGGTGGAACTCAAAAAACTTAAAACAAAATTGATTGCTCAATAAACCGCCATGTCAGCATTGCAGCCCAGCGTGATTACTGCAAAATCCCAGATTGAGTCTCTGTAGCGAGAAGTGGAGTTGTTGAGGTACAGATCAGATGATGCATAAGTCCTATCGCGTCTGAACAATATCGGAGTAGTGGATCTACCAGAAAGAGTCGAGGACACAAGTATGGACCTGTACATGGAACAGCAGCTGACACACATGGTACTGGGGGGTAAGACGGCAGCCTTCTTCTCTGTGAAGAAGGGTCACTAGGTGCCGGACAAACCTCCTCTGACTGGGCACCCCTGAGGCCAGTAGTGGCACGTCTGTTCAAATTTTATGACAGAGATATACTGAAAATCGCTAGAACCAAGGGGCCCTGGCACATGGAGAATAATACAGTCACGATTTTCCCTGATGACACGGCGGATGTACAGATATGGGGAATTCTATTACTGTGTTAAACAAAGGCTTCGGCTCAAATATGCACCAATATTCCTGGTGAAACTGAAGGTGCTTCAGGGAGACAAGATCCTTTTTTCCTTTCCTCGAATGAAGCAAGGGTTTGGATGAGACTAGGGGGGAGAAGTCCCCCACGGACCATAGTGCAGTGGAAAAGAACTAGAAGAAATAGGAACAGATGCCGGGCTGCCCACAAACTCTGAGGTCACCCTTCCAAGGAGCAGGCGGCACAAGAAAGAGCACAGATGTTGCTGAGTTGGAACATTCTGGGTCACCCGATGCCGGTACTGGGAACTCTGATTCAGACACACCGAACTTACAGAATAGATCCCTCCCTGAGGGGATCCTAGAGGACTTGCAGGGTGGCCCACAGATCACTCTGATGACAGTGGATCCACTGATATGATAATTATGTTGATGTATCTTTTTCCTGGTCATGTGAGTAAGACAATAATGGCTAGTGCTTCAGATTGGTGGGTTGGTGACCTGTTGGCCAGCAACGGCGGGGTGCAGTGATCACTAGTCACGACATGCCATTGGGGACTACTTATGACAAGTCAATGAACATTTTTTTTGCTATTAGACAACCACCGCCAGCCAGAGGGACCTTTTGTTGGATACTAACTTGTCTAATGTTACTGGTTGTTTCTAGTACTGTTGTGCAATGGCCTTATGAGGGGAGTTTTGGGGAAATGTTTTTATTAAGTGTGAGTACCCACCCCTCTCCCACCACTCGCCCAGCAACCTATCTATAGACATGCACACAAACTCGCTATTGTAGCGCAGGAGTATAGGCTACTCATGTGGAACGTGAGAGGCATGAACACATATGTGAAGAGACACAGGATTTACGTATATCTGAAAAGGCGTCAAATACACTTTGCATGTCTTGAGGAGACACAATTAATGGCAGTGGGAACTCACCAAACTGCACAAACAATGGCAAGATGGGATCTTTGGCACAACTTATTTGCGGTTCGCAAGCGGAGTTCTTGTGTGGATGACCCCTAGAGTCCTCACACACTCGGATGGGTCTCACACACTCGGATAGACCCAGAGGGTCAATATGTGGTGGTGGAGGGGCTACTAAACAGTGGGCCACTGGTAATGGTGCCTGTGTTTGCACCCAACACAGGGCAGACCTCTTTCTTTGCCTCTTTGACACCCTCGCTCCTGCTAAACCCCACAACGTCCTTGATATAGTGTGGTGACTTTAATTGTGTCCTGGATCTACTGAGGGTTAGATCCACGCCCCTAGTTCCGGGCTCATAATCCTATACCACTTCTCAGCAGGTGCGTCTTTGGGCACACAACATGCAAGTACGGGAAGATTTTTTTTTTTTAATGACAGTTCCCTCTTGAATTATATCAGGAGCGTTAACCCTTGCTAGTAATTAGTAGTGTTGTGGCGCTCCTTACATTTCAAGTGGAGCGTACCACTACACATTTGATTTCTTAACCCTTGCATGTAATTATTGGTGTTGTGGCGCTCATTACATTTCATGTGGAACGTACCACTACACATGTGACTTCTTTATTAGGGGTTTCCTTTTTCAAGCACACAATGGCTGCTGGTGTCCTTGGAAACAGATTGCCATAATGGGCCTGATGCTAGGCCTGCATACCTGGAGGAGCATTCTACCACACCTTGGATCTCATTAATGGGCCGATCCTTTTTGGTCTTTCTGACTTAGATTGCAGAAAACCTGGGGCCTTACTGCCTGTCCTTAATATGGCGTCTATCGGGTTCCTTTGATACTAAATTGTGCCCAGGTCGCAGAGTAGTCTTCTTTCTGCTACCCGCCCATATCTTCCTGAATGGGCCTCCCATAGCCCTGTATGCTGTCCAGTGCAAGTCTTTAGAGCCGAGACGAGTTAAGGGATGCCATGTCTGTCGTGAATTTTGGGCTCTAGTCACTGGCACTGCACAGCAATATCTCTGCGCCTCCCATTTGTGCTACCACTACCCCCCTCACCCTTCCACTGAGAGACCCAGGAATAATGATGTGTTCTCCTACCCCCTGACTCTCCTCTTCTGAGCTCTCTTCCTCACCAGGATTCTCCTTCACAATGGAGATAAGTCCATACCCCAATGGCTCCAACGCCTTCATCATTAATTACTCAACTGACTTCTCCAAGAACGCGGCAAAGAAATACAAACATTGCATACTCAAACCTAGTCCAGAAACCCTAATCTCAGACCACTACTTCTGCACCAACAAAGGCTCTCTGGTTAATGACCTCATCTTCTATACCAGAAAACGGGCTTGCTGGTGAACTGTGCTCTACTCCATGCTTCGAATACCTGGATCTAAGAAAACCGCACATGGCCTCAAACTAACAACATCTCCCTCGTCCACTCTCAAAGCCAGCACCACTATCACCCTCTACAATAATGGTATCATCCTAATCCAAGCCTCTAACATCAACCTATCTAAGATGGCCAATATTTACCCAACTCTCAGAAAAACGGTTTACGGCAACGCCACTGACAATTCAACCACCATGTCTCCGCTGGGCCTAACCAGTACTCTCCCTTTAACAGTTCAGAGTACCCCACTCTCCCTAAATCCCACACCTCCTCTTGCCAATCCCATAGCCACCTTGTCCCCAGTCGAATTACATAAACTCACTAAAAGACCCTCTTTAACAGTTGTGAGTACCCCACTCTCCCTAAACCCCACACCTCATCTTCCTGATTACATAGCCACCTTGTCCCCAGTCGGAAGACGTCAACTCACTAAATCACCCTCTCAGCTGCTTGACGGTTCTATGGGCTCAATCTCCTCACCGACTGTCAGTCCGATACAGGATGACTTTCAAGCTCTGAGGCTCCCTCAAGTCCTACAATCTTCCCCTTCAACAGATGATCTCCCCCTCCCCATCCCTATAACTGTGCCAGATGCGAGACTGGAGTCTGGGCATCCCCCACACAGGCCCCAAAGGCTTGCACCGAGGCCCCCCGTCTCCGCTCGCTTTACCCCCACTCCTTCCTCCCCTCGCCCAACACTCAGACTTGGCTGCGCGTCTTGATAATATATTTCTACAGTAACACCTTCTCACCTCTGAACTACATGAACTGAAAGCCCTCTCAAAAGATCTTTTCCCCATGATCAGCTCTCTCCTCACCTCTACGAATTGGCCTAGAGCGTCCACTATGATTATTGTTCACATGGATCAGCCTTTAGCTCCCTCCACCCCGAAATCCATTCCACTACACAACGCCCCCGCCAGCCACAGAGGATCTGAGTCCCACCCTACAACCATTGACTCACATGACCCTCACAACTCTAGCTCTACCTTGTCCAAATCTAACATCTACCCCAGAGACAAATAGTTGTCATCCTTTCTAACCCGAACAGAGAACCTCCCCGCAATCTTAGATGCAGCAATATTGACAACCTCACCCATGTGAACGTCACCCAGACTCCTTCCCCCAATCCACCTAGACTTAACTGTGTACTACTTAATTGCAGATCAGCCAGTAAACACGCCTCTGATATTTTCGACCTCATCCAACACAATAATTTAGACATTATCATCCTCACTGAAACCTGGCTAAATCCGGCTTCAACTTCTATCTTAGACCTCCTTGTACCTCCCATTCATGACATAATTAGGCTAGGCAGAGCTCTGAAGTTGGGCGGAGGCCTAGCCTGTATCCACAGGAGCACACTCTCGATTTCTCACTCAGATTCCTCAATGCCCTCCTCCTGTGAATACCTCTGTCTCAGCATATCAAGTATGAACGTACTGGTTTGCAAACTTCACACCTTTTACCACCCCCGGGAGACAATCTCCCTTTCACTGAGCAGCTAATGGTAATCATCTCTAGCAATGTTGACTCAGCGGTGTCCCAAATCTTCCTTGGGGATATCAACCTTCATTGGTCTAACACCAACGACCCCGCTGTATCTTGCATTAAATCTTTCTTAAATGATCAAGATCTAACTCAGCACTGTGACCAACCAACTCATATTAAAAGTGAAACCTTAGACCTCATCATCTCTAAAGGGCAGACTATCACCATAGATTCCATTACCCCGTGTGACTGATCCGACCACCACAGTATCCTCTTTTACATTAACAGGGAAGTGTTGATGATGAAGGCACAACCGTTGAAATCAAAGATTTGGAAAAGGGACCTAAGAGCTATAAACTCTGACAAACTAGCTGCTCATTGTAAATCTGCCCTCTCCTCCCAAGTTTACATGGTTGAGGTGCAATCCCTCAACAATGTCTACAATTCGACCATCTCCAACATTATAGATAATATTGCTCCACTCCAACAGAAAAATGCTTCAACAAAAATATCCAAATCATGGTATAATGAAAACTTAACCTCGGAACGCCTCAACCTTAGGGCAGTTGAACGTTCCTGGTGAGCCAACCCCTCCTCGGACCAACTAAAACTCCTTAGAGATGCCAGGAGCCTCTACAACAAACAGATCAAGAGTGCTAAGGCGGCGTATTTCAGACACCAACTGAATCAAGTGGCAAATCGTCGAATTGGTCAAACAACAATCAGTCGGCAACCCACCCTCTTGTGATGAACTTGCCGCTTTCTTCACTGAGAAATCAAGACTCATCTCCATTGATCTCGCCGCTAAGAAGGCTCTACTACCTTCTTCCAGTTCTTTCCCACCCATTGACTCCTCTGAGAAGTGTAAATCGACCGCCACGAACTCCAAGAACAATGCATCATGGGGTACCTTTACTCCATTTAGTGAAAATGACATCATCAAGATTCTTCTGAAGATCAACACGTCCAACCACTTTGTTGTAAATTGGCTGCAATTGGATTAGCATTAGCGGAATCCATCTGGTATTTAGAGGCTATCTTGTCCATTTTCTGGAATCCATTTTGTATTTCTGGCAGCCATTTTGTTTGCCATGTGCTCACCATGTGCTTTGTCCTACTTTAGTGTTAACTTCTCTTGTAATCTGCCTAGAAACAAACTATATTTAGTATCTTCTACCTTCGCACATGCCCAGTTGAGTTTACAGCTGTTAGTAGTATGTAACTGTCAGGATGTGTTTACTAGCATTGGCAAACTGTTAACTCCTCCTACTTGTCGACTGTGCAGTTTCTGTATGACCATCTATGTGCATAACTCTTCTCATGTGTACTTGTACCGCCTTTTTTCAGCCCCTGCGTGGGTATAAAAGGACCATGCTCTTTCTGTTCAGTGTGCTACTTCACTCAATACCGAAGGGTGCTGTGTGAATGTAGTTCCACCTCATGAGGTTTATTAAACTTTGTATTTTCTATTCCAGTTTCTGTGCCAACTTCTTCCTATTGGTCTGAGGACTCTGTGCAGAGAAGGGCAAACCCCTTGCACTGGTAGGCCTAGCTGAGGTCCACTTCTACAAATTGGCGCCTGACACGTGGGGCTCATCGGCGACTCGGATGCCCGAAGGATTGGTCGCGACGAAGGATTGGAATCTCGCTCTGGACGCGATCGCTGCCCGATGAGACCCGAGTCTTGGCAACCACGGCGTTTTTCCTTTCTTTCTGATCTGACCATCCAGGTGGTACCGGTCCTCGACTGAGATCTCTTCTGTTGCTTCGCCGTGCAGTGACCATTTGGTCGATTTTAGAACTTGGCAGTTGGAACCTGGACACCAAGTGATTGGTAAGTGTCCTTCTGCGGCGATTGCTGTTGGTTTTGATGCCTGGGATTGGTAAGGTAGTTTAGTAACACTTACTGTGGCTTTTGGATTTCGGAATTTGTTATGAGATTTATATATGGATTGCAATCTATATAGGCAGGTAATGAGGAGAATTTTCTCTATTTGAATTGATTTGAACGGCACATCGTACTAAAGGTACCTTAAGTGCTACTTTGATTATAATACTGCATATTCTGCACTATTTTTGGCATGCCTGTTTTTAGCACACTTCGTAGGATGTGTTGCTTTTGTAGTGGTACCAATTTGAGACTCGATGAAGCACAACCGGCCCCCCCGGAGGGGACACCTAATAGGGATATGTATATTAAGCATGGTCTTTCTTCTATAATGTACAGCACATTATGGAATAAATACACTCGTAAGGATCCTGAGTTGCGTTGGCCTATGTATGGGTCATTTGCTTTACGAAAGATTGAGTATGTGGAACAATGTCTGTGTAAGCGAAAGACCAGGCAAGGTATGTTTGATTGTGTACGAATGTGGGAGAAAGAAGTGCGTGAACGAATGAAGCGTGAGCAAGTCTTGATTGAGAAAGAACAGCAAAAGAACATTTATGTGAAAGCATTAGAGCTGAAGAACAAAGAAATAAAAGAGTTAAAAGAGAGAGAATATAGGGAGCTCAATTTACAGGTAACTGGCAATACGCTGTTTGGCGGCCCCTTTATCCTATACTTAATAAACCACAAGATGATTCCTTATTATTAGATCGTCCTCCACCTCCGTATACTGTTCCTTCTGCCCCTCATGAGTCCGATGAGGACTCTAGTTCGGAGGAACACAAGACACGAGAAACTCGTTCTATGTTGACCGCTGCACGTTCGACCCAGCTTAGATCTGCTGCTCGTAAAGCAGTTCGTAGCATTGCCCCTGCCTCTGAACTTCTAGATAGTATGAAAGGGTGGCAGGAAAGAGAGCAGCTGTATTTTACTGAGGTGTTTGCCGCAGAGGTCCTTGAGCTGTTTAGGAAATATTCTGAGGAGTTAGAGCCCGACGATGTAGCAGTTAATTGTAAGCAAATGCATGATGGTCTTTTTGTTTTCCCCCAGGTAAATGATACAATCAGGCGTTTGGTTAAACTGTGTGTTGATGCAGTCCGTTTACGAGAGGAGAAAAAGGCTGCAGACGTAGCTGCACAGACATCTCAGACCGGCATGGCACAAGCTTCTATCTCCGGAACAGATAAGACTATGATAGTTCATGCGAAACCTATGCGGGAGGCCGCGCCTTTGTATGTTCCTCCTAAAGGACAGGGTACAAGTGATGATAAAGCCTCTATCGATGCAAAGGGTTATTTTATTTATAATTGGGTTTACACTCCTTGGAATAGGACGGATGTCATGGCACTTAAAACTGCATTGCCTGATCCGCTGAAAAATCCAGCCGCTTTTTATGAGGAAGTTGAGGGTGCTATTAGCTCTTGTACTATGACTTTGCCTGATATTGATTTATTTTTCGGATTGATATTACCGCCTGATATGTGGAGAACTGTTCGTAAAATTGATGATCGTGCAGCTTTTGGGGCGTTATGGAAAGACTTAGAACAAATGGATGTAGAAAGGGAACCCGCACAGAAGCCATGTCAGTTAATTCTAGATCTTCCCGCAGCTATATTAGTTAAGTTAAAAACGATTATTCCCCCTAAAAAGATAGATTGGACTGTTTTAGCATCTTGTAAGCAAAAGGCAGATGAATCGGTCTCTGATTTCTTTACACGCTTTGAAGAAGCATTCCACGATTTTAGTGGTCAGTCATTGACAGATGACACAGGCAGACATTTGTTTGTCGATAAATACGTCGCAAACCTGTTGCCAGGAATAGCTAGTCGCCTAAAAGCCAGTGAGAGTTCATGGACTACCTCTTCCCCGGTTTCTCTCTTGACTATGGCTCAGTATTATGAACGCCAGGAATTAGAAGCAAAGGGTAATGAGGATAAGAAGACTAAAGAATTAAAAACGAAGGTTATGTTGGCTCAGGCTTATGGTCCGCCTTTTAGAGGTGGACGTGGATCTTATGGTTCGTCTTTCCCTTCTTATACTCGTTCGAATTTGTCTGCTGACCAGTGCGCGTACTGTAAGATCTTTGGGCATTGGGCTTCCGATTGTCCAGCACTGTGTGCTCAGCAGTGTCCACGTGGTCGGGGACAAATGAGAAATTGTTCAGGATATTCAGGGCCTAGAGGAAGCACAGGTGATCGTGCTCGGTTTGATACTAATATACGTGGGCAGAACGGGTTTAACACTTTTGATAGAAGGAACCAATATCAAATGTCTGACTATGTGCCGTCTGATTCTCAAGATTCTGCTTATGCATAGGATTGCCTAGGATGGGGTAAGGAATCAGTTGAAGTTCCAGTAGATCAGAGGGGACCCTATGTCACAGCGAATGTCTTGGGTTCTACTGATCAGTTTCTGGTTGATACAGGAGCTACTCGTATCGCCTTGTCTAAACAATTGGTTCCAAGGGCTCCCCTGTCTGGCTTAACCATTACATCGATAGGTTTCGATGGAACCCCTTCCCTTAGCCCATTGTCACAACAACTTGCATTCCATGTGGATAAATTTACTGCTCCGTGTCCATTTTTGCTTTCCCCAAATACACCAGACAATATTGTAGGTCTTGATATGCTCAAGTATTTCAGGGCTACGATACTATGTTCTCCAGAAGGTGTACGTGTTATCTTGAATGACAACCATCCTGTGATGGAGAGAGCTTGTCTTGTTAAAGAGGATATTGCATTAGCTTCACTCCCTAGTACTTTGTGGGCTACTTCAGACACCGATGTAGGGCAAATGGTTATTCCACCGGTACACATTAGTGTCAAGGAGGGCGCTGTGCTGCCACATTTGCCTCAATACAAAATTTCACAGGAAGGTGAAGAAGCACTCATACGTATTGTCCATGATCTCATTGAAGTGGGGGTTGTTGAGGAAGTTCCTTACAATGTTTGTAACAGTCCGATTCTTCCTATTCTGAAAAAGGATACTGACACTAGGATTTACCGATTCATTATTGATTTGCGAGAAGTTAATAAGATTGCAGTACCACAATACCCCGTGGTTTCTGACATAACGACACTTCTTACTTTGGTCCTTCGACAGCATCTACATTCTCTGTGATAGACTTGAAGAATGCTTTCTTTTCGATCCCTATTCATCCTGATAGCCGATATTTGTTCGGTTTTACTTTGAATAATCGATCGTATAGATTTTGTAGAGTTCCTCAAGGCTACACTGAGAGTCCTAGTATTTACAGTCAAGCAATAAAAAGACAACTTAATTCTTTTGTTTTGCCTGAAGGTATGGCTCTCATACAATATGTCGATGACATCTTGTTGGCAGCCGATACCCCTGAACAGTGTGAAAAATGTACTTTGTCCTTGCTATCTTTTCTTGCTTCCCATTATCACATAGTGTCACGAAAGAAATTGCAATATTGTAGACCGAAGGTAACCTACTCAGGTCACCTTCTGTCTAAGGAGGGCCGTGCACTCACATCAGATCGCATTCAAGCTATTTTAGACACACCAGTGCCCCGTACTCAGAAAGATATCTGTGCATTCATTGGTCTTACTTCTTTTTGTAGGCAATGGATATTAGGATTTTCGCATATTGTTAAACCCTTGCTAGTACTTTTGACTAAAGATACTCCAATGCCCCTCCCATGGACAGATGAATGTGAGACTGCTCTCCGACAGTTACGACAAGCCGTTTGTTCAGCACCAGTGTTAGGTACTCCAGATTATACAAAGCCTTTTACACTATATGTACATGAGAAAGATGGATGCGCATTGTCAGTTTTAGTGCAGACACACGGTGACAAACAGCGTCCCTGTGCATATTTTTCAGCAGTACTTGATCCTGTTGCTCGTGCGTTACCTGGATGCTTCCGTTCAGTTGCAGCAACAGCTGTGTCAATACGTCAGAGTGAAGGGATAGTTTTGTCACATAAGCTGTTGGTGCTAGTACCCCATGCGGTTGATGCCCTTTTAAATCAGACGAAGACGCAGCATTTAACTAGTGTTCGTCTGACAGGATACGAATTGACATTGTTGGCCCCTCACATTACACTAAAGAGATGTGCGATACTAAACCCAGCCACTTTGTTGCCATACCCGGTGACTTAGTCTCAGTCACAGGAGTCTCATGATTGTATATTCCTTACTGAGGAACAGACAAAGGGTCGTGTCGATTTGCAAGACACGCCCCTTTCAAGTGTTGATGGGGAACTATGGGTTGATGGGTCCTGTTTGAAGTTACCAGATGGTACAACGTCAGCTGCATATGCAATTACAACACTTCAGACGGTAGTTGAGACAGCTCGTATTCCACAGAAGTCAGCTCAAGCAGCTGAGCTAATAGCTTTGACACGAGCGTGTGAACTTAGTATTGACTTATCTGTGAACATTTATACAGATAGCCGCTATGCGTTCGGAGTGGCTCATGATTTTGGGCTACTCTGGAAGGAGAGGGGCTTTCTTACATCCCACGGGGTGCAAATAATGCATGGAGAATTAGTACATAATCTCTTGACTGCTTTAACATACCCGAAGAGAATAGCAATTGTTAAATGTAGCGCACATAAGAAAGTAATTGATAAGATAGGACAAGGCAATGCTTTTGCAGACCAAACAGCCCGTGAAACTACCATGCAGCGAAGCACCACGTCTATGTACGTAGTGAAGTCACAGGCTGAACGTTGGCATTATACCAGACAGGAAGTGCTAGATATGCAGAGATCTGCTTCTGCAGAAGAAATTGAGCAATGGTCTAAGGAGGGAACATTGGATGATGAGGGCTGTTGGAGGAATAAAGAGATGAGCAAGTGGAGATGGCCGACAGCCTATTTACAACCTATGATTCATATGGCACATGGGCCGGCACATGTTGGAGCCTCCTCGATAACGAAATTGCTCACGCAAGTTTGGGAGCATCCAGAAGTTGCCGGCACAGCTAAAAAGATGGTGCAGTCTTGTCTGATTTGTCTTCAGCATAATCCTGGTAAAGGGACACGAACTCCTACAGGAGGGTTTGCTACGCCAACCGCACCTTTTGAAGTTTTGCAGATGGATTACATCCAGCTTGAGCGCTGTAATAACTTAAAGTATGTTTTGGTAGTGGTATGTGCCTTTAGTAAATGGATAGAGGCATACCCTACGAAGAACAATACAGCTCTCACTACAGCAAAGGTGCTTTTGAAGGAATTTTTCCCTAGATTTGGTGTTTGTAAACATTTATGGAGTGATAACGGACCCCATTTTATTGGGCAAGTTGTCGAATATGTCCTAAAGGGGTTGGGGATAAAGCAGAAGTTCCACGCTGCTTTCCATCCACAATCAGCAGGGTTAGTGGAAAGGTATAACGGCACACTTAAATAAAACTGGCGAAAATACTGGCTTCCACATCCTTGAATTGGCCAGACGCATTACCTTTGGCACTGTTGTCCATTAGATCAGTGCCACATTCGCGATCTGGTCTTACACCATATGAGGTGGTGTTTGGAAGGCCTATGAACATTTGGGGAATTCCTAAACCACGCCCCATACATGATGTACCATGTGTGTTGATGAGTGACTACCTATCACAATTGACTGACAGTTTGGTTTCTATTCATCAACAGGTTCGAGAAGCTCTTCCTGATAGGTCTGCAGGTGAAGGCCATGGACTTCGACCTGGAGACCAGGTGATGATCCGATCATTCCAGAGGTCGAGCAGCTTGGAACCGAGGTGGCGCGGCCCGGAGCAGGTGCTCCTTTCAACGAGAACTGCGGTCCGAGTGACGAACAGAAGGAACTGGGTGCACTCCACCCACTGCAAGAAAGTGCCGTCTACCTTGGTGGATCCTGTTGCTTTAATCGACCATCGAGACATCCTGGATACAGAGAAAGGCCAAGCCATATCACCTGACGAACCTGAGGAAGTCTTCCCAGACCACACAATTCCTGGAGTATCTCGATACCAACTGAGACAACGGAAAGAGCCTGCATTGCTGAAATAGACTGGTTGAGCAACCTCCCTGGGTTAGTGAAACTGAATGCCGATGTGGCAAGGGGGGAGGATCAGTCTTGTATAGTGTAGTGACACCCGTCTTGACCCTCGGTGAAGAAATCAACGGCTGCCCAGGGATAAGAGCTCCAACGATTGTTTTCAACAATAAGCTGATCATGTCCACAAAGAGATCAACTGTTGCTAAGAGAAAGATCATTTGTGCTATAGGGTTTGTTGTTGCTATGGTGGCTGTAGCAGTAATAACCTGGTTCGTTGAGAAAGTGGCTCCTGCTCGAGAACTTTTGATCGCCACTACTCCAGTATCAGTTGAACACCACTACTTTACGCTTCCCTACCATGAGCAGAAGCATCGACAATCCTACTTAAATAATACCTTTATCCAGATGTTGCATCATACTCATAATGCCTCAAATACTACCAACTGTTGGGTGTGTGGGATGATACCTGCACATCAAAAGAAAGGAGGAACACCTTTTATTCCTCTTCCCTTTTCTCATAATGGTTCTTGTCAAGCTTGGTATGCGCTTTTGTTTGCATCTGGAAGACGCACAGTAGGCGGGCTTCTTTTTCGCCTAATAAAGTATGCTACCAAGATAAAGATGGTTATCCTCAAGCCAAAGGGACCAAATGGGAATGGGAAGAGTATCAACCGGACAATATTTCAACGCCATATATCTTCACAAATATGAGAACTTTTACCAGTAATAAACAATTTGTGATTTCTGTTACCAGAGCTAAAGCAGATTTATGTGTAAGCAGTATTGGAAGAATTCCAGTGGGGAAAAGCGAATGTACTGTAATTCTGTCTATTGAAGGTATAAACAATAGCACTTTCATAGCCTCACACAATACTTATTTTATCTGTGGTAGCCACAGATATTATCAACTACCTGCTGGGTGGTCAGGCGTGTGCTATGTGTCCTTTCTATTGCCCCCTGTGTTTCTGGCACCTGCATCATATCACCGGGACCTTCAATTATTTAACGATATCTCTAGAAATAGATACAAGAGGACAATAAGTAGACCAAATTGATACCACTCTGCAACAATATGTCGATTTTAATTTAGGTTTGTTCTCCTTTGTGGGTGCTGCATTAAACAGTAGGAAAGTAAGACGATTAACTAGAGTTGTGGAAGCTGTTACCAATCAGACAGCTATGGCACTTGGGAACATTACGGAGGAGCTGCAAATTGCAAGGATTGTAGCTCTCCAGAACCGAATGGTCCTAGATGTGGTTCTGGCTGATCGAGGTGGTGCATGTCGCATCATCGGTAGCAGCTGTTGCGTATTCATACCGGATCACTCACCTTCAGTATATGACGCAATATCAAAGCTGCATAAGATTGCTGCAGAAATTCATCCAGAGACTGGTACTTGGACTTTGGCTGGATGGTTTTGGACTCTCGTTTCTGCTTGGGGCTGGAAGTTACTAACTATCCTGTGTATAATTATTACTGTACTTTTTACATGCTGTGTATGTATCCAATGTGGTCCAATGCTTTGCTCCATTTGCATTTCTGTCTGTATACCTGTTAAAAGGAATATTGCAGAGACAAAGGCCCAACAAATGTTGAATAAAGAAGTGGCCGAAATAATGCTAATAGATGTACGGGATGCATATTTAGATTACCCCAGAGGAACAGATGTCTTCAGCAAATGCTAAAAGGGTCGTCTGTTGTAAATTGGCTGTGATTGGATTAGCATTAGCGGAATCCATCTGGTATTTAGAGGCTATCTTGTCCATTTTCTGGAATCCATTTTGTATTTCTGGCAGCCATTTTGTTTGCCATGTGCTCACCATGTGCTTTGTCCTCCTTTAGTGTTAACTGCTCTTGTAATCTGCCAAGAAACAAACTATATTTAGTATCTTCTACCTTCGCACATGCCCAGTTGAGTTTACAGCTGTTAGTAGTATGTAACTGTCAGGATGTGTTTACTAGCATTGGCAAACTGTTAACTCCTCCTACTTGTCGACTGTGCAGTTTCTGTATGACCATCTATGTGCATAACTCTTCTCATGTGTACTTGTACCGCCTTTTTTCAGCCCCTGTGTGGGTATAAAAGGACCATGCTCTTTCTGTTCAGTGTGCTACTTCACTCAATACCGAAGGGTGCTGTGTGAATGTAGTTCCACCTCATGAGGTTTATTAAACTTTGTATTTTCTATTCCAGTTTCTGTGCCAACTTCTTCCTATTGGTCTGAGGGCTCTGTGCAGAGAAGGGCGAACCCCTTGCACTGGTAGGCCTAGCTGAGGTCCACTTCTACAACATCAGCGACCCGTTGCCCCCCTCCATCTTCAAAGAAATCAAGAATGCACTCATCCCCACCTGGACAAGGATTGTAAACGCTTCTCTATCACAAGGCACGATCCCAGACTGTCTCAAAGCAGCTCAGGTAACACCTATACTAAAAAAAACTAACGCAGACAAATCTGATCTCAATTACTTCTGTCCCATTTCCAACATCCCCACTTTAGCGAAACTCCTAGAAAAATGTGTGCAATCCCAACTTTGTGCTCAGTTAGAGAATTACCAACTCCTTGACCAGCATCAATCCGGCTTAAGGAAGGGGCACAGCACCGAATCGGCTCTCACTCATGTTATGGATGACATTTTAATAATGCTTGACCAAAGCGAATCCTGCCTCCTAATCCTCCTTGACCTTTCTTCCGCATTTGATACGGTTAATCATGACAACCTCCTATCCATCCTGCAAAACAGAATGGGTTTTTCAGATCTGGTATTACAATGGTTTTCATCCTTCCTATATCCCAGAACTCAAAGAGTCAAGGCAAACCACTCTCTCTCCCGGCCCTCTCCTGTACTCATGGGGGTCCCCCAAGGGTCCGCTTGATCTCCTATCCTCTTCAACCTTTTCCTGGAACCTCTCTCAAACTCTCCTAATTCCATGGACATTCTCTCCCACATGTATGTGGATGACACGCAACTATATCTGAAGATCTCATCCTCGGAAAACATCATCTCACTCAATACTACCCTAATGTTTACCCAAAACTGGCTAACGGAGAACCATCTCCTGCTCAACACTTCCAAAACAGAATTCCTGCTCATCTCCCCTCCGAACCACATCCCTAAGCTAGACCTCTGGCTGAGTCACCTCAATGCTTTCAACTGTACTCCTGTCATCGTAGACTCAGCCAAGTCTCTTGGTATCACCATGGACAAGAACCTGAACATGAAAAATCATATCAGCAATGTTTGCAAAGGAGCAAACCACTTCATGAGGTCACTTAAAAATATCAAACCTTTCCTTCCTCTTAATGACTTCAAGCAGGTAGTCCAAGTGCTTGTCTTGCTGAGGCTAGACTACGGCAGTACTACCCTCTGTGGCCTTCCCAAATACGTCCTGGCTCCACTAAGGGCTTCACTGAACGCTGCAGCTAGACTGGTTACAGACAACAAACATAAGATCATATATCCCCAGTCCTGAAATTCCTCAACTGGCTGCCCTATGAAGCGCAAATTCACTTAAAGATTGCAGTTCTTACACACAAAGCCCTTCACTTCAACACTCCTATGTACCTTGCGCAAAAACTTAAACTATCCTGTGGTGTAAGAGCCTCAAGAAACGCCTCTACCTTCCTCCTGAAACCACTCATTCTTAACAAAAAGAGAAGTTGTCACCGAGCCTTCTCCGGCGCTGCCCCTAAGATATGGAACTCACTTCCATCGAAGTACGCAGAATCTCATCATCGACGGCATTCAAAGTGGAAGCCAAAAGATTCCTCATGACTAAATTCTTACCCTAATAGGGATAGACTAACATGCCTGTTGACATTGCTCCTACTACCTTTGTGCTTCCATCTGATTCGATCCCCTCCCTTAGTTCATACTGTGACTCCCCCTTGCTGCTCGCCTACACCTATCAATGACATTATCCTCCTGGGTGCAATTGTATTGTAATATGCAACCTTTCCTGTTTTATTCTTTTTTTCTCCCTCCGACGTGATATGAATATTGCATTTTGTCCTTCCTCCCATCATACTGTAAAGGGCTCTGATATCCCTCTGGATCTTGTTCGCGCTATGTAAAACTTTATCAATAATAATAAAATAAATAAATGGAGACTGCTGCATCCTGAAGCTAGGGAATACTCACACTACTCAGCAGTTCATTCACTACACTCACAACTAAATAAAGTGTACTGTTCTCTTGACCTAGTCCATAAATGTGTACGGGCGGAATACTTGGGGAGCACCCTCTCAGATCACAACCCACTACTGGTTTTGCTTATCTGGGGCAGGCCATGCCGAAAGATCCCAGCGTGGTACCTACCAACAGCAGCCTAAATGATGAGGGGTTCTGTACACAGACAGGCAAGACCATAGGACAGTACTTTACAGAAAATGAGGGCTCTGCATCGGATGCGTTTGTGGAGTGGGATGCATTTGAAGTGGTTGTGAGGGGAATGTGAATGAAATCTGTGAGTGAGGTGGGAAAGGGGCTGAATGAGGAAGTGCTTAAAACAAAGGATTGAATTAAAACACTAGAAGGTGAGTGTGTGTCAAACCCAGACAGCCGAGCAGCAATGATGGAACTGAGGAAAAGCTATAGGGCTCTACTGCACAGACTGGACAATCTGGTATACAAGACCTATCTCCAGCACCAGCACGAAACAGGCAACAAAGCTGGCTGTTTACTGGCGTGGTTGTTTCAAAAAATATCCCCCTATTTTCCAATAGCTGCTGTCCACTCAGGATCAGTTTATATAGTGAATTCCCAACAAGAGATAAATATAGTATTTGAGGTTCATTACAGGGACTTGTATGAAGATAAGATGGGAGTGATGCAAAAAATGGCAATGACATATATGGAGTAGGGACCACCACAATCAACCCCTTACATAGGAAGTAATTAGAAGACCTCTTAACCCGTTAGGGAATTAAGGGTGTGATTGCACAGATCGTGCGGGGCAAAGGTACCAGGAACTGACGGGTTCCCAATTTCGTTTTTTACCACCTTTCAGGTGCAGCTGGCCCCCAGACTATTACAGGTGTATGCGATGGCACTCAATAAGGGTTCCCTCCCAGGTTCAATGAAGGAGGCATTAATTATATGCTTCAGAAACCTGGCCGAGATCCCCTGAATGTGACATCCTATCTCCCTATTACATTTTGACTATAAGGGATTTGGTAAAGTGCTTGTCAATCAACTAAACACGACATTCATTGTTCTGCTGCATCCTGACCAGAGCAACTTTATACCAGGTTGCAACACGTTCCTTAACTTGTGTAGGCTGTTCCACATCATGGAATGGGTGGGACACATGAACACGGATGGATGTGGTGCCTCATTGGATACCGAAAAGGCAATTGACATGTTGGGGTGGCCTTATCTCGCGGTGGTACGGAGGTGCATGAGCATGAGGTGGAGCTGACGAGCTCATGGTTACGCACCTGCGCGCTACGAGAGGTACTTTACCTGAGAACACTTATTTTAGCAGCCTACACAGCAACCCTACACACTCACTTACTCCCTGCTGACGAGAGGCAACTACCTCGAAACACGTGTCCAGGGATGGCTAACGCTACACTTACTTGCACTCATGACTTGGGCAGAGGCGTACCCGCCGACGCTGACTTCAGGGACCACAATTCTTTGGGGCAACACGCTGGTAGGTAGAGCAGTGTGCGACCAATTGGACTTCTGTTAATATTCAGGCTCCTTGAGCCGGTGGAGCTGACGAGCTCATGGTTACGCACCTGCGCGCTACGAGAGATACTTTACCTGAGAACACTTATTTTAGCAGCCTACACAGCAACCCTACACACTCACCTACTCCCTGCTGACGAGAGGCAACTACCTCGAAACACGTGTCCAGGGATGGCTAACGCTACACTTACTTGCACTCATGACTTGGGCAGAGGCGTACCCGCCGACGCTGACTTCAGGGACCACAATTCTATGGGGCAACACGCTGGTAGGTAGAGCAGTGTGCGACCAATTGGACTTCTGTTAATATTCAGGCTCCTTGAGCCGGTGGAGCTGACGAGCTCATGGTTACGCACCTGCGCGCTACGAGAGGTACTTTACCTGAGAACACTTATTTTAGCAGCCTACACAGCAACCCTACACACTCACCTACTCCCTGCTGACGAGAGGCAACTACCTCGAAACACGTGTCAAGGGATGGCTAACGCTATACTTACTTGCACTCATGACTTGGGCAGAGGCGTACCCGCCGACGCTGACTTCAGGGACCACAATTCTTTGGGGCAACACGCTGGTAGGTAGAGCAGTGTGCGACCAATTGGTCTTCTGTTAATATTCAGGCTCCTTGAGCCGGTGGAGCTGACGAGCTCATGGTAACGCACCTGCGCGCTACGAGAGGTACTTTACCTGAGAACACTTATTTTAGCAGCCTACACAGCAACCCTACACACTCACCTACTCCCTGCTGACGAGAGGCAACTACCTCGAAACACGTGTCCAGGGATGGCTAACGCTACACTTACTTGCTCTCATGACTTGGGCAGAGGCGTACCCGCCGACGCTGACTTCAGGGACCACAATTCTATGGGGCAACACGCTGGTAGGTAGAGCAGTGTGCGACCAATTGGACTTCTGTTAATATTCAGGCTCCTTGAGCCGGTGGAGCTGACGAGCTCATGGTTACGCACCTGCGCGCTACGAGTGGTACTTTACCTGAGAACACTTATTTTAGCAGCCTACACAGCAACCCTACACACTCACCTACTCCCTGCTGACGAGAGGCAACTACCTCGAAACACGTGTCCAGGGATGGCTAACGCTACACTTACTTGCACTCATGACTTGGGCAGAGGCGTACCCGCCGACGCTGACTTCAGGGACCACAATTCTTTGGGGCAACACGCTGGTAGGTAGAGCAGTGTGCGACCAATTGGACTTGTGCATGAGCATGGGGCAAACTCCAAGAAGTAGATATCACTTCTGTATACAGCGCCGGTGGCATGGGTGTGTACAGATGGACTGATTTCTGACCTTATCCTGATTGGTAGGGGAATGAGACAGGGATGTCCCCTGTCCTCCATTCTTTTCCCTCTGGTGATGGAGACACTGGTGTGCTTGCTGAGGGAGCGCATGCCTCAGAGGGCCTGAAGGGCCCAGCAGCTCCCAATGTCATTTCCCTCTATGCCAATGATTTAATAAATCTGCGAGCCGACCTGAGAGTGATCCCTGAGGTAATGACGGTACTTGACAAGTTTGGGTGAGTATTAAGGCTCAACATTATCTTGGACAAATTGTGTTTATTCCCTCTGACCCCGCCGATGGACACCCAATGAACCGCCCTGCCTAGAGCAGGACTACATTGAGAGTTAAACACTATCAAATAATTAGGGGTCCAGGTTTACTATGTGGAGGCCAAATTAGTGGATGGTAATGTAGGCAGGGTGATAACCTCGATTCGCAATTCGCTCCTCTTCTGCACCAGACTGCCACTGATAGGTATAGTTGCCATTTCGAAAATGCTGATAGTCCCCAGGCTCCTTTATTATTTAATGGCCATTCCGGTGGTCCTACGGAACCCCTTCTTTAGGAGGTTACAACAATTGTTCATGGAGCTAGTGTGGGGAGATGGCAGGCGCAGAGTTGCAATCAGTAAGCTGTAAGCCCCATTAAGGGAGGATGGACTGGGGACTCCTAAGACGTTAGGTGACTAGAGCACTGTCATTGAAATGCATGGGGTTGGTGCACCCACTGGGCAGTCAGCCCCTTCTGCATCGGTTACTAGATGTCACCCCACCCAGAGGAGTAGACAGTGTATTAATGTGCATGGCAACACAAACTTTGAGCTGGTATTCTCATGGGGATATAAAGGCAATACCCTATGCCCAAGCTTGCCCATTTAAACCATGCAGGAATGTGTTATTCTCTGTATGTCATAATGGACAGGGGACTGGACAGAAGTGGGGATCCAAACATGGGTTGGAGTAATGTGAGATGGTGGTTTGCGAACCTTTGAGGATTTGGTGAATCAATATGGTCTGAGGCTTGGGCAGTTTATGCTTTATTCTGCCCTGAAGGAAGTGATTCAGGCGACGGGGGCACAGACTGCAGCGTACCCCCCATTGCAACCCCTACTAACTGGCGGGAGGCACAGGAGGGGCCATACCTACCTTTATGCAGAGCTGAGGTGTTACTATGCCAGGGGAACCAGGGAGCTTAGAGAGTGGTGGAGCTCTGCCCTGGCTACTGATATATCAAATATGTTATAGGATCGCTGCCTACAATCCGTTCGGCAGGTGTCACAGAATGCTCGTTTCCGAATTATTCAGTTCAACTATCTCCACCACACTTATCTGACCCCATAGACAATTAGGAAAATATACCCAGAGGCAAGATATTGAGCGTTGGTGAAACACTAAACCAAAAAGACCTGCACGTGACATGCCATGAAGCCAAAAGTAATAGCCCTAAGGCACCAAGGGCTAAAAAACTGACACAAAACATCTCTTACTTCAGGTCATACCATTTACCTGGTCAACAAAGATACAATGAATCTGATGATCTGGAAACAGGCAATGAAGTCAAACAGAAGACAAGGCCAATACTCAACAACCAATGAGAATCTAGACAAATCCTCTGAGACTGAAGAAATGCAGATTCATCAGCAGCGAGGCATCTCTTGCTCTCTCTTCTCTCCCTGTCTTTTTCTCTGAATGTTCAGCATTCATTGCACTGGTGGGAGGAGGGATGTAATAGCAACAACAAAAAGGATAATGAAAGAGGCAATTGCCAAACTGGTGTGCTAGCCAGTTGGTAAGAGTACACCACAGTGGGGGATCAGGAAATGCTCCAGACACAAGTGATAAAAGTAGGTGGGCTCAGGGGACTGAGACTGTCAAGAAGGAAGAGTGGACATTACTGGAGTTAGCTGGTGAACACAATACTTGTACGGCACTGTGATCCACATATTGGGAGGCCACCTTGCAAAACTACAGTTTCATACTAATATAGCTACCAATACGTGTCAGATTCTCTACTCTACTTCATGCAACTAGTGACCTTCCTCCAACTTCTGTCTCTGTCTGCACTTCCAGGCTCTTGGTTTTGACACCGCCTGCAGCTCCGAATCTCCCTGGTACTCTTTGGTTTAGTCCCTGGAGCTCCAGTGTTATCTGCTATCTCCAACTCTCACCTGACTTGCTATTGGAGAACCTTGTCTTCTTGCAGCAATTAATACCCACTGCAGCTCTTCATCTAAGTGATGTTCCTGGGCTGAGGACTCCGGGCATTGTCTGATGTGCATGCCACTCCCAGCTAACCCATCCTACCTGTAGCATTCCTGGATTTGTTCACGCCCTATTCCTCCTGCAGGTCATGGGCACTCATATCCTTCCACTGCAGCGCTTCACCTCCCATTAACTTCTAACTTCCTTAATATTCTACAGCTCCCTGATTCTCTCTGAGAGTTTTTTTCTGGCAGCTCTTGGATTTTGGGCAGCTAAAACCATCAAACCTCTTTGCAGGGTAGAGGCTTAGTATTCGGTACAGCTTCTTTCATCACCAGGAGAGCAGCTATCAATTGTGTTCAACAGGTGCAGTGGCATACAGAGCCCTGGATAGTGAGGGGCCCACTTCACCCTAGTTAGTAACTATTTCCTTCTACAAATCTATGAGATGGGGAACCAATGGTATTGCTTCCTTTAGGGCGCATGGAGTCCTTGCTAAGCTATTGGTCCTCACTGTAGTTTCTGTCGCCCCAGCTTCTTGGATTTCATCCTAACTTTCCTGCCTCTGTGTTTCCTGTCCTTCCTGCACCCCTTGGATCCCAGTCTCACCTGTCCTCTCACTTCAGATTCAAGATTCCCTACAGCTCCTGCCCTTCCTGAAGCATGTGACACCCCATCTCACCCGTCTTGTTACTTCTGAATCATGTCTCCCAGCAGCCTCTGCTGTGGCCCAATAGCTAGAGCTGCTGACTTTGAAAAATGGGGAACAATGTTCCATTCTTGGCCTCAGCTCAACATTCTGCCATCCTGGGCAACTCACTTAATATCCCTCTCCCTAAATAAATGTGCTCTTGTAAAGCACTTCAATACCCTTAGGCAAAGTTTGTGCTATATAAAGAAAAACTGTGAACACCCTGATGAGCTTATCATGTATGATTAAGATGAAGTACATTTACAGAGCATGACTAGATAACTGGAAATAATTTATATTCGCTGAAACAATCGGGTATTCATATTCCTACGAAGCCTTCAGCTCTAAGCGAACGAGGAAGGCTATTCCACAGCTTTGAGGCTAAGAATGAGAAGAACCTTTTGAGGGAGTTTGAGGAGTAGAGCTTCTCCATATCTTAAGGACCTGCTTGGTATGTATCCACTTATTTTTAGGTCGAGCCTATAGCGACAGGGCGCAAGCGCTGATCGCTTTTCGAGGCATGCAGTATTCAGTATGGAGTGGAAGCTACGTGGAAGCTCCGCCCACTCCCCGCCCATCTTTTTATTGGCTTGTGTCTTTGTCGTGCCTAAATGCTGCCTTCCGATTGGTTTTAGGCCTGTTAGTCCCTCCTTATGACAGCCATGTCGTCATTTGTAACCTTCCGTGGCTACTGGCACCTTTACTTTGAGTGTTGCATGGTATGTGTTATTTACATTGTGAGCACTAGTTCCTTCCCATGTCTTCCCGCCCCCCACCCGCCCGCACTCACGTTGTTCGTGCCTTCTCGCTCTCCTGACCCCTGCCCGCCCGCACTCCTGTCTGCAATGCAATAGGTCTCACGTAAATGCGAGTCCTATCACATTACAAATGCTTGTTCTGAAATACTAACTGGGCTACTTTTATAAAAGGCCCTGTGAGCCAAAAATATTGTTTTAAAAGCACCCTCTGACTTGCTGGTTCATACTGAGCTTGAGGCCAGTGATAAAGATCATGTTTTTTGTGGCTGGCACCAGGGCTGAGGAGTCTCCTAAAACCACTGGCCACTGGCTAGGTGAGTGTGTAATGGATGGGGAACCAAAGCACAACAGTTTGATTTACTCTTTGTTCAATTTTAATTCATTAGCACACATCCACTCTATTACTGCCTGAATACAGTCATGAAATTTAAAGGTCAACTTTGTCTCCTCCACCATTGATGCTAGGACTTGAGTGTCATCTGCATAAGACATCAGTAACAGCCCAAAAATCCCTATAAGTTTTGCCAGCGGTGAGATATACGAGTAAAATAAAGGGTTACATAAATAAAACATTAGAGAACTCCACATGGGAAAACTCTTTTCCTTTCATGAGAAGGAGAATATATGGGGAGTTTGTGCATGGTTGCTTAAGAATGAGGTAAGCCAATGTAAGGCTCTTCCATTTACTCCCAATTATTTTTTTTATCTCTGGATCAGAATCGGGTGAGACACCTTGTCACAGCAATACTGAGATCTACTAATAGTAGCACTACACTATGACCTTTATCAAGAAGAAGTCATGTTCGATTGAACAGATCACTACGAAGCAGTTAGAAACTCCAGCGCCTTGATACCCTCACGGGTGATTTGCAATGCTTTATAAATTCTTGCTTGATAAATCATCCAACACGGTTACTAGTGCCATCTTTGTGCAATGCAATGGCCTGAAACCGACTAGGGTTTTATCCAGCAAATTGTTAGTTTCAATATGCATTTTCAATTTATTTTCAATTTATTTCTCTAGTATCATCAATGGAAAAGGCAGCCGAGAATAGGCCTATAATTCGGAATTTGCTCAGGGTCAGCTATCGGTTTTTTCAAAATGGGAAGTATTTGAGCTTGTTTCCATGATTTTGGGCAAATAAATGACAGAAATAATTGATCGATTACAGATGTCTGGTATGACTGGTGTGAGAAAGTCGGCCAACAAATGGAAGCAAGAGTCTGGGCACTAGTCCAGCGGTGAGCCAGATTTCATTGTCAGAATTGATGTTTGGGCTAAGTCATTCTGTAATAGTTCGAAGTTCGTTAACATAGAGAGTACATTTGACTGCTAAACATGGTCTCCTCTTTCATCCTTTCCTACCAGGTTAAAGATTTGACTGATTTAATTACATTTTTTAAAGGGAAAAGTCATACAGGATTCACACAAAGGGGCACATTTACGAGCCCCTTTGCACGCACTTGCACCATGCAACATGGTGCACAATTGACACAACTTAATAGTGAGATTTATGAAGTCATGCAAGGCCACCTTGTGTGGCCCTGAGCAGCTTCATAAATCTTGAGGAATGCAATGCAGCACAAATCACTGCGTTGCATTACTCTGCGACAGGGAGGCGTTTCCATGGGTGTTGCCAGGGTGTTCCCTCGAAAACATCCATGGATTTTGATGCATTCCCAGATTTACCAGGAGCGTTAGACCTGGGAATGCACCAAAAACCTACGCTTTCCTAGGTGAGGCGTAACGAAGAGAAATATCTTTATTTCTCCTCGTTTTTTCCTCTATTTGTGCTGTATTTTGCAGCACACGTAGAAAGAGGAAAAGGCCTCAGGAGTTTGTTTTTGTGCAGGAAGGTGCCCCTTCCTGCACAAAAACAATTCTGCTGCAAGGGTGCCTCATTGGCGCTAGTTAGCCAGCGCGTGGGAAAAAGGCAGGAATGCGCTTTTTTACTTAAATACTGCACATTCCTGCCCTTTCCCAGTCACGCAGCGCAGCAGAGTGACTTTCTGCGCTGCACTGCATGTCTTGGCCATAAATATGGCCTTAAGTAGCTGTGCCTAAAGTTTCCGTTTGTGTGAATGGTAAGGAGAGTATATGCTTTTCACAATTTAAAAAAGTTCCCAATCTGAGTTATCTGCAGCTAAACTTTTCCCTTTAAAGTATCTTTTTTCCTACTACTTTACATACATTTTCATACACATTTAATTTTTGTTTGTACATGATTTTATCTTTCCCTGAGTATTTCTCTCCATTTGTTCTCATAGTTTTACAACTAATTGAATCTAATGCATTGTTAATCCAATGTTTAAATGCCTTTGCCTTTTGTTAACCCCTTCGCTGCTAGGCCTTTTCCCCTGTAACTTTTTGACCACATAAGGTATCCACGCCAAATTTGCGTCCTTTTCTTCTAACATCATGGGGACTGTAAAGGTATCCAGGGTTTGTGGATTCCCCTGGAGGGGTCCCAGAAATTAGCCAAAATACAGCAACATTTTGTTTTTTGAGGGAAAAATGGGAAAAACGGGCTGCAAATGAAAGCATCTGGGTTTTTCTCTGCAACTGGTATCAAATAAGGGTTTGTGGGGCTGAAATCACCACTTTCCCAGTTTTTAGGGAATGACAGACTTTGTCAGAAAACCAACATTTTTTACATAGTTTTGGCATTTTCCTGAGACATAGCCTATTTTTGCTATTTTTTGTGCTTTCAACCTCCTTCCAGTTAATGGTAGAAATGGGTGTGAAAGCAATAATGGATCATGAAAAGCTATACATTTTTGAAAAGTAGATAAAATTCTGAATTCAGCAAGGGGTCATTTGTGTAGATCCATCAAGGTTTCTTTATAGAAACTAACAGTTAAATATAGGAAAAATTGAAAATTAGTTGAAAAAAACAGCCTTTTGTGTCAACGTTTTCACCTGTAACTTCTTCTAATTAAGACAGCTCTTTGAAAGCAATATACCGTTACATCCGCTGGACATATGTGGGCATATATAGGACTTGTAGGTTCACCAAGAACCCGACGAACCCAGAATCAAAAACTGAGCAGCAATTTGCAATGGTTTTTTATTATGTTCCGGGTATATAGCAATTATTGTGGGAAAATGTATACATGGAAAAATCGGTATGAAAGACACCTATGTATTTCTGAAATGGGAACAAATTATAGAGTTTAGAAATAGTACATATTTGCACATTTTTGAAAATGGGAATACTCATACTAGCATGAGAATTATCGGTCATTTTTCAAAATGACTTCTTTTTTACACAATGTCTTTCATTTGTAAGGCAGAAATGCATCAAAAATCAATAGGTAATAACAGTTGCTTTACAAATCTGAATTACCCTAAGTCTCCCGATAGAAATGGTACCTCACTTGGGTGGGTAGGCATAGTGCCCACGACAGGAAATGGCTCAAAACCCAACGTGAACAGACCTTATTTTTACAATGAAAATGTACCCTTTTTTGCGAAGTGTCTAGCTGTAGTTTTTGAACACTAGCTCTGCCGGCACCTAGGGAAACCTAGCAAACCTATAAATTTTTGACAACTAGACACCCAGGGGAATCCAGGATGGGGTGACGTGACTGCCTCCCACCAGGTTCTGTTACTCAGAATCCCTTGCAAACCTAAAAAATTGTCAAAAGAAACACATTTTCCCCACATTTCTGTGGTGGAAAGTTCTAGAATCTGCGTGGATTCAGAAATTTCCACCCACCCTGCGTTCCCCAAACACTTCCGAGAAAAATGGTACCTCACTTGTGTGGGTCGGCCTAGTGACCGTGACAGGAAACGGCGCAAAACGCAACGTGGACACACCTCAATTTCGCAGTGAAAAATGACCTTTTTTTGGGAAAGTGCTTAGCTGTAGTTTTTGAACCTTAGCTCTGCCGGCACCTAGGGAAACCTACCAAACCTATACGTTTTTGAAAACTAGATACCCAGGGGAATCCAGGATGGGGTGACTTAGCTGCCTCCCACCAGGAGCTGTTACCCAGAATCCCTTGCAAACCTAAAGAATTGTCAAACAAAACACATTTTCCCCACATTTCTGTGGTGGAAAGTTCTGCATTCTGTGTGGATCCACCAATTTCTACCCACCCTGCGTTCCCCAAAGTCTTACGAGAAAAATGGTACCTCACTTGTGCGTGTCCGCCTAGTGACCGCGATAGGAAACGGCGCAAAATGCAACATGGTCACACCTCAATTTCGCAGTGAAAAATGACCCTTTTTTGGCAAAGTGCCTAGCTGTAGTTTGTGAACCCTAGCTCTGCCGGCACCTAGGGAAACCTAGCAAACCTATACATTTTTGAAGACTAGACACCCAGGGGAATCCAGGATGGGGTGACTTGACTGCCTCCCACCATGGTCTGTTACCCAGAATCCCATGTAAACCTAAAAAATTGTCCAAAAAACCACATTTTCCCCACATTTCTGTAGTGGAAAGTTCTGGAATTTGCGTGGATCCACAAATTTCTCCCCACCCCCCGGTTCCCAAAGTCTTACGAGAAAAATGGTACCTCACTTGTGTGGGTTGGCCTAGTGCCCGTGACAGGAAACGGCGCAAAACACAACGTGGTCACACCTCAACTTCGCAGTGAAAAATGAGCCTTTTTTGACAAAGTGCCTAGCTGTAGTTATTTAACCCTAGCTCTGCCGGCACCTAGGGAAACCTGGCAAACCTATACATTTTTAAAAACTAGACACCCAGGGAAATTCAGGGTGGGGTGACTTGACTGCCTCCCACCAGGGTCTGTTACCCAGAATCCCTTGCAAACCTTAAAAATTGTCCATAAAACCAAATTTTGCCCACATTTCTGTGGTGGAAAGTTCTGAAATCTGCGTGGATCCACAAACTTCTACCCACCCCGCGTTCCCCAAAGTCTTACGAGAAAAATGGCACCTCACTTGTGTGGGTTGGCCTAGTGCCCGCGACAGGAAACGGCGCAAAACACAACGTGGTCACACCTCAACTTCGCAGTGAAAAAATGAGCCTTTTTTGGCAAAGTGCCTAGCTGTAGTTTTTTAACCCTAGCTCTGCCGGCACCTAGGGAAACCTGGCAAACCTATACATTTTTGAAAACTAGACACCCAGGGAAATTCAGGGTGGGGTGACTTGACTGCCTCCCACCAGGGTCTGTTACCCAGAATCCCTTGCAAACCTTAAAAATTGTCAA
The DNA here is from genome assembly GCF_964204655.1 of Triturus cristatus. Taxonomy (NCBI): domain Eukaryota; kingdom Metazoa; phylum Chordata; class Amphibia; order Caudata; family Salamandridae; genus Triturus; species Triturus cristatus. Next base: position 801,354,544 of record NC_140591.1, read on the forward strand.
CAAAACTAAATTTTGCCCACATTTCTGTGGTGGAAAGTTCTGAAATCTGCGTGGATCCACAAACTTCTACCCACCCCGCGTTCCCCAAAGTCTTACGAGAAAAATGGCACCTCACTTGTGTGGGTTGGCCTAGTGCCCGCGACAGGAAACGGCGCAAAACGCAACGTGGTCACACCTCAATTTCGCAGTGAAAAACTGAGCCTTTTTTGGCAAAGTGCCTAGCTGTAGTTTGTGAACCCTACCTCTGCCGGCACCTAGGGAAACCTAGCAAACCTATACATTTCTGAAAACTAGACACCCGTGGACTTTCAGGGAGGTATGGCTTGCGTGGATCCCCAACGTTTCCTTACCCAGAATCCCCTGCAAACCTCAATTTTAGCTGAAAAAATCACTTTTTTCGCACATTTTTTGGTGGGAAAGTTGTGGCATCACCAAGCTCACTCCTATTTCCCACCACGCAGCATTTCCCCAGGTCTCCCGATAAAAATGGTGCCTCACTTCTGTGGGAGGCCCAAGTACCCGCTACAGACAAGGGCCCAAAACGTAGTGAGGCGACATCAAAATTGCCCATCTCAAAACCACCTGGTTTTGTCAGGGGGGTCACCTAGGTTTTTGGCCGTGTGCTCGACAGCCGTCTAGGGAAACCTACCAAATCCACACATTTCTGAAAACTAGACACCCGGGGACTTCCAGGGAGGTATGGCTTGCGTGGATCCCCCAACGTTTCCTTACCCAGAATCCCCTGCAAACCTCAATTTTAGCTGAAAAAATCACTTTTTTCACACATTTTTGTGAGGGAAAGTTGTGCCATCACAGGGCTCACACAAATTTCCCACCACCCAGCGTTCCCCCATGTCTCCCGATAAAAATGGTGCCTCACTTGTACCCACGACAAGTACCCGCGACAGGCAAGGGCCCAAAACGTAGTGAGGCGACATCAAAATTGCATATCTCAAAACCACCTGGTTTTGCAAGGGGGTCACCTGGGTTTTTGGCCCTGTGCTCGGCGGCCATCTAGGGAAACCTACCAAACCCACACATTTCTGAAAACTAGACACCCGGGAGCTTCCAGGGAGGTATGACTTGCGTGGATCCCCAAACGTTTCCTTACCCGAAATCCCCTGCAAACCTCAATTTTAGCTGAAAAAATCACTTTTTTCACACATTTTTTGGTGGGAAAGTTGTGGCATCAACGAGCTCACTCAAAATTTCCCACCACCCAGCGTTTCCCCAGCTCTCCCGATAAAAATGGTGCCTCGCTTGTGTGGGAGGCCCAAGTACCCGCGACAGGCAAGGGCCCAAAACGTAGTTAGGCGACATCAAAATTGTCCATCTCAAAACCACCTGGTTTTGCAAGGGGGGTCACCTGGGTTTTTGGCCCTGTGCTTGGCGGCCATCTAGGGAAACCTACCAAACCCACACATTTCTGAAAACTAGACACCCGGGGACTTCCAGGGAGGTATGGCTTGCGTGGATCCCCCAACGTTTCCTTACCCTGAATCTCCTGCAAACCTCAATTTTAGCAGAAAAAATCACTTTTTTCACACATTTTTGTGTGGGAAAGTTGTGCCATCACAGGGCTCACACAAATTTCCCACCACCCAGCATTCCCCCAGGTCTCCCGATAAAAATGGTGCCTCACTTGTGTGGGAGGCCCAAGTACCCGCGACAGGCAAGGGCCCAAAACGTAGTGAGGCGACATCAAAATTGCCTATCTCAAAACCACCTGGTTTTGCAAGGGGGTCACCTGGGTTTTTGGCCCTGTGCTCGGCCGCCATCTAGGGAAGCCTACCAAACCCACACATTTCTGAAAACTAGACACCCTGGGGCTTCCAGGGGGGTATGACTTGCATGGATCCCCCAACGTTTCCTTACCCTGAATCTCCTGCAAACCTCAATTTTAGCTGAAAAAAAACACTTTTTTCAAACATTTTTGTGTGGGAAAGTTGTGGCATCACCGGGCTCACACAAATTTCCCACCACCCAGCGTTTCCCCAGGTCGCCCGATAAAAATGGTGCCTCACTTGTGTGGGAGGCCCAAGTACCCGCGACAGGCAACGGGCCCAAAATATTTTTTGATCGGCAATGTTGATGTCGCCTCACTACGTTTTGGGCCCTTGGTAGGTTTCCCTAGATGGCCGCCGAGCACGGGGCCGAAAACCCAGGTGACCCCCCCCCCCCTTGCAAAACCAAGTAGTTTTGAGATGGGCAATTTTGATGTCGCCTCACTATGTTTTGGGCCCTTGCCTGTTGCGGGTCCTTGACCCACCCACGCAAGTGAGGTACCATTTCTGTCAGGAGACCTGGGGGAATGCTGTGAGGGAGGAAATTTGTGGATCTACCCAGATTCCAGATTTTTCCCACACGGAAATTTGCGAAAAAAGTGCATTTTTAGCCAAAATTTGAGGTTTCCAGGGGATTCTGTGTAGGAGAATGATGGGGGACCAACCCAAGCCATACCTCGCTGGACTGTCTAGTTTCCATAAATGTTTGGGTTTGGTAGTTCTCCAAGATGGCCGCCGAGCCCGGGGACAAAAACCCAGGTGACCCCCCTTGCAAAGCCAGGCTGATTTGTGATAGGTCATTTTGATATCGCCTCAATAGGTTTTGGGCCCTTGCCTGTCTCGGGTACTTGCCCTACCCACGCGAGTGAGGTATCATTTTTATCGGAAGACCTGGGGAAACGCTGGGTTTGAGGAAATTTGTGGATCCATGTAGATTCTAGAACTTTCCCACACAGAACTTTGAGAAAAAAGTGAATTTTTCAGCTAAATTTGAGGTTTGCAGGGGATTGCGGGTAGGAAAACATTAGGGGATCAACGCAAGCCATTCCTCGCTGGACTCCCCCGGGTGTCTAGTTTTCAGAAATGTGTGGGTTTGGTAGGTTTCCCTATGTGCCGGCTGTGCTAGGGCCCAAAATCGACAGGTTGGCATATTGCTAAAAACAACTCCGTGCCTAGTTGGCTTTCTGCCACCCTGGGGGGTATCGGGGGGGAGGGGGTTGCCCCGATATGCCCCCAAGAGGGGCAGCAACACTGTGGATATTTTTTTGGGTGGTGGGGGCATTGGTATGCCCATTCCGGGCAGCCCCCACGCATAAAAAAAGCCAGCGTAATTGTTGGCGTCTAGTGGGCTTTTTGCCCCCCCAGGGGGGCAGATTGAGGGCTACTGCCCCATCTGTCCCCCGAGGGGGCAGGAAGGCTGTAATTTTTGCGGGGAGGAGGTGGGGGCATGGACATGTCAGTGTTTGGGCAACCCCCACCCTAATTCAAATTTGCACTAAAATAATCCCTGGTGTCTAGTGGGCTTTTTGCCCCCCCAGCAGGCAGATTGGGGGCTGATGCCCCCATCTGCCCCCCAGGGGAGGTAGAAAGTCCAGTAGATGCCAGGGAGTTTTTGGGGCAAATTTTAATTAGGATGGGGGCTGCCTAAAACAGGCATGCCAATGCCCTCACCCTAATTAAAATTTGCCCCAAAAAATCCCTTGAATCTAGTAGGTTTTTTGCCCCCCGGGGGGCAGATTGGGGCCTACTGTCCCATCTGCTCCCCAGGGGGGCAGGAAGGCTGTAATTTTTCCGGGGGTGGGGGCATGGGCATGCCCGTTTTGGGACCCCCACCCTAATACAAATTTGCCCCAAAAAAATCCCTGGCATCTAGAGGGCTTTTTGCCCTCCCAGCGGGGCAGATTGGCGGCTAAAGCCCCCAACTGCCCCCAGGAGGGGCAGAAAGTCCACTAGATGCCAGGCAGTTTTTTGGGCAAATTTTTATTAGGGTGGGGGCTGCCCAAAATGGGCATGCCAATGTCCCCACCCTAATTAAAATTTGCCCAAAAAGTCCCTGATGTCTAGTGGGCTTTTTGCTCCTCCGGGAGGGCAGATTGGGGGCTTCTGCCGATGCTCATGAAGGAACCATTCCGTCATGAGCATTGAAGGGGTTAAACATCCTTATACTTGTTGCTGGTGGATACAGTGAGTTTGCTCAAGTCCTTTTTCTCAAGGATATATTTGAAATTTTAGGCCACGATCGACCCAATGATTGCCTGTCATTAGTGGATGGTCGGCTATGATTGTTAATTTTCATTTTGAATGGAATACCATATTGGTTATTACCATAATGTTTTTCTGCCTTTTGGCTTCCAATACAGATCTTGGCTGCTCAGCTGCTTCTGGGCTGAGGATTTCCTTCAGCTCCAGAGGGTCTTGCAGCTCCTGAATTTATTACTCATCTATGCAGCTCCTGCTTTTCTTAGTCTCCATGCAGTTTTTGGCCTCTCTGAATCGTCTGCTCTCCATGCAGCTCGGGGCTGTCCTCAAACATCCCTAGTTGAAGGACCAGGAGCGGCCGCTAGGGAAATATAGTGGTGAGGCGAGGGGGGAATTCAAAAGAAAAGAAAAGCTTACTTACCTGCCGGTCGCTGCCTCTCCTCCGTCCACTTCTGGAGTCTCCAAGAAGCAAGAAGCACACAGTCTCCCAGACTCCTCTAGCCAATCAAATGTTTTTGTCACCAGTATGACAGCAGCATCATGATTGGTCTGAGCACCTTGGTTTGGTGCTCAGACACCGAGTCTGTGCATGACCAGCTGGATGGAGAACATGCTAAGTGCGTATGATGGTTTTGGCTGGCCCAAGACAGCTGGCCAAACCATCATGCGCACTTGTAATGCAGCAACTACTCCTCCTCCCTGTAAGACAGCCACGCCCCACCCTAACCTGGCGCAGGCTCCGTACAAAAAATTAAATTATGATAATGTAACTTATTAATGTTGTGTTATTCATTTTAGTTTTCCTTTAAACTAAGTGGGTTCCTCCGCCTTAGCGGAGGAGCTTCGGCTGTGAAGGATTCCTGCAGCGCCTGTGCTCTCTAATGTGGCGTCTTACAATTGCTCAAGTCACCCCATGCCAAAAATCGGTAGCGCATCCAGTGCTTTTTTTTCTGCATTATGGTACCTATTACTGTATTTTCCTCCAATATAAATGCAGGACTACAGTTACTACAATGCAAAGTAAAAGCCAAAATTGTATGACCTACTGTAGCCTGGGTGTTGTGTGCACTCTAGCTAAAAATTAATATCTGCCTTGGAGGGAAACTTCCTGCTGTGCTGCCTCTACCTATCCACTTGAGCTGGGAGCTCCCTTCGACATTTACTGACTCAGAGCCGTGGCCATATAATAGAGAGAGAGGAGGAAGTTTCTACTCAGGAACCAGCACATGCCTCTGATGTCCTTCCCAGGTCCAAGATGAGCTGATCCAACCATGCCCAGGGACAGTGACAACTGTTCGCTCACCAGCAGCCAGGCTGCCTTTCTTTTACATCGGTGGCAGCCTTGTGGCGCAGCCACTAAGTATTAAATATGTTAAATGGCTGCAGTAATAGGTCTCTACTGTGTAACTGATTGACCAGCAGTAAGCGCATTTTTTAAAACAGATTTACCGAGGGGTGGCGCCGCAACCAGGGTGACTGTCTCCGGAATCCGGGGATCACGGTTCGATCCCTGGCGCCGGCGGCAGATTAGCCCAGCACCATGTGACTCTGGGCCATAGCTTGCTTAATCTTCCCGACAGCCCCCAGCGCCTAGAGACCCTTACGGGTGATTGTTCGTGCTTTACAAGTGTGGATTATTATTATTACCACTTCGGGGCATGGGGAACACTGATTGACCAATAGTAATTTCCTTCAAGTGCAAAGGTTTTTCTACAATTGTGTTAACTTTCTTCAAGCTGGTGAGCATGTTAATCCCAGATTGTAAGGTATTAATGGCCTTAGTGTATATATCCTGGAATAGTTTCAAATCAAGGCTTTGTGACAAATAATGGATGAAACTTATCATCCAATATTTTTTATTTTTGCGGGAAACGTGGTTGCCCCATGCAGTTTATATTGATGGGTGTGCCCTATTTATGGTTCCAGGAACTTCTTTACTTTCTGGTAGAGCCAAGTGGGGCTTCTTCATCTGGGTTGTTCTTTCTATTAAATCGTGTGTAATAGTAAAAAGGATAGAGGCAACCAACATCCAGGTAATGGAATTACAATTTTAAGGGAAAGGGAGGGTCTTGCTCATACATTTTCATAACAATCAATTAAGCTTTGGCAATATCACATGTATTATTCAGTTGTCTTAGAACATGGATCCATTATTGGATAAGGAGCTGCACTTAAACAGCACCGTCCCTCAGTAATATCTGCAGGGGATTTCACTGTTAAATTTAATTAACCAATAAAGTATTCTGACACCTCTGAAGAGCCATTGTTTAATAACATACATGTCAGCTTACCATCATTAAAATTGGATTGCCAGCACACTAAGGGGCATATTTATCAAAGCTTTGCAGCACCCTTGCGCCATGCAAGATAACACAAGGACAACGCTAAACCTAGATGAGATTTACAAAGCCATGCAAGGCCACCTTGGAGTAACACAATGCAGCTCAAGTCGCAGACTTGGGTACTCTGCGCCAGGGAGGTGTTCCATGGGTGAGAATGGGTGTTCCCCCACTTCCACCCTTGGATTCCCAGATTTACCATGAGTGGTAGACCTGGAAGTGTGTGAAAATGCTATGCCTTCCCAGGGGAGGTGTAACGAGGAGAAACATCTTTATTGCTCCTCGTTTTTAACTCTTTCTACATGTGCTGCATTCTGCCACACTTAGAAAGAGGAAAAAGCATCCAAGGATTATTTTTGTGCAGGAAGATGTCCCTTCCTGGACAAAAACAATCCTGCCTTGCATCATGATGCAAAGATGGCTCTTTTGGTGCTAGGCAGTCAAAAGTGTCCCAGTGCAAGGAGAGAGCAGGCATGCACCATAGTTTGATAGATATGGGGAATTCCTGCCCTCTCCCTTTCACACAGTGCAGAAAAGTGGAGCAAAGAGTCTTCGACATTGCATGAAAAAACAATGAATATGGCCCTGGGTTTCTTTTGCTGTTGGCCAAAATGGAATTTGTGTAAACACAAGGTCATTTTTTTTATCTGACCATTTTCACCTCCCACCTTTGCTGCTAGATATATCTCTAGCACAATTAACTATATACTTGTCTCTAGGTCTGTGACAGAACATCTTATAAATCAGAAGTGCCTGTAGCAATCATAGTCGGATATTAATCTGTATTATTTTAAAGCTTCTGCTGACAAATGTTATTGCTAGGAAGCTGCACACTAAAATTGCACAACTGATCTGAATAGTGTGATCATCAAAGCTTTTAGTAATGTCATTCTATGTTTGCCTGATTCATCCGAGGCTTCTGATATTGTGCCAGCTTTATAGCTCAAATATTCACATCATCTACAGAGAATTTATAGCTCCTCCAATTCGCAGATGTAATTGTAGTATGGGCAAATTGTTTGACAGAAGCTGTAGCAAGGCCAACTGAAAACTTAGACTTGCCCTGAATTGCTCCCCCAAAACCTGGAAGACAACAAGGTTTACAGACTAAAGCCCAAACACACTATCACTGCTCGTAAATGCATTTTGCAGGATAAAGCGTGGAATACATATTCAAGTTATTTATTAGACCTCTGTGATCTTCACAGGTAGATATAAGGGTAAGAATGTATAAGGGTAAGAGATGTGGGTTGATACTGTAATGAATATTTTCTCAGGTACTAGCTGTGATTCTCCCGGGTAGATATCAACTGGCTAGTAGCCAATCAAAATAAAGCATTTTTGTCATGTACATCTGTCTGCTTTACAACTATCACTACTTTACAGGCTATAATATAGTACTGTGATTGCAAGTTCATGCAATTGCTAAGTCTTTATCAGGTCATTTTAAAACAATGTATATGGCATTCACAGAGATTCTAAGAAGACAAGTTAGTTTGAGCTTAACTAATGATTAAGTCTTAGTTGCCCTGATGATTAGTCCTCAGGGCAATGCATCTGGACCTGATTGAGCTCCATGAGCTTATAAGGGGATTTGGCCTTCGGCCTTCGTTCCTTTATGTGGCCATGAATCTCCTAGATGACTTGCAATACCCCTGTAATATTTGGCATGGGCTACTTTATGCCAGATTTCTTAATTGTACTAGTTGAATGATTAGAATGTTCTGAATTGCTTGTTGTCCAAACTATACCCATGAGTCATGGTTTGGTTAATAGGTGATGGTTCATTACTGGGTTGTGGTTTTAACTTGGTACATCTAAGAACATGTAAGTAAGGGTGAGCTCCTGGAATGTCCCATTTATAGGTTGAGGTTAGGAATGGGTATACTTTTTTTACAATCTTTTGACTTAATTATGACTAAGACTGATTGTAATTCATAATGTATTAAGTTGGCCATCCTTGTCCTCTTCACGTCTGGTGATGTGATGAAATTCTGCTCCATGACTGACTTGACATAAGTTGAATTAAGCTAATGTGTCTAGTTTTAGTTACCTAGGTATTGGGATCACTTAATATGTATAGATTGTTTGGACTTACCACATATTGTTATCCTCTTTGGGTTTTTGTTTTTTACAAAGTGTGTATTGGGAGCGTTGATTTTGGCAAGCATTTAATACATCATCATTCTCCCTATCGTAGTTAGTTAGAATTAGGATTGACCTTCCCGTTTTGAGGCCTGATTGACAAGACACTACCTGCCAATTAATTGATACTTCATCCTCAGTCTGAATTATGTGTGTTATGTTACCGGTGTTTTTTATAGCATGCTAATCACCTGTGAGGGTATCTGACAGGTGTGTGAGGCCAGCCCTGGGGGTATACTAGAAAAGCCAGGTCTTCAGCTTCTTGTGGACGTCAAGAAGAGAGGAGGAGGCTCTGATGTGTTCTGTGGGAGCTTGTTCTAGGATTTGGGGACCAGGTACGAGAAAGTAGGGCCGTCTGCTCTGCAGGATGTGTGGAACTAATGAATTGAACTTGAGGTCAGTCATTAGCCACTGTGCTTTCTTTTCAAGTCACTGGCTGTTATTGCAGACAGGTCTCTCCATTTGTCCGGTGTCCAACATAGGTGGCTCAGTGGACATCATTTCAGAGGTTTTTATGGTAGTACGTGCTACAGTTGCAATGGCTGAAAGTAAAGGATGTAATGCAAATATGGTAACTAATGAACCTGCGGACACTGTCTTGCACTCCACAGATTCCTCTAGGTTGCCTCTGCACAGTTACTGTCCCTTCCAGGCCTCGGTGCATGTGTAGGGTGAAGGATTTCATAGTTCTTCACATTTCCTATTATCTTTGCTACCTTTCTCCTTTTCTTCACTTTATTTCCTCATTTCTTCCTCCATTACTCCAGCAGAATATCATTTCTTCGCCATAGGCCAGGTGGCACTTTTCTATTGGGATTTAATTAAACAACAGGCTTGTAGCCCAGAATACAGAGATTCGCCAACTCCCATGTACCATGACACTTTGAAGTGTCCTATCACGAAGCAAGCAGAGGGAGGGTAATTTATTAGTCAGGAAAATGAACAAACCTGCTTCAGTTATTGTAAATGATAGTAACATGCACACTGACAAGATCCAGAAGGGATAGTCTGTGGCGTGTGCTTCCCATTAATCTGAAGATAATGGCAATAGAACAGTGGCAAAGTCAAAGCAACAACTTTTTTCCCATGCACAAACTGTAAAACTATGCAAATAGAATATACACAAACAGCATCAAGCAATCTTATATGGGATCAGAGTATCAGCAAAGAGCAGCACCCATTTAACTGACTCTACCACCATTGTAGTATGTTCAGTGATTTGGTTAACAAACAAAATAAATAAAATGAAATCCACTCTGGCATAAAGCCAGTAGAGGAAGGGCTTAGATGGCATTAACTTCACTTTTCCTTTGGAAGCATTTTGCAATATTGCCCCCCCCCCCACTACAGATGTTGCCTTACAGCTAGAGCGGTTGACCTCGATGCTGGGGAACTGGGCTTGAGTTTCGGCAGCGACGCTCAACATCCTGTGATTCTGGGCAAATCACTTACAGGCACATGCATCAAAGTGAAAAATTGCGATTCCTTATTTGCGATTTTTAAGGAATCGCAAATAAAGACTCGCAAAACGCGATGCACCAAAATAATAGCGAGAAAATAAAGAATCGCTAATAATCGCTAATATAATAGCGATTCTGGCAATTGCGAACTCGCTATTAGTGATTTCCCTATTAGTGAAATCGCAATTACCGAAGTCGCATTTTGATGCATCTTGATGACATCAGAACCAGGAAGTGAGCAGCTCCAGCCTCATTTTCAGTGCACAGTCTCAGGGAGAGGAGGGAGCTGGCTCTGGGAGCTGAACAGGAGTGGGAGAGAGACATTACAAACACCTTGAATCTCAACTAAATGGAAGCCTCACAAACAGCAGAGGAGAGCCAAACAGGCAGGAAGCGGAAAATAAGGTTTTCTGAAAAAAAATTGACACCCTCATTGAGGGAGTAGTCCACAGCCATGATAAACTGTTTGGAAAATTATCCTTAAAAGTGGCAGAGCAGGAGAAAAGAAAAATCTGGCTCCGAATCCAAAACAGGGTCAATGCCATTGGGGTGACACACCGCACCATCGAAGAACTGAAAAAACGATGGTACGACTTGCGCAGTCGGGCTAAGGTGCACATTGCTGACCGGCTCAAGGAGGCAAAGAAGACAGGAGGGGGAACACCAACAGACACTGGGAACACTCCCATGGAGGACTTGGTCAAATCCACCATCCAGCCAGAAGCTGTTGTTGGTGTAACCCAGCTTGACACGTCAGGAGCAGCAAACACATCTGAAGGTAAGATGAATGCATGTTACCATTGTCCTAAAATTTAAAGGTGGAACATGACCTCAGTACAGCCCAAGTGCACACTTTGAACATCCACTACACAAGGTATTCATAAAGGGAGGTGCATTATGGGAGATGTAGTCAGGTGAAACAGTCACAATGACAAGCACACAAATCTGAGATAATAAACTCTAACTTGTGTAATATATTATCAATTAAATAACAAAACAAAAAATATTTTACTGTGACATGACATCACAGACATTAATTTATGCAATTTTGCACTGTTTCACCTCACAGATGCACAACGTGTAGAAGCCGAGGATAGTGATTCCCACGACATGCAGGACACCAGCGCAGGTGAACACATGGACACACCCGTGTTGCAAAAAAATCCATCACGTGCCCCAAACTCACGCAGGGCACCTATCCCATCACTGGTCACCATGGATTCTGATGATGAGGCTGATGCAAAACCAGGTGCCAGCCATGGCCAGGCCACTTCCATCCCAATACCCCAAACACAGGTCCACAGAAGCAATGTCAGAGTCCGGCGTAGAAGAGGAAGAGCACTGAGAACACAGGAGGAGGAGCAACCAAATGATGTCTGGGGTGGTCTTGAAGTACAGATGCTCCGTATGCAGCGCCTGCAGACAAAAAACACACGTGCAGTGCAATTACAAATTGGCAAGATGGCAAGCAACATTGCAGTACTGTCCGATAGTGTGCAGCAACTGACCAAGGTCATGCAGGAGGGACATGTATCCCACAAAAGACACCATCGCGAACTAAAAATATTAAAGAAGGACTCTTTCAGGACCTATGTTATTTTATTTGAGACTACAAAGAGTTCTCACCTGCCAACAGCGGAAAAATTAAACAAAGAAATCCATATATTTATTAACAATTTTTATTTATATTTCTTTTAAATTTTATAAGCACTCATTGAGAAATTTTCTCCATTATTTTCTTAACTTATCACATATATATTCATTTGATAGTATCCAAAACCCTAACACATGATCCCGTGGCTAATCATATAAAAAACAATTCATACTCTCACACATACATCAGTCATACTCATGTTAAAATATAGCACTAAACATTTGGTTGTTTGGCATAGTCTCCAGGACAAAGAAGTAACAGCAAATACAGTTGTTTCAGATAGTATTGAGTCTCTGGGGACCTCTCCTCTGGATGGAAAGGGCCCTTTCCATCCAGAGGAGAGGTCCCCAGAGACTCAACTGTATTTGCTGTTACTTCTTTGTCCTGGAGACTATGCCAAACAACCAAATGTTTAGTGCTATATTTTAACATGAGTATGACTGATGTATGTGTGAGAGTATGAATTGTTTTTTATATGATTAGCCACGGGATCATGTGTTAGGGTTTTGGATACTATCAAATGAATATATATGTGATAAGTTAAGAAAATAATGGAGAAAATTTCTCAATGAGTGCTTATAAAATTTAAAAAAAATATAAATAAAAATTGTTAATAAATATATGGATTTCTTTGTTTAATTTTTCCGCTGTTGGCAGGTGAGAACTCTTTGTAGTCTCAAATAAAATAACATAGGTCCTGAAAGAGTCCTTCTTTAATATTTTCAGTCTTTTCCCCTTTCTCTTGGACCTCAAATTACTTTAAGGGGGGCCTTTCGCTTAGAACCATCGCGAACTAATGCAGCACCTCAAAATGTTTGCCAAATCTAACAATAGGCTGGCCACGACAACTGCACTGCTGGCACGTAGGTCTGTGACCATGCAAACAGAAATGTGCCAGTGGAGCGGGGATGTGGCTAAAGCACTGGACCAGGTGACCAATGCAGTAGATTTGCTTAATGCTTCCACAATTGCGGCCAACATTTCCACGCCGGAACAGGGTAGTGAGGGTGCCTCAAGCCTAAGTAGTTTGGCAATGCCAGTCGACACTGCAAGAAGACGCAACACACGCAGCAGTACCCCCTCCGCTTCCAACATTAGGGATGACCATGCTGGCTCTGACAGGAGTCTGGGTGTTCGTGGAAGAAAGCGCTAGACTGCCATTTAGAATTACATTCCACTACAGTGACGTAACCATTGTTGTGATCTGACCTTTTACTGACTTACAAGTAAATTTTCTTTTGCAAACCAATTATGTCCATTACACTGGTCACATTAAAAGTGTGCTTCAACACTCATGTCATTCTTATTTAATTAAAGATTACTTTGATTGCAATATAAAGTTTCTGTATCATCATTACTCACCTCAGAAATAATTTTGTGTGATGTCCAATCTCCTCCTGCGCCCTTCTGCTGCGCTTGCCCCTTGTGCTGCACGGTGGTGTGGCACTTGCTGGTTCCCATCCTCCGATTCGCTGTCAGACACCTCGATTTCCATTCCTCCCTTTGTCGCAATATTGTGCAGCATGGCACATGCTGCTACTATCTTGCAGCATTGTTCAGGGTTGTACTGAAGTGCTCCACCGGTCTTATGGAGACATCTGAATCGGCTCTTCAGCAGCCCAAATGTGCGCTCTATGATGTTCCTTGTTGAAATATGTGCTGCATTGTACCTCTGTTGATTGGCAGATGTGGGATTGAGGTAAGGCGTCATGAGGTAATTACGCAAGGCGTATGCGCTGTAACCTACATGTAAGGAAGCAAAGGGTCAGTGGCAGTTTGACATTGACATACGTACAATGACTGTGAGAAACAATTACACATATTTACCAAGCAGATGTCCCTCTCCAAATTCTCCCCTGACAAGACGGGTGTGTATGCCACTTTGCCTGAATATATAAGAATCATGTGCACTCCCGGGAAATTGCGCAACTATGTCAGTTATTATGTTTTTGGCATTGCAAACAACCTGAATATTGAGGGAATGGTAACATTTCCTATTTCTATATAAATATTCCTGTGCTGCAGGGGGACATATTGCCACGTGGGTGCAATCAATACAACCCAAAACATGTGGGAAGCGAGCTATCTGGTAGAACTCCTGATTAGTTTTCGCAACGTCAAGAGCGGTGGTAGGGAAATTGATGTGTGACCCGATCACGGCCATCATGGCATCAAGGAATGCTTTGAATATTCTTGAAAGTGCGCTTTGTGACACACCTCCCGCTACAGCAATGACCCCCTGAAAACTGCCTGACGCCAGAAGGTGTAGGCAACATAGGACCTGCACATGCGTTGGGATAGCATTGGTCCTACGTGTCTGTCGTTTCAGAATGGGATCCAATTCATTGATTAGATCATGGATCATTGCTGCATTGAGCCTATACTTATCGTATATCTCATCCTCTTGCTGTCCTAGCAAAGTTATGCGGACTCTGAAAATGCGCTCATTTATTCGCCTCCGTCTGTGTGCAGCAGCCTGCAGCCTCATCCTCCTCGCCATCAGGTAAATCCCTGCCATTGTGAAATGTGCTAGCTCATTCTGGGTGTGTTTAAATAGGTTTTAGTTGATTTTCAGCTGTATCTGATTTGCACTCATGGTTACCACCTGGTTGTGATCCTTCTTATTTTGCTCTCGCAAAATTGCGATTTTCGGGTAAATCGCAGTTTGCGATTTTTCATGCATATATTTTGCGATTCTTTATTTGCGATTCACTATTTGGGAGATGCAAATACCGAATCGCAATATGAATCGCAGAATGTTTAGCGATTCTTTATATTTGCGAAAACCTGTGTTTTCGCAAATATACAGTAGATGCATTGCTACACCGTCTTTTGCGATCGCAAACGGCCAATTTTTGCGATTCACACCGTTTGCGATCGCAAAAAGGTTTGATGCATGTGCCTGTTAATCTCCCTGTGCCTATCAAAAATGAATGTGTCCATCTGGAACGAAACTGGTGCTCATGTAAAGCGCTCTGATACCTGATATCTTCGGGTCTAGTTTGCGCTATATTAAAACTCTATAAAAAAAGAAAATGTATCTACAAATACATCACCTCAACATGCACAGCTTTGCTGAAATATTAAGTTGTTTTTGTAAAGCACACAAACGCAACCAGAGCGGCTCCTGAGGCTGACACCATCATGCCCATTAATCTTGTGAATGCTCAGTAATGTAATTCAAGATTGAAGGGTTCGATCTCCAACCTTACAAAGAGGCTTATTCATCTTTCTATGTGTGCTGCAAGAATGAATGAAAAGAGGAAGTAACAATTAGAAATTAAGCTATTTCTCCTCATTATCTCTCTGTCAGGTAGAAGTACCATTTTGGTGCTAACCAAGGTTTACAAGTCTTTATAAATCTGGTTTGTGTCAAAATACATGGGTGAATGCATGACAACGCCCATGCGCGATCCATGTAACTCCCACCTGGTGCAAAGTAACGCAAAGCAGCATTATGCGCTTTGTTGGATTACTTTGTATTCAGTAAACCAAGCAAAAACACACAAAGTGGCTTTGTGTATCTTCGCAAATGCCAAAAATTATTTTGCATTGAGGCTGCACCACAAAAGTGATGCAACCCCAATGCAGAGTCATAGTAAATCTGGGCCACAGTTTCTATTAGACCGTGGACTTTAACATCTTTCAGAGTATATCATTTCTAGTTTTTGAAAATGCTCATCTAGGGCCCAAATAACAGATGAGCAAATGTAAGGTGTAGACACTCAAGCCTAAGATTGTTTTCGGTTAGCTATGTTTGGGAGATTCACAAAAATCCCAAAATGTACTCATGACAATATATAAAAATGAAACTGTCTCCATCATTAGGCATTTTCCGCAGTTTTTTCTCCACAGGGAAAATGTTTTTCCCTGAACACATGGAGATGTTTGGGGCACTTTCCCATTCTACTTTCACATTTACTTTAACTATGGGTAGGTGTTCAGTTTACATTGGGGACCACCATTGTGTATGTTTGTGAGTACCCAAAAGTTACAGATCTATGGATTCTCTCGGCAATCCCAGCAGACTTCTTCTTGGGCCTGCCATTGGGAGTACAATTTTCTGCCCCCTTGCTTAAAATCACAACTATGAAAAATCCACCCTTCTGACTGACTTTTCACAGTACTAAGTGCAGTCGGCACCGACTGAGAATCAAGGTTTGCCATCTTGAGAAGACACCTTTTGAGCATGCAAGATTTACTTAGGTTCACAAAACGTTTTGTGGGTCTGGCCCCCTACTGATTTTACTAAGCACATCCATATTCTATACAACCTACTCACAAGAGAGTGCTTTATTCTTTGTGAACAAGAGTATATATTGTTAACAACATTATTTTCTTACTTGGCAGCTGCCACAGAGCCGCCCACCTAGTTCAGTTTCCACTGCTCATACTTTTCTTGCTCATTCATCTGTCTGGGATGAAAGGTAATCAATTTTCAACAATTTCCTCTCTCTCCTTTTGTTGTTGCAGTATTTTATTTATAGTGCAAGCTAAATCTCCAGGGCAGTGGTTCCCAAACCTTTGACTCCTGAGGACCCCCATTGAGTCACCACTGAAAGCCGGGGACCCCCAAGCAATTTGTAGGATTTAAATTTCAAACATTAAAACAGTAATTCAAAAAAAATAAAAACACGTGTGCACACAAAACAAATACTCGAATTACTAAGGATTTCAGGGGCATATTTACAAGTCCCTATCGCCATGGGAACGTCATTTTTAGCGATGTTCCTGTGGCAATAGGGGCTTCACCTTATTTACAAGGCAGCGTTAAGCCACTTATTGTGGCTTAACGCTGCCTTGTAAATAAGGCCCCCTATCATGCAATGCTTAGCGTGAAAAAGGTGGGCAGTGGGAGTTACAGTGGGCGTTTCACTCCAACACCCATTAATTTTGACGCTGCCCTCTATTTACAAGCTCAGCTTAAATAGGAGACAGCACCCAAATTAAGACCATGAAAAACCCGGTCTTAACTTTGCGAAATGAGGAGAAATGCCTTATTTCTCCTCGTTTTTGCTTTTTCCAATGGAAAAAGCAAAACACATTTGATTGTTTATGTTCAGAAAGCTGACCCTTCCTGCACATAAACAATCTTTAATAAAAATGACGTTTTGTAACTTCCATGTGTGCTGCATTAGGCAGCACACATAGAAGTGACAAAACAGCATTACAAAATTGTTCATGTGCAGGAAGTGGGAACATAGAAGCATCAGGATAATGATAGACTGGGAATAAACATATGTTGCTAACTTTTACCAGGCAGTTTGCAAGCAGCTCTTTGATGACAGTTTATAGGACACTGCTAGATTACGATTCTCTCTTATGAATTGCACAGTGACGAAAGAATCTCTGTGACAAAATCAGTAACCCATTGACCTAGGCACATAAAATACTGTTTTTTAAAATGCATTGTACACGTTCTTTGCAGTAGGCATATTAACTCTCTGTGTCACATTAGATAAGTCAAAGCTGCCACTGGACAAAACTCTCATATGTCTCCAGCAGGTACATTAATCACTGGCATTTTCTTGACACTTTTATAGTTGCTCAAAAACTGCTAATTTTACAAAGAACAGTGCAGTGCTTTTAAAATTGCTGGCTGAGGACCCCCTGGGAATGTGCCACGGACCCCTGGGGGTCCTCGGACCCCAGTTTGGGAAACACTGCTCCAGGGCATTTTTAGGGATCTTTTAAAGATATTGTCATTCGGAGCAGAGCAATGTTGCCACAATCGTTTCAATCAGATTATTTCAATATATCAGATGGGAGGGCATTCCAGGCCCGGGACGCGAGATATTTAAAAGACCGTCCACCGATCCGGGCGCGCCTAATAGCCGGGACCGTCGTAAGAGACAGAGACGCAGAACTCAAGGCTCTGGCTGGCAGATGAAGACCAATCCTCTTCCTCAGATAGCGGGGGCCAGTGCCATGAAGGGTTTTGAAAGCCATCGTGAGCGTCTTAAATTCAATGCGCGTCTGAATAGGCAGCCAATGAAGAGTGTGCAACAGACCGGTAGCGTGAGCGCGATGGCTGAGACCAAAAATCGCCCGAGCGGCCGAGTTCTGCACAATCTGCAGGCGCGATAGGAGAAACTTCGGAAGACCCAGATACAGGACATTGGCATAGTCCAGCCTAGATCCTATCAGGGCCTGCACTGTTGTTTTCCTATGGGCGATGGAAAGAAGGGGAAGAAATTTTCTAAGCATCTTCAAGACCCCAAAACACTGACCGACCAGGCTCATAATCTGCGGTTTAAAAGTGAGAAGGGTATCCATCTTAACACCGAGATTTTTTGCCACCAGTGCCGCATTAGAAGGGGGAAACATGTCCGTCGGCCACCAGGACTTCCAACAAGTATCTGGGGGACAACCGAAGAAGAGAACCTCGGATTTATCCGAGTTGCATTTGAGCTGATTATCTTGGAACCAGTTAAAAACCGCACCCAAGCAGCCTTTAATGAGATCACCATCAAAGTCCATATCTTTCTCACAGGAGAAGAGGAGCTGGGTGTCATCAGCATATGAGACAATCTGGGCACCAAAAGACTCAACCAGCGCCGCCAAAGGGGAAATATAGATATTAAAAAGAGTCGAGCTCAAAATTGACCCCTGAGGAACTCCCACATCCAGAGGCGGCACTGCCGCGGAGTACGGAGGTGCCCAGACTGTTTGTTGGCGGTTGGTCATAAAGGATGTAAACCAATTGAACACCGTTCCTCCAATACCAATCTCCTCGAGACGCGCCAATAGGCGGTCATGAGGAACGGTGTCAAACGCCGCCAAGAGATCAAGCAGTACCATCATTGCCTTCCCCCCAGAGTCCAGGACTTCCTTAATGGCCTCGGTCACCTCTAGCAGGGCCGTCTCTGTGCTCATATTAGCACGGAAACCGGATTGAGTGTGGTGCAAAACACCATGGGACTCAACAAAATGCGAGAGGACAGACTGAACATGCTTTTCTGCCACTTTTGCCAAGGCCGGGAGCAAAGAGATGGGTCGGTAATTAGCATGAATGGTATGATCCAAGGAGGGCTTCTTCAGGAGCGGAATGACCATCGCCCGTTTCCAAGTAGACGGTACTATCCCAGTTTCCAAGGAGCAGTTTAAGATGGGGTTAACCATAGGGTTAATAACATGGGCCACCTTGGCCAAAAACTTTGCAGGACAGGGGTCCAGAGGAGAGCCAGATCTCATTTTTAAAAGAATTTCCAGAGAAGCTTGAGGTTGAATAGGAGGAAAACTCGTCAAGCTGGGTTGTCCCTGGTCAGGCACATCAGACTGGATTTTAAGACAGGACAGTCCCCCCCGCTCAAGAGAGGGAAAAGTTGCATGAATATTCCTGATTTTGTTGGAGAAGAAGCTGGCTAGTTGTAAAACCCAAGATTCCGAGAAAGAACATTTAGGAGAAATGGCAGCTGGTGAAGTGAATTCTTTCACAATTGCAAAAATGTCTTTACTTGTATTAGCGGCTTCTTCAATCCTTTGAGCGAAGTAGACTTTTTTGGCTAGAGAGATTTCTTTGTGATACGCCTTGGTACAGGACCTATAGGCCTCCTTCAAAGGATCCAGATAGTTTGCACGCCAAGCTCTCTCGGACTTCTTGCAGAGCCTTCTGCTGGAATTAAGCGCATGCGTAAACCATGGGGCAGATGCACGCGCGGATTTCTTAAAGGACCGCTTAGGCGGGGCTAAGACCTCCAGACACTGCGCAAGCCATGTTTGAAAACAGATAAGGTCCAGTTCTAAATCCCCTGTAAGAGAGCAGGGGTGAGACAGCCGATATTGCTCAATCATTTCTTGTGTAACTCGGTGTGAAGGCCGTGATAGCCGGGGCTGACGACCGACATCTCTGCTAGTTACAGTGATCTTAGACTGAATCCTAAAAGTCAATAGAAGGTGGTCAGACCATAACACAGGAAGGGGGGGCGCAACTGAGATGGCAGAGGTAGAAAAAATCTGATCCAAAGTATGCCCCTTATTGTGAGTCGGCGACATTACGTAAGGTAATAGGCCCAGAGATGTAGTAGTATCTAGTATTTTAATAGTGTCTGCAGCATCCGTGTTATCAAAATGAACGTTGAAATCGCCCAGAAGAATAACGTGCTTAAATTGAACACTCATAGCTGAAATTACAGTGTCTAGCTCCTCATTAAAAGATCCCACAGGGCCTGGGGGTCTGTAAATCAACAGACCCACACAGGATTGAGCAGGTGAAAGTGTAAGGCAAAAACCCAGTGCTTCAACCCCGTGAATATCATCAGTGGGTATAATGGAGCACTCATAGCGTCTGTCTATTACTAGTGCCACTCCCCCACCCTTTCTTTTATTCCGGTCTTTTCTTAGTACATAATAATTGGAGGGCAGGACGTTAACTATATCTGGGCCTGATGTTTCGTCAAGCCATGTTTCAGTAAGAAAGAGACAGGCGGGCTTGAAGTCAGTAAGGAAGCTAAACAGATCCTGAGCATGTTTGCTCGCCGAACGAGTGTTCAGAAGAGCACAGCTAAAAAAGCAATCAGCCGAGCTATGCACCGTCGTTGAGATTGTATGTTGGCTAGGCTTGGTAGCGATTGACTCCGTCCAGTCACCCCTCAGTGACCACCCACAACCAGAGCAAAGAAAATTATCCCCGGCAGCTAGGTCACACACACTACAACTGCTATTCCGGCGCGTTCTTAAAGCTAGTAGCTGAGGGGCTGTGTACTCCGTGATTCCCATATGACAGGGACTCTCAAGGTCCCCAGCCCGGCCGCATACGTCCGCATCCGGGACGCTGACGGGCACAGACGGGCTTTCCTTAGGCGCTCCTTTGGCGCGGGAAAGGCGCCTCCGCAATGCGCGTCCGCTGCGCGGAGCCATCCCCGTCTAATTTTATACTTCCCGCCCGTGAGGCAGCAAGCCTAGTCCGCCGATTAGCGAGCCTGCCTCACTCAAGATGGCCGCCGTCCCAGTGCGAATATCCCGCTGTGCGATTGGCCAGCGAGAAGGTCGCCCGGAGAGCACAGCCGGAGGAAAGGAAAGTGGAGAGCTGCGAGCCCCCGATACCGGAGCAGGCAACTCCGCTGCCCGACTAGCGAGCCTGCCTCACTCAAGATAGCCGCCGTCCCAGTGCGAATATCCCGCTGCGCGATTGGCCAGCGAGAAGGTGGCCCAGAGAGCACAGCCGGAGGAAAGGAAAGTGGAGAGCTGCGAGCCCCCGATACCGGAGCAGGCAACTCCGCTGCCCCAAGGTAGGAGGCGAGTCCCCAGCCCCAAAGGAGGAGAGAGTGCAGTATAAGATCTCCCGGCTTTGCGCCTCAGGAGAGGAAAGCAGTAACAGAATAAAAAACAGTACACCCTACACAGTAAACAATACACAGTAAAAAATGTTTAAAATACAAATTTAAAAGACAGCGCGTTAAATGTGCAAAATAGGCAGTGGCTACACGCCGCCAAATAAAAGCTCACACTGAAGGCAGCCGCCCCGGTAGTATCAATGGCATAGATCTGATCAGAACAAGGCGAGGAAGCTAATTTTATACTTCCCGCCCGTGAGGCAGCAAGCCTAGTCCGCCGACTAGCGAGCCTGCCTCACTCAAGATGGCCGCCGTCCCAGTGCGAATATCCTGCTGCGCGATTGGCCAGCGAGAAGGTCGCCCGGAGAGCACAGCCGGAGGAAAGGAAAGTGGAGAGCTGCGAGCCCCCGATACCGGAGCAGGCAACTCCGCTGCCCCAAGGTAGGAGGCGAGTCCCCAGCCCCAAAGGAGGAGAGATTGCAGTATAAGATCTCCCGGCTTTGCGCCTCAGGAGAGGAAAGCAGTAACAGAATAAAAAACAGTACACCCTACACAGTAAACAATACACAGTAAAAAATGTTTAAAATACAAATTTAAAAGACAGCGCGTTAAATGTGCAAAATAGGCAGTGGCTACACGCCGCCAAATAAAAGCTCACACCGAAGGCAGCCGCCCCGGTAGTATCAATGGCATAGATCTGATCAGAACAAGGCGAGGAAGCTAATTTTATACTTCCCGCCCGTGAGGCAGCAAGCCTAGTCCGCCGACTAGCGAGCCTGCCTCACTCAAGATAGCCGCCGTCCCAGTGCGAATATCCCGCTGCGCGATTGGCCAGCGAGAAGGTGGCCCAGAGAGCACAGCCGGAGGAAAGGAAAGTGGAGAGCTGCGAGCCCCCGATACCGGAGCAGGCAACTCCGCTGCCCCAAGGTAGGAGGCGAGTCCCCAGCCCCAAAGGAGGAGAGAGTGCAGTATAAGATCTCCCGGCTTTGCGCCTCAGGAGAGGAAAGCAGTAACAGAATAAAAATCAGTACACCCTACACAGTAAACAATACACAGTAAAAAATGTTTAAAATACAAATTTAAAAGACAGCGCATTAAATGTGCAAAGTAGGCAGTGGCTACACGCCGCCAAATAAAAGCTCACACCGAAGGCAGCCGCCCCGGTAGTATCAATGGCATAGATCGTATAACCTCGAGAAATCGGAAACCTCGTTGTTGCAAAACTATCTCAGTTCAGTCCAAATCACATTTATTTGGTCATAGTAAATAGACCATAAAACATATATAAAAAGTAAACCATTGAATAAATCATACCAATTTAAAACTGCACCCCCCAGAGTGGAAATCATG
Organism: Triturus cristatus; assembly: GCF_964204655.1. Lineage (NCBI taxonomy): Eukaryota > Metazoa > Chordata > Amphibia > Caudata > Salamandridae > Triturus > Triturus cristatus. The sequence goes on from NC_140591.1 coordinate 801,376,750, forward strand.
TTACACTAAGAATAGAGTCCTGAAGGATCAATTCCAAATGCATTGCTGCATAAATGAGACATCAGCCATAAAATACTTATAATACATAGATTAAAAAGACAGTTCTACTGGGAGAAGGCTGTGCAATGAAATACTGAAAGACTAGATTCGAATTGGTAACAAGACATTTAAATGTTATTCTTATTCGATTTCCTTGTCTTAAGCACCATCCGCAAAAAAGGCATAAACAGTAAAGCAATCTCCTCGGTTGTTAAGGACTGTAGAAGATTCAAAGCAACTATGCAGCGATGCAGGGAGTGCCGGTTAAAAATATTTTAAAACCTTGGATCTATAAGTGGCATAAAAAGTGTAAAAAACATAGCATGTAAAGTGCTTTGGACTGACACCTCATCACACAGGCAAGGCACTAAATTCGGCGACCAGTCTTTGCACTGGGAAAATGTGACTAATCGGTGAAATATGTTACGGCGAAACCCAAGCAGAATAAACTGCATAAAGTTCTGTGCGTCAATAACACTGTTATAGTCATTTCGATGTATTAATTAAGTTTTTGTGTTTTCTTTGCTTAAGTTGACCATTTGGGCCTGTCACAAGATGGCTGCTGACTGAAGCCTAACTAGATTTATGACGACACTAATGGAACAATGGAGAAGGGTGCCTGCCATGACTTCAGCGACCATGTCCCCTGTGTGACCGGAGAAGCTATGCGTGTGAAGGTCATCTGGGAAACATGCCAAGGCCCCTGAAAGAGGAAGAAAAGTATCGAACGTTCGTTGAATATGAACTTTCCTGATTAATAGATACTTTCTCCAGCTGGGAAAACTTCCCCATTTAATGAAATTAAATGTATCTTCGATGGACCAATTAGGATTCGAGAAACCATTGAATGAAACTTTGTATATGTAAATTTTAGTATAAATATTGGTAGACTAGAGAGGGTCTAGGGTCGTCATTTCGAGAGTTTCCTGACGCGTCACTACTGAACGTCATGCTGACAGAGAGGACTGTGACTGACGGATAGAACGAGACTCTGTTGATTTCCAGTGAGGACGGTTTTCTGACTTAGAGACGACAGATAGTCAGAATAGGTAAATATGACAAAGATGAATTTGATTTATTAGGATTTAACCTGATTTTGATTTAGATAAAATGAAATATTGATTTAAAATTCAAGTGTTGGGTTGTTATTTCAATGAAATGTGTATTTTGTGAATAATGGAGTGTTAAGTTTATTAAACCAACTCAACTAAATGATCGATCGCCAGAATAGATGGAAGTAATAGAAAGGTAATTCAGGGAAGGTGTTATTTCCATCTTAAAAGACAAGTTGTAGATCGGGAAAGAACTCCAGAAGAATCTCCCTCTTTGGTACAGTACGGATAGGTTGATGAAGAATGAATGTTGGTGTTATGGGCCCCACCAGCGTGTGATGTGCGTGTGTGCGTGTGACTGTGAAATCATCCTGTCCGTGGAAGCCTAGATGAATCGAGAAGCCCGATCTGCATCAGTTTTTCTTGGTAGCAGTATGATGGTTTTTATTGTTTTGGTTTAATGATTTTTGCCTGTATATATAGCTTATTGATTATTGATTGGTATTGATATATGTACTAACACTATATGTTGAAGTGGTGTTGAGTTCTATGTAGTCTGTGCAGCTTCTGGGATGTAGGAAGTCGGTAAACAGTTCCGTAGTAGGGCAGAGGTAAGCGCTGCTCTCGGAAAGGCGGAATTGTTGTTGCCCTGTAGGTACACAGGGAAAAACGTGTAACAATTGAAGTTGCGCGTCGCACTGTCTGGGTTCGATTCGGTGACATCGCCGTGTGTTGCCATTAGAGACATTTTCCGTGTGAGAGACGTGTGTATGATAGCGAAGGTTACCTGTGAAATTCTGGTCTTAGGTACCAGGGATCCAACTGGCATTCCGATAATGCTTATCACTGGAGAGGTAATAGGTATTCTCTGAGCTTGTTAGAAGGACAGGGCAGAGGTAAGCGCTGCTTTGTTAACGTATGTCATAATTCTGTAGTAGGACAGACTGTTCGCTGTTCTCGGGAAAGACAGGATTCTGTGTGAATGTACTACATTTTCTTGTGTGAAAGTGCGTGAATGAAAAAGGCATTCCGGTTAATTGCTAAACTCTGGTTTTATTTCTCAGGAGCATTGCGTTTCCAACCATGTGTCTTAATTCTGGAGAAACAGTTAATTGATGCTTGATAGAAGGGTGAAGTGGAGGGATGTGCTACTTTATCAACGGAAGTAACGATTCTGTAGTAGGGCAGAAGAGAGCGCTGCTCTCGGGAAAGGCAGAATTCTCGTGGGAAAGGTCTATTGCTATTCTTTGGTTAGCGAAGCGGACAATGGAGATGTTTATATGTTGTAACTAACAGGATTGTGAAAACTGAAACAAAGTCTACCGAGTAGTTTTGTACAGGAGGGGTAGACGGGAGATAGAAGTCAGGAGCAGGAGCTGCTGCAGCGACTGCTGACGTCAGAAAAACCGCGCTGGGATAGGACAGTGGGTTAGAACAGCAGAAATGCCCTGATTGGTGCGTTAGCGTGTGCCGTGCTCGGATTGGAAGAAGTACAGGGTGACGTAGACGCTCCAGGATTGGTGCGTTAGTGTGAGTCGCGCTGGGATTGGAGATTATTACAGTGACGTGGACGCTCCAGGATTGGTGCGTTAGTGTGAGTCGCGCTGCTATTGGACTAAAAGACCGTACAGTTGAAAAGGGAGACTAGAGAATAGAAGATGTATTATTCAGGCGAAAAGAAGAAAAGATCCTTATTCAGTAGAATAAAGGGGTGGTTTGTGAAAGACAAGGAGATTGTGACAAGGGAAGGACACTTACTTGCTCCGGCGAAATCGCCCGCATCCTTTATGGTTGCGAAATATGGATATCATACTTGTATTTGGTTAGACAACTGGGTAAAATACACAAAAGATGACGGAGTTTTAGCTTTCCCAGAACATGGCTCATCTAATCTGGCCATACTGAGAAATTTGCGAGAGCGGATGTTGTGCTTAGAGCCGCGTTAATAGGTACCGATACACATTTGGGCGACAGTATGATCGTGAAACTCATAGCGACCGAATGAGGAGATGGCGAGACGCAAGTATGACTGAAGGACTGTTTCCCGTAAGAGCTATAGGGGAGACAGAAGGGAGAAAGTGTGTTGAGAAGAAAAACCATATAGAACCTAGGAGATATGGAGCGAACGAAGTTGAGGATGATGTCCTAGATGACATGTTTTACAAAAATCCACCGCCATACAGACAGGAACCAGATTCATCTACCCAAAGTACACCCATGAGAGATACTATGCGAATCATTAAAACAGAGATCCCGACCCCAGAAGTGAAAAGAAGTATTTCCATTAGGGAGAGGGAAAAAGAAATGGAATAAAAAGCTGATAGTGAAAAATCAATGGAATTAGCAAAAACCACACTGGAATTAACCGAGAAAATCAGGGAATTGACTAAAAACCTAGAAGCAGTTACAGTCCCTGTAACAATAGGTCCCGTAATGCCCATTTTTGAGAAGCAGAAAGAGAGTGAACATGGTTTAACAGTTCCATATGTGAACAATAGACAGATGGTCCAGCCAGAACAAACCCCAATGAGAACAAGGGAAAACCCGTGGAGACATACAATGTGTGAAGGTGAATTGAATGTGACAAATAATCCGTTTTTAAATCCTGAGTTCATAGAAAGGAGCAGAATGACAGGAGAAACAATATTAGAACCACAAAGAATAACAGAACATGGAAATGTAGAGAAATCCACAGTAATCACTGCAGATGAATTGAGTGAATGGATGAAGGGCTTACAGGGAAAAGAAAAAGAATCACAGACGATTGATGTGGCTAAATTACGCATGGTACTAGAAGAGTTAATAGTAGGAACGATCCCCATAGAGAAGCTGAGAAATTACCAGGACGAGGAGTTGCTATTTTTGTGCAAGAGTGTCACTTGGAGAGCAAAGAACCTACATGATAGGTTAGAAGAAATAGCGAGTGAGATGGGAATTGACATGGACAGGGTAACAGCTTTAGAAAAGCCTTACCGAGTGGATTTCACGGATAAAGATATTGAAAACATGAATACTACCGGACGGATAGGACAGATCAGAGACATAATCACAGTGTTGAGAAAATGGGGAGATGTAGATAAATGGAAAAGTAGGTGGTACAGGAAACGAGATGATACCTCAGACAGAACTTTTCCAGCAATTCCTGTGAGAGAAAAAGAGAAGGTAGTTGCAGAATTCCCCATGAGAGAGATACCTGGAGGAGGATATGTGCATGTCCCATGGACGAGACAGGACATTTTGTCATTTACCAATGACTTTCCTCGTTTACGAGAGAAACCGGTTGAGTGGTACAGACAAGTAGACAGATTTGTGAGGTTGTCAAAGGTACTGTGGATTGATCTGAATAGCCTATTTGATATAATAGTGCCAGCAGATTTATGGGCAGAATGTAAAATTGTCATAGATTGGCCTACTAAAGAATACCCGAGAGATCCCAAAACAGGAGCACCAGACCCCGAGGTAATGAAGAAATATGAACAGGTTATGGTATTTTTGAAAAATAAAGTACCTCCTAAAGAAACAGACTGGGTAAAGATAGACCGAACACACCAGGAAACAAAAGAATCAGTCCATGCTTATTATGAAAGGCTAATACTAGCTTTCAAGCAGTTTAGCGGAGATGAGAATCTTGGTGAAAAGGACCTGAGTCATTTTGTGTATAGATTTGTTTATGGTTTACGTCCTGAAATCAGCGAAATGATAAAGCAGCACACGGTGGACTGGCAGAGTAAGAAGATTGATGAGATTCTGAGACATGCTAAGTATTTTAGTGATGAGATTGAAGCAAAGCAACGGAAGTTGAAGGAAAAGGCAATGTGGGCACAGGTGAAAGTTGCAGAAAGACAAGAAGCTCAGTTAGTCGAACAAGCTAATAACCCAGGAAACAAGCAAAGATTTGGCCCAGGAAAAGGGAAAGGTAATATAGAAGAAGCCAAGAAGAAGTTTCCCTGCCACAATTGCGGTAGGTTAGGGCATTGGAAATCCGAGTGTAAGGACCCTCCAAATACTGACAATGAAAATCCCTCATTGAATCCACAGGTGCAGTGTGAGGGGAGTGGCCAACAGCAGCGACAGCAGAAGGCTGTTAAACCACAGAATCAGGTGCCAAAACCACCTTTTCCGCAAAGCAGAAGTAAGCAGAGGTATAGTGCGGAGACAGGATTCTACGATGAAGAGCAGGTAAACAAACCACATCCCGCAAGCGCTGTTTCACAATATTGGTTGTGAAATGACGAGAGTGATTCAGAGGAAAATTTCTGACGGTGCCGAAGGGAGGAAGAAGAGTGCGTGCTTGGCGCATCTCTAGAAATAGACCAGACAGGACCATTTGTGGATGGAAAGATTAATGATGAGAACATTACTTTTCTAGTCAACACTGGGGCTACACGATCAACTGTCAGGTTAGCTGATGTAAAGAATCTTCCTCTCTCGGATGAAACAATCCAAGTAGTTGGTGTGTCAAACACACAGATTAGAACATACCTTACAGAACCAGTAAATGTTAAAATAGGGAAATTCTCAGAAACGCACCGCTTTGTGGTGTGTGATACCAGTCCTGTGAACTTGTTAGGAAGGGACCTGTTGTGCAAGATGAATTGCACGATATTCTGTACTCCCGATGGAATAGCTTTTGAGACACCAGATGAGGATGTCCTGTATAAAATGACCATAGCTAACAGAGAGAATGATGTTTCTGAAACATATGCCATATTCAATCCAGATGAATTACCCCCAGAATTAAAACAGACAGTGAAGGCAGGAGTTTGGGATTTTACTGGAGAAGATGTGGGACTTATGAGGAATGTGGATCCAGTAAAGATTGCTGTAAGAGAAGGAGTAGTTTATCCAAACATTCCCCAGTACAGATTGACACCTGAGATAATTGAAGGAGTAACTCCGATAATTGAGAAAATGATTCAGCAAGGAGTTCTAAGGGAAATCATGAGTAGCCCATGTAATTCACCTACAATGGGACTGAAGAAGCCAAATGGGAAGTTCAGAATAGTAAAAGATTTGAGAAAAGTTAACAAAATTGTTGTGTCATGTTGTCCGATTGTACAAAATCCGTCAGTGATTTTGCATCAGATTCCCCATGATGCAGAATGGTACACTGTGATTGATTTGTGTCATGCTTTCTTTTCAATCCCGTTACATCATGACAGCCAGCCAATTTTTGCATTTCGGTTTGGAAACCGTATTTTGGCATGGTGCAGAATCCCACAGGGGTACACAGAGAGCCCCTCAATATTTAATCAGTTGTTGAAGAAATCTCTGGCAAGATTAACAATGCCTGAAAATTCAGTCTTGGTTCAGTACATCGATGACCTGCTTGTGGCATCGAAAACTCGTGAAGCTTGTGAAGCAGACACAATAGCGTTAATGAATCATTTGGCAGATGGAGGACTGAAAGTGTCCCCAGCAAAATTGCAATTCTGTAAGAAGGAAGTACAATACCTAGGACACAATATTGAAAAAGGACAGAGAAAAATAGCAATAGACAGAATCAGAATAATCAAAGGAATGAGAGCCCCTATGACACAAAGAGAGGTGAGAATGTTCCTAGGAATGGTTGGCTATTGTCGTCAGTGGATACGTAACTTCTCCCTGATTGCCAAACCATTGGTAAAATTGACAAAAAGTGAGGTGAAAGACCCTCTTGAATTAAACAAGGAAGAATTGGCAGCATTTAAACAATTGAAAGACAGTCTTTGTGAATCACCTGCGCTGGGTATGCCAGACTATGAGAAGGAGTTCGAGTTGTACTGCAGTGAGAGGAATGGATGTGCACTCCCAGTGTTGATACAGAAACATGGAAGACTTCGGAAACCAGTTGCCTATTTCTCATCCATGCTGGATCCAGTGGCTGTAGGGTTGCCAGGATGTCTGAAAGCAGTAGCTGCGACATGTCGCAGTCTAGAGCAAAGTGAAGGAATTGTGATTGGATATCCAGTAAAAGCGTATGTACCTCATGATGAGTGGCGATCCTTTTAACAAGGAGCCGAACACAGTTCATGTCACATAGTCGGCTGACTAAGTATGAAAAAGTCATACTAGGTGCAACAAATGTGAGTCTTGAGAGATGTGTGAATGTGAATCAATTTCAATGGGGCGACATCTCACCCCAACCAGTCGCACAGCTTCATTGTGCCTACCTCGGCAACTTGTTCAAGAACATACTCCTTTTTAATTCCAACTTTATACTTCTTAGTCTTACTCATTATTCTTCATTTCAACATGCTTGAATTCCACAAGCGGAGTGATCATGCAATTTCCTAAATTTCTGATGTTCCCACCGTGCCCATCCGGACCTCTCTGTAAGAACACGACTTAAGCATACTTCTTTCAGGGCAGTGTTAAATCGTTAAAACCCAATGCATTTCGTGCATAAAAGCACTTCTTCAGGGGTCACTACAATCAATAAAAACAGTCACCAGTTAATAAAATCACTGTTGTTGCACATGTATTCTAATTTATGCTCAGCTATTTCAGTGCATTGTGCGCAAAACGATCTTTTTATTTAAATAAACGAAACCCATCCTTTCTACCGAACCAGCAACAGCTTTCACTTTAAGCATGAAACGTGAGATTCACTCCTCTCACTCCCTCCTGCTTGTGTCACTTACTCCCTACATACTAATTCAGCCCTCGTACTTTACCCGATTCCATAACAGTATCAATACAGTGTACCTCACTTAACGTCTCTCCTCATCCCGTTCTGTTTATAAACCCTTTTCTGAACTTTTTGTGCTCCATCAGTGTGTTCGCTTTTAGTGAGCCTTTTCCTATGCATCCAACTTTAATAATACTTTCGATTTAGTCCCCTCAAAACAATTCATACTGCGAACCATGCACGTACCTGCTCTGAGCTGTTAAAAACCTTCCATCCTCCGAGCGACTGCAACACAAACTTATCACCGCCCCTCCTTTCCTCTCACTTATAACCCTTTCTTCTCCCCGCCCGCTTCTCACACTAATTACGAATTTCCTGCTCTTTCAACATTATAATTGCTAATGTCTGATGCTGTTGCATTGAAAAACTACATTCCCCACAAACCCATTTGTGGCAACCTTAGAACCCAAATGAAAGTCTTGTAATTTAAAACAGTTTCTGTATTATAAACACAACTGTTCCACATGATGTAATGTCCATTTCCTGATCGTTTAAATTCTGTCCATAATGAATCACGATGTAATTCCCAAGCGAGTGGACTACCGCATTTTTTCTCCTTTATGATGTTTCAATCATTTGGGTGCTATCCCGATGCTGGGCATTCTGTATAAATCATCAAATATAGAGACAGGATGCACAATGAAGCTGTGCGACTGGTTGGGGTGACTCCCCAGTCTGCACGCAAAGAAAAGAAAACTGAGAAAACAGTGAAAAAGCTTTGAAAGTGAAAAGGAAAAGGTGTGCATCCTGTCTCTATATTTGATGAATGTGAATCCAGCCACATTATTGCCAGATGCTGAAAGAGTGGAGGTAAGAGATGATGTTGATCACGATTGTTTGGATGTGCTTGATTTCTGTACAAAACCCAGACCTGACATAAAAGATTTGCCATTATCAGAAAGTGACCAAGTGTTGTTTGTGGATGGATCATGTCTAACAACAGATGAAGGATTGCTGAGTGCAGCATATGCAATTTGTACAGTTTCAGAAGTTTTGGAAGCATCACACTTGAAAGGAGTTAAATCCGCTCAAGTAGCAGAATTAATGGCATTGACAAAGGCATGCAAAATTGGGAAGAATGTGAGAGTGACTGTGGTAACTGATAGCCAATATGGCTTCGGAGTTGTCCATGACTTTGGCCAACTTTGGCTGCAAAGAGGTTTCCTGACCTCCAGTGGAACTCCAATAAAGAATGCAGAAGTGATTGGAAAATTGATTGAAGCAATACAGTTGCCAAAAGAACTAGCAGTTGTAAAATGTGCTGCTCATGGCCAAGGTAGTGATTATATCACTACAGGGAACCGTTACGCCAATGATATGGCTCAGTATTGTGCACGCAACGGATATTCAATTAATCGGGGAAAGTAAAAGGAAGTGGTTTCTTGCTCCTTAATGTTTACTAACGTTGTAGGAACATGGGAAGAAGTGAGGCAGTTGCAGGATGAAGCAGGAGATGAAGAAATGAAACAGTGGGTAAAGGCAGGTTGTGCCCCAAGAGAGAAAGACCATGTATGGGTCTACAGGGATGGAAGACCAGTAATACCAGATAGCATGATGTCAACAATTGCAAGGATGTATCATGGCCAGGGACACCTAGGAAGAGATGCCATGATAAGAGCGTTTAAGCAGACCTGGTACAATGCAAAATTCAGGTTAATAGCAGAAAGTCTCTGTCAAAGATGCCTGATATGTCAGCAATACAATCCTGGAAGGAAAACAGTGGTGAGCCTAGGCACAATAGGCCGAGAGGGAGGACCCTTCACCAGAATGCAAATTGATTTCATTGAAATGCCTCCTTGTAATAGATTGAGGTATGTCTTGGTGGTAGTCTGCCTGTTCTCCAGGTGGGTGGAAGCATTTCTAACAAGGAGAAATGATGGATTCACAGTGGCTAAGCTATTGTTAAGAGAATTCATCCCAAGGTTCGGGTTTCCAGTGACCATGGAATCAGACAGAGGAAAACATTTCCATAACGAACTAATGAAATTGATCTGTGAAGCATTGAGTGTACAGCAAAAACTACATTGTGCCTATCGACCAGAGGCTTCTGGTGTGGTTGAACAAATGAATGGTACAATCAAAAACAGAATAGGGAAAATGTGTTTAGCCACAGGAATGAAATGGCCTGATGTCTTGCCTCTAGTTCTAATGACGATTAGGTCTACTCCAGACAGAGCTACAAGTTTGAGTCCTCATGAAATTATCATGGGACGCGCCATGAGGCATGCGTTTGTTCCAGTCAACAAGTTGATGACAATAACTGATGACATGATTTTGGATTACTGTAAAGGCCTGGCTGACGCAGTCCATTCTGTGTTTCACCAGGTTGGAGCGGATGCCACCACACTTGAAAGAAAACCAGCCCATGATCTGAGCCCAGGGGACTGGGTGAGAATTAAAGTCCACAGAAGAAGAAATTGCTTGGCCCCAAGGTGGGGAAGACCAAGGCAAGTTGTAGTAGTTACAACAACTGCTGTGAAGTGCGCTGGACTGAAGAACTGGATTCATGCAAGTCACACCTTGAGAGTTCCAAGTCCAGGTGACAGCATTGGCAAAGAATATTTTGATTCAGAATCGAGTGCTGATTCAGATGATGAAAAAATAAGAGCAAAAGAAAATCCTGAAAGGGGGGAGAAAAGGCCAAAACCAGTTCAAACCCCACGAGAGGAGATTCTGAGAAAAAGACTGCAAATTTCAGATATAAGTTCAGATTCTGGAGACGAGCAGGTGGTACCAAGTACCAGTGGTGAACACAAAAAGAAGAAGAAGAAAGAAAAGAACACCTCAACAGAAGTGACTTCTACACCAGATGAGGGAGTAGGAGAAAATCCACCTGAAATAATTCTTGAAGAAGAAGAAGGGACAGGTACAGAGAGAGAGGGACAGATTGCGGAAACCCCTCGAGGAGGTGTAGGGACAACCAACACTGAGTTAGGTGAAGGGACAAGTAGCCAGCAGGAAGATTGCGTGTCGGAGACCTGAGGAGGGACAGAAGTAGGGAAAACACAAGAGGTGGAAAAAGAAGCTGTTGAAGGTGAAAAGCAAGTTGAGACAGAATCTGAGGACAGTGAAAGTGGAATACCAGAAGGTCGAGTTCTGAGAAAGAGAACTTGGATCGAGGAGAAAAATAACAAAGAAAGTAAACCAAGAAGAAGTGCTAAAGGAGATCTTTGGCCCAACAAGATAAAAAGACTGAGATATCGATTGACACGAGTTAATCCCTCAAAGGCTGAACAAGTGAATGAAGTGACAAGCCAAAACCAAGCAAAAGAGGGAGAGACAGAAGTGTCTGAAGAAAACAAAAGAACAAGAAAGCCAAACCAGAAGTATAAGTCACCTGAATGGACGTATGTGGCACTACCTGAACAAGGAGAAGAGGTAGATGGTCAAGGAAATCCAGAGGAGACTTTGCTGAAAGTGGTTGAAGAAGAAAAAGCTGAAGGAATCCTGAGAGTTATCTTGTCCGATATTGGAGAAGAAGCGGAGAATCAGGAATTTCTGTTTTTGCCTGACGAGAAGGAAGTGAAAAACGATGAGATGCCAAGCTGAGTAATCCTGTGAAAGCATTGGGAAGAGGAGAGTAAAGAGACTAAAATTAGAAGTTGAAGAACTGGAATAACCTGCTAAGTGTTGAGTGTCATAAAGTAGAAGAGCTCAGTAGTGGAGTAGCAGAGGCTAAGTCAAAAGACACGGTCTATTTAACAAAATGGCTAACATAGAGGATAACAAGAGTAGATGCATCTTTTTGAAAAGATGGTGTAAAATGTGCTGTTGCTGTACTGGATTATTAATGCTTCTTTGGAGCGTACTGGCTCTACTGATCTCTTTCAAAGTAACTTTAGATACATTAGAAGGACATACTGAGAATGTGACTAATATAGGGAAGAGTTCACAAAAGATAGTTCCGATAAGAACTACCACAGAACATATACATAAGGATAGGTCTATAACTGATTTTTCTAGTAATGTGTTTTCAAAATTATTGTATGAATATGTAAAAATAATGGATGTAAGGGATTGCTATGTATGTATGCAGTTACCTGCCTCTGTATCAGAAGGAGTGACTTATCATCACCTTCCAGCAACTTATGGAATAACATGTACTGTGCTAACAAGTATATTTTATCAATTAGGGAAATTAGAATATAATCTGTCAAACGTAGATAACATTCTTGGACAATTGCCCATGAATAATGAGCTAAATCCAGCTAAAACTGCTAATGTGTTAGGTGAAATTTATATAGAAACTAAAGAGCTAACATTAGATTACATTTTTAGAAATAATTTAACTTGCAGTTTGAAGAAGGAAGAGAGAACGTTCTTGGATATGGTTGAGGAAAGAAGGTTAAAAATGCACAAGAAAGCAAAAGAAAGTAAAGGGAGTGAAACTATGTGGGACATAAATAAAGGAAAAGAACTGAAAAATGGTGTTAGTCCGACAGTGGCTATAGACACTCCACAGAAAGGAAGATTATGTATTATGAGGGAAAGGTCTCAATATGATTATTATTATATAGGGACTAGTAAGTGCCATGATACCTATTTTATTGCAACAGGATGGGGATTCAAAGGTGGAGAAGATCCAGTTTTTCCTGGATTATATTACATTTGTGGGAACAAGGCTTATTACAGGTTGCCTGACCATTGGTATGGCACATGTTATGTTGGCCTGGTCTTTCCAAAAATCTTTCATATGGACAGAGTAGAAAATAGTAGACCAAATAATTTCCTAATGCGCAGTAGAAGAGAAACTTGGCTAGAAATAGTAGGTGATATTTTTGGAGCATTAATACCAGCAGTGGGAATATCTTTGAATGTAAATAATATTCGTAAATTGTCAACCATAGTGGATCGCTTGTCAACAAGCACCGCTGGAGGTTTTCTTTTGGTAAATACTGAAATGGTTGCTATGCGTGCTATGATTATGCAAAATCGACTTGCCCTTGATATCTTATTGGCAAAAGAGGGTGGAGTCTGTGGAATGCTGAAAGTTCAACATTGTTGTACTTACATTCCAGACGAAAGCAAAGATCTAAAAGTTTATATCAAAAATATTACAGAATTGCATGATGAAATAGTACCACTGGAAGCTGAAACTATCTGGACTAAAATGAGTAATAAAATGGCTGCTATTAAGAATTTCTGAACTAGACTAGGTAGTAATAAACTAGGGAAAATATTATTTCCACTAACGTGTGTGATTTTCGTATTATTAATATTTAGACTAGGGTGTATGTGTTGTAGACATAGAAGAAATAAAAGGAAAATTAAACGAGATATTATTAAAAAGAAAGAAAAGAAACAAGAAAGAGAATTTGAAGAAATTGAGTTGGAGGAGTGGAAGGAGAGTATGTATGACAAAGCTAAAAGAACTGATGAAGGGGAAACCAGACTATAATTGAGCAAGAAAACATTTTGAATTTCCGTAAAAGGGGAAACACAAATTGAATTTGTGGGTTTTGTTTTGTGGTGATAAAATCACCAAAAGGGGGGATTGATGGAGCGGGTAGTTTGTTTTCTTTTTATATACCCAATCCATTTTCGTATGTCTTTATTAAAATTACTTATGATTAATTATAATGATTAATAGTTTGATGGTTTGATATTAACCAACCTTATTAACGGAAAGAATACACGTGGGAATGCAATTGCATGGCTAAAATAACTAGTGTACTAAGTTGTATGCATATTAAAATGATAAACGTTGCTTAAAGTGATGTTATATGTGATTTTCGCTTAAATATTTAAGTATTAATGGCTTTGGATGTCGCATATGGCTAGATAAATGCATACACATAAGGGTTTTAGCAAGGGAATAACACTGTTATAGTCATTTCGATGTATTAATTACGTTTTTGTGTTTTCTTTGCTTAAGTTGACCATTTGGGCCTGCCACAAGATGGCTGCTGACTGAAGCCTAACTAGATTTATGACGACACTAATGAAACAATTGAGAAGCGACCATGTCCCCTGTGTGACCGGAGAAGCTATGCGTGTGAAGGTCATCTGGGAAACATGCCAAGGCCCCTGAAAGAGGAAGAAAAGTATCGAACTTTCGTTGAGTATGAACTTTCCTGATTAATAGATACTTTCTCCAGCTGGGAAAACTTCCCCATGTAACATAATGAAATTAAATGTATCTTTGATGGACCAATTAGGATTCGAGAAACCATTGAATGAAACTTTGTATATGTAAATTTTAGTATAAATATTGGTAGACTAGAGAGGGTCTAGGGTCGTCATTTCGAGAGCTTCCTGACGCGTCACTACTGAACGTCATGCTGACAGAGAGGACGGTGACTGACGGATAGAACGAGACTCTGTTGATTTCCAGTGAGGACGGTTTTCTGTCTTAGAGACGACAGATAGTCAGAATAGGTAAATATGACAAAGATGAATTTGATTTATTAGGATTTAACCTGCTTTTGATTTAGATAAAATGAAATATTGATTAAAAATTCAAGTGTCGGGTTGTTATTTCAATGAAATGTGTATTTTGTGAATAATGGAGAGTTAAGTTTATTAAACCAACTCAACTAAATGATCGATCGCCAGAATAGATGGAAGTAATAGAAAGGTAATTCAGGGAAGTTGTTATTTCCATCTTAAAAGACAAGTTGTAGATCGGGAAAGAACTCCAGAAGAATCTCCCTCTTTGGTACAGTACGGATAGGTTGATGAAGAATGAATGTTGGTGTTATGGGCCCCACCAGCGTGTGATGTACGTGTGTGCGTGTGACTGTGAAATCATCCTGTCCGTGGAAGCCTAGGGGAATCGAGAAGCCCGATCTGCATCACAATGGAATGCGCTGGACAAGTACATGAAACCCAGGTACAAATCACCATGCTTGGCAATTGTGTATTTCCCCAGGAAGTGACACAGATTTATGCACTAGTCTTCTGTCCCCATCCCTCTCCTAAACCCATGCTGGATATCTGTTCAACACCGCTCTCCTCCACCGAGGGTTCCAAATGACATAGCAGCATGCGACCCAGCACCTTCACAGTTGAATCCAGGAGGGAACTAGGGCGAAAACAGCTAGGGTACTTCTGATTCCCCTTCTTGAAAATTGGGACAATAAGAGATGCAGACCAAGAAGAAGCTTCGTGGATCAGCTCACTGCTCTGAGAATGTTGGCATTGAGAGTGGCCCATAGTTCAAGATTGTTCTAAAAAAGGTCCAGGGGACCCTGTCCGGACCAGGAGCTTTACAGCTTGGGCTGGCCTTAATGGCCATGGTCACTTCTTCCAGCGAGACGCAGTACTTGGGATGGAAGAGCTAACTTTGCCCGGTCCGTTGGAATAAACTTCCCCGAAAAAAGCTGCCCAATGGTGGCCAGAAATGGCAGAATCGATCAGGGGTGCATCATTCTCTTTATGAAATGGCGGATTAGTAATAGACCAAAAGGCCTATGCGAAGCTTCCTGGAGATCCTTCCAGACTTCTCAGGGTTTCTTTCCAGGCAGTGATCGCTCTTTTACATAACTTCTTGCAGCATGCAACCTCAACAGCTGACCTGGGCTGAGTATGGAGTGAAACCATCAGCTCTTTATGGCACTTTGAACATGATGCGTCCAACAAAACCTTTGCCCTCCCAGAGCTCACGTGGGACGCCTTAAATTGTGCACGAGACACTGCTTCCGAGAGGTTGGTAAGTGCGATTTTAATGCTGACTGCTTCGGCCGCTGCATCTATGCAGACCTCAAATAAGGCAGGATTGCCTTTGACTAACTGAGATGTGAATCTATCAGATTAACAAACTCCCACTTAATACAGGTGCTCTTACTCTTATTAGCAGTGACATCAGTGATTCTCCTGGAGATGCCCATCTGAGCCTGCCAGCCACTAATATCAATTAAAAGACTTTAGGGAAGAGGCTCGCTCATGACGAGGTTGTGTTTAGACTGCACCCCTGCCCTAGCAATTAGACTATGGGACAATAAAATTAAATCAATTCAAAATGGTGGTCAGAATCACAAAGGTTTAGTGCTGGGTTAGGGTTGGTATGGGAAAGTATTGCAAAGCAGTGTGAGAATGCTGCTTTGCATTACTGTGCGTCAATGGGGGCATTACATGGGTGATACATGGGCGTTCCCATGCAGACACCCATACTTTTTTATGCAAAACCCCATCTACTAACATTAGTAGACAGGGTCTAGCACCAGAAATTAGGCAGCTCAAAAGCTGGTGTTAAAAAGTTAAATGTTTTCATTTCTCCTTGCTTTTCTGACTTTGAGTGTGCTGCACTGCACAGCACACGTGCAAAATAGGAAAAGGTTTTAAACATGTCTAGCCATAGTATTTTGTACAGAAAGGGTACCCTGCCAGTAAAAATCCTTTGGTAGACCCAGGCACACACCCTAGAACTATGGCGCTAAGGGGTGTGCCTGGCGCACAGTGGCACAAATCAGCGCCAACGCTAGGGTAAGGGGAGGAAAGTACCATATCTCTGTGAATATGGCACTCTCCTGCTCTCTCCCTGTTGCGCAACTCAGCCTCTTTGGAAGTTGCATGACACCTCTGTGAATCTGGGCCAGTATCTTAGAAGCTTTGCGCTGTGCAAAAAAAAGAAAAAACAGGGCAAATGCATTTGCATCATTTTGTAATGGGAAATGCAACAAACAGTGGGGCTTATTTACAAAAGCCCCTTGCGCTACTTTTGCGTAATTTTTCCCATGTAAAAATGATGCAAAAGTGGCGCAAGAGGCTTGTAAATAAGCCCCAGTATTTTTCTCAGGAAGATTGGCACAAAAGTGGAATCACATTCTTGCCCTGTTTACATGTTAAGATGTAGAGAAAATGTATGTCTCCACTTTTAAAATGTAAAACGTGGTATACGTGTAAAGCAGAATTAGTTGGTGTCATTTTTAATATTACAAAGGAAGCTAAAACAATGAAAATACGTTCGCTTAGTTTTTAAAAGAAATTGTAGTTCATTGACTATGGTTTCTTAAAATCTTTATGTATAACGTAAGCTCATTTATTAGAAAAAAATATGTTACACGTTCTCTTATGGTTTAACGATTGTTTTTTTATTTGCCTAGGCTCAAAACCCTTTCTTTAACATGGGCTTCGGCAAAATGTGTTTACACAATTCCATATTGCAGAAGTACCAAAGTATTGCCAAATTCTTCTTGCAATCATATTTGTTCCTGCCGCACAGCCCGAGATTCACAATGGAGCTACTGAAGTGTTAATTTAAATATGAATTGTTAAAGTTTCATAAAGGACACAAACAAAATATTCATGATGTGTAAAGTAATTAAAAGTTTTTAACTGCAATACCACTGCTCAGCTCGAATCACAATTGCTCAAAATGTGATGTCCCAAAAATGAAATTGGTCTGAAATAATGAGTGTAAACAAGGGAATTACATGAACACAACCATGTTTGCTTCTGAAGAATGGAAATCAGAAGGCATTGTCTGTAATGCGTCTTAAGGCTGCCTGAAAATATTGTTATACAGTCACAAAAAAGTATAAAAGGTTTTAAGATTCACAAATAAGAGTCTAATTTGCTACTATCTATGCACACCAGAAGTGGCACCTGTTCTGCACAGAGACTACGTTCAAAAGGAGACATTTCGCATTGCTCGTTTTACAATATGGCCGCTCCATTGACAAATGGAGCCTTCGTAATACTGAGGCAAAAGAGTGCCCATCTTTGGCATGATTGATCAAGAGATTTACGTGTTTATTTATCCTTGGTGTTTTTCAGATTGCTGTTACATCGTCTTTTGTCTAATTCAGACTTCACAAGCACCTTGGAGTGAGAGACAAAAGGAGGAAAGAATGTGTTAGAAAGGAGGCTGTTAGGCCACCCAATGAACCCAGGACACGGGTCAATTCAATTCAATTCATGAAGCTTTATTCGGTGCATATAAAAATGACCATAAAAGCACAACATAGATAAAAATACAAATACACTTCAATATTACAAGTAAAACAAATTATGAACCACAAGCTACAGAAAACAAATACAATGGATTTAAAAACACATACTTTTCCTGGCCTTGATAGATTGGGTTAAAAATAGCAGTAAAATAACAGATATCGACATGTTGTAGGTTAAAAACTAAACTCATAGCGTGATTAACAGTACATGTGCCATATGTATGAAACATAGGTTTTAAATAGGCAATACGAATATTCATGTACAGTTTACAGATGAGGAGAAAGTGCACAGTGCTCTGTTTGGAAACGCCATCACACATACAAGGCCCCTGCGGATATTTCTTTAATGTTGGCAGTGCCACTAAATGATGGACGATACCAAGCCTTAGTCTAGTCAGCACAAACTTATGGGATGACCTCGTTACCCATACTAAATAGCTAGGTAGACCCTCAACAAGGTTATGCTTGTTGTAAAACATAACAGTAGACAGAGAACCGTTAGCAATGGCCCGTTTCCTAGCGGCAAATGCCAAAAAATGTATTTTTAACTCTTGTTTTGTTATTAAAGATGCTGCATTAGGATCCACCAAAATATTTACATTAAAGATTTCGGAGAAACAACTGACCACATATTTTATCCAGGGTCATCTGACTGCTGGGGTTAGGGCTCCCACCGGACCTAAGGATTGGGGCTCTTGTTAAGCACAGGGTTCAGGATTCCCATTTGACCCAGATCGCATAACAACTAGGTCTAGGTCTTCCCCTTCTATGCAACCTGCACTATGATTAGAAAATACATTAAACTCCAAATTAATGAAATCAGCCTAAATCTCCTTCTTTAACAACAGCTTTCACAGACACGGTTTCCAACACAGACTATGCTAAACAGCACACTTACAATCCTCTCACCAAAGTCACCTCTTATCCTCCTACTAACCATATACATACTGGCATTCAGCCATACTCACACTCTGTCAGACAGCACACCACAACTCTTTATGAAGCCACACATTCTTACCTACTCTCAGTCACTGAACTTCAAACTCTTAATTTAGACAAAGTGAGACACCCACACTTCTACTCCACCCCTGGCCCACATACCATTCACATTCAACAAACCTAAAAGAAACAAAAACACTAATGCTGTTACAGGATACGCCTTACCTCACCAGCATCACGACCCAACAAATGGAAAAAGGTGCCAACATCACTACAATAAAACATCATGCATAAATGATCCACCAACAGCTCCCTCTCAGACACACAGAGACTCCTACTCACCCTTTCACAATGATCCCACCAAACCATCATCACGTCTCTTTTTGAAGGGCAGTGACAGCTTAGAGAGATATGATGCAAGAACCAGCTGTTCATAAACATCTCATTCACCCACTCAGTTTCATTACCCTCTAAATCTCAAGAAGAGGACATCCACCAACTCTTCTTGGCACACTAATAATGAAACATAGAAATATGAAAATACAAATCTCGATCCAACCCACTCTGCCTACAAACACACCCCACACCAGCGCAATTGTATCCTGATCAATGCACGAGCAATGAGCAATAAATTCGACCTACTAGCTGACTAAAAACCAGTACAACAAAATGCAAGGGAGAGAGCTGGTAATAGGGATATATAATTTCTTCTTCCCTAGAGTGATATACAAATATGTCAGCACAAGGAGGAGCCTACTAATCCCAGAAGGGATATGCTAATGTCTATATCCTTGTCAAGACAAGGCATAATGTGTTTTTATATAGGTCTCTCACTACACTGACTCATGTGGGATGCTTCATCATCAAGTATGTACCCAGTTGGTATAATGACCCTGTGTGGCCTCAACCTCACTTTTGGGGAGAGCACTTTAACGTTAATTTTTTCAGGGATCTTGAGATAGGTTAAAATTGCTTAAATATATCTCCTTTCTGTTTACCCTTTTTAAAAAAAAAATCTTTGGTAAGTTAAAAACAGGTACAGATGGGCATAAAGATATTACTTTTCTGCCATTCAAGCAGGTCTACATGCTTCAGTTGGCCTTTTTTTGACCGGTGGGAGAGACAGCTTTCACCAGGACCTACAAGATCCCTAATCAGTTCCTCTGGTCTGGGGTACTGCTGGAGGAGAACCAACGATGTGGGTGATGAAGATAGTGAGGGAGTGGAAACAACTGATCTGACCCTTGAATAAGGCTGAGGGCAAGCAAAATAAAGATATAATAATACAAATGTGTTAGAAATTGAGTATCTGGTTGGCTAGGGTATGCACCTAAGCCAGGCAGAACCCACCACTCTTGTCGGGGCAAGTAAGTTACACACCAAAGATAACCTGTTCTCACCCCGGAAGCTTGGCACAGAGTAGACAGGTGTATCCACAGAGGCAATGTGTAAAGCATTTGTGCAATACACGCACACCAGTGACAGAATCTCAAGAGGTCAGTGCAGCATCTAATGTCAGCTGGAAGGGAGTTCTAGAACCTGGGTGCCAGCACTGCAACCTGCAGCAGCCCTGTTGCTTCAATTTGTAAGAAGGTGTGGCCAGAAGGTTCAAGTGAGCTGAGCGCAGGTTGCGGGTAGGTATATGCCTTTGAATAAGGCTAGAGATAAATTTGGGATTCGTGCCATACAAGGACTTAAAGATAAAGCAGCCAACCTTAAAGGCGCATTATTTTGGAATGGGAAGCCAATGCAACTTCCTCATGAGAGGCGTGACGTGTTGCCATCCAGGCTGCTGGAAAATCATTCTGGCAGACTGGTTCTGCACCAATTGCAGTCTTTTAGTTAGATATATTAGTATGCCAAAGTAAAGCGAGTTGGCATAGTCTATATGAGATATCACCATGGCATGGAACAACCTGTATCAATGCTTCCCTAGTGAGAAGTCTGCTGATCTTTCTTATCCTCCTTAATTGAAAGAAGCAAGTTGAGATAACTGATCCAATTTGAGTTTTCATAGTGAGGTCACAATTAATTGCCACCCCAAGACTCTTAGCGGAAGGGGATGTAGTGAGGGAAGAACCCAGTCCAACTGGCCAGAAGTGTGGACTCCATGGATTATGGATACCCACTGTCAGGATAAGTTCTGTTTTGTCCGGGTTAAGTTTTAAATGGTTGCTGTTCAACCAATTGCTGATGTGCAGCATAGTAGTTTGGAATTTGGATGCCGAGTCAGGTGTGTTACTAATGGTAAACATTAATTGTAGGTCGTCTGCATAGTTGAATCCTTTCTTTCAGGGACCAGATCAGTGGAAGAAGGTAAAGATTAAACAAATGAGGGGATAGTGAAGAACCCTGAGGTACTCCACATGTAGTTCTCATTTTAGGCACGGTGAACTGGGATATGCGGACTGACTGGGAGCGTTCCCCTAGAAATTATCTAATCCAGCTGAGGAGCCGATCCCTGGATGCCTGCATCCTGACACGGTCGACCAAGATACTGTGGTCGCCCGTATCAAATGCGACAGAAAAATCCAACAGCACCAGGGCCTGAGGAGAGCCTTTGTCGGCTTCCTTCCGGAGTGTGTCCAACACCGTCAGTACCACTGCCTCTGTTGAGTGGGCTGGGCGAAACCCTGCTAGGTGAGGGCCAAGGTATTCAGAGTGCTCGATAAAGGCACAGAGGCATTTAGCTACATGGCCTCCAGTACCTTAGCCAAGTAGGGGAGCAAAGTGATTGGGCAGTAGTTGGTCAGAGTCCGGGGATCAGCCCCTGGTTGTTTTTAAGGAGGGACAATAGTTGCTTCTTTGAAGGCTCTGGGGACACAGCCCTGAGATATTGACGAGTTCAAGAGGGAGAGGGCAGGCCTGGGGAGTGCCGAAAAAACTTATTTTAAAAATATGGGGTGGACAGCAGTCCATGGGTGACCCGGATTTTACTTTGGTCAAGAGATCCAAGAATGCTTGGTTGCTTATTGCCGGAAATTGATTGAGGGAACAAGGAATTCTCATTATTGATGGAAGTGCCTCAGAGGTGAGGTAGGTAGGAATACTGGCTTTCATCCTGATAGTTTATCAATGAAAAAAGTATTCAGAGAGTTACAGAATGCCTGAGAGGGTGTAGGTTTTATAGTGACTCTGTCAGGGTTGGACAGTTCATTGACAATAGAGACTATTGCTTTCGATCTGTTCGTAGAGCTCAGGATGTTAGAAGAAAAATAGGTGGCCTTGGTTGTTAAAATGGATTTTTGTATTCCTCTAATGAAGCTAAATAGATCTGTCTTTTATCAGGAGACTAATTACGTCTCCACTTCCTTTCCGATTGGTGTAGGGCTAGTGCTTGGGCTTTTAAATCTGTAGAGAACCATCTCCGAGCCTCATGGCGCATAGCTGATCTTACTGTCCTAAGTGGGGCATGTTCATTGCTAGCTGCTGATAACCATGCTGTAAGATTTTCCACACTGAGGTTGATGGATGATTGGTCAACTAGGACTGTGCTAGCCAGTGTGGTACATTAAGTATTTCTATTGATGCCATTCCAATTCCTTGCAAACACAAGGAGATGGTGGACGGAGCGCTGACACTCTTTAGACACTCACCCTCAGTCACAGATCTGGGTTTAATCCATCATCATTCTTTAGCTCACTCCGCCACCCCAGTTCAGACATGGCCATATGCAAATCACTCTGACCCTGTGCCTCATGGGAACAGTCCAGCCCGAACTGCCAAGCCATGTCTTCCCTGGACCGGAAACAAGCATCCTGGGACTGGAGTCTGGCTAATCAGCCATCATCAGCCAATTCCTTGCAATGGCCCCTTCAATAACTGTAGGTTTAACCATGACAATGTTGTTAATGGCGAACTTTATTAAGTAGTGGTCAGACCATGTGCAGGGAGAGACTATGAATGCGGACACTGCAAGATTGGCTGTCCAGACATGATCGAGTATGCATCCCTTGATATGTGTGGCGGAGGTTACCTGCTGAGTAAAATTTAGCCCAGTAAGTAGGGTGTTTAAATCTGTGGAGTGGGGTCCACCCAGAGTGTTATTGGCCCAATAATTGAAGTAACCAATCAGCAAGATTTTTGCATGCTTGGGTATTAGGTGGGCTACCTGTTCACCCAAGAAATGCGGGAAGAGGGGCATGTTCTGGGGGGCCTGTATAGCAGTACACAAGTTAGGGGGGCTCAGACCGACGCCAGTTTGATGACAAGACTATCCACCAAAGTTAAATCTAACTGTGTTAGAGCAGTAAATTTTAGTTCCTGGCACATAATAGCGGCAACTCCTCCACCAATTTTTCCTGGTGGGCGATTTACCTGAAGGATGTAGTAGTTATTGGGAAGTGCTGCCAGAATATTGGGGGCAGACTCCTGTGAGAACCAGGTTTCCGATAGAAAGAGAACATCTGGTTGCTCTGAGTCCAGTAGGAGAAATATATCTAGCTTGTGTTTTACCAGAGAGCGAGTGTTTAAATAAAGGATCGATAGCACAGAGGGCCTATAATTGTCCTGTTTCCGGGTGTGTCCTGTTACGTGAGGGAAATGGGCAAGTTCTGGGAAAGAAGCCCTTGTTTCCATAATCCCATACTTAATCAGTCTAGGGCAAATCAAGGGGTTGAGTGGGTATTTTCCAGTATGTAGCAGTTTTAGTTCAGACGAGGAGTAGGATAAAAATTGGACATAATACTTGGCCCCTGGCCTCAGACGGGCTTGACTTTGGCGCGCGCCACCAGCTCACTTGCTTGCCCGTTGCACGCGCCCGCTTCGTTCCCGCGCTGCGGCCAGCATAAAATATCCGGTTGCAGCCTTAACCCCTCCTCCCGCCCACCTATGATCAGACTCCCATGGTGGGCGTTGCCCAGGAAGTGACTGAAACGGCTGAGCAAAGTCGAGTGACTGATCAGGCAAGTTTGTGGAGGTGAGATTTGTCAAACATCAAATTTAACACACTTTTAGTAAAACGATTAAAACCAGTATAAAATCAGGCAGCAGCGCTGTCCTAGAGCGCCAGCCACCGCGCTGCAGCTGGCATTAAATGTCCAGTTGCAGCCTTAGCCCCTCTTCCCGCCCTCTACAATAGGATGCCCCTGGTGGGCGTTGCCCAGGAAGTAACTGAAACGGCTGAGCAAAGTCGAGTGACCGATCAGGCAAGTTTGTGGAGGTGAGATTTAGCAAACATCAAATTCAATATACTTTTAGTAAAACGATTAAAAGCAGTTTAAAACCATTATACAATCTGGCAGCAGCGCAGACCTAGAGCGCCTGCTCCTGCGCTGAGGAATACGAATGAGAGATGATGAATAGGAATGAGGGATAAATAGGGTATGATGATGAATGGTGAATAAGAATGAGGGGTAAAAAAAGGCGATGTCTTAGGAATGTGAATGATGGGTGTTGAATGATGAATAGGGAATACAAATGAGGGTTGATGAATAGTGGATAAGGGACAATAATGATATATGAGGGTTGGTAAATGAGAAGTAAGGAATAAGACTTGAGGTGTGATGGATGAGGGATGAGGAAGTATGGGGAGTGATGAAGGAGGTATAATATGTGATGGATGAAAAGCTTGAATGAGTAGTGAGGACTGAGTGGTGATTGATAAGGGGTGAGGGATGATAAGTAGGAAAAATAAGTAAGAAATGAGAATGAGGGGTGATGGATGAAAAGCAGGGACATGAAGTCTGGAAAGAGGGATGAAGAATGACTGTGTTATGAATGTGGGATTAGAAATGTGGAAGAGAAGTAAGGAATGATGGCTGAGAAGTGATGGATAAGGGATGATGGGATATGATGGATCATGGACGAGGTAAGATAAGTAGGAAAGAGGAGTGAGAGATGATGAGTGTGTAATGATGGACGAGGAATGATGGATGAGGGATGATGGCTGAGAAATACAGATGAGAAAAGAGGAATGACAAATGACAACTGAGGGATAAGAGATGAAAAGTGAGGAGTGATGTATGTTCAATGATAGATGAGGTATGAGGGATGTGAAAATGAGAAAAAATAAGAATGAAGGCTGAGGAATGATGATGGATGAGGGGTGAGACATAGGGATAAGAAGTAAGGAATGAAGGGTGAAGAGTGATTGATAAGGAGTGAGGTTTCAATATCCTAAAATGGATGCTGTGAGGGAGACACCACTAAAAATTGAAAGCTGTTTAATAATTCACAAAATGTCATCACATTCATAAATAATATGTTTTGAGCTGCCTTAATTAAATGTTTTTCTTTATTTTGGATGTGGTAATTTCGTGACACAAATATTTCAGTTTCAGATTCCAATGCCGCACAACTTATTGACAGGAAATCTGATACTTTATTGTTCATCTCCAGGTGGTGGCATACTCCCGGTTGAAGCCCTTGTTAATGAATACAAAAGTGGTCCGTTGACAGCCCAGATGAGCTCCTTGAACATGTTGATTTACACAGAAGGCAAAGAAAGGACTTCTTCAGAATATAGGAATCTCCTTACTGCAGCTGGGTTTAGGGGTATTGAAATCAGTATTACTGGAAAGTTCTTTGACGCAATACTAGCGATAAAATGAACTCTTTTAATAGCAGTGAGTGTCACGTAGCTGTTAAGGTAACTCATGCATGCTCTCCTCCTACGTGTAAAATTATATTTAGATATTTTCTAACCGTTTTCTAATTCTACTTCCTATAGTTTAACTCAACGCTTTGCCCTACCTGGCTTCTAATTTGTGAAAAGTTGTTTCAGATTGTTATTAACTTTAAATTCCTCTAACAAAAACCTCACAGTGAATAAAACTGCAAAACTATATTGTTTGTTTAAACTTATAATGTGATGCTTTGTTCGTGTACATCAACATTAACAAAAAGGAAAATAACAGCCCCATAAGCACACGGACAGTATCATATGGTTGAGATAGATCTGTTTGGTGGTATTGAGTTACGATTATTTTGCAATTTATTATTTAAAATGTTTTCTGAGCTTTAATTGATGACACAGATGCGTAGAAATCAAATTAAAAGTGCCACATAAAATCATCTTCAATGGGAAGGTGCATAGTTATGTACATTATTATGGAAAAGACCCTAGGACTGATTTAGAAGAGGGCTGTAACAGAGCAAACGCCAAATTAGTAGACAGACGATCTACGAATCTGGGGACTTATTTATGAGAACTGCCTTATCACTGTATTACCACAGCGATGCATCAGAAAAAGTTGTGCTGTGGTACGACACTTTAAAATTACATGGATGAGCTATATTTAGGGTATGGCACACTCTGTTGTAAGGTCCCAAGGTACGTCAAAAATATTGAATCTCCAGTGGGACAGATGGCATAGAAATGTGGCGCATTTCTAGCCAAAGTGACGCTAATCTGCTTTGCGGGTCATAAAGCAATCTTTACGTTCCACAAATCAGCTTTGCATCAAATTGGAGTGCGTTGTGTGTCACAACCCCTCAAAAAGCAATGCATTGCAAAAAACTAATTCCAACGCATTAAAAGGAAGAAATGAAGCAGGCACCAGCAATCAAGGCAACAACCCCAACACCAGCTAGGATGTTAAGACAGAACATCAGGGGAAGAGGAGTGAGAAGGAGAATCAAACTTTGATACCAGAGATGACAGAGAATGAACACCTTCTCTTTGTCACCTCCAAATTGCCATCAGGGAAGAAAGAAGCCTTTTGGCAGTCCATATTCGAGAAGATAAACAGTGAAGGGAAAACTGAATGGACAGTTTCAGAGTGCCAGAAGTACTGGCATGACTATCGGCACAGGACCAAGGAGAAACTGACTAAGAACCTGAGAGCTGCCATGCAGATCTGAGAAGGAGAACCTGAGAAGCAGGAGCTTCTGGACCTCTTGGAGGAGGAGGTGGCATCAGTCATACCAGGAAAGCTGGTAGCAGGAGTTGCAGGACATGATAATGCTGAGTTCAATGACCAGGAAGATCTACTGGGTAAGTGGCAACAACAGACATTATGATTAAAAATGTCATGCAGTGCAGCTCAGCAAGCTACGTTCCTGCACTGCACTGGGCTGATTTAAATGGAAAGGGCAGGAATCTCTCACATGTTCTTTCATAAATCACATGAATGTAAATCATTCTGCCCAGTTACATTTTGTACAGCCCAGTCCAGCTCTGCCAAATTCATCAGGTCCATGTGTGATGTGCTTCCTCAGCCCAGGTTCTCTTTTGTATGCTGGGACTTGTAGTGGAATGTATAGCATGAGTGACCAGGACTGCAAGTCCCACAATACAAAGCAAAAAACCTGGACTGGAGCAGCACATCATGCATGGACATTTGAACGATGCCCAACCTGACTGTGACAATTCAGACCAACTGGCACCATGAGGCTAGTGTGTCTGTCTCTGGCCTATGCAACCAAAACTGGAGTGTAAAGTAATGGAATGGGGTTGCCAGAGCATTAACTCTTCAATTGAGAGGGGATCCAGGTGCGGACTGTGAGAAGGATCTCCAAGTACGATCACGTGTAGAGCAACGTGTACAGTCACTAGCATAAAACAACATCACACGCAGCTGTCCTGATGGGCGGGGTGAGATCACACAAGTGTCAGATACCATGTTAGAGACCACCCTACCTCTTGTCTTGTACAAATGAATATTGGGGGTGGGGGTGAATGCAAGTGATGCACACCAGAGGACCATGAGTGTTTGTTTGAAGCATAGATGGTGTATGAGCTTGGTGAGCCCCTGGTTGTGTAGTGCAATATAGGTGTGGCTCAGCGCATTGAACTGGCAATGTGCCTCAATGGGGAGCCATTGGATATAAAGGAAGTGAGTTTTGATGTGTGTACTGCAAGGTAGCCTGAGAGATAGTCATGCAGTGCTGTTTCTGATAGCATAACACTTGCGTCGCATCTGTGAAATGATGGTGTGGAAGAGTGCATTGGTGTACTACACTCTACATGTGCTGCTGGCCTGGGTGAAGGTGTAGCAGGTGTCAGGAGGGAGCCATAAAAAGAAATGTCTGACTGTGCCACATATCTCAAAACAGGAGGATGTGAAACAGGGAATAGTGAAGTGACAAAATGAGCCAGTGTCCAGGTTAATAGACAGTTTTTGGGGATGGCTGGAGGGTAGGTGTCTGGGCCGAGTTGAGTGGTCAACCAGGGTAGGTATATGGGACAGAATATCATTATTACTATGTTCTGGGACACAGCTACAGCTATAGCTCTCACATGCAGGGAGGCATGTTGGTCAATTGCATATGGTAACATATTTTGGCGGTGTTGATGTCACATGAGACTCAATGTATGATCTGTGTGCCATCAGTGTGAGACAGTTTGAATCCCTGGGTTTAATGATAATTGTCAGAGGAGTCATGTACAGATACAAGTAATCAGGGCTGAGTGAAGAAATGTGTGATACTCTGCAGATTACCAATTTTGGTAATGACGAAATGGGGTGAGCGTCAGTGGTAGCCATTTTCAAAGATTGAGGGGTCTATCCCCCTCAGAGATGCTTCACAGTGTCTACTGTTCTGAACTATGGAGATGACTGTGTGTTTTATGAAATTATATGATTACACACAAATAACTTAACCAAGGCAAGTACAGGCCCTTACACATTCCTGCAGTGTAGCAAGGTTGCTTGCTGTGTAGAGTTTTGTGGATGTGTGTCAAATGTGATGCCTTGGCAACATGAATGCTCAAAGTGCATGCAAGACAGCACAACAATGCAGATTGGTATGGTGTACTGTGTGAAAGGCAGAATGCGGGACCAAATCTAATACGTGACCAAACCTGCATCACTTTACCAGGAGCTGTGGGCTAAGTAGTGGCTAGAGGAATGCAGGCACCCTGGTGACTTGGTGCAATGTGCACAGTAGTTGTGTCAATAAGTGAATCTCAAATCAATATGGCCATCATGAAAAAATAAAGCAAATAATATGGTAAATGACATCTTCCAGCAACTCCTGGACTCCATTGGAAGTCCTTCTCCAGTCATGTCAAGGGATGGCAGCATCACTGGGTCTCCAGAGGGACTGCCTACCACAGGACATGCCAATGAGGGGCAGGAGTCCAGCACCTGCTGGTTGATGAAGTGTGGGTGGAGATGGATATCATAGTGGGCACCATAGAAGGAGTTCGTAGGTGCCTCACTCCTAATAGGGACACCTTTGAGGCCATTAAAGGCACCTACCCTTGGCTCCATAGAATGGATGAGTCCCTGACTGACATTGTCGGTGCCATTAGGCAGATAAAAGAATAACAGCCCTGCAAATGTGACACCAATGAGGTTGCCACCCAGCTAGGGGCCATCTGTATATCTTGTAATCTATGGAGTGCAAGCAGGACTCCTATATAGCAACTGTGGGTGCCTTCCACTGCAACGTTGTTGCCTTGTTGTCAAGCCATCAGGCCCTTGTCAGCGTGTGCTGCCTTCCTTGCTGGCACAGACAAATGCTGCTGGGACAGGAGAGCCACATCTTCTGCCTCTGATGTGTGTGTCAGAGGAGGAAGATGTGGACTTCACCACTCTCTGTCAGCAAAGAGCAAGGTAGCATGTGTATGTGCCTCCTGGCCAGTTTCTTAGTGGTACTGTGTTTATCATCATGCCACCTCATTTGTCTCCTTTGTCACCTAGTACTGTCCCTCAATGCTGTCACTGAAGACATCCTAAAGTACAAATGTTATCATGTTGCATTGATATTAAACAGATACTCATGCTATACTCCTTCATCATTGGCACCATACCTGTGCCACACAAGGATGTGTTAGTGCAGTCCTATACCCTGGATGTCAGTATGCAAGAAATGCAACAGATCATTGTTGGGGTTCTGTGTCAACTGATACAGTGTCTAGAAAGGTACACTGTGATACATAGTGTAAATGTGTTCCTCTGCCCCCGAGAGGCCTCACATATTTTGAGTGTGAATGTAACCAAACATGACATCTAGT
The DNA here is from genome assembly GCF_964204655.1 of Triturus cristatus. Classification (NCBI taxonomy): domain Eukaryota; kingdom Metazoa; phylum Chordata; class Amphibia; order Caudata; family Salamandridae; genus Triturus; species Triturus cristatus. Next base: position 801,406,246 of record NC_140591.1, read on the forward strand.
GTACAAAGTACACACATATTGCTGCATAGGTGCAAGACCACGCAAACAGGAACAGAGCAACACCTCCCCAGGGGAAAAGGACCTAGGAGACTCATGTGCTTGAAACATAGCAAGTACTCATACAAAGTGAAATGCATGAATTGCCACACTTAAAATGTAGTCAAAGTCCATGATAATGAAATTTGGCAGGCATTTGTGGACACATCCATGACTTGTAACCAGCCAACAACAATGAGCCACTTGCACAGTGGTGCAATGCTGTGTGTGGGAGTGGCAGGCACTAGTGTGTGTTTCAGCACAGCAAGAATGTGTAATTTGTAATGCCAAACCACCCCTATTAAATATGTTGCATCTCATACACACACAATGATAGAGTAAGTGACTATCTGTGTTGTGCTCTGCATTAGTTAACACAAAGAGTACCACTTATAGTGCCTAAAGAATGGTGAAGAGTCCTTAAGTGACTCAATTGTGAAGTGGGCTAACTCTTGTACACCATGTACTCAACTCAACCTGATCAACAATGGCAACTCTTAAGTATGAAATGATTACGATGTTGTGAAAGTAGAAAAAAGTTTGATACAAAAAAATGTTTTCCTAAAAACTACAACTACCTAGCCTACACTAACGTATCTTAACACTACCTTACACTATCAAAACTAAGCCTAAGCGACCTATCCTACACTAACTAAATTAACACTACCCTAAAATAACTTATCTTAATCTATCCTAAACATTTAACACAAAATACATGTTACACATCAACCCTCCACACATGTAGACTGGCACAATGCAAATAGCAACTACACCCAAAACATATACTAACTACACATGTAAAGAAAAACAAATATCATTTTTTCTATTTTTCTTATTTTTTCTATGTTTATTTTTTTTATACATACAATACACATCAATCCCTCCACCCACTAAAAACCTTTTCCTATGCATATATCTATAAAAATATCCAACAGCTAAACCCTTACTACACTAATCCTATTCTAATCACTAAATTAACCTATGCCTAACAACTATGGATGGCAAAAAACTATTTTAAAACAAGGGAAGGGTAACAACAAAAGGGAGTGTTCTCAACAGTTGGGCACCCTGTCTCAAGGCCTCCTCAATGTTAACCACAAGTTCCTGAAGGCTGGCCTGCTCCTGCCGGAAGCCTTCCATGCTCTTGGTGATCTTCTTCAGCTCATTCACAATGTAATACCAAGTCCCTGTGTTGTCTGGGAGATGTGAACAACATACTGTCACTACAAAACATCCCCTGCTTGAGCAAGAAAAATCGAGTCAGGTGCTGTCTATGTTAGTGCACATTATGGAAATGTATTTGCAGTAAGATTACAACCATTTCATATTGAACACTGAATCACACTCTGGATGAGCATATTTCAAAATGTACACATGGTCCAGAGATTGGAGCTTTGGGTTTTGGGTTTGCATCATGCAAGCAGGCTGAGAATTGCTCCTTGACATACGTGAAAGTGGATAAGGTGATACTTCCAGGTGGTGTGCCTCTGCGTTGCATACCCCATCTGGATCCACACAAGTCACTGATTTCACCTACTAAGTGTCAAGTAGCTAATACATGGATGGGGTTGTCATTTATCTCCTGCAATACATGACTGGTATATTTCAACAATTAGCCCTCAAACAAATGTATTGCAATTTAACATGTCGCTACTGGCTAACACCTCTCAATCAAACATGTTCCTAAACACACATAATCCCAAGGATGCAGTCGTCTGCTTACACAATGCATCTCAGTAGTTTGTGTATGCATGCATAAGTACTTATCTGAACAAGAACTTTGTGGCATATTTTTTTTGGGTAAACCTTTTTACTGGATTTTACAGTTATCATACAGTTTATACAGCAAGCAGTGATGTTAATCATGGCGTTACATTCATCATTGAGAGATTCATAATGAGTACCTGCATGTCTATTGGTGGATGGCGGGCGTGCTGCCTTGCACATGTATAGCAGGTTGACGTGTAAGCCTGTATGGGGGTGTCCATAAGGTGAAAGGAAAGAACCTATCATTCCCCGATAGCAGGTGTTAGACCTATGTTGTCTATGTGTGACAATGTAAAGGGGCAATCCGTGGGTGTAACCAAACTAGGGATATATAACTCAGGGGGTTGGGGGTGGGAGGGAACGGGGGGCATAGCTCCTCTTAGGTCCACTATCAATAGGCGGCAGCTTCTTGTCAGCGCAAGTCGGACAGTCTACTGAGGGTGGTCAGAGGGGTGGCTCACTTCAAGGGGGGCCTGTGAGGGTAGGGGTGCGCTAGGATCTGGCACTGTTTGGGTGGCTCGGGGAAACTCCCCAGGGGTAGCCTGTGTGTGCACAAAGTCATGGAGGAGCATTGACCACTCCATCGATATGGGGTTTTGTCACAGGCCGCGTGCCTCCTCCTGCCTGATGATGTCTTCTTCGGCCGCACCCCATTTCTTGACCGCTCCCCACCATGCGTTGATTGGGGGACCACTTGGGGAGCGCCAGTGCATAGCTATGCTTCGGTTTGTGAGGAGAAGGGCAAGCACTGCAAATTTGGTTTCCACTCTTCCTTGTTTGTGTCGCTTAAAAATGCCCAGGGAGCTTGCCTCCCATGCGTCGAGTCCCACCAGGCCCGTGACCGACTGTAGTGTGGAATGTACTGTTGCCCAAAAGGCTTGTAGTGTGGGACAGGTCCAGAACATTTGGACAAATGGGACGTCAGGTGTGTGGCAGCGGGGGCAGTCAAATTGTGTGACCGGGAAAAAACGCTTAAGCCGCGCTGGCTTGAGGTAAGCGTGGTGTAGTATATTGAATTGAATGTTTTTGATCCTTTGGTTGTGGGACACTTTTTTGTGGTGTTCTGGTGCGGTGAGCCACTCCTTGCTATGGAGCGCTCGATCAAACTCCTCTTCTCAGTGGAGTCGGGGTCGTGTCAGTGGTGTGCGTATAAGTTCCATGATGGATTTATATATCCACGTAACGAGGTGTCTCCCTGTCCCCATGTGTAGGAGTGTGTGTAATACCGGGAGTATCACGGGTCTTTCTGCAGTCAGCCACCAGCTGTCTGTGGAGTAGGAATTGGCTTGCCGGCAGCCCACTCTCTTCCGTCAATTCCGCGAACGATGTTAGCTGCCCATCAGTGAATAGGGTTTCTATCTTGGTGAGCGCGTGGTCCGTCCACACTTGCAGTTCCCCCGCGGTGTAGTGCCCATGTCCCTTGGGGACGCCTGCTAGCGGCAATAATGGGGAGAACAGGGGCTTCGTCCCGGACAGGCGGTGGATGCGGAGGACGCAGGATCTGGCCACTTTGACTAATATGGAATGTGTTGGGTTTGGTCCCCGGGAGGAGCATCCGCGTCAGTTCTGGAACCGATACGGGTCCTGCCCGGGTTTCCGCTTCCCATAGGTTCCGGCCCGCTGTCCAGCGCGACGGCCATTGCAGCTGGGCTGCGAAGAAGTAGGCCTCGAAGGACGGGGCTCCCAGCCCTCCTCTGTCTTGTGGCTGCTGCAGCTTTGATAAGGCTACTCTTCGGCAACCTGTCCCCCATATCAACGAGGTTAGTAACGAGTCTAATTCCTGAAAGAAGGAGCGTGAGGGAATAACCGGAACATGGGGGCCAGGGGTAGTGTTCGCCAGAAGTTCACTTGGCTTATTAATCCTCTGAGGGTCCGGTAGTGGTTGCCCTTCAGAAGGTCTTGTGGTGTGTGATAAAGTCTAATGCCTAGGTATCTTGGGGCGTCTCCTGTCCAGGTTAGCGTAGCGTCTCCTATTCCAACCTCCCAGTGAGGTGCATCCGTATGTAGGGGGTAAATAGAGGATTTTGCCCAATTCACTTTCAAACCTGCCGCTTTTTTGAAATCAGTGAACGTGGTCCAAAGAGTGGTGAGGTCTGCCGTTATGTCCCTGACATAGATGAGGAGGTCATCCGCATACAGGGACACGCTATACATGCTGCCCTCCAACGGTATACCCCAAAGTTCGCCCACCTCCCGTAGCCAATCGCCAGTGGTTCCATGGCTATAGAGAATATGACAGCGGATAGGGGGCAGCCCTGGCGCGTTCCACGCATGACCGAGATGGGGGATGAAGAACTTAGTCGCATATAATGCAGGATCACATGCACCATGATGCAAGTTTACCACGTTGTTGGCACTCAACCTCCCTTAGCCCACTAGTATGCGCATTTCTGCATATCAACATCTACACAGTGCTGCAAGAATACAGATTACCTTGCAGTGTGTGAATGCCTTCTAGAAATGGGACAGAATGGATTTAAGGGGTATGGGTTTGGCATTTAAAGGCCAATCCATTTGCAGACTAGTGTGTTTGTCCAGCTGGCCACCACATTCCAATTAGATTAAATACATTCAATGAGGCCAACTAACACCCCATAGTCTTCATAGCAATTGCATTTGCATAATGAGCCTTCAACATTATACACTGCATAGAGATCAGAAGGCTAGCATCCAGTTAAGACCTGGAAAGCAATATGACCTCAACATTTCCATGTGGACATCCACATCCAAATTGCCCATCAGTCAGTAAGTCAGGCAATGATCTACACAAAACCATTGTTACCTAGAGCAGCAGGCCTATATCCCTACAGCCTCCAGGCCATCAGTGTGAATGTCCCTGTATCATAGCTTTCCACATAATGATGATATGCCCTACTCTGAGGGAGGATCAAGTACCCCTGGTGCTGGCTTACGACAGCCATACCCTAGGGTAGGGTAAGAAAATAAAGATCTGGAAGTACGTCTGATAATGTACAAACACACAAAGAGACACACATGTAGACATGCCTTTTGGTAATGTAATGGGTCAAATGCATTGATGAATAAAATGTGGGCACATCAGAACATCATATACAGCTTCTATCATATTCAGATGATTCGATTTTGATTGCTACCCTGCTGACACGGTCATAAATATTCCGACCATGATGCTTTTGGCTTGACATAGTAATGCAGGGACACGTCTGTGTCTACAAACCAATTAAGTGTAACACAGCAGGTATATTTGCCCACACTTGTGGTCACACACAGAAATGGTGTTGCAGGAGAACTCAAAACTATGCTGCATATGTGAGAAAGGTATGCTGCATGTTGATAGAACATATGTGGCATATTAGCTAACAGTGTGTTTGCCTTTGAGTTCATGATACCTTCCTGTTCAACTATGGGAACTGTGTCTGTGTATTGAAGTTGCACACCATCATCAGCACCTGTGTCATGCACAATTTGCAACAGAACATGTGCAGCAGAAATCTGCCCAACAAGCTCAGCAACAGACATTTGACGGTGCTGCTATATAGGTAGACACAAGATACATTTGGATCATGCCAATTGTTTGTGTTGAACACATGCAAATTTTGCAGCAGTTGACGGTCACTCTGCCAAAAGCACCATGATGATAGATGTGCTAAGATAAACAGAAATGTGAAGATGCTTGGATGCTGTGGGCCTGCTTACGTACATCCTAAATTCAATATTAGATTCCTCTTTGTTCATCACAAATGAATCTGCATGCAAGTTCAGCTGTGTAGCTATACTAAGTGGAAAATGGTAGTAGGTGATCATCACCTCCCAGAACACATCCCGTTGTTACAATTGACATACATCACACACAGATGTCAAATTGCTATATACATGTACTTATGACACTTACTGTTAGTGCTGGGGTCCTGGAAACTGTCCACCTCACCACGGGTGAATGGGAGATGTCCTCAAAGAAGACATGAAGCTGAACATTGTATTGTAAATATTGCAGTTACATACGCTTATTTTCATACCTTACAAACTATGTCATGCCAGTATTTCAGTTGTGTACAACTGCCTAGCCACACATTCCTAAATAGTACATTAATTTGAAAACGCAGCTATTCCGCTTGCAGGTCTGAACTAACTAGATGATAAATGCAAGTGGTTTCCATAATCACATGCCTGGAGCATGCCTCAGGCATATGATGTATTCAGAAATATCAGACTCCATTTAACCATGACACACTGGTGACACAATTGACCCTGGGTAGAACTGAGTAGTGCTTTGATGGTAAACACAGGCAGACACCGTATAAGACAGTCCAAATACCATATAAGACTAAAATGGCACTGGTGCTGACTAGTGGAATATCTTGGTACATTCCCACTTTGTGCAAGGATGCATGCATGGTCTGCAGGTATGAAATATTAGTGTTGCCCTGTAAAATCCACTGTTCTGCACATGTACATTTTAAAAACAGCATGTTAATCTGTGTACATGTGTAGCACAATGCAGCACACATGGATCATTTATCTGAGATAGAGTTTGGACATATATCTCCTGTTCAGCCATCAACAGTGCTGCTCTGGCAATCTTGATACATCCCCATATCATTCACATATGTTACATAATGGAATGCTTATAATCCCATGCATTTACACTCAAAACAATCACTTGCACACTATTGAACAGCCCCTTGTGCCAGGGTATAGCAATGCAGCGAATCGCACTGAGCTTGTTGTAGGCTTGCTTAATGTAGAAATTCTGAGGCACACAAATTACCCTTAGGTAGCTAGATTTCCTCACAGTAAATTATTTCAATATGCAAGTTGGACGTTGCAAATTGAAGGTACAACAAGATAAATGATGTCCATTCCATGTTTAAGTTTTGCATTTCAGCTATGGATGGATTACTACATGCAGATGGTCCATACATACATACCTACGGGTCCTCCGATCTCCAGTCTCAGATGGGCAACGAGATCGGCCTACCATGCCACCACATCAGCCCATCTATGCTTGATCTGCCGGACTGTCCAATCCAGCCCAAAGGTTTGGTTTTGGTGCCAACGCACATGCTCCCACTTGTCTTTCTTGTCCTTCGGTAGGGAACCCTGGCTTACCCTACCCCAGAGGCCAGCATCCTTGGCAGGTAGTGCACAATGAGCCAAAGTTGGCCCCCAACTTTCCTTCCAAGAAATTGTTACCCTTCTCAGACATCTCCCTATCTCTCCCAAACAAAGTGCAAACCAAAATAACACCCCTTAACACAAAAACAACCCCTACAAATGTCAACCTCAAAAATAAAGACTCCCAACAATACACAGAAAACAACAATACAATTTTAACTGATAGATAATGTAAGACAAATACACAAAACTGGGATAGATCAGACAGAGAGGACAATATAATCAGCACAAGCACAGATGCACCTCCAACACCCAGCACAAACTGACAGAGAGTAAGAGAAAATAAAAGCAACTTCGCACTTCCTAGTATGCAGCCTGCCACACCCATTGCGTCATGTCCTGGTCATTTCCCACCTATTTACAACAAATGTGTTATTTTTTTATGACACATTGCTACTCAAATGTCCATTGTGTGATGAATACACAGCGCAGTGGCACGTCTGCAATCACTTCTATGCATTGGCGTCGATGCGCGGCTTACAACCGGCGCAACTGGTGCAATGACCCCAAAAGCAGGGCTTATGCTTGGGTTCTAACCCAAAAAATTGGGACAATGTGTCAGGTGACCTGTGGAGGACTGGGTAATGTGGGATTAGACACCTTAATGGCAAAGGATGTTCCTATAGTTCCTCAAGAATAGAGTGATATCAACACGATAGCTAAGGTGAATAAAATGCACCGTATAGACTTTATGGGAAATCCATATGTCGGATTTAAATGCCCTCACACACCCTTGCAGGTGTCATGCTTCATCATTTGGGCTGCTCCTCGTCGGGCCAGCGGTGCAATGCCCGACGGGCTCCCTAAAAAGGGCCACTTTAGCGGAGATCTTCAATCCGACTGCCGTATAGATGAAGTGCGGGTGTGGGGCCTAGTTAATGTAGATATAAAACAGTGAGATTAAAATAAGGTGAGGAGTGCCTGGTGAAAGTAAGTTTTATTATGATGGCCTCCTACCTTAATTTAAAACCGTGTATACATGGCACTTATATGAGTGTAATGTCTCCTGTTGAAGTGGCATGTAATTTACAATAATCGGTCAACATGTTTCTCGCTTAGAGTAGTTATACTCGCGATTCTTCAGGACCTATATGGAAAATAACTATCTACATTCAACAGCCTATTTAGGTTAGGGTTATGTGTCAATCTACGTATTACGTCCAGACTCTATACCTGTTGGTGTCAGGAGCTACCTGAAAAGAAGAAGAGGTATGGTCAAACAAATATGCAGGTGCTTTTGATAAAAACAATTGGTAAAGCCTTCAATGTGACACACACTCTATAACTTAAATGGTGCGGTGTCGTAATAAACGTCAAAAAAGTTAAAAAGCCGAAGTGGTGGATCCCTAGGTGAGCTAAAGTGACTACTCACCGGTGTGCAACATCTATAAAAAGCAGCACACATCCGTGCATGAGTGACTCACCCTAATCAGTCACTATCCTGGTATCAACAGTACTCTGTGGGCTGTACACGAGTATGACTTCCTCAAATTTATAGGACTGTATTTAACGAAATATACATCAATCATACACTCTGATATGGTTGTCTTGAGACACAAAGAATAAACAACAGAGAAGCGGTCTAAAAACTAGAGAGTCTAATGTAATAGAAACATCCATTAAAACGCAAGATGTCAATGCCACATAGTATGTATTGATCCTTCACCTATCCCTGGATATGCCTGATGTTTATTGCACAGCAAAAGAGTGTATAGTGTAAACAGGATTAGGGGAATATTGGCAGTGTAAAGCATTACATAGGATGAGTTTTGGCAGTGTCTAGCATTACATAGGATAAGTATATTAAAGTGAGGGGATACCTCCCTCTAGTCTACCAAATTATTGTCACCTAGAATTGGTAACACATAAAGTTAATATCACGGTCGTTTCAATAGAGACCCACGTTAAACTGTGGTCCTCTAGTGTTGACAAAAGGATTGGATTATGATAGGCTTTGTCCTTAGGTAATACCCCATGTAAACCAACATTGCTTGTGTCAATAATCATAACTTTGCGCACACGTCAAGGCAAGCACACATATGTCTCGTCCTAAGCAGCCGAGAAAGTAAGTGTGGGAGAGGCGGGAACCCAATATGCAACCCTCAATGTTACTGGTAAATTATTTAATGCATTTGTCAGGGTGAGCAAGTAATACCTTCTAATAACCATACGCGGAGTAATGCGGGAATTCATTAAGCAAACATCACTATTGATTGCGGCTGTTATAAAGGTGTTATCCTCGCGTGTAGCGGGGCTAGGTACTTATCGAGGCGGGTGAATATTGTAAAGGGAACTGGAATTGTTAAAAAAGGTTGTGTGTACTTACACGTCTTCTCCTCGAGTACCGTAATACGACCTACCCTCTCCACCGAGTCCGGAAGGTGGCGTGGTGGAGAGGGAGGTAGGACTTAAGTGTAAGGGTTTGTCATGTGACACGTAGCTATGGTCACGTGATACAATGCGAGGCCAGAAAAAGGTTTATTTTGGTCGCCATGTTTGAATGGGGTTCAAGATCACTGTTAACAAGGCGAAATATGGGAGAATGGTGTCAGATGTGCGCTTTGTTAAGTTCTTTGCGTAATAGGAATGTATAAACCTTATCAACTAAGGTATATGGTGAAGAACTTTAGTTGAAGGCATTGTTGATAGCAGATTGTAAGTTAGTGTTAACATTAGATACAGATTGTGAGTGTCTGGAATTAAAACAGACACCCTACCATCGATTGAATAAGGGTTAGGTTAGCACAATGGTAAAAATATATTGGACTCATTTAAAGGTCAAGGAAGTGCTGGTGTGATGGTAAAAATTTGTTTGTCAGTTAGGTTTTTGAAGCATGATAGAAAAGTAGCTCTAAACCAGTGAAACCAGTAAGATCAATGTAAGCTCTACTATATGTAGTATCAGGTAGTGTTCATGTCATATTTAGACCTTGATTGTACCCCAGGGGATATCATCGTTAAGCCCATTAGTGCTGGTTGATAAGCGATGTATCCATCGCTGTTCCTTCGCATAAAGGCTCTGTCTGGTTATATTCAGAAAGGCTTCCATGATTAACCACCTCACTGAATCAGGTGAATGTTTGTTTTCAAGAAAGTGAGTGCTTATTTTGGTGTTGTTCTTCAAACAGCGAAAGTTGCTGCGGTGTTCCGTGATGCGTAGTTTGATAGGGCGGGTTGTCATCCCTATATAGTAGAGGTTACAAGGGCACATGAGTAGATAAATGCAATTTGCGGTATTGCAATTTGAACGCGCTCTCATTTCCCAAGTGAAGGAGGTGTTGAGGGTTACCGTCCTGTGTGTCGTTGTGAAAGCGCATACACTGCATCCGCCACATGGATAGTGTCCTGTGACCCTTGGAAGGTGCAACAGTGTTTGTTGTGAATTTTTGGTTGTTTTTGGTTTAGGTCTGGTTCTGATGAGCATATCCTTGATGTTTCTCGAGCGTCTAAAAGCAAATCTGGGTGCAGCAATATTCATAGAGCCTGTGTTGAGTATACTCCAATGTTTTTTCAACACCTTGGTCACCTGATTAGATATTGGTGTGAAAGTGGTGACGCACGTCAGTACCTCAGATTTATTTTTAGTTTTGTGTTCCAGTAGGGCCTCTTGGTGGTTATTCCGTGCCCGTTTTTTTGACAATGCAATACTCCTGTGCGGGTATGCTCTTTCAGTCAAATTCTGTTCTATGATGGTTGCCTCACTTTTAAAGTCATCCAGCGTGCTGAAGTTTCTCCTAATTCTCAGGAACTGGCCAAAAGGTAGGTTTTCCTCAAGAGCTTTGGGGTGGTGGCTGCTATAATGGAGAAGGCTGTTACGGTCAGTCGGGTTTCTGAACATAGTGGTACTGAGATTGCCCTGTGTGATCTGGATGGTCAGGTCCAGAAAAGCTATCCGTGAAGAGGAAGCTGTGATGGTGAAATTGCGGTAAGGATTGAGATTATTGATCCATCCAAAGAAATCACCATAGCTGTCCTGATCTCCTGTCCAGAAGATCAGGATATCGTCAATGAAACATTTCCACAGAAGGATGTGATTGCGGTGGGGGTTGGTTTCATTGAGGATATGGGTTGCCTCAAAAGCTGCCATATAGAGACAGGCCACACTAGGAGCGAAGGTACTCCCCATGGAAGTACCCTGCGTCTGATGGTAAAGTTGGCCCTTGAATTCGAAAAAATTCTCAGTCAGTGCCAAGGTGGCGCACTCCATAATGAATGATGGTGGGGTAGATGACCCCTCAAGGGATGAATTTAATATGTCTTCGATCACTTCTTAGTGTAGAGGGCCACAACATCTAGAGTGATGAGGAAACTGATGTCATTGGTATTCTGAAACTGATCCAATAAACGTAGTACATCTGTGGTATCTTAGATGTACGATGGTATCAGTTTTACTAGAGGTTGGAGGAAATGGTCACAAAATTGTGATAAGGGTTCAAGAATCGAGTCTATCCCTGATACTATCGGGCGGCCAGGTGTAGGAGTAATGCCCTTGTGAATCTTTGGCAAGATATAAAAATATGGGGTCTTAGGTTCTCTCTTGATGAGAAAACAGGCCTCTCTCTTGCTTATCCAACCCTGGCTTTCTGCTGAATCTACTAAGCCCATGATCGTTGTCTTGAGGCGTGCAACAGGGTTTTGGGACAAAGGTGTATAATATTTTCTATCACCCAATTGTCTCAGACATTCTGTGTCATAATCTGTGGTTGACATTATGACAGTTGCACCACCCTTATCCGCCTGTTTAATGGTGATAGTTGTGTCACAGGCGAGTGTTTCAATCGCCTGCATCTCTTGTCTAGAGATGTTGTTGAAATGTTTGTTGTTAGTTAAGGCCCTCACATCTTTCAGAACAGCTTGTTCGTAGGTCAGTACCTCGTTTGTTATCATCCCACTCTGGGGAGTAAATGAGGAGGGATTATGTAGACCTGAATCTTCGTCAGGAGTATATTCCTTCCCCTCAAAGAAAAATTTGAGGCGTATCTTACGAAAAAATTGGTGCAATTCACAGGTCTGTAAAAACAGATCCACTCGAGGTGTTGGAACAAAGCCTAGTCCTTTCTGGAGGACATCGTTTTCTGTCTTGGTTAGTTGTCTCGATGACAGATTTACTACTAGGTTTGTTTTTTGTTGGTCTGGCTCCTGGTTTCCACTCCTGGTTGAACCGGGTCCTCCCATTGTACTCTTTTTTCCTGTTGAGTACCTCTTTTGCGCCCTCGCCCTCTGCCCCAACCTCTGCCTAAAAAAGGCTGGCGCATGGCTTGGGGTACAAACTGCGGTGGATACTGAGGGCCAAATTGTGGAGGACCCTGAGGGAACATTGGGTATTGCCAGAAAGGTGGGGGGTTGTGATGTGGTCCCTGGTAAAGTGGCGGTGGGTAGGTGTTATAACCCTGCCTTCCTTTCCTACCACTATACTGGTTGGGTCCCATACTTTCTGTGCTAGAATCACTGTTATACGATGAACTCCTATTAGAGGAGTTTGAGCTAGCATCAGAGGCGTAATTTGTGTTAGCCGGGACATAATCAGCTTTAAGGTAGGGGTAAGCCTTTTCCTTATCGAATCGTTTAATGTCCTTCTGTAGCTTAGTCACTTTTTGCTTCAAGAGATATTCTTTGTGCTCTGCAATCTCGTTATTGAGTTCCATCAGTTTGGTTTTAAAAGTAGGGCCTGAGTTGTTATGTTTTAGGGCATTTTCGGCGGCTTGTATGCGGATGAGTAATTCGTCAGCCAGTCTTTTGGCCGTGTTAACAATTAGGATAAGGAGATCTCTGGTGCACTTCCAGAAGATTTGTGACCATTCGATTTTAAATTGGCCATCTTCCCAGAATATCCTGGGGAAGTTTTTTACTACAAGGCCATTAGGTGAAATATTTTCCCTGAAATATTCCGTCATAAGTGCACCGTGTAGGGTAATCCTTACCCCTTCTCTCCTCATATCCGATAGTGATTGCCAATCCCCTGATTGGCTGCCGGTTGCGCCCTCATTATCAAGACCCAAAATAGAGGGAGTCCAAAGAATTTCGGCTGCGTGGTCATCACCGTAACTTAGACCCTGGCCTTCCATTGGTATATTTGGCTTGGGTCAAGTGGAAGGTGGTAAAAACAACGTTCAGTACAGTTGGCCACTAAAATTCAGTAGTCAATATAAAGAAAAGAAATATTGGGGGATAGAACCACTCTCACCCACCAGTAGAATGTCCCATGGGTTTGAGGCCGCAAGGCTGTGTGAGGGCATTTAAATCCGACATATGGATTTCCCATAAAGTCTATACGGTGCATTTTATTCACCTTAGCTTTCGCGTTGATATCACAACTATAGGAACATCCTTTGCCATTATTGTACTAGGGGCCCCCGGTTCCTACTGGACCTCCCATTCCTCTGTGAGTGGGAAATGCCTCTTCAGTCCCTCTTTTTGTTCTCTATTAGACACCTTGTCACACTTCCATTGGTCCAGGGCTGGGGTGGCACCACTTGGCAGATCTATGTGACAAAGGGCAGTATCCTGGGGCTGAATCTGAGTGGTGGAAGGTCCTGCATTTCCCTGTAAATTCTTGACCGGTGAGCCGCCAGACTGCCCGTGGAGTCAGTCTGAGTTCAAGGATTGCATGTGTATTCATCAGCACCCAGCTAGGGTGACAGCATATAGCACGGCAGCACAGCAAGTCAGGACCCATGAGCTGTATCATGACACATAAGTTGTCACAGCTGTCACCAGGGTACACACCTGGATGTTACCCATAGACATATGTGCATGTGAACATTGCTCCTGGGGCCTATGGCCCACTCTTTTGTGTTCCCCATTCTGCCAAATCTCTTCATACATGCAATGTGTCCGGAATCCTTTCATGTGATGTGTCACAGATGCAACACACACTTAGGGAATCACAGAAACAGGCTGCCTCACCCATACTGTAGTGTATGTGCCATCCAGCCAGCAGGTTTCATGGACGTTTTTAAATGATCTAGTATGAATCCAATGTTGCACTTGTGTTTGTTAGGCAGTCATGTGTTATGCATGAAGATAGGCAGGGTCCTCCATGTAATGTGCTGACAGAGACACTTCTGCACTCAAGGACATTTGTATGACCCAATATGTGTGGCACATGCACAACACAACATGGTACAAGCATAACACAATTCAAGTAAGATAATTGTTAAACCACCCAAGGCCACCTTGTGTTGCCCTGGGAAGTGCGATTGATCTTGGATGACACAATTCATTGCCCATCACTGCATTACCTTACTCTGCACCAGAAAGTGGTTCCAAGTGCAGTGCATCGGGGTACCTAATCACATCCCCTGGTTTGAGCTGCATTCCCAGACTCAGCAAACCAGGTGTAGCTGGGAATGCACCTGGATGAAAATCCGTTCCATGAGTGGCATTACAAGGACTTGGAGCTTTCATACTCATCGTCAGTCACTTCATCATTCAATGTGTGTTTCACACGCAGCTGACGGATTATGGCTCACAGGTTAACTTGCATGGCAGGAAGGTACACCTTCAAGCACAGAAACCTTCCTGCATACAACATAGGTACCATTGCTCCAAGGTTCAAGGGTGCCTTCTTTCCCTGAGGAACCCTAAAAATGTCCCAGCATAGGATGTAAGCCAACATGTAAGCCATAAATGATTTGTATTCAATTAGATAAGCACATTCCTTCCCATTATGCTTTCACGCATAGGCAGGCAGTAGGTTATCTGCGCTGCACTGTGTGGCCAAGCTCATTATATGCCCCTCTGTTTACAGGTACAGGCCTTTAGGGAAGCAATACACTGGTCCACATGTATCTGGCAACACCCACAACATGACATGCAGCACACACACTCAGACACTGCACACTCTTTGATTCTACACTCCCTTTAGACTGTGCTAAAGTGTGTGGAGGTGAACACACACTACCAGCACACAAATTCACTACATGCACACTGTTCCCCGTTTTAACCTATGTGTCTTGTATGTCTTGCACAGAACAAGAACTAAAAACAAAATGGCCGCCGACGTGACACGACGTGATGGCCACCATTCCACGAGGTTTCGGGTGAAGTGCGACTGCGCATCAGTTTGTTCCTGTGGCCTCGCCATGACCCTCGTCATACTGTACCCGAACAAGGTCACGGTGGGAAATCAGCCAAGTACCCACACAATGAACTTTTTACAAGAAACCGGAAAAATCCAAAACCATGACATAACCTCTTGAACTGTGCTAAAACTCACCGGACGATCTCAACCGACCAATCAGGAAAGCCCAAACTTTGTAAATTGTTACATCTTGACTTTACTTTTATTATAAAAATGATGGTAGAATAGAGCGCGCATACTTTTTTCTTTTCCCTTATGCTGTTGAAGACGACGGTGACGTAACGCAACGCTACTATCTAGGGTGACTACTGCGCTCCTGAATCTTTGCCAGTTTGAATGCTGCCCATTTTCCTGATGAACTACAAACTTTATAAAATTTATGGGCACTGATAGATGTTTTGCACGTCTCTGCACAGGCATATGCATTCTGCACATGGTTTCATCATGCACACATATTTAGATTACCATTATGTTGAGCTGGGGGGATTATGACACACAGCAACAGACATTATTAAGAGGTGAGTGTGCCAGTAAAGCTGTGGGCCATGAGTGGAATGCTTAAGTGACTGGTATGAGTAGTGACAGTTGGTGGAAGGGCTGAGCAGCTAGCAGCCTGCTCCTGGTGGGGCTGCTCTACTGAACTTAACTACCTGCTGTACAGGATTTAAGCTACATGTTATCTAATTGAATAAACATACTTAAAGTACATCCTACCAGCGTGGACTACGTTAGTACACACATAGTAGGCACAGACAACTACGTATGGTTAGTAAATGTTTCAAAAAGCCACAAATAACTGGACTATAAGACACCTCAAGATGAGAGTGAAGAAATACATCGGAATCAGCATAAAGCCAAATTTGGGCATCCAGTTTGAATGGTGCAGCATAAACAAAACAATTCATTCAAGGAGCAGAATACAGAGGATCAGAAAGCATGAGTCCAAGTTCCCTGCATCCAGGGTTGATGAATATAAAGCATTAATCTATCCCAACACTAAGACTAAAGTGACATCCCTAGTAAGCATCTTCAGAGACGAAAAATAAAATAAAAGTTGTCAGCATGTGTAGTATTCCTAAAAAGTCTCTCCACCATCAATGGGTCAAATAGCATGAAGCTATTAAGACAGAGCTCCTTCATAGATGTTCTCTATCCGAAGGTAGAAGGAGAAGTGGGTGCTTTCTCTATGCCCAACAACACAATAGTGAAGAGAACTTTCCCAAGATCCTTTGCAGGTGATGGAGCGGGTAGTAGAAAAATGCTGTATACCCCCCTATTCTGCATGAATATACTAGTCGAATAATCTATTAATTATAATATTACTAAATGAGTTTGCATGTTCATTAATCAACCTTATTAATATACAAAATATACGTGGGATTTGCATTCGCATGGCTAATTAACTTCTATCACTAAAATACGTACGCATACTAACAGTAGTATATGTAGTAAATAGAATACTGCATGATATATGTGGCTTTTGTGACGTTTTCGCTATGTTGCCCAAGATGACATAAAATGGGTGAATATGAACGCTTTAAATGTCGCTATACGCTAGATAATTACAACCACATAAAGGGATTAGTAAGGGATTAACATTTTATTCATTATTTCCATGTTTTAATTACTTCTTTGTATTTGTTTCGCTTAAGTTATCCTTTGGGCCTAAAAACAAAATGGCCGCCGGCGTGACACGACGTGATGGCCACCATTCCACGAGGTTTCGGGCGAAGTGCGACTGCGCATCAGTTTGTTCATGTGGCCTCGCCATGACCCTCGTCATACTGTACCCGAACAAGGCCACGGTAGGAAATCAGCCAAGTACCCACACAATTAACTTTTTACAAGAAACCGGAAAAATCCAAAACCATGACATAACCTCTTGAACTGTGCTAAAACTCACCGGACGATCTTAACCGACCAATCAAGAAAGCCCAACTTTGTAAATTGTTACATCTTGACTTTACTTTTATTATAAAAATGATGGTAGAATAGAGCGCGCATACTTTTTTCTTTTCCCTTATGCTGTTGAAGACGACGGTGACGTAACGCAACGCTACTATCTAGGGTGACTACTGCGCTCCTTAATCTTTGCCAGTTTGAATGCTGCCCATTTTCCTGATGAACTACAAACTTTATAAAATTTATGGGCACTGATAGATGTTTTGCACGTCTCTGCACCTGCATATGCATTCTGCACATGGTTTCATCATGCACACATATTTAGATTACCATTATGTTGAGCTGGGGGGATTATGACACACAGCAACAGACATTATTAAGAGGTGAGTGTGCCAGTAAAGCTGTGGGCCATGAGTGGAATGCTTAAGTGACTGGTATGAGTAGTGACAGTTGGTGGAAGGGCTGAGCAGCTAGCAGCCTGCTCCTGGTGGGGCTGCTCTACTGAACTTAACTACCTGCTGTACAGGATTTAAGCTACATGTTATCTAATTGAATAAACTTACTTAAAGTACATCCTACCAGCGTGGACTACGTTAGTACACACATAGTAGGCACAGACAACTACGTATGGTTAGTAAATGTTTCACAAAGCCAAAAATAACTGGACTATAAGACACCTCAAGATGAGAGTGCAGAAATACATCGGAATCAGCATAAAGCCAAATTTGGGCATCCAGTTTGAATGGTGCAGCATAAACAAAACAATTCATTCAAGGAGCAGAATACAGAGGATCAGAAAGCATGAGTCCAAGTTCCCTGCATCGAGGGTTGATGAATATAAAGCATTAATCTATCCCAACACTAAGACTAAAGTGACATCCCTAGTAAGCAGCTTCAGAGACGAAAAATAAAATAAAAGTTGTCAGCATGTGTAGTATTCCTAAAAAGTCTCTCCACCATCAATGGGTCAAATAGCATGAAGCTATTAAGACAGAGCTCCTTCATAGATGTTCTCTATCCGAAGGTAGAAACAGAAGTGGGTGCTTTCTCTATGCCCAACAACACAATAGTGAAGAGAACTTTCCCAAGATCCTTTGCAGGTGATGGAGCGGGCAGTAGAAAAATGCTGTATACCCCCCTATTCTGCATGAATATACTAGTCGAATAATCTATTAATTATAATATTACTAAATGAGTTTGCATGTGTATTAATCAACCTTATTAATATACTAAATATACGTGGGATTTGCATTCGCATGGCTAATTAACTTCTATCACTAAAATACGTACGCATACTAACAGTAGTATATGTAGTAAATAGAATACTGCATGATATATGTGGCTTTTGTGACGTTTTCATTATGTTGCCCAAGATGACATCAAATGGGTGAATATGAACGCTTTAAATGTCGCTATACGCTAGATAATTACAACCACATAAAGGGATTAGTAAGGGATTAACATTTTATTCATTATTTCCATGTTTTAATTACTTCTTTGTGTTTGTTTCGCTTAAGTTGTCCTTTGGGCCTAAAAACAAAATGGCCGCCGACGTGACATGACGTGATGGCCACCATTCCCCGAGGTTTCGGGCGAAGTGCGACTGCGCATCAGTTTGTTCCTGTGGCCTCGCCATGACCCTCGTCATACTGTACCCGAACAAGGCCACGGTGGGAAATCAACCAAGTACCCACACAATGAACTTTTTACAAGAAACCGGAAAAATCCAAAACCATGACATAACCTCTTGAACTGCTAAAACTCACCGGACGATCTCAACCGACCAATCAAGAAAGCCCAAACTTTGTAAGTTGTTACATCTTGACTTTACTTTTATTATAAAAATGATGGTAGAATAGAGCGCGCATACTTTTTCCTTTTCCCTTATGCTGTTGAAGACGACGGTGACGTAACGCAACGCTACTATCTAGGGTGACTACTGCGCTCCTGAATCTTTGCCAGTTTGAATGCTGCCCATTTTCCTGATGAACTACAAACTTTATAAAATTTATGGGCACTGATAGATGTTTTGCACGTCTCTGGTCCTTGCCTTTCTTTGGGACTGTTGCGTTCTGCATGAAGAACTTCTAAATTCTGACTGATTGATGACTAATTTGATGACTTAGAGGACGCCCGAGAGCCAGATTAGGTAAATATGGTGTTTTGTGATTTACATAAAATTGATAAAACTTTCTAGATGAAGATTTAACCTTTTGCGATAAAATAGATAAACAATTATTGATTAACAAGCAAATGCGTTTGTGATTTATTGAGGGAGGGAAGATCAAAATCTTAAATGTGTTTTAGCTGGTTCTAAATCACCATCAACTAATCCAACTTAATGATCCATTGATCACGTGGGAGGAGTGCCTTGATGTTTAAGGATTTTGAGACCTGTAGGTGTAGGGATATAAATGTATAGATATGTAATATAACTTTTCTTCCAATAGGTTATAAGGTATTCCTTTCATGTCAGCGCTAGAACCACTCATCTCTCCTGTATGTACAGACCAGTGTGAAGTGACGTGTGAATGTTGGTGTTATGGGCCCCACCAATGACTGCATGTGTGAAAGTGTTAATGTGCTATCTGGTCTGTGACGAAGGGAGGATATTTGGTACGGGTCTTGTCCTGTTCCCTGTGACCCAGGTTTCTGCGCTGCAACAGTTTTTCTGGTAGCAAGGTGATGGTTTTTATTGTTTTGGTTTGGTGATTATTGCTTGTAAATAGCTTATTGATTATTGGAAAGTATTGGTTTATGTATTAACACTCTATGTTGAGTCGCGTTGAGTTCTATGTTGTTTGCACGGCTTCTGGGAGGTAGGAAGTCGGAAGTTTGTAACGGTTCCATAGTAGAGCAGAGGTAAGCGCTGCTCTCAGGAAAGACGGAATTGTTGTTGCCCTGTAGGTGCACAGGGGAAACGTGTAACGATTGAAGTTGCACGACGCATTGTCTGGGTTGGATTCGGTGACATCGTCGTGTGTTGCCATTAGAAATATTTCCTGTATGAAAGAAGTGTATGGTAGCGAAGGTCATCTGTGAAATTTTGGTCTTAGGTACCAGGAGTCCAGAAGGAGATCTGATAACGCTTATCACTGGAAAGGTAATAGGTGTTCTCTAAGCTTGTTGGAAGGATAAAGTAGAGGGAAGTGCTACTTTTTTAACGTGTGTCATAATTCTGTAGTAGGACAGACTATTCGCTGTTCTCGGGAAAGACAGAATTCTGTGTGAATGAACTACATTTTGCGTATGAAAGTGCGTGAATGAAATAGCATTCAGGTTAACTGCGAAACTCTGGTTTTATTTCTCAGGAGCATTGGGTCTCCAACTAGGTGTCTTAATTCTGGAGAAACAGTTAGCTAATGCTTGCTAGAAGGGTAAGGTAGAGGGATGTGCTACTTTATCAACGGAAGTAACGATTCGGTAGTAGGGCAGAGGTAAGCGCTGCTCTCGGGAAAGACGGAATTCTTGTGAGAAAGGTCATTAACTATTCTTTGGTTAGCAGAGCAGACAATGGTGGCGTTTTTATGCCGTTACTAACAGATTTGTAAATAAAAAGAACGTAAGAAAAGTTACCGATAACATTTTGTAAAGGAGGGGTCAGCAGGAGAAGGAGCTGCGACAGTGAGAAGAGCTGATGTCAGAAAAGCCGCGCTGGGATTGGCTAGTCAGTAAGAAACGTAGATGCCCCTGATTGATGTGCTAGTGTATGCTGCGCTAGGAGTGGAGAATTACAGGGTGACGTAGATGCTGCTGATTGGTGCGTAAGTGTGAAACGCGCTGGGATTGGAGAATTGCAGAAGTGACATAGACGCACCAGATTGGTGCGTTGGTGTGAGTCGCACTACGATTGGTTAAAATAACAGAACAGTCGTAAGGAAAAGACTAGCGATACACGAAAGACAAAATGATGTATTACGATCCACCTGAAAAGGAGAAAAAGTCCTGGTTTGGGAAAATCGAGAAATTGTTTAAAAAGGATAAACCGATTATGACTAGGGAGGGACAGTTGCTTCCACCACCGAAAACCCCTGCATCCTTTATGGTTGCTAAATACGGATATCATACTTGTATTTGGTTAGATAATTGGGTAAAATACACAAAGAATGATGGAGTTTTGGCATTTCCAGAGCATGGTTCGTTTAATTTAGCGGTTTTGAGAAATTTGAGAGAGAAAATGATGAATCTAGAACCAAGACCTAGACCAACACAGTTTGAAGCACTGACAGAATGGGAAGATTGGATGCATGACAGAGAAAGACAGAGGAGTGGCGGAAAATACAGATACATGTTTGGTAGATATGGGCATGACAATCATGATGACAGAATGAGGAGGTAGTGAAATGCAAGTATGACTGATGGGTTGTTTCCTGTAAGAAATGTTGAAGAAATTGGAGGTAAAAAATGTACGGAAAAGAGACATAATATAGAATCAAGAGGGTATGGAGTGAATGAATCGGAGGATGATGTTCTTGATGACATGTTTTATAAAAATCCACCCCCATATCAACCAGAATCTGAAATGTTGACACCAAGTGCCCCAATGAGAGAAACTTTGCGAATCATGAAGACTGAACCAGTACCCCAAGAATTAGGGAAAAATAATTCCCTCAGAGAGATAGAGAGAAAATAAGATGATAAAGTGAGGGGCGAAAATTCAGCAGTATTAGCAGAAACAACTTTGGAATTAACTGAAAAAATAGGGGAATTGACTAAAAACCTAGAAGCTGTGACTGTTCCTGTGACCATAGGCCCTGTAATGCCTATTTTTGATAAACAGAAAGATAGTGAACATTGTTTAACGGTTCTTTATAAGGGTAATAAACAGAATGAGAAGCCAAAGCAAAGTATAGATTAAAATCCATGGAGACAAACAATGAGTATGATCGAGCCAAATGTTCCTAGAAACCTGATATTAAGTCCAAATATAACAGAAAGACATACAAAGACAATGGAATCAGTATTAAGAACTCAAAAAGTCTTAGAACGAAGTAATGTAGAGAAACCAGTAGGTCCTACTTCGAAAGAATTAAGCAAATGGTTGAGAAGCTTGCAGAGAATAGACAAATAATCCTAATCAATAGATGTGGCCAAGCTACAAATGGTTCTGGAAGAATTAATAGTAGGGACTATCCCCACAGAGAAGTTAAAAACTTATCAGGATGAGGAGTTACTATTTCTGCGCAAACTTGAGAGCAAAAAATCTGCATGAAAGACTAGAAGAAGTAGCTAATGAAATGGTATAGATATTGAAAAGGTAAAGGCTCTACAAAAACCAGACCGAGTAGATTTTACTGAAAAAGATATTGCAAATTTGAATACCACAGGACGAATAAGTCAGATTAAGGAAATAATTATCCTGTTGAGAAAATGGGGAGATGTGGATAAATGGAGAAGCAGGTGGTACCAAAAACGAGATGATGACTCAGATAAAACTTTTCCAGCTTTCCCTGTAAGAGAAAAAGAAAAAGTAGTAACAGAATGCCCCATGAGAGAAATTCCAGGGGGAGGATATGTACATGTTCCATGGACCAGGCAAGATATTTTGTCGTTTACCAATGATTTCCCTCGCCTACGCGAAAAACCTGTCGAGTGGTATAGGCAAGTGGACAGATTTGTGAAATTGTCTAAAGTATTATGGATTGACCTAAACAGTCTGTTTGACGTAATAGTACCAGCAGATTTATGGACAGAGTGCAAGCTCATGATAAATTGGCCTACACAAGAATACCCTAGGGATCCAAAGACAGGAGCCCCTGTCCCAGAAGTTATGAAGAAATATGAACTGGTTATTGCCTTTCTGAAAAATGAAGTACCTCCCAAAGAAACTGATTGGGTAAAAATTGACAGGACTCATCAGGAAAGTAAGGAGTCAGTACACGCATATTACGAGAGATTAATTCTTGCCTTTAAACAGTTCAGTGGTGATGAAAATTTGAGTGAAAAGGATTTGAGCTATTTTGTATACAGATTTGTATATGGACTACGTCCAGAAATTAGTGAAATGATCAAACAACATACTGTAGATTGGCAAAATAAGAAAATAGAGGAAGTATTGAGACATGCAAAATATTTTAGTGATGAGATTGAAGCCAAACAGTGTAAATTAAAAGAGAAAGCTATGTGGGCGCAAGTAAAAGTGGCAGAAAGACAGGAAGCTCAGTTAATGGAACAAGCGAATAATACAGGACCCAGACCAAAAATCACTCCTGGGAAAGGTAAAGGACATTTTAATGTAGAAGAAGCTAAAAAGAAATTCCCATGTCATAATTGTGGAAGAGTAGGGCATTGGAAATCCGAGAGTAAATTTCCCCCAAGTACTAATAATGAAAATGCATCATTGTATCCACAGGTGCAGAATGAGGTGAGTGGTCAACCGCAGCGACAGCAGCAGGTTGTTGCCCAACAGAATCAGTTGCCAAAACCGCCTTTTCCACAAAGCAAAAATTCACAGAAATACAGTAATGAGACAGGATTCTACAACGAAGAACAGGTAACTAAGCTGCCGCGCGCTAGCGCTGTTTCACAGTATTGGCCACAACGCAATGGGAGTGAGTCAGAAGAAGGTTATTAACGGTGCCGAGGGGAGGAAGACGAGTGCGTACTTGGCACAACTCTAGAAGTAGACCAGACAGGCCCATTTGTGGACGGAAAGGTAAATGAGGAGAATATTACTTTCCTAGTGGATACTGGTGCTACTCGATCAACTGTTAGGTCAGCTGATGTTGAGAATCTTCCTCTCTCGGATGAAACAATACAAGTAGTTGGTGTATCAAACAGACAGATTAAGACTTATCTTACAGAACCAGTGAAAGTTAGCATAGGGAAATTCTCTGAAATGCACCGCTTTGTTGTGTGCGATACGAGTCCCGTGAATTTGTTAGGTAAAATGAATTGCACTATATTCTGTACCCCTGATGGTATAGCATTTGAGTCCCCTGATGAAGATGTGCTGTATAAGATGACTATGGCAAACAGGGAAACTGAGGATACTGAAACCTATGCTGTATTTAACCCTGATGAATTACCTAAAGAATTGAAACAGACTGTAAAGGCAGAAGTCTGGGATTTCACGGGAGAAGATGTGGGACTAATGAGAAATGTGGACCCAGTAAAAATAACAGTGAAATAGGGAATAAGCTATCCAAATGTCCCCCAATATAAACTGACACCTGAGATAATTGAAGGAATTACTCCCATAATTGAGAAAATGATAAAACAAGGCATTTTGAGAGAAATAATGAGTAGTCTATGTAATTCCCCAATTATGGGACTGAAACAGCCTAATGGGAAGTTCAGGATAGTGCAAGATTTGAGAAAGATAAACAAAATCGTTGTGTCATGTTGTCCTATTGTACCAAATCCATCTGTGATTTTGTATCAGATTCCCCATGATGCAGAATGGTATACTGTGATTGACTTATGCCATGTTTTCTGTTCCATTCCATTGCACCATGACAGCCAGCAAATATTTGCGTTTCGTTTTGACGGCCATATTTTGGCTTGGTGCCGAATCCCACAAGGGTATACAGAAAGCCCCTCAATATTTAATCAGATATTGAAAAAGTCCTTAGAAAGCCTAGAAATGCCTGAAAATTCAGTGTTAGTACAATACATCGATGACCTTCTTGTGGCATCGAAGACTTGTGAAGCTTGTGTAATGGACACCATAGCCTTGTTGAATCATCTGGCCAATGGAGGACTTAAAGTGTCACCATCAAAGTTACAATTTTGCAAAAAATAAGTACATTACTTAGGCCATAATATTGAAAAGGGACTGAGAAAAATAACAATAGACAGAATCAGGATCATAAAAGGAATGAGAGCCCCGAAGACGCAAAGAGAGGTGAGAATGTTTCTTGGGATGGTTGGGTATTGTCGTCAGTGGATAAGCAATTTCTCCCTGATTGCAAAGCCTTTGGTACGTTTGACAAGAAGTGATGTAAGAGATCCCATTGATTTGAATAAGGAGGAATTGGCAGCTTTTAAAAGTCTGAGAGATGGTTTGTGTGAAGCGCCAGCATTAAGTATGCCTGATTATGAGAAAGAATTTGAGTTATACTGCAGTGAGAGGAATGGATGTGCACTTTCTGTATTAATACAGAAGCATGGGAAACTGAGGAGACCAATTGCATACTTTTCATCTATGCTAGACCCAGTAGCTGTAGCTCTACCTGGGTGTCTGAAAGCAGTGGCTGCTACCTGTAGGAGTTTGGAGCAGAGTGAAGGAATTGTGATGGGATATCCTGTGAAAGTGTTTGTACCTCATGATGTGGCAATCCTTTTAACAAGGAGTCGCACTCAGTTCATGACACATAGTCGGCTGACTAAATATGAAAAAGTCATATTAGGTGCAACGAATGTGAGCCTTGAGAGATGCTTGAATGTGAATCCTTCTACGTTGCTGCCTGATGCTGAGAATGTGGAAGTTAGAGATGAAACGGATCATGATTGTCTGGATGTACTCGATTTTTGTACCAAACCACGTCCTGATATAAAAGATGTACCATTGCCAGAAAGTGATTTTGTGATGTTTGTAGATGGGTCTTGCTTGAGGACAGATGACGGAATGCTGAGTCCAGCATATGCAGTATGCACAGTTGCAGCAGTAATGGAAGCATCCTACCTGAAAGGTGTAAGATCAGCCCAAGTAGCTGAACTTGTTTCTTTGACTAGAGCATGCAAGATTGAAAAGAATGTGAGAGTGACTGTGATAACTTATAGTCAGTATGGTTTTGGTGTGGTGCATGATTTTGGCCAAATATGGCTACAGAGAGGATTGTTGACATCGAGTGGAACTCCCATCAAGAATGCTGAAGTGGTTGGGAAGTTGCTTGAGGCGATACAGCTGCCTAAGCAATTGGCTGTTGTAAAGTGTGCTGCACATAGTCAATCTGGCGATTATGCTGCCATCGGCAACAAATACGCCAACGATATGGCCCAATACTGTGCACGTAATCAGAATTCTGTAAATCGGGCGAGGGAGAGAGATATTAATTCTTGCACCCTAATGTTGACTAACATTGTGGGTACCTGGGAGGAAGTGAGACAATTGCAGGAAGAAGCAGGAGATGAGGAAATGAAGCAGTGGGTGAAAGCAGGATGTGCACCAAGGGAGAAGGATCATGTGTGGGTTTATCGGGATGGAAGACCAGTTATGCCTGATAGCATGATGTCTGCCATGTCACG
Organism: Triturus cristatus; assembly: GCF_964204655.1. NCBI lineage: Eukaryota > Metazoa > Chordata > Amphibia > Caudata > Salamandridae > Triturus > Triturus cristatus. The sequence continues at coordinate 801,432,377 of NC_140591.1, forward strand.
GATGTATCATGGACAGGGACACATAGGGAGAGACGCTATGATAAGGTCATTTAAACAGACTTGGTACAATGCAAAATTCAGACTTGTAGCAGAAAGTCATTGTCAAAGATGTCTTATATGTCAGCAGTACAACCCTGGAAGAAAAACAGTGGTGAGTCTAGGAACAATAGGTCGAGAAGGAGGGCCTTTCACCAGAATGCAAGTAGATTTCATTGAGATGCCTCCTTGCAACAGGTTGAGGTATGTTCTAGTCATGGTCTGTTTGTTTTCTAGATGGGTAGAAGCATACCCAACAAGAAGAAGTGATAGAATCACTGTGGCAAAATTGCTTTTGAGGGAATTCATTCCCAGATTTGGGTTTCCAGTAACAATTAAGTCAGACAGAGGAAAACATTTTCATAATGAGATCGTAAAATTGATTTGTGAAGCATTGAATGTACAGCAAAAACTACATTGTGCCTATCGCCCAGAGGCTTCTGGTGTGGTAGAACAAATGAATGGTACTATCAAAAACAGAATAGGGAAAATGTGTTTAGCCACGGGTATGAAATGGCCTGATGTCTTGCCTCTAGTACTCATGACTATCAGATCAATTCCAGATAGAACTACAGGGTTGAGTCCCCATGAAATAATCATGGGCAGAGCAATGCGTCATGTGTTCATACCAGTCAACAAGCTGTTGCCTATAACTGATGACATGGTGTTGGATTACTGTAAAGGCCTGGCTGACGCAGTTCATTCTGTGTTTCATCAGGTTGGAACGGATGCCACCACCCTTGAAAAGAAGCAAGCTCATGATCTGAGCCCAGGGGACTGGGTGAGAATCAAAGTACACAGAAGGAGGAACTGTTTGGTCCCAAGGTGGGGAAAACCACGACAAGTGATTTTGACTACAACAACAGCTGTGAAGTGTGCCGGAATCAAGAACTGGATTCATGCGAGTCACACATTGAGGATTCCAAATCCAGTGGATAACAAAGAAAAATAATATTTTGATGAATCAGAATCAAGTTTTGAAACGGATGAAGAAGCAAGAACAAGAGAAAACTCTGAAAGGGGGGAAACAGAGTCAGATCTAACTTTTGTCCCAAGAAGTATTTCCTTGAGAAGGTTACAGATTTCTGATACCAGCTCAGACTCAGAGACTGAACAAGTAACTCTACGTTCAAGAAAAGAAAAGGACAGTGAAAATACAATTAAAGAAATTGTTGATAAAGAAGTTCCAGATGATAAATTGAGAGAAATTCCACCTGAAATAATAAAAATAGATGGACAGGTGCCAGATACAGAGAGAGAGGGAAAGATTCTTGCGGAAGACCCCCGAGGAGGTGTAGGGGACTCCAACATCCAGTTAGAAGAAGGGACAAGTAGTCAGCAGGAAGATTGTGCACAAGAAACTCGAGGAGGGACAGAAGTAGGGAAAACGAAAGAAGTGGTGGAAAGAAAAGTTGCTGAGGGGAAAAAACAAGTGGAAACAGAATCAGAGGAAAGCGAAAACGAAGTACCAGAAGGTTGAATCTTGAGAAAGAGAGCATGGAGAACTGAAAAGAATGATAAAGGAAGTAAACTGAAAAGATCAGCAAGAGATGAAGTTTGGCCAAACAAAATAAAGAGGCTGAGATATCGACTGACACGAGTAAATTCACCAAGAGCTGAACAGGTGAATGAAGTAACTAGTCAAGAGAAATCAAAAGACGAAGAAATAATTGTAATAGAGGAAAGCAAAAGAATGAGAAAACCTAACCAGAAGTGTAAGTCACCGGAATGGACGTATGTGGCCCTGCCTGAAATAAAAGAAGAGGCAGATAGCCAAGAAAACCCAGAGCTGACTGTACCGGAAGTGGTTGAGGAAGCCGAAGAATCAGATATACTGAGAGCTATCTTGTCCGACATTGGAGAAGAAACGGATGTTCAGTAAATTCTGTATTCAGATCACGAAGGAAAAGTGAAGGACGATGAGATGCCAAACTGAATAAGACGAGAATGCTGCTGATGGAAAGACAATAAAATACGGGAAAAGACAAAACTGGTAGATCCAAGTAGGTGCTTAGAGCCTTGGGTTAGACAAATTAGTTGTGAAGTAGAAGAGGCTAAGTCAAAAGACACTGTTCATTTTTACAAAAATGGCAAACACAAATAGTAGAAAAGATAGATGTATAGGTGACTTCTGCGCTCCTGAATCTTTGCCAGTTCGAATGTTTCCCCTTTTCCTGATGAACTACGAACTTTATAAAATTTATGGGCACTGATAGATGTTTTGCACGTCTCTGGTCCTTGCCTTTCTTTGGGACTGTAGCGTGCTGCATGAAGAACTTCTAAATTCTGACTGATTGATGACTAATTTGATGACTTAGAGGACGCCCGAGAGCCAGATTAGGTAAATATGGTGTTTTGTGATTTACATAAAATTGATAAAACTTTCTAGATGTAGATTTAACCTTTTGCGATAAAATAGATAAACAATTATTGATTAACAAGCAAATGCATTTGTGATTTATTGAGGGAGGGAAGATCAAAATCTTAAATGTGTTTTAGCTGGTTCTAAATCACCATCAACTAATCCAACTAAATGATCCATTGATCACGTGGGAGGAGTGCCTTGATGTTTAAGGATTTTGAGACCTGTAGGTGTAGGGATATAAATGTATAGATATGTAATATAACTTTTCTTCCTATAGGTTATAAGGTATTCCTTTCATGTCAGAGCTAGAACCACTCATCTCTCCTGTATGTACAGACCAGTGTGAAGTGACGTGTGAATGTTGCTGTTATGGGCCCCACCAATGACTGTATGTGTGAAAGTGTTAACGTGATATCTGGTCTGTGACGAAGGGAGGATATTTGGTACGGGTCTTGTCCTGTTCCCCGTGACCCAGGTTTCTGCGCTGCAACACAGGTCACACCATCCGCTCTGGGTACTGTCTCAAAGGAAATTTTCCATGGGACAACAGAGTTCTTTTCCTCCCCACATTTGTCATTGGTTCCCAAGCCTTCTCCTGTGCGAAGGACAACAGCCTGCCCTTATCGATTCAGACCAAACAGTGTAACTCTTTCTCTCCTTGCCTGACTAATAAATCAAATACATTATTCTAATCAACAAGAGCACTTCTTTCACCAGCAACACAAAACGTGAGAAAGAACACATTCCACAGCACAAACATTACAAAATTGCATGGGAAATAAGGTAAACAATTAATACATTTACCTACATGTAAAATTACATGATTAATGACGATTTTAGTACATGGAAAAATGTCAATAAAACAACACAAGCTGTTAAAGTTAACATTTCCTGCTAGTTACATTCACTTTTTACATTAATTCTCCATATTACTTTTTAATGGCCCAAACAGATTGCGTTTCATGTTATCACATTTCGAGATTCTAAGACTTCACGTTAATACGACTAGATTATATGCGGGTGCGGTCTACACATGTGATTACAATGCACTCCTACAAATAAATTGTGGTTTCTGCTATATCAGTAGCTATTGGAATTGAAGGGGGTCACTAGGTGATTAGTCCAAGGTAACTTAAAGGAGGGAGATATGAGATATGAGGTTCAGGAGCAGGTTTGAAAATAAGAGCGAGGTTATAACCCACAAAATGGGAAGGTCCAGAGCTAATAATTAGTCCAAGAATATAACAGGCATTGAAACATTATAGGCAATCATCCCAGCCTTTGAAATGTTCTAGGCAATCAACCCAGATATTAAATTCAGCAAGTACCATAAAAACAGGGCCACTACAAAATAAATATGGATATTCTGCATTTACCACATAATCCATCATCTGCTGCAGAATCTGCAGATTTTAACAAAAAAACAGTTTCTAGCTCAAAAGGATCAAAAGTTATTAAAACATGACAACACGTGTCCCAGCACAGTTGAAAGCCCTTTACTAAGGTTTACCGGTCATCTTTCAATTGCTGTATTTGGGTGTTAAATCGGTACTACTAAGATGAAATCTTTGCCCTGACAGTGTTACCAAGTTTAAAAATAACAAATAACAAAGTCATATTATCACAAAATGTGCTACATCCCGCATCATAAATTGCTATTCTTGAAGCATAATTTAGTCATACCCTCACCCTCCTACATAATTTGGTACTCACCTGCTGCATAATTCCAGTGGCTTTCCATAAAGATGAAGGCACAGAGAACTTGAGGAGTGAAGAAATCTAAAAAGCCTTCCCGAAAATTAGTTACCGACCAGTGGTCAATAAATCAACACCCCAGGCACAGTAGAAGTAGGGTTAATAATAATAGCAATGAAAAAACGTGGCTCTGCAGTATTGAAAGGTTCCTCTTGGAGAGAACTATGCTATCTGATTGCGACAACAATTCCAGGTTTTGAGCACCTGTCTACAGGATAATTTTAAAATAATGAGGGGCGGCTGTGTGAGACACCTTGGGATCAGGTGCTATGGAAATAATGGTTTTAGTCACATTCTTGCTGCATTTTGATGGGATTAAAAATGTATTGCTGTGCTGGGTGCTTCCCTTATGTCTCTATTTATGAAGTGGAGTACAGGTTAGTAAACGCATAAGGATTGATATCTAAGGGCCATGGGACTTGGCGAGGCTCGTGTGTGTATGGGTGCTGATGAGCTTGCCCTTGTCACACCTTCAGCAAACTGCCACCATGCGTCCATGGTAGCAAATGACTAATGGAGGACCTATGCATTGGCCAGGCATAGTAGGAGGACAAGGCAATGCCTCTGTGGCAGGGAAAAGAAAGAGCATGTAAAGAGGTGGGCAAAAGAAGACCTCAGCTAGAGCTCATCGACTCCCATTGTGGAAACTATGGGGCATATTTACAAGGCGGCAATAGAAAATTATCGACGCTTTTGCGGCCGAAAAGCGGCGATAATTTTATCGCCTAATTAGCAAGGTCACGCTAACGCGTGAAACCTTGCATTAGCGCACCTATTCTTAACGCCCAGCTTTGCATCTCTGATGAGATGCAAAGTGGGCATTCCTGACCTGACATGACAGGAGAAATGTCGCTTAGCGACATTTCTCCTATCATCAAGCCCCACTCTATGAAGCATAGTGGCAGGAAAAGTAGCGATGACCCCTGTAATCGCTAATTTCCTTACGTCTGCTTCAGGACTGACATAGCCATGATATCCTATGGAAGGTGGATATCATGGCTACGTTTGTGAGTTCCTATCAACAAGCTAATGCCACATTTCGTGAGATTATCGCTGGGTTTCCAGCGATAATCTCACGTTAGGCAGTTAGCGCTAGGATTTTTATCACTTTTGAGATAAGCGTTGCTAATAGCACGCTATCTCAGCGATAACAATCCACGCTAGCCTGCGATAATTATCCTAGCGCTAAGTGCACTTAGCGATAATTATCGCTGGTTGTTGCTGATATGCCCCTTAGAACCTTGCAGCATCTACTGAGAAATACAATTTGATTAAAATAAACAGATAAACAAACTCAGAAAACAGCGAAGTAATTGATATATCAAAGCCTGCACCCGATCACATGAGTTCAAAAACGAAACAAAATAATTAACTGGGCACATGGGCCAACCTTCCTCAAACATACAAGGAGCAAACAATGGAGCAAAATATAAAAATAAAAAAACAGATTGAAAACCAGTGCTGGTTCACGAGCTTATCCCTAGTCCTTTTAAACCCACAGACTTCTCTTGACTCACAGAGCCCCACTGCTGATAACCAATTGTTCTCAGTTGCCACTTAGCCAAACTTCAGACATTTGTTTGACCATATATAAGCTCAGTATTGTGCTTATATATAATAAATCTCATGTAAAACTCCGCTGCAACTCTCTCTTTCCTACTTTTTGGGAAGCAGTATCCTTCTGCATTGAAATAACTGATAAACAGTCCTTCAATGGCATGCTGATCTATCGCCCATAGGGGCCTTGCGCTACCTTTGCTTGTGACTTTAGCAGACTCTTGGAGGCGAACAGTCTGCTTAATGACTTTAGCATCTTAGATGATGTTAATTTTTACTCGGTCATCCTTACAGATATAGACACATCTACCTTGCTCCAGAACATGGAGGCCCTTGGCTTAGATCAGCGGGTGGTAGGACCTATGCATCAAGTGCATGGTTAAGGCAATGCATGGTCTAGCGGTTAGCTGCTGGGGGTGGAATCAGGAAGACCTTGCAGGTTTTCTGGGCTGGGCGGTCGGGTAGTTTTGTAAGCTGGGGGGTGGGTGGGATAGTTTTGTGGGCTGGGGGTGGGTCGGGTAGGTTTCGAGGCTGGGGGGGTCGGAGTAGTTTTGCGGGCCGGGGGTTTGGGGGTAGTTTTGTGAGCTGGGAGTGGGTGAGGGGTAGTTTTGTGGGCTGAGGTGGGTTTGGGGGTAGTTTTTTGGGCTGTGGGGGTCTGGGTGGGTAGTTTTCTGGGCTGTGGGGGTCTGGGTTGTTTTCTGGGCTGGGGGTTGAGGATAGTTTTCTGGGCTGGGGTGGGTCAGGTCGTTTTCTGGGCTGGGGCGGATCGGGTAGCTTTCTGGGCTGGGGTGGGTTGGGGTAGTTTTCTGGGCAGGGGGAGTCGGGGGTAGTTTTCTGGGCTGGCAGTCTGGATAGTTTTCTGGGTTGGGGTGGGTACAGGGTCGTTTTCTGGGCATGGGGGTCGGGGGTAGTTTTCAGGGTGGGGGGGTTGGGGGTAGTTTTCTGCCCTGGGGAGTTCACAGCTAGTTTTCAGGGCTGGGGGTATTCAGGGTAGTTTTCAGGGCTGGGGGAGGTCAGGGGTAGTTTTTAGGGCTGGGGGTAAGAGTAGTTTTTAGGGCTAGGGAAGGTCGGGTAGTTTTTTTCATTAGGGGTTAGGGTATTAGGCCTCAAGGCAGGGGGAGGATAGGTGGTAGTAGGGTAATTTTTAGGGCTCTGCGGAGGGCAGGGTAGTTTTTAGGGCTGGGTCAGGGTTTGGCTGGGTCAGGTTGAGGGACAGGGTTTTAGGCCCCAGGGCAGGAGGAGGGAAATGGATAGTAAGTGTAGTTTTTAGGGCTTAGGGGAGGGAGGGGTAGTTTTTAGGGCTGGGAGGTCAGGAACATTTTTAAAATAGGGGCTTGACTAAGGATAGAGCAAGGGGAAGGGAGGGGGTAGAAGTAGTGTTTAAGGGTTAGGGACAGCGTGGGAGTTGGGAGAGGGTAGGGGTATTTGGACCTCAGGGCAGGGAGGGGCGGGTGGAGTTTTCTAGCTTAGGGCAGGGGTAGGAGGTGTTGCAACCTTAGCCACGCATTCCCCTTTACCATTCATGCCTTTACCACGAAAGTTTGCGATAAAGGCATGCGTGGTAAAGGAATGCGTGGTTAAGACGCATTTGTGGATTAGGCTGCGTGGTAGAGGCAAACTTGGTTTATCCAGTCGTGCCTCTATCAATCAACCAATGTTACCACATTGCCGTTACTGTGGTCAGATCACAGGGCAATTTTCTTTGATATTAGCTACACCCATTCTGGTCAAGCATTGGCAGTTCACACTAAGTGGAAATTGATGATGCACAATTTTGGAAAATAAAATCTGCTTGATGAATTCCACTCATGTGCATGTATTTTAATAATATACTCAAAACTACTAATATAACACAAGGGTGTATAACATGAGAAATGTGCACAAAGCACGAAAGTTGATTTTCTTAGTTGCGCAATGATGAGAATAATGCTAACTGAATGTTATTATATCTTCCTAACTGCAGAAAAATAAACAACAAAGAATCTGCTTTTATTCTTCATGAAAGTAGTGTAGGTTTTTTAGAAACAATTCTCACTGATGCTAAAATAAATGTAGGTCTTAATGATAGGGGATGTGCTTTCGTGCTCCTGTACTCCTGTTCCTCAAAGTGTATCAAGTGTTTCCTTAGAATCTTTGTCCTCCAAGTGTTTCAAATGCTTCCTCAGAGTGCCGATTGTTTTTTAGCCTATTTCTGAATAGAACTTTAGATTTCTTTCCTGTCTAGGCGAGGGTTATATAACAAATGAATGTAACTGTAACAGACAATGGATACATTAGTAGCTAGATTATTTACCCTTACTCCGAAGGAAGTTGTACAATTTTAGACAAAGAGCGTTTAAAAATGTTACTTAAGTCAATGTCAAGAGACAGCCCACCATCGTGTTTAGCCGATGAAAATATTTGCAGAGAGTAGAGAAAGCAACATCTTAGCTGAAGAAAGGAAGTAGCGTACTATAAAGATTCCTGTGAGAAAATGCTCCTCGGCTCGTTTACAGAATGGTGACCTGTTCTGCATTCATGGTATGCTGCATGCCGTGCTGACTCATTCACTGGCTGGCAGATCCTGTTGTTTCCTAAGAGACTTTACTGGAGACTTTGCACATCATCGGCTGATGGTGCTGCCCACGCTATACCCTAACTGCCGTGGGGTTAGCCTTTCAGACTAATTGCACATTGTGCATTGGTATTACATCTTGTAAGTGAACTGTTGTTTCATTAATGTTACTCTCTCTCTCTCTCTTCTATACCTGATATTTTGATGTTTATTGAATGATCTGTGATTAGTTATTGTGAAACTATTCTGTATTCTATGAACTGATTTATGACATTCTAGATGTATCGTATTTGTGATTGACCCTTCATATTATAAAATAACAAAGAAAACTAATAGAAAAGAATAGTGTTTGTCATTATTATGGTATTATTGAGTTATATGGATATGTTTACATTGACTAATGTTTAGCGTATTTCTTCATTATAGGTCCTCGTGGAGAAATAACATTCTGTCTTTCATTATTTAGTCCTTTTTAGCTCTACCAAAGATTCATCAGAGGACCTTTGATATTGCTAACTGTTTGACAATAACTTATGGGCCAATCATAAGAGTTATGCTTCTGATAATGGTATAGTGGTTGGTGTAGATAGATAACTAACAAAAATCCCCCAACGCTTCCGCTGCATCAAGGCACATGTGATTTATCCAGTCGTGCCTCTATCATACAACCAATGTTACCACATTGCCTCTACTATGGTCAGATCACAGGGAAATTTTCTTTGATATTAGCTACACCCATTCTGGTCAACCATTTGCAGTTCACACTAAGTGGATCATTTCCCTCCAGTGGCACAATATACATGCAAACATGATGTCCCGTTTGCTACAAAGCTTCATTACCAAACAATCTGAAGATCTTGAACTTGAAGTAGCGCAGTACAGCCGTTGGTTCGATGCAGTCACCCACGTTCTAGCACAGGTGAAAAAGTAAAAAATAAAGTGATATAAACCATCTGCCCCCTGGATCTTTGCTGAATTAGGAACAGCAAAACAGCAATGTCGCAGCCAGGAGAAAATATGGAGAGCTAAGGGGTATCGGGGAGGAGAAATCTAGATAGAAAATAATGTATAGACAAATATAAAAACCTGATAATACAGGAAAAGTCAGCCTTCTTTACTACTAAGGTGGTAGAAGCTTCCAACTCCACCAAAGAGCTTTTCTCTACAATCCAGAAACAGACCACAAGTACTATCAACAACTGCATTGACTATAGCCAGTCCTTTTATGAATCAGTGGCAGAAGCATTTCGAGTGAAAGTCGAGAGTGTTTATAACACTTTTTCCTCCTCACTGCCGCCTCACCTCTTTGACCTCAGTATCCTTCCCTGCCATTCACTGAATAGTACCCTCAGTTACTTTGTTCCACCCTCTACTTAAATTAGTAAAATCTGGCTCTTCTTGTGACCCTTGTTCACCGAAAATTGCGACTCTAGTTCCAGAAAGCATTGTTCCTAAGCTCAATGATATCTTTCACTGTATATGCTGTTATGGGTTGTTTCCATCAGACTGGAAGAAGGCATTAATTAGTTCTGCTCCTCATTAAAAAACCTTTCTTGGACCCTTTGAATCCCAATATCTATCGCCCTATCTCTTGCTTGCCCCTTCCAGCAAATCTGATTGGTCAGTCATGTTCAGTTTAATAATCTTCTCGATGCCACTCAATTCGGCTTTAGGGCAGGACACAGCACAGAAAAATCTCTCATTGAAGCAATGGAGAAAATCAGACTCTCTCTGGACAAAGGAGGCAGAGCAGCTCTTATCCTGCTTGATCTATCAGCAGCCTTTAATACAGTAAATCATGGGCTGCTGATAGAGAGGTTAGGCAGGATTGGGGTAACGAACTCCGCATGGAAACTGTTAAACTCTTTTCTCAGCGGACAGGAAAAATCAGTCCATATGAGCGAGTTCCCCTCTCACAAATTCACCTTGCCATGTGGGGTGCCTCATGGATCTGCAATCAGCCCCACACTGTTTAATGTCTATGTCACCCCACAGGTGGACCTAACCAGATCCTTCGGTTTCACCCTTACTTCCTACGCAAATGACACACAGATAGTCGTCTCACTGGATAGCAAAGCTGAGATGGTAGGGGCAAGGTTCTGTGAGTGTATGCAAGCTAACTTTGAAAGAAACCTAGACTTAAAGCTGGATGGCCAGGAACTGCCTGAAATTGAATTCAGGGAAGACTGAAGTTCTCATCTTTATCTCTCAGCCATCATTCTGGTCCCCAGATTGGTGGCACGCTGATTTAGGCTCACTTTTCACTCCGGTGAAGAAAACAAAAAACCTTGGCATCCTCATTAATGACACCTTATCCTTTCATGATACAGATAACACAGTCAATATGGCTGCCTATTACACCTTGAGATTAATTAAAGAAAAAAACATACATACCAACATATCTGCAGAAAACAGTAGTCACCTCATTGGTGCTGTCTAGGATTGATTATGCGAATGGACTATATCTCAATGCCCAGCACCATGTTCTAAATAAGGTACAATCATTGCAGAATGTGACGGCCCATACACTCCTAAAAGTTCCTAAATACCATTTGGTTTCCAGATCCATCAGAAAGCTTCACTGGCTCCCTGTGAGGCAGAAGGTGGTGTTTAAGGCCTTCTGCATTCTCTACAAAGCATTGCTTGATCAAGGTCATGACTTTCTTCTGAACAGTTCCTCATGGTACTCACCACCTAGATCACTGCGTTCTGCCTCTGCCAAATTGGTGTCAGTGCCATGGTTCAAGCGCTCCACTTGGGGTGGTGGAGTCTCTGTGCTGAGAATCGCTAAAGTCTGGAATAATCTACCTCTCTATATTAAATCAATGCCAAACTTGCTGGTGTTTACGAAAACTTAAAAAACCTGCCTCTTTACGGCACACTAAAATAGCTTTTTGGATCTAATTTCTGCATTTTTCAGCTAGTGCCAAGACGTCGAGGACATACGAACACTCAATAAGACCATTTAACATAACATAACAACTAAATTTCCCTTTTGTCCATCAAAGCCATTCTTCTGTCTCTTTGAGCCCCACTGCATGCTCCAAGCTGATATCAAACTCAACTAGATGACCCTTATTCACCATATGCTTGCTCTCAAGCTACAACTTGAAACCCTCAGACATTCCCAGACACACAGGACACCATCTAGGAACCCTCAATACCCTTTCTTCAGACCTTCATATGTTCATTAGCTTTACTTCAAGAATCCCTGTATATTTTACTTCTGTTCCTCAGAATTCCACCCTGTTATCCATAAAATAGCCACATAAACCCCTTCTGCCAGCCTTCAAAAGCCTCACCTCTATTTTTCAGGAATCCAGGGCCTACCCTCCAAACCCCACGCTCAATAGCTAACATAGCCCCTACACCAGCAGCTAAATCCATCAAGCAGCCATCAGAGACCTTTAGACTACTCAGTTGGAACTCACCAATTCTTAGCTGGCTCTGAGATCTACTCATAAACACTATTTCAACACTTTTTGCCCTTTGCACACCTTCTGCTAGACCTCATATTCACCTTTGTGACCTATCAGTCCCTCAGTTCCAGCCTCTGTCACTGTTCAGATCCTCTCTCAAATTGCTCAAACCCTCCACATCAGCTCTCGGAGAACAGTACCAGATCTGTAAGACCTCTTTCACTTCTTAAAAAATGCATTGACTCTTCTGACCATCTACTTTACCAACATTCAGCTTGTCCTTAAACCTATTCAGATATTCTTTCTCAAACTGTACTGCTGGCCATTAAATCTCTCCACTTGCACCTATATGAACCTTAAACCCCCTTTAACACACCATCAGCTAGTCCTGAAAGATCACCTGTCACAATCTGCTCACTTTCACAGCTTCTTGTGTGAGTAGCTAATCAACTTCAATTTTTTCTTCTTTGCAAGTAGAGCTACTCACTAACTAATTGGGAAACTTGAAAGCTATACCTTTACAGACCTCACAACCACTTATGCTGTTTGTCAAATAGCCATTCACACATCATTCCATAAGTCTGTAAGAGCTAGCACACCGTCATTGATATCTTTCATTGTGCTCTTTCCTTTGCTATTCTGTTCACCAGCAAGTAATTGGCTCAGCATCTTAACAACAAGCACCTCCTCGACCCCAACTAATACAGGTTAAGGCCCAATCACAGCACAGAGACTGCCCTCATTGCTACCATAGATGACATCCCACTGATCATGGACAAAGAAGGCATCACAGCTCTCATTCAACTCCATTTATCTGCCACCTTCAACATAGTCTCCCACTGCATTCTCATTTGACATCACCACAAAGCTCACATTCAACATTCAAGAAGCCACACTCCACAGGATCTGCTCCTTCCTCACTGGATTCACCCAGCCTGTCAGTTTGGTTACCTAAACCTCAGCTTCCACCAACCTCATCCACAGAGTACTTCAAGGATGATTCTGCACTCCCATGCAGTTCAATGCTGACATTGCACCACTAACCAACATTATCCGATCTTTCTGAATTAATATTATTTTCTTAGGCCAATGACACCCTGCTTATCCTTTTCCTTTCTGACGAAACATCCAACACCCTGATCAACTTCATCTCCTATACGTCAGATATCGCTAGCTAAATGAAGACCAACTGTCCAAAACTTAACACCAACAAAGCAGAAGTGGTACTCTTCTACAAGAGCACATATCTATGGAACTCTACCTGGTGGCCAGCAGGTCTCGGAACTACACTCAGGCGGGCCAACTTAAGACAATAACCTAGACCTAATGGTGGACAGCCAACTCTCAATGACAAACCAAGTTAATGCACTCGCCTCTTCCTGTTTCTACACCATAAAGATCCTTAAAAAATATCTTCAAATGGCTCCGAACCAATATGCAGAACAGTCACCAAGGCCCTTTTCACCAGAAAACTGGACTACGTCAATGCACTCTATGGCAGCACTACTGCCCAACTGACCTTAAGACTTCAGGTCACAGAAAACGGAGAGGCCTGACTCACACTCAGGCTCCCAGGCCATACACACATCTCGCAAATCAACGATTTCCTTTGGCTCCCGATCCACAAATGTGCGCTCTTCAAGCTCTTTATACACACTTACAAATCCTTGCATGACACAGGTCAATCTTATCTTGACAGTCACATCCATTTACACAGCTGACCAGAACCTCGACCTGGGCCGCCTCCTAAAAGAGCTCTTCGCCTGCATCAACAGAGCTGGTGGTTGAGTTTCTTGTACTTCAAGTTCTCACCCAAAGCCTGTAATTACATCCCTGTACATCGGAGCCACCTCCTCAGTCATTGAGCTCCACAAAAAGCTGAAGTCTTGGTTCTTCATGTAACCACAGTCTTGCCAGCACAGTAATCTCCTTTACAAGAACATGCATACACTTCTGGGTGATATGTGCTCTCTACAATTAGTTGCAACATAACATACCATAATTCTATGGGCCTCATTCAAGAGCCCATTTTCTACCTTATCTTTTTGTGCAGTTAAATCTGAGCATGCAAGTGGCAAACTGGAAAATCCTTTTACTTAATATAGGCACCATTTCTAATGTCTGTTTTCTTTAAAAGAAGCTAGCCAGCAATGTTCCACAAAAAAATATATATATATTTATATATATTTAAATTGTACTGCACAAATCACTCTTATCCTCATTGACTAGGAAAAATGATGAAAAGATTGTGCTTATTTTACCAGCGGACTGTTAAAAAGGCTCATGGAATGAACATTAGTTTAGACATAATAGAAAGACTAAACTTTGGAATACGGTGGGAGGAGGGACTATGTTGATTGGAAAACCCAGAGGTTGTAAAAGATTTGTGAGTAATGGAAAAGAAGCGGTTACCTGTTAGCAGCAGTGATCAGTGTAGTCTTGAATTAGGAAGAGTTTTTGAAGTGTGAGAGAAATAAATTAAATGTGTACACGATATTATAGCCCTTCACACAGCCGCCCTGTGCAGGACCAATATAAATCAGTGAACACCGGGTGAACTGGAAACCCCTTCCCAAAGTGGGTGTCCAGCTCATGTGTGAAGGCTCTGCAGTGAACATACACAATCTATTATGGCTTTTGCAGCAGCCACCTATATCACACAGACATATAGGACTACTTCAGAAGCCTTGGTTTGTGCTTTAGTGGCTGCCGGCAGGAGGTTCTAAGGTTCTGCCTGACAAAAAACTCTGCCCCTCTTATTGGCCCCATCACATCCATGGTTTTGATGGGCCCAGGGTTTTCCCCCTTCTCTACACATGCCCCCTCCACCAACCCTCATCCACTCTCACATTGAGAAATGTTATTTAAGGTTGCCAGGCGTGATTATGGTGGTATTAGCAGAGTGGTGGAGAGGTAAAATGAGGAGACACAAAGACACATGTGTTGAGCGACATAAGGAACAAACGTTTAATGTTATGTTGCAGGTTTTTCCACAGAAATATAAAAAGCTCCTAATTAAGTGCTTGGGAAGAGTGAAGTACACTAAGGAATGAATATATAAATATATGACGATTTAAATATACTTATGGAGAACGGAAGAATTAATAGAAAATATAGAGGAATCTTGTATTAAGAAAGTGTCACCACTTAAATAAAATAATAAATTGCACATGAGTGATGTGTGATTGAAAAATATGACAATAAATATTCAAATAAAGGGGGGAGTGGGCACGACATCCAAGATGTCAGACACTCTCCAGTGGAACTCCAGGCAACAGTCCCATAATTCACACGCAATCCTCTACTCCCGGCTACCATCAACCCCTCTCCCTGCCTGAAGGTGATGCTGGGGTCTGTGGCAGGGTCAGGTGATGGGAGCAGAAAGCTGTGCACCCATGATTGGGGGTCTGACCTGCAGCAGCCTTCCCCAGGGGTAACACTGGACTTTGTTGAAGGGCTGCGATGAACCCCACCCCGAAAGCAAAGGGCCAGTGAGTTCCTGCGTGGCACCCTCAAAAAGCTAACAGTGTGATGTCTTGGGCAGCTGTGTGAGGCCTAGCCGCACAGGCACCAGGACCCTGGACACTGTGTGAGTGACCCTCACCTGCTGTGGAAGACAGGTGCAGGACAATAGTGCAACTTTTTTTTGGAGGGTTATTTGGCTCCAGGAAGGCCCTGAAGGCACATCAGACCATTGCAGGGGCCATGGTCGTAGACTTGGTGCTAGGCACAGGGCATCATGGAGTGAGGGAGGGCCCCGAAAACATCAACTAAGTGGCAAGACACTGGAGGTATGGCTGCGGCCCCAGGCCCTGGCCTGACTCGGAGTGAAGGGAGTCTGGGCTTGAGGCTGAGACACACTGCTGCACGTTCCATAGGCCAGCTGCAGGAGGGGGGAGTCGCCAGAGCCTGATTAAAGGCGGTGGCCCTATTCTCATGGTGCTCCGATCGCGGGGAATGTGAGGGGACCTCCCAGCCTTACACACAACCTGGAACAGCAACCAAGGTGCCACCCCACGGAGGGCAGGTGTTTGACTGAAGACAGGAGAAACATGAGCAGGGCCATACTTTGGGGGAAAGAACAGCCTTTACCTGGACCTGGCCGTGAAGTTGCAGTGAGGTACCATGAATAGACCAGCTGAGTCTACATTCCAGGAGAAAGAGAGCTGTGCCATGACCGCTGGTGTTTAAAGCAATCACAATGATGTGAGAGGTACCCTTACTTTTGTAGGGTTAGTCACAAGACAAAAATAGTGTCCCCCACGTTACCCCAATGTCCTTTTCCAAACTACCCACTCTTCAAACTACTCATTCACACACATCAATTCTGAACTCTTCAACCTGTGACCATGTTGGCTGTCTTCATACTCCAATTGCACAGCACTATTCCAAAGTCTCCACAGAAAGATCTTTGCAGGGGTAAATCCAATTATAACAGTTTTTTAAAAAGTATATTGTAGCGTAATCACACAAATAAAAACAATTATTATATTAAAATGATAGGGATAATTCTAAACACTATTGTTTATCTCCAGATCTCGATATAATCCTATTCACCTATCACATATCTGTACATTAATAACAATAATCACATTTCATAACACTTAGACAATTCATTAGATGTAAAATACTTTTCATGTATTCAAATTTAAATTTAAAGCACTAATGTTTTTCTTAAAAACATGTAGTTGTCGATGCGGCATTTTGGTGGATCATATCCAATGCAACCACCCTCTTCAGGACAAAGATTTTATGACAACAAGCATCTGACAAAAAAGGTAATAAAACATAGTTACTCCTTTTTCATAAAAATACATTAGTCACATTTCAAGAGTTCAGTATCCTTACACAAGCCTTTCATCCACGCTCTTAATTACACATGTATACTACACATCTGGGGTTTCAATTAATTTTCATTAGCGAGACACCAACTAGAACCACATCTATATAATAATGTTGGTTTTGATCACTTCACTCTGTCCGTACAGACAGGGATCTACTCATACATGCTCATGATATTTAGTTTATTCCTGTACGTGTATGGTTGTTTTACACACGACACCCTTGAATATTTGATGCACTGCCGGAGTTGATTGAGCTATAGAAACATTGAAAAACAGAGTGATTGTTCGTCTCTAAGTGTATACACTACCTTATAATTTATTCAACAATAGAGAAAGCACACTCCTTACCTCTCTAGTTACTTTACTTAATCCTCCACTTCTAAATACATTTCTCTCATTTTTAAACTTTCTTAGAGGAACGATGGGCTCTAGGAATCAATTACAACAGCCCCATCATTAAAGGTCACCATGATTTTCTTACAAATAACGGCACTACCTAGTTTCTTACTCACATATTGAGGTAGAGTGCTCCTTACCTCTTTGGTGAATTTTGTATGTTGTCCACTATTGAGGGATTTATTTTCTATTATTTCTGCTTCCTTAAAGGTATGTTGAGTTCTGAGAATTAATCATAACATACCCATCAATGTGGATTGCCTTGATACTTAATCCTACTGCTTTCTCAAAATCGAACTATTAAAAATATTAGTGCCTCGCACTTACCTAATGGCTTTTGGTCTCTCTTTTATTGATCAATGCACATCCATATAAATTATACATTCTTAGTAAACCCGCTGGTTATTTTGAAATCTTCCTGAACAGCCTAGTCGGGTACTAATTTAAAAGAAAACAGTGTTAGTTAAATCCCCATGCACTCCTAATTACACTTGTCCGTTAATGTTATACTAGTCACATTTCCTGCCGTTAAATAACTCCCTGAGCCCCACCATTGCTTTAATAGTGGTACTGTTTATTACTCATTACTTTCCCTCTATCCTAAATACATGAAGCCCGCTGACTTACCACACGCTTTTAAGATTCTTTAGCTCCCGTCTGTCCAATTGGGCCGTATTTCTTTTTCTCGCTATGCGTGCCAAGTGTGGTCTGTTGTCCCTTTTCTATTGTTTTGGGATAACGTGTACGTAACTTGCGCATGCCTGTTACATCACAATGTTATTTTCTATTTCCCACTATAGTTAACTTTATTACTAGCGCCCCACTCACGTCAGCGCGACATAGCTTTGTACTCGGCCTCCATCGCGTGGGTCAAAATGTGACACACCATCCCGGTGCAATACAATGTTTTTAGGGGTGCCCACTATCCCCTCTCCTGTTCGCCTTGGCCATTGAGAAATTGCAGAATTTTTCCACCAGGAATGGTTGAGCTCAGGAGTGACAAAAGAAGGTAGACAGCATATAACCTCCCTGTATTCATATGATCTACTTCTTTACCTCGAAGATGGCCCTTCAGGAGCTGTGAACGCATTGACCCTACTGGACAAATTTGCGATACTTTCTGGCCTCCGGGTCAATAAGTCTAAGACTTATCTGTTTCCCATGACATCAGGAGCTTAGAGGCCTGGGAATGTTCCACAAGACTTGACCTGGGCACCGTCGACCTTCCAGTAACTGGGGATTTGAGTGTTCCACTCTTTAACAGGCCTACAAGAGGATAATCTGGGGTCCCTTAAGTCTTGTGTCCTCAATTGGCGATCTCTGAAAATGCCCATCATGGCCTGAATCTGGGTGGTCAAAATGGTCATGGTGCAGAGATTATTATATTTGTTTTTGCTAATCTCTCAGTAAAGGTGCCAGGGTACTGGTTTTGGCAATTGAACAATCTCCTAGGGAACTGATATGGGATGGCAGCCACCACAGAGTGTTCCTGGAGGTCCTTAAGAACCCCCCCGGTATTAGGGGACCCCCAATTTTGAGCCGTATATTCTAGCAGCACAGTTCCAGTGGGTCACTCAGTGGCACAATGGGGGTCATCAAGAAGAACTTGGCCCTATGGGATTGTCTAACCATCAGAGTTCTATAATGGCAAAACTGCTCTATCAAGCAGTGGAGATCCTGTGGCCGGGTGTACTTCCGGCAGTGGCATGTTGGAGACCGGGCTTGGAGAGGACCATGGGGACTACCCTTCATGCTCCAGTGCTACCATTGGTTGGGCTCCCACATGGGGACCCGTTCTTCTTTTTCAGATGTGCAATTGGCTGCCTGGATGGACGCTGGATTAGTGAAGGTGAGTGATTGCTATTACCTGGGCACACTGATCCCACAGGATGAATAAGTGACCTAATATGATTTACCCCCGGGCCAGTTTTTAACTTGCGCAGCATGGTCGTGAAGTTTTGGGGACCTGTGGTCAAGCGGCTGACACAAGCTGAAGACACATGCAGGATTTCAACTACTGGTGTCCATGGGCACAGCACGACATCTGGTAAATAGGTTCTAAAAGTCACTATTGGGTACGGTTCGGAAACCACTGGTGGCAATAAGAAGTCAATGGGAAGTGCTTCTGGGGTGGGAACTCACAGACCCAGAATGGTGTAAAATACTGGCATACCCCAAGAGAGTTTCTAGAAACACGTTAGGCTAAAATACACCCAATTTTAATTATGTACATATGTCATATTTGACACCCCACAGACTCCAGGTCATTTATGGAATGGAACCTAGGACATGCCCCAAATGTATCTTCCTGGATACAGGTTTTGAACATATGACCTGGGGCTGCCACAGTTTGCGGCAGTTCTGGGAGACAGTGACACAAACTCTCCATACTACCCTGAGCCTCACTCTTCATTGCGACTTGGAATCCTGCCTTCTGGGGATGTATCCTAGACCCCGGAAATGGAAAGTGGGCTCTAAATATATAGATCTAGCCCTGGCTCCGCCCAAAAAATGTATAGCAATGATGTGGAATTCTGCGGCGACCCCAGTGGCTACGGCCTGGGTAAGAGATGTTATGTCTGGGCTAGAGCAGGGGAGAGGGCACTGATTAGGGAGGTTGCCCATGACGTACAAAGATGCCCAATTGTGGGGCTGTGGGCCAAAATCCTAGACCCATGGGAGCACTTGGGGGGATACAGAGGACGATATGGAGAGACAAGACACACTAATTGAAGAAGTTGAAAACAACTCTTCTGGGAAAAGAGATGAGTATGATGATACACACTGAAGGGGGGTAAACGGCTGCAGCACTTGTGGGAGACACACTTCCACCCATGGGGACAGATTAGTGAGTCACGAGTAGTTACACCCACCTTCCTCCTCCCCTTGCCAGACATTTATCCATGGACAACATGCTAGTGGGGCCTCTACCATCCCACTCCATAGACCATTAAGTGACCCATTGCTTTGAGACACCCTGATACTACTATCCAGGATTTGGTAGCCGATCCCTAAGACGGTTTGCTTTACTTTTTTTTTGTTCACAAGTTTCAATGTAATGGCCACTACAGAGTCCCTTATTGATGCCATTGAATATAATATTAATATGAGTAAACGTTCGGTCTGTATGTGACTGTCAAACCCTCGGAAAACCTGAGCGAAAGGTGCAGTTGGCTAGACAATATCAATGCAGTTGCGGGTGAATGTGAAAAATTAGGTACTTTGCTTCCCACTGGTGTCATTCAATGATTGGTTGCTCTCACACTACTGAAACGTTGATGTGATGCCAGTTGTAATTCCTGTCATGCATTGGGAATGCCTTATATGGCAACTGCTTAAGCAACAAATGTTTGTATTATGCTTTTACAGCCGACATAACGCTAAGTTTCTCTTAACGTATCCAGAAAATTGACAAACCTCTATATTCATATTTTAAAAAAATTATAATAATGCATACTAGCTAGTGATTAGTGACAACTTCTAATCCAATCCTCAAATGAATCCCACATACTAATCTGTCCTCTTCTTCAATTGCTCCTGTCTGCTTTCTTGCAAATTATTTCTGAGTTCCATGCTTTTGGCTAAATCCCTGTCCTAGTATAAACTCTATCAGGGGCTCTCTTATTGAAATGAGGACCAACCTCTACCAAACCTCCGCTGACTGGTTTTGGAAACAGGTCGCCCGCCCTAGGGATGAGAGACAGAATGGCTGGGAAAGATCCCAGTTCAAACACCTTTCTTACACTAGGCCTTGATTAACAGAATCATGTGAAAGGCTCAGGCCCCACCCTGATCTTTTGTGGTAGTATATGTGCCTGTTCACTATTCTCCCCTGCCTTTCTGGATAAGTGGCCAGATATCACCCTTTCTAGTCTTCCTTGCACGGAGCTAGGTCTATTGACTCTCAGCAGGGAGGTTTTTCACACTTCAATAAATGGGTAATCACTACTATTAGGAAAGATCCCAGAAGGCTGGATTTCTTAACTGCTAAGGCTTTTAGGCAGCACAATGTAGGCTTTTATAAAACCACATTGGCAATATATTTTGCAAAAATAGTTACTTATCACTGAATTAGATTTTTGATAAATATCAAACCAGTGCTTGGATAATGTCTGTCAAATTTGCCTAGCTTCATTTATGAAAAAATCACTGTAAGTAAAGATGGGACATCCAGCCATGGACGTTATTTAGGGGGTCGTCAGGGGTTGCTACAGAGACCCCTGGCATGCCCCTTGTGACCCCTGGCTCTGCCATTGCGACCCCTACCATCAGTAGTGGCAAAATCAGCAAGAGGGAACAGAAGCAGCTCTTCCTTATGAAAGTCGGAGGGGGCTTCACTCTCATTGTTTTTTGTCATTTTATTTTATTTTAGTAATAGTGAATAATGCTACATTATTCGCTATTAGTTTAATAAAAAACGGAGTACAAATAGCTGGAATATGACTTTCCCTAGTAGGTGAGGTAAGTTAAAAAAATATGCTTTTATATGTATGTATTTTGTGTGAGTGCTTGCAGTTTTGAGTGGCTTTTAGGAATTCCCAGATCCACTGCAAGTTTCATTATTCACAAAGAAATGGGCCTTGCATTTATTGAATATAAGGTAGGCTTGGCACCTATTTTGTTGTGTGTTAAAAATCTGGTCCACCCCAAACCTGGGAATATTAGAGGATTGTCTGAAACAGACTAACATGCTGGACATCCCTTGGATCAAGTATATAAAAAACCCACTTTATTATTTAGGATTAACTAGTGTTTTTTAGAGTACAAGAGAGATTGGCTCACGCACGAATGCTCTGGTAAAGAACACATACCATGCCTATAGAGACATGATGAGAATTGAGAAAGCACTGGACATGGTAACAATACACGTGTATACCCCTTTGTCAGCTTGTGAAGGAACGGTGTCTTATCTATTATGGATAAAGGCAACAGAACACAGATTTGATTTAACCCGCCTTTGAATAAAAATGATTCCCTTCCTGGTGACTTTCCCTGTTACATTGTTTGCTTCATTACCCTGCTTCCCATGTGATTCTGTGTCCATACAGCCCACCAGGTACTTTATGTCATTCTGCTCTTTATACTCAGCTTTTAGAACCCGTTTTCTACGCCCAATTTTAGTAGGGAAATCTTTTAAAACTCATCAAGGAGGTTTAGTGTTTTTAAAATGTTGTGAATCTTTTACAATCTGTTTCGAAGTATTGAATTTTATTACCCAGGTGAGAGGTTTAAGGAAAAAGTATGCAGTGTGACTCAGTCATGACACTACGGAAAGACAATCGATGTATAACTGAGAAATTTTATCTTTGAAATTTTATTGTGTGTGATCTGTTTGTAACTTGTTTTATACTGTGCTTTTATGGTCCTTTAGACCGAATAAAGATTATTTGACCTGAGAGTATTTATGTAAGAGAGAGTGTGTGTATGTGTGAATATGTGTGTAGGTGGAGTGTATGTGAGTGTGGGTGTAAATACGTGTGTATGTGTAAGCGTGTGTATGTGTGAGTGAAAGTGAAGGTCAAAGGGTATGTGAAGTCACTTCCGCTTCCCCTGGTATTTTGGTGAATTGACGACCATGCATCTGGCACGTTTTCTATTTAAGGAGAGAAAAGATGCCTGATTGTGATACTAAAGCTGTTTCTTCAGGTATGTTCACAAGTGGTATACACACTCACTCGCCAGGTTGCTGACTCAGCTGCTACTGCAAATAATGAAATCCCCGTCCAATTACAATTGAAATACAGGACATGGAACACACACTTGGAACAGGGAATCTCTCCCAACTCCCAGCATCTCAGCAAAACCCTACAGCCTCTCAAAGGGAATCACCTTAATAATGAAATAACACCTTGTAGCTTGTCACTGTATGGATATTCTTTCCTAAATATTTTGTATGTTCCACTGTTATACAGTTAGCACATGTTAGCTTAGCTAATGTTTAAAAGTAGTTTTTTTTACTTGTCAATCATGTTTTTAACATATGATGCTTATTTGAGATAATGAGGGGGCAAATACAGCTAAAACACGAAATGTAAAAAACAGAAAGCTCTAGCATTACACCCCATCTCCACCATGCATGCACTCTTTAAAACATTATGAATTATTTTACACATATAATATATTATTATAGCATTTAGAATATCACTAATGAGATACTTAATGTTGACAAACTAAAAGAATCTCACTTCAAAATTAAAAAAAATAATGGGATTACCAGCCTATAGTACCAAACATACAATTATACCGTGTCATAAGGACCATTTACAAACATAGAATCACATGTGAAAAACATTCAAACCTACAGATCATGTCTTCAGTATCACAAACTTTAAGTAACAATATTTGTGCAGACCAATAAATGATTGCCTGTTTACCGATTAACGTCATCTCCCACTCTGAAAGTAGTGGCTGTTTAGAGGTGGGCTGAAACAGACATTCAGCCAAAACCTGATGGTAAAGCCATCCTAGTTAGAGCGACATTTGTTGCAGACCTTAACCTGTGGTATTCCAACCAAGTTCATCACTATTAGCTTCTCCGTCATGCATAACACGAAGTTGACGGTTCTGCAGTCAAAATCACAGCAGGCCTTGGGAGACGCGCAAGCGCCCGAAACAAAACAACCAACTCCCGGTGAGCTCCGCTCGTAATTGCCCGTTTTCGACCATTTACTACGATATTTTCATCAGAACTTTTTCCTAAATGAGGTAGCTATGCTCTGAAGCCCTTACCTGCTGCTGTGAGGTTTTTCCAGGACTTTCTGTTGTCGGAAGTGGTGTTTTCCTCCCTCCTGCTACAGCTTCCAGCTCTGCCTCGAGGTATTGCCCAGCTTTTCTGGCAGGGGGGCAGAGTAAGTGTTCAAGAGAGGGCCTGGCTTTGGCCTAACCACTCCCACAGTCTATTTTAGCGGCTGCACCAATAATTTTTTCAAGCTTTATCTCTGCAATAATTACCTTTTCCTTAATTTTGCATTTCTCTACAATTTTGATTCTTAAAACTGGAGAATGGAATATAAAAATGTGCAAACACCTCACAATAAAAGGAAGCAACAGGTCTCTCCACCTCCAGTTAAATCTAAAGTGGTGGAGTCAAGTGAACCTTCTTTGTCATTAATTCTTGACGAAATTCAAGCACTTTGTACTAACATAGATACAATTGCGTCAGAGATTAAAAATTTGCGCAAAGACATGGCTAGTATGTCAATGAAAATTTCGAATAATTCAATTAAAATACAAGACAATAAAGTTAAAATTGATGCTTTTACTCCACTTGTGGTGAAAAATTTTCCTATGTCTGCCCTCCTTCTGGATATGGAAAATCATAACAGGCAATATATCGTACGCATTTTTAACGTACCGGAGGATGTTGAAGGTTCCAATTGCAGATTATATTTAGTGAATCTGATTCCTGGCCTTCTAAACATCAAATTTCCGGAGAAATTTGAAATTGATAAAGCACATAGGATTCTATCTCATCGTAATCCTCATTACACAAATCCTCGACAAATGATTTTTAAAGTTTTACGCCACCATCATTTGGTCTTGATAAGGAAAGCAGCACGAGAAATTCCTTCCTTGATGGTCAATGGAAATAAAATCTTTATTCACCAATACTTTACTAAAGATACTGTTAAAATTCGTAAGGAATTCACTGCTTTTCGCCCTCAGCTAAGAAGTCTTGGATTTAAATATGGTCTTTTTGACCCTTCAACAATGCGCATTTGGAAAGATAATTTTTCTAAGTCCTTCCATCGAACTGAAGATTTAAGATTGTTCCTGAATCAACATTCACAGCATTCAATGTATATACATGATTCTGCTGCTTGAATATTATTGTTACGTATATTTCTGACAAATTTAAGTTTTATTTTCACATGGGGCTCCAACGGTTTGGGTCATGCTTGTAAAGCATGTGTGCATTTGATTCCTTTTATTAATGTTTAATTTTTGTCGTCTTTTCATGTTTTGTTTGTATTTTCTTTTTCCTACTCTCTCCTTTTCCCCTGTTATGGCGCTACTATTCTTCATATTCTTTCTTTACTTTATTCTCCTCTTCTTGATCTTCTTTTTCTATCTTTTTTACTATGGCTACTGTTCATTATGTCAAGATAGTCTCTTTAAGTGTCAAGGGGTTACAGCATGCTGTTAAACTTACAAAAATGTTAGATTATTTAGGAAGTTGTAAAGCAGATATTTGTTTTATACAAGAACACATATTGATGACAAAATCTTAAATTATATGAAAAAAAGTGGGTAGATAGCATTATTTCTTCTCCTGCAAATGGCAAAGAAAATGGTGTTGCAATTCTTTTTGCGAAAAGACAATATTGCAAAATGTTGAGTACATTTTCAGATACAGATGGTAGATATGTTATAGCTAAAATTAAAGTTCATGATTCAGTCATGTTTTTACTAAATGTATATGGTCCAACTGCTGATGATCCTATATTTTGGTCTACTCTAACTACTGAAATTCTCAAATTGGGTAACGTTCCTCTTATAGTTGGAGGAGATTTCCAAATTATATCTGATCCTTTATTAGATTGAGTCTCTCTCACTAAATTTCAACCTCCTAAAGCTTTTTTTGCTTTTAAATCATTTCTTCAAACTACAAAGCTGGTAGATATTTGGCGATTACACTTCCCTACAGAAACAATGTTTACATTTTTTTCTAACCCTCACAATTCTCACTCTAGGCTTGATTACCTATTAATTTCCAGACAACTAATTAACTCTGTGGTCACTCCTACTATTGGTAATATTGATATTTCGGATCATGCCTTAATTTCCTTTATTTTGAAATTGAATTCAAATTTTACAACGCAATCCAGATGGCGAATGAATACTAGTATTGTTCTTAATGAACAAAATAAACCTAAACTCTTAAATGCTATTCATGATTACTTTCTTCTCAACCCAGAAGGCTCTACTTCCATGGTGAATAGATGGAATGCTTTTAAAGCCTATATTAGAGGAGCTTCTATTTCTCTTATGGCACATCAAAATAAAACTTTTAATGCAAAAAGATTTGGATAAACAAATCGCAAAATATGAGAGACTTTTTATTACAGCTAATGATCCTCAATACAGATTGAAATTGCAAAAACTTAGATATGAATTTAGTTCAATCCTTAGCAGAAGCGCTGGTATTCAACTTTCAAACTCTAAAGCCAAATTTTGTTTTCATGCCAACAGATCAGGAAGACTTTAAGCCAATTATTTACGCATTAGAAAAGACAAGGCACAAATAAATTCAATTCATGGCTCTAATGGTAAAATTGCTTTATCCCAAAATGATATTGTTAATGAATTTCTGGATTTTTATACTACTTTATATAACAAACCTAACTTGGACGATTCCTCTTTTATTGATTCCTTTTTAACTAGATGTGGATTGCTCAAGATTTCCCAATCAAATAAAACTGATTTAGATTTGCC
The DNA here is from genome assembly GCF_964204655.1 of Triturus cristatus. Classification (NCBI taxonomy): domain Eukaryota; kingdom Metazoa; phylum Chordata; class Amphibia; order Caudata; family Salamandridae; genus Triturus; species Triturus cristatus. The sequence continues at coordinate 801,458,738 of NC_140591.1, forward strand.
TATTACTCAAGATGAAATTTTATTAGCCATAAAGGGCCTCATGTAGGTCGCCAAATACCGGTCGGTAACGGCCGATTTTCGGTAATTATACCGTTACCGACCGGTATTTTGGCTTTTGGTATGTAGGGGGCTCATTTTTGAATTCGGTAATTTACCGAATCGGTAAAATTACCGAATCGGTAATTTTACCGATTCGGTAAATTCCGATTACAAAAATGAGATGTAGGGGGAGTGTGTGGGTGATGTTTTGAGTCGGTATTTACCACCAACTAATAGTTGGTGGTAAATAATTAATGGCTGTGTGTAAGCATTTTGAAGCGCTTAGCAGTGTGCAATGTGGCAGACATACATGCCCTTAGGGCATGTATGTGTGCCACATGTGCACACATGGCCGAATCAGGGGTGCAACAGGGTGTCAATGTGACACCCTGCCACCCTTGCATGTTCTCCACCATTACCGAATCGGTATTTACCGATTCGGTAATGAGGCATACCTTCCCCTCAATGGGAAGGTATGCCTCATTACCGAATCGGTATATACCGATTCGGTAATTACCGAGTTGTAACGAATCGGTAAAAATTACCGACTCATTACCTACATACGAGTTACCACTTCTTTAATACCGATTCGGTAACGTTCGGTATTTAAGAAGTGGTAACTGGTATGCTACCTACATGAGGCCCAAAGTCTCTTAAAATAATAAGTCCCCAGGACCCGATGGTATTCCCGCTGAATTGTATAAAGAATTTCAGTTACAGCTTATTCCTAATTCATTTAAACTTTTTATCTTTTTAGTTCTACGGGAGTTACGACGGGTTCTTTAACTGAGGCTTTAATTATTGTACTACCCAAACCTAACAAAGACCCTACACTTGTGACAAATTAACGTCTTATCTCCTTAATAAACCAAGATTGTAAACTGTATGCCAAAATACTTGCCACTAGATTAACCTCCGTGTTAGATTCTATTATTCATCCAGATCAATCTCGTTTTATGAAGAATAGATATTCTGCCAATAATACAAGAACTTTACTACATGTTATAGAACAAGGATCCACTATATTTTTACCATCAGGGATTCTCGTTTAGATGCTGAAAAAGCTTTTGATAAAATGAATTGGCAGTTTTCATTTCATATTTTAATAACATTTCATTTTGGCGACTTATTTATCCGTATGATTTCTGCTCTATATTCTATTCCTACTGCTCGTCTATTTATTAATGGCCAAACTTCAAACCAATTTTCTCTTTTCAGAGGTACAAGACAAGGTTGTCCCCTCTCCCCGCTTTTGTTTCTTCTTGGTATCGAACCCTTACTTGTTTCCATCAGAAAATGTGATAAAATTACTGGAATCAATATTATGGAAGTTACTATTAAAACTTTAGCATATTCAGAGGATGTACTTTTATTTAATAGCAATCCTTTATCCTCATTCCCTCCCTTATTGGAAATTATTTTGTCTCATTTCACAGTTTCTGGTTAAAAGTTAAATACTAATAAAACAGAATTCTTTCCTGTAAATATTTACTGTACTCCTGATATGTTACCCATGAATGAAATCATTTGGCAAAGAGATCAATTTAAATACCTTGGCATTGTGTTTTCTTCATCTATGAAAACAACGATATAATTGAATTATGACTCCATCTTAAATTATATTGAAGATAAAATATCCAAATGGTCTTCACTTCATCTTTCATGGTTGGGGTAGAATGGACTCTATAAAAATGACTATTGCTCCCAAAAAATTGTATACCCTTGCCATGATTCCTACTCAATTTCCTCTAAAGTTTTATAAAGCTGTAGATTAACTCCTCTCCAAATTTCTTTTGGAACAACAAATCACCTCGTATTAGTTATAAAAAATTAAAATTGCCTAAATGTAACAGGGATTTTGGTTTACCAGACTTTTTTTACTATCACAAAGCTTTTATATTAAAACAAAGTACTCTTTGGTTTAAGCACTCTTATTTGAGTAATCCCTCTTTATGGCTTCTTATAGAATTTTGTTTTAATAGAACCATTTCCATTACCCACTTTGCTAACTATGTCTAATAAATCTAAATTTTTTCATAAATCTGTTATTTTAAAATCCACTAAATTAATTTTAAATGATTTTGATTTAATATTTCAATCACCCATATCCACTACCAAAGATATGTCATTATGGTATTATCTAGGCATAAAACTTAATAGAAATGTTAGATTTTGGCATTCATGGATTAAAGCTGGTATTTTGTACCTTAAAGATGTTTACTACAATAATGCTTTTATATCTTTTGAGGCTTTACAAACAACATTTCTTTTACCTCCTTCTGATTTTCTCAAATATGAATTTTTATGTAATTCTATTTTAGATTCATTTCCTCATAATATTCCTTCTAATGTTAAATCAGATCTATCAATTTACATTCAAATTGTTTCCACTTTATCTCATGGTGTTTCTATATTATATAAAAAAAATGAACATCTTTATCTATTGATACATGGAAAGTTATTTGGCTTAACAATATTTCTGGTTGGTTACCTGTTTCGCTCTATCAAACAAACTCATATATTTTATATACTTGTTTATGGTCTCCATTACGTTTATTTCAAGCAAAACTTCTTCCGACTTCAATTTGTTGGTACTGTAATTTACATACTGGTTCGCTAACATATGCTTTATGATTGTCTTTTTGTTTTTAAATTTTGGACTGAAGTTTGGGATATTATAAAAAAGGTACCTAATATTCATGATGATGTTTCATTTAAATTGTTAATCTGTAAATCTGTTGTTCTTTCTCAAAAAGTAAATGATTTAGAAGATAAACGTTTACATTTTCTGTTATCAGCAGCTTAAAAATCCATTACAATTTGTTGGAAAGACGTTTCATTATTATCTGTTCATGTTTGGTGGTCATGGGTTATTTTTACCAGAAGAGGAGCTCAGTTATCTTTGAATGGTATTAATCATAATTCTAGTTCTTATCATTCATTTTGGAAACCTGTTAATAAGTATTTATCTTCTTAAATACGTAATTGTTTCTAGTTATTTATTTCTATTATAATAGTTTAGTCTTCATTTTATAGTAGCTCTACTTAATCCTTATTAATAATATATTTACATCTGCTTCCTCTCCCTCCCTTTTGTTTTTCTAAGAATATTATATTATACTGTTTTTACCTATTGAAATTTAATTGCTGTTCTTAATATTTTTCTATTGTAATTGGGTATTTTACGGTACTATTTTTTGTTTTGTCATTTGCTTATTATAAAAATTCAATTATCTATTTTGAATACAAAAAAATCACAGTAGGCCTCATGCCCTATCTAGGATGGTCCATCCACCATTGGATCCATGGAAGGTACTCCACTACACTTGCAATAATGGAGGTGATACAAATATTCAGCCTGAGGCCCGAACCACAGCCCAATCAGAGTTAGCATCATTGCACTTTTGCAGGAACTGGACTGCAATTCCTGGTGATCTCAGATGTTCTGGCTGCTGCTACAGATGACAAAAGGCATGGAAACGCAGCACATCTGCAACCGATATACAGTGACACAAATTACTCATACCTAGCACACATCCATTATTAATGCTTTGTCAGAGAAAGAAACTTGGTTACAGTCTAGCCTATGTCATAGACGTTGTAAAACGACATCACACAAATGCCTGTGGAAATGTAAGTATGGTTTACATCATGGGTACTCACAAACTGTCTGTGGGATGCCTGAAGCCCCAACCGATGCCACCAATGGGAGGGTGGTGGTGATGAAAGGTGAGCTCAGGGGGGCACGAAGCAAATGCATTGTGTGGACAATAAACTGAGCCTTCATGTGACTTCTGTCTGCCACCTATGCTCTATTCTCATGCACCAAGAATTCAAGTCAAAGCACTAACTTATAACGTAAAACATGAGAGGGAAAGACATACTCATCTGGTGGCTGAATTGCAAAATGTGAAACCAGAAAACCTGGTATCAGTCCTGGCTTCCCCATGTGATGAAATTGTGTGATAATAGGCAATTTGTTAATTCCACTTTGCCTCCTATATCTTTATTTTACACATATGAGAGCCCCTTAAAATACATGAGTTCAGGAATAGGATATGTACAGTACATAACCTTTCGTGTTTTATTCAAAAAACTATAATGGTGTTTCAATTATATAACAGTCAAGGCTAGAAACAAGGTAAACATGACAAATTACTTCCCTCTTGGTTCACTAATAGCATTCTTTTCAGAATGTGGGCGGCATGAAAGTTTCCAAGATCGTGTTTGCAAATTAACACTGCTTATAAAGGCATCTCAATGTACTGACAATCTGATCTACTAAGGTAAAACTCTCATTCATGTTAATAAAATACACTTGTTAGTAGAGAGTTTAAAACTAAAGGTATCTTTAAAACTAAAGGTGTTCCTAAAGATAAGTTGTCTAGGGCACTTTATTTTCTTCCTTATGGTTACTTTGGTTAATGTGTAAAACATGTAAATAAAATATGCCTGTTTGTTTTGCAACTTTCTGAATTTTCCTGCTCTGTTAAGTGATCAGCAGCTTAGTGCTGCTGTTCACCAGGGGGCCGCAATTAAAGGTCAGGAGGGCCGCATGCGGACCCCGAGCCATACTTTGAGTATCCCTGGTCTACATTGTCCTCGGTGCATCACAATGGTATTTGCACATGTAAACAGTTATACTACACCTACATAAGGCACACCAAATTAAACTATAATGAAACATTTAGGAATTTATATCCTGACCTGTGGAGAGGTGAACAAGAAGAGATCGTCTGCATATCAACACATCAACAACAATTACTTTGATGATGGAACTAAAGAATTCCCTAAACCTATGTTTAAGAATGGGTGGGGAAGAACAGATGAACACCATCACAGGGGAGTAACCATCTAACTCCAAGAAAACATAAGTGGTAAGATATGAACAACATTTCACTGCACTGAAAAAACAATTTGATTTTAAAATTAGTTCTCAAAGAGCACAACATCTTTAGGTGGAAGCGTCAACAATGATTCAGAACTCTGCTACTGATTTTTCAATTAGAGTAGGAAGGATTTTAGGTGTTGTTCCCTGCGCTGGACTCTAGTTGTACAAAATAAAATGAACACTCCTGAAAATAATGGGGCATGTTTGCAAGCCCCATTTGCCACGGGAGTGTCACTTTTTGGACGCTCAGGTGGTATAGCACCATTTACCATATTTACAAGGTGGCGCTCAGCTGCTTAATGTGGCTTAACGCCACCTTGTAAATATGTCCCTTTCCGCCATAGTCCTCAGCAGCAAAGGGGCGTGCAATGGTGTTTCAGTGGGTGCTCCACCGCAACACCCATTGCTTTTTTAGGCCACCCCAGATTTACAAGGCTGAGGCAGCACCCAAAGCTAACGCCAGGGAATACCTGGTCTTAGCATGGTGATACAAGGACACATAGAAAGAGGAAATTGCCATTATTTATCTTTATGTGCAGATAGATGTCCCTTCTTGCACATAAACAATCGCCTTGCAGCGTAGGAACTCTAACGACACATGGTGCTAGGGTGCCAGAGCTGGCGCTAGGCAGCTTTTTTTGCGCCAGCGCTAAGGGAAACACATTGGTGCGCGTGTGAATATGGTGCATCCCTACATTTTACAAATGTTGGAGCGTGACGTTGCCAAATTTGGCATTGCACCTCACTCAGACCTTTTTTGTAAATATGCCCCTATGTGCCTCCTTATTGTTATTAAAACATTGCACCACTAGGTTGTATGTTCTTAATTCTGTTCTGAAACAGTGATGTTGAATCGGTGGTAGTTGCCAGAAGAGACTGCAGCTGCATCACTGGGTTGCTGGAGTAAATCTGGTTAAACCACATGCTAGCTACGTGTTGTCCATCACTGCAATTTGGCGATGGGGATGGGGATAGTCAGAAAGATTGGTCGAGGGATATAGCTCGGCGTAATGTTGAAAGGGTCCAATTGGTTGGTAAGGAGTGCTATAGGAAGAAATGTCTTCTGACATTGGACAGAGGGTGTGTCCGAAGATGGGTTTTTGGTGTAGGAAGGCAGAAAGTGAGTTCTCCAGACTCCGTAAGGTTGTTGAAATGTTACCAATTCTGCAAAATACAGTAATGGAAAGGGTTGGCATTTCGGTCAGTTAGTTGTCCATGTGTAACGGAGCAGAAGAATGAGAGCTTGGTGAAGGACAGGGGGAAAAAAACGGTCTCTGATGGTTGTCGGTGATAATGAGACTGACAGTTGTCATGAGTAGGGTTCCATTGAAGGAGAATTCAATTTATGCAGGTAGGCCGGGAGATCCACTACTTCCACCCCTGCATGGCAGTGCGAGCATGAGCGGTGGAACAAAAGATGTGACAAAGAACGGACATACCATCAGGCTTCCAATAATTGTGATGATTTTGTAGTGAATTATATACATCTTCCCTGCATGTGCTTCCTTGTGTGTGTGGGTGTACTTGTGTTTTTTGTTGTGTTTGCTCGTATGTGTTTTGGGGGATGTGTTTCATCCGCTTCATGGTATCGGAGCATGTCACTCTTGTGTTCTTAATTCCTTACTCGTACTATGATGATTCCATACATGAGAAAAATAAAGCCCATTAGAGGGGCACAGCTATCTTGGATGAAATTATGGCAACAGTAAACAACACAATTCTCAGCACTGAGTGCCGTCTACTGTGCCCCCTCAAAACAAGTCACATAAACCTGTCACAACTCCCCAAACAAACAGTGCAGCTCTGTATATATGTTACAATGCTGCATGTGTCAAAAGGCATACCTGTGACCATTAGAAATGACACATAACACATCTAGCCAAAAACTGCAACAATCTCACTATGCACACCGGAAGTATCATGTCGACCAAAATACTAAATGCATTTGCAATAACACACAAGGAATGGCAAAATGCTGGATGAGGAATCAAAAAACATACAGGCTACACAAAACTGGCTGGAGAGCAGAAAAGGTGGGGGAGGAAGTCATCATGTCTAGATCGTGAATAAAATTATGAATTATCCCAATGAAACATAAATATATTCAAATAACGTCCAAAAAAGATTACTAGAACTATGTACAAATTCTCAACACTCCTCTTTTCGAATTGAGTGCTGCCTTTCAGGCCATCTTTATTATTTTTGGTGATGGTCTACAAAAACCTATTACCTTCGGGGGATCCGTTCTGTGGGGGTGGGGGGTGGCGGAGGATAAAGATGGCACCATTCAGAAGATACAGGGATGATACACAGCGACGGCATTGGGGCATAGGCTAGAGGTGAGGTCCCTCTATCCTGGGGGGATCAATACTCCTTCCACCTCTGTGTTGGGCAGCCTTCATTCAATGGAGGCCCCAGGTGAGCAATAGCCTCACCTAATCTATCCAGCTTTTATTGTTTACCACTTGGGATGTTAGGAGATATGGGGTGGGAACTGGTTAGGAAGGGTTTGTATTGAAGGACACTCCAGCATGATGTCTCTTGTCTGGGGGCGGGCTTCTCCCAGAGGAATTCATGGGAACAGTGTAGCAGAAGAGGCGTGGAAGATGAAGCAGGAAGTATGACCCTTGCTCATTCAATTCAGAATAGCTACGGATCACTCTCTCGTATGTATAGGGATGCAAGATGTATGTTAACTTCGACTCTAGATAAACAACAATACAAAATGTGCTCTTTTTACTCCAGCTGGCATCAGTCAAATGAAAAGGCCCCTATGAAATGAGAAATTACATCAGCTATTTTAATCCAGAAATGTGATGATGTAATCGTCGTGTCGTGGTCACTACTTGTCTAAGGGGAGACCATAGATCAGCATCTGTTTACAATTCACTGATTGTGGGAACTGCACCGATTGTGTGTCACATGTGCCTATATGATTTTTAAAGCTTTTTTGTACCATTCATTGCCGTTGAGTCACCTAAAAATATATCTATTCATCCCCATGACATATCTGTCTCATATGTAGGCAATATGTCAGAGTTGTCAAGATGTTTCCTATGGCATTGTCATTTGTAGTGAACATTAAAAAGAGGCTATTAAGATGACATGAAGGAAAAGCATGAGGTAATTCCATGTAACTAGGATTTATGATAGCACTATTTTAGTGGGATGGCACAATAGAGACATACAAGAGGTTTAATGCAGCAATGCCTGACCAAACACTGAGAGTGTATCAAAAGGACTGTGATTTCCAGGACTGCAAATGGCCTTCAACTCTTGATTGATAAATTCACAAACTTCATGATGGATATAAATGTATTGATTAATCTGTCCAAGACTCTAGTTATGACGTGTGGAAAAAGTAAAGCCACAATCAGAACTCACTACGTCAATGGTGTACCGATTGAAAGGATATCAACTTTCTCTTACCTGGGGTTACTTTTTAATTGTAAAGGCACATGAAATGCACATATTAACCTATGTAAATTCAATTTCTTAAGAATCAGTGAAGCTATTTTTAGATTTTCACAAAAGATAGGCAATAAGCCAGTGCGAGAGATTTTAAAACTATATGGGAGTAAATGTATAACAGGGGTATGCTATGGTGGACCCCTTTGGGGTATGGCTGATACTTCCCTATTACAAATATTGGAAAATACATTTATACGAAGAGTGTTATCAGTCCCTAATTCCACGGCTACCTATATTGTCCATAGGGAAACGGATGTACCATTTGTAAGCGATTTGATCAGCGTGTCTGCTCTAACTTTATGGTACCGAATCTGGCCGAAGGAAGAAACTCAATTCACTAAGGACATAATACGCGATTGCTTAACCCTTGACCTTTGGAAGAAAATACCCTGGTTGAAATATATCCACAGTCCTATTACTGAGTGTGGCCTGAGCGCTAATTTTGGAGACCCAATGAGTATTGAGAACTTTAGCAAGGGGGAGCTAAAAGGGAGATTCTTTAAATCAAGGGAAGCAGCTATGGAAGCAGTAGTGTGTGCTAAACCAAATGTTAGATTATACTGTGAAGGGCCTCTATCTCTGGGCACTCAGCCGTACCTCATCTTCATTAGAAACACTCAACATAGATTTTACTTAACTAGATTAAGGTTGAGTACGCTGCATTTCAAATTGCTATTCCAATGATGGGTAAATGGAGCGCAAATCTCCCTCTATGTCCGTGTGATGGAAAATCCATTCAAAGCACTGTGCACTTTGTACTATTTTGCAATTTCTATAGGGACTTAAGGAAATAAATTTTACGCCCACTTTTTATCTCTAATAGACTGTACTCCTATAAAAACCGATTTTTATTTTATTTGTAATTTAGAACATGTTTATATATGTAATGTGGTAATTGCCTTCACTCAACTAACTATCAAACGAAGAAAGGAGCTTTCCTATTTGGAATCACTTGTTTATGAATAAGTTGCACAGTCTATGACTTGGCTTTTAAAAACAAATAATTTAAATGTATTTTGCGATTTTTGCAGTCCCACGTGCCGATATGAAAAAGTTAATTGATTGTCATGATGTATTTATATTATTTAAACATGCGCTATCTTTTTAAATAATTTTATTAGGGGGGGGGAGGCAATAGAGGATTTATCCTTGAAAAATCGATTGATTACATTTTAACTTTTGATGATCTGTCTTTGCTATGTAGAATGCTTTTACAGATATACTCTCTTATATACCGAATAAAGCTTGTTTTGACTTTGACTTTGACTGTGGGCCCCATGTTATGAACTGTAGGGCTGTCTCCTTAAAATGTACAGATACAAAGATTGTAACACACTTTTATGAAATTCTGGCAATGCCAGACTGTACAACTTTTACAGTCTACAGGAAATTCAAATGTAGTCATCATCAACATGAAATGTGTGGTCTGCGTGCCACTTTTTAGCATATAATGCACAAATTCATATTTGCCACTTTTTAGCATATAAGGTACAATTTCATATTTTTCGTAGCCTAGCCCCTTGCTTCTGGTCCTTCACCTCTAACTGAATTACCTGGTCAATGTAAACCAACATCTGGATCCAGTGCAACAGTGGAGTTAACTGGCACTCACTCTCCTTGCTTTTCTGGAGGATGAACCTCCACATCATAGCCAGGCACATGAGGCGTGAGCAGCGGTGACTGTCTTTCCAAAACTTGTAGTGGTAGGTGCTATGTTAATCGTACATCCTTCTTCACACACTGCTATTCAGTCAGTTAGAAAAAAGGGGAAGACAAACCTCTTTAAAGAACCCTACATCCTGGCACAGTAAATAGTCCACCTCCCTTCTCAGAACCCAGGACCCCCACATGTATTTTCTCTCCTACTGCCTTTCTGCCTTCAACCCTGTGCAATTCCCGCTGTGTGGTGGATCACTGTATTGGAAGGAAAATATCATATGACAGTAATATTGTATCCACTATCTCCACCCATATTGTATTTAAATTATTTTTACTATTCTTAACTCCACTCATACTTACTTCCAAAAATTTTAAGTGACATACAACTCTCAGCTGCCCTTGGCAACCAAATACCACATACATACTACGTGCATACATATGTACATCCCTTTCTTCCTGAGTTCGTGGGTGCTGGCCCACCAGACCATATGCTTGGTGTGACAACCAGGCTATTTACCTCCTCACACACTGTCAAGTCAACTTCCCCGTTCATTGTAGTTCATTGAACCTCATTTCTTTAAACTCCCACCCGCACCCTGTGTTCTGCCTACTTCATGCTGTTCTCGGTAACCATATGTGAAGAAGGTACGACTTGGCGGATGCTCTTTTCACCACCTGGATCCCAATTTGTGGAATATAAGGGCCCTGAACAACCACTCAGGCTTTCAGACAGCCACTGGAAAGCTTTCTGTTTCACTATATTTCTGTTTTTATCTGCCCTCCTTGCTTTCTTTTGAGATCCCTATTGCTCGGAAACATCCAGGTGTCAATTGTACTTTACGCCTCTTTTCGAATGGCATTAACTTTGGCACTAAACCCTGTCTAAATTTGTTTGTAGAGAGGATTTTGTGTCAAAAGGCATGGGTAGTTGCATGGGAACGCTCATGTACCACCCATGTAACGCAACCGTGGCGCTAAGAAATGCAAAGCAATGCCTTGCGCTGCTTTGTGTTACTTGTAGGTCCAGATTTTCACAGCAGTCACGCAACCCAACACAGTAGCCAAAAATGCTACGCTGCATTGCGTGGCAGAGAGGGAGCAGGAGAGCGCCATATCTACTGAAATATGGCTCTCTCCGCCCCTCTCCATAGCTGCAGAGCTGATTTTATCTGCTGTGCGCCAGGCACACAGCTTAACGCCATAGCGAAAAGGGGCGTGCCTGAGTCTAGCATAGGTTTTGAACAGGAAGCGTGCCCTTCCTGTACAACATACTATGCCTAGACAAGTCCAAACCCTTTTTTCCACTGTCCATGTGTGCTGCACAGTGCAGCATGCATGCAAAGTAGGAAACAAAAAGAGAAATGAAAACATTTCTCCTCTTAACGCCTCCTTTCAGATGGCATTAACTTTTGACACTAAACCCTGTCTACAATTGTTTGCAGAGAGGGTTTTCAGTCAAAAGGCATGGGTGATTGCACGGAAGCGCCCATGTACCACTCATGCAACACCACCTTGGCGCTAAGTAACGCAAAGCAGTGCTTCGTGCTGCTTTGCGTTACTTGTAGGGGCAGATTTTCAAAGAAGTCATGCAACACAGCTAATGCAAAACAAGTTTTGCGCTGGAAAGTAACTTGGTGACAAAACATTTAGTTCTGGTGAGCGTCACTTTTGTGATATTCACCCAGCACAGAATATTTGAAAATCTACCTCGTAGGATACTTTCTAACGCAAAACAAGTTTTGCGCTGAAAAGTAAATTGGTAAAAAAATTGGTGCAGATTTTCTAAGAATTCACACAGCGCAGCATCCAAAAATCCAACATTGCGTAGCATGACAGGGAGGGACTAGGAGAGCGCCATATCTACAGAGATATGGCTCTCTCCTCTTCCTAGCACTGATTTCAGCTGCTGTGCACCGGGTGCACACTTTAGCGCTATAGCACTAAGGTGCATACCTGAGTCTAGCATAGGTTTTGTACAGGAAGGGTACCTTCTTGTACAAAACACTACCCCTGGACAAGTTAAAACACTTTTCCCTCTTTGTATGTGTACTGCTCAGTGCACCTCGCATGCAAAGTAGGAAAAGAAAAGAGAAATGTAAACATTTCTCTTCTTAACGCCTCCTTTCAAATGACTTTACCTTTTGGTGTTAAAACCTGCCTGCAATTTTTTGTAGATAGGGTTTTGCATCAAAAGGCATGGGTGGTTTCATGGGAATGCCCATGTACCACCTGTGTAGTGCCTCCTTGGTGCTAAGTAACGCTAATCAGTGCTTTGCGCTGCTCTGCGTTACTTGTAGGGGCAGGTTTTTAAAGAAGTCATGCAATGTAGCGCAGCAACTAAAAATGCTGTGCTGTGGTGCATGACATCAAGGGAGTAGGAGAGCGCCATATCTACAGAGATATGGCTCTCTCCCCCCTCTCCCTAGCGCCGATGTTTATTTCAGCTGCCACGCGCCAGACAGACACCTTGGTGCCATAGCGCTAAGGTGCTGCCTGAGTCTAGCATAGGTTTGTACAGGAAGAGTACCCTTCTTGTACACAATGCTATGCCTAGACAAGTTCAAACACGTTTCCCACTTTGTGCAGCACACATGCAAGGTAGTAAAAGAAAGGAGAAATTAAAACATTTTTAATCTTAACACCTCCTTTCAGATGGTTTTGACTTTTGGTGCTAAACGCTGTCTACAATTATTTGTAGATAGGGTTTGGCGTCGGAAAGGCATGGGTGGTTGCAAGGGAACTCCCATGTACCACCCACGTAGTGCCCCCTTGGAGCTAAGTAACGCAAAGTAATGCTTTGCGTGGCCTTGCTATACTTGTACGGTACTTTACAACACAAAACAAGTTTTGTGCTTGAAAGTAAATTTGTAAAAAAACATTTTGTGCTGGTTAGCATCATTGTTGTGATGCTAAGCCTGTGCAAAAGTTTTGAAAATCTACCCTATTTTGTGCCGGTGCTACCCTTAGGTCTCATAAAGAGAAAGAAACCAAGCACAGATTATTGGTTAAACCGCACGGACGCTGACACTGTGACCTGATGTAGAATTTTACATGCAGATAATAGTATGAAGACACAAGAGCACTCTTTTAGTGTTAAATCAAAAATTAGTAATTGAAAGCTGGAGGTGGTTTAAGAAAATGTAACTAGATTCATAGGGGCAGATTTACTAAGATTTTACACAGTGGTTGTGTCATAAAAGTGATGCAAATCAGGACATATTGTGAAAGTAAAGTGAAGCAGCGCATAACGCTGCTCTGCATTACTAAGCACCAAGGGGTTGTACCAAGGGTGGTGCATGAGCATTCCCATGCAACCACCCAAGGTTTCTAATGCTAAACCCAATTTACTAAATAGACAGGTTTTAGTGCACCCTTCAGCCAATTTTAGTGCACCCTTCAGCCAGGCGCTATGAAGGACGAATGCTTTTTTTCCTTTTTATTTTCCGACTTTGCATGTATGCTGCACTGTACAGCACACTTACAAAGTGGGAAAATGTTTAAAATTAGTCTAAACATGGTACTTTGTACTGGAAGGGTTCCCTTCCAGTACAAAACCTATGCCTGACTCACGCAGACACCCTTGCACTATGGCACGGAGGGGAGTGCGATATTTCAGTAAATTTGGCGACTCCTGATCTATCCTTTTCATGCAGAGCAGAATTTGTGGCTGCTGCCCTGCGTGAGAAATTTGTAAATCTTGCCCTTAGTTTCCATTTTTCTGTGTTTCATATCACAATGTACATGAAAAATTCATCTGTCTCCTGATAAAAATGATAAACAGGTCGAAATACATTGACATTTTTTGCAGGATGGATTTTGAATCTAAGACGAGAGAATCATGTACGAATACATAAGCATAAATTGAACGAGGCATAAATATTAGAAACTGAATTGTTTGAACATACATTAAAATTAACAGAAAGTTACAGAAAATTTCACAAGGGGTGCTAAACGTGACAGCGAGCAATTTAGCGTGTTGCATCGGTTGCATTAACATTTTTACTTTGCCGTGTTTTTTTTCAAAACGTCTTACTTGTACCTATCAGCCACAATTTCCTACCTCGCGCCTGCTTCGCTTCACTTAAGATTATGTCCAAACACAGTTGTGTGAAAAATATGTTGACAATCTATCGTGGCTTCATTGGAAAATGTGCCCCATGTGGGCCCGACCTTTCCATTTTTATAGCCTGCCTATTTACACATTGTCCTTTCAGGCAGTGCAGTTCTTGGAACTACCTGCTGTGAGTGTCAAGCACTGCAGAGTGGTTCATGGCAGCCGCAGGGAAGAAAAGCAGCAGCAGGGCCATAAAATGTGACAGTGAAAGAAATCAAACAATTTGCCGAGCAGTCAGGCCCCAAACAACACAGTCACAAGCCGGAGCCGCTTTATTTTGATGACTAGTAAACCGAAGTTTAAAGAAAATCTCAAACAAGAGTAAAGAAGATCCATATGTCTAGTTCCTTAAAACAAGCGATATATCTCCAATGAGAAGAATAAATAAGATACATTGTAATTGTATTGTAATTGCATTTATATAGCGCTTACTACCCCTGATGAGGCGTCGAAGCGCTTTTTCGATGAGTAGCACGCTACTCCGGGACCCACAGAGGATTAGTGTTGAATTAGCAAAGTGAAACATGAAAGTAGTAATACTGCTATGACCTCAAAAAAAATCAAAATACTTCACCCTTCTATCCCTCCACTATCCTTTTCCATCAAAATAACAGACTAACATGTTCACTTCTAAAATTCCATATTCCACTATACTAATTCACCACTAATCCTTTATGGGTTCCAGAGTAGCGTGCTACTCGCCAATAAAGCGTTTCAACACCCCATCAGGGTTACAAGCGCTATATAAATGCAAACCTTTTTCCCTTTTCTACCACTACCCAACCCTTCTCAATCCAAATAACTGACTAACATATCCACCACTCAAATTACTTTCATGTTTCACCATACTACTTCAACACTAATCATTATTGGCTCTAGAGTAGCGTGCTACTCACCAAAAAAGTGCTTCAAAACCCCATCAGGGGTAGCATGCGCTATATAAATACAAACCTCTTTCCCTCTTCTATCCCGCCACCTACCCTTCTCTATCCAAATTACTGAATAACATATCCACCACTCAAATTACTTCATATTTCACTATGCTAATTTTCAACACTAAGGGCCCGATTCACAGAACTAATTTAAGACAAAATCCTAAACTTACTACCATTTTGGTATTCACAGAAGGCACTTACTCATTTTGGTATTCACAGAAAGCACTTACTCATTTCGGTATTCACAGAAGTTAGGAGTCCTAACTTTAGGACTCCTAAATGCCTTCTGTGAATACCGAAAGTCTTAAAATTAGGATATTTCTCAGTTTAGTAGTAGTATAGTTAGGACTCCTAACTTTAGGACTCCTAAATGCCTTCTGTGAATACCGAAAGCCTTAAAATTAGGAATTTTCTCAGTTTAGTAGTAGTATAGTTAGGACTCCTAACTTTAGGACTCCTAAATACCTTCTGTGGATACCGAAAGTCTTAAAATTAGGATCTTTCTCAATTTAGTGGTAGTAAAGTTAGGACTCCTAACTTTAGGACTTCTAAATGCCTTCTGTGAATACCGAAAGCCTTAAAATTAGGATTTTTCTCAGTTTAGTAGTAGTAAAGTTAGGAGTCCTAACTTTAGGACTCCTAACTTCTGTGAATACCGAAGTGAGTAAGTGTCTTCTGTGAATACCAAAATGAGTAAGTGCCTTCTGTGAATACCAAAATGGTAGTAAGTTTAGGATTTTGTCTTAAATTAGTTCTGTGAATCGGGCCCTAATCCTTTATGGGTTCCCGGAGTAGCATGCTACGCGCCAGAAAAGCGCTTCAACACCCATCAGGGGTAACAAGTGCTATATGAATGCAAACCTTTCCTCCCCTTCTATCCCTCTGCTATCCTTCTCACTCCAAATAACTGACTAATATCCACTACTCAAATTACTTTCATATTTCACCATACTAATTCACCACTAATCCTTAATGGATTTCCGGAGTAGCGGGCTACTCGCCCAAAAAAATAAAATAAATAAAAGCGCTTCAATATCCCATCAGGGGTAACAAGCACCATATAAATACAAACCTTTTTTCCTCTTCTGTCCTTCCGAATCCAAATAACTGACTAACCTATCCACCACTTAAAACATGTATTTTGTTTCTTATTCCCAGGAGTTAATGATATTCCAGCTTGGTATTGACATGTCCTTTTCTTTTCCCTTTCAGAATTTGAATTTCAATGTTGTACATTTGGGTGGTTGGATCGAACGCTGAAAGGTTGTTAAGAAATGTTGGATCTGGGGAAGCAAGGTCACTCTCCTTAATTGCTGTAGACTCTCTATGATTACATTTATAATTTGCTTGGCAGAGCCCAGTATCATATTTTTGTAATGGAAAATAAAGACCAGCCATGACGCACTTTCTGTGTGATAGTGGCCAGGGCACTTGGTTCAATTAATTTGCAGCTAGAAGCCATTGCTGACTGTGCACCTTAATCATAACATAGGCAGGAAGTTAGTCTCCACTCAGGGAATAAATTTGCCTTAGTGATACTGAAGAAGATAGGTTCTTCAGAGAAAATTTATCAACACTTTGCGCTAGGATTCAGTACAAAATGTTGTATTAAGATTACATTTTTTGCTTTGAAATGTTGCCGCACAAAGTAGTGCGACTTTGTGAACAAGGAGGCTTTGCGTGGGTGGTACGTGGGCATTCCCATGCAATCACCCATGGGTTTTGTTGGCAATTAATATGTACTAACATTGGCAGACAGGGATTTGGGCCAAAAACATATGCCTACTCAAGGCAGGCGTAAGGTATGAGAAAAGTTTTCTTTTCTCAAAACCTTTCGAACTTTATATTTGTACTTGGCTGTACAGGTCACATATAAAGTGGTAAAAGTATTAAAGCAGCAAGTGCCAAAAATGGCTGACAAATTCAACTGATGAGAGGGAAAGTGTCCAGCCTCCTGCTATGTGCTCGAATGGTGCAGGAGCAGTAACAGGAGCCAACCAATCATGCAGTCGTCGCGGAGTTGCTGTATTCCAAGTATTCCTCTACACAAGACACCAGTTTTCATTCCATCCATGCTCCATAGACTCATTTTTAAGTCATTTGGGGTACTCCGGGGGGAGGGGTGGGGCTGCCACTGGGGGCAACACCCAACTCCCCATAACCAAGAACCCTACGACTCCCTATCCAGGTATTGCGCAGGAGGTCGAATTGAGGCATCCAGCGAGGGCCATCCAAACCAATGACCTTTCTTGTCGCCATACCAGCACCCAGCCTGCCTTTGCTGTGGTGTATATTTATTCTGGGGTAGAGGGGGTCATGAGAGGTAAAGTGGGGGATTGGGCAGCTTATGAGCCAGTTTACCTTGCTATGCGATCCAGCTCCCTGCGGAGACTTGTCCTTATGTAATTGGCTTAGCGAATGTTCCGCCTCTGTATCCACATGCCCTGGAGTCCCAAGTGTAGCTAAAAAGCTAAAAAGTCCTGCTAAAAAATAAGGTTATCCACTTGCTCCGTAGAAATGTAAGACATAATACCAGTTTGTTTGATGATATTTTACTGGATCAATGGATGGGGTGGCTTGGTCCACTGTCAAAAAACTATTCTGGTGATTGTATTATTGTCATCATCATGAATCTGGATATCCCCTAAATGCTTTAACATAATTTTCAGCAATTTCTTATATATTCTGGTCTGGTAAGGCTCTTTCCTTTGGGTTACTTTTACAGACAAACTCTACAACACAAATACTACCCTCATGCCTTCTAGCCATTGATGCCCCCACCTGTCTCCACCGCTAACCACTTCTCTTCAACACTGTAACTCCAAGAGAATGTTTGAATATCATCCATTTTGCCTCCTCCATACAGTTCTAGGTGCCCAGAGTTCAACCATCTATCTATGGTGCTTGAGGTGATCCTGGGAAGGGAGGAGGTGGCTGCTAGCTCCAAAGCCATTACATCATTGCGGCTGTACAGATGCGAGGGATGGGTCCAGGCCAGGTCTCTTCCGACAGCCACCCCCCACTCTCCCATTCCAGAGATGCTTTATCCATTGTTTGCTGGAATGCTGCTGGATTAAAATCTAAACTGAATGACAATGACTAGTTGAACTTTATTGATAAATATCAATTATGTATGCTGCATGAAACAAGGACTATAGACAATGCTTTTAGGAGTTTTTTTGTTCCATCTGTCCATTCACAGAAAAGGAGAGCTTCTGGAGGCTTGCCAAAAGGATGAAAATTTCCTTACGGGCCTGTAAGAGAGATACCCACAGCTTCACCACACATTCAGGGACTGAGGGTCATATCTGACCATGATATGCCCTTTCTTTTAGTAAACATCTATAACAGAGGTACAAATCCTCAAACAGAATCAGTCACACTTTAACTCCTTAATTGTCTACTTGTTACTCTCATTCTAACATCTGGTGATATAACTGAACATATGAACCATTGTCAGTTGCAGGTGGCCAAACAAAAGACAATGCACTGTGGGGTATATCACATCTAACAACCCTACCTAGAAAGTTGTCATTCTTTTCAAATGATTGATATTGTCATACGTTTCATACTTTTCCAGCAAAAGTGTGTGTTTGTCCGACAACATAAATGTCAAAACTGCACAAGACTTGGTCCACGCACACCTTCAGGATATAATGGCCGTTAGTCCTACATACTGAAACACTTAGTTTGCCTTAGGAATCTGAAAAGTTTACCACTGCTAGATAGTGGTAAAGTGTATGTGCATCACACCTAAACATGATTTCATTGACTTTTCCAGCAGATGCATTACCTATGCCCAGGGCCTGTAAATTAAATGCTAGCAGTGGGCCTGCAAAAAGAACAATTGATGAACAGAATCTAGAACGATGTCACACATTCACCCCAGTACAGAGATCTGGGCCTAAATCCATCGTTTTTTTGCTCACCATACCATTCCAGTTTGAACCCAGCCATATGCAAATCAGTCTTGACCCTGTGCCTCATGGGAACAGTCCAGCCCGAACTGCCAAGCCAGGTCCTCCTTGGACTGGAAGCAAGCATCCTAGGACCGGTTTCGGGGTTTCACACCTCTTCAGCCAGGATAGCTTGATTCCAGTGGCATGGAGCGCACGGGACTCACGTCTGAGCATACCCGTCCCACTCGGGGTGACAAATGTAAAAACAACAATTGATGGACAAAATGCAGAACAATGTCATACATTCACCCCAGTACAGAGATCAGGGCCTAAATCCATCGTTTTTTTGCTCCACATGCCATTCCAGTTTAAACCCAGCCATTTGCAAATCAGTCTTGATTCTGCGCCCAATGGGAACAGTCCAGCTCAAACTGCCAGGCCAGGTCTTCCCTGGACTGAAAACAAGCATCCTAGGACCGGCATCGGGGTTCGACCCATCATCAGCCAGGATAGATTGACTCCAGTGGTATGGAGAGCACCTCTTTCCAGGAAGCCACAGCAGAGAAGGGTTCTGGCTTGGCACAGACACTCTCTTCCTAAGAGATCAAAGGATTTTGGGATATAAATATTGGGGCCCAGACCCCTGAACTTTAGAACTCTTTTGGACCAAGAAGACTGCCAAGGAGAAGAGCTGGAGAAGCTGTGAGGAGGATTTTGCTGCAATAGAAGAAAAAGCAACCCGATGCCGTCTATGACGCCGCTGCCAACTCTGTGTCCTGAAGGCACTGTAGAGGGCACCGCCGCACCGCAACCTTGGTCTCACTGACGATGGTTGCTGGCACCGCCACCGAGCCGCTGCTCGCACCGCGACCTGTGGGCACCGCATGCCGCACCACCTGGCTTCACGACAATGCCTTGGTATCCCCGTCAACGACGCTCCACGCCGAAATATACGCCGCTGCTTGCACTGTAGTTCGAGGGCACTGCTCATAAAGTTACACAACATACCGCTCTCATCCCGCACTGCAGCCTTGGCCTACCGATGGCAGCGCCATCGACTCCAGTTCGTCAGCCGACGACAGCGCTTCAGCAATGACGACGACGCTGCTTGCACCGCGACCTGCCAGCACCGCGATGAGCAGCGTATTCACTTCGTACCGCAACCCTGTTCTCACCGACGACGTTATCTGACGCCACCACCGACCCTCTGCTCACACCGCGACCTGAGGGCACCGCACGCTGCACTTCACACCATAGCACCCAACGTCTGCCAACACCAGAGCTCCTGACTTCAACAGAGAGGAGGTCGATCTGCAACGCGGGTGACTTTGAGGGCCCGACGACTCCTGCATTCTAAAAAGTACAGTTTGCGGGTCTTCCCGACACCGTAGCGGGCCCGCGACGCCTCAGTCAGCCAGAACTATTTGTTCACGATGCCGTGATAGCCCAGGATGGAGCTATTAACATCAAGGAACTGTTTTTCAAGCATATTTTGATAACTGAAGATTTCTAAGTACTGTATTGTGAATGTTTATCGTTTTTGGTCTTGTCTTAAGTATATAAAAATATTGGATATTTTTATAAACTGGTGTGGTGTCCTTTTGTAGTGCTTACACTGTATTACTGTTGGTTATGTGCACATGCTTTACACACTGCCTCTAAGATAAGCCTGACGGCTCGTGCCAAGCTACCAAGGGGGTGAGCAGGGGTTATTTTAGGAGTGTAACTCCCTTATCATGACTAGGAAGAAGGGTCTCTATTTGGACAAAGGTGCAAACCCTTGCCAACTGGAGACCCCCATTTCTAACATTGGTTGTCAGCAGAGAGGATAAGACTTGTGTTTGCACTTGACTTACAGTGATTAGTGTGCACTACTACCATATCGCAGACCATTACGTGCCGCATATTGGTTCTTTTTCTTTTTGGCCTATTTTTGATCTTGCCAGTTTGAACTTCCTACTTTATCATGCCTGAATCGAGAGCATGATCTGTTGCTTTCCTGGAAGTTGCCTTTGAGGAGGATAGGTTGGAATCCTACAATGTTAAGGAATTGAAAGCGATTTGCAAAAACCTAAAAGTCCAAGTCAGAGGCCTCACTAGGAAGGAGGAGCTACAAAAGGCTCTGAGGGCCTGGGTAGCAGCCAGACATGCCAGCAAGCAGTCTGGTATTCTCAGTGGAGAGGCAGAGGAGCCTATTCCTAGAGTGGATGTCCTTTTGGGATGGGGGAACCCTTCAGGCCAGGCAGCAGTAACTTGTCCTCAGAGGAGCTGGAGGACAGGCGGGAAGCAAGAAAGTAGCAGCAGAACTAGAAAAGCTTAAGTTAGCCAATGTAGGAGAAAAGGATGATGTTAGGCTATGAGATCAGGATAAAGGAGCTGGATCAGAGGAGTAGCCAGCTCAGATGGTGGCAGCAACCCGTCAGGACAGGCAGACAGAATTGTGCACATCCCTAAAAATGTGGGCAAGGAATTCAAGATAGGGGATGACATACAAAGGTGGTTTCAGGGTTATAAGGCAGCAACACACATGAATGGGGTCCCTGAAAAGAATTGGGGAGCAGCATTGTGGTTTCTATTCCCAGAAGAAGCAAGGGATACTTTACTAGCTTTGGGTAAGGAGTATAACCTCACCTATGCTGACATGAAGGAGGTCCTTCTCACTAATTATTGTCTCACTCCTGAAAAATACAGGGATCAGTTCAGGTTCAGTAATAAGTCTGATGCCAACACTTGGTTGGAATGTGTAGATGTGTTTTGCAGGTCACAGGTTGGCTGGGTGAAGGGCAATAATGTGACAGATTTTCAGGGGCTTTACAATTTGATTGCATGGGAGCACTTGTCTAGCATTTGGGGGAGACTCAGCCAAAGCTGGGCAGGGTCCCCAGCAGAAAAGTGGGGGGGACGAGGGTAAAGCACAGGAGTTCTCTAAAGGGCCCCAAACTAACACCCAGGGTAAAGGTTCTCATCCCCCAGGAGATAAGAAACAAGGGGTCTCTTCAGGAAAGTCTGCTGAGACCGGCCCCAGCAAGTGTTTTGCATGTGACCAGGTGGGTCACATGAAGGGGGCCCCCAAGTGCCCTAAGGGGGTACAGCCACCCACCGGTGGGCAGTCCAAGGTGTTGGCTAGTGTAGCACTTGGGGAGGAGGAGTACACACAGGAGGGTGGGGATCCCGCAGAAATGACCCTCGTCAGTGATCTTCGACAGTGAGTTGGTCCCAGGAAACCAGGTGCCCCCTAACACAAAGAAATACAGCACCGGGGTGACCATCAATGGGAAAAGGGTAGAGGCTCTCAGAGCTACTTGAGCCAGTGTGACCTCAGTCCAGTGTCACCTGGTCTCTGAGGAGCAGGTAGTCCCTGGGGCATTCCACCAGGTAATTGCTGTGGACAATTCAGAGCACCAGTGTATGGTGGCACAGGTTCCCTTTGAGCGGGGGGTTCTCAAGTACCTTGAGGGTGGTTGTGAGCCCTTCCATGACTATAGATTGTCTGCTAGGTAACAACCTGGAGCAGTCCTTATGGAAGGATGTTGAGCTCAGGTCTCACTTGGAGATGCTTGGGTTGCCAGAGTGGCCATGCATGTCTACTTAGTCAATGGTGGCCAGAAAGGGTGATCAAGAGAACTTGAAGCCTGAAACAGTGGCCCAAGTCTCTGCCAAGAGAAATGGCAAGGAGCGTGGGCAACTGTCCCCTGACGTTCCCACGGACCGGGAGGAGGTGGACCTCGAGGAGGATGCCCCGGTGCCTACAGAGGAGCAGGTAGCTGAACTGGGGGACATCTCTGAGCTGACCCATTGGCAGCAAGAAAGGGGTCCCACCAGGGAAGAATTCTGCAAGGAGCAGAAAGAGTGCCCGTCTCTAGAGGATCTGCGGCTGCATGCTGCAGACCAGGCAGCTGGTGATCACTCCAGGTCACATTTGATCAACTGGGAGAATGGTCTTCTGTATAGCGAGCCTAAGGTCGCTGAGCCTGGGTCAGCCCGTGTGCTGGTGGTACCCCAGCGCTTCAGGACCTTCCTACTGGGTCTGCCTCAGGACGTGGCTTTGGCAGGATATTTGGGGCAGGACAAGACCTTTGACAGGCTTGTTACCCACTTCTTCTGGCCCCAAATGGGAAGGCAGTCAGATGGACATTGCAGGTCTTGCCAAACTTGTCAGGCAAGTGGTAAGAGTGAGAGGAAGGTCAAAGCTCCTCTGCAACCTTTTCCAGTTGTTGGAACACCCTTTGAAAGGGTAGGAATGGACAGTGTGGGGCCACTGGATCCCACCACAGCCATGGGCAACAGGTACATTCTGGTCATGGTGGACCATGCCACCCGGTACCCAGAGGCGATCCCTCTCAGAACAACGACGGCGCCAGTGGTGGGTCGGGCGTTAATAGGGATCTTTTCCCGCATGGGGTTCCCCAGAGAGGTGGTTTCTGACAGGGAGACCAGTTTTATATCAAGGTATATGACATCCCTGTGGAAGGAGTGTGGTGTAACCTACAAGTTCACCACTCCTTACCACCCACAAGGTAACGGTCTGGTGGAGAGATTCAACCAGACCTTGAAGGGCATGATTATGGGTCTAACCAAACCCATGAGGCGTAAGTGGGACGTCCTCTTGCCATGCAATCTCTTTGCGTACAGGGAGGTGCCACAGAAGTCTCTTGGGTTCAGTCCCTTTGAGCTTCTGTATGGTCACCCTGTGAGAGGAGCTCTAGGTTTGGTAAATGAAGGCTGGGAGGCAGCTACTAGTAAAACTCCCAAGGATGTGTTTAGTTAGATGCTGGCCTTCAGAAACCAAACTGCCCGCTTCAGGAAACTCGCTCAGGTGAACCTAGAAGCAAGCCAGGAAGAAATGAAGAAGTGGTATGACCAGAATGCCACTCTGGTTGAATTTCAACCTGGGCAAAAAGTGTGGGTCATGGCCCCAGTGGAACCTTGTGCCTTACAGGACAAGTTGACTTGGCCATTTGAGGTGGTGGAACGCAAAAGTGATTTCACCTACCTGGTAGATTTGCGGGCTCCGAGGAACCCTTTGAGGGTCCTCCACATGAACCGCCTCAAGCCCCACTTCAAGAGGTCTGAAGTGAGCTTGCTCTTGGCGACAGATGATGGGGTGGAAGAGGAGAGTGAACCTCTTCCTGACCTCCTGTCTACCAAGGAGCACGATGGGTCAGGGGAAGGTGTGATCCTCTCCCCTACTCTGACCCCAGAGCAGCAGAGCGACTGTCACCAGTTGTTGGGTCACTTTGCCCCACTGTTCTCTCTGACCCCAGGTGTTTTTCACTGGTGTACCCATGACGTGGACATCGGTGACAGCCCTCCTGTGAAGCACAAGATTTACAGGTTGACTGACCGGGTCAGGGCCAGCATCAAAGAGGAGCTCTTTAAGATGTTGGTGTTAAGGGTGATCGAGCCCTCCAACAGTCCTTGGGCCAGCCCAGTGGCCTTGGTCCCAAAGGCTGCTGCACATGGTGCCACTCTAGAACTGCGGTTACCGTGAGCTCAAGGCCGTCACCAGGACTGATGCGCACCCCATACCCAGAGCTGATGAGCTCATTGATCAGTTGGGAGCTGCCAAGTTCCTCATCACGTTTGATTTAACGCCTGGGTACTGGCAGATTGCCTTAACCGATGGGGCCAAAGAGAGGTCAGCATTCTCAACCCCAGAAGGATATTACCAGTTCCGGGTGATGCCCTTCGGGTTGAAGAATGCCCCTGCCACCTTTCAGAGGTTGGTCAACCAGGTGTTGGCTGGACAGGAGGATTCCAGTGCCGCATACCTGGATGACATTGCAGTGTTCAGTTCCAGCTGGGAAGAACACTTGCAGCACCTCAGGGAACTGTTGAGGGCGCTGCAGAGGGCAGGCCTCACGATCAAGGCCAGTAAGTGCCACATCGGGCAGGGTTCTGTGGTGTACTTGGGACACCAGGTAGGAAGAGGCCCGGTGGCTCCCCTACAGCCCAATATTGACACCATTCTGGCTTGGGAGCTCCCCAAGACCCAGACAGAGGTGAGAGCCTTCTTAGGTCTCACCGGGTACTACAGGAGGTTTGGTAAGGGCTATGGCACCATTGTTGCCCCCTTGACAGAGCTGACTTTCAGGAAGCAGCCCAAGAAGGTGATCGGACTGAGTCCAGCCAGAAGGCTTTTGATGCCCTGAAGGTTGCCATGTGCACGGCACCTGTGCTCAAGGCATCCGACTTCTCCAAGGAATTTGTCGTACAGACTGACGCTTCAGAGCATGGTGTAGGAGTGGTGCTCTCACAACTGAACAAAGAGGGCCTAGACCAGCCTGTAGTCTTCCTTAGCAGGAGACTACTCCCCAGGGAACAGAGGTGGAGTGCCATAGAAAGGGAAGCTTTCGCTGTGGTCTGGGCACTGAAGAAGCTGAGGCTCTACTGTTTGGGACTCACTTTCGGGTTCAGGCAGACCACAGGCCCCTCAGATGCTTAATGCAAATGAGGGGTAAGAATCCAAACCTGCTGAGGTGGTCCATCTCCCTACAGGGAATGGACTTTACGGTGAAACACTGTCCTGGCACAGAACACCCCAATGCAGATGGTCTTTCCAGGTTCTTCTGCCTTAGTGAAGAGAACTCCCAGGACGGTGGGTAGTTCTCCCTACTTTCAGCTGGAGGGGACATGTGTTAGACCTGGCATCTTTTGGAGTTTCCCCTGGGTTTTTGCTTTCTGCTGGGTTTGTGGATCGACTGTCTGGGTTTTGGATGACAGGGACCGGGGAGCAGGAGTGGCTCCAGATAGTCTAGGTGGGTCAGGAAAGGACTGAATAGACCTGGGCTGCATTTAGAGTAGGGGGAGGAGATTTCCTTGCACCTGAATGGGCCTGGTCTGCCTCTGATAATGCCATATCCACCTCTTGCCAGGAAGCCACACCAGCGAAGGCAGAACTGGTTCTGGCTGGGCACAGACACTCTCTGCCTAAGCGATCAAAGGATTTGGGGATATAAATATTGGGGCCCAGACCCCTGAACTCTAGAACTCTTTTGGACCAGGAAGACTGCCAAGAAGAAGAGCTGGAGAAGCTGTGAGGAGGAACTACCACTTTGCTGAGTGCTTTGCTGTGTTGGCCTGCAGTGGCTGCTCCTGTCTTGGGCAGTGAAAGGACTGGACTGAAATTTCTGCAATCTATTTTTGTGAGTTTCTCCAAGGGCTTGTGGTAGTGCTTGCCCCTTGTTTAAGAAGTCTCAGGAACAGCAAAGACTTCAAGCTCTTATGCCCTCAGCACTGGGAACTGTGTGTTTTGTGCTGCAACAGAAGAAAAAGCAACCCGACGCCGTCTATGACACCGCTGCCGACTCCGTGTCCTGAAGGCACCGCAGAGGGCACCGCCGCAATGCCGCACCGTGACCCTGGTCTCACCGACAACACCTGCTGACGCAGCCACCGAGCCGCTGTTCGCACAGTGACCTGTGGGCACCGCACTCCGCACCACCACACTTCACGACACCTCACTTCATGACGACGTCTTGGTATCCCCGATGATGCCGCTCCACGCCGAAATCAACGCCACTGCTTGCACCGTGGTTCAAGGGCACTGATCGTAAAGTTACACAACGCACCGCTCTCATCCTGCACCGCAGCCTTGGCCTACCGACGCCGGCGCCATTGACTCCGTTCGGCCTTATGCCAGAGTTTACTACCCCTCACCCTGCCCCGCCTCACCACCCCGCAGCACTCCCACGAGGAGCCGCCACTGATTGGATGACTAAAAACACCTCACGCTCCTCTCCTGCGGAAGAGTTGTACCCCACTCCCCCAAAGATATTAAATGGTATGATCTTACTTGCAAGCAGGCCAGAAACTCCTTAAGATCCGCAGTCTTAGGCAGGGACAGAGACTTAATAGCCCAAGCTAGGCGCACTTATAAAGCCTTGTTAAATTTTGCACAAAAGAATTGGGATGACAAAATTTGGGAGGACATGTTGTTTGCAGTCAAAGCAAATGATAATAGCCTCTTCTGGCGCACAGTGACCCAAACCAGAACAGATAACCCAAAGAGCTATCAATATCATATACCAGCTGACAAAGGGGTATCTCACTTCTCTGATCTCTATGAGGCAGAGACCTCAGATACCCTAGGTCCCTGTTGCAACACAATGACCATCAACGGCACATTTTGTCATGACACTATAGAAACCCATTTCCCAGCTATCACCTTTAGCCACGAGGATACTGACAGAGCAATCTCTTCTTTAAATTCTGATAAGGCGCCAGGAACGGACACAATTCCTGGCGACATATATAAATTGGAACCCCAGATTTGCACAGTTTATCTTAATTTACTTTCCAATGCTATAGCACGAGGAGGCGAGGTACCAGATTCTTGGAGTGGAGCAGAGATTATCACAATATATAAAAAGGGTGATGCATGTGCACCCACAAACTATAGGCCAATTAGCCTAATCGATAATGCCCAAAAGATTTTTGCTGAGCAAGTTCTTGACAAACTGTTACAATGGTTAGACTCTACCAATATTATGTCCATCCTCCAAGCTGTGTTTTATTCAAAGATGAGTACCTCCGATCAAACTTTTAGATTCGCCACACTATACTGGAAATATATCTCACTGCGCCATCATAAACTCTATGTGACTTTCATAGATCTTAGAGCCTCCTTTCATCTCATTCTACGTACTAATTTGTGGTGTGTTTGAAATAAGATGGGGTTCCCCATGAATTTAATTCATCTTATATCTCAACTGCACAGTAACAATTTTGCTCAGGTGCGGTAGGGCCACTTGGTAGAATTAACCGAACGCATTCCTATCCAGTGGAGTGTACGGCAAGGGTGCATTCCTTGCACCCATGCTTTTCACCCTTTATATAAATGACGTGGTTAATATTCTGATGAACTGTAGATATTACTCCCCTATTCAGAACAGCAACAAGGTACCATTTCTCTTATTTGCAGATGACTCCCATCTCATCTCTAAGACACCGATGGGGCTCCAGCTCCTTGTTGATACATTTACAGACTTTTGTGTGTCAAGGGGCTTGGAGCTCAATGTTAATAAGACTAAATATATGGTGTTCTGAAAAGGAGAGGTCACAAATTCCATTATACAAGTTGGTGGAGAAGCCCTAGCGAGGGTGAGGAGTTTCGATTACCTAGGATTCAAAGTAATGGAGATCCTAAAGTAGAAAGATAAACTAAGCAAAATCACACTATTAGTTGAGCGCAGAGCAAATGCTAATAATAGGCTACATAAGCAAACTAGCTCTTGTGGGGTCTCACCGGCCCTCGAAGTATATCGTGGTTAGGCACAAAGGCCGCTCTTTATGGTGCTGAGATTTGGGGTAGAACTGATGCTTCTCCACTTTCTATTGCAGAAAACAAATTCTTCAGACATCTGGTTTCTGTTCCTAATAGTACACCGTTAATTTCTCTATTCTTTGATTTAGGATTAAAAAGAATTGCAGATTTGCCTGCTCTTAGACCACTTGTTTATTGGGTTCGCTTATGGGTTACACCTGAGCTAAGAGAGGTCAGAGACTGCCTTGTTGATTTGCTTACTGCAAGAGGTGCTAAATCAGTACCCAGGGTCAAATTTGTTTCTGATTGGTTAAGTAAACTGGGACTTCAAAGGTTATGGGCCAATCCGGAAAAAATATGCAAAGATGATCTTAACATTTTAAAATCTAGTTATAGGATCTATATCCAAGATGGCTATATTAATAACCAGTCAATTGGCCCATTGACAAACAGATTTTTAGATATTAAACCATTTCCCCATTTCGAGGAATTTGTAGATTTAATTTCTTCCCCCTCTGGCAAAAAGTCTTTATATCATTGATTTCTTCCCCCTCTAGCAAAAAGTCTTTATATCAGCTTTCGAGTAGGCACTTTACCTCTGAGGTCCATTACTAACAAATGGATTAAGGACTCAGCTTCCAGTTTTTGTCTGGCGTGTGGCTTGGAAAACGAAGAAGAGACACATATATTATTCTTTTGCCCTGGTTATTTAGGCCCGCACCGGAAATGGATTATCCCTCTGTGCCGCAACCTGGAGGTGGCCAGATACTCAGTGGATTTTAGAATCCTAAAGAGTGATACTACTCCTGTAATCGTTATTGCTATTAGCAAATTTTTACAAGCGGCCTGGTTCAAACGTGGTAGATTACAGACTGTGACTGCCAGTGATTAAGATATTTTTTTTAATGATAACTAAATTTTAACTACATGCATTTTATACAAAATGGGAAAAACATACAAATTCCTGGACCTTGCATAGCCCTTGTTCGACTTTTGCACTCTGTTCTGTGCACAAGTAATGATTGCAGGAATGATCTCTCAATAGCATCAGTTTTTTACTATGTGATGTTTTAGAAATGTATCTTGATGTATTTATTGTATTGTTCCATGTATGTACACTTTGATGGTACTCGGATACTGAATAAAGTATTTTTACTACTACTACATATACGAAGGGAGATGGGATAAAGGATGGGATGATTTTTTTCTCAGGCTAAAAAAAAATCTTAGCAGTATCAAGGCCCCTTCAAGGAGCTGGACACTGTTTTTTTCTTTTTCTGTGGAAAATTCCAAACAGCGTCCAGCTCTTTATTGGGGCTCAGATGCATATGTCTGCGCTCAAGGGAAATGCTGGACAGTGTTTGGATTGTTTTAGCCAAAGAACCCAAAAAAAAAAAAAAAACACGCATACTTCCCACGGGGGCTTCCCATTGAATATCACAATCTTGCAAAACTACCGCAAGACAACATAAAGGGAAAATGGAATGACCATTATTTAATAGAATTAAGAAATTATTGTACAAGATTTAAACAAAATATATATTCCATTTAACATGAAAAATTACATTTTACTCCCGTTAAAAAACCCTAGAAACGCACTGAAAAAAACACAGGTTAAAGTGGTGTTATACTTAGGTATGGTAATATTTTATAAGTTTTTATATATTTTTTTTCAACTAGAAATTCACTAAAAAATGAATGTTAAAGTGACGTTTTACCTAGCTTTAGAAAAAAATCTAAACTTACATTAAAAGAAAATCTAGAAGTTCACTGAAAAAACAAAGGTTAAATCAAATGAACATTATAGTTAAGTGAACATTTCTGTCAAAATTTGAAGTTTTAAACCCAAATAACTACTGAAATTCGCCAGTTACAGTTCAGCAAACTAACTATAACTTGCTGCCCCACCAAGCAATGCTTACGACCTCACATATTACATCACTCATGGCATGTTCAATTACATCATTGATGACATCACTGATGACATCTCAAAGGACATAACTGATGACATCTCAGATTATATCTTGGTTTTGAACCTTGTGCTATCAGCTAGCTTTGCAATCTATACATATCACACACAAACATTTATATATACATACATAAAAACAATTGATTTAAAAAAAAAATGTAAACATTTCATATGAACTGAATAGACTTGTAACGTTGCCTAGCACTACGGTTTCTGCCTCTCCCACAGGTACTCCACTCTCTGTTAGATCTGTGACTCCTCAATTGACAGCTAGAAAAAAATGTATAGATATAACATCAAATAAAGAAAATAACACTTCAAATTTAAAATCACATACTGAAACGTGCAAGGGGAAGAAACGATGAAGGTCAGCTTAATCTCTCAGTGGCTGCAATCAATCCTACAGTAAACTAACAGCTGCGAGTACGCGGAAATAGATAAACAGCACGGGCCCGGCAGTGTTTTCTTTATCTGGCTCCAAGAAATGCTAACAGCTGCACAGACGGGGCATTGGGGGTTGAACACGCACCAGCTTCAGTCACGTCCGTGATTTACGGTAATAGTTTGACTAACATTCATCAAACACTCATATCTGTATCTGTGGAGTGCCGGAGCGCCTCTCTCTGTCGCTGTGGGCTGTACTGCCGAACACAACACGTGGCTAGCGAGATAAAACCCTGCCCGGGACAAACAGCGATGCGTCCCAGACACTCAACGCCACCTTAATAACCCCACAAAACCGACGATCAATATTCATCAACCTCTCTCGGCTCCTCGGCTCGTGGCGGCTAACGGGCTGATAATGGCGTCCACCTCGTGGCCAGATCCCAGGAGGGACCGGGCAGCTGGAGCTACAAAAGGAAACATATCAGAAGTGGCAGGAGACGGCCAAGCGGCTAAAATTAACCTTGAACAAGTCACACGGGCATCTAATTGTTTGTGACTGGAAGAGTTCTGCCAGTGGCAAGTGATTATCTGCTGGACCAGTCGTACCTTGGAGCGTGGTTTTACTCATCGCCGAGAAGGAGGGCTATTGCAAAAAACCAAGAGAGGCCATAAAAAAATATTTCCATACGCTCGGCATCAAACAGCTGCTAACGCACTTCTGACATATTTAGAGCTATAAGTGTATAATTTATACCATTGGAAAGAGGTGAATCCAGAGTTGTTCATTTTGATTTTTTCATTTTCTTATCTTCTCATGCCTTTAATTACGAGTTACAGTGTTGATAATCCTTTCCCTTTGAGGTAAATCCGTCTTTCTGATTTTAATAGCTTTTTCCGAGCCAACAGTCTGCTATTTTCAAAATTAAGCTAAGTAGGCGCAAAGCTTTTTTGACGTATGAGTGGCATTACCCTTTTGCTAATGGCCTCAAAAATGAAAATTATAAATATAATGTAGAATGTCAAACAGTTTTAAGTTCGGATGTTAAAGTTTACTCCAACATAAACAGTACCATTGTGCAGAGCTCGTACATAAAATCAGAGTACCTTAATCTCACTAACAAAAGTCCTAAAATGCATCAATACCAAAGCTAAGAAAGGTATAAAAAAAATATGCAACATGGAATTATAAAAGTACAGAAGGAAAAACAATGAATAATCACACAGCTAGTGAGTACATTCTAATAAGATAGTAAAGACTCAGTTTGCTAAGGAAAAGTCTGTAAATGTCACAACTAGCACACAATATTTTTATATATAAATATCAGAGTTTCTGGTCCTCTCAGCTGGGATCCTGCTGCCACGGTGCGCCCGTACAAACATGTAGAAAATTCGGATCAATGAAAGTGTTTCCGTTTGATACAACTCAAAATTCAACATAGAACGTATCTAACAGGGATCATGTTAGTGAAAATAGGTTCGAGACCAGACTCGCTATGCCTGCGGGGCTGCCGCCAAGACGCAACCTTTTTCCACACTATCTGGGACTGTCCGATCGTATGACCCATATGGGACGGGGTGACAAAACATATACAGGATGCACTAGGGAAGGAACTAACCCTTACACCACCGCTCAGGCACCTCAACATTTGGGAGGCGACTGACCTCACGGAGGTTGAACAACAACTGGCTATGTTGGGGTTCACCTTAGTAAAACGTGAAATAGCTCAAAAGTGGGGAGTGGCGGAGAGACCATCACACAGGGTATGGGCAATGGAACTAGATAAGTGCATGATCGCCGTGAAGGTTTTTAAATCGAGGGGATGCCCTAAGAAATGGGACAACAAATGGGGCAAATGGAATGTGTATCGGGGGATTTGTGATTTCCCCAACAGTAGAAATGGAAATACGGCAAAATAGGGCGCAATCTTTTGAACTCAGTGACTGAAAACTGTACATTCCTTGATATTATGAAGATACTCTACGAATGGCTGGACTGTTTCTTTATTAATATCTGCGACTTTCAAAGTTTGAAATTAATAAAAAAAATATTTAAAAAAAAAAGCCATTAAGAAAATGAAATGGATTAGCAAACCTCCTCCCTGCCCTGAACATAGCACTGAAAACAGTCAGATGCCCATCTCTTCAGGCCCATAATGTCCGCTCTGCTCCATCCCCACCAGCCTGCTTCCATTGCCAGGCCTATGCGAAATGAATGTATCCCAAAACCTTTTGATCATCTCCCACCTGGGTCAGCTCTTTTGTTAATACAGACAGGAGTTGAAACACCATGAACATGCCCAAAAACCAGACCTACCCCCTCCGTTGACTTGGCCTTCAAGGAAGCAGCCCACTTTACGGGGGAAAACTGTCCACCAGGTACTGACACAGCGAAACTGAACTACCCTGACCCCTCAGATCTATTTTAGACTTTTTGAGCCATACCTGTAAACCCTTCATACAATGAGGAACTTCCTCCCAAATAATACCACGATTTCCACTTGCCCCAACAGTTCAGATACCAGAAACGCCCCAAAAAACATCCATGTCATCGGAGCTGTGAACAAAACCTGTTCATGTTCACTCGTGCATTTGCCAGGTAAAATCCTGATAACAGCCAGGAATAAACCCCAAGTTAATGGCCTTCTCTTAGGCCCTACTTGTCAAGCTTCCTTGGTCCACCCCTCCAATATTCTGGTTCATAGCTCTCCCACTGATAGGGTGTAGCCCCAAAAAAGCTTTCCCATGAACCCAATGTGTGCCAGTTTACCTGCGATAGTTACTCTGGATTGTCCTTTCTCAAACAACTGCAAAATGAACTGTACCACATCTGCTATCCTTGCCCAAGCATCCTCTTTTCTTCATGCACCACTTTCTAAAAACTACCCCCATGCCTGATCATAAGCCCTCCGCATCGACAAAGCCAGCAACTCCACCACCAGCGTAAGCATGCTCTGTTGCCTACCGACCATAGCTCCTGTGGCATCCTGGTCCTGACTCTGTCAACCTCTGTAGCCAGTCCATGGAATCTCTCCCACTGTGGATGAGACAAAGAATCTGCAATGTCATTGTCCACACTCTAAACATAATGTCACATTTTAGACAGTTTAACACAAAAACCTGTAGCAACTTTAACACTTGAGCACCCCGTGCTGACTGCCAGTTGTCTACTTGCACCACTGCCATGTTTTTGATGCAGAATAAGACCTTCTTGTGTGCCAACTGATCTCCCCAGAGCACCACTGCAACTACCAGAAGAAATAATTCCAGGAATGCTATATCCTGCCCACTGCGCTTCCAGTACTGGGCTATTCTTCTGCGCACCATTTCCCTTGCCAACACAACCCAAAACCTGTCCCTCCCACAGCATCCAAATAGATTTGTGCATCCCACTCAAAGTGGCACACCTTTGAATGGTTAAAATAAATTTACGAAAGAAGGGGACCAAGAGCACATGAAGGTCCAGCATACATGCTCCAAGTTAATGCTAGTAGCCAGATAGGTATGCAGTTCCTATAGAGGTGAGAAAAAGGGGGAAGAACGTGTGTGTGGTATTCTAACAGGATAGATATATTGGAACCATCCAGCTTTTGGTTTGAATATATCTGGCCTGTTAGAACACCACACAACATTTCTTCCCCCTTCTCTCACCTCTATAGGAACTGCATACCTAACTACTTCCCCAAAAAAAGCCATATCCTCAAATCCTCCTTAGTCCCTGCTGACAACCTGACATGGTGATGTGGCAATGGCAATCCGGACAGTAACGTCCCCAACCTTGCTCTCACCACCCTACAGGAAAAATTCAAGTGGCCCATCCCCACCTGCACATTTTTAACCATAACCTTTTGTTTTGCCAGCATTGTGTCCAACAGCAATTGCATCATCAGTTTTTTCTCGAGCGATACGCAGGTTTCCATCGCCCCTAAATCAATCTCAATGCCGAATAATGACAGTACAGTACTGTGTCCGACTACCTTCTCGGATGCCAAAGGCACCCCAAGGTCAACCATGAGATCCTGAAAACTGTCCAGCACCCACTGGCAGCCCATATAACCGGGCTTCCCCGCAAAGAAAAAATCATCAAGATAAGTGTCACCGGTGTATGTCCCGTACTCTAAGAAAATACCCATTAAAGAAACGTGCTGAAGCGCTCAAACAAAGCCCATGAAATTGAGCAACCCATTGGGAGCACCTTATCCACATACAAATTGTCCTCAGATTGGATACCTAACAACTGATAGTCATCAGGGTGCATCAGGAGCAAGTGAAAAGCTGATTTGATGTCGCTCTTGGCCATTAACGCCTCTCTGCCTACTCCCTCAACATTGCCACATCAACTGAAGAATATGTTACCAAAGCTTGTTCCTCCGGAATAAAGTCCTTAACCAAACTGTCCTATGGCAATGATATGTGCTGAATGAGAATGAACTGACCTCTTTCTTTCTTGGGGACCACCCTAATCGGAAAGATGATTAAGGTGCCAATTACGATCCGGTAAAAAAATTCCCCGTGCGACTCGTATCCGGTCTTTTTACCGTACGAATCGTACAAGTGCCGTACGAACTGGCAATCACGATTCGCATGGTAAAAAGTCCATACGAACCGCATAGGGAATGATTTCCCACACGTCCTCGGGTCGGAAAATGTGTCCGACACGTCCTCGGATGATTTACCGTACAAACGTGAAAAGCGAAGTCCGACCGGGGAATCACGATCCGTCCCGGGCGTCCGAATGTACAACCGTATGGTTAAAAGACCGTCCGCACCGAACTCCTATAACAACCATGGAGACGTCCAAACAGGTGCCCGGTACGTGCCGTACCCCCCCCCAGCCCCCGCATGTACGCGCCGTACCCCCCCCAGCCCCCGCATGTACGCGCTGTACCCCCCCAGCCCCCGCATGTACGCACCGTACCCCCCCAGCCCCCGCATGTACGCGTCGAACCCCCCGTGTATGTACACCCGAGTACGTGTCGAACTGTATGTGTCAAACCCCCCGTGTATGTACACCCGAGTACGTGTCGAATCCCCCCTGTATGTACACCCGAGTACGTGTCGAACTGTACGTGTCGAACCCCCCGTGTATGTACACCCGAGTACGTGTCGAACCCCCCCTGTATGTACACCCGAGTACGTGTCGAACTGTACGTGTCGAACCCCCCGTGTATGTACACCCGAGTACGTTCGAGTCGTACCCCCACCCGTGTATGTACGGTGCGTACCCCCAGCGCGTACACGGGGGGTTTGACACGTACTCGGGTGTACATACACGTGGGGGTTCGACACGTACTCGGGTGTACATACACGGGGGGGTTCGACACGTACTCGGGTGTACATACACTGGGGGGGTTCGACGCGTACATGCGGGGGCTGGGGGGGGGTACGGCGCCTACCGGGCCACCTACTCTGGTCGTTTCGCGCCGTACTTCGCATTTCCGGCACTTTTTGGGTGCCGTAAAAATATTGCCGTCCGGACTGCTGTCGGTTCGAATCGTACTTCCTGGGTCGTGAAACGCTGCCTGGAAGCGTCCCGACGTCACGTCGCAGCATTCCCGGATCACATTCGTATGCATATTTTCGTTGGTCGGTGTTTTTTACGATTCGTACGGAAATGGTGTTTCCGTGCGAATCGTAATTCCATGTTTGTAATGTTTTACAACCGAGTACGAGTCGGACGGAGAGTACGCTCCGACCGACGGTTCGTACCCGGTTCTTACCGGATCGTAATTGGCACCTAAGTCTACCATAGATCAATCGTCAAAGGGGCCGACCATCCGCCGCTCCTGTATCTCTTTTGACAGCTTCTCTTGAACCACATGCTTGGCCGCACTGACAGACTTAAAATTGTTCACCCACCTGCACATCTTGGGACCTTGGTACCGCAACTGGAAGCCCTGCATGAACCCTTCCCTCAAAAAACTGGCGTCCTCTTTCTGATCATATAGTGACAACCAATTTTTTTGATAGCTCATGCTCCTCTTCCTTCAAGCCCTCCTTAGCCCTCAGCTCCCTTTGCAACAACTTCAACATCTCCACATATTCCTCATTCCAATTTTTCTCTTTCAAGGCCAGCATGAGGTGGGCGCTAAACGGCTTTGAAATGCCCATGTAGGGTAGCTTCTTAACTTTCAGCTCAATGCTTACTTTCCCCTCTACTTTATCCCCTGTGGTCTCTGCCTTCTCACACCTTTCCATCCACCTACTCACATGTCTACCCCTGTCACTTGAGTCCCCTGCAGCTCCCCTGCTTAACCTTCTTTAACCTCTGCCTTTGTGACCTGGAGACTAAGCCTTGTAGCGTTTGCCACGTCCAAGACCTGCTCGTCAGTGCCTACCCCCATGTCAGCCACATAAAAGCCTCTGCGTAATTGCAGCGTACCCCCAGCTTGTGACTCCATCGCCTCCACCCCAACTGATACCATTGTCACATCCATATGCCCGCCTTTGCAGTCTTTACCTGGCGCCTCCATATGCTCGTCTTTGCAATCTTTACCTGGCTTCAGGGTCGGTACCTGTTCTAGAACCCACTGTTTCGCTGTCTGTCTCCTCCTGTACGGCATTCCCTGGCCGCCATACTGTTGATTGCCATCTGACTTACTCTAAAAAACATCATGCACACATTGAGGAGTGTCCCCCCTCCCTCATCCCCCCTCTCACTGCACATCATCCTTGACCAATTCCCACTCTTCTAACCTCTCCTTTTCATAATCCAAAACTGGGTCCTCTAATGCTGCACCAACTTCCTCACCTATGCCATTAGCCACCTGCCAGCATGGCGTAATCATTCTTTCATTTTCCCCCATTGCTCTTGTCTGCATTAGGGGGGCCGTACAATACCCTCCCAACTCATAACCGTTGTGGAACACCATAACTCATGCTGGTTTTCAGCAGGGGAAGTCCTGTACCAGCTGGCCAGGTGCACCACCGAAACCGTTCTGGGCCTTCTTGTGACAGTATCTTGCTGTTTGTCACCAATGTCTAGCTGGTCGCACTGGGCCAAGCCTTCTTTTCCTCTCAGGGGGCTTGGAGAGGCACAGATCTCTCCCTAGTCTGCCACGCCGCTGAACTGATCGCCCTGCAAAACAGATGAGAGGCCCAGTGTGATGGTAACTACCTCCTGCCTCACCAAACTAGTCCCTGCATCTAACACACAAGTACTCATGCTCAGTTCCATGTCCTCCTCTGACCACATCCCCTGTGTGCCCCAACACATAAATGCCAAGCCTTCCTCCCATAAGCTCTCCTAGGTTTCTTATCTCTACCACCCCAAAGATCTGCTTCAGCCCCAAAACGGCAAAAACCTCCACTAATTCATCTCCCATAACCTCTGCCTCCATGGCACTCCATTCCAATCCAGCCATCATGATGGAGGCTGCATGTGCCCTGGTTGTCTCTTGCATGGTGGTGGACCTCATCCTTCCTTCAACCCCACCCTGTGCCATAGTGGCATGCATGGTTTTGCCCAACACACTTGGCTCCAACAGGGGCTTGGGCTAAGAAGCCACCCTTTCCAAAGATACTGGAGTCCATTGGCTCCCTTTTCCAGAGACCCCTTCTCCCACTCCACTACTCTGCGCTGAGAATGCCCTGCCAACTGACTGACCTGGCATGCCTACTGAGTCCTCCAGCACTGACCTAAAATAACCCCTCTCTAAGGCACTGTTTTCCTCCCAGCATGTACCTGGACCTGACCTCATGGCCCCTCCCACAGCTTCCATCTCCATTAGGAATGCCCCTGATGACAGTTACCTGTTATCAGCTCTAGCTCCCCTTGCACTCCCCTCACTGCTGAGGCACACAAATTAACTCCCCTCCCTCACACTGCTGGCCTCTTGCATGTCCTCGGCCTCCTCATTCGAGTGTGAGTCCTCCTCATAGTCAGCCTTGCCCCTTGCTCACACTACCAATTTATTTTCTCCATTCTGAGGGAGCAGCAATGCAGAAGCTGCTCCCTCTCTAATGCGCCTCAAGCTGGGAATCTCCCAGAGGCCTTCACTCTCCCCAGGCCTCTAACCCATGCACAGCATGCCACGCTGCTGCAACAGGCCGCTGGGGGTCAGGCTCTGCCCATGACCTTCTGTGTGCACTCTCAGGGCCACTCTCAGTGTCACAGACAGACATGCTAACTCTGATGAAGGACAAAACACAATCCTAATGAAAGTAATAAAGGCGCAATCAACTCCACACTAATGACAGGACCAGACCACAAAAACGCTCTAAGCCTGCTACCAGCCACTGTGTTACCACTACAAAATGGAGTCTGGCAGCTTAAAATGGCCACATACATATAAGACTGGGCTACAAAATAGCCCCAGAACAGCCCAATAATCGGAGCATCTACAGGGACTATTTCATTCCCCAAATTATCCCGGGGGCAGGCCTCCCTGTGGTCGGCTACCCCTCAAGACCCCATTCCAAAAATGTATTGGTTCAAAAGTGCACTACACAAAACCCAAAGCGGTGCAACGTCTTGCACTCCTTGGTCACGGGTCCAGCATTGCATTCCCAACACCAATAAATACACAATTAAGTCAACATAGAAAATGGCTGGAACAAAGTGGAACAGGAGAAACGCGTCTGCCATTTTGGAATGGTACAAACCATAATGTGATACATACACATAGGCAAGGTAAATTTATGCATATTCATTATCTCATACCTCTCATCATCAACAGTTCATACGTTGTCCCAAATATGTGTCCGCATGGCATGCATGTAACTACATTGGAGAACCATATTACAAATTTCAAAGGTTCAATGTGCTACCTGAGGTTGTGATCCTAAGTGAGGGTTACGTACACAAATTATGTACACTATTTCAAAACTATTAAGGCGCATACTGAAATTGTGTTTCCCATTGTGGGCTTCACACACTCAGAGTACCAGTGGGCCACCAAAACACATCAACGTGCACAGCAAAAAAATAGCACTTTGCCATGCAGCTATGGTTGTGAGACAAATTCAGCCCCAGTGGTCATATACATCACATTACTTGACCAGATTTCGCTCAGGTACCTATAACTGCTGAATTTCTATGGTTTTGTTCGTGTGAAATGTGAGCCTAACTTTAACAGCCCTGTGACTTTTGGTTTTCTCAGTGAATATCTACGTTTTTTAAAATTCTATTTACTAAGTTTAGCGTCTTTGTAACCTTTGTTTTTTCAGTGAATTTCAAAGGTTTTTTAAATTCTGTTTTCTAACTGTAACGTCCCTGTAACCTTTGTTTTTTCAAGTGAATTTCAAAGGTTTTTCAAATTTTATTACTAAGGTATTATGTCCCTGTAATGTTTCATTTTTTTTAGTTAATTTCTAGGGTTTCTTTTTTGAACTAGGTATAATACAACTTATTTTACTTTTTAAATTAGTAACATATATATTTCTAAACTGTTTTCATTTAAAAAATATATATACTTTGCATACATTTTAAAAGGTAAAAATCTAATATGTACTTAATGCAAAATTTATAATGCTTTTGTAAATGTAATTGAACAAGTAATTTTTTTTTGTTTGGTACCCAGGTACCTCGGAGTGTCTAAAAACATAGACAGGACCACAACTAATATATCGATTTT
Source organism: Triturus cristatus (assembly GCF_964204655.1). Taxonomy (NCBI): domain Eukaryota; kingdom Metazoa; phylum Chordata; class Amphibia; order Caudata; family Salamandridae; genus Triturus; species Triturus cristatus. The sequence continues at coordinate 801,498,939 of NC_140591.1, forward strand.
TGTTTTGATCATGTGATTGGAATGAATCTGCAAAGTTGAATCTGCTGATTCACAGGAAATGTTTAAGATTATTTCACATATGTACCACCCTCTATTTTCAATAATGAGATCAGTGTGAACATATTTACAAGTATATATATGGATCACATATCTGTTTTTCAAAACAATTACTCAATTTATGAGTTTTGCGAATTTGTGGGCCGGATTCACGAATTCGCAACAATGAGACACACACCTAAACCTTGCCTTTTGATTGAGCTTATAAGGGCTCCACCCATGTATATATAATACCATCACTGACATAATATCGACATACACAATATCGACCTACCAAAATATCGGGACAAAAATATCAATTACACTAATATCGACATACTAATTAAAAAAACACACAAATATCGACTACAAAATATCGTGAAACATTTACATCGTTTTCAACATTATCGAAGTCAAAAATATTGTGATAAGTAATATCGAACACATTAAATAAACATACAGAATAACAAAAATATTGATCACAAAAATATAGACAACAAAATAATTGTTAAAAAAATATATCAACATGGTAAATATTTTCTAATAACTCAATAGATACCCCCAAAAATATCAAAATAGCAATAACACACATAACATACATTATAAATCACTTAACTCATATTTTATAAAACTAACCAAACAATATCATAAACATTTATAAATGCACAAATATTTACTACTCCAAACATGATATGTAAAATAAAATGTAAAGATATAAATATCAAATAATGTAGTACACCACTTTTTTTTTTAAGTAACTGAAGCTTAATTAGCGTTTTCCATATATAGAAAACAACTGGCACATGAACTAAAACAAGGAGTAACAACCAATGAAATACACATACAATTGAAATGACCCAATAAGATTGAAAAAGTAATTAATAACACACTATACAAACACACGCAAATTGAACATTATTTTACCTTGCAACCAAAAAAGCAACAATAAGGAGAAACCCTACCGCATTGCTGACACAACACTGAACTGCATTACAGAAAACTCTGATTACATCTCCACAAAGTAAGTAGAATAGCATTTTAAAACCACTGCTAATAAAAATGCCCTCAAAAAGATTTTGTTTGAACAAAATAATTAAAATGTTTTTTTTACATTATATCGCCTCTACAGATAATCCCGAACAAACTCAAGGAACTGCAGAACAGTGTAAAAAGTAAATTTGCAAATAAGGCAAGTATTACTCTGAGATTAACTGAAACAATTTTTTTAAATACAAAACAGAAGTACTAGCTAACCACAACTCCCCCTCCCCAGCTAAAAACGCAATTAAACACATTAATTAATATTACTCTTTTTTTAACAGGAATCTCTACAGAAATACCAAACAGCAGAGAAAAAGAAACAACATTTAAAAAAGTCTTCAAAATCAACATTGTAAGTATAAAATTGACAATATTCATTTTTAGAAAATAAAACATAACAGGAATTATTTTATAAATTTTTATATACATTTCTCTTAGCATTTAAAGCATCACCATGACTGAAGGGGCCCAATTTACTACTTCCCAAAAAGGCAAATTATTATTATGTTATATGGGGTATGTGTGCACCCAAGAAAAGCAAACGGGAAAACGTCAAATGGAAATAGAGCAAATATTATTCTAACAAATGTTATGGAAGGGCTGCTACAAAGGAAACAACTGTATTATATGTTAGAAAGCATAACCACCCCCCCTAACATAGCTGAAATTGAATTTAGAAATGCTATTGAAAATATAAAAGAAATTAGGGGCTCATTACGATGGCAGAGAGACCGCCACCGCCGGCCGGGAGGTGGCGGTCCCTCCGTCATCTGCATGCCCATTTCCCCTGCCACATAGGGGACGCAAAGCCCACCCGCCACTCTTCCACCACAGGCAATCATAACGATTGCCTGGCGGAGCGGATAAGGCTGGGGATTCGAGGCACCGCCCTCCTGATCACGATGCTGGTGTCAGCTAGCCTTTCCATGGCAGTGGAACCGCCATCGAAAGGCTGGCGGAGGCTGGCTTCGGGGGGCCAGTTACGGGCCTCCTCTGTGGTGGGGGGCAGTTGTGCACTGGGGGTACCCCCCTACATTTCCATGCACAAGGTGGCAGGCACTGCGCGGTGCCTGCCACGTTGTGCAGGGAAATGCACAACATGGCCATTTGGCATTGTGGGGGGTGCTGCAGCAAGCAGCACCCGCCGCAATGTTAATGTGCCAAATGCGACTGCCGCGGTGGCGGTCGCATCATAATTAGGGGTACGGGACCGCCACATGACAGGCAGGCGGTCCCGATCTCGTTACGATGGTGGGCAGACTCAAGTCTGCACGCCATCGTAATCGGCCCCTTAATACTGCATCTCAAAAGCCAACAACAGAAATCCTTAAACACATGCTTCTCAGAATTTCAGAGCCTGCAACTGGCCAAATGCCCTCAATATCCTCATTAAAAAGAACTATAGCTAAAACTAAAAAAGCTACTGATACCACCACACCTATTCCCAAAACGTTTGCTGAAGTAGAAATACCACCTGAACTCAGAGTTACACATACTGAAGAACACTTTCTTCGGTATGGCAATAAATCAGCTGACGAAAGGATTAATGTTTTGGACTCCCACAAATTTACTAAACTGACAAAACTGTGAAACATAGATGATGGATGGGACTTTCAAAATATGTCCCAAACCATATTACCAGTTATATGCAGTACAGGGACTATTTCAACATACAAACATCCCTTTCATATGTGCTCTACTGCCAAACAAGCAAACAACAACCTATGTTGAATTTTTAAGCAAAGTAAAGCAAGAAACTAACAATTATTTCCCCCAAAAATAATAGTAGACTTTGAGCAGTCAATGATACAATCAATACTAAAAAACTACCCTCACACAACAATTCAAGGTGGCTACTATCACTTTTACCAATGCATTTGGAGGAACCTCCAAAAATCTACATTAAGGGGGTCATTATGATGGCGGTCGGACCGCCACCGCCAGCCGTGCGATGGCGATCCACCCGCCATCAAGCGTGGATTGACTGCCTGCCAGATTAGGATGGCGGGCGGATCCACACTGTGACCGCAGCGGACGCAAAGACCGTCCGCCATCGCATCAATTGCCTGGGGGAGCAGTCTGCCTCCATAAAATTGTGGCGGTGCATAGCAGGCACCGTCCACCATATTATGATGCAGGCTTAATCCAGCCTTTCCATGACGGTGAAACTGTCAAGGAAAGGCTAGCAGAGATTCTATTCTGGGGCCTGTTGCGGGCCCCCAATGTGTTAGGGGGGAGGTGTATGTGCACTGGGGGATACCCATGGTACCCCCTACATTTCAGTGCACTGAGTGGAAGGCACCGTGTGGTGCCTGCCACGTAGTGCACTGAAATGCACAACCTGCATTTCCAACATTGCGTCGGGTGCTGCTGTCAGCAGCACCCGCCGCAATGTTAAAATGCAAGATGCGACCACCATGGTGGCGGTCCCATCCTAATTTGGTGTGCGGAACCACCGCATGTATTGCGGACGGTCCCAATCACCACCACGATGGCGGACGGACTCCAGTCCGTCCGCAATCGTAATCGGGCCCTAAGTGTAGAATATGCAGCAGATAGCAGCTTTGCATATCAAATAAAAAAATTAATAGCACTAGCATATGTACCTATTACTGACGTAGCTGAGCACTACAATTTATTAATTGAAAGTCCCTACTACCTGTGTGTACTCTATTAGTAGTGGTTGCATAAGTACTATGTGAATGGATGTGTAAGTGAATCTGTCACTGACTGGATGTGACAGTGGCTGTATTGTTTTAAAAATAGGTATATTTGTTGCTGTATAGGTGGGTGACCAGTTGTATAACTGGGTGTATGGGTCTGTAGGTGCATGCGCAAGTGACTCAAATGTAAAAGTAGATGTCTTACCTTTTACCTAGAGAGCACCCTGCCCATTGGGCTACCTAGGGTATGCCTTAGGGTTTACTTATGTGTACAAAAGGGATAGTTTAAACTTTGGCACAGGGTATTTAATGCCAAGTTGAAGTGGCAGTAAAGTGCACACACAGGCTCAGCAGTGGCATGCCTCAGTCAGGTTTAAAGGGCTACTTGTATGGATGACTCAATTAGTGCTGCAGGCCCACTACCAGCATTTATATTTACAGGCCAAGGGCATGGGTAGTGCACTAGGGTCTTACAGAGCAATCAAATATCCCAATTGTGGATAACTCAATGGAACCATGTTTAAGTTAGTAGCACATTCACTTTACCACTATCTAGTAGTGGTAAACTGCTCAGATTTTTAAGGCAAACTGGGTGTTCAGTATTTGGCTGGGTGTGTTAGTGACTCTATGGATGTCTAAATGGGCTGGATGTGTTAGTGACTGTATGGGTGTCTAAATGGTCATATACGTGGCTGTATGGATTAGTAACTGGCTGTTTCAGTCAGTATTTGGCTGTGTAACTGTGTGTACTAGTGGCTCTATTAATAGTAAATACATAAGTACTGTGTGAGTGTGAGTGTGGATGTGTAAGTGATTCTGTCATCATCTGACTGGATGTGGTAGTGGCTATATGGGTTTCTAAATAGGTCTGTTTGTGCCTGTATAGATGGGTGACTGGCTGTGTAACTGTGTGTATGGTTCTGTAAGTGTGTTTGTGTGTAAGTGACTGAAATTTAAAATAATATATCTTACTTTTTAATTACAAAGCACCCAGCCCATTGGGCTACTCAGGGCGTACCTTATGGATGACTTATATGTACAAAAAAGGAGTTTCAACATTGCAAAACAACTGGCACATTAAATGGCAAGCCGAAGTGGCAGTAAAACTGCACACACAGACTCTGCAGTAGCATGCCCAAGACATGTTTGAAGGGCTACTTGTCTAAATGGGTGACTAGGTGTGTCAGTTCTTAAGTACATATCTGGTTGAGTGTATCAGTCCGTCTGTGGGTGTGACATTGGATATGTAAGTATCTATTACAGCATCCAACTGACTGACTGACTGTCTGAGTGCTGGGTACATGTATGCCTATACAGGTGTGTGGGTGGCTGTGCAAGTACCTGAATGAGTGTGTAAATAATTAGATAAGTGTATGTAGAGGTGAATGAATGGGCGTGTGAATGAGTGTAGCAGTCACTGTCTGGCTATATGTGTGGTGGGTACATAAGTGCTTTTATGAGACTGTAACTGGATGTGTAAGTGCCTGCCTGACTGTGTGAAATGACATACTGTCGAATTACTTACTATAAGCAAACACCCACATCTAATTGCAAACACATTCATTCATACTACTTAATAAAATACTATATTTTCAGTATAGGAAGTCTTTTTTCTCCTTTCCTACTCACTCTATTTTTAGTTTATGTTCTCATCTAAGCTACCTTCTATTTGCCTTCTAGTACAGTGTCTAGAAGCTACACATTTTCTTTAATCTTACATACGCTCACAATGTTTTATTGAACTATGCTTTTTTAAACTACAACCTAATTAACATATCAATAAAAATGTTTTGCTGTTCTTCAACTTTAATTTCTATTTCTGTTAATAGCTGTTTTCTTTTAAAATCTCTGGTTGGAGCTGTGGCAATCCTCCACCACTCTCAGTACAAAGGCAGCTAAAATGGCTACCCTTCACCATGTGCTCTTACTTATACTCCTGTAGTTAACAAATCACAGGCTTCCTTTCATCATTTATTTTTATTAAACCACTTCTAAATGGTCAGGATTTTTTTACCCTTTCCATGTTTCCTGGAAAGAAGGCCAATTTGGTTGTTTTTTCCCCAAATCCGCAGATCAACCGCGATGCTCAGCGCGGCCCCTAATGTAATTCGCAGTGGGCCCGCAGATCCAATGGAAGCCTGTAGAAACATTTAACAATCTACTATTAATAGTTTGCATTTATGTTTTGCTTTGTAAAAACAACTCAATTAAAAGTCAAACATCATCAAGTGAGTGTAAGCGTTTTCTGAGAGTTTATGAGTTTTAACCATAAATACTAACCTACTACAAAATTTAGATTAGTATACTAGGTGTACTAGTAATGAGTGATACTATTTCTAACACATGTTATCTGAGTAGCTGTTTGACTGTCTGTATCAGTGTGTGAGGGGGTATCTTAGTGCCTGTATGGATGTGTGAGTTGGTGTATGAGTGCTGTATGGGTGAGTGAATGTGTTTCTGAGTAGCTGTGTGGGTGTGTGAGTGGTTGTATGAGTATGTGAGTGGTTTTGTGAGTGGGTGTGTGTGTGGTTATATGGATGTGTGAGTGGCTGTGGGGCGTGAGTGCATGTGTGAATTGTTTAATGGGTTTGTAAGTTGGTATGTGAGTGGGTATATGGGTGTGTGACTAGGTGTGTGAGCAATTGTATGGATGTGTGAGTGGGTGTGTGAGTTGTTGTGGAAGTGTGGGTGGGTATGTGAGTGGTTATATAGGTGTGTGAGTGGGGGTGTGACTGGTTGTCTAAGTGTATGAGTGGGTGTGTGAGTAGTTGTGTGGGTATGTGCGTGCATGTATGAGTAGTTGTATGGGTTTGTAAGTGGATTTGTGAGTGGTTTTATGGGTGTGTGATTGGGTGTGTAAATGTGTGTGTAGGTGAGTGAGTGGGTGTCTGAATACCTGTATGTATGAGTGACTGGGTGAGTCAGTGTCTGTATGGGTGAATGAGTGCATGTTTAAGTGCCTGAATGGATAAGTGATTGCATGTTTAAGTGGCTGTATGGGTTTATGAATGGGTGTGTGAGTGTCTGTATGACTGGGTGTGTGAGTGGCTGTATGAGTGAGTGAGTGGGTGCATAAGTGGTTGTATGGATGAGTAAGTGGATTTGTGAACAGTTGTATGGGTATGTGAATGAGTATGTGAATACCTATGTGGACATATGAGTGGGTGTATGAAAAACTGCATGGCGGTGTGAGTTTGAGTGTGAGGGGGTGATGATGATGTCATACGTGATATCACCAGTGATGTCATTTGAGATTCCATAAGTGATGTCATCAGTGATGTCACTGACCATGTCATGAGAGATGTAATTTGTGAGGTCATAAGCGGTGCGTTGCGGGGGCATAAGTTATATTTGGCTCAGGTAACTATAACTGCTGAATTTCAATGATTTTGTACAAGCAAAATCTGAGCCTAACTGTAACATCACTGTAACCTTTGTTTTTCAGTGAATTTCTAAGGTTTTTTTAATCCTAACTATAACTAGTCACCTTTGAGAGTGGGTGTGTTAGTAACTATGTGGGTCTGTGAGTGCATGTGTGGGTCTAGGAGGGGGTCTGTGAGTGCATATTTGAGTATCTGAGTATGTGTATGTCTGTGTGGCTCTATGAGTGGGTCTGTTAATGCCTGTATGGGTCTGTGAGTGGGTCTTTGAGTACCTGTATGAATGTCTGAGTGGGTGTGTGAGTGCCTGTGTGGCTCTGTGAGTGGGTCTGGCAGTGCCTGTGTGGGCCAGTGAGTGGGTGTGTGAGTGTCTGTGTATGTCTGCAAGTGAGTGTGTGTGGTATTATGCATTTTGTGCATTTGCATACTTAGGGTATAAATAGAGAACTGCTCTCTCACCAGGAGATAACAAGAAAAAACAACTGATCACAGTCACTACACATCAGATTGTGCTCCAATAGATCTACACTACACACTTGCTTTGCATTTGCCAAACCCAAGAAGTTAGGATTGTTTGTGCTTTACTGTAGTAGAGCTTCAACTGGGCCACCTGCTATGTTTGGATTTGTAAGTGCTTCCCATTGACTTTTAATTATTGTGAAATCAACACCAGGGCCAGACTCAAACCTCATTTTTTCCAAGAAGAGTCCACAGTTTTGCCGGAAACGTCTACCCAACTAGAGTACTTTCATTAGGTTAATTAGTAAATGCTACCTTGTTGGGTAAATGTCTTGTGCATATTTTACACTACAGCTGCAACATTGTAGTCTCTCTGGGCCTGTGTGTCGGTCACTTTGATGGGGGTCATCAGCCATGGCGACAGTGCATATCCTTGATCACCTGAAACAGATTATGGAGAGATGTTTCCATTAGTATTTGTGCCTGCTGTGTTTGCAGAGTGGGTTTTTGGTGTGTGTCTAGTGTGCATCATTGTACTTTCTGCTTTGTCATGTGGTGGTACAAACAATTAACCTGCATCACTGAAATTGACTTGCCTGTACTTAACAGCCTACACATCACCATGATGCCATTGGCCAGGTCATGTGTATTCCCTCCATGTTATGACTGTCAGGATGTCTGGGTCGCTCAAATACTTGGAGAAGGATGACTGTGAAACTCCACCCAGTCTGGCAGTGGTTGGTTGGAAGGTACCCAAGGCCAACATGTGCAGCACTGCAAGTAGCTTTGTCTGTGGAGGGATATTCGTGCAGCACTGGGATGGTGCCTGCAGCCTTGGCACTATCTGAGAGAGTAGGCATAGGATGGAGGTGCGTTTTAGCCTGTAGTGGGCTATCACATCCTCTGGCTGGAGGTGTGTCAGGCTAATCTGTTGGCGGTAGATCCATTCCCTTCCGTGGCACTGCCTCTGTGGTGGTGCTGGTGGGGGTGGTGGAGGTGGTGGTGGTGATCGTCTTGGAGCTCCAAGCTGCAAGAGTAGTACCTCCATGGCGTCCTTGAGAATGCCAATGTGGTTCTGGGCTTGTCTCCCTTATGTACAGGTGTGTCTGCACCATTTTTTAGACCAGCTTTTTTCTGGTCTCAAAAACCTGCTGACTGAACTTAGCTGCAGTTTTGGGGGTTTATCGCCGGACAGAAATTTCTTTGTATATATTGTGAAGTGGGTTTTGCAGCAGTTCTTTCATGGGAACAGCCACCTTGATTCTCATTTTTGTTAAGTCTCGCTTACAAAAGTCACAATCCTGAAATTTAACGTTAACGCTGTAAAAGTGCTGCTAACTGTAGTTAGCGGCAACTTGTAAATACGGCAACAACAAAAAAGCAGCTGTAACGTCAAAAAATTGATGCTATGGTGGCGTTAAGTTCTTGTACATATGCCCTTTGGTTTGAAAGGTCCCTGAACAGGCATACACATCTGGATGCCCTAAAAGTGAGGGTCCTCTCTTCAGTGAGTGGCCTGACAAAATTCAACCAGGACGAAGGGGATATGTCATGTAGACCAGTTCTGAAAGCTTTTGTGGCCATTATACCGCCACAACTTCAATATGGAGCTGAATTACTTTGCATCAGTGATAAAAATGGGTGGGACCCCATGGAGGGGAAATGTATTAAGACCTTAATGTCCCTGGCAGGTTCTTCCATGGTGCAGGCTATCAGACTAGAGGTGAGTCTGACCTCATGGACCATATTGGCACAAGCGGCTTTAATAAGATTTTGGAAAAAACTGGGTCAGGGAGAGGAACAGAAAATCTCCCACTGTTGCAAAAATAAGATCCGGTATAGTGAACTAAAATGTGCCAAAGGGCTCAGAAAAAATCTGACATCTGTTTGTAGGGACATGAAGGTGAGCCTTTGCCGTGAAACCCTACAAGTTGAAGTCTCTAAGGGGGAGCTGAGATTTATAGGAAAATAACTATCCTGGGAAAGGGACTTGCAGTATTTGGCAGGGAAAAATAAGTTGAACTTATGCTAAACTCATGGCACAAGGGTGCTTGGTTCCCTTATCTTGACATTTTACCAAATCGCTGGTTGAGGTGCAAAGTGCTAATAACTAGAATTGGCTGTAATCCTTACTATGCAAATGGAAAAATAAAAGCTAAAATGATCTAACCTGATGGTAATTGCATATGTGAGTTATGCACAAAATGCAATACGCTGCACATATTAGTGAATTGATTAAAGGTGTTGCCCGTGCGGAAATCGATTTTACGTCCACTATTTTTTAAATATGGAACAGTATACCGAATACAGGCTGTAGAGTTTCTTTCTGATATGCGCCATTTGGGCACTGCAATAGCTATTGGAAGATTTATGACTGCAGTTAAAAAGCTATGCACGGATGAATAAAATGAATAGGGTGTCCTGATGCAACATCTTTAGCAGTTACAATACAATATGAAATGTAATATATATAATTGGAACTTTAAATGTTATTGTTTGTATTTTGGTTTTAAATGAGAAACTCCAGAGGTGCTAACCTTACACAACAAAATAAAAATGCTTTCAGTAAAAAGAGTTATTGGTGAGGAAATTAAGAATGATCAGGCTAGAGTACCCATTTTTTTAAATTAGCTACCCTGTTCAGTTTGTAGAAATTTGATAAGTATTGGGGTTTACATATTTTAACTTGAATGGCTGGCGTATGAATTTCTGATCTTGGAATTTTAAATATTGTAATAATTAATATTTAATTCACTAAATGTTTCAATAAGGTGACTATATGTGTTTTACGTTGTTTAAAGACCATCGGTCTAAATAAACATCCCTTTTGACTTGATGTAGTCCTAGGGCACCAGCCGTGAATGACTGCAATAGTTAGTACCTGGGACACTCCCATTCGCACCTAGTTAAATAGCTATTATTTGCTTTTAATATCAAAACGTTCATATGCACCTGTGGCTATTTTTGCTAGTTTTTAGTCTATGTGTATAGACTTTTGTCTTTTCATCCTCCATGTTTATTTCTTAAGCTTATGGAACTTGTTATGCTACTTCTTTGTAGAGCGCTCTTATGCTTGATTTGGCCTTGTTCACACTGTGAAAAAATAGGAAAGAAATATACATTTAAAGGGATGTTATTGCTGAGAGGAGAGACCAGATGTTAAGGGGCACTTATGGCTCTCTGCCTCCCCCAAAAATTATTTTGAAATAACTTATTAAAAATGTAGCATTTTAAAGCTGCTACAGCGAGTCATCCAATGGCGCGGAATACTCAGTCCGCATTGATTTGTGTCACTGAATAAAACATTTCCGTTCCTTTCCACCTCTTGAACAAAACACTCAACATTCATTTCTATTACTAATTGAACAGCGCCCTCCCATTCCAATTAGGAAGCAAAAATAGGGCATTCTTTTTCATTATCTGACACAACAAGTGTTGCCTTTCCATTCTGAGTCAAAGAGTCCACATGTTAATTCATTACTGAATAAAAAATATTAAAGATTTATTTAATTTACTGATTAGAAGAGAGCATGTCCCTTTTCATTACTGAATGAAGCAGTGCACATTCCTTTCGATTACTAAAAATAAAGAAGAGCACATACATTAAAATTACTGGAGAGAATAGCGGCAGCTATTGTAGATTGCTGAAAACACAGTGTAGATGTAGAGTACACGCGCCTTTTTCCTTACTAAATAAATCAGTGCTCCTTTCCAACACTGAATAAAACAGTTCACATTCCTTTGTGGTGATGAGTGCCAAGGATGTCGGTCAGATCTGGTAAACAAAAATTGTGTACCTCTACCTGCTATGTGGAGCAGAGAAAACAGACACGTGTCCCATGAATTCTTCCCCATATTTTAGCAGAAGAAGGGCCAGTATTGGACAGGTTATTGGCGAGTTCATCCCACCCTCTCACAAATGTCAGAGCACACGCAAAACATCTAGACTAAAGTATCACAAGCTTTTATTATACGCCAAGCTAGTCGAGAATGCATGTAGCCTAATGGTAGCACATATCTAAATTACATTGACAATAGCAAACACACAGAATGCATACAGAATGAAAAAAGAGAAGATTATATTGGATTATAAGTATTCCTACATTTTTTAAGATTAATTAGTAGAAGCTAGAAAATCTGCCCTTTGGAGAGGTAGAATACAGGAAGGCCAGGATTTATCAAAAGGAAATTTGCTGCACTGCTTTGCGTGAAAGGGAAAGAACAAAACAACTCCACATCTACTAAGAGGTGGTGCTGTTCTGCTTGCTGCCTCTGCTGGTGACCTTCAGGGAGCCATACACCAATGCAGACACCCTTGAGCCATAGTGCGAGAGTGTCTTCAGCAAAGATTTTGTATGGTATGGGTCCTGTCTAGTACAAAACTATGCTTTATGGCTATTCCCACTTTGTATGTGTTCTGTAAATCGTGTGCACCCTGAATATCCACCCCTGAGTATCGTTGGGACAGAAAATCGAGGACAAAAATAAATATCGAAAGGTAAGTCTGGAATTTCTCTATCTACCTCCACATTTATGTGCCTATGTCGTTTATATACCTTTAAGGTAAATTGATGTGGAGTTAGGATTGGTAAATCCATACTTCTCTATATGCACTTGCCTTTCGATATTTTGTCTCTTGAAATTCTGTCCTCGATATTCTGATATATCATTATTCTGGGTGTCGATATTCACTGGTACATTCTGTACAATCCAGCATACATTCAAAGTGGGAAAAACAAGGAGAAATGAAAACATTCAACTTTGCTGCTCATGCCGGGAATTGGCTTAGGAGTTTGCCACAAATCCTTGTCTACAATTCTCTGTAGACAGAGATTTGCATCAAAACCAAAATCATTGATCCAGCAGTGAACCAGCCACAGATAATCCAACACCATCTACTCACATGGGCCCATAAACACACATATTGACAATGACTAGTTAAACCGCTGGGGGTCCATTTTTATGTTGTTTCTTATTGCAAGATTAGTGAATTGTCATACCTAACCAATCTTTCACTGATCAAAACGTTCTTTCCTTTGGTCAATGGACCATTAGTTGAACTAGTTGATGGTGAAATGACATAAATCAATTTTCTTTATAATGAGAATAACCACAGACTCGGGAAAGTTTTTAAGGCTTTATCTAAATTGAATTCAAGTGAAACAATTCAAAATACATTACAGTCTCCGTTACTCAAAGGAAGGAAGATTCAATTAGTCAATTATATAGATAAAATCATAATTTGTAATAACGGTGCTCAGGAAGGAGAGTATAGAGTGAAAAGTACAACTGCACTTTCATGAAATTGTATTTACCTAGGATGGTGTGAAAACCAACCCCTGGCCAAGGAACTGGGAAGGGTCCCCCGGGAAAGATCAGGCAACAAAGACTTCAGAACAGGATTCTTGACAGTATAGATGGCCTCTTTAGCATCTATTCGCACCCCTCTCTGACACTCTCTTCCTCCTTGAGATTCTTCCGCGATCTTCTTCTATTTTAATTTTGTCTAAGGTGATGTTCTGCAATATTCTTCATCAGTATTCGCTCGTCACTCCGACAGCATCCCGAGCTCTGCAGCATTCAGCAAATCTCTGTCTAACTAACTAACTAACTAACTAACTAACTAACTAACTAACTAACTAACTAACTAACTAACTAACTAACTAACTAACTAACTAACTAACTAACTAACTAACTAACGCTACCTCAATTATACCCTTCTATGCTCATGTACCACCCATTAATGTTTCAATATCATGAAACTTCTACCTCTGATTGGACAGGCAAGGGGGGATGATCATCACACCATGCTTACTTTCTCAATTATTCTTTGACTTCTTTGTTCAATGATCCCACCCCTTAATTTTTATTCATATTTCTTTATTCCCACCCGCATTCACATTAATTTAGAAACAATATTATAGGCTTCGCAAGTTCACATCCATTTTCAGGGCATCAGGCTGGTTCCCAGGGTATGTATCGATTTCGTCCTTGGACTGGGTACAAGTGCTCAATCATTTCTTTCGGCTCCCTTATACTGCGCATGTGTAGTGGTCACATGGGTTATAGACTCCAGCATCCCATTAGAGGCCCAAATACGTACTAATAGGAAAATCAAATAGAACACATATTATTTTCAAATAAAATGGTTTCATTGTATACCCCCTATTTCTACCCCAATCCCATTTACTTATAAATGCTCTCCATGCAATAGCGGTTAGTAATGAACTGGTTTTAGTTTCGGCAAAGCAGATGCTTAGCATGTGAGGTTCCAAGCGGCCATTTTAAGAGCATCTGCGCAGTTGCTGGAAATTCCTTCCAAGCAATAGCTCGTCATACTGCGTAGATGCAGTTGACACATGCGCAATACAGATTCCCGAGCTAGCAGCCATTTTAGCTTTCACTCGAGTTATTTATTAGTAAGACACATAGGCAAGCTTCTTCTTTCTATTATATCGTGTGTGGTACATATAAATTTTCACAATACATGATTAATACAAGGTTATGAGTTATATGAGAAGATTGCTTCCGAACAAGTCTTTTTTCTACGAGTCCTTGCTCCATCAATCCCCTCTCTGATGGCATTTTAAGCCATCACAAAATACCCATCAAACCCAGATGCCAACTTTAGCACATCTCAATTCCCTTTTCTGTCTTTTCACTTCTATGTCCATCTTCAGCTTTCAAGTTTTTCATTCTCTTTTATAATTCTCCTTTCATTTCTTCCAATTGTATCTCTTCATACTCTCTTTTCTTTCCCTTTCCATTTACTTCGTACCTCCTTCTCTTTCTGCAACATTTGCACCATATCATTATCATTAAGACTATTATGATTACGCCAACTAACGGAATTATTATTTGACCTATAATGCCTTTCCCTATATTAGTGTACCAGGTCCCTATTGAAGGAATACTTTTTGTTAGTCTTTCCCATACATTGTCAACCTTCAGTGGTTTTAATTCTTCTTTTAGTTTTGTAATACTCTTGATATATCCCCTAATTTATGTGCTTTTATCCGGTATATACGTGCAACAATGTTGCACTTTCAACATTTTACAGACTCCGCCCTCTTTCGCTAACAATATATTAAGCGCAAGTCGATTTTGTAAAACCATAGACCTAATTGCAAACATTTCTGTATTTATCATCAAGGAACCCCCAGCAGTATCAGTCGATAGACGGTCAACTACTGTAGACTATTGACAAATTCTACTTGAATTTAGAATGACTCACACTGAAGATATTAATGCACCAAAAATGTCACCTATTATCTCTGAAAAACTAGCTCTCTTTCTTCGTGTTAGTTCTTTAGTGTTTCATTGCTTCCAGTGATTCTTTCTACATGGTAGACTTTCGGAAATACTATTCCGAAGTAACAACTCCCGTACCACCGTGCAGGCAGCTTATAATAAGCATTATTCCCACACACGTAGTAAACACCAGGAAAAACTGGATCTGTTCCCACTTTTAGTCCCCAACCTCCAAGAATCAAAAAGTTATGTTCACATTCACTGGAACCAATAAATACATTGTTATAGTCAGGCTTTAATCTAGGGAGGCAGGTCTTCCCTTTCTTAACAAAATCTAGGGAGATCGCAGCATGAGTCTTGCCAGTTGTATAAATTCCCTCTTTCTCAACCCATGTTGGAACATTGGGTTTCTTTTCAGAAGTTTTTCTTTGGAAGTCCTGTCTCCTTTCTTCAACTAAGTTCCAAAATACTTTTTCTTCTTCATGTATGTGCATGTTAAGTTTTTCTTGTGTGTCTCTACTATATCTATTGACTTCATTGTTAAGAAAAAATCACCCATAAACTGTGCATCTTGACTACTAAGTACTGGATTCATACTCTTTCGAATAAGAATCTCTGGAAATATCACATATAAGTTTGAATAATAATACTGTAACTTTCCTCTTCTATAAAATAAACTTGTTAGAATACTACATGAAATTCCATATGTTAATGGTAAATGATGATAAGTGACCCCCTCTGCTACTGAGGCAAGTAATTTCATACAAACATAACAAGCACTAATCTCCACAGTATCTACATACTGAAATAACAACTTTGTGAATACACTTAATTTAGTGTCATTATCTGTCACAGTGTGATGTATATCTAACTCATCTGATGCTTCTAATTCTACTCTATCTCCTTTTATGTTAGCCAACTTTTCATTAGTGTCTGTATTATTTTTCTTATCTGTTATCATAAGGTAAGGAATCGCTATTGTTAAAAATAGCCAAACAATGACCATTAACAGAATACTACATATACAAATTCTACAACACTTCTTTATGCAATTTCGTTTTGGTCTTCCAGTAACTCTGGGCCCGATTCACAGAACTAACTTAAGACAAAATCCTAAACTTACTACCATTTTGGTATTCAAAGAAGGCACTTACTCATTTTGGTATTCACAGAAGGCACTTACTCATTTCGGTATTCACAGAAGCTAGGAGTCCTAACTTTAGGACTCCTAAATGCCTTCTGTGAATACCGAAAGTCTTAAAATTAGGATTTTTCTCAGTTTAGTAGTAGTATAGTTAGGACTCCTAACTTTAGGACTCCTAAATGCCTTCTGTGAATACCGAAAGTCTTAAAATTAGGATTTTTCTCAATTTAGTAGTCCTAAGTTTAGGACTCCTAACTTTAGGACTCCTAAATGCCTTCTGTGAATACCGAAAGCCTTAAAATTAGGATTTTTCTCAGTTTAGGAGTCCTAAGGTTAGGACTCCTAACTTTACAACTACTAAACTGAGAAAAATCCTAATTTTAAGGCTTTCGGTATTCACAGAAGGCATTTAGGAGTCCTAAAGTTAGGAGTCCTAAACTTAGGACTACTAAATTGAGAAAAATCCTAATTTTAAGACTTTCGGTATTCACAGAAGGCATTTAGGAGTCCTAAAGTTAGGAGTCCTAACTATACTACTACTAAACTGAGAAAAATCCTAATTTTAAGACTTTCGGTATTCACAGAAGGCATTTAGGAGTCCTAAAGTTAGGACTCCTAACTTCTGTGAATACCGAAATGAGTAAGTGCCTTCTGTGAATACCAAAATGGTAGTAAGTTTAGGATTTTGTCTTAAGTTAGTTCTGTGAATCGGGCTCTGAATCTTCAGTCATTTTAGTCAAAGAAGATTTCTCTTCTTTTTTTAATTTTATTTTCTGAATTCTGTTTATTTTTATTTTTCACAGAGGTCTCACTTCTCCTTCGTCAATCTGTTCTGCAATTATTTCCGCATCACTTTCTCCATTTAGATGTAAATTATCGAGTTCTTCAAGAATTACATAGGTCCATTCGGGACCATTGAACTTATTGTTCAAGATTCTCAGTCTTTGGCTTCTTCGTCTAGTTTTCACAGTCAACGGTCCAGACTGACTAGTGACTTCATTTACTTGTTCAGGTTCCTCACTGATTGTTTTTAAACAATGTTTTAACCTTTTGACTCCACCTGGCCAGTTATCACCTTTTCTGACCTTCTTGGCTTGCACTGCACTTTCACTTTCCTCGTCTCTTTCGAGAACTCTTTTATTTTCGTTATGTTGTGGCACGACCTGATTTTCTTCGTCATCAGAGTCCCTCTCTGTCTGTCCTTGTTCATTTCCCTTTATTGCATTTTTACCAGACTGAGCACGTTCTTTTTCCTCTATCTGTTCCTGTTCAGGTATTATCTCATACTGTTCTTCTTCCACCTGAACCTGTTCTTCTTCTCCTAACTGGTCCTGTTCAGGTCTTACTGCAATTTGTTCTTCTGGGGCCTGAACGAGTTCTTCTAGGCCTGTATGTCCCTCCTCAGGTCTGTGAATGTGTTGGTTCACCTCTGCCTGAGTATGTTCTTCTCTCCTTACCTGGTCCTGCACAGTGTCTCCAGTAGCTTTATTCACCCTTTCCTGAGCGTGTTCTTCTACACCTATCTGGTCCTCTCTAATTTCTTGTCTTTCTAATTTTGTTCTGCTTCTTGTCTTGATAATCACCTCAGGTATGTCAACCACTGGTATCCAGTCCTCCTGACTTGTGCTCAGTTGTTCTTTTTCAACCTCTTCAGAATCTATCACTTCAGATTCTTCGGCTGCACAACCTTCAGCGGCCTCAACTGCTTGAGTCAGTTGTGGTCCCTCTTCATCAGGGGCTGGAACCCCTTTTGTGTGACTAGCATGAATCCAGTTAGGTAAACCTGCACACTTTACTGCTGTTGTAGTGACCAGTAAAACCTGTTTTGGTTCATCCCACCTGGTTGTTAAACACTACTCTCTGGTGTGATTCTTCACCACCACCCAATCTCTGGGATTCAGATCATGTGCTTGATCCGGCTGCCTGGCAACTGCGTCTTCTCCAATCTGGTGAGAGAAAGAACGCACTAGGTCAGCCAAACCTTTACAGTAGTCTAATACCAGATCATCAGTTATATTCAACAATTTATGTCCTGGTATAAATGCTTATCTCATTGCTCTTCCCATGAGAATTTCATGGGGTCTCAGTCCTGTGTTTCTGTCAGGAATACTTCTGAGTCCCATCGGAACAAGAGGTAATGCATCTGGCCAACTCAGTGATGTGGATGCACACACCTTTGGCAGTCTTGACTTGATTGTGCCATTCATTTGTTCCACCACTCCAGAAGTCTCTGGGTGGTATGCACAGTGCAGTTTCTGTTCAATTTTGAATGCTTCACAGATTAACCAAAGTATTTCATTATTAAAATGAGATCCTCTATCTGACTCCAATGTTACTGGGAAACCAAACCACTGAATCAGTTCTCTCAACAACAATTTTGCAACTGTTATGCTGTAATTCCTCCTAGTAGGATATGCCTCCACCCACTGTGAAAACAAACATACTATAACAATGACGTACTTCATTCCTCTGCATGGGGGTAATTGTGTGAAATCTAACCTTTCAAATGGTCCTTCTGCCTTTCCGATTTTTCTCCAATTGACCACTGTCTTCCTTCCTGGGTTTATTTGTTGACAAGTTAAACATCGCTGGCAAAGACTCTCTGTGACGCACTAAATCTTGGTTCGTACCAATCTTGTCTGAAAAGTCTGATCATGGCGTCCCTGCCTACATGTGTGTCTCCATGGTACATTCTAGCCGTTTGTGAAAGCAAGCAGTCTGGCATGACTGGTCTGCCATCTGGATAAACCCATACCTCATCTTCTGCCCTTCTTTCACAACCTGATTTTATCCAACCTTCCTTTTCACTCACTTCCACCTGGTCCTGCAACTGTCTCACCTCATCCCATGTTTCAATAGCTGAGAATAGCATAAGTTGGCAGCTGAATCCACCTGTTTCAATTTTCTTGTTTATTGCCATGTTATCTCTTGCACAATATTGAGCAATCTGGTCAGCGTATCGATTACCAGCTGTCACATAGTTATTTCCTGACTGTGTGCAGCACACTTGACCACTGCTAACTCTTTTGGCAATTGTATTGCTTCCAATAGTTCTTTCACAAATTTCCATTTTCTTATAGGGGATCCTGAAGAAGTCATGAATCCCCTTAGCATCCAAAACTGACCAAAGTCGTGCACAACCCCGTAACCATATTGACTATCCGTGTATATGGTTACTCTCCAATTTTTCCCAATTTTGCATGCTTTAATTAAAGCTATCAATTCGGCTACTTGTGCAGTCTTGACTCCCGGTAAACAGGACGCTTCAATGACTTCGGAAATTTTACATACAGCATTGGCTGCTCTAAATCTTCCTTCCTCAAGCCTCATGCAGGAGCCATCAACAAAAAGCTCATGGTTAGATTCTTTTAGTGGCTCTTCTTGTATATCAGGGTGTGGCTTAGTGCATATCTCTGTCACATCTAAGCAGTCATGGTCTATTTCATCTTTAACTTCTTCACAACGTGAGTCTGGCAATAAAGTTGCTGGATTTACCATTGTGCACCTGATTACTGTCACATTTTCTGTTCCCAAAATTATTCTCTCATACGTAGTCATCCAACTAGGTGTAAGGTGCTGTGTTCAAGTTCTTGTTAAAAGAATGTCGACTGAATGTGGAACATACACTTTTACTGGATGTCCCATCACAATTGACTCACTCTGTTCCAAACTCATACAGCAGCTAATGCTTTTAAGCAGCCAGGTAATTCTGAAGCCACAGGATCCAAAGTAACAGAGAAATAGGCTACTGGACGTCAGCTTAATCCATGTCTCTGAGTTAAGACTGAAAGTGCACAACCTTCTCTCTCACAACAGAATAATGCAAATTCTTTTGTATAGTCAGGCATACCCAGAGCAGAGGCCTCACACAGACAAGTTCGCAATTTTACAAATGCTTCAACAGTTTCATCATCCCAAACAATTGGATCTTTCACTCTTTTCCGTGTCATCTGAATTAGTGGTTTTGCTAATAAGGGAAACCCTACAATCCACTGCCTACAATATCCAACTACTCCAAGAAACATTCTATTCTCTCTCTGAGTTTGTGGCAACTGCATCTGTTTTATTATCTTAATTCTTTCTGGGGTCACCTTCCTCACTCCCCTTTCTATTTGATGACCCAAATATTTGATTCCAGTTCAACAAAATTGTAATTTTTCTGGGGATACGTTGTGTCCTCCATCAGCCAAATGATTTAATAATGCAATTGAATCAGTCACACAGTCATCTCGAGATTTCGATGCTACGAGTATATATTACACCAGAACTGAATTTCTGAGCATAACCAATTTCTCTAAACTCTTTTTCAAAAATTGATTAAAAATTGAAGGACTTTCTGTATACCCTTGAGGAACTCAGTTCCATGCCAAAATACGATCTTCAAATTTAAAAGAAAAAATATATTAGCTGTCTGGGTGTAAAAGAATGGAGAAGAATGCCGGACATAAGTCAATTACAGTAAACCATCCTGCATTCCAGGGTATCTGATACAAAATCACTGCTGGGTTTGGCACTGCAGGACAACAAGGCACAACAATTTTATTAATCTTTCTTAAATCCTGCACTAGCCGGTATTTTCCACTAGGCATTTTAAGACCCATTATAGGTGAATTACAAGGGCTACTCATTATTTCTTTTAAAATACCTTGTTTAACCATTCGATCAATTTCAGAAGTTACTCCTGCTTTGACTTCGGGACTCATTTTATATTGTCGGGTGTTAGGGTAAACTGCACCTTCTTTCACAGTCACTTTCACTGGGTCTACATTTGCCATTAGTCCTATCTCTTTTCCCGTGAAATCCCATACTTCTGAATTCAAAGTTGTTTTCAATTCTTCTGGTAAGTCATCTTTTGACATTAATGAATACATTTCATCTACCTCCGTGCCTTGCTTTTCAAGCATTATCTTGTAGAAAATGTCCTCATCAGGGGTCTGAATTGCAACACCATCCGGGGTGCAATAAATTGTGCAGTTCATTTTGCACAATAAATCTCTTCCTAGTAAATTCACTGGACTGGAGTCGCACACCACAAATTTGTGGATGTCTTTAAAGTTGCCGATTCGCACCTCCATTGGCTCTGTATTTGGGGTTCTAATCTGCTTATTAGATACACCTACAACTTGGATTGCTTCTCCCGAGAAGGGTAGGTTTGGGATGTCTGCTGTTCTTACAGTAGAACGGGTAGCACCAGTGTCCAAAAGAAAAGTGATATCATTACCTTCCCATCAATAAATGGACCTGACTGATCTACCGGTAAGGATGCGCTCCTCTTCCTCCCCCCTCTGGCACCGTCATTGTTCAAACTCAGTGTCATTGTTATTTTGCAAAAAATATTGCGAAATATTTTGAAATCACAGAAGTTTTCTTACCACTTCCTCCTTGAAATCCAGCGTCCGCACTGTACTTTGTCTAGCCCACAACATTTGGCATAGGGGCAGGTGGCAACTGACTCTGCTGATTAACGACCTGCTGTGGTTGGTTCATAAGCACCTCATTCTGCGTTTGTAGATTTCAATTTTGATTTGGGCCATTAATATTCTGAATATTCTTACACTCGTTTTTCGAATGACCTAACTTTTCGCACCCTCTCTGCTCATTCGTCCTCTTGCTTTACCACCACTCACAGCATTATCATTCTGACCCTGTTCTTTTATTTGTCCATCAGTTTAATTGTTCAATTTAATTTTATGCTGTTCTGATAATTTTACCTGTGCCCACATCATAATCTCTTTCAATTTTTTATGCCTTGCCTCAATATCATCTCCACGGTACTTTGCATATTTTAAAATATCATCTATGGGATTTCCTTGCCAGCACAACATGTGCTGCTGAATCATTTGATTAATCTCTGGTTTCGATCCATACACAAAC
The DNA here is from genome assembly GCF_964204655.1 of Triturus cristatus. Lineage (NCBI taxonomy): Eukaryota > Metazoa > Chordata > Amphibia > Caudata > Salamandridae > Triturus > Triturus cristatus. Next base: position 801,520,787 of record NC_140591.1, read on the forward strand.
TGATACACAAAATGACCCATGTCCTTACCTCCAATGTTCTCAAATCCACTATACTGTTTAAACACTTGCAACAATCGTTCACAATAAGCATGAACAGACTCATTTGGCTCTTGGGTTGTTCTATCTATTTTTACCCAATCTGTTTCTTGAGGAGGAATCTTTCCCTTTAAGAAAGTAATTACTTGGTGATATTTCTTCATCACATCATCTGAGGGTGCACCTGTTTTTGGGTCTCGTGGATATTCATCACTAGGCCAATCAACTGTGATCTTACATTCTGCCCATAATCAGCAGGTACCACTATGTCAAACATACCATCCAAATCTTTCAACAAAACTTTCGAAACCTTCACAAACCTCTCAACCTGTTTATACCATTTAACTGGTTTCTCTCTCAATTTAGGGAAGTCATTTGTAAATGACAAAATATCTTGTCGACTCCACGGAACATGAACATATCCTCCTCCTGGAACTTCTCTCATTGGACACAATCTCTCTGCTTTTCCTGATTCCTTTAGTAAAAATTCAGATGTTGTCCGACTTGACTAAGCTTCCTCTTTTTTCCTCATCCATCTAGTTTTCCACTTGTCTAAGTCTCCCCACTCTTGCAAAATAGTAATTAGCTCTCTAATCTGTACTTTTCTTCCAGACACATTCATATTTTCCAGGTCTTTATCAGTAAATTTTGCTCTATATGGTTTCTATAATACCTTTGATCTTCCTATTTCTATTCCCATTTCGGAGGCAAGGTCTGTCGATTTCTCATGAAATATCTTTGCATTCCTGGTTATGCTCCTGCAAATGAACAACAACTCTTCTTCACTATAAGTATTTAATCTATCCAATTCAACATTTCCAGCTATCATGTCTTCCAATTCCACTTTCAATTTGTAAATATCTATAATCTTTGGGGGCGAGCTTTGTTTTTCTATTCATTCTGCCCATCTCTCCAGATCTTCTGGAGTTACCGCTGTTGCACTTCTGACTTCTGAGGATGTCACTGACCTTCCTTCCTTTGAACTACTGGGTGTAGTTTTTTTCGGGGTTTCATTCACAGATTCCCTTATTGGCAAATCCATTAATGAAATTACTGAATCGCACTCACTGGCTTGGTCATCAGTTATTACAATTTCTTTTCCAGGATTATTCAAAGGAGTTGTTACAGCTTGTGGCTTTGGACAATTTACCTTGTCTCCATATAATGGAACAACTGGACCTATAGTTACGGGTATTGCCAATGCTTCAGGGTGTGTATTCAGTTGGGTTATTTTCTGTATTAGTTCTTCTCTGTTTTTATTTATTGCTTCTCTTTCCTTATCCTGTTGTACCCTATTAACCGTTGAATCATGTATTACCTGTGGAATCAAAGGCGTTCCCAGGACAAGGGCACTCGGAATAATTCTATTTGGTCCTTCCTGATATGGTGGAGGGTTTTTTGTTAAAATGACCTCCATGAATTCATCTTCTGATTCACCAAAACATGTCTTTGTCAAATGTTTTGTTTTCTCCTTACACTTGCACCCTGTCTGTTCTTCAGCCATTAATACTGGATATAAACCTTCTGATACCATTGCTTTTCTCCATTGCTTCATCTGACCCTCACATGATTCCTGCAAATACCTGGGGAGATGACCCATGTATCTTCCACTCCTATTCTTCTCTCTCTCATAAGATTCAGTCTCCCATTCTTCTAGTGCTTCATACTGTGTCATTCTGGGTCTCGAACCTAAATCATTCATCTGCATTCTCAAATTCTGAAGAATTCTCCCATTAAACGTACCCCATTGAACGTACCATGTTCTGGAAAAGCCAAAACACCGTCCCCCTTCGTGTTCCAATTCTCCATCCATACACACGTATGATATCCTCTCTCCATCATCATGAATGAAGCAGGCGTTTTTGGCGGGGGAATATGAAATCCCTCTCTAGTCAGTACAGGCTTATCTTTCTTAAAGAAATTCTTAATGTTCTTTACAAATGACATTTTCTCTTTTCACCATACATTCTATACTGTAAAAACATAACGCAATAATCTTCAAATCCTGGAGCGTTCTATCAGGGCAACTCACACTGAATGGCAAATGAAAATCAATCATACAAATTTTCGTCATCAATCCTAGCGCGGTTTCTATTCTTCCGATACAAGCGCGGCCTTTTTGTGACGTCAGTATCACTCCTTACTACTGACCCCTCCTTTACAAATTTGCATCAGTCACACACCACTTGTTTCAACCTATCCCAGCGTGGCTCTCTGTGACGTCAGTGCAACTCCAGCAACTGACCCTCCCTTCACAAGGTAACACAAACACTTATTTTCTTATAATTTTTATTAATAATATCATAGAAACATTCGCTACTCTGTCTGTTCCACTAAAACCAAAGGATAGATTATTTATTTTGCTGCGAGTAAAATCTTCCGCTTACTCTTCATATACTGCGAGTAAAACATTCCGCTTACCCTTCATTCAAGCTCGGAAGAACCTGTTACTCCTTTGGTATTACCCTTACTAGGTGATATAAGACAAAAGTTTTACCTGCAAACTCCTTTGCTGTCAATCCCTCTCACTCTTATATGGAGAAAAAAAATAAAATAATTTGCACTGCTAGCTCTGCATAGCTTCTCAGCGCTTTTTCTAAGAGACGAGTAACCTCACTGCAGTGTGGCTTCCATTAACCACCCGCTATTCATTCCTTGGAAATTTCCAGACAACACAAAACAAATACAAAAGGGTTTGTTAAGACATAAATTAATATTTCAATAATCAATACTTATCACCAAACTAGTCAATAATAATCATAGCTCTGCTACCAGAAAACTGATCCAGCGGTGAACCAGCCACAGATAATCCAACACCATATACTCACCTGGGCCCATAAACACACAAATTCACACTGACTAGTTAAACCGTCGGGGTCAATTTTTATGTTGTTTCTTATTGCAAGGTTAGTTAATTGTCATACCTAACCAATCTTTCAGTGATCAAAAAGTTCTTTCCTTTGGTCAATGGGCTATTAGTTGAACTAGTTGATGGTGAAATTACATAAATCAATTTTCTTTATAATGAGAATAACCACAGACTCGGGAAAGTTTTTAAGGCTTTATCTAAATTGACTTCATGTGAAACAATTCAAAGTACAGTACAGCCTCCGTTACTCAAAGGAAGGAAGATTCAATTAGTCAATTATTCAGATAAAATCATAATTTGTAATAACGGTGCTCAGAAACGAGAGGATAGAGAGAAAAGTATATCTGCACTTTCATGAAATTATATTTACCTAGGATGATGTGAAAACCAACCCCTGGCCAAGGAGCAGGGAAGGGTCCCCCGGGAAAGATCAGGTGGCAAAGACTTCAGGACAGGATTCAGGACAGGATAGATAACCTCTCTAGCACCCCTCTCTGACACTCTCTTCCTCCTCAAGATTCTTCCGCGATCTTCTTCTATTTTATTTTAGTCTAATGTGATATTCTACAATATTCTTCATCAGTATTCGCTTGTCACTCCGACAGCAGCCTGAGCTCTGCAGCATTCAGCAAATCTCTGTCTAACTAACTAACTCTACCTCAATTATATCCTTCTATGCTCATGTACCCCCCATTAATGTTTCAATATCATGAAACTTTTACCTGTGATTGGACAGGCAAGGGGGGTTGATCATCACACCATGCTTACTTTCTCAATTATTCTTTTATTTCTTTGTTCAATGATCCCACACCTTAATTTGTATTCATATTTCCTTATTCCCACCTGCATTCACATTAATTTAGAAACAATATTATAGGCTTTGCAAGTTCGCATCAATTTCTAAGGACATCAGGCTGGTTCCCAGGGTATGTATCGATTTCTTCCTTGGACTGGGTACAAGTGCTGCATCATTTCTTTCGGCTCCCTTATACTGCGCATGTGTAGCGGTCACATGGGTTATAGACTCCAGCATCCCATAAGAGGCACAAATACGTACTAATAGGAAAATCAAAAAGAACACATATTAATTTCAAATAAAATTGTTTCACTGTATACCCCCTATTTCTACTCTAAACCCATTAGCTTATAAATGCTCTCCCCGCATTAGCGGTTAGTAATGAACTGGTTTTAGTTTCGGCAAAGCAGATGCTTAGCATGTGAGCTTCCAAGCGGCCATTTTAAGAGCGTCTAGGCAGGTGCAGGAAATTCCCTCCAAGCGATAGCTCATCTTACTGCGTAGATGCAGTTGACGCATGCGCAATACAGATTCCCACGTTAGCAGCCATTTTAGCTTTCACTCGAGTTAATTATTAGTAAGACACATAGGCAAGCTTCTTCTTTCTATTATATCGTGTGTGGTGCATATTAATTTTCACAATACATGATTAATACAAGGTTATGAGTTATATGAGAAGATTGCTTCCAAACAAGTCTCTTTTCTACGAGTCCTTGCTCCATCAGGAACGCCCATACACCTCCCATGAAATGCCTCCTTGACACAAAGTATCGAGTGTCAGCGCTTTGAGCAACTTTGCATTACTTTGGAAGTTGCATTGAATAGTAACTCCCATCCGAAGACACTTTGTGTCAGGTTTGAATTAGAAAAGCAACACAAACCCAGGAAAAAAGGGGCAGATTTACTACTATTTCACACATCACAGCGCAGTGTAGCAAGGCAACTTGCTGCACTGAATTGAGTGAAAGGGAAACATTAGAAATAAACTATATCTGACACACTTCTGCTGCCTCCTTGCACTGGCACACAATGCCTAGCCTTATCACAGGCACCCTTGTGACATGGTTCAAAGGTGCCAGTGTTACAAGCAGGATGTTTTTTGTGCAGGAAGGGAAACCTTCCGGCATAAAAACAATCCTTAAAGGCATTTTCGTTTTTCTATGTGTGATGCGGAATGCACCACACATGGAAAAAGGAAGTGATGAGGAAAAATGAGGATATTTCTTTTCATTCCATCTAGAAGGCATGCCATTTTAGCACATTCCCAGATTTACACTTATTTGTAAATCTGGAAATGTGCCAATATACATGGGTGGATGCATGAGAATGCCACAGTTCACCCATGGAACGCCTCACAATGCGATGTAATACAAGGCAGAGAAATGCACTTCCTTGCATTATCTTGGATTTACTAAACCAAGCACTGCCACACAGATGTCTTTGTGCGGCATAGTAAATCACAGTTAAGGGCCTGCGATGCCTTGTGCTACCGTGCGTGACGCAAAGTCAATGCAAACCCATAGTAAATCGGGCCCAAAGTCTTTGTAAATCTAGGCCTAAATCCTTACCTGATGCAGTAGCGTAGCTCGACCTACTTCCACCCAGGGCGGACCCTAAGTTTGCTGCCTGCTGCAGGTAAGAGCAGGGGGGGGGGTGGTGGTCGACGGACGACTTGTTCCGGGTGGGGGGGGGGAGTGTCTGGCAGCCCCTCGGATGACTTGTTCTCGGCAGCAGTTGACAGACACCAAAAACAGTGGCTCCCAGAGTAATCCACCCCCACCCCCTCGAGACCTCCCTAGCTACCCCACTGACCTGATGTCAAGTTTAAGCGTTGTCAGGGAAAGGCGTGAAAAGATGTTCTCATGATCATGACATTTGGTGAAAAGAATAATGTGAGGAATTGTGGTGGAACTAAAGCCACACATAGGGCTCCTTGGCTTATAGTGGTGTAGGGTGTAAAAGCTGCAAAAACGACCATCCATTTATTAGGTATAGATAAAACATAGGCACACTATTCTAATTATATTGTAAAAATAAAAAAGGAGCATAACATGGTAATATCACGCATACAATCATGCAAACGAGATAATACACATTCAGAGGCTGGGAGGGTGGCATATGCTATAAACTGAAGGTCGCAGAGGCCTTTCACAAAGTAAAATAGAACGGTGCACACCCAGCAGCGGTGTGCAGCAGCCGTGTGGAATACCACAGTGCACATTCTTGCCATTTCTGAAGTGAAACATGACACGTTTCATTTCCGTTATCGAAAGTATGCGTGACTTATGCAAGTGAAAACTGTCCACATACAAAGAAAGGTTGCAACTTCATTTCATTTACATATACAGCTTTGAGTGTGCATGGATTGGCTAGGGACAGGAAATTCACACTGGAATAGTGCTAGGATGTTGGGCACTCCAAGCAAAATAGCATTTTGGACTGAGTTAAAAGTAGTTTTCGGGTCTTTCTCTCATGATTTGGCGCTACTCAGTGGGGGTATCCTTGGGCTGTTGCCTTTTCTTGCTCAAGGAAGTGCCATCCCTGGATATTCATAAGATTTACACTAGAAAACAAGTCCATCGAAAACCATTTATTATTGACAAAGAGACACTTTTTCCACTTAACTTGAGCATTTTGTGGTTTTGGACTAAATCAAACTTTGAAGATGGTTAATGGCCCAGAGCAAGTTTTTTCCTCTGGATTTACACCCAGGGTGACCTTTCATGCTGAGCATCGGCTATATGAGGCTGCGTTACATGCTTCTGATGTGAGTCACTGAGCGAGCTGATGCTGTTTAGGTCAGCCTTCGGCATATTCTGTGTTTCATGGACTGGGCTACTACTGGTGTAGCAGGTTGAGGCACTTGATTGGTTGATTGCGGGGGCAGGAAGTCAATGCCGACCATTGCATTTTCCTCTTACCTGCATCTGCGGAGTCAGTGCAGCCATCTTCACCTGCAAGACACACTTTGTCTTTGCTCACCCATTGTGTGGCTTCTGCTGCCGTGGATAGTAGGAGCTCCATGTTGCACAATAGACCAGGGGTGCAACACAGGCCCCTGCAGCCCTTGAGGTGCAGGGGGGGGGGGCAATACTTCATGGGGGCCAATTCAGTCAAAGGCCAGTGAATATCTGTGAGATATGGGACACTCAGGGGTCAGTCATAACATTTTGCAGGGGGCCCACCATTTTACATTACGCTACTGCTAGCCATTTTTTATTTATTTCTTTATTTCGGGAGAAAACCCCTCATAAAACATACATTAAATCATAAATGCAATAAAACATACTTAAAAATAGAGTACATCATTCCACAAATCCTTAATGATTTCCAATAAAATCATAATAATGTAAAAACATACTTATTTCATCTGTTGTACTAAAAAAACAGAATACTTCAAGAAATCAACATCTTATCCACCAGGCATACAATAATTTCTGGAAATAGAAAGCACAGCCCACTCACTATTTTCAGTTCTTAGAATATGAGTGGCACCTGCGAGGCGTCTTATGCATAATAAATGACAAATCGGGCTTCTCCAGATCTTCTTCAAGTTTTGATAACTGGGAAAAAAGAACAAAAATTACTCTTCAGGCTCAGGGCTTGATATACTTACAGGGCATGTGTATGTAGGGGAAACAGCGTTTACAACACTGCTGTTACCACACAGGTAGGTAACAACGTGGTCGTTACAACGACCGCATTGTTACCACGTGTGGCTTTACATCGCAAGTCGTTTCTACGACTTGCGTTAGGTGCCGTCCAACACCAGGGAATGTGTTGGATTTTAAATCCAACACATTCCCTGCTGTTGCGCTAACTGGAGTAGGAATAGTAATTTATACTATTCCTAAATCCAGCGCACGACCTAGCGCAAGCCGTAGAAACGACTTGCGATGTAAAGCCACACATCGTAACAACGCAGTCGCTGTAACGACCGCGTTGTAACCTACTGCGTGGTAATAGCACGTGTAGTAATGTGCTATATTCGCATGAAGTGGTACACTCTCGCCATTTACTGGTAAATGTGTTCACAGTTTGCATCTACGTTTAATTTTTTTTTAATCTCGCTTGGGGTGGTTCTAAATGATCCAAGAACATTTCACATCACACTTAAAATCCAGAAATTTCCCAATTAAATGTATCTGATTCTGTCTCCAGCCTCCATCTTTTTGCACATACATCCAGAAATTCCTTTTTTAAGTGACCCAATATCTCCTTGGAAATCAGCTAAGGATTATCCCAAGCTATATGTAAACCCAGCTTGTATAACCAGGTCTGTATATGTTTAAACAACGTTATTAAGCCATGATTAGCTAAGTTTTTTAATCTGCAAATGCTTGTTTAAGAAGGGTCAGAGATTTGCTAGATAGTTTTATCCAGTATGCCATTGGTTTGAGGGTCGCACACGTGCTATGGGCCCGATTCACAGAACTAATTTAAGACAAAATCCTAAACTTACTACCATTTTGGTATTCACAGAAGACAATTACTCATTTTGGTATTCACAGAAGGCACTTACTCATTTTGGTATTCACAAAAGGCACTGACTCATTTCATTGATGAGTAAGTGCCTTCTGTGAATACCAAAATGAGTAACTTACTCATTTTGAGTAACTTACTCATTTTGAGTAACTTTCTCATTTTGGTATTCACAGAAGGCACTTACTCATTGATGAGTAAATGCCTTCTGTGAATACCAAAATTAGTAAGTGCCTTCTGTGAATACCAAAATGGTAGTAAGTTTAGGATTTTGTCTTAAGTTAGTTCTGTGACTCGGGCCCACCATTCTTTAAAGCCAGATCTAGGCGCATCGGTTGTAATTGGAGCACTTTAGTGCAACATGAGCCTCGATCGTATAAATCTGTTCTCGGTTTTCACCAAGCCCTTGGTTTGATCAATGCCAATTCTCTGCACCATATAGTCCAGCACCAAGCCCCTTGCATGATAAATCACCAGTGCTGGTGTTATTGGTTAGAATTTAGATCTTTTTAATTTCTTCACAACCGCTCTCCCTGAATGCTGTAAAGTCATTTGGCTCTCCAATATTTGGGGAGCCCTTGATACTGTATTCGCAATCCTCACTCCCACATAATCAAAGTCCTTGACTTGCCCCAGATTGGTAAATCCCATTTCAACGTTCCAGCTAAAAGGCGCGGGAGGACAAAGGCCATAACGTTAGTTTAAGTAACATTAATTTCCAAGCCATACTGTTCGCATAAGGCTGATCAAGTAGCTTCTGCAATCTCATAGGCATTTTTGAAATACATAACTTGTCGTCTGCAAATACTAGCGCAGGGATTCTTTAGTCTGCTAGTTTTGGAAGGTCACTCTTGAAGTCATAGAGCATGTCAATTACCCCATTTGTAGAAAGTCTAAACATGGTTGGTATGGTACACAGCCCTGGCAGACTCCCCTTTTGATGTTAATGTGGTCCATCAACTTGCATTCCCTTCCCTATCTCACTGTGCATAATTATTACTGTATAAGTGAATTATTATGTCAAGCAGGTTAATTGGCATCCCCAAGTGTTTGAGTGCAGCCCATAATTTTTCCCTGAGGATCAGATCAAAGGCTGCTCTGAGTTTGGCAAATTCTTTGTACAGGTGACCTTTGTTCAACTGTTTAACACTACTATTTTCTAAAGGATTAAGATTAAACAAAACACCTGGTCCATGGTGCTCGCATGTGGCCTAAGTATGCCAGTAGGTGTGACAGCACTTGTGTTTGCTCAATCCAAGTTTAAGTTTTTACCAACAACTGCTTCCTGAATGTTTTTTGGGTGTTATCTGTCAGGCGAATCAGTCCATAATTAGCCAGATTATCTTTGTCTAATTTTTTTATATATTGGAATTATTTCTTCACCTCTCAATTTTACTGGTATTTCTGCCCCCTGGCTCTGGCATTTAGATATAACATTCAATAAAATAAATGCTGTCTTCCCTACAAAAATACAAAACAATTGTCAAATACTTGTAGTCAGATCAGATCAGAACAAGCTTTATTCGATTTTATACATGTAAAATCACAAAAGCAGACACAACAGTTAAAAGCACATCATCTTACAAACAAAAAAAGCTTATTTGTGAACATACAGCACAGGCAATTAATATAAAAAAGAAAAATCGCGATTAGATCAATGCCTCACAGAATTAAGTTCATCACAAAATATCAAAAACACATGTCCGTACGACGTTTAAATCGAAATGGTCTTTCTGATTCTCAGCGTACTTTTTTAAAAATAGGCAATTGCATTGGTAAAACATTCATTGTCTAAAAATTGCAAAAATAACAACGCCGGTCGGCATTGGGTCCATCCCCCTAATCGGCTGAATCCCCCTAATTCTTTGCTTTTTATAAAATTTGCTAAATAAAACCATGTGCATTGATGATTACAGAGACTGATTATCACATGGGCAACAGCATAACTCGTTTGACCGATTGTTTATTTCGGGAAAACTTATCAGGCGATAAAAATTTCCAAATCTAAATCGGGTCAAAACATATCTATCATACCCACTTAAATTATACTGAATATACGGCTGTATAGTGTAGGTAGTTAAAATCAGTTGGTGCCGTTGTACTGTCGGTTTATTTGCTTCTAAGATAAATCTGTTTGCTTCCTGGTGAGTCATACAAATTCTTTTGAACTCCTTCCTGGAGACGGAGTTTATGGATCCAGGGGAATTATAGTAATCAGGGTGCCCAAGGTCATGCATGAAGTTTTTTATATATTTTAACCAGGCGATCTTAGTAGCCTGGTCCAACTTCATGCTGTCTTTAATAATATCACGATTAAGACCAGTACTGGTAGAAGTCCAGATCCTATGCCATAATAAAGCAGCCTGAGCTTTAATGATGTCGGCAATATATGTAACACCTAATTCACTATGGCAGTTGTAAACAGAGGTGCTAGCTGGAACCGCCAGAAGCAACTTTAAAAATACATTTTCAACTCTCTGAATAGGTTGGGAATCTTGGAACCCCCACACACCTGCCCCGTAAGTATCTATACTCACACATTTAGCTTGATAGATCTGCAGGAGCAGGGCTGGTGGCCTTCTACACAATTTTTTTGCAAAGTTGGCCACTGCTGCCATCAATTTCATGAAAAGTAAACTCATACTGATGTCAGGACCCATCCATTAGAATCGAATGAAATACCTAAATATGAAAATGTCTGGGTAGATTCTACCCTGCTCCCCCTATGGACATGCTCCTACATTTCAGGCTTCCCTTCTCACATGTCATTATGTAGGTTTTTGTGGTGTTTAATTTCAAGCCAAGATTGTCCATGTATGCAGTGTAGGTAGAGAGTGTCTTTTGTAGGCCTATCTGTGTGTGGGTCATCAGCACCGCATCGTCCACATACAGAAGGAAAGCTATAGGGTGTTTGTTAATATGTGGCATGTCATGCACCTTTTCCACCATTACTTGTTCCAAAGCGTTTGTATATAATGTGAACAAGAACGGTGCCAGGAAGCAGCCCTGTCTAACCCCCCTTTCCACCATAAACGGTACAGTGCATTCTCCCCTGTTTCCATATCGAACCTTGGCTATCGCCCCACTATACAGCTGCCTCAAAAACAGGACCAACGGGGGATTCACCCACATGTCAGTTAAAATGGCCCAAAGTTTGCTATGTATGACACAGTTGAAAGCAGCTGGGAGGTCGACAAAAGCTAGGTAGAGTCTTTCTGTTTTGGCCTGCATATATTTCCCTGATAAAATACTAAGATTAAGAGCTTGCTCCAAAGTACCCAACCCCTGCCTTAAACCATATTGTACATCTGACAAAATGTTTTTGTCTTCTGCCCAGTCTTGGAGCCGGTTTAAGACGATCCGCCCTGCTACCTTCACCAGAGAGTCCAATAAAGATATTGGACAGTAACAAACTGGATTTTGCCGGTCGCCTTCTTAAAAATGGGTACTATAATAGACTCGGACCAGGTCTTAATAAAACTCCCCGCGCAGCAAGCGTGCAATACCCATGTTAATAAGGGATCCAAAAGGGACAGATTTGATTTAAAAAGATCAATTGGCACACCGTCTGGACCAGGAGTCTTACTGCCCTTGCTCTCGTTGATTGCACCAATGACCTCATCATAAGTAAAATAAAGATCTAGGGGATCATAGGAACTAGTTCCCTGTTGTCTACACAGGGAGGTTAAATTTGCTTCTTCTGGGTAGGAATTATATACCTTAGAAGAGAAATCCACCCATTGCTTTTCATCAATCGCAACCTCTATCGATGGTTTATTAGAGGCAGTGAAAAAAGGAGCATTCACCGCCTTCCAAAAAGGGCACCAAAAAGCGGCACTATCTTTATTCCATGAGGATTCATACAGAGTGGCCCATGCATTTTCTTTTAACTTTTTTTTCTCCATATTTTTAGGGCTTCATTATAATCCCTCTTGCACTCCCAAATTTTCTCACTGTCCCTTTCAGATCTATGAAGGTTTGCATTTAGTTTGAAGTATGCTTTCGTGCATTTAGAATCGTACCAGCCCTGACTGTATGTGCGTGCTGCTTTATACTCCACCCTAAGAGTATTTTGTATTTAGGGTGTAAGGTGTGCAAAAGCTTCTAAAGTATTATCATGGGAACTGGATTCCTCCAGACAGGTTAAAATAGAGTTATAACACTTAGTCACGATTTCTTGGTGGTTTCTATTGGTTCACAACTGGACCAGTGCAAAGAATTCCCATTAGTCCTCCCCAAAGATAAATTCTGAGCCCAAGATATTTGACTAATTTGTTGGGTACGCCTGCTGGTTGGGAGCGCTAAACTTACACTCACTGGGAGGGGGTTACTTATTGCGTTCTTATGGGTTTTATAACTTGAGAGACGCGAGGCATATCGACTGGGTAAAATAATAAAGTTGATTTAAAACCTCTCCCAATAAAAGTGTGCTCAAAATCGACTGGGGTAGAGCACAAACAATTGGCAAAGCCCAAATCCTGTGAGAATAAGAACTCATTTAATAGGTCCCCAAAAAAAAAAATGCAAAAAATGAGAATAAGGGTCGTTTTCATCTAGTAGCAAACCACAGTTGCTATCCCCACTTAGGGAGCATAACCCAGTATTAAAATCACCACCCCAGATGACAATCCCCTCTTGATCTCTATCTTTCTGCAATGTGGTCAATTCGCTGTTTACTTTCTTCAGCACTTCCCTTATGTGATCTTTTGGGCATTATTATAACATGTTATCAGGGCCATTGTGTGGTATTTGTCTAGTTGGATGGATATAATTTGATAATGAATTTCAGATGTCAACATAGTAATCTTAGGTACCTTAATCAGATTAAATACAGATGCCCCCTTTGGCTCTCCCATGAGCTGAGGGGACTGTGGCAGTGTGATATGTCTTAAAGCCATTAATGTGGATTTCGTTAGTTGCCCATGTTTCTTGAAGACAAAGGATTTACAGGGTTTAACAATTTAGTACGCAGCCCTGCTATATTCCAGAAGAGTATGTTTACATTGTCATTTTGTGCATTATTACTTTCTGGCCTATCTGGGGGTAATACAGTCAAAAGTGGGGATTGTTGTATTAAATTCAACCTACTGGCGTGGTTGTTCCCCCCAATGGTGATAGTGGAGCCCATAATCTTGCTGCTTCTTCTGCTTTTCCCGCATTTTGCCAGAATTTTACCTGTTCATCCTGTCCAGAGCCTGGAACCCAGGGAGAGGAGGACGGAGGTCGGGACTACGCATCCCATAGTGTTTAGCGGCACGCACGCCGCCACCACCGGGGTGTAACGTGCCAGGAGGCCTTAAGAGGAGGCAAGGGCTCCCGCGGCACAGGATCCCATAATCTCGCTGCTTCTTCTGCTTTTGACCGCATTTCGCCAGCATTTCACCTGCTCATCCTGTCCAGAACCCGGAGCCCGGGGAGAGGAGGTCGGAGGTCGGGCCTACGCGTCCCAGAGTGTTTAGTGGCACGCATGCTGCCACCGGGGTGTAACGCGCCAGGAGGCGCTTAGGAGGAGGCAAGCCCATAATCTTGCTGCTTCTTCTGCTTTTGCCCGTATTTCGCCAGTATTTCACCTGCTCATCCTGTGCAGAGCCTGGAGCCTGGGGAGAGGAGGATGGGACTAAGCGTCCCCGAGTATTTAGTGGCACACACGCCGCTACCAGATTGTAACGCGCCAGGAGGCGTTTAAGAGGAGGCAACGGCTCCCGCAGGGCGGGAGCCCATAATCTCGCTGCTTCTTCTGCTTTTGCCTGCTTTTCGCCAGCATTTCACCTGCTCATCCTGTGCAGAGCCCGGAGGGAGGAGGACGGAAGTTGGGACTATTCGTCCAAGAGTGTTTAGAGGCACTCACGCCGCCACCGGGGTGTAATGCACCAGGAGGCGCTTAAGAGGAGGCAAGGGCTCCCGCGGCGCAGGACGCATGCGGGCGTGCCCGAGCCGCGCATGGGCAAAGTCCGGGCCAAGGGTGGGCCCGTCTGTGCCTGTACTTTCTTGCCCTCATAGCTAGTTTGAATCCAACTCACCCCCAGCAGGACTAGAGCAGGAACAGTCGTTTGGCATCAACTCCAACCTGGACCCCTTCACAGAACTTATCAAGCTGGTAGGGATTCAACGTTTATATCCACATTATGACTGTTTTGCTCATTTTTTGGGACTAACTTGGTACTGTTGTTCAATTCACTGGCTGGGGTACTGGAGCAATAATAGGGAGACGGTTTTCGATGGGGAAGCGCAGGACAGCTGCTCCGGCAGTTTCTTCAGGCACCATAGTAACCATGGACTCGTTTTTACAGCACGCTGCATTAGTGCTGGACAAGGAGATAGAATTGGTGAACCGATGCCTGTCTAGATCCCCTGTTACCTCCCACCCTTCTCTGCTAACATACACAGTCACTCACGTGGACAGTACTGACGATCCACTTAATAACTCAGAAACACAAGACCTAGCTGGCCTAAACAGCTTAACTAGTCATTGCCCTGGTCGACAGGTTCTCCTTAGTCCTACCATCACAATTAATGTAGGGCCAACCAATGGGCAGGTGGGGCCCCGAATACCAATCATTTTGTGAATCCATCCTTCAGCAGACCAATCACTCGAGGGAGGCCTGGAGGTGCAGAGTGGACTAATCAAGGATCGGGCGTGAAAAGAAAAGGTCAGCCACCTGGGGAAAAGGCAAAAAGGCCAAGGACTGAATCGATACCCAGGACTATACCTGTCAGGCAAGGGCTGACTAACGCAGATATGACACCCTTTTTAGAATTTATGCAGAACTCCTTCAAAGCCATTTTGGATATTAAGCTTGGTCCAAATATTTAGAGGCTGTCTCTAATTGAAAACAGCATTTCAAGGCTCAACAGTAGACCACTGTCGGGGGGTGTTGAGGCTAATTCATCGATGGCCCCTTTAATAGCGGATGGTTCAAACCCAGGAGCCTCAAACACTCTAAGGACTCTCCACCCCTCCCGTCAAAGTCTCTAAGTGATAAAGTTCCACCCTGATTGACTTTACCCCCATCTACGTCTCATCCTGGCATGGCTTCAGATATGATATTAGGTTCTAAGGGAAGTTTGACCACTTGCTCCCAATCATTCCAGGAGATTAATGCACATGCGGAGCAATACCAGGAAGGGGGCGAGGGTAAGGGCCCCACGGAAAATCTTATGACTAATCTGCCTGATATTCATTTATCACCAGAGTCAACCCCATACGTTGTGCTATTGGGGAATGTGCTGACTATTCCTCAGGGGTCGAGGGAGGAATACACTTAACTAAAGAACAAGGTATTACACTGGTTATTCTGTAATACGGCACTAGGAATAAGGGCAGTGAAATACATAAATATAGTGCGTAGGGTTAACTGGGTTGGAAGCTCTTGCAAATCGTTCAGTGGTGATTGTATCATGATCAACTTCAATCAACCTCATCTCCCGGAAAGGATTCTGTACTCTGCCATCAACAATCCCTCTCAAGACCTTAAGACGTCAATTGTTCCCCTACCACTTGGTTTCTTCTATAAACCTGAACCCCCAAGGCTTAACCATCTGGCGAACACCTTCAAAGGCCCAACTAATAGCCATATGTCACTGTATCAATCATCAATTAATCCGACTCCAAACTGGGCATCAGATACAAATCGCTGGAACAACTCTGGACATGGTTGGCGGGAGCTGCCACCACCTCTTACCCTTGAGTTAACTAATCGCTTTACACCTTTGATAACTCTAGATGCTTGTGATTGACGTAGTGGGCCAGATTAGTCGAATCAAGTAAAACCGCCTAACTTGCAGGAAACTCCACGATCAAGCATCAGGACTGCAGGTTCCGGTAATAGAAATTTTATATCCTGGAATATTGCCGGATTTGCTACCAAGTTTTCTGACCCTTTATCAATTACATATGTTAAGCAATTTAGCGTAATTTGTTTACAGGAGACTTGGATAACTGGAAGTATTCCATCATTGGAGGGTTACAAGTCCCTTTCAGTCCCAGCTATTTCATCTCATGTGGGAAGATCAAGGGGTGGCCTCATAATTTACATCTCACTGGCAGTTGATTGTGGTCTAAGGGTCTTGTCAACAGAAAGCCCATGTATAAAGTCACTGGTACTCCATAGGGGGCCCGTAAGTTGGGCCTCATAAAGTTCTACAACTCAACATCGAACATCAATGAAATATGTAACATAACTCTCTAAGGCTCCTTTGTAAGGCAGCATCTGAATACGACTTTTGGAGACCTTGTGATTGCCAAGGACTTTAATATTCATACCTGTGGCGACCCCAGGGTAGTTTCTGTGGCTGAGATGGGGTGCCCACGTGTGCAGGGTATCCACTTTGAACACTCCACACAGGGGGAGTTACTGTACGATCTACTCTATGAATTTGACCCTCATGTGTTTATCTAACCCATGCAAGTCAGCTACACCATCTTTTAAAGGTAGGGGTGATGGATCATTCATGGATTTAATTTTGGGATCCTCACCCATATTAGATCTATTCTCAGGATTTGCTATACAAGCAAGTTTCCACAGTGACCATAACCCCCTATGTGTACAATTTCAATGACATTTTATGCTACACGGGGGCGGGCTGGCCAAAATGGGATGGTGAGACCAACTGATGGTGGGAGGCGTTTAAAATGGTCCAAGATAGCTCCTGACGTGTTTTACGAGTACATGTCGGCTTCATGCGCCAACGAGTTGGCTAGGTGCTGTTTTGTAACCTCGGCGCCTAACAATGTTATTGACGCTTTTAACATCATCTCTGATAAAATAAGTGAATTTTTAGGCGCCCCGGCCCGGCGATCCACCATTCAGTCCCCTAGATGGTTTGACTCTGTCTGTTCAAAGGCAGCTAGGAAGCTGCGGTAGGCACTTAGTAAATGTCCCAGGGACCCTATACAGGTGAGATCTTGCCATAGGGAATATAAACAAGAACTTGTCAGACGCAAATCTGCTTTAAAAGATGAAGCATGGAGGGACCTTATCGACGCGAGCACACTGAGGGGCAGTTCAAAATTTTGGAAGAGAATTAATAGTCCTTTTTTTAATTCTGAGGAGGGGAGTGCGGTAGCTGCCAACATAACAGAGGAGTAGTGGGTTCACCATTACGAAGATATATTTGAGTGTCCCCTGAGCTAACCTGCTTACTACCTAAGGTGGTTGCAGATTCTGTCTTGGTTTTTAGCTGCTCTGAGGTTAAGGAAGGCATCATGCGACTGACCAGTAATAAAGCACCAGGACCTGATGGTATTCCAGCTGCCCTTTTTAAATCGAATCCAACCCTCTGGGCTCCAGTTCTTACCGCAGTTTTGAACGCGGTGGCAAGATCCGGTTGCCCTGAGTCATGAGCAACCTCAACGATAGTGGCAGTTTTTGAAACGGGCAACCATGACAGCACCAATTGCTATAGACCAATTTCCTTGCTGGATTCAGTGGTCAAGGTGGTGGGTCGCGTGCTTTTGGAAAGGCTGACAACCAGAACAGAGGAGCATGCCATCTTATCAGATATCCAGTATGGATTTCGTCCTGTAAGGTCCACCATGGCCCAATGTCTTAATCTGTCCATGATCCTGAATAAGTACACAGTTGCTCGCCCCGGCACGATCTATTTAGCATTTATGGATCTGTCTTCCGCGTTTGATCGTGCGAATAGGGGCAAACTCTGGCAATCCATGCTTGCTATTGGGGTAGATGACAATATTGTTTCTTTCTTAGAAAGTCTTCATCAAGCAACCAGGGCGCAGGTTAGATTTTCTCAGAACCTTAGAGTTTCTTGCACTGTGGCCATAAAGCAAGGTGTAAGGCAGGGTTGCATCTTGGCCCCTTTTTTGTTTAATTTATATATTAACAATTTAGACAGGGTATTACAAGATATGAGGGTTGATTTTCCGCCGCGGCCTCCCAGTTTTATTATACGCGGATGACGCGGTCAGTTCAGTCATGTCTCCTAGTGTCCTGTGTACAGCCTCCCAGTATGACTGTATCTTGAGACATGTCCATGTGAGATGGGCAAAGTCAGCATATGGAGCATTACATTTACGACATTTGTGCGGTCTGGACAGGTCAAGCCTGTGGGATCTTACCGGGGTGATGTACGTTCTACGCAGGAATTTAAAGTGGAGCAGTTTATGCCGGCTATTTAAAGAGACTTCTTTCGTTACTGTACAACACTTGACCCATTGGTCGTCTGTGATGAGGCGTCCTATGTCGTCTTCCCAATTGTTGCGATCTTGTCATCAGTGACCGTAATGATATCAGAGCTTGCCTTATATAGCATAGTTAAGGGTGTATCCCTCTCTGACTCTCGATGACCATGGAGAGAGGGGTGAACAAATCAGATTCAATGGGAAAACCAGGCAGAGAGGCCCGCAGTGCCGAACGGATTCGTCCCATAACGAAACGATCCATTAAGGTGGCATTGCGGGAGCGTTCCTCGTCTATCACAGAGAAGACATGTCTACCAGGGAACAGTTCCCCCGCTTTAGTAATATCGAATTTGGCCAGGGTGCGCTGCACCAGTTTCTCCCCCATGATCGTCAGCCAGAGGACATTTGGGATGGGTAAGGCCAATGAGTAAAGCTTGGAAGTGCCTGTGACCCGCCTCAGCTTTTCCCAAGCCCAACTGGTGGTAGATACCGTCTGTATGTCTTTGGGATCTCTGGGTACGCCTCTGGGTAATACTGTAGACAGCTTCTCAGGCAGTACGAAATCTGCCTTGGGGCGGAGATATGGGATCCTAGCATCTGGGTGGAACCAAGCAAAGGCGTAGCTGCATTGGGCCACTAAGTAGTATAATTGAAAGTCGGGCACTCCAAATACCCCTCTTTCATATGGAAGGGTCAGTACTTGCCAACGCACATGGGGTTGCCTGCCTCCCTAGACTAAACTGATAAGATGCGAGCGCAGTGTTAAAAAGAATCTGTTCGGGAGGGGTATGGGTATGTTATTGAAGAGGTATAAAAATTTGGGAAGCACAACCATATTGATTAGTTATACTCTACCAGCGATGGACAACGGTAATCGCAGCCATCTCTCCACCTGAGCCTCGAGGGCATTGATTGCTTGTCCGTAATTCAGGGGGAGGATATGAGCTGTGTCCAAATGGATATAACTGCCTAAATACTTAACGGAGTCAGTGCACCATTCAAGTAGGAAATCACACTCCCACTGCAGTGTGCTTAAGGTTAAGGGAAATATAACTTACTTGCGCCGGTTGATGCCTAGGCCAGAATGTTGTCCAAATCTGGTTATTTCCCTTATAAGGGGTTCCAAGTTAATGCAAGGCTCGCTGACATAAAGAATAGTGTCATCGGCATAGAGTGAAACCAATAGAGGGCCAGTGATAAATTGGAGGCCCTTCTGTAAGTGTTTCTCCTGGAAATGCCGGATTAAGGGGTCCATGGCTAGAATAAACAATAACGGAGACAGGGGGCAGCCTTGTCGAGTGCCACAAGATAGACAGAAGGGGCGGGAGAGTGTACCGCTCAGGCGAAGTCTCGCTGTGGGGCGGTTATACAATAATTCATTGGTGGCAATAAATCCCTTAGGCATCCCCATGCGGCGCATGACAGACACAAAAAAGGGCCGCTCTAGGGAGTCAAACTCTTTTTCAGTGTCCAACAAAATGGTGGCTGCTGGGACCTCAGGGTTAATTCTATGGAATATCAAAAAAAGCGTCCTGAGATTCAGGGAAGTGGGTCGATGGCGGAAAAAGCCAGATTGGGCCGGGAAAATAATGAATTCCATCAGGAGAGACAAGCGCATAGCGAGAATCTTGGCCAGAATTTTATAGTCTAAATTTAGTAAGGACACGGGTTGGTATGACCCACATAGAGACGGGTCCCTACCAGGTTTGGGAAGGAGTATAATGGCAGCCTCACAAAGAGTAGGGGGCAGGATTTGCCTCTCAAGGGCCTCCGCATATACCTCAATCAGTTGAGGAGCCAGTAGGTCCTTATACGACTTTAAAAGTCCCCTGTAAATCCATCCAGACCAGGGGCCGAGGAGCCTCGAAGGGCCACGATGCCACTAATGAACTCGTCCTCTGAGATTGGTTCGGCCAAGAATTCCTGCATATTTTTCTCTAGATAGACCAATGCGATCTCAGATAGGTATGTTTCCTGCGCAGTGGGATCGCGTCCTACTCTAGAAGTGTACAGAGAGGTGTAATAGTCGAGAAATTCGTCACGGATCTCCGAGGTGTCTGTGAGTGTCTGATCAGTGGAGGACCTCAACTCAGTGATGTAGGCTTTGCTGTATGGGGGACAAAGCATCTGTGCTAGTACCCGGCCTGGCCGCTCACCTTCGCCATAACGGCGTGCAGTGTGATATTTACCTAAAAAATGTATCTCGCGAACTGCAGACTCCCTATATTTGGTGAGGAGGGCTAGTCGGCGCTTAGCTTCCTCTGGGTTAGAGCTGTTTATTGCAGCGCTATCAATGTCCCTCAGGTCTCGTTCCAGACGAGAAAGTGTCGCTCGCAGAGCCTTTAGTACCCCGGCATGTTTGGCAATACAGACGCCCCAAATATATGCTTTAAACCCTTCCCACAGAACTGCCCAGGAGTCAACCGAGCCGGTATTGAGGGCAAAGTATTCTTCAATGGCTTTGTGCACCTCAGAGTGAAAGAGGTCATCGTTGAGAGCTCGACTAGGAAATCGCCATTGTCGCTCGTATCCATCTGGTCTGGGCACACTAAGGAGGAGCTTAACTGGTGAGTGGTCGGATTATGTTCTCGGAAGGGTAGCGATTGATTGGTACCAGCAGGATATACCAGGGGAAACGAGTCAATAATCTATCCAAGTGTTGTGTTGGCCGGCATAATGCGTGTAGTCAGTGGTGGAAGGGTTGCGCTTGCGCCAAATGTTGAAGAGCGATAATTGTTCACAAAGATCGAGAAGCGCTCTGCGAGCATGCGGTTTAGTGGCAGGTGATTTAGCGGTGCTGTCTAAGGCAGGGTTTAGGAGCAAGTTGAAGTCACCCCCTACCAGCAACAGGACAGAGTCTAACTTTACAAGCTGGGCATGTAAGGAATGAAAATATTCCGGAGAATCAGTGTTCGGGCGTAAACACACACCAGGGCAACGCTGTGACCCATTAATGATCCTGTGACAATTGTGTATCTACCCTCGCTATCCCCAATAGTTGAACAAAGATTAAAGGGCACCCTTTTATGAATAAGAATCGCTGTGCCACGGGAATAATTGCTGAAGTTTGAAAAATATCTGTGTGTGCCCCAGCTGGAAGCTAAACGTGCAGAGTCAGATTTGGGCAGATGTGTTTCCTGCAACAAAGCAATGTCGATGTTATGACGTAGCAAATAGTGAATGATATACCTTTTCTTGCGGTTGTCATTAAGACCCCTGAAATTCCAAGACAGCAGGGACAAACCAGAGGGACCACTAACATCACCTAACTGAGCCATCTAATAGTCTTGACATATAGGACCAACATAATCAATAGTTGATAAATGTTAAATTGGGCAGCGAGCATAACTGTAAATAACTCCAAATGTCGGTACAAGGAAAGTTGTTCCCCCCACCCAACCTCGCCACAGAAAAAACGAGGCATGACCCACATCATACAACAAAACATGATATACCAAGGAACTTTGAGCTGGAATGAGAAATCCCTGTATCGGTATATCCATATCTCTAGAAATAGACCAACGGTGTACACCATGAGGGGTGGCAATGCCACGCCAGTCGACCAGCCACCTGAAACATTTCGTATTGATAAGCGTTATTATCCCAAGTTAGTTGTGTTAACAAAGGAACAATGTACCGTATGGTGAAATCAGCCAGTGCCTGCACTTGAAAAAGTTCCATGTTTGCATTGGAGCCGCTGCATAGAGGAGAGGACCTGTCCAAATCCACGATCGCCCGGTTGTTGTTTAGCTTATGCGCTTGGCAGAATTCCTGCACCTCAGTAGGGGTGTCGAAAATATGGGCCCGGCCATTGTCATCGACTCGCAATCTAGCAGGGTAAAGCATGCCATACTTCAGATCCAAGTTCCTGAGGGTAGCCTTAAACCCATTGTATTTCTGACGGGGCTCTTGCACCATGAGTGTAAAGTCCAGATAGAGCGCTAGTTTAGAGCCTTGCCATGTGGTGTCACCATGCTCCCTGGCGAGGTGCAGTGCAGTATCAGGGTCTCGGAAGTTCATGATATGTGCGATGATAGGTCTCGGAAGGCAGCCCGGATTGGGCCGGGGGCCTAGAGTGCTGTGAGCGCACTCCACCACAAACCCCGGGGTAAAGGACTCCCTCCCAAACATGTCAGCGAGCATGTTTCAACAAAGAGGTCAAGGCAGCCGGTGGCAGTGGTCTCCGGCACCCCTAAAATGCGGATGTTGTTGCACCTGCTGCTCGCTTCGAGGTCTTCGTTCTTAATCGCCACGTCCTTGAGGATGCGCTCTACACGCTCCAATCTTTTGAGGAACTGCGCAGTGCCATCCTCAATGTCCGATATGCGCACCTCTGCCACATCCAGACGCCTGTCGTGAACTTGAATTTTAGCCCCCAGGCTCTCGAGACGCTAGTCCAAGGTGTCGAATCGCCCGTCCAGTGCCCTAAAACCCGCCCTCATCTCCTGCAGTAGTGAAGATGATGGAGCAGAGGGGTCGTCAACGTGGTCTGCACCCTGACCACCATCCACCATGTTGGAGCTGCCCTCTGGAGCCTTCTCAACAAGCTTTTCAAAAGGGAGGGTCTTCTGCTTAGGATCTTTGCGGCCCATGCCGCTGTACAACCACACGAGAGGGGCGGCAGCAAAACGACCCCCGAGCTGTTGGCAGGTAGAAATAAGCCAGGATCCACAATCAGCGGGTGAAGAGGGGGAACAGAGGCAGGGCCCTAGGCACAGATAGAGCCGGTGAGTCGTTATTCTGAGCAGTCTTATAAGGGGTGATGATGGGCGCCCTGGAGAGCAAGCACCCTGACTGGCACTCTCAGAAGTATACGTTTGTCCAGAGTTTAATTTCAGCGCTTAGGAGAGCCGGGGCCCTTACATCGCCATGCAGCTGGCCGGGGGCAGGCAACTTATGGTGTGCAGGTAGTGGCATGCAGGCCAAGGCTCAGGGTGCAGATGTCCGCCTCCAACGGGAAGTGGTGCACTGTGATGGCGGCTGTCATGGGCCTTGTGCTGCAGAAAGCATCCAGAGCGCTAGGGCCCGACGGCCGCAGGGCGTACTGAGTGGGCCGGATGGATATGTGGTCACGCGGGGGGGCAACTGGGCTCCGGGAGCACTGGGTTTACTCTCGCCTCCTCCATGTTCCATACCTACAAGCGGCCGGGTTGCCGCCTCCCAGGCCCACCCGTGGGCCCTGTCCCCGCAGGGCCTCAGGGAAGAGTCAGGAACAAGTGGTGCAGCCCAGGTGCAGCCAAACGTGGCCACGTCCCGGCAGAGTCAGAGATTAGGCGGGGGTAGCGCAAAAGAGGAACTGTGCTCGGCACACTCACCACTGTGGTAGTAGTCCTCTCCAGTCGGGCACCAGTCTCCGGTCGGGTCCACCACTCAGATGCGCCATGTGGGGAAGGCCTCCGGCGTCGGCCGACACACGCTCCTCCCCATAACCTTCTGAGCACCGGGAAACCAGTTTAGGGAACATCAAGCAGTGATCAGATGGGATCGCTGTGTTCGCCACATGAGTAGCGATCTGATGGTGCCGAGCTGGGACAAATTACTGCCGCATATGTGGGGGATATCGCCGCTGAGCTATAATCGGCCGGCGGAGCTTTAACGCTGCGCGGCCATTTTGGTTGGCGGCTTGGCCACACCCCCCTGGAAGGTAACTTTTTAATCTAGTTCCCTGCTAGTGATAAAATGGTTGCTAGGATCGCAGGCTCTATTTATTCTTTAGTCTAACTAAACCTTTGATCCTATGGGACAATTGATCTTACCGGGTATTTTATTCATGAATTAACTTTTGTATGTAATGAATTGTGTAATGGTTTTATGAATTTTATTACTGTTTTTATACATGTGAACTTTTATGGTTTTACAGTTGTAAACTGAATAAAGTTGTTTGATTGATTGATTGATTGTTTGATAGTGTTCTTCTCTGAATGTTTTTAATTCCTATACCCTGACGACCATTAACATTGGTATTCCCCAGGGCCCCATCTCGCACATCCTCCTGCTTGTCTGCAGACAGAACTGGAGCAATATAGGTAGCCGCTACCCCTCTGGGCCTAGTGTTGTTTTCCTGAGTAGTTAGTCAGTCAATCTCATATAGTGTTTGGAGGGGAGCAAATCTATTGGATACGTCTATGTTGTAAGAGTGTTGTGCAGACTCTAGCATGGCCACACAAATTGCTCTTTGCCCCGTACAATAAGATGGCTGGTAAAAAACAAAACAAAGGGAGGACATTAATACCAACATGTGAAATATTCTTACCCCCTGTTCTGCAAATGATTTCTTCCACTTGAGGAAAATAAAAATCTATGAGGCCTATGTGTCCCCATGTGCCCCCCCCAAACGCTTATATGCACATACATGTAACCTATGTATTTCCCCTCCATGGCCTTTCTATCATGATGCTTATGCTATAACGTGGCCTGCCATCATCCAGTCTCCCATGAGAGAAACGACAAATCTGTATTGAGGCCTACACGTTTTTCATCATGTTTTCCTGCATTTTCATGAAGCCCATGTTTATGGCTCAGCCAGAGCCGAAAAGAGGTTTCATGCCTCAGAACGCTCTGAAAGCTACAGCTACGTATCCTTGGCCTTGCACACTTGGGCCTCAGCCAAAGGGGCCCCGACCGAGGTGCCGAGACAGTATTGAGCACGGTTATCTGCTTACTCTTACTGAAACCACATTCTTGCCTGGTGAAGGAGGAATGAACGCGACCCATCTGCAAGGAGGGAGCCCAGCCTTACTGTCTCTCTTTGTGAGATTGCAAAGCTCACGTCAGTAAAAAGCCCATAGCCCCCATGTAAGGCCTCTGCAGTAAATGAAGTAAATGAAGAAATAGATGCCACATCGGCTCTTGGTGATGAGCAACCTGTGTCACAAATCAGTCCCTGCTCCAGACATGGGATATCAGATAATACAAGATGTGCTGGTCGTCCTGACACTGAAGGCCTCACTCACTGAAGGCCTCACTTCCAGACTTGTCCGGTTGCATAGCAACCCTCCCCACGTCAGTTACACGTCATGCTCGAGTTGAGCACAAGTAAGGCAAAGTTCCAGTACAATTCCAGCAGATCACGCAACCCCCTCCAGGTATCCACCCACACATGACAAATTACCCATTATCATCAAGTGGACGCCCACATGGACGCCCACCTTCACGCCTACTTACACGCCCACATGCTCTTATCTCATTCTCTCTTGCTCTTTTGCTTACGTACAATTGAGAAATGTATATATACTGTACTCTGTGAATAATGTTTTGAGAATATTGAGAATACTTTTGAGTCCCTTTCCAGATCCTTTTTGGTGATGGTAATATTCTCCCTTTGACTCGAGTTATTGGAATAAAGCCCTTTATGAACCTGATACCACAGACTCAGCCTCTTGCTTTATGCATGATCTTATTTATATACTAAAAATTCTGAGAGCGTAATATTTTATTTACCACATAATGGCGCCCGAACAGTTACATCTCTTTCCCCACACGCCGGAGATGAAGGTCCAGTTTTGCCCCCTTCCATAGCCGTGACGGACTTCAAGCGCGCACGTCGCGGGTCTTCCCGCCAACTCCCTCAGGCCAACGAAGGGGACAGACTGCGACCAGGCATCCATACGAGGCGGTGAGGAACGCAGATTGTCCTACCCAGAGCCCACCTGCGAGAGAGCTGTGTCCGAGGTATACAGAGGCCCACCAGATTCCGAAGTTCCGAAGTATCCAAGTCACGAGTCGAGTCCAGTCCAGTCCAGTTTGGTCTAGTCCAGTTCAGTTCCGAGGCCTTCCGTTCCGTGCTACCCGGTGAGTACCGTTGCTGGTGAGGCAGTTAGACGTGCACATTAGGTTGTGCCGGTCAAGACGGGTTTGGGTACACAAATCCGGTCTGCACTGTTTCAGCAGTGTATCTGTACTGTTTAGCAGTATATCTAGTATGTCTTGCATATAATTCAGTATTCTCTAGTGTTAGTATTATGTCAGTAACTAGTTTCCTATTAGTTATCATCGTTCGTTAAATGTTAAATGTTAAATGTTTTAATATGTTTTAAAAATTGTGGTATGAATGAGTGTTCATTATTGTGTTTATTGTAATTTATTGTGTTCAAAATCAAGTAGCAAAGTTTAAAGATGCCGTTCTTTTCAAAATTAAGACAGATCAAAACTAGAAAAGGGGTACTCGAGGAAGCTGTTCCCATTCCACCTAGGGACACCCCAGGGTACTTTATGTACCATAAGCATGGCCTAGATGCCGTATTATTTCTTGATTTATGGGTGCACTACACCAAGGATTTACCAGAAAGTCAGAGGTGGCCCGCAGCTGGGACCTGGGATGCAGATTGCATCATGAGAGTAGAAGAAGAGTTATGGAAAAAGACAGCCAGACAGTCACAGAAAAATGCCATTGAATTATGGCGTAAAGAATTGCATAGACGCACAGAGAAAGCGCTCAGAAAAGAAGAGAAAAGTAGGGAGGATTCAGACAAAGCCCGAGAAAACGTATTAGTTGAGGAAGGTATCCGAGTAAAAGCAGAACAAGTAGACAGACAACGAAACACTCTTATGAAAGAGAAAATGTAGACCAGCTCGGAAGGATGCCATTGAGTTTTGGCGCAAGGAGTCACATAGGAGGACAGAGTAAGTGTTTCACGAAGCAGAGAGAAGTAGACTGGAGTCTGGAAAAGCCAAGGAAAAGATGTTACAGGAGGAAGTGGAGCAGGTAAAATGAGCGCAGGCTGACAGAGGAAGAAATACTGACGTTGCCGGTATTTATCCCGTCCTTTCAGAGGACCTAGCAAGAGTGGCCCCAGTAGAAGGTCCAGTTAGAGTGCCACCGCAAGTACCACGATACATATAATAATGATATAGTAGCCCAAAGGTTCTTGAGCCTCCCACCAAACGAACAGCGCATAGCTGGTGTTTTCATGGTCCAACATTTGATTACGTTGTTAAAAGGGACTTGAGAGGGGTGTAGCTAGGGTAATAGCAACACCTGTGATTTGATGACACCCCTAATGTACAAAGTGTTAACGAAAAAATAATTAGTGAAAAGTTTAGCTTGAAAAAGGAATTGTGGGTATTTCGAATTTGCAAATTGTTCAAGAATACAGGTTTGTGTTCTTGGTGGTCCAGTGAGCCAATGTGCTGGGTCAAGACGGTAAGATTATGACCCCCTGAGAGCAAATTGTATATAAAAATAATTTTTCAATTGGGCGAATTATTGCAGTTTTTATGGAATTGAGTAGTCTTTTTGTCTTTGACAGCTTCAGCATGAGGAGAAGGTGGGGGCTGTGTAGAGCAGAATGTGATACAGAAATCGGAGACAGATTCTGACCTTGTAGCCAGTGTAGGTGGGGGCCGGTGAGAGGAGCGGAACAGAGGCACTGCTTAGAAAGCTTCTCTGACATCGCATCTGTGTAATGCCTGCAGCCGGAGAGCCTTGGGGGCCAGGAGTAGGAAAAACAAAAAAGATGGCTGGCAGCCCAGGCTCAGGCCGCGCTGAGGGGCTATTTTTAGCTTCTCTGATAAGACAGGGCAGCTGAGAAATGTAAGTCGAGAAAGATTCCCTTGGTCTATTCTGTGCTAAACCAGTGCCCCGGGGAAATGTCTATGGAGAAGATTTGTTTTATTTTTTAGCAAATGTTATATTGCTTCTGGCCAGAAAGTAAAATGTTGCTCTTGCTTGGAATTTTAAGGGCTATATGCCTATATAAAAACGATTTTCAAATTCAGACATTTTTTAATTGTGGCCACAAGCTGCCACCAGTTGCATTGGATAAATGATCCAGTGGTTAAAAGTCTGTGAGGAGAGATGAGAGGTGCGTCTTCGTCTGGGACATTAGGGTACATTGTGTTGACGAAGATGCATAGCTCATTTTTATAAAAAAAAAAAAAACAGGTTCGTGTGTTCTTCGTTTTTGATTATTCTTGCTGATTCTGTGTGTCAGACTTGACACGGTGATTTCAGATGGGGGTGTCGAGGGCAGGTAAATCAATTATTGATTATAAGCCTGACAAATTAAGCAGGCCAGAGTGTTCGCCTCTGAGCTGTAGGTACTATAATTGCGCATCGCTGCTCATTTATATATGTTAGTGTAATTGTCTATGCTTTCTGTGCTTGGTATACTGATGGCTTGGCATATGTATTTTATATATGTTTTGTTTTTGTGTTGTATTGACCAGTATGTTTGGCATTAATACAAGTTCTCCTGGGCGTTACAGAGATGGACGTGACGACGTATATCTTTGCGCTGCGCTTGGCTGGAACTTGTTCACAATTACTAAATTTCACAGACATGATATTACCTTTATCATGCTGTCAAAATAGCGGACAACACGTTATCAGTGTATGTCTAATTGGTATTGGTGATGAATAAAAGAAGAAAATAGTTATGCAAGACTTAAATATGTATCACATGACTGCCTTTCTCTTATAGACAGGCAGCCTCGGTCATATGTTTCCAGATTGGACATTAAGGAACCATTATGATCTATGCACTCGCATCTTACCTCTTGAACGGCCTGTTTTAAATAAGGACTGCCACCCCAGAGTGACAAATGAGGCTCGGTATTTAGGGTAATGAGAAAATATCTGACAGGATTTCCTTTTTAAAGTTTGCTTTAGTAAGCTCATTCTTGTAAGTGGTGGCCCCAAAAGTTGACTTGTTTTTAAATTAGGCTGTTTATTGTATAGGTGGAAATTATTGCAAAATGACTGATTTCTTTAGCAGATGAATTATTAATTATCAACATTAACAACTGTTCTTAAACTTGGTTTTCCGAATATTTAGGTAATTTAGCATTCCTATTAGGGCCTCCTAGCATTAATATTGACTTCAGGTTGGTGTAGGTTCATGTAATAGGGACATTTGCATATGAGATGTCATTTGGCCAGCTTATGAGCTAACACAATGAGGTTTGTACATTAATTTGAAGGATTTCTCGCCGTTTCAAATACGCTGTGTATCTCCTATAATTTTGCTTACGCCCAGTAGCTACACACAGGGATTAATAGTGTTGACAAGACACAGGGTTTGATAGTGTTTGACAGCAGTGAAATCTGTTTCAGATTTCCTCCTGTCAAAAAGGGGGGGAAGGAGGAGAATATTGGCTTTCTGCTGGCCCCTGAGGAGGTTCGCTTCCCGCTAGCCCCTTAAGAAATTAAGCCCCTTAGAAATTAGCCCCCTTAGAAATTAAGCCGAGGAAATAGGTATGGTGCTTTCCCCTTTTTCTCATGTTTTATTGTGATCTTTCAGGGGAATTAGTCCAAGCCCCTAATACAGCTTCTACTAAAGTCCTCCCTTGGACACAAGAACACACTGTGGCATTTGAAGAATTAAAGAGAGCTTTATGTCAAGCACCAGTTTTAGCAAACCCTGATTACAACAAATCGTTTATGCTTTTTGTGACAGAGCGGGATGGAACAGCACTATCTGTCCTAACACAAGATCATGCAGGAAAACACGAGCCCTGTGCTTATTTTTCTAGTACATTAGACCCAGTAGCACAGGCTTTGCCTGCGTGCCTAAAATCAGTTGCAGCAACGGCCTTAGCCATAAGACAAAGTGACTCGATAGTGCTGGGCCACCCTCTGACAGTACAAGTACCACACGCAGTAGAGGTTCTCTTGAACCGGACACAAACACAACACCTGACTGTAGCTAGACTGACAGGCTATGAGCCAACGTTATTTCAACCACACATAGAGATCAGACGATGCAACATACTGAATCCTGCTACCCTTTTGCCCTCCAGTACAGAAAGCGTTTCACCACACGACTGTGTTGAAGTAATACATACCGTGACTAAACCAAGACAAGACTTGACAGACGTTGCACTCCCAGACCCCGACCTAACACTATAAGTTGACGGCTCATGCATGAGGACAGGGGTGGGAGAATTAGTGGCAGCATATGCAGTGACTACTGATACTGTAATAATAGAGACTAAAAGAATAGACATATTGTCAGCACAAGCAGCAGAGCTCATCGCCCTGACACAAGCGTGCATAAGAGCTAAGCACCTGAGAGTAAACATTTACACCGATTCTGTGGCGAGAAAGAGGTTTCTTGACCTCTCATGGGGCCAAGATACAGCATGGCCCCCTTATTCAAGCCCTACTGGAAGCAATACATTTACCAACAGCCATAGCTATCCTAAAATGTAAAGCACATACTAGAGCCACAGATACCATTTCCCAAGGCAATGATCTGGCAGACCGAACAGCTAAACAGACAGCTCAGACCCCACTAGACATGACAAAATCACAGATATTATCACTGTCCAAAGCCATGACAGTTAGGGATCCTTCCAAGGATGTACAAGACATACAGACACATGCTACTATGGACGAATTAAAGAAATGGTCGGAACAAGGAGGGGTACTGACTGATCAGGGTTGGATGAATAAGGGCAAATCCACATGGTTTCTTCCTGATTCGATGGTAGTGATTATAAATACCGCACATAGTCCTGCACACTTAGGAGAGAAAGCAATGATAGATAGCTTACAGAATATATGGTTCAACAAGCACCTGCGTGCAGCAGCGAAACAAAAGGTCAGAACATGTATGATCTGTTGCCAATTCAATCCAGGTAAAGGCATTCCGATGGAACAAGGTGGATTCCATCCACCTGACCACCCTTTTGAAGTGCTCCAAATGGATTATATCCAAATAAACAGATGTAGAGGTTACAAATATGTCCTGGTACTAATGAAGCAGGTGTCCCTTCTGTTAGGGTATACCTGGAAATTCCATTGTGTGCGACATCCTGAAGCAGCAGGCCTTGTAGAAAGACATAATCGGACATTAAAAATTTGCGCAGACAAAGGTGTAGATTGGATGGTAGCCCTGCCGGTTGCCCTCTTTTACATGCGAATGGTAGCCCATTCTAGAACAGGCTTATCTCCCTATGAAGTGGTCTTTGGTAGACTACCAAATATGTGGGGCACTCCAATGCCTAAAAGATTACTGATGTTGATAGTAACATGCTGACAGATTACCTGGCTTCCTTGATGTCTGCACTACTCTCTTGTTGTTCGCAGGTTGCTGCCGCCTTCCCTGACAACACCCAGGTCAAAGAATACTCCATTGCTCCTGGATGGAAGGCGCCAAAGTCAGTGCTCTGGACCACGGGGACGGCCGTTAAAGTCAAAGGGCGGAAAGGATGGTTGCACCTTCACCACTCTTTTACAAAGGAAAGACTTTGAACACCATTTTCTAAGAGGAGACTCCCCAGAAGTTTTCACAAAGCTAAACTTTGATCTAAAAAGTCAGAACCCGTTTGATCAATTAAGTCCACTAGGTGGTGAAGCGGTTGAACATGTATTCTGGCTTGCATAAGATCTTGGACAATAACATTGATAAAAAAAAGCAAGATAAAAAGCAAATACTGTAAAATATTACGTGGTAGATGTATAGTGACTGTAATTTTTCTATCTCTTCTGTGCATCACGATAATATGTATCAGCTTAACACTACATGCTATTTTTCCTCCTATTGCCTCACTCTTATACTCCTCCACTAATGATACCATAAAGCACACATTTAGTGATCTGCCATCCTATGAGCTATCATATCGACTTGCCTTACGCAACAATACCTTTATTCAGATGCTGCACCATTCACATCAGACTAGCAATGCTACAGACTGCTGGGTCTGTGGCCGATTTCCCCCGTATCAGAAGGTAAAGGGAGTGTTGCCTCTTTTTCCTTTTCCGTTCTCCCATGATGGTTCTTGCGGAGCATGGTTTGCCTTAATGACATCCATCAACGGTGATGCCAAAGAATACAAAGCAATAACAAGGCTCCACAAGATTGCCCAAAACATACATCAAGACCCAGGCACGTGGACATGGTCCGGTTGGCTCTGGGGATTAATATCGGCTTGGGGATGGAAAGTGTTGACCGTCTGTGGGTTGATACTATTAATGATATTCAGTTGTTGCCTATGTCTGCAGTGTGGCCCGGCCATTTGTGGCCTGTGTGCTACTGCATGTGTTCCACATCCCTATTTACAAAGCATTGAAAATGGAAAAATAATGCTGCAAGAACAGATCGACTGTCTCATGAAAATAGACGTTACATAGGGGGTTCACTAGGGTACAAGGAGGGAATGAGGAAAATAAAAATCTATGAGGCCTATGTGTCCCCATGTGCCCCCCCCAAACGCTTATATGCACATACATGTAACCTATGTATTTCCCCTCCATGGCCTTTCTATCATGATGCTTATGCTATAACGTGGCCTGCCATCATCCAGTCTCCCATGAGAGAAACGACAAATCTGTATTGAGGCCTACACGTTTTTCATCATGTTTTCCTGCATTTTCATGAAGCCCATGTTTATGGCTCAGCCAGAGCCGAAAAGAGGTTTCATGCCTCAGAACGCTCTGAAAGCTACAGCTACGTATCCTTGGCCTTGCACACTTGGGCCTCAGCCAAAGGGGCCCCGACCGAGGTGCCGAGACAGTATTGAGCACGGTTATCTGCTTACTCTTACTGAAACCACATTCTTGCCTGGTGAAGGAGGAATGAACGCGACCCATCTGCAAGGAGGGAGCCCAGCCTTACTGTCTCTCTTTGTGAGATTGCAAAGCTCACGTCAGTAAAAAGCCCATAGCCCCCATGTAAGGCCTCTGCAGTAAATGAAGTAAATGAAGAAATAGATTCCACATCGGCTCTTGGTGATGAGCAACCTGTGTCACAAATCAGTCCCTGCTCCAGACATGGGATATCAGATAATACAAGATGTGCTGGTCGTCCTGACACTGAAGGCCTCACTCACTGAAGGCCTCACTTCCAGACTTGTCCGGTTGCATAGCAACCCTCCCCACGTCAGTTACACGTCATGCTCGAGTTGAGCACAAGTAAGGCAAAGTTCCAGTACAATTCCAGCAGATCACGCAACCCCCTCCAGGTATCCACCCACACATGACAAATTACCCATTATCATCAAGTGGACGCCCACATGGACGCCCACCTTCACGCCTACTTACACGCCCACATGCTCTTATCTCATTCTCTCTTGCTCTTTTGCTTACGTACAATTGAGAAATGTATATATACTGTACTCTGTGAATAATGTTTTGAGAATATTGAGAATACTTTTGAGTCCCTTTCCAGATCCTTTTTGGTGATGGTAATATTCTCCCTTTGACTCAAGTTATTGGAATAAAGCCCTTTATGAACCTGATACCACAGACTCAGCCTCTTGCTTTATGCATGATCTTATTTATATACTAAAAATTCTGAGAGCGTAATATTTTATTTACCACACACTAATTGTGGAGTTTTAAAAGTAGGAACAACACAATCCCCCTGGAAAATGTTCCTATCATTGCCCAACCAACCAATTCACCTAACCATGTTAAAGTCATCAAACAATTCATTGGCCAGCCTGTATTGCTCCCCAGCCAATGTAATGCCTTATTTCATAGAGAGACCCAGGTTTCCTTTTCGCTCGGGCACAGGCTTGGAACATTGGCCAAAATGACTGTGTATGGGGTGGCGACTGGTGGTAAATTTAGGCAATTTAAGCATTCTAAGGTTTCCACGTGAGAAGAGAGGGTGAGTGGGGCTCTATTGGATGGCACGGGAAGATGGCCCTCCGTAGTGCTGTTTTTATTCCTTTCAAACGCTAGCTTACCTGTTGGTCCATAACTGTTATGAAGGGGTCTTAAGGAGCTAGCTGGAGGTTTAATATGTGGCCTATTCCCCTGAGCTCCTGGGCCATCGCTAAGTGGTGTCAGAGGTTTAGAAGGATTGTCAATTCTTGTAGTAATGGCCGTGGGTGGGGCTCTTAGTAATTTTTGATTGTGTATAATACCCTCCTGCTTACTAGTAGTCTGTACTCTAAGCACTTTCTTTAGTCTATCCTTGATCTTGCTCACCCTGTCTATCAAGCTGCTTAGGATCTCTATCAAATAGATCTCTAAATTTGTTACTAAAGTGGTTAAGTTCCCAAGATCACTGGGGGGTGCACGGGGCTTCTTCTTTGAGCGTGGGTTTTGGTCTATGCAGGGTTGAGTCAAAGTTTTCTCACTTTTAGGCAGTAGTTTCCTGGTGTATGATTTTAAAGGCCTAGAATCATGGGGGTTTATTTGCATTTCCCACGTTACAGTCTCAGGGCATATGATTTTCTCAGGGTTACAAGGTCTTTTTGGAGGGGGCTGAGTTTCCGACTCCAAGTCACTGCCTGATATATAATCGGAAATATGCTGAGTACACCCATTATGAGATGACCCCCTCCCTGATAAGACTAGTAGTATCAGTTGTACAAGCCCACGTAACCTCAGTGACATTTTCTTTTTATTTTTCCTTAACTAGTGTCCCCAACGAGTCCAAGTTCAAGGTCTCTTTGACTGTGGAAATTTGCTTTTCGATAGCTCACACTGCCCCTGTAAAATACTTAAGTAATGTCAACCCAGCCGCCCCCTTGGCCTTACTCGGTAATTGTGTTGATTGACTGGCCGTTGTCTTTCTTTTGCCCATCCTTCGACCTGTGCCTTAATTCGGGCTTCACCACACTAAAATATGCTTCTTCGTCCCGATAATCAAATTGGGAGACAACAATGCAAGCACAATATCAATAATATGAGTCTCCGGTGTTTAACAGCTCTCAAGAGTCAGTGCTTGGCTGACAGTATTAAATTTGGGCGTACTTGCTTAGTCCTTTCCGGTCAGACTCTCCTTGGCAGTACACACTCCAGTTGCCACGCGTACAAGCCCGACCACACGACCAAGAGGATGGGCCCAGCCCTGCCTCCTTCGGTCTCTGACGGGCTAAGACGGGTACGTCTTGGCCTGGTCTTCGCCTGGGCCGAGCCCGGGCAAGCCCTGCACGCGTCCTGTGCTGCGGGAATGTAGCAAAGTACTTATGGCGTTCGTACACCGAGTGCCCCACCTCCGTAGCCAGCAAGGGACCGGAATAAAGTGCTGCCTGCAAGGTCTGAGGGTCCGCATGCAAAGTGACGGTGCTTAAGGCTTCCCGCGTTGCGGGAGTGCAGCAAAGAACTTATGGTGTTCCTACGCCGAGTGCCCCACTCCATAGCCAGCAAGGGACCTGAATAAAGTGCTGCATGCAGGGTCTGAGGGTCCGCAGGCAAAGTGACGGTGCTTTTGGCTTGTAGTCATGAATGAAGTCTGCCAGCACCAACGGCAACCACAACGTTTACCCAGAAACCTTTTCCTATGACCTACTGGTAGGCATTCACCTGGGGTCATGTGGTCTGGCGCACAGTTGGGGAAATACTGGTCCTAATGCCCTGATGAGTTTGCCAATATGTTTTTGTGTGGAAATGGAACATGTCGGCAGTTCACATCAAAATGGCCTAAGCATGCAATTTTGTTTTTAATCATGAGCATAGGCATAGAATGATGATGTGTGTAATATGCTGTATTTGACTCATTTTAGTGTTTTTGTAAGGAAGACAGTATTGTCATTTCTTTCTTAATGAGGACCGACAGGAGGTTGATGTTTTTTGTTATAAAGAGAAATCACACACAGTAAGCACCATTAGCTTCAGACACAGTGTTGGTTCCTCCTGTTAATATATGAAAGTGGCCGATGATGATAAAGCGAGCAAGGTGGTGAGTAATAACCAACCAGCTCATGGCGGTCCCTTACGTGAGACACTTCCTATATATTATATATTTTTATGAGTTTTTTGATTCGTATGTCCAGTGACACCAGGCTTGAAAACAGTATCACACCTGGGCACAGGGTCTGACTCTGAACTGCTACTAGAGCTTGACCTCTCCCTCATAAAGACTTTGGGTTGAGAGTGGTGCCCTAGAATGATATATATTTTGTGTGACAAATATCAAGGACTGTGTTGTTGGTTTGGCTTTTGAGTGGCGGGCGCCGTGATAATTCTTTAGTCCCTCTGTAGCTCCTTTTCTTGTATGATCTCTAGTGTTACCTGTCTTTCAAAAGAACCTGATTGTGGCACATTACATAATATATAAATCTATTTTAACTTTACATGACTTCCTTTACATCGAATAACCATATGAAACTATGGCAGAATATTACAAACCAAACCTGAAATGGCTAAGCAATCTTACTTACTATTCTGTTATGTAATTACGCACTCAATGTTGCCCTCCGACCCCCCCCACCCCAAACAAATACCAATTCAATGCTTGTTTTTTTGCTCCTTCCAATCAATGAGAATTTATGAATGCAGAAAATGTAAAATGAATATGGAATCTCTGCTGTGAAAATATACACAGCAGTGAGCAGCTTTTACTTTCTTGCACATATTTGGGCCCAGATTTAATAATCTTTCATGCAACGCAGCACAGCACCTAATTTGCTGTGCTGCGTTGTACAAGAGGTAACACAGAGCAGAGCCAAATTTTCTAAAACTGGCCTGTTGCTGCTGTAATCCCCTATGCTGGCACACAAACAAGGCTGTCTTGCGTGACATATAGCCTCACACCATGGTGCAAAGATGAGTGTGGGTTGTCTAGCATAGAATTTGTACTGAAAGCATACCTTTCAAGTACAACTTCTTATGCCTAACCTTAAATCCACTTGGAAGGTTCCAAAACATTGTATGTGTGCTGTGCACTGCAGTGCACATGCTATGCATTGGTGCTTTGACGAAATGAACATATAGCTCATTGTTTGCACCTGCTTCAACTACATGTTATTTTTCATGCAAACTCCCAGTCTGGTTATCTTAAAAAATTAGGTTTACATTAATCTTCCCAAATAACGGCCACATGACTCAAAGCATCACAGTGCTGTTTTTGAGCTGAGAAAACTGTACGTTTAAATTGCAAAACAACTTTTTTCCTGGATAGTAAATACCCATACTGCTTTGCATTACTTTGAAGTGCTTTGCGCCAGCCTTAGTGCATCTGGGCCTTGGTCTTAAGGAGTTCAAGTTAAATCAATATCAAAGGAACTTTTATTTTTTTATCATTTAGTAGGCCCATGCAAATAGACTCCTACTTCTTTGTGCTAAACCCAAAACACCACCTGAAAGCAGAAATCTCTTTGCATCTTACTGTACATTCTGAACCGCAGGTAATTTCAAATTGAATACATCAAAAAGCTTGCTTTATGTTTTTGCAATAATTTACAAGTTCTCAATTATTCTACATGTCTGCAACCATGCTATCTTTCTCACCGGTATAAGAAAGACACCAAGGCCCTCATTACAAGGTTGTTGGAACATGGTGGGGTACAGAGGCACAACTAGAGCCAAAATTCGGAGGGGGGGAGTAAGAAAAAACTTCCGGGGGGGGGGGCTAATCCTTCCAGCTATAGTCAGAGTGGAGATGCAGGGGCTATAGAAGGGGTGAAAAGACAACAAAGCCTCATTAACAAGCAAATGGTCTTTTAAAGACTTGTGAAGTACTCGGGTGCGGCTGTGTATGTGCCCGGGAAGCTGTCCCAGCCTGGGCTGCCACACACGACGGGGGGGCTGAAGCCCTTTGAGCCCAATGGCCGTTGCGTGCCTGGTGGTGTACTTACCACATGTGGTAAATACCTCCTATTCCGAGTTTCCAACATGAAACCGAGGCATGACTTGCGGAAACTGTTTTTAACACACCGAATTCTGCATGTTTTCACTTTTTTCCCCAGCCTTTGTCTCCGATAAATTACAGCAGGTTTAACCAGCTGGAATTAATCAGGGGCAAACTACGTAGGTGTGATAATTATCATACAACTCCTAAATCTGTTCTCTGTGTAAACACGTGTTTGCAGAGGGATCTGAACTTAGCCGTGGACTCATAACGAGGGCCTATGGGTTTAAGATTGTTACTGGTAGGGGGTCTACCCATGGTCTAACTATGTATTATAGAGAACAGAGTACCTTCTGCATTACTTTAAAAGGATTTTAGCATGTGATCTGGGTATTCCATGACCT
The DNA here is from genome assembly GCF_964204655.1 of Triturus cristatus. Taxonomy (NCBI): domain Eukaryota; kingdom Metazoa; phylum Chordata; class Amphibia; order Caudata; family Salamandridae; genus Triturus; species Triturus cristatus. Next base: position 801,558,981 of record NC_140591.1, read on the forward strand.
TATAAAGGAGAGGGCCTGACTAGCCTCCAAAATCAGCCCTGGCAACAATGTCCAAGCCAGACCCACTCTGCATGAAGCCACAGCTGGAAAGGAGCAAGGGCGGTTCCTCAATTTGAACGGAGGAGAATATGCCCCACAAGCATCAGAGTTGAAAAATAAAACAATAATAAACTTTTTTTATTACCATTTTATTTTTCAGCAACCTGTCCTGAGCTAAGTGTCAGTACGGAGCGGTGCCAGTGCCGTCGAGTGCCAGAAACAGGGAGCTATGCATTTTAAAATGTGCATGTCTCTTTGGCCGGCCGTCTCGCGCCAGACAGCCAGACATGCACATTTTAAAGTTCTCTAACCTAGCTGTCTTAAACAGCTAAGTTAGAGAAAGAGCAAGCCTCCAGTGCTCTCAGGAGTTCGGGGAGAGGCCGGGTCTGTCTGGGTCTGAGCACCAGCAGTTATTTTCAGGGGGCCTCGAAATGAGTCACTATCGGGCTCTATTTTCGGGCCTTGCAGAAAATTTATTTTGCTCTAGCTGGAATTGCCAGGATAGACCCTGAGGCCACTGAACTTTTTATCATATGATGCGGGACTGTGGGGAAGTATCACAGTTTAGGACAAAAAGTCCTCTCTTTAATTAATGACTTTTCAGGCACCTATCTCCGAGTCATTCTGAGCAAAGCTTTGTTAGTCGGGTAAGTAATCTAGAACTGAGGATAATAAAACAAACTTGACATTTCATAGATTTAGCGCCATATTTTTGGTAAGCGTAAGATTGCGATCCTGCAACCAGCCTCCAAACACACACAGCCGCACCCAAGTACTTCACAGGTCTTTAAAAGACCATTTGTTTGTTAATGAGGCTTTGTGATTTTTCACCCCTTTGTAGAGCCCCTGCAGCTCCACTCTGCCTATTGCTTGAAGAATTACCCCCCTGAAAGGTTTTCTTAGCCACCCCCGCAATCCCCCACCCCCAACCCTTGAAATTTGGCTCTACTTGCACCTCTGGGGAGGGTGTATGGCGCGTTATCCATACACATCTTTATTTAGACTATGCCCCTACTTGGATAGGTCACACCCCTTGAAGAGGTTTGACCCGCCCCTTTTAGAGCACCCCCAGTTTTTTTCCCATTTAAAGCCCTGGGTAAGTCTCTTTTAATAAGTATTTATTTATTTTTTGCTCCCCACCGCCCTCGGTACAAGCCAGCCGCCGTTGCAAAGTAGCCATGGAGGCTTTCAGAGTTCAATGATGGCAGCCCTACGTTGCAGCTGTGAAAGCAGCCCCGAGCTTGCAGCTCTCTGGCAGAATGCAGTGGCCACTCTGGTGGCCCCGATAACGGAGACTGGATTTCGGCCTCTTTCTTTCATATTGTTACTGAACTCCTTATTAGCTGGTTATAGCCGAATACTGTGCAGGGTATGTGATCATATTAGCTTTGATACTATAGTTCTCTTTATTATTAGCATTATTATCAAAAATAATATTATCACTGAACGTAGTAGCAGAAACAGCTCTATGAGGGACCCAAAATATGACACAAATGATACCTCTCCAATTTGCTGTGTGAGCGTTCATATGAAACAGAGAAGGTTTTGTCAGGTATTTCACGTTCGCTAAGACATCATCCCTTAAGAAGTCTATGAGGTTTTGTAACGGAAACCCAGAGTTGATAATTCACACTGAAATATAGACGCCGGAGGCTCATTTCAAATAGGAAAGTGAAACGTGGAGCCACTAACAGACTCGTAGCTTCATGTTAGCAGACACCGCCTGACAGAGTCACAAACGCACACCTAACACAGCCATCTCCAGCGCAGTTAATTCCTTTGGCAGCGTCCTCGGTGATGGCAGTAATGCTACCTCCTATGCTTATTGAAAGGCTTACGAAGACGACGTCTGCAAATCGAAGATAAGCGACATCGCCTTCACTGTACAACAAGCATGCAGAAATCAGAGCATGCGCACTTGGGCTATTAGAGCCGGGCTGTGTGGGGGATTATTTTTCACTTTGATTGAGCGTGGGTGTTCCAGGCTGGCTCGCTCACTCATTGGCCAGCCAGCCAAAGCTTAGCCTAACGCCAAAAACAGCAAGGGGGCAGATGCTGTCAGAGCTGAGATAAGCTGTTGGAGCGCGATGCCTTTGGATAAAATGGAGTTCCGGGAGGCTCAACCCACGTGCTGAACGTTAAAGCACGAGCTGAGAAAGTTAATTTGCTACAGTTCCGCATGTTGTGGGGTGCGTTTGTCGTTGTCTTCTAAACGATTCTTAATACAATAACATATTTCCCCTTTACCTGAATGTGAAACGCAGTCGACTTCTTTTGCAAAGCACTCTAATGACCTTGTGCCAGGTTTGTGCTATAAAAAAACTACATAAAAAAATTCACGCTCAATAAATACTTAAATAAATAAATAGGAAAAAGTTTGCTCGGACAATAATAAAAAGCAATGGGTACCAAATTGTTGGCATCGAATTGTTTTGTCAGGATGGGAAACATGCAATTAGAGACCAAGAAGAAGGCTCTTAAGGCAACATTGCCTGAAAACTGTGAATATATAAAATTGTGATATCAAGAAATTATAAAATATCTTAAGTAGCTCACTGAATTGAGGCCCAGGTTTACCAAGATATGTGTGTTGCACTGCAAGAATGGTAAAAACCAAAATCCCCTCCCCCTCACAAAACCAAACATAGAGTTAGTCCAAAACCTAGCATAAGTGTGTAGAAGCATCTAAGGTGTGACATAGCAGTTTCATTTGGAGCTTACCTGAAGTGCTAAGCAGGAACTGAAAAGATTGTCAGCTGAGCAGCGGCTCCTCTCACCCTCAGGACCCCAGTTGCTGGCTATGTGATTGGGCTATGCCCAGACTCACATTAAAAGATCTTCGTCCTTCCCTCTCACTTTGCACAGCAACATAAGTTAAAGGTCACCTGATCTATAGAGCTAGTATTTCTATTGGCTCTAGGGCTTAGGGTTTGGGCTGCTATTAGTTTCCAAGTGTAGAGTTGCTGTTGGCTCTAGGTCTTAGGGCTTCCGTTCCAGTTAGTTCCTAGGGCTTGGGTTTCTGTTTGCTGTAGGGTTTATGGCTTGGGCTCCTATAAGTTCCTAGGGCTAGAGCTCCCATTGGCATAGGTTACCTGGTCACTAGAGCTATTTAAGGCATCCAGCATTGGCAACCAGGTAAAGGGTGGCATGGTAAGAGTGTTGCCTGTTTGGGCCTGGAAAGGGCCAGAAACTTGCCCAAAAACATATGCATAACGAGTAATATCTCCTCCACATAAAAGGTAAAATAATTATGTGCTCCTGCGGTAAACCCCAGTCCTTGTTCCACTCTCATAACCTCTACACAACCTTACAACATATCACAATATCTTATCACTTTTTCAGACAAACATGTAGCCATGGTCACATTCTTCCTATCCAAACACCCTCACTGTTTTAAGGTCTCGCCTGACCCAGCGCATGCGCTGGTCTGGCCAGACTTATTGAGAGGGCTCCAAAAAGTGCTACCAGGCCAGCCTAGAGCTACAGGGCATGTGCGCGGCCGCTTTGATGTTTGATCGTGATCACGATCACTTTCACTTTCGCGGCCGCACGGCCGCTATGCATAGCCAATAGGTCTCGCTTTTGGGACCTTATAAGTATTTAGTTATGCAACTGTTGCATGGCTAAACACTTAAAAGGTCCCAAAGGCGAGACCTATTGGCTATGCCAATGCTTGTTTAACACATTCTTTTATGAACAAACTCACATCCATACCCTCTGTCCTCTCAAACTGCTACTCTAAGTAATTACTGTGGCCGTCTTCACCTACCTCACTCACTTCCCACACACTTACATCCCATTCCCTTCTATATCTTCCTGCGCCCTCTTAATCCAATCTTACTCCTCACACAGCATACTAACCACACTCCTAAACACTTTCCGCACATCTACTCTATCCATCGTAACAACCACAGCTCACAGTACCTATTTCAACTCTTATAAACCCTCCCTCCACTTAACACTAACATCTAATATAACAAATCTAATATACAATACTACCTCAACTATTAACATCACCTCACACCCCCAAATCTCAATCTCATATACACAAAACACATTCCACATGTAGTAACATCCACCAGCAATCCTAATTTAGCAGCATAACCAACCTTACCATTGGAAAAGATCACAGACCTCCCTCACTGCGCAAAAATCCATTCTCACACTCTCCCCCTTCATTTCAAACCTTAATCACTCAAAACAACTCAACACTACTCAACCAGGCATGAACCAACTCATCCACAACTTTCACAGTTACCTATCAATGACTCTCATCAACTGCTGATTTTAGAGCACTTAAATTAAATCCCCACATTCCACCACCACCCCTTATTCATACCCCTTCTACTTTCAACAAACGAAATAGAAAGACACATTCCACTACATCACTCAAACTTCACATCACCCATACTACATCACAACAGAACTTATCTCTGTTTTAGCACATTACTGCAACAAAATACTTATGACTGCCTCACTAGCACAATCTGATTCATAATCTCCCACCCTTAAAAACCCCAAAATTAATCATCACAATGGCCAGCATAAGTCCTTGCCAACCTCTCACCCCACATTTGTGGCCGTCTCAAAAGGACAGCAATTTGACAAGCATTGGTGACACCTAGTAGGTTGTGGGGAGAAGATTCACAAATAAAGGATACCTGCTTGTCACCAGTAGTGTGCTCTCCCTCAGATGATTGAGAGAAGACCGGAGAAGCACCTTATTGGAATAATGTGCGGGAGATTGTGCAGAGAAACCTGTGATGTGGGGGCTGTGTTTAAGTGTGTGCTACATGTTTTCACAATTCATTTTTAGGCTCACAGACTGATTTTGTGATATTTCAAACAATATCCACCCCTACATTGCCAAATCTCAGGGCCTATTTGGATGACATAAACATATGGACACAAACATGCAGACATATAGAGTATGGTGCCATCAGGTATGTGTGAGAGAAGACAATCTGTTAACCAATTCTAATAAAGATATTCGCTCCCTCTGAAAAGACCAGTTATTCAACTTACAGGTGTGTACCATCCGTCTACTCTGTGGTGCAGTTCCGGAGTTGTTGCACTGCTTGAAGCAGCTGTTGATTTTGCATCAGGTGGTGGAGGAGACAACAACTCAGGGGCTTAAAAATGAAATCAGTACTATATAGTAGTTGTTAGACCCGGGATCCCTGGTTGGCTGAGGCCAAGTAGGGACCCGCGTTCCAATGTTAGGGAAAGGAAGGTCACCTTCTTAGCTAGCCCCGCTCACCCCCTCGGTAGCTTGGCATGAGAGCCAGGCTTATCTTCAAGGCAAATGTGCAACCACTCTCACAATAATCCAATCATGACACCACAAATAGACTCTGCACGAGTTTTATAAAACAAGTATAAACTTTATGTAAAAAGATATACGATAAGACCACACAATATAAAACCAACATATGAGGTTGTGTAATATTTTTCCTGGCTGGTTGACGGTTGTTAGGCCAGCCAGCCCTTGTAAGTTCTGGCAATGTCAATGAGCACTTCTAAACATTCTTCTGTAGTCCTAATATAATGTCATACAGTTCGTAATGCTAGAATCAGGCACTTTTGCAATGTAAAAATACTGTAATGCATAACGTAGCAATCAGACACTCTGCAATGAAAAGAATGCAATGCGTAATGCAAAAATCAGGCACTGTGCAAGATAAAATAATGCAATGCGTAATACAACCACCAGATATGTCATTCTGCAAGAATAAGGCAATGCGTATACACCAATCAGGTAATTCGTTATGCAGGAATAATGCAATGTGTAATACGCTAATCGGATAGTTCATTATGCAGAAACAAGGCAATGCGTCATACGACAATCGGGTAGTTTGTTATGCAGGTAAAAATGCCATGCGTCATACACTAATCAGGTAGTTCGGTATGCAGGAATAATGCAATGCGTAATACTCTAATCAGGTACTCCGTCTTGCAGAAATGATGCAATGTGTAATACGACAGTCAGGTACTCCGTTCTGCAGAAATGGAATAATGCGTAATACACTCAGGCCCGATCACCGGGCCTTAGGCGGTCTCTCCGCCTCTCCTTCTGACTTGCAGTCAGCCTCTCACAGTTGTAAATAAAATTGATACTTGTATAGCACACTACTCACCCGCAAGGGTCTCAAGGCGCTTGTACGAATACCGCTGTGGAACCCATCCTGGCTTTCCCTGTGAGGCGTCCACTCCTGGGCACCCCCAAGGTGGAGGCCAGGCATCCTTAGCGTTGTGGGGGCCATTGTGGAGATTAAGCAAGCTATTGCCCAGAGTTGCAGAGTGGGACTCCATGATTGGAATGGCACCGAGGCGAGAATTATCAGGTCCGTGGAATTTTTGAGCCCAAGACCTGCCGAGGCAGGGAATTGAACCCTGGTCCCGGGCTAGACCTCTGCATCAGGGTCTGCCGCTCTAATCATTGAGCCACACTTCTCCACATACAGTTGCCCCCAACACAGTACGATGTAATCCCAAAGTGCAGCTTTGCACTCGGCCTCTTTACTGCCATTCCCTTGGCAATACGGGCCGCGACACGAGCCGAAGAAGAGGCTCGTGATGCCAACACGAGAGAGAGGCCGAGAGTGTCTCCCTCTGAGCCCTCGCCCCACCGAAGGAGTCGACACATGTTACCTGAGGGGCGCAAACTCACTCTCCTCTCCTTGTCCAATGGCTGGGCCTCCAATGCAGCTTTGTGAAATAGCAACGGCGGCTCGTACCGCCAACTCAGCTCCTCCGGTCCGGGCCGCTTCAGTTAGGAAGATCTCAGGCTGCCACAAAGCACACGCACACAGCATCGCTGAGTCTTCCTTCACTCTGGGTGCACGATCACTGGGCACTCCACACACAAGTCTCAGGCTGCACGAAGATCATGCGCGCAGCATCTCTGAGACTCACTTTACTCTGGTGCACACGAAAACAAGGCAAATCCTCAAGAAGGTCTTGCGGTGCACAACGCACCCACCCACAGTGGCGATGAGACTCACTTGGATTCCAGTGCACACGATAACAAGGCAAATACTCACAAAAGTCTCATGGTGCACAACGCACACGCACACAGCGTCAATGAGACTCACTTGGATTCCGGTGCACACGATAACAAGGCAAATCATCATGAAGGTCTCATGGTGCACAATGCACCCGCACACAGCGGCGATGAGACTTGGATTCTGGTGCACACGATCACTGGACAATCCTCACAAAGGTGTTCAGGCTGCACAAAGCACACGCACACAGCGTCGCTGATCCTTGCTTGGACTCCTGATGCCCCCGATCACAGGCCGATCCTCCTGAAGGTCTCAGGCTGCACAAAGCATGCACACATAGTGCCACTGAGACCCACTTGGACGCCAGGTGCCTACAATCACAGGCAGTTCTTACGAGGGTCTCAGGCTGCAACACGCATGCTCACACAGCACCGCTGAGACTCTCCTGGAAACTTTTATGTTCCTGTGTTTCCGAACAGGGAGCCAACTCACTTCAGGCCCTTGGGGATGGTTACTTCAGGACACAGCACACCGCAAAGTCTTTCAAGCAGGGGGACACAGCACACAGCAAAGTCTCTTTAGCCTTTCCTTGGTTGAAACAGCAAACTGCAGGCCAGCCCCGCATCACACTGCAAGGGCCAGTCCTATCCTTCAGTCTCTTCAGTTGTTTCTTCCTTGGCAAAGGTCCTCTTGATCACAAAGTACCTCCAGTCTTGTTCACACTTGACCAAGCCATTCTCCAAAGTTCAGGGACTTCAGCTCTCATAGTTATACCCCTCAACAGCTTTGAAGTCTTTGTGCTTCAGGGGGCACTGACCCCTGATCAAACCAGTTCTGGGTGCCTCCCTGCCAGTGACACCTTTCTTCCTTTGATTAGTGGGGTCTGGATTCTCAATGACTCAGCAGGAGATGAGTCAATTGTTTTATATCAGCAACCCAGGCCTCTTCACCTCTAGGGGCTTCTCCTCCCCCTCCACTCCAGATGCAGGTTAGCCTGTTGCTGTCTCACCTCCTCCCCTGGGTCAAGATATTCCTCAGATCCTATGGCTTTCAAATCCAGACAGTCAATCCACAGCCAGGCAGAGACACACAGAAATGTCAGAGCACTTCTAAAAGAGTGGCTTCTGAACACACAATGCAAAAACCACCTACATAGATTTGTTATTACATTGTGAATTAAGGCATACTAAACTTCACCTTTCCATCTTAAGCCTTTGGGAAGATAGGCTGGAAAACGTATTACACAGCCTTCCCATTCAGTCCTATGGGCAAGATGGCCTTTCAACAGTGAAAAACGAAATGGAGATTATTTCACTGTCAGGACATGGCACACACCTTAGTACATGTCCTACCTTTCACATGCACTACACCCTGTCCAGGGCGTACCCCAGACCTACCATAGGGGTGTCTGATGTACATAGAAAGGGAAGGGTAAGGTCTGGCAAGTGAATGCACTTGTCAGAACAACATGGCAGTTTAACAAACTGTGTGCAGGCCCTGCAATGGCAGACCTGAGTTCCCTTTTTAAGGCTACTTGTATGGGAGGCACAAATAGTGCTGCAGGCCCACTAGTAGCATTTGCTTTACCAGCCCCAGCACACATAGTGCACTTTACTAGGGACTTTACTAGTAAGGCAAACATACCAATCATGGATAGCCAATTACCATTATTTTATACAGGGAACACTTACACTTTGACACTGTTTAGCAGTGACAAAGTGTCCAAAGCATCTAAGTTGGTAACACCAAGGTCTAGGGGGAAAGCAAAAAGTTTAGGGACTTTAGCCAAAAAGGGCCAAGTCCTACAGTATTGTACCAGAATACATGATACAATTAGATTTGATTATAATGAAAATACGCGTGGAAACACATGTTGAAATTTGTGATTTGGATAACAAAACAAAAACGAGGCAGAACAATCCTTTATAGGCTGTTATTAACACAGCATGTATACATTTCAGGGCTACTGTCACTGGGCATTTATGATGGGTATACATATACCATGCGCAACTAACAAAGTAGGTATGAGTGAAAGGCAGAAATAAATGAGTGCCTGTAGATCTGTATAGATAAAGATATAGGGCGTCATTGCTGCCAAATATTCCAGGTCCATGCATGAATACTAAGGTATAGAATGAATTAAAATTAATTTCATTAATTTCATTTTGACCTGATGTCATCAGATGTGTCAATGCAAATCTAGTTGCACTAAAACAACAACAGTCTCAATTTATGAATAGGCCTACTAAAATACAGAGAGCATTTAAAGTAGCAAAAGACTACTTCAGAGTTTTTAAAGAAAATCAACACTACATGTGAGTGCGCATTTTGCTATTTGTGATGATAGAAGAAATGAAAACACATCAGAGCCATGATAGAATTAAAAATGGAATCTAGTCCTAGTTAGCCAAGCACAATAAAATGCTGTTTTGCAAGGTGCAGCATTTTTGTTTTAATGAAAAAATGTTCATAACAATAGTTACAAAATTTTAACTAAACAGAATCCTGTTTATCAATTTCCAACTAGACAGGTCAAAGGAGATCAGAAGGTTGACTGTGTATAGGTCGTCTGTTGGCTCCTACTGTTGAAGCAGTAGGAGCTATTTCGCAAAAGGAAGCATAGGGCAGAACAAGTATCCTGCATCATGAGAAATCCATTACCAATGACAGCAAAACCCCTATACACACTAAAGAATCATGTAAGGCAGAGTTCTGCAATCTGTGGGGCGTGCCCCCCTGGGGGGAGCGCGACACCATCTCAGGGGGGGGTGCGCACTCCACTCTAATCTTACTTTCTTTCCCTGCATCGCAAATCTTCTTTGAGAACTCCGGTATAGTAGGAGGGGGGAGGGAGGCGAAATCGATGGGGCACTATGTGCCCATGCTTTTGTCTTGTTAACTGTCCCAGGAGGGGGTTAATTGATAGAGCTGAAAAAATGCTTCAGCTGCAGTGGGAGGCAGGACGTCTCCTCTGCAAACCAAAAGCCAACCAATACAGTCCTGTTCATTTGCTTTCGATATCATCGCGGAGGAGACCCCTGCCTCCCACTGCAGCTGAAGCATTTCAGCTTTATGAATTAACCTCCTCCTGCGAGAGTTAGCTCTTCCCAGAATGGAGACAAAGATTCCAGAGACCTTTTAAGGCATGGGCAAAGTGGGCTCTGGCCCAGGGCCCCAGCCTTTCAAAGGGGGTGGGGTGGGAGTGGCTGAAGAGCCAGCTCTGTTCTATGTAGTCTTGCCCTCATGACCTTGAATAATTTTTAAACACAATGTTGTAAATAGTGTTTTTCTATTCAAGAGTCTATTATAGACATTTTGCAGACAAAATGTGTTTATGCGTCATGCATATAAAAAGTTTATTTTAGCTCAATAGAGGACCTCACTTATGAGAAATGGGAGGGTGGGACAGAGATTATTTGCAGCAATATTAGTGAGCTGCAGTTGTGTTACATACTAAAAACACACATCACTATCACTGAATATCAGATGGACACACATTTAGTATTTGACCAAAAAAGGCATGAAAGAGCTGAGACTGGATCATAAAATCAAAGCTGGTCCGAACAGGGGCCCCCAAAATACATTTGGCCCAGGGCCTAAAATCCATAAAACGTCCCTGAAAGTTTCTTTTAAAATTACATAGGCAGGCAAGCAAAATGTCAGCCAGCCATGTGTTGTTTAAACAGCCTGCAAATTGCTTGTCTTGACACTAAATATGATTATAAATAAAGAAGTATGTATTCATTTGTAATGTGACTTTTCTGTCTTTGTTCCCTTTTATTATCAGTCATTGATCATTCAGGCAGCTCTAGAAAACAATTAAAAGTACTCTCTATTTATATTTGCTGTTCAAAGTATACACAGACAAGTGCTGAAAATACAGCTTTAGGTGACTGCTTATTTTATACCATCTGTGACATCAAAATAATGAGCTGGCAACCCTAATCATAAGACTGGAAGTTTGTTGAGGGATCAGCACATTATTTATTTCCTCCACCCTGATCCCTGGTTAATGCCATAATAGCAATAGTTTAACACATTTGAAACCCTACGCTGCCGTCAATAAAATGCTGAGTTACTTCAAGTGTCTGGGATTGCACTTTGCATTCAGACATCTCGCTCCTCATTCTCGCCCTTCACTTTCACCTTCGCCCTGCACTCACACTGATCCTGATGGACTCACGCCATTCATCCGCTTACCCTCCACTCACAGTGATCACTCTGAACTCACAGCGATCACAATGCGCTCACACTGATCACATGCACTCACACCATTCATCCGCTCACCCTGCACTCATACTGATCACATGCACTCACACCATTCACCCGCTCACCCTGCACTCACACTGATCACCATGTACTCACACCATTCACCCGCTCACCCTGCACTCACACTGATCACCATGCACTCACACCATTCACCCACTCACCCTCCACTCCCAGTGATCACTCTGCACTCACAATGCACTTGTGCTGTTCAGCCTGTACCTCCCCCTGCAGTCACACGAGCACACTACTCAACCTGCACTCGTGACACTTCACTCACCTGTCCCTCTCACTGCTCAATTTGCAATCTCACTCAAATAAGCCCACCACTACATTCATTCGTCCCACTCTGCACTAACATGCGCACCAAAATTCATATGGTCACCTCACTCACCCCTGTACACAAGTATAGGCATGTCGTGCCCCATCAAGGTTTTCGTCCTAAATTACAAAAGGAGACATCTAAATGCACTGCAATTCAGTCTTCCAGGGGCCCCTTGATAGAGACAGTTCTGTGTTTGCCCTGATGGCCTGGAATAATTCCTAAACAGATTCTTGCAAACACCGTTTTGTTTAATTTCTTTTTAATGTGATTGATGTGAGGGAGTCTATTACTATTTGCAGAGAAATGTGTTTGTTTCATGCAACAACCATAAAAAAGTTAACCATAAAAAAGTTAGATCCAAGCGGGTCCTCACATATGAGAAATTGGAGGATATCACAGATATTATGCACTGTAAAATTAGTGGGCTGCTGCTTTGTTGCAACAGTGAAAACACATCACTATCTCTGAATATTATATGTAAACGCTTTTAGAATTTTGACTACAGTGCCTGTGCACCGTTAGACGCCTGGCTAAATAGGGTATGGCAGAGCTGAAAGTAAATCATTTGAACTCAAAGCTGTACTGAACAAGAGCCCCCAAATTAGTTTTGGCCCAGGGCACCCAAAATCCCTAACATGTCCCTGCCATCACAAAGTCTGTCAGACAACATTATTCTGAAGTAAAATAGACAACATCATGAATTTATTATTAGTTTTATTTTTTTTTTAAACATAAGCCTGGCGTGTCCTAAACCCGCACTCCTTCATGCAAGCAACTTTATCGTACCACTAAGGAATTCTCAATTAGGTGTTTGTTCAGCGCCCCCTCTGTGGACTTTCAACTGTCTTCGGATCTATAACTGGTTGGTGGGCAATTATCCCATTATGATGCTGCCTAAAACATTTGTTAATGATTTCTAGAGAAGATTTGTTTCTCTTGTACCAGCTCTGAGCTAGGGAGTGCTCGAAAAATCTGCTAACACTGTCTCCCTTACAGTCCCTGTCTTGGCTGAAAATGTCTGCAGAATATTCAGCTTTGGGAAAAACTGCTATCAAAACTCTCTTGCCTTTCAGCTCGTCCTATTTATGGGAGATTGGGTTCTCAGCACTTGCGGTATTAAAGACTAAGTACCATTCACGACTGGATGTGGAGCTCAACTTGAGGATGGCAGTATCAAAAATCCATCCACAGTCTCTGAAAAACAAGCACACCTGTCACATTTATGTTGGTGGTGTTATTATCAATCTATGCCATGTGTAAAACAAAGCATCCTAGTAAAAACAATTTGCGCACATTTTATCTTGGAAAGTGGTGTTTTGAGCTGTGTAATAAGCCTCTGTCATTTCACCACACCCACTCACATACCTGCAGTTTACCAAACACTCTTAATGTATTGAACATTATTTGCTGGATATGCCTGGAACATGCGCGAGGCGGTCGATTCCAGAAATTTCTGTCAGGTGGTGGGGGAGCCCAACTTCTAAAAAAATTCAGCTGGGGGGGCTCAACCTACAAAAGTTTGAAGACCTCTGATGTAAGTGCTAGAAATGTATACACTTTACTGAATAGAGAAAAAAGACAGATGGAGTTCTACCAGTGTCTGTCAAAGCAGGAGTCCCGAGGAGCACATGAAAATAGCCTTCCACTGAGATGAAATTGCTTTAGGTGCATTATGTTGCTTATTTTCTTTGCTCCCAGGGACCCATTTTTGAACTCATTTTGTCCCTGTGTTTTGGACACGTACATTCATTTTTGGTAATATTTTTTATTGTTGTAAAAGTCATCAGCTATTATTTTTCTTTACCCAAATAATTTTAATGAGAGTTCGTGCAATATGAATATGATTCAAATATGTTATGGGTTGTATATAAAATATTAAATCTGTTACCTTTTCATTTGCTTATGTCACTAAAAAGTTAAGAATGTCTAACTGTTATCAATATATTATGTGAGAATGAAATACATAATAGGTACTAAGTATAAGTTTGCAAAATCCCTGAGACTCCGTCTTTGGTTGGAATTGGTGCGAAAAACATGGGTGTAAAAACTATATTGATGGCCAAACATGATTTTATTCGATACAAACAAATATGAACTCAGTTCATTAGGCTCCTTCCAGATAAAAAAAGCAGATCTTAAAAGTACGCTCTCAATGGCATTTTGTCTAGCACTTGATTGAAGTCTTATCTCAACAAAATACATTCCCTCTTCCAAAATGCCATTCATAGTTCAGCTTCTCAGAATTACTTTAGTTTTACTTTCTATGTGGTTGCAGCTTAGTGGGGAAACATTTTCTTGCGTCTATAAATTAGAAAATGACATACAAAAACATTTCTTAATCTCATGCTCATTTCATAATTTTCATCAGAAAACTAGGCTCAGGGATTCTGACACTTTTTACCTTGTTGCAACACCTAATTATCAGTTAGCTCAAAAATGTAAGTGTGGAACCTGGAACACTTACATTTCTTACTTCTTCCAGCCCGCGCCTCGCTCCATCCAGGTAGACATACTGACTTTGCCAAAGAGTCACAACACCAAAATATAAAAAGTGACCCTATTATCATCCTTCTCCAAAAATCACCCATATTTTTAATCGAGAGTATATTTCAGTAATTCACATTATGCACTGTTTAATAGTAGGGATATTTTAAAAATCCTTAAAGCATTTTTCATATAAAAACATGTCTGAGTCTATCTTTTAACTGTAGTTTTTACTATTGCATTTTGTGGGCCGAAAAATGTTGAAAGAAAGGCATATATTATTTAAAAAATAAAATAAAAGCAACATGTCTCTGAGTCTTTTTTTAAACATTTTGTAGCCCACAAAATACAATTCTAAAAACAACCACCAGAGGGCCTTGCACTCCCTTTGATGAGCTTAGAGTTTTCTGAAGTTGTTTAAAAAATAATGTAAGCTTTCCTAGGGAGTGCTTTTAGAACATCTTGTAAGCTATCCTGGGGAGTTATGGTTTTAATGACCCAGGAGACACTGATTTGTTCATGTTGATGGGGGGGGGCTGCTTCACTTCCTGCAGCCTCCCACAATATTTTAAAACATTTAAAAGTGCTTGTTGGTGTCCCTTCCCCTTGTAGGAACACAACCAAGCTGAACGAAAAGGTAAATACCACTTGCGGGGTGTTCTGGAGTGTTCCTTCACAGAGCAGTAAATAATAAATAAGCTACTCCTGCTGCTCATTTAATATTCCCTTTTTTATAATATATTTGTGGGTGTCCCAGTCCCCACCCAGGACAACCACATATTTTATTTTAGGCAGGGGACATTGGGGATCCCCAGGGCCCCCGCAGCCTGAGATTGCTCTCCAACCAGCACACATAATTCTTTATTAAATGGGTGTCCCGGTGAGCACCCAGGGCACCCACAGCACCAATTTAGGTCGGGGCTTTGGGTAGAGCCCTAGGGCTCCTGCAGCCCCAGCCGACTCCCCTTTATGGGAGCCCTGCCTTAAAAAAAAAAAGTCAGTAGATGCCCGATGCCCACCCAGGGCACCCATACTGCTAGGGTTATTGGGATCCACTGGAGAACCTCAAGGCCCCCATGGCCCTAGCGGGCTCCCCAGAAAGCACCATGCTGAGTGCTGGCAGGAGGACAGCTTTTATTTTTACTGCTCCTGCCAGACAGGAACAAAGTTGAGTTCCCTGCTAGGGAGAGTGAGGGTAGGGTATGTCTGCTTTAATGTCACCCATAATCACTGAAGAAACAGAGTCAAGTGGCATAAGTCACACAGAAAGTGATCAAGAGCCCAGGAAATCCAAAAGAACAAGAGTACCAAGTCAAAGGTATTCTACACCTGAATGGACTTATTACGTGAGCCAAGTGCTAAATGTACCAATTTCAGATTTACTTGGATAGAACAGAGAATTGCCTGAACCCCCTTGAAACTATTGCACTTTAAAGACTTTAAAAAGAAAACACCAATTGATGACAAACATATTGAATGAATTGTGCAAATTGACCAAAAGACAAATCTGATTAAGTTGCTAAGAAGGAAAGAAGATAACCTAGGCCCAAGGCTGCAGTAGAAAACTGGGGATAACATTTTTAGAACAACACAGAGTAAGGTTAAGGAAGACTATACAAAGACTATGTAAAAAAAAGTGCAAGAAACTAACTGAATTGCAAAGTGAAAGAAGAAGAATAACTGTTTGGGAAATAGAAACAAAGTTGCTGCTACACTTGTCATTTAAGAGATCTGACTGTGGATAAACATGTCTATTCTTACCAGAAGCAGGTGCAAGATAATTGTAGGAATTAGATTTCTAGCAATGGTACTAGTAGCTATGAGAATATTCGTCATATATTTAACACCTGACTAAGAGAAATCTGTAACTTCACCCACTAACATGAAACTTTCACATGTTGTAGATGAGTTGAAAACCTCATTTGTAGACTATCTGAAAGAAGAATGTTCAACTAACGTTTATTCTAGATTAGTGCAAGAATATACAGATGCTATGAATGCTTAGTATTGTTATGTGTGTACACATTTGCCTTTATCTGCAGAGGAGGACGTGACATACCATCACATTCCTTTGCCTTATAACATTTCATGCACAATATTGCTTAGGTTAGTGTATAGACAGCAACATTTTGTATATAATTTTCGAATTATTGGCATGATTCTTTCAAAAGTACCTTTACAGAAGAGCATGCATTTACACCCAAAAGCAAAAGAAATGGGCACTGCTTGGCATTATTTCAGACCTTACCTTCCTATTGACTCTGCTAAGGCATATTAAAACAATTTAATCTGCTTGATGAGACCATTAAAGATTTTTTATCATGATGTTAGGAGAAAGAAGATCACACATTGCACGGAGTAATAATCCAAGTGAAGCAGGGCCGGACTGGTAACAGAAACTGGCCCTGGCAAACTGCTGAGCTGCCCCCCTCTGGGGTGAGGGGGAGTGCAGCCGAACCATTTGCGAGGGCCGGTTTCGGACGATTTTGTTACTGGTGGTCGCGATTGCTGACCCCCGGTAACAAAAACGGCCCTCCAGGGGCCTAAAACCAGCCCCCAACCTAGCGGCCTACCGGGGAAATGCCCGGTGCCCGTTATGGCCAGTCCGGCCCTGAAGTGAAGATGTTTTAAAGGATGCATGGAAAAGGAGGAAGATGATTTTAGAAAGACAATGACTTACCCATGGTTCAAGCTAAACAAGAGATAAAAAGGGACAGACTGTGCCTGATTTCCAAAGGTAAACCTAGACCAAAAGTATAAGTTTAGACTTGAAGTCTAAGTTTAGACCTAAAGTCTAACTCTACTAGTAGTAAAGTTAGACTTTCGGTCTAAGTGTAGACCAAAAGTCTAACTTAGACCTTTGTGACTCAGGCCCTATGTGTTTTAAAAACAAAAAAAGTTCTGAATATAAAGAGACATATAGGGAAAAGTAATTGTGAATATACATTTGAATTATCAGGAGGAACATGGCAAATTTCACAAGGTGGCGAACCAACAATATCAGGAGTTTATTTTATCTGTGGACAAGACGCATATTTCAAATTGCCAGCCCATTGGAATGGTATTTGCTAATTAGGCTTATTATTTCCTAAGCTGTATCATAAAAATAGCTAAAAGGCTTTTACAATGACACCTGCACACACAAATACTAGAAGTATTAATGAGGGAACCTAATTAGGGGGAGACATATTTAGAGCTATTATCCCAGCTGTGGGAGTGATATTGAATCGTGAGAAAATCAGAAAGCTTTCAACAGTTGTGGACAGGCTTGGAACCAGTACATCTGAAACTTTATTATTCACAAACTAGTGGCATGATCCATGGTTTTGCAGAGCAGATAAGCTTTAGACATTGTGCTGGCAGAAAGAGGCTGAGTCTGTAAGATTTTGAAGTCAGAACATTGTTGCGCTTACATACCTGACGAGAGTAAGAAAATTGAAGAGTACGAAAAGAACATTTCAGACATCAAACTTTACCTGGAACCCTTAGAAACCACTAGTATACTAAAAAGTTTTGCACAGGGAGTTTCTGCAATAGGCAATTGGATTGCAACAGCAGCAAGAGGAATCCTCAAAGCCATATTAGTACCTGTATTAACCATAGTTGTTTGTTTCCTCACTTCACTAGGAGTATACAAAGTCTTTGCTACAAAAGAGAAGAAATAGAGCAAGAAATAGGCACAAAAAAAAGGATTTAGAATTTAGGGCCACATGTATGAAGCATTTTTGCAGTCAGAAATGACCGATTGGGCCATTTCTGACGCAAAAATGCTTTTCCTTATGTGCAAATCACAAATTGCGATTTGGTAACAGGTTGCTGAATTGCTAATCGGTATTTGGAAGTGGGGTGTTTAGGGCGTCCCTTCCAAATACCTAATCTGAATGGGATGTACGACTGTTTTGCAACCGAATTACAGTTGCAAATTATTCATATTTTACTGACTCCTTGAACAAGGTGGTAGCCCATTCACCAATGGGAAGGGGTCTCCAGGGGATCCCTTCCCCTTTGAGAATGGAAAACAAATATTTTTAAGAGCAGGCATTGGTACCACAGACCATCGTCTACTCTTAAAAATATGAAACTGCAAAGTTTCATGTTTTTTTTAAAACCACATCCCTTTTGGTAAGGAAAATGGGCTTCATTTAAAAAGAAAAAAGATTGCTTTATTAAAAAGCAATCACAGACATGGTGGTCTGCTGACCTCAACAAGCCACCATCACTATGAAGGCTGTGATTCCTAATGTGTCGCAAATTGTGACCTACCTCATTAATATGCATGAGGTAGCTCTCTGTGCGACCCACTAGGAATCACTAATGAAACCCAAAAGAATTTCATACATCAGGAATACAGATTTCCGAATTGTAATGTGTGGAGAAACTCAATTAGGGAATCAGTATTCTTAATGGTAGCACATCTGGCCCTAAGTGACCACATTAGGAAATAATATAACAAACTAAGGGGGGGGGGGGGGACTTGAAATGAAAAAGGCAGGACTCAACCGAAGACGACAGCAAATTGTCAATGTTGTGATGGTTGAACCATCAAAGGGGTGAGGTTGATAGAGCATTTTATAAACGCAAAATTAATGCAATTCACATATCGAAATAACGTGTATACCTACAATGAGAAGTCACATTTTAAAAGGCAATTGGGAGCACTAACTTCCATATCTACCCATGTTACTTTAGAAATGCTTATGAACGCAGTTTTCTTTTACATTCTTACTGACCTTTGGTCAACATTTTTAGTAATGTGAAGAGTTGAAGAGTTAAATGATAACATGTGCTGATCCAGCATGATTTAATAGAAAAAGATAATTTTCGACCTTCCTATAAACATATTTTCCATAGAATACAATAGGGTATTAAATAATGTAGTTACATTTTACTTAAATGTTTCATCATGAATGAGATTTGTAAGTTAGAGTAGGTGAGAAAGAGATGATTTCATTTGTGGAATGACAGACCTAACCACAAAATGCTTTGTTTTGCACATTAGGAACCAGTGGGAAACAATCCGCGACTTGTACAGTGTTGTTAGTAATGTTAGATATAACACTTAATATCTGGAAGTCTTTGTTTCAACACAGCGTAGGTGGTGGAAGATTCCTGTTCTCTTGAAGACATTGTGCTTCTATTGGTTGAAAAGTTGGACTGCTGCAAGATTTGTTTTAGTTGTAGATATCAAATTGTTATATTAGTGAGTGTTCCTAGTGTAGAGAAAAATTGCCTGACAGTTACACTCACACTCGTATTGCTTTGAATTTCTTCAAGACCCAGATTCTTTACCTCCGAAGCTTTGTGTTTTGAGCAGAATCCATGCTATATTTCTGAGACTCCACTAAATTTCCTGCACTCTTCATGAGAAGTGATGTTTGAATTGCTTAAAGCTTTATGGTTTCACCTCTCAATTACAAACTATTTATGTGTTCAAAATACTTTTCTAATCTTAAGATTTAGCATAGGAATTTCACTCATACGGAACACACTTAATTGATGATTAATAATGAAATACTTACTAAAAGATGTGAATAAAACCCTTCAAACTCACAAAACAATTTCATCATTGAATCCCAATAATTGCCATTTAACTGTGATGAGTAGTTTGAATTTTGATTTGCAGCTTTTGATTAATTCTTTACCTAAAGGTCCAGAGAGCAAGGACCCAGTAAGAGCAGGGAACTTTATATTCAGGTATGTTGAGACACACATTCTGAATCATAAACCAATATTTGTAAAGGTCCCATGCTCCACCTGCAGTATTAGAGCCTTTTCCCAATTTGTGTTGACTAGACCTGGTTTATTTTCAGGGGGGTTCCGGTTTTGCTTAAAGATCACAGTGTGTCAACATTTTCTTTTCCAAGCTAACTAAATACTATGGTTCTCAGAGGGCAGTTTAAAACTAGTAAACATGTTCTAGTATTTCACTTCTTTGAGGTTTCTTCCTAATGTGAAGTGTGCTTGTCCATCTGTAGCACTGTTTCAGGTGAGAGAGAAGTATGATATTTGCTCCAGCATCTGTAAGAGTGGGAGGGAGAAGTAGGAAGGCAGTGTCTGTTGAGGGACTTGCAGGGCAGGATCAAACTGCATCAGCCATGATGTGGGGGTCATGCTATGTTATGTGTTGCTATGTGTTGTTATGTTATGTGCTCCTGTGGTATGAGGTATTTGTAGAGCACACTTGCAAAAACAGCTTCCTGGCACTAAAAAAAGAGAGTGTAATACTATTGAAATAGTGGATTGTTGATTGGATAGCCAGATGTTAAGCTGCTTTCTGAAAATTACAAGTGAGGGTTGTGAGCAAGTAGATTATTAAATGGGGTGGTTGTAAGACCTCACCAAGTAATAATGTCACTATTCAGTATGAGGTTCAGTTACGTTACATTTATTTAAACCTTAGCCCAGCCTTGTGTTGCTGTGGCATGGAGCCACCAGGCTTAACTCATAGAAAAACAAGCATAAAGTATTTGCCAGTAGCAAAACAGTTAATAACTAGAAGACATAACCACAATAAGAATTCCATTCCAGTTACAATAAATAGTATATATTTTTATCATTAAACAGGCACCAAGATTCCAAAAATCTGACAAAGGGAATTTTTCAAAGGTTTTCATAAATCACAGCAGTTCACTCAATATGTGTCATGAATCACTCCTTTTCACTGTTGCGGTAGTCTATAAGCCTCGAACACTAAGTTCTGGGCCAAAGTCAAAGTTTCAAGCTGGCTGCGAAGGAGCGCCGGTCAGACACAGGTACCTGGTTGCTCCTGGTAAAACGTTTACCTTTAGGCTTAGAAACGTTTCTGGTTCTTTTTCTCATTAATGGGACAGTCCATTGGTTCCCTTACTTTTTCAACCTGCGGCTCCCTTGATTATTGGCTGTTGGCTGCGGCTCCCTATTATGTCACTTTTTAGGATGGTTGGGGGAATGTAAGCCAGGCCTCAGGGGCACTTCCATTTTTCTCCTTGAAAATAATTAGGATGGAGCCAATGAACGTATTATGAAATGATAATAAAAATATAAAAGTTGTTTGTAATGGCTTCTGTTTTATTACCAGCAGGAGGGAATCTATACAATGTTGCTGGGTAAAACCTGACATTTATTTATGGGGCATTACACAATATTCCCGGATATGTTGTCTTGACAGGGTTTAAAAGCATAGTGCCACCTGATGCCAAGGAGTACACACCTTCTCCCCACACCCTGTCAATTTTTTGCTTGCTTTGTTTAAACGCTGAAAGCATTGAAACGGTAAATCCAATATTACCACAATCAGTAGTCCATGATCAAGAAAACAGCCTTTTCTATTTTATCATATGGAAAAAATTGCTTTATTATTGTCATAGAAAGGCTCATTCTTGAAGGGTAGTATCTTGCTGTGATTCTGTATCTGTGCTACCTAAGAAATCAGTTCTGTTTAACTTATGAAGTAATTTTGGCAGGATGTTGCTTTAGGTCAAACATTCCCAGAGTGTGAACAGTGAAAGCACCAGCTCTGTGTGCTCACCTTTGAACATACTCATGCAGTTTTGTGTGTCATTAAGTGTGAGCACGTTTCAATAGATGTGTGTTTATGAACACTCGTGTGCCACTGTATTGCAATGCTGTGCTTTACAGAGCTGTGAATATGTGAAAGAATGGAAAGGGTGCGTAAGCAGTTTGGAGTCACCATTTTGAAAGTTAAGGCAAGCCAACTGACGACGTGGTATTTTTTTTTTATAAATGGCGGGAAAGATTATAAAACATATAACACAGTTAATTCTCCAGTCATCTGAAACATCCCCCCCCCCCAAAAAAAAGACTCCACAAACACTCGCAACTGATCTGGACATGACCCCTTCGCTATACATGATCATGATTACCCGATTTCCCTCGTAGAGGCGATTACTAGAGGGGCTGCAGAACATGGCAGCAATAATACTCAGCATCACTCTACTGACTGAGCCTGGCCCTGCCTAAGTGGACATGTTCTTTATTTAATTGTAACACATCACGCACTGGTTCAAATCATTCCAGGCGCTGACAGGTGAGGCTTCCTAACTCCTCTACATAGCATTCCCGCATGGATTGCTCGGGGCCCACAAATGCACATTCCAAAAACAGAACTGCATGTATTTAAAACGAATCTGCACAGTAGTATGCAAATGAAAGAATAGCATTGCAAACAAATCAAACTTGATGGGTTTTAAAAGCTGCCACGCTCAGCTGTAGTTGTTGAAATGCAAGGCAGTCAGCATCACCAATGGAAGGAAAGCATCGGATTAGTTACAGTAGAGAAGAACCTTTCCCAAGTACCCACAAGCTGCGCAGCGCCCCAGGCAAGTTCTTATGGCGCACTGGGGTTCCGCGGCGCACAGTTTGGGAACTACTGGGCCAGTCAGTAGGAGCCTCTCCAGCTAGGGTCCAGCGCTGGGTTTGATGTCAGTGGACGGGTGAAGTTCACCCTTCTGGTATTAACCTAGGTTCTTTATGGGAATTCAAGGCTACCCACAAACTAGCAAAGCATTTCAGGGAGTGCAATCTGAAGTCAGTGGCCCAGGGGGGCTTCAAAATTGACGAGGTGCTGAGTAATGGTAATTTAAGAGCCTCTGGTTCTTTGTCAAAAAATCATTATCTTTGGGCTTTAGGCACAACAGTTTCAGTTCTTTTTAGAAGAAATAGCATTCTCCAGCACCAGCCAAGGGTCCAAGATCTGTGGGGCACCACTTGGAGGCTAGAACTCGATCTCTCTGGTTGTCCCAGTGGGTTCCATCACAAATCCAGTTGTAACTTGTCAGCTGGGCACTGGCAGATGCAGGACTTCTTTAGCTTTTGTGTTCCTGGAGCTTAACAAGAGGCTAGCCAACCAGCCCTCGGAGTACACTAACTGGTCCTTGGCACATGTGGAATCAGGTCCAGCACTTGGGATCTCTCTCCTTGACTTTAACAGTAGGAGCAGTACTCTCTTTCTGAAGTCCTGTTTTGGTTGAGCAGGTGGAATCTTTCTTGGGACAGCCTTTCTTTCTGAGGTCCACAGTCTCGATGTGTGCAGTCTTTCATCTGTTTGTTCAGAGTCCTGTAGCGTTCTGAGGCTGGTACCCAGGGTTGACACTGTAATGCCAGTTTCAACTTTGTGGGTGGGGAGGACTCCCTAAACAAATGAGTTTACAATTCCCACAGGCATCCCTATTCACTGTTGCAGCACTTCCTGGGGGATTGCCAGGAAACAATCCCACAGTGCTTCTCTCTGCCCAAATCCAAGATGTCAGAACCTTTCCTCTCTTGCTCAGAACTATGTGCACAACCCTGAGGTGTGCCCAGAATAATTAGAAACTCCCCTTGAAAAACCAGTCTGCAACAGGTTTCCTCCCTCTGGAAGAAATGACAGCGTCTCTACCTAGACATAGGAGATGACAGGCCAAAGTGTTACTCGCATTTGCCTGGGCCTTTGAAGCTTGCCGACCTGCAGCCAGCAGCCACCACCCTCTGACCATCCTGTCAGGTGGAGGTCCCACCTTCTCCTGCCAAAAGACTTTTTGTTCCCCTTTCCTGAGAGCCATTTACACAGCCTAGCAGGAGGACAGCAAGCTGTCTTAGGTGACAACTGCTGTAGTTAATCAAAAGACAACTAATAGAACGTTTGGGCAAAAAGGTGGTGACTTTCTAAAGTTACGTTTATTTTAAGAGTTACTTTAAATCTGACTTTAGCATTATATTGGGTTTTATGTAACAATTAAGTTGATACCTTAAAGTTCTATATTTGGTGGTCCCAAATGGAAGATAGCACTCAGCTTTTGGACTAGTGTGACCCCATATTGGCCATTGGAACTATCAGCCTTGCTACAGTGAACACAGCAATGGTGTATATTCACTGTCAGGACATGTAAAATGTAAAAGAAACAACCAATTCTTAGGGGTGACTTTTTTTTGTACATATTTTTATTGATTTTAATTATAACAAAAGCCTGTGCATAGATACATCTTCAACAATCAAGTGGCAGAATCAAATTAAGTATGGGACACATCAGTGCTGAGGGGCACGAGCAAGAATCTGAATACAAGTATAGGGTACAAACATGCACAACATTATGTAAAAGGGATTCCTCTCATGAACCTTAGGGTTGACTCATAAATATTAAAAAAGAAGGTTTGGACTTGGTAAAAGGGTTATGATGACCAGATTAGCCAGGTTTGGCTGGATAGGGATTAGGGTTAATAGATAAAGGCCATTCAGGGGCATTCCAGTAAGAAGAAGAATCATCAGGTGAAAGAACATCAGTCTTTCATGGAATACATTTAAACAATTTGAGGACATGTACCATCATATTGCTACATAAGGAGAGATGACCAAAAGAGCAGGAGTAACTTTGAAGAAAATCTGAATAACATCTGGATTCATATAGGGCCCTATTCACAAAGGCAAACTCACACACGTGTAAATCTATACGGGTAAGTTTACACATACATGTTTTAGTAACTTTACTACTTTGGGCAACTTACCACTGCCGAGTGTAAACGTATTCAAAAGTGGAGGCTTACCATGTCTGCACCCCATGAAATAGGGGGTGGAGTCAGTAAAAAAATCAAATGTGACCATAAATGTAATACTAATAGTGATTTTAAAACTGTATTTAATGTTCTACACACTGGCCAAGACCTCTGCTTCCGGGGCAGAGATCTCCTTATGGTAAAGAATGAAGAAAAGTTTAAAAGTTTATCAAATATTTTAAGAAGTTAGGTCAAATATTTTAAGTTAAATGCTACTTTATTTAAACTAATTTTAGATATTTATTTTAAGTGTTATAATAATAAAACGTTACAACATTGCTAACTTAGGGGGTCATTAGGATGGCGAACGGACTTTCATCTGTCCGCCATCCAATCGTATTTGGTACCGCCCGCCTACAAGGTGGCGGTACCACAGGGCAAATTAGGATGTGCCCGCCACCGTGGCAGTCGCATTGCCTATGTTTTGTATTGCGACGGGTGCTGCAATCTGCAGCAGCTGCCGCACAGCAAAACAGACACGCCACACATATCCCTGCACTATGTGGCAGGCACCATGCAATGGCTACCACATGGTGTAGATATATATATATAGGGGGCACCGAAGGTGCCCCTCAGGTCCTATGTCCCTGGCCCAGAGAGTTAGGTGGGCCCGCAACGGGCCCCCAAATCCATTTCTGTCTGCCGTTTTGCTGTGGTTTGACTGCCACAGAACGACCTTCAGAAAGGGATATTATAATCCCTTCTGCCACCATTCTCGGACTACAGGAAGGTCCAACAGGACGTCGGATAAAGACCGCCTGTTCAGACCATGGCGGTCGGTGTTTCCAATCACCACCCGTCCAGAACCCATTGTAATATTGCGGACGGAGATCCCTGTTACGATGGCCAAGGAACCGCCACCGACAGCCTGTCAGTGGCGGTCCCTCAGGCCATTGTAACCAGGCCTTAGATTTTAAATTGAAATGTAATTATTTTGAATATAATACATTTAAAAAAATATATCTTTCTAAGGTTTAATTTAATTTAAAACAATTCTCCTCTAAATTAAACAAATGCTATGTATTTACAATATTTAAAAGTGATGTGAAAAATTGATAGCAATTTTTTTTAATTAATATTAATGTTACATCACTTTTTACATTTAAACAGTGTTGATAACATTTGAATAAATGAATGCTCATACAGTATTGTGAGAATTTCTTTCAACATTACATAAAATGTAATTATATTTTTAACAGTTTAAATAATGTTACTTATTTGAACATTAGCTCCTATTGAGTCCCTAACTCCTTTTTTTCCTATGGAAGGGTGCTTGCAGTATTTGTTAGCGGCCAAGGGTGGTGCTGGATTTACTCCATCTCTGAGCTGGAGTACATTTACAACTATTATGGGTCTCTTTTGGCTGTACTAACTATAGAAGGGAAGTTTGTAAATAGGTAGGGGATACCTATTTTGTGGATGGGTGCATGCACCTTCCTAAACCCCTTACTAACCTTTCATTAAATTCTCCTTGTTCCTCTCTTAACCCCGCCCCTTTAGCATCCTCCACTCCCCTCTGTCCCTCCCACATTTACTACTAAAATGTATCCTTACATAGGCAGAGATCACCTAAATGGGGGTGAATATCTACTCACAGGAAAGTTAAGAGATGTAGAGACACAGGCATCCGCACATAGGTGTGTGAATGGCATTTTGTAGTATGTTGGTAGTCACTGTTGTAGTACTACTAAAGTATTACGAAATTCAGTTTGTGAATTGGCCCCATAGAATTTAGCGCCAAGTGAATGCAGCAGATGCACCAAAGTTACATGTAGATTTTGAAAAAAACGGGTGGGAATGGAACCTTTTGATACACCTTAATTATGGGTATGAATGAAAGTGTAATTTGGGTGAAAACAACTCTTTGGGATCAATTGGAAAGAAAATAATGTAACAAATTTGATGGATCCTTGAAAGTGGTAGTTTGTGGTCAATAGTGTTGAAGGCAGTAGACAAATTGAGTATGACAATGGTTTCTACACAACTGCCACTAACACCTCTACTTTAGCACAGTGTAAGATATTATTAGACTATATAACAGCCTGAAGCTGAAAGGCCACATCTTTTTTTAGTAGCGTTTCTCAATATGGAAGAAGCGAAATAGGTTTATAGTCAGTCAACTCCGATTGATCAGGACGTCGTTTCTTATCTAAAAGGACTACAATTGCATTTTTCCAGGTATAGTGAAACACACTAGATTTCAACAGCTATAAACAGGGAACATAACAAAGTAGGCCCAGTTACTTCATTATTCATGCCTAATTTAGTTAAAGTCTCATGTACAATTCTATATGTATATCGCCCTCCTTACTATATGGATGATTTTCCAAAGCAATTCTATGCAATGGTTTCTTTACTAACAATTAATTATTCACAGCTAATGACAGTTGGTGATTAAAAGTGTTGGGCCAATTATATATTAGCAGGACCTAAGAATTGGGAATTTTTGGGATTGATGAATTTTATAAATTCTAAACTTACAACACATTTGCCATTCTACCCATAGTAAAGGGCATGCACTAGATTTAATGTAAACATTTAATTGTAAAACTTTTTATGTGGAGGTTTCTCCATGTATCTGGTCTGATCATTGTTTGATTAATTGTGACCTAGTCACTGAGGAATCTTCATTAAATGTCAAAGATGAATTTAAAATCATTCCTAAATGGTGAAAAGTTAATTCTGAGAGATTTCTAACAACCTTAAAAAATGGTAAGCCTTTATTGAATGCATCATTAGATGATGCAACTAAAGAGTTTACCTCTTGGGGGACGAGGCAGGGAATCATCATGCCCCTTCAGACTAGATGCTGAATAACAAAAAGAACTATACTGTCCCCATGGTTTTCACATGAAAGAGTAAAAACCAAATTAAAGTTACCCCGCTTGAAATAAAAATGGCAGGGAAGAATTATGAGGAAACTAGTTAGATCAAATTGAACAAGGTATGGTGCATTATAGAAATCAATTACTTTAGATGGAAACAAACAGTCCAAGAAGGTCTGCAAATCACGCCAAAGAGATTTTTTAAATCATACATGAACTCTCTTCAGTGGTTAGAGTTGCACAAAAAAACCTTCATAAGAATTCAGTAGTGAACTGAAGTTTTTCTTATTAATTTTATTGATTTGAAGTTTATTGATTTTAAAAAGTGTAATTAAAGAAGAAGCAAAATCTATGATTGATTATGCAATAATTAAATGAATCTCAGATGTTTGATTACTGGACATTGAGTTATTAAAAGTCTGATGACAAAGGTTAAATCATGTTTTCCTCTTGATCCCTATTCTCCTGAAATTATGAAATTATGCCACCAATAATTATTGAACCTTTGTCGTCTAATCTTCATACCTCACTTTATACAAGGTGAAGTGTCAGAGTTATCCACAAAGGTTGTTGTAATTCTCTTTTAAAAAATAAACAGGGTGAGGCCCCCTCATACTGACAAAGTACCAAGCTATTTCTCTTCTCCTCATAGTGCTAAATTATTAGAAGTACATGGGTGCAAGAAATCTCTATTTTACAGTCTTCTAATTATCTGGATGTACTAAAAACTTATTTTCAATCAGCCCGTAACGCAGAGATTGTGATACCGTCAGCCTTAGGTGATTTAAGATCTGATATGGACATGGGCCTAGTGTCAACATTTGTACTACTGGATTTGTCCTTAGCCTTTGATACAGTGAATCATGAACTTCAGTTGGAGCAAGTGAGGGTCACTGGCTCAAAGGGTTCCTCCTTAAATTGGGTGAAATAATATTTAGAGAATTGGGTACAAGCAGTACAACTGTCCCCTTTTTTAACAGCTAGTCTACCTGTAAAATGTTAAGACCTCAAGTGTAAGAATTATCCCCTCATTTGTCTAACATATATGGCAGACTGTTAAAAGAGTTGGCTGCAATTATTCAGACAACTCATGGCTACTGCTCTGCTTTGATTGAAACACATCTTCTCAAAAGGATTTCCAAAATACGATGCATTTTTTCTGCAAATGAACCATCTAAGTTTGAATGAAGAAAAAAACAGTAATTATGAACAATAATTTTGTCCTCTGCACTCAGTGCTATTGGCCTTCAGAAATGGGTTCTCTTACTCTTGTCAAGAAATCGGCGAAAATCTTGGGCGTGAAAATTGATAAATGCTTTTCAATGCAGCCTCACAAGACTCTGTGGTTTCCAAATGAATTGTCTTGCTGCGAGCAGCGAGAAATGTATTTCCCTATTTTTCTATGGAGGTTTTAAAAACAATAATGTGAGCCATTATTGACTCCAGACTGGACTATGCAAATGCTATCTACTTAAGGGTTCTTGAGAACAATATCAATGGATTACAGATGGTACAAATCATATGTAGCAGTAGGGTTTATTTTAAAAGCCTGTAAGGGATCTCTTGTTACACCTTTAATGAAACAAATACATTGTTTGCCAGTAATGCAAGAGATCCATTTCAAAATCTTTTGCCTGGTCTTTAAGGCATTACATAGAATGGCTCGTAATTTTTTAGCAAAGCACATTTCGTGACAATTCTGTGACAAGCAACAAACCCTTTAACATAGTTAAGGTGGGTAGATAGCACTGCTCCAGCTCAAATAGTTTTATTCTCCAGTCTGCCCAAAACTGTATTAGAGACTATGGGCCTTATTACAAATTTGGCAGTCCGACTGCCGTAGGACTAAGTCCGCCCCCGCCAGCAGCCCACATCGCTGGTGGTCCACAGACTGCTGTATTATGAGTTGACCATGGGGCCAGCAGTGTGGAAGGGAGGATCTTGCAGGGGTGGTGAGTTTTTTTCACAAATATATCGATG
Organism: Triturus cristatus; assembly: GCF_964204655.1. Classification (NCBI taxonomy): domain Eukaryota; kingdom Metazoa; phylum Chordata; class Amphibia; order Caudata; family Salamandridae; genus Triturus; species Triturus cristatus. Next base: position 801,588,431 of record NC_140591.1, read on the forward strand.
CCTGTGTGTGCATTTCGCCTGCATATGTGTCAGATGCACCCATATGCATGATTTTTGTGGAAAAACACCATATACCCTTTACTTGGGTTCAGCCCATATGTGGCAATGGGTATATGGCTCAAAAAGGATTCACCTGAAGGTCCCCGCAAACATGGTCGTAATCCTCGGGGTGAAGATCCTGCTGTGAAGGGGGGACCTGGAGAAAGGCATCCACTTTAGAATCTGCCTAGAAGAAGAAGAAAGGGGTGAGTATGCACCCCAAATTCCTTGTCACTGCCGATTTGAAACAGGCGTTCGGACTGCCGCGGTCTGCTCGTGGATCGGTCAACTTGTAATATGCACAGTGGTTCAGCTCCCCTGTACCCCACTATGGAGGCTGCCTTTCCCCGATCACGAACCAGGTGGTCTGCTGGCGGTCTCCGCAGTCCAGAGGCGGTCTTCACAAAGCTGATCCGCCCAACTTGTAATACGGTAGTTGGACTTCTGTGCTTACGCGATCGGACCGCCACCGCCAATACAGGGGTCCATGTGACCGCCAAACTCGTAATAAGGACCTAGGTCTTAACTTGTCTCGCCCAGTGGTCAGCTTATGTCATATGGCCCTTCAAGTTTTCCTTTTCTAGGTTTGATAGGTAGAGCATGGCTGTATCAAGCTCTTTCATTTGAAGCCATTCAAGCAGTGTGTGCCGCTTAATGAACAAATTAAGAATCTGAGTGTTCAGGGAAGTGACATCAATTAGTGCCATATTGGTGGTAATAAAGGGGTAGCCATTTTTTGGGGGGGAAATTTGCATTAACTTTTCATGCCTTTTTGATCGTTTGAAGTTTTGATGAGTCACCTTATAGCAATCTAATCTTGAGTATTTTCAGCCTGCTGTGACCATGGCATGCTTGGCTGCTATATCCGACCTGGCATATCTCTTTCTGTTTAACCCGATATGCTGTTACAAAAATAGAAGAAAAGAAAAACAAAACAATTGAAGTGGAGCAAGATGGCCGACTGGTGAGGAGCTCACTAAAGGAGCTCCGAGCGCTTGGGATCTGCTTGACCTGAATAGCCCTGTTAGCGGCAGCGGCCCAACGGAACTAAACATGAAACTGAACGTACAACGCACAATGAGAACAACTACTAGAAACAACATCAAGAATCCTACAACAATTAACTTTCTTTCCTACCGTCTCCAGCCACCAAAATAACGCTGGCAACCCTGCCTCTCACCTCTGCCCACTCCGACTCCGGCTGGGCTGGGCTGCTGAAGTTTCCGCAACGTGGATCACCGGCAATGGAGTGGAGCCTTGATTGCACCTTCGATAGCCCATCGCTGCGCCCTGCGACAGTACATGGACCTGGGCCCCCTATTCATCTGCTGGAAGAATGGAAAGATTCGAGTCCCGCTGGACCCACCGCAACTGTGAGCCATGGCAGTGCAAATTAATCTCCCATAATGGCCCCCTTTTCATGGGATTGACCCGCAACGGTTGCAGAGGTCTGACTCATTGAGAAGCACCCTATACAGACCAGCTGCTTCGTGGTCCGGCGCACTGGGACTTCTCTCTAACGCAGTCAGGGAATGAACGTAAGGAACGGAGGAGCTCGATGAGCCCTCAGGTGAAGGGTAGTGACCCAGCTCATGGGGCCCCCTTTTGCTGGAGCAACGGAGCCATCCCGCACTGTGCATACTATTATCCATAACGGGCCCGTTACATTCCCCACACTTGATCGCAACTCCGATCAGGAAGGAGAGGAGGAACGGAGCTTGCCTGCATGGTGAGCACTCTGCGAGGTCACCCATCTATAACGAGTGCGCCACTGTGGAATGGAGCTTCACTGAACAAGCCTCCCACATGAGGGCTTCCCCGGACGAAGCCCTCAGCCCAACTCCGCCCCCCTCAGGCATGATCAACAACGTCTATGCTCGTGTATACTGTATGTTTTTAGCGGCGTGATTTCCTTCACATGGGAGCGGAGTTCGCATTATTTTTACTACATTTGCACAATCAGATGAGTAAGAAATGCTGAACTAACGGGTAGCATCTACCTCTAGACCTGCAAAATGGCAGCCCACACAAATCAGCGTTACCAATATTTTGGGGTCCGCCTTTAGCTTGTTGTTCTAGGCAGGAAGAGACTTCGACCCTCCAATAAAGCTGACAACATAAGAACTGAGAAAGGACAAAACACCCATAGAGCCACAGAAACTGAAATAGGACTACTACTGGTTAAGCCCAGCTAATGGAAAGAGACACAGGACTATCTTGTTGGCTATGATTTCCACTCCTAAAGATGTGGCCATCTTGGACTGACTCCCTTACAGTGGACTAGCCCCTGTACGTTGTTAGTTAACACCCATCGATCTCCCTATCTACATATACAGGTCAGAATTTCAATATTTTATTTATTTTTATCTTATTCTTTACTACTCCTGCCTCACCCCCCATCTTTCATTCGCCTGCTACGGTGCACTTACCACGTTACCTGAATCAACCCCTACCCCTCCCTCCCCCTTCTTTCCCTCTGCCCCAAACCGACGCCACCCCCCGCTGCTCCATCACCTCCCTTCGCACGTCTAACCCCTCCTTCCCAAGCCCATCCCCCCTTCACAGCACAGGTCCCCGTTACGGTTCACAAACACGCATAATGCCCCATAACACCCTATCCCATACTAACTAGCGCCAACCCCACTATGGAGCGCACAGGCGTACATACCTACACCATCAATTACCCTCCCCAACCTCTCAAAAAAAGCAGCCAAGCGCTTTAAACACAATATGTTAAAACTACACCCTGAAACACCCATCTTGGATCCCTACTTCTCAACAAACAAAGGGCACATAACCACTGACATCATTTTCTACACCAAAAGAAGAGCACAATGGAGGAAAGCCTTCCTAGTTATATTCTCGATCTCCTCCACCAGGAAAACTGCACACGGTCTCACAATCTCTAGCTTCCCCTCCCCAATCTTCAAAGCTGCAGTAACCATCACCATCTATCGTAACGGAATAATTGTCATGCAATCAACAGACCGCAGCTTAAACCAGCTGGATAACATCTTCCCCATCATCAGAGAAGGAGTTATAAAACCCCAACTCTTCCCCCAGGCAGCTCCCACTACCAGCACACAGCCTATCACCCACCAAATTCTACCTCTAGCCATGCTCCGCTGATATCATGATCAATATTTACACCCTAGCTCAGTGCTACCCCCTACCCGCTCAACTCCCCTATAAGACACTCCCCCCTTATTACTCTACCAGCATTTACACCCATTCCACACTCAGCACTCTCCCCTGGAATGAACATATTTCCCCCCATTGCCAACACTACCTCCTGCAAAACCATCACTCCCATGACCATATCCTCACCACACACATCTGCGCCTCCTACATCGACATCCCACTCCAGTCCACCACCCCCCGATCCGGATAGGGAACCAGATAGGATGCCTCACAACTACCTAGAATATGTGCTTCCTTACCACCCACAGGACGTAAGCACACCTCCCACGCCAATAATACATTCACCAATCTTGCTACCACCTTCACCAGACCCTTGACTTGACGGGTTTCTGTTCTCGTTACGGCAAATCAAAGAAGAACTACACGCTTTAGCTGAGGTTCTTCTGCGCCAACCCTGGAACACTAGATTGGCACGACAGACCAAATCAAACTTCCACATGACCCACTCAGAAGTCACCTCGAAACATTCGCCCCCTAGGTGGAGATCAGTTCCTTTTCACAATACTTCAACCCGTCCAATCCGCAGGACCAATCCGCTATTGGAGAAAGACTTACTCTCTCTACTCCACTCATATGAGCTCTCACATCCGAATCACAACACTATGCCTCAAGATAACTCCCTCAAAAAGGCTCTAATCCCAACTATTCCTCCCAACACTCACAGGCCCACTAAACACAATCCTAGAGGTATAATCGAAAAAACAACCTTAGACAAGTTCTCCTTATCCAGGAACCCAATACATCCCTCATCACGCCCCGTCTTAAGTTTATACTAGTAAATTGTAGATCGGCCTCAAGACATGAAACCGACATAGCTGACCTCATACTTAAACAAAAACCGGATTTGCTAATTTTAACTGACACTCGGTTAAAGGAATCCTCTACACCCATCATCTATATACTGGTAGCCCCAAAACACGACATCATCAGATTGGACAGAATTGTTAAGCCAGGGAGTGTCATCACCTTCATATACCGGAACAATCTCTCAGTAAACCGATCCCAATCTCCAGTATTCCCCTCTTGTGAATAATATGCCTCGACATCACTAGCAATGGCAAACCAGTAGGCTCTTTACACACCCTCTATCAGCAACCAGGTGACAACCTCACCTTTACCGAACATTTCATGGACATATTCTCTACTAATGCCGGACATCAAAATACCCAAATATTTCTCGGAGACCTCAATCTACACTGGAATGAACCCAATGATGCAGCGGTCAATAGTCTCAAAAACCTCCTCTCTGACCTCACCCAAATTTGTAACAGCTCTGCACATGATAAAGGAGCAATACTTGATTTAGTAATCTCTAAAGTTGATTCCATCCAGCTAGATACGATCCGTCCATGTGATTGGTCCGATCATCATATCATCACCTTCTTCATCAATGAATCAGTGAAACTTAATTTGGCTCAACCCACAAGACCTAAAGTATGGAAGAGGGATCTGAAAAACATTGTTCCTAACACAACCACAACCTCCAGCTCCAACTTCCTTCTTCCCCCTGAAGGGATATCCGATGTTCATGATCTCACCAACCATTACTTCAATTCCATTAACATGATATTAAACGAGGTCGCCCCCTTCAACTAAAGAGAGTTTCCACAAAAGACTCTAAGCCTTGCTACGATGGAAGACTCAACGAGGACAGACGATCCTTAAGAATAACTGAACGTAGATGGAGATTGGCTCCATCCGCCAATCACCTCAAGATACTAAGAAAGAAGAGAAACGCCTACTACAGAAAGATCAAGCGCACTAAAGCAGACTTTTTCAGTCATCAATTAGACCAGGCCAAATATCATCCCCAAAAACTTTTCGAGGTAATCAAAACTCAATTTAAGGATGCACCTCACCGCCCCCAAGCTAACTTAGGCTCAGGACCCAATTGCAAAGAATTTGCCTCCTTCTTCACTCTGAAGACCAATAACATGAAGAAGGACCTACTCAATGATCTGATCACACATACTGTCACACACACAAACTCCTCATCATCAATTCTTGGAGCCCCACATCGAAATCCACCAAAGTTCGACCTAAAAAATAATGCATCCTGGTCATCTTTCAATACCTACAATGAAGAAACTATACTCAAAATGCTTACTGCTCTGAACCCTGCCAATCACTTCACTGATCCTCTTTCAGCAAACTTCATAAAAGACTTCACCCTGCTGCTGCCTCTTTGGACCAAGATCATAAATAACTCTTTACTCCAAGGATCCATCCCTGATCTCCTCAAATCAGGGCAGGTATTCCCCATCCTAAAGAAACCTACAGCTGACCCCGCGGACTTAAACAATTAACTACTCAACAAATACCAATCAGATTTCCGTGCAGGTCACAGCACTGAATCAGCCATTACCCATATAATTGACGATGCACTACAAATCCTAGACCAGAACGAAGCCTGCTTACTCATCTTGCTCGACCCTTCCTCGGCCTTTGATACCGTCAAACATGACAACCTGCTAGACCTTCTGCAACACAGAATGGGACTATCTGGATCAGTTCTAAACTGGTTTACTTCGTTCCTCCAAAACAGATCGTAACGATTCAAGGTCAACCACTCCCTGTCCAAACCCGTCCCAGTCACTTTAGGAGTCCCACAAGGATCTTCCCTATCTCCGACACTGTTCAATCTACTCATGGAACCACTCACTGAAATTCTATACTCGTCTAACGTACAATATCACATGTACGCAGACGACACACAACTATACCTAAAGATCCATTCTCTAGAAGACATCAAATCGCTCAACACAACTCTCGGAAAAAGACCTGGCTGGCGGAAAACCATCTAAAACTGGATACCCTCAAAACCGAATTCCTCCTAATCGCTCCTCCCGCCCAAGTACCCATAATGCAAGACTGGATCAAACACCTAACAGCACTCAACTGCTAACCTTTTATTGTTGACTCAGTGAAATCGCTGGGAGTAACGCTGGACAGAAATCTCAATATGCAGAAAAACACCAGCAACGCAACAAAAGGAGCAAACTTTCAGATAAATACTTTGAGACAACGGAACCCTGTCCGGCCTGAAAAGAACTTCAATCTGACAGTACAAGCTCTAGTCATCCCAAGAGTGGAATATGGAAGTGTCTCTCTCTGCGGCCTTCTCAGATCTTCAACAACCCCTCAATGCCGCAGCTAGACTTATTACTGCCTCCAAAAGAAGCTCCCACATATCCCTGGTCCTAAGATCCCTTAATTGGCTTCCTTTTGAAACCAGAATTCAACTAAAATTAGCATGTATGACGCATAAAGCCATTCATCACAACGCACCCAGCTATCTGACACAGAAACTGGCGCCCTCATGTGGGAACAGATCTTCCAGAAGTGCCAAAAACCTCATACTGAAACTGCAAAGATTCGACAAGAAGAAAACAGACAGCCGAACCTTTTCAGGGCTGGCGCCGAGAATTTGCAATGCTTTGCCCCCAGAAACTAGACTTAATCCCTCTACGGCATCTTTCAAAAAAGAAGGGAAATCTCTTCTCATGGCTAAGTTCACTTGAGCATGGGCTACTGTTATTACTCGACTCAACACTTGATCTACATGGAACTATATATTATTTCCTTTCTCTCTATGTATCCCAGATATTGTGTCTATATTATGCTTGATCTATATGGAATTTTATGTTATGCACCATATACCTATGTATCTACGATATGGTGATTACACAATCATTGACTGACATGGAACTATATGTTATTTACTATGTACCAATGTATCTAAGATATTTACCTTGTAAAGCGCTCTGATACCCACAAGGGTCTTGTTCGTGCTATATAAAACTTTCGAATAAATAAATAAATACAAAAAGCAATCAACCTTGCATGGTGGACGCCATGCTATAATATCCCATAAACAACAAAACAGCTTAACCAAGAAAATAATAAAACAGTGGTGCTTGAACAATTTTCAGTGTGGGGGTGCTGGCATCAGTGTTATATCACTGAACTCATAGAGACTGTGAAAAAATCCAAGCATTGTACAAGGGACAAGTGTCACAAACAAGCCACGCCGATTCTGCCGGAGAGTTGTAAAGGTGTAGTATGTAGCTGGTTTTGCACTTTGGAGCACGCAGTCACAAATGGATTACTAAAATATGGAGTGATAGTGCACACTCATTTACAGACAGCACATTTTCCATTTAAATGACCACTAAATTTGCACATACAGTTTTTTTTATTTTTTTTTTATTTTTTTATTTTATTTTTTAAAATTTTTATACCAGATATAACAATACAGCACAGCATAGGGTTCAACAATTAATAATCAAAGAAAATATACAATTCAATTATTATAAACTATATATAGCTTCAATAAAGCCATTATCACAATTTCCTTTTGATAATATAATCCAAGCAATCAAATCATATCAAGCCAACATATTTACACCATTTGATCTTTCCATCTCCGTATTGGATCCCAAATTCTCAGACCCAGTTGCTTCCCCCTTCGGCCTTTCCGATCGTAAATCCCTTTTTCTAAATTATAGGCAGACAAAAGATTGGCCAGCCATTGATTCCTAGTGGGAGCAACTTTGTCACGCCAGGCTCTTGCTATTACCAACCGAAATACTGCCATAGCAACAAAGACAAACTCTTGACAAGTAGCCTCACCCTCTGTTTTTATTCCCAAAAGAACCACCGTGGGTGTAATTTTAATTTGAATACCTAGATGTCTCACTAGAAATCCCTCTACCTCCCTAATCAATGTAGCCAATTGAGAACAAGTGGCAAAAATGTGGATTATATCCGCCTGTGAGTGATTACACCGTGGGCAGTCTGTCCCTAGGGTGCCACCCCATTGTGCAATTCTAGCTGGTGTATAATATAGACAATAAATAGTTTTATAATGCTGTGATTGTAATGGTGCCGAACATAAAACCGTATGACCCAGAGCCAGTGATTCTTGATACCAAGCAGCTTCAATGCCCAGCTTCGTAGCCCACTTAATACCATATTTAACAAGATCATCTTTCTTAGTAGTAAGAAGGCAGGCATAGAAACTACGTATATTGCAGTCTCCCCCTTTCTCGATCATATCCAGTATTTCATTGTTTTTAAACCCTATAAACCCTCCGCGCTTGGTATTCTAAAAACTTCTGACCTGTAGGTATTTGAAAAAACTCCTACTGTCTATTTGAAATTTGGATGCTAACTCCGCAAATTGCACAATTCCATCCAGCCCAACAATATCCCCTATCCTTCTGATCCCATTGTGTTCCCAGGATGCAAAGATCGAATCTGCAAATATATCTCCTGGCCAGGATTTATTCTTAAACAAACGAGTATATCTATTGTATCTACCCAGCCCAGATCTTTTCAAAAAAGCTGTCCAGATATTAACAGCAGCAATGACTGTCTTGAACCTTGTTCTTTTAAAGTATGCGAAGTCCGTGCAATTTAAGAAACAGTTCTCCGCCTCCGCCCCCAAGACTATAGAATAAACCTCAGTTGACGTTTTGGAGATTCTAGGATGCTCCCCGCCACCAATTAATCCCTGCATATATTGCAGTGCAGTGGCTAGATAGTATAGCCTAAAGTCGGGGGCGCCCCACCCACCTCTAGCCCTTGGAAGAGTCATAAATCTATACGCTCTCCTAGTCTTTCCATGGGCCCAAATAAATCTATTTAATACCAATTCCAAAGCCTGAAACCATTTTACACCAAAAAACAGGGATATTGCACGAAATAGGTATAAAAATTTGGGCAGTACAATCATTTTGATGACATTTGTGCGTCCTAATAAAGAAAGATGCAGATTATTCATTCTACCAAGATCTAGTTTTAATCTCGCCATTAACGGAGTTATATTCTGCTCGACTACATTCTCCAAATCTGCCGATACTTCTATACCTAGATAAACTGCCGACCTAATTACCCTGTTGTCATTACATATAACATATGAGTTTTTAACTATCTGTGTTTTTGTTTTATTGAGGCTATACCCTGACACCTGACCAAAATCCCGAGCTTCTAATTCTACTGTACTCATAGCAAGAGTAGGGTTAGCTGTAATGATTGCAACGTCGTCCGCATATGCCTGTGCCTTGATATGCAAATTATTAACTATTACCGGTGGGATATTAACATTGGCAACAAGACTACGCAGAAGGGGATCCATATACAACGCAAATAAGAGGGGGGAAGATGGACACCCTTGTCTAGTCCCCCTTTCTATTTGAACTATGGCTGAGTGGCCGCTGTTAACTCTAATTCTGGCCGAGGGTTTATTATATAAGGTCTGAATGGCTCTAATGTATTCCTCGCCAAACCCAAACCACCTCAAGACAGACCATAAGAACTCCCAAGAGACCCTATCAAATGCATTTTCGGCGTCCAGAAACAACACTGCCATAGGGTCTCCTGGGATCTCTACGGCGTCAAAGAGCGTAAGTACCTGCCTAATATGCTGAGTCGTACCCTTTCCCGGAATGAAGCCATGCTGTATAGGGCTAACGAGGGACTCGATTATAGTCGCCAATCTCTTTGCCAACACTTTAGAATAGATTTTAGCGTCTGAATTCATTAGAGTAATGGGTCTATATGATGAAGCTGCCAAAGGGTTTTTGCCTTTTTTCAAAATAACAATAATATCTGCTCCTCCCCATGACTTAGGAATAGAGGCCCCTTTCTGCGCCTGAAGCATAGTAGATAGAAGTATATCGCCTAATATGTCCTTAAATACTCTATAAAATTCGACTGGAATCATATCCGGGCCCGTGGCTTTACCGGGAGGAAGATCATTGAGAGCACCCACCATTTCTTCCAAATTGATTGGTCCTCCTAGCTGCTCCCTATCTTCCTCAGATAGGAGCGTTGGCTGAATATTATCAAGATAATTTGAAATCTGGCCCGAATCTAAATCCTTATCTGATCTATATAGATCTACGTAGAACTGCCTAAACACTTCTCTTACCCCATCTGGATCCGTAATCGTATTACCCTGAGCATCTGTAATCTTTTTGATCTCCGCCGCTGAAGCTTTTTGTCTAGAGCGAATAGCCAAAAGGTGCCCCACTCTTTCGCTCATCTCGTAAGCGTCCTCTCTCTTTATTAAATATCTAGCAGCTGCCTTAATAGCAATACTTTCACTGACCCTCGCCTTTAAACTGATTAATTTTAAACTCTGCTGCTCGACAGACCTTTGAGCCTGTATTGCTAAATGTAATTCTTCTTCCGCTTTGGTTATTTCCATTGTTAATTCATTAAACATTGCCCTCTCCTTTTTCTGTTTGTGCAGTGAGTAGCTCAACGTCTCTCCCCGTATGCCCGCCTTAAAGGTGTCCCATTCAATCCCAGAGTCTACCGTCCCCCTATGAATTTCCCAGAAATTCTTAATCCAGGAATTCATATGAAGAATGTAGGCTTCCTCCCTTAGAAGAGTCCTTTCGAAAGTCCAAGCGGAGAACTTCCCCCGCTGACAGCCCATTTTAATAATTAGGATTAGGGGGTTATGGTCGGATACGATCCGAGGATGCTTCTCTATTTGTGACCTATTAAGCAATGAGTTGGATATAAAAAAATTGTCTAATCTTACCAAAACACTATGAGGAGCAGAAAAAAAAGTACTGCCACCTATAAAGGGACAAGCAGCGGCCCACAGGTCAATCAATGAGTTGTGCTCTAAGAGATCCTCTAATGCCCTATAAGATTTTTTCTTTCTGCCAGTGTATCCCGTAGACCCGACCTGAGAGTGAATATTAAAATCCCCACAGCAAATAATCGGTTCAGGCCACAAAGCCAATTCTGTATCCAAGAACTGGAGCATTTCAGGATCATCTTCAGTGGAACCATAAACTGAAGCCAATGTGAACTTCTCCCCTTTAAATACAATTTCCAATAATACCCACCTACCCCACTGATCTTCTTTTTTCCTGACTAATATTGTGTCCCTGATGCTGTCCAGAACCGCAACTCCCCTCGTTTTAGTCCCCTGTTTAGTATTAGCCAGTAGGGAGAACCCCAGTTGTTCAAGGAGAAATCCCCTAGCCCCCTCTATATGCGTCTCCTGGAGACATACTAGGTCCAAGTTCATTGCTTTCAATAAAGACGATACTCGTAGTCTTTTTTGAGCATCATTGAGGCCACATATATTAATTGAAGCTATTTTACACGTCATTAGCGTACTCCATAAGTAACTTTTATCAGTACAACTAACAAGATAAATACACCAAAGATATAACAACCTATGCTGTGCTAAAAAAATCCCAAAAAGCTGTGTTTTACCTGTCCCCCCCCTCCCCCCGAGCCCCTGCCCCCGCCCTCCAGCCTGTGCCCCCCCTCTCCCCCCTCCCCCCCCTACAGGCAAATAGGTCAACCATGACCTATGTGTGATCGCTTAGGTGTGCAGTTGTCGCCTCCTCCTCCCAATTTAACAATCCTGACTTTCCCAATCCAATCCATCTTTCTCCCCTCCTTTAGTGATCCCCCCTGTCTTTGTACCCCAGCACCTCCACCATGTACTCTTTGGCTTTTATTTCCGAAAAAAACATTTTGAACTGGCCTTTGGTGATTATTTTTAATTTAGCTGGATACAGCAGGAAAGCTTGTGAGCCTAAGGCTTGTATTGGTGCTATCAATTGCCTCAGCCTCCATCTTCTTTCTACGGTGACATGACAAAAATCAGGCCTTGCGAAAAAAGTAATCCCATTAAAGGTACGCTTAGAGTCCGGTTTAGCTCTGTCCAATATCTGTTGTCTTAGTAGGAAGTTACCCACAAATAACAAAATAGCTCTAGGTCTCGTGTCCTGCAATGAATTACGCCTGGGAGCCAGAGGAAATCGATGGGCTCTCTAGATTTCTGTTTCCCATTGCCATGCAGAGAGCTCTGGGAATGCGCCCTTAAGCAGATTGACAACAAACATCCTTACATCTTGGCCTTCAATCCCCTCTTCAACCCCCAGAAGTCTTATGTTATTACGGCGCTGCCTATTTTCGTAGTCCTCCAGCTTCCACTGCATGTCTTCGGATACCTTACTTTGCTCTTCCTTCATTTTCCGTAAACTGCTTAGCTCGTCTTCAAGCCTCCCCGTTCTTTCTTCAACCTGCGTAATTCTCTCAGAGGCCTCCTCGTACAACTTATTCATTTTCCTTAATGAATTATGAATTTTGTTGAGCCCTTGCCTCGATCTCCGAGCTTCGGCCCTTGCCTCATTCTGCATGCTTTTGAGGGTACTGAATAGTAAATCCATTGAGGTTTCTTGAGTTTTAGATTGAGGTAATTCCTCCCCTCCAGAGGGAGAAGCCATATTATTAACCTCCTGGTATGGCTGTGATGTAGCTGAGTAATCCCATGAAAGTCTCTTCGTTGGGTTAGGAGGGCTTTCTAGGGAGTTCGGCTTCCTACGAGATCTACGTTTCTTTAGAGTACATTTTTGAGGGACCGAACTAGCTTCTGAGGCAGAAGACTCACCAAAGCTGTCGTCGCTATGAGTTAAGGGCTCTGAATCCTCATTAAGCGAAAAAAAATAGTCGGGTGAAGCACACCCACCAGCTGGCTCCAAAGTCAACGAGCATGCTGAAGTACTCCCTTCCAGAGAGTTCTCAGACTCAGTGCCTGCCTCCTGCCTATTAACCTGCTTAGCCCCCGACTCATCGTGACTTTTTCCGGAAGCCTCATCATTCTCCGAAGGCTGCCTCCCTTTAGGATTATCCTCTGCCACTGGCGCATCTGAGCCCGTGTGGAGAGTTTCCAAACCTTGAGGCTGCCTCTCCTTCAGATTGTCCTCCGCCGCTAGCGCTAGTACTTCTGAGCCCGAGTTGAAAGTTTCCGAGCATTGAGACTCCGCCGGTTCAGCCCTGACTAGGCTACACGCAGCCGAAGGTGTCTGTTCCAATGCCGGCGCTTGGTCTAGTTGCCTAGCAACCCCCGTTTCGCGGGAGTTCTGCGCCTCGGCACTGCTCGCACTGCTCGCTTTGGCTTGCTTACCGGCGTTTCCTCTTTCCAGGCGGCCTGTACTCAACACCGGAAAGCTCTCAAATACAGAAGGCTGCCTCAGTTGCATTTCTTTTCCACCTGCATTATCGGATCGCAGATTTTTTGACTCTCGTGAATCGAACTGGACAGTCATCCCGATGGGATTCGCTTGGAGCCCGCCAGCGCCTTGGACCCCACCAGCTTTCTTCCCAGTAGATTTTTTCGTGGTAAGTGCGTTGCTGGGTCGTGAGGATGTAGTCTTTGGCTCCTGTTTATCCCGGTTAGGCCGTTCTTTCAAATTATTATCTTTAGTGTCTTTAACATCTTTGGCTGCCTCACTCCCTTTAATGATGCGTGGAGGCATATTATACCGTCCCAAGGCAAAAGCTGCCGCTTTCGAGGATCCCACCACCAAAAAATGAATTATCCTCCACGGGAGCTCGGCAAACCTTTTGTAGAAAGCCCAAGTGGTTTTGAGGTCAGTTCCTTTTAAGCGATGCTCGGGTTTCATCCCGTAGTCTGAGAGGGATCACCACATCTTCTGCTGTAATCAGGAGGAGGAGAGGAGTGAGACTGCTCACTGCATACCACCAGCGGCCATCTTGCCTCTGTCTGCACATACAGTTTTACTGATAAAACTCTGTAGCATAAAATGTATAATGTGTGGAAATCTAGTTCAGCGAATATTTGTCATTTGCACATCACCAAGTAAAGTGTCTTGGTTTGTTTTGATCCTATTAAAAGTGCTTCATTTGCTTTGCTGATTATTCATTTCAAAATATTTGTAAAATTCATTTACATGTACTTAAATGTTGTGTGTTTGAAAAAATGAAATACTAGTCTTTCACTCCAGAAAGACTGCCACATAGTTCCCTTTAAAAAGTAATACTAATTTCCATGTTACAAGAAAATGGGGCAAAATGTCAAAAGTCTAACCTGACATTTGTAGATATCAGAGGGGAGGGAATAAGAAGCAGTGATCCATCCAGCTTCCAAAGGTAATACAAAAAATCAAGTTGGGGGAGAATGGATCACTTGTCCTGTAGTATCAGGGTCTTCGATGTTAGGAAACTGTATAAGATAACCCTCATATGAGTACACAGGTCGTGGGCGGTATATCTTGATTCTCCGCCTTCGTGTACCGTCACAGCATCATCATTGGGTTTCTTACGTTGGTATGCTGTCCTCCACCTGGAGGTAGACCCACTGATTTTTACAGTAGCGTCCAGGTATCAAAAAAGGAGAAGAGAGGGATGTGCTCAGTGCTCAAAGTGGTGAGGTTAAAATTCCCTACTGCACTCAAAAATGCTACAAAAATTTATTGAGAATACGAGTGGAGTGGGAAATTAAAACAAAATGATGTTATAATAGACAGTGTTACTGGTCTATTACATCAATGAGTAAAGTCAGTGAATAGGGTCAACATGTTTCAGCCTTCTCGCTCATTCTTAAGGCTTTCGTCAGGACGGGGGGTAAAAAAGTTAAAAAGTTGGCCCGTTATGCCGCCTTTTGTTGAGTGATCAGGTGATCGCATGTACGTTTGATTCCTTTGAAGAGTTATTGTCTCTGTAATTAGAAAGGAATTGATTGCATTTGTTATAATTACTCTCTATTCAGCATTAGTGATATAGTGACCATTTGTCCTATATGATTAATGAGGCTATGACAGTGAAAACATAGTTCGTTATTCATGGTGCTATCAATTGAGCAGTTCAGAAGGAAAAAGGGGGGCGCTGTATTCATTTGGAGCAGTCTAGGGGAGGCCTGCTGGTGGGCCAGTAGAGGAGGGATGTCTTAAATGTAGCCGATAGGCTTAATTTCGGTAGCTTATTTTTGGCATGTCAAATCTAGTGAGTTAAGTAATGCACGTAAATCATTGACTCACTTTGTTTCAATGTGAAAGGCGAATCTGCGGGTATCAAGTTCGTGTTATGATGTCTAATATTAAGCAGAAAAGTGCGTGTTTGTCAAAAAGAATGCGTGTTTATCTAAAAGAGCAGTCGGTACGCAGTGCCTTCCGTGCCATTATTGTTAGTTTAAATTCTAATCACATATCCTGTCAGTTGCGATAGCATTAGTGGGGGCATATCTGATCTCGTAAATTAGATAATAAACATGAACTCGCTTTGATTCAATTTATGCGGAAAGCTTGCGTGTTATTCAGCCTACAAACGAGTAAATGCATCTCCAAGGAGAATATGTGCGCGTTTAGCACAAGCACAAACAAATAAACAAACAAACAAACAAACTAACTCACGACCCGCTATGCCGTCAGTGGCATCACTGTAAATTTCATTTGGGTAGCATATTGCGGTCGGAGTTACCTTTTTAGATGCCTCGTTGTGGCCTCTTCGGGACTTCAGGGATCAGAGAACCTGTTGCTATGGAATTAAATATTATTTAGTTTCGGGTTCTTACCGCGTTCGTCTTTTGCCTCGTGGTTGCGAGGGGCAAGGTCTTACCGGTTCTTCATTGCACGTAGCTTGTGCTGACTCTGATCACGGTGTCCCGGTTAACGCGAGGCCGCATATCGATTATATTTAAATATTTGTAAAGCTTGAAGACTGAGAAAGGACTCTCATTTCTTCATAATGGTTGGCACATTGGTTGGCAGGCATAATCAGTGTTAAGAGGAAAGACTATGTTATAGATTACAATTTTCTTTTAGTGAGTCTTCTAGTTGTTGGAAAACTGTCAATTGTTTGGAAGATAGCGGTGCATCAAATAAAATTATCAAATGAGATTATCGGTGCATTAAATAAAATTATTATGATGGCGGTTAGAACGTTGTTTTCGAAAAAAGATGCTATATTTCAAAAAATAGTTTACAGAAGATATTCTTATTGGGGTAGTGAAGGGATGTTTTGTTCTAATAGCTCTAGATTGATACGTTCGATTTGAGAAGACTGGTTTCTGTTGTCCTCTATGGAGGTGAAGAATTAGAATGGTCATTCATCAGGTATCAAGCTAGTGTATGCCAAGGGATAAGATCGTTCAACCCTTCTGTGTCTGTTTTGAGACGATGTATCCAACGTTGTTCTTTTTAAAAAAAAACTCGTTCAGCATTGTTAGTTGTAACATGTAAGGTTTCCAAAACTACCCACTTGAGATCTTCTGAGCTGTGGTTTTTCTCTATGTAGTGCTTGCTCATTTTTGTCGTTGCTTTTTTACAGTTCACATTGCTCTTATGTTCTCCTATACGGAGTTTGACTTTGCGGCATGTCATTCCTATGTACCTCTTCTTACATGGACAGGTGATCATGTATATCACATGGCTGGTGTTACAGTTCGTGTGATGTCGGAGGGTCCATATAAAGTTGGGTAACAATTCAAGTTTTTTAGTGGCTGTTGTGAGTTTGCATATGACACATGACCCACATGGGTAGTGGCCCGTGATGGGACTCATGTTCCAGATTGTTGTTATACTCTCTTTGTTCTTGATCAAGGTTGGTCTGGTGTGTACCAGTTGGTCCTTCAAGTTACGTGTTCTTTTGTTGGCGAACCTCGGTTTTGGCCATTGCAGGGTGTTCGAGGTCAGAATTCTCCAATTGCGATTTATTATTTTCTTCACTGTGTTGGTGGAGGTATTGTAAGTTGTGACACATGTAAGGAGGTCTGTGGGTGGTGTCTTTGGTGTTATTTCTAGAAGACTCTCCCTTGGTTGATTGCGCGCCCTCTTTTGGCACTTTTTGATAATTTTGTTTGGATAGTCTCGCTGGTGTAATTTCATTTCAAGATTTTTGGCTTGGTCTTTATAGTTTTCAATAGTGCTGCAGTTACGTCTCAGGCGTAAAAACTGGCTGTAAGGTAAATTCTCCCTCAAGGGTCGGGGATGGAAGCTGTTGTATGAGAGTATGCTGTTCCGTGCAGTGGGTTTATAGTATGTTTTGGTCTGTAGAGTATTGTTCTCTGTGTAGATGGTTATGTCAAGGAAGTCAAGTTTTTTCCGGTTTGATGTACAGGTGAACTTCAGGCATTCGTCCCTGCTATTCATCCATTCTAGAAAAGTATTTAGAGTCTCCTGTGAATCTTCCCATATCATGATTATGTCGTCGATGTAACGATGCCAGAATCGTATGTGCGATTGATAAGGGTTACATTCATTCTGTATGAACTGTTGCTCGAAGGTGCTTACGTACAGCCCTGCTACACTAGGGGCAAAGGTACTACCCATAGATGTACCGTGGCATTGGCCAAACAGCATCCCTTCGTAAGCAAAATAGTTCTCAGTAAGTTCCATCCGGCAGCATTCCAGTACGAAATGTCTAGGTGTGCGATAGTCCTATGTTCCGGAGAATAGGATACTCTCAAGAGTGTCTAAAGTCTTCTTTTGCGGTAGACTGGTGTAAAGACTCTCTACGTCGAGTCCTACTAGGTACATAGTAGTTTCATCATATACCTGGCCTTCAAGTTGGTTAAGAAGGTCTTGTGTGTCTTTGAGGTATGTGGCAGTACTTTGCACCAGTGGTTTGAGGAAATGGTCGGCAAATTGCGACAGTGGTTCTAGTACTGACCCAATTCCTGAGACGATGGGGCGTCCTGGAGGAGGTACCCTATCTTTGTGCGTTTTTGGTAGAGAGTAAAAATAGGGTACTATAGGGCTATCAGTTCTTAGGAAATCTGCTTCATTTTTAGAAATCCAGTTGTTTATTTCTACCTCTTCTACCATTAGGTCTATGGTTCTCTTCAGTCTTGCAGTGGGATCAGTAGTGAGTTTCATATAGAACCTCTGATCAGCAAGTAGTTCTAGGCATTGTTTGTTGTAGCCCTCTTTACTCAATAGTACTACGTTGACGACTGAAGAACTACAAGTCCTAAACAAAGGTTTAGGCTTTGTCCCAACACCACCTCTAGATATCTTCAAGACACGCTGTGAAATAGCAGAATTCTGCAGAAAGATCAAATTAAAAGCATTCTTTATGAATAAAGAAGAACAAACCTCTGAGTACGACACCAACTTAAGACCTAAATCCTCATTCTGTCCCCCGGCACATATGGTTCCAGTGGAAATACAAGCATTCGAACAGGCAGTAATGAAGGAGGTGGAAAACATCAAAACAAAAGATAAACAACACTATGTGAACATGACCAAGAAAGAACAGAAAGCCCTCGGAGATCTACGGAATAACAGTGACTTGGTAATAAAACCAGCAGACAAAGGAGGAGCAATAGTACTATTGAGTAAAGAGGGCTACAACAAACAATGCCTAGAACTACTTGCTGATCAGAGGTTCTATAAGAAACTCACTACTGATCCCACTGCAAGACTGAAGAGAACCATAGACCTAATGGTAGAAGAGGCAGAAATAAACAACTGGATTTCTAAAAATGAAGCAGATTTCCTAAGAACGGATAGCCCTATAGTACCCTATTTTTACTCTCTACCAAAAACGCACAAAGATAGGGTACCTCCTCCAGGACGCCCCATCGTCTCAGGAATTGGGTCAGTACTAGAACCACTGTCGCAATTTGCCGACCATTTCCTCAAACCACTGGTGCAAAGTACTGCCACATACCTCAAAGACACACGAGACCTTCTTAACCAACTTGAAGGCCAGGTATATGATGAAACTACTATGTACCTAGTAGGACTCGACGTAGAGAGTCTTTACACCAGTCTACCGCAAAAGAAGACTTTAGACACTCTTGAGAGTATCCTATTCTCCGGAACATGGGACTATCGCACACCTAGACATTTCGTACTGGAATGCTGCCGGATGGCACTTACTGAGAACTATTTTGCTTACGAAGGGATGCTGTTTGGCCAATGCCACGGTACATCTATGGGTAGTACCTTTGCCCCTAGTGTAGCAGGGCTGTACGTAAGCACCTTCGAGCAACAGTTCATACAGAATGAATGTAACCCTTATCAATCGCACATACGATTCTGGCGTCGTTACATCGACGACATAATCATGATATGGGAAGACTCACAGGAGACTCTAAATACTTTTCTAGAATGGATGAATAGCAGGGACGAATGCCTGAAGTTCACCTGTACATCAAACCGGAAAAAACTTCACTTCCTTGACATAACCATCTACACAGAGAACAATACTCTACAGACCAAAACATACTATAAACCCACTGCACGGAACAGCATACTCTCATACAACAGCTTCCATCCCCGACCCTTGAGGGAGAATTTACCTTCCAGCCAGTTTTTATGCCTGAGACGTAACTGCAGCACTATTGAAAACTATAAAGACCAAGCCAAAAATCTTGAAATGAAATTACACCAGCGAGACTATCCAAACAAAATTATCAAAAAGTGCCAAAAGAGGGCGCGCAATCAACCAAGGGAGAGTCTTCTAGAAATAACACCAAAGACACCACCCACAGACCTCCTTACATGTGTCACAACTTACAATACCTCCACCAACACAGTGAAGAAAATAATAAATCGCAATTGGAGAATTCTGACCTCGAACACCCTGCAATGGCCAAAACCGAGGTTCGCCAACAAAAGAACACGTAACTTGAAGGACCAACTGGTACACACCAGACCAACCTCGATCAAGAACAAAGAGAGTATAACAACAATCTGGAACATGAGTCCCATCACGGGCCACTACCCATGTGGGTCATGTGTCGTATGCAAACTCACAACAGCCACTAAAAAACTTGAACTGTTACCCAACTTTATATGGACCCTCCGACATCACACGAACTGTAACACCAGCCATGTGATATACATGATCACCTGTCCATGTAAGAAGAGGTACATAGGAATGACATGCCGCAAAGTCAAACTCCGTATAGGAGAACATAAGAGCAATGTGAACTGTAAAAAAGCAACGACAAAAATGAGCAAGCACTACATAGAGAAAAACCACAGCTCAGAAGATCTCAAGTGGGTAGTTTTGGAAACCTTACATGTGACAACTAACAATGCTGAACGAGTTTTGTTTGAAAAAGAACAACGTTGGATACATCGTCTCAAAACAGACACAGAAGGGTTGAACGATTTTATCCCTTGGCATACACTAGCTTGATACCTGATGAATGACCATTCTATTTCTTCACCTCCATGGAGGACAACAGAAACCAGTCTTCTCAAATCGAACGTATCAATCTAGAGCTATTAGAACAAAACATCCCTTCACTACCCCAATAAGAATATCTTCTGTAAACTATTTTTTGAAATATAGCATCTTTTTTCGAAAACAACGATCTAACCGCCATCATAATAATTTTATTTAATGCACCGATAATCTCATTTGATAATTTTATTTGATGCACCGCTATCTTCCAAACAATTGACAGTTTTCCAACAACTAGAAGACTCACTAAAAGAAAATTGTAATCTATAACATAGTCTTTCCTCTTAACACTGATTATGCCTGCCAACCAATGTGCCAACCATTATGAAGAAATGAGAGTCCTTTCTCAGTCTTCAAGCTTTACAAATATTTAAATATAATCGATACGCGGCCCCGCGTTAACCGGGACACCGTGATCAGAGTCAGCACAAGCTACGTGCAATGAAGAACCGGTAAGACCTTGCCCCTCGCAACCACGAGGCAAAAGACGAACGCGGTAAGAACCCGAAACTAAATAATATTTAATTCCATAGGAACAGGTTCTCTGATCCCTGAAGTCCCGAAGAGGCCACAACGAGGCATCTAAAAAGGTAACTCCGACCGCAATATGCTACCCAAATGAAATTTACAGTGATGCCACTGACGGCATAGCGGGACGTGAGTTAGTTTGTTTGTTTTGTTTGTTTATTTGTTTGTGCTTGTGCTAAACGCGCACATATTCTCCTTGGAGATGCATTTACTTGTTTGTAGGCTGAATAACACGCAAGCTTTCCGCATGAATTGAATCAAAGCGAGTTCATGTTTATTATCTAATTTACGAGATCAGATATGCCCCCACTAATGCTATCGCAACTGACAGGATATGTGATTAGAATTTAAACTAACAATAATGGCACGGAAGGCACTGCGTACCGACTGCTCTTTTAGATAAACACGCATTATTTTTGACAAACACGCACTTTTCTGCTTAATATTAGACATCATAACACGAACTTGATACCCGCAGATTCGCCTTTCACATTGAAACAAAGTGAGTCAATGATTTACGTGCATTACTTAACTCACTAGATTTGACATGCCAACAATAAGCTACCGAAATTAAGCCTATCGGCTACATTTAAGACATCCCTCCTCTACTGGCCCACCAGCAGGCCTCCCCTAGACTGCTCCAAATGAATACAGCGCCCCCCTTTTTCCTTCTGAACTGCTCAATTGATAGCACCATGAATAACGAACTATGTTTTCACTGTCATAGCCTCATTAATCATATAGGACAAATGGTCACTATATCACTAATTCTGAATAGAGAGTAATTATAACAAATGCAATCAATTCCTTTCTAATTACAGAGACAATAACTCTTCAAAGGAATCAAACGTACATGCGATCACCTGATCACTCAACAAAAGGCGGCATAACGGGCCAACTTTTTAACTTTTTCACACCCCGGTCCTGACGAAAGCCTTAAGAATGAGCGAGAAGGCTGAAACATGTTGACCCTATTCACTGACTTTACTCATTGATGTAATAGACCAGTAACACTGTCTATTATAACATCATTTTTGTTTTAATTTCCCACTCCACTCGTATTCTCAATACATTTTTGTAGCATTTTTTAGTGCAGTAGGGAATTTTAACCTCACCACTTTGAGCACTGAGCACCTCCCTCTCTTCTCCTTTTTTGATACCTGGACGCTACTGTAAAAATCAGTGGGTCTACCTCCAGGTGGAGGACAGCATACCAACGTAAGAAACCCAATGATGATGCTGTGACGGTACACGAAGGCGGAGAATCAAGATATACCGCCCACGACCTGTGTACTCATATGAGGGTTATCTTATACAGTTTCCTAACATCGAAGACCCCGATACTACAGGACAAGTGATCCATTCTCCCCCAACTTGATTTTTTGTAACCTGACATTTGACCTGTCTTTGAACACAGAGCAAATGTGACAGGATAAAAACTAAATGTAAAATCATCTTTAATGGTCATTCACTTTCAGAACCTCAGCATGGTTATTTCGGTGGTGCTGCAACACCTCATGCACCCCTACTTCCAGCGCCTATGGAATAAAACGCCCAGCAAAAATAATGCAATAAGAATTGTAATAGCTGGAGGGGCAGCCCTGTTGTTATTCTCGGCCCCCTCCTTGGAACAGACACTTACCAAGCGAATATGAACCTGGAGACTTTCGCAACCTGGTTTCCCTTCAGTCCACACAGCAGGATCAAACTAGTAAAGTAATAAAGGACATATTTATGATAATGTCACGCAGCGCTGCAAGTCACCTTGCTGCGTTGTGTGACAGGGCAGGTTTGTGACATACTTAAAAGAATATAGCGCATTCGTGAATTTGTCCCTGCACTGTCACCAATACACCATGGGGCAAGGTTGTCTCCATTTCATGAAGCATTATTTTTGTGCAGGAAGGAGAACCTTCCTGCATAAAAACACTTATGAGAGGCTTATTCCTCTTTCTTTGTGTGCTGCAGACTGGAGCACACAAAGAAAGAGGAAGAAATTAGGAGAAATAAAGATATTTCTCCTTGTTATGCCTTACGTGAGAAGACGTAATTTGTTGGCGCATTCCCAGGTCTACCAGCAATTGTAAATCTGAGAATGTGCCAAAATCTATGGGAGTTGCATTGGAACACCCACGCAACGCCCATTAATCAACTTCTTTGGGCAGAGTGACGCAACACAGCGATTTGCACTGCGATGTGTTACTCTGGATTTATGAAACTACCCAGGGCCATGCTCGGTGGCCTTGCGTGGCTTCAAAAAATGTATTTTGGTCTTGCCTCGTTCATGCATCACGCACGACGCAACCCCAATAATAAATAAGCCCCATAGTGTGGGAATGTGGCATAATCTCTACTTCCCTGGGGTCTGCTGTTACGTCATTCATTTCTTTGCATTTCGCCAGTGAAAGTGTAGATATGTCAAGAAATAACTGTATCTTTTCATAAAAATGATTAGATTCTCCTTTGCGCACTGATTCAAGGATATTTTCTTTCATTTAGAAAAACAACAACTCTTGCTAATTTCTGGCACCACTCTTTTTTATGACTTGAAGTGACTCGATGCGTGCCATCTAGTATTTTATCACAGTCTTCTGTGATTTTTGTGGTGAAATATTTGCTCTATGTGTGAAGGACAGGCTCTCATTACGAGCGGCCAGATTAATTGGGAAATGTGCAATAAATGCGGTTATCGCACATATCACAGTTATGAGTTTTGCGATCTATATCAAAAGGTCAAACCATTGGCAGATAAACCTGCCGAAATTTATGGGGGTAGAAATCCCAGGTATTTAGCTGATCATGCAGCTTTTGGCGTGGTAATCACCAGGCTCCGGCATATTATTTACCAAAAACTCTTAAATGAATAGTATTTATTGCACTGATTAATTCCTACTCAGTGGAATCGGATTTTTAGAGATACAGTAAAAATATCCTACCAACTACCGCATCCTTGTAATGATTATTTAAGCCGGGTATGGAGTTTTGGCGGTTGCCATCTTGTCCATCGCCAATCCTTTCCTCAGGGATTCGGTCTGTCCTTTCGCGTACTATGGGGCATATCAGCAACAACCGGCCTTAATTATCACTAAGCGCACTTATCGCTAGGATAATTATCGCCGGCTAACGTGGATTTTTATCGCTGAGATAGCGTGCTATTAGCAACGCTTATCTCAAAAGCGATAAAAATCCTAGCCCTAACTGCCAAACGTGAGATTATCACTGGAAACCCAGCGATAATCCCACGAAGTTTGGCGATAGCTTGCTGATAGGGCCTCACATACTTAGCCATGATATCCACCTTCCGTAGGATATCATGGCTAAGTCAGTTTCAAAGCAGGTGTAAGGAAAGTAGCGATAACAAAGGTTATCGCTACTTTTCTTGTCGCTATGCTGCTTTGCGTGAGGCTTGATAATAGGAGAAATGTCGCTTGGCGACATTTCTCCCGTTATCCTGGGGAGGAACGCCCACTTTGCATCTCTTTAGAGATGCAAAGATGGGCGTTAGGAATTCAGGCGCTAAGGCAAGGTTTCACACGATAGCGTGACCTTGCTGATATAGTGATAAAATTATCGCCGCTTTTCGTCCGAAAACGGCCGCAAAAGCGGCGATAAATTTATATCGCCGCCTTGTAGATATGCTCCTCTCATCATTTCTCACAGCTTGTCTTGCGCATAGGCTTTCGGCTTGTTCCAGCTGCGATGCAGCTTTCTGTAGGAAGTGTTCAAGGTCTGTCAGTGATGTATTCAATGAATACGGCTAACATTACCTTGTTCAACTCCTGATTAGAATTTGAATATCCTCTTTGGTTGAGGGCACTTGTAGTTCAGAGGCTGTCAGCCAGAAGCTTAGTGGACTCTAGAGAGGAGATTTTTCTATTCCACTCCTTTTATCAGAATTTTGTGTAAGCAATAATGTTTTGCTTGAGGTATTTTTGATGGCTTACTTTTGTTGGAAACCATGCCTGTGGATAATTGCATATCAAGATAATAATTCAGCCCTTCAATACTGAGTGTGCCAGTGCTGTTTCTGCTCGTATATCAGTAGGATAAGGATTGTCAACTGTGCAACGCCACGAAGCGCCATGGCTTCCATGAATTATGCAGCCTTTCAAAAGTCTACTTCCAAGGAAAAATCTCAGTAATTTATGTCTGTAGCTTTGAGTTGCTATCGTGCTCAGCAAAGATTTTTTTTCTCTTCTACAAATGAGTGGGACCTGGGACCTGTAATCATCGTCCTGGGATCTCAGCCCAGAATCCCTTAACATGACTCCTAATTAAATAAAGCGGTACAAAAGGGGGTGGTGATGGACGGAGCATCAGAACCAATCAAACACTCCCACCCAGTCAACAGATCTGGGTTTGATCCATCACCGTTCTTTAGCCCACTCTGCCACCCCAGGTCAGACATGGCCATATGCAAACCAGTCTGACCCTGTGCCTCATGGGAACAGTCCCTAGGAGCAGGTAAGATAGGGAAGGGGATAAATAAGGACCCGATCAGTGCTTATTTTCATAGACTTGTCCAGCCGGACAGTGGTCATAGGTTTTTACTGATATAGTAATTAAGCGGCAGTATACAGAACAAATTCTCAAAGTTGGACACAAGCCTGTGACCCGTACATTTAAATAGGAAAAAAAAAACATACATAACAAAAAAGGTTCAGGCAAAGAGTTGTTTGTTACAATTGGGCAAGAAATCGCGGATGAACTTTAACAAACAATACAAAAAACAACCTTATGTATAGAACATATTATCATTAAAGACATATAGGGTGTGTACTGGTGTCGACGGCGTTTCGATCCTATTAACGCAGTATAAGGATCATCATCAGGACAACATAAATAATGCCTGTACAATAAACCTGAGTAACTTAGTTGAAAAGGGGAAGAAGAGAGGAGGAGAAGAAAAATGGGGAAACGTGATAAATATACATGATAAATTGCAATAGGAATTTACTATACAAAATTATTTACAAGAAAGTAAAAGGTATTTACAAGAAAGTAGAGACAAAAAATCTGACTAGGCATACTGTAATTCTCCTGTGTCAAGGAACAGAGTTAACTTCATAGTGGAGCAAAAGTGAAGGTGAGTGAAAACCATAATGAAGGAATAATTGCGGCTACGACAATTCGGAGGGTGCCGGCGAAGAATTGGCGCTGATTCCAATGTGAAGATCATGCGAGTGAACAAGGTGAGTAAGATTACCTTAGATAAGGGACCTTAGTGAATGTCCGAACAATGCGAGAGAATAGCAAGGCACATGATAGTGAGCTATGAAGACCGCAGCGACGGGGGTAGCATGCAACGGGAGGCAGTATCGGAATACGGCGGTGGACATACCGGGATAGGGCAAGAAGATGGTACGGTGAACTTGATCCAAGTCACAGAGAGGTGAGGAGCTGAGGCATCACGGGCGGTTGGAATACATCGCGTAGTAAACCGGGTAATGCGTGGCAAGGCACTGCGGGAGAAAAGG
The DNA here is from genome assembly GCF_964204655.1 of Triturus cristatus. Taxonomy (NCBI): domain Eukaryota; kingdom Metazoa; phylum Chordata; class Amphibia; order Caudata; family Salamandridae; genus Triturus; species Triturus cristatus. The sequence goes on from NC_140591.1 coordinate 801,614,653, forward strand.
AGCTAATTAACGGGGGGAAAAATTATAGGGGTGAGGGAGCCCGGAGGTTTTAGGCAGACGGAGTTACTCACCGGGAATTTAGATAATTACTCCAGCTCGTAGTGAGGCAAAGGACATGAGAGCGGATCCAGAGAGTCCTGGGGCTCACGGTAAACCGCGGCAATGCGCTGCAGGAGGGAACATGGGGGTTAGCGAGGGAAAGCAAGGGAGGGAATTACGTAAGGGAGAGGGGCGCGATAAACTCACCGTGCAAGAGTGAATGTCGAGGTCCGGCAGTGCGTGAAGCAAGTTCCGATAATACGGCTGCTGTCGTTGGGGTGGAACGTGCATGTGATAATTACAAGGAGAGTTGCTGATTGGGTAGCCTCAGCAGGGGAGTGATAAGAGAAAAGGGACCAAGGACAAGAGGACGGTTGCCATCTTGGAGTGGGTGAATGTGTGACAGAAGGGTGTAATTACAAATATTTGGAGTTTAGAGAATTAAACCACAAACCATGAGACAAGTAGCTTTGGATTATTAATTAAAACTTTTAAGCAAGAGTTTTCAGGGCACTTAGTGGAGACGTGTAAACAGTTCAGATACTTATGGACCAATCCTCATGTCTGTTCAATCCAGAATTGAAACTGTCAGTCTTCAAAATCCATTTTAATTCTTCTCTGTTAAGTGTCTTTACCATATCCCCTCCTCGTGGGGGCAATTTGACAGCAGAGATGATGGTCCATCGAATTTCATCTTCGGAGTGTTTTTTCTCCTGGAAATGCTCAACCAATGGCGCTGTCAGGATTCTGCATCTAATTCTGCTTCGATGCTGGGAGATGCGTAGACGAATCTTTTGGGTAGTCTGGCCAATGTAAATTTTATTACAAGGGCAAAAGATTGCATAAATAACATTTGTCGAGTTACAATTGGTGAATGTTTTTAGTTCATGCCTAATGTTGCCAAAAGCAAAAAATTTTTGCACTCTATGGTTAATGAACATACCACACAGCTACCACATTTAGCATGACCTTTCAATGGTGGTAAGGACCAGATATCATTCAGAGTGGTGGAGATAGTTTTGTTGGTGGTAGTAGGCAGGGCTGCGCGAACAAGGTGGTCCCTAATATTTTTGTTTTTCTTGAATGCGAACAGCGGGCGTTCCAGATGGAGATTGCCAGCATTCAAGATTGACCAGTTCTTGAGGATACTTTTACGTATATTATTAGAGACTGTGGAAAAGGTGGTGACACAGACCAGTCTGTTTGTTTCAGATTTTGGTTTGGGTTCAAGAAGGGTTTCACGTGGGCAGTACCACGCACGTTTCATGGAGTTTCGAATTAGTCTTTTAGGATAGCCTCTTGTGGATAGTTTATCAGAAAGTATTTTGGCTTCAAAGAAATAGTCCTCTTTTAGGGAACAATTTCTGCGAATTCTCAGGAACTGCGAGAAGGGAAGAGAGTCTTTTAAAGCACGGGGGTGACTGCTCTTGTAACTCAGCAGGGTATTCCTTTCTGTAGGTTTGCGGAATAAACCTGTGATAAGGTGGCCATCGGAGTGCTTGATTGTGAGATCAAGAAAGGGGATGGATTCCCTTTGGTGAGTCAGTGTAAATTTAAGACCACCGCAATTGTTATTAAGCCAGTGGAGGAACGAGGTGAGTAGACTTTCATTAGCCTGCCATATCATAAAGATATCGTCGATATATCTCTTCCACTTACAGATACATGATGAAAAAGGATTGGTAGTGGTAAGGATAGAGTTCATCTCCAATGCATCCATGTATAGTATGGCCAGATTTGGGGCAAAAATTGCACCCATGGATGTGCCTTTAACTTGTTGATAGAAGTGGTCTTCAAACATGAAAAAATTCCTGGTAAGGCAGACTTCTAATAGTTGTAATATAAAGTAAGTTGGTACAGTGTGAGGCCGCGATCTTTGATCTAGAACGTTTTCCATCACCAATAATGAGTCTCTTTGTGGTATATTGGTGTAGAGGGATTCTACATCCAAAGTGCACAGAATATTAAGTTTGGGGTCATAGGGGTGGTTCTCAATTAGGTTAATCATAAACATACTGTCACGAATATAACAGTCAGTCAAAGGAACAAAGTCCTTAATGAAATGATTGACATAATGGCCTAGTGGCTCAAGAATGGAACCACACCCAGAAACAATCGGACGCCCAGGGGGTTTCTGTAGATCTTTATGAATCTTGGGGAGGGTATAGATTACCGGAATTCTGGGACTTTTAATGTTGAGGAATTGGTACTCTGGTTTAGAGAGGAAGCCTTGTTGTAGGCCTTCATCCGTAATTTGTCGGATTAATGTCTGAAGTTCCTTAGTGGGGTTAGTGTGCAATCTACAATAGTGGTCAGTATTAGCCAATTGGCGGTTGACCTCATCTTTGTATTCCTTCAGCTCTTGTAAAACAATTCCTCCACCTTTGTCGGCTGGTTTAATTATGAGATTGGAATTTTCACGTAGCGAAGAGATAGCTAATTTTTCTTCTTTGGTAATGTTATAAGGGATGTAATGGTGTGTGTCAGAAATATTTGACAGTTCTTTCAGTACAAGTTTTTCAAAAGTAATAACCTCACTGGGTATCATATTGTTATGTGGAGAGAAAGTGGAAGGAGGTCTAAGTGGAGTGTTATATTGTTTGGGTGTCATGGGGTTCAGCAGAAAGTAACTATGAAGCCTGATTTTACGGAAGAACCTTAATAGTTCCGTCTGCAGATCAAGGAAGTTGGGATATGTCATTGGTACAAATGAAAGGCCTTTGCTAAGTAGTGATATCTCATGGCTTGAAAGTACATGGGTAGAGAGATTGAACAAAGGTATAGTAGGATGCTGGTCAGACATATTCTGTGTTTCGGAATCTACCACCGGTAGAACTTTTGGCGTGTTTGCCGCTCTCCTGGTGGGTTGTACCATCGAGGGCGTTGTCTGCCCCTTCCTCTCCTTGGGGGGTCTTGTGGATCCTGACCTAAAAAAAGGGAATTGGGGGAACGTGTGGTGTTGCTTGTACCCTCTCCTGTGTCAGAGTTGTCCGAGGACTCAGCAGATGTGTCAGAAAACCCAACTAGATTCTGACGTCTGTTGAGAATTTGTTCTGTATACTGCCGCTTAATTACTATATCAGTAAAAACCTATGACCACTGTCCGGCTGGACAAGTCTATGAAAATAAGCACTGATCGGGTCCTTATTTATCCCCTTCCCTATCTTACCTGCTCCTAGGGACCCTTGTTGTTTATATTTACATGATTCCCATGGTCCCAGGCCGACCGTATATGGGTGCTCTTGTTGTTGAATAATCATGGGAACAGTCCAGCACGAACTGCCAAGCCATGCCTTCCCTGGACCGGAAACAAGCTTCCTAGGACCGGTTTCTGGCATTTCAGCCGTCTTAAGCCAGGCTTGCTTGAATCCAGTGGCAAAGTGAGCAAGGGACTCACGTCTGAGTATACCCTGCCAACTTATGGCGAACAAAGCGGTACAAAAGGGGGTGGTGATGGACGGAGCATCAGAACCAATCAAACACTCACACCCAGTCAACAGATCTGGGTTTGATCCATCACCGTTCTTTAGCCCACTCTGCCACCCCAGTTCAGACATGGCCATATGCAAATCAGTCTGACCCTGTACCTCATGGGAACAGTCCAGCACGAACTGCCAAGCCATGCCTTCCCTGGACCGGAAACAAGCTTCCTAGGACCGGTTTCTGGCATTTCAGCCGTCTTCAGCCAGGCTTGCTTGAATCCAGTGGCAAAGTGAGCAAGGGACTCACGTCTGAGCATACCCTGCCAACTTATGGCGAACAAAGCGGTTAATTAAATAAGTCACTTGTACTCAATCTGACCCACCTGTAGTCCACAACCACGTCCCAGGTGGTTAACTGGTATTCTACTCAAGCTTCCAGCTGCCTCTGTTACCCCCATTATGGCACCGGAACGAGCCACTCACCCTTTGTTTTTCCCCTCACTGCTTTTTCCCTCAATGGTAATAGGTTGTGAGGCCACCAGCAGCTCCTGAGCACTCCTGTAACCTCAGGTAATAGCTATGATTTCCCTGGTACTCAGTATGTTCGCCTCTGTGGCCTTCCTTCTGTAGATCAAACATGGTTCATGAAGGGCTGCTGACTCCAAATCTCTTCCTGCTCCAAAATGCACGACAATAGCTTCAGAGGTCAGAAGTCTCTACAGCCAGAACTGCCCCTCTAAATCTCATCACAGTGCTCAAGCTTCAATGCCACAGACAACTTGGGATGCTTGTATTTCAGTAAATGGGGGGATGGATGCTTCTATTGCTCGCATTTTTGGAAGAATTTTATCTTGGTTGTTTCATATATGCCTCATTTTCTCTGCCACATTTCATCCGAATCTGCTGTAGAACCGACCTCAAGGTTGTGTGTTGAATACACACTGAATAAAACAAAAGGAATTGCTTCCTTCCCCACCGTCTGGTGGGTCATCATCCTTAGCTTCACATAGGGACTTCCCATCACTGTTAAATCAGGTTCCATCTCAAAGGAAGTCGTGAACACGATTTCTGTACTAGAGGAGTACTTGTTGTGGTCTACTGTTAACACATGGGAGGGTGTACTCCTTATTGAGAGTTCCTCTTGGCCCTTACAGTAGTGAGGAAGTTCGCTTCCTCATTATACATTTGTGTACCACATTTTGAGCAGCGTACAGCTGTGGGGCTTTTCAGAATATAATTAACTTTGTACGTAATACTCAATATCTGTATATAACTGTCAGATCAACTGTGATCATTCGCAATCACTTATCCACAGCACACCACATTAACATCGCCTACCACTCCTGCACCCATAGGACCACCACTATGAGCACAACACAGGGACCATTAACAATGTCTGAGACACTTGGTATCGGATACTCAGATGAAATCGCATCTGCTATTCTGGCCGCCCGTCACTATTACCAGATACAAACATAAATCAGAGTCTCAATCAGGCACAGAACTGGGATGAGCTTAAAGATCTCAAACGTGCCCAGATGAAGATCTTGCTCCATGGAGCGATTATGAGTATTTACGAGGCAATGCGGCACCTACAGGTCTTCTAGTTACCAACACCCCAAGGATTTTCTTAGATGACCCACTTTTCAAAAAACAGTGGTCACTTATTGCGTGACGATGTACACGCAATTGGTTGATCCTCATTATAAACACCGCAAAACGTCTCTCTGAGGCCATCCTGGTTAAGATCAAGACCAGTGAAGATGCACTAATGACAGAAATCAAGATTACCCTCTTTAAGAAGAAATTAGAGGAGGTCAACAAAGAGATTGGGGAACACAAAGACTTCCTGATGCAGAGCAAAGTGAACAAATTACAAAAAAGACCTGAAAAAATTTGCTCACGCAAATGTGTACCCCACATAAAAGATGACTATAAAGGCCAGGACAACTCAGATACACGATCCTCATACCAAGTAATTCGGAATCAGAGCAGAACGGATGGTCCAGTGATGGTTCGAATAAAAGTTGGAGAGGCAGACCAAAAAGGTCAAGAAGAGGGAACTTCAATCAAAGTTACCCACCACCACAAATGTACCCATGGCCTAGTCCATTTGGTCCAGTACCATTCCAAGGACCTCCTCAATTTCAAGGACCACCCCAGTACCAAGCGGGGCCCTTATTCCAACCCAACTGCAATCAGAACTGTGTTTAGGACAGGGCGGGAGAAGAGGAAGACGTGGAAGAAGGAACAAAACAAACAAAAAAGGCCAATGGGAAGACGAGAACACACATGTGAGCACCCGGAGCCAGACCAGAGGCCAACATCCCAGCACCAGTACAACATGGGATTAGTGGTGAACCTCACAGACTGTATTCTGAGTACGGAAGAAATCTCCATCCTCGACAAAGGACTAGGTTTTGTACCTACAGCATATCTGGATAAATTCCAGATACGCTGTGAACTTAGTGAATTTTTCCGTAAAATTTGTATAAAAACCTTCTTCATGGACAAAGAGAAACCAGCAGAAGACAGTACCCATACCCCATTACGCCTCAAATCCAATTTTTTTCCACCAGCGTCCTTGATGACCCCGGAGGTAATCGCCTTTGAGGAGGGTGTTTCTAAAGACATTGAAGAACTACAACCTAGAAGAGGCACTTATAACAATCTCAGCAAAAAACAGAGAGAGACCCTGAAGACTCTGAGCACAAGAGCGGACATCATTATTAACCCAGCGGACAAAGGGGGTGCCACAGTAATCCAGAGCACTACGGAATACAGAACAGCCTGTATGATCCTCCTGGCTGACACCAAGTATTACAAGAAAATGTACAGAGACCCAATGGCACAGCTCAAAAAGACCATTAGCACATTGACTGCCGATGCACTAGACCGCAATTGGATCACGAAAAAGGAACATGATTTCCTCAATCCTGATGACCCCAGAACACCGTTGTTTTATACAATACCCAAAATACACAAAGACAAACTGCCACCTCCTGGTAGACCCATCGTATCTGGGATAGGGTCAATTTTAGATCCTCTTTCCAAGTACACTGATTGGTTCCTACGTCCTCTAGTCACGCGGATTAGGTCATATGTACAAGACACCAAACATTTGCTTAATCTTTTGACAGATGTTACATATGATCCAGCACACAACATCATGGTATGCCTAGACGTTGAAGCACTATATACTAGCATCCCGCAAGAAGAAAGTATCCGCATGGTAGAATACCTTCTCAGACAAGAAAATTGGGATTGGGACGCCCCGGTTAGCTTGGTAATCACACTAATGTGCCCAGCACTCACTGAAAACGATTTCAGTTTTGAAGACCAGTTATATCTTCAGGTCCATGGTACTTCGATGGGCAGCACCTTTGCGCCTAGCCTAGCATGTCTGTACGTGGGCCAACTGGAACAACAACACATTTGGCCCACCAACCCTTACTCCAGTAACATCTGTAAGTGGTTTAGATACATCGATGATATCCTTGTTATCTGGGAAGGCAACCAAATTACCTTAGAGAACTTCCGAGTGTGGATGAACAAGCTGAACCCACACCTACGATTCACTATGAGTTTTAGCAGTGAACAGGTCTCGTTCCTAGATGTAAAACTCAGTGCAAAGGGTGGCAGGTTGGTTAGCTCTCTTCATACTAAACCGACTGACAGTAATAGCTTGTTACACTTTGATAGCGCGCTTCCGCGCGCCCTGAGAGAAAACGTACCGATTGGACAGTTCTTGCGAATACGCAGGAATTGTGCTGATCTAAAAGACTTTAAGGAGGAAGCAGAAACACTGTCTAGGAAATTAGAACAAAGGACCTATCCAAAAAGGATTATTGAAAAAGACCAAAAAAGATCTTGGAATACACCAAGAGAGGCACTTCTGGAATCCCACCAGAAAGGAGAGAAGGATACACTTATATGTGTCACAACATATAATTCGTCATCAAATAATGTCAAAAAAATAATCAATAAAAAGTGGTCAGTGCTGACATCTTACAAACTAACCTTCGAGAAACCTATGTATTCATTTAGAAGGAATAAGTGCCTAAGGGATACACTAATACACACCAACTCACTGAGATCCAAACTGAACAATCCACCTGTCACGAGTCATCACCCGTTTGGATCCTGTGCAGCACGCCACTTCACTGAACACACAAAAGAGATTGACCTCAGAATGCATTATGCATGGGAGCAACGGTCGCACACAAATTGCAACAGCGATAATGTGATATACCTGATTAAATGCCCATGCCAACTTTTGTACATCGACATGACTGGGAGGAAAGTGAAGGTGTGCATAAGTGAGCATAGGAGCACCATCAGAAGAGCTATCACGGCCACCAAACTAACGTCTCACTACCTTGAGACGAAACATACTGACAAAGACATAAGGTGGACCATCATTGAAAAAGTTAAAGGAGACGGTGACCTCACCATGAGACTCTTAGAACGAGAACAACGATGGGTCTACCGACTAAAGACTCATATCACTGGATTGAATGATTCCATACCATGGAATCAACTAAATAGAAGATGATCAATACTGAAAAAGAAAGGACGATAAGAAATCTTTTTTTACCATAGATAAACGTGTCCATTTGTATTTAGGGCGGCGTACCAGTTACAACGTCTGGAAATAAGACACAAAATGGGGCAACGAGAAATGTTTCTACAAAAGAACCTAATGTGACAAGATACACGCACCAAATCGGCCAGTCATGATTCAATTTGGGCACAGGTTGTAGAGTAATTGAACTATTAGACATCAAAAGGGCTTCTGAACTTTTCTAAAAAGAAATACATCAGATTTCCATTACAATCACTCTGCATATTACTGGCCACTTCTATATCATGTCAGGCCTAAGCAACAAAGTAATTCAAATCCAAAAATGTATATTAATATGCACAAGATGTGGGTGTCCGGTGATTATTATCCAGCACATTTTTGTTTCACCTATCTTTACACTGAATGGACAGTTGCACGGCACACATTTCTGAGAACTACATCTCCCAGCATGCTTAGACTATAATATTGTGCCCAGTGTCCATACTATAATATCGCCCTCAGTGTCAACACTACAAGGATACCAGCGAGACACAAGCATCTAAGATGTAATTTCCGTTCTTATATTCCTTTGTGACAATAAGTACTTTGTAAATCATGTCCGCATACTTAGAACTGCTCATGGCTCGCACAGCTGTAGAGTACACACAAACGGGGAACTACTCTTCCCGGTGTTACTGGAGCTCTGAGGCAAGCACGCAACGTGGCCCGGATGTGACCCCAGTGGGGGCGTGTCCAATTTAGTCTCTCCCGCATTGTCGCAGAGCTTCTTAAGCTCCTCACTCCGGTTACTTCTTGCGAAAAGCCTTGGGACCCACGTCTATTAGGATTCACAGAGGAGCAGGACCCTTGGAGGCATAAGTAGGGTTAGCTGGTGTGCCGATTCCAGGTACGAGCTATACTGACCTTCGATCTGAGGGCATATACCATTAACAGTAATTTGGTTTTCGTGTTCTTGTTTTGTCTTCCCTCTTTTGTTTCCTCTCATGGATGTATTTTCCAACGCCCCGGGCCTTGTATAACTATCACACAATAGAGTGTGACTACAGGGCTACCCTTTTCACAATGTGAGATCCCTCGTGAAATACAACCCTTCCCACATCGGGGTAAGGATTGCAGGATGTATGTCTTGTATGTATGAAAATCAAGGCGAATGGTAACAGCGGGTGTTGCTTTGGAGTAGGAGACACTTTTGTTACACAGTGTTTTATATTCACCAGGATGCAGATACTGACTGAATGCGACAAATTGCCACCACTACACAATTTTTGACCACATAGATGAGTGTGGTAAAGTGAAATAGTAATACCTTACACACACGGAATAGGTATGCTGAATGATGTGTTGTGTCACCTTCTGGTTATAATTACACAAGGGCAGTGATCAACATATTTCACAATGGGAAGTAGCAATTCTTACAAAAGATGACAGACTATGTCTGGTTTCATTGTTTTTGTTTTTCCACAGATGGAGCACCAGAAATAATATTACTCTACTGATAGGTAAAGGAGCAGTTATCTGCCCTTATCAAAAATAGTATAGGGAAATTCCCTCACTATTGTCTTTTACAGGGAGGACTTTTTCATTGCCCTGAAGAAAGTGCAGCACCCTATAGGGGCACTAGCAGACTGAAAAATGTTGGCACTAGGGTCTTAGGACCATAATACCCTAACCAACCCTTTTCATCTTTAATTTTAATATCCCTGACAGATCCAAGAATAAAGGGAAACTGGGATCTGTCCGTGGATTTTTAATCTTTATTCCCCCTGGCCAATAATATCTCTAAGAGCTCCCTGAAATAAGGTCGAGCCCATCCTGACTTTTAGGCGTCAGGGTGACCCGATGATGAAGCATGACACCACTAGGGTGTGTGAGGGTAAATACAACAAAAGGACTTGCTTCCTTCCCCACCGTCTTGTGAACCATCATCCTTAGCTTCACATAGGGACTTCCCATCACTGTTGGATCAGGTTCCATCTCAACAGAAGTCGTGAACACGATTTCTGTACTAGAGGAGTACTTGTTGTGGTCTATTGTACACACTGGGTGCCCCTTCCTCGAAGTTCAATAACAACACATCTTGATGGGTCCATGCTCTGTCATGCCTCCTGCACCTGTCTTTATGTTTGAATGAAGCAAGTAATACCAATGACTGTCATGCCATGTATTGTGTGCTGCACGGGCTGGCAGCAGAGTTTAGTGAGGATGGCCAGCATGCCCTGCACATGGTCGATAGAGTGGGATAAAAAAAAAACATAAAGGTTAGCAAAATCTGTCTTGGTGGTTGAGAACCCTGACAAACATGTGTACCCTTGTTGGACAACTTAAATGGGACATCCAGAAGAAAAGAACAAATGACACCATCTGCAAGTCCCATATGTACAAAGAACACAATGTATTATGGGGAATACTCGAAAAACACAGACAGTACATTTTGTCATAGACCCCACACATCCAACTGGGCACGTTGGACCAAGAACCTGATCTCTTGCACCAAGATGAATATCTGAGAATCAAGTCACTATCTGGATTGTGTGTCCAAGCGTCAACGCATTTTGATTGCCATAAAATAATTTAAACCATCTTTATCAAGACCACATATATGATTTCCATAATGCTTTTTGATTTGTGTATGAATTTTAAACTGATTAAATTTTTGCGATTTGTTTTTAATGTACAAATGATATATATTTGTTCTGTGATATATTATTTTTTATAACAAGAATAAAAGAAATGTATATTCTTGACCCTTTGTGTTTTGGCCCTGAGTTTTAGAATTAAACTTCTGTTCATACAAGTGTTGATAGAACAAGTGTGAGTGTGTTTATTGTGATTTATATTCTTTTCTTAGTTTACCAAAGGAAGTTTTTTTCTAATTCATCAATACTGACAGCCAACACTAGAATAGCTGAGTCCGCATTTAATTATAGTAGGTCTACTAACGTTTTAGCATCCAAACCTCCTTTTATTATGCTCAGCTTGTGGGCGATGAACAATCTTAAGCACAACATTTTCTAGCCTTAACCATAATGGACATGTAGGAATCTTAACATGTACATTTGATATTGGCCTGTAATGAGCACATTTAGATTAATCATTACCTTCTTTAGGTATAGGTATGGGTATAATCAGAGCTATTTCCCTAAAAGCTGGATTAAGTTAGTACTTAATCATATACCTTACATAGAAGTAATAATCTGGCTACATTTTACGTAAACTCACTTGATAAATGCCCCAAAATCTTGCACTTTGCCTAATTTTATCAAACGTGGATCTTGTTTTATGTTGTGTTCCTCACTGGATCTACCCAAAATGGCCTGACCTTCCTGACATATAGCAGGGGGGCAGACTTCATTCTAAAACCCATTAATATGATTTTTATCTTTATATCTTGCATTCTTTCTTTGGTGTAATTTTTATTATAGTACTCAGCAAATACTTCATTTAGGTCTTCATTTTCGATTACATTTTGATGAACTTTTTTCAATCTACATACAAACAGTCTAGAAGTCTTTTTGCTTCTCTCTCAATATCTCTGCTTAGAGCATTGCATCAAAATTCATTTATTTTTGTTAGTAAGGGGATTCATGGTCAGGTTGAGAAGGGCAAACCTTTTTCCAAGTGTTAAATACTTTTTCAAGTGATATTGGGCTTTTACCAGCTGTGGCAAACCTTGTTATTCTTCCCCCTGTCAATGCTTTCAAGGAATCCTGTTAAACTTAAGGATGGGAAACTAAACCTATATTTTCACAACAGAATTTTACAGTCTCTTCAGACAAAAGATTTTTAAAAAAGTATTGCCTTCTGAACAGGATTGACACTTCTAGGTTAGGAAAATCAATCAAAATGAGTACATGGTCAAAAATAGGAATGTTGCAAATTCCCTCTCATTTGAGTCAAGAATATAACTTGGAAAGTAATAAACAGTGTATGAAAGGAGTAATAACCTCATTTTGGATTTTTATTCCTTCTGGCATCTTCCAGTGATAACATAGACTTATGTTTTTCAACTTTTAATTAGATCTACTGGCACATGCATCAACAATGTCATTTGCGATTCCTTATTAGCAAAAAATAAGGATTCGCTAATAAGGAATAGCAAAAGGCTATGCATGTAGAAATCTCTTAAAAAATAGCGATTTCTAAACATTCCTTAATTGCGACTCGCAAATTGTGAGTTGCAATTAAGGAATACCTCCCCATTCATTCCTATGGGCCTAGTGTCCCATAGGAATGAATGGGAAGACATTCTCAATTTGCGATTCTCAATTAGAGAATCACAAACTGAGAATGCAATTTCAAGGGTGCCAGGGTGTCAAAAGGACACCCTGTTGCACCCCTGAAATCTGCATATGAGTACATCTTGCACACACACATGCCCCAAGGGCATGTGTGTGTGTAAAATGGAACTTTGACAAATGCACTTTAGTGCATTTTTCAAAGTTTTTGCAAATTACCATGAAGTTCAACTTCATGGTAATTTGCTCCCACTATTAGTGAAATCGCTAATTTTTTACTTTAATGCATTGCATTTAAGGAATCTCAGTTTGAGATTCCTTAAATGCAATCGCAATTTAAGGAATCGCAATTTAGAGATTACTTAAATTGCGATTTATTGCATTAGGGATGATGCATCCCAAATGCAAAAATACCGGTCGCAAAGGGGCAGATTCTGAGAATCTGCCCGTTTGCGACCGGTTTTTGCTTTGATGCATGTGTCTCCTAATGTCTTGTGAAATAGGGATATTTGAACAATCAAAAGTTGGTTCAAGGGTAACATTAAAGTCACCTGCCATGACAATTAAACGTTTTGATTAATGCACAAAACTGGATCTGCTTTTGCTGTTTGAAATGTTTAAATTGAGAGCTAGGCATCTGTCTTATTTATGCAATAAATGTACTGGATCTGTAGGCTTCAGGGTTCCATCTCAAAGATGATTTATCCTGGATGCTGTATGCTGAAAAGAGGCTCCATTTTGCCAGACAGACAGAGCCAGGTAAGTGCTCAAAACCAAGCGTGGCCGGTGCAGAAAAGAGCTGTGAGGTGGCGGCAGAGCATGGTGGCAGGGACGTCGACAGATGACGGCATAGGGAAAATAAAATGAAAAAAATAATAAAACCACTTACCTTGCGCTCGCCGCATTGCCGAGTTGGCGATGCGGTGGGCACAAAGTAAGTGGTTTTATTTTTAAAATGTTATTTTCCCTATTTCGTTATCTGTCAACTTCCCCCCACCCCACCACGCCCCACCACTATTACCTCCACCAGCCGCGACTGCTAAAAACACAATGGTTACTTAGAGATGAGAGATGGTGGTTTGCACCAGTGGCTGATATCATAGAAGCATTATTTTGATTTTTCCCAACAGAATAGCCAAGTTATAGATTCCTTCCCTATTAATTGCTTTACTGTGTCTCGTTACATGCACATGGTAAAATATCACACAAAAGCCCCTCAACACTGAGGATGGTTGGAACATACACAGTGTAATCTTATATTGTATTTATGGCCCATTTCTGCTGGTGACTAGCCCAATGTATTAGGAGAGCCCCGGCATGTATTTGCCAAACCTAGCTTGCAAAGTTCATCCCTAGCATAAAGCCGCCATCATTTACATATGATGGAGAAGAAAGTGAGGCTGAATATAAGCATGTGAGGCTGAACATAAAATAATGGCATATGAGCAAATGACAACGAACAAATGAATGTGACACAATATCTATTTCAGTAGTAAATGAAAGTACTTCATGAAATGAAAAGGATAGTGTGATTTGTAGACAGAAATATTGTACTTCCAAAAAAGGAATGGCTGCTATTTGAGAGCAAAATTACTGATATTCTCTGTCAGAACTGTTTTTAGAAAGAAAAAGTTAGTCTTTAAAAGTCTAATAGAGTGTATCATCAAACAATTAAGGGGCTCATTACGATGACGGACAGAAAAGCCCTCCGACCGCCATAAAATCAGGAAAAATCCCCCCACAAGACCTGCGGCATTTCCGTCGGTCAAATTACGATGCAATGTATGCAAAATCAGACCGCGGCGGACAGATGTCAACCAAACACCGTCCACCACGGTCGGAAAAACTGTAAATCCGACCGCAGTAGATGGGGAAAGCTGTACCACAGCTCGAAAAGGCCACTCCTGTCGCGGCATGACCGCACGACCAATTACGATGAGAATGCGGAGCTGGCGGACCTTTTACTGCCATCTGACAGCCTCGCACACACACAGGCCAAATGAATGGCGTGCGGAACCAACCCCACAATAATGCCGAAGTGTGCCTGTACTCCCTGCTGCCCTTAATCACATGCCAGAATGACACACCCCAATTTGCTCCTGGTAGGGAAAGCCATGCGCAGCATGGAAGAGACGTCTGGAGGTCATCACCCATGTGGACACACCCATATACCGCAGATGAAAACCAACCCCTACCTGGACCAGCAGCCTCTGCACACCACAAGTGGAGACAGAGAGACAGGACACCATTGACACACACTGCACAACACCACATACACATATCACCACACAACACTCTCACCCACACACCACACACATCTCCACCACTATCTTGCACCCTGCACCCCTCATTCATTAGCACCATGCCCCCAAAGAAAATGCCCAAACTCACTGATTCAGAGTTGAAAGAGATGGCAGATGAGACAATCAGGGTTGAACCACATTTGTCTGGGCACCTGGTCCAACACACCCCACTTGCACACAAGAAACAGATGTGGGCAAGGATCCACAGCAAAGTCAATGCCGTAGGGACCACCCTACGCACTGTGTTGACTTTCGGAACTGGTGGGGTGACCTCAAAGGCCGAGTCAAGCACCGGGCCCAGAGGAGCCACACTGAGGCCCAGAGAACTGGTGGCAGCCCTCCCATTCCACCACTAAACTTCACTGAATGGGAGGAGAAGGTACCTGCCATAATGCATCCAGAGAGTCTCACATGATTTGAGGGGTGACTGGAGGCTGGTAAGTGCCAACAAAATGATCACATCACACTACAATGCACCGTTGTACACAAGTGAGCCCCATTCGCCCGCCCACATCAAACCCATGTGGAATGCAGGCTTACAAAATGAATGGATCACAAGGACAATATCTCCTCAATCAGCTCAACCTCACAGGTAGGTGGTCAGCTCATGCACCATGGCCTCCCTCCAAAACAGAATGGCTCATCCTCCTCACCCCACAGCCATGTGGCAGATAACTCCGTCGACCGTGCCTCCCAACAGGTAGCTGGCTATCTTACTGGGGAGTGGTCATTGAAAACTGACAGCAAGACCACAACTCCAACAAGGGCCTCTGCCTCCCCTCACAAACTGCATGGAGCCAAATGACCCCCACATCCCGAACTGGGTAGCCAACTCTGGAAACCCACATAAATGTATAGGCCGTGCACATACAGCTAACACCATCGAGAGGCCACATGATTCACAGTGTCACTGATGAAGTCAAATGCAACTGCAATGCAGAATACAAGAACGCAACCCCAAAAAACCAATGTGCCATTGCCTCAAAGCAGGAAGACTCGGGTCAACACAACACATGCATGGGAACTCTGCCAGCCCTCACAAACCACATGAAGTAAGTACAAGAAGCACAAGACAAATCATGATGTTGTGGCATAGTAGTCAGATACACATCGAAAAGACACAAATGTCCAAGCATTCATTAAATTGGATGAGCAACAAGTTAGTACCAGAGAACATGTCCTCAGAAACACAACATCGGTACACATGAAATTGGCCCTTTAGCCATGCTACATCGCCAAAGAGCAATGTAGGTACCCAGATCCTCAAGTGGGATGAACACACTGTGGGGTCTCTCAGAGGGGCCTGGCCAATGTAATCAAGGGTGTGGTAAAAAAACACAGAGACACAAATCTGGGCTTAGCATATTGGGCTACCCGACTAGCACATTTCAGTCACTGCCAATGCACCCAGATAAATAATACAAGTAACATGAGACCAAACACAACTCCGGACTACTGGCCTTGGCAATGTTTGTCAGTTGCATGAGACAGAGAAGCTGCAACTATGGCCTACATCTAACATCGGAAAATCTTCCACTTGAAGCCCTGATGACACCACAAGGATGTTGCTGCTCATGAGTCGCCAAAGGAGTGAATTTCAGAAACAAAATAAATCCACAAAGGATTTCACCTCCCCACAACGCTTACCTGGCATGACGTCACACCGTAATGACTCCGCCAGTGAGAAGTGAGGAGTGTGACCATGCGCACTTCGATGTGCATGCTGTCAATGCATTCCAGCTGAAAGAACGGACCGCCTGTGGCAGGGCACAAAACAGATTACGAAAGAGACCCGTCCCGAGGCCCACTCAAAAAAATGACGGTGCCCAGTACCGGTGAGAACTGGCCCACTGAAAGCCCTGTACGTAACTCAACATCATGTGCGACTGATGACATACTGGACATGAATGCCTAGTAAAGCCAAGTCAAAAGTCATGTCACCGCAATTTAAATGTGCCAAACATGAACATCTAAGTTGTGCTGTGTGCAGAACATGCTGTCAAAATGACCTTACACCAAAAGGTGACTCGATAGCACCAGCAGGCGACCGTGCCATGGGCGAGCCCAGCCAGCTCCCCCCCTCCCCCGGAAGGTGAATCCTCTGATGCAGAGTCCCTGGTTCGTTCAGGTGAGGAGGCCCGACATGGCCCCTCCTGCGAGCACAGGCCAGGCATTACGTATATGGGAACAGTCCTTTCTGTGCCAATGTACTGCTGACTCCCCCATAAGTGATTGTGGATATTCATTTGTGGCCTCACATTCCCACAGCGAAAGCATACTTCAATGAGTGTGTGTTAGACCTGGCACCTTGGTTTGGGTCTCTCTTCCATTTTTGCTGTAGTCTCATGTGTTTTTGCTGGTGTTAGTTGCTCAGGGCACTGTGCCACTGCTGTCCAGTGCCACAGTGCAAGTGCTGCGTATGGTAAATCGATGTATGAATTTGTGATTCCATGATTGGCTGGTTTGGTTTACCTGTCAGACCCAACTACTACAGTGCACCAGGAGTGCCCATGGCTTGCAAATCCAAATGCTGCTGGTGGGCTTGCAGCACTGGTTGTGCCACCCACAGAAGCAGCCTGTAAAAGTGTGTCTAAGGTCTGCCATTTCAGAGCCTGCATGCAGTCTGGTACTGTCATGTTGACTGGGCAAGTGCACCCACTTGCCAGTCCCTAAACCTTCCCTTTTCTTCATATCAGACACCCCTATGGTAGGCCCAAGGGCAGGGTGCATTGTAAGGATAAGGTAGGACATGCCCTGGTGTGTGTGGCATGTTCTAATAGTGAATTAGAGCCATTTTTGTTTTCCACTATTGCAAGGCTACCTGTTTCCATAGGCCAGAATGGGCAGTTTGATTATTACATCTTATAATCCTGACTCAGGGAACATGGTAGAAATTCAAATTTAGTATGCCTGAACTCAGAATGATAAAATACATCTTTTAGTGAAGTTGGTTTTAACATTCGGTGTTTGAAAATACTTTTAGAAAGTCTAACCATTCAAACCTGCCTCTTCTAGGCTGTGTATTCCTTGTCTGGAGTTTGAGCAACAGGGCTGGGGAGTTCCAGGAGACAGGGTGAGGTGGCCCAGTGGTGAATAGAGAGATCTGCATCTAGATGGGAGGGAGGAGTTCACCTGGGACCTGAATAGGGCTGTGCCTTCCCTCCACAATGGTGGCTCCACCTCCTGTGGTGCGTCTGATGTCTCTGCCCTGCACTCTGAATGGAAAGAAGGAGTCAGGTAAACAAAGTGCTCCAGGACTGACCAGAACCGGTTTGAACAAGGCAAAGGCCCCTCTGCCCTCAGAGGACAAAGGATTTTGGGGTATAAGTATTGGGACCCTGATCCCAACAATTTAGATCACTTTGGGAAACAAGAACAAAACTCTGCTGAGGAGAGGAACCAAGAAGAAGCTGAGGAGAAACTATCCCTGAAACTGGGGGATTGGCCTGCAGTGGTTGCCTTACTGCCAAAGGGAGGCAAAAAGAACTGTGTGTGTACTTTTGCTCAACTTGTGAAGGCTCTCCAAGGGCTTGGAAAAGAGTTTGCCTCCTGCTGAAGTCTCAGGAACAATAAACCTCAACCACAAGCTCCCCATAGTTTTTTGGAAGTGCCTGCTGCTGTTTTGGGGCCTTCTAAGGGACTGCATGTTGCATGAAGCTGGAAACGCGACTCAAGAAGGAGAAGCGTGCCGCTAGGAGCTGTTGTCATCGCATCGCGTAAAGGGGGTTGCCGTTGCAGTTGTCGCATCAAGCGGAAGCATCTCACATCTTCGAAGAAGTGTCTCGCATCGAGGAAGAAGCGTGTCGCCTTCGCAGCTGCTGCCGTCGCATCTTGGATGACGCCGCTGTAGCTGTCGCATCACACTGCATTAAGTAAAGCGCCTCACATCCACGGAGAAGCGTGCCGCCGCCGGAGCTATTGTCGTCGCATCGCGTAAAGGGGTGTCGCTGCTGCAGTTGTCGCATCAAGCAGAAGCGTCTCGCAATGTCGGAGAAGAGTGTCGCCGCCAAAGCCGCTGTCGTCGCATCGCGTAAAGGGGTGTCACCTCTGCAGCTAACGCATCGAATCGAGCCTTCTCGCAACATCGGAGAAGAGTGCCGCATCTGGAAGAGCTTCAGGTCTTTATTTCTTTGCACCAAACTTTCATCGCATCAACATTGTTGCAACACTTTCGTTGCACTGCGTGTCGCATCTACAGGTACATTGACTTAAAGTGTCGCATCTAAGAACTAAAGAGAACTAAGCTAAATTCTATCATCTTAAAGTAACAGTATTGTGGATTTTTGTCATTTATGGTCTTGTGGTTAATCTCTATAAAGAATACTTATTTTTGATGATAAAACCTATGTGGTGTCCATCTGTAGTGTTGTCACTTGATTACTGTATGTGGTTCACAATTGCTTTACACACTGCTTCTGAGATAAGCCTGTCTGCTCATGCCAAGCTACCAAGGGGGTGAGCAGGGGTTATTTTAGGAGTGTACCCCCTTACCCTGACTAGTGGCGAGGGTCCCTATTTGTCACAAGTGCATACCTCTGCCAACTAGAGACCCCCAAGTCTAACATTGGTGGTCAGCTGTGAGGATTCTGGACTTGCATTTGTGACTCATGTACAGTGATTGGTGAACACTACTAGTGAGTGCAGACCAAGATGCGACCACATACTTGTTGGTAGATTTCTTTGTGGGACTTCCTATTTTTGAGTACTGCCAAGCTTAACCATGGTGGAGAGAGCAGAATCCATGGCCTCTGTTGAGTATGATTGGGAAGAGGAGAAACTGGAAAGCTACAAAGTAAGGCAGCTGAAGTACTTCTGCAAGAAATTCAATGTTTCCACTGTGGGGTGCAAAAAAAAGGAAGAGTTCTACAAGGCGCTGAGAGCCTGGGTAGAAGCAAGGAATGCCACTGATGATGATAATGCAGAGGAGCAGCTGGAAGGGCCAGTGGGTCCAAGAGGAAGGAGGACACCTTCCCCTACCAGTAGCAGTGTTTCTGTTAAGAGTCTGTCTCCAGAAGAGATGGCAGATAGAAAAGAGTGTAGGATGCATGAAATGGAGCTGACAACGCTCAAGTTAAGTGGGCAGTTAGAATTTGAAATGCAAACTAGAAAGTTAGCCCTAGAAGAAAAGAAAATGCAGTTTGAACATGAAAAGGTTTTGAGGGAGTTGGAGTTGAAGGCCAAGAGCTTAGATATTGCTCCCTCTGGTGGCAGCACGCCGTCAATGCCTGTGGAATCTAGAGTGTATATCCCTAAAGATGTGGTGAAGGATTTTTTTTTAAATGATGATATTGGGCAGTGGTTCAAGGCCTATGAGGTAGCCATGTCTGTCCACCAGGTCCCTGAGAAGGTTTGGGGAGCGGGGTTGTGGGGGCGGTTCCTTAGTGAGGGGCGGGACACATTGCTAGACTTGCCTTCTGATGTCTATAATTCCTATCCCCACATGAAAGATGCAATAATGTCTAGATATGGTTTAACACCTGAAATGTACAGACAGAGATTCAGGGGTTGCACAAAGATAGCGAACAGTACCTATGTTGAATATGTCACTTTTTTTCTGCAGAGCATTGGATGGTTGGGTGAAGGGTAGCAACGTTGATGATTTTCAGGGACTTCTTGATTTTATTGCATGGGAGCACTTGTGAAGTATCTGTTTTCCTGAGCTATGCCAGCACCTGATTGATAGTAGGCTTATTAATCCTAGGAAGCTTGCTGAGGAGGCGGACCGCTGGGTCAGTACCAGGGTCCACAAGGGTCACTTGGGAGACTCAGCCAAGAGTAGGCAGGGTCCCCAGCAGAAGAGGGGGGGACAAGGGTAAACAGAGGGAGTTCCATAGGAGGCCCCAAAGTAGTCCCCAAAGGAACCAAGGGAAAGGTTCTCAGCCTCCCCCCCAGAAACCGTCTGGGGCCCGACAGGTCCCCTTGTTCAAAGAGGGCCCCAAAATGCTACAAATGTGGAGACCTGGGTCATTTTGCCAATGATCCCAAGTGTCACCTGTTTGGAAAACCAACACCCCCTGGTGCAGCCCCCCGGCAGATGGCTAGTGTAGCTCTGGGTGAGGAGATGGGTGCCCAAGGTGGGTGGGGTCCTGCAAAGATGTCCCTTGTCTCTTTAGAAGACTTTGAGGTGGTCCCCAGGACCCAGCTGCCTGATAACACTAAAAAATACAGGCAGTGGGTGACCATCAATGACCATAGAGTGGAGGGTCTTGGAGATACAGGAGCCAGTGTGAGAGCTGTCAAGTGTCACCTGGTGTCTCAAGAGCAGGTTGTCCCTGGGGCATTCTACCCAGTTGTTGCCGCTGACAACACAGAGAGTCACTGCGAGGTGGCTCAGGTTCCCTTTGAGTGGGGGGTCTCCCGTACTCTTCAGGTAGTTGTGAGGCCCACCATGCCTGTTGACTGTTTGTTAGGAAACGATCTGGAGAGCTCCCCTTGGGCGAAGGTGGAGCGGAGTGCTCATTTAGAAATGTTGGGTTTGCCTGACTGGGCGTGTGTGACCACCCGGTCCATGGTAGCGAGTAAAGGTGCTCAAGAGGACCTGGAGCCTGAGAGGGAGGCCCAGGTACCTGCCATCAAGAATAGAGGCAGGGGGTGCGGGAAACCCGCCCCCGAAGTTCCCACGGTGCAGGAGGGAACAGACCCTGAGGGGGATGCCCTGGAACATATAGGGGAACAGGTAGCCAAACTGAGGGACCTGCCTGAGTTGACGCATTGGCAGAAAGAAGGAGGACCCTCCAGGGAGGAATTCTGCAAGGAGCAGAAAGAATGCCCTTCTCTTGTGGGTCTGCAGCAACAGGCTGCAGACCAGGCAGCAGATGATCAGTCTGGGTCACATTGGATTTACTGGGAGAATGTCCTCCTGTATACTGAGCCTAAGGTTGCTAAGCCTGGGTCAGCTCGTGTGCCGGTGGTACCCCAGCGCTTCAGAGCCTTCCTACTGGGGCTGGCTCATGATGTTCCATTGGCAGGACATTTGGGGCAGGACAAGACCTTTGAAAGGCTTGTCATCCACTTTTATTGACCCCAAATGTGCAGGAGTTCAGACACTCACTGTAGGGCATGTCAGACTTGCCAGGCAAGTGGAAAAAGTGGGAGGAAGTGCAAGGCTCCTCTCCAGCCATTCCCTGTAGTCGGCACCCCCGTTGAACAGGTGGGTATTGACATTGTGGGGCCACTGGACCCCAAGACAGCCATGGGCAACAGGTTCATCCTGGTCTTGGTGGACCATGCCACCCGGTACCCGGAAGCCATACCTCTGAGGACAGTGACAGCCCCGTGGTGGGACGAGCACTGATGGGAATTTTCTCCAGAGTGAGATTCCCTCGCGAGGTAGTGTCCGACCGGGGAACAAATTAATTTCCAAGTATATGAAGTCCCTGTGGCAGGAGTGTGGTATAACCTATAAGTTTACCACTCCTTACCACTCCCAAGGAAATGGGTTGGTTGAAAGATTCAACTGAACCCTAAAAGACATGATTATGGGTCTTGAGGAACCTATGAGGCATAAGTGGGACGTCCTCCTGCCATGCCTACTTTTTGCATACCGCCAGGTGCCACAGAACTCTCTAGGGTTCAGTCCCTTTGAGCTTCTCTATGGACACCCGGTGAGAGGACCTCTAAGTTTGGTTAAAGAAGACTGGGAGCAATCTCCCAGGAAACCTCCCCAGTATGTATATAGCTACATGCTGGTCTTTTAGGAACCAAACTCGGCGTTTCAGGCAACTCGCTGAGGCGAATCTGGAAGCCAGCCAGGAGGAGATGAAGCGGTGATACGACCAGAATGACACTCTGGTACAGCTTCAGCCTGGTCAGTAGGTGTGGGTCATGGCCCTAGTGGAGCCCTGCACACTCCAGGATAAGTGGACCGGACCATTTGAGGTTGTGGAGTGCAAAAGTCCGGTTACCTACTTGGTGGACTTGCGGTCTCCCAGGAACTCCTTGAGGGTCCTGCATGTCAACCGCCTGAAGCCCCACTTGGAGAGGTCCCAAGTGGGCATGCTCTTTGCGACAGATGGTGGAATAGAGGAGGAGACCAAGCCTTTTCCAGACCTCCTGTCGGTGACAGAGCAAGATGGGTCAGTGGATGGTGTCAACCTCTCTTCCACCCTGACCCCTGAGCAACAGAATGACTGCCGCCAGTTTCTGGGACAGTTTTCTGATCTGTTCTCCCTGGTTCCCGGTGTCACTGATTGGTGCGCCCATGATGTGGACACTGGGGATAGTACACCAGTGAGGCACAAATGCTATAGGGTGACTGACAGGGTGAGAGCTTGCATCAAGGAGGAGGTCTCCAAGATGTTTGCGTTAGGGGTGATTGATTCCTATTTGATATTTGATATTTGTGGGGTATTTCTAGAGCGCAGCGTTCGCTCCGAAGGGAGCATCTTGGCGCTGAAGATCCTGTGAGAACCAGTCCAAGAGGATTAGATAGCTGCTTTGGAATAATCGTCAGGGAGAGTGAAAATCCAGGTTTTAAGAAGCTTTCTAAAAGGTTTTTCCTGGGTTAGTTGTCTGAGGGTTTTAGGCAGTTTATTCCAGGCTTTGGTGGCAAGGAAACTGAGGGTTTTCCCACCTTTAGTTTTCAAATTGTATTTAGAGGGAAGGATGAGATTGTCATGGGTCGAGCGAAGGTGGCGACTAGGGGTGTAGTGGGGAAAGCGCCTGGTAAGGTATTTAGGGCCTGTTATGTTGTAGGCCCGGAAGGCTATGATCAAAATTTTAAAGAGAATTCTTTTGTGAAGGGGTAGCCAGTGGAGGGATCGAAGCGCTGCGGTGATGGAAGATCTGCGGGGTAGTCCGAGGACTAAACGCGCGGCTGTATGTAATACGCTCTGTAGTTTCAGAATCGTGCTCTTTTTAGCCCCTGCGAGCAGGCCATTACAATAATCCAGGCATGAGATTATGAGTGCCACTGTCACCGTTTTTCTGGCGTCGAGAGGGAGAAAGTCGAAGAACTTTCTGAGGGATTTGATCATTCCGATGCATTTGCCTGCGACGGTTCTGGCATGCTGATCAAAAGAGAGATCGGAGTCAAAGATTACGCCAAGATTCCTGGTCGATGACACTGTCTGAGGGGGAGCAACTGAATTGTCTGGCCACCAGAGTGCTGGGCAGAAGGAGGTGTTTTTTCCGATCGGGAGGATCTCCGTTTTACTCGAGTTGCATTTTAAGTGATTGTTGTCCATCCATCGGAAGACTTCGGTCAAGCAGTGTTTAAGATTGAGTTCTGCTTCAGTAGAGTTATCCTCTAGTGGTACAATGAGTTGTGTATCATCGGCATACGAGGTGACAGGTATGCCGAATGATTCAATCAGGGTCAGAAGGGGGATAAGGTAAATATTAAAAAGGAGGGGGCTCAGGATGGACCCCTGCGGGACACCAGAGAGGACTAGCTTTTCTTTGGAGTGGAAGGGGCCCAGAGCGACAGTTTGAGAACGGTCAGAGAGGAAGGATTTTATCCAGGATAGGGCGGAATCGGGAGTGGGAGATGGTGTCAAACGCCGCCGTTAGGTCGAGAAAAATGAGAATGGAGTTTTTCCTCTGATCTTGTAAGGTTTTTATGGTGTCAGACAGTTCAATTAGAGCGGTTTCGGTCGAATGTTTAGGCCGAAAACCCGATTGTTGGGGGTGAAGAATGTTGTTGTCATCCAGGTAGCGTTTTAGCTCACTATGAACTAGTTGTTCCGTTATTTTTCCCAAGGCCGGGAGCAGCGATATCGGGCGAAGGTTGGTAAGGTCTGTCGGGGGTTTGTTTGCCTTTTTCATAAGGGGTTTGACTATTCCCTTTTTCCAACGGCTGGGTACTAAGCCTGTGCTGAGCGATGAATTAATTAGATTGTTAATGGTCGGGTTAACCACGTCGATTAGTTGGTGAAGTATTTTGGGGGGACAAGGATCAGACGGGGAGCCCGATTTGCAAGCCAGAATGGCTTCTCTAGTTTGCTCTAATGTGACCGGAGAGAAGCTACTGAAAGGGCTGCCTTGAGGGTCCGGTGGAAGGGGCACAAGCGGAGTAGCTGGGGGGGGAAAGTTGATTTGAATAGAGGCAATTTTGTCCTCAAAGTAGTCAGAGATTTGGTCGCAGAACTTCTGAGAAGGGGGAATTTCAGGCAGAAGTGCCTCGGGCTGCGTAAATGATTTTACTATCGCGAACAGCGCCTTTTGTTTTTGGCAGGAGTTTTTGATGGCGTTTACGTAGTAGTTTTTTTTGGCCGTTTTGATTTCAGAGAGATAGTTTTTCCTTGTAGCGATATAGGAAAGACGATTTACCACCTCGTATGTCTTTCGCCATTTACGTTCTGCCTTTTTGCATAACAAATGAGCATTGGCTAGTTCAGGTGTGAACCAAGGGGCATTGGTTTTGGTTTTACACCGGGAGGTGCGGGAGCGTGAGGGGGGGATTCTGGAAGTCATTTCCTGTGTGATCCAGTTGTGAAAGAGGTCGGCGTCGGTGTCGACGTTACCAGATAGAATGGGGGTTTGAGTTTGCATTAGGGGTTTAAGGATGAAGTTATCTTGGACCTTTTTCCAGTTGATGTGGTTGTTGGGGTAAGAATTAGCTTTATTGCAGGCAGACGGATTTGTGTTCATAATGTAGAATGGGATTAGGGAGTGGTCAGACCAGATCTGAGGCAAAGGGGGCAGTATGATTAGTGAGGAAGAGTTAGTACAAACTCCATCAAGGGTGCGACCCAGGAAGTGAGTGGGTGAAGTGACAAGTTGCTTAAAATTGAACATATCAAGGGTTTGAGTGAAGTTAATAGTTTGTGCATCTGATTTTGATTCGAGATGTAGATTAAAATCCCCTAGGAGGGTGAAGGATGGGTATCTAAGTGAAAGTTGTCCTAAAGAATCGCACAAGGAGTCGAGGAACTCGGTGGCATTACCGGGTGGGCGGTAGATAAGTCCACCTGAGAAAGAGGTGTGTTTGTTCAGTTTAATAGAGAAGCCTAGACCTTCTGTCTTTTTTAAGGGCTCCAAACTGAAGGTATGACAAGGGAGGGTGTCTTTGAGTATAATTGCGACACCTCGGCCCTTAACTCTATCTTGCCTGAAGAGCGAGTAGCCCTGGGGTAGGGCGACAGCAATGTCAGGGTTACTGTCTACCGTCAGCCATGTTTCCGTTATCATAAGGCAGTCAAAATTGGACTCCAAGATGAGGTCATGTATGTCTTGATTGTGCTTGCACATGGAGCGTGCGTTGATCAGACCTCCTTTAAAGGAGGGCTGGGAGGCCTGAGGGGGTGGTACATTGGCTGGTGAAAGGGCTGAGTGTTGGCCAGTGGTCCAGTGGCAGAACTTGCAGCTAACTGGGCCTGCCAACGCGGCTGGGTCAAGTATACAGGAACAATGCTTAGTGACCTGTAGTTGAAGGAGGTCGTTGGGCTGGTAAGAAATGTGGGGGGAAGGACGGGCAGAGTTTCCTGCGCCTGTCGCGGTCTTGTCGCGGACGGACGCAGACGGGCTTGCCTTAGGCGCGCCTTCGGCGCGCAAACGGCGCTCCCGCTGCGCTCGTCCGCTGCGCTTCCTCCAGTGACACATGTTATAGTGTGGGGAGGCAGGGGGGCGTGGCCAGCGAGGGGGCGTGGCCTCGTTGCACGCCGTCAATGGCGGTGGCCGGAGGGCGTTTGCACAGAGTGAAATGGGGCACTGCTCGTAATCAGCAGGCTCCCGGGAAATGAAATTCACACACAAGGTAAGTCTGTACACTCAAAAGGGTTTTAAAATTGTTAAAAACAGCTTAAAACAGGAAATGCAGCTCCCGGCTTATCGCCTCAGGAGTAAGGATCTTTATGACAATAGCGCTCGTATTCAGCGCTTATGTACTCGGCGGGGGGGCGTGGCCAGCGAGGGGGCGTGGCCTTGTTGCACGCCGTCAATGGCGGTGGCCGGAGGGCAGTTGCACAGAGTGAAATGGGGCACTGCTCGTAATCAGCAGGCTCCCGGGAAATGAAATTCACACACAAGGTAAGTCTGTACACTCAAAAGGGTTTTAAAATTGTTAAAAACAGCTTAAAACAGGAAATGCAGCTCCCGGCTTTTCGCCTCAGGAGTAAGGATCTTTATGACAATAGCGCTCGTATTCAGCGCTTATGTACTCGGCGGGGGGGCGTGGCCAGCGAGGGGGCGTGGCCTCGTTGCACGCCGCCAATGGCGGTGGCCGGAGGGCGTTTGCACAGAGTGAAATGGGGCACTGCTCGTAATCAGCAGGCTCCCGGGAAATGAAATTCACACACAAGGTAAGTCTGTACACTCAAAAGGGTTTTAAAATTGTTAAAAACAGCTTAAAACAGGAAATGCAGCTCCCGGCTTATCGCCTCAGGAGTAAGGATCTTTAACAGCCCTTGGGCCAGCCCAGTGGTCTTGGTCCCAAAGGCTGCCGCACCGGGTGCCACACCAGAACTCCGGTTCTGTGTGGACTACCAAGGGCTCAATTCAGTCACCAGGACTGACGCGCACCCCATCCCCTGAGCTGATGAGCTCATAGATCGGCTAGGGGCTGCACGGTACCTCAGCACGTTTGACTTAACGTCTGGGTACTGGCAGATCGCCTTGACCTATGGGGCAAAGGAGAGGTCAGCATTCTCCACACCAGATGGGCACTACCAGTTCCGGGTTATGCCCTTTTGGATGAAGAATGCCCCTGCCACCTTTCAGAGGTTGGTCAACCAGGTATTGGCTAGACTGGACTCGTTCAGCACCGCCTACCTGGATGACATCGCAGTGTTCAGCGCCAGTTGGGAAGAACATCTGCGCCACCTCTGGGAAGTGTTGATGGCACTGCGGAGGGCAGGCCTCACGATCAAGGTGAGTAAGTGCCAGATCGGGCAGGGTTCCGTGGTATACTTGGGACACCAGGTAGGGAGCGGCCAGGTGGCACCCCTGCAGCCCAAGATTGAAACCATCCTGACTTGGGAGCCGCCCAAAACCCAGACAGAGGTGAGAGCCTTCTTAGGACTCACGGGTTACTGCAGGAGGTTTGTCAAGGGGTATGGCAACATTGTTGCACCCTTGACGGTGCTGACTTCCAGGAAGCAGCCAAAGAGAGTGATTTGGACTGACACCTGTCAAAAAGCTTTGAGGCCCTAAAAACTGCTATGTGCACAGCGCCCGTGCTCTTGGCACCCAACTTCTCCAGAGAGTTAGTAGTACAAGCAGACGCTTCAGAGCATGGTGTGGGGGCTGTTCTGGCACAGATGAATGAGGAGGGCCTAGATCAACCCGTAGCCTTCATCAGTAGGAGGTTACTTCCACGGGAACAGAGGTGGAGTGCTATTGAGCGTGAGGCATTTGCTGTGGTCTGGGCACTGAACAAGCTGAGACCATACCTGTTTGGGACTCACTTCCGGGCTTAGACAGACCACAGGCCCCTCAGATGGCTGATGCAGATGAGCGGTGAGAATCCAAAGCTGTTGAGGTGGTCCATTTCCCTACAGGGGATGGATTTCACGGTGAAACATCGTCCTGGTACAGAACACGCCAATGCTGATGGTCTGCCCAGATTTTTCCGCCTTAGTGATGAGAAATCCCAGGAGGTAGGGTAGTTCTCCCCACATTTCAGCTGGTGGGGATACGTGTTAGACCTGGCACCTTGGCGTGGGTCTCCCTTCCATTTATGCTGTTGCCTCATGTGTTTTTGCTGGTGTTAGTTGCTCAGGGCACTGTGCCACTGCTGTCCAGTGCCACAGTGCAAGTGCTCCCTATGGTAAATTAATGTATGAAATTGTGATTCCATGATTGGCTGGTTTGGTTTACCTGTCAGATCCTAGTACAGTGCACCAGGAGTGCCCAGGGCTTGTAAATCCAAAGGCAGCTGGTGGGCTTGCAGCACTGGTTGTGCCACCCATAGAAGCAGCCTGTAGAAGTGTGTCTAAAGTCTGCCATTGCAGGGCCTGCGTGCAGTCTGGTACTGTCATGCTGACTGGGCAAGTACACCCACTTGCCAGTCCCTAAACCTTCATTTTCTTCATATCAGACACCCCTATGGTAGGCCCAAGGGCAGGGTGCATTGTAAGGATAAGGTAGGACATGCCCTGGTGTGTGTGGCATGTTCTAATAGTGAATTACAGCCATTTTCGTTTTTCACTATTGCAAGGCTACCTGTTCTCCATAGGTTATTACATCTTATAATCCTAACTGACTCAGGGAACATGGTAGAAATTCAAATTTAGTATGCCTCAACTCAGAATGATAAAATACATCTTTTAGTGAAGTTGGTTTTAACATTCTGTGTTTGAAAATACCACTTTTAGAAAGTAGGTATTTTCTTGTCTAACTATTCAAACCATATTCCTTGTCTGGAGTTTGAGTGACAGGGCTGAGGAATTCCAGGAGACAGGGTGAGGTGGCCCAGTGGTGAATAGAGAGATCTGCATCTAGATGGGAGGGAGGAGTTGCATCTGGGCTGTGCCTTCCCTCCACAATGCTGGCTCCACCTCCTGTGGTGCGTCTGATGTCTCTGCCCTGCACTCTGAAAGAAAAGAAGGAGTCAGGTAAACAAAGTGCTCCAGGACTGTCCAGAACCGATTTGAACAAGGCAAAGGCTCCTCTGCCCTCAGAGGACAAAGGATTTTGGGGTATAAGTATTGGGATCCTGATCCCAAGAATTTAGATCACTTTGGGAAACAAGAAGAAAACTCTGCTGAGGAGAGGAATCAAGAAAAAGCTGAGGAGAAACTATCCATGAAACTGGGAGGTTGGCCTGCAGTGGTTGCCTTACTGCCAAAGGGAGGAAAAAGGAACTGTGTGTGTACTTTTGCTCAGCTTGTGAAGGATCTCCAAGGGCTTGGAAAAGAGCATGCCTCCTGCTGAAGTCTCAGGAACAACAGACTTCAACCACCAGCTCCCCAGAGTTCTTTGGAAGTGCCTGCTGCTGTTTTGGGGCCTTCTGAGGGACTGTGTGTCGCAAGGAGCTGGAAGCGCGACTCAAAAATGAGAAGCCTGCCGCCGTTGGAGCTGATGTCGTCGCGTAAAGGGTGTCACCACTGCAGTTGTCGCATCGAGCGGAAGCATCTTGCATCTTCGAAGAAGTGTCTCGCAACGCCGAAGAAGCATGTCGCCATCGCAGCCATCGTAGCTGACGCATTGCACCGCATCAAGAGAAGTGTGTCGCCGTTGCAGCCGCTGCTGTCGCATCCTGGATGACGCCGCTGTAGCTGTCACATCGCACCACATCAAGTAAAGTGCCTCGCATCCATGGAGAAGCGTGCCGCCGTCGGAGCTGTTGTCGTCGCATCGTGTAAAGGGGTGTCGCCGCTGCAGTTGTCGCATCGAGCGGAAGCGTCTCGCAATGTCAGAGAAGAGTGTCGCCGCCAAAGCCGCTGTCGTCGCATCGCGTAAAGGGGTGTCGCCGCTGCAGCTGACGCATCGAATCAAGCCTTCGCAACATCGGAGAAGGGTGCCGCATCTGGAAGATCTTCATGTCTTTATTTCTTTGCACCAAACTTTCATCGCATCAACATCGTTGCAACACTTTCATTGCCCTGCGTGTTGCATCTACAGGTACATTGACTTAAAGTGTCGCATCTAAGAACTAAAGAGAACTAAGCTAAATTCTACCATCTTAAAGTAACAGTATTGTGGATTTTTGTCGTTTATGGTCTTGTGGTAAATCTATATAAAGAATACTTATTTTTGATAAAACCTGTGTGGTGTCCATCTGTAGTGTTGTCACTTGATTTCTGTATGTGTTCACAAATGCTTTACACACTGTCTCTGAGATAAGCCTGTCTGCTCGTGCCAAGCTACCAAGGGGGTGAGTAGGGGTTATTTTAGGAGTGTACCCCCTTACCCTGACTAGAGGCGAGGGTCCCTATTTGTCACAAGTGCATACCTGTGCAAACTAGAGACCCCCAAGTCTAACAGTGTGCATGCACAATGAGCCTCTGTGTAGACAAGTACTCGCTCGCACACCAGCCCAATGACTTTCGGATACCAGGTGTCTTGACCGTCCCGGGCGATTCAGTCAGTGCTGAACACGGGTCGCCCACTATTTTCGTGGTGAACGGACACACAGAGTATTGACAGCGTTTGATACTGAAGGCCGTTGCACACTTTTTATCAGACCTGTGGGCTCTGGCCTTGTCCCTTCCTTCAATGCTTTTCCGAAAGTACCACGGGTGTCAGTCCTCCAATTTGCACACTGCATTTCGTGCTTACTGACCATAACTTTGGCTGTACAGCTGAGCGCTGGTTCTGAGATTGCTCGGTCAGTTGTAATTGTACCGTGACCGCATGCAGCTTGTCTTTGGATGTGTCCCACTGGCTGTACTGGGCATCAATTATAGGCTAATTTTCCGCAATGCCTACTTCACCTGCTTGCACCCCGTGTTTTCCTGCAGAAGATGTCTGTTTGAGTGGGCCATGGATGTCTGCCTTTCAAACACATACCTTGCTGACCTGGATCATGAGTTGTGGGTGACTCCTTTGATGGTCTACGTGCAAGACTGCTTTGGTGAGACACGTTTATGGGATGCCTTTCAATGTGTCAGGCCGACTGACAGCTGCGCCTGTGCGTTTGCGCAATGGCTCCTGTGCCATGCCTACATCGAACCTCTCCCAGGTTGCGATGGGATGCTCCTTGCAATCTCGTGGTGCGAGGAGCACATCTGTTCCTCCATACTGCTGAATTGGATGGTGGTCCTCTTCGCTGAAGATGAACTGGATCGTCTCTTGGAACTGATTGCTTTCGAAGCTGCCTGAGCCTGCTTGGATTCGTAACTACTTTACAGCAACAGGAACTGTTGGTTACTAATTCAATCATCTTCTCCCTTTCTGCACGCCACCTGACGAGATTTGGCATCCCGCTCTCTGACTATGGCCCTGTCTGCATTGGCTTGGACTAGGCTGTCCTCTGCGGTCTATTGCTCTTGGTAGCACAGACAAGGGCAAGTGGAGGCTGTCATCTGACTGTCGTGGACATTGTCGTCTGGCATGAGCCCGGCTTCCATTATGCAGCTGTAGCGCATGAAGAAGACATGGCGTTGTTGTTTTGCAAGTACCCAGGGCTCGTGTCAAGGGTACACGCAGGTACACGGTGCCCCCCTCCTTACACGGGTTTGACGCCGTCCCCCCTGCCAGGACGTTGGTCCCCACAGGGATATGCTTAACTTGTCCCGGTGTACCGTCCAGGTACCGGGAAACGTACGGCAGCACCTGCACGTTATCTGCTGTCCATTCCCAGCAGCAACGTGCATGCAGCGAGTGTGCTTTTTTTCACCGCCAGCCGGGCCTGAGTAAAGGGGTCATCTGGCCTCCTTTTGTTTGTACATGTTGACTGGGGTCCGCCTTGAACCTTACATTTGAATGTAGATGCCACAGACGGGAACATATGCACACAGCTTACCATCTCTACACAGGTACTTAAGGGAGGCATGCTTTTGCCTTTGTTCTGTCCCTTTATATCAATGCAGAAACTGTAAGACTGTCCCATGGGTTAGTCTGTCCCTGTATTTGCACAAATCATGCTAGTCACACTATTTTCGTTCTTCCATAGCGCTACGTCGTGGCTTTGTGAGGTCAATTGCATTTTGTCCGACTTGGTCAGCCCCCCCACTTCATTGTTTAAGACTTGTGCCCTGCATGTACCTTAGTACATGTCTGTCACATGAGAGGTGTCCACAGAGCTTGTTCACTGCGCGGTCCAGGAGAACTGTCTGAACATTCTGTCCATGAGCGTAGAAGCCTGTACCTTGTCATTCTGGTCTGTTCAGGCCACAGCACCTAAAATCAACAAGGTCTCACAGCTGCTAGAGGACACGGATCCCATTTGATTGACATGGGAATGCTGGTCAAATGCCCCACACTTGGAGGGTCATCCATCCAGTGATGAGTGCGACACAGCCAATGTGGTGTAATCTCACCATGTATAGTCTGGGTAATGTGCTCTGCTGACAAATGCCATAGACCCGGGACATCCCATACAACTCCTTCCTGCAAGGGGTGGGGGGGATATGCTCTTGGTTCAACGTCCAGAGGGGTTATTGTTGCAACATCTTGCTTCATGTTAAATGTATATGTCACTGTGGTTACTGGTTGAGTACTCATGCATTTTCAACCTGTTGTGGCACGTATTTTACATTCTTTGACACTGTAGTAAAAACTTCACATTTGGAAACGTTTCTTGCCATCAAATTGTCTGCTTGTGTACATGCGCTTGGATGCCTCAGAGTGAGTAGGGGAGCAAGTGAGGCAGTATGGCAATGGTGTCCTGTGCGTAGTGGTGCTTTGGAGTGCTCAGTCCCTGCATGCATGTGTTTTCAAATCCGGCCATAGTCCGGAATGTGTACGAAATCTCAGGGAAAGTTGTCTGAGTCTGTGAGACAACAGCAAGGCACATAGACACAGTCAGTCATAGTCGCTCATTGTTGCATCACACTCAACAGAAGTAATTGACGATGAGCTGTAGATGCTGGACAAGTCCTTCTTCCTCACCACTGTCATCGTCACTGGGCATGTGTGGGTTGGGTGCGGGGTGATGTTGCTGGCCCGCCAGATGTAACAGTCATGTGCCAACTCCGGATACTCTGCACACACATGTGAGATGATCTGCTCCGCCTGTCATACCACTTTCATGTTGATGGATGGGTAGTGTTTACAGTTCCTATAGACAGGCTCACTTGCCTGTGGTGGTACAAGGCCAAAGGGTGTGCCATCAATGGCTGTCATCAACATTTGGGATGCCTCCCAGGCAGGGCCAGCTCCAGGAATCTTTTTATTTGTGTGGTCCAATGATGCATTCGGGTGGGCCACTGCGTGCCCGAGTTGTCACTTAAGTCTCTCGCCAGGCCTGCTTTAGGGCCCCCCTTTGTCTCTCCTCAGTTTTAAAAGGGCCTGGGAGACGCATTCTGTCCTTCAAATTATCTTGCTAGATGCTGTCACTCTCAAGAAGTGTGTTTTTTCCTTGAAATGTCCCTCTGATGGGAGGAGGAGGTTTCCTGAGGTGGGAGTATCAGGCAAGTGACACTTCTCATGCTCTCACTCATGCCCTCCTCCTCGGATTCCCTCTCTGCCACCCTCATCCAGCGTCCCTCATCTCTCCATGGCCGCTCGCTCATGTGCATTTCATTTGTTGTATGGCGCTACTGATATGAGTGTAGTCTGTGAGAGTGCTTTAAATCACGCACACTTTGTACATAGACAATCAGTCATGCAAGTATGTAAGTACATTAGTCAACAGGGAATGTCACTTGAGCCAATGAGGTTTGCAAGGTGTGGTAATCACATGTCATCCATACTGGTGGACAGGATTTTTGAGGGTGTTTGGTCTGGAGAAGCACTGACTCAGGACGTGTGTGGGGACATTTACAGGCAGTGGCAGCTAGGTTCACTGCACGTCACACCAGTACATGTGTTGGGTGTGCTAGGGATTACACATATGTCTGATTTGCAGACAATGGACACCTCTGAATGTCTGCCTACGCCACTGACCCTTCACAATTCGACCCCTGGCCAAGAGACGCCAGTCAGATGTCAAGGGATATTCAAGCAGGATTCACAGGTTGGATGTTTTATTACACAACATTGGTACAGTGCGGGAGACCTTTGTCCTTTTTGTCTCCTTCCCTCATTTAAGTCCATCTGGCCACGAGGCATGGCTATGCATGTAATTTCACTGTCCTTTCCTTGGACATTCCATGTGTGTGAAGACTTGGCTCACGGGTCACACTCTCTCATCCCTTCACAGTGTAGTGAGCAGCTGGTCACTGTTCTAGTTGTTCTGATGTACCAGCCACTCCCAGAGGGCTGGCTTACCCCCCCCAAGCCACCCAGCACAGGCGTCACTGGACATGTGACCCTGCCAACGGAGCAGGATGCACGTGCCCTGAGCCGGTTCTCCTATACATGTACGGTGTCTATGTGGTTAGTTTATAAGCATGGGGGCGTCGTGCCCCACAACATTACACACGGGGTGCACCAGTCACTTTGAACAAATGAGTTGTGATGTGCGGTGTACTTGGCAGGGCGCCACTGCAAATGCATTATGTGTTCGCATGCACGGTAACTGGCATTCGCACCGATGACACGCATTGGCCCCACTTGAATGTTGCAGGGTTGCGGTCGCAGGTTCCGGGCCGCCAGGGTGTGGCACACACTATGCGGATGAGCCATCAGCCAATGGGTGCCTTCAGTATACATGTTAAGTTGTTATGGTGTGCGCACTCTGCAACTGCGAGGCTCGTCATAGGCCCCAATTGCCTTCAGGGGCACCAAGGGTCACTCATGGGGATTGGGTGGGCCTTGCACTTTGCATTTGGCAGGTTGCCACGAACATCGTGGTGCTGCCACACTTGCTGGGAGTTGTGGTTGTTCATGAGTTGCATGCATGGAAATGTTTGGTCCGTACCTCTGTTGATGGGTGCAGAGGTGTCTTGTCTGCCGGAGGTACAGCAGGTGGTGCAGCGGGAAGGCCTGTTGTGCCGGATCCATGGCGGCTCCGGGTTTTTAGGTGGCTTTTGTTTCGGCTCTTCCTCTCGCAGTTGTATTTCTGCCATCCGCAACATGGGGGTTTGTATGCAGCGGTGGGAAGGGCTGTCTGCAACATCGTGATCTGCTTGCCGGACGGAACGTGTTTCCACACACCGGTCCTGCCCTGTTGGCTCCGTCCGCGACCCTTGCATACGCAAAAAACGTGCGGAGCCTGACAGGCTGCGGCGGACGGAAAATAGCCTCTGTGGGTCCATTGTGATTTGTTGGACGCAGTGACCGCACCTGGGGCGAAAAACATGACGGGTTTCAGCCACCAGCACGGATGGCCTTCCGTCCGTCATCGTAATGAGCCCCTAAATGTTTTTCTTCATCACTGCTTTCTGCCAATTTCCACCTTTTGTAGGCACCCAAATCTCCCTGTCTTACATTTGGTCTTCTACCTAATGTACCTACGTGGATGTCCCTATTGGAACAAACTGCCCTCTTAAGTCACAGCCCTTTCCTCCTCACTAGCTTTCAGGATGGTGCGTAACTTGTGATCTCATGCTTCAGATTCATTGATGTTCCCTAAAAAACCTTACAAAATATTATCAGCGCTATATACATTTTAAACAATTCTGCTCATATGAAGCACTAAAGCATCTAACTGTGACTCACCTACCATACCTCTATACTTGGATCATTTGTTTAGATTATGAAATTCATATATGGTTTCTATGTTATTGAACCTTGTTGTTCACAAATAGTAAACAAAATTGTACTTTTTTTATTCATTTAATTATTATTAATTTAATTGTACTGCTTTTAAAATTGTCATACCTTGAGCTTGGCAGGTACTACCAATGAGTAGACCAAGGATATTTCCAGGTGACTTCCAGATGATCTTTGGGGAGACTTATTGACTTCTGGTTCAGGGGACCTCATGTAGAGTACATATGGAAATCGCTAACCAGTCTTCCACTTTTACCATGCAGGGTAATTTCTTACACAGTTCTTTATTTAAGCAGCTTTTTAAGGTTGATAAGGCCCAAAATAAATAAATAAATTGATGGAAAGTAGGAGGCAAAACCACATCTGGATGAAAGCTTTGCCTTATGATTTGTTCTTAGTTTTGGAGAACGGAAGGAACAGGGTTGAGGAGGGGAAAACTTACCAGCTCCTAACTTTTAGCCTGTATTTCTCTTGTAAGGTAAGCCATTTGGTCCAAATATTTTTGATGAGAAAGTGTTTAGGCTTCCAAAGAAAGCTCAACCACTATACTTTTACATAATACTTTTCATAATTTCCTCTCCCAAATATATAAATGAAGAGCTGACTGTTACACATTTATTATGGAGGGGGTAATGAAGCATATGCCTTGCACTGCTTTGTGAATTAGGTATGAAGGCAAGTGTGGATTTGTATGCAGGGCAACAATGTGCAAGCCTGTGCATTTTGCACTACATTCATGTTTGCAATCTACCCTCATTACATTATTTTGGTGAAGAAGGCCATTTCATCACTAGTAGGGACATTACGTTTGCGTAGTCTGAAGGAAAAATTAGTGAGTGTTTGAATTGCTAAGTGGCATGATGTGAAAGTTTGAATGCAAATAGTGCATTTTAACATTAGGGCTCAGACTTATTAAGGACTTGCATTGTCCCAGCATGACATAAGTCATCGCAAGGCAATGCAAGTCCTTGAATGGGATTTAGAAAGCCGAGCAAGGGGCTATTTCCACTGTCTTGTGCCTGGGATGGGAGCTGAAGAGTGGCAGTGGCATATCTCAGTAGATGTAAAAGTGTTCAGCTCTCTCTTGCTGATGTAATACATTTAGTAAATATGCTCCAGGCAATGAGATAATGCGGGCAAACTATGTAACTAGAATCAAGCAAATCTGTTCATACAGTGCTACTGTTAACTCTTTCAGCTTATCTGAGTAGTGGACACGCCGAGTAGAGGACATGCCGATGGCACCTGGACACGTAGCCTGCTACTTGCCTGTGGTATCCAGTACCAGCTTGTTCTAGTCTGATCCAGTGATACCGCCACAGCCTAGGTTTTCCTGCCCAGGATTTCCAGCTCACCGTTCTTCCCACCACCAAAAGCCCCACCCACCTCAGGACCACCTTAATGCAAACCACAGTGCGATTGGCCTCTGGCACACCAACGGCCAGCCTGGTTGCACATATCTGCACCTGTCCGTGCCTGAATTGCATCCAGCACCACGACCCCTGGCCCTTCGCCCCCTGAAGATATTCCATCAATGACCTCTACACCCTCGACCCCAGACGCTGCAACAACCACTGCTACTGCACCAACCCACGCTCAAAGGTAGGCCTTTTCACCTGCACCCATTGCCACATCACCTGCCACAGCACACCCACCAACCCAGAGACCAGCCCCAGCCCAAACCCACCACTGACACCACCTGAACAAAAACACAAACATTCATGCGCCCTTCTCAACCCACGCTCATTATCCAAATACACAAACAAGATTTGGGATCTCATCTCCACCCTCACACCCAATGTCCTGTTCCTCACTGAGACCTGGTTCGACCCCACCTCAGTGCCCGACATCACCACTGCAATCCCCAAAGGATACAAGATCATATACTGTGACCGCATTAACAAGCCTGGTGGAGGGACTGCCATCATACACAAGGAATCCATCAAATGCACCACCACAAATGAAGACATCCTCCCAGCCATGGAACACTTCAACTTCCGACTCCAAACAGACAGCAAAACCAGCATCAGGACCACCCTCACCTACCGTCCTCCAGGACCATTGCAGCCTTCTGCAACTTCATCGCCCCCATTGCCATAGACTCCAACAACCTCATTTTCCTCTGCAACAGTTTCCTCAGCCATCTCAACAACCACAATGGCATCAACACTACCAACCTTCTCGATAGAATGAATTACGTCGTACTCACCCAATTCATCCACAACCCCAAGAACACACTCTAGACCCCGTGTTCACCTCCGGCGACCACATAAGGTACAGCCACAGCACGGAACTCATGTTGATCAAACCTCCATCATCCACTTTAACATCACCAGCTCACGGACCTCCATCCCCAGTCTGCCAAGTGCCCTCACCGCAGCCTGAGCAAAGTCTTAATGGAGACATGGATCAACGCCCTCAACACCACCCATCCAATCTCCTCCAACAACCTAGACCAGAATGTCAGAAACTTCAACAATTGGATCACCAACTGTGCCCACAGCGTCACTCCCATTGGCAACAACATCCACAGAAGGTCCACCAAGCCGCCTAGCTTGTACACTGAATACCTCAGAACTGCTAAACGACACTGGAAATAACTGGAAAGGAAATGATACACCATCAAGGACACGACTGACAAGACCGCTTTTAGGACAGCCCTCAACCTCTACCACAGACAGTTGAGAAAATTAAAGAAAAATACCTTAACCTCACACATCGAATCAAGCTCCAATAACAGCAAACAATTCTTCAATATTGTCAAGGAATTCTCCAACCCCTCAGCTTCAACAAACAACATTACCCTCCACAAAAACTCTGCAACAACCTTGCAGCCTTGTTCCACGACAAGATCGCCAGCAACTACAGAAACTTCAAACCCCAGCCCAAGGCCACCAATTTCTTCAAGCAACACAATGACCCCGCTACCACCACAGCCATCTGACTAACCGAATGGAGCCAACTCACCCCACAGGACACCGTCTCCATCATGAACTCGGTCCACTCAGGGGCCCTAACCGACCCATGCCCTCATCACATCTTCAACCTAGGCGAAGCCAGAACACCGCAATTGCCATGATCCCCTTCCCCGAGGACTGAAAACAAGCAGAAGTCAATTCCCTACTACAAGAACCATCTGCAAACCCCAGTGAATGCAACAACTAGGACCAATCTTCCTGCTCCCGTTCCCAGCAAAAGTATTGGAAAAAACCATTAACCTACAACTCTCTTTACTCAACTCCTCTCAATCCAGATTCCACAGAAACCACAGCACTGAGACAGCCCTCATCATGGCTAAAGATGACATCCAAGCCCTACTTGACCAAGGAGAGACTGTGGCTCTTATCCTCCTAGACCTCTCGCCAGCCTTCATTACTGTCTCCCACCATACACTCACCACAAGGCTGCACAACATAGGCATCCAAGGAGCTGATATCAGATGGATGTCTTCTTTCCTCACCAGAAGAATGCAAAAAGTTGGCCTTCGAACCCAAGGATATAATCTGTGGAGTATCCAAAGGATCCTCGCTCAGCCCCAACCCACTTCAAACCTTATATGACACCTATGTCCACCATCACCAAAACCTCCAGACCAAACATCATATCTTACATTGACAACACATAACTCATCCTCTTCCTCTCCGAAGACACCACTAACACCAAGATCAGCTTCTGCAACTGCCTGACAGATGTCGCCAACTAGATGAAGGACAACTGCCTGAAGCTCAACATGTACAAGACCGAGGTACTGATTTTTGTAAACAAAAGCTCCCCCATGAGCTGCATCCTGGTAGCCCTCAGAACAGAACTCTGACCTACTCTTACCCCCTTTGACCAAGCTAGGAACCTAGGCATCATTCTGGACAACAGGTTAACCATCATCATCATCAGAGTCTTTATTTTGGTAAAAATACCATACAAGAAACAAAGATTCGAGGGATAAGTTTCATACATATCAATATAAATCGAACAATGCACATTATTAATAAAAACAGTACAATTTAAAAATATCATTGGGTATAAAAATTAAACTAACAAATGTATTAAAAAAAACAAGACGTTAAAAGCTACAGGTACTATGTAGGTCTCGGTTATCGTCATGAGTTCATGCCAGCTGGGAAGATAGATATGCAACCTGAGCAAGGTCCCATTTCAGAAGTAGAGACGTGTTGGATGACATCAATTACGTTCACCAGTGCAACGGGCCGTAGTGTTCATCGCGAGTACCATCCCACAAAAAGGGTTGAAGTTTTTATTTAGCGATGTCCCGTTACTAAGGTGCAGGCAAACTTAATAGTACATATTTGGCATGAAACAGATTCTGAAGCAGATGCCTTGGCTGCTATTAATTACATTCTTCAATTAGGCAAATCATTATTTCCATCACGGATTCAGGCCCACGTGGAACATAAATGTGCAGAATCTGGCAAAGAACCGTTATTAAAAAAACAAATGCTAAAGGAGTCAGTCACATTTCAATATAATAAAAGCATTAAAAACATTTTATACTAACATATGAAAGGTCTAAAAGATATTACTTGCATTTTTAAGTTTGCTATCCTGTGTGGCAAATGTGTTTAATGGGGAATTAGATGTGCATGCTGCTCACAGGGTTGAACCTGGAAGGAATCAACGCCCTCCTTCTGATTG
Organism: Triturus cristatus; assembly: GCF_964204655.1. Taxonomy (NCBI): domain Eukaryota; kingdom Metazoa; phylum Chordata; class Amphibia; order Caudata; family Salamandridae; genus Triturus; species Triturus cristatus. The sequence continues at coordinate 801,655,025 of NC_140591.1, forward strand.
CATTTCCCAAATGTTTTGCAGTTGCACACACAAATAGGGGTCTTTCATCCGATTTCAGTACGCCCAAGGCCACTCTAAAGTCTTGGGTACCAAGTTCTTTGCAGACAGGGGAAAGCCATCTGCTCCTAGGTTTGGTGTATGCTTTACATGCAAAGAGGAAGTGGGCCGTGGATTCTTGTGGTCAAGGACAACAAGGGCATCCCTTTGATTGTGCTTTATTATGCAGCCATGAGTTTGTGAATGCGTTAATGGGTGGGCTGCCAAGCCTGAACTGGATATATAGCTTCCTATCGTCTGGCACTTTAATGATGTCGAGGTACCTTTCAAGGGTATAGCTATGCTAGAAATCACTGAATTCCTCATTCAATCTCCCCTGATTGCCAGCTAGATAGGCTATTTGCTCAACCCCTTCCCAAGAGAGAGATTTGCTCTGTCTTCTAGTGAGGGGTATTGGGCAACCGATGTTGTGTCCTGCAAGGCCTATGTGTGACATAAGACTTTTGACATGTTTGATCCACCAATTTTGTGCATGGTGTCTAGGGCACAAATATCCTGGAAAATAGCAGCATAAAGCGACAGTTCCGGTGTGGAAAACATCCGCTGCCAGAACAGCAGGGGACGGAGCTTCGCTAGGTCGCTTATGGGTTTGATGCCCATGTCGAGCAATATTGGGCGAGTGGGGGTACTCTGTGACAAAGAAACCTCAATTTTGAGGAACCTGTTCTCCAGGGATGTCAGGTCATTTGCTCTTGCCATGCCCCACAGCTCAGCTCCATAGAGTACACTGCTCACGGCCTTGCAATTATACAGTTTCAGTGCTGGTGCAACAGGCTTGGTGTGAGAAAGGCGATGTTCTTTGCGCAGGACCCGGTTACCTGGGAGAATTTGAGGAAGGCCTTATTAAGATGGTGCTTCCAGGCCATATCCCCAGGTAGTTTAATTCCCAGGTAATCGAAGGAACTGACTCTCTTTAGTGGGACATTGTCTAGGAGCAGATTAACCTTGAAGGACTTATTGGGATTTAAAAGCATGAGCTTGGTTTTTGATGTATTCATTTCAAGCCCCCTCCTATTGCAAAAGAGTTTGAAATGATCTAATAGTTTTTGCAAGCCCTTGGGGTCTTCGAGACAAGAAGAGTGCCATCTGCGAATAGAAGGGTAGGTATTCTTTGCATTACTAAGGACGGGGCATCCGCTGGGATGGCAGATAGAACCTCGGCAATATGGTTGATGTAGAATGAGAATAGAGTTGGGGCCAGTACACATACTTGGCGGACTCCCCGCTGAACCTTGATGGGATTGGTGACCTGTCCCTGGCTACCCCACCTGACCCTGGCAAAATTCTACTCATGGAGCCTAATTAGGAGTGCAAGGATGCCCGGAGGCATGTCCATCTCCCTGAGCACCCGCCATAAATTGTCCCTGGGAACAAGGTCAAATGCTGTTTTAAAATCAGTTAATGCAATATACAAGCTAACCATGACAACTCAGGTCAACTCCGTCTCCTCCTCCTGCTTCTTCATCCTTCGCAGCTTTGTAAGATGTCAAATGGCTACCCTAAAGCTCAAGATGCACCATCACCAAGGCTCCGATCTCCAGCCGAGTGAACTATGGCAATGCTCTTTACGCAGGGATCGCAGCTCTCTTCCTCCTCCGACTACAAACCAAACAGAGCGCCCTGGCCGCACTCGTCCTGGATCTCCCTAGACGAAACCACATTACCCCTACCTCAGGGACCTCCACTGGCTCCCTGTATAGAAAAGATGCTAGTTCAAGGTCCTGGTCCATGCATACAAGGCCATACACAACTGTGGACCCGCCTACTTGAGCCACTGCCTGAACTTCTATCAGCCGACCGGGCACCTCCGCTCCATGCCACTTTCTCTAACCCTCTCCCCCTGCACCCAACGTAGCAGATGCAGAGGTCTCTCCTTCTACTACCTAGCACCGAAGACATGGATCGAGCTACCCTTTCATCTACAGACATCACCTTCTTTTCCAGAGTTCCAAACGTCCCTGAAGACCTGGCTGTTTGGCAAATCAACTGAACCCTGACTTTGCCTGAAAACCCTCAAAGAAGACCAGTAGCACTCTGCAAATCTACTGATTGATGGGACATCGTAGCACATTTATTAGAACAGTTGATTTTGCAGGTGATATTTCATCTGAAACATGGATCTTTCTGATTTCTATATTTGAAATGAGCTGCAAGCTTCTTTATTTCAAAGACATCATTGTGTTTTAATGGTTGCTGTGACTTACACGCTGTTGTAAAAACGTGAAACAAAAATGAAATGGACCTACTTTTGTCTTCTGATCTCTGCCATCTGTGAAAACAAACATAAACTGTCTAAAGGCAGCTAAAACATCATTTTACAATACGATACATTTCAATTTTGTGTGTAGCAATATCTGCACATCTTAATGTGCATACCATTCAAAATCAATTAGCATGTTCCCATTAGCATTTCTGTAGAGGTCAACAAACCCACATGCCATCAATGGGATCCAGAAGAAACCATTTATAACTGGGATTCTCCAAACCATCTTGTCCAACCACTCCTGCCTTTTTTAGCAATCTGCCCTTATTGCCTCAGCGCAACCCCTTCCTACCATAATCTCACACCCCACCTCCCACCGCCAGGCTGCTTCCTCTTCTTCCTGACAGCCCGCAACCCCACATCTTTTAGGATACCCCACATTGTCTTCACTACCCCACCCTTACCTCACCTCCCCTCTTTTTTCTACCATCACCCTTTTATTCCTTTCTCTCTGTGGTGTCATTCATACACTGTGTCACGACCCATTCTATCATCTCCCACCTTACTATTCTAGTTCTCCCCACCGCTTCCCTACACTATCACCACTATCACCATATATCACACTTCACTTCATGTCAGTTCATCATATTTTTCCTCACACTTCAATAGCCCTCACTATGAAATCTCACTACTTTCCAACCCACCCACAACTAATGTGTTGAATCAAACCCGAGCCCCCTTAAAAACACTTTCCAAGCATAGACCCCTGAGGTAATACACATAAGTGGGCTCCATTAGGAGCATAGGTTTGGTCTTTCTAGTCCTATGTGTGCTTGAAGCATAGGGAAATAATAACGCCTGAACACAACACCACATCACATTTTGCAATTCTCCTCCTCACACTTTGTTCCCAACATCTGACCTCCCCTAAAGGTACACACCGAGCCTTCTAAACCACACCCAATTCAATAAAATACAACAATCATCGCTCACAATGCTGTAGTACCAGAATGTTTATCAATTAAAAATATTGTGCTTCAATAATATACTGCCCATATTATCGACTTCTAAAATATCGCCATGGTAAGTATATATAGGTAAGTATAAGCCTTATACACTTAACACCCACATATACGTACCTGGATGAAATATGTACCTTCATGATACACAGATGTGGAGTTAAGAATAGTAAATCTATAGTTACCTATTCATATGTACCTTGAGATCATTTTGGTAATGGATGTTTTGTCTACGATAGTCTTGTAGAACAATATTTATTTCAATGATACTCTGACATACAGTGTCACAACACCTTCATCACTCCCAATAACCACACCTTAAAATCATTCTTAACTATATAGAGAACATGTCCATTTCATCAGAAGGAAACACCTTGCCATACGCCACAAAACATAACACAAAGACATCACACACACCACATGACTCTAGCTCATTATGATCCTGTGTAGACCTACATATTCCTGTTGCTCCCAAAGGAACAACCACAGAAAAGGATTAGACATAACTCACCCTTACCAACCACATACCACTCAAAAACTCCCCACTATCCTACCACATAACCATCACCCTAAACAGACATGGACAGGACTGCAAAAACAAGCACCTTTACGCTTGTCACAACCCCCACACACCCAAAACAATCTCACACAACTCACCCCAAGCCTAAAAATCACAGGAAGCTGTTACTAATTGCAATCTCAAACCTGTGAAGTACCAACCCAGCGCACGCCAGGCCTGATCTACAGAGCACTGTATCAGCAAGTGAGGCAACTTCGCTCATATCCCCTTCTATACCATCCATGACAATATCAAAACTAAGAGCCTTGTCATTTTAATACAATGACGGATCCTTCTATCACCTACTATAGGCAGGTACTCAATGGTGTGGTGAGCCCATAAAATTCAAATACTTACTCTCAAGCAGTTTTTTCTCTGAGCTGGAATATGATGGAGCGTGGACTTAAGTAATAGGTGCCACTGCTAAAGGAAGCTAGAGCAACAGTATGCTGTGGACAGTTATGTGAACTGCAAATATGGATTACACCTATAGTAAGTAAGGGAAATGTAAAATTGATGAAACATAGCTCAACAGGTAATGAGCTCAGGAACAGCAAATGAGAACTAGAAATGAGGACTCCGGGAAACAAGGGAATCACAGAAACGGGGATACAAATCCTTGGAGTCAGGTAACACACGGAATGAAGAACCAGCCAAGCTCACAAACTGTAGAAAGTAACTACGACTTGGATATTCAACTAACCTCATATTAGAATGAAAACAGGTCACATATCACTCTTCCCAAGTTTGAAGCATTTATAAAGAATTCCTAGTCCAGGGAAACTAGCCACATGCACTACTGTTCGAAAGCTGACATTCTTCACACACCCTGAACTTAGTATAAAACAGCAAACATGCGATAGTGCTGAAAGTCTAAAAAGACCTCAAGCGACAGGTAAGTACTCCACAGTTACCATAGATTAATTGGAGGGCCAGAAGACCTGCACCCACACACTTCATTTCATTGTACCTTGCAGAGACAACACAAACACACACCAATTTCGAACAGGTTTGGATGGCAGGGGACGTCACCTACCCCATTCCTGCAACAAAATTGCACGGAAAACCCATCGCCTGACAATCCTTCAAAATACACGCAATTGGGCCAGGGGTCTCTCAAAGAGGATTCCCCAAATAAAATGTGTTCCCAACAAACCCCAACTGCAGTAGGTTGCTCTGCTCCAAAGTGCTAAGAGACCAAGCAAATGGCGAGCATGTGCTATGAAAACAATAATATCTCAATTTTACACCATCTGTATAACCCATACATTGCTGGAGAGTCACCTTTTTTGCAATCAAACATTATCTGGAATAACCGAAAGGAAAAGGGGCAGCTTCTGGTATGGGGCACAGAATGGTCCTGCTAGCTGGAAGAAGAGACCATGCAGCCTTCCTGGACCAAAACAAGGCCACGATTGCCATGGGTTGATTAAGATAATCTGAGTGACTCCTCTACGAGCAGTAACATTGGCCTGAAGGCATGGTGGCCAATTAGACTGGCTAAAACAACTGCTGTGTGAGCCAATCTAATTTATTTCTCTGCACCCAATCAGAATTGATCCTTACATTCAGGTTAATCTGTTGGGATCATAAGATACTCTGATTCCAACCCAAAATGACTTTGCGGTCTGAAGAGGCCAAGGCAGCATTGAGTGCCAGTGTTAGGCACACGGCAGCAATTTCTGGAGGAGGAACATCTAGAGCATAGGTCTTCAAACTGTGGGGCGCGCACCCCTGGGGGGGGTATAGATGGGTTCCCGGGGGGTGCGAATACCTCTGCAGATGCATGTAAATGAAGATGGCCTGGAAGATCTTTATTTGGCGCATTTCCAGGCTGTCTTCATTTATTCCGGAGTACAGTGAGGGCAGGGGTCAGTAAATGTGCTAACAGGGTCAGGGAGGTTGCTTAAAAATAAATCTGGTGAGCGCGAGGCACAGCGCACGCAGCGCGCGTCACTTATCAAGTCATCCCTGATGGCTCTGAGGCACACAGATTTTATCGCGGGCGTGTGCGGAGTTTCAGTCAAAGGCCTCTGCCCTGGTAACACCGTAATGCATACCATTGTATGCATTGTATTTCCAGTTGAGGACCATATAGGAGTGACCGGTCTTGCAAGCTGTTGGGACAGAATGTTGAGCTGTGTCAGTCAAGCTATGAATACAGAAATATGATATACAGAAGCCCCTAAATACAGGGTTCAGGCACCACTCAAACAGCAAAACAGCTCAAATGGGGATTTTTGCTGGCGTCATTTGTATACAGAGAGGAGCCATGTGCAAGCGGGCGCTGCTGTCTGGGAGTTTCTGTCAGGTGTTTGCATTTCATACACACAACCGATGTAAGTAAGTGTTTTGTGTTTTCACAGTAAAGGTCTGGCATTTGAAAAAAGTTAAAGCTATTGGCATCATAAATTGTAATGTTTGTTATTTACTTTTTGGGTCTGTAGTGGAGTGATTGTTCAAGGAAAAAAGTGCATGTGATCCTATATTATTAAAATTAGTTGGGACGTTAAGGAGTTGGGGGTGGAGGGCTATGAAGACACGAAGAGGAGGAAGGTGGACAGAGGTTTAGGTGGAAAAAGATGAGGCGTGAGGTAGAATAGTAAGATGCTATGGATGGAAAAGGCAAATAGAAAATTTCAAGAGGTTATGGAAATCCAAAATGGTAGACGGTTGGTAGGTATGTTAGATGTACACTAGGAGAGCAACAGGGGAATAAATTAGCGAATGTGGGGAAAATCCAGATAGATTTCCATGCAGCATACTCCTGTACATGTGTGTTTCTCATAATGAACAACTACAAGAAATCATCTTTAGTAGCCTACTGGCCTTAATGGCCGCACGTTGTTAGTTTCAATGTCCCCATGTTGTTAGTTTGCTTGTTGCAGACATCAAAAGATGTTGTTTTCTTTTCCTTGTGGTTCTGTTTCAGTGGGGACACTTTGCCAATTTTTTATTATGCTCAGTGAATCGAGTGTTACATGTGTCTGTTATTGTGCACTAAGGAAATTGGGAAATTTTCTCAAAAACACATAAGGTGGACATATTCGTGACTCATTGTGGATAGCATTAATTGCATGTTGCGGCTAATTAGGTCTTTGAGTATTTGAATTTTTTCCTGAATGGTACCTAGGAGTGCCATTGTTTTGTTAGAGTGCCAGTACCTACTGAGGCACAAATATTGTAAATATGGTTTATTTAGCTCTGTGATTGATTGCTTCTGGGGGGGGGGGGGGTGAGGGTGCCTGCCCCTGAACATAGCCATGTCCCTCCCGCTCCCCCAATCTATACATAAAGTTTTGGAGGTGGGTCCGACCTCAAAACATTTTGCTTAAGTGGAGCTCAGAGCAAAAAAGTTTGAAGACCTCTGATCTAGAGGATATATACTTGGGTTCAGCCCCACCAAGCAATATTATTCCCAGTGTACCGATTAATCCAAAATTGCAATTAGTTCATCTGTTTTGATGCGAAAGTAACAGCTCTCTCAGATCTGAGATTGCATTACTGGTAGGTTTCACTGTCCCACTCTGTGTCTGCATCAGGCACAGACCAGCACATGGTGCCCTATCACAGCAAATGCACTATTCGCTGTGAAGGATTGAGCTCTACTGCTTACCATCCATTACTGAAAGGAAGACTAGCTATTTGAATCGGTTGGGCCGCCTTTCACTGCAGACTGTGTCACAGCCTCACTTTTGGAGTGGGGCTTCGATTCCTCCTTTGCATATCCACCTGCAAAAAAAAAAAAAAGGGGAATGCCCTTTGCCGGTGAATTCATTATCTGGAAGAGTGGCACTAGCCTCTTCGCAGGTGCGCAACACCCATTGGGCTCAAAGGGCTTCATCCCCCCGTGTGTGTGGCAGCCCGGGCTGAGACAGCTTCTGGGGCACACACACAGCCGCACCCGAGTACTTCACAGGTCTTTAAAAGACCATTTACTTGCTAACTAGGCTTTGTTGTTTTTTCACCTCTTCTTAGAGCCCCTGCATCTCCACTCTGCCTATTGCTGGAAGAATTAGCCCCCCCCCCCAAATTTTTTTCTTAGCCCCCCCCGCCAAATTTGGTTCTAGTTGCGCCTCTACCTCTTTGTTGCGTTCTCTAATACCATAGTGCCCCTAAGTCAGACACACACAAACATAAAGTACGTTTTTCTTGCAGTGCCACAAATAAAATAGTCTAACCTACAGAGATTTTTTTCTACCACTGTCTCTCCTAAGAAAAACAATCTAAATATCATTCGAAAACAACCTGTTAAAAGTTCATAATTACTCAAAAAGACCGTGTCCCTGCATTATCAGTCTGAGACCATTTTTCATATAAATCCAGTGATGATTCATCATTGCACTCAGCGGCAGAATTTCTTTGAGGATTTTTCATTTCAAAGTGTAAGAGGCACTGAAGGCGGCACACATATATCAAAGGTTTTCAGTCTGCAATGAAGCCAGACATGCTCATGACGCCATATTGCAGATAAATGGCAATGTACGACATGACCTTTGAAAGGACTAATTAATGAGGTATTGATTGTCGAGTTTAGTTAGTCATGAGCTGTTTGAAAGTCAGAAGTTTATTTACCCGTAGCGTTTGATGTGTATGGCTTGCTGTGCTCACTCTTGGTGTCCCTGATTAGTTTTTCATGTGTCAGTGAACAAAGGTCTGAACTAACTTTGTAGTAAACCTGTGCATCAATGTGGCATGCCCACCTGGGGAAATGATTAGATTTAGGAACCTTCCGCTTTCAGAGGAGATGTCATCTAGACCATGAATAGGGGCATTTGGACGTATAACTGGACAGTGGCATCTCTATGTGTGAATTTGAAGGGGGGGGGGGGGCACCCATTGTCCATACAAGAAACTGGTGGGGCCACCCACAATGGATTTATGTATATATATATTCACTAAAAAATACAAAGGTAATAGCGACATTTTAGTTAGGTTCAGAATTTACAGACACAAAAACATTGAAATTCAGTAGTTAAAGTTATCTGAAGTAACTATAACTTGCGCCCCTGCCATGCACACTTTTCTTATCAATAATTTTATTGCCAATTTTGCAGTGATATTATCAATGATGTCATAGAAGATGTCATGACTAATGTAATGTGTGGGGTAATTGGCAAGTCCCAAGATGGCTGCCACCACTTCATCATTGAAGTGGTGACAGCCAATCAGAGTCAGATCCGCCAAGGCTTTGCATCCCTAGAGACACATAAATATGTTTCTGAACAGATTTACCCCAAATTGTAGAAAACGCTCTTTTTGGACCAAGAGCTAGCTTTCTGCCATATTTGATGTCATTCTGAATGGCACAAATCCAGATGGGAAATGGCAGAGGATGGATGGCAGAGGACTTCACCTACCCCATTCAGGTAACAAAATTGTATGGAAAACCCATCACCTGACAATCTTTCAAACTACACACAATTGGGCCAGGGGTCTGTCCAAAGAGGATTCCCAAAATAAAATGTTTTCTCAACAAACCCCCAACTGCAGCAGGTTGCTCTGCTCCAAAGTGCTAAGAGATCAAGTAAATGGCGAGCATGCGCTATAAAACCAATTACTAATATCTCAATTTTACACCATTTGTATAACCCATACAGGGGCAGATGTAGGTAAAGTCAGTTTTGCGAGTCCTTAATAGCAATTTTTACAGAATCGCTATTAAGGACTCGCAAATGGAATGTATGTAGGAATCACAAAAATATTTGTGATTCCTTAACATTCCTTAATTGCGAATCGCAAATTGAGATTCACAATCAAGGGATACCTTCCCATTAATTCCTATGGGCCAAGAGGCCCATAGGAATGAATGGGATTTGCGAACACAATTTATGAGTAACCAAGAGGTACTCGCAAATTGCGTGCACAATTTCAAGGGTGCAAGGGTTCCAAAAGGACCCCCTGTTGCATCCCTGAAATGTGCATGTGTGCACATGTGGCGCACATACATGCCCTAAGGCTTGTATGTGTGCCACATGGCACTTTGAAAAAAGCAAAACAGTGTTTTTTTAAAGGAAAACGCAAAATACCACCAACTTGAAGTTGGTGGTAATTTGCGATTCCTTAAGGCAAAATCGCAATTTGCGATGCCTACTAGCATAACATTTAGGGAATTGCAAATTGCGATTCTTTAAATACTTGTGCACAATAAGGAATCGCAATTTTTGCGATTCCTTATTTTGCAAGAGGGAATTTTCCTACCTACATTGCACACAGCCAAATTGCGATCGCAAATGCTGAAATTCTGCGAATTTCTGCATTTGCAATCGCATTTGGCTTCCTACATCTGGCCCACAGTGCTGGAGAGCCACCTTTTGTAACCCGGGCCGGGGAGGCAAAGCCGGACTCGATGGGGGCCCGGGTCAAATGCCGTGAGGGGGCGGGAAGCCCGCCCCCACTAATGTAAATTACGGCTAGAGAGGGGGCGGCCAGGATTGGTCCCTCAGGGGCCAGCACGGGACCCCAATTGTGGTACTGTAAAATTTTGAACCACATTGGAGGCAGGCCCCCACCCTGCCGATTTTGGTATCAACAAACCGCAAATGACAAATGCGGTATGTACAGGTGTTTTCGTCATGTTTAACCAATTAATTCACCGTATATATATATAATACTACATATTGAACCCTTGGTTTCCATATTAGAACAGTAGCCATTTTTGTGGTTGCCCTCACATAGGCTGTGTGCTAAGGCCATGCCTAGGCCTAAAGGACACGTACACCTTCTGTGACTTCTCTGTGACCTGTGCAAACTGACTCCACTGCCCGAGGTCAGCCCTGTCCGGCTGGTTCCTTTTACTGCGGCCAACTGGGATAAGCATCAGGGCCCGAGGCACCATAAATTCCTTCTTCCCACACGAACCCTGACTAATCTCTTTCACATCTGACTCTGTTTCCTACTTTATGGCTTGTTTTACGAGCAGGAGGTGCCCGTTTTATTGGGGTCTGCTGATATCTGATGAGGGTTCTGAGCCTTGCTGGGTTAAATGATTGAGGGCTGAACGAACTGAAATGTGGCATTGTCATCATGACTCTGCCTTTTCTTTGAAGCCAAAATATGTGAATGACCACTTGTAAAACAGGGGCGGTGTTGCCCAAAGCGTAATATTCTGTATAAAAGAGAAGACTGCTTTTTGTTCTGGAGACTGCTTCATTCAGTTGCTAAGGCTTCTGTGCGACGTAGTCTCACTCATTTGAGTTTAATAAAGATGTCTTTTTCATATTTCAGCTTCTTTTGCCAAGTTCTTTGTTACATTACCATGAGGATGAAAATTTCAAGTACCGCACTGTGGTCCAAGACAGGGATAACCCGAAGTCATAGGGTGCTACCCCTGGCACCGCTGGGGTCCTAAAATCCCCGGTACTTCACTTGGCGCCCAATGTGGGGCTCATCAGCGAAGTGACTTTCTGTGGGAGTGATCTTGTCAGGAGACTGAAATCTACTGAGGAGGACAGAACAGGATTCTACCAAGAAGGTAATCTGTGCACAGGGATTCTGGAGATTCTTTGATTATGCAGCCCAGTATATTTCTGATCTTCCTGATGTTGATCCTACACATGATGTCACTCCTGCTTGAGAACCCTTTTGGCGTGAGTATTATAAAAGACCGTTTGGTCATGTAGAACTTGACAGTTAGAATTTGGATAACGTTTTGATTAGTAAAAATAAGGATTAAGTATTAGTGGGTCGCTCCCAGTCTTTTGGTTCTTTGGGTCTTTAATTTGGTTATCGCGATTACCAAAGCCGAGGGGTTGGTTTCTTGGTTTTTGATTTGGTCATTGCAATTACCATAGCCAAGGGTCTCGTATATTTGCGAGTGTATTGGTAGAGATAACCCCCTTGAAGTTTGAAGCTAGATTAGTGAGCTATAAGATGCCTGATCTTAGCAAATTTGGAAATGTAGCTTTGGAACTTTGAAATTTGTGTTGGCCAACTTTTAGTTTGTATAGGTTTGGATATGCGAATTGCAATTTGTGTAGGCAGGTAATGAGGAGATATTTCTCCATTTGGTTTAGTTGAACGGTGCACGTACGAAAAATACCTTAAGCACCATTTTTGATTATAATACTTGCGTTTTCCGCAGTATTTTTGGCATGCCTGTTTGTAAGCTCACATGGAAAAATGTGTTGCTTTTTTGGAAGGTACCATAGTGTGGGAAATATCTAAATAGGTTAGATTAAAAAAAACATATTTCTTCCTTGGTGATTTTGTATCCCCGGGGAATTAAAATATGACATAATACAAAACTAGGATACTTTGTTCTGCGCAGTTTTATGAATAAAGATATGCAGAACGATTTTGTTTGGTGTTCTGCTAGGCAAAGCTAGTGAATTGAGCGCATTCACTACTTCTTGGACATACATCTGTCTGTTGGGCTGTTTATGCAGCCTTTTGGAACACTATTGAGAAGCGTTTCTTGTAAATATGACTTACAACTAGTATTTGCAAATGGTTTGGTTCAAGTACAGTCTGTGAGCTGTTCTTTATTTCTGTCCTGAGTATTGATTTGTAAGTCAAACGTGTGTTTAAATGTCTGTGTGGTTTTCCCATTAGTGCAACTCCTGTAAGTAAATTGTGACGGCGCTATTTATGAAAAATGGCTAAAGGGCGCTGTATTGTCTGTTTGACCCCTTTCTGTTTATGTCTGAAATGAGCTCAATATGTGTTTGTGGGTCTTCTGATGTTTTCAGTCTGTTAAGCAAAATGTTGGTTAATTAATGTTAAGTAGAAACTTAGTAAAAATCCAGAAATGAACAATGTGATGTGCTAAAATAGCTATATGTTGCTCTTTAATTTATAGAATGAGCAGTTGTGCACATATACAAAACTGCCGTTAAATGCTTAAAGGATAAAATTAGAAACACATTCAATAGATATAAATAAGGCCCCAAAAACGAAATTATCTATTTTTGCAAAAGTAAATAAATTTACAGCATTTTCCTTAGATGCATTGTATTAGATGTTCATAGGCAGACTTTTCAGCTGCAGTATATTTGATAGGAATGTTCATTCAGCCAGCACTTTCCCAGTTAAACACGGGTGGAATTTTGCAGAACCGTCCTTTTCAATGAAAGTGGCGCAAAAATGTGACGCGTTTCAAGTTGGGCTTATGCGCTTAGGCTTGTGAGTTAATGTGTCCAAAATGATAGGCAAGAGATGCAGCTTGCTTTTTATACATGGAATTATCACAAAAACGAATAATTGGGATTTTTTTTTAAAGAACATTATTAATCATGGAAAAATTATTTTAAAAAAATAAGTGCTTTTCAAAATCGTTTTTTGATATTTATAAAGCTGAATACTCATACTATGACCTCGTAGCATTAAAATTTGATTTAAGTTGTGTTGCATCACTAAAATGACAAGCATTCGCGTGTACAATTTTCCCTTGGCGCAGGCGTAAACAAGCTCATTTTTATAAAGTATAAGTTATTATTTCCAATGCCTGACTCATGGGTTATGTAATAGACATTCTGGTAATGCATATTATGCAAGAAAATTGTAGGATATTAATTTTTTAATGCCTGAAATATCAAAGTCGAATTTGGGTAAAAACACTGTTTAAACTGCATTTTCTTTCATTCAGAGTACTTTTTAAAGTGTCTCAGGCTTCAGTAAATACATACATTTAGGTTTGATATATATTTACAGGTTGTGCCTTCTTATGATTCAATGAGTCAATGTGCCAGTACAACGGCTTGTTTTAATATCAGGGTTGAAGGTTCTAACTTCAGCTGGGCCTACTGAGAAGTTCATTAATTTAAGGTTGATGAAATGTGTACCATTGCATAGGATTGCAACAAGCATTTATTCTAAAACCTGGTATGTGTGTTATTAAGTTTTGTGAATTATTCACAGTAAATGTAGTTTAATAATCTGGGAATAGAGATAATTTTTTTAGCGCCTAAAAAGGAGAAATTATTTTACAAAATAGAGTGAATTATTGCGAGTTAGGAGGAATTAGGAAGGCCTTCTGGCTTTGACAAATTCAGAGTGGCAGAAGCTGGGGGCTAGGAGAGCTGCAGAGGCTGGCTCAAGTCACGCTGCTGAGATGCTATCTTTAGTTTTCCCGTAAACAATGGAGTAGGGTGCCACGTTGACATTTATGACCTTTTAAATTAGGGCCTTGCCTCTGTGGAATGCAGAATGACCTTGCGACACGGGCCTCTAAAGGTGGGGTTTCTGGTTTCTCCATAACAACATCACTAAAACTAAAGAACTTAATTCCAAAGGGAAAATATAGAAAAGGGGTTTCTTTGAAAGCCCAAACATCATGTTAAATGCTTTGCAGAACTGATACATTTGTGTCTCGCTCTAAAAAAAAATAGAATGATGCCTGCTAGTTACTTTTATTTAACAGAAAACGAAGTGATGCATTAAGTCTTAGACAGAAAATAAGATGCAGCCCTTTTCTAAAATTGTTAAGGCTACATGCCTACGTGAGAACGTATTGCCAATTAAGACTTCTTTTTCACAGTGGAAATTGTAGGTGCCAAATTAATATGGAGTGTCATGTAACGATTTTTACTTTCAGAAAGGTAAAACTACGGTGGCTTGATGTTGCCAGGTAACTGACAAGAGGGTAACAGTTAAGTAATGGAAATTTATTTTTGTGTATTTGGTCCTATCATGAATTGTTCTTGCTGGTCCTGTACGTTAGAAGAGAAACAGTAAAGTTATATTAGACAGCAGATTTCCATTGCCTGGTGATCTGCTGTCAAAAGGAGGGTAAAGATTTTAAACCTGACAAATTAAACAGACCCGTATATTGGGTTTTGGGCTGCAGGTTTACAGTGCATAAAAGTACATGACATGGTGTTGTGTGTCACCGCTTATTTACATATGCTATTGTTTTGTCTATGCTTTTTGTGCTAGATATACAGCAAGTATATCTGATGGCTTGACGTTTTGTGCGTTTTTTTTTATTTTTTATTATTATGCATGTTTGTGTTCTCTTTGTTGCTGCTTTTAATACTATTACAAGTTTACCTGTGTTGTGAGGGGATGGTCATGACGATGCCCATCGCTACGCAACAGTTGGTTGAACTTGTTCTGGTTACTAAATTCCACAGCTAATGATATTTCATGCTGTGAACATGAGAGACAACACTTCACCAGTGCATGTCTATTTGGCTATAATAGTATTGAAGGAAAATAAAAGAGATATACAGGATCGAAGTGTGTCACCTGTAGTTAGTCACGTTACTGCCCCTTCCCTTAAAGGAACAGGCAGCCTTATATTTATGTATCCTTGATTGGACCTAAGGATGAAATTATAGATCTGTGACTCAAGGTGGCCTAATTTCTATATTACATTAGTTTATGATGTTCTGTTTCCTAAGTAGCATATGGCTCTTGCTCCTTAAAAGAAAAAACAGGTTTTTCATTTTTTCCTGAAGAAGGAACTGGAATATTACCTAGGAGTATCGTATATGGTGTAGTCACCAGCGGTAGAGTTAAAATTTGTGTAACTTTGGCCTTTTGTGTATCACCCGTACTCTTGGTGTTGTGTCACATGCCTGACTATCACCCAAGTAACTTCTTGTTCTTCCTATAGATTTTTTTTCTTTTGTTGCTTCTCCCCTGACTGATGTCGCATCATGCTTAGTTATTGGGGATTTTAGTTGTGTCCTAGTTCCAATTCCCTTTTCCGTATTCCTTTGACCAGTCAGCCCATTTATTATTGTAGGTGTATTGTTCAGGTACACACTTCCAGACTGCATGTTTATTTATAATTCCCTTTTGTATGGCCAGACTGGTTTCCAAGAATTTTCCTTAGGCCTGCTTCAATGTTTTCCAGCCTGACTGTCAGGGTAGCGATAGACTGGTTAACTGACTCAATATTATAGTAAGACAAGTTTTCCATAACAATAGGAGATATCTTACGTTTACCCTTTTGAACATGACGAATTTTCAATGTCTATTTTTAATGTGGTTTTTACCCTTTTGCTCCCTGCTGCTTTAATTGTTGGTGGGATTAGATGTGTTCTAATCATGCAAATATCAGGACCCTCTAGTTCTTGTCTTTTGTTTGCATATTTGACTATTAGCCTGTGTATTGCATATTGCACCTGATGTGAAAGTTTTCTACATGCCCATGATAATCTGTACCATGTGATTTCTCTATTGAGATGTTCTAGATAAGGAATTTAGGAACACCTAGATGTAATCATTGAGAAAAATATGTGTTTGCCCCATTAGACAATGCCACCATATGTGAAGACATCCATTTAGATAGAATTCTCGTGTAGTTATCTACCCTTAGATGAAGGAGGCTCTCACACGGAAACCCAATTGAAAAGATTAGAGACACTGTTTTGCCTACTGTCTTTATATTTGTATTGCTTTTTGAGAATGACAGTATATTCTAGACCAAAATTGTCCCATGGCGTGTGGCCATTCCTTTGAAACTCGCAGACCACCTGTTTGCAATCCCCTTGTTATACAACAAACTGTTTAAAGCATCGCACCTGCTTCATCAGAAGGCGTTCAACATCAGAAAAGAAGGAGGAGCTGGTTTTGCCACAGAACCAGAATTTCAGTGCAAAAGAGCGCCTGTCATGTGCTGGTAACCTCTGACAGTGTGCAGTCCCTTGAGCCCCTTGGCCTGAGTTTTTGGCCACACCCCTCCCTCTTTTTTCCTTTGCTCCAATGGAAGTGCAGTGCACCGGCGGGTCCAAGATTGACAAAAGGCACTACATTCTGGTGCCCATGAAAGGGCAGCCTGAGCGTCCTCTGACACCGAATGATGAGTGTTGGAGACTGAGAATGGTCCCGGGTCTGCACAAGATGATCTGTGCCCATGACCAATGAAGAGCATATTATTTGTAGTGTCTGCCGCAGAGGAGAGACACAGGTAGACTGCCTTGAGACATTGAGACTTTCGAGTAAGCTGTGGGTGTTTGCCAGGAGGGCACTCCAACTAAACAGTACTTTTCTCATGAAAGGCTTGAATGGAGAGGCCCATGCGAAAGAAAACAACAGAAGAAGATTTGATGGACAATAGAAGCCTGCCAGAGAGGCTTTTTGAACGGACTCTGGGCATAGTTGGTTTCACAAGAGGTTTCCGTGTGATTGTATAGACTAGGTGTTAGGAGACTGATTGTTTTGCTGGCATTGTTTTAAAGTACTATTCTGTTTAGTAAAAGCAGAATAAAGTCAATTTTCTGTGGAAAGAGTATTTTCACCTCAGAGCATTGATGAGGGTCACCACTGTTTCACCTGAACATATAAAATGCATAAGAGCCCTAAAGATGTTACTAGATAATTTTAGGATTTGCTTTTTGCTTAGGGTTGTAAAAAATTATTATTTCATTTGTAATAGTGGTCACTACTTTCTCCCGTTGTCTACACGTTCTTAATAACGTGTTTTCTAGTGTTTTTTTTACATGACGTTGTCATTTATGGGTGGGATTGTTTTTCTCTACTCAATTGACTTCTGCACCCGCTTACATATGTCTTTTCCTACTACTGTTTCTTTGCACTCTTTTCACCTTTTAGCTGAACATGAGCAGGTTAAAAGATCAGAATTCGTAAGAAATTCTTTTGTACAGCTTCTGCATCAACACTAGTAGTGAACATCACTAATTGTTGGGTGTGTGATCTTATGCCACCCACTACAGATAGAGGTATTCCTTATTTTGTCCTGCCATATGTGGCCTATGTGCTACTACATGTGTAAGGAGACGTGTCCCGAGAGAGAGTTGCTAAGTAATAGGATGATGCTACAGCAACATCTTCATGACTTTATGAATATAGACCTGGACTGAGATTAGTATGTGTATAGTTATTGCCTATGTAAGGGCAAAAGGAGGGTCTGTAGTACTGTAAAATTTGGAACCACATTGGAGGCAGGCCCCCACCCTGCCGATTTTGGTATCAACAAACCGCAAATGACAAATGCGGTATGTACAGGTGTTTTCGTCATGTTTAACCAATTAATTCACCGTATATATATATATTCACTGAAAAAACCATAGGTTTCAGGGGTGTTATAGTTAGCTGGACTTTTCACTTGTACAAAACCATTGAAATTCCCCCGTTATAGTTAGTTCAGCTAACTATAACTCGCGCGCCCGCAATGCACTGCTGATGACGTCACATATTACATCACTCATGACATGGTCAGTGACATCACTCATGACATCACTGATGACATCTCAAATGACATCACTGATGACATCACTGATGACATCATCCTTGTGATAGAGTGGCAGACCTCCTCTCACCCTAATATAACCTTTGATACACACATTCAAAAATAGAGACTAAAATTTTCAAAACAATGGACATACCAATACCAGTTACAACAACCTCTTCAGTAATTCTAAGATCCACATACACATCCACTCATTCACCAACAGTCCTATACAGTCACTCATACATGTACTCACTCATCATATGTACTCATACACCTATACATCCTGTTACACAATGCCACTCATCCATAGAGTTACTCACACACATAGTCACTCATGCTAATAAAGAATCAAACATACATTTACTTGCATATACAGTTATACACACACCACCATACTTACTTCTACGGAAACTTACACATACTTAGTCTTTTAAACAATCACTTATAGAAACACATACTTATTCATACAGGAACTCTTTCAATCTCTCACTCTCACATATACTCACATATATACACCAATAGTCACATATACTAGTTTAAAACATATGTAGTTACTCATAAAGACACTATTGAGACAGTCATTCACTCACTAACACACCCATACACACACTCATCCACCCATACAGTCCTGCACACATGCTGTGTTCAACACATACAAACAGTGAGTCACTCATTCATGCACCTATGCACTACGTAATACCCCCCACCGAACCATGCAGACACTCAGACTGATACTCAAAAAAACAACTAATAACCTATATAGACACCCATGTAGCTACTCACCAACCCATGCAGCCACTTATACACAAAGTGAGAGACTGATACAGATATTTACATATTTAAACATTACTCACTAAGCCATGTATTCACTATGATACACTTAATCAGTCAGTTACACAATCAATTTTTCAAAAACAAATCATCCATTTAGACACTTATATACCCATTTATTCTTCCATCGACCTTGAGATATACATATATAAAACATATTTAATTTTCAGAAAAACACACATTCACTGGATGATGTCATCAGTGATGTCATCAGTGATGTCATTTGAGATGTCATCAGTGATGTCATGAGTGATGTCACTGACCATGTCATGAGTGATGTAATATGTGACGTCATCAGCAGTGCATTGCGGGCGCGCGAGTTATAGTTAGCTGAACTAACTATAACGGGGGAATTTCAATGGTTTTGTACAAGTGAAAAGTCCAGCTAACTATAACACCCCTGAAACCTATGGTTTTTTCAGTGAATATATATATATATATATATATATATATATATATATATATATATTCACTGAAAAAACCATAGGTTTCACACACGTTATAGTTAGGAATTAGCATTTAAAAAACCTTAGAAATTCAGTGAAAAAACCATAGGTTTCACACATGTTATAGTTAGCTGGACATTTTACTCGTAAAAAACCAATGAAATTGCCCCGTTATAGTTAGTTCAGCTAACTATAACTCGCGCGCCCGCAATGCACTGCTGATGACGTCACATATTACATCACTCATGACATGGTCAGTGACATCACTCATGACATCACTGATGACATCTCAAATGACATCACTGATGACCTCACTGATGACATCATCCAGTGAATGTGTGTTTTTCTGAAAATTAAATATGTTTTATATATGTATATCTCAAGGTCGATGGAAGAATAAATGGGTATATAAGTGTCTAAATGGATGATTTGTTTTTAAAAAATTGATTGTGTAACTGACTGATTAAGTGTATCTCTCACTTTGTGTATAAGTGGCTGCATGGGTTGGTGAGTAGCTACATGGGTGTCTATATAGGTTAGTAGTTGTTTTTTTGAGTATCAGTCTGAGTGTCTGTATGGTTCGGTGGGGGGTATTACGTAGTGCATAGGTGCATGAATGAGTGACTCACTGTTTGTATGTGTTGAAGACAGCATGTGTGCAGGACTGTATGGGTGGATGAGTGTGTGTATGGGTGTGTTAGTGAGTGAATGACTGTCCCAATAGTGTCTTCAGGAGTAACTACATATGTTTTAAACTAGTATATGTGACTATTGGTGTATATATGTGAGTATATGTGAGAGGGACAGATTGAAAGAGTTCCTGTATGAATAAGTATGTGTTTCTATAAGTGATTGTTTAAAAGACTAAGTATGTGTAAGTTTCCGTAGAAGTAAGTGTGGTGGTGTGTGTATAACTGTATATGCAGGTGAATGTATGTTTGATTCTTTATTAGCATGAGTGACTATGTGTGTGAGTAACTCTATGGATGAGTGGCATTATGTAACAGGATGTATAGGTGTATGAGTACATATGATGAGTGAGTACATGTATGAGTGACTGTATAGGACTGTTGGTGAATGAGTGGATGTGTATGTTGATCTTAGAATTACTGAAGAGGTTGTTGTAACTGGTATTGGTATGTCCATTGTTTTGAAAATTTTAGTCTCTATTTTTGAATGTGTGTATCAAAGCTTATATTAAGGTCAGAGGAGGTCTGCCACTCTATCACAAGGATGATGTCATCAGTGATGTCATCAGTGATGTCATTTGAGATGTCATCAGTGATGTCATGAGTGATGTCACTGACCATGTCATGAGTGATGTAATATGTGACGTCATCAGCAGTGCATTGCGGGCGCGCGAGTTATAGTTAGCTGAACTAACTATAACGGGGCAATTTCATTGGTTTTTTACGAGTAAAATGTCCAGCTAACTATAACATGTGTGAAACCTATGGTTTTTTCACTGAATTTCTAAGGTTTTTTAAATGCTAATTCCTAACTATAACGTGTGTGAAACCTATGGTTTTTTCAGTGAATTTCTAAGGTTTTTTAAATGCTATTTCCTAACTATAACGTGTGTGAAACCCATGGTTTTTTCAGTGAATTTGCAAGGTTTTTTAAATGCTAATTCCTTACTATAACGTGTGTGTAACCCATGGTTTTTTCAGTGAATTTGCAAGGTTTTTTAAATGCTAATTTTTTTTTTTATTCTTCATTTTTTTCAAACATATTTTTAATTTAATTTTCTTTCATTTTATAAAGACTATGCTTAAATTTTTAAAATCCTTAAATATTTTTTTTTAATATATTTTTTAAAATAAACGTAAAATTTATTACCAGATTTTTTTTTTTTTTTATTGATTTTTTTTTAGTACGCGTACCGTAAGCTCACGGTAAGCGTACGGTTTACGCAACGTCCGTAATCTATCTACGCTGCTTGCGTATAGTTACGCAATTTGCGTAACCGCGCGTACTGCGCGTGGGACGCGTGCGCGCTTACGCCACACGCGCACGTTACGCGGAAGTGCCGGGGAGTGACTGTTATGCGCATGCGCGGAAGCGCGTGTCTTTTTTACGCGCACGCGTACTTTTTGCCGTAAGCGTACCGTAAGCGTACCGTAAGCGTACGGTAGGTCATGTGATCATGAAACACAACTTTTGATTGGTTGAAAGTACTTTCAGTTCTAGAACTCTCCTACACCACACCCATTCCCCTCATTTCTGCTTGTGATCCCTTGGGAGAAGGAGCTGGTTTGTCTTTGGGATACGATGGCAGAACAGCAGAGCTCTTCTGAGAGTGAGGCTAGCACCAGCAGCACTGTCTTGAGGCAGAGAGCGAGGAAAGTAAAGCCTTCTTATGTTTGGGATTATTTTACTTTTCCAGAAGGCCAGCAAAAGGTGAATGCACCCTTAGTTACTTGCAAGCTGTGTAAGCGTGTACTTTCTAGAGGTAATCCTAACAGGAAGTATTCCTTTGGGAATCACACCATGAAGAGACACCTCCAGGATGTACACAGAAGGACACATGGTCATCTTTTTGGAGGTAACTCTTCAGAAAGACGAGCCAGTACATCCACAGCAGCTCAGCCTGGACCATCACCTGCAGGGCTTACTCCTTCTTCTGCAGGTCAGGTGAGCCCTTCATCTGTGGGGGGAGAATCTCCTTTTGCTGGCCCTCTGGAAATGAACCTTCGATTTCGGAAGGTTGATATTCATTGCACATTTTGTAAAGGTCTAATTTGTCATAGGGAGACCAGTGTTTCCCTAGTGAACAACAAAATAGATCAGCACATTTGTAGCTTTGAATGATTTTCCCATGCTTCCTTTCCTCTGTCCCTGCATGAACACAACGGTTCTTTTAAGAGCCAACCTTATCTTCCATCTTTTTTTTACTTGTTTTTAAAAACTTTTTTTTTTTTTTTTTACCGTACGCGTACGGTAAGCGTACCTTTTTTTTATTTTTTTTAAAAAAACACTAAAAATCATTTATCACATTATAAAGTCCTTGAGAGACTACAATTTTTATTATTGACTTACCTAAGCCTCTGCTTCTTCCCCCAAAAATTCGCTCCCCCTTTCCATCTAATGCAACTGTGAAATCACCAGAGCAAGACGCAATAAATCTCTGCCTATAATTCTTCTATGCACACAGAGTCATGTTTTCACATTAGTGCCAAAACGAAATTTCTTTGCCAATTTGAAAGCACACTTACTGCTCTTTTTTTTTTTCGGGGCAAGTGTAAATCACTTTTACACACTGACACATTATGAAACCACCATGTGTAACTACAACAAAAACAATTCCCATTTCTATTATTCATTTCTTAAGGTACCACATACATCCCCTCTCAAACTGTAAACTCACCTTTAAAATTAGTTAGTTGTGAAAGAAATGTGACACTCAAACAGCAGATTATCAGAGCCAGGATCTCTGTTCTGTTCACCTCTCTCCTCTCAGCAGAACCAGATAATGGCAAACTTTCCCTCTATTTTTCCACACATATACATGTAAGTTTCAAATCTCAGTGCTTCCCCCTTTTTTTCACATGTATTCACACATTTCTATTGGTTGAAAACCAACCCTTTTCCAAAAGTACCCTGCCCCCAACTTGACTTCTGCCTAGTACCCTTCCCCCAACTTGACTTCTGCCTGCTACCATAGCAACAGCTCATGGAACACTGCTGTGTGCAGTTAGGTCAGAAGTTCGACACACAATGTTTCAATTCCACAGAGCAAGAGTGCTTGACTTTTCAAACCTTACAGCAAATCCATAGTACTGTTCTTTGGTTACACATTTTTTTGTACCAATACAAAACATGCTTCTATTAATTTTCACATACAGCCTAGTTTTTATTCTAGAATGGTATGAAACAGCCAATCAGTTCTTTTTGTTTTAAAAAAATATGTATGCCTCCATTTCCAAACTGTCTTTCTTTTCTTATTGCCATTCTACTGAAAGACACCTCCTGAGTGCATCCAGTTCTCCTTTGAAGATGTTCACAGTGTGGATTGTAGGGCACAGCTATGTCTTCTGGAGTGAAAAGTTTGCAGAGAAAACAGATATGGTGAGAGACCTTGCTTTGCCAAATGTAGACATTAAATGGATTGGTCAGAGAGGGTTAAAGTGGCACCAATTGATGCCATTGGTGAAATCCTTCATTCAAATCCAACACCCTGACCTCATAATAGTGCACTGTGGTGGCAATGACCTAGGCACTTTGACTGGGGTAGGTCTGGAAATGCTTATGAAGGACACCTTTGCACAACTGTTTACACTTTTCCCTAAAACTGCCTTTGTGTTTTCCAACATATGCCAAAGGCAAAAATGGAACTGGTCCAATCATTTCTGTCCACAGATTGACAAAGCAAGAAAGCACGTCAACAAATCTGTTTCTGCTTTCCTCCGTGACTATGGTATGGGTGCCATTTACCACAACAACTTGCGTTATGACATGCAAGACATTTATAGAGGAGATGGTGTGCACTTCAATGATGAAGGGAACAGAGTCTTCCTCTTGAACCTTAGACTCTGCATCGGTACTTACTTGTAGGTACCACTAAAAAAATGACTTCATAAACACAACAGCTCTTTTTAGAGCTCCCTAATTTCTAAACTCTTAAATCTGCTTTTCATTTATCTATTTTTTTTTTTTTTACCGTACGCTTACCGTAAGCTTACCGTACGCGTACCCCGTGATTTTTTTTTAAATCAATAAATGTTTTTTTTGTACTTTTCTGTCCTTCTTTGACCCCCTTACAAATGTTAGGGGGTCTGTAACTCTCCTCATTGCCCCCTTTCCTTGTTTTCACTCTTTTTTTTCAGAGTGAAATACACAAAATGGCGGCCGCCGCTTCCTGGTTTCGACCGATTCGAATGTTTACTAAGATCTAACAGCCAATCAGAATCGCGCTCGCGCACGCCGCCGTACGCTTACCGTAAGCGTACGGTAAGCGTACCGTAAGCGGGCTCAGATATATATATTGATTTAAAGGCTATTTTCTCAGAATCTACTGAACAGATTTACACCAAACCTACAAAAGGCACTTCCTTGACCTGAGGACTACCTCTCTGCCAAATTTCTAGTAATTCTGTTCAGCCGTTCGGGCTGTAGCCCTGTCTAAAGGTCCTATGGAAAAATGCATGGGAAAAACGCGTTTTGGGACCCCCCTTTTATCTCAGCCCCCGCTTGACGAATCCCCCCGAGACTTTCAGGGTAGGAGCGGAGCGTAGCGCCCCACCTATTTTGAGAAATTCGCGAGGATTCGTCGACCGGCGCCAAAGTTATTCAAAATAGAATGTTGAGGTTTTCCTATGGAAACGTGGTCCTAACTATAACTACCTACTGGCGACCGCCAGTAGGTAATATAATACTACATATTGAACCCTCGGTTTCCATATTAGAACAGTAGCCATTTTTGTGGTTGCCCTCACATAGGCTGTGTGCTAAGGCCATGCCTAGGCCTAAAGGACACGTACACCTTCTGTGACTTCTCTGTGACCTGTGCAAACTGACTCCACTGCCCGAGATCAGCCCTGTCCGGCCGGTTCCTTTTACTGCGGCCAACTGGGATAAGCATCAGGGCCCGAGGCACCATAAATTCCTTCTTCCCACACGAACCCTGACTAATCTCTTTCACATCTGACTCTGTTTCCTACTTTATGGCTTGTTTTACGAGCAGGAGGTGTCCGTTTTATTGGGGTCTGCTGATATCTGATGAGGGTTCTGAGCCTTGCTGGGTTAAATGATTGAGGGCTGAACGAACTGAAATGTGGGATTGTCATCATGACTCTGCCTTTTCTTTGAAGCCAAAATATGTGAATGACCACTTGTAAAACAGGGGCGGTGTTGCCCAAAGCGTAATATTCTGTATAAAAGAGAAGACTGCTTTTTGTTCTGGAGACTGCTTCATTCAGTTGCTAAGGCTTCTGTGCGACGTAGTCTCCCTCATTTGAGTTTAATAAAGATGTCTTTTTCATATTTCAGCTTCTTTTGCCAAGTTCTTTGTTACATTACCATGAGGATGAAAATTTCAAGTACCGCACTGTGGTCCAAGACAGGGATAACCCGAAGTCATAGGGTGCTACCCCTGGCACCGCTGGGGTCCTAAAATCCCCGGTACTTCACAATCAGGGGAAAAGCTATGGCGAGGGGGGGATAAAAAGGGCCAGCAGGCCTTAAGTAGACACAATCACCACCCCTCGCAGAAGAATTGGAAGAATCGTTCCAGAGCACATAAGGAAAGAAGAAGAGGACTTACCACCGACCTGAACCCGAGATGATCAGGGAAGGCAGATCCGTTTTTTCGAGGAGCCACCGCCTGTAACCAGCCTGGACCGGTTCTTCACCGTTCGTCAGCCCAGCCACTCAATCTTCGTGGTGCCGGGTGAAAGGGAGAGGAACAGGCGAAGCAGCGCATCCACCAGAACCAGAGATCAGAGCTAGCGGGTGGAAGAAGACAACGGCAGTGACCAGGGGCGGAAGCAAGAAAACCATGGGAAGTGCCGCCCGGAGAGAAAAGACGAGCAAGGTCAGCACAGCAGCACGGTCCCGCCAAAACTGAGGCCAAGTGAGAGAGAGTGAATCCGGCCCTGGTGGGAGAGAAGCGACCACCGCCGGAGCCGAGAGGTCAAGAAGAGCCCAGGCAGCAGGAGAGGCTGGATCTAAGGTCTCCATTGTGCTGCGCAGCAGAGAAAAGGCGTGAACGGCGCCGGGACAACTGCAGCGTCTGGCCAGTGGAAGGAAGTGGATTGCCTGGGGATTTTTTAGAGGCTGGGAGTAAGTGAGATCCAGTGGAGCAATCTGCTAGGTCGCTGTACTTATAAAGCAGTACTTGCACTGAACCATGCCGAGGTTGTGAGATCAAGCCTTACCTGGAGCAGCTGAGTATTTTGTGATTGCCTGGGAACTTTTAAAGGCATGAACGTAACTTTTGTCAAGTGAAGGCGTGGACAGCGCACGTGCAAGCTTAGAGTCTGAGGACTCCCATGGACTGAACGGCGCCAGGACAGGCTCAGCGTCCGGTCAGCAGAGGATTGCACTCTGTGGGGAAAAAAGGCACGTACCACTCACGGACTCAATTCCCTGGTAATCAAGGCACATGCAGCGCACGTGCAAGCTTGGAATCTGGCAACTCCCACAGCTAGGAAACAATGTTTCTAGGGCCTAGGAAACAGCTGGGGGAGACGTTAGAGGACCCTGGGTGCACAATCTTCTGAACCAGGCCATTTAGGTGCCCAAGCTACAGCAAGTTGAGACTGTTGCACAAGTGGGCACTTTGGCATAAGGAGCAAGGCAGCGCAGGGTGCAGCAGGAATGGCCAGCAAGCGGGGAATCACCAGGATAAGCCTCCGGGCCATTTCAGGGAAGACCAGGTGGCCTCAAAGAAATGCAGAAGAGAAGGGGGCCCGAGCTGGATGATGACCTGCAAGCAATGCTGGAGCAGGCAAGAGCACTGGTGGCTCTGAAGGGGCAGAGCTGGGTTGACTGGCAGATAAAGGAAAGTGCCCAAGGGAAGGAGAAGAGGCCGCGGCAGGCTATCCCAACACTACCACCCCCTAAGAAGTCGGGGGACACGGGGCATGCAGCCAAAACGGCAGCCTCCAAAGGAGGAAAAAAGGCAGCAGAGAAGCACAAGCCAAGCACAACACAAGCCAAGAGCAAGAAGGCTGTATCTCCAGAGCAGGAGGATAGCTCAGAGGCGGAAGGGAGCAGCGAGGACGAGGGGCCTGCAGCCAGCACGGTGGCCCCTCAGGAGACACACGGGGGATGAAACGGCAAAGACATCAGCAAGAATGGTAAGCAGGGCGCACTGAGCGGCAAGCGAGGGCATGGGAGAAGGCAAACGGCGGAAGGAAACCCAAGCCAAAACATACATTTGGGTACCCAGCAGGGAGTGAGCAACGTGGCAATACAAGGGCTGTGGCCCATTTACCCCCCGTGCCAGGCAGGACTAGGTCAAGGGAGCCAGGACTTCCAGGGGGAGGCCTGGAATGGGGGGCAGTATATCCACCAGCATGGGGGCCATGGTGGCAATGGCCAGGAGTAGGTGCCCCCTTCACTGGTAACACCCCATGGGGGTCAGGGGTACAAGGGAGCAGTGCGACTACCGGCAAAGAAATGGGGTCAGTAAACCAGGTGCAGCAAGGGGAAGTGAGAGGAACAGAGGCAGCCACACAGAGGGTACGGGGGCAGACAGCTCTAGTACAGCCAAGACGGGGGAGAGCAAGCCACAAACGTTAAGCCAGCCAATGATTACTTGCAACCCTCCCCGAGCAACCCCACCACAACCACAAAGCTCTTAGGGCTGGCCAACCTCATCCCACTAACAGTTAAGGAGAGGATTTGGAGAAAATAATTCATCAACATCTTTTCACTACTGGAAGTGCAACAGGCAGAGTTAGACCTAGCAACAAAAGACAAGAAGGAGGATGATAGGAGGGTCACCCGGACACCCAGAGTAGAGCGGTCAATAGAAAATTGGCTAAAAGCATTCAGAACATTGGCATGCGTCTTCATTGAGAAATCCTTCAAAGCGCAGCAGCACTAATCTTGTATGAACAGAAGGTACACGAGGCGCAGCTGGAATATCAGAGCGATGCATGGCTAAGATATGACGAGGGCTTCAGGAAAAAAATGCAAATGTGACTGATTATGGGGTCGGGCTGTCAGGACATGGAGGACTCACCAAGCACTTGGTGTCAGCAAGGGAAGGCGTCTGGGTGAAAGAGAGCAGTTTTCATCCTTACGGGAGTAAGGCCAAATTCGAGGGGCAAGGAAAGGAATTCAAAGAGAAAAAACAGGCAGGAAGCAAATCAAACAAACCATGCTGGAAGTTCGAGAAAGACGAGTGTAAATGGAGGGCATCATGCAGGTTTAAGCACGCTTGTGGAACATGCCGGGGTCACCGTCCCACAATATGCTGTAGACGAGCCACAGGAACTGAGGACAAGACAGGCACAAAGAAGTAAGTTGCAGGACCCCCCCAGGTGGGGGCAACGGGGACAGGGGCGGGGAACAGACGCTACCGACACCCATCAAGGCAAGCAGGCTGTTATATTTGTTAAAAGACTACCACAAAGCAGGGGACAGACAGCTGTTAGCAGAAGGTTTCACACAGGGTTTCCCAATCCCCTACAAGGGACCGAGGTGCGCCCGTGAGAGTCTGAACCTGAAGTCAGTAAGAGAAAACCCCTGGGTGGCTAAACAGAAAGTAGAGAAGGAAGTGCAATTAGGGCGAGTGGCCGGTCCATTCACCCCGCCCCATTGAAGGATATGATGGTATCACCGCTCGGAGTGGTGCCCAAAAAGGAGCCTGGGAAATTCCATCTGAACCATCACCTGTCCCACCCCGAAGGGGAGTCCATCAACGACTGCTTAGAACAGGGAGCATGCACGGTGGCCTACGCAACAGTGGACGATGCAGTAGAGCTCATCAGGCAGGAGGGTAAGGGAGCCCTGATGGCAAAATCGGACATAGAGTCAGCCTTCAGGCTATTGCCAGTGCACTCAGACAGCTATCACTTATTGGGCTTCAAACTAGAAGGGCAATACTACTACGACAAGTGCCTACAATTGGGTGCTCGATATCATGTGCACACTTCTAGGCGTTCAGTAGTTTCCTAGAGTGGGAACTGGGAGCCCGAACCCCGGAAGGAGGGCAGGTTCACTACCTGGACAATTTCCTTTTCATTGGGAAGGCAGGCTCAGGGGAATGCTAAATCCAAAAGAATTTCATAAACTTGGCCCACGAGTTAGGCATCCCCCTAGCACAGGAGAAAATAGAGGGGCCAACAACAAAACTGTCTTTCCTGGGGATAGAGCTGGATTCCGTCGCAGGGACGTGCAGATAGCCGCCAGAAAAAGTAGCCGAGCTCTGGGATATCCTAGGGAGACTAAGGCAGCAGAAAAAGGCAACTCTGGGCGAAGTACAGCAGCTGCTTGGGAAGCTGAATTTTGCCACAAGATGATCCCAGCAGGACGCACATTTGCGAGATGCCTGGCATGGGTAACCAGGGACATGACACAGAAGCACCATGGGGTCCGCATCACACAAGGGGTGAGGGAAGACTTGGGGCAATGGGAGAATTTCTTGTCAGAATTCAACGGCACCTTAATATGGCGAGAGCCATGGGTGCAAGCAAGCAATCTGGAGCTCTACACGGACTCGGCCGGCGGCTTCGGCTTTGGAGCAATCCTAGGACTGCTTGGTCAGCAGGGGCCTGGCCAGAGGCCTGGGAGAAGGCTGGGCTCACAAAAAACATATCTGTTTTGGAGTTATTCCCAATAGCAGTGGCCTTCCACATTTGGACACAGCGGCGAGCTAACAGGCAGAAAACGCTATGGTCAGACAATTGTGCAGTGGTGCAGGCCATCAATACAGGGTCAGCTAAGTGCCCTGCAGTGGCAACCCTACTGCGGAATCTGGTCGGCTTCCAGCTTAGGGAGAACATCATGCTTAGGGCGAGACACAGCCCAGCAGTAGACAACTCAGTTGCGGATGTCATTTCTCGTTTTCAGTGGGCGAAATTCCAAGAGCTGGCCACAGACCCAGACATGGGGATGACCCCGATGCCAGAGGAAGCGTGAGCATGGGTGGACCTGAACAGTGTTCTGGCCCCGAAGATGGACACCCGGTACTGTAAGCGTTGGGGGACATTTAGGGCTTGGGCAGGTTTAGAAAGGGGCCAGGGCTTTGGACAGGAGGAAGTCCTAGATTTCATAGAGTAGGCTTTCACGTCAGGCAAAATGAAAACCTGGGCACAGGCACACTTGAACGCGGTGGCATATTACATGAAATTGGCAAATAGGGAGGACCCAACTGGGTCTTTCCAATGCAGTATGGCTATGAGAGGCTGGGGTAGACTACAGCAAGCAGAAAAAGACTCAAGGCGGCCCATCCACTTTAGCCTGCTACGAGGAATGGTGGGGGCCCTGGCAGGGGTATGCGCCTCATGACAAGAGACAATGCGTTTTGTAGCAGCATTCACACTGGCATTCTTTGGGGCTTATAGGGTCAGCGAGTTGGTAGCCCCATCAGTCAGGAACCCAGAAGCAGCATGCATACGCAGCAAAGACGTAGAAATGGGCAAAGGGTGCATGGACATACTGCTACGGCGGTCCAAAACAGACCGGACAGGCAGGGGAATTTGGACAAGAATACATTACATTGGGGACACAACCTGATGCCCGGTGTGCTTACTGCAGGGATACTTGGGGTCGGAGGGGGGGCGGCAAAGGGGCCCCTCTTCAAGCACAAAGACGTGTCATACCTCAGCCGCTTTCAATTTATAGCAGTGATGAGGAAGACCCTGGAAGTGATGGGTCTCCAGGCAAGGGAGTTTGGTTCCCATTCTTTCAGAATAGGGGCGGCCACCACAGCCGCTGGACTGGGATGGGAGGGGGAGCGAATCAAGGGCATAGGGCACTGGTCATCCAGCACATTCAAGCTTTACATTCGCCCACAGTGTACTGAGACCGATTTCTCCTCTCCCTGCCTTACCTGTCTAGGTCCGAACAATGCACGAAAGAAGGTGTGGATTATGGTGCACTCCTACGTGTCGCAGGCTTAGCAATGGGCATCGGTCAGGCGCGAATTCGGCGGGATATGGCTGCGGGACACTGAAGTTATCTGGTGAGGGTGCCCATTAATGAAATGGGATCAACTGCTACCCGCGGCGCAGGAAGCCTTAGAGAAAGGTTGCAGACCGGACGTGGTGGTGGTCCATCTGGGGGGAAATGACTTGGCGGCAGTGGGCAGGCGGGCCCTCCTAGAAAGCATGCAGAAAAGACGCACTGCCCTGGCACGCCTGATACGCCCGGCGGAAGTAATTTTCTCTGAAATAATAGTGCAACAGGCCTGGCAAGGGGCAGTGGACATGGGAGTGGTGGAGAAATCCAGACGAAAACTTAATATCACCATGCTAAAATTTGTAGGGCCAATGGTTGGGGTTTTGTTAGACACTGTTTCATAAACCTGAGGTCCACGGGTTACCACCTGGAGGACAGGGTACACTGTACTGGGGTAGGAATGGACATGCTTCTGCTAAACATTGTAGGGG
The DNA here is from genome assembly GCF_964204655.1 of Triturus cristatus. Taxonomy (NCBI): domain Eukaryota; kingdom Metazoa; phylum Chordata; class Amphibia; order Caudata; family Salamandridae; genus Triturus; species Triturus cristatus. The sequence goes on from NC_140591.1 coordinate 801,686,342, forward strand.
TGCTGGAACAGATGGGGTTCAACTAAGAGCAGAAGAAGGGAGACCGAGGCAAGGAGGGAGCTCCCTCCAGTTGGGAAACCATAGGTAGCGTGGTGGAACAAACACAAGAAAGGTAGTAAAAACAGAGAACTTAAAAAAAAAGCTAGATGGAAGCCTCTCATAGTGTCCTTGGGATGCCTCATGACAGGGGCTCTGAGGGAGCCAAGGGGCCAAAGAATGAGTACATGTGATGCTCCCGCAGGACCCTGGGGTGTGCCTCACGGTAGGGGTACCAAGGGAGGAAGACGCAGGGACTCAACCTCAGGAGATAGAGTAGATGCTCAAGTAAGGTCCATGGGATGCCACAGGGCAGGGGCCCCTGGAAGCAGGGAGGGCCCACAAAAGGGTACAGGGTGAGCGGTACGGCACTTGCAGCCTGGGCAGGTCCAGAGGGACACCCTCCAAGTCAGTAGCAAGTTGAAGCCTAGACCCGTGAATCAGAGGCCCAGATAAGGGGTCCCTCCCCTCCCGGGAAAATTGAGGAGGCTGGGTCCATACTGCAAGCAAAAAGAAATGTAAATAATGTAAATATATAGCATGAACATTGAAGGAACAAATGCTATGTCCATGAGCGTACCAAATGAAAAAAAAAATAAGGGGCACAAACTGTTCCTGATAGCTGGAAGAAGAGACCATGCAGCCTTCCTGGACCAAAACAAGGCCATGATTGCCATGGGTTGATTTTGGTAATCTGAGTGACTCCTCTCCGAGCAGTAACATTGGCCTGAAGGCACGGTGGCCAATCAGACTGGCTAAAACAACTGCTGTTTGAGACAATCTAATTGATTTCTCTGCACCCAATCAGAATTGATCCGTACATTCAGGTTAATCTGTTGGGATCATCAGATACTCTGATTCCAACTCAAAATGGCTTTGGGGTCTGAAGAGGCAAAGGCAGCATTGAGTGCCAGTGTTAGGCACACAGCAGCAATTTCTGGAGGAGGAACATCTAGAGGATATTTGCTTGGGTTCAGCCCCACCAAGCAATCTTATTCCCAGTGTACCAATTAATCCTCAATTGCAATTAGATTATCTGTTCTGGTGCGAAAGTAACAGGTCTCTCAGATCTGGGATTGAATTACTGGTAGGTCTCACTGTTCCACTCTGTGTCTGCGTCAGGCACAGACCAGCACAAGGTGCCCTATCACAGCAAATGCACTATTCACAGTGCAGTATTGAACTCTACTTTTTACCATCCATTACTGAAAGGCAGACTAGCTTTTTGAATCAGCTGGGTCCCCTTTCTCTGCAGACTGTGGCACAGCCTTACGTTCTGAGTGGGGCTTCAATTCTTCATTTGCATATCCACATGCAAAAAAAAAAGGGAACGCCCCTTGCCGGTCAATCCATATTACGGAAGAGCGGCACAAGCCTCTTTGATGCATTCTCTAATACCATAGTGCCCTTGGGGCGGAAAGTCAGACACACACATCCCGCCGACCGAGGCATTTTGTATATAAATGTCTTAGTTACTGATGTTCAATTTCCCACCATTCTAACTCGCAAACATAAAGTATGTTTTTCTTGCAGCGCCAGAAATTGAATGGTCTAGCCTACAGAGATTTTTGTTTCTACCACTGTCTCTCCTAAGAAAAACAATCTAATTAATATAATTCGAAAACCACCTGTTAAAAGTTCATAATTACTCAAAAAGACCGTGTCCCTGCATTATCAATCTGAGGCCATTTTTCATATCAATCCAGTGATGATTCATCATTGCACTCAGCAGCAGAATTTCTTTGAGGATTTTTCATTTCAAAGTGTAAGAGGCACTGAAGGGGGCACATATATATCAAAGGTTTTCAGTCTGCACTGAAGCAGACATGCTCATTACGCCATATTGCAGATAAATGGCAATGTACGACATGACCTTTGAAAGGACTAATTAATGAGGTATTGATTGTCGAGTTTAGCTAGTCATGAGCTGTTTGAAAGTCAGAAATGTTTTTACCCTTAGCGTTTGATGTGTATGGCTTGCTGTGCTCACTCTTGGTGCCCCTGATTAGTTTTTTATGTGTCAGTGAACAAAGGTCTGAACTAACTTTGTAGTAAACCTGTGCATCAATGTGGCATGCCCACCTGGGGAAATGATTCGATTTAGGAACCTTTCACTTCAGAGGATATGTCATCTAGACCATAAATAGGGGCATTTGGACGTATAACTGGACAGTGGCGTCTCTATGTGTGAATTTGAAGGGGGGGGGGCACCCATTGTCCATACAAGAAACTGGTGGGGCCACCTACAATGGATTTATGTATATATATATTCGTACGTACTCGAATGCTTACCCAATATGCTGTCAAATAGCATTCTCAATGTGACTAGATTCCTTTCAAGTTAAATGAAATATCAGCTAATTTTATTGTTTTATCACATCTTCGACAGAAATGATTGGATTTAATGGATTTCTTAAATTGTGTAAATAGTTTTATGATATTTATTGTGTTGTATTTTATGTAGTAATGTGCTTTTAAGACAAACTGTCGAATAAAGCTTTTTGAAGTATATATATATTCACTAAAAAATACAAAGTTAACAGCGACATTTTAGTTAGGTTCAGAATTTACAGACTCAAAAACATTGAAATTCAGGAGTTATAGTTAAAGTTATCTGAAGTAACTATAACTCGCGGCCCTGCCATGCACACTTTTCTTATCAATAATTTCATTGCAAAGTTGCAGTGATATTATCAATGATGTCATAGAAGATGTCACGACTAATGTAATGTGTGGGGTAATTAGCAGTGCATGGCATGGCAAGTCCCAAGATGGCTGCCATCAATACATCATTGAAGTGGTGGCAGCCAATCAGATCTCAATGAGATCTGTCAGATCCGCCGAGGCTTTGCATTCGTAGATGCACATAAATCTGTTTTCTTTAATAACTCCAAATCTACTGAACACATTTACCACAAATTGTAAAAAAAGGCTCTTTCTGGACCAAGATCTAGCTTTCTGCCAGATTTGATGTAATTCTGAATGGCGGTACGGGCTGTAGTGGTGTCTAAAATCCATATGGGAAATTGCATGGGAAAAATGCTTTTTGGAACTCCCTCATCTTCTTGGCCCCTGTTTGACGAATCAACCCAAAACTTTAAAGACTGCAGTTGAGGTGATTGGCGCAGTAGTTTTAAAACTTTGGGAATATTCATCAAAAGGCACCAGAGTTATTAGCAAAACAAAAATCATTTTGTCTATGGACACTAGAGGCCTGATTACGAAGACGGTGGGACCGCCACTGACAGCCCATCGGAGGCAGTCCCACCGCCATCATAATGCTGATTCCCGCCTGCCACATTATGATGGCGGGCGGGTGGCTGAGGGTTGGAGAGACCGACTGCCATGGATTCGACGGGTCCATTGGAGGGACTTGTAATCCCTACAATAGTGGGGATTCCTGCAAGGCACCGCCATGGATATTAAAATGTCCCTTTCTGCCAGCCTTTTCATGGAGGTTAACCTGCCATGAAAAGGCTGGCGTAAAGGGACTTTGAGGGCCCGTAGAGGGCCCCCTTTACCCCCCTGGACCTCCAAAATGGGCCCTGAGGGTAGGTGCACCCCTATATATCCCTGAACAGTGTAGCAGGCACCATGTGGTGCCTGCCACATAGTGCAGGGATATGTCCAATGTCTAATTTGTGCATTGCGGCATGTGCTGCATGCAGCAGCACCCGCCGCAGTACAAAGGATACACTTTCTTCTGTTGTGTCCACTGTATAGAAATTTTCGTGTAGCTTTTTTAAAGCCTATCTTTGTAAAATTTGGTGTCAGGACAGTGCGTGATTCTTTTAAATTGCTTTTTAATCTACATCATCCTGATGTCTGTTTCTTTACTGCAACATTCCTACTAAAAGCAATCAATGTCAGGAAAAGCATGAGTTTTTAAGTATTTATTCTCCCCCCGCCTGTATTAATTTTCATTTTTAGCTATATGTCATTTATTGTGATATTTTGTATTGTATTGTAATTAATTTCTCATGTATGTGCTTATATGGACATTATGTTTTGTTCCGAATAAAGCCTTATGAAATGAATGAAATGATACACATTGCGACTGCCTTGAAGGCGGTCACATCGTGATTCCGGGAGCGGGACTGCCGACAGCTAGTTGGGAGGTCTACTTTCCTGAGGGATGGCGGTCTGACGTAAGTCCGACCACCATCCTAATCAGGCCCTAGGTCCTAACTATAACTACCCACTGGTGGTCACCAGTAGGTAGTTATAGGTAGAACCATCATTCCATAGAAAAAGCGTTTCTTGCCTAGCCTATATCTTTGATGTCGTTTGATGAATCCTCACAAAATCTCTCACAAAAAGTGTACCGGTGATTATGTTTGTGCATGGAACGTTTTGGGGTGATCTGTAAAGTGGGGCCTGGGAAAATGGGAGGGGTAAAAAAACGGCATTTTCCATATTAATTTCCATTGGGATTATGAGAATGATTAAGCTCGATCTGCTAGAGGGAAATACACCACATTTGGCAGAAAAGTAGCGTTTGGTCCAGAAAGCTGTTTGTTATTTGGTGTAAATCTGTTCAGTAGTTTTAGACTTACTAACAGAAAACCAGATTTGGATATCTAGAGGGAAGGATCCTTTACGAATAATAACTAGCTCGTGCAGAGATCTGCAGAGCTCTGATTAGCTGTCAACACTGCAACCAGGAAGTGTTGGTAGCTATCTTAGGACTCAGTTCAGCCCTTAGCCTTGACAATGGAGTCCCACAGTGATGTCATTTGAGATGTCTTAAGTGATGTCATCAGTGACCGTGTCATGCGTGATGTCACTGACCATGTCATGAGTGATGTAATATGTGAGATCATAAGCAGTACATTATGAGGGCATACGTTACAGTTAGCTCAGGTAACTATAACTGCTGAATTTAATTGGTTTTGCAATAGTAAAATCTGAGCCTAACTACAACGTCCCTGTAACCTTTGTTCTTTTCAGTGAATATCTATTGGTTTTTTGATTTTTTTTTCCTAACTGTAACGTCCCTGTAACCTTTGTTTTTTTCAGGGAATATATATATATTTATATTACCTACTGGCGGTCACCAGTAGGTAGTTATAGTTAGAACTTAGTTTCCATAGGAAAAACATTTTTTGGTTTGCCAATAACTTTTGCGTCGTTTGCTGAATCTTCGCAAAATTCTTCCAAAAAAGGTCTATCGAGGTCACCTCCTATCCTGAAAGTTTGAGGGTGATTCGTCAAGCGGGTGCTGAGAAAAAAGGGGGGTCACAAAACGTGTTTTTCATGTGTTAATTTCCATAGGAAAATTTGAGACAGGCTACAGCCCGAACTGCTGGATGGAATTACACCAATTTTGGTAGAAAGGTAGCTCTTGGTTCAGAAAGTGACCTTTTTTTTAAATGGGGTGAATCCGTTCAGTAGTTTGTGAGAAATTCAAAAAATTAAAATATCGATATCTAGGGGCGCGGTGGGTTTGCGACTTCTCCCTAGCACAAGCTCAATTCTTATTGGTTGACAACACTCCAAACTAGAATGTGTTGGCAGCCATTTTGTGACTCGGTAAACCAGTCACAAGAAATGTAGAAAAAATAAAGATGAAAATGTAGAAAAGGGGTCAGGGTATAAATACTCTACCCCCCTAGGCTTGTTCAGGGGGTCTCACAAGGCCCCCCAGGCAAAAATACCATTTTATTATGTTTTTTTAATGCAGAAGTCGCGCTAGGGTCACAGAGTCTGCAGAGAACTTTTTTAAAAAATGAGGCATGAGGCATTTTGTATTCAAAAAGCCCTTGGGTGGGCCAGGTTCCGGGGGCACTTCAAAATTAATTTGTGGGGGCCCGTCAGGGCCCCCGCAGCACCGGGGACTGCCACCTCCCCGGGGCACAAATAGAAATTAGTGGGGGGCCTTGCGGGACCCTCTCCGAGCCCTAGGGACCGCCACCTCCCCGTGGCTATAAATAAAAATTAGTGCGGGTCTTAAACCCCCCACACTGCCCCAGGGACCACCACCTCCCTGGGGCACTTAATATTTCAATTTGGGGGTCTTTATGGCCCTGGGGACCGCCATCACCCAGGGCTGGCTCCTACAGTGTCCCGGGGGCCCATCCCCGGGACATTGCTGTTTGCTATGAGTGGGTGGGAACAGAGCTCCCGCCCAGTCATAGCAAACCCTGGTTTGCTTCGTTGCAGCGAGAGGAGGAAAACCTCCTCTCACTTCAAAGAAGCAAAGCAGAATTGCTTTTGGACAAGGGGAGCTGCATGTTAGCAGCTCCCCTTGTCCAAAAGCAATGCCGGCTCCCGCAGTAGGTGGGGAGCCGGTGGGACCATAGGGGCATTGGGGCTCCCCCCGTGGTCCCCAACACAGAGGCCAGGCCCTGGTGATGGGGTCCCCGGGGCCAAAAGTGGTCTGGGAGGGAGTCTACGCGGCCTTCCTCCCATTTCCTGTCCCCAAAAAAAGATGGCTGAGGTGAATGAAAATTAGTGATGTTTTAAAAAAAAGAAAATGGAGTTGTGACCCTAGCACGGCCCCCTAGTGTGAACACGAAGGGTGCAGCCCCCTAGTGTGAACACGAAGGATGCCCAGCTCTCTGCACGCCCTCCCAGTGTGAACGCGATGGGTGCGCAGTTCTCAGTGCGGCCCCCAAGTGTGAACGCGATGGGTGCGCGACTCCACATTTTCTCCCCCCAAAAATATTCATATGTAAGAAAACAGAAGACATTATATAAATTTAATAACAAAAAAAATAACAAAAACGATTTTTAGGATATTAAACTTACAAAATATCACAAAAAACAAAAACAAAATTACTGAACGAACCATAGGTTTAATGAACATTATAGTTAGAAATTACCATTTAAAAAACCTTTGAAATTCACTGAAAAAACCATAGGTTTCAGGGACGTTATAGTTAGAAATTAGCATTTAAAAAACCTTTGAAATTCACAGAAAAAAACATAGGTTTCAGGCACTTTATAGTTAGAAATTCGCATTTAAAAAACCTTCGAAATTCGCTGAAAAAACCATAGGTTTCAGGAATGTTATAGTTAGTTGGACATTTCACTCGTAAAAAACCATAGAACTTCCGGTGTTATAGTTAGTTCAGCTAACTATAACTCACGCCCCCGCAATGCACTGCTGATGACGTCACATATTACATCATTCATGACATGGTCAGTGACATCACTGATGACATCACAGACGACATCTCAAATGACATCACTGATGACATCATCCACTTGAAAATCTGATGCACCTCATCACACCCTAATATAACCCTTGATACAACTACTCTAAAATACAGACTATCATTTTCAAAACCATAGATACACCAATACAGTTAGTACATACCCACTCACTAATTCCTAGGTCTACACACACATCCACTCATTCACCCATACAGTCACTCATACATGCAGTCAACCATCAATACCGCATTATCATATGCACTCACATATCTATACAGACACTCACACACCACCACTCATCCATACAGTTACTCATACACCAAGTCAGTCATGCAAAGAATTAATCACACTCCCATTTACTCACTTGTACAGTTATACACACACCACCTCACTTGCTCTAACACATACTTACACTCTTATACAATAACTAATACAAGAACACTGATCCATACAGCAACTCTCAAATCACTCACTCTCACATATAGTCATTTATACACTCCAACATTCAGATATACTGCCTTTCACATATGCAGTTACTCACACATGTACCACTGAGGCATCCATTCACTCATCAACTTACCCATACACACACTCACCCACCCATACAGCCCTTCACAGATGCACTCTTGAACCCATACACCCAGTGAATCATCCACTCACAAATCTATGCACAGTTACTCCCCCCACCCACCCACACAGGCACTCAGGCACCCATACAGATACTCAGACAACCAATCAATAACCCATATAGATCCTCATTTAGCTACTCACCAACCCATGCAACCACTTACACACCAACTGACAAACTAAACTGTGTGAATGTCTGTATCAGTCACTAACACATGCATTCAGTAAGACACATTTAATCACACACTTATACAGTCAGTCACGCACCTACTAAATCATCTATCCAGATACTTATATACCCATTAGTTCTTCAATACGCCTTGGCATATATATAATACATATTTAAACTTTATAGAAACATACAGTCACTGGATGATGTAATCAGTGATGTCATCAGTGATGTCATTTGAGATGTCATCAGTGATGTCATCAGTGATGTCACTGACTATGTCATGAATGATGTAATATGTGACGTCGTCAGCAGTGCATTGCGGGGGCACAAGTTATGGTTTGCTGAACTAACTATAACACTGGAATTTCTATGGTTTTGTACGAGTGAAATGTCCAACTAACTATAACGTTCCTGAAACCTATGGTTTTTTCAGTGAATATAGATATTGATATATGTGTATATATATATTCACTGAAAAAAACATAGGTTTCAGAGACGTTATAGTTAGAAATTAGCATTTAAAAAACCTTAGAAATTCACACAAAAAACATAGGTTTCAGGGGTGTTATAGTTTGCTGGACATTTCACTCGTACAAAACCATAGAAATTCCTCCGTTATAGTTAGTACACATCACGGTGGGTGCACAGATTCTAGCTGCCATTTTAGAAATGTCGTGAAGGATCCGCGTACGGTGTGCGACGGCTGCGTGTTTTTCATTTACATCATATACATTATGGTATGTGACCAGTCCGCGACTCCTGCTCCTGCGCATTCGCGACACATGCGCATTACGGTATGCGACGCTTGCGTGGTGGTGGGTCCCACTTGATGTCATATACGTGCTGGGGCGCGCTGGGTGCGCGACTCCCGTGAAATGTTTTTATGTTCTAAAATGATATGTATGTGTGTTTAATATACATATTAGGGCAAGCGACTATCTAAGATATTCATAAAAATAATATATTTGTACTTATAATAAACTTATATTATTTTTAAATATATTTTTGCGAAGTCGCATCGGGTGCGTGCTTCGTGAGCGCAGAGTGCGCGGGTCCCATGTGACCTCAAAAAAAAAGATTTCATTGGTTCATAACATTTCCCACTGTAACTATTAAAGGACCCCACCCATTTTAATCATTTTGTTGGAGCATCTTTACAGAGACATCTCTTTTCCTACAAGAACCCTTTTTGCTTGGTTTTTTTGCTGTTTTTCAAAAAAATATCAAACAAAATGGCATCTGGACAGCAGCAGGAGGAAGTATCTTCTGAAGAAGAATTCTTGCAGGAGCACCATGTCCACAGAGGCCGGAATCTGTCGTGTGGAAATTCTTCACTTATCCACCTGGAGCGAAGAAAGTAAATGCGAGAAAGGTGACGTGCAAAATTTGTGACTGAGTCCTGTCAAGAGGCAGTGAAAATAATACTCTTGTGGCACTGCCTCTATGTACAAGCATCTCCGGACCACAAATCCTCTCAATCTTGCTCGGGAGGAAATGAGGCGAGCTGCTTTGAACCCCTCATCTGCTGTGGCAAGTACATCTGGAGAGTCCTCAGGAACACCTGCAATGGATATTAGGCCAGAATTCGCCTTTCTCGAGCAACACTGAGTGAAGTGTAAGAAACTTATATGCTTCGGTGAGCAGTCGGTGGATGCCGTTTGTGCTGTGCAATGCAACCATTATTGTTAATTTTTTGGAATGATAAGTAATTCCAAATGTTTCCTGTTTTATTTGTTCTTTTTTTTGTTAATTTTTTTAAAAAAAACACAAAAAATACAAAATTGTTAAAAAAAATAAAAAAAAAATACAAAAGAAAAAAGAAGAAAAAAAAAGTTCTTATAAGAAATACCTTATCTGGTTAAAGAAAGAACTATAATTACAAGGTAATGTGTGAAAGTTTGGTTGAATATATGTATACAGCATGATTGACTGAAAGAATGCATTAGTAGTGTATGGTGAATTTATAGGTGAAGATTTATGAGGAAGTACTGGAGCGTGACACTGCAAGCTCTTTAGCTGCACTGCACTGTGGCACTTCCGAAGCACAGGGATGTGATATATGTACATGAATATGTTGCAACTCTGTGCTTCCCTCTGCACTGCTGCACAAACTGCAGCCATGCGGTGACACAGGGACCCTTGCACCATGGTGCAAGGATGTCTGTGTCGTATGGAGATTGTTTTTGTGCAGGAAGGGACACCTCCCTGCACAAAAACAATCAGTAAAGGCATTTTCTTCTTTCAATGTATACTGTGGAATGCAGCAAGCATTGAAAGAGGAAAAAATGAGGAGAAATGAAAAAATTCTCCTCGTTGCGCCTTGCTACACCAACCACTAGGATGGCGCAGCATTCACACACATCTCCAGATTTACGATTTCTCATAAATCTGGAGATGTGTCTTGTTCTATGGGTGTTGCGTGGGAGCACCCACAGTAACACCTATGGGACGCCCCTTCAACGCAAAGTTCTGTGTATCAAGGGGTCGTATTTACAGGGAGAGGAAAAACCACGCAGGGTGGCTTTTCCTCTCCTTGTAAATATGAAGGAGTGCCTGGCGCCATCACTACGTTACAAAAAGTGACGTACTGGTGGCACAGGGTGCTTGTAAATCTGCCCCATTAGTGATAAGGTATTGGCAGACTGACACAATAAGAACATAGTGCTGGATGGGTGATTGAAGAATTGCATGAGACTGACAGGAGGTATCCTATGCTTCATTGGTACTGCTTCAGTATTTAATGGAGTGGACCAATAGTATGTATCTGCTTAGAGATTTGTAGGGATTATGCACAGAATATTTTATGTGTACTTGTGTTGGTGTCTAGGTCATTTTATAAGAATACCACTAGTAACTGGAATGATGACAGTGCTGCAAACAGAGTGAACACTTAATTTATAAGTGCTTGCGTATTGGTGGAGTGATAGGACAAGTAGATAGTGGTAGATAAGTGATTAAAGAAGTGCATGGTACAGACTGGACGATTCCTACACTGCATGAGTACTAACTGGGTATTTAGAAGAGTGTATCAATAGTATGTAGCTAGTTAGAGGTCTGCTTGGATAGTGCACACCATATTATGGATGTACTTGTGTTATTAGCTAGGCCATTCCATAAGTTCATGACTAGAAAACTAGAATAATTACAGTATTACAAACAGAGTGTATAGTGAATTTATAAGTGCTTAGGTATTGGTGGAGTAATAGGATAAGTAGATAGTGCTGGATGGGTGATTGGAGAAATGCATGGGACAGACAGGAGGATTCCTACACTGCATAGGTACTAACTGGGTATTTAGAAGAGCGCATCAATAGTTTGTAGCTGGTTAGAGGTGTGCGTGCATAGTGTACAAAATATTGTACCTGCACTTGTGTTTTTGACTACGCCATTCCTTAAGTATACAACTAATAACTGGAGTAATTTCAGTGTTGCAAAGAAAGTGCGTGCTGAATTTATAAGTGCTTAGGTATTGGTGGAGTGATAGGATATGTAGATAGTGCTGGATGGGTGAATGGAGAAGTGCATGAGACAGACAGATGGATTCCTAGACTGCATTGGTACTAACTGGGTATTTAGAAGAGCGTATCAATAGTATGTAGCTGGTTAGAGGTCTGCATGCATAGTGTACAAAATATTGTACTTGCACTTGTGTTAGTGGCTAGGCCATTCCTTAAGTATATGACTAATAACTATAGTAATTTCAGTGCTGCAAAGAGAGTGCATGCTAAATTTATTAGTGCTTAGGTATTGGCAGAGGGATAGGATACATAGATAGTGCTGGATGGTTGAATGGAGAAGTGCATGGTACAGACAGAAGGATTCCTAGACTGCATAGGTACTAACTGAGTATTTAAAAGACTGTATCAAAGCTATGTATCTGATTAGAGGTCTGCATGCATAGTGCACAGAATTATGTAGCTGTACTAGTATTGGTGTGTCTATGGTTTTGAGAATGGTAGTCTGTATTTTAGGGTTTGAGGAGGTGCATCAGATAATCACGTAGATGATGTCATCAGTGATGTCATTTGAGATGTCATCAGTGATGTCATATGTGATGTCACTGACCATGTCATGAGTGATGTAATATGTCATGTCATCAGCAGTGCATTACTTTAATCCAAAAAGCTGGTGGCCATATTGGCCTGGTCACGATGTGAAAATTCAGGAATTGATACAATAAAGAAAAGAAAACAAGTGTTAATATGCACACAATGTCATTTCAGCATATCTTGCCCCGTGACCGCCATACCTATATGTTCGTCAGCGTGACTTATTCATAATAAACATACTTAGAATTGCAAACATCAACATAAACAATGGACTACACATTACTTTAAAGTGAAAGGCTATCGTCCATATTAATCTGGGCACGTGGCGTATTATAATGGTTCTTACACGAAAGAAAAGGAAAAAAAGGGATGTTAATATACACACACTATCCCTAAATAAAGTTCTAGTGATTATAGTTCCATTACATTTACAGCTCATTTGAGATGTCATGAGTGATGTAACTGACCATGTCATGAATGATGTAATGTCTGAGGTCATTAGCAGTACATTGCGGGGGCGTGAGTTATAGTTAGCTCAGGTAACTATAACTGCTGAATTTCACTGGTTGTGTATGAGCGAAATCTGAGTCTAACTATACCGTCCCTGTAATCTTTGTTTTTTTCAGCAAATTTCTTGTTTTCTTTTAACGTTAAGTAAGATGCATATCACAATGGATGTGGGGGGTAGGAAGCAGGGCCTGGCATTGTGCTGCCCCACCCAAGCTTGCTGCTCCTGCCTTCCCTCCTCCTAGCCATCCATTGTCCAAGTCCATGTCCCTGTTCCCTTATTACAGCCCTGTGTGGCCATTGTTCTGCCACTGGCCTTCCCGTCTTCTCTGAACAGTTAGCTTGCTGCCCCATCCACCTCCTCCCTATCCTCTGTTTTCTGAATCCATGGACTAGCCTCCTCCCTCCTGCCATGCATGGTCTGATGTGCTGCCATTGCCCTCCATTTAGCATAATGTACCAGTCTACTCCTCCTGCCCTTCATTGCCCAATTCTATGCCCCATCATTGACCTCCTGCTTAGCCTCTGTGCTTAGCTTGCTGCCCCTATTCTACTTCCCGCTGCCCTCTGATGTCTTTGCGCATGCCCCTGCTCCATCCCTTTTGCCCACCATGTTCCATGGACCTGCCACTCCTATCTACTCTGAGTGTTCTGTTGAGCTGTCACTCCCCTCCCACTTGCCTAGCATTGTCAGATGACTGTAACCTGTCCCTGCCACCTCCACCCTGACTGTCCACATTCCATGGCCCTATCCTCTTCCTCCTGTCCTCCATGGTCCATTTTACTGCCACATCCTTCTGCCCTCCCTGGTCTGTTGTGCTGCAACTGCTCCTCCTGCCTGCCCTGCCTGGTCTGTTGTGAGGCCCCTTCCCCTGAACTCTCATGTCTGTGCCCAGGTCCTGACCCTCCCTTCTATCCTCCATGGTCCTTTGTGCATGCCCCTGCACCCTCCTTCTTGCCCATCATAGTCATTGTGCTGCCACTAACTCTCCCGCTTGCAATGAATGGTCTTCTGTGCTGCCACGCCCCTCCCACCTTCCCTGTGTGGTCAGCTAGCTGCCCCTGACCCCCTCCCACCTTCCCTCCATGGTCTGTGTGTATGCCATCATAGTCTCACTGTTACTCTCCATGGTGTGTCTTGCTTCTAGTGCCCATCCTGCCTGACCTCAGCCCTCTGTTTCCATGTGCAGACCCCTATTCCCTCCCTCCTGGCTTGTCTGTTCCATTGTAATGCCCCTGATCCATCCCTCCTGCCCTTTATGGTCTGTTATGCTGCAGCTTTCTCTCCTGTCTGTCTATTATGGTCAGCTAGCTACCATTGCCTCTTTCCCCTCTGTTTTCTGTTGTCCATGTGCATGGTCCTGTCCCCTCCCTATTGCTTTCTATGGATTGTTGTGCTGCGCTCCCGTCCCGCATGCCCTGTGTGGTGTATTGTGCTGCTGCAGACCCTGATGCCTGCCCTGTAGGGTCAGTTTGGTGCACCTCTCCATGTCCCTCCTGTCCTCTGTTATCCGAGTCCATGTCCCTACCCCAATTCCTCCTGCCTTCCATGATCCAATGTACCATGCTTGCGAACATTTTGAACTTGGTAAGCGGGAGATTTTGAAAAGAAACTGGAGTATTGATTTTCCCCTTTGAGTTACATTGAAAAAGAGGAGATTGTAGACAGGAGACAGATCAAATAAAGCCCATTTGAGCTTAAAAACATTGGACGTTTCCTGGCTGAATCAGGTCTGTTGGCATCTATGGTTGTACTACCACTGCCTCTTCCTTCTGCCCACAATGGTCTATTATATTGCCACAGCCTTTCTTGCCAGTCCTGTATTGTTGGTTTGTTGCCCCTGCCCCCCTTTCCGTTGCCCTTCATAGTCTGTTGTGCTGCCACTGCCCTTCCTGCCTGCCCAGTGTGGTAAAATTGTTGCCTCTGCACCCTCCTACCTGCCTTCAATTTTCAGAGTCCGTGGCCCTGGCCTCTGCCTCTCAACAGTATCCTAACGAATAACTAGATTGCTAACATTCTATATTTATTACAAAAGTGTGGAACGCCTGACGTCATCTTGATGTTACCAAAACTGTAATACCTAGAGCATTTCCTTTAGAAATTACATATATGACAGGGTCTTATTTGCATCAAAATTATGGTTAGTGAACTAAAAAAACTAAAATGAGGACATATTTTCTAAGTTTTCAAATAGCGACAAAGCACTTTTAAATTATTTGTTATCTTTATGTTTTTTTATCCAGTTGACCACAGGGAGAGGATGCGGTGTTACTTCCAGAGCTGCAGACTTTGCAACTGGGGAACCAGGTTGGAGTTTCTGCTTCAGCTCGACATTCTGTGATTCTGGTCAAATCACTTAATCTCCCCATGTCTACAACCAAAATGAATTTGTTCTTGTGTGATGTAACCAATGCTCACGTGAAACACTCCAATACTTGACAAGTCTGCACTATATAAAACTGCAAAAACACAAAAAATAAAAAGTGTTTTGCACACTTCTGTCATTGGGCTACATGTGGGCTACATCCGGGTGATATTTGTGCTGTATTTGGGCTTTTTTTTTTTATCTCTGGTGGCCATCTTGGGAGATTTATTTGTTATGAAGTTTCCAAATTTCCTCATTTACTGCAGTCTCCTCAGTAGGAAATACTTTCAGTTTTTTACTTTGATTCCATCAAGACGGTATTGAGATATGTCACACATTTGCCATACATTCTGAATGTTAGCACTCTAGTTGCTCATTAGATCACTGTAGTAAAGCTACTGCTCACCACGGAATTCTGCTGCTGGTATTCAAAGTGCATGTTTCAGTCTGCATGTCATACTTTTTTAATGAAATAGAAGAGGATTTGAGAAGTCAAAATGTGCCCTAATTTTTCTTTCTGCAGCACTAATCATAATTTCTATGGCAGAATGAACCGCCTCATTTTGTTCCTTTGCAAATTAAATGTTTTAAGTGTTATCACTTTATTCCAATCAAGATGCCTTCAGGTGTGCCATACTTTTGTCATAAGTAAGACTGTTAGCGCTCTAGTTGTTCTTTAGAACACTCTGGGACATTCTGTCATTGGCTATACTTGGGCTACATCTGGGTGATATTTGTGCTACATTTGGGCTCTTTTGTCTCTGGTGGCCATCTTGGGAGACTTATTTGTTATGAAGTTTCCTAATTTCCTCATTTACTACAGTCTCCTCAGTAGGAAATACTTTCAGTTTTTTACTTTGATTCCATCAAGAAGGCATTCAGATGTGTCACACATATGCCATAAATTCTGAATGTTAGCACTCTAGTTGCTCATGAGATCACTGAAGTAAAGCTACTGCTCACCAGGGAAGTTTGCTGCTGGTATTGAAAGTGCATGTTTCAGTCTGCATGTCAGAATTTTTTATTGAAATAGAAGAGGATTTGAGAAGTCACTCAAAATGTGCCCTAATTATTCTTTCTGCAGCACTAATCATACTTTCTATGGCAAAATTAACCCCCTCATTTTTTTTATTTTTTTCCTTTTTAAATTAAATGTTTTAAGAGTTACCACTTTATTCCAATCAAGATAGCTTCAGGTGTGCAATACGTTTGTCATAAGTAGGACTGTTAGCGCTCTAGTTGTTGTTTAGAACACTCTGGGAAGCTGCAGTAGAACACAAAGGAATCAACTGACAGTCTCTATCCTTGTTGGACGTACATGTTTTACTGAGTATGTCAGACTTCATTCTCACATGACTGAGAAAGATAATTTGAATTTACAGAAAATATGCTCTCAGTTTAGCTTATAGATCATTTTCAGTATTAAGGAAGTACTCATTATTGCTGACTGCTGGGAACCAGAAAGTCTATTACAATTATTGCATGATTCAAGTTAGGTTAGGTAGGCATGCCGTCATTTATCATGCAGCTGCTCCACCGTCGATGTAGTAACCACGCTGCCTGTATCGGAGACGCTAGTCTCCCAGACCTACATCTCGCTGCAAACACACATGAACAAGAGCAACAGTCGGCGTTTAATCAGGGAATAAGCATTGTTCCCATCTACAACACTCTGGCACAACACATCCCTCTAAACAGACAGCTCTGCGTCCACAGATCGCTCTGTCTTTCAGCTCAGAAGCACAGCTTTCTTGTCTCGGGTCTTCCTGCTACACACATACACCAGCAGTGTGTGCTTGGAAGACTGTTGTGGAAACCAAACTGGCTTTGGATTTTCAGCTCAGCTCATGCTCTTTGTAAACAAGCATCAGCCAGAAACTCCCACGCCATACCCTGCTGCAGCACTCCACAGCATGGTGTGTTGAGGATATGCTAGTTTGTTCCTGGTTCTGCTCCTGCTGCAATAAGTAAATCAGAACTCAGCGTGGAGACCTCGCTGGGTCCTCCTTGCGCCGAGTAGTGAAAGTCAACTAACTGCCTGTGGTTCAGCTGCCAGAAACACCATGCAGACTCTTTTCCAGTCACTAGGCCGCCCGCGAAGTTGTGCCTGCGGCGTATACCTTCCAGGGCAATGTCTCCCTCAGGGTCAGGCAGGCGCCGTGGAGCCCGCTATATGGGTGGTACTGTGGTGGCCTCTCGACAGGTGTCAGGCAACTGTGAATGTCAGTGGTGCACTTTTGCTGTCCTTTTCGTAGGAAACTTGTGATCTTTGCCTCTGACTTCAAATATTATATTACTCTTAAAAACAAGAGTGCTGCAAACTATTTTAATTATCATTAACAAAAACAGGCCCAGGATATAAGGGTGGGATAGCGCTGCCACAGACCGCGGTATGTTTAACATCTATACTTAAGAACATAACAAACACGATAACTAAGGTAGGAAGACATCGTATTTCAGTTACATTTAGGAGGATTGTAATCCTCGACACAGACAATGTCATCAACTTCATCAATCATATATACCTCAATATCACTTTCACCTGACACATTGGATGCTGCTTCATTAATGACATTAATAACATGTTTCGAATGAAAGGAATTGGATGATTTACAGACTCTAGAAAAATGACCGATTCTTTTACATTTATAACATCTGCTTTTAGCTGCAGGACAATGACTAGCATCAGATGTATGTCTGTTACTTCCACATCTGTAGCATATCCTGTTGAAGCTTATTGCATTGTTCTTCCTATCGCGATTTACTTCTTCTGTTTCTATACTTTTTTTGTTTTTGTCACTTATTTTACACACTTTGAGAGAATTAGATTCAACTTTAGTTTCGACCTCTGTTAATTCCTTAACATATATTGACGTATTTTCAATACGTTTGGCTATACCTATAGCTTTTTCCAAAGTGGGATCAATCAAATCTAACAATTTTTCTTGAATTTGTTTGTTGTTGGTAGCATTAATCATTTGATCTCTTATTATTTCATCTCTGAGATCTTTAAACCTACACGTGGTTGCCAGTCTTCTTAAGGCTGCGACATATTGTTAAATTTTTTCAACATGTAGTTGTTTGCGGGAAAATATTTTATGTCTTTCTACAACGATACTTAATTTCTTGCCATAGTTCTCTTCCAGTATTGCCAGGGCTAATTCATAGGAATCCTCTTCATCATCAGAATCGGTACTATCATTAGATAGTAGGATGGAAGGTTTGGAAGTGTCTTTAATACGTTTCTTCCTTCCACACCCAAATGATGTTTTAAAATGGCTAATTTTCTTTTATGTACATAATCCTCTCCTCCAATTGCTTCCAAATAAGTGGTAAAAGACTCCTTCCAGTCCTCCTAGGCCATGCACGGTGAACCGGGTTTTGGAAGAAAGGTAGGAGGTGGAGCAATAACTTGAGAGGTCATATTTATATGATATTTGCCACTACTGTATATATGTTATCACTGGTGCCACCAATTCCACACAATAGAACTTGAAACTATAGGCAATGAGCAAATCTTCAGAATTGTAGATATAAATTGAAAGAGACTTTCCAAAATAGCTCCCTTTGCTACAAAATATGTGAAATTGGCATTAAATACCGTATGTCAACTGTATTCTCCGCTTCTGTGCTCCGTTTAATAAGTCGATGCAACCGGTTGCCAAACACCGATGTCCTCTACAGCGCGTAGCTCACGTAGCTCACAACGATGTGGATAAACTGGATAATTTTAGGTAAACAAAATGGCCGCACGTTCATCCGACCTTGAACGCGAGGTCACGTTGAAAACGTGTTACGATCGCTGTATGCAGAGAACAAAGGTTGACGCGCTTTCCTTCGTTGTGCATGAAGAGAATGCGTCTCTTCAAATGATGCCGGACCTCGCGTCTCCACTCCTCTCACTCCTGTAGCCCGTTGAAACGATGACATCAGGAGTGCAATCTTGTAAGTAAACTTATGTTTGTTACTTACAAAACGTAGTGAAGACTTCAAAACTTAATGCTTGAGGGATTTCTACAGCTGCTGGAGGTCTTCTACTTTTTAGGAACCTTCTTTCCGTGCTCCCAACACCACGATTCTTCGCACAGATACGCCGAGTGCAATAAAATCATAACTCGGCTGAAATCTTGTGTCTGTGACTTCCTCTTTGCCTGCATCCCATCCTCGTCGCCATTTTTTGAGTATTAAGGAAGTACTCTATGGTGATAATGCAGGAAGGTTTATTGAGAATCAGGATACAACCTCCAGAAGCTGTCTTCCTCGCAACGCCTGCCCTCCGTCTGCTGGACTCCACATCCCGGATTCCAGAAGTGGAAGCCAGTCGTTGCTAAGCAGCATAAGCACATAAACACATTTAACTATATACAACATATCACTTTCCAAACCTCTGTGGGAAAAGCATGAGAAAATAGTTTTCTCTCAAACATGATTCATGATATCCCAGCAGAAGGCTTTTTCACATGGTACAATCACCTTAGAACACACCACGAATCCTAAAATGAGTATGGTACCATCAACAAATGATTTATAATGTAACTAAAGTCTTAAAATCTTCTATTAACTGCAATGATTTTTAATGAGGTGCTATCATGTATATTGGTCCCAAGATGGCTGCCAACACTTCTTGAATGAAGTGCTAACAGCCAATCAGACCTCACGATGAGATGTGTGGTTAGGCTCCACCCAGATATATATGTGATTTTACTTTTGATTTTCTCAGGAACTACTGAACGGATTTACACCAATTAACCAAAAGGCACGACTCTGAACCAAGGGCTACCTTTTTGCCAAATTTGGTGTAATTCCATTCAGCATTTCGGGCTGTAGCTGCGGCTAAAGGTTCCTATTGAAAATTGCATGGGGAAAATATGTTTTGGGACCCCCTTTTTTCCCGGCCCCCGCTTGACAAATCAACCCGAGACTTTCAGGATAGGAGCGGACCGGAGCTGGCCAAAAGTTTTAAAAATTTCACGAAGATTCATCAACCGGCTCCAAAGTTATTGGGAATAGAATGTTGCGGATTTCCTATGGAAAATAGGTCCTAACTATAACTACCTACCGGCGACCGCCAGTAGGTAATATATATGTATATATATTACCTACTGGCGGTCGCTAGTAGGTAATTATAGTTAGAACCTTGTTTCCATAGGGAAAGCATTTTTTGATTTGCTAATAACTTTGGCATCATTTGACGAATCTTCGCGAAATTCGCCAAAAAAAACGTCTATCCAGGTCAGCTCCTATCCTGAAAGTTTGGGGGTGATTCAACAAGCGGGGGTAAAGAAAAACAAGCATTTGCAATGCAATAGGTCTCGCATTTACGAGAGTTTGAGCTATTGGTATTGTAAATTATAATGTCTTTTATTTATGTTTTGGTTTTTAAAACATAAATAAAAGGCATTGCCATTTAAAATGCCAATAGCTTAAACTTGCGTAAATGTGAGACCTATTGCATTGCAAATGCTTGTTTATTTTTAACTCTTGTATAGAGTGCCTTGACTGATGTGCGTTAGGGTTCTTTACAGAGAAAAAGCAGTAACAAATGGTGGTTATATTCAGAGCAGCACAAGCAAAGGCATCAATCACAGAAGAGATAGGCTTGGTGTAAATTCCCTAACTCCCTGTACTCCCAAGAGCGTTAGATTCATTGACCGGCCTGAGCGTTGAAAAACGTTCTCACTGTTTAACTAAATGTCAAAATCTACCTCATTTGGGTAGCAACATTTAAACTGTTACTTTTCTATATCCCTACGCAGGATATATATTAATGCATTGGCAGACGACCTTTACTTGTGAGGTACACTCAGGGCTTAAAGTGGGCTGGGTCCTGTTGGTGCTCAGCACCGGCAGTGCTAAAAAGCAGGCGCTAGGACCGGACTCCATCCCGCTCTCCATTTTCGCCCTCAGGGTGGAAAAAAATCTTAACTCTGCAGCAGTGCCACCCTTTACTGCCTTTGAGGTAACCTATAGTTCTTTCACCGTATCATCATTTCAGAACTGAAGCATTTTCAATATTCTGTACACGGAGGCCATCGTTGTTTATTTATCTGACAAAACTAACAACCATTGGCAAAGCCAACAACACTGACTTCTTATATGTGTAATGTTACTTGTTGTATTAAATATCTGGATGCCATGACAGAAGCAGCAAAATACTCGTCGGGCGGTACACTATGCTAAGCACAGGTTTTTAGCTTGCATATTTTTAAGCCACGCCCATGATTAAATAGGCCATGTCCCTTTGAGAGCCCCCTAGTTTTTTCATTCCACTTAAATACCTTGGTATACTGCTCCATATCGCCTTTAACCGTACAAATAAGTTGAAATTAAAACGGGGTAAACAAAATAATGAGCTAAGAATTTAGACAAAAATTACACGTCCTAATTAATGAAGCTGCACTTTCTTCCCGACAGCACATAGTTTATATATTGAACTGAGTGATACAACAGGAAAAAGGCCGTGTACCCATGGCAAATAATGTAGTGCACGTGCTTTTTTTTATGTCAAATATCCTCACACTGTATTTCTGTTGCTGCCAGTTGGCAATCATGAATGTTGACTGGAAAGCTATTTGCTGCGCGGCACCCTGCTCTCGGAGTTGGGCGCCCTCAGCTCCAAATCCTCCCCTGTCAGCTGCTGCTCCCTCTAACATATGCTTTGTGATGGGCAGCTTATAATTACATTCATAATGATACAATGGCTATTGCTAATCCTACCTTCCATGCCAGCTGCTGGTTCTCGTCTCTCCATCGTGCCAATAAGTTGGCTGCTGTAACAAATTGTGGGGCATATTATCAAGCCAGGCGATAAAATTATCGCCGCTTTAGTGGCAGAAAACTGCCGCTAAAACGGCGATAATGGGTTTGATAATATGCTCTATGGAATTCCAATTGAAGCCCATGTTAGAGGTCCTTCACATCTAACATGGGCTTCAATTGGAATTCCATAGAGCATATTATCAAGCCATTATAGCCGTTTTAGCGGCAGTTTTCTGCCGCTAAAGCGGCGATAATTTTATCGCCAGGCTTGATAATATACCCCCAATATAGTGCAAAACAGCATCTTTCCCATGCATCTGCCATCTTGCTGAAAGCATCCCATTATTGCTGACTGCTGGGAACCAGAAAGTCTATTACAATTATTGCATGATTCAAGTTAGGTTAGGTGGGCATGCCGTCATTTATCATGCAGCTGCTCCACCGTCGATGTGGTAACCACGCTGCCTGTATCGGAGACGCTAGTCTCCCAGACCTACATCTCGCTGCGAACACACATGAACAAGAGCAACAGTCGGCGTTTAATCAGGGAATAAGCATTGTTCCCATCTACAACACTCTGGCACAACACATCCCTCTAAACAGACAGCTCTGCGTCCACAGATCGCTCTGTATTTCAGCTCAGAAGCACAGCTTTCTTGTCTCGGGTCTTCCTGCTACTGACATACACCAGCAGTGTGTGCTTGGAAGACTGTTGTGGAAACCAAACTGGCTTTGGATTTTCAGCTCAGCTCATGCTCTTTGTAAACAAGCATCAGCCAGAAACTCCCACGCCATACCCTGCTGCCGCACTCCACAGCATGGTGTGTTGAGGATATGCTAGTTTGTTCCCGGTTCTGCTCCTGCTGCAATAAGTAAATCAGAACTCAGCGTGGAGACCTCGCTGGGTCCTCCGTGCGCCGAGTAGTGAAAGTCAACTAACTGCCTGTGGTTCAGCTGCCAGAAACACCATGCAGACTCTTTTCCAGTCACTAGGCCGCCCGCGAAGTTGTACCTGCGGCGTATACCTTCCTGGGCAATGTCTCCCTCAGGGTCAGGCAGGCGCCGTGGAGCCCGCTATATGGGTGGTACTGTGGTGGCCTCTCGACAGGGGTCAGGCAACTGTGAATGTCAGTGGTGCACTTTTGCTGTCCTTTTCATGGGAAACTTGTGATCTTTGCCTCCGACTTCAAATACAAGAGTGCTGCAAACTATTTTAATTATCATTAACAAAAACAGGCCCAGGATATAAGGGTGGGGTAGCGTTGCCACAGACCGAGGTATGTTTAACATCTATACTTAAGAACATAACAAACACGATAACTAAGGTAGGAAGACATCGTATTTCAGTTAAAGATTTCGTTTTTCATTTTTCAGCTATAAAAACAGTGCACTTACGGCATTGTGCCTTGCACCTCATGGCTACATCACATGCTCGTTTGCACTTCTTGAAACTACATATTATCAGTAAATGAAACTGAAAGGAGTTAGTTACTTCCTGGTTCCAGCTTCACAAGAGTGTCTGAAGTCCTTTCCTGCTGGCCCAGAGCAAAGAGGGCTTGTTCCGGCATGCCTACAGCCCCTACAAGCCTGGCAACAGGGCTTACAGGGCTTTTAAAAGCAAGGCAGAAAATTCTTCAAGAGCAGCCGATGTATATTTTTTTATTGTATTGAATCAAGTGTCCAAAGCATGTTGTTTTTTCTCAATTAAGGTGAAGGGTTGTCTTTCACTATTTACATGATGTTTGTAAATTAAGAGTTTCTTTAAGCATTTATTTTTCCAAATTCATACCACAATGCCATAGCATATAAAATAACCGGCAGGATTACAGCTGTCTTGTAAATTTGTGAATTGTTAATTGAAACTCTGTGCCTAATGCTATTTCACATGGGTACAGGAAAAGGATCGTGATTTATGGTAGTTGGGGCACAGAATACCCCTCGCCTCGCTGCAGCGATCCTTACATCATTGTTTCAGAACTGCAGCATTTTCAAATTATGGGCTAAAAAGTGCTGTTCAAGAAAGCGTGTGTTTTTCCCCCTAAGAAATGGCATCAACAAAAGAGTTGCTTTGAAGAGACTCATACATGCAAGCGCGGCCCCGGCGAGCCTCGCATACAGGAAGGGGCCGCGAGACGCGCTCTGTGATGGGGGAGGGGGAGGAGCATTGAGGCGCCAAAAAAGCAGGCTGGCTGGCGAGTGGTGTGCGATGTGCGTGCACCATGACGAGAGAGGAAAGCCATATGGCCCCTCTGCTCGTCATTGTGCGCGTAATCACACGCCCGTCGGCAGTGGGCTGAAGCGCTTCACAAAAGCGGATTGCATGGCGGCACGATGCGCGTGATTGTGCGCGTGCTAGCCATGCAATCCGCTTTTGGGAGCAGTTTGAAATGCCCCCTTACAATAGTCTCGCTTACGCGATAGCAAGGCGAGACCTAAAAAGGGGGTCACAAAATGTGTTTTTCGTGTGTTAATTTCCATAGGAAATTTTGAGACAGGCCACAGCCCCAACTTCAGGACGTAATTACACCAATTTTGGTAGAAAGGTATCTCTTTGTTCAGAAAGCGACCTTTTTTTTAAATGGTGTAAATCCGTTCAGTAGTTTTTTAGATATTTAAAGATTTACAGATATCAATATTTGAGAATTGTGAGATCTGATTGACTGAGCCCCTCCGAGCACGAGCTTGCCTCTGATTGGCTGCCAATACTTCAAACCAGGAAGTGTTGGCTGCCATCTTGTGACTCGGTACCTAGGGAGGAGGAAAAAATGTGAGTGAAACATTAAAAAGAACAAAGGCCCAAAAAAAGCATTTTATTTTTACATTTTCATCCAGGTCGCGCCGGGTGTGCGAATCCCGTCGAAAATGAAAAAGCAACCAAGCGCGGGCTCCTGGGCTTTGTTTTTCAAAGCCTCCGGGTGGGCCAGGTCCCGGGGGCAATCCTCCTTTCTGTAGTGGGGGCCCGCGGGGGCCTCCTCAGCCCCAGGGACCGCCACTTCCCCAGGGCTTTGTAATTTAAGCGAAGGGCACGCGGCCCCCCAAGCCCCGGGGACCGCCACTTCCCTGTAATACATAATGTGTGTGGGGGGGCTCGAGGCCTCCCACACTGCCCCGGGGACTACCACCTCCTTGGGGCACTGTTTATTTAAATTCGGGGGTACATTACTGAGCCCCGGCCCCAGTGAGCCCCACCTCCCCGTGGCTTTTCAAATGATGGTAGGGGGTCACTCGGCCCCCCTCCAGTAGCCATTGATGGCCCTGGGGACTAGCCCCAGAGCCGGCTCCTTCAATGTCCCGGGGTGCCCACCCCCGGGAAATTGCTGTTTGCTATGACAGGGCAGGAGCACGGCTCCTACTCTGCCATAGCAAACACCTGCTTTGCTTTTTGGAAGCGAGAGCAGGACTTCAACTTGAGGGCCGGCCCTGGGGGTGTGGTCCCTGGAGCCAGAAGTGGCCCGGGAAGGGGGCCACTCGGCCCCTTTCCCATTTGATTTAAATAGAAAAAAACTGCAGGTTGGCCCCGGGGGATGGGGTTTCCGGGGCCAAAATTGGCCTCGAGAGGGGGGGCCCCCTTCCTGGTTTTTTTTGGATTTTTTAAAAAGGGGCCAGGCCCTGGGGGATGGGGCCGCCAGGGCCCCAAAAATACTAAAAGTAGGGGGGCCGCACTGCCCACCTTCTAAATTTTTTTTTTTTAAAAGCTGCAATCTCTCCGGATGCCCCGCCCCCTCCCTGCTCCACTCTGCAAACTCACCCCATGACACATTGTGAGTTGGGGAATTAAGTTCCCTTGAATACTGAGGGTCCCTGGGGGCCAACTAGCCCACCAGGTACCTCTAGTAAGCTCCACAAGGCTGGATTGCAGAGATTTGGTCCGAAGACACGCCTCTTTTTACACCACTATGGATTAGGTCTGGGCTAAAATTTCATTCCGCTTGCGGAAATTGCTATAAGTTGACGTTTTCGCGTTCCGCGGAGAGCGCGAAAATGTCAACATTTCCGCAATCCGCATTTTACCGGAAATTGTTTGCTTGCTCGCGCTGTAAAATAATACATTCTCGCGTGCGCGCGATCACCTGACCTGAATCCCCGCGTTCGCCGACAAGTTTTCCCGATCCCGTCGCGTTCTCCACGAGATGTTGGATTGTTGGTAGCCATTTGCGCTGTCTCGCGACAGTTCGCGCCCGCAGTAACGTCCTTCGTCGCGTGATCACGTCTTTCTTCTCGTGATCATGCACCGCGAGACAAGTGAAAACAAGATGGCCGCGCCCGCGAGCAACCACACGGGTAAGTTGGCGAGCCGTGACCACGCAGAAAATACCGCGAACGGGCGGGAAAAAAACGTCCGCATCTTGGCGATATTTCCGCGTGTTTGCGGAGATTTTTTACATTGCAAGTGAATTTCGCAAATTCCGCCCACCCCTACTATGGATACGCACCTCTTGGTACACTGCTGGTGGGGCGATGGGGTCCTCTTGTATCCTGAGGATATCAGGACACAAGTGGACTTCATCCCCAGAGCAGCAGTGTTCTAGGAGTCCTCGGTTGCAGAGTGGTGTAAAAAGGTGGCGTGGTCTCAGACCACTCTCAGCAATCGAGCTGTGTGGGGCTTACTGGAGGTACCTGGTGCACTAGTTGGCCCCCAGGGACCCTCAGGATTCAAGGGTACTTAATTCCCCATCCCAGAACGCTCCAGAAGGCGAGTCTGCAGAGTGGTGGAGGAAGGGGGCATGGCCTGGTATGAGAAGTTAGCATTCCTGCTGTGTGGGACTTACTGGAGGTAATTGGAGGGGTAGTTGACCCCCAAGGTTGACATTGGGGGCTAATTACCCCTCCTATTACCTCCAGTAAATCCCACACAGTGGGATTGCTAAGAGGTGTTCGGAGGCCATGCTCACCTTTCTCCACCACTCTGCAAACGCGACTGCTATGTTATAGTTAGAAATTAGCATTTAAAAAACCTTAAAAATTCCCTGAAAAAAACATAGGTATTAGGGACGTTATAGTTAGTTGGACATTTCACTCATATAAAACCAGAGAAATTCAGCAGTTATAATTAGTAGAGCTATAACTCGTGCCCCCGCAATGCACTGTTGATTATGTCACATATTACATCACTTGTGCCATGGTCAGTGAAATCACTGATGACATCACTGATGACATCTCAAATGACATCACTGATGACATCATCCATGTGATCATCTGATACACCTCCTCACAACCTAATACAACCTTTGATACACCCACTCTAAAATACATATTACCAATGTTGAAACCATAGACAGACCAATAGCAGTTAGTACATACCCGCTCAGTGATTCATACATCTACACACACATCCACCCGCTAACCCATACAGTCACTCATACACGCAGTCATTCATCAATACAGCCACTGATATATCCACTCATACACCCATATAGACACTCACACACTGCCACTCACCCAAAGAGTTACTCAAAAACCTAGTCAGTCACCCAAAGAATTAATTACACTGCCATTTACTCACCTATACAGTTGTACACACACCATGTCACATATTCATACAGATATGTACTGTCTTTAACAATTACTGACATAAGCACACACTTATCCATGCAGCCACTCTCACACTCACTCACTATCACATATACTCACTTACATACTCCAACACTCACAAATGCTGCCTTTCACATATGTAGTTACTTACACATATACCACTAAGACATCCATTCAGTCTTTAACACACGGACTCATAAATGCATACACCCAGTGAATCACGCACTCACACATCCATGCAGGGAGTCACACACCCCCACCCACACAGACACTCAGGTACCCTTAAAGGTTCTCAGACAACCAATCATTCTTCAATATGCCTTGGCATATATAGATATAACATTCTTGAACTTTTTAGAAACACTCAGTCACTGGATGATGCCATCAGTGATGTCATTTGAGATGTCATCAGTGATGTCATCAGTAATTTCACTGACCATGTCATGAGTGATGTAATATGTGACATCATCAGCAGTGCATTGCAGGGGTGCGAGTTATAGTTAGCTCTACTAACTATAACGGCCGAATTTCTCTGGTTTTATACGAGTGAAATGTCCAACTAACTATAACGTGACTGAAACTTATGTTTTTTTCAGTGAATATATATATATATATATTCACTGAAAAAACCATAGCTTTCAGGAACGTTATAGTTAGTTGGACATTTCACTTGTATAAAACCATAGAAATTCCGGCGTTATAGTTAGTTTAGCTAACTATAACTTGCGCCCCCGCAATGCACTGCTGATGACATCACATATTACATCATTCATGATATGGTCAGTGACATCACTGATTACATGTCAAATGACATCACTGATGACATTATCTACGTGAAAATCTGATGCACCTCCTCACACCTGAATATAACCTTTGATAAAAAATACAGACTACCATTTTTAATATGCCTTGGCATATATAGATATAACATTCTTGAACTTTTTAGAAACACTCAGTCACTGGATGATGCCATCAGTGATGTCATTTGAGATGTCATCAGTGATGTCATCAGTAATTTCACTGACCATGTCATGAGTGATGTAATATGTGACATCATCAGCAGTGCATTGCAGGGGTGCGAGTTATAGTTAGCTCTACTAACTATAACGGCCGAATTTCTCTGGTTTTATACGAGTGAAATGTCCAACTAACTATAACGTGACTGAAACTTATGTTTTTTTCAGTGAATATATATATATATATATTCACTGAAAAAACCATAGCTTTCAGGAACGTTATAGTTAGTTGGACATTTCACTTGTATAAAACCATAGAAATTCCGGCGTTATAGTTAGTTTAGCTAACTATAACTTGCGCCCCCGCAATGCACTGCTGATGACATCACATATTACATCATTCATGATATGGTCAGTGACATCACTGATTACATGTAAAATGACATCACTGATGACATTATCTACGTGAAAATCTGATGCACCTCCTCACACCTGAATATAACCTTTGATAAAAAATACAGACTACCATTTTCGAAAAAATAGACACATCAATACCAGTTACGCACTGACTGATTCCTAGGTCTACACACACATCCACTCATTCACACATACAGTTACTTATACATGCAGTCACTCATCAATATAACACTATCATATGCACTCATACACCTATACAGACACTCACACACTGCCACATATCCAGAGTTACTCACACAAAAAGTCAGTCATGCAAAGAATCAATCATACTTCCATTTACTCACCTATGCAGTTATAAAGACACCACCTCACTTATTCATACAGATACTAACACATAACTACTCTCTTATAGACTCACTGATACAAATACACACTCATCCATGCAGCTACTCTCACAATTACTAACTCTCACATATAGTTATTTATATACACCATCACTCACATATACTGTTTTTTACATATGTCGTTACTTGCACATGTACCACTGAGACATCCATTCACTCACCAACACACCAATACACACACTCACCCACCCATAAAGCTATTTCCACATACACTCTTGAACCCATACACCCAGTGAATCAACCACTCACACATCTATGCACAGAGTCACACACTTCCCACCCACCCACACACATACTCAGGCAGCCATACAAATACTCAGACAAGCAATCAATAACCCATATAGGCAGTCATGCAACTACTCACCAACCCATGCAGCAGCTCACACAACAACAGACAGACTGATACAGACTTTCACTCAGTTTATTCACTAACCCATGCATTCAGTAAGACACTTTTAATCACCAACTTATACAGTCAGCCACGTACCTACTAAATCCTCCATACAGACACTTATACACCCACTCATTCTTTAATACAGCTTGGCATATATATAAAACAAATTTAAACTTTACAGAAACACACAGTCCCTGGATGATGTCATCAGTCTTGTCATCAGTGATGTCATTTGACATGTCATCAGTGATGTCATTGACCATGTCATGAATGATGTAATATGTGACGTCATCAGCAGTGCATTGCGGGGGCGCGAGTTATAGTTAGCTGAACTAACTATAACGCCAGAATTTCTATGGTTTTATAAAGGTGAAATGTCCAACTAACTATAACGTTCCTGAAACCTATGTTTTTTCCTGGGAATTTCTATGGTTTTTGAAATGCTAATTTCTAACTATAACGTGCCTGAAACATATGGTTTTTTTCAGTGAATTTTCATGCTTTTTTAAATGCTAATTTCTAACTATAAAGTGCCTGAAACCTATGGTTTTTTCAGTGCATTTCGAAGGTTTTTTAAAGGAAAATGTATGTCTAATGTACTTCAATCCCATGTTTTTTATTTTCTATATATATATATATACATATTATCTACTGGCGGTCGCCAGTAGATAGTTATAGTTAGGACCTATTTTCCATAGGAAATCCGCAACATTCTATTGGGAATATCTTTGGCACCGGTTGATGAATCTTCTCGAAATTCTCCAAACTTTTGGCCAGGTCCGCTCCTACAATGAAAGTTTCGTGGTGATTCATCAAGCGGGGTCTGAGAAAAAAGGGGGGTCCCAAAACGCGTTTTCCCCATGCAATTTCTCATAGGATCTGTTGTCGCAACTACAGCCCTAACCGCTGAATGGAATGACACCAAATTTGGCAAAGAGATAGTCCTCAGTTTGGACTCGTGCCTTTTGCATATATGGTGTGAATCTGTTCAGTAGTTCCTGAGAAAATTAGGGTAAAAAAGTTAGTGATATCTATGGCCGGGGAGGATCCGCGGACCCTACCCGCACCGTGAGCGCACCCTCCCCGAACCGAGCGCGCACCCTCCCGATCGCACGCTGAATGCTAATTGGCTGTCAAGTGTCTACATTCGAAATCCAGGAACTGTTGGCGGCCATTTTCTGCCTCTGTAGAAGCGAGGCTGAAGAAGCAAGGGGAATAAGTGTGTAAAACATATTAAGGGGCAGAGTGGAACTACTCTGACCCTCTAGAGGTGCTTAGGGGGTCTCAGAAGGACCCCCTGGGGCCCTCCTTTTTAAAAAAAAAACGGTGAAATGCGCGCATGGTGCGCGCATCCTATCGCGTTGGATGCACGGATCCTCTCGCAGTGGGTTTGCGGATCCACGGAAATTCTTTTTTTTAAAAAGACAAGAAATCATGGTGGTATGACTACTTTCAACACTGAAAGGTAGGGTGTATATTTCTGTTTTTTAAAGGTATGATTCTTATCGGTTAAGATTGTAAGGAACATTATACATGATAAGCTGATATGTTGAAAAGTCAAGCACACTTCCTATCTTGATTAGCAACATTGTGTGCTGAACTTGTGACCTGTGAGCTCAGTGCAGTGTTCCATGAGCTGTTTCTATGGTAACAGGCAGAAGGCAGATTGGGGGAAGGGTTGAAATGTATTTCAGTTGGAAAGAGTTGAAATGTTTAACCAACAGAAATGTGTGTTTGCTTTTGAGTTTATGTGTGAAGGATTGTGATTTGATGTTTACATGTATATGTGTGGAAAATGAGAGGGAAACTTTTCCATTCTTTGTTTTTGCTGGGAGGTGCACAGTGCAGAGATTCTGTAAAAGAAAATATGGTGAGTGATTTATATACTTCTTAATCTACAAAAGAACTTGAAAGATGAGTTATTTAATTGTGAGGGGATGTATGTAGACTATTTTGATTTTAATCAGACTAACGTATTTCTCCTGCTAAAGTGTAGGGAGTACTTTTTTATTCTACAATGTGTGTGCATGTAGAAACCATTCTGTGATAAGCATTTGTGTTTTTCATGTGTTTGTAGACAGATAACTGTGCTGTTTTTATATTTTGGTAGAATTAGAAACCAGTCATTGTTTATGAATTTGTGAAATGAGTTATGTTATGTTTCTATACTAAAATGTAGTACTACTTCTAGATGAAGAAATGTGTTTTGGTATAGTGCAAGAGATAGTGTTGTTTGTCTAGAATCACACAGTGAGTCTGTGTGCATTTGGGAACCACTATGAGAGAAGCATTTGGTAACATCGTGTATTTGCTGACAGATAACTATTTTAAAACGTGTCATGTTGTCAAGTTTTAGTAGCATTAGAAGCTAGTCATTGCTTATGCGTTGATTAAATGAGTCAGGCATTGACACTAAAGTGCAGTCGTGAAATATGTAGATTGTGTGCAGTTCCCTTACCACTTCCACTGTAGTGAATGAGTTTTGGTAATCTGCTAGGGATAGTGTTATTTGTCTAGAATCACACTGTGAGTCTGTGTGCATTTGGGAACCACTGTGAGAGAAGCGTTTGGTAACATTGTGTATTTGCTGATAGATAACTGTTTTAAAACATGTCATGGTGTCAAGTTTTAGTAGCATTAGAAGACAGTTATGGCTTATGCTTTCATTAAATGAGTTAGGCATTGACAGTAAATTGCAGTCGTGAAATATGTAGATTGTGTGCAGTTCCCTTACCACTTGCACTGTAGTGAATGAGATTTGGTAAACTCCTAGGGATGGTGTTGCTTGTCTAGAATTACACTGTGAGTTAGTGTGTATTTGGGATTACTGTGAGAGAAGCATTTGGTAGCATCATGTATTTGCTGACAGATAACTGTTTTAAAACCTGTCATGTTGTGAAGTTTTAGTAGCATTAGAATCCAGTCTTTGCTTATGCGTTGATTAAATGAGTCATGCTTTGACACTGATGTGGTGTATTTAGATATGTAGATTGTGTGCAGTACCATTAACTCTTCCAGACTAGTGAATGAGTTTTGGTAAACTCCTAGGATAGTGTTGCTTGTCTAAACTCTCACTGTGAGTCTGTGTGCATTTGGGTAAGGATTGTGAGAGAAGCATTTGGTAACATCGTGTATTTGCTGACAGATAACTGTTTTAAAACGGTCATGTTGTCAAGTTTTAGTAGCATTAGAAGCTAGTCTTTGCTTACGCTTTGATTATATGAGTCAGGCTTTGACATAAAAGTGCAGTCCTGAAATATGAAGATTGTGTGCAGTTCCCTTACCACTTCCACAGTAGTGAATGATTTTAGGTAAACTCCTAGGTATAGTGGTTGTTGTCTAGAATCACACTGTGAGTCTGTGTGCATTTGGGAACCACTGTGAGAGAAGCATTTGGTAACATCGTGTATTTGCTGACAGATAACTAATTTAAAACCTCTCATGTTGTCAAGTTTTAGTAGCATTAGAAGCTAGTCTTTGCTTATGCATTGATAAAATGAGTCAGGGTTTGACACTAAGGTGCAGTACCATGTACTATTCTGTTCACTGTGGCAGAACTGAAAATTTAAAAGTTTTACCTAAGCACTGTCCAAGAAGAAGTCTGATTATTTAGTCAGTTTCTAAGTACCAAATAGATTGCTTCAAATGTCTATGCAGTATGCATGTAGTGTTCTAACATACTATACACTTGTCTTTTACACCTTCAATTCCCTAGTCAGTATCCATACACTTCCAGGAAACACCCTGTCACTCCCTTTGCAGTCCTCTAGTGACCCATTCAACAGCATGTACTAATCCATTCACTGTGCCAAAACCCAAACACTTATAAATTCACCTAGACACTCTCTTTCCAGTACTCTAATGATTCAGTCACTGCCTAAGTATTCATGCACTGAGCCAGGTCTTAGCACATGGACTACTTCAAACCCCTATCCACTATGCATGCAGTCCTCTAACCACCTACACACTTGTGTTTCACACCTTCAATTCCCCAGTCAGTGTCCGTTCACTTCCAGCAAACACCCTGTCACTGCCTTTGCACTCCTCTAGTGACCCATTCAGCATCATGTACTAATCCATTCACAGCGCCAAACCCTAATAAATTCACCCAGGCACTCTCCTTGCAGTACTCTAATCATTCAGTCAGTACCCAAGTACTCATCCAGTGACCCAGGCCTTAGTATATGGACTACTTCAAACCCTTATCCTCTATGCATGCAGTCCTCTAACCACCTACACAATTGTCTTTCACACCTTCAATTCCCTAGTCAGTATCCATAAACTTCCAGGAAATACCCTGTCACTCTCTCTGCAGTCCTCTAGTGACCCATTCAGCACTATGTACTAATCTATTCACTGTGCTAAAACCCAAACACTTATAAATTCACCAAGATACTATCTTTGGAGTACTCTAATCATTCAGTCAGTGCCTAAGTATTCATACACTGAGCCAGGCCTTAGCACATGGACTGCTTCAAACCCCTATGCACTATGCATGCAGTCTTCTAACCACCTAGACACTTGTGTTTCACACTTTCAATTTCCTAGTCAGTATCCATACAGTTCAGCACTTGTCACTGCCTTTGCACTCCTCTAGTGACCCATTCAGTACCAAGTACTAATCTATTCCCTGTGCTAACAGCCTACCACTTATAAATTCACCTAGGCACTCTCCTTGCTGTACTCTAATCATTCAGTCAGTACCCAAGTAGTCATGCAGTGAGCCAGGCCTTAGCACATGGACTGCTTTAAATGCCTATGCAGTATGGATGCAGTCCTCTAATCACCTACACAGTTGTGTTTCACACCTTCTATTCCCTAGTTAGTATTCATACTCTTCTAGCAAACACCCTGTGACTCACCCAGTGTGTCTCCTTATAGTACTGTAATCATTTAGTCAGTTAGCATGTAGAGTTTTAGTGAGGTAGGCTTTAGGGCATGAACTGCCTCAAAGTAGTATGCACTATGCATGTAGTGTTTTAATGATCGTCACACTTGTGGTTCAGGGCTATAGTTTCATAGTCAGTTTTTATATAAAATGTGTTTGTACAGTAATGGAATAGTATAAATGTGAAAGTTATTAATATACATTTATTTGTGATTCTTTTTTACAGATACAGAACAGGAGTGTTTCTCATCTGTTTGCACTCTTCTCGTGCAAGATTGTTTGGATGAAGGGTCCTTACGTGTTTCATCATACTTGCTGTGCCGCACGAGTATTTTTTGTTTGGTTCTCCTCGTAACAGAACTCTTTGGCAAATATTGCGAGTGACGAAGGTTGCATTGGTCTTTGTTTGCTCCTTGGAAAAAGTAAAACATTTCCTCACCACTGAAGAAAAACGTTGTTGGCGTGGTGCCTTCTGCAATAAATTTCCTCAGATTCGGTAAATATTTTAAAGCGGCAACATTTACAGTTTTTGTAAGTTAAACTTATAAAATTTTGTTAGCTGTATGCATTTTATATATTTGTGATTTGTTTTTTGTGGTATTTTGTTGAGAATACCATGTTGTTTTTTTTTAGCAATATTTCTTATTTTCCAGGTCTGTTTTCGACATCCATTGTCCCCACAGTAGTGTTCCGCCTTGTTGTTTTTTATTATTGTTGTTACATTTTGTTTATTAGTTTATTGTTCATATATAAGTTAATAAAAAAATAAAGTTTGAAAATAGTTTATCATTTATATATTTATTATTATAAAAAATAAAGTTTGAAAAAAAAATTAATAACGTGTTTGGTTGTTCTCTTAACTGCTGTGTGACTCTTTCTTGTTCTTATTACTGTTATTTGATGGAGTCCACCATGGTGTTAAATTTTGGGGCACTTATCGCTGGAATACTGGTGATATCTGCAGTTTGCACCAACTTCTGAATAGTGTGTTAGATTTATCTCAACTTTACTTCCGTTAAAGTGCTGATAATGAAATGGAGAGTAGACGTTCCCGTGCAAAAAGACACGAGGTGCACCTTTCCGATTTACTCTAAATACTAAAATCCTGTATTGAATTGCACTAAGGTATTGGCTGCACTTACAGTGTACACACAAAATCTATTAAGAAATCTCCTTGTATTTATATTGATTGGGAATAGTGCGTCAGGTGCTGGATCTTGAAGAGATACACTGCTCAGTTCGTATATTGTTCTGCACACAAAAAAAATCACATCACAACTTTCACACCAATTGCAATGCGAAACAAATTCCGGCGATAAGACACGTTAGCACCAGGGATTTTACACCTGCTTTCTGCTGGTGTTAAGCAGGACACCTACCTGCACCATGAAAGGGAACACAGCCAAGAGCCACACCAGAACACCCACAGGTACCATAGAGTCAATGAGCATGATACAGGGATACCCATGAGGGCCAGAAGACTCATTTCAACAACTCCAGGACCGCCAATGCCCCCCAAACCCACATCTTAGTAAGTGTGTCCCTGTGGCCATTGTCATAGCATGATAGGCACGAGCCCTGCAACATCACAGTGTGCTGTCACCTCAGCATTGGCAGTGAGCCTGGATGTGTAGCTACGCACGCATCCTCCTGCATGCACAACTGGCGTGTGCTGGTCTTGGGTTCACAGGTCAGTGCAGGGGTGTGCCTATCCGGCAAGGGGAACGGGGTGTCTCGGACATGTCCGTGTACAGGAAGTGCGGTAAATGTGTCTTTGTGTTCTGGTGTGGCCTGCTACAAGAGCCGCAGCAGTCGATGTTGTAAAGTGGCATGCACCACCTCCAAACGGCACTGTGATGTTGTAGTTGGAATGTAGCAGGACATGTGCAAATAGGCATTACAATGGTGTGCCGTACGAGTGCACGAGATACAACAGCGCACTGTACAAAAGTGTGTGGTCTCGTGGGAGGGAGGAGCAGCCGTTTGGCAAAATAACACACAGTGAACTCGACCATGTGCCACATGCTGGGCATCTCATCCATGATGACCACGGTCGCAGACATCCCACAACACCAACGACTGACCTTTGTACACATCCTGTATGAATGACGCGTGGTTTTCACTTCTATGCTCGTTCAGTGGTGTGATGTTGGCGGGTTGTGTGACTTGTGCTCCTTGTTGGTTTGTTTCATTTTGGCCATTGTTAGTCTATATGTGTGTTGTACTTAATTGTGCATGTGTGCCATTCTGCACATCTCCCCCTTCCCCCCACTCCCTGCTTCTTCCTCTTGCTAGTGCTGTTGTGTCTATAATTTTGTTGCTGCACACATAAATACATGTAAAGAATAAATGAGAATAGTTCCTTGATTCTTTTAGGTTTCAAAACTTCTCTCTTGGTTTCTTTTTAATTTTCCATATGAACCGTTTTTTTAATATTCAACAACACATAGAATTCAGAAGTGCAACGTATTCTATCAACACACTTTCTAGAACATTCTGTGCAGGTTAAAAGTTCATCAATTTTTTAAAACTTAACGATATTTTTTTGTAACGTTTTCTTGAATATTTAACGACACGTGCAGGTTAAAAGTTGACGATTGTTTTAAGTTCGAACAGTGCCTTCCAAATGGAGGTAGCAGGTGTGGTTGATCTGAGCAAATTTTATCCTTTGATATGTACTCCACGTTGAAACTGCTTTTTCTTAACCAATCACAAAGATGCTTTTCCACAAAACTAATGTGCACCCTACTTTTAAAAAAGAATGCTTTTCATGATATCTTTAGAGATAAGTTATAGATAGGAATTAGCATTTAAAAAACCTTTGAAATTCACTGAAAAAACCAAAGGTTTCATGTACGTTATAGTTAGGAATTGGCATTTAAAAAACCTTTGAAATTCACTGATAAAACCATAGGTTTCAGGCACGTTATAGTTAGGAATTAGCATTTAAAAAACCTTAGAAATTCACTGAAAAAACCATTGGTTTCAGGGGCGTTATAGTTAGCTGGACATTTCCCTCGTACAAAACCCTAGAAATTCCCCTGTTATATAACTCGCGCCCCCGCAATGCACTGCTGATGACGTCACATATTACATCACTCATGACATGGTCAGTGACATCACTGATGACATCACTGATGACATCTCAAATGACATCACTGATGACATCACTGATGACGTCATCCATGTGATAAATTACCGCATCTTCTCACACCCTAATATAACCTTTGATACACCGACTCAAAATTTCAGACTTCCATTCTCAAAACCATAGATACTCCAATACCAATAACTACATACCCACTTATTAACTCTTAGGTGTACATACAGCTCCACTCATTCACCTGTACAGTCACTCATACTTACAGTCAATACGTAAAAGACTATCATATGCATTTATACACCTATATAGACACTCACACACCACCAATCATCCATAGAGGTACTCTCACACCTAGTCAGTCATGCAAATAATCACACTCCTATTTACTCACCTATGCAGTTATACACACTCAAGTTCACTTACTCATAAAAATAGTACCACATTCTTACGCTCTTATACAATCATTGATACAAGCACACACTCATCCATACAGCCACTCTCACAATCACACACTCTCACATATACCCACTTATATACTCTTACACGCATATATACTGCCTTTCACATATGTAGTTAGTCACAAATGTACCACTGAGATATACATTCAATCCCTAACACACCCATACATACACTCACTCAACCATACAGTTCATCACAGATGCACTCTTAAAACCATGCACCCACTGAATCACCCACTCACACATCTAGACACAGAGTCACACACACCCTACCCACACAAACGCTCAGGCACCCATACAGATACTCAGACAACCAATCAATAACCCATATAGACACTCATATAGCTATTCACAAAACCATGCAGCCACTTATACACCAACACACAGACACATACAGACATTCACACAGTTTAGTCACTAGTCTGCAGTAAGATACATTTAATGACTCACTTATAGAGTCAGTTACGCAGCTGGAAAATCATCCATTCACACACTTGTACACCCACTTATTCTTCCACAGGCCTTTCCCTATATATATTAAACATATTAAAACTGTTCAGAAACACATACTCAATGGATGATGTTATCAGTGATGTCATCAGTGATGTCATTTGAGATGTCATCAGTGATGTCATCAGTGATGTCACTGACCATGTCATGAGTGATGTAATATGTGACGTCATCAGCAGTGCATTGCGGGGGCGCGAGTTATAGTTAGCTGAACTAACTATAACAGGGGAATTTCTAGGTTTTTGTACGAGGGAAATGTCCAGCTAACTATAACGCCCCTGAAACCTATGGTTTTTTCAGTGAATTTCTAAGGTTTTTTAAATGCTAATTCCTAACTATAACGTGCTTGAAACCTATGGTTTTTTCAGTGAATATATATATATATATATAGCAGTTTTATATAACACAATCTTGATTTGCCCAGAATCACATCATGCTGAACCAGGGCGAGGAATCAAATCTGGTCAGCCAGTTTTCCAGCGTTGGAAGCTCTAGCCATTAGGCCACTGTTGAAAAGTGTAGTGGTAAATATACATCTACAGGTCTCAATAAATTATTCCCGTGCCCAACCCTGAGTAGCTTGGCTGCGAGCAGGCAGGCTTAACTTAGGAGACAGGTCTGTAAAGCACTTAAAAACATCAATTCAGTAAATAATTAAGACACAACACAAAATAAAAATCCAATACCCATTTATAAAAAATAGGAAATATTTGTATCTTTAAAATTATACCAAAACAACAAAAATCCAATGTAAGGAACTGCAGATATGAATTTGTAAAGAATCAACACTTTCCAGCACTTTAGTCACTTTAGTCACCTTAGGGAGTTTTTTGCCAAAGTTGCTCCAAACATCTCCAAAGATCCGGAACTTCTTCCTGAAGTTCCTCTTGAGGGTCCAAATGGTCCAAAACAAAATCTAAGGGTCTTGGAGCTACACGCTGGTTGTGGAAAGGCTGGGACCACAATTCACACAATGCACCTAGCCAAAACTCTTAAAAGTCCACTGGATGAACTCCTGGCAGGCGACTCTTGGTGGAGTTGATGCTGGTGAGCTCTGTTAACCTGAGGCCTGCAGGGAGCCTACTCTTTATTCCTCTTGCAGCAAGATACTTGCAAAGGGCTGTAGTTCCTGATAATGCAGCAGGTGCAGTCGGTCAGAATGCAGTGCCTGATGATGCAAATCAAGTTTCGAGCTTGGCAATTCTTCTTCTCTTAGTTTCAGGCAGCAGAGCTCAGAGGCTCTGCCCCTCTCAGATACATAGTCA
This sequence comes from Triturus cristatus, assembly GCF_964204655.1. Classification (NCBI taxonomy): domain Eukaryota; kingdom Metazoa; phylum Chordata; class Amphibia; order Caudata; family Salamandridae; genus Triturus; species Triturus cristatus. Next base: position 801,725,943 of record NC_140591.1, read on the forward strand.
GTATTCTCTGGGGTCAAGCAGGAAGGTGCTCCTGTCCAATGAGGTGTGGGGCAACACCCCCAAGCATGACCACTTCCTCTAAAGTGTGGCACAATAGTCTCCCAGAGAGCACTAGTCTTCCAAAATGTAATACGGGTGAAGTCTCAGCAGAGGAGAAATAGCTAGCTAAACCAACCTCCAGTATGTCTCATTTCCATTGCTTCCATCTCCCTGACATCTGCAAATTCCTTCCTTAATCCTGCCATCTGGCTCAGTTATAGGAGATGGGGGAAGATGGGCCTGGCAATGCCTGCCTGTCCTATTGAAGCCCCATGGTTTAGACTCCTCCCCCCGCTCTGGCATTCCTCTTCAGCAGGGCTCTTTCCAAGACATTAGCCTCTTATCACTTTATCAAAGCAGCCTGGCTAATCCTGGTGCTCTGACCAATAAGGGCAGACCACTGGAAGGCTGAATTTCGCCTTACAGACAACAAAGTCTTATAACTTATTTTCTGTATTCTTAAAGATTAATTCAACAATAGCATATTGTTGAATTTATCAATACCATGCTCCTAAGTCCTTGAATGATATTTTTGTGAGTTCCTAGCGGTAGTTATGAGCTCGTAAACTAATGCAATGTTAACCTATGTAGCTGGGGATCTACAATGCGGAAAATTAAATGTCCAATTTCTCCAACATTAGGGCCTATAAAACATCTTTTATAAGGACCCTGCTACATGATTCTCCCCCCACCCCTGGGATACCTAGTGGAGGCTTTAGGGGTCCTAATATACACAAATTGTGTAGATCTTCACTCAACAGTGCTCCTAGCACAAACGTCCATTTTGGGAAGCACTTTACTACAATGTGGGAAGAGAAATGTGCAATTTCTATATCCCAAGGGCATATAAAAAATGGATTGGTGAGGGGAAATGTTTTTCTTCTTGATATGACGGTATTAACCCTGGGCAGTGAACTCTGCTCCGTTCGTGGAGTTTGCAGAGTTTTCGGACCCCACGCTCCGCGGAGCAGGCTGTGTCCCCAAATTCGCAGAGTGTAATTTTTTTCCTCACTCTCACTCGTCAACATCTAGTTGGCTATCGCAAGAGAGGAAAATCCACCTCCCGGTGAGATTTTTTCTTGCTCGCGCTCACCAAGGTCTAGATGGCAAGCGCAAGTGAGGAAAATCAACCTCCTGTTATGGCGAGATTTCTCAACAGTGGTGATAGGATTTCTCGATGTGAGTGGTCGCAGTAGGTTGCGACCAGTCATGTTGAGAATCCTTCCTTTTGCGTTAAGATTTTTTTGTCACTTAGCGGAGTTCCGCGTAGCAGAACTCTGCGAACTCCCACCAGGCTTAGACTGCATATCGAAACCAAGTGAAAGAAAACCAAGCAGCCTTATGCTCACATAACCAGAAATTCAGCAAAACAGCACATCTGGGTAACAGGCAAGTTATATCCTTTCATGGTTTTACGCAAGTAAGCTTCTTTCAAAACAATGACTGTCAGTCCTTGGACCTTGATATGTACCTGCAAAGACTGTGTCTCGACTGTGGTGTGCCGCAGAGATTGACACTCCAACCCTAAGGTATCAAATACTGCAGCTGCCCATAAACCCCAAATGATTGAAGTTTGAAGGAAAAATCTTGATGTTTCACTGTTGCATTTATGCCTTTCCTGTCCTAGACAATAGGCCCACCCACGTAAGTGGGGTTCTTCTTTCATTTGGAAATGTATTAGACTGCTGGGATATAGGATTTTTGGATTCCCGCATATTCAGGAAGTTTCAGACATAGACAGATGCAGAAATTCTGTGATTTTAGCCAAAGTTTGACATTTGCAGCACATTCTGGGTATGAAAATCTATTGGGAATCATACCTAACCACACCACCCAGGACTTAGTTTTTAAAAATGTCTGAGGTTGACAGGGTACCCTGGGTGCCTTCCAGGCACAGGCCTGTATTCTGCAGCCACCACATCCCAAGATTGACTCATGTGTGAAGGAAAATCTTGATGTTTCAACATTGTGATGGGCCCACCTCACAATTTAAATACCATTTTGATGAAGGAATGTGTAGAAACACTGGGTGTTAAGATTATTTCGGATCCAAGTACATGCTGGATATTTCCTACACAGAAATGTGTAGAAATTCAGTGATTTCATCCACAGGGTGATATTTGCACTGTATTCTGGATACAAAAGTAGTGAGATCTAGACAAGCCACACCACCAAGATCTCCCCCAACTGTGTAGCTGTTAGAAATGTCTAACCTTGGTAGGTTACCTTGGGCATCTGCCAACCCTAGGCCAAAATGTCATAACAACCCACTCAAAAATCTTGATGTTGCCATAGTGTGTTTTATGGCCATTCCTGTTCTGTATAGTAGACCCACTCAAAAATGTGGGGTACCACTATTATTGGGAGAAATGTGGGAGTGGAGAACACTAGAACTTTTATTATTATCTATTGAGTTTCTCTACATATTTGACTTCGAAATGTCAGTGTGCAAAAAATAACTTTTGTTAAAAGGCAAACATTATTATGGGTAACAACAAATTCAGAAAGGTACAAATGAAAGGTACAAATAATCCCTATTCCTAAACTCAGATTATTGGTGATATTTAAAAAAAAATGCATAGCTTTCCTTCATACCCTTTTTTCAATTCATTGAATTTTACCTAATAAATTGACACATTGTTAAAACACAATGAAAAATCATAATAAGCTACAGCTCTTGGAAATCACGTTGTTTTGGATATCTGAAAAACACTCCTTACTCCTGCAATTGAAAAAGTGTGATTGATAACGGTATAATGGAAATGTTGGAAAGGACATCTCACAGGTCCACTAAAAAGGAAGCAGGACTAATGTTTCTTACCATTGCAGACCTATGTTAGAAAAAAGTCTATAAGAAAAGAAGTCCAAGAGGTCCTGGCGATAAATAATTAAGGGCCAGATGTACGACCCTTGTAAATTGTGCCTCGCAATTTGTGCTTGATTGCGAGTCGCAAATTGCGAGGTGCAATTTACAATGTACTACAGTGTCAGAGACACTGATTGCAATTCCCAATGGGGTTGAAAAATGCGAGGCTCAGGAATATTAATGAACCACTCGCAATTTGCGACCCCTTTGGGAATGGCTGGCCCTCCCAGGGATGGTGGCCTGCTGGACTCAGCAGACCACCATGTCCGAGACTGCTTTTCAATGGGGCAGGCATTTTTTTTCAAATGCAGCCCATTTTCCTTAAAGGGAAATGGGATGCATTTAAAAAAAAATCTAAGACATTTTCATTTAATTTTTTAAGGGCAGGCAAAAAATATTTACCACTGCGTTTGCAAAGGGGAAATAAATGGAATAGTTGAACATCTTAGTAGCTCCCCTACAGATGTTCCCATTTTGGCCGGAGCACGCGTACCTGTTCTCATGTTCGCTGACGACACCCTAATTGTCTCACGAACCCCGAGCGGCCTGCAGAAGGCCGTCAATGCATTTGGAGAGTTTTGTCAACAACGTGGTCTTGAGATCAACACCTCAAGACAAAGTTCATGTCTCTGAACGGGGCAATTCCTTTAAGGGCAACATTTTTCTCGATGGTACACCCCTTGAACAGGTTGATTCCTTTGCCTATCTTGGAATTTTGTTACAGACTAATATGGGATGGAATTGTCACATGGATATGGCCATATTAAAATTCCACCAGCTTGCAGGTGCCCTATCCTCCAAACATAGGTCCTTCTCTAACAAGGCCAATCACACCTGCCCTTGAGGTGTATAAAATGAAAGTAGTTAACACAGCCATTTACGGATCTGAACTTTGGGGTTTTACCAACTTGAACCGCCTAGCTAAAGCGGAGAACACTTTTTTACGTAACCTGGTTGGTGTGCCCCAAAGCACCCCAACTGTCCCGCTCCTGTTGGATCTAGGTAGCAAAAACATCGCTGATCTAGCTAGGTTGCGACCACTATTGTATTGGAGACGTATTTGGACGACCCCTGAATTAACGCATTATGTACAGGGTTTGAAGGATGTGATCCAGGCTGATAAATTTCACAAAATTCAGTGGCTTAAAGAAATTAGGTCCCTTTTATTAAAGCTAGACCTGAGTACCCTATGGGATAAACCGGACCCTTCAATTTTCCCAACAAAAAGACACATGAAAGAAAAATATTGGGAAATGGTCCAGTTAGAATCCCATAGAGCTAATATGTCAACGAATTTAACCGGTCGGTTTTTAGTTCACAAATTACTTCCATTATGTGAACCATATTGAGACATTATTGAGAGGCCACTAGACCGGAAGTTATATTTTCAATTTAGAGTAGGTACTCTTTCGGTCAAGTCATTCACAAAAAAATGGTCTTCAACCTTGGATGATAGTTGTCATAATTGCTTAGATACGCCTGGATCTGTAGCTCATGTATTTTTTGCATGTCCTCTTTATGATGCCCCGCGTCGCAAATGGCTTAGACCTATCTGTCTTAGGTTAGCTACCCGAAGACATATTGAAGCACTAAGGATATTGGGGTCCGACTGTTCACCTGTCATAGCTGTGGCTGTAGCTAAATTCTTAAGTTGGACTTGGATAATACGTACTCGAACTTCCACCCAACCTGCTGCTAGTTAGTGTTCTACATGAGTTAAGTCTTTCCTTTTTCTGTGAATTTTAACCATCAATAATGTTTTAACCTTATTATCGACAGTAATCAATTGGATTTAATGGTTTCTTTTAAAAAAATGTGTGTCGATTGTTGTGAATTTTAGCTATGAATAATGTTTTAACTCTATTATCGACAGTAATCAATTGGATTTAATAGTTTTCTTAAAAAATGTGTGTGAATTGTCTTGTGATATTTATTCCGTTTGTGTTTAATGTATTGATGTGCTTTTAAGACTTACTGTCGAATAAAGCTTTTTGAAGTGAAGCAAAGGGGAAGAGGTCCCCTGGGGACCCTTCCCTTTTGCAAGTGCATTACCACCCTCTTGAAGAGGGTGGTAATTTGCGAGTGTTTTGCGACCACAATTGGAGTCTCAAAACATTCATATATGGCTTTGGGGTTGCATCTAGGAAGGGAACGCCCCTTCCTAATAGCGACTCAGAATTCCTAAATAGTGAGCCGCAAATAAATTGCAACTCGCTATTTAGGAATTGTACATGGCCCTGTGATATTTTGCAAGCGCAAACGGGTCGCAGACCTGTTTGCGCATGTGAAATAGGGTCTTACATCTGGCCCTAAGACAGCTATCAGGGGCGAACCTATAAAAAAAATGACTACAAGAGTCTGATACCTTTTTGTGGACTCCTTGCCACCCACCTCTAAACTATATTCTTCATCCCTGGATGCACTATTGGTAGACCAGATGAGGTTCAAGACTATGTGACCACTACTTTAACTGACACCTTGACACCTAGTTCTTACAACCATGCCCACACCTCAGCAAATTACCTGTCCCCCACAGTCACAACTTTCCTCCTTATTTAATTAGCCACTTATCCCCTGATCGTCCTGCCCTTTACTCTAACGTTTAATATTCAACTCCAGGGCTCATTCTTTAAACTGTCTTTGAAATACTGTATTCTGACACTGTTTATTTCTTGGCTGATGCTGCACTTCTCGTATGAGTGTAATCCAGTCCTGACAGATGATAACTTTAAATTTTGGACCCCTATCTACATCATTAGATGCAACATTTTAAATGAGAGATCCCCTCCTGACTACCCAGTAAGGCCTTAATACCTTGATTCTGTCCATCTCAGGACCGATCCCATTAAGTCTCTCACGTATACCAACCTTCACCCTCCTTTTGTATCCTCTGCACCCAGAGCGGCGGCACTCCAGGAACAGCATACTGGAACAGCTCCCTTACCATGTTGTAATGCATTAAACTTGCACACACAGCTTAATGTGCATTCCCTCTGGACTTTATTGACACTGGTCCAATGCACAGCCCACAAGCTCACCTCCACATCCTCATCCACTTCAAATGCCCTTCAAAAATAAATTCCTTGCTCAAACACCTAATCAAATGTAACCTTCACTCACAAAAATATCTTATCCTTCCAAACTCAACAAAACATGCCACTAAAAATATTCAACACTGGTTAATGATAGAATTTCCAGAAACACTCTTTGTTGACCAATACAACAGCAGTCGAAATGGTTATCTCAAAACTAATCTTTCCTTCTATACAGGCCACACCAGATCTTGGAATTCCACCTTCAGCATGAAGCTTAGAGTACCTCACTTCAAGGAAATCCTCCATGACAAAGGGTTAACCGTAAACACATCCTCAATCTGGCCCGATAATATAACCATTTCCATCTAAAATAAAGGGCAGATAATGGTCCATTTCTCTGACAACATGCTGACCCAATTTCCTCTCCGCTTCCAGAAGCTCCTTCAAGCCCAGAAAGTAACTCTCTCAAACAATCCTAAATGCAGCACATCCACTTCTCCATGGACAACTGATGCCCCCTTTTAAGTTCTTACTCCAAATACTAACTTACAATGTTTCCAGTGATGAATGGCCCCTATCCCCATCTAGAGCTATTTCTTACCCATACCCTGTATCTACCACACTTCTGCAGCACTGCTCTTCTTCATTCCACCCTCCTTAACACCCCATCCCGAACTCAAAACAGCACATACTCACTGGAGCACCCCTCAAATATCCCACCCACATGAACCCAGCTCCCATGCTCTCCCCTGCACCTCAGACGTGCACTCCCTCACAAACCCTCCTGTCCTACTCCCCTCAATGAGCATGCAACACATTGAGGATAAAACAACTCCCTCCACTGCAAACTTGAATAACTTTCTGAAAAGCTTATAGTCTTAGCCAATCTCTTCTCCACTTTTAAACTCTACAAAGAAAACATCTGCAGCAAATGAGGACCAAAGTTCCAAATGCTTTACCTCTGTCACTGAAGCCACCCCACACACAATCAGAAATGCTTGTCCCAGCAGAGCCTTGCACGTTCTCATTGGCAGTTCCATCAATGACCTTCTCTCATAAAACTTTGGGCTCCAAACTCCCTCTTCTGCCCCTCGGCTCCCCATCATCACCAGGAACCATTGCCCTCTTCATCGTTACAAGACAGTGAATCACAGGAACCTCATTCAAATCCTGATCCATTTATCGACTGTCTCCAATGCCAAATCCTCCTATCTTAGATGCCTACTCCACAACAGCAGATCAGCCCGCAAAAAACTTTTTGAGATAGAAGACATGATCAGCTCACAAAATCTATACCTAATATTACTTACTGAAACCTGGCTTACAAACACATTATAATCCAAATTGGACCTCCCCATCCCTCCTGGTTAAGATATTGCATACATAAACAGACAAGGAATACCTCGAGTGGGGGGAGCTGCAGCTATCCACAAAACATTAATCCAATAAGTCCCTAAAAAACTTGTAACAGTCAATCTTCCAATACATTTCAGTTGAAGTTAAAATGGCAGAACTGAAACCCACAATAATTCACAAACTCTTCCATGCTCCAAAAGAAAACTCTTTATTTGAGAGAAAAATGATTGCATTGCTGGAACCATCTGCTCCTATTCAACCAATACTGTTCTTAGAGACTTAAATCTCCATTAGGGAAATAGGCTCCATCCATTGTTTCTCAAGTTCAATTATTCTTAACCAACAACAAACTGGAGCAAGCCCTACTCGCTTGAAAGGAAACATATATAAATGGATAACCTCGAGAAGAAGAAATGTCAAACAGACCCTCATGACTCTGTTGGCTGGTCGGACCACTTTCTGATACCCTTCAAATTCCTATGCACAAAATCGACATGCTGAGGCTAAGAGAAACACCCTTAAGGTTCAATCAGAAACTTCAATGAAATAGCCTGCCTTCCCTTGAAAACAGAATCTCCATGAACCTGAGGATAGTCCTGGCTAACAATAACTCTAACAGAACACGATCCACCCTCAAATTGGCCTTGCTAGTGGTAGCAAGTGAACTGCCCCCCCCCCCCCCGAATAAAAGCTAAGGGCAAATAAAAAGAGGAACTGGTTCTCCAAAGACCACCTCAAAGAAAGAAGTGCCCCCATACTAACTGAATTGGCATGGTGGTAAAGTCAATCAAAACCAAATCTCTTCATGCTGCGCAATAAATGCAAAGCATATAAAAAACACATCTTGGAAGCAAAGGCCAACTCACTTATAGGTTAAACCAACACTTTAAAAAAGAAAACCGAGAAAACCATTTAAACTCTGCAAAAATCTTACCACTCCTCAGTCACCTGCTATCATTCTTGACTCCAAAACGAAGTCTCTAAATTCTGTGACTCCAAAATAAAAACACTTATGCGTTCTTTGAATTCGACATTTGGCCAGCCCCTAATAGAACAATTAGCCAGCAAGTCTTTTTTGAGATGGTCAATGTTCAAGAAAGTAACATACTCTGATGTAATTTCAACAATCTTCAGCTTTAACCTTTCCTACCACTTTTAGGGCCTACCGTGGCCAAAATACTCAAAGAAATCACCTTTGCCTACACTCCTCTCCTAACCAGACTAATAAGTGACTATATTTCTGAAGGGATTGCACATGATGATCTCAAAATAGGTCAAATCACCCCTTTCTCAAAAAGAAGAACCAATGCTGATCTAGAAGATCTGAACAATTTTCTGCCAGCATCTAATCTTCCATTCATTGCTAAAGTCAGGAAAAGGTGTGTGGAGAAACAAATGCACAATTTAATTGAAGAAAACAATCTGCTTGACCCACTGAATTCAGAATCGGTTTCAGCACAGAATCATCTATGCAACACAGAATAAAGTACCCACTCACATTTTTAGATAAGAGGAGTATGTTGTGCTTGTTATACAAGTTTTCTTAATAGCATTTGACTCAGTCAGCAAGGTCTCGCTGCTAAAAATGAATGAGCAAATAGTACTAGAAGGCCTGACACTAGCATGGTTCATATCATACCTCTCTATCCACTCTCAACATTTAAAGTGGCTAATGACAAATCAACACCCTCTCCACTTGAATAAGAAGTGCCCCTAGGCTCCATCCTCTCACCCATCCATTTCAATTTATTCATGGAACCCCAAACCTTTCTCTTAAATAAATCCAATATCTCATTCCACTTCTATTTGGATGACCCCAAGCTATACTTGAGGTTATCTTCCACACTACACTGGGAACAGTGTTAAAGGAATTACAAACAAGGAACAACCCAATAGCATGTCAAACTAAACTTATAGAAAACTAAACTCCATTGGATCTCACGTCTTCACACTAGTACCCCTTTTTAAACATTCTGAACAGTAAGCTCACAATTGTTGAGACAGCAAAATCCATGGGTTTCATCTTGGACAAGAATATAAATCTTCAGGCCCACATCAATGCCGTAATAAGGAGTACACAACTCCAAACCTGACTCCTACTAATAGTCAAACCCTTCATTCCCACTGACGACTTCAAGACTGTAGTGTAATCGCTAGTATTCTCAAAATTTGACTAGGTACACAGTCTTCGAACCAGAATTCATCACAAAACACACCCTCCTCATCTAGGAGCAGCACTCATCCCAATGGCGCACCTGGTATCAATATTCAAGATCAGATTACACCCATACTGATCACCCTTACTCTGCTTCCTATCAAAGTCAGAAGTCAATTCAAACTTGCCTATATACCCATAAAGCCTTATACAGTGGAACTCTGACCTGCATAGCCTGTAAACATTATTTTAGAGGAATACTGAACGCTTAGACGTGTGAACCCCCTACATCATGAAATGAAATCTTTCACAGTGAGCCAATCCTTCTAAGGCAGCAGACCTAAGATCTGGAATGCCATCCCAGCAATCATAAAAAACAGCCCTTTCTACGCCACATTCAGAAAAAAAACCTTCCTCTTAATTCAATACCCTCAGTCGTAAACTACTGAGATACAAACCTTCCACATGACCGAAGAAAAACCCTGACACAAGAGGGAGCTGGTCCAGTCTTTCAAGCTCCTCTCAATTCACAAACAGCAGATCCAGTCCTCTTCTGATCCTCTGCAGAGCCAAGAAGTAGTCTAAGTGGATGCCTGAAGGTGCCACATTTATACCAGAACTAGCTAGAGGGTGGGAATGACTCCCGGGCATGTCCTAAACAATGGGCTAAAAGTTCCTGGGGCTAACCCTACCCATTTTGGCCATATGTTTATGATGGGGGCCTTCTGCCACATAAAATTGTGGCTCTGAGGGCTGGTGGTGCGTGTGGGGAGTGTACTATAATAATCCAAGTATTTCACATCTAATGCTGAAATCCAGTTTAAGACAGCCTCTGTACCCACAATTAACCAAGAGACAGAGGTTTGGTATGACGAAAGCAAGATTCTTCCTGCCACAATGAAAAATAGGTTTTCAGTTCTAGTCACTGTAAGAACAAGTTAACATTACATTTCTACGTGTTCTACTTTTAAATACTAGACACCCTATTTTGGGGGCTACAATGCCTTTATAGGGGTGACTTATGAATATATAAAAGGGACGCCCTGACCTGTCAAAAGTGTTTATTTTGACAGGTTGAATTACAGTTTTTACACTGCTACAGTCAGCCTACACACGGTAGGCCTGCAGCCATGTTTGCACGACCACCATAGTGGATGGCACAATATGTGCTGCAGCCCACTAGTGACATTTAATGTCCAGGCCCTGGCTACAACTTGTACTATGTAGTATACTAGTGACATATAGGTAATTTAAATATCCAAATTTGAATAAATGCCAATTTGACTATGCTAAACGAGGGAGCACAGGCACTTTATTAATGGCTAGCATGGGTAAAGTAAAGAGAGTTCTAAAGCCAGCAAAAATATTGGGTCCAGGAAAAGGGTGAAAAATCCAGCATGATGACGCAGAAAAGGCAGTTTTCTTGCAGGCGCATTTCAGCTATTTTCTTGGTCCACTCCCGAGAAAACCACAATCACTGGCTCCTTTATAATAACCAGCATGAGGGAAAAAGTACATACGCTTGGCCTGGATTATTTTGTCAAAAAATGTTATGAAGTCTTCAGCAGTATCTGCCCCAAATATATAAAAGGCCCATCACCTCGGGTGAAAATCCTAGTAGTGAAAAAGGCTAATTGACAACATATAATATTAGCAACATGAATATAAACAAATTAAACATGAGGCATGACAATCCACAACTTTCAAACCACACATACATGGTGAAGGGTTGGCCATGTTTCCCACTGACCCTCCTGTGCCATGGGGAGAGCCTGGACTTCCACGTAGATGGCTTGCAGGATACCCTCGGTACACCCTATGCCCTCAACCATGTGCAGTGGCAGAGGTTCTTCCGGCATGTGAGCATTTTGTTTTGCTCTTCAGGTGTGAACACCTCCTGCACTGCAACATGTGCCAATATTCTGTCACTTACACAATGGTATTTCAGGTCACTCATAAGCATGAGGGTACTTCTGGAGAAGACACTCTTAATGAATTCCAAGTCCTTTTGGAAAGAACTGGCGGCAATCTTATATGGATCCTCAGTAATGTAGGGTATTTCTGAATTAAAAGGAGCAGCAGGATGGAAGAGGATTGTGTGGTGGTCTTTGGATGGCACAGGAATGACCCACTTCCAGTTACTATATGTCAAAGGCTTTTTGTCATGGTTGGCAGATAACACAGCTCTGACTATCGAGTCCTCCGATTCCACTACATCGCAGAGGTGCAGAATTCTACTATGTTGGCAAATTAAATAGGTCTACATAGAAATAGAAGGGGAAAAAGTGCCCGAGTTGTGAAAGTGGTCCTTGTAGTATATGAAAAAAACTTCAAGGTCATGGTGTTATGTGAAATATAAGTATATGCATGTAACAATTAAGATGTGTAGATGTAATACTGAATGTGTTATTTGTTTTATTGGTACATTCCATTTGGGGTGTTACGAGATGAGTTGTACTTGCATGTGTGTATGAATATCTAATGTAGTTGTAAGAAGGAATATTTGGATGAATAGGTGAGTGATATGTTAGTGGATGCACAAACTATTGAGACTTGCAAGTTTGGATGTGACTTTGTGGTATATCAACAGTCCTGTTTCAAGATGGTATATATGGACAGTGATATAGTCCGTGACTCATCATTAACTTGACACTGTCCAAGCACAGCAACGAAGCAAGCAAACAAGCAAATCAGGTATATTGTGAGGCTCTAGTTGGTCATGAACCTGCAGACCCTGCCCTCTGTTCGGTGTCTCATCTTAGAAACCTGATTAGGACTTTAGTTTAGAGATATGGGCTCTGTGTAAGCCCTGTCATGTGGTTATGTTGGGAACCAAGCAACAGGTTGCAATGGTCTGTCACACTACTTCTGGAGATTACTGAAGCTCCTCCCTCTCCCAATATTTATTTGCGAGTGGAAGATGCCAAAAGTGTGGTCAGTGATGGCTCACATATGTATGCGTGCTCTATCATTTCTTTGTTGATGTTGTGTTGTTGGACATCAGAAAATGGTGATGAAAATGGGTGAAAAGGCTTAGCTAGCTTCACAAAGACGTGATATTTATTAGCAGCAATGATGAGCATGGCAACAAAGATTTTCACCAACGTGGTGATTGATTGTTTGTTTGTGTGGCTCCCCTTTTTATGTGGGTAGTCTGTGAGAGATTGGTTGATGTGTTATTGGTTTTACCTGTGGGTCAGTTTGGCGAAGTCGTGACTGTTCACTCCACTCTTTGCAGTAGCAGTTGTGTTGGTTGCGATTGAAGCCTTATTGCAATATGTATTGTCTGCTAATTGTAGCTTTATTTACTGTTGTGTGCCTGTGTATTTTATGTTTTAAAAAGAACATTTTCTTTTTTGACAAATTTTGTCACACTTTTCCCTTTTCTTTTCCTATTTGTCTATATGTGGTTATAGTGCTATACTGCTCTTCAGTGATTTCCATGAGAGTGGTTTGCAGTGTCATTGATTGGTCACGTGTGATGTGTCACTTACTCCACGGCCTGGTTGGAGTAAATTTGAGCATTTTTGGCTAGTTGTACTACTGAGTAAATGCGGGTGTAACTTTGGTGAATAGCCAATGATCTTTATGTGGGTGTTTTAGTAATTGTTTTTGCCTCTTTAAATCCTACTTAATTTTCAGTTAACTTTACCCATTTTGTATTATACATTCCCCATTTTCCCTTTAACTCCACCATGTGGATTTCTCTGCACATTAGGCACAGAGCAGGTGTAGACTGTCATATCCACTTGGAGGTTAGTGAATAGCAGCATGAGTATGTAAAGTAGCCACTCTAGAGTACTACTTCTTGTACTCAAAAATGCTTTCTTGAATAGGCCCTTTGGGGTCTTTGCTTTGTCGCCAAGCCTTCATTTTGTGCTGCGACTAGCATTCTGTCCTCCATCCATGCTCAAAACACTGTATTTGGTCTTGTTTGTAGAATCCTGTCGAATTATTATTAAAGAGGTGGGATTTTGTTTCCAAACCCCACCAAACTGCTTATGAATGCAATGGGTGGAGACCTGCGAGGATAATAGACCTCTGTTCCTGCTGTCATGAATATAAAGAATGCTTGCTTTTTAACTCCAGCTCCTATCACTTAAACAGACAGTGACAACAATCAAAACCTGAAACAAGCATTCAGAACATTCACAAAGTAGAAGCTCTTCCTGCTTTGCAGTTGTAATCCTACAATTCTGCAAATCCATGGCTTTGTGATCACAAAAAAGGCTTAGTATGTTATGCCCTTGTTTCATTCAACACTTCCTGCCCATCCCTAAGTTAGTTAAAAAAATTCTCCATAGTCTACTTTGATGGTGTAAATGCTCACAAAAGGCAAATTTGTAATGGCAAAGCATGGACATGTGATTGCAGTGCGTTTGAAACAAAATTAGTGGTTTGGATCGTATGATTATTTTTGTTTAGGATGCAAACATACCTGTGCCCCAACAGTTTCCTTCCACTGTGTGCTACACAATATTGTCTCCATTCACACTGTTACCCAATGAGGAGCCGATATAACTTGGTGTAAGACAAATAGAGCTTGATACCCTACAAAGAGTTGGTTTCAAGCTTTGGTGAAGAGGAAGATCTGCACAGTGGATGTCCAGTTATATAAACCTCCCCAAAACATTTACGGCAGACTCAGAAGCTTCTTTTTTTTCTCTTTGGTTGCGAGAGGGGAGTGGTGGAGGGTCTAATTGGTTTTTAGACCAGTGTTTCTGTAGTGATTACACTGAAGCAGGTAAGTGTAAGAGCACTATGTTTAATGACCGTTCATCTCCACAGCTTCCAGAGACTCACATCAACAACCCTTGGCATTCAAATAACAACATTCTGTAACCAAGGGAATGACATAATAAAGGACAGCATGGTTTACACACTGTCTACTACAGTTTACAAAAATGTAGATTTTGATTCACTGGTGGGTTGCAAGTCAATTTCTGGAGAGTAGCAAATTAGAAATAAAGAAGGTTGCTTTTACATTATGTTTTATCTTGACATTTGTTTTGTGATTCAAAGACAGAGGTCACATGTCATACTAGGTCATCTAACAAATTGTTCCTTATTCTTTTAACATGGGGATTGGTGTTAACTTTTCTTTCTTTGACTGCAAAGTGAGAGGAATGTTTGTAGTGAACTATGTGACTATCTTGCTGGGGTATAGGGAGTGGGAAAGGAAAGGCTGTACCACTCTCGCTGAATACATTTCTACAAACTAGGGTTTTTCATAATCCCTATGACTTCAGTGATGTAACACTATTGTCAGGAACCCACTCTTTAAAAATGGTTCCAGCACCAGCACCATTGGTGCAAGGGTGCTGAACTATGTCCCTAAGTCCAGTTGTATAACAAACCCTTGCAAGTATTTCCAAGCAAGACTCCGGATAAACCATCCAGTAATTTTTGCTGCTTTTTTATTTCACAATCCCAATTTAATCATCTTATTTGTATATGACGTTCACACATAAATTGAGAAATATAGATGTGCCCTAACAGCTAGAGCTGCTGAGTTTGGATCAGAGAAAACAGGTTTGCATTCCGGTACTGGCTCTGGGCAAGTCACTTAATTACCTGTGCTTTATATGAAATGGATCTTATGTAATATGATCAGATGCTCATATAAAGTGCTTCCAAGCTCTTGGGCAGTGTTTGTGCTATAAAAAAAAAAGCAAAATATATATATAATTTATGAGGTACTTGAGCATTAAAGGATATTGTTTTGACATATACTTGGTGCTCCCTCGTGTCTGGACAAAGCTAAACCTCTCTGAAGATCTGTAATGACAGCGAAAGGCTTGTCACGAGTGGCTTTTATTTATTCCTGGTTAACTTCGATGGTATTTTACCAATCCAATGGCAGCTTTCAACAATGAAGCCACTCCAATTTATAACATGTTCCACTCTACGCTACGCTACTTCAATGTATGCCACTCCACTCTATGCTAATCAGCTATACTCTACTCCACTCTGTACCATTCCACTGTACACCACTCCGCTCTACCCTATTCCATTCTATGCCACTCCACTGTATGATATTCCATTGTATGGTATTCCACTGTATGCTACTCCACTTTACGGTAATCCAATTTAAACCACAGCAGTGTTCGCCACTTCAGTCTACGTCGCTTCACTGTACGCCCCTCTCTTCCACTCTATGTAACTCCGCTCTATAAAAGTCTAATACACTTTATGGCACTCTATTCCTCTCTACTCAACTCTATCCTCTTACACTCCACTGTCCAGCTCTATGCTCCACTCTATGTCCAAATACTCCATTGTACAACAGTCTGTTCCACTATACAGCACTTTTCAACACTTTAAGACACAGCACTCCACTCTCCTGTAGAAGACCCCAATTCAATGTATAGGTGTTTACTTCCTACCCTACAGCCCTACTCTCCACTCCATGCCACTCTACTCTAAGACACACCAATACACTCTATTATACTTTGCTCCACATGACAACACACCTCTCCACTTGACTCCACAGTACGAGACTTCACCTCACTCTATGCTACTGTACAACAATCCGCTCTACGCAGCCCACTGTTTGACTCACTACTGTACTCTATGCAACTCCACTCTATGCCACTCTATGCCATTGTACTCTATACCACTGCATGCCACTCTACTCTATGAGTAGAGTGTCGTACAGTTCAGTGTTGTTGAGTGCAGTGTGATAAAGTTGAGTGGTAGAGAATCTTGCACAGTGTAGTGCCGGACATTGGAGTGTTATTATTAGTGCATTGTAGAGTGATGATTTATAGTTAGTGTTGTCTGGTTAGCGCGATGAAAAGAGTCTGTAACAAGGTGCGCGACATATAATAAGTTAATCTTGGTGGATAAATTATAATTGAAAGCTATAACTATTGCTTTAGAATTTTCAAAGTTTGTGTAGTTCAAGTTTGGTTTGTATAGGGAATAAATGGTTTTCAAAACTATAACTAAGCCTTAAGCTTTAGTTTTTTCACCTACATGAAGTAGGAGAGGAGTTGGCCTAACGGCTAGGGCGCTCGACCTCTGAACTGGGTTGGAGTCTCGGTAATGACACTGAACATCCTGTGATTCTGGGCAAACCACTTAATCTCCCCATGCCTAACAAAAAATGAATGTGTGTCCTCATGTAACGTAACTGGTGCTATGTAAAGCGCTCTGATATCTGATTGGATTCGGGTCAAGTTTGCGCTATATAAAACTTTGCAAAAAAAAAAGTAAATAGAGCACAGTTCAACTCTTTGTTTTATGCTTTGACAAAGACCTTAGTGGTCGAAATGCGTCAGCTGAAATAAACTTGTAAGGAATCACCCTGGAGTGCATGCGTTCTTGCTAGCGCGGCAGCGCGAACAGTTTCATATATATATATATATATATATATTCACTGAAAAAAACATAGGTTTTAGGGGTGTTATAGTTAGCTGGACATTTCACTTGTACTAAACCATTGAAATTCCCCCGTTATAGTTAGTTCAGCTAACCATAACTCGCGCGCCTGCAATGCAGTGCTGATGACGTCACATATTACATCACTCATGACATCACTGATTACATCTCAAATGACATCACTGATGACATCACTGATGACATCATCCAGTGAATGTGTGTTTTTCTGAAAATCAAATATATTTTATACATGTATATCTCAAGGTCAATGGAAGAATAAATGGGTATATGAGTGTCATAATGGATGAATTTATTTTGGGAAAATTAATTCTATAACTGACTGATTAAGTGTATCTTAGTGAATACATGGGTTAGTAGGTAATCCTTAAATATGTAAATATCTGTATCAGTCTCTAATTTGTGCATAAGTGGCTGCATGGGTTGGTGAGTAGCTACATAATTGTCTACCTAGGTTATTAGTTGGTTTTTTGAGTATCAGTATGAGTGTCTGAGTGTCTGTATGGTTCGTTGGGGGTATTACATAGTGCATAGATGCATGAATGAGTGACTCACTGTTTGTATGTGTTGAAGACAGCATGTGTACAGCAATGTATGGGTGAATGAGTGTGTGTATTGGTGTGTTAGTGAGTGAATGACTGTCTCAATAGTGTCTTTATGAGTAACTACATATGTTTAAACTAGTATCTGTGAGTAGTTGTGTATATAAGTGAGTATATGTGAGAGTGAGAGATTGGAAGAGTTCCTGTATAAATTATTCTGTGTTTTTATAAGTGATTGCTTAAGCGAGTAAGTATGTGTAAGTTTCTGTAGAAGTAAGTGTGGTGGTGTGTATAACTGTATATATGCAATTTAATGGATGTTTGATACTTTGTTTGCATGTGTGACTATGTGTCTGAGTAACCCTATGGATGAGTGTCACTGTGTAACAGGATGTATAGGTGTATAAGTACATATGATGAGTGAGTACATGTATGAGTGACTGTTTAGGACTGTTGGTGAATGAGTGGATATGTGTGTAGATCTTGGAATTACTGAATTGTTGTGCTGTAAGTGGTATTGCTATGTCCATTCATTTGAAAATGTTAGTTTCTATTTTTGAGTGTGTGTATCAAAGGTTCTATTTTGCTGAGAGGAGGTCTGCCACTCTATCACAAGGATGATGTCATCAGTGATGTCATCAGTGATGTCATTTGAGATGTCATGAGTGATGTCATGAGTGATGTCACTGACCATGTCATGAGTGATGTAATATGTGACGTCATCAGCAGTGCATTGCGGGCGCGCGAGTTATAGTAAGCTGAACTAACTATAATGGGGGAATTTCAATGGTTTCGTACAAGTAAAATGTCCGGCTAACTATAACACCCCTAAAACCTACGGTTTTTCAGTGAATTTCTAAGGTTTTTTAAATGCTAATTCCTAACTATAACGTGCCTGAAACCTATGGTTTTTTCAGTGAATTTCAAAGGTTTTGTAAATGGCCATTTTTAAATGTATTAATTGTTATATTGATTTTTTTGATATTGATTTCCTACATTTTTTTAAACTTTATTTTTAGATTTTTTATTTTTTAAATTACATTATAATTATTTTATACATTACAGTACAAAATATACTTTCTCAGAACGAATTACTTTAGTATAAATACTTTGCAACTAGGCAATAGACTTTTAAGTACAGTAGTTACAGTTGTTGCAATGGGCAACACAATTTGAAATACAATGCAACATTGAGCTCAATGGGAATTTCTAGTTAAATGCAAATAGTTACTTTATGGATTACTTTTCTAACCACAGGACTGGATCCTGGATTCAGTCCTGGGACATCTCCTGTAAACAGTAGAGTAAAAGCGTTATGGTTACAGTAGTGATTTTTAAGGAATATTATTGTATTTCAAAAGTTGACACTTAGAAACTTTTTCACATCGAATCATCAATGTTATCCTATGGGAAGAAATTCACTTACCAGATAAGTAGTGTTATTGTTACTTTATCTTACTCAGTGGTGGATCCTGGATGCAGCACTGGTGCATCTTCTGTAACCAGTTGAAAGAATGCGTTTAAGTCATACAGGCGATTTTTAAGGAATATTTGTAGTTTGTGAAAATCGACACTTAGAAACTTTTCTGGTGAAAACCACACAATGGATTCCTATGGAAGGAAATACAAGTTACTGGTAAGTACGGTTAGAATTACTTTTCAGGGTCAGTGCTGGGCTAAAAGATGCAGCACTGGGTTCTCTCCTGATAACAGGTGAGTAAATCGGAATTCGTTCTTCGGATGATTTTAGGTGAAAATTTTAAAGTTCCAAAACTCCACACTCAGAAGAATTTCCAAGTTAAACCAGTCATTGTTAGCCTATGGAAGGAAATTTAAGTTACTGGTAAGTATGGTTAGAATTACTTTTCAGGATCAGTACTGGGCTCAAAGATGCAGCACTGAGGTCTCTCCTTATAACGGGTGAGTAAATCTGAATTCGTAGTACATCTAGTAAGCGCCACAGAGCTGCGTAGCAGAGAGATGTCAAAAGGGGCATGGCCTGCACCACCTCTCTGCAACGCAGCGCAGTGGCGCTTCCTGGAAGCACCTGGTGGGCTACTTGGCCCCCATGGTCCCTCAGGTTTAACGTGGACTTTTTTCCCTAACTTA
This sequence comes from Triturus cristatus, assembly GCF_964204655.1. Classification (NCBI taxonomy): domain Eukaryota; kingdom Metazoa; phylum Chordata; class Amphibia; order Caudata; family Salamandridae; genus Triturus; species Triturus cristatus. The sequence continues at coordinate 801,745,446 of NC_140591.1, forward strand.
AAACGCGCCACAGGGCGTGTTTGCACACATCACGTAAGACCCCATCCCCTCGCTTCACCACTGTGTAAACGCGCCCTGTCACCGTTCTTAGTTGAGAGATTAAGTCCCCTTCAATCCTAAGGGTCCCTAGGGTCAAACTAGCCCACTAGGTACCTCCAGTAAGCGCCACAGAGCTGTGTTGCAGAGAGGGTAAAAAGGGGCGTGGCCTCTGAACACCTGTCTGCAATGCAGCTCCCTGGCGCATACTGGAGGTACCTGGTGGGCTAGTTGGCCCCCAGGGACCCCTCAAGATTGAAGAGGAATTAATTTCTCAACTTAAAACGCACCACAGGGCACATTTGCACAATAGTAAAGGAAGGGGGCGGGGCCTGAGGTGACAAGTGTGCAAACACGCCCTGTGGCGCGTTTTAAAATGGGGAATTAATTCCTCTTCAATCCTGAGGTGCCCTGGGGGCCAACTACTCAGCAGGTACCTCCAGTATGCGCCAGGAAGCTGCCTTGCAGAGAGGTGTAAAAAGGGGCATGGCCTCTGAACACCTGTCTGCAACGCAGCTCCCTGGCGCATACTGGAGATACCTGTTGGGCTATTTGGCCCTCAGGGACCCTCAGTATTGAAAGAGTATTAATTCCCCAACTTAAAACGCACCACGGGGCGCGTTTGCACAGTGGTGAAGGGAGGGGGTGGGGCCTGAGTTCACATGTGTGCAAACACGCCCTCTGGTGCGTTTTAAGTTAGAGAATTAATTCCTCCTCAATTCTGTGGGACCCAACTAGCCCATCAGGTACCTCCAGTATGCGCCAAGAGGCTGCGTTGCAGACAGGTGTTCAGATGCCACGCCCCTTTTTACAACACTCTGCAACTCAGCTCCGTGGTGCTTACTGGAGGTACCTGATGGGCTAGTTGGCCCCCAGGGACCCTCAGTATTGACAAGGAATTAATTCTGCAACTTAAACCACGCCACAGGGCGTGTTTGCACACATGTGAACTCAGGCACCGCCCCCTCCCTTCACCACCGTGCAAACATGCCCCATGGCACGGTTTAAGTTGGGGGATTAACTCCCCTTGAATACTGAGGGTCCCTGGAGTGCAACTAGCCCACCAGCTATGTCCAGTAAGAGCAACAGAGCTGCGTTGCAGAGAGGTGGAAAAAGGGGCATGGCCTGGGCCACCTCTCTGCAACGCAGCTCCCTGGTGCATACTGGAGGTACCTGGTGGGCTAGTTGGCCCCCAGGGACCCCCGGTATTCAAGGGGAATTTGTTCCCCCTCTGCAAACGCGCCAGGGGGTGCGTTTGTAGAGTGGTGCAATGAGGGGGCATGGCCTCCCTCCGAGCTCCCTTTTTTAAATTTTTTTTTTTTTAAGAAGTGGGGCTGTGTAGCCCCCCCTTCTTTTTCTAATGTTTTGGCCCTGGGGACCCTATCCCCCAGGGCCTGCCCCCTAATTAATTTTTTTAAGACAAAAAATCGGGAAGGGGGCCACGTGGCCCCCTCCCAAGGCCATAATCTGACCCGGGGACCCCATCCCCCGGGGCATGGGCCTTTTTTTATGTATTTTTTTGTTTGGAGGGCAGCTGCCTTGCCCCCCTCCTGTGGTCACTTATGGCCCCGGGGACCCCATCCCCTGGGGCCGGCCCTGTTTTTATTTATTTAAAATAAAAAATCATTTTGGGGAGGGGGGGCGTGTGGCCCCCCTCCCGGCACACTTATGGCCCCGGGGACCCCATTCCCCCGGGGCTGGCCCACTCTGTTGGGGACCATGGGGTGTCCCCAATCCCCCCACGGTCCCAGCTGGCTCCCCGCATCCTGCGGGAGCCGGCATTGCTTTTCCACATGGGGAGAAGCTAACATGCTGCTCCCCATGTGGAAAAGCAATCTGCTTTGCTATTTGGAAGAGAGAGCAGGTTTACTGCTCTCTCTTCCAAATAGCAGGGCATTTTGCAATGACAGGGTGGGAGCCGCGAGGCTCCCGCCCTGTCATTGCAAATGGCAGTGTCGCGGGGGTGGGCACCCCAGGACACTGCAGGAGCCGGCCCTGGGGGGTGGCAGTCCCCAGGGTCTGTACAAGGCTCCAGGAGGGGGGCCGTGCAGCGCCCTCCCACATGTGTAAGAAGCCCCAGGGGGTGGCGGTCCCCAGGGCTGGGGGGCCTCCGAGCACCCCACACCAAATTTTAAGTAGCTCGGGGGGTGGTCTGGGGGGGCCTGAGAGCCCCCACCCAATTTTAATAAGCCCCGGGGGGTGGCAGTCCCTGGGGCTGGGGGGGCCTGAGAGCCCCCCATGCATAATTTACAAATGACCCAGGGGTGGTGGTCCCTCTGGGCCCCCCTCTACATAAATGACTATTGCCCCTGGGATTTGGCCCCCCCGGGGCTAAATACCTAACAAGCACGGGAGTCCGCGCTTAATTTTTTTTTTATGGGCAGGATCCTCCCGTTTAAAAAACGTGGGACCCCCTGGGCAGGCCTAGGGGATCAGGGTGCCCCCTTTTCGCGTTTTGCGAGGTTTTTTGGGGGGTTTCTTGTGCCTCGATTCTAACGAGGCACAAGATGGCTTCCAACACTTCCTGATTTGGAGTGTTGACAGCCAATTAGAAAGCAGCTCGTGCACGGCAGGGTGCGCACTGGGTGCGCATACGGTATGCGGATCCTCCGAGGCCATAGATATATATATACTTTTAAATGTCATATTCTCAGGAACTACTGAATGAATTTACACCATTTAAGCAAAAGGCACGAGTCTGAACTGAGGACTACCTCTTTGCCAAATTTGGTGTAATTCCGTTCAGCAGTTCGGGCTGTAGCGGCGGCTAAAGGTCCTATGGGAAATTGCATGGGGAAACACGTTTTAGGACCCCCCTTTTTCCTCAGCCCCCGCTATACGAATCATCCCAAGACTTTCAGGATAGGAGCGGACAGGAGCTGGCCAAAAGTTTTGAAAATTTAGCGAAGATTCGTCAACGGTCGCCAAAGTTATACCTACTGGCGGTCGCCGGTAGGTAGTTATAGTTAGGACCTATTATCCATAGGAAAATCATAACATTCTTTTCCCAATAACATTGGCGTCGGTTGACGAATCTTCGCGAAATTTTCAAAACTCGTAGGGTACTCCGGTCAGCTCCTATCTTAAAAGTTTCGGGGTGATTCGGCAAGCGGGGGTCGAGAAAAAAGGGGGGTCACAAAACGTGTTTTCTCAATGTTAATTCACATAGGAAGCTGTAGACACGGCTACAGCCCGAACTGCTGAACGGAATTACACCAAATTTGGCAAAAAGGTAGCCCTTGGTTCAGAAAGATCTCTTTTTGTTAAATGGTGTAAATCCGTTCAGTAGTTCATGAGAAATTAGAAAAAGAAAAAGTTTCAATATCTGGGCGGAGCCTAACGACACATCTCATCCTGAGATCTGATTGGCTGTCAGCACTTCATCCTGGAATTGCTGGCAGCCATCTTGGGACCAATATACATGATAGTACCCCATTGAAATGCATTGAAGTGAATCGAAGATTTTGAGGGTTACCAAAAGGAGAACTATAAAGGGTGATAACAGACTTTAGTTACAATAGAATTCATTTGTTGATGGTAACATACTAATTTCAGGAATTGTGGTGTGTTCTAAGGTGATTTTACCCTGTGAAAAACCTTCTGCTGGGATATCATGAATCATGAATCATGTTTGAGAGAAAACTGAAGCTAAAATGACAGCATATTTTCTGTAAATTCACATTATCTTTCTCAGTCATGTGAGAATGAAGTCTGTCATTCTCAGTAAATCATGTACATCCAACAAGGGCAGAGGCTGTCAGTTGATTCCTTTGTGTTCTACTGCAGCTTCCCAGAGTGTTCTAAAGAACAACTAGAGCGCTAACAGCCTTACTTATGACAAAAGTATGGCACACCTGAAGCCATCTTGATTGGAATAAACTGGTAACACTTAAAACATTTTATTTAAAAAGGAACAAAATGAGGGGGTTCATTTGCCTTAAAAATTATGGTTAGTGCTGCAGAAAGAAAATTTAGGGCATGTTTTAAGTGAGATCTCAAATCCTCTTCTATTCCATTAGAAAATTCTGACATGCAGACTGAAACAATCACTTTCAATACCAGCAGAAGACTTCCTGTTAACTCCCTGGTGAGCAGTAGCTTTACTACAGTGATCTAATGAACAACTAGAGTGCTAACATTCTGAATTTATGGGAAATGTGTGACACATCTGAATGCCTTCTTGATAGAATCAAAGTAAAAAACTGAAAGCATTTCCTACTGAGGAGACTGCAGTAAATGAGGAAATTAGTAAACTTCATAACAAATAAGTCTCCCAAGAAGGCCACCAAAGAAAAAAGAGCCCAAATGTAGCACAAATATCACCCAGATGTAGCACACATATAGCCTAATGACAGAAGTGTGCAAAACACTTTTTATTTTTATTTTTTCTGCAGTTTTATATAGTGCAGACTGGTCAGGTATTGGAGCGTTACATCTTACTTGGACCCCTTATTGCGTATTTTGCACGAATACATGAGATTGATCTTGCGAAACATTGAACTTTACGATTCTGTTAACCTGAAGTTGCCCTGAACCGGGCTCTGTAACACTCGTTTTTACCTACTGGTTTTAACTAATTCTCACTGTATTGTATTAGGAAAGAGGATTTACTGTTTTTATGTACACTTTTATGATCTTTGTTTCTAAATCAGATCGAATAAAGCTTAATGAATTCTATGGCAGGACGGAGGCGAGGATTATGCATATCTTTCCTCACTTTATTTGCATAGCAGTTCAAAGAAAACGTAACACAACAATCATTAAACAAAAGACTACACAACCCATGAACCATTAGGGGGGTAGTCTCCAAGGCAACTATAGTCTAATCATATCACAGTCCATCGTATATAATATCGTGATGTCCCTTCCGCTTCCTCTTTCTTCACTGCTCGTCAGTTAAGTGCATTCCTTACATTCTTGGCTTAATCTGACGTTGTTGCTGTTTGTATAGCGGTTTCTTGTGCACGTTATTAGCATTATTGCCTTGGTATTGTTTCATATTCCCTGCGCAGCAGGCTCTTGCCCGAGACCGTTCTCCCCCCAGCAGTTTCTCCCGCTGTGCGTTCTGTGCGCGGTGAGATCCTGTCAGGCGCAACTGGTGCGAGCGAGGCAGCTCCGTCGAGCGCTCCCACTGGTCTTCACGTGCGTTTGGGAATCCGCTCACTCCTTTAGTGTCCTAATTTTGACACCGCTATGCGGTGATTTCCCCTCATGGCCACATTAGTGACCAGTAATTGGTATTGCGCCTCAGTCTATTCTTATAACAGCTTTGGGGAAAGCCCAGCTGTTGGAGCACCGGCGAGGGGGCTGCCTTAAGGATTTTAAGGGCATTTGTTCTGTGCTCACACCCTCTGCTATCATGTCTTCTCCAGAAGACCATTTTTTCTCCTCTTACCAGGAAGTGGAGGAGGAATGGCCCCCAACTTCTCCCTCCAGCAGTTGACCAAGCCCTCTCTCTGGCTATTCCTAGGGCGCTGGCTCCTCTTAGAGATCAGGTTGATAGGCTGGCGAAAAGCTTTCCTGGGGTGTTCAGTGACCCAAATCTGGTGGTGGCGGGTCCCAGTAGCTCCCAGATGGGGAATAAAGGGCCGTTAAGCATAACGCGGGGCACTTGGAAGGATTTGCTAAACTTACGAAGACCTTCCTCAAGAATGCGCGAACGATAAAACATGCACCCTGCCAGGAGGAGGAGGAGTCCGTAGAAAATTGCGATGCTGTCACCACTATTGTAGCCGACAGCGGGTTTTCCTTAGAGTGAGAGGGTGTATCGGAGGACCATTTCTCCTCCGATGAGGATAAGAACTCGGGCGTCCCTGGCATCCCGAGTCCCACTCCTCTCAGTCCCGGGTTGGGGACAGGGTTCACTCGGACATGTTCGAGCCCACCCAAATTTACCATCCTAGGTCGGCGGAGTGGACCCCTGACACCAAAGTGGCAGAGTATGTGGTGGGAAAAATCCATCAACCCCTTGAAAGGGAGGTCAGGAATAGGATGAGGGGAGAATGCCCCAGGCCCTCACTGAAGGGGAAGGTGGCACACACGCCTGAAATTGATTAGAAACTATGTACCTTTTTCTCCAAGTATATGAGGGATCTCAAAAAAGGAATTGATAGGTCTTGGACCCAAATTATTCAATTGGCGGAGCGTTCAAAAGAGTCAGGATCCCCTTTGTCCACGGATATTGTGGCTGGTTGGGCGCACTACCCTAAACCCTAAAACACTACCCCCTCCACTACCCAAACACCACTGCACTACCCTAAACCCTAAAACACTACCCCCAGCACGACACCCTACAATACCCAAACATAACTGCACTACCCTGAACCCTAAAACACTACCACCAGCACGACTCCCTACACTACCCAAACACCACTGCGCTACCCTAAACCCTAAATCTACCCCCAGCACAACCCCCTACACTACACAAACACCACTGCACTACCCTAAACCCTAAAAAACTACCCCCAGCAAAACCCCCTTAACTACACAAACACCACTGCACTGAATTAAACCCTAAAACACTACCCCAGCACGACCCCCTACACTACACAAACACCACTGCACTACCCTAAACACTAAATCTACCCACAGCATGACCCCCTTCACTACCTAAACACAACTGTACTACCCTAAACCCTAAAACACTACCCCCAGCATGACCCCCTTCACTACCCAAACACCACTGCATGACCCTAAACCCTAAAACACGACCCCCAACACTACACAAACACCACTGCACTACCCTAAACCCCAAAATACTACCCCCTACACTACACAAATACCACTGCACTACCCTAAACCCTAAAACTCCACCCTCAGCACAACCCCCTACACTGCACAAACACCACTGCACTACCCTAAACCGTAAAACACTACCCCCTACACTACCCAAATACCACTGCACTACCATACATCCTAAAACACTACCCCCAGCACAACCCCCTACACTACACAAACACCACTGCACTACCCTAAACCCTAAAACACTACCCCCAGCATGACTCCCTACACTACCCAAACACCACTGCACTATCCTAAACCCTAAATCTACCCCCAGCACGACCCCCTACACTACCCAAACACCACTGCGCTACCCTAAACCATAAAACACTACCCCCATCACAACCCCCTACACTACACAAACACCACTGCACTACCCTAAACCCTAAAACACTACGACCAGCATGACCCCCTACACTACTCAAACACCACTGCACTGCACTACCCTAAACCTTAAAACACTACCCCAGCACTACCCCCTACACTACCCAAACACCACTGCACTACCCTAAACCCTAAAACACTACCCCCAGCATGACTCCCTACACTACCCAAACACCACTGCACTACCCTAAACCCTAAATCTACCCCCAGCACGACCCCCTACACTACCCAAACACCACTGCACTACCCTAAACCATAAAACACTACCCCCAGCACGACCCCTTATACTACACAAACACCACTGCACTACCCTAAACCCTAAAACACTACGACCAGCATGACCCCCTACACTACTCAAACACCACTGCACTACCCTAAACCCTAAAGCACTACCCCAGCACGACCCCCTACACTACCCATGCACCACTGCACTACCCTAAACCCTAAAACACTCCCCCACATGACCCCCTACACTACCCAAACACCACTGCACTACCCTAAACCCTAACACACTACCCCCAGCATGACCCCCTACACTACCCAAACACCACTGCACTACCCTAAACCCTAGAAAAAAACACCCCATGCCCAATCCCCCTTGCCTCTCACTCCTCGTGGTTCCTCTCTCCTTGTGGTTCCTGCTTCACGTCATCTCTGAGGGGCGGTGCACGTCGTTGTGAGGAAACGGAACAGCCTCTGTTTCCTTACAACAATGTGGATCATCTACATGTTTTTTAGAACGCATGGTCATGTACCATACATACCTTTACAACAACATTTGTTGTAAAGACATGCGTGGTAAATGACCATGCGTTCTAAAAAATTGTGTAGTAATGACTTTGCGATGTACAATGCATGCGTGATAATGCATGCGTTGTAATGGTATCACACAGTAAAAAAGTCATTGTAATGGCTGTTTACCGATCGATGCTGGCCCCTGTTCTTCAGTGAGACGTTTATTTGATTAATTAGGAGGAAGGAATATGTTTTTTTTACCGAGAAGTGCATTCCCAGCTGTTGTATTGTGAAAGTGTCCGCGTGGCCTGGTTTCACTTCCGGTGAGAAAGTGGAAGAGTCTGTTTGGATCTAAAGGAGTTTTGTTGTTGGACGGGGCCGGCACGACACATCATCAGAAAACATAGCTAATGGAAAGCGTCCTCCCTGAAGTGTGGAGCAGTGCCATGAGAGGTCAACAAGTGTGCATCCCACCGCAGTATGACCGTACCACGTGACCCATGTGCCGCCTCCAAGGTACACGAGGCAGAAGCGGCATCGCAGGTCCTCTTGAAGACCATTGTAGCACTAATTCTACATTTTGGTACTAGGGCATTTTAACTTTGTTGTTCCTGCCAGATACAAAGAGAAGATCCTGTGTTATTCAGTGCCCTCGTTACCTTTTTTGTGGGTTGTAGTGCTTGTCACTTCGCTGCCCCGCCGGTGCACATGACTGGGCACCCCACCTCCTGTGCCATCTGCAGGGCCTCTGCCCTCGGATCACTAGTTTTGGTTTCTGGAGTGGCAACATAAACAGTTGCTCCTAAAGGACTAGTCTGAACACTTAGGTGAATATCCCCTGCACCAGCATTCCACAGAAATTCTTTCGTAGATCTCCCATGTCAACGAGGACGTCATAATAGCACGGCTCCGCTCGCGACACCGTATGACGTCATCGGAGCCATGAGAGGACCTCTTCGGCGTGCTGACGTCAGTTCCACCCATTTTTTCTGTGCCACTGAGGCAAACAGGCGGACCGAGACATTTGCACATGTATACATAGTATAATAAATATAAATATATATATTCACTGAAAAAAACATAGGTTTCAGGCACTTTATAGTTAGAAATTAGCATTTCAAAAACCTTAGAAATTCACTGAAAAAACCATAGGTTTCAGGGGCGTAATAGTTAGTTGGACATTTCACTCGTACAAAACCATAGAAATTCCCCCGTTATAGTTAGTTCTGCTAACTATAACATGCGCGCTCGCAATGCACTGCTGATGATTTCACATATCACACCACTCATGACATGGTCAGTGACATCACTCATGACATCACTGATGACATCTCAAATGACATCACTGATGACATAATCCTTGTGATAGAGTGGCAGACCTCCTCTCACCCTAATATAACCTTTGATACACACACTCAAAAATACAAACTAACATTTTCAAAACAATGGACATACCAATACCGGTTACAACACACCTATTCAGTAATTCCAAGATCTACACACACATCCACTCATTCAAATTCAGCGATGTCATCAGTGATGTCACTGACCATGTCATGAGTGATGTAATATGTGACGTCATCAGCAGTGCATTGTGGGGGTGCAAGTTATAGTTAGCTCAACTAACTGTAACAGACGAATTTCTCTGGTTTTGTACAAGTGAAATGTCCATCTAACTATAACGTCCCTGAAACCTATGTTTTTTTCAGTGAATTTCTAAGGTTTTTTAAATACTAATTACTAACTATAACGTCCCTGAAACCTATGGCTTTTTCAGTGAATATATATATATATATTTATATATACTCCAGTACACAAAAAAGGCTGCCCTGTGGCGGTGTGGAGGGGTCACAGGGAGCGGGGCGCAAACCCGGTGAATCCAATAAATACGAAGACCTCTCACACAAGTGGAAGAAAAATACGCTCACTAAGGAGACAAGGTGCAGCACTCATTTATGCTCCAAACCCCGAAGTGTGTTTCAGCCACACAAGTTTTGTTCACAACACACCATCCAAATACCCATAGTGCTATATACAACAGAATGACAAGCAGAGTAAAAGTACAATATTGCCCCAAACAAAAGTGCAGGGGCCATCTGGTAATGGGTTCAAAACAATTATATTGATGTGGTAAGTGCATGCTAACCAGTTAACTGGTTTACAATCTGATACCTGTTATAAGTAATGCACCACACTGGAAATGGGAGGTAATATAAATCTAACTTACTAAGATTCACCCAATTGAGCAAATGAAAACAACTACAAAATGAAGCCAAACAACTACATTTCTTGTCCTCATAATGCCCTAATGACTCAGTCAGTCAACTTTTGTTAACTTAGAACTTCATCTCTAAACAATTCCATCATAAAAATAAGATTCTATAAATATACAATAAATACTGAAAAAGTGATAGTCAATTGAAACAGTTAAAACAATGTTACCCCTATTATCTAAAATCCAATTAATTTAAACTTCTACATAAAATACTGGTCGTGAAATCAATTCCTCATTAACATTTCCTTCACAGATATTAAATATCTCTCAAATGGAGATGTTACATCAAAATACCTCATGCCCAGTTAGAAGGTAACTGCTTGCTTCCTATCCCCAGCATCATATTTCCTTAAAATGGGTCTCAGAAAGAATTTCCACTGCTCTAAAACCCACAAAACGTCTAATAAAATGCGAAGAAGTTCACATTTCATATTTATGCCAAACTTACAGATGTTATTCTCTTCCAAGAAGGATCTCTTGGCAGGTGAAGTTAAAACTGGGTGTACACCACATCTACAGTTTAAAACTACCAATCTTAGGGCTTCATTAGATAAGCTCTCTAAATATGGAAATGTTTCTTCCATCATCCATGATGATCTCAGATAGTGTATGGATCTCTTATCTTCCAATATCTCATATAATTTTCCCCTTGCCATATTTTTGTTAACATTCAAAGATCACCTTTGTTGATTTTCAATATTTGGGGCACATTAAATGTTGTAGATGACCTATTAAATATATCAATAAACATTTTCCTAGCAGATTTGGCCCAATATAGTTCACTATTCTGAATCTCCATTTTACATAGTGTAGAAATGTTTAGGGGGTTACCCTGCCCTAATCCAATTCCAGAATCTAAAAACCACAGCAAAGGCTAAGTAACTGCCTGCCGTTTAGCCTGCTTCCATCCTTACGTCTTCAATGATAGAGGAGGGTGGTAAAGACAAAAGGCTCTTTTGGCATCATCCCTCCTCTAGATCCCAATTAGTTTTACCACTTAATTCCATGAATGCCTTAGGAGAACGTAGCAATTCTGTGCGTAGAGCTCCTTCCCTAATCTACATCGCTTAGGTCATTCAAACCCCCCCTCAACTCCATTTACTGAGCTCAAACAAACAGATAGATTTAAACCAAAAATATTTGACCTCTCACTATTGCAACATACTCGCAGGAGTGAATCAACACGATATTAAAATGGGGGGTCGAACCATTGCTCAATAAGGAGTAAGCATGGATTGTAAGGAGTAGGCTCCACACTATCTACCAATTTCTTTTTCGACCACTTACATTTGAAAGGGCCTTTACTTATAATGCTTCAATATCGTCTTCCCATAACAATTTTTCCCCAAAACCACATCCCCAGATATTTATATCTACTAACAACTTCCACTTCTGCATTATATAGGAGCCACTTCAAGTTCAAGTTTAAGTTTATTTGATTTAGTTCTCGACTGAGAACAACAAATATTTAAAGAATAAAATTACATTTAAAATAGTAAAATGTCATTCTAGTACAAAGTTAAAATGGATTTTAAAAATTTAAATATATTGTAACACACAAATTCATTAGGCGGTGCCTTACAAAGAGAAATCAGGTTCTGAACTGATTTAATTTTACATTTTGTTCGAATTGGTTGTATAAACCTCTTTCTAGCTTCTACAACAGACAGATTTGGACAAACGAATACCATATGTTCCAAGTCTTGCACCCCGCCATTGCATAGATCACAGGAACTACTAGCTTTTTCTTTTGGGAACCACTTAGAGGTGAATGATTTTAGAGGAAGTATCCCGAGACGGAGTAATATAATGCTTCGCCTGACTCCATGCTTTAAATTAAAACAAATATACTGCTGCATTTTCTTATATACAATTGTTTCAGCATATTGCTTATATAGTGGCAATTTGGAGCAGTGTTGGATGTCTAGATCGAAGCTTAACCTTGGTGTTAAATGTTTTTAAAAAAGCTTCAAGTGAGCGGGAGTTCAAGATTGCAGCAGATCAATTGTAACATTTGTTATTTTAAAAGCAATAGATACATTCCTACAGAATACATAATTCGCCGATCCTTGTTCAAATGTCTCTATTTTTAATAAGTATTGTAGGGTTCCTTGGTCCGCATGGATAAGGTTATATGCCCATCTTAAAATATTAGTGATGCCTCTGGTGTAAAAACTGACTAATGATAGTTCAAGACGAAGAGCATGTACCGGCACGGCTTGTTAAATCTTAGTCAATTTTCGGAGGACTTTCCCTTCTTTCTGATCCAGATCTTTCCATTGGCTTATTGGAATACATTAGCGTACATATGATAGTACTGGTGGGATCTTAGAACTATATACTTGAAGAAGAGAAGAAAAGTGCCTTTGGCCAGTGGCGGAGTATAATCGTAGCAGTGCCCCCACGTGGACGTCAACTTTACGGCCCAGGTTCTGCAGGTGAGGCAAGTTTTGCAAAGCTTGTAAAAAAATTCTCCCTAGGTATGTGTATTCCTTTAAAACTTCCAGCGGTTTTCCGCGTAAAGTCCAGTTGTACTTAACATATTGTTTCCTTCCTGAAAATGGAACAATTTTTGTTTTAGTGGTATTTGGTATTAAATAATTTTCTTCAGTTTATTTAGTAAATGCTTGCAAGTTCCTTTGAAGACCAAATGGAGTTAGATCTAAGATGACTACATCGTCTGCATACATCATGGTGTGAATTTTATGAGATGCAATTTTAGGTGGAAAATTGCTAACCTGTTAGAAACTTTCCAGCAGGTCACCAAGATATAGAGAGAACAGTATGGGAGCTAGGATGCACCCTTGCCGGAGGCCATTAGGTGTAGCTATTGGGCTAGTAAGACACTTCTCCCTCCCCATTTGGACTTGACACAATGTCCCTGAATACAATGATGTAATTAAATGAAGGAGGTTATCCGTAATTCCCATTTTCGAAGTTTTCTCCAGAGCATTGCTCTGTCCACCCAGTCAAAAGCAGTCGTGAAGTTGACAAAGACTGCATACACAACCTGAGACTTTAAGGTGACGTATTTATCAATTATTGTTTGCAGCACTGCAATGTTGTCTGTGACAGAGTGTTTTGGTCTAAACCCGGCTTGCTTTAAGGGAATAGAACGTGTTGTAAATGCCCACTCTTTGAGATGTTCTAAAACGGTTGCCACAAATATTTTCCCGGTTGTGTCCATGAGAGCTATCTGCCGGTAGTTGCAGGGGAGCAGCCTGGAGCCCTTCTTTATAGATTGGAATTACAATGCTCCCCTTCCATGATTTTGGAATCTCCCCAGTTTCAAAGCTATGGAAAAAAAGGGGAGCTATGAAATTGCTCCACTCTTTGGGGTTGCTTTGGAGGACCTTTATTGGGATTTGGTCTGGTCCCATTGCTGCCGAAGTTCTTGTCTTTTTTATATAGTGTTCAATTTGAGACGGAGATGGAGCTCCGTTATCTAAAGTTTTTCCTCCTAGCTTGCTTGATATTAGAGTCAAACTTTCTGTCCTCTCATTTATTTTATATAAGTAGGTTAAGTTCATTTCCCATTCTGATGGGGGGACTGGGATTGCTTATAGTGAGCCACTTAAACTTCAAATTATTTTTTCTGACCAGCAGCACTTTGGTTTCATCCAAATGTATTATCACTTTTTTCTACAACTGATAAGAGTGCCATTCATTTTAGGGCTAAAACCATTTGGTATTCCCAAAAGTTTGGGTAAATCCACTAAAAATAATTAAAATAAAAGTGGTACCAAAACAAATCGCTCTCTTAGACCATCCTTAATTTGTTTTCTACATGAGAGTGACCCTTGAATTTCAATTTCTATTTGTGCCCAATTTTCTCTAAGTATTTCTTGTAAAATAAAGAGAAGGCCGTGAGGTATTTCATTACTTTTTAGGACTTACCATATCACTTCACTGTCAACTAAGTCGAAAGCCGAGCGGAAGTCCATGAAACAACTGTAAAGACTTTCTCGCAGCTGCGAAGATTTTTGGGTTATGGCCAAAAAGCTAAAGCAGTGGTTAGCAGTCAAATGCCTCTCCTTGACCCCTACCCTTGTTCTATGGGGATTATTTAATTAGTTTATGCCCACTATTTCAAAATCCCCCAGAGAATTTTCGAAAATATTTTCCAAGCCACATCTAATAGGTTAATCTGCCTATTGTTTTGGGTGAATAAAGCATCCCCTTTTTTGTAAATAGGTTTGATAACTGTTCCCTTCCCAACTGACAGGGAAAGTTCCCATCTTTATAATTATTTGAAAGGGCAGATAGAACAATCTGACCACCTACACTCATCATTGAGCCACAGATAGTTATTCCACTTTTCAAACATTTTTATATTTCCACTATGCTTAATTATATTTATGTTGACCTTTAAACATAATACCACCAGTTTAGTTATTTCATTATGCCAGCAGACACATTTTACTGGTATCTCTTCCTCAGAGATTACATTGTACTGTTGCAGAATTCTTTTCAACAAGGTTAAATGCTTCTCCGTTATCCTTGTTCTAAGGTGAGTGGGATAATCCATGTTTAAGGGAAGCACTGGCTCTGTTGTGCTGAGCTCCTAAACTTATCACTGAATGTAATGGGCAATGGTCACTTTCTTTGACTTGCAAAACTTCAAATTGCTCCCCAAGCTTATAGGCCCAGGCTTGCAGAAAGCCATAGTAAACAGGAAAATTCTGTTTACAATACATAAAGGTCTTCCTCGTTGGAATGTCAGCTGACACTCGTCCTACAAACTGACTAATCCACTTGAAGCAAAGAAGTTTACAAATGATAAATCCCTAGGGGTAACAGAACTTTCTGGGTATTTCATGGGGCTGATGTTGTATGCTGACAACATTCCTTTGCATAGTAAATCAATCTTACATGACATCAATTCATAATTAAAAATAAAATCCTCAAGCAGTACAGTCAGATGCTGTGGGTATATAGAAAACATTCTAAAAATCTCACCCTTAAAAATGCCCACTCCTACATCATATTCATGAGAATCTACAGCTTGTAAATATATATTTACAGTGCTTATACAATCAGGGGCTATACTCATAGGGCCATATGCATCAAGGTATTTTAAAGTTGCAAACACTGCAAATCGCAAAAAACAGCGTTTGTGATTGCAAAATACCCATTCCCAATGTATGAGTGACAAAATAGGTAATAACAACATTGCAATTACCTAATTTGCGGCTCACAAAATATGCGATTTTTATTGCCAATACGCAAAATGAGTGATGCAAATTGCGAAAATCGCAAAAAAGCGATATCACAAATTGCGAATTCGCAATCCAATGTATGAAAAAATCGCAAATAGCGAATCCTTAAAAATCGCTATTGTGCACAATGATTTTTACCACCAACTCAAAGCAGGTGGTAACCAGGTGCAACCTATTTAAACAGGCCCAGATTGCCATAGGGCCTTTCCACAATGGCAGCCCTGTATGTGATAGCCAGGAGGATGCGGATACAAGCAGCAGCACAGAGAAGGAGGTGACAGGAACGGATCTTCAGAGTGCGCATCACTCTGTTCCAGCAGACTGAGGAAGAGATACATGAGAAGTATAGGCTGGACGCAGCAACCATGTTGGATTTGCTTGCTGAGCTAAAACCAATGCTAGAACATCCAACCGGCAGGACCCAAACTATCCCACAACATGTGCAGGTCCTGTGTTCATTGCACTTATTGGCATCAGGGAGCTTCCAGGGGATGATAGCGACTGCAGGAGGGGTCTCCCAGAGTTGCCTGTCATGCTGCTTCCATGCATTTTTGGATACAATGGTACAGAGGCTACATCATCACATCACATTCCCCACCACTTAACAGGCATTGCAGCAAACCAAACTGGACTTCTACCAGATTGAGCAATTTCCCCATGTCATTGGTTGCATAAATGGTACCCATGTAGCCCTCTCACCCCCCTAAAACAATGAGTACGTATTCAGAAACTAGAAATCATACCATTCACTAAACATACAGGTCATCTGCAATGCAAAACATATCATAACTGATATCGTGGCTAAATACCCTGGCAGTACACACGATTCCTTCATTTTTAGGCACAGTGGAATATACACGCGTCTCACTGGGGGCGAATTTGGTGAGGGCTACCTGCTAGGTAAATGCATGTCAAGATCTCCTACATACAGTTAAGGGCTGAGGTGAGAGGACTGTGAGTAACGTATGTCTTTCATCCCGTAGGTGACAGTGCAAATGCAGTGCATAAATTCATCCTAACACCGTACCTCAATCCAGCCAATCCAAGAGAGCGAAGGTACAATCGCGCACATGAGTCCACGCGCAGTGTAATTGAGCAGATATTTGGGATCTTGAAGAGCAGGTTCCACTGCCTGCATAAAAGTGGAGGAGCACTACAATATAGCCCTGAAACCTGCTGCAAGATTGTGGCTACATGTGCCATGCTGCACAACATTGCTACTAGAAAAGGAATACCTGTGAAACTCAGCGATACGGATTCAGAAGAGGATGAGGTACCGGGTCTACATCGCAGACCAGCAGGTGGGTGTCGGGGCAGCTACAGCCCGAGTCAGACGTGATGAGATAACACAAAACTATTTCTAGATAAGTAATGATGACACAATGCAAAATATGATTTGTGAATGACTGTGTTTTATTTTTCCTTTATGTTCAGGTAAATATCAGTCACACAGCCTACATACACACATTATGTGTGGCACAAACTGTTGCACATGTCATGTCCACAGTGCATGGATAAAGGGTAAAAAAAAGTCCATATGCTATGGGTTACTTCACCCGTTGGCTTTCTGATGTGGTGACAGTTTATTTTTTGCGTGCACGTCCAGCTGTTGCACGCTCAGGGTGCTGACTACTCTCCCTTGAGGCATTCAGTGGTGTTCCCTGCCTCACACTACGCTGTCTGGGTTCGGCAATTGGTGGGGTGATGCTGCTTCGGCTTGAGAACTCCTCACTGTCCCTTGTGCCCAGAAGACCTGTGCCACCTATGGTAGCTGTCTGCAGCTGGTCTACTGCATTTGTTACCTGTACCAACCCTTTGGCCACATCCTGGCTGCAGTGTGCCATTTCGACCTGCATGGTCACTGTGCGGCATGACAGCACGGAAGTGGCATTAGACAAGCGGTTGACTGCCTTGCTATAAGTGTCCAGACGGGTGTAGAGACGTTCCCCCCTGCGCCTGGATGCCTGGTCTCTTTTCATGGTGGCACAGAGTTCTTTTATTGCTCCCGTCATTTCCCTGATGCTGTCCGCACAGGCCTTATGTCCCTCATCTATTTTAACATTCAGCTCTCAGGTTATGGTTCACATACACCAGCTGCCTGTGTATTGACTTCATGCTTCTTGTTTGCAGGCGCTGTACCTTCACCATGGTGCCTTCCAGGCCGGAAAACACAGTAGGATCCTCTACAGCATCTGCGCTGATGTGTGCCCTTGGCCTGCGTCTCTTGCATGTTTCTCCTGTTCGGTGCACAGGGGTTGATCGTGGTCCTGTTGTGCATACTGTTCCTGCTCTGGCTGGGCCTCATCCCCTATGGACTCTGTTCTCCCTCCAACAGTGGGAGTGGAGGCACAATCTGACGGTGTCTCCGTGGGACAGGTGGTGGCAGTGTTGTCTGCTCTGTGTCCTCTTGCCCTGCCTGGTCCTCTGTGTGTGCTGCCTCCTCGGCTTCAGTTCTGTCAGCCTGTGTTTTAGGTTCAAGTGTAAATGAAAAGGCACTTTTTATTTTGTGTTCAGCTTCACATTGTTCACTGAATAAAGCTTTTTGAATTTAGGTTAGCTAAGTACTGTCTAGCATTTTGTCCTGTGCTAATTTGCTTCAATTGATTCTACATTGCTGTTATCATTGCTCCACTGTATTATGTGTGTGACTACATCTCCCATGATGCATTGCTGGGTCTGCAGGAAGATGTGGAATGGAGTTGCATTGTTACTATCCAGTTGGGGCATTCCTGAGTGTGATTAAGTTGGTAATGTGTCAGGGCTGATTTAGCATGCATCTTACCCTGTCTGTTGTTGGGAGTGTTTGAGCTGTCGATGTCAGCCAAACCACTGATACTTTCAGGCTGTAGGGTGGACTCCACCAACTCCTCAAGGGTTGTGGATTCTGTGTCAGTGGATGTACCCCCCAGTCTTCTTTTCATCTGCAAGCCTGGTTGCCACCTTGTCCTTGGACTGGGAGAGCATGTCATACCAGCGCTTGCGTAAGTCAGGAATGTCGTACTGGGTTACACCGATGGCATTCACCTTTGCCGGTATGTCCAGCCATATTTTTCTTTTCTGTGATTCTGGGACATGAAGGGATTTTTTTCCCAAACAGCAACTCATGGCTGTGGACCATCTCTTCAGTCAGCACCTCCTGCTCCCTCTCACTGAATTTGTGCTTCCTTTTCCTCTCAGCCTCCTCCTTATCCTTCTCCTGTGGATCCATTTGGTTTTGGTGGTGTTGCAGTCCAAAGTGGTTTGCTTCTCCTCCCAGCCTCTCACACAGCCTAAGGCAATCAGGAACAACATGGGCAGTCACACTTCCTGGGTGTGATGTCATCAAGCTGCACCTGAATTGCAGATTCGATCAAATTGCGATTTCTTATTTGCGAATTTGCAATTAAGGAATCGCTAATATGGAGTTCGCATAAGAATTCTGCGATTTTTAAGGAATCGCAAACATTTTGGGAATATTTATTTACATCGTGATTTGCGATTCTCAAATTGCATTTAGCTAAAAATCGCAATTTGAGAATTGCAAATAGCTTTTTTGATAAATATGCCCTATAATATACAAATGTGTGCAACAAACCGAGATCCAATTACTTCTTGTGCTAATTACCCCTACCTCTGTGGCCACCTAGATCGATATTAATGTCTGGAAAACATCTGTGGGGAATCCTGATGAGTTTTTATTCCTCTAAGAGATACCTGCAAGAAACCATCTTTGTGAGGAGGTTCTACACACAGCCATGTGTCATGGAAACACAAGACCTTGTATGATTAGGTAATATTCTTAAAACCTTCTAGTTTCCTTAATTTATTAGTTTCATGAATGTTCCAGGAGAGCTTAGCAATTCTGTGCGTAGTGTCCCTTCCCTAATCTACATTGCTTAAGTCATCAATACCTCTCCTTAACTCCAATCCGTGAGTTCAAACAAGCATACTGATTTAAACCAAAAATATTCCACCGCTCATTACTGTATCGTTTTATGGTAGTGTATTCCTTATTTTACCTTCTCTTTATTTTACTATGTGCCTAGTACCCTGGTATTGATATCTTTAATTTGCGGTTTAACCTGATTTTCCTAAATGCCAGCATGATATTGTGAAAATCTCTTTCCAGGGCCTTCGATACAATATGATCTTTGTGGCCTTTATCCATAATTTATTTCGTACAAAGCCCACTTTTTTTTATATCACTGGAGGAGATCAGACAGGCTTGGGCACTTTGGGAAGATCTGAAGCAGCATAGACCTATTTAATAGATTTAGTTTTCTCAGTTTTTTAGCGCTCTTAACTTTTTGGTGAGACTCAACAAAGTTGTTTACATCTTGACATCCTAGTTCTGTGTATCTCTTATCTGCCATAGTCCCCTTAATACCCACTGTTTCTGCTTGGGAATCCCTACTTTCTATATTATTTCTTATTGCCACAGACAGTCTAGCTCTCCTTAACAAATTGCTCTCGTATAGGTCTTGGGGGTCACCACTTTTTTCAGGTTCGACCCCACTTATCCCTTCCCTCAAATAATCGTACTTTGCCTTACTTTTGTTTGGGCTTGTTTCTGGGCTGTTCCGGAGCACTTACTATAAGCTAGATACCTCCTCCTGGTGACCCTTTCTCTACTTGTATTATCCTTATGTTAGCTTTCTTTCTATATTTTTTTATGATTCAATACTTTTCCTTACCAGGCACTTTCCTTCCCACTCTTTTTATCTTCTTACCATGCTTCAGTCTTCCCGGGATGGTAGTTTAATAAACTGAGTAACTTACCTGTTGTTTTATTAGCATAGCCAATCTTGATACATATACATGTGGAGGTACATCCTCTTTCAAAGATTCTGCACAACTTCACTCATTTTTCACGTTGTGATGAATTTTCTCCTCTTTCAACAGGTCTTACTAAAGACAGCATACAAATGTTTATTTGTTGCAATTCAGCGGTTATTGAATGTAAGTAGGTTTTATGTGCTCTCCAGGTATTGTTATTTTTTGCATCAGTAACATTATGCCCAGCATTGAAGAAGATGAGGATGGAGACATGTCAATATACAGAGTGGTGGGAAAGTCTTGCGGACCTATGCTTGCATTACCTAAATCACAATTTTGGGAGTTTTTAGTCATTAAGTAACAGTATAAGCGGTCTTCATCTTGCATGGGAAATTTTGACTCCCCTGCAAGATATCCAATTTATTTAAATTACTTACAGATTATAAAATTATCTGCTGCACCCTTCAGTTGTGAACTTGACTGATTTTTCTTCCTTTGCATTGCTTCTGTAAACTTGTGAACCTTTTCTAACCCAATACAAATAATTTTTGAAATTCTGGAAAAATGAATGATAGTCTAGAAGGTGACCACATACGTTTCAATGCAGCCACTCCATTGTGGCTCACTTTATGAACAAAAAAAGTAGCACAAGACCGTAAAAGACATTTTAAAGTTCACCAGACCAGAATCTTAGGGTGATCATATCAGATAACTTTATTCTGACTTAATCAAGTAACATAGGGGTGGTGCGAGAAAGACAACAGTTGGTACGAAAATGTGGTATGTGTAACTGTTATAACTTAATCCAGAACATCGAGTCCCATTCTGGAGTCCACAACTTGTGACAAATGAAGACACACCAGTGATTGTTTTGAGGTAAATATATAAATGTTCAATGTTGTAAATAAAAAATATCCTGAGTGCGGAGCTTGGCCTTGTGCAGCATGGCCACAATTTGTAGTGCTCCGCTAAAACCAACCTACTACTTTCAGATTTAGGACTCCATCTTTTGCCGCTGTAAGTGATCGTATGCCCCCGTGATAAGATGCAGATGCATAAGATGCAGAGTGATACAAGATGGCAGAATCTATTAGGGGGAGGGGAAAGGCAGCCAGGGCAATTGTTAAGTTACTGAAGGTTCTGGGGCATGTCCGCAGCACTCTGTGGAGAGACACACTGGTGGTTACCCACTGTGTGGAGGATTTGTCTTGGACAGGTGCAGCTCCAACAGAACCTGAAAGGTGTCCTCTGGCTCAGTGGCTCCATTAGGCAAATGGTCCTCACATCAGGCAGAAGCTAAGAACAAAGACCTGAATATCTGTGCCTGTGAGATGGGATCAGTGCTCAAGCCGGAGTCAGGTTGAGCTCAGGCAGTGATTGACATTGACAGCAGTGATCCCAGGCTGGGGCCAGAACTGACATGGAGCTTGTATTGGGCTTGATCTGTAAAAGTGCTGTAATATATTCAGAGGGATCCACCAGGCTACTACTTTGAGTGGAAGGCCTCACTCTTTAAATATGACATCAAAAGAGATGTTCTTCCACCTATACTCCTAGCCTGACACCTGCTGAGGCAATAAAAAACTGTGCCACCCCCACCATCTTCTATTCTATTGAGTGGATTTTCTTCAAGATATTGCACTCTGAAAGGCCTCTTGCACAATGCCTGCCATGTTATGCTACAAAAACAAATCTAATTGAATAATTCTGTACATAGTTGAGTGCCTGCCCGACCATTGGAACTAAGTACCGGAGCTGATATTATTGATTTACTTTTTTTCTTAAAGCAAGAGCTCTTCCAAGTCAGGTAATAAGGTGCTCAGACAGCTTCTATTTCCTGGGCATTCTCAGGGCAGAACCATTCTAAGAGGCAGTTAGTGCAAGAGTCCACTCCACCCTTAACTCCATCCAGACTGAGCTAAAGGCCATTAAGATTTTCATCTTCAACTGTGGAACACACGACATCTGATACCAACAAAGAATTATCTCGCCTTTTTTAAATCTGAACTTGAACTCACAGACAAAAGAGTCACTGATCTAGAGCTAAAGGCGATAATGACTCCAGACTTTCGCAAAGAAATCTGGAATGCAAAGTCATGGAGTTGGAGAATCGAAACAGGAGGGACAATGTACGGATTTACAGCATACCAGAAAAGGAGGAGGGTAATGACATGAAAACTACATCCCAGAAGTCCCCAATCGATCAAGCACTGACAAAGGTAGATATAATGTGCATATTAGAATCCTTCCAGTACTCTTTGAAGGCTATGATGGACTACAAATTGGGTTCGTTATTTCAACGTTTGACCTTGGTTGAAAAGGGACTTTCTGACCTCAAATGCTGTGTGCCCCTAGGTGGTGAAGCCGTCAACCTAGAATTAAGGCGATTAATGGCTCCCCAGCAATGGACTGTTCCACCTTGGCAGCCCCCCACTCAAACACTAGGGAGTATCCACCTCCCCCTTAAAGTCAACAAGGGGACAGGCACACTCCCGACGGGTTTCGCCCACCTCTTTGATCCACACAGAGTTAAATCCTGGCGCAAATTTTGGCCCTGTGGAAAGGTTTTCTACTCTGGATCAACCCACTCTTGAAAGTAGCACAGCTGGAGCGCCATCTCAGGGGGGAGGGGAGGGATTTGCGCAGAACCTGCCTGTTATAGAACTGCCAGCAGAATTGACACCATATGTTGTGATCCTGGGGAATGTGCCAACTCTCCCTCAGGGTGCCAAGGAGAATAACTCTCAACTGAGGAATAAAGTCTAATATTGGTTATCCTGTAATACTGCTCTAGGAATGACGGTAGAGAAAAACATCAACATGGTGTGAAGGGTTAACTGGGTAGGCAGTTCTCATAAGTCCTGTAAGGGTGATTTTAATAGACCCCACATTGCAGAAAGGATTTTGGTTACAACTTCGAATAATGCCCCTCACTGTCCCAAGTTGTCCATCATGGCTCTACCTCTCGGTTTTTGTTACAAACCTGAGATATTTGGGCGGAATTACATGACTAATATTACCAGTGCTCCATTTAACAGGCAGATGTCATCATATCCACCTCTCAGGAACTCAAATTCAAATTTAACTCCTTATGCAAACTATATGTATTTGGCAGCACAAGGCGGGCAGCAGTCAGTTTTACCCCTTATGGAGCTAACAAACCGTTTTGCACCCTTGACTGCTATGGATGCTTGTAATTGACTTAGTGGCCTTCTCTCAAGGATCCAGTGACACTTACTACCCAGCGGGAAACATCATGGCAAAGTAATGGGACCCCAGGTGAAATTGCTCGTAATTTTATATCATGGAACATTGCCCGCTTAGCCAATAAGTTCTCTGACCTTTTGTGGATTGTACTTATAAAACAGTTCAGTGTGATTTGCTTGCAGGAAACATGGCTGTCTGAAAGTAGTTTACCACTGGAGGTTATAAGTCCTTTTGTGTTCCGGCTACCCCTTCACCTGCAGGAAGATCAAGAGGTGGCCTTGCAATTTACATTTCTCTGGCAGTAGAATGTAAGAAATTAGCTCAACCTATAGAGAGTCCGTGTATACAGTCCCTGGCACTTAGCAAGGGGCCCCATAAATTGGGTCTTATTAATTTTTATAATTCAATATCCTGTGCCAAGGGTGTGTGTAATATTACCATGTTGGGTTCCTTTTTAATGTTGCTTTCCAAAATGTCATGATTGCTGGGGATTTCAATATTCACCTATGTGGTGACCCCATAGTCTCTAGCCTGGCTGATCTGGGGTGCCCACGTGTGAGGGGAATTCATTTTGAACACTCTCTCCAAGGGGATACATTGAATGGTTTCCTTCATGAATTTGACTTATTGTTGTCCCTCATGTGTTCAACCGACCCCAGCAATAAGGCCGCTGTGGCATCTTTTAATGGGAGGCGTGGTGGCTCATTTATTGATTTTATACTGGTATCATCGCCTTTACCTGAATTATTCACAGGATTTGTTATTCAAGCCAGTGTACACAGTGACCATAACCCTTAGTGTGTTCATTTTCGGGGTCCCCTACTGTTGCACACAGGAGGGGCTGGGCAGTGTGGAGTGGTGAAACCTACAGCTGGTGGAAGATGGCTAAAATGGACCCAGATATCCCCAGATGCATTTTATGAGTAAATGTCGGTGTTGTGTGCCATCGAGTTAGCTCTGTGCACCACCCTGTCCACGGCTCCGGGGGAGGTTATTAGTGCTTTTTAAACTATTTCTGTTAAAATAAGTGACTTTTTAAGTGCCCTGGCTCAGCGAACTGTCACTCAGATACTAAGATGGTTTGATTCCCTTTGCTCCCGGGCAACAAGGAAATTGTAGGAAACCTTAAATAGGAGCCCGAGACATTCTACATTAGTTAGATCCTGACAAAGAGAGTAGAAAATGGAACTGGCAAGACGTGAGTCCACTTTAAAGGAGGAAGCATGGAGGGAGTTAATTGAGGCTAGCACGCTGAGGAACAGTTCTAGGTCTGGAGCATAATTAATAGCCCCTTCTTAAATCACGAGGAAGGAAGTGTAGTGAGTGCCCATATTACTGAGCAGGAGTGGGTGCTCCATTTTGAAGTAATTTTCCAGTGTCCCCCGAGTTAAACTGCCCCTCTGGTCATGGGGCAGGTATCCCTGATTTGGTTTTAAATATAGAAGAGGTCAAGGATGGTATATTTGAGTTGACAAGTAAAAAATCCCCGGGACCTGATGGCATTCCATTGGACCTTTTTAAATCAGATCTAACTTTTTGGGCACCGCTTCTTACGGCAATCATGAATGCAGCAGCAAAATCTGTCAGTCCTGAGTCTTGGGCTACTTCCACTATAGTGCCTGTTTTTAAAAAAGGCAATCGAGACAGCACTCACTGCTATAGACCGATTACTTTGTTGAACTTGGTGGTTAAGGTGGTGGGTCGAGTACTTCTAGATAGGCTGACTAGCCGGGCAGAGGAACATGCTATTTTATCAGACGTCCAGTACGGGTTCCGCCCAGGGCTGTCTACCGTGGCCCAGTGCCTTAACCTTTCTATGATTCTCAATAAATATCTGGTTGCCTGCCCTGGCACTATTTATTTAATTTTCATGGATCTGATTTCCGCTTTTGATCGCATGAACAGGGCTAAACTTTGGCAGACCATGCTGGCTATCAGGGTAGATGGCAACATTGTCTATTTTTTGGACAACCTCTACCAAGCAACAAAGGCGCAGGTCAGATTTTCACAAGATTTAAGAGGTTCTCACAATTTTGCCATAAAGAGAGGAGTACGCCATGGGTGTATTTTAGCCCCCTTCCTGTTTAATTTATATATTAATGATCTGGATAAAGTTTTATTGATGACAAGGGTTGATTATCCGCAGGTGGGTCGATGTGGTCTCACAGTTTTATTATACGTGGATGAAATGTTCCTTATATCTAGGACCACTAGGGGCTACAAACACTGCTTGACTCCTTCTTCACCTTTATGATGGATCTTGATTTATCAATAAACAACTCGAAATCTTATGTGATGCCGGTGGGTCTTAGCATGAAAAAGACTTTCCAATTTAGGGTAGGATCTGCTCAGGTCCCCCGCATTGATGTCTTCTTGTATCTGGGTGTCACATTGGATGAGCAGATGAAATGGGGCCCACTAAAACAGAGAAAGAGGGGAGACGTAGTGTGAGCAAACACTTCTATTTTTAATTTTGTTTTTAAATTAGGTAAGAGACAGATTGTGGCACTTTTAAAGATATATCAGGCTAAGTGTGTCGCAAAAGCCTCTTATGGCATTGAAATATGGGGGCATGTCACTATGGACGAGCTACAAGTGGCTGAAAATACATATTTGAAGAGTCTGTTAGGTGTGCCCCGTGGAATGTCCAATATGGTGGTACATGAAGAACTGGGGGTGCCCTATCTGCGTGACATATTGGCTCTCCGCCCACTAATATTTTGGTTGAAAATGTGGCTGAATGAATAATCGTCTTTGAGTCGATTGATATTGAAAGAGTGTATGATCCTTGATTATGGCCATCACATACCTTGGCTCAGATACGTAAAAAGTAGTTTTGAAAGGTTAGGAAGAGTAGAGTTATATACAAACCCTGAATCTGTAACTAAAAAGGGTTTGGGGTGGACAAGGGAGACTTTCTGCAGTCTAAGGAAATTACAGAGACAGAAGTGCTGGAATTGAGGAAACCTAGTGTTCTTTTTAATACTGAAAACAACACTATCGACGAGCCATATCTCCTGGGATCTTTTAGCACTTAAGAGCGCTTTTTATAGACCAGGTTTCGCCTGGATCTCTTTCACCTCTTGTTGGCCTCGCCACGGGGGAGCAGAAGAGGACAGATTCTAGCATCCTGCGCCTGCAACAGTAAGTCTCCACAGGACTTGCTTCATTTTCTATTATTTGTAAATATTATGCGATCCCACAGAAAGTTTATATTACCCCTACTCTAAGAAGGTTGGAATTTAAGCAGACGTGTCCAGCTCTTATCTATTTACAACAGTTGCATGGAGATTCTATTCTATTTGTCCTTAATTTCCTAAAATCTGCAGTGAAGCTTAGAGCCTGACTTAATTAAATCACAGTATCTGTTAGGGTATATTCTTATTTTATTCACCCTGATGATACAAATAGATCAAATAAGGCCTCGGGACTCATCCTTCTAATGGTTTGCTTTTACTTTTATGTTCAAGGGAATATGCACTTTTTATTGTATCTTGGCAATGCATTATAAGAGATTTTTAGGGAGTCTGATGAATTGTGTAATTATTTTATGAATTTTTAATACCATGCATTGTTTTTTTTTTTTAAATATCAGAGTACTTTTATGGTTTTATATGTGAAAACTGAATAAAGTTGGTTTGATTGATTGATTGATATGAAAATGCTTTCGACCTCCAGGTTGCCAAAGCTCTTGCAGGTAAAGTTTGATCAACCACTAGAATTTCGAAGGGCACATAGGGTGCAGTCCGACACCTGATCAGGCCCACTGCAGCCTACTTATTACACCACTTTCAAGAAATGACAATTATACAGATATCTAAGCAACCTGGTCCATCTCTTAATGGCTTAAAATTGCCATTGCTGTAGACTTTTCACTAGAAACTAATGTTGTCTGTAAAACAATCTTGTCATTACGATCAATACTGAAACAAAGAGATATTAGCTATAGGCCTGGGCCAAAATTCCGTTCCGTTCGCGGAAATTGCGATAATTTGGCATTTTCGCGTTCCGCGGAAAGCGCGAAAATGTCAAAATTTCCGCATTCCGCAGCATAGCGATAATTTGTTTCTTGCTCGCGCTGTAAAAAAATACATTCTCGCGTGCGCGCGATCGCCTTACCTGAATCCCCGCATTCTCCGCCAAGTTTTCCAGACCCGGTCGCGTTCTCCACGAGATGTTGGATGTTGATAGCCATTTTGCGCTGTCTCGCGACAGTTCGCGCCCGCATTAACGTCATTTGTCGCGTGAACACGTCATTTGTCGCGCGATCACGTCTTTCTTCTCGCGATCATGCACCGCGAGAGAATGAGAAGATTGTGATCTCGAACACGTCATTTTCCACCGCGAGCCAGAGAGTGAGGACGCGGGCACGTCTATTCGAACGCGAAAAGGAGAAAGAGACCCCGAACACGTCATATCCAACGCGACAGGGAGCGAGAGAACGCGATCAAGTCATTTTCGACACGCAATCGACATCTGGCGGAAGTAATGTGAAGCTCGAGAACGCGAACATGTGAAATTTTCAATTTGGAGAAGAATATCAGCTCTAGCAGCATGAAACCATCTGCAAAAGATGATTTTGGATGAGAACAACTCCTCAGATTGACATATGGCTGTCCTTTATTGTGCAAGGAGCCCTTTTTTAAAAAGGTGGGGAGAGTGAGGAAGTGACACAGAATCTCCAACTTCCTGTTCCTGTCCAGCAGGCTCCTCCCAGTGCTTTGTCCATCTCCTGCTCATTCTGCCTTTGGATTTTGAGCTGGAAAGATCACTCTTTTTGTCTGCTGCATCATTGCAATTGGATTTGAGGATTTTTTTATTTGGATATTTTACAAGTAAGTGGTTGTTGTGTCTGTTTGATTGGGGGCATTGCAGTTCTTGTAACTACAATTTATTTTTGGTAACTATCATTTTTCCTTTTTTTAAAAAATGTTGTGGGTAGTACTAGTCAGTAGTAGGCCCGAGCAGCATGGGCATGACCTATGGGTGTGTGTGTGTGCATGATGAAGCAACTGTTGCTTTAGTGTTTTTTGAATTTATTTTATTTTCAAGCATCATTTAAGGGCATGGATGGCATTGGATTGAGTTGGGGAAGTGTGTTTTTTGGGGGCGGCCTTTGTGATGTTGTTGGGCCTGGCCATGTGGCTGGTGGCCATTTTGAAGCCTAGGCCTGCAAGCTTGCCTGGCCTTGTCTGCCAACAGGCCTGCTTTCACCCACTAGGATCAGAGCAGGTAGCCACAGCTTTATTAATCAAGTGTTTTCTGTGTGGTCTGTTGAATTTAGACATCATTTAGGGCATGGATGGCATTAGATTGAGTTTGGGAAGTGTGTTTTTTTGGGGTGGGCTTTCTGATGTTGTTGGGCCTGGCCATGTGGCTGATGGCCATTTTGAAGTCTAGGCCTGGCAGCTTGCCTGGCCTTGTCTGCCAACAGGCCTGCTTTCATCCACTAGGATCAAAGCAGGTAGCCACAGCTTTATTAATCAAGTGTTTTCTGTGTGGTCTGTTGAATTTAGACATCATTTAGGGCATGGATGGCATTAGATTGAGTTTGGGAAGTGTGTTTTTTTGGGGTGGGCTTTCTAATGTTGTTGGGCCTGGCCATGTGGCTGGTGGCCATTTTGAAGCCTAGGCCTGCAAGCTTGCTTGGCCTTGTCTGCCAACAGGCCTGCTTTTTCATTCACTAGGATCAGAGCAGGTAGCCACAGCTTTATTAATCAAGTGTTTTCTGTGTGGTCTGTTGAATTTAGACTTCATTTAGGGCATGGATGGCATTGGAGTGAGTTGGGGAAGTGTGTTTTTTGGGGGTGGCCTCTGTGATGTTGTTGGGCCTGGCCATGTGGCTGGTGGCCATTTTGAAGCCTAGGCCTGCAAGCTTGCCTGGCCTTGTCTGCCAACAGGCCTGCTTTTTCATCCACTAGGATCAGAGCAGGTAGCCACAGCTTTATTAATCAAGTGTTTTCTGTGTGGTCTGTTGAATTTAGACTTCATTTAGGGCATGGATGGCATTGGATTGAGTTGGGTAAGTGTGCTTTTTGGGGGTGGCCTTTGTGATGTTGTTGGGCCTGGCCATGTGGCTGGTAGCCATTTTGAAGCCTAGGCCTGCAAGCTTGCCTGGCCTTGTCTGCCAACAGGCCTGCTTTTTCATCGACTAGGATCAGAGCAGGTAGCCACAGCTTTATTAATCAAGTGTTTTCTGTGTGGTCTGTTGAATTTAGACTTCATTTAGGGCATGGATGCCATTGGATTGAGTTGGGGAAGTGTGCTTTTTGGGGGTGGCCTTTCTGATGTTGGTTGTCTTAAAGACATGCTTTTTTTGTATGTGTCTGGTCACTGGTGTGTTGGTGTGCAATGCATGCACCCTGCAGAGCTTTTTGGGGCCTGTGAATGTTCGTATTTACATTTTGTTGCATTAAAAAGGCAGAGCAGTGTGCTTTAGCATGCATCCCTTACCTGGCTTTTATAGACCTTTTGTCAGCTCCTGGTGTTTCCCAGGCCCCCGGCTTGTTTGTGATTTGTGAGTGTCCATGTGGGTGGTGGTCTTTTTTGGTGTTTGGACTCTCAGTTATTAGTGTCCTGCTTTTGCCATAGGCCTGCATGGTTTTCCTATTGCCTATTTGGCTTACTGCTCCCATCCATCCACCCCCTTTGCCAGCAGCAGCTCCATGGATGCTGAGATGCTAAAATAATTTATTGGTCCACCCCACTTTCATTACATTTTTATTTTGGTGGTTATTATTAACTTTCCTATCCTTCCTGAGAGTGTAGTGTGTGGCTGTACACAGTAGTATAACATAGCTCTAGTTAAAAAAAAAGTCATAAATGGCTAGACTATCTTTTGTTTGCACTAGTACAGTACTAAGTAACTGAACCACAACAACAAATGCAACATTTCACTGATGTTCTTCTCCTGTCTTATTTGCTTTTAGGTGCACAAAAGACAGAGTAGGAGGTGTCATCAGCATCACCCGGCTACTCGTTGTACTGCCAGCCAGACAGAAGTCCTGCTGCGCATCACGTCCACGTGTGACCAGAATTTGTTGTGCATCTGCATCCTGCCTGACATCTGAAGAAGATGGCCCCAAAGAAAGGTACCAGGTCCAGTACCAAGAAAGTTGCCGGTGAGAAGAAGGAACAGAAAAAGGAAGTGCCATTAACCACGACTGGTGGTGTGCCGGCCAATGTTTTTTTTGGCACCAAAGCGTTGTCCGGGAACTAAGCTGGGAGCAGCACAGCGGTCCAACCCCACCAACCTAGGCCCAAGAGCTTTAGTGTCGCAGAGGTAGCCAATCTACTAACGAGCAGCGATTTTGAAGAAATGTCATTACCGCAAAGTAGTACACAATCAAGTTCAACGCAGGCGCAAACTCAGCAGATCAGTGTGCAGCCACCGCAACAAGAACAGCAGCAGCCGCCGCAACAAGAACAGCAGCAGCCGCCGCAACAAGAACAGCGGTAGCCGCCGCAACAAGAACAGCAGCAGCCGCCGCAACAGCCCACCATAGTAGTTGTTGCTCCTGACGTAGGGGCATTTCAGGAAATTGAGCTTCCTGCAGACAAAGTGGAACAAAGTCAAACCACTGTTTCAGAAGATCTATTGTCTTCCAGACCACCAGCAAGGAAAAGGAGGCTTAGTCCAACATCTTCTTCTTCAAGCCCCGCTTCTGATGATCGTGATGACACTTGGGTCCCACCAGCTCGGTCTGAGAGTGATATACGCCACAAGACAATGCTTCTGAAAATGAAGGTCCCAGAAAAACTTAGAGTTATGGAGGTAGATGTAGAAGAGGGGGGTGATGATGTTGATGAAGACGAGCCAGTCATCACGCACATTACTCCCGCCCCAAAGGGATTGGAGACCAACATTCTCACCCGATCCAGAAAGGCTGCTACTGAGCGGGATGTAGCACGGATCTCACCAACACAGGTTACACCACCACTACCTCCAGCTGCCATATTTTCCAAGGCCCGGCAGGGACCAACATCCACCTCAACCATCTCAGTAGGTAGTGGTAGTAAAAGTCACAGTGTAGGTGCACAGGGTCACATATTTTCAAGCACCCCCTCAAGTTCATCTGGTGTTGAAAGTGGCACATCCAGCAGTGCCAGAAAGTTCTCCTCCCCAGTTTGGAACTTCTTTTCTGTTAGCGCCAAGGAGGAGAACGTTGCTATATGCTCAATTTGTCGGCAAGGTGTTCGGCGTGGTAAGCTTGGTACAAACTATGGTACCGGAGGACAAGCAAGTCATCTAAAAATACACCACACTATCGTGTGGGAGGATCACCTACTTAAGTTAAAAGAAAGTAGTAAAACTCAACCCATTGAAGTTGGTCAGGATGAATCAGGGAGCGATATTATTGTGGTGGCAGGTGAAGAAGAGGGAGGCATTTCTAGCCCTGTCTCCAGTAGTGCAGTCACTGCAGTGGTAACGCCCAAATCCTCCTCAGTAACATCAGAGTGGCACCGCAGTAAGAGCCATACTCAGAGTCAGGGTGAGACACCAAGGCGACCGATTACCTCAATGAGACAATTTGTGTCGTTGAGCCTTAGTGGGTTAATGAAAACAGCACCACAAAGGAAAGTAATCCAGCCTACCATTGAGAGCATGTTTAGGTTGGAGGGGCAGTTCCAACGCAACCACCCAACGGCACGATTGTACAATGCGAAGCTGACTAAAATGTTAGCGCTGGACCTTCTTCCTTTTTCATTTGTGGAAGGGGTGGGTTTTCTTAAATTTGTGTCTGCCATCTGCCCTAAATGGAAGGTTCCCAGCCGGTCCTATTTCGCAAGAATTGCTGTTCCGGCACTACATCATGATGTGCTGGAATTGGTTGGACAAGCTTTTCAGCAGAGTGCTGTGCACAATAGCCACCTGACAACAGACATGTGGAGTAGTTGCCAAGCCACAGATTACATGTGCATCACTGCACACTGGATCTCTTTTGTGGGGGTTAGAGATAAACTATCTGCACGAGGTGTTGTTGACACAGCTGCAATTTTTGAAGGTACTCGGAAACATGCAACTGTAGCCATGTTCGCCATGGAGAAATCTCACACGGCAGAAAACATTTTACACGAGTTTCGCAGCAAGGTTTTGGAATGGCTGTGGCCCAGAGGGCTTGGTATTGGTTTTGTTGCCACAGACAATGGCAGTAATGTACTTAAGGCCATGGAACTCGGTTCCTATTTCAGGGTTCCGTGTTTGGCGCACTGCATAAACATTATAGTTCAAGACTTACTGAAAAAAGAACCCATAGTCAGCAATTTACTGGCCATCTGCCGAACAATATGCACTCATTTCAGCCATTCTTTTAAAGCTCGGAAGCAGCTGAGGATCATCCAATGTGAACTTAGGATGCCAGTCAAGGCACTCATCCAGGAGGTGGCAACACGTTGGAACTCAACGTATTACATGCTTGATCGTCTGTACGAACAGCACAGGTCACTCCATGAATATGTCTGGTACAGAAGCAGGGACGCTAGTGTTAAAGGCATGACCCTTGAGAGGGATCAATGGACCCTAATTAAATGCCTGACTGAGATGCTGTCTCCTTTTGAGGTCTTCACACGTGAAGTCAGCAAGGAGGACTGTACAATGGGCCAAGCTATCCCATTATTGCAAATGCTAGAGCATGAGCTGAATAATGTGTCTGAATCATACAAAGGTGTAGAGGACAGAAGGCAAGCCCATGACTTGGTGGAGAGCTTATCCCGGCGCTTAGCTGAAAATGTAAGGATACAAAATAAAATTTTGTCACAAGAACATTACATTTGTGCCACAATTCTGGATCCACGTTCCAAATTAGGACTACTGAAGACATTCTTTGCTTTTTCCGACATTGATGTTGCCCGCTACAAAAGTTGTATAGCTGAAGCAGCCAGTAAGTTGGAAAACGAATGGCTGCTAATTAAAAGCCCGCAAGATCAACCCACAACAAGTACTGAAGTAGGCCATGCAGGATCAAGTGCAACTTCGTCGGCTGAGGGCAGTGCGTTTGGCTCACAATCACAACACTCACCATCACTGTCGACTACAGAAACAATAACTGGATCATTAGGCCGAGTACAATCATTATCATTACAGGATTGGTATGTAAAGGTAGGCCTTTGTAAGCACAGTGTTGATGCACAGAAAAAACAGCACGAAAGCTTACCAGCAGCAACCCTGAACATTGAGCGGATGATCCAGGCCTATCTGGACGACCCAACAGAGGTGTACGTTGATCAAAACCCATTGCAGTATTGGTATAGGAAAAGGTCTGAATGGCCACAGCTCAGCAGGCTGGCAATAAGCTATCTGGCTTGCCCTGTCGCAAGTGGCTCTTCCGAACGTGTTTTCAGTGCTGCTGGTTCCATTGTAACATTGAGAAGGACCAGTCTATCGCCCAAAAACGTGGAGAGGTTAACAATGATCAAAATGAATCAGCACTTCATACCACCGAATTACACAATACATGAATCAACGGAGGAAGATGAGGACAGCGGCTCAGGTGACGGAAGTATTGTGTCAGATGATTACCTACTACTGGCTGAACCCCCAGATTTTGAGGACGAGCTATACTTCCCTGACAATTAGGCTCGCACTTACTGTCTTCCTCCCTTTTTTCCCCCCTTTGTTTATGTGTCTGTCTTTCCGGTTATAAACTTGTGAATCACAACAAATCCATTACCACCGTCTTCTACTCTTCTAATTTAATATACAAGTTTCAGGTGTCTGCTATTTGACAATACAGTCCTCCGAATCCAGCTCCTCCGCTCCATCATACTGAATCTCCTGCTCAATTCCATTTCCCTCATGAATGATGATTGGATGATGGTAACAACAAATTCAAACTTTCCTAGTCCTTCCAAAAGAAGTGGAGCATGAATCAGATGACTACTATAGCTACCCTCCTTTCAGAGCCGAGAGAGACTGGCCATTAACTGAAAATAGGATGGAACAGGTAATGATTGATGCCATGCATTGGACGCAGAGTCGCAGACTGAATGATTTAGATTTTGTTGTGTTTGTTGTGCATGAATTTATGTAATTGTGCACTGCCGCTAATCAACTTTCTACAGAACACACTAAACTTAACTCAAGGTGAATTAAATTTTCCCCTTCTTGCAAATAAGAAATTTGTACTTCTCCTGCAGCTTGGTGATACATTGCTTTTAATTCAATACAGGAAGGGCACTCACTCAATCTGCCCAATGAGTATGATTGACACAACAGACCCGTCCATCATGATGATGGCGAAATAGACGGCCCGTTAACTTAAGATGAGAAGCAACAGGTAATGATGACAGTTAATGGCATGCATTGGACACCTGACTCTGAGCGATTGGTCTTTGTGTTTCCGTTGTTTGTTTGTTGTGCACAAAGTGATGTCAAAGTGTACTAGTAATCTATCTTTCTGTACACAATAAAGAATGACTCAAGTCAGTAATATTTATATTTCTACTCTTGTTGTGTCATAAAAATTTTACTTATACTGCAGGCCGATTTTCACAGTCAGTCAGTAAAAGTATCGGAGATAATGATGAAGTCAGGAGGACGTTTCATGAGTGGCATAAACGGAAAAGCATAAAGGTAAACATGTCAACAACCACAGCAGACACAAATGTCTGTGTAGAAGTGGAATAGAGTGTAGCGGTTGGATGACTGCAGTGCATTGATTTTACTAACTGAAACTGTAAAATGCAATGTTTGGAATGGATAATGTGCTTTGCGTTTGTCCAACTCTTTGAGAGAAAAAAAAGGACTCTAAAGTGTTAACGTAGGATGTGGTACTGCTAAGCACTGTGGGCCTGCACTCTCCTTTTACTGTATAAGGTCAATGATATAAACAGACTAGAGTAGTAGAGATGATGCATACATGCCACCTCGGAAAGTGTTCTTGTTGCACTACACCATCCCTTGTGCATTTGTTTTAACTTTCTTTCTCAATATCCCCTTTGGTTTTCCATCTACAATTACAGGCCGGGCCTTGCCCTAAACTTTGTAAAACATTACAATGCATATTAATTACCTTACCAATAAATCACCTTCTTTTTTCCAGCCGGGCAGTGGCGAGTGGCGAGGCGACACACCCAAGAATGATGGACGAGAGGAGCAAGAGGAATGCCGAGATGCAAATCCGGTCCACATTTTTGACCAGGATAACACAGTAACAGTATCCACTTTTATCTTCTTTTAAATAATTTGATTAATATTTTGTATACAATCTTTACAACAGTGTGTTCTTGGAGTTGTTATTATCATCATTAGGTTTGCTCTGTGTTTACGATTCTTCCCTACCAATATTTAAAATTTCTATTTGCTATCTGTAAAAGTATTAAGGCCGGAACAGAACAAGAACTAGAAGTGTATGTAATCCGGGTCTCTCATCATCATGCATGCATTGCCTTTTTCTCCCTTAACATATGGATATGGTAGTCTTCAATGATTGTCGTTTGTTTGTCTATGTATGCATACTGTTTTTCTATGTCAAACCTTTCCCAAAAACCCCCTTCCCATCCATTCAACAAACCCTAACCCTCTTCCCCCAGGCTGTGTGACTTATTGTCGAGGTGTAACTAAATTAAATGTACACCAATACTTAATCACACACTTGCTGGGGCGGATGTGGTGAAAGCAACACTACTTCAATTTCAAGGCAGAGCGATGATCTTCTTCTGCTTGCCCACCCATAAGTAGGATATTTCAGAGGTTATTTTATTTAACAAAGGGACACATACCTCAGCATGAATTGCCGGCATTGATTGGATTTGTTTGTTTTCATTCCTCATATACAGCACTAACTGTTAGGCTGTAGGCCTAGTCAAGTGACTCGACACAACTATAGTTTGTAACTCTGTCTAGTAGGCTATCCCAAACCACCATTCTGTTTTTTTGTCAAAAATTTGAGCATATTATTGTTGCTCGGTAAGTTCTATACTGTACTTCATTCTACTACTCCTCTAACAGTCTCTCAAATGCGATTGAATGTCTCCTTTTCTTTTTTTGCAAATGCTGCCGCCCTGCCAGTGTCTACTACTACTACTATGCCACCACCACCACCACCACCCCAATCATGGCATGTATGAAAAAGGAAACCATCTTCACCATGCAGCCAGTGCTGTGCCACAGTTGGACATAAACATCAAGCACCGGTAAGAGAGAAGTTTGGGGGAGGCAGAATTAATAATGGACATGTTGTTAATGATTTAATTTTCACACACCACTCCAAAGAATGCATAGACTAGAGGACAGACTGAAAATACTAGAAGGACAAGTCAATGAGTGAGGTGTGTCGCATCTATCTGTTTGTGTCTTATACAGTCAGCCAATTATAAATCAAACACAGGCTATGGGCGGCCATGCACCAGCAAGGAAACAGTGTGATGTAAAACAGTTACCCCACCTACAAAACATTAACAACATTGCATTTAACATAGAAAATATATTTAATTTACCCTAACAAAAATAAACTAAACCCACAAAAGCTGACCCACCCCCCTCCCTAACCCCAACCAATGTCCATAGAAGTCTGTAACGCCCAAACAAGTTCCCACCCTCCCACCCAAACAAGAATTAAAAAAGGGGCAGAACAGGATGACAGGGACTAAGTGGTGGGGCGGGACTCAAGGAGGACATGCATCTGGCGCATCTCGCCCTCTAAACGGGCGACGCGGCGTCTAAGGGCGCGGCAGTTGCAGCCTCAGTGGGGGGGGCACCGGAGATGGCACGGTGGCGGCGGGCAGCCGCCAGACAGTGGCGCCGTACCGCTGGAGGG
Source organism: Triturus cristatus (assembly GCF_964204655.1). Lineage (NCBI taxonomy): Eukaryota > Metazoa > Chordata > Amphibia > Caudata > Salamandridae > Triturus > Triturus cristatus. The sequence continues at coordinate 801,782,594 of NC_140591.1, forward strand.
CGGTGGCTGGGGCCCGGGCCACTGGAGGAGGCTTCAACAATTGCAGCCGCAGTCTCCTCCTCCTCCACGGCTAAGACCACCAGCCGCCGGTATTCTCACTGGATTGCCTCCAGCTTCCGGCGCCGTGCCTTGGCGGCAAACTCCTTCCGATTTTGTTTCGGAGTAGCTGTGTATCAAAAAGAAAAAAAAAAGACAATTGTAAAATATACTCTTAGAAAAACAGTAGGACAAGGAAATTATTTATACACATAGTGGCATGGTAGAGTATCACTATAAAATAAAGCACAGTAGTACATAACATTTTAAATGTCGCCCGTCCTTCTTCCTTCCACCCGTCTTTCACTTTTTAGTTGAACAGCGCACCAGGTGCTCTTCTCCATAAAACTTTCAAAGCGGAGTTGAAATCAGATAGAACAGGCCATTGATTACTCAATACTCCCACTCCTATGCCAATTAAAGTGAATTCTAGTCTTCTAGTTCACTCTTCAAACGTCCCCCAACAGCTCATACTTACTAACGACATCGGATAGCGGGCGGACTTTGTCCGCTCGCCATCCTCATGCTAAAAAGGGTAGGGGTCCCGTGGGGACAATTAATTAGGATGATGCGCCCGGCACAGTGGCGGGCGCATCCTGTTTTTTTTACATTCTGGTGGGCGTTGCCGAAAGCAATGCTAAAATCTTGTGCTGCTTTTCCAAGCACAACATGACGGGCCCCGCACAGAGCCTGTCACGTTTTGCTTTGAAAGGCGGGGGGTACCATAGCAAAGGTAGGTACCCTCCATGGGGGCACCCAAGCACACTCTGCAATGTCTGCATGCCTTTCCGTGGCGGACGGCAATGCCGCCACGCAAAGGCATTCCGAAATGCAGATTATATGGCTGGCGGTGTGTTCAGAGAGACACCACCGGCATATTGAACCCTTTTCCGCCTGGTCGACATGTGGGGGGTCAGAATATTTTCTACAGGGATGGCGGGAGGTTTGCCCCTGCGGTGTCGGCAGTGAATTCCAGCCGGCCCGGCGGGGGCAATATGCCCACCATCCTAATGGGGCCCTAAGTCACAACTGTACAGTATACATATACATACAGTACACCCTTGCAGTGAGTGTACTGTCAAGTTCAACAATAGTTAAGGATTATGAATCTAACTTACCACCGCCTGCCACTGGTGCTGCCACTCCCCCTACCGCTCCATCGTCGGTATCGGCAGCAACTGCCGCATCCTCGCCCTCCGCGTCGCCTTGTTCGCTGGCCCCAGCAAAGGTGGTCGGTAGTGCGCCTAGAAAACATTACACATTTATTAGGCGTCATATACACCTCCCCCCTATTGATCAGTAGGAAGGTTGAAAAATGAGTTAATACTAACATACATCACTACTAGTACAAATCAGGTAGTAGTAGAGTAGACACTAATAGTTATATATAATCATTGTTGCCTTTGCTTAATTAGCCCTAGCCATGCTACCATTTTACCTTTGTGTCTTTTATTTTTGCCCATGTGACGTTACCTTGCAGCTTCTTAAGACACCTTTGAGCCCACATGACCTGCCTCACACTGCTACTGTCTAGTCTACGCGCTGCATACAAGCGGTCAACAAAAACATTAACAAGCCACTTTTTTAGGAAGTACTGGTGTACTACTGTTACTGTTAGTCCATATTGCTTATCCATAAATGCTACACTTTTTGGCATGGCTGAGAAATGCTTGCAAGTTGCAATATACTAACGCACACCATTTCATTTTTCGCATTACAGACGCAAGATTCCCTTCTACGAACCAGAGCTTCTGAATGATGCAACAACTACCAGTACTAGGTTCTTCTAAGGTGAGGGGTCCTTTCACTCACATCTTCATTTATAAATTTATATAAACTAAATTCCTAGGGGATGGTGGTGCTGCCTTCCACCACTGTTCAGTTATCATGATTTAATTCCCAACTGTATAAGTGTAACAATGTATATTGTTTTAATGTTATTGATTTTCCGGTTGGTGCTGCATTTATAAGAAAACACTGTACAGTACTACAGACCTTCTCAAATTGAAATAAACATTTTGAACTTACATAGACTTGGTGGTATTTGGTGTGGACTAACTTACACGAGTGAGCAAATTAAAGTAAGGGTGTGCATGTGAATTGCTTCCACGACTGAGAGGTTGGGTGTGTTATGTTCTGGGTTGTCTACTTGTTGGGTATCTTGGGGGGAAGGTTCCGAGACCTAATAGTTATGAGAAGACAGTACTATAGTCAAGCAGTGGAATTGTGGAGGGTGCGGAATTTCTGATTGAGGTGTGCGAGGAAGGTCCAACCTACCATCACCAACATCCTATTTTCTGGTGCAAATGTCTGTGTATGTGCAAGATCCCTACAACAGTAGTATGTCCTATAGGGTATCATATCAAAATAGTAATAAATCTGGTAGGGCTGTTGTTGCTGTGAATTTTCAAAGCCTCAAGATCAATAAGAGTAAAAGTAGTACAAGACGACGACCCAATGGATTGGACTCAATGGCTCGAGCTATTGGTGAATATGAGTTTTATATTACAACCTTTCACAAAGAGTGGCACGGCCAACTGGGCAAGACTAGCTACTACAGTACAGACAGACTGATAGTATGTAGTAGTAGTAATACTCAGAGTCATCATAGCGGAGGCAGGGATAAGATTTTTGAAACCGTACAGATGAAAGGATAATTGGTGGTAAAAAAATAGCATTTGGAAACAAACAATAGTTCATGAAAAATATGGGGCAGTAAAAGTTATGGAATAAGAAATATTATTAAAAACAAGAAGACTTACTGGGGCCAGCAGAGGAGCCCTCAGCGGTGTCCTCCTGGTGGTGTTCTGAGTGTCCCGCTGACTGCCCAGTCCCTGTCGGTCTGCCCCTGGGTGCTGATGAACAGGAAAGATATAAGAAAGAGACAAACATTGATGGATGGTGTCAAACAAATACAATATTTTTCAACAACGGTCAAAAAACACTTATGTAAACAACAATTGCAATAACTAAATTGACCAATCTCATCTGGTCAACAAGTAATATCGGGGGATTCGCAGTTCGACTACTTAAGTTACTATTTATCAACAGTAATCCAGTCTTCCATTCTGATTCCAGAATACTAAGTTACAACTAAGCCTAAGTACAAGGTACCACCCAACCTAGCCCACCTATTCCTGGCATGCCAATTGTACATTAAGTATGCATTTCCACTGTATTCCTCAACAATGCGTATGGTCAAATCATGGAGGACACATGAACATGACTACATTTTTTGTATACACCAAATTTTGGTTTGATTGATTGATGCTGATCTTCTAGTGCTAAGTAACTGCTAGGCCTACCACCACTCATTGAACAAACTAGAAAAGGTTCTAATAAAGACTGCCGTACTAGCAGCACGTCACGTAACTGAGTGAGGGGGCATCACGCATACCACTAACAAATTAGAAGCTCATACAAAGTACCTAAACCTAAGTATCAATCCGCCCCTATCTATTAGTGACAGGACAAAGTAAGGAGTGGACTAGAGTCACTGTAGCATTACGTAACCTAATTTCTCTAAAATAAACTCGTAAAGAATCACGCTAAGCAAGCGCAAACGCAAAGCTGCAAACAAGTAAGATTAGTAGTAGCGCAGAAGAGCACCTGTGTCAGAAAAAATCACAGACTTTTAAACGTAATTAACCTGGAATGTAAGCAGCAACATTCTAGCTGGTTGGAAGAAAAAAAAGATATTCGCAATATATAACACAGAGCAGAAGAACAGACACAAAGTAGTAATAATAAAATAGGTACTCACCAAGCCCCGGGACCTCCACTCCTAGCAGGTCCAGCAGGTCCTGCTCACGGTCCAAGATGTAGGACCACCGGTGCGTCAGCTGCGCCTGGGTGTGCTGGACACCAGAGAAGCGTGACACTGCCCAGCGCACCTTCCCCCACCGCTGCCGACGCTCCCGGAGGCCGTACCTGGACCCAGGCCTGCCACCTGCTGCCAGGGTTGAGGGGAGGTGGCGCTGCACAAAGAAAATTAGTGCAGCCAACTCCACCTCCCCAAATAAGGCCCGTGCCTGCACCCCTTGTGGGCTCCGCCTTTCGCAAGGAAGGCGGTCGCGGCTCTGGCTGCGCCAGCGAACAGCCCTACCCTTAGACATGGTTCTGGGGACGGGGCGGGAAAGAAAAGGTAAAATAAATAAAGGAGTAAAGGAAATAAATAGCAGGCAATGGAAAGAGAAAAAGTAGCTAAAAAACAAAAAAAAAGTAGACAAAAACCAAAAATATAGAAGCAGGAAAATAGTTAGAGAAATAATAAGTAATAAAGATCCAAAAAAAGTGGCTATAAACAAAGGATTGAAAAGATTTTGGGAGGATTCAAAATCAGGCCCCAGAACCATGCAATAGAGTGAAAAACAAGATGGCCGCGCCCATTGCGACCACGTGCGCAACTTCGCGCGATATTTTCTTCCCGATCAAGCAAAAAGCAACGCGATCAAGTAAAAGCGGTCGCGAACAGGAAATATCGACCGCGAACGGGCGCGAACATGCATTGCGCGATCCGGGTCAGGAAGTAAGCATTGCGAGAGGGCGGGAGAAGTGAAAACAAGATGGCCGCGCCTGTGAGCAACCGCATGGGTAAGTTGGCGACCCGCGATCAAGCAAAAAATACCGCGAACAGGCGGGAAAAAAACGTCCGCGTCTTCGCGATATTTCCGGCGTGTTTGCGGAGATTTTCAGCATTTTCGCGATAGTTTGCGAAAGTTAATTTCGCAAATTCCGCCCACCCCTAATTAGCTATGGACTGCTTTATCTAGCTGTAATTATAATCAAAATAGATGGGCATCCTAAGGAATTTCATGGTCCTTCCAATTTGGAACAGTTCTTAGAAATGACTAAGGACCATGATGTGGATACAACCGCTGTACCCCCTGCCCCAGAGCAAGAACACTTAAGTGTAGACCCAATGGAGGAAGAAGTACAGACACCTCGTAAAACCCCAGACCACAACCATCACATGCATAGGAATCAGGGTGGACAACAATGCAAACATTTGTACCATGCTCCAAAAGAACATGACAAATCCAGATCCCCTTTGAAACCTATATCGACAGAAGCATGAAGATTATTATTTGATGGTTTTCAGACTAAAACAAATATACATAATAGGTTGGGTGAAGCTAAGATGACCCCTGGAAAAAGTATGTTTAAACCAAAGTATTATATCACATAAGAGGAGAGATACAGGGCATTAGTGGGCTCACATCTGCCCTTAGTCACTAATCAAAACAAAAAAATGGCATGACACCCCAGTGCTTAGCCGCAGTTTGCTATTTTAGTGAAACATGAGAACAGGATGTGTTGACATCCCTGCTTACCGCTGCCTGCTTAACTCCCAGTTTACTGGCAATTCCTAGATATGGCCGAGGAAGGTTCACTCATGTAATGTGACATGCTTCATCATTTGAAACCTCGTCCCGCCCTGGTAAGGTGGTACTACCAGGGCGGACTTGACCTCAGGCTGGGGCTAACCTGAGGGAGTTGTCACTTATCTTATCTGGTTAATACTATGATCCAGTTGGCTGGCTAAAAAAAACACCTTTAGATACACCACAAAAGTGTCCTTTATTCAGGTGGTATCCTAGGTATATTAAAAAGTTGCTAAAGGAGTAACAACAGGAGGCATATATGGGTGTAATGACCAATATGCGTCACTGCATATGTGTAATTATTCATGTCAACATGTTTCTGCCTTCAGTTGGCCTATTCTCTATTGGCATTCATCAGGGCTGTATCTATGAGTCCCTATACTGCAAGTGCTCAGTGCAGAGTACCCATAGCTATGGTCTGTGGTCTTTCAGTTAGGAATAACCTAGTTCTGTTGTGCAGTCGGCTGTTCGAAGAGGCACGGTAGGATACATGTGGGTTCTCTACCTTGACGAAAGTTTTATTACAGGAGAGACCCACCCCAAACAGACCATGCAGCAATTAGAGCAACAGAATTAGGTCAGAAGTGCCAGGGTTGACAGTTAAGTGGCGGTGCCCAGCACCAGAAAACACTGGCTCTAATTAGGCACTGGTCCTCCTACATCATAGTTGGTGACATTTACATTCCCAATTAGAATCAAGGCAACCTACCTTTCTAAACTAAACAGACTTTTGGTGTATTTTGGACAAACCAGGCTTATAATGGGGTGACTGGAACATTGCACCCAGTCTGATCACTGACCTCACAGAATGCCAGAAACAGGTCACAATAGGGATAGAATGATACTAAAATTCCTTCTCTCTGACCATGCTCTTCTACATCCTTGGCACCTGCTCCATTCAGGGATAAACAATACACTTTTAAATCCTGCGTACAAGGCATGGAAACAAGCATTTAATACTGTATCATTTCTTTTTCCTTGCCCCCCAACCTCCAATCTTGTGATGTAATCGACAACAGTCTTTCAGACCACTAACTTATAAAAATAGAACTTGAGCTGGGTTCACCAAGACATGAAACCTGTGGATGAAAGATGCCTGTTTGTAAGATTAAGGATCCTGAAGCAAAAATAAACAACTGGACAATTTACGAGATTATATGGCAAATAATGTGAATTCAGTTGGCTGATCACAGATCCTATGGGCAGCATGTAAACATACATAAGGGGTCAGCTGATGGAAGAATCAGCCCTCCATCATAAGCAAAATGTGGATTAACAAGGACAGTTAGAGCACCAAATCCATCTAATGAATTAACAGTACAGAAAATCGTCATCACTGGTGAAACTTAAGATTTTTGCCCAAGCGTGTAATGTTATGTTGATTTGTATAGCGAACTTAACACCCAAAAGGGCATCCAGGTTCTTGGGCAAGATGTGTAGGTTTGTGGCCCCAAGGTGCTGGTATGTAGCATCAGGTCTCCAGCTTCTGGCAGAACTCAATAAGTTTGGAGGAGGCTCTGATGTGTTGAGAGAGGTTGTTCATGTCTTGGTTGCCATGTAGGACAATGACCGACCTCCAGTTTTGCTTTTGCGCATGCTGGGTCTGCGAACGAGTGAAAGTGAGGCAGAGCATAGGGGTCTGGTGTGTTGTTAAAAGTGTACACAGCTTTTCAGGTGCTCTGGCCTATGATGTGTAGGGCTTTGTCTGTGTGCGTGAGAAGTTTGAATTGCCTGTGCTTATGAATGGGGAGCCAGTGAAGCTTCCTGAGGTGTGGTGTGATATTGGTGATGGATTTAAGTTTTCCGTTCATGCCCAGTCCGGAACAGGCATTGCTGGGACGGAAATTCAAACATTATGAATCAGGTGAAAAAGCAGGATGGCTTTTAGGACAGAAATTGAAGCACTGACCGCTCCTTTCCAACGATTCCCAAATCAACTGGCCTAGTTACCAATCCAATCATATCAGAACAAAATTTGCAAAATTCTATGAAGAGTTATACTCCACAGAGATTAGTGACAATTGGTCATAACCAAAATTGATCTTTTTTAAGCTTCTAACTCTCCCCGTTTCTCCCGTGTTTAAGTAATGAAGTAGCATGAACTTGAAGCAGATGTCTCTGAACAGAAAATAAGCAAAGCCATATGAAGTATGCCATCTGGGAAAGTCCAAGGAGATGATGGGTTTCTAATTGAGTTCTACAAAATTATTGTCCAGGTACTTGCTCCCTTACCATATAAGGTTTTTGAAGTTTATAAAGTTTGTAGGGAGAAGAGCGAATAAGTTAGCATCCCTCTAGAATTTAACAGTGTCACAATCGCCCGTCTTCTGAAAGCTAAAAAGACCCACTGCAATGTGGAAGTTAAAAAACAATCTCCCTCTTACGTGCTGACATTAACATATTGCAAAAAGTACTAGCACCATGACTACGGAAGTACATTCCCCTATTGGTGCACAGAAATCAAGTCGACTTTGTGGTGAAACACTTATCTACCCATCAAATGAGACTGCTTTCACACATAATAAAGCAAGCACTAAATATGCAGGACTGTAGAATAGCTGCATCCAGCAGCGGGATCCGCCGCAATGGCAGAGGAGAGTCGCCCCACTGCCTCAAAGCCAGCAACTGAAAAATAAAACTATATTTTATTATATTTTTATTTTTCGGCTGCTGGCTGAGCCAGTTTGTGTAGGGAGGGGCAGGGCCAGGCCATGGCAGATGGGGCGGAGTGATGTGCACTGCTAAGTGCGCATGCCGGTTTAGTCGGCCATCTTAGGCCGGTCAAACAGACATGCGCAGTTAGGTTTCTTCAAACCTGCTGTATTGCACAGCCTCCCTGTGCCTGAGCGAGCGCTAAACCAGTCCGCTCAGGCCACTCCCAGCGCTGCTTTCATGCAGCAAGATGGCAGCATAAGGATTTGATTCAGAGTCTCATATGTTGTCCCACGGACTGCTGGGAGCAGGAAGCAGAAGAGCACCCAGGCACGCGGTGGCTGGCGGCATCAGGTAATATTTATTTATCATTAACCCCCCTGTGCTCCCCCACGCCCCCACTACCTGCGGCACCACTTTTTGTTTATGTCAGCCGCCACTGGCTGTATCTTTGGGAGATGAAAAGTGGTCTGATGGGGTTAAATGATTCTTTCTGTTTAGAAAAGACTGTCTTCTAGACCGATGTATAAGGAAAATCCAACTACTTTATCAATCTCCTTCTGCATTAGTTAATGCTTTCAGATCACAGCAATGTCAAGTTTGCAGAGAAAATCATCAAGGGTGTCCACTTTGACCTCTCCTATTTTATTGTCGTTGGAGCCAGTTACAGGTAATACCAGAGCCTCTGCTCATGTTGCTGGTATCTTGACTGCAGCAGGTGAAATAAAGCTGCTCCTCTATACAGAGGGCATTCTACTGCTCCTAATGAACCCGGTGACCTTTCTACCCAGCACACTTCACATTATAATGCTTTTTGGGCATTTCTCTGGGTACAAGACTGAAGACCTATCTTTAAATCAGACTACACCATACTCAGTTACAATAGGGTTGCCGTGCCAGTGGCCATCCGCTACAATTACATATCTTAGAATCCATGATGGAAAAGAATTAACAGCTGCAGTTCTCAAAAACATAAAACTTCTTTTTCAAATTATCCTTATGGGAACAGGTACAAATAATAAAAAAATGAAAAAAATACAGCACATAGATATAAATATTTATTTGGTTACCTCTCTGATTGTACTGCACTTTGGCTTAGGTAGAGGGAACCTCCACCTAAGCCGGAAGGGTACAGAGGTCTTCCCGGATGTAGATACGTCCTCCCGAATCAAATGCTAGTTACTTGAGGTATCCCAACCTGTATAATGAAAGCTCAGTGCTAAACTCTCATGGCGTCAACCGCTGAGGCGCGGGAAAGGAATCAATTCCTTTTTGTTAAGTAACCCTCACACACCCTAGCAGTGTCATGCTTCATCATCGGGTTCACCCTGACTCCTAAAGGTCAGGGTGGGCTCGAAAGTATTTCAGGGCGCACTTAGGAGAGATACGGCCAGGGGGTCTAAAGATAAAAATCTTACTCTGTCTCCAGGTATTCCTTTATTAGTGGAGATGCAGGGGATGTTAAAAATTATATACCAAGGAGCCGTCAGGAATTGATGGTCTTATGACCCTAATGTCATGCCAACATGTTTCAACCCTATAGAATGGCCACTTGGGTCCCGGGCTTTCTTCAGGGCAAACAGAGGTTCCCTCCCTGGATATTCAAAAAAGGGGAGGGCATTTTCCTAACTTTTCAAAGTGAGGATGCAGAAAGCTGCACTCTCGTGAACGGTATGGAAGGTATACTTATCTCCCATCCAGTTTCCTTACGTTTTGTATCCAACTGTCAGAGAAAAGTGAGAAGAAACCATTTTTAGATTTTATACATTTCACCCATGTAATGCCAGCGTACTGGGTGCTGTCATGTGCTCTCACTCTATTTACTTGGAGTGATCTGTGATCAAAAAGAAGAATGCTTTAGGAGCCTTGCTGTCCCATCTAGTCGCATTTAGCGGCGTGCGACAAGTAATCGCATCGTTTAGTGCAAGTCCATGAACACCATCCTTTTAAAAACTCCACGATAAAATTAATATTACGATCTCACAAAGATAATCCGCACTCAACCACATCACCATCACACCAGAGGTTATGCTCTTGTTCCTCCTCTCACTCGTGATGGTCCAAATATCACACAAATCTTACCCTATTGAGGAGGATTATATGTGTCTCAGGGGAACGGTAGATGGGGTAGCCTTGTAATAAAACTCTGCATAATGGCCATATTGTAGTTGAGTGGGAGAAGGAGAGAAAGACAAGACTCACATAATTAACATTGTTTGTCCCCAACTCTAACTACGATGCTAATGGGACCCCGTCACATTTGGAGAAAAACTAGTGTACCCACTTGCTTTCTCAAAGGCCCTGCCCCTCAGTTCCACCTACTGGGGTCCTGCATCTCCTGGCATTTGCAGTTCTCTCTGCCAGGAGCGCGGCTTTTGAAGTTGTCTTCTCTGCACACCCACGTGCAGGACGGGAGTAGAGCCCCGCCTATGGCGCGTTTGTATCACGTCATTTCCGCAAGTCCCAGGAGGGACTACAGAGAACCCACAGGCTCATGGGAGATGTAGTCCCAAAACATTGGTAACCTTGGTAACCATGGGAAATCATACTTTCACATCTCTCGGAAATATGAAATCAATACCTCATCTACATTGTTTTAAAAAGTTCTCCATATGGTGAAATAGTATCTCTTATGGAGAGACTAAAATCGGCCAATCATTGGGATATGTGAACCTAGTGTGTATAGGTGAATTTGATGCAAGTGGAATATACATGGTTTTTCCCATCCGCGACCAATATTGGATATCCACCTTCATTACTTTGTGTCATTAGGAGCAGATTCTTAATCCCGCTAACATATAATGTGACTAATTTTGTTAATCCCAATGGAATGTAGTGCATATCCAACTTCCACCCTCCTGTACTACTTAAAATAGTGAAAGGAATGAAAGGAAATTGGTCCTATGGGAGGAGGCTACCCTTATTATGGGTGAGGGTTGGTGGTTATAGGGTTATCAGTGCCCCTCTAACTGTGCTGGTTCAGTTGATTCCAGGGAATAGAAACTTTAAGTCCCTGGGTATGTGTCTATAGTCTATAGACCCATCGCTGTTCCTTTTCCAACAGTCTCTTAGATATATTGGTCCCACCTTTTACTTTTTCAATGATGGTCCATTCCTGATCGTTATCCGTATGTCCCTGTTCCACATAGTGAGCAGTGAATTTGGTAGACGTGATTGCTCGTCTAATCGTGCTCCTATGCTCAGTGATCCGTACCTTTACCTTCCTAGTGGTCATTCCAATGTATTTGGCCTTACAGGGAAATGCGATCATGTATACTGCGTTCGCAGTATTACAATTTGTATGGTCCCTTTGTTCCCATTGACGTGTCATGCCCAAATTAACACTAATGGTGTGAGTAGTGAAATGACACACCACACATGAGCCACATGGGCAATGGCCCTTCACCTGTGATTGGCTCCACAGTGTGAGTTGGGTGTTTTGTTTCTGTCTCCAACTGTCAGTGTGATCAGGGTGTTCCTAATGTTTTTGTTACGTTTAAATGAGAATATGGGTTTCTCAAATGTCAGCTTGTTTGAGGTAAGTATGTGCCATTTGTTGTTGATTATTTTCTTTATGGCATTAGATGACGAATTATGAGTGGTGACACATATTAAAGCTTCAGTGTCTCTTTTTGTGTTTGTTTCAAGCAGTGCTGCCCATGGTGTATTTCAGGATCTTTTCCGAGCCTGTTTAATCACCTTTGTAGGGTATGATTTCTCTCGTAATTTCACTGTGAGTTTGTCTGCTTCTTTGTTGTTACTCTCAAGATCTGAGCAGGTTCTGCATATTCTCAGGTACTGCCCAATGGGGAGGTTAACTCTCAGTGACCGGTGGTGGGCACTATCGAAGTGCAACAGGCTGTTGTGATCGGTCGGTTTGGTGTACAACGTGCTCTCCAATTACCCGTTCCTGGCTACGATGTTGATATCCAGAAATGAAACCATCATATTATGGGTTGTCATTGTGAAGTGCAGGAAAGGGTTAAGGTTATAAATCCACATTCCAAATGCCACTGTGCTGTCTTGGTCTCCATGCCATATGATAATTATGTCATCTATGTGTCTCAGCCAGCTGCAGATTTTACCTGCAAACGGATTGTTTGAACAGATATGCTCATCCTCCAGCTGGCTCATGTACAAGCAAGCAATACTAGGGGCAAAAGTACTGCCCATGGAAGTCCCATGTACTAGTAGGTAAAGTTGATTTTCAAACCTAAAGACATTCTCTGTGAGGTAAATATGCATGAGTTCCATGATCCATTTAACAGGTGCCTCCCAGGGCCACTCCTGTGTACGGAGTATGTTTTCAATCACCGGTAGACTTTCTTCCGAATGCTTGTATATAGGGCCTTCACGTCCAGACATATCATGGTCTCACTAAGTGGGTCATAGTCAAACTCTGCTAGGATATTAAGCAGATACTTCGTATCCCTTACGTATGACCTACTGTTTGTCACGAGGGGGCGCAAGAACCAGTCTGTGTACTTAGAGAGAGGTTCCAGAACAGACCTGATGCCAGAGACAATGGGCCTGTCTGGTGGTGGAGTTCTACCCTTGTGTATTTTGGGCATAGTATAGAACAAGGGTGTTCTAGATTCTTTCGTATTTAGGAAGTCTTTCTCATTTTTTGTGATCCTGTTCCTCTCTAGTGCTTCAGTAGTGATAGTGGATATAGTGTTTTGTGAACGTGTTGTGGGGTCCCTCTGTAGTTTTTTGTAATGTCTTTCGTCCGAGAGGAGGGATAGGTATGCAGTCCTACATGTTCTTGTATCACAATCGCTCTGCCCTTGTCAGCAGGTTTTATAATCAGGTTGTTTGGATCGCCCAAGGTGTTCAGTGCCTCTCTTTCCTTTCTGCTTAGATTGTTATAGATGTTTATTTTTGGTTGTAGTGACTCAATCTCCTTGGTGACTGCTTCCTCAAATGCGATTACTTCGGGGGGCATAAGGGATGGGGGTGGACAGAATGTAGACTTTTGTCGTAAGGGGGTATACCCCGTATCCATCTCCTGTTGAGGTTTCTCTTCAAAGAATGTCTTGACACAGATCTTCCTGAAGAACTCGCTTATTTTTATCGCATAGTTTTTAATTTGTCAATGTTGGTTGTGGGGACAAATCCAAGGCCCTTGCTGAGTACCTCTAGTTCATCCAGGATGAGCTCCTAGTCCGTGAGGTTAACAATTAGGTCTACCTTGAGCTCGGGCCTGCCTGCTGGTCTTTCGTCTGGGTTCTCGTGTTCATACCTCTTGTGTTGTTGTCCCATTGAACTCTCCTGTTGCCTCATCTGCTGTGTTTGCTTCTTCTCCCGCCCGGCCTCAAAAATATCGCTGGTTTGGTTCGGCTGGAAGTATGGCATGCTTTGATATTGGGGGGAGTCCTTGAAATTGTGGGTGGCCGTACGGGCCTAGCCACGGGTACATCTGTGGTGGAGGGTTTGTTTGATTATAACCCCCTCTCCTCTGTCTTCTTGACTTGTCTCTCCAGCTCTTGGAGGAGTCATCACTTGACCACTCGTCCTGCTCTGAAAATGAGGACCCTGAGCCACTTCCGTGAGATGAGCCAGTATCGGTTTCTGGCTGGTTGGTGTAGTCGTCCCTGATGTACAGGTAAACTTTCTCATGAGAGAATTCCTTCAGGTCCTTTTGCAATTTATTGATTTTGCTTTGCATTAGGTAATCTTTGTGTTCTCTGATTTCCTGGTTAACCTCCTCAAGTTTCTTCTTGTATACTGTTATCTTGATTTGTGTGCTAAATGCATCCTCGCTCGTTTTGATGTTGATGAGTAGGGCTTCTGATAGGTGTTTTGCCATGTTGATGATTAGAATCAACCAATCACGCGTACACCTCCATGCAATTCTTTCTTGAACATGGGGTCTTCTAGGAAAATTCTGGGTTCATTGGTACCCAATAAGTCTGTGGGGGCTGCATTCCCCCTCAAATATTCCGTCATAATGGCTCCATGCAGCAGGATCTTCATTTGATTCCTTTTTAGTTCTTTAAGTTCATCCCAACTTTGGGATTGGTTAAGGCATTGGGTGATGTTAGTGTATGGCAAGAGAGATGGTGCTGCCAGAATTGCAGATGCCATGTCATCGGAGTATCCTATTCCCAGTAATTCAGTCATATTTAGAGGGATTGTGCACTGTCACACGACTAGTGAGGTGAATATGAGAGTGGATTTCGCGGTGTATCTATAGTAACCCTGGGTGTAGTTCGCGTAGTCGCGCTACGCTACGCGAAGTGCACTTTGCACTATGTCGCGCTACGCTTAGCTACGCAAACTGCGTAGTGCGGTAGGGAAATGCTGTTCGCAATGATTGCACAGTGCCGTATGCTTGTCCGCACTGTGCAATCATTGCGAACGGCATCATGCACAGTGCAAACGGTCGTTTTCTGCCGCTTGTGAAGATTTGTACTCAAACGGCAGCTTTCTCAACGCGGACTGGTAGTTTCTCATCACGAGCAGTCGCGAGCATATGCAACCACTCGCAATGAGAAACCTGAACTCCCCGTGTTGAGAATCTCACTGGGAGGTTTATTTTCCACGCTCGCGATTGGCAACTTGATGTTGCCGATCCCGAATGAGGATCACAGGGATGTTGATTTTGCTCGCTTGCTGTCGCCAACTTGACGTTGAGGACCGCGAGCGAGCAAAAAATGCACACTACGTGTTTTTGCACTGTGCCACGTGCGATTCGCTTAGCGAGTAGTTGCGCTCGCTATGCACACTCCGCGAGCGTAGCGTAGTTTTATGCCCAGGGTTAATCTATAGAGGTCGTGGAGTTACTTTTTGACTGTAGTGGAGTTCTATTGTAGGTGTTTTAAAGACTTGAGAACTAGAAATTTTCCATATACCCTACAACTGTCCGCTGCACTAACTGTACTGTACTTTGGATTAGGTGGCGGGACCCTCCACCTAAGCCGGAAGGGTAAAGAGGTATTCCTGGATGTGAATACGTCCTCCTGAATCAAATGCTATTTACTTGAGGTATCCCAACCTACATAATGAAAGCTCAGCGCTAAACTCTCGTGGCGTCAACCGCTCAGGCGTGGGAAAGGAAGCAATTCCTTTTTGTTAATTAACCCTCACGCACCCTAGTAGTGCAATGCTTCATCACAATTGTACTGACCTGCTTCAAAAGCATGATCACGGACTACAAGAAGCGAGTTTGAAACTTCAAATTGCTGCATGATTGACATTGGACACCTCAAAAACATTGGGCCTGATTAGATCTTAGCGGATCTTGTCCTGCTGCCACTTTTCAGTTGGTTATTCCATCGGCCTACTAGGCAGTACACCCGCTCAATTTAGATGCTAGTGGGTCTATTGACGATAGTCCATCTGAGTGCCGTTGTCTCCTACAGATGTTTCCTACCACAATGACGGTGCCATAGTCAAAAGTGGCTGTCAGAGATAGTGCAACCAAAATTCCCGCCATGCCCCTCACGATGAGCTTTCCCATCATCGTAACTGTGGCGGGTAAACGTCCACACCCAAGTTGCTGTTTTCAAAGGGATATAAGATAGAAACTTACCTTTTTTTCTTTTTTCCACTTCCATTTCCATCATGAACCTCATCATCCTTCTTTTGCTGCTGCTACTTGACCACGAAGCAGATCAAGCCAGTTGTTGCCAGAATCAAAATTGAGCTTCTATTTTACTTGTTTTCATTTGAATTGTCTCTTCAAATTTGCTCTGGACTCGTGTATTTTTACATTTCTCTTATAAGCAATTTTTTTCTAATAAGGAATGCATAGCTGTGTAATGTTGTCGTTTAAGACATTTAAAGAACACACCTATATTACATTTCTTTTTTTTCCAAATTTGGTGGAAGCTTTCATCATGTTAATGGACACTTACATAAAGTTTAACATTAATCAAAATTCATAATGTGTTTATACAGGTGTGTTTGATTATTTTTTTAAATTATAAACATATGCATTGAACATTTTTTTAATAATTTCATTTAACATAATGCAGTAATGGCACCAGACAAGATAACACTTTTTTTTAAATAAATGTAAAATCAATGTTAGTTCTAAATTTATATAATTGTTTATTTATTTATGTATTATTTCCTGTTGTCTAGTGCATTTTCTGTATTTTTTTATTTTTTCACTCATTAAGTTAAAATAAACACACCTGTGTTAACACTTAAAAATAAAATTTTCAATTGTATTCTAGGTAAGTGTCCATTATCATGAATGTTAGCACCAAGCTTTTTATGTACATTACAGCTTTTTTTCTAATGTTTGGACTTTACAAATATGTTGTTTAAAAAATCTTTAGTATTTTGTCTCATAAATAAAAGAATAGGTATTTCATATTTTCATGATTAATACGTTTAATAATCAATGAATTGTACTTGAATCATAATGTTAGGACAATATTTGTAAAAACAATTTTTATTTATAATTAAGATAATTCTCGAATTAACAGTTTTTCAATTTAAAAACAATTAACAAGCAACTGAGGAAGCATTTCATTTCATTTCATAAAGCTTAACATTAATCAAAATTCATAATGTGTTTATACAGGTGTGTTCGATTATTTTTTTAAATTATAAACATATGCATTGAACATTTTTTTAATAATTTCATTTAACATAATGCAGTAATTGCACCAGACAAGATAACACTTTTTTTTAAATAAATGTAAAATCAATGTTAGTTCTAAATTTATATAATTGTTTATTTATTTATGTATTATTTCCTGTTGTCTAGTGCATTTTCTGTATTTTTTTATTTTTTCACTCATTAAGTTAAAATAAACACACCTGTGTTAACACTTAAAAATAAAATTTTCAATTGTATTCTAGGTAAGTGTCCATTATCATGAATGTTAGCACCAAGCTTTTTATGTACATTACAGCTTTTTTTCTAATGTTTGGACTTTACAAATATGTTGTTTAAAAAATCTTTAGTATTTTGTCTCATAAATAAAAGAATAGGTATTTCATATTTTCATGATTAACATGTTTAATAATCAATTAATTGTACTTGAATCATAATGTTAGGACAATATTTGTAAAAAAAATGTTTTATTTATAATTAAGATAATTCTCGAATTAACAGTTTTTCAATTTAAAAAAAATTAACAAGCAACTGAGGAAGCATTTCATTTCATTTCATAAAGCTTTATTTGACAGTTAAGTCATAAAAGCACAAACATTTAAAAAGAATCACCACTAATTCCATATGCAACTCATTTTTAGAAACATCCATATTCGATCGTTTTATATAAATAATTAAAATGTTATTAAATCCCCATGTTAACTGTCATGTTATATAATTAAAATTATAATAATTAATTGATTATAAAAAAATATATTCGTTACTAACGCACAACAATGGTTTTCATACAGATTATTTATCATTGCCATAACAAAAAAAAAATAATAGATTAATTTCTTAGCAGCATAGTTAAGTTCTGTAAACACAAGACTAATACCATAAGTGGGCGATTATATTACTACAATGTCATCCACCGAATGGACCATGCCCAAATCAAAAATTTAGCCATCGCAATGGCTATGGGCGGAGAGGAATCGGTACCTAATATTCGTAAAGCCTCTACATGTCTTCTAATACCCATAGCATTACATATGGGCTTTACCCACTTACAACGTGGAGCCACATATAGCGGGCAAAAAAACAGTAGATGAGATACAGATTCTTGTTGGTCCATACACATAGGGCATTTATCATTGGTTGATCCAACCCACTTAGCGGTAAATAGCTTTGTTGTCAAAGTACCTACCCTAAATTGGAAATAGAGTTTACGATCATACGGTTTCTCAATAAGATCCCAATACTTCTCTAGTGCAGGCCAAGACTTATAGTCTAAGAAATGTCCAGTGAGATAGGAAGAAAGTCCTGTGCTGCAAGCTGATGTAAAAACCATTTCCCAATACCTTTCCTTCAAGATCTTCTTTGAAGGAAAAACAGCCGTGGAGGGATCATCCCATAATGCGGTCATATCCAATCTGACTAACAGAGAACGGATCTCCTTAAGCCACTTAATTTTATGGTAGAGATCTGCTTGGATAACATCAGTGAGGCCCTGAGCATAATGTATTAATTCCTCAGTGCACCATATTCTACGCCAAAATAATAAGGGACGAAGCTTGGCCATATCTGCTACTGCTTTCCTTCCCAAGTCCAAGAAAAGGGGTCTCATAGGGGTACTTTGCGGGACACCAGTTATTTTGCGTAGAAATGCATTCTCTGCTACAGTTAGGTGCTTTAGATTTTCAAACCCCCATAACTCAGCTTCATACAGGACCGAGCGCAATACCTTCATGCCATAGATTTCTAATACGGGGCTGATAGGTTTGGTAAGGGAGGATTTGAATTTAGTTAAAAGAATCCCAGCTTGCTGATGATGTTTCAGGACTGCCAGGTCAAGTTGCCTTTTCCAACACATGTTCTTCTGAAGGGTAACACCTAAGTAAGAAAAGGCATTGACCTGTTCTAAGGGAAGTTCATTCATATACACTCTTCCTTTAAAAGATTTATGCTCTTTAAAGGACATAAATTTAGTCTTAGCAGCGTTGATTTCCAATCCCCGAGTGAGGCAAAATTCCTCAAACCGCTGGAGGGCCACTCGGTGTTTTAGAGATGATTAGCGTGTCATCCGCAAACATGAGGATAGGGATACGAATACCTGCCAACACCGGCGCGTCAGTGGGGGTCTGGGAAAGATAATCTGCATCTCCATTGATTAAGAGCGAGAATAGAGTAGGGGCCAGAACGCATCCCTGGCGTACTCCTCTTTCAACGGAAAAAGTTTCTGTCACATCACCCTGCGACCCCCACCGGACCCGGGCAAAGTTATCCTCATGTAAGCGGACAATCAATGTCAACAGCTCTGGGGCCCTCCCCATCTCCCAAAGAACTTGCCATAATTTACAACGCGGGACTAAGTCAAAAGCTGACTTTAAATCAACGAATACAGCATATAATGTCCCTTTACCTAAGACCACTGTTCGCCAATATATTGTTATAAAACAGAATATTTGGTCTATCGTACTCGTGGAGGGACGAAACCCTGCCTGCAAAGGGGACAGGATATTATGCTCCTCTACCCAAGCCTGCACCTTACTCAATACTAATCGGCCCATGACCTTCTGCATTGAGTCAATAAGGCTGATGGGCCTATAATTACCTACAACAGCCTTATCTCCTTTCTTGGATACAGATATTATCTCAGCCCCTTTCCACGAGGGAGGGACCGCTGCTCCATGTGCTATAGCATTAGACAGGATGACGATATACTGGCGCCAAATTTTCTTTTCTTTCAAAAAAACATCTGCTGGGATACAATCCATTCCTGGTGCTCTACCCTCTGTAACAGCATCCAATGCTATATCAACTTCCTCTGGGGTAAAGACCACACCAGAATAAAATACGTGAGAAAATATGCTGTTTGACATTTCGTCAGGACTACTAGCATACTGTGGTTTGAAATAATCAACCCATTGATTCTGGGCTATGTTATTCTGTGGAGGATCTGGACATCCCCCCCTATCCCATTTGAAGATGTCCCAAAATAATTTCGGATTTTTGGCCTCACACGCTTGTCTCACCTCCTGCCATCTACATTGATCCCATTGCTTTTTAGCCTCAATCTGTGTTTTCCTATAGCAACCCTGTGCCTCTCTTACTTTGTCAAGGTCCCTTACACTTAATACTTCACCCAACTTAGCCCGGGCTTTCCGACAGGCCCCATTATACCACCCACAGGGTTTCCTATTCTTTACGCTCTTACCTAATCCTGGTTTGTAGAAATACGTTTTTATCCTGGAGAAGAGCTTAACATGGGCTTCGATCATAATCGAATGAAAATCCGGTTGATTGATACTAGCACCCATATCTGCAAGTACATTATTGACTTCTTTAATTATGGCAACCAGGGTATCGGGATGTTTAATGATTTTACTCCATTTAAGATGACGCATATCGTTGGTCAGAATTAAATCGGATGTTATTACGCCTTTGTTTGCAATTACCTCAACCCCCGCCTGGAAATTAAATATTGAACAGAGGGGATTATGATCGCTTTCTAAACGTCCCACTATCACCATATCCTTTAGACAGTGCCATAATTTTAAATTAATTAGCAAGTAGTCAATACGGCTAGACCTGTAGCCATTATCATATGTATTAGCACCTTGCCTATCGGAAGGTGTACGACCATTGGCAGCCCTTAATCCTTTCCCCATGCACAGCCCCTTCATTTGTATGGCCACCTCCGTCCATTTTTTTATAGATATTAGCTCAAGTTTGGGGATACCCCATCTAATATCTTCCTCGTCAGTAAGATCCAGATCTTCTTGCGGTTCAAAAATTGTGTTAAAATCCCCTGCTATGAGTGGCAATATGTTACAAGGAAGAGCTTCCAATATATCATCTAGGGCTGTAATTACTTCTGAACTACGCCCCCCCCACTTGACCTCTTGCATAAATGTTATAAACATCGATACTACAACCTGTAGATAAACTTATTCTCACTGCAAGAATGTCATTGTTTATGACTGATAGTAAATGAACTTTGTAATTTAGAGCCTGCCGGAACCATATAACAAGTCCCCCTATCTTTCTTTGTCGCAGGAACCTGAAAATTAAGATAGCCTGTACGAAAAACCGGGTCCACGGACCATGTCTCTTGAAAGATATAAATATCATATTTGTCGATGAAATTAGACCAGTCGGGCGATGAGAATTTGGACCCAAGTCCCGCTATATTCCATGATAACATTGATATTTTGCAATTGTTCGAAATCTTATCATCAGGACCATTAATCCTACTGGGATAACATTGCTGTCTTGATCCAATTATTGACCCTGGTACTATCTTTATGTTCGATACAGCTACCAAATGGGTTGGAATTACCTCAGGGCTAAATAGGTCCTGGACTACTTCCTGGATTCTAGTTTGCTTTTTGGGAAGACAGGAGTCGTTTGTCCCAATCTGAGAGTTGACTATGTCAGCAATTATATTTCTCCCCCGAGGTGGATTGCTATCATTTGGTATCTAGGCTTTTACCTTCTGCTCAAAATTACGATATGTACCTAAGCGTCAATCGCAATCCTCCAAACCTGACAAGGCATTAAATCTATTATTCAATCTGATTTCCCCTCCTTTACACACAGCTTCTCTTCTACCCGCCAAAGATGTAAACGAAGGGACCTTATATCCACGTAGGGGACACTTTGATGGAGGAGGTCTACAATAAAAAAAACTCTAAAGTAAGTGGAATTATTGGGGAGCTCCTAATTTGAGGAGGGAAAAGGTTAATCAATATTTTTGGGAGAACTCTTGGATTAGAAAAATTGATAATAACACAGTCAACTTCTTCTGCGTTACCACCCACCCCACCCTCCTAGCCATAATAATTTCATTAGCCAACTGGTAGCCCCCCTCTTTAGTAATATTCATATTATTAGTCAACCAATGTAAACATTTATCCAATAAATGGCTTGTATGTTCTGTTTGTTTGGCTCTTAACTGGGGAACATTTGCTAAAACTATAGCCAATGGTGCAGCAGCTGGAACAGGATGAAATCGCATCGGATGAAACTGTGCTCTATGTCTAGTGGAGGTTGATTTTGTTTCCCCCGACTTGCTTCTGACATTTTGAATTCTAACTGCCAAATCTGGGGTACATGGAGGGCCCCCTTTCGACACATTCCTGGAGCAGATATTTGTCAAGTCAAAATTAGATGCATGGTTATTCAAACCTAATTCAGGAGGAGATAGAACAATGATCTCTGACGAATGATTGTCTGTGTCCCCCTCGTTTCCAGGCAATGGTGGGGATATGTATGTCACCACAGACGGGTTTTGGGGCTCAGACTCTCCATCTCGTTGACCATCCTTATTATGGGCATTAGCAATAATAAGCCTATGGCGATTCTGGGTTTCCAGTTCAGTCATCCTATTTTCCATAAGCGACAACCTTATTAAAACTGGTGCCATTAGATTATCTATCTTTGTAGAAATAGTTTCCCAAAGAAGATTTTTAGACTGAATTAAGGTGGTAGAAGAGTCAATGGACACCTTAGAACCCGTTAGCTTTATGGAGGGAACAGGGTGTTTTTTCGCATTTGTTTTAATAACCTGAGTAGGCCTTGTCTGCTTTGCTTTATTAGAAGCCACCGTACCTCCTATTCTTGTACAATTGTCCTGTAATATTGGCAGGGAAATGGGATCAACCGAAAAGGAATCCATAGGAAGCACCATCAAGCTATCATCATGAGGTGAACCTATAAGTGGAACAGATAGAGGAGGGGTTGCTTCTCCTTGAATAAGATCCCTTAGAATACCTGGTGATGTTTCGTGAGAGGGTGAAGAAGGGGCATCAGAGACTTCAAGAACCACTCCCGGTGTTAGGCTCCCAACATCCATGGATAATCGCCTTTCGGTACGCTCAATTTCATCCGAGAGTATGCTCGCTGCTCTGGTCAGATATGAATCCAAGGTGGCCCCCACCCCTCCATTCGCCTTGTCTCTTAAGCCCCGACGTTTAGCCATTGTTGATAATAAATAAAATTTAAAAAGCACTATACCTTGCGTGGGTGCCTGTCTGTGATGTAGGCGCCTTGAGGTGCGCCTACAGGCAGGCTCAACCGGCAAAAGAGCAACTAAACTACAGGGTTCCGACTAGGCAAGGAGTCCCGAGTTGCGTGGGCGGCTGTCGGTGATGTAGGCGCCTTGAGGCGCGTACTGCGCATCAGTCAGCGCAACCCCCGTGGCCTCCTGGGGGCTGAAGTCCGAGGCTACCGCCGCTCTACTCACGGCAGGCTCAACCGACAAAAGAGCAACTAAACTGCAGGGTTCCGACTAGGCAAGGAGTCCCGCATTGCGTGGGCGCCTGTCGGTGATGTAGGCGCCTTGAGGCGCGATCTGCGCGTCAGTCAGCGCGACCCCCGTGGCCTCCTGGGGACTGAAGTCCGAGGCTGCCGCCGCTCTCCTCACGGCAGGCTCAACCGGCAAAAGAGCAACTAAACTGCAGGGTCCCTACTAGGCAAGGAGTCCAAGGAAGCAATAATGGAAACTGACTTCACTGAAACAGTTCTCATGAACAATGTTTTGCTGTAGTAGAATGACAAAGGATCGTGGTCTGAATGGAGTGTGTTTATAGTGTGATATGCAGCTGAAAACAATTAGCCAAAACACATCAGGTGTGTGCTGCTAGCATCCATCCAAAAGCCACAGGAATAGTAAAATGTTGAGCACGCCCTGTGACGGAATCCCTCTGCTAGGAATCTACTGCTAGGACAATGACAGCACAACTGAGAAATCTAAATAAGGTTGGTGTAAATCTGCCACCCTAACAGCGACGGAGTAATATTAGCCAGCAGAGGAGTCTGACACGTAGACGGAGATGAGACGCTTATGCGACAGAACACACTCTTTCAACATGGAGAGAGGATCAGCCAGCCCACATCTAAAGAGGGGAGTGGGAATCCGTCAGCTTCACTTAGTACTAGTAAACGCTGCACCGGAGGGCCAACTGGAGTCCCACCAAGATCTAAATCAGGTCCATGTGTGGTCAATGTAACTCACCCATCAGACTGCTGGAGATGTGCTGATTGGAGTGAAGATACCAGGCATTTGGTGTGGTCCAATCCATCCCTTCAAGTTTTTGGGCTAAAGGTAATATACACCATGAAATCTCCTAACATTTTAATCTTGTAATCTACGCCAGAGGTTAATTTGCCAGAATGACAATTCAGTACTGCTGGGCATAACCTGGCACATGAAAAGATGCTCTGACACACCTTTGACGAAAGCCAAAATGTGCATCCTACAGCACTGGAAAAAGCACATCCCTTTTACTTATGAGGACTGGTTACATGAGTGTCTTATAAAAATACTTTCTACTGACTACTAGACCAAACTCATATCTTTGAAACACATCTGGAATCCCTCTCTCAAATGCGACACCTCACTAAGAGGGCCGTTCTGTAAATTTACGGAGTTATCGAGGCTTTTGAATTGACCCCTTCTTAATCCATTTCAGGCCATAGTTTAGACCTGTAGTGAGTGTGCCCCCTCCCCCTTCGTGCATGGAGAATCTACGAAGGACAGACTTTTTGGAGGCTAACAACTCCAGGCGTTTTTTTCCAAAATAGCAGAAGCTTTTTTCCTTTTCTCTCTCCTGGTTTCTCTGTTTATTTTTATTTGTTCCCAATTCGGATACTGTTCGAATTTGAATAGTGTGCTTTTGACTATAAGAGGTTACGGGTGTTTGATAACATATCCAAACAAGCTGTATTGTTGTATATTTCGATTAATTACATAACGGTGTGGATTGTTGTAAGGTGTACATCTTTTCTCTTTTCTTTCTCTGAAAATCAGAAAACAGAAATATTGCAATAAATAAATAAATACATTAAATGTTCTGGAAGAAGAATGGATACAAGTGAGGGGAACAGAACAGTGCATATGACAAAGGCATTCAAATTACTGAACATAATACAGACAGTACACATGGAATGTATACGTTTCAGGATAACCAGAACCCTCAACCATTGGTGACCTAGACGCTAGATGTATGGAGTTCAGAAATAAGATTACAAAATGTGCACAGATAATAAATGATGTGACCTCTGCCTCGTATTTAATTAATGAGGTTCTCCTGATGAATGCATGAATACTAGTGGGACTGAAACATGTTGTCTGATCAGGTTTTCCTTCAACCAATTGACATTGCACAGCGTAAAGGATGTTTACTGAGAAGCATATTAAGCAATTGAATCTCGTTCCTCTATAAATGGGTAATAATCAGTGAACAGCATTTAATTGATTCACTATCCCCCTAGTGCTTAATTTGTAAAAAACATCGTGCTGGGGCTCTCGGCAGAAGGACACTAGAGCTTGCACCATCCGTTGCCCCTGGCAACACTGCCAATGACAGCACCAACACACTACAAATCATCACACTCTTAAAAGTGTGACCATTCATACTATTACAGGCCCCAAAAGCTATAAGAATGGCTGTGGGGGCAAATACTAATAATTGGAAATTGAAATGGAAATAATAAACAGAAGTTGTTGTGCTCGTACCTAAATTGGCAGACACCCCTACCATGTGGCAGACAGTCATAAGCCCCAGTGCTGGCAATTATGTGCCGGTGCTGAGCTCTGGAAAGCACTGGCACAAATTAAGCACTGATTCCCCCACAGTTTCGATTGGGATCTAATAAGTACCATCTCCTTTAACCACATAAACTTAATCTCTCCAGCATATTTAATAACGTTCAGCAAACAGAATTTTAAATAATCCAGTTCTGATAACAATGCATTAAAAATGTGCAAATAGAACACAGGACACTCAACCATGTGCAGCAAGCAGCAACTATTCACACCAACCCGCTCCTGCAGGACACTACATACTGTATGATATATTTCAGTTTTATTACCCATTGTTTTTTTGCAACGGGTAAGAGATATGGACCAAACAAATCTCAATTAATTCACCTATCCCAAAAAAAACACTGAACTGTTGTGATCCAGGCTGCTTTAATTAAGCCACTCATGTTCCACAGTGTATTAAATACGATGGAAAGAGCAGCCTGCTAATTAAGCCATTCATGTTTCATAGTGTACTCGAGGGTTCACAGAAAAAGCATTTAAAGTAATTCAGTCTTGCGCCACAATCTAATGAATGGCACTCAGGGAGCACTTTTTTTATCTCACAGATTCTGGTTTTACAGCACATACAAGGATGAGCTTTGAAAAGCTGCTAATGGATTTACGCGCGCCCAACAGCATTCTAAGTAATGTAAATCAGCTACTTGTTTTTAGTGAACCCACTACTTCATAGAATTTTAACAGTGATGCAATAATCCTACATATTCCACAGTTTATTTGGGTAAATCACAAGAAGATGCAGCACGGCACAATTAACTACTTTTCTTCAAGCAGATACCACAGTGCAGGGACATAACTGAATGTGGTATGCTACCTAAATCCTATCTCCTGGAATATAGTGAAACCTCTGTACCATTAGTCACTAAATTCAATTCACAGTGATATGGCAGAACAGACTTAAGGCACCTAAAAATAATCTGGTAAACCTCTTCCAACACAAAGACCCTGAGTGTGAGTCAGGTGGAGAGGAATTACTGTGTGTATTTCTGCTCTGCCTGATTCCGATCCTGTGTTAACGCAACCAGCTTTGACTGGGGTTGGAGCACCATACCAGATTTT
The DNA here is from genome assembly GCF_964204655.1 of Triturus cristatus. Lineage (NCBI taxonomy): Eukaryota > Metazoa > Chordata > Amphibia > Caudata > Salamandridae > Triturus > Triturus cristatus. The sequence continues at coordinate 801,808,884 of NC_140591.1, forward strand.
ACTGGGTGGTAACTTCCCCCAGTACAATTGCATGAGCCAAACCTCTTTCCCCATTTTTTTCTACAGGAGGGAGTCAACAGTGCTCCCCCCACCAGGACAGAGCTTCCCCTTCCCTGCCCTACTTCCCAAAATCCCTGCCTCCCCCCCACACGGAGACCACTTTGTGCATTTGCAACCAGCTCCGAACAAGTGGTAAATGAATGCATTAAACTCCACAGAATAGGGAATTCGGGGGGTATATAATCAGTAAATCCAGTCCTATGCAACAATTTCCCATTACATGCTACTGGTGCATGGTAACATTATTTCTGCATGTGGAGCATGCACCCCACCAGTACAATGTAACTCATATTCAGGGCTATAGTAGGGCTAGTCAATATCAGATCTACCACAACATGCCCTGCAAATCACAGAGAAACTTTTACTTCCTGGGTCTTACTGAAATTTACTTATCAGAGATGGGCTGTAACTCCTATGTTGAAATGCTCTTTCTAATAATATGTGCAGAAACAGTGTAGATTAACCGATAGAGTGGTATCAAAATATCATAAGCAAAATAGCCCATACTATGTCCTAAATACCTTATATAAAAATATTGCCCTCCTGCAATTGCTATTGAAAATCTATAGCTAATGGGACAAAACCTTTGCAAATGCTATTTAGGACATGATAGTTCTTTAAAATGATGGGGCATATTATCAAGCCCCTATCGCCACCACAACGTCACTTTATGTGATGTTGTGGTGGCGATAGGATCAGCTCCCTATTATCAAGGCAGCGTTAAGCCACTTAACGTGGCTTAAAGCCACGTTAAGTGGCTTAACGCTTCATTGATAATAGTGCCCCTTTCACGCTAAATTTAGCCTGAAAGGGGCGTGCAGTGGGTGTTGCAGTGGGCATTCCACCACAACACCCATTGAATTTGACGCTGCCACCTATTATCAAGGGTGGCAATAATAGGTGGCAGCGCCGAAAGTAAGACCTGGAAAATCCTGGTTTTAAGGGAGCGAAAATGGAGAAATGCTTTATTTCTCCTCTTTTTCGCTTTTTCCATGTGTGCTGCCTTGTGAAGCACACATGGAAAAAGCAAAATGCCATGGTTTGTTTATGTACAGGAAGGTGTCCCTTCCTGTACATAAACAAACATTTTTAAAAAATGCCATTTGTAACTTACATGTGTGCTACATGAAGCAGCACACACATACGTTACACACTGGCATTTTAGATTTGTTTATGTTAAGGAAGGGACACCTTCCTGTACATAAACAAACCTCCTTGCTCGCAGACACCCTTGCACTCTGGTGCAAGGGTGCCTGCGTTGGCGCTAAGTCGTAAAACTTAGCGCCATCGCAGGGGGAAACGTGAGGCTGCACCAGTGAGAGAGGCTTTAAGCCAAGAAGGCTAACGCCTCTCTCCACCACTTCCTTGCTAATATGCCCCGATCTGTTTGCATGTTTTTTTTTTACTTTGTTTATTCCAACCTCAAAGAAATCTGACTCCATATTTGTAAGGGATAAATGCCACCCCAGGTCCCAGTCCACAACCGAGATCTGCTGACAGAAAGAACGGAAGGGGGAGGAGGGTAAGATGGTGGTTTCTGCTCTTGTGTTCTAGGTCTGCCATCCTCACAAATCAGATATATCTGTGTGTGTGTGTGTGTTTGCACACAGGTACATGTGGGTGTGTGAGCACATGTGCCCGTTCACAACTCTAATATAAATTGGCACCCATCAGACATGAGAGTTAAGTGACAGGAGCCGCCCAAAGTCTCAATCTGAGAAGGATCCTGACAAGTTACAAACAAGGCAAATGCGGGGGAATTTCCATTCACAGATCCTAAATGGCCTGTGCATTGAAATGCACCCCGTTACTTTCAAAACCCTTAGTTAAAGGTTGGAATCTAATTTTGTAGTCCACCAATCAAGCTTTTCATGAACAGTTCTACTTCAAGCCTCCTAGAGGGGAAGAAGAGATGTAATCAGTTTTAGAGGCATTAATAGTTCTGAAAAAACCCTCCAGACAGCCACAGAGTAGGAACCCAGTCTGCCCTGGTGGGAGAATAAAACATTTTGCTTTGCTGGATTTTTACTGAGGACCCAACACAGCCTTCAATGTCCACTTTTAAGTAGCTCAAGTATTCCCTGCTACAGAAATCGCATTGTTAAAAGGATTGGGATCTACCACAGATCCTCCTGATAGCATATACATTAGGATCCCCATCCTCAGCCTCGTGCTACTTTTAAAGTGGGATGGCGAGTCTCCATGTGCCTTATTAGCATACATGCCAACATTTCAGAAGAGCAAAGTGGGAGATTTAAAAAAAAAAAAAAAAAAAAAAAAAAATCGGGAGAATGGGGCCTTCAATCGGGTTTCTGTCATGTATGGACTTTGGAAGTGTGCTGCTGCAGGATCGGACATTTGAAAGCAAATTCACGTGTTTTTTTTTTTATCACCTTTCAGAAGCATGGAGCGCAATGGCAGGCAGAGAAAGAGGGGGATGCAAGAGTTGTGCACTGGCCTGGCAGGTTGCGGTCAGTGCATACACCCCCCACCCCCCCTCCCTCCCCGTCAGCCCCGGCTGAAACAGCTTCCGGGTACACACACAGCCGCCCCCCCCCTCCCCCTCCCCAGTACTTCGCAGGTGTTTAAAAGACCATTCGGTTGTTAATGAGGCTTTGTTGGTTTTTCACCCCTTCTAGAGCCCCTGCATCGCCATTCTGACTATTGCTGGAAGAATTAGCACGTTACACATTACCAAGCCCTGTCAGCTGAAACCCCGAGGAATCGGGTTTTTGCTTGCAGGAATCGGGAGGCGGGAGACTAGCCTTCAAATCGGTAGTCTCACGCCTGAATCGGGAGTGTTGGCATGTATGTATTAGTGTTAGCCCAGGGACATGTAGCTTCAAATATGCCGCTGTGTCTGAGAGCTTCTAATAATAATAGCCCTAATAAAGTTGCTAATTAACTGACTCCTAATTTAACAGCTTCTAATAATTAAATGATTGGCAACTCCTGTATATTTGAAAATTGAAAAGTGTTTGAAATTCCTGAATGTTGTGTTAGCGAGAGAGTGGGGGGCGGCAGCTCCCCCCCCCCCCCCCCCCCCCCCACCCCAGGGTCGGATTGGGAAGGCGGGCAGTCGGGAATTGGCCGGTGCTTCGGGGGCACCTGTGGGCCGTTTTTTTGGGACCTCTGTAAACCGGACCGAGAGAATTATTGTCTTCCCCAGTCCCCGCCAGGCCTCTGTAATGTGGTGCCAGCATCATGGGCTCTTTCCTGACCTGCTGTATTTTGAGACTGGGGGCCTGGTGTCACTCGAGCCTTTATGGACTTCTCCCCCTGGCCTCCCGCTTCTTTCGGCCTGCCTGGCCAGAAGCTGTGTCTTCCTCTGCTGGGCCATGGTCTTCATGTTATGGTGCGGGTGTGAATATGCAGAGGCCTTCATGGGGGGGGCAGAGGGAGGAGGAAATTTTGTGGCCGTAGTGCCATTCTCATTTCAGGCTATGGTGGTCTGGGAGGAGGTAGGAGAAGCGGCCAGGTGTTGTCACCACAGCCCCTGTGTCTTTTAGGCCTTGTTGGCAGTGCCAGGCTGAAATAATTGGATATGGCATTAAGGTCAGTCCTAAAGCGCAGCACAAAACGTGTGCCTACGAAAGTACAGAAAGCACTGAGTGGACCAATGTCAGTGCTGTAAACAAACATTTACAAGACTTGAAATAAATGAACAGTACAATATGTGAAGATGTCAGCGAGGTCTAAAGTAAGTGCACTCATGTGGCAAAACCAGATGGGCCCCTGATTGGGGGTAACTGAGTAAAGCTGAATTAAGTAGAGTATTATATCATGAACTGAACGTCACCTGAAAACCGTGAGCAAAAGGACAAGCATCGTAGATCTAATGATCAGAGGCTCCTATGCTGTCAGACAGCAAAGATTTTATGCAGCTATAGAAAGAGGTTCCTGAACCAGTGTGCCTCTTGAAGCTTTAAAAGATTTAATTTAGCAAACATTTCTCAAAAAAAGTAGTCTAATGAGACTAACCAGATGGTGATCAATGAAAGGGCCGATCCGGGAATGTGGGCCACTTTTTTGGTGAGTGCCAGGGCCGAATTGTGATCCCAATCCGACCCTGCTCAACCCCCCTGAGGATGGCTGCATGGGAAGAGGACTTGGATTTGTGCCAGAGGTCGGAACAGGTAATCTATAAAGCAAGAGGCTGCCCCCGTACAAGTGGACAAGTATGGAGGGGCTTGGCAGGAGCAAAGGAGGTACGGTAACGCAGTAGACTAGTAGGGTTTAGCCTGATGGACCGGATGGTCTGATTTAAGGTGCAAATGGTTTGTTGGCTGTAAGAGATTGGGCAGTAAAAGTGCCATCTTTAATGTGCTACGAAACTCCCACTCAACTATAGTATGACTCTGGAATTTGTATAAGATGTATAACTGTTAACTTCCTCTCCATTAAATGCTGTATGTAGTTTAAACCTCAATAAAATACCTTTAAGAAAACAAGAAACTCCTGAATTTGTAATTTGTTGGTTAAACATTGTTTAAAAAATTATACTTTTATGAGGTACTAAAATTGTTCCTCTAAAGCCTTTAGTATAGAGAATGTGACGTTCACATATGCCACACTACCCTGTAGTGAGAAGACTGTAACCACCACCCCCTCACATCAAGGGAAGGGTATCCCACTGGTGCTTATACCAGAAGCATTTTCTTTTCAGGGCCTTACTTGGGCCTCAATGGAAGAGATTTCCTGACAGCTGGCTGATATCCTGCAGTCTGAAACTGAAAGCACCTGGGGCTGTATTACACATTATCACTGTTTGCGCCCAGCGCACCTTTCAAAGTGTGCGCCTGGCGCAAACAGTGATAATGCGCCCCATTATGGTACATGCGCTACCCCCACGGCAGCCGCAAACTTGTGCTGCACCCAGGGCAGCTCATTCACGTGAAAACACGGAGCAGCTGCTTTGTGTTTTCAAAGTGCAGTCCGCACCCGCCTGCACTTTCAAAGGGGTTTAGAAATCCCCTTGCAGGCGGGTGCAGTCAGTGACTGCACCCGCCTGCAAAGGGATGTCTGCACCCGCCTGCAAGGGGATGTCTGGGGGCCATGGGACCCCCCTTACCCTCTGCAGAATCCTGCTGTCAGGAGGCGCACTGACAGTGCCCCACCTTTTAAATGGCGCACTGTCAGTGCGCCTCCTTAAGTCTTCTTTGACTCTGCGCCGGCATCCGTAATATGACGCGGGTGCAGAGTCAAAGGAATCCTCTCATTTGCATAGGGCATGCCTCTATGTAAATGAGGCAACACCATCTGTTGATAGCGCTGGCACTTATAGTGCGCCAGGTATGCCCAGACGTGGGTCCTGGGCTCACTGTGCCACTGGAATCAAGCTATCCTGGCTGAGAGGGGATGAAACCCCGAAACCGGTCATAGGATGCTTGTTTCCGGTCCAGGGAGGACCTGGCTTTGCAGTTCGGGCTGGACTGTTCCCATGAGGCACAGGGTCAAGACTGATTTGCATATGGCCAGGTCTAAACTGGGGTGGCATGGTGAGCAAAAGAATGATGGATTTAACCCAGATCTCTTTACTGGGGGTGAATGTTTTGATTTGTTCTGCATTCCGTCCATCAATTGTGTGTCCTTTGCTTATAGTGCGCCAGCGCTATCAATATTATAGAAGGGGACGCACAAGCATCTGCGTGCCGTTCTATAGTACCAAAGTTCTCCGGGGGCGTGCAAAGCGGGCGCAAATGCCCAGTGTGCCTCCGGGGCACCATCTGTAATACGGCCCCTGGAGTCAAATACTCTGACTGCTTATACTTTAATCGGCTCTGTGCAACAACTCATGCCCCGAGCACCCATCACAATCGGAGCGGTGCCATTAGAAAGGAAAACACCCCTTTCTAGTAGTACAGCTCCCAAGTTGATCCCTTCTTGGAGATTGCTGCCAGAGGGAGATGCCCGAGCAGGAATCTGCACCTCTATACTCCCAGGTATGTTGAAGGGGAGAAGAAGTCCCTCCAACATGGCCAGTCACTCCACTCCCCCCACACAGGTGAAAGTCGAGAATTTTTGTCCCCTGGGGGAGGCACAATGTATGAATTATCAGGGGACAGAAAGCCCATTAGACAATAAGGAAAGGTTTCCAAAAAGCAGAAATGGGGTCGGTCTCTGGTACATCCTGCCTTCAGGCCACCCCGAAGAGACTTCATTTTTAATTATTAGAAAATAATGTTTTGTTTAAATGTACTTTATTTAGCATAACGACGCTTCAGTTCACATGACCAGGATACAGTCAGGCTGCAGTGACATTTGTTTTGCAGTGATAGAAAGGAAAAAGTGCTTTTAAAATTACATGAACACATTTCCTTTGTACATGTTTCTATTCTGTGTCTTTACATTTTCAGAAAATAAAAGAAATAGAGTTCATTTGTCGAGCTGAAATGTATTCATTTGTATTCCTTGAGAAGGAAACCCTGTGCAGAATGTGCTGGTGTTTATAACAAATTCAAGGCTCTTTGCCCGAGTCTGCTCTGTAAATTTGCACTGTCAATTCTTTTTATTAGTTGTACAAATGTCATGTTATTTCCTTCATTTTCGAGGTACGCCTTATTATAATTAGGAACGAAAGTAGGCTTTCCGAAATGATTCTTTTTTGATCTATCATATTTTCTTGAAAAACTATTGATTGATGTGAATGAAATGTATTAGTACAGTCAACGGCAGCTACTCTTCTAAGGTGAAGGAGCATCACCCCACTGCTTTTCTTCAGCTGTGTTAGAAAAAACAAAATGATAATAACTCAGTTATTATCATTTTCTTTTTTTCTTTTTTGTGTGCAGCAGCTTTGTTAGGCAAGACAGGCAGGGCTGACAGGGCAGCCGAGGAGTGGTTTGCCCCCACTCCTAAGTGCCCATGACTAATTGGCTGGCACTCTTGGGCCGATCATGACAGTCATGTGCATTTTCCCTCGTCTCCACCCAGGCTGCTTTACAGCCTGGGTGGAGAACATGCCCTGGTCCCCATTTCCTGTTTGAGAGCCGAGCCACGGCCCTCAGATCAATCACAACACTCGGTGATTCCAGGAGAGACGCGACCAGGAGGAGCGGCAAGAAGGATACGGAAAGCAGGTAAGTTGAATTTAATTTTAATTAACCTCACCCCCCCGCTGCCCCTCCACCCCCAATCGATGCTGGCCACCGCAGAGTATAGTCCTGTGATGTAAGATCTCACCATGTCAGGAGTGTAGGTTTAACTGCCTGAAACATATCAAATGTGCCCTTGTTGAGGTGGATGCGAGAATTGTCTAGCCTTTCAAACTGAGCAGACTCCTATGTCATTCTGCTTGTTGATTTATACTTACACTTTTCTTCAATTGGGAGCTGAGCAGATTATGGCTAACCTTTTTCCTGAAATATACTTTGAGTTTGGCTATTTTCTTACTATGGAATACCTTAAGTTGATTTCCCTCACATTCGCATTTTTCGTTGCAATATTGATGCTGGTGTGAATTTGACTAGCTAATTTTTGTATTCTGTAACTACTTGATAAACCTTTATTTTGACCTTGAATTTTGCCCTGTTAGGGTTTCCTTAATTGCACAGGGATGCCATCCATTGATATTCACATGGCCCAGTCCTGTTTGGCAACCCTTTTAATTTATGAATTTAAAACATTGGCACAGGTTTTCGATCCCATCCCTGGGGGCAGTGTTGAGTGTTTACCCCAATCTGTCATGGGTGGAGGAAGAAAGCCCACTAGACACCTTTAGAAAACACTTTAAAAAAGAGAATGGGGTGGTAGTCAGCCCATTCTGGCATTGAGCTACCCCCAACTCCCCTGGGCTCTTGACGGTGTTTCTTCACACTCTCCCAAGCCCACCAGACACAAGGGAAGGGATTTTATTTTTTAAAAAGGACTAGTGCAGGTGACTGGGAGATCCTGGCCTCAGGCTACCTCCCCACCCACTCCTATGTCTGGAACAGCTTTTCTCCCCTCCAGGGGCAAAAAAACAAACTAGACACCACAGAAAGAATACCCTTCAGGGAAAGAATAAATAAAGAAATGGGTTGGGGAGGAGTTTGTCCTGGCATTCAGCTGTCCCCACCACCCCCATGCCCAAGACAGGCTTTCTGTTCACCTGGCAGCAGGCTGTGAGTTTTACCCTCCAATCAGACTCATCGGGGGGGAGAGTTGCAACACGCCTACTGGCCAACATGGAAATCATTTTCTAAAAAAAAGGAATTGGGTGGGAGCTGGCCCATTCTGGCATTGGGCTGTCCCTAGCCCAACCTGTGGCTTGTTGGAACCCAGAGCCCTCTCTACATGAAAGTGAGTTAAAATGTGATTTTCTTTAGTGGTAATACACAAGGAAGGTAAACCTAGGGACCTTTGCTACTCATATAGACCTATCTCACTATTGAATGCCGAAGCGAAACTGTTGCCGACACGCCTGGTAGGAGTAATTTCTGGGCTGGTCCATCCGGATCAATCTGGCTTCATACCTTCTAGAAATACCTCCCTAAATCTCCGCTAACTCCACGGGTACTTGGGAGAGTGGACACGCCGAGAGAAGACGCGAGGACACCACCATGGCATTCGATACAATCAAATGGCCCTATCTCTTCGCTGTACTGGAGAAGATGGGGTTTGACCTTGGATTTATTGTGTGGGTGAAACTCCTATACTCGGAACCATTGGCACAGGTGGTAGTAAACAATAAAAAGTCTGGGATCTTCGCCCTCGGAAGGGGGACGAGAAAAGGATGCCCTCTGTTTCCGCTGCTTTTTGCCCTAGTACTGGAGCCCCTGGTGAGCTGGATCCGCAAGGACCCAGTCGTAAGAGGGATGAAATGGTCAGAGAAATGGGAATATTGCAGTTCCCTATATGCCGATGACACACCGTGGGCCTCGATAAAAAGAGTCATTGACATATTCACCACCTTCGGCAGGTACTCTGGATACGCCATTAATTGGACCAAGTCATTGATCTACGTGCTAACGGGGAGATTCCCGCTCCTGCCCAAGGGGTGTAACGGGACAGAGGCAGTGGATGGCTTTAAATAAATAGGCATCTACATTAGTGGAGAACCTAAGTTGTATTACGACCATAACCTCCTGCCACCACTATGATGACTTAGGAGTGATGTGGAGGACTGGAAGTCTCTCCCGCTGTCCCTGCTGGGCAGGGCAGCACTTTTGAAAATGATGTCCCTACCTCGCTTTCTGTATATTTTACATAACTCGCCCACTCCTGTCCCAGTGATCTACTTTGCGGCACTAGAGGGCGAACAAAGAACTCTCCTCTGGGTAAAGGGAACACCGCGAATATCGTTTCCCAAATTGGTGCGGGGTTGGTATGATGGAGGGATTGGACTCCCAGATACTAAAAGATACTACTGGACTGCTCAGTTGGCAGCTATTAACCAGGGCATATACCGACCACATGACGACCAAATAGATAGATGGCCCCTACCGGGAGGATCCTATACCAGGGCACTTTACTCCAGACCCGCTAAATTACGACTGACACAGACCACCCCCTTGTGGGACTTGTACCTGTTGGGAACTCTTTGGAATACTAAAGGCTTTGACAGATGAGATCTAATTGGGCTGTCTAGGGTGGGCGATATGTGGAGGGAGGGCAACGTGATAGAATTCTCCGTGCTGCAACGAGAATATGACCTAGCAGACTTGGAAATATTCAGATACTACCAAGTGAGACATGCCCTGTATGCATGCATCCCGTTAGGGGAGATGCTACCCGAAGCAATGCCATTGGATGACAAATTCCTCGATGGTTACATGCCCAGAAAATCAATATCCCTCACCTACCAGAAGTCAATCAATCACGCATCCGATCCCGTTATGCGGCTTCAGGAAAAATGGGCAGATGATCTGTTAGTGATATTGAAAATTCCCTTACCTTCCTCTTTATGCTGTGCCACTTACATTAGCCTACAAATACTCTCTGGAGGCTGGTGGGAACTGGAAGGTGGGGGTTGAATATAGGTCATTCCTGCAAGATGTCAGCTCAAGGCAACAGAGTGCTTGTTCTTGCACCCTTGACAGGTGCAGTCCAATTTCAGCTTTATTTCGACTTATTTTGTCATAAAAGCAACATACATAAATTAAAACATGTATAATACACAGTCCAAAATTTCCAGGCAATATAAATGGAGGTCAGTCACATTCAATTCTATCACAGCTATGCTAAAAACATATAAATTAGTTAAGAAGCCAGATAATATATAAAAGATTATTATAATACATTTTTAAAAGGGGGGAAGAGTAAAATTCATAATGTCGAACCAAGCAAGAGCGTTATCTAACCAGCCATTAAGTACTATAGCTTGCATCCTTTCTTATTCCTTATGAGATATACATTGAATAGGAATCTACTTAGACCAAAAACTATTAATTGAGAAGTATTTGCTTTGAATGTACGTTCTGCCTCTTTAAAAAGCCTAAACCCCAAATTTATACACAGGGGTTTAATCCATCGAACTCTTGGCTTTTTATAAGCTGGGCAGAAAAACAGTACATGAGCATCATTGTCTTTTGCTTTTTGTACGCAAAGGGTACACAAACCACTATCATCTTCATTGCCCCTCCAACTACTGGTATTTGCAGCAATCTGTAAAACTCCATACCTGTATTGTAGATACAGTGTTTTAGCTAATGGTGGTCTTATCTCGTCCATGAATTGTTCGAATATAGGAGTATCCTTAACAGATAAAAATTTCTGTGACAATATACCCAGTGTAGTACTAGTGGATACTTCATTATTTACGTATACCCAAAAAGCGGATTTCAAAAGATTTTTTGAGATTGGTAACATATTCTGAGGGTTTTCCCAAAAATGGGAAAACCCAAGCTTTTTGAACCACTGGGAGATATGTTTTAACCAGGGGATACTTTTATATTCGTCAATCCTGATTATTTCTAACAGTCCATTCTTGTAGTCGCTCAGCTCAGGGGTTGTCCATAATCTAATCCAATAGAGTAATGGCCTTAGTGTGGCTTGATGATCAGTTCTTTTAAGATTGATATCCAGAAAGACTGGAGTTATCGGAGTTCTTACTGGTATTTTAAGTAACCTGCGTATGAAGGTGTTCTCTTCCTTCCTGAAAGTGTTGTTGCAGGAGTAACCCCAGACCCCAGCGCCATAAAGTGCTGCCGATTGGGCCTTTGCTTTGAATAATTCAAGTGCCGGCGTGATTGATTTAGATTGACTACTGCCGTGCACCTTTAGGATGGGCATTGAATTTTGTTTTAAAATTAAGTTACTTTTTTCCAATTGCCCTTTCCAATTGGGCATACTATCCAGCATAATACCCAGGTAATTAAAACTCTCGACATATTCCAACTTCTGGTTGTTTAAGGCCAAGTTCTTTCTAAAGGATTTCTGAGGGTTTATGGACATGTACTTTGTTTTGGATGAGTTAATTTCTAATCCCTTTTCCACACAGTAATTATTAAAAGTGTTTACTAGGTTTTGTAAGCCTTGCGGGGTTTGCGAGATGAGAATTGTGTCATCGGCAAAAAGCAATGCGGTGACTACCTCATCTGCTAATTTCGGGGAGTCATGTTTACAATCTTTTAGATAATTAGGTATATTGTTAACATATAGAGAGAAGAGTGTGGGCGCCAGCACACACCCTTGGCGGACGCCCCGATCCACAGGGATCTCCTTTGAGATTTCTCCTCCCTTACCCCATCTAACTCTAGCATAGTTTCCTGTGTGGAGTCTAATTATTTCCTTGAGTAACTCGCTGGGGACTGCCATATCGTTGAGAGTAGACCAAAGTAATTTACGGGGTACAAGGTCGAAAGCAGCCCTTAGATCGATGAATGCTACGTACAAGCTTCCCTTTCTTATATTAATATATTTCCAGCAAATACACATAAATCTAAATGCTTGATCTACTGTGCTGGTTTTTAACCTAAATCCTGCTTGGTATTTAGTTAAAATCTGTTCCCCCTTTATCCACAATAGAAGTCTATTTAAAATATGTCTGGCGAAAGTTTTTTGTAAAAGATCAATTAAACTTATAGGGCGGTAATTTGCTGGGTCGTAACGATCCCCTTTCTTAAAAATTGTAACAATTTCAGCCCCTTTCCATGATTCGGGAATTGGTGTCCCGGCCACTATAGAATTACATAAAAAATTAATGTAGGGTCCCCAAATTCCTGCATCATGCTTTAGCAAGTCACCGGGGATTTTATCGGGGCCTGGTGCTTTGCCCGTTTTAATAGCCTGTAGTGCCTCTACAGTTTCTTCAAGACTAAAATGTAGACGGGTATTTTTATCAAATAATCTATTTATCTCATGGTCATCCGTGGCCATCTCCTCATTTATATTGCAATATAATTTGGAGAAGTGATTGCACCAGGTTTCTTCGTCAAGATATATATCCCTAGATGATCTGCCTTTTTTATTCCCTTTGGAGATTAGATTCCAAAATGTGGCCTGTTCTTTCTGGTGGGCTGCAATTAAAAGGTCATCCCAGAGAGCATCATCCCAGGCTTTTTTTGCTTGGGACGATGTCTTTTTATATGCTAATCTACTATCTTTAATTCCCTGGACGTCCTTTACTTTTACAGCCTGAATCAGGTCAATTTTAGCATTACGACAATCTTTATTGTACCATTGGTTTGTTGTCGCTAAATGATTATCTTTCTGACTCAAATCCTTTTTATAGATTTTACTTAAATGGGGAATCAGTGCATCTACAAGTTTATAATGTAAGTTAAGGACATCCTGGGTACCTAGAGCAAGCATATGACTTCCCTCCAATATGTCAGCAAAGGAGTTATAAATGTTTATCATCGTTTCATCCTTGGCCAGAATATAGGGCCACTTAATGGCACGTCTATTATTGGAGACCTGATGTTCTCCTACAGGGCTATTTAACGTGGCTATCATGTTTATTTTTTGTACGAAAGGTTCTGAGTGTAACCATAATTGGAGGGGGAAGTGGTCGCTCTCTGTTCTATGGTCTATTTTGAAATCTATTATTAAATGCCATAGGCTCATGGAGGCCATTAAAAAGTCTATATGAGACCTATAATTTCCCCTACCAAAAGTTGGAGCCGCTGGTCTATCAGACTGAAAACGGCCATTACACGCCCTTAATTCATGGTTTACGGTAAGTTGTAAAATCTGTATAGCTGCTCTTGAATTTTTTACCATATTATTGGACTCTAAAGGGAGGACATTATTAGCTGTATCCTGTTCTTCAAATAAAGTATCCAAGCCCAATATCGGCTCATATTGACAGTTAAAATCTCCTCCAACAATTACCTGCTTACTTGGACTTAAAGTATTTAAAAAGGAATCAAGGAGGACTATCACCTGTGAATCTTTACTATGGGGATGCGGTCTGTTATAAACATTTATTAAGTATATTGTTTCTTTCTCCGTGGTTACCATTCTTAATCCCATTATATCAGGGGAATCAATCGGCAGTAATGTGATTTCTGCCTCCACAGTAACCCTTATCCAAATCACCAAACCCCCAGATGCTCTTCCTCTCGCAGATGGCACTGCGCCACGACTAAAAGTTCTATAACCCAGTCTATGAGGTATGTCTATAGCCCAGGTCTCCTGCAGAAGAATGATGTCAAAGTTTTCAATATAAGAACACCAACCCTCATCCTGCATATTCCTGGATACCCCTGCTATGTTCCATGTTATTAATCTAGCAGGTGGGAATTCAGCTGCACCGTCCGCAATGATATGTGGAACATTATTTCCATGCGACGGTGGATTTACGATGGTTAGCCCCCCAATCTTAGTGTGCTTGGTACCACATTGACTGTTCTCACCCAAGCTAGCAATAGTTACCCTTGGATTTGTATAAATCTCCATAGTTTTCCTAGGATGGGGTGTCTGGGTTTCATGTACAGTTACGGGGGCCTCCAACCTTATTTGGGCAATTTCAACATTGGGTTCCACTGTGGTCAGAGTCATGTTTCCACCTTGGGTTACTAGCTTAGTCTCCACATCTGACACAGAAGGTGGTATTAGTCAGTCATTCATATCCAAGGTGCTTAGTGCCAAGTACCTATTATTTGTGTTAATCTGGAAAGGTAAACCTTGGATATCGTTTTGGGATATGCTTGAAGTGTTAATCTGCTTGCCCCTGGCTAAATGCTGATAGAAGTAGCCTAAAGGATGTACACCCACACTATTCTCTCTCGGTGCCAATGATGCTGCTCTAAGTAGTACGGTCGCCACGTGTTGAGGGTATTTGAAATTGACAATTATGCAATCACCTTTACAAGATTTCCTGGCACTCCCAATCCAGGGGACCCGTCTAGTTGATAGAATCTGATCTGAATAATTGACAGGGAACCCACAATTGTGATTTAGCCAGGAAACTGTTTTCCGTTTGAGGGAATCGTGTGATTCATTTTGTGCCTTAGACTGCATAATGTCTAGAGGTGGCACATTTGTAAGTACTACAACATATGGTTCACATTGTGGGGGTAAATTAGTAGAGCGAGTTTTCTTGGCTTGAACCGTTGTCCAACCTGTAGAAGGTAGATCTGCATCCGGGGCATTGATTTTATCCAACGTCTGGTTGTTTAGTGTGGAATTAGATGGAAGGATATTCTCCTTAATCGGGACTTGTACATTTCTTCCCTCTTGCTCATTTGTCCCACCCTGTGATTTAATCTGAGTGTCAATTAGCGAGGAAAGGGAGCCACCTAATCTAAGCACTTCTGCTGATGATATATCTATTTTTTCAGCTAGTGGTTTTACCACTGCCTCTAATTTGTCCTCAAAGGCCTTAATAATACAGGATATAGTATTTGTTGTTGAAAATATATCATTGCCACAATTTTCAGTCATAGTCCCCTTTTGGCAGAAGGAATTTTTGGGAGTAGCTTCACGATTCGGTTTATGCTGTGCCCCACTTCTATTTGGTTTCATTTTTCTGCACTCCCTTACAGCCCTTTTTTTTGGGGAGCATTCTAAATGGTGGTCAATTCTAGTTTCGTCCAACAGATTCAGGGGTATGGTGTTGGGGTCTACAGGCGTAAGTAGGGGACACTCTGAGACTACAGGAGACTCAGGGAGCGCCATAAACTCTGTTAACAGACACTCAGTCGCTAGGACATTAGGTGCCACAGTATTTATATTGGTATTGCCACCATTACTCAAAGAGCCTAAATCAATAGGAGTAGTATTTTCGCGGCCCAATGACTTCCTTCTGTCTTTATTAATTTGACTTACTACTTTCACAAGGTAGTTATCCATAGTGGAATAGTTCTTTGCCATAGATTGACAATATGGGGCACAGTTAGGTTCAAAGCCCGATTACTTAACTATCTGTGGTCACCCTAATTGCCCTGAACTTAGGGATATATTACTTAAGATGTTTCAGGTACCACATTTGCAACACAATAAATAGTGAATTATAAGTTGGGTCACACACAAGAAAGGGCCTAACGGCTATCCTCTTATTTAGTTATAAATTGTGTATATTAGGCCAGAGTGGTAGCAGGGAGCACTATCTAGATCTATTTGCTGTTAGTGAGTCAAAGCGTATCCAAAAGCCTCTGCCAGCGAAGGATGATGAGAACACAAAGCGAGCCAGCAACCAATTAGTCACAGTTTAGTATATGTCCACTACTGAGGGCAAAAGTCTTTCTAACGGGTTTGTAGCCAGCCAACTCTCAAAATAGTACAAGACACACACTTACATGCGTGTGTAACTAAAGTACAGCAGGTGATATGCTACGAGATGTATCCAAGCTTGAAGTGATCACTTGCCTTAGAGGGGTGGCCCAGCCCGGCCTCCTTTGGCCCCTGACGGCCACAGACGGCCCGCCCTCTGCCCGGGCTCAGCCCGGCGTCGCCCGCGCGCGTCCCGCGACGCAGAGGGAGCCTCTGTATTTGTAGCGCCTCCGGGCGCGGAACAAGCCGGAAGGAAGTCCTGGCCGGCGCTATGTCTGCCGGGAGCTGTAGTCCCCCCACACTGCGGCCAACGATCACGGGTGGCGGCGAGGGGAACCAACAGCGTGTGCGTCCCATCCCTGGTGGTCCAGCGGTGATCCTGCGGCGTCAGCAAGGCAAGGTGAGTCCCCCACTCCACCGAGGGAGCCTCTGTATTTGTAGCGCCTCCGGGCGCGGAACAAGCCGGAAGGAAGTCCTGGCCGGCGCTATGTCTGCCGGGAGCTGTAGTCCCCCCCCCACTGCGGCCAACGATCACGGGTGGCGGCGAGGGGAACCAACAGCGTGTGCGTCCCGTCCCTGGTGGTCCAGCGGTGGTCCTGCGGCGTCAGCAAAGCAAGGTGAGTCCCCCACTCCACCGAGGGAGCCTCTGTATTTGTAGCGCCTCCGGGCGCGGAACAAGCCGGAAGGAAGTCCTGGCCGGCGCTATGTCTGCCGGGAGCTGTAGTCCCCCCCCCACTGCGGCCAACGATCACGGGTGGCGGCGAGGGGAACCAACAGCGTGTGCGTCCCGTCCCTGGTGGTCCAGCGGTGGTCCTGCGGCGTCAGCAAGGCAAGGTGAGTCCCCCACTCCACCGAGGGAGCCTCTGTATTTGTAGCGCCTCCGGGCGCGGAACAAGCCGGAAGGAAGTCCTGGCCGGCGCTATGTCTGCCGGGAGCTGTAGTCCCCCCCCACTGCGGCCAACGATCACGGGTGGCGGCGAGGGGAACCAACAGCGTGTGCGTCCTGTCCCTGGTGGTCCAGCGGTGGTCCTGCGGCGTCAGCAAGGCAAGGTGAGTCCCCCCCTCCACCGAGGGAGCCTCTGTATTTGTAGCGCCTCCGGGCGCGGAACAAGCCGGAAGGAAGTCCTGGCCGGCGCTATCTCTGCCGGGAGCTGTAGTCCCCCCCCACTGCGGCCAACGATCACGGGTGGCGGCGAGGGGAACCAACAGCGTGTGCGTCCCGTCCCTGGTGGTCCAGCGGTGGTCCTGCGGCGTCAGCAAGGCAAGGTGAGTCCCCCACTCCACCGAGGGAGCCTCTGTATTTGTAGCGCCTCCGGGCGCGGAACAAGCCGGAAGGAAGTCCTGGCCGGCGCTATGTCTGCCGGGAGCTGTAGTCCCCCCCCACTGCGGCCAACGATCACGGGTGGCGGCGAGGGGAACCAACAGCGTGTGCGTCCCGTCCCTGGTGGTCCAGCGGTGGTCCTGCGGCGTCAGCAAGGCAAGGTGCAGTCTAATGTTGGGACAGGTAAGCTGTGCATGTCAACTATTCTCTTACTTTTATTTCTGGTGATCTGGTAAGATTTCTGCCATTGCTTTGGTGGGTCAGTGAGTGGAAATCACCCAATCTGCCTGCATATGGGGGGCAGAAAGCAAACTAGATCACCAGGAAAAAAGTGAGAAATGTAATATAGTGGGGAAAAGTCAATTATGGAATTTGTCAGCATCTACAATTCCCTTGGCAGCAGGCAGTTGTTCTGCCCCTTTAAGGGACAGACTGGGGCATTTACCATTAATATGCCCACAAGTCATACTACCTTGGATTCCCCAGGGCCTCTAGATTGTAGAAAAGCCCACAGTTGGTATGGTTTCATGAGTGCTGGTAGGCTCCCAGGTCCAAATACTGCAGTTATCCCCTACCCCAATGGGCAGTAAGAGTAATTTCAGAATCTCTACTCATAGTTATAAATTTTACAGGGCATTCAGGGTGTGCAAAAGTAATGTGAGTCACTCAAGCTGCACCATCCAGAACTCCCACAGGTGTTTTGTTTTCTGAAATGTCTGGGGTTTGTAGGTTTCACTTGGTATCAGCCGAACCTGGGCACAATTCCAAAGCTATTCACACCTTCAGAATGATTGAAATTGAAAGGAACAGTCTTAATGCTTCCACTTTGCACTTTGCACTTTGTGGCCTTTCCTGTGGTAGGTGACAGGTCAACCCACACAAGGTGTGGGTATTCATTTTATTAGAGGAATTCTGGGAACACTGGGTAGTAGGGCTTTTGTCATTCACCATTATTTCCATGACTTTGCCTCCACACGTGTGAGGAACATCTTGGATTTGAAGGGCATTTTTGGAAAGAATAGATAGTGGGATCCATGGAAGCCACGCCACCCATTGTCTTCCTTGGGTGTCTAGTTTTCAGAAATGTCTGTGATTGGTAGGTTTCACCAGGTGCTGGTGCACCCCTGGCCCTAATACTGCAGTTAACCACATCCCCAGATTAATAGAAATTAAAAGTAAAAATGCTGCTGTTTCCAAGTTGCATTTTGGGGTTTTCCTATCATAGATGATAGACTCACCCACACAAGTGGGGTGCTCTTTTTAGCATGGGAAGTTTGCAAGCTCCTGATTCTATAGGTTGACTTAATTCCCACAGATTCCATAACGTCACCACACAGAAATATGAGGAAAGCCTGAGATTGAAACTGAAGTTTGACATTTGTAGGTCCTCTGGATAAGAAAAAGTAATGGGATCCATGCAAGCCACACCCCCCTTTACTTGCCAGCATGTCTAGTTTTCAGAAATGTCTGGGGTTCGTAGATTTCCCTGGGTGCTGGCAGACCTTGGGTGCACATAATGCAGCTACCTGAGTCCCAAATATAATTGAACTGCAAAGGAAAAATCTTGGTGTGCCCCCAGTGCATTTTGGGATCTTTCCTGTGTTCAGTGAATAGCCCACCCAAACAAGTGGGTGCCATTTCTATTGGCAGAAGTGTGGGAACACTGGGTCAGAGGACCTTTGCCAATACCTGCTGATTCAGCAACTTTTTCTCCTATACATCAAAGGACATTTTAGATGTAAGCCAAGGTTTGATATTTGCAGGGTGATTCTGCATAACAAAAAGTAGTTGGGCTCCATGCAAGTCATAGCATCTTGGATTTCCTCAAGTTACTACTATTCGTAAAAATATCTGGGGTTGGTTGATTACCTTGGATGCAGGGCAGCTGAGGCCCAAATAATGCAGTTGCTGCATCTTTAGAAACTATGTAATTCAAATGGAAATTATTTACTTATCCATGGTGCATTTATGTGCATTTCCTGTTCCGTGCAAAAGACCCATTCTGTTCTATACCATTCCTAGTGGGAGAAGTATTGGAACACAGGGTAGTCAGACATGTGTTACTCTGCATTGAATTTAAACCAGTATGCAGAAAATAACCCATTTTGTAAAATGCCCTCAGAAACACTTGGCATGATGAGCAAATTCATGGTGGAATGCATAACTCCTATTCCTTAACTCATCTTGGACACATTCCAAAGTATACAGCTTTGCTTCAGGTCCATTTTCTGTTCATTAGATTTTGCCTTTCGAACTGGTGCATGGTGAATACCCAACGATAACACATTGGCAAAAAACAATAGCTCTCACTTTTTGGACCTATGAATATAACTTTGTAAGGCGTTCGCATGAGTGATAATATGTGCACCCACATGCATCAATATGCATGTGCACCCACAAAGTTACACTGCTGCCATTTTTTTATTTGCTGATCCAAGATGGATCAGTAAAAAAGAAAAAAAAAAGGAAAAAGAAGTTCAAAAACACTTTTCTTTTTAACGAAGATTGGTTGGTAGTAATTTGCTCCCTTTTTCTCCCCATCTAAAAATAAATACATTAAAAAAAAAGATTCTTACATGAGCACAATGGAAGTGTGGTTGGTAGGCGCAACAGTGCGTGGACAGTCCAAAGGAACAGCAGTACACCAGGGAGAGTAATGCAGGGGGGAGAGAAGCACACCCTGGATGTAGCAACAAAAAGCACAGGGAATTGAGAGAATTTGACAGGGGTAGAAGCACACAAGAATTTGCAAAATGAGGGAGATCACAACGCAGATCAAAGGGGTGAGAATTTAGTGGGGGGAGAAGCATACAAGGAATAGAGATGGTTAATTTGTCCAATCTCATGGGGTGCTTAAGCAAAAACAAAACGAAGTAGCTCTCCAGAAATGTACAGCGGAACGGCAGAGCCAGCCAATCAAATAGTTGGTACAGAGGCTATGCTCTAGGGTTGCGACAAACACAAGGGGCCTAGTTTATGACCCGGTTTGCGTCCCTCTTGTACCACGCAACGTTGTGCAAGAGCGACGCAAATCTTTAGTCACGGAAATCCACTTTGCATGGCATTGAGTGGCTCCAAAAATAGGGAGTAACGCAACACAGCGCAAATCGCTGCATTGCATTACTCTGCCATGGGTAGGCGTTCCATGGGAGTGGTGTGGGTGTTACGATGCAACGTCCATGGTTTTTGAAACATTCCCAAATTTACAAGACATTGTACACCTGGGAATGCGCCAAAAAATATGTCTCTCTAGTGGAGGGGTAACAAGGAGAAGCATGTTGATTTCCCCTCTTTTTGCCCCTTCCTGCACAAAAACAATCCTGCCTACAACACAGACACCCTTGCACCATGGTCGAAGGGTGCCTGCGTTGGCGCTAGGTTGTCAAACGGCACCAGCACAAGGGGAAAGGATAGGAATGCAACATATTGAATAAATATGGTGCATTTTCGCCCTTACCCTGTGACGCAGCACAGCAAGGTGATTTGTTGGGCTGCCCTGTGCCACAAAAGCCGTAAATATTGCTCAAGATATGCAATCTAGGAAAAGGAAAGCCACTGAATAAGAAGCAAGCAGATGGGACTGACAATTAAGCCAAACAATGGTAAGCAACGGGTGGGCTGTAAGCGCCTGTAATTTCTTGGTAAGATCGCAATAGGTCTTTTGCAACCAGACAGCTTGTGCTCTTTTGTAAGCTCGCCGTAAAAATCATTATAAGCAGCTGCTCGGTTGGTGGCACTTGGGAATTGTGGGGCTCATTTATGAGCCCCTGCGTCACTTTTGCGCCACCGGTGCGTCACTTTTTGTGACGCACCAGTGGCGTAAAACATGCGCCATGATGCGCCATATTTACAAAGTGACGCATCTACCTAGATGCGTCACTTTGTAAACCCCTGCGCTACATTATACCTGCGTCAGGTATAATGTATGCAGGGTGGGCGTTCCCACGTAAGTAAGCATCGTAGAAGTGACGCAGTGAAATCTACGAGATTTCACTGCGCCACTTCTAGGGTGCAAATGCGTCAATATCTTGCGCCTGCCTCACAGCAGGCGTAAGACTGACGCAGGCCCTTTCACATGGGGCTTGCCCCATGTGAAAGGACACATTGCTGGACTTGCGTCACTTTTGTGACACACTCCTATTTGTGACACACTCCTATTTGGTCTTAGTTGGTCTTCCGTTTTAGTTAGGGTACCGATCAATTTTTCCCATTGCTCTATCATTGTTTTCGATGTGGTGTCTTTCAAGGTTTTTTCCAGGGTCATTACTAGTTGTTCTTTCATTTCATCTTTATTTTCCTTGTTCCAGATTAGTTTTTTATAATTTATAGTACCAATGTGCCCTTGAATTGTCCGGTAGATCTTTTTCGTTGTTACTCCAATATCCATTAGAATAGACTGCTGGGCATGATCACTTTCATTTACCTTTATTAATCGATATGAAATGATGTCTTGGAACATACAAACTGATGTCATTGTGTAGTCGATCCTGGAATTTCCCATATGGCCGTAGTAGCTATATTTAGGTGGAACGTCAGGTTTTACTCTTCCGTTTAGTACTCGTAGGCCCAAAGCTTCCATGTTTTTTAAGAGAGTCAAAGCTATACGATTACAGTTGGAAATACTCGTCGTCCCTATATCCTGCTCAGGAATTAGCCATTGTAGATTTTGGATGAGCGTAGTCTCATCTCTTATGTGAGAAGACATTAAATTGAGATTAAAATCCCCGGTGATCACAAAGTCCGCTATTGGGTCATTCAACGTTTTATCAATTAAAACTGCGTTCAGGGTTCCACATACTGACTCTCTGCTTTTATTTGTGGGTAATATATAAACAGAGATCAGATATATAATCCTAGCGTTTTGGGTTTTTGTTTTATATCTGAGTTTAACCATCAAAATATTCGGGTCATCTATCTCCACTTGTTCATGGTTAATATGCAACGCGTTGGAAATGAATATTGCCTGCCCAGCACTTGCTCGCCCGAACCTTTGCTCTTTCGTTGCTTTCTTATAATATCCAGCATAGCCGTGTAGCATAAATGGTTTAAGTTCCCATGTTTCCTGCAGGACTACTATTTCTGGGTGACCATGTATTGAGTCTATACATGCATTGCATATTTTCCCCCTCAATCCATTAATGTTCCATGAACATATTTCTATTATCTCTTTATCTTTATTGATCGATCCTGTTGGATTTGGAGGGGCATATCATTGTGTACGGTTACTATGGAGTGCCATATTAATCCATTTCTCTTTTATTTCAAGGTTTGTTTCTCCCTTAGTTTGCATATTTGCGACTACCTTTTTTTCCGAGGATCTACCTAGAGCATTTTTTAATACTGACATAGACTTAGACCTTAGTATTTTTTGTTTTGATAGATTGTCGACATCTATGAAGGGAGTAGGGTAGACCTCTGGGAGTTGTTTACTTAGTGTTATACCCCATGATTTAAATATTTGCTGCTCCTTCATTATCTGATCAACTAAAGATAATGTTGTTAATGAAATTAAAGTTGGAGTTTGGGTGCTAAGTTCATCCTCAATAAATCATACAGAGATAATGTCTTCACTTAAAATGTTATTCAGTGAGGGTATAGATTTAAAGAGTCGGAGTAGATTCCCTCGATTGAGTATATCTTGTTTACCTCTAGATTGAAATTCAGGTGTAAATATAAGTTTCTCAGCACTTTTTTGGATATGTTGATTAATTTGATCCTTTTGCTCTATATAATTTGTTCGCAAGCTGATTGTTTTATTCCCATCCATGCTTTTGATATGGAGATTGACCCACTCATTAGCTTTTTCAGGGCTATTTTCAACCCTTCGTACTATGGGAGCCCTTTCTTTTTTTATATCTTCCTCGTAGCACACCTTGAAGTGAGGGATCAATTCATCCATAGTGGCTCTTGATTTAATTCTACTACTTTTATCCGAATTATTAGTGAAAGGTTCTTTTTCCTCCCTACTTTGATTAACCTCCCTGTTTGATATTGTTTGCAGATGTTTTTGTTTCCCATTCTGCTCTTGTATTTCCAATGTTACTTTGACATCCCCTACTAGCATATGGTCACTTTTTTTTTTTTCAAGTTTTGTCGTTTCAAATTTTGTTATATTTTGGCCTTTTAATGTTTTTTTTCCAAAAATAGGGAAAGGGTTGATATTTTCTTTCGTGTTATTAATGTTTTCTATGCTGGGTAACACTTTCTCCTCAACTATGTTGTTACTCAGCTTTATTTTCTCATTTTTCCGTGCTTTACGGAGTTTTTTCTTTTGACGTTTTGACATCTTCGTAAAGCCATCCGAGTCAGTGTCACTCTGATTAGAATCCATTATATCCGCTTTGGTTGAAGTCTCAGGCATATAGTCATTATTCGTTAAATCGTTAATCTGCTGTGCCTGTAAGTTGGTTTTATCACAGGGCTGATTTACTAGCTTATGTGGATCTTTGTCTATGAGGATATCAGATCTCGGCTCAGATAATATTTCTTGCATTCCCTTAGTGCTTTCTGGAATTTTTACCGAATTGACCATACTTGATCGAATCTTTCTTTTTGTATCTTCTATTACGGAAGTTAGTACTGCTGGTAAAGCTGATAATTTATCCATGATTGGAACATAGATAGAGTCAGAGGTACTTGATTCATTTTCCCTTTGTGCCCTGATTATAAGATCATTTAATTGAGCCAGTTTATTATCAATTCCCGCTACATTCGTAGCCATCATTTTCAAAAGGTCAATCTGTATGTCCATTTTATTCGATTGGTAATGAAGAGCTTCTAACGTAAGGGTCGATGTTTGATAAAAGATATCACTATCTCCTGTTTATTGAGTCCCTGTGGGCCTTCTGTTTTTGCCCCTTGCCTAATAGTTTCTTCTTGCATTTCCCTAGGAGTGATGGTATAGTTGTCACTCTGGTAATGTTCCCCATGGTAATTACGGAGTATCTCAGTTCCTTCAGCAGTTAGAGCCAAGTTTTTCTTTACGTTAACTTTCACTTCCAAGGGGATCCTTTGATTTGCATATTCAATCCTTTCCTGACAAATTTCCTGGTTTACTACCGTGGATTGCGAATAAGAGTTATTAAGTGGGCTAACTTGCAGATTAGATGTTACAAGAGGATAGTTTTCCTTCTTAGGTGTTAGGCTACAATTAAGCGTCTCTTTTGAAGGATTAAGCGTCTCTTTTGAAGGTTAACTCCATGTAAATCACATGGGGACCTTCCCCTGCTTGGCATCATAGGTGACCTCTCCTTGTAAGTGGAACAAAAGTGAGAGAGACAGAGAGAGAAAGTGAGAGAGAGAGAGAGAGAGAGAGAGAGAGAGAGAGAGAGAGAGAGAGACCTTGTCCTAACAAACAGGCTGCCATATTGAAGATTTTGGATGAAACTGGATGTGTGACTGACTTGGTCAGCTCTCCAATAAATCTCCTGATTTAGTTAGCTCACATTATAGAGAAAGTGAGAGTAGATGATCTTACGGAAAAATAGGATACACAGAGACTTAAAAGTTGGCACTGAGCAAAGCACATCCAATGAGAGGAACCGGTGCTACGCTCTTACCCTATACACTTCAGACCCCTGACCGAACTGCCATTTGCGCTACTGTTATTGGCCAGCACAGTCACCTCATGAGGGCTACATGACCATGGTATTCTTATCAGAAGGGGAGCATTCTTTTAATGGAACTGCCAGCAGTACACAGAAGCCCATCCCCCTCGCCCACATGATCAGTCTAGTAGTGCCATGCTGAAGGGCAATGTAACTTCTTCTACACTGTTGTCGTGTAGCCAACTTGGTGGTCCACCAGAAAATATCCATGAATGTATCCTGCTTTAAAATGAAAAAATAAAGTTGGTGGGTAGAGGCAAAGTCTAGACCAAATTGTCAAAGATCAGGAAAAATGAAAGACAAAACAACACAAAGTTATGGGATGAAATGGAAGGGAATGTTGATAAAAAAATTAGGGAAATCACAGACAGTTAGCTTTATTGTAATGTATATTGTTTGGGTACTGATGCATTTAATATTTCACTTTATGAAGTTGAATAGGCCTGTTTGAATAACAATGACATGGCTGTGGAATGGGTAGTCTTGTATATATTAAAGGAACAGTGCACCTTTAGAAGAAAACCCCTTAGCTTGAAGGGTAATGGGAGTTGGGAGGCAGCCGACAGGGGATGGTCTGTCCCTGGTCTATTGTAGGCTATTGGTACAATCCAAAGAACTGTTGGTGTAGTTCAGGCTGTTCTGATAGATAGGGGCCGTTATGTTATAACAAATAGTGGGGATGTGGGCTACCAGCCACAATTTTGAGTTAATGCAACACAGTTAATTGCAGTGTTAGGCAGGAATTGAATTTTTATTTTAGGGCCTCACTGCATCAGTGTTGAGAAGTAGTGTAGGCAGAAGATGGAGGATCCCAGAGTATAGGAAGCCATCCGCTTGCTGAAAGCAGCAGGACGTCAGGACCTACTAGCAAGCAGCAAGAAGGCATGCCAAGGAGGTGGGGCGGGGCGAGGACAGTGCAAAGAGCATTGGAAGGCATGACAGTGGAGATGTTAGAGTGCTTGACGCCACACCCAAACGTCTGGAAGGCAAGTGAGACGAACTTGTGAGTCCCCTGAACAGAGGAGAGCAGTCGCGACTCAGAGGCAATAAGGCAAGAGGAGGAAAATAAAGACTGAGGAGCCGCTTGACTTAGTGGTATCGGTGGAGGCCTCAGGGGAGAGCTAGGTTGCCTGGGGCCGATGGGGGGAGTATCATGGAAGGCAAGGGTGGCCTGGAGGGCAACCTCCTTGCCAGACCACGGCAGGGGCCATGCAAAATCGTGGGAGACTAGGAGGGCAGGGCTGCCCGGTCTACAAGCACAGTCAATATGCTGTGCCTTAGCGTGGGGGCTATAAAAGAGGGTGGCCCACAAGGTATTGGCAGGGGTCTTCAAGGGGAGTCCACTTTGGCAGTGGTCCAGGAAATGTTGGACTATAATAAGGAAGAAGGGTCTGAGTAAGGGATGGTAAGCTCCTGGGTAGGCGTTCCATTAGCGTTGTGTGGGTGTTCCCATACAACTACCATGGCTTTTGATGCATTCCCAGATTTACAAGACCTTGTAAACCTGGGAATGCAACAAAAAGATACAGCTCCCCAGGGGACGCGTAACAAGGAGAAATATGTTTATTTATCCTCATGTTTTCATCTTTCTATGAGTGCTGAAATCTGCAGCACTCGTAGAAAGAGGAAAAAGCCTCTCAGGATTGTTTTTGTGCAGGGAGGTGTCCCTTCCTGCACAAAACCAATCCTGCCTACAACACAGGCACCCTTGCACCATAGTACAAGGGTGCCTGCATTGGTGCTAGGCTGCCAAACGGTTGCTTTTGAAGACCTGTGTAGCCCCATGAGACATATACTAAGCTTTTGAAAGTTCATGACGGGAGGACACAGGGTGCTGTTGCTGCCACAAGGGGGAAAACACCCTGGGATCCATAGAATTTTATGGGCAGCGATGGGTGGATCACAGGTCAAGGGGGTGCACAGGAGGTTGCTTGGGGGAACAAGTGGAAAGGTAGTGACGATGCGCAGAAGAAGGGGTGTACGGTCAAAATGGGGGCATAGATGAGCCAGGCAGGTGGGTATGGGTATCAGATGCAGCAGCAGTGCTGGGACCAGACAGGGTATCTGCCAGCACTTTGGGCCTTATGGACTGCAATTCGGTTGTTGGTTGGAAGTCCATGGCAGACCTGGGAGAGTCTGATATGGCTCAAATACACCGGGAGGAGGAGAGTGTATGGTCCAGGGCAGTGGGCCTAACTGTGGTGGTTGATGGTGGCATAGCAGTCTGGGGAGGGTCCTGCGGGGCCTCCTCAAGGATGGCACAGGGAAGATCCAGTGTGGCCTCCAAGACGAAGATGTCACAGCAGCCTCTGTGAGATTGGTGTGACATGACTGTGTTAGATGACGAATGGCCTGCTCCAAGTGGCATGCAAACAAGGAAAGAAGATGAAGATGAGGAAGAGGAAGAGGAGATGGAGGAAGGGGGATTGGTTGACTAGAATGTCAGATGGGCTGGTTGCTGGGATGCAAGTTACATGAAGGATAGCATCAGAAATTGGTGGCAGACACACGGACAGATTGCAGATAATTGGCAGCTGGAGGGACTGTACGCGTCAGTGTGGTCGCTGACTTTGAAGCCAGATAAGCAGGTCATGGAGATGGTGCAGCTTGTCATGGTTCCTAAAAGTGTGGAAGCAGGAGTTGGGGAGGCGTAGCAGGGGACTGAGGTCAGACTGCTAAGAAAGACTTATGTATCTGGCATGGAGAAAGGGCAAAATTGGGTACAAGGGTGGAAAGACAGTCTTCTAAGGCCACAGAAGAGTGTAGGATAGGATCAACGAGGAGACAGACACGACGAAGTTCAAGGATAAAGGACATGGATAAGAAGGAGAGCAAAGAGCTTACATTTAAGAGGCTGTCCTGAAACTGGAGTAACAAAGCCTTTGGGGATGAATCTGATGATGACCTCCATGAAAGAGAGGATATGGAAAGGGGAACACATGGAGGTACTTGCTTTTTGCACAGGGAAGTTAGAGCAAAAGGGGATCAAAAGAAAAAGAGTATTAATTGGCTAAATGACTGAAGGTCTCAGTGACAATGGAAAACTGTACCTTGGTTTTTCTCATATACGCGCCTGTGTACTGCGAGATATTTCCAGAGTGCTGTGTGGCTTTCTATAGATATATGGCCATTATATGGAAAGCCCACATTACATTGGGGGGACTTTCCTGCAGATGCAGATCGTAAGTGGGGGGAGTTGGACAATGACTTGTGGCTGCATGCAATGGGTCTGGCATGACCAGCTCTGACAGTCTTTATCGTGAGTGGATTACCCATATTATGTCTTCCATTTCAGGGGTGTTATATCCATGGAAGGGTGGGTGCAACAGATAAAGGACAGCCAGGGCAATGAGGAGCATACTGGGCAGTTATTAGGGGTTTCTGTAACAGCGAGTACAGTTCATTTTGACATGAATACTGTAAGTGTGAAGCCAGATACCTGCTTATTCATTGTGAGGTGCAGGTAAGGGGGTCACAAGGCTTTCAAGGATGGCAGCAACACCAACAAGCGAGAGGCAGGGGTAGAGGAGCACAAGGACCTGAAGAGAAAGCTTGAACTCCTGTTAAGTTGCACAGGCTGGCCCACTGGCTACAATTGTATGGAGAGTTTCATGACAGTGACACACTACCAACATTATTTATTTTTTGTGGGACAACCTAGCTCCGTGGACTGCAAATAAATGTTGGTTAGTTTTAGGGAGCCCATGGAGGATGTGGAGGTTCCCTTGGCAGAAGAAAAGACACTGGAGCCAATCACTGTTCTGAAATTGTGTGGATTGAGATTGATGCAGTGAGATTTGAGGCACGCTTGACAAAGAATAAGAAATGGGCTTTGGTGGAACTCATTGATACAATATTGATGAAGAAGTAGGTGCTGGTGCAGGAGGTGTAAGTGTTACTGGGGCATTTGAACTTCGCTTGTAAAATAGTGCTGTGAAAAGGACCTGTTGTAGGAGTTTGGGCTTGGCATTGTCAAGTTTGTCACTACCACATCATAGAGTGAGGCTGAAGGCGGGAATTTGAGAATATGACCCTCATTCTTGGAGCACTTCAATGGCATTTCACTGACAGGTTTAGGTGAAGAAATGGACTGGACGATTCAGATTTTTTCTGATGCATTAGAACGGCGGGACTTTGGCTTATACTGACAAGGACACTGATGTGAAGAACAGTGGCCTGAGGATGGGGAAGGAGTATTGCATTTTGTTTTTTTTTCCACTGGTGGGATTGGTATTTTTGTGGGGGCAACAAGTTCGCCAATAAAAGGTATTGTTGAAACATAGCAAACATAAAGAGATGATGGACGGAGAGCTGAAACTTATCAGACACTCAGCCTAAGTCACAGATCTGGGTTGAATCCATCATTGTTCATTAGCTCACTTCACCCCCTCAGTTCAGAGCTAGCTATATGCAAATCAGTCTTGACCATGTGCCTCATGGGAACAGTCCAGCCCAAACTGTTAAGCCAGGTCTTCCCTGGATTGGGAACAAGCATCCTTTGACGGGTTTCGGGTTACACCCTTCATCAGCCAGGCTAGCTTGAATCCCTATGCCCTCAAACTCAAAGAATGATATCTACACAGTTTTAAAGCAATGATGTAAGGAAGTGCATGAAATTGACATGATATCATGGGAACATTAGCCTCTGTAGATCTGTAAGATGTGGGACTGAATTTAATTCACATTGTCTCAAAAGGTTTAGGTACATTTAGAGGACACCGCGAACACGCCTCTACGATGCCGGAATCCAAGAGAAGGCCCTGGACTGGACCTCCTCTTTCCTCTCCGGCAGAACACAGAGTGTCCGCCTTCCGCTCTGAAGCCACCAAGATCATCTGCGGCGTACCCCAAGGCTCATCCCTCAGCCCAACGTTGTTCAGCGTCTACATGGCACCACTCGCCCACATCGCACGACGGCACGACCTCAACATCATCTCCTACGCTGACGACACCCAGCTGATTCTCTCCCTTGCCAAGGACCCCCACACTGCTAAAACCAACCTCCACGAAGGAATGAAGGCCGTCGCCGACTGGATGAGGAACAGCCGACTGAAGCTCAACTCGGACAAGACGGAGGTCCTCATCCTCGGATCCACCCCCTCGGCCTGGGACGACTCCTGGTGGCCGACTGCACTAGGAACACCCCCAACACCCACCGACCACACACGCAAACTAGGGGTCATCCTCGACTCTACCCTCTCCATGACAAAGCAGGTCAACACCATCTCCTCCTCTTGCTTCAACACCCTCCGCATGCTTCGCAGTATCTTCAAGTGGATCCCCACCGAAACAAGAAGGACGGTCACCCAGGCCCTCGTCAGCAGTAGACTGGACTACGGAAACGCACTCTACGCAGGAGCCCTGGTCAAACTCCTGAAATGGCTACAACGCATCCAGAACGCCTCCTCACGCCTGATCCTCGACATCCTTCGCCCCAGCCACATCACACCCCACCTGAGAGACCTACACTGGCTCCCTGTCAACAAGAGGATAACCTTCAAACTCCTCACACACGCACACAGGCACTCCACAACACCGGACCAACGTACCTCAAAAGCCGACTCAGCCTCTATATCCCACCCGCCACCTCTGCTCCGCAGACCGCGCCCTCGCCACGATACCCCACATCCGAAGAGTGACCGCCGGTGGCAGATCATTCTCCCACCTCGCCGCCAAGACATGGAACACCCTCCCCATCCGCCTGCGGCAGACCGAAGACCTTCTGACCTTCAGAAGACTTCTAAAGACCTGGCTCTTCGAACAGTAGCAGCTTCCACCCCCCCCCCCCCCCCAGCGCCTTAAGACCCTTGCGGGTATGCAGTGCTCTTTACAAATGCCATGATTGATTGTTTGATATGTGGGTGGCAGTACGAATTAGTTTTATATAAAACTACATGGCTCTGGTGTAAAATGGCTGATTCTCATGTGAAGCACTCTGATGCCCTTGGGCCGAGTTACAGCTATATAAACATGCAAAGATTAAAAAAATAACTATATCATAACTGTGATATAGTTTTGAATACTCTTATTCAGACTCTGTTTAGTGAGCTAGGTCACTGGCAACATAATATGGAAACATATCTGAGAGTACCACAGTTTAGAACTGCAGGACTGCATTTGACATTTCTCAAACATTGCCCATTTTAATGTGCCTGTGGGCATGTGTGTGAATGGGTGGTTTATCTGCATAGAAGTGATTAGCAATGGGACTGTCACCATACTTTGCATTACATGGTGGGTTTCCTTACTGTGCAGCCACCACCAGTTGCACCATCATGTAAAGTGATGGATGGGACAACCACCAGTAGAAATAGCATTGGAGGGACTACCTTACATAGCAGGTTGCAGATCGGTTTGAAGAGCACAGACATTTTTATTCCAAGCCATGCAGTTTCCATGACCAAACACCAGTGGCATAATGCAAAATGATGGCGCCCTCCTACAGAATGTGATGAGGGGCCCCTGAGACTCCCATATCTCAGAGAAACACATTACCCTTGAGCTGAATGCCCACCCCCCAAAGGATGAATGCCTACCCTGGATGGGTTGAGGGCCCCTTGTATATTATGGGACTTCCATGTACTGTGGGTGCTTCAGGAGTCCGCATTACGCCTCAGTAAATCACTGAAATTAGTTGATGAAGGCCTTGATATCAGAATTCCCCTGCTTTAAATCTAGACTCTCGCGTATACGTAATCATGCTCTACTCCCACAATTTGTGGAATTTGCAACAAGAGGCCCCACTCATAAGTTGTCAGGTTTTTTTCCTACAACAGTAAAATCAACAATTTGCCTAATCTCTCCTCTGCCCATTCCTTCAAATGACCCCTTGCCATTAGGCCATTTTGAGTGGCGCCCCCTCCCCTCATTGGTAACCCTCACTGGGTTTTTTTGTGGGCGCCTTTTGCTCCCTTTCTCTTCCCTCCTCTGGTGTAAAGGCAGACCCTTTGTGAGGTTAACCTTCAACCCCTCCTCCGCCCCTCCAAGTCTCTTCCATCCCCCAGGCCTTCGTCAGATTTAAAAAGGGGTTGGCCTTTGCCACATGGAGGTGAGCATATATTGCACCTGAAAAACAAGCGTTAGTGTTGAGCACTTCTTCATTAGTTTGCACTACATTTAGCCATTCTGACTGATATAATAAATGCCTATTCACAGTATGGACTGTTAATATATTTCAAATAAGCGCAATATTATTTGCATTATTCGATAAGTGTGTTTCATTGTGTATTCCTAGAATATGATGCTGAATTATACCAAAGGACACATTGTTCTCCATTCATTTAGTTGCCCCAGGTTCTCCCTTGGCTCGCTTGGAGCTTACCGTTGTCATTGCTGTAGCATATCTGACCCTTCGCAGGCATCACAATGCTCACTGAGGCCGTTGGTTGTTTGGACAAAATAAGTGGTGAGGTAGAACCACGTACACAACTTCAATACAAACCCAAACAGTTTAAGCATGATGGCCAGTGTAACCACAGAATGAAAACTCCAATCGGAAATAAAGTTAAGTAGTTTTATTACAGACTCAAACTTAAAGTCCTATAGATTGTTTTGAATGATAGATTATACAAATATATAATAACCAGGGGTTATTCAAAATGGCAGAATAAATTCAGACAGACTATCAGTAACAAAAATAAACATGCAAGAAAAACAATGCTGAGATACAGAAATCGAACGCTGCTCAGGATTAGCAATCATCAGTCAATTAAAATTTGTCATACATACTTTATGCTGAGCAGTGAATTACCCTTCAACTAACCATATCAGGCAAATACATGTGTAGGGCGAGACCAAGCGGGTTAATTTAAAAAAGCACAAAAAGGCAACAAAAAATGTTGGGAAAAGGATAATCTCGGGCTGGGAACTACTACTTCAGGTAGGCAAAAAATTTAGGAGAGAAAAAAAAGAGCGTCAGCATATCAGAAGCCTGATCAAGAGGCTTCTGAAGGGGATTAGGTACAAAATTATACGGGGTTATTCTGATGGCGGTTGGACCGCACCTGACGGCTCGTCGGATTCAGTCTGACCACCATCTGTTGCTGCAGTCCAACCGACGCATTACAATGCTTGCGGTCAGAGGTAGCCGATGGAGGGACAGTCCTACACTTTCTAACGGGCTCCTTGAGCCCGTCGGACTGTCAGAGGGTCAGTAATCCCTACAATAGGGGCGGTGCCTGCTCAGTCACTGCCGTAGCCCCCCAGCCGCCACTCGGTCCTCCTGTGACGCTGTCTGCCAGTGCCGCTGCTGCAGAGTTAGCACTTCTGTGCCATTGCCCCCTGTCCTCCTGCCTGTGACCCCCACCCACATTTTTCTTCTGTACCCCTCGCTGCTGCCATTGCCTGTGACCCCCCACCCCCGTTTTTCTTCTGTACCCCTCGCTGTTGCCATTGCCTGTGACCCCCCACCCCTGTTTTTCTTCTGTACCCCTCGCTGTTGCCATTGCCTGTGACCCCTCACCCCCGTTTTTCTTCTGTACCCCTCGCTGTTGCCATTGCCTGTGACCTCCCACCCCCGCTTTTCTTCTGTACCCCTCGCTGTTGCCATTGCCTGTGACCCCCCACCCCCATTTTTCTTCTGTACCCCTCGCTGTTGCCACTGCCTGTGACCCCCCACCCCCGCTTTTCTTCTCTACCCCTCGCTGTTGCCATTGCCTGTGACCCCCACCCTTGTTTTTCTTCTGTACCCCTCGCTGTTGCCAGTGCGACCTTGACCCCCCTCCCCGCTCCCCCGGTCCACATTCTCGCCGCTGCGTCCTGCGGCCCCGCCCCCCTGCTGTCCCTTCGACACCCCGCTCCCGCCTCCCAGCTGCTCCTCCCTCCCACTACCTCTTTATATGGAGGCCGCGCAGCGGCCGCGCGCAGCGGGCGTGCCGCTGGTGCGCCTAAGGCGCGCCTAAGGCAAGCCTGTCTGCGCCCGTCTGCTCCCGGACCGCGCCTAGGGCCAGGACCTCTGGCCCGCGCCAGAGCCAACCCACCCGACGGAGATACGCCGCCGCCGCCCTCCACGCACACAACACCGGCCGACAGTCAGCCTGCTACCGAGCCACCCCGAAACGCACCCATGGAACCTTCACCTGCCATGCCTGCAAGTACACCTGCCCCCGGACCAGCACCGAGCCCACCAGTACAGGCGCTAACAACAACCACCTCAAGTGCATCCTGCTCAACACCCGCTCCATCCACAAACACGCTGTTGAACTCTGGGACCTCCTCGACACAACAGCACCAGACGTCCCCTTCCTCACGGAAACCTGGATGAACGTCTCCTCATCCCCTGACATAGCCATAGCCATCCCGGACGGCTATAATATCACCCGGAGGGACCGCATCAACCAAGCCGGAGGTGGCATCGCCATTGTCTACAGAAACACCATCCGCATCACGACCAACACCGACGACACCCTCACCACCGCCGAGCTCCTTCACTTCCAGATACACACCGACCCCAAGACCACCCTCAGAGGTACACTAATCTATAGACCCCCGGGACCACGCACACAATTCAGCGAAACCATCGCAAACTTCATCAGCCCGCTCGCCCTCGCCTCCTCCGACTACATCCTCCTAGGAGACCTCAACTTCCACCTGGAGAACAACAAAGACAACAACACCTCCACCCTGCTAGACAACCTCGCCAACCTCGGACTCAAGCAACTGGTCAACACCCCACTCACTGTGCCGGCCACACACTGGACCCCATCTTCTCCTCCAGCAACCACATCTCCTTCAGCCACTCCACCGGACTTCACTGGACCGATCACAGCTGCATCCACTTCAACTTCAGGAAAACCACAACTCACCTCCGCCCGCAACAAGCCCCCCGTAGATGCTGGAGCAAGATCACATCCGACCAACTCACCACCTCCCTGAGCCAAAACCAACCCTCCAACACCTCAGACCCCACCAAAGCAGCCCGCAACCTCACACAGTGGATCACCAACTGCGCAGACGCCCTTGCACCACTGAATAACCCCCGAGCAATCCCGTCAGCAAGAAAGCCTCATGGTTCACCAACGACCTCAAAGACTCCAAGAAATCATGCCGCTCCCTCGAAAAAACCTGGCGCCACGACCAGTCAACAGGAAACATGACAGCCCTCAAGAACGCCATTCGCAAATACCACCAGCTGATCCGCACCACCAAAAGAACATCATTCAGAGACCCACTGGACAACAACACCCACAACAGCAAGGAACTCTTCAGCATCGTCAAAGAGCTCTCCAACCCCAGCGCCAGCAACAATGACATCACGCCGTCGCAAGACCTCTGCGACTCACTCGCCACGTTCTTCCACCGCAAGATCGCCGATATACACAACAGCTTCGGCACTCAGACAGCGCACCCACCCGCCGAACCAACGTCCCCCACCTCCACCTTATGCACCTAGAGCCCCGTCAGCACGGAAGACACCACCCACATAATGAACTCCATCCGCTCCGGCTCCCCAGCCGACCCCTGCCCACACCACATCTTCAACAAAGCCGACTCCATCATCGCACCCCAACTCCGGGACATCATCAACAACTCCTTCGCATCCGCCACATTCCCGGAGAGTTGGAAGCATGAGGAGATCAACGCCCTCCTGAAAAAACCCACCGCGGACCCCACAGACCTCAAGAACTTCCATCCCATCTCGCTCCTCCCCTTCACCGCAAAAGTCATCGAGAAAACCGTTAACAAACAACTGATCACCTTCCTCGAGATGAACAGCTCCCTCGACCTATCGCAGTCCGGATTCCGAGCGAACCACAACACCGAGACCACCCTCATTGCAGCCACCGACGACATCAGGACCCTGCTTGACAACGGTGAAACCGCCGCCCTCATCCTCCTCGACCTGTCGGCCGCATTCGACACCGTCTGCCACCGCACCCTGACAACCCGTCTCCACCACGCTGGGATCCAAGGTAAGGCCCTGGAATGGATCACCTCCTTCCTCTCCGACAGAACTCAGAGAGTCTGCCTCCCACCCTTCCGTGCAGCAGCCACCAAGCTCATCTGCGGCGTACCACAAGGATCCTCACTCAGCCCTACCCTCTTCAATGTCTACATGAGCCCCCTCGCAGCCATCGCATGCAAACACAACCTCAATATCATCTCCTACGCCGATGACACCCAACTGATCCTCTCCCTCACCAACGACCCCGCCACCACCAGAGCCAGCTTCCAGGAAGGAATGAAAGACGTCGCAGAATGGATGAAGCTCAGCCGCCTGACGCTGAACTCAGACAAGACGGAAGTCCTCGTCCTCGGACCATCCCCCTCCACCTGGGACGACTTCTGGTGGCCCCCCGCTCTGGGCACCGCCCCCAAGCCCAAGGACCACACTCGCAACCTGGGTATCATCCTCGACTCCTCCCTCACGTTGACCAGGCAAGTCAATGCCGTCACATCTTCCTGCTTCAACACCCTCTGCATGCTCCGAAAGATCTTCCGGTGGATCCCCACTGGAACCAGGAAGACAGTCACCCAGGCCCTCGTCACCAGCCGACTGGACTACGGGAACGCCCTCTACGCCGGGACCACCGCCAAATTTCAGAAAAAACTCCAGCGCATTCAGAACACATCTGCACGACTCATCCTGGACATTCCCCGACACAGCCACATCTCTGCACACCTGAGAGACCTGCACTGGCTCCCCGTCAGCAAGAGGATCACCTTCAGACTCCTCACCCACGCACACAAGGCTCTCCACGACATGGGCCCCGAATACCTCAACACCCGCCTTACGTTCTACACACCTACCCGCCAGCCTCGCCCTCGCCACCGTCCCACGGATTCGCAGATCCACCGCCGGAGGAAGATCCTTCTCCTACCTGGCGGCCAAGACATGGAACTCCCTCCCCACACCCCTACGACTGACCCAGGACCATCTCTCCTTCAGGAAGCACCTCAAGACCTGGCTCTTCGAGCAGTAGCGGCACCCCCCCTCCCAGCGCCTTGAGACACTCGCGGGTGAGTAGCGCGCTCTATAAATGTTACTGATTGATTGATTGAATGTCCCTTGAATGTCCCTTTCTACCCGCCCTTTCATGGCAGTTCACCCGCAATGAAAAGGCACCTATGGTGCACCATAAACATCCCTGCACCATGTGTCAGGCACCACATAGCGCCTGCCAGACAGTGCAGGGAGGTTTTTAAAGTGTACATTTTCTATTGTGGCATGGGCTGCAGCCCACAGCACAAGCTGCAATGGAAAATATAAACGTTGCGACCGCCGTGAAGGTGGTCACATTGTAATAAGGTCAGCAGGGCCACTGACTCCCTGTCAGGCGGTCCGCTTCGGTTACGGTGCCAGTCAGACAAGAGTTCAACTGGCATCGTAATGATGCCCTAGGTCTCAAAAAGGGCATTGAAGGGTCAAAAGCAGAGAGGAAAATACCTCTCTAAAGGGTGCAGCATTCAGGCACGCTTTATAAAGCAAAAGCATCAGGTCAGGAATCAAAATATCGTCTCTTTAAAGTCCAACTGAGGGGTGTGGCTTGAACGTCGAGGCGTAATGGTGGACTTTCTGTGAGCTCCGTTCCGTCGCGGATCTCGAACGCGACTTTGGAACCTCACACTCACTTTTTTATGGAAAGGGGGACTGCCATGTGATGCGGACACCGCAGTGAGTCTTTTATGCCGCTTTTCTTCTCCCGTTTCACCAATTTAAACGGTTTTTCACCGTAGCGGCTGTTTTCTCCCTCTGAGATGCGAGCGGCCGCCATTTTGGATCGCATTTTTGCGGTGCTCGTTTTTTCACCTTTCTAACTGTGTTTTTACCTGAATAGCTATGGAGTTGAGGCTTTTTATGTCTCCAACGAATCTACACGTGGTCTGAAGCTCCTCAAGGGCATTAATAGTTTATATTTTCTGCTGCCTTTTTATATCTACTGCTGCTGCATTGGTTTTTCATGGACTTTACCTCTAAGTCAGTATGTGAGTTTTTCCTCTCATGTTTTCTATGGCGTGAATTTCCTTCACCATTCATGGTCTCCTCAATTTTTACTGATTTTGTGAGGTATTTTCTGTCCGACATCGTTGTGCCACGTTCAGTCACGGTGGTGTCTTGTTGAACTGTGTCCTAGTGTCCACCGGATTAATAGCTCTGGGATAGAATATACCATGTCAGGTTTCCAAGCCTTGATTTCTGGCTGTGTTCCTGCTTTTGTGGATTTACTACTGTCCCGCATTAAAGTGACGTCAAGTTTTTTGTTGCTTTTGGATTACTGTGTCGCTGATTTTCTACTGTTCAAGGATGGCCAACAATCCCCATGCGCCCAGATCCTCGAGCTCTGGTACAAAACCGAAAAGGCACAAAAACGACCCGCCTTCACCGATTTTATCTTCACAAAATCCAGTCCCGGATTCCATCTTAGATGAGGTTCGTGGCCTCCAGCCATTCATGTCCGCTACCACTGATAAGCTTAAACAAATTGAGGAAAGATGGATTGTTATGGAAAGTAAGGTACTAGACCTCGAACAACGGGTCAGCGATTTACAGGATATCTCTACAAAGATCCCTTTACTTGAACAAGAAGTTCTTAGACTAAAGCTCCACACAGAGGATCTTGAAAATCGCAATCGCAGAAATAACCTTCGCCTTTTTGGCCTGCCGGAAAATGTTGAAGGGGCTGACCTAATATCATTCCTAAAGAAATTCCTTCCAGAGCTTCTAGACCTTCAATTAACATACAAAGAGCACACCGATTGGGTCGGCTTCAACCTTCTGCTAACAGACCGTGCGGAATTATAATGCTTTTCTTGGAGTTCACGGATCTTATGCAAGTCTTGAAAGCTGTTAGAATCAAACGCCGTCTTATCTGGCCTGGCCATAACATTTTCATATCTCAAGATATTTCTAATGCAACCAATGCCAGACGCAAAGAATTTCTTGCTCTTCGACCTCAGATGCGGCAGCTTAATATTCAATATGGAATTCTTCATCCCTGCCTGTGCAAAATCACACATGAGGGTCGCACACGCTCCTTTGAGGATCCGGAAAAACTCAAACTTTTTCTTCATAATTTCTCTGCACATGGCATGGACACTAGCTCTTGATTTCCTCCCTATTGCTGGATCGTTTTTCTTTTTTATTGTTATATTGATCTTCCTTTCTTGTTTTTCTGTTTTCTTTATACTCGTGAGGTTCACGTACATTTCATTGTTCTCTACATCTGCTCTCACGGTGGTCCGCGTCCTTCGGTGTCACTATGCTCCTCGTTCTTAGACCTTCTTTCTTTTTTCAGATATGGATGTTCTTCCTTGATCTGTTTACTTTTTTCTATCTATCTCTCTTGATGCACTTTTCTCCCCCTTTTATTTGTTTCTATTTCTCCTTTCCTCTCTCTTCCTTATTTTTTATCATGTTTCCGTGTTTTGGTGTTTTTCCTAAGATTTTGTCCTTTGCTTTCTCTATTGAAAATTGTCTTTCTTTCTCTTTTTTTGTCACTCCTGCAGTCATGTGGTCCCATGTCCGTACGTTCTACTTCATCCAGAGGTATGGTTAATGTCGTTTCGTGGAATGTTCGTGGTCTGGGTCACCCGGTCAAACGTCAGAAGTTATTGTCTCATCTTGCTAAACTTAACACACAGGTTGCTTTTTTACAGGAAACCCATTGCAATGACAAAGAATCTCTTAAACTTTAACGTCAATGGGTTAACCAGATTGTTTTCTCTCCTGCTACGGATCGACATGGTGGTGTTGCTATTTTATTTCATAAATCTATTAATGCTCAAATTTTGTCGACTGAATGTGATCAAAATGGTCGTTGGGTATTGGCTGAGGTTATCATAGATAAGAAGCAAATAGCTTTTTTCAATATTTATGGGCCTGTTAAACCAGACTCGGAATTTTGGCATTCTGTAAAACTGAAACTTCTGTCCATTTCCAATTCTAATATTGTGGTTGGTGGTGACTTCAATAATTGGTTAGACCCGTTCACTGATAGACAATCCAAGTGCAAGTTCAAACCTGATAAATCCCACAAATCATTTCAAACTGCCATCTCCTCTCGCCCTCTATTTGATTCGTGGAAAACGTGTAACCCTGATACCTCAGAGTTTACGTTCTTTTCACCTGTACACCATACTAGATCTCGAATTGATTATATACTTGTCTCTAAATCATTGTTACCTTGTCTCTTGTCTTCTGACATTGGGTCCATCTTTATATCTGACCATGCCCCTGTCTCCACCCGTATTGATTTATACCTCACCACTTGTAAACAGGGCAGATGGCGTTTCAATAATTTCCTGTTATCAGATCGTACTTTTATTCTAGAAGCGACCTACTTTATCAAGGAATTCTTTTCCTTTAATAATTCCTTAGACACTTCCTTACACAACAATTGGGATGCTTTTAAAGCATCTTTTAGAGCCTTCACTATTGCCTATTCCTCAAAGAAGAAAAAATTGCTGCATACCAAATATAAAGAAACCTTAACCCATATAAAATTGCTAGAACATAATTATTTTTCTTCCAAATCTTCTTCATCATTGCAAGAATTAATAGAAGCTAAGTCCACTTTGAATAAGATTATTACCAAGGATGCCTGTAATACTCTCCTTAAGATTAAGTCGAAATATCATGGAGGCCAAAACAAAGCCGGGAAATTACTTGCTAATTATCTAAAAATTAAATCAGAACGTAAAGTTATTGGTCCCATTCATTCAGAGTCGGATGATGCACTCCTCTCATCTGATTCTGATATTATTGCCTCATTTCAATCGTATTACAATCTCCTGTATACCGAAACTACCAAACCCTCTAAGGAAGATTTTGTTTCTTTTTTCCGTGATATCCCCAAGCCCAAAACCTCCCAAGACGATTTCCAACCCCTGGAAGAAGATATTTCCCTACAAGAATTGAATGATGCTCTTAAATCTTTGAAGAAAGCAAAGGCTCCTGGCCCCGATGGCTTTTCAATTGAATTAATTTCTGCTTTCTCCTCAATTTTTGCTCCCAAATTACTAGAACTTTTTAATTCTTTTATCTCCAATTCCCTAGCATGTGGCTCTTTTTTGGAAGCCCTTATCGTTGTAATCCCCAAACCTGATAAAGATCCATCCTATTGCAAAAATGTTCGTACTATTTCGCTAATTAATTATGATTATAAAATTTTTGCAAAAATATTGGCGTCTCGTTTAGAGAAAATTATCCTTAAACTCATTAACCCAGACCAAGTTGGTTTTGTTAAAGGTCGTTTGGCCTCTGATAATGGCAGGATGTTTTCCAATATTCTTGCCCTTAGTAAAAAATATCCTTCCCCACTAGCTGCTCTATCCTTGGATGCAGAAAAAGCCTTTGACCGTGTTAATTGGAAATTCTTGATTCATACATTACAATGGTTTGGTTTCGGCCCGGATGTTTATTTCTTATGTTAAATTGTTATATACTAATCCTAAAGCTTGTATTTTTGTCAATGGTCTCTTTTCCCCCTATTTCTCCCTTCAAAGAGGTACACGTAAGGGCTGCCCTCTTTCTCCATTACTGTTCCTGCTATGTTTAGAGCCATTTCTGGAACGTATTAGGAATAACCCTCTCATTACTGGTTTCAGTCTTAAATCTACACAAATTAAGCTGTCTGCATATGCTGATGATGTTCTTGTTTATATGTCCAATCCTGTATCCTCATTACCCCCCTTTTTGCAGGAAATCTCATCCTTCGCTAAAGTTTCAGGTTACAAATTAAACTTCTCTAAGACTGAGGTTTTACCCTTAAATCCCTCATGTTATAGATATATGTTTGATCTGTCTAATTTTACATGGTGTTCTCAAAAAATTTAATATCTCGGCATCTGGTTCTCCCCCAACATTCGTGATACATTATCTCATAATTTTTCTACCTTAAAACTTAAAATGACTAATTTGTTAAATCTTTGGTCCCCTCTGTTTCTCTCTTGGTGGGGCAGACTTGAAACAATTAAAATGATGATTGTCCCCCAGATTCTATTTATATTGTCTATGCTACCATTTAAAATTCCTAGATATTATTTCTCTCAGATTAATTCGCCATGCTCCAAGTTTCTAT
The DNA here is from genome assembly GCF_964204655.1 of Triturus cristatus. Taxonomy (NCBI): domain Eukaryota; kingdom Metazoa; phylum Chordata; class Amphibia; order Caudata; family Salamandridae; genus Triturus; species Triturus cristatus. The sequence goes on from NC_140591.1 coordinate 801,850,526, forward strand.
GGAATAACAAACATGCACGTATTGCCTTGTCTAAACTGATTCGACCTAAAAATGAGGGGGGAGGGGTAAGGTTCCCTGATTTTAATTTATACCATAATGCATTTTTGATTCGTTAATTTTTTGCTTTGTCTAAGGATTATCAGGATCTACCTAAGCCTCCATGGGTTAATGTTGAAAGCTCACTGTTAAATGATTTTTCAATACGAGATGTTGTTCACATGACTAACTGTACTTTTATTTCCAAGTATCCTATTTTGAAACATTCTCAAGTTTTGCTGCACACACTTTTCTTTAAGACACTCAACAACTACCAATCCTTTCTAGCGTCATCACTCTGGTTTAACAAATACATCAAATTTCGCCACAAATCATTTTACTACAAACAATGGAAAGAAAAGGGTCTTTTTTATGTACATCAAATGTTTGCCAACAATGTAATTCTTTCTTTCCATCAGTTGCAAGAATCTTTTCAATTGCCTGATTCCTGTATTCAGCAATATGATACTTTAGCTCCAATTCTATTGGGGTGTATTCAGACATTCCTCTCTCTACCAACTCCTACTTACTTTCTTCCTAACTCTTCTTTATATCAAATTTCTAATGATACTATTCCTACTGCCTCTTTCATCTATAAATCTTTATCTACCCCTACTGTCACTCGGAATAAGTCTAAGGTTGAATTGGAATGGGAACAGGACCTCTCTTTGACTCTATCAATATCACAATGGGATACGTTTTGGCTGAAACTATTTAAGACATCTAAGGCTGCTAAGCTCACACAATCCCTATTTTTTATTTATAACAGAGTTGTCATTACTCCCCTCTTGTTACATAAATTCAATCATTCTGTCACAGCTTCTTGTTGGTCTTGCCTTAATGCTGAAGGTTCTTTATTGCATCTATTATTTTATTGTCCTAAGGTTTATGCTTTCTGGGATGCTATTTGGTCAAAATGTGCTTTGAATTTTTCTCATAAATTACAACTTAATATTCAAAATGTATTTTTAGGCACTTTGTCGCCAGCTTTTGATATAGTGATTCCTATTTCACCATTACTGGATTTATTTCTTGCTGTGGCCTTTAAAGTTATACTAACTTGCTGGAAAGACAACTCTAAACTATCCTTTTTACATTGGTGGAACTCTATATGTGATGAACATAGAATCGCCTCTATTCCTCAACCTTCCATTCATCTACAAATCAAATCTGACTTACTATGGCTTCCCTTTACGTCTTTTCTGTCATCAACAACATAATCTTTTCCTCTCTTCTCCTTTTCCTCTCTTTCTCTTCTTATTCTCTTCTTTCTTTTCTTCTGTTTTCTTTTTTCTTTTCCCCTTTTTGCTAAAAAACTAACCTCCTATTTAAATATTTTATTCATTCTCATTATATACTCAGGATCTTTATGTCCTATTGTAGTATAATAATTCTTGTTATTGCCTCTTGTTTTTAGCAACATTAATATCTTTGTTCATATAGTATATAACCTTTTTATGTATAATTCGCTTAGTGTATAGTCACTATTTATATTTGCCTGTATGCTTATACTTATGTTCTTTATTGGCTTAATCCATACTTGTAATCCTGTGCTTTCTTATCTTCAATAAAAATTATTTAACTAATAAAGTCCAACTGAGCACTGGTGGCCCGATTCACAGAACTAACGTAAGACAAAATCCTAAACTTACTACCATTTTGGTATTCACAGAAGGCACTTACTCATCAATGAGTAAGTGCCTTATGTGAATACCAAAATGAGTAAATGCCTTCTGTGAATACCAAAATGAGTAAGTGCCTTCTGTGACTGCCAAAATGGTAGTAAGTTTAGGATTTTGCATCAAGTTAGTTCTGTGAGGGCCCTGTCATCTCAAAATCATAAAACCTACTGATTCAGTAAGTATTAGTCCGTGTCACGTTGAAGGGAAATCATCCAATAATACCAAACACACAACTCCCACAAGCTTCCCACAAGAACGTCTTCCATCCGTGTTAGTCTAGGCAGGGTTGAAACAAATGTGTTACATTGCAGGCCAACGGGCACATCCGTACGCCTTTAAACAATGCGGTCTGTCACCAGAAGTTTGCTTTTCATGGAAACGAAATCTGAAAGAAGACTTCACATGAAAAATAATATTTCATCATTTTCATGTGCATGCGAATACAGCTCTGCAGGTTTCGCTTATACTAACGCAAGAGAATTATAGCAATACATTTAATTAAAACATTTTAATTAAACACAAATAATAAGAAAACATGAATTCAGCAGCAAAATATTTCATTAATATAAGTAATACATTTCATATCAAATGGAAAAAGCTGTGTTAGCATATTTCATTAAATATAACAGAAAAGTTCATTTCTCACATTTTTGCACACATTTTTAATCCCTTAATCATTAGAAATTCAATATTGTTTCGATATGCACTGCTAGTCTAGAGTCTAAATTACATTATAGCATCAGTTTTATCCCTCTAACATGTAAGTGAATACTAATGGCACCCTCTACCATACAAAACACACGCACATTTAAATTGAGCGTTAGTGCAGCTTCTATGTTTAGCAGTTAATACTTTGATCTTCATGATACATAAACTATCAAGGTCTAAAACGTTTTGTGACACAAGGATCATCACTGAAATTACACGTTCTCATCATAAAATCATGCCATGTCGCAGTACGTGAAAAACATGAAAGCTGCAAGAAATGGTTCACATTCTGCATCAACAAGAGTCGAAAATATTAGAAAATACTATTTCTGCATTTAGTTGTGCATTGGAAGGTAATTTCGCTTTAATACCACGTGGCCTTGCTGTGAAAACAAACATTATTGATTTGCAACAGTAGCACGATTTTACCTGGAATCTCCTAATGAGTGGCTTGGTATATTTGCCTTGACTTTTTGGGAGATGTATGCACATGTAATTTCTTCTTTGCAAAAGCAAACATGAACAAATTTGCATTGCATAACCTCATTGTGATATTGTGCCTAGAACGGTTCGAATTTCTGTCTAAGAAAATATTGCTATTTCACAGAAAAGAAACAGTTTTTTTACAAGCCCCTTCCCCCTGAATGGGACTGCACCCCCTTGACAATAAATCAAAAGTGTTACCTCTAATTGTGTTAAAGCTTAACCCTATCCATGTGGGCGTGTGCGTCGGACAGCTCCCGGCCGTCCTAGCACCCACCCACAGGGGAAGCGCTGGCGCCCACCATGTGGGACGCCCTTAAGGCGGCCCTCTCTGGGGGACCTGGTCCCCTTCACATCATCTAATGACGTCAGTGAGCCCCGCGCGCCAACGTCATTACATGAAACCGGACGCGCTGGAAGCCATTTACCTCCAGCGCGTCCAGCAAAGAGGAGGTGAGTTGCTCCTTGGGGAGGGGGGAATTTGAACAAAAGAGTCATCGGGAGAAAGGAAAGTGTTTTCCTTTCCTCCGATGCCTCTTTTGAGCATTCCTGCTGCACGGTTGCGCGATCGTGCAGCAGGAATGCCCACTAGACACCAGGGATTTCTGGATTTTTTTAAAATGTAATCTACTCTTTGCAGGGAGCGGCCCCTTAGGCAAGCTTCCCTCCCCTTTGGCGGGCAATGTTGTTGGCTGTTTCTTGGGAAGCAGATCGAGTCATATTTTCTTTTAAATTCTGCCCCACTAGAACACCAGGGATATGTTTGCTGGGAGCGGCCTCTTGAGCAAGGGTCTTCCCCCTGTGGGGTGTATTATTTTGGCCATTTCTACCCCCTGGAGGCACAGTTTTGCTGATTTTCTTTTTGCTTTGTGTGGCCCACTAGGTAGGCCACCAGGGATTTGTGTGTTTTTTGGGGTGTTGGGGAGCGGCCCTCTTGGGCAAGGGTCACTCTCCTTAATGGGGTGATTAATGCAGCCGTTTCTGCCCCCTTTGAGGGCAGTTCGGCCATATGTTTTCAGGCCCATCTGTCCAGAAGGGGAGCAGAAGCCACTAGACACCAGTTTTAAAAAAAATGTTGTTGGGGAGCAGCCCCTTGGGCAAGGGTCGCTCCCCTTTATGGGGGATTATTGTGGCCATTTCTGCCCTCTTTGGCGGCAGATCAGCCATATGTCTTTAGGCCCATTTGTCCCCAAGGGGGGCAAAAGCCATTATACACCAGTGTTGTTTACATGTTGGTGTTGGGGAGTGGCCTCTTGGGCAAGGGTTGCTCCTCCTTTACAGGGGTAAATATTTTGGCTCTTTCTGCCTCCCTTGGGGGCAGATCAGCCTTATGCTTTTGGGCCGACCTACCCCTCAGCTTGGCTGATGGATTGTGTGTGGACTGGTGCATTATTTGCATATGTGATTGTAATGTTTTATTTCTCCTTTTAATTCTAGTGCAAATCTTTTGATTCTTGTTTGTGGTTTCAGCAGTGGTTGTTCTGCTGGTTTGCATAGTTGCATTTATTTGGTAAGAAAAACATTTTTGTTGTGTTTCCTCCAAATGAGTATTTTTGTTATGCATGAATGAATTTATTGTAAGTGGTGTCATAATAGCAGCATATTTAGTTAGTGGTTTAAGCATGAAATTCTTTGCAATGAGTTTTGCATTGTCTTATGTGTCATTTTCTTTTCTTTTTTAGCGGGATATTGTTGGTCCTTACTGTGTCTGTGCAGAGTAGGTGGTGGTGAGTCTAGCTGCTTCTGGCAAGTGAGTGGTATAGTTTTGGAGTATATAGGTCTCTGTGGTAAAGCCACATTTTGTTTATTACTCATGTTATAAAGTGTTTGTTGTTGTTGACTTGTTTGACAAGTTACTTTTATTAGTAATGATTATGGCTAGCTGCAGAATTACTGCACAGCAGGTGGTTGGTATGCTTTTTGAATCTTCCTCTAACCATGATAATGAGACTGACAGTGCGTCTGAGGGAGAGGAGGGAGTGCAAGATTCTGGCAGTGAGCTTTCTGTCCACGAGGAATCATCTCATGATGAAGCTACTCTCAGTGCGGATGAAGTGCCTGTTTTAGAGGAGGACACTGATGTGTTGATGGTGCAGCAAGAGGCATCGGGATTGTAGCCTGGGACTTCAAGGCTTCCTACTGGAAGTGCTGGACTCTGGGTTGATCCAAATATGGTGCAGCGGGTGTTACCTGCCTTTAGTGGTGATGCAGGGTGTAGAATGGGTTCTGATCTTTTGTTTCCTGTACAGTTTTTTCAGTCATTTATGGGTGATGTATTTTTGGCTGAGATTGTTGAGCAGACTAATTTGTATGCTGAACAGTTTTTGAGGGAGCTACCCGGTGGACTCCCACAAATTTGAGTTTGACTTTTTTGATGGGCTTGATATTAAGCTGTCCCTGGCTTCATTTTGGTCTACCAGTCCCTTGATGGCAACGGCCATATTTTCCGCAATTATGAGTCATGATCGGTATTTACTTTTGCTTCGGATGCTGCATTTTGTTGATAATGCTTTGGCGTTGCTACACGATCACTCTGACTGTGACCGTCTTTTTAATATTTGGCCTGTTCTTGATCACTTAGTAGATAGATTTTCAGAGATCTATACTCCAGGGAAAGAAATAGCTGTTGATGAGTCTTTGGTCCTGTTCAAGGGCCATTTGCTTTTTAGCCAGTACATTCCTAACAAGAGAGCATGTTATGGAATTGAGATGTATATGTTGTCTGAGAGTAGGACAGGATATGTCTATAATTTCTGGGTGTACACTGGTAGGGATTTCACTATTGATCCCCCTGGTTGTCCGTCCACTTTAGGAGTTTCAGAGAAAATTGCATGGGAACTTGCTAGACGACTGTTTACCAAAGGTCACCATTTGTACCTTGATAACTTCTACACTACTGTGCAACTGTTTAAGGAATTGTTCAAAGTGCACACCCTTGCTTGTTGCACAACCCGCTCTAACCATAAAGGTTACCCAAAAGAGCTTGTTTGCAAAAAGCTTCAGGGGGACAGTGCAGTGTCTTGCGTAGTGAGGAACTGCTAGCTCTGACATTTGTGGACAGGAGGGATATGTACATGCTGAGCGCCATCAATGATGACAGTACTTCACCTGTGACTGAAGTCAGGTTGCTGAAGTGCACAAACTTGTGTGCATTGTACACTACAATAAACACATGGGTGGTGTCGATAGAGTAGCTCAGAGGTTGGAACCTTACACTGCTGTTCATAAGGCTTACAATTGGTGTAAGAAGTTGGCCATCCATTTCTTCAATTTAGCAACTTTTAATGCTTTTGTTGTGTTCAAGGAGTGTTCTCCTCCGTCAAAGACGACTTTTGTTCAGTTTCAGGAGTCTGTGATAAGCAGCCTTGTTATAGTGGAACAGGCAAGTATTCCTAGAGTTGGAGTTGTGGAGAATGTGTCTAGATTGAAAGATTGCTACTTTCCTGATTTAATTCTCCCATGGCCAAAAAACACAATCCCTGTAAGAGATGTAGAGTCTTGGAGTCTGTTTGCAAAGAGGTATGTGGAAGGAGAGTTGTATACACTGTGCTGATTGTCCTCCTACCTCCTAATCCTGGGCTGTGTGTGCCCACATGTTTCAGATTGTATCACACTCAAAGGAGTTTTTGGGAGCAACTGTGAGTCTAATAGTATACTGCCTAGTGTGTATGGTTCAAGATAGTTGTTGTTCAGTTTCACGGTTGGCATTAGAATGATGTCTTTAGTTACCTCTGTTGTGTTTGTAGTTATAGTTTTGTATTTAGTTCCAATTGGTTTGTGTTTTCTTTCTCCTTATAAAATAATGTGATGATGGTGTGCGTGGAATAGTGCTTGGCTGGCGGTGTGCTTGGACTGGTGGTGTGCGTGGACTGGAGATTTGCTGGTGATGTTTGTGGGCTGGTGCTTGGCTGGCGGTGTGCGAGGGCTGGTGCTTGGCTGGCAGTGTGAGTGAGCTGGTGCTTGGCTGGTGGTGTGCGTGGGCTGGTGCCTGGCTGGCGGTGTGGGTGGGCTGGCGCTTTGCTGGCAATGTGGATGGACTGGCATATGGCTGACGGTGTGTGAGTAGTGAATTACTGCTGGCCATAACGCACTCTGTTAGTAAAACGCCACAGCACACACTATGTCAACCACCAGCCAGTGTGGTTGCTGTGTCTGTCATGTGCATATGAAAGTGATGGGCCCTTGAATGGCACTGTCTGTTGATGTGGATGTTGGAATGTGCTGGGCCTACAGCTGGCTGTGTGAATGGTCTTGTGTGTCACGAATGAAAGGTGTGTAAATGGCCTGTAAAGAGGTTATGCCATGCCGTGGCTTTACAACTCACAAGCTGTGAGTCATTGGTTCAGGTTTTTAACCTTTTAATTATTAACAGTGCATTTCCTTTTTGTGAAATCTCTTGTTAATAAAATGTTATGCTATGAGCCTTCACTCACCCTCGTGCCAAATCCAACCAGTATGTGTGTGTACTTAAGAAATAGTTTTTTTGAAGTAATATTTGTCTTTTCTGCCTTGCTCTGCCAGGGTGTACATTGTCTTTACATTGTCTGTTGACGTGAGTGTTGTAATGTGCTGGAGCTGAAGCTGGTGGTGTGAACGTGTGTGTCAAGTATGAAAGGTGTGTGAATGGCCAATAAAGAGGTTGGTAGATTGTCCAGATTTTACAGCTCACGAGTGGTGAATCACTGGTTCAGGTTTTTAACCTTTTAATTATTAACAGTGTATTTCTTTTTTGTGAAATCTCTTGTTAATAACATATACATTTTGAACCTTTCACTCACCCTTGTGCCAAATCCAATCAGTATGTGTGTGTACTTGAGAAACAGCTGGATAGGCAGTCATATTTGTCTTATTTGTCTTTCTGTGCTTAGGTGTAGTTTGTCTCTAGGGAATATTTACCAACTTTAGATATTTCTGCAAACAAAAAAACAATGGGTGTACTGGGTGGTGTGCCTCTCATGGATCCCAACAAATTTTTTTGCTCACAATGCCATGCAAACCTCAAAATGTGACTATCGTCACACATTTTCTTGCATTACTGTGTCATAATCTTCTAGTTTCAGAAATAACACAATTTTCCTACCATCCAGCGTTCCCACAGGTCTCCCGTTAAAAATGGTACCTCACGTGTGTGGGTGGGTCAAATACCCGCGGCAGGCAGGGGCTCAAAACGTATTGGGGAGACATAAAAATTTCCCATCATATAAAAGACCTGGTTTTGCAAGGGGGGTCACCTGGCTTTTTGGCCTTGGACTCGGGGGCCATCTAGGGAAACCTACCAAACCCACACATTTCAGAAAACTAGACACCTGGTAGAGTCCAGGGAGGTATGGCTTGTGTGGACCCCCCAACATTTTCCTACCCAGAGGCCCCTATAAACCTCATAATTAGCTGAAAAAAAATATTTTTTTCTGAAATTTCTGTGTGGGAAAGTTGTGGGATCACTGGGCTGATCTAAATTTCCTACCACCCACTTTCCCCCAGGTCTCCCGATAAAAATGGTACCTCATTCGTGTGGGGGGCCAAGTACACGCAACAGGCCAGGGCCCAAAACATATTGAGGAGGCATAAAAATTACCTATCACAAACCGACCTGGTTTTGCAAGGGGGGCACCTGGGTTTTTGGCCCGGGCTCGGTGGCCATCTAGGGTAACCTAACAACCCAACACCATCTGAAAACTAGATACCCGGGGTAGTCCAGGGGGGTATGGCTTACGTTGACCCCCAATGTTTTCCTACCCAGAATCCCCTGCAAACCTCAAATTTAGTTGAAAAAAATCACTTTTTTCTCAAATGTTTCAGTGGGAGAGTTGTGGGATCACAGGGCTGTCACAAATTTCCTACCACCCAACATTTCCTCAGGTCTCCAGCTAAAAATGGTACCTGACTCATGTGGGTGGCCCAGTGTTCTCCCAGCTCGCCAGATAAAAATGGTATCTCACTCGTGTGGGGGGCCATGTTCACGCAACAGGCAAGGTCCCAAAACGTGTTGAGGAGACATCAAAATCACCTATCACAAAACAACCTGGTTTTGCAAGGGGGCACACCTGGGTTTTTGGCTCCGAGCTCGGTGGCCATCTAGGGAAACCTACCAAACCCACACATTTTTGAAAACTAGACGCCAGGGGGAATTTAGGGAGGTATGGCTTGTGTAGACCCCTCAACGTTTTCCTACCTAGAATCCCCTGCAAACCTCAAATTTAGCTGCAAAAATCACTTTTATCTCAAATTTCTGTGTGGGAAAGTTGTGGGATTATTGGGCTGACACAAACTTCCTACCTCCCAGTGTTCCCTTAGGTCTCCTGATAAAAATGGCACCTCACTCGTGTGGGTGGGTCAAGTACTAGCAACAGGCAAGGGCCCAAAACATTGTGGAGACCTTAGAGTTGCCTATCATATAAAGACCAGTTTTTGCAAAGGGGGGCACCTGTTTTTTTGGCCTGGGTCTCGAGGTCATCTAGGGAAACCTACTGAACCCACACACTTCTGAAACTAGACACCCTGGGATCCCCCAAAGTTTCCCTACCCAGAATCCTCTGCAAACCTCAAATTTAGCTGAAAAAAACAGTTTTTTCCACACCGTTTTGTGTGGGATCACTGTGCAGGCACAAATTCACTACCACCTAGTGTTCCCCTTGGTCTTCCAAGTAAGATGATACCTCACTTGTGTGGCTGTCCAATGCAGAATCGGCTAAAAAAAATCTTTTTAAATGTAGCGCTTAGAATTTGTTGTGCTATACCCTTAATACCTATGTTTTTGGCCCTAAACAGTCACAAGCCCTTTGCCCACCCGCACAAGTGAGGTATCATTTTATTCAAGAGTACAAGGGGAATGCTAGGTGGTAGGACATTTGTTCTGGCACAGTGATCCTGCACTAAAATGTGTGAAAAAGTGCGTTATTTAGCTAAATGTGAGGTTTGCAGGGTTTCTGGGTAGGAAGCCGTTGGGTGATCCATGCAAGCCATACATCCTTGGACTCCCCAGGGTGTCTAGTTTTCAGAAATGTGTGGGTTTGGTAGGAATCTCTAAATGAACGCGAGCCCGGGGTCAAAAAACAGGTGTCCCCCCTGCAAAAACAGGTTGTTTCATGATAGATAATTTTGAAGTCTCCACAATATGTTTTGGGCCCTTGCTTGTTGCAGGTACTTGGGCCACCCACACAAGTGAGGTACCACCTTTATCAGGAGACCTGGGAGAACACTGGGTGGTCAGAAATTTGTGTCAGCCCGGTGATGCCACAACTTTCCCACACAGAAACTTGAGAAAAAATTTCTGCAGCTACATTTGAGGTTTGCAGGGGATTCTGGGTAGGAAAACGTTGGGGGCTCCATGCAAGCTATACCTCCCTGGACTTCCCTGGGTGTCTAGGTTTCAGAAAAGTGTGGGTTTGGTAGGCTTTCCTAGGTGCCTTCCCTGCAAAACCAAGTAGTTTTATGATAGGTCATTTTGAAATCTCCACAATAAGTTTTGGGCCATTGCGGGCACCTGACCCACCCACACGAGTGAGGTACCTTTTTTATTGATAGACTTTGCAGAATGTGGGGTGGGTGGAAGTTCGTGGACCTACACAGATTCCAGAACTTTCAATCACAGAAATGTAAGGAAAATATGTTTTATTTTATCAAAGTTTTGTGAGGGATTCTGGGTAACAGAACCCTGTGAGAGCCAAACAAGTTGCCCCCTTCTGGATTCCCCTGGGTGTCTAGTTTTAAAAATGTATAGGTTTGCTAAGTTTCCCAAGGTGCCAACAGAGCTATGGTTCAAAATCCACAGCTAGGCACTTTGCAAAAAAAGGGTCAGTTTTCATTTCAAAAATGTGGTGTGTCTACATGGCCTACCTACACAAGTGAGGTACCATTTTTATCGGAAGACTTTTGGGAAGGCGGGGTGGGTAGAATTCTGTGGATCCACGCACATTCCAGAACTTTCCATCACAGAAATGTGAGGAATATGTGGTTTTATTTTTACGAAGTTTAAGGTTTGCAGGGGATTTTAGGTAACAGAACCTGGTGAGAGCCACACAAGTCATCCCATTCTGGATTACCCTGCGTGTCTAGTTGTCAAAAATGTATAGGTTTGCTAGGTTTTTCTAGGTGCCAGCATAGCTAGGGTTCAAAATCCACATTGCGTTTAGGCCCATTTCTTGTCGCGGGCACTAGGCCTACACACACAAGTGAGGTACCATTTTTATTGGAAGACTTTGGGAAATGCGGGGTTAGTGGAATTTTGTGGATCCACGGAGATTTCTGAACTTACCATCACAGAAATGTGAGGAAAATTATTTTATTTTTTACAATGTTTGAAGTTTGCAAGGGATTCTGGGTAACAGAACCTGGTGAGAACCACACAAGTCTCCCCCTTCTATATTTACCTGGGTGTATAGTTTTAGAAAATGTAGAGGTTTGCTAGGTTTCTCTAGGTGCTGGCAGAGCTAGGATTCAAAATTTACAACTAGGCACTTTGCAAAAGAAGGGTCAGTTTTCACAGTAAAAATGTGGTGTTTCCACATTGCGTTTTGTGCTGTTTCCTGTCACGGGCACAAAGCCTACCCACACAAGTGAGGTACCATTTTATAGGAAGACTTTGGGGAATGGGGGGTGGGTGGAATTTTGTGGATCCACACAGATTCCAGAACTTTCCATCACAGACATGTGAGAAAAATGTGTTTTTTTGACAAAGTTTGAGGTTTGCAAGGGATTCTGGGTAATAGAACCTGGTGAGAGCCATACAAGTCACCCCATCCTGGATTCCACTGGGTGTCTAGTTTTCAAAAATATAGGGATTTGCTATGTTTTCCTAGGTGCCGGCATAGCTTGGGTTCAAAATCCACAGCTAGGCACTTTGTAAAAAAAGGGTCAGTTTTCACTGTAACGATGTAGTGAGTCCACATTGCATTTTGAGCCATTTCCTGTCGCAGGCACTAGGACTAGCCATACAAGTGAGGTACCATTTTTATTGGAAGACTTTGGGAAATGCAGGGTGGGTGGAATTTTGTGAATACACAGAGATTTCCGAACTTTCAATCACAGAAATGTGAGGATTTTTTTATTTTTTTACAAAGTGAGGTTTGCAAGGGATTTTGGGTAACAGAACCTGATGAGAGCCACACAAGTCACCCCCTCCTGGATTTACCTGGGTGTATGGTTATTAAAAATGAAGAGGTTTGCAGGGTTTCCCTAGGTGCCGGCAGAGCTAGGATTAAAAATCTACAGCTAGGGTCAGTTTTCACAGTAAAAATGTGGTGTGTCCAAGTTGCGTTTTGTGCCGTTTCCTGTCACGGGTACTAGGCCTACCCACACAAGTGAGGTATCATTTTGTAGTAAGACTTTGGGGAATGTGGGGTGGGTGGAATGTTGTGAATCCACACAGATTTGAGAACTTTCCATCACAGAAATGTGAGGCAAATGTGTTTGGTTGACAAAGTTTGAGGTTTGCAAGAGATTCTGGGTAACAGAACCTGGTGAGAGCCACACAAGTCGCCCCATCCTAAATTGCTCTGGAAGTCTAGTTTTAAAAAATGTATACGTTTGCTGGGTTTCCCTAGGTGCCAGCAGAGCTAGGGTTAAAAATCTGCAGCTAGACACTTTACAAAAAGAGGGTCCTTTTTCACAGTAAAAAATGTGATGTCTCCACGTTGCATTTTGGGCCGTTTCCTGTCACGGGAACTAGGCCTACCCACACAAGTGAGGTACCATTTTTATCAGAAGACTTTGAGGAATGCGGTGTGGGTGGAATTTTGAGGATCCACCCGGATTCAGAACGTTCCATCACAGAAATGTGAAGAAAATGTGTTTATTTTGACAATGTTTGAGGTAGCAGAACCTGGTGAGAGCCACACAAGTCACCCCATCCTGGATTCCCTTGGGTGTCTAATTTTAAAAAATGTATAGGTTTGCTAGGTTTCCCTAGGTGCCAGCAGAGCTAGGGTTCAAAATCCACAGCTAGGCACTTTGCAAAAAAGGGTCGGTTTTCACCGTAAAAATGTGGTGTGTCCACGTTGCATTTTGGCCCGTTTCCTGTTGCGGGCACTAGGTCTACCCACACAAGTGAGGTACCATTTTTATCAGAAGACTTCGGGAAATGTGGTGTGGGTGGTATTTTGTGGATCCACGCACATTCCAGATCTCTCCATCACAGAAATGTGAGGAAAATGTGTTTATTTTGACCAAGTTTGAGGTTTGCAAGGTATTTTGGGTAACAGAACCTGGTGACAGTCACACAAGTCACCCCCTCCTGGATTAAGCCAGGTGTATAGTTTAAAAAAATGTATAGGTTTGTTAATTTTTCGTTGGTGCCGGTAGAGCTAGGATTCAAAATCTACAGCTAGGCACTTTGCAAAAGAAGGGTTAGTTTACAGTAAAAATGTGGTGAGCCCACGTTGCATTTTGTGCCATTTCCTGTCAAGGCCACTAGACTTGCCCAAACAAGTGAGATACCATTTTTATAGGCAGCCTTTGGGGAATGTGGGGTGGGTGGAGTTTTGTGGATCCACACAGATTCAGAACTTTCCATCACAGAAATGTGAGGAAAATGTGTTTATTTTGACAAAGTTTGAGGTTTGCAAGGGATTCTGGGAAGCAGAACCTGGTGAGAGTCACACAAGTCACCCCATCCTGGATTTCCTTGTGTGTCTAGTTGTTAAAAATGTATAGGTTTTTTAGGTTTCCCTAGGTGCCGGCAGAGCTAGGGTTCAAAATCCACAGCCAGGCACTTTGCAAAAAAGTGTCAGTTTACACTGTAAAAATGTAGTTTTGTCCACGTTGTGTTTTGTGCCGTTTCCTGTCACAGGCGCTAGGTCTACCCACACAAGTGAGGTACCATTTTTAGGTTGAAGTCTTTTTATTGATTTATCAACAAACAAGATGCAGTAAAAAATGAAACCCAGATCATGGGCTGGCAACCATCTGAGTGCTCCTCTGAGCATCAAATGAAAACTGAAATAAACCTTCCCGCAACCCTCCCACATGCCGCCCTCCCAACCCCCCTGTCTCCTCCCCCGTTCAAGCTGCTTATACATGAAAGTGGAAATTGGGCTCAGCACATTGTTACTCAATGTGGTGGTGTATGATTTGCATCTTGCTTCAGCGTGGGTCCGCGCAGAAGCCGCAAGTATCTAGGGCAGGATAGTTCGCGAAATTCAGAACATAATAGAGTGACAGAGGGTCGCCACACGTCAGTGAAACCAGCCCCATCCCCCTGGAGCGAGAAAGATATGCGCTCCATACCTAGCACATACCACAGGCGATAAAGCCATTCCTGGAAGGTTGATGTCTTAGTCGTGCCCCATAAGGTAAGTATGTACCTATTGACTTTTGATGCATTTCTGCCTTCCAAATGTAAGACAATATGTAAAAAAGAAGTAATTAAAAAAAATGTCCTATAATTCACATGCTAGTATGGGTACCCACAATTTCAGAGATGTGCAAATAGCTACTGTTTCGAAACTCTATATTTTTTTCCCATTTCGGAAATACAAGATATCTTTGATACCTATTTTTCACTCTTCATATTTTACCAAATGAATAGCCTTATACCCGGTATACAATGAAAAACCATTGCAAGACGCTGCTCAGTTATTGGCTCTGGGTTCCTCGGGTTCTTGGTGAATCTACAAGTCCTATATATCTCCACAACCAGAGGGGTCCAGTGGATGTAACGGTATATTTCTTTTAAAATCAGTCACACTTAGAAGAAGTTACAGGTAAAAACGTTGGCACAAAGGTTTTTTCAACTCCTTTTTCAATTTTTCTTATTTTCAACTGTTAGTTTCTATTAAAACCCCTTGCTGAATTTGGAATTTTGTCTACTTATCTGAAATGTATAGCTTTCCAGGATCCATTATTGCTTTCACACCCATTTCTACCACTAACTGGAAGGAGGTTAAAATTACAAAAAATAGCAGAAATAGGCTACGTCCCAGTAAAATGCCAAAACAGTGAAGGGGTTAATGCCCAGGTGCTAGTTAGAGTGATTTTACTTAAAGTTGTTTATCAGGAAGAAAAAAGAAAAAAGATTAAATTTCAATCATTTAAGTAAAAGAAAAACACAGAAGGAACTTTTTCAAACGTTTGATCTGCATATCACAAATGATCATGCAGATGAGGCACATATTAATGCTGTAATATAAAAACCTTTGCAGGAACTTGGGCTCACGTACACATACCCACTCAGCCAGATGGTCTTTGAAGTAACTTGAGAGGTAAGAGGGAGAAAACAATCACTGGTTAAAATTTAATACAGTGTAGCGAATTTAGTTACACCAAAATCCATCCAACAACTAAATATGAGATTAGTAGGATTTTATAATAAATTCAAAAATAGATTGACATAAATCAATCCAAGCATTATGTTATAGAAATACAAAACAAAGAGAATGAGTCCAAATCTCCTACAGAGATTTTACCCTATATAAAAAAAGCACACAGCTAGTTAAAGTGTTACGATGCAGGTAAAAAGAAAAATGATTTGAACATTAAATTGCATCAAATGATTCTCCAAGGTAAGCATGACCACACTATTTTCCCCACTGTGTATGTGTTTTGTCAACAGTATTTTGACAGACCATGTCACATAGACAGTTATAGGATGACCAATCACGATGCTTTTGCGTCTTTCCATGCTGACACCTGTTGCAACAACGAATTTGAGACATCTGGGCAATGTTGATGCTACTGGATCTAAAGTAGCTGAGAAGTAGGCAACTGGTCTACGGGCTCCTCCATGATTCTGAGTCAATAATGAAAGAACACAGTCCTCTCTTTCACCGCAAAAGAGCGAGAAAGCTTTTTGGTAGTCAGGCATTCCCAGTGCAGGAGCATCACAGAGACTCTCTCTCAACTGCAGGTATGCATTCAATTAATCATTGTCCCACGATACTGGATCGGACACGTCTTTGTGTGTTAACCTCTGCAGAGGTTAAGCCACTAGGGAAAAGCTGGGTATCCACTGGCGACAGTAGCTCACCATTCCCAGAAACATCCTGACTTCTTTCTGCATACAAGGTGGATTCATTCGCATGATCACCAAGATTCTTTCTTGTGACACCTTTCTCGCACCTTTTTACAATATGATGTCCCAGATAGAGGACCTCCATCATACAGTACTGCAGCTTACTTGGGGACACTGTATGTCCATTCTCGGACAAATGGTTCAGCTGGGTAATAGTATCAGTTTTATATGCTTCTCCGGAATTTGAGGCAATCAAAAAGTAATTGATGTAGTGGAACAAAACAGAATTTCAGGGCATTATCAAAGACTCCAGATTCTTCTATAATATCTGGTTAAAGATAGAGGGACTCTTCGCATACCCTTGTGGGACATGGCACCACGTTAAATATGATTTCCCAACCTAAAAGCAAACAAAAACTGTCTGGATTCATGCAATGGAATGGAGAAAAATACCTGGCACAAATCAATACCAGCAAACCACACATCCTCACATGGAATCTGAAACAATATTACTGAAGGATTTGATACCATGGGACAACAGAGAAACACTGTTGTTCATCTTGTGGAGATTCTGTACTATGCAGTACTTGACATTCGGCTTCTGTAAACCATTGTTGGGTGAGTTACATGGACTACCTGGGTGATCTCCTTCAACATACCTTGCTCATTCATAGTCTAGATTACAGGGGTAATTCCAGCAACTGTCTGGGGCATCAGATTATACTGTGGAGTTCTCAGGTATTCAGAATTTAGCTTAACTTGAATACGGACTGGCTCAACTTCTTTAATGAGTCCAATGTCCTTTCCCGAAAAATCTCAAATCAGATCTTTCACCATGTCTCAAACGTCCAACAGTAAGTCTTCCACTGTTAGCATGGGGCACATCAAGACATGCACATTGTGATCTGCCAATTTGAAAGCAATATCCTCATCATTTGTTTGAATTTCAATGCCTTTCAGTGTGCAATAGATAGTGCAATTTAATTTGCACAACAAGTCATGTCCTAGGATACACACCAGACTCGAATCGCACACTACGAATTGGTGATTATCTTCAAATATCTCTATCCTTACAGGAACTTCTATGGTCAAAGGATTTGACAAACTCTTATTAGCAACTCCTACAACTTGGATTGTTTTACCCCAGAGGGGTCGGTTTGGAACCTATGCTGTACTCACAGTGGAGCGGGTACTACCAGTGTCAATCAGGAAAATTATATTTTGGCCATTGACATAAGCCTCAATGTATGGTCCACTCTGGCCTACCTCTAAGACTGTGCTAAGTGGACAGTCTTCCTCCCTCCTCAGGCACCGTCATCAGGATTGATCTGACCGTATCCATTTGAAGTTTCAAACACGGGGTACGGTTGGAATGAATTGTTAATCTTGGACATATTCTGATTCTCACTCGTGTCTGCATTCTGGCTAAATTAAGGGCTATTTACAGCTTGCTGCAATACTGGGGGTTGTGGCACCTGCATTATTGGACCCTGATATGCAGCTGAATTTTACAATCTTTGGGCACATTATGGAATTATATAGCATTACCGTGCAGCTGACCAAACCCTCCATTCTGATCCTGATTTGAAGGATTAAGATGACATTCACGCTTCCAATGCTCCAACCTTTTACAATAGTGACATGGGTTTGACTTTGTAAGGTGGCAGCATCAACTCTCATCCTAGGATCTACAGAAGTCTTCCTCTCCCCTGACCCTGAAATCCTCCGTCTTCCTTCCCTGAACTCCTGCTTGTAGACTCCCTTCATAGAACCAGTATTCCCTGCATAAAGCTAAGCTTGGTTTCCTCTTTGGGCAGCTTTCATCTGTATGCAAAGGTATTTAGCCTGCACTCACGGTTACTCTGTTTGAAATAAATGCTTGCATGTTAATCAATTGTGTCTACTGCCTTGTGACGGAGCCTGCTTGTCTCCGTTGCTAAACTGCTGGAAGGAGAGTGCACAGATTCTGTGCACTCAACACAATGCACACTACCGTCGAACCCTTTCGGTTCCTACATTACAATCAAACAGGATGCATGGTTATGTACCAGATACGTGGTTTCTTTATATCCGTCAATCCCACATGAAGAAGGGTTGGAAGAAATTGAATGGTTGTTACTCAACAGTGATGAAGTTAAGGCCAACAAACTTTTTCTCTTAGAACTACTTAATTTTTGTCTATTTCACAGTTATTTCACATGGAACAATTCATTTTTTATACAGAGAACAGGCACATCAATGGGCTTTTCTGGGGCGCCTTCATATGCCAATATGTTCATGGCTAAATTTGAGCAGCTACACATCTACGAGAACAACATTTGGTTAAATAACCTAATTTTGGATACGCGTTATATTGATGACATTTTAATCATCTCTGAGGGCAGACAACAACAACTGGTGACAAGCATCAAGGAACTGAATCAACACAATGCTCGCATCAATTCACTTACAATATATATAATTTGTTTTCTGGGTTTTATATAGTGCGAACTTGACCCGAAGGTATCAGAGAGCTTTAAATTAGCACTAGTTGCGTTACACATATGAGTTAACAAAGGATTAACTTTTTGGACCTTCAACTGCACATGACCGAAAAGGGCATTAAAAACAAGTGTGTTCATGAAACCAACTAATAGGAATAATGACTTATATTACAACAGCTTTCATCCTCCACCGTTAAAACAACATATGTCACTATCACAGTTTATCAGAGTCAAAAGAATTATTTCAGAATCTGATTAATGTGGCGCAGCAATACAGGACTTTTACTCACAATATGTACAAAAAGGATATCCACCTAGGGTATTAGATAATGGCATTCAGAGTACAGACCAAGGAACGAGAGCGCTTATTGCAACAATCTACTAAACCAACCCAATCCAGAGAGGTTTCTGTAAAGAAATTCTCCAAAAAGTCATCAACGATCAAATGTATCATCAATAATAGATGGCAAGTATTGGAATAGGAACCTGATTTTGGAGACCTTTTCAAAACCATACAGTTATTTGCACATTCTCATTCTAAGAACCTGAGAAAAATTCTGAAAATGTCACTTGCACTTACAATGGAAAATCAAAAGGGCATGCGCAAATGTTTTAATTGCAGTCACTGTACCAATTTAATAACAGGCAACATCTTTACACATCCCCACACTGGAAAAAAGATCAAACTTAGCCATTCGTCAGATTGTAACTCAGACACAGTAATCTACGCCCTAAAGTGCCTGTGCTGCCTCACATATGTGCCTCACATATGTGGGGAGAACAGCACGTAAAATTAAAACTAGGATAACTGAACATAATAGTATGATAAATCAGAACTCTTGTCTAGTGGCACACTGGACAGACATGATTCATACTATACCTCAACTAACGTTACAATTTTAGAGAGACTCAATACAACACCTAATAGGGATACACAGAAACTTTTAGCTCAGAGAGAAACCTTTTGGATCAAGCATTTAGATACGTTTATCCCAAAAAGACTCAATGATAAATTAGAAATGATGTCTTTCTTGTAATATGAGGGACATGCATTGATAAAGATATGAATAGCAATCAACAATATCTCTCACACGCATGTGTGCACTCTCATAAATGCTTATCACACATGGTATTATTCTGTGCAATTTAGAAGGAGCATAATGTGTGCATCACAGCTGCACCTTTTCTGGATATCTGGCTTTCCTTTCTTATATACTGCACAAACACATGTTTTCTGTTTTTACTTATTGTTGTCCTGGCTTTGTAGACTCATTCTGACATATATCTGCAAAGTTTTTTTTATTTCTCTAGATAGAGATCATGATGTTGTTGAAGCCGTCCGTAGAACTTTTTATGATCAGGGGTACTTTTTCACTCACTACTGCGGGTCACATTCCTTTAGATTCATCTTGATGAGTCTTACTTCATTCTCCATTATTTAGAGCACATGATTTACATACAGGGAAGATTTTGAAAAATGCATGCTCAGGGATTAATTACGGTATGAGCACGGGGGATTGAACTCTCGGAGGGCGGGAGAACCAGGTAGATGGTTGAGCGATTTAACAGTTTTTAGTAGTGCATTTCAGCTCAGATATCTAGAAGAGATTTACACTTTCTTGACAGACGCAAGCACTGATTGTTCCTTTGAGCTGTAGCGATTACGAGTCATATGGATGCTGTTGTGTTAAAACACTCGTAAGTACTAAATGGGATGGCAAAGAGCTTTATCATTTTTGGGAGATATGAGTATATCTACTGTGTCCGGTTTCCTAGTAGCAGTGGTACAACATATGATTCTTATGTTGTTCGCCATGCCACATTTGAGTATTCACTGAGTAAGAATTTTTGGTACATGCTGGAATCTGTAGTAACACTTTTGAATGAGTAGGATGGTGGCGAAGCTTGCAGTTTATTCTGTTTTTATTTGGGCACAATGTTTTGAAACTAATTTTACCAGGTGTTTACACTTTCTTTCATTACTATGTTGGTGTACACATTAGAGTTTTTGTTTCTTTTTGTTTCATTTAACTATCACTGGTATCTTGTTTTTCATCACAAGCGATGGCTGGTTTTAGCATACTTGTAACTAGTAACAAAGCTAGTACCAATTCTATCATCAAAACACAGAATTATGACAACAGTGTTTGTTGTTTCAACAGTAAGTGCTGTTCTTGTTATGATAAAATGAGTATTATGTTGCTTTTACATTTCCCCTGAAGAAGTTTTACAAACCCGAAATGCATTGGGAAATCATCAAGCAACCTTGTTCTTTTTAATGCCTAATGACATGAACATGTACAATGTGTTGTAACATTGTTGACATTTATATGAGTGCGATTACAATGTTATTGTGGAAATTTGTTCACGTACAAATTCACAAATAAAATGTTAATATTAATACAAATCAGAAAGAAAAAAGAAATTTGTGATT
This sequence comes from Triturus cristatus, assembly GCF_964204655.1. Lineage (NCBI taxonomy): Eukaryota > Metazoa > Chordata > Amphibia > Caudata > Salamandridae > Triturus > Triturus cristatus. The sequence continues at coordinate 801,871,298 of NC_140591.1, forward strand.
GATTTGAACTGTTAGAAAATGTTTATATTGTAATGTAGGAATCTAAAGGGTCCGACAATAGTGCACATTGTGTTGCAAGCACAGCTTTCATCTGCACCATCATTAACTTTTATTTTTACTTTTTGGGTTTCACCTCAATCTCATCACAACAATATTTAGCATAGAGCAGAATTTCATCAACAGACTTATTCTGTCCACAAATCAAATGTTGCTGAATCATTATCCTAATTTCAAGCCTCAACCTGGTCACAAGCCATGGACACAAATTGTCCCATATCCTTTGGTTCGAGAGTATCCATCCCACTATACTGTTTGAACGCCGGCCACAATATTTCGTAATGTGCATTAATTGTCTCTTTAGGTTCTTGGGTTGTCCTGTCAATCAAATCAAGATCTTGTGGAGGCATTTAAGCTTTCAACTAAGTAATCACCTGTTCATTCTTCTTCATCACTATAGGTGGCAGACCATGTGTCACCAGGTCTCTCTCTGGCTCATCTTCAGCCATTTTATACTTATTTTGCATGCAAACCACAAATCACTAGGGACCACAATCGCAAATAATGTGTTTAAGTCAATCGACAACACCTTCAAAATGTTCACAAATCGATCGACCTGTTTGTACCACTCAACAGGCTTTTCTCTCAACCTCTGTCAGGTTTCAGGAACCCCACAGAGAACTCCTCAGAATCCGGGTGATGCAAAAAGATGTCCACTTCTTGACATCCCCAACTCAGATAATAAATCACAGAGTATTAGGGCGATCAAGCAAGGGAAGGGTATAGGGAAGGAGTAGGTGGGAATAGGAGACCTGTAGAAGAGAGAGAAGACCATGAAAAACAAACAGTAACACTCCTATACTCATAGGATTTCGCTATTAATGATCCGTACCTGAATCATACAGTAGCATTGCACCACAACCCTGACCGTGACAGGTACTTACAATCCTCTTGACATACTCCTATGACAGAAAAAGACAGTATTACAATTGCTCTTTTTCTCTTAAGCAACCAATATCTCTGAATAAACAAACCACATTCAAACATACCAATTTGCAACATAAAAAAAAACCAAAAATAGGAGCCAATCCAAAACATAAAAGATAAAAGACCCAGAACAGGTAAACCATTGGCTCTCCTCTTTTACTCCATAAACCTGGATAGCGATAAATGTTATAAATATTCCATAGAAATCGAAATGTCATATAATCCAAAGTGGTAAACAAAAAGATTCAAAAATAAAGTAGATGCTAGTCAGTCGCAGAATATCCATATCCCTGTCAGACCACTTACTAGTAAAAATAGAAAGGAAAACAACACGATCCCTCTGCAGATACCAAATCCAACTTCTCACCTTTACAGCCAGTTCGAGGGGAATTGCAGGGATGCTCAATGATGTTAGCACAGGTGTGATAATCCTTCTTACCACCGTTGAATACTCGGACGACTACAGAGGTAGCAGCTTTATCCAAGGGCACCTCAGTCACCAAATTGCGTTTTACCGAACAAGAAATCAACTCTGGATACCGCGAGGTGGCTGCCGAAGGAACAACGGCACCCCCGCGAGGCAGCACGAAATCTCAGGATTGCTCTGAAGAAAAAGGGCCTATTGACCAACTATCAATTGCCCGTTACTTCCCACTTGTTCTCGTTCCTAAGAGAACAGAACTTGAGTAGCTGCCACGCTGCACTCGAGTTACCAGCCTGAACCCAAGGAAACTGATAACGGTGAACTTCGAGTCACCTGCTGAGCGGGCTTCCATCACCAAATGAAGAATTACACACACCGGCAGGCGTGCGTGGGAGATTTAAATACCCAACTCCTCCCTTCCACTTTGACATGACTTCTGGGTGATGTAGTCCTGCCATAATTACACATAAAGAAGGCGCAACAGTGAGGTTCTGGACTTTTTAAGAGTCCAGAGGTGTCAGGGAAACAACACCCGAAGACCCCTGAGTTCCTCCTGTCTCGGTGCACAAATAAACAGAGACACGGGCTTCTCGATGGTGGCGTCAGAGACCAAGATTTATTTACTGCAGGGACACAGAAGTCATAGGAACCACACAGAGGCAGAATCTACGAGACTGTTCAAATTGCATTAAGTGGGTTGTTCCTTAAATACACGAAAAATGTCCTTAGGCAACATTACGCAAATATTTCTCATGCCCAACCCGGTATCCCAAACAAACAGTAAATAGACATCAAACAATAATTAGTCGTAGGTTTTCGGTATTCGATCAGGTCCCCTTGTCAGTTTTCCATTCTTTGCCTGATCCTCCCCATCATAAAAGTCGTAACCTCCCTATTGTAAAAGCCCAGAAGGAGAGGAGCAGAGCCAGGTGCAAAGGATTGAAAAGTAGGATAAGAGGTGTTTATGGATCATAAACGGGCATGGCTACCGTCTTCGGCCTTTCACTCAGGACAACGGACACGAGAACCAGTATAGCAGGACTGGCCTCAGGCAAGAGAGGCAGCTTGATTCTGCCTAGTCATGCAGCGTCAGCCTTTCTCGGGGCTCGAGCTTACGTATCCTTAACAAGGTGATTCTGCCGGGGTTATCGCCCGTTCATTGACTATGTGAGGGCAAGAAACAAAATGGATACCGTAACTAAAATGGATGCCATGACTTAACAACAGAATGCCCTATTTCTCAGTGAATTCATGCTAGTTGCGTAGCGAAAACACTGTCATGCATATAATGGATCATTTACGGTACATTGGTACCAAAATTGTGTCAGTACTACGATACCGAATACACGGGTTCGGATCGCTACGGAACCTCAGACCGTCCTTTTGCCCTTACATAGGCAATAACTTACTCTATGTCAGAATCCATTTCTATGTTCATCAAGTCACTGATATGTTGTTGAAGCATTACTCTATCCTTTGGCATATCTCTAAAAACAGTTGGTTTTCTTACACATGTCGAAACACAAAGGCTACATAAGGCAGGACCACACTGAACAATGGGACAGCACGAAAATAAAAATACCAACGCAACACCAGTGACTATCAGAACCTTCCATCCCCACGCAGATAACAGACTCCAGAACCATCCCATTAATGACCAGTCACCTTCTTCTACATGAATAGAGTCAGAGATCTTGTGTAACTTAGAGATGGCCTTATATACCTATACCGTTGGCGCATTATCTGGGATAAAAACACAACAACTCGATTGGATCATCTTACATACCCCACCTCGATCTGCAAGTAACACATCAAGGACCATACGGTTCTGTAACGTCATGAGGCGATCCGCTTGAAGCTCAGCTGTCAGGTTACTAAGGGCACCCGCAGTTTCGGTGATAGTGGATTCAACTACCCGTGTTAGTTGACGTAAGTTTCTACTGTTGGCCATAGGCCCCCAGAATGGAAGGAAACCTTTGAAGAAGTCTCCTGCTTCTTGGCCAGCAGTATCTTCTTTACTGAAAACACCTCTCACAACTCTAGTTTTGTGATAGTCCGGTGCAGCAGTGTATGTCGGAGGTAACAGTTGAGCGATATAACATGAGCCTGAGAAGTCAGCAGGCAGCCATGTGTATGCTCTGTCTTGGCAAACAAAATAGGTACCCTTAGCAGCTAAGAATGCAGGGGAAGACTGTGACGGGAAAACATATGTTTCGATACAGTCACTCTTCCCTAGTCGAGCTTTCGGATTCCTCCCATTTCCTTGCAAACAGACCTGACCTTGGTGGGGTACGACCCAGATCGGAGTCGAGCTTTTACGTTTGTTCTCACCCAAAGTAATGCCATATTCCGTAACATTCCAACCCATGTAAACTCGCAATTCATCCTTGGGAATGAACGGAGTGTTATTGACATCTCTAACCATGTCAGTGATTCCTTTTACCAAGGCTCTATTAGCAGAGTTATACCTAGTGGAACGCGGAGGTCGTGGAGGATAGGTCTCTAGGGCATAAGCGAACATGGTCTGAAATGCCCAGAATGATCCATTATAACTAAACGGCAGAACCAGATAAGGGATGCCTTTGTCCATGGTATGTGGTATCAAGCCACACACCCAGCAGTTTGTTGTGTTAACCACTAGTTGATGTTGGTGCAAGAGCTGAATGAAAGTGTTATTTATAAACTCAGAGCGTCGAGCTTGTTCGTGGGCAGGAAAAGGATGGAAAGAATGAAGAGAAACAACAGTCGGAGGAACAGGAACATGGGGAGATACTGTAGATGTAACAGATGTAAAGATCAACTGAATACCAAAAATAATTCCGCCTACCAAAGTTATTAAAACAATTAGAAGTGTCAGAGCACATTGCATTAGAAAACATTTGCTATACAATATGTCATATAGTTTTGTCTTGTGCACATTTATGACGTTAACCCGTCGCAGTTCAGGAAGCTCCATCTTCTACAACCGTTCGCAACGGATGGTTTGTACCTGTTAAAAACTTGCCTCTGTTTACCCTGGGAGTTCCCAGAACAAACAGAAGAAACCGACCTTGTGTCTGGTTCCTTGCAAATTAAAACAAGGCACACGTTACGAACCTACGGTAACCCAGACGGCAAGGTGAGAGAAACAACAAAAACAAAAAGATAAAAATTTAGAGCAAACTTCCTGACTGACTGGAATGCAATAAGATCAAAATAGTTTTCAAACAGAAAGGTAATTATGCAATGTCATTAGTTCATAACATGAGAACGTAGATTATATCTGTACTTTCCAGGTCTTGTCTGATCTTGAAATAGCTGGTCTACAGGTGCGGAAATGTTCGACTCCACAGGTGACAATTGTTCACTTTGTACAACACTCTGTCCAGGGTTCAAAAGAGCGGTTCCTGCTGAGGTGTCAAAGTTCTGTGTTTCAGTTCGTGGGTCCGTTATGTACTCCGCATCACTGAAAGGGATGTGCCTAGGAACAGGTTCTGTCTCGGATACACCAAATCCCTGTCTAACCCAGTTGTCATAGGGGAGTGGGAGAGGGACACGCTTCGTATGGCTAGCGTGCACCCAATTCTTCCTTCCAGCTAGGCGTACAGCAGTTCTCGTTGTTAAGAGTACTTGAAACGGGCCCACAAATCTTGGCTGGAGATTCCGAGTTCGCTCAAAATTCCGCACCACAACTTGGTCGCCTGGTTTCAACGTGTGGGCTGGACTCTCTGGCAGTTTAGGCAGGGATTCGAATACCTGTTGATGAATAAGGCTTAGTTTAGCAGTCAGGTCATAAAGATAATCAATCAACATTGGGTATTCGATTTGTTTGAATTCCTTTGGCCTAGGGACTCCCCAAACATTAGCAGGACGACCGAACACAATCTCATATGGGCTAAGCCCTACTCGAGAGTGTACAGTCGCTCTGGTGGACAGTAGAGCTAAAGGCAGTGCATCTGGCCAAGATAGACCAGTGGAAGCTTGAATCTTAGCAAGTTTCAGCTTCAGGGTGCCATTGTACCCCTCAACCAAACCCGCTGACTGTGGGTGATTCGCACTGTGGAATTTTTGGGTAATACCCAGACCCGTACACACACTCTTCATGACTTTCCCTACAAACTCACTTCCATTGTCCGACCAAACAATCCGTGGCATACCATACCTGGGGAAGTATTCTTTGAGGAGGATTTTGGCAGTGGACATAGCAGTGTTATCCCTTAACGGATATGCCTCAATCCATCTTGAAAAGGCACAGACTACCACTAGGACATATTTAAGATTGTTACACCTGTCCATGTGGATAAAATCCTACTGAATCACTTCAAAGGGACAAGAAGGGGGAGCAAAATGACCAGTTGGGGTTGGGGTTCCCTTGCCAGGATTATGCATCAGGCATATCATGCAGTTTTTCACCACTCTTTCCGCACACTTAGTAATTCCATCATTCTTCCATACTGGAGCTAACATTTTACAGATCCCTTTCGAGCTGATGTGCGCCGCTCCATGCGCCATCGTGACTACTGCGAGCACATACGCATCAGGTAACATCCAACGCTGCTGTTCAGACAAGTCAACCCAACATCCGCTTGAATCCATTCTACCCGTTTTCTCCTTCCATTCATTCTTCTCATTTTCAGTTGCTTCATTCTGGATTACCTTCACACTTTCAATCGTATTCTCACATATCCCTGACTCAGCAATCCATCTCGCAGACGTTGCAACGTACATTCGGCTCGTCATGTTCTTGGCCGTTTCTTTAGCGACCTCATCAGCAAACGCATTCCCTCGGCCAACATCATCCGTAATCTTTCGATGTGCACTGCACTTCACAATCGCAACTTCATTCGGTAGGGTCAGGGATTCCAATAGATCGCTGACTAACTGTCCATGTTGGATCTTAGTCCCATGGGACGTGAGAAAACCTCTTTCTTTCCAGAGACGCCCAAAGCTATGTGCTACGCCGAAGGCGTATTGGCTATCAGTAAACACATTCACTCTCTTTCCCTCAGCTAAAACACACGCTCTTGTTAATGCAATTAATTCTGCAGCTTGGGCAGAATTCTGACTCACTCTTGCAGTCTCAACAATCGTACTCAAAGTCGTAACTGCATACGCGGCCGTCACATCACCATTCTGTAGTTTAAAACACGACCCATCGACATATAAAGTGCCGTCTGGATCTAGTAACGGAGTATCTTTTAAATCAATCCTACCTTTTGTCTCTTCCTCAGTTCTGAAACAACAATCATGGGGCTCTGAATCACTCGACTCCTGAGTAGTCGGCAACAGCGTTGCTGGATTCAATATGTTGCATCGCTTGATCTGAATGTGACTCGCCAAAAGCGTCAGCTCATAGCCTGATAGTCTAGCACTGGTGAGGTGCTGAGTTTTCGTTCGATTCATGAGTGTATCCACAGCATGTGGAACCATGACTACCAACATGTTGTTCATGACTAGTCCAGCAGACTGTCGGATAGACACTGCAGCTGCTGCTATAGCTCTCAAACAACTTGGCAATGCTCTGGCTACCGGATCTAATGTGGATGAGAAATATGCACAAGGTCGCTGTTTGTCACCAAATTGTTGTGTTAATACACTCAACGCACAACCTTCTCTTTCATGGACATATAAAGTAAACGGCTTACTGTAGTCAGGAGTACCCAACACAGGAGCTGAACACAGCGCATCACGTAAGTCGGAGAAGCTCTGCTGGCATTCATCAGACCATGGCAAAGGGCTCGGAACACCTTTTCCAGTCAGGGCTACCAATGGTTTCGCCATGAGAGAAAAATTTGGGATCCATTGCCTGCAGTATGATGTAATACCCAAAAACGCACGTACTTCTCTCTGTGTGCTTGGTACAGTCATCTGCGAAATTGCTTTGATTCTCTCTGGGGTCAACCTTCTTCCCTCCTTTGACAAAAGATGACCTAAGTAGGTCACTTCTTGGCAACAATATTGCAGTTTAGAAGGTGACACCTTGTGATGTAAGTCTGACAAATGACGTAATAAAGAAATTGTAGCTGTTTTGCAAGTTTCCTTGTCATCAGCAGCCAGTAAAAGATCGTCTACGTATTGGATCAGAGCAACACCAGGAGGAAGTACAAGAGCATCTAATTGACTCTTCAATGCTTGGCTGTAAATTGAAGGGCTCTCACAATAACCTTGTGGAGCGCGTTTGAATCTGAAACTGCGACCTCCTAAAGAGAAACCAAAAATGTCTCTACTTTCCTCGGCTATCGGAATGCTGAAAAAGGCATTCTTCAAATCGATCACTGTAAACCATGAAGCTGAGGCAGGAATCAACGTCAATAATGCAGTGATATCTGGTACCACAGGAAACTGCGGAATCACTATTTTGTTAACTTCTCTGAGGTCAATCACAAATCTGTAGATTGGAGGTTTGGATGGGTCAGTGCGTTTCAAAATCGGCAGAACAGGACTATTGCAGACATTTCCTCTAGTTTCCTCTATCACATCTTTATTTATTAAGTCTTTCACAATCAGCAAGAGTGCACGTTCACCTTCATTCGAAATCCGATACTGTGGGATTCGTGGGAATTTAACATTCGCTTTCAGACTTACCACATAAGGGGGAATTTCCAAGAGGCCTACATCGTTAGGACCAGTTGCCCAAAGAGTATCAGGGAGAGAACGCAGCTCCGATGGGAGCTTATCCATCGACATATATATTGGAGAGATGGCTCTTTTGCCTAATGTGAGCTGCACTCCTGAAGGAGAACAGTACAGTGTCGCATTCAGGCGTTTCAACAGATCTAAACCAAGCAGATTTTCATTACAACCGGTTGTTAGAATAAGGGGTGCTTCTAGTTCGCATGGCCCAACAGATATTGGTAAAGGACTAGAAACAGGATTGTGAACAGGGGCGCCTGAGAAACCTACTGAAGTGTTCGTTAAGCCAGACAAAGGTGCGCCAGGGAGTTTCGCATGCATAATTGAACTTTTTGCCGCACCAGTATCCAACAGAAACGGTTCGACCACGCCTGATGTAACTACTGCGACATAAGGTCCATTCTGATCAACTGGTACTGATACTACTCCCTCTCTTTGCCTGTGGCTGTCCTAGTACTCGCTTCTCTGAATCTCTTCATCATGATCATAATAATCTTCGACATGATACTGTGGAGATCTACCTGGTTGCGTAGGTTGTACATTTCGCTGATCTAAATAATTCGATGGGCGATCGGCCTGTGGTGTCATTGTACCACGTCCTCTACCTCTAGTAGCTTGCATAAACCCAACATTACCTCTCTGAGCTGGGACACCACTAGTCTGTGCGTGCAGTACCGGACACTCATTCTTATAATGACCCTCCTTTTTACAATATGCACACTGATTCCATGCTAACTGTTGTCGGGAAAAACCATAATTAAATCTTTGGGACGTCCCTTGTTGGAATTGTGGCTGTTGCTGAAACTGGGGTCGCTGCTGTGAATCTGACTGATTCGAGCGAGGCGGATACGCCTGTTGCAATAGTACTTTAGTCTTTAAATCTTTCGTTTTCTTTTCTGACTTTTCCTTCTCTTCTTTTTCTCTATTCTCGTAATATTGAGCAGTTGCAAGTATCTGTGCTGTCGTCGACACTGCCCATGCACTTTCAGAATCCTTTAACTTGTTACTAAGCTCAGGCAGTAAATTAAACACGAACTTGTCGACAAACAACCTCTGGCCTCCCTCAGTACTCATATCTTGCCCACTATGGTCTACGAAGGTCAATTCAAATCTAGTGAAAAAGTCAGAGACGCTTTCGTCCTTCTTTTGCTTGCATGCCGATAGTTTATCCCAATTAACTCGTAACGCTGGCATCAGCGTTTTCATCAGATTAATTATTCTGCCGGGTAAGGCAGCAATCAGAGGTTCAGGTTTAGCACCACCAACTTGTTGCGCATCTGCCGCTACAATAGCTGGCCAATCACCTCCTAAGGCGACTGGGTGGTTCTCTTGTCGAATCTTGGCCCATATAGGCTGTGGCACTACATTGCCAAATAGCATTTCGATGTCTGCCAAGTTCATGACACACGCTTGAACTGTCTGCGTTAACTCTTTGTAATAACCAGCAGGATTTTTACGCGGGTCCGGCAACGCCTGTTTTACTGCTAATACTTCGGCCCGCTTCAAAGGGATGTGTATCCACACTCTCTGGAATTGTGCCGGAGCAGCTGCAATATTATGAGCCGCATCAGCTTGAACTGCATCACGCCATATCAGTGGAACTTCCCTCATCGGATATTGACCTCGTCTTTTCCTAGTAATCGGTGAACCATCAGGGTCTCTTGGCGTTTGAAGAGGGGAATCATCCCTATAAGCTAAAATCAGTTCTATCGCTCCCCTTACTTCTGAACCTATCACCATTCCTGCAGCGAATTTCTGCTGAACATTTATCAGATCGGAGGGGACGGAATCTAAGTCATCATCTTCCCATTCTTCACGCACAAGAGAACACATCACGTCAAAAACATAACGTTGAGTTGGTTCATTCCATTGCATAAAGGTATCCAACACTCTTTGTGCATCATACTTCGCAGCTTTCGACATCCACCTAAGAGCTGTCGAATCTAACATTTCTCGTTCCTGGGGACCAGGAAGCTGGCTACGTCTCTGTATAGAGTCAGAAACGGGGGTCCCAATTAAAGACCTGTAGAGAGGAGTTAAGATATTAGTTACAGAGTCGGTTATTTTCCGACGAACGGAAAGCGGAGTCAAAATGTTCACAGGGTTCGGGAACAGGGCAGCTGGAGCAGATGAAATAGTAAGGGTGGGAGTAGCAGGTAAAGCAGTTCGCGAAACGACAGGCAAAGGCGGAACAGGCGACCCAGGAAGAGGGGGTGCCGAAGGAACATTAACCACAGGAAGGACAGGAACTGGAATCAAAGGAAGTGGAGCAACTATTCCAGGCTGACCAGCAGCTGGCTGTAGTAACTGTGGTGCTGTAATACCCTGTGCATACGGTGGTGGTGAATTCAACAGGTAAGACAACAGAGGATCCTTTTCATGATCCTCCATCGGCTTAGTAGGACAAGATGGCAATACAGGGTAACATTTATCAATTGCCAAATTATATTTTCTATTCGCCATCTCCATTGTTTTCTCAGTCCCGTTGACATGCAGCTGCCTAGCAGACTCCATTAAAGTCAACCCTTTTTCTTTCTGTTCTTTCTTCGTCTTCCTAATTTCTCTCTGTTTGGCTTCTTTGCGCCATACGCGAAAAGAATCAAACATTGCCGGACGGGCTTTCCTCTTGAACAACTTCATTTCTAGATTATCTAGTATTTCGCTTTCGAAGCTACCATGCGGTGGCCAACTAAGGACACCATCTTTTCTGGTATAACGGATCCATACTTCATTATACGCAATAGGACCTACACCATGTTTGCAATAGAGCTCATATGTAGGAGTTCCAATCGGAGGAACCGAACACGAATCCTCCAACCGGGAATCCCTGTTGCAACGTAACCAGGACAGGAAACAATTACTACTGTTAGTCATGACAAACAAAGACAAATTCCAACCAAAATGCAGAGAACTTAGGCCTACCAAAACGAACCAATACCAAAACAAAGATTATCTAAACAAGAGCAACCAATGATAATCTACGAATTAAACCAGAGCAACAAAGAACAACCAAACTGAGTGTAACCCACTTAATACTCAACTGAAATGTGGAAGACGTCACCAAGGAGAACCCGTCTACGTCTCGCCGTACTAAGGTCTGCACCTCGGGTCCAAGAAAGGGCGACAGTCAGGGCAGCGGTCCTCTGTAGCCGTCTGGGAACGGGAACCCTCGTGGAAGAGATCGTCGGGCCACTTTTACGACATGCAGGGATCGATGAAGCGGGGTACCTCCCTCCGGAATCTTCACACGAAATTTCTCGAACTTTTCAGGCTTTGGACCGGTACCGGATGACGTCGCCCCACGTTGGGCGCCAATTTGAGGTTCTGGACTTTTTAAGAGTCCAGAGGTGTCAGGGAAACAACACCCGAAGACCCCTGAGTTCCTCCTGTCTCGGTGCACAAATAAACAGAGACACGGGCTTCTCGATGGTGGCGTCAGAGACCAAGATTTATTTACTGCAGGGACACAGAAGTCATAGGAACCACACAGAGGCAGAATCTACGAGACTGTTTAAATTGCATTAAGTGGGTTGTTCCTTAAATACACGAAAAATGTCCTTAGGCAACATTACGCAAATATTTCTCATGCCCAACCCGGTATCCCAAACAAACAGTAAATAGACATCAAACAATAATTAGTCGTAGGTTTTCGGTATTCGATCAGGTCCCCTTGTCAGTTTTCCATTCTTTGCCTGATCCTCCCCATCATAAAAGTCGTAACCTCCCTATTGTAAAAGCCCAGAAGGAGAGGAGCAGAGCCAGGTGCAAAGGATTGAAAAGTAGGATAAGAGGTGTTTATGGATCATAAACGGGCATGGCTACCGTCTTCGGCCTTTCAGTCAGGACAACGGACACGAGAACCAGTATAGCAGGACTGGCCTCAGGCAAGAGAGGCAGCTTGATTCTGCCTAGTCATGCAGCATCAGCCTTTCTCGGGGCTCGAGCTTACGTATCCTTAACAAGGTGATTCTGCCGGGGTCATCGCCCGTTCATTGACTATGTGAGGGCAAGAAACAAAATGGATACCGTAACTAAAATGGATGCCATGACTTAACAACAGAATGCCCTATTTCTCAGTGAATTCATGCTAGTTGCGTAGCGAAAACACTGTCATGCATATAATGGATCATTTACGGTACATTGGTACCAAAATCGTGTCAGTACTACGATACCGAATACACGGGTTCGGATCGCTACGGAACCTCAACAGGGACTCAGATCCTGACAACCTCGGGATATCATTTGTGAATGCAGCAAGATCACTCCTACTCCAAAGAACATGGCATAACCTCCGCTTGGTACTTCTCGCAAAGGGAAAGCATGAATCCCTGTTCCCTTTTCTCTTAGAGGATGAGGCTCTCTTATGGACCTTTTTAAACCCTTCCTTTTAGCCCATTGCTCCTCCCAGTTGTCTAATGTGCTCCAAATTTGAATGCTCATAATCATTTCTTGAATTTCAACTTTCAGTCCTGGTAACCGCAGGTTCTCTATGTCCTGGTCATTGAATGCCAGTCTGTGACTCTTTTGTAGCACCTTTGTTTGACCCCTATCCACATCATACATTTGGACAAATTCAGGCAATTTCTCTTGAGCCTGTCTTGCTCTCCTAGTAACATCTTTATCTAATTCAGTCTTTAGTTTAACTATGTCAATCAAATACACTTTTACAGCTGATTTCATCATTCCTTGGCTTGTCTCAGTATTCTGACTCTCATATGAATTATTATGTACCTTCAACCATTGCTTTAAATCTTGGACATCAAATATGTGTTGTCCATTGGATGCTTTGCTTGGGGGTAGTGCTTTCTCGAAGAGTACTATTACGCACATATGGGAGAGTTTCCTGTACAGCCAAATTTAGAGCTGCTAATCAAGGAAAACATTTCATGTATCCAAATCCTTTCTGTGCTGCAGAGCGATCTGCACTCACTGCATAAGGTGTACTCACATTCATTAAAGTTAATGGGACAAATCCGGCATTGAAACCATCTGTTCTCTTCTCAGCTGTCCTCCCCTCTGTGGGTGCATGCATTTTCTGTCTCTTATTTCCAAGCAAACCTGGGTCATGCATGGGGAAATATAGGAACAATGGTAAGCGGTACTGTAAGAGCATCCAGAATTCTTGAGGCCGAATTAGGGTCACATGTCCTCAAAGGACCAGAAACACATCTTTCCATATTGCCTTCTGCTACAGTTGGTGTCATGACACAACACCAGAGCTTGAGGTCACCGGTGCTCAAGCACTTCCAGAGTTATTGATGACAATTATCTCTCCCCCAACCCCAACTTGTGATTGATTATATGGTGGAGGACCATCTGCTAACAATCCATCCAAAAGGCTGTCACTCCTGTCACTGTCACTGTCCTCATGCGCCATCTCCCGTACTGCTATTTCACTTTCTTTCTCTCTCTTCCAGCCTCACTTCCCCTCACTCTATATGGCAGGGTATAATCTCGCTCTCTCAAACATATCTACCCTCCATCTCTTTTGCTGTTCATCCAAATTTTAGTCTGTGAATGCACGGACTGCTTTCTTTATTCTCCCCTGATACTTGTCCCTGTGTCTTGCGTATGCTACACTAAACCATGCATTAAGCGCTTCAAAATGTGTTTAATGGCAAACAAAATTCCTCTCAGATTATCAATTATTCTAATTTAAATGTACCATAGCCCGGAAATGCTAATACTCATCCTTTCTCTGTGATCTTATGCCAATTCTTAAGAAAAATGATAGTGTGAAGCCCTACATTCAGCACCATATAATGAGCTGGCGCCTCTTCGCTCACTCTAGTAGGTGCACCCACATCTCCTTGTATCATATCCCTTATTGCTACAAAACATCTCATTTTCAAACACTTTATTTGGGAAAATGCAAATCAATTCCAAATTAAATAAATCTCAAGCTCTGTAACAATGCAACCACCAATTGCAATTCAGTGCCAAATGATGATCACAACCAATTTCACTGCTGTGTTACACCAACCAACCTATCCCAGCATGGCATGCTCTGACATTATTCTCACTCCTAGTAGCAGTTCAACCTCCTTCACAATTTCTCACACTCTCACTCACTCACTTAATTATACCAAAAACAACAAATAGCAATTATCTGCTTCTCTAAAAGAATTGATAGAATTTGTTCACTCAAAGAATTAATACACTCATAAATTAAACCTCGACCAGTGGGGGATCACTTCAATCAGTATAGTCCCCCTTCTACACATAAAGGTTCGCCACACTAATCACGGCTGATTATTACACACAAAGTTCCCTATATCAATTGAGCAGTCGATGACATCTCACGACAAACCCCACAAAGCTTAGCAGACAAATACAACACTGGGTTGTATGCACCTTATTATATTTCCCGGTATCTTAGGCCACGTCGGACCTGATGACAACTTCAACAACAACTTAACATCACATTCACTCAACTCTCTTAACATCTCCGTCAAACATCACGCATTTTACTTCACTGCAACCTAAGCCTAATTCTCACTCACACAATCCCTACTCATGCTCACTCCTCTGCCGTTGCTGCTTCACCACAAGCCACTGGATCTCTGCCTATCCTCCGTGTCACTATCCGGGATTCTAGACTGGGGCAACTGAGGTCAATTCTAGACTGTTCTAGGTAGAATTCTGTCTCCCTCTACTTCAAGCACGAACCATCCTACTTTTCTACCAACTGCTAGAGTCTGGGCAGGCATACACATACCTACTCAACCAGATGGTCTTTGTAGAAGCTCAAGAGGTGAAAGGGAGAAAACAATCACAGGTTTGAATTTAAAACAATGTAAATAATATATTTATACAATAACCCATCCGACAACCAAATATGAGATTAGTAGGGTTTTATTACAAATTCAAAAATAGATTGATATATATCAATCTAAGCATTATATTATAGAAGTAAAAAACAAAAAGAATGAGACTTACCCTATATAACAAAAAGCCCATAGCTAGTAGGAGTATTATGATGCAGGTAAGAAGGTAAACAATTTGAACATTAAATTGCATCAAATGATTCTCCAAGGTAAGCATGAGCCCACTATCTTTCCTTACACTACCTCAAAAAGGGAAATCCTAATCCAGGAAGCATTAGGTAAGGCACATTTTAGAAACATGTCAGCTGTTCGAGTCTTCAGTAGAAGACCTCCAACCAAGGGTCAGGTAGCACAAAGCCACACATAATAAGAGCACAGGTCTGCACCTTGTGAAATCCTAAGTAGAAGTCCATCTCTATCCCTCACTACATCACAATATAAAACAGTTGTTGCAATCAAGGTAGATCACATGCTCACGTCAATAATTTTCTTTGTTTCCAGTACAAATTGGACACTGGCACCACCTTTCCCACATCGATCAGTTACAGCTTCTTCGTCCTTTTTCTTAATAAGCGAAATAAATGCAAATGACTACAAAAATTCATTTCAAAACCACTTAATATTATATAACTTCTTTTTGCACGTATTTATGCCTAAACATTAGTATACATAAGCATCTCAATGTTATTTACTTTGCAGTAAGGACAATACTAAGCTCAGTTTTCTCTCAAATATTAATACATAAGTAATGTAAAGAATTCTAGTAATCACAATTCTAAACACACATTTTATCTTCCCATTAGTTTAACGTGGAGTACTTCAAATATACCATACCCCATCTTTCATTAGAAATGTTAATCACACAGAATACATATGTGAGTGCTGCCTACGCATGATTTTGATGTACTCATACAGTACCTGAGGATGGAATCAAAATTATGCTTCTCCACCTTTCTTCAGTTTTCATTTCTGAATCAAGAAACTATGCCCTTTAATGGATTATACTGTTCGTAATCTTAACATAGCAATCAGAATGAATGCCTTCTTTCTTTCCTGCAGGCCATTGGCAGGTCAATTAGTGCTGTAATCAAAGCTGCCACAGAAATCAATCAAACAATCGTGATGTGGAAGACTCTTGCTCTGACTACCTGAAGTTCTAAACTGCAGCAGGGATGCTGAAAGTTGAAGCCTGGAGCAGTGCAATTTTCATTCCATCCTCAGATACTGTAGGAGTGACCAGGCCGTTAAGGCAAAACACGTCCGCAGGAGGCTATCTGTATGAAATAAAGAACATTTAGCACCTTGAAGTGTCCTGACTTCTCTTTGTATCAGAAGATTAAGTGGGTGACAGTTCAGGATTTCCGGAATCCAGTCAGGACCGCCGTGCAAGTAAGCTCCGTACTCCCGGACGAATGTGTGCATGTATACTAATGTTTAGGTGTAAATATGTGTGACAAGAAGTTATAATAATGCTAAGGCGTTTTCAAATGACATTTTGTAATCATTTGCATTTTTTGCTTATTAAGAAAATTTCATTTATTTATGTTTAGAAATGTGCACGTATTTGTAACCATGTGCACTGTAAAGATAGCATGATTTTTTGACCCCAAAAACAGTTTCAGTGCAAGGTCTTGTTAAAGTCTAATATCAGGTTTGAGTTTAACCTTCAATGTAGAATGTTTGTGCCTGTATTTTGTTTCCACTACAGGTATGGGCAAAGTCTCATTATTTAATGGAGTAGGGTTTTTGTTTTAGTTAGATAGCAAGGTATGAGAAGATGAGTCTTGGCAAGGAGAAACGCGGTAATGAGCCAAGAGAAGAGTTCCCATGGAGGAGAAGAAGAATGGCAAAGGACAAATGGAGGTGTAACTTATTGATGTTGGAAAGGTGAAGTCATTATCCAGTTTGTGCTGGAATCATGAAAAGCTTTTGGTGTAAACATGTGATCTACCTTGACTGTAACAAATGTTTTATATTGGAATGTAGTGAGGGATAGAGGTGGACTTCTACTTAGGATTTCAGGAGTTACAGACCTCTGCTCTTGTAGTGTGTGGCGTTGTGCTGCCTGACCCTTGGTCGGAGTTCTTCTACTGAAAAATCTGACAGCTGACACTTTTCTAATATTTGCCTTACCTAATGCTTCATAGATTAGGATTTCCCCTTCTGAGGTAGAGTAGGGAAAGATAGTGTACTCATGCTTACCTCTGAGAATCATTAATACTCAAATCTTTTTCCATATTACCTGCATCGTAATACTCGAACTAGCTATGTGCTTTTTGTTATATAGGGTAAATCTCTTTTGGAGATTTGGATTCCTTCTTTATGTTTTGTACTTCTATAACGTAATGTTTAGATTGATTTATATCAATCTATTTTAGAATTTGTAATAATACCCTACCAATCTCATATTTACTTGTTCGATAGATTATTGGGCAACTAAATTGGTTACACTGTATTCAAATTTTAACTTATGATTGTTTTCTCCCTCTTACCTCTCAATGTACTAAAAGACCATCTGGTTGAGTGGGTATGTGTATACGGTCCCAGGCTCCCGCAAGCCCCAGAGAGTTAGTTACCTTCTGAGATCTGTTTTTCAGTGCACAAGATGCTCATCATGTGCGCCTCACTATTGCTGACCATGCCGCTTACTTTGTTGAATAAGTAAGTAAACAAATAAATAAATAGTAAGAGTTTTAGCCCTGAAAAGCTAGTTATGTTTTCAAATGTGTTTTTCAGTGCACAAGATGTTGAACATGTGTACATTTCACTACAGCTTATTGTACTGAATATTATGTTAAATAAATAAATATCTATATAAATCACTGAAAAAAAGAAAGGTTACTGAGACTTTATATTTGGGCTCAGATTTCAATTGTAAAACACAGAGTGAAATTCAGCAGTTATAGTTACCTGAGCTAAATATAACTTACGCCTCGCAATGCACTACTTATGCCATCACATCTTAAATCACTCATGACATGGTCAGTGACTTGACTGGTGGGATCGCTGATGACATCTCAAATAACATCACAGATGAAATCATCCACAGAACCATTACCACACCCACACAGAGCCCCATACAACCTGGCATACACCCACTCACACACCAACAGAACCACTCACACACCCACTTACTCTTCTACAGAGCCACTCATACACCCACTCACTCTCATACACAACCACTCATACAGCCACTCACTCCCCCAGTCACTCACCAATATAGCTACTCACATACCCAGTCACTCACCCATACAGCCTCTCAACAGAGCCTCTCACACACCCACACAACCACTTACTTACTATAGGAAAGTGCCTCTTCTCCCATGGTTAGCCCCCACCTTTTGCCTGATGTACAGTGCAACTTTCAACTGTAAGTGTGCTGGGGCCCCGCTGACTAGGACCCCAGTGCTTGATCTCTTTCCCCAAAGCTGTACCAAATTTGCACCCCTTCTGTTTCCCCTGTAAGCCCCTAGAACATGGTACCCCTGCTACCCAGGGCATTGGGATGGAAGAAGGCCTCCTAGGGACCCCTCATCCAGACAAGGTGAAGCTGCTGTCGCAGGCTGCGTGTCCTGGTGCCGGAAAAACCGAAGAGTCAATATGGCACACAGCTCTATGAGCCATGCCCCCCAGCACTGCTTAAGTTATAGGTAAGTCACCCCTCTAGAAGACCCTAATAGCCCTAAGGAAGGGTGCACTATAACTCAGCTGTGGACACCCCCAACTGAGCAGGGGTGCCCCTGCAATGTTGACTTCATTCTGGGGTATTGTAAGTGTGCAGGGAAGCCATAAAGATTACATGGGCTGGATACCCGTCCACAGTAGTTTCCTAGCTCCATGATGGCTTTACTGTATGAGGGGATGTTTGCTACCAAGCATCCCCAGCTATAGATGTATTAATAACTTCACGGAGGAGATCATTTTAGAGGATTCCCCTGAAACCTACCGAACACTGGTGTGGTTCCGGTCTAGTCTTAGCCAGCCTGCCATCATCAGACATGTTTCTGGACCCCTGGGTACAGACAAGAGCTCTCCAGATCCAGAGACCATGCCTGCTCTGGGCGAAGGTGGTCACACCTTCTGCCCTGCAGGACATGCCTCCGCAGTAGTGGGAACCTCAAAGGACAAGACAGCTGCGGTTCAGGAACTGAATCCTGATGCAGAAGAAACTGGCACAAAACCCTGCTGTTGATAAGGACTTGACAATTGCAATCTACTGTCTCTCCAGAAAACCTGCAAGACCTCCAAGAAACCCCGGAGCTCTCCAACCTTCTGCAAGTTGCCAAGAACCTTCCTTTGGGCTAGAGGCTCTAGACCCTGGCATTTTCTGGTAAAGAAAGCATAGTGGTTGGGAACTGGCACACTCTGTGTCGATGCGACTCACCACTGAAAAGAAGCATTGCAGCAACCAACCCCTGCACGCCTCCATCAACTCGAGGGATACTCTCAGCACAATGACCAATGCTGGAAAAAGCCCTGTTCCTGACAGCCTGCACCCTCCTGCTGGTGGCTTCGACGGTGCAAAGCAGCAATGTTGATACAACTGCCTCGCTTCTGTGACGGTCTGCCATGCATCCCACCTCTGGCCTTGCTGCTGTTGGAGATCTCTGAAATCTGGCACCCACAACCTCTGGCATTTCTGCTCCAGGAGTTACTCGACGCCTGTGGCGTCCGATCCTGGGCCTCCGAAGACCTTCATCCTGCCGGTGAAGAAGACCTCTGAACTACCAAGGCACCGTGATCAACTGAAACTCCTCGGTGGAGACCTCCTTCCAGCGACCGCAAGGGTCCTCCGCTATCCGAATCTACACCATCACTCCAGCAACTGCAACCTCTCGGTTGGTGGTTTTTGGAATCCATTGAACTACAAAAACCTGCTGCCGCCAACCACAACAGTAACTGTTTTTGTGGTCCACTGAACTCCATTAAAAGCTATACGCCTCCATTGCTATCTCCTCCAACCGCGATGGTAAATAGTATCGACTGCCGTATGCATAGATACTGATAATCCTGTATACTTTAAACTGCACTGCATTTATTGTTGATTTCCAAAAGTATACACAGTATTTAACTAAGCACTGAAACTGTACAAAGTAAATTTTCGAATTGAAGTCTTGCCTCTAAAAACCTATATAAAGATTATTGGTATTTTTATACAACAGTGGTCTCAGATTTATTCTTGAGTGTGTGTTTCATTTATTGCCTCAGTGTGTGACAACAAATGCTTAGCACAACCCCGCATAAGCCTAACTGCTCACCCACACTACCACAAAAATAGAATGTTAGTACTCTCTATTTTACCTCTGACCACTACATGGGGATTCTTGGACTCTTCACAGAATGTATTTCATTTTAGTGCACTGTACAGAGAGCCAGCCTCCTACACTTACCCATTCACACATACAAGCACTCCCACATTTACATACTCATACAGCCACTCTCTAATACAGCCACTCCCACACCCACTCAAATTACCAAACACCCACTCACATAGCTACTCACTCACCCATACAGCCACTCACTCACCCATATAGCCAGCTACTTACTCACCAATACAACTACTCACACTGTCAGTCACACACCCACTCACACAGCCACTCACTCACCAAAACAGCCACTCACACAACCACTCACATACCTATACAGCCACGCAGACATCATATGCACACAGTCACACGGCCACTAACATAATATATGTTAAATAGAGTAACACTCATTAGTAGTACACAAAGTATATTAATGTAACTCTTGTAATACCTTAGTATATACCTCTAGAAAACTCTCACAATCACTAATGTCATCAGTGATGTAATCTGAGATATCATCAGTGATGTCACTGACCATGTCATAAGTGATTTAATATGTGAGGTCATAAGTAGTGCATTGCGGGGGCATAAGTTATAGTTAGCTCAGGTAACTATAACTGATGACTCACTCGTTTTTTTGTGCAAGTGAAATCTAAATCCAAGTTTTTTTTAAATTCTGTTTTCTGTTTTCTAACTATAATGTCCCTTTAACCTTTGTTATTTTCCTGTGAATTTCTAGTTTTTTTTTAACATTAAGGAAGATGCCAATTGCAATGCACGGTGGGTGGGTTGGGGGGGTTGAACACAGGGCCTGGTCAGGCAGTGTGCTGCTCCCATCCGAGCTTGCTGCTCCTGCCCCCTCCTCCTTTCCATCCGGTATCCAAGTCCAAGCCCCTGCTCCCTCATTACAGCCCTTTGTGGCTGTTGTTCTGTCACTGCCGTTCCCACCTACCCTCAACAGTTTGCTTTTTTCCCCATCCATCTCCTCCCTACCCTCTGTTGTCTGAGTCCAAGCACCAGCCCCCTCCCTCATGCCTTGCATGGTCCGATATGCTGCCACCGCCCTCCATTTAGCTTGATGTCCCTGCCCACTCCTCCTGCTCTCTGATACCCAATTCTATGCCCCATCACTGGGATGCTTGAGGGCTCCAGGGTGTGCTTGGCTGGCTGAGAGCCAAGCTTGGCTTGTTGGCCAATCCAGCTGCTTGCTGCTGCTCCTCTGATCCTGAGAGTTTGTGTGTGCCCAGTAATTACCAGTGGATAAACACAATGGCAAGATAACTCTGATGACTAATTATTTTGCTACAGAGATCAATGTTTACTCTAGTGACAGTTTTACCTTGGATAAAGTAGCATAGAAGGTTAATGTGGCTGCCACAAAACACAACTTGTAGGGTTACCACTGTTCCCGTGGAAACATTTTCACTTTTTAAGATTCTGCAGAGGCCCATGTTTGACAGTTAAATAGAACTCTACATAAAATCTCATGTATTCATTAGCTTTTCTGTCCTTTTACGTACAAATTGTTCGTCCCAGATAGTTAAGGCAGTTTTACAACACATTTTAAAGTGCTTCCTTGAAATATTTACTGTTTAAAGTACAGATGAGGGGAACATATTCTGCCATATATGTGACAATCACACGATGCGCCCTGCAGATAGGCCCAGGATTGCATGTGCATTTCGTCTGAACACCTTAAAGACCCACTGACAGGCACAGTGAGAAACTCATACTGCTTTCTGTCTTAGGGCTCTCAATCATGCCCATCATCAATGCCCACCCATCATCAGAACTCACTCAGACACCAAGAGGCGATTCAGGTCACATATGTACCATACAAGCCACATGTTGCATGAAAATAAAGAAACAGAAACACAACATCTGGAAAAAACAAATATGATATGGGGAAGTAAAGCATGTGTAATCTAAACAGGGACTGCTTTATTGACAAGATTATCTTAGAGTGTTTCCAATCTTCATTGAGAAGTCAATCAATGATCTGCCTTTAAAGTTAAGAACATGAATATAGGTGTCCATTTAAAAGCCATTTTGTAGGACCTGTCACACTCAATGTTCATAAGGGAGCTGCACAGACTCATGAGATTGCTCAGAACAGTGATGGTATGATAGCAGGACAGTGCTAATGATGAAGTGGGATGGAACAAGAGGAGGGATGACAGTGTTACAGTTGAAAAGTTGGGGAGTGGGTATGTCATAAGTTCTGAGAAAATGCATCTTTTTCCTTTTTGCTCCACCATCCTTTCCTTCATTTAGAACCAAAACAAACACATCTGTTTCTTGCCAAGCCACTGGTCCTATATAACATTTATTGCCAGATTATGTGCTAATATTGAAGGACTTTGGAGTGGAGGGAAGAAAAGGAAATTGATCACTTTCTTTTCTGGCCTCTTCAGTACTTTTTAACTTTTAAATGCAATCACCTTTCTGTGTGCTCTGCAGAGAGGGCTAGGATTGGATGTAGTATAAACCCCTTAATAGCACACTGGCAGGCACTGTTAGAAACTCGCACTGCTTTCAGCTGTAGGCCTCAGCCGTGCTCCGGCATAAACACTGACCTTCAATCTGAACTCTCCCAGACACCTGGAGGTGAGAAAGTTCACAATGTACTCTATACAAGAGTCGTCTGTTGCATGAACTTAAAACTACAGATATGCATTAAAAAAAAAAAAATACTCTTAGGAAATGAGGGATGGAATGAAAATGAAGTTGCACTACTTTCTGGACATGGATAATCTGATGTTTTTTAAACGTGCACTAGTGAGAAATAAATCCATGCTTTTGCCTTAACGTTTAAGGGTGTGTATAAAGGCCCACTTAGGGACCCATTTAAAGTTAGTTTTAGGACCTGCCCCACTTAAAGCCCAAGGTGGGTGATTGGTATAAATGAGCTGCATAGCCTAATGACACTGCACAGTTCAGTGAAAAAAGTGAGTGGAGCAGTGCTAATGAGGAAGGGGCATGGTATGGGATGGGGCAAGTGGAGTGATGATGATGTCAACAGATTTGAGGGACCTTTAGTGTTGAGATATTGGGGGAGTGTATCATTAAAGGTGTTGGGAAAGAGTTTTTTTTCCTTTCTGCTTTTAAAGCCTTTCTTTTATTTGGTCCCTAAACAACCCCATATGCTTCTTTCCAACACTGGGAACTTTAGTCTAGTCTGTGCTGCAACACAAAGGCACCGACAAAGGTTCTGAATAACATTTAGTGACAGAGTAAGTGGTCATACTGAAGAACTTTGGAGTGGAGGGCAGGGGACACACCAGAGTCAGTGACTATCGCCTTTCTGAATTTCTTACATTTTAACTTGAAGGAATGGGCCTCTTGTTGTACTGTGATGACCCTTCCAGTTTGCCAAACCAGTCGTGCTGGAATTGCTTTGACCCCAGGGTGGTTTCTTTAAATGTATATAATTTGCGGTATTAATCCTGTGAGATCCATTAAACATACTGGTTAAATATACTGTTTGTGAGCCACATTACTTTAGAAGTTTAACGTTTACGCACTTGAGGGGGCCAATCTTCAAAATTAATAATTATAAATAGAATGTTGACATGACTGCAGAAGTGCATGGATGCCCATTGAAACTCCTCCCACTACACGCATATTGAACTGAAATTAGATTTATGGTGAGAATGATTCCTGAACGCTGTATTTTACATACTTTGAAGGTTGGACTTCGGGCTGATACTGGTCTGCGATCGGCTGAATTTGGGC
Organism: Triturus cristatus; assembly: GCF_964204655.1. Lineage (NCBI taxonomy): Eukaryota > Metazoa > Chordata > Amphibia > Caudata > Salamandridae > Triturus > Triturus cristatus. Next base: position 801,895,186 of record NC_140591.1, read on the forward strand.
TTGAACCTGGAGATCTTTGGGCTTGGGGTGGGTCTAAAGATCTGGAAACACTGAACACAAGGTAATCAACTGATAAGCTCCTCTTGTGGAAGTACACATTTTACTGAGAATGTCAGACTTCATTCTCATATGGCTGAGAAAAATTGTGAGAACTTAGAGAAAATATGCTCTCATTTTAGCTTCTGGAGCATCTCTCATAACCTCTATGGGAAATCATGAGGAAACAGTTTTCTCCAGTGAGCAAGACTGTTTTACAGTCGAAACGCGTTTGGTAGCAGCAGAAAACAAAATTAAAAAACCGCACACGGCGTCGTCATTTGTGAAAAGGATTTATAAGGGCCCGTTCTCTAGGGGTTCGAGCGACGACGCAACTCTCGATCAGGAGTGGCAAGCAATGCTCGAGGAGAACAAGAAAATATATACATATATATGTATATATAAATATATATATTCTTAGGAGCCCGCCGCCTGTGTAGGCAAGTGTCAGGTTTGTTGAATGCCTAGGGGCATATTTACGAGCCCCTTTGCATCTCTCTTTCACCACGCAATGTGGTGCAAGAGGAAGACATATTAAAAATTAGATTTTTGAAGACACGCAAGGCACTTTGTGTGGCCTCTGAGTGGCTTCATAAGTCTCAAATAATGCAACGCAGAGCAAATCAATGCATTGCACTACTTTGCACTAGGGAGGCGTTTCCAGCATCAACCATCGATTTTGACACATTCCCAGATTTACCATCAATGCGTCAAAAACCGACGCCTCCCCAGGTGAGGTGTAACAAGGAGAAATATGTTGATTTCTCCTCCTGTTTTCCATTTTTCTAAGTGTGCTGCATTCTGCAGAACACATAGAAAGAGGAAAACCCCTAGGGGATTGTTTTTGTGCAGGAAGGTGCCCCTTCCTGCTCAAATACAATCCTCCTCGCAAAGCAGGCACCGTTGCACCATTGTAAAAGGGTGTCTGCATTGGCGCTAGGTAGCCAAAAGGGCACCAGCACAGGGTCAAAGGCAGGAATGCACTGTATTTGACTTAAATACGGTGCATTTTTGTCCTTTCCCTGTCATGCAATGCAGCACAGGAAAGTGACTTTCTGCGCTGCACTGAATTACTTGGCCATAAATATAGCCCCTAGTTTGTCTAATGCCTCTTTCTTCTAGGAGTCTATAGTTCCCAGGGCTGCACTAGAATAGAAAACCAACACTGGTAAAATGGTTTTATAAAATCCCACGCACTACAACAGGCCATGATTAGAATTGGGCTTTTGGGGATGGAACTCTTATAAGGGTAAGGTCATCCGGGGCCTAGGACCAGGCCACTACAGTCAGATCAATTTTACCTAGCCCATGGAGTCCTGGGTGCAGAGCTGTTCTGTCGGTCCTTGGTGCTGAATGGGAGCTGCAGGTGGTGCTGGTTTTACCACTTACACAGTGCTACAAGAAACAAAATGCAAAGACACAACAGTTACACAGCTTCTGATATTGGATGATGGTTCCACAATGTTCTTTGTTGCTGTAGTGTCAAGTGTGGGGGTTGATTACCAGACTGGTGACCAACAAGCCTTGGCAGCAGTAAGCACAACAAAAAGATTTGGGAACTTCACTGGATCCGGGGAGCAACATAGCAGCCCGAGACCTTTGGGCAGGCGAAAGTACAACTCACACAATGCACTGGACCACATGGATTTGAGCAATTCCACTGTCAGGCCCGATGGCCATCGATTCTTTAGATCCGGTGAGCGTTTTTACTTGCAGTTTGCAGGGACTAGTATCGCTAGTCCACAGGAAACTGAGGGTGTTTCTGGCTTCCAGAATGTTCTCTCTCTTCAGAAGTGTTGGGGACGAGGGTCTTTCACAGAGTTTCAAGTCTGTTGTCTCAGGGACTGAGTGTCCTTCTTTTGCTTTGTGCTGGTGGGCAAAGTCTTGTTGTTGGCGACATGGGTCTCTTCTTAGTCCTTCCTTGAATAAGTTATTCCGATCTGAGGTTCCGGTGTCAGGGGGTTCCTTAAATCCTAGATTTAGGGGAGTTAGGGGGTGTGGGAGCTAATCGTCAATGGGCAGCTAGTCCCTGCAGCGTTATTGCCCCTGAGGTGACCACATCCGGTATTGTGGGTCACCTTTTCTACCCAGAACCCACTATTTCTGCATTCCTAAAGATGGGAGAATTCAATTTTAGGTGTACAGACCTTGTTGCCCACCATAGAAGTGTGGCCAGCCTTATGGGTGTACACCTCCTGCATAGCTAATTTAGCACATTGGGTGCAAGCATTCCTGTGGCAAGGAGGTGCGGTTTCCTCCTCATGGGGACAGCCCAGATGAATATCAGAGGCAGTGAAGTCTTTGAAGCTCACCGCTCTGATGTGCCAATAAACTAACCATCTGGGGAGGTGTGACCTATTTATTTCCTGCCCAGCCTTTGTCTCTGACGCCTGGGAATGATCACCCTGTCTGGCAGGAGGTCAGAATGTTGTTTTCGGTAGCAGCAGGCATGTGAAAGTGGGGACTGGTCAGTCAGAAGACAGTAAAGATGGGGACAACCAAGGGGTACCCTCTAAGGTGCCTTCTGGGTGCATGCCACCTAACCCAGGGCATACGAATTGTGTCAGAGGTGGGAAAGGCACGTTGTTTGATACCAAATATGACGTATTTTAGTGGTACAATCATGGATCTGCCAATCTCAAGGGTACCCGGTTGGCAGCCCATGCTATCTTATGGACCGCTAACACATATAATGGTTTCCAATGGGGAGCACCACTATAGGGACACATAGGCTTGGATTTAAATGCCCATACCATAAATATAATGCATCCTGCCTCCTGGGCTGAGGAGGCCTTCCTTAGGGGTGCCTTACATACAATTAAGGCAATGTATGTGACTGTGCCACACATGGTGAGGACATAGTTGAGTTTGAGCAGTTTGCACTGCTCCTGCAATCTGCAAGGGCAGACCTGCTGTCAGAAGGTGGCATGGGTCACCCAGGGTGGCACAAACCCATGCTGCTGCCCTGGGGACCCCTTTACCGCCAATGCCCTGATTACCACATACTAGGGACATATAAGAAGGTAAAGCATTAGCCAGTTTGGGATTACAAAGATGAACAGAACAGTTTTAGGAGAGAGCACAGGCATTAAGGCTTGAGCAGCAGACTCTAATGCGCTCTTAGAGTCAGGACCATTAACATTTGGAGCAAAAAGTGTGAATGGCCATACAAAAAGGTGCCCTTTCCTACATGACCCCCCTCAGATGATAGCTGGTGAGCAATTAACCTATCCCCTGCTAGTTTTAATAGTCTAAGTGGAAAAACTTGGTAAGGCTATATGAATTGAAGTGGTCAGTTCCTAATCTGTGTTCCACTGTAAAGTCCATATCTTGTGGGGAGATGAACCATCTCAACAGTTTGGGGTTTTCCGCCTTTCATCTGCATCAGCCATCTGATACACCTGTTGTCAGTTTGAACCTTGAAGTGAGTCCCAAACAAGTAGAGCCTTAGCTTGTTCAGGGACCAAACTACAGAAAAGGCTTCCCTCTCAGTGGCACTCCTAGGCTGATCTCTAGGGAGGAGTCGCCTGCTGATATAGGCAATTCGTTGATCCTGGCCCTCATTACAGGATTCTGCTAACACTGCCCCAGTCCCATGTTCAGATGCATCTGTGTGGGCAACTAACTACTTTCCATAGTCAGTTGCTTTCAGTACTGGTGCAGAGCATATAGCCTCTTTAAGGTTGTCAAAAGATTTCTTAGGCTGCTTTTTGAATGTATGTTCAGTGAGTGGGGCCCCAATGGTCCCATACCCCCTCACCTACATCCTATAGTACACAGTCAAGCCAAGAAATGCCCTGACTTGAGTCTGAGTTTTGGGAGCTTCCTAATCCAGAAGGTTCTGAAACTTGGGGTTTAGCGGTTGCACTTGGCCTCCAACTACAAGGTACCCCAAATGCACTACAGAACTCTGCCCTATCTGGCACTTGATGAGCCTTGATAGTTAGGCCTACCCGATGCTGGGCCTGTAACACTTCCATGGGGTGGACCAGGTGATCCTCTCAGGTGGAGCTAAAGCCAGCCTTATCATTTAGATACGCTGCACTAAAATAATACAATCTTGAAACAACTCTATTCACCAACCTCCGGAAAGTGGCAGGTTAATATTTTATTCAAAAGTATCACTTTAAACTGGTAGTGACCTTCTGGGGTTGCAAATGCGGACTTCTTTTCTGCTCCCTGGGTGAGTCCAATCTGCCAATACACTGATGTCAAATCAAAGATACTTAAGAATTTGGCTGCACCCAGCTTGTAAATCAATAAATCTGTTCTTGGTATGGGATGGGATTCAGTTTTGTTACCTGCATTGAGACCCTTGTAATCCATACAGAACCTCATCTCAGGTTTCCCATCTTTGGAGTGAGGTTTGGGGACCAGTATCAATTAGTTCAATTTAGCAGAATCCAACCCCCTTTTGTGACACAACTCTCTATGCAAACAGTAGGCAAGGTAACAGGGCATCCCACCTCCTTCTGAGTTTGTCTGTATGGCCCATTATCATGCCTTTCATGGTTTTGTTGAACCTTTCAACTAAACCATTTGTCTGAGGGTGACAGTGGTTAGAATACTTATAGCTTACACCACATTCATCCCACATAGCTTTTAGGTATGCAGACAGTTAGTCCCTCTATCGGAGACCACCTCTTTAGAAAACCCAACCCTGGTGAAGATTCCAAGGAGGCGCTTTGCTACTGCACTAGCAGTTGCAGTTCTGAGGGAAATTGCCTCCGGCTATCTAGTGGCATGGCCCACTACCACGAGAATACATCAATTCCCAGATGCAGTTTGAGGGTCAAGGGAATGAACAATGTCAATTCCTATCCTCTCGAAGGTAGTCCCAACCACTGGTAGTGGAATTAAGGGAGCCTTTGGTTGTGAGCCTGTCTTGCCACTGACTTTACAGGTCACACAGGAGCCACAAACTCCTTCACTTTTTCAGACATCTCGGGTCAATAAAAATGGTCAACCAACTTGTCTTAGGTTTTGGTTTGCACCAGATGTCCAGCTAGGGGGATGTCATGGGCTAAAGTAAAGATGACATTTGAGGGACAACCACTCTTCTGCCTGACCCTGGTTTGTGGGTTCCTGGCCTCAGTGTACAGAAGACCATCATACCAGTAGGCCCTGTGGGTACTACTTACACCACCCTCTTCTTGCCTTGTAGCTTGCTGCTTGCCATAGGTCCTCCCTGGAGGGTCCCTCAGCAGTTAGGAGTTCTGCCAGGTCAGGCCAGACTCCACCGGCTGCAGATCCCTCTTCAGGCAGCAGGGCATCTCCCTCAGGAAAACTCTCCCCCTGGTCCTATGACCTCTTAGAAGTTACCTTAGCAGATTTCTTGCCCTTTCTCTTGTTGGGGATAATTTGGTAAACCGTTTCAGTATCCAAAGCCTCTTGACTTCCTTGACATGCTGCCGTGATCTGGCAGTAACACACACCCACTCAGGGAGACCCAGCATTTCTGCAGGAGCCTTCCTCTCCACCTCTGCGCATGCAGAAGTCTCAAGATAATTTCCCAATGTACACTCCACTGGGATGGAACCACCTTCTTTGGGCAAGAAACCCCTCCCCATTCCAAGCTTACCAAGGCCATTGGATGGAGCTTTGTCTCATTGTCCGCATTGGTAACCAGGCGACTGACAGCAGGAAACAATTGGTCTGGGGAAACCAGTCTAGCTGCCACCATAGTGACACTGGCACCTGTATCCCTCAGAGCCTCCACCTACAAATTATAGAAATGTTGTACTTGATGAGCACTTTATTGATATTCATAAGCATTGAATAGATCTGACCTTGCACAAGAGGCAGAGTACCTTATAAATATATACATGTATTTGCGAAAAATTTGAATACTATTAATGATAAAGACCCATATTTGATCTTTGGCCTTTTTCTATACTTCTCGAAGCCTGGAGGCAAGACAGCCAAGGCTTCAATATCCACCCCACCCAGGGAAACTAAAGTAACCAAAAACATTATGGGTCTGATTATGAGGAGGTCAGAAAGCCTCCGACCGACAGTCTGATTCCCCTAGACCGTGTTGGAACCCATCCGCCCGACTCACTCAGAAACAATTCCGACCAATTACGATGCTCGCAGTCGGAGAATCTGAGTCAGTCGAAGCTGATTTGTACAGCTCAATGGACTGCATTTTCGACCTACCGATTACGATGTTGGATTCCAACAGCCTTTTCGACTTCGTCTGCCAAACACGAAAAGTCAGAAACTGACTTAGGGGGCCCTAAGCAGGTCCCCCTTCATCCTGAGGCTTCCGGTTTGGGGTGTAGGGGATACCCAAGGGACCCCACTGTAAAACCATGCACAGTGTGGCAGGCATCATGGGGTGCTCGCCACAGGGTGCAAGGTTTTCTGCAGACACCCATTTTCCCCACTAGAGCCTGTGTTGTCGGTCGGAACACAGGCTCCCATTGAAATCAACAGGAGCCTTTCCGAATGGTGTTCGAAAGCATCATAATCAGTCGGGCGGAACCGCCAACCGCAAGCTGGTCAGAACCTAATCCAACAAGCAGTCGGGCGGTTTAGTTTCCGAGCAAAATCTTAATCAGGCTCGTAATGTTTAAAAAGCAAACCACTTTATTAAAAAAAAAAAATCATACATTTTTTACAATTTAATAACAATAATTTACAAACAAAAAACATTAAAAATTATAAATATTCTTCTTCTAAATAAACATAAACATAATTATATAAACATTATAAAATAAAGTATTAACAATTTTTATTAATACATATACATTTCCCCCTACAATTGAAATAAAAATAAATACATGTTTATATAGATAACATATACAATGCACTACTCTCACCTCGCACAACACAACAGTAATAAAATTGTCACACAAAAGTAAAATGTACTATGCTCACTACAATATATATATAATTATCTAAAATATTATATTGCAGATTACTAAAATATACTGTTCCCACTATACCTATCACAACATAGTTAAGAATTTAGATTGCAAAAAAAATACAATTTAATAATCCCACTCCAATAACAGCAACAATGAGGGAAGTGTTGGATTGCAGTGGGGTAAAATGTACTTTTCCACTCCACTGAGTGTAACAGTAGGTAAAGTGTTGGATTGCAGAGGAATAACATTTAATATTCCTACTCCAGTCAGTGGAACAGTAGGGAAAATGTTAGATTGCAGAGAGATACAATTTACTATTCCCACTTCAGTCAGTGCAACAGTAGGGAAATTGTTGGATTGCAGAAGGGTAAAATTTACTATTCCCATCCCAGGGAGTGCAACAGTAGGGAAGGTGTTCGATTGCGGAGGAGTAACATTTAATATTCCCACTCCAGTCAATGCAATAGTAGGGAAAATGTTGGATTGCATAACAGTAACATTTTATATTCCCACTCTAAGGAGTGCAACAGTAGGGAAAGTGTTGAATTGCAGAGGGGTAAAATGTAATACTCCCTCTCCAGTCAGTGCAACAGTACAGAAAGTGTTGGACTGTGAAGGGGCAAATCCAGTCAGTCAAACAATAGGGAAAGTGTTGGATTGCGTAAGAATACATTAATATTCCCACTACAGTCAGTCAGTACTACAATAGAAACAAATTCTCTGCAAAGCAATAAAATAATTTCAAAATCAAAATACCAAATTAAAATATACATATTAAAAATATGCATAGATTTCCTATAAATATATTTTAAAAATTAACACATATTATACTTTTAAATACATATCATAAATTATTACAAACATTATTAAAAATTACATCCAAAAATAATTGTCTTATAAAAAATGTTTATTTAAAAATATTTATGAACAAAAAATAATTTATATCATATATTTTATTTTAGTTACCTGCCACCATATACCCCTACAAAACGTACAACCAACACCTAAAACCTAACTTTAAAAAGCTAATTATTTACATCATTAACATCAATATTTATCAACAAACTAATTATCAATAATTAAAAATTAATTATCATTTTAATTAATTTATTTTACTTTCTACAATATACCCCAAAATATACAATCCACTCCTAAAATGTAATAAGAAATTAATTACAAAATTAACATAATTAATTATAAATTACATAATCATTATTATAAAAATATATAAGTATTAATTAGTTAAATTTACTTCTCACCATGTCCCCTTCTAAACCGTACAACCCATGCCTAAAACTAAAACAAATGTACTTCCACAATTAACATAAATCATTATAAATGAAATAATTAATATTAGTTTACATTTAATTCATTAAAATTAAATTACTTCCCAACCTGTACCGCTGTGAGCCCCACAACCCATATATAAAATTTAAATTTAATAAAATATTTACACCATTAACATAATTAATTATCAATTAAATAATTAACATTAATTAACAATGAATTACTAAATAATTAAAATTAACATATTTCCCACCCTAAACCCCACAACCCACACATGATTTGCATTGTAATTACACTATTAACACAATCAATTCTCAATTGAATTATTAATAATACTTAATATATTATAATCAACTTACTACCCACACTGTACACCTATCTACCCACAACCCACCACAGTACTAAAAATAACAAAAATTACTTACATTTAAGAACTACTAAACATTTTACAAATACATTAAAAAACATGAAAAATAAATATACAAAAAATATATATCATATGCATTTAAAATATATGCCAAAACACATAACAATCATAACTTTAATTGATATTATAAACAACTATATTATTGTAATCGATATAAATAACCTCGATATTTTAAAAATCAATATTACTTACCCTAAAATCGATATTCTTGACAATAATATTCTTGCTTACGATATTCACATGTCACAATATTTTTGACTCAATATTTGAGCAAGTCGATATTTACAACTCAATATTTTGTCTCATCACCGAGGGAGACATCACACCACATTCTCTTTTACGCCAACCACAATATACCTGCCTCTCAGTGTTAGTTACAATGCAACCAGATGATCTCTGTTTCCATCTGCTGCCACTCCTCTGCCCATCAGCTGCTTTCTGGGAGCAGGGCCCACTAGCAAGCTTCAACGCAAAACAGTGGACTGTGCTGGGTAAACAATAGTGCTTTAATAGAAGCCCCTGCATTTACAGGCAGGTGGGGAAGTGACAAAAACATTGTGGAACTGTGACTTACAGGATAAAGGTAAGGCAGTGGAAAATGCAGAGAGGAAGAAGGGATTGATTGACACATATTACAGTTTAGATGCTTCCCAGTTTATCAGGAGCACACATTTTACAATTAGCATTAGAGACTTTAATCCAATTGTAAAATAAAAAGTGGTATGCTCTATAAAAAACAAGCACTGTACAATTATAAAATTAAAAGAAGTAACGAGAATGGGCGTTAGAGCTCTTGGAGGCAGGGAGAAGAGGGGACTGCGAGGAAGAGGGTGCTTTCCAGAGCATGCGGATATCAGAGGAGGTAGGAGCAGCCAGCGGAGAAGAGGAAGGAGACAGAGCAGGGAGGAGACAGCAGCAAATGATCAACAATGGATAGCTAAGTTCAACAGGCGGAGAGGGAGAGCAGAGGAGAGAAGGAAGTGATGTTTGCCGATTTGGAGATCATTAGCAGATTGTTGCTGTTCGAAGTCTTGCATGAATCAAAAAAATAGTTGCAAAAGGTAGCGGAAGCATACAAATAGAACACTAAAAGTAATGGACCTCAACCAGCTCTCCTTAAGTCTTTTAATATTATATGTTAAATGTATACATGCTAAAATTATAGGTGTGGTAGAAGACCAAGCACGATTCTGCCTTAAGCAAAATACCACATTTTCATTGCTTTTGCCATACGGATATATACATCATATTTCTCATTATCGTCCCTTCATCTCTCCTTATCTTCTTAACAACTGCATGCACCCTTTGCCACGTTACAGTCACTCTTTTGGTCTGACATGTCCATAAGCTTCTAGTGTCTTGCAAGCAGTGGGTAACCTTCCCTTTAAGCTCGTATTTTCCAGCTGTCGTCTTTAGAAACTCAGCAAACACAAGGAGATGATGGACAGAGCGCTGAAACTTTTCAGACACTCACCCCCAGTCACAGATCTGGGTTGAATCCATCATTGTTCTTTAGCTCACTTTGCCACCCCGGTTCAGATACAGCTATATGCAAACCAGTCGTGACCCTGTGCCTTATGGGAACAGTCCAGCCCGAACTGCCAAGTCATGTCTTCCCTGGACAGGAAACAAGCATCCTGGGACCGGTTTCGGGCTAACAGCCCTCATCAGCCAGGCTAGCTTGCCACTCGTGATGGTTAGGGACAGGGAGTATTCTCCCAGCAATTCTATTATCTGACTTGTTAGCTCCTCCTCTTTTCACTGGTCCATCTTCTCTACTTTCTTAGGAGTTGCCTGCCTTCCAAAGTGCTTTTTTGGCCCTCTCCAGCTTACCTTCATTTCAGTGCAGAGTGCTCAAAATGGCACTAGGGGGCATATTTACAATAAAATGTCTGAGCGCAGAGCTGAGCCAAATTCAGCACTGCTGCGCTCCGTCATTTGTAAAATGCAGGGATGCACCATATTCACAAGAATTCAGTGCACTCCTGTGATTCCCCTAGCATTGGCACAAAAAAGCTGCCTAGTGCCAGTGCAGGCACTCTGACCCCATGTTCTGAAGGAGCCGGATTCCACGTTTTAGACTTACTCTGGAACCCCAGGCTGATGAATCGTTGGTGCCTTCTTAAAAGTGTTGAGGGGAGAAAAAGCATTTGCCACTTATATATCACAATTTCAATGAACCATGACTCAAGAATCACTGACTCCTGATTCAAAGTTTAGTTAATTTATTACAAAGCCAAGAACAACTGAACATATAAGCACCTCAAGTTTAGGGTGTAAAATACATGGGAACTAATACAAAGCCAAACCTATGGGCAAAGTTGAGTCTATGAAGTATACAAAGAATGACTATTTTTAAGATCAGAAAGCAGAATATAACTGTGCCGACAGCGAGAGACTTCTTCATTGGAGGTTTGTAAGTAAAAAGCATAAGTTTGTTCCTACACTACTACTAACAGGACATCCCTACTTAGCATTCCACAGGCAAGCAAAGGAAAAGGTGTCAGCGTGACGACTTCCAAAGAAGTACACTCATGTTGAATGGGTTAAGTAGCATAAAGCTACAGAGCTCATTCTAAGATGCTCTCTCCTCTTAATCATGGCAGAAGTTCCCGGACTCTGTCCCTAACCCCAACACAAGAATCATAGGACACACCCATCATCACATCATGCGATCAACCCATCCAGCTAGACACCTGCTCATAGGTAACTTTCCATGCGGTAGTGATGCTCCCATGCTCTAGTTCGATGACTTTGATTCCCAGGCCTTCCCCCATGAGAATGAACACCGACCCACATTATCAGTACCCTTGTTCAAATGTATCCCCTCCTCCCTAATCCTAACTCCTAAAACAAAAGCGTTATTCTAACTGACAAAAATGAATTTCTCCACCTGCAACAGAAACGTGAGGACAAGCAGTTTCTGCATCCACATGAATTAATTAGCAAACTCGTCTAGGGAGCCAGGGAGAAATACACAGGGGGCCTACAAATTCGGCTAACATAAGAAACGACATGCAATTTCATTAGGTGTACGTAAACATGAACATTATTACTGTACACTTTTAAATCAATGCATCACATAACAAGGAGTACATTTCTCATTAGTCACTTGTAAAATCAAAACATAAAGACTTCATCATGTAGATCACAATTACGATGTTAATTTCTCCACGTTGTACAGAAATATCTCTATTACTTCACTTTGCAAGTTATTACATTACATATTCTAATGATCAAATGTTAACGCGACATAGGATTATGTGCGTAGGTGTGAACTACCCATGATTATAATGCACCCCTACAAATTAAGAGCACTATCACGCTCTGGCAGTTGCAAGGGCGCCTGCGTTGCGCTGCAGGGGTGTTTGTTTATGTGCCGGGAGGGACACCTTCCTGCATATTAACAATCATTCAAGGTGATTTGCTCTTTCTATGTACGCTGCAGGATGCAGCACCATTGGAAAGAGCAAAAAACGAGGAGAAATTAATAATTTCTCTTCGTATCGCCATTCTAAACCCTGGTAATCAATGGTGTTAGAATGGCATTGTTTTTGGCGCTGCCTCAGCCTTATAAATCTGGGGCAGCTTCAAAAAGCAATGGGTGTTGCAGTGGAACGCCCACAGCCACACCCATTGCACGCCCCTTAGCCGCAGAGGGCTGCGGCAGAAGGGGGCATATTTACAAGGTGGTGTTAAGCGACTTTAAGTGGCTTAGCGCCACCGTGTAAATATGAGAAGTGGTGCTACACCACTGGAGTGTCAAAAAACGTGATGATCCAGTGGCGAATGGGGCTTGTAAATCTGCCTCTAAGTTACCTGAATTCCTTTCGCGGCTTGGCCGCTCCTGCTGCCCAGACTCCGATACACACTTTGGGCCCACACTTTACATTTCTCTCCCATCAAGTCAAGTACATCCTCCTTCCCTGTTTCTTTATCTTAGCACAGAGGATGGAAGAGGGGAAAAGAAAGGTTTACCATTTGAGCCCCCTGACTTCGCTGGTTTTTCCTTTTAATCAGACCACCACTGTGTACTTGGTCACACTTTCCTCCCGATATGTGTTGTCTGTAAACCATCCTGTCAGCCATCTTGTAAGGTCATGTCCTTAGACCTCCTTAACTTTGACCTTTGTTTATAGGTTCCATGAGAAAAATATCTGTGTCTCGAGTAGATTAAGTCAAGCACCTCTATGACACACATTAGGGGTTTGAGGGGAAGCCGACCAGTGGGAGGTATGCCCTTCAAGAATTTTGGATGGGTGGTAACTCCAGAGGACTGTGGGCAAGTATTGGGCTATTTTGATAGGCAGGGGTTAGACATAAGATGGATTAATTGGGTTACCAGACACCATTTTGGAAGTGTTGTAACACTATGGCTATTCGCTGAGGCGAGGAATTTTCAAATCTGCCCTTTCATCCCTATCTTTAGGAGGGTTGGGGTGATGTGCAGTGTTTGCGTGATTTTGTTAGAACAGATGCACAATGGGTGAGTTATTGTTAGAAGGTTGTCCCTTCGGGCAGGTGCATCGGTGGTTTGCCGAGAGGTTTGCATGGTTGAATGGGTTTTATTGTAGCTGGGGTGGGTGAAACAGTTTGAAGGGGAGAGGGGTGTATGACGAAAGTTGCATAAGACAGGAAGTTAAAGGTTTACAGACAGGAAGTTCAGTTAGTTGAGAAAGTAGAATACATATACAGCGACAGGTAGTCTGGTTGCGGTAAGCGTCGGGGTAGGGGAGCGGGCATCCAACTAGAGGTGAGTGGTAGGAAACATAGGTGTTAAAGATTGATATATGGTGAGGACAGTAGTTTTGTAAGGCAATTAGCCTGGAGTTCCAATGTTTGTTGATGTGCACCTGCTTCTTTAACGCGCCATTATTAACCCTATAATGTGTCAGTGGTCTGTGCAGTACCCTCTCACCTAAGTGCCACTCAAGCCGAGGGAGCATGAACATTTCTGTTTACGGCTCAAGGTGCCCCTACAGATCTCCAACCTTTTGATACTATATCTGCACCGGATTTTAATAGCATCAGATGTAGTATGTTCTCTATATTGTAATGGACAAATATTTGTAAAAAAGCATTAAAAGAAGCACTTAAAAACAACTGCAGAAACTCTGTCACAAGCATTCTCAAAAGATGTTTCAGACTTGCAAGTGATCTACTGAGTACCCTGCCAGAGAAAATGAATAGCAAGTGAGCAAGAAAAGCAGAGAATCCCTTTGGATGGCACAGCCTATATTACTCACCCATGAAGAATTGAAACTCTCCTGGGCTATGATTCATCGTTTTATATAAAGCACCACTTTTAGCTTTCAGCTAAGAATAATTCAACCTTCCTGTACAAAGACTGGTTCACAAATAATTTCACCATTTAAATAAGACGTTTTCTGCTTGGCTGAAGAACCCCGGGAGTGCCCCCTTTCTTATACTAAACAATCACCTTATAATAACGTAGCAAAGCAAGTTTCCATTTGATAGTTTCTCATGTGCGTATTCTGTTAAAGAAAAGCTCTGGAAATCAACCAAAATGATTTATGCCTGCTCGAGTTTTTGAGTCTAATCCTGTGGTTTGCATCGCTTTTTGGTGTAATTCTGATGCTCTTGGGAAAAAATTGTTTTTGTGCAATCCCACCTCCCCCACCCCACCAACATCCTGAAGGTGAGCACATACTGCCTTCAACTGCCGTGGCTGGCCACTGGCCAGTCTGTGAATCTGTTCAACGTCAATCATAAACATCCACTGGCCAGTCTGTGAATCTGCTCAAGGTCAATCATAAACATCCACTGGCCCGTCTGTGAATCTGCTCAAGGTCAATCATAAACATCCACTGGCCAGTCTGTGAACCTGTTCAAGGTCAATCATAAACACCCACTGGCCAGTCTGTGAATCTGTTCAAGGACAATCATAAACATCCACTGGCCAGTCTCTGAATCTGTTCAAGGTCAATCTTAAACATTCACTGGCCAGTCTGTGAATCTGCTCAAGGTCAATCATAAACATCCACTGGCCAGTCTGTGAACCTGTTCAAGGTCAATCATAAACACCCACTGGCCAGTCTGTGAATCTGTTCAAGGTCAATCATAAACATCCACTGGCCAGTCTGTGAATCTGTTCAAGGTCAATCATAAACATCCACCGGCCAGTCTGTGAATCTGTTCAAGGTCAATCATAAACCTCCACTGGCCAGTCTGTGAATCTGTCAAGGTCAATCATAAACATCCTACTGTAATACTGCATTAGTGAATATCACCCATATGGGGACAATTAGGTGTATTTATACATTTGTAGTAGAAAGGCACATTGCCTAAATACCGAGGCTCGGTACATACAAACGAGATCTGATGGGTGCGTGTAATTGGATCAGTACATTGTATAGTAAGTGCCCAATTCAAAAAGATTTTTTCTATGAGCAGGTGTGACTTTTCGTCCTGAATTCCAAGAGTAAACCAGGAATGCTCTTAGTTTAATCCTGGCTTACTCCTTGAGTTCAGGAGTAAGCCAGGAAAATGAGTTCTAGAACTATAGGCCACAATTTCCAATAAATGTATTTGCAACTTGCAGCATAATGAGATAAATGATTTGTAAGGGGTCATCAGTGTTTTCTTTTACCACTGATCCTACATGCGCATCTACTACTAACTAAGGGCCTGGTTTAGATCTTGGTGGACAGGTTACTCCATCACAACGGAGACGGATATCCTGTACGCCGAAATATAAATCCCATTATATCCTATTGGATATATATTTCGGCAGATGGGATATCCATCTCCGTTGCGACGGGGTAACCTGTCCGCCAAGATTTAAATCAGGCCCTAAATCTTATAAATCATGTTCCAAACGTCATGAGCCTAATTAACAAAAAAACAAATATAAAAGAGTCTTGTAAGGTTTGCACTCTCTCTTGAAAATAATGGGTTTTTTTCAATTCACATACCTATCCAGAAGTACACATGAAAAACAGAACCAGTCACAGGTTTACAGGTGTACTCCTAGGAAACTCATGCGACGTTCTCAGCTGCAGGCACTTTCCCCAATCTAGAAATGTACACTCAGTACCATTTCACATCTGAAAAAAGGCAGTGCCAGTGTGCAATTGTACCTTTTTTTTTCTCCAAAGGGAGAACAGTATCATTATGGAGAAACCCCATCACCAACAACCCCACTAAGTTTGGGGGTGTTCAGTTTTCCTTCCCACCCTCGAAAGCAACTTACCGCAGCCCTTGCCTGGTGTAAACCTTTGACCATTTACAAGGTGGGAAAAGGTCAAAGGTGAGTTTGTGAATACACACAAACTGATGTAATTGCAGGCATTCACAAACACAAATTCATAGGCCAACCAAGCTTTAAAACGCCTACTTCCCACCGCCAGTGTTTGAATGATACTTGCGTAATTGTATGCAGCTGTACTATAAAATATAAAGAAGTACATAGAATTCTGAATGCTAGGTAACCTTTTATTGGTACTTACTGGTCTAAATCCAGCCCCTTTTGATAAATATAGGTTTATGGTCATTACCTCTTTGTGAATGTAAAAACCACTGCCAACTCTCAAACAAAGTTAAACAAGCATTTGCAATGCAATAGGTCTCGCATTTGCAAGAGTTTGAAGTATTTGGCTTTGTAAATGACAATGATCTTTATTTATGTGTTTTGGAAACCTGCAAGGGGTGAGTAAACATGCCCATTTTACTGCTAGTACGCACTGGTTGAAGGTTTTTAAAACACATAAATAAAAGGAATTATTATTTAATTAATAGCTCAAACTCTTGCAAATGTGAGACCTATTGCATTGCAAATGCTTGTTTTCTTTATATTATGAAATTTGTAGTCCTGTTTATCCCTTTATTAGGATTACAATGACATATTCAAACATTTTTAGAATATACGTGGCCTGGGTGAGATACTCAAGGCTACCTAACAGATGTTGAACTGCTCAGACCAAAGACGAACAGTGCCATGCTCCAATGTTAATTGTAATGTAGGATGTGGAGTATAAGTGGAGAGCCATAGAGTAAATGAAAACAACCAGGCGCCCTCTCAGCAAGAGAAGTGTTAGCATACAATTTGGCAAGGAAACTGATGCCGCATATCTCTTCTTTGAAATTAGTAGCACTCCTTATTGCATTTTTTTAAACAGCGCTTTACGCTAGAAGCAGACTGTGTTACACATTTTTTGTTTTGTTGCTTGGCACAGGAAGATTCAATGATTTGTTCAAAAGTACAGGATGTTGGCCAGGCTAATATTTGTACTTATTTCAAGATGATCAGCATCCAACCACTAAGACAAATCTCTCGATCGTCTCCGTTTAAGAGACGAGCAGACGCCCACAAATTAAACAGGTGAGTTTCACCATAGAAGCTTTAGTAACTTCACAAGGAAGATATCTGCCACAAAAGAACGTGGTTTGGGTAGGAGAGGGAAGGACTTTATTCACTCATCAGGCTGCGTCTTTTGCTAGAGGGCGTCGGGTGTTTTCTGCTGGCCAGGCGGTAATCTGCGGTGCGCTACCTTAGCTCCTTGCTCTGGGTAGCTTCTTACCCTTTGTGCTCTCACCTGCTGTGCTGCCCAGTTGGGCATCGTCATTTGCTGCACCAATAAAGACAAGAAGATCAGAGCGTGCGTGCTGGCCACTTTGGGTGTTTGTATTCGAAAACACAAAACTTGGTCACTCCTGTTGTTATTAGCAGCCTGCATAGCTTGCAAAGTTTCTGATTGATCTGTGTGACATTTTTGTACTTTCAGTGAAATTTGGAGTGACATTTTAACGACTATGAGTGACACTTTCTTGCTAGCAAAATCAAGCAATGAAGACGATTGAAACATATTAGGGCACAGCAGCTCAGAATGAAGCAAATTTTAGCAGCCACACAAGTTAGCAACTGCTATACGTCGGACTCTTATATTATATATCATTATAAGTTATTATTCAAACAAACTAAAAAGCTTCATGTGCCTACATATTAATAATACTTTAAACCCAAAGATTTCACGAAAACAAGCATTTTTCTTTCACATCTGCATGTTATACTATAAAAATACATTTGAACATATTGCTTAAAACAGTATTTCTCTGCCTCTTAACGCATTCGATAAATGCTTCGAGGAAGCCTGGACAGATGCGCAGGCACACACATAAGTGCAGCAGCTGTATTTCTAAGCTTCCCTTTGATGTCAGGGAGGCACAAAGATGGGGATGCACCACAATTGGCCCCCAAAGGTAACTACCCTCCGCCCCTGCCGGAAACCACAACCCCATCCCTGCTTACCTAAATGCACCGACACTGATCCTGGAGGGGGTGGACGGCGGGCCAAACACATGTCATGCAAAGTAGATAAAGGAAAGGGCAGTGTGTGTAAAATGAATACAGCTCAGTGAGCTACATACACACCAGCGGCCCGGTGCGAGCACCGACACTGATCCTGGAGGCAGCGGGCCAAGGGTTTAACACGTCAGGCATAGTAGACAAAGGAAAGGGCAGCACATGTAAAATTAAGACAGCTGAGTGAGCTACACGGCGGCAGCCCGGGCCGGTGCAAGCACCAACACTGATCCTGAATGCGGTGGGCCAAGGGCCGAACATGTCAGGCAAAGTACATAAAGGAAAGGGCCGTACGTGTATAATTAATACAGCTGAGTAAGCTACACGGTGACAGCCCGGGCCGGTGCCAGCTGCCTGCAACAGCGCTGCAAGCAGTACCATCATTGAATTTGCAGCGCTGCCCCTGAAGAGCTGGAAATGTAGCAATAGGAGCACACAAAATAAACGAGTGTTGCGCGTGCGCCACAGTGAGACATGCTTTTAATTATCGCGCCCGTGTCTGGGCACGATACTTGAAACCACATGGCCTATTGGTGTCTATTACGTGCACCAAGCGCGTAATAGACACCAATAGGACGTGGGTGGAGCAACGCGCCCGCCTTTGGCCAATTGTGTGCAGTATTTTATAAAAAGACGCACGCAAAGGCCAATGGGGTAGCACAAAAGGAATCGCACACGCACGAGGGTGTGCGATTCCAGGGTCCCTTTCTTAACCCCGGACAAAAGGACTCTCGCCTGCGCACGCGCTGCTGCGCAGTGCAATGCAGGTCGCGAGACCTAAAAAACGACTTTGCTTTAAATGCAGCCCTGTTTCTTTTAAAGAAAAACAGGTTCATTAAAAAATGCCTTACTTACTTGTGATTTACCACAATCACAGAATCACAATCACAGAAATGGTGGTATGCCCACAGGTTATCATCTCTGTGATGGAATCCAATCGCAGTTAGTCACAATTTGTATATTGATGTGGTAGGTCAGATTGTCATCCACTATGATTCAAAATGTTCTGACTGTACCTATTAATAGATAGGTTGGTTTAAAATATACTTTTCCATTTGTAAAACATCAGTGCACAAGTTGCGACCCCTTTTTGTGAATGGAAATTCTATTTTAGGAGTCATAAAAGATTTTCTAAATTACAAATAGCATTCAGAATGGATACTGATTTGGCATCTAGAAGGGGTATGCCTCTCTTCCGGATGCTGAATTGGTATATAGGTATCATATGTATCAAATTTATGCGACCGTAATCCAGTCGCAAAACAATTACGTTTTACAGACAACTCAAAAGAGTATGTAAAGCCTTTACAAAAGGGAAGAGGTCCCTTTAGGACCCTCCTCCCCTTTGTGAATATTTTTTTTAAAGTTTGCTGACGAGTAGGCAAGGGACACTGGCAACTCTTAAACAAGCTTCGGTGCCTCTGCGCCGTGTGGATGCGCACAGGGGGGGCCCAACATGTGCCTCCCTGTGTGCATGCACACCAGTTGCTGCACGACATGGTCTTTTCAGTCCATGCCATACAGGAACTGTGTTTGGCGTTCCCATTGCAGTGCCCGTTTTTAGAGGCACCATCATGGGAACACCCAAAAAAGCCTGCCAGAAAGGAGGAAACTCCTAATCGGCTGGTGGTTCAACTTCGGCTTTTGTGGTGCGGCAGTGGGACGGATCCGACGCCGCACTGCCAAAGTCGTAATCAGGCCCTCACTGTTGTGTTAACTTTGTGTAGCCGAAGGCCCAAAGCTTCAGGCCCTCACTGCTGTGTTAACTTAGGGAAGCCGAAGGCCCAAAGCTTCTGAATTTCAATGTTTTACTTTCAAGTTAGAGTTGCATTGTATGAATGTTCTCTCCTCTGCATGCGCAGATACAAGGCTTTGTGAATTAGAATCAGGCGTTGTATGTTTGCAGAAATAGTAAGGTACGGGAAGAATTTCTTGGCAAGAAGAAGGCGTGTTATGAGATGGGAGATGAATTCTCGTGGCGGAGAAGGGACGCTCAAGGGCAATCAAATGTGCTCCATCAAGAGTGTGGGAGAAGAGCTGGATATTGCGAATTTCTACCTAAGACGATGGAAATATACTGAAAAGTGATGAAGTTGGTTACTTGAATGCTTGTGTGTTAATAGATGTTATATTTGTAGTTAGAACAGCAGAACTCTTTAGGATTTCACGAGGTACATACCTCTGATGTGATTCCTGTCATTGTGTAGCTTCATGCTATGCTTGGAGTACTTTTACGAAAGACTCCCTGATGCTGACACTTGTTCCTTGCTTCCCACCCATAGCTTGCTAGGGTGTCCCTAAAGTTGGTTGAGAGTAAGATAAATTAGATTTATTAGAAAAACTAATTACTAGGCAGAAAGATTGAATTCTGCAAGTAAACCTCCAGATTATTTTCCTCATCTGTTGTATTGAAGCCACAGAGTTTTTGGTGTGTTTCCTATTGTTTAGACTGAACTTTGTTAGGAGGTTTGGATTCATTCTCGTGATACTATATTTCTAAAATATGCTTCTGATACTCATTTATATTAGTTTCTTTTTGATTTTGTAATAAAAACCTTCAATTTTCTTTCTGTAGTAGTCTTAGTCTTATTGAGTGAAAAAATTGGTTACGCAATTTTTTAAATTTGTAAGTTGTGTTTACTCCCTCTTACCTCTCATGCACCAAATATTCATCAACCAAGGAAAGAAAACTGCAATCAGAAATAAAGCATTTTCACCAGCAGTATTTTGTGACCACTTAATGGTACATCCGATTCCTAGTTTCGACTACACATTTTCACATCGAATCAGGGGTATAAGCGTGTCAGGCAATACTTTGCATAACGAGAACGATTGAGCGCTGGCTGTAATTATAAAATAATTTTTTTAACTAGGTTGTGCTGATCAGCATTTCTGTAGAGCATGATATGGCTAAACATCAAAAATGTCTTTGAGTCCGGAAGTGCTTCAGCCAAGGAATTAATTGCCCAGAAGCACACAGGGCACACAAGACCCTAGGTGGCAGTCCATCTTTGCCAGCAATACCTGTGTTCACCTGAAGTGTAATATAGCGCGAGCTCTTGTCCAGCTGTGCGGGAGTGCATCAGCCAAGGGTTTCAATGCCCAGCAGCACACAGGGCTCCACGAGGCATTCCTTCTTTCAATCAAACAATCAATCAGTCGTTTGTTAAGCGCGACTACTCACCCGTAAGGGTCTCAAGGTGCTGGGGGGGTTAGCAGGCTCCAGTCCATCAAGGCGGGTCTGTCGAACAGCCAGGTTTTGGGGTTTCTTGCGAAGATGGGTAGCGATGTAGTCTGTCTGAGGTGGAGCGGATGGGCGTTCCAGGCTTGGGCCGCAAGGAAGGAGATGGAGCTGCCTCCCGATCTGGTCTTTCTGGTGCGGGGAACCACGGCGTAGGAGAGCTGGGTTGATCTTTGTCAGCTACACCTGTGTTTATCTGAATTGGTATACAGTGCAAGCCCTTGTCCCCCTGCATGGGAGCGCATCATCCAAGGACTTCAACCCCCAACAGCACACAAGGCACTGAGGGCCCCAGTAGTCCTTCTTTGCCAGCAACACCTGTGTTCACCTGAAGTGCTATATAGCTCCAGCTCTCGTTCCGCTCTGCGGGATGCACGCGGGCCGCACCAGGGCTAAGCCCTGGCAAAGGGCAGGTCTGTCCTCTGCCCATCAGAGCCTGTAAGAGCCAGGGCAAGGCTATCCACCCTTTGCTCTGTGAAGCAGATGTATCGCCCCTCGAATAGTAAGAGTATCTTACACCCCCTGCAAGGCCTCATAACTGATAATTTCCCTGGTTATCCTCCTTGCCATTATCATTGTGCATCGCTGGTAGAGAAACTGCTAAATTGTGCTTGCTCAGCCTGACTGGACCTGGGTTTGTGGCCGAATTCAAGCAGCTGCAATGAGCTGGACTTGCATTTGAATCTGTTTAGGCTGCTTCCACTCAAGATTGCTTTGCAGACACACAGGGCTTGAGATGGGGGTCCATGCAGGTACACGGCGTTCCCCCCACTCTTTACACAGGGTGGACACCGTCCCCCCTGCCAAGAAGCTGGGCCCCACAGAAATAATCTGAACAAGTCCTGGTGTAATTTTCAGACACCTGGACACGTTCAGCACGTGATGTCATGAGTTCATTTGCATATTGTCAGTCCCCCCACTTCTTTTTATAGGACTTTTGCCCTGCATACACATTTGAACCTGCTAAAGAGACCGACGATTTTAGCTCCACCATTCTACAGGTATATATGAGTCTTAACGGCAGGGCTTTAAGTGGCCCGGATTTCACCGGTGCTGCGCACCGGCAGTTATTTAAAGGGGGCCTCGAAACGGGTCTCTATCGGGCTCTGTTTTGTGCCCTGGCACAGGTGGTTCATTTTTTTTCTTGACTCCAGTGACAGCAGCCACATAGATGTGTGCGTGCTCACACTGCTCACTTTTCACTAGTGGAGCAGTTACGGCATGACGTCATGCCAGGTGAGCATTGTAGGGGGGAGGGAAATCCTTTAAAGAGAGTAATTTTCTCACGGAATTTCCCTTCTCTTTTTGAAACTCAGGAGCAGCAACATTGTCGTGTGGTCACCTAGGCTTTATGTGGAAGCTTTTTCAATATTATATATAACAAGCCATGGTTGGTGCTTATTTATCCTATGCAACTAACAACCATTGACAAAGCCAATAGTCCTGACTTGTAGTGATGATGTTACTTGTTGTATCATATATCTGGATGCAATGACAGAAACAGCAAAATACAAGTCAGGCGGCACATTATGCTCAGCACAGATTTTTAGCTTATGTGTTTTTAAGCCACGCCCTTAGTTACACTGACTACACCCCTTTGAGAGACCCCCAGTTTTTTATCCCACTTAAAGCCCTGCTTAACGGTGTGTTTGCGAGTGCAGCCCCGAGAGCCAAATAGGATACTAGTGTCTGACCTCCTTGCTGTGCATTTACTCACCTTAACATTTACTGCATATAATTTTTCTGTTGGGGTCTCAGGGTAACATTAGGTATGAGCAAGCGAAAAGCAGCAGGGACGCTAGTAGGGAAGAAAAATAAAAGTAGTAAGCTTCTGTCATCTACAGACCCAGCTAAATTGTGCCCGTCCTTGAATTTTCATGACATTGATACCCTAATTGAAGATTGGGGGGCGACCAGGGTGGACCACTACCTAACATGTGTGACAAAGTTGCCCCTATATTTGCTAGGAGTGAGAAGATGAAAATTCCTTGGCCACTAGCGCCATCTTGCAGGGTGTGGATGTACAATCTCACACTCCTATCTCCTCTCCACCTGCTGAGCCTATTGTTGCACCCATACAAGAATCAGGTCACCTGATCATATCGGCCCTGTGATCTAATAGGTTTGATGCGCTTGCTACCCTATCTTCTCCACAAAATGATGAAATAGCCTCAGGGTGTGTACTCGACAGTTCCAAGCCATGTGAGCCATCTGACTTAGATAACAATGACTGTGATTATAATAGGAGTCCCAAAGTTATGTGTAGATACTCATGTGGACGTACACACCCTCACTAATAAGTGCTATTCGATTGTATGCTGTGATATTTTACAGGTGAGACGCATTTGCGACACCTCTGCCCAATCAGGTATTTTGACCTGATACAGCTAACCCTGCAGTCAAAAACGGCAATGGAAAGACTGGCTGGCCTAGAGCTGTGTAAAGACCCCCCCTCTGGTACTGTTATTCAATTTAAGTTAAATCCACCACAGCCTGGTTCTCTTCAACAAAATCTCCACTCCTCTACCACTCTGGAGACTTCCACGCTGGATTGACTGGGCCCTGAGCACCCATTAGGCAGATTTTTTACCAGTGGAGCAATGGATTAAAGATGACAAGCAGGCTTTAGAAGCCAGATGAGTACCGCTGATCAGTTTGTCAGGTTCACGTCCATTAATTGGAAGACTGCCCTACTTGAAAAATCTCACTTAAATTTGGTGTTCATGGATCTAAAGACCCCGTTTGACTTGGCCCACTGCCCCAAATTGCGGAAAGTCCTAAAAGCCAGTGGGATGCCACCAGACCTCCTGGACTATATTAGGCATTTACATCAGGACACATTTGCTTAGGTCCGCTGGGGGCCCAGGGGCGAACTAACTGACAAGATAGGAATTCATAAGGGCATACTTGAGGGGAGCCTCCTCGCTCCCACACTGTTCTCTTTATATCTAAACAATGTGGTTGCCTTTTTGGAAGACTGTTTCAGTGATGCACCTAGTTTGGCAGGTTGGAAGATCTCAATGCTCCTATTTACTGACAATACGCTCCTAATCTCTAAGAACCCGAGAGGCCTTCAAACACTGGGTTATAGATTTGGGGAATTTTGCCATGAAAGAGAGCTGGTGATTAATCATGCCAAAACTAAGTTTATGACCATTAGTCCTCACAGGTTTTTTACCGGATCTATTACCCTAGATGGCGTTCCATTTGTAAAAGTTATGGATTTTCATTATCTAGGAGTTAGGCTATCTAAAAACATGTCCTGGTCTACTTAGGTCAGGCAAAGGGCCATACACATAGCACACCACACTGCAGCCATCCTAAGATCTTTTAAATCTTCCAAAACTAAGCATGTTTCACCTGTTACAAAAGTTTACAGGGCCAAGGCAGAGGCTAGTGTGCTCTATGGATCAGAGATATTCAGATGTACAAATATACCAGAATTGAGTACAGCTGAAAACAACTTTCTGCGTACCCTTGTTAACCTCCCTCAGAGCACCCCATTCGTACCCTGGTTACATGACCAGGGCCTTGAGTCAGTGGCTTTGAAAACTATTCTACGGTCTGTCCTTTTTTTGCATAGACTTCAGCACACCCCTGCATTATCTGACTATTATCATCCTTTTAAGGACATTGTGGCCTTAGATAAATCTCGTACTGTCAAAGGGCCGGGCTTTGTGACGATTCCTTGATGGAACTTGGCATGGGTAAATATTGGGATGATGCTTCCCCTTCTCTCTCAAGGGAAGTACTGAAGGACTCTTTTTGGAAATGGGGGAGTGAGAAAGATAGGAAAAGGGCAAACCGTGGCTCCCTCACAGATGCTTGTTTGCACTTTAAACCTCACCCAGAATTTGAGCCCTTCCTTGATTTTTGGGACTGACCCAGGAGCCAGAAACCTATTTCTCAATTTGCAGTATGGTACTTTGCCCATTTGTGTCGGGTATCCTGCAGGCAGAAGAGTCCCTACCACATGTTCTTTTTTTTTTGTCCAGGTTAAATTCACCATGGGAAAAACTGGATTTGCAGGCAGTTGGGATGGAGGCAGTAGCGCCCAACGCTTAGGCTACTTTGCACTGAAACTAGGGAATCTATTGCTGGGCCGGCTCTAGGGAAGTGCAACCGGTGCAACTGCACCAGGTGTGGACTTCAGGTGGGTGCGTCATGTTTGCAACTATATTATGCTTTAAATAGCCCCTACTGCCCAATTACAGGCCCCCAGAAAGTTTCAGGCAACAATAAAATGTCAAGATAACTCCGGTGATTAATGTTCTTCCCAGAGAGAGATCCGAGGTTTGTCTAGTGGAGGTTTTGACTCATGGTAAAATAGCACAGTGGGATTATCTGCCTGCTGCAAAGAACATGTACCATGCAGATCACAAAGTGCATATAATGCAAATAGGTCAGGGGGTTGCTACATTTGTCCGAGAGATGCCTTTGTTACTTGAAGTTAAAATCCTAACAAAGAACAGTGAGCTATTAACTGTCATCAAAGAGCTGCATGCAATGTACAAGGTATAGATTAGAGCGTTATTATTTTTTTCCCAATCTTTCGTTATACTAATGTTGGGAAAAGGGTTCATTTGATTAGAAATCAATTCTGATTATTAAAGAGAACCCCTAACCATGGTGTTATGTTTTAAATTCTGAGTTTTTATTACTCCAAGCCAAGCACTAATAAACAATACTGTCTACCAGTATGGATGACATATGACTTCTACACCTCTGTCTTACGTAACATTTCCTATACACTGATTTACAGCCCCATGATTGATTGTCTCTATGTAGTGTTTGTGATGTAAACTGCCCTGATATGAGTGGCTCTATAAAATGAATTAAATGCATCCGAGAGAGAGTGGTTAGGGTGACCTGATGGGCACTGTTAAAGGGTGGTATTGAGAGAATGCACGGCAGAGGTGATCATTGGGGCGGCGCCAATAAACACTGTCACACTGGACACTACCAGCACTAAAGCCGGCCCTGATCTAGTGTATGTGCTGGGACAAAATATCCGAAATGGACCTGGGTCATAAGGGCCAAAGCATGAAATAATGTCTTTTGGTCCCTTCCTTCACATTTTAAACTCCTATTTTGTCTTTGACCTTTTTTGAAGGTTGTATACTTTTTGCTTTACCACTATGGTGACTGGTACATTTTTACTTTGAATGAGGATGTCTGGGCTAACTGTAAATATTATGATTTAAACTGTTTTTAGAATATGTCATTTAAAAACCTTATTTTCTGCGACGATGTAAGTGCAATTGGGCTTTTATAACGGAAAAAAGCAATTCTGTGCTTGATTGGACAATTTATAGAACCCTATTTTTACGGGGTGGGGAGTCAGACCCTGTAGGCAAGAGATAATGTCTTATTAATGCTAACGTTTTAGATTGCGATGATGGCCCCGTGGTTCTTTCGTTCAAGCTAGGTATTGACTATTCTCTAAAAAATGTGTGCAATAAGAAAGTTTATTACTCTACTTCATATTAACATAGTAGACCCTAGCAGAGGTTTCTGTTATAAATCTAGAAGCAAACCTGCTTCATTTGTACCCCTTTGCCTTTATGAAACTTTTAATAACCTAGTTCTTTTCCATGTTTTTTGCATAGGCCACTTTAGCACTACAGGTGCGCACGCACATTGACGTCATTATTTATCTGGTCTCGCTGAATCTTTATAAAATGGCATAGCACTTTAGTACTGTATAATGGCGTTGATGAAATAACATTTTATCATGGTAGATATTACACCAATACCACTGGGCACTTTATTTACGCTTTGCCCCAAATGTATTCTATGAATTGCGTCATATTTTGTATTTATTGTTTTAGCATCCTAGATGTAATGCCGTTATGATTATGCATTTTATATATCATGAAATTGTATGTGTACTGTTATGGTTTCTTCCTAAACCAAATAAAGATTTTTAATGATGGAAAACTAAAGTACTCAGGTTCCAACTTAGGGTCCGTTTCTGATGTGGTTTGAAAAGCTTATCGACCAGATGGGTTTGGGAATGGTTAAAAAAAACTCCAAACTACAACTGACCACAGGTTCAGCACTTCTATCCCAGTAAAACAATTTGTAAAAGTCCTGTGCAATGGATTCCGACTGAATCGGATCTGGGGAGTCCAACCGACCGGGAACGATGCATCCGGATGCTTCCAAATACGATTTGGTTGGACTCCCATTGACTAGCCTTTGTTCCGACCAAATGCATAGACTCCTATTAAAGAAAGGGGTGGCTGGGGAAAATCGTTCACCTTGTGGCGGGCACCCCCGGTGCCTGCCACACTGTGCAAAGCTGGTTAGTGGGGACTCATGGGTACCCGCATTTTTAATTGGCTGCAATGGCAGTGTTGTGATAACATGCATCTCAGTGTACTTTCAGAAAGGATTAGTTACCATACACATATTTTGAAGAGCGATGGTGCAAAAACTGACAAGCTCTTCTGCAAGAACTCCCTAATTATTGTGATGGTCCAAAGACATCGAGTCTCACGGGTATTCAACTGAAAGAAACAAGTGTTTTTATCTTGAATATTATTAGTTCGGTCTCTCTGCGCAGGGATTTCTGCTTCTTTTTTAATTACACTAGTACAACATTAAACGTGGCAAAAGCAGTAATTAATTATTGTATTTTTTTATTTATTTTTGCTTTAATTAAAGCAGAGAGGCATCAGCCATGTTTTTTTTTCTCTGTCACCTCGCCTGCGAGCAGCATAAAATCATGATGAAGCCCTTCAAAAAATGGAAACCGCGGTAAGTTGTTTCACCAGCTAGTCTCCAGACTTAGGAAAAGGAACTAACTGCATGTTTCTCTGTTCACATGCAATTCAGTAACAAGCATTAGCAAAGTCAATTGGTCTGTCTTTCACGTGGTAAAACATGTAAACACGTGCATGTTCAAATGATGTAGTGATGGTGGAAGTAATTATGTTAGTAATCCTGATGTGGTGGTTGTAATGGTGGTGGTAGAGGTTGTGGTAATGGTGCCGGTGTTGGTAGTGGTGACAGTGTGATGCTAGTGAGTTGGTGGGGCTAATGACCCGCACTTGAGTCCTGATAAAAACATTAAAAAACTACTGCAGTAAAGGAAATACAAAAATTATCAATTTTCATGCACAAAGATGTCTGGGTTAAAGGTGCAGTGATTGAATTTAGATTAAAATAGTCCCTCATATGCATTGCAATGCAAGAAACCCATATGAAGGGGGTTTATACATGAAGTAGCAAATTACATTAGGTGAAGCAGCCATACTTCTCAGGGAGGAGCCAAAACACACTCCATGTATGTATTTTGAAGAACTGGTAACAATTTGTCGTACAGAGATCTGTATAGTCAAGCCAAATCAAAAAATTATAGGGATAGCGGAAAAGAAACAATACACCCTTTTACGCACAGAAGGTCCCTAAGGCATCACAGGAATGACACCTCATATGTACATGTGTGTTGTAATTAAATTCCGCCCATTTAATCAGCCTGGAGTTCTCACGTTTTTGGATCACTTGGTTTTGGACTTTTTATTGTGGGTGAGCGTCGCAATTGGTGATTTATGCATGGTAATCATATTGTAAATAGACTGTACATGTTTACCTCCAGTTGCCACTTTTTAAGATAAGTCCACTGTGATGCAGTTAGAGTAAAGTGCACTTGGTCGGTGACACATAAACACATGTGGACACGTGTGTGGGCTGTGCATGTAAGACTACTATTGTACGCATTCCTATAACTGCGCACAGGTAGCCTGACATGGAGGGGACTCTGCCGGGTTAGATATTGAGCTGGGGTTGGCTTTATAGTACGAGTGGGTACTCATAGGAAAAGTCAGTATGATTTACTGTTTATTCTGCAGTGACACTTTATTACACCTATGGGGTAATCAGCCTTAGAGGGCAGAGTTGCTTTGCTTTGGCTGGCAAATCCAGCAAGATATCAAAATGGGGTGAAACATGTGCACGAAGATTGATTACGCACCTCCCAAGCAGAGAGATGTACATCCTATGGGTCATCCAGAATTTTCCTATTTCTCTGGCTCAGCTCAAGATCATAGCTCAGGACTTTTGCCAGCCTGCTAAGCCATGATAATTTCTCTGTTCCACATCAGAGGGAATAAAGGCCTCCCCACACAAAAGGAGTAATTAACAGTGCTTCCCTCAGCTCCTGAGGAGGAAGGGGTGGAGAAGAAAATCTGCATCTGTTAGTTATCTGTCTCACTGTACCAGGGTTGGGACAGCCCACTGAACAACGAGGTAGCCAAGATAACTGGAGCCAACACAGTAGGGGCCTCTTCTTTGAGGTTTGGTGGGAATGGCCCTGGCGGAATTGTGAGCTAGGGACAGAACTGAGGCTTCCAGTGGAGATTTGACCAGTGACTACTGGATGGCATCCACTTGAGCGGTCCCAGTATGCTGTGCATGAAGGTTGTGACGTGGTGTAGGGGTGATGTGGCATCTTAGGATTGGCCAGGGGTGCCTGCTTTAGAACCTTCCACCCCCATTTACAACCTCTTGCAAAGGAAGTGGAACTGGATGGCCACAGCAGCCATTGACAAGTGAAAGGACAAGCCACCTGATGCTCAAAAGGACTAAGGACTCTGTCCACAGTAGACCCAAGTATCAAGTATAAGAGAGGCTGGCCTCCTTACACCCACTGAGGACCAGTTAGGGAAAGATCTGAACTTTTGTGACCCCAAAAGGAGGAGAAGGGCACTAAAGACCAAGAAAATTGCATTGCTTATGAGATTTGGAGGCTTGTTTGAACTGCTGCTGGTACCTAGAGCTTGCCACCAGGAGTACAATGAGCCCGGGATTGTCCAAATCAGTTCAATGTGACCGGAACCATGGCCTTTTTAAGATTGACGACCTTTGACTTTTTCAGGAAACTGAGAGCATGGGGCTCTGCTGCAAGATCAAAATTACCCCCATGGTGGGCCTGGGGGTCATTGCAAGCTCATTAATTATTTAGCAGCTCAAGATGGGCATGAAAGGGGCCCCTCCCCAGAGCTCTTGAGGCCCAGGGAACCAATCCCCAGGTGAGGAGTATGTCAAAGAGGGCTAGAGACCCCATCTCTGTGGCCCTGCCAAGAAATAAAATTAAAGGGGGACTGCTGTCATGCCCCCCCCAGAAAAAATAAAGGGGCCCCAGACCCCATCTCTGGGCCCACTGAGAGAAGACAAAGTGGGAGCGCCATTGTTCCCCCACAATGGTTGTTGCCAAGCCTGTTCCTCCCTTGCCTGTGACTGGGGAGCAGGGTCACCACTGCCAAAGAATGCACATTGCCTACATGGAGTGGGCAGGGAGAAGACTTTCAGCTCCTGCACTAGCCGGAGGAGAAACCGAGCATGAGAAAAGTGGCTTTGGATGCGGGGGTGAGACCGGGTACCCACAGAGTCAGTAAAAATAAAAGGAGGTACAGCTAGAGAGCCGCTCTTTACTTATTTACTGCTTCCCAGCCGGGAGCGCCCAATAATGTCCAGGTGGGGGTTATCTGCACATTTCTTTGCTGTTTGCGGTGCCACCAAAACTGGCAGGGACGCCACCAATGTTCGAAAGAAAGTGTGAGCGGGCTGCAGGAGTGCAGCAGGTCCTCCCCAAAAGTTTTAAAAAATGGATCCAAGTTTACCTGGTTAAATAAATTATACCCCCCACCACCCAGGCGATTTACCTATTTTTCAAAACACTACAGGCGCTGGTTTTATGGCTGTATTGTATGTGACCTGAAAGTGTATCAAAAATACACAAACACATGTAATGTTTATTTTCAATGTTTTATTTACCATTTATGCTGATAGTAATTGTTGAACAATATTGAAATGAATTATATTGAAACAATGGTGGTTTTACATGGTTTATCTGTCTTTAAAAATGATGAAACTTTGACAAAGCCAATAGGCTTACTTAATAGGCTGTTATGATGAAACCTTGACAAAGCTAATAGGCCTGTATCACTTAAAGTCATACCCCTATATTGTGATGTGCTGTCTGGTGTAGGTGAGGAGTACTCTGATTTTGGGGTCAAATGTGATCCGATCATATTATCTAAGGTTTTTTCTATCTTCCCGTTGTATACATTTGCAAATTGATATCTAGTATTTATTGGGGGATGTGTAATAAATGTACTTGTTCTTTCCTAAGGAAAAAGCACCGATTGGACAATCATTTATTGAGAGGTATTATTGCATGCCAGCGAATGGTGAGTACTAGCCCACAACACCTCCCCTGAGTAGGCCTTGGACTGTTCTGCTTCGCTGCCCTGAGAGAGTCAAGCGCTACAATGGGATGCTTGTTCCCAGGTGGGGAAAATTGTGGACCTATTACTTTTGCAGGCCTCACATCCTGAACAACTAATAACCTAATTTCTTACATTATGTATGTGGTATTTCTATTGCATGAACCTAGCAAAAACGAAGTGGAACACTGTGCAGGGTCAAAGACAAGCATACAGTCAATGAACGATAAGAGAGCTAGCTGGTTTCATGACTTTTACTACATTTTATTTGTGTTCTTTGAAGAGGTGCGCCTGCAACTATTTATTAAATTGGATGAGTGATGGGGACGTTCTGATAGATATGGGGATGTTGTTCATTGATGATAAATGTTTGCTGCCTTGTCTTTTCTTTTTTTTATACATTTGCAATCTGATGGTGTCTGGCTGAGAATGTGCTTAGAAACACCAGAGATAGAGAGCTTGTCTGCAAGATAACTGTGAGTGCCAGTTAGTGATGGCTTAGTAAATGATGCAGATAGTCTGAAGATGCCACAGGCCGGCATAGCAAGCCAATGGAGTTCCATTGGGATGGGAGTGATATGAGCCATCCAGATGTTAGAGTGTAAGGGTTTAAACAGCAGTTCTGAAGTCCCTTTCTCGAAGAAACGGTTCTAGCTCCTCCCTCCCATCCTCCTAAGATGGCTCATCAAGTCACACTTAAACTCTCATTATTTGTGGCTACCTAGGGGGAAAACACAAAGGCCAACTGCCACACACCCCAGACTGATCAGAGACAGGCAGCAAGCATCAAATGGCTAAAGTAAGAAAATGACAACTTTTTAAAAGAGGCATTCTCAGAATTGCAATTTAAAATCCAACTTCACTATAAATTAGGATTTTAAATTAGGATTCCAGAAACACCAAACTCAAAAAGTCTATCTCTTCATAATTGGAAATTACAATTCTAACATATAATAAGGTAATCTCAGTGTTATCCTATGGGGGATACAGTAGTGAAAAACGAATATGAGAGATTTTCACAACCAGGACATGTAAAACTAAAAAGTCGTGCCTTTTAAGTACATTGCACTCTGTCGTTTGGGTTGTTTAGGGCCTATCTTAGGGGTGGCATATATAAAAAGAGAAGGTTTGGGCCTGTCAAAAGGTTTATTTTGCCAAGTCAAAATGGCAGTTTAAACTGCACACACAGGCTCTGCAGTGGCAGGCCTGAGACATGGTTAGAGAGCTACATAAGTGGTTGGAACAAACACTGCTGCAGGCTCACTAATAGCATTTTGCTTACAAGCCCTGTAAGATGTAGTGCACTTTACTGGGGATTTATAGGTAAATTAAATGGGCCAATTGGCTATGAGCCAATATTATCATGTCTAGAGGAGAGAGCACATGCATTTTGCCACTGGTTAGCAGTTGTAAAGTACTCAGAGTCCAAAAGAAACCAAAAACTAGGTCAGAAAAGTGGAGGAGGAAGGCAAAACGTTTGGGGCTGCAGAGAGGGCCATTTTCCAACAACAGATAATTCCCTCGGCAGCTGATGCAGGTAACTACGTACAGACGTAGCAGCCCTTTGCATCCATAGTGTCAATATATTCATGAAGCAACTTAAAATTAGCGTTTGAGGAGCTGTCTCCTCTTGATGAATCTACATGTCATGTCTTGAAATCAAATGTATGCAAGCTACTGTCATTCGGAATTGTGGTTTTTCAGGATATTCTTGGATGTAAGTTCACCTGAATTGGCAAGTGTAGGTGGATATAATCCAAGAAAGTAAAACAATTAGTCCTCAAATTACATCTATTAATGAACCTGCCAGTATAAGTCTATGTTTATTATGGTTACTGGTTTCCATGACCTCACTAAAATCAGACCGTTGAGCAGGAAATAGCAGCAAGCGGATTTCCTCTGCACATTTTTACTTGTGCAAATGGTAAAATCAATCAATCAATCAATCAATCAGATTTCTTATGAACTACTCACCTGTCAGGGTCTAGAGGTGCTGAGTCGGAGGTCCTTCCTGAATTGGGGCAGCGATGGTGACTGTCTGAGGTGCAGAGGGAGGGAGCTCCAGGTCTTGGCAGTGAGGTAGGAGAAGGATTTTCCCCCAGCCGTGGTCTTGCAGATCTGTAGGATGGTGACCAGGGCCAGTTGGACGGAGCGCAGATGTCTGGTGGGAGTGTAGAAGGAGAGGCAGTGGTTGCGGTATGCAGGTCTAGCGTTGTGGAGGACTTTGTAGGCATGCGTGAGGGGCATTTAGGTCATTCTTTTGTTAATATGTAGCCAGTGAAGGTCTCTCAGGTGGCCGGTGATGTGGCTGTGGCGTGGAATGTTCAGGATAAGTCTGGCGGAAGCGTTCTGGATGTTCTGCAATTTCTTTAGAAATTTCTGGGTGGTGCCGGTGTAGATTGCTTTGCCGTAGTCGAGTCTGCTACTGATGAGCGCCTGGGTGACCATTTTCCTGGACTCAATTGGAATCAACTGAAGATCTTATGAAGCCAGGTGGAGCATGTGGAAGGAGGAGGACGAAACAGATTTGATTTTGTGGTTCATTGAGAGTCACAAGTCCAGGATGATGCTGAGGTTTTGTGCGTTGTCTGTGGGTGTGGTGGGGTTCCGAGTGCTCCAGGCCACCATGAGTCATCCCAGGCAGGGGGGGTGGAGCCCAGGACGAGGACTTCGGTCTTGTTTGAGTTAAGCCTGAGGCCGCTGTCCTTCATCCAGGTGGCGACTGCCATCATTCCGTTGTGAAAGTTGCTCTTGGCGGCTGTGGGTTCGTTTGGGAGGGAGAGAATCAGCTGGGTGTTATCGTCGTAGGAGACGATGTTGAGTATGTGGCTTCTGACGATGGCTGCAAGCGAGGCTATGTAATTGTTGAAGAGGGTGTGGCTCAGGGAGGATCCCTGAGGCCCTCTGCAGCTGATTTCTGTGGCTTCTGAATTGAACGGTGGAAGTCTGACTCTCTGTGTTTTGCCAGAGAGGAAGAAGAAGATCCATTCTAGGGCTTTGTCATGGATACCGGCGTTGTGGAGTCTTGCGCAGAGGGTGTGGTGGGAGAAGGTGTAAAAGGCAGCTGTGAGGTCCAGGAGGATGAGGGCAGCAGTTTTGCCTCGGTTGAGGAGTGTGCGGATGTCGTCTGTAGCGGCGAGTAGAGTGGTCTCGGTGCTGTGGATGCTTCTGTAGCCCGATCAAGAGTGGTTCAGAATGTGTTTCAATTCGATTAACTTGGAGAGTTGGGCCTCAATGGCTTTCTCAATGACTTTGTCTGGGAAGGGGAGCAGAGTTATGGGTCTGTAGTTCTTGAGGTACATTGGGTCAGCAGAGGGTTTCTTCAGTAGGGGTTGATCTCTGCGTCCTACCAGTCTTTACGGAAAGTGGCAGACTCGATCTCGATGGATCAAATTATGGTGCGGAAGAGTTTGGGTGTGATGGAGGTGCCTGCTCTGTTGAAGATGTGGTGAGGGCAGGGATCCAAGGGGGCTCCAGATTGGATGCTCTTTATGATCCTGAGGGTGTCATCAGAGGTGAGGGTGGTCCAGTTGGGCAAGGTCTGCTGGGGACTGGAGCCATTGGGTGTGGAGGTTGCTGGTGGGGTGGGTGGGTCTTGGATTGAGTAGCTTTTGTAGATTTCCTTGATCTTGGGGTGGAAGAAGGAGGCGCGGTTGTCGCAAACAAATTTTATAAATCATGTGATGAGTTTAGTTGCAAAGTCTTCGTGAGTCTTCCCTAACCCTACTCTGTCTTCTTATAAATGACACACATACACTCCTTCTGCAGCCTAGGCAATCTTTTTAATTTGTTTTAACAAAGTTCATTTAGTAGTCTCTAAGAAAAGCACAGATCAAAGTTCAGTGCAGAGATCATGCAAGTGACAAATTATGCCAGTCCCTTCAATTTCAAAGTAAATTCAGCCACAAGCTTTACTTCAGAGAGGTTCAACTATAATTGTACTGTTATCCTCCAAATTCCAAAATCATTTGCTGCAAAGTATGCCATTCAGAGGATTAGTACCTCCAGCAGGGTCCCTTAGCTCTTTCTGATCTCCTGAGTACAGATCTTTCATCTTCTGTATCCTCTGGGATAATGCATTTGCAAGCATCCTTAATCTCTCTCTCTCCTGCCTTCTTGGCCAATTCCCACAGTCTCCAGCTTCCACTCGGCTTGCCACAGCACTAGACTCTTTTTCAGGGTCTGATCTGGGCTAAGTCAGTGTCACAGGTGAAGACTCTCCTTGTCTCCACCTCAACTGTCGACTCATCCACACCCCCTTCAGTTTGAGGTTGTGCTGTTCCAGGTTCTAACTGGTTTTCTGTAACTTATTCAACCTCTTCCCGTGTCCTTTCAGTAGTAGCTGGAAATTCTGGGAGAGTAACTGTCACAACATCTTCAAGTAGTGGCAGTGTGGATCCAGTTGGAGAGACCTCCACACTTAACAGCAGTGTTTTTGACAAGGATGACTTGGAATGGTCCATTCCATCAAGGTTCCAGACATGATTTCTGAATGTGTTTCTTCACCAAGACTCAGTCGCCGGGATTGAGGTCATGGCACTGCTCCTGATGTGGTAGGGGGTAGCAACTCCAACCTGGTTAGACACAGAATGCGCTACATCAGCTAGTCCTTTGCATTAATGAAGAATCATGTCATCTGTAATGTTCAAAAGTACATTTACAGGCACTACTGGCAGTCTCATCGCTCGACCCAGGATTTCATGTGGGGACAGTCCTGTCCTCTGATCAGGAATACTGCAAGGACTCATTAACACAAGGGGCAAAGCATCAGACCACTTCAGTGATGTTGAAGCACACACTTTGACCAAGTTGGATTTCATCTTCCATTCTCTTGCTCCACTGTGCCAAAAGCCTGAAACCGGTAACTGAAATATGGTCTTTGCTTTTCTTGTAACGCTGGACAAAACATTTTCCAGACCTCAGTATTTAAATGAGTTCCTCGATCGTGCTCCAACGAAGTCGGGAAACCAAACCTGGGGATAAGTTCCCTCAAAAACAACTCGGCTACTGTGTGACTGTCATTTCTCCCGGTCATGAATACTTCAACCCAATGCAAGAAGAAACACACAATCACCAGAACATATCACAGGCAACTTGATGAAGTCCAGCTGCATCCTATTGAATGGCCCCCCTGATCTTTCTTTGTGGCTTAGTATCACTGTAGTTCATTTCATTACGTTCCTTTTCTGGCACACAACGCATCTGTGACACAATCTTTCAGCTATCAATGGAAATTGGGAGTT
This sequence comes from Triturus cristatus, assembly GCF_964204655.1. NCBI lineage: Eukaryota > Metazoa > Chordata > Amphibia > Caudata > Salamandridae > Triturus > Triturus cristatus. The sequence continues at coordinate 801,931,846 of NC_140591.1, forward strand.
AAACTAGTTCTGTCTAAACAATCTGACCATTGCATCCCTCCCAACATGTGTGGGACCATGGACATGTGTAGCCATTGTAAACAGCAAGCTATCTAGCAATACAGGTCTTCCATCTCCTGAAACCCAAATGTCATATTCTCTTTTGACACAACCTGCTCTGACCCAGCTCTGCTGTTCTGCCTCTGGCACTTACTTCTGCAACTGTTTCAGTTCTCCCCAAATATGAGCTGTTGTTCACAAAAGGTTGTAATTGGTCTCATCTTCAAACTCATTTACCATCAAATGTTCGGGCCCTATGATCACAATATTGCGCAACCTCGTCAGCATATCTGTTACCAACTGTGACATAGGGCCTGATTACAATGGCGGAAGGCCCGCCACCAACAGCCTGTCGGTGGTGAGCCCTCTGCCATCGCACTGCGGTTTTCCACCCACCAGATTACTATGGCGGATGAAAACGACCACCTGCCGGAGCTGCCGCATTGCCAAGCATGGCAGCGGTGCCTCTAAGGCACCGCCGTCGGGATAATGATATCCCTTTTTGCCCACCTGTTCATGGCTGTTAACCTGCCATTAGCACGTTGGTGGAAAGGACAGCCCTGGCACTTTCTTTTGGGAGCTACATTTCCATGCACCATGTGGCATGCCCTGCATGATGCCTGCCACGTAGTGCAGGGAAATGTAAACAGTGCCCCACTTACATTGCAGCGGGTTCTGCAGCCAGCAGCACCCTCTGCAATTTAAAGTATGGCCTGTGCGACCACCACCGTGGCGGTTGCATCATAATACGGTGGGTGGGTAAGCCGCCTCGTAGGCGACCGGTCCCACCACCGCATCGTAATTTCCCCCATAGTCATATCCACTTCTATGGGCGGAACACCCGACAACAGCAATGTTGGTAGGCAATTGCAATGCCTCCAACATTCTCATTATATGAGCTCCATTACATATAAGGGATCCAGATGACGTCATATATCCCCTCTATTACCATAACTGTCGAATATCAAGAACAACAAAACCATACTGACTATCAGTAAAAATGGTCACTTTCAGCTGTTGGAAACACAGCAAGCTATAGTAAGTGTGATCCACTCAGCCACTTGCGCAGAAGACACCCCTTGAAGCCAGGAGGCTTCCATTACCCGAGTGACTGTACAGACTGCAGAGGCTGCTCTTAGTGTTCCTCCATCATCTCTCAGGCAGGACCCATCAACAAACAGTATGAGGTCAGACTCAGTGGCTCAATTTGTATAAATGATCTTGGCTTGGTGCATAGTTCAAAGACATTGAGACAGTCAAGCCCTTCTTCTCCATCACCACTTTAATATTCAGGAAAAAGTAACAGTGTAGCAGGATTCAAAGTAGCACACCTCTTCAAATAAACATTTCCAGCAACAAGAATAATCTGTTTATACCTGACCAGTCAACTATTACTCAAGTGTTGAGTGCGGTTATGTGTGAACAAAATCTCCACAGTATGGGGTAAAAAAACAGGAAGGGTATGGCCCATGACAATACTCCTGCATGTTTCTATGGTTACACTGACTGCTGTTACAGCTTTAAGGCATCCAGGCATTCCTGTAGCTAAGGGATTAAGAGTAGTAGAAAAATAAGCCACAGGACTCCGTTAATGTCCATTCATCTGTGTAAGCACTGAGCAAGAAATGTACAAACGCTTTTTTGTAATCAGGCTTTCCAATGCTGAGGCATGACAGAGACTTTCTCCCAGCTCCAGGAAAGCAACCAAGTAATAGTTATCCCATTGTAACAGATTCAACACATGGCAACCAGAGAAAAGTTGGGTATCCACTGTCTACAGTAGCCCACCCTTGCCACCAACTGTCTTATCTCTGAGTGGTCAGCGGATATATTTTCAGAATCGCCGAGATTCTCTCTTGCGACATCTTTCTAATGTGATGTCTGAGATACAGAACTTCTCTTTGACAATACTGCAACTTACTCTAGGGCACTTTATGTCCATTCTCAGCCAAGTGGTTCAACAGTGCAATTGTGTCTTGTTTACAAGCTTCCTGGGTATCGGATGTGACCACCAAGTGATCAATATATTGCAGTAACACAGAGTTACAGGGCATCACTGGGGACTCAAGGTTCTTTTTGAGGATCTGATCAATGATTGAGAGACTTTCTGTATACTGTGCCCCTATGGGACTCAGCACCATGCTAAAACATGGTTCTGGAAATGGAAGGTATAAAGGTATTGGCTGTCCTCATGCAAGGTGATAGAGAAGAAGGCTTGACACCGATCGATCACAGTAAAATACTCAGCATCACATGGAATTTGTAATAGAATCACAGCTGTATTTGGTACCACAGGACAACAGGGAACAACAATGTCATTCATCTTTCTCAAATCTTGAACTGTGCGATACTTACCACTAAGCTTCTGCAAGCCCATGATAGGTGAGTTCTATGGACTCCCCATCATGTCATTTAAAATGCCTTGTTACTTCATTTACTTAATCACCGGGGTAATCTCAGCAAATGTTTCGAGACTCAAATTGTACTGAGGAGTTCTGGGGTGTTAGGTTTAACATTTATAGGGACCGACTCAACTCCTTTTATAAGACCTATGTCTTTTCCTGAGAAGTCCCATACTTCAGGCTTCATTGTATCTCTGAAATCCAGTGGCAAATCATCAGTTGTCATCAAAGGGTATAAGCCAATGTTTGACCCTTGCCTTGCCAATTGGAAATCAACATCTTCACCATTATTCTGAAACTCCACACCTATTGCCGTGCAAGAAATGGTGCAATTTAACTTACACAGCAAGTCGCGTCCCAAAAGATTTACAGGACTAGAATCAGACGCACTGAAAAGAACCCTCTTTTAACAGGCAGTTCTCGTGTTATGGGATTTGTCATTTGTTTATTTCCAGCTCCTACAACTTGGATTATTTTCCCCAAAAGGGTTAGGTTTGGATCTTCTGCTGTTCTAACAATGAAACAGGTAGCACCAGTGTTGATCAAAAATGACACAGGGGGCATTCACCTCACCTTCCAATAATGGACCACTCTGGTCAATCTCTAGTACTGTGCCAAGTACACAACCTTGCTTCACCCTGAGGCATCGTCATTGTGACAGATCTGAACAGTAACCCTCAAGTGTGTCAAACACAGGAAATTGCTTGAACTGGGGTTGGTACTGTAAGGAATTCTGATTGAAGTTTAGGACCTGGTTAGAGTAAAATGTGGAACTATTTACATTTTGCTGTGGAATCAGGGCTTGAGGAATTGCATCACTGGAACTTGTTGTACATTAGAAATTAGCATTCTCTGTCCAAGCACATTTTGTGGTTGTACGGGGCTGTTAACCTGTGTCTGTACAAACCTTACATTTTGAACCTGATTCTCATTCATTACTCTTTTGGGATTAGGATGACATTCCCTCTTCCAATGCCCTAACTTGTTACAATAATAGCATGGATTTGATTTATTTAATGTGGCAACATCAATTCCAGTACTCGGGTCAATAGGGACACCACATTGAAATGAGTGAAGCGGGGTCAGGCAGCAAGGATAAATTAAGGTAGGTTTTATTTCTATATGTAAATGCCCAGGACACAGCACGTTCTGCTGGCTTGAATCCCAAAAGTTCTTTGTCGCTGTGACAGAATCCTTGCCCGCACTAGTACTGTGCACGTGGAAACACAAGTTGAACATTAGCAAGCAGTACTACATTACATAACACGGTGAGCGCGGACACTCATCTCATGCTAACAAAGAATATTTATATCAAATTAAAGAATGCAATCCTTTACAACACGTTGTCTAGCCTGTTGTGGATAATCATTTCTGCCCTGCATCACATGAACTCCCTGCAGATACTACCTTGCATAGCACCATCATTCCCTATACATTATTAATGCAGATTTCCTCTCTGTGTGGCTTTTATTTGGACCAACATCAACTTCTCCTTACACCAATTATGCTTCATTTCCAATTCATCCTACAATGTTTTGTGTACCTCAAGATCGCCTCAATTTACTTATGCTGACAATAAATTAAATGCTGATGAATAATTATGCTAACCTCAGGTCTCAATCTTGCCACAAACCAAAACACAAAGCTTCCCATAACCTTGGATTCAAGATTTTTCATTCCACTGTGCTGTTTAAACACGTGCAACAATCTTTCATGCAAAGAATGCAGTCTCTTTAGGCTCCTGAGTTGCTCTGTCAATCTCAACCCAATTAACATCCTCCGCCAGTATGTTTCCTTTCAAAAAGGTAATCACCTGTTGATACTTTTTTATCACCAAAGGTGGCAGGCATGAAATGTCGGATTTCTCTGTGGCTCCTTCTCTGGCCATGGTATAGCCACTTTACATTTTGACGACAAATCACTCAGTACCACAATGTCGAAAAGGGTGTTCAAATCTATCCACATTACCTGTGAAACTTTCACAAATCGATCAACCTGGATGTACCACTCCACTGGCTTAACTCTCAATTGGGAAATCATTTGTGAATGGCGTAAGATCACCCCTACTCCATAGTACATGAACGTAACCTCTAGCTAGCACTTCTCTCAATGGGAAATTTGAAACACTTTCCCCTTCTATCAAAGACAGAGGACGTTCTTCCTTTGCTTTCTTTTGGTCTGTCTCTTTGCCCATCTGCCTCTTAGATCTCCAGTATGGGTTTTGCCAGGGTCTAGGTGCATGCAATCAATGCTAATACTTTTTTTTATCAATCAATTAATACACTCTGGCGTAACACAGGTCACTGTTTATTACATTTATGGATCTGTCCTCTGTCTTTGACATAGTGTACAGATCAAAGCTGTGGCCCATCTTGTTAGATATGGGTATGGACACAAACATCGTCCACTTTCTAAGTGAACTGCACAGGGGCAAGAAGGCAGTGGTTCGTTAAAATGTGGATGGGTCCTGTACCAGCACTTTTCATTTAAAGAGCAGGGTTAGACAGGGATGTATACTGGCCCCTTTTTTGTTCACGTTGTTGTTCATGTTGTATGTGAATGATTTGGTGGCCAGGTTGTTAGGTAAGCAGGTGTACTGCCCGCGAGTAGGCACCCACCAGATTCCTGCACTGTTATACGCAGATGACACCTTTCTGTTGGTGAGAACTACCCTGGGCCTTTAGACACTGCTGGATGGGTTTGTTCTGTACAGGAATAGTTTTGACCACTCAGTCATTTACGATAAATCTCAAGTAATAGTCTTGGGCCTCAGGGGGACTAAGTCAAGATCTTTCCATGCTCAAGGCCACGATCTATCCAGGGTACAGACTTATACTTTCCTAGGTGTAGTTTTTGATGCGTGATCTACTTGGGCCCCATTGAAAAGATCTAAAAGACTAGCCTTGTTTTTCTGGGTTGTTTGTCTGATGGAAACATGGATGAATTATTCCATCATTATCAGCAATTGTGTAGTATAATTAGGAACTCCCGTTTGAAACCCCTTAAACCTGCGATCGTCCATCCACGGGGGTTTGACAAGCATTGTTCTACAGCTAACTGACACCTTAGAAAGGTGCTAGTAGATTCCCCCAGAGATATTAGGGCAATTCTGGAGGCTTGGAAGTTCTATAGGACAACTATTAAAGAAATGAACCATTCACTGTCTCTCAATAGACTGGAAGGCCTTAGATCAGGCTGCTAGGCACAACTGCAGTAAGGTGTTTTGGAAAACTGCGAGTAGGCTCTCCTTGCGTGATTCCCCCGCGAACCCTCTCTTAACATATAATATTTCTGGTCAGGATTGGGTGAAACACTTCACTGGCATTTACTCTTTAGAGAGGGACGGCAAGCACAAGGTCATATGGAAGCAGTCCTTTATCCCTCTTGCTCCTCTGCAGTTTACCATTCAGGAAGTAGGTGTCGCCATTCAAACAAGCGCCGGTGGTAAGGCGCAAGGTCCCGATGGGATACCCATGAACCTGTTTAAATGTATCACTGATTTCTAGGGTCCCTTTTGGTAAATATTTTTAACAACTCCCTGTGTTGTAAGATCTCAGAGTCTTGGGCTAAGTCTATAATAGTGCCAGTTTTCAAGAAAGGGGACAGGGGGTCTCCAAAATTCTAAAGGCCAATTTCGTTGGTGGATAGCACAGTAAAGGGACTGGGGAAGGTTATTTTTAATCATTTGCAGACATGGGTCTTGGACAATAAAATTTTATTTGCACACCTATATGGGTTTTGTCCTGGCTGGGTAGTGTAGATCAGTGCCTGGACCTACATCTGATAGTAAGTACGTGTAGGAAAGTAGCATCTGCTTTCTTGTTTATCCCCACTTTTTTGCTGTTGTTATTCTGTTTTCTGACTAGTCTGACTGGGATCCTGCTAATCAGTACCACAGTCACTGTGCTTCCTCCCTAAATTTGACAACGGTAAGTACTTTGGTACCTTCCCAATTGGACACTGGTGTACCCCTGTAAGTCATTAGAATATGGTGCTAAGGTACCCAGAGCATAGGTGCACCAGGGCTCTTCCATGGGCTGCAGCATGTATTATGCCGCCCATGAGGGGTTGCTTAAACTGTGACTACAGGCCTGCCATTACAGCCTGTGTAAGCTGGTGCTATCACCACTTACAACAGATATACGTTTTCTTATATCAAAGGTCACTACGCTTAAAACCTATAAAGCACCCCTAAGGCAGGCCTTTCAATCCTGAAGGCAGGGTGCTAGGTTATAAGTGTGAGGGTGCCCTGCATGTGCAGGACAACACCAACAAACCCTGGAGTCGATTCTTCAGGCTTTGTAAGTGTGGTCAGCCGTTTAATACATATAGTGGACATCAAGTCAATTACAAGATGTCTAACTATATAGTGGCAGACCCAAAACCTGTCATGTTTGGTATAAGACATGTTGGAATCCTACCCCAACACTGATTCCATTGTTGGATGTAGGATCCCATGTACTGGCCCTGTATTCCCGGTACCAGCCTATCAGGGTATAACTGTAAGTTAGTGCTGCTGCCGATCAAAGACACAATTCTGTCCTCCTGCTGCTGAGCTGACCTCAAGCAGGGGAAGGTAGAACAATAGGTTTCCTGTAACAGGGAGGTGTACCCACCTCCCAGACAGGACTTAGTGTATTGGTCTGGGGTGAGGGGCGCTTGTCAGAACCTCCAAACTGCTTTGAAGGTCATAAATGAGTCAACCAAACAACAGAGAGCATGTGGTGTTCTAGCCATCAATACCATGTCATCGGCATATAACAAAGCTGGAACAGCTGCGTTATCAACTTTCGGCACCTCGTTAGTTGACTCTGATAAACAAGCCCCCAAACTATTTATATAAAAGATAAAAATCAATGTTGCCAACACTGACCCTGGTGCACACTGCTGGCTAAAAGAAATTAATCACAGAATTCTATTGACTGGCCACATCTAACCTTAGCACTCAAATGTTTATGGAGATCATGCAAAACATTCACCAGCGTGATATCCACCCCCAATTTGCTCAAGATCAGCCATAAATGAGTTCTGTTTATGTAATCGAATATGGTAGAAAGGTCCATGTAGGCCAGGTACAGAGGACAGTGCTTGCCAACAGTATACTTACTGTAGGAGGCTGGCTTAGTATATGGTGCACACTTATTTAAGTGAAGCACATTGCAATAATCCAGACAACACTTACTTGGATTTTAGTGGTTTTAGACAACCATAGAAAGCTCTCTAAGTGGTAACTGTGGAGAGCAGCCTTCAGGCTTAGTCCGGAAGGAGTGTTAAGAAGCTTGTTTTACCATAACTAATCATATAGTGTAGGGTAAACACTCACTAACACATTGGTAGATCTCCTAAACGGAGATATCAACACAATGCACACAATATTTTAAAGGTAAGCAGATGAGTAAGCACAAATACACCGGGGTTTCCAGGGGGAGATCTAACCATATACTGAATAAGTGGAATGCGAACTGCGACCGAAGTTGGGACTTGGACCAGAAGACGTGGGGACACATGGAACTACCTGGGGTAAGTACCCAGGAACCCCACGGAGGCTGCATGCAGAGTGGAAACACAGCCGCGTACTCAATGCAAGTCAATGGGAAAGTCGGGATGCAGTTTTTAAGAAGATGGGCCCTTCCCACTGCACCCTCAAGAAACCCTGTGGAAGAGAGAAGGTTGGAGAGTCACCCCACCCGTGGATACTCCAGGAACCAAGGTTTCCTACACCAGGGAAGCCGGGTGCAAAGGTGTGAAGTGACGTCCGAAACCGCTGTAGACCACAATGAGGGACTTCAGAAAAGATGCCGCTGGCAAAGAAGGTGAAAGAGTCCAGTGGAATCCAAGGATGGATTCTTGAAGAGGAGTACTTGCAAGCAGAGGGGACAGAGTCTATGCCACTCGGATGTGACCGGGAGGCACGGAAGACCAATGTCCATCAATGATGGAAGATGCAAAAGTGATGACAGTGACCTTGTCGTTGTAGCTGCGAGGATCAGGCACTGATGTGGAAGACCAAGAGCTCTTCACGAGCTGTCCAGAGGGTTGGTGTCCAGCAGGAGCACCAATAAGCCTTTGGCAGCAGCACCAGACATGGTAAACTAAGAAGGTGCATCGTTGGACCCAGCAAGGTCTGAGGGGCTCACCAGTGTAGGAGAGTCAGAGCAGGCCCGAGCAAGCAGGGGAGCTCACTGAAGCCAAAGAAGACCCTCCAGAGGACCCACAGGCAGAAAGCACAGGAGTTGCAAGAGGACATCAAGTAGCTCACCAAAGATGCAGGACCACAGTGCAGAGGATGTGGTGAGGACAAAGATCTTGGCCGGAAGAGTTGCTGGAGACCGGTTCTCCTTGAAGATCTCTGGAGGACAGAGTCAACAATCCTTGGCAACGGCAAGTCGACGCGGTGCACAGGGGTTCTGTTCCAGCGGTTCCAATGAGGTATACTAGCCTCAAACTTGCTGAGAAGACACACAGACCTAGAGTGAGTTGCAGAACCACAACCTGTATTGCTGGGCTTTTCCGAAATCTGTGAGACATCAGGCGCAGCAGACCGGTCAGCTTAGTTGCGGAGCCTGCAGATGCAGGGGAGTTACTCCAAGGGAGATTCCTTTGGGTGTCTTTGATGCCCACAGGCCTAGAGACGAAACTGGATAAAGTATAGGCACAAACGACGCAGAACACTGGCAAGACGACGAGTCCAGGAGCAGCAGGAGTCTTCCTTAGTGAAGTCTCAGTTCCTGGCAAAGTTCAATGAGCATCAAACTTAGAGAATCTCCATCTTTACAAGGAAGTGATAATTGTGAGTGAAAATATGGCAGCAGAGATCCAACCACCAATTAAAAAAATAGGATCTGCAGGCTCAGTGGATAATATTCCCACAAAGCAAATTCTGGGGAAGGCGCCACTAGCAACAATAGTTTCCTGTCATGGACACACAGCACTGAGCAGTTAGGAGCTCACACAATTTTATACTGGGCCAGCTATAAAGTATTATACCAAACTGCTGCTAATTGATTAAGCAACTACATTACTAATGCTAGTTAACACTGTACAACAAGAGTCCCATATTTCTTCGTCAGCACCAGAATCAGATGAGAATGGAGACTCTGCAGGGACATTGACTATCTGCTCTGCCTACAGTTACTATAGAGTCTAAAGTTACAATATTACCAAAGACTAGCAAATTATTTCAAGCTTTGAAGGGGGTTACGCCGAGTATAGGCCCTGAGCTCACTCCTATATCTCAGAGCAAATCCTTACCTATCCTCATTAAGAATAGTTGTAAATTGTTGGCAGTCCAGGCTACGCAAGAAACCTAGGAACCTCAAGAGATCTTTCTTTCTTTACTGAGTTATCAGAAGAGAGGAGTTTTACCTCTCATAGGAATCAGAGACTGAGATAGATTAAGAGCATGCTGGCCCTCACACTATTGTTGGCGTAAATAGGACATTAACAAAAAATCTGACTTTTGGCTATAAAAGATAGGCATAGGAGATAAATGATGGATTTCCTCAAGTGGACAAAGAGGAGGGAGGTGCTGAGGGTCTAAAGATGATGAATTACAGTGAGATCTGAACAGGACTGAACTTACCCCGACCGACTTAGTGATCAACCTTGTAGAATTTACAGTTCTTGAAATGGCGCATGACAATTAGACTTCTCCTCCCACCTCCCTCCAATCGTCTGGGCTTGTTCACCCAAATTTGGCTCCTCCAGAACCCTCTCACTATCCTATGTTTACAACCTGATACAGCTCCATAGACAGTAGCACAACCTCCCATCTTAAAACATAAGTTGGAAAATGTCAAACAGTATTGACATAATGAATAGCCTTCCTAATATTATATAATCACATACATCTGGCCTCACAGAGACTGTGTACACCACACAAAACCAGGTTGGGCAGCAGGAGATCAAAAAAAGAACTCAACTCTTAAGATGGAAGATCAGGGAAATTAGATGTGCCTTAACAGACTTCAAGTTCATTGCATCCCGGATGAAAATGAGTTGGATGACCTTAGAGTCTTCATTGGACACCTTTTTAAACAGGCTTTTCTCCTACTTAGTGATTGGGATATTGACTGTCAATTACAAAGAGTTCACAGGTTTCCCTTCTGAAAGGCCATCAAGGTCATGAGCCAACATAGAGAGGCTATATTAATACACATCGGAAAATATATCTTTCTGAAGATTATAGATCAAGCAGTACACCCAAGAACACTGATTAAATCCTGTTTTGTTGAGTTCTTTGTGATATTATTCTTTTGTCAAGTGACATTGGAGCACAGGTGACAACTTCCTCAGCCCATACCATCGATTCAGAGGGATGGAAGAGCTTTTCCCAACTCATGTCAAGGAAGGCAGCAGGCCTAGTGTTGCTCCCCACAGAGTTTTTATAACAACTTTTCCAAGAATGTGGAACCCTTTATGTACAATTCTGCAGAATGTTATTGAATCACTTTAAGTGAGTCACCATTCATGGAAAGAATTATACTTCTCAGTCTTCTGGAAAAAAATGAAAGATACAATGGCCTGTGGATCATGCCAACCTATCTTTTGGTTAAATTCAGGTTCTAAAAGATGTACAAGAATCTTTTCTAACCGTTGTGCACTTATGATAATCAACCTGATGGACACAAAGTGGGTTTATTTCCGCAAGAGATTAAACTTCCTATATCAACCTAGCAATATCTATTCTTTGATACTGCTTGGACACGAGCCCAACCTGCTGAGACAATCTTGTTGGATTATAAAATAGCGTTTGACTGGGCTTTCTGGCAGTTCCTGTGAGTAGTTATGAACACCATGGGCTTTGGTCTAATCTTTCTTTTAAGGTTTTTTAATATAATTATTTTCTTTTATTATTTTCCAGAGTTTAGTGGTACATGACCGAAAAAGAAAAAATGAAAACCCCAACTGATAGAGCACCAGTTGGTTGTTTCTGGTACAGGGAGGAGCTGGCCTGACAGGTCGGGCTGGACTGTTCCCATGGAAAGCAGGCTCAAGACTGATTTGCATATGACTAGGTCTAAACTGGAATGGTGTGGGGAGATCCAGACTTCTGCCCTTTTTTATTTTTTTTATTATATACCTAAAGAATCAATTAATAGTATCACAGTTACATGTTGATAAGGCAGAGCAGTGGTTTTACATGAACTAAATACATCAAAGCTTATATAAAAGTTAAAAACAGGCTTAAAAGAATCATAACATGGTTGGGATCTTTTCTTTCTGACCGTTTCTACCAAGTCTGGGAAGGGTCAGAGCAATCTGCCCTAATCCCTCTTCAATGTGGAGTCCCGCAGGGCTCATCGCTGAGCCCTACCCTATTTAATATATATATGACTCCACTTGAAAGAGTGGTCGCCCCTTCAGGGGTGAAGATCGTCAGTTACGCTGATGATACTCAGCTGGTGGTGGGCCTCACTCAGCTGGCGGAACAACCTGAGGTGTTACACGACTGCCTTGCCAATGTTTATCGTTGGATGTCTATCTCCGCCCTAAAGCTTAATGGAGGTAAAACCGAGCTGATGCTCCTGGGCAATTCCAGCCCCTCCATTATTGCGAGTTGCTGGCCCCGGTCTCTTGGTGACCCACCATCCCCCAAGAAGGAGATCAAGTCCTTGGGAGTATGGTTGGAAGAAGACCTGTCCTTCAGGACTCATGCCAGGAAGACCGCAGGGGTTTGCTTTGGTTTACTGAGATCAGCCCGAAAGGTGCTACCTCTGCTTCCTGATCCAGCGAGGAAGCTGTTGATACGTGGCCTGATTCTATCGAGGCTCGATTATGGGAATGCGCTGTTTCTCGGTGCTCCTGAAGCGACCTTCAAAACCCTCCAACAGGTGCAAAACGCAGCTGCGAGAGTCCTTATGGATGTTCCCAGAAGGCAGTCTGCTGCTCCGGCCCTCAAAGCGCTTCACTGGCTCCCCGTGAAGGAGCGGGTGAAATTTAAGGCGCTATGTACAGCCCACAAAATTTTACATGGCAAAGGCCCCCCCATCCTTGCTAACATGGCCCGTCCTTACAAACCCCCACGTCTGCTGCGCTCGGACCAAAAACACCTTTTGCAGTTAGCGAGAGTAAGAAGAGCTCGTTCTGGGGGCAGGCGTTTCTCTGTGCAAGTGGCCTCTCTTTGGAACTCTCTGCCCCTCAAGATTCGCTCAGAGCCCAAGATCCTACCATTCAGGAAACTTCTTAAGACCCACTTGTTTCCATAGTAGGGATTAGCTGAGTCTCTCCTTCTGGTCTGTTGCGCCGGGATGCCCCCGGGTAAGCTGAGCGCGTTATAAATTTCATATTATTATTATTATTATTATTATTATTATTATTATGGGTATTATAAACATAATACTTACAGTACAGATCAAGCAGAGCATAGGTTGGGCCAAACCAATTCATTAAATATGAGGGATTAAGTAAAATCCTACCTTTAATATATGTACTCCCTTGCTAATCATGATTCATGACACATCCCATATTCCTTCGCTACTTCTCCTATCAGAGCAGCCCACATTCCTTTTCCACCTTTCAATGGGTAACCAAATTGCCCACTCCAACTTCCTGGCCTCCCTGCCCCTGTACGCATATAATGCACTCTTGTGATTGTAGACCCCCCAGGAGGCGAGCTATCCACATTTGAAAGGTGGGAGGGTCCACATCCTTCCACCTTGCTGCTATCAATAACCTAAAAACAGCTGTGCAGATAAATAGAAAATATTTCTTCATGGTATCCAGGGCTATGCCGCTGTCATAGCCCATAAGCATCAAAGTAGGGGATAGATTAATGCTACGACCTAGCAGCGCCTCCGGGAAGCTTACCACCTAATTTTTTACAAACAACAATCTGCCACAATCATAAAACATGTCCACTATAGTTGCAGGTCTTTCCTGACATCTTGGACAACTGTTGTCCGCTCTCATGCCCCAGCTAAAAAGTTTAGAGGGGGTAAAATACAGGTTAAATAAAGTCTTATAGTGTTGTGCCTTTAAATTCGTTGCCCAGAAAATGTTACCCGCTAATGGCAGAGCCTTATATACATCCACATCGGGGTCGTTCAATTTCTCAGCCCATTTTGTTTCAGTTTTCTCCAAATCATCCTGGATGCTTCCTTGCAATATGTTATAGATATTCTTGATCCTATTACCTCTCCCTGCAATAACCTCGAGAAGGGGTTATCCTTCCACCCGGAGAGCCTACTGACTTTTGACTACTAACATATTCCCGAATTTGAATATATTTAAAATAATGTCTGGTCTGGATCCCGTACTCCTGCTGTAAGGCACCAAAGGGACGTATCTGGTCTGTAGCAAATATATCGCCTATCGTTGTTAGGCCGAGTTGTTCCCATTGCCTACCTATGATGTCATAAAAGGAATGCGGAAGAGCTTGAGATCGCCACAGTGGGGTATAATAGTTGATTTTTAGGGATTGACATAGCCTTATGCACCTTAGTCCATACTTCCCAGGAGCCATACATAACCTTAGAACATGTATTCCTAAAATTGACTCCCCCTGACGTAGTTATAGCCCCCCAGCCTCACTCCCTATTATAAGTTCATATATAGTTGGGGTCTTGCACTTTCATGACTCCTCTGTTTCTGTGGTTATATCCGAGCAAAAGAAACTCGTCATCTGTTGTCAAAGACACGCCCAATGATATAGTATAATATTAGGAAATGCAAGCCTACCCTGTACCTGCGGAAGTGCCATATATTTCAAAAAGCATCTATCTTTCCATATTGCCATGTAAACTTTCAGAAAACAGTTTCAAGCATTTTTAAAATATCTGCCTATATCACAAGCGGAATAGAGCGAAACAGATAAAGCATTTTTGGCAACATTGTCATTTTAAGAACGTTTCCTCTCCCAACAACAGACAGATGCAATCCATTTATCCTCTTAAGATCTGTCGAGATTGCCTCTATCAAAGGGTCAAAGTTAGGCTTAACTATTGTCAACCACTTTTGGACTGATGCAAACCCCAAGGTAAATAGCATTTTCTACACACTGAGGATCGTTGAAGTTTATGCTATCAGTGCATATTATCAATGTTTTCCCTTCGTTCAGTGAATAGCCAGATCCCTGCCTAAATTCCTTGGCAATGGCCGTGGCCTCCCTGATTGCGTCAGCCGGTTCAGTAGTTAAAATAGCCATATCATCTGCGTATGCTAGTACCTTGGTTTCAAATCCTCTAGAGATGATTGGTTTGATAGCCTGACTTCCTAGGATTTTTTCTATCAGAGGATTTATGTATAGGGCAAATAAAATAGGGGAGCATGGGCACCCCTGTCTTGTCCCCCTTGATATAAAAATATTGCCGGATGTTTCCCCCATTAGATATCACCGGGCTTTGGGGTTCAGAAACATAGCCTTAATGGCCCTGATAGTTCTTGGCCCAAATCCTTTTAGTTCTAGTAACCCCCATAGAAACCTCCAGGCCACCCCATCAAACGCTTTTTCTGCATCGAGGAGGATCATGGCCATCCGCCCCCGTTGCAGCCTGTATATCAAATAAAGTTATAGCCCATCTGATGTGATCAGTTGTCCCTTTCCCGGGAATACATCCATGCTGCCAAGGTGAGACTAGATGACCAACGACCCTCTCCAACCTGGTGGCTAGAACTTTGGAATACAACTTTGTGTCCGTATTGATCAATGATATGGGCCTGTATGAGGATGGATTATCCAATGGCTTGCCTTTTTTGGGGAAGATAATAATGTCTGTCTCCTTCCAGGATTCGGGTACTTACCCATTATGCTATATTCCTAAAAACAAAGCGAGTAGTAGAGGTGCGATCACTGTTTGTAGTTGCTTATATATTTCTAGGGGAATACTACCAGGGCCAGCGGCCTTCCCTGATGTTAGCTCCTGGAGTACAGTTAATACCTCTTCTAATGAAAAGTCTATCTAACTTCTCCTTAGCCTCGCTACCTAGTAGAGGCCCCAGTTCAGTATTTGTTATTTTAGGTGTAGTTTCCTGACTTGTCCCTTCATCTTTTTTTGTAGAGCAGCTGATAGTACTCCTGGAATATCCTAAGTATATCCTTAGTCTCTCTATATGCTTGTCCATCCTTTCTTATGACAGATATTTGGCTTTTAGCATTTTTCTGCCTGATGCGTAGTGCTATCATTTTCTCAGCCTGTTCCCCGGACTCATATACCTTGTTCTGTTGTGACTGATATATTTCCGCCGCCTTCTGCATAAGCCAGCTATTTAGTTCAGCTTTAAGGGAGATAATTTGTAGCTGGAGTTCTGCTGCATTGTTAGACCTGGCACCTTGGCGTGAGTTTCCCTTCCACTTTTTGATGGTGTGCCTCGACTGTTTTGCTGGTGTTGTCCGCTCAGGGCACTGCGCCACGGCTAATCCGTGCCGCAGTGCAAGTGCTCCCGAAGTAAAAGTGTACCTGTAATTGATGTCCATGATTGGTTTATTGGATTCACTGTCAGTCCCCAGTAAAGTGCACCAGGGGTGCCAGGGCTTGTGAATGCCGATGCTGCTGGTGGGCTTGCAGTGCTGGTTGCGCCACCCACGGAAGCGGCCTTGTAAAGTGTGTCTAGGGTCTGCCACCGCAGACCCTGTGCGCGGTCCGGGACCGTCGCGCTGACTGCGCAAGTGCCCCCACTTGCCAGTCCCTAAACCTTCCCTTACTTACATATTAGCCACCCCTCTGGTAGGCCCAAGGGCAGGGTGCATTGTAGGTATAAGGTAGGACATGCCCTGATGTGTGTGGCATGTCTTAGTAGTGAATTACAGCCCTTGTCGTTTTTCACTATTGAAGGCTACCTGCTCTCCATAGGCCAGAATGGGCTGCTGGGATCACGCCAACGCTGTGACCCCAGTGGACTCAGAGAGCATGGTAGAGTGTCAAGTTTGGTATGCCTGAACTCAGAATAATAAAATACTTCTTGTAGTCAAGTTTATTTTAATATCCTGGGTTTGTAAATACTACTTTTAGAAAGTTAGTATTTACTGACCTGACCATCTCAGTCCGCCTCTGCTGTGTGTGTGTGTTCTGCCTAGCAACAGTAAGGAGCAGGGTGGGGGGATCCCCAGAGACAGGTTGGCTGCCAGGTGGTGGGTAGAGAGATTACACCTGGATGGGTGGGAGGAGTACACCTTGACTCTTGAATAGACCTGTGCTCTGCCACCACAAAACCGGCGCCACCCCCTGTGGGGCGGCTGATGTCTCTGCCCTGCTGCTGAAAGGAAAGAGCAGAGTCACCATAACAAAGTGCTCCAGAACTGGACTGAGCCAGGCCTAGGCCCCCTGGCGCTAAAGAACAAAAGAATCATGGTATAAAAGTAGGAGCCTGGCTCCTAAGAAATCAGAATCCTGTTTACCACAAAGAACCTCTGCCCGACTAGAAGGAGAAGGAGACGCTGGAGGAGCTGGCCTGCTGCCTGCCTTGCTGAGAAAGGAGAGGAGGAGACTACTGAAAAGACTTTGCTACTTTGTGCTTGAACATTCTCCAAGGGCTTGATCTGAGCTTGCCCCCTGAACTGAACCCCAGGACCAGTGGGTTCTCTGTGCTTCTTGCTCGTCCTCCAATTCGAGCCGTGTGTGCATCCCGCTGGAAAAGAGACTGCGCCCCTCATCGCCCCTCCTAGGGCCGTGACACTCAGGAGCTCGCCTGCCGCAATCCCGTGAGAGCCCCGCTCCGTCCGGAGCCGCTCTCTGTCCCCGGGCCAGGCCGCCTGCACCCCTGTCACCGCCTGCCATTGGAGTGCGTCGAGTGCGCTATCACCCCTCCTGCCGGAAGCCGTCCGACGACTGTGATCTACGCCGGGTCGTCCAGCTGCACTGACTGTGCCCTGTGACCCCGCTTCGCTATCCCCGGACATCTCAGGCCGCGCCTCCCCCGCTGTGGAGACCCTCCTGCGCCGCCGTGCCAAAGGGTCGCGGGCCGCGCCTGCCTACTTGCCCACACCTGCTGATTGAGGACCCAAGAACACTTCCCGAAGTTGAGAGTCGCACCGACCTGTGCCGACTCTCCTAATCACGAAAGAAGTCCAGTATCGGGCTCGGGGCCCGCGACGCCTTATTTCCCCGTTCGCAGGAACCGATCTCTGTGAGTACTGGAACTACAAGTAAAGAGACTACGAACTATCCATTTGAAACTACGAACCAAGAACATTTGCCTGCTGTATAACCTGGTGGCATAGCGAAAACGTTATTGGTCTTGTGATAAGTCTGCTGAGATATATATACCCTATTTTTACATAAAGAATCGTATTTTTATATATATCCAAGTCTGGTGTCCGTTTCTGGGGGATTGATGTATTTACTGTGTGTACGATTGTAAGTGCTTAACCAACAACGCCTGAGGAATCGCCTTGGCTGCTCACGCCACGCACCTAGAGGGTGAGCAAGGGTCATTCGCGAGGGGTTATCCTGCGCCCTGACGTGGAGGAGAGGGTTCCTGCTTGACACAAGGGCAACCTTGCGCCAACCAGAGATCCCCGACTCTAACATTGTTGGCAGCGGTTGGGATTTCGGATTTGCACTTGTAATTTGCATACAGTGAATTATTAATCACCAGATAGTGAGAGCAGACCAAATAACGCAGCCACAGGTTTGTAATTGTTGAACTTTGTTGAGACATCTGCCATTACTGCAACCATGCCTGGCTCGCACTCCGCTGGAAGAGCACTCTCTGTGATTTCTGGAATAGATGAGGTGGATTGGGAGAGACTGGAAGGCTACACGATGGAGCAATTGAAAGGCTACAGTGTAAAATTCAGAGTCCCCCATGCTGGATGCAAGAGGAAGCCCCAGTACACCAAGGCGTTGAAAGCCTGGAAGGAGTCACGAGACCTACGGAATGCGGGGGACATCGTTCCACCCGACAACCTTGAGGAGCCCAGCAGAGTCCGGTCGCCAGAGGAGCTGGCAGACAGGGCAGCCGACAGGGCGCATGCAATGGAGATGGCAAAGTTGGCAGGACAAATGGAAATGGAAAAGCAGAAGTTGGCCCTGGAGGCACAACAACGCCAAATGGATCATGATATCAGATTGAAGGAGTTGGAGCTGAAGGCGAAAAGTTTGGACACCGCTCCTTCTGGTGGCAGCACTCCACCAGCGCAGGTAGAGTCCAAGGTGTACATCCCCAAAGATGTAGTAAAGGAGTATTTCAGAAAGGATGACATAGGGCAGTGGTTTAGGGCCTACGAGGTGGCCATGTCCTCACACCGGGTCCCTGAGAAAGACTGGGGAGCGGGGTTGTGGGGAAGGTTCCTTGCTGAAGGGCGTGACACACTGTTAGATTTACCCTTAGATCTCCAAACCTCATACCCCCATATGAAGGAAGCTTTAATGACCAGGTATGGGTTAACTCCTGAGCTATATAGACAGAGGTTCAGGGAGACCAAGAAGATCCCTGAGAGTACGTATGTGGAATATGTGACCTTTTTCTGCAGAGCGCTGGATGGTTGGGTGAAGGGTAGCAAAGTGAATGATTATCAAGGGCTGCTTGATTTAATTGCATGGGAGCACTTGTCCAGTCAATGTTTTCCTGAGCTACGCCAGCACCTGATAGATAGCAAGCTGTCCAACCCGAGGAAGCTTGCTGAGGAGGCGGACCGCTGGCTCAGCACCAGGGTCCACAAGGGTCAAGTGGGAGACTCCGCCAAAGGTGGGCAGGGTCCCCAGCAGAAGAGTGGGGGGGACAAGGGTAAACAGAAGGGGTTCCAAAAAGGCCCCCAAAGTAATTCCCAAGGGAACCAGCAGAAGGGTTCTCAGCCTCCCCCACCCCCGCAGCAGAACGGGGCCCCGACAGGTAGACCTGTTCCAAAGGGGCCCTTCAATTGTTATAAGTGTGGTGACCCGGGTCACATTGCCTCTGATCCTAAGTGTCGCCTGTTTGGTAAGACCGCACCCACTGGTGCTCCACCCCGGCAAGTAGCTAGTGTTAACTTTGGGGAGGAGGTAGCCGTCCAGGAGGGTGGGGGTCCCGGGCAGATGACCCTAGTCTCGCTAGGAGACAGTGAGATGGTCCCTGTAACCTACCTGCCCTCTAACACTAAGAAATATGGGCAAGTGGTGACCATCAATGGAAAGAAGGTTGAGGCTCTTAGAGATACAGGAGCCAGCGTGACCTCGGTGAGGCAACACCTGGTGTCTCAAGAGCAAATTGTACCCAATGCCTACTGTAGGGTTGTCAATGCTGACAACGTAGAGAGTCGTTGTCCAATGGCTCAAGTTCCCTTTGAGTGGGGGGAGGTCTCTGGTACTCTACAAGTCGCTGTGAGAACTGACATGCCTGTAGATTGTCTGCTAGGGAACGACCTGGAGAGCTCCCCTTGGGAAAAGGTGGAGAAGACCACGCATCTGAGGATGGTGGGTCTACCCGACTGGGCGTGCGTGACCACCCGGTCCATGGCAGCCAGTAGGGGTGTTGAGAGGGTCCTGGAGCCTGAGGGAGAGGTCCAGGAACCGGCCTTAGGGAGAAGGCGCAGGAGGCGCGGGAAACCGGCCCCCGAAGTTCCCACGGCCCAGGAGGAAGTAGACCCTGAGGGGGATACTCTGGAGCCTACCGGGGAACAGATTGCCGAACTGGGAGATCTGCCTGAGCTGACCCATTGGCAGCAAGAAGGAGGTCCCTCCAGGGAGGAATTCTGCAGGGAGCAGAAAGAATGCCCTTCTCTCGTGGGTATGCGGCAACAGGCTGCAGACCAGGCCAATGGTGTTCAGGCCAAAACACACTACGTGTACTGGGAGAGTGACCTCCTGTATTCCGAGCCTAAGGCTGCTGAACCTGGGTCAGCCCGTGTGCTGGTGGTACCCCAGAAGTTCAGAACCTTCCTACTGGGGCTGGCTCACGATGTGCCGTTAGCAGGACATTTGGGGATGGACAAGACCTATGACAGGCTTGTCACCCACTTTTACTGGCCCCAAATGCATAAGAATTCAGATTCCTACTGCAGAACCTGTCAGACTTGCCAGGCATGTGGTAAGAGCGGAGGGAAGCACAAGGCTCCTCTGCAACCTTTCCCTGTGGTCGGTACGCCATTCCAACGAGTGGGTATTGATATTGTGGGGCCTCTGGACCCCAAGACAGCCCTGGGCAACAGGTTCATCCTGGTCTTGGTGGACCATGCCACCCGGTACCCTGAAGCCATCCCTCTGAGGACAGTGACGGCCCCCGTGGTGGGACGGGCACTGATGGGAATTTTCTCCCGAGTGGGATTCCCTCTAGAGGTGGTGAGCGACAGGGGGACCAATTTCATATCCACATATATGAAATCCCTGTGGAAGGAGTGTGGGGTAACTTACAAGTTCACCACTCCTTACCATCCCCAAGGAAATGGGTTGGTTGAGAGATTCAACCGAACCCTCAAAGGCATGATCATGGGCCTGGACGGTCCAATGAGGCGTAAGTGGGACGTCCTCTTGCCATGCCTGCTCTTCGCTTACCGAGAGGTGCCACAGAAGTCTCTAGGATTCAGCCCCTTTGAGCTTCTGTATGGTCACCCGGTAAGAGGACCTCTGAGTTTGGTGAAGGAAGGCTGGGAGCAATCTCCCAGGAAACCTCCCCAGAATGTATATAGTTACATGCTGGCCTTCCGAAACCAGACTCGGCGTTTCAGGCAACTTGCTGAGGCAAATCTGGAAGCCAGCCAGGAGGAGATGAAGCGGTGGTACGACCGGAATGCCACTGTGGTAGAGCTTCAACCTGGACAAAAGGTGTGGGTCTTGGCCCCAGTGGAGCCGTGTGCACTTCAGGATAAGTGGACAGGTCCATTTGAGGTTGTGGAGCGCAAAAGTCCTATCACCTACTTGGTGGACATGCAGACTCCCAGGAACCCTTTGAGGGTCCTACATGTTAACCGCCTTAAGCCCCACTTAGAGAGGACCGAAGTGGGCATGCTGCTGGCCACTGATGATGGAATGGAAGAGGAGACCGAGCCTCTTCCTGACCTCTTAGTGGCCTCTGAGAAAGATGGGTCAGTGGATGGAGTTAACCTCTCACCCACCCTGACGCCCGAACAACAGGAAGACTGCCGCCACTTGCTGGGACAGTTTCCCGACCGATTCTCCCTGGTTCCTGGTGTCACAGATTGGTGCGTCCATGATGTGGACACAGGAGACAGCTTACCTGTGAAGCACAAGGCTTACAGGGTAACTGACAGGGTCAGAGCTTGCATCAAGGAGGAGGTCTCCAAAATGCTTGCGCTAGGGGTGGTTGAGTCCTCTAGCAGTCCTTGGTCCAGCCCCGTGGTCTTGGTCCCCAAAGCTGCTGCGCCGGGAGCCACACCGGAACTCCGGTTCTGTGTGGACTACAGAGGACTCAATTCAGTCACGAAGACTGACGTGCACCCCATCCCCAGAGCTGATGAGCTCATTGATCGGCTGGGGGCTGCCCGGTTCCTCAGTACGTTTGATCTAACGTCTGGGTACTGGCAGATCGCCTTGACCGATGGGGCCAAAGAGAGGTCAGCATTCTCTACACCAGATGGGCACTTCCAGTTCCGAGTCATGCCATTTGGGATGAAGAATGCCCCTGCCACCTTTCAGAGGTTGGTCAACCAGGTACTGGTTGGGCTGGATGCGTTCAGTGCCGCCTACCTGGATGACATCGCAGTGTTCAGTGCCACCTGGCCTGAACACCTGCGCCACCTCTGGGAAGTGTTGATGGCGCTGCGCCGAGCAGGCCTCACGATCAAGGCAAGCAAGTGCCAGATCGGGCAGGGTTCCGTGGTGTACTTGGGACACCAAGTGGGGAGTGGCAAGGTGGCACCCTTGCAACCCAAAATTGAAACCATCCTGGCTTGGGAACCCCCCAAGACGCAGACCGCAGTGAGGGCCTTCCTGGGGCTCACTGGGTACTACAGGAGGTTTGTCAAGGGCTATGGAACGATCGTTGCCCCCTTGACAGAGCTGACTTCGAAGAAGCAGCCCAGGAACGTGATTTGGACTGACACCTGTCAGAAAGCTTTCGACACCCTGAAGACTGCCATGTGCACGGCGCCCGTGCTCTTGGCCCCTGACTTCTCCAAGGAATTCCTAGTGCAGACAGACGCTTCAGAGCATGGTGTAGGGGCTGTTCTTTCACAGATGACTGAGGAGGGCTGGGACCAACCCGTAGCCTTCATCAGTAGGAGGTTACTTCCACGGGAAAGTAGGTGGAGTGCAATTGAGCGAGAAGCATTTGCTGTGGTCTGGGCGCTGAAGAAGCTAAGACCCTACTTGTTTGGGTCTCACTTCCGGGTTCAGACGGACCACAGGCCCCTCAGATGGTTGATGCAAATGAGGGGTGAAAACCCGAAGCTGTTGAGGTGGTCCATCTCCCTACAGGGTATGGACTTTACGGTGGAACACCGTCCTGGTACAGATCACGCCAACGCTGACGGTCTGTCCAGGTATTTCCGCCTTAGTGACGAGGAACCCCCTGGGCAAGGGTAGTTCTCCCCACATTTCAGCTGGAGGGGACACGTGTTAGACCTGGCACCTTGGCGTGAGTTTCCCTTCCACTTTTTGATGGTGTGCCTCGACTGTTTTGCTGGTGTTGTCCGCTCAGGGCACTGCGCCACGGCTAATCCGTGCCGCAGTGCAAGTGCTCCCGAAGTAAAAGTGTACCTGTAATTGATGTCCATGATTGGTTTATTGGATTCACTGTCAGTCCCCAGTAAAGTGCACCAGGGGTGCCAGGGCTTGTGAATGCCGATGCTGCTGGTGGGCTTGCAGCGCTGGTTGCGCCACCCACGGAAGCGGCCTTGTAAAGTGTGTCTAGGGTCTGCCACCGCAGACCCTGTGCGCGGTCCGGGACCGTCGCGCTGACTGCGCAAGTGCCCCCACTTGCCAGTCCCTAAACCTTCCCTTACTTACATATTAGCCACCCCTCTGGTAGGCCCAAGGGCAGGGTGCATTGTAGGCATAAGGTAGGACATGCCCTGATGTGTGTGGCATGTCTTAGTAGTGAATTACAGCCCTTGTCGTTTTTCACTATTGAAGGCTACCTGCTCTCCATAGGCCAGAATGGGCTGCTGGGATCACGCCAACGCTGTGACCCCAGTGGACTCAGAGAGCATGGTAGAGTGTCAAGTTTGGTATGCCTGAACTCAGAATAATAAAATACTTCTTGTAGTCAAGTTTATTTTAATATCCTGGGTTTGTAAATACTACTTTTAGAAAGTTAGTATTTACTGACCTGACCATCTCAGTCCGCCTCTGCTGTGTGTGTGTGTTCTGCCTAGCAGCAGTAAGGAGCAGGGTGGGGGGATCCCCAGAGACAGGTTGGCTGCCAGGTGGTGGGTAGAGAGATTACACCTGGATGGGTGGGAGGAGTACACCTTGACTCTTGAATAGACCTGTGCTCTGCCACCACAAAACCGGCGCCACCCCCTGTGGGGCGGCTGATGTCTCTGCCCTGCTGCTGAAAGGAAAGAGCAGAGTCACCATAACAAAGTGCTCCAGAACTGGACTGAGCCAGGCCTAGGCCCCCTGGCGCTAAAGAACAAAAGAATCATGGTATAAAAGTAGGAGCCTGGCTCCTAAGAAATCAGAATCCTGTTTACCACAAAGAACCTCTGCCCGACTAGAAGGAGAAGGAGACGCTGGAGGAGCTGGCCTGCTGCCTGCCTTGCTGAGAAAGGAGAGGAGGAGACTACTGAAAAGACTTTGCTACTTTGTGCTTGAACATTCTCCAAGGGCTTGATCTGAGCTTGCCCCCTGAACTGAACCCCAGGACCAGTGGGTTCTCTGTGCTTCTTGCTCGTCCTCCAATTCGAGCCGTGTGTGCATCCCGCTGGAAAAGAGACTGCGCCCCTCATCGCCCCTCCTAGGGCCGTGACACTCAGAAGCTCGCCTGCCGCAATCCCGTGAGAGCCCCGCTCCGTCCGGAGCCGCTCTCTGTCCCCGGGCCAGGCCGCCTGCACCCCTGTCACCGCCTGCCATTGGAGTGCGTCGAGTGCGCTATCACCCCTCCTGCCGGAAGCCGTCCGACGACTGTGATCTACGCCGGGTCGTCCAGCTGCACTGACTGTGCCCTGTGACCCCGCTTCGCTATCCCCGGACATCTCAGGCCGCGCCGCCCCCGCTGTGGAGACCCTCCTGCGCCGCCGTGCCAAAGGGTCGCGGGCCGCGCCTGCCTACTTGCCCACACCTGCTGATTGAGGACCCAAGAACACTTCCCGAAGTTGAGAGTCGCACCGACCTGTGCCGACTCTCCTAATCACGAAAGAAGTCCAGTATCGGGCTCGGGGCCCGCGACGCCTTATTTCCCCGTTCGCAGGAACCGATCTCTGTGAGTACTGGAACTACAAGTAAAGAGACTACGAACTATCCATTTGAAACTACGAACCAAGAACATTTGCCTGCTGTATAACCTGGTGGCATAGCGAAAACGTTATTGGTCTTGTGATAAGTCTGCTGAGATATATATACCTTATTTTTACATAAAGAATCGTATTTTTATATATATCCAAGTCTGGTGTCCGTTT
Source organism: Triturus cristatus (assembly GCF_964204655.1). Lineage (NCBI taxonomy): Eukaryota > Metazoa > Chordata > Amphibia > Caudata > Salamandridae > Triturus > Triturus cristatus. Next base: position 801,956,719 of record NC_140591.1, read on the forward strand.
CTGGGGGGATTGATGTATTTACTGTGTGTACGATTGTAAGTGCTTAACCAACAACGCCTGAGGAATCGCCTTGGCTGCTCACGCCACGCACCTAGAGGGTGAGCAAGGGTCATTCGCGAGGGGTTATCCTGCGCCCTGACGTGGAGGAGAGGGTTCCTGCTTGACACAAGGGCAACCTTGCGCCAACCAGAGATCCCCGACTCTAACATGCATCCTGCCCCAGAATTATTAGGGCTGTATGCTCTTCTTCTAACTTGGCCAGTTCTCTTGGTAGTCGTTAGTTCTCTAGCTGCTGCACTTTCCTTTTGCGTGGTACAAAGCTAACTGTCTCCCCTCTTAGAGCGGCTTTGAAGGTACTTCAAACTATGTTGCGACTGGCGCTATATCTATTAATGTAAAAAAATTCCTGAGCCCATTTCTTAATGTATTCTAGATAGGTCTTATTAACCAAGAGCTTCTTATTGAATGTCCATTTATTGTATCTTTTCTAGACGTATCTGCATCAATATCAAATATTAGCGGATTATGACCTGAAATCAATTTCAGGAGTTTTGTAATCCCTACTTTGTTAACAAGACTTGCTGATGTAAGAAAATAATCTAGTTTGGTGTACAAGGGTAATAGGCATTACCCTTGTACACCACAAGGGTAAAGAGTAATAGGTATACCCTGGATTATTGGGTTTTTTGCTCCCTATATATCGATCAAGTCATGGCTTTACATAAGGGATGCAAAAACAACAGTTGATGGACAGAATGCAGAACAATATCATACATTCACCCCAGTACAGATATCTGGGCCTAAATCAATCGTTTTTTTGCTCACCATGCCATTCCAGTTTGAACCCAGCCATATGCAAATCAGTCCTGACCCTGTGCCTCACGGGAACACTCCATCCCGAACTGCCAAGCCAGGCTCTCCCTGGACTGGAAACAAGCATCCTAGGACCAGTTTTGGGGTTTCACCCCTCTTCAGCCAGGAAGCTTGATTCCAGTGGCATGGAGAGCACGGGACCCACGTCTGGGCATACCCATCCCACTCGGGGTGACAAATGCAAAAACAACAGTTAATGGACAGAATGCAGAACAATGTCATACATTCACCCCAGTACAGAGATCTGGGCCTAAATCCATCGTTATTTTGCTCACCATGCCATTCCAGTTTGAACCCAGCCATATGCAAATCAGTCCTGACCCTGTGCCTCACGGGAACAGTCCAGCCCGAACTGCCAAGCCAGGCCCACCCTGGACTGGAAACAAGCATCCTAGGACCAGTTTCGGGGTTTCACTCCTCTTCAGCCAGGATAGCTTGATTCCAGTGGCATGGAGAGCACGGGACCCATGTCTGGGCATACCCATCCCACTCAGGGTGACAAATGCAAAAACAACAGTTGATGGACAGAATGCAGAACAGTGTCATACATTCACCCCAGTACAGAGATCTGGGCCTACATCCATAGCTTTTTGCTCACCATGCCATTCCAGTTTGAACCCAGCCATATGCAAATCAGTCTTGACACAGTGCCTCATGGGAACGGTCCAGCCCGAACTGCCAAGCCAGGCCCTCTCTGGACTGGAAACAAGCATCCTAGGACCGGTTTCGGGGTTCACCCCTCTTTAGCCAGGATAGCTTGATTCCAGTGGCATGGAGAGCACGGACCCATGTCTGGGCATACCCATCCCACTCGGGGTGACAAATGCAAAAACAACAGTTGATGGACAGAATGCAGAACAACCCAGATCTCTTGACTGGGGAGGAATGTTTTGATTTGTTCTGCATTACGTCCATCAATTGTGTGTCTTTTGCTTTCTCGCCCTAAGTGCACCAGGTATCCCCAGACGTGGGTCCTGGGCTCACTGTGCCACTGGAATCAAGCTATCCTGGCTGAAGAGGGTTTAAACCCCGAAACCGGTCCTAGGATGCTTGTTTCCGGTCCAGGGAGGACCTGGCTTGGCAGTTCGGGCTGGACTGTTCCCATGAGGTACAGGGTCAAGACTGATTTGCATATGGCCAGGTCTAAACTGGGGTGGTATGGTGAGCAAAAGAATGATGGATTTCACCCAGATCTCTTGACTGGGGATGAATGTTTTGATTTGTTCTGCATTCCGTCCATCAATTGTGTGTCTTTTCTTTTCATAAGGGATGTCAATCCTCTATATACTCTAAGTTTTCGCCCCAGATATCCTTGATTTCTCCCCAATTCAACTGATATATTAAAATCCCCATAGACAATTAAAGGACTGGGCCACGTTGCCAGCTCTATCTCTACATCCGAAAACATTTGTGGATCGTCTTGATTCGAGCCATATATTGCACATATGGTAAAGCCTATCTCAAGCTCAACTATTGCCCACTGCCTAAGTGCATCTTTTGCTTAATGCTTGGCTTCCCCCATAGCAACCTTTGCAAAAATTGCAACCCCTCGAATATTAGAGGCCTGAGATGTACAGGCCAACAAATTGTACCCTCCCATACTCATCAGGTTCCTTTTCCCCCAAGGGATATGCGTTTCTTGTACACATATGATATCCAAAATGTTTAGCCTGGCAAATTCGGCCATCCTTTGTATTTTATTCCGGTCATTTAACTCACCCACATTTACTGTACATATATTTATTCTACCCATTTGTCTTTCTCTTTAAACTAGGGGTGGGCGGAATTTGCGTAATCGCGTTACGCAAATCTCCGCGAAACGGTAAAAAATCTCCGCGAACATGCAGAAATTCCGCGAACACGCAGAATTGCTTGTTCGCGATGCTTTTTTCCTGTTCACAGTTGCTGTTTGCGTGCTCGGGGAGAAATAGCTCGCGAACACGCATTTTGAGAACGCGAACAAGAAAAAATTTCGCGAAGTCGCGGAAAGCAGAATTTTAGGCAATTTCGCGTTCTCCGCGGAACACGAAATTCCGCAAGCGGAACGGAATTTACCGCCCAGGCCTACTTTAAACCAGCCTGATATATCTTCATTGCCTTAGCTACTTTAAACCACACACGACACAGTGTTCCTTCAGTAACCTTGTATTAATCTCTGGGTATATATTGTTTTAGCTTTTCCCCCACCAGCACCACCACCCTCCTTTGCCCCCCATCTCCCTGCCTCCCCACAACCCCGCCCACCCCCTCTTCCCCACCACCATCCTTGTGAAGCACTCAGACCTAGGTCTGTACGTGTGATGAGCATAGCACACTTGACCCGGGGCTGTAAATTAAACAACGGTATTCATTTACTTCCCTATGATATTACTTCAAAAGATTACTTCGCTATATATCTATTGAAAGTCATTTTTATAATATATTTAACTAATTTATATAGATTACATCCTCGCCCCCACTTTTTTTGGGGGGTCAGTGATCCTAAACATTCAAAATTCAGTCTCGGTTGTCTTTAACAGCAGTACTTTAAGCCTATTAATCATGCCCCCAGACTACTACAATGCTTTCATTTGGGTTTATTTATCCAGCCCATTCAGGAATTCTTTTGCCTTAACTGCAGAGGAGAAGAACCGCATTTGACCCTCCCAGATCACCTTCAACTGTGCTGGCTTAACCAAGTAAACCTGTGCATTTTTCTCATGAAATGGCTTGATCATTTGTCTCAGTCTCCATCGTCTCTCCACCGTAGCATGGCAAAAGTCAGGGCGCACAAAAAAGGACACCCCTCCACTGGACCTTTTTGATTCGGGCCTGGCTTTTTCTGATATCGATTGACGAAGCAAAATGTTTCTAAAATAAACAAGAATAGTCCGGGGCCTTACATCTTCTTTTAAAGGGTGTCTCATCTTGAAGGGGGTACGGTGAGCTTGCTGTATCTCATGTGACCAGTTCCATTCAGCTAGTTCAGGAAAAGTGACCTTTAACATCTCTACTATGTATGCACGGGTATCGGACCCTTCCACACCTTCCGGAACCCCAAGTACAAGCACATTACTCCTTCTCTGTCGATTTTCATGATCCTCCAGCTTCCACTGTATGTCTTTTAGCTGAGCTTCATGTGCTTCCATCTGTACCTGCGTTGCTGTGAGGCCTGCTTCTGCTGTAACAATCCTGGTCTCCAGATCTGATATTCGTTCCCCGATGGTATTACACGACTTGGTTAATTTCCTGACCAACCCCTGCACCTTGCGCAGAGCAGACTGAGCCTTTCGACTGTCCTGGCGTGTCTCTTCTCTATGCAACAGGATCACCTGATAGATAGCCTCCAAAGTTGGGGGATCTGGGTGGATGAGGGCTATGTTCTCCCCGAGCAAGGAGCCTGCCAATTGAGTCACCGAAGTATAATCCCACTTAAGATCTTTACCAACCAACCGTTGTGCAGCAGATTTTGTCCTTACATTCCGAGCAGTTAGGACTTAGGCTCCATCACTTTCTTCTGGATCTGTCTCAATATTGCTAAGATCGGAGGAGGATCCAAGGCCGTCCTCGGACCATTTCGCCCCCTCTGAAACTGAGAAAAAACAGTCACTAGGTTCTTTCTCCAAATCTCCTTTATTTCTTTTCTCAGCTCCCATGTCGCCTTGCTCTTCTTGCTGACAATCCAGGGATTTTGTCCCCGAGCGAGTATCCATCCCCTTCCTTATTTTCTATCCATTAATGTTGCTGCATAATTGTACAGGTTTGTTACATATTGCTAAGAGGGCATCTTTTCCCTGATCCGGGGGCATTGCAGCATTACTTTTGGGGAGGGTCTCAGTGTTCTCTCCCACTCCATCTTGCCCAGTAGAGTCCCCACTTGCCGTTGTCCTGACAGGGGCTATGGCCTCACAAGCTACCCTCCCAGCCTACACATGGTCAGTCAGAGTCAATGTTGGTGCTTTTGTAATTAGCGCATTTGGTTCAGCCAGCCTACCTTCAAGAAGCAGTGTATCTGGGGGCTCCAATACCGATTGACCCTGGGTGTCTGTTTGCCCCGGGCGCTCCTCCCGTTTCTGTTCCATTCGTGGTTTGGTGTGTCCTCTCCGGTCTGCCTTGGCTCCCAGCTGCTGTTCCTGACCTTTCTGTAGCAGGTCAATCACCGAGGAGCCGGCAGGACGAACTTTCCCCATTGTTCCGCCCCTTCCTCTCTTCTCAGAGGTTGCTCGTCATTTCGAGGCTGCATACGCCACCCGCGCCCGGGCTCCAACTCCACTGGGCTTTCCAAATCCAGCTCTGTCGTCAATCTGCTCCACACCTGCCGGGCCCCTCCCGTCTTGGAGGCACCGCCAGTGTCTGCGTTCTTTGCCCCCATCACCTCAAGGAGTCGACTCAGCCCACAGCAGTCCAGACAAGGTGAGTGTGCGGCTGAGGCTTGCCTCAGGAAATGTAGCCCTAGCCTGGCCCAGTCCGCCCACACACAGCAGTGGCAGGAGTCAGTTCCGCGCCTGGGAGGCATCAATTGAGTGTATTCCACTTTAAATTATTCCGATATACGGGCACAGGGGATTCCCAGTCACATCTTTAGCCCTTCGGTCAGTGTGCTGCTATCGGTCACCTAAGCAGCCGCCATCTTGCTTCCTCTTTGACCCAGACCTCTGTCCTAGGGGTGAATGTTTGACATCGTTCAGCATTCTGTCCATCAATTGTTTTTTTTTACAATCTGCGCACCCCTGGCAGAATGTCTTTGACGTAACTCAGTTGGGCTGTTACTAGTCATAGTTCAATGCAGTAGTCTATAATGTCTGACAATGTGTTAACCACCTCCCTCCAAAATGCCTGGAATGCTCGATAATTTCAAGCCAAGTGTATAAAGTTTGCATGTTCTTGATCACTCCAGTAGTGGCATCTGGAGGCCTATATCTTAGAGCGTTTAGCAGGAATTGAGTAGGCAGTGTGAAGAAATTTAAAATGGAACAGCTTGTGGAGGTTTTGCAATTAGACTATTTTGGTTTGTGTACAACAATATCGCCACTGAACCTTTTTAATAGTTATTTCTATGTCTCCATCCTATGAACGTCTGGCACGGTCAGTGTGTTGTGTTTTAACTGAGGCGCAAGTTGTATGTAGCAGAGAGATCCAATGGCTTGTATGTATAAGGGCGGTTAGTGAAGTAAAGTCTTCTAGTTCTTCTGCAAACCCAGGGAGATGTTCTCTAATGTACAAGAACAGATCAAGTGGGGTTGTCCTGTGGACTGACATAATGTGTTCTACAGACATGAATTTCCCCTGGTCATATATGGTATCAAGTTCACGTACCCTCCCACCTTTTCAGGGTGCTGTGCACCAGTTTTGCTTTGGTCAAAGGCAGGAGTGGGTGCTGTGATATCAGGAGTGCTGGTGAGTAGAGAAATGGTTATCCCAGGCGCCGGGCCAGCCCTGTCAATGTCCAGCAGGTTGTGGTGATAGTCTTTATCTGTAGGTATGCCCTTTGGCAATAAAAACTCAAATGGTATATTATCCATGATTGGGTTTAAGATAAGGCAGTTTAGCGTATGCGTGGTACCAGTACCTGACAAAGTGGGCCCGAGCCACCAGATAGTACAGTTGATAGTCGGGAACTTCCAACCCCCTTTCTCGTAAGATAGTGTGAGAATGTCCCATTTGATCCTGGATTGTTTGTCTGCTCACACTAATTTAAGCAGTGTGCTCCTTAGAGTGTGGAAACAATGTTGTGTAAGTGGGATAGGTATGTTCATGAAAAGAAGGATCCCCATTATTAAAATTGCGACTCTACTAGCAAGGGACAAAGGAAGGTTAATCCAAAAATCTATCTGGGTCTGTAGGCGGTCCATGGCTGTCCCACAATTGAAGTGAAGGGTTGTCTCTCTATCTAAATGGAGTGTGACGCCCAAGTACTTCACTGAGTCAGTCATCCATTGCATAGGTAATTCCAGATCTGCCTGGAGTGTGGACTCTTTGAGGGGAAAAAGCTCACACATGGACCAGTTAATGGTTTAGCCAGAAAATCTGTCAATTCGATGCGAACACTGTATCATAGCCTGTTAGCTTGTATGGGAGGGTTGTCAGAAATATTCTTTATCAAGAGAGGGACAAGGCAAGAATGTCATGTAACTCCCAGGTTTGGGCCCTATATCTCTAGCCTTATATTCAGGTACTCAATACTCTATCTACTACAAACTCTTTAAACACACATAGACTATAAATTGAATTATTGGCATACACCGATCATAAAGCAATTGTATCTTCAGATCCTTCTAAAGCCTTAGCACTTATCAAACAGGCAGCAATACAGTATGGGTGGGTATCGGGGTACAAGTAAGATGCAGATAAAACTCAAATTCTGAGTAATGTACTTGCAGACAGCCCAGATACACACTTTGTGGCATTTGCTATTTATTTGGTTGTCTAAGCTTCTACTTTCATAGAGGAGATTATCCAACTAAGCTATTTAAAAAGTCTCTGGAGTTTATGAAAAATGGGATAGACTCTGCTTATGACTTCTGGGCCAATGTAATATCATTAAAAGTATTATCCTCCCCTGTGAATTTATATACTTTTTAATCAATTCCCCCTTTTTTCCAAAAACATATTTCAAAAGAGATGAGCCTAGTTGACAATGCTTTATCTGCCAGTATAAAAAAGCTTGGTGTGTCATTTGCTGTCTCTAGCTTCCCCATAATAAAAGGGGAATGACACTTCAATCACAGGGGCTGTACTTCATTGCTGCCTTTCTATCTAGGCCACAGATCTTCAAAAATGTTGCTGAGCCCCCCCAGCAAAATGTTTTGAAACTGGGCCTCCCTCGAAAACTTTATGGAAAGGATTGGGGAATTGTAAGATACAGGGCACAGGGGGTGGGACAGTTGAGATAATATCAAAGGTACCTTTTCTATAGCCCATAGTCCATATTAAATGTGAGCTTTATTTAAGAACAAATGCATCAAACAAAAACAAAACTGTCCACAAAACACCTCTATGAAACTTTCCAAATCTTTTCTCTGGGTATATCAGTGAAATGATATCTGATGGTGAATTAGTTTTTCCAAACACTTGTAAATTTGGAATATCACAAAATTTGGGAGCTAGTGCAGTCACCTCGATGTTATTTTCCTGAGGGTATATACGAAGGTAGGGAAAATTCAGAAAACAACTAACAATGTGGGAACTGATATTTTAAGCAATGACTTCTGCAAACCTCACTGGTACAATAGCATGCAGTAGGCTTGATTTTTGTCACACAAAAATAAAAACAGACACTTCATTTCAAAGAAACAGACATACGAAACTGAACACCCCATTCTACTTGAAAGACTAGGCCTTCACCTTACTTAGTTCAATATGGCCCCCCTCAGTCTCAAAGGGCCAGGCACCAACACTCTCCCTCCCAAGTCCTGCCTGATCCTTCCTTAATATTGGTGACTCTTTTTATATTTTAAAAGTTTTGCCTTAACACAACATTAATTCATAAACTCGCAAATGTTATTTGAAGAGAAAACATGAGCATTTACATTTAGATTTGACGTAGCTGATGTAGGCTGCATTTTAAAAGGGCCAACACTGATTGCAAACTTGCTTTGTAACACATGAACATTTTTAATTCCGGGTAAATTTGGAGTCCCAATACTGAAATGCATTGTTCTTTTCTTTCCCAAGAGAAGACATTTTTTTTTTATATTGCAAGAATCATGGAATATTCTAATGAGTAGCACACTCACAAAGACACCTGCAGAGTGCAAGTTGGTCCCTGTGTTTCATTTTCTACATATAGTGTAAGTTTGAACGACTCAGGCAGAAGTTGTATTGTGAGGAGTCCTGAGAGATAAAGAAGCATATATATAATCATCTTGCTTAAACCTGACTGGAAAGTCCCATTAGAAAACTGTATATAGGTGTGTAGCTTGTTAAAATTGTGAGATTTAAGTTAGTACACTATAGATTATTGGGCAGACTGTTTTGTGATGCAGCTTAGAGCAAAGTAGAAGAATTAGAGCACTCTCTTAATGAAGGAACTGACTTTTCTTTGCCCTTCCCTTTGACATAAATCTATGCTGGTTTGTCCTCTGATAAGATAAGATAAGACTTTGATTGAATTTTGGATTGCATAATAATTGAGCATAAGCATATTGATCATTAAGGAATACTAATCTGATTTTTGATTTCTGTAAACCTTTATGCTTTAATAAACCTTTACGGTTTGGAAACATAATATGTCTCTGTCTTTCTTAAGCAGCCTGATATGCTTCACTTTTATTGAATGTAATATTTTGTTGGCCAAGCTCAGTATTGAACTTAATATCATCTGATAGTGCTTTATGGACCCCCAAATTTTCACAAAGAGAAGCCCTAACAATAACAATAGAAGATGGCAGTGGGGGCCAGCATGGATCAGGGGTGATGAGCGCGGGGCAAGGGCAGGGAATGGAATGTCAAAAAAATTTAAAAATGCAGGAACAAATAAAATTCTAATAACATTCAGTTATTATAATTTTATTTTCCCTTTAGTTCCACTGCTTAAGAGCAGTGGTGCGATGCTCCTCTGCCTTAGCGCAGGAGCCCCCACTGAAAGATGGACGAGGGACTATGAAAATATTGGGAGGCGAGTGGTAGTTTTCCAGAAACCTGATAAAATAAAGAAACATAAATATAACCTTTCTTAAAAGTTGTGTGTGCCTACAGAGCCTTTTCCACTGATGTGGCCGGGTGCTCTTTACATCCCTAGTCTCTTGACTCCCTCAACTGGCACATAGCAGCCACCTAGTGATTGGGGCGTTGCACTCTCTGTTGAATTTGTTTGTTGTGAAACTTTGCACTGGCAAACAGAAAATCTTTACTACCTGTCAAAACATCTAAGGATCCCTGTGCTTCCTCTCTGCTGATTCAGCTAGTTGAATGCTCAAGGTGTAACTTGGACTGAGCCATCAATGGCAATGAACCATGGCTACTACTGAGAGAAAATGTTAGAGGTTGATTGCTGGTAAAACTGTTAAGTGAACTGATCATTTGTTATTGAATAGCAAAGGATAATTCAAATTGGCATGGCCCTGTATAAATGGTTAGATTGGTTTGATATTATTTAAGCTGGCATTATCATTGAGTTTGTGAAGTAAATTTATTTTGAAGCAGGACTATCTCACAGATTATTCTTCATCATTTTATAGCTGCTTTAGGAATGTACTGAATCAGAGGTGTTTTAAAAATGTATTATTTTGACTTTTGGAAATTACTATTTTGTATGTAACCCGCCATGGGTTCTGGCACATTAAGCAAACCAAGAATCACCACGATATTGTGCTTGAACCAGTCTGTCATGGACAAATGTTAGGCAAAATAGTTTAATGTAACATTTTGAGACATTTTGCAAATTTTATATACTGTGAAATTTGCAAATTCACACACAAAATTACAATTTTGCACAGGGCTAATTACAAGCTTTCTGCTCCAAATGCCATGGAATCAGGAGAGTATTTTAGTACCCAAGTTCTACAAAGTATACATTCTTGTGGGAGAATTGTGAAGCTCCACAGATGCAGACTGAAAAAGCTGCAGATAGGCGAGCAGTGTATTCCATCTCGCATGTCCTCGAAATATTTTCTGGAGATCTCAGAGTGGACCCAGTTTCAATCCTTTTAATTTATCAAGGTACAGATTTTTGAAGTAGGCTTTGAGTCTTAATGCGTATCTAGCATATAAAATATCTCAACTGTGCACAGTTTTTAGTAGCTCAAGCAACAATTTACAATTGCCAGTGGTGGAGAAATGTCTGAAAGAAGGGGTGGATCATGGCTAGAGCATTTAAGTCATGTAAGTTAGGAAGGTAGCATATTATCTCAGTGCTTGCCAGGGAGAGGGAGATGGAACATGGCAAAAGGTTTAGAGGCTGCATACACTGACTATATTTTAGTGGTGACTTATAAGCATCCTTACTTAGGTTGCAGGAAATAATTACCATTGTGATTTCACCATGGTGATGGCATGGGTAAATTCATATGTATTAGCATTGTGTGCAAATGTGCAATTTAAACATCTTGGAAATTATTAAGACTAGTCAAATAAATATCAGAATCCCATCTCTCATCTTCATATTTGTCTGGCAGATATGGGAACTACAGTGGGACTGAGTAGGACATCGCTACAGTGGTTGTGGCTCTTATTTTGAAAAATTGACATTGGATATATAGCCAGGTGAGTGTCTGCTCATGTCTCCTGCCTGAAGGAGATCAGCTAGCATTGATCCAGGTGTGGATTATGCACAGAAGTAGTTATGAAAGCGCCAGTGCCCTAACAAGGGAGCCATGGGCCCTAATGCAAGGAAGGAAACAGACTTCCCCCTCCGTTGGGTAATAAAAGGCAAGTATAATTGTACTGAGGGCCATCTCCCAAAATGATAGGATCAGGTATCATTGTACCTGCTGCCCCTGTGATAGCAACACTCCTGCTTTCCCAATTTTACCTTCTTGTCTTCCAATTCAGACTCTAATTTATGCTCTGTCCTTCACAAATCTTGTCCAAAAACTTGTCCTATCTTTTCTTATCTCACTGTGTTTCTCAGTTCGTCCCTCTCTCACTTTGACTCTCATGCACTGTTTTCTTGCCTCTTCACTGTCTGCTTCCTCCATCTACTGGACTCATGACAGAACAACGAGGTAAACAAGATTGTTTGAGACAAATATTGCTTACCAAAATATTGCTTACCAAAATATCGTATCTCTTTACCTAAAATGGGTAAGTTAAAAAAATACCGGAAAAGAAAATACCATTGACACTCATATCGTCAAAAAAGATAAAAAATAAAAAGAATTTCGATTTTTTAATATAAAGTTTAAAACAGTAAATGCAAATGTTACATTTTTTAATATATAAATGTATTATAATGGAAATTAAATAACTTCCACTAATATGTAATACTATAAATAAACCTAATTAAACACACAACCACATATATATTCACTGAAAAAAACATAGGTTTCAGGGGCGTTATAGTTAGCTGGACTTTTCACTCGTACAAAACCATTGAAATTCCCCCGTTATAGTTAGTTCAGCTAACTATAACTCGCGCGCCCGCAATGCACTGCTGATGATGTCACATATTACATCACTCATGACATGGTCAGTGACATCACTCATGACATCACTGATGACATCATCCATGTGATAGAGTGGCAGACCTCCTCTCCCCCTAATATAGCCTTTGATACACACATTCAAAAATAGAAACTAACATTTTCAAAACAATGGACATACCAATATCAGTTACATCAACCTATTCAGTAATTCTAAGATCCACATACACATTCACTCATTCACCAACAGTCCTATACAGTCACTCATACATGTACTCACTCATCATATGTACTCATACACCTATACATCCTGTTACACAACGCCACTCATCCATAGAGTTACTCACACACATAGTCACTCATGCTAATAAAGAATCAAACATCCATTTACTTGCATATACAGTTATACACACACCACCAAACTTACTTCTACAGAAACTTACACATACTTAGTCTTTTAAACAATCACTTATAGAAACACATTCTTATTCATACAGGAACTCTTTCAATCTCTCACTCTCACATATACTCACTTATATACACCAATATAGTCACATATACTAGTTTAAAACCTATGTAGTTACTCATAAAGACACTATTGAGACTGTCATTCACCCACTAACACACCCATGCACACACTCATCCACCCATACAGTCCTGCACACATGCTGTCTTCAACACATACAAACAGTGAGTCACTCATTCATGCACCTATGCACTATGTAATACCCCCCACGAACCATACAGACACTCAGACACTCATACTGATACTCAAAAAACCAACTAATAACCTATATAGACACTCATGTAGCTACTCACCAACCCATGCAGCCACTTATACACAAAGTGAGAGACTGATAAAGATATTTACATATTTAAACATTACTCACTAAGCCATGTATTCACTAAGACACACTTAATCAGTCAGTTATACAATCAATTTTTCAAAAACAAACAATCCATTTAGACACTTATATACCCATTTATTCTTCCATCGACCTTGAGATATACATATATAAAACATATGTAATTTTCTGAAAAACACACATTCACTGGATGATGTCATCAGTGATGTCATTTGAGATGTCATGAGTGATGTCACGAGTGATGTCACTGACCATGTCATGAGTGATTTAATATGTGACATCATCAGCAGTGCATTGCGGGCGCGTGTGTTATAGTTAGCTGAACTAACTATAACGGGGGAATTTCAATGGTTTTGTACGAGTGAAAAGCCCAGCTAACTATAACGCCCCTGAAACCTATGTTTTTTTCAGTGAATTTCTAAGGTTTTTTAAAGGCTAATTCCTAACTATAACGTGCCTGAAACCTATGGTTTATTCAGTGAATTTCAAAGGTTTTTTAAATGCTAATTTCTAACTATGGCTACAGAGATAGGACATGTGAAGAAAGAAGAAAAAACACACAGAAAGAAAAAAAAGAAATGCAGAAAGAAGCAACAGAAGTCCTCAAAGACGAAAAAAAGTACAGGAAGAAGGATAACGTGCAGAAAGAACACACAGAAGAACAGAAAGAAGCCATGTTGCAAAATCATCCTGTACCGGATACTGGTGTTAACTGAGTCTGACTAACCAGTCCTAGAGCCAGTGCTATGTTAAAAGACACTCAGAATAGAGTGAAAACATCTACATACACTAGGGAACACTATGCGTTGGGGTCCCCCTGTGATCAGCATGACCTCCTCTGTAAGCCCCTAGTATATAATAGGGCAGGTGATTAAAACTACCTCTTAAAACGCGCCATAGGGCGTGTTTGCACACGTCACCTCAGGCCCCGTCCCCTCACTTCCCCACTGTGTAAACACGCCCTGTTGCCGTTTTAAGTTGGGAGATTAAGTCCCCTTGAATCCTGGGGGTCCCTAGGGTCCAACTAGACCACTAGGTACCTCCAGTAAGCGCCACAGAGCTGCGTTGCAGAGAGATGTAAAAAGGGGCACAGCCTAGACCACCTCTCTGTAACGCAGCGCAGTGGCACTTACTGGAAGCACCTGGTGGGCTAGTTGGCCCCCAGGGTCCCTCAGGATTGAAGGGGAATTATTTCCCCAACTTAAAACGTGCCACAGGGCTTGTTTGCACACGTTAACTCAGGCCCCGTCCCCTCCCTTCACCACTGTGTAAACACGCCCTGTGGCCGTTTTTAGTTGGGAGATTAAGTCCCCTTGAATCCTGGGGGTCCCTAGGGTCCAACTAGACCACTAGGTACCTCCAGTAAGCGCCACAGAGCTGCGTTGCAGAGAGATGTAAAAAGGGGCACAGCCTAGACCACCTCTCTGTAACGCAGCGCAGTGGCACTTACTGGAAGCACCTGGTGGGCTAGTTGGCCCCAAGGGTCCCTCAGGATTGAAGGGGAATTATTTCCCCAACTTAAAATGCGCCATAGGGCGTGTTTGCACACGTCACCTCAGGCCCCGTCCCCTCCCTTCCCCACTGTGTAAACACACCCTGTGGCCGTTTTTTAACTTGGTAGATTAAGTCCCCTTGAATCCTGAGGATCCCTAGCGGCAAAATAGCCCACTAGGTACGTCCAGTAAGTGCCATTGCAGAGAGGTGTAAAAAGGGGCACAGCCTGCACCACCTCTCTGCAACACAGAGCAGTGGCGCTTACTGGAAGCCCCTGGTGGGCTAATTGGCCCCCAGGGTCCCTCAGGATTGAAAGGGAATTATTTCCCCAACTTAAAACGTGCCACAGGGCGTGTTTGCACATGTCACCTCAGGCCCCGTCCCCTCCCTTCACCACTGTGTAAACGCGCCCTGTGGCCATTCTAAGTTGAGAGATTAAGTCCCCTTGAATCCTAAGGGTCCCTAGGGTCAAACTAGCCCACTAGGTACCTCCAGTAAGCGCCACAGAGCTGCGTTGCATAAAGGTGTAAAAAGGGGCGTGGCCTCAGAACACCTGTCTGCAACGCAGCTCCCTGGCGCATACTGGAGATACCTGTTGGGCTAGTTGGCCCTCAGGGACCCTCAGTATTGAAGGGGAATTAATTCCCCAATTTACAACTGGCCATGGGGTGCGTTTGCAGAGTGCTGCTAGGAGGGGGCGTGGCCTCCGGTGCGATGCCGGTCTTTTATTTATTTAATTTTTTTAAGAAGGAGGGCTGTGTGCCCCCCCTGCTTTTTCTAATTTATTGGCCCTGGGGACCCCATTCCCCAGGGCCTGCACCCTAATTTTTTTGTTGACAAAAATAAATTTGGCCCCCCCAAGGCCTTAATCGGCCCCGGGGACCCCAACCCCCGGGTCATGGCCTTTTTTTTTTTTTTATTCTTTAGGAGGGGGCTGCGTTGCCCCCCTCCTCAGGCCACTTATGGCCCCGGGGACCCCATCCCCCGGGGCCGGCCTTTGTTTTTTATTATTTAAAAAATATATATATTTATAGAAACACTTAGGACATGCTGGACAAACCGTATGTACCTATCACCATGACGATTTGCGTGATAATCATTAAAAGGCAACTATGCATAGAATGAATCCACATGGAATGTATTTACACCGCTAGTGAAGCTCTGACGTGTCTGACGCCCTACCGTGCCTAATCCCAGCGCCCCCGCCGGTGGGTACTCTCCAAGTAGACACCCTTGTTGTTTATTTATACAAACATGGGTAGCTATTGACGGGCACATTTAATATACACGCACACCAAGCCATTCAAAGGGGATTCAACAAAAATTCAACCAAACTATGCAAGAAACCCCCCTCACGGTTAATAAAACACACATCCACCGCCGGATGTGTAATACTTTTTATTTTACTCTCTGGAAAGGAGACAAACCTCACTTGAGAGTCACAGCGTGGTCCTGGCTGAGCCCAATGCTGTGTTACACCCACCAGTGCCCGCCGAGTGTCTCACACCTCTGTGTTGTATTCCACCAGCTAGTGCGTATGCTATGACACTCTCTAGCCCATGTGCACTGTAACACCACCCCGTGAATATGTCGTGCCACACTTGCCTTCGCACAGGTTATATTGCCCCATCTAACGTGCCTTCCTCGATGCCTATGTTATAACGCACAGCGCTATCCCATACATATTACAATCTGGGATCCATATCTTTGTCACAGTGCAAATGCAACGTTACACTCCCCAGCACATATTTTATATTACAACTTTAGAGACTAGTTAGGTTACACAACACTGCCCTGTGCATATTACACTCCAAGGCGCATATCGCATAGCATGAGCTAGTGCCTGTGCTATCTCGTGCTCTCCAATGAATCTGTCATTACGCACAATGTATTGCATATTATATTTCACGCCCTGGTTCCTCTTATATCACACTTTTTGGTGCATAGTTTATACCATATACTAAATCTAGTTTTCATTTTCAATCGTGCTCTCAGGACTATGTTCTATATAACACTGCGTCCACCTACCCTTTTCACGGACATTACATTTTGCGATGGGGGTGGAGGGTCAGGGGATGTTTCTTCCAAGTGAGCCCGGAGTCACAGTCACAAACGTCCTCTTCTTCCTGAATAAAAGTGAGATTATGCTGCATACTTGTTCATATTTTAAGTAGTTCGCACAGACACACATTTTAAAAACAATAAAGTTCCTAATACCCACCTTCTCTGAACAGTTAGCTTGCTGCCCCATCCACCTCCTCCCTATCCTCTGTTGTCTGAATCCATAGACTAGCCTCCTCTCTCCTGCCATGCATGGTCTGATGTGCTGCCACTGCCCTCCATTTAGCATGATGTACCAGACCACTCCTCCTGTCCTCCATTGCCCGATTCTATGGCCCATCATTGACCTCCTGCTTAGCCTCTGTGCTTAGCTTTCTGCCCCTATTCTCCTTTCCCCTGCCCTCCGATGTCTTTGTGCATGCCCCTGCTCCATCCTTTTTGCCCACCATGTTCCATGGACCTGCCACTCCTATCTTCTCTGAGTGTTCTGTTGAGCTGCCACTTCCCTCCCACCTGCCTAGCATTGTCAGATGACTATAACCTGTCCCTGCCACCTCCACCCTGCCTGTCCACATGCCATGCCCCTATCCCCTTCCTCCTGTCCTCCATGGTCCATTTTACTGCCACACCCTTCTGCCCTCCCTGGTCTGTTGTGCTGCAACTGCTCCTCCTGCCTGCCCCGTGCGGTCTGTTGTGAGGCCCCTTCCCCTGAACTCTCTTGTCTGTGCCCAGGTCCTGACCCTCCCTTCTATCCTCCATGGTCCTTTGTGCATGCCCCTGCACCCTCCTTCTTGCCCATCATAGCAATTGTGCTGCCACTAACCCTCCTGCTTGCCATGCATGGTCTTCTGTGGTGCCATGGCCCCTCCCACCTTCCCTGTGTGGTCAGCTAGCTGCCCCTGACCCCCTCCCACCTTCCCTCCATGGTTTGTGTGTATGACATCATAGTCTCATTATTGCTCTCCATGGTGTGTCTTGTTTCTAGTGCCCATCCTGTCTGACCTCCATGGTCATCTTGCTGCTCCTGCCCTGCCCCCTTGCCCCCAGCCCTCTGTTTCCATGTGCAGACCCCTATTCCCTCCCTCCTGGCTTGTCTGTTCCATTGTAATGCCCCTGATCCGTCCCTCCTGCCCTTTCTGGTCTGTTATGTTGTAGCTTTCTCTCCTGTCTGTCCATTATGGTCAGCTAGCTACCATTGCCTCTTTCCCCTCTGTTCTCTGTTGTCCATGTGCATGGTCCTGTCCCCTCCCTATTGCTTGCCATGGATTGTTGTGCTGCACTCCGTGATGCCTGCCCTGTAGGGTCAGTTTGGTGCACCTCTCCATGTCCCTCCTGTCCTCTGTTATCCGAGGCCATGCCCCTACCCCAATTCCTCCTGCCTACCATGATCCAATGTACCATACTTGCAAACATTTTGAACTTGGTAAGAGGGAGATTTTGAAAAAAAACTGGGGTATTGATTTTCCCCTTTGAGTTACATTGAAAAAGAGGAGATTGTAGACAGGAGACCGATCAAATAAAGCCCATTTGAACTTAAAAACATTGGACGTTTCCTGGCTGAAACGGTTCTGTTGGCATGTATGGTTGTACTACCACTGCCTCTTCCTTCTGCCCACAATGGTCTATTA
Source organism: Triturus cristatus (assembly GCF_964204655.1). Taxonomy (NCBI): domain Eukaryota; kingdom Metazoa; phylum Chordata; class Amphibia; order Caudata; family Salamandridae; genus Triturus; species Triturus cristatus. The sequence continues at coordinate 801,974,701 of NC_140591.1, forward strand.
TATTGCCACAGCCTCTCTTGCCAGTCCTGTATTGTTGGTTTGTTGCCCCTGCCCCCCTTTCCACTGCCCTCCATAGTCTGTTGTGCTGCCACTGCCCTTCCTGCCTGCCCAGTGTGGTCAAATTGTTGCCTCTGCACTCTCCTACCTGCCTTCAATTTTCAGAGTCCTTGCCCCTGGCCTCTGCCTTTCAACAGTATCCCAATGAACAACTAGATTGCTAACATTCTATATTTATTACAAAAGTGTGGAACGCCTGACGTCATCTTGATGTAATCAAAACTGTAATACCTAGAGTATTTCCTTTAGAAATTACATATATGAGAGGGTCTTATTTGCATCAAAATTATGGTTAGTGCTGTAAAAAACTAAAATGAGGACATATTTTCTGAGTTTTCAAAAAGCGACAAAGAACTTTTAAATTATTTGTAATCTTTATGTTTTTTTATCCAGTTGACCACTTGATTAAATGTTGCACCTAGGGGAGAGGATGTGGTGTTACTTCCAGAGCTGCAGACTTTGCAACTGGGGAACCAGGTAGGAGTTTCTGCTTCAGCTCAACATTCTGTGATTCTGGTCAAATCACTTAACCTCCCCATGTCTACAACCAAAATTAATTTGATCTTGTGTGATGTAACCAATGCTCATGTAAAGCACTCCAATACCTGGCAAGTCTGCACTATATAAAACTGCAAATACACAAAAAATAAGTGTTTTGCACACTTCTGTCATTGGGCTATACTTGGGCTACATCTCGGTGATATTTGGGCTACATTTGGGCTCTTTTGTCTCTGGTGGCCATCTTGGGAGATTTACTTGTTATGATGTTTCCTAATTTCCTCATTTACTGCAGTCTCTTCAGTAGGAAATGCTTTCAGTTTTTTACTTTGATTCCATCAAGAAGGCATTCAGATGTGTCACACATTTGCCATAAATTCTGAATGTTAGCACTCTAGTTGCTCACTGTAGAAAAGCTACTGCTCACCAGGGAAGTCTGCTGATGGTATTGAAAGTGCATGTTTCAGTCTGCATGTCAGAATTTTTTCATGAAATAGAAGAGGATTTGAGAAGTCACTCAAAATGTGCCCTAATTTTTCTTTCTGCAGCACTAATCATACTTTCTATGGCAAAATGAACCCCCTCATTTTGTTCCTTTTTAAATTAAATGTTTTAAGAGTTACCACTTTATTCCAACCAAGATGGCTTCAGGTGTGCCATACTTTTGTAATAAGTAGGACTGTTAGCGCTCTAGTTGTTCTTTAGAACACTCTGGGAAGCTGCAGTAGAACACAAAGGAATCAACTGACAGTCTCTGCCCTTGTTGGATGTACATGTTTTACTGAGAAAGTCAGACTTCATTCTCCCATGGCTGAGAAAGATAATGTGATTTTACAGAAAATATGCTCTCAGTTTAGCTTATAGATCACCTTCCAAACCTCTGTGGGAAAAGCATGAGAAAATAGTTTTCTCTCAAACATGATTCATGATATCACAGCAGAAGGTTTTTTCACATGGTAAAATCACCTTAGAACACACCACAATTCCTAAAATGAGTATGGTACCATCAACAAATGATTTATAATGTAACTAAAGTCTTAAAACCTTCTATTAACTGCAAGGCTTTTTAATGAGGTGCTATCATGTATATTGGTCTCAAGATGGCTGCCAACACTTCTTGGATGAAGTGCTGACAGCCAATCAGATCTCACGATGAGATGTGTGGTTAGGCTCCGCCCAGATATATATATGATTTTACTTTTGATTTTCTCAGGAAATACTGAACAGATTTACACCAGACCTGCAAAAGGCACATCCCTGACCTGAGGACTACCTCTTTGCCAAATTTAAAGTAATTCTGTTCAGCCGTTTGGGCTGTAGCTTGGACTAAAGGTCCCTAGGGAAAATTGCATGGGAAAAACGCGTTTTGGGACCCCCCTTTTTTCTCAGCCCCCGCTTGATGAATCCCCCCGAGACTTTCAGGGTACGAGCGGAGCGGAGCGCCCCACCTATTTTGAAAATTTCGCGAGGATTCGTCAATCGGCGCCAAAGTTATTCCAAATAGAATGTTGCGGATTTCCTATGGAAACACGGTCCTAACTATAACTATCTACTGGCGACCGCCAGTAGATAATATATACACATATATATGTGTTTCTGTTTATATATATATTCACTTAAAAAACCATAGGTTTCACACATGTTATAGTTAGCTGTACATTTCACTCGTAAAAAACCAATGAAATTCCACGTTATAGTTAGATCAGGTAACTATAACTTGCGCGCCCACAATAAACTGCTGATGACGTCACATATTACATCACTCATGACATGGTCAGTGACATCACTCATGACATCAATGATGACATCTGAAATTACACATTGTGGATTGCGGTCGCGCAAGTTATAGTTACCTGATCTAACTATAACGTGGAATTTCATTGGTTTTTTATGAGTGAAATGTACAGCTAACTATAACATTTGTGAAACCTATGGTTTTTTAAGTGAATTTGCAAGGTTTTGTAAATGATAATTCCTAACTTCGCGCACCGAGCGCCCACGTTGCGCAGTCCATGCCGTGCGCGCCTCGCCTTTTTTTTCACAGTAACATTTGTTTTTTTCTCCCTTGTGGGTCCTTTAATTTATTTAATAAATGTGATTGTTACTTCTTTATTTTATTTTTTTATTTTTTTTTGCCGTGCGCGTACGGTAAGCTTACCGTACACGCACTCCGCGATTTTTTTTTAAAATTATTAAATGTACTTTCCGTACTTTTGGGTCCTTCTTGGACCCCCTGACAAACACTAGGGGGTCTGCAACTCTCTTCGTTGCCCCCTTTTCACGTTCCCCACCTTTGTTTCTCAGTGCGAGAGACAGAAAATGGCGGCCGACACTTCCTGATTTCGACCGATTCGAATGTTTACAGTCATGTAACCACCAATCAGAATTGAGCTCGTGCACGGCACCGTACGCGTACGGTAAGCTTACGGTAAGCGCACGGAGCGCGCTTACAGATATATATATTGATTTAAATGCTATTTTCTCAGGACCTACTGAACAGATTTACACCAGACCTACAAAAGGCACATCCTTGACCTGAGGACTACCTCTCTGCCAAATTTCAAGTAATTCTGTTCAGCCGTTCGGGCTGTAGCTCGGACTAAAGGTCCTATGGGAAAATTCATGGGGAAAACGCGTTTTGGGACCCCCTTTTTTCTCAGCCCCCGCTTGACGAATCCCCCCGAGACTTTCAGGGTAGGAGCGGAGCGTAGCGCCCCATTAGTTTTGAAAATTTTGCGAGGATTCGTCGACCGGCGCCAAAGTTATTCCAAATAGAATGTTGCGGATTTCCTATGGAAACACGGTCCTAACTATAACTATCTACTGGCGACCGCCAGTAGATAATATATATATATATATATATATATTCACTGAAAAAACCATAGGTTTCACACATGTTATAGTTAGCGGAAATTTTACTGATAAAAAACCAATGAAATTCCCCCGTTATAGTTAGTGCAGGCAACTATAACTCACGCGACCGCAATCTTCTGCTGATGCTAATACTGTATTTAGACACTTATTTGCCCATGTCTTCTTCCATACATTTTTAGCTATACATATATTACAAATATTTTTTTTTCATAAAGACACATATGTCATCAGCAGAAGATTGCGGTTGCGTGAGTTATAGTTGCCTGCACTAACTATAACGGGGAATTTCATTGGTTTTTTATCAGTAAAATTTCCGCTAACTATAACATGTGTGAAACCTATGGTTTTTTCAGTGAATTTGCAAGGTTTTTTAAATGCTAATTCCTAACTATAACGTGTGTGAAACCTATGGTTTTTTCAGTGAATTTGTACGGTTTTTTAAATGCTAAGTTACTTTACGCCATTCGTGGCGTGCGCGCCCACTTAACGCAGTTTGTTCCGTGCGCGCACGGTGCGCTTCGCGCACCGTGCGCGCACAGTAAGCACGCGGTGCGCTTCGCGCACCGCGCGCCCACTTTACGCAGTTAGTGCCGTGCGCACATGGAGGACATATGATGCACTTCGTTTTGAAAGGTAATATTTTCATTTTTCGTAATTTTTATAAGCCATGCACAAATGGTGCCCTTCGGGCACCATTTGCACACGGGGTGGACAGAGTGTGGATAATTTTTTTTTTTATTTATTTTTTTTAAAATATTATAGTTTTTCTCTTGTCTTATAAGCCATGCACAATTGGTGGCCTTCGGCCTCCAATTGCACACGGAGTGGGGAGAGTGTGGCTAATTTTTTTTTAATGTAATTTTTTACCGTACGCGTACGGTAAGCGTAATCGGCGAAATTATCGAAAAAAAAAAACATCCGTTTTTGGCCTTGGGGGATCTTTGGGGACCCCCCCACCTTGGCTATGTGTGTGGGAGCTGTCTAAACAGCCCCTTTACATGTTTTTGTGCTTTGTATTTTCATCATCACTCTCAGTGCGAGAGAGAAAATGGCGGCCGCCGCTTCCTGGTTTCGGCCGATTCGAATGTTTACTAAGATCTAAGAGCCAATCAGAATCGCGCTCGCGCACGCCACCGTACGCGTACGGTAAGCGTACGGTAAGCGCACCGTAAGCTGGCTCAGATATATATATTGATTTAAAGGCTATTTTCTCAGAATCTACTGAACAGATTTACACCAAACCTACAAAAGGCACTTCCTTGACCTGAGGACTACCTCTCTGCCAAATTTCAAGTAATTCTGTTCAGCCGTTCGGGCTGTAGCCCTGTCTAAAGGTCCTATGGAAAAATGCATGGGAAAAACGCGTTTTGGGACCCCCCTTTTATCTCAGCCCCCGCTTGACGAATCCCCCCGAGACTTTCAGGGTAGGAGCGGAGCGTAGCGCCCCACCTATTTTGAAAAATTCGCGAGGATTCGTCGACCGGCGCCAAAGTTATTCAAAATAGAATGTTGCGGATTTCCTATGGAAACGTGGTCCTAACTATAACTACCTACTGGCGACCGCCAGTAGGTAATATATATTTTCACTGAAAAAACCATAGGTTTCATGGGCGTTAAAATTAGTTGGACATTTCACTCATACAAAAAAAAGAGATCTCATCAGTGAAGTCATGAGTGATGTCACCGACCATGTCAGGAGTGATATAATATGTGACGTCATCAGCAGTGCATTGCGGGCACGCGAGTTATAGTTAGCTGAACTAACTATAATGGGGGAATTTCTATGGTTTTGTACGAGTGAAATGTCCAACTAACTATAACGTCCCTGAAACCTATGGTTTTTTCAGTGAATATCTAAGGTTTTTTAAATGCTAATTTCTAACTATAACATGCCTGAAACCTATGGTTTTTTCAGTGAATATATATATATATATTTATTATACTATGTATACATGTGAAAATGTCTCGGTCTGCCTGTTTACCTCAGTGGCACAGAAAAAATGGGTGGAACTGATGACAGCAGGCCGACAAGGTCCTCTTATGGCTCCGATGATGTCATACGGTGTCGCGAGCGGAGCCGTACTATTATGACGTCCTCGTCGATGTGGGAGAGCTAGGAAAGAATATCCGTGGAATGCCGGTGCAGAGTATATTCACCTAAGTGTTCAGGCTAGTCCTTTGGGAGCAACTGTTTATGTTGCCACTCAAGAAACCAAAACCAGTGATCCGAGGGCAGAGACCCTGCAGATGGCACATGAGGTGGGGTGCCCAGTCATGTGCACCGGCGGGGCAGCGAAGTGACAAGCACCACAATCCACAAAAAAGGGAACGAGGGCACTGAATAACACAGGATCTTCTCTTTGTATCTGGCAGGAACAACAATGTTAAAATGCCCTAGTACCAAAATGCAGAATTAGTGCTACAACGGTCTTCAAGAGGACCTGGGATGCCGCTTCTCCCTCCCGTACCCAGGAGGCAGCACATGGGTCACGCGGAACGGTCATACTGCGGTGGGACGCACACTCGTTGACTTCTCATGGCACTGCTCCACACTTCAGGGAGGACGCTTTCCATTAGCTATGTTTTCTGATGACGTGTTGCGCTGGCCCCGTCCAACAGCAGAAGCCCTTTAGATCCAAACAGACTCTTCCACTTTCTCACCGGAAGTGAAACCAGGCCACGTGGACACTTTCACAATACAACAGCTGGGAATGCACTTTTCGGTAAAAAAAACACAATCCTTCCTCCTAATTAATCAAATAAACATCTCATTGAAGAACAGGGGCCAGCTTCGATCGGTTAACAGCCGTTACAACGACTTTTTTACTTCGCGATACCATTACAACGCATGCATTACCACACATGCGGTTGTAAATCGAGAAGTCATTACTACACATTTTTTTAGAATGCATGGTCATTTAACACGCATGCCTTTACAACAAATTTTGTTGTAAAGGTATGTATGGTAAATGAAACATGTAGATGATCCACGTTGTTGTAAGGAAACAGAGGCTGTTCCGTTTCCTCACAACGACGTGCACTACCCCTCAGAGACAACGTGAAGCAGGAACCATGAGGCGAGAGGAACCATGAGGAGTGAGAGGTAAGGGGGATTGGGCATGGGGTGTTTTTTTTCTAGGGTTTAGGGTAGTGCAGTGGTGTTTGGGTAGTGTAGGGGGTTGTGCTGGGGGTAGTGTTTTAGGGTTTAGGGAAGTGCAGTGGTGTTTGGGTAGTGTAGGGGGTCATGCTGGGGTAGTGTTTTAAGGTTTAGGGTAGTGCAGTAGTGTAGGGGGTCATGCTGGGGGTAGTGTTTTAGGGTTTAGGGTAGTGCAGTGGTGTATAGGTAGTGTAGGGGTTTGTGCTGGTGTAGTGTTTTAGGGTTAAGGGTAGTGCAGTGGTGTTTGAGTAGTGTAGGGGGTCATGCTGGTGGTAGTGTTTTAGGGTTTAGGGTAGTGCAGTGGTGTTTGTGTAGTGTAGGGGGTTGTGCTGGGGGTAGTGTTTTATGGTTTAGGGTAGTGCAGGGGTTTTTGGGTAGTGTAGGGTGTCATGCTGGGGGTAGATTTAGGGTTTAGGGTAGTGCAGTGGTGTTTGGGTAGTGTAGGGAGTCGTGCTGGGGGTAATGTTTTAGGGTTTATGGTAGTGCAGTGGTGTTTGGGTAGTGTAGGGGGCAGTTCTGGGGTAGTGTTTAGGGTTTAGGGTAGTGCAGTGGTGTTTGTGTAGTGTAGGGGGTGGTGCTGGGGGTAGTCTTTTAGGGTTTAGGGTAGTGCAGTGGTGTTTGTGTACTGTAGGGGGTCGTGCTGGGTTCTAGTGTTTTAGGGTTTAGGGTAGTGCAGTGGTGTTTGTGTAGTATAGGGGGTCATGTTTTAGGGTTTAGGGTCATACAGTGGTGTTTGGGTAGTGAAGGGGGTCGTGCTGGGGGTAGTGTTTTAGGGTTTAGGGTAGTGCAGTTGTGTTTAGGTAGTGAAGGGGTCATGCTGGGGGTAGTGTTTTAGGGATTAGGGTAGTGCAGTGGTGTTTGTGCAGTATAGGGGGTCATGCTGGGAGTAGATTTAGTGTTAAGGGTAGTGCAGTGGTGTTTTTGTAGTGTAGGGGGTCGTGCTGGGGTAGTGTTTTAGGGTTTAAGGCAGTGCAGTGGTGTTTGTGTAGTGAAGGGGTCGTGCTGGGGTAATGTTTTATGGTTTAGGGTAGTGCAGTGGTGTTTGGGTAGTGTAGGGGGTCATGCTGGGGGTAGATTTAGGGTTTGGGGTAGTGCAGTGGTGTTTGGGTAGTGTAGGGAGTCGTGCTGGGGTAGTGTTTTAGGGTTTAGAAAAGTGCAGTGGTGTTTGTGTAGTTTAGGGGTGGTGCTAGGGGTAATGTTTTAGGGTTTATGGTAGTGCAGTTGTGTTTAGGTAGTGAAGGGGTCATGCTGGGGGTAGTGTTTTAGGGTTTAGGGTAATGCAGTGGTGTTTGTGTACTGTAGGGGGTCGTGCTGGGTTCTAGTGTTTTAGGGTATTAGGGTTTTAGGGTTTAGGGTAGTGCAGTGGTGTTTATGTAGTATAGGGGGTCGTGTTTTAGTGTTTAGTGTCATGCAGTGGTGTTTTGGTAGTGTAGGGGGCAGTGCTGGGGTAGTGTTTTAGGGTTTAGGGTATGCAGTGGTGTTTGTGTATAGTAGGGGGTAGTGCTGGGGGTAGTCTTTTAGGGTTTAGGGTAGTGCAGTGGTGTTTGTGTACTGTAGGGGGTCGTGCTGGGTTCTAGTGTTTTAGGGTTTAGGGTAGTGCAGTGGTGTTTGTGTAGTATAGGGGGTCATGTTTTAGGGTTTAGGGTCATGCAGTGGTGTTTGGGTAGTGAAGGGGTTGTGCTGGGGGTAGTGTTTTAGGGTTTAGGGTAGTGCAGTTGTGTGTAGGTAGTGAAGGGGTCATGCTGGGGGTAGTGTTTTAGGGTTTAGGGTAGTGCGGTGGTGTTTGTGTAGTATAGGGGGTCATGCTGGGAGTGAATTTAGTGTTAAGGGTAATGCAGTGGTGTTTTTGTAGTGTAGGGGTCATGCTGGGTTAGTGTTTTAGGGCTTAAGGCAGTGCAGTGGTGTTTGTGTAGTGAAGGGGGTCGTGCTGGGGGTAGTGTTTTAGGGTTTAGGGTAGTATAGTTGTGTTTGTGTAGTGTAGGGGGTTGTGCTGGGGGTAGATTTAGGGTTTAGGGTAGTGCAGTGGTGTTTGGGTAGTGTAGGGAGTTGTGCTGGTGGTAGTGTTTTAGGGTTTAGGGTAGTGCAGTTATGTTTGGGTATTGTAGGGTGTCGTGCTGGGGGTTGTGTTTTAGGGTTTAGGGTAGTGCCGTGGTGTTTGATTAGTGGAGGGGTAGTGTTTTAGGGTTTAGTGTTGTGCACCCAACCAGCCACAATATCCGTGGACAAAAGAGATCCTGACTCTTTTGAACGCTCCGCCAATTGAATAATTTGGGTCAATGGCCCTACCACGTCCAAGACCTATCAATTCCTTTCTTGGGATCCCTCATATACTTGGAGAAAAAGGTACATAGTTTCTCATCAATTTCAGGCGTGTGCCACCTTCCCCTTCAGTGAGGGCCTGGGGCATTCTCCCCTCATCCTATTCCTGACCTCCCTTTCAAGGGGTTGATGGATTTTCCCCACCACATTCTCTGCCACTTTGGTGTCAGGGGTCCACTCCGCCGACTTAGGATGGTAAATTTGGGTAGGCTCGAACATGTTCGAGTGGACCCCGTCCCCAACCCGGGACTAAGAGGAGTGGGACTCTGGATGCCTGGGACGCCCCGAGTCCTTAACCTCATCGGAGGAGAAATCATCCTCCGATACACCCTCTCCCTCTAAGGGAAACCCACAGTCGGGGTCTACAATAGTGGTGACAGCGTCGCAATTTTCTCCGGACTCCTCCTCCTCCCGGCATGGTGCATGTTTTAGCGTTCGCGCATTCTTGAGGAAGGTCTCCATAAGTTTATCAAATCCTCCCAAGTGCCCCGCGTTATGCTTAACTGCCCTTTTATTTCCCATCTGGGAGCTACTGGGACCCGCCACCACCAGATCTGGGTCACTGAATGCCCCAGGGATGCTTTTCGCCAGCTTACCAACCTGATCCCTAAGAGGAGCCAGCGCCCTCCCTAGAAATAGCCAGAGAGAGGGCTTGGTCCTCTGCTGGTGGCAGAAGTTGGGGGGCCATTCCTCCTCCACCTCCTGGTAGGAGGAGTAAAAATGGTCTAGCAGAGGGTGTGAGCACAGAACAAATGCCCTTAAAGTCCTTAAGGCAGCCCCCTCGCCAGTGTTGCAACAGCTGGGCTTTCCCCAAAGCTGTTATAAGAATAGACTGAGGAGCAATACCAATTACCACCACCAGGTGGCACGGGTCACTAATATGGCCGTGTGGGAAAATCACCGCGTAGTGGTGTCAAAATTAGGTGAGGGTTGGTCAGGAATCAAGCGGACACTAAAGGAGTGACCGGATTCCCAAACACACGTAAAGACCAGCGGGAGCGCATGATGGAGCTGCCTCGCTCGGACCAGATGCGCCTAACAGGATCTCACCGCGTGCAGAGTGCAGAGCGGAAGAAACTGCGAGGTGGAGAACACTCTCGTCAAGAGCCTGCTGCGCAGGGAATATGAAACAATACCAATGCAATAATGCTAATAACGTGCACAAGAAACCGCTTTACAAACAGCAACAACGTCAGATTAAGCCAAGAATATAAGGAATGAACTTAACTGACGAGCAGTGAAGAAAGAGGAAGAGGAAGGGACGTCACAATATTATATATGATGGACTATGATATGTTTGGACTATAGTTGCCTTGGAGACTACCCCCCTAATGGTTAATGGGTTGTGTAGTCTTTTGTTTAATGATTGTTGTGTTACGTTTTCTTTGAACTGCCATGCAAATAAAGTGTGGAAAGATATGCATAATCCTCGCCTCCGTCCTGCCATAGAATTAATTAAACTTTATTCGATCTGATTTAGAAACATAGCTCATAAAAGTGTACATAAAAACAGTAAATCCTCTTTCCTAATACAATACAGTGAGAATTCATTTAAACCAGTAGGTAAAAACGGGTGTTACAAAGCCCGGTTCAGAGCAACTTCAGGTTAACAGAATCGTAAAGTCCAATGTTTCGCAAGATCAATCTCATGTGCGTCGTGCAAAATACGCAATAAGGGGTCCAAGTAAGATTTAACGCTCCAATACCTGACCAGTTTGCACGATATAAAACTGCAGAAAATCTAAAAATAAAAAGTGTTTTGCACACTTCTGTCATTGGGCTATATGTGGGCTACATCTGGGTGGTATTTGTACTACATTTGGGCTCTTTTTCTCTGGTGGCAGTCTTGGGAGACTTATTTGTTATGAAGTTTCCTAATTTCCTCATTTACTGCAGTCTCCTTAGTAGGAAATGCTTTCAGTTTTTTACTTTGATTCCATCAAGAAGGCATTCAGATGTGTCACGCATTTGCCATAAATTCAGAATGTTAGCACTCTAGTTGCTCACTAGATCACTGTAGTAAAGCTATTGCTCACCAGGGACTTAACTGGAAGTCTACTGCTAGTATTGAAAGTGATTGTTTCAGTCTTCATGTCAGAATTTTCTAATGAAATAGAAGAGAATTTGAGATCTCACTTAAAACATGCCCTACATTTTCTTTCTGCAGCACTAACCATAATTTCTATGGCAAAATGAACCCCCTCATTTTGTTCCTTTTTAAATTAAATGTTTTAAGTGTTACCAGTCTATTCCAATCGAGATGGCTTCAGGGGTGCCATAATTATGTCATAAGTAAGATTGTTAGCTCTCTAGTTGTTATTTAGAACACTCTGGGAAGCTGCAGTAGAACACAAAGGCATTAACTGACTGGCTGCTCCTGTTGAAATATAACAGGAAGATATTTGAGATCTCACTTAAAACATGTCCTAATTTTTCTTTCTACGACACTAACCATACTTTCTATGGAAATTGAACCCCCTCATTTTGTTCCTTTTTAAATTAAATGTTTTAAGTGTTACCAGTTTATTCCAAACGAGATGGCTTCAGGTGTGCCATAATTTTGTCATAAGTAAGACTGTTAGCTCTCTAGTTGTTCTTTAGAACACTCTGGGAAGCTGCAGTAGAACACAAAGGCATCAACTGACAGGCTGCTCCTGTTCTAATAGAACAGGAAGATATTTGAGATCTCACTTAAATCATGTCCTATTTTTTCTTTCTACGGCACAAACCATACTTTATATGGAAAAATGAACCCCCTCATTTTGTTCCTTTTTAAATTAAATGTTTTAAGTGTTACCAGTTTATTCCAATCGAGATGGCTTCAGGGGTGCCATAATTATGTCATAAGTAAGATTGTTAGCTCTCTAGTTGTTCTTTAGAACACTCTGGGAAGCTGCAGTAGAACACAAAGGGATTAACTGACAGGCTGCTCCGGTTGAAATAACAGGAAGATATTTGAGATCTCACTTAAAACATGTCCTAATTTTCTTTCTGCAGCACTAACCATAATTTCTATGACAAAATGAACCCCTCATCTTGTTCCTTTTTAAATTAAATGTTTTAAGAGTTACCAGTTTATTCCAATCAAGATGGCTTCAGGTGAGTCATAATTGTGTCATAAGTAAGACTGTTAGCACTCTAGTTGTTCTTTAGAACACTCTGGGAAGCTGTAGTAGACCACAAAGGCATCAACTGAGAGGCTGCTCCTGTTGAAATATATCAGGAAGATATTTGAGATCACACTTGAAACATGTTCTATTTTTTCTTTCTGCAGCACTAACCATAATTTCTATGACAAAATGAACCCCCTCATTTTGTTCCTTTTTAAATTAAATGTGTTAAGTGTTACCAGTTTATTCCAATCGAGATGGCTTCAGGGGTGCCATTATTTTGTCATAATAAGACAGTTAGATCTCTAGTTGTTCTTTAGAACACTCTGGGAAGCTGCAGTAGAACACAAAGGCATTAACTGACAGGCTGCTCCTGTTGAAATATAACAGGAAGATATTTGAGATCTCACTTAAAACATGTCCTAATTTTTCTTTCTACGGCACTAACCATACTTTCTATGGAAAAATGAACCCCCTCATTTTGCTCCTTTTTAAATTAAATGTTTTAAGTGTTACCAGTTTATTCCAAGCGAGATGGCTTCAGGTGTGTCATAATTTTGTCATAAGTAAGACTGTTAGCACTCTAGTTGTTCTTTAGAACACTCTGGGAAGCTGTAGTAGACCACAAAGGCATCAACTGACAGGCTGCTCCTGTTGAAATATAACAGGAAGATATTTGAGATCTCACTTAAAACATGTCCTAATTTTTCTTTCTACAGTACTAACCATAATTTCTATGACAAAATGAACCCCCTCATTTTGTTCATTTTTAAATTAAATGTTTTAAGTGTTACCAGTCTATTCCAATCAAGATGGCTTCCGGTGTGCCATAATTTTGTTATCAGTAAGACTGTTAGCTCTCTAGTTGTTCTTTAGAACACTCTGGGAAGCTGCAGAAGAACACAAAGGCATCAACTGACAGGCTGCTCCTGTTGAAATATAATAGGAAGATATTTGAGATCACACTTGAAACATGTCCTAATTTTTCTTTCTACAGCACTAACCATAATTTCTATGACAAAATGAACCCCATCATTTTGTTCCTTTTTAATTTAAATGTTTTAAGTGTTACCAGTTTATTCCAATCAAGATGGCTTCAGGTGTGCCATACTTTTGCCATAAGTAAGGCTGTTAGCGCTCTAATTGCTCTTTAGAACACTCTGGGAAGCTGCAGTAGAACACAAAGGCATCAACAGACAGGCTGCTCCTTTTGAAATATAACAGGAAGATATTTGAGATCTCACTTAAAACGTGTCCACATTTTTCTTTCTAAAGCACTAACCATCATTTCTATGACAAAATGAACCCCCTCATTTTGTTCCTTTTTAAATTAAATGTTTTAAGAGTTACCAGTTTATTCCAATCAAGATGGCTTCAGGTGTGCCATCATTTTGTCATAAGTAAGACTGTTAGCGCTCTAATTGTTCTTTAGAACACTCTGGGAAGCTGCAGCAGAACACAAAGGCATCAACTGACAGGCTGCTCCTGTTGAAATATAACAGGAAGATATTGAGATCACACTTGAAACATGTCCTAATTTTTCTTTCTACAGCACTAACCATAATTTCTATGACAAAATGAACCCCATCATTTTGTTCCTTTTTAAATTAAATGTTTTAAGTGTTACCAGTTTATTCCAAACGAGATGGCTTCAGGTGTGCCAAAATTTTGTCATAAGTAAGATTGTTAGCTCTCTAGTTGTTCTTTAGAACACTCTGGGAAGCTGCAATAGAACACAAAGGCATTAACTGACAGGCTGCTCCTGTTGAAATATAACAGGAAGATATTTGAGATCTCACTTAAAACATGTCCTAATTTTTCTTTCTGCAGCACTAACCATAATTTCTATGACAAAATGAACCCCTCATCTTGTTCCTTTTTAAATTAAATGTTTTAAGAGTTACCAGTTTATTCCAATCAAGATGGCTTCAGGTGTGTCATAATTTTGTCATAAGTAAGACTGTTAGCACTCTAGTTGTTCTTTAGAACACTCTGGGAAGCTGTAGTAGACCACAAAGGCATCAACTGACAGGCTGCTCCTGTTGAAATATAACAGGAAGATATTTGAGATCTCACTTAAAACATGTCCTAATTTTTCTTTCTACAGTACTAACCATAATTTCTATGACAAAATGAACCCCCTCATTTTGTTCCTTTTTAAATTAAATGTTTTAAGTGTTACCAGTCTATTCCAATCAAGATGGCTTCTGGTGTGCCATAATTTTGTTATCAGTAAGACTGTTAGCTCTCTAGTTGTTCTTTAGAACACTCTGGGAAGCTGTAGTAGACGGTTCAGTGACTAAATATCGAGGGACAAAATATAGACTATACAAAAAATCGACACTAAAATATCGAGGGACAGAATATCGACTCCCTATCTACAAACAGGTAAGTACTAAAATATCGATTCCAAAATATAGACTGTCAAAATATAGTTAGCCAAAATATCGAATTTTTTAAATGTATTAAAAATAATATAAAATAAATAAATATTAAAAACAATTAAATAAAACATATATAATATAATATAAAATAGCTTAAAATGTAAACATAATATAAGTAATTTAAAAAAAGTCGAGATTTTGTTGGATACTGAGAGCGTAAAAATTACTATTCCCACTCCAGTGAGTGCAACAGTAGGGAAAGCGTTGGATAGCGTAGGGGTAAAAATTACTATTCCCACTCCAGTGAGTGCAACAGTAGGGAAAACGTTGGATAGCATAGGGGTAAAAATTACTATTCCCACTCCAGAGAGTGCAACAGTAGGGAAAGCGTTGGATAGCGTAGAGGTAAAAATTACTATTCCCACTCCAGTGAGTGCAACAGTAGGGAAAACGTTGGATAGCGTAGGGGTAAAAATTACTATTCCCACTCCAGTGAGTGCAACAGTAGGGAAACCGTTGGATAGCATAGGGGTAAAAATTACTATTCCCACTCCAGAGAGTGCAACAGTAGGGAAAGCGTTGGATAGCGTAGAGGTAAAAATTACTATGCCCACTCCAGTGAGTGCAACAGTAGGAAAAACGTTGGATAGCGTAGGGGTAAAAATTACTATTCCCACTCCAGAGAGTGCAACAGTAGGGAAAGCGTTGGATAGCATAGAGGTAAAAATTACTATTCCCACTCCAGTGAGTGCAACAGTAGGGAAAACGTTGGATAGCGTAGGGGTAAAAATTACTATTCCAACTCCAAACGGTGCAACAGTAGGGAAAGCGTTGGATAGCGTAGAGGTAAAAATTACTATTCCCACTCCAGAGAGTGCAAAAGTAGGGAAAGTAATGATTTAAATTAAATATAAAATGACATTAATTATCAATACTGATAAAAAGTTAATTAAAAATAATTACCAATTAATAACAATTAATTACTATTTAAAAATATTAATTATCAATTGATAAAAATTTAATACCAATTAATAATAATTAATTACCAATTACAAATTAATTATCAATTATCAATACACATAAATAAAAAATTAATTATTTACTTTATTACAATTAATTTACTTCCCACCCAATTCCCCTACAAACCCACAACCCGCTCCTATTAATAACAAATACAATTAACATAATTATCAATTAATCCATTAATATAAATTAATTACCAATTAATAAAAATAAATTACCAATTAATTATTAATTATCAATTAATTAATTATCAAAACATATACATATAATTAACATTTAATTAACCATAATTAAATTACTTCCCACGCTATTCCCCTACAAACCCACAACCCGCTCCTATTAATAACAAATACAATTAACATAATTATCAATTAATCAATTAATATAAATTAATTACCAATTAATAAAAATAAATTACCAATTAATAATTAATTATCAATTAATTAATTATCAAAACATATAAATATAATTAACATTTAATTAACCATAATTAAATTACTTCCCACCCTATTCCCCTATAAACCCACAACCCGCTACGGAATTAAATTACGCAATAATTAAATTACATAACATTCATTTGTTTAAATAAATTAAACATACATTACAACAATAATACATCATTTTAACACATATACTACCATACATAACACAAAAAAAAAATTCGATATTATGGTAATCTATATTTGAAAATTCGATATTATGGTATTCGATATTTTTAAGGTCTATATTTTGGTAATCTATATTTTTAAGGTCTATATTTTGGTAATCGATATTTTGTACCCCAATTTCGATATTCTGACCTATCTATATTTTGTAGAGTCGATATTTTATCCACTCTATATTTTAACTTCGATATTCTGGGCAGTAGATATTTTGGAATCGATATTTTGGGTGTTTACCGTAGTAGACCACAAAGGCATCAACTGACAGGCTGCTCCTGTTGAAATATAACAGGAAGATATTTGAGATCTCACTTAAAACGTGTCCACATTTTTATTTCTAAAGCACTAACCATCATTTCTATGACAAAATGAACCCCATCATTTTGTTCCTTTTTAATTTCAATGTTTTAAGTGTTACCAGTTTATTCCAATCAAGATGGCTTCAGGTGTGAGATACTTTTGCCATAAGTAAGGCTGTTAGCGCTCTAGTTGCTCTTTAGAACACTCTGGGAAGCTGCAGTAGAACACAAAGGCATCAACAGACAGGCTGCTCCTTTTGAAATATAACAGGAAGATATTTGAGATCTCACTTAAAACGTGTCCACATTTTTCTTTCTAAAGCACTAACCATCATTTCTATGACAAAATGAACCCCCTCATTTTGTTCCTTTTTAAATTAAATGTTTTAAGAGTTACCAGTTTATTCCAATCAAGATGGCTTCAGGTGTGCCATCATTTTGTCATAAGTAAGACTGTTAGCGCTCTAATTGTTCTTTAGAACACTCTGGGAAACTGCAGTAGAACACAAAGGCATCAACTGACAGGCTGCTCCTGTTGAAATATAACAGGAAGATATTGAGATCACACTTGAAACATGTCCTAATTTTTCTTTCTACAGCACTAACCATAATTTCTATGACAAAATGAACCCCATCATTTTGTTCCTTTTTAATTTAAATGTTTTAAGTGTTACCAGTTTATTCCAATCAAGATGGCTTCAGGTGTGCCATACTTTTGCCATAAGTAAGGCTGTTAGCGCTCTAATTGCTCTTTAGAACACTCTGGGAAGCTGCAGTAGAACACAAAGGCATCAACAGACAGGCTGCTCCTTTTGAAATATAACAGGAAGATATTTGAGATCTCACTTAAAACGTGTCCACATTTTTCTTTCTAAAGCACTAACCATCATTTCTATGACAAAATGAACCCCCTGATTTTGTTCCTTTTTAAATTAAATGTTTTAAGAGTTACCAGTTTATTCCAATCAAGATGGCTTCAGGTGTTCCATCATTTTGTCATAAGTAAGACTGTTAGCGCTCTAATTGTTCTTTAGAACACTCTGGGAAGCTGCAGTAGAACACAAAGGCATCAACTGACAGGCTGCTCCTGTTGAAATATAACAGGAAGATATTGAGATTACACTTGAAACATGTCCTAATTTTTCTTTCTACAGCACAAACCATAATTTCTATGACAAAATGAACCCCATCATTTTGTTCCTTTTTAAATTAAATGTTTTAAGTGTTACCAGCTTATTCCAATCGAGATGGCTTCAGGTGTGCCATAATTTTGTCATAAGTAAGACTGTTAGCTCTCTAGTTGTTCTTTAGAACACTCTGGGAAGCTGCAGTAGAACACAAAGGAATCAACTGACAGTCTCTGCCCTTGTTGGATGTACATGATTTACTGAGAATGACAGACTTCATTCTCACATGACTAAGAAAGATAATGGGAATTTACAGAAAATATGCTCTCATTTTAGCTTCAGTTTTCTCTCAAACATGATTCATGATATCCCAGCAGAAGGTTTTTCACAGGGTAAAATCACCTTAGAACACACCACAATTCCTGAAATTAGTATGGTACCATCAACAAATGTATTCTAATGTAACTAAAGTCTGCTATCACCCTTTATAGTTCTCCTTTTGGTGACCCTCAAAATCTTCGATTCATTACAATGCATTTCAATGGGGTACTATCATGTATATTGGCCCCAAGATGGCTGCCAGTAATTCCAGGATGAATAATATAATAATAATATATACTTTATTCGAGTTCAAAATTCATGAAGTCATAAAAGCAACAGGTTCATTAGAATGACAAAGTAATCCACAATAAAAAAAATTAAAAAATACATACAAGGGTTTTTTTTTTTTTTTTTTTTTTTTTTAAGAATTGATTAAACTTTTCCTTTTCCTTAAAATACTTTTTAAAAAACCCAGCATTGATAACACACAATATTCATCATTTAAAGAGACTAGAAACAATAAAGCTGGGCGACATTGTCTCCATGAACCATGTTTTTTTAAGAGTGGCTTGATCCATCTTGATCTTTCCAACGAATAAAATTTGCAAAAACAAATTACGTGCAGAGTTGATTGGGTAGACAAATTATCACACGGGCATTTGCAAAGATTTCTACCCCAGTCATTTACTGTGGGAAAAGTGACTAAGCGAAAAAAAAACATCAAACCTAAATCTAGTTAATAAATAACGGTCAAATCCCTCCAGACACCAGATTAAATAAGGCTGGATGGTATAAGAGTCTAGTGTAATTTGATGTTGCAATACAAGTTTTTTATTTAATTCTACTCCTAGTCTAAGAGATTCTACATGATACCAACACAACTCCTTCAGGTCCTTACCAGTAATCCTGCACATTGACTCAGGTTGGTGGTAAAACTCAGGTCTTCCAAGATCCCTAGTGAAATTACATATATACTTCAACCAGGGTATCCTGGAGGCCCTATCCAGCCCCATACAGTCCTTGATAATATTTCTATTTAACGATAGGTCCGGCGAAGTCCATACTCTATACCAGAGCAATACTGGTTATATACTAATCAAATCACTCACATAGCGCACTCCCAACTCTGCGTGACAATTAAAAACAGGGGAGCTAACAGGGGCTGCCAAGATAAATCTAAGGAATGCGTTCTCTACCTTTTGTAATGAGGAAGAATTATATATCCCCCAAATACCTGCCCCGTAAATGGCTGTGCTAATACACTTTGCCTGATAGATTTTTAACAAAATCGCTGGTGGTCTCTTACCCAACTTTTTCGAAAAAGACATAAGTGCAGCAGTGGCTCTCTTAAATATCAAAGTCCTATTTCTGATGGCTGGCCCCCAGGACCCTGTTTCTTCAAGGACTATACCCAGGTATGAGAAAGTTTTAGTTGAGGCAAGTTTCTCCTTCCTAGCATACAAACGGCACTCTTTTTTCTTAAATCTACCACAGGACATTACAAATGTTTTGGATACATTAAGTTTTAACCCCCTGTTGTCCATTAAATTTAAATAGGTATCCAGAGCAGTTTGAAGACCTCTTTGAGTCCGAGACATGATCACCGCATCGTCTGCATATAAAAGGGACGCGATTTGATGCTGATTAACCTGTGGAGAATCTCGTACCACAGCAACTAACTCTTTTTCTAAGTCGTTGATGCACAAATTAAACAAAAATGGGGCGAGTACGCACCCTTGCCTCACTCCCCGCTTTACATAAAAAGACTTGGTGCATTCACCTTTTATACCGTATCTAACTTTCGCCCTGGCCCCAACATACATTTGTCTTAAAAAGGAGTTGAGCACTTCATCCACCTTCATATCCCTCAGGATCTCCCACAATCGATTATGAATGACACAATCAAAGGCAGCGCTTAGATCGACAAACACTACAAAAAGTTTGCCTTCTTTAGCCTGGGTGTATTTACCTGTAAGTAATGTAAAATTAAGGACCTATTCCAAGGTGCCACGGCCCTCACGAAAGCCATATTGTACCGGGGATAAGATGTTAACCTCTGCAGCCCATAGTTGTAGTCGATTCAAAATAACTCGCCCTGTAACTTTCATAAAAGAATCCAGTAGGGATATAGGACGATAACAAGAGGGTTTTTCCCGGTCCCCTTTTTTAAATATAGGTATAATTATAGAGTCTGCCCAGGTGTCAATAAAGCCCAGCACGCAACTAGCATCCAATACACGCGTGAGTAGAGGTGACCAGAGCTCAGGCTGATTTTTAAATAGGTCTATAGGGACACCATCTGCGCCTGGTGCTTTGTTGCCCTTGTCTCAGTGATTGCATCTGAGATTTCGGTTACTGTAACAGCTAGCTTGATCGGGATAAAGTTACCCTCCATTTGACCCTGGATGTCACTCCCCGACTCTACCAATTTGTCTACCCCTCCTGGGTTGTAGACCTCGGCAAAGAAATCTATCCATGAATCTTCTGTAATAGCCACTTCCATTCTAGCCATTTCCCCTAGGTTAAAGAATGGGGCCTTAACAGCTAACCAAAAGGCAGAGCAATCGCTTTCCAAAGACGCGTTATATAGACTTACCCACGCATCTTCTTAATTTTGTGTTTACGTGACTTTCTAGCCTGATTATACTCATGCCTAAAATGCCTAATTTCGGTTTGATTTCTCGGATTTTTTCTTAAGACGTTCTTTAAGTGTATGTGGGCCTTGGTACAAGCTGAGTCAAACACACCCTTTACTGCTTAATTTCCCAGCTTTGATTGGGCGTTGTAGGTTCTCTTTAATAATCTTTGTAATATTAGCAAAAGAGTCCAAAACGTCTATTTGTGGTACCTCATCCTGAAGGCATATATTGATAAAAGTTAACGCCTGTTTAATAATATTACTATTAGTAACCTCTGGGTTGCTCTGTGACCATCTAAGAGCGTACCCGTTCAAATTGCTTAGGGTACAATTATTTGTCCAGGCCAACTTCTCAACCAGAGTACGATCGTTTTTACAGGGAAGCTGAATACAGAAACTAAGTGGGAGATGGTCACTCACCCCAATTGTGTGTGTAACAAAATCAGTTAACCAGCATGAGTGAGAGTTGGTGATGGTAATAAAATCTATCAGCGTACTAAACCCTCTCCCCACATACGTTGAACTAAACTCCACCGGTGGCCTGCAAAGCAGATTGACAAAGCCCAGATCGAATGAGGCCATCATATCGTTAAATGAATCGCCCCCGCTGTTATGGGCAAAATGGGGTTGATTTTCAGATTTGTATTTTTCCTGATCACCACAACCAGTCTGGTACTGTTTACAAAGGTAGTGGTTGAAATCACCTCCCCAAATAATAATTGAATCCCTTACAGATTTATCTACTAGGATCCCTAATTCCTTAATGAGGATATGTATCATGTCATATACTAACTCCTTTTCTATACTGTTGTACATATTGATGATAATAATCTCCACCTTGGGGGTCACCTGAATTAAGATAATTTGATAGTGGCTACATGAGCCCACCGTTCTCAATGATAATATCTCCAACAAATTAGATATATAGATGGTCAGTCCGCCTTTACACCTCCCGAAATTAGAGGGACTAGCAGGTTGATGATAAGTTTTAAACCCAGTAATATGGATGGCATCAAGAGAC
This sequence comes from Triturus cristatus, assembly GCF_964204655.1. Lineage (NCBI taxonomy): Eukaryota > Metazoa > Chordata > Amphibia > Caudata > Salamandridae > Triturus > Triturus cristatus. Next base: position 801,996,191 of record NC_140591.1, read on the forward strand.
CAGGTCTCTTGTAAGCATAATATATCTATGTCCTTGATAAAATCGATCCATATGGGATTGCTTATCTTTGAACGGAGACCTGCTACATTCCAAAAAGCAATCCTAGTCCCTTTCTTTGTATCAATCCCAGGTTGATCAGGCAGATGTGTTGGCTTCAGTTTATCACCTTTACTGGCTACCACTATATTTTCCTTCATGACAGAAGTGACAACAACCTCGGTAGTTGGACGTCAGTCTACTCCTTCTAGTCCGCTCAAAACTGAGAAGCGATTGACCCCAGCAAAACTTTGGTGTTGCCCGTCAATCCCTCTCCACATCCGCGTCGGGACAAACTTTCTAGGGTATTCCCAACCCAGGCTTGAAGGAATGCTATAACTCTTCCTGTCCCCATACTCAGTAACCCTGCTTAGGTTTGGTCTATTCAGCTCCCTGTAAAAGTAGTCAAGTGGGAGAATCTCAATGCCCTTCATTTGAGGCTTAGAATTGAATATGGACTTATCAATAATACGTCTAACTGGATTGGGTCTATTAAAATTAATTATGATACAATCCCCAGCTCTATTCCTCCTAGTTTTACCAATCCAGGACACTCTGCGTACCATTATAATATCTTGCCAGATGTTATTCCCCACCGATGTGTTCTTTATGATCCAGTGGAGAGCCTTGTTTTTTAATTGACCAAAATCCTCTCTTGCGCCCTTATTCAATACAGGGACATTCGCAAGCACTACTACTAGGGGTGAACACGCTGGCGGAAGATTAATAACTGGTAAGAAGACCCTCTCATCCTGGCCAACTTGCACTGTCTCCCGCTTAGAATTCTCATTCATTTGTGAGGATGAAATAGTAAGTGGAGTAGTTACAACAGGTTTAGTTACAGGAGGTTTCTGAGGTATGGTAGTGGTACAATTCTCACCTAGAGGGGCTACATCAACAGAGATGACTACACCTTGGGGGTCTGAACTGTTACTGGACACTGTCCCAGTGCTGTTGGTCAACTTGGGTAGTGCTATGGTATCAAGCCTGCATGTGTTGTCATTGACTAGTTCACCCAGGGCATCTAGCTTCCCGTTAATGATTCTCAATCTCTCGATTATGGGTAGGGTAAAAGATCGCAATAAGTGAGTCAAGTTTGAAAATGACATCACTGTTTCCTCATCCTTCCCATTAGATGATGCTCTATTATGTATATCTACCGACTGAGAACCCGGGTCGATCGAGGCTTTAATGTTCCTCTTGGATATCTTGATGGGTTTCTTAGGGAACAATACACTCTGGGTACCAGACAACTTTAATACTTTTGGTTTCCTACCTGCATGACAGCCCCGCCCCTCTTTCTTTTGCCTTTTAAGTAAGTACATGGTGGAGCCACTTCAAGAGTCGCTTCAGAATCGACAAAATCTACAGGCTGTAAACTTTTCCTGGCCTCAATCGGGTAGAAACCCTCAGACGAATCAAGACTGCAGGATAGGTTAAACGTATTAGACACGACTTCCTCCCCTAACAAATAATCGCACAGTAAATCATGGTTTTCCACATCAATAGGGCTACGTGGGAGTGGTATAATCGGGTCCGCCTTAACCGGTGACACGGCATTGATTAAGTCACCTAAAGAGGAGCGTCTGACGTTCAAAAGTTCCTGTGACAGACGCTTTTCAGTCAAAGCAATCTCCCTGCCCACAACATCAGCTGCTCTCAGGAAGAAATCATCGAGAGTGCCAGTAAGTCTTCCCCCTGCAACAGCCGGAGTAAGGCGGCGCTTCCTCTCGTTTCCAGGAATGAGTGTCTTAGTCAAACTCGAGTACTAGAGTCAGGATGGTCTTACCGTCGGGAAGTGGACCTCAGGGGAATGGCCCAGCCCAGCCTCTTCCAGCCTTGGACGGCCGTAGACGGCCCGCCCTTTGCCCAGGCTTAGCCCGCGCGCGTCCCGTGAGGCGGGAGGCAGACAATCCTTTTCAAGCGCCTCCGGCCGCGGCAGTGATGTCAGGTGTGTGCCTGTCCGCCGGGGCACCTGGGAAATGGAGTCCCAGTTCTCACAGCCGTTCCCCTCACGGCGTACGATGCAGGCTCTGGAACGACAGCTTTGCACACAGCTGGGGCAAGAGCAAGTGGCGAGAAGTCGAAGCCCAGGGTTACTTTGCAGCGAGCGAGATAAGGGGTAGATAATGCCGTTAATGGTGTGCCATAACCCACAACATCAAACGTGTTTGTTCTATTTGGCGTAATAAAAACGTCCAAGAAAAGGGATAAATCCCTTAGTAAACCGCTGTGATTTAGCGGCGAGAGACTCTCTTAAATGTAGATAAGCACTCGTTATTCATATGCCTTCAAACAATCAAGGCGCGTCCTCCTCGGTGAACGCTTCATCAAAGAATGCTCAATTAGGCAGGATGAAGTGCTGACAGCCATTCAGATCTCACGATGAGATATGTCGTTAGGCTCCGCCCAGATATCGAAACTTTTTCTTTTTCTAATTTCTCATGAACTACTGAACGGATTTACACCATTTAACAAAAAGGGATCTTTCTGAACCAAGGGCTACCTTTTTGCCAAATTTGGTGTAATTCCGTTCTGCAGTTCGGGCTGTAGCCGTGTCTAAAGTTTCCTATGGGAATTAACATGGAGAAAACACGTTTTAAGACCTCCCTTTTTTCTCGGCCCCCGCTTGCTGAATCACCCCGAAACTTTTAAGAAAGGAGCTGACCAGAGCTCCCTACGAGTTTTGAAAATTTCGCGAAGATTCGTCAACCGATGCCAAAGTTATTGGGAAAAGCACGTTACGATTTTCCTATGGACCGCCAGTAGGTAATATATATATATATATTCACTGAAAAAACCATAGGTTTCACACACGTTATAGTTAGGAATTAGCATTTAAAAAACCTTAGAAATTCAGTGAAAAAACCATAGGTTTCACACATGTTATAGTTAGCTGGACATTTTACTCGTAAAAAACCAATGAAATTGCCCCGTTATAGTTAGTTCAGCTAACTATAACTCGCGCGCCCGCAATGCACTGCTGATGACGTCACATATTACATCACTCATGACATGGTCAGTGACATCACTCATGACATCACTGATGACATCTCAAATGACATCACTGATGACCTCACTGATGACATCATCCAGTGAATGTGTGTTTTTCTGAAAATGAAATATGTTTTATATATGTATATCTCAAGGTCGATGGAAGAATAAATGGGTATATAAGTGTCTAAATGGATGATTTGTTTTTGAAAAATTGATTGTGTAACTGACTGATTAAGTGTATCTCTCACTTTGTGTATAAGTGGCTGCATGGGTTGGTGAGTAGCTACATGGGTGTCTATATAGGTTATTAGTTGTTTTTTTGAGTATCAGTCTGAGTGTCTGTATGGTACGGTGGGGGGTATTACGTAGTGCATAGATGCATGAATGAGTGACTCACTGTTTGTATGTGTTGAAGACAGCATGTGTGCAGGACTGTATGGGTGGATGAGTGTGTGTATGGGTGTGTTAGTGAGTGAATGACTGTCTCAATAGTGTCTTCAGGAGTAACTACATATGTTTTAAACTAGTATATGTGACTATTGGTGTATATATGTGAGTATATGTGAGAGGGAGAGATTGAAAGAGTTCCTGTATGAATAAGTATGTGTTTCTATAAGTGATTGTTTAAAAGACTAAGTATGTGTAAGTTTCCGTAGAAGTAAGTATGGTGGTGTGTGTATTACTGTATATGCAAGTAAATGTATGTTTTATTCTTTATTAGCATGAGTGACTATGTGTGTGAGTAACTCTATGGATGAGTGGCATTGTGTAACAGGATGTATAGATGTATGAGTACATATGATGAGTGAGTACATGTATGAGTGACTGTATAGGACTGTTGGTGAATGAGTGGATGTGTATGTGGATCTTAGAATTACTGAAGAGGTTGTTGTAACTGGTATTGGTAAGTCCATTGTTTTGAAATTTTTAGTCTCTATTTTTGAATGTGTGTATCAAAGCTTATATTAAGGTGAGAGGAGGTCTGCCACTCTATCACAAGGATGATGTCATCAGTGAGGTCATCAGTGATGTCATTTGAGATGTCATCAGTGATGTCATGAGTGATGTCACTGACCATGTCATGAGTGATGTAATATGTGACGTCATCAGCAGTGCATTGCGGGCGCGCGAGTTATAGTTAGCTGAACTAACTATAACAGGGCAATTTCATTGGTTTTTTACGAGTAAAATGTCCAGCTAACTATAACATGTGTGAAACCTATGGTTTTTTCACTGAATTTCTAAGGTTTTTTAAATGCTAATTCCTAACTATAACGTGTGTGAAACCTATGGTTTTTTCAGTGAATTTCTAAGGTTTTTTAAATGCTAATTCCTAACTATAACGTGTGTGAAACCCATGGTTTTTTCAGTGAATTTGCAAGGTTTTTTAAATGCTAATTCCTAACTATAACGTGTGTGAAACCCATGGTTTTTTCAGTGAATTTGCAAGGTTTTTTAAATGCTATTTTTTTTTTTTATTCTTCATTTTTTTCAAACATATTTTTAATTTAATTTTCTTATCTTTTATAAAGACTATGCTTAAATTTTTAAAATCCTTAAATATTTTTTTTATATATATTTTTTAAAATAAACATGTAAAATTTATTTCCAGATTTTTTTTTTTTATTTTTTTTTTTATAGTACGCGTACCGTAAGCTCACGGTAAGCGTACGGTTTACGCAACGTCCGTAATCTATCTACGCTGCTTGCGCATAGTTACGTACTTTGCGTAGCCGCGCGTACTGCGCGTGGGACGCGTGCGCGCTTACGCAACACGCGCACGTTACGCGGAAGTGCCGGGAAATGACTGTTATGCGCATGCGCGCAAGCGCGTGTCTTTTTTACGCGCACGCGTACTTTTTGCCGTAAGCGCTCCGTAAGCGTACCGTAAGCGTACGGTAGGTCATGTGATCATGAAACACAACTTTTGATTGGTGGAAACTACTTTCAGTTCTAGAACTCTCCTACACCACACCCATTCCCCTCATTTCTGCTTGTGATCCCTTGGAAGAAGGAGCTGGTTTGTCTTTGGGATACGATGGCAGAACAGCAGAGCCCTTCTGAGAGTGAGGCTAGCACCAGCAGCACTGTCTTGAGGCAGAGAGCGAGGAAAGTAAAGCCTTCTTATGTTTGGGATTATTTTACTTTTCCAGAAGGCCAGCAAAAGGTGAATGCACCCTTAGTTACTTGCAGGCTGTGTCAGCGTGTACTTTCTAGAGGTAATCCTGACAGGAAGTATTCCTTTGGGAATCATACCATGATCAGACACCTCAAGGATGTACACAAAAGGACACATGGTCATCTTTTTGGAGGTAACTCTTCAGAAAGACGAGCCAGTACATCCACAGCAGCTCAGCCTGGACCATCATCTGCAGGGCAGACTCCTTCTTCTGCAGGTCAGGTGAGCCCTTCATCTGTGGGGGGAGAATCTCCTTTTGCTGGCCCTCTGGAAATTAACCCTCGGTTTGCGAGGGTTGAAGTACGGTGCGCCACTTGTCACGATCTAATTACTTATAGGGAGACCAGTATTTCCCTAGTGAACAATAAAATAGATCAGCACACTTGTCGTACCGTCTAATATTCCCAATCTTTCTTTCCTCTGTCCCTGCATGAACACAACGGCTCTTTTAAGAGCCAACCTTATCTTTCATCTTTTTTTTACATATGTTTTTAAAAACTTTTTTTTTTTTTTTTTTTACCGTACGCGTACGGTAAGCGTACCTTTTTTATTTTTTTAAAAAAAAACACTAAAAATCATTTATCACATTACATTGACTTACCATACTCACTCAAAAAAATATTTATTCATTTGTTTTTTTAAAAAATAGTTTTTAAAATGGTTGTAGTTTTCAAAAATTTTCTATATCGATCTGAAAAAAAAGAAAAAAGTATTAATATTTTTATAACAATTTATAATACAGTACACATATTTACATTTTTTTCCAAAAAATATTTTTGCCTCTTTTAACAATTGGAAATCACTTTTACAGACTGACACATTATGAAACCACTATTTTTGATTTATTTAATTGCACGTGTCCAAGCTGTTTTTTTTTCAGACCACCACCATGTGCATTCTCTGTGACTGCCTACACTCCACCAAGGGCAACCAGCCTTAGTGATGCTGAATGTATTTGCATTACAGACTTAAACCTGAAAACCCCACTGGCTTGTAAATACTGTGCATGACTATACACGGCAAGGACATGGGTGTGTGCTAACCCTCTGCTTATTCCCCCAAAAATTCGCTCCCCCTTTCCATCTAATGCAACTGTGAAATCACCAGAGCAAGACGCAATAAATCTCTGCCTATAATTCTTCTATGCACACAGAGTCATATTTTCACATTAGTCCCAAAACGAAATTTCTTTGCCAATTTGAAAGCACACTTACTGCTCTTTTTTTTTTCAGGGGCAAGTGTAAATCACTTTTACACACTGACACATTATGAAACCACCATGTGTAACTACAACAAAAACAATTCCCATTTCTATTATTCATTTCTTAAGTTACCACATACATACCCTCTCAAACTGTAAACTCACCTTTAAAATTAGTTAGTTGTGAAAGAAATGTGACACTCAAACAGCAGATTATCAGAGCCAGGATCTCTGTTGTGTTCACCTCTCTCCTCTCAGCAGAACCAGATAATGGCAAACTTTCCCTCTATTTTTCCACACATATACATGTAAGTTTCAAATCTCAGTGCTTCCCCCTTTTTTTCACATGTAATCACACATTGCTATTGGTTGAAAACGAACCCTTTTCCAAAAGTACCCTTCCCCCACCTTGACTTCTGCCTAGTACCCTTCCCCCAACTTGACTTCTGCCTGCTACCATAGCAACAGCTCATGGAACACTGCTGTGTGCAGTTAGGTCAGAAGTTCGACACACAATGTTTCAATTCCACAGAGCAAGAGTGCTTGACTTTTCAAACCTAACAGCAAATCCATAGTACTGTTCTTTGGTTACACATTTTTTTGTACTAATACAAAACATGCTTCTATTAATTTACACATACAGCCTAGTTTTTATTCTAGAATGGTATGAAACAGCCAATCAGTTCTTTTTGTTTTGAAAAAAATATGTATGCCTCCATTTCCAAACTGTCTTTCTTTTCATATTGCCATTCTACTGAAAGACACCTCCTGAGTGCATCCAGATCTCCTTTGAAGATGTTCACAGTGTGGATTGTAGGGCACAGCTATGTCTTCTGGAGTGAAAAGTTTGCAGAGAAAACAGATATGGTGAGAGACCTTGCTTTGCCAAATGTAGACATTAAATGGATTGGTCAGAGAGGGTTAAAGTGGCACCAATTGATGCCATTGGTGAAATCCTTCATGCAAATCCAACACCCTGACCTCATAATAGTGCACTGTGGTGGCAATGACCTAGGCACTTTGACTGGGGTAGGTCTGGAAATGCTTATGAAGGACACCTTTGCACAACTGTTTTCACTTTTCCCTAAAACTGCCTTTGTGTTTTCCAACATATGCCAAAGGCAAAAATGGAACTGGTCCAATCATTTCTGTCCACAGATTGACAAAGCAAGAAAGCACGTCAACAAATCTGTTTCTGCTTTCCTCCGTGACTATGGTATGGGTGCCATTTACCACAACAACTTGCGTTACGACATGCAAGACATTTATAGAGGAGATGGTGTGCACTTCAATGATGAAGGGAACAGAGTCTTCCTCTTGAACCTTAGACTCTGCATCGGTACTTACTTGTAGGTACCACTAAAAAAATGACTCCATAAACACAACAGCTCTTTTTAGAGCTCCCTAATTTCTAAACTCTTAAATCTGCTTTTCATTTATTTATTTTTATTTTTTTTACCGTACGCTTACCGTAAGCTTACCGTACGCGTACCCCGTGATTTTTTTTAAAATCAATAAATATTTTTTTTGTACTTTTCTGTCCATCTTTGACCCCCTTACAATTGTTAGGGGGTCTGTAACTCTCCTCATTGCCCCCTTTCCTTGTTTTCACTCTTTTTTTTCAGAGTGAAATACACAAAATGGCGGCCGCCGCTTCCTGGTTTCGGCCGATTCGAATGTTTACTAAGATCTAAGAGCCAATCAGAATCGCGCTCGCGCACGCCACCGTACGCTTACCGTAAGCGTACGGTAAGCGTACCGTAAGCTGGCTCAGATATATATATTGATTTAAAGGCTATTTTCTCAGAATCTACTGAACAGATTTACACCAAACCTACAAAAGGCACTTCCTTGACCTAGGGACTACCTCTCTGCCAAATTTTGAGTAATTCTGTTCAGCCGTTCGGGCTGTAGCTCGTTCTAAAGGTCCTATGGAAAAATGCATGGGAAAAACGCGTTTTAGGACCCCCCTTTTATCTCAGCCCCCGCTTGACGGATCCCCCCGAGACTTTCAGGGTAGGAGCGGAGCGTAGCGCCCCACCTATTTTGAGAAATTCGCGAGGATTCGTCGACCGGCGCCAAAGTTATTCAAAATAGAATGTTGAGGTTTTCCTATGGAAACGTGGTCCTAACTATAACTACCTACTGGCGACCGCCAGTAGGTAATGTATATATCCAAAGGTTCCTCTTCAGGTCCGTGTCCATTTGTCAATTGGGGAAGGCTGCACATCACGCTTGGAGCCCACCGGAGGGCTGGAAAATGAAAATTAATGACAAAAGAAACAGTGTTTTGGCAAATGGACACGGACCCTAATGGTGGGGAAGAATGTGCTGAGAACTACCAGCATGCATCACTGGAGATTGCGTGCATTTTGGGAAAAATAGTTGTGGCAGTGATGTGGTTTGCAATTTGTGACCCTATGAAGAAGAGGCTTGTAGCCTTGAAACGTGTCAGGGTTTGAAATAACATGCGCGATATGCAGCTTTCCAAAATAAATGGTTTTGTTGAAACTCTACTGCCCCGGATTAGCGTCCTTACCTGAAGAGGCGCCTTTGGATATATAGTACGCGGCGGCCTCAGCCGCGGAGGATGCACCGCCTGCCTGGAATGTGGTGGCAGGTCTGCACGGTCACAATCCTATGGCCGTGAAAACAGCGTGGCCAGGTTTAAATTGGGGAAGGTTGCACGTCGCGCTTGGAGCTCACCGGCGGGCTGGAAAATGAAAATTAATGACAAAAGAAACTGTGTTTTGGCAAATGGACACGGACCCTAATAGTAGGGAAGAATGTGCCGACAACTACCAGCATGCATCACTGGAGATTGCGTGCATTTTGGGAAAAATAGTTGTGGCAGTGACGTGGTTTGCAATTTGTGACCCTATGAAGAAGAGGCTTGTAGCCTTGAAATGTGTCAGGGTTTGAAATAACATGCGCGATATGCAGCTTTCCAAAATAAATGGTTTTGTTGAAACTCTACTGCCCGGATTAGCGTCATTACCTGAAGAGGCGCCTTTGGATATATAGTACGCGGCGGCCTCAGCCGCGGAGGATGCACCGCCTGCCTGGAATGTGGTGGCAGGTCTGCACGGTCACAATCCTATGGCCGTGAAAACAGCGTGGCCAGGTTTAAATTGGGGAAGGTTGCACATCGCGCTTGGAGCTCACCGGAGGGCTGGAAAATGAAAATTAATGACAAAAGAAACTGTGTTTTGGCAAATGGACACGGACCCTAATAGTAGGGAATAATGTGCCGACAACTACCAGCATGCATCACTGGAGATTGCGTGCATTTTGGGAAAAATAGATGTGGCAGTGACGTGGTTTGCCATTTGTGACCCTATGAAGAAGAGGCTTGTAGCCTCGAAACGCGTCAGGGTTTGAAATAACATGCACGATATGCAGCTTTCCAAAATAAATGGTTTTGTTGAAACTCTACTGCCCCGGAGTAGCGTCCTTACCTGAAGAGGCACCTTTGGTTATAGATATATATGTATATATATATATATATAATTTATTAAAAATATTTTACGAAGTGTCATTATTTTCCCTGCACTCGCGATGGATTCTGTGCATTTGATACTCTTCCAACATAGCAGGTGTTTCAATTTTTGCCCACTTGTTCCTCCTGCGCAGACACACAAATTTGATTATTTTGTTAACAGTGGATTTAACCGTTTATTTGTATTTGCTTGACATTCTGTGGGGATGTTAACTTGAATATTGCTGTTTTTTTCACTGGGCTGTTGCCGTATGACTACGATGCTAGGATTTCAATATGGCCGCTACAGTGTTGCCAAACAATGTAATACATGTAACTATGTGTCCTTTTTTAATGTTCATGTCACTCTCTTTAAATACACCCTCACTCTTCTGTATTCTCTTATGTGATCAAAAATGTATGTAAGTCGAAATGCGCCATGAGTTTTTGCAGTAATAAAAGTTTACTCCATAGGCTTGTGTGCCAAGTGAGTATTTATCTTGTTTGATATTCGATATATATGTGCGCGCATATGTATATATATATATCTATATATATATATATATATATATATATATATATATATATATATATATATATATATATATATATATATATATATATATATTATCTACTGGCGGTCGCCAGTAGATAGTTATAGTTAGGACCGTGTTTCCATAGGAAATCTGAAAATTCTATTTTGAATAACTTTGGCGCCGGTTGACGAATCCTCGCGAAATTTTCAAAACTTATGGGGCGCTCCGCTCAGCTCCTACCCTGAAAGTCTCGGGGTGATTCGTCAAGCGGGGGCTGAGAAAAAAGGGGGGTCCCAAAACGCATTTTCCCCATGCATTTTCCCATAGGACCTTTAGTCGAAGGTACAGCCCGAACGGCTGAACAGAATTACTTGAAATTTGGCAAAGAGGTAGTCCTCAGGTCAGGGAAGTGCCTTTTGCATATATGGAGTCAATCTGTTCAGTAGTTCCTGAGAAAATTGCAGATAAATGTACATATATATCTATATGCGCGCACCGTGCGCGATCGGTGTGCGCACGGTGCCGTGCGCAAGCGTAATTCTGATTGGTGGTTAGATGTCAGTCAACGTTTGAATCGGTCGAAATCAGGAAGTGTCGGACGCCATTTTGTGTGGGAGTTGTGTGACAGAGAAAAACAAAGGTGGAGAACGTGAAAAGGGGGCAGGGTAGAGAGTTCCTGACCCCCTAGCCTTTGTCAGGGGGTCCCTGAAGGACCCCGAAGGATGAAAAAAACATTTTATTTTTTTTCCAAAAACGCGGGGTGCGCGCACGGTGAAAAACCCTTAAAAAAAAAAGAAACATTTTAAACTGTTTAAGGGGGCAGGGTAGAGAGTGCCTGACCCCCTAGCCTTTGTCAGGGGGTCCCTGAAGGACCCCGAAGGGTGAAAAAAACATTTGATTTTTTTTTCAAAAAATCCCGGGGTGCGCGCACCGTGCGCGCGGGGTGCGCGCACGGCTGAAAAAAATCTTTAAAAAAATAGAATTAAAAAACAAGTTTAAGTGTTTAGATGTTAGGTGGCTCTAAAAAGAGCTGTTGTGTTTATTGAGTGTTTTTTGGTACCTACAAGTAAGTACCGATGCAGAGTCTAAAGTTCAAGAGGAAGACTCTGTTCCCTAAATCATTAAAATGTACACCATCTCCTCTATAAATGTCTTGCATGTTGCAATGCAAGTTGTTGTGGTATATAGAACCCATACCATAGTCTCTGAGGAAAGCAGAAACAGACTTATTGACGTGCTTTCTTGCTTGGTCAATATGCGGACAATGTTGATTGGACCAGTTCCACTTTTGCCTTTGGCATATATTAGAATATACAAAGGTAGTTTGTGGAAAAAGTGACATCAATTGCACAAAGGTGTCCTTAACAAGCATTTCCAGACCTACCCCAGTTAAAGTGCCTAGGTCATTTCCACCACAGTGCACAATTATAAGGTTAGGCTGTGGGAGATGTAGAAAGGATTTCACCAAAGGCATTAATTGGTGCCACTTTAACCCTCTCTGACCAATCCATTTAATGTCTACATTTGGCAAAGCAAGGTCTTTCACAATACCTCTTTTTTCTGCATACTTTTCACTCCAGAAGACATAGCTATGACCTACAATCCACACTGTGAACATCTTCCAAGGAGATCTGGATGCACTCAGAAGGTGTCTTTCAATAGAATGGCAATATGAAAAGAAAGATAGTTGTAAAATGGAGGCTTACATACTTTTTTAAAATAAAAAGAATTCATTGGCTGTTTCAAACCATTCTACACTAAAAACTAGGTTGTATGTTTATATTTTTAAAAGCATGTTTTGTATTGGTACAGAAAAATGTGTTCCCAGAGAACATTAGTTTGGATTTGCTGTTAGGTTTGAAAAGTCAAGCACTCTTGCTCTTTGGATTAGAAACATTGTGTGCTGAACTTCTGACCTCTCTGCTCACACCAGTGTTCCATGACCTGTTGCTATGCTAGCAGGTAGAAGTCATGTTGGGGGTAGGGATCATTTGGAAAGGGTTGAAATTTGCAACCAATAGAAATGTGTGTTTCCATTTGAAAAAATGTGGGAAGCAATGTGATTTGAAGTTAACATGTATATGTGTGAAAAAAGAGAGGGAAACTTTGCCATTTACTGGTTCTGGTGAGAGGAGTACAGCTCAGAGATTCTGGCTCTGATAATCTGCTGTGTGTAATCTGCTGTGTGAGTGCCACATTTCTTTCTCAACTAACTACTTTTAAAGGTGAGTTATGAATTTGAGAGGGGATGTATGTGGTGCATTTTGATATAAATAATAGAAATTTGTTTCTTCTTTTAAAGTTGTGTTTTACATTTTATGTTTTGGAAGATATTTAACTGCCTTGAACTTGTAAGATATTATGGAGCATGTCTTCACCATAAGTTAAGGTGTACTGGTATCACCCAGGAATACTGTTTTGTGCCTAGAATCACACCATGAGTCTGAGTGCACACAGGAATTGTTGTCAGAGATTTAATTTGTGTTGCTGTTGATCTGTAAGACCCAGGTAACACATGCACATGGTCTCAAGTAGCTGTTAGGACATGTGCTCTTTTCTGCCTGTCTAAACTATAAGGAAAATGTGTCAGGCTGTTACAGTAATTATCACTTACTGTATCACAGTAGTAAATGTGCTTTGAAATTGCCAATCAAATATCGTTTTGTGCCTAGAATCACACCATGAGTCTGTGTGCACACAGGAATTGTTGTCAGAGATTTAATTTGTGTTGCTCTTGTTTTGTAAGGCTTGCACTCGTAGGAAAGGGGCTGCTTGTTTTCTTGAACTGAGATGGTTAGCATTCAGCAGAAATCACTAAGATATTTAACTGCCTTGAACTTGTAAGATATTATGGAGTATGTTTTCACCATAAGTTAAGGTGTACTGGTATCACCCAGGAATACTGTTTTGTGCCTAGAATCACACCATGAGTCTGTGTGCACACAGGAATTGTTGTCAGAGATTTAATTCGTGTTGCTGTTGTTCTGTAAGACTTGCACTCGCAGGAAAGGGGCAGCTTGTTTTCTTGAACTGTGATGGTTAGCATTCAGCAGAAATGACTATCTCACAAATGAGAGGCAAATGCTAACACATTTGAAATCAACATGGTAGATTTTCCTTCCACTCCTGCAATGGGTGAGGTAATTCCTACATGTTCAAAACTCCAATTAACCCCTACCACACATGTGCTCTTACATACATCTCAGCAGTCTTCATGTAGTTGTGCAAGTGTCCATGCAGATCTCTCTTGCACCTGACATTACACAGTCTCCAGAAACACACTATTAGCACACAGGCAGCTGCTTCTCCTACACTCCCATGCTTACTATTCAGCACTGTGTGGTATTTCAGATAGCAGTGTGTAACGCTAACACATTCAACGTCACCAAGGCTCATTTCCTTTGCTCTAGTCTAATCACTCACCCAGGTAACACATGCTCATGGTCTCAAGTAGCTGTTAGGACATGTGCTCTTTTCTGCCTGTGTAAACTATAAGGAAAATGTGTCAGGCTGTTACAGTAATTATCACTTACTGTACCACAGTAGTAAATGTGCTTTGAAATTGCCAATCAAATATCGTTTTGTGCCTAGAATCACACCATGAGTCTGTGTGCACACAGGAATTGTTGTCAGAGATTTAATTTGTGTTGCTCTTGTTTTGTAAGGCTTGCACTCGTAGGAAAGGGGCAGCTTGTTTTCTTGAACTGTGATGGTGAGCATTCAGCACAAATCACTATCTCACAAATGAGAGGCAAATGCTAACACATTTGAAATCAACATGGTAGATTTTCCTTCCACTTTTAAAGTTGTGTTTTACATTTTATGTTTTGGAAGATATTTAACTGCCTTGAACTTGTAAGATATTATGGAGTATGTCTTCACCATAAGTTAAGGTGTTCTGGTATTACCCAGGAATACTGTTTTGTGCCTAGAATCACACCATGAGTCTGTGTGCTCACAGGAATTGTTGTCAGAGATTTGATTTGTGTTGCTGTTGTTCTGTAAGACTTGCACTCGCAGGAAAGGAGCAGCTTGTTTTCTTGAACTGTGATGGTTAGCATTCAGCACAAATCACTATCTCACAAATGAGAGGCAAATGCTAACACATTTGAAATCAACATGGTAGATTTTCCTTCCACTTTTAAAGTTGTGTTTTACATTTTATGTTTTGGAAGATATTTAACTGCCTTGAACTTGTAAGATATTATGGAGTATGTCTTCACCATAAGTTAAGGTGTTCTGGTATTACCCAGGAATACTGTTTTGTGCCAAGAATCACACCATGAGTCTGTGTGCTCACAGGAATTGTTGTCAGAGATTTAATTTGTGTTGTTGTTGTTCTGTAAGACTTGCACTCGCAGGAAAGGGGCAGCTTGTTTTCTAGAACTGTGATGGTTAGTATTCAGCAGAAATCACTATCTCACAAATGAGAGGCAAATGCTAATACATTTGAAATCAACATGGTAGATTTTCCTTCCACTCCTGCAATGGGTGAGGTAATTCCTACATGTTCAAAACTCCAATTAACCCCTACCACACATGTACTCTTACATACATCTCTGCAGTCTTCATGCAGTTGTGCAAGCGTCCATGCAGATCTCTCTTGCACCAGACAATACACAGTCTCCAGAAACACACTCTTAGCACACAGGCAGCTGCTTCTCCTGCACTCCCATGCTTACTATGCAGCACTGTGTGGTATTTCAGATAGCAGTGTGTAACGCTAACACATTCAACGTCACCAAGGCTCATTTCCTTTGTTCTAGTCTAATCACTTACCCAGGTTCACATGCTGATGGACTCAAGTAGCTGTTAGGACATGTGCTCTTTTCTGCCTCTCTAAACTATAAGGAAAATGTGTTAGGCTGTTACAGTAATTATCACTTACTGTACCACAGTAGTACATGTGTCAGGACTGGAGAGTCTAGGTTTAGATTTCCCAGGTTGAGTATACAACCCAGGAGTCGGGCTTGGCGCCTGGGGGGGAGGCGAAGAGTGGTTTCAGTGAGATCGCTCTCTGCCTTCCTCCGTTCTTTACGAGCGTAGTCTTTTTCCCTCTCCCAAGATGGCCGCTGCTATGTCAGTCTTTCTCCTCAGTCTCACTCTGGCAGCGGTGCAGGCATCCTGGGTTGATGTGGCGCGCGCTCGCTCTGAGCGTGGCGCACTTCAACCGTCGAATTTTCTGTGAAGGCGGTGTTCTCTCTGAGCTCCGCGCTTTCTTCTGTTAAGGTTCCAGTCAGAGTGTCTTCGTGGGGTTTAGTGCTCCTTTTTGGTACCCCTTTTAATCCAGAGATTCCAGGGTTCTTCAGAGTTCCTATTCATTCTGCAAGTTTGGCGTTCCACAAGAGTGTGGAAGAACTAAGGACTTACCTGTGCCTCACAGCGCCCTAGTTGAGAGGTAAACGAGAAGTAAGGCTGGCGAACATTCTTCTTGAGAAGTAAGTTCAATCATATCTATATTTTCGTGGAATTGCCTGCGCTCTGCAAAAGCTTCCAGAGACAGTATAATAGAAGGACAAGGATTTTAATTCACAGACTTGAACTGAAATTTTGAGAGAGTGAGAGTCTCATGAATAAGATTTTCATTTTAAGAAGTAACAGCAGTAAAGGCTTCCATCAGCAAGACTGAGTACTGAATAAAAATTGAAGAGTTTAAAGACTTTCCTGTATCTCCATGTAGATGCAATTATATATATATATATATATAAGGTTTCTACCAACGGACAACTCCAGTTTGGTTCTGAATCCAGCAAGAGGATTAGGCTGCAAGTTGGAACTATAGAGCATTCAGTAAATGGACAAAGTTCTTCTAAGGGAAAGACAGGTATAAGAAGACAAGGTGAAGGGAGGGGAACAAGGTAGTAGGTAATTGGGTTTACATGTGATTCTATTTGCAGGGTTTCACACACCACCTGTTCAACTCCACTGCTCCTTAGAAGACATCAGTCGAACAAAACCAGAGAGTAGCAACCCACTGTGTCAGGACAGGTATAGTGAGTAATAGTATCACAACTAATAGAGTAATTAACAGTAGAACAGTTGTTGAGTAACTCTCTTTGCAGGAGTCGGGAGGAAGAAGCTCCGAATCCAGTCCAAGAAAGAAGACACAGTGCAGTCTCTCTTTTCTGTCCAATTCCCCTTTCCCCCGCTCTGCTGCTCGTGAGCTATTAGCTGGCGGTAGCGGAGTGGAGGAGTGGAGATCCAGCATCTGCTCCTGTGGAATCCGTTGAAGCTGCTAAGGTACTTGACAGATTGAAGTGCCCGCAATTTAATTCCACCTGAGCACGATGGCTGAAGGAATTGATGTAAAGGCCTTGGCCACAGTTTTAGATAGCATACAAAAGCAGTTAAGTGATACTATGGAGGAAAACAAGTCCCTTAGAGAGGAGGTCAGGAAGTCTGCTCAAGATGCTAGTTATTTGCGTCAACAGTTTGAAGAGTTTTCTGGGGGTTCCCGTTCAGCAGTAAAGGAGGAAAAGACGCCCTCTTTTGCCCCTGCCCCCTCTGCGGCAGAACTCACTACGCAGGTGATTCACGCAATCTCTCCTACAATTCCACTGGCCGCTCCAGAAAGGTATAGTGGGGACCCACACAAGGCCCAAATTTTCCTCACGCAATGTTCTTTACATTATCTTTGTCGGCCAATCATTTTTAAGGAAGATCAGTCAAAGGTGGCGTTCATGCTGTCGTACCTGAGTGGAGATGCCGCCGCTTGGTCCATGCCTTTGGTGAACAACAATGATCCCATTTTGTATGAATTCGAAGGGTTCAAGAGAGAATTTCTACGGATATTCGACAGACGGTCCATCTCTCAATCCACAGATAATGAGTTATTAGATCTCAAGCAGGGGAATCGTGAACTAGTAGCCTACCTGGCTCAATTTAACAAGCTAATTGTGGAAACAAGTTGGCCAGAGGAGAAACGAGCTGCCATATTTTATCGTGGATTAAAGGATGAGTTGAAGGATGGGTTATCACAGATCCCAAAACGTCCCACTGAGGTCTCAGAATTAATTGACTTGGTTCTTCAGATTGATCAGCGTCAAAGTGAGAGGAAGAACGAGAGGAGAAAGGAAACTAGATATATACCACCCCGTTTCGACAGAATGAAATCAGAGGGATCCAAGTCCAAGGAGTCGTGTACAGAGGATGAGCCTATGCAGATTGGTTCGGTCAGAGGACCGTTGTCTAAGGAAGAAAGAGAGAAGAGACGTTTGGGCAAGTTGTGCATGTACTGTGGGAACTCCGGTCATTTCGTGAAGGAATGTCCTAAGAAGCCAAAGAACCCTTCCTGGGTAAAAGATCGGCTCCACCAGTAGAAGGGGTTGCCCTGGTGGAAGCGAAAGAACAGTCAACTCCAGATCCGAAATTAGTGGCTAACACCCTGCAATCATCGGCTCCACATTTAATTTTATCTGTCCAAATAAGGTTTGGAGGGAAGGTCAAGGAAGGAATTTCGGTCATGATTGATTCAGGGGCCACGGGGAATTTTTGTGACATAGGATTTGCCAAGTCACTTGGAATTACCTTTTTGAGGAAAGAGCGGCCAGAGCCAGTACGAGCTGTGGACGGAACTAGTCTGTCCTCTGGGCCGATTGTTTTTGATTCCGAGGAGATTTTATTGTGTGGACCCGGACAGCATTTTAGTTCTTTGCAATTCAGCTTAATTGATGCTCCACAATTTCAATTAATCTTGGGTCTGCCTTGGCTCACGGAGCATAATCCTCAAATTGATTGGGCAAAACGATCAATTCGTATGAATTCAGATTACTGTATGCATCATTGCTTTCATTCTAATCCAGAACCATCGGAAGCTTCGCAATCCCAACTCTTGGCAAGCTTTCCAAAGACCATTTGTGCCGTAGACACCCAAGAGATTCCACCAGAGTATGAAGATCTCGCCTCGGTGTTTGATGAAAAAGAGGCAGAACGTCTACCTCCCCATCGAGAGTATGATTGCCGAATCGAGCTGGAGCCTGGCGCCTCCCTGCCCTGTAGCCGAATTTACGCGCTGTCGGAAGCTGAGAATGTCCATCTCAAAGAATACCTGAGCAAATATATGGCCAATGGTTTCATCCGCCCGTCACAGTCACCAGTCTCGTCTCCACTCTTTTTTATTCCTAAAAAAGATGGCCAACTGAGGACTTGTATCGACTACCGCGCCCTCAATCTGGTAACCAAGAAGAATCGATATCCGCTACCCTTGATTTCGGAACTTTTGGACCAAGTCAAGGGAGCGAAGGTATACACTAAACTGGATTTGAGAGGTGCGTATCATTTGGTACGCATGGCCGAGGGAGAAGAGTGGAAGACGGCCTTTCGTACACGTTTTGGATTATTCGAATATCAGGTCATGCCATTTGGTTTATGCAACGCTCCGGCAGCCTTCCAACATTTTGTCAATGATGTTTTGAGAGAATTTCTGGACCGATTTGCAGTGGTTTACATTGATGACATCCTCATATTTTCGGCCAGTTTAGAGGAACATATCCAGCACGTCAGATCCATCTTGAAGAGGTTGTTGGAGAATCAACTTTTCGTAAAATTAGAGAAGTGTGTGTTCCATTCCACGCAAGTAGAGTTTTTGGGATTTGTTCTGTCTCCAAATGGTGTCTCGATGGATGAATCTAAGGTGCAGGCAATCAAGGAGTGGCCCTCTCCACGTTCTGTGAAAGAAGTTCAGAGTTTTCTTGGCTTCGCCAATTTTTATAGACGTTTCATCATCAACTTTTCTGAGCGAGTGGGTCCACTCACCAGACTACTGAGAAAGAAGATCAAGTTTGAGTGGAACGCGGAAACTGAAGCAGCGTTTAATGAGCTCAAGAGAATTTTTGTGTCATCTCCTGTGCTACTCCATCCAGATCCGGATGACCCATTCTTTGTAGAAGCAGATGCTTCCAACTTGGCCATTGGTGGGATTTTGTCTCAGCGCCATAAGCAGACGGGCCAGTTACATCCAGTAGCATTTCGTTCAAGGAAATTAACTGCAGCAGAAATAAATTACCCAATTGCGGATAAGGAACTATTGGCAGTCAAGGATGCGTTCTCAGAATGGAGGCATTACTTACTGGGGGCCAAGCATGTGGTCACTGTTTTTACTGATCATCGGAATCTCCAGTTTTTGAAATCTGCCCGAACTCTTACCCCTCGTCAATTGAGATGGTCCCTATTTTTTGCGGATTATGACTTTGTCTTAACGTACAAACCTGGCTCGGCAAACGGAAAGGCGGATGCCTTATCTCGTCTACATGTGAGCACCGATGTCCCAACGGCAGAAAAAGGTGTAATTATTCCAGTAGATCGAATAATCGGAACACTCACTTCCACAGACATTGAAAGGAAGCTCCCAAGTTTGTTGTCCCCGGAAGAGGAGAGGGATTGGACGGCTAAAGGGAAAGAATTCCAAGTCAAGAAAGGGAGACCCGTCTACCAAGACAAGTTGTTTGTGTCCGATCTGGAACTACAAAGACAAATCATTGAACATTTCCATGACGAGCCATTGGCTGGGCATAAAGGGGTGAAGAAGACTTTGGAGCTGATTCGAAGAGAGTTCTGGTGGCCGGCGATGGAAGCTCAGGTGCGACAGTATGTAGCCACTTGCGAGGTGTGTATCAAGGGGAAGACTCCCAGAAGGGCTCCACAAGGTCTATTACAGCCCCTGCCCTTAGCCCCATACCCATGGCACACCATTTCCATGGATTTCATTGTAGAACTCCCGTCCAGTAGTGGTTATTCAGTCATATGGGTGGTTGTGGACCATTTCTCCAAGATGAGCCATTTTATCCCTCTAAAGGCTCTCCCTAACGCTACACAGTTGTCCAAACTGTTCACTCAGCACATAGTAAGGGCTCATGGTATTCCAAAGATTGTCATCTCAGATAGAGGCCCACAGTTTGTCTCTCGTTTTTGGAGATCCTTCTTGAAGAGATTGGGTGTAGACTCCCGTCTGTCCACTAGCTTCCATCCAGAGACAGATGGACAGACGGAAAGAGTAAATCAGGATTTGGAGCAATACTTGCGTCTATTCTTGATGGATCAGGAGGGAGAGTGGCCAGACTTGATTTGGGCAGCAGAATTTGCCTATAATAATGCTCAGCATGCTTCTACTGGTTACTCCCCATTCTATTTAAATTCTGGTCGTCATCCCAACACTCTAGTAGATAAAGAAAACAGCGATGTACCTGCAGTGGAAACGATAGTACAAGATCTTCATGAGGCCTTTCGGTTAGCTGCTAGGAATTTGTCTAAGGCTAAGTTTTCCTATAAGAAGCAGGCAGACAAAAAGAGACGCCCAAATCCAGTCTATAAAAGGGGAGATCAGGTCTGGGTTTCTACAAAGAATTTACGACTGAAGGGAAATCGGAAGTTTCAGCCAAGGTTTGTGGGTCCCTTTCAGGTAGAGCGAATGGTAAACCCAGTCAGTGTAAGGGTTAGGCTTCCTCCCCGGCTAAAGATACATCCAGTTTTCCATGTTTCACTACTTCAGCGTAGTCCAGAGGGTTTGAGGGCTGGTAATTCCCCCTCCCCAGTTTTGGTGCAAGGAAGGGAGGAATTTGAGATAAAAAGAATTCTTGATTCTAGGCCACAAGGAGGGCAGATCTTCTATCTGGTTGATTGGAAGGGTTGTGGGCCAGAGGAAAGGTCCTGGGAGCCACAATGCAATATCCATGCTCCACGTTTGCTCCGAGAGTTTCATCGCACTCACCCCACCAAGCCCAAAGAGGAGAGGAGGGGGGTTTTGGTGGGGGGTACTGTCAGGACTGGAGAGTCTAGGTTTAGATTTCCCAGGTTGAGTATACAACCCAGGAGTCGGGCTTGGCGCCTGGGGGGGAGGCGAAGAGTGGTTTCAGTGAGATCGCTCTCTGCCTTCCTCCGTTCTTTACGAGCGTAGTCTTTTTCCCTCTCCCAAGATGGCCGCTGCTATGTCAGTCTTTCTCCTCAGTCTCACTCTGGCAGCGGTGCAGGCATCCTGGGTTGATGTGGCGCGCGCTCGCTCTGAGCGTGGCGCACTTCAACCGTCGAATTTTCTGTGAAGGCGGTGTTCTCTCTGAGCTCCGCGCTTTCTTCTGTTAAGGTTCCAGTCAGAGTGTCTTCGTGGGGTTTAGTGCTCCTTTTTGGTACCCCTTTTAATCCAGAGATTCCAGGGTTCTTCAGAGTTCCTATTCATTCTGCAAGTTTGGCGTTCCACAAGAGTGTGGAAGAACTAAGGACTTACCTGTGCCTCACAGCGCCCTAGTTGAGAGGTAAACGAGAAGTAAGGCTGGCGAACATTCTTCTTGAGAAGTAAGTTCAATCATATCTATATTTTCGTGGAATTGCCTGCGCTCTGCAAAAGCTTCCAGAGACAGTATAATAGAAGGACAAGGATTTTAATTCACAGACTTGAACTGAAATTTTGAGAGAGTGAGAGTCTCATGAATAAGATTTTCATTTTAAGAAGTAACAGCAGTAAAGGCTTCCATCAGCAAGACTGAGTACTGAATAAAAATTGAAGAGTTTAAAGACTTTCCTGTATCTCCATGTAGATGCAATTATATATATATATATATATAAGGTTTCTACCAACGGACAACTCCAGTTTGGTTCTGAATCCAGCAAGAGGATTAGGCTGCAAGTTGGAACTATAGAGCATTCAGTAAATGGACAAAGTTCTTCTAAGGGAAAGACAGGTATAAGAAGACAAGGTGAAGGGAGGGGAACAAGGTAGTAGGTAATTGGGTTTACATGTGATTCTATTTGCAGGGTTTCACACACCACCTGTTCAACTCCACTGCTCCTTAGAAGACATCAGTCGAACAAAACCAGAGAGTAGCAACCCACTGTGTCAGGACAGGTATAGTGAGTAATAGTATCACAACTAATAGAGTAATTAACAGTAGAACAGTTGTTGAGTAACTCTCTTTGCAGGAGTCGGGAGGAAGAAGCTCCGAATCCAGTCCAAGAAAGAAGACACAGTGCAGTCTCTCTTTTCTATCCAATTCCCCTTTCCCCCGCTCTGCTGCTCGTGAGCTATTAGCTGGCGGTAGCGGAGTGGAGGAGTGGAGATCCAGCATCTGCTCCTGTGGAATCCGTTGAAGCTGCTAAGGTACTTGACAGATTGAAGTGCCCGCAATTTAATTCCACCTGAGCACGATGGCTGAAGGAATTGATGTAAAGGCCTTGGCCACAGTTTTAGATAGCATACAAAAGCAGTTAAGTGATACTATGGAGGAAAACAAGTCCCTTAGAGAGGAGGTCAGGAAGTCTGCTCAAGATGCTAGTTATTTGCGTCAACAGTTTGAAGAGTTTTCTGGGGGTTCCCGTTCAGCAGTAAAGGAGGAAAAGACGCCCTCTTTTGCCCCTGCCCCCTCTGCGGCAGAACTCACTACGCAGGTGATTCACGCAATCTCTCCTACAATTCCACTGGCCGCTCCAGAAAGGTATAGTGGGGACCCACACAAGGCCCAAATTTTCCTCACGCAATGTTCTTTACATTATCTTTGTCGGCCAATCATTTTTAAGGAAGATCAGTCAAAGGTGGCGTTCATGCTGTCGTACCTGAGTGGAGATGCCGCCGCTTGGTCCATGCCTTTGGTGAACAACAATGATCCCATTTTGTATGAATTCGAAGGGTTCAAGAGAGAATTTCTACGGATATTCGACAGACGGTCCATCTCTCAATCCACAGATAATGAGTTATTAGATCTCAAGCAGGGGAATCGTGAACTAGTAGCCTACCTGGCTCAATTTAACAAGCTAATTGTGGAAACAAGTTGGCCAGAGGAGAAACGAGCTGCCATATTTTATCGTGGATTAAAGGATGAGTTGAAGGATGGGTTATCACAGATCCCAAAACGTCCCACTGAGGTCTCAGAATTAATTGACTTGGTTCTTCAGATTGATCAGCGTCAAAGTGAGAGGAAGAACGAGAGGAGAAAGGAAACTAGATATATACCACCCCGTTTCGACAGAATGAAATCAGAGGGATCCAAGTCCAAGGAGTCGTGTACAGAGGATGAGCCTATGCAGATTGGTTCGGTCAGAGGACCGTTGTCTAAGGAAGAAAGAGAGAAGAGACGTTTGGGCAAGTTGTGCATGTACTGTGGGAACTCCGGTCATTTCGTGAAGGAATGTCCTAAGAAGCCAAAGAACCCTTCCTGGGTAAAAGATCGGCTCCACCAGTAGAAGGGGTTGCCCTGGTGGAAGCGAAAGAACAGTCAACTCCAGATCCGAAATTAGTGGCTAACACCCTGCAATCATCGGCTCCACATTTAATTTTATCTGTCCAAATAAGGTTTGGAGGGAAGGTCAAGGAAGGAATTTCGGTCATGATTGATTCAGGGGCCACGGGGAATTTTTGTGACATAGGATTTGCCAAGTCACTTGGAATTACCTTTTTGAGGAAAGAGCGGCCAGAGCCAGTACGAGCTGTGGACGGAACTAGTCTGTCCTCTGGGCCGATTGTTTTTGATTCCGAGGAGATTTTATTGTGTGGACCCGGACAGCATTTTAGTTCTTTGCAATTCAGCTTAATTGATGCTCCACAATTTCAATTAATCTTGGGTCTGCCTTGGCTCACGGAGCATAATCCTCAAATTGATTGGGCAAAACGATCAATTCGTATGAATTCAGATTACTGTATGCATCATTGCTTTCATTCTAATCCAGAACCATCGGAAGCTTCGCAATCCCAACTCTTGGCAAGCTTTCCAAAGACCATTTGTGCCGTAGACACCCAAGAGATTCCACCAGAGTATGAAGATCTCGCCTCGGTGTTTGATGAAAAAGAGGCAGAACGTCTACCTCCCCATCGAGAGTATGATTGCCGAATCGAGCTGGAGCCTGGCGCCTCCCTGCCCTGTAGCCGAATTTACGCGCTGTCGGAAGCTGAGAATGTCCATCTCAAAGAATACCTGAGCAAATATATGGCCAATGGTTTCATCCGCCCGTCACAGTCACCAGTCTCGTCTCCACTCTTTTTTATTCCTAAAAAAGATGGCCAACTGAGGACTTGTATCGACTACCGCGCCCTCAATCTGGTAACCAAGAAGAATCGATATCCGCTACCCTTGATTTCGGAACTTTTGGACCAAGTCAAGGGAGCGAAGGTATACACTAAACTGGATTTGAGAGGTGCGTATCATTTGGTACGCATGGCCGAGGGAGAAGAGTGGAAGACGGCCTTTCGTACACGTTTTGGATTATTCGAATATCAGGTCATGCCATTTGGTTTATGCAACGCTCCGGCAGCCTTCCAACATTTTGTCAATGATGTTTTGAGAGAATTTCTGGACCGATTTGCAGTGGTTTACATTGATGACATCCTCATATTTTCGGCCAGTTTAGAGGAACATATCCAGCACGTCAGATCCATCTTGAAGAGGTTGTTGGAGAATCAACTTTTCGTAAAATTAGAGAAGTGTGTGTTCCATTCCACGCAAGTAGAGTTTTTGGGATTTGTTCTGTCTCCAAATGGTGTCTCGATGGATGAATCTAAGGTGCAGGCAATCAAGGAGTGGCCCTCTCCACGTTCTGTGAAAGAAGTTCAGAGTTTTCTTGGCTTCGCCAATTTTTATAGACGTTTCATCATCAACTTTTCTGAGCGAGTGGGTCCACTCACCAGACTACTGAGAAAGAAGATCAAGTTTGAGTGGAACGCGGAAACTGAAGCAGCGTTTAATGAGCTCAAGAGAATTTTTGTGTCATCTCCTGTGCTACTCCATCCAGATCCGGATGACCCATTCTTTGTAGAAGCAGACGCTTCCAACTTGGCCATTGGTGGGATTTTGTCTCAGCGCCATAAGCAGACGGGCCAGTTACATCCAGTAGCATTTCGTTCAAGGAAATTAACTGCAGCAGAAATAAATTACCCAATTGCGGATAAGGAACTATTGGCAGTCAAGGATGCGTTCTCAGAATGGAGGCATTACTTACTGGGGGCCAAGCATGTGGTCACTGTTTTTACTGATCATCGGAATCTCCAGTTTTTGAAATCTGCCCGAACTCTTACCCCTCGTCAATTGAGATGGTCCCTATTTTTTGCGGATTATGACTTTGTCTTAACGTACAAACCTGGCTCGGCAAACGGAAAGGCGGATGCCTTATCTCGTCTACATGTGAGCACCGATGTCCCAACGGCAGAAAAAGGTGTAATTATTCCAGTAGATCGAATAATCGGAACACTCACTTCCACAGACATTGAAAGGAAGCTCCCAAGTTTGTTGTCCCCGGAAGAGGAGAGGGATTGGACGGCTAAAGGGAAAGAATTCCAAGTCAAGAAAGGGAGACCCGTCTACCAAGACAAGTTGTTTGTGTCCGATCTGGAACTACAAAGACAAATCATTGAACATTTCCATGACGAGCCATTGGCTGGGCATAAAGGGGTGAAGAAGACTTTGGAGCTGATTCGAAGAGAGTTCTGGTGGCCGGCGATGGAAGCTCAGGTGCGACAGTATGTAGCCACTTGCGAGGTGTGTATCAAGGGGAAGACTCCCAGAAGGGCTCCACAAGGTCTATTACAGCCCCTGCCCTTAGCCCCATACCCATGGCACACCATTTCCATGGATTTCATTGTAGAACTCCCGTCCAGTAGTGGTTATTCAGTCATATGGGTGGTTGTGGACCATTTCTCCAAGATGAGCCATTTTATCCCTCTAAAGGCTCTCCCTAACGCTACACAGTTGTCCAAACTGTTCACTCAGCACATAGTAAGGGCTCATGGTATTCCAAAGATTGTCATCTCAGATAGAGGCCCACAGTTTGTCTCTCGTTTTTGGAGATCCTTCTTGAAGAGATTGGGTGTAGACTCCCGTCTGTCCACTAGCTTCCATCCAGAGACAGATGGACAGACGGAAAGAGTAAATCAGGATTTGGAGCAATACTTGCGTCTATTCTTGATGGATCAGGAGGGAGAGTGGCCAGACTTGATTTGGGCAGCAGAATTTGCCTATAATAATGCTCAGCATGCTTCTACTGGTTACTCCCCATTCTATTTAAATTCTGGTCGTCATCCCAACACTCTAGTAGATAAAGAAAACAGCGATGTACCTGCAGTGGAAACGATAGTACAAGATCTTCATGAGGCCTTTCGGTTAGCTGCTAGGAATTTGTCTAAGGCTAAGTTTTCCTATAAGAAGCAGGCAGACAAAAAGAGACGCCCAAATCCAGTCTATAAAAGGGGAGATCAGGTCTGGGTTTCTACAAAGAATTTACGACTGAAGGGAAATCGGAAGTTTCAGCCAAGGTTTGTGGGTCCCTTTCAGGTAGAGCGAATGGTAAACCCAGTCAGTGTAAGGGTTAGGCTTCCTCCCCGGCTAAAGATACATCCAGTTTTCCATGTTTCACTACTTCAGCGTAGTCCAGAGGGTTTGAGGGCTGGTAATTCCCCCTCCCCAGTTTTGGTGCAAGGAAGGGAGGAATTTGAGATAAAAAGAATTCTTGATTCTAGGCCACAAGGAGGGCAGATCTTCTATCTGGTTGATTGGAAGGGTTGTGGGCCAGAGGAAAGGTCCTGGGAGCCACAATGCAATATCCATGCTCCACGTTTGCTCCGAGAGTTTCATCGCACTCACCCCACCAAGCCCAAAGAGGAGAGGAGGGGGGTTTTGGTGGGGGGTACTGTCAGGACTGGAGAGTCTAGGTTTAGATTTCCCAGGTTGAGTATACAACCCAGGAGTCGGGCTTGGCGCCTGGGGGGGAGGCGAAGAGTGGTTTCAGTGAGATCGCTCTCTGCCTTCCTCCGTTCTTTACGAGCGTAGTCTTTTTCCCTCTCCCAAGATGGCCGCTGCTATGTCAGTCTTTCTCCTCAGTCTCACTCTGGCAGCGGTGCAGGCATCCTGGGTTGATGTGGCGCGCGCTCGCTCTGAGCGTGGCGCACTTCAACCGTTGAATTTTCTGTGAAGGCGGTGTTCTCTCTGAGCTCCGCGCTTTCTTCTGTTAAGGTTCCAGTCAGAGTGTCTTCGTGGGGTTTAGTGCTCCTTTTTGGTACCCCTTTTAATCCAGAGATTCCAGGGTTCTTCAGAGTTCCTATTCATTCTGCAAGTTTGGCGTTCCACAAGAGTGTGGAAGAACTAAGGACTTACCTGTGCCTCACAGCGCCCTAGTTGAGAGGTAAACGAGAAGTAAGGCTGGCGAACATTCTTCTTGAGAAGTAAGTTCAATCATATCTATATTTTCGTGGAATTGCCTGCGCTCTGCAAAAGCTTCCAGAGACAGTATAATAGAAGGACAAGGATTTTAATTCACAGACTTGAACTGAAATTTTGAGAGAGTGAGAGTCTCATGAATAAGATTTTCATTTTAAGAAGTAACAGCAGTAAAGGCTTCCATCAGCAAGACTGAGTACTGAATAAAAATTGAAGAGTTTAAAGACTTTCCTGTATCTCCATGTAGATGCAATTATATATATATATATATATAAGGTTTCTACCAACGGACAACTCCAGTTTGGTTCTGAATCCAGCAAGAGGATTAGGCTGCAAGTTGGAACTATAGAGCATTCAGTAAATGGACAAAGTTCTTCTAAGGGAAAGACAGGTATAAGAAGACAAGGTGAAGGGAGGGGAACAAGGTAGTAGGTAATTGGGTTTACATGTGATTCTATTTGCAGGGTTTCACACACCACCTGTTCAACTCCACTGCTCCTTAGAAGACATCAGTCGAACAAAACCAGAGAGTAGCAACCCACTGTGTCAGGACAGGTATAGTGAGTAATAGTATCACAACTAATAGAGTAATTAACAGTAGAACAGTTGTTGAGTAACTCTCTTTGCAGGAGTCGGGAGGAAGAAGCTCCGAATCCAGTCCAAGAAAGAAGACACAGTGCAGTCTCTCTTTTCTGTCCAATTCCCCTTTCCCCCGCTCTGCTGCTCGTGAGCTATTAGCTGGCGGTAGCGGAGTGGAGGAGTGGAGATCCAGCATCTGCTCCTGTGGAATCCGTTGAAGCTGCTAAGGTACTTGACAGAATGTGCTTTGAAATTGCCAATCAAATATCGTTGTGTGCCTAGAATCACACCATGAGTCTGTGTGCACACAGGAATTGTTGTCAGAGATTTAATTTGTGTTGCTGTTGATCTGTAAGACTTGTACTCACAGGAAAGGGGCAGCTTGTTTTCTTGAACTGTGATGGTTAGCATTCAGCAGAAATCACTATCTCACAAATGAGAGGCAAATGCTAACACATTTGAAATCAACATGGTTGATTTTCCTTCCACTCCTGCAATGGGTGAGGTAATTCCTACATGTTCAAAACTCCAATTAACCCTTACCATACATGTACTCTTACACACGTCTCTGCAGTGTTCATGCAGTTGTGCAAGTGTCCATGCAGATCTCTCTTGCACCTGACAATAAACAGTCCCCAGAAACACACTCTTAGCACACAGGCAAATGCTTCTCTTGCACTCCCATGCTTACTATTCAGCACTGTGTGGTATTTCAGATAGCAGTGTGTAACGCTAACACATTCAACGTCGCCAAGGCTCATTTCCTTTGCTCTAGTCTAATCACTCACCCAGGGAACACATGCTCATGGTCTCAAGTAGCTGTTAGGACATGTGCTCTTTTCTTGCTGTGTAAACTATAAGGAAAATGTGTCAGGCTGTTACAGTAATTATCACTTACTGTACCACAGTAGTAAATGTGCTTTGAAATTGCCAATCAAATATCGTTTTGTGCCTAGAATCACACCATGAGTCTGTGTGCACACAGGAATTGTTGTCAGAGATTTAATTCGTGTTGCTGTTGATCTGTAAGACTTGCATTTGTAGGAAAGGGGCAGCTTGTTTTCTTGAACTGTGATGGTTAGCATTCAGAAGAAATCATCACTATCTTACAAATGAGAGGCTAATGTTAACACATTTGAAATCATCATGGTAGATTTTCCCTACACTTTTAAAGTTGTGTTTTACATTTTATGTTTTGGAAGATATTCAACTGCCTTGAACTTGTAAGATATTATGGAGTATGTCTGCACCATAAGTTAAGGTGTACTGGTATCACCCAGGAATAATGTTTTGTGCCTAGAATCACACCATGAGTCTGTGTGCACACAGGAATTGTTGTCAGAGATTTAATTTGTGTTGCTGTTGATCTGTAAGACTTGTACTCGCAGGAAAGGGGCAGCTTGTTTTCTTGAACTGTGATGGTTAGCATTCAGCAGAAATCACTATCTCACAAATGAGAGGCAAATGCTAACACATTTGAAATCAACATGGTTGATTTTCCTTCCACTCCTGCAATGGGTGAGGTAATTCCTACATGTTCAAAACTCCAATTAACCCTTACCACATATGTACTCTTACATACGTCTCTGCAGTGTTTATGCAGTTGTGCAAGTGTCCATGCAGATCTCTCTTGCACCTGACAATACACAGTCTCCAGAAACACACTCTTAGCACACAGGCAAATGCTTCTCTTGTACTCCCATGCTTACTATTCATCTCTGTGTGGTATTTTAGATAGCAGTGTGTAACGGTAACACATTCAACGTCACCAAGGCTCATTTCCTTTGCTCTAGACTAATCACTCACCCAGGGAACACATGCTCATGGTCTCAAGTAGGCCTGGGCCAAAATTCCGTTCCGTTCGCGGAAATTGCGATAATTTGGCATTTTCGCGTTCTGCGGAAAGCGCGAAAATGTCAAAATTTCCACATTCCGCAGCTTAGCGATATATTTGTTTCTTGCTCGCGCTGTAAAAAAATACATTCTTGCGTGCGCGCGATCGCCTTACCTGAATCCCCGCGTTCGCTGACAAGTTTTCCCGACCCGGTCGCGTTCTCCACGAGATGTTGGATTGTTGGTAGCCATTTTGCGCTGTCTCGCAACAGTTCGCGGCCGCATTAACGTCATTTGTCGCGCGATCACTTCATTTGTCGCTCGATCACGTCTTTCTTCTCGCGATCATGCACCGCGCGAGCATGAGAAGATTGAGATCTCGAACACATCATTTTACATCGTGAGCGAGAGGGTGAGGACGCGGGCACGTGTAATCGAACGCGAACAGGAGAAAGAGACCCCGAACACGTCATATCCAACGCGACAGGGACAAAGAGAACGCGATCATGTCATTTTTGACACGCCGGCGGAAGTAATGTGAAGCTCGTGAACTCGAACATGTAAAATTTTCAATTTGGAGAGGAATATCAGCTCTAGCAGCATGAAACCTTCTGCAAATGCTGAGTTTGGATGAAAACAACTTCTTACATTGACATTTGGCTGTCCTTTTTTGTGCAAGGAGTCATTTTTTTAAAAGATGGAGAGAGGGAGGAAGTGACACAGAATCTCCAACTTCCTGTTCCTGTCCAGCAGGCTCCTCCCAGTGCTTTGTCCATCTCCTGCTCATTCTGCCTTTGGATTTGGAGCTGGAAAGATCACTCTTTTTGTCTGCTGCATCATTGCAATTGGATTTGAGGATTTTTGGAATAGGATATTTTACAAGTAAGTGGTTGTTGTGTCTGTTTGATTGTGGGCATTGCAGTTGTTGTAACTACAATTTATTTTTGATAATTATTATCATCATTCCTTTTTTTTAATTTTTATTTTGTGGGTAGTAGTAGTAGGCCCGAGCTAGCCATGGGCATGGCCTCATGGGTGTGTGCATGATGAAGCAACTGTTCCTTTTGTTGTTTTTTGAATGTATTTCATTTTCAAGCACATTTAGGGCATGGATGGCATTGGAATGAGTTGGGGAAGTGTGCTTTTTGGGGGTGGCCTTTCTGATGTTGTTGGGCCTGGCCATGTGGCTGGTGGCCATTTTGAAGCCTAGGCCTGCAAGCTTGCCTGGCCTTGTCCGCCAACAGGCCTGCTTTCATCCACTAGGACCAGAGCAGGTAGCCACAGCTTTATTAATCTACTGTTTTCTGTGTGGTCTGTTGAATTTAGACTTCATTTAGGGCATGGATGGCATTGGATTGAGTTGGGGAAGTGTGCTTTTTGGGGGTGGCCTTTCTGATGTTGTTGGGCCTGGCCATGTGGCTGGTGGCCATTTTGAAGCCTAGGCCTGCAAGCTTGCCTGGCCTTGTCCGCCAACATGCCTGCTTTCATCCACTAGGACCAGAGCAGGTAGCCACAGCTTTATTAATCTACTGTTTTCTGTGTGGTCTGTTGAATTTAGACTTCATTTAGGGCATGGATGGCATTGGATTGAGTTGGGGAAGTGTGCTTTTTGGGGGTGGCCTTTCTGATGTTGTTGGGCCTGGCCATGTGGCTGGTGGCCATTTTGAAGCCTAGGCCTGCAAGCTTGCCTGGCCTTGTCCGCCAACAGGCCTGCTTTCATCCACTAGGACCAGAGCAGGTAGCCACAGCTTTATTAATCTACTGTTCTCTGTGTGGTCTGTTGAATTTAGACTTCATTTAGGGCATGGATGGCATTGGATTGAGTTGGGGAAGTGTGCTTTTTGGGGGTGGCCTTTCTGATGTTGTTGGGCCTGGCCATGTGGCTGGTGGCCATTTTGAAGCCTAGGCCTGCAAGCTTGCCTGGCCTGGTCCGCCAACAGGCCTGCTTTCATCCACCAGGACCAGAGCAGGTAGCCACAGCTTTATTAATCTACTGTTTTCTGTGTGGTCTGTTGAATTTAGACTTCATTTAGGGCATGGATGGCATTGGATTGAGTTGGGGAAGTGTGCTTTTTGGGGGTGGCCTTTCTGATGTTGTTGGGCCTGGCCATGTGGCTGGTGGCCATTTTGAAGCCTAGGCCTGCAAGCTTGCCTGGCCTTGTCCGCCAACAGGCCTGCTTTCATCCACTAGGACCAGAGCAGGTAGCCACAGCTTTATTAATCTACTGTTTTCTGTGTGGTCTGTTCAATTTAGACTTCATTTAGGGCATGGATGGCATTGGATTGAGTTGGGGAAGTGTGCTTTTTGGGGGTGGCCTTTCTGATGTTTTTGGGCCTGGTCATGTGGCTGGTGGCCATTTTGAAGCCTAGGCCTGCAAGCTTGCCTGGCCTTGTCCGCCAACAGGCCTGCTTTCATCCACTAGGACCAGAGCAGGTAGCCACAGCTTTATTAACCTACTGTTTTCTGTGTGGTCTGTTAAATTTAGACTTCATTTAGGGCATGGATGGCATTGGATTGAGTTGGGGAAGTGTGCTTTTTGGGGGTGGCCTTTCTGATGTTGGTTGTCTTAAAGACATGCTTTTTTTGTATGTGTCTGGTCACTGGTGTGTTGGTGTGCAATGCATGCACCCTGCAGAGCTTTTTGGGGCCTGTGAATGTTCTTTTTTACATTTTGTTGCATTAAAAAGGCAGAGCAGTGTGCTTTAGCAGGCATCCTTTACCTGGCTTTTATACGCCTTTTGTCAGCTCCTGGTGTTTCCCAGGCCCCCGGCTTGTTTGTGATTTGTGAGTGTCCAT
Organism: Triturus cristatus; assembly: GCF_964204655.1. Lineage (NCBI taxonomy): Eukaryota > Metazoa > Chordata > Amphibia > Caudata > Salamandridae > Triturus > Triturus cristatus. Next base: position 802,028,950 of record NC_140591.1, read on the forward strand.
GTGGGTGGGGGCCTTTTTTGGTGTTTGGACTGTGAGTTATTAGTTTCCTGCTTTTGACATAGGCCTGCATGGTTTTCCTATTGGCTATTTGGCTTACTGCTTCCATCCATCCACCCCCTTTGCCAGCAGCAGCTCCATGGATGCTGAGATGCTCAAATAATGTAATGGTCCACCCCACTTCCATTACATTTTTATTTTGGTGGTTATTATTAACTTTCCTATCCTTCCTGAGAGTGTAGTGTGTGGCTGTACACAGTAGTATAACATAGCTCTAGTTAAAAAAAAAAAATCATAAATGGCTAGACTATCTTTCGTTTGCACTAGTACAGTACTAATTAACTGAACCACAACAACAAATGCAACATTTCACTGATATTCTTCTCCTGTCTTATTTGCTTTTAGGTGCACAAAAGACAGAGCAGGAGGTGTCATCAGCATCACCCGGCTACCCGTTGTACTGCCAGCCAGACAGAAGTCCTGCTGCGCATCACGTCCACGTGTGACCAGAACTTGTTTTGCATCTGCATCCTGCCTGACATCTGAAGAAGATGGCCCCAAAGAAAGGTACCAGGTCCAGTACCAAGAAAGTTGCCGGTGAGAAGAAGGAACAGAAAAAGGAAGTCCCATTAATCACGACTGGTGGTGTGCCGGCCAATGTTTTTTTTGGCACCAAAGCGTTGTCCGGGAACCAAGCTGGGAGCAGCACAGCGGTCCAACCCCACCAACCTAGGCCCAAGGGCTTTAGTGTCGCAGAGGTAGCCAGTCTACTAACGAGCAGCGATGTTGAAGAAATGTCATTACCGCAAAGTAGTACACAATCAAGTTCAACGCAGGCGCAAACTCAGCAGATGAGTGTGCAGCCGCCGCAACAAGAACAGCAGCAGCCACCGCAACAAGAACAGCAGCAGCCGCCGCAACAAGAACAGCAGCAGCCGCCGCAACAAGAACAGCAGCAGCCGCCGCAGCAGCCCACCATAGTAGTTGTTGCTCCTGACGTTGGGGCATTTCAGGAAATCGAGCTTCCTGCAGACAAAGTGGAGCAAAGTCAAACCACTGTTTCAGAAGATCTATTGTCTTCCAGACCACCAGCAAGGAAAAGGAGGCTTAGTCCATCATCTTCTTCTTCAAGCCCCGCTTCTGATGATCGTGATGACACTTGGGTCCCACCAGCTCGGTCTGAGAGTGATATACGCCACAAGACAATGCTTCTGAAAAGGAAGGTCCCAGAAAAACTTAGAGTTATGGAGGTAGATGTAGAAGAGGGGGGTGACGATGTTGATGAAGACGAGCCAGTCATCACGCACATTACTCCCGCCCCAAAGGGATTGGAGACCAACATTCTCACCCTATCCAGAAAGGCTGCTACTGAGCGGGATGTAGCACGGATCTCACCAACACAGGTTACACCACCACTACCTCCAGCTGCCATATTTTCCTAGGCCCGGCAGGGACCTACATCCAGCTCAACCATCTCAGTAGGTAGTGGTAGTAAAAGTCACAGTGTAGGTGGACAGGGTCACATATTTTCAAGCACCCCCTCAAGTTCATCTAGTGTTGAAAGTGGCACATCCAGCAGTGCCAGAAAGTTCTCCTCCCCAGTTTGGGACTTATTTTCTGTTAGCGCCAAGGAGGAGAACGTTGCTATATGCTCAATTTGTCGGCAAGGTGTTCGGCGTGGTAAGCTTGGTACAAACTATGGTACCGGAGGACAAGCAAGTCATCTAAAAATACACCACAGTATCGTGTGGGAGGATCACCTACGTAAGTTAAAAGAAAGTAGAAAAACTCAACCCATTGAAGTTGGTCAGGATGAATCAGGGAGCGATATTATTGCGGTGGAAGGTGAAGAAGAGGGAGGCATTTCTAGCCCCGTCCCCAGTAGTGCAGTGGTAACGCCCACCTCCTCCTCAGTAACATCAGAGTGGCACCGCAGTAAGAGCCATACTCAGAGTCTGGGTGAGACACCAAGGCGACCGGCGGCGAGTACCTCAATGAGACAATCTGTGTCGTTGAGCCTTAGTGGGTTAATGAAAACAGCACCACTAAGGAAAGTAAGCCAGCCTACCATTGAGAGCATGTTTAGGTTGGAAGGGCAGTTCCAACGCAACCACCCAACGGCACGATTGTACAATGCGAAGCTGGCTAAAATGTTAGCGCTGGACCTTCTTCCTTTTTCATTTGTGGAAGGGGTGGGTTTCCTTGAATTTGTGTCTGCCATCTGCCCGAAATGGAAAGTTCCCAGCCGGTCCTATTTCGCAAGAATTGCTGTTCCGGCACTACATCATGATGTGCTGGAATTGGTTAGACAAGCTTTGCAGCAGAGTGCTGTGCGCAATATCCACCTGACAACAGACATGTGGAGCAGTAGCCAAGCCACAGATTACATGTGCATCACTGCACACTGGATCTCTTTTGTGGGGGTTAGAGATAAACTATCTGCACGAGGTGTTGTTGACACAGCTGCGATTTTTGAAGGTACTCGGAAACATGCAACTGTAGCCATGTTCGCCATGGAGAAATCTCATACGGCTGAAAACATTTTAGAACAGTTTCGCACCAAGGTTTTGGAATGGCTGCGGCCCAGAGGGCTTGGTATTGGTTTTGTTGCCACAGACAATGGCAGTAATGTACTTAAGGCCATGGAACTTGGTTCCTATTTCAGGGTTCCGTGTTTGGCGCACTGCATAAACATTATAGTTCAAGACTTTCTGAAAAAAGAACCCATAGTCAGCAATTTACTGGCCATCTGCCGAAGAATATGCACTCATTTCAGCCATTCTTTTAAAGCTCGGAAGCAGCTGAGGATCATCCAACGTGAATTTAGGATGCCAGTCAAGGCACTCATCCAGGAGGTGGCAACACGTTGGAACTCAACGTATTACATGCTTGATCGTCTGTAGAAACAGCACAGGTCACTCCATGAATATGTCTGGTACAGAAGCAGGGATGCTAGTGTTAAAGGCATGAACCTTGAGAGGGATCAATGGACCCTAATTAAATGCCTGACTGAGATGCTGTCTCCTTTTGAGGTCTTCACACGTGAAGTCAGCAAGGAGGACTGTACAATGGGCCAAGCTATCCCATTATTGCAAATGCTAGAGCATGAGCTGAATAATGTGTCTGAATCATACAAAGGTGTAGAGGACAGAAGGCGAACCCATGACTTGGTGGAGAGCTTATCCCGGCGCTTAACTGAAAATGTAAGGATACAAAATAAAATTTTGTCACAAGAACATTACATTTGTGCCACAATTCTGGATCCACGTGCAAAAGTAGGACTACTGAAGACATTCCTTGCTGTTTCCGACAATGATGTTGCCCGCTACAAAAGTTGTATAGCTGAAGCAGCCAGTAAGTTGGAAAACGAACGGCTGCTAATTAAAAGCCCGCAAGGTCAACCCACAACAAGTACTGATACTGAAGCAGGCCATGCAGAATCAAGTGCAACTTTGTCGGCTGAGGGCAGTGCGGTTGGCTCAGAGTCACAATCACAACACTCACCATCACTATCGACTACAGAAACAATAACTAGATCATTAGGCCGAGTACAATCATTATCATTACAGGATTGGTATGTAAAGATGGGCCTTTGTAAGCACAGTGCTGATGCACAGAAAAAAAGCACAAAAGCTTACCAGCAGCAACCCTGAACATTGAGCGGATGGTCCAGGCCTATCTGGACGACCCAACAGAGGTGTACGTTGATCAAAACCCATTGCAGTATTGGTATAGGAAAAGGTCTGAATGGCCACAGCTCAGCAGGCTGGCGATAAGCTATCTGGCTTGCCCTGTCGCAAGTGTCTCTTCCGAACGTGTTTTCAGTGCTGCTGGTTCCATTGTAACATTGAGAAGGACCAGTCTATCTCCAAAAAACGTGGAGAGGTTAACAATGATCAAAATGAATCAGCACTTCATACCACCGAATTACACAATACATGAATCAACGGAGGAAGATGAGGACAGCGGCTCAGGTGACGGAAGTATTGTGTCAGATGATTACCTACTACTGGCTGAACCCCCAGAGTTTGAGGACGAGCTATACTTCCCTGACAATTAGGCTCGCACTTACTGTCTTTCTCCCTTTTTTCCCCCTTTGTTTATGTGTCTGTCGTTCCGGTTATAAACTTGTGAATCGCAACAAATCCATTACCACCGTCTTCTACTCTTGTAATTTAATATACAAGTTTCAGGTGTCTGCTATTTGACAGTACAGTCCTCCGAATCCAGCTCCTCCGCTCCATCATACTGAATCTCCTGCTCAATTCCATTTCCCTCATGAATGATGATTGGATGATGGTAACAACAAATTCAAACTTTCCTAGTCCTTCCAAAAGAAGTGGACCATGAATCAGATGACTACTATAGCTATCCTCCTTTCAGAGCTGAGAGAGACTGGCCATTAACTAAAAATAAGATGGAACAGGTAATGATTGATGCCATGCATTGGACGCAGAGTCGCAGACTGAATGATTTAGATTTTGTTGTGTTTGTTGTGCATGAATTTATGTAATTGTGCACTGCCACTAATCAACTTTATACAGAACACACTAATTTTCCCCTTCTTGCAAATAAGAAATTTGTACTTCTCCTGCAGCTTGGTGATACATTGCTTTTAATTCAATACAGGAAGGGGACTCACTCAATCTGCGCAATGCGTATGATTGACACAACAGCACCGTCCATCATGATGATGGCGAAATAGACGGCCCATTAACTTAAGATGAGAAGGAACAGGTAATGATTGATGCCATGCATTGGACGCAGAGTCGTAGACTGAATGCTTTAGATTTTGTTGTGTTTGTTGCGCATGAATTTGTGTAATTGTGCACTGCCACTAATCAACTTTACAGAACACACTAAACTTAACTCAAGGTGAATTCAATTTTCCCCTTCTTGCAAATAAGAAATTTGTACTTCTCCTGCAGCTTGGTGATACATTGCTTTTAATTCAATACAGGAAGGGGACTCACTCAATCTGCGCAATGAGTATGATTGACACAACAGCACCGTCCATCATGATGATGGCGAAATAGATGGCCCGTTAACTTAAGACGAGAAGGAACAGGTAATGATGACAATTAATGGCATGCATTGGACACCTGACTCTGAGCTATTGGTCTTTGTGTTTGCGTTGTTTGTTTGTTGTGCACAAAGTGATGTCAAAGTGTACTAGTAATCTATCTTTCTGTACACAATAAAGAATGACTCAAGTCAATAATATTTATATTTCTACTCTTGTTGTGTCATAAAAATGTTACTTATACTGCAGGCCGATCTTCACAGTCAGTCAGTAAAAGTATCAGAGATGATGATGAAGTCAGGAGGACGTTTCATGAGTGGCATAAAACGGAAAAGCCTAAAGGTAAACACGTCAACAACAACCACAGCAGACCCAAATGTCTGTGTAGAAGTTTAATAGAGTGTAGCGGTGGGATGACTGCAGTACATTGATTTTACTAACTTAAACTGTAAAATGCTATGTTTGGAATGGATAATGTGCTTTGCGTTTGTCCAACTCTTTGAGAGAAAAAAAAAGGACTCTAAAGTGTTAACGTAGGATGTGCTAATGCTAAGCACTGTGGGCCTGCTCTCTCCTGTTACTGTTGAAGGTCAATGCTGGAAACAGACTAGAGTAGAGATGATGCATACATGCCACCTCGGAAAGTGTTCTTGTTGCACTACACCATCACTTGTGCATTTGTTTTAACTTTCTTTCTCAATATCCCCTTTGGTTTTCCATCTACAATTACAGGCCGGGCCTTGCCCTAAACTTTGTAAAACATTACAATGCATATTAATTACCTTACCAATAAATCACCTTTTTTTTCCAGCCGGGCAGTGGCGAGGCGACACACCCAAGATTGATGGACGAGAGGAGCAAGAGGAATGCCGAGATGCAAATCCAGTCCACATTTCTGACCAGGATAAGACAGTAACAGTATCCACTTTTATCTTCTTTTAAATAATTTGATTAATATCTTGTATACAATCTTTACAACAGTGTGTTCTTGGAGTTGTTATTATCATCATTAGGTTTGCTCTGTGTTTACGATTCTTCCCTACCAATATTTAAAATTTCTATTTGCTATCTGTTAAAGTATTAAGGCCGGAACAATAGAACAAGAACTAGAAGTGTATGTAATCCGGGTCTCTCATCATCATGCATGCATTGCCTTTTTCTCCCTTAACATATTGATATGGTAGTCTTCAATGATTGTCGTTTCTTTGTCTATGTATGCATACTGTTTTTCTATGTCAAACCTTTCCCAAAAACCCCCTTCCCATCCATTCAACAAACCCTAACCCTCTTCCCCCGGGCTGTGTGACTTTTTGTCGAGGTGTAACTAAATTAAATGTACACCAATACTTAATCACACACTTGCTGGGGCGGATGTGGTGAAAGCAACACTACTTCAATTTCAAGGCAGAGCGATGATCTTCCTCTGCTTGGCCACCCATGAGTAGGATATTTCAGAGGTTATTTTTTTTAACAAAGGAACATATACCTCAGCATGAATTGCCGGCATTGATTGGATTTGTTTGTTGTCATTCCTCATATACAGCACTAACTGTTAGGCTGTAGGCCTAGTCAAGTGACTCGACACAACTATAGTTTGTAACTCTGTCTAGTAGGCTATCCTCCTAACCACCATTCTGTTTTTTTGTCAAATATTTGAGCATATTATGCTCGGTAAGTTCTGTACTGTACTTCATTCAACTACTCCTCTAACAGTCTCTCAAAGGCGATTGACTGTCTCCTTTTCTTTTTTTGCAAATGCTGCCGCCCTGCCAGTGTCTACTACTACTACTATGCTACCACCACCACCACCCCAATCATGGCATGTATGAAAAAGGAAACCATCTTCACCATGCAGCCAGTGCTGTGCCACAGTTGGACATAAACATCAAGCACCGGTAAGAGAGAAGTTTGGGGGAGGCAGAATTAATAATGGACATGTTGTCAATGATTTCATTTTCACACACCACTCCAAAGAATGCATAGACTAGAGGACAGACTGAAAGTACTAGAAGGACCAGTCAATGAGTGAGGTGTGTCGCATATATCTGTTTGTGTCTTATACAGTCAGCCAATTATTGAAATCAAACACAGGCTATGGGCGGCCAAGCACCAGCAAGGAAACAGTGTGATGTAAAACAGTTACCCCACCTACAAAACATTAACAACATTGCATGTAACATAGAAAAATATATTTAATTTACCCTAACAAAAATAAACTAAACCCAAAAAGCTGACCCACCCCCCTCCCTAACCCCAACCAATGTCCATGGAAGTCCGTAACACCCAAACAAGTTCCCACCCACCCAAACAAGAATTAAAAAAGGGGCAGAACAGGATGACAGGGACTAAGTGGTGGGGCGGGACTGAAGGAGGACACGCATCTGGCGCAACTCGTCCTCTAAACGGGCGACGCGGCGTCTAAGGCCGCGGCAGTTGCAGCCACAGTGGGGGGGACACCGGAGATGGCAAGGTGGCGGCGGGCAGCTGCCAGACGGTGGCACCGTACCGCTGGAGGGCAGTGGCTGGGGCCCGGGCCACTGGATGAGGCTTCAACAATTGCAGCTGCAGTCTCCTCCTCCTCCTCGGCTAAGACCACCAGCCGCCGGTATTCTCGCTGGATTGCCTCCAGCTTCCGGCGCCGTGCCAACTCCTTCCGGTTGAGTTTCGGAGTAGCTGTGTATCAAAAAGAAAAAAACAAGACAATTGTAAAATATACTCTTAGAAAAACAGTAGGACAAGGTAATTATTTATACACATAGTGGCATGGTAGAGTAGCACTATAAAATAAAGCACAGTAGTACATAACATTTTAAATGTCGCCCGTCCTTCTTCCTTCCACCCGTCTTTCACTTTTTAGTTGAACAGTGCACCAGGTGCTCTTCTCCATAAAACTTTAAAAGTGGAGTTGAAATCAGATAGATGAGGCCATTGGTTACTCAATACTCCCGCTCCTATGCCAATTAAAGGGAATTCTAGTCTTCTAGTTCACTCTTCAAACGTCCCCAACAACTCATACTTACTTACGACATCGGATAGCGGGTGGACTTTGTCCGCCCGCCATCCTCATGCTAAAAAGGGTGGGGGTCCTGTGGGGACAATTAATTAGGATGATGCGCCCAGCACAGTGGCGGGCGCATCCTGTTTTATTTACATTCTGGTTGGCGTTGCCGAAAGCAATGCTAAAATGTAGTGCTGCTTTTCCAAGCACAACATGACGGGGCCCCGCACGGAGCCTGTCACGTTTTGCTTTGAAAGGCGGTGGGGTACCATAGCATAGGTAGGTACCCTCCATGGGGTCCCCCAAGCATACTCTGCAATGTCTGCATGCCTTTCCATGGTGGACGGCAATGCCGCCACGCAAAGGCATTCCAAAATGCAGATTATATGGCTGGCGGTGTGTTCAGAGAGACACCACCGGCATATTGAACCCTTTTCCGCCTGGTCGACATGTGGGGAGTCTGAATATTTTCTACAGGGATGGCGGGAGGTTTGCCCCTCCGGTGTCGGCAGTGAATTCCAGCCGGTCCGGCGGGGGCAATTCGCCCACCATCCTAATGGGGCCCTAAGTCACAACTGTACAGTATACCTATACATACAGTACACCCTTGCAGTGAGTGTACTGTCAAGTTCAACAATAGTTAAGGATTATGAATCTAACTTACCACCGCCTGCCACTGGTGCTGCCACTCCCCCTGCCGCTCCATCGGTATCGGAAGCAACTCCCGCATCCTCGCCCTCCGCGTCGCCTTCTTCGCTGGCCCCGGCAGTGGTGGTCAGTAGTGCGCCTAGAAAACATTACACATTTGTTAGGCGTCATATACACCTCCCCCCTATTGATCAGTAGCAAGGTTGAAAAATGAGTTAATACTAACATACATCACTAGTACAAATCAGGTAGTAGTACAGTAGACACTAATAGTTATATATGATCATTGTGGCCTTTGCTTAATTAGCCCTAGCCATGCTACCGTTTTACCTTTGTGTCTTTTCTTTTTGCACATGTGACGTTACCTTGCAGCTTCTTAAGACACCTTTGAGCCCACATGACCTGCCTCACACTGCTACTGTCTAGACTCTAGTGTACGCGCTGTGTACAAGCGGTCAACAAACATTAACAAGCCACTTTTTTAGGAAGTACTGGTGTACTACTGTTACTGTTAGTCCATATTGCTTATCCATAAATGCTACATTTTTTGGCACGGCTGAGAAATGCTTGCAAGTTGCAATATACTAACGCACACCATTTCATTTTTCGCATTACAGACGCAAGATTCCCTTCTACGAACCAGAGCTTCTGAATGATGCAACAACTACCAGTACTAGGTTTTTCTAAGGTGAGGGGTCCCTTCACTCACATCTTCATTTATAAATTTATAAACTAAATTCCTAGGGGATGGTGGTGCTGCTTTCCACCACTGTTCAGTTATCATGATTTAATTCCCAACTGTATAAGTGTAACAATGTATATTGTTTTAATGTTATTGATTTTCCGGTTGGTGCTGCATTTATAAATTTAGAAAACAGTGTACAGACCTTCTCAAATTGAAATAAACATTTTGAACTTACATAGACTTGGTGGTATTTGGTGTGGACTAACTTACACGAGTGAGCAAATTAAAGTAAGGGTGTGCATGTGAATTGCTTCCACGACTGAGAGGTTGGGTGTGTTATGTTCTGGGTTGTCTACTTGTTGGGTATCTTAGGGGGAGGGTTCCGAGACCTAATAGTTATGACAAGACAGTACTATAGTCAAGCAGTGGAATTGTGGTGGGTGCGGAATTTCTGATTGAGGTGTGCAAGGAAGGTCCAACCTACCATCACCAACATCCTATTTTTTGGTGCAAATGTCTGTGTATGTGCAAGATCCCTACAACAGTAGTATGTCCTATAGGGTATCATATCAAAATAGTAATAAATCTGGTAGGGCTGTTGTTGCTGTGAATTTTCAAAGCCTCAAGATCAATAATAGTAAAAGTAGTACAAGACGACGACCCAACGGATTGGACTCAATGGCTCGAGCTACTGGTGAATATGAGTTTTATATTACAACCTTTCACAAAGAGTGGCACTGGCCAACTGGGCAAGACTAGCTACTACAGTACAGACAGACTGATAGTATGTAGTAGTAGTAGTACTCAGAGTCATCATAGCGGAGGCAGGGATAAGATTTTTGAAACCGTACAGATCGAAGGATAATTGGTGGTAAAAAAATAGCATTTGGAAACAAACAATAGTTCGTGAAAAATATGGGGCAGTAAAATTTATGGAATAAGAAATATTATTAAAAACAAGAAGACTTACTGGGGCCAGCAGAGGAGCCCTCAGCGGTGTCCTCCTGGTGGTGTTCTGCCTGTCCCGCCGACTGCCCAGTCCCTGTCGGTCTGCCCCTGGGTGCTGATGACCAGGAAAGATATAAGAAAGAGACAAACATTGATGGATGGTGTCAAACAAATACAATATTTTTCAACAACTCTCAAAAAACACTTATGTAAACAACAATTGCAATAACTCAATTGACCGATCTCATCTGGTCAACAAGTAATATCGGGGGATTCACAGTTCGACTACTCAAGTTACTATTTATCAACAGTAATCCAGTCTTCCATTCCGATTCCAGAAAACTAAGTCACAACTAAGCCTAAGTACAACGTACCACCCAACCTAGCCCACCTATTCCAGGCATGCCAATTGTACATTAAGTATGCATTTCCACTGTATTCCTCAACAATGCGTATGGTCAAATCATGGAGGACACATCAACATGACTACATTTTTTGTATACACCAAATTTTGGTTTGATTGCTGCTGATCTGCTACTGCTAAGTAACTGCTAAGCCTACCACCACTCATTGAACAAACTAGAAAAGGTTCTAATAAAGACTGCCGTACTAGCAGCACGTCACGTAACTGAGTGAGGGGGCATCACGCATACCACTAACAAATTAGAAGCTCAAACAAAGTAGTGTACCTAAACATCAATCCGCCCCTATCTATTAGTGACGGGACAAAGTAAGGAGTGGACTATGTTATGTTATGTTATGTTATCTGCATTTCTAGCGCGCGCAGCTACTCAGAAGAGTGTCCCGGCGCGGCCCAAGAGGAGACAACATCATAACCAGACCTTAAGAAAAGAGATGTGTTTTTAACAGTTTCTTAAAGACTCCAAGGTCATCAACAAAGCGGAGCGAAAGTGGAAGCGCATTCCAGGCGCGCCCAGCGGACACAACCAAGGAGGCGCCACCAAGCCTATGACGCTGAAATCTAGGTGTGTTCATCAGCCTTAGCGAAGAGGAGCGTAAGGATCTCCCCGGCACATAGAACGAAAAGCGTCTCTGCAGGTAGCCGGGGCCTTGTCCATGGAGAGCGCGATGGGCCATAGTGAGGGCTTTAAATACCACACGAGCCTTGACCGGTAACCAGTGAAGGGAGCGGCGGTAATCATTCATGCTCTGCCTGGGCACCAAGCCCCCCAACAAGCGGACCGCCGCATTCTGGGTCACCTGAAGCTTATTAAGAGTGTAGGCATGGATCCCAGCATAAAGAGCATTGGCATAGTCAAGTCTGGATAGGATCAGTGCCCGAACCACCGCTTCCCTGGCCGCTTGCGGAAGAAGCGGAAGGAATCTTCTGAGAATTCTGAGGAGGCCGAAACAACAACCGGTAAGACGCTTAACCTGACTAACAAAAGAGAGGTTGCAATCAAAGTAAACCCCCAGGTTCTTTACGGTCTGACTCGTGGAGGCAGGCGGAGGGAAATCAGGAGGCCAGAGAGACTCTCTAAATCCAAGTGGGAAGTCTCCAAACATTAGAACCTCAGATTTGTCCTCATTACACTTTAATTGGGCAGCTGCCAGCCACTTAAAAACCGAGGCCAGACACCTCTGCACGAAGTCTACTGAGGCGCCCTGCTTCTCCCAAGTAAACAGAAGTTGAGTGTCGTCAGCGTAAGCAATGACCTTAGCCCCCAGCCTCTCCGCTAGGGCCACCAGGGGAGTGAGGTAGATATTGAACAAAAGGGGGCTAAGGGAGGAGCCCTGAGGGACCCCCGTGCTCACTTGGAGAGGTGACGAGACAAAAGGAGGTAACCAGACTTGCTGGAGCCGGCCATCCAAGAAAGATTGAATCCAACCCCAAACGAGGTTGGACACCCCGATCTCAGATAGTCTACACAGCAGCAGTGTGTGGGGGACAGTGTCAAAGGCCGCCGACAGGTCCAGCAGCACGAGGGCTGCCGTCCCACCGGCGTCAAGACACTCCCGAATAGCCTCAGAGACTTCCAAAAGAGCACCTTCCGTGCTAAAAGAAGGACGGAAACCAGATTGAGCTGGATGAAGAAGACCCGCTCCCTCAACAAATTCCGACAACTGTCTGTTCACGATCTTCTCACATACCTTAGACAGGCTAGGGAGAAGAAAGATAGGCCTGTAGTTCCCGGGAGTTGAGGGGTCAAGACTAGGCTTCTTTAGCAAGGGGAGAATTTTAGCCTGCTTCCAACAAGACGGGACCCTGGCCAGCTGTAAGGATAGGTTAATGATGTGGTTAACTTCCCCATTCACCGTCTCCGCCACAGAGGCCAGGAGTCTTGCTGCGCACGGGTCGTCCGGCGAACCGGACTTAAGGCCCTGCAAAATTCTTAGAGTGCAAGACAAGTCCACCAGCGCGAAGTTGGACAGGGAATGCTCAAAAGGCAAGGCACCGGGAGCAATGGGCGATGAGTCCAGAGGGGCAGTGGGCCCATCTAACACCGCCGGAAGAGAGAAGCTGCCCTGTATCTTTAAAATCTTATCCCGGAAAAATGTGGAGAGCGACTCGCACCAGTCCACTGTCACCGGAAGAACACTGCTCTGCGCAGCAGGGGACATAAAGCTCTGGACGATAGAAAAAATCTCCTTTGAATTATTCTGGGCCAGGGCAATCTGGCTGGAAAAAAAGGCCTTTTTTGCCGAAGAGATGGCTTTATAGTAAATTTTCTGACCCTGCCTAAGATTAGCCTTAGCTACCGGACAGTAGTTACCGACACGCCAGGAACGCTCCAATTTCTTACAGCGAAATCAAGCGCTTCACAGCCGCCCCACGAGCTAAGGGAACACTTGGACAACTCCCACTTCTCTTTAAAGATGACAGCCAGCCCCCCACCTCTCCCTGTTATCCGATCTAGCCTGGTGATTTTATAACCCGACGGGATAGCCAAGGATATGAGCGGGTCGGAGGAATTGTCGAGCCAGGTCTCTGTTACAAAAAGAAAGTCCAGTGACTTGTCGTCCAAAAGCTCAAACACTTCAGTGTGATGCTTTTTCAAAGAGCGGACATTGAGCAACGCTGCCGAGAAGACAAAGTCACTAGCCGTCGAAGTCGCCACTGTAGCACCCAACTGCAGCCGAAAGCCACATACACAGCATACAAAGTCTCGTACCCCTTGGAGATCAGGAAAGATCCGATGATCACAGCAGAGACCACGCAGCTGTAGAAGCTGCTCGCTAGAGTAAGGAGGGAGACGCGAATCATAGGCACCAAAACGGGCAGCATGACTGGCCCCGGCCCCAGACGCGCCGCTGACGGGCGCAGACGTGCTTGCCTTAGGTGCGCCTTCGGCGCGCCAGCGGCACGCCCGCTGCGCGAACGCGCAGCGTGCATTGAAATAGTACCGGTGGGCTAGAGACTAGAGCGCCTACAAAACAAAATGGCGCCTAGCTCTGTGCCACCGGAAGTGAGGGAGAACTCTCACTACGAGAATAGGAAAAGTAAAAGAGCCCAATTCAAATCATTTATCTGACAGAGTGTGCAAATCAGCGCAATTAAAAGTTTGTGCAATATGACATACACCACAATTCAAGAATCGCGGCAGGACCAACGAAAAAAACGATGAGGTAAAAGTTAATTTTTTAAATGTGCAAATTACGCAAATGTTATAAAGAGCAATCAAACTAAAATCACAATTCTTCACAAAACTGGGGAAGGCCCGCTAAAACACAAGGTAAAATTGAAGGTTACGGTGAGTGTCAGCCCTCAAGACTAGAGTCACTGTAGCATTACGTAACTTAATTTCTCTAAAATAAACTCGTAAAGAATCACGCTAACGCAAAGCTGCAAACAAGTAAGATTAGTAGTAGCACAGAAGAGCACCATAATCACAGAAGACTTTTAAACGTTATTAACCTGGAATGTATTGTAAGCAGCAACATTCTAGCTGGTTGGAAGGAAAAAAAAATATTCGCAATATATAACACAGAGCAGAAGAACAGACACAAAGTTGTAATAATTAAATAGGTACTCACCAAGCCCCGGGACCTCCACTCCAAGCAGGTCCAGCAGGTCCTGCTCACGGTCCAGGATGTCGGACCACCGGTGCGTCAGCTGCGCCTGGGTGCGCCGGACCCCAGAGATGCGCGACACTGCCCGGCGCACCTTCCCCCACCAATGCCGACGCTCCCGGAGGCCGTACCCGGACCCAGGCCTGCCACTTGCTGCCAGGGTTGAGGGGAGGTGGCGCTGCACAAAGAAAATTAGTGCAGCCAACTCCACCGCCCCAAATAAGGCCCGTGCCTGCACCCCTTGTGGGCGCCGCCTTCCGCAAGGAAGGCGGTCGCGGCTCTGGCTGCGCCGGCGAACAGCCCTACCCTTGGACATGGTTCTGGGGACAGGGCGGGAAAGAAAAGGTAAAATAAATAAAGGAGTAAAGGAAATAAATAGCAGTCAATAGAAAGAGAAAAAGTGGCTAAAAAACAAAAAAAAATAGACAAAAACCACAAATATAGAAGCAGGAAAATAGTTAGAGAAATAATAAGTAATAAAGATCCAAAAAAAGTGGCTATAAACAAAGGATTGAAAAGATTTTGGGAGGATTGAAAATCAGGCCCCAGAACCATGCAATAGAGTGAAAAACAAGATGGCCGCGCCCATTGCGACCACGTGCGCAAGTTCGCGCAATATTTTCTCCCCGAACAAGCAAAAAGCAACGCGATCAAGTAAAAGCGGTCGCGAACAGGAAATATCGACCACGAACGGGAGCGAACATGCATTGCGCGACCTGGAACAGGAAGTTAGCATAGCGATAGGGCGGGACAAGAGAAAACAAGATGGCCGCGCCCGTGAGCAACCGCATGGGTAAGTTGGCGACCCGCGTTATTGCAAAAAATACCGCGAACAGGCGGGAAAAAAACTTCTGCGTCTTCGCGATATTTCCAGCGTGTTTGCGGAGATTTTCAGCATTTTCGCGATAATTTGCGAAAGTTAATTTTGCAAATTCCGCCCACCCCTAGTCTCAAGTAGCTGTTAGGACATGTGCTCTTTTCTGCCTGTGTAAACTATAAGGAAAATGTGTCAGGCTGTTACAGTAATTATCACTTACTGTACCACAGTAGTAAATGTGCTTTAAAATTGCCAATCAAATATCGTTTTGTGCCTAGAATCACACCATGAGTCTGTGTGCACACAGGAATTGATGTCAGAGATTTAATTTGTGTTGGTGTTGTTGTGTAAGACTTGCAGTCGTAGGAAAGGGACAGCTCAAATGATAGGATTTGAAAAGCTCAAAAAAAAAATCGTAAAATATTTAACTTACATAAAGGTATTTTTTTTTTTGTTTCTTTCAGGTATTGCTGAATAACACTGAAATAAATTAAAAATGCCTATAAAGTCAAGAAAGAGAAAAGAACAGCAACAACATCTATATTTGAAGACAACCGGACAAAAAAAATTAGTTGAAGAACCTCATGTTGGAAAAAAGAAAAAGTCTTCTGGTAAGCAGACTAAGGATTTTTTTTAAAATATCCTCAAACAAAGAAAAAATGTTAAAAATATATCCACTGCAGATAGTGTTTCAAGTACAAAACAACAACACAATCGACAGAAAATACTAAATGCTATTGTAGAATCAGAAGTAAGAAAGAATGACTTAAAACGAAAAATAGTTTTTAAAGACATTCGGAGAAAAATGTTTCAGAGAAGAGTGATGTTAAATTTGCTAAAGGATGTGAAAAAATATGAGAAGAAAGCCAAATTTTATAAGAAAAAGAAACATATTGAATCAATTGTTGCAAAGGCGTTGGAATTAAAAAGAAAACTATTCATTTTAATTTTGAACAGGATGCGTACATTATATAAATTAGTCAATGCTATGAAGTCAAAACTCAAAAGGAAAAGAGTAGTGAAAAAAAATAACTTTTGTAAAGTGTTCTTAGGAGAATGAAAGCATAGTTCAAGTACTGAACCATTTTTTAATGAAGAGAGTTATCTTCAAAGTAATAGTTTGCTGCATGCAGTTGACACCAATGGTCGAGCATATGAAGTGAAAGATGGTTGTGTAATGGAAAAGGAGAAAATGGTTCCAAGAAATGAGGAAGAAGTGTTAGCTGATGAGGTTATGGGGAGACGTCCTAAAGCCCCATTGTACACTTGGAATTGTAGTAGTATTTGTACTGTACGACAGGAATCTATTGATAAATAACGTGACTTTCTAAGAGAATATAGTAAAAAAAAGTGTTAAACAGAAGATTAAGATGCTTCAAAGACTAGATCCATGCAGAGTGAGAAAGAATACTGGTTTGCAAGGACATTCTCTGGCTTGTGTTTCTAGGAAAGTTTGTCAAAGTGTTTTCCATCATTTTAGGATGCTGGCAGTACAGCATACTGAAATGAGAAAGTTTGTGAGAAGATTGTATTTTGCTAAAAGTCCAGCACTAAAGTTAAATGAGTTGAATACTGCTTTGTTCCATGGATCTGTATCAGATGTACAGAAGGTTACTGATGATATTCAGTTTTGTTACTTTGGTCCAGAACAAGAAAGTGCAGGAAATGACACAGTTATTGAGGAAAATGTGGAAGAGAATGTAGAACTCACTGTTAGTAAAAACTTTGAAGATCAAATGACAACATTTACTATCATCTCTAATGAAAGACCAAATATTACTTGTATTTGTTGCCGGAGAAGCCATTATAAAACTCAAACAAGGAATGTTGATCTCTATAAAAAAAAAGTGAAAAAGAAGATAATCATGTGTGGAAGGATTTTGCTACATATTTATTTCTGGAACATTGTTTTGATTTGGGTGAAGATCAGCGTATTTGTAAATACTGTTATAACAAGTTAGAAGAACATAAAATGCCAGCTAGAGCTGTACATAATAATTTAGAATTGATTGATGTTCCTGGAGAACTTTCTGATTTAAATACGTATGAGTCTATACTCATTCAATGTGTCCATCCGTTTCAGACTATAGTTCGTATGGAGCCCAAAACAGGTAAATTACCTCCTTCAGATTTACAAAGAGGGGACTCTCTGCTGTTCTTCAACGTATTGGACGCTATGCTGTTTGTTGGGGGCTGGATGCTGATCGACTAACCCACGGGACTGCGAGGACCACGGAGCATTGCGCTCCACTAACTGTGCTCACCTGGTTCCTCTTCCCGCCTGGTTCCTCCCTCCACCGCCACGCCTCGCGGCCCCCGCTGCGCGGGAGCCGCTCGTTGGCCTCAAGCGTATAAAACCTTGGCTGGGGCTTTTCAACGGTGGGACTCTCTGCTGTTCTTCAACGTATTGGACGCTATGCTGTTTGTTGGGGGCTGGATGCTGATCGACTAACCCACGGGACTGCGAGGACCACGGAGCATTGAGCTCCACTAACTGTGCTCACCTGGTTCCTCTTCCCGCCTGGTTCCTCCCTCCACCGCCACGCCTCGCGGCCCCCGCTGCGCGGGTGCCGCTCGTTGGCCTCAAGCGTATAAAACCTTGGCTGGGGCTTTTCAACGGTGGGACTCTCTGCTGTTCTTCAACGTATTGGACGCTATGCTGTTTGTTGGGGGCTGGATGCTGATCGACTATCCCACGGGACTGCGAGGACCACGGAGCATTGCGCTCCACTAACTGTGCTCACCTGGTTCCTCTTCCCGCCTGGTTCCTCCCTCCACCACCACGCCTCGCAGCCCCCGCTGCGCGGGAGCCGCTCGTTGGCCTCAAGCGTATAAAACCTTGGCTGGGGCTTTTCAACGGTGGGACTCTCTGCTGTTCTTCAACGTATTGGACGCTATGCTGTTTGTTGGGGGCTGGATGCTGATCGACTAACCCACGGGACTGCGAGGACCACGGAGCATTGCGCTCCACTAACTGTGCTCACCTGGTTCCTCTTCCCGTTCACGCCCCCTACTCCTCCTCCAGGCTTATCTCTGCCTACGTCCAAGCGCGCTAGCGGTACGCGCGCAGTACGAGGCCCGGAGCGAAGCCCGGGCAAAGGGCGGGCCCTCAGAGGCCAGAGGAGGCTGGGCTGGGCCATAAACCTTAGCCGGTTGTACTTCGCTCCCTTGTTTTTACTGGTAGGATTATAGGCCATGAACTGTCGTGAAACCAGAAGCATGGCCGCTGTAGGAGCTAAAAAACTTACAGGAACCTTGGATAATTTTATCACTCGCACTCATGCGCTAATTGATGAGGGTATAACTTTAATGGATGGGAGAGTGTCCCAAGACCTGGCCATGGCCAAACGATCCTCCTTGGGCCTTATAGCACAGGCACAGACACCCAACACTGATTCTCGGACAGATATACAGGTTCTAGTACATAGTACTGGAGAGACTGGGGATCTTGACGCTTTAAACACCTCACAGGATCTGGAGGCTTCTCCTAACCTTCATTTCCTATCAGAATGTGGAGTGCAACAAAGTGAGTCAAATACCTCTAACAATATATCCATTACAAAAGAAAGGGGTCGGACAGAAGGGGCTATCCCTAAGCAAATTCGAAAAACCAACAAATCATCTATTCATAAAGGAAAGAAGGTTCGAATTCCCCCTAACCCCCTAACATGGATAAATTGCCAGTAGCTTTACCTAGTTCCACAGAGGGACCGCATGTTATTAAGAGTGGCTTACCCCTGAGCCTTCCTGATGATACTATTATCGATCATAGCCTGGAGGAAATCCTGGAGTTGACCGGGGAAGCGGGCAACTCAGTAAAATCTCCATTACAGGAGGGCTATGGTTCAAGCATGAGTAATACCACTATTTTTAATATGTTAAAAGTACTGCTGGAACCCTTAGAGGCTAGATTACGCTGTTTGGAAACTGTCCTAAAAAACATACATAAGGACATAAGTGCCCCTAGTTTCACCTTGAATAATAGAACTGCCCAGGTTATTATTCCAGCTAAAAAGGTCAATAAGCCTTCGGTGGCTGTTAACAAACCGCTGGAGACTACAAAAATGACCCCCAAGAATTCCAGTAACGCTATAAACCAGGATGGCATCACTATAAAAGCCCCCAGAACCGATCAAACTCAGAAAACAGATCAATCTCTGATAACAACCAAGAGCAATTCAACCGCTCAGGCTACATTAAGTGATCGCTTATCACAGCCTCTAAATTCTGATGCACCCGACAGAGCCAAGGGCATGGCCCGTAGAAACATCCATCTTCCTCCTGATGCCTGCCCTTACGTAATTATTCTCACTGGCGTTACCGAAATCTCTTCGCCAGAAGTTGAATCGTATCAGGCCCTGAAAAATAAAGTATGTTACTGGCTATCTAAAAATTATCCTCTCCCGCCAAACATACCGTGCAATATTTTAATGATTGAGAGAGCTCCGTGGGTAGGAGGTAATAGAAAAAACCTACGAGGGGACTGTGTAGTGGTCACTTTTGAGAATACTGAGGTTGTAGAGTTCATTTGTAGTAGTGGATCCCCTAGATTCCAGACGAACACGGTGGTTGCTAGACCTTTGTCTTATTTTTATCTCCCACAAAATCAAGCTGATAACCGATGGAGTTGGTTAAAAGGACCCCATGACAGTAAATTTAGACAAAGATCTAATCCCCCCTGGGAGATACAACCCCATGGGTGGGAGGAGGGGTGGAATGCGGGATGGAATCAGGTAAGGAGTAGAAGAGGTAGACCACGTCAAGGCGGCCCTCTTGTTGGTTCACATTACAGCCAACCCTATCATTACCAACAGTTTACAAATGGTCTAGATAATCCCTTGCACTTTCCAATAGCTAATCGTTTTGAATGTCTGTCAACTACAGATTGTGTTGACTGACAAATACAGAGCTTGGAATTTGATCGGAGTTCCCAGATTATTCCTACTCAACCAATTAAGGCTGTTGCTATGGAGGACTCGATTAAACTAAACCCTTCTTATACCCCTGATAAAGACCCAGCAGAGGGTGATCGTCGGGGTGCGCTTACCCCTTCTAATGCAGATTCATCATACTGCAAATTTCTCACCTGGAACGTGGCAGGTTTAAATATAAAGGCTCTAGACCCCATATGGCAAGGGTTTGTAAAACAATATGACGTCTTGGCAATCCAAGAAACATGGGATACCACTAGAAGTTTCTCATTGGATGGTTTTTGTAGTTTTTCAACCCCAGCAGTCCCAGGAGCGAGAGGGAGAGCAAAGTGTGGCTTACTTACACTATGTTCTCTGAACTTAGCGGGGGTCTTTAAAAAATTAGATTCCGCCCCCATGAACACGTTAGTTGTGGAGTGGGTTTTATCTGACACTAAAGTTTTTTTGCTCATTAATTTTTATAATTCCAAGGAGGTTTCTCATGCGAATGAGCATTTGACCTCCTTGTTAGATTTCCTGTCAGTCTATAGACAAGATTGCAACTCCGTCCCAGAGATGGTAATCCTGGGTGATTTTAACATTCATCCCTGTGAGGGAGACTGTTTTAATGATAGATATGGGGGCTTACCGACCGAGGGCATTCCCCATTTTGAACACACAAACGAGGGTGAGTGCCTGGAGACTTTTCTTGCTAACTTAAATCTATTTGAAATTGAGCAGGGCAAAAATGAACCCAGACCTCCAACATTTATAGGGAGAGACGCCAATACTGTCATAGACTATATTTTTGTATCATCCGGGGTCCTGTCAAAAGCACGTGAGTATAGGGTTGTTACTGCTAGTTTTAGTGATCATCACCCTGTCCTCCTAGTGCTGGACCTAGATTGTTTCCGGATTAGTAGATCGGCAAGTGTGGCAGCTCCAAATGTTTTGACAACTAAGGACCAGGGAAGGCGCCTTAAGTGGGGGATGATTGTCCCTGAGCAATTCTTCCAAACATTAGCCCAAGAGGCGGAGGCTAATTTGGCAGTGTGCCTAGATCCAACTGCCCTTGGCTCTGATGTTATGGCAGCGTATGAGGAAATATGTACAAGGATCTCTAAGAACTTGGAGTCAAGGCCAGGCGCTCTAAGGAACAAGAAGATCTTTAAATGGTTTAACAAGGATTGCTCGCTAAAACACAGTGCCCTATTGAAAGCATTAAAACATAAACCCAGAGATAGGCCCTTAGTGACCAAACTAAGGAAGGAATACAAAATTGCAGTCACTAATCGCAAAAACCAAATTAAGGAGGAAGCTTGGGATAGTTTACTATCCATTGATGTACTGAGAGATAGCAAAAAGTTTTGGGCCTTGGTGAACCAGCCTTTTTTTTCCGAGGATGGGAAAACTGACATGGACTGTGTGATCGAAGATGGAAGATGGCTTGGCCACTTTAAACAGAATTATGAATCCACAGCATTAACGCCACCAGTCAGTACCCATGCTATACCTCACCTGAAGTTTAACATCACTGAGGTTGAGAGGGCGATTAAAGATACAAGTAAACACAAGGCCTCAGGGTCCGGATGGGGTCCCTGCAGATCTTTACATCCAGTATCCGCAATTTTGGTCAAAAATACTAACCAATGTGTTTAATGCAATACCTGCAGCTGGTTTTCCTTCCTCCTGGTCTACCTCCATTATCGTGCCTATTTTTAAGAAAGGGAATAGGGGGGACCCTGCCTGCTATAGACCAATCTCCCTGTTGGACTCTGCCGTTAAGATTCTGGGCAGAGTTATTTTGCAAAGAATGGGGGATTGGCTAGTGGAGAGCGGGACCCTATCGGACTTACAGTACGGTTTCAGAGCACATAGAGGGACCATGGACCAATGTTTAAACCTTCACCTTATTATTAGTAAATACACTGTGGCGAAGGGTGGGCTTCTTTATTTGGGATTTATGGACTTATCTTCTGCTTTCGATTTGGTAAATCGCTCAAAACTTTGGATTATTTTGCGAGACATGGGTTTGGATAGCACCTTGGTTAATTTTTTGCACGACCTTCACCAAAATCTGTCCGCCTCGGTTAGGGTCACAAGGGAAGGGAGATGCACGGCGAAGTTTAGGTCAGGAAGAGGGGTCAGACAAGGCTGCATTCTGGCCTCTCTCCTCTTTACACTATATATTAATTCCTTGGGGAAATCCCTGGATTCAGCTACCCTGGACATACCGCATATGGGGGGGTTACCTATTCCGGTACTGCTATATGCGGACGATGCCGTCCTTGTAGCTCGGACTGGTACGGGCCTGCAAAGATTATTAGATCATTTTGGTGGTTTCATGGAAGCCTTGGACCTAAAGATCAACACCACTAAATCCCATGTTATGGTTACAGGCTCACGGAGGAAAAACATGAAGATTAGGGCCTTTAGCTGTAACAATTCCCCAATCTCGAGGGTACCCTTTTTTTGTTACTTAGGAGTCACTTTTGATGAGAAAGGAACTTGGGGTGCCCAACTAAAGTTAAAGGAGAATCGTGTAAGTAGATCTACCACAGCTCTTATGCATTTTGCTAAAAGATTGGGCTCGAGACCCATGGAAGCCATGACTCGTATTTATAGAGCCAAATGTGTGGCAATTGCATCATATGGGGCAGATATATGGGGCTACGTTTCAGCCCCAGGCATTCAAATCGTAGAAAACAGTTTTATACGAGCCTTGTTATCACTCCCGAAATCATCCCCCACATATTCAATACATAACGAAATAGGCTTGGGTTATGTCACTGATCTCTTAAAAATGTCCCCACTGTTATGTTGGATTAAAACCTGGACAAATGAGGAGATCACATTGAACCACTGCATTCTTAAAGATTGCATGTCTTTGGACAAAGCAGATAGCATACCGTGGCTAGCGTATGTTAGAGCGGCATGCGCTAGGCTAGGTCGCCCGGATATGTACTCTTTTCCACAGAACCTTAAAAAAGATGATGTAAGGTGGGTCAAGCAGCACTTTAGAAATATGTTGGAAGCTGAGAGGGAAACGGTTGAGCTTTGTAAACCAATGGTAAGATCACTTTACCAACTTTCGTCGTCTTTGGCCATGGAACCTTATTTAAAATATGTTACTAAACCATATCATCGTTTTCTACTCATAAGGTTCAGGTTCAATCTGATACACCTTGTGCTTGGCTCGTATACAAAGTGGGGCATCCCAGAAGATTCCCCACCCTGCACCTGCGATTTTTTCTCTACACAGGATACTCTGCACCTAGTGATGCTTTGTGAACATTATCTGGTGGCCCGCAAAAAATTTCTCTTTCCTATTCTGAAAGATTTAAATTTTGCGCAGGTACGGCCGGCTCTATTATATTTACAGATGTTGAACTCGGTACAGGTCACATATAGTGTAGCGTGTTTTTTGGTAGCAGCCGCTAGACAAAAGAAAATCAGTCTGGCCACAAAGATCAATCACCAAACCTGACATTTGTAAATTTGGTATTCCTCATATTTTTGATACGCTTCTTTTATTTTAGGATTTGCAATCACTTTTTAAATCTGTTTTATTGAATTTTTAATGTTATTTTATGTATTTTGTACTGCTTTTATGGTTTTTAGTAACCGAATAAAGTTCTTTGACTGACTGACTGACTACAAAGAGGTTTAAAAGGAAGAGTTGTCTATTTGCCATTGGATTGGAAAAAAAATATTGAAACAATTGATGCAGATAGTTTGGAAACTGAACCATTAGTTATTCTGGTTAATGGTGTACCTACAAAGAATAAGAAAATGTGGCAGGAGCTGGTAGATGTACGAAAAGTACAAAGAGCAAATTTATATTTGAAAAGAAATAATAAATGGTATGAATCCATTTATATGGATGAAGATGAAGAAGTTTTACTAGAAGACACAGGAATACCAACTGGGCAAATTGAAAAAGTGGATAAGTCAAAAGAAGAAGAAATTTCTGAACATTTCAGCATACATCCTCTTCATTCTAAAGAAGTTATGGGAAACGCTATTGATCTGTTTCAGATGAAAAAAGCAAAAGGAACTCCTGTGAGTGTATGGGAGGAGAGCTTGGAAGCTCGTTGTTTTCCCCAGCTGTTTCCTACAGGAAAAGGTGGACGATATGATGAACGTCTAGTACAGATTCCTGCATCTGAGTATCAGACTACAAGATTATATGCAGAAGATCCTAGATTTCGTCAAAGTATTCCTTATTTGTTCCATCTTTTATTTGAAAGTGACTTGTCTGCACTATCTTATGCAGTAAATCACATTTTAAAAACTGGAGTACATCTACATAATGTGTCGGCAAAGGATTTTATGAACAAAGTGCAACAGCGAGATGATCATTTGGAATCTCAATTGATTAATCTGATGGCTTGTCAGCGTGGGACTAATGAATATTGGTACCGACGCCATGGAGAATTAAAATGTATCTTACGGAATTTAGGAACTCCTACATGGTTCCTTACCCTAAGCTTTGCTGAGTACGCTTGGTATGATTTACTGGATTTTCTTCGAGAGGCAAATTCAAATATTGAAAAAATCCAATACAAGACAGCAGGAGAATTGTGCTCATTGGATCCGATTAATGTTTGCAGATATTTCGATCATAGATTTGAGGCTATGATGTCCTTCATCTGCAATAAAAAAAATCCTCCTCTTGGAGAAGTTGTGGATTTCTTTTGGAGAAAAGAGTACCAAGCAAGAGGTGCTCCTCATATTCATATGCTGTTGTGGATCAAGGATGCCCCAAAATTTGGAACAGATTCTGATGATGCAGTTTTATCTTTCATTGAAGAGTATGCAACATGTGCTATACCTAAAAGCACAGAAGAAAAAAACTTAAAAGAGCAAGTTTTACGTTTCCAAAGTCATCGGTGTGGAAAGTACTGTCGACGAGAGTACAAGAGTAAGGATAAATTCTACACAAAATGTCAATTTGGATTTCCACGACCTGTTCTTTCAAAAGGAAGAGTAAACAGTTTTATGTCAGCTGTGCGACATACTATTACAAGAAAATCGCCGAAAAATACCTATAACCTAAGAAGAAAAGAAGAGTCAAAATACATAAATGACTACAACCCAGTCATTTTATCCATGTGGAATGCTAACATGGATATTCAATATGTCGCTGACAATTCTATTGCTGTTGCTCGGTATGTCACATCTTACATCACTAAATCTGAGAAAACGGAATTGAAAGAAATGTGGGAAGAGATTTCTCACGAGAAGACTGTCAGTAAAAAGCTATACAGTTTCAGTTTAAAGATGTTATCGCATCGAGAAATTGGGTCATACGAATGCTCAGATAGGTTATCATCTGCAAGGCTGTACTCCAAATCCAGAAGAATAATTTGGGTAAGTTTAGGCCTTGCAGGAATGCGAAATCGGGTACTGAAATCTATTCGAGAAATTGAATATTTAGCAGAGAACGAACCTGAAAGTACAGACATTTTAAGAACAATCATGTTGGACACATATTACCCACAAAGAAGTCATCATCTTGAGAACATGTGTCTTCTATGAAGTGCTGCAGAACTACATTTTTAAACGGAATGCCACAGAAGACATCAACAATGGAAAATTTAAAGTCATTGGTGAGGAAGGATGTTTGGTCAAACAAACAAAAGGAAGTTTGATTAATCACAGGAAGCTGAGTTGCGACACTACTGACAAAAAGGAATTTTACTACTTAGCACTTTTACAGTTGTTTAAACCATGGCGTTCAGAGGATGAATTACTTGGAGATTTTCAGAGCTATGAAGATTCCTTTAATGCATGCAAAGATAGCATAGAATGCAGTACTTTCACAACTTATGTACAAATGTTAAATGAAGAAATTGAACAAGAAGCAACAATTGCAGCTGAAGTAGCTAGATACAGTTCTCAAGACAGTCAAAGTTCTGGGACGTTCAGTCAAGATCCTCTAGGACAACCAATCGTAGAAAATGAAGCTGCAATAGCCATGACTGAAGTGAAAACAGCTATGAATCAAGCTCAGGAAGATTTAATAAACTTACCAAAATTGGAACAACAACTGAATGATGAACAACAACAAATTTATGAGGAAGTCAAAAAACAAATTGATCACGGATTACTACATGAAAATAAAGAGTGCTCATGTACATCATTTGAACCAATCAGAATGTATGTGAGTGGACAAGCTGGAACTGGAAAAAGTTTCTTAATTAAAGTAATTAGAAGCTACATACAGAAAAAAAACTGATTCAACTTTGTCTTGTGTTGTTACTGCTCCAACTGGGTTAGCAGCGTATAACATAAAAGGAATTACCTTACATCGTTTGCCAATGTTACCAGTAGAGCATGAAAACAAAATACAATACCACAAGCTAACAGGAGAAGCATGTTTTGAAGTTTCAAGAGTGTTGAAGAAGATGGAGGTTCTCATTATTGATGAGGTAAGCATGGTATCAAACTTAATGCTTGCCTTTGTGCATTTAAGAAGGCAGCAAATTCTAAAGACAGACTATGACGTGTTATTTGGAGGAAAACACGTCATAGTTTTTGGGGATCTTTTGCAGCTCAGTCCAGTTAAAGGACAACCAGTATTTCATACTCTTACACATGAAGACACGAAAAAGTCGTTAGGAAGTATAGGTAATGTGAATATTTGGACATACTTTGAGTATAAAGAACTCATTACCAATATGAGGCAAGCAAATGATGAGGATTATGCAATTATTCTCAAAGATATCAGAATTGGACTACTCACAGAACATGGCAGAAAAGCTTTACAGAGTCGATTGCTATGTAATTTGTTTCCAACAGAAGAAATAGTTCCAGAGAAAATATACAAGAAAATTGCTGACAAAAATACTGTAATCTGCTTAATGCCAACACTACATGAATGCTCTATATTCATTCAAGAACTTTTGAAATTGGAAAATGAAGAGATTATAAAACTGGAAGCTGTGGATAAAATACAGAATGAAGGAATAACTATTATATTGACAAGCAAATTGACAACTAAATTGGATTCTCTAGCGAAAAACATATCGAAAACAGCTGGTTTAGAAAAAAATCTTTATGCATGTCTGAACTGTCGAGTAATTTTAAGACGTAACTTGGATGTAGAAAAAGGTTTAGTGAATGGAGCTATGGGTAAAGGTGTGGGTTTTGTTAATTACCAGAAAAAAGATGGAATTGAATTTTTAAAAATAAAATATGATCAGATTGAAGAGGTTAAAGACATTAGTCGTTGTTCAGTTCGTTTTTTGCTTGTGAAAGACTTATATGTACGTAGAAAGCAGTTTCCGTTTTCTCTAGCATATTCTATAACTATTCACAAATCTCAAGGATTAACTGTAGATAGTGCTTTTGTAAACATTGGATCTAGTGTGTTTAAAGAAGGTATGGCATATGTTGCTTTGTCACGAGTGAAAAAAATATCTGGTTTATTCATGATAGACTTTGATGACTCAAAAGTTAGTGCTGATGCAAACTGTGTGAAGGAGTATAATAGATTAAGAAGAAGCTATGCTCCTCATTTAGGTCAGTATCCTGTGTTTGAAAAACGTGTTGTTTGTCGGAAAAGGAGAATTGAGAATATCTGTAATGAGGATGTACAGAAGAGTAAACAAATAGAGAGTGATGTGATTACAAGCAAAAAGAAAAAGGACAATGTTGAAGAGGTTGTTGGTTGTCATTTTGAAAATAGCTCTGGTGTCAACTGCTATGCTAATGTAGTGCTGAATGTTGTATTTTATCTTGAAAGTTTGTAAGAGCAGATAATACTAAATCATGAAAAAAGATTCTGTTCTCTGCTGAGTTTCCTTTATGAGAAGCTGAGTAATGATAAAACTAAAATAGAAAGTGCTTCTGATGTTAGAAATCTTTTAGATGTATGTTCTGGATGTACACAGTTTACACAAAATGTCCAGCAAGATGCACAGGAATTCTTAATGTATATGTTTATGGTACTGGAAGATGAAGGGGTAGAAATAGAAAATATATTTGGTCTCTCTTATAAATGGGAACGTTGTTGTGAAAATTGTTTGAACACATGCAGCACTAATGTTGATTCTGAAAGGTTGATACATTTAACATTACCAGAGAGTAAATCAGTGACTTTTAGTAAATTAGTTGAAGATGCAGATCACAACATGGAATGTTCTCAATGTAAATCAGAAATGTTATCAACGTTATTGTTAAAGAAATATGGACAGTATGTAATTTTAATGATGCAACGTTGTAGAGCTGATGGAACAAAATTGGACACTTTAATAAAGAAGTTTGTAGGAAATCAATTATCAATATCAGGAAAAACTTTTGTTGCAGTTGCAATAATATTCCATGATGGACCTTGTATAACTTCTGGTCATTACACAGTTTATCTAAAATGTGAAAAAGGCTGGACACTGTGTAATGATTTTACAAATTACGAAATTGTTACTTAATTTTTCTGAAACCAACATTTTAGATACAAATTTCAGCATCTGAAGAAACCATTATTTCAATTTTATAGGATTAACATTGGATATTTCACTTAAAAGGATTTAAAAATTACCATTTGGCCTCATGGAAAGGTAAATATTTATATTGTGGACTTCTTTGACATATATTATTTTGGTGTATGTGCTTAAGCAACAAGATTTACAGACGTTATTTATTGCAAAATGTTATTGTTCTTAGAAGATATTTTTAATATATATGTTACATTTCTATGAAGGTATGTTTTAGTGAGGATACATTCAGGGCTTTTTTAAACAATCTTTCAGATTGTTTATTTTTTTGCCCGCTGTTAAATGATGAATACAATTGATATCACTATTTTCAGTGAAATTCAATACATTCTGAAAACAGCAAAAAAAGGGCAAAAAATTACTTTGTTAAATATGAAAATACATGTACTGTTTTCTAAAATGTATTGTTGAATATTAATACTTTTTTCTTTTTTTTCATATCTCGAAAGAAAATTTAGGAAATTGAATCCATTTTTCTTGCAATTAAAAAAAACCATTTATTTCTAATGAAGTTATTTGGTGGACAGGTAAGTTTAAAATATCTGTATTTCTCACCCCTTCACTTTCATGCTCCCTTTTCTTCACTTCTCCTCACTCTGCTTTTCTCTTCCCTCTCTCTTCTTCCTTTACTGCTCTTTCGTAACTCCCTCACTCCTTCTCTACTACTCCCCTAGGTTTACTGCCTCCATCACTATTTTTTCAACCATGTTTCTCTCCCTGTCTTCATATGTCTCAGTCATTCTAACTGCCTTACTCCTTCTCAGTTCCTTGCTCTCTGTCTCTGTTTCTGTCTCTCTCACTTTGTCTGTCTTACCTTTAATTTCCTTAACGTCTCTGGGGCAGATTTACAAGCCCCCTGCGCCACCACTACGTTACTTTTCATGACGTACTAGTGGCGCTGGGGGCTCCTCCATATTTACAAGGAGAGGAAAATCCACCCTGCGTGACTTTTCCTCTCCTTGTAAATACAGCCACTTCACACGTAGCAATGTGCGTTGAAGGGGCGTTCCATGGGTGTTGTTGTGGGTGTTCCCACGCAGCGATCATAGAACTACACACATCTCCAGATTTACGAGAAATCGTAACTCTGGAGTTGCGTGTGAATGCTCCGCCACCCTAGAGGTGGTATAGCGAGGCACACCGAGGAGAAATGTTTTTATTTCTCCTCGTTTTTTCCTCTTTCAGTGCATGCTGCATTCTACAGCACGCATTAAAAGAGGAAAAAGCCTCTTGTGATTGTTTTTGTGCCGGAAGGTGTCCCTTCCTGCACAAGAACAATCTCCCCACCACGCAGGCATCCTTGCACCATGGTGCAAGGGAGCCTGCGTCGGCGCATGGCTGCAGTTTGTGCGCCAGCGCAGGGGAAACATAGATATGCAACATATTCTTGTAATTATGTCACATCTCTGTGCTTCGAAACTAACGCAACACGGCGCAGCAAAATTACTTGCTGCACCGTGCTGCGTTAGTTTGTTATAAATCTGCTCTTCTGTTTCTATCACTCCTCCTCTCTCCATCACTCATTTTCCATCTATGTTAATTTTTTAACCTTCTCCGTCATTCTCCTTCCCTCACCTTCCCTAACTGTCACTATCCTTTACTCATAGTCACTCCTATTCTCCTACTTCACTTCCTCCTGTCTGTATCTCACACCCCTTCACCTTTTTGCATTCTTTCCTTCAATCTCCCTCACTCTGCTTTGCTCATTGACATCCTGACTCCCTTTCTCTCACTCCAGTTTCCTAAATCCCTCCATCCCCTCACTCTCCATCTCTCAGTTTCCCTTACCCCCTTTTCTAATCCTCATACCCGTTAAATAAAAATAGAATTAAAAATCAAATTTAAGTGTTTAGATGTTGGTTGGCTCTAAAACGAGCCATTATGTTAATAGAGTGTTTTTGGGTATCTATAAGTAAGTGCCGATGCAGAGTCTAAAGTTCAAGAGGAAGACTCTGTTCCCTTCATCTGTGAAATGTACACCGACTCCTCTATAAATGCCTTGCCACTCCCCTCACTATTTCATCTTATTTCCTGGGACAAGGAGCTGAACAGGTGCGAATTTTACTTGAAAATGGCAGAACAGCAGTCTACTTCAGGGAGTGAGGAGGAGATGTGGATGCACTCAGAAGCATTGGTTCATAGTACTTTCTCTTCCAGAATCTTCTGTTCCCTTCATCTGTGAAATGTACACCGACTCCTCTATAAATGCCTTGCCACTCCCCTGACTATTTCTTCTTATTTCCTGGGACAAGGAGCTGAACAGGTATCAATTTTAGTTGAAAATGGCAGAACAGCAGTCTATTTCAGGAAGTGAGGAGGAGATCTGGATGCACTCAGAAGCATTGGTTCATAGTACTTTCTCTTCCAGAATCTTCTGTTCCCTTCATCTGTGAAATGTACACCGTCTCCTCTATAAATGCCTTGCCACTCCCCTCACTATTTCTTCTTATTTCCTGGGACAAGGAGCGGAACAGGTATCAATTTTACTTGAAAATGGCAGAACAGCAGACTACTTCAGGGAGTGAGGAGGAGATGTGGATACACTCAGAAGGTGTGTTTCAGTGGAATGGCAATATGAAATGAAAGATAGTTGTAAAATGGAGGTTTACATACTTTTTTTTTTAAAATAAAAAAACTCATTGGCTGTTTCAGAGCATTCAACACTGAAAACTAGACTGTATGTTTACCTTTTTAAAAGCATGTTTTGTATTGGTTCAGAAAAATGTTTTTCCAGAGAACATTAGTTTGGATTTGCTGTTAGGTTTGAAAAGTCAAGCAATCTTGCTCTTTGGATTATAAACATTGGGGCACATGTTATAGTTAGCTGAACTTTTCACTTGTACAAAACCATTGAAATTCCCCCGTTATAGTTAGTTCAGCTAACTATAACTCGCGCGCCCGCAATGCACTGCTGATGACGTCACATATTACATCACTCATGACATGGTCAGTGACATCACTCATGACATCACTGATGACATCTCAAATGACATCACTGATGACATCACTGATGACATCATCCAGTGAATGTCTGTTTTTCTGAAAATTAAATATGTTTTATATATGTATATGTCAAGGTCGATGGAAGAATAAATGGGTATATAAGTGTCTAAACGGATGATTTGTTTTTGAAAAATTGATTGTGTAACTGACTGATTAAGTGTATCATAGTGAATACATGGCTTAGTGAGTAATGTTTAAATATGTAAATATCTGTATCAGTCTCTCACTTTGTGTAGAAGTGGCTGCATGGGTTGGTGAGTAGCTACATGGGTGTCTATATAGGTCATTAGTTGGTTTTTTGAGTATCAGTCTAAGTGTCTGCATGGTTCGGTGGGGGGTATTACGTAGTGCATAGGTGCATGAATTAGTGACTCACTGTTTGTATGTGTTGAAGACAGCATGTGTGCAGGACTGTATGGGTGGATGAGTGTGTGTATGGGTGTGTTAGTGAGTGAATGACTGTCTCAATAGTGTCTTTATGAGTAACTACATATGTTTTAAACTAGTATATGTGACTATTGGTGTATATAAGTGAGTATATGTGAGAGTGAGAGATTGAAAGAGTTCCTGTATGAATAAGTATGTGTTTCTATAAGTGATTGTTTAAAAGACTAAGTATGTGTAAGTTTCCGTAGAAGTAAGTGTGGTGGTGTGTGTATAACTGTATATGCAAGTAAATGTATGTTTGATTCTTTATTAGCATGAGTGACTATGTGTGTGAGTAACTCTATGGATGAGTGGCATTGTGTAACAGGATGTATAGGTGTATGAGTACATATGATGAGTGAGTACATGTGTGAGTGACTGTATAGGACTGTTGGTGAATGAGTGGATGTGCATGTGGATCTTAGAATTACTGAAGAGGTTGTTGTAACTGGTATTGGTATGTCCATTGTTTTGAAAATTTTAGTCTCTATTTTTGAATGTGTGTATCAAAGGTTATATTAGGGTGAGAGGAGGTCTGCCACTCTATTACAAGCATGATGTCATCAGTGATGTCATCAGTGATGTCATTTGAGATGTCATCAGTGATGTCATGAGTGATGTCACTGACCATGTCATGAGTGATGTAATATGTTACATCATCAGCAGTGCATTGCGGGCGCGTGAGTTATAGTTAGCTGAACTAACTATAACGGGGGAATTTCAATGGGTCCAGCTAACTTTAACACCCCTGAAACCTATGGTTTTTTCAGTGAATTTCTGAGGTTTTTTAGAATCCTAATTCCTAACTATAACGTGCCTGAAACCTATGGTTTTATCTGTGAATTTCAAAGGTTTTTTAAATGCTAATTTCTAACTATGCCTACAGAGATAGGACATGTGAAGAAAGAAGAAAAAATGCACAGAAAGAAAAAAAAGAAGTGCAGAAAGAAGCAACAGAAGTCCTCAAAGACGAAGAAAAGTGCAGGAAGAAGGATAACGTGCAGAAAGAACAAAAAGAAGAGCAAAAAGAATCCTTGTTGCAAAATCATCCTGTACCCTCAACTTTTTCAGACGGATACTGGTGGTAACTGAGTCTGACTAACCAGTCCTAGAGCCAGTGCTATGTTAAAAGACACTTAGAATACAGTGAAAACACCTACATACACTAGGGAACATTATGCGTTGGGGTCCCCCTGTGATTAGCATGACCTCCTCTGTAAGCCCCTAGTATATAAGAGGGCAGGGGGATTAAAACTACCTCTTAAAACAGGCCACAGGGCGTTTTTGAACACGTTAACTCAGGCCCCGTCCCCTCCCTTCACCACTGTGTAAACACGCCCTGTGTCCGTTTTTAGTTGGGAGATTAAGTTCATTTGAATCCTGAGGGTCCCTAGGGTCCAACTAGCCCACTAGGTACCTCCAGTAAGTGCCACAGAGCTGCGTTGCATAGAGGTGTAAAAAGTGGCACAGCCTGGACCACCTCTCTGCAATGCAGCTCAGTGGCGCTTACTGGAAGCACTTGGTGGGCTAGTTAGCCCCCAGGGGCCCTCAGTATTGAAGGGAAATTATATCCCCAATTTAAAACGTGCCATAGTGCGTGTTTGCACACGTCACCTCAGGCCCCGTCCCCTCCCTTCACCACTGTGTAAACGCGCCCTGTGGCTGTTCTAAGTTGAGAGATTAAGTCCCCTTGAATCCTAAGGGTCCCTAGGGTCAAACTAGACCACTAGGTACCTCCAGTAAGCGCCACAGAGCTGCGTTGCATGGAGGTGTAAAAAGGGGCTTGGCCTCAGAACACCTGTCTGCAGCGCAGCTCCCTGGCGCATACTGGAGATGCCTGTTGGGCTAGTTGGCCCTCAGGGACCCTCAGTATTGAAGAGGAATTAATTCCCCAACTTACAACTCGCCAGGGGGCGAGTTTGCAGAGTGCTGCAAGGAGGGGGCGTGGCCTCCGGCACGATGCCAGTCTTTTATTTATATTAATTTTTTAAGAAGGGGGGCTGTGTGGTTCCCCTTCTTATTCTAATTTATTGGCCCTGATGACCCCATCCCCCAGGGCCTGTCTCCTAATTATATTTTTTTGACCCCAATCCCCAGGGCCGGCCACTGTTTTTTATTATTTTTAAAAAATATATTTTTATAGACACACCTAGGACATGCTGGACAAACCGTACGTACCTATCACCATGATGATTTGAGTGATATTCATTAAAAGGCGACTATGCATACAATGAATCCACGTGGAATGTATTTACACCACTAGTGAAGCTCTGACATGTCTGATGCCCTACCGTGCCTAATCCCGGTAGACACGCTTGTTGTTTATTTATACAAACATGGGTAGCTATTGACGGGCACATTTAATACACATGCACACCAAGCCATTCAAAGGGGATTCGACAAAAATTCGACCAAAACTATGTAAGAAACCCCCCTCACGGTTAATAAAACACAAATCCACTGCCGGATGTGTAATACTTTTTATTTTACTCTCTGGAAAGGGGACGAACATCACTTGAGAGTCACAGCGCGCTCCTGGCAGGGCCCAATGCTGTGTTACACCCACCATTGCCTGCCGAGTGCCACACACCTCTGTGTTGTATTCCACCAGCTAGTGCATATGCTATGACACTCTCTAGCCCATGTGCACTGTAACACCACCCCGTGAATATGTCATGCCACACTTCGCACGGGTTATATTGCCCCATCTAACGTGCCTTCCTCGATGCATATGTTATAACGCACAGTGCTATGCCATACATATTACAATCTGGGATCCATATCTTTGTCAAAGTGCATATGCAACGTTACACTCCCCAGCACATATTTTATATTACAACTTTAGAGACTAGTTAGGTTACACAACACTGCCCTGTGCATATTTCACTCCAAGGTGCACATCGCATAGCACGCGCTAGTGCCTGTGCTATCTCGCGCTCTCCAATGAATCTGTCATTGCGCACAATGTGTTGCATATTATATTTCACGCCCGGTTCATCTTATATCACACTTTTTGGTGCATAGTTTATACCAGACACTATATCGAGTTTTCATTTTCAATCGTGCTCTCAGGACTATGTTCTATATAACACTGTGTTCACCTACCCTTTTCACGGGCATTACATTTTGCGATAGGGGGTGGAGGGTCAGGGGGTGTTTCTGCCAAGTGAGCCCGGAGTCACAGTCACAAAACGTCCTCTTCTTACTGAATAACAGTGAGATTATGCTGCATACTTGTTCATATTTTAAGTAGTTCGCACAGACACATGTTTTAAAAACAATAAAGTTCCTAATACCCGCCTTCTCTGAACAGTTAGCTTGCTGCCCCATCCCCTCCTCCCTATCCTCTGTTTTGTGAATCCATGGACTAGCCTCCTCCCTCCTGCCATGCATGGTCTGATGTGCTGCCACTGCCCTCAATTTAGTATGATGTACCAGTCCCCTCCTCCTGCCCTCCATTGCCCAATTCTATGCCCCAGCATTGACCTCCTGCTTAAACTCTGTGCTTAGCTTGCTGCCCCTATTCTCCTTCCCCCTGCCCTCCGATATCTTTGTGCATGCCCCTGCTCCATCCTTTTTGCCCACCATGTTCCATGGACCTGCCACTCCTATCTACTCTGAGTGTTCTGTTGAGCTGCCACTCCCCTCCCACCTGCCTAGCATTGTCAGATGACTGTAACCTGTCCCTGCCACCTCCACCCTGCCTGTCCACATGCCATGCCCCTATCCTCTTCCTCCTGTCCTACATGGTCCATTGTACTGCCACACCCTTCTGCCCTCCCTGGTCTGATGTGCTGCAACTGCTCCTCCTGCCTGCCCCGTGCGGTCTGTTGTGAGGCCCCTTCCCCTGAACTTTCTTGTCTGTGCACAGGTCCTGACCCTCCCTTCTATCCTCCATCGTCCTTTGTGCATGCCCCTGCACCCTCCTTCTTGCCCATCATAGCCATTGTGCTGCCACTAACCCTCCCACTTGCCATGCATGGGCGCTGTGCTTCCATGGCCCCTCCCACCTTCCCTGTGTGGTCAGTTAGCTGCCCCTGACCCCCTCCCACCTTCCCTCCATGGTCTGTGTGTATGCCATCACAGTCTCACTGTTGCTCTTCATGGTGTGTCTTGCTTCTAGTGCCCATCCTGCCTGACCTCCATGGCTATCTTGCTGCTCCTGCCCTGCCCCCTTGCCCCCAGCCCTCTGTTTACATGTGCAGACCCCTACTCCCTCCCTCCTGGCTTGTCTGTTCCATTGTAATGCCCCTGATCCTTCCCTCCTGACCTTTATGGTCTGTTATGCTGCAGCTTTCTCTCCTGTCTGTCCATTATGGTCAGCTAGCTACCATTGCCTCTTGCCCCTCTGTTCTCTGTTGTCCATGTGCATGGTCCTGTCCCCTTCCTCTTGCTTTCTATGGATTGTTGTGCTGCACTCCCGTCCCGCATGCCCTGTGTGGTGTATTGTGCTGCTGCAAACCCTGATGCCTGCCCTGCAGGGTCAGTTTGATGCACCTCTCCATGTCCCTCCTGTCCTCTGTTATCCAAGTCCATGTCCCTACCCCATTTCCTTCCATGATCCAATGTACCATACTTGCGAACATTTTGAACTTGGTAAGAGGGAGATTTTGAAAAAAAACTGGGGTATTGATTTTCCCCTTTGAGTTACATTGAAAAAGAGGAGATTGTAGACAGGAGACAGATCAAATAAAGCCCATTTGAGCTTAAAAACATTGGACGTTTCCTGGCTTAATCGGGTCTGTTGGCATGTATGGTTGTACTACCATTGCCTCTTCCTTCTGCCCACTATGGTCTATTACATTGCCACAGCCTCTCTTGCAAGTCCTGTATTGTTGGTTTGTTGCCCCTGCCCCCCTTTCCACTGCCCTCCATAGTCTGTTGTGCTGCCACGGCCCTTCCTGCCTGCTCAGTGTGGTTAAATTGTTGCCTTTGCACCCTCCTACCTGCCTTCAATTATCAGAGTCCGTGCCCCTGGCCTCTGCCTCTCAACAGTATCCTAATGAACAACTAGATTGCTAACATTCTATATTTATTACAAAAGTGTGGAACGCCTGACGTCATCTTGATGTAATCAAAACTGTAATACCTAGAGCATTTCCTTTAGAAATTACATATATGAGAGGGTCTTATTGGCATCAAAATTATGGTTAGTGCTCTAAAAGACTAAAATAGGGACATATTTTCTGAGTTTTCAAATAGCAACGCAGCACTTTTAAATTATTTGTTATCTTTGTTTTTTTATCCAGTTGACCACTTGATTAAATGTTGCACTTAGGGGAGAGGATGTGGTGTTACTTCCAGAACTGCAGACTTTGCAACTGGGGAACCAGGTTGGAGTTTCTGCTTCAGCTCGACATTCTGTGATTCTGGTCAAATCACTTAGTCTCCCCATGTCTACAACCAAAATGAATTTGTTCTTGTGTGATGTAACCAATGCTCATGTAAAGCACTCCAATACCTGACAAGTCTGCACTATATAACACTGCAAAAACACAAAATAATAAGTGTTTTGCACACTTCTGTCATTGGGCTATATTTGGGCTATATCTGGGTGATTTTGGGCTACATTTGGGCTCTTTTGTCTCCGGTGGCCATCTTGGGAGATTTATTTGTTATGAAGTTTCCTAATTTCCTCATGTACTGCAGTCTCCTCAGTGGGAAATGCTTTCAGTTTTTTACTTTGATTCCATCATGAAGGTATTCAGATATGTCACACATTTGCCATAAATTCTGAAAGTTAGCACTCTAGTTGCTCATTAGATCACTGTAGTAAAACTACTGTTCACCATGGAAGTCTGCTCCTGGTATTAAAAGTGCATGTTTCAGTCTGCATGTCAGAATCTTTTAATGAAATAGAAGAGGATTTGAGAAGTCACTCAAAATGTGCCCTCATTTTCTTTCTTGAGCATTAATCATAATTTCTATGGCAAAATGAACCCCCTCATTGTGTTCCTTTTTAAATTAAATGTTTTAAGTGTTACCAGTTTATTCCAATCAAGACGGCTTCAGGTGTGCCATACTTTTGTCATAATGAAGACAGTAAGCGCTCTAGTTGTTTTTAAGAACACTCTGGGACATTCTGTCATTAGGCTATACTTGGGCTACATCTGGGTGATATTTGGGCTACATTTGGGCTCTTTTGTCTCTGGTGGCTATCTTGGGAGACTTATTTGTTATGAAGTTTCCTAATTTCCTCATTTACTGCAGTCTCCTCAGTAGGAAATACTTTCAGTTTTTTACTTTGATTCCATCAAGAAGGCATTCAGATGTGTCACACATTTGCCATAAATTCAGAATGTTAGCACTCTTTTTGCTCATTAGATCACTGTAGTAAAGCTACTGCTCACCAGGGAAAACTGCTGCTGGTATTGAAAGTGCATGTTTCAGTCTGCATGTCAGAATTTTTTAATGAAATAAAAGAGGATTTCAGAAGTCAAAATGTGCCCTAGTTTTTCTTTCTGCAGCACTAATCATACTTGTTATGGAAAAATGAACCCCCTCATTTTGTTCCTTTTTAAATTAAATGTTTTAAGAGTTACCACTTTAATCCAAGCAAGATGGCTTCAGGTGTGCCATACGTTTATCATAAGTAGGACTGTTAGCGCTCTAGTTGTTCTTTGGAACACTCTGGGAAGCTGCAGTAGAACACAAAGGAATCAACTGACAGTCTCTGCCCTTGTTGGATGTACATGTTTTACTGGGAATGTCAGACTTCATTCTCACATGACTGAGAAAGATAATGTGAATTTACAGAAAATAAGCTCTCAGTTTAGCTTATAGATCACCTTCCAAACCTCTGTGGGAAAAGCATGAGAAAATATTTTTCTCTCAATCATGATATCCCAGCAGAAGGCTTTTTCACATGGTGAAATCACCTTAGAACATACCACAATTCCTAAAATGAGTATGGTACCATCAACAAATGATTTATAATGTAACTAAAGTCTTAAAACCTTCTATTAACTGCAATGCTTTTTAATGAGGTGCTATCATGTATATTGGTCCCAAGATGGCTGCCAACACTTCTTGGATGAAGTGCTGACAGCCAATCAGATCTGAGATGAGATGTGTGGTTAGGCTCCGCCCACATATATATATGATTTTACTTTTGATTTTCTCAGAAACTACTGAACAGATTGACACCAGACTGTTCAGCCGTTCGGGCTGTACCTTGGACTAAAGGTCCCTATGGAAAATTGCATGGGGAAAACGTGTTTTGGGACCCCCCTTTTTCTCAGCCCCCGCTTGATGAATCCCCCCGAGACTTTCACGGTAGGAGCGGAGCGCCCCACCTATTTTGAAAATTTCGCGAGGATTCGTCAACCGGCGCCAAAGTTATTCCAAATAGAATGTTGCGGATTTCTTATGGAAACACGGTCCTAACTGTAACTATCTACTGGCAACCGCCAGTAGATAATATATATATATATATATATATATATATATATATATATATATATATATTACCTACTGGCGGTCGCCAGTAGGTAGTTATAGTTAGGACCCTGTTTCCATAGGAAATCCGCAACATTCTATTTGGAATAACTTTGGCGCCGGTCGACGAATCCTCGCAAAACTTTCAAAATAGGTGGGGCGCTACGCTCCGCTCCTACCCTGAAAGTCTCGGGGGGATTCGTCAAGCAGGGGCCGAGAAAAAAGGGGGGTCCCAAAACGCGTTTTCCCCATGCATTTTTCCATAGGACCTTTAGACACAGCTACAGCCCGAACGGCTGAACAGAATTACTTGAAATTTGGCAGAGAGGTAGCCATAAGGTCAAGGAAGTGCCTTTTGCAGGTCTGGTGTAAATCTGTTCAGTATTTCCTGAGAAAATAGCATTTAAAAGCATATATATATGTGGGCGGAGCCTAACCACACATCTCATCCTGAGATCTGATTGGCTGTCAGCACTTCATCCAAGAAGTGTTGGCAGCCATCTTGGGACCAATATACATGATAGCACCTCATTAAAAAGCATTGCAGTTAATAGAAGGTTTTAAGACTTTAGTTACATTATAAATCATTTGTTGATGGTACCATACTCATTTTAGGAATTGTGGTATGTTCTAAGGTGATTTCACCATGTGAAAAAGCCTTCTGCTGGGATATCATGATTGAGAGAAAAATATTTTCTCATGCTTTTACCACAGAGGTTTGGAAGGTGATCTATAGGCTAAACTGAGAGCTTATTTTCTGTAAATTCACATTATCTTTCTCAGTCATGTGAGAATGAAGTCTGACATTCTCAGTAAAACATGTACATCCAACAAGGGCAGAGACTGTCAGTTGATTCCTTTGTGTTCTACTGCAGCTTCCCAGAGTGTTCCAAAGAACTACTAGAGCGCTAACAGTCCTACTTATGATAAACGTATGGCACACCTGAAGCCATCTTGCTTGGATTAAAGTGGTAACTCTTAAAACATTTAATTTAAAAAGGAACAAAATGAGGGGGTTCATTTTTCCATAAAAAGTATGATTAGTGCTGCAGAAAGAAAAATTAGGGCACATTTTGAGTGACTTCTCAAATCCTCTTCTATTTCATAAAAAAATTCTGACATGCAGACTGAAACATGCACTTTCAATACCAGCAGCAGTTTTCCCTGGTGAGCAGTAGTTTTACTACAGTGATCTAATTAGCAAAAAGAGTGCTAACATTCTGAATTTATGGCAAATGTGTGACACATCTGAATGCTTTCTTGATGGAATCAAAGTAAAAAACTGAAAGTATTTCCTACTGAGGAGACTGCAGTAAATGAGGAAATTAGGAAACTTCATAACAAATAAGTCTCCCAAGATGGCCACCAGAGACAAAAGAGCCCAAATGTAGCCCAAATATCACCCAGATGTAGCCCAAGTATAGCCCAATGACAGAATGTCCCAGAATGTTCTTAAAAACAACTAGAGCGCTTACTGTCTTCATTATGACAAAAGTAAGGCACACCTGAAGCCATCTTGATTGGAATAAACTGGTAACACTTAAAACATTTAATTTAAAAAGGAACACAATGAGGAGGTTCATTTTGCCATAGAAATTATGATTAATGCTGAAGAAAGAAAATGAGGGCACATTTTGAGTGACTTCTCAAATCCTCTTCTATTTCATTAAAACATTCTGACATGCAGACTGAAACATGCACTTTTAATACCAGGAGCAGACTTCCATGGTGCAGTAGTTTTACTACAGTGATCTAATGAGCAACTAGAGTGCTAACATTCAGAATTTATGGCAAATGTGTGACATATCTGAATACCTTCATGATGGAATCAAAGTAAAAAACTGAAAGCATTTCCTACTGAGGAGACTGCAGTACATGAGGAAATTAGGAAACTTCATAACAAATAAATCTCCCAAGATGGCCACCGGAGACAAAAGAGCCCAAATGTAGCCCAAAATCACCCAGATGTAGCCCAAATATAGCCCAATGACAGAAGTGTGCAAAACACTTATTATTTTGTGTTTTTGCAGTGTTATATAGTGCAGACTTGTCAGGTATTGGAGTGCTTTACATGAGCATTGGTTACATCACACAAGAACAAATTCATTTTGGTTGTAGACATGGGGAGACTAAGTGATTTGACCAGAATCACAGAATGTCGAGCTGAAGCAGAAACTTCAACCTGGTTCCCCAGTTGCAAAGTCTGCAGTTCTGGAAGTAACACCACATCCTCTCCCCTAAGTGCAACATTTAATCAAGTGGTCAACTGGATAAAAAAACATAAAGATAACAAATAATTTAAAAGTGCTTTGTCGCTATTTGAAAAGTCAGAAAATATGTCCTTATTTTAGTCTTTTAGAGCACTAACCATAATTTTGATGCCAATAAGACCCTCTCATATATGTAATTTCTAAAGGAAATGCTCTAGGTATTACAGTTTTGATTACATCAAGATGATGTCAGGCGTTCCACACTTTTGTAATAAATATAGAATGTTAGCAATCTAGTTGTTCATTAGGATACTGTTGAGAGGCAGAGGCCAGGGGCAGGGACTCTGAAAATTGAAGGCAGGTAGGAGGGTGCAAAGGCAACAATTTAACCACACTGAGCAGGCAGGAAGGGCCGTGGAAGCACAACAGACTATGGAGGGCAGTGGAAAGGGGGGCAGGGGCAACAAACCAACAATACAGGACTTGCAAGAGAGGCTGTTGGAGGGAAGATCTATTACGGGTCAAGGAAGCTAGGGGCGGTCCCCAGATCCCCGGGAGCCACCAGAGAACTGAGCAGGAGAGTGAGTCAGGAACAAAAGGGGCACCTTAATTTGAGCCGGGGTGCCTAGGAACGCTTGCTCCAAAAATGAAGAAAACAGACATATGAGACATGGAATTGGAGGCAGAATACAATGGCAGTTTAATGAGAAGATGCAACTTCAAAGAAACCGCAGAATAGAGACATAAAGTACAAAATACAGAATCCAGATAATCATACAGCTGTCATAATATTCTCTGTATCTCAATTAATGTACTGACAGAGAGAGAGAGAAAACACATCTATAAATGCATCATGAGAAACAAGTTACACCAAGGAAAATGTTACCTAGGAACACTCACGTTTACTCTTAGAGCAAGCATTCCTGCAATTACAATACAAAATCTTTTAAATGCAAAAGTAAAGAGAACAATGGTTAAACATAACATGACATTTCATATAGGTAAAATAGAATAAGATACTTCAAGCAAAGCAGAGCAAGACATTTTAAGCAAAGGAAGACAAGAGCTCCCAGCTCTTGGGGAAAACCTGCACTGCCTGTTAACCTACATACAGACGGCGAGGTAGTCCGTCGATATCTGTGGGTGCTCCCTTTTTATATCATTTTGTGGGCTCCTTTGCACGCTACATCTACCTACGTATGCTACCCAAAAGCTTCGTCTGCAGATTTTACCAGACATTTCGTCATTTACCCACTTAATGCTGACAATGGACTGGGTGAAAAGGTCAGTCTCTCAGGCCAATCGCTTATCGTAAGTTCCATAGAGCAAGCAGAAAATAATGGGTATTGTACGGGAATTCAATATATTCATGTATAAAATCTCCTCAGTTCTCCTAACTTGACGCTCTGCGGTTGCCACTTCCTTAAAAGCGGGAAACCTGCCCAGGAAGCAAGTACCAGTCCAGGATGCAGCCTACTGTATGTCGACAGCTTCAGGGGGATGTTGAACTTTGATACCGAGCACGGAGCACTCGGGTAGGGTGGGGGCTACTAGTTTGGATCAGAAGGCCTCGCAGACCTGCCTTCAGACTGCTATACACTAAAATTGCAGAGCTATGGTCAATTTAACAAAGAGGCCTACATATTGAACAGAAGGGCCTACACAGGGGTTTTATCCTGGCTGAGTGGTAAGGATGTCTCAGGATAATTATATAGCAACACAGGACCCGCTGGTCAATTTATTACGGCCTACAAATGCAGCTGGCAGGGCAAGGACAAGGGTCTCATACTTCAGGTGTGGACAGAACGGGCCAGGGGCCCCCTGTGATACAAAATCTACCCTCCTTCAAGGCTGTGGCAATGTAATAGACCATTGTGGGCAGAAGGAAGAGGCAATGGTAGTACAACCATACATGCTAACAGACCC
This sequence comes from Triturus cristatus, assembly GCF_964204655.1. Lineage (NCBI taxonomy): Eukaryota > Metazoa > Chordata > Amphibia > Caudata > Salamandridae > Triturus > Triturus cristatus. The sequence goes on from NC_140591.1 coordinate 802,072,508, forward strand.
GATTCAGCCAGGAAACGTCCAATGTTTTTAAGCTCAAATGGGCTTTATTTGATCTGTCTCCTGTCTACAATATCCTCTTTTTCAATGTAACTCAAAGGGGAAAATCAATACCCCAGTTTTTTTTCAAAATCTCCCTCTTACCAAGTTCAAAATGTTCGCAAGTATGGTACATTGGATCATGGAAGGAAATGGGATAGGGACATGGACTTGGATAACAGAGGACAGTAGGGACATGGAGAGGTGCACCAAACTGACCCTGCAGGGCAGGCATCAGGGTTTGCAGCAGCACAATACACCACACAGGGCATGCAGGACGGGAGTGCAGCACAACAATCCATAGAAAGCAAGAGGGAGGGGACAGGACCATGCACATGGACAACAGAGAACAGAGGGGCAAGAGGCAATGGTAGCTAGCTGACCATAATGGACAGACAGGAGAGAAAGCTGCAGTATAACAGACCATAAAGGGCAGGAGGGACGGATCAGGGGCATTACAATGGAACAGACAAGCCAGGAGGGAGGGAGTAGGGCTGGGGGCAAGGGGGCAGGGCAGGAGCAGCAAGATAGCCATGGAGGTCAGGCAGGATGGGCACTAGAAGCAAGACACACCATGAAGAGCAACAGTGAGACTGTGATGGCATACACACAGACCATGGAGGGAAGGTGGGAGGGGGTCAGGGGCAGCTAACTGACCACACAGGGAAGGTGGGAGGGGCCATGGCAGCACAGAAGACCATGCATGGCAAGTGGGAGGGTTAGTGGCAGCACAATGGCTATGATGGGCAAGAAGGAGGGTGGAGGGGCATGCACAAAGGACGATGGAGGATAGAAGGAAGGGTCAGGACCTGTGCACAGACAAGAAAGTTGAGGGGAAGGGACCTCGCAACAGACCACACGGGGCAGGCAGGAGGAGCAGTTGCAGCACAACAGACCAGGGAGGGCAGAAGGGTGTGGCAGTACAATGGACCATGTAGGACAGGAGGAAGAGGATAGGGGCATGGCATGTGGACAGGCAGGGTGGAGGTGGCAGGGACAGGTTACAGTCATCTGACAATGCTAGGCAGGTGGGAGGGGAGTGGCAGCTCAACAGAGCACTCAGAGTAGATAGGAGTGGCAGGTCCATGGGACATGGTGGGCAAAAAGGATGGAGCAGGGGCATGCACAAAGACATCGGAGGGCAGGGGGAAGGAGAATAGGGGCAGCAAGCTAAGCACAGAGTTTAAGCAGGAGGTCAATGATGGGGCATAGAATTGGGCAATGGAGGGCAGGAGGAGTGGACTGGTACATCATACTAAATTGAGGGCAGTGGCAGCACATCAGACCATGCATGGCAGGAGGGAGGAGGCTAGTCCATGGATTCACACAACAGAGGATAGGGAGGAAGGGGATGGGGCAGCAAGCTAACTGTTCAGAGAAGGCGGGTATTAGGAACTTTATTGTTTTTAAAACATTGTGTCTGTGCGAACTACTTAAAATATGAACAAGTATGCAGCATAATCTCACTTTTATTCAGGAAGAAGAGGACGTTTGTGACTGTGACTCCGGGCTCACTTGGCAGAAACACCCCCTGACCCTCCACCCCCTATCTCAAAATGTAATGCCCGTGAAAAGGGTAGGTGAACACAGTGTTATATAGAACATAGTCCTGAGAGCACGATTGAAAATGAAAACTAGATATAGTGTATGGTATAAACTATGCACCAAAAAGTGTGATATAAGATGAACCGGGCGTGAAATATAATATGCAATACATTGTGCGCAATGACAGATTCATTGGAGAGCGCGAGATAGCACAGGCACTAGCGCGTGCTATGCGATATGCGCCTTGGAGTGTAATATGCACAGGGCAGTGTTGTGTAACCTAACTAGTCTCTAAAGTTGTAATATAAAATATATGCTGGGGAGTGTAACGTTGCATATGCACTGTGACAAAGATATGGATCCCAGATTGTAATATGTATGGCATAGCACTGTGCGTTATAACATAGGCATCGAGAAAGGCACGTTAGATGGGGCAATATAACCCGTGCGAAGACAAGTGTGGCATGACATATTCACGGGGTGGTGTTACAGTGCACATGGGCTAGAGAGTGTCATAGCATATGCACTAGCTAGTGGAATACAACACAGAGGTGTGTGGCACTCAGCAGGCAATGGTGGGTGTAACACAGCATTGGGCTCTGTCAGGAGCACGCTGTGACTCTCAAGTGATGTTCGTCCCCTTTCCAGAGAGTAAAATAAAAAGTATTACACATCCGGCAGTGGATGTGTGTTTTATTAACCGTGAGGGGGGTTTCTTGCATTGTTTTGGTCGAATTTTTGTCAAATCCCCTTTGAATGGCTTGGTGTGCATGTGTATTAAATGTGCCCGTCAATAGCTACCCATGTTTGTATAAATAAACGACAAGGGTGTCTACCAGGATTAGGCACGGTAGGGCATCAGACATGTCAGAGCTTCTCTAGTGGTGTAAATACATTCCACGTGGATTCATTGCATGCATAGTCGCCTTTTAATGAATATCACGCAAATCGTCATGGTAATAGGTACGTACGGTTTGTCCAGCATGTCCTAGGTGTGTCTATAAATATATATTTTTTAAAAATAATAAAAAACAGTGGCCGGCCCTGGGGATTGGGGTCAAAAAAATATAATTAGGAGACTGGCCCTGGGGGATGGGGTCATCAGGGCCAATAAATTAGAATAAGAAGGGGAACCAAACAGCCCCCCTTCTTAAAAAACTAAAATAAATAAAAGACTGGCATCGTGCCGGAGGCCATGCCCCCTCCGTGCAGCACTCTGCAAACACGCCCCCAACAGGCATCTCCAGTATGCGCCACGGAGCTCCGCTGCAGCCAGGTGTTCTGAGGCCAAGCCCCTTTTTACACCTCTCTGCAACGCAGCTCTGTGGCGCTAACTGGAGGTACCTAGTGGTCTAGTTTGACCCTAGGGACCCTTAGGACTCAGGGGGACTTAATCTCTCAACTTAGAACAGCCACAGGGCGTGTTTACACAGTGGTGAAGGGAGGGGACGGGGCCTGAGGTGACGTGTGCAAACACGCACTATGGCACGTTTTAAATTGGGGATATAATTTCCCTTCAATACTGAGGGCCCCTGGGGGCTAACTAGCCCACCAAGTGCTTCCAGTAAGCACCACTGAGCTGCATTGCAGAGATGTGGTCCAGGCCGTGCCACTTTTTACACCTCTCTGCAACGCAGCTCTGTGGCACTTACTGGAGGTACCTAGTGGGCTAGTTGGACCCTAGGGACCCTCAGGATTCAAATGAACTTAATCTCCCAACTAAAAATGGACACAGGGCGTGTTTACACAGTGGTGAAGGGAGGGGACGGGGCCTGAGTTAACGTGTGCAAAAACGCCCTGTGGCCTGTTTTAAGAGGTAGTTTTAATCCCCATGCCCTATTATATACTAGGGGCTTACAGAGGAGGTCATGCTAATCACAGGGGGACCCCAACGCATAATGTTCCCTAGTGTATGTAGGTGTTTTCACTGTATTCTAAGTGTCTTTTAACATAGCACTGGCTCTAGGACTGGTTAGTCAGACTCAGTTACCACCAGTATCCATCTGAAAAAGTTGAGGGTACAGGATGATTTTGCAACAAGGCTTCTTTCTGCTCTTCTTTTTGTTCTTTCTGCACGTTATCCTTCTTCCTGCACTTATCTTCGTATTTGAGGACTTCTGTTGCTTCTTTCTGCACTTCTTTTGTTTCTTTCTGTGCATTTTTTCTTCTTTCTTCACATGTCCTATCTCTGTAGGCATAGTTAGAAATTAGCATTTAAAAAACCTCAGAAATTCACTGAAAAAACCATAGGTTTCAGGGGTGTTATAGTTAGCTGGACTTTTCACTTGTACAAAACCATTGAAATTCCCCCGTTATAGTTAGTTCAGCTAACTATAACTCGCGCGCCCGCAATGCACTGCTGATGACGTCACATATTACATCACTCATGACATGGTCAGTGACATCACTCATGACATCACTGATGACATCTCAAATGACACCACTGATGACATCACTGATGACATCATCCTTGTGATAGAGTGGCAGACCTCCTCTCACCCTAATATAACCTTTGATACACACATTCAAAAATAGAGACTACAATTTTCAAAACAATGGACATACCAATACCAGTTACAACAACCTCTTCAGTAATTCTAAGATCCACATACACATCCACTCATTCACCAACAGTCCTATACAGTCACTCATACATGTACTCACTCATCATATGTACTCATACACCTATACATCCTGTTACACAATGCCACTCATCCATAGAGTTACTCACACACATAGTCACTCATGCTAATAAAGAATCAAACATACATTTACTTGCATAAATACTTACTTAGTCTTTTAAACAATCACTTATAGAAACACATACTTATTCATACAGGATCAATCTCTCACTCTCACATATACTCACATATATACACCAATAGTCACATATACTAGTTTAAAACATATGTAGTTACTCATAAAGACACTATTGAGACAGTCATTCACTCACTAACACACCCATACACACACTCATCCACCCATACAGTCCTGCACACATGCTGTGTTCAACACATACAAACAGTGAGTCACTCATTCATGCACCTATGCACTACGTAATACCCCCCACCGAACCATGCAGACACTCAGACTGATACTCAAAAAACCAACTAATAACCTATATAGACACCCATGTAGCTACTCACCAACCCATGCAGCCACTTATACACAAAGTGAGAGACTGATACAGATATTTACATATTTAAACATTACTCACTAAGCCATGTATTCACTATGATACACTTAATCAGTCAGTTACACAATCAATTTTTCAAAAACAAATCATCCATTTAGACACTTATATACCCATTTATTCTTCCATCGACCTTGAGATATACATATATAAAACATATTTAATTTTCAGAAAAACACACATTCACTGGATGATGTCATCAGTGATGTCATCAGTGATGTCATTTGAGATGTCATCAGTGATGTCATGAGTGATGTCACTGACCATGTCATGAGTGATGTAATATGTGACGTCATCAGCAGTGCATTGCGGGCGCGCGAGTTATAGTTAGCTGAACTAACTATAACGGGGGAATTTCAATGGTTTTGTACAAGTGAAAAGTCCAGCTAACTATAACACCCCTGAAACCTATGGTTTTTTCAGTGAATATATATATATATATATATATATATATATATATATATATATATATATATATATTCACTGAAAAAACCCTAGGTTTCAGGCACGTTATAGCTAGGAATTAAAAAACATGGGTTTCAGGGGCGATATAGTTAACTGGACTTTTCACTCGTACAAAACCATAGAAATTCCCCCGTTATAGTTAGTTCAGCTAACTATAACTCGCGCGCCCGCAATGCACTGCTGATGACGTCACATATTACATCACTCATGACATGGTCAGTGACATCACTCATGACATCACTGATGACATCTCAGATGACATCACTGATGACATCATCCAGTGAATGTGTGTTTTTCTGAAAATTATATATGTTTTATATATGTATATCTCAAGGTCGATGGAAGAATAAATGGGTATATAAATGTCTAAATGGATGATTTGTTTTTGAAAAATTGATTGTATTACTGACTGATTAAGTGTATCTTAGTGAGTAATGTTTAAATATGTAAATATCTGTATCAGTCTCTCACTTTGTGTATAAGTGGCTGCATGGGTTGGTGAGTAGCTACATGAGTGTCTATATAGGTTATTAGTTGATTTTTTGAGTATCAGTATGAGTGTCTGATGTCTGTATGGTTTGGTGGGGGGTATTACGTAGTGCATAGGTGCATGAATGAGTGACTCACTGTTTGTATGTGTTGAAGACAGCATGTTTGCAGGACTGTATGGGTGGATGAGTGTGTGCATGGGTGTGTTAGTGAGTGAATGGCTGTCTCAATAGTGTCTCTATGAGTAACTACATAGGTTTTAAACTAGTATATGTGACTATTGGTGTATATAAGTGAGTATATGTGAGAGTGAGAGATTGAAAGATTTCCTGTATGAATAAGTATGTGTTTCTATAAGTGATTGTGTAAAAGACTAAGTATGTGTAAGTTTCTGTAGAAATAAGTGTGGTGGTGTGTGTATAACTGAATATGCAGGTAAACGGATGTTTGATTCTTTATTAGCATGAGTGACTAAGTGTGTGAGTAACTTTATGGATGAGTGGCGTTGTGTAACAGAATGTATAGGTGTATGAATACATATGATGAGTGAGTGCATGTATGAGTGACTGTATAGGACTGTTGGTGAATGAGTGGATGTGTATGTGGATCTTACAATTACTGAATAGGTTGTTGTAACTGGTATTGGTATGTCCATTGTTTTGAAAATTTTAATTTCTATTTTTGAATGTGTGTATGAAAGGTTATATTAGGGGGAGAGGAGGTCTGCCACTCTCTCACAAGGATGATGTCATCAGTGATGTCATGAGTGATGTCACTGACCATGTCATGAGTGATGTAATATGTGACATCATCAGCAGCGCATTGCGGGTGCGCGAGTTATAGTTAGCTGAACTAACTATAACGGGGGAATTTCTATGGTTTTGTACGAGTGAAAAGTCCAGTTAACTATATCGCCCCTTTGAAACCAATGTTTTTTTCAGTGAATTTCTAAGGTTTTTTAAATGCTAATTCCTAGCTATAACGTGCCTGAAACCTATGGTTTTTTCAGTGAATTTCAAAGGTTTTTTAAATGCTAATTTCTAACTATGCCTACAGAGATAGGACATGTGAAGAAAGAAGGAAAAACGCACAGAAAGAAAAAAAAGAAATGCAGAAAGAAGCAACAGAAGTCCTCAAAGACGAAGAAAAGTGCAGGAAGAAATATAACGTGCAGAAAGAACAAACAGAAGAGCAGAAAGAAGCCTTGTTGCAAAATCATCCTGTAACCTCAACTTTTTCAGACGGATACTGGTGGTAACTGAGTCTGCCTAAGCAGTCCTAGAGCCAGTGCTATGTTAAAAGACACTCAGAATACAGTGAAAACACCTACATACACTAGGGCACACTATGCGTTGGGGTCCCCCAGTGATTAGCATGACCTCCTCTGTAAGCCCCTAGTATATAATAGGGCAGGGGATTAAAACTACCTCTTAAAACGCACCACAGGGCGTGTTTGAACACGTCACCTCATGCCCCGTCCCCTCCCTTCCCCACTGTGTAAACACACCCTGTAGCCATTTTAAGTTGGGAGATTAAGTCCCCTTGAATCCTGAGGGTCCCTAGGGTCCAACTAGACCACTAGGTACCTCCAGTAAGTGCCACAGAGCTGCGTTGCAGAGAGGTGTAAAAAGTGGCACGGCCTGCACCACCTCTCTGCAACGCAGAGCAGTGGTGCTTACTGGAAGCACCTGGTGGGCTAGTTGGACCCCAGGGTCCCTCAGGATTGAAAGGGAATTATTTCCCCAACTTAAAAACGCGCCACAGGGCGTGTTTGCACACGTCACCTCAGACCCCGTCCCCTCCCTTCACCACTGTGTAAACGCGCCCTGTGGCCGTTCTGAGTTGAGAGATTAAGTCCCCTTGAATCCTAAGGGTCCCTAGGGTCAAACTAGCCCACTAGGTACCAACAGTAAGCGCCACAGAGCTGCGTTGCATGGAGGTGTAAAAAGTGGCGTGGCCTCAGAACACCTGTCTGCAACGCAGCTCCCTAGCGCATACTGGAGATACCTGTTGGGCTAGTTGGCCCTCAGGGACCCTCAGTATTGAAGGAGAATTAATTCCTCAACTTACAACTGGCCAGGGGGCGCGTTTGCAGAGTGCTGCAAGGAGGGGGCATGGCCTCCGGCGCGATGCCGGTCTTTTATTTATTTATTTTTAAGAAGGAGGGCTGTGTGGCCCCCCTTTCTTTTTTTTTTTTTTTTTATTCTTTAGGAGGGGGGTTGTGTTGCTGGACAAACTGTATGTACCTATCACCATGACGATTTGCGTGATATTCATTAAAAGGCGACTATGCATACAACGAATCCACGTAGAATGTATTCACACCGCTAGTGAAGCTCTGACATGTCTGACACCCTACCGTGCCTAATCCTGGCGCCCCCGCTGGTGGGTACTCTCCAAGTAGACACCCTTGTCATTTATTTATACAAACATGGGTAGCTATTGACGGGCACAATTAATACACATGCACACCAAGCCATTCAAAGGGGATTCAACAAAAATTCGACCAAACTATGCAAGAAACCCCCTCACGGTTAATAAAACACACATCCACCGCCGGATGTGTAATACTTTTTATTTTACTCTCTGGAAAGGAGACAAACCTCACTTGAGAGTCACAGCGTGCTCCTGGCTGAGCCCAATGCTGTGTTACACCCACCATTGCCTGCCAAGTGCCACACACCTCTGTGTTGTATTCCACCATCTAGTGCCTATGCTATGACACTCTCTAGCCCATGTGCACTGTAACACCACCCCGTGAATATGTCATGCCACACTTGCCTTCGCACGGGTTATATTGCCCCATCTAACGTGCCTTCCTCAATGCCTATGTTATAAAGCACAGCGCTATGCCATACTTATTACAATCTGGGATCCATATCTTTGTCACAGTGCATATGCAATATTACACTACCCAGCACATATTTTATATTACAACTTTAGAGACTACTTAGGTTACACAACACTGCCTTGTGCATATTACACTCCAAGGCGCATATCACATAGCAAGCGCTAGTGCCTGTGCTATCTCGCGCTCTCCAATGAATCTGTCATTGCGCACAATGTATTGCTTATTATATTTCACGCCCCGGTTCATCTTATATCACACTTTTTGGTGCATAGTTTATACCATATACTATATCTAGTTTTCATTTTCAATCGTGCTCTCAGGACTATGTTCTATATAACACTGCGTCCACCTACCCTTTTCACGGGCATTACATTTTGCGATGGGGGGTGGAGGGTCAGGGGATGTTTCTGCCAAGTGAGCCCGGAGTCACAGTCCCAAACGTCCTCTTCTTCCTGAATAAAAGTGAGATTATGCTGCATACTTGTTCATATTTTAAGTAGTTCGCACAGACACACATTTTAAAAACAATAAAGTTCCTAATGCCCACCTTCTATGAACAGTTAGCTTGCTGCCCCATCCACCTCCTCCCTATCCTCTGTTGTCTGAATCCATGGACTAGCCTCCTCCCTCCTGCCATGCATGGTCTGATGTGCTGCCACTGCCCTCCATTTAGCATGATGTACCAGTCCACTCCTCCTGCCCTCCATTGCCCAATTCTATGGGCAATCATTGACCTCCTGCTTATCCTCTGTGCTTAGCTTGCTGACCCTCTTCTCCTTCCCCCTGCCCTCCGATGTCTTTCTGCATGCCCCTGCTCCATCCTTTTTGACCACCATGTTCCATGGACCTGCCACTCCTATCTACTCTAAGTGATCTGTTGAGCTGCCACTCCCCTCCCACCTGCCTAGGATTGTCAGATGACTGTAACCTGTCCCTGCCACCTCCACCCTGCCTGTCCACATGCCATGCCCCTATCCTCTTCCTCCTGTCCTTCATGGTCCACTTTACTGCCACACCCTTCTGCCATCCCTGGTCTGTTGTGCTGCAACTGCTCCTCCTGCCTGCCCCGCGCGGTCTGTTGTGAGGCTCCTTCCCCTGAACTCTCTTGTCTGTGCCCCGGTCCTGACCCTCCCTTCTATCCTCCATGGTCCTTTGTGCATGCCCCTGCACCCTCCTTCTTGCCCATCATAGCCATTGTGCTGCCACTAACCCTCCCGCTTGCCATGCATGGTCTTCTGTGCTGCCATGGCCCCTCCCACCTTCCCTGTGTGGTCAGCTAGCTGCTCCTGACCCCCTCCCACCTTCCCTCCATGGTCTGTGTGAATGCGTCAGGCCCACTGTTGCTCTCCATGGTGTGTCTTGTTTCTAGTGCCCATCCTGCCTGACCTCCATGGTCATCTTGCTGCTCCTGCCCTGCCCCCTTGCCCCCAGCCCTCTGTTTCCATGTGCAGACCCCTATTCCCTCCTTCCTGGCTTGTCGGTTCCATTGTAATGCCCCTGATCCGTCCCTCCTGCCCTTTATGGTCTGTTATGCTGCAGCTTTCTCTCCTGTCTGTCCATTATGGTCAGCTAGCTACCATTGCCTCTTTCCCCTCTGTTGTCTGTTGTCCATGTGCATGGTCCTGTCCCCTCCCTATTGCTTTCTATGGATTGTTGTGCTGCACTCCCGTCCCGCATGCCCTGTGTGGTGTATTGTGCTGCTGCAAACCCTGATGCCTGCCCTGTAGGGTCAGTTTGGTGCACCTCTCAATGTCCCTCCTGTCCTCTGTTATCCGAGTCCATGTCCCTACCCCAATTCCTCCTGCCTACCATGATCCAATGTACCATACTTGCGAACATTTTGAACTTGGTAAGAGGGAGATTTTGAAATAAAACTGGGGTATTGATTTTCCCCATTGAGTTACATTGAAAAAGAGAAGATTGTAGACAGGAACCAGATCAAGTAAATCCCATTTGAGCTTAAAAACATTGGACGTTTCCTGGCTGAAACGGGTCTGTTGGCATGTATGGTTGTATGACCACTGCCTCTTCCTTCTGCCCACAATGGTCTTTTACATCACCACATCCTCTCTTGCCAGTCCTGTATTGTTGGTTTGTAGCCCCTGCCCCCCTTTCCACTGCCCTCCATAGTCTGTTGTGCTGCCACTGCCCTTCCTGCCTGCCTAGTGTGGTCAAATTGCTGCCTCTGCACTCTCCTACCTGCCTTCAATTTTCAGAGTCCGTGCCCCTGGCCTCTGCCTCTCAACATTATCCCAATGAACAACTAGATTGCTAACATTCTATATTTATTACAAAAGTGTGGAACGCCTGACGTCATCTTGATGTAATCAAAACTGTAATGCCTAGAGCATTTCCTTTAGAAATTACATATATGAGATGGTCTTATTTGCAACAAAATTATGGTTAGAGCTCTAAAAAACTAAAATGAGGACATATTTTCTGAGTTTTCAAATAGCGACAAAGAACTTTTAAATTATTATTTTAAATTATTATCGCCAGTAGATAATTATAGTTAGGACCGCGTTTCCATAGGAAATCCACAACATTCTATTTGGAATAACTTTGGCGCCGGTTGACGAATCCTCGTGAAATTTTCAAAATAGGTGGGGCGCTCCGCTCCGCTCCTACCCTGAAAGTCTCGGGGGGATTCGTCAAGCAGGGGCTGAGAAAAAAGGGGGGTCCCAAAACGCGTTTTCCCCATGCAATTTTCCATAGGGACCTTTAGTCCAAGGTACAGCCCGAACGGCTGAAAAGAATTACTTGAAATTTGGCAGAGAGGTAGTCCTCAGCTCAGGGAAGTGCCTTTTGCAGGTCTGGTGTCAATCTGTTCAGTAGTTCCTGAGAAAATTATATGTATATGTGGGCGGAGCCTAACCACACATCTCATCCTGAGATCTGATTGGCTGTCAGCACTTCATCCAAGAAGTGTTGGCAGCCATCTTGGGACCAATATACATGATAGCACCTCATTAAAAAGCATTGCAGTTAATAGAAGGTTTTAAGACTTTAGTTACATTATAAATCATTTGTTGATGGTACCATACTCATTTTAGGAATTGTGGTATGTTCTAAGGTGATTTCACCATGTGAAAAAGCCTTCTGCTGGGATATCATGATTGAGAGAAAAATATTTTCTCATGATTTTCCCACAGAGGTTTGGAAGGTGATCTATAAGCTAAACTGAGAGCTTATTTTCTGTAAATTCACATTATCTTTCTCAGTCATGTGAGAATGAAGTCTGACATTCTCAGTAAAACATGTACATCCAACAAGGGCAGAGACTGTCAGTTGATTCCTTTGTGTTCTACTGCAGCTTCCCAGAGTGTTCAAAAGAACAACTAGAGCGCTAACAGTCCTACTTATGATAAACGTATGGCACACCTGAAGCCATCTTGCTTGGATTAAAAAAGTAACTCTTAAAACATTTAATTTAAAAAGGAACAAAATGAGGGGGTTCATTTTTCCATAACAAGTATGATTAGTGCTGCAGAAAGAAAAACTAGGGCACATTTTGACTTCTGAAATCCTCTTTTATTTCATTAAAAAATTCTGACATGCAGACTGAAACATGCACTTTCAATACCAGCAGCAGTTTTCCCTGGTGAGCAGTAGCTTTACTACAGTGATCTAATGAGCAATAAGAGTGCTAACGTTCTGAATTTATGGCAAATGTGTGACACACCTGAATGCCTTCTTGATGGAATCAAAGTAAAAAACTGAAAGTATTTCCTACTGAGGAGACTGCAGAAAATGAGGAAATTAGGAAACTTCATAACAAATAAGTCTCCCAAGATGGCCACCAGAGACAAAAGAGCCCAAATGTAGCCCAAATATCAACCAGATGTAGCCCGAGTATAGCCCAATGACAGAATGTCCCAGAGGGTTCTTAAAAACAACTAGAGCTCTTACTGTCTTCATTATGACAAAAGTATGGCACACCTGAAGCCATCTTGATTGGAATAAACTGGTAACACTTAAAACATTTAATTTAAAGAGGAACACAATGAGGGGGTTCATTTTGCCATAGAAATTATGATTAATGCTGAAGAAAGAAAATGAGGGCACATTTTGAGTGACTTCTCAAATCCTCTTCTATTTCATTAAAAAATTCTGACATGCAGACTGAAACATGCACTTTTAATACCAGGAGCAGACTTCCATGGTGAACAGTAGTTTTACTACAGTGATCTAATGAGCAACTAGAGTGCTAACCGTCAGAATTTATGGCAAATGTGTGACATATCTGAATACCTTCATGATGGAATCAAAGTAAAAAACTGAAAGCATTTCCTACTGAGGAGACTGCAGTACATGAGGAAATTAGGAAACTTCATAACAAATAAATCTCCCAAGATGGCCACCGGAGACAAAATAGCCCAAATGTAGCCCAAAATCACACAGATGTAGCCCAAATATAGCCCAATGACAGAAGTGTGCAAAACACTTATTATTTTGTGTTTTTGCAGTGTTATATAGTGTAGACTTGTCAGGTATTGGAGTGCTTTACATGAGCATTGGTTACATCACACAAGAACAAATTCATGTTGGTTGTAGACATGGGGAGACTAAGTGATTTGACCAGAATCACAGAATGTCGAGCTGAAGCAGAAACTCCAACCTGGTTCCCCAGTTGCAAAGTCTGCAGTTCTGGAAGTAACACCACATCCTCTCCCCTAAGTGCAACATTTAATCAAGTGGTCAACTGGATAAAAAAACATAAAGATAACAAATAATGTAAAAGTGCTTTGTCGCTATTTGAAAACTCAGAAAATATGTCCTTATTTTAGTCTTTTAGAGCACTAACCATAATTTTGATGCCAATAAGACCCTCTCATATATGTAATTTATAAAGGAAATGCTCTAGGTATTACAGTTTTGATTACATCAAGATGACGTCAGGCGTTCCACACTTTTGTAATAAATATAGAATGTTAGCAATCTAGTTGTTCATTAGGATACTGTTGAGAGGCAGAGGCCAGGGGCACGGACTTTGAAAATTGAAGGCAGGTAGGAGGGTGCAATGGCAACAATTTAACCACACTGAGCAGGCAGGAAGGGCCGTGGCAGCACAACAGACTATGGAGGGCAGTGGAAAGGGGGGCAGGGGCAACAAACCAACAATACAGGACTTGCAAGAGAGGCTGTGGCAATGTAATAGACCATTGTGGGCAGAAGGAAGAGGCAATGGTAGTACAACCATACATGCCAACAGACCCGATTCAGCCAGGAAACGTCCAATGTTTTTAAGCTCAAATGGGCTTTGTTTGATCTGTCTCCTGTCTACAATCTCCTCTTTTTCAATGTAACTCAAAGAGGAAAAATCAATACCCCAGTTTTTTTTCAAAATCTCCCTCTTACCAAGTTCAAAATGTTCGCAAGTATGGTACATTGGATCATGGAAGGAAATGGGGTAGGGACATGGACTTGGATAACAGAGGACAGGAGGGACATGGAGAGGTGCACCAAACTGACCCTGCAGGGCAGGTATCAGGGTTTGCAGCAGCACAATACACCACACAGGGCATGCGGGACGGGAGTGCAGCACAACAATCCATAGAAAGCAAGAGGGAGGGGACAGGACCATGCACATGGACAACAGAGAACAGAGGGGCAAGAGGCAATGGTAGCTAGCTGACCATAATGGACAGACAGGTGAGAAAGCTGCAGCATAACAGACCATAAAGGGCAGGAGTGACGGATCAGGGGCATTACAATGGAACAGACAAGCCAGGAGGGAGGGAGTAGGGGTCTGCACATGTAAACAGAGGGCTGGGGGCAAGCGGGCAGGGCAGGAGCAGCAAGATAGCCATGGAGGTCAGGCAGGATGGGCACTAGAAGCAAGACACACCATGAAGAGCAACAGTGAGACTGTGATGGCATACACACAGACCATGGAGGGAAGGTGGGAGGGGGTCAGGGGCAGCTAACTGACCACACAGGGAAGGTGGGAGGGGCCATGGCAGCACAGCGCCCATGCATGGCAAGTGGGAGGGTTAGTGGCAGCACAATGGCTATGATGGGCAAGAAGGAGGGTGCAGGGGCATGCACAAAGGACGATGGAGGATAGAAGGGAGGGTCAGGACCTGTGCACAGACACGAAAGTTCAGGGGAAGGGGCCTCACAACAGACCGCACGGGGCAGGCAGGAGGAGCAGTTGCAGCACAACAGACCAGGGAGGGCAGAAGGGTGTGGCAGTACAATGGACCATGTGGGACAGGAGGAAGAGGATAGGGGCATGGCATGTGGACAGGCAGGGTGGAGGTGGCAGGGACAGGTTACAGTCATCTGACAATGCTAGGCAGGTGGGAGGGTAGTGGCAGCTCAACAGAACACTCAGAGTAGATAGGAGTGGCAGGTCCATGGAACATGTGGTCAAAAAGGATGGAGCAGGGGCATGCACAAAGACATCGAAGGGCGGGGGAAGGAGAATAGGGGCAGCAAGCTAAGCACAGAGTTTAAGCAGGAGGTCAATGATGGGCAGGAGGAGGGGACTGGTACATCATACTAAATTGAGGGCAGTGGCAGCACATCAGACCATGCATGGCAGGAGGGAGGAGGCTAGTCCATGGATTCACACAACAGAGGATAGGGAGGAGGGGGATGGGGCAGCAAGCTAACTGTTCAGAGAAGGCGGGTATTAGGAACTTTATTGTTTTTAAAACGTGTGTCTGTGCGAACTACTTACAATATGAACAAGTATGCAGCATAATCTCACTTTTATTCAGGAAGAAGAGGACGTTTGTGACTGTGACTCCGGGCTCACTTGGCAGAAACACCCCCTGACCCTCCACCCCCTATCGCAAAATGTAATGCCCGTGAAAAGGGTAGGTGAACACAGTGTTATATAGAACATAGTCCTGAGAGCACGATTGAAAATAAAAACTAGATATAGTGTATGGTATAAACTATGCACCAAAAAGTGTGATATAAGATGAACCGGGCGTGAAATATAATATGCAATACATTGTGCGCAATGACAGATTCATTGGAGAGCGCGAGATAGCACAGGCACTAGCGCGTGCTATGCGATGTGCGCCTTGGAGTGTAATATGCACAGGGCAGTGTTGTGTAACCTAACTTGTCTCTAAAGTTGTAATATAAAATATATGCTGGGGAGTGTAACGTTGCATATGCACTGTGACAAAGATATGGATCCCAGATTGTAATATGTATGGCATAGCACTGTGCGTTATAACATAGGCATCGAGGAAGGCACGTTAGATGGGGCAATATAACCCGTGCGAAGACAAGTGTGGCATGACATATTCACGGGGTGGTGTTACAGTGCACATGGGCTAGAGATTGTCATAGCATATGCACTAGCTGGTGGAATACAACACAGAGGTGTGTGGCACTCGGCAGGCAATGGTGGGTGTAACACAGCATTGGGCTCTGCCAGGAGCGCGCTGTGACTCTCAAGTGATGTTTGTCCCCTTTCCAGAGAGTAAAATAAAAAGTATTACACATCCGGCAGTGGATGTGTGTTTTATTAACCATGAGGGGGGTTTCTTACATAGTTTTGGTCGAATTTTTGTCGAATGCCCTTTGAATGGCTTGGTGTGCATGTGTATTAAATGTGCCCGTCAATAGCTACCCATGTTTTTATAAATAAACGACAAGGGTGTCTACCGGGATTAGGCACGATAGGGCATCAGACATGTCAGAGCTTCACTAGTGGTGTAAATACATTCCGCGTGGATTCATTGTATGCATAGTCGCCTTTTAATGAATATCACTCAAATCGTCATGGTGATAGGTACGTACGGTTTGTCCAGCATGTCCAAGGTGTGTCTATAAATATATATATTTTTAAAAATAATAAAAAACAGTGGCCGGCCCTGGGGATTGGGGTCAAAAAAATATAATTAGGAGACAGGCCCTGGGGGATGGGGTCATCGGGGCCAATAAATTAGAATAGGAAGGGGAACCACACAGCCTCCCCTTCTTAAAAAATTAAAATAAATAAAAGACTGGCATCTTGCCGGAGGCCACGCCCCCTCCTTGCAGCACTCTGCAAACGCGCCCCCTGGCGAGTTGTAAGTTGGGGAATTAATTCCTCTTCAATACTGAGGGTCCCTGAGGGCCAACTAGCCCAACAGGCATCTCCAGTATGCGCCAGGGAGCTGCGCTGCAGACAGGTGTTCTGAGGCCAAGCCCCTTTTTACACCTCTCTGCAACGCAGCTCTGTGGCGCTTACTGGAGGTACCTAGTGGTCTAGTTTGACCCTAGGGACCCTTAGGATTCAAGGGGACTTAATCTCTCAACTTAGAACAGCCACAGGGCGCGTTTACACAGTGGTGAAGGGAGGGGACTGGGCCTGATGTGACGTGTGTAAACACGCACTATGGCACGTTTTAAATTGGGGATATCATTTCCCTTCAATACTGAGGGCCCCTGGGGGCTAACTAGCCCACCAAGTGCTTCCAGTAAGCGCCACTGAGCTGCATTGCAGAGGGGTGGTCCAGGCTGTGCCACTTTTTACACCTCTCTGCAACACAGCTCTGTGGCACTTACTGGAGGTACCTAGTGGGCTAGTTGGACCCTAGGGACCCTCAGGATTCAAATGAACTTAATCTCCCAACTAAAAACGGACACAGGGCGTGTTTACACAGTGGTGAAGGGAGGGGACGGGGCCTGAGTTAACGTGTGCAAAAACGCCCTGTGGCCTGTTTTAAGAGGTAGTTTTAATCCCCCTGCCCTATTATATACTAGGGGCTTACAGAGGAGGTCATGCTAATCACAGGTGGACCCCAACGCATAATGTTCCCTAGTGTATGTAGGTGTTTTCACTGTATTCTAAGTGTCTTTTAACATAGCACTGGCTCTAGGACTGGTTAGTCAGACTCAGTTACCACCAGTATCCGTCTGAAAAAGTTGAGGGTACAGGATGATTTTGCAACAAGGATTCTTTCTGCTCTTCTTTTTGTTCTTTCTGCACGTTATCCTTCTTCCTGCACTTTTCTTCATCTTTGAGGACTTCTGTTACTTCTTTCTGCACTTCTTTTTTTTCTTTCTGTGCATTTTTTCTTCTTTCTTCACATGTCCTATCTCTGTAGGCATAGTTAGAAATTAGCATTTAAAAAACCTTTGAAATTCACAGAAAAAAACATAGGTTTCAGGCACGTTATAGTTAGGAATTAGCATTTAAAAAACCTCAGAAATTCACTGAAAAAACCATAGGTTTCAGGGGTGTTATAGTTAGCTGGACTTTTCACTTGTACAAAACCATTGAAATTCCCCCGGTATAGTTAGTTCAGCTAACTATAACTCGCGCGCCCGCAATGCACTGCTGATGACGTCACATATTACATCACTCATGACATGGTCAGTGACATCACTCATGACATCACTGATGACATCTCAAATGACATCACTGATGATATCACTGATGACATCATCCTTGTGATAGAGTGGCAGACCTCCTCTCACCCTAATATAACCTTTGATACACACATTCAAAAATAGAGACTAAAATTTTCAAAACAATGGACATACCAATACCAGTTACAACAACCTCTTCAGTAATTCTAAGATCCACATACACATCCACTCATTCACCAACAGTCCTATACAGTCACTCATCATATGTACTCATACACCTATACATCCTGTTACACAATGCCACTCATCCATAGAGTTACTCACACACATAGTCACTCATGCTAATAAAGAATCAAACATACATTTACTTGCATATACAGTTATACACACACCACCACACGTATTTCTACGGAAACTTACACATACTTAGTCTTTTAAACAATCACTTATAGAAACACATACTTATTCATACAGGAACTCTTTCAATCTCTCACTCTCACATATACTCACTTATATACACCAATAGTCACATATACTAGTTTAAAACATATGTAGTTACTCATAAAGATACTATTGAGACAGTCATTCACTCACTAACACACCCATACACACACTCATCCACCCATACAGTCCTGCACACATGCTGTCTTCAACACATACAAACAGTGAGTCACTCATTCATGCACCTATGCACTACGTAATACCCCCCACCGAACCATGCAGACACTCAGACTGATACTCAAAAAACCAACTAATAACCTATATAGACACCCATGTAGCTACTCACCAACCCATGCAGCCACTTATACACAAAGTGAGTGACTGATACAGATATTTACAGATTTAAACATTACTCACTAAGCCATGTATTCACTATGATACACTTAATCAGTCAGTTACACAATCAATTTTTCAAAAACAAATCATCCATTTAGACACTTATATACCCATTTATTCTTCCATCGGCCTTGAGATATACATATATAAAACATATTTAATTTTCAGAAAAACAGACATTCACTGGATTATGTCATCATCAGTGATGTCATCAGTGATGTCATCAGTGATGTCATCAGTGATGTCACTGACCATGTCATGAGTGATGTAATATGTGACGTCATCAGCAGTGCATTGCGGGCACGCGAGTTATAGTTAGCTGAACTAACTATAATGGGGGAATTTCAAGAGTTTTGTACAAGTGAAAAGTCCAGCTAACTATAACACCCCTGAAACCTATGGTTTTTTCAGTGAATTTCTGAGGTTTTTTAAATGCTAATTCCTAACTATAATGTGCCTGAAACCTATGGTTTTTTCTGTGAATATATATATATGTAAAACACAAAGTACTGAGACCGCATCAAAAAACAATGATTAGCAGACTTCTTCTTATTTGGTTTCTATAGTTTCTTTTTATTCTTTCTTCAGTTTTTTCTTTTCATCAAGTCATCGGATATTCCCTCATAATGATGAGCCCCGATAGCAGTACAATTTAGACAACCTGAAATATAACTTATAAAGTGAAAAACACACAATGTGTAATTGTTTTATTGGATGTCCTTTGTAGGCAGGAGGCTATTACATTTAAGGTGTACTTTGCTTTTTGAAGCTTCTGATAGTTTGTTGGCCGTGTTTTTGCCATTCCTCCTCTTGGGAACATATCTGATGTATCCTCAAGAATTCACCACATAGGATGGCTTGATGGAAACTCTCCACATGGAGTGTTGCATTGCTTGCGGTAGATTTACGATGTAATGTAGTGTGTACTTTGTTTTCAAGGATATAGATCTCTGTGTCCAGAAAAACCACCGGACTGTTACTGATTGTTTATGTGAAATGTAGGTTGGCGTTGGTATTATTCAGAATTTGGAAACATTCTTCAAACTCTTCATTGGCGCCATCTCATAATATGAAGAGATCGTCTATATATCGCAGCTACATTATGGTTTTATTCACAAATCTATCATTTTCGGGGTGCCATGCCAGTTTTTGCTCCCACCGCCCCATTGTTAGACACACGTAACTGGGACTAAAAGAAAAGCCCATTGCGGTTCCGTTTTTTTGATGGTAAAGTTCTTCCCCAAACATGAATATATTTTGTATCGGGCACAGTCTAATCATTTCCATTACCATTTTGTTGTGGTTAGCAAAGTAGATGTCACGTTCTCTCAAAAAGTACTCACATGCAAGCAATCCAATCTTATCTATAATGTCTGTACATAACAAGATCACATCCATTGTGATTAATTTGTATGTTAGTAACTATGACATTTCTTGTACAAATCGTAGTAAGTCACTCGTGTCTCGTAGATATAATGTTACACTTTTGACATATGGTAACAAGTAACCATCCACAAAGTTTGCAATAGGTTCGAGTAGAGATCCCTTTGCAGAGATAATGGGTCTCCCTGGTGGTCTAGTTAGATGTTTGTGGATCTTGGGGAGAGAAATATATTGTAGCTGTTGTTGGATACTCTGTAGTCAGGTATTTTACTTCATAGTGATCAAGTAATTTTTCATGCAACCAAACCTGTCGTTTTCTGTCTAGACTCTGTTTGTATTTCGGTGTTGGGTTTTCCTTTAGCTGTTCATAATATTCTGTATTTTGGAGTTAAGAGTGTGCCTCTCGCATGTAGAAATCCCTATCCATAACAATGATATTTCCACCCTTGTCGGCCATTTTATTTCATTATTTTCCTCTTTTTTCAAAGCAATTTAGAGCATTACGTTCCTTGAATGTCAGATTGTCCCTATATTTTTGTTTTTTCAGTTGATATAAATCTTTGATCACTACTTCGTGAAAAGCGTCTATTTTATTTCCAGTTGGCAATTGTGGATAGAATTTAGATTTTGCTTTTTGACCACTGGTGCCAGCACCCAGTTGTGGGCAGTATGTTTCCAGTTCTTTACTCTGTGAATTGGGATGCTGGTCTAGTTCCATCAGTGTTATGAAGTTGCTAGAGTCTTTTTCTGCTAGACTCATTGTTGGTCTTTCCGATTGTTTTTTATAATCAGCCAGCTTTTGATTGTCTGTGAAAATCTTAGCAAGTTTTAGTTTCCGAACATATTTATACATATCTATCCTGGTTTGTGCCAGGTCCATTGTATTGATGGGACAGAAGTTTAAAACACGTTTGTGGAGTCTCGGTGCTCTGTGGCGCTGCGGTGCGTGGAGACGGCGAGCCCAGCCGTTTACAATATCAGTGCGTTATTTCTGTTGGAAACAAATCCAATCATGAGCATAGATCTTCTCCAATTCCTTTTATTTCATTGGCAGCAACATTTTGTAGACAAACAAAGCAGCCCTACACGTTTCGGTCGATCCACGAGCTTGATCACGGGTTTTACAAAGCGCGGTAATTCTGTTCAAGTTATATGTTAAAAAGGATTCATTACATCATACCTCTTTATCTCGCGCTGTGCATTGTGGTGATTGCAGAGCATGTGATTGGAAAAACACCATTACGTGGATTGCAAATATATACGAAAGTGTGTGTGTGTGAGTGAATTATCAAAATTTGAACATAATACTACATGTGAAAATTATGTGATGTAATGAATCCTGTTTAGCATATAACTTGAACAGAATTACCGCGCTTTGCAAAACCCATGATCAAGGTCATGGATCGACCGAGACGCGTAGAGCTGCTTTGTCTACAAATTGTTGCTGCCATTGAAATAAAAGGAATTGGAGAAGATCTATGCCCGTGAGTGCGAGTGGATTTGTTTCTAACAGAAATAACGTGCTGATATTGTACACGGCTGGGCGAATCAATTTGCGTGTAGCACAACTTTATGTACATGTATAACAGTCCTTCAAAAGCGCTTTTGATAACTGTTTTCAATGAATCTTTGTTCATGGGCTCAACCTCTCAACTTGAATACATTGTTAGTCCCCCAACCAATTTGCTTGCATCGCTGTTTGCAAATCTTAAATAATTGCTAATAATCTGTTCTCTGTCATATAATATGATATTATACAATTTAATATTTCAATTAATATGCAAATCCTGCCCTCAAGTGGGCTTATTTCATATATGTGAGCATCAGCTGTTTATCGCTCATTTTGAATTTTATATCGCGCACAAACTCTTAATTCTGAATATTGTGCATGAATTATTCCTTCCATGTAACAAATAGTTTTAATTTGACCCTGGAG
Organism: Triturus cristatus; assembly: GCF_964204655.1. NCBI lineage: Eukaryota > Metazoa > Chordata > Amphibia > Caudata > Salamandridae > Triturus > Triturus cristatus. The sequence goes on from NC_140591.1 coordinate 802,094,564, forward strand.
CACATATAAACGTCTTCTTATGTCATAGTGTAAATCACACATGAATTTTGTGAGTGCATGCTAAAAACAATATATCAGAGAGGCTAGAGTTCAGATTTTGTCTATATCACTAACACATTAAGCAACTCACTCATACTGCCATTCAGAGACGCACTCACTCACCCATACCGTCACTACACACCCAGTTATCCACCCACAGAGCCACTCACACTGCCACTCACTCACCCATATAACCAATGACACACACACTCAATCACCATTACAGCCACTCACATTTCACTCACACACCCACTTATACACCCATACTGCCACTCACACACCCATATATACAAGGATACATATAGTCACACAGTCACTCACATGATACATTTTAGAAGTAGAATTCCTTGCCCTAAGTTGGCAGGGTATGCCCAGACGTGAGTCCCTTGCTCACTTTGCCACTGGATGCAAGCTAACCTGGCTGATAAGCGGTGTTACCTCGAAACTGGTCCCAGGATGCTTCTTTCCGGTCCAAGAAAAACCTGGCTTGGCAGTTCGGGCTGGACTGTTCCCATGAGGAACAGGGTCAAGATTTGCATATGCCTTGGTCTGAACTGGGGTGGTGAAGTGAGCTAAACAATGATGATGGATTCAATCCAGATCTGTGACTAAGGGTGAGTGTCTGAAATGTTTCAGCGTTCTGTCTATCATCTCTTTGTGTATGCTTTGTTTGTCATCATTTGGCAGGGTATGTCCAGATGTGGGACCCTTGCTCACTTTGCCACTGGATTCAAACTAGCCTGGCTGATGAGGGGTGTTACCCCAAAACCGGTCCCAGGATTCTTGATTCCGGTCTAGCGAACACCTGGCTTGGCAGTTCAGGCTGGACTGTTCCCACGAGGAACAAGGCCAAGACAGAGTTGCATATGCCTGGGTTTGAACTGGGGTGGCAAAGTTAGCTAAAGAACGATGATGGATTCAACCTAGATCTGTGTCTGAAAGGTTTCAGCGCTCGGTCCATCATCTCTTTGTGTTTGATTATATAATACATACACAATAAAACCATAAACAATATAAAAAATTCAATAACAAAAATATATTTATTAACTTAGACAATAAATTAAATATTACACATTTAGAAACCCAAAAACACTTTTACTAAAAATACTATGAATAGTAGGGAAAGTGTTGGACTTCGAAGGGGTTACATTTACTATTCCCACTCCAGTCTGTACTACAGTAGGAAAAGCTTTGAACTTCGAAAGAGTGAGATTTACGATTCCCACTCCAGTCTGTGCCACAGTAAGGAAAGTGTTGGACTTCGGGAGGGTTAAATTTACTACTCCCACTCTAGTCTGTGCAACTGTGAGGAAAGTATATCACTTCAAACACATTACATATTTGAGTAAAGCTAATAATGTATTAATATAATATATAAACTCTTAATATAAACAATATTAATTTGCATAAAAAATATACAGAAAAACAATTGAACAATGTACATACTTATTAAACAATGTAATAGGTAATTATCAATCAGAAATTATTATTACTTAATTATCTTTCTACACTATACTCCTACAGACCTAGCAACCCGGACTTGAAGCAAAACTAAAATAAATCAATATGGCATAATGTAATAAATTATTATCAATTACATTTTTACCTAAAATCTCATAACAGAATAATAAATAATGATTACTATCTAATTAAATTTCCATCCTATCCCCCTACAAATCTAAGTCACTTAAAATTACAAACTATATGAAAAAAGTATAACCATTATACAAACAATAACACATAAAATAATATATATGCACTAAAACCCATTAAAATAATTATTTTAAAAAATTATATTTTTAGCAACTATCTTATTGAAAACGATATTAAAAGCAACGGTATTCTAAACAATGATATTACTCACCTAAAAAACAATATTCTTTACAACGATATTTCTGCATCAGAACATTTTTGTACCATAATATTATTTCCGATGTTTCAGCTCACGGTGTTAAAAACTGGATATTTTGTCCAAATACCGTCTACTGGCTTCTGCCAGTGATGTTAAAAAGCCCCCCCACAGCACAAGACCCTGGTGTGACAGCTCCTGACTGAGTCCAGAGGGGGGGTCCTCCATGCAGGGCCGGACTGGGAACCAAAACCGGCCCTTGCAAAGAGCTCTCCCAGCACTTGGAGGGTTGAGAGTACGGCCGAGCTGTTGGCCATGGCCGGTTTCGGACGATTTTGTTACAGCAACCGATATTGCAGCTATACTGCAAAAATGGCCCTGTAACAAAATCGGCCCCCATGGGGCCCAGAACCAGCCCCCAACCCTGGCGGCCCACCGGGGAAATGCCTGGTGCCCGCTACGGGTAGTGCAGCCCTGCCTCCATGTAGTTTGCAGGGCGGCTCCCTCAAGTTTCGTTACGCTAGTGGGCTGCCCGTCTTTTTTCCTCCCAGGTCTGTCATCTGTGTGCATAACGGGCCTCTGTCCTTCTCTCCTGCCTCTTTCACAAGTCTCTTTTTATCACCTGCCACTTTTATCATTTTCTATGCTTCATCACGTCTCTTTCCCTGCCCTGCCATTCCTTTCACTTTTCTCTTTTCGTCTTTCCCTCCTGTCAATTGTTTGTGGATTTCAAGTTCGCCGCTGCTTTGTTTCTCCGTCCGCCATTATAATCAGCGGCCTTCTGCTCAGTGAAATGGCGGCAGGATTTTGCTTGGCCGCTCACAGCTGACAGCAATGCAATTTTCCTACTAATTTTGTTCTCGGAGAAGAAACTGTCTGCAGCAGTTGCTGCGCTATTTTTGACATGTCCATGAACAGGCTTTGCAGAACAGCCCTTAGAGGGGATCCTGTCTGCCCGCACAGCTGGGAGGGTGTTTGTGATGGACAGGGTGGCTCTCCAGCCCTATGGGCCTTGGTGCTACTGTACCAGCTGGCTGCACAACTGATAGCTAGAGATGGGCAAGCCAGTAAATTAACAGGGAAAGCCGAGACATGGGTCTGGCTTGGCTCTAGGAACCTCAGCATGAGCCAAATCACAAACACAATTGGAATTTAAATCGTGCAACACACGATTATAGTATGTATGATAAAGACTCTTAAAAATTCAAAGTAGTGTGCTTCTTTATATTGCCACGCATTAAATTTTGACACATTAGGTGTTATAATTGCTTTGAGTGGTAAATATTTTGGTAGATTCTGAAAACAAACTTAGAAAAATTGGTGCCCCCACTTCCACTGCGATGACGCCATTAGTGAAGAAAGAAGCGTGTCCTTTGTCTTTGCTCCCTCCCTCTTACATGGCTTAGGATGTTATCATAGATGGAGGCAAATGTAGTCTAGCAGACCATGTACACGAGCACTTTTTGCACTGTCCACGCTCTTAATTGATGTATTGCAGGGTGCAGTCATGTGATAAGTGAAAAAAAAGGATACACTGTGAAAAAACGAATGTTGCCTAGGATCACACAATGTGTTGAATCAGACGCCAGGAGTGCTGCAAGGTTTCCTGTTTTTATGTTGTGCAGTTCAGCCAGTAGATGTTTATGTATTCCTCCTATTTAGATCAAAACTTAAGGGCCAACATTTTGCGCTGAGTTTGCGTTACAAAAATGACGCAAACCTGCACAGCGCAAAATTTGTTTTCCGCTGGGAAGTTGCATAAAGTAACGCAAAGCAGTGCAGAGCACTGCTTTGAGTTTGCCTGCATCAAAGAGATGTTTCATGAGTGGTGCATGGGCATTTCCATGCAACCATCCATGTTTTTCAATGCAAAACCCTATTGACTAACAATAGTAGACAGGGTTGCACTAAAACAACGCCACCTAGAAGCAGGCGTTAAAAAGCAGAAATGCATTTATTTCTCCTAGCGCTTCCCACTTTGCATGTAAGTTGTACTGTACAGCATACATCCAACATGGGGAAACGTTTTAACGTCAGTCTAAGCATAATAATTTTACCTGGAAGGGTACCCTTCCAGTATAAAACCTATGCAAGACTCACAAAAACACACCCTTGCACTGAGGTGCAAAGGTGTGTGCGTGTGCGGCGCTCAGCAGCCTGATTGTGTGCCAGCACTAGGAAGCGGGGAGGAGAGAGCCATATCTCTGCAGATATAACACTGTCCTTCACTCGCCCTCTCACACAATGCAGTGTAGCAACTTTGAGTGCTGTGCTGCGGTGAATGAGAGTTTTGTAAATCTTAAAAAAAAGAAAAAACGTCTCTCCATCATCTCTCCTTGGGTCGGGAATGAAACAGGAAGCAGGCAACCAGGCTTGCCTGACTAATCACAACGCTACACTGCAGCATTGTGATTGGTCTGAGCGCCGTGTTTCGGCACTCAGCCATGGACTTGGGGCCCAGGCATGCTGTCCATGCAGGCTGTAATGCGGCCTCCATGGAGAACAGGGAAAGTGTGCATGACTGATGGCCGGCCAGGAGAGAGCCGGCCATACAATGATTGCACACTTATGAGGGTGCTACGACTCCTCCCCTGATCTGCAGCCCTGCCCTGTCACGCAAAGCTGCCACAGGAGGCGGACAAAAATTTATGATAATGTTAGGGTATTATCATTTTATTTTTTTCCTTTTTTTTACTGCTTCAAGGAAGTGGGGCGATGCGCCTTCGACTTAGTGGAGGAGCCGCCACTGCCTAACTTAACAAAGTGGTCAGTTAAAAACAATATGTAGGGTATGTTTCAGAAGCTTTCGATTTCAATTTTCTCTCAGATCAAACCTATATTACAAATAAAGGCTGACAGAGATGTTACATAATGCAGTTGTTTTGCTACTTGTCTACAAACAAGCATTTTATGATAATCAGCACTGTTTGTACTATGTTTCGAACCAGGTTGTAACAGGGCTTTTATTAATCAAAGCGGCAAATAACTAATGTAGAACAGTGAAGAGCTTTGACATGCACATACGGTCTGTATTTTATCTAAGAACATAGTTTCAAGCAGAATATTCTGCAGTTGTTCTTGGCAAGACTCTTCCTGTGTTCACAATGAGGGGCAGATTTACTATGATTTTGCATTGGGGTTGTTCTACTTTTGTGGCTATGAAATCATTTGTTTGTGAATACTGAAAAAGAGTAAAATTACACAAAAGTGTACATTTGCCTTTGAGAAACAGGCACTTAAAGTGCTGCAAGGGCCCAGCCTGTGACAGAAAGCACTGTGACTATTCAAGTCTTTAATTTAAAATAGTATCACACACAGTATAAGCTAGGCTGCAGTAAAATGATGTAGTGTATGAGATAAAAAAATGTTTTCTATAAATATAGACTTTAGCAATAAGTAATCAGAATGTACCTAGTGCAAACATTCTTGTAACTGCCTTCTTTACCCCGGAACTCAGCTTATAAGTCCCTTTATTTACCTCTAAAAAGGAATACATCTTCGGGTCTGTCGCTTTTTTGACTATCTTTCTGCCCACAAACTTGGCATTCCACCCACTGTATTTAGATGCAATGTTATTGATATTTATTAAGTGCTTGAATCACCCCCTAAGGGGTCTCTCGGGGCTCCGGCAAACTGCAAATAGCCAAGTTTTCAGTCGTTTTCTTAAATGCTGATAAACCGGTCCTAGGATGCTTGTTTCCAGTCCAGGGAGGACCTGGCCTGGCAGTTCGGGCTGGACTGTTCCCATTGGGCACAGGGTCAAGACTGATTTGCATATGGCTGGGTCCAAACTGGAATGGCATGGTGAGCAAAAAAACGATGGATTTAGGCCCTGATCTCTGTACTGGGGTGAATGTATGACATTGTTCTGCATTCTGTCCATCAATAGTTATTTTTGCATTTGTCACCCCGAGTGGGACGGGTATGCTCAAACGTGAGTCCCGTGCTCTCCATGCCACTGGAATCAAGCTATCCTGGCTGAAGAGGGGTGAAACCCCGAAACCAGTCCTAGGATGCTTGTTTCCAGTCCAGGGAGGACCTGGCCTGGCAGTTCGGGCTGGACTGTTCCCATTGGGCACAGGGTCAAGACTGATTTGCATAAGGCTGGGTCCAAACTGGAATGGTATGGTGAGCAAAAAAACGATGGATTTAGGCCCAGATCTCTGTACTGGGGTGAATGTATGACATTGTTCTGTATTCTGTCCATCAATAGTTATTTTTGCAATAATTTGGCACAGGCACAAAGGCTTAGTGTAGGCAGGTGCAAGGGCAAAAGATCGCCACAGTCCCGCCGCCTTCGCCAGGAATCTTCGTCCGCGTCTACGGCGCCATAGGCAGAAACGGTGGGCAGTAAGACTCAGTCAAGAGTCCCTCCAAGCTGATTATAATATGCTTTCCATCGAGGCTACTGTGGCGTGAACCCCTTCTACTTCGATTTGGCGTAATCGAAGGGAATGAGGTAAAAACATACCTATTTTCCTCCTTCATTTCCATCTCCTACCCCATCATCCAGATCCCTCCTTTGCTGCTCCAACTCCACCACGACGCAAAACAACTCCATTTTCACTGAGATCTAAAGTAAGCTACTTGTACAATTGTCCAATGTATCATGTGTTGACAATTGCTGTATCCTTGTGTATTCCTGCATTACTCTTATATGCAATATTCTCCTTAGGTGTTACGCAGTAATGTTCGTTTTCCTACTTATCAAGGTAAAATGAACACACCTGTATTGACACTGAAAAAAAATAGTTGTTGTTGTGGTGCTTGGAGGTGTTGTGCTAGTGGTGCCTGTGGATGGGCATTCAATAGTGGTTGTATGTTGTGTGAGTGGTATGCAATATGTAACACAAAGGGACATAATAAATTGCCTACATATTTTTTCAGGCAAACATGATATATATCTGCATTGACACATTAATAAGTTGTACTTACCAGCAGGAGCACCCCGTGCAGGTAAGATCATTGGGGCAGTGAGGACGGGTTGGGGGGATTCGACAGAAGACCACGCGGGCAAGTTAAATAAATAATACATTTTCCATTGTCGTCTATCAAAATTCCCCCCCACCGCCCCTACCTGCACGGACGCCTGCTGCTTACCAGCCTCCACTTCACCAGAAACTCACTCCGTCAGCAAACCATAGCCAGGACACCGCCAGCACAACAAGAACATCTAAATCGCCTCGGTGCAAACTTGCTGGCTCGACAGTAATTGATTACTGTTAGCCAGTAGAGAAGACCGCCGCTGAGGTGGTCTACTTTCTGATGCAGCTACATCTAAATAGGGAGGGCAGACTGCCGTCAGTTTCACATAGTACTTCGAACCGCTACTGGACAAAGGTAGTCCTGACAAGATCTAAATCATGCCCTTTGCCACCATCAAGCTTTAAGTGTCTCCATCAATCAAGGCTGTTGAGAAGGCTGTTTCTTCTTTAGCTCTCTGTACCCCCTTCCCTTTCACATTCAGGCTGAGACTCCTCAAAGTCAGCATTAATCGTTCAAGGACAGCTGTTTTTTATAAAGGTAGGTCCAGGGGGTGGCAGGAAAGTGGCCAGCAGGTTTGAACTCAGATGCAGAGCCCTTACCCTTTGCACCACTGGGACCTCAGAGTTATGGCACAGGAGAAAGAGGAAAGGAGTGATATTCATGGATAGTGTCAAAGATATGGTCAAGAAGAGGGGGCACTATATGAGGGCTCATTTTTGTTTATTTCTTTCTTTATTTATTTAAGTTTTATATAGCGCTGGCTAGACCCGAAGGTATCAGAGCGCTTTACATGAGAAACAGAGTTACAGGTTAGCATGTTACATTTGTTTAAGAGCAATCAAAACATAAGAAAAAGGGCAGAGTTACAGAAAATTCATTATGGGAGGGGGAAGGAAGGGAGAAAACAGGGAGACAGGGAGAAACTGTGCCCAATGTCCGGCTGGATAGGTGACGGCCGAGGGGATGAACCAGGGCTGATCTCCTCAATAGCTGAACCAAGCAGCTCCACCGGGCGTCGGACATAATGGTCGGACTCCGCTGTCAGGATAGTGATCAGGTGTACTCAGAGAATGTCAGAGTAGCGCGGGGGGGTTGGGGTGTGAGAAACCATGGTCCAAATGAAATCCAGACACCATCTTGAGGTCAGGCACTGTCAGTCACTGTGAAAGGGTCCAAGTTGATCTTATTGAATCGGAAGAGGTCGTCACAGGTGAAGGCACGTAGCGTAATTATTTCACGGCAGATATGTGACTTCGGGTTTCACTTCATCAGCCTAGGGCATGCCCTTCAGTGATCTCAGGGGCCACGCCGTGTGTTAGCTCCTTGGGTTGCTTCCATTCATAGCCCCAGTCTTCTCGTGGACGGCCGTCTCATCAAGGAAGTATGAAGAATGAGCTCAATGGCGGCCATCTTAGGGTCAGTCAAAATGGTTATTGATCCTGTTATTTAGTGGTGTGGGTTGCTTTCACTGCCCGTTCAACACAATATTATCTCCAGACGCCCCACTGGTTCTTTTGCTGGCGTCAGACTTATGTCACAAGTTATCCTTTTAAAGGGATGCAACTTTGGGTCCCATCGCCGCCATTTTGGGGTCAGGCGGGGTGGGAATGGATCCACCCCCCATCCTGCCGGTGCCCGGTGTGTCCCCCAATGCCTCCCCCCAAGCCGGCGCGGTCCCGGTGACTATGTCTCACGGCAGGGGACCTCTGCTTACCTCCTCGTAATCGCCGCTCTTCCAGGCCCTCCTGCAGAGTTTGAAGTTTGCCCTTGCGCCTCCCGGCACTTACTTATGCCCCCGCCAGCTCCCAGCGGATGCAGACTAGTCAGTCCGATCTCTGCCGCAAGGCCAAGGGCAGCAGTCCCCACCTCAAGCCACCGGCAGCAACGACAAGCCCTGCTTCAGGGCTCTCGACGGGCGCCCCTGGCTCCTCCGGTGGAGCCTTCCCCAGCAAACATACAGATTCACTGGTAGCAAACCTGTGTGACGACCTCTGGGCAGATGCTTGATTCTCTGCCTCTTCCGACTATCCGGCAGATCCAAAGCTATGTGCAAGCACTTCAGGCCTTCCTCCCGGATCTCTGAAAATGGCGCTAGCGTCTGATCTGGCCCTGTCCGTTTCGGGGCTCGCTGCGCTGTCTGGGCCACAGTCCACTGCCCCTCACCGAAGCGCGGACTAGCTCCTGTCAGTTCCCGATTATTTCCTCTCCATTCAGTTGGTGCTGCCCTCGGAAACCCCAGGATAATGCTTGATGCATCACCAGGCCGCTCGGACTCGGCGCACGGCACTTCGAACAAGCCTCGAACAAGAGTTTAGAGAAGTTTATAAATGGACAGAGGCAGCTTCTTCATAGAGATCTCCCCAAGTAAATGGACAATTTGTTTTTTTGTAAAGGTTGTCACTACCATTAGTGGAACAGGTACTAGGTACTGAGGTCAGGGGTGTAAGTGTCCATTGTAACGCAATTATGGCTGTCTTACTATGAAAACGCCGACTGGGGCCTATTGTCCTTGCTAGCTTTAGAGTTCAGGTTACCCTTGTAGCTTTTTATTAACAGGAAGGGACAGGAAGTAGCACTGTCCTTCCTTGCATTCAGGCCCAGTGAACACTTGCAATACCAGTATTTTTTTGGTCCTTGAAGCAATGGATCAAGGGAGGGAAACATTGAAGAAGATGAGACACCTTAGTTTGGCCTCAAAATATAACAAGGAAAGGATGTGGCAAGATGAGAGCCCTGTTTTCGACATGAGGCAGAGGAGACAGCCCGCTTTGCAAGATAGTAGCTATTATGGTGCAGCGGCATTAGAGCGCAGGCATCTGAGGGACCCACTGCATCACAGTTATGACTGTTTCACTTTAAAAAAGGGGTTGAGGGCTCATTTTCCTTTCTGGCATTAGAGCCAAGAGTACCCATGCAGAAAAAACATGGCAAGATGTGGGAGTTCATTTTTTTCCTTGAGAGGGATAGAGAGTCTGTTTCAAAATTGTAGTGATGGCAAGGCATGGTGTGGAGGTGGTGAAAGAGGCTACTGCTCAGGGCCTTAATTATCATTAGTGTAGCCGATTAATTTGCATTAGGGCTGAGGTATGCAAGGAGCAACCCCAATTACGAGGAGCAATAAATGGGCCAATTACTGGTTTTGTCTGATGCATTTTCTGTTTTATATTTGCCTTCCATTTAGTGTGGATTATAGGCTACAGAAAATGTACCCCTGAAATGATCTCATAAGCCCCACCTCCTACACACAACCCTATCTCTATCCCTATCACTCCCCCATTACTAAGGTTTCGAAGGGTGGCCTGTCTTCAAAATATTTTGCTTAGGGGGTTTATGACAAAAATACTTCAAGACCTCTACAAATGTAATTCAAATTAAAATGACATAGCACCGAGGACAGTATGAATTTACTTCCTAAGCACTAAAACTGTGAAGAGGATGACAGAGGTATTTATATACTGAGGTCAGGCATTTCAGTGATGCGACTAGTGAAGGCGTAAAATGTAAACCTCCGCTCCTGGCGGCTATAAAAAAATGTATGCTGGAAATCAGTATAAAGACCTCACAGGCACTTCTGATGTGCTGTTTCTTACGGTGAAGGCAGACCTAAATGATGATACTGAGTGTGAGCTATTATCTATCCCGTTCCAATTGGTCCACTGGAATCCTGCATTTTTTTTAGCAGGTAAAAGAAGTAACTTAAAATTTGATAGCAACTTTCCATGATACAACTTGCTTAGGCATGAAGGGAGGAAGTATAGCAACTGCTATGTAGTTTGTATGTACCAAACTATGCTGTTATTTTCGAATACAAATTTCAAATAGCTGAGTGGCTTTAGTCTGTATTCTAATAGAATTAGAAGGTCGGTACATATAAGAAAGTGAATAAAAATGAGACAAGGGGACCAGACTGTTTTACTGGGAGCAATTCAGATGAAAATGGATACATTCGTTGTGCTTAGCAAGGTGGATCAAAGGAATGGAAAGGGTTAGTTTTTTAAATAGGCGAGCTGGACTGGGGCACCTAGATTTAGAGGGGCGCACACGCAGCTAATTTTCCAAGTTGCCCTGAATAATGATTTCCTTCCAGGCCACTAGTCACTTAGGGCCCCATTAGGATGGTGGGCGGATCGCCCTTGCCGGGCTGGTGGTAGCCACCGCAAGCCCGGCGGGGGCGATCCGCCCGCCATGCATTTCCAAAAGACCCTCGCCATATTAGGATGGCTGGGGGGTCCGCGGCACTTTTCCCCTGGTCGACTCGTCAACCTGACGGAAAACCTGAATAATATGGTGGCGGTGTCTGCAAGACACCGCCATCCATATTATAATGTGGGCGGAGATGAGCCTTTCCATGGCAGCGTTGCCGCCATGGAAAGGCAGCGGTTTTCGCTGTTGGAGGCCCGCAGTGGGCCCCCAGGGGTGGGGGTGCACCTGGGGGGTACCTATTGTACCCCCCTGCATTGGCAAGGAAAAGGTGGCAGGCACCGTGCGGTGCCTGTCACCTTTTGCATGCCAATGCACCATGTGCATTCCCAGCATTGTGGCGGGCGGTGCTGTGAGCTCCGCCCGCCACAATGATGGGAATGGGGAATGTCACCACCATGGTGGCGGTGGCATCCTAATTGCACTTGTGGGACCGCCGCACCCCTGGGGGACGGTCCCGTATTCCGTTATCGCCCACCTTCGTAATAGACCCCTAAATTACTTCCAGACTAGCTATACAATGGTCTATTATTTACTTTCCATAGGCTCCCTTTGATTCCCTTTCTTCTACTCCCCCGCCCTTCTCCCTCTCACCTTTGCCGCCTCCCTTTGACTCTCATCTCCAGTTTAGCAACTGAAGAGGTGGTTCAGGTGAGGAGACCAGGTGTGGCTGGCACAGGTAAGAGGGGTGGGGTGGTGGGGTTGGGGAAAGTCGACAGGCAAAATGATAAGTAAAATAAAATAAAAAAGTATATAAAACCACTTATCTTGCACTTGCCGCATAGAGTGCAAGGTAAGTGATTTTATCATTTTTTAAATTTTATTTTACCTATCCCATTGTCTGATGACTTCCTCCTCCTGCCCCGCCCCACACCTCTTACCTGTGTGGGCTACGCCTGGATGAGACTAAGAGCAAATGTGTGTGTTCAGGACAGTCACTGCGCTGAGATATTCAGCCAGGATGTGACCTCTGAGCACAAAAGGATTGAGGAGGATCAGGAGGGGTACAAATGTAGTTTCACACAGGGCACTGTATGTGGAAAGGCTGGCCCTGGGGCTTTACTTGGCAAAACTGACATTACATGTGAGTGCCAAATTAAATTATGAACAGAGCAATCTCCACAAAATTGTGTTACTGAAAGTGCTGACATATGTTCTCTCCCTTTTACTCAGAATGTGTTTAACAGCATGTTTGCCTCGCTGTATAGAACACATTTGCTAGTGATTAGTATAATAACAACAAGCGGAGCCACAAAATGATCCCAGAGTTCTGAGATGTCATGGGTTTCACTGGAGGGTCTCTATGAGATCTAATGCAAATATGTAAATGTTTACTCAGCTATGCCTGACAACCTTACCGCAATGTGCTTACAGAGTCAAGCAACACTTGGGGGTCTAAAAAAATTAATTACTGAATGTATACAATGGATCTCAGCTCTTCGCTTTGAAGAGGAGACTTACCCTTTTGTAGGTTGATCTGGGGGATTATTGTGTGATCCAATAATAAGAGTGCCCAAAACTCCACTACCTGATACATAGTGTGTTAGTGGTCCCTCACCAGGGTTTCCTAAGTGTTGGAACATCGGACCCGATTTTACCAAGCCATAATTTTGCCCGGAAATATTGCGTGAGGCTTTGGCTGCCAGGCCTCTTTTCCCATTTTTTTTCTGGCAGTGGGGAGCATACAAAGCTCCCCCTGACATAACTTAGCTCCCCCTTCCCTACTCCACACTCCCCCTCCACTTACCCCCATTCAACACAGAAGCTGCAGCTGTGGGGTTTAATGCTCACATTGACCACATGCCTGCTCACAGTAGGTGGCAGATGTAAGCATTAAACCCCAAAGAATTGGAAATGCAATTATATCTGGTTTTATGACTGGCAAATCTCGTCCCACATGGTTAAATCTCCATGAGGATGTAAAATATCATATATCTCTCTGTTTGTATTAACAATTGCAAAATATTTGTTATCTCTGATTACAGCACACTAAAGCCTTAACATTACTTCACATTACATGTATTTTATTGCGATGTTTTTTCCTGTGCTGTACAACACATATTTAGCTAAACTGTTCTAGTAAGCTTAGCCTCGTTCTGATGCTGGCACAATGAAATGAAAACTGCAAATTTACTATAGTCAGCTTTTTCCTTTTAAGTTTCTGAGCAATGAAATGGATAAACTTTATTGTCAATAGTTATCGCATTATAAGCTGCACTAGCTAGGGCGGAGTATAAAGAGATCGCAAAGTATTTGAGTTTTACATTGGACCATAAGGTTAGGCACTGCATCCTGATGCTAAGACTGAGGACATGATAGAACCAGCCAATGTGATTTGTGTAGTGAAGGAATCCAAGACTTGGTACATGTCCTATTTGTCTGTCCAAATAGCATCTTGGTTGATGCACACTCTCAATTCTTAAAACCGATTTGCACAAAATATAATATTTTTAGAACTGTGGATCTGCTTGAGCTTATAAGAACCCCACTTGATAAATTTGTATGTTACAAAGTTTTTTACTTTTTTAAAGCGTTGTTCCCGCTATTTTAGGGATGTATAACATAAGAATAATAATCTCTTTGGTATGTAAGGCATTTCGTGATATATCGTGGTACTATGGAATTGGAAATCTGTATATACTATTTAAACATATTGTGGATCTCAGAAGAGGTCTATACCAATAAATTTCATTTAATTTCTAAATTCTGTATCAGTCTTCAGGGTCGTCTTGCATTCTTACAATGAGAAGAGCACAGCACCTGCTCATGAGTTTCTATCAGTACTTTCAGTTGTACCACGTGCTCTTTCCTCTAGTCAATGTACTGAGATAAAAGTGTAGAAGTATGGTGCCGAAATGGAAGGATTCAGCATTACATGCTCCAGATGCCCAGAAAAGTAAAGCTCTGGTCCATTGAAATGGTAATTTGCTCTTAGACGATTTTTATGCTTGCTGGTTATCTTTGCATTAAACATGTGTTAGACATCTATGAGTTTTCTTGATGTCTTTTTCCATTTCCTTCCATTCATTGGGGTTTACCTCTTAATTGCACAGTACTGGTGTGCTTATTATCACACAATAATGAACATTTCACATGAAGAGTGTGGACTGTGCTAGTAGCGTACCACTCATTATTAAGGGTGGGCGTAGTTCGCGAAGTAGCACTTCGCGAAGCTACGCAAAGTGAAGTTCGCACTACGCGAGCTACGCGTAGCACTTCGCGAACTGCGAAGTAACATGTTCGCACTGTGCAAGATGTTGTTTTCAATGATTGCACAGTGCGGACAAGCAACCGGCACTGTGCAATCATTGAAAATGGCATCTTGCACAGTGCGAGCTGTAGTTTTCTGCTGCTCGAGTAGATTTTTACTCGAGCTGCAGCTTTCTCAACGCGAACTGGTAGTTTCTCATCGCGAGCGGTCGCGAGCATACGCGACCCCTCGCAATGAGAAACCTGACCTTCTCGCGTTGGGAATCTCGCCGGGAGGTTTATTTTCCATGCTCGCGATCGCGAACAAGGAAAAAGTCTCGCCAGGATGTCATTTTGCTTGCTCGCGGTCGCCAACTTGACGTTGAGGACCGCGAGCAAGCAAAAAATGACCGCAGCACTACGCAACACTACGCTACGCGTGTTCGCACTGTGCTACGTGCAGTTCGCGTAGCGCGAAGTAGCGCGAACTTCGCAAACTACGCGAGCGTAGCGTAGTGCTTCGCCCAGGCCTACTCATTATCAGAGCACATATGCTGTACAAATCTTTCAGCTAATCTACTAATGTGGCCAACTCCCATTTCCATCATTCAGTGACACAAGCAAGGCAGATTGGGTAAAATTGTGGTTGAAAAATACAGGTGTTACTAAAAAAGCTGACATAGCATAAAGATACTTGCCTTTTGGTAAAATATGTCCTTTATTTGCAAAAAAGCTGAAGGGAATAATAGCAAGAGCAACATTTGGCCAACTAACTATGCCAAGTGAAACTGGTAGCGCATGGAAAACATGGGAAAATGGCAGCTTCCTACTATGACTTATAAAGATGAAAAGTAACAGAGACCAAAGAAACCCCCCTCAAAAATGTGTTGCCATCTAACATAAGGTTAGAACATAAAAATCCAGGGCACCATGTAATGAATCATAAAAATCCAGGGCACCATGTAATGAATTTGTATCTGTGAGTAGCAAGCTCATAGCTGTTATGTACCTGAGTTAAGAAGTGGGTTATCATAGCTGCTGGGTACCTTAATCAAACAAAGTACTGTTTCGGTGTACAACATGCCAAAAGTACCATTTGAATCCACAAGATTTTGGAGAGGAGTATGTGAGCCAATTCCAAGTCTCTGTCTTTCAGGTTCTCTCTGGATGTTCTATTCATTGAAAAGATTGGCTGAGAAGAATGTTAGACGGAAAATTCCCTCACCCGTGGGAGTAAGTTCTAAACCTAAATCAATGGGTATTAAGGGATGCCCCTTTCCCTAGTCTCAGCTACAATTCCAGGGTTTTTTAATCTCAGTACAAAATTTACACTTGGCATGACCTTGAAATTATGCATATGATACTCATGGGGAGGTGTGATGGATTTCCAGTCTCACTTATATCCAATTCGTGGATGCTCATCTGCAGGTCAAGCAAATATCTGTCAAGACAGAAATTAGGCAACTCAGTTCAAGACAAGAAGAACAGCATGATAGGTGGACTCATGACATGCTACCAACAGATAGCTGGCCTCATATGTATGTGGGGCACCCTGGGGGACACAGACCATTGGTGGGCACGCCAATAGAAGAAGCAGCCATGTGATGATGGTCAAAAGACTGACTCAAGAGGAACACAGACAGGGCATAGAACCTCACCAGACCTGCAGCATAATAGTCAATTCACATCATCTATGGAGCATGTCAGAGGCAGCAGGAATCAAATCCAAGGACTACAGACATTCGGGGTTCGAATGGAGATCAAGATCCAGACTAGAATGGATGGTGGTACCTTCCCACCAGCCAGCTCTCTTGTGACATGCCTGCCCCACAGAGCCAATCAAGAGAATACAATCAGCTTTCCTGTGAAAATTCTTCTACATCTTCTCCCAAATGTTATTAACTTTTTCAGTAGCAAAAGATTTCAACTTGATGCATCAAAACCCCTTTTTAAACAAAGAAATTTAGGGATTCAAACCTTTCCAACAGGAGCGGGAAACAACAAGATTCTATGTGATTTGTGTGGTTGGGGAATACTCTTACTAGAAGCCTGAGCGGCATGCAAATTAGTGCTCAATTAGAGGAACACCAAAGGCAGTGAAAGAAATGAGGGAGTCTAGGAATGTGGAGCTTAAGATGGATGGGGCCTTCCAATTCTGTAAACATAAGGCACCCACAGGATGCTCACATCTGTCATCACAATTAGTCTGTAATTGAGTCTTAGAGAAAGTGAAATTCAGGTTCATTTGGCAGAGAATCCTGACGTTTGGCCCCCAGGGTGGAGTAAGATCAGTGATTCATGCAGTTGGTGTCATTGTCTGGTCACCTACAAGAGGCAGAGTACACTTACGCCTCCATCTAGGAACAATTTCATAGGCTTTTTTCTTAGAATCTGGTTGATCACCTCTCAGACTCAGCCCTGGGACAAGCTACTCCTGGTGGGGGAGATTCACTCTCTATAAAGTTAAAAAGAAGCACACACACAATTATGTGGGTGGTGATGTTCATTTCTTATATGAGAACATTTCCAATTCATGTACTTAGCTTTGAGTATCACCCCTATTGAGAAGATAATGGAACTTATAACCTGGATCCCAGAGTTATTCAGAAATGCACTTTAACAGCATGTCTACTGTTTAACATGTCTTCTTTAGTTGAAATGAGCTTTAGCTTACATATTTTCAGGTTATTTGCATACTAGAGTGAGGCAAGCAAAATCAAATCCCTTCACTCTTGGCCAGTTAGCTAGCCAATCCCTGTGGCTCATAAAGCATACACTGTAGAGTTCATAACTTTATCAACTCTTAATTTGGGAGTTATCATATATCACACTGTGGGTTATAACTCATTGCCTTTTTAACGTCTGTGAACTTGATTTTTGTGTTTTGTTTTTTTAAATGATTGCAAAGATTAACCTTTATCAGAAAATAAATTATGACTATGCTTGTTTTACCCAACTGGAGGAATCACAAACTGTGCCATATTTTTGACTTTTCATACTGCAATACAATTCCATCCTCCAGTGAGTTTATTGGTTTTTGGGCTTCTTAATGCTTGCTTAAACTGTTCTGTGATAATCATGCTTTCCTCTCTTTACAGAACCGCCTACATTCCTTTGTCAACCTGTCTCCTCTAAATTGACTTTAATCTGAAAATCGCTAGTCTAGTACCAAGTGCAGTAATCCTGGGTATATTCAGAAGCCCTGGAATTATGAGACACACAAACAACAACATTATGTGTCGCAATCTGTATGCAGCAGCCTGCTGTAAATCTCTCAGAAAACTATGCAACACCAAATTGGCAGTGTGAATCGCTAGTATTATGTATTCAATAGCTAACAAGCTACATTGTGAGTTTTGTACTGCTTCGTATATATTTTTTTTGTTGCAGATTTATAAAGCGCAAACTCCACCCGAAGATATTGGAGCGCCTTACATAAGCACCAGTTACGTTACGCAAGGACACATTCATTTTTGGTAGCCTCGGGGAGATTAAGTGATTTGCCCAGAATCACAGGATGTTGAGCCGAGGCTCGAACTTGGTTCCCCAGCTCCAGAGTCGGCAGCTCCAGCCGTGAGACCACATCCTCTCCCCCAGTATGCCCAATATACGCTCAATGCCCCTCTCTCAAGGTAGCCATGTAGCAATAAAAGTATAATTTACATTTATTTAATCATTTCAATTGCTGGAAATAAATTTCCAGGCACTTCTTTATCAAGAGGTGGATGAATGAACTTTTGAAAAGCTATGTAATGTCCTCATTCTAATCCATGTTAGTATTTTCCAACCATTCATAAAAATTCTGCTTCTGCTTAGCTGGTCCAAGTTACATCTATTATCGCTTTCAAAGACAAATATCTAATGATAGTACAATATAAGAGCTGATTACTTCAACTCATTGTTTTCCTAAACAAGTTCATTTTGTCCAGCCCCTCAGATTGTCATGAACTTGCAGGAGGTTCAAGTCTCACCAGTGGCGTCACTCTGCGCTACTTGCTTTCATGTTACATCTCCGGCTATAGATCTCATTTTCCAGAGGAGAGGCCTTTAAGGTTGATGACCTGGTGTCCCAGAGTCACCATGACTTCCTCTTCTTACCAGTGCCTTTCTCTACTCCCCCACCCCCAACCTACCAAGGGGAAGTTTGCAAAAATTCTAAAATCAAGCAACACCACCATCCAACCGTGCCTTAGGTTAGGGAGAATATCTTGAGATGTCTCCTGCACTTTACCCAAGTGTCTGGGTGTCCGGGCATATTTGTGAACCCAAATCCTATTCCACTTGCTAACGACAGGGATAGAGATTTTTTTAAATGAGACGTCTACTTTACTCCTTTGCAAAGAGGATCATGGTAGTTTTGAACTGTGACAGTGTTAAATATACCCCCCTTCTCCCTCTTTGGGCAAGGAATGGGGACTAATTAACTACTCTTATACCATGGGCCAGCCAAGAGGGATAAATATCCCCCCTGGCCCTATGGTACAGCAGAGGTGGGACAATTAAACATCACTTCCAACTTTTGGCAAACTGAGGAGGGAAAATAGACCCCCCTGTTCTTCCACACAGAAAGGGTTTAAAGCCTCAAATGCCCCTCTTGTCATTGGACAAAGTGTGTGTGTGTCTGATGAAACCCCCCCTTTGCAACATTTTAAGGAAAATCTTTTTCAGCATATGTGAAGAGCAGGAGAAAGTTAAAAACAAAGTTGCACTTCTCAACAAGGGCAAGGACAGTAAAAGCAAAATTTAAAAAAACTATCCCAGTGTCTGACAGGGTGGAAGGAGCTGGAGTAATGCCTCTACGCGTAGCTCCACAGAGTTTAATAAGTTTTTTAAAAACTCAGTGGAGCTACGAAGAGCTCCGCTCTGCTCCCTCCCTGCTCCCCCTCCCCTCTCAAATGCTTTAAAAATGATAAAAAGAAGGCACTTACCTGCGTTTCTGCCACATCCCCTGCCTGGCCGCTCTCCTTCCTGCTCTTCGCCACCTCGCGTCCTTCTTTATTCAAAAAAACACTACGTTGTATGCCTTGCGCATGCGCATGCGCACTCGCAAGAGGTACAGCATAGTGTTTTTTAACGAAAATGGATGCGAGAGTAGCAGGAAGGAGAGCTGCCAGGCAGGGGAGGCAGTAGAAACACAGATAAGTGCCTTCTTTCTATTACTTTTAAAGGATTTGGAAGGGGGGAGGGCGCGGCTAACTCCGCTCCACCACGGAGGCGGAGTTTTGCCTCTCTCCGTGTTCGTCACAGCGCGCGGAATAGGCAAATCTCCGCAAACTCCGCTGGCGGAGCGGAGTTACCTGCCCAGGGTTACCATGGCATAGTGGAAGATCAGAGGGACAAACAATACCCCCATGCCCAGGCAATGGAGGGAAGGGACTAAGAAAAGGCGGGACAGCAAACTTTCTTTTTATTTAAGGGGGGGAGTTTGGGGCACATGAACAATCCTCCAAAACTTGCTTTTAAGGAGAGTTTTTAAAAATAAATGCTGACCATATCCTAGATCAAGGTGACAGAGTTAACACACATATGTCCCTCTTGGGCGAATCACTGACAAAATATCGACTACCACAATATTGAGGTACAAAAATATCATGACAAAAATATCGAAGTCAAGAATATCGACATCCTATCTACATCATAGTAAGTACAAACATTTCAGAAAAAAATATCATTGTCAAAAATATCGTTGTTAAAAATATAGTTTTTTAATGTTAAAATATAAAATAAAGTAAATAATACATATAATTAAAAGAAACATAGTTAAAAATATTTTAAAATGTTTAAAAATGATAACTAATACATATAATGTAAAAATAAATTAAACATATACATATAAAAAATAATATATACGTACGTAATAATATTCATAAATAATTATTTTAATACCTTATACATTGTTAAAAACATTTTATAAATTATAAATACATATATACACATGCAACAATAATATAAATAAAAATATAAAAAATATATATAACACATTAACAAATTACAATATTTTTAATATTTTTAAAATAAATTATACACTACATTAACTAAAACCGTAGAGAAAATATTGGATAGCGGAGGGAATAAAATTACTATTCCAATTTCAGAGAGTGCAATAGTAGAGAAAGTGTTGGATAGCGTAGGGGTAAAAATTACTATCCCCACTCTAGAGAGTGCAACAGTAGGGAACATGCTGGGTAGTGTAGGAGTAAAAATTACTAATCCCACTCCAGAGAGTGTAACAGTAGGGAAAGTGTTGGTTAGAGAAGGGGTACAAATTACTATTCCCACTCCCGTGAGTACAACAGTAGGAAAAGTGTTGGATAGCATAAGAGTTAAAATTACTATTGCCACTCCAGAGAGTGCAACAGTAGGGAAAGCGTTGGATAGCGTAGGGATAAAAATTACTATTCCCGCTCCAAAGAGTGCAACAGTAGGGAAAGTGTTGGATAGCAAAAGGGTTAAAATTACTATTCCCACTCCAGAGAGTGCAAAAGTAGGGAAAGTGATGGATAGCGTAGGAGTAAAAATTACTATTCCCACTCCAGAGAGCGCAAAAGTAGGGAAAGTGTTGTCAGTGATGTCACTGACCATGTCATGAATGATGTAATATGTGACTTTATCAGCAGTGCATTGTGGGGGCGCGGGTTATAGTTAGCTGAACTAACTATAACGCCAGAATTTCTATGGTTTGTACAAGTGAAATGTCCAACTAACTATAACGTTCCTGAAATCTATGGTTTTTTCAGTGAATTTCTATGCTTTTTTAAATGCTAATTTGTAACTATAACGTGCCTGAAACCTATGGTTTTTTCAGTGAATTTCAAAGTTTTTTTAAATGAAAATGTGTAAGTCTAATGTACCTCAATCCTATGGGTTTTTTATTTTCTATATACATATACATATATATATATTTAAAAAAAATTGTGAATAATGTTTAGTTAGGAAAACTATATTCATTTTTTTTTATTATTATACAGAAGTCGCGCACCCTACACGAGGGCTGTGCGCATTCCGGTAGTCATTTTGAAAAGTTGCGCTGTGGTCGTGACTTCGGCGTAGTTTATAAAGTATGAAATATCTTTAAATTAATTATAAATAAAAGTTTCCTTTAAGTGTTTGTCTAAATTTATTAATAAAAGTATTTTTTATTATTTTCAATATAATTTTGACGAAAAATTATTTGATTATTATTGGATTTGGAGGTTAGGAGGGATGGCCATTTTGCTTGATCTGTTTTGCAAGATTTTTTGGTCTAGTCAGGTGGACACCCTCCCCCGGGTGAGGTACGGCTTGGGGATCCTATTCAAAAGGTGAGGAATCCACAGGCAGAAGTATCCATCAGAAGAACAAGTTACTTACCTTCGGTAATGCTTTTTCTGGTGGATACAGTATCTGCCTGTGGATTCCTCACTGTCCCACCCCCCTCCCGGTTGTCCACCTGTTTCTACCAGGTTTCCGGTTTGTTTGAAGGCTGTCGGCGGGTCTAAATATGAGGACTCGACGTCTTACTGGGGCAGTCATGAAGTAACTTCTATTGCTCAGGATATTCACCAATCGTAGTGAACTTTTGTGAGTGCCATACTACGATTAAATTACACTAACGCGAATTGTGGACGTAATTGCTGTACATCCAC
This sequence comes from Triturus cristatus, assembly GCF_964204655.1. Classification (NCBI taxonomy): domain Eukaryota; kingdom Metazoa; phylum Chordata; class Amphibia; order Caudata; family Salamandridae; genus Triturus; species Triturus cristatus. The sequence goes on from NC_140591.1 coordinate 802,116,452, forward strand.
CTCAAAATTGGGATTAGTTGAAGAATTCCTTCTCTTGAATATACTGGAACTTAAAGAAGATTTTTCATATGATTGTTAAGCAAATCAAGCTGGGATCGTTTTTTATTAGTGACTGACCCAAGATTGGACTAGCTACGAATTTTGCCCTGAGGAAGCCCGTTGTCGGGCGAAACACGTTGGTTGTCTTGCTGCTGCTATATGCGATCATCGTGCAACATTAAAGAAAACATTTTGTATTAATGAACAACTTGGACTTAAGTGTCTATTGGATAGTTTTTGTATTTTGGAGTTTTGCCTCTCTATGTGTTATCTATATGTGCTTTTACAGTTTGGCATGAATGTTTTTAATACGTCTTAATCCTGCTTATGTTTTAATAGTAAGAAATGCTTGATCTGTTGTTATTTCTTCATGCCTTTATTGGTTATGCATTTATATATATATATATATATATATATATTCACTGAAAAAAACATAGGTTTCAGGGGTGTTATAGTTAGTTGGACATTTCCCTCGTACAAAACCCTAGAAATTCCCCCGTTATAGTTAGTTCAGCTAACTATAACTTGCACGCCCCCTCAATGCACTGCTGATGATGTCACATATTACATGACATGGTCAGTGACATCACTGATGACATCACTGATGACATCTCAAATGACATCACTGATGACATCACTGATGACGTCATCCAGTGAGTCTGTGTTTCTTAAAGTTTTAATATGTTTAATATATATAGGGAACACATGTTCTCAAGATGATGACTTCTGTTTGGGTAATATGTGTCCAACATATTCGTTTTCAAAATATCTGTACTTTCTGGTTCTTTTTCTGCTAAATATTCTTGAACAGATTTCAGTACCCGATTTTGCATTCCTGCAAGACCTAGACTCACCCAAATGATTCTTCTACTTTTGGAATATAGACTTGCAGATGATAACCGATCTGAACATTCATATGCTCCAATTTCACGATGCGATAACATCTTCAAACTGAAACTGTATAATTTCTTACTTAGAGTCTTCTCGTGAGAAATCTATTCCCACATTTCTTTCAATTCCGTCTTTTCTGATTTAGTAATGTAGGACGTTACATATCGAGCAACAGCAATGGAATTGTCCGCAACATATTAGCGTTCCACATGGATAAAATAACTGGATTGTAGTCATTTATGTATTTTGATTCTTCGCTTCTTCTTAAGTTGTAGGTATTTTTCTGAGACTTTCTTTTGATGGTATGTCGCATAGCTGACATAAAACTGTTCACTCTTCCTTTGGATAAGACAGGACATGGAAATCCAAAACGACATTTGGTATAGAACTTATCCTTTGACTTGTACTTTCGTCGACAGTATTTTCCACGTCGATGGCTTTGGAATCATAAGACTTGTTGTTTTAAGTTTTTATGTTCTCTGCTATTGGGTACAGCACATGTGGCATATTCTTCAATGAAAGACAAAATGTCAAAGTACCATGTCGTCTCTTACCTTAGGAAGGTTTCTTTGCTGACGTAGTAAGATTTTCACGGGGACGTAATGGACCAACTTCCCTAATATCTATTCTATACTTGTATGTTTTTAAATTCACCTACTACAAATATAGTTAGAAATCAAGGAGGAGGGCCGGATACTGGACGTGATGTTGAGTCTGTTGTCGACCTGCCAAAGAATAATAACAAAGATTCTAAAATCCTATTTCGTTTAATGTGTACAGAGACCTTGTAACTTCTAATTTCTATTTAGTTGTTGAGTCTATTTCTACAGATTATGCCTACCTGCGTGCAACTCTGGATGGGCCTACGTCCCAGTATTTCTTGTATGGTGTAGAGTAGATGATTTTGCGGATGAACCGGCAAGGTGCGTTGATGGTGCCTATTTTGAAGAATTGGGTCTTGTCTTGCTGACGTATCCCTTGTGTGATATCTCTGTGGGCATCGAGAAACAAAAGGTTAAAACCAACTCCCAATTCCCCTTGAATTCAATACTACATCTCCTGATTTTTGTACTCACTTGCCCCTTGTCCAGATGATGACTTTATCCATAACACCTTTCTTATCAGTAGTTCTTCTAGGTTAGGTTAGGTTTTCAACTACTATGCACAAAACTTTAGAATTTTACAACATAATTCACCTAGCTTTCAAAACACATTAAGTTTCATTTTCACTTAACATGCCTTTTACATCAAACACTACATTTTTCTCTTATTCTGTCACAAATGCAATAAAAGTATATTCAAACTGCTGTCCGTAAGTGTCTTGTGCCTCTTTGGCAGAAGTTTCCAAAAATGATTTAGTTCTTTCTTATTATGCCTTTCTTTCGTTGGGCGCCGAAATTTAAATGTTACTTATCTCCTTCTGATGTTTTTTCCCACGAGGACCTGCCGCCGTTGAGAAGAGAACCGCTTTCAGTTCGGAGATCGCTGATATGGAACCAACCGGAAAATCAGGTAAGTATTCAATCCAAACGAAGGACTCAAGGAGCGATCCTACGCGCAGGACAGACGGAAGGCAAAGCGCCTTCCAGAACACTGGGTGCGGTTTAAATAGGCAACCGCACCCGAGTCTTAAGATGCACCGTTACGTTCCAGGAATGGTGCGCGAAATTGGACAAAGTTCCAAGCGCTCAGAGCGAATGCGGGTGCATTAAGTATATCATGAATATTAAGGCTTCTTTTCAACATAAGTTTTTTGGCAGCTTTGCGTTACGAACGCTACCTCCCATAAACCTCCTCAAGCACGCTACCTCCCACAAACCTTCCTTTACAAAATACATATACAAACCCTCAATGAAACAACAAGCTTTAAACTAAGGACGTGCCGGTGCATGGGTCGGGGGTGGGTTTTTTAGAACAAGACATCACCGAGGTCTTCTCGTGTCCGTGCGTCTATGGTCATCATGACACAAAACAGTTTCATCTGAATCTGTTCCAAATTTGGGGACGTCCTTGATCCATAACAACATATGTATATGAGGAGCACCTCTTTCTTGATACTCCTTTCTCCAAAAGAAATCCACAACTTCTCCAAGAGGAGGATTCTTTTTATTGCAGATGAAAGACATCATAGCTTCAAATTTATTATGATTGAAATATCTGTTTACATTAACAGGATCCAATGAGCACAATTCTCCAGGTGTCTTGTATTCAATATTTTTTATATTGGAATTTGCCTCTCGAACAAATTCAAGTAAATCATCCCAAGCATACTCAGCACAGCTTAGTGTAACAAACCATGTAGGAGTTCCCAAGTTCCGTAGCATACATTTCAGTTCTCCATGACGACGGTACCAATATTCATTAGTCCCACGCTGACATGCCATCAGAATAATCAACTGAGATTCTAAATGATCATCTCTCTGATGCACTTTATCCATAAAATCCTTTGCAGTTACATTTTGCAGATGCATTCCAGTTTTTAAAATGTGATTTACTGCATATGAAAGTCCAGATGAGTCACTTTCAAACAGAAGATGAAACATATAAGGGATACATTGTCGAAATCTTGGCTCTTCTGCATATAATCTTGTTGTCCGATATTCAGATGTAGGAATCTGCACAGGACGTTCATCATATCGTCCACCTTTTCCTGTTGGAAACAACTGCGGGAAACAACGAGCTTCCAAGGCCTCTTCCCATACACTCATGGGACTTCCTGTTGCTTTTTTCATTTGGAACAACTCAATCGTATTCCCCATCACCTCTTTGGAATGAATTGGATGTACACTGTAATGTTCATAGATTTCTTCACATCTGGACATGTCCACTATTTCAATTTGTCCACTTAATATTTCAGTATCTTCTGCTAAATCTATTTCTTCTTCTCCTACAAACACTTTTCTATAGTACTCATAATTTTTTAACAGATACAATGATGTCTTTTGCACTTTTCTAACATCCACTAACTCTTGCCAGATTTTCTTATTCTTACTAGGAACACCATTAACTAGAATGACTAGTGGCTCATTTTCTGCATGGTCTACACCAATAGTTTCAATATTTTTCCTTAAATCTAACGGTAAATACACAACTCTTCCTTTCAATCCTCTTTGCAACTCTGATGGAGGTAATTTACCTGTTTTAGGCTCCATACGAACAATAGCCTGAAACGGGTGAACACATTGAATGAGAATAGACTCATACGTATTTAAATCTATCAGCTCTGGAGGAATAGCAACCAACTCTAGATTATTATGAACAGCTCTAGCAGGCATTTTATTTTCATCTAATTTGTTATAACAATATTTGCAAATAAGCTGCTCAGATCCCAAATCAAAACAATCCTCTACCAACAAATAAGTTGCAAATTCCATCCACTTATTTTCATCTTCTATTTAACTTTTTAAATACAGATTGACACCCCTAGTCTGATTTTTATAGTGAGTTCGCTGACAACAAATACAAGTAACATTTGGTCTTTCACCTGAAACTACCTTAAACTTTGTGATTTCATCCTCAAAATTTTTTGTAATTACGGGTTCTACATTGTCTTCAACATTTTGTTCTACTAATGTGTCAGTTTCTGCACTCTCTTGCTGAGGACCAAAGTAACAAAACTCAATATCATCACAAACCTTCTTCACATCTGATACTGAGCCACGCAAAAGAGCACTGTTCAACTCATTTAACTTTAGTGCTGGACTTTTCGCATAATACGATCTTCTCACTAACTTCCGCATTTGAGTATGATGTACTGCCAGCATCCTGAAATGGTGAAAAACACTTTGACAAACTTTCCTAGAAAGATAAGCCAGAGAATGACCTTGCAAACCAGTATTTTTTCTCACTCTGCAGGGGTCTAGTCCTTGCAAAACCTTAATCTTTTGTTTAACACTTTTTTTACTATATGCTCGTAAAAAAACACATAATTTCTCAATAGATTCCTGTCGTACACTACAAATACTACTGCAATCCCAAGTGTACACAGGGTGTTTAGGACGTCTCCCTAGAACTTCATCAGCTATCACTTCTTCTGCATTTCTTTCAACCATTTTCTCTTTCTCAATTGGACATCCATCGCTGACTTCATAACCTCTACCACTGGTGTCAACAGCATACAGTAATTTTTTGCTCTGTAAATAACCCTCTTCATTAAAGAAAGGCTCTGAACTTGAACTGTGTTTCCATTCTCCCAAAAAAGCATCACAATTTCTTTTTCTATTAATTACTCTTTTCCTCCTACTTTTGGCCTTCATTAAATGGATTGGTTTATCTAGTGATCGAATTCTGTTTAATACTAAAATGAATAGTTTCCTTTTTACTTCAAAAGCCTTTTCAACAATGTTTTCAATATGCTTCTTCTTTTTATAAAATAGAGCTCTGTTTTTATATTTCTTCACATCTTTCAGCAAATTATGTACTACTCTCTTGTAAAATATTTTTTTGCGTAATTCCTTATACTGATTTTGCCTTCTTTTAGCATACTTTGTTTCCTTTGACAGAACATTTGCTTTTTTGCTTTTCCTCTTATTTTGAATTTTTTTTCTAGTTGAAACATTCTCAGTGGTTTCAGCATTCTGTACATTTTGTTTGCTCCTACAAACATTTTTAATAAATTGCTTTGTGATCTTACCAGAAGATTTTTTCTGTTTAGCCACATTATCTTGTACATTCAATACTTGTGGTTGATGTTTCTTCAAGTAATTCTCCTGTCTCTGTTCTTTTCTTTTTCTTTTTTTTTCCTGGCATGATTTCTCTATTTTAACGTTGAAAAACAGTGTCTGTAAAAAAGAATCACAAATAAAAGTATATTAATAACTTTCAAATGTATTCTATTACTGTAGAAACACATTTTATATAAAAACTATAGCCCTGAAGCACAAGTGTGACGATGGTTAAAACACTACATACATAGTGCATACTACTTTGAAGCAGTTCATGCCCTAAAGCCTACCTCACTAAAAGACTACATGCTAACTGACTGAATGATTACAATACTATAAGGAGACACACTGGGTGAGTGACAGGGTGTTTCCTAGAAGTGTATGAATACTGACATGGATAATGATGGTGTGAAAGACAAGTGTGTAGTTGAGTAGAGACCTACATGCATAGTGGACACATGTTTGAATCCATCCATATGTTAAGGCCTGTCTCAGTCCAATAGTACTTGGATACTGACTGAATGATTAGAGTATTGCAAGGAGAGTGCCTGGGTGAATTTATAAGTGTTCGGGTTTTGGCACAGTGAATGGATTAGTCCATGGTGCTGAATGGGTCACTAGAGGACTGCAAGGGGAGTGACAGGGTGTTTGCAAGAGGTGTATGAATACTGACTAGGGAATTGAAGGTGTGAAAGACAAGTGTGTAGGTGGTTAGAGGACTGCATGCTTAGTGGGTAGGCATTTGAAGCAATTCATGTGCTAAGGCCTGGCTCACTGCATGAGTACTTGGGTACTGACTGAATGATTAGAGTACTGCAAGGAGAGAGCCTGGGTGAATTTATAAATGGTTGACTTTCGGCGCAGTGAATGGATTAGTACATGGTGCTGAATGGGTCACTGGAGGAGCGCAAGGGGAGTGATAGGGTGTTTATTGAAATATATAGATACTGACTAGTTAATTAAAGAAATGAAAGACAAGTGTGTAGGTGACTAGAGGCCTGTATGCATACTGGATAGGGGTTTGAAGCAGTCCATGTTGTAAGGCCTGGCTCGCTGTATGAGTACTTGGATACTGACTGAATGATGAGAGTACTGCAAAGAGAGTGCCTGAGTGAATTTATAAGTGTTTGGGTTTTGGCGAAGTGAATGGTTTAGTATATGCTGCTAAATGGGTCAGTAGAGGAGTACATGGGGTGTGACAGGGTGCTTGCTTGAAGTGTATGGATACTGACTGTGGAATTAAAGGTGTGAAAGAGCACTGTGTAGATGGTTACAGAACTGCATGCATAGTGGATAACCATTTGAATCAATGCATGTGCTAAGGCCTGCCTCACTCCGTTACTACTTGAATATTAACTGAATGTTTACAGTATTGCAAGGACAGTTCCGGGGTGAATACATAAGCAATGACTGCCTTCTAATTCTACCAAAACTTGAGAACAGCAAAGTTTTTAAGCAGTTATGCGTATTCAAAGATATGAAGTACCCAAATGCTTCTCTCACAGTGGTTTCCAAATGCACACAGACTCACAGTGTGATTCTAGATGAGCAACACTATCCCTAGGAGTTTACCAAAACTCATTTACTACTGTGGAAGGGGTAAGGGGACTGCACAAAATCTACATATTTCAGTTCTGCACTTTACTGTCAATGCCTGACTCATTTTATCAATGCATAAGCAATGACTGGCTTCTAATGCTACTAAAACTTGATAACATGACAGGTTTTAAAACAGTTATCTGTCAGCAAATACACGATGTTACCAAATGCTTCTCTCACAATCCTTACCCGAAAGGAACACAGACTCACAGTGTGATTTTAGACAAGCAACACTATCCTAGGAGTTTACCAAAACTCATTCACTAGTCTGGAAGGGGTAAGGGTACTGCACACAATCTACATATTTAAGTACTGCACTTTAGTGTCAAAGCCTGACTTATTTTATCAATGCATAAGCAAAGACTGGCTTCTAATGCTACTAAAACTTGACAACATGACATGTTTTAAAACAATTGTCTATCAGCAAATACATAATTTTACCAAATGCTTCTCTCACAGTGGTTCCCAAATTCACACAGACTCACAGTGTGATTCTAGAAAAGCAACACTATCCCTAGGAGTTTACCAAAACTCATTCACTACCGTGCAAGGGGAAAGGGGACTGCACACAATCTACATATTTCAGTACTGCACTTTAGTGTCAAAGCCTGACTCATTTTATCAATGCATAAGCAAAGACTGGCTTCTAATGCTACTAAAACTTGACAACATGACAGGTTTTAAAACAGTTATCTGTCAGCAAATACACAATGTTACCAAATGCTTCTCTCACAATCCTTACCCGAAAGGAACACAGACTCACAGTGTGATTTTAGACAAGCAACACTATCCTAGGAGTTTACCAAAACTCATTCACTAGTCTGGAAGGGGTAACGGTACTGCACACAATCTACATATTAAAGTACTTGCACTTTAGTGTGACACCTGACTCATTTTATCAATGCATAAGCAAAGAATGGCTTCTAATGCTACTAAAACTTGACAAAATGAGAGATTTTAAAACAGTTATCCGTCAGCAAATACATGATGTTACCAAATGTTTCTCTCACAGTGGTTCCCAAATGCACACAGACTCACAGTGTGATTCTAGAAAAACAACACTATCCCTAGGAGTTTACCAAAACTCATTCACTACTATGGAAGGGGTAAGGTGACTGCACACAATCTACATATTTAAGTACTGCACTTTAGTGTCAAAGCCTAACTCATTTTGTCAATGCATAAGCAAAGACAGGCTTCTAATGCTACTAAAACTTGACAACAAGACAGGTTTTAAAACAGTTATCTGTCAGCAAATACACGATGTTACCAAATGCTTCTCTCACAGTGGTTCCCAAATGCACACAGACTCACAGTGTGATCTTAGACAAGCAACACTATCCTAGAAGTTTATCAAAACTCATTCACTAGTATGGAAGGGGTAAGGGTACTGCACACAATCTACATATTTAAGTACTGCACTTTAGTGTCAAACCCTGACTCATTGTATCAATGCATAAGCAAAGACTGGCTTCTAATGCCACTAAAACTTGACAACATGGCAGTTTTTAAAACAGTTATCAGTCAGCAAATACATGATGTTACCAAATGCTTCTCTCACAGTGGTTCCCAAATGCACTCACACTCACAGTGTGATGCTAGACAAGCAACACTATCACTAGGAGTTTACCAAAACTCATTCACTACTATGGAAGGGGTAAGGGGACTGCACACAATCTACATATTTAAGTACTGTAGGATGGATTAAGCCACGCCCTATTTACAACACTAAGTTAGCATAAACAAGATCATTGTTAGCAAGCAAGCTTGTCGTTTCTGCTGCGCTGCACACAACACTGTTGTTATGTGTTATTCATTTTAGAAATGCTGACTCGACTTTGCCTTACAGGATAACAAACTGTTGTTTCACATTCTTAACCGTGAAATGTGCCCTTGGTCTGTACATCATGCAAAGAACGTGTCTGGGTCACTAGAAGGTACAGAGTGTTGTGTTTAGATTGATCGTACCACTTGTTAGACATATCATGCATACAGCTGCCAATATCTGAAGGACAAGCGTCTTTAATATTGCAGAACAGTTTGGTTTTACACACATTCGAACAGAAGAGCTGATGCATAAGAGAGCTGATCCTTTGATGTGATTCTACTAAGCTGATCTATACGGTATGGGGTCCCCCCTGTTAGCCTATGAGACCTTCTAATAGTCTAATAATAATAATGTATTAGATTCTAGTGAAAGGACTGTAGCTGTATACCACTGTCATTATTAGTATGATTGCTCCTTTCATTTTGTATGGTATTGTAATAATGCTTATGGTTCTGATCTGTACTGTTAGTCTGCTAGTGTTAGCCAAAGTACTGCATCTTAGGACGCGAGGTTTATAAAATAAACTCTTTAAACTTTACCGTGTCTGTATTATTATGTTGTGGACTAACAAATAGATACGAACAGGTATTTCGGATTCCCACCACTCCTGAGAAATATCTAAGTCGCTTGTTCTGGTTTGTCTATACATTGGGACCGCCTAGCTAGATCTAGGCTAACGAATGGGATACTAAGCTAGTCGGATAAGGGGTTCCGGGTTCTGAGGGAAATTTTCTGGTACACCACAATTCTCTGAGGTCCTGGTCTCCTGTGCATAGTTCTGTGCAAAAGCAGAATCCCTGCAACATGGCGCACCTAACGTTTGGTCTTATGATCTGAGACGCTTTAGTAGTACTTGAGTGTTAGTCCACAACAACCCTCACTCTCGTTTCCGGAAAACCAGGGTGACTGTTTAACCTACCTAGGTTTTGACTAAAGGTTCTATCAAGCTTGAAAATTAAAAAGGTTATAATTTTGAGCCCAAGTGCTACTGTAAATATTGTTGTTACTCTTTAGGGTGTCCTTATGGCGGTTAATATTCCCGCTCATAGTAGGGTTCCTCTGCGCGCTCATTTGAGGGCTTATGGGGTACCTGATTATGGGATGGCCGTGGTCTTTGTGGTCAATGCTGATGCCACCTACCCTTATGAGTTGTTTTACTCATGGGTGACCTTTGAGGAGGTGGATACGGACGATAATTTGTTCCACGAATATACAGCCACGCCTGTGCCTGCATACAATTTGGTTTAATGGCGCCCTCCCCCATGAGGTCGTATCGGCGAGAATGGGCCCGTTGTCAATTGCAGGGGCCACTTGGCCGGTACTGGCCGGATATACTCCACACCCACGCTATCTAACGGTGGGAGTGGGTGATTTACGAACATTACACACAGCCCTGATTACGGTCCATAGGTCTTTAGTGCAGTATGTGTCACGCACAGTTCAGGTGAGAGCACCTGCGGTTGCTGGGCACGGGACGGATCACCATCACGCGGTGGTGATTAGCCCTGTTATGGTTAATGCGGTTGTAGGCAAGCGTCCCCTCAGTAAGGATGAATTTCCTTACTGGCTTGCGGAAAAATGTGATCAATTGGAAGCCGTGTTTCCAAACACTACACCTGTGGATAAACACAGGATACTCACCATTACTTTGCCGAAGGACCTGGTCCCTGAACTTGTTGATTGTGACAATTGGGGCAAGGTCTTTGCTGCGACCTATTCGAAGTGCTACGGCACTCCGTCTATGTCTGTACTACCCTCCGTCATCAAGAAAGTTCAAGAAAGTCATGGTGCGGAGGCAGCTATTGAGTTAGGATTAAGGCTTGTTGACAGTTTCATGGTAATGGGCAACCTTAAAGGAGATGTCATGCAGTTCCAAGTTGGTAATATGCTGGAACTTGTGGCTGATGCCGATAAACCAAGGGAGTTGGCGAAAATTATTGCGAAAGCCTATAGGATGGTTGGACGTAGTGCCTTAGGCGTGAAACCCACCATCAAAATTCCTGATGTAGTGCAGCAAACTAAGGTGAGTTCGTCAACAAAAGACGAAAAGCCCAACTTTCCTAAACATAGTTGGCGAGCCAAAAAACAAGAGAAGCAGCAACAGAAACAGGTTTCTCGTCCTGCCTCACCCGTACAGTCGTATAGTGAACGCACATATGATTTGCGCGATCGTACTCGTATTAAGTCACCTGATAGATTTCAGGTTTCTGAACAACGCTCTCCTCGTTCTTCACAGGAAACATCGACTTCGCACACTGGTGGTGGAGAGCGTGGGAGAGGACGGGGCACTCAAGGTCGAGACCAGCCCCGCCAGACTGACGGTAAAGGCAAGCAGGAAGACGCTGCCAGACCACGTCCACCGTTTCAGAAAAAGAAAGTTGCTGCTATCTCAGCGAGATATGCCTCAGATGGTCAGGACACAGATTCGGAACCTGACATGGGCACTAACGCTGCTAGACAGCGCGGCGGAGGTTACAGTAGTGCGGGAAGCATTGCGTCCATTTCTGGAGGCGACAGCAACTGACATTTATGTGACAGTTGAAACTGCTGATACTCGCGTAGCTCCCCCAGAAAGATTATTTGAAATAGTCCTTAATATTGAGGGTGACATACAACGCAAAATTAAAGTGTTTTTTTGGGACAATCTTACCACCACCTATGATATTCTTTTGGCGGAGAAAGATTGGCCTCCGGCTTTCATTTTGGACGCTCCAAGGGGAGAGGAAGTTATACTTCCTTCCTTTGGGCACGCAGTGCCCACGGAGGAGTCTACTAGGTTAGCCGGGGAGTGGGCACAGGTGCTTGCACCTGCGTTATATCGTAATCAGGTTGGCTGGGATAAATGTTCTCCCAATCACGAGATTCAATTGCGATCCGATCCCCAGCCTCAACCCCAATATCCCATGCGTCGCGAGGCAAGATCTCACGTCGCGTCTATCCTTGAACAAATTGGAATATCAAGGAGTGATTGAGACATGTGTGTCACCCATGAATAATCCTTTATTCACTGTGACGAAGCCTGACAGGTCGTACCGCCTAGTTTTGGATTACCGGCATTTAAACTCGCATTGCCGGACGTGTGCAGTACAAAATACTCATAGTTCGGCTCTCGTCGATAGTCTTGTGAGAAAACGTTTCAAAACTACGCTCAACTTATCAAATGGCATTTATTGCCATAACCTGGCCCCTCTTAGTTATGAGTGGACAGCATTCACCTCGGGTGGCAAACAAAAATTGTTCAAAAGGCTCCCGATGGGCTATAAAAAAGCCCTGGAGTTTTTGCCGCTCGCGTGGTCTCTCTCTTGGAGATGGTAGACCCGGAGGCATACTCGTATGTTGATGACATCTATCTGACAGACGACGAGTTGCTTCCACACCTTGCTCATGTGGATAACATAGTGACTATGTTTGCAGACTTCGGTTACAAGTTTAACTTTAAGAAGTCCCACATTGCTGAGTTTACAGTGTTGTTCTTGGGGTACGAACTCAATAATGAGGGTCGAGGCTTGGCACCGCAATTCCTTGAGAAATGCCCACGCCTTCGTATCCCTACGACACTGAAAAAACTACAATCCCTGCTGGGTTTTCTGAATTTCGGTCGATCCTACATTCCTGATTATGCCCAGCGTATCAAGATGCTTTATGCCTTGATACAACCTACTTTTACCAGATCTTGCTGGCTGCCAGAGCACTCATTGGCATTGTATACTTTGCAAACAGATCTTCTTACAGCTAAATATCTAAAAACTCGTGACAACCACACCAACCTGGTCATTAGAATTGTTCCAGGCGCGGAAGGTTTCACGTACTTAACGTTCAATGAGGGCGATACAGTCCCCATTGCTTACAAATCTCATCTGTACACTTCGGCTGAGCTGCGATTTTCCACTGTTGAAAAAGTCTTGACAGCAGTTCAGATGGCGATCCTGGAAGAACGAGCGCTATCACAAGGAAAGCGCATGCTGGTGGTAACACTGTTTCCTGCTCTCGAACCAGTGACTAAAGCTAGTGTACCGAATTCTAAGGCTTTGCATCCAAGGTGGATACAATGGGCGACCTCCTTAGCTTCGCCTGACGTCGAATACATCTTTGACGCGGCGTTGCAGACTCAAGAGAGTTTGGAATATGAATTTGTTCATCCTGCTCCTCTGTCATTGCGCCCCATCGAGGAACACCATTGTGTCATAAACACTGACGGGTCGGCGCAACCCGCAACTGGATCAAGGCACGCTTATTCAGCGGCTTGCGTAATTGTAGTCGGTACTTTCGTAAATGGAGAGTTCCAATCTGATGCAGTGCATACGCAGTCATTGGGTGATTGTACCGCGCAGTTGGCGGAGCTTCGTGCTCTAGTGCTTGCACTTGAGTTTGCTGATCACAGGGTCACTACTCTTATAGTGAGTGATTCTTACTATTGTGTTCAATCTTACAACGACAATTTGCTTTTTTGGATTATGAATGTTTTTCGTGATTCCAAAGGTGGCGCAGTAAAGCATAAAACGCTTTGGGCTCGAGTGGCAGAACTAAAAGGGAGTCTGCCACTTGTGAATGTAATTCACACTCTTGGTCATGAACGAGTTGGTGTCCATGCTGTTGGTAACAGTTTGGCTGACGAGGCAGCTAAAACAGCAGTGGCAACATACTTAGTAGCAGCAGTTACAAGATCAAAATCTAAGATTGATGCTGACATCTTGGCAGCTATTGCTGCTTCTGAGACAGGGACAAACTTCCCTAGAGGTTTCCCTTCTCGATACCATTATCACTTAAGTCCTGATAACGTCCCGTTAGTGAGGATTAACGACGTTGGTGATAGATTGATTCCCAACGCGGACTGCAGACCAAATTTGATAACGGCTGCCCACAAAGGTGTTGCGTCTGCGCATGCTGGAGTGTCAGCAACTGTGTCTCTTTTACAGCAATGTTACTGGTGGTACGGTTTGTATAAACAAGCGCAGGCTTATGTGCTTAGTTGTGACATTTGCCAACAGATTAAACCTTCTTCTGCTGCGTGTCCACCTCAAACGCAGCTGCATATATCTAATCAACCACTTGCGTGTGTTTATTTAGATCACTGCGGTCCTTTTACCTCTGATACTGCGTACAAGTACATCTTGGTTGCAGTGGATTCGTGCACACGTTTTCTGTGGGTGTGGCCACAAAGGAGTGCTGATGCCAGGACTGTCATCAAAGCATTGCGGCGTCTCTATAGGGAGTTTTGCGTGTGGTACCCTTCACTCTGATCAGGGCCCGGCGTTCGCCTCTAAGGCGTACAAAGAAGCAATGAGAAGTTTGGGGGTCCAAGTCAAATTTTCGTCTCCATACCGGCCTGAGGGCAATAGTGTTGTGGAATGGATGAACCGTGACCTAAAGCAATCGTTGACAGCCAAGGTGTTAGGTACAGGCCGGAACTGGTTTGCCCACTTGTATGACGTCCAACGTGCACTTAATAACCTCCCTAGAAGGTCTCTGGGAGGGCGGACCCCGTACATGATGCTCTTTGGAGTGAGAATGTTTTTTCCGGACCTTGATGGTCTAGACATGGCGGCGGCTGCCGCGCCTTTTTACCTAGATGACCACTGTGCTGTATTGCAGAATCTACAAGAAGCAAGGGACACTCTGGCAAAGGAACACGTGCCCTCTACATCTGAAGAAGCGCTCCTGATTCCGGTAGTCGGCTGGCTGCCTTGAGTTGGTGACCTGGTCCGTGAGAAGGTGGAGAACAAGAAGGAGTTTGGCCCCTCTTATCGTGCACCAGTCCCAGTGCTTGGCGTATTGGGTATACGTACAGTTGTTTTACCACCACTTCCTGGTCGCAAGGAAAACAGGTACATTTCAATTGAGAATGTCAAGCTACACAGGGTGGCCGATTCTCCATAGTATGACACCTTCGGTTTCCTGCCCTTCGATGCTGAGAAACTCTGTTGTGAGGCCACCCTCTATCATCGTGCCTGAGGTTTCCATTGAGATGCTTACAGTTACTGATACGCCTGTGCCACCTACTGCTGGTGTTTTGCCTGCTGACCCTGAGTATGCTTATCCTACAGAAGTCGCTTTGCCCCTATTACATACAACAACACTTACCCAGTCCCATTCTTCCTTTGAAACTGAATCATTGACTTCCACTGCCCCTTCCAAAATTTCTATATTTTTTGCCTGGTTCAAGAGACATTTTTTGGTTGCACCTTGGACTTACATCTGGTTGGTGCTGATTTGTATTTTTTTATTCATGACAATTGGCTTTGTGGTAGTGTTTTTTAGACTTATCAATGGACACTACCTGAATGAGCGTTCTACAATTCAATTAATTGATGGAACTTTGGCCCCCCATTCCTCATCACACATCATGAAAAGGGACCAGACGTTTGTGAACATCACCGCCTGGCCTGTACATGATGGGATTGCTTGGGATGCAGTGAACTTTCAAATTCATGGTCCCACCGAAGTTATTAATGTGCCAACTGTTTTTCGTGTTTCTATGGGTGATGCAGTTAAACAAAACATCCGCTCAGATGAATGGGATGTACAAGCAATAGAAGCACTGTTTTCTGATTTAAAATATTATGCTGCATTTGATGCTGAACATCTGTATTTAAATACTGCAAACTACGATGAACAATTTTGTTTTCAACATTATGGCACACATTTCCTACACAGAGCAAATACTTTTCGTAATTTTGTTATCCTCTTCAGCGCTGCGCGGATTGCCGCGCGGTGCTGAAAGTTCTGAGCGCGGGCGGGGCCATGACGGAACGGTTCCGTCATAAGCACAGCCCAACCGACGTGCATGACGGAACCGTTCCGTCATCGTCGTCGAAGAGGTTAATTTCACACAATGGTAACATTGTCCTGTCCCTGTGACTGGCAGCTCTGCTACTTTATTGAAAAAATTCACATATTTTTCGGATTTGAGTGTGTCAGACCCTGCTTCTTTTTATTTTAAGGTGGCGGTAGAACCCACTTCTAAGGTCAGACTGACACACACAAAATTATTATATTCCAAATCCTTTATGGATGAATTGGCTATTGGAGGTTATGATGTATGGAGAGCTACTATCGATCTTAAATCAGTTTGGGGAACTAAACCGTGGCAGGTATAAGGAACAGAAGCTTTGCATCGTGCCTGTCTTATCCCAAACCATATCTTATTTTTAAATTCGTCTATTTTTCAGACCACCTGTTTTGGATTGGCTATATCTAAAAAATTAATTTCCCCCTCGATCCCTGATCTGGGTGCTTATCCTGGTTGGGAAAATCACTCAGATCTGTCCCTTACTATGTTGCAGTCCCTTGTTTCCAATGGCACCTTCAATATTTCAACATTGAATCCTGAGGGTTGGTTGGTATGGCAAACAAGCTCAGATTCCTGTCAACGTCGGTTTCTGGATTTGGCTCCAGGGTATACACAACTTAGGGTTGACCCTCGTTTCACATCTTCTCACACGGTGACTACCTACTCTGTAGGTAAATTATGTCAGTCATGGCTGCAACATTCCACGTTAACTTCAGTTAAGCTTCATTTATCACGCTTAAATGACAAAATAGATTTGAATGATTTTATTAAGGGTCCTGCAAATGGCAGGTCTAAACGATGGGCTTATGCTATTTACAATGAAATTTGGAAATTGTCGCAAATTGAGGCTGCTTCTAGATTACGTGCTATTGACCAGGCAAATATGGAAAAAGTATTGGCTGTGATAGATAATAGTATTAATAATTTGTCTTCTAGAATTTATACATTAGATAATATTGTTTCTTCTGTCGTAGACATTGTACAAGATGATGTATCTGTGTTGTATCATGGTCAAAATCAGTTGCGTTCAATTATGCAGTTTGCATGGACATTGCAAACGTTAAAGGCAGGGAAAGTCCCTTGGGATTACATGAATATTTCATCACTGTTCCTTCCTTTTAATTTGACAGAAAAACAGCAGTTCATGTCCATGAAAGATGCAACTTATGCATTGCTGCACATTGAAAAATTAGAACCTTTACCTTTTTCTGTAGCTGAGTTGAATTCAGCCGTGTTGCTTATCCACGGATTAGTCACTTTACCTTTTAGTTTGTTCAAATTTAGTTTGTGCATGAAGCATTATGCCGTTGGCAGATATGAACAACTTGGTGATGCGTTCCTGCACGAAGTTTGGTCACTTCCGTTCACTTACAGATGCGTAAGCGATGGCAAGGAGGTTTACTTAAAAGGTGAAGAATGCACTTCCGCTCCTGATCACTCTGCGGTTTGTAGACATATACAATTACATGGCGCTTGCAATATACACGCTCCTAATTTAGATTGTGTCCTAAAAGGGATTCCAATGCCAGTTATAACGTCTTCTTTTAAGCTGCTTGCCAACGGTAGTTATTTGCTCTTAAATAGTGAAGCTTGCTGTGGGATGCTAGTGGGTATTCCTTACATAGTAACTGTTTCGCAAAAAGTCGTTTTCTGTAATAATGTCCTTTTCCCACCCCCGCAAGGCCGACTCGATATATCCATCTGGCCAGCGATTCCAACCTTGAACGCAGAGTTCAATAGGATGAGCAGAATAAGGGCTCTTTTGTCTAAAAAAGAGGTTGCGTTGACTTCGTCCCGTGAAACATTTCTTCTTAATGTGGCAAACACACGCACTGAGGTACAAGCTCTTTTAAATACCGACCTCCCCCTCCATTTTGGAACCTTGATTCAAACTATCTTTAATGCTTCGTCTACGACTGGCCTTGTTAATTTTTTTTAAATTGTGGGCTCGCGCCTCGTGACATCTTTCCAGACTGTTTTTGGTGTGATCCCCGCATTTTTACATTCTATTTTTTCGAGTGTCTTCGGAGGGTTCCCCTTGCTCCTCGCTTTGGTGGCTGGGATCCTCTTGTTGATTTGCGCACTTCGATATGGCTGCACACCAGGAGTTGCAAGACAGCACGCTGCGCTTGCTCCATCTTCGTAGCCGGATGCTTGATTATTACGGCACCTTACCACTGGCGGTATTAAGCGTCAAGTATGGATTGTCTTTCCGGTTTCCCTTTTTGACGTGTGTGCAACCTGTCTTTCATTGCCTAGATTGTCCCTTCCAATGGGCTCTGGACTTGTGCCTGTCAAACTTGGCGTCACCTGACCCGGATTTTGATGAACTAATGTGTCCCTTAGTGGCTCATGAATTTGATTGTTCTGGTGTCGGGTTTATGGCTTTGGGTGCTGCACACAGAGTCCTTGGTAACTGGGATATCGGAGAGGCGGCTATTGAATTCCTTGAAAGGAGTTATATCGAGGAGACTTACAGTTGTCCTATCATGGTGCTGGATGCTCCGATACTTGATGAACACGTGTGTTCCTTTCCATTGTTAAATTGGATGGCGGATGCTTTGGCGGAACGCTCCAATGATTTCCTCTTGGAAGCTGTTGCAACTTACGGTGCTTATACCTTTATGGATTGACTGATTGACATTGTCACTCCAGGGTGCATCCGGGGCTGTTAATTTTCTACGAAAGTTTTGCTGATTTTTTATCATATCATTTTTCATTTTTTTAACGGATTGTTTTTCTCTTTTTATTCTCGGACTTTACACTTACCTTATATGGACTTATAGTTCATGCCCTTGGTTCCGTTCTAAATCACTTGAACTCTGCGTTCTTGATAAGTGTATCCCTATTGGTTCGTGCTCCGATCATGGGGGGGTGTAGGATGGATTAAGCCACGCCCTATTTACAACACTAAGTTAGCATAAACCAGATCATTGTTAGCAAGCAAGCTTGTCGTTTCTGCTGCGCTGCACACGACACTGTTGTTATGTGTTATTCATTTTAGAAATGCTGACTCGACTTTGCCTTACAGGATAACAAACTGTTGTTTCACATTCTTAACCGTGAAATGTGCCCTTGGTCTGTACATCATGCAAAGAACGAGTCTGGGTCACTAGAAGGTACAGAGTGTTGTGTTTAGATTGATCGTACCACTTGTTAGACATATCATGCATACAGCTGCCAATATCTGAAGGACAAGCGTCTTTAATATTGCAGAACAGTTTGGTTTTACACACATTCGAACTGAAGAGCTGATGCATGAGAGAGCTGATCCTTTGATGTGATTCTACTAAGCTGATCTATATGGTATGGGGTCCCCCCTGTTAGCCTAAGAGACCTTCTAATAGTCTAATAATAATAATGTATTAGATTCTAGTGAAAGGAGTGTGGCTGTATACCACTGTCATTATTAGTATGATTGCTCCTTTCATTTTGTATGGTATTGTAATAATGCTTATGGTTCTGATCTGTACTGTTAGTCTGCTAGTGTTAGCCAAAGTACTGCATCTTAGGACGCGAGGTTTATAAAATAAACTCTTTAAACTTTACAGTGTCTGTATTATTATGTTGTGGACTAACAAATAGATACGAACAGGTATTTCGGATTCCCACCACTCCTGAGAAATATCTAAGTCGCTTGTTCTGGTTTGTCTATACATTGGGACCGCCTAGCTAGATCTAGGCTAACGTATGGGATACTAAGCTAGTCGGATAAGGGGTTCTGGGTTCTGAGGGGAATTTTCTGGTACACCACAATTCTCTGAGGTCCTGGTCTCCTGCGCATAGTTCTGTGCAAAAGCAGAATCCCTGCAACAGTACTGCACTTTAGTGTCAAAGCCTGACTCATTTTATCAATGCACAAGCAAAGACTGGCTTCTAATGCTACTAAAACTTGACAACCTGACAGGTTTTAAAACAATTGTCTGTCAGTAAATACATAATTTTACCAAATGCTTCTCTCACAATGCTTACCCAAATACACACAGACTCACAGTGTGATTGTAGACAAACAACTATCCCTTGTACAAAACACATTTACTAGTCTACAAGATCTAAGGTGACTGCACACATTGCAGACAATCTACTACTACAGATTAGTACCAAAATGTTTCTCTCAAAATTCTTAAATGCACACAGACTCACTGTGTGATCCTAGACAAACAACACTATCCCTTGCACTATACCAAAACACATTTCTTAATCTACGAATACTACATTTTAGTGTAGAAACATGACTCATTTTGCAAATTTATAAACAATGACTGATTTCTAATTGAACCAAAATATAAAAACAGCACAGTTATCTTTCTGCAAACACATGAAAAACACAAATGCTTATCACAGAATGATTTCTACATGCTCACACACTGTCAATAAGATTGTAGACAAAAAAAGTACTCCCTGCACTTTACCAGGAGAAATACATTAGTCTGATTAAAATCAAAATCCAGCACATATATCCCCTCACAATTAAATAAACACCTTTCAAGTTGTTTTGTAGATTAAGAAGTATATCAGTCACACACCAGATTTTCTTATACAGAATCTCTGCACTGTGCACCTGTCATCAAAACCAAAGAATGGCAAAGTTTCCCTCTCATTTTCCACACATATACATGTAAACATCAAATCACATTCCTTCCCACATAAATTCAAAAGCAAACACACATTTCTATTGGTTAAACATTTCAACCCTTTCCAAATGACATAAATTTGAACCCTACCCCCAATCTGCCTTCTGCCTGTTACCATAGGAACAGGTCATGGAACACTGAACTGAGCACACAGGTCCCAAGTTCAGCACACAATGTTGCTAATCAAAACAGCAAGTGTGCTTGACTTTTCAAACTATCAGCTTATCATATATAATGTTCTTTTCACTCACTTTTGTTTTTTAGACTTATCAATGGACACTACCTGAATGAGCGTTCTACAATTCAATTAATTGATGGAACTTTGGCCCCCCATTCCTCATCACACATCATGAAAAGGGACCAGACGTTTGTGAACATCACCGCCTGGCCTGTACGTGATGGGATTGCTTGGGATGCAGTGAACTTTCAAATTCATGGTCCCACCAAAGTTATTAATGTGCCAACTGTTTTTCGTGTTTCTATGGGTGATGTAGTTAAACAAAACATCCGCTCAGATGATTGGGATGTACAAGCAATAGAAGCACTGTTTTCTGATTTAAAATATTATGCTGCATTTGATGCTGAACATCTGTATTTAAATACTGCATGCCTTCTGCCTGTTACCATAGGAACAGGTCATGGAACACTGAACTGAGCACACAGGTCCCAAGTTCAGCACACAATGTTGCTAATCAAAACAGCAAGTGTGCTTGACTTTTCAAACTATCAGCTTATCATATATAATGTTCTTTTCACTCACTTTTTGTTAACCAATAAGAATCATGCGTTTAAAAAACAGAAACATGCACCCTACCTTTCAGTGTAGAAGGTTGTCAAACAACCAATGATTTCTTGTCTTTTTTCAAAACTGCATCTAAGCCACCATTTTAGAAAAATCTTACTTTTCAAACTGCCATTTCATTTACAGAAACCATCTGAGTGCATCCAGACCTCCCTTCAAGATGCTTAGAGTGTGGATTGTGGGACACAGCTATATTTTCTGGAGCCAAAGGTATGCAGAAAACAAAGGCATTCACAAAGACCTAGGTTTGCCAAATGTAGACATTAAATGGATTGGACAGAGAGGGTTAAAGTGACACCAATTGATGCCATTGGTAAAATCCTTTATGCATATCCAACACCCTGACCTCATAATAGTGCACTGTTGTGGCAATGACCTAGGCACTTTGACTGGGGTAGGTCTGGAAATGCTTATGAAGGACACCTTTACAGAATTGATTTCACTTTTTCCCAAAACTGCCTTTGTGTATTCTAACATATGCCAAAGGCAGAAATGGAACTGGTCCAATCGTTTTTGTCCACAAATTGAGAAAGCTAGGAAATATGTGAATAAATCTGTTTCTGCTTTACTCCGAGACTATAGAATGGGGTCCATTTACAATAACAATCTGCGCTTTCATATGCAAGAGATGTATAGGAGAGATGGAGTACACTTTACTGATGAAGGAAACAGAGTCTTCCTCAACAACTTTAGATGCTGAATAGGTACTTACTTATAAGTACCAAAAACTCTGAATGAACACAATGGCTCTTTTTAGAGCCACTCAAGAACAAAACACTTAAGCTTGATGTTAATCTCCCAAACATTTCTTTTTTTTTCCCTTGGATCCGCGCACCCAACGCGATAGGAACCGCGCACCCAACACGAGAGAAACCGTGCACCCAACGCATTAGGATGCACGACTCCTAATTTTACCGTAAAAAAAAAAATAGCCCCTATCACTAATGTTTATTATCCCCGGGGACCCCATCCCCCGAGGCTTAAAAAAAAATGTTGGAGACCGTGGGGGGAGCCCCAATGCCCCCACGGTCCCAGCCGGCTCCCCGGGTCCTTCGGGAGCCGGCATTGCTTTTCCACATGGGGAGCTGATGACATGCAGCTCCCCATGTGGAAAAGCAATATCGTTTGGATTTTGAAAGAGAGAGCAGGTTTCCCTGCTCTCTCTTTCAAAATCCTAACGAAGTTTGCTATGGGAGGGTGGGAGACTCCCGCCCTCTCATAGCAAACAACAGTGTCCTGGGGGTGGGCACCCCAGGACACTGTAGGAGCCGGCCCTGGGGGGTGGCGGTCCCCAGGGTCCTTGAGAACTCCAGGAGGGGGGCCACGCAGCCCCCCTCCGCCTATTAATTTACCAACATTTTGCCCCCGGGATTTGGCCCACCCAGGAGCTAATTATTAACAAAGCGCGGAAGCCCGCGCTTCGGGGTTTTTTTTTTTACGGCCGAATCAGCGCACCCTGCGCACATTTCGCCGATTTTCTTTTTTTTTTTAAAGGGGGCCTAAGGGGGTCCTTCTGGGACCCTCCTAAGCAACACTAGAGGGTCAGAGTATTTCTACCCTGCCCCCTTTATATGTTTTAAACACTTATTCCCCTTACTTCTTCAGCCTCGCTTCTACCTAGGCACAAAATGGCTTCCAACAGTTCCTGGTTTCGAATGTAGACAGACACCTCACAACCAATTAGCATTCAGCGTGTGATCGGGAGGGTGTGCGCTCGGTTCGGGGAGGGTGCACTTAGGGTGCGCATAGGGTGCGCGGATCCTCCGAGGCCATAGATATATCTATCTGTTTTACTCTAATTTTCTCAGGAACTACTGAACAGATTTACACCATTTATGCAAAAGGCACGAGTCTGAACTGAGGACTACCTCTTTGCCAAATTTGGTGTAATTCCGTTCAGCAGTTCGGGCTGTAACTGCGTCAACAGGTCATATGGGAAATTGCATGGGGATAGGAGCGGACCGGAGCTGGCCAAAAGTTTGGAAAATTTTGCGAAGATTCGTCAACCAGCGCCAGACTTATTGGGAATAGAATGTTGCGGATTTCCTACGGAAAATAGGTCCTAACTATAACTACCTACTGGCGACCGCCAGTAGGTAATGTATATATATATTTATATAAAAATATGTATATATATATATTCACTGAAAAAAACATAGGTTTCAGGGGTGTTATAGTTAGCTGGACTTTTCACTTGTACAAAACCATTGAAATTCCCCCGTTATAGTTAGTTCAGCTAACTATAACTCGCGCGCCCGCAATGCACTGCTGATGACGTCACATATTACATCACTCATGACATGGTCAGTGACATCACTCATGACATCACTGATGACATCTCAAATGACATCACTGATGACATCATCCAGTGAATGTGTGTTTTTCTGAAAATTAAATATGTTTTATATATGTATATCTCAAGGTCGATGGAAGAATAAATGGGTATATAAGTGTCTAAATGGATGATTTGTTTTTGAAAAATTGATTGTGTAACTGACTGATTAAGTGTATCATAGTGAATACATGGCTTAGTGAGTAATGTTTAAATATGTAAATATCTGTATCAGTCTCTCACTTTGTGCATAAGTGGCTGCATGGGTTGGTGAGTAGCTACATGGGTGTCTATATAGGTTATTAGTTGGTTTTTTGAGTATCAGTCTGAGTGTCTACATGGTTCGGTGGGGGTATTACGCAGTGCATAGTTGCATGAATGAGTGACTCACTGTTTGTATGTGTTGAAGACAGCATGTGTGCAGGACTGTATGGGTGGATGAGTGTGTGTATGGGTGTGTTAGTGAGTGAATGACTGTCTCAATAGTGTCTTTATGAGTAACTACATATGTTTTAAACTAGTAAATGTGACTATTGGTGTATATAAGTGAGTATATGTGAGAGTGAGAGATTGAAAGAGTTCCTGTATGAATAAGTATGTGTTTCTATAAGTGATTGTTTAAAAGACTAAGTATGTGTAAGTTTCCGTAGAAGTAAGTGTGGTGGTGTGTGTATAACTGTATATGCAAGTAAATGTATGTTTGATTCTTTATTAGCATGAGTTACTATGTGTGTGAGTAACTCTATGGATGAGTGGCATTGTGTAACAGGATGTATAGGTGTATGAGTACATATGATGAGTGAGTACATGTATGAGTGACTGTATAGGACTGTTGGTGAATGAGTGGATGTGTATGTGGATCTTAGAATTACTGAAGAGGTTGTTGTAACTGGTATTGGTATGTCCATTGTTTTGAAAATTGTAGTCTCTATTTTTGAATGTGTGTATCAAAGGTTATATTAGGGCGAGAGGAGGTCTGCCACTCTATCACAAGGATGACATCATCAGTGATGTCATCAGTGATGTCATTTGAGATGTCATCAGTGATGTCATGAGTGATGTCACTGACCATGTCATGAGTGATGTAATATGTGATGTCATCAGCAGTGCATTGCGGGCGCGCCAGTTATAGTTAGCTGAACTAACTATAACGGGGGAATTTCAATGGTTTTGTACAAGTGAAAAGTCCAGCTAACTATAACACCCCTGAAACCTATGGTTTTTTCAGTGAATTTCTGAGATTTTTTAAATGCTAATTCCTAACTATAACGTGCCTGAAACCTATGGTTTTTTCTGTGAATTTCAAAGGTTTTTTAAATGCTAATTTCTAACTATGCCTACAGAGATAGGACATGTGAAGAAAGAAGAAAAAATGCACAGAAAGAAAAAAAAGAAGTGCATAAAGAAGCAACAGAAGTCCTCAAAGACGAAGAAAAGTGCAGGAAGAAGGATAACGTGCAGAAAGAACAAAAAGAAGAGCAGAAAGAAGCCTTGTTGCAAAATCATCCTGTACCCTCAACTTTTTCAGACGGATACTGGTGGTAACTGAGTCTGACTAACCAGTCCTAGAGCCAGTGCTATGTTAAAAGACACTTAGAATACAGTGAAAACACCTACATACACTAGGGAACATTATGCGTTGGGGTCCCCCTGTGATTAGCATGACCTCCTCTGTAAGCCCCTAGTATATAATAGGGCAGGGGGATTAAAACTACCTCTTAAAACAGGCCACAGGGCGTTTTTGCACACGTTAACTCAGGCCCCGTCCCCTCCCTTCACCACTGTGTAAACACGCCCTGTGTCCGTTTTTAGTTGGGAGATTAAGTTCATTTGGATCCTGAGGGTCCCTAGGGTCCAACTAGCCCACTAGGTACCTCCAGTAAGTGCCACAGAGCTGCGTTGCAGAGAGGTGTAAAAAGTGGCACGGCCTGGACCACCTCTCTGCAATGCAGCTCAGTGGCGCTTACTGGAAGCATTTGGTGGGCTAGTTAGCCCCCAGGGGCCCTCAGTATTGAATGGAAATTATATCCCCAATTTAAAACGTGCCATAGTGCGTGTTTGCACACGTCACCTCAGGCCCCGTCCCCTCCCTTCACCACTGTGTAAACGCGCCCTGTGGCTGTTCTAAGTTGAGAGATTAAGTCCCCTTGAATCCTAAGGGTCCCTAGGGTCAAACTAGACCACTAGGTACCTCCAGTAAGCGCCACAGAGCTGCGTTGCAGAGAGGTGTAAAAATGGGCTTGGCCTCAGAACACCTGTCTGCAGCGCAGCTCCCTGGCGCATACTGGAGATGCCTGTTGGGCTAGTTGGCCCTCAGGGACCCTCAGTATTGAAGAGGAATTAATTCCCCAACTTACAACTCGCCAGGGGGCGCGTTTGCAGAGTGCTGCAAGGAGGGGGCGTCGCCTCCGGCACGATGCCAGTCTTTTATTTATTTTAATTTTTTAAGAAGGGGGGCTGTGTCGTTCCCCTTCTTATTCTAATTTATTGGCCCTGATGACCCCATCCCCCAGGGCCTGTCTCCTAATTATATTTTGTTGACCCCAATCCCCAGGGCCGGCCACTGTTTTTTATTATTTTAAAAAAATATATATTCCCCCCCCTCCCCCCCTGATCATCTTCATTGACCACCTGAGGATGGATTATGTATCGTGTGGTCCCCCGGCTGTGGTTAGACGCCCCTTTTTCGATGGTTTCCGCCTTGTTTTTTGTTCTATTTTATTTTTGTTGTTTATATTTATAAAACTCATGTATCCTGATAATCTCTGAGGTGCATTCAGTATTTTGTTAATTCGGCTGAGCCCCAAGGGGCCTGTCGCTGCCTTGATGTCATTGAACATGTATAACATTAGCGGCCGGCCCTGGTGGTTGTAGGCCCATGTTTGTATTGAGGTTTTTATGTACAATAAAGGTTTTTAAAAAAATATATATATATATATTTATAGACACACCTAGGACATGCTGGACAAACCGCACGTACCTATCACCATGACGATTTGCGTGATATTCATTAAAAGGCGACTATGCATACAATGAATCCACGTGGAATGTATTTACACCACTAGTGAAGCTCTGACATGTCTGATGCCCTACCGTGCCTAATCCCGGTAGACACCCTTGTCGTTTATGTATACAAACATGGGTAGCTATTGACGGGCACATTTAATACACATGCACACCAAGCCATTCAAAGGGGATTCGACAAAAATTCGACCAAAACTATGCAAGAAACCCCCCTCACGATTAATAAAACACACATCCTGTGGCAAGGGTGGGGAACTTTTTTGAGTTGCATGAAAATCAAAAGCGCCCCCCCCCAAAGCCAGCAAACCCTTGGTTCTCACAGGACTGTAGGGAAAAGAGACAGATCCTTTTTCGAGCTATAAAATCTAAGGAACAGTCATCCATAGTCAATGCCTGGAAAACTTATTATAAAGCCATGAGGAAGGCGAAGCGTTTGTGGGACGAAACCCACTGGCAGGATTTAAAGGCCGCAGCCCTATTGAAAGACTCAACCCCTTTTTGGAGTCTTATCAACAACAGCGCCAGGGGAGGGGCCGATCCAATCCCGAATCACATTACGGGAAGCCAATGGCATCTACACTTCTCTGATCTTTATTGGCTCTAGAGGAGCAGACCCCGGTATTAGAGTATTTGGTACCCTCGGAGATAGAGGCCCAGTTTAGGCTAACAGAGGTCCTCTCTGCGATCAATATGATCGCTCCGGGAAAGGCAGCTGGACCCGACAGACTCCCTGGCGACCTTTTGCTCCATGAAAAAGACCTTTGGGCAGAATTCATCCTTCGGACTTTAAACAACCTAGCTTCAGGATACCCAGTTCCGGACTCGTGGAAGGGGGCGGAGGTGGTGGCTATCTATAAGAAAGGGGACAGGGAGGACCCTGCCAACTACAGACCGATTAGTCTAATCGATGTAATACAAAAAGTGGTTGGCAGAGTCCTCCTGACCAGGATTAAGGCCTGGATAGATGAGGAGGGCATTTTGAGTCACTATCAAGCAGGATTTAGGGAAGGAGTTGGTACTATTGACCAGGTCTTCAGATTCTGTACTATATACTGGAAATCTGTTACTATTGAAAAAGGCAGCCTGTATTTGGTGTTTATTGATTTAAAAACAGCCTTCGACCTGGTCCCACGATCACAGCTGTGGCAGGTACTGTGCGATCTGGGCATCCCTCCCCTAATCCTAGACCTCCTCAAACGCCTCCATGAAGGCAATTTTGCCAAAGTCAGGTGGGGACACCAGGGCCAGCTCACAGAGAGGATAGATGTCGAGAAAGGGGTGCGCCAGGGTTGTGTTTTAGCCCCGACCCTATTCTCTCTTTTTATAAATGGGGTGGCAGACCATTTGAGAGATGACATGGCCGATGCCCCAACCCTGTGCGGGGAAAAAACACCCACCCTGCTCTTCGCTGACGACACTTTGTTGATATCAAAAAGCCCTTTGGGCTTACAAAGATTGTTGTCCCGTTTCTCCCAGTTTTGTGACATCAGGGGCTTGAAAATAAATACAACAAAAACCAAGCTGATGACGCTATCACCCTCAAAAAACTTTAGGAATAACATCAAGCTAAATGACACCACACTGGAGCTAGTGGAGGCTTTTGATTATCTTGGAGTGAGGGTCAACAACAAGCTCAAATGGGCCCCCCATTTGTCAAAAATGCTTCTTGTCCATAAAAGAGTCTCAGGGGCAATAGCGAAACTTCAGAGGCTCTCTTATAGTAGGCCAATAGCTGCGGCAGTCAAGGTCTACGAGGGGAAGTCCATGTCAGCGGCCCTCTACGGGGCAGAACTGTGGGGTTTTGAAAATCTAACAGAGTTGCTTAAATCTGAGAATAAGTTCTTTAGAGACTTAGTCTCGCTTCCTCTGTCTACCCCGCTAGTTCCGCTCCGCAGCGATCTCGGTAGACATAACATCAGCAATGTGGCTAGGCTACTCCCTATATTATATTGGACAAGGCTCAGAAGGTCCCCCGAACTTCATCATTACGCTTCTGCTCTGGACGAGTTTACTTGGAGCAGAGCACAAGATCCCCTGGGTATCGAATCTGAAAAAACAGTTGCAGAAGATAGGCCTGGAAGAGGCTTGGGAGAGTCAGCTCCCTCCTCCCAAATCAACGATAAAAAAGATCTATTGGGAATGGGTCACGATTGACATCCTAAGAAACCAGAGGGGTGTTCTAACTGTGAACTTTTTGGATGTGAAACCTGCCCCCAGTATGGAATCATTTATGGATTTGATTGAATCTCCTGGAGACAGGTCACTATATCTTAAAAATGAGAGATTAAATGAGAGATGGTACCCTTCCACTTCACGAGTTCCAATCTAGCTGGAGTAAGGCAATCGCGAGCCCAAAAGGTTGCCCAGGCTGTGCCTCCCCCATAGAGACCATTGGCCATTTTATGTTTGCCTGCCAGGCATACAGGCAACCAAGATTAAGATGGCTGAAACCGGTTTGTAACAACCTAGGCACTAGGTCTTCTAGGGTGGCGTTGCGAATCCTGACCTACGAAACATCAGTACCCAGTGTTATCTGTGGGACTGCTAAATATCTGGGCTGGGCATGGAGGATAAGACGCAAGCTCTTTAAAGATGTACCAATCATAAGCTAACCATCTATCCCCTTGACCCTGTACGAATACTACTGTTTATTAAATCATGTAACGGGGGAGTGTGTAAATTCTGGATGTATATAGATATTGCTTTTTTACTCTTTTTAATTGTATATATGTAGTGGGTTTTAAACAGTTTCATATGTACTGTATTATACTCTTATGATATTGTTTTTATATCGAATAAAGTGACTACAACAAAACACACATCCACTGCCGGATGTGTAATACTTTTTATTGTACTCTCTGGAAAGGGGACGAACATCACTTGAGAGTCACAGCGCGCTCCTGGCAGAGCCCAATGCTGTGTTACACCCACCATTGCCTGCTGAGTGCCTCACACCTCTGTGTTGTATTCCACTAGCTAGTGCATATGCTATGACACTATCTAGCCCATGTGCACTGTAACACCACCCCGTGAATATGTCATGCCACACTTGTCTTCGCACAGGTTATATTGCCTCATCTAACGTGACTTCCTCGATGCCTATGTTATAACGCACAGTGCTATGCCATACATATTACAATCTGGGATCCATATCTTTGTCACAGTGCATATGCAATGTTACACTCCCCAGCACATATTTTATATTACAACTTTAGAGACTAGTTAGGTTACACAACACTGCCCTTTGCATATTACACTCCAAGGCGCATATCGCATAGCACGCGCTAGTGCCTGTGCTATCTCGCGCTCTCCAATGAATCTGTCATTGCGCACAATGTATTGCATATTATATTTCACGCCCGGTTCATCTTATATCACACTTTTTGGTACATAGTTTATACCATACACTATATCTAGTTTTCATTTTCAATCGTGCTCTCAGGACTATGTTCTATATAACACTGTGTTCACCACCCTTTTCACGGGCATTACATTTTGCGATAGGGGGTGGAGGGTCAGGGGGTGTTTCTGCCAAGTGAGCCCGGAGTCACAGTCACAAACGTCCTCTTCTTCCTGAATAAAAGTGAGATTATGCTGCATACTTGTTCATATTTTAAGTAGTTCGCACAGACACACATTTTAAAAACAATAAAGTTCCTAATACCCGCCTTCTCTGAACAGTTAGCTTGCTGCCCCATCCCCCTCCTCCCTATCCTCTGTTGTGTGAATCCATGGACTAGCCTCCTCCCTCCTGCCATGCATGGTCTGATGTGCTGCCACTGCCCTCAATTTAGTATGATGTACCAGTCCACTCCTCCTGCCCTCCATTGCCCAATTCTATGTCCCATCATTGACCTCCTGCTTAAACTCTGTGCTTAGCTTGCTGCCCCTATTCTCCTTCCCCCTGCCCTCCGATGTCTTTGTGCATGCCCCTGCTCCATCCTTTTTGACCACCATGTTCCATGGACCTGCCACTCCTATCTACTCTGAGTGTTCTGTTGAGCTGCCACTCCCCTCCCACCTGCCTATCATTGTCAGATGACTGTAACCTGTCCCTGCCACCTCCACCCTGCCTGTCCACATGCCATGCCCCTATCCTCTTCCTCCTGTCCACATGGTCCATTGTACTGCCACATCCTTCTGCCCTCCCTGGTCTGTTGTGCTGCAACTGCTCCTCCTGCCTGCCCCGTGCGGTCTGTTGTGAGGCCCCTTCCCCTGAACTTTCTTGTCTGTGCACAGGTCCTGACCCTCCCTTCTATCCTCCATCGTCCTTTGTGCATGCCCCTGCACCCTCCTTCTTGCCCATCATAGCCACTGTGCTGCCACTAACCCTCCCACTTGCCATGCATGGTCTTCTGTGCTGCCATGGCCCCTCCCACCTTCCCTGTGCGGTCAGTTAGCTGCCCCTGACCCCCTCCCACCTTCCCTCCATTGGCTGTGTGTATGCCATCACAGTCTCACTGTTGCTCTTCATGGTGTGTCTTGCTTCTAGTGCCCATCCTGCCTGACCTCCATGGCTATCTTGCTGCTCCTGCCCTGCCCCCTTGCCCCCAGCCCTCTGTTTACATGTGCAGACCCCTACTCCCTCCCTCCTGGCTTGTCTTTTCCATTGTAATGCCCCTGATCCGTCCCTCCTGCCCTTTATGGTCTGTTATGCTGCAGCTTTCTCTCCTGTCTGTCCATTATGGACAGCTAGCTACCATTGCCTCTTGCCCCTCTGTTCTCTGTTGTCCATGTGCATGGTCCTGTCCCCTCCCTCTTGCTTTCTATGGATTGTTGTGCTGCACTCCCGTCCCGCATGCCCTGTGTGGTGTATTGTGCTGCTGCAAACCCTGATGCCTGCCCTGCAGGGTCAGTTTGGTGCACCTCTCCATGTCCCTCCTGTCCTCTGTTATCCAAGTCCATGTCCCTACCCCATTTCCTTCCATGATCCAATGTACCATACTTGCGAACATTTTGAACTTGGTAAGAGGGAGATTTTGAAAAAAAGCTGGGGTATTGATTATCCCCTTTGAGTTACATTGAAAAAGAGGAGATTGTAGACAGGAGACAGATCAAATAAAGCCCATTTGAGCTTAAAAACATTGGACGTTTCCTGGCTGAATCGGGTCTGTTGGCATGTATGGTTGTACTACCATTGCCTCTTCCTTCTGCCCACAATGGTCTATTACATTGCCACAGCCTCTCTTGCAAGTCCTGTATTGTTGGTTTGT
The DNA here is from genome assembly GCF_964204655.1 of Triturus cristatus. Lineage (NCBI taxonomy): Eukaryota > Metazoa > Chordata > Amphibia > Caudata > Salamandridae > Triturus > Triturus cristatus. Next base: position 802,148,268 of record NC_140591.1, read on the forward strand.
TGCCCCTGCCCCCCTTTCCATTGCCCTCCATAGTCTGTTGTGCTGCCACGGCCCTTCCTGCCTGCTCAGTGTGGTTAAATTGTTGCCTTTGCACCCTCCTACCTGCCTTCAATTTTCAGAGTACGTGCCCCTGGCCTCTGCCTCTCAACAGTATCCTAATGAACAACTAGATTGCTAACATTCTATATTTATTACAAAAGTGTGGAACGCCTGACGTCATCTTGATGTAATCAAAACTGTAATACCTAGAGCATTTCCTTTAGAAATTACATATATGAGAGGGTCTTATTGGCATCAAAATTATGGTTAGTGCTCTAAAAGACTAAAATAAGGACATATTTTCTGAGTTTTCAAATAGCGACAAAGCACTTTTAAATTATTTGTTATCTTTATGTTTTTTTATCCAGTTGACCACTTGATTAAATGTTGCACTTAGGGGAGAGGATGTGGTGTTACTTCCAGAACTGCAGACTTTGCAACTGGGGACCAGGTTGGAGTTTCTGCTTCAGCTCGACATTCTGTGATTCTGGTCAAATCACTTAGTTTCCCCATGTCTACAACCAAAATGAATTTGTTCTTGTGTGATGTAACCAATGCTCATGTAAAGCACTCCAATACCTGACAAGTCTGCACTATATAACACTGCAAAAACACAAAATAATAAGTGTTTTGCACACTTCTGTCATTGGGCTATATTTGGGCTACATCTGGGTGATTTTGGGCTACATTTGGGCTCTTTTGTCTCCGGTGGCCATTTTGGGAGATTTATTTGTTATGAAGTTTCCTAATTTCCTCATGTACTGCAGTCTCCTCAGTAGGAAATGCTTTCAGTTTTTTACTTTGATTCCATCATGAAGGTATTCAGATATGTCACACATTTGCCATAAATTCTGAATGTTAGCACTCTTGTTGCTCATTAGATCACTGTAGTAAAACTGTAAAACTACTGTTCACCATGGAAGTCTGCTCCTGGTATTAAAAGTGCATGTTTCAGTCTGCATGTCAGAATTTTTTAATGAAATAGAAGAGGATTTGAGAAGTCACTCAAAATGTGCCCTCATTTTCTTTCTTCAGCATTAATCATAATTTCTATGGCAAAATGAACCCCCTCATTGTGTTCCTTTTTAAATTAAATGTTTTAAGTGTTACCAGTTTATTCCAATCAAGATGGCTTCAGGTGTGCCATACTTTTGTCATAAGTAAGACAGGAAGCGCTCTAGTTGTTCTTTAGAACACTCTGGGAAGCTGCAGTAGAACACAAAGGAATCAACTGACAGTCTTTGCCCTTGTTGGATGTACATGTTTTACTGAGAATGTCAGACTTCATTCTCACATGACTGAGAAAGATAATGTGAATTTACAGAAAATATGCTCTCTGGTTAGCTTATAGATCACCTTCCAAACCTCTGTGGGAAAAGCATGAGAAAATATTTTTCTCTCAAACATGATTCATGATATCCCAGCAGAAGGCTTTTTCACATGGTAAAATCACCTTAGAGCACACCAGAATTCCTAAGATGAGTATCATACCATCAACAAATGATTTATAATGTAACTAAAGTCTTAAAACCTTCTATTAACTGCAATGCTTTTTAATGAGGTGCTATCATGTATATTGGTCAGACACTTCTTGGATGAAGTGCTGACAGCCAATCAAATCTCACGATGAGATGTGTGGTTAGGCTCCGCCCAGATATATATGTGATTTTGATTTTCTCAGGAACTACTGAACAGATTGACACCATTTAAGCAAAAGGCACAAGTATGAACTGAGGACTACCTCTTTGCCAAATTTGGTGTAATTCCATTCAGCAGTTCGGGCTGTAGCTGCGGCTAAAGGTCCTATGGGAAATTGCATGGGAAAAACACGTTTTGGGACCCCCCTTTTTTCTCGGCCCCGCTACACGAATCATCCCGAGACTTTCAGGATAGGAGCGGACCGGAGCTGGCCAAACGTTTTGAAAATTTCGTGAAGATTCGTCAATCGGCACGAAAGTTATTGGGAATAGAATGTTGCGGATTTCCTATGGAAAACAGGTCCTACCTATAAATACCTACTGGCGACCGCCAGTAGGTAAGATATATATATATATATATATATATATTCACTGAAAAAAACATAGGTTTCACACACGTTATAGTTAGGAATTAGTATTTAAAAAACCTTGGAAATTCACTGAAAAAACCATAGGTTTCACACATGTTATAGTTAGCTGGACATTTCACTCATACAAAACCATTGAAATTCCCCCGTTATAGTTAGTTCAGCTAACTATAACTCGCGCGCCCGCAATCCTCTGCTGATGATGTCACATATTACATCACTCATGACATGGTCAGTGACATCACTCATGATATCACTGATGACATCTCAAATGACATCACTGATGACATCACTGATGACGTCATCCTTTGAGTATGTGTTTCTGAACAGTTTTAATATGTTTAATATATATAGGGAAAGGCCTGTTGAAGAATAAGTGGGTGTACAAGTGTGTAAATGGATGATTTTCTGTGGTGCGTAACTGACTCTATAAGTGAGTCATTAAATGTATCTTACTGCAGACTAGTGACTAAACTGTGTGAATGTCTGTATGTGTCTGTATGTTGGTGTATAAGTGGCTGCATGGTTTTGTGAATAGCTATATGAGTGTCTATATGAGTTATTGATTGCTTGTCTGAGTATCTGTATGGGTTCCTGAGTGTTTGTGTGGGTAGGGTGTGTGTTACTCTGTGACTAGATGTGTGAGTGGGTGATTCAGTGGGTGCATGGTTTTAAGAGTGCATCTGTTATGAACTGTATGGTTGAGTGAGTGTATGTATGGGTGTGTTAGGGATTGAATGTATATCTCAGTGGTACATTTGTGACTAACTACTTATGTGAAAGGCAGTAGATATGCGTGTAAGAGTATAAAAGTGGGTAGATGTGAGAGTGTGTGATTGTGAGAGTGACTGTATGGATGAGTGTGTGCTTGTATCAATGATTCTATAAGAGCGTAAGAATGTGGTACTATTTTTATTAGTAAGTGAACTTGAGTGTGTATAACCGCATAGGTGAGTAAATGGGAGTGTGATTATTTGCATGACTGACTAGGTGTGAGAGTACCTCTATGGATGATTGGTGGTGTGTGAGTGTCTATATAGGTGTATAAATGCATATGATAGTCTTGTATGGAGAGACTGTAAGTATGAGCGACCGCCAGTAGATAATATATATATATTATCTACTGGCGGTCGCCAGTAGATAGTTATAGTTAGGACTGTGTTTCCATAGGAAATCTGAAAATTCTATTTTGAATAACTTTGGCGCCGGTTGACGAATCCTCGCGAAATTTTCAAAACTAATGGGGCGCTCCGCTCAGCTCCTACCCTGAAAGTCTCGGGGGGATTCGTCAAGCGGGGGCCGAGAAAAAAGGGGGGCCCCAAAACACGTTTTCCCCATGCATTTTCCCATAGGACCTTTAGTCAAAGGTACAGCCCGAACGGCTGAACAGAATTACTTGAAATTTGGCAAAGAGGTAGTCCTCAGGTCAGGCATGTGCCTTTTGCATATATGAAGTCAATCTGTTCAGTAGTTCCTGAGAAAATTGCAGTTAAAAGCACATAAATATCTATAGCCGCGCACCGTCCACGCACCGTATGCGCACGGTGCGCGCACCCTAACGTGCGCGGGCGTAATTCTGATTGGTGGATTCATGACAGTCAACATTCGAATCGGTCGAAATCAGGAAGTGTCGGCCTCCATTTTGTGTGTTGTGTGTGTGACAGGGAAAAAGAAAGGTGGAGAACGTGAAAAGGGGGCAGGGTAGAGAGTTCCTGACCCCCTAGCCTTTGTCAGGGGGTCCCTGAAGGACCCCGAAGGGTGAAAAAAACATTTTTTTTTCTTCCAAAAATCGCGGGCTGCGCGCACGGTTGAGTTTTAGAGGCAGAAGAGTGCTAAAAACACAAGTGGAGAACGTGAAAAGGGGGCAGGGTAGAGAGTCCCTGACCCTCTAGGCCTTCTCAGGGAGACCATGAAAGACCCCTTAGGTCACAAAAAAAAAATAATAAAAAAAAAATATTGCAGGGTGCACGCACGGTGCGCGTACGGTGCGCGCACGGCGGCAAGAAAAACATTAAAAAAATAGAATTAAAAATCAAGTTTAAGTGTTTAGATGTTGGTTGGCTCTAAAAAGAGCCGTTGTGTTCATGGAGTGTTTTTTTGTACCTACAAGTAAGTACCGATGCAGAGTCTAAAGTTCAAGAGGAAGACTCTGTTGCCTTCATCTGTGAAATGAACACCGTCTCCTCTATAAATGCCTTGCATGTTGTAACACAAGTTGTTGTGGTATATAGAACCCATACCATAGTCTCTGAGGAAAGCAGAAACAGACTTATTGACGTGCTTTCTTGCTTTGTCAATCTGCGGACAATATTGGTTGGACCAGTTCCACTTTTGCCTTTGGCATATATTAGAATATACAAAGGTAGTTTGTGGAAAAAGTGACATCAATTGCACAAAAGTGTCCTTAACAAGCATTTCCAGACCTACCCCAGTCAAAGTGCCTAGGTCATTTCCACCACAGTGCACAATTATAAGGTTAGGTTGTGGGAGATGTAGAAAGGATTTCACCAAAGGCAATAATTGGTGCCACTTTAACCCTCTCTGACCAATCCATTTAATGTCTAAATTTGGCAAAGCAAGGTCTTTCAAAATACCTCTTTTTTCTGCATACTTTTCACTCCAGAAGACGTAGCTATGACCTACAATCCACACTGTGGACATCTTTCAAGGAGATCTGGATGCACTCAGAAGGTATCTTTCAGTAGAATGGCAATATGAAAAGAAAGATAGTTGTAAAATGGAGGCTTACATACTTTTTTTTAAATAAAAAGAGCTCATTGGCTGTTTCAGACCATTCTACACTAAAAACGAGGCTGTATGTTTACATTTTTAAAAGCATGTTTTGTATTGGTTCAGAAAAATGTGTTCCCACAGAAGATTACTTTGGATATGCTGTTAGGTTTGAAAAGTCAAGCACTCTTGCTCTTTGGATTAGAAACATTGTGTGCTGAACTTCTGACCTCTCTGCTCACACCTGTGTTCCATGACCTGTTGCTATGGTAGGAGGCAGAAGTCATGTTGGGCGTAGGGATCATTTGGAAAGGGTTGAAATTTGCAACCAATAGAAATGTGTGTTTCCATTTGAAAAAATGTGGGAAGCACTGTGATTTGAAGTTAACATGTATATGTGTGAAAAAAGAGAGGGAAACATTGCCATTTACTGGTTCTGCTGAGAGGTGTACAGTTCAGAGATTCTGGCTCTGATAATCTGCTGTGTGAGTGCCACATTTCTTTCTCAACTAATACTTTTAAAGGTGAGTTATGAATTTGAGAGGGGATGTATGTGGTGCATTTTGATATAAAAAATATAAATGAGATTCTTGTTTTAAAGTTGTGTTTTACATTTTATGTTTTGGAAGATATTTAACTGCCTTGAACTTGTCAGATATTATGGAGTATGTCTTCACCATAAGTAAAGGTGTACTGGTATCACCCAGGAAAATTGTTTTCTGCCTAGAATCACACCATGAGTCTGTGTGTACAAAGGAATTGTTGTCAGAGATTTAATTCGTGGTGGTCTGGTTCTATAAGACTTGCATTCGTAGGAAAGGGGCAGCTTGTTTTGTTGAAGTGTGATGGCTAGCATTCAGCACAAATCAATATTTCACAAATGAGAGGGAAATGCTAACACATTTGAAAACAACAGGGTAGATTTTCCTTCCACTCTTGCAATGAGTGAGGTAGTTCCTATGTGTTACAAACTGCAATTAAAACTTATCACACATGTATTCTTACATACATCTCTGCAGTCTTCATGCAGTTGTGCAAGCGTCCATGCAGATCTCTCTTGCACCTGACAATACACAGTCTCCAGAAGCACGCTCTTATCACACAGGCAGTAGCTTCTCCTGCACTCCCATGCTAAGTATTCAGCACTGTGTGGTATTTCAGATAGTAGTGTGTAACGCTACCACATTCAACATCACTAAGGCTCATTTCCTTTGCTCTAGTGTAATCACTCACCCAGGTTCCACATGCTCATGCTCTCAAGTAGCTGTTAGGACATGTGCTCTTTTCTGCCTCTCTAAACTATAAGGAAAATGTGTCAGGCTGTTACAGTAATTATCACTTGCAAAACCACAGTGGTAAATGTGCTTTGAAATTGCCAATCAAAAATCGTTTTCTGCCTAGAATCACACCATGAGTCTGTGTGCACACAGGAATTGTTGTCAGAGATTTAATTTGTGTTGGTCAGGTTCTGTAAGACTTGCATTCGCAGGAAAGGGGCAGCTTGTTTTCTTGAACTGTGATGGCTAGCATTCAGCACAAATCAATATCTCACAAAAGAGAGGCAAATGCTAACACATTTGAAAACAACAAGGTAGATTTTTCTTACACTCCTGCAATGGGTGAGGTAGATCCTACATGTTCAAAACTCTAATTAACCCTTACCCCACATGTACTCTTACATACATCTGTGCACTCTTCATGCAGTTCTGCAAGTGTCCATGCTGATCTCTCTTGCACCTGACAATACACAGTCTCCAGAAACATACATTTAGCACACCGGCAGTAGCTTCTCCTGCACTCCCATGCTAAGTATATAGCACTGTGTGGTATTTCAGATAGTAGTGTGTAACGCTACCACATTCAACATCACCAAGGCTCATTTCTTTTGCTCTAGTCTAATCACTCACTCAGGTTCCACATGCTCATTCTCTAAAGTAGCTGTTAGGACATGTGCTCTTTTCTGTCTCTGTAAACAATAAGGAAAATGTGTCAGGCTGTTACAGTAATTATCACTTGCAAAACCACAGTTGTAAATGTGCTTTGAAATTGTCAATGAAAAATCGTTTTCTGCCTAGAATCACACCATGAGTCTGTGTTCACACAGGAATTGTTGTCAGAGATTTAATTTGTGTTGGTCTGGTTCTGTAAGACTTGCATTCACAGGAAAGGGGCAGCTTGTTTTCTTGAACTGTGATGGCTAGCATTCAGCACAAATCAATATTTCACAAATGAGAGGCAAATGCTAACACATTTGAAAACAACAGGGTAGATTTTCCTTCCACTCCTGCAATGGGTGAGGTAGTTCCTACGTGTTACAAACTCAAATTAAAACTTACCACACATGTACTCTTACATACATCTCTGCAGTCTTCATGCAGTTGTGCAAGCGTCCATGCAGATCTCTCTTGCACCTGACAATACACAGTCTCCAGAAGCACGCTCTTAGCACACAGGCAGTTGCTTCTCCTGCACTCCCATGCTAAGTATTCAGCACTGTGTGGTATTTCAGATAGTAGTGTGTAACGCTACCACATTCAACATCACCAAGGCTCATTTCCTTTGCTCTAGTCTAATCACTCACCCAGGTTCCACATGCTCATGCTCTCAAGTAGCTGTTAGGATATGTGCTCCTTTCTGCCTCTCTAAACTATAAGGTAAATGTGTCAGGCTGTAACAGTAATTATCACTTGCAAAATCGCAGCGGTAAATGTGCTTTGAAATTGCCAATCAAAAATCGTTTTCTGCCTAGAATCACACCATGAGTCTGTGTGCACACAGGAATTGATGTCAGAGATTTAATTTGTGTTGGTCTGGTTCTGTAAGACTTGCATTCGTAGGAAAGGGGCAGCTTGTTTTCTTGAACTGTGATGGCTAGCATTCAGCACAAATCAATATCTCACAAATGAGAGGCAAATGCTAACACATTTGAAATCAACAGGGTAGATTTTCCTTCCACTCCTGCCATGGGTGAGGTAGATCCTACATGTTCAAAACTCCAATTAACCCTTACCCCATATGTACTCTTACATACATCTGTGCAGTCTTCATGCAGTTCTGCAAGTGTCCATGCACATATCTCTAGCACCTGACAATACACAGTCTCCAGAAAAATACTTTTAGCACACAGGCAGTAGCTTCTCCTGCACTCCCATGCTAAGTATACAGCACTGTGTGGTATTTCAGATAGTAGTGTGTAACGCTACCACATTCAACATCACCAAGGCTCATTTCTTTTGCTCTAGTCTAATCACTCACCCAGGTTCCACATGCTCATGCTCTAAAGTAGCTGTTAGGACATGTGCTCTTTTCTGTCTCTCTAAACAATAAGGAAAATGTGTCAGGCTGTTACAGTAATTATCACTTGCAAAACCAGTGGTAAATGTGCTTTGAAATTGCCAATCAAAAATTGTGTTATGCCTAGAATCACACCATGAGTCTGTTTGCACACAGGAATTGTTGTCAGAGATTTAATTCGTGTTGGTCTGGTTCTGTAAGACTTGCATTCACAGGAAAGGGGCAGCTTGTTTTCTTGAGCTGTGATGGCTAGCATTCAGCACAAATCAATATCTCACAAATGAGAGGCAAATGCTAACACATTTGAAAACAACAGGGTAGATTTTCCTTACACTCCTGCAATGCGTGAGGTAGATCCTACGCGTTCAAAACTCCAATTAACCCTCAGCCCACATGTACTCTTACATACATCTGTGCAGTCTTCATGCAGTTCTGCAAGCGTCCATGCAGATCTCTCTTGCACCTGACAATACACAGTCTCCAGAAACACACTCTTAGCACACAGGCAAATGCTTCTCCTGCAGTCCCATGCTTACTATTCAGCACTGTATGGTATTTTAGATAGTAGTGTGTAACGCTACCACATTCAACGTCACCAAGGCTCATTTCCTTTGCTGTAGTCTAATCACTCACCCAGGTTCCACATGCTCATGCTCTCAACTAGCTGTTAGGACATGTGCTCTTTTCTGCCTCTCTAAACTATAAGGAAAATATGTCAGGCTGTTACAGTAATTATCACTTGCAAAACTACAGTAGTAAATGTGCTTCGAAATTGCCAATCAAATATTGTTTTCTGCCTAGAATCACACCATGAGTCTGTGTGCACACAGGAATTGTTGTCAGAGATTTAATTTGTGTAGCTTTTATTGTGTAAGACTTGCAGTCGTAGGAAAGGGATAGCTCATATGATAGGTTTTGAAAAGCTCATAAAAAATATAGTAATATATATAAATTACATAAAGGCAGGTATTGCTGAACAAGACTGAAATAAATTAAAGATGCCTATAAAATCAAGAAAGAGAAAAGAACAGCAACAACATCTATATTTGAAGACAACTGGACAACAAAAATTAGTTGAAGAACCTCAGGTTGGAAAAAAGAAAAAGCCTTCTGGTAAGCAGACTAAGGATTTTTTTTAAAATATCCTCAAGGAAAGAAAAAATGTAAAAAATATATCCACTGGAAATAGTGTTTCAAGTAGAAAGCAACAAGACAATCGACAGAATATAATAAATGCTAATGTACAATCAGAAGTAAGAAAGAATGACTTAAAAAGAAAAATAGATTTTAAAAACATTCGTAGAAAAATGTTTCAGAGAAGAGTGATGTTCAATTTGCTAAAGGATGTGAAAAAATATAGGAAGAAAGCCAAATTTTATAAGAAAAAGAAACATATTGAATCAATTGTTGCAAAGGCTTTGGAATTAAAAAGAAAACTATTCATTTTAATTTTGAACAGGATCCGTACATTAGATAAATTAGTGAATGTAATGAAGTCAAAAAGAAAAAGAGAAGTGAAAAAAAAATAACTTTTGTAAAGTGTTCTTAGGAGAATGGAAGCATAGTTCAAGTACTGAACCATTTTTTAATGAAGAGAGTTATCTTCAAAGTAATAGTTTGCTGCATGCAGTTGACACCAGTGGTCGAGCATATGAAGTTAAGGATGGTTGTGTAATGGAAAATGAGAAAATGGTTCCAAGAAATGAGGAAGAAGTGTTAGCTGATGAGGTTATGGGGAGACGTCCTAAAGCTCCAGTGTACACTTGGAATTGTAGTAGTATTTGTACTGTACGACAGGAACTATTGATAAATTTCATGACTTTCTAAGAGAATATAGTAAAAAAAAGTGTTAAACAGAAGATTAAGGTGCTTCAAAGACTAGATCCATGCAGAGTGAGAGAGTATACTGGTTTGCAAGGACATTCTCGAGCTTGTCTTTCTAGGAAAGTTTGTCAAAGTGTTTTTCACCATTTTAGGCAGTTCATCATACTGAAATGAGAAAGTTTGTGAGAAGATTGTATTTTGCTAAAAGTCCAGCACTAAAGTTACATGAGTTGAATAGTGCTCTGTTCCGTGGATCTGTAACAGATGTGAAGAAGGTTTGTGAGGATATTGAGTTTTGTTACTTTGGTCCAGAGCAAGAAAGTGCAGGAAATGACACAGTTATTGAATAAAATGTGGAAGAGTATGTAGAACCCAGTAAAACATTTGAAGATCAAATGACAAAATTTACTATCATCTCTAATGAAAGACCAAATATTACTTGATTTGTTGCCGGAGAAGCCATTATAAAACTCAAACAAGGAATGTTGATCTCTATAAAAAAAGTGAAAAAGAAAATAATTATGAGTGGAAGGATTTTGCTACATATTTGTTTCTGGAAAATTGTTTTGAATTGGGTGAAGATCAGCGAATTTGTAAATACTGTTATAACTGTTTTTCTCGTTCATGCATTTCGTCTTCCCATTCCGTCAATGCCTCAAACTGCATCGGTCTAGGTCTCGGTTCTAAGTTCATCATCTTGTCTCGGAGGTTTCTCAAGACAGCCAAATTAAAGGAACCATGTTCTGGAAACGCCAGGACTCCATCGTCCTTAGTGTATTTTACCCAATTGTCTAACCAAATACAAGTATGGTACCCATATTTCGCAATCATTGCAGATGCGGGGGTTTTCGGTGGAGGAAGTAACTGTTCTTCCCTAGTCTCAACTACTTTATCTTTCTTGAACCATCTTTTAATTTTCCCAAACCACGATTTCTTCTTTTCTGGTGGTTGATAAAACATTTTCTCGTTTTCCGTGTCCTGTTTAGTCCTTTTACAATAGTACCGCTATTCTGTCCACTCACAGCGCGACTCTCACTAACACACCAATCAGGAGTGTCTACGTCACTGTCACAATTCTCCAGTCTCAGCGCGACTCACACTAACGCACCAATCAGGGAGCGTTTACGTCACACTGTATTTCTTCCACTCCTAGCGTGGCTTTACACTAATGCACCAATCCGGAGCATTCTATGCCTCCAACCTACTATCCAATCCCAGCGCGGTCGTTCTGACGTCAGCAGCCGCTGCGGCAGCTCGCTCTGTTCTGCTCTCGTCTACCCCTCCTTTACTAGACCGCTACGTGAACTCTTACTGTAACTTTTTACGATTCGATTAGTAACAACACTAAAACATCTCCATTGTCTGCTTCGCTAACCAAAGAACAGCAAAAAGACCTTTCTCACAAGAATTCCGTCTGTCCCGAGAGCAGCGCTTACCTCTGCCCTACTACGGAATCGTTACTTCCGTTGATAAAGTAGCACGTCCCTCTACTTCACCCTTCTAGCAAGCATTAGCCAATTGTTTCTCTGGTATTTTAGAAATAACCTAGAGTTTCGCAATCAACCCAAATGCCTTTTCATTCACACTCGTTCATACATGAAAATGTAGTACATACGCACAGAATCCTGTCTTTCCCGAGAACAGCGAACAATCTGTCCTACTACAGAATTATGACACTCGTTAACAAAGCAGCGCTTCCCTCTACTTTGTCCTTCTATCAAGCTCAGAGAACACCTGTTACCTTTTCAGTGATAAGCGTTATGGGTATGCCAATTGGTTTCCTGGTACTTAAAGACCAAAATTTCACAGGTAACCTTCGCTATCATACGCACTTCTCTCACACAGAAAATGTCTCTATTGGCAACACACGACGATGTCACTGAATCGAACCCAGACAATGCGCCGTGCAACTTCACTTGTCACACGTTTCCCCTGTGTACCTACAGGGCTACAACAATTCCGTCTTTCCATCTGCCTCTGCTCTACTACGGAACTGTTAAACTTCCGTCTTCCTACATCCCAGAAGCCGTGCAAACAACATATAACTCGACGCGACTCAACATAAAGGTGCCGATCACGATCCGGTAAAAATTTTCCCCGTACGACTCGTATCCGGTCTTTTTACCGTACGAATCGTACAAGTGCCGTACAAACTGCCAATTACGATTCGCATGGGAAAAAGACCATACGAATCGCATTCGGAATAGTTCCCCACACGTCCTCGGGTCGGAAAATGTGTCCGACGCGTCCTCGGACGATTTACCGTACAAATGTGAAAAGTGAAGTCCGACCGCGGAATCACGATCCATCCCGTGCGTCCGATGCAACCGTATGGAAAAAACACCGTCCGCACCGAACTCCCATAGCAACCATGGAGACATGTGCCCGCATACGCGCCCAACACTCCCCCCAGCCCCCTAACGTTCGAGACGTACCCCCCGTGTATGTACACCCTCACCCGTGTATGTACACCCGTGTACGTGTCGTACCCCCGTGTATGTACACCTGTGTACGTGTCGTACCCCCCGTGTATGTACCCCCGTGTACGTGTCCTACCCCCCGTGTATGTACACCCGTGTACGTGTCGTACCCCCCCGTGTATGTACACCCGTGTACGTGTCGTACCCCCCCCTGTATGTACACCCGTGTACGTGTCGTACCCCTCCGTGTATGTACACCCGTGTACGTGTCGTACCCCCCGTGTATGTACACCCCTGTACGTGTCGTACCCCCCGTGTATGTACACCCCTGTACGTGTTGTACCCCCCGTGTATGTACAACCCTGTACGTGTCGTACCCCCACCCGTGTATGTGCACCCATGTACATTAGAGTCGTACCCCCACCCGTGTATGTACACCCGTGTACGTGTCGTACCCCTCCGTGTATGTACACCCCTGTACGTGTCGTCCCCCCGTGTATGTACACCCCTGTACGTGTCGTACCCCCGTGTATGTACACCCCTGTACGTGTCGTACCCCCCGTGTATGTACACCCCTGTACGTGTCGTACCCCCACCCGTGTATGTGCACCTGTGTACATTAGAGTCGTACCCCCACCCGTGTATGTACACCCGTGTTGTAACGCTTTTCGCCCTAAGTGGGATGGGTATTCCCAGACGTGGGACCCGTGCTCACTACGCCACTGGAGTCAAGCTATCCTGGCTGATGACGGCTGATAGCCAGAAACCGGTCCTAGGATGCTTGATTCCGGTCCAGGGAAGACATGGCTTGGCAGTTCGGGCTGGACTGTTCTCATGAGGCACAGGGTCAAGACTGATTTGCATATGGCCATGTCTAAACTGGGGTGGCGTAGTGGGCAAAAGAACGATGGATTTAACCCAGATCTCTTGACTGGGGGAGAATGTCTGCGTTGTCAGCATTCCGTCCATCATTTGTTTGTTGTAACGCTTTTCGCCCTAAGTGGGATGGGTATTCCCAGACGTGGGACCCGTGCTCACTACGCCACTGGAGTCAAGCTATCCTGGCTGATGACGGCTGATAGCCGGAAACCGGTCCTAGGATGCTTGATTCCGGTCCAGGGAAGACATGGCTTGGCAGTTCGGGCTGGACTGTTCTCATGAGGCACAGGGTCAAGACTGATTTGCATATGGCCATGTCTAAACTGGGGTGGCGTAGTGGGCAAAAGAACGATGGATTTAACCCAGATCTCTTGACTGGGGGAGAATGTCTGCATTGTCAGCATTCCGTCCATCATTTGTTTGTTGTAACGCTTTTCGCCCTAAGTGGGATGGGTATTCCCAGACGTGGGACCCGTGCTCACTACGCCACTGGAGTCAAGCTATCCTGGCTGATGACGGCTGATAGCCAGAAACCGGTCCTAGGATGCTTGATTCCGGTCCAGGGAAGACATGGCTTGGCAGTTCGGGCTGGACTGTTCTCATGAGGCACAGGGTCAAGACTGATTTGCATATGGCCATGTCTAAACTGGGGTGGCGTAGTGGGCAAAAGAACGATGGATTTAACCCAGATCTCTTGACTGGGGGAGAATGTCTGCGTTGTCAGCATTCCGTCCATCATTTGTTTGTTGTAACGCTTTTCGCCCTAAGTGGGATGGGTATTCCCAGACGTGGGACCCGTGCTCACTACCCCACTGGAGTCAAGCTATCCTGGCTGATGACGGCTGATAGCCAGAAACCGGTCCTAGGATGCTTGATTCCGGTCCAGGGAAGACATGGCTTGACAGTTCGGGCTGGACTGTTCTCATGAGGCACAGGGTCAAGACTGATTTGCATATGGCCATGTCTAAACTGGGGTGGCATAGTGGGTAAAAGAACGATGGATTTAACCCAGATCTCTTGACTGGGGGAGAATGTCTGCATTGTCAGCATTCCGTCCATCATTTTTTTGTTGTACACCCGTGTACGTCAGAGTCGTACCCCCACCACAACCTCCTAAGTACGGAGCGCACCCCAGGCCCCAACATCACAACCGCATGTACGAGTCGTACCAAGCCACACACAAGGACAGCACTGTACAACAAAATGGCCCATGTACACCCCGTACACACGCTAAAAATGCACGTACACAACCAGGACAAAACAAAACAACACCAGAATACACCATTCGAATGGCACAAAGCCACTAAACATGTCCAACAACCACTAAAACAACACATTCACTGACCTGCAACTGCCAAAAACAAACAGAGGCCCCAAACACCACCACTCCTTATAACACACCCACCCAAACTTCAAACACAGCCACACCCACCAATGGACCAATAAAAAGGGCCCACACACACAAACCATGAGCCTTTGCAACAGACTCACTGCTGCCAGACCCCACAGACAACCTACAGCACCAAACTAGAAGCTTTACCACACCTTACACTTGCACACCTTCACACAACCACCTTCACAAACACCCCCTCATCACATTCACACACACACCTGCACAACCACACCCACACACCCACAACCATCCACACCCCCCCCCCACCATCCACACCCACACCCCTCACCATGCCCACTAACAAGAATCCAAAGTTCAGTAACCGAGAGTTGGAGGTCCTTGTCGATGAAATCCTCAGAGTCGAGCCACACCTCTTTGGAACATTGGTCAGACAGACCAGCATTTCAGAAAAAACAGCCATGTGGCAGACCATCGTCGATGCTGTGAATGCTGTTGCGGACACCAGAAGGAACAAGCAGGAATGCCAAGCCAGGTGGTACGATCTGCGGAGGAGGGTCCGAGCCAAGATGACAGATGAACACAACCAGGCCAACGTCACTGGAGGAGGGCCGGCCCGCAGACCCGTACACTACCATCCCTGGGAGGAGAGGGTGATGGCCATACTGCCGGTGGAGGCAGTCGAAGGATTAGGAGGACTCCGAGACCCGGGTGAGTACACAAACAACGCACCTCACATGGGGGGAACGTCATCCACAACCAAACTCACAAACAGGCACGCAACCACCCCAAGCTATCGCATGACTCAACCACACTCCATGAACACGCACATGCCACTGGCGCCACCATGCCCCATGCACACAGCTGGACAATGTCAAGTCACAGGCCACAGAAGACACCAACACATGACACGGTAACCCGGATGGCGGGAGGGTGGGCCCAAAAAATCACATAGTGCAACTCAGAAGCAGACAACAATGCCCTCTGCCCATATGGCCTAGGTCACAGCCAGACAAACAGTGTGTCCCCACACAGGAAAGACTCGCCAGCAAATGGCGGACGCCTTGCATCAACACATGGGGGTGAAGGCACTGTTTTGCACATGACAGCAGCTAATGAACAGCCAACACTGTGAAAGAGTGGCAGCACACACCACCACAGCAGCAGTGCAGAGACACACACTACACCCAATGGGTGCCTGGAGATCAGAAACAAACTCACATCAACAAGCCAAGGGCCATTCAAAGATCTGCTAACAGTCTGTGCCCAGGAAGCTGGGCTGAGGTGACAGAGGGTGACACACAGAGGGAGGGAGAGGGGGGCAGAGAGGGAGGGAGAGGGGGTCAGAGAGGGAGGGAGACACAGGGAGACGGACAGAGGGAGGAGGCTGACACACAGAGGGAGGGAGAGGGGGACAGAGAGGGAGGGAGAGGGGGACAGAGAGGGAGGGAGACACAGGGAGACGGACAGAGGGAGGAGGCTGACACACAGAGGGAGGGAGAGGGGGACAGAGAGGGAGGGAGAGGGGGACAGAGAGGGAGGGAGACACAGGGAGACGGACAGAGGGAGGAGGCTGACACACAGAGGGAGGGAGAGGGGGACAGAGAGGGAGGGAGAGGGGGACAGAGAGGGAGGGAGACACAGGGAGACGGACAGAGGGAGGAGGCTGACACACAGAGGGAGGGAGAGGGGGACAGAGAGGGAGGGAGAGGGGGACAGAGAGGGAGGGAGACACAGGAAGACGGACAGAGGGAGGAGGCTGACACACAGAGTGAGGGAGAGGGGGACAGAGAGGGAGGGAGACACAGGGAGAGCAAATCAGCCATGTGGTGTGTGGGAATGTCTGCTCGTCAGCAGGTGGACTGCGTGCATGTAGACAAGGGTGGCCAGTGCCAGCACCCCCCCTCTCCTCCATGGCAAAACACAGGGCCATGTCACAACCTGTGCACGAGCACAACGACAGCTACCTGCATCATATAAGTGTGTGGAACAACTTCATGTGCCCACGTACAGTGCAACACGGAAGGCGCCAGTGCACGGCTCGCCACACCTGCCCACTCCACTGCTGACTGCAGTCACACTTGACGCAGCAAGTAAGACTGTGCCACACATAGTTAAAGGCGCCAAAGCTGTGCCCAAGGGACACACCCATGCAGAAGTGCACTGTGAGTGGAATGCAAGACAGATCCAAATTCCCAGAGGAAATGTTCCAACTTTGAAACAGATGAAACATGGATGTTGCATGGACCAAAATTGACATTGTCTCTCTCACACACAGGTCAACCTTGTGGTCCACCCCCCAACACTGGGGGGGAAGACTCACAGGACCCGGCTCTGCGAGAGGCCGATCCCACCGGCAGCGACGACTCTCACCACTCTGTGGACGAACCCGACCAACCTGGCCCCTCTGGTGTCCAACGACCTGCAGCACCTGCGTCAGGTACAACGGGGCCAACCACCACCCCCACTCCTGCCACATCCCAGGAGACACCCAGGATCCCTGCCCCACCACCACAAAGCAGCCAGGCTGGCCAGGAGGGACACGGTGTCCCGGGCACCCAGGAGGAGGCAGGCGACAACGCCAATGCCACCCCTCAGGGGTCCCGAAGACCCGATGTGCCCACAAGGGCAGGCCAGGTGCAAGTGGGCAGGGGTGGTGGGAGTGGAGGACGGCGGAGGCGCCAGCCTGACCAGTTGGCTGGGGAACCGGTATATTCCCATGTCCGAAACATCCTGGACACATACCGGCAGGACACCACGGGCATGGCCCAGGTTGTGTCCACCCTCAATGAGATGAAGGGGACCCTCGATGAGATCAAGACCCAGCAGGCCCAGCAACATGCGGAGCAACATGCCTGTCTACTGCAACACCAACGGAGGATGGAGGACAGACAGGCTGAGCTCGTGACGGTGTTCACGGGAATTCACAGCACACTCCGTCGGATGGCCGACAACATGGGCAACCCTCCCTGTGCCAGAAGGCGTAGAACATCACCACCCACAGGGAGGGATCAGGAGGAGGAGGAGGAAACATCCGATGGAGCATCCCAAACATCGTCACGGCCTGCTTCTGAGGGTCCCCGCAGGAGGGCGGGTCGTCCACGGAAAAGACCGTGAGGGTCGGCGCTACAGCACCATCTCCCAGGACACCTGGCCTGGCACCTGGCCCACTGGAGCAACAGCAGCACAGCATCAAAAGACATTCTCCGCCACATGGCCTTGCTGGTCACTGTCTGACCAATGTTGACAAAGACTGTGGCATGGACTCTGAGGATTTCAAATGGCAAGGACACCAACACTGAACTTTGGATTCCAAACACCCGGAAAGCCACTCATGTCATACCCCCCCCCCCCCCCCACTAAAATAAAAAGTCACACCATGAAGAGAAGATGCCTGCTGGTTGCATTATTACCTTACATGTGTCTTGTAAAGTCTAAACATGCCTGAGTTCTCTTTTGACTTCAACCATCCACACCCTGGGGCCTGAGTCTGGCACAGGACACACGGGTCACAGTGTATTAGGCAAAACAGACATGGAGCACTATACACACCTGTGATGGGCCCAACCAGCTGAGGGGGTGGCCGCACAACCGTGCCAACAGACATATTGAGTACAGCAACAGTCATGCGCAGAGGTCAGGGATCATGTCCAGTGTCCTGGGGGGCACCCAGGTATGTGTAGACAGGTGGCAGAACCATGTCCTGCAAGCTTGAGTCCGGTGGATGCAGATAATGGGGGCCTGGCCAACGTTGGATGCGTGGGGATGGCACATGTCACAATACCCACACAGTCATGGACATCATGCACAATACACAGTCTCATCCCACACACACAGCTTGCATCTTGCTACTCGACACATAGACACATAGCCACTATCAGGGAAAACCATGCCAGACATGCTGGATGCACCGTGGCAACACACCAGCATTGACTGAGAAGAGGCACCTTGGAGGCATAGGGACACCTTTATTAGTCATGTTTTCGGGATTGCAGAGGCAACTTGAAGTACACATGAACAGTTCATGTGGAGTAACATGTGGGTCCAACACTGGCACCCCCCTTCTGCAGCACAAATGCGTGATAGCCATAGAAGTGGCACACAAGTGTCGGCTAACAGCTAAACACCCCCAGCTGCTCACGGAGAGCCTGCCATACACCATTGATCTGCTGATGTGGAAGTCCCACAGCATGTCAAGCCAATGCAAACCGTATGTGTCCGAGGGCAGTGTTACAAACATTGATGCCATCATCACAATCCACTATCCCATCACTGATGATTGTCAACAAGTCTGACCATCTATTCAGGTGTACCCAGCTGCATGTCATGTGTACCATGGTGATGCAACATGTCTGCAGAGGAACCAAACATCGACAGGGGCAGTGTGCATACATCGTGAACAACTGCCACACCCAATACACCCCTGATGCATCCCTTACCCTAAGGAGACTTCCAAACATGCCCGTGCCTGTAACGCTGAGTCAGCACACGATGACGTGTCCATGAGGAATAGCAGTGCCACAACAATGCAAGCAGCAGATGGCATGCGCAAGTACCTGGGGAAGAGAGACACACAAGAAGTCAGCCACAAAAAGCACAGCCACTTGCATGTGCATTTACTCGACACATGTATGGATGACAGACAGACTGTACCCACCAACAACATATTGTTGGTGGGTGCAGTCTGTCTGTCCTGTATTTTGCGTAGACTTCCAGCATGACCGCTTCTCCTGTTCTAACGATGTCCATGTGCTTTCCATGTAGGGGACGCTGGCTATCCCAACATGCCATGGCTGATCACACCTCTCCGCAACCCCATCACGCCGGCCCAGCTCCGCTACAACACCACGGCGTAGCAGGGTGCCTGAAATGATGACGCAGCTGCGTCATCATTTCAGGCACCCTGCTACGCCTCATGATGTAGGCATCGTGTGCTGATCCTGGAAAACGAGCACAGACATGTGAAATCACCATGCTGGACAGACACACCACAAGGGCATTGATGGAGTGGTAGTGCTTTCGATTCCGGTACGCTACCTCCTGTGCCTGTGGTGGTACCAAAGCAACATGTGTCCCATCTATGGACCCAATGACATGGGGCATCCCTCCCAGGGCATAGAATCCACGCTTGACCCCAGTCAACATTTCAGGGGTAGGAAAATGTATGAAGTCATCCAGGTGAATCAACATGGCCTCTAAGAAATCATGCAGCACACGGCAGAACATGCTCTGGGACATGCCACCAACATGAGCTATGGTATTTTGAAAGGTACCCGTGGCTAGAAAATGTAGGGCTGCCATTACCTTCAGCTTGGGTGTCAGTGCCGTAGGATACCTGTGCAGCGGTTGCAGGTGTGGTGCCAGTCTCGCCGTCAAATCCAGAATCAACCGTTGGGGGAAGCGGTAGCACCGGATACAGTCATTCTCCCGCATGGCAGCCAAGTCCGGAATTGGTCGGTGAAGAGGCGGCGCTCTGCAGTAATTTGGAAGTGACAAGGAAGAGTGAGTGCACCACAACAACAATTAATTTGTACTGAGCACATGTTAATCTGTCTATACACATATGCTACATACGGAGTCAGGTATGTGCCACATGCCCTGGACACGTATGGCTGGCAGGTGACACTCCTACCAAGACCCAGCTACACACGGAGATTGAGAACCTCCACATGCCATGGCATGGGATTAGCTGTGTCCCAGTGCAAGTGAACAGCCAGACGCAAGACAGGAGTGACATACACCCACACATCAGCAGAAGTAGGATGTCGATTGCAGAGACTGGTAGCGGAACACTAGAGCCACAGGTCACATGACATTACACTAGGACAGCCCACACACCTTGCCATGAAGGTGCACATGTCATGACTCACCACATATTCATAGAGAGGATGCAGACATGTCCTTGTTACGCTACTCCGTGTCCCATGCATACATACGCACCTCACATCCGATACCACATGTGGCATGGTGTGCGGAACAGTGTGCAATGTCAATCTACACACAGACACATGTTGGTTGCTGCAACAGCTGCAGCTTTTGAGGGTGCTCCAACATCAACCTAATGGGAAACCCCCACACATACATGACATAGTCACATCGTGCACCGTGGGTAGTGACAAGTCAGGTGTGGTAACCCCTGTACCGGGCATCAGGGGACACTTCCATGTGTTGGTGTCCGTGCCATGCCAGTGTCGCTCATCCCAAGTGTGCAGTACGACATGCACACATGTCAAAGGAGTCAAGGGCATGCCTGGCACACATTGCACCGTCACACATTACATCTGTACACATCTCATCATACATCTGGTGCCTTCTCGACTCAGGAGTAATGTGCCACATCACAGCCTGTCACACCTGTGCCCCACACATATAGTACTGCCCAGACAATGCCTTGATGTCCATCCATGGACAAGTATGTCCGCCCTATTCCTTCCTGTGTGCTGCCTGTCACCACTGTGATGTGTGAAAACCACCGTACTGCTGCTAAGAGGGCCTGTGTACGTTCCCATATCACTATGGGAGTGCTGCCGTATGTGTACCCATAGTGGTGGTGAGCGTACAGGCATGTGTACGGTCAGTAAGTACGCATACGCAAGAACACCCCATAGTGGTACGGCCCGTACACGCGTGTGTACGTTCACTATCACTACGAGTACGCATACGCGAGAACACCCATAGTGGTACGGACCGTACACATGCCTGTACGTTCACTTCACTATCACCATGGGTGTCCTCGCGTATGCGTACTCGTACTGGTACGGCCCGTACACACGCCTGTACGTTCACTATCACCATGGGTGTCCTCGCGTATGCGTACTCGTACTGGTACGGCCCGTACACACGCCTGTACGTTCACTATCACTACGAGTACACATACGCGAGAACACCCATAGTGGTACGGACCGTACACACGCCTGTATGTTCACTATCACCATGGGTGTCCTCGCGTATGCGTACTCGTACTGGTACGGCCCGTACACATGCCTGTACGTTCACTATCACTACGAGTACGCATACGCGAGAACACCCATAGTGGTACGGACCGTACACACGCCTGTACGTTCACTATCACCATGGGTGTCCTCGCGTATGCGTACTCGTACGGCCCGTACACACGCCTGTACGTTCACTATCACTACGAGTACGCATACGCGAGAACACCCATAGTGGTGCGGACCGTACACACGCCTGTACGTTCACTATCACCTCGAGTACGCATACGCGGGAACACCCATAGTGGTACGGACCGTACACACGCCTGTACGTTTACTATCACCAAGGGTGTCCTCGCGTATGCGTACTCGTACTGGTACGGCCCGTACACACGCCTGTACGCTCACTATCACTACGAGTACGCATACGCGAGGACACCCATAGTGATAGTGAACGTACAGGCGTGTGTACGGTCCGTACCACTATGGGTGTTCTCGCGTATGCGTACTCGTAGTGATAGTGAACGTACAGGCGTGTGTACGGGCCATACCAGTACGAGTACGCATACGCAAGGACACCCATGGTGATAGTGAACGTACGCACGCGTGTACGGGCCGTTGCTATGCATTTGGGGTGCCCTAGGGGCCCGGAACGTACCGTACCTGTGGGTGAAGCTCAATTTTACATAGGGGACACATGAGTATTAAGGCCTACATGCATGCTGGTTGTCATGGAGACCAAGTTTTAAGTTTGAATTTGTTCTGGAAGGTGCACAGCAGAAGTCAGTTGGAATGAATCTACTTTGTTGCAATGTGTTTGTGGGGTTGACATCATGCTGAAGAAAAAAACACAATAAGAACCCACTGACTGTGCTAGGTTTGAAGGGATTGGAGGAAACATAGGATGCAAAGGTGAGTGACCAATCACTCTGTACTCCTGTGCATGAGACAGGCCAGCAAGGCAGATATAGGGCAGCCAGGTCCCATGAGGGAGCACTTGCCTGCACATATTTCGATTCTACCACACTGCTGCTGCTCCTGATTCCCTGGAACCGTGTCAAGGTCTGTGGAGAGGTCACAGCCATTCACCCTGGAGGAGAACCTGGCATTGCTGGATGTGATCCTCCCACAGTACCCCCTGCTGTATGGGCGACCAGGGTATCAGGTGAGTGCAGAGCTACTAGCACAGACTGTGTCCCTTTGTTTGTGACTGTGACTTCTGCCATTGTGTCCAGGTGTGACACACATGCTATGTACTGTAGGGGGGGTCCCAGGGGGGGAATGCCTGATGTCTCCCAGCAGTGCCCAGAGACAGGAGGGGTGTGTGCAGAGTCCTCCCAGCAGTGCCCAGACACAGGAGGGGTGTGTGCAGAGTCCTCCCAGCAGTGCCCAGACACAGGAGGGGTGTGTGCAGAGTCCTCCCAGCAGTGCCCAGAGACAGGAGGGGTGGGTGCAGAGTCCTCCCAGCAGTGCCCAGACACAGGAGGGGTGTGTGCAGAGTCCTCCCAGCAGTGCCCAGAGACAGGAGGGGTGGGTGCAGAGTCCTCCCAGCAGTGCCCAGAGACAGGAGGGGTGGGTGCCTATCACTCCCAGCAGTGCCCAGACACAGGAGGGGTGGGTGCAGAGTCCTCCCAGCAGTGCCCAGAGGCAGGAGGGGTGTGTGCAGAGTCCTCCCAGCAGTGCCCAGAGACAGGAGGGGTGTGTGCAGAGTCCTCCCAGCAGTGCCCAGACACAGGAGGGGTGGGTGCAGAGTCCTCCCAGCAGTGCCCAGAGGCAGTAGGGGTGTGTGCAGAGTCCTCCCAGCAGTGCCCAGAGACAGGAGGGGTGTGTGCAGAGTCCTCCCAGCAGTGCCCAGAGTCAGGAGGGGTGGGTGTGATGCACAGTGTGAGCCTTGATAATTGATTGTGTCTTTGCCCTCATTCCACCTGTGTACTTTCACTGGCACGTACTGCTTTTGCCCTTCCCCAGAGGAGTATGTCCCTATGGCAAAGGTGCAATGCGTTGGCTGCATGACATGCCTTGTTGTAACCAGCTAATTTGTTACCATATGTGTCTCTGTGACATGTTGCAGGTGTATTGATGTAGTGTCACTTGTTCATCCTCACAGGTAGGCGCCTCTGCCAAGGAGCAGATCTGGCTGACCGCCGTCAGTGCCGTGAGGAGTGCGGATGGTCGGAAGCGGCGCCTGTCCCAGGTGAGGAAACGCTGGCAGGATATCCGGTGCTGGACGCGGAGGATCGCACGGGTCCTGCTGGGGGACTCACCTGAGAGCCATAAGAACCGCGGGCGCCACCGTCTCTCCCACATCCACAAGCGTGTGCTGGCGGTGGTATTTCCAGACTTGGACAGGCGCTTACAGGAGATGCAGCAGCAGGAAGGGGGTAGGTACATGTGTGTTTGTTGTGTTTCACCAGCATTTGTAAGTGCACTGTTCCATGGATGCACTGCCAGGGTTTAATGGTGCTGTGCAGATCCTGTTACCCACAGTATTGCAGTGCTCTCCTGCCTCCCTTACCCTCCTTGCAATGTGTTCCCTGGTCTGTGTGAAGTCACTCCGTCACAAGGTTATGTAGCCTGGCACCTTCTCCACGTGTACAATGCCTGCAGCATCATGTGTGGGGGTGGTGTGTAACAGGTTTTGGGACCTTGCCTGTGCCCTGTCCAGTTCTGGTCTTGTGGGTTTGTGGTAAATAAAAATTCCTTTACCGGGACTGAATTTGATACAGGAACATAGTAAAATAGCTCAATAAAATGAGAGGCAGAATCCGTGGTATTAGAGGTTCGGGCTTTATTCCAATAATCGATTATAATCGGTTGCTCCCAATGTTCCGTCACCACGAAGGTTCAGGAAGTGAAGCACACCCTTTATTGACAAGAAGTAACTTTTATAGTACATACATTATAATGAAGTGAATACAGTAGGCGTAAAAATTGATAAGGAAATTGACGTTTGGTCTGCGTAACCGAAAATGGGTGTAATAATGGGTAAAAAGGAACATGATTGGTTACGATGTCATACATAGGTGGATCTATAAGATAATACTTGGCCTACATGCGCGCGCAGCAGTATGACGTGTAATTGACGTGTAACTAGGGGGTGAAGGGGACTTGACATTTAGCTCTACATGTGGAGACAAGAAGTCTGGGGGGTCAAGTCAACCTAATCCCAAATCATATCTAGCATCCTATGTTTAAAGAACTATGTTATCCATAAAAGAGGGACTCTCGGACAGAATCTATTCTATACTGACTGTGTGTGCGTGTACAAGCGTCTAGGTGTCTACACTAAACACGAGGGGGTAGGAACATTCCATGGTAACAGGGCTATGAATCACTTGCATGAAGACAGAGAAGTTGGGCCTTTTTGCTTGGTGACTGGAAGAATGTTTACCTAAACTACTAGGCAGGAATGCATCGGCTGAGGGGGAAGCAGATAATTCGAAGGTGAAATACAGTTCTTGGCAGAGAATAGGCTGATGTCAGGCTTCGTGAGCTGCGCAGAGAATGAGACAAAGTTCATGGTCACAGATGCAGGCTCAGACTGGAGCTTTCAGAGGCAGAAGGCAAGAAGAGTTTGATGACAGAATCAGGGCCTACTTGCCTGGACTGTAAAATGGCATAAGTGAACCATATAAGGCCGGTGGCTTTTCATACTTAGGAATGGAATATCCGGCCTATTCATGGCGGATCTGACAAAAGACATGTCGACGGTGGACGCACATGTATTTGCGTCTTCATAACTGGAACTGGAGGGAACATACATGTACTTGTAACATGCACATAGAACCGTTGGGGTCCAAGATAGGGGACATAACTGACCAGAAAAATCCATATTTCCACATTCCCTCCTTGTCCCCTACTTGCCCTTCAAGAGATATCAATCTTCATCAATCCATTGATCTGTTCATATAGCATCATTTGTTCTTCCTTCTTCTTCCGGGATCTTGAATGAAAATCTTGATGTGGAATGCACGATGTGGCACACAGACCACAAATCGCTGGTCCACATTGTAGACATAGACAGCAACTGAATAGTATGAGAAGGCCAATACCTAGGAAGGATAAAACTCTCCATCCCCAGGCTGATACCGCATTCCAAAACCAACTGGACCAAGTCCAAGTGCCTGGTTTCTGGTGTATCTGGCTTACAATCTTATGAAGGCGAGTGATGGCTTTATATACAGATGGCGAATTTTCTGGTATGAATACGCAGCAGCTTGATCCGATGACCCTACAGGCTCCGCCCCTATCAGCCAGGATGACGTCAAGGACAAGACGATTTTGAAGCACAACAATCCGCATAGCAGACTGCTCTTCTGTTAAATTGCCTAAGGCGGAAATAGTTTCATTCACTACTGCTTCAAGGGTTCTAGTTAATCTACGTATCAGCTTACTATTGGTAACTGTACCTATATAGGGAAAGATGCCTTTATTGAAATCTACATACTTGTCCCATGCCGTCTCAGTATAATCGACAATTGGGAGATCTCTCCGCTCTCTATTGTGTACTAAATGAATATTCCTATAATAATCAGGAGGAGCTAGGAAAACAGGTGGCAAAAGGAATGCAATGTAGCAGGTACCATCCCAATCTAGGGGTAGACGCATATATGTCGTCTGACCACATATAAAGTAGGAGTGGCGGGAAGCTCTAAATGAAGATTTTCCTTGATCACTGAATTCTACTATAGTAGTGCATTTACTATGGCCCATATGTATGGAACCAACCTTTCTTACACATAGTTCACCCTTCGCTGGGAATACTGACATGGTGGGTAAGACTAGCTCAACTTCGGATACGACATTTAGAATCATGAGATTAGGTGTAAAATTACCTAATCCATACACTTCATTTTCTAGATCAGTTCCTGTTCTTTTGGGGCGACCCTCTTTGTCAGGGTAGCAGACTTTGAGTAAAACTAGGTTCAGGTTTCCCCATATCCAATGATCTTGGTAAACTGCTGTGTCTGAGTCTATTGAATTTATTAAACTGAACCATGCTCCACAGGAGCCATTGTGTGTAAATGGGTGTGGAAAGAATGGCAGGACTCCTTCATAATTCTGATAGGGAGGGAGTCGGCCACACACCCAACAATTAGTAGCATTACTAGTCTGATGGGAATGATGTAACATGCTGATGAAAGTGTTATTGCGCAGCGCAAGTCTATAGGACAATTCATGCGGGGGTAAGTCACTAAAAGAGTGTTCTGCAATAACATTGTGAACATTTCTGGCAATAGGGTAATATATGTGCAACAACATACTGGTAATAATTATTAAAAGACTTAAGGAAAACAAAATTAATAATGTCACTATGCAGTGGCTACGCAGTGATTTACAATACACCTGTCGTTTCAACATTTTTCGGGTATTTTCTCTACTCAGGTCCAAGGGATACATGTCAGAGACAATTCAACCGCTTCACCTTGGAGAGGACTTAAACAATCAAATTGCTCGACTTGTTGGGCCTAAGCTTTAGTTTGTAAAGTTCAGTTTCAGTTTTTTCAACCAAAGGAAGTTTTGTATCAGTCTGTGAGGGAGTGCAGGGCACAATGTCTATATCCGAGGATAGTCCATGAAATTTCTTGATGTGGCTTGAATGAATCCAGCCCTTGCGGCCCTCGATCTTCACGGCTGTTCTTGTGGTCAGCAGAACCAACTTGGGTGTCTTCCACCTGGGCTCCAGCTGAGTCTTTCGGTCGAAATTCCTCACAAAGACAAGATTACCCGGAACAACGTCATGGGGTTTCACCTCAGTGTTGTCGGGAAAGGCTGCAGCTACCTGTGAACGACAAGATTGTAGTGCAGACATCAAGGAAGCCAAGTAATCTGTCAGCATATTACAGTCAATATCAGTTATTTTGCGTGGTATAGGCGTCCCCCACATATTCGGTGGTCTACCGAAGATCACCTCATACGGGGATAGCCCTGTTCGAGAGTGTGCTACCATTCTCATGTAAAAAAGTGCAACTGGTAATGCTACTATCCAGTCGACACCTTTCTCTCTGCATATTTTGGACAGTCTGATTTTCAGTATCTGGTTATGTCTTTCTACGAGACCTGCTGCTTCGGGGTGTCGGACACAGTGGAATTTCCACTGATAACCTAACAGAAGTGAAACGTGTTTCATTAATTCGGATGAGAACGGCTGGCCGTTATCTGAGTAAACAGCACGTGGTAAACCGTATCGTGGGAAGAATTCTCGAACCAACTGTTTGGCAGTAGTCGGGGCAGTGTAATCTGAAACCGGGTATGCCTCCGTCCAACGGGACAGAGCACAAACGACTACGAGACCATATTTGAATCCTCGACATCGTTCCATCTGGATATAATCCATCTGGAGTACTTCAAAAGGATGATTAGGGGTATGAAATCCACCCTGTTCTACGGGAATGCTTTTACCTGGGTTAAACTGACAACAGATCATACAGGTACGGACCTTTTGTTTTGCTGCTGCTCGTAAATGTTTATTGAACCAAATGTGTTGAATGCTGTCCAGCATAGCTTTTTCTCCTAGATGTGCTGGACTATGTATAGTGTTAATTATAACTTGGACCATTGAATCAGGAAGGAACCATACAGACTTTTCCTTCATCATCCATCCTTGGTCCGTTTGGATCCCTCCTAATTCAGTCCATTTCTTTATTTCGTCTGGTGTAGCATGTGTCTGTATGTCAATTACGTCAAGAGTAGGATCTTTAACTGTCATACAATGTGTCGGCATCGGAACTATTGTCTTTGTCATGTCGGGAGTTTGAGTTTGAGCAGTCTGTTTAGCCGTTCTGTCGGCTAGATCATTGCCTTGGGAAATGATATCAGTAACCTTCGTATGAGCTTTACATTTCATAATCGATATTGCAGTAGGTAGATGTATTGCATCTAATAAGGCATGAATGAGGGGTCCGTGCTGAATGTGGGCACCGTGGGAAGTTAAATAACCTCTCTCTCGCCACAGCACGCCGAAGTCATGTACAACTCCGAATGCATAACGTGAATCAGTGTATATGTTGACTTTTTTATTCGTGGCTTGAATACAGGCTTGTGTCAGAGCGATGAGCTCTGCGGCTTGAGCTGACAAAGTATTTATACGATTAGTTTCAATGACTTCAGTATCTGTTGTGACTGCATAAGCGGCCACTAATTCTCCTGTACTTGTTCTCATACATGAACCATCGACATAAAATGTCAAGTCTGGATCTGACAATGGAACATCGGTCAAGTCTTGTCTGGGTTTTGTCGTTACAGTAATAACTTCAATACAGTCATGGGCTAGTGGGTCTGTTCCGGTTACTGGCAAAAGTGTGGCAGGATTCAATGTGTTACAGCGTCTGATTTCTATATGTGGCTGAAACAATGTAAGTTCATACCCTGTAAGTCGTGCTATGGTCAAGTGTTGTGTTTGCGTTCTATTTACAAGAACCTCTACTGCGTGCGGTACTTGAACTGTCAATTGATGTCCTAACACTATGGCATCGCTTTGTCTGATTGCTAAAGCTGTCGCTGCCACTGATTTCAGGCATGCAGGCAAAGCCTGAGCTACGGGATCTAATGTACTAGAGAAATAGGCACATGGTTTGTGTGCTCCTGCTTGATCCTGTGTGAGTACTGACAAAGCAGTACCTTCGCGTTCTGTAACAAAGAGTGTAAACTGTTTTCTGTAACATGGCGTTGCTAAAACAGGTGCTTGACATAAAGCTTTCTTTAGGCTTTCAAAAGCTTGTGTATGTCCTTGAGTCCAAGGGAGAACAGTCGGTGTGGCTGCCTCCTGTGTTGTCAATTGAATGAGTGGTTTTGCTAGAAATGCATACTGAGGGATCCACTGTCTACAATATGAAGTGAGGCCTATGAAAGCCCGCACCTCCTTCTGTGTCTTGGGTATTGACATGTTAGCTATCAACTGAATGCGGTCGGGTGTAAGCTGCCTTCCCTCCTTGTCCAGCGAGTGTCCAAGATAAACAACTCGCTGGACACAGAATTGCAGCTTAGAAGGGGACACCTTGTGCCCTTTTTCGGCTAGAAATTGTAAAACTGTCAGTGATGCTTTTTCACATTCAGGTTCGCTTCGGGCGGTGATCAGCAGATCATCGACGTATTGAAGCAGAGCAGTGTTAACTGGCATGTGGATACTATCTAGTTCTCGTTTCAGTGCTTGGCTATAGATGCTGGGGCTTTCTGTAAATCCTTGAGGTGCGCGTGAGAATTTAAAGCTACGTCCATTTAAACTAAATCCGAACAAATATTGACTTTCCGGATCTATCGGGACGCTGAAAAAGGCATTTTTGAGATCAATTACAGTAAAGAATGTTGCTTCGGAATCAATAGCTGTCAGTAATGACGAGATATCTGGGACCACAGGGAATTGTGGCACAATGCATTTGTTTAACTCGCGCAGATCAATAACCAATCGATATACTGGCGGCGCTGTAGGATCTGTTCGTTTAAGAATCGGTATTATCGGTGAATTACATATATTGGAGTCTGTTTCCACAACTACTCCTTGGGCAATGAGCTCGTCAATGATTTGTAGTAAAGCCACTACAGCATCTGGTGGTAACTTGTATTGTCGCATTCGTGGTAGCACCACTCCTGCCTTTAATGTGACTCGATATGGTGTAATATTCATGCATCCAACATCAGTAGGGCCTTGTGCCCATAGATGTGTAGGTAAAGTCTGCAGCCGGGGATCCATGTCTCTAGATACATAGTGACCTTTAAAATCACGTAAAAACAACCTTACTCCTTCCGGAGAACAACATATTATGGCTCCTAGGGCTTTCAACGTTTTTATTCCTAACAAGTTTTCTGGACATGATTTAGTAAGCAATAGATCTGTAGTTCGGGTCAGAGGTCCTATCGTAAGTGGAAGAGGCTGTGATACTTCATTAACAATAGGTTTTCCTGAAAAACCAAGGGAAATATTCTGAGAGCCTGAGAGGGGTGCCCCTGGAACTTCACTACGTTTTATAGTTGTTCGACTTGCCCCTGTATCGAGTAAAAATTTTCTATCTTGACCTAATAATTCACTATGTACATAAGGTCCTTCTTGATCTACAGGAATCTCGATAAGGGGTAAGTCGACTTCCCTCTCTAGGCTAGTTCATGCGTAACGCTGATACTCGGGATATTCATACTGTGCGGTCTGATACATTTGTCGTGTTGTTGTCTGTGTGGCAGCAACAGGCAACGGTGGTGCAGCTGGCACAAACTGTATTGGCTGTTGTGCGGCTGGCATGGCCTGGGCATGCTGCGTAGCTCCTTGTTCGTTCTGATCTTGTCTTAGTGGCCGTGATCTTTCCTGTGTTTTACCTATGGCGATATTATGTTTTAGCACTGGACAATCGTGTACGTAATGACCTGGCTTTTTACAATAGTTGCATGTCCCTTTTACAGGTCCTGCTGAATCGGAATGTGTCATACCCTTTTTATGTCCTTCAGCTGGAACTGTCTGGGAGACTAGCATTTTCATTTTTGTGTCTTTCATGCGTCTGTGTTCATGTTCTTGTTCCTCTCTAATTCTCTTGTGGTGGTACTGTAACATTTGTAACATTTGTGTTGGAGTGTTACCTTGCCAGGTACTCTCGAATTTTAATACTCTATTCTTTACTGGGGGCAGGGCATTTTCCACTAATTTTGTTACAAACAGATGTGGGTATGATTCGCTACTTGCTTTTATGCCACTATTTATACCAAAACATTTCTCGAATCGGGCATAGTAATCGCTAGTGTCTTCATCTTGCTTCTGTTTACAGGCTGAAATTGTACCCCAATCTTCCTTTTTCGTAGTTAATAAACGTGGCAGTACCTGTACTAGTAGACCGGGTAGTGCTTTAGTTTTGTCCCCAAGCCCCGAACCTGGACCTCGGGCCCTTTCTTCTGCTTCTAATGCTGACCATTCTATCTTTTGGTCACCTACCTCCCACTCCTTTTCCTTGAGTTTCTCATAAATGCCAGCAGGCATCAACACCTTTAATATTGTCATAATGTCGGGGTAGGTATATTCTCCCATGAGTAACATGTCCTTAATTTCTCGGTGAAAACCCGCTGGGTCTTTGTCATGACTGGGTACCACTTTCTTCATTTCTAACAATTCTATTTTCGATATGGGCGTATATACAAATACGCGTTTAAACTGATTGTCCTCACCTTTTATTGGGTGCACTTCTCGTAAGGGATTCTGTCTATCCAGGTGATACGTAGTTCTTTCCTTGACAGGCAATGAGACATGCTCTGAGCATACAAAAAGAATATGCTGCTTTCTTGATACTAGAATTTCTTTAATTAATTTAGTACCTGGACCTCTCCATTTATTCATAAGCAATTCAGTCAGTATGTCAGGTAAGGGACCAGGGTCCGAATGCTGACTCCGATATAGTACAATGAGTTGTTGAATCATATAAATCCCAGCTAACCTTTGTTCATCTGGGGTAAGATTCAAAAATGTGCGTACTACTGTCTCATCACTATATTTTCCGGGACTGTCCACCCAATGGACAGCTGCCCTTGCTAAATCTTGTTCATCCATAGAATCGAGAAAATGATAACCCCTTCGTTCTCGGAGTAGTTTGTCGGCGGTTTGGAACGAATGCTCGTTAGACCTTATGTTAATTATAGGTATTTGGAAATTCCTGTCATTATCTGGACATATTGGACGTATTGCGTCAGTATGACATCTAGTCTGATCCCTATTACAAGATCTTCCTCTACCTACATAGGCTATGGTGTCCGACTGTCCTGCAGGCAGTCCTGACCCTTCTTCCTCGCTTTGTTCGAACTCGTCTGTCTCTAATCTCTCCTCGTGTAGGCGTTCTATTTCTTTACGGATCTTTCGGCACATGGCTATTATACAATTTTGCTTATCGTGTCTCCCTTCTGATATATTCTGGCTCCATTTTGTAAGGATTTTCATTGCTTCCGGATCTACCCCCGGTCGGTCTTGATTTCTGATCACACAGTTTATGAGGAAACGTAACAGTTCCCCCTGTATCTCTACTTTCTGGTATTCCATAGCTCTGTTAATACATTCTGGATCTCGCCCTGTTTGAACAAAATGATATATTTTATCTAGATGCGCAGTCATTCCTGGTAGCTTCGCTAAATACCCTGCGGCTCGTCTGATACGTAATGATGCCAGGATCATTTCGTCCTCCTTACCGAGCACCGGGTCATATCTACAATCTATAAGAAGTTCCTTAAGCGTACGATCACTTACGAATTTGGGTGTACGTGAATGCGCTGACTCTTGAAAAATAAGTTTATTTATTCTAGGTGGCGTAGAAAAAATATTGGTAGCACCTCCCGTGGCCCCGTCTGGGGCGTCGGGTGTGAAAGGATTCGTCGAACGTGACACAGCAACTATAGGTGTGGATTCAGCTATAGAAGTACCTGTAGGAACCGATGCAGAAACAGATGTGCTTGCCGGAACTTGTGACTCGATTTGTTGCTGTAGGGATACGGGCACTGGATCTTGGCGTTGAACCTCCCTGGTATGCGGTCTATGTGGGGCGGAATTAGCATACTCGGGAGCTGCGTCATCTAAATATGAGGAAAGAAAAACATCTTCTGCGGTTCTAGGATGCCCCTTAGAATGTATCTTTATTGGGAACAATGGGGTTGGCAAGTCTTTTGGTGTTTCTGGAGTAGCCTTAGGTAATCCTTCGGCCAGAAGGGGATACATACCATTCATAAGGGCATTTCTTTGTCTGTCAACTTGTTCTGATTTCACTCGGATACCTTCCTCAATTAATAGATTCTCCCGAACTTTATTGGAATTTTCTTTACTCTTCTCTTCCTGTCTACGTGCCTTTTCTGTTCGTCTATGTGATTCTTTACGCCATAATTCAACGGCGTCTTTCTGTGACTGTCTGACTTTCCTTTTCCATAACTCTTCCTCGACTTTCATGATGCACTCTGCATCCCAGGTCCCCGCTGTGGGCCACCTCTGACTTTCTGGTAATCCCTTGGTATAGTCTACCCATAAGTCAAGAAATAATATAGCGTCTAAGCCATGTTTGTGATACATAAAGTGCCCTGGAGTGTCCCTAGGAGGAATAGGGACGGCTTCTTCGAGAACCCCTTTTCTGGTAGTGATCTGTCTTAATTTCGAAAAGAGCGGCATCTTGAGAACTGACCTTATACTTGATTTTGACCTGATACTTGAATTTGAACAGACTTAATACAATAAACACGATAATGAACAGTCATTCATACCACGATATTCAGAACATACTTAAACACTTTAAACATTAAACATTAAACCCTTAACTGAAAACAACAATGATGATCGTCTGCATAACTAATCACCAAGCTTAAATCTCGACAATAACTAGACAATAACTAGACACTTCGGAATACTTCGGAATACTTGATATACTGCTAAACAGTACAGATACACTGCTAAAACAGTACAGACCGGATTTGTGTACCCAAACCCGTCTTGACCGGCACAACCTATGTGCACGTCAGAAATGCCTCCCCAGCAATGGTACTCACCGGGTAGCTTCGGAAACGGAAGGCCTCAGTAACTTGAATTTGGACCGGACTGGACTGGACTCGACTCGACTCGTCGGACACTGGGCTTGACTTCGGACTGGTGGGTCTCTGTATACCTCGGATCTTGCTCTCTCAGCTAGGCTCTGGTCGGGATACTTCGCACTTCTCACCGCCTCGTCTGGGTGTTGATCGCAGTCTCAGTCGCCCCCGCTTGACCGGAGGGAGATACAGGAAATCCTGCTGGTACGCGTTATTGTCCGTCCAGCTGTGGCAGGAGACCGGGCCTGCAACGCACCGCCGGCGCGTGAGATGAGAAAGTGTCCCTGTTCGGGCGCCATCATGTGGTAAATAAAAATTCCTTTACCGGGACTGAATTTGATACAGGAACATAGTAAAATAGCTCAATAAAATGAGAGGCAGAATCCGTGGTATTAGAGGTTCGGGCTTTATTCCAATAATCGATTATAATCGGTTGCTCCCAATGTTCCGTCACCACGAAGGTTCAGGAAGTGAAGCACACCCTTTATTGACAAGAAGTAACTTTTATAGTACATACATTATAATGAAGTGAATACAGTAGGCGTAACAATTGATAAGGAAATTGACGTTTGGTCTGCGTAACCGAAAATGGGTGTAATAATGGGTAAAAAGGAACATGATTGGTTACGATGTCATACATAGGTGGATCTATAAGATAATACTTGGCCTACATGCGCGCGCAGCAGTATGACGTGTAATTGACGTGTAACTAGGGGGTGAAGGGGACTTGACATTTAGCTCTACATGTGGAGACAAGAAGTCTGGGGGGTCAAGTCAACCTAATCCCAAATCATATCTAGCATCCTATGTTTAAAGAACTATGTTATCCATAAAAGAGGGACTCTCGGACAGAATCTATTCTATACTGACTGTGTGTGCGTGTACAAGCGTCTAGGTGTCTACACTAAACACGAGGGGGTAGGAACATTCCATGGTAACAGGGC
Organism: Triturus cristatus; assembly: GCF_964204655.1. Taxonomy (NCBI): domain Eukaryota; kingdom Metazoa; phylum Chordata; class Amphibia; order Caudata; family Salamandridae; genus Triturus; species Triturus cristatus. Next base: position 802,183,274 of record NC_140591.1, read on the forward strand.
TATGAATCACTTGCATGAAGACAGAGAAGTTGGGCCTTTTTGCTTGGTGACTGGAAGAATGTTTACCTAAACTACTAGGCAGGAATGCATCGGCTGAGGGGGAAGCAGATAATTCGAAGGTGAAATACAGTTCTTGGCAGAGAATAGGCTGATGTCAGGCTTCGTGAGCTGCGCAGAGAATGAGACAAAGTTCATGGTCACAGATGCAGGCTCAGACTGGAGCTTTCAGAGGCAGAAGGCAAGAAGAGTTTGATGACAGAATCAGGGCCTACTTGCCTGGACTGTAAAATGGCATAAGTGAACCATATAAGGCCGGTGGCTTTTCATACTTAGGAATGGAATATCCGGCCTATTCATGGCGGATCTGACAAAAGACATGTCGACGGTGGACGCACATGTATTTGCGTCTTCATAACTGGAACTGGAGGGAACATACATGTACTTGTAACATGCACATAGAACCGTTGGGGTCCAAGATAGGGGACATAACTGACCAGAAAAATCCATATTTCCACAGGTTCCATGTCAGTTGGCACTAATGCTGAGTCCAGACATGGGAGTTAGTCTCTCAAGTGTGAGGCCTTACAGCACGCATGTCCTATGTGGTGGCCTGTGACATGATGTGCATGAGTGTGCGGTACGCATAGTGCGGGGATGGTAGCGTGTGTTGCAGTCATTCCCATTCAGGAGCATGGAGTTGTGTGGCCACTACTGTCCCCAGGGGCATATTTTCCTAGGTATCATGTGTGTAATCCGAATATGTTGACAATCTCTGTGTCTACAGCATAGGTTGTGCTCTGTGCCATTGTCCCCTGGCCAAATGTATATTGACGTGAAATGTAGTACAAGTGTACAGACTGACCTGACTTTCCTTGTTCATACTCACGGTGGACATTGCCTGTGTGTCTTGTTACAATCATCTGATGATGCCCATTTGTACATGATTATTTGGACAGGCGCACCTTGGGTATTTTGTGTGCAACCTTGATTTGTTGCATCCCATGTGTATTTCACCCAGACTAAGGGATGTAAGTGCTTCCTGTGTCTCCAAATAATAGTCTCATGTAGGGGGTGGGTGGTGCGGGCATGGCCTTCATGGCACAACCTGATATCTCCTTGCTAGGACTGGCCAGTGTGTGATGTTTGTCTGGACATGCACTCAAGGTGCAGTGGGCCAGTCATGGTGGGCATGTTTTCAGCATAACCTATGCTGCATGTGCCTCTTGTTCCTGGATATCGTCCCTGCTCATCCCTATTTCCTGCCACGCTGTGTGGTGCAGATGCAGTGCTGGATTGTCCCCAGGGTCTTGCTCCTCAGTCAAAATTCCATTCCATCTCATTTGCTATTGTGTCATGCTCTCCATAGTTTTTCGGTGGCATGGTGGGTCAAACAACTGTGTCTTGCATGCCCTACATATGTACTTTGTTTTGTAGATGTAACTCTTCTTTTGTTTCAGGCTATGCACTGTGACCTATGTAGATTGGACTCATGTGACATATGTATACAGGTGTATGATTAATTTCTGTCTCTTCACCCTGCCCACAGCATCGTCGGGGGACACGGAGGGAGACATGGGCACTGACGGAGCAGAGGGACCGAGCACCAGTGCCAGCGGTGACATCGGGGCTGGCACATCAAGTGGGACTGAGGCGGAGGGGAGTGAAGCCGGGGACCTGTCGACTGGCACAACAGAGTATGAAGCTGACGGGTCCGAGGATGATCTCTCCGAGTGGGCGGCGGCTGCACCAGCAGCTGACAGCGGCACTACATCTCGCCCCGCCCCCTCCATTGCCATCAGCCGCCTCCCACTTGCTCGTGTCCCTTCCCAACGTCTCCTTCCTGCCAGGCACCGCACCCCCTGCCCCTGTCTCCACTGCTGCCGCCAATGCCGAGTCTGTGGACATCCAGCGGCAGTTGCAGGTTGGTCAGGCTGCGATCCTTAATGTCCTCCATGGCCACAGCCAAGTGCTGCACAACATGGAGGCATACTTGGAGGGCATTCATTCATCGCAGGTTGACCAATGCAGCTTGCTGAGGTCGATAGACTCGACACTGACTGCAGCAGTGGGTCTCCTGCAGCGCTACGTCCCACCCCCTACCCCTGCCCCATCCACACTTCCCACTCCCATGCCTGTCCCACGTACACCCAGACATCAGCATGCACCCACCACAACACACACAGGCACCACACCAGCAGGGAAGGTCCACCGCACACCTCCTGACATGCACACATAGGGTGAAGTAGGCACACCCACTGGGTCGGGGGGCAAACGTGTGTCACGCAGCCAGAGTGGGAGTCCGCATTCCACCCAATCCACTCCCTCCAAATCCCCTCCCCTCAGCTCTCCTGGCCACATCTCCCCCAAAGACTCCTTCATGGCCGCTCTGTCCCTGAGCCCCACAGTGACGCCACCACGCAAGCGGTCAAGGAAGTCCTCGGTCAGGGTGGTTGATTCCCCCCCCCTGTCTACACCCTCCCCCAGTGGCGCTGCGACCCATCCCTCTGACCCCCCCCCCTCCTTGGGGCCTGTGGTTCCTTTGGGTGCAGGGGATTCCCTGGAGGACCTTGCTAAGGTGTGCAGCGAGATCCTGGCCTCCACCTTTGGCCCTGCCCCACCCCCTGTGGTGGAGTCCTCCATCCCTGCACCCACGACGCCTACCCTTCACCCTCCTGTCCCTGCGGTGCCTGTTTCTTCCCCCCCACATGATGCCCTCACCCCTGTGGAAGACGACGGAATGTAACTGTGCAGGCAAGCTAGGGGACACGCATCCCACTGTGTCCCCCATCCAGCTGTGACTTCTGGACTGCCCTATGGGCTTTGTAAATATTGAACTTTCTACGAACATACAATTTTTGATCATGCTGATTAAAGCCATTTTTGTTTCCTTTGAACACTACTGCTTTTCTGATATTGCTGTTGGTGGGGCTGCTACATGATTTTGGGTGGTGATCATGTGTTGGTTGTGTGGGAAATGTAGTAGTGTGCTGGTCATAGGGGGGACCCTGGGATCTGTGTGCCATCACACGGTGTTAGCTAGGTTTCTGTGTTCATGTAAGCAGTTGCTGCATGGTGAAATTGTCCAAAGGTATATTCCTTCCTCTGTGTACCCTGACATCTGCCCTGCAGGGTGTTCCCAATATTTAGCGCAGAGCTGTGTGTACATTAGCTGGTTGTGTGACGGACTCCTTCTACTTTGCACATTAATGCTGAGCGATGTCTCCACCTGCATCATTCGTGGCATTCTTGGTAGTCATTGTACTTGTGTATGTGGACTATTGACATGACTTCATGTGTACATGTTTTCTTTTCTGCGCTATGCATGCGTATACTCCCAGCCTCGCACACATGTGGTACATGTACTGCAGGGTCTTTGTGCACCTGACTGAAATTTGTGGGCATGGTATCTGTGGCTACTCCACCCTTTGCGTTTCATGGGCACTGCTATGAGTGTTAGGCACACACCCCTCCTGACTCTGGGCACTGCTGGGAGGACTCTGCACCCACCCCTCCTGTCTCTGGGCACTGCTGGGAGGACTCTGCACACACCACTCTTGTGACTGGGCACTGCTGGGAGTAATAGGCACCCACCCCTCCTGTCTCTGGGCACTGCTGGGAGGACTCTGCACACACCCCTCCTGTCTCTGGGCACTGCTGGGAGGACTCTGCACACACCACTCTTGTGACTGGGCACTGCTGGGAGTGATAGGCACCCACCCCTCCTGTCTCTGGTGTTGAAAACTAAAACGGCGATATGATTAAGCATTCACTAAAGACATGAATTCTCTCTATTTAAAACATGTTTCTTGTCTTATGTTGACTAATGTCTGGACTCCATCTTGTAATGTCATGCCTCCACGTGCTCTGCACGAGAAGAGTCCTTTCTTCTTGTTAGTTGCTCTTGTAATCTGCCTAGTAACAGTCTATAAATAGCTCCTTTGTTCGTCTGGCGCATGCCCAGACTTGGCCACATCTGTTATCAGTTAGTCCTTGCTTGACCATGTTTTCGCGGGCTCAGGACATTGTCGCCTCCGCCCACATATTGATTCTGTATCGAAAATGTCCATAAAAGGTAAAGAACTTTGCCTCATGTTGTATCCACCCACTTATGAGCCCCTCTGTTGTGTATAAAAGGGGACCGCATACGCAAGTTCTTTGTGCTACTCTATGCAATACTGAAGAGTGTTGTATAGATTGTAGGACCACCCTTAAGGGTTAATAAACTCTGTTTTTGTATTTGCAGTTTCCGTGCCAACTTCCTTCTAACTTTTGTTACAGGAGAGCGAACCCTTGTATTCTGCGAGCCTAGCTGGGGCCTGTATTCTTCAATTGGCGCCCGTCACGTGGGGCTCATCGGCGACTCGGATGCTCGAAGGATTGGTCGTGATGAAGGTGAGGAATTTGGCCGGGGATGTGATCACTGCCAGCGGCGTTTTTAGTCCTGGCATCCCGAGGTTTCTTCCTTCCCTTCCGAACTGACCTTCTGGGTGGCGCCGGTCCTCGACTGAGACCTCTTCTGTCGGTTTTGCCGCGACAGCCGTTTGGGCGAATTTTGGAACTTGGCAGTTGGAATCTGGACACTCTTGATTGGTAAGAAGAGTTGTACGGTACTTGCTCCGAGTTTTGAAGCCTGGGTTGGCTATTTGAGTTTGATTTGTGATGACCGGTCATATTTTGTATTGATTACTGTGAGAATATATGCGTTGCAACACATATAGGCAGGTAATGTGGAGATATTTCTCCGGAGTTGTGTAAATTTGAACGGCACAAAGTTTAAGTGCCATTTTTGATAATACTGCATATTTTGCATTATGTTTGAGCATGCCTGCTTTCAGCGCACTCCGTAAGTGGTGCTGCTGTTTTGGAAACCGGTTAAATCTCGAGGAATCTGCTCCAGCCCCCCCAGAGGGGACTCCTAATAGGGATATGTATGTGAAGCATGGTCTTTCCTCTATAATGTACAGCACAGTGTGGAGGAAATACACTAAAAAGGATCCTGAGTTGCGATGGCCTTTGTATGGATCGTTTGATATGCGTAAGATTGAGTATGTGGAACAGTGTATGTGTAAACGGCGTGCTCAGCAAGACATGTTTGAATGTGTACGGTTATGGGTAAAGGAAGTGCGTGAGCGAGAGAAACATGAGAAAGCGCTGTTTGATAAAGAGCAACGGAAAAATGATCATGTGAGAGCGCAGGAAGCGAAGCGTCGGGAAGAAAGAGAACTGGCGGAGAGACAAGAGAAAGAGCGTAGGTTGCAAGTCTCGGGTCAATATGCTGTCCGCCAGCCACTTTATCCTGTCCTTACTAATCTTGAAGATGATTTTTATTTATTAGATCGCTCTCCGCCCCCTTATGTTGGCGCGTCCGCCCAGAGATCACAGGATTCTGGATCGGTTTCGGATAAGGTAGACACGTGGTCCATGTTATCAGTTGAGCGTATGGGTGAGCTTCGGAAAATTTCTCTGCGTGTACTTAAAGGCACGTTATCTCTTGCTGAATTGTTGGACTCTTTGGAAAGTTGGCGGGATAGAGAGAAGCTGTATTTTGCGGCAACTTTTTCTGATGAAGTGATTAATGCCTTTCGGAAATATTCTGATGTTTTGGAGCCTGATGCTGTAGTTTCAGATGCTAAAGCATTACGTAACGGTGTTTTTTCTCCCTCTAAGGTACCCAATGCGGTCCGACGGCTGTTTGCATTGCGGGACGCGGCGTTTGAACTTAAAGAGAGAGCGCGCCTAAAGGCAGGGGAGAAGGAGCAATCGGATTCACGTACCGGCGGCGACCAGTCATCTACCTCCCAATCAGATAAGAGTGAACTAGTGCATGCTAAACCGATGCGAGAGGCGGCACCCTTGTATGTTCCTCCTAAAGGAGCAGGAAATAGTTCATATATATCTTCCCCCGATGCTAGGGGATATTTTGTGTATAATTGGGTTTATACTCCCTGGCATAGGGCTGATGTTATGGCATTAAAGAATGCATTGCCCGACCCCCGCAAGAATCCAGCGGCCTTTTACGAAGAGGTTGAAGGGGCCTTGAAACTATGATCTTAGCAGATATAGATTTGTTCTTTGGGCTTATTTTACCACCGGATATGTGGCGATCTGTGCGGAAGGTGGATGATCAAGCCGCTTTTAAGGCCAAATGGTCTGAGATTGAGGATGTGGATAGGGAGAGAAAACCCGCGCAAAAACCACCCCAGCTTATTTTAGATCTTCCCACTGCTATTTTGACTAAATTGAAAACAATTATCCCCCCTAAAAAGATTGATTGGAACATGTTAGCCTCGTGTAAACAGAAGGTTGATGAATCGGTTTCAGACTTCTTTACGCGCTTTGAGGAGACATTTCATGATTTCAGTGGTCAGTCACTTACGGATGATACGGGTCGACATCTTTTTGTTGATAAATACGTGGCGAATTTATTACCAGGAATAGCAGCTCGTTTAAAAGCGAGTGAAAGTTCCTGGTCCACTTCGTCTCCGGCATCCCTCCTGACTATGGCTCAGTATTATGAGCGTCAGGAACAAGAAGCGAAGGGGCATGAGGAGAAGAAATCGAAAGATTTGAAAACTAAGGTGATGTTAGCACAAGTGTATGGTCCGCCTCGTCGGGGTGTCGACAGAGGTAGAGGAGGATCCTATGGTCCCCCTTCCGTTCGGTCAGATGTTAATAGAAATCAATGTGCGCATTGTAAACAGTCGGGTCATTGGGCTAGAGATTGTCCGGTATTATATGCATCTCGTCAGGGACGTGGTCAGGGACCACCGAGAGGTAGAGGGGGCTTTTCGAATTTCAGAGGGAATTCCAATGATCGTGCTCGATTTGACTCTAACGTGCAGCAACGAGATAGACCTAACGTATTTGATCGACAAAATCAGTACCAAATGTCTGGGAATGACCGCCCTGGGTACCATGATTCGCAGCATGCATAGGATTGCGTTGGATGGGGGTTGGAATCAGTTGAAGTACCGGTTGATAATAAGGGTCCTTATGTTTCAGCAAGTGTTTTGGGTTCTACTGATCGGTTCCTAGTTGATACCGGAGCTACTCGCAGTGCACTGTCTAAACAATTGGTTCAGAGGGCTCCCCCATCTGGCTTAATGGTTACATCGGTAGGGTTTGATGGTACACTCTCTCGAAGCCCTCTTTCCCGACCCCTTGCCTTCCATGTTGACCACTTTTCTGCACCCTGTCTGTTTTTGCTCGCTCCGAACACGCCCGACAACATTATGGGTCTTGATATGCTTAAGCACTTTAGAGCTACGATCCGCTGCTCCCCTACTGGAGTACATGTGATATTAAACGATAATCACCCACTGACAGACCGGATGTGTGTGGTTGCGGAGGATACTGCATTGGCTTCCCTCCCTCATTCTTTGTGGGCCACTTCGGATACTGATGTGGGACAGATGGTGATTCCGCCTGTCCACATTAGTGTCCAGGAGGGTGCGGTGTTACCTCGCCTCCCTCAGTATCGTATTTCTCAGGAGGGGGAGGAGGCACTCATACAGATTGTGCAGGATTTGATTAAGGTGGGAGTGGTGGAGGAAGTTCCCTACAATGTCTGCAATAGCCCTATTTTACCCATTTTGAAGAAAGATTCCGATACCAGGGTTTATCGTTTTATCATTGACTTAAGGGAAGTGAATAAGATAGTGATACCTCAGTATCCAGTGGTTTCTGATATCACGACGTTACTCACTTTGGTTCCGCCAACGGCGACCACGTTTTCAGTTATTGATTTAAAAAATGCTTTCTTTTCGATTCCTATTCATCCTGATAGCCGATACCTTTTCGGTTTTACTTTGAATAATAGGTCTTACAGATTTTGTAGAGTCCCTCAGGGTTATACAGAAAGCCCTAGTATTTATAGTCAAGCATTGAAAAGGCAATTGGATTCCTTTGTTCTGCCTGATGGTGTCGCCCTTATACAATATGTCGATGACATCTTGTTGGCGGCTGACACTCCTGAGCTGTGTGAGAAGACTACGTTATCTTTGCTTTCCTTTTTGGCATCTCACAATCACAAAGTGTCGAGGAAGAAATTGCAATTCTGTAGACCAAAGGTGACTTATCTGGGTCACCTTTTGTCTAAGGAGGGGCGTGCACTCACACCAGATCGTATTCAAGCAATTTTGGACACGCCAGTACCTTCTACACAGAAGGATGTGCGTGCATTCTTGGGTCTTGCCTCTTTCTGTAGGCAATGGATATTGGGGTTCTCACACATAGCTAAGCCATTGTTAGCACTTTTGACCAAAGACACTCCGATTCCTCTTCCCTGGTCAAATGAGTGTGAAATTGCTTTCCAGCAATTACGAAAAGCCCTTTGTTCAGCACCAGTGTTAGGTACCCCTGATTATACGAAGCCCTTTTCACTGTATGTACATGAGAAAGATGGATGTGCATTATCAGTTTTAGTGCAGAGGCACGGCGACAAGCAGCGCCCTTGTGCATATTTTTCGGCTGAACTTGATCCTGTTGCCCGAACATTACCAGGGTGTTTTCGCTCGGTCGCGGCAAAAGCTGTGTCAATACGCCAAAGTGAGGGAATTGTGTTATCTCACAAGCTGTTGGTATTAGTTCCCCATGCTGTGGATGCCCTGCTTAATCAGACAAAGACGCAGCATTTGACCAGTGCTCGTTTAACGGGATATGAGTTGACGCTTTTGGCTCCTCATATCACGTTAAAGAGGTGTGCAACGTTAAATCCAGCCACATTGTTGCCGTTTCCGGAAACTCAGTCTGAAGCACGAAAAACACATGACTGTATTCTTGTGACTGAGGAACAGACAAAGGGTCGTATTGATCTCCAGGATACGCCCTTTACAGATGTAGATGGAGAACTGTGGGTGGACGGATCATGCCTGAAGCTACCAGATGGTACGACTTCAGCAGCGTATGCAATTACCACATTACAAACAATAGTGGAGACAGCATGCATACCGCAGAAATCAGCTCAGGCAGCGGAACTGATAGCATTAACACGAGCATGTGAGCTCAGTACAGGATTGTGTGTGAATGTTTATACAGATAGCCGCTATGCCTTCGGAGTAGCGCACGATTTCGGCCTTCTCTGGAAGGAGAGAGGGTTTTTAATGTCACATGGAACACAGATAATGTATGGGGAGTTAGTTCACAACCTTTTGACTGCATTAACATATCCAAAGAAGATTGCTATAGTTAAATGTAGTGCCCATAAGAAGGTGGTTGATAAAGTTGGAGAAGGGAATGCCTTAGCAGACCGGGTGGCGCGAGAGACTGCGATGCAGCCTGGTGCTACTGCAATGTATGTTGTGAAATCGCAGACAGAAAAATGGCACGATGCCAGGAGAGAAGTGTTGGAGATACAGAGGACCGCTTCCGATAAGGAACGGAAGCAATGGTCCAATGATGGAGAATTAGATGATGCAGGGTGTTGGAGAAGTAAGCAGATGGATAAATGGAAGTTACCCACAGCCTTCGTACAACCTATGGTTCAGATGGCACATGGACTAGCGCATGTCGGAGCTTCCGCAATTGTCAAATTACTCACACGAGTTTGGGAGCATCCGGAGATCGCTAGTACGGCAAAGAGGGTAGTGCAGACCTGCATGATTTGCCTAAGGTACAACCCAGGAAAGGGTACACGAACTCCAGCAGGAGGATTTGCAACGCCTACTGCACCCTTTGAGGTTTTGCAGATGGATTACATTCAGCTTGAGCGCTCTAACAATCTGAAGTATGTTCTAGTAGGGGTTTGTGCCTTCAGTAAATGGGTTGAGGCATACCCTACGAAAGACAATACTGCAATGACTACAGCCAAGATGCTATTGAAGGAGTTTTTCCCTCGATATGGTGTTTGCAGATTGTTGTGGAGTGATAACGGACCTCATTTTATAGCAGATGTTATCAAGTATGTCCTGAAAGGTCTAGGCATTACTCAGAAGTTCCATGCAGTGTTTCACCCTCAGTCTGCGGGATTGGCTGAGAAATATAACGGTACTCTGAAGCGTAAGATCGCTAAGATCCAAGCTTCAACTTCTTTGACTTGGCCAGATGCTTTACCGCTGGCATTATTGTCAATTAGATCGATACCGCATTCTCGGACCGGTCTCACACCCGACGAGATCGTGTTTGGACGCCCAATGAATATTTGGGGTCCACCAAAACCGCATTTAGTGTATGATGTACCTTGTGTAATGATGAGTGATTATCTGGCACAGTTAACGGATAATTTGGTTTCTATTCATCAACAGGTTCGAGAAGCGCTCCCTGATCGGTCCACAGGTGAAGGTCATAACCTCCGACCTGGCGATCAGGTTATGATCAAGGTGTTCGAAAGGACGAACAGTCTGAAACCGAGATGGGTTGGTCCTGAGCAAGTTTTGCTCGCAACGAGGACAGCTGTGCGAGTTTCCAATCGGAAGAACTGGATCCACTCCTTGCACTGTCGTAAAGTGCCGCCTGGATTGGTGGACCCTGCTGTGTTGACCGACCATCGAGAAATCCTGACTGCGGAGAAAGGCCGTGCTGTGGAACCGAACGACACTGAGGAGCTCTTCCCGGACCAAGCGATCCCTGGAGGAGGGGGATATCATCTTCGACCGAGGAAGTGATTTTTCTTTTTTCTGTACCCAGATACGTTGTCAGAACGGCCCTTAGGTTACTGAAACGGAGAGCCAATGAGGCAAGGGGGGGGGATCAGCCCTGCATTAGTGTAGTGACACCCGTCTTGGCCCGCTGGTGAAGAAATCAACGGCTGCCTAAGGGGAAGAGTTCTGACAACCTTTTAGTTTCAGGAAGATACTGACTTTTTACTACAAGATGGAAAAGAAGAAGATTCTTTGTGCGACAAGCTTTATTATCATTGTAGCTATTGTTGGTATAACCACATGGTTTGTTGAGGATGTGACTCCTGCCCGTGAGTTGCTTGTTTTGACCACTCCAGTGCCTGAGGAGCATTACTTCTATACCCTTCCGTATCAAGAATTGAAGCATCATCAGTCTTATTTGAATAACACTTTTATCCAGATGTTACATCATACCCATGTTGCTACGAATGCTACGAACTGTTGGATATGTGGTATGATGCCAGCTCATCAGAAGAAAGGAGGAACGCCATTCATACCTCTTCCTTTCTCTCATAATGGCTCTTGTAGAGCATGGTACACTTTGCTTTTTGCCACACGGAATCCTACAGTGGGACGATTACTTTTCAGACTTAATAGGGAATGTCATCAAGATAAAGATGGCTATCCACAAGCGAATGGGACAATATGGGAGTGGGATGAATATCGACCAGACAATGAATCGATCCCCTACATTTTCACGAACACCAGAGACACTGCAGGGCAGGAACGATTCGTGATTCAAGTGGCACAAGCTCAAGCGGACCTGTGTGTCCAGAGTGTGGGTTATATTCCTGTTGGTGTTAGCGATTGCCTTATTGTACTGAATATAGATGGGTTAAATAATAGTACTTTCTTAGCCTCCCATAATACATACTTTGTATGTGGGAATAAAGGTTATTATCGCTTACCAGCCGGCTGATCCGGGGTATGTTATGTAGCGTTTTTATTACCTCCTGTATTCTTAGCACCTGCATCCTATCATAAAGATTTGAAGTTGCTGAACAATGTAACTGTAAATAGGTATAAGCGTACTCTATCCATTGATGATGTTGATCAAACTGATACTAGCTTACAGCAGTATATTGATTTTAACTTAGGATTGTTTTTCTTTGTTGGAGCTGCTCTAAATAGTAGGAAGGTTCGTAGATTAACAAGAGTTGTAGAGGCTGTGACGAATCAAACCGCTGCTGCTCTTGTGAATCTTACGGAAGAATTACAAATTACTAGAATTGTTGCATTACAGAATCGTATGGTGTTAGATGTTATGTTAGCTGATAGAGGTGGAGCATGTAAAATTATCGGAAGTAGTTGCTGTGTGTTCATTCCTGATCATACGCCATCAGTTTACAACGCTATTAATAAATTGCATAAAATCGCAGCTGAGATTCATACAGAAAATGGCACTTGGACCTTTTCTGGATGGTTTTGGGCATTGATCACTACATGGGGATAGAAAGTTTTAACTGGTCTCTGCATTATTGTAGCAGTTCTGTTTTCCTGTTGCATCTGTGTCCAGTGTGGTCCTCTACTCTGTTCTTTATGTGTGTCATTTCGTATTCCTGATAAGAAAGCTATTGCCAATGTCACCCACCAGAAATATTTAACCAAAGAGATGGAAGAGATGATGAAAATTGACATATATGATGATTATCCTAATAAGCCGAATGTCTTCAGTAAATGCTGAAAGGGTCGTCTGTTGAAAACTAAAACGGCGATATGATTAGTCATTCACTAAAGACATGAATTCTCTCTAGTTAAAACATGTTTCTTGTCTTATGTTAACTAATGTCTGGACTCCATCTTGTAATGTCATGCCTCCACGTGCTCTGCACGAGAAGAGTCCTTTCTTCTTGTTAGTTGCTCTTGTAATCTGCCTAGTAACAGTCTATAAATAGCTCCTTTGTTCGTCTGGCGCATACCCAGACTTGACCACATCTGTTATCAGTTAGTCCTTGCTTGACCATGTTTTCGCGGGCTCAGGACATTGTCACCTCCGCCCACATATTGATTCTGTATCGAAAATGTCCATAAAAGGTAAAGAACTTTGCCTCATGTTGTATCCACCCACTTATGAGCCCCTCTGTTGTGTATAAAAGGGGAACGCGTACGCAAGTTTTTTGTGCTACTCTATGCAATACTGAAGAGTGTTGTATAGATTGTAGGACCACCCTTAGGGGTTAATAAACTCTGTTTTTGTATTTGCAGTTTCCGTGCCAACTTCCTTCTAACTTTTGTTACAGGAGAGCGAACCCTTGTATTCTGCGTGCCTAGCTGGGGCCTGTATTCTTCACTGGGCACTGCTGGGAGTGATAGTCACCCACCCCTCCTGTCTCTGGGCACTGCTGGGAGGACTCTGCACACACCCCTCCTGTGTCTGGGCACTGCTGGGAGGACTCTGCACCCACCCCTCCTGTGTCTGGGCACTGCTGGGAGTGATAGGAACCCACCCCTCCTGTGTCTGGGCACTGCTGGGAGGACTCTGCACACACCCCTCCTGTCTCTGGGCACTGCTGGGAGTGATAGTCACCCACCCCTCCTGTCTCTGGGCACTGCTGGGAGTGATAGTCACCCACCCCTCCTGTCTCTGGGCACTGCTGGGAGGACTCTGCACACACCCCTCCTGTCTCTGGGCACTGCTGGGAGGACTCTGCACACACCCCTCCTGTCTCTGGGCACTGCTGGGAGGACTCTGCACACACCCCTCCTGTCTCTGGGCACTGCTGGGAGGACTCTGCACACACCCCTCCTGTCTCTGGGCACTGCTGGGAGGACTCTGCACACACTACTCTTGTGACTGGGCACTGCTGGGAGTGATAGGCACCCACCCCTCCTGTCTCTGGGCACTGCTGGGAGTGATAGTCACCCACCCCTCCTGTCTCTGGGCACTGCTGGGAGGACTCTGCACACATCCCTCCTGTCTCTGGGCACTGCTAGGAGTGATAGTCACCCACCCCTCCTGTCTCTGGGCACTGCTGGGAGGACTCTGCACACACCCCTCCTGTCTCTGGGCACTGCTGGGAGGACTCTGCACACACCCCTCCTGTCTCTGGGCACTGCTGGGAGGACTCTGCACCCACCCCTCCTGTCTCTGGGCACTGCTGGGAGGACTCTGCACCCATCCCTCCTGTGTCTGGACACTGCTGGGAGTGATAGGCACCCACCCCTCCTGTCTCTGGGCACTGCTGGGAGGACTCTGCACACACCCCTCCTGTCTCTGGGCACTGCTGGGAGTGATAGGCACCCACCCCTCCTGTCTCTGGGCACTGCTGGGAGGACTCTGCACACACCACTCTTGTGACTGGGCACTGCTGGGAGTGATAGGCACCCACCCCTCCTGTCTCTGGGCACTGCTGGGAGTGATAGTCACCCACCCCTCCTGTCTCTGGGCACTGCTGGGAGGACTCTGCACACACCACTCTTGTGACTGGGCACTGCTGGGAGTGATAGGCACCCACCCCTCCTGTCTCTGGGCACTGCTGGGAGTGATAGTCACCCACCCCTCCTGTCTCTGGGCACTGCTGGGAGGACTCTGCACACAGCCCTCCTGTGTCTGGGCACTGCTGGGAGCACTCTGCACCCACCCCTCCTGTGTCTGGGCACTGCTGGGAGTGATAGGCACCCACCCCTCCTGTCTCTGGGCACTGCTGGGAGGACTCTGCACACACCCCTCCTGTCTCTGGGCACTGCTGGGAGTGATAGGCACCCACCCCTCCTGTCTCTGGGCACTGCTGGGAGGACTCTGCACACACCCCTCCTGTTTCACAATATGTACGCTTAGAACATACACGTGTGTGTGTTCGCTCCATGCATACGAGGTGGGGGTACGTGTCGTATTTACACTGTTGGGGTGGGGGGTACGCTCCATACATACGCGGGTGGGGGTATGTGTCGTACTTACACTGTTGGCATGGGGGGTACGCTCCTTGCATACGCGGGTGGGGGTACGTGTCGTACTTACACTGTTGGGGTGGGGGGTACGCTCCATGCATACGCGGGTGGGGGGACGTGTCGTACGTACACTGTTGGCATGGGGGGTACGCTCCTTGCATACGCGGGTGGGGGTACGTGTCGTACTTACACTGTTGGGGTGGGGGGTACGCTCCATACATATGCGGGTGGGGGTACGTGTCATACTTACACTGTTGGCATGGGGGGTACGCTCCTTGCATACGCGGGTGGGGGTACATGTCGTACTTACACTGTTGGGGTGGGGGGTACGCTCCATGCATACGCGGGTGGGGGTACGTGTCATACTTACACTGTTGGGGTGGGGGGTACGTTCCATGCATACGCGGGTGGGGGTATGTGTCGTACTTACACTGTTGGGGTGGGGGGTACGCTCCATGCATACGCGGGTGGGGGGACGTGTCGTACGTACACTGTTGGCATGGGGGTACGCTCCTTGCATACGTGGGTGGGGGTACGTGTCGTACTTACACTGTTGGGGTGGGGGGTACGCTCCATACGTACGTGGGTGGGGGTACGTGTCATACTTACACTGTTGGCATGGGGGGTACGCTCCTTGCATACGCGGGTGGGGGTACGTGTGGTACTTACACTGTTGGGGTTGGGGGTACGCTCCATGCATACGGGGTGGGGGTACGGTCCGTACATATCCGTCCCCACGCTATGTGATGCTTGTGTGGGCCGTACCCAGGCCTTTGCCACGTGGGTACGAGCCGTCCCGCCATTGTTGGGTACGGGACATACCTGTCTGGTTGTGTTGCCGGTTCGCGTCGTCAAGAACTTCCGTTGTGGCGGTCGCTGGCTTAGCTGGACACGCCCCCACCCCCTCGTAGTGACCAGGGCCTGAGGGTCAGGTATGTCCAGGGCATGTGTGCTGTGTGACTTTGGTGGGGGTTTTGTGGCCTGCCCTGGTCCTGCCACCCCCCCCTTTTCCCCCCCTTTGTTGTTCTGACCTTCTGCGGCGTCTGCGTCGGAACCTGTAGAGGAGGTCGACTGCTATGAGGGCCGGGATGACACGTAGGTTCGGGTCCATGTCTGTCCGTCGCGTACGGGTACTCCTTGTTCGCGTCGTCCTGATTTCCCGGCAGTTTTTGGCAGCCGGAAAATATTCACCGTGCGGGATGACGTCGGTGCGAATCGTAATTCCTGGTTCGTGAATGGCAGGCTGCGTGCGTCCCGACGTCACGTCGGCGCTTTCCCGGATCGCATTTGTACGTTTATTTTCGTCGGTCGGGGTTTTGTACGATTCGTACAGAAATGGTGTTTCCGTGCGAATCGTAATTCCATGTTTGTATATTTTGACGACCGGGTACGCGTCGGACGGAGAATATGCTCCGTCCGACGGTTCGTACCCGTTTTTTACCGGATCGTGATCGGCACCATAGTGTTAGTACATAAATCAATACCAATCAATAATCAATAAGCTATTTACAAGCAATCGTCGCTAAACCCAAAACAATAGCTAACCATCATTCTGCTACGCAGAAAACTGCTCCAGCGCTGAATACCACAAATCCCCTCGCTACAGACCGGACCACTTTTCTTTCACTCATTCACTGGTGGGGCCCATAACACCAATCATTCTTTCTACTTTCAGTATCAATGGTCCGAGAGAGAGAGAGAGAGAGAGAGAGAGAGAGAGAGAGAGAGAGAGAGAGGGGAGTTTCTTTCTTTATTCTATGCACTGGAAATGAGAGGAAGAGTGCACCAATTACCTGATGAGTATTTGACAAATTTACCTATACCTCCCTACCTCACCAGGATCTCAATACATGATTACCTAGCAGTTCCTCCCATACTATTGGCCATGGATCAGCCAGTTGCTGGGAATAGCATAGCAACCCTTAATTCTTCTAAACAATATACATTGAAATACTTCAAATAATAACCAGACACAGTTCTTTAAATGCAATAATATGTTTATCTAATTAAAGCATAAGGAAATCATAAAGCATTCAATATTTTGGTTCGCATATTTACCTAATCTGGCTAAATGGCATCCTCTATGTCAAATTCAGATCTTTCGTCTCTATGCCCATAAATCAAAGAATCAGTTCGCAAGTTAATAGGGCATTTGAACTGTCCATCAGAGTTTCTGGCAAACAGCTGTCCAGAAGTGTCACCGTCCTCTCCGTCAGCATAACGTCGGGCAATCTAGTAAAGTGATGGTGTGCAAGGAATAGAGCAATGTCCTACCCTCTCTAGTCTACTTTTATAATACATTTTTATCAGCAAATGTTTCAATACATGTTTCAGAACAAATTTAATTGGTTAACCAGGATCATTCTTCCTGATTCTCATACATTAAATGTTGCATTAGATGCAGCTTCCCAATTTGTGAGTAAATCAGCAACAGTTTCTAGTCCATTCAGGGCATGTTGATTCCCATGCAGTGTCGTGTCCTTTGTCATCAATTATAACAGTTCATAGTTTAGGTAAGTCCTTTGTTTTGATGCTTGGCACTCCTCCCAGGATGTCCTTCACGGATACAGTCTGCCTGGGGTCAGGACGAGGTTATTGTTGCTCATCTTTTAGCGCAGGCGCACTTCACTCAGTGACTTCTATGTCTTGTCGGGGCGTCAGAATAGGGATGGCAGCCATTTTGTGGCCACTCCAGAAAGGTCAACTTAAGCAAAGAAACATAAAACGTAATGAATACATGGAAATGACTGTCAAAATGTTATTCCCTCACTAACCCCTCTATGTGTGTGTATTTATCTAGCAAAAGCAACACGCATTGCAGTTTATACTCACAATTTAAAGCACGATTCACAAATCATATCACAAAAGCAACATATATCATGCAATTTCTAAATATCTAACATTAGTATGCGTACGAAATTGGTTTACGTATCAATCAAGCCATGCAAATGCGTTTCCCACGTGTATTTTCTGTGTTCAAAATATTTTATTGCATTTTTGTTCAAATACAACTAAAAAAATAGACAGGACATAAAATATTATGATTAAACAATAATACCTAAATAACATTGTATATCATCATAATCGACCTCATAAAGAGAAAAAAAAAAAAAATTATCTCAGGTAACGAGAAAATACATAATCAAAAAATACCAAAAGGGAGAGTAGGAGGAGGGGGAGGGAAAGAACAAATATAACAATTAACGTAGAAAATGCAAACAGAGCTACTATAAGCCATAATAAGACTAATCATAGTAAGTTCAAATTTGAATTAAAATTATTCATACAACATTAAATGGATAAATATGCATCAACAGGTAACCAAAAAGATTGATAAGAGAAAATATTATGAGTGATCCCCTTCACAGATAATTGAGCACCTCTTCTAGAAAGAATAACCCATGACCACCAAGCATTAACAGATAATACAGAGACATCTTTCCAACAAAAAGTAGTGGATTTTAAAGCAGCCGAAATAAGAAAATTAAAAAGCTTACTCTCTAAATCATGTAAATTTTGTAGAAGAATAGCAGATTTACAGATTATTAACTGATAGGAAAGATCAATTTGAAATTTAAAAATCTTCTTAATGATATCCCAAACTTCAGACCAAAATTTAAAAACCAATGGGCAATCAAAAAGCATGTGTTGTAATGAGCCAGGGTGTGATTTACAATGCCAACAATCAGGAGAGGGGAGAAGTTTAGCTTGGAACAAACGTGATGGAGTCCATAAACGATTATAAAGAATATAAGAATTAGTTTGGTAGATCGAAACAGGCAACCACCCAGATATACTATTAAGCCAAATATCTTTCCATGTGTCAGCGGACAAGGAAAGAGAAAGTTCATTATTCCAAAAAGTGGAAATCATCTCTATATTACTACCTAAAGTATCAGATAATTTTTTATATAAAATAGAAATCCCATGAGATGATTTTGAAACTGTTTGAATATAAATTGCTAAGTCAGCTGTAACATTAGCAGGAATGGCATTAGGAAAGGAGTCTAAAATTGAATTGCACAAATATTGATACTTAACAAGATCATATTTAAATAAACCAAAACTTGTTTGCAATGTTTCAAAAGAAATAAACGTATTATTGGAATAGACATCTTTAAGGTAAAAAATGCCAGCCTTAATCTATGAGAACCAGAAATTAACTTTCCTGTTCAATTTAATAACATTACTATACCATTATGATAATTCAACAGTGTTATTCATGGGAAAAAGAAAAATTAAATCAAGATCATTAAATAACATTTTAGTGGATTTAATAATAACTGACTTTTGAATAAATGGAGCATTATTATGCATGGACACCAAAGTAGGTAAAGGAAATGGATTCGCAATTGATTTCTCAATGCGAAGCCACGTAGGAGAATTATTCAAAAAGGAGCAATTAAACCATAATGAACTTTGTTTTAAGATAAAAGCTTTATGATAAAGAAAAAAGTCCGGGATACCAAATCCAGCATTACGTTTAGGAACTTTTAATTTTTTATAAGAAATACGAGGAGGTTTGTTGTTCCATAAAAATTTTGAAAAAAGTTTATCAACATCTTTATAAAATTTTAATGGAAATTGAGTAGGAACCATGGCAAGGGTATAGAATATTTTAGGAGCTATAGTCATTTTAAGAGAATCCATCCTACCCCACCATGAAAGATGTAATGCAGACCATTTAGACGTTTTGTCCTTAATATAGTTTAGGATAAAATCACAATTTAAATTAATTGTCGATTTGATGGAAGAGGAAAATAAAATTCCAAGATATTTTAACTTATTCTTTTGCCAAATAATTTCCTGCATGGGAAGCATATCAGGAGTGCAGTAAACATTTAAGGGAAAGAATTCAGTTTTGTTAGTATTTAAAGTGTATCCAGAAACTGCAGAATACTTTGTTATAATATCCATTAATGAGGGAAAAGAAGATATAGGGTCACTAACAAATAAAAGCACATCATCCGCATAGGCAAGGGTCTTAACAGTAACATCCTTAATAGTGATTCCTTTAATATGGTCACAATTTCTGATTAGGTTAAGAAAAGGTTCAATGCCAATTAAAAATAAGAGCGGAGAAAGAGGACAACCTTGTCTTGTACCTCTAAAAAGCGAAAATTGAGTTGAAATTTGGCCATTAATAAATAGACGAGCAGTAGGGGCAAAATATAAAGCTGAAATCATACGAATAAAGGAATCTCCAAAATTAAATGAGGACAACGTATGGAATAAAAATTGCCAATGGAGTTTATCGAATGCTTTTTCAGCATCTAAGGCTAAAATTCCAGATGGCATTGATAAAGTGGGACTTTGTTCAATAATATATAGCAAAGTTCTCGTATTATTAGCAGAGTATCTATTCTTCATAAAACCAGATTGGTCAGGATGTATAATAGAATCTAATATGGGGCCCAATCTAGTAGCAAGTATTTTAGCATATAATTTACAGTCTTGGTTAATTAAAGATATGGGACGGTAATTAGACACTCTGGTGGGATCTTTATCTGGTTTTGGGAGTACAATAATTAAAGCTTCTGTAAAAGAACCAGAAGTAGTTCCAGTGGATCCAAAAAACGTAAAAAGTTGGTGCAAAAATGGTAAAAGATGTGACTGAAATTCTTTGTAGAATTCCGCAGGGATCCATTCAGGACCCGGAGATTTGTTCTTTTTAAGAGATTTTATAGCTGATAGGATTTCATCTTTGGTAATAGGAGCATCAAGTCTAATTTGATTAGATTGTGAAATCTTGGGTAATTTACATGATTTTAAAAAGGAGTCCAATAAGGAAACTTCCAGAAAATATGGTTTATTATATAATGCCGAGTAGAAATTCATAAATTCATTAACAATTTCATTGTGAGAGAGAGCAATATTACCATGAGGACCAAGAATTGAGTTGATTTGAGTTTTATCTTTTTTTATGCGCAAATAATTAGCTAATAGTTTACCGGATCTATTGGCATTAAAACTAAATCTAGCTTTAGCATTAGAAATTTGAATACCTGCCCTTTTGCTAAGGATTGAATTAAATTCATAACGTAATTTTTGTAGTTTAAATTTATATTGAGGATTGTTGGAAGTAATAAAAAGTCGTTCAAATTTCGCAATTTGCTTTTGTAAGTTTTTCACAGTAGCATGAAAGGTTTTATTTTCATGAGCCATAATAGATATTGTTACGCCCCTAATATAAGCTTTGAAAGCATCCCATCTATTTATCATAGAAGTAGACCCTTCTGGATTAAGTATGAAATATTCTTGAATAGCAGTTAAAAGTTTGGGCTTGCTATACTCATTCAGAATTATACCAGTGTTCATTCGCCATCTAGATTGTTTAGTATAAGTTGACTCCAAGTTCAAAACCAAAGAAATCATCGCATGGTCTGAGATATCAATGTTACCAATATTAGGAGCAGTTATTGAACCAATTAGGTGCCTGGAAACCAATAAGCAATCAATTCTAGAATGGGAATTATGAGGGTTAGAAAAAAATGTGTAACATTTTTCTGTAGGAAAATGTAACCTCCAAATGTCAACTAATTTAGTAGTTTGAATAAATGATTTGAAAGCAAAATATACCTTAGAAGGGCGAAACTTGGTAAGAGATGATCTATCTAATAAGGGGTCACAAATGACATTAAAATCACCTCCGACAATTAAAGGAACATTACCAATCTTTAGAACCTCTGTTGTAAGATTAGACCAAAAAATATGATCATCTGCGGTAGGACCATAAACATTTAATAAAAATAGAACTGAGTCATGAACTTTAATTTTAACGAGTATATATCTACCATCCTTATCAGAAGATTTACTCAAAATTTGACAGTGTAGCTTTTTTGCAAAGAGAATAGCTACACCATTTTTTTTACCATTGGCAGGAGAAGAGACAATAGTATCTACCCATTTCTTCTGCATATAATCTAAAATGTTATCATCTATATGAGTCTCTTGTATAAAACAAACATCAGCTTTGCAACTACCAAGGTAATCTAAAATTTTTGTACGTTTAACTGGATGGCACAAACCTTTAACATTTAATAAAATTACTTTAATATCATGGATATTAGCCATAACAGAAGAAAGGAAAAAAGAGTATAGGAAATGAAAGATAAAAGAGGATCAAGAAAATGAGAAACAGGTAGCTCCATAAAAAGAAGAAGGAAAGGAGAACATAAAAAAACATGGAAAAAAGACAAACAGGAGACATAAATGTGAAATGTGAAACGCACACACGCTGTACAAGCATGACCGAAACCGCTGGAGCCCAATAAAGAGAAATTTCATAACTGTGTCAGAAAGAAAAACACAACCGGCAAAAATCAAGTAGCAGAGTCATTGGTATCCATAGAGTGCAGAGACTGTTGATCCAAAAAATGCTTCAAATCTTCTGGACGTTGAAAAGATTTCGAAAAATTATCCTTCCAAATGCGCATCGTCGATGGATCAAAAAGACCATATTTATAGCCTAAACTGCGATGTTGCGGGAGAAGAGCAGTAAATTCTTTGCAAATTGAAACAGTTTCTTTGGCATAGTCTTGATGAATAAATATTTTATTCCCATTGACCATCAAAGAAGGGATTTCTCTAGCTGCTTTTCTGATTAGAACCAAATGGTGGTGTCGAAGAACTTTAAAAATAATTTGTCGCGGTTTTGTGTGTTGAGGGTTCCTGTGTGAGGGAGTCCTGTGGGCTTTATCAATTTCAAACCTTTCTGAGAATTTAATTTGTAGAAGACCAGGTAATACATTCTCCAAATATAATCTGCAGTTATCCCCCTCAACATTTTCAGGAAGATTAAATATGCGTAAATTATATTGTCTGTTACGATTCTCCAAATCCAATAATGTTGAGCACATAGGAGAAATTTTTGCCACCAGTGGAGTAAATGAGTCAAGTTTAACCTTATTATCGTTTATTTTGATGGAATTATCTGATATTTTCATTGAAAGGCTAGCCATATCTTTACGCACATTTTTTACTTCAGAGGCAATGGTATCTGTATTGACTCGAAGCGCCTGAATTTCCTCCAATATTAAAGACAGTGAAGGTTCAGAAGACTCCACTACTTTTGATTTAGCAGGAGGAGGAGAAACTTGCTGCTTCCTTTTATTAACAGAACTCTTATTTTCCATTTTGAAGTAAAAAGAGTCAAAAATATAATTGCAGACACAAAATAATGAAGGAGGAAATGAAAGCTGTGTAAAACACCAAGGAATGACTGGTGCAGCAGCTAAAATGGGCTGGGGGAATGGTTAGGCCCAAGCCAGGCCCTTTCCTACAAGCTTGCTCCGCCCCCTTGACTGAAAGTCTGGCTGTACCTGAATGCTGAGCAGGGAGCAGGAACCAGGCAGCGAAAAAACCCACTTCCGCCGTGCAGAGATGCTTGAAATTGCTCCACAGTGCAGGTGAGAGCTTTATAGTCACAGCGACCTCCTCCAGGGAATTTTTCTGACAGGAATCGTCGTTTAAAATGTCAAAAACGGGCCGAAAACACGCGTAGACTCTTACGCGGCGGCCATCTTGGATCGCGAGCTCATGCGTTTTCCCCCACGTGTATTTTCTAATTAGTAATGTTGATTAATTAAACACAGCAAACAATTAATTCTATTAATGTTAATTCAATTATTCATGTTAGTTCAAAATGATGAAATGGAGGAGGTATACATTTCTTAGGGAAAACCTCGCTCCAGCAATCCCCCCTTTGGTGATTTTATCACCACAAAACACCCAAATTTAGTACCCTTTTACGAAGATTTGAAATGACTTCTTACTCATAACTCAAAATTCAGTTTCTTTATATTCATCTCTTTTTACCTTCTTATACATTTTGTCTTTCCACTCATCTAAGGCTATCTCTTCAAATCATTTTCTGGATCTTTTCCTTTTCTCTTAAGTTTATCTCTTTTTATTTTATTATTTGTTTTCTTTTTCCTGCAACACATACACCCTAATCTTATCACTAATACCGCCACTATCACACATGTTAATGGAAACAGAATTTTACCTATAACAGTACTACCTATTTTAGCTAAGAAATTTTTAATAGCAGCTATTTTCTTTCCCATTCTTGTCCATACATCTTCAACCTCCAGTGGTACAAGTTCATCGTGCAATTCAGTAATATTTTTAATGTAAACTTTTAGATCTTTACTTTCATCTGGAATGTAAGTGCAACAATGTTGAACTTTCAGCATTCCACAGACTCCACCCTCTTTTGCCAAAAGAATGTCAAGGGCAAGTCGATATTGCATCACCATAGCACGCATGGCAACCATTTCAGTATTAACCAATAAGAATCCATGAGCATGCTTGTTGACAAGCGATCCACTACTGTAGATAATCTTCTAATTTTATTTGCATTCAGAGTTATTCCCACTGCCGGTATCAATGCACAAAAGATGTCACCCACAATTTCTGCCCAAGATTCTCTCTTTCTTCGCGCTAAATGACTATTTAAACTATTTACACCTTCTTCTCTGTCCATGTGAAAGATTTTTACAAATACCAGGCCTACATAACATGTGCCATACCAATGGTCTGGCAAACGATAATATGCCCTGTTCCCACAGATAAAATATATTCCAGGAAATACTGGATCTCTTCCACCTTTGAATCCCCATCCACCCATGATTCGGTATGTATCATGGCACTCACTATTACCTACAAACAGGTTATCATATGCAGTTTGATTCCTTCTTATACAAAGTTTTCCTTTCTGAGGCCTGTCTAAAGCTATTGTTGGTGTTGACTCTCCTTTTGTCAGGTGTTTCTCCATTTCTATATCCCAAGCTGTTTTCTCAACCTTTCCTTCTGATGCCTTTCTGTGCATCTTATGCCTTCTTTCCTCAACCATATTCAAAAATGTCTTTTCTTCTTTATGCAAACTGCATGTCAAATTATATTTAAACACAGCTCCTAATGTTAGTTCACTAGTCTCCAAGAAAAATTCACCTAAAACCTTTGCAGGTCTTACCTTATTCAACTTATTATTAGCAGGCACTAATGCAAAAATGTTATCTACATCTGAAAAATAATACTCTAATTTCCCTATCTCATAAAATAAGCTAGCTATTACACTACAGGTTATTCCGTAAGTAGCTGGAAGGTGATGATAAGCCACTCCCTCTGCCACAGAAGCAGGTAACTGCATGCAGACGTAGCAGTCCCTTACATCCATAGTCTTTACATATTCATACAATAATTTTGAAAATACATTATTAGAGAAATCATTAATAGACCTATCTTTATGCAAATGAACGTTTGTGGCTACAGTCGGTACTACCTTTGTAATTTTACCTATGTTAGTTTTGTTTTGACCATTTCCTTCTATTGTATCTATTGTGACTTTAAATGATATAACCAAAGCTAGAATGCTCCATAAAAGCATTAATAATCCTGTACAACAGCAACATGTTTTACACCATCTTTTCATGAATGTACATCTACTTTTACTACCATCTGTGTTAGCCATTTTCTAAAATAGACCGTGTCTTTTGACTTAGCCTCTTCTACTTTGTGTCCAGTTTCTACCCCAAAGCTTCTAAGCTTCTACTTGGTTCTACTAGTTTTCTACTTTTTCTCTTTTATTATTGTTCTCCACATCAACAGCTTCTTTGATCATTCAGTTTGGCATCTCATCGTCCTTTGCCTCCTTCACCCAATCAGGATACAGAATTTCCTGAATCTCCGCTTCTTCTTCTCCAATGTCGGACAAGAGAAGTCTCAGGATTTCTGATTCTTCTTCTTCTTTAACCACTTTCAGTAAAGCCTCCTCTGGATTTCCTTGACTATCTGCCTCTTGGGATTCTTCAGGCAGGGCCACATACGTCCATTCCGGCGACTTATACTTCTGGTTAGGTATTCTTGTTCTTCCAGATTCTTTTGTTACTACTGTTTCCTTTTCCTTTGATTGTTCCTGACTCGTGACTTCATTCACCTGTTCATCTCTGGGTGATTTCACTCGAGACAGTCGATATCTTAGACTTTTTTTTTTGTTCGGCCAAACTTCTGGTTTCACTGTTTTTCTCAATTTTCTTTCTTTGACATTCTTTTCATTCTTTTCTTCTCTCCAAGCTCTCTTTCTCAGAACTCGACCTTCAGGTATTTCGTTCCCACTCTCTTCTGATTCTGTCCCAACTTGCTTTTCCTTTTCACCAGTTTCTTTATCCACCACTTGTTCTGGTTTCCCTACTTCTTTCCCTCCTCGGATCTCCGGCACGCAATCTTCCTGCTGACTACTTGTCCCTTCACCTAACTGGATGTTGCAGTTCCCTACACCTCCTCGGGGGTCTTCCGCAATCTGTCCCTCTCTCTCTGTAACTGTCCCTTCTTCATTCAAATCTATTAGTTCAGGTGGAATTTCTCTCAAAATTTCATCTGGGATTTGTTCTTTTTGACTTTCTTTTACTGTTTCGTCTTTGTCTTTTCCTTCTTTCTTTTTAGGTTCTTTATTGGGACCTTTCTTTCTCTGCTCGTCTTCAGAATCTGAGCTTTCAGAGATCTGCAATCTTCTTCTCAGAGAGACACTTCTGGGGACCAGAATCTGCTTTGGTTTGTTTTCCCCCCTTTCAGGATCTTCACGTGTTTTTGGCTCTTTGTGATCTGATTCAGTATTCGACTCTGATTCATCATAGTACTCTTTCTCCTTGCAATCCACTGGATTTGGTATTCTCAAGGTATGGCTGGCATGGATCCAGTTATTCAGTCCAGCACACTTCACAGCTATCGTGGTGGTCAGAATGACTTGTCTTGGTTTTCCCCACCTGGGAACCAAACAGTTTCTTCTTCTGTGGACCTTTATCCTCACCCAATCTCCTGGGCTTAGATCATGGGCTTGCTTCTTTTCAAGGGTGGTGGCATCTGCTCCAACCTGATGAAACACAGAATGAACTACGTCAGCCAGGCCTTTACAGTACTCCAACACCATGTCATCAGAAATTGTCATCAGCTTGTTGACTGGTATGTAAGCATGCCTCATCGCACGTCCCATGATTATTTCATGAGGACTTAGCCCTGTAGTTCTATCTGGGGTTGCACGTATGGTCATCAAAACTAGAGGCAAGACATCAGGCCATTTCATTCCTGTGGCTAAACACATTTTCCCAATTCTGTTCTTGATTGTACCATTCATTTGCTCAACCACACCAGAAGCCTCTGGTCGGTAGGCACAGTGCAGTTTCTGTTGTACATTTAATGCTTCACTAACCAATTTCACAATCTCATTATAGAAATGCACTCCTCTGTCTGATTCAAGGGTCACTGGGAACCCGAACCTGGGGATGAATTCCCTCAAAAGCAGCTTTGCTACTGTCAATCCATCATTTCTCCTTGTCGGGTATACTTCTACCCACCTGGAGAATAGGCAGACTATGACCAGAACGTACCTCAATCGGTTACATGTTGGCATCTCAATGAAATCTATCTGCATTCTGGTAAAAGGCCCTCCTTCTCGACCTATAGTTCCCAGGCTCACCACTGTCTTTCTCCCAGGATTGTACTGCTGACAAATTAAACATCTCTGACATAGGTTCTCTGATATGATTCTGAATTTTGGGTTGTACCAAGTCTGCTTAAACGACCTGATCATAGCATCTCTCCCTATATGTCCCTGGCCATGATACATCCGTGCCATGGTAGACAACATGCTATCAGGCATGACTGGTCTTCCATCTCGATAGACCCACACATGATCCTTTTCCCTTGGTGCACATCCTGCTTTTACCCACTGCCTTGTTTCCTCATCTCCTGCTTCCTCCTGCAATTGTCTCACTTCTTCCCGTGTCCCTACAACGTTAGTAAACATTAAGGAATAGGAAGTCATTTCTTTCTCCTTTGCCCGATTGACTGAATAATGATTTCTGGCACAGTACTGTGCCATGTCATTGGCATAACGATTGCCAACAGTAACATAATCCTCCCCTTGGTTATGGGCAGCACATATCACCACAGACAATTGTTTAGGCAGCTGTATCGCCTCAATCAACTTTCCAACCACTTCAGCGTTCTTTATAGGAGTTCCACTTGAGGTCAGGAAACCTCTTTGCAGCCACAACTGGCCAAAATTGTGGACAACTCCAAAGCCATACAGGCTGTCAGTTATCACAGTCACTCTCACACCTTTCCCAATTTTGCATGCTCGAGTCAGAGCCACTAACTCTGCTACTTGGGCAGATTTCACTCCTTTCAGATAGGATGCTTCCATCACTGTGGACACCGTACACACTGCATATGCTGCACTCAACACTCCTTCTCCTGTTCTCAAACATGACCCATCAACAAACATTACATAATCATTTTCTGTCAAAGGTACATCTTTTATGTCTGGTCGTGGTTTCATACAATACTCAAGGACATCCAAACAATCAGGATCTGCTTCATCTCTCACTTCCACATTCTCACAATCAGGTAACAACGTTGCTGGATTCACATTCACACATCTTGCAAGGCTCACATTCGTTGCACCTAATATGACTTTCTCATACTTAGTCAGCCGACTATGTGTCATATACTGAGTACGACTCCTTGTTAAAAGAATCGCCACATCATGAGGTACAAACACTTTCAAAGGATATCCCATCACGATTCCTTCACTCTGCTCCAAACTTCGACACGTTGCAGCCACTGCTTTCAGACATCCAGGTAAGCCTACAGCTACTGGGTCAAGCATTGATGAGTAATATGCAATCGGTCTCCTCAATCTTCCATGCTTCTGGATTAACACAGAAAGTGCACATCCATTTCTTTCACTGCAATATAACTTAAATTCTTTTTCATAATCAGCCATACCCAATGCTGGGGCTTCACACAACCCATCTTTCAATCGTTTGAATGCTGCCAATTCTTCCTTGTTCAATTCAAGGGGATCTTTTACATCACTTCTTGTTAGCCGAACCAGAGGTTTTGCAATCAGCGAAAAGTTGCTGATCCACTGGCGGCAGTTCCCTACCATTCCCAGAAACATTCTCACTTCTCTTTGGGTCATGGGGGCTCTCATTCCTTTTATGATTCTGATTCTGTCTATTGTTATTTTCCTCAGTCCTTTTTCAATGTTATGACCCAAATACTGTACTTCCTTTTTACAATACTGCAGTTTGGCTGGGGACACTTTTAGTCCTCCATCTGCCAGGTGATTTAGTAAAGATATAGTGTCTACTTCACAAGCTTCGCGAGTTTTCGACGCCACAAGGAGGTCATCGATGTACTGCACTAGTACTGAACTCTCGGGCATTTGCAGACTCTCCAATGACTTTTTCCACAATTGATTAAATATTGAGGGGCTTTCTGTATACCCCTGTGGGATTCGGCACCATGCCAAAATACGGTCTCCAAACCGAAATGCAAAAATTTGCTGACTGTCGTGATGCAATGGAATGGAAAAGAACGCATGGCACAAATCAATTACTGTGTACCATTCTGCATCATGGGGAATCTGATACAAAATCACTGATGGATTTGGCACAATGGGACAGCATGGTACAACGATTTTGTTTACCTTTCTCAGGTCTTGCACTATTCTGAATTTCCCATTTGGCTTTTTCAGGCCCATTATGGGTGAATTACATGGACTGCTCAATATTTCCCTCAGAATTCCTTGCTTGATCATTTTCTCAATTATTGGAGTTACTCCTTCAATTATTTCAGGTGTCAATCTATACTGAGGAATGTTCGGATAACTTACTCCAACTTTGACAGTAATTTTTACTGGGTCCACGTTTGTCATTAGCCCTACATCTTCTCCGGTAAAATCTCAAACCTCTGCTTTTACAGACAGTTTCAATTCTCTGGGTAGTTCATCTGGATTAAATATTGCATATGTTCCAATAGTTTCATATTCTCTATTAGCTATGGTCATTTTGTACAATACATCCTCATCTGGTGCTTCAAAATCTATTCCATCTGGGGTACAAAATATAGTGCAATTCATCTTGCACAGCAGGTCCCTACCTAGCAAATTCACAGGACTGGTGTCAAACACCACAAATCGGTGCATGTCAGAAAATTTCCCTATACTAACCTTTACAGGTTCTGTAAGGTGTGTTTTTAACTGTTGGTTAGATACACTAACTACTTGGATTGTTTCATCCGAAAGAGGAAGATTCTTAACATCTGCTGATCTAACAGTAGATCGAGTAGCGCCAGTGTCCACTAGGAAAATAATGTTGTCATCATTAATCTTCCCATCTACAAATGGTCCTGTCTGGTCTACTTCTAGAGTTGCGCCAAGTACGCACTCTTCTTCCTCCCTTCGGCACCGTCAATAATCCATTTCTGAATCACTCACATCATGTTGCAGCCAGTACTGCGTAACAGTGCGACCGCGTGATGGTTTATTTACCTGTTCTTCATTGTAGAATCCCGATTCTTTACTATACTTCTGGGAGTTTCTGTTCTGTGGAAAAGGTGGTTTTGGCACCTGGTTCTGGGAAGTAACCACCTGCTGCAGTTGCTGCAGTTGACCACCCACCTCTTTCCGCACCTGTGGATTCAACGAACGATTTTCAATATTAGTATTTGAAGGGTTCTTACACTCGGATTTCCAATGCCCTAACTCACCGCAATTGTGACGTGGGAATTTCTTTTTGGCTTCCTCTATATTACCTTTCCCTTTCCCTGTACCAAATCGGGGTCTCACTCCTGGATTATTCGCTTGTTCTACCAATTGAGCTTCCTGTCGTTCGGCTACCTTTACCTGTGCCCACATTGCCTTTTCCTTCAGCTTTCGTTGTTTGGCCTCAATCTCATCACTGAAATATTTTGCATGTCTCAAAACTTCATCTATTTTCTTATTTTGCCAATCAACTCAATGCTGCTTTATCATATCACCAATTTCTGGGCGTAAACCATATACAAACCTGTATACGAAATGGCTCAAGTCTTTATCACTCAGGTTCTCGTCTCCACTGAACTGTTTAAACGCTTGAATTAGTCTCTCATAATATGCATGTACTGACTCCTTGCTTTCTTGTTGGGTTCTGTCAATTTTTACCCAATCAGTCTCTTTAGGGGGTACCTTATTTTTCAGAAATGCCATAACCTGCTCATATTTCTTCATTACCTCTGGGTCTGGAGCTCCTGTCTTAGGGTCCCTAGGATACTCTTGAGTGGGCCAATTTATCATCAGCTTGCACTCTGTCCACAAATCTGCTGGTACTATTATATCAAATAGACTATTCAAGTCTATCCATAATACCTTTGCCAATTTTACAAATCTGTCTACCTGCCGGTACCACTCGACAGGCTTTTCGCGTAGTCGAGGAAAATCATTTGTGAAAGACAAAATGTCCTGTCTTGTCCATGGAACATGAACATACCCTCCCCCTGGAATTTCTCTCATGGGGTATTCTGTCGTCACCTTTTCTTTCTCTCTAACAGGAAATGCTGAAAATTTCTTTTCTGTGATATTATCACGTCTTTTACACCACTTGCTTCTCCATCTATCAACATCTCCCCATTTTCTCAACAAACCAATTATGTCCTTAATTTGACCTATCCTACCTGTGGTATTCATGTTCTCTATATCCTTCTCAGTGAAATCAACTCGATAGGATTTTTGCAGTGCTTTTACTCTGTCAAAATCTATTCCCATTTCATTTGCAATTTCCTCTAATCTTTCATGCAGGTTATGCGCTCCCCAGGTTGCACTCTTGCAAAGAAACAACAATTCCTCATCCTGGTAATTTTTCAATTTTTCAGTAGGGATAGATCCTACTATTAATTCTTCCAATACCATTCGTATATTTCCCACATCTATTGACTGGGATTCTTGATCCTTTTTCTGTAACTCTCTGATCCATTCATTTAACTCATCTACGGAAGGTCCCACTGAATTGTTTACATTATTTTGTTCTGGGGCTTTTTGTGGTTCTAATAATGTGTCCATTGTCATTCTGCTCTTTTCAGCGTAAATCTGATTTACAAATGGATTAGTTGAAACATTCGGTTCAAACATATTCATTGTCGGTCCCCACGGATTTTCAATTTGACTCCGTTCAGTATTTTCAATGGTATTTTGGCTTCTGTATGGCACTGTCAAGCAATGTTCAGTATCTTTTTGTTTCTCAAATATGGGCATTACTGGACCTATCGTTACTGGAACTGTTACAGCTTCTATATTCTTGGTCAATTCTCTTATTTTCTCAGTTAATTCTAAGGTAGTTTTGGCTAGTTCCATTGAATTCTCATCATTTACCCTACTTCCTGTCTGTTTTTCTGTCTCTTTTTCAGAGTTACTTTTCATTAGTTCTGGTGACATGGTCTCTGTTTTAATTATTCGTAATGTTTCTCTCATTGGGGCATTTGGTGTCAATGCCTCTGGTTCTGGTCAATACGGTGGTGGGTTTTTGTAAAACACTTCATCAGGAACATCATCTTCTGATTCATTCACTTCATACCCACTCAAATCCGTATTCCGCTTTTTCTCAGTACATTTTCTCCCTTCATTCTCTCCTATCATTCTCACGGGATACATACCATCAGTCATACTTGCATTCCGCCACCTTTTCATCCTGTCGTCATGTGTCTCATGTCCGTATGATCTACCGAACATATATCGGTAACCCCTACCACTGTTTTTCTCGTTCATGCATTTCGTCTTCCCATTCCGTCAATGCCTCAAACTGCGTCGGTCTAGATCTCGGTTCTAAGTTCATCATCTTGTCTCGGAGGTTTATCAAGACAGCCAAATTAAAGGAACCATGTTCTGGAAACGCCAGGACTCCATCGTCCTTAGTGTATTTTACCCAATTGTCTAACCAATTACAAGTATGGTACCCATATTTCGCAATCATTGCAGATGCGGGGGTTTTCGGTGGAGGAAGTAACTGTCCTTCCCTAGTCTCAACTACTTTATCTTTCTTGAACCATCTTTTAATTTTCCCAAACCACGATTTCTTCTTTTCTGGTGGTTGATAAAACATTTTCTCGTTTTCCGTGTCCTGTTTAGTCCTTTTCCAATAGTACCGCTATTCTGTCCACTCACAGCGCGACTCTCACTAACACACCAATCAGGAGTGTCTACGTCACTGTCACAATTCTCTAGTCTCAGCGCAACTCACACTAACGCACCAATCAGGGAGCATTTACGTCACACTGTATTTCTTCCACTCCTAGCGTGGCTTAACACTAACGCACCAATCCGGAGTGTTCTATGCCTCCAACCTACTATCCAATCCCAGCGCGGTCGTTCTGACGTCAGCAGCCTCTGCGGCAGCTCGCTCTGCTCTGCTCTCGTCTACCCCTCCTTTACTAGACCGCTCCGTGAACTCTTACTGTAACTTTTTACGATTCGATTAGTAACAACACTAAAACATCTCCATTGTCTGCTTCGCTAACCAACGAACAGCAAAAAGACCTTTCTAACAAGAATTCCGTCTGTCCCGAGAGCAGCGCTTACCTCTGCCCTACTACGGAATCGTTACTTCCGTTGATAAAGTAGCACGTCCCTCTACTTCACCCTTCTAGCAAGCATTAGCCAATTGTTTCTCTGGTATTTTAGAAATAACCTAGAGTTTCGCAATCAACCCAAATGCCTTTTCATTCACACTCGTTCATACATGAAAATTTAGTACATATGCACAGAATCCTGTCTTTCCCGAGAACAGCGAACAATCTGTCCTACTACAGAATAATGACACTCGTTAACAAAGCAGCGCTTCCCTCTACTTTGTCCTTCTATCAAGCTCAGAGAACACCTGTTACCTTTTCAGTGATAAGCGTTATCGGTATGCCAATTGGTTTCCTGGTACTTAAAGACCAAAATTTCACAGGTAACCTTCGCTATCATACGCACTTCTCTCACACAGAAAATGTCTCTATTGGCAACACACGACGATGTCACTGAATCGAACCCAGACAATGCGCCGTGCAACTTCACTTGTCACACGTTTCCCCTGTGTACCTACAGGGCTACAACAATTCCGTCTTTCCCGAGAGCAGCATCTGCCTCTGCTCTACTACGGAACTGTTAAACTTCCGACTTCCTACATCCCAGAAGCCGTGCAAACAACATATAACTCGACGCGACTCAACATAAAGTGTTAGTACATAAATCAATACCAATCAATAATCAATAAGCTATTTACAAGCAATCGTCGCTAAACCCAAAACAATAGCTAACCATCATTCTGCTACGCAGAAAACTGCTCCAGCGCTGAATACCACAAATCCCCTTGCTACAGACAGGACCACTTTTCATTCACTCATTCACTGGTGGGGCCCATAAAACCAATCATTCTTTCTACTTTCAGTATCAATGGTCCGAGAGAGAGAGAGAGAGAGAGAGAGAGAGGGGAGTTTCTTTCTTTATTCTATGCACTGGAAATGAGAGGAAGAGTGCACCAATCACCTGATGAGTATTTGACAAATTTACCTATACCTCCCAACCTCACCAGGATCTCAATACATGATTACCTAACAGTTCCTCCCATACTATTGGCCATGGATCAGCCAGTTGCTGGGAATAGCAACCCTTAATTCTTCTAAACAATATACATTGAAATACTTCAAATAATAACCAGACCCAGTTCTTTAAATGCAATAATATGTTTATCTAATTAAAGCATAAGGAAATCATATAGCATTCAATATTTTGGTTTGCATATTTACCTAATCTGGCTAAATGGCATCCTCTATGTCAAATTCAGATCTTTCGTCTCTATGCCCATAAATCAAAGAATCAGTTCGCAAGTTAATAGGGCATTTGATCAGTCCATCAGAGTTTCTGGCACACAGCTGTCCAGCAGTGTCACCGTCCTCTCCGTCAGCATAACGTCGGGCAATCTAGTAAAGTGATGGTGTGCAAGGAATAGAGCAATGTCCTACCCTCTCTAGTCTACTTTTATAATACATTTTTATCAGCAAATGTTTCAATACATGTTTCAGAACAAATTTAATTGGTTAACCAGGATCATTCTTCCTGATTCTCATACATTAAATGTTGCATTAGATGCAGCTTCCCAATTTGTGAGTAAATCAGCAACAGTTTCTAGTCCATTCAGGGCATGTTGATTCCCATGCAGGGTCGTGTCCTTTGTCATCAATTATAACAGTTCATAGTTTAATTAAGTCCTTTGTTTTGATGCTTGGCACTCCTCCCAGGATGTCCTTCACGGATACAGTCTGCCTGGGGTCAGGACGAGGTTATTGTTGCTCATCTTTTAGCGCAGGCGCACTTCACTCAGTGACTTCTATGTCTTGTCGGGGCGTCAGTATAGGGATGGCAGCCATTTTGTGGCCACTCCAGAAAGGTCAACTTAAGCAAAGAAACATAAAATGTAATTAATACATGGAAATGACTATCAAAATGTTATTCCCTCACTAATCCCTCTATGTGTGTGTATTTATCTAGCAAAAGCAACACGCATTGCAGTTTATACTCACAATTTAAAGCATGATTCACAAATCACATCACAAAAGCAACATATATCATGCAATTTCTAAATATCTAACATTAGTATGCGTACGAAATTAGTTTACGTATCAATCAAGCCATGCAAATGCGTTTCCCACGTGTATTTTCTGATTAGTAATGTTGATTAATTAAACACAGCAAACAATTAATTCTATTAATGTTAATTCAATTATTCATGTTAGTTCAAAATGATGAAATGGAGGAGGTATACATGTCTTAGGGAAAACCTCGCTCCAGCACTATCACTAAGAAAAGGTCAGACAATACTTCTAAAGAAAATATCGAAGGAAATTAGACTACTGCGAAGAGAAACTTTAGGAAAGTTACATATATGTTGATGTTTTGACTAATGGTCTGAATGTTTAGAGTAGCAGTTAAATGGTGTTAATGGTACTTGTTTCTGTTGAAATAATCTATATTTGTTGTGTGAACAATTTAGCTAATATATCCTTGTGATACCCATAGATAATTGTGATTGGATTACCTATAGCTTATGAATGGCTGCACATTACAGAGTGTAAGCTGAAAGAGTCCTTATGTGGAGTGTGCCCCCTTACATATATTGCATCACATTATTTTGAGTTAGAATACACCTGCATCATATAGCTAGTCTACATTCTATAATGACTATGTAAGGAAATAAAATTAGGAAAACCTATATATCAACATTTAGTGAGTGTGCAAATATGTTAACTAAAATGTTTTAATGGTTTCTTTTAAAACAATTATTCACTGCATATGCAAATTGATGGTTAGAGTCATGACTTAATTAGATTTTTACATTTTTTGTAGCTTTTACATTTTTTAATGAAATATTCTCGAAACATTATGTTCATTTATTTAATATGTGCCGCTATGGTACATACATAGAAAAAAACGGTGAGATATTTGTATTGATGACCCGTTACAATACAATGTATACACAAACAGCTGCTGTTTCTAGCTATTTTGTGAAAATACATTAGACGTGAAAATTAATTGCCATACATCTCATCTTGTACATTTAGTTAGTGGCATAACTCTATTAGAAATCAGTTCATATGATAAGATGGTTATGTAAAGAAATTATTTTTCTCAAAGTTGTTTGTATTAGTTTCCAAGTAGACATTATACCAATGTAACAGTCCCTCATAAAGGTACAGAGATATTTTGAGGTACAGTTAGTATATCATGAGAGTTGTCACATTACATCATCACAGGTAAAGCTCACTGTGTGAACAATCAACGCAAACTACCCCTATACCGCCCCTCCCCCCTTCACTCCCTCAAAGTTTATCATTGCTATCTGGGAG
Source organism: Triturus cristatus (assembly GCF_964204655.1). Lineage (NCBI taxonomy): Eukaryota > Metazoa > Chordata > Amphibia > Caudata > Salamandridae > Triturus > Triturus cristatus. The sequence continues at coordinate 802,219,480 of NC_140591.1, forward strand.
TTTGAAAGTCGAAGTATTTAAATATCGGCTCTACACCTCCCCTTGGGAGGCCAGAGAGGGGTGTGGAAACAGGAAAAGCCAAAGTTCCTTCTCCAACATGTTCCTGGAAAGTATACTCATTTCAAAATTGAAAGATGTGTAAAGCCCTTGTGTGGGTGGGACATATACACACAGAGGCAGGCCTATGGAGAGATAGTTCACCAAAGGACCCCAGATATACTCAAAGTTTTTGTAGGAGTTCTGCACATAAACAATCTTTGAATGGCATTTTGTCACTTCCATGTGTGCTGCGTAATGCAGCACACATGGAAGTCACAAAATGTAATTTTTTAAAAGATTATTTATGTGCATGAAGGGGGAACCTTCCTGTACATAAACAATCCAAGGCTTTTTGGTTTTCCCATGTGTGCTGCACAAGGCAGCACACATGGAAAAAGCAGAAGCCGAGGAGCAATAAAGCATTTCTCCTAGTTTCACCAACTTAAGGCCAGGTTTTCCTGGTCGCCAAGAGTCCCTATTGCTCCTCAAACCTCCTCCTCTGTAACTGGGCGTCTCAGAAAATGTGTTCTGTGTCTCCATCACTTGAGGAAGAGTGACACATCTAGGTATTCAAGTTGGGTCTGTTCATCCGTCCCTTCTGTCATATATAAGGTCTCATAAAAGCGTCCAAATATGTGCGCTTTCTCTACATATGATGTTGTGACGTCTCCTGTATTTCTACTATATAGTACGTCTCCCTTTTAACCCGTAATTGTTGTGCCAAATGGGAGCCCATCTCATTACCCTAATCATATGCTGTTTGCTGAAGTTTCAAAAGGATGAGTCCAGCCTGAGTGGGGTAGATGGCGTTGAGTTTCCCCCTGAGGGCAGTTACCTTTCTTTGTTGGGTCAAAGTATGGTTCTCCTTATGAGACTTTTTGGCCACTATAAGCTCTGCCTCTAGTGTTTGCCTCTTGGCATCTTTTTGCTTATTCAAGGAAGAGTTTAAAGCTATGCATTGTCCCCTTAGCACTGCCTTAAAAGCGCCCCAAGTGTTAGAGGAAGAGGTATCACTCGGGTTATTCAGCTGAAAATATTTCTTGATCATTTTCCATAAGTCGTCGTGCAAAAGCCGATGCCGAACCAGAGATACGAAAAAGAACTATTGGCAATATTTAGGTTGAGGGGGCCTCCCAGCCCATGCTCGTATCCACCTGTGCGTGATTTGACAGTATTATAGGGTGGAGGGTTGCTGAGTGCAAAGCTTGTATCAGTGTTTTACTCACAAAGACATAATCTATACGTGAATAGCTGTGATGTGAGTGTGAAAAAAAGTATAGGTCCTTTCATTCGGGTGTAAAGTGCACAGGCGTCTACAACGCCTAAGTCTCCAAACTTCCTCTTCAAGGCTATAGGAGATCTTCCTGTGTTAGATCTGTGGGGGCGTATGCTATTTACGCTGGAATCCCAAGTAAGGTTAAAATCACCCAGAACAACAATCTCGCCTTCTGCATATCCTCCCAGCGTATCCAAGAATGTCTGCAAGAAAGGGGTCTGATTAGTGTTGGGGGTGTAGATTGTGGCAAAGGTACACAGAAACCCCCGAATGTTGCCCTTCACCATAACTATTCTTCCCTCTTTGTCGGTTTTATGACCCAATGGATGAAACTGTAGCGTTGAGTGAAAGAAAAGTACTACTCCATTGTGTTTGGAATTTGGGGAGGACTAATACATTAGAGGATATTTTCTATGTCTCAACCTGTGTTCCTCTGATAGTTTTAAGTGAGTTTCCCCATCATATTGTTAGTCTGTTATATATTTCTATATTCGAAGGCGTTTAGCAGGGGCATTCAGACCCTTCACATTCCACATTAGTGTGGTAATCACCATACTTCAGTTATATAGAAGCATTGCATACATGGCCATTGGCCTCCCACTCTCAACATGTTTTCCTTGGCCTCCAGATCAGGAAAGCATCCTCCCTCCCTCTCCTCCACAACTCCTAGCTAAATTTGCAAAACCCCATGTACCGTCAGTAAAAAGAAATCCAAACCCCAATCAGAAAAGAAGTTGCACACAATCATAACATTTTAGTAGGGTAATATCTCTTATCGGGTGGTCAAAACCCGCTTTGGTGAATCAACAGTAGCTTATGAATATCGGGAATTGTTACATTGTCAGAAGCGTGCCCGTGTCAAACTCCAAACTTTGTCCCATTACCCCCATTCAGAATCCTCTAGCCACGTAGTCCAAATCTGAAGCAGAATTTCAATCTCAAAGTGTTGCGAGAAGAGATTGAACTATTGTCTGTTCTGCTGGTGGTATCTATGACTGTTCCAAAAAGTCTAGAGGAACTGTACCGCTATAACTCTCAATGTTTCTTCTGTGATTTTGTTTGTGGCTGGGTTTGCTACTGTCTTGTATCCTCCATTGCCTTTCAGGAGCCCTAGCTCTTACCTGAGTATACAGCTCTGGTTCAGTAGATTTCCGTAGTAGCCTTGCAGCCTCTTGGGTGCCTGTAATGCGCTTTGGCTTATTATGGAGTTCGAAAATGCCAAGCTGAATGGGTAGGTCCAGCGATAGCTAATGTGGTCTTGTTGCAACTTAACCATGATAGGTCGAAATTGTAGGCGACGGGTCAGTGTGGCCGGAGCACTGTCTGGGAAAAGGGAGCAGGCGGCACACTGAAAGGAGATCTCCTCAACTTTACATGCAGCTTGACGAATAGCGTCTTTCCCCTTGAAAGAATGAAACTTGGCCAACACATCTCCTGGACGTTTCTGTGCACCTTCCTGCAGTGGGCTCACTCTGTGTACTTGATCAATTTTCACCTTCTGATTTCGTTTTGCTTAGCAACTCGGAGAAGAGGCCCTCCACAAACGCCTCCAGATCTGCTCCATCTACTACTTCTGCCAAATTACGAATTCGAATATTATCCCTGTGGGATATGTTTTCTAAGTTCTACCACTTCATGATGGAGGCCTTGAGTTGCATCTCAAGGAGGTTTGTGGTGTCCTCCATTTTATTCGTTCATTGTTCCAGCTCTTGCATCTTAGATTCTAAATCTAATGTCCTGGTGCCCAGAGTAACGACATTGGGCTGAAGCGTCGCCAAACAGTTGTTGATATCTGATTTAAGGGACTCAAGGGAGGCCATCTTATCTGCTTTTAATTCTCCATGGAGTCCCAGTTTAAAGTCTTGTAGGGATGTCAGGAAGTCTGCCTTTGTTAGGGCATGTGTGCCATCTGTGCAGGACTCCGGGGGGTCACTACATGCTTCTACAGGAGCAAAGTAATTGGAAATCCTATTCTGTTGAGTTTTCTTTGGTGGCATAGAGGCTTCAGATAAGTGATCAAGACTTCACCCTGTGTTTCTGGATCTTCTGGCCCCTGTAGGGGAGCCTGCCGGGATGTGTTCCACTTATCAGCGGTAATCACTGCCTGCTTATCGCTCATCATAACCCGGTCCCTCTTTTCCTCCGGTGGTATTGCTACATCATTTTTTTAGCCCGAGTCTTTAATGTCCCATATTGCTATATCCCTTCTGGCAGCTTCCACTCTGATTCACTTTCTACCCTCTCTCCCGTGCCAAGACTGGACCGACCCTGTCAGTTCCGCATGGGAAGGTCATATCACAGAATCTCTATTCTCAGCCAGGATGTCAGTTAGGGGAGAACCTCATATCCTCCTTAGTAGCCGTGGAGAGGGGCGGGGGGCATCCCACACCAGATCCGTGGTATCAAATGACCGTGCAGTGCACCTTTAGGCAGGTTGTCTCCTTAGCAAGCAGCAATATTACTTGTTTTATTGAGCCACCTTTGCTGCTTTTGCTAAACATTGAGCGTATTGAGGTCCATTATGGTTTATCTTAGGGTCAGGCATGAGTGTCTTGTCTCTTAGGCCTCTTCCAGGGAGGAATCACCACTAGGATCTCTGCCAGCCTCCTGCTGTTTATCTGATTAAAGCTTCAGTATCAACCCCAGTTTAGGAAGCTTTTTTCCCGTATGGTATGCACCCAACTCGCCCGGCTGGGCTTGTCCACTCTGCCGTCACTTACTTTTCCTCACAGGGCCCCTCACCATTCAAGCCGGTCTCAGTCTGTGCGACTGCTTTGCCGAGTCAGTGTCTTACCAGGCACCCCCAGGGCCCCGTTGCCCAGTTAGCGGCCCCGGGTGATCTCCCGGTGGTCACTCTGGCTCTCCAGATCTCTCCTCTTTACTGTTCCGGCAGCCTGTTTGAGTTTGAGGAGGTTGAGGAGGTTGAGGCCCTCCCGCCATTCCAGCCAGCGTGTCAGCCATCTGGAATCTGCCGGCACCCATCAAGCTGGTGAGGTCTCCTTGCTTTTTATGGGGCTCGTTTCTCATGTAGTGTACACGTGTCTCTCTCCTGCCACCAGACACGCTGGGAAGTCACAAATTCCCGAAAATCTGCAAACTTTGCAGCAGAGCCCTCGTGGATCATGTCCAGGTGCCCGTCTTGGTTGGCCACGCCCCCATAAAGAAATTATTCACTACATCATGCCTACGCCTAACACCTTCTTGGGATTCAAAATCTCTATTTTCATGCAAATTCATGGAATCTTCTCCGGACACATATCTGTTATCAAGATCTTCTTCAACATCAATGGATCATTTTACAGCAATATATAATGTACAACAAATCACAATCATCTTACATACAATGTGTGACTTGTATAAAAGTCTTCCTCCAGATAAATCCAGACATCGGATCATTGAGTAGAATATGCCAAAGATTTGTTCAATTATGGCACGAGTCCAACGATGTGCTGCATTAAATGCTTCTTCAGATGGTGTTTGTGGTTTGCTGAAGGGCGTTAACAACCAGAGTCTGAGAACATATCTAATGTCACCTAAAATGTAAACATACTTTTGATCAGAACTTGGCTTGTTTTACACCATTTTGCATCACATCAGCCCAGATTATCAGACGTGTCATGGAACTCTACCCACCATTCTAAGTTCCAGTGCCACGCTGCATGACCCATAATCCTGAGGACACAACTGCGAGCCGCTGCATCCTCTAATAAGTCACCGGAGGAAGAAGGGAGTGGGGAGTGAGAGCAGAGACCGGGGTGGGGTGGGTAGAGAAAACAATGAAATCATTAACAGCGCAGCACTCATGACGAGAGCCGTGCTGATTGTGTATGATTAACAGCGCGGTGTTCGTGACAATCTCCGTGCTGATTATGTATGCAAGTTAGTGTGTCATGCTGCAACTCAGCATGCTGGGCTGCAAAAATCCTAAAAGAAAGTTCCCCTCGTAGACACATGAACCACGAAAGCGGACGAAAACTGTAGTTAGGTGGTGCTGTTTCCGGAATAAACCGAAGTGACGTATCGGATCGACAGCCAATAATAAGCCAGCTAAGAAGAGCAATGCCAAAGTTAATCAATGGCAAGCGGCAGGAGAAATTACCCTCAGAATTCTGTTTACTACTGGTTTTGTGACAGCGCATGCGCTGTCTAGGCTCGAACTAAAAAGGCTGTTTTCAAACTTCTCTGTGTGATGCATTAAGCATCACACATAGGAGTTACAAATCGGCATTTAAAGATTGTTTATGTGTAGGAAGGGGGACCGTCCTGCACATAAACAATCTTCTCCTCAACGCAGACACCCTTGCACTAAGGTGCAAGGGTGCCTGCGTTGGCGCTAGGCTGCTAAATTTAGCACCAGCGCAGGGGGAACTTCAGGGCTGCACCATATTCTTGTAAATATGGTGCAGCCCTGTGTTTCAGAAGTGGCGGAGTGTTTCATTAAGCCAAGGCGGCTTAACACCACTGCAACTTCTTTATAAATATGCCCCTGAATGGCTCAATAGTGGTTTACATTGTTCTGATTTTAAATTGGACTTTAGGTATTGTGGTGACATCCTGACAAAGCCAGTAGGCATGTCTTTTATTAAACGAACCCCTAATATTGTGTTAGTTTCATGGGGTGAGTCTCTGATTCAGGGCTTCCTGGTGCACAGGCCATTCGAGGTGTCTGAAGAGGAGGGCATCCAGGGGACATGGTTGGTTGTGAGGCCCTTTAGAGAGCATCAGCAAAGACATGCCCCCCTGCCATTTTGTAAATATGTTTTAACATATGCATAATAGTTAGTAGTGTGTGTAATAAAGTACGTAGTACAGGGGGCCTAGGAAACCAGTGGCCTAATATCCCATTGGTTAAAATTGTGACCCAGTCCCCCATGTCTGCCTTGGGACCCTCTGACCTAGATTGCTTTCATTGGTTGCGAGTTCTGGTATCACTAGATTCCAGTCCCAGTGAGAACTAATAGCATTTAAAAAGTCATGTTGCTTGCACGCCTTGCCTATGCACAAATATCAGTGCAGAAACGCAGCGAGAAGGGTTCAAAGGCATGGTTAAGGGAACTCAAAACGCAAAGGTAAAGCCCTGCGCACCTAATGTTCTAGTCGAAGAGTGATTTATAGACTTCACTGAGGATGGCAAATTCATGATTTGAAACGAAATTAAGATGAGGAAGGCTCTCCTAGAATGATTCCACTTCACCCCCCACAGGCCCAAGGCACCAAATTACACATGTTAGATGGTTGATGTACTGTGCAAGCGCCCCTTTGACCACAGTGTTATTCGACTGATCTATTAATTAGGCAATCCAACTCTGTTGTTCTGTATTAGGTTTCTATTGTTTTATTCTTTATTGTTTAAACAGGCTATCACACCAATGCGGTACCACTCACCTTCTATGAAAAGACATGCTGGATTACAATATTGTACTGTGGTTGCCTATCCTTCTTTCCTCGTGTTATGTTTTATTAAAAAAAAGGTACTTCCCTATAGGGTTAGGGATTGTGACAAGTATCCACATTATAGATGATGGAAAGTGGGAAGGGGACCGCTTCTTTGTATGAGGTAGATGATTGATAGATTCTGGGACATTCTTGCGCATTTTAAGGGCAGTGCAAATTTCAGGTGAGGAAGCTTACACTAAGTCATTTCTTAGCAGATGCGCTCTCACCATTGGTTTTGGCCAGTCCCACAGAGGTAGTTGACTCGGTGGGTCATGATTATACAAGGAGGTCCAGTGGGGCCAGCAGGGTGGGTGGGCCCAGAGACGTTTTCTCATGGTGAGGGTGAGACAAAATGTAGCGGTGCTCAAGATCCCAAACGTCAGCTGCTGTGTAGGGCAGCTGTCCCATGGAGACTCATAATGGGCGGCATTGTGAGAGGATCGGCCTTGTGGGAGTGGTAGGTACAGTGGAATTCTCTGAGGAGACAGAAGTGAGGGTAGTGATTGCCCTAGTTTCTCCAGGCAAGCTGGTGTCTGCTGATCATGGAGAAATCAGAGGGGGTGTTGTATTCCCGGGATGGGTGAGTTGTGGACCTTGAGATTCAGGGCAGGGTTGGTGACTACCATAAGCAGTAAAGGATATCTTCCTTGAGACTGTGTTGTTGGAGCCTAAGGCCTGTGGATCTGTGATCTGAGCAAGTGGATCTACTGTTTAACTCAGTCGTGTAACTGCACATATTTGGCCTGTCACAGATGGTCCCCTAAAATGTAATGATGGCCTGTACTGGTCTTATAATTTAATTGGGCATTCAAAAAGAAATATCCTAATATGGATGCCTCGCCCAGGATACACTCAGGTAGGTTCAATAGGGTCAGAGCTAAGGCTAAGGAGCAGAGGCCCACGGGAAAGAGGAGGAATAGACAACTATGGTGCCAACAGTGGCACAGCTAGGTGGCCAGATGGTGCCCACTCCGAAAAGTAGAGGAACCTGGGTATCAAACTGCATTGGTGCTTAGATCCTCAATTAAGACTTGTCACTCTGAGCTGTTGGAAGGATATTCTGAAGAGGTCTCTGTCTTATTAGAGTGCCTGGTGCTCTTTAGGCTTTCCAGCTTTGGAGCAGAAGGACTTGAGGTCTCCACAGAATTTCATTACAAGACCGGAGGCTACCATTATGCATATTACTTTTAATGCGTCCGCATACATCATAAAGAAGAAAGGTTCCAGAACAGAACAACAAGAAACATACAAATGGCATGAGGACATAACAATCAGCCTCTTTTAAATGCGTCTCCAAGCAGATAAGTCACCCTTTTACTCGTCTCTTACTGCTTTTATTATTGATTGCTAATACATTGATTTGCTTAATTTATATTTATATTATATGTTCCTTGTTCCTTGCTACGTGATTTTCTCACTCAACGATCTCTTTATTATACGCCTTATGGGCTGACTTTTTTTGTCTGGGATTCCGACCTCCCCTCCCTCCCTCCCTCCGGTCTACCAATGTCCAATTTATGGTCCTTGGTCTCCCCCTGATCTTTTCCCTTAATCGCGCTTGTTTTGCAGAAAACGAGTCTATCTGCACATCCCTCGTCCTCAATTTTCACTGCAACGCGCTTAATGCTCTTCACCTCCCTTCGATATGGGCAACGCTCCCCACCTCGCATCCACATGCGAGCTTCCATTCCTGCAAAAAACGCTTCCCCGTCCTCCCGCTCGATTTCCCTTTCGTAATCAGGCCCTCTTCCTAACAGCAGCAATTTGGAGGAAAGTATCTCGGCAATGCCCGCGCAACATTTGCGCGTAGCCAAGGCACTTTCCTCTAACTGTTACGATCCCTAGCCACGATCCCACGCTCGAGGTAATTTACTGTTGCTCGTTCACTTTGAGCAAAGATTCAACCGATAGAGCGCTTCTGAGACCTTCTTGGCTTACTATCCCTTATTTATATCCCTAAGCTTTACCTTTTCTTGGCCCCACCACTACCCCATAATATCAACAAAAAAAAAAAAAGAATATAAGAGAAAGTCAGATTCTATACTTTTCACTCCCATAATTCATTTAAAAAAAGGGGGGGAGTTTCTCTACTTTTATCACTTTATTTATTAATATATATATAAATTAACATTAAAAATATTATAAAAATAATAATATTTATATTTGAATATAGGGGATTAGATAAATCTCTATTTGTCTTTATTCAATTTCTCTCCCCTAAATCTCCATGTCTGATATAGACTCGGATGAGGCTAGCGCTCCCATCCCTAATATGGAGAACGAGGCAATCAAGAGCATGATTCATGATGAAATGAGATCCTGTATGTTGTCAACTCTAACTAAAGTTATTACTTCGAAAAGATCACTCCCTCCTGAGGAGAATGACATTAGCGAAATTCAACATACCCTTCCTGATGATGATCTCATTGAAATACGGGGAAAAAGATCTAAAAAGATTAAAATCATCGATTTTATCCCCAAGAGCACTATGGGAGGTCACAGCACCTCAAATTTCATGGGAGGTCTTCGCACCTCAAATACTTCAGGTGTCCATAGCGGCACGACTTTTAAAGGTGTCCCTAGCGGCACAAAACATATGGGTGTCCCTAGCGGCACAAACTATCGAAATGCTCATTTCATTGATACACATTTGGATCAAAATGATGATGATGATTTTAATGATGATGATGCCTCTGACCTTCCTGATGAATATATCCTCGATCTAGATGAGGACGATCAGGACTTTAATTCTCTACCCTTTGATGATGATCTGCCTTCCTCTTCCAAGGACACCATCTTAGACCCATTAGGCAGAGAGATGTTTTCTCCCCTTAACATTAAGCACCCAAGGAGCACTGATTGGGTTCCACAAGATCATGTTTGCAAATTTATCGCAAAATGGTTAAAAAACCCTCTGGAAAGAGACACACGAAATCTTTTAAAATCCGAATGCTCCAGACCCTTCATTGAGGGTAAGGTCTGCCAAACCCCAAATCTTGACCCAGAGCTGATCAAATACTTTTTTAAACTCGGGCGAGATCCCATAAAAGGAATGGAAAGATCTCTTAAAATCTGCCTAGATCATCTCCTAGATATCGTTGGACCTCTGGCTAAAATCATCGATGCTGCAGAAGATAGCCATCTCAATGGTTCCACATTGAACACTGATGTAATCCAAAGGTTGAGCCAAAGGGCGTTAGTCTTATTGGTCAACGCCAATGCCAGCATCAACTCCGAGAGAAGAAGAGTTTTTCTCACCAAAATTAGTCCCAAACTGAGCGACCTAGCGGATAAAGAACCCTCTCTCAATCCTAAAGGTTTACTTTTTGGTGAAGACATGATCAAGACCTTAGGTAAATACGTCTCTACCTTTACCGCATTAGACAAAGCCAATCAAAATATGAAGAGAGTCTTCAACAACAATAACCTTTTTGCCAGGGCCGGAAGAAGGGGCCAATCTTCTGGCCGCTTCACCGCAGGCCATACTCCAGATCCAGAGGTTACGGTGGAAGAGGTTACCAACCCTCAAACATACCTCAATTCTACCCCCCAAGAGGGAGAGGATTTTGCTCAAGAAATTTCAGAGGAAGAGGAGCATCCAGCGACATCAACCCTCAAAGTGAGTACTATGACTCTTCCCACTCCCCCCTCCCTCTCTCCACAGGTAGGAGGCAGACTGAAATTCTTTTCTCACAACTGGAAACTAATTACTCAAGACCCTTGGGTCCTGAATACCGTGAATGGGTTTATGATAGACTTTATAGACATTCCGACACAATTTTCACTTCCCAAAAACATTCCCCTGACCTTAGACCAAGAAAAAATTATAGAAGAAGAGATTTCCTCTACGCTTCTGAAAGGAGCAATCGTGGAAGTCCCTATGCACATGCTAAGATTTGTGAACACACTATTCCTGGTAGAGAAAAAGGACAAAGGTTGGAGACCCGTTATAAACTTAAGGGAACTCAACAAATACCTCGTTTACAGACACTTCAAGATGGAGGGAATCCATCTTTTGAGAGACTTGTTACAAGAAGGAGATTGGCTAGTCAAATTAGATCTAAAAGATGCTTATTTTACAATTCCCATGGCCATGTCTCATCAACCCTTTCTCAAATTTATTTGGAAAAATAATCTTTTTCAGTTCCAAGCTCTTCCTTTCGGCCTCTCCTCAGCCCCTTGGTGTTTCACCAAGGTGATGAGGGCGGTTGCCTCATGCCTACGGGAAAATGGTATTCGCCTTATCATATGCCTGGACGATATCCTGATCCTGTCTCAGGATCATTCTCAAATCATTCAAGACCTGAACTCTGTAATAAACCTCTTAGAAACACTGGGTTTTATCATAAACAAAGAAAAGTAAATTCTATCCCCCTCCAAAACTTTGGAATTTCTGGGTTTCACCGTGGACACCACAAATTGTCTCCTCCTCCTTCCTTCAAAGAAAATTTCAAAAATCAGGAAAGAGATAAGACATGTTATCAAACAAGAGAATCTATCCTTGAGAGAACTAGCCAGACTTCTCAGTCTCCTTTCCTCTTCTATCCAAGCTATCTTTCCAGGCCCTCTAAACTATCGAGCCCTCCAAAGAATAAAAGTGAAGGCTCTGAGATCAGGTCTGTGGTACGGAGATCGGGTTTCTCTAAACCAAGAAGCCAAGTTGGAACTGAACTGGTGGTTAGAGAACTTAGACGCTTGGAATGGCCGAGCAATCTTTGGCTCAGCCCCAGACTTTGTCTTAGAATCAGATGCCAGCCTTCAAGGCTGGGGTGCCTGTATCCTGGATCAGAGCACAGAAGGAGTCTGGTCTCAAGAAGAATCTTCTCTCCATATAAACTTTCTAGAGCTCACTGCCGGTCTTTATGCTCCAATGAGTTTCAAACACTCCCTTCAAGGGAGATCTGTTATTCTAAAGATGGACAACATGTCCGCTGTTGCCTACATAAACCGTCTGGGAGGTACAAAATCCGCAGATCTCTCGAATCTAGCAAAGAAACTTTGGATGTTCTGTCTCGAACACAAGATCTCCCTAAGAGCAGAATATCTCCCAGGAAAGTCAAATCTATATGCAGATTGGAACTCAAGATTCCTCTTAGATCACAGCGACTGGAAGCTCAACACCTCTGTTTTCAATTCTCTCAACAATTTTTGGGGTCCTTTCCAAATAGATCTCTTTGCGAGCAGACTAACATTCCAACTGGTGAATTACTACAGCTGGATGCCCGACCCGGGTGCTCTAGCAGTGAACGCATTTCTCCAATGCTGGAAAGGGATCAACGCTTACGCCTTTCCCCCCCTTCGCCATGATACAGAGAGTCCTCCAGAAGGTCAGACTTCAACGCGCTTCAATTGTCCTAGTGACTCCCTTCTGGCCATCCCAAGCCCGGTTTCCCACTACTCTGGAACTTTCTTACGACCTTCCGTTCCTAATTCCCCCAGATCTACTCTCAGACGTGGATGGTCATATTCACCCTCTAGTCCAAACAGGGAATTTGAACCTTCTTGCCTGGAGAGTGTCAGGAGATCCAACCATCTCACAGGACTTTCATCAACAGCTTCATCTCTCCTCAGTGAGTCTTGGGCCCCCGGTACACATCTGGAAGGTTTGGTTACGTTGGTGCTTGGAAAGGAACCTGGATCCCGTGGAGGCTCCTATCGTTCACATAGTTAATTTCCTTGTCGATCAATTCGAAAGGGGACTTAGTTATAGATCGATCAATTGCTATAGATCAGCAATCTCCGCAGGCCATTCTCTGATAAATGGTAAATCAATAGGAAAAAACAACATTATTTGTAGAGTCCTCAAAAGTATTAGACTTAGGAGACCTCCTAAACCAAGATACCAATCTCTATGGGATGTCAATGTTATTCTTGACCTCTTTTGTAGTTGGCCGGATGATAACCTTTTGAACAGAAAGAATCTCTCCATCAAACTAGCCACACTACTTTGTTTAGTTTCCTGCCGTAGAGTCTCTGATGTTAAAGCTCTTGATATTTCATATAGATCCTATAACATGTTTGGAGTCAATTTCGATTTGTATAGAAGAACCAAAACTATGTCTGACTCTATTTTTTACCCTCGCTTTGACCTTTGCCCAAAACTTTGTGTTGTAGACTGTATGAAAGAATATGACCATAGAATGAGTTCTCTCCGCCCTTCTGATGTGAATCAGTTGGGGAACAGCCATTACATCGCAGTTTTTACCACGCGCAGCTTTTACATCGCATGCGTTACAACGCATGCGATGTTACAACGCAATGCCATTACAACGCAAGTCTTTACATCGACTCGCGCTAGATGGCGTGCTAACATTACAAATAGAGTAGTTTACTATCCCAACACCTTCCCTACTGTTAAGTGGACTGGGTTTGGAATAGTAAATTACACTTTTCTAATGTTAGCATGCCATCTAGCGCAAGTCGATGTAAAGACTTGCGTTGTAATGGCATAGCGTTGTAACATCGCATGCGTTGTAACGCATGCGATGTAACTGCACGCGTTGTAATGACACGCGTTGTACTGTCATACATCCGAATCAGTTACTCATCTCCTTTGTTAAAGCTCACCAAGGTATTAGCTCGGCTTCTATCGCTAGATGGGTTAAAATCGTTATGAAAATAGCAGGTATTGATCTGAATATATTTAAACCTCACTCCATCAGAGGTGCTATGGCCAGTAAATCCTTCTACTCAGGTGGTAAGTTGAATGATATTCTCAAAGCTGCTGATTGGTCTAATTCTACTACCTTTGCAAAGCATTGCTGTAAACCAATCACTCATATGTCTGATGTTGTCCTACATAGCTACCAACATGCATAATGGTAGCCTCCGGTCTTGTAATGAAATTGCGATTCTCCTATTACCATGACTAGAGAATCTAGATTTCATTAGACATAGAGGCCAACATTATCCCTCCCACCCTTTCCCTTGGGTGGTTGATTTTTGGCATACAGTTCTTATATTGCTATTTCATTGTGACACAATTATATTGTTATTTTATTCAATGTCTAATTGCATGATTTTTGATGTTCATTATAAATGCTTACTTGTCTTCTCTCTTACTTGTACTTAATCACTCCTTTTTACTTCCACTTTTGAATTTTTTACCATTCTTGTTCTTCTTACAACTTTCTTTACTTTTCAGATAACCTATCTTAAACTTCACGATCTTCATCTGCGGAGGAGTTCTTTCATTGTTTCATCCATCACTTCAAGACGGTCTAAAGAATTTACCTGGACTCTAAAGTTTATTGGACTTATCCTACTCTATACCACATTTTAAAAGAGGCTTATTGTTATGTCCTCATGCCCTTTGTATGTTTCTTGTTGTTCTGTTCTGGAACCTTTCTTCTTTATGATGTATTTGGACGCATTAAAAGTAATATGCATAATGTTAGCCTCTGTGTCTTTAATGAAATCTAGATTCACTAGTCATGGTAATAGAAGAATCGCAATTCTTGGTTTGCAAAGCAACAGTTCAACCTTTGGGGGCAGCCTTTCTGCTGAGTAAGGTTAAAGGAGACACTAAATGCCTACAGCGTGACCCGTCAAATTTCACAGAAGGATTTGTAGGGTCCCTGGTGGGTCACCAGTTCCATCACTGTGAGGCTGAGGAGTTGTCTGAGATTGTGGTGCATTAAGCTAGGCCAGCACAGTGCTCAAAGGTACTTAGAGTTCACCTGGTGTGTCTTGAGGACCCTTGGGTGGGGAATGTGGGCCATGCTCTTGCAAAGGACAGGTTCATAGGGGATTCTTCTGGGTGCAATAGTCCAGGGGAGCATGATACAGGATCTCCAGACCTCTCTCAACTCCACCAGTGTGGTGGTGGGTGACCTTAGTCTGAGGCCAGGCGCCCTGAAGGAGAACCAGGCCAAGGGCCATGATGTGACTCTATTTTCTTTCTGGGTACTTGTCAGGTAGGCCCAGTCTTCTCACAAGGATGATGACAGCTATGGAGTCTGATCCCCAGTCTGAGTGCTGTGGTCGGGGTCAGAGGTCCTACAAGGGAACTTTGTCTGCATGTTTAGGGTGTTTTGACCCATTATGTGAGATGGAGAGTGACTTGTCCCTCTCAACTGATGGCCAGTGAGAACCTTTCCTTCATGATGGTATCACTGCACAGTCGAGGAGGAGGGAGCTTAAGTTATATGCCTGATGCTGTGTGTCTTGAAGCCACATTGGACAGAGAAATTACCCCCACTGGTGGTGAGTGAGCCCAGATTCTTACCAGTGTCTGAACAGCCTGTTCCTGTCCCACATAAGCAATTATGCCTTGGTGAGGTTACCAAAGCTGTGCATTCTCAAGAGGGAGAACAGACTATGACCATGGTGACAGGGGGATGCCTGTGAAAGATGACAGCGTCAGTGCTGAGCACTGACCATTGCCAGAAAGAGTCATGGCAGGCGCAGAGTTGTGTAACAGTAGGAAGGATGGGTCTTGACAAGGTCAGACCATAATGGTGTTTAGTGTCGTGCCATTTGAATTAGAAAAATTCATAAGAGGAAAAGTGCCACGGTTAAATCTGGGGGGAGGGTGTAGTAATGGTGTATTGCTGTAAGTATAGTTCCAGTTCCATTACTAGAACCTGATTATGTAATAGGAATGTTGTTTTATGAACAGGAGTTCGTTAGGAGACTACCTGCTTTTTCCTTCTGAGCTGCTTGTCCTTGATGTACTTGGCTCATAGAAATAAATACATATTTCTTGCATTTCACCTGCTGCAATTCTTCATTTTCCTACAACTACCTCAAGATCACTACACAGATTTTGGCAACGATTTGGGGATATGAAATCTTTTGGTTTCCTGGAAATTTTTTTGGGGGGGAACACTGTTTGATCTTCATCCTGCAAAAACTCAAAGCAGATTGTCAATCATCACGATCTACAGAGAGCAAGATCTGTGATAGCTTTTGGCCACTAAGGAAACATCCTGCCTACCCCTTCATTGAGAAAGCAACTATAAGCCGCTTTACTTTGAAGAAACGGACTTCCCTATGAGGATGATTGGGGACTATGCACAAGTGAGTGAGCGTTAATGCATGTGGTGAGCATAATTTTTATAATACAACATTGCTGCTTATAAAAGAAGAAGAGCAATAAAGCTAATCTTCAGACAGTTGATGTACAGCGAGCGAGCGCAACCGACTTACTTTCAAAAGTCGCGTTTGCCGTTCTCTAAAGCCGCGAGCCATTCCTTCTGACTTGAGTCTCGCATCTAGCGCAAGACCGAGAACGTACACAATGTACGTGGGGAACGGCGTCACAAAGCGTCACCACGTTACGTTTCCAGCGGCCATCTTGATTGCTAACGTTTCCATGGCAGCGCAGTAGCGAGACCTCCGATATACGCTCTCACACGCTGCAGCCTCCACAGTAGTAGCGCGCACCTGGAAAACAACGCGCGCTACTAAATACTGTTCTAAAGGGTAGTCCTTCACCTTGGAAATATTATTTTAAGGAAAAATAGTTTTGAAAGGATAATTAGTTGTTGGTTGCATTCAGCTCATTCAGTAAGCAGCTCTGAACATCGTGACCACTTACAGATCAGCTGAGTATATCAGGGAAATTTTATTGAAGTTGAGCTACTGTACCAGCACAAGACTTTATACTCGAGGAAGAGGTTATTTCACATATTATACGTGAGGAAGAGGTGGAATCACATATTTTGATTCATTTGCTTCATTTTATTTGATTGCTGGGAAGTTCCTATTGCCTCATTCTTGTCTGGTATGCCTACCAATACGTCAACCACGGATGCAAGAAATAATACTACTGGGGATGGAAACTTCTCGAATCCACACATTAATTCACCAAAAGAATTTTTACCTACCCCAGCTGAACCGATAGTAGCATGGTTGGACTGGAAAGAGTATTTTGTCAACTATATTGCGAACTTAGAAGACATCAGTGGAACATTTTCACCTGAAAGGAAAAAGAGAATGTCATTGTACTCATTAGGACCCGAAGGTTTACGCATATTCAATGAATTGCATAAACATGAGACATCAGAGGGTGATCTAGACGTATTTAAATCGGCTATTTTGGATCTGGATGATCATTTTTCTCCCTCTGTTTGTATTGCTGTCACCAGACATTCTTTTTTCCACAGGAAACAGGACAAACACGAGACAATAGAGGAATATGTTTCTGCATTAAAGAAATTAGCAAGCAGGTGTAGGTTTGCACAACTGCATGATGAGTTCATTCGAGACCAGGTAGTCATGTACTCTAAGAATAAGACCTTACAGGATAAGTTATGGGTAGAAGGAGAAAGTTGTCTTAAAGACATCATTGCTATGGTCAAGAAAGCTGAACTATCAGAACGTTGTGCCAAAGCTGCACTATCTCATGATAAAACAAGTACAGATGAAGTTGTTGGTAGAGTAAGTGGAAAAAAAGTAGTGTATAAAAATCACAGAAACACAAGGTTTGACAAAAGCAAACCAGATTCCACGGAGAAAAAAAAATCTGACAGCGTAGAAACAAAGAGATTTGGCAATCTGATTTGCTACAGATGTGGGAGCTACACACACTCCGCAGCATACGAAAAATGTCTAGCCAAATTGGCTAAGTGCTTAGAATGTGGCTTGATAGGACACTTCTCTAGAGTGTGTAGACGTAAACAGAACAAGAATTGTAAGGGAAAAGTAAAGTGCGTTCAAGAAGGAGATGATGATAGTTCTTCAATTTCCAGTGACGCAGATGTACAGGTAAACTGTGTCCAAAAAAATAAGGTGGTACTAAACATCACCGGTAGCTCATCATCTAAACCTTTGTGCCTGGTCTCTTTAGGGGGCATTGTAGTCCAATTAGATGCTGATTCGGGATCTCCATTCACCATAGTGTCACAAGAGGTATGGAAAAACCAGTTCAATAACAACATTGGTGAATGTTTAGAGCCTAATGATGTCTCTGCTGAAAGCTTCACAGGGGATAAAATAGACATGTTAGGTTTCAGGACCTTAGTTTTCAGGTTTAAAGAAAGACAAGCTGTGGGAAAGTTGTATGTAGCTAAAGAGGGTCCATCAGTTTTGGGATGGAAAGATCAAAAGTTGTTAGACATCATTCTGAATCCTAATAGCAAAGAACAAGTATTAGTCTCCTGTGATGGGGAAGACACTAAGAAATGGGTCTTGCAAGATTTTCCAGAAGTTTTCACTAATAGCATGGGTAAACTAAAGGGATTTACAAATCAGATTCGTTTAAAGGAGGGAGCTAGTCCCAAGATACACAAAGCAAGGAACATTCCCTTTATTGTCAGGGATGAGGTTAAAGCGGTGCTTAAAAAAATGTTAGATAACAATGTCATTGAACCTGTAGAAGCAGCAGAATGGGTTTCTCCATTAGTCGTAGCAGGCAAATCTAATGGTAAGGCCCGTTTATGTGTGGACTTAAGGTACCTCAATGACAACATTTTAGTTGACCTATTCCCTCTTACTAGGATTGATGAAATGCTGTCTTTGACGCGGAATGCAAAGTGGTTTTCCACTTTGGACCTCTCAGCGGCATATCACCAAGTTGTCCTAGAGAAAGGTAGCAGGCATTTCACCACTTTCTGTACACCGTTTGGCTGTTATAGATTTAAGCGCATGCCTTTTGGCTTGGCGTCAGCCGCTGCGGTATTTCAGAGGCTAATGTCAAACCTTTTCAGCCACATTCGAGAAGTTGCATTCTTCCAAGATGATATTTTAATTATGGGGAAAGATAAGACACATCACAACACGATTTTAAGGGAAGTTTTGACCATTCTCAGAGATAATGGGTTGGTTGCTGAAGGCAGCAAGTGTAAATTTGCTGAGAAATCAGTCACCTAATTAGGACACGAAATTGGTTGCTCAGGTATCAAACCAAAAAGTAGTCTTGTAGAGGCCATTCTCAATGCACCCTCACCCAAATCTAAGGATGAACTCCAATCTTTTCTTGGTTTGGCTGAATTTTATTCGAAATTTGTTAATAATTTTGCACAAAAAACTTACGAAATGCGTACTTTACTGAAAAACAAGGCTACGTTTGTGTGGACGGGTGCGTGTCAGAGTTCGTTCATTAGCATTAAAGAAGCTATTGCTTATGCTCCCACGTTACAGGGTTTTGACCCACAGGCATTTTCCATCATCATGAATGACGCCAGTGGTACAGGCCTAGGAGGTGTCAAATTTCGGACCATGGTAAAGAGGTAGTCATAGCTTTTGCATCTCGTTCCCTTTCTCCAATGGAAGAGAAGTATTCAGTACTAGAGCGAGAGGCTTTAGCCTGTGTTTGGGCCATGGAACATTTTAGGAAGTTTTTATGGGGGAAGAAATTTTTGTTACGTTCTGACCACAAACCTCTCATGAAACTACTCACGACTGAAGGTTTATCGAGAGCTTCAGCGAGGATTGCAAGGATGTCGATGCGACTCCAGGTTTTTGTTTACGAGGTGAAATATGTACCGGGTGAAAAAAATGTCATAGCTGATTTTCTCAGCAGACTTCCTCTACCCATGAAAGAGATTGATCTTGATCCTTGGTGTGAATTTTCGGTAGCGGGGGTATTTGATGACACCTCTGGTTTACGTAGAAATTATTGGCACCAGGAGTGTGACAAGGACAAGATTTTAGAGATGGTTAGAAACAAGGTCATCCAAGGTTGGTCCAATGATTGCAAACACAATACTTTACTGAGAGCATTTTGGGAAGTTTGTGATGATTTGAGCCTAGATGGGGATTTTGTGTGCAGAGGTGGAAAAATTATACCCCCGTTAGGAGTGCGGAAGAAAATCATTGTCATTGGCCACGAAGGACACCCAGGAGTTTCTCGCACTAAGACGAACATTAAAGCTCTGTATTGGTGGCCTAGGATTGATTTAGAAATAGAAAGATTTGTACGGGAATGTATTAACTGCGAGTGCTCTGACAAAGCACAGATGACACTAAATCCTCCTATGTCATCTCTTCCATGCCCAAATTTACCCTGGGAAGAAGTCGCTCTAGTCTTAAAAGGCATTTTACAATTAGCAAAGAAAGGCAATAAGAATTGGGATGACGAACTTAGCAAATAGATTTGGTCATATAGAATTACTACCCTTGATACGGTTGGGGAGAGTCCTTTTGCCTAATGCGAGGTAAATTTCCCCATTGCAAAATTAATCCAGGATGGATTGGTAGAAGCAGGAAATATGACTGGGATTCTGAACTTGTAAGGGAGTCCATCATTAAATCACAATTTAAAAATAAATTATATTTTGATGCTAAACACGGTACTAGAGAACCATGTATCAAAGTTGGACAAAGCGTCAGGGTTAAGCTTGCAAAAAAGTTAAGCAAAGTACAACCCAGGTTTTCGGATCCTGGAACCATTACCAAGGTCATGAGAAACACGGTGCAACTCGATGACGGCAGTGTCCATCATATGAGTCGCATCGCGATTTCCACAGATCATGGTGTTACAAAAAAATGTGTTTTGGAAGGGAGAAGAGACTATTGGTGGATGGATATCTTCCCTTCCCTTGAAAAACACAATGAGATGTTTGGGAACACTGAAGCGGGGAGTAGTGCACAGTCTATACCTCCTTTGGACTCTCAGACTTTGCAGGATGGAGCAAATTGTGAAGTCTCTCATGATCAAGATAACTTTGGTGATCAGCCCCCTGATTGTTTGGAGGAAACTGATGGGCAGCATCAGGAAGTGGTTAGAGAGTTGGACGCACATGGTAAAGGGGTAATCAGTGACTTCACCATTGAAAACAAAACCAGCAAATTTGGCAGACGCATTCTTGCTCCCAAGAAACTTGATGATTTTGTGCATTTTTAATTGTTGTGCCTTTGTTTGTTTCCTGCAGTTTTATTTTTCTATTACTTGTATATGTGTTGTGTATAATATAGTATTTGTAAAATTTCATTAAGAAGGGAGATGTGTAGTAATGGTGTATTGCTTTAAGTATAGTTCCAGTTCCATTACTAGAACCTGATTAGGTAATAGGAATGTTGTTGTATGAACAGGAGTTCGTTAGAAGACTACCTGCTTTTTCCTTCTGAGCTGCTAGTCCTTGATGTACTTGGCTCATAGAAATAAATACATATTTCTTGCCTTTCACCTGCTGCAATTCTTCATTTTCCTACAACTACCTCAAGATCACTACGGAGGGCCTTGGTGTAAGGAGGTTAGCTAAGGATACATGTGGTTGTGGACAACTAGCGGTATGGTGGGTCAGAAATCATTCCCACTCATGACTGCTTGCTAGGAAAGAGCACTTAACGTACATGATTGCTAGATCCCTTCAACTAGTGTTAGCAACAAGGGGCATGTGTGAGAAATTCAAAGTCGGTTCTGACCAGATTTAACCACAATGAATGTTATGTTTCTAGATCACCAGGCTTTTGAATCTCTGCTGTGAATGCGTCTCAGTGACTGATTCTCGCTTACTGTAATCTCTGATAATAATGGCTTTGAGTGCTAACTGCCAGTGCCTGCCATTTCATAAGAAGATCTGCTGCTTCAAGCTGGGCTAAAAGGTTTGAGGCTGGTTACTCACGATCACTTGTGCACATGCCTGTACATGTGTGATCTGAGTGGATCTACTGTCTAACTTTTTCTTGCAACTCCATAGGTAGCCTGTCACTATTGGACCGTAAACATTGATTCCGACCTGTATATATCTTATAATTTAATGGGCATTCAAAAGGAAATATACCTTTTTTTTTTACCATAGTGCAAGTCTGTAGTTTGTAACTGTGAGTCTGTAGCACTTCAATGTATGTCTGTAGTGTTTCACTGTTGTCACATTGATGATTAAATCTATGCTAAAATATGTATTCCACATTGGCTAAATGTAGAAAAAAGATTAGAGTCAAGAAAGGGCAGACACTGGATGGATAGATACCTATCTTGATTGGTGGGACACTCTAGACCTGTACTGACGTGGACTCTGTTGAACCTGTGGCTCCAGGGCCAGTGGTACTGGCCCCCCAACTCCCCCTGTGGGACAGCAGATAGACATACTCTGTTCCGAATATATGTCGTTACAATGTATACCATTACAACCCACACTTTTACATCACAGTTTTTACAATGCAACTACCATTACATTGCATGTTTTTACAACGCATACCATTACAACGCATGTTCATTGAAATACATTAAAGCTACCATTACAACGCATTCCATTACAATGCATACTAATATTACGCATACCATTACAACGCATATTTTTTCTTAGTCTTTTCTTAAATTTCTTTTTTTTTTGTATAACCAACCCCTCGGAACGGGATGCAAGGGAAATAGGGGTTTTGGGTGGGGGGAGATTATTAATAGCGAAGTATTAATTTTAATATTCAGGTACTTTTAAAAGTATGTATCCATTAAAATACCTGAGTATTAATATTACAATCGAAACAAAAGTTCTGAAAGACAGGGGAAAAAAAATTGTAAAACTATAATCAACGTCAAAAAGAGATTATGCATACAGCCATTTTGAAGCATATAAAACGGCAGTCCTTCAACTATCTTTATTACAGCCCCTGATCCCGCAACTACTCATAATGGCTGTCATTCCGATAAGGAACGTTTAAAAGAACATTTTCACACAGAACAAAATAAATATACATTCTGTCAGGTTCTAAATCACGCAAAAAACACTGGGCCATATTCTCAAGGAGCTATCGCTGAGTCATCTGCACTTTATCGCAGCCAAAGTCGCGATAAATTTACCGCCCCTTTCACATGCTGGTGCAAACAGCCGATATCACCAGTTTCCGGCGATAGCATCCTCAAAAAACATTTCAACAGATGACCCCAGCAACTATCGCTAATGAGATGCAGAGTAGGCGTTCCCGAGCTAAAAGCCGTGGCAACACCACTCCGCAACATTCTCAACGACTAGCCACATCGGCGATAAGATCACAAAACAGGCGATAAGGCGCGTTAGCACCAGGAAGCTAACACCTGCTCCGACCTGGTGCAAAGTCGGGCTACAACCTGCACCAGAAAAGAGAGCCCAGCCCAGAGCCACACCTGAAAAACAAAGATGCCATGGAGCCACTGAACATGCGTGCCGGACACCCAAGAGGGCCACAACACCAACCGCCACCACCTTCCACTCAAACATTCACTGAGGCGATAACCATGCACTCATCCAATGACCCATGAATTAACCTTGCACCCATTCTTCCAGTCAGGCATTACCCATACACTCATCCAATTACTCAGGTCCTACACATGCACTCATGGAATCAGACAGGCACTACTCTTGCACTGTAGCATTCACTTAGGCAGTACTCATGTACTTCTCCATTCACTCAGGCCCTACCCATGTACTCATCCAATGACCCAAGCATTACTCTTGCACTCATACTTGCACTCATCAAATGACCCAGACATTACCCTTCCACCAAACCTTCCACTCAGGCCCTACTCATGCACTCGTGCATTCACTCAGACAGTACCCAATCACTCATGCTGTGCAGTCAACACTGAGGGGAGCACAAATTGTGCACTGCATGTACCATGATGCAAAGGAGAAAACCTTTCTGGGTTATGATGTAGTGTCTGGCCGTACCCTTTTCCCAGCCCAAACTGTCTTTCATCACCTCCCTCTACCATTTATCACACATTCCTAATGTTCCTTTTTGTAAAAATTGCAATCCGGCTCATTGATTACACTTTATCCGGCCCCAGCCGGAGATTACGGCTCGAGCTGTTGAGTTCGGCCCTAGACGGAGAGTACGGCCTGGGTGCAGTGAGTACGCTCAGAGTGTGGAGAGTACACTCTGGATGCGGAAATTCCGGCCCGAGTGCGGACGTAAAGTTAGGATTTGTAAGTGCATTCTGTGAATACCAAAAATCGTAAGTGCCTTCTGTGAATACCAAAAGTAGTAAGTTTAGGATTTTGTCTCAGATTAGTTCTGTGAATCGACCCCAAGGAAATTAGGTTGCCCTTCTAATATTGTGAAAACATTGTAGGTAAAGCTGCGGTGAATTATGGTTGAGTGGAGGATTTTGTTGGGGTGGTCATTTAGGAGCAGAAGTATATAGAAGTGTAGTTCATGCTTATGTATAGTGAGGTATGCTTTAGTCTGTAAGGCCAGGAGCCACGGTTGATGGTTGTAATGTGCATCTCCTTTATTAAAGCGGCCTTTTCCACACACATAGCAATCAAGCAGTTTTTCGCTGCACCATTTTACCCAAAAGACACTTGATACACACTACACTCTGCACATTCGAGAAAGGACAGAAAGCACAGGGCAGTGACCACACAACACTTAACAAGAGTACACATTACTGCTCCCTGGCTGCGTAATATCATTTGCATGGATGAATATTTTGAACGCAAGATCTGTTTTGTATAGAGCCCTCGTGGCTTCCTATTTTCTTTCTGTGTTTCCATGGGTTTCAAGGGACCTGCCTATCTGAAAACATGCCAGAGGGAGATAATTTATCCTGTGAAGTCTAATCAGAAAGCTAATTCTGTTTTTTACATTTTTACAACGATTAATGTGCTGCTGCGTCGCCTTATCAAATCACAGGGATTTAATTGGAAATGTCACGATCTGGAATTGAGTAAACCTTATACTTGACATCAGCTTGCCCAGCGAGATGGCACAGCTAAAAATACTGTGTGTAGAAAATGCCTCTTTAATGAAACTGCACCCCTACGTTCTTTTTTGATTTTTTTACTCTCTCCTTCCCTTCCCTCCTCAAGTCTCCGGTGCGCCGCAGTCCTGCTGCAGGTACGATTCCCCATCTTGGAACCTGTATTTATTTATTTAATGTTTTTTCAAGCGCACAGCAGCTGCTACGGGACTGCTTGCTATTATTTTCACATGCCAGCGAATTTTCTTTATAACTTTTAACTTACAGCACTAAGGGGCATATCAACAAGAAATAGCGATAATTATCGCTAAGCGCTGTTAGCGCAAAAAATGTTATCGCCGGCATAGTCCTCTGTTTATCGCCACCATAGCGACGTATTTACAAGGCGCCGCTAGCCAGCGATAACAATCAGTTCCGCCGCTTAGTGATGGCGATAAAATCTAAGCGCCGGCGATAAAAAAACGCACGCTAAGCAGCGAAAAGTAGAGATAAGCAATTTAACTCAAAACTTAGCCTGACAATTGACAACAGGCCTGCAATTTGCAGGCAGCAAGCGGGAAAATGCACTATAAAAGGCCCCCAAGCAGGGGAAAAAAAAATGGAATCCAGTGACCAGAGAGCAGACCAGACCAGAGACATGGAGGAAGCAGGACCAAGCGCAGAGGACCAAGCGCAGAGACCGCAGCGAACCCCACAGCCTGCCAGGAGGAGCAGGGAGCGAGCCAGGGGAAGGAAAAGAGGAGGAGGAACCCCAGGTTCAGCCACCAGGAGAATCAGGTCCTGTATAGCCTGGTGGCTGAACACCAGCAAGAGCTGTCCATAAGGAAGACAGTGCCATTGTCCAGAAAGAAACACATCTGGGAGGAGATCACAGCTAAGGTCAATGCTGTGGCAGAGAGGGAGAGGAGGACTGTGGAGGAGGTGAAAAAACGCTGGAATGATAGCAAGAAGAACACCAAGGAGAAGATGGCCGCCAACCGGAGGGCAGCCATGGCCACCGGAGGTGGTAGCCCCGTGCCGGGTCGAGACACCGCTGCAGGTCAACAGACACAACCACAGGGTGAGTACAAACTATGGAGTGGGTGGATGGGGGCGGATGGCCACAATGGCACACATGTATAATAAATAGCATTGCATACCCACAATTACTGTGGTTCAGGTCCCAGATAGCCCTGTGCATGGTGGCATGGACACACATAAACATTGCTAGACACACTTTGACGGACACACTGACATCCAAATGTGCACTGAAACCTCAGAAAAACACAGTCTAGCTACATCATCAGACCACAAAATAAGTGCCACTTCACATACCAAAAGGCCACATCACGTAGAGACGCACAATGCTTACAAAATGCACACCTTGCACCATCACAACCTATATCCAATTCATCTCCACAAGGCCGCAACTCACAGGTGCCAAAATGAGTATGCAGTGTGAATGTGACTGATCACGTGCACGTGTAAGCATGCCAACAGCAAGAACAGCACACCTGAAAAATAGCACATGTGGCTGACTTGAGTGCAAGGATGTGACTTGGAGGGCCACACACAAACTTGCACACGAGCCAGACACATGTGCAATGTTGCAGGTGTGCTGAGCCTGTCGCTGGCACGCGTACTCGTGCACGTGACCTGTCACATTCACACTGCATTCTCATTTTGGCACATGGGAGTTGCGGACTTCTGAAGAAGATTTGGATAAGTGTGGTGATGAGGCAAGGGGGACATTGTGACAACCGCATGCCTGTACTACAAAAGTGCCCCCTTGCCTGTACATGCTATGCAGCACTGTGTACAGCAAGATGAGAAAGTAAAGAGTCAATCCGCATACCGACAACACATGCAATGTCACACCAAAAAGACGGATTATGGGGCGTATTACCAAGGACGGCGTTAAAATAATAGCTGCTTGAGCGGCAGAAAACTGCCACTAAAGTGGCGACAATAACCCTGAAAAAATGCCCTGGAGATTTCCAATACAAGCCCATGGTCACACCAGAACATGGACTTCTATTGGAATTCCCTAGGGCATATTATCAAGGCCCTGATCGCCGCCTAAGGGGCAGTTCTCTGCTGCTCAAGTGCCGATAATCTGTAATGCTCTCCCTGATAATTTGCCCCTTAGTTGTGTGCTCACCATTGCAAAATGCAATGTGTAGCGCACCCTGAAAGCCATTCAGTCATCCAAAGGCAACTCACCTGCATGCACACATATCCCTGTCCATAATAGCCACCACCCTCTCCCGCCCCACGTCAACGCATGGCATGTACTATTTTCACTAGCAAAATTTAAAATTCCTCAAGTCTGCGTAAGCTAGATCTTCAGATCTAACCATTGTGCAAACCTAGGGACATATTACGAAGATCAGCGTTAAAATCATTGCTGCTTTAGCGGCCGGAAACTGCCATTAAAGTGGCGGCAATGGCCTTGATAATATGCCCCTTGGAATCCCCAGAGAAGGCCATGTTCACACCAGAACATGGACTCCCATGGGAATTCACAAGGGCCGATCATCAAGCCCAACACCACCGCTATAGTGGCTGTTACCTGCCGCTAAAGCCACAATCATATTAACGCTGATCCTGATAATATGGCCCCTAGTTCATCTCCACTCACTATGGTGTTCATTTTTCTGAGCATATGATCCTTGGCTTGTTACAATGACATGTCTCCTCTACTACCATCAATATGAAGAACCATGTAAAAAGGGGCATACCAAACAATTAACAACACAGGCCATATAAACCAACATCACCAGCACTAATCCATACAAAAGTCTATTTCACAATCCCTCAAGGCATGTCACTACCCATGTTGCTCTGTACTCCTTGATAGCCTTACCAGTGCCTAATCTGTGGTAATCTGTGTTATCCAGAAGCTAAACACCAAAAACACAATATACAGGCTTCCGCTTGAGATTCACCCATCATGCATGTCTACAATGGTGTGGAACGGTCACATCTGCGCACTATAAAGGCACTAGCCTGGTACCAGCTCACCTGGCTCAGTGTTGGCATTATGTAAAGATATCTAGAGCTGATGTCATGTGATGGTTACTTAGCTACAAGAAGAATGTAAAGGAGTGGAGGTTCCGAGGTTGGCCAGTTACTGGAAGAAAGAATTAATATGATGAAGATGTTTTATGCTGGGATGCTGAGTTAAGAATAAACCTACTTAAACTACAAGAAACCTGTGAAGGCTCTTCTTTTCATGGCGACGAGGATGTTTGATAAATATCCCAATGTGTTTTCTTCTAGATTAGGATTGTTAAAGGGATTTTCGCATAAGATTATTTTAAAAGACAATGCGAAGTCAGTAGTCCACAAAGAAATGTACCTAATTTGATGTTAGAACCTCTACGTCAAGAAATTGATAATTTATTAAATCAAGGAATCATCGAGGCAATAGAAGCCTCTGAATGGTTGGCTCCGATTGTAATTGCGCCAAAAGATGGGAAAAAAATTTGCTTATGTATTGACTTACGCGATTTAAACAAAAATATTTCAGTAGATAGGGAGCCTTTACCGAACATATCTGAAATGCTATCAACTATGGGAAAGGGACAAGTTTTTAGCGTTTTAGATATGTCAGCAGCATCTCATCAAATTAACTTGCATGAAGCATCCAGGCATTTAACTTCCTTCGCCACGCCCTTAGGTGCATTCAGGTATAAAAGGATGCCATTTGGTCTAGCATCAGCTTCGGCTGTCTTTCAGACGGCGATGAAGAGTATTTTTGGAGACATAAAAAATGTATGGTGTTTTCAAGATGATATTTTGATTGCAGGAAGAGATCATTCTGATCATGATAGATTATTTGAAGAGGTAATGAGAAGATTGGAAAAACACAGTTTAACTATAAAAAGAGAAAAATGTCAGCTGAGAAAGGGTGTGGTTGATTATTTGGGGCACGAAATAAGTACAGAGGGGATTAAACCAAAAAAAGTATTGTTAAGGCTGTGACTTTGGCACCAGAACCCAAGAATAAGGATGAATTAAGGTCATTTCTAGGTCTTGCAGAATATTTTTCAAAATATGTAAACAATTTTGCGGAAACTGTTGAGGCCTTAAGGGAAATTATGAAGAAAGGTGTCCCATTGGAATGGTCAGAGAAATGTAAAACAAGTTTCGAACTAGTGAAAAAGAAAATTTCTGAAGCACCCACGTTAGGACGGTTTGAAGTTGGTGGGAGAAAGTTTCTAACCACAGATGCTAGCGGTGTTGGAATTGGGGCAGTGTTGTCACAAGTAATTAAAGGTGAAGAAAAAATTATTGGATTTGCTAGCAGAAGGCTGCAAGGCACAGAGAGGTCATATTCAGTGATAGAGAGAGAAGCGTTAGCGTGTTGCTGGGGTATGTGCCATTTAAAATTTTATTTATGGGGTATCCCGTTCAAAGTACGAACTGACCACAAGCCCTTACTATATATCTTTAAAGGAGGGAAAGGTTTGGAAGGAAGTGTGACACCAAGGATCTCTAGATGGTTACTATCGGTCATGGAGTTTAACTATGAGGTGGAATATGTTAAGGGAGAGAAGAATGTGATTGCAGATTGTTTATCGAGGATGCCTTTGGAGGAAGATTTTGATGAAGTATGTGGTGATGTAAGTGGTGATGTCTGTGGCAATGTAGGAGTGTGTGCTTTGTTGTCCGAAGATTGGGATTGAGCTATGAAGAATGATCTAGTGTTGGAAAAGGTGAAGTTAAGAATTGTTCAGGGCTGGAATTTGAATGATTGCAAGGATTCAGATTTGATAGAATTCTTTAAAATTAAAGAGGAGTTAAGTCTTTGTGGTGACAATATTATGAGAAGATGGCAGATCATACCTCCAAAAGAGGTAAGGAAACAGATTTTGGAGATAATTCATGAGGGTCACCCAGGTCAAGGAATGTCTAAACGCAGAGTTAGAGAATCGTTCTGGTAGCCGGGAATTGATAGTGAAGTTGAGGCCTTGGTGAAAGATTGTCAATTTTGTGTGAATAGTGACAAATCAAAGATTGTGCGTCAACCTCCTCTAGAATGTACTAAGTTTCCGTCAAAACCTTGGGAAAAATTATCCATGGACTTTATTAGTCCGGTTAATAAATTAGGAATGAGGGATAGATTTATCTTAGTCCTAGTTAATTATCATTCCAAGTGGTTTGTAATACAGACCATGGGTGAAATTAGTACAAGTAATGTCATAACATTTCTTGAAAAGGTTTTTCTGGAGGAAGGATTGCCAGGCAGTATTGTGACTGATAATGGGGTGCAGTTTGTATCTAGAGAGATGGTAGATTATTTGAACAAGTTGGGAATTGTACATGAGAGAGTGGCTCTTTTCAGACCTCAGGCAAATGGTTTAGTGGAAAGAACTAATCGAATTGTTATGGAAAACATACAATTATCACTTGCTAATGGATTGTCGTGGAGAGAGGAATTGAGAAAAATGATGTGGATGCACAGGATTACTCCACATTCTAGTACAGGAGTAGCTCCTTTTGTGTCACTTAAAGGAAGGGAGCCTGGGAAGAAAGAGTGTCCTGTATGGCTGTGTAGGAAGGAAAAGATATGGGTTGATCGGGAGGAAATGTTGAAAAAAGTGCAAGGGAATCAAGAAAGAATGAAAGGGTTATATGATTCCAGAAAAGGTGTAAAAACAGTCTGTGTTCAAAGAGGTGATTGGGTAGTAGTGCGGAGAAACGAATGGGTTCGTAAAGGGGAAAGCAAGTACCTTGGGCCTTTTCAAGTTAAAGGTGTGAGATCCAATGTTGTCGATTTGGAAGATGGCACAACTTGGAGTTAGGGAAATGTTTGTAAAGTACGCCAACCATAGGAACGTCAATGACAATTTGGAGTTAAATAGTTTTAGTCATGATATTAGAGTTGTAATGTATTATCTTATGCTGTGTTTATTTTTATCTTATCAATCTATGATTTTATTATTTGTTGTAAAAAAAGGAGATATGTAAAGATATCTAGAGCTGATGTCATGGGATGGTTACTTAGCTACAAGAAGAAAGGAGTGGAGGTTCCGAGGTTGGCCAGTTACTGGAAGAAAGAATTAATATGATGAAGATGTTTTATGCTGGGATGCTGAGTTAAGAATAAACCTACTTAAACTACAAGAAACCTGTGAAGGCTCTTCTTTTCACATTGCACTCGTTGTCTTCTTCCACAAATGGGCAAAATAAATGGTACCATGCCCTAGCCGCATCAAGTGATCCCTTGCCCACTGTACCCTTGACCAGTAGTAGCCTAACTATCCCAACACACTCTGCCCATTTGGTGTACTGGCACTCCCATTGATCGAAACTCGTGGCCCCACTTGCCTTCCAGCGCATCGTAATATCCCCTCATGGCCAATAAGAATACCCTATCCATAAACTTGCGCCAAGCACATGTTGAGCCGTGTGTGGGAAGCAATGTAGGATCCAAGCCCCCTACGACAGATCAACCTCCTTGGCTGTCAACACCTTCAATACTGTCATCAGTATGGTCCAATAAGTTGCCTAAAGTGGTCACACCCAAATCATGTGAGGAAAGTCTGCCCCCTCTCCCTTAACCTTTGTGCACACCTATGAGTCAGTGTAGAAACATGCATTGACTTTGTGCCGGTGTGAGGTAAGGCAATGTAAAACATTTTAAATAAGCCTTTGGAAGCGGGTGTGCCTGCTGCACCTCCATGCTTACTCCACAATCTCTGCACAAGCCCTTTCCGGGATCTCTCGAACTACATCTACCTCCCATTTCAATTAAGAATGTCCAAAGGGGGCAGCTCCACAAGACCCATGCGCATGTACAGGCATGTGACTGCCTTAAACTTTACAGCGCTGTCAATATGTATTGGTACCCTAAAGTAAGCTCAGGTCATGCTTGGTCCCCTTTACAATGCACACAAATATCCGCTGTGATCGCTGCATGGAGTATGTAGTCGCCCTTTGAAAATCAAACCACTAATGCAGAGTCTAGAATGTTTGCGCCTGCTATGATGCACAATACGGCACACCACTGCCACACACACTCCACATGTGGGACAAAATCTGTGGGTAATGGATGTGGACACTGTCTGCTCAGATAGCAACAACATTTGCCATACATGCTGCACCATACTCTGAAAGGGGAATCCAAAAGAAATGCAGGAAGCAAGATTAAACATGACAGACTCAATGCACTCAACACAAATTGCAAGGAGCCAAATCAACTTAGAGGCACATGTGTCCCACACAGTGCAGCGTTGTAGAAACAACACAGCACATATAATCAAGGAAGTTCTGAAAATTATCGCCACTTCTGTGGCCTGAAACAGACCCCAAAGTGGTGATAATGTGCCTGATAACATGCAGCAGAGAATTCTAATCAAAGGCCATGTTCACACCAGAACATGTGCTTATCCTGGAATTATATGTGGCACATTTCCAAGGACATCTTTGCCGCTTGTAGCCGAAGTCTCCTGCTGCTAAAGCGCAGATAACACCATGGACGTCCATGATAAAATGCCCCCAAGTAGGCTCCCATTGCCAATGTGCCAATAGTGGCCACTCATCACACATCACCAATAGCACACTAAACACATGCACATGTGCAAGCCCCTGCAAAGCTGCAACTCCTTGAGCCACACTGATAAGCCATGTGATAGGGCATGATGGATAGCATGCCTGCAGGACAAAGAGATTCACATGGTGCAGGACACCTCACTGATGTTGCGGAGTGTGGAACTCATCCTCAAGGGAGCATGTCACACCCTGGCAAAAACGTATGTACACACAACCCCTGATGTGAACAAGACACTTGATGACCTACTATGCACAAGTGTCACTACTCTGACAAGGATACACCATCCACACAGATTTACACATGTCTGCATTGTCCATACACAGAAGTCAAAGGCCCATTTCATGAAAGGGACAAGGGGCAGCTAAACAAAGGCAGCAGGTGCCACCATCACACAATGCAGTGTACACACACACTAATCGGAGTACATCAACATTGCCTAATAGGTGTGGCGGACTGCATCAGTCACATAACACAAACCAAGACACAACAGGTAGCATTTGTGTGTAGACACTTTCAAGGCGCATTTCTCACCTAGGCAACTTGTGATATTACAACGTACAAGTACACACACACATCTGTGATGTCTCTGAAATAATCACCATCCAGTAACTAGCATGCATATTGTTCAAAATATATATCATGTACAGTTTCCCTCAGTCTGATTGTTAAGTCAACTAATTCATGCCCATACATGGATACCACTATTAAACTGTATCTCCCATGAACATTTCAGAGGGAGCGACAACACCTCCTGGACAGCGGGACAACCCACTCCACCACGATGACTCGTCCCAAACACCAACTATCAATATGGACGAGTTCAACCATCTCCTCGATTCCTTCGCAACACCAACTCCAGTAGCAGGGCTGCCCACCAGCATTGCGCCCAGCCCACCCCCTGCACAAACCACCCAGCAGCAAGCACCTCCAACCACAGCTGCCTCCCAGGACCCAGCCAGCACATATGCGGCCTTTCAAACCATGGTGCTGGAGGTCCAACGGGAGACACGGGACTTTGTGCGGGTGGGCTTGGAGAGCCTGGCAGTCAACTTTGAGGAGCTCAGGGGGTGTCTGAATGGCCTTGAAAACAACTTTGCGAGGCTGCCAGACATCCACACCTCCCTCAATCACATCCAATGCTCCCTGGATGACATTGCTGGGGTCCTGATCCAGAGAGTGGACACCCTGTCCCGGCAGGATAGCTCCAGCAGTGTCTCTGCTGCATTATCCCGACTGGCAGGGGTAATGGAGTCCAGGGAGCGGAGGGAGCTCCAACAGATGGCTGCCACGGCTCAACACCAGCACAAGCTGGAACAGATATGGCAGGCCATGCTTCTCCACATGCCAGCTTTACCTCCCCACGGTCTTGTGACATCTGCTGCTTGCGCATCCACATCCTCAGCTCCGCACCCTGATGTGTCTGTGCCTCACAGTGCTGCTCCCACCATACCACCGCCCACATGTGAGACACACAACACATCATCGGGTGAAGCTGAGGATGAAACTGCCACCATGGTGATGCGCAAGTCCAGCTAGCAGTGATGTACAATGGCCTGTCGGTTTGTACACAACAACATTTCACTGCCCTTCCTCTCCCACTGTCTACCGACGTCCATAAACACCCAGCGTGGACCCACACATTGACCCACAGCAGATCTCCTCTTACTCATTGGCAATGGCACTGGCACTGCAAATTCCGCCTCCTCCCCTGGCTCTGTCGCTCGCAATGGACTGCCAATCCCATGTCCTATGGTCAAGTTCTGCTCAATGCAAAACCACTTTTGTTTGTAAATAAATGCACTTTAATCACACAGGTGCGTATGTCCATGAACAATCAAGTAATTAACTTAGGTAATAAGTATGGGGCAGTGAATTCACAAGAAGGTCCAGCAAGGCTAAATCAATCAATGTACATGTGTCACCTGACACAGATAGGCAGTGAGATGGCCGTGTATGTGCAAAAGCAATCTAGACAATTTTACTATGACAACATCTTTAAAGTGCACAACCCCTGAGTGTCTCAAGGAGCAGGGGTGGGTGGGAGTCTGCCACTGCTTGCAAAACCCGTTATTGAGGAGTCACATTAATGTCAGCATTTGCTGTGCCTGCTGCAGGAGAGTGGGGAGAGTGTTCCAGTTATTTGCATTGAGGTGGCATACTGAACTCCTGCCGGAGTTAGCTGTCCAGATGCGGGGGACTGTGGCGATTGCAATGTCAGTGTAGCGGACCTGCTGGATTGGGCTGCAGAAGCTGAGTTGTCTGTTGAGGTATGCATGACCGATGTTGTGGAGTGGCTTGTGTGCGTGGTTCTTGTGCGTGGAGGTGAGACACTTGTTGGCAGTGAGCCAGTGCAGTTCTCACAGATGGGGTGTGATGTGCTGTCGTCGAGGGATGTTGAGGATCAGGCGTGCAGAGGCGTCATTAATGCGTCTAAGTTGTTATTAGAGTTTGGTCAAGGCTCCTGCATAGAGGATGTTACTGTATTCCAACTTGCTGCTGCAGAGTGCCTGTGTGACTGTACTCCATGTCTTGGTGGTAATCCACCTGTTGAACTTGACAAGCATCTGGAGGGTGATGAAGCAGGAGGACGAGATGGTGTTTTCCTGCTTTGGCATGGAGAGAGTAGAGTTGATGTTGAACCCCATGGTGCATGCGTGGGTGGTTGTTGCTGGATCTGGAAGTGTTGACATGTACATGTAGAGCAATGTTGTGCGAGGGATGAGCCCTGGGGTAATCCGCAGAAGATTACTGTGGACTCTGAGCAGGAAGGGTGGACTGGGTTTTGCCGTAGAGGAAGGAGTCTGTCCAGTCATGAGCCTTGTCTCGGATCTCGTTGTCGTGTATGCGTGTGCATAGTGTGCAGTGCAAGACAGTGTTGAAGTCAAATCACAGATACTGGTCAATGAGTGCTGCTCTTTCACTGTTGTCCATCTGTGGCATTATTTAATTGGCGGCGGAGATGTGTCCAGTTTGCTGCAGGAGTTGCTGCTGATGCGCAAATGGGACGGATCCTGGATGCTGTTCCCATAGAGTTAGTGGGTCAGTTGTCTGT
Organism: Triturus cristatus; assembly: GCF_964204655.1. Taxonomy (NCBI): domain Eukaryota; kingdom Metazoa; phylum Chordata; class Amphibia; order Caudata; family Salamandridae; genus Triturus; species Triturus cristatus. The sequence continues at coordinate 802,254,389 of NC_140591.1, forward strand.
TGATGCATCTCACACGAATGGCAGCAGGGAGATGGGACGGAAGCAAAAGGCGGTCCTTGGGTTCAGTCATTTGTGTGTGGAGTAAGAGGTTGATATGGTCGTGCTTCCAGCTCCACGTCAATGTTGAATTTACGAGGGAGATGTTGATGCTCATCTGGAAATGGGGTGCAATGGTGGGGCTGGCTTTGGAGCAGATGTGGTGTGGGCATGTGCCTGACGTAGATCCGTAGTGGATGTAGTACCAGATGTGCATTGGGTTTGTGTTGTTTACGTTGGTCCAGGAGAGCAGGGGCTTGCCGTGTATGGGATCCGTGGTGATGGAGGCCTCAGTGCAAGTTGTGGCAGTTGTGGCCTTGTAGCTGTCGTGGATGGCTGCACCCTTGCGATGGACAAAAATAACTAAGGAGATGCACAGGTCTTGCAAAGGTGGGATGGTGTTGTTGTTGGAGCTGGTTTAGGAGAGTTCTTTCAGTAGGTTGAAGAGCACTTGGCTGGTGTGTGCGTTGTTGGCAATGCGGTCTTTGAAGGAGGGACAATTGCGTATCTATGGAGTTGATGGTGTCTTTCTTCACTAGCTCATGGCAGGGCAGCATTGATGCCTGGTGTTCTGCATTGAACCAGGTGGCTCACTTGCTGGTGGGTCTGTTGGAGTGTGTCTTAATCTGGGCGAGTGGGTTTGCGCTGTTGCCTATCCCTTGTCGGACGTTCTGGGCGCTGGAGTGAGTGTGGGTGGTTGTGCTCCAGGCAAGGTTGATGGTTAGCTGTGCCTCTGTGACTGTGCTCCAGCAGTGCCAGTGGATCTGTAGGGTGTGGTGGTGCGTGGTGTCTTCATGGAATGCAAATTTGCTGCGTTGATGGTTGTTCCAGTGAAGGTTGGCTGGGTGGTTGGAGTAGACGTAGGAGCTTGCGGATAATATGTGGTCAAGCGTGTGGCTGTTGTGGTGGGTGGGTGTTGTGACAAGTTGTATGAGCCTGAGAGTGGCCAGGGTGTCAGTCAGGGTGGTGGATACAGTGCCGTAAATGGACACGAGGTGGAAGTTCAGCCTGATGTGAAGGATGTAGTCTGTGGATGTGATGGTGTGTGTACCGACAAAGTTGGTGATGGAGATGCAGAACTGTGTTAGGCGTCTGGAGGCTATGTAGACGCGGGTTACTCTGAGGGTTTTTTTTTTTAATTGTTGTGGATCTGGATGTGCATGTGTCTTGCGTTGATGAGGATGTTGCTGTGGTTGTTTCAGACTCTGTGAGTATTCCTGTTGACGATGTCAATTCATAGTCCTACTCTGTTGGGACGGTCCCTGTGGTTGATCTTGTAGCTGCACAGGATGGCTATGGCGAGGGAGTGTTCTGAGGCGGGGTACAATTAGGTCACTGTCATGGAGACCATGTCTGGGGAGGTAGAGTTGAGTAGGTCACAGAGTTCACTTGTGTGTTTGCATCTGTGGCAGGTGTTGGGGACAATGCATCTGAGGTAGTTTGCTTACAACAGAGTGGGTGGATTTCCAGATTCAATGCTGGTGACAATGCAGTTCCGGCTGGAGATGTGTCCTTGTGTGCGTACTGTTCTGGCCAGGAAGCTGGTGTGTGATCGTCCTATGTTGAGGGCGTTGAGTGTGCTAGCATCATAGTGGCAACTTGTGTAGTTGCGTTATCGGACCCAGGATGTTCCTGCACTTTGCGCGGACCCGGCGTGGATGTATGCAAGTGGAAGGGGAGTTTTGAGGATCAGCCTGGCATGTGGGTATTACAAAAGTACGTGTTGATGTGTGGCTCAGCAGGGGAAACTGGGGCGGGAAGGGAGAGCGGAGGCGGTTTGAAAAACACGTGTCCAAATACAGGCTAAGAAATATAAATGAGCAATACAACTAAACTCATCAGAAGGGGGCACAGTGTTTCAAAATAAATAACACTTGCAATGACAGCAAAGATGAGACAACCGGAGTCCGAGAGTGAAGAAGGCCCACAGGGTGCCCAACAAGATTACACAGACAAAATTGCACTCGCAACATTGAACTGATGTAACAACTAGCAATATCAAAATTCTGGTCACACTACATGTATGACATGTGTGTGAGAAATTAGTATCTTTCATGCATGGGATTCACCCACTTGTTGAGGAACTGCTGAATGGACTTAGAGTGAGTGTGCCCTGGACTCCTGTTAATCAGGTGCCCAGGGCCTATGTTCCTTACCTAACCACTAACATTCACAATTGTCTAACCATGGACAACTAACCTACAATCCACATCTGGTTGGGAGGCTGCCTAAGCTGCCACACATCAGACATGTTGCTGGACCCCAGGGTGCACAGCCCCCGCTCCCCTGGGCCTGCAATAATGCACATCCAGGGCGGGGTGCTAGGTCTCCTCCCCCAGGATGGCCAGGGGGAACCTTCAAATGCATGCAGACTCAGTGAGCTTCTACAGGCCACGGGCTGTACCCAGAAACCTGTCCCCAACACCCCATTCTGACACCCACTCTTGCGGAAAGACTGGCCGGAAACACAAAAAATGTACAGGGTATGTTCCAGCCTGCCCACACCAACCCTCAGCTGGGGCAGGCGAGGTGAAGCCCATCTCCGTGCGCTCTCCATCTTGAAGATGTGAAGCCCCGCACAATCAGGACTAGGCTACTGGCCCACTCCCACAGGTGAGTGGCAGGATAGTGTGTGTATCCACCCCAGGGCAGGGGCACATTGGTCCCTGCCCTGTACCTACCTGTAATGCAAATAAACATAGTATCTAGAGGCACCGTGAAGCTTCCTTTGCCTGATTTAGAAAAAGAAAGGAAGAGCAAGAAGAAAGAAACTACCGTGCAGCTGCTAAGAAGACGAAGACACCAACTGCTTTGGCCCCAGCCCTACCGGCCTGTCAGCCCTTGAAACTGTTCCTGCCACAGCCCAGACCCACTTGTGGCCAGCAACATCACAAACCCCAGCGGACCTGGCTACCTTGTGACTCTGTTTGCGAATAAATATATAGGAAACTTATCTAAGCATGGTAGACTTATTCATACATAAAAGTGCATTTACTAGTCATAAAAACCAAATACGACCCCAAAGTGTTACAATTCTATGTTATTGTTTATTAATACAAATCTATAATCTTGTACAAATATAAACAGTGTATCTATATTGCTTTCTCAGTAACCTGTGGGTGGATAGATCTCATAAATTTGTTTCTTTTACCTCACTTTGTTTCTAAGTTTTACATTTAATTATTCTTATATCAATCACTACAATTATGCATTGATTTACACATTAGTGATTCTATCTAGATCATAAACCCATATATTTACAACCGACATGGGGAGAAAAACAAAAAAGACAAGAAAAGATATAATAAACATGAATTGTTAACATTTTATCTTTCCATTTTGGTCGATCAATTACAATACAATTAATTTCATAATTTGAGCATGGCTAGACTTAATCACACTACACGCGTTTCGGCGTTCAGCCTTCCTCAGGTAGCCATGATTTCTTAGCTCCTACAACATAATAAGAAAAAGACAAACTCTAATATATATATATACATAAGTGACTAGAATACACAATCCTAAAAAGAAAAGAAAAATGTCTACTCTTAATATTTACAAATTTATACACCAAATCTCCAGTTCAGTTGTCTCATCAACATTGTCTGATAAATCATCATATGTAATACCTATTAAAGCGCACTGGGTAATCTTCTAGATGCAAGATATATAGACCTACAATATTGTCTATGTTGCCCATTCATTTGTTCCGTGCGTTGCACTCGCAAAACAAATTGGTCCCACAAAAACCTTATTCTAAATGGACTTCCAGATTATAATAATGGCTAATAAGATACTCGCATACCTTATTGATGTTAGCCTCCTATCCAATGGTAGGGAATTATAAGGTCAGTAGCAAGAAGTAAAACGAGTCCCGTGGCCTTATGCGGAATAGCCAATGGTAACCCAAATGGAATCTGAAATTGGGAGATCGACTAGTTTTAAAATAGATAATGCAAGCCCAATGCTGACGTCAGGGCTACAAGTCAATTTGGATGGAAACATTTTTGTTAGGCACTTACTATTCGTATTTAACGTGTATCAACCGTTAGCCCACTTGTTGGTGTCACGAAGCCTAGTGAGCGAATAGTAATTTCATTCGATAGTACAGCAACCGAATCTAGAAGAAAAATATATATACGTATATTTAGGAGTCAACTAAGGACATGTTGGTGTTAAAGATGTTTCAAGCTCTAAGGATCTCTAACTATTGGGCTTAGAAATTATTGAACTCCCTGAATTCACTATCTTATATCGATACATACTGAGATTGAATGCTCAAGTTGCTGACCTATATTTATCATTATATTCATGTCAAGGGGACCACTATAATTCGTCATCAAGTCAATCCCCCACTGCTCCTATTTTCTATTTGCGTAATATGCATACCTGATGTGAAATTTGGCTAGCACACTCGTCAAGAGAAAACAGCGTGCACACTAATCTCGTTGATTGAGTTTCATTACGCAATCCCGTCAATCGTCCATCAGAATGCTGTATGGTACTTCCGCTTCCGCGATCAAAGTTCAAACGGCACTACGGCGCCAATATTCACATTTAAACACCGACGCTGGTCGGTGATTGGTGCCTAGAATTAGCATCATGACAACGCCCATCCTGAAGCGTCCAATGACGCATGTGGAGTGAATACAAATACCCATATCAATAAAATACAACAACGGGCGCCATCTTGCGCTAGTAGTGTGTCAGCCGTTTCATGAATGAATCGGACAATAAGTTCAGTATACTGACGTATCTCCTCAATTACATTTGTGTAAATCTATGGAAATTTAAGTTAGTCATTTCAGTGCAAAATAGGGAATGAACCAGATAAATCTATTCTCCAAACTGGGTACTGCAGGTCTATAGTATAGATCACAGTGCGTTAAACCAAATCATATGGAGTGCTCTCCATTCCAAAAATAATATCTCTGGAATATTAACGTCAACCATCCTATTTGAAATTACTGGGTGTTCTACATATTCCCAAAATGCTAGTCCTTTCTCTAATCAAGGTCATTACAGTGGGACATTGATTAAAAGTAGTATATAAGGTCATAATGACCGAATTTAACTACAAACAAGAAAGAATATGTTCTATCGACCTATTGGGATATGTATCAATGAGCATGACCAGTTACATATAATCATCCGCCAGATCATATGACCTTCCAGTTTCGGATACCCCATTGTCGCCTAAGATGTTAAGAACACTGCATACAATTGACCCTTACTGATAGAGGTAACAACCAGTTAGTTATTGTAACGGATTGCTTGACTCCACGGAATTTCATTGTTTAGACCTTTTTTGTAGGTGTCTAAAGAAAATATCCAAAACACCTCCCTCCGTTTACGAATTTCTGTCCCTTTCGGTCCATTAGTATGAATCTTTTCCAGGATCAACCATCGTATATCTTCTGTGGTATGGTTCAGATCAACGTAATGCTGTGTCAGAGGTGCTTGCAATTTTTTCGTCCTGATGGCAGACCTATGCTCTGTTAAGCGTGTCGCCATTGATCGCAATGTCTCACCTATATAGGTTTTATTGCAGGGACACATTAATGCATAGACAATATTAGTTGTCTTACAATTTGTCAGGCTTTGTAGGTCTATATTAACCCCATTGATGGAGTATTGTTTAGCTTCCAAGGCAAATCTGCAGGCAATACAAGACATACATTTATAATTGCCTTTCAAAGTGAATATGCCACTCAAGGTGGTCTGTGTCAAGATTGCTGGGGTCTTTGTCATACGCGATCGTGTTATCAAATCTTTTAGATTTTTGTTCTTCCGGTATGCAAACACTGGTTTTGCTATATGTTCAGATTTTTCTCTTGTGGCGTTCAAGATGTGCCAATTGGAATTAACAATCTGACGTATGGTGTCATTCATAGTCGAATGTCGTGTAATAAACACCAGACGATCTTGTTGTTTGGGATTTTTTTCCGTAAGTAAGTATTGACGGTCATAGTATCGTGCTCTTTTAAGGGAGTCACAAACCAATCTTCTGGGGTAACCCCTAGCTATAAATTTGGCTCTCATGACACACGACTGCCTGTCATAATCAATCAGATTGGTACAGTTCCTACGAAGACGTAGGAACTGTCCAAAAGGGATGATAGTCCTTTGAGCCCTCGGGTGATAACTTGAAAAGTGCAACAAAGTGTTGCGGGCAGTGGGTTTCGTAAAAAGGTCAACTGAGAGTTTTTGTTCATTGACTTTGATGGTAACATCCAAAAATTCTACACTGTATTTGTCACTAGTTGATACAAAACAAATATTTGTATCACAAAGATTGAGCCATGAGACAAAATCAGTGAGCTCCTCCTCCGTTCCATTCCAGATATAAAAAACGTCATTAATGAATCTGGACCAGCTTGTGACAGATTCACTGAATGGTGCAACATCATTATAAATGTACTTGTGCTCATAGTGTGCCATAAAAATATTTGCCACTGTTGGGGCACATGAAGCCCCCATACTGACTCCTTTAGTCTGTTGAAATAATGACCCATTAAAGTCAAAGGTATTTTCTTGCAGTACAATATTTAAGCAATCCAAGATAAATTGACTCGGGCAGTCTATGTTAAATACTTCAATGAACCAACCGACAGCTTCTAATGCAGCTGCCTGGGGGATGTTACTATACAGGGCCTCTATGTCCATAGTGACCAGGGTTTGTGTTGCCTCATAGAAGGATAACTGTTCCACTCTATTGATGATATCTGTGGTGTCCCTTATATATGATTTTATTTTGGGGACATACGGTCGTAACATTGAATCCACGTATTTAGATAGTGTTTCTGTAACTGACCCAATAGTGGTTACAATGGGCCTATACGGTGGATTAGTAGTGCTCTTATGGATTTTTGGAATCCCATATATGGATGCCATTTTCGGTTTGGTGACATTCAAATATTGCCACTCTTTCTCACATATGAGACTGTCATCAAAGGCTTTGTTTGTTATGTCTGCAATCATCTCAGATACCCTTTTGCTGGGATCTAAAAGTATGGAGATATAATGATCTTTGTTGGAAAGTATGTTAAGCATATTGGTAACATATTGATCCGTTTCCATCAATACAATACCACCTCCCTTGTTACATCCCTTAATGGTAAAATCTTTGTTGTTTTTTAGATCGAATAGAGCTTTATGTTCTTCCCGAGAAAGATTATAGCTCGGTGCAGGGATACATTTTGAGGCAGTGGTTAATTTGTTAAACACCACATGTTCAAAAATAGCAATTTCTGGTCCAACCTGCTCAAGGGTGGGGACGAATGTGGATGGCGGTGTTAAGCCTGATTTGTTTAGAATCACTGTGTCTTGATTAGTTTGTCCTTCAAAGAAGGCACGAAGTCTAATTTTTCGAAAAAATGATATCAAATCTTGGAAAAGCTCAAACTTATTAGCTTTCGCGTGTGGAACAAAAGAAAGTCCTTTTGTTAATAAAGACTCAGTCTGACTGTCAATCATATGTGAACTAAGATTGAATATGGGTATTTGATTCACTCGCGCCAGTATTGGGCATGTCTCGTCACTAAGACTTGAGGGTCGTCCTGATAAAAGTTCTGTCCCTGTGGGTAATTTTGGTAGTTGCCCCGTTGACGTCGTTGGTATCTGGGGCGCCATCTGGTTCTCTCTGCCCCTCGTCTGGCTAAAAAACCAGGGTGTTCACCTCTATTGTTACCTGGCATATGACGCCCTGGGGTATGTGCCTGATACTGGTTATAACTTTCCCCCTCGGAGTCTAACGTATCCGAAAAGGTAACCACTTTCTTGACAAATCTGTCACATGAGGGTTGATATTGATCCTCTTCAATAGGTTGTTGTTGGTAAAAATTATCAGCCAGATATGGATACATTTTCTCCTGGCTCGTATACCTTACATCTTTTTTAAGTTTATCTGTTTTGCGTTTCATCAGATAATCGTGATAGGAAGACATTTCCATTTCAACTTCTTCTAGTTTCTTTTTTGCTTCTTCAATCGCCTGACTACTTTTGATTTTATTTTCCAATTCCTGTATCTCATCTGCCAGTGCTTGGACCATCTCTTTGGCTGTCTCCACAATCAAAATCATTAAATCCCGGGAGCATCTGTTGGCAATATGCAACCAACGTTCTAAAATTTTTCCAATCTTGACAAAAAGCCCCGGAATATTCCTAACCCTTAATCCTTGTGGGATAATCCCTGCTTTTAAATACTCCAGCATGAAATGTCCATGCATTTCAATGCGTTTTGCTTTTTTCTTTAAAGATGTTAATTTATTGAGATCTTCATTACCTATAATGCTAGTTGTGTGGACCGCTTGACCACCCAAAGAAGAGTCTCCCAATAGTGAGGCAAGATCCTCATCAGTAAAACCGAATGTTTGCAATTTATCCATGTTGGACTGAGAAATTAAAATTACTAGCGTCCAAAGTGGAAATGCTATGAAGAAAAAAAGGCTGTGTGGAAAAAAGAGAGAGGGATTGTTGATGAAAGATGTGCAAAGGAAATAACGGAAAAAATGGGGACAATTTAGATGTAATGGAAGAAGGGTAGAGGAAAACCTTTTTCCTAAAGTGGATTATCTAATAGTGCATCTGTTGCGGAACTCCTAGAGTATGTGTGGAACACTACCGCTCAATAATCTGAAGTATCAGGGGGTTAAGGTAGATACGACAATTTATCAGATCCTATGTTAGAACTCGTATATAGACCCTCAAAAGGGACTATGACTCTGATCATATGGGAGGCCCATGAGCAGTAGCTCTGCCCAAAGCAAGTTTCAAACCCCTGGCATCATCACGGAACCGCAAAGCCTGCACACCCTGCACTGGACAAGCCTGGCCTGTGTTGGAGTGGACAAAGACCCCGATGACGTCCCCCCCGGCAACTGTAACCCCAAATCTGGCCACCAAGGTGTCACCGCGACGCTCATTACGACGCCTGCAGCCTCCGAACCAGGGACCCCCCGGCAACAATCAACAGAGGGTAAGAATTATCCAGACCAAAAGTCACCCCAGCACCCGGCGCACTGCGGCCCCCTATGCCCGACTCCGGGGGACATACCCACCCTCAAAATACCCAATTTTACTCACAAAGTGCTGGGGGCACATGAACAAACTGCAAACCCGAACTTGCAGCCTTGGTTTGCCCAGAAGCTTTCCCATTGCAATCCATTGAGCGCACAAAGGGTCAAAGGCACCCTCCACCCACCTGCCCGAGTGGCCCTGGAAGTGTAACTACTAGTCCTACCTACTTCCCACATTTGCCCTGAGCAAGTGACCAGGACCACAGCTCCCACAGCCGTGTGGCCTGCTAGTCAGCAGCCAGCAACCAAGGACCCCCTGCCTCCCATGGGATAACATTGTGCAACACTCACTCTGGCCCCGTCCGACACAGTCCCACAGAGGGTGTACCAACTGTACAAACCTTAACCTGGGGGAACCTTGAGTCTGTGCACAGAACCTTAACTCTGCCAGTCGAGTACGTACCAAAAAGCCGATAACCCAATTGTATTCCATAGGGTAACATTGATTGGTTTCATAAGAAATTCCTTGTAAGTGTTGAGATCCTAAAAGTTACAAGCTTTGCTTTCAAACAACCAACTAACAGAAATGGAACAACTCAACTGCTATTAGGAGAGATCCCAATGCTGGATCTTGTTGCCCAGCACTGACCCTGAAAACCACTCACAACCGTACTTAACAATCACACTATTTACTTCCATAGGAAATCATTGGCAGTGACTGTCAAATTTCTTCTTAGGGTCAAGTTTGGTACCTGCGAATTATTTCCGGAAAATCACAACAGCAATTACAATGGATATACTCACATGTTTCCAAGACGTTGCACAGGACTGAATATAGGATCCAGGCCATGACTTACAAAAGTTATCCCGGAAGTAATCATTAACAAATCACTTCAAACTCACATTGAGCACAATGTATTATTGTGTTTGAAATTGTGTTGCCTATTGCAACTTGTAACTATTACCTACCAAAGTCAATGGCACATTGCCAAAGTATGTAACTAAAGCCTCGCAATCTATTGTTGGTTACAAAATAAAACAAACATATATTTTCCTATCAAAAACAGTGGCCTTGAGTTCAGTTATTGAGTGTGTGAGACCACCTGATGACTGAGTGTGTACAACAAAGGATTTGTACTGTCCTCTGATACTGCCTTACTGCTTGACCAAGGTAACACTTCATAGAGTAAGGTCATATCTAACTTTAACCTCTGCACAGACTCTGGTGACTGTGGACTCTGTGCACACCGTACCTATTTGGAAACAGCATATCCCTAGCCACTTTCTAACAATATGCATCTGTGAGAACATGTACAAGTCTGTTGCAGGACAGAAGTAGTGTCACAAAGAATGATAGCAAAGCATACTCTCCTGGCAAGGTCATTGTGCTCACATCTAAGGTATCTGGGCTCTATCCATCCTGCTGAGTGACAGGTCACGACCATAGTTACACATACACTTATTTCTCAAAAGATGGTATGATTTGCACACGATGGTGCAAGACCCAATCCCCCGCATCAGCCATGATATAGGTGCTAGCAGAAATCTATGGTTAACCAGATTTATTTAACAAAGACATATATATATAAAATGATAACCTACACTGATCAATGTCCCTAACTCTAGCCCTAACCTAAGTACAAATATGAATGCTACCTAAAACTATCTTAAATAACTATTTACAAATACAGAACAAGAATAAATACATCAACCCCCCACCCAAAGATAAATGAAACCTATCCCCAAATCCCATAAAATACAAATAGTAAAAACAGTCTAAAACTAACCCTAACTAAGCCTACACTTAACTTATGCTAAACAACACATACAACTAGGACATAACACAACATAATAATAAAAGGGGGACAGTGTGGGAAGGGAGAAGAGGGGGGAGGTGAGAACTGGGGCAGTGTTCATGGCAGTCCAAGGTGGGCCCTGATCTCATGGATCTGCCGGTTCAGGTATAAGTACTCATGGCGGAGGTCCTCGGGGAGGGTAGTGTGGCGATTGAGAGTCCGCATTATCAGTGCCACTCCAGGGTCCATGGGGGCCGGTACTGGTGCTGGTGCCGGTGCAGGTGCTGGTGCAGGTGTGGGGGCTGGTGCTGGTGCATGTGCTGGTGCGGGTGCCGGTGCCGGTGCTGGTGCTGGGGCGGGGGCTGGTGCTGGTGCCGGGGCTGGTGCAGGTGCAGGTGGCGGTGCATGCTGGCCTGGCACTGGTGCGGGTGTGGCAGCAGGGGGACCAACATCCCGGGATCCCACGACGACGCCTGAGGCGGACGGTGTTGAACCGCTGCCAGTGGTGACACATTCTGGCAGCGACGGCCAGGTCCCTACCCTCCTCTCGGCCCGGTACCTCCGTGCCATCAAGCAGTAGCCCTTGTGTACCTTACGCACATCAAGGTACCGGTCCTTGGCGACCTGGAACCGGTGCTGTTCCTCAGGTGTCATTTTGTCTGAGAGAGAATAAAAATCTATGTCAGTTTTCTTTCCCTTACACTATGTAACTGTACAACATGAGATCTGTATCACAAGTGGAAATCAACATGTTAAGTCAAGGACTGACCTGTTAAACACAATGTCTATGCATGATTAAATAACTACATGCTGTTGAGATTGACATGAGAGTGCATGGCATGGGACATGCACTGACACAACTGAAAGCTAAGGATACACTACAAACATGGCACCTTTGGACAACCGGGCTGTGTGTGACCTGTACAATTGACTTCATTCGGGAGGCATAACCCCTATGTGCACAGCTCAAACCTCTCCCACCCTGTGACAGACAGCTGCATCAGAATTACAACGCACATGTGCAGACATGTGTGTCCCCCAGGAACTGTGTGCAGTACATGAAGTCAGCGCCAAGACGGGCAAGGGGGTATGTGTGCAGGTGTGAATACCTACCTATTGGAGTTTCACACTACATGCACAATAACAGGCCTGAGACTGCCCTACTCACACTTGTAATCATGCTGCATCATGCCGCACACATGGAAACATGTTTAGGGTATGAATGCGGACTTAGGCACTTACTCACACCACCATTACTATGTAATTGGTGATAGTCATCCACTGCGAGGGGGATACATCATTGACCCACAACTGCCAGTCATGCATGTTTTGTAACCCCCAATCGCAATCCATAGTAGAGATGAGCATGCATGCTTCAACTACGCAAACTGTTACAATGGATTACACATTGTAATGGCACCCTGAGGTCATGAGGATTGTGTGATTGTTATGGCTAATGTGTACACACAGATCTTGTTGCAGCAGTCCTGATTAGCTCATCTATGTGACATCAAATGATGCATAGCTAATGCATGGCAATGAAATGTGTGTTAAGTGATGTCACCAATTGTGTCAGATGAGTTGGTACATATGATCCTGATTCCAGCCTGGTATGTCCACACACACATAGCCTGTCAACACCATTGCAGTGCACAAATATAAAATCTCAATTTCCGTACACATCTATTGAATGTGTTTGTGTAACACACCATTGACAATATTGGATCAGAGCTACACCCTGCCACTTCTGCTTCTGTGCTATGCAGCATACCTTAGGCATCACTGTGCCAAGATGTATGACCTTGTACGGACATAATAGCACTGCCTCATTGTGCACAATGCTACACCCACTGCACGCCCCTTGGACGATGTCAACCGCATGTAAGTGTGCCATCTTGCTGCGCAAATGAACATGGGAGTAAATGCTAGTGGCCTATTGCCATCCCAACTATAGTGTAAATGCCTAGTTGGCAGCATTATTAGCTCGCAAATAGGCACATAGATTGACACGTGTATCAATGACTGTTGATGTACAAACTCACAAGTCTGAATGAGATGCATTGTACTCCTTTACACTACCATATTAGACACAGTACGGAAAGGCTGAATACCTCAGCACATCATAGGCAATTGACATGCGATACACACCCATACTGATAATCAACAACGTGCTGCATTTGGCACAGACACTCATGACCACGCAACATACCAATGTTTCTTGTCAGTGGCGTGTGGGTCCCGGAAACGGTCAATGTCCCCCTGGGTGATCGGTTGGCGGCCATCTGTGAGAGGACAAATGCAAATAGGTGTCGTTAGGAAACCCCAGCAAAGGTGGCATATTCACAATGTGAATTGTTACAGTGACAAACAATGCAACATCCCTGTTGTGTTGACTTCATGTTGGCGACATGACGGGGCCTACTTTGAATGGCATCCACACACAAACATGTTGAAGCAGATGCTGCACAGCCAAAACATCACTGCTGGCCGAGATGCACTACTAAGTTGTTTCACCCAATATCAAGGCACCTCATCCACACGGAGCGCCAAAAATAGCATTTTAATCATCATCCTTGACCAATTGCAGCGGCTTTCAGCACTGTCTCACAAAGGCTACCAATATGCAGGCTCCACAAGAATGGGATCCAAGACAATGCCCTCAACTGGATCTGCTCCTTCCTCAACGTACATACGTGTGGGTCAGACCAACCACGGAGTCCCCCAGAGTTCCTCATTCAGCCCTACAATCTTTCACATCTACATGTCTCCGCAGGCCACAATCGGGCTTAGCTATGGACTCAACATTGTATCATAGGCATACGACTGGCAACTCCTCCTCGACACATCCAGCCAACACAACTACAGCAAACAAAAGTATTGCGAATCAATGACAGAGCTTGCGATATGAATGTCAAAGAGCTGCATACAAGTGAGCAACAACAAAATAGAAGTACCTATCATGCGCAAAAACATCCACTCATGTAATTACACAGGCTCCTCACACAACATGGGGGACACACACCCCAACACGGCCCAAGCACGCAACATGTAATCCATCATGGACTCCGATGTCCAAGATAATTGCAAGATCTATCCGGTCTCATCATCGTGCTTCCACACACTCTGCCTCCTATGTCAGACACGCAAATGACTCCTACTCAGACAGACATAGACACTCAATCATGCCCTGTGCAATAGCTCACCCTACTATGGCAACACAGTCCATGACATATTTAACATGAACCACAACCGCAAGCTGCAGGACACCTGCGCACACTCCACTGTCTCCACATCAAAGCTAGAGTCACATTCAAAATGTGCACCCAGGATCACACAGCCATCCACAACACTGGGCAAACATACCTTAACATCCAACTCTATTTCCATGGCACATCAAAGGACCCGACGATCCAAACAGCTGGCACATGACATGTTCCCCGCCCCAGATGGACCTGATTGTGAGTCTGCTCCTTTTCCTAACTTGCAGATATGGCCTGTGGCACACTTACGCTACACCTCTGACAGGCAACATTGCTCCCCATCTCCAAGTACTAACTCTGAACATTGCTCTTCAACAGACACACCCCTTGATATACTTCAACATGCAAACACCGCCATGCCCCTGCAACCCTTCCTGCAGAGTATTAGCTCACATTAGGCATGTGTGTTTTGGGATGTTTGACACCGGGGATGTCCATTCCTATGTGGTTTTTCCAGTGGCACAGTTACTTAACGCAGTCATTGCAACGCCAATCGTCACTCCACCTTGCACACTGCATGGCGCACATCATTAATGTCTAGACTATCCCAACACCTTCCGTACTGTTGCACACACTGTAGTGGGAGGAGTGTGTAATGCAAATTCAAGTTCAAGGACATCATGCGCAAATATTTATTGCAATTTGCATTGCATTAACCACGTTGTTACAGTATCACGGTCTCAGGACAGCATTGGGGCATATGTTTCAAGCGATTTGTCATTCGCAAACGGTGACATTTGCAAGGAAACAGCTTTTGCGAAGACAAAATCTCAAAACTGGATGTATGAGCCTTTTTTGCATCGCAATAATGATGACTTGCTATGTTTGGGTTTCATTAATTTTGTGTAAGCATTTAAGGAATTGCAAATTGCGATTCCTTAAATGCTATGTAACAAGCACCCAAGTTGTGCGACTTATCCTTAAGAAATTGCAAATTACCAGCACCTTCAAGTTGGTGGTATGTTGCGAATTATTATTGAAAAGCACTTTTTCGCATTTTTCTATGTGCCATGTGGTGCACATTCACGCCCTTATGGCATGTATGTGCGCCATATGCGCACACATGCTCATTTCAGGGGTGCATCAGGGTGTAATCATGACACCCTTGCACCTTGGAAATAAATCAGATTTAGCGATTACCAATTTGGGAATCGCAATTTGAGACTGACTTCCCATTCATTCCTATGGGTCTCCTGGCCCTTAGTAATGAATGTGAAGGTATTCCTTAATTGCAATTTCGCAATTTGAGATTCGCAATTGAGGAATAATCTGATATTGGTACATAAGTGTGAATTTTTACATACCTCCCATTAAGCAAATCTCAAATTGCGATTCTCAAGAAATCGCGAATTGCGATTCGCAAATAGGGTTTTTGAGACATATGCCCCCTTATCTTCTTCTCACACACGTCACTCATATATGTACGTAACATTAGTTGTGGACAACAGGGGAATTGGTACATACCACCCTGGATGCCAGGCAGGACACCGGTGTAATCCAGCAGGTCCGCCTCCCGCGCCAGCATATCCTGCCAGTGGTGCTTCCACTGCCGGACAGTCCAGGTCACCTTGAAGCAGCAGACCATCTGCGCCGGCACGCGCTCCCACCGCAACTTGCGCACCGCAGCACCATACCCCTGGAGGATGCGCCCTCCCCTCTCCAGCATTAGAGGCAGGTAGCACCGCACCAGCCACAGAAAGCCCCCCAATGCCTCCTCAGACATCCGCCCTGACCTGCCCACCCCCGGCACCTCCACACACCCCAGTTCTCAATCCCAGAATACAAAACAGTAAACCCAATAGTTTAAAAAACCCACACAAAACACAACAAGACTGAGGACACTAGACAGTAGAAAGTAAATAAAATGTAAAACAATTAAAAAAAACACGTTAGACAGGACACAGCAACACAGCAACACTCAAAGTCAAACTCTCCACCAGCACAATTCCAACAACACCTTCTCACTCAGCCAAATCCAACACAATGAGCTCAAAAGAGAAAGTGAAAGTGAATGCCACACACATGGAGACAGGAAGCAGGCATAGATCACTTCCTGTGTGTCAGAGACAATTTTTTTCACATAGCAACAGGAAAAAATGCACGCTATGGGGCCGCTACTGTACTCTGACTGATACTGTAATGGGTATGCGGCCCGTTTTCATGAATAGCGATCAAAATCTGCACGCTAAGGGGCAGCTAATGGAATCATGCAGCATCCATGCGACCAGAATCTGCACGCTAAGGAACCGCTAACGTCAATATGCTTACTGTAGTGTGTATGCATACAGTGTAATGAAAAGCGATCAAAATCTGCACGCTAAGGGGCAGCTAATGGAATCATGCAGCATCCATGCGATCAGAATCTGCACACTAAGGACCCGCTAATGTCAATATGCTTACTGTAGTGTGTATGCATACAGTGTAATGAAAAGCGATCAAAATCTGCACGCTAAGGGGCAGCTAATGGATCATGCAGCATCCATGCGACCAGAATCTGCACGCTAAGGACCCGCTAATGTCAATATGCTTACTGTAGTGTGTATGCATACAGTGTAATGAAAAGCAAACACAATCTACACGCTAAGGGGCAGCTAATGGAATCATGCAGCATCCATGCAACCAGAATCTGCACGCTAAGGACACGCTAATGTCAATATGCTTACTGCAGTGTGTATGCAGCATCTTTCATAGCTTTCAATGGTTTTCTTCACGCTAAGAGGCTGATACTGGCCTGATGCTGATACCGTATTGGGGAGTGTGTCCAGCCATGTGCCTTAAAATGCGCATGGGATATATCATTGTGTTTGCGATGTGGATCTCACATCCTGGAAGTCATATGCCAATGATGGGCATTCAGGCCAGTACTGTGGTCACTGTACAATAATACAATGAGAAGATAGGTTTGCACAATGACGGCCAACTCCATTTGAGTGTTACCTATTTTTATAGTAAGGCAGGCTAATGTTGGCAACCCAGCTTGCTGGCTACATCCAGATGTCAGACGTGCACGCATTGTGTGCATTTACACAGTTTTTAAGCCGCCATCCGGAGGCCGGGCGCATACCGGAAGAGCCAAAAAGCCACTAGGAGCGTCTTCCTTTTTCCAATGAATAACCATGTAGGACGGAGAAGTGGACCAATCATGAAAAAGTGCCAAAAGACACCCCTCACCAATAAGCCTCCCACAACCGCACCTTCCGCAATAGTTTCAGCCTACCTAGATGAGAGTAAGCATACACAATATGTTTGTAAGGGGGCCCCCTCGTCACTCCACTGTGTGACCGGCAGAGGATGATTGCTCCATCGTTGGTATGCGTCAGACCTGCAAGTACTTTGGGCATGTGACTTCCCTCATATCTCTCGACAATGAAGTCACAAAGGGGAAACACGGAGTGGACAAACTCTCTCACCCTTCCCTCTGCAGCCCAAGACAGGCGCTCAAGAGCTAATAGGTTCCTTAGACATTGTAACCAGAACATGAACCCTGGAAATGTCCACCAGCAAAGCTGTGACTATTTGCCTAGCCCTGAGGGATGTTATTGAGAAGGCCTTTGGCTGTGAGAGGCCAAGGAGAGTATACTCCGGTGCGCCGGGCATTGCTATGTCGCACGCTGTATCTATGTTATCTAAGACTCACCACAATATATCTACAATTTTTGAGAATGCCAGAGTAAGTGCACAAGTGTACCAGTCATCCTGCAGCCCTGACAGCAGCAATCTGGCTGGCTGTTATACCAGACATGTAGATGCACAGGTGTGTGACAACAATGAGAGCAAACCTTGTAGGGGGTTCCAGCCCCCGCTACACTGTGCACAGTGTGGTGTGCGCAATACAGGATACGTTCCTATTCCTTGGCTTATGTTGGCCTCCGCAGCTACATTTCCATCAAAACCTGCACTTTTGTGCACTGACCACTCAGAGTGGTGATGAGCATTTTGTACAGCTCCGATATGGGGAATGTTTGTCCTCCTTACGCGCTGACCACTTTGCATGTGACGTAACCAACGTCGAGTCCCGTGACCCAGTGTGTTATTTGGCATTATGAATACACAAAAGCAGTGGGAAAATCATAATCCTGCATGGGCCACAGACATGGCACAAGCCCTTCTAGATCAAAGATAGACCCTATGCTCTTGCAACCCTGTTTTTGCCTGCAATGGAATATCGCTGATTCCTGACCCGGGGGCAAGTCAAGTTTATCCACGCTGTAGTTCGTTGGTGAGGGGAACGAGGCCCACCCCTTCCATACTGCCACCCTGTCCAAGACCTTGTGGGTGGGCGCCCTAACCGGCAAAGAGTCCAAACCCCAGGGCCAGTGCTTATGGGCTAGCCACGGTTAGATCCAGATGTTTTATCCCGCCACAGACTGGTCCATGAAGTTCCGTTGCTTCTCCCATAGCAGCCTATTCCATTCAACTATGTATCAGAGGCATGTGGCTTGTTAGTAGCCACCAATGAGGTGAAATCCCAGGCAGCCTTTACATTTTGTCCATGTAAATTGCACATGTGGGAGGCAAGTCCACTTGCCCTCCCTGACAGACTTAGTTATGATGGCTTGCAATTGTGTGAGTGCACGGTGGTGGTACACCATGTGTCCAAATTGACATACTTTGGAAATTCGTGGAAGACTCAACATTTACCCTCCGGCTAGGCCTCAAAAACATGTGAGGCTCAGTTTTGAGCAGGAGTCCAGCGCCTTATCCGTCTCATCTAATAGTTTTGGATATTTGAGCATCCCTGTACAGGCAAGAGAAGGAGCAAGTTGTAGGCCCAGGTACTGTGTATCCCACTGCACACAACAGAATGGGAATTGTTGTTCCATAGCCAACCCTTCCTCAGGGGTATACACAGACTACCTTTTATGTTCCAAGACAGTCAACACCGAAAATGGCATGTGACATTACTCATCCCCACATCTTTTTGTGATTTCACAGACATTCATTGCAAAAAGGGATGTGAATTGTAAGGGTAGTACTCCCCTGGGGTGGTCTGTAGGTGATGAGTATGTGTGCATATTGACCCGACAATAAGGGTGGGCATGATGTGCCCTACTCACACCTGTGGCTCCAAAAGCACTGTGGGGGAGTAGGAGTGCAGCTCCAACTCATCCAAATAGACATGTCTTGTTGTTCCACATGTTAGCATGCTGGGTGTGAGATTGTGTGAATTTGACTTTCATATCATCCATGGCTTGGCTTGCGGCGTAAGGGGCAGCTCTCCCTCTGCCTTGTGATTTGCCGATCCCGGTCGAGTCTGCAAGGCCAAGGTTGTCAGAGCAGCTGTTCCTCTTGGGGATGTTGAGGTTGACTCTGTCATGGATGTCTTTGTGGCTGATGATGTGCAGTGAATTCAATGTGTGTGTGAATAGTTAGCGGCTTACTTTCTCCTTGTTGTTGCTACATTGGATGTTCTGTGTGTGTTGCCTCTTGTGTTTGGGATGTGTGTTTCTGAAGACAGGTGTGTCTGCCGCTTTCATGCTGTGTTATAACTTTTGTAGTGGTGTTTTGTATCTCCCTGCGTAGATTTTGTTGCAGTAGTCCAGTCTGCCGTGGATGAGTGCGTTTTGGCCAATTGTTCTACTTCCTGGGGTTATACGTTGTGATGGATTAGGTTCGGTTTGTAGGCAGCTGGAGCATGCAATGGAGTAGATCTTGCTGGGCAGGATGATGTTGTACTTGGGATGATGGCAAACTTGCGTGCATGGTCTGTCAGTGAGGGCGGGCTCACACGGGCTGTCAACCACCAGAGGTTGTCCCATGCGGATGTGGATGGAGCAGGATGAGGAGGTCAGTCTTCTCACAGTTGATCTTTATTCCGAGGTGTGTCATCCAATCTGCTAGTTCCGACATTCATTCCTGGGAGCTGTCTTTTGTGTCTTCTGCGTTGTTCTTGAGGGGGAGGATGTGCTGTGTGTTGTCTGTGTGGGATGATATGCTTACCCCGTGCTGTCTAGCAATGGCAGTGAGTGGGGACATGTGCATATAGCAAAACGTGTGTGTTAGTGACGCTCCATGTTGTTCTCCAGGAGAGGGCTTTTCCTTGAATCCCCTTGTGGTGGTGTCTGGCATGTGGTGTGTGTTGTGTGAGAGGGTGTTTGTGGCTGCATAGAGATGTAGTAGGATGTGTTGTCCACAATGTGACACAGGTCAAGTGGCATGCATATTTAAGGATTGTCAGCATGGTGTAAGTTCTTGGTGCTGTGCTTGATACCCAAACAAGACTGGGAGTGGTCCATGATGGAGTTCTCTTCAACGTAGCCAGTCATCTGGGTGTTTATGTGTCTCTCAGTGACTTTGTCCACCACGGGGTGCAGGGAGATGGTCAGATAGTTCATCTTGTCTGTTGGGTCATACTGCCAATGTGCTGATTTGTTGAAAGTAGAGACCGGTCTTGACGGTCTTCCTGAAGGTGTCCAGAGATGGTGTGCTTGTGATCTCTGCTGGTGGCTCATTCAATGTCTTGGATGCATGCAGAGATATATTTTCATGCTTGGCACCATTTAACACCCCAATTTAACATTTGCACCCATTTTAGGACCCATTCTTCCAAATTGAGCCCCATTCAACACCCACTTCTCAGATTTGATCAACATTCCATGCACAATTTTCAGATTTGTCCTGAAACTTTAACACCGAATTACCCATGAAATTCATTATTTGGCACTTACAAACACATGAAGTTTCCATTTTTAATGATGAGTACACCCTGTGAATCAAGGTTTGCATGCTATTTGACACAAGCATTGAGGAATTCTGTGCCAGATGTTACTCCTTGTAAAGTCAAGTTGTGCACGGTTGACACCCTGTTAACTCTCTGTGATGCAGAAACATACACCACAGGATTCTCATTTTGGACTCTTACTTGCAATTATTGTACAATGGTAACATTACATTGTGATATACTGATGCAGGAAAGTGACTTTCAGACAGGGTATGTGTGTTGAGTTTGTTTATTGTCACAAACACTTCTTGAGGCAAATGTCCATATACATGTATTGGTTTTTGTCAGTCACAATGTGATGTGCTCAAGTGAAATAATTGTTTATTATCCTGTCCCTTCGGGCTATTCCAGCAGCATTGGCAGTGGTGTGTGGGCCACCTTGTTGATCTTCTTCATCATCTTGGTCATCGGCCGGTGCTGCAGGCACTTCGATCCAGGGAGCATTTGTGCGGACACAAATGTTGGGCAATACACAACATGCTATTATTATTTTGTTGACCATTACTGGGCTGTACAGCAGTTTGCCACCTGTAATGTCCAGGCACCGGAAACGTGACTTGAGCACGCCAAATGTATGCTCAACGATCCCACGTGTGCGTCGATGTGCAGCATTGTACTGCCTCTGTGCCTGGGTGGTGGGGTTTCTAATTGGTGTCATCATCCACGGGCAGAGAGCATATCCTTGATCACCTATGAGATGTAATAGGGAGATGTGTACAGGATTCATTAGGCATACTATGTTGGCAGTGTTGACATATTTTGCAATTGTTCTTTTTGCTATTTTTTATCTTTGGTTAGACATGTGTTGCTTCTGGCTATTTAGCGGCATCAATGATGTGTACATTGTCTCAGTGTTGATTCTCAAACCATCCTTTTTGCTGGTGTTTGCTGCACGGTTGCATAAGTGTCACTACAAGTGTCCAAAATGGGAATGATGCCTGCACAATAACCACAGACACCGACAGGCAGTCTGGCTCTCCTAACATCTACAAAAACAACAATTGATGGACAGAATGCAGAACAATGGCATAAATTCACCCCAGTACAGAGATCTGGGCCTGAATCCATCTTTTTTTGCTCACCATGCCATTCCAGTTTGAAACCAGCCATATGCAAATCATTCTTGACCCTGTGCCTCATGGGAACAGTCCAGCCCGAACTGCCAAGCCAGGTCCTCCCTGGACTGGAAACAAGCATCCTAGGACCGGTTTCGGGGTTTCACCCCGCTTCAGCCAGGATAGCTTGATTCCAGTGGCATGGAGAGCACGGGACTCACGTCTGAGCATACCCGTCCCACTCGGGGTGACAAATGCAAAAACAACAATTGATGGACAGAATGCAGAACAATGTCATACATTTACCCCAGTACAGAGATCTGGGCCTAAATCCATCGTTTTTTTGCTCACCATGCCATTCCAGTTTGAACCCAGCCATATGCAAATCAGTCTTGACCCTGTGCCTCATGGGAAAAGTCCAGCCCGAACTGCCAAGCCAGGTCCTCCCTGGACTGGAAACAAGCATCCTAGGACCGGTTTCGGGCTGGACTGTTCCCATGAGGCACAGGGTCAGACTGATTTGCATATGGCCATGTCTGAACTGGGGTGGTGGAGTGAGCTAAAGAATGACGATGGATTAAACCCGGATCAGTTGACTGGGGGTGAGTGTTTGATTTGCTCTAACGCTCCGTCCATCATCCCCTTTGGTATCGCTTTGTTCGCCCTAAGTTGGCAGGGTATGCCCAGACGTGGGTCCCTTGCTCACTTTGCCACTGGATTCAAGAAAGCCTGGCTGACGAGGGTTATGAACCCGAAACCGGTCCCAGGATGCTTGTTTACGGTCCAGGGAAGACATGGCTTGGCAGTTTGGGCTGGACTGTTCCCATGAGGCACAGGGTCAGATTGATTTGCATATGACCATGTCTGAACTGGGGTGGTGGCGTGAGCTAAAGAATGATGATGGATTAAACCCAGATCAGTTGACTGGGGGTGAGTGTTTGATTTGCTCAAACGCTCTGTCCATCATCCCCTTTGGTATTGCTTTGTTCGCCCTAAGTTGGCAGGATATGTCCAGACGTGGGGCCCTTGCTCACTTTGCCACTGGTTTCAAGATAGCCTGGCTGATGAGGGTTATGAACCCGAAACCGGTCTCAGGATGCTTGTTTCCGGTCCAGGGAAGACATGGCTTGGAAGTTCGGGCTGGACTGTTCCCATGAGGCACAGGGTCAGATTGATTTGCATATGACCATGTCTGAACTGGGGTGGTGGCGTGAGCTAAAGAATGATGATGGATTAAACCCAGATCAGTTGACTGGAGGTGAGTGTTTGATTTGCTCTAACGCTCCGTCCATCATCCCCTTTGGTATCTCCTAACATCTAGCCATAGCACTGATCCACACTCCTTGCAGTCACCTCCATGTGAATGCTCAAATGACTTTGGCCACACATGGCACAGCTGACATTCAGACATGCATCTCATGCTGATGACAGACCTGTGACACCACACAAGCCACGCAATTGTATGTCCCGAGGTAATACGGAGGAACAGACCACAGCCACCTCACCTGCAGGGCCCAATGGGGACAGTGAAGGTTGGCACACACCATCAACACTGACTTGTGACACCACGTGAACTTACTTGCCTGCGTCATCTGTCACTAGCAGAGCATTAGACTCACATGACACAGCTTCTCACAATCATTTTCACTATGTGGTTTCTTCAACAAGATCAGACTGTCCACACACTTCCCCACGCTGATACACATGGCATGGCTCACCTTTGCACACTTCTTAGCATTTGTAATGGATTAGCATTTGAAAGGTCAATTACTACACACAAGTAGTGACCGAATACACATCCACTTACTCATCGGGCAACCACATGACACACCTTATGACAGGGTTGAGTCAGAGAAATATTTGTGGCAGAGTGAGAGAGGAGATGCTACTAAACACCTCAACAGCATCATCCAACAACACTGCAGTCAACACCAATGACGCAGTATGGTGGTTTGATGACACAATTTCCGGCCTATGCATGCACATTTGCCCCACTCTGCACTTCCTACAATTAAAGTGCTTTGTTACAACCTTGGTCACGACAGACCGCAGACTTCACACACTGATTGTACATGTGTGCGTACTTGTGAAACGTTGGCTCACCCTTATAGGTCACCGGGAAAAAGTACTGCAACATGAGCATCTTCATCAACCATGCGACCACACACCAGACTGGTATACTAGTCCGGATGACTTTTATAAGGTAAATGGATAGCCAGGTACTGGGGGTTACTCTACACCATGGGTACTCATACTTTCTCTCGGGTCCCAAATTTGCTGTGTGGTTTGTGTCCCTGTGGCACACAGGTGGGTGTGGGGTCAGTGGGGAAGGGGGCAGGGCTAGTGAGTAAGGGAACTGACCATGTGGTTGGACACAGGCCGCTGGTGCGCACACCCTCGGTCACTGAGCCAACAGACCTGGCATACACACATCTCTCTCTCTGTCACTCTCTCTGTCACTCTCTCTCTTACTCTCTCTCTCTCTGCCTCCCTCTCTCTGTCTCCCTCCCCCACTCTGTCTCTCCCTCCCTTGCTCTGTCTCTCCCTCCCTCGGTCTCTCCCTCCCTCGGTCTCCCTCCCTCGGTCGCCCTAGGTCTCCCTCCCCCTGTCGCCCTCATCCGTCTGTCTCCCTCCCTGTGTCTCTTTGCCTCTCTCTCCCTCTGTCACCTTCTGTCACCTCCCCCCCTGGCAGCCTGGGCGGAGACAGCTTCCTGGGCACACACAGATCCACACCCCAGGACATCACAGGTCTTTCATGGAGCATTTACTTGTTAACTATTTTTTGTTGTGTTTCACCTCTTGGTGCACATGCATCTCTCTGTCTATCGCTGGACTCGCACACCCCCATGGTGCGGAGTCTCGTAGCGTCTGCGCTGTTGCGGCAGTGTTTGGTGGCACTCTTCTGAAATCTGCAGACATGGCACACAGGTACAATGTCGGCAAGGTCCACGGCCAAACAAGCAAAGTCTTGCCAGGCCGCTGGCAGCACATGTGCCATACTGTGAGTAGCCGTGCTCTACACAGTGGAGCCTGTATACCTCATCCTCGTACACAATACATCAACATGTGCCCATGCATTTTGTGCCCCCCCTTCAGTACCTAGGCAATGTATTTACATCCTCCCTCTAGATGGGTCAACATGATAGTATTTTTTGTGCATGTGGTGTGTTCAGTTGGTACTTACTGACAAGCAATGCATTTCCATATGTGCCATCCTGGAAGCGCTGGTTTATGATGCATTGTCTGAAGTTGAATGCATCATGCACACTCCCTGGAAATTTGGCAACGACATTTGTGAACAGTCCGCGGTGGTCCACTATTGCCTGCCCATTCATTGAATGGGTGTGCATCCTGTTGCGGTAGATGTGTTCGCTGTCCGCAGGGGCACAAATGGGACATGTGTGCAGTCAATTGCACCGATCACCTGTGGTATGCCAGCAATGGCATGGAATCCTTGCTTGATGGCAATCTGCTCCTGCACAGTGTTAGGGAAGTATAGGTTCTGCGGAATCAGGCTGTGTATGCCATCCAAGACAGTGGGGAGGAGGGTTGAGAAGGATGCCTGTGATACTCCACCGACTCTGGCTGTTGTTGGTTGGAATGTCCCAGAGGCCAAGAAGTGCAGCACTGCGAGCAGTTTTGTCTGCGGAGTGATATTGGTTGTCCGCTGTGTTGGTGGCATCAGCCTGTCTGCAATGAGGGTCAGGATGTGCTAGATGGATGTCCTTTTGAGCCTGTAGTGGGCTATGACTTCCTCTGGCCTTAAGTCTGTGAGGTAGACACGTCTGTGCAGTGAGCGCTGTCTTCTTGGTCGCTGCATGGGTGGTGGTGGTCCCGGTGGTGGTGGCATTGGCGGTGGTTGTTGTAGTTGCTGCTGCAGCATTGGTGGGAGTCCGAGCTGCAGGATGACTATCTCCATGGCTTCTGTGGCTGTTCTGGGAAGCTCGGGCCAACTCTCCCTTATATACACCCACTTATCTCCAGTTTAAGTCAGGTTTTTATCAAGTGTTAGAAAGGGGAGTTAGCGGGAGTTAGCGTGCGTTTTTTTGTAGCTAAGCGTTTT
The DNA here is from genome assembly GCF_964204655.1 of Triturus cristatus. NCBI lineage: Eukaryota > Metazoa > Chordata > Amphibia > Caudata > Salamandridae > Triturus > Triturus cristatus. The sequence goes on from NC_140591.1 coordinate 802,280,337, forward strand.
GGAGAAAACATTGTTAATATGGAGCAGCTGTGTTAGCGACTTTTTTCGTGAAATTTCAGTCAGGAACGCCTACCTTGCATGTCATTAGAGATATTTATCGCTGGCTTGGAAGGCGATAAAAATCCGGTATCTGTCGCCGGAAAACTCACGCTAACAGGGGTTTGCGTCGCCTTGTTGATAAGGTGATAGAAATATCGCCGCTTTCTCGACGCTAAAGCGGCGATAAAAAATTATCGCCGCCTTGTTGATATGCCCCTAAAATCGCTAGTGATGGTGTTGAAACACTGTAAAACAACAATGCCAAAATGGCCACCGGTAACAAAGTGTTGGAAATTTTCTAAGCCACTGTGCGCCACAGCGCATACTTTTACATTGGTAGCCATCTTTGAACGGCTTCATGAAAATACATGCATCATGATCCATCTGTATGCATGAGCGTCCACCTTGGAATGTCTTTTGTTTAATAGAAAATCCTTTGCCAGATGACTGCCCATCTGTACATATGCATGAGCATGCACAGTGACGCCAATATGTGCATGCTCCCTGATGCACTGGCTGCCATTTGTCCATTAGCTCCTGGTAAACAAACGAGTATTGGCAAAGCCAGTAGCTATGCCTTTTATGGATGAGGCATATTGGCTTTGCAATGCCCATTTCTCGTAGTTTGTGCTCTCTTTGCTGCTTTCCTGCATGTTTTAGGATTTTTCAACACATGAACCTGCTAATCTACAATCAATCTTTCCCATTTTAAATAATATTGGACCCATGTCACGTATGCCCCATTGTAGGGGCATGACCGGCTGATCCATTTTTCCACAATGACGTCTGGTTCTGACCCAAGAGCAGGATAATCAATGTGAACTGCACATCCATGACAGTGTGCACAATTATTAAATATATAAATGCAACAACTAATACAATACTAATATAATTGACACATACAAAAAACATACATGACAACTCTTCCGATCCAGGCAGGAGACTACTGTTTTCAAGGATAGTCTCCCGCCTCCCGATCCTTGCGAGCAAAAACTGGATTCTTTGACGGGCCTCTGCCGATAGGTATTGGTCTTGCGTGACTAGGAGTATGCACTGCCAGCAACCTGCTCCGCAGGTCAGTGCACCATTTTTGTCACGCTCTCACTGCCTGCTATAGCGCTTTCACCGTGTCCCTGACAGGTAATAAACAAGCATTGGTAAATGCATTAGGTTTTGCCAATGTGATTAATAATAAGCTGTTTTTTGTTGTAAGTTGTAGCTTGCTGAGTAGTTGTACAATATAAGTTACAAAAAGTCTGTTAAAGTGTTATGACTTCTTTATATGCAAAAAGGCAATATATTGTGCTGTTACTAGTGGCATAGTGTGGGTAAGTAATAGCAACATTTTGAAAAAGGAAATGAAAGAGGAACATAATAGAATTAATTGATGTAATAGCAATATGATGTGCTTAGAGGAGGTCTGCAAACTCTTGGACCCGGTGCCACTGCACCTGCTGCACAATTCAATGCATGTCATTAGAGATACTTATCGCTGGCTTGGAAGGCGATAAAAATCCGGTATCTGTCGCCGGAAAACTCACGCTAACAGGGGTTAGCGTCGCCTTGTTGATAAGGTGATAGAAATATCGCCGCTTTCTCGACGCTAAAGCGGCGATAAAAAATTATCGCCGCCTTGTTGATATGCCCCTAAAATCGCTAGTGATGGTGTTGAAACACTGTAAAACAACAATGCCAAAATGGCCACTGGTAACAAAGTGTTGGAAATTTTCTAAGCCACTGTGCGCCACAGCGCATACTTTTACATTGGTAGCCATCTTTGAACGGCTTCATGAAAATACATGCATCATGATCCATCTGTATGCATGAGCGTCCACCTTGGAATGTCTTTTGTTTAATAGAAAATCCATTGCCAGATGACTGCCCATCTGTACATATGCATGAGCATGCACAGTGACGCCAATATGTGCATGCTCCCTGATGCACTGGCTGCCATTTGTCCATTAGCTCCTGGTAAACAAACGAGTATTGGCAAAGCCAGTAGCTATGCCTTTTATGGATGAGGCATATTGGCTTTGCAATGCCCATTTCTCGTAGTTTGTGCTCTCTTTGCTGCTTTCCTGCATGTTTTAGGATTTTTCAACACATGAACCTGTTAATCTACAATCAATCTTTCCCATTTTAAATAATATTGGACCCATGTCACGTATGCCCCATTGTAGGGGCATGACCGGCTGATCCATTTTTCCACAATGACGTCTGGTTCTGACCCAAGAGCAGGATAATCAATGTGAACTGCACATCCATGACAGTGTGCACAATCATTAAATATTTAAATGCAGCAACTAATACAATACTAATATAATTGACACATACAAAAAACATACATGACAACTCTTCCGATCCAGGCAGGAGACTACTGTTTTCAAGGATAGTCTCCCGCCTCCCGATCCTTGCGTGCAAAAACTGGATTCTTTGACGGGCCTCTGCCGATAGGTATTGGTCTTGCGTGACTAGGAGTATGCACTGCCAGCAACCTGCTCCGCAGGTCAGTGCACCATTTTTGTCACGCTCTCACTGCCTGCTATAGCGCTTTCACCGTGTCCCTGACAGGTAATAAACAAGCATTGGTAAATGCATTAGGTTTTGCCAATGTGATTAATAATAAGCTGTTTTTTGTTGTAAGTTGTAGCTTGCTGAGTAGTTGTACAATATAAGTTACAAAAAGTCTGTTAAAGTGTTACGACTTCTTTATATACAAAAAGGCAATATATTGTGCTGTTACTAGTGGCATAGTGTGGGTAAGTAATAGCAACATTTTGAAAAAGAAAATGAAAGAGGAAAATAATAGAATTAATTGATGTAATAGCAATATGATGTGCTTAGAGGAGGTCTGCAAACTCTTGGACCCGGTGCCACTGCACCTGCTGCACAATTCAAATCATGTACCTAGTGCCTGCAAGATAACTGCATTTGTGACTGCCTCTTTAGTAGTACAATATAGCAATATTTGGTGTTTAGAGGAGTAATGACAACTTTTGGCCCGGTACCACTGCACCTGCTGCACATGTGACCCTATTGCCTGTAAGGTAACTGCACTGTAACTGCCTGTTTAGTAGTAAAATACTGCAATTTTTGGTGTTTAGATGCGTTTCTAGAGCTTTGGGTCCTGCTGTAACTGCACCTGCTGCACCATTGAAATCATGACCCTAGTGCCTGCAAGGTGACTGCACTTGTGACTGCTTATTTAGTATTTTGGTGTTTAGAGGAGTTCTAACAACTTTTGGCCCCAGTGCCATTGCATCTGCAGCACCATTGATATCATGGCTTTGTGCCAGCTAGATAACTGAACTTGTGACTGCATGTTTAGTAGTAACATTTAGCAATATTATGCGTTTAGTGAGGTACCTAGAGCTTTTGGGCCATACAAATCAAGCCGCTTTTAACTGCAAGATAATTGCAATTGTGTCTGCCTGTATAGTAGTAAAATATAGCAATATTAGGTGTTTAGAGGATTTCTGGCAAGTTTTGGGTCCGATGTCACTGCACCTGCTGCACCAACAAATCATGACCCTGTTGTCTGCCTGTTTAGTAGTAAAATATAGCAACATGAGGTGTTTAGTGGGGTGCCTATAGCTTTTGGTCTCGGTGCCACTGCACCTTCTGCACTATTGAAATCATGAACCTAGTGCTTCGTAGATAACTGAACTTATGACTGCCTGTTTAGTTGTAAAATATAGCAATATTAGGTGTTTAGAGGAGTTGTGCCAAGTGTTGGACTCTGCACCATGGCGCCTGCTGCACCATTCAAATAATGACCCTGTTGCATGCAAGATAACTGCACTTGTGGCTGCCTGTTTAGTAGTAACATATAGCAATATTTGGTGTTTAGCGGAGTTATGACAACTTTTTACCCCAGTGCCACTGCACCTGCTGCACCATTTAAATCAAGCCCTTTTCAATTGCAAGGTAACTGCAATTGTGTCTGTCTGTTTTGTAGTAAAATATAGTAATATTAGGTGTTTAGAGGAGTTTTGACAACTTTTGGGCCTTGTGCCACAGCACCTGCTGCTCCATTCAAATCATGACCCTAGTACCTGAAGGACAATTGCACTTGTGACTGCCTGTTTAGTAGTAAAATATTGCAATATTTGTTTTTTTAGTGGAGCTCTGACAACTTTTGGGCCCGGTGCCACTGCACCTGCTGCAAAATTCGAATCATGACCCTGCTGTCTGCAAGGTAATTGCACTTGTGACTCCCTGTTTAGTAATACAATTTAGCAATATTAAGTGTTTATTGGGGGTTCCTAGAGCTTTTGGCCCAGGTGCTACTGCACCTGCTGCACTATTGAAATCATGACCCTAGTGCTTTGTAGATAACTGCACTTTTGACTGCCTGTTTAGTTGTGAAGTATAGCAATATTGGGTGTTTTCAGGGGGTTTGACAACTTTTGGACCTGCTGCCACTGCACCTGCGGCACCATTCAAATAATGACTCTGTGGCATGCAAGATAACCACATCAGTGACTGCCTGTTTAGTAGCGAAATATAGCAAAATTTGGTGTTTAATGGAGCTGTGACAACTTTTGGCCCTGGTGGTACTGCACCTGCTGCGCTATTTGAAATCAAGCCCTTTTCAATTGCAAGGTAACTGCACTTGTGACTGCCTGTTTCGTAGTAAAATATAGCAATATTGATTGTTTAGTTGAGCTCTGACAACTTTTGGGTCCCATTCCACAGCACCTGATGCACCATTCAAATCATGCGCCTTTTGTCTGTGAGGTAACTGCACTTGTGGCTCCCTGTTTAGTAGTAAAATATAGCAATTTTAGGTGTTTATTGGGATGCATTGAAATCATGACCCTGTTGCCTGTTTAGTTTTAAATTTTAGTAATATTCTGGGTTTAGTGGGGTCGCTAGAGCTTTTGCCCCTGGTGCCACTGCACCTGCTGCACCATTCAAATCAAGTACCTTTTAACAGCAAGGTGACTGCAATTGTGACTTTCGGTTTAGTAGTAAAATATAGCATAGCGCTTTGTATATTAACTTTATTTTTAACACACAATGTTTCTTACAACATTTAGAATTTGATCATAATGACTAAATAGATGGAGTTGAAAAAATCAGATAATGCCTGCAATGTGCAAAGAAAGGTACTGAGGCATGAATAGGAAATACCACAAAGGTTCCAAGGCTAAAACATCTGCTTTACACAACTAAGAAATAAAAATCAAGCATGCCAGCATATTGTTAGAAGAGTTAAGAACAATGGTTCAAGGATGGCCCAAAAGGGTCCAATAGAAAAGGTGACCCAGGCAGGGTCACTTGTTTTTTAAGATAAGTGAAATCAATTCCGTAGGGAGCAGGAGACAAAGTACGTAAAGGGTCATGTAGGTCAAAAGATAGCAGGTATTTATTTAAACAAAGTCAATTTTAGAATGCTCACAAAATAAGAAAAGCGTGGTGTGAAATAGTGATAGTAGTTTTAAAAAGACATCGCATTGACAACAATATAGTAGTTGAATTCCATAATTGATCTTTACAAGTTATAAGGAATTCATGTTGTGGGGTGGTCGACGGCGTTTCGAACCCAATTATTGGGGTTCATCTTCAGGACAGTGGTGAGCATGTATTTTGAAGTTAAACTGCCCGTAAAGTTCCTAGAGTCTCCAAAGTGGGAGGCAGGGGCTTCAAAGGTTAATTATTTGAAAACAAGCAGCTTGGCAGTACATAGATCCGCCTGGAGAATGTAATTTTCTTTAGAGGGGCGATAGGGCAGTGAATGGGAGCCTGAGGCCGAGCAGTCAGAGACGTCCTGCAGCTGTTGGGGCTGGCTGATGAATGGTGTTGACAGTGAATGGGGCTTAACAAAGTGTGAACAGCTTTAGTAGAATAATTGTAAATGCTGCAGCCAGGGGAAGTTAACAAAAAACATGTTCCACACAAAAGTCAAGGCAAACAGAAATTTGGCCTTGGGAACTGATAAGAGCCCCCTTTTAAGATATATTACATACAAGAGATTTCACATAAAACCTAAAAACGGTATATTTGCACTTATGATATAACGACCTTGCAGCAGCACACTTGCAAGCCCTGTACATAACAATAGACCAGGTTCAGGCCTCAATAGAAGGCAATGGGAGATATAAATTCTTCTGATTGTTTTTTTTTAAATCTCCCACTTTCATCTTCTAAAATGTTGGCATGTATGATTACAGGTTACTATGCTTGAAGCTCTCTATAATCCGTCTCATACTATGTCAAAACCTACACTGATGCATGCAAATATTTGACCTTATTTTCAAAAATGTTTTGAAAGTTACTTAAAATGGACGCCCTCCCTGAAATTTCAGTTGTGTTTTTTTTTCTCCTATGCAGGGCCAGCCAGGCCTTTTATTGCATTGGGCTTTTCCCCAGTGGGCTGGAGCCCTTGGAGGCCAGTTCTGAAATACCAGGGCTGCTGCCGTCGCTTCTCCCGCTTTCCCAGCTCCCAGAGGTGAGTTGTAGCAGGCAGACTTCAAGAGAGAGAGAAAGATCGAGGGAGGTAGAGGGAAGGTAGAAAGGAAGCTACCAGATTTGGAGAAGGGAGAGATGCGAGAAGGAGTATGGATGGATGGAAAGAGAGCGATTACGCTAGGAGAAGAATGGAGGAGGGCTGGTTTGAACATTTTTGCGAGGGCTGCTTTTGGATCTAGTAAAATAATGTAAGCCCGGGGCATTCCTCTTCAAAGCATCCTACTCTATGAGTGATGCTCCTCTGAACTATAATGTACTCAAGCAGTGAAGCTGAACAACAATCAGGTAGCGTAATGTATGCTACAAAACGGAGCTCAGCAGGGATATTTTAATAATCTCATTATTATCCATATCTTATCCCCATCTAGCAAGAGAAGGTAGGATGCCTGCTGAGCACATCCTTGACATGTCTCACCGGGAACCTGTGTTATTTCTGCTGGTTTCAGTCCTCTCAGTGTGCTGTGGCCCACGCGGCGTCTGATGCATGCATAAACAATTGGTACAACATGAAACAACAGTTCCAAAGCACATAAAGTCCTAGCGTTATTACCTTAATAGCTCAACATGTCTTCTTTAGATAATGGGTGTGTACACCCACTCCACCTGCAGCTACACTTTACACAAGAAGTGCATACCATTAGAGGCAACAGGCTCACAGGTTACAACAGGCTCATGGCAATATTTCAGGTGGTTAGGGTCTCCATGTAGGAGTTTGATTTTTAGCAATGACAGAAGTTCTAAGCCAGTGATGCCAGGAGTCAGTTGACTACAACAGATAGCAAGACGTCAGAGCCTTTAAATTTTCAAATGTCCATTGCACATTTTCTAAGATCTCAATTAATGGGGGTGAGTGATTCCCAGTAATCTCACAGTTCGGGAACATCTAGAATACTTTTCAATCTTGCAATAAACTGGAATATTTTTCTATTAAACCTTGATTGACAAAGATCTCTTATAAGAACTGTTTGTCTTTTTATTATTCAATTTTTTTGATTCAGTACAAAATGTCTGCACTCTGTTTCAATTATCTCAATGGTATATGTTTTCATTCTACTTGTGTCTCTCAAGTAGGATTCCCAACAGCACAATGAAACACAACAAAATAACCACAACAGAACACAACATAACACCCACAGTACAACACAATAACAAAACAATGCTGACTACTCAAAGGCTCACAACCCCCCCACACCACACTGACCTACAAATAGGGTTGCAAACTGTCCAACATTTTTCAGATATGACCAGTATTTTTAAGTAAGACAAAAAAACTAGGAAAATCATCAAAGTCAGTATTTTGATTGTTAAAGCAAACAGAGGAAGGACTGCCTTGTTAACAATAATACAGAGGAATTTGCACAAATTCTTAGAAAAGCACCAGGTCTGAGCACATCCAGAATCTCAAAAGATAAACAAATGGGCAGTATATTTACCTGAAAAAGATGACAACACTATCCACAAATGCCCTCTCACAATCCTCTCATCACAGCACCAAGCAGAATGTGTGTGTCCCTTTACCAAATGGACTGATTATTATTTCATTAATGACAGATCTTCTAGCTCACAATTGCAGACAACACTCATTCAGTAAAGGGTTGATTAGGGACAATTAATTTTACCAACAAATTATGGATGGGCCCTGTGAAGTAGAGAAATCTAAATAAGTTACACCTCTCATCTGCTTTCTGCCGGTCTATGCCCTGATCTGCTCTAATCTGCAAATGTTCATAGACAGGTTCCTACAAGACAACATAGAAAGGAACTCCAGGAATGGTGCCCCCACACACATAACCGCCTCCTCGGATTCTCTCACTGCCACCTTGCGCAAGCGCCCCTCTTCTCTTCAATAATAAGTCATTGCTAGACTCATCGACCCCACCTAAGGTCAGCGCCCCCCCCCCCTACATGTCAGCGCCCAGTGCGGCCGCACCAGTCGCACTGCCCTAAAGCCGGCCCTGGGATTACTACGATGTATAACAACACATGAAATGTTTACATTTATTGCTTGTTCTAAATAGTTCAGGATACAGCCAGCTTTAGCTATCTGCCAAATTCATTGTCAGTAAAAATGTAGATATACAGGGGACTTCAGAGGAGTATTTCTCTCTCACCACATGCTATGTCCGTTGGATATACTCCCATTGCAATGTGTGAGTTGCATTGTTTTCAGCAGGAAGCAGGGTCTATTTGGTCAGAACAGGAGCCATCTTAAAAAGAGGTTTTCACAACTAAAAGCAACCCATTTTACAAAATTAACAAAATGATTACTTGACATATGATCTACTTGGGTATCTACATGCACAAAAATAGTTTTCAGTTAATTTTGATTGCAATAAAGAAATATAAAAAAATATCAATTATTTCCTTTAACTCCTTAAGTGCAGAGGATGTGATGTTCACATCCTCTGCACTACCTCTTCAGTGCAAAGGACAATGAGCATCAGCTCCTCCCACTAAAGGGAGGAACTTCCTCTAGTGCTGACACCAGAACCAGACATTTCAGACATATGAGGAAACCTGTAGATTCAGCTAACGTTTGACATTTGCAGTGCATTATGTGCAAGAATAGAAAGCTGGTTTCAAGTAAACTAGACCATAGAGAATGCTTAACCTTCTTACAAATGCAAAAAGAACTATTGATGGACAGAATGCAGAACAATGTCATACATTCACCCCTGTACAGAGATCTGGGCCTAAATCCATCGTATTTTTGCTCACCATGCCACCCCAGTTTAGACCTGGCCATATGCAAATCAGTCTTGACCCTGTACCTCATGGGAACAGTCCAGCCCGAATTGCCAAGCCACGTCCTCCCTGGACCGGAAACGAGCATCCTAGGACCGGTTTTGGGGTTTCACCCCTCTTCAGCCAGGATAGCTTGATTCCAGTGGCATGGACCGCACGGGACTCACGTCTGAGCATACCCGTCCCACTCGGGGTGACAAATGCAAAAATAACTATTGATGGACAGAATGCAAAACAATGTCATACATTCACCCCAGTACAGAGATCTGGGCCTAAATCCATCGTTGTTTTGCTCACCATGCCATTCCAGTTTGGACCCAGCCATATGCAAATCAGTCTTGACCCTGTACCCAATGGGAACAGTCCAGCCCGAACTGCCAGGCCAGGTCCTCACTGGAGTGGAAACAAGCATCCTAGGACCGGTTTCGGAGTTTCACGCCCATCATCCCCTTTGGTATCGCTTTGTTCGCCCTAAGTTGGCAGGGTATGCCCAGACGTGGGTCCATTGCTCACTTTGCCACTGGATTCAAGATAGCCTGGCTGATGAGGGTTAAGAACCCGAAACCGGTCTCAGGATGCTTGTTTCCGGTCCAGGGAAGACATGGCTTGGCAGTTCGGGCTGGACTGTTCCCATGAGGCACAGGGTCAGACTGATTTGCATATAGCCATGTCTGAACTGGGGTGGTGGAGTGAGCTAAACAATGCTGATGGATTAAACCCATATCAGCTGACTGGGGGTAAGTGTTTGATTTGCTCAAATGCTCCGTCCATCATCCCCTTTAGTATCGCTTTGTTCCCCCTAAGTTGGCATGGTATGCCCAGACGTGGGTCCCTTTCTCACTTTGCCACTGGATTCAAGATAGCCTGGCTGATGAGGGTTATGAACCCGAAACCGGTCTCAGGATGCTTGTTTCCGGTCCAGGGAAAACATGGCTTGGAAGTTAGGGCTGGACTGTATCCCATGAGGCACAGGGTCAGACTGATTTGCATATGGCCGTGTCTGAACTGGGGTGGTGGAGTGAGCTAAAGAATAATGATGGATTAAACGCACATCATTTGACTGGGGGTGAGTGTTTGATTTGCTCAAACGCTTCATCCATCATCTCCTTTGGTATCGCTTTGTTCGCCCTAAGTTGGCAGGATATGCCCAGACGTGGGTCCCTTGCTCACTTTGCCACTGGATTCAAGATAGCCTGGCTGATGAGGGTTATGAACCCGAAAACGGTATCAGGATGCTTGTTTCCGGTTCACGGAAGACATGGCTTGGCAGTTCGGGCTGGACTGTTCCCATGAGGTGCAGGGTCACACTGATTTGCATGTGGCCATGTCTGAAGTGGGGTGGTGGAGTGAGCTAAAGAATGATGATGGATTAAACCCAGATCAGTTGACTGGGGGTGAGTGTTTGATTTGCTCAAACGCTCCATCCATCATCCGCTTTGGTATCGCTTTGTTCGCCCTAAGTTGACAGGGTATGCCCAGACGTGGGGCCCTTGCTCACTTTGCCACTGGTTTCAAGATAGCCTGGCTGATGAGGGTTATGAACCCGAAACCGGTCTCAGGATGCTTGTTTCCGGTCCAGTGAAGACATGGCTTGGCAGTTTGGGCTGGACTGTTCCCATGAGGTGAAGGGTCACACTGATTTGCATGTGGCCATGTCTGAACTGGGGTGGTGGAGTGAGCTAAAGAATGATGATGGATTAAACCCAGATCAGTTGACTGGGGTGAGTGTTTGATTTTCTCAAACGCTCCGTCCATCATCCCCTTTGGTATCGCTTTGTTCGCCCTAAGTTGACAGGGTATGCCCAGACGTGGGGCCCTTGCTCACTTTGCCACTGGTTTCAAGATAGCCTGGCTGATGAGGGTTATGAACCCGAAACCGGTCTCAGGATGCTTGTTTCCGGTCCAGGGAAGACATGGCTTGGAAGTTCGGGCTGGACTGTTCCCATGAGGCACAGGGTCAGACTGATTCACACATGGCCATGTCTGAACTGGGGTAGTGGAGTGAGCTAAAGAATGATGATGGATTAAACCCAGATCAGTTGACTGGGGGTGAGTGTTTGATTTGCTCAAACGCTCCATCCATCATCCCCTTTGGTATCGCTTTGTTCGCCCTAAGTTGGCAGGGTATGCCCAGACGTGGGTCCCTTTCTCACTTTGCCACTGGATTCAAGATAGCCTGGCTGATGAGGGTTATCAACCCGAAACCGGTCTCGGGATGCTTGTTTCCGGTCCAGGGAAGACATGGCTTGGCAGTTTGGGCTGGACTGTTCCCATGAGGCACAGGGTCAGATTGATTTGCATATGACCATGCCTGAACTGGGGTGGTGGCGTGAGCTAAAGAATGATGATGGATTAAACGCAGATCAGTTGCCTGGGGGTGAGTGTTTGATCTGCTCAAACGCTCCGTCCATCATCCCCTTTGGTATCGCTTTGTTCACCCTAAGTTGGCAGGGTATGCCCAGACGTGGGGCCCTTGCTCACTTTGCCACTGGTTTCAAGATAGCCTGGCTGATGAGGGTTATGAACCCGAAACCGGTCTCAGGATGCTTGTTTCCGGTCCAGGGAATACATGGCTTGGATGTTCGGGCTGGACTGTTCCCATGAGACACAGGGTCAGACTGATTTGCATATGGCCATGTCTGAACTGGGGTGGTGGAGTGAGCTAATGAATGATGATAGATTAAACCCAGATCAGTTGACTGGTGGTGAGTGTTTGATTTGCTCAAACGCTCCATCCATCATCCCCTTTGTTATCGCTTGGTTCGCCCTAAGTTGACAGGGTATGCCCAGACGTGGGGCCCTTGCTCACTTTGCCACTGGTTTCGAGATAGCCTGACTGATGAGGGTTATGAACCCGAAACCGGTCTCAGGATGCTTGTTTCCGGTCCAGGGAAGACATGGCTTGGCAGTTCGGGCTGGACTATTCCCATGAGGTGCAGGGTCACACTGATTTGCATGTGGCCATGTCTGAACTGGGGTGGTGGAGTGAGCTAAAGAATGATGATGGATTAAACCCAGATCAGTTGACTGGGGGTAAGTGTTTGATTTGCTCAAATGCTCCGTCCATCATCCCCTTTAATATCGCTTTGTTCCTCCTAAGTTGGCAGGGTATGCCCAGACGTGGGTCCCTTTCTCACTTTGCCACTGGATTCAAGATAGCCTGGCTGATGAGGGGTATGAACCCGAAACCGGTCTCAGGATGCTTGTTTACGGTCCAGGGAAGACATGGCTTGGCAGTTTGGGCTGGACTGTTCCCATGAGGCACAGGGTCAGTTTGATTTGCATATGACCATGTCTGAACTGGGGTGGTGGCGTGGGCTAAAGAATGATGATGGATTAAACCCAGATCAGTTGACTGGGGGTGAGTGTTTGATTTGCTCAAACGCTCCGTCCATCATCCCCTTTGGTATCGCTTTGTTCGCCCTAAGTTGGCAGGGTATGCCCAGACGTGGGGCCCTTGCTCACTTTGCCACTGGTTTCAAGATAGCCTGGCTGATAAGGGTTATGAACCTGAAACCGGTCTCAGGATGCTTGGTTCCGGTCCAGGGAACACATGGCTTGGAAGTTCGGGCTGGACTGTTCCCATGAGGCACAGGGTCAGACTGATTTGCATATGGCCATGTCTGAACTGGGTAGTGGAGTGAGCTAAATAATGATGATGGATTAAACCCAGATCAGTTGACTGGGGGTGAGTGTTTGATTTGCTCAAACGCTCCGTCCATCATCTCCCTTGGTACCGCTTTGTTCGCCCTAAGTTGGCAGGATATGCCCAGACGTGGGTCCCTTGCTCACTTTGCCACTGGATTCAAGATAGCCTGGCTGATGAGGGTTATAAACCCGAAACCGGTCTCAGGATGCTTGTTTCCGGTCCAGGGAAGAAATGGCTTGGCAGTTCGGGCTGGACTGTTCCCATGAGGCACAGGGTCAGACTGATTTGCATATGGCCATGTCTGAACTGGGGTGGTGGAGTGAACTAAAGAATGCTGATGGATTAAACCCAGATCAGTTGACTTGGGGTAAGTGTTTGATTTGCTCAAATGCTCCGTCCATCATCTCCTTTAGTATCGCTTTGTTCCCCCTAAGTTGGCATGGTATGCCCAGACGTGGGTCCCTTTCTCACTTTGCCACTGGATTCAAGATAGCCTGACTGATGAGGGTTATGAACCCGAAACCGGTCTCAGGATGCTTGTTTCCGGTCCAGGGAAGACCTGGCTTGGCAGTTTGGGCTGGACTGTTCCCATGAGGCACAGGGTCAGATTGATTTGCATATGACCATGTCTGAAGTGGGGTGGTGGCATGAGCTAAAGAATGATGATGGATTAAACCCAGATCAGTTGACTGGGGATGAGTGTTTGATTTGCTCAAACGCTCCGTCCATCATCCCCTTTGGTATCGCATTGTTCGCCCTAAGTTGGCAGGGTATGCCCAGACGTGGGGCCCTTGCTCACCATTAAATCAGGTTCACCCCTGGACCCCTGCCCTTTATCTGTACTTAGACCAGTAATGGATGCCATTATACCGGCACTCACGCAGGTTTGCAATTCAATATTGCTGTCGGGCAATTATCCGGACCCTCTCAAAAACACTTTACTAAAACCTCTGCTAAAAAAACCCTCACTGGACAAAAGTGAGTTAAAAAACTATCGACCAATTGCTAGTCTACCCTTCATGGCAAAGATGATTGAAAAAATCATGAATACCCAGATTTCCGAGTTTATTGAAAAACATCAGCTTCTCGAAAACACGCAGTTTGGGTTTAGAAAACATCACGGGACAGAGACAGCCTTGATCAAAGCCGCTGATGATATCAGGGTCATCAGGGACCAGGGTGGCACTGCCATACTGGTTCTGCTAGATTTATCAGCGGCTTTCGACACGGTCGACCACAACACCTTGGGCGACCGTGTCCAAGGACTTGGCATCTGCCACACTGCCAAAAACCTAATAGCGTCCTTCCTAGCCAAAAGAACGCAGGCTGTCATTCTGGGACCCTTTCAATCAGCTCAACTCTCTGCTCCCTGCGGAGTTCCTCAAGGCTCATCCCTGAGTCCGACACTTTTCAACATCTATGTGTCGGACCTTGCTAAGACCATCAAAGCACATGGGATGAGCCTAGCCTCTTACGCCGACGACACCCAACTAGTGTTGGCGATTAAAGGCGACGGAGAGCAAGTAGCTGAAAAATTTAAGAAAGGGCTCCTAGATATAGGAGACTGGATGGCTACAAACTGCCTAAAGCTAAACTCGGAAAAAACCGAGGTACTCATCTTCGGTCCACTCTCTCCAGCCTGGTCCACCTGTTGGTGGCCAGAGACCTTCGGTACTCCTCCTACGCCCACCTCGAAGGTTAGGAACCTTGGTGTCATCTTTGATGATGGACTAAATTTCATGAACCACGCCAACAAAACAGTATCAACAGCACACTTGAAGTTAAAAATGATCCGGAAAATACGCCCTTTTCTCCCTGACTCTGCCATTAAGACACTGGTTTCTGCCCTGGTCCTCTCATCCCTGGACTATTGCAATGGACTATTCCTCAATGCTCAAACCAGACTAATTGCAAAACTTCAAACAATACAAAATGCGGCAGCTCGCCTTCTTACCGGCAAAACAAAGTTTGAACCCATTTCCAAAAACATAAAAGATCTTCATTGGCTTACTGTGCAAAAAAGAATTCATTTCAAATCACTCTGCATAGTATTTAAAACAATCAATAATCAAGGACCACATTTTCTAAGAGACCAATTACAATCTTACAAACCCACAAGAGCTTTACGATCAGCCACTCTTAGCCAACTGGTCGTCCCTCGCACCAAAACAGTTACCTGGGGTGACCGACGCTTTTTGGTGGCGGCCCCCAGACTCTGGAACACCTTGCCCCTTAACATCAGACAAAGTGTTACACTGCTTCAGTTCCGCAAACTCTTGAAAACCTGGCTGTTCTCTCATTAACCTCTTTTTCTTTTCTTCCCTCACATCTGTTCAATTAACTGGTTTACCCCTTCACATTTCCTTGTCAATATTGTTTTTTAGCGCCAAGACGCCTACGGGTATATGCAGCGCTTTACAAATATTAAAAATAAATACATTTGCCACTCGTTCCAAGATAGCCTGGCTGATGAGGGTTATGAACCCGAAACCGGTCTCAGGATGCTTGTTTCCGGTCCAGGGAAGACATGGCTTGGAAGTTCAGGCTGGACTGTTCCCATGAGGCACAGGGTCAGACTGATTTGCATATGGCCATGTCTGAACTGGGGTAGTGGAGTGAGCTAAAGAATGATGATAGATTAAACCCAGATCAGTTGACTGGGGGTGAGTGTTTGATTTGCTCAAACGCTCCATCCATCATCTCCTTTGGTATAGCTTTGTTCGCCCTAAGTTGGCAGGGTATGCCCAGACGTGGGTCCCTTGCTCACTTTGCCACTGGATTTAAGATATCCTGGCTGATGAGGGTTATGAACCCGAAACCGGTCTCAGGATGCTTGTTTCCGGTCCAGGGAAGACATGGCTTGGCAGTTCGGGCTGGACTGTTCCCATGAGGCACAGGGTCAGATTGATTTGCATATGACCATGCCTGAACTGGGGTGGTGGCGTGAGCTAAAGAATGATGATGGATTAAACGCAGATCAGTTGCCTGGGGGTGAGTGTTTGATCTGCTCAAACGCTCCGTCCATCATCCCCTTTGGTATCGCTTTGTTCACCCTAAGTTGGCAGGGTATGCCCAGACGTGGGGCCCTTGCTCACTTTGCCACTGGTTTCAAGATAGCCTGGCTGATGAGGGTTATGAACCCGAAACCGGTCTCAGGATGCTTGTTTCCGGTCCAGGGAAGACATGGCTTGGATGTTCGGGCTGGACTGTTCCCATGAGACACAGGGTCAGACTGATTTGCATATGGCCATGTCTGAACTGGGGTGGTGGAGTGAGCTAAAGAATGATGATGGATTAAACCCAGATCAGTTGACTGGTGGTGAGTGTTTGATTTGCTCAAACGCTCCATCCATCATCCCCTTTGGTATCGCTTTGTTTGCCCTAAGTTGACAGGGTATGCCCAGACGTGGGGCCCTTGCTCACTTTGCCACTGGTTTCAAGATAGCCTGGCTGATGAGGGTTATGAACCCGAAACCGGTCTCAGGAGGCTTGTTTCCGGTCCAGGGAAGGCATGGCTTGGAAGTTCGGGCTGCACTGTTCCCATGAGGCACAGGGTCAGACTGAGTCGTTTATGGCCATGTCTGAACTGGGGTAGTGGAGTGAGCTAAAGAATGATGATGGATTAAACCCAGATCAGTTGACTGGGGGTGAGTGTTTGATTTGCTCAAACGCTCCATCCATCATCTCCTTTGGTATCGCTTTGTTCGCCCTAAGTTGGCAGGGTATGCCCAGACGTGGGTCCCTTGCTCACTTTGCCACTGGATTCAAGATAGCCTGGCTGATGAGGGTTCTGAACCCGAAACCGGTCTCAGGATGCTTGTTTCCGGTCCAGGGAAGAAATGGCTTGGCAGTTTGGGCTGGACTGTTGACATAAGGCACAGGGTCAGATTGATTTGCATATGACCATGTCTGAAGTGGGGTGGTGGCGTGAGCTAAAGAATGATGATGGATTAAACCCAGATCAGTTTACTGGGGATGAGTGTTTGATTTGCTCAAACGCTCCGTCCATCATCCCCTTTGGTATCGCTTTGTTCGCCCTAAGTTGACAGGGTATGCCCAGACGTAGGGCCCTTGCTCACTTTGCCACTGGTTTCAAGATAGCCTGGCTGATGAGGGTTATGAACCCGAAACCGGTCTCAGGATGCTTGTTTCCGGTCCAGGGAAGACATGCCTTGGCAGTTCGGGCTGGGCTGTTCCCATGAGGTGCAGGGTCACACTGATTTGCATGTGGCCATGTCTGAACAAGGGTGGTGCAGTGAGCTAAAGAATGATGATGGACTAAACCCAGATCAGTTGACTGGGGGTAAGTGTTTGATTTGCTCAAACGCTCTGTCCATCATCCCCTTTGGTATCGCTTTGTTCGCCCTAAGTTAACAGGGTATGCCCAGACGTGGGGCCCTTGCTCACTTTGCCACTGGTTTCAAGATAGCCTGGCTGATGAGGGTTATGAACCCGAAACCGGTCTCAGGATGCTTGTTTCCGGTCCAGGGAAGACATGGCTTGAAAGTTCGGGCTGGACTGTTCCCATGAGGAACAGGGTCAGACTGATTTGCACATGGCCATGTCTGAAATGTGGTAGTGGAGTGAGCTAAAGAATGATGATGGATTAAACCCAGATCAGTTGACTGGGGGTAAGTGTTTGATTTGCTCAAAGGCTCCGTCCATCATCCCCTTTAGTATCGCTTCGTTCCCCCTAAGATGGCAGGGTATGCCCAGACGTGGGTCCCTTTCTCACTTTGCCACTGGATTCAAGATAGCCTGGCTGATGAGGGCTATGAACCCGAAACCGGTCTCAGGATGCTTATTTACGGTCCAGGGAAGACATGGCTTGGCAGATTGGGCTGTACTGTTCCCATGAGGACCAGGGTCAGATTGATTTGCATATGACCATGTCTGAAGTGGGGTGGTGGAGTGAGCTAAAGAATGATGATGGATTAAACCCAGATCAGTTGACTGGGGGTGAGTGTTTGATTTGCTCAAACGCTCCATCCATCATCCCCTTTGGTATCGCTTTGTTCGCCCTAAGTTGACAGGGTATGCCCAGACGTGGGGCCCTTGCTCACTTTGCCACTGGTTTCAAGATAGCCTGGCTGATGAGGGTTATGAA
This sequence comes from Triturus cristatus, assembly GCF_964204655.1. Classification (NCBI taxonomy): domain Eukaryota; kingdom Metazoa; phylum Chordata; class Amphibia; order Caudata; family Salamandridae; genus Triturus; species Triturus cristatus. The sequence continues at coordinate 802,298,351 of NC_140591.1, forward strand.
CCCGAAACCGGTCTCAGGATGCTTGTTTCCGGTCCAGGGAAGACATGGCTTGGAAGTTCGGGCTGGACTGTTCCCATGATGCACAGGGTCAGACTGATTCACACATGGCCATGTCTGAACTGGGGTAGTGGAGTGAGCTAAAGAATGATGATGGATTAAACGCAGATCAGTTGCCTGGGGGTGAGTGTTTGATCTGCTCAAACGCTCCGTCCATCATCCCCTTTGGTATCGCTTTGTTCACCCTAAGTTGGCAGGCTATGCCCAGACGTGGGGCCCTTGCTCACTTTGCCACTGGTTTCAAGATAGTCTGGCTGATGAGGGTTATGAACCCGAAACCGGTCTCAGGATGCTTGTTTCCGGTCCAGGGAAGACATGGCTTGGATGTTCGGGCTGGACTGTTCCCATGAGACACAGGGTCAGACTGATTTGCATATGGCCATGTCTCAACTGGGGTGGTGGAGTGAGCTAAAGAATGATGATGGATTAAACCCAGATCAGTTGACTGGGGTAAGTGTTTGATTTGCTCAAATGCTCCATCCATCATCCCCTTTAGTATCGCTTTGTTCCCCCTAAGTTGGCAGGGTATGCCCAGACGTGGGTCCCTTTCTCACTTTGCCACTGGATTCAAGATAGCCTGGCTGTGGAGGAATATGAACCCGAAACCGGTCTCAGGATGCTTGTTTACGGTCCAGGGAAGACATGGCTTGGCAGTTTGGGCTGGACTGTTCCCATGAGGCACAGGGTCAGTTTCATTTGCATATGACCATGTCTGAACTGGGGTGGTGGCGTGGGCTAAAGAATGATGATGGATTAAACCCAGATCAGTTGACTGGGGGTGAGTGTTTGTTTTGCTCAAACGCTCCGTCCATCATCCCCTTTGGTATCGCTTTGTTCGCCCTAAGTTGGCAGGGTATGCCCAGACGTGGGGACCTTGCTCACTTTGCCACTGGTTTCAAGATAGCCTGGCTGATAAGGGTTATGAACCCGAAACCGGTCTCAGGATGCTTGTTTCCGGTCCAGGGAACACATGGCTTGGAAGTTCGGGCTGGACTGTTCCCATGAGGCACAGGGTCAGACTGATTTGCATATGGCCATGTCTGAACTGGGGTGGTGGAGTGAGCTAAAGAATGATGATGGATTAAACGCAGAACAGTTGACTGGGGGTGAGTGTTTGATTTACTCAAACGCTCCATCCATCATCTCCTTTGGTATCGCTTTGTTCGCCCTAAGTTGGCAGGGTATGCCCAGACGTGGGTCCCTTGCTCACTTTGCCACTGGATTCAAGATAGCCTGGCTGATGAGGGTTATGAACCCGAAAACGGTCTCAGGATGCTTGTTTCCGGTCCAGGGAAGACATGGCTTGGCAGTTCGGGCTGGACTGTTCCCATGAGGTGCAGGGTCACACTGATTTGCATGTGGCCATGTCTGAACTGGGGTGGTGGAGTGAGCTAAAGAATGATGATGGATTAAACCCAGATCAGTTGACTGGGGGTGAGTGTTTGATTTGCTCAAACGCTCCATCCATCATCACCTTTGGTATCGCTTTGTTCGCCCTAAGTTGACAGGGTATGCCCAGACGTGGGGCCCTTGCTCACTTTGCCACTGGTTTCAAGATAGCCTGGCTGATGAAGGTTATGAACCCGAACCAGGTCTCAGGATGCTTGTTTCCGGTCCAGGGAAGACATGGCTTGGAAGTTTGGGCTGCACTGTTCCCCTGAGGCACAGGGTCAGACTGATTTGCATATGGCCATGTCTGAACTGGGGTGGTGGAGTGAGCTAAAGAATGATGATAGATTAAACCCAGATCAGTTGACTGGGGGTGAGTGTTTGATTTGCTCAAACGCTCCATCCATCATCTCCTTTGGTATAGCTTTGTTCGCCCTAAGTTGGCAGGGTATGCGCAGACGTGGGTCCCTTGCTCACTTTGCCACTGGATTCAAGATAGCCTGGCTGATAAGGGTTATGAACCCGAAACCGGTCTCAGGATGCTTGTTTCCGGTCCAGGGAAGACATGGCTTGGCAGTTTGGGCTAGACTGTTACCATGAGGCACAGGGTCAGTTTGATTTGCATATGACCATGTCTGAACTGGGGTGGTGGCGTGGGCTAAAGAATGATAATGGATTAAACCCAGATCAGTTGACTGGGGACGAGTGTTTGATTTGCTCAAATGCTCCGTCCATCATCCCCTTTGGTATCGATTTGTTCGCCCTAAGTTGGCAGGGTATGCCCAGATGTGGGGCCCTTGCTCACTTTGCCACATGTTTCAAGATAGCCTGGCTGATGAGGGTTATGAACCCGAAACCGGTCTCAGGATGCTTGTTTCCGGTCCAGGGAAGGCATGGCTTGGAAGTTCGGGCTGCACTGTTCCCATGAGGCACAGGGTCAGACTGAGTCGTTTATGGCCATGTCTGAACTGGGGTAGTGGAGTGAGCTAAAGAATGATGATGGATTAAACCCAGATCAGTTGACTGGGGGTGAGTGTTTGATTTGCTCAAACGCTCCATCCATCATCTCCTTTGGTATCGCTTTGTTCGCCCTAAGTTGGCAGGGTATGCCCAGACGTGGGTCCCTTGCTCACTTTGCCACTGGATTCAAGATAGCCTGGCTGATGAGGGTTCTGAACCCGAAACCGGTCTCAGGATGCTTGTTTCCGGTCCAGGGAAGAAATGGCTTGGCAGTTTGGGCTGGACTGTTGACATAAGGCACAGGGTCAGATTGATTTGCATATGACCATGTCTGAAGTGGGGTGGTGGCGTGAGCTAAAGAATGATGATGGATTAAACCCAGATCAGTTTACTGGGGATGAGTGTTTGATTTGCTCAAACGCTCCGTCCATCATCCCCTTTGGTATCGCTTTGTTCGCCCTAAGTTGACAGGGTATGCCCAGACGTAGGGCCCTTGCTCACTTTGCCACTGGTTTCAAGATAGCCTGGCTGATGAGGGTTATGAACCCGAAACCGGTCTCAGGATGCTTGTTTCCGGTCCAGGGAAGACATGCCTTGGCAGTTCGGGCTGGGCTGTTCCCATGAGGTGCAGGGTCACACTGATTTGCATGTGGCCATGTCTGAACAAGGGTGGTGCAGTGAGCTAAAGAATGATGATGGACTAAACCCAGATCAGTTGACTGGGGGTAAGTGTTTGATTTGCTCAAACGCTCTGTCCATCATCCCCTTTGGTATCGCTTTGTTCGCCCTAAGTTAACAGGGTATGCCCAGACGTGGGGCCCTTGCTCACTTTGCCACTGGTTTCAAGATAGCCTGGCTGATGAGGGTTATGAACCCGAAACCGGTCTCAGGATGCTTGTTTCCGGTCCAGGGAAGACATGGCTTGAAAGTTCGGGCTGGACTGTTCCCATGAGGAACAGGGTCAGACTGATTTGCACATGGCCATGTCTGAAATGTGGTAGTGGAGTGAGCTAAAGAATGATGATGGATTAAACCCAGATCAGTTGACTGGGGGTAAGTGTTTGATTTGCTCAAAGGCTCCGTCCATCATCCCCTTTAGTATCGCTTCGTTCCCCCTAAGATGGCAGGGTATGCCCAGACGTGGGTCCCTTTCTCACTTTGCCACTGGATTCAAGATAGCCTGGCTGATGAGGGCTATGAACCCGAAACCGGTCTCAGGATGCTTATTTACGGTCCAGGGAAGACATGGCTTGGCAGATTGGGCTGTACTGTTCCCATGAGGACCAGGGTCAGATTGATTTGCATATGACCATGTCTGAAGTGGGGTGGTGGAGTGAGCTAAAGAATGATGATGGATTAAACCCAGATCAGTTGACTGGGGGTGAGTGTTTGATTTGCTCAAACGCTCCATCCATCATCCCCTTTGGTATCGCTTTGTTCGCCCTAAGTTGACAGGGTATGCCCAGACGTGGGGCCCTTGCTCACTTTGCCACTGGTTTCAAGATAGCCTGGCTGATGAGGGTTATGAACCCGAAACCGGTCTCAGGATGCTTGTTTCCGGTCCAGGGAAGACATGGCTTGGAAGTTCGGGCTGGACTGTTCCCATGATGCACAGGGTCAGACTGATTCACACATGGCCATGTCTGAACTGGGGTAGTGGAGTGAGCTAAAGAATGATGATGGATTAAACGCAGATCAGTTGCCTGGGGGTGAGTGTTTGATCTGCTCAAACGCTCCGTCCATCATCCCCTTTGGTATCGCTTTGTTCACCCTAAGTTGGCAGGCTATGCCCAGACGTGGGGCCCTTGCTCACTTTGCCACTGGTTTCAAGATAGTCTGGCTGATGAGGGTTATGAACCCGAAACCGGTCTCAGGATGCTTGTTTCCGGTCCAGGGAAGACATGGCTTGGATGTTCGGGCTGGACTGTTCCCATGAGACACAGGGTCAGACTGATTTGCATATGGCCATGTCTCAACTGGGGTGGTGGAGTGAGCTAAAGAATGATGATGGATTAAACCCAGATCAGTTGACTGGGGTAAGTGTTTGATTTGCTCACATGCTCCATCCATCATCCCCTTTAGTATCGCTTTGTTCCCCCTAAGTTGGCAGGGTATGCCCAGACGTGGGTCCCTTTCTCACTTTGCCACTGGATTCAAGATAGCCTGGCTGTGGAGGAATATGAACCCGAAACCGGTCTCAGGATGCTTGTTTACGGTCCAGGGAAGACATGGCTTGGCAGTTTGGGCTGGACTGTTCCCATGAGGCACAGGGTCAGTTTCATTTGCATATGACCATGTCTGAACTGGGGTGGTGGCGTGGGCTAAAGAATGATGATGGATTAAACCCAGATCAGTTGACTGGGGGTGAGTGTTTGTTTTGCTCAAACGCTCCGTCCATCATCCCCTTTGGTATCGCTTTGTTCGCCCTAAGTTGGCAGGGTATGCCCAGACGTGGGGACCTTGCTCACTTTGCCACTGGTTTCAAGATAGCCTGGCTGATAAGGGTTATGAACCCGAAACCGGTCTCAGGATGCTTGTTTCCGGTCCAGGGAACACATGGCTTGGAAGTTCGGGCTGGACTGTTCCCATGAGGCACAGGGTCAGACTGATTTGCATATGGCCATGTCTGAACTGGGGTGGTGGAGTGAGCTAAAGAATGATGATGGATTAAACGCAGAACAGTTGACTGGGGGTGAGTGTTTGATTTACTCAAACGCTCCATCCATCATCTCCTTTGGTATCGCTTTGTTCGCCCTAAGTTGGCAGGGTATGCCCAGACGTGGGGACCTTGCTCACTTTGCCACTGGTTTCAAGATAGCCTGGCTGATAAGGGTTATGAACCCGAAACCGGTCTCAGGATGCTTGTTTCCGGTCCAGGGAAGACATGGCTTGGAAGTTTGGGCTGCACTGTTCCCCTGAGGCACAGGGTCAGACTGATTTGCATATGGCCATGTCTGAACTGGGGTGGTGGAGTGAGCTAAAGAATGATGATAGATTAAACCCAGATCAGTTGACTGGGGGTGAGTGTTTGATTTGCTCAAACGCTCCATCCATCATCTCCTTTGGTATAGCTTTGTTCGCCCTAAGTTGGCAGGGTATGCGCAGACGTGGGTCCCTTGCTCACTTTGCCACTGGATTCAAGATAGCCTGGCTGATAAGGGTTATGAACCCGAAACCGGTCTCAGGATGCTTGTTTCCGGTCCAGGGAAGACATGGCTTGGCAGTTTGGGCTAGACTGTTACCATGAGGCACAGGGTCAGTTTGATTTGCATATGACCATGTCTGAACTGGGGTGGTGGCGTGGGCTAAAGAATGATAATGGATTAAACCCAGATCAGTTGACTGGGGACGAGTGTTTGATTTGCTCAAATGCTCCGTCCATCATCCCCTTTGGTATCGATTTGTTCGCCCTAAGTTGGCAGGGTATGCCCAGATGTGGGGCCCTTGCTCACTTTGCCACATGTTTCAAGATAGCCTGGCTGATGAGGGTTATGAACCCGAAACCGGTCTCAGGATGCTTGTTTCCGGTCCAGGGAAGGCATGGCTTGGAAGTTCGGGCTGCACTGTTCCCATGAGGCACAGGGTCAGACTGAGTCGTTTATGGCCATGTCTGAACTGGGGTAGTGGAGTGAGCTAAAGAATGATGATGGATTAAACCCAGATCAGTTGACTGGGGGTGAGTGTTTGATTTGCTCAAACGCTCCATCCATCATCTCCTTTGGTATCGCTTTGTTCGCCCTAAGTTGGCAGGGTATGCCCAGACGTGGGTCCCTTGCTCACTTTGCCACTGGATTCAAGATAGCCTGGCTGATGAGGGTTCTGAACCCGAAACCGGTCTCAGGATGCTTGTTTCCGGTCCAGGGAAGAAATGGCTTGGCAGTTTGGGCTGGACTGTTGACATAAGGCACAGGGTCAGATTGATTTGCATATGACCATGTCTGAAGTGGGGTGGTGGCGTGAGCTAAAGAATGATGATGGATTAAACCCAGATCAGTTTACTGGGGATGAGTGTTTGATTTGCTCAAACGCTCCGTCCATCATCCCCTTTGGTATCGCTTTGTTCGCCCTAAGTTGACAGGGTATGCCCAGACGTAGGGCCCTTGCTCACTTTGCCACTGGTTTCAAGATAGCCTGGCTGATGAGGGTTATGAACCCGAAACCGGTCTCAGGATGCTTGTTTCCGGTCCAGGGAAGACATGCCTTGGCAGTTCGGGCTGGGCTGTTCCCATGAGGTGCAGGGTCACACTGATTTGCATGTGGCCATGTCTGAACAAGGGTGGTGCAGTGAGCTAAAGAATGATGATGGACTAAACCCAGATCAGTTGACTGGGGGTAAGTGTTTGATTTGCTCAAACGCTCTGTCCATCATCCCCTTTGGTATCGCTTTGTTCGCCCTAAGTTAACAGGGTATGCCCAGACGTGGGGCCCTTGCTCACTTTGCCACTGGTTTCAAGATAGCCTGGCTGATGAGGGTTATGAACCCGAAACCGGTCTCAGGATGCTTGTTTCCGGTCCAGGGAAGACATGGCTTGAAAGTTCGGGCTGGACTGTTCCCATGAGGAACAGGGTCAGACTGATTTGCACATGGCCATGTCTGAAATGTGGTAGTGGAGTGAGCTAAAGAATGATGATGGATTAAACCCAGATCAGTTGACTGGGGGTAAGTGTTTGATTTGCTCAAAGGCTCCGTCCATCATCCCCTTTAGTATCGCTTCGTTCCCCCTAAGATGGCAGGGTATGCCCAGACGTGGGTCCCTTTCTCACTTTGCCACTGGATTCAAGATAGCCTGGCTGATGAGGGCTATGAACCCGAAACCGGTCTCAGGATGCTTATTTACGGTCCAGGGAAGACATGGCTTGGCAGATTGGGCTGTACTGTTCCCATGAGGACCAGGGTCAGATTGATTTGCATATGACCATGTCTGAAGTGGGGTGGTGGAGTGAGCTAAAGAATGATGATGGATTAAACCCAGATCAGTTGACTGGGGGTGAGTGTTTGATTTGCTCAAACGCTCCATCCATCATCCCCTTTGGTATCGCTTTGTTCGCCCTAAGTTGACAGGGTATGCCCAGACGTGGGGCCCTTGCTCACTTTGCCACTGGTTTCAAGATAGCCTGGCTGATGAGGGTTATGAACCCGAAACCGGTCTCAGGATGCTTGTTTCCGGTCCAGGGAAGACATGGCTTGGAAGTTCGGGCTGGACTGTTCCCATGATGCACAGGGTCAGACTGATTCACACATGGCCATGTCTGAACTGGGGTAGTGGAGTGAGCTAAAGAATGATGATGGATTAAACGCAGATCAGTTGCCTGGGGGTGAGTGTTTGATCTGCTCAAACGCTCCGTCCATCATCCCCTTTGGTATCGCTTTGTTCACCCTAAGTTGGCAGGCTATGCCCAGACGTGGGGCCCTTGCTCACTTTGCCACTGGTTTCAAGATAGTCTGGCTGATGAGGGTTATGAACCCGAAACCGGTCTCAGGATGCTTGTTTCCGGTCCAGGGAAGACATGGCTTGGATGTTCGGGCTGGACTGTTCCCATGAGACACAGGGTCAGACTGATTTGCATATGGCCATGTCTCAACTGGGGTGGTGGAGTGAGCTAAAGAATGATGATGGATTAAACCCAGATCAGTTGACTGGGGTAAGTGTTTGATTTGCTCACATGCTCCATCCATCATCCCCTTTAGTATCGCTTTGTTCCCCCTAAGTTGGCAGGGTATGCCCAGACGTGGGTCCCTTTCTCACTTTGCCACTGGATTCAAGATAGCCTGGCTGTGGAGGAATATGAACCCGAAACCGGTCTCAGGATGCTTGTTTACGGTCCAGGGAAGACATGGCTTGGCAGTTTGGGCTGGACTGTTCCCATGAGGCACAGGGTCAGTTTCATTTGCATATGACCATGTCTGAACTGGGGTGGTGGCGTGGGCTAAAGAATGATGATGGATTAAACCCAGATCAGTTGACTGGGGGTGAGTGTTTGTTTTGCTCAAACGCTCCGTCCATCATCCCCTTTGGTATCGCTTTGTTCGCCCTAAGTTGGCAGGGTATGCCCAGACGTGGGGACCTTGCTCACTTTGCCACTGGTTTCAAGATAGCCTGGCTGATAAGGGTTATGAACCCGAAACCGGTCTCAGGATGCTTGTTTCCGGTCCAGGGAACACATGGCTTGGAAGTTCGGGCTGGACTGTTCCCATGAGGCACAGGGTCAGACTGATTTGCATATGGCCATGTCTGAACTGGGGTGGTGGAGTGAGCTAAAGAATGATGATGGATTAAACGCAGAACAGTTGACTGGGGGTGAGTGTTTGATTTACTCAAACGCTCCATCCATCATCTCCTTTGGTATCGCTTTGTTCGCCCTAAGTTGGCAGGGTATGCCCAGACGTGGGTCCCTTGCTCACTTTGCCACTGGATTCAAGATAGCCTGGCTGATGAGGGTTATGAACCCGAAAACGGTCTCAGGATGCTTGTTTCCGGTCCAGGGAAGACATGGCTTGGCAGTTCGGGCTGGACTGTTCCCATGAGGTGCAGGGTCACACTGATTTGCATGTCGCCATGTCTGAACTGGGGTGGTGGAGTGAGCTAAAGAATGATGATGGATTAAACCCAGATCAGTTGACTGGGGGTGAGTGTTTGATTTGCTCAAACGCTCCATCCATCATCACCTTTGGTATCGCTTTGTTCGCCCTAAGTTGACAGGGTATGCCCAGACGTGGGGCCCTTGCTCACTTTGCCACTGGTTTCAAGATAGCCTGGCTGATGAAGGTTATGAACCCGAACCAGGTCTCAGGATGCTTGTTTCCGGTCCAGGGAAGACATGGCTTGGAAGTTTGGGCTGCACTGTTCCCCTGAGGCACAGGGTCAGACTGATTTGCATATGGCCATGTCTGAACTGGGGTAGTGGAGTGAGCTAAATAATGATGATGGATTAAACCCAGATCAGTTGAATGGGGGTGAGTGTTTGATTTGCTCAAACGCTCCATCCATCATCTCCTTTGGTATCGCTTTGTTCGCCCTAAGTTGGCAGGGTATGCCCAGACGTGGGTCCCTTTCTCACTTTGCCACTGGATTCAAGATAGCCTGACTGATGAGGGTTATGAACCCGAAACCGGTCTCAGGATGCTTGTTTCCGGTCCAGGGAAGACCTGGCTTGGCAGTTTGGGCTGGACTGTTCCCATGAGGCACAGGGTCAGATTGATTTGCATATGACCATGTCTGAAGTGTGGTGGTGGCATGAGCTAAAGAATGATGATGGATTAAACCCAGATCAGTTGACTGGGGATGAGTGTTTGATTTGCTCAAACGCTCCGTCCATCATCCCCTTTGGTATCGCATTGTTCGCCCTAAGTTGGCAGGGTATGCCCAGACGTGGGTCCCTTTCTCACTTTGCCACTGGATTCAAGATAGCCTGACTGATGAGGGTTATGAACCCGAAACCGGTCTCAGGATGCTTGTTTCCGGTCCAGGAAGACCTGGCTTGGCAGTTTGGGCTGGACTGTTCCCATGAGGCAGAGGGTCAGATTGATTTGCATATGACCATGTCTGAAGTGGGGTGGTGGCATGAGCTAAAGAATGATGATGGATTAAACCCAGATCAGTTGACTGGGGATGAGTGTTTGATTTGCTCAAACGCTCCGTCCATCATCCCCTTTGGTATCGCATTGTTCGCCCTAAGTTGGCAGGGTATGCCCAGACGTGGGGCCCTTGCTCACTTTGCCACTCGTTCCAAGATAGCCTGGCTGATGAGGGTTATGAACCCGAAACCGGTCTCAGGATGCTTGTTTCCGGTACAGGGAAGACATGGCTTGGCAGTTTATGCTAGACTGTTCCCTTGAGGCACAGGGTCAGTTTGATTTGCATATGACCATGTCTGAACTGGGGTGGTGGCGTGGGCTAAAGAATGATGATGGATTAAACCCAGATCAGTTGACTGGGGACGAGTGTTTGATTTGCTCAAATGCTCCGTCCATCATCCCCTTTGGTATCGATTTGTTCGCCCTAAGTTGGCAGGGTATGCCCAGATGTGGGGCCCTTGCTCACTTTGCCACATGTTTCAAGATAGCCTGGCTGATGAGGGTTATGAACCCGAAACCGGTCTCAGGATGCTTGTTTCCGGTCCAGGGAAGGCATGGCTTGGAAGTTCGGGCTGCACTGTTCCCATGAGGCACAGGGTCAGACTGAGTCGTTTATGGCCATGTCTGAACTGGGGTAGTGGAGTGAGCTAAAGAATGATGATGGATTAAACCCAGATCAGTTGACTGGGGGTGAGTGTTTGATTTGCTCAAACGCTCCATCCATCATCTCCTTTGGTATCGCTTTGTTCGCCCTAAGTTGGCAGGGTATGCCCAGACGTGGGTCCCTTGCTCACTTTGCCACTGGATTCAAGATAGCCTGGCTGATGAGGGTTCTGAACCCGAAACCGGTCTCAGGATGCTTGTTTCCGGTCCAGGGAAGAAATGGCTTGGCAGTTTGGGCTGGACTGTTGACATAAGGCACAGGGTCAGATTGATTTGCATATGACCATGTCTGAAGTGGGGTGGTGGCGTGAGCTAAAGAATGATGATGGATTAAACCCAGATCAGTTTACTGGGGATGAGTGTTTGATTTGCTCAAACGCTCCGTCCATCATCCCCTTTGGTATCGCTTTGTTCGCCCTAAGTTGACAGGGTATGCCCAGACGTAGGGCCCTTGCTCACTTTGCCACTGGTTTCAAGATAGCCTGGCTGATGAGGGTTATGAACCCGAAACCGGTCTCAGGATGCTTGTTTCCGGTCCAGGGAAGACATGCCTTGGCAGTTCGGGCTGGGCTGTTCCCATGAGGTGCAGGGTCACACTGATTTGCATGTGGCCATGTCTGAACAAGGGTGGTGCAGTGAGCTAAAGAATGATGATGGACTAAACCCAGATCAGTTGACTGGGGGTAAGTGTTTGATTTGCTCAAACGCTCTGTCCATCATCCCCTTTGGTATCGCTTTGTTCGCCCTAAGTTAACAGGGTATGCCCAGACGTGGGGCCCTTGCTCACTTTGCCACTGGTTTCAAGATAGCCTGGCTGATGAGGGTTATGAACCCGAAACCGGTCTCAGGATGCTTGTTTCCGGTCCAGGGAAGACATGGCTTGAAAGTTCGGGCTGGACTGTTCCCATGAGGAACAGGGTCAGACTGATTTGCACATGGCCATGTCTGAAATGTGGTAGTGGAGTGAGCTAAAGAATGATGATGGATTAAACCCAGATCAGTTGACTGGGGGTAAGTGTTTGATTTGCTCAAAGGCTCCGTCCATCATCCCCTTTAGTATCGCTTCGTTCCCCCTAAGATGGCAGGGTATGCCCAGACGTGGGTCCCTTTCTCACTTTGCCACTGGATTCAAGATAGCCTGGCTGATGAGGGCTATGAACCCGAAACCGGTCTCAGGATGCTTATTTACGGTCCAGGGAAGACATGGCTTGGCAGTTTGGGCTGGACTGTTCCCATGAGGCACAGGGTCAGATTGATTTGCATATGACCATGTCTGAACTGGGGTGGTGGCGTGAGCTAAAGAATGATGATGGATTAAACCCAGATCAGTTGACTGGGGGTAAGTGTTTGATTTGCTCAAAGGCTCCGTCCATCATCCCCTTTAATATCGCTTCGTTCCCCCTAAGATGGCAGGGTATGCCCAGACGTGGGTCCCTTGCTCATTTTGCCACTGGATTCAAGATAGCCTGGCTGATGAGGGTTATGAACCCGAATACGGTCTCAGGATGCTTGTTTCCGGTCCATAGAAGACATGGCTTGGCAGTTCGGGCTGGACTGTTCCCATGAGGTGCAGGGTCACACTGATTTGCATGTGGCCATGTCTGAACTGGGGTGGTGGAGTGAGCTAAAGAATGATGATGGATTAAACCCAGATCAGTTGACTGGGGGTGAGTGTTTGATTTGCTCAAACGCTCCGTCCATCATCCCCTTTGGTATCGCTTTGTTCGCCCTAAGTTGGCAGGGTATGCCCAGACGTGGGGCCCTTGCTCACTTTGCCACTGGTTCCAAGATAGCCTGGCTGATGAGGGTTATGAACCCAAAACCGGTCTCAGGATGCTTGTTTCCGGTCCAGGGAAGACATGGCTTGGAAGTTCAGGCTGGACTGTTCCCATGAGGCACAGGGTCAGACTGATTTGCATATGGCCATGTCTGAACTGGGGTAGTGGAGTGAGCTAAAGAATGATGATGGATTAAACCCAGATCAGTTGACTGGGGGTGAGTGTTTGATTTGCTCAAATGCTCCGTCCATCATCCCCTATGGTATCGCTTTGTTCGCCCTAAGTTGGCAGGGTATGCCCAGACGTGGGTCCCTTACTCACTTTGCCAATGGATTCAAGATAGCCTGGCTGATGAGGGTTATGAACCCAAAAACGGTCTCAGGATGCTTGTTTCCGGTCCAGGGAAGACATGGCTTGGCAGTTCGGGCTGGACTGTTCCCATGAGGTGCCCGGTCACACTGATTTGCATGTGGCCATGTCTGAACTGGGGTGGTGGAGTGAGCTAAAGAATGATGATGGATTAAACCCAGATCAGTTGACTGGGGGTTAGTGTTTGATTGCCCAAACGCTCCATCCATCATCCCCTTTGGTATCGCTTTGTTCGCCCTAAGTTGACAGGGTATGCCCAGACGTAGGGCCCTTGCTCACTTTGCCACTGGTTTCAAGATAGGCTGGCTGATGAGGGTTATGAACCCGAAACCGGACTCAGGATGCTTGTTTCCGGTCCAGGGAAGACATGCCTTGGCAGTTCGGGCTGGGCTGTTCCCATGAGGTGCAAGGTCACACTGATTTGCATGTGGCCATGTCTGAACTAGGGTGGTGGAGTGAGCTAAAGAATGATGATGGATTAAACCCAGATCAGTTTACTGGGGATGAGTGTTTGATTTGCTCAAACGCTCCGTCCATCATCCCCTTTGGTATCGCTTTGTTCGCCCTAAGTTGACAGGGTATGCCCAGACGTAGGGCCCTTGCTCACTTTGCCACTGGTTTCAAGATAGCCTGGCTGATGAGGGTTATGAACCCGAAACCGGTCTCAGGATGCTTGTTTCCGGTCCAGGGAAGACATGCCTTGGCAGTTCGGGCTGGGCTGTTCCCATGAGGTGCAGGGTCACACTGATTTGCATGTGGCCATGTCTGAACAAGGGTGGTGCAGTGAGCTAAAGAATGATGATGGACTAAACCCAGATCAGTTGACTGGGGGTAAGTGTTTGATTTGCTCAAACGCTCTGTCCATCATCCCCTTTGGTATCGCTTTGTTCGCCCTAAGTTAACAGGGTATGCCCAGACGTGGGGCCCTTGCTCACTTTGCCACTGGTTTCAAGATAGCCTGGCTGATGAGGGTTATGAACCCGAAACCGGTCTCAGGATGCTTGTTTCCGGTCCAGGGAAGACATGGCTTGAAAGTTCGGGCTGGACTGTTCCCATGAGGAACAGGGTCAGACTGATTTGCACATGGCCATGTCTGAAATGTGGTAGTGGAGTGAGCTAAAGAATGATGATGGATTAAACCCAGATCAGTTGACTGGGGGTAAGTGTTTGATTTGCTCAAAGGCTCCGTCCATCATCCCCTTTAGTATCGCTTCGTTCCCCCTAAGATGGCAGGGTATGCCCAGACGTGGGTCCCTTTCTCACTTTGCCACTGGATTCAAGATAGCCTGGCTGATGAGGGCTATGAACCCGAAACCGGTCTCAGGATGCTTATTTACGGTCCAGGGAAGACATGGCTTGGCAGTTTGGGCTGGACTGTTCCCATGAGGCACAGGGTCAGATTGATTTGCATATGACCATGTCTGAACTGGGGTGGTGGCGTGAGCTAAAGAATGATGATGGATTAAACCCAGATCAGTTGACTGGGGGTAAGTGTTTGATTTGCTCAAAGGCTCCGTCCATCATCCCCTTTAATATCGCTTCGTTCCCCCTAAGATGGCAGGGTATGCCCAGACGTGGGTCCCTTGCTCATTTTGCCACTGGATTCAAGATAGCCTGGCTGATGAGGGTTATGAACCCGAATACGGTCTCAGGATGCTTGTTTCCGGTCCATAGAAGACATGGCTTGGCAGTTCGGGCTGGACTGTTCCCATGAGGTGCAGGGTCACACTGATTTGCATGTGGCCATGTCTGAACTGGGGTGGTGGAGTGAGCTAAAGAATGATGATGGATTAAACCCAGATCAGTTGACTGGGGGTGAGTGTTTGATTTGCTCAAACGCTCCGTCCATCATCCCCTTTGGTATCGCTTTGTTCGCCCTAAGTTGGCAGGGTATGCCCAGACGTGGGGCCCTTGCTCACTTTGCCACTGGTTCCAAGATAGCCTGGCTGATGAGGGTTATGAACCCAAAACCGGTCTCAGGATGCTTGTTTCCGGTCCAGGGAAGACATGGCTTGGAAGTTCAGGCTGGACTGTTCCCATGAGGCACAGGGTCAGACTGATTTGCATATGGCCATGTCTGAACTGGGGTAGTGGAGTGAGCTAAAGAATGATGATGGATTAAACCCAGATCAGTTGACTGGGGGTGAGTGTTTGATTTGCTCAAATGCTCCGTCCATCATCCCCTATGGTATCGCTTTGTTCGCCCTAAGTTGGCAGGGTATGCCCAGACGTGGGTCCCTTACTCACTTTGCCAATGGATTCAAGATAGCCTGGCTGATGAGGGTTATGAACCCAAAAACGGTCTCAGGATGCTTGTTTCCGGTCCAGGGAAGACATGGCTTGGCAGTTCGGGCTGGACTGTTCCCATGAGGTGCCCGGTCACACTGATTTGCATGTGGCCATGTCTGAACTGGGGTGGTGGAGTGAGCTAAAGAATGATGATGGATTAAACCCAGATCAGTTGACTGGGGGTTAGTGTTTGATTGCCCAAACGCTCCATCCATCATCCCCTTTGGTATCGCTTTGTTCGCCCTAAGTTGACAGGGTATGCCCAGACGTAGGGCCCTTGCTCACTTTGCCACTGGTTTCAAGATAGGCTGGCTGATGAGGGTTATGAACCCGAAACCGGACTCAGGATGCTTGTTTCCGGTCCAGGGAAGACATGCCTTGGCAGTTCGGGCTGGGCTGTTCCCATGAGGTGCAAGGTCACACTGATTTGCATGTGGCCATGTCTGAACTAGGGTGGTGCAGTGAGCTAAAGAATGATGATGGACTAAACCCAGATCAGTTGACTGGGGGTGAGTGTTTGATTTGCTCAAACGCTCTGTCCATCATCCCCTTTGGTATCGCTTTGTTCGCCATAAGTTGACAGGGTATGCCCAGACGTGGGGCCCTTGCTCACTTTGCCACTGGTTTCAATATAGCCTGGCTGATGAGGGTTATGAACCCGAAACCGGTCTCAGGATGCTTGTTTACGGTCCAGGGAAGACATGGCTTGGCAGTTTGGGCTGGACTGTTCCCATGAGGCACAGGGTCAGATTGATTTGCATATGACCATGTCTGAACTGGGGTGGTGGCGTGAGCTAAAGAATGATGATGGATTAAACGCAGAACAGTTGACTGGGGGTGAGTGTTTGATTTGCTCAAACGCTCCATCCATCATCTCCTTTGGTATCGCTTTGTTCGCCCTAAGTTGGCAGGGTATGCCCAGACGTGGGTCCCTTGCTCATTTTGCCACTGGATTCAAGATAGCCTGGCTGATGAGGGTTATGAACCCAAATACGTTCTCAGGATGCTTGTTTCCGGTCCAGGGAAGACATGCTTGGCAGTTTGGGCTGGACTGTTCCCATGAGGCACAGGGTCAGATTGATTTGCATATGACCACGTCTGAACTGGGGTGGTGGCGTGAGCTAAAGAATGATGATGGATTAAACGCAGATCAGTTGACTGGGGGTGAGTGTTTGATTTGCTCAAACGCTCCATCCATCATCTCCTTTGGTATCGCTTTGTTCGCCCTAAGTTGGCAGGGTATGCCCAGACGTGGGTCCCTTGCTCACTTTGCCACTGGATTCAAAATAGCCTGGCTGATGAGGGTTATGAACCCGCAACCGGTCTCAGGATGCTTGCTTCCGGTCCAGGGAAGACATGGCTTGGCAGTTCGGGCTGGACTGTTCCCATGAGGCGCAGGGTCACACTGATTTGCAGCGAGCCATGTCTGAACTGGGGTGGTGGAGTGAGCTAAAGAATGATGATGGATTAAACTCAGATCAGTTGACTGGGGGTGAGTGTTTGATTTGCTCAAACGCTCCGTCCATCATCCCCTTTGGTATCGCTTTGTTCGCCCTAAGTTGGCAGGGTATGCCCAGACGTGGGGCCCTTGCTCACTTTGCCACTGGTTCCAAGATAGCCTGGCTGATGAGGGTTATGAACCCGAAACCGGTCTCAGGATGCTTGTTTCCGGTCCAGGGAAGACATGGCTTGGAAGTTCAGGCTGGACTGTTCCCATGAGGCACAGGGTCAGACTGATTTGCATATGGCCATGTCTGACCTGGGGTAGTGGAGTGAGCTAAAGAATGATGATGGATTAAACCCAGATCAGTTGACTGGGGGTGAGTGTTTGATTTGCTCAAACGCTCCATCCATCATCTCCTTTGGTATCGCTTTGTTCGCCCTAAATTGGCAGGGTATGCCCAGACGTGGGTCCCTTGCTCACTTTGCCACTGGATTCAAGATAGCCTGGCTGTTGAGGGTTATGAACCCGAAACCGGTCTCAGGATGCTTGTTTCCGGTCCAGGGAAGACATGGCTTGGCAGTTCGGGCTGGACTGTTCCCCTGAAGCACAGGGTCAGACTGATTTGCATATGGCCATCTCTTAACTGGGGTGGTCGAGAGAGCTAAAGAATGCTGATGGATTAAACCCAGATCAGTTGACTGGGGGTAAGTGTTTGATTTGCTCAAATGCTCCGTCCATCATCCCCTTTAGTATCGCTTTGTTCCCCCTAAGTTGGCAGGGTATGCCCAGACGTGGGTCCCTTTCTCACTTTGCCACTGGATTCGAGATAGCCTGGCTGATGAGGGTTATGAACCCGAAACCGGTCTCAGGATGCTTTTTTCCGGTCCAGGGAAGACATGGCTTGGCAGTTTGGGCTGGACTGTTCCCATGAGACACAGGGTCAGACTGATTTGCATATGGCCATGTCTGAACTGGGGTAGTGGAGTGAGCTAAACAATGATGATGGATTAAACCCAGATCAGTTGACTGCTGGGGTGAGTGTTTGATTTGCACAAACGCTCCATCTATCATCTCCTTTGGTATCGCTTTGTTCGCCCTAAGTTGGCAGGGTATGCCCAGACGTGGGTCCCTTGCTCACTTTGCCACTGGATTCAAGATAGCCTGGATGATGAGGGTTATGAACCCGAAACCGGTCTCAGGATGCTTGTTTCCGGTCCAGGGAAGACATGGCTTGGCAGTTTGGGCTGGACTGTTCCCATGAGGCAGAGGGTCAGCTTGATTTGCAGATGACCATGTCTGAACTGGGGTGGTGGCGTGAGCTAAAGAATGATGATGGATTAAACGCAGATCAGTTGACTGGGGGTGAGTGTTTGATGTGCTCAAACGCTCCATCCATCATCCCCTTTGGTATCGCTTTGTTCGCCCTAAATTGACAGGGTATGCCCAGACGTGGGGCCCTTGCTCACTTTGCCACTGGTTTCAAGATAGCCTGGCTGATGAGGGTTATGAACCCGAAACCGGTCTCAGGATGCTTGTTTCCGGTCCAGGGAAGACATGGCTTGGAAGTTCGGGCTGGACTGTTCCCATGATGCACAGGGTCAGACTGATTCACACATGGCCATGTCTGAACTGGGGTAGTGGAGTGAGCTAAAGAATGATGATGGATTAAACGCAGATCAGTTGCCTGGGGGTGAGTGTTTGATCTGCTCAAACGCTCCGTCCATCATCCCCTTTGGTATCGCTTTGTTCACCCTAAGTTGGCAGGGTATGCCCAGACGTGGGGCCCTTGCTCACTTTGCCACTGGTTTCAAGATAGTCTGGCTGATGAGGGTTATGAACCCGAAACCGGTCTCAGGATGCTTGTTTCCGGTCCAGGGAAGACATGGCTTGCATGTTCGGGCTGGACTGTTCCCATGAGACACAGGGTCAGACTGATTTGCATATGGCCATGTCTCAACTGGGGTGGTGGAGTGAGCTAAAGAATGATGATGGATTAAACCCAGATCAGTTGACTGGGGTAAGTGTTTGATTTGCTCAAATGCTCCATCCATCATCCCCTTTAGTATCGCTTTGTTCCCCCTAAGTTGGCAGGGTATGCCCAGACGTGGGTCCCTTTCTCACTTTGCCACTGGATTCAAGATAGCCTGGCTGTGGAGGGATATGAACCCGAAACCGGTCTCAGGATGCTTGTTTACGGTCCAGGGAAGACATGGCTTGGCAGTTTGGGCTGGACTGTTCCCATGAGGCACAGGGTCAGTTTCATTTGCATATAACCATGTCTGAACTGGGGTGGTGGCGTGGGCTAAAGAATGATGATGGATTAAACCCAGATCAGTTGACTGGGGGTGAGTGTTTGTTTTGCTCAAACGCTCCGTCCATCATCCCCTTTGGTATCGCTTTGTTCGCCCTAAGTTGGCAGGGTATGCCCAGACGTGGGGACCTTGCTCACTTTGCCACTGGTTTCAAGATAGCCTGGCTGATAAGGGTTATGAACCCGAAACCGGTCTCAGGATGCTTGTTTCCGGTCCAGGGAACACATGGCTTGGAAGTTCGGGCTGGACTGTTCCCATGAGGCACAGGGTCAGACTGATTTGCATATGGCCATGTCTGAACTAGGGTGGTGGAGTAAGCTAAAGAATGATGATGGATTAAACGCAGAACAGTTGACTGGGGGTGAGTGTTTGATTTACTCAAACGCTCCATCCATCATCTCCTTTGGTATCGCTTTGTTCGCCCTAAGTTGGCAGGGTATGCCCAGACGTGGGTCCCTTGCTCACTTTGCCACTGGATTCAAGATAGCCTGGCTGATGAGGGTTATGAACCCGAAAACGGTCTCAGGATGCTTGTTTCCGGTCCAGGGAAGACATGGCTTGGCAGTTTGGGCTGGACTGTTCCCATGAGGTGCAGGGTCACACTGATTTGCATGTGGCCATGTCTGAACTGGGGTGGTGGAGTGAGCTAAAGAATGATGATGGATTAAACCCAGATCAGTTGACTGGGGGTGAGTGTTTGATTTGCTCAAACGCTCCATCCATCATCACCTTTGGTATCGCTTTGTTCGCCCTAAGTTGACAGGGTATGCCCAGACGTGGGGCCCTTGCTCACTTTGCCACTGGTTTCAAGATAGCCTGGCTGATGAAGGTTATGAACCCGAACCAGGTCTCAGGATGCTTGTTTCCGGTCCAGGGAAGACATGGCTTGGAAGTTTGGGCTGCACTGTTCCCCTGAGGCACAGGGTCAGACTGATTTGCATATGGCCATGTCTGAACTGGGGTAGTGGAGTGAGCTAAATAATGATGATGGATTAAACCCAGATCAGTTGAATGGGGGTGAGTGTTTGATTTGCTCAAACGCTCCATCCATCATCTCCTTTGGTATCGCTTTGTTCGCCCTAAGTTGGCAGGGTATGCCCAGACGTGGGTCCCTTTCTCACTTTGCCACTGGATTCAAGATAGCCTGACTGATGAGGGTTATGAACCCGAAACCGGTCTCAGGATGCTTGTTTCCGGTCCAGGAAGACCTGGCTTGGCAGTTTGGGCTGGACTGTTCCCATGAGGCAGAGGGTCAGATTGATTTGCATATGACCATGTCTGAAGTGGGGTGGTGGCATGAGCTAAAGAATGATGATGGATTAAACCCAGATCAGTTGACTGGGGATGAGTGTTTGATTTGCTCAAACGCTCCGTCCATCATCCCCTTTGGTATCGCATTGTTCGCCCTAAGTTGGCAGGGTATGCCCAGACGTGGGGCCCTTGCTCACTTTGCCACTCGTTCCAAGATAGCCTGGCTGATGAGGGTTATGAACCCGAAACCGGTCTCAGGATGCTTGTTTCCGGTACAGGGAAGACATGGCTTGGCAGTTTATGCCAGACTGTTCCCTTGAGGCACAGGGTCAGTTTGATTTGCATATGACCATGTCTGAACTGGGGTGGTGGCGTGGGCTAAAGAATGATGATGGATTAAACCCAGATCAGTTGACTGGGGACGAGTGTTTGATTTGCTCAAATGCTCCGTCCATCATCCCCTTTGGTATCGATTTGTTCGCCCTAAGTTGGCAGGGTATGCCCAGATGTGGGGCCCTTGCTCACTTTGCCACATGTTTCAAGATAGCCTGGCTGATGAGGGTTATGAACCCGAAACCGGTCTCAGGATGCTTGTTTCCGGTCCAGGGAAGGCATGGCTTGGAAGTTCGGGCTGCACTGTTCCCATGAGGCACAGGGTCAGACTGAGTCGTTTATGGCCATGTCTGAACTGGGGTAGTGGAGTGAGCTAAAGAATGATGATGGATTAAACCCAGATCAGTTGACTGGGGGTGAGTGTTTGATTTGCTCAAACGCTCCATCCATCATCTCCTTTGGTATCGCTTTGTTCGCCCTAAGTTGGCAGGGTATGCCCAGACGTGGGTCCCTTGCTCACTTTGCCACTGGATTCAAGATAGCCTGGCTGATGAGGGTTCTGAACCCGAAACCGGTCTCAGGATGCTTGTTTCCGGTCCAGGGAAGAAATGGCTTGGCAGTTTGGGCTGGACTGTTCCCATGAGGCACAGGGTCAGATTGATTTGCATATGACCATGTCTGAAGTGGGGTGGTGGCCTGAGCTAAAGAATGATGATGGATTAAACCCAGATCAGTTTACTGGGGATGAGTGTTTGATTTGCTCAAACGCTCCGTCCATCATCCCCTTTGGTATCGCTTTGTTCGCCCTAAGTTGACAGGGTATGCCCAGACGTAGGGCCTTTGCTCACTTTGCCACTGGTTTCAAGATAGCCTGGCTGATGAGGGTTATGAACCCGAAACCGGTCTCAGGATGCTTGTTTCCGGTCCAGGGAAGATATGCCTTGGCAGTTCGGGCTGGGCTGTTCCCATGAGGTGCAGGGTCACACTGATTTGCATGTGGCCATGTCTGAACAAGGGTGGTGCAGTGAGCTAAAGAATGATGATGGACTAAACCCAGATCAGTTGACTGGGGGTAAGTGTTTGATTTGCTCAAACGCTCTGTCCATCATCCCCTTTGGTATCGCTTTGTTCGCCCTAAGTTAACAGGGTATGCCCAGACGTGGGGCCCTTGCTCACTTTGCCACTGGTTTCAAGATAGCCTGGCTGATGAGGGTTATGAACCCGAAACCGGTCTCAGGATGCTTGTTTCTGGTCCAGGGAAGACATGGCTTGAAAGTTCGGGCTGGACTGTTCCCATGAGGAACAGGGTCAGACTGATTTGCACATGGCCATGTCTGAAATGGGGTAGTGGAGTGAGCTAAAGAATGATGATGGATTAAACCCAGATCAGTTGACTGGGGGTAAGTGTTTGATTTGCTCAAAGGCTCCGTCCATCATCCCCTTTAGTATCGCTTCGTTCCCCCTAAGATGGCAGGATATGCCCAGACGTGGGTCCCTTTCTCACTTTGCCACTGGATTCAAGATAGCCTGGCTGATGAGGGTTATGAACCCGAAACCGGTCTCAGGATGCTTATTTACGGTCCAGGGAAGACATGGCTTGGCAGTTTGGGCCGGACTGTTCCCATGAGGCACAGGGTCAGATTGATTTGCATATGACCATGTCTGAACTGGGGTGGTGGCGTGAGCTAAAGAATGATGATGGATTAAACCCAGATCAGTTGACTGGGGGTAAGTGTTTGATTTGCTCAAAGGCTCCGTCCATCATCCCCTTTAGTATCGCTTCGTTCCCCCTAAGATGGCAGGGTATGCCCAGACGTGGGTCCCTTGCTCATTTTGCCACTGGATTCAAGATAGCCTGGCTGATGAGGGTTATGAACCCGAATACGGTCTCAGGATGCTTGTTTCCGGTCCATAGAAGACATGGCTTGGCAGTTCGGGCTGGACTGTTCCCATGAGGTGCAGGGTCACACTGATTTGCATGTGGCCATGTCTGAACTGGGGTGGTGGAGTGAGCTAAAGAATGATGATGGATTAAACCCAGATCAGTTGACTGGGGGTGAGTGTTTGATTTGCTCAAACGCTCCGTCCATCATCCCCTTTGGTATCGCTTTGTTCGCCCTAAGTTGGCAGGGTATGCCCAGACGTGGGGCCCTTGCTCACTTTGCCACTGGTTCCAAGATAGCCTGGCTGATGAGGGTTATGAACCCAAAACCGGTCTCAGGATGCTTGTTTCCAGTCCAGGGAAGACATGGCTTGGAAGTTCAGGCTGGACTGTTCCCATGAGGCACAGGGTCAGACTGATTTGCATATGGCCATGTCTGAACTGGGGTAGTGGAGTGAGCTAAAGAATGATGATGGATTAAACCCAGATCAGTTGACTGGGGGTGAGTGTTTGATTTGCTCAAATGCTCCGTCCATCATCCCCTTTGGTATCGCTTTGTTTGCCCTAAGTTGGCAGAGTATGCCCAGACGTGGGTCCCTTGCTCACTTTGCCACTGGATTCAAGATAGCCTGGCTGATGAGGGTTATGAACCCGAAACCGGTCTCAGAATGCTTGTTTCCGGTCCAGGGAAGACATGGCTTGGATGTTCGGGCTGGACTGTTCCCATGAGACACAGGGTCAGACTGATTTGCATATGGCCATGTCTGAACTGGGGTAGTGGAGTGAGCTAAAGAATGATGATGGATTAAACCCAGATCAGTTGACTGGGGGTGAGTGTTTGATTTGCTCAAACGCTCCATCCATCATCTTCTATGGTATCGCTTTGTTCGCCCTAAGTTGGCAGGGTATGCCCAGACGTGGGTCCCTTACTCACTTTGCCAATGGATTCAAGATAGCCTGGCTGATGAGGGTTATGAACCCAAAAACGGTCTCAGGATGCTTGTTTCCGGTCCAGGGAAGACATGGCTTGGCAGTTCGGGCTGGACTGTTCCCATGAGGTGCCCGGTCACACTGATTTGCATGTGGCCATGTCTGAACTGGGGTGGTGGAGTGAGCTAAAGAATGATGATGGATTAAACCCAGATCAGTTGACTGGGGGTTAGTGTTTGATTGCCCAAACGCTCCATCCATCATCCCCTTTGGTATCGCTTTGTTCGCCCTAAGTTGACAGGGTATGCCCAGACGTAGGGCCCTTGCTCACTTTGCCACTGGTTTCAAGATAGGCTGGCTGATGAGGGTTATGAACCCGAAACCGGACTCAGGATGCTTGTTTCCGGTCCAGGGAAGACATGCCTTGGCAGTTCGGGCTGGGCTGTTCCCATGAGGTGCAAGGTCACACTGATTTGCATGTTGCCATGTCTGAACTAGGGTGGTGCAGTGAGCTAAAGAATGATGATGGACTAAACCCAGATCAGTTGACTGGGGGTGAGTGTTTGATTTGCTCAAACGCTCTGTCCATCATCCCCTTTGGTATCGCTTTGTTCGCCATAAGTTGACAGGGTATGCCCAGACGTGGGGCTCTTGCTCACTTTGCCACTGGTTTCAATATAGCCTGGCTGATGAGGGTTATGAACCCGAAACCGGTCTCAGGATGCTTGTTTACGGTCCAGGGAAGACATGGCTTGGCAGTTTGGGCTGGACTGTTCCCATGAGGCACAGGGTCAGATTGATTTGCATATGACCATGTCTGAACTGGGGTGGTGGCGTGAGCTAAAGAATGATGATGGATTAAACGCAGAACAGTTGACTGGGGGTGAGTGTTTGATTTGCTCAAACGCTCCATCCATCATCTCCTTTGGTATCGCTTTGTTCGCCCTAAGTTGGCAGGGTATGCCCAGACGTGGGTCCCTTGCTCATTTTGCCACTGGATTCAAGATAGCCTGGCTGATGAGGGTTATGAACCCAAATACGTTCTCAGGATGCTTGTTTCCGGTCCAGGGAAGACATGGCTTGGCAGTTTGGGCTGGACTGTTCCCATGAGGCACAGGGTCAGATTGATTTGCATATGACCACGTCTGAACTGGGGTGGTGGCGTGAGCTAAAGAATGATGATGGATTAAACGCAGATCAGTTGACTGGGGGTGAGTGTTTGATTTGCTCAAACGCTCCATCCATCATCTCCTTTGGTATCGCTTTGTTCACCCTAAGTTGGCATGGTATGCCCAGACGTGGGTCCCTTGCTCACTTTGCCACTGGATTCAAAATAGCCTGGCTGATGAGGGTTATGAACCCGCAACCGGTCTCAGGATGCTTGCTTCCGGTCCAGGGAAGACATGGCTTGGTAGTTCGGGCTGGACTGTTCCCATGAGGCGCAGGGTCACACTGATTTGCAGCGAGCCATGTCTGAACTGGGGTGGTGGAGTGAGCTAAAGAATGATGATGGATTAAACTCAGATCAGTTGACTGGGGGTGAGTGTTTGATTTGCTCAAACGCTCCGTCCATCATCCCCTTTGGTATCGCTTTGTTCGCCCTAAGTTGGCAGGGTATGCCCAGACGTGGGTCCCTTGCTCACTTTGCCACTGGATTCAAGATAGCCTGGCTGTTGAGGGTTATAAACCCGAAACCGGTCTCAGGATGCTTGTTTCCGGTCCAGGGAAGACATGGCTTGGCAGTTCGGGCTGGACTGTTCCCCTGAAGCACAGGGTCAGACTGATTTGCATATGGCCATCTCTTAACTGGGGTGGTGGAGAGAGCTAAAGAATGCTGATGGATTAAACCCAGATCAGTTGACTGGGGGTAAGTGTTTGATTTGCTCAAATCCTCCGTCCATCATCCCCTTTAGTATCGCTTTGTTCCCCCTAAGTTGGCAGGGTATGCCCAGACGTGGGTCCCTTTCTCACTTTGCCACTGGATTCGAGATAGCCTGGCTGATGAGGGTTATGAACCCGAAACCGGTCTCAGGATGCTTTTTTCCGGTCCAGGGAAGACATGGCTTGGCAGTTTGGGCTGGACTGTTCCCATGAGACACAGGGTCAGACTGATTTGCATATGGCCATGTCTGAACTGGGGTAGTGGAGTGAGCTAAACAATGATGATGGATTAAACCCAGATCAGTTGACTGGGGGTGAGTGTTTGATTTGCACAAACGCTCCATCTATCATCTCCTTTGGTATCGCTTTGTTCGCCCTAAGTTGGCAGGGTATGCCCAGATGTGGGTCCCTTGCTCACTTTGCCACTGGATTCAAGATAGCCTGGATGATGAGGGTTATGAACCCGAAACCGGTCTCAGGATGCTTGTTTCCGGTCCAGGGAAGACATGGCTTGGCAGTTTGGGCTGGACTGTTCCCATGAGGCAGAGGGTCAGCTTGATTTGCAGATGACCATGTCTGAACTGGGGTGGTGGCGTGAGCTAAAGAATGATGATGGATTAAACGCAGATCAGTTGACTGGGGGTGAGTGTTTGATGTGCTCAAACGCTCCATCCATCATCTCCTTTGGTATCGCTTTGTTCGCCCTAAGTTGGCAGGGTATGCCCAGACGTGGGTCCCTTGCTCACTTTGCCACTGGATTCCCGATAGCCTGGCTGATGAGGGTTATGAACCCCAAACCGGTCTCAGGATGCTTGCTTCCGGTCCAGGGAAGACATGGCTTGGCAGTTCGGGCTGGACTGTTCCCATGAGGCGCAGGGTCACACTGATTTGCATGTGGCCATGTCTGAACTGGGGTGGTGGAGTGAGCTAAAGAATGATGATGGATTAAACCCAGATCAGTTGACTGGGGGTGAGTGTTTGATTTGCACAAACGCTCCATCTATCATCTCCTTTGGTATCGCTTTGTTCGCCCTAAGTTGGCAGGGTATGCCCAGACGTGGGTCCCTTGCTCACTTTGCCACTGGATTCAAGATAGCCTGGATGATGAGGGTTATGAACCCCAAACCGGTCTCAGGATGCTTGCTTCCGGTCCAGGGAAGACATGGCTTGGCAGTTCGGGCTGGACTGTTCCCATGAGGCGCAGGGTCACACTGATTTGCATGTGGCCATGTCTGAACTGGGGTGGTGGAGTGAGCTAAACAATGATGATGGATTAAACCCAGATCAGTTGACTGGGGGTGAGTGTTTGATTTGCACAAACGCTCCATCTATCATCTCCTTTGGTATTGCTTTGTTCGCCCTAAGTTGGCAGGGTATGCCCAGACGTGGGTCCCTTGCTCACTTTGCCACTGGATTCAAGATAGCCTGGATGATGAGGGTTATGAACCCGAAACTGGTCTCAGGATGCTTGTTTCCGGTCCAGGGAAGACATGGCTTGGCAGTTTGGGCTGGACTGTTCCCATGAGGCAGAGGGTCAGATTGATTTGCAGATTACCATGTCTGAACTGGGGTGGTGGCGTGAGCTAAAGAATGATGATGGATTAAACGCAGATCAGTTGACTGGGGGTGAGTGTTTGATGTGCTCAAACGCTCCATCCATCATCTCCTTTGGTATCGCTTTGTTCGCCCTAAGTTGGCAGGGTATGCCCAGACGTGGGTCCCTTGCTCACTTTGCCACTGGATTCAAGATAGCCTGGCTGATGAGGGTTATGAACCCCAAACCGGTCTCAGGATGCTTGCTTCCGGTCCAGGGAAGACATGGCTTGGCAGTTCGGGCTGGACTGTTCCCATGAGGCGCAGGGTCACACTGATTTGCATGTGGCCATGTCTGAACTGGGGTGGTGGAGTGAGCTAAAGAATGATGATGGATTAAACCCAGATCAGTTGCCTGGGGGTGAGTGTTTGATTTGCTCAAACGCTCCGTCCATCATCCTCTTTGGTATCGCTTTGTTCGCCCTAAGTTGGCAGGGTATGCCCAGACGTGGGGCCCTTGCTCACTTTGCCACTGGTTTCAAGATCGCCTGGCTGATGAGGGCTATAACCCCAAAACCGGTCTCAGGATGCTTGTTTCCGGTCCAGGGAAGACATGGCTTGGAAGTTCAGGCTGGACTGTTCCCATGAGGCACAGGGTCAGACTGATTTGCATATGGCCATGTCTGACCTGGGGTAGTGGAGTGAGCTAAAGAGTGATGATGGATTAAACCCAGATCAGTTGACTGGGGGTGAGTGTTTGATTTGCTCAAACGCTCCATCCATCATCTCCTTTGGTATCGCTTTGTTCGCCCTAAATTGGCAGGGTATGCCCAGACGTGGGTCCCTTGCTCACTTTGCCACTGGATTCAAGATAGCCTGGCTGATGAGGGTTATGAACCCGAAACCAGTCTCAGGATGCTTGTTTCCAGTCCAGGGAAGACATGGCTTGGCAGTTTGGGCTGGACTGTTCCCATGAGGCAGAGGGTCAGATTGATTTGCATATGACCATGTCTGAACTGGGGTGGTGGCGTGAGCTAAAGAATGATGATGGATTAAACGCAGATCAGTTGACTGGGGGTGAGTGTTTGATGTGCTCAAACGCTCCATCCATCATCTCCTTTGGTACCGCTTTGTTCGCCCTAAGTTGGCAGGGTATGCCCAGACGTGTGTCCCTTGCTCACTTTGCCACTGGATTCAAGATAGCCTGGCTGATGAGGGTTATGAACCCGAAACCGGTCTCAGGATGCTTGCTTCCGGTCCAGGGAAGACATGGCTTGGCAGTTCAGGCTGGACTGTTCCCATGAGGCGCAGGGTCACACTGATTTGCATGTTGCCATGTCTGAACTGGGGTGGTGGAGTGAGCTAAAGAATGATGATGGATTAAACCCAGATCAGTTGCCTGGGGGTGAGTGTTTGATTTGCTCAAACGCTCCGTCCATCATCCTCTTTGGTATCGCTTTGTTCGCCCTAAGTTGGCAGGGTATGTCCAGACGTGGGGCCCTTGCTCACTTTGCCACTGGTTTCCAGATAGCATGGCTGATGAGGGTTATGAACCCAAAACCGGTCTCAGGATGCTTGTTTCCGGTCCAGGGAAGACATGGCTTGGATGTTCGGGCTGGACTGTTCCCATGAGACACAGGGTCAGACTGATTTGCATATGGCCATGTCTGAACTGGGGTAGTGGAGTGAGCTAAACAATGATGATGGATTAAACCCAGATCAGTTGACTGGGGGTGAGTGTTTGATTTGCTCAAACGCTCCATCCATCATCTCCTTTGGTATCGCTTTGTTCGCCCTAAGTTGGCAGGGTATGCCCAGACGTGGGTCCCTTGCTCACTTTGCCACTGGATTCAAGATAGCCTGGCTGATGAGGGTTATGAACCCGAAACCGGTCTCAGGATGCTTGTTTCCGGTCCAGGAAAGACATGGTTTGGCAGTTTGGGCTGGACCATTCCCATGAGGCACACGGTCAGATTGATTTGCATATGACCATGTCTGAACTGGGGTGGTGGCGTGAGCTAAAGAATGATGATGGATTAAACGCAGATCATTTGACTGGGGGTGAGTGTTTGATGTGCTCAAACGCTCCATCCATCATCTCCTTTGGTATCGCTTTGTTCGCCCTAAGTTGGCAGGGTATGCCCAGACGTGGGTCCCTTGCTCACTTTGCCACTGGATTCAAGATAGCCTGGCTGATGAGGGTTATGAACCCGAAACCGGTCTCAGGATGCTTGCTTCCTGTCCAGGGAAGACATGGCTTGGCAGTTCGGGTTGGACTATTCCCATGAGGCGCAGGGTCACACTGATTTGCATGTGGCCATATCTGAACTGGGGTGGTGGAGTGAGCTAAAGAATGATGATGGATTAAACCCAGATCAGTTGACTGGGGGTGAGTGTTTGATTTGCTCAAACGCTCCATCCATCATCTCCTTTGGTATCGCTTTGTTCGCCCTAAGTTGGCAGGGTATGCCCAGACGTGGGTCCCTTGCTCACTTTGCCACTGGATTCAAGATAGCCTGGCTGATGAGGGTTCTGAACCCGAAACCGGTCTCAGGATGCTTGTTTCCGGTCCAGGGAAGAAATGGCTTGGCAGTTTGGGCTGGACTGTTCCCATGAGGCACAGGGTCAGATTGATTTGCATATGACCATGTCTGAAGTGGGGTGGTGGCGTGAGCTAAAGAATGATGATGGATTAAACCCAGATCAGTTTACTGGGGATGAGTGTTTGATTTGCTCAAACGCTCCGTCCATCATCCCCTTTGGTATCGCTTTGTTCGCCCTAAGTTGACAGGGTATGCCCAGACGTAGGGCCCTTGCTCACTTTGCCACTGGTTTCAAGATAGCCTGGCTGATGAGGGTTATGAACCCGAAACCGGTCTCAGGATGCTTGTTTCCGGTCCAGGGAAGATATGCCTTGGCAGTTCGGGCTGGGCTGTTCCCATGAGGTGCAGGGTCACACTGATTTGCATGTGGCCATGTCTGAACAAGGGTGGTGCAGTGAGCTAAAGAATGATGATGGACTAAACCCAGATCAGTTGACTGGGGGTAAGTGTTTGATTTGCTCAAACGCTCTGTCCATCATCCCCTTTGGTATCGCTTTGTTCGCCCTAAGTTAACAGGGTATGCCCAGACGTGGGGCCCTTGCTCACTTTGCCACTGGTTTCAAGATAGCCTGGCTGATGAGGGTTATGAACCCGAAACCGGTCTCAAGATGCTTGTTTCTGGTCCAGGGAAGACATGGCTTGAAAGTTCGGGCTGGACTGTTCCCATGAGGAACAGGGTCAGACTGATTTGCACATGGCCATGTCTGAAATGGGGTAGTGGAGTGAGCTAAAGAATGATGATGGATTAAACCCAGATCAGTTGACTGGGGGTAAGTGTTTGATTTGCTCAAAGGCTCCGTCCATCATCCCCTTTAGTATCGCTTCGTTCCCCCTAAGATGGCAGGATATGCCCAGACGTGGGTCCCTTTCTCACTTTGCCACTGGATTCAAGATAGCCTGGCTGATGAGGGTTATGAACCCGAAACCGGTCTCAGGATGCTTATTTACGGTCCAGGGAAGACATGGCTTGGCAGTTTGGGCCGGACTGTTCCCATGAGGCAAGGGGTCAGATTGATTTGCATATGACCATGTCTGAACTGGGGTGGTGGCGTGAGCTAAAGAATGATGATGGATTAAACCCAGATCAGTTGACTGGGGGTAAGTGTTTGATTTGCTCAAAGGCTCCGTCCATCATCCCCTTTAGTATCGCTTCGTTCCCCCTAAGATGGCAGGGTATGCCCAGACGTGGGTCCCTTGCTCATTTTGCCACTGGATTCAAGATAGCCTGGCTGATGAGGGTTATGAACCCGAATACGGTCTCAGGATGCTTGTTTCCGGTCCATAGAAGACATGGCTTGGCAGTTCGGGCTGGACTGTTCCCATGAGGTGCAGGGTCACACTGATTTGCATGTGGCCATGTCTGAACTGGGGTGGTGGAGTGAGCTAAAGAATGATGATGGATTAAACCCAGATCAGTTGACTGGGGGTGAGTGTTTGATTTGCTCAAACGCTCCGTCCATCATCCCCTTTGGTATCGCTTTGTTCGCCCTAAGTTGGCAGGGTATGCCCAGACGTGGGGCCCTTGCTCACTTTGCCACTGGTTCCAAGATAGCCTGGCTGATGAGGGTTATGAACCCAAAACCGGTCTCAGGATGCTTGTTTCCAGTCCAGGGAAGACATGGCTTGGAAGTTCAGGCTGGACTGTTCCCATGAGGCACAGGGTCAGACTGATTTGCATATGGCCATGTCTGAACTGGGGTAGTGGAGTGAGCTAAAGAATGATGATGGATTAAACCCAGATCAGTTGACTGGGGGTGAGTGTTTGATTTGCTCAAATGCTCCGTCCATCATCCCCTTTGGTATCGCTTTGTTTGCCCTAAGTTGGCAGGGTATGCCCAGACGTGGGTCCCTTGCTCACTTTGCCACTGGATTCAAGATAGCCTGGCTGATGAGGGTTATGAACCCGAAACCGGTCTCAGAATGCTTGTTTCCGGTCCAGGGAAGACATGGCTTGGATGTTCGGGCTGGACTGTTCCCATGAGACACAGGGTCAGACTGATTTGCATATGGCCATGTCTGAACTGGGGTAGTGGAGTGAGCTAAAGAATGATGATGGATTAAACCCAGATCAGTTGACTGGGGGTGAGTGTTTGATTTGCTCAAACGCTCCATCCATCATCTTCTATGGTATCGCTTTGTTCGCCCTAAGTTGGCAGGGTATGCCCAGACGTGGGTCCCTTACTCACTTTGCCAATGGATTCAAGATAGCCTGGCTGATGAGGGTTATGAACCCAAAAACGGTCTCAGGATGCTTGTTTCCGGTCCAGGGAAGACATGGCTTGGCAGTTCGGGCTGGACTGTTCCCATGAGGTGCCCGGTCACACTGATTTGCATGTGGCCATGTCTGAACTGGGGTGGTGGAGTGAGCTAAAGAATGATGATGGATTAAACCCAGATCAGTTGACTGGGGGTTAGTGTTTGATTGCCCAAACGCTCCATCCATCATCCCCTTTGGTATCGCTTTGTTCGCCCTAAATTGACAGGGTATGCCCAGACGTAGGGCCCTTGCTCACTTTGCCACTGGTTTCAAGATAGCCTGGCTGATGAGGGTTATGAACCCGAAACCGGTCTCAGGATGCTTGTTTCCGGTCCAGGGAAGATATGCCTTGGCAGTTCGGGCTGGGCTGTTCCCATGAGGTGCAGGGTCACACTGATTTGCATGTGGCCATGTCTGAACAAGGGTGGTGCAGTGAGCTAAAGAATGATGATGGACTAAACCCAGATCAGTTGACTGGGGGTAAGTGTTTGATTTGCTCAAACGCTCTGTCCATCATCCCCTTTGGTATCGCTTTGTTCGCCCTAAGTTAACAGGGTATGCCCAGACGTGGGGCCCTTGCTCACTTTGCCACTGGTTTCAAGATAGCCTGGCTGATGAGGGTTATGAACCCGAAACCGGTCTCAGGATGCTTGTTTCTGGTCCAGGGAAGACATGGCTTGAAAGTTCGGGCTGGACTGTTCCCATGAGGAACAGGTTCAGACTGATTTGCACATGGCCATGTCTGAAATGGGGTAGTGGAGTGAGCTAAAGAATGATGATGGATTAAACCCAGATCAGTTGACTGGGGGTAAGTGTTTGATTTGCTCAAAGGCTCCGTCCATCATCCCCTTTAGTATCGCTTCGTTCCCCCTAAGATGGCAGGATATGCCCAGACGTGGGTCCCTTTCTCACTTTGCCACTGGATTCAAGATAGCCTGGCTGATGAGGGTTATGAACCCGAAACCGGTCTCAGGATGCTTATTTACGGTCCAGGGAAGACATGGCTTGGCAGTTTGGGCCGGACTGTTCCCATGAGGCAAGGGGTCAGATTGATTTGCATATGACCATGTCTGAACTGGGGTGGTGGCGTGAGCTAAAGAATGATGATGGATTAAACCCAGATCAGTTGACTGGGGGTAAGTGTTTGATTTGCTCAAAGGCTCCGTCCATCATCCCCTTTAGTATCGCTTCGTTCCCCCTAAGATGGCAGGGTATGCCCAGACGTGGGTCCCTTGCTCATTTTGCCACTGGATTCAAGATAGCCTGGCTGATGAGGGTTATGAACCCGAATACGGTCTCAGGATGCTTGTTTCCGGTCCATAGAAGACATGGCTTGGCAGTTCGGGCTGGACTGTTCCCATGAGGTGCAGGGTCACACTGATTTGCATGTGGCCATGTCTGAACTGGGGTGGTGGAGTGAGCTAAAGAATGATGATGGATTAAACCCAGATCAGTTGACTGGGGGTGAGTGTTTGATTTGCTCAAACGCTCCGTCCATCATCCCCTTTGGTATCGCTTTGTTCGCCCTAAGTTGGCAGGGTATGCCCAGACGTGGGGCCCTTGCTCACTTTGCCACTGGTTCCAAGATAGCCTGGCTGATGAGGGTTATGAACCCAAAACCGGTCTCAGGATGCTTGTTTCCAGTCCAGGGAAGACATGGCTTGGAAGTTCAGGCTGGACTGTTCCCATGAGGCACAGGGTCAGACTGATTTGCATATGGCCATGTCTGAACTGGGGTAGTGGAGTGAGCTAAAGAATGATGATGGATTAAACCCAGATCAGTTGACTGGGGGTGAGTGTTTGATTTGCTCAAATGCTCCGTCCATCATCCCCTTTGGTATCGCTTTGTTTGCCCTAAGTTGGCAGGGTATGCCCAGACGTGGGTCCCTTGCTCACTTTGCCACTGGATTCAAGATAGCCTGGCTGATGAGGGTTATGAACCCGAAACCGGTCTCAGAATGCTTGTTTCCGGTCCAGGGAAGACATGGCTTGGATGTTCGGGCTGGACTGTTCCCATGAGACACAGGGTCAGACTGATTTGCATATGGCCATGTCTGAACTGGGGTAGTGGAGTGAGCTAAAGAATGATGATGGATTAAACCCAGATCAGTTGACTGGGGGTGAGTGTTTGATTTGCTCAAACGCTCCATCCATCATCTTCTATGGTATCGCTTTGTTCGCCCTAAGTTGGCAGGGTATGCCCAGACGTGGGTCCCTTACTCACTTTGCCAATGGATTCAAGATAGCCTGGCTGATGAGGGTTATGAACCCAAAAACGGTCTCAGGATGCTTGTTTCCGGTCCAGGGAAGACATGGCTTGGCAGTTCGGGCTGGACTGTTCCCATGAGGTGCCCGGTCACACTGATTTGCATGTGGCCATGTCTGAACTGGGGTGGTGGAGTGAGCTAAAGAATGATGATGGATTAAACCCAGATCAGTTGACTGGGGGTTAGTGTTTGATTGCCCAAACGCTCCATCCATCATCCCCTTTGGTATCGCTTTGTTCGCCCTAAGTTGACAGGGTATGCCCAGACGTAGGGCCCTTGCTCACTTTGCCACTGGTTTCAAGATAGGCTGGCTGATGAGGGTTATGAACCCGAAACCGGACTCAGGATGCTTGTTTCCGGTCCAGGGAAGACATGCCTTGGCAGTTCGGGCTGGGCTGTTCCCATGAGGTGCAAGGTCACACTGATTTGCATGTTGCCATGTCTGAACTAGGGTGGTGCAGTGAGCTAAAGAATGATGATGGACTAAACCCAGATCAGTTGACTGGGGGTGAGTGTTTGATTTGCTCAAACGCTCTGTCCATCATCCCCTTTGGTATCGCTTTGTTCGCCATAAGTTGACAGGGTATGCCCAGACGTGGGGCTCTTGCTCACTTTGCCACTGGTTTCAATATAGCCTGGCTGATGAGGGTTATGAACCCGAAACCGGTCTCAGGATGCTTGTTTACGGTCCAGGGAAGACATGGCTTGGCAGTTTGGGCTGGACTGTTCCCATGAGGCACAGGGTCAGATTGATTTGCATATGACCATGTCTGAACTGGGGTGGTGGCGTGAGCTAAAGAATGATGATGGATTAAACGCAGAACAGTTGACTGGGGGTGAGTGTTTGATTTGCTCAAACGCTCCATCCATCATCTCCTTTGGTATCGCTTTGTTCGCCCTAAGTTGGCAGGGTATGCCCAGACGTGGGTCCCTTGCTCATTTTGCCACTGGATTCAAGATAGCCTGGCTGATGAGGGTTATGAACCCAAATACGTTCTCAGGATGCTTGTTTCCGGTCCAGGGAAGACATGGCTTGGCAGTTTGGGCTGGACTGTTCCCATGAGGCACAGGGTCAGATTGATTTGCATATGACCACGTCTGAACTGGGGTGGTGGCATGAGCTAAAGAATGATGATGGATTAAACGCAGATCAGTTGACTGGGGGTGAGTGTTTGATTTGCTCAAACGCTCCATCCATCATCTCCTTTGGTATCGCTTTGTTCGCCCTAAGTTGGCATGGTATGCCCAGACGTGGGTCCCTTGCTCACTTTGCCACTGGATTCAAAATAGCCTGGCTGATGAGGGTTATGAACCCGCAACCGGTCTCAGGATGCTTGCTTCCGGTCCAGGGAAGACATGGCTTGGCAGTTCGGGCTGGACTGTTCCCATGAGGCGCAGGGTCACACTGATTTGCAGCGAGCCATGTCTGAACTGGGGTGGTGGAGTGAGCTAAAGAATGATGATGGATTAAACCCAGATCAGTTGACTGGGGGTGAGTGTTTGATTTGCTCAAACGCTCCGTCCATCATCTCCTTTGGTATCGCTTTGTTCGCCCTAACTTGGCATGGTATGCCCAGACGTGGGTCCCTTGCTCACTTTGCCACTGGATTCAAGATAGCCTGGCTGTTGAGGGTTATGAACCCGAAACCGGTCTCAGGATGCTTGTTTCCGGTCCAGGGAAGACATGGCTTGGCAGTTCGGGCTGGACTGTTCCCCTGAAGCACAGGGTCAGACTGATTTGCATATGGCCATCTCTTAACTGGGGTGGTGGAGAGAGCTAAAGAATGCTGATGGATTAAACCCAGATCAGTTGACTGGGGGTAAGTGTTTGATTTGCTCAAATGCTCCGTCCATCATCCCCTTTAGTATCGCTTTGTTCCCCCTAAGTTGGCAGGGTATGCCCAGACGTGGGTCCCTTTCTCACTTTGCCACTGGATTCGAGATAGCCTGGCTGATGAGGGTTATGAACCCGAAACCGGTCTCAGGATGCTTTTTTCCGGTCCAGGGAAGACATGGCTTGGCAGTTTGGGCTGGACTGTTCCCATGAGACACAGGGTCAGACTGATTTGCATATGGCCATGTCTGAACTGGGGTAGTGGAGTGAGCTAAACAATGATGATGGATTAAACCCAGATCAGTTGACTGGGGGTGAGTGTTTGATTTGCACAAACGCTCCATCTATCATCTCCTTTGGTATCGCTTTGTTCGCCCTAAGTTGGCAGGGTATGCCCAGACGTGGGTCCCTTGCTCACTTTGCCACTGGATTCAAGATAGCCTGGATGATGAGGGTTATGAACCCGAAACCGGTCTCAGGATGCTTGTTTCCGGTCCAGGGAAGACATGGCTTGGCAGTTTGGGCTGGACTGTTCCCATGAGGCAGAGGGTCAGCTTGATTTGCAGATGACCATGTCTGAACTGGGGTGGTGGCGTGAGCTAAAGAATGATGATGGATTAAACGCAGATCAGTTGACTGGGGGTGAGTGTTTGATGTGCTCAAACGCTCCATCCATCATCTCCTTTGGTATCGCTTTGTTCGCCCTAAGTTGGCAGGGTATGCCCAGACGTGGGTCCCTTGCTCACTTTGCCACTGGATTCAAGATAGCCTGGCTGATGAGGGTTATGAACCCCAAACCGGTCTCAGGATGCTTGCTTCCGGCCCAGGGAAGACATGGCTTGGCAGTTCGGGCTGGACTGTTCCCATGAGGCGCAGGGTCACACTGATTTGCATGTGGCCATGTCTGAACTGGGGTGGTGGAGTGAGCTAAAGAATGATGATGGATTAAACCCAGATCAGTTGACTGGGGGTGAGTGTTTGATTTGCACAAACGCTCCATCTATCATCTCCTTTGGTATCGCTTTGTTCGCCCTAAGTTGGCAGGGTATGCCCAGACGTGGGTCCCTTGCTCACTTTGCCACTGGATTCAAGATAGCCTGGATGATGAGGGTTATGAACCCCAAACCGGTCTCAGGATGCTTGCTTCCGGTCCAGGGAAGACATGGCTTGGCAGTTCGGGCTGGACTGTTCCCATGAGGCGCAGGGTCACACTGATTTGCATGTGGCCATGTCTGAACTGGGGTGGTGGAGTGAGCTAAACAATGATGATGGATTAAACCCAGATCAGTTGACTGGGGGTGAGTGTTTGATTTGCACAAACGCTCCATCTATCATCTCCTTTGGTATTGCTTTGTTCGCCCTAAGTTGGCAGGGTATGCCCAGACGTGGGTCCCTTGCTCACTTTGCCACTGGATTCAAGATAGCCTGGATGATGAGGGTTATGAACCCGAAACTGGTCTCAGGATGCTTGTTTCCGGTCCAGGGAAGACATGGCTTGGCAGTTTGGGCTGGACTGTTCCCATGAGGCAGAGGGTCAGATTGATTTGCAGATGACCATGTCTGAACTGGGGTGGTGGCGTGAGCTAAAGAATGATGATGGATTAAACGCAGATCAGTTGACTGGGGGTGAGTGTTTGATGTGCTCAAACGCTCCATCCATCATCTCCTTTGGTATCGCTTTGTTCGCCCTAAGTTGGCAGGGTATGCCCAGACGTGGGTCCCTTGCTCACTTTGCCACTGGATTCAAGATAGCCTGGCTGATGAGGGTTATGAACCCCAAACCGGTCTCAGGATGCTTGCTTCCGGTCCAGGGAAGACATGGCTTGGCAGTTCGGGCTGGACTGTTCCCATGAGGCGCAGGGTCACACTGATTTGCATGTGGCCATGTCTGAACTGGGGTGGTGGAGTGAGCTAAAGAATGATGATGGATTAAACCCAGATCAGTTGCCTGGGGGTGAGTGTTTGATTTGCTCAAACGCTCCGTCCATCATCCTCTTTGGTATCGCTTTGTTCGCCCTAAGTTGGCAGGGTATGCCCAGACGTGGGGCCCTTGCTCACTTTGCCACTGGTTTCAAGATCGCCTGGCTGATGAGGGCTATAACCCCAAAACCGGTCTCAGGATGCTTGTTTCCGGTCCAGGGAAGACATGGCTTGGAAGTTCAGGCTGGACTGTTCCCATGAGGCACAGGGTCAGACTGATTTGCATATGGCCATGTCTTACCTGGGGTAGTGGAGTGAGCTAAAGAATGATGATGGATTAAACCCAGATCAGTTGACTGGGGGTGAGTGTTTGATTTGCTCAAACGCTCCATCCATCATCTCCTTTGGTATCGCTTTGTTCGCCCTAAATTGGCAGGGTATGCCCAGACGTGGGTCCCTTGCTCACTTTGCCACTGGATTCAAGATAGCCTGGCTGATGAGGGTTATGAACCCGAAACCAGTCTCAGGATGCTTGTTTCCAGTCCAGGGAAGACATGGCTTGGCAGTTTGGGCTGGACTGTTCCCATGAGGCAGAGGGTCAGATTGATTTGCATATGACCATGTCTGAACTGGGGTGGTGGCGTGAGCTAAAGAATGATGATGGATTAAACGCAGATCAGTTGACTGGGGGTGAGTGTTTGATGTGCTCAAACGCTCCATCCATCATCTCCTTTGGGACCGCTTTGTTCGCCCTAAGTTGGCAGGGTATGCCCAGACGTGTGTCCCTTGCTCACTTTGCCACTGGATTCAAGATAGCCTGGCTGATGAGGGTTATGAACCCGAAACCGGTCTCAGGATGCTTGCTTCCGGTCCAGGGAAGACATGGCTTGGCAGTTCGGGCTGGACTGTTCCCATGAGGCGCAGGGTCACACTGATTTGCATGTTGCCATGTCTGAACTGGGGTGGTGGAGTGAGCTAAAGAATGATGATGGATTAAACCCAGATCAGTTGCCTGGGGGTGAGTGTTTGATTTGCTCAAACGCTCCGTCCATCATCCTCTTTGGTATCGCTTTGTTCGCCCTAAGTTGGCAGGGTATGTCCAGACGTGGGGCCCTTGCTCACTTTGCCACTGGTTTCCAGATAGCCTGGCTGATGAGGGTTATGAACCCAAAACCGGTCTCAGGATGCTTGTTTCCGGTCCAGGGAAGACATGGCTTGGATGTTCGGGCTGGACTGTTCCCATGAGACACAGGGTCAGACTGATTTGCATATGGCCATGTCTGAACTGGGGTAGTGGAGTGAGCTAAACAATGATGATGGATTAAACCCAGATCAGTTGACTGGGGGTGAGTGTTTGATTTGCTCAAACGCTCCATCCATCATCTCCTTTGGTATCGCTTTGTTCGCCCTAAGTTGGCAGGGTATGCCCAGACGTGGGTCCCTTGCTCACTTTGCCACTGGATTCAAGATAGCCTGGCTGATGAGGGTTATGAACCCGAAACCGGTCTCAGGATGCTTGTTTCCGGTCCAGGAAAGACATGGTTTGGCAGTTTGGGCTGGACCATTCCCATGAGGCACAGGGTCAGATTGATTTGCATATGACCATGTCTGAACTGGGGTGGTGGCGTGAGCTAAAGAATGATGATGGATTAAACGCAGATCATTTGACTGGGGGTGAGTGTTTGATGTGCTCAAACGCTCCATCCATCATCTCCTTTGGTATCGCTTTGTTCGCCCTAAGTTGGCAGGGTATGCCCAGACGTGGGTACCTTGCTCACTTTGCCACTGGATTCAAGATAGCCTGGCTGATGAGGGTTATGAACCCGAAACCGGTCTCAGGATGCTTGCTTCCTGTCCAGGGAAGACATGGCTTGGCAGTTCGGGTTGGACTATTCCCATGAGGCGCAGGGTCACACTGATTTGCATGTGGCCATATCTGAACTGGGGTGGTGGAGTGAGCTAAAGAATGATGATGGATTAAACCCAGATTAGTTGCCTGATGGTGAGTGTTTGATTTGCTCAAACGCTCCGTCCATTATCCCCTTTGGTATCACTTTGTTCGCCCTAAGTTGGCAGGGTATGCCCAGACGTGGGGCCCTTGCTCACTTTGCCACTGGTTTCAAGATAGCCTGGCTGATGAAGGTTATGAACCCGAACCAGGTCTCAGGATGCTTGTTTCCGGTCCAGGGAAGACATGGCTTGGAAGTTTGGGCTGCACTGTTCCCCTGAGGCACAGGGTCAGACTGATTTGCATATGGCCATGTCTGAACTGGGGTAGTGGAGTGAGCTAAATAATGATGATGGATTAAACCCAGATCAGTTGAATGGGGTTGAGTGTTTGATTTGCTCAAACGCTCCGTCCATCATCCCCTTTGGTATCATTTTAACCTTTCTTACAAGACATATCAATTCACAATAGACATTAGACCTGTGTGTTGTTTGGAAAAACATAATTCCACCACCACCCTTTACTTAGTAGGAGATTGCATATATTTCTCTCCCGAGTTGGTACTTGTACTTATTTACATACTTAAAGCAAAATAATGTTTGAATTAATTACCGATAATCTTCATTACTCTGAGTTTTCCTTACTCTATAAGTGAATGTGCCCATTTACCTGTAATTTTCTAACACATTCCAAGCTGTTTCTTTTGTTTCTATCATGAGGTAGAGATTCTGCCCATAAATTACTTCTGCTCCCTCAATACTTCCTGTTTCACACCAAGCCCTTGACTAGAGGCTGAAAAAGGCAACAGGGTTGCAGGGAGGGTTGTAAGTATTTGGACAAGGAAGGAAAAATCAGTGTAATGAAGCAAGTAATCCAAGCATTACCTCCTCATTTCCTTCCTCGTGCCACTACTTGTTTTATGAGGTCTGCCCAAGCAAAAACCTTCTTCATCAGCCAAGAGGCCACAATCAGACTGCATAGAGGAAAAAATAATTGTATTCCTCTTTTTAAAAAAGAAAAAGGCAAATAGCACTTTCACTATACCACCAGATACTAATACACCTATCTGACGTAAAAATAGGTATTTTAGGCGGTTAATGGATGCTAACAAAATTTGAGAACCAATAGGCCCATTGAAAAACCTGGGCAAAATGTAAACTGTATTTGAAATTGTAAACAAAGAGGACCGTAAGATGGCCATAAAACGTTTCCTGATGGATACTCCTTCCAAATTAGTCAAGTGAACTGCATTGTAAAATGGATCCTACCTACACGTCTGATAATCTAGGAAAATTACCCTCATCATGCACTGGATTGATGCTGTCTGGTTGAAGAGCATGGAGAACAATCACCTAACTTCTACGAAAATCAATCCTGACCCAGAACTTAAGTGGAGGTACTTTTGGTCCTAAAATAAGGATGTTGACCCACAAGCACACCCAACTGCTGCTTTTCTCTGGCTGGAAAAGAATAAGGGTACAAGATAAAGGCCCTTAAGAATGGCAAACATTCAATCTCCAGTGTCCTGAGGCTCCAATAGAGTTCCCAGGAAAAATGAAAAAAACATTGAGAAGAGATTAATCTCAAGCAAATAAGACTCTGTATAGAGTCACTAATATAGGTTCTACAGAAGAAAGACACTTCAAGGTGAACTGAGCACCCTAATTGCTGATCACTGTAATTTCCATAAAGCCACAGACTATCTCTTATCAAGGCTCCTATGTAAGAATTGCCTATGTTTTGAGTTTCCGTAACAATAGTAGAAAATGCTTATCTCTGTACCAAGCATCAAGGAAGCCAAACAGAGAGCAAAGGATTTATTAGTACATCCATTACTCTTCTAAAAATCCTATGGAGAACTAGAGACAGAAAGAAATTCCTCTCTTTAGGAAACTCGCACTGTCAATCAGCAGACTGATAGGTGTAGCCGGGTACGGTATCAAGTGATATAAGAGGATACCACAGATGAGAAGGAGATAATGAAAGATCCCACTCCTGAAACCTTTGTAGACATCTAAGGAAGAAAATGCTGGTCTCCCTATCAGACCAGAAGAAGCAAGACCATTTTCAATGGTCTACGACATTGAGGCAGTTCTCAGAGATGAGGATGTCCCCCACTAAGAAAGAGTTACCTAGTCTGAAGAGCCAACAGGATAACAAGTGCTCATAATCCTGCCGAAGAGGAAGAAAATGGTTAGAACAAAAAAAGGAAATCAGGATCCCTCTATTCCCGAACATATTAAGGACGCTACACAATAATTATCACATGTCAATGTTTTAGAGCCTACTCCCTTACTAGAGCCACTTGTCTAGACATGAACACCTGTAAGAAACCGCTTAGACAACAAGCAATTGGTCTCGCATTGTGAGAGTTCGATCTATTGGCGTTTTAAATAACAATGTTTTTACCCATTTGTTTTGTTTTGGAGGGGAGTGGATGTATCTGGTGTGGAGTGGAATTATGTGGGTTGAATTGGAAGTGTTAGTTGTGGAATTGTGTGCTGGA
Source organism: Triturus cristatus (assembly GCF_964204655.1). Taxonomy (NCBI): domain Eukaryota; kingdom Metazoa; phylum Chordata; class Amphibia; order Caudata; family Salamandridae; genus Triturus; species Triturus cristatus. Next base: position 802,340,333 of record NC_140591.1, read on the forward strand.
GTGGAATTATGTGGCATGGTGTGCAGTGGAATTATGGGGATAGTAAGTATGTGGTATTGAGTGTATTGGAATTATGTGGAGTAGGATTGTGTGTTATGGAGCGTAATTATGTGGAATGGTATTTTATGCTGTCGAGTGGATTGTATTAGAGTTTATTATGTGGTGTGCTGTTGCATTTTGTGGCAAGATATGGAATTTTGTAGTGAGGATTGGATGTATGTGGTGTATTTACAGCATGTCTTCCAGACAGCATATGCGCTGTCTAGGTTCAGCCTAAAAAAATGAACCACTTCTGGCACAATTTCAGTGTAGGCAGCTTGTGGTGTATTCCTGTAGCTTGAAGGTTTAGGACTACAATGTTTTCAAATGGCTGACTGACCAAACATGCTTTACAATTTGCATAGAAAACAGGTTGAAAAATGAAGAGCTTTGATTTGTTCTTTTCATAAAAACATTACGTTTGATGATGATTGTGAACTTGCTAAATTATTCTGTTTACCCATGCACATACTTATTGTAATCACTACAACACACAAAACCCTGTGTGCATTTCTACAACAATCCTGCAATGTAATATATTTTTTGTATTCAGTGCTGTTTAAATAATACCAGAGGGTATAATAAAGTGAGTCGGGTGAGGAGGGATCTCTTGATCTCTAGATTTTTGACTGGGCCGTGGTGCTGATAGACGTTCTCATAATTACTGTATATACTTCAGATTGCAAGGCCCATCTCCAACACATGTATATTTCGCACCTACTGTGGCTACGTCATAATAGAATAACAGTTTCTGAACAACATTTCCTTCAAATGTATATGCAGATTTTCATTCCGAAATAATGTTTTTAAGGCAACTTTGTAATATAGGTGTGTGATAAGAAAGACAAACTGTATGACCTATTAATGTCTATAATATGTTCAGTTTAACCGATCGCACGAATGATAAATAGTTCTCAATACCTTTCACAGGCAAACGTCCAAGGAAGTAGCAGGTTTAGCAACAGTTGGCATGGAAGCTAAACGCCACTCTCAGGAGTTTCTCCAGAGTGTCCAGTTGCGTCCAATTACCGGACACCCCGGTGAGAAGAGTGAAAGTTGCCATTTTTGAGACCATTGTTATGTGCCATCTTGTGCTCTCTCAAACTGCGTCCCTTCTCTTTAGCCTTTCCGTAGGAAGTGAACTCTTTGACACCGGTGTTTTATTTCTCAGTTGGGATACGTCATGCGTCCTCTTCCTCTATGGTGAACCCTTTACACCCCCCACCCAAAGAGTCACAACTTCAGAATACTCATGCAGAGAGCTTTGAAAGATTAGCTATATTGTTGCGAGTCTGTTTTTAGCTTCTATTTCAACCTCCAGGGTATGCTGTTACTGAAAATGTCTAGGGGTCCTTGAAAACTGTTCTTTCCTCAGCAGAGAAACAAGTTTGCATACAAATCAAAATAAATTTTCCAAAGCAAACCTCACTTTTAAAATTTCGGGTGTCACCGGGTACAGTAGGAGGCCAACCACTTTACTGTATGCAAAAAGATTATTTTTTTTTTACATTTTAATATAATGTGATATCTGTTTTCAAATTGTGGTGAATAAAACATTGAGCTTCATTGATTTAGGCCAACTTTTTCTGTCATCCATTTTGGATGCAATATCACCGGGTACACATGATCGTCGCCGTTATTATTATTTGCCGTAATAATGAATTTTAGGTTTGTTATGAAGAGACTAATACTTTACCAGTTGAATTGAACAAAATGTACTTTCCCAAAGCCAACCCAACTGTCTCAGACTGAAGAACATACAATGTAACATGTCATGTCACACATTCAGACTCTGGGATTACTCCAGTCTCATGTAGTAGAGTGGTGATAGAATCCCTGAATGTATTCTGTAGTAAATGTTTATTTTTGCTTATTTTTTATTGGTTAAGAGCCTGTGAACTATGGTCTCAGGTAGTGAATGTGTGAAATCCTTTGTTTAAGGACCTATAAAAGGCTGTTATTTCTCCATGATAGGAAACCACCTTTTTCCCATTCTTAGAAGGCAAATCTATGCTGGGTTTTCTTAGAACTGTACTGAGTTCCTTATGATTTGTATGCTTATTGTACTAATTGATTTATGATTAAGCTTATACATTTCTGTACTTTAATTCTTTAAGTAAACTTTAAAACAAAGATCCTTGTCCATCGTTTTTTGTCAGAATTGCTTTATTCCTGACTTCTGTACTTTTGTCACATCTCCAACTAAGAGAACAGTTCTAGCGGAAGAACCAAAGTCCAGTAGGGACTACACCGCTCTTGGTTCAGTGTCAGTGTATGAGCAGGGAATTTGTGTACAGGTTTGTGAGCTGACAATATCACACACAACTTTTTTCAAAGAGGAGAATAAGTGATTTGCACAGAATCACAGGGTGTTGAGCCGACGCTGGGACTCGAACATGATTTACCATTTCCAAAGTTGCAATTCTGGCTGTAGGGCCACATCTCCTTGTTTTTATTGGGCAGTATTTTAGTGAACATAAGTAGGCCTCTAGGAGACACCAACTAGGAAGCAGGAGGCTTTAAAAAAAAATCTTTTACACGGGCCAAAGGAAATACTTATATATTTTAATGTTAGTGACAAGTAATGCAAGTACCTTGAAGGGATTGAACATTTAAGGTTGTTTTGTCTCTGTTCTTATTAAATGAAAAGCTATGTCACTTTCACTGTCTAGCAATTTAGAACAATATAAAGCAAATGTTACCAGAATACAAAGGAATGAATTGGATAGAAAATAAATTTAGAAGAGAATGGTAGGAGAAATACCTGAAAAAACTGTAGATGCAGTAATTCCACTGTCAGGGTACAACTGCCCGCTTAAAGTTGTGGCAATAGGTAGATATGTCTTCATGCAAACTTTTCTGAGTTCACCTCTGCCACTGCCAATCAGGTAAGTCCACCAAAAAAGGTTAAGGTGAATCCATATTTCAGTACATTTCTCAGAGGACCATTGCAACTCAAGTGCAGTTAGGCAATCCGTGTGTGATACATTGCTGCTGTACCTGAAAATACAGAAACCCTATATTACTGTGAGCTCATTGAAATACCAAGTATCTTGTTTTCAGACTTTGCCTTACAGAAGGTAGCGATGGTCAAGTCTTAATCTTGGAGTGTGGTTTAGGGTAGAATGTCTATATAAGTCTACACTTTTATCGTTCACAATATTACATTTTCAGAGAAGTTATTTATTTTTAGGGACTGCTAAAAGACTTATTTTTATGATGTAACATGCGTAGAACCTTTAGTAAATTTAATTGGATTCCCATTATCCGACTACATATCTGTAGCTGAAGTGTGTTCTGTTAGAAGCAACGGATACATGACTGGAGAATTCCCACTCAATAGCCACGCACAGTGCCTGGTTGTGTTTATTTCGTGCTCAGTTTCTTCCAGTCCTTTCTGAGGCAGGGGCAGACGACATGAATACAAGGGCTGTGATGGCAAGGACTGGTCACACAGCCCTGGAGGAGAGGGTGCATCAGGCTCAAGGGTGGCAGATGTCAAAGGCCAGCCCACACAGGCGCACAGGCAGAGGATGAAACATGTGTTTGCTCATTGAAGCTGGCCATCCACAGGTTGATAACAAAGGTGCAGGCTCACTCAAATATCACGTTCATTGTTTGGAGAAAAGACAATGTCATAGGTTCAAGCAGTGACCTCATAGAGTCTCAATCATTTGAAGAAGTATAAAAAAAGAGATGCTGTCACAAGGGCCTTTAACAATCTCAGTCCCTTAAAGACTTCCGCTGGTGCACAATCCAAGTGAACAAGCCCATCACTTTTATCAGCATAGAGCAGGATACAGCATTGCTGGGTTCAGGTGCGGAGGCCTCTGATGGTCATTGGGTGGAGAACAAGATGAAGAGTTATTTGGCATATGCATTTCATGATCAGTGGTCACAGGACGGGATGAAGAGCACTGGCTTCTGGGTCTCCATACAGTTAAGCACACATATCAGATTGAACAGAAGTTTGCATCTCCCAGTCTCAATAGACTCTGTGTCTCCATCCTCCTCACAGTGAGGCAGTCATGTTGATCTTGATCTCTGGCTGAGCAGGCAGTTTGCTCTCTGGTCCCTTCAACAACAGACGGAGCAGAATTCCTTATGAGCAGCAGAGGCAGTATTATTACCCCTGAAAAGGGGAACAGCCAAGGATTCTGTCTCTGTTACCCTACTTTCTATACACTAGTGTGAATATCTCTCAGAAGGAAAAGGTGAGCAATGGATATGCTGGAGGGATACACTTATATCAGTCCTGGGGATAGTGGAATCAGTCCAGTTGTTCAGTCTAGTTCAAGGTTTGCACCAAAGGTTTGGGTAACACCGAATAACAGTAAAGTAGGTTTTCATTTATGTTTTGTCTTAACTCCATGGCCACCATTTAGATTCCAGGAATACATTTTCTGCTCTTAGTACAAAGCACAGGATATAGAGTATGGACGGGGACATCAAGTCTTTTAATGAGGAGTGTGTCCCAGGCAATCCCTCCAAGCCACAGTCGTTATTCAAGTGCTACTTTGCGGCCAGGTCCCAGCCTGACCTGACGGACCTGGTTCAGCTTCAGTCGATAATGAAAAGATATTCCCTCTGTGCGATGATTCAAATCATATGGTGCACTTGGCATTGTCAAGTCAGATGGTGCACTTGGTATTGCAATGAATTCCAGAGAAATGGGAGAATCTAATGAGAAGAACAGGAGAATTTGCAGGGAGAGGGGAAACTACTAACTTTGGCACCACTAAATCTTACAGAACACCCTCTAGCTGAAGGCAGAACCGAACATGATACGACACTTACTACACCGTTCGAAAAGGACGTGCGATGGACTCCATTGCCCTTAGCCTAAGATGAAAATACTGGAGATTCGTCCTGTCCATCAAAATGCAGCTTGGACGCAACTATATCTTGAAATTAAAACTAATAACTCTAAGAGATTCTGGTCATTGGTTGCTCATGGGTATGACTCCCACCAACTGGCAAATGACCATGTTATCCTGTTTGATAAATGGGAAGCATATATTAATGACACTTATGCCAGTAAATCTCCGGTCACTTTTACTTTACCCATCTATTCCCAAAAATATTTAACCCCTTGGGTGCCATGGACTTAATGGTTACATCCTCTGTTGTGGCGCTCCTTTGCAGAGGAACTAACCACAGTGCGCTGACGTCATCATATGCTGCTGGGGATGCCCTGGAAGCCATTTGCCAGGACATCATAGAAGGAGGTGAGTTCCTCCCCCTGGGAGAGTTTAGGGAGTGCAGAGAGGAATCGTGGGGAAAGGAAAGAGTTTTTCCTTTCCCTTGATGTCTCTTTGGGACAGATCAGCCATATATTTTTCGCCCCATCTGCCCACAAGGGGGGCAGAAGCCACTAGACCACCAGGGATTTTGTAGAAAGTTAATTATGATGGCCAAGGGTCCCTTTTTGGAGCGTAGGTTTTGGCTGTTTCTGCCCCCCTTGGGGGCAGATCGGCCATATATTTTTAGGCCCATCTGCCCGAGGAAGGCAGAAGCCACTTGAGCACCAGGATTTTTTTTTATCATGCAGGTTTTTTGTTTTGGGAAGTGCCCCTTGGGCATGGGTCACTCCCATTGATGGGCTATATATTTTGGCCATTTCAGCCCCCCTTGATGGCAGATCGGCCTTCTTTTTAGGCTGATCTGCCTCCACGGGGGCAGAAGCCACTAGCTACCAGGGATATAATGATTTGGCGAAATAGTGGAGAGACCCATTGAGCAAGGGATGCTCCCCTTTATAAGGGGCATTTATTTTGGCCATTTCTGCCCCCCCCCTTATATTTTTGGGCACATCTGCCCCCAAGGGGGGCAGAAGTCACTAGACCACCAAGGATTTGGCTTATAATGCACGTTTGTTGTATTAGGGAGCGGCCCCTTGGGCAAGAGTTGCTCCTATTGAGGGGCTATATATTTAGGCCATTTCTGCCCACCTTGTTGGCAGGCCAATCTGCCCCCAAGGGGGAGCAGTGCCACTAGCCACCAGGGAAATAAAGATTTGGCGAAATTAGGGAGCAGCCCCTTGGGCAAGGGTAGCTCACCTTTATAAAGGGCATTTATTTTGGCTGTTTCTACCCCCCTTGTGGCCAGATCGGCCATATATATTTTTAGGCCCATCTGCCCCCAAGGGAGGCAGAAACAACTAGACGACCAGGGAATTTTTTAGAAAGCTGATTTGGTTGCCAGTGTGCATAGACTGTCATTTGGCTGGCAGTGTGCGTGGACTGGCTTTTGCTTGGCAGTGTGTGTGGACTGGTGCTTGGCTGGTGGTGTGTGAGTAGTGACTTGCTGCTGGTCACTACACTCACTGCTAGCCAAACACCAGTGCACACACTCTGTCAGCCACTATCCAGTGTGATTGATGTGTAAGTTAAGTGGGCCTACGAAAGTGATGACCCTTGAATGGCGCTGTGTGTTGATGTGAGTGTTGTAATGTGCTGGACCCACAGCTGGCGGCGTGAATGGTCTTGCATGTGTCACGTATGAGAGTTGTGTGAATGGCCTGCAAAGTAGTTAGTGCCTTGACGCAGCTTTACAACACACAAGATATGAGTCGTTGGTTCAGTTGTTTAACCATGCAATTATTAACAGTGCATTTCATTTTTGTGAAGTCTCTTGTTAATCAAATTTTACGTTCTGAACCTTCACTCACCCTTGTGCCACATCTAACCAGTATATGTGTGTACTTGAGGAATAGATAGTTGTGAAGTAATAGTTGTCTTTTCTGTCTTTCTCTGCAGGGTGTACATTGCCTCTACATTGTCTGTTGATGTGTGTGTTATATTATGCAAGGCCAGCAGCAGGCGATGTAAATGGTCTTGTGTTTGTCACATATAAATATTGTGTAAATGGCCTGTAAAGTGATTAGTGCTTTGACGCAGCTTTTCAGCACACAAGCTGTGAGTCATTGGTTCAGTTTATTAACCGATCCTTTATTAAAAGTGTGTTTCAGTTTTGTGAATATATCCTGCTAATAAAATATACTTTTAGAACCTTTCACTCACCCTTGTGCAAATTCCAACCAGTATGTGTGTGTACTTGAGGAATAGATGGGTGTGCAGTAATATTTGTCTTTTCTGTCTTTCTCTGCCAAGGTGTACATTGTCTCTAGGGAAAATCTACCCACTCTAGTATTTTCGCAAACTAAATACTCAGGGGAGTACAGGGTGGTGTGCCTCTCGTGGATCCCAACAAGTTTTTTTACCCAAAATGCACTGCACACCTCAAAGTGTGACTAAAGTCGTACATTTTCTTTTCATTACTGTGCAATATTTGTCCAGAATCAGAAAGAAACCACAAATGTCCTACCACCCAGTGCTATCCCAGGTCTCCCGATAAAAATGCTACCTCACTTGTGTGGGTGGGCCAGGTGCCCGCAACAGGGAATGGCCCAAAATGTATTGTGGAGGCATCAACATTTTATGGCAAGACCGGAGGCTCCTATTATGTTTTTCTTCTCTTGCTTTAATTTCAACAGCAGCCAAGATAAGTAAAACTACAGTTCCCAGGGGCCCAGAAAACAACTGGCCAATGGGAACACAATAAAAACTATATCACATAACCAATCGGAACACATGAGCCTAGATAACGTAACTACTGACTAAAGCGCTTCCTCTTTTCTTGCTGCTCCGCAGTCATATAAGTAGTCTATCTTTGTTGCTCTGGTGTTTTTGCATAATTAATTGGTTTTTATTGTTTATTTAATATTGGCCTTCTGTTTATTCATTGACACGCGTATGCAGAGCTTTCCGCTTTCGCTGTAACGCCTTCGCGGCTGCACTGTTCCTTTCCCCCCAACGCACGGTCGCTTTGGTCTTTACCGCTGCGTAACGCCTCCCGCTGCTCTCCTCCCAAGCCCGTCCGCTCTCAGCGTGGTCCCCGCTGTATGCGCTTTGGTTCTCGCGCCACTTCTGTGCTTGTATCGAGCGCATCCTTTCCTCAGGCTCTGCGGCTGGCTTTCAAGCTTCGAATAGCTTCCTCGGCTTCTCCGGAGCTCTCCTTACTGTTTGTTAGTCATGCCCTGTGGGGGGGGTGTCCTTGAGCCTCCTAGTTTTGTTTAACTCTTTCCTCTCTTGAATTTTAGCTAGTGCTTGTGCAGCATGGAATTAGATAGCTCGCCTGGCTCAGACCAGCTACAGGGGCAAGGTGAGTCCTTCAAAAATGACCTGAATAAATGTATCAACTCTTCTGTGGAGTCTGCGGTTGAAACGTCCATGAGGCGTTTTTCAAAAGGCATGGAGAATTCCATGTTAAGCTTATTGTCCAAAGCACTGGCCCATTCTGCAGGGGATAGCAGAAAGAAAAAGGTGGTTTCCTCTGCTTCTGCTTCTGCGCCTGTTTCCAATACTGCGTCACACCTGACCAGCGAGGTTCCCTCGCATGTGACTGAGGACTTAGTGCCTCCCAGGCCTCCTGCTAAGGAGGGGTTATTGAGTTCTGAGGGCAAGCGCAAATCTAAATTGAAGCATTCAGAGGTTCCCAAAAAGTTGGTTATTTCCACCATTTTGGACACTGATGACGATATGGATGGCGCAGATGATTTATATGATTTATTTGATGTTTATGACCCTCCCTCCCCTCCTGCTAAGAAATCCAAAGTAGATTCTTTCAGTTTTGAGCCCGTTTTAGATTCCGAAGGGGTTCCCATGTTTGACCCAGCTTCCATTTGTCACCCGAATTCCACTGAGTGGTTTCCTGTCTCACATGTGGGGGATTATATCTCCGCCAGGCTGCGTCTTCCTTTGGACACTACTACTAGGGCTGGGTTGAAATCTGAATGTCCAAAACCCTCTTTGGCTGAGAAGATCACCATTGTCCCGGTTATTGATCAACCCTTACTCACCTTCTTTTCCAAATTTGGCAAATACCCGCGCAAAGTTGTGGACAAAGCCTGGTCTACCTGCCAGGATAAATTACTTGATGTGGTGGGTCCTTTGGCTCACATTTTTGATTTGGCCGAATCTGCTCACCTTGAAGGTTCAGAGTTGTCTGCAGATGTCATCTCACTTTGGGTCCAACGAGCCTTTTGTCTCGTGGTTAATGCAAATGCTGCTATCACCCATGAACGGCACAAAGGTCTGCTAATTAAACTCGATCCCAAATTGGCCAATTTAGCTTCTCAGGACCCTGGCATTAAAGCAAATGGTCTCCTTTTTGGTGATTTCTTGATAAAGGACCTCAGTAGGTTCGTTTCAACTTTCGCCTCTTTAGATAAAGCTCAACAATCGATTAAGAAAGTGTTTTCACCTCGGGTTTTTGGACGGGCCGGCAGAGGAAGGGGTCACTCTTCCGGCCGTTCATATCCAAACCAAGGCTCCAGAGGTTCCTTCCACTCCAATACGCAAGACTACAAACCCCGATTTTACCCACAGAGAGGTTGTGGCTTCAGAGGTTGAGGCCAAAGGAATTTCAGACACAACAACCAACAAGGTAGGTTATGTTCCACCCCTCCGGTTGGAGGTCGTTTAAAGTTTTTTCTTCAGAAGTGGCAGTCTCTCACCGCAGATCCTTGGGTCCTCGATACAGTCCAAGGCTATCTTATAGAGATTTACGCGCTGCCTTCCCAAACTGTGTGCCCTCCTCCTCTGGTGTTTTTGAAAGAAATGTCACAACTCATTTCCTTAGAGGTCCAAAGCCTTCTTCGAAAACAGGCAATTCTTGTCTCTCCCTTCGATCGTATGGGTTTTCTCAGCTCTCTCTTCCTGGTGTAGAAAAAGAACAAGAAGATGCATCCAGTGATAAACTTGAAGTGGTTCAACCAATTTGTGGTCTACCGCCACTTCAAGATGAGACTATAATTCACTTGAGAGGTACCCTTCGTCCAAACGATTGGATGGTCAGATTAGACTTGCAGGACGCCTACCTCACCATCCCGATTCATCCTTCTCACACCAAGTTTCTCCAATTCCAGTGGCTAGGCGTGACCTATCGTTTCAGTTCTCTTCCTTTCGGTCTGTCATCAGCACCATGGTGCTTCACGAAAGTCATGAAACCTGTGGTGTCTTTCCTTCGGTCCTTGGGGATCAGACTCTTAATTTATCTGGACGACATTTTGATCATGAACTCAGACAAACAGCTCCTGCTGTCCGATCTACATACTACCCAATCTCTTCTCCTGAATCTGGGTTTCCTCATCAATCATGAGAAGTCCATGCTCCTCCCCCCTCAACGCATAGAGTTCTTAGGTTTCCTCGTGGACGCTTCCACAGCTTCTCTCATCCAAACCAAGGCTCCAGAGGTTCCTTCCACTCCAATACGCAAGACTACAAACCCCGATTTTACCCACAGAGAGGTTGTGGCTTCAGAGGTTGAGGCCAAAGGAATTTCAGACACAACAACCAACAAGGTAGGTTATGTTCCACCCCTCCGGTTGGAGGTCGTTTAAAGTTTTTTCTTCAGAAGTGGCAGTCTCTCACCGCAGATCCTCGGGTCCTCGATACAGTCCAAGGCTATCTTATAGAGATTTACGCGCTGCCTTCCCAAACTGTGTGCCCTCCTCCTCTGGTGTTTTTGAAAGAAATGTCACAACTCATTTCCTTAGAGGTCCAAAGCCTTCTTCGAAAACAGGCAATTTTTGTCTCTCCCTTCGATCGTATGGGTTTTCTCAGCTCTCTCTTCCTGGTGTAGAAAAAGAACAAGAAGATGCATCCAGTGATAAACTTGAAGTGGTTCAACCAATTTGTGGTCTACCGCCACTTCAAGATGAGACTATAATTCACTTGAGAGGTACCCTTCGTCCAAACGATTGGATGGTCAGATTAGACTTGCAGGACGCCTACCTCACCATCCCGATTCATCCTTCTCACACCAAGTTTCTCCAATTCCAGTGGCTAGGCGTGACCTATCGTTTCAGTTCTCTTCCTTTCGGTCTGTCGTCAGCACCATGGTGCTTCACGAAAGTCATGAAACCTGTGGTGTCTTTCCTTCGGTCCTTGGGGATCAGACTCTTAATTTATCTGGACGACATTTTGATCATGAACTCAGACAAACAGCTCCTGCTGTCCGATCTACATACTACCCAATCTCTTCTCCTGAATCTGGGTTTCCTCATCAATCACGAGAAGTCCATGCTCCTCCCCCCTCAACGCATAGAGTTCTTAGGTTTCCTCGTGGACGCTTCCACAGCTTCTCTCATGCTTCCACAGTCAAAGGTCTCTTCCATCAAGTCCGCAATTACTCAAGTTCTTTGGACCTCCCTCATTTCCCTCCGATCTCTAGCGAGAATCGTAGGTCTTCTCTCCGCTTCCATTCAGGCCATCTTTCCGGGCCCCCTTCATTATCGGGCCCTCCAACGTCTAAAGATCAAACATCTCCGCCAAGGGTTGGCCTACGCCGATCTTCCTAGAACTGCAGTGTTGGATCGACCATTTAGATGCGTGGATGGGCGAACTATCTTCGCTTCGGCCCCGGATCTTGTATTAGAATCAGATGCAAGCCTGTCGGGATGGGGAGCCCGCTGTGGTCCAATATCGACTGGCGGTACATGGTCTCAAGAGGAGTCGAAATTGCACATCAATTGTTTAGAGATGCTTGCAGGTTCCTTTGCGATTCAAAGCCTCACAAAGAACAGGGTTCAATGTTGCATTCTCCTTCGCATGGACAATGTTTCTGCGGTCCGCTACATCAATCATCTCGGTGGCACAAAATCCAAACCCCTAGCAGAGCTTGCGAAGAGCCTTTGGGAGTACTGCTTGTCAAACCAACTTTCACTGACGGCGGAGTATCTCCCAGGAGATCTCAATGCAGTAGCAGATTGGCATTCTCGCTATTTGAGGGACTCCAGCGATTGGAGGCTTCTCTACATCCGTTTTCCAATCTCTCTCTCGAAAATGGGGCACTTTTTATATCGATCTGTTTGCTTCTTGCCTCAACACCCAGTTGCCTCGATTCTTCAGCTGGCGTCCAGACCCCTCAACTCTAGCTATGGACGCTTTCCTTCAGGACTGGTCTCTTCACCTCAATTATGTCTTTCCTCCTTTCCTCATGATCAACAGGGTTCTGTCTCAAGTTCATCGTCAATTGACAACCTTGGTCACTGTGGTTCCCTTTCTGGCAATCCCAGATTTGGTTTCCTTCCCTGCTGGAAATGGCAACAGATTTCCCAGTGCTTCTCCCGGTTCGCAACGATCTGCTTCTGAACCCCTTGGGTCTTCCTCACAATGTTATCCTGGACCACTCTTTGGTTCTGTCGGCCTGGAAAATTTCCCGCCTGTCCCTCCTGACGTCCTCATTTCACAAGAGGCTTCCCTCTTTATCAGCTAAGCCTTGGCCCCTGGGACCTCCAAAGCTTACAAGTCCGGTTGGTCTTTATGGGCAAGCTGGTGTCTGGAAAGACAAATCGATCCCTTTTCAGCCCCTCTAAATTTTGTAGTCAATTTCTTGGCTTCCGAAGCCAGCGCAGGTAAGTCTTACAGGACGGTTAATTTGTACAGATCTGCCATTTCCCTTAATCATTCCCCGATTGACGACAAGCCAGTAGGCATTCATCCTTTAATTTGCCGCCTTCTGAGAGGAGATTGTTTTTCCAAACCTCCGTTGGTTAAGTATTCAAGTTTATGGGATGTCAATGTTGTTCTCAAATTGTTTTCTGATTGGCCAGATAATTCTGCTCTGTCTCTTAAAATGTTGCCTGCTAAGCTTACCATGCTATTGTGTCTGGTATCTATTAAACGTGTTTCAGATATTAAAGCATTGGATATTTTCTCTCGTCAATTTTCTCCTACAGGTGTTTTGTTTCAAATTAACAGACGGACAAAAGACAAATTTGAATTCAGTTTTTTACCCCTATTTTTCTTCACATCCTAAATTATGTGTAGGCCAATATCTAAAAGTGTATGAACAAAGGACTTTTGATCTCAGAGCACCCTCTCATTCCCAACTCCTCATTTCTTTCTGTAAGACCCACTTTCCTGTCTCTTCCGCTACCTTAGCCCGTTGGGTACGTTGGGTTGTGTCCCTTGCGGGCATTGTTGTCTCTGTTTTCAGAGCGCATTCCACCAGAGGAGCCACGGCTTCTAAAACCTTTTGTTCTGGTTCCCGCCTGGAGGACATTCTGAGATCAGCAGACTGGACTAATGACAATGTTTTTTTAATGTTTTACTGCAAACCTGTTGATACTGTGACTTCTTTGGTGGTTGATATGCTTTAAACAAGCATAATAGGAGCCTCCGGTCTTGCCATAAAATGTAGATTTTCCTAGTAGTTATGATGGAAAGTCTTAATTTTATGAAAGACACGGAGGCGAGTATTATCCCACCTCTACACTTCTAATCTGTGTTCTCCCTCCCTTCAGTGACTCCGGCCTTGCCGCCTGCATCTTCATGATGGTCCTGCTCTCCAACGGACGTGGTCTCCTCCTCGCCAGCTCTCCTCATCTTCCAGTTTACAGTCTACTTCGGCGAATCCTGCAGTTCGACTTCCCTGGATGGTTTTGGCTCAAGAATTTTGTTCCTGGACTTTAGCTCTTTCTATTGTTTTGGCGATTATTCCACTGTTTTCTGACTTTATCTGAGCTGCTCACCAGCGAAAAGAGGAAGCTCCGTAGTCATTAGTTATGTTATCTAGGCTCATGTGTTCCGATTGGTTATGTGATATCGTTTTTATTGTGTTCCCATTGGCCAGTTGTTTTCTGGGCCCCTGGGAACTGTAGTTTTACTTATCTAGGCTGCTGTTGAAATTAAAGCAAGATAAGAAAAGCATAATACTCGCCTCCGTGTCTTTAATAAAATTAAGACTTTCCGTCATAACTACTAGGAAAATCTACATTATGGATCACAAAACGACCTGGTTTTGCAAGGAGGTAAGCTGCATTTTTGGTCCCGGGCTCAGCAGCCATCTAGAGAAATCTGCCAAAACCAGATATTTATGAAAACTAGACACCTGGTAGAGTCCAGGGAGGTATGGCTTGCATGGAACTCTCAAAACTTTCTTTCTTACTCAGAATCCCCTGCAAACCTAAAATTTAGCTAAAGAATCAAGTTTTACTCACATTTCTGCCTGGGATTTCTGTGCTAGCACAGATTTTGTACCACCCAGCGTTCCCCTTGGTCTCTTGATAAATATGATACCTCATTTATGTGGGTGCCCAAAGCAGAGTCAGTCTAAAAACGTTTATAGAAACTGCGCTTATAAACATGCTGTGATAACCCCCTCAATGTCTACACCTTATTGGCCCTTCTCAGTCACAGGCACTTGGCCCACCCACACAAGTGAGGTATCATTTTACTCGGGAGACCAAGGGTAACGCTGGTTGGTAGGAAATTGGTTCTTCAAATAGGCCAAATCCTGATGACTTGGAAAGGTGCATTAATGAATCCAATTTATAAAAATGGATAAAACAACTATCTGAAAAATGATCATCTCATCGCCCTCCTCGATTCGGAAGGGAAGCTTTTTGTTAAATTCCTACTAACTTATCTTCATTATTGGGCATTTGACAATAAATTAATCCATACTGATCAAACAGGATTTAGTTAGGCTGCTCAATTAACGAAAAAAATCACAGCCTTTAAGCTTTTGCTAAGTAGGACAATAAAAGATATCTGTCAATATATGTGTGTTAGTTTGATTTCTCACAGGACTTTGACAAAGTAACAAAATGGGGAATTAACCAATCTCTGCTACATTTTGTGATGTTATTACATGATAATGCATGGCTGCAAATAAAGCTTGCCGGAGGCGTTTTGTTCACCCAGATCGAACACTGCAATGGTCTAAAACAAGGGTGCGTTTTTGCGCCTCTATTATTCTCACTATCTATAGCTGATCTGTCCTCTTCATTGGGTCACTCAATTGGTATAACCCCCAAATTAGGCTCTAAGGCAAGTAGCTACTGATCCAGCGTTTTCTTGGCCCATAAAACCTGAGTCACTCACTTGTCTTATTTCTCTAGATCAATTACTCTTGGTCCTCTGATTGACCTTGCTTCGTGTCATTGAGAGGTGGAATATAGGGGAAACTAACTCTTGGCTATCCAGAAATGACCAGGAATTGCATTGCTGCTCTATAAGTTAGTAATTAAGTTCAGGTATTTAACTTTACAGATATAGGATGGCAATGGGAAGTCCCAACCTCCTAAAGAAGTTATGATGGACTAGGATCATGCAAACCAAAAACTCAGCTGTTGCAATGCAAAACAATATTATTAGTACCTGATGATCTGTAAGTACTTTAGGTTGATTCCTTGTAAGTATGCTATTTCAATATAAATCTGTCTGCTCCACTAAAGAAATGATAGATTCTCTCAAACAAGAAATCTATCCAGAAAAAATGTTCCGATCTACCCTGACATACACTTCAAATGAAACCTCGCCCAGCGGGATCTCACCCAGATTGATATGGTTACTCACTGTGCACTGAGACAAAACGCAGCAACCACATCCTTCAAACAAACAAAAGTAATTTCAGTATCTTAATGGTACCGTTGACGATGTCTCATGATCAGCACCTCAACACATCAGTCAACTTACTCAGTGTCCTCTACACATAGGTGTATCTCCCAGGATCTTAGGCCATGGCAGACCGTCTTGATACTCACACTACTGCTTCAAATCGTCTTTGCTCCACTCCATTGGTACTCGATCGCCTTCAGCTGCACCACAGGACACTGGATTTGGACTAGGATGGGCAAATTCTACACATACTAGCCAATATATACTCACGTCAATGGATAAAATGATCCAGTGTTTTCTGGACCGATAAAACTTGATTCACTCACTTGTCTAATCTCTCTGGATCAATTACTCTTGGTCCTCTGATGGACCTTGCTTCGTGCCATTGAGGGGTGGAATATAGGTGTAAGAAACTGGCTCTATATATACTACACCAAAATGAGGTATAGTGTGTAAAGAGTCCAAGTGTCTCCAGAGGTAGGCAGAGGTTAAAGTTAGATAGAACCTTGCTCTCTAATAGTGGTAGCTTGGTCGAGCAGTAAGGCAGTATCAGAGGACAGTGTTAAGCATTTGATGTACCCACTCAGTGAGCAAATGAATTCACACACTCAAGAACTGAACTCCAGGCCAATTGTTGTAGTATGTAATTATTCTGGTCCTTAAACCAGGCAAGGACCCGACTCCCTGCTCCTCCTATCACCCAATTGCACTCCTAAATATCGATGCAAAGCTCTATGCCAAAATCCTGGCCAACCACTTAGAGAATCTACCAGGTGGGTTTCATAAAACACCGACAGGGCACAGACAACATTCACCACCTGGCATACCTAGTCAAAAAATCCCAATGACACTCCATCCCCACTCTCCTCCTTTCTTTGTACGCTGAAAAGCCTTTCAACCGAGTGAGCTGGACATTCCTGAAGGCGATCCTACAGAAAATAGGGTTAGGCCCTGTCATAATCAATAAAATCATGGGCTCTTATTTGACACCCACCTCCTCTATTCATATCCTTGGCCAGACTACTAACTCCTTTCCTTTATTCGTGGTCACTCTGCAGGGCTGTCCGCTGTCTCTCCTACTCTTTGCCTTGGTGGTGGAGCCCCTTGCTATTAACTTGAGGTACTCAGTGGGCGTCAGGGGCATCCCCTTCATTGGCCTGGAACATATGGTTTTACTGTATGCAGATGACCTTCTCCCTGCATTAACAAAGCCAAATACCTCCCTCCTCCCTCCTACGAATGGATCTTTGGGTCCAAGATAAATCTAGCAAAATCACAGGAGCTCAACCCCAGCCTCCCACCATAGCGCCTCCTTCAGCTATAGTCACTTTCTCCCTTTCAATAGGCTTTACACTCCATACAATATTTAGGCCTTAAAATCACAAACACCCTACCCTCCTGGACTAAGGCAAACTGGACGCACCTCAGTAGGGCAATCTTGGAGGATCTCCGGCAGTGGAAACTGCTCCATATCTCCTGGTTGGGTTGTATTAATGTAGTGAAGATGAATATTCTTCCCAGGCTCCTTTACCTATTTCAGTCTCTGCAAAAGCCCATCCCCTCTGAAGTAATCACAAGGTTGCAAGCAGACCTCACCTCTTTTATATGGAATGGGAAGCGTCCCCGCATTTCCGCTGCACTCCTAATTCTCTCCTGTAGCCGAGAGGGCCAGGCCTGCCCCAACCTCCAGAACTATCAATCAATCAGGGAATTGTAAGCGTGCCACTCACCCGTGAGGGCCTCAAGGCGCTGAGGGGTGGTTGTCCGCAGATCTGTTTAAGCCGAAGAGCCAGGTCTTGAGGGTCTTCCTAAAGTTGTTAGGGGGATGGGGGCGCGTCTGATGTCTGCTGGTATTACTGGGCGGCACATTACGCTATATTTCCGAGTGGGTTGTGCGAGAGAGTGAAAAACATAGGGTTCAAATGGACAGAGCGGTCGCTTGCAGACTGATTGGAAACCTTCTGTGGCTGCCTAAACATTTCAGTCTACATGGCGCCTTCATCGCAACTCCGACACGCACAGTGCTTGAAATTTGGGACAGACTAGCTGTCTGACGAGAACTGACTACATTCCCGTCTCCAAACACCCCAATTGCATGTAATTCCGATTTCTCTCCCCCGGGAGTTCCTCCCATAGTGGGTTGGGGGTGAGTGCAGACCCCTGCAAGATCGTTTCCAAGGCCCGACAATTGAGCCTTTTGATCAATGTAAAAAAGAATTCCATCTGTCTGAATCTGCCTTTCATCAATACTGTCAACTCCGAAACTGGGCCATTCACCCTTCCAATCTGAAGGCCGACTCTCACCCTTTTTGATCAACATGTTTGCAGTTCTGTGGGCTTCTGGGGGCTGAGCCCCAAGACATATGCAGTTCTACAACAATCACGCCCTACCATCCCTACCAATTGATGTGGTCCCCAGACGCTACATCCACTATCACCCAGAAACAGGGGAAGCATCTTTGGCAAGGAATACAGCATGTACACAGAAGCCTTGCCCAACAAGATACAGCCTACACGTTCATGCACCAATGACATTATACCCCAACCCACCTCCACGCCATCTACCCCACAGTCTCTGCCTTGTGCAGGCACTTTGGGGCTCTGGTGGGTGACTTCCGTCACATATGTTGGGCATCTCCTTCCTTGAAAATCTTTTGGAAGGAGGTATTGAGCCATATTAAGAGCACTCTGGGATACCCAATACCAGATGATTATCACACAGTCATCTTAAGCCTTAGCCCCTCATCACTGGCAGCCATGAGGACTGGTACCTAGTGTGTAATATGACTAGTGCAGCCACACAGCTTAGAGCTCCGGCATGGCAAGCCCCCTCGGCTCTCTCTGCAGCATCCTGGTTCACACATCTCTGGCACACTATTGACATGGAACAGATGGCACATAAGCTGTCCTACACAGACGAGAAATGATTATGCCTATGGACACCCCTTGTTCAATATATGTCTACTATACCTGTGCTTTCAACCGCCCAGACTACGAGCGCTTCACCTTTATGAAGAACCGCTGTAGAGCACCTCCCTTCCCCCTGCTGACCCTTCTGAACAAGCTCAACATATAACCTTTCCATCAATAACAACCCCTCCCTTCTCTGTTTCACATGACTGCATGCCTGCAAGGGACCTACTGGGGACCCCTAGATCTCCCCTTCTCCTCATCTACTCCCCTCTCTTCTTCTTATTCACCCCTGTTTTATCTCTCTTCCCTTCGAATAGACGTGAACCACCAAGTGCCCACAGCACATGGACAGGCACTCAGACCTATACAGCCTCATAGTGGGACCTACTTTGTCTTCCTTCGGCTCCCACCACGCAATTGGACCAGGCCAATATACAGGCACAATAATGCTGAATATTGTATACATTGTAATTATAATGTGACTGTCTACGGAATGTCTTTCTATTTTGCAAATTGCCCGTATACTGTACTGTTGTTAATCCTTTTTTTGGGAAGATTCATTAAACAGAATTTGAGCAACAAAATAAATCAACTTAGACAGAACATATAGCTAATTAGCGAACAAAAGCACATCATATTACTCGGTCGCTAAAAAAACACTTTGCAA
Organism: Triturus cristatus; assembly: GCF_964204655.1. Classification (NCBI taxonomy): domain Eukaryota; kingdom Metazoa; phylum Chordata; class Amphibia; order Caudata; family Salamandridae; genus Triturus; species Triturus cristatus. The sequence continues at coordinate 802,359,359 of NC_140591.1, forward strand.
TCTATGGGGGCCAGGCAATTCTTCAGTCTGTTGAGGTAACTCATTCCAAGTCTTTTGCGCGTCTCCCCGGTTTTTACCAATAAAACAATTATTGAGCTGAATAAACATTATAGGGATGTAATTAAGCTCTTGTTAGGCCTTTGCACCTCCATTCCATATTGTAAAATCCAACTGGAGCTTGTTTCAACTCGCTACTTAAGAGGCATTCAGGAGCAGCTTTAAATTATGCGTGTGGTTGTTTTAATGTCAAGGAAGATACTTTGAACAATTATATATATGGAGATGCAGCTGTTAAACGATTCCTCATTAGCCTTGAGTCTTGCAACAATTAACAATGTTATAACCCAAAATAATGTACCTTTATTGACACTTCGCTCCAGCCAGCCAGGCTCAGCCTGGAAGGTCTTTACTCTTTATGGCATACTCAGTGAAAAAACTTCAAACAGATTGATTTTACAAATTTACAATAGTACAAGTTTTCGGACTTTATTATTGATACCTATTTGGATACATACCAGAACTAATTGTCCTCCACTTTGGCTCCTGAGTGCAAAACTAACTATTTGAGATTTCACCTTATGTATATTCCGATTGCCCAATTTGAAGGCTCATGGAATAGTAGGTGCCTTCCAACAAAATCATGTTGACTCTGTGGTCACAAGACCAAGGAGCACATGCATCAAGGTATGATTTTGCAAGTCCTTAATTGTGATTATTAAGGAATCCCAATTAAGGACTTGCAAAAGCCTATGCATCTAGGAATCGCTATGAAAATAGGGATTACTAAACATTTCTTAATTGTAAGTCGCAAATTGCGAGTCGCGATTAAGGAATAGCTCTCCATTCATTCCTAGGTATGCAATTTCAAGGGTGCAAGGGTGTCAAAAGGACATCCTGTTGCACCCCTGGAATTGTGATGTGCACCCATGTTGCGCACACACATGCCCCAAGGGCATGTGTGTGTGCTACATGAATTTGCGGCCTCAAATAGCAAAATCGCTATTTAAAAGTGGTTATTGCATTGCATTTAAGGAATCGCAAATTGCGACGATTCCTTAAATGCAATCGCAATTTAAGAAATCGCAATAAATTATGATTTCTTAAATTGCGAGTGCCTTACACTTTGATACATCACAAACACACTTTTTTCGGGCGTAAACGGCCGATTTTGGCGAATCGCACCGTTTGCGCTAGCAAAAAAGGTTGATGCATGTGCCTGCAAATACTTAGACCATATTGTTTGTATTTGCCCCAAGCTATTGTTCATAAGGAAAAAGTACTTGAAGTCTGCCTTATTAAAGCAAACTGTAGAACAATACATGCTGCAGTTCGATACTGCTTTTCTTCGAAAGACAGCCGATTTATTGGGAGGTTTCCAAAAGTCTTGGCTCTTGCATATCGCTGCTTTTGAATTGCTATGTGCTATTTTAAAACCACAATCATAACCTATATATTCTTGGTATCTTAAGGTTATTTTTGTATTAACTGTTTTAATTGATGTTATGTTTGTAATTGATATATTAATATGTTTATACGATATATATATTTTTACATATATACACTCACATGTTTCACAAACACTTCAAAGATAATCAAGGGGAGAGAAGGGGCACAGTCATCACATTCCGCATGGATTTACCAGAGATAGTCAAGAGGTAAACTCACTGGTAAAAACAGGGTTAAGGTAGAAAAGCTGGGGCCCCCTATTATAATCTCTGCCCCCTAAACGTAAGTAGTGTCATAACCTTGTCATGAGGACGATAGTTACCTATGTTAAAAGAATTACTACTATGGGTGAGCCCCAGTGTCCCAAAAGGGGTCAGCATGCTATTGGTGAGCAGCACACCATCACCACGTAGCCCACTAATCAAGAGACTTGTGACGCAAGGCTATTGTACCTGAAACACATTAAACCTGCCATATCAGTAAAATAAGCGGCAGGTTGTTAGTGGACACTGCACAAAGGCACCTCAAGCAGCAAATCTACCATGATTTGTTTTACCTCTTGAAATCTCCTTTGAGGAAAGACATCGGGATAGCACAAAAAATGAAGTCATGAGAGACTTATCATGCAGGAGATGCCCCACAGCATAGCATTGGATAAAGAATTCCGGTACTGATTATGTATCTCTTCTTAAAAGGCACTTTTAAGTGCCTGAACATTTTGGTGGACATTTCACCAGTGATATCAGACATTGCCTGAAAACCTCAGATAGACTTGCCTATTGGGTTTAAATTTAATAGCAAAATTGAGCATTTTGGAAAAGCGTGAAACGCTGCTGTGTCAAAGTGCTGGGGAATATGGTAGATTTTATACCTCTGACCAGGCTGAAATGCGAAATCACCTGCTGGTGAAACAATAACTCACAAACTAATGCCTAGGGTCCCTAATCTCAAATATACATTTGAATGTAAAAAGAAGCTTACAACCAAATTTACAATTTTCAAGCCTAACATTAATCCAGAAAGGGATTACTGACAGGCATTAGTCCATTTACATGTACTTTGAGCCTGCCATGAAATTACTGTCCATGTAAAGTCCTCTTTATCCCCTAAATCCCACCTTAGGGGTGGGAAATGGGCATTCCACGCTATTGTTACCCTTAGAAGTTTGTGAACATCCAGATAAATGTACATTTGTTCCCATTCATAAACTCCTCTCAATCTTCTTTCCATCTTGGAAACAGTTGGATTTTAACTCCAGCCAAAGTCTGGCATAAATCCCTTTCCAGGGTGCAAAGGAGTATGGATGACCCCCGGAATTACTGGGGGTGCAGAGGAAGGGAGTTCTTCATAGGGAAAACATGTTCCCATAGAGAAAAAAGGTGAGTGCCTGCACAGGGGATCCTATTCCCCCTGTACAGAGGTCTACATTAGTCTTGATCGCTGCATAGACAGGATAGGTTCTCAATAGGAATATCACATATAAGATTCCCAGAAGGATACCTGGAAATCTGCAACTCATGTAACTATCCAGAAGTACTCATAGAAATGGTTGTGAATTCCATGATGTCCGAAAATTACATTCAACCAGACTCAGAAATCACTGATCAGAATTTTTCTAACTTTCTTTGGAATAGTGCTTCTCACATTAGCCAAAAGAAATAAGTTTGGTCATTGGTGCATGGAGATCCCCAGAGGTTTGGGCAGAAAAAATTATACCCTGTCAGCTCCCCACTCCCACTATCATAGTCAGATTTTTAACCATATACATAATGAGGAGATCAGGGGCTAAACCAGCTAAACAGTCTTGCATCTGGGGTATTTGAATTGACCAGACCATGTAAACCATTTTCCGTTTACGTTAACAGCATGCTAACATCAAGCACGGTGCAATTTATCAAAGACAAATTCAAATGCCGCCAGCACAAATAGTTTTAAGTGATCTGGCCAAAATCACCAACAATACTGTTTTATGTTCCAGCCTCATGTTTTCTTCTGCACCCGACAGAAGGATATCAATTATTTAGCAAAGAGGTTACCTTCAGGCATGATAAAATGGCTGTTTAACAAATCAGCAGTTCGTAATTAGCATGCCAATTGCCCCAGGTACATTAAACACGGTAGACCGCCTAGATGTTCAATGACAATTGTCTTAAAAAGATAAAGCATTTCATTAGTGAATGTTCTTTTTGACCTTGCTTAGTCTGCTCTCATAATTCACTCATTTGCAGTTTTTCAATTCCATTTTTCAAACGTCTGCACATCTTAATATGCCCTTCCTTTATTTTAGGTGTGCATCTCTCACCCCTGTAGAAACATTTCTCCTAGACTCACAACCTCATGTTTCTTATACACTGCATTTATGTAGGTCACAAGAAGCAGATCTCCTAACTTGAGCTGCGGGATCAAAAGATAACGTTTATGAATATACAGTGTGCCTTGCAGGTTGTGCAGATCTGCAAGAAAATGAGTTATCTGGTCAACATCAGAAACAGATTTTTTTTTTGTATTATTATTTTTCTTATTTTTTGCTTAGAAAATAAACTTGGTAGAATACGTTCTGCATCTCGAAAGTTTGAGTCATTCTTTGGTTACAGGCAAGTGAATGAACATGGTGAATATCTGAATGGATATACAAACACAGTGAATTAAATGGAACCCATCCCCCTCTCCCCCATCTACACTCCTGGAAAAACCCTCTAAGGCCCCATATTTTCTCCCATTTTGGCGGACAACCTCTAGCTTTATATATAGTGTGTTGTGCTTGTTGGCACCAATCCAAGTCAGAATTTCCACTCTAATATTTTGGCAGGTTGTACTGCTCCCCAATGTTTCGCTAATTTACGTTTGGAGACCACAGCCTTAGGGTCATCCATATTCTTATATATCTGGGCCATTCCTCATCTCCAGAAATCGTCAGCATGAACCATTTAGGCTCTAGAGGAACCTCTACTCCCATCAACCCCGACATAGTATCTCATATCTTTGCCGAGTAGTTTTGTATCTTCGGGCATTCTCACAATGTATGTATGAAAATCCCCTCCTGTCCACAGCCACTCTGACAGAGACTATTGTCTACTCGGCCTACATTGCTTTTTGTTTGAGGGTAAGTGGTATAAACAAACTTGCGGGGTGGCTATGGGCTCCAAATTTTCGCCCTCTTTTGCGAACATTTTCATGGGATTTTTCGAAGCTAAATGGATTTGGAGTGATGTTGGATGTGCATTTAATCAGTACATTGTCTATTGGGGTCGCTACATAGATGATTGCCTTCTGTTATGGTCGGGCACAGAAGAGATGTTACAAAAATGTTATCTCTATCTGGAGGCCAACAACCTAGGTGTAAGGTTCACACACCATCATAGCCTGTCAAGTATTGTATTTCTTGACACTGAATTTTATGTCCAGAACGGCATTCTGAACAGCAAACTTTTTCATAAACCCACAGCATGTAACGCTGTGTTACATGCCTCAAGTGCTCACCCACGACATCAGATAAAGGCTATTCCTTATGGGGAGTTTACCAGAGCCAGAAGGAACTGTAGTCAAGATGATGAGTTTTCTGTATGCCTGAATGCCATGAAAATGAGGTTTAAAGATCGAGGGTATTAGAATAGATGTCGCATTAATGCTGAAAAACGTATTCTGAAAGAAATTAAGATTTTATGCCTTCAAGCCCTGAAGAAGTCTTGGGTGTTGACCTTGACGAAACACGTGTCGGCTGGGCATAGTGACCAAGAATAAACAAAAAAATACGAACAACCTGGAGTGTGCCATACCTTTTACCTTATGTTGGAAGTTGGAGTGTCATGAACATTTTTTCACTCTGATGTTGATACAACTGGACAGTACTATACGTCTTTATTCAAGCATGTGTGTGCACAGGCACATAAGAGTAAAATTAATATATTACTCTGTTATGGGGGGGTGATTGGTCTGAACGGGGTACACACAAAATCTTCTGTACTCTGCTCCATCAATCCCCCCTTTGATGATTTCATCATCACCAAATCCCAAATCACCCATTCATCCCACTAAATTTTATTCGATCAGACACTTCTTCTCAATAATTTTGTTAGTTCAGCATATTTTTTTCTCATTTCTCCTGTTCTCGACACAAATGTTATTTTTAGTTGTAAATCTAATACTTACTTATCCTTGTGAAGAGCAGTTCTAGCTACTTGTGCAACTATTGGTACATTGTTAACAGCACCATTAGTAAAATGGTACAACATAAACACATCCTACACCCAAAGCAAAAATGTTATATCTATTTTTAGGACTGTCCATATCCGCTATGGTATCTGAGTTAACCTATAAATAAAATCTACTAAATATGTACCGTATGTACAAAGTGTGTTTTCTCACTTGAATGACTTTCTGTCCTTTGCCCCTTCTTTTATTTTAACCACTTGGAAATGGTTCATGAAAAATCATCTTCGTCTTGTGTGATAAAACCCAAAAGTGTTTTCTGTAACACTGTTAGGATGGCCTCAAGTAGTTTTCTTTCTCCTGCTCATTGTCGTTGTCCCTGTCCCTTTCCTTTCTTAAATCTACTTCTTCTATCTTTTGTACGGCTATGTAAGTCCACTCAGGTGGCGTGTTCAATTTCTCCTGTTCTAACTTGTTTGTCATTTCAGAGAACTGATCTTCAAGAGCTGTTGTTCCTTTTCTCATTATCTTATACTTGAGTCTCTTTACTCCGTTGGACCACATGTGTGAATCATCCTTCTCCATAGGTTCATAGCCTTGTTCAGAATTTCCTGATCATCCGTTTCTTCTCTAATGTCAGACAAGATAACTGTCAGGATTACTGAACCTTCTTCTCCCATGCTTTCAGTCTCTGTGTCTGCTTGTATTTCACTTCCCCTTATCTTGAACTGTATGATTTCTGAGTCTTCTGTTCTCTCTTTTTGATGTACTTGCCTTTGCTCTTGACTTTGTTTCTGTCATAGTTCGGCAGTACCGTCTAAATCGTTGTCAGGTGAAAAATCGTTGAGTCTTACACCTTGCTGTATACTTGCAGAGTCTGTTGATCTAGTATCACCAGTTTCACAGTCTGCTTCTCTTCTGTTAACAGCTTCTGGTTGCTCAGCACCTGATTCTGAGCTTGTATCCGAAATCTGCAGTCTATTTCTCAGTGGCCTATCTTGTGGATCAGGTACATATGCTTCTCTCATTGCTCGTCCCACTAGTATCTTGTAGTGATTTAAACTTGTCCTTCTGTCAGGTGTACTTCTCATGGTTATTGGAACTAGGGGCAAAGCTTCCGGCCATTTCAAGTCAGTGGAATCACACTTTTTCGCTAATTTGACTTTCATTGTGCTATTCACTTGCTCACCAACTCCAGAAACTTCTGGACAATAGGCACAATGTAGTTTCTGTTTAGTCCTCAGTATTTCACAGATCAGACTGATAACTTTGTTGGCGAAATGAGTTTCCCTATCTGTGTGTGCCTGTCCATGATACATGCGTGCAAAATGGGAAAACATACTGTCGGGCATAACAGCTCTTTCATCTTGGTAAACCCAAACTTCATCCTCTTCTTTTTGTGTGCAACCTTCTCTCACCCATGTGTTCTTTTCCTCATTGCTTGCCTGATCCTGCAACTGCCTCACTTCTTTACATGTTTCTACTGTGTTAGTAAGTATCAGATATTGGGAAAAAGTGTCTTCCTTCGCCCGTGCCTGATTCAAAGAACAATTCAGTTTTGTGCAATAATTTTCCAATTCATCTGCAAACCAATTCCCTCTGGTAATATAGTCAGTTTCACATTTGTGAGCATCAGGACATGCTAATGATCCCCTATCAACTATTCGTTTCTTCTTCTTCTTTCTCCACCTGCTTCTCCATTTCTCAACATCCCTCCTTTTTCTCAATGAGCAAGCAAAAGCTTCTCCCTCATTCTGCTTATTATTTTCCTCAACTAAATCTGGGGGTTTCTTTTTCTTATCCAGTTTCCCAGCTAGGTCTGGTGGTTTCTTTTTCTTCTCATGTTTTCTTGTGCGCATTCCTGAAAAACACATTGTCTCATTTGCCTCTTCATTCATATGAACCCTGAAGCTTTTATGAAATGGAAAACTTCTTGAAACATTAATTTCATATTTTTGAGCCAAATCGGTCAGTCTACCATGTGTAGTTGCTGCACATGTATTTGTTTTCTTACTCAGGGAAATTAATTATTTTTCCTGACACTGGTTCACATTTTCATGATTTAAATTGCAAGGACTGTTAATTTCTCCATGCTCAAATGTTGAATTTAAAACACTAAACTGTTTCTCTTTTTCGGGCTCTGGGTTAATTTGTTCCCCCATACTTTCTATCTTTTTAATTACCGCTGCTTCCTCAAACCATGTTTGAAAAATCCCATCTCTAAGTATATTTATTTTATCCTGGACTGTGAGTGCTGTAAACACCATTTCTCCCCCATCTTTCAATGCTTGGACTGTCTGGGGTAGTTTCTGTTCAATAATCTGTGAATTCTGAGATTCCAAAGTAAACCCTGACATATCTACTCTTTCTACAGCTGTTTGAATCTTTTGAGTAGGGACCATATTAATTTGGATAGTCATAATTTGTCTAGGCACTGTCTGTGCATCTGCAGCTTGTAGTTTTTGCACTGAATCAGTCACATTTAAAGCAGTAACACCTGGAGGTATCACTGTCAGTGCTAAATAAACAGGCAGTGGGTCAATCTGAAATGTCTGCACATTTCTCTCATTCTGCATTTCTCTCTGTTCAACAGAAGCAGTAGCCACTGTAGTACTTACTGGTACACTATTTTCAGTATTTTTAATGGGAACCACATAAAGTGGCGGACACTAAGTTAACAATGCATCCATTATTTCATCCCCTGAATCATTATTTATTTGAGGCTTTTTGTCATCATTAATTCCCTTCTCCTGCATCTGGTGCTTTACCTTTTTATCCTCACTTTTGCTAACAGAAATTTTAGAATCTATATTCATCTGGACTGTTATTCATAGGCAGTTCTTTCAATTTTTCAGACACTTTTCGTGTCCTGACTGTTAACTCATTTTCTTCTTCTTCATGATTTGACCTATTTATCACTTGTGTTTCTTGCCAAATAATCGTACTGCTCATTGGAAGGAGTTCTGGCTTCGTTACTGTACTATTAATTTGAACAGATTCCTGTCCATTGCACTATTCCCTATGGGGACTCGAACAGTTTGGAAAACTTTTGTAGTTTCTGCTGGCGGTGCCTTTGGCACCACTGTTTCAAGCTCCCCTTGATATGGAGTGGTCTGTTACCCAGAATGTCATCCAGCAACTCATTTTTAGTATCACTGTACCTACAGCCTGAAATTTGAACATTCTTCTTTTCCTCTTTCTTGTCACCTCCTGTAGATACTCCCATACTCCTGACAGGAAACAAATCATTTGGTACATCCACCTGTTGCCATGTACTTATTCTGTCTTCAATATTCTCATTCCGATATTTATCCAAACCAAAATCATAACCTCTTCCTGATCTGAGGCGTTCTTTCTCATACACTGCATCTTCCCAATCCATTAAAGCTTCAAATTGCACAGGTCTAGGTTTAGGCTCAAGTTTCTCCATTGTTTCTCTCAAATGCCGCAAATCTTTTATGTTAAAAGAACCTTCAGGAGGAAATGCAAGCACACCATCACCTTTTGTATATCGCACCCAATTCTCTACCCACAAGCAAGTTTGATAGCCATACTTCGTTAGCATGTGAAATACAGGCATTCCCAGGGGAGAGAATAGTCTCCACTCCTGCTTTACTGCAGGCCTGTCTTTCACAAACAATCTTTTTACCTTTCCAAACAGCAAAACTTTCTTCTTCTCTTTACCAATATAAAACATTTTCACTTAACTTTTGTTTTCGCGTTCAGCTAGAAACGTCAGTGCAACACAAAATCTCTACCAATCAGCTTCCTCTGTGTTGTTTCCTTTCCAACCAATACCACTGTGGAAACACACTCGTAAGCAAATCAGAAAGCTCTACATCACTTCTGCATCCACCTATCCCAGCGCGACTCTCACTAACGCACCAATCCGGAGCGTCTACGTCACCCTGCAATTCTCCAATCCTAGCGCAGCGTACACTAACGCACAAACCAGGAGCGTCTAAATTCTCTTACTGCTAGCCAATCCCAGCGCGGCTTTTCTGACGTCAGCCCTGCTCGCTGTCGCGGCTCTCACTCCTGCTCCTGTTGACCCCTCCTTTACAAAATTTCTCGGTAAGCTCTATATGTTCTTCAAATTCACTAATCTGTTAGTCACGACATAAAAACGCCACCATCATCTGTTTCGCTAACCAAGGATAGTCAATGACCTTTCTTACAAGAATTCCGTCTTTCCCGAGAGCAGCGCTTACCTCTGTCCTAATACGGAATCGTTACTTCTGTTGACAAAATAGCACATCCCTCTACCTTACCTTTCTAGCAAGCATCAGCTAACCGATTCTCCAGAATTAAGACACCTAGTTGGAGATGCAATGCTCCTGAGAAATAAAACTAGAGTTTTGCAATTAACCTGAATACCTTTCATTCACGCACTTTCACACAGAAAAATGTAGTACATTCACACAGAATTCTGTCTTTCCCGAGAACAGCGAACAGTCTGTCCTACTACAGAATTATGACACTTGTTAACAAAGTAGCACTTCCCTCTACTTTATCCTTCTAGCAAGCTTAGGGAACACCTATTACCTTTCCAGTGATAAGCGTAATCAGAGCTCCTTTTGGACTCCTGGTACTTAAGACCAATACTTCACAGGTGACCTTCGCTACCATACACTTCTCTCATACAGGAAATGTCTCTAATGGCAACACACGACGATGTTACTGAATCGAACCCAGACAATGCATCATGCAACTCCAATCGTCACACGTTTTCCCCGTGTACCTACAGGGCAACAACAATTCCGTCTTTCCCGAGAACAGCACTTGCCTCTGCACTACTACGGAACCGTTACAAACTTCCAACTTCCTACATCCCAGAAGCCGTCAAACAACATAAAACTCGACGTGACTCAACATATGCTGTTAATACATAAACCAATACTAATCAATAATCGATAACCAATTAGCAATTTACAAGCAATAATCACCAAACCAAAACAATAAAACCATCATACTGCTACCAGAAAAACGGATGCAGTGCAAAAACCTTAGCAACAGGAAAACAACCTGAAACCGGTATCCTCCCTGCGTCACAGACCCAACGTCACTCTAACTCATTCACAACTGCAGTCATTGGTGGGACCCATAACACCAACATTCATACTTTTACTATCACACCGGTCTGTACACAAAGGAGGAATGAATGGTTCAAGCGCAGGACATGTGGGGTGGGGTACCTTATTACCTATAGGAAAAATATTAACATTAAATACATTATGTACATCTGCATCTGTAGAATCCTAGCTTTAACATCAAGGCACTCCACCCACTTGGTCGATGGACCAATTAGTTGGATTGGTTGATGGTGATTGTCAAGACGAGCTTAACCTCACTACAACAATATATTGAATTGCATAATTAATTGACTCTAAAACAATCACGAACACCTGAAATAATTTAAAAGATTTTATGACCACTGCGCCTTCCTGCCTGGTCACCCCCACGCTCCTATGCCTGTGCCTTCTCCCACAGCCCCAGCCACCCGAGGGCCGCCGAGCCCACACCAGCCTCCCGCAGCCCCAGCCACCCGAGGGCCGCCAAGCCCGCTCCAGCTTTCCCGCCGCCCCAGCCCGTGGCCCCGCCCCCCCGCCAGCCGATTGGCTCGCGCTCCCGCCTCCCCGCAGACCCTCCCGACCGGCTCCCTTCTTAAGGGGAGCCTGGCCAGAACCAGGGAGTGACCACTGCGCCTTCCGGCCTGGTCACCCCCACGCTCCTGTGCCTGTGCCTGCTCCCGCAGCCCCAGCCACCCGAGGGCCGCCGAGCCCACACCAGCCTCCCGCAGCCCCAGCCACCCGAGGGCCGCCAAGCCCGCTCCAGCTTTCCCGCCGCCCCAGCCCGTGGCCCCGCACCCCCGCCAGCCGATTGGCTCGCGCTCCCGCCTCCCCGCAGACCCTCCCGACCGGCTCCCTTCTTAAGGGGAGCCTGACCAGAACCAGGGAGTGACCACTGCGCCTTCCGGCCTGGTCACCCCCACGCTCCTGTGCCTGTGCCTGCTCCCGCAGCCCCAGCCACCTGAGGGCCGCCGATTCCACACCAGCCTCCCGCAGCCCCAGCCACCCGAGGGCCGCCAAGCCCGCTCCAGCTTTCCCGCCGCCCCAGCCCGTGGCCCCGCCCCCCCGCCAGCCGATTGGCTCGCGCTCCCGCCTCCCCGCAGACCCTCCCGACCGGCTCCCTTCTTAAGGGGAGCCTGACCAGAACCAGGGAGTGACCACTGCGCCTTCCGGCCTGGTCACCCCCACGCTCCTGTGCCTGTGCCTGCTCCCGCAGCCCCAGCCACCCGAGGGCCGCCGAGCCCACACCAGCCTCCCGCAGCCCCAGCCACCCGAGGGCCGCCAAGCCCGCTCCAGCTTTCCCGCCGCCCCAGCCCGTGGCCCCGCCCCCCCGCCAACCAATTGGCTCGCGCTCCCGCCTCCCCGCAGACCCTCCCGACCGGCTCCCTTCTTAAGGGGAGCCTGACCAGATCCAGGGAGTGACCACTGCGCCTTCCGGCCTGGTCACCCCCACGCTCCTGTGCCTGTGCCTGCTCCCGCAGCCCCAGCCACCCGAGGGCCGCCGAGCCCACACCAGCCTCCTGCAGCCGTAGCCACCCGAGGGCCGCCAAGCCCGCTCCAGCTTTCCCGCCGCCCCAGCCCGTGGCCCCGCCCCCCCGCCAGCCGATTGGCTCGGCCTCCCGCCTCCCCGCAGACCCTCCCGACCGGCTCCCTTCTTAAGGGGAGCCTGACCAGAACCAGGGAGTGACCACTGCGCCTTCCGGCCTGGTCACCCCCACGCTCCTGTGCCTGTGCCTGCTCCCGCAGCCCCAGCCACCCGAGGGCCGCTGAGCCCACACCAGCCTCCCGCAACCCCAGCCACTCGAGGGCCGCCAAGCCCTCTCTCAAATGCCGCAAATCTTTTATGTTAAAAGAACCTTCAGGAGGAAATGCAAGCACACCATCACCTTTTGTATATCGCACCCAATTCTCTATCCACAAGCAAGTGTGATAGCCATACTTCATTAGCATGTGAAATACAGGCATTCCCAGGGGAGAGAATAGTCTCCACTCCTGCTTTACTGCAGGCCTGTCTTTCACAAACAATCTTTATACCTTTCCAAACAGCAAAACTTTCTTCTTCTCTTTACCAATATAAAACATTTTCACTTAACTTTTGTTTTCGCGTTCAGCTAGAAACGTCAGTGCAACACACAATCTCTACCAATCAGCTTCCTCTGTGTTGTTTCCTTTCCAACCAATACCACTGTGGAAACACACTCGTAAGCAAATCAGAAAGCTCTACATCACTTCTGCATCCACCTATCCCAGCGCGACTCTCACTAACGCACCAATCCGGAGCGTCTACGTCACCCTGCAATTCTCCAATCCTAGCGCAGCGTACACTAACGCACAAACCAGGAGCGTCTAAATTCTCTTACTGCTAGCCAATCCCAGCGCGGCTTTTCTGACGTCAGCCCTGCTCGCTGTCGCGGCTCTCACTCCTGCTCCTGTTGACCCCTCCTTTACAAAATTTCTCGGTAAGCTCTATATGTTCTTCAAATTCACTAATCTGTTAGTCACGACATAAAAACGCCACCATCATCTGTTTCGCTAACCAAGGATAGTCAATGACCTTTCTTACAAGAATTCCGTCTTTCCCGAGAGCAGCGCTTACCTCTGTCCTAATACGGAATCGTTACTTCTGTTGATAAAGTAGCACATCCCTCTACCTTACCTTTCTAGCAAGCATCAGCTAACCGATTCTCCAGAATTAAGACACCTAGTTGGAGATGCAATGCTCCTGAGAAATAAAACTAGAGTTTTGCAATTAACCTGAATACCTTTCATTCACGCACTTTCACACAGAAAAATGTAGTACATTCACACAGAATTCTGTCTTTCCCGAGAACAGCGAACAGTCTGTCCTACTACAGAATTATGACACTTGTTAACAAAGTAGCACTTCCCTCTACTTTATCCTTCTAGCAAGCTTAGGGAACACCTATTACCTTTCCAGTGATAAGCGTAATCAGAGCTCCTTTTGGACTCCTGGTACTTAAGACCAATATTTCACAGGTGACCTTCGCTACCATACACTTCTCTCATACAGGAAATGTCTCTAATGGCAACACACGACGATGTTACTGAATCGAACCCAGACAATGCATCATGCAGCTCCAATCGTCACACATTTTCCCCGTGTACCTACAGGGCAACAACAATTCCGTCTTTCCCGAGAACAGCACTTGCCTCTGCACTACTACGGAACCGTTACAAACTTCCAACTTCCTACATCCCAGAAGCCGTCAAACAACATAAAACTCGACGCGACTCAACATATGCTGTTAATACATAAACCAATACTAATCAATAATCGATAACCAATAAGCAATTTACAAGCAATAATCACCAAACCAAAACAATAAAACCATCATACTGCTACCAGAAAAACGGATGCAGTGCAAAAACCTTAGCAACAGGAAAACAACCTGAAACCGGTATCCTCCCTGCGTCACAGACCCAACGTCACTCTAACTCATTCACAACTGCAGTCATTGGTGGGACCCATAACACCAACATTCATACTTTTACTATCACACCGGTCTGTACACAAAGGAGGAATGAATGGTTCAAGCGCAGGACATGTGGGGTGGGGTACCTTATTACCTATAGGAAAAATATTAACATTAAATACATTATGTACATCTGCATCTGTAGAATCCTAGCTTTAACATCAAGGCACTCCACCCACTTGGTCGATGGACCAATTAGTTGGATTGGTTGATGGTGATTGTCAAGACCAGCTTAACCTCACTACAACAATATATTGAATTGCATAATTAATTGACTCTAAAACAATCACGAACACCTGAAATAATTTAAAAGATTTTATGACCACTGCGCCTTCCTGCCTGGTCACCCCCACGCTCCTATGCCTGTGCCCGCTCCCACAGCCCCAGCCGCCCGAGGGCCGCCGAGCCCACACCAGCCTCCCGCAGCCCCAGCCACCCGAGGGCCGCCAAGCCCGCCCCAGCTTTCCCGCCGCCCCAGCCCGTGGCCCCGCCCCCCCGCCAGCCGATTGGCTCGCGCTCCCGCCTCCCCGCAGACCCTCCCGACCAGCTCCCTTCTTAAGGGGAGCCTGGCCAGAACCAGGGAGTGACCACTGCGCCTTCCGGCCTGGTCACCCCCACGCTCCTGTGCCTGTGCCTGCTCCCGCAGCCCCAGCCACCCGAGGGCCGCCGAGCCCACACCAGCCTCCCGCAGCCCCAGCCACCCGAGGGCCGCCAAGCCCGCTCCAGCTTTCCCGCCGCCCCAGCCAGTGGCCCCGCCCCCCCACCAGCCGATTGGCTCGCGCTCCCGCCTCCCCGCAGACCCTCCCGACCGGCTCCCTTCTTAAGGGGAGCCTGACCAGAACCAGGGAGTGACCACTGCGCCTTCCGGCCTGGTCACCCCCACGCTCCTGTGCCTGTGCCTGCTCCCGCAGCCCCAGCCACCCGAGGGCCGCCGAGCCCACACCAGCCTCCCGCAGCCCCAGCCACCCGAGGGCCGCCAAGCCCGCTCCAGCTTTCCCGCCGCCCCAGCCCGTGGCCCCGCCCCCCCGCCAGCCGATTGCCTCGCGCTCCCGCCTCCCCGCAGACCCTCCCGACCGGCTCCCTTCTTAAGGGGAGCCTGACCAGAACCAGGGAGTGACCACTGCGCCTTCCGGCCTGGTCACCCCCACGCTCCTGTGCCTGTGCCTGCTCCCGCAGCCCCAGCCACCCGAGGGCCGCCGAGCCCACACCAGCCTCCCGCAGCCCCAGCCACCCGAGGGCCGCCAAGCCCGCTCCAGCTTTCCCGCCGCCCCAGCCCGTGGCCCCGCCCCCCCGCCAACCAATTGGCTCGCGCTCCCGCCTCCCCGCAGACCCTCCCGACCGGCTCCCTTCTTAAGGGGAGCCTGACCAGATCCAGGGAGTGACCACTGCGCCTTCCGGCCTGGTCACCCCCACGCTCCTGTGCCTGTGCCTGCTCCCGCAGCCCCAGCCACCCGAGGGCCGCCGAGCCCACACCAGCCTCCTGCAGTCCCAGCCACCCGAGGGCCGCCAAGCCCGCTCCAGCTTTCCCGCCGCCCCAGCCCGTGGCCCCGCCCCCCCGCCAGCCGATTGGCTCGGCCTCCCGCCTCCCCGCAGACCCTCCCGACCGGCTCCCTTCTTAAGGGGAGCCTGACCAGAACCAGGGAGTGACCACTGCGCCTTCCGGCCTGGTCACCCCCACGCTCCTGTGCCTGTGCCTGCTCCCGCAGCCCCAGCCACCCGAGGGCCGCTGAGCCCACACCAGCCTCCCGCAGCCCCAGCCACCCGAGGGCCGCCAAGCCCGCTCCAGCTTTCCCGCCGCCCCAGCCCGTGGCCCCACCCCCCCGCCAGCCGATTGGCTCGCGCTCCCGCCTCCCCGCAGACCCTCCCGACCGGCTCCCTTCTTAAGGGGAGCCTGACCAGAACCAGGGAGTGACCACTGCGCCTTCCGGCCTGGTCACCCCCACGCTCCTGTGCCTGTGCCTGCTCCCGCAGCCCCAGCCACCCGAGGGCCGCCAAGCCCACACCAGCCTCCCGCAGCCCCAGCCACCCGAGGGCCGCCAAGCCCGCTCCAGCTTTCACCCCGCCCCAGCCCGTGGCCCCGCCCCCCGCCAGCCGATTGGCTCGCGCTCCCGCCTCCCCGCAGACCCTCCCGACCGGCTCCCTTCTTATGACGTCCCCAGAGCGACCGCACAGCGGACGCGCGCAGCGGGAGCACCGATTGAGCGCCGAAGGTGCGCCAAAGGTAAGCCCGTCTACGCCCGTCCGCGCCCAGCGCCAGGACCCCTGGCCCCCTGGCCCCCAGCCCACCCGCCGGACGTACGACGCCGCCACCCTCAACGCACTCAACGCCGGCCGAAGCCCAGGATGCTACCAAGCCACCCCGAGACGCACCCACGGACCCTTCTGCTGCAACTCCTGCAAGTTCACCTGCATCCGGACCTGCACTACTCCAGCACCAACCAAGACCAAGACGAGCAACAGCAGCAGCCACCTGAAATGCATCCTGCTCAACACCCGCTCCGTCCACAGACACGCCGTCGAGCTCTGGAACCTGCTCGACACCACAGCCCCAGACGTCGCCTTCCTCACGGAAACCTGGATGAACGCCTCCTCAACGCCCGACATTGCCATCGCCATCCCAGACGGCTACAAGATCATCCAAAGGGACCGCATCAACCACACCGGAGGAGGCATCGCCATCATCCACAGGAACACCATCCGCATCACGACCAACACCGACGACACCCTCGCACCCGCCGAGCACCTGCACTTCCAGGTCCACATCAACCCCAAGACCACCCTCAGAGGCACCCTCATCTACAGACCCCCGGGACCACGCACACAATTCAGCGAAGACATCGCCGACTTCATCAGCCCGCACGCCCTTCCCTCCGCTGACTACATCCTCCTCGGGGACCTCAACTTCCACCTGGAGAACAACAACGACCGCAACACCACCACCCTGCTGGACAACCTCGCCAACCTCGGACTCAAGCAGCTGGTCACCACCCCCACCCACTACGCCGGACACACACTCGACCCCGTCTTCTCATCCAGCAAGGACATCGCCTTCAGCCACGCCACCGGACTCCACTGGACGGACCACAGCTGCGTCCACTTCAGCTTCAGAAGGACCACGATCCACCACCACCAGCAACAGGTTGCACGCAGAAGCTGGAACAAGATCACAGCCGACCAGCTCGCGACCGCCCTGAGCAAGAACCCACCCACCAGCGCAACGAACCCCAGCCAAGCGGCCACCAACCTCACGAAGTGGATCAGCGACTGCGCAGACGACCTCGCCCCTCTGAAGACCCCGACTAGCAGACCCGGTAGCAAGAAAGCCCCATGGTTCACCGACGAACTCAAGAGCTCCAAGAAGAACTGCCGAGCCCTCGAGAGAACCTGGCGCAGAGACCCAACACCGGACAACATGACTGCCCTCAAGCTCGCCACCCGAAAACACCACCAACTCATCCACGCCACCAAGAAAACCGCATTCAAGGAACGACTGGACAACAACGCACACAACAGCAAGGAACTCTTCAACATCGTCAAAGAGCTCTCCAACCCCAACGCCGGTAACAACGACATCACCCCTTCACAAGACCTCTGCAACTCCCTCGCCTCCTACTTCTACAACAAGATCGCGGACATACACAACAGCTTCAGCACTCAACCGACGCACGCCACGACCGAACCACCGCCCCCCACCACCACCCTCCGCACCTGGACCCCGATCAGCACCGAAGACACCGTCCGCACGATGAACTCCATCCACTCCGGATCTCCTACCGACCCCTGCCCTCACCACGTCTTCAACAAGGCCGACGCTGTCATCGCATCCCACCTGCGGGACATCATCAACACCTCCTTCGACACCGCTACCTTCCCGGAGAGCTGGAAGCACGCCGAACTCAGTGCTCTACTAAAGAAGCCATCAGCCGACCCCACCGACCTCAAGAACTACCGCCCCATCTCGCTGCTCCCGTTTCCTGCAAAAGTCATCGAGAAGACCGTCAACAAGCAGCTGGCCGCCTTCCTCGAGACGAACGGATCCCTCGACCTCTCGCAGTCTGGCTTCCGGGCCAACCACAGCACCGAGACCGCCCTGATCGCAGCCACCGATGACATCCGAGCTCTGCTTGACAACGGAGAAACAGCGGCCCTCATCCTCCTAGACCTCTCCGCGGCCTTCGACACTGTCTGCCACCATACACTAGTGCAGCATCTCAGCAACGTCGGAATCCAGGAGAAGGCACTGGAGTGGATCATCTCCTTCCTCGCCGGAAGGACACAGAGAGTCCGCCTCCCCCCGTTCAGATCTGAAGCCACCGAAGTCATCTGCGGCGTTCCTCAAGGCTCCTCGCTCAGTCCAACCCTCTTCAATGTGTACATGAGCCCCCTCGCAGACATCGCACGCCAGCACAACCTCAACATCATCTCCTACGCCGACGACACCCAGCTGATTCTCTCCCTCACCAACGACCCCACCACCGCCAGAGCCAACCTCCACGAAGGGATGAAAGAGGTAGCCGAATGGATGAAGAACAGCCGCCTGAAGCTGAACTCGGACAAGACGGAAGTCCTCATCCTGGGATCCTCACCCTCCGCCTGGGATGACTCCTGGTGGCCCCCCGCCCTAGGCAGCGCACCCAAACCAACAGACCATGCACGCTACCTGGGCTTCATCCTGGACTCCACCCTCTCCATGACCAGACAAGTCAACGCCGTCTCCTCGTCGTGCTTCAACATCCTGCGCATGCTACGAAAGATCTTCCGGTGGATCCCCACCGAGACCAGGAAGACGGTCACCCAGGCCCTCGTCACCAGCCGTCTGGACTACGGCAACTCCCTCTACGCCGGAACCACCGCCAAACTCCAGTAAAGACTTCAGCGGATCCAGAACGCCTCAGCACGACTCATCCTGGACATCCCCCGTCGCAGCCACATCTCCGGACACCTGAGAGACCTGCACTGGCTCCCGGTCACCAAGAGAATCACCTTCCGTCTCCTCACCCACGCACACAAAGCCCTACACAACCAAGGCCCAGGATACCTCAACAGCCGCCTCAACTTCTATGCTCCCAAACGCCAGCTTCGATTGACCGGCCACGCCCTCGCCACCGACCCCGCATTCGAAGAGCCACCACAGGGGGACGGTCCTTCTCCTTCCTCGCCGCCAGGACGTGGAACTCCCTCCCGACCCACCTCCGCCTGACCCAGGACCACCTCGCCTTCAGGAAGCAACTCAAGACCTGGCTGTTCGAGCAGTAGTGGACCCCCCTCCCCTAGCGCCTTGAGACCCTCTGGGTGAGTAGCGCGCTATATAAATGCTTTGATTGATTGATTGATTGATTGATTATGCAATTAATTTGCATAAAGGAAATTATCATTTATTCTCTCACTATTAATTTTCACTTGATCATTGCCATTTATTCAGGACATAAATCAAGAAGCTGTTTAATAAAAGTCATGAAGAGAAAATGTAGGTTTGCATTCATTTCATTATTCTCAAAATGGTTAAAAATCAATCCTTGGTCATGTAACTGACAGAGGGTTCCAAAATGAAGGATCAGTGAACCATAGTTAAAAACATGCATTTAATTCTAAAGATTCCCTACACTAAAACATTCCTACCCAGCACTAAAACCCCAACTTACTTAATTAACCCTTGACCTCCTCAATGACTTCTCACGCCCAGGCTAGTGTCCCGCAACGATCTTGAACCTACAGGGGTCATCAGTGCACAGTATGGCATAATTCCAAGCTCCCAGCATCTCTACAAAAGCAGGTTTTCTCCTCCGCCTTCTCTCATGCCAAACCCCAATTTTGGTCTGATATTATACTGTGTTTGCTGGCTCTCTACCCTCAAATGTTTCAACTCTTGTCGTTTCCCTTGCTCTGATTGGTCATGACAATGCAGTTCTCAGCTCTCAGGATGTCCGTTCATAACAATGTAGTTCTCAGCTCCCAGGATGTCCATGAATAACAATGTAGTTCTCAGCTCCCAGGATGTCCATGAATAACTTAATGTTTGACAAGCTGATAGATACAAATTTGACTGTCCACAGTTCAGTAGCAGACATTCAAAGGTTCATTGGCAGGGATTCAACTGTTCAGTGTCAGGGATTCCGCTGTTTCCACGTGGTCATTCTTTGGCAGGCATTCAACTGTTTCTCTTTGGCAGGCATTCAGCTGTTCTCGTGCTATCATTCTGGCTCTCAGCTACTACAGGCATGGCCTCGAACATAGTCAGCTGGAGTTGCAAAGTTCAGTGGAGCACAGTGCATGCACGAGGTTCCTCCAGCCAGATGATGCAAGCATTCTCTACTGCGCAGAACCGGGAAAAACAAAGCCATCTTGAAACTGGCCACCAGCCAAACTACGATAAACACACACAAAGAAAATGTGAATACACAGAAAATAAGTGTTTTCTGTCCCCCCACCCACCAGGGCTAATATTTATCCCCTAAAAACTGTTACCTAGCGGAAAAGCATCACACTGCAAGCCATTAAAATGAAGCAAAAGCAGCATGCAATGCACAATGCACTATTACACTATTTAAATGAGCAAAATAGATTAAACGTGTGTTTTACACCATTAATTAATATGTTAATCAAACCTGTTGATGCAGAGCATTTCCCACATGTAATGTAATGGTGTTTGGTTAATACACAGCAAACGAAATTAATATGTTACTTTGTTATGGGGGGGTGATTGGTCTGAACGGGGTACACACAAAATCTTCTGTACTCTGCTCCATCAGTGGTCTGGGGTAATAGATTCGATACAGGACTTTTAGATGGATTAGGCGGAATCTGGAACAGATTGATACTTCCTGTGGACTCTGAAGGGCTTCTGTCCATTCTTCATCATCAAGCTGCCCTATGTCTCCTTCCCAGGTAGTCTTTAGTGTTGGGTAGGGGTCGGGGGAATTATTAAGGTTTTTTTGTATATTAGTGAGATGGCTCTAACATTCAGGGGGTCAGTGAGCAGCCTATCATCTAACGGCAAGGCATCCGCTAGTACCTCCCCTTCACTTATATAGTGGTTTAGGGCATGTCCCAGTTGAATGTAACTGAGCCACTCCCCTTTCCCCATTTTAAATTTGTTTTGTAGCGTTTGGATGTAATCTAGGCCTGACCTCTCCAAACATCCTCCAAAACGTCTAGACCCTAAAGTTTCCACTTTTCGAAATCCCTGAGGTGACCAACTTCTGCCAGTTGGTCACTATACCAAAGATGGGTCATCCCAGTCAACTTCCTGTCCCATCCCAAAAACATGGTAGAAGCTTGCCATGCTTTGAACACTGTTAGAGTGTGAGGGGTAAATCTCTCAATTTCGGTTTGTTGGAAAGAATAAAGAGATAGCCCCTGGTCCCCATCACCACTCTATCTACCTGGAATGCTGGATCCGATCTATCAGTGAAGACCCAGTCATTGATAGACACCATTTGAGAGGTCCAGTAGTAGGCCTTGATATCTGGTACAGCCAGTCCTCCCTCATAGACTCCTCTGTTTAGTTTACGTAGAACTATGCGTGGCACGCTTCTGTTACATATGAGCGTCCTTAATTCTGCGTCTATTTTCTGAAAAAATACCCTAGGAATCTCATAGGGTGTATTCTGGATTGTATATAGCAACCATGGAGGTGTCATAATCTTAAATAGCACCGCAAGGCCCATTAACGTAAGAGGAAGCGAGCGCCAGCGTTTGGCATCCATGACAAATCTTGCTAACTTGGTCTCTGCGTTTTTCTGATAAAACTCACATGGGTCCCTAGTTATATATATCCTTAGGTATTTAAAGCAGGACTTCTCCACCAGTAGTTTACATCTGGAGATGAGAACAGGCACACCCCCACCAATTGAAACAATAACGGCTTGTCCCAGTTGATGCAATAGCCAGAGTGGTCTCCGAAGATCCGGAAGATCTGTAGGATTCTATCTATTGATTGCCTGAGTCTTTCAACATATAGGAGCACGTCATCTGCGTAGAGGGAAATTAATTCCTCTCATTCATCCCCAATCGGGATACACCATTTAATGGGGATCGTGTCGTATCCACGCAGCCAGTGGCTCCGGAGCCAAAGCAAACATGAGCAGGGATAGTGGGCAGCCCTCTTGTGTCATCTTCTGTAGCTCGAATATTCGAGACGTCGCGGAGTTGACACACACCCTCGTTAATGGTTTGTGATAAAGAAGCTTCACCCAGATCACAAAGTTAGGTCCAAAGCCGAGCCGGTCTAAGACTGCATATAAGTACTCCAATTTGCCACTATCGAAGGCCATTCTGGCATCCAGCGACAGCAAAGCCGCTGGATTCAGTGCTCGCTCTGATATTATGTGGAGGACCCCAAACAATCGTCTCAAATTAAGCCTGGTGCTTCTATGGGGCATAAACCCTACCAGGTCTGGGTGAATGAGGGAAGGTATGACCCTGCTGAGTCAGATTGAGAGAGGCTTGGCTAGTACTTTAGTCTCGTAGTTTAGGAGCGATATCGGCCGATATGACCCACACTTGGTCGGGGGTTTGCCTTCTTTAGGTATTTCTAAGATTAGTGCCATTCTTTGATCTTGTGAGATTGTCCACCCCTCCAGTGTCTCAATAAACATGTTGTGGGGGTACTCCGCTGTGTGATCTAGTGTACGTTTAAATAGCTCTACTGGTAGGCCGTTGGGCCCCCCTGCTTTTCCTGGCTGCAACAGGCGAGTTGCCCTTTTAATTTCCTCTATCACGAGGTCCTCCTCCAGCATCTCACATTTTTCCATGGACAACCTTGGAAGTTGAATGTCTCAGAGAAACTCTGTACATCCTTCTTCCGACATCCGATCTACAGATGAGTATAGAGATTCGTAATATGAGGCGAGGCCTCAGCTATCTCACTGCCTGTAACATGACTCCGGCCCTTTTTATCTGTTATGCTCGGTATCCAGTTATGGTCAGTCCTCCATTTATGTAGCCAGACTAGGAGTTTGGATCCTTCTTCACCTACCTATATAATCTGTGTTGTATTTCCCTTGCCTGCATTCTGGCTTTATCTTCCTCCAAGTCCCTCAGTTCCCTCTGCTGGAGCTCTAGTCGGTGTATCAGCTCTGCATCTTCCCCCTTTTCTCCACCATATGCGCTTCCAGCTTGGAGATAGTATCTTCCAGGGCTAGACATTGCAGCTTCTTTTCTTTTTTCGCTGCCCCAATTAATGCCTGGTTCTTACCTCTGATTACTGCTTTATAGGCTTCCCAGAGAGTCAGTGCCAATGTCACTGAGCCACTATTCTCCTCGAAGAATTGTCCGGTCCCTGTCTTTTTGGCTATTTTAATTTTGGGATCTTTAATTTGCCATGGGTCTATTTTCAGGGGGAGCGTTCTATCCCCATGGGGGCCCTCTAGAACCACCTCTACCGGGGAATGATCCGACACACCTCTTGGGATGTGCGTTGCCTTATGAAATTCCCCTACATTGCATCAGAAACAGATTTGATCAGCAAATCTTATAAATGGTTCTCCACCAGTTTCAGTCTCAAAAGATGCTCCATCAGTAAAATTGCAAGAGTGCCGAAAAACGCCACTTGTCGTGAAACATCTAAAAACTAAAAGGAGAAGCTATAGGTTGGCTACGGTGTGTGCTTACGCCTCCTGTCTGAACTCCCATATCAACACACCAAAAAACAGACTCTCAAAATTCAAAAATTGTCAGGCCACCAACCAAAAACCCCTTGTCAATCAATCAATCAAGCTTTATTCGACAGTTGAGTCATAAAAGCACATACAAACATATCACAAATAACATATAAATTACCTAAAATGTTTAAGACTAGCATTAAATTCAGTATTTCAACCATCAGTAAGCTAAAATTGATCTAAAACCTATACAAATATTCACAAAATTAACTAGCACATGTGTAAAATTACTATGTATTTATTTCCATCCTTAAAATAAACATTAGATAAAATTTGTAAAATGATGGTTGATTTCTACAAATTACCATCATGTCTCAAGGCTTTAGACCGTATACCCCAGGCCCACCCTAGAAACTTGGCCACTGCTATGCAAATAAAAGGAGCAGAGTCGGTGCTCAGAATGCGAACAGCTATACGATAATTCCTAATACCCAACGATTTACAAACAGGTTTTATCCAAGTTTTTCGGGGTAACATATACATTGGGCAAAAAAATAGCAAGTGTTCTACAGATTCACATTTCTCTATACATTTATAGCATTTATTGCTTTTATTTTGGGCATTCTCCCAGCTAGCGGTAAATTCAGCGACCGGTAGAGTGCCCACCCGTAGCTGAAAATATAGCTTGCGGTCGGAGGGCCTCTCTATTATGTCCCAATATCTTTCAAGCAATGGTCTGGTTTTAAGATCAAGAAAACGGCCTGTTAGGTGAGAGGAAAGGCCTTGCGTGGTTTCTATCATATAGACCCATTCCCAATAAATAGCTTTCAATTTGTTCTTGGAAGGGAAGATAGCATTTTGTGGGTCATTCCATAGTTCAATCAGACCTATGCTGCTCAGGAGGGACTTGATACTGCCCAACCAATGAATATTGTGAGATAAATTAGATTTAATTATATCCATGAAGCCGCACTTATAGTGCTCGAGTTCATCGGTACACCAAAGGCGACGCCAATAAAGCAGTGGACGGAGCTTTACAAGGTGTGCCAATGGCTTTTTCCCTAAGTCTAACAATAGAGGGCGCAATGGTGTACTAACAGGGAGGCTTGTAATTTTACGTAAGAATGCATTTTCAAGCATCGTCAATTTGTTCAAATTACTAAAGCCCCAGAGTTCAGACGCGTATAAACATGAGCTCAGTACCATTGTCCCATATACTTCCAGAGCTGGTGAAATTGGCTTTGTGTGTGAACTATTAAATCTGGTTAGGAGAGCACCTGATTTTTGTTTATGTAATAGTATCACTCGGTCCATTTGGGAGTCCCAGCGCATGTCCTTCTGTAATGTAATGCCTAAATATGTGAAGGAGGTTACCTCCTCCAGGGGTAAATCATTCATAAGTATTTTCCCCCCAAATGATTTGTGTGCATTGAAAGACATAAATTTGGTTTTTTGCAGTGTTTACTAGCAAACCCCTCAATTTGCAGAACTCTTCAAAGCGTCCAAGTGCCTTCTGCAGGCCACTTGGGGTTTTGGAAATAATCAGCGTGTCATCCGCAAACATGAGGATAGGAACGCGTGATCCAGCCAAAACAGGTGCATTGGTGGGGGTCTGTGAGAGAAAATCGACCACACCGTTGACAAAGAGCGAGAACAGGGTAGGCGCCAAGACGCACCCCTGCCTCACACCTCTGCCAACCGGGAAGTCTTCCGTCACCTCTCCCACATCCCCCCAGCGGACCCGAGCCACGTTACCCTCATGCAAGCGAATGATTACAGAAAGGAGTTCAGGTGCAAAACCCATCTCCCGCATGACATCCCAAAGTTTGGTTCGTGGAACCAGATCAAATGCTGCTTTTAGGTCCACGAAAACGGCATATAATGCACCCTTGCCTAAAATCACCGTCTTCCAATATATGATGACAAAACGGAAGATTTGATCGATTGTACTTGTCCGCCTGCGAAAACCTGCCTGCGCGGAGCTTAGGATGTCCTGTTCTTCAGCTCATGATAAGATCTTGTGTAGAAATAGGCGGGCCACGATCTTCTGGATTGAGTCTATTAGACTAATCGGCCTATAGTTGGCCGCAATAGACTTGTCCCCCTTTTTAAACACAGGGACTATTTCTGCTCCCTTCCATGAGGCAGGGATATCAGCACCCTGAGCGATTGCATTTGCAAGGCGCATAATATACTTACACCATGGGTGTCTCTCACTGATGAACACATCTGCAGGAATTCCATCCATGCCGGGAGCTTTACCCTTAATCACTTTGTCTAAAGCCTGTTCTACATCTTTTAAATGAAACATTTCTTCTACATAGTACACATGGCAATAGATATCGCCTGGATTTACTTCTTCACTGGGAGCTGCATACTGTGGTTTAAAATGGTCAATCCACGCATTCTTAGCCACATTATTCTGGGGGCGCTCAGGAAGCCCCCCCTGTCCCACTTATAGATATCCCAGAATTGCTTACTGTTCCTAGATCTACAAGCTTCGAGGAGATCTTTCCACTTTCCGTTATCCCACATTCTTTTTGCTTCATATATTGATCTCCTATAATGCGTCCTGGCCAATTTTACTAAGGATGCATCTTTCGCCCTTAGGGCTCTGCCAAGTGTGACTCGGGCTTCCTTGCAATCAGTGTTGTACCAACCCACGGTATTACAGTGCTTGGGGTGTCTTTTAGGAATAGTTTTGGTAAAATATTTCTTCAATCCCTCAAAGAGTTTATTATGTGCTACTACGACAGACTGGTAGAGACACATGCCTTCTACCATAGTTTCAAGGGGTTGTAGAGCATCAGTTACTTCTTTTTTAATTGCAATCAATGATGTTGGATCTTCTATGATCCTATCCCAAAAATTGATCCGACGCGGAGTTCATCTGCCGCGCTGGTACTCCACCTTGGGGAGGTTGATCAAACAGCGCCGCAAGTGGTTGATGGTCACTCTCACTGCGATTGCAAGAGTGCCTAAAAACGCCACTTGTCGTGAAACAGCTAAAAACTAAAAGGAGAAGCTATAGGTTGGCTACGGTGTGTGCTTACGCCTCCTGTCTGAACTCCCATATCAACACACCAAAAAACAGACTCTCAAAATTCAAAAATTGTCAGGCCACCAACCAAAAACCCCTTGTCTATTAGACCAGATAAATCTATACGCAATTAATTTTTTCTTTTTTTCCATCAAAATCTTCCAAAATATAAAAGAACTTGCCAACCCTAACAAAAGTAGCACAACCAGGGAAATACTTCTACAGGTGCTCCTGCAGGTGCTCCTGCATCTCAAACTCTCTCCAAAATTGACCACTGCATGGTCTACTCTTGGGCAATTTCGGAAATATACCTTACATGGTTGTCTATATAACTAAACTATCTTTGTACTCCGAAGATCCCATTCCTCCTACTCTTGTCAAAAAACTAGCCCAGACTTTGCTCCCATACTGGCTGCCTATAGCAGCCTCCTCACTTCAAAATGGAGTTCCTTCTGCAATATCTCCAGCCAATGATAGAGCGGGTAGTGTAACATTTTATATACCCCCCCTATTCTGCACTAATTGAATAATCTATTAACTATAATATTTATTAAATGAGTTTTGCATGTTTTCTAATCAACATT
The DNA here is from genome assembly GCF_964204655.1 of Triturus cristatus. Lineage (NCBI taxonomy): Eukaryota > Metazoa > Chordata > Amphibia > Caudata > Salamandridae > Triturus > Triturus cristatus. The sequence continues at coordinate 802,386,743 of NC_140591.1, forward strand.
ATTAATTTACACATTACACGTGGGATTTGCATTTTGCATGGCTAAATAACCTTTATGACTAAAATCCGTACGCATACTAACAGTAGTATATGTAGTAAATGGAATACTGCATGATATATGTTGCTTTTGTGATGTCTATGTAATGTTGCCCGAGATGACAACAAATGGGTGAATATGAACGCTTTAAATGTCGCTATACACTAAATAAATATATACACATAGAGGGATTAGTAAGGGGTTAACATTAGATTCATTATTTCTATGTATTAATGACTCTTTTGTGTTTGTTTTGCTTAAGATATCCTTTTGGCCTAAAAACCAAAATGGTCGCTGACGCGACACGAGGTGATGGCCACTGCTCCACGAGGTTTGGAGTGAAGTGCGTTCCTGTGGCCTCGTCATGACCTGTGCCTTAGTGTTCCCGAACAAGGCCACGGTGGGATCGCAGCCAAGCTGAATAACAAAAGGACTCTTAACAAAACTAGAATGGACTGATTTTGTGATGTCATCTTTGAACTGTACCGAGACTCCGCCGGAAGATCTAAACCGACCAATCACGACTGTCCAAATCTTACAAATTATATCCTCTTTACCTCAATTTCATTATAAATTACGTTGTAGAATAGAGAGATTACTCTTCTACTCCCTTTTCCTTTTTGCGTGACGAAGACGACGGTGACGCTACGTGACACTACGGCCTAGGGTGACTGATGCGTTCCTGAATCTTTGACGGACTGAATGCTGCCCAATATCCGATGAACTACGAACTTTCTTAATCTATGGGCACTGACTGATGCTTGCACGTTTTTGGTCCTCGTCCAGTCTTTGGGACTGTAGTGTGCTGCACCAAGAACTTTGCTGCTATTGACCGAATGACAGCCAATTTGATTTTGACAAGCTAATGACTTAGAGGATGCCCGATCGCCAGATTATGTAAATATGGTGTTCTGTGATTTATGTGAAAATTAATATAAACTTTCTAAATGCAAGTTTAACTTTAACGATAAAATAGATAAATAATTATTGATTAACAAGCAATGTGTTTGTGATTTATTGAGGGAAGTAAGGTCGAAATCTTGAAATGTATTTTAGCTGGTTCTAAAATCATCATCAACCAATCCAACTAATTTGATCCATCGATCACATGGGAGGAGTGCCTTGATGTTTTAAGATTGAGATCTGCAGGAGAAAGGGTATTAATACGTAGATATGTAAATTACTTTTCTTTCTATAGGTCATAAGGTATTCCTTTCATGTCGAGCGCTTGAACCACTCATCTCTCCTGTATGTGCAGACCAGTGTGAAGTGGTGTGAAGTGGTGTGTGAATGTTGGTGTTATGGGCCCCACCAATGACTGCATGTGTGAAAGCGTTAGTGTGATATCTGGTCTGTGACGAAGGGAGGATATCGGTACGGGTCTTGTCCATTTCCCCGTTACCTAGGTTTCCACGCTCCATCAGTTTTTCTGGCAGCAGAGTTATCGTTTTTATTGTTTTGGTTTGATGATTATTGCTTGTACATTGCTTATTGATTATTGATTGGTATTGGTTTATGTATTAACACTCTATGTTGAGTCACGTCGAGTTCTATGTTGCTTGCACGGCTTCTGGGATGTAGGAAGTCGGAAGTTTGTAACGGTTCCGTAGTAGAGCAGAGGTAAGCGCTGCTCTCGGGAAAGACGGAATTGTTGTTGCTCTGTAGGTACACAGGGGAAACGTGTAACGATTGAAGTTGCACGACGCATTGTCTGGGTTCGATTCGGTAACATCGTCATGTGTTGCCATTAGAAACATCTAATGTATGAAAGAAGTGTATGGTAGCGAAGGTCACCTGTGAAATTTTGGTCTTAGGTACCAGGAGTCCAGAAGGCGCTCTGATAACGTTTATCATTGGAAAGGTAATAGGTGTTCCCTAAGCTTGTTAGAAGGATAAAGTAGAAGGAAGTGCTGCTTTGTTAACAGGTGTCAAAATTCTGTAGTAGGACAGACTGTTCGCTGTTCTCGGGAAAGACAGAATTCTGTGTGAATGAACTACATTTTCCGTGTGAAAGTGCGTGAATGAAATAGCATTCGGGTTAATTGCGAAACTCTGGTTTTATTTCTCAGGGGCATTGGGTCTCCAACTAGGTGTCTTAAATCTGGAGAAGCAGTTAGCTAATGCTTGGTAAGGTAGAGGGATGTGCTACTTTATCAATGGAGTAACGATTCCGTAGTAGGGCAGAGGTAAGCGCTGCTCTCGGGAAAGACGGAATTCTTTTGAGAAAGGTCATTAACTATCCTTGGTTAGCGAAGCGGACAATGGTGGCGTTTTTATGTTGTTACTAACAGATTTGTAAATAAAAGAACGTAAGAAAAGTTACCGATAAAAATTTTGTAAAGGAGGGGTCAGCAGGAGCTGCGACAGCGAGAAAAGCTGACTTCAGAAAAACCACGCTGGTATTGGCTAGTCAGTAAGAAACTTAGACGCTCCTGATTGATGTGCTAGTGTATGCCGTGCTAGGAGTGGAGAATTACAGGGTGACGTAGACGCTGCTGATTGGTGCGCAAGTGTGAGACGCGTTGGGATTGGAGAATTGCAGAAGTGACAAAGACGCTCCGGATTGGCGCATTAGTGTGAGTCGCGCTACGATTGGTTAAAACAACAGAACAATCGAAAGGAAAGACTAGCGATACACGGAAGACAAAATGATGTATTACGATCCACCTGAAAAGGAGAAAAGGTCCTGGTTTGGGAAAAGGAAGAAATTGTTTAAAAAGGATAAACCAATTGTGACTTGGGAAGGACAGTTGCTTCCCCCACCGAAAACACCTGCATCCTTTATGGTAGCAAAATACGGATATCATACTTGTATTTGGTTAGATAATTGGGTAAAATACACAAAGGATGATGGAGTTTTGGCATTTCCAGAGCATGGTTCGTTTAATTTAGCGGTTTTGAGAAATTTGAGAGAGAAAATTATGAATCTAGATCCAAGACCTAGACCAACACAGTTTGAAGCACTGACGGAATGGGAAGATGAGATGCATGACAGAGAGAGACAGAGGAGTGGAGGAAGATATAGAAACATGTTTGGTAGATATGGACATGAAAATCATGATGACAGAATGAGAAGGTGGCAAAAAGCAAGTATGACTGATGGTTTGCTTCCTGTAAGAAATGCTAAAGAAGTTGGAGGTAGAAAATGAACGGAAAAGAGACATAATATAGAATCAGGAGGGTATGGAGTGAATGAATCGGAGGATGATGTTCTTGACGACATGTTTTATAAAAATCCACCCCCGTATCAACCAGAATCTGAAATATTGACACCAAGTGCCCCAATGAGAGAAACTTTGCGAATCATTAAGACTGAACCAGTACCCCAAGAATTAGGGAAAAATAATTCCTGCAGAAAGATAGAGAGAAAATCAGATGATAAAGTGAGTGGCGAAAATTCGGCAGAATTAGCAAAAACAACTTTAGAATTAACTGAAAAGATAAGGGAATTGACTAAAAATTTAGAAGCTGTGACTGTTCCCGTGACTATAGGCCCTGTGATGCCTATTTTTGACAAACAGAAAGATAGTGAACATTGTCTAACGGTCCATTATAACAGTAATAAACAGACTGAGAGACCATTGCAAAGTTCAGATGAAAACCCATGGAGATAAACAATGAGTACGATCGAGCCAAATATTCCTAGAAACTTGATATTAAGTCCAAATATAGCAGAAAGACATACAATGACTATGGAATCAGTATTAGAGACTCCAAAAGACTTAGAACAAAGTAATGGAGAGAAACCAGTGGGTCCCACTTTGGAAGAATTAAGCGAAAGGTTAAGGAGCTTACAGAGAAAAGATAGAGAATCCCAATCAATAGATGTGGCCAAGCTACGAATGATTCTGGAAGAATTAATAGTAGGAACTATCCCGACAGAGAAGTTAAAAACTTATCAGGACGAGGAGTTACTATTTCTGTGCAAAAGTATAACCTGGAGAGCAAAAAATCTGCATGAAAGATTAGAAGAAGTAGCCAATGAAATGGGTATAGATAATGAAATGGTAAAGGCTCTACAAAAACCATATCGAATAGATTTCACTGAAAAAGATATTGAAAATTTGAATACCACAGGACGAATAAGTCAGATTAAGGAAATAATTATCTTGTTAAGGAAAGGGGAGATGTGGATAAATGGAGGAGCAGGTGGTACCGAAAACGGGATGATGCCTCAGATAAAACTTTTGCAGCTTTCCCTGTAAGAGAGAAGGAAAAAGCAGTGACAGAATGCCCTATGAGAGAAATTCCAGGAGGAGGATATGTACATGTTCCTTTGACTAGGCAAGATATTTTGTCATTTAGAAATGATTTCCCTTGACTACGCGAGAAGCCAGTCGAGTGGTATAGGCAAGTAGACAGATTTGTAAAATTATCGAAAGTATTATGGATTGAGTTACACAGCCTTTTTGACATAATAGTACCAGTAGATTTATGGACAGAGTGCAAAATAGTGATAGACTGGCCTACAAAAGAATACCCTAGAGATCCAAAAACAGGTGCCCCTGATCCAGAGGTGATGAAGAAATATGAATAAGTAATTACCTTTTTGAAAAACAAAGTACCTCCCAAAGAGACTGATTGGGTAAAAATTGACCGAACTCATCAGGAAAGTAAGGAGTCAGTACATGCGTATTACGAGAGATTAATACTCGCGTTTAAGCAGTTCAGTGGTGACGAAAATTTGAGTGAAAAGGATTTGAGTCATTTTGTATACAGATTTGTATATGGTCTACGTCCAGAAATTAGTGAAATGATCAAGCAACACACTGTAGATTGGTAAAATAAGAAAATAGATGAAGTATTAAGACATGCAAAATATTTTAGTGATGAAATTGAAGCCAAACAGCGTAAATTAAAAGAAAAAGCCATGTGGGCACAAGTAAAGGTAGCAGAAAGACAAGAAGCTCAGTTAATGGAACAAGCAAATAATACAGGAGCCAGACCAAAATTCACTCCTAGGAAAGGTAAGGGACATTTTAATATAGAAGAAGCTAAAAAGAAATGGCCATGCCATAATTGCGGAAGAATAGGGCATTGGAAATCCGAGTGTAAATTTCCCCCAAGTACTAATAATAAAAATGCATCATTGAATCCACAGGTGCAGAATGAGGTGAGTGGTCAACCGCAGCGACAGCAGCAGGTTGTTACCCAACAGAATCAAGTGCCAAAACCGCCTTTTCCACAGAACGTAAACTCACAGAAATACAGTAATGAGACAGGATTCTACAACAAAGAACAGGTAACCAAGCTGCCGCGCGCTAGCGCTGTTTCGCAGTATTGGCTACAATGCGATTAGAGTGAATCAGAAGAAGGTTATTGACGGTGCCGAGGGGAGGAAGAAGAGTGCGTACTTGGCGCAACTCTAGAAGTAGAACAGACAGGCCCATTTGTGGACAGAAAGGTAAATAATGAAAATATTATTTTCCTAGTAGATACTGGTGCTACTCGATCAACTGTTAGGTCAGCTGTTGTTAAGAATCTTCCTCTCTCGAACGAAACAATCCAAGTAGTTGGTGTATCCAACAGACAGATTAAAACGTATTTTACAGAACCAGTGAAAGTTAGTATAGGAACATTTTCTGAAATGCACCACTTTGTTGTGTGCGATTCAAGTCCTGTGAATTTGTTAGGTAGAGATTTGTTGTGCACAATGAATTGCACCATATTTTGTACCCCTGATGGTATAGCATTTGAGACCCCTGATGAAGACGTACTGTATAAAATGACTATGGCAAACAGGGAAACTGAGATTACTGAAGCCTATGCTGTATTTAACCCTGATGAATAACCAAAAGAGATGAAACAGACTGTAAAAGCAGAAGTCTGGGATTTCACAGGAGAAGATGTAGGACTAATGAGAAACGTGGACCCAGTAAAAATAACAGTGAAAGAAGGAATAAGCTATCCAAATGTTTCTCAATATAAATTGACACCTCAGATAATTGAAGGAATTACCCCCATAATCGAGAAAATGACAAAACAAGGCATTTTGAGAGAAATAATGAGTAGTCCATGTAATTCACCAATCATGGGACTGAGAAAGCCTAATGGAAAGTTCAGGATAGTACAAGATTTGAGAAAGATAAACAAAATTGTTGTGTCATGTTGTCCCATTGTACCAAATCCATCTGTGATTTTGTATCAGATTCCCCATGATGCAGAATGGTATACAGTGATTGACCTATGCCGTGCTTTCTTTTCCATTCCATTGCACCATGACAGCCAGCAAATTTATGCGTTTCGTTTTGGCGAATGTATTTTGGCTTGGTGCTGAATCCCACAGTGGTATACAGAAAGCCCCTCAATATTTAATCAGATATTGAAAAAGTCCTTAGAAAACCTAGAAATGCCCGAGAATTCAGTGTTAGTTTAATATATCAGCGACCTGCTTGTGGTGTCGAAAACTCGTGAAGCTTGCGTGATGGACACCATAGCCTTGCTGAATCATTTGGCTGATGGAGGACTTAAAGTGTCACCATCAAAGTTACAATTTTGCCATAAAGAAGTACATTATTTAGGCCATAACATCGAAAAAGGACTGAGAAAAATAACAAAAGACAGAATCAGGATCATAAAAGGAATGAGAGCCCCCATGACGCAAAGAGAGGTGAGAATGTTTCTTGGAATGGTTGGGTATTGTCGTCAGTGGATAAGCAACTTCTCCCTGATTGCAAAACCTTTGGTACGCTTGACAAGAAGTGATCTGAGAGATCCCATTGAGTTGAATAAAGAAGAATTGGCAGCCTTTAAGCGATTGAGAGATGGTTTGTGTGAATCGCCAGCATTAGGTATGCCTGATTATGGAAAGGAGTTTGAGTTGTACTGCAGTGAGAGGAATGGATGTGCACTCTCTGTATTAATACAGAAACATGGAAAACTGAGAAGACCAATTGCATACTTTTCATCTATGCTAGACCCAGTAGCTGTAGCCTTACCTGGGTGTCTGAAAGCAGTGGCTGCTACCTGTCGGAGTTTGGAACAGAGTGAAGGAATTGTGATGGGATATCCTGTGAAAGTGTTTGTACCACATGATGTGCAATCCTTTTAACAAGGAGTCGCACTCAGTTCATGACCCATAGTCGGCTGACTAAATATGAGAAAGTCATATTAGGTGCAACAAATGTGAGCCTTGTGAGATGCTTGAATGTGAATCCTTCAACGTTGTTGCCTGATGCTGAGAATGTTGAAGTCAGAGACGAAGTGGATCATGATTGTCTGGATGTACTCGATTTCTGTACCAAACCACGTCCTGATATAAAAGATGTACCATTGCCAGAAAGTGATTTTGTGATGTTTGTGGACGGATCTTGCTTGAGAACAGATGACGGAATGCTGAGTGCAGCATATGCACTATGCACAGTTGCAGCAGTAATGGAAGCATCCTACCTGAAGGGAGTAAAATCAGCTCAGGTAGCTGAGCTTGTTGCTTTGACTAGAGCATGCAAGATAGGAAAGTATGTGAGAGTGACTTTGAAAACTGATAGTCAGTATGGGTTTGGTGTTGTGCATGATTTTGGCCAAATATGGCTACAGAGAGGATTTCTGACTTCGAGTGGAACTCCCATAAAGAATGCTGAAGTGGTTGGAAAGATGCTTGAGGTGATACAGCTGCCTAAGCAATTGGCCATTGTAAAGTGTGCTGCACATAGCCAATCAAAAGATTACACTGCAGTCGGCAATAAATATGCCAACGATATGGCTCAATACTGTGCACGAAATCAGAATTCTATAAATCGGGCAAAGGAGAGAGATATGAATTCTTGCACCCTAATGTTTACTAACACTGTGGGTACCTGGGAGGAAGTGAGGCAATTACAGGAAGAAGCAGGAGATGAGGAAATGAAGCAGTGGGTAAAAGCAGGATGTGCACCAAGGGAGAAGGATCCTGTGTGGGTCTATTGGGATGGAAGACCAGTTATGCCTGATAGCATGGTGTCTGTCTTGGCACGGATGTATCATGGACAGGGACATATAGGGAGAGACGCCATGACTGGGTCATTTAAACAAACCTGGTACAATGCAAAGTTCAGACTTGTAGCAGAGAGTCTTTGTCAAAGATGCCTTATATGTCAACAGAACAATCCTGGAAGAAAAACAGTGGAGAGTCTAGGAACAATAGGTCGAGAAGGAGGGCCTTTCACCAGAATGCAGATTGATATCATTGAAATGTCTCCCTGCAACAGGTTGAGGTATGTTCTAGTAATGGTCTGTTTATTTTCTAGATGGGTAGAAGCATACCCAACAAGAAGAAGTGATGGAATCACAGTGGCAAAATTGCTTTTAAGAGAATTCATTCCTAGATTCGGGTTCCCAGTAACAATTGAGTCAGACAGAGGAAAACATTTTCATAATGAGATCGTAAAATTAATTTCTGAAACATTGAATGTACAGCAAAAATTACATTGTGCCTATCGCCCAGAGGCTTCTGGTGTGGTGGAACAAGTAAATGGTACCATCAAAAACAGAATTGTGAAAATGTGTTTAGCCACGGGTTTGAAATTGCCTGTTGCCTTGCCTCTAGTACTCATGACTATTAGATCAATTCCAGACAGAACAACAGGGTTGAGTCCCCATGAAATCATCATGGGAAGGGCAATGTGTCATGTATTCATACCAGTCAACAAGCTGTTGCCTATAACTGATGACTTGGTGTTGGATTACTGTAAGGGCCTGGCTGACGCAGTTCATTCTGTGTTTCATCAGGTTGGAGCGGATGCCACTACCCTTGAAAAGAAGCAAGCTCATGATCTGAGCCCAGGGGACTGGATGAGAATCAAAGTAGTTTTACAACAAAAAGACCCAATCTACTTAGTACAGAAATACTTTCCACACTGTGTAAAGAAGGAATTGAGAAGTGTCAAAATAACTTCTTCTAACCCACTCCCCACCATATAGACTTGTGAGAGGGGTTCCTAATTCACCAGAGTCTGTACTGATGTAAAATCTGCAAGAACCTTAAACCAGTGTAGCAGTCACTCTGTTCAAAAAATCAATATGTGAAAAAGCCAGTATAATCACAGGGATACAAAACCCACACCGTGAATATCAGTGAAAAAATGTGTGCAACACCATAGCGGGCTGACACTGGTTAGATTATCACCAGTACTGCCACGTTTCTCATCATAGGTTACTACCTTGGGCAAAACAACTGGGCAAATATACCAGAAAAAATAATATTCAACAAAGGTGAAAATATGTGAACATCACACACCATAGTCCCGAGTTAAAATTGATAAAGAGCCATGGCCACCATCATTTTATTCTTAGCTCATGGGTCAGTTCAAAGATAAAAAGTGCTGTATCTTAACAGACAGAAAGCCATTTAGCCGACATGTTTCAGTGATCCTGTATTTCACAAACCCTCTTGTACTTTGGGCATTCGCAAAACACTCACGTCCTGAGCTTCGTCTCAGCCGCCTGAGACGAAGCTCGGGACGCGAGTGTTTTGCGAATGTCCAAAGTACAAGAGGGTTTGTGAAATACAGGATCTCTGAAAAAATTACAGTGCCTGTTTGACACGGTGTCGAGCTGCTATGAAAAACCTTGGCTGACAACGGTCACAAATAGTTCATTACAAGTGTGCTGATAAGGTGAATGAAGTCCTGGTGCCCTGAAGAAATTGCCATAAGAGTAAGGCAATGAAACATGTCGGCTAAATGGCTTTCTGTCTGTTAAGATACAGCACTTTTTATCTTTGAACTGACCCATGAGCTAAGAATAAAATGATGGTGGCCATGGCTCTTTATCAATTTTAACTCGGGACTATGGTGTGTGATGTTCACATATTTTAACCTTTGTTGATTATTATTTTTTCTGGTATATTTGCCCAGTTGTTTTGCCCAAGGTAGTATCCTATAATGAGAAACGTGGCAGTACTGGTGATAATCTAACCAGTGTCAGCCCGCTGTGGTGTTGCGCACGTGAGGTTCTACCTTGTTTTGCACACATTTTTTCACTGATATTCACGGTGTGGGTTTTGTATCCCTGTGATTATACTGGCTTTTTCACATATAGATTTTTTGAACAGAGTGACTGCTACACTGGTTTAAGGTTCTTGCAGATTTTACATCAGTACAGACTCTGGTGAATTAGGAACCCCTCTCACAAGTCTATATGGTGGGGAGTGGGTTAGAAGAAGTTATTTTGACACTTCTCAATTCCTTCTTTACACAGTGTGGAAAGTATTTCTGTACTAAGCAGATTGAGTCTTTTTGTTGTAAAACTGATTTGAGTGGGGGATGACCCAATCTCGTATTTTTCCCCTGTAGCTCCTTGTTGATATGTCATGAGAATCAAAGTACACAGAAGGAGGAACTGTTTGGTCCCACGGTGGGGAAAACCACGACAGGTGATTCTGACCACGACAACAGCTGTGAAGTGTGCCGGAATAAAGAACTGGATTCATGCTAGTCACACGTTGAGGATTCCAAATCCAGTGAATAATCAAGAGAGAGAATATTTTGATGAATCGGAAACAAGTTCTGAATCGGATGATGAAGAAACGAGAACAAGAGAAAATCCTGAAAGGGGGGAAACAGAGCCAAATCTGACTTTTGCCCCAAGAAGCATTTGTTTAAGGAGAAGGTTACAGATTTCTGATACCAGCTCAGACTCAGAGACTGAACAAGTAACTTTACGTTCGAGAAAAGAAAAAGACAGTGAAAAGACAATTAAAGAGATTGAGGATAAGGAAGTTCCAGATGACAAACTGAGAGAGATTCCACCTGAAATAACAAAAGTAGATGGGCAGGTGCCAGATACAGAAAGTGAGGGAAAGATTCTTGTGGAAGACCCCCGAGGAGGTGTAGGGAACTCTAACATCCAGTTACAGGAAGGGACAAGTAGTCAGCAGGAAGATTGTGCGCAAGAAACCCGAGGAGGGACAGAAGTAGGGAAAACAAAAGAAGTGGTGGAAAGAAAAGCTGTTGAAAGTAAAAAGCAAGTTGAAACAGAATCGTAGAAAAGTGAAGACGAAGTACCAGAAGGTCGAGTCTTGAGAAAGAGAGCATGGAGAACTGAAAAGAATGATAAAGGAAGTAAACTGAAAAAGTCAGCAAGAGATGAAATTTGGCCGAGCAAGATAAAAAGTCTGAGATATCGACTGACACGAGTAAACTCACCAAGAGCTGAACAGGTGAATGAAGTATCTAGTCAAGAAAAATCAAAAGACGAAGAAATAATTGTAATAGAGGCAAGCAAAAGAACAAGAAAACCTAACCAGAAGTATATAGGTGCCGGAATGGACGTATGTGGCCCTGCCTGAAATAAAAGAAGAGGCGGATAGCCAAGAAAACCCAGAGGTGACTGTATCAGAAGTGGTTGAGGAAGACGAAGAATCGGAAATCCTGAGAGCTATCTTGTCCGATATTGGAGAAGAAACGGATGTTCAGGAAGTTCTGTATCAAGATTGCGAAGGAAAAGTGAAGGACGATCAAATGCCAAACTGAATAAGACAAGAATGCTGCTAATGAAAAGACAATAAAATACGGGAAAAGACAAAACTGGTAGAACCAAGTAGGTGCTTAGAGCCTTGGGTTAGACAAACTAGTTGTGAAGTAGAAGAGGCTAAGTCAAAAGACACTGATCATTCTTACAAAAATGGCAAACACAGATAGTAGAAAAGATAGATGTGTATTCTTGAAGCAATGGTGTAAAATGTGTTGTTGTTGTACAGGATTGCTAATGCTTCTGTGGAGTGTAATAGCTCTGATGATCTCATTTAAGGTAACCATAGATACAATAGAAGGACATAGTGAAAACAAAACTAATATAGAAAAGATTCAAAAGGTATTTCCGACTAAAATAGATAGAAATTATTTGCATAAAGACAGGTCTATAACTGATTTTAATAACAATGTATTCTCAAAACTACTGAATGAATATATAAAGACAATGGACGTAAGGGATTGCTACGTTTGTATGCAGTTACCTGCCTCTGTATCGGAGGGAGTGACTTACCACCACCCTCCAGGAACTTATGGAATAACATGTAGTGTAATAGCTAGTCTGTTTTACAAGACAGGGAAATTAGAATATTATTTTTCAGCTGTAGATAACATATTTTCACAAGTACCTTCAATTAACAAGCGAAATAAGGTAAAACCTGCAAAGGTATTAGGCGAATTTTTCTTAGAGACTAAAGAACTAACATTAGAATATATATTTAGAAATAATTTAACTTGCAGTTTAAAGGAAGAGGAAAAGACGTTCTTGGATATGGTTGAAGAAAGGAGATTGAAAATGCAAAGGAAAGCATCTGAGGGAAAAATGGAAAAGACAGTCTGGGATGTTGAATTGGAAAAACACTTGAAGGGAGAAGCTAGTCCAACTATGGCTTTAGATTGGCCTCAGAAAGGAAAATTATGTATTAGAAGGAATCAAACTGCATATGATAATTAATTTGTAGGTAATAGTGAGTACCATGATACACACCGAATCATGGGTGGATGGGGATTTAAAGGAGGAGATGATCCAGTTTTTCCTGGGTTATATTTTATCTGCGGGAACAAGGCATATTATCGTTTGCCCGACCATTGGTATGGCACATGTTATGCAGGTCTGGTTTTCCCAAAGATATTCCACAGTGGAAGAGGAGAAGATGGTGTACATAAGTTAGGTAGTTATTTAGCACGTAGAAAGAGAGAATCTTGGTCAGAAATTGTAGGTGACATCTTTGGAGCATTGATACCAGCAGTGGGAATATCTCTGAATGCAAACAAAATTAGAAGGCTATCAACAGTAGTGGATCGCTTGTCAACAAGCACCGCTGGAGGATTTTCATTGGTAAATACTGAAATGGTTGCCATGCGTGCCATGGTAATGCAAAATCGACTTGCCCTTGATATATTATTGGCAAAAGAGGGTGGAGTCTGTGGAATGCTGAAAGTTCAACATTGTTGTACTTACATTCCAGACGAAAGTAAAGATTTGAAAATTTACATTAAAAATATAACTGATCTGCATGAGGAAATTGCACCACTGGAGGTTGAAAGTGTTTGGGAAAAGATTGGAAAGAAAATATCTTCTAGTAAAGATTTCTTAGTAAACTTAGGTAGTACCTTTTTAGGTAAAATCTTATTTCCATTAACCTGTGTGATTTTTATAGTATTAATATTAAGATTAGAATGTCTATTTCACAAAAGAAAGAAAATCCAGAAAAAGTTAAAAGGAGAAAATTTGAGAAGAAGACAGAATAAGAGACAAGAGAGAGAGTTTGAAGAAGTAGAATTAGAGGAAATGAAAGAAAATATGTATAAGACAGCCAGAAGAGAAGAAATTGGGGAAGCAGAGATGTAAATTAAAAGCAAGAATTAATTTCACCTCCATAAGAAATTAATACAAATTTTTAATGGTGTGGTGATAAAATCACCAAAGGGGGGATTGATAGAGCGAGTAGTATAACATTTTGTATACCCCCCTATTCTGCATGAGATCACTAATTGCATAATCTATTAACTATAATATGTATTAAATGAGTTTTGCATGTTTTCTAATCAACATTATTAATTTACAAATTACATGTGGGATTTGCATTTTGCATGGCTAAATAACCTTTATGACTAAAATCCGTACGCATACTAACAGTAGTATATGTAGTAAATAGAATACTGCATGATATATGTTGCTTTTGTGATGTCTATGTAATGTTGCCCGAGATGACAACAAATGGGTGAATATGAACGATTTAAATGTCGCTATACGCTAGATAAATACATACACATAGAGGGATTAGTAAGGGGTTAACATTAGATTCATTATTTCTATGTATTAATTACTCTTTTGTGTTTGTTTTGCTTAAGATATCCTTTGGGCCTAAAAAACAAAATGGCTGCTGACGCGACACGAGGTGATGGCCACCGCTTCACGAGGGTTGGAGTGAAGTGCGCCGCTGCGACAAAACATTCCTGTGGCCTCGTCATGACCTGTGCCTTAGTGTTCCCGAACAAGGCCACGGTGGGATCGCAGCGAAGCTGAATAACAAAAGGACTCTTAACAAAACTAGAATGGACTGACTTTGTGATGTCATCTTTAAACTGTACCGAGACTCCGCCGGAAGATCTAAACCGACCAATCACGACTGTCCAAATCTTACAAATTGTATCCTCTTTAACTCAATTTCATTATAAATTACATGGTAGAATAGAGAGATTACTCTTCTACTCCTCCCTTTTCCTTTTTGCGCGACGAAGACGACGGTGACGCTACGTGACGCTACGGCCTAGGGTGACTGATGCGTTTCTGAATCTTAGACGTACTGAATGCTGCGCAATATCCGATGAACTACGAACTTTCTTAATATATGGGCACTGACTGATGCTTGCACGTCTTTGGTCCTAGTCCAGTCTTTGGGACTGTAGCGTACTGCATGAAGAACTTTGCTGCTATTGACCGAATGACAGCCAATTTGATTTTGACAAGCTAATGACTTAGAGGACGCCCGATAGCCAGATTAGGTAAATATGGTGTTCTGTGATTTATGTGAAAATTAATATAAACTTTCTAAATGTAAGTTTTAACGATAAAACAGATAAATAATTATTGATTAAAAGGAATGTGTTTGTGAATTATTGAGGGAGGTGAGGTCGAAATCTTGAAATGTATTTTAGCTGGTTCTAAAATCATCATCAACCAATCCAACTAATTTGATCCATCGATCACATGGGAGGAGTGCCTTGATGTTTTAAGATTGAGATCTGCAGGAGAAATGGTATTAATGTATAGATATGTAAATTACTTTTCTTTCTATAGGTCGTAAGGTATTCCTTTCATGTCGAGGGCTTGAACCGCTCATCTCTCCTGTATGTGCAGACCAGTGTGAAGTGGCGTGTGAATGTTGGTGTTATGGGCCCCACCAATGACTGCATGTGTGAAAGCGTCAGTGTGATATCTGGTCTGTGACGAAGGAAGGATATCGGTACGGGTCTTGTCCATTTCCCCGTTACCTAGGTTTCCGCGCTCCATCACCAACATAAGTTGAACCAGTACTCAAAAAACTCAACTTCAACCATTTTGTGGAATTGAAAATATTGATATAGCATTATTATAATGACAGCAGCCATTTTCTTGCTCATTGCTTACGAATGCTGCAGAGTTGTGCCTGTCTCTGACATGTAAAGCTTCACTTTCATGCCTGGCATCATAGCTAGAAAATATGTGAATAGCTTGTTCAGATCCACGGCGTTACATTACTGCATCAGTTTGAAGGTTGACTGTGTACTATCCCAGAATTTTAGTTTATTTGCTTGCATAGCTCTTTTGTTTCAGTTTTGTCACATGATCCCCATTCTAGCCCGTGTATGAAAACACATAAACTTGCATTCTGTCTTCTGCACGTTTCCTTCATGCTCACAGCATCCCAGGGAATCCCTTGCCACCTGCCTCTGGGATTCACAAATTAAATTTTCCTTTTGTTAATAAACATTTACAGACATCAAGTTAAACATGAGT
Source organism: Triturus cristatus (assembly GCF_964204655.1). NCBI lineage: Eukaryota > Metazoa > Chordata > Amphibia > Caudata > Salamandridae > Triturus > Triturus cristatus. Next base: position 802,402,229 of record NC_140591.1, read on the forward strand.
GCAGATTTATTTGATAACCTTTATGGCTGACTGCTACTGCTCATCTCCTCCCTACTCTTCTTTTGCAAGGTCGTTGAGAAATGTATGCTTCCCCTATTCAAAAAAACACACACACAAGAAAATAAATATAATTTGACACTATTGGCCACCAAAGTCTTTTTGACATTCTCCTTAACGCCAGAATGTGTACAGATCTTGGGCCATATCATCAAGGTGCGACGATAATATTATCGCCGCTTTAGAGCCCGTTTTCGGCCGAAAAGCGACAATAATATTATCGCATTATCATCAAGGGCACGCTAGCGCGTGATTCCTTGACGTATCGCCCCTTTTTCACATGCCTCGCCTCGATAATGAGATGCAAAAGAGGCGTGGCTGTGAAAACAACATGGGATAATATCGCGAAGGTAGCTTCGCAATATTATCATGGAGGGTTAGCGATATATAAAATCGCGTTAAGTATGCCTTAACGCAGGAATTTAACGTCTGTTAAATTCCTGACTAAGTCATACCTAACATGGGGGTGGATTGTGTGGCTAAGACCGCAGGCCCTATTATCTAGGATATCACCGTTTTCCACCATGGAAAACGGCGACATCCCAACTATCTCTGGAATTTTTGTCGCCCTGGCGATGCGCGTTGTTGATAATGCACTAACCGGGCGATAAATTCCAGAGATAGCCGGCGATAAATGTGCAAGCGCTAAGCGCGCTTTGCGATAATTATCGCCGGCCTTGATCATATGCCCCCTTGTTTGTTAACGGTCTAGATGACATCTGACTCCGGTGATCGCGTATGCGCTTCTACCACACTCTGAAATAGTTTCAAGCGATGCGTCTATTACTCTTATGAGTAAACACTGTACAGTGACATGAATTGGTTTCGCTATTTTGCCACTAGTCAGATCTCTCCACTATGCCATACTCAAGCAATGATTGTTCTATGTTTGCTTGTGTCAGCCCACAATGTTTGCTCTTCTACTCCTGTTATTGCGCTGCTTTGTACAGGCTCCGTAACTGTCTCACTATATGCTTTCTTCTGCGCTTTTTACTCATACAGCACTGTGAGGCCTGGAGAAGTGGATTTTGTGCTATAGAAAATAAGATGGGAATAACCCTGTTTAATGTCTGCATTTGGCACTCCTTCCACTGCCCTCTCTGAATCAAAATAAAGCCTGTTTAGAGTTAAAGAGGCGGGACAAGGGGCCAAACAAGTAATGTCGTCCCTGTCAAAGGGTGAATGATGTCACTTCCGCGGCCCCCGTATTATATTGAATTGACGTTCATGCTAGTTAATAGATATACGTAAACCTCAATTTTAAAGCTGAAAATATATGCACACGAGACATCTGCAGTCCTTGAATACAAAAGAAGCAACAGCCTCATGGTTGTTTACCAGATTATTCTCAAGTGCACAGAAAAGGAACAGCAAACACCCTGGAGCGGTTAACCGTATGGTGCATCTCAGAGGCTCAAAACAGTAGAAAGAAGCAGATTTGTACTGCTTTCTGTGGGGTAAAGTACGGCCATTTTAGAATATCAAAACAAATTTGTTATCAGCCCCAACACCCTCAGACTGGTCTTCCGGAAAGAGAAAAAAGAGAAACGGCCGGGGTGTCGTTGCACATTGCAGTGCAGTTCGCGAGCTCGTGCTGGGCGCCATGACGGGCCTGGTTCCTCCGGCTCGTTCGGTGAAATCCACGTCTACCGCTGGGATTTGTGCTTTGACGCACGGCCGCATGATGAGATGCATACAAATCACAAAATGTACATTTTGATGCGTGTATCAAAGAACTCATCAGAATATAGGATAAAAGCTGTAAAGTGCTGATCAAAGGTATGGTAAATTATGATTAGTCGTGATTATTTGTGTAAAACATCTGATTGTTTTTCATTAAAAAGGTAATAACACAATTTTAAACTATGAGCGATGCATTACAATTTCAAAGGGTAAGTTTACAATTGGGCACGTATTCTTAGAATAGACGGCATAGGCAAACAGGAGCGGCAGAACTCATCCAGGCACAAACAATAAGTTAACATGCACAGTAGGGAATGGTTGGATGTCGCTTCACGAAAAGGCCAGCAGCAGAGGAAGCCAGATCATACAAACTTTGACATTAATGATGTCACAGGATGTGATATCACATGACTTTTGATCCTGAATCATCCCTGGAAGGGATGTAATAACCCTAATCCTGTTGACATCCCCATAATTAATATCGCTGAAGTTACTTAGCAGGTGCTGACATGATATGTCAAAAGAATGTTTACCTAAATACAAAATTTCCTAGCTATTGTAAAGGAAAGTTTCAATTCTATTAAGGACCCGGAGGCTTGCTTTCTTCGCCTTAATCAATCGCAACCATTTTAACAACAAATATAGGAAAAAATACTATGCCCATCATGCCTTGGGAACAGAGCCGGAACGGGAACCAAAACCGGCCCTGGCAAAGTGTTAGCCCCCCCCTGGGGGGATGGGGGTGCCGCCGAGCTCTTTGCCAGGGCCAGTTTTCACCCGATTTTGTTACAGGGCCGATTTTGCAGCTAAGCTGCAAAAATGGCCCCGTAACAAAAACGGCCCCCAGGGGCCCAAAACCGGCCCCCACCCGTGCGGCCCACCGGGGTATTGCCCAGTGCCCGCTACGGCCAGTCCGGCCCTGCCTGGGAATATTGGAGAAACAAGTTCACAAAAAGCATCAACCAATATGGAAACGAGTCCCAGCAACATCCATAGAGGACTCCACTAACTGCTCTATAGTCCTTCACTTACGTCCCCACGCCTGAGTCAAGCCAATCTCCAGCTGTCACGATTCCTGTTTGTTAGGCTCAGTCCCTTGAATCCAAAACGGTAGCGGACACTCAACAGACTCTTCTACTCTTGAAGCCAGAATAAGAACTCATAAAACCAAATAAATGTATTCACTTAATCAAATACAATCATATAGCATAAAGCAATGCATCATACTTACTAGTAACAGGCAGGTTTCGGATTGCCATCCCAAGTCCTTAATAGAATTGAAACTTTCTGTTACGATAGCTAGGATATGTTACTTTCTATGTCAGGACCGGAGGCGAAGATTATGCTTGTTAAAAGCTTATCCACCACCAATTGAGCCGTGTCAAGTACAGGCTTGAAATAAAACCTCTTTTTGGTGGAATCCAAAGACCAGTCTGCCACGTTCATAATATCTCCCAAACGCACGCAAAGACTGAAGGCCTTTGAAGCCATGGCCCCTCAGGCAGAGTGTGCCCCAAAGCGTTTCAAGTCAATGCCTGCTTCTTTACCCACCTTACCCAATGGGCAATACTAGGAGAGGAAACCGCCTTGTCCAGCTTCGTAAGGGCAATCAAAAGCTGACATTCTCCTGGGGGCGAAATTCTTCCGACATGTCCTCATAGGGCTTAAGGCAACGCACCATACACAGCTTCGATGCATCCGGGAAGGCCATATAAGAAATAACCTTGGTGTGGCATTTCACCCTCCTAGAAATTGTGAAGGGTACTCCAAAAGGGGAAAAAATTCTGCCTGTAATATCCAGAGCCCGAACACAGGACACCCGTATACATGAGACTAAGTATAGGAGCATTGCTAACTTCACAGAGAGTTCATTGCGAGACAGAAACCGATTAGGCTGCCAAGACAGAAACAGATTAAGAACCTGCTTCACATCCCAGAGGGCGGAGTACATAGTAGGGAGTAGGGAGAGCCGGATCCCTCTCAGAAGACGGCAGACAAAGGAGTGTTCCTCAATAGGGGATCCTTCTACCGGCACATGGTCTGACGAAATCGCCAAACGGAAAGTATTAACAGACAGATAAACCAGGCCCTCTAAAGCCAATGATGCCAGGAAGTTAAGCACCTTGACTACGTTGACGACCACAGGATTGTAACCCCATCGCAGACATCAACAGGACCATCTCGTCCAAGCTGATTTTTTTCACTTAACCATGCTCTCCACTCAAGCTGTGGAGAGGAGATCCTCAGCTTCTTGTGAAAGGCCCAGGACGGACAACCTGTCCCTGTAATCTGCCACGCCATCAGCAAGAGGGACCCATCCAGAACCATTTGATGAGCCGTTTGATCCGGATCGAGGATCAGTGATGGAAACAGGGAGAGAGGATTGGAAAATGTCAAGAAAGTTCCATGCTTGCGACCTCCAAATTGGGGTTATTAACACTAACTTGGGTTGCTGTCGCCTGACTTGAGCCAAGGTCTGAGTGATCAAGGCAAATGGTGGGGAGGCATAATCCTTCTCCTGACTCCAATCCTGGAGAAAAGATTTTGTGGCAACCGCCAGAGGGTCCGACCTCCAACTAACAAACCTGGGTAATTAATGATCCAGTCGAGAGGTGAAAAGATCGATTGAGAGAGGACCCCAAGCTCGTTGGATTGTGGCAAAGCAGTTGAGAGATGAAAAGATCGACTGAGAAAGGACTCCAAGCTCGTTTGATTGCGGCAAAGACCTCCAGATGGAGCTTCCAAAGACTGGAATCTCGGAAATTCCGGGAGTGCCAGTCCACCACCTGATTCTCTTGCCCTGGAATGTACACTGCAGTGACCGAATTCTGATGGCTGAGGCAGTATTTCCAGAAGCTGATCGCAAGGTCCGAAAGCGCCTTTGAGGGCGTACCCCCCAAGTGGTTGCTGTATCTCACTGCCCAGATATTGTCCATCTTCAGTAGGACATATGATTGGATTCTGCCTCTGATCCAACATCGGACCGCAAATGAACCCGCCAAAAGCTCAAGACAATTAATATGAAGCTGTTCTTCCTGAGTAGACCATACCCCTCCGGTGGAAAATTCTCCACAAGGAGTGATCCAGCCTGAACTGCTGGCATCCAACACTATATCTAGATCTGAACAGAAAATGGCCCTCCCATTCCAAGCGCCAATGTGTGCAAGCCACCAACCAATTTCTTCCTTCGCGTCCTCGGAGAGAACCACTTTTTGAGAGTAAGTCAGGCCTTTCCTCAAATGCGCGACCTTGAGGCATTAAAGACCCTCAAGTCATGATCAGGTCATGATCAACCCTCCAGGACTCTACGCACCTGAAATGTATACCTTAAATGGGACCCTTGTATCCTCTGATTGTCCTTTTTTCTCTGTTAATTAATTTTTGTTTTTGAAAGATTTGCTCAATAGAATTTGCCTGAAATTAAAAAGAGCCTGATAGTGGAAAGGACCGGGAAAGATTGCTTAGATGGATAAGGAAAGCAGCCCTCCCACTCGGGCAATCTGCCTCAGAGACACATGATGCCTCACCAAGGCCTTGCGTAGCTAGTGCCTGATTTTGGTTAGCTTGCGAGCAGGGAGGCTCAAAGAATCTCTGGTCGAGTCTATTACAAAACCAAGGAAAGTGACCGACTGGGAGGGAACTAAGAGAGATTTCTTGTTGATGGCAAAACCAAGCTGCTGCAACAAGGTCATCGTGGACTGGAGCTGTTCTGACAGGTATCACAGGCACTGCGCCAGAAGGAGCATATTATCAAGCTAATGATGAGATGCATGGGCCTGAAGATGCCCCACAACCGGTTTTAGAACCTATGTGAAGCACCATGGTGCAGAGGACAGACACAAAGGAAGAGTGTTGAATTCGTAAGTGAATTGGTACCAGAAGAACTGAAGGAAACTTCTGTGAGGGGGAAATTGGAATCGCTAGATAAGCGTCCTTCAAATCTAATCACACATCCAATCAGTGGTTCGCAGGAGATCGTGAAGCAGATGGATACCCTCCATCTTGAATTGGTGATATACAAGCCATTCATTTAATTTGCGAAGGTTGATGACCGTGCTTTGACCACCATCAGCATTGTTGACAAGGAAAATATTGCTGATAAAGCCTCGATGGTGGAGTGACGAGGACATCGCATCTCTGTGCAAGAGGGAACAAATCTCCTCGTCTTTCAGGGTCACCGTGTGCACCGGAAACAGAATGGGCCTCAGAGGTTCTGATTGCCTGGGGGAGTCATGGAATTCTATATGGAACCCTTGAATGCTTTGTAGCACCCATGCATCTGAGATGGTAGTTCGCCCAAACATGCACGAAACCAGGCAGCCGCCCTCCACTCTTAGCGAGGAACAAGGAATGATACTCACCAGAATTGGCAGCTGTGCTGAATCCTTGCCTCAGAAGCCCTGTTTGGTTGGGCAGAACGTGGTGTATCAGGAGTTGTTCTTTGAGGTGCCGCACCTGGAGCCTTGACCTCTCTGGTACTGGGCAGATGCCCAGCTGGACGAGGGGCCCCTACCTCGCCCGGTCCCGTTGAAAACACGAGGATGAAAGACCCGCTTGATGGAGGACTGGACTTTGTCCAAGGATGTGAATATGTTGATGAACTTTCCTAGTTCCTTTATGAACGGCTCTCCAAAAAGGCCTCCCTGGGCAACAGTGCCAGCCTTTGAGACAGCCAGGTCACCCAATGTAGGATCCACCTTGATAAGGAACGAGCACCAATGCTCAGCTGACAATGCAAAATTGACATTGCCTAGAAAGATAATGGCACATTGCACTCATCCGGAAAGCACATTTGGGGAACCTGAAACCTGGCATCCTCGGCCATTTCAAAAAATCTTGTTAGCGGACCAAGGGCATCCAGGAGCTTGTCTTCGCAAGCTCACAAGGACCTGTCAATCCTCATCTTGGGATCCTTCATGAACTTGGCCAAAAATTAGCCATGGTGGGGTTCAACTCAGGAGTCAGGGACACCTTGCCCTCCAGAGAAGAGAGAAGACATTCTGCCCGTAGGCAGCTACGTGCTTCCATCTCAAGAGGCTTTCTTATTCGTGCCGCCACGTAAGAGTCAACCTTCTCAGCTGATGTCCATTCTGCCGACCGAGGGTGAATAATATCATCCGGATTGAGGAGATCCGACACTGGGAAAGGGGCATGTGTGCTTGATGGGGAGGGGTTGGGGGGAAGCCAAGGGTGCAATGGTCTCTGATCCTTGTCCGTATCCCCATGCTGGTCATCAGGGTATGGGGATAGGGGAGGTGGGAAGGGATTCTGGTAGGGGCCAGGAGGCCCATAAGTGGTGCTGTGGGCCAAGTCATGGTTCAAAAACCCATGTTTAAGCTGCTCGAAAGCGTCTTGATCTACCTCATCCTGACTGGGGCACTTCGCTGGAACCTCCTCCTGGAACCTCCTTAGGGGCTGGGGGGGGGGCTGAAGGAGGGGCCATAGAACCAGGGGCGGCCATCTGAGCACATGCTTGTGCGATCTGGTCAGAGAAGCATTGCTCCATGGGAGCTATAGCCTCAGCAACTGCCCTGTAAATTGAGAGATCTAAGGCCTGGTAAAAATCATCATCAAAAGGGAGGCAGTCAAGGGGGCTCTCCTCCCCATCCAGTTCCTGAAACTCCTCCACGATTGGTAGACTCTACACCTGATGAGACAATGTCAAATAGGCCCCAAAGCACAATAGTTAGCAGATGGGCACTACAGTAGCAGGGCAGGGGAACAGCCAAACAACTTTTGCCAGGTAGAGCCTTGATTCTGTGGTTCCACACCCTGGGACACCCTCCCCTGGTGCTTCGATATTACTAGGGAGGAGAAGCCTGGGAGGAGGTGCCCCTGAAATGGCCCTGAATTACTGTCAGGAGTCAGACACTCATCAAACCAACCCGGGGAAATGCAGACCCCCCCTGTGAGGCATTACGCGCTTGTGCACAATGGGATACAGACCCTGGCAAGACAAAGCATACAAGCAAAAACTAACGGGTACCTACTCAGGCTACAGACCCTGATTGAGCGGGGTGTATCTCTCCAGTTTGATGGCTCCAGGAGAGGCACCCAATTTCAAGCCCGATCTGAGGAAATTGAGACTCGTCCGATGACAACCAGGATGCCTTCTGGCGCCACCTAGCGGGCAGAGGACCGCACCAACACACACAGCCACTCAGGGCCCGCAAAGCAGGGCTTGCGACCTGGATAAACCAAAACGTATTGGGCAACTCTGTCAAAATATTATTAAGCCTTACATAAAAGAACACAGTGTCATACAGTATAAATATAGCACAGAAACATTGAGGAAATGGAAAGGGCACATAACTCGGCTGCGAGCTACAAAGAAAGAGGACGTGGGTACATAAGCAAAGGACTATGGAGCAGTTAGTGGAGTCCTGATTGGATATTGCTGGGACTTGTTTCCTCAATTGGTTGATACTCTTTGTGAACTTGCAGAAACAGGAAGGGTGGGAGAGGTTGGCATTTACAGATTTTGTTCTCTGGAGTATTCTGTTCATGGAGATAAGTGTGGCATGGAGGCACTTTCTGTGAGACTACAGAGGGTTGACAGGCATATTCATGCCTTTGATTATGTTGTGAAATGTTCGCAAGGCATTGCAAATGTGCATAGTAACATCTTTGTGTTTTTGAGGGTTATAGTTTAAGTCTGCAGGGCTTAGGTATGCATAGGATTTAACATAAGCACCACAACCTATGAGGCCCACAACCTACAAACCCTGATGTGAGCCCCACGTTAACAGCCACAAACATTTCACCTCAACCACCACCTCTACCACTACAAACACAACTACAACAACAACCAAACCAGTATTATGTAGTCATAGATGTGGACAACTGCTCCCCAACCCCCCCCCCCCAGAGGAAATTAGAGCCATTCTCCAATTCACTACAGTACTCTCTTAATACCACACTCACAAAACACACATTTAAACATACATTTGTCTGCACCACATACAAATTCAGATTCGGTCAACTCTAACCTGTGAGCACTAAACTCATTTAAGTTTTAATGTGTAGGCATCACAGCAACTACTTACCTGTACAGTGCACGCTACTGTCAGACAATTGCAGATTAGAACATCCTCAACTACCTAGCCAAAAAAGATCAACATTATACCCAAGCATTTACTTTTCCATTTTTTTGTATTACTAAATCAAAACTAGTTTTTACAATGTATGATAAAATATTGAGGATAGTACTTGTAACTGAGCATAATGAAAACAATTAGAAACTTTATTCAGAGGGAAAAATAAACTTGGGCAGGGGTAAGTAAGCAAATTATGAAAACTAATTTGGAATGTCAGGGACAAGGTCTGTTTACAATGAGTTCAAATTGTCAAAACATATATAAGGGAAAGTCCAAACATGTTATTAAAAAAGTCTTAAAAGAAAATCAAATGTTTAAATGAAAGTCAATAGTCCATAATATAATTATAGTCAATCCACCAAATCGGATGTGGTTTTGGAATAAAGTTCCTGGGTTGCGGGCAAATATTTCTGAACATTGTATGGTTCACTCTCAACCACCAAAACATTGATATACTACTGTGATGCAGACATGTGGCTGGCCAGGGCAGGACCGAACACCCTCTAAGAAATTCGAGACAGAGGGGGAAATAGTTTGGATCGAAGAACTCCGAGACGTGACAACAGCAAGCAGGAAGGGTTGTTGCGGCATATAAGATGTAGTGCATGCTATGAAGAAGGTTGAGAACTAACATAGCGCTATGTTGGTCAGATAGCAACTCTTAGAGGGCCGTGATTTTCCCCATCAACTCCTGCACCTCCCAAGACATCATTAACTGACCATCTCATATGGGTTCCTTTGAGAGAAGCCGTTGAGATATATTGAGAGGAAGGGGTGTCAATAAATGAGGGCTGAGGTGTATCTGAGGCAAATGTCTCCCTCTGCTACTGATGTTCCGGGCTGGTGCTTGGAAGAGGAGGAGGAGGTAGGACAGGGGGTGCAGCTGGAGGCCCTGTCTCTGGAGTTAAGGAGGGATGGGTTCAGGCACTGATGATAGTGGAGCCTATTCTAGAGACACCACTGAGAAATCTTCTTTTCCAGGAAGAACCCCATTGTCCTCTTCCTCTTGGCTACGGGTGTCCAACTCTTACACCCTCACAATGAGCTCCACAGCCGCCACCAGAAGTTGTGATCTTGAACAAGTTAGTTTCCAAGTGGGTGCTCTTTCCCTGCCAGTGCTTGCTTCCTCCTCATTGGTGGTAGACCTATATGTAATAAAAAGGAAGGTTTTGCCTGGCAATAGGTTAACTTGCCAAGTTAAAATTGAAGTTTAAAACTGCACATACAAGATCTGCAGTTTCAGGCCTAAGACATGTTTAAAGGGCTGCTTCAGTGGGTGGCACAATTAGTGCTGCATCAGCACTAGTGCAGCAGTAGCATTTGATTTACTGGCCCTGGGCACATGTAGTGCACATTACTATGGACTTATAAGTAAATCAGATATGCCAATTGTGGATACATCAGTTACCATGTTTTAGGTAAAGAGCACATGTACTTTAGCATTGATTAGCAATGGTAAAGAGCCAATATACCTAAAGTCAGCAAAACAGTCAAAAACAGGGGGTCAGAAGGCAAAAAGGCATGGGAAACAACACTAAGGATGCCAGATCTAACATTTAGGTTACTTGAAAAAATCAGTATCAACTAGGTCAAAGGTATTAAGGGAATCTTGGAATGACTTTGAAACCTAATACTGCTAGTCCAATTTTTTTTCTCTGAACATATTAGCTGTGTTGTTCAAATTCTAAAACAATGTGATCACATTTGCAAAGATTGCTTAGGTAAGGTTAAGAAATGTTTGCATGAAACCAAATTAAAAAATGCTATTCCTGTAAAACATTAGTTAAGAAATGTTCCCCACATTGTGAGAAAAGAATTGTTAAACATGCTCAAATATATATAGAAGGAAGGCATTATTGAATCTTTGGAGTGGGTCTCCCTCAATATTCTATGCCCCTACCCACCCCAAACCCTAAAAATACCCCTATCACCCAATACCCTTACCCACCCATAAACCCTTAAAACACCCTTACCACCCTATAACCCTACCCACCTCTAAACCCTGAAAACACAATTACAAACCAATACCCTTATCCACCCAAAATCCTAAAAATACTCTTACCACTCCATGCCCATCTCAAAACTCTAAAAATACCCTTACCACCCTATACCACTACCCACCCTTACACCCTAAATAAATACCTTATCATCCTATGCCCTTACCTATCCCTGAACCCTAAAAACACCTTTATAACCCAATACCCTTTCTCGCCCCTAAACTTCAAAATTATCCCTTACTACCATATACCGTTACCTACTCCTAAACCCTTAAAATGCCCTTACCACTCTATACCTGTACCAAGCCCTTAACTCTCAAAGCACCCTTACAGCCCAATACTGTTACCCAGCTTTAAACCCTAAAACAACCCTTATTACCCTGTACTCATACCCACCCCTAAATCCTACAGATCTATGATGAATATCATCAGATACAGATGACTCCCGATGGTACCATTTGACTACCTTTTTCACTGTTGATGGTTCCCTCCGTTACTTGCGCATGCCTTTTGGCTTGGATTCAATCTTTTCTCTTGGTCAAAGACATGTACACTATGTAAAAAAGAATAACCAGATTTTAAGATGATATTCTTGTTTTTCCACCCACTGAAGTGGATCACAAAAAAAGTTAAAAATGAATCTGAGTGATGATACTTCCGGTAGAGAAGTGTAAATTCCTCTTAGAAGGAGCTGAATATTTAAGTCACTGTATCTACATCAAGGGAATTAGACCTAAAGATTCCCTCATCAATGCAATACATGAAGTAGCTATTCCCAAATCTAGAGACCAGTTAGTTTAATTTCTGGGTCTGTGTGAACAATATTTACATTTTGTTGAAAATGAAACGTTTTTGATTTAACTGGAATCATTAGTTTGACGATGAAAAAAGAATGTTTATCCTGTAAGGACTCAAAAAATGACAGAGGATTACCTTTTTTGGAAGAAAAAATCATTAATTCTCCAGCCCTCACCTCTTTTGATGAAAATTATGAATGTGTAGTGATGGTGCAGGATTTCAGTGAGACGCCCTAATTGGGAAAGGTATGCCCAGATATTTGTCCAGTGCACACTGTGCCACTGGAACTAAGGTATGCTCGACTGATGAGCCCTAATAAGCGGGAAACCAGTCTTGGATTGCTCATGTTCCAGTTAAAGGAAGACCTCGCCTGACAGTTTGGGCTGTTCCTATTGGAGCAGGATCAAGACTGATTTGCGCACGGCTGGGTTCAAACTGAGGTGGCATGGTGTGCAAAATAATGATGAACTGAAATGCAGTCCGAGCAACTACCAGTGTCTGAGATTAATTTAAGCAATCGATCCATTACTTTTTTGTATACTTCAGTGAGACTGCCTAAGTGGGACAGGTATGCCCTGATGTGAGTCTCGGGAACACTGGGCTGCTAGATCCAAGCTATATTCCACTGATGAGCCCTAATAGGGGTAAAACCTGTCTTGGGTTGCTTGCGTTACGGTTCAGGGGGCCCTGGGCAGGACTGTTTCTAGTGGAACAGGGCCAAGACTGATGTGCATATGGCTAGATCGAAACTGAGATGGCATTGTGTGTAAAATGGAAATTTCAATTAGACTAGACCCCAAACCTTTTATTTATCTCTTTGAAGTTACAGGAAAAGCCTCATCTAGGTCGCTCAGAATTCTGCCTTAATTGGGTGAATTCAATTTGCCTATCAGGCATATTTCTGGTAAAGACAATGGAAGAGCAGACTCATTGTCTAGATTGCTGACAGTAAATGGCTTGTGCGGGGCTGATGCTGACAATAAAGAGTGTGTTGTAGCATCTATTATGAGGCTTTGAGTCCTGCTTCTCAGGGCCGGCTTTAGGGTGGTGTGACCGGTGCCACCGCACCGGGTGTTGGCTTCCTGGGGGCGCCGTGTTTGAAAGTTTATTATGCTTTTGAAGCACCTGCTGCAGCGTTTCTTTCCCCCGGCAATTACCAGGCCTCACATAAATGTCAAGATAACTCGTGTGATTAATTATCTTCCTGGAGAGAGATCAGCATTTTGTATAGTTGAGGTTTTGACTTTTAGGTGAGGTTAGTGCAGAGGGTTAATATGCCTGCTGCAAAGAACGTGTACCAAGTGACAGCCTTTTGTTACTTGCAATTGATAACTTAAAGTCCTAATATAGAATAGTGAGCCATTAACTTTCATCCTAGAACTGCATACACACTGCAAAGTATACATTATTAGAACATTGATTAATGTTGCAAAAAGGGTTAATTTGGCTAGGAATCGATTCTTATTATTAAAGAAAACTCCCAACTATGCTGTTTCTTTTTCGACTCTGAGTTTATGCTTCTCTACACCAAGCACTCTTAAACTATACTGCCTACCAGTATGGATGACGTGTGACTCCTACACTCTTAGGGCCATATGTAGGAAGCCTAATACCGGTCGGTAACGGACGATTTTCGGTAAATATACCGTTACCGACCGGTATTTAGGCTTTTGCTATGTAGGAGGATCATTTCAGGATTCGGTAATTTACCGAATCGGTAAAATTACCGAATCGGTAAAATTACCGAATCGGTAATTTTACCGATTCGGTAAATACCGAATCCTGAAATGAGATGTAGGGGGAGTGTGTCGTGGGTGTGGGGATTCGTTATTTACCACCAACTAAAAGTTGGTGGTAAATGACGAATAGGTGTAAAAAAGCATTTTTGTGCACTTTGAAGTGTGCAATGTGGCAGACATACATGCCCTTAGGGCATGTATGTGCGCCACATGTGCACACATGCAGGAATCAGGGGTGCAACAGGGTGTCAATGTGACACCCTGCCACCCATGATGATGCCTCCCCCATTACCGAATCGGTATTTACCGAATCGGTAATGAGGCATACCTTCCCATTGATTCAATCAATGGAAAGGTATGCCTCATTACCGATTAGGTAAATACCGATTCGGTAATTACCGAATTTCTCCGATTCGGTAATATTTACCGAATGATTACCTACATACGAGTTACCACTTCTTAAATACCGAATCGGTAAAGTTCGGTATTTAAGAAGTGGTAACTTGTATGCTACCTACATATGGCCCTTAGTCCTTTGGCTTATGCAACATTTCCGATACACTGATTTACACACGCATGATTGATTGTCTCTGTGTAATGTGTGTGTGATGCAAAGTGCTCGGACACCCTGCACTGGTATGAGTGGCGCTATATAACTAATTCAATGCATCTGAGAGAGTGTGGTTATGGAGACTTGGTCACTGTTAGGGTGCTAGTGAGAGAATCCGTGGTGGAGGTGGTCATTGGGGGGGGCGCCAACAAACATTGTCGCACAGGGCGCCACCAGCACTAAAGCCGGCCCTGCTGCTTCTGAGAGTATTTATGTCGATGAATGTTTAAAGGGTATTTAAACTGAAGTGACCCTAAACAAAGTTAAACAAAGTTAAAGAATGCATTTAAAAAAGGTTGGACACAGGAAAGGAAACCATATTGTAGTCTCCAAGTGTTTCTGAAAAGTTAGAGATTATTTTAACTCTTGAGGGGGACACGGCACTGATCGAAAATACGTTTCTTCCTCCCGAGAAGATTGGGAGGAGGATTATTGAAGTTGCTCTTGAAGGTCACTTAGGGGAAATGGTCACAAAAAATTGGTTTGTTCAGAATACTGCTGGCTTTTCATCGATGAGATGATCAATAATCTTGTCAAAAAGAGTAAGGATTGTACTATGACTGAAAAAAAAAGGATTTGGAATGTTCTGCATGAATTAACAGTCCCAAAAAAGCTGGGAAAAAGACGGGCAAGCTTGTATGTAATGTGGTGCCCTTGAATATTCTGAAGTGATTAAAACAGGGAAACATTGGCTCTGCACTCAAAGTGGAAGAAAAGTAGCAAGTGCATACTCGTCTTTTCCCCAGAAAGCCAGATTAGAAGTAATGAGACTGCCTGAAGTCAACGCAATGCTTTTATTCCAATGAAAGATTTCAGATTGTTTGAAAATTTACAATAGTAGAGCTTTAACCGTGGCACCTAATATATTTATATTTGTATGCGCTTCCCAATGCGCTTCCCAATGTGGTTTACCTTTTTTGTATTGAGCATCTTTGCCAAAATACAAAGTTACATATATATTTGCCAGACAGGTCCACAATTTTGAATCTAATATTCACCCAACAGGATTTATTTCTCATGGTTGATTGGTAACTGCTTCCTTGGTAGGCCAACATCGAGTGTATAAGATCTTCCACAGCATACGTGAAAAGTGAAGAAAAATCATTCAAAAATGGCAACTATGGATGCAATCCACGGTGGCCATTTTTGAACTGGACCTTTTTAATAACATCTAACAATAAAATGCAAAGGTGCATGCTGTGTATGTGCGCATGGTTGTGGCCATCTTTGAATGGAAGAAAAAAACATGTTAAGGTGGCTGCCCTCCTGCAGTGCGTGGCACTCCAATCACGAGGAGGTTGAAGGAAGTGTGGGGACAAGCTGTAACTGGGGGGTGCTATAGGGTGTTGCTACAGACAAAAGGATGAGTGACGTGGGGGAACAGGGAGAGAAGTAGAGAGATAAAGTCCCTGCAAATGCAATGTTTGATTTCAGCAATGGAAAGTTACATGCCATCCACTCAAAACGCTGTGAGACCAAACTGCCTAACACAGGAAGAGAAAGCAAAGCCATTGAGTCTGGAGCAGGAAAGTGAGGCAGACAAGAAAGTGATCAGATCATAATTATGGGACCGATCCACGACCTTCTCTATGTACTGTATTGTTCACAATAGTGCCAAGCTTGGCAAAATGAGATGGATCCATTGAGAGTCCCTGTTACCCCTCCTGCTCTCTGGAAATATGAACTGATTGCGAAACTCTCGTAGCAGAGGTGCAAGGGGAAGGAAAAGAGATGCAGAGGCAAGTTTTCAACGAGAGCAGATTAAGGTACTTCATACAATGGGATTTGGGGATCTGAGTTAGCACTTTAAGGATAAGGTAGCACAATGGTAAGTATGGATAGTTATGGGTCATATGTATATTATGCGAGGGACAGGTTTAATTGTTTACCAAAATCCCAGATGGATGTAGCATTTACGGGCAGTCGTACCAACAGGAAACTGGCCGACAACCCTCGGACACTAAGAAGTGGTATAAATGTAGAAGTCTGAAATATATATTCCTACTGGGTCCCAAATCGACCTACCTTTTGAATATTATCAAAGCCGTCACAGGGATGATGGCCTGCTGGAGTCAGCAGACAACTATGTCTGTGATTTCTTTTTAATAAAGCAATCTTTGTTTTTGAAAGGCAGAACGTTTTTAAAGGAAAACGGAATACATTAAAAAAAAAAATGAAACGTTTACGTTTTATTTTTTAGGAGTAGGCAGTGGACAATGTGACCACTGCCTGCTCTTAAAAAATATGTGTTTCAGGGGTGTGGCCACACAAGATGGCCAACAGGACGCGTCCTTGAGGAGCTGCTCATGATTCTCATGAATATCCTGCATAATTCTGTATCACCCTGACTTATTTCCACTGTTCCCTGGAGGGAATCAATTGAATTTTGGCAGTGGTTGGTGAATTTTGCCTACCTGACTCGGGCGCAGACAGGCAGTGGGGACTGCCTGGTGATTCCCCGGCCCACGATTGAGAAGTGACCTGCTGGAGCAGTATTCCTTCTGGTGTAGTGTGGCTGTCCTTTGAGCTGGGGGTGGATCAGGAAGTGTAGTCAGGGGTCTTTGATGTATTAGGGCTGGTCCGGAGGCGCGGCGAGGGGAATGACAGTCACAGCCTAAAGAGTGGCTGGTGCCGGGACTTTGTTGAGTCAGCGTTACCCTCTCCTCGGGCATGGTTGGCCCATGGAGCGGCCGGGGTCACCAGGGATCGCAGCTCCACGGTTGAGCCCCGGACCAGGTGAGAGGTGCCTGCGGTGCAGTGGCGAGGGGGGCCACACCTGCTATGCTGATCAGTTCAACAGGGCATATAAGGGATGGATGTGGCAGTGCTCAACGGCCGTGCAAGAAGGCCCATGTCCTGACAGTAAGTGCACATGCAGTGATGCATACAGCAGCATTTCTGCCTGAGATATCCTGAGACACTGCTTGGCCATGAGGTAACAAAGACCAATGCCCTAAGCCTGTGACTAGTGGGGACGAGAGTGGCTTAAGTGGTGTGATCCATCGAGGGGCCCTCGGAGACACAGTGATCTGACCTGACTGTACACGGCCCCTAGGGCATATAACCATCACCCCTTGCCAGCCATAGACCTTGCTGTGACCTGTTCCTGGCTACCTCTAGGAGACATATCAAGCACAGACATTTGAGGGCGCTGGATGAGCTTACCTTGCATAACAATTACTGCCTTCTCTGTGTCCCCAGGACTCTGCTTTTTTGGTGGGCTGCTGCATTGCTTTCTCCTATACCTGGGGTTCATCTTGGAGCTACTACTCAAGAACGGCTTCACTCCCCATAGGTAGGGGTAGGCCTAATGTCCCCTGTCAGGGCAACACAAAGGAGCACTGTATAAGAACACAAGTGAGCAATCACAGAGAAGCTCCTGCTGTGATCCTAATCTGGGATTACCTGCAGGGGAGCCTTCTAGTGCGTAACTTTAGAAAGCTATCCGGGGTTGGAGTTGCTCTAGAGGGTAGATAGAAACGGTTTTGCTAGAGGTTAATCTACTCCACACAGATGTATGCAAAGTATGCGAGAAAGTGCATGTGTTTGAGGAGACCATGGATGGTTTCAAGTTAGAAGTGGCCTCTTTGAAACAACTGATCCTCTCCAGGACAGGAATACTGTAGGACCTGGCGGAAGACTGAGAGGGAATCAATAATGTTAGACTTTTGGGCTTCCCAGAATGTGCAGAAGGGAGATCAACAGTGCAATTCATAGAGCAATTGGTGTCGGATGTACTGTAACCAAGTGACCGCACCAGCTTTTTTTGTGTTGGGGTGGCGCACAGGGCACTTACTGCCCCCCCCCCCGACACCTGGGGTACCTCCTTGGGCAATAATAGCCTGCGTTCTTGATTATAAAGACAGAGTTGTGTTCTTAATTATAAAGATAGAGACAGTATCCTTCGAGCGGCACTTGAAACAGAGAATTGTCATTTTGGCAACAACAAAATCTCAATCTACCCTGATTGCATGCAGCGTGTTCAGGAGGGCCAAACTTCTTTTTGGGAGGTTAAGAAAAAATGGAGGATTATGAGCTTGAAATACATGCTTTTGTACCGTCCAGACTGAGAGTGATTTGTGATGGAAAGTCACACTTCTTCTGCTACCCAGATGACATTTGGAGGTGGCTGGAGATGTAGGACAAAGTGCCCCATGAAAGGCCAGGTTCCTGAAGTTGTTGTCCACAAGAGAAGCGAGGCCCTTGCCGTGGTGGGGGTTTCAAGGAGGGGCCAGATGGCCAGAACTGAGTTCCACTAGAGAACCAGCAACCTCAAGGATAGTGATTCAGAGAGATGGCACCATGGCATTTGATCCGGTCGCAACAGAATTGGGGGGGGGGGGTTGATCCCATCCTTTGAAAAGGATGAGCCGGTGCTGAGTGACATCAGGGAGTGAGGGAATTATCAACTCTGGTCTGAACTCTTGTTTGCCTCCTGGTCTGCATGTGGCTACTGTGGGTTGGTTGGCATGTGAACCTAGATGTCTGGCTGGGAAGGTGGCTACAACAGGAATTCCACCCTATTCTGGATCTTATTCTCTTGGGGGCAATGGGAAATGCAATTGTGCTTGATTCCTGCTTGTTGGTCTGGTGGGCAATGGGTGTGATGATTCAGTCACATGCGTTTCATGAATCTCTATTCGCACACAGGGACTGGGACTCCCTCTTTTAGTGGTAGGCCTTGTTACTTATATTTTGGGTTTCTGCTGCAGGTCCTGGCAGTGTTTCCTTAATGGATGAACATGATTGTTCTTTGTTGAACTGTTTGGCTAGGGAGGGGGATGGTGTATGTTGCTGTTTGATTTGCAACTGAGTTTTGTAAAATTTGTTGTTGGGTTGCTGCTCGATGCCCTTTTTGCACCACGTTGCGGGGAATGAGATTGATGACACTAACCTATTTGTTCTTTGGGACGCGGGTTAGAACTTGAGGTCCCTCATGGCAAAATCCAGCAATGTATTATCCTGGAATGTACAGGGGTTGAAGGGTTATTTAAAAAGGTATCGGGTCCCTTCGTTCCTGAGACGCACTAAGGTCCATATAGCATTTCTACAAGAAACACATCTCATGGCCAGTGAAATTCAGAAACTAGCAATAAAATTGAGGGGTGTCAACTCAACTCGGCAAACATACTCTTCCTATGCTAGAAGGGTGGTCATGTGGACAGCTGCGTGGGTACCCTTTCACCACACATGCACAGTGTGCTCCCTCCCCCTTTCTGCACACATGCATAGAAGCGGACGTGAATGGCTGATACATACTTATGCAAGGTACATTAGATGGGCAAGTCAATACTGTTACCAATGGTAGACACTTCTTCACAAAGATGCAGGACTTTCTTCAGGGTAGTATAGGTTCCCCTATCCTCTGAGCAGGGGATTTTAATTGTGTTATAGATGGTGAGAGATCGACATCCACCTCATACGGGGTCAAAACCGCTGATGACTAGGTCACTCTTAGTAGTCATGCACAATTTGGGTCTCTTGGGCAGGTGGGGAATACTTCACCTGCTGAAGCGAGAATACACCTGTCACCTCTTGACACACAATACATTAACAGGCACATGCATCAAACCTTTTTGCGATCGCAAAGGGTGCGAATCGCAAAAATAGGCCGTTTGCGATCGCAAAAGTCAGTGTTGAAATGCATCAACTGTATATTTGCGAAAATCCATTTTTTCGCAAATATAAGGAATCGCAAAACATTCTGCGAATCAAATAGCGAATCGGTATTAGCGTGTCCCAATTACCGAATCGCAAACAACGAATCGCAAAATGTATGCATGACAAATCGCAAATAGCGATTTCCATGAAAATCGCAAATTAGCGATCGCTAAATAAGAAGGATCACAACCAGGTGGTAATCATGAGTGCAAATCACAGACAGGTGAAAACCAACTGAAACCCATTTAAACACACCCAGAATGAGCCAGCACTGTTCACAATGGCAGGGATTTACCTGATGGCGAGGAGGATGAGGCTGCAGGCTGCCGCACAGAGACGGAGGCGAATGAATGAGCGCATCTTCAGAGTCCGCATAACTTTGCTAGGCCAGCAAGAGGATGAGATATACGACAAGTATAGGCTCAATGCAGCAATGATCCATGACCTAATCAATGATTTGGACCCCATAATGCAACGACAGACACGTAGGACCAATGCCATCCCAACGCATGTGCAGGTCCTATGTTGCCTACACCTTCTGGCGTCAGGCAGTTTTCAGGGGGTCATTGCTGTAGGCGGGAGGTGTGTCACAAAGCGCACTTTCAAGAATATTGAAAGCATTCCTTGATGCCATGATGGCCGTGATCGGGTCTCATATCAAGTTCCCTACCACCGCGCTTGACCTTGCAAAAACCAAACAGGAGTTCTACCAGATAGCTCGTTTCCCACATGTTTTGGGTTGTATTGATTGCACCCACGTTGCAATATGTCCCCCTGCAACACAGGAATATATATATAGAAATAGGAAATCTTACCATTCCCTCAATATTCAGGTTGTTTGCAATGCCAAAAACATTATCACTGACATTGTTGCGCAATTTCCAGGGAGTGCACATGACTCTTATATCTTCAGGCAAAGTGGCATACACACCCGTCTTGTCAGGGGAGAATTTGGAGAGGGACATCTGCTTGGTAAATATGTGTTATAGTTTATCACTGTCATTGTACGTATGTCAATGTGAAGCTGCCACTGACTCTTTGCTCCATTACATGTAGGTGACAGCGCATACGCCTTGCGTAATTACCTAATGACGCCTTACCTCAATCCCACAACTGCCAATCAACAGAGGTACAATGCAGCACATATTTCGACAAGGAACATCATAGAGCGCACATTTGGGCTGTTGAAGAGCCGATTCAGATGTCTACATAAGACCGGTGGAGCACTGAAGTACAACCCTGAACAATGCTGCAAGATAGTAGCGGCATGTGCCATGCTGCACAACATAGCGACAAGGGGAGGAATGGACATCGAGGTGTCTGACAGCGATTCGGAGGATGGGAACCAGCAAGTGCCACAACACCATGCAGCACAAGGGGCAGGCGCAGCAGAAGGGCGTAGGAGAAGATTTGACATCACACAAAATTATTTCTGAGGTGAGTAATGATGACACAGAAACTGACTATTGCTATCAGAGTATTCTTTAATTAAATAAAATTGCCATGAGTGTTCAAGCACACTTGTAATCTGACCAGTGCACTGGACATAAGTGGTTTGCAAATGTCAATTCACTTGTCACTCTGTGAAAAGTCAAATCCAAATAAATGGTTACGTCACCATAGTGGAATGCACTTGTACATGCCAGTCTAGCGCTTTTTCCCACGAACACCCAGACGCCTGTCAGACCCAGCATTGTCATCCGTTATGTTGGAAGCGGCGGGGGTACTGCTGCGTGTGTTGCGTCTTCCTGCAGTGCGGACTGGAACTGCCACACTACTTAGGCTTGAGCCACCCTCACTACCCTCTTCGGGCGTGGAATTGTTGGCCGCAATTGTGGAAGCATTTAGCAAATCAACTGCATTGGTGACCTGGTCCAGTGCTTTAGCCACATCGCCGCTCCAATGGCACATTTCAGTTTGCATGGTCACAGACCTACGTGCCAGCAGTGCAGTTGTCGTGGCCAATCTATTGTTTGATTTAGCAAACATTTTCAATTGCAGCATTAGTTGACGATGCTGTCTCTTCTGGGATACATTTCCCTCATGCATCACCTTGCTCAGTTGCTGCACACTTTCTGACAGTACTGCTATGTTGCTAGCCATCTTGCCAACTTGCAATTGTACTAATCGTGTGTTTTTTGTCTGCAGGCGCTGCATACGGAGCATCTGTCCCTCAAGACCACCCCAGACATCACTTGGTTGCTCCTCCTGCTGTGTCCTGAGTGCTCTTCCTCTCCTACGCCGGGCTCTGTGATTAGTTCTGGGGACCTGTGGTTGTGTTTGTGTGATGGAAGTTGTCTGGCCATGGCTGCCACCTGGTGTTGCATCAGCCTCATCATCTTCACACTCCATGGTGACTAGGGATGGAACAGTAGCCCTGCGTGACTTTGTTGGACGTGAGGGATTTATTTGCACCACAGGTGTGTCCATCTGTTCACCTGCGCTGGTGTCCTGCATGTCTGGGGAATCGCTATCCACATCTTCTACACGTTGTGCATCTGTGAGGTGAAACAGTGCAACACTGTATTATTTCATGTCTGTGATATTAATTGCACAGTAATAAATTTCTGCCTTTGTAAATGATTTTATACTCTATTAAGCTTTTTTGGGTTGTTACTCTGAGATTTGACATTTTAACTGCTTGACCTGACTACATCTCCCATAATGCCCCTCACCTACTGAATGCATTGTGTACTGGATGTTCAGGGTCTGCACTTGGGCTGTGCTGTGGTCGAGTTCTACCTTTACATTTTGTAACACTAAGAAAACATACATTCATCTTACCTTCAGATGTGTTTGCTGCTCCGGACGTGTCCAGCTGGGTCACACCAACAACAGCTTCTGGCTGGATGGTGGATTCAATCAAGTCCTCCATGGGAGTGTTCCCAGTGTCTGTTGGTGTTCCCCCTCCTGTCTTCTTTGCCTCCTTCAGGCGGTCAGCTATGCGCACCTTAGCCCGACTGCGCAAGTCGTACCATCGTTTTTTGAGTTCTTCAATGGTGCGGTGTGTCACCCCAATGGCATTGACCCTGTTTTGGATCCGGAGCCAGATTTTCCTTTTCTCCTGCTCTGCCACTTTCAATGATGCCTTTCCAAACAGCTTGTCATGGCTGTGGACTACTCCCTCAATGAGGGTGTCAATTTCTTTTTCTGCAAATTTAATTTTGCGTTTCCTGCCTGTTTGGCTCTCCTCTGCTGTTTGTGAGGCTTCCATTTGATATCACAAGTTTTTCTTCTGTGTCTGTCACACTCCTGTTCTGCTCCCAGAGCCAGCTCCCTCCTCTCCCTGACACTGTGCACTGGAAATGAGGCTGGTGCTGCTCACTTCCTGGTTGTGATGTCATCAGGATGCATCAAAAAGCGACTTCGGTATTAGCGATTTCGCTAATTGCGAAATCGCTAATAGCGAGTTCGCAAATGCCGAAATCGCAATTTATTTAGCGATTTTTAGCGATTCGCAATATTCTCGCAATGTTTTTGTTGCATCGTGTTTTGCGAGTCTTTATTTGCGATTCCTTAAAATTCGCAAATAAGGACTCGCAAACTCTCTTTTTGATGCATGTGCCTGTATATCACTAGGAAAGAAAACTGGTGCCTGGGCTCCTGCACCACACCTTAAAAGAGGTTGTTCATTTGGGAAGGCAGGCCATATTGACTACTTTTTAGAATCATTCTTTTTATTAAGTGATACACCTGCAAAGTACACAGCTCGACTGCCTACATCCATTGCCCGGCAGAGCGAAACAAAATATGGCATACACAGCACACAGGTCTACAGCCCGGAGGGCGACCCCGCAATAAAAGGATGGAACACAGGCCAATCCTGTCAGGCATGCGCTCGCGTATCACAGATTTAAAAGAAGAGTCCAAAACAAAACATACAAACCCCCTCGCCCCCCCTCCCTCTCCGCATCAGCCTCTACCCGCCACCCCGAAGACCAGAGAGTCGACAGTCTTGATCAACATGGAATCAAACCTCCCCAGTGCCCCTTGCCGGTTCTAGTGGGATAAGCTGAAGAATTTGCAAATATTTAGGGCACGTAACTTCCCGCACCTCCTTGGACAGAAGCCACAGAAAGGGGGCCCAAATCTTCACATAGTCCGAACCCCTCCCATCGATTCTGAGTGATAGATGCTCCATTGCCAGCAGATGCCAGAGCCTCCGGATCCAATCCCTCGGATCCGGCGCAGGCGGAGATCCCCATTGCGCCAAGAGAACGTGCCGCGCTGCAAGCAGCGCCAATGCCAGCTGCCTACCCCACATCGTGCACAGGGGAAAGCACTTGGGATGAGGGAGGCCTAACAGCGTTTGCGCAGGATCCCGCTGCAGCTTAATCTGAAACGCCTCGTCAAGGTCATCCAAGATCACCGCCCAGTACCGCACCAACTTCGGGCAGCGCCACAGCAAGTGAACAAGAGTGCCAGATTGCCCACATCCCCGCCAACAAAGACCGGATTTAGTAGGGTACCAAGACTGAATGCGCGCCGGAGTATAGTACCAGTATGATGCCACTTTATAGGCAGATTCGGCCCCCGCCGTGTCGGACGCCGTATGGTGGACATGGTAGAAAACTTGCTCCCACTCCTTGCTCGTTAACAGACGCCCCAGCTCAGTCTCCCGGCGAACCTGCGCCTTCGACCTCTGCTGCGTGGGACGCGCCATTATCAGTGCATATAGTTCCGAAATGAGCTTCCGATCATCTTTCTTGTAAATCAACCAGCGCTCAAAAGCGGTTAAGGGACGGGACATCAAGGCGAAGTTGTGAGGGAGGGTCACCCAATGTGCAAGCGGTGATAGGTGTCGGTGGACGGCAGGTCAAAATAGTCTTTTTGCAGTTGGGCGAAAGGGATCACTCCATCCGGCTCCAACAGGGAACCCACTCTCTTACAGCCTTCCTCACGCCAACGCTGAAAAACAGGTGACGCGCAACCCGGCGGAAAATCAGGGTTGTCCACGATAGGCGTCATAGGGGAAGGGAACGTGGTCCACCCCCGAGAGCTCACTAGCTGATCCCACACCTTAAGAGTCGGAGACGTCACCGGGGATGAATAGAGACCCCACGCCCTGTGCTTCTGCAGAAGCCAAAGCTCACGCCAGATATTACAACCCGTGACTGTCTGATCCATAAAAAGCCAATGCTTGCTAGAGGAAGGACGATTCCACTCCGTGATATATCGGAGGCAAGAGGCCTGGTGATACGCACTTAACAGCGGGAAACCCAAACCCTCCGGCAGCATTCGGCGTAGTAACGAGCGATAAGGCGAGCCTTGGCCTCTTGTTGTGCCATAAAAACTTATTAAGCAGATCTTGCAACTTGCGGATGGTACTTGGAGGCGGCTGCACGGGCAGCATCTGAAACAAGTAAAGGACCCTCGGCAACACCGTCATCTTGACCGCCGTGAGCCGCCCATACCAGGCCAGGCCAAGGCGAGACCAATCAGATAGCGATTTAGTGGTTTGCTCCACCAATAATTTATAATTAAGGTGGGCCGTTTTGACAACCGATGAGGCCAAGCGAATCCCCAGATAGGAGATATCAGAGTGCACCCACTGGAAGGCAAAGTCTCGCTGCAGATCACCGACTTCCTCTTCAGGGTTAGAAAGGTTAAGCACCAGCGATTTTGAAAAATTTACTTTAAATCCTGCAACCAATCCAAAGTCGTGGAGCTCCCGCATCAAATACCGCAAAGAGGTGTGTGGGTGGGTAAGAGAGAGAATAACATCGTCCGCATAGAGACTAATTTTATGAATTTCAGTACCGAACTTAAGTCCCTCGACATACGGATTCGACCATATGCGCTGGGCAAAGGGCTCCATATAGAGCGCGAATAACAGTGGAGACAGGGGGCACCCCTGTCTCGTCCCTCTATTGATGGGAAAGGGGGCAGACCGGCGCCCATTCACCCTCACTGACGCCTTAGGGGCGACATAGAGACAGTGCACCCAGCGAAGGAAGTGCTGCTTGAAGCCAAAAGTACGCAAGACCTCGAACATGTAGTCCCAGTCCACCCGGTCAAAGGCCTTCTCGGCGTCAATGGGTCTGAGACCGGTGGACCAAGTCAATAAGATGGAGAAGACGCTTGGTGTTGTCCCCTCCCTGGCGCGTAGGAATGAACCCTGATTGATCCGGGTCTATGATGCCATCCATCAGCGGACTGAGATGAGGCGCCAGAATGCCCGCGAACAATTTGGAGTCGATGTTTAAGAGGGAGATTGGCCTATACGAGCCACAGTCCCTCGGATCCTTCCCAGGTTTAAGGATAACTGTAATTGCAGCTTCCGACATAGTGGGGGTCACCTCCCCCGTCTCCAGAAAAGAGTTAAAAAGACGCGTTAAAAGTGGAGCCAGCTCAGCACAGAATGTCTTAAAAAATAAGGTGGAAAAACCGTCAGGGCCAGGCGATTTGGCGTCCTTAAGGCGAGCTATCGCCGATATGACTTCCTCAATACAGATGGCAGACTCCAATGCATCAGCAGAGGTCGCGGACAGCGGTGTGATACGGCAGGAGGCAAGGTAGGCCTCTCGTTCCGCCGGACCGCTCGCCTCCCTGGTATACAAGCGCTGATAAAACTGCCGGAAAGAATCCACAATAAGGGCGTCAGTAGTCTGCTCCACCGCCCGAGCGTCCCGACTGGACTAAACCGCCGTGCGCTGTGCGCTCGCTCGGAGCCTATGGGCTAATAAACGCCCCCCTTTATCCCCGCTAAGGTAAAATTTATGCCGCAGACGCAACAGCGCATATTCGGCCCTGTCGAGATCCAGGTGTTTCAGCATACGCCGCTTCATTTCAAGCTCTCTCCACACCCTGGGCGCTCCGGTGCGCTTATGGATGGACTCCAGGGCCCTTGACTACTTTTTAGACTCACCTCCAGACTGTGCACAGGGCTCAAGAGACTGTCAGTGAGGATGCACTGGAGGCGTTCCTCCTGGAAATGCCACCTTCTGGGCTTGCCTCGAAAAGCATACAAGAACTGGACATGGACTTCACACTGGAGGAGTAAAGGGTACCTTAGGGGAAGTCTAAGGCACTGAGATACAGTGGCTACTCGGTGGAGTTCTACCAAACATGATCAGTACTTTTAATGGAGCGATTGTTAGAAGTATTCCAGGAGGCGTGGGCCAAGAAAATTCTCCTCACCATGTACGAGGGTGTCATATGCCTGCTGCTCAAGCCTGAGAGTACGATGGAGACCCTTCTTCATACCAGCCCCTCACCATGAACAATTTGGACGTTAAGGTGCTTTCCAAGCTTCTGGCAACAAGACATCAGGCTGTGTTATGGGACTTAGTGCAAGACATCCAATGAGGAATTGTCACCAGCTGGTGCACGGCTCTTAATATACTCAGGCTAACACGTGTTTCATGCAGTAGTTGACATTGGGGGTTCTTGATTGACAGTAGGCCTTTAATACTGTGGAATGATCCTAGTTAATGGCGGTATTGGAGGATTTGGACCTTCCTTCAGAGATTGGGTGAGATTACTATACATGGAGCCCGTGGCCCGGGTTGGGGTTGGAGGTGCGGTGTCGGAGAGTTGGATGGTGGGGAGAGCACATGCCAGGGTTGCCCCCTTTCACAGCTGCTTTTTGCCCTGGAGCCCCTGGTGACCCTATTACACCAGGAGATTGAGGACAGGGGGGGATTCCAGTAGGGTATACTACACACATAATTTCATTGTATGAGGATGATACCCTTATATATGTCCTTTCCCCCAGAGAGGCAGTGCCTATTTTAAAGCAACATATGGATCCTCTTTGAGAGTTCTCTGGCCTTCAGGTTAACTAGTTCAAGATGCTCCTGTTTCCCCATGGAGGTGTAAAGACTGTCCCATGAGAGCACCTCCCAGAGTTTGGCTTCAGATGGGAGACTGAAAGCCTGAGGATCATAGTTGCCCATATAGAGGCATGTAAGAATTGCTGTAATATAGACCACGGAGGCCTTCATATGACAATTCAGTTTTGGAACCCGCTCCTTCTCCCCGTCATGGGACAGGTGGCAACAGCCCAGATGGCCTTCCTTCCTAGATGTCTGAATGCAGTGCAGAATTCTCTATATCTGGTTGGTCAGGGGGTTTTCTGGAGTCTGGACAGCCTCCTGGTCTCCTTGGTGTGGGCAGGTCGCAGCAGAGTAGCTTTATCAGTGTTGAAGAGAGATATGGCTAAAGTGGGGCTGGCTGTGCCAGATATGCTGCACTACTATTATGGGGCCCACCTGCAATATGCTGCACCGTGGCTTGTAGATTTGGACAATTGGAAAAAGCATTTATTGCAGGCACGACTGGAGGTGAGACGCTTATGCAACTCATCATGAGGGGGGTGGGACGAGCTGACTTCCCGGTTCCCTATATAGTGTGACAGTCAGCACCAATTTGGGAGGAGGTGGTCAAACCGATGAGCCCTGTTTGATTTGGAACTGTGGCTGTGGGATCCAGTTCCATTCTATGTTATTGCCGTGGATATCTCCATGGAATTATGGAAGAGTTGTTGCTGCCTCTTGGCTGGAGACCTTTATCATGGGAAAGTGTTCATTACTCTTCAGGAGACCCAGGGTACATTTCAACTGGGGGATGGGAAGTTCCTACAATATGGGAAGGTCGAAAATAATGCAAGGGAAGTTCGGTGTACTTTTCCAGCAGTGCCACTGCAGACACATGTGCTGGGCGGGTTCCAGAGATGAGGGGAGGTCCAGCACTTAATGACACTGTTATATAGAGCCATCAGGGGGAATCTCACCGACCCTCATTGTGAGCCCAACAAGCCTGGAAAAGGAGCTGGCTGAGCCCTTCTCGGATGCAGACGGGGATCGAACTTGTGCCCTGGTCCGCAAGGTATCCTGCAACAACAGTTTCAAGCTTATACACTTTAATTACCTTGATTGGACACATATCACTCCTTAGTTCCTTAGTAAGATCTATCTTGCACGGGAAGCAAAATGCCTCAGATACAGTGAGGAAAAATCCTCCTTTGTACTCTTGGTATCAGCCTACTGGGAGGTGTTGACATACTGGGAGATGGTAGTGCCGTTGATAGAGGCTGCTGCTGGGTTCCCCTCCATATTATACCAAAGGCATGTTTACTGTGGGTATTGACACAAGCTAGGTGCAGAAAAATGCCATATAAATCCCTGCACCTTGCTCTTCCCTTGTCAAAAAAAAGGTGGCTATAGGTTGGATGGGAACTCGTGGTGCCCCCGGGTGGATCTGTGGGTCAAGGATGTCCTGGAGTGGGCGGTGGCTGAAGAGTAGCATTTCACACTGTCTAGGATTGATGAAAAGGTTCAGGATGATATTTAAACATGCGTGATGGTGTTGAAACGTTTCCAGAGCTATGAGGACAGTAACGCTGGTTTTGACGCAGATACTGGCTCTGAGGAGGGATAGGGTGGTCAACTAGTTAAGCATTGGTGTGAAGTGATTCAGATTCCAGGAGTAGCAATGATGAGGTGGTTTACATGACTCTTCCGATATGGTATGTGTTATTGCAATTTCTATTTATGTCCTGACGGCAATATGTGTCATGGATGGTGCTGAGGGCTGTATATGGCGGGCAGCATATTTGACTGGGTTCTTTTTTTCTGTTCATCTTTTTATACTCCTTGTCTAATTTACTGTGACAAGGTAAAACTGAAAAGGTGTTAAAAAAAAATATATGTTTCAACATTCACACAGGGATCAGGTGAATGATCCCTTTCTCCTTAGTTGGCCTAAAAAAACGGAGAGACTGTTCGCTAAACTAATTCTTCCATAAATGCAAGTTATCTCGGGGTGCTTTTAGTACATATCCTACCTCAGTTTCAGGTTCGGGCGAAATTCTTCGTATGTACGCTCCCAACCACACTCATTCATTTGACAGCTAAGGGACTGTAGGTTCAATGCCTCCTCTAGCTTGCAGTGTCAATCAGCTAGTGGAGAAAGGGGGAACAAGAATACAACTTATTACACTTAGGGCATTTCTAAATAGCAATCTATGTATGCCCTCTTAGCCTAACCCTCTCTGAGTTGTATTCTTGTTCCCCCTTTCTCCAAAAAAAGATTGTGTCACATGAACTTTGTGAATTTTAAAATATGAGATAACTTTTTATAATAAATGGTATACAAGTGTTTTAATAAAAGTATTATCTATGATAAATCTGGAGTGGCATAATAGATATGTTGTAAATATATTGTGGAAGTTGAATGTATGTGGAGTATCATCGTGTGATTTAAAGGTTTTGTCATATTATTGTAATATTTGTCCTTACCATATTCCAAGGGACAGTTCATTTCTAACTTGCTAATAGTGCTCCAGTCCCTTGGTGTTTCAAAGGGGTCTCTCTTTATCTTTATATACTTGGTTTTGTGGTACCCCAGGCGCTCGTTACAGTTATCATCTGCTTACACCAGGTAAGTCCCAATCTGTAGTATTTGTATCTCTTACTTTCCTTCTATGTTTTATACCTCCTTGCAATTTGTGTTATCGCACCTATAGTTGGAGACCTAACCTTGATACGTCTGATTTGAGAGCTGTGCCCTAGGAATCTAGTTGGATCTTCCAACTATCAACCTGCATGAGTATCTCTGTCACAGTTTCCCTCACCCCCTTTTCCCCTTAGCCTTGGTATTAGTTGCTATCCTTGACCTACTAGAAGGGGGTGAGTCAATTGCTAGGGGAAGGAGAGGGACTGGCCTATATAGTCTCATGTGTGCAATACAGAGTTTATGAAAGACATTCTCTAAATTGAACAAGTGGTACCATGATTTACCAAAATGACTACTTTTTTCTGATCGTCATCCTTTCTGATGCACATCAGGCTGTAATGGTAAGTGTATGAGCTCGATCACCGGATAAGTCATCTTTAAAATCATCGTGTGATCTCTGATAAAAAAGATGCAGCAATCCACGTAGCTTCGGCTACTACCTGATGCAAGTGACAGATATAGAAAAAATCTCTCAGTGACTTAATTTAAAGGTGGAGTCCTGTATCTGCCACCTGTTGGGTTTGTCTCTTTCTAAACAGTGCCCTAAATTGTGTCAGAAACAGGTTGTAATTGGAAAACCATGATACTTGGTTTATAATATAAGTATGATAAAACCAAAGTGACTTTAGATATGTCTGTGAAAACTCTAGAGGCTGAGAAAGAAAGTGTTATAGACAATGAGCAACAAGGGGTTTGAATCGTATTCTCTGGAGGGTCTAAGAAGTAGTGCGCATACGTAGACAGATTGATGCTTGAGTTACGGAGCCCCACCCCCAAGATAAGTTCCAGTATTTGGCATGACCATTAACTAGGAATGGTCAGGTGTCCTATGGGACTCGTAAGGGTGGGGTTAATTCAAACGTGTGAGTAAATATGCTCTTTCTTGTCTGATCATATCAAAAATATCTTGTATTTATACAATGGCAGGTGCATTTATCTGTAAAGTATTCTCAGTGGGATCCATGTCCAAATATATTTTTGGCACCTGGGGACCTGTAAAGCTTAGTTAAATGAGATGGATCAATTTGCACTCCCAGTCCTCACACCTGCTCCCCTGAAAGATGTTCTAATAAAGGAACACTCCTAACAGAGATAGAAGGGAAAAAGGGGAAAAGAAAAGGGGCAAAGGAGCCAGTCATCAGTAAGAGCACTTTCAGACACTGAGGCTCTTATTCACAAAGAGCCTCTGCCCTCTGGGCGGAGGCTCTTCAGTCATAGCGGTATCTCTGCACTCGTGGTGGGATCTCCACACTGCATGGTTTCCCATCGCAGA
Organism: Triturus cristatus; assembly: GCF_964204655.1. Classification (NCBI taxonomy): domain Eukaryota; kingdom Metazoa; phylum Chordata; class Amphibia; order Caudata; family Salamandridae; genus Triturus; species Triturus cristatus. The sequence continues at coordinate 802,433,602 of NC_140591.1, forward strand.
GATTCAACCACAAGTGCGGAGATCCTACCACGACTGCGAAGCCTATGCTCTGAGTACAGACGCTCTTAGTGAATCAGGGCCTGGGTCTTCATACACAGAGTATTTGAGATCTTGGATGACATATTAAGTAAAAGGTATCAAAATGAATATCTATGATTTATATGTATATTGTTATACAAGAGACAGTTTTGTGGCTTACCAAACTCTAGGGTGGATGTAGCACTGATGAGCTCTTGTACCAACCGAGAATGGCGGAAAATCCAAGGAAACCAAGGAGCTGTAAGGTGGCAGAAAGGTGCCATCAGCAGGATCCACAAACAAGCACTCAAACAGAGAGAGAATCCTGATTCCCTAGACTAAACTACCTGAGCAAACTGAAAGGGAAGCAAAACAACAAAGTTTTCGGGTGCAGGAAGCTGGGTGCGAACTAAACAGCAAGCAGATAAACCATACAATGAACTGAATCAATGCCTAACAGCTTCATACAGGGCTGAGGGTTGTGCATACTTGTGCTGTCAGTGTCAACCCAGAAATGAATACCTAACTCTGAATTGAGTATCCTCTTGCTGGTTAGCAGTCTAGTCTGTTTTCTCAATGTCCTCTGTGAAGCCTTCCTAAATCTTCAAATGTTTCACAAGCTGTACCTGGAAAGACTGCTTCTTGTTCTGTGATGCATGATTCCTACCATGGGTCTGACAAATAGGTCTTCATATGTCTATGTATAAGAACTAAAACAACACTACACTGCTTTACAGTGCATGTACTGGTAACAAGAAATGGTAGTATCACTGAAATCAGAAATCCTCTAGAAACAGAGGATCAGTAAAAGCAAGAACACAGAATCATTTACCAGTGCTGACGGAAGTAAACTAAGGCTTTAAAGGGACTCCCAATGATCACATAACTCAGGTGTGATCAGGCTAGTATCTGCCAGCCAAATTCCTCCACGTGTCCTTGGTCTGCAAGGGTGGAAATAGGTAGTGAGCAATAGATTCTAGGAAATGCATTATTTGGCAAAAAAAGCTCATGGACTGTCATATAACTTGGGATTGATTTGTAATGCCAATCGAGTGATTAAAGTTTCCCAAGAAGCTTAAAATCAGAATTGGGGTATTTCACAAAGCCAATCTCTTAGAAATGTAAATATATCTGACAATGCCTCAGTGATGCCGAGGCTCAACTTGGGTAAATATCAGCCAAAACAGCGGATGTGGACATTGGGAGGATAGCTGTTGATAGCTGCTGAAAGAATCTGTAGCCATGTTGAAACAACTGTGCATGTCAAGGAATAGCTGATCATCAATAATTACTGAGGAAACAGGTTTAATATGCTGTGTGACAGCTGTAAGGCAGTGATGAGGCGACACTTGAAAGCATGACCACTGCAACTGCATTAAATAACGGAGGTGAGCCATGCCTAACTTCAAAAAGAGTTAACATCATTGGAGCGAAGATGCCTAGAAAACCTGGAGAAAAATAGTAGCAATTAGGGAACAAATAAACAGTATATGGCCAAGATGACCCTCACCCACCTTAAACTAGAACAGTGGTGTTATAATGGGAGTAATAAAGTTTGAAAGCTTCTGACATGCCGTCTAAGGGTTAAACATATCAAGACATGTACCTTGTATGATTTCCTGCTTCTCAGGCATCATAAAACACCATAAGAAGCCCACAGCTGAGGGCTTTGAGTCTCATTCACATGGGGCTGCCATCTTGCCATCTCCTGGTTGCTTGGTTTCTTTTCCTCTCTCCTCCAGCTCCAACATGACAATCACCTATCTCAGTGTATGAAGCTGCTCTTAGAAGCTACTCTGCAGCTAGTCAAGTTCAGGTTTTCGTTCTCTTTCCTTATCCTTTTCCAGAAGAGGATACGACCGCAATCCGCACCATCTCAGGTGCGCATTGCGGTCGTATCCTCTTCTTTGTGGAGACAGGCAGTGGGTGCACTCGTATCAAGGAGTCAGCACGCCACTAACTCCAAGAAATTTACTGAAAAGCTTCTCCTCATCCAATTGGAATGGACAACACTTTACTTTTATTGATGGTATGATTAACCACGCGCTATAGTGACTTTGGACTTCGTGTCTTTGAACCTCTACAGAATACTACGAACACCATCAATACAACCTTCGTACATTTTGTGCCTTGAAAAAGTCTTTGTAAGACAAAACACGTGTCGTCTGGTCCGTGTATTGGAACTTGCAATCCTAAAAAAATAAAGATGACAAGCAACTAATATCTAAGGGGTCTTGGATTTGTTATCAGACAAGACGACCAACTAATGGAACTGATCCTCTCATCATCTTTGTTGACAAGCATATGTGATTTGTATATAGCTGGCAATCTACATTAGTGGGGAATTTAACCTGTATACCGTGTGGAAGTGCCATTTAAGTCTTTTCTTCTGTAATTATCAATGTATGTATAACTTGCACATACTGATGATGCCTCCAGGTAGTAGACATCAATAATAGCTTTGGGCACCCTTTTGCAATTGTTGATCCTCTTACAGTTTGACGCCTTGACTTTATGCATCTATTTATCACTTGTATTCAGTTTGGTGTGCCGTTTTTTCCTATTTGAGGGACACTACTACCTAATTTATCCTTGTACTTGTCAAGCAAGTATCGATATCCACCATCAAAATTCTTAAAAACACAGTCCACATATGCTGATTCATCAACGTTTCAACCCTTTGGCATAAGTTATTTAATGCAGGGTCATCATCAGGACGTAAAAATATGTACAGGAAGCACCAGAGTGATGTATTTTATATTTTAAAAAATAGGAACATTAATTTGGATGACTTAAGCATCCAGCATTGCACCCATTATTCAACTGGGTTAATTGGAAGCTGCTTATTAAAGCACAATGTACAAAGTGCATTTAAAGAAGCAGCTTACTTTCGGATGGTTTTCAACTAGATGTTGTGATAAATATCCTTCCAGAAGTTATTTCACCCACTAGAATTTCAATTTCTATACGACTGTGCAATCTTCTGCCACTATTTTTGCTTCCTGTATTTAATTTTTACGCCCTGATACAGCACATTACAGTAATCCATGTGCAATACTACCAGCGCCTGGATAACATTTTTCTTAGCTGCTACTGGTAGTAAGTTTAAGAATTTTTGCAACAATCTTAGGATACCAAAACAGGTACCTGCGAGTGTGGAGATTTGAAGAACAAAGCTCAAGGCTGTATCAAACCTGAATCCTAAATTCTTCACTCTAGGTTTGGGGGTAGGGGGCTGGCCCAGTTCTGGAGGCCACCACACTGTGGACAACTAGGATGTCTGTTTTCCCAGCGTTCAGTTGCAGACAGCTCAACATCATCCAATTAGCAAGGTCCGCCAAACATTTCCTAAATTTCAGAGCCGATTCTGCTGCATCCTGTGTCAGCATGATAATTAGCTGTGCATCGGCCACACACGACACCATCTGTGCCCTATGGCTCTCCACAAACTCTGCTAATTACATCTTTTATGTGTAATTCTCAATTGTGAAGAGATAGACTTCTCAGGGTTGGTGTCACTGAACTCAGAATTTAAAATTCCAACTTATGGTGAAATGGATTTTAAATTACAGTTTAGCAAATGCCACTTTTAGAAAGTTGGGATTTTCTTACCTTAACCTTTCTATGTCTGATGTCAGTCTCTGAATACACATCTGGGGTGGGTGACAGCTGGGCTTTGTGAATTCCTTCTAAACAACCACCCACAAAGGGAGCTTAGGTGTGACTGATGGGCCATCTATATCCTAATGGGCCATCCTGGGCCGGATTGGAGGGAGGGGGTGACACGTACACCTGAATAGACTGTGTCCTATCCCCACACAAAGGGCTGCATACCTTCCTGTTGTGAGTTTGGAGCCAGGACAGAAAGGGAGGACCTCTGAGCACTTCAAAAAAAAATGAAGTCTCCTCAACTTCCAAGGCACAACTAGGCATAAGTACTGGATCTCTGACACCATGACTGCAGTACACTTCTGAAACTGTGACTACTCCGCCAGGAAGAAGAGCAGCTGAGCTGCTGAAAGGACTGCCACTCTGCTGGACTTCTGCCTTGCTGAGCTGCCCTGCTATCTGCTGTTCTCCTGCCTGGGTGATAGGACTGGACTTGTTTCACTTGAACCCAGAGTGACTCCACTGGCTTGATGGCTTGCCACCTGTACTAAGTCTCAAGTATATCACAGATTTCTACTACCTGCACCTGCATCTGGACTCTCCAGTCTGTGAGTCTGCCTTACCAAGTGGTGCCACCCCAGTCTTGGACCCTTGGAAGTGAGAGCAATGGTGCTTCTACAACCAGAACCCAAACATCCTCATCGAAACCAGCGTATCTTTGCCTTTGCGTGGGTAAAAATTGGTGCTTCTTTGCTTTTGCGTGGATCAGAGCCGGTGGATCCTCAATGAAGTGTGGAACAGAGCCAACGCATTACACTCAGATCCAGCACATCAACGTATCGCCTGCTGCAGGAAAAGTAGCTGGGGATCGTCTTCAGAGCCGGCATCTTGCACTCTGGACAGACGCATCACCGGCATTGCATGGAGAAGCTCAACGCATCTCGCCCACTGTGTGGCTCGTCACTGACACATTGCTCCGGCATACCCTCGTATCTTCTTCGACTTTCGACGCAAGTCTGGATCAAGTGAAGAACCAGAAACCTTATGGGCCTGGCAGCGCAGGGTACGCCTTAATCTCCTGGGTTCTCCTGCTTCAGCTAACAGAGACACGGGAACACTCTGTCGGCGTAAAAGATCAGATTTTATTAGCTGCAGCTACTACAGTTGTCCTAGAAGTACACACGGTATGTTCTCAGGAGACTGCCACTTCACTCCGTGGCGCACAATCTTTTATAGTACATAGATGACATATACATTAACGAAGGACACACCTAAAGCATACATGAAAAACCAATAAGAATAGTCTGAAAATAAGTCAGAGCAAATAGAAAGCTTTGGGAAACAAAGTATCGAGTAACTCGAAGAAGCCTCTCCTCCAACTGTGTTTGCCACCCCTCCCCACAGGTTAAGGTATTAACGTGTCTGTAACTGACTTGCAGGTGGCGAGATACGTTTGTGTGTTTTGGAGGACAGTTGTGAAACGAGAGAATACGAGCAGAGGACAGCGAAGGCCAGAAGATAAGATAAAGTCAGAAGAGAATAGTGTGAACCAACAGATAGTTGAGACAGGGATTAGAAAAACCAGACAGGGATTAGTGTACTCAGCCAGTCTCTAACACAAGCTTTGTAAACAGAGGCACAAGGCTATTTTGACACAATACTGCAGGAAAAGCAGAAAAGACTTCGTTCGTCGTGCTGCCCGAGTGAGGGCAACACAAAATGGCGGCGGAGCACAAAATGGAGGCTCAATACGATCGTGATCGAAAATCGAATTTCCTCAGACGCTCCTTTTGCCAGAACTCAGGCAAGATACACAGACTCACGGTAATCTGAGTCGATGTCGATGGCCATGAGGTCATCGAGCTGTTGCTGTAACATCATTCTAATATTCTCTGTTCTTTGTGTCTTAGGTTTTGGGATGTACACAGTAGCACAAAGGTCGCAGATGGCGGGACCACAGTGCATACAAAGACAACAAGAGAAAACGATGGCTAAAACCATACCAAGGAATGTTAGCACTTTCCAACCCCATTTGGACAGTAGTCCCCAAAACCATCCCAATAACAACCAATCTCCTTCGTCCTGATGAATCGACTCGGAGATTATATGTAATTTAGAGATGGCCTGGTATACTGTCGGAGCATCATCAGGTATATAGATACAGCAACTTGATTTGATCAATTTACAGACTCCACCACGGTCTGCAAGAATAACATCTAAGGCAACTCGGTTCTGTAAAGTCATAAGACGATCCGCCTGTAGTTCCGCTGTAATATTACTCAAAGCTCCTACAGTGATGTCTATGGTAGTCTCTACAACACGAACCAGTTGTCTCATATTCCTGCTGTTTGCCATAGGACCCCAAAAAGGAAGAAATCCTTTTAGGAAGTCTCCTCCCTCTTGTCCTGCTGTGTCTTTGGAATCAATAATTCCTCTGCCATATCTGTTCTTATGAAAATTTGAAGAAGCAGTGTATGTAGGGGGAAGAAGAAAAGCTATATAGCAAGTTCCAGAAAAATCAGTTGGCAACCACGTATAGGCTCTATCGTGATAAAATACGTGCCCTGAGATGGCACTAACGGCGGCGAATTCTGAGATGAGTGGATGTAAGTATGGAAACAAAGGCTTTTTCTCTGTTCGGTGTCAGTAGTCTGGCCATTTATTTGCAAACAGAAATTGCCTTGATGAGGTACAGTCCAAATTGGTGGAGATTTTCCCTGTTTAACCTTATCACTAAGGCTAGTGATATAATGAGTGACGTTCCAATTAGTATATGCTTTTCTCTCATCAACAGAAATTTTACTATTTTCCATGATTTTAGCCATGGCTGCCATTCCCTTTATCAATGAACTATGACTGAAATCTGGACCACCAATATAAGAACTGACAGGTCGTTTAAATCGGCTTTGATAGGCTTTAGAGAAAATTACAAAATAAGCCCAAGCAGAACCTTCATAAGAGAACGGAAGGACTAAATATGGCATCCCTTTTTCTGTGGTATGAGGCATTAGTCCACACACCCAACAATCGGTTGCATTAATTACTAATTGGTGTTGGTGTAATAACTGGATAAATGAATTATTGTAATATTCAATTCTTCTAATGAGATCATGTTGAGGAAGTGTATGAAATAGATGCGGAGAGATAGTAGAATAAGAAGGCACAGTAATAGAAGAAGGGACAACTTTTTGCTGCATAGCATGAACAATCCAACCTATACACGCCAATAAAATACATAATAATATAAAAACACATAATGTTATACTAAAAAGACTGTAAATTATTTTACAATGATTGTCTTTCATTTTGTTCTTTCTCTCTCTTTCGCCTAATGTAGTCTCCATCTTCTAAATGGATGCTCACGGCAATCTTCCTTAATCACTTGGTCACGATTGTCTGCCGTCCTATGACACTGCAAGTCCTGCAGGCCTATTGCCACTACTCAGATCACAACCAAGACTCCTACCATGACCCTGCAACCGGGATAGAAATTACATAGAAGAGAGAATCTCAAGTTTTCTTCTTCAATCTAGGTCTTAAATCGTAATGAGCCTTATCAGGTACAGTCTGATCCTGAAGCAATGTTCATGGATTTGTGGTATTCAGATGAAAATGTGGTGGTACAGCTTCTTGGAGAATGTCGTCGTTTTCTTTTTCTGACTGTGTTCCATTCAAGCGTGCATCACTAAAAGGTATGAATCGTGGAACCTTCTCGCTTTCAGAGTCACTTATACCCTTACGGACCCACTGATCAAAGGGCAAAGGCAAAGGAACCTTCTTGCAGTGCACGCCGTGAATCCAGTTCTTCTTTCCTTCAACCTTCACCGCTGTACGAGTGGTCAAGAGAACCTGACGGGGTTCTCTCCAGCGAGGCTCCCAATTCTTCGTCCTTTGGAAATTCTTCACACAAACCCAGTCACCTGTTTGGATGGAATGACCTGAGTCTGTGGAGGCCTCTGGCAAAGCGCTCTGAACCTGTTGATCGAGAACACGCAATTTAGTTGTGAGGTCGTGCAAATAATCAATCAACAACGGATATGGTATATCAGAATACTTTTTAGGGCAAGGGACTCCCCATATATTAGCTGGGCGTCCGAAAACTACCTCATAAGGGCTAAGTCCCAAACGAGAATGCACAGCCGTTCTGGTGGATAGAAGAGCCAAAGGTAGGGCATCGGGCCAACTAAGGCCTGTACTGGCCTGCACTTTCGCAAGCTTAAGCTTTAAAGTACCATTGTAACATTCCACTAGACCCGCTGACTGTGGATGGTTTGCCGCATGGAACTTCTGTTTTATACCAAGACCTGCACAAACTTTTTGCATGGCTTGGCCCACAAATTCACTCCCATTGTCACTCCAGACAATGCGCGGCAAACCAAATCTAGGAAAAAACTCTTTTAGAAGTACTTTGGCTGTAGATAAAGCAGTATTGTCTTTCAGGGGGTAAGCCTCTATCCATCTGGAAAAGGCACATACCACCACTAGAACATATTTGAGATTGTTGCATCGTTCCATGTGAATGTAATCGATTTGCAACACCTCAAATGGATAGGTTGGAGGAGCAAAATGACCGGCTTGAGTTGAGGTTCCCTTTCCTGGATTGTACATTAAGCAAATAATGCAATGTTTCAATACATTGTCTGCACACTTCGGGATTCCTTCGTTTTGCCACACTGGAGCCAAAAGCTTACATATTCCTTTCGCACTTAGGTGGGCTGGACCATGCGCCATAGTAACTACAGGTAGTACATAAGCGTCTGGTAACAGCCAACGTTGGTGCTCGGACAATTCCACCCAACATCCCATCTCGTCTAACATTCCTGTACTTTCTTTCCACCTACTCAATTCTTTCTCTGTAGCCTCTTCTTGAATTGATTTCACACTTTCTACTGTATCCTCATACATTCCTCTTTCTCTGACCCAATTTGCAGGGCCCGCAACATACATGCGACTTGTAGCATCTCTGGCTGTCTTTTTCGCTACCTCATCCGCAAATGCATTCCCGCGACCAACATTGTCAGTAATCTTCTTATGTGCACTACACTTCACAATTGCTATCTCGGTAGGCAAAGCAAGTGACTCAAGAAGGTCAGTCACCAACTGACCATGTTGTATCTTAGTGCCGTGGGAAGTAAGGAATCCCCTTTCTTTCCACAAACGTCCAAAATTGAACGCCACACCAAAAGCGTACTGGCTATCGGTATACACGTTCACTCTTTTTCCTTTGGATAACACACACGCTCTGGTTAAGGCTATCAGTTCAGCTGCCTGAGCTGAATTATGTCTGATGCGTGCTGTTTCCACGACTGTATGCAAGGTAGTAACAGCATAGGCTGAAGTTGTCTCTTCATTAGGAAGCTTAAAACAAGAACCATCTACCCATAGCGTTCCATCCGGATTCACTAATAGCGTATCTGTTAAGTCAACTCTACCTTTTGTCTCTTCCTCAGTACGGAGGAAACAATCATGTTGTTCTTGAACACCTTTCTCTTCTGGAAGAGGCAACAAAGTCGCTGGATTTAAAGTATTACATCGTTTGATATGCACGTGACTAGCCAAGAGCGTCAGCTCATATCCAGACAAACGAGCACTCGTGAGAGGCTGTGTTTTTGTTCTGTTTAGCAAAGTATCCACTGCATATGGCACCATGACAATGAGAGTATTATCTAGCACCACTCCAGCCGACTGTCGAATGGAAATTGCTGCTGCTGCTGTTGCTTTAAGACAACTAGGCAATGCTTTAGCTACTGGATCTAACGTAGCCGAAAAATAGGCACATGGTCGCTGTTTATCTTCAAATTGCTGTATTAAGACTGACAACGCACAACCTTCTCTTTCATGAACATAGAGCGTAAAAGGCTTACTGTAATCAGGAGTACCTAGTACAGGAGCGGAACACAGAGCAGCACGTAAGTTAGTAAAACTACTCTGACATTCGTCAGTCCATGGAAGGAGCTGAGGCGTATCTTTCAAAGTGAGTGCCAACAAAGGTTTGGCCAACAGAGAGAAGTTAGGGATCCACTGCCTACAATAGGAAGTAATGCCCAGAAAGGCACGTACCTCTCTTTGTGTGGATGGCACAGATATTTGCGCAATAGCTTGGATACGTTCTGGGGTTAATCGTCTTCCCTCCTTTGATAAGAGATGACCCAAGTAGGTAACCTCTCGGCGAACATATTGTAGCTTAGAAGGTGAAACCTTATGATTAAGATTGGATAAGTGTCGCAACAATGCAACCGTCACATTCTTACATATATCCTCTGAATCAGCAGCGATTAACAAGTCGTCCATGTATTGAAGGAGAGCAGCACCAGACGGCAAGGAAAAAGCATCAAGATGACAGTTCAGAGCTTGACTATAAATAGAGGGACTTTCACAATAGCCTTGAGGTGCGCGCTTGAACCGGAAGCTTCGGCCTCCAAGAGAGAAGCCAAAAATATCCCTACTCTCTTCGGCAATGGGAATACTAAAGAAAGCATTTTTCAGATCAATAACAGAAAACCAAACCGCTGTAGAAGGTATCATTGTCAACAACGCAGTGATATCTGGGACAACAGGAAACTGTGGTACAACAACTTTGTTTACCTCCCGAAGATCAATTACAAAGCGATAAACAGGAGGCTGAGAAGGATCAGTGCGTTTAAGAACAGGAAGAATAGGGCTATTACGTTTCCTCAACCACATCCTTCTGAATAAAATCATGAATTATTTCCAAAAGCGCTCTTTCACCTTCAGTGGAAATTCTATATTGAGGAACGCGTGGCAATTCAGCATTGGGCTTGAGAGTAACAACATAAGGTGGAATTTCAAGACAACCAACATCATTTGGACCCGTGGCCCAAAGCGTTGTAGGAAGAGAGAGCAATTCAGGTGGGAATAGATCTTTAGACAAATACATTGGAGAAGTCAGTTTCTGTCCTAAAGTAAGATATACACCAGAAGGAGAGCAATATATCATTGCATGCAATCTTTTCAATAGATCCAAGCCCAATAGATTCTCACCGCAACCATTCGTTAACAGAAGCGGAACTTCTAAATCATAAGGGCCAATTGAAATAGGCTAAGGGCAAGAAACCGGATTACGAACTGGGGCGCCAGAAAAACCTACAGATACATTCGTTAAGCCAGACAAAGGTGCCCCAGGGAGTTTTGAATGAATGATAGAACTTCTCATCGCACCAGTATCTAAAAGAAATGGCTCTGAAACACCCATTGTAGTGACATTAACATAAGGTCCATTCTGATCTACTGGAATCGACACAACTCCCTTACTTTGTCCATGGCTGTCCTAGTTAGCATGAAGACTTTCATTCTCGCCTTCAACATAACAATCCTCATTGTAATACTGTGTAGACCGAACGTTTCGCTGATCAAAGTAGTTCACGGAATTAGAAGGAGGAAGGGAACGCTGTTCTTGGGTCAACATACCTCGACCTCTACCTCTGTGTGCTGACTGGAGGCCACCACGACCTCGTGGAGCAGACAGTGTTTCATTGCGCTGTAATAAAACCGGACAACTATTCTTAAAATGGCCTTCCTCCCTACAATAGGCACATTGATTAGGACCTAACAAAGGTCGCGGAATATATGGCTCAGGCTTTTGATACACCCTCTGAAACTGTGGAGGCTGTTGAAACTGGGGCTGAGCATAACGAGGTGGATAAGCCTGTTGCAAGAGAACCTTAGATTTCAATTATTTAGTCTTTTTCTCTTGCTTATCTTTTTCTTCTTTATCTCTATTTTCTATTTTCATAATATTGAGCAGTAGCCAATATCTGGGCTGAAGAAGAAACAGCCCATGAACTCTCGGAGTCTTTCAGCTTATGCGACAGCTCGGGTAGCAAATTAAATACAAACTTATCTACAAATAATCGCTGTCCACCCTCCACCCTCCGTAGTCATGTCCTCACCACTGTGATCAATGAATGTCTCCTCGAAACGAGTGAAGAAATCGGAGACACTCTCATCTTTCTTCTGTTTACACGCGGCTAGTTTATCCCAGTTAACTCTCAAGGCAGGCATCATTGTTTTCATTAATGTAATAATCCTACCAGGGAGTTCTGAAATCAAAGCATCAGGCTTCGCACCACCCACTTGGGCTCTATCTGCGGCAATTATAGCATCCCAGTCTCCACCTAATTCTTGGGCATGATTCTCTTTACGAATCCTAGCCCATAACGGGACTACATTCCCCATCAACATATCAATATCTGCTAAATTCATGATGCAGGCATCAACAGTCTGTGACAATTCTTTATAATAACCTGCAGGGTTCTTACGAGGATCTGGTAGAGACTGTTTAAGAGCCAAAACTTCAGATCTTTTCCAGGGGACATGTACCCATATTCGCTGGAAGTGAGCAGAAATAGCTTGATTAGCACCTACTGCTGCAACCTCTTCTCTCCATACCGGAGGAACCTCTCTCATTGGGTAATTTTTCAGTGTCAACCTAACTGAGGGATCGAAATCAAGAAAAGTCTGTGAGGTAAATAAGGTTCTAAAGGTAACAAGTGTTTTTACAGCGTCCTCAACCTTAGAACCCACAATGAGTCCCTTATCAAAGTTAGCCTGAATATCTAACAGACCCTGAGGAACCCAACCCAAGTCCATATCCTCCCATCCTTTAACGAGAGTATCATACATAACATTGAAAACATATCTCTGCGTAGGCGCATTCCACTGTGAGAAGGTAGGCATAATGTCGAGTACACTATACTGAGGACCCTTCTCAATCCATTTGCGAGCGAGAGAGTCCAACCTTTCTCGTTCTACGGAAGCTGGGAACTGACTACGAGACTGTCTTCGAGAAAAAGCCGAAGACACATTTAAAGCCTCAAAGAAAGGAGATAAAAGACCAGAGACCGTATCTGTGAGTCTTTTACGCATAGACGGAGAATTGGACATAAGGATAGTGGACAAGGTATTAGGCGAACTAACTAAAGAGGAATCAGTAATTACCGGGGGAGCAGAGGGCAAAGAAGATGAAGGCAAAGGAGTCGAAGGCAAAGCTGGCAGAGGCGGCAATACTTGAGGAGGCAAATGTGGAAGAGCCGGAGCAAGCGGAGGCGCAACTGGCGGCTGAACAGGCTGTAACAACGGGGGTGCATTAGCACCTTGTACATAGGGCGGAGGCAATCTCAATAGGTGAGACATTAAGGGATCTTCCTCTAAATCTTTTCTGTTATCAGAAGGGGAAGCTGGCAACATCGGATAGCATTTATCTATCGCCATAAGATGCTGTCTCTCTGAAATTTCCATCGCATTATCAACTTCATCATCTTTAAATTGCTGAGCAGCCTGTATAATTGTCATACCCTGTGCTTTCCTATCTCGTTTTTCTTGCTTAATTTTTCTCTGTTTGGCTTCCTTACGCCAAAGGCGGAAAGAGTCAAACATTGCAGGCCGGGCTTTTCTTTTAAATAAAATAGTTTCCAAATTATCTAGTATGTCAGGCTCAAAGCTACCATTTTCTGGCCATTTTAAGACACCATCATTCTTCGTGTATCGGATCCATATCTCGTTAAAGGCAATGGGGCCAACACCATGTTTAGAATAGAGCTCATAAGTGGGAGTTCCAACCGAAGGAATCGGACAAGAGTCCTCCAGCCGGGAATCCCTATTACAACCAAAGCAACAAAGTTTCTTAAACTTAGTCAGACCAGGCATCGTTATTTCACTGGACTGTTCACAAACATCAAGGGGGTTAACTCAATTAACACAGCACAAATATACTTACCCCTCGGCTTCAGTTATTGCAATACCCGAATCAAAGACCCAAAGAACCTAAGAACCAAAGAACCAAAGAACCAAATGTGGGAGCGACCCACCAATACTTAACTAAGATGTCTTCTTACACCAACAGAGGCCCGTCTATCATCTCGCTTTACCATACATCACCAAAAAGAGGGCCAAGGCAGGGCGGCAGTCAGGGCAGCAGTCATCAGTATCCGTCAGGAGGGAGTAACCACGCTGCAAAAGACCTTCGGACCACTTTCGACATACAGGGGTCGCTTGACGTGGTTCGCGATTCCTCCAGAATTTTCTTGCGGGGTTCCTCACGACCTTCAGGCAGAACCACTACCTCTGAAGCCGCCCTACGTTGGACGCCATTTGAAGAACCAGAAACCTTATGGGCCTGGCGGCGCAGGGTACGCCTTAATCTCCTGGGTTCTCCTGCTTAAGCTAACAGAGACACGGGAACACTCTGTCGGCGTAAAAGATCAGATTTTATTAGCTGCAGCTAGTACAGTTGTCCTAGAAGTACACACGGTATGTTCACAGGAGACTGCCACTTCACTCCGTGGCGCACAATCTTTTATAGTACATAGATGACATATACATTAACGAAGGACACACCTAAAACATACATGAAAAACCTATAAGAATAGTCTGAAAATAAGTCAGAGCCAATAGAAAGATTTGGAAAACAAAGTATCGAGTAACTCGAAAAAGCCTCTCCTCCAACTGTGTTTGCCACCCCTCCCCACAGGTTAAGGTATTAACGTGTCTGTAACTGACTTGCAGGTGGCGAGTTACGTTTGTGTGTTTTGGAGGACAGTTGTGAAACGAGAGAATACGAGCAGAGGACAGCGAAGGCCAGAAGATTAGATAAAGTCAGAAGAGAATAGTGTGAACCAACAGGTAGTTGAGACAGGGATTAGAAAAACCAGACAGGGATTAGTGTACTCGGCCAGTCTCTAACACCAGCTTTGTAAACAGAGGCACAAGGCTATTTTGACACAATACTGCAGGAAAAGCAGAAAAGACTTCGTTCGTCGTGCTGCCTGAGTGAGGGCAACACAAAATGGCGGCGGAGCACAAAATGGAGGCTCAATACGATCGTGATCGAAAATCGAATTTCCTCACAAGCACCTTTGGTTCAGTGGGCCCAAGTGGGTCCCTGTATCTGGCCCATGCTCAATCACTGTCGTCCTGAACATTTGCCCCACTCCAGCGTGACCAGATAAACCATTTAAGAGCTTATTGCTTCTAAGTACTATTTTCCATTTATCCTTCAAAGATTCATATCTCAACTTTTTAATGTTGGATGATTGCCGTTTTGGTCTTGTTTTTTAATGAACATTAAGCTCTACGTTTCTAACCTGGTGTGGAGTCTTTTTGCAGTGTTTTCGCTGTGTTACTGTTTGAAGTATTGCACAAATTCTTAACACATTGCCTTCTAAGTTAAATCTGACTTCTCTGTGTCAAGATACCAAAGGGTTAGCACAGGATAATTTAATAATTTAGTGTGTGTTGTGATTTACCCGGACTAGGATTGTGGTTCCTGCTTGGACAGGGTGCATTCCTCTGTTACGTGATGCTGTGACGTTTTGTGCTATGACGCTACCTTTTTCTTTTGCACCCGCATGTCGTCACTATGCCTCGCGGTGTAAATATGATGCAGCAATAATTTTTTCAAAGCATGCGCACTGAGACATACACTTTGGTAAATCTGGCCCATTATTTCAGTTTATCCCGTCCACTCCGAACTGGACAGTTGTCTCACGAAATGTTTGTGTTCTAAAAGTACCTATATAATGTTACCGCTCCCTGAAACATCAGCACCTTGTTACCACTTTGTATTGTGTCAACACAAATACTTCATGTTGCCTAACAAACACTTTGCTGAAACTCTTGAATTACCTTTCAGAAACTACTTTGTGCCACTTTGACAGCTCCTGATCACGTTTGTGGGCTACATGCATCAATATTGTAAATTGCGAATACCTACGCATGAAACTCACAGAGTTTCAGATTGTGATTCCTAGGGGGTCGCAAATCGCTCTACCTCATTAATTTTAATGAGGTAGATCGCAATTTGCGACCCCCTAGGAATCGCAAAAATCACAGAGATGGTGGCCTATTGAGGTCAGCAGACCACCATGTCCATGATTGCTTTTAAATAAAGCAATCTTTTTTTTGTAAAGCTGCCCATTTTCCTTAAAGGGAAAGGCAATGCTTTACAAAAAGTAAAACGAAAAGTTTTCTTTTAAGTTTTAAGACCAGGCAGTGCCGGCTCTTAAAAATGAATTTACAACCATTCACAAAGGGGAAGGGGTCCCATGGGGATTCAAGTAGGTGGTAATAAGTGAATGTTTTAAGACTGCATTCATGTTCACAAAACATTCATGCATACTGTTAGGATTCGGTATTTGGAATAAACACGCCCCGTCCAAATACCGAATCGCAAACCCATTTTGTGATTCGGTAACAGGTTACCGAATCACAAATTGGTGTTTGCTGCATCTGCAAAGCATTTTTTGCGAATCGGCCCGTTTATGAAGGCAAAAATGCTTGATGCATGTGCCCCCTTATTCCTCTCCTCAAATGCAAAAGGCTGAATTGGCATTGCTGGGATTCAGTATTGTGATCTACAGACTGCACCGGATGTCAGCAGCGAGTTCTTTACTCATCGAGCCACTTTCTGAATATTCACCATGAAACTAATTCTTACTCATTAGAATCATTTTTTAAATGATAATTTTCACACAATTGTTCAGTTATGGGCGCAGTTACCCATTAGAGATTTCACTCAACTTTTCAACAACAGCTCCTTTGCCCTCTGGCTTTCCCCGAGGCAGCATTACTGCACATTGCTAGACTTAGTCAAATGTTTGCACAGATGAAAGCACTTACAGGTTCCTTCCATCATTCATGAAGCTGCGCGCCCATTAATGCCAGAGATGATAAAAATCTGTGTGTCTTCAAACAAACCCCTCTCATTTGTATTAGTCAGACAGCTTAAATGTCACTTTGTTTCTCCTTGGCATGCGCTACACAATGACAAATGGAGGCAACATTTGCAAGGACAAAAAGTACTTTAAAACAGACCATAGTTTTCGAGAAAGAACTCACGCAAACTATTCTTGCACCATATTGTAAAGAATGATGCACAAATATGGAACCGGTCACTAGAAGTAGAGATAGCAGGAAAATCAAATATCTGTTTCTAGGAAGTTTAGGAGTAAACCCTATAAAAACCTTGAAACCACCAGGAATATCTCTCAATTTTTCTAGTGCTTCCAAAAATACATTGAGGGCCAGATTAAGTAAACTATGACCCAACGCAATGCAACAAGGGAAGTAGCTGTGTTGCGCTGCATGAAATGGCAAGAGTGGAAATGAGCCATATCTAGTAAGATACGGCGCAGTTATGCTCTCTCGTAGCGCTGGCACGCTTCTGGCTGCCAAGCGCCAATACAGACACCCTTGAGCTACAATGCAAGGGTGCTGCATTGTGGACAGGATCGTTTTTGTGAAGGAAGAAATGCCTTCCCGTACAAAAAACATTCTTAAAGACTTAGGGGCATATCAGCAACAACCGGTGATAATTATCGCTAAGTGCACTTAGCGCTAGGATAATTATCGGCGGCTAGCGTGGATTTTTATCGCTGAGATAGCGTGCTATCAGCAACGCTTATCTCAAAAGCGATAAAAATCCTCACGCTAACTGCCTAATGTGAGATTATCGCTGGAAACCCAGCGATAATCTCACGCAATGTGGCGATAGCTTGATGATAGGGACTCACAAATTTAGCCATGATATCCACCTTCCATAGGGGTTATTGCTACTTTTCTTGCTTCATAGCGTGAGAAGCTTAGCGACATTTCTCCTGTCATGTCAGGTTAGGAACGCCCACTTTACATCTCATTAGAGATGCAAAGCTGGGCGTTAGGAATTCCTACGCTAACGCAAGTTTTCACGCGTTAGCGTGAGCTTGCTAATTAGGCGATAAAATTATCGCCGGTTTTTGGCCTAAAACGGCCGCAAAAGCGGCGATAATTTTATCGCCTCGCCTTGCTGATATGCCCCTTACTCTTCTTTGTAAGTGTGCTGCCGAATGCAGAAGGGAAGTAACAAGGAGAAATAATGACATTTCTCCTTGTTGCACTAGCCTCGGGTAGGAACACCATTTTTACTGATATTAGTAAATAGGGGTTTGTGTCGAAATATATATGAACTCCCATGCACCCCCAGTTTCTGCCTCCTCAGGACAAGGTAACTATGGGGCATATCAGCAACACCCGGCTATAATTATCGCTCAGCGCTCTTAGCGTGAGGATAATTATCGCCGGGTAACGTGGATTTTTATCGCTGAGATAGCGTGCTATTAGCAATGCTTATCTCCTCAGCGATAAAAATCCTCATGCTACCTGCCTAACGTGAGATTATCGTTGGAAACCCAGCGATAATCTCACGTAATGTGGCGTTAGCTTGCTGATAGGGACTCACAAACTTAGCCATGATATCCACCCTCCATAGGATATCACGGCTAAGTCAGTCCTGCAGCAGGCGTAAGGAAAGTAGCGATAACAGAGGTTATCGCTACTTTTCCTGACGCTATGCTTCATAGCGTGGGGCTTGATGATAGGAGAAATGTCGCTTAGCGACATTTCTCCTGTCATGTTAGGTCAGGAATGCCCACTTTGCATCTCATTAGGGATGCAAAGCTGGGCGTAAAAAATCCACATGCTAAAGCAAGGTTTCACGCGTTAGCTTGTCCTTGCTAATTAGGCGATAAAATTATCGCCGCTTTTCGGCTGAAAACGGCCGCAAAAGCGGCGATAATTTTTTATCGCCTGCTTGTAAATATGCCCCTATGTGCTCTGAGCTGCCTTGTTTTACTTTGGGATAAAATCCCACGCAAAGCCACATAACTCTTGATTTGTGTGTCTCTGTAAATCCCAACATGGATTTTGCCTCAGGGCTGCGCCACAAAAGTGGTGTAACTCAAAGACAAAACCTCAGTAAATCTGGGCCTGAATTACTACTACATTTCAATGATCTAGCAAGAGTGACATAGGCGCTAATGTAGATACGGAAAATGGGCATCCATAAGTTCCTTTTTGGGTATTAAGACAGCCATAATCAGGGTGCAATGGCCGCTTAGACCAGTGGGCCTCGGGGGCAAGGCACCCTGGTTTTCCATTTTGTACGTGAGCCAAGCGCCTCACTCCTGTGTTTAAGGTGGCTGTTATAAAATCTGTTTAACCTCAAGGACATACCTACTCATCCTTCCAAACATGTCAGTTGAAGCTTTACCGGGACTTGGGTCAAGGGTCTCCCCCTGGGTTCCAGTGTTGGTTCCCAAATACAGAATTACGGGAGAAATAAGAAGTAAGATGTGGATTTTCAAGCATGTTTGGTTCATACGACTGGTGAAAAAGGTGTTCCTGACTGGCACACGACTAACAGATGACTAACACTTCCCAGCAGACACAAACCACTCCCTTTTCGTTTCACCATTTCCCTGTCAGCCAGTTCAGGCCTCAGGTTAAATCTCCCCATCTCCTAATAGACCAGTGCAAGGGAGGTTAACAATTGGCTCCTTTCCTGTGGATGAAGTACATCAGCCCAGGCCTGTGGGTACATTTACCCTATTTGCTGCTTCAGGGCCGAACAGACCTATAGCAAATCTCCATATTTCCTTTTGCGTGCCAGCCTAGGCAAATAGTAAGTTCCCCGAATGCCTGTTGTTGGCCATTCCAGACCTCTAATAAATATGACTATTTCCTGTTGCAAACTAGTCCAGCCCTGTGGGTGAATCTACCTATTTCCTAGTACTGCGTGTGTGTCCTGGCATATCCATACTTCTAATAAATATCCCTAATTGCTGTTAAAGACTAGTCTAGGTCTGCAGTAAATCTTCCTAATTTGTGTTGTAGGCCAACCCAGGACTGTAGTAAATCTCTGTATTTCCTACTGTAGGCCAACCCTGGCCTTTAGGTGAATTTCCCTTAAACGTGTTGCTGGCCAGTCCAGATCTATAGTAAATCTCTCTATTTGCTATTGTGAGCCTGCCCTGGCCTGTAGGCAATGCTTCCTATATCTTGTTCGAGGCAAGTCAAGGCCTGTAGTAAATCCTCGTTTTGCTATTGTAAGCAGTCCAGGCCTGTAGTATATACACACACACACCCACACACACACTCACACGCACACACAACACACACACACACACACACACACACAGGGCAATATTGATCAAATTGTAACAGTGGAGCAAGTCACCTTGCTGTGCTGCATCATATTCCTGACTTTTCCCAGCGCTGGTGCAGAATTTGCTACCTAGTGCCAACGCAGGCAATCTTGCACCATGGTGTAAGGGTGCCTGTGTTGTAAGGAGGATTTGTTTGTGTAGGAAGGGGCAGCTCCCAGCACAAAAACAATCCCCTGAAGCATATTCCTTTTTCTATGTGTGCTACAGAATGCAGCACAAATAGAAAGAGGAAAGAACAAGGAGAAATAAAGATATTTCTCCTTGTTACGCTTCCCCTGGGAAGGCCTAACATTTTGGTGCATTCCCAGATCTACCAATAATGGCAAATCTGGGAATGTGTCAAAATTAGGCCTGGGCTAAATTTCCGTTCCGCTCGCGGAAATTGCGATAATTTGACATTTTCGTGTTCCGCGGAGAGCGCGAAAATGTGAAAATTTCCGCATTCCGCAGTTTAGCGATAATTTGGTTCTTGCTCGCGCTGTAAAATAATACATTCTCGCGCGCGCGCGATCGCCTTACCTGAATCCCCGCGTTCGCCGTCAAGTTTTCCCGATCCGGTCACGTTCTCCACAAGATGTTGGATTGTTGGTAGCCATTTGCGCTGTCTCGCGACAGTTCGCGCCCCCAGTAACGTCATGCGTCGCGCGATCACGTCTTTCTTCTCGCGATCATGTACTGCGAGAAGAGTAAAAACAACAAGATGGCCGTGCCCGCAAGCAACCGCATGGGTAAGTTGGCGAACCGCGAACACGCAGAAAATACCGCGAACGGGCGGGAAAAAAACTTCTGCATCTTCGCGATATTTCCGCGTGTTTGCGGAGATTTTAAACATTTCCGCCCACCCCTAGTCAAAATCTATGGGTTTTGCTTGGGAACACAAATCAAATCAAATCAAATCAGATGTTTGTTAAGCGCAAATACTCACCCGTAAGGGTCTCAAGGTGCTGGGGGTGTGGGGGGGGGGGGGTTCACAGGTTCCAGTCCATCAAGGAGGGGGTCTGTTGAAGAGCCAGGTTTTGAGGTTTCTTGCGAAGATGGGGAGCAATGTTATCTGTCTGAGGTAGAACAGAAGGTCGTTCCAGGCTCTGGCCGCGAGGAAGGAGAATGAGCGGCCTCCCGATCTGGTTTTTCTGGTGCGGGGGACCACTGCATTGGAGAGCGGGGCTGATCGTAGGGTCCTTTGGGGTGTGTGGAATTTGAGTCGGCAGCTCAGGTATGCTGGTCCGGTGTCGTGGAGGGCCTTGTGAGCGTGGGTTAGCATCTTAAAGGTGACTCTAGCTTTGATGGGGAGCCAGTGGAGTGCTGGGAGATGTGGCAGTGTCTTGGCAGTTTGAGGACCAGTCTTGCGGCAGCGTTTTGGAAGTTCTGTAGCTTGCGGGTGAGGTTTTTGTTTATTCCGGCATAGAGTGCATTGCTGTAGTCGAGCCGGACGGTCTCTCTGTGTTCAAGGGGGATCCATTTGAAGGTCTTACGTAGGAGGCGGAGGGTGTGGAAGCAGGAGGACGAGACGGAGTTGATCTGGCGGTCCATTTTGAGCTCTGAGTCCAGGATGAATCCCAGGTTGCGTGCATGGTCCGTGTGGGTAGGCGGGCTTCCGAGGGCGGGGGGCCACCAAGTGTCATTCCAGGCATCTGGGTTTGGGCCCATGATGAGTACTTCCGTTTTGTTGGTGTTTAGTTGTAGGCAGCTGTTTTTCATCCATTTGGCGACGGCTTCCATGCCTTCTCGAAAGTTGTGTCTGGCGGTGTAGGGTTCATTGGATAGGGAGAGGATGAGTTGGGTGTCGTCTGCGTACGACACAATGTTGAGTCTGTAGGTTCTGACGATGGGGGCGAGCGGAGCCATGTAGATGTTGAAGAGCGTAGGGCTGGGGGACTCCGCAGGTGGTTGGTGTAGGGTCTGAGAGGAAAGGGGGGAGTCTGACCCGCTGCGTTCTGCCGGAGAGGAAGGAGCGGATCCAGTCGAGGGCTTTGTCTTGGATCCCTGCGTCGTGGAGTCTGCGTATTAGGGTGCGGTGAGAGACTGTGTCGAACACCGCTGAGAGGTCGAGGAGGATGAAGGCTGCTGTTTCTCCTTTGTCCAGTAAGATATGGATGTCGTCTGTTGCGGCGAGGAGGGCGGTTTCCGTACTATGGTTTTTTCTGAAGCCGGATTGGGAGGAGTCGAGGATGTTGTGCTCTTCGATGAATGTGGTGAGTTGGCTGTTGATGGCTTTCTCAATGACTTTCGCTGGGAACGGGAGCAGGGGGATGGGTCTGTAGTTTTTGAGGTCGGTGGGGTCCGCCGAGGGTTTCTTCAGGAGGGGGTTGATCTCAGCATGTTTCCAGTCGTTAGGGAACGAGGCGGTTGCCAGGGAGTGGTTGATGGTGTGGCAGAGCATGGGTGCGATGGTGTCGGCGGCTCTGTTGAAAATGTGGTGGGGGCATGGGTCCGTGGGGGCCCCGGAGTGGATTGACTTCATCGTCTTCAGTGTGTCTTCGGTGGTGAGGGCTGTCCAGTTGTCGATCGCTGGCTTAAGGGTGTCGGGGATGGTTGGTGAGGGTTCAGTGTGTTGGTTGTCTTCGTCGAAATTGTCGTAGATGCTCTTGATTTTGTGGTGGAAAAAGGTGCTGAGTTTGCTGTAGAGGTCTTGTGAGGGAGGGATGTCGGTGGACTCGCTAGTGGGTTGGGCGAACTCCTTGATGATGTTGAAGAGTTCTTTGCTGTTGTGTGCATGAGTGAAGATTCTGTCTTCAATCGCTTTTTTCCTCGTTTTTCTGATGAGTTGGTGGTGGGCGTTGGTGGCAGCTCTGAAGTTGTTGTGGGCTTCTGTGGATTTGGTGTTCCTCCAGGCCTTTTCGAGGTGGCGGCAAGTGCGTCTGGACTCTCGAAGTTCGGTGGTGAACCATCTAGCTTTCTTGGCATGGGTGTTGTTGTTTTTCTTGAGGGGGCTATGGTGTTGGCGCTGTCGGAGAGCCATCTGTGCAGGGTTTGGGCTGCGGTGTTGGCATCGTCGTTTTCCACGATGGTTGAGGTGGAGTTGCTGAGTGATTAGGTTAGCTTGTCGTCGGTGATTTGGGTCCAGTTTCTTCGTGGGAGCAGGTGCTGGTGTCTGTGGATGGTGGGTGTTCTGAAGGTGAAGTGGACGCATCGATGGTCAGTCCATGAGAGTTTGGTGGTGTGGCTGAAGGTGATGGAGTTTCCTGTTGTGAAAATAGGGTCGAGGGTGTGTCCTGCTGAGTGCGTGGGTTCGGTCACGATCTGGCAGAGTCCAATGTTGTGGAGGTTGTCCAGGAGGGATGTGGTGCTGGGGTCCAGTTGGTTGTTGAGGTGGAAGTTGAGGTCTCCCAGTAGGGTGAAGTTGGTGGACACGATGGCATGCGGGGAGATGATGTCCATGATGGAGTTGGCGAAAAGTCCACGGGGTCCAGGGGGTCGGTAGATGAGGGTTCCTCAGAGGGTGGCGGTAGGGCTGGCCAGTATCTTGAAGTGAAGGTGTTCCATCAGGTCTGTGAGCTCGTCGGGGAGTGTGCTCAGGCAGAGGGTGGATGTATGAACGATGGCGATTCCTCCTGCCGGGCGGGTGGGTCGATCCTTCCTGGAGATCTTGTATCCTTGGGGAATGGCGAGGGCGATGTCCGGTCCCGAGGTGGAACACCCACGTACCACGCATTGAACACCTTCCTTGGGCAGAATAATGCAACTCAGTGATTTGCACTGCATTGTTTTACTCTGGATTTATCAAGCCATTCAGAGCTACGAAAGGTGGTGCAACGTGGTGCAAACGTGATGCAACCCTTGATAAATATGGCCCCCATTTCCTATTACAGACCTGTCCAGGACTAACGTAAATCTTCCTGTTTCATATTGTAGGCTATTTCATGCAATGAGTGTGGAGCAACCTAATTTTGGCTTCACCCTTTCAGGTTTGACTAGGTCACATAAATGTTTACGTATGGCCTCAAGTACTTGTATGATGTAACATTATCAATGTAATGTAGTGCACTTGAACAGTTATGGAAAGTGCATTTACTGTGTAATCTCGACATTTATATGAGTGTGCTTATTGACGTTTTCTTTACAACAGCAACAAATTGTTGTTCTCATATATATCTCCATTTGAGTGGTTTGAATATTACTGTTTATTCTCATTTATATTCATATCTCATTTGAAAAATACTTGCATTTATTTAATAACTGAAATTGTATTCATTTGATTAACGTCCTATATCCCTATTGTAACCGTATATGTGCCTGTAACCATGCATTTAAATATGCATTGAGACACTTGCTACAGTATATTGACCCGGGCCTCAAGCCTTTGGATTTCACAATGTTTAACCTTCAACATGAATGTTGTTTGCATGCAATGTTTTTCTCTCCTCTGCAGGTGCAGACGTGATCTAATGAATAGAGAAGGCACATTGTGTGAAGGAGATTGTGAGACCCGGGAGGAGTACTTTTGGCAAGAATGAAAAGTTTTTGCGAACGTAGGGAGGACTTCTGTCCGTACAGAAGGGGAGACGGGAGGAATTCAAGGACGTTATGAATGTGTAGACAAAAGGAAAGAAATCTCCACGATGAATTGCTTCATGATGAAAAATAATTGGACATGTGATCTAGGATTCTTGAAGGTTCTGCTGTAAATATAATTGGAGATTACACTTAAGCTAGTTTCAGATTCCCTTTAGACTTTGAGAGTAACAGACCTCTTTGCGACATCTCTGTTGTGTGGCTTTAATTCTATACAATACTCTTTCCCTTTAGAGAACTTCTACAGAGGATCTGCTATGCTGACACCTTTCTTGCTTCCCTGACTTAAATCTCTGGATTCTAGGTTAGAATAGAGTTTAATAGTTTTCTTGGACTACCTCATGTATAGGCAGGAGGAGCAAAACTTCCAATCTACTCATCAGACTTTGGGCCTGATTATGATATTGGTCAGAGTTGCGTCCGACTGACAATTTTGTGGTTTAGGAACCGACCGACCTCCGGTTGGCGGTCCCAAACTGCAATCATGATACGACCACATATGGTTCGGTCACAAACTCCCAATTCCCTATGGGAGCTTGTGAGGTGATCACAAATCGGCCACATCACAAGCTCTCTTAAAGAAATTGGAGTTACTGTAAATCCCTCTTGGTGCCTGCCACACAGTGCAGGGATTTACAGGGGACACCATAGGTTCCCCCCCACGGCTCACATCCAGAGGCAGCGGAAGGAGGGGGCCCTGCTAGGGGCCTCAAAATTGCTTTCTGACAGGCTTTCCATGTCGGAAAGCCCAACATAGAGAGCCTGTTGGAAAACGACATCATAATCCCAACGGGGAAAAAGCCGTCCGTTAGGGATTATGATCGTTTTCTGACTGGCCTGCCGGAGCCAGTTGGATTGACTAGCCGGTTTGTACTCTGACCGCCTTCTTTGTAATAAGGCAGTTGGAGTTTATATCATGGATGTTAGTCGGAAAGCTTCTGACCAGCGGTCGGAGCAGCCGCTGCAGGTAAGAGCGATGGGGAGGTGGGGCTGGCTGGGGGGATTTTGAAAGATGACCACAAGGGAAAATAAAATAAATAATTAATTTTCCATCATGGTTGTCTCTCGAAATCCCCCCCAGCCGGCCCCACTACTCTTACCTGCAGCGGCCGCGGCTGAGTTGGAGGCTTACTGACCGACATCCAAATGAGGCCCAATGGGGCACATGTATCAAGATAAGGAATTGCGATTCCTTAATAGAGATTTTTAAGGAATCTCTATTTAGAAGTCGCAATTCCTTATGCATGTAGGAATCGCAAAAAAAATAATGATCCCTACACATTCCGTAATAGTGAATTGCAAATTGCGATTCACTATTAGGGAATGCATTCCTATTCATTCTTATGGGCCTAGAGGCCCATAGGAATGAATGGGAAAGCATTCGCAATTTGCGATTACCAGATAGGTTTTCGTAAATTGCGAATGCCATTTCAAGGGTGCTAAGGGGCCTAAGGCCCTCCTGATGCACCCCCCAAAAAGGTAAGTGTGCACATGTTGCACACACACATGCCCTAAGAGCATGTGTATGCACCACAGTGCACTTAAAAAAATGCAATTTTGTGCATGTTTCTAAGGATTTGCAAATTGACATCAACTTGAAGTTGATTTTAATTTGCAATTCCTTAATGCAAAGTCGCATTTTGAAAATGCTTCTTGCATTGCATTTAGGGAATCGCAAATTGTGATTCCTTAAATGCATTCACAAAATAGGTAATCACAAAAATTGAGATTACCTATTTTGCAAATGCATTTTGGGTTGATGCATTGCAAATTACTTTTTATCAGTCGCAAATGGTCCAAATCTGCGAATCGGCCCGTTTGCGACCTGTAAAAAGCTTGATGCATGTGCCCCAATGTTTCTTCATTTTTGTACTGCAGTCACGAAATTCCACATTTGTTGTCTGTTATTGAGGATATATTTTCTAAGGTGTTGCAGGTATTGATTAGGGATTCTGTATTTTTATACTATGTTTCTGAGACTGATTTATATCAGCTTGGCATTGAATTTGTAATAAATCCTTACTAATCCCACCTATTGACTCTGAGCTTTACTATGTGGCCAAATGGGTTACACTGTAATTGTTAAGTTGTAGTTGATCCTAACTCTTTTTATTTCTCAGGTACCTATAACCTTCCACAGCATGGGGCTTGGAAGAAGGAGTCCACATTCTATGCGTTCTCAAATGTTTCTCTTATTGTTTATGTTTCCCTTTCCGCTTCCAGGCGCTGCCAGAGTATGACTCTTGGGGGCATATGTACAAGAACTTATTATCACTGCTGTAGCGTCAATTTTTGTATGTTACGGTGGCTTTTTTTTTAATCGCCATATGTACAAGTTGCCACTAACTGCAGTTAGCAGCACTTTTCTGATGTAAACATGAACTTTTAAGATTGCCACTTCTGTTAGCAGGACTTAATGAAAATCAATCAATCAATCAATCAATCAATCAATCAATCAATCAGTCATTTGTAAAGCGCTGGGGGGGCGCTACTGATCGAACAGCCAGGTCTTGAGCATCCTCCTGAAGGTCAGCAGGTCTTGGGTCCGTCGTAGGCTCAGTGGGAGGGTGTTCCATGTCTTGGCGGTGAGGTGGGAGAAGGATCTCCCGCCGGTGGTTGTTCTTCTGATGCGTGGGCCGGTGGCGAGTGAGAAGTCGGTGGAGCGTAGCTGGGGATTGGGGATGTAGAAGGAGAGCCGTCTGTTGAGGTAGGCTGGGCCGGTCTTGTGGAGTGCCTTGTGTGTGTGGATGAGGAGCTTGAAGGATATCCTCTTGCTGACGGGGAGCCAGTGCAGGTCCCTCAGGTGGGGGGGTGATGTGGCCGTGGCGTGGTACGTTGAGGATCAGTCGTGCCGAGGCGCTTTGGATGCGTTGTAGTCATTTGATGAGCTTGGTCGGGGCTCCCGCGTAGAGGGCGTTTCCGTTTGTCATTGAGAGCATTGAGTCAAGGATGATTCCCAGGTTGCGTGCGTGGTCGGTGGGTGTCGGGGCTGCTCCCAGTGCCGTCGGCCACCAGGAGTCGTCCCAGGCTGAAGGGTTGGAGCCGAGGATGAGGACCTCCATCTTGTCCGAGTTCAGCTTCAGACGGCTGGTTTTCATCCAGTTGGCGATGGCCTTCATTCCTTCGTTGAGGATGGCTTTGGCGGTGATGGGGTCCTTGGTGAGGGAGAGGATCCTTTGAGTGTCATCGGCGTAGGAGATTATGTTAAGGTCGTGCTGTCGGCGACATGTACGAGCGGGGCCATGTAAATGTTGAATAGTGTCGGGCTGAGGGAGGATCCCTGGGTTACGCCACAGATGATCTCGGAGTCTTTGGACCGGAATGGGGGGAGGCGGATGCTCTGGGTTCTGCCGGATAGGAAGGAGGTGGTCCATTCCAGCGCCATGTCTTGGATCCCTGCAGCATGGAGGCGTGTGCTTAGTGTGCGGTGGCAGACGGTGTCGAAGGTGGCTGAGAGATCTAGGAGGATTAGTGCTGCGGTCTCGCCGTTGTCCAGCAGGGTCCTAATGTCGTCGGTGGCAGCGAAGAGGGCAGTCTCGGTGCTGTTGTTGCTGCGGAACCCTGACCGGGAAGGGTCCAGGATTCTGTTTTCTTCGAGGTATCGGGTTAGCTGTCTGTTGATGATTTTCTCGATGCAGAGAGATGGGCCGGAAGTTCTTGAGGTGTCTTGGGTCAGCCTTGGGTTTTTTCAGCAGGGCGTTGATCTCGGCATGTTTCCAGCTCTCTGGGAAGGTTGCGGTGTCGAGGGAGAGATTGATGATGTTGTGCAGGTGGGGTGCGATGGAGTTGCTTGCTTTGTTGAAGATGTGGTGCGGGAAAGGATCTGACGGAGAGCCGGAGTGGATTGTGCTCATGGTCTTGATGGTGTCATCGATGCTCTCGTTGGCCCAGGCTAGCAGGGGGTCGTGGTCGATGGTGTGCATAGGGTCTGTTGTGTTGCTGTCTGTTGGGTCTGCCTGGGTGTTGAAACTGTCGTGGATGTCTGCTATCTTGCGGTGAAAGAAGGTGGCAAGGGAGTCGCACAGGGCTTGTGACAGCGAGATGTCGTTGGAGCTGGGGTTGGAGAGTTCCTTCACGATGTTGAAGAGCTCCTTTCTATTATGTGCGTTGTTGTCGAGGCGGTCTTTGAACGAGGTTCTCTTGGCGGCCCTGATGAGGTGGTGGTGGTTGCGGATGGCGTCCTTGTGTGCTGCGCGTTTGTCTGGAGTTTGTTTGCTGTGCCACTTCTTCTCTAGTTTCCGGCAGGCTTGCTTGGAGGCTAGGAGTTCTGGGGTGAACCAGCTGGCCCTCTTGCTGGTGTCTCTGTGGGGGGGGTTTCTTCAGCAGGGCGAGGGTGTTGGCGCAGTCTTCGATCCAGCGTCTAAGACTGTGGGCAGCGTCGTCGGTGTTGGAGGGTTCGGTGGGTGGGCTGAGAGCAAAGTTTGCATGAAGTTGGTCTTCGGTGATTTTGCTCCAGCAGCGGCGGGGGATCTGTTGGGTGCGGTGGTGTGTGGTGGGTTTCTGGAAGGTGAAGTGGATGCAGCGGTGGTCGGTCCAGAGGAGTTCGGTGGTGGGGCTGACGGAGACATGCGGGCTTGAGGAGAAGACGGGGTGGAGCGTGTGGCCGGCGGAGTGGGTGGGCGATGTGATGAGTTGCTTTAGTCCGATGTTGGCGAGGTTGTCGATCAGGGTTGTGGAGTTGTTGTTGTTGTTGTTCTCAAGGTGAAAGTTCAGGTCTCCGAGGAGGATGGAGGTCAGGGCGTGCGTGCTGATGAAGTCAGCGATGGAGTCGCTAAACTGGGGGCGGGATCCGGGGGGTCGGTAGACGAGGGTGGAATGGAATGGAATGGAATAGGTTTTTGTATAGCGCGATAGCTACCCGCAGGCATCCCAGCACTTTAGCAGAATACAGGTGGGTGAAGCGGGTCGAGGTTATAGGCTGAAGAAGAAGGTTTTTAGGTTTTTTCGGAAGAGCAAAATGTTAGGTTCTGAGCGGATAGAGAGTGGAAGGGAGTTCCAGAGCCTTGCCGCATTTGTTGAGAACATTCTTCCTCCACTTCTTTCTCTTTTGAACCTGGGATTGATGACTTGGAAGGCGATGGTCGACCTCAGCTGCCTATTGGGATAGTAGGGGGTGATCAGGGTGTGATTCAGGATTGCTCCTTTCCTCCAGTAAGCCCGGTGGGTGATGCACATGCTTTTGAAGTTGACTCTATCCTTTACTGGCAGCCAGTGAAGTGCTCTTAGTTCAGATTTTACTGATTGCCGGCAGGGAATGCGCAGGAGAGTGCGAGCAGCGCAGTTCTGAATAACCTGCAGTTTTTTCAGGGTGGAATCGGGGGCTCCTAGGTATAGGGCATTTCCGAAGTCCAGCCGGGAGAGGATTAGACCCTGGACCATGATCTGTCTGGCCTTAAAAGGGAGGAGCGGTAGGATCTTTCGTATGAGTCTAATAATGCCCATGCAGGTGGCTGCTAGTTTGGTTGCCTGGTGGCCGAAGGTTAATGCGTTATCCAGCCAGATGCCCAAGCTCTTGATGGTATCCCTGGCTGGGGGTGCTGGGCCGAGTGCTGGCGGCCACAGAGAGTCAATGGATTTTTGGGGGGAGTTGCCCAGCACCATTAGCTCTGTTTTGTCGCCGTTCAGCTTCAAATAAGACTGGCTCATCCAGGAGCATACTGCTTCCATGCAGCCTCTGAGATCGCTGGAGTAAGAGGAGGGATGAGTCAGGGTAACCACCAGTTGCGTATCGTCGGCATAGGACACGACTTGAACGCCGAAAGGGCGTATTATTTCTGCGAGGGGGAGCATATAAATGTTAAACAGTGTGGGGCTCAAGGACGAACCCTGGGGAACCCCACAACTGAGAGGTTTGCTGGGCGAGGTGGTATTACCCTCACAGACTCGGAAAGAGCGGTCTGAAAGAAAGGAATGTAGCCAGGCCGCAGCAGTGGAGGTTATCCCTAGCTCTGACAATCTGTGGCGTAGGATGTCATGATTCACAGTGTCAAAGGTGGCACTGAGGTCCAATAAGATAATGGCCGCAGTGCCGCCCTGATCCACGATCTTTCTAGCTCCTTCAGTTACTGCTAATAAAGCAGTTTATGTTGCGTGCATGGGGCGGAACCCCGTCTGTGAGGAGTCCAGAGTTGTTTGTTTCCAGGAATTCTTTGAGACATTGATTTACGTGTTTTTCCGCAATTTTAGTTATCCACGGTAACAGGGAGATCGGGCGGTAGTTCCCCGGGTTCATCTGATCTAGATTGGGTTTTTTCAGGAGGGACTTAACTGTAGCTTGTTTCCACTTCGGGGGGACAAGCCCTGCTGAGAGAGAGTTGTTGATCAGGTTCTGGATGATGGGGAGGATGGTGGGGGTAATTGTTCTTAGGAAACGAGCTGGGGCTGGGTCACTGGGGGATCCAGACTTTACCTGTAGTATTATAGTTTCTAGGCTGGTAGGCTCCAGAGGTGGAAAGGTTTCCAGGGAGGTGGGAGGGGTAGGTCTGGTGTGCTGCTGTACTGATAGGGGGTGAGGGGGTGGGGGGAAGGAGGTGTAGATCGTGGCTATTTTGTTATAGAAGTAGTCGGCCTGTTCATTGCAGCGAGTTTGTGCGGTCAGAGGATCTGGTAGCTTGTCGGGGAGTTTGAGCAAGCTTTTTGCGATCTGGTAAATCTCCTTGGGTTTGGATGCTGCTTCATTAATCTTATTTTCGAAGAAACTGGCTTGAGCTTTTTTTATGTCGATTTTATAGATTTTAATGGACGCCCGATATTCAATTTTGCTGCTGTGTGAATAGTCGAGGCGCCATTTCCGTTCAGTCTTTTGCATTCTCTCTTAAGAGTGCGCAGGTCCTGTGAGTACCAAGGGGCATTTTTTGGTCTCTGTTTGGTTTTGATGTCCTTGAGTGGAATAATAAGGTCTAAAGAGGTGGTGATCCAGTTATTAAAGTTGTCATTGCTGACAATCGGATCGGGGTTGTTCTCTGGAGCAGAGGCTTCCAGTGTGGATGTCCACAAGTTAGTATTGAGTTGCGACCATTTGCGGTCTCTGCTAGGGGCGGGGGGTGATGTGGGGCTAGATCCTGATGGTGCCCAAAAAAATGGGATCAGAAAGTGGTCCGTCCATGGGAGGATGATGGATGGACTAACTGTGAGATGGGTACAGTTACTAAAAATTGGGTCCAAAAGGTGCCCTTTTTCGTGGGTGGGTTGCAGTACTAACTGGGAAAGATCTAGTGCTAGTAGATTATTACGTAGTTCGGCGGCTGCCGAGTCCAGGGGGTCGTCCAGGTGCACATTAAGGTCACCTAATAGGGTGTAATTAGGTGAGGAGCAGATACCACTGGCTACCTCTGGGGCGAGCTGGTTTATAAATTTGTTGGAGTGCCGAGTGGTCGGTAAATAAGAGTCCCTGAAAATGTGCAGGTGGGGGAGAAGTCCAGCGAGAAAGTGAGGTGTTCGCAACTGGATAGGTTGGTTGGAGAGGAGCGGCAGGTAAAGCAATTTTTATAAATGATAGCTATACCGCCGCCCTTTCCAGAAGAGCGATCTGCTCGGAGTATTGGTATTCTGCAGGGAGTGCTTGAATGACATTGGGGTCGGAGTCAGTTTGGAGCCATGTTTCCGTGAGGAAAATGGCGTCGGGGTCTTTGTCCGAGATCAACAGGGATATTTCTGTGGCATGTTTAGGGAGGGATCTGCAGTTAAGCAAAAGCATGCAGAACGAAGGGGGGGGTGTGGCTGGGTGGCTTTGATACTTACAGTGTGGGCAGTTGAAGTGTTTTGTGGTGGGATCCCATGATGTGAGGCAAAGATCATTAGTGTAGCCTCGTAGTTGATGTAGCGTGTAGGAGGAGTATTGTGTGGGAGAATTTTGGCCAGCGGTCGTGGCCCCTGGTCCCGGTCGGTCGCGGACGGGCGCAGACAGACTTGCCGTTGGCGCGCCTTCGGCGCCCCGCCGCTGCGCCTCCTGGGAGGGGGAATCATTTTGCAGTGGCGAGGGCCTCGGGGTGGGAGGGGCCTAGCACAGGTGATCGGGTTCCTCACCCAAGATGGCGGGCCCGGAAGTTCAAAATGCGGCAGGAGAGCCGAAGGCTCTGTCGATTTCTCGAGGGGGGGGCAGGATCCGCTCTCACTCAGCAGCGGCCTGGATTGTAAGTACCAGAATACAGTATGTAATTTTTAAAAGGTGCTAATTCTACAAAATTCGATTTTCTAAGTGCGCGATTAAAACCAATAGAGGGCTTCTCAATCAAGCGGCAACGTTTTTAAGCGCTGTCCCGGCTTCCGCCTCAGGACCTAAACAGCACACCACACTCACTTGTAATCAGTGAGGGTGCCTCTGAGGGAGGAGTTGGGGTCTGTGTGAATCTGGAAGTGCATGTGTTCGGCGTTGCTAAGCGCGTCGTCTGTGCTAGTCGCGATCCTGATGCTGTTCTTGTGGACGATGGCAATTCCTCCTCCGACTCCGGTGGTGAGGTCTCTGCGGGTGATCTTGTAGACGTCTGGGATGGCTATGGCGATGTTGGGTGCAGAGGAGTCGCTCAACCAGGTCTCTGTCAAGAAGGCGACGTCCGGGGATGTTGTGTCGAGCAGGTCCCAGAGCTCGACTGCGTGTTTGCATGCGGAGCAGGTGTTCAGTAGTATGCATCGCAGGTGGGTGCGGTCATTCTTGGCGGGTGGTTCGTCGGTTCTGAGGCTGGAGTAGCTGCAGTTCCGGCAGGTGAAGGGACCGTGTATGCATTTCGGCGCTGCCTTGAAGCAGGTGTGGGTCCGCCCGGGGTTGAGAGCGTGGAGTGTGCTGGCGTCATAGCGGCAGCAGTCCTCGTGGCGGGATCGGGGACCAGGTGTTCTGGCGCTGGGCGCGGTACAGCCGCAGACGGGCTTGCTTTAGCAGCTGCCGGCATTTATGGGGAGGTGAGAGGGAGGAGCAGTTGGGAGGCGGGAGGCGGGGGCAGCGAATGGGCAGTGGGCAGTCAGGGGGGCGGGGCCGCAGGGGACACAGCGGCAGGGCGGTGAGGGACGACGGAGGGAACAGAAGGAAAAAGGGGCACAGAAATCAATAAAAAAAACGAGTGTTACAGAAGGCAAGAGGGGCACAAAAACGAGGGGGGAACAAATGGCACAGAAAGCAAAGGGCACAGAAATCAATAGAAGATGGATGGCACAGAAGTCAAAAAAGACACAGAGATACGGGGCAGCTGGGGAACAGAAGGCAAAAGCGGGCAGAGAGGCATGGGGGCAGCGGGGGGAACAGAAGGGAGAAACCGGGCAGAGGGACACGGAGCAGCGAGGGGTACAGAAAGGGAAAAAAAACGAGATGCAATGTGGGAGATAACCCCCCAAAACGACTGCTAAGTCCAGTTAGAGGCAGTTTTTTAAGACCAGAAAATAACTGGTCTTAAAATTGGTGCAAACACTTGGGGCTTCATTTCAGATGTTTTGGTGCTGGACAGTGCTGCAAGGAATGTTGCTGCACTGCCCTGCAACAAAACAAAAAGGCAGGAATGCGCTCTATCCATAAGATAGGGCGCATTCCTGGGCCTCATTCATGAAAAGTGTTGCATCGCTGCAACAAAACAGCGTTGCGAACACTTTTCACTGTGCCCTCTGTGTGACACCATTGATGCACTGTATTCAATGTATAGCGCTTCACGTCAGATGTCTGGAATACTGACGTATCTGAATGCACTAAAGTAATGCATTGCTACAGTTGTATTGCAAGCATGAAGCAACTCCAGCAATACATGGGGCCATCCTATCCCTATGGCACTACATCACCCTTATGCCTGCCTTAAGGTTTTGAGGCAGTGGTGTCCTGTTGCGTGGGAACGCCCACCCTGCATGTATCATACCAGATGCAGGTATAATGTGGCACATGGCTTCACAAGGTCACCCATATGTCTAGATGTGTCACTTTGTAAATAAGGCGCAACGTGGTGCAAAATTCACGCTGCAAGTACATCAACAAAATGATGCACCATCAGCGTTAAACTGACGGAAAGGGGCTCAGTATTAAGCCCCCCTATCTTTTTCCCCTACGATGATGCACAATGGCTTCCATGCGCTAGCGTAGGCACCTTTGCGCCATGGTGTTGCAGAGTTGATTGATGTTGTAGATCCATCTGTACACAAGATGTCTTCTTATGCGTCTGCACTAGTGGAGGGCAGGTGTGAACCAGTTGGCATTCTTGGAGTGTTGTTTGCCTGGTCTTTTCTTGAGGGGTGCCAGGGTGTTGGCGCAGTTGGAAATCAATCGGTGGAGGTTGTGTGCTGCGGTGTTGGTGTATGTAAGCATTGGTGGACCGGTGGTGCTGACGGACTTGACAAGAAGTTCTTCAGTGGCTTTGATCCAGCTTGGATCGGCGGGGTGTGATGATGGCGGTGATGTACAGTGGGCGTGGTGAAGGTGTGATGTATACAATGATGGTCAGCCCAGGAGAGTTCTGTGGTGCGGCTGTAGTTGAAGTTCCCGCTGGCAGAGAAGACGGGCTCGAGCGTGTGTCTGGCTATGTGGGTTGGTGCGGTGACTAGCTGCATGAGTCCGATGTTAGCGAGGTTCCCCAGGATGGGGGTGGTGCTCTGGTCACTGTGGTTGTCCAGGTAAAACTTGAGGTCTCTGAGTAGGAAGAAGTCGGTGGATGGTAGAGCCTCGGTGTGATGAGGTCTACAATGGCAATGGTGAATGGAGGTTCATGGCCCGGAGGGCCTGTAGACACGGGTGCCGCGGAGGGTGATGTTGGGGTTGGTCCTGATCTGGAAGTGGAGGCGTTCCATTGTCGCTGTTGGGTCATTAGAGTGTGTGGTCAGTCAAAGTGTACTTTTGTAGACGATGGATGGTCGGGTGGTCCTTGCAGGTGAATTTTTAGCTGTCGGGGAAGGCGATGGCTATGTCTTGTTCGGAGCTGAGTTTGGTCCAGGTTTATGTGACAATGGCAATGTTTCAAGAGATGGCGTCAAGTAGGTCCCAGATTTCTGTGGCATATATCTGGAGTGACCCCACATTGAGGATGCAGTTGAGCTGGTCAGGTGCGCTGTTGGTTGGCTGGGTGGCAAGAGGCGCTGCTGTGTTGATGTGGTAGGGGGTGTGTTTGCAGTTTTGGCAGGCATAGTGTGCAAGGGTATTCTTCGGTGATGCTAGATGGCAGGCGGCATGGTGTCCAGGGTTGAGGGTGAGGAGGGCGCTGGTATCGTAGCAGTGGAGTGTCCGAGAGGCAGGGTCCCTGGAGCTGGGCGCAGTACAGGGGCAGATGTACGCAGACAGGCTTGCCTTTGGCTTGCCTTCTGCACACCAGTGGCACCCCACTGCGCATGGCCGCACAGTGTCTGCCATTAAGTAGTGCTGTAGGGGGTGCTGGACAGCTAGGAGACAGGAAATGTGGGAAAAGACACTGGAGGGGGCGGGGACTTGGGGGATCGCAGTAGCAACTAGGGAGAGAATAGGGAAAAAGGAACTGCAAAAAAGCACACGAAAAACAAAGCCAAACAATGCAATGCTAAAAAAAAAAGGCAAAGGTAGAAAAGCAACGGAGAAGAGCAGAAAGATGAATAAGAACAGCAGAAAAGAGGGGCAAGGAGGGCAGTCAAGCTTCGGAGCTGTGATACTCTACTACTGGACCACCAGGGATGAGGCACAGGCAGGAGCCTGCGGGTGGAGGAAGGATACGAACACCTGACCTCCGGGTCAGAGGAACCAGCAGCAGCAGATGGGGACAGCAATAGCAGTAACCAGAGGGCGCAGCACTGTGGCAAGATGAAGTCCACTAAGGGTTAGTCCCCCGTACACCCAAAAGCAAACTAACAGGGAGCAAGGAAAGGCAGCACCACCAGTTGCCTCTTCTGATCTGACAGTGGTGACCAGATTCTGTGTTCCCCAGTTCCCAAGTGAATAACAGCGGATCAAGCTGCATACCCAAGGGCCTTGGCCTAACTTCCCCAGGGCCTCCTCCGCTACACGTCCCACCTTCTCCTCACTGGGACATTGACACCGGGGCACAATGCGCTGCACTCTCTCAAAATCTGTGACTCAGTCAGCAGGAGCTGCAGCCAGGTGGGATTTCACAAGCCTGGGTACAGCACTCACCGCCAAGTCCACTGGGGAGTCTCCAGATGCAGGTGATGCAACAGGGCCCCCTTAGGCATGAAGTTGCAGCTCTTCTGCCACACAAGTTGGGCGCCGCTCAGGGGACTTACCCTCCACAGCATCTGGCCAGCCCAACACCCTCCGGCCTGTGGTGCAGAGAGGCACTGGCCACCATTGGTAATCTCCTCCGTGCACCCCAGTGTAGTGGTGATGCCTGGTATGCGATGCAGACCCCCTACGTTAGTGCGCATGACCACCTCTACCATTCACAGCTCCAAGGTGCGCCAGGCGGTCTTCTCACACAGGTCAGCAACGTGTCTCCATGCGACCTGCCAGACCTCACCACCAGGTAAGGGAGATCACGTCACCTCAATGTCTACCAACACGACCCAGCAACTCCACAGCACCTCTGCCTCCCACTCCGGGTCACAGGCGCATGCCCAGCAAGGCCTCCGGGCCCCAGAGACTAGCCCTTCTTTCAAGGTTTTGGCTGCCATGGTGTTGCAAGGAGGGCGCCATGAAAAGAGATGCATCACTGTTTTTTCCCAGCGATGCGCCTCTTTTCATAACTGTAGCCCTGAATCTGCATTTCCTTTTTCCCTGGGACTCTGGCTGGTCATTCTGGCTGTTGTGGGTTTTTAGGGGGTTGTTGATCTGTGCTGCACTTGGCCCTGGCAGCTCCATTCTGCATTCTATTGGTTTTATTTCCTATTTTTCATTGGAGGTGAAGTTATAGTCAATTTGTGCCTCTAGAGGCAACAATAAAGTCACGTTGTGCTGACTAACGTGAGTTTTTTTGCCACTAATTGGCCTTTTGTCACTTTTCTCCCACTAACGTCAAACTTTTTATTGACTTGACACTAGTGTTAGCAGTAGTTTTCACTGCAGCTAGCCGTTATTATCGCCATGTAGTAACGTATTGTAAATGCATCGCTAGCAGGGAGATAGCTTTTGGTGCTAGGCTGCATTAAGAAAACTGCCGCAAATTAACGCTAATGCTAGTTAGCGGCAGTTCTTGTAAACATACCCCTTAATGTTTTTAGTACTTGGCATGTAAATCCCTCTTTCTTCTGTTCTTTTTGTGCTGAACATGTTTACATTTTATTTTTAAATCATGGTTCTGTGGGGCATGCCTACTACATGCTGTCCCTTCTTGGAATGTGTACTGATAGGTGGAGAGAGTGTTAGCTGTTCCTTAAGAGAAAACTGGTTGTTATTTTTTCACCATGCAGGCTGCATATTTATTCAAATTAAAACAATGGAGGCACTCAAACACCATTCGCTCCCATTCTGGTTTTACTGTTGCTCCCATGTACTAGATTTTTGCTCTGAACACTGTGTAAATACAGGGGGGATATGTAAAAAGGAAGTGGCGGAGTGCAGCATTACCCTCCTTGGCTTAACACTGCGCTCCGCCACTTCTGAAACGCAAGGCTGCACCATATTTACAAGAATGTGGTGCAGCCTCGCGTTTCCCCCTGCGATGTCACTAAGTTTAGCAAGTTAGCGCCAACTCAGGCACCCTTGCACTGTAGTGCAAGGGTGTCTGCGTGCAGGGGAGGATTGTTTATGTGTAGGAAGCTGTCCCTTTCTGCACATAAACAGTCCTAAAATGCCATTCTGTCACTTTCATGTGTGCTTCATAAAGTGACAAAATGGCATTTTTTAAAGGGTTTTTTATGCACAGGAAGGGACACCTTCCTGTACATAAACAAACCATGGCATTTAGCTTTTTCCATGTGTATTGCACAAGAGTATCTGAGGCTGGTTTAACGCTTGATCAGTGGTAAGAAAGAGAAAACTTCACATTCAATTATTAGTAACTGTATTACCAATTTGGCTATACAGTACTACCCAACAAATAAATTGGGTTTAATAAATGTTATTAAAGATGCAAATAATAAAAAGTAATCTCAATAGCATCGTATAAAGATACAATATAGAAAGATTAAGGCTAAATCTCCTAAAGAGATGAACACTATTGAATAAGAGGCACACAGTTAATTCAGTTATAGATATTCAAATATTTAAAACAAGAAATGAATCTTAAAAGTGAAAAGTGAATTTGCTTGAGTCAGCATGAATCAGCTATCTTTCCCTACTCTACCTAATCAGGGATTGCACTAAATCTAGAAGGCCAAAGAATAAAAAGGTGTCAGCTGTCAGAGTCTTCAGTGGAAGAAACTCCAATCTGAAAGACTCATGTAGCATGAAGCCACACAATAGAAACATATCAAAGAGGACTGTACCTCTCGAAGTGTTAAAGATATATCTGACCCTTGCTGACATTGCAACACAAATTTTTAGTCCACACTCAAGGTAAATCACGTGACATCTCCTGTACTTTTCCAGCAGTTAGGTACAAATTGGCTTCAGCGGACCTCTTTCCCACCATGACAAGTTGATACTTCTTCTCCCGACCTTGGACATTCTTCCCTCCTTCATAAAAACTGATCTCGGGTCTCATTAATTCTTCTTTTTTGCACCCAGTTCTACCCATGCATTACTATCTATACCTCATTTCTTTCACTAACGAGGCGTTGTCCGCACCTGCAGGGGATAGAAAAAAAATAATGCAATCAAACAATTTTCCACATTGACGACTAAATCTGTAAATCCAAGCCTGAGGCCTCTGATCACGCTAACTTAGCAAAGTAATTAATTGTGCACCTGGGTTACAATATACCTGCACATTTGTGGAGACATAAATGCAGTATTTCAATATATGCTTGCAGAATATAAACGTATACAGAATGTAAATAAAAGTTACACCTTAACATTTACTTGCAAATACGATCACTTACCATATTTTTATAAACGTCTAAATATTAGCATACATACATTTCATCTCTTCTTTAAACTGTCATGAAATATTTCAGCAATACAATCGAAATGTCATGTCTTTATTGTAGTAAAGTTAAATCAATCTAGATACATAAAGTGTTACTATTACGTAATTATGCTAAGCATGTTATATATGAGGAAGGAGCCAAAATAATGCTGCTCCAAACCCTAAAATGTTGCTGCACATGGGGGAAAGGAACAGTTGACACCTGCCCTGTGGCCTGTTTGTTATTGCAGCCAAGATGGATGCCAAGGACAGCAGCCAGCTGCCCTGGTGCCAAGTTTGTAATTGTATACACGACTCCGGGGTAGCAGTCAGATGTCACTGGCCTCCTTCGGCCACAAAATATTGCAGGCCAATGAGACCAGGGAACCTGCACCTGTTCTCTGTGTCTTATTGACAGACTCACCAGAGTCCCATCTTCCAGAGTCAACCTTCTTTCCCATTGTTCTGTAGGATGAAGGAGGTCGGTGACAGCTGACAACGGGCTACTGACAACTGCAAACAGGGCACCATGGCAGCTATCATCTATTCTGGGTCCGGTTGGGCAATTGTCACCGGGGTAGCTGTCACCTGTACTGGGGCTTGTTGGTCAACGCAATGTTGTGGCCCAAGGGGGAGTGAGGCAACTGACATCTGCCGTAGCACCCTGTTTGCTATTGACCTCAAAGTTTTGGGCCAGCTGTCAGCAATCCAGGGCCTTTTTTATCCTCATTTCGTAGGGTGGAGGAAACCCAGGACAGGTGAAAGAGCTGGCCTGGAGCCCTCATCTCAATTGTGAACAGGGCAGCAAGGAACTACCATCTATCTCTGGGGCTCTGTGATATACAAATGGTGGGGACAAGAAGGAGCGGGACAACTGACTCCTGCCCCACTCACCACTATTTGCTATTGGAAATAGTGTGCCAAGGCAGCTGCTAGCCTTTCTCCACCTGACAGGGCAGCATTCAGTTGCACTGGGCCTCATTTACCCTCGATTTGTAGAGAATGAAGGGGGAGTGGGACAGCTGCTAGCTGGCTATTTCCTCCTTTCCAATTTCAAACAAGGTGCCTGGCAGCTGGTTTCAACCGCTGTGCCTTGCCCAAGACTGTGTGGGTGGATTTTCAACCCCTGTCTTGCCCAAGAGGGACATATGTGTGTTAACTCTGCCACCTTGCCCTAGGATATGCTGGTCAGCATTTATTTTTAAAAACTCTCCTCGCAAGCAAGGCTGGGAGGATTGTTCATGTGCCTCCAACTCCCCCACTTTAAAGAAAACGGTTTGTTGCCGCTGACTTGTCTAAGATCAGGGGCCATTTTTTGTCCCTTCTCTCCGTTGTCTGGGGATATTGTTTGTCAATTTGAACCCACTTCCCCTTTGCCAAGGTTGTTTGTTGTTGGTGGACACTGGGATAGCCTTTCTTAACATTTTGCTTTGCACTGTCCTTGCCCATGTTGAGAGGTGCAACTTTGGTTTAAACTCTCCTGCTCTTCACATCTAGTGCTAAAGATTTTCATAAAAATGTTGAGAAGGAGGGTTCCGACAGACAGATGCTTTGTCCAATGCCAGGAGTGGCATTTTATAGCTTTAATCCCTTTCTGTGTGGAAGGGCAGGGGGGACATTGTCCCGCCTTGGTTTGCCAAAAGGCTGCCATGATGTTTAATTGTCCCACCTCTGCCATGCCCAAGGTCCCGGTGAATATATGCCCATGGCATAAGAGTAGTTGTTTAGTCCCCACTCCTTGCCCAAACAGGGAGGAGGGGGTAGATTTAACACTGTCAATGTTGAAAGCTACCATAGTCCTCTGGACCTTCACATTTTGCTTACCAAGGAGTAAAGTTGGCATCTCATTTTTAAAAATTGTCTGTTGTTAGCAAGGGGGATGGGGTTTGAGTTCACAAATACCCCTGGACACCAAGACACTTGGGTGAAGTGTGGTAGATATGTCAAGTACACCCCCAACGGAAGGCACTGTTGGGTAGTGGCGTTATTTTATATATTTTTTTTAAATGTTTCCATCTTCCCCTTGGTAGATCAGGGGGACTCGTGAAAGGTGGTTGTGAAAATAGAAAGTCATGGTGACTCCGAAAAACCTGGTCAATCACCGCCAAGGCCTCAATCTGGAAAATTAGTTTTATAGCTGGAGATGTAACATGAAAGTACACATGGTGAGACCTGAACCTCCTGCAAGTTCATGACAATCTGAGGGGCTGGACAAAATTACCTTGATTAGGAAAACAATGAGTTGAAGTAATCGGCTCTTATATTCTACTATCATTAGATATTTGTCTTTGAAAGGGATAATAGATGCAACTTGGACCAGCTAAGTAGGAGCGGAATTTGTATGAATGGTTGGAAAATACTTATGTATATAATATAGGGATTAGAATGAGCTCATTACATAGTTTTTCAAAAGTTCATTCATCCACCACTCGACAAAGAAGTGCCTGGAAATGTATTTCCAGCATTTGAAATGATTAAGTGAATAG
Source organism: Triturus cristatus (assembly GCF_964204655.1). Lineage (NCBI taxonomy): Eukaryota > Metazoa > Chordata > Amphibia > Caudata > Salamandridae > Triturus > Triturus cristatus. The sequence goes on from NC_140591.1 coordinate 802,475,116, forward strand.
ACGTTTACATTTATTGCTACAGGGCTACCTGGAGGGAGGGACATTGAGCGCATATTGGGCGTATACAAAACAGAACGAAACTCACAATGTAGCCTGTTAGCTAATGAATACATAATACTAGCCATACACACCGCCAAGTTAATACTGCATAGTTTTCTGAACGATTTACAGCAGGCTGCCGCACACACATTGCGATGCATAATGTTGTCGTTTGTGTGTCTCATAATTCCAGGGTTTCTGAATGTACCCAGGATTACTGCACTTGGTACTAGACTAGCGATTTTCCGATTAAAGTCAATTTAGAGGAGACGGGTTGACAAAGGAATGTAGGCGGTTGTGCAAAGAGGAAAGCGTGATTATCACAGAACCGTCTAAGCATATATTTAGCAGCTCTAAAACCAATACACTCACAGGAGGAAGGAATTGTATTGCAGTATGAAAGTCAAAAGTATGGCACAGTTTCTCCAGTTGGCTAAAACATGCATAGTCATAATTTATTTCCTGGGAAAGGTTCATCTTTGCAAGTATTTTTTTAAAGAAAAAACACAAACATCAAGTTCACAGAGGGTTACAAAGGCAATAAGTTATAACCCACAGTGTAAAATATGATAACTCCCAATTTAAGAGTTGATAAAGCTATGAACGCTACAGTGTATGCTTTATAAGCCACACGGAGTGGCTAGCTGACTAGCCAAGAGGGAAGAGATGTGATTTTGCTTGCTTCACTGTAGACTGCAAATAACCTGGAAATATGTAAGCAAAATCTCATTTCAACTAAAGAAAAACACGTTAAACGAAGACAAGAGACAATTGCAATGATGGAACAGTAGACATGCTGTTGAAATGCATTTCCGAATAACTCTGGGATCCAGGTGATAAATTCCATTATCTTCTCAAAAGGGTTGATACTCAAAGCAAAGTACATGAATTGGAAATGTTCTCATATAAGAAATGCACCTTACCACCAACATAATTTTTTTGCATGCTTCTTATTAACTTTAAAGAAAGTGGATCTTCCCCACCTGGAGAAGCTAGTCCCAGGGCTGAGTCTGAAAGATAATCTGAGACAAGGCCCATGAAACCCTTCTTAGATGGTGGCAGTATGGGTACTTTGCCTCTCGTAGGTGACCAGACTGTGATACCAACAGCATGAATCGCTGCTTTTACTCCTCCCTGGGGCAGAACCTCAGGATTCTCCGACACTGCATCTCACTTTATCTAAGACTAAACCTCAACGACAGACTAATTGTGATGACAGATGTGAGGAAGGGGCATGTTGTGGGTACTTTGTGTTTAAAGAATGGGAATCCCCATCAGTTCTGATTCACCACATTCCTAGACACTCTCATTTATTTCAACACCTTTGATATCCCTCTAATTGAGTCCTCATTTGTAGGCTGGACGGCATGCTTTCTGGTATGGGTATTCTCCCGGGTTGGACTGGCCGTACTGGGCACCAGGCGCTTTCCCGGGAGACAGGAAGGGTGAGGGCCAAGTTTGCAGTGGTGGGGGCTGGTTTTGTTACTGGGGGGTCAGTTCTGCAGCATTGCTGCACTACCAGCCACCAGAAACAGAAACAGCAGTGCTTAACGCTTGCACTCCACACCCTCCAGGGGTTGGTTTGACAACATTTCCAGTGCTGCTTAGGGTTCCCACTCTGGCCCCGGCATTTCCTATTAACACTTGTTAAAATCATGTAGTTTCTTGTTGTTTCCTGCTCCCTTTGGTAAGTTTTGGGTATCCTACATTTCTTAGAGAAGAAGGGGTATTGGTGTATTAACACAAAATGTTTGTTACCGACAAAGGAAAAATTGTTTAAGAAAGGACGTGAGAAAGATTTCCACAGGGAAGCTGACTGCTTTCTCCTGACTGGCTCTGTCGAACAGGCAAGTCACATGAGATTTGGTGGTGGGAAGGTACCACCATCCATTGTAGTCTGGATTTTAATCTTCGTTCGAGGCCTAAAAGTCTGTATTCCTTGGAGTTGATTCCGCCTGCCACCAACATGTTCTATGTGAATGTACTATTGTGCTGCTAGCCTGGTGCAGCTATATGCCCTGTCTGTGTTCCTCTAGGGCCTGTTTTTCGACCGACGTTGCAATGCTGCTTCTTCATGTGCATTCTCATCAATGGTCCTTTTCTCCTAAGGTTCCCCGCACAGAAATAAGGCCAACCATCTGTTAGTGATGGCTTCTATGTCAAGGGTCCACTGACTATGATGTTCTTCTTGCCATTGCCATATTTCTGTCTCAATGGGTCTTTTCTTGACCTGTAGCTGAGAATTCATGAATTGGATGACATTGAGACTGGTAGTCCATCACACTTCCCCATCAGCATCATCTGCATCATATTTAAGGTTATGCTGGAAATATTTTACTGAGATTATAACACACTGGAATTGTAGCTGAGACTAGGGAAATGGGTAACCCTGAACACTTATTGATTTCGGTTTACTACTTCCTGTCATGGGTCAGGCAATTGTCCTGCTAATATTCTTCTGAGACACTATTTTCACTGGAATAATAGCAAATCCAGAGAGAACATCAAAGACAGACACTTGGAATTGGCTCACATACTCATGTACAAGATACTGAAACAGTCCTTTGTTTGACAACGGTAACCAATTCAAAGACAACCCACTTCCTGATTCTTGCACATAACAACTATGAGCTTGCTATTCACAGATACAACTTTGTGCTTGGTGCCCTGGATTATTCATTTCAAACCTTATGTTAGATGGCAGCAAATGTATTTTTGGGTTTCCATTGGCATCCATTACTTGTCATCTTTATAGGTCATAGTAGGAAGCCATCAGTAGCCCAAGTTTTTCATTCCCTACCAGTTTTACTGGGTGTTAGAAATGGGGTCTCTAGTTGGCAGTGGTGATTACCCTGTCCAAGTAGGGTCCCTCTCTCTAGTCAGGGTAAGTAAGGTACACGCTAGAAGTTTGCCTGTGCTTACCCATCGGTAGCTAGGCACAGAGCAGTCAGGCTAAATTACAGAGGCAATGTGAAAATCATTTGTGTACGAACACAGTAACACAGTGAAAATATCACAAAAGGATTCCACATCATTTTAGACAAATAGGCCATATTTATCTGATTAAAACACGACCAAAAAGATATGAATTTGACAAGAATAAATAAAAAATTCAGTGCCTTGAAGTAGATAGCTCCAACCGGGGCTATCGTAGTGTCATAACCAACACAAATCCAACAGTTCAGAGATGCGGCATTAGGAAACCTGCAAACAGTACCTTTGGTAATGAAGAGGACTCAGGGACCTTGCAATGAAGTTCAGAGGTGAGGAGTTGCTGGCATCATGAGGCGTCAGTTCCGAAAGTGCAGAAGTCGTAGAGGCCTTTGAAGCCACATACATTGCTGATCGATCACTGTGAGGTCGCGGTCAGGAGCGCTAGCGTCAGCAGCTGCGATGTCGGTGCGTTCAATCCATTGTGCTCTTCATGAGTGGGACTACGGCTTCGGTGTAGACAGTGGCACAGTGTCGGTGTAGAGCGTTGTCATCGGCAAATCCAGAGCTGCGATGTGAGACGGGGCCATACGTCATGCTCTGCATAAGCGGTGGCCTCAGTCACGGTGCAGGCAGCGGCGTCGATGGCGCTGTCATCGGCAAAGCAGGGGCTGCAAAGTCGTCAAGGTGATGTGTTGTGTTCTTTGCGAGTGGTGCCCTCGGCTCTGGTGCAGACAGCATGAAGTGATGCGGTAGGGGAGGCCAGGGCTGCTATGTTGGCACAGTTGATGCGTTGGGCTGTTCACGGACGGTGACCGCGGCTACGGTGCAGGCAGCGGCATCATGACTGCGTCAGGTTGCCTTTCTAGGTATTACAGCACAACCTCTCAGTTCCAATGGCCCAGGATGGGGTCTGGCACCCCTTGGGAACCTAGGATTCACATTAGAAGAGTCTCAGAGCTTGTAACAAGATGTGGGTGAAGTCAGGCCCTTGAATAAACTTGGAATGGAGGATGTAGAAAGCAAAGTCCAGTCCATTCACTACCCAATACAAAAGCAGCTGCAGCAGGCCAACACAGCAAAGTAACACAGCAAAGTGGTATTCTCTATTGGCAGTAGTCCCGCTCTTCTTCTGGGCAGAATCTCCTCAGTCCAGAAGTGTTCCTAGTTCCTAAGTTATGGTGTCAGAAGTCCAGTACTTATACCAATTTCAGACATTGAAGTTGGCAAACTTCAAAAGAAAGTCTTTGTAGTGCACAAGGCCCTGCCTTTCCCTGACCCGGCTCCAGACACACTACAGGGGGGTAGAGACAGCTTTGTGCGAGGACAGGCACTGCCCTATTCAGGTGTCTGTGACAACTTCTCCCACCACTCTAGCTCAGGATGGTCCATCAGCCTGGTGATGGGCTATCAGGATATGCAGGGCACACCTCAGCTCCCTTTGTGTGACTGTCTAGAGTGAATGCACAAACAGCCCAACTTTCAGCCAACCCAGACATGTATTCTACAAACAGGCAGAGGCACAGATTGGTTAACAAGAAAATGACCACTTTCTAAAAGAGCCTTTTTCAAACACACACTTCAAGAATCAACTTCACCAAAATATGTACTTTTAAACTGTGAGTGCAGAGACCCCAAATTTCAAATCTCTACCTGATCCCAATTGGAAATTTCACTCAAAAGATATTACAAGGCAATCCCATGCTGTCCTATGGGATCAATAGATCTTGCAATAGTGAAAAACAAATTTAGCAGTTTTTCACTATCAGGATATGTGATACACACCAGTACAGGTCCTACCTTTTAAATACACTGCTCCCTGCCCATGGGGTTACCTTGGGCTAACCGTAGGGATGACTTACACGTAATAAAAGGGAAGGGTTGTGCCTGGCAAGTGGGTGCACTTGAAAGGTCAAAATGGCAGTTTAAAAACTGCACAAACAGGCTCTGCAATAACAGGCCTGAGCCATGTTTAAAGAGTTACTGAGTGGGTTGTGTGCTACAAACAGTGCTGTAGGCCCACTAGTAGTATTTAATTTACAGGCCCTGTGCACATACAGTGCACTGTACTTGGGACTTACAAGTAACTTAAATGTGCCAATCATGGAGAATCCAATTACCAATACAGTTTACACAGAGAACATATGCCCTTTAGCACTGGTTAGCAGTAGTAAAGTGCCCAGAGTCCTAAAGCCAACAAACAGGTCAGAGAATTAGGAAGAAGGCAAAACGTTTGCTGATAATCCCTCAAAAAGGTCCGGGACCAACATTGGGCGTAGTTAATCGATCTAATGAGACGCTTGCTCTTATTCCCGTCAGCTTTTTGGCAAATAATAGATGTATTTTGACTGGAGACAAGTTCATTTGTGCTCTGTCAACTTTTTTAGTAACTCAATTTTTTCATTCACAGTTTTACCCAATCTGCCTTCTTTGTGTCAGCAGTGAATGATGGCAATGGGAGTTTCAGCACATTGGTAGTTTAGCTGAAAGACTTGTACAACATATGGGCCCTGATTATGAATGGCATGGTATTGTCAGCGTGCAAACAAAACATGAAATTTACATTATTAAGTGAGAACACCACAACAGTACCATGCAATTACGAGGTAAACCCAATGGAACGAATGTGAAAAGAAACAAACATCAGGAAAGCTCATAGACGTCTGACACACGTTTATTGAAAAAATAGCCAGCAAACATCACAAACATCTAAGAGCAAATTGCCATTTCAGCGGACAAGAGGCTCCCCTTCCTAGTCATATGGAGCATATAATCCTAAATTCCTTACATTTCAGTGCCACTTTTATACACTTTTTTCTTAGTGTATTGACTGGAGGAAAGAACACCTGGTACATCTGAAACTACTGACAAACACTCAGCCCAGATAGTGCAGGGCTCTTCTCATTGGAAAAATGCAAGAAGACCTTGATGATTGATTCTGCAACCTAGAGTAAAAATCTGTATATGCTCCCCTCTGCCAGAAAAAACATGGGGGGAAATGGGGAAAGAGGCTCGCCTGCTACTGAAGCCAAAGCCTCATGCAATTTTCTGGGCAATGTTGAGGCCAGGTAAAATAGGTTCCAGTGTTCCAGCAGCTGAGATAACCAGCAGAGGTAATACTGATCCACTCAGAACCAGGCAGTGGTATTTTAGGCACACTTACTATTGGATAACACAATAATACTCCAGGTTGACCTAAATTGGGTCAGTCTCCTTTGCAAAGACAAGAGCTGAGCACCATTGCATACATTCAACAATTCATTTTTTAGAACCCCAAGTGTTGCTTGACTCTGTAAGCACATTGCAGTGTAGTTCTAGAGAATCTCCAGTGAAGCCAGTGTCAAACCATGCCATCTCAGAGTCCTGTGATCATTTTGCTGTTCCACTTTTTATTCAAATACTAATCATTAGTTTATTTGTTATGTCCAGTGAGGCAAACATGCTGTTCAGCTCATTCTGAGTAAAAGGGATTGACCTTTTGTTAGCATTTTAACTACCACATTTTTTTTGTGGAGATTGCTAAGTTCATAGTTTAATTCGGCACTCACTTCTAAGTCAGTTTTACCAAGTAAAACCACAGTCCCAGTGCTGGCCTTTGCAAAGACAGCGCCTAAGGCGAAACTAGATTTGGCATCCCTCCTGATCCTCCTCCAGCCTTTATCCATCCGCCCCTTCTCATTGGTGATCATAGTTGGGGACCGTTTGCACTCATAGGTCACATCCTGGATGAATACCTCAGAGCAGTGACTGGCCTTTTGCACCTTCTCTTCTCACCTTAGTCCCCTATTCAATTGCTACACTGGAGACAAAAGCCTATAGAAGGGGGCAAGGGAGAGTGGGAGATGGAAGTGGAAGAAAGGGAATCAGAGGGAACCTAAGAAAAGTAAATAAAAGAAGATTTTATAGCCAGTCTGGAGGTAATGAACTGAATGGCGGCCTGCAGTTAAAGCATTATTTAAGGCAACTTGCAAGATCAGCCATGTGTGCACCCCTCTAAATCTAGGCGCCCTGGGCCCAGCCTGCCCATGCCAAATTTCTCCAATTTCACCCAAATTTCTCCCAGTAAAACAGTCTGGTTCCTTTGTCTCACTTTTATACTTTTTGAATGTAACATCCTTCTAATTTCATTAGAATACATGGGAAAGCCACTCAGTCTTTTCAATTTTAATTCACAAATAACAGTATAGTTTTGGACATAAAAACTATACAGCATTTGCTATGCCTTCTCCAGGAATCACTTAATCCCTAAGCAAGTCTTATCATGGAAAGGTGCTATCACAATTTAAACTAATTCCCTTAAGTGAGGAAAAAGTTATGGATTAAAGTGGACCAATGGGAATGGGGAAGATGATAGCTCGTAGTCAGGGTCATCATTTAGGCTTTGGTTTGCTGTAAGAATTAGAGCATCAGCAGTGCCTGTTACATTTATATACTGATTTTCAGCAGCAATTTATTTATAGCCTCCAGGAGCTGATGTTTACATAGTATACCCTAGTCACATCATTGAAATGCCTGACCCTAGTATGCAAATAACGCTGTCATTCTCTTCACAGTTCTACTGCTTAAACAATATATTCATGGTATTGTCTGTGCTAAATATATCATAATCGCTTTTACCTTGAATTACAATGGCAGAGGTCCCCAAAATGTTTTGAAGTCAGGCCACCCTCCAAAACTTTATGGCAAGAATTGGGGGAGTGGGGGAGTGACTGGGAAAGGGCTGAGTGTAGGGTGCGGAGCTTTTGAGCTCATTCCAGGGGTACTTTTCTGTATTTTATAATCCACACTAAATGTGAGACTAATAAAACAGCAAACAAACCCAGTAATTGCCCCTCGCACTCCACAGCCCCAATTCAAATGAATCTGCTGCACTAATAATAACTGAGACAATGGGCATGAGACTATCATCTCTGCCTATTTCACTGTTTCCACACCATGCCTTGCCATCACTCCAATCTTAAAACAGACTCTGTCCCCTTTCAAGAAAAAAAATGAGCTCCCACATGTTGCCCTATTTTTTTCTGCATGAATGCCCTCGACTCTAATGCTTGAAAGTAAAATAAGCCCTTGGACCTGCTTTTGACAAAAAGTGAAACAGTCATAAATGTGATGCACTGCCCCCCCCCCCCAAATTCCTAAGCTCCAATGCTGCAGCACCCGCTTCACTAATAATAGCTACTACCTTGCAAAGCAGGCTATTTCCTCTGTCTCGTGTCAAAAACAGCGCTCTCATATTGCCACATCCTCTCCTTGCCATCACTCTGAGGTCTAACTAAGGTGTTTCATCTGCTTCAATATTCCCCCACCTCCTTGAGCCACTGTTTCAAGGACCAATACAACACTGGCATTGCAAGTGTTCGCAGGGCCTTAATTCAAGGAAGGATAGTAAAACAGCCATGATTGGGGTTTAGTTGGGGCCTCATACCTTTGGGGCCCGGTACCACTGTACCTGCAGCACCAGGGCTACTTCCTGTCCCTTTCTGTTAAAAAATAAGCAGCAAGGGTGACTTGAGCTCTAATGGTAGCAAGGACAATGGGCCCCCACTCGGGCCAGACATAATTGGGATGCAGTGGCCACTTACACTCTTATGTAAAAAACAACGGAAGAGGAAGGGAGAAACAACTAAGGAGCACTCTCACTCCCCTCGGTAAATATAGACAAATCAACAAAAGAGTGTTCCTTATTATAAACGAAGAACAAGCATGTATACAAAAACATTAGGTTTGTCGAAGTATAGTAAGACCCTTTAGGTTCTTAAGAAAACCCTCACTCACCAACCTGGTTGGTGACATGCTTCATCATCGGGCCCCACCAGGAGAGGCCGAGTGCCACCCTGGTGTGCTGCAACGTCAGAATTACTGCGGAGCTGGAAACAAGTGATTTTTGAAGGGTGAAGAGTGAATTAAAAATGTCTAGACTGTGTCAAATTGTTTTTTAATTAGATTTGCCGATCGGACATAAATAAAAATCTAGTGTGGAATAAAGAACCAAATTAATTGTTCAGTTTTATCCCTAGTAGGGTGGTCAACATGTTTCTGCCTATGTGTGATTTTTAATCAGGCTTTCATCAGGACCAGTGTGAAGTGAACCTCGGCGGTATGGGTGCGCTAAGGCCCACCCTGACCTGAGGTTATTAGTGTGAAAAATTATTAAAAAACACAAAATGATAAGAGATCCTCTTTAATTGGAGAGGAACCGAGTTTATTGGGAGGTTTAATCACTAATTACACCATGGGTCACGGGAGGGGGGTGGTGGCAAAATGGCACAGCCCCATCAGCGCCAGGCACCCGCTTGGTACCTGTGTGTACCCTCATATTACCGGACCCCGTTGATTTTTCACACTAATAACCTCAGGTCAGGGTGGGCCTTAGCGCACCCATACCGCCGAGGTTCACTTCACACTGGTCCTGATGAAAGTCTGATTAAAAATCACACATAGGCAGAAACATGTTGACCACCCTTCTAGGGATAAAACTGAACAATTAATTTGGTTCCTTATCCCACACTAGATTTTTATTTATGTCTGATTGGCAAAACTAATTAAAAAAATGTTTTGACACAGTCTAGACATTTTTAATTCACTCTTCACACTTCACAAATCACTTGTTACCAGCTCCGCAGTAATTCAGGCGTTGCAGCACACCAGGGTGGCACTCGGCCTCTCCTGGTGGGGCCCGATGATGAAGCATGTCACCAACCAGGTTGGTGAGTGAGGGCTTTCTTACGAACCTAATGGGTCTTACTATACTTTGACAAACCTAATGGTTTTGTCTACATGCTTGTTCTTCGTTTATAATAATCAATCAATCAATCAATCATAGGCATTTATAAAGCGCACTACTCACCCGGAGGGTCTCAAGGCGCTAGGGGGGGGTCCGCTACTGCTCGAACAACCAGGTCTTGAGCTTCTTCCTGAAGGAGAGGTAGTCTTGGGTCAGGCGTAGGTCGGTCGGGAGGGCGTTCCAAGTCTTGGCGGCCAGGTGGGAGAAGGATCTTCCTCCTGTTGTCGCTCTGTGGATGCGGGGGACGGCTGCGAGGGCGTGACTGGTCGAGCGGAGGTGGCGTTTGGGAGCGTAGAAGGTGTGGCCGCTGTTGAGGTAGGTCGGGCCTTGGTTGTGTAGGGCTTTGTGTGCGTGGGTGAGGAGCCGGAAGGTGATTCTTTTGTTGATCGGGAGCCAGTGCAGGTCTCTCAGGTGTCTGGAGATGTGAGTTCGTCTGGGGACGTCGAGGATGAGTCTCGCCGAGACTAAGGAACACTTACACTCTTAACCTCAGCACCTAGTATCTGCTCTACTAATGGTAGTGATGGCCATTTATAAAAAATGAAATATTGCCTATTTCCTTGGAGACACCTCTATGAAGAAGCTGTCACTGTCCATTTGTAATTTAAGGGAGTTATACGCTGAGATCTGGGGTAATGGAGTTGCTCACAAGAATGTTTGCACTAGGTACATCCTGATTACTTTTTTCTAAAATATCTATTTAGATTAAAAAAAATGTATCTCAAACACTACCTCATTTTACTGCAGCCTAGCTTATAGTGTGTAACACTATTTTAATATAAAGGCATACATATTCACAGTTCTTTCTGTCACAGGCTGGTAACTTGTAGCACTATAAGGGCCTGTTTCTCAAAGGTAACACACTTTTGAGTAAGTTTACTCTTTTTCGGTATTCACAAACAAGTGATGTAATAGTAACTTTGCAACTGTGAAGCCTCCACATTTGGAGCGGAGAACTTCCCACATAAAGGATAGGCCTATCCTATTGTAGCTCCTATGCCCCTGAGTTCAGCGCCCTGGGCATATGCCAAGCTCATCTATGCCAAAGGCCAGCCCTGCCTGGCACCATTACCAGCACTGTGCTTCCTTAAAATATTGCTGGTGACACAAAAAAGAAAGGATTGTCTAGTCACAGGAAACTCACATAAATCCAGTCACAAGTTCAGCCACATCAAGGAGCACATAGTATAACAAAATAAAAAGCCTGCATTCATCTTTAGTTGATCTGTGTGGCGTATGCTTAGTAAGGAGAACGACTGTAAGGCTTAAAGCCATCTGAAAACATGCTAATTGGCATCTTTACTTAAATATAAACCAGGTCAAACGACTTACAATCCTGACTATAGACTACAAAAATATGGACCTGTCAAATACATGAGGTCATATTATTGACTCAAAACATTGTGCACCCTATGCTAAAATAACAAAAGGATATTTTTAATTAAAAATATTTAAAACCAAAATAAAGCATGAACAATATTGAGAATACAATTTCGAGATATTAAATGAATTAAAATTAATTCAACATTTTAAATAGAAGCACTATTTTTTACAAACACATTTTATATACTCAAAATTAATATATTTGGAAATTATTCTTGAAAATTATGTATTTTAAATTACAGATAATCAAAAAATAATATAAATTGTTTACATTGAAAAAAATTAATTTACAAAATATAGATCAATTGGCTTTTGTAGACATCTCTTTATCTAAAAGTAAAAATAAAATGAAAAAGCTTCACAAATAAATAAATTTTTGCAATTTAAAAAACATCAAATAATTTCTTATGAATCTGAAAATGTAAAACAATCATTAATCAAGAAAAATATTTTAATAAATTAACATGTATGCGGTGAGTCTCTTATTTACTATTGTAATGCCAATTGAACTAAAATTGGGGAAAGTACATCTACATCTATTTTGGGGGTGGGGTCACATGTACGATTGTACCTTCAATCCATCTAACATTAGGAAATACGCATATATTTGCAGGGTGTTTGATTTACTATTCCCACTCAACACTAAGCAACACCAGTGGATGTGTTGGACTCTGTGAGGTGTGGACCATCAGATTTACTATACATTTGCAAACAAAGCAATATTAGGAATAGTGTTGGATTCTTGTTGGAGGGGGTAGCTCGGAGGGCCTGACGGATTTAGTATAACTACTCCAAATTAAGCAATAAAGGGAAAATGTTTTTCTTTTTACTTTCAACCATGCTGCACAGCAGTCATGCAACTGTACAACATGGCTAAAAAGCACATTGATAAAGCTGTATAGCCATATAGTTCTTGCGTATGTAACAGCTATTTGACTTTGTCAATGTTTTTTATGGTGAGAGGGGTGCTGGCCAGATAGGGCATGGAACAAAGGTTGGGAGGTGTGAGGCAGGCAGGTGGAACGGTCCAAGCAGCAATGGGTGGGAGAGGATTGAGAGGGTAGTGGTTGTCATGGGCAAGCAACGATGAGGGTTGGACAGAATAGGGATAGCAACAAAAATGGTGCAAGAAACAAAGGGGCAAGTAATGATGTCGGGGGGAGTGGGCACTGGGCAAGCAAAAACAACTGGCAAACAAAGACACAGAAGGGGGATGGAGAAGCAACAACAGCGGGGCACGCAAAGACGGGCAAGCAACAACGCAAGAGGGATCGGGGAGGCAACCATCACTGGACAAGCCATGAAGCAGGAAGGTGAACGGGGGAACAAGCACAACATTGACAATGGGGAAAGGGGATAAAAAAAGAACCTCAATCCCAGTGAAAGCAGCGGAAGAACACGAATAAAAAAATAATCAGTATTCGGTGCATGCTCCACAGAAGGGAAAAACAAACAAGGAGAAAGTGAAACCGATATGTGCTGACCAATCAGGAGCCAGCAAATAAGAGTGACAATGAATTGAATGAATGGTGGTGAAGCAAGCGAAGGAAGGTACGATGGTGGCTTTGTAATCATGGTCGATCTGTGCTCCTCGGGATCAAGGTTTCTCACGGCTGATTGCCTCTAACTTGATACAGAGCCGGAGCATGCTGTGAGGATTGTTGATGTGCTCTCTGCTGCTGCTATCCCATGGCCAGCAAATTGGCAAATACCAAGCGGCGAGGTTCACTATGCTGCTTGAACGCCCTGCCTGGCTTCTCGTTTTTTAAGCAGCTTCTTTGAAAGCAGGATGCCCTCCTTCAAGATACAAGACATCAGAGATGCCGCCAGAATCTACAAAATCCCTGGGGGTTCCTGGTATTGCACAAATACCTGGTGTGGATGCAGGATCGTGGAGCCAAAGTGCTGTAAGGAAATCAGGTGATGATGGGGGAGAATCAATCAGGCACCGCATGAGGGAGAATTCACTGGATAGCATATTAAGCGACATGAGCAGCTTGGACGAGAACCGAACACCCCAACCTCAAATGGAACAGGCATGGAAATAGAAGGCACAGTTAAGAAAGTAAAAAAGACCAGAGTACACCAAGATGAAGCTAAATCAAAATAACTCCTTTGGGAATACTCTGGCATGCCTAGTTTGGATGAGTCTATCCCAGAAGCAAGGGCTATTACGAATGAGCCAGCATCATTGGACCTCATTTATCAGAATATCATGCTGCACTGGGATGAGACATGGGCAGGGAGCCCCAATCTGCATGCCGTAAAATGCAGAATGCTGTTCACAGAATCACTAAATCATGTACAGATTTCTTGGAGAGAGTTGGGGAAGCTGAAGATAGAATTGTAACAATGGAGAGTGACCTGCTGGCTCAGAAAGAAACAACCATAATGCTGGAAACTCAAACTGCTAACATAAAATGGAAACTTGAGGACTTCGAAAACAGACTTCGCAGGAATAACTCAAGAGTCTTGGGTATCCCGGAAAGAGTTGAAGGGGGTGATGTCCATAAATTTATTATTAACCTTATGAAGGGAGCCATTCTTGAACTCACCAGTTGGGACTGGGACTCAAAAGTCGAGAGGGCACATGATTTCCTTTTACACATCCTCAGGGGGAGCAAGGAACCACAAAACCAAGAGCAACCCTGATCTACTCGGGGAACTTCTTGCTTCGTCAAGACCTTTATGACTTGGCTCACCCGGATAGGAAGCGGAGAGCTAAAGGACATGAGTTCTTTGTCAGACCGGATTTTTGCCATGTCACGGTCAAAAGGAGATGGCGGCTATGTCAGATGGTTACACTATTTCAATCTAAAGGTGCACAGGTTTATTTATTGAATCTGGCTAGGTTGAAAGTGATCATTAAGGACAAGGCACATTTTTTTCATGTCAGAAATTAAGGCAAAGGAATTTCTTAAAACATTGAGTGTAGTACAAAGGAATTTCTTCCCTTTTCTTAGGAAATGATTGGGGAGAAAAGAAAGACGGGTAACATATATAAATATATTAACATAAATAGGGGGGAATGGCGAGCACTCAGCTTGAGAGGAATGCACACCATCAGTAATGGACCCCAATGGTCTTGCAACCTATGGGAATATAAGGGTTGGGGGTGGGGATGTTCAAGAAGAAGAGGGAAGGGGGTTTGGGAGGAGGTAGGAGTAAGGCAAGGTGGCACAGGAAGTGGGTGGTGGTATAAAACAGAGATACAGGGGAGGCTGTAAGCAGGACTGCTGAAATGTTGATAGTAATCTATATATGAAGCATTTAAGGAAGTAAAGTGGATATGTATTATATAATACCTACAGACTGATTAATAAGATCATACAGGGGGATAAAACAAATATAATTAGCATCATGTGTCTAGCTAGGAAACACTGGTGTATATATATAAATGGAGCATAAGGTGTGAATTTGTACAGTTAACATCTGTGGCCTTAATTATAGGAGAAAAAGAAATAGAATTTCCCTAAGCTTAACAGCATTGCATACAGACATAGTCTATGTGTAAGAAACGTATATCACTTGGGGGAAACGCAAGCTGTTAAATGACCTAGGCCAAAATCTTTTGGCCTGTACACAACAGAGGATTACATCATGGGGGGGTTGCAGTTTTAGCCAAACGTCACTGCTCTGGTGAGCGCAGCTTAGCTGATAAGCTAGGTTGATGGATAATTGTTGAAGCTAAGGTAGGATCAGTTTGATTCACTCTATGTACAATCTATGGATCTAATATTGATGAAGCTGACACCTTTGATTTACAAAATATGGAAAAAGCCCTATGGCCCTGCCCCTTAGTTCTATGTGGGGATTTAAATATCAATTTATAGGAGGGGACAGACAAATTTGGGAACAGGAGTACGAGGGTGGAAAACCAAAACCAAAAGTATTTAAGTCCTTCAGCATCTGGTTTTGGATCATGGGTTAATAGATAACTGGAATAAAATTAGAGCCCCGGATCCTGGCTTCATGTACTACTCTATCCTGCACAATAAATTAGCATGATTGGATTACTTTTTTATTTCAAAAGACAGCGCTTCAGGGTCTAAGATATATAAACTACCCAAGGTATAAACAGATCGCAACCCACTGATTCTTGAAATCCCTATGGCAAGCCTTGTTAAGCCTAGGGGGTAGTCTACTTACATTAGGAAACTACTACTGACTATACTATATCTGGAGCATATGAAGGTTTGAATAAAACAATTTATGGAAACTAATTGGGGAACCATGGAAACAAGGATGGTGTGGGATGCAGTGAAAGCGTTAGTCAGAGGGGAGACATTTAGTTTTGGATTACTCTTGCAGAAATTTCAACAAGGGGAAATTCCGACCTGCTCAAGCAAATGTCACTGGCTGACGAAAAAAATTCTAAAGGCTTGATTAGAGACCAGGTTCAAATTTAATCTGTATTTTAGTAATACAATTGAAGCTAAGTATACTAATTGGTCGTAATGTCATGAATAGATTGCTAGCTAGAAAGATTAGACAGAAAGAAGGGGGGAGAGGAATAACTGCCATAAAGTATTCAGGAAGGAGGATTGTGGAAATCCTGATGGACATACTTAAAGTATTCAGACAATTTCATGAATCCGTGTACGTTGAAGATCTAGAAGATCTGGAAGATGGATATGGTGCTTTTATGCGTCAGCATCTTGAATTGACATCTCTTCTGAATTGGGAGCCAGTAGACCTCCCTGAGGTGGGAGTGATGTAGGTACACTTTGGGAGGTTAAAGATGAGTCTGACTGTTGAATTCTGTATGGTCTGCAGTCTCTTCAGAAGGTGCGAGGTGGTTCCTATGTAGTGCAGCTGGCTGGTGACTATGACTTGAGGGACGGGTCGTCTGGTGTATACAGGGAGCCATTTGAAAATCCTACTGATCATGCACAGAGTGAGGAAGCAGACGGAGGATACTGCATTGATCTGGCTTTTCATAGTGAGCTTGCTGTCCAGGTTGATGCCAAGGTTGCTGAGATGGTCTGTTGGCGTGGGTGAAAGTCGTAGTTTGGGAGGCCACAAGGAGTCGTTCCACTGGGAGGTATTGTTTCTTAAGACCCGCACTTCCATTTTGTCTGTGTTGAGTTTTAGGAATTTGTCTTTCATCCAGTTGGCAATGCTCGTCAGGCACCTGCAGAAGTTTGCGATCGTGGAGGAAGGGCCTTCAGATAGCGAAAGGATGAACTGGGAATTGTCAGCATATGATACGATGTTTAGTCCATGGGTTCTGACGATGTTGGCCAAAGGGGTCATGTAGGTGTTAAACCGTATAGGGCTGAGGGCCGAACCTTGAGGTATGCCACAGATAATGTTCTTTGGTTCTATTTGAAGGGTGGTAGGCATAATCTCTGGGTTCTTTCGGTGAGGAAGGAGACAATCCATTTGAGGGTGTCTCCTTGGATTCCAATGTGAACCCTCTTGGTGAGGGTGTGGTGGGATATGGTGTTGAACGCTGCTGTGAGGTCGAGGAGGATCAGGGCCACAATTTCTCCCCAGTCAAGGATGGTTCTGATGTCTTCGGTGTCAGCGATCAGGGCAGTTTGATGCTGTTGTTGGTGCAGAAATCTGGATTGGGAGGTGTCCAGAGATTGTTGGTCTCCAGGTGTTCTGTGAGTTGGTAGTTGATGGCCTTTTTGAGGACTTTGGCAGGAAAGGAGAGCAGAAAGATAGGGTGGTAGTTCTTGAGTTAGCTGGGGTTGGTGGTCTACTTCTTGAGAAGGGGATTGACTTCTGTGTGTTTCCATTCCTTGGGGAATGTGGCCGTGGTGATGGATTCATTGAAGATGGTGGTGAGCTTATTGCTGATGATCTTGCTCCCGAGGTTGAAGATGTGTTGGAAACAGAGGTCCTTGGGTGCTACTGAGTGGAAGGAGTTCATGATGGGTGTGGTGTTTTTTGTGGTGAGCTGCTCCCAGTTGGTGAGCAGATGGGTAGGATTTGCACCTGTGAGAGCGAGGAGGCTGAGGATGTCAGTGGCGGTGGGTTGGGGTTCAAAGTTTTAGATTGTGGAAGAAGTCTGCCCGGGTGTAGCAGAGTTCCTGGGAAGGGATGATGATGTTTTTGGTGGCTACAGGGTTGGAGAACGATGTTGATGAGTTCTTTGCTGTACCCAGAACTGTCTTCAATGCGGTCAGCAAGGGAGCTCCTTTTCATCCCTTTTATGAGTTGATGGTATTGGTTGAGGGATGTCTTGAACCTGGCTTGGTCTGTGGGCTCACTGCTGGTACGCCATTTCTTTTCCAGCCACTTGCAGTTGCGTTTAGTGGTTCTCAGTTCCATGGTGTACCAACTGGCCAATTTAGAGGATCTCTTGAGTTTGGTGGGCTTGGGAGGGGTAACTCTTTCAGCGTAACCGGTGATCCAGGTGGAGAAGTTCTTGACTGTCTGTACTATATCGATTGCAGTGTTAGAATGGGAGGTGTTGAGGGTGTCTGTCCACTGGCTTTCTGATACTTTGTTCCAGCTGCAGTGTGAGGTGCTGGGCGGCTTGGTGGCGGTGCCAGGCGAACTTGTGATGATGAAGTGAATGATGGTGTGGTCTTCCCAGGTGAGCTCGTTGACATGGCTGTACTTGACTCTGCTTCTGGCCAATGAAGATGGGGTGGAGTGTGTGTCCTGTGATGCGTGTGAGATTGATGACTAGTTTTGTGAGCCGATGTTGTTCATGCTTTCGAGGAGGTTGGCGGTGTTGGTGTCATTAAGGTTGTCGAGGTGAAAATTGAGGACTGAAAAAAATTGAAGGATGTAGTCACAGAAGCTGAGGCGAGGTCCAAGAGGTCTGTAGGCGAGGATGTCTCTGATGGTGGTTTTGACATTGGTTTGGAATTGGAAGTTGAGGTGTTCCATGATTAGGGTGGTGTCGTCTCTGGTGTGGAAGCAGTGGGTGGGTTCTATGTGGATGATGGCAACTCCACCTCCGGGTTTGTTGATGCGTTGTCAGTGTGCTATCTGGCGGCATCAGGCTTCGTTGTGGTGATATCAGGTGCGAAAGCGGGGTTGAGCCAGGTCTTGGTGTGAAAGATGACATCAGGGTGAGGGAGTTGATAGTGTTTCAGATCTTGGTGGCATACTTGCAGAGTGATCGTGGGTTGAGCAGGAGGCAGTGGAGTGGTTCTGGAGCAGGCGTGGTAGTCATGGTGGTAGTCGTGCATGCAGGTGCTGCGGTGTTGCAGGAAAAGAGGCAGTGGCGGCAGGAAAAAGGCCTTTCTTTAGATCGTGGAGTGCTACGGCAGCAGTTGTTGTTCCGGGGCCCAGGGCTCGGAGCTTGGTGACAGCGTATCTTCAGGTGGTGGAGGAGCCAGCGTTCCTAGTGCTGGGTCCGGTTCCAGCATGGGCGAATAGAGATGGCCTTGTTTGTGGCACGCCGGTAGCACTGCCATGCTGCAGCCTCCATTAAGTAGGTCCTGGGAGGTGGGAGGGTCGCTGGGTGGCGGTGGGTGGGGCAGGCAGAAGGCAAGAAATGGGAGGGAGAAAACAGCTGGAAAGCAAGCAAGTGGTGGGGTCAATCAGAAACAGGAAAAATAAACAGGATGAAGCAAGGGAAGAAGTGGAAAACAGTAGAGAAAGAAGAATTGTAAAACAAGTGAGCAATATGACAAGTACTAGGCAAATAACCTAGAGGCAATGAAGCAGCAAGGGTAGAGTGTCAAGAGGACCTGCTCAATGGGTCGTGCTGCAGCCTCCATTAATTAGGTCCTGGGAGGGTCGCTCGGAGGCATTGGGCGGGGCCGGTAGGAGGCGGGAAGCGGGAGGGAGAAAAGGTGGGGAAGCAAGCGGGCAGCAGGGGCAATCTGAAACTGGAAAAATAAACAGGAGGGAGCAAGACAAAAAGCAGAAATCAAGAAAGCAAGCAAAATTTTAAACAAGTGAGCAATATGACAAGTACCGAACAAACCAGAAGCAACAAAGCAGCAACGGTGGAGCTGTCAATAGGACCCGCAATTCTACTCACATTCAGTTTTTCTCTGCAGAAAACACAAGACTTGTGAAAATGGAGACATTCAACTTCCATAAGTTTGATGCCATCAAGTTTACTTCACCTCACTACCATATGTCTGCACCATTTAATGCCACCCAAGGCAGACTAACCAAATTACAAAACTAGCTTAATTTTACTATTCATCCAATTCAGAAATGAATTAACAGCAAAAATAATACCCTTCAGTTTCTCGTTCAGTTCATATCGACATGTGGAAAATTGGGCCTACCGTAAATACTCATTGTCACAAAACGTTTGGAATGTGCCACAGAGCCAAATAAGCTTTGAAACCCTTGTCTAATGGAGGTCAAATGGGTTTGTGCAGTAAGCCTCATCGTAAGTATTACTAGAAACCCTCTTTTAGGAGATCCATACAACTATGAATTTTATTGCTGATTATCAGACTATAGAGCCGACATGATCCACAGTGATATGTCTCTATCCAAATTGGTAAGGGAAGATTTAACAAACCTCTGCAAACAAAGTTAAACCCTGCAAGGTATGCTTTCCTGCACAAAAGCAATCCTTAGAGGCAGGTACCTCATTGTATGTGTGCTGCAAAATGAGGAAGTAATGAAGAGAAATAAAGATGTTTCTCCTTGTTACGCCTTACTGGGGAAGGCGTAGCATTTTGATGCATTCTCAGGTTTACTAGCTTTAGTAAATCTGAGAATGGGCTAAAATCCATGCCCATGCTCCACCCATGGAATGTCTTCCCAATGCAAGGTAACACAAGGCAGCCCTATGTACTAAGTTGGGTCACCTTGTATTTACTAAACCATGCAAAGTGGGTTTGCATGGCTTAGTAAATGCCAAAAAGTATTTTGTGTCGTGCTGCACTACAAAAGTGATGAAACCCCGATACAAAATCATAGTAAATTTGCCCTTCAATGGGGCATATTTTCAAGAACATGTGATAACCATCGCAAAAGTTACTTAACGCAACCCTCAACATCGCAGTCCATCGCGGGAAATTTACGCCGTGTTAACCAGGTATTCACAACACGGTGGTACCATGAGATATTCCCAAGATAACGCGTCGACTGACCGCGATTAAATCAACGCCATGCCGCAAAAATGCGAAATGCGAACGCAAAAAAAGCTGCGATGAGGCCAATCGCGATAAAAAAATCAGTGAAAACCAGCTACAGGCCTGCAATTCACATGCGTCAGGTGGGAACAATCACCATAAAAGTAGAAAAAAATCTGCCAAACAAATGCCAAACAGCCAAGCACAATGGATGTTGCCGGAGCAAGTACGAAGGAGAACCAGAACCACACAAGCCCCCCGGAGAACCAGCCTGGGACCTCGGGGTCAGGGAAGGCCAAGGAGAAGAAGAGTAGGAAGCAACGGTTCAGTCCTCCGGAAAACAGGATCCTGATAACGGAGGTGATAGAACACCATCAACTACTGTTCATCACCTCCACTGTGTCATTGGCTACAAAAAATGGAATATGGCAGTCTATCGGGGACAAGGTGAATGCAGGTGGAATGCTGAAGAGGGCAATGGAGGAGGTCAAGAGGTGCTGGAATGATGTCAAGCACAAAACAAAGCTGAAACTCGTCAACAACCGGAAGGCAGAAATACAGACTGGAGATGGGAGTCCTGACCCACAGAATGAGCTGGACGACATGGAGGAAATGGTGTCCACAGTCATCAGTGGGTAGACATTAGCAGGAATCGGCGGACTGGATACTGCTCAACAGGACCGGACACAACAGCACCAGGATGAGTAAGGACCAGGGACTAGGGGGACGGGGGAGATGAGCACAATGGCACACATGCACAATTGAGCTGAGCACATCTGCGGACAAACCATGCCCCAGACCCCAACTCCCACCAAGCGAACAATGTACCCAAGTGTGCTACATGTAAGCACTGTACAAGCACAGAAGTCAAAAGCACAAGGCATGAAAGGGATAAGGGGCAGCAAAACAGAACAGCAGGGGCCACCTTGCAATGCAGCACACACACATAACATGCAGAGCACATCAACACTGACAAAAAAGAGGCACAAACCCCAACACGTCCACAACAGAACACAGGACACAACTGACACCCACTGGGTGTAGACACTGGCCAATCACAAGTGACATTGCAGGGAAAAGGGAGTAGACAATGCACAAGTTCAAACACACATCCGTGATGTTGTCGAAATGTCCACTATCCCGCAGCAAATAGGCAGCCCCTCCAAAACAGCCACGATGTACACAGTTATGCAGTCTGTATGTGAACATGTACAAGCTGACAACACACATGTGAACACATTGTCAAACTGCATCTCCCCTTCACATTGCAGAGGGACAGTCAACACATCCTGCAGAGCAGCCCGAACCTCTCTTCTCTGATGACGAAGAGGACCACCACAGCTTTGACTCCGAGGCCCTCGAGAGTTCATTGACAGTCTCCGCAGCCCACCTCCAGGAGCAGGGCAGCCCAGCTGCAACGGGGACACCCCACCATCTGCACAGACCACACAGCAGGCAGCACCCACCACCACGGCTGCCTCCCAGGACCGCCACAAAGAACACATGGCCTTCCAATGCCATGTGTTGGGATACCAGGAGCAGTTGACTGAACAGGTGTGGGTGGGCTTCGACCGCATGGCAGACAAACTAGATGCCATACGTGGGTGGCTAAGTCCCACCAGCAACCACTCATAGTCCCTAACAGACATCCACAGTCCGCTCCATGCACTCCAATGAACCATGGCTGACATCGCCAGAGTCCCGACTCTGAGACAAGAACGTCTGTCTAGTCAGAGTGGCTCCAGGGAGCTCGCCCGGGAGTTGGGACTTATGCGGAAGCTCATGGAGAACATGGAGCAGGCCACTGCGGAAAGAGCGGCTGCCACGGTGGCACACCTGCAAGAGGTAGCTGGGATCCTCAATGACTTCAAAACCATCCTCATGGCATTGCTGCCACAAGGCCCTGCACCGACGCATGCTGCTGCTACCACTGCATCCACATCTCCGCCCCCTGAAGTGTCAGTGCCACACAGTGTGGCAGACATTCCACCTCCGGCCCCTGAGGTGTCACTGCCACACATTGGCAGCACCACCCACAGGTGAGGCACATGACACAGCAGAGGACGAAGATGCAGATGAAACCACCTTACTGGTACGGAGAAAACTGTAGCATTCATCTCTGCCACATGGCTGGTTTCAGCTTGATTCGGCCCTCTGCATCATCACCTTCCACTGTCCCCAGATACACTCTGCGACACTCATTTTGGAGCTCGCAATGGACTGCCATTTTCTGTATGATCGCCAATGACACAGCTATCTGACTGCAGACTGAACTCTTCCTTTGGACTTGTCATTCCCTGAAGGACTCTGAAAGTGGGGTTTGCATGGCCCTGTACTGCTCCAGATGCAACACTCCACTGAATGTGCATTAAACATTCCAAATCACACAGATGTGTTGTGTCTATGGTCTTTCAAGTGTGGTAGTATGGATGAATGTATGGTCAGTGAAATCCTCTTACGTCCATGTGGCTCATGTCGTTGGACTTAGGTCACAGGGTGACACATTGCCGAATGTTGTCTGGGTGGCACTGACACAACCACAGCTACACATGCATTTGTTACTTCCTTGTCCAGCCCCATGCGGAACAACGCCCAGAGCCCCGGGGTCATTGTTCAAACCCTTATGCTGGACTGGCATACACCAGGCCAGCCTACTCCACCTACGTTCACAGGGGGGAGGGACAATGCTACATGTCCCAGGTCTTCCCTGTAGGGATCTGCTGGTCAGAGGTCTAGTCGTTAGCATGCCACAGCCACTCCCTAACGGCTGGTGTACACCCACACCACACCCATCCAGCACACGTGTCACAGCACATGGGACCATGCCAATCAAAAGGGCCGGGCACACGTGCTCGACGCCATTTCTAACCTCTCTCGGGGTGCATCCGTGTGGTGTGCATGTAGGCATGGGGGCCCAGGGGCCTGCGACATTACATTCCGCAGGCCCGAAGGTGACATGATGGTGTCCGCATCACGTGACCCAATCATAGAGGGTTCATGACTTGCGGGGCACAGACTTGGTGGCACCGGATACACTGCGGCTGGTACAGGCACACCGCCATGGGACGGTGACTTTTGGTGCACTGAGGTAGGGGCACCTTAAGTGCTGAGCGGGTGTGTAGCCTGCGATTATGCCCCGTCCCGGCGGTCCAGACTGCTCAGGTTTTGTGTGCCCTGCTGGACCGCAGTGTTGGCCTGAGATAGCGGACAGCGGGGCCTACCGCCACGTGGCGTGGCCTTGTGGGTCACAGAGTTAGTGGCACCTCAAGTGCTGAGCAGGTGTGCATCCTGCGATGAGGCTGGGTGCACTGGTATGTCCTTTGCCATGGTGAAATCAAGACCCAGCACCAAAAGTGAGACCTGGTGGCCTGCGGAGTGGGGCTGCATGATGTGGAGGGTGCCATGACCGTGGGCCCCGGGCTTGTGGCTTGCAGCAGCATGTGGTGGGCCCTCATTGCTACACGCTAAGGGCGGAAGGTGAGCAGTGACGCCTGGGTGCGCAAGGGCGGGCATGCACCGCTGGGTGGCGGGAGGGGCTGGGGTGCAGCTGCCTGGGTGCGCAGGGGCGGGCATGCACCGCTGGGTGGAGGGAGATGCTGGGGTGCAGCTGCCTGGGTACACAGGGGCGGGCATGCACCGCTGGGTGGTGGGAGGGGCTGGGTGCAGCTGGCTGGGTGCGCTGGGGCAGACAGGCGATGATTTTGTGTGCACTTGTATGTACTATGCCATTCATGTATCTGGACTCTGTTACAGATGACGGGTCTATTTTAATACTTTTTCATTTGTTGCTTTGAAGGTGAATGTGTGATGCTCATTTTTGTGACGACACATGCATGTCACCAGATGTGACAGACTGATTATTTGGTACATGATTGCAAGTAGTTGATGTGGCATGTCTTTGGCCGGGAGGGGTGTCGGGGAGGGGGGGTCCTGGGGGTGGTGGCGGTGGGTGTTGTGGCCCTCTTGGGTGTCCGACATGCATGTTCAGTGGCTCCATGACATCTGTTGTTCTTCAGGTGTGGCTCTGGGATGGGCTCCCTGTTCTGTTGCAGGCTGCCATCCGACTTTGCACCAGGAAAGAGCAGGTGTTCGTTTTCTGCTGCTAACACGCCTTATCACATGTTTTGTGATCTTATCACCGATCTTGCTGGTGGTTGAGAATGTTGTGGAGTGGTGTTGTCGCGGCTTTGTGCACAGGAATGCCTATTCTACATCTCATTAGCGTTAGTTGCCGGGGTCATCTGTGGCGATGTTTTTTGTGCCTGCTATTGCAGGTAAACTCGTGCTATGGGCTGTTAGCACCAGCTTGTGAATGGGGTGATAAATTTATCGCGAGTTTGGCTGTGCTAAAGTGCCGTTAACTCGGCGATAGCTCCTTGAGAATATGCCCAATGTGTACGCAGGAAGAGGCGTCCTGCTAAGAACCACCTCACAAACATCTGCTTGAAACTACGTTCTCAGATAAAATACAAACTGTATGTGCATTTCAAAGCTCTTCACTGTTCTACGATAGTTATTTGCCGCTTTGATTAATAAAAATCCTGCTACTACCTGGTTCGAAACGTAGTACAAACAATGCTGATTGTCATACAGCAAAACACGTGCGTTTTGTAACATTCTTGTCAAGCTGTATTTATATAATAGGTTTGATTTGAGAGAAAATTGAAAAGAAAGGCTTCTGGAACATACTGCATTTATTTTCAAAACTGACCAAAAAGGTGCAAAGAGAAGTGGCTTTGAATCTGATTACCTCATTCCTGGGTTGCTAGCGCTTAGGTATTAAAGATATCATAGCTCACATTTTAAGTTCAGGTTTATAGCATAAACTACTTTTGCAAAACACAACAGCACAGTTTTAAGCACTTCGGCCCAAAGTTCATAAAGCCATCAAAATTATTGCAAGAATATTAACATTCCACACAAACGTTATTGTACCCTGGAAATGAAGCCTTGTATTAGTGCAAATAGTGCTCTCTGCTCCTTTGCATCACTTTGCATCAAGCAGTTGTTACTTGAAGTAACTTAGGTGAAACAGCCCAAACACCCATAGCTTCTGACGCAAAAACTGACTTGCTAATATAGGCATACTGGTCTTTGGATCAAAAAATAAGTTGTGTTTGAAGCAGGCTTTAAAAAGGAGAAATTCATTTCTTTTTTCAGAACAACCCAAGCAGTGCATGTGTGCTGCAGTGCACAGCACACATCCAATGTATGGGATACTTCAGAGTTTGTCGAGGCATGGGAGATTCTTTTGGAAAGGTGTGCTTCCAGTACAAATCCTAAACTATCCTCAGCTTTGCAGCCTGGTGTGAGGTTGCTCATTGTGCAATTCAGCCATTTTAGTGTGCCAGTGCAGGGGATGACATCAGCAGCCGGACATTTTTAGGTCGATCATTCGAGACCTCTTGCATATACTTTTGTATATACTTATATGTGTATGTACTTTGTGGGCTCTGGGGATCATCCCTAGAACTTGTCTACTGAGGGACTTTTTTTCCTGTTCAACTGCCTCTATTTAACTGTCTTGATAGAAAATGACAGGAGAGGTCAGTAAAATTCCAGAATTGCTTTCTGCTTGTTCAACTGCCTCTATTTAACTGTCTTGATAGAAAAAGACCATTACAGGTCAGTAAAATACCAGAATTGCTTTCTGCTGAGGGAGTTTCTTTTTTACATTTTTCTGGCAACTGCCTCTATTTAACTTTCTTGATAGAAAACGACCAGCAGAGGTCACAAAAAAATACCAGAATATTTTTAGCATTCTCTAGATTTCAGTCCATAGAAATTGTCTTCCACGAGCACCCGTAGACAATAATATTTTTTTCAAATGTGATATGACCACCAAAGGCCCTGATTTTATATCAAAAACAGACTATATCATTTCCCGCTGAAATGCAATATTTCTCTCCATGTGTTCCCATACCTGGTGTGTCACACAGTTTGGTGCTGACTTCCCCTCCATGTTAAAGAACAGTAGATGTTTCAGTTCCCAGGCTATAAGCTGCATAGCTAAATACACATAAGGTCCCAAAGACGAGACCGATTGCATTGCAAATTCTTCTTAATAATTGTGTCTCTGCGCTGCTTTCTACCCCCTGCGCGAAACTGCACACGTTGCACAAAAACAAATACACATGGGTCTTACTTTCTTCTCCAGTTGACAATATAACAGATTTTTAAAGATTTTTTAAAGATTTCAGGTCATTGCTATGTGGAACCCTTTTTATAGACTATAGCGTATACCCAAAGGACTTCTAGGTACTTTAAACTAGAACTGAGTAATGTACTTAAGATACGATATATCTTTTGTGCACTAAGGACCATATTCACAAGGAGCTATCGCCAAATTAATGACACTTTATCGCAGCGAATGTCGTGATAAATTTATCTCCCTATTCACAAGCTGGTGCCAGCAGCCCACGGCACCAGTTTACCCACGATAGCAGCCGCAAAAAACATCGCCACAGAGGATCCCCGCAACTATCGGTAATGAGATGCAGAGTAGGCATTCCCGTGCCAAAAGACGCGACAACACCACACCTCAACATTCTCAACGACCAGCCAGATCGGCGATAACAACACAAAACCGGCGTTTCAGCGCATTAGCACCAGGAAATCTACACCTGCACTGACCTGGTGTTAAGTCGGACGGCAGCCAGCACAACAAAAGGGAGACCAGCCCAGGGCCACATCGGAAGTGCAACTGATGTCATGGAGCCACACATCATGCGCCCCGGCCACAACACCCACCGACACCAGCCCCTGGACCACCCCTCCCTGGCACACCCCCCAACAAAGACATGATACATCAGCTACACAAAAACACGTACAAAATATACTGCATGATGTCGCACAATCACAACAGTTGAAAGGCATGTGTCGTCACAGAAATGAGCATCACACATTCACTTACGTAGCAACAAATAAAACTTTATGAAAATGAACACCAAAATCGGCTCCCCGAAGGACAGTCCACAAGTCACAGCCTGCAAGACAAACAAAAAACATGATGAGAAGGTGTGTCCTGCGCACATCAAAGGACAGAGAGAGAGTGAAGGAGAGAGAGAGAAGAAGAAAGGGAGAGAGAGAGAAAGAAGAAGAGAGGGAGAGAGAGAAGAAGAGAGGGAGAGAGAGGGAAAGAGAGAGAGAGAGAGACGCCCCTGCGCACCCAGACCACACTGCTCACCTGCTGCCACCGGTGTGTCTCCAACCACGTGCCGGTATGTATAGCAGTACACCAGGACACACATCTGAGTCAGAGCCGTCATCTGAAACAGAGTCCAGATACATGACTGGCACAGTACAATCACTTGCACAAGACAACAGCGCCTGCCCGCCCATGCACCCCCAGGCCTCACTGCTCACCTTCCGCCACCGGCGTGGAGACAGGATGTCCCACCATGTGCCGCTGCAAGCCACAAGCCCGGGGCCTGCGGACATGGCACCCTCCACACCATGCAGCCACGCTCCGCAGTCCACCAGGGCTCACGTTTGTTGCTGGGTCTTGAATACTCCATGGCAGAGGACATACCAGTGCACCCGGCAACATCGCAGGCTGCCACCCACTCAGTTTTGATTTGTTCAGCATTACGTACATCAATTGTGTGTCTTTTGCACACCCGATCAGCCCAATGGGTGCCACTAAGTCTGTGACCCGGAAGCGAGGCCACGTGGCGGTAGACCCACGCTGCCCGCTGGCTCTGGCCTACACGGCGGTCCAGCAGGGCACACGAAACCTGAGTTGCCCGGACTGCCGGGACGGGGCGTCATCACAGGGTGCCCACCTGCTCAGCAGCTTAAGGTGCCACTGAATCAGTGCACCCAAAGCCACCGTCCCGTGACGGGGTGCCTGTGCCAGCCGCAATGCACCGGGTGCGACTAACCCTGTGCAACCCCAGTCAGCGCCACGTGTTGGTCGGGCCGTGCCGTACGCAGGCCTGGGTTGCCACCAACCCTGTGCAACCCCAGTCAGCACCACGTGATTGTCGGCCCATGCTGTACGCAGGCCTGGGTTACCACTAACCCTGTGCAACCCCAGTCAGCGCCACGTGGTGGTCGGCTTGTGCCGTGTGCAGGCCTGGGATCCCACTAACCCTGTGCGCAACAAAACTCTTGTGCCCTTCATGATTGGGAACCATGGCATCTGTCATCCAGTCACCACGGGCAGAGGACAATGTGACGTGTTCGGCCACTTATGTTGGCAGAGTCACATGGCCTGTGACACCTGTGCCGGATGGGTGTGGTGTGCGTGCAAACCTTCCCTCAGGGAGTGGCTGTGACATGCTGACAACTAGACTAGTGACCTGCACACCACGATGGGTTCGACTGTGACGGAGAGCAATGAGGGCCCCCCTCTGAGCATAAGCGGAGTGGTCTGGCCTGCCGCACGCCGGACCAGCGCAGGGCTTGCCACAATGACACGTGGGCTCTGGGCGTCGTTCAGTCCATGTCCAGACAAGGAAGTGACCGATGCATGTGTCCCTGTTGTAGTGTCCACGGGACCTGGCACACAAAATGCAATGTAGCACCCTCTGACTGCCATCCCACAGGATGAGCATCATTGACGCAAGGGAAATCAATGTCCCTACATTCATCCACACATGCATACATGACTGATGAAAGACATGACACAGCAGTGCGTCAATGGATGTTTATTGCATATCCAGTGCAGTTATGCAGTTGGAGCGGTTCAGGGCAATGCCCAGAACACTACACAATATGGGCCATTGGAGGGCCAGCCAGAGTCTATCTGTGGATGACAAGTCTTGCTGAAGGGAAGGGTACAGTCCACAGCCTGATCGCCGTTGTCATTGGTCATCAATCCAGAAGTGGCAGTCCATGTCGCTGTCCAAGGTGAGTGCATCGGAGTGTATCGTGGGTCAGTGGAGGGTCATGAGGCCATGTGCGGGACCAAGCAGAAACAGGCCAGGTGGCGGTAATAAATGCTAGTGCCTGGTCCTTCTGACCACAGTCCCATCCACGTCCTTTTCCCTGGGTGTGTGCCCTACCCCACCTGTGGGTGTTGCAGAACCGGCTGCCACACTATGTGCCACTGACACATCAGGGGCCTGAGTGGATCCGACTGCTGCAATGGGAGGCACTGACACATCCAGGGGGCGTGGATGTGGATGGTGTGGGGGCAGCAGCATTCATCAGCACCACGCCTTGTGGCGGCAATGCCATGGTGGAGGTCTGTAGGGCATGGTAGATCCCAGCTACATTTTGATGATGTGCAGCGGTGGCTGTCATCCTTTCCGCCTCCATCAGCACCATGTCCTCAATGAGCCTCTGTATGTGTGCCAGCTCATGGCTGGCATCGCTGGAGCCACTCTGGGCGGACAGCTGTTCTTCTCTCCGCGTCAGGGCTCGTTGGAGACCATGGGGCAGACATAGAAACCCAAGGATGGTGTCCAGTTTGGCAGCCATGATGCCGAAGCCCACCCGCACCTGCTCAGCCGTCTCCATCTGGCACTCCAGCATACGGCGTTGGAAGGTCATGTGTTGTTCCTGGAGGTCTTGGGAGGGTGCTGGGGCTGTGGGTACCTCCTGCTGGTTGGTTTGGGTGGTGGGTGGGTCTCATCGATGTAGCTTGGATGCCCTGAGCCTGGAGGTGAGTGGTGGTTGAGGTCAATGATGTCTTGGATGGTTTGGGCGTCGATGCTGGTGTTGTCCTCCTCGTCATCCATGAAGAGTGGCTGGGACTGCTCCGCAGGAGGTGTTGACGGTGTCCTTGCGATGTGCAGGGGAGATAGTGTATTACAATGTGTCCACATATGTGTAGACACATGGTGCAGGTTGACATTCAGACAGCATGACATTGTACATTGTGACAGTCTGTAGATCTGGGCGATGACCCAGAGTCATTGTGGGTGTGCACTGGGCTCTGCTTGATTGTGCATGTGTGCCATTGTGCCCATCTCCACCGGTCCCCCCAGTACCTGGTGGTCACTCATCCTGTTGTGTTGTGTCCTGTTGAGCAGTGTCCGGTCCCCCGACTCCGGCCACAGTCTCCTCACTGATGACTGTCGACACCAGCTCCTCCATGTCATCCCGCTCCAGCTGTGGCACTGGGCCCCCACCTCCAGTCTGGTTTGCTGCCTTCTGGTTGGCGGAGAGTTTCTCCTTGGTCTTTCGCTTGATGTCATTCCATCGCCTCTTGACCTCGTCCATTGTCCGCTTGTACTCTCTGACGGCATTCACCTTGTCGACGATGTCCGGCCATATTGCACTTTTGGTGCCCAGTGACAAGTTGGAGGTGACGAAGAGTTGTTGATGGTGTTCCATCACCTCCGTGACTATGATCCTGTTCACCTGCGGACTGAACTTTGTCTTCCTCGTCTTCTTGTCCTTGCCCTTCCCTGTCCTCGGGGTCTGAGGCTGGTTGTCCGGGGTGCTTGTGGGGTTGCGCTCATCCTCTGTGCCTGCTCCGGCTGCCTCCATGGTTCTTGGGTGTAGGTCAGTTTGTGTGTAGGTGTTTTTTTCTGCTTTTATGGAGATTTTTCCCACCTGCCAGGTGTGTGTTGCAGGCCTGGTGCTGCTTATCGCTGATTTCCTCATCGCGCTTCGGCCCATTGCAGGTTTTTTGGTGTTGTGGTTTGTGTTTTTATCTCCAGGTGGTTTTATCGCAGACATTGTCCGCGGTTTCGGCAGACTATCGCATGCTACCGCCTTGTTGTGAATCCCACATTGCCACGGGGTTATTATCCCGTGATGGGCTGAGATATTGAAAGTTGCGTTATGCTACTCTTGCGGTAGTTATCACACGTTTTTGTGAATATACCCCACAGTCGTTTCAATTTACTTGTGAAAGTAATTTTCTTTACCCCAATAGATATCAGCCGAAGAAGGAAGGTATCTTGCAAGACTAGGGCCTGAGAGGGTTCTGCTGTCAAACTAATATTTCCTGACTCTGTGCCACTCTGAGGAGAAACATGCCAGATGATCTCAAGGATCTCAAGGAAGTATAAAGGAGCAGTTATGGTTTGGGACATGGAGGAGGGCCCTGGTACTGAGCACCTGGTGTATAATACAAAGAACATTAAAATCCTCCTGTTGGCCTCGGCGAGGTAGCAGAATGGCTGTAAGGCAGGAGTAACACGATCACTGCATGGTAGTCCTGCATGGTGATACTTCTGCATGATAGTCCTGTATGGCGAGGAGCTGCTGAGGTCTGTGGCCTTTAAAGGCAACTAAGTAGGTGTTTTGTTGTTCTTCTTGTCGGTGCGAGGCAGTTCTTTTGGAGGTTGCACAAGAGCCGAAAAGCATGGCCTCTAAACCTTCTTGTGTTGATCAAGCCACGTTTAACTATCGGATAGAAAGTAGATCTCTCATGAGGCCCCCTTGAGTTATTTCCTGGGTCGTAGCTATCAGTCCGAGGCGCAACTAGAGCCAAATTTTGAGGGGGCAACTAAAGATTTTGGGGGGGGGAGGGGGCTGACTTTTCCAGCAATATGCAGAGTGGAGATGCAGGGGCTCTAAGAAGGGGTGAAAAACAACAAAGCCTCGTTAACACGTAAATGGTCTTTTAAAGACCTGTGAAGTACTCGGTGCGGGGGCGTGTCTGCCCGGGAAGATTTCTGGGCTGACACACAACGGGGGGGCTGAAGCTCTTTCAGTCCACTGAGCGTTGCGAGCCTGCTATCAGTAGAGGTGGGCGAGCCACTGAGGCCCGAGTCTGACTCGAGCCAGAGGCCTACTTCTGGCCAAGCTCGAAGTACTATTAGAACCTGGAGCCAAAACGATCACAGCCTCCATGAAAGCTCTCCCGCAAACCCATTCTGCAGCAGAAGCGCTGCCCAGTGCTGCGCTGTGGTCTTTATACAGATGGGAATATGCTGAAGACCAGTTGAGTGCTCTGAAACTGCTTGTTATGCCACTGATTGTTTCAGTTTGTTGTGAAATACGGCGATTGTTCTCCTCAAACACTTTCAAAGCAGAGGGTCTTGATGATCTGAACCAGCCACCCCTACCCCTAGAGATCATGTAAAATGCAAAATCCTGCACTGTGGGGTCTCTGCGTAAGCCCATCTGCAGCTGAGCTCTTCACTGCAAGTGCCTGGATTTTAAGATGTATATCGGTTGCATTGCCCAGACCTTTTGCCTCGCTAAAATGTGTCTTGAAACTCTATAAAAATCAGTCACTTTGTTAAGTTCCCTTAATAATGCACTGATTAGGAACCTCAAAGAATTCAACATAAACATAAAGGCTCAGAGTTACATAACTCTCACACAATGCAGCCCAGTACCCAAAGATGCACACTGCGTTGCGCGAAAGGGAGAGCGGAGGACAGTGCCATATCTACAGAGATGTGGCACTCTCATCCCCTCTCCCTGGTGCAGGAGCACAATCAGGATGCTTTGCTTCCCCCCTCACCCACACACACACACACCTTTGCGTCTTAGTGCAAGGGTGTGTGCGCAAGTCTAGCGTAGGTTTTATACTGGAAGGGTACCCTCCCAGTACATATTATTATGCTTAGACTAATTTTGAAACATTTCCCACATTAGATGTGTGCTGCATGGTACAGCACACATGCAAAGTAGGTAACATTAGGAGAAATAAATGCATTTCTGCTTTTTAATGCCTGCTTCAAAGCACCTCCCATTGAACAGCCCTTTGATGCAGAGTAACTCATTACATCGCAGTATAATTACAATTCCGTTGTTACAACGACCACGTTGTTAGGACGCAATGCATTTACATAGCAAGTCATTACAACGACTTGCTGTAGGGGGCGCTGAGTCATTGCAAATGAATTCCAACACCTTCCCTACTGTTGCGCAAACTGGAGTAGAAATAGTAAATAATACTATTCCTAAGACCAGCTCACCCCCTTCTGCAAGTCGTTGTAATGACTTGCGATGTAAATGCATCGCGTACTAACAACACGGTCGTTGTAACAACGGTGTTGTAAAAACACGCGATGTAATATATTGTGTTGTAATGTGCTATATTCCTTTGCGATACTTTCAGGCAACATTGCAGTGAAAAACAAGTTTTGCGCTGTAAAGTACATTAAAAAAAACATTTCGTGCAGGTTTGCTTCATTTTTGTAAAACAAGCCCAGTGCAAAATGTTGGTAAATTTGCCCCTAAGTTTTGATCATAGCCATCTAGTGGCTGAAATGCACAACGTGAAATCAGGAAACCTTGCAGCACTCCTGGCGTTTGCTTGAACACATTGTGTGGCCCTAGGCAACATTCCTATTTTCACATTATCTCCCTTTTTTTTTTTACTCATCACATGACAGCACCCTGCAATACATCAGTTCAGAGCATGCACAGTGCAAAAACTGCTCTTGTACACGGTCTAAGACTACAATTTGCCTCCATTTATGATAACATCCTAGGCCATGTAAGGGTGAGGGGGCAAAGACAAATAACTTGCCTCTTTGTTAATTAATGGTGTCATCGCAGTGGAAGTAGGGGCACTAATGTTTCTATGTTTGTTTTCAGAATCTACCAAATCAAATGTTTGCCACTCAATACAATGATATATTCTAATATCCTAAAATGAAATGCGTGGCATTATAAAGAAGCACACTACTTTGAATTTTTAAGAGTCTTAATCATATATATTCTAGTTGTGTGTTGCACAATAAAAATTCTAATATTGCTTGTGATTCAGCTACTGCTTAAATGGCTCAGCTTTCCCTATTAATGTAGTGGCTTGCCCATCTCTAGCTATCAGTTGTGCAGTTGGTTCAGTAGCTTTAAGACCCAACGGGCTGGAGGGCCTTCCTGTCCATCACTAGCAGCGTCCCTGCCTGTGAACGCAGGCAGGATCCCCTCTCAGCATAAGGGATCCTCTTTAACGCTTGTTCAAGGGCATGTCAAAAATACCGCAGCAACAGCTGCAGTCCGTTTCATCGCTGGTAACAAAACTAGTTGGAAAAGTACATTGCTCTCAGATGTGAGGGGCCAAGCAAAAACATTCCGCCATGTGTTTATCGCTTTCGCTGAGCATAAGCCAGCTGAATATAATGGTGGTATACCTAGGCGGAGCTTTCAGAGTTGCTGAAAAACTCCTCCAAATTCTACGGAGTTCCGCGAGCGGGAGGAGTATTTCTTGGCCACTTCTACTTTTTACCAGGAGACTTTTCTTTCCAGCATCAGGTTTATCAGTGACTTGTAATGGCATTATTAGCTCTCTATAATAGTCCTTGTTCCTCCATAAATACTAACGTAGCTTCTTCACAATGTGTTCTCTAGGTCTACGAACACAAGGTGCACCCCTGGGGAAATTCTGTTTTACAAGTTTATGGGCTTGCTTTTTGATCGAGCGCATAATTCTGTGAAGTTGACAGGAGTGCCCATTTTTAGAGGGCAACCTCCAGAGGTTCCCTTGGACACATTGCTGCTCCCTTCTTTTTAGGAAGTTCTTTATCCGCCCTCAGTGAGCATCACTCTAAACAAGTGACACAGATCATCCGTGTGCGTCGCGTGACGTTGCTTGACTCGCTTCCTCACCCGCTTTTGTACATCCCCCAGAAAAGTCCTATCAGCTGTACACAGAGTGAGGCAGGGGTACTTCGGCTATCATCTCTAATCCATTTCCTGTAAACTGCATATGACACCGTGCCACAGCAAGGCGGAAGTCCTAGGCACTTTAGGCTCAGAAATAAATACGTTCTCTGTAAGGGGCACTCAGTCTTCAACAGATGTCTACGTTAAACTTGAGCTGACCATGGATGGCACAGTGGCAACGGTGAAACAGCGGGAAGCTGGCAGCACTCGCATTCATTTGTTCCCTCCGTTTACCGAGGAGCTAATGCATGTGTCTTCTATGCATACCACAATTCCTAAGCCTGCCAGGCTTCTTTGAAAGTCCTGTGCAATAAATGCACCCTGTAGAACAGTAAACAGCACTTTACACAAATCACTTACACGAAAACAATAAAATAACATATACAACACTGTACCAACC
Source organism: Triturus cristatus (assembly GCF_964204655.1). Lineage (NCBI taxonomy): Eukaryota > Metazoa > Chordata > Amphibia > Caudata > Salamandridae > Triturus > Triturus cristatus. The sequence continues at coordinate 802,510,190 of NC_140591.1, forward strand.
ACAAACATCCCCATGGGGTAGGTGGCTACAAAACATGTTGTGTCTGGCTGGTAGATGTAAAAAGTGGGCAAGGTTTCATATATGGACGTTATTCTAAATTTTACAGCCGCTGAGAACCAACACAGGATGTCCCACCAGAGTTATTTTATTTTTATCCTTTAGGGAGGTATTTGCAATGTTAATGCCTTCCTCTGTGTGGTGAGGAGGACTTATGACCCCCGTCATCTAGCGATGCATCTATCCAATGCCCAAAGACACAGGTCCAGATGGCGGTGCTGAGAACTCAGGGTTCTGCCATGGAGCACCCCACCAGCCTCTCCTCCTCTGCAAGCAGGGCTCTGACTATGGGCTACTGCCCCCAGGGGTTCCTCAAGCTGGCTTCAATCCATGGGGAGCAGCAGTACACCATCACTGTGCTCCAAGAGGTCCCTGGGTGCAGCTGCCAGACCCATCTCCAGGAGCTGAAAGATCAGCTGGAGACCTTGGCACCAGCTGAGCTGCAGAGGCTTAGTTACATGGATGAAGGTGGGATTTGGGAGGTGGCGCTGCATGGGGTTCTGTATTTTAGCATTTGTAGGTGGTAAGGTCAGTGAGGTATCTTACCTGTGCTGTTCTAGACTGCACACAAAAGAGTGCTGTATCCAGTGAAGCCCAAGTTATTCTGCACACAAAATCACTATGCAGAGCAAGATAACAGGCCAAAGATGACAGTTTTGAACTATTTCACTGGTGTGAGTCAGTGTTTTGACGTGTCTGCAGGTTGTATCTAAAGTTGATTGCTGTATATTTGCTATTGGTGAGTGGCGCACAACAGTAAACTCCAAACCGCTGGCAGAGTTTTTGCCATACTCCGCGCTTCAAGTGGAGCGCGGCGTGGCAAAACCCCGCAAACTCCTCCAGCAGAGCGGTGTTTACTGCCCACCCCTAAATGGTGGCTAGCGAAACACAGTTGAGGCGAACTTGAGGCACACACACAATTGACAAAAGGAAAAGACGAAAAAAGAAAAGAGAAAAGAGGTGATAAAAAGAGACGGGTGAAAGAGGCAGGAGTGAGGACTGATACACAGACAGATAACAGACATGGGATGGAAAAGACAAACAACCAGATGATGCAGACAGGGTAGAAGAAAGAAAGCAATGCAGGAGAGAGTCAAGCTGAGAGAGGGGATAACTGAGAAGTACAGCGCGACAAGAACAAGACAGGACAAGATTTTTGATATAATTTGTGAGGGACAGAGCAGAAGAGAGAACTTGACCTGGCAGACAAGAGGAAGAGGTAAAGGGAGTCGAAATAAAAAGGGGGAAAGCAGGAGTGTTGTTATAACAGGGACAGCAGGTGAGCTCCGCAATTTAGCCAGTGTTTGTGATCCACCTACGATCAACATCGTTTTGACTGCCTTCCTGTATCTGATTGTGCCCAACTAATATTGCACCGAGGCAGAGACATGATCATCAAAAATGTGGTAGCATGCTTTAATCCCTCAAAGATTCCTTTGCTTGTACAACAAGCTGTTACCAGTAAGGCCAAAAAACTCCAACAAGCCAATTACAAGGGACAGTATAAGTACCAGGTTTTGAACAGCCAGTCCTTGAATAGTCAAAATCCTTCCTCCACTGTAGTCTGTATAATGTCAAATATGAAACCCCTTCCATCCTACGTGGCCTAGTCATTCCAGTCTCTCCAACCATGTGCAAATGTGGATAGATCGTCAAGAAGCTCCAACATTGCCCTGGCACCAACCAGTGCATTGCAAAGGAATTTTAAGAAATGTATTACTGACTCTTATCCAAATCGCCAGGATAAACCAAGCTGCTGCAGCCAACATGCAAAAACCATGAAGGCCCAGAAAAATGAGATTAACAAGGTCTATGAGACTAGTAAAGAAGAGGCGAGGGAACCAGAGCCCCTGAAAGAAGAAGGAGAAGTATTGTCCTCACCACATTTCTCAATGCCAACCAGGCAGCAAGGGGATCAAACCAGTACAGATCACAGCGCAATCAGAATCACACCTAATAAGGTGAAAGAAGGCAGTTCCTGCACCAGAATAAAATTAGTAGCATTGCCCCATTCATGTCGCTCTCCAATACTTCCTGCACTATACCCAATAGCATTCGAGATTCTTGGCACCCTGGGTGTGAATGAGGTAGGAACAAGATCAAAGCCATATCCAACTTGCAAGTCTTTGGCACAGACCCTGGATAGCCCAAACAGCTAAGCTTCCAGTGGAAGGAATGAAATAATCATATACCACACGAAGGACCAAGTATTGAAGACTGCCGGAGTAAGAGTGCATGCAAGTCCACCCCCATGACCTCTGAGCCCTATACTACCCAACATTCCACCTGTGGGAGTGGTCTTCTCACAGAGGGAAGCAAATGGAGAAATATCACAAAGCTGCCCTGGCCCCTTGTTAGAGAGTAGCCCAATTAACCTGCAGTTACTGAATGGCTATACACTGTCAGATGCACCTATCCATATATTGATTAAAAGGACAATCAACCAGAAACCAGGTATCTGGCCAGTAAAGATGGGTAGTCCACCAAACCCCAACACATCCTTTAACAAGATGGTGGGTTTCAGTTTCACAGGCACCCCTTTTGAAGGGAACTTAATTGTACAGAACCCTTCCAGCTGCCCAGTCAAGGCCATATAATGTCTAGTTCCTTTTTCTTATTGGAACAGGTACTGCGCTCAATACTTGCAGTACTTGAGAGCATTGTCAACGATAATGACCACAATACTGGAAGCTAGGGCCATGAAAACTACTAAGCATTAAGCCTCAATACAAACAAGCATTAGCTCACATACCTTGTCTGTTCCCCCACCTGGACTTGAGGAATACTAGAATCAGGGGCAAAAACATCCCAGTAAGAGGCTTGGAAAGTAGAGACTGGGTCAAATGACAGGGGCCAATCGAGCGAGGTGTACACTAGCCCGGGCCGCTGCAGTGCAGTAAACCCAAGCTGCAATATTCCATTGGGTGAAGTATTGAGTCCCACTCTATCAGGAAGCTCTGATAGCTGCAGTAGAGACCCAAAAGGCACGTAAGCATCCAGGCAGTAACTGAACTACCATTCAAAGCCTTGAAGAAGAACAGCTCAGTAAGCCAGGTGCTACAGCCCGCCACACATAAAGTTGCAATCAGTAAGCCAGCACAATGCCCAAAAGCGGTGGGTAAGAAAGAGAAGACAAAAGAAGTTTGATAGCAGAAAAGTTCAAGCAAAGAAGGAAGAAACTACAAACGAAAGCCATATCATTGGACGAGGAGGAGAGTTATAGTTTAAACAACCTTTTCGAGAACCTACAGAAGGCTGTGAGGAAACACAGCTGTATCCGATATTTAGAAAGCCAACTGCACATACCTACAAGCCTTGCCCGGTGGTGGACAAAGAAGGTGTAGAATGCATCACAACTAAAAGTGGCTCATAGGAGGAAAAAGAAAGTTAAAAAAAATGAATAGCTCAGAGGCATGCATTAAAAGTGAAGAGAGGTTGCAACATCACTTGTCCTCCATCAGGTGTGAGCCCAAGCAGTACTGCTGAGTAAGGAACAACTGCCTTAATTGTGGTGGATCAAGGAACCACAGGTCCCAACATTGAGGAACCCTGGGATGCCCTCCCCAGGGGCCCGGAATCACTAAACCCCTGTGCAAGAGCATTCTGTCCCTCTCATGTACAGCTGTTAGGAGGTTCCGAATTAACACTCTAAGAATAATATTTCCATCATTAGAGAGGCCATCTATGTACCAACACAAGTACCTTCATCGACCTCCCCAGACCCTCAGTACCTCTCCCCACTAAATTGTGCGCATTTGCTGGAGGTGTTCTGGGCTATCCCTGCACTCTCTATGGGCCCGATTCACAGAATTAACTTAAGACTAAATCCTACACTTACTACTTTGTGGTATTCACAGAATGCACTTACTACTTTTGGTATTCACAGACTGCACTTACTACTTTTGGTATTCACAGAATGGATTTACGACTACTAACTTTACGTCCGCACTCGGGCCGGAAATTCCAGCCGGGAGGCGGAGCTTCCGGGCCGGAGGCGGAGCTTCTGGGCCGGAGGCGGGGCTTCCGGGACAGAGGCGGGGCTTCCGGGCCCGGAGGCGGAGCTTCCGGCCCGGAGGTGGAGATTTTGGCCATGGCTAAATCTCCGCCACTGGCCGGAATCCCCACCTCCGTGCCGGAAGCTCCGCCTCCGGGCTGGAAACTCCGCCTCCAGCCCGGAAGCCCCGCCTCCGGGCTGGAAGCTCCGCCTCCGGGCCAGAAATTCCGGCCTGAGTGCGGACGTAAAGTTAGTAGTCGTAAATCCATTCTGTGAATACCAAAAGTAGTAAGTGCAGTCTGTGAATACCAAAAGTAGTAAGTGCATTCTGTGAATACCACAAAGTAGTAAGTTTAGGATTTAGTCCTAAGTTTATTCTGTGAATCGGGCCCTACGATCTCATCATGGGATATAAAACTAGTAAACCCAGGTAGCTGGAACCCCACAGCATCTGAGGTAATAAGAAAGGGTACGTACAACGACATAGAATTTTACACATCAGTCCCCCTAAAGTTGATCAGTTATAACATAGATTGCCTCCATGTGATGAGTTTGCAGCGAAGAGCAAAGTCAGATAGCACACTACACAATCAAAAGGAACTGAGTATCACCCCAAGCGGGCAACAAAAGCCTCAAGAGCCACAAGGCCCTCCTAAAAGGCCGGAAGGCAGCAACAAACTCCCACCAGGACAGCTAAATGATGAAAAAAACTTAACAGAGACCAAGTGGAGAACTACTGCCAACAAACAGGACACAAGGTCTCTATCTGAATAGATTAAACAAACTGGCAATGGTTGCCAGCATTTCTAATAGCTCTGAAAAATCTGCCCGAGAGCTGGCTCAGTTTTGACCACACGTTTTTAATGGAAATATAGCCCTATCTCCGTTCGCGCCCTCAATACCACGGACAACGATAATGCCCAAGGTGGGGCAAATGGGATTTCTATCCTGTCATAGACTGTAGCTAGACTGCAATCAGACCTTAAGGACACTGCCTGTATAGAGTTTTTAATCACCAAGGAGATATGTTGCTTTCAGGAGACATGGGTGGCAAATACTAGTAGTGCATCACAGGCGCCCTTGGATTTCATGGGGTTTGCTATCAAGGGCAGTAAGCTAAGCAGAGGGAGCGCAACAGGGGCCTTAACTACCGTGATCTCATTGAAACTTGACCGTACAGCAACTAAAACCTCCTCATTCCTATCTCCACTATGTACTTTGCATGTCAGACTGGCCAAAGTGCAGAGGAGAATTAGCACTCTGCTGGACATTCTAAATGTGTTCTTGAACCAAAGTAAATGCAACAAACTCAAGGGTCAACTTACATCCTTAAAAACAATTGATTGTGGCATAAGTAACAACCCTCCCAGAAACCGCAAGCACTACATTCTAGTCTCTGGTGCCTTTAGCATCTATCCACCAGAAAACCTATTGGAGACCACAAAAGGTAATGAGGATATCAGTTTGGGTATTCCGTCACTCAAACTGGGAATTTTCTTCCCCTTAGCATGCATAACAAAGGGAAATTATTCAGTGATTTCCTTACTGAATCACAGTTCACCTTTCTAAATGGTCGCACTATAGCAGAAGAACTAGCCTGATCGACTTTACACCCTTCCCAAATGAATGTTGGGATCTGGGTTTAGATCTGGAAGCAATTCACAGACCTGAGAGCGACCGTAAACCTTTATGCTTCAAGTGTGCAGTCCTGACTAAGCAGAAAAGGCCAAACACTTTGCCACTGTAGCGGGGGGTAAGAACGGGACAGAAACCAAGTCGTTGTAATGAGAGTTTTATTGCTCTTAATACATGCCTCTTTCTTGAAGCCAGTTCGATAGGGAAGAGGGGGGATGTTCTTTCTTATGGGTTGAGGTCTGTCCTCTCCTGGGCGCTGTCTGGTCTTCTTCCAGCTGTCGAGAACGTCAGCTTCCAGGGTACTCCTTGGTGTTGGGAAAAAGGAAACAGAGGAAAGGAGAACGGGTATCAGGATATGGTTGAGAACGAAGTCGTGGGGTGGGGAGTGAAGGGACACCGCACACCGTGACGCACGTCTATATGAAAGTGATGGTGCTCAGGATAGGGTGAAGGTGGGCAGTACAGAGAGGGACCCGGTTAGGATACAGCATGCCTATCCCTCCTCCCCATCCAGCCCATGAACCGCTCCTGTACCTTAGAAAGCCACGCTCCACCTGGAGCGTGGCTGGGCGACTCACGGTGCCGTTGGCCTCCTGGCACTCCCGGGGCTCCTGATGATGCGGTCACACTGTCTGGTCTCTCCTCGGCCTCTTCCTTTCCTCCGTAGTACACAACGCTCATCTCACCGATGCCTTCCCCCTCTCCGGTGTTAGCACACACCGACTTCCTGGTATCGCCTCTCCTTATCACGCTGAACGCAGGGATGTCATCCGGGGACAGAGTTTCTTTGTGAGAGAATCCCCAGTTAAAGGAGCCCTCTCCGTCGTTTTCTGATGTGTCCAGCAATGGAGGGACAGTGAACTCCACTCGTCCTGTTGGGGAGAGACAAGAGGGGCATGTTGCAGTCCACCAGTCCACATCATTGGGATTCCCTTCTGCCGTCGACCCCACCTTGTCACACAGCCCCCCCTAGGAATCTCCCGATCAGGGAGAGCCGACACCCTGGACAGGTAGTCCACGCTTCCATTGTCCTTCCCCTTTCGGTGTCGCACTTCAAATGAAAAGGGTTGTAGTGCCAAAAACCAGCGCAGAACTCTGGGAGATTTGAGACTTATTCCTACACATCCACTGTAAGGGTGCATGGTCAGTGTACAGAGTGGATGGTCGTCCCTCTAGATAGTATCTAAGCTTGTCTATCGCCCATTTCACCGCTAAGCACTCTTTTTCGATTGTGGGGTAGTTTGCCTCTCTTGGGAACAGTTTCTGACTTATATACAGAATGGGATGTTCTACCCCCTCGCCTGACATCTGAGATAGCACAGCCCCCAGCCCGTAATTGTAGGCATCGGTGTGGAGTATGAATGGTTTGTTAAAGTCAGGGGATGCCAATACCGAACTCGTGGTGATGGTCCTCTTAAGAGTTTAGGATACCTCCATCATCTCTTTGGTTGGTTGAAGCAACTGCTGAGGCCTGACGTCTTTGCGGAGAAGTTCGGTTAGGGGGGCTGCCACTTCGGAGAACTGGGGTACAAACGGTTGATAGTATCCCAGTAAACCTAGAAAGGCACGGAGGTCCCTTTTGGTGGTGGGAAAGGAGGTTTCTGCTATAGCCCGTACTTTTTCAGCTTGTGGAGCTATCAAGCCATGACCCAAAACGTACCCCAGGTTTTTCACCTTCTGATATGCTGCCCTGAACTTTCTGGAGTTAATGTGGAGGTCTGCTTGCTGTAGATCTTGGAGGACTATCCGGAGGTGTGTTAGATGTTCCTCCTAGGTCCTGCTAAAGATCACTATGTTGTCCAGGTATGCTGAACAGAAGGGATGGTAGTTTTGGAGCACCGTGTTCATTAGTCGTTGGAATGTAGCAGGAGCCCCGTGTAGCCCGAAGGGTAGGACATTGAACTCGTAGAGGCCTTCAGCCGTAGCGAACGCGGTCTTCCTGCAGTCTTCCTCTCTCAGGGGCACCTGCCAGTATCCTTTAGTCAAGTCCAGTGTTGTAATATACCTGGCATCCCCCAGCTTCTGAATAAGCTCATCGATCCGCGGGATAGGATATGTGTCGAAGGCAGAGATGGCGTTTAAGGCCCTGAAGTCCATACAAGACCACGTTGAGCCGTCCGGCTTTGGTACCATCACAATCGGTGAAGACCAGTCGCTCACTGATGGGCGTATTACCCCTAACCGTAACATGTCCTGTATCTCTTTCTTGACCGCCGCCCTTTTTGCCGCCGGTATCCGATACGGCTGCTGTTTTATTACCTTCCCTGGTGGAGTCGATATACGGTGTTCGGCGAGACTCTTCCTGCCAGGGATGTCTGAGAACAGGGGAGAAAACAGAAGCAGGGTTTTGTGGAGTTCGGTTTTTGCTTCTTCCGGGAGATCCTCGTTGACCACGAGTTGGTCAAGAGTGGTTCCTTCCACCGCATTGGTAGGCAGAGTCAAATGTGCTGTTTTTGGTAAGGGCCCCAGCCACTTCTTTAACAAGTTTATATGATAGGTTTGTGTCCGCCTCTGTGTCATCTGGACTTGGTAGGATGTCTTTCCGATAACCCCCACAAACCTTGTAGGGGCACAGCCATTCCGACTGGAACTTTTTTGTAGCAGAAGGGAGCAATACAAGGACCCAATCTCCGACGGACAACCTTCTCCACCTCTTCTCTCGATCATAACAGGCTTTTTGTTTTTCTTTGTTCCTTTCAAATTTGGAGTAGGCCAGGTCTCTCAGTTTCCATAGCTTGGAATTCAGCTGCTGTGTGCATTCCACAACTCCTTTGTTCTCTTCTTCTTCTTCTTCCCGTTCCCATGCTTCTTTCATCATTTCAAATAACGACCTGGGCTGTCGGCCGTAAAGTAGCTCAAAAGATGAACAGCCCAAACTACTTTGGACTTGGGCTCTGATTACATAGAGTGCCAAGGGTAGGAGACGGTTACACTCTTTTCCCTCGATGGCTAGAATCTTCTTCAGAGTGGTCTTCAGCGTTTTTTTGTACTTCTCCACGAGGCCATCCGTTTGGGGGTGGTAGACGGAGGTTCTTATGTGGCGCAGATCCAGGGTGCGACAGATCTCCTTCATCAGACGTGACACGAAAGGTGTTCCTTGGTCCGTGAGGATTTCCCTCGGGAATCCCACCCTTGAAAAAAAAGCTCCTGCAGCTTGTCTGCGATGTTTCGAGAGGTTGGGGCTCTGAGGGGTAAGGCCTCCGGAAACCTCGTGGCGTAGTCCACCTTGAAAAAAAAGCTCCTGCAGCTTGTCTGCGATGTTTCGAGAGGTTGGGGCTCTGAGGGGTAAGGCCTCCGGAAACCTCGTGGCGTAGTCCACGATTACGAGGGTGTATTGGTTCCCTTTTTGCGTCTGGGGTAGGGGCCCGATCAGATCCATCCCGATCCTCTCAAACGGGTTCCCTACCAACGGTATCGGCTGTAGGGGAACCACTGGTGCTCGTTGGGTGTTCTTCTTCTGGCACTCTTCACAGGTTTGACAATAGGTCTTGATGTCTTTATAGACGCCGGGCCAAAAGAAATGCCGCAATACGTTTTAAGTCGTCTTCTCTGCACCCGTGTGTCCCGCAGTGAGGTGAGTGTGGGAGAAGAAGAGTATATGTTCCCTGAATGCCATAGGGACTAGCAGCTGTTCTGGATCTTCTGTGTTGCCTTTGCGGTACAACAGACCGTCCTTAATCAGGAAGTGGAGATAGGGGGATGACAGGTTGTCTTGATTAACGTGCGCAGCTTCCCATGCGTTGAACAGCGTGGCGTCATTGCCTTGAGCAAACCGAAAACTTCTGTCCATTAACCAGGGCTCTGGGGTCAGAAGGGCAGGTAGTGAGTGGTTGGCAGCCCCCTTTTCGGTTGATAAACCCCCCTGTATGCTACGGTGAAATAACCACATGAAGTCGGGGTTGTCTGTTCCCAAAAGCAGCTCTTCGGGTAGTCCCTCTACCACCCCCACCTGGACAGTACAAGGAGTCCCGTTTGGGGGGGGTGAGTGTTATAGAGGCCAGAGGGTAGGGTCTTACATCCCCGTGGACGCACCTAATGTGCACCATGGTGTCAGGGACGTACTGGAAGGGTGTTATGAGGTGTTTCTGTACCACTGACTGCCTGCATCCTGAATCTAACAGCGCTTTCACCCTCCTTCCATTCACCTGTACACTCACATGAAAAGGCAGTCCCCATCTCTGCTGTGTATAAGATGGACTTCGGTAGATAACCCACTTCCATTTGTTCTTCGGTGGGTTTACGTTTGGGGCACAGTCGGGCTATGTGGCCCAAGTCGCCACACTCGAAACACTGCGGTCCGCGGAAGGATGCCATGTCTGTTCTGCTGGGTTTGGACCGTGGTAGCTCTACCCAGCATGTGGTTTTTATGTCTATCTTCAAGGGGTTGGGCCTAGTGGGTTTCTCGCTGTCCCATACCGGATTGCGGGGTTGGGCTCGTGAAAACATCATAGCCATTTCGATGGCCAGCTCTGGGGTGAGGTGGGGGTGTTGTTTCAACCACCTTTGTGTACCGTAGGGCAACGCCTCAAGGAATTGCTCCAAGTACACCCAGTTCATGATGTCTTCCTTGGTGCTTGTGGCAGGTCTCAGCCATTTGTCAGCTGCCATCTTGAGCCGGAAGACCAGAATATTGGGGTTCTCCCTCGGTCGGCCTCTCTCCTTCCTAAATCGTACCCGGTATGCTTCGGCATCCAGGCCGAGGTGATCCAGTATCACGTCTTTTATTGCAGGGTAGGGGGTGTCCCCATTTGCGTTACCCACTTGATAAGCTGACTGGGCTTCCCCAGTCAACAGGGGAGCCAGAAAGAAGGGCCATTTGACCTCAGGCCGGCCGCAGGCTCTGGCAGCGCATTCGAAGTTTAACAGAAATGCATCTGGGTCCTCCCCGGCCACGTATTTCTGTAGGGAGATACCCGAGGGTCCATGCGACGTACCCCTGAGGGTTACAGTGGGCTCCTTTATAGCTTTCTGCAGTCCCTCCATTTGAGCAGCTATGGAGTCTTTAAACACGTCCCGGTCGGCCTGGGACGATGACATTTGTCTTTCCACGGCCCATTCTAGTCTTTCTTGGCCCTTTACCAGATGCTGGATGAGGGCGTCCATCATAGGAATACTGACGGACTGGGATGTCATTCTCACTTCTGACACCACTTGTAGCGGGGGGGTAAAAATGGGACAGAAACCAAGTCGTGGTAGTGAGGGTTTTATTGCTCTTAGTACACACCTCTTACTTGAAGCCTGCCCGATAGGGGAGAGGGGGGATGTTCTTTCTTATGGGTTGAGGTCTGTCCTCTCCTGGGCGCTGTCTGGTCTTCTTCCCGTCGCCAAGATCGTCGGCTTTCAGGGGACTCCATGGTGTTGGGAAAAAGGAAACAGAGGAAAGGAGAACGGGTATCAGGATATGGTTGATAACGCAGTTGTGGGGTGGGTAGTGAAAGGACACCGCACACCGTGACACACGTCTATTTGAAAGTGATTGTGCTCAGGGTAGGGTGAAGGTGGGCAGTACAGAGAGGGACCCGGCTAGGATACAGCACGCTTATCCCTCCTCCCCATCCAGCCCGTGAACCGCTCCCATACCTTAGAAAGCCACGCTCCTCCTCTGCGACTCACGGTGCCGTTGGCCTCCTGGCACTCCCGGGGCTCCTGATTATGTGGCGACACTGTCCGGTCTCTCCTCTGCTTCTTCCTTTCCTCCTTAGTACACAACGCTCAGCTCACCGTCTCCTTCCTCCTCTCCGGTGTTAGCACACACCCACTTCCTGGTATCGCCTCTCCTTATCGCACTGAATGCGGTGACGTCATCCGGGGCAGAGTTTCGGTCTGAGAGAATCCCCAGTTAAAGGAGCCCTCTCCGTCGTCTTCTGATGTGTCCAGCAGTGGAAGGGACAGTGAACTCCACTCGTTCTGTTGGGGAGAGACAAGAGGGGGAGAGGGGGATGTTGCAGTCCACCCATCCACATCATTTGGGTTCCCTTCTGCCGTTGACCCCACCTTGTCACAGCCACCAATATCGTTCCAAGCAACAACAAATCGGTAAAGTGGAGTAGAGAGAACTAGTTGAATGATAAGACTTCACTAAAGGTGTGCCTGGAGGATTATCTGACGAGCAGCATGGATAGTGATGAGCATGAGCAATATTAATAAATTATAATAAACTCTAGAGGGGACTCATGTGCCACTGGTCTGCGCCATGGACATCAAGGAGTAAAAGGAGAAAACCTGATAAAGGAAGGTACAAGAAAGAGTGCAGAGCTGCAAAGCCGATGCTGAAATTGGCACATCATGACTGCCATGTCTCCAAAGGAAAAGAGCGAACCTTTAGGGCCATAAGGAAAGACTACAAAGCCCTATTTAGGGGTAAGAAATCGAATTAGGAGCAAAATGTGTGGCAAGACTTAATCAAGGCACCAGAAGGGAAGAACAGCAAATCCTTTTGGAGGACAAATTGCCAGAATATTCAGAGAAGGTCAAAGCTCACCATAATCCATTACAGACCTGGGTAGATCATTATAAGACTATATATTTCAGTGGTGACTGTACATCAGCCCTGGTATAATGCAACGTTCCATCACCAACAGGGCAGATAATCAAATCATCTTGCACCAAATGTAGAAGAGCAATCCTGGACCAGAAGGCCAGTTGAGCGCACAGCCCAGATCGTGCACCAGTTGATATGTTTTGTTTCAATTACAAGGCTTGGTCCATAGCCCTGACTAAGATATTCAACGTAGTCGTGGGAACAAACATTGAGTGTTGTTTTTCAAGTATATGAGCAAAAAGCAGTGGTAGTAGCAACATATGGTGTAGAATTATGGGGATATAGTAACAGAAAAAAGCTCCAAAATATGGAAACTTATTTTTGAGATCTCTATTATACCTGAGCCCTGGCAAACCTCATCTTCCTTTATACCTGAAATTGAGCATTGTCCCTATTACTGAGGTCACAGTCCTAGCCCCTGGTAGATGGTTGGCCGAGGACTTTGCAGCGGGGTGGCCAAATTTCATTTTGCCGGTGCCTATACACAGTTGTCATGAGACTGTCCAGGCAGGTGAAAGCAAGTTGATTCAAATATATGTTTGTTAGTTTCTCAGGACTCCTCCCAATACAGCTTCTCTCAGAGACCTTCAAACTTACACTATCTGTAGCAAGATGAGATACAGAGACCAGCCTGTACTCTGCAGATGTCTTTGTGAGTGTGCTACTCATTAAAACATTCCATTATTATCACTAAGTAAAGCAAACATTTCTTCTCATGGGAAAGAAAGCAAAAGAACATTGCATTTGATTATTAGGACTCTAGCCTCACCTAGAAATAAAATGTACACATGTCACAAAGGAAGATGGCAACATGAGTTAGCCATTTTAAAATGCAGGCCTAGATGAGCTATGGCAAATCTAGATTTAGATGCATATTTTTTCTCTTCAAATTACATTTATTGTTGTATTAAGGCATAACCTTTATAATATAAAAAAAGAGTCACCATTGATAAGTAAGGAGAAGGCAGGAATTGGGAGGGGGAGGGTAGGTGCCTGGTCCTTTGAGACCAGGTGGAGTCATATTGATCTGAACAAGGTGAGGGCCCAACCTCTTAAATAGAATGGGGTTATCATTATGGCAATGTCTGTTGGGTAGGTTTCTTGGAACAGAAATGTCTGTTTTTATGTTTTTTATGGCAAAGAAGAAGCTGAGCGCATACTATTGTACCAGTGAGGTTTGCAGAAGAGATTGCTTAAAATATCACTACCCACGTTGCTAGTTGTTTTCTGAATCTCTAGTACCTTCCTATATACCATCAAGTAGATAATATCGAGGTGGTCGCACTAGCTCCCAAATTCTATGTTATTCCGAATTTACAGGCGTTAAGAAAAATTAAGTGCACCATCAGGTATCAATTCAGATATTCCGAGAGGAAAGGGGACTATTTAACAGATTTGGTAAGAGGTATTTTTGGGCCCGAAGGTAAGTAACGGTCACAGTAGATAAGCAAGGGATAAAGAGCAGAAAAATGAGGACACACAATAATTGTTCTATACAGACTGGCTAATATGAAGATAACAAGAACTCAAAGGGGAGCAGGTATCTTCTCAACTTAGGGAGAGAGAGAGAGATAGAGAGAGAGAATAGTGTAGAGTTTCTTCTTTAAGGCTTTTACCAAGCCCGAACATATTTAAAGAGACTATGCCTTCATTTTTTTAAACTTGGGATTGCTGTCAATTTCTAAGTTTTTGGCACATCATACCAGAGTTTTGTACACAACAATAAAAGATCGTGTTCACTGTACTGCAATACTGAAACTCTCCAGTTTGGATCCTTTTAGATGTCAATGTTCTCTTTTACAATACTATGGGCCATATGTAGGTAAATTATATTTACTGATTCTTAAATACCGAATTTTACCGATTCGGTATTTATGAATCGGTAAATGTAATGTAGGTAAACAATCGGTAATTATTACCGATTCGGTAAATATCGGTATTTAAGAATCGGTATTTACCGAATCGGTAATAATGCATCCCTTTCCATTCATTCCTATGGGCCTGGAGGCCCATAGGAATGAATGGGAAGCCAGTTGCCATTACCGATTCTGTAAATACCGAATCGGTAATAGGGGAGGCATTATCATGGGTGGCAGGGTGTCACATTGACACCCTGTTGCAACCCTGATTCGTGCATGTGTGCACATGTGGCGCACATACATGCCCTAAGGGCATGTATGTCTGCCACATTGCACTTTTCAAATAGCACAAAAATGCTTTTTTAAAGGTATTCGTCATTTACCATCAACTTGTAGTTGGTGGTAAATAACGAATCCACACACCGATGATGCACTCCCCCTACATAGCATTTCTGGATTCGGTATTTACCGAATCGGTATTTTACCGATTTCTTAATTTCCGATTCGGTAAATACCGAATCCAGAAATCAGCCCCCTACATCTCAAATAGCTAAATATCGGTCGGTAACGGGATATTTACCGATTTTCGGCCGTTACCGACCAGTATTTAGCTGCCTACATGAGGCCCTATATGTATAATCTCTAGGAGTTACAGACCCCACTCCATCGTCCAGAAAGAGAAAAAAAGCCATGCAATGCCAGTGCACTCCACTCCATTCCAATCCATGCCATACAATTCCACTCTACAGCACACAATGCCACTCATCTCTCTGCCCCACTATGCTACTTCACTCCATGTGGCACAATGCCACTCCACTCCAAACAATGCCACTCCACATCAGACAATGCCAATCCACTCCAATCAAAGCCACACAATGCCACTGCACTCCACATCATGTCGCACAATGCAACTTCACTCCACTCCACAACATATAATGCCACTCAGCTCCACTGCACACAGTTCCACTCAACTCAGAAATGCCACTTTCCTCGATGCCACACATTTCCACTGCATGCCACACAAAGCCACTACACTTAATGCCACTCCACTCCACACAATGCCACTCACCTTCACTCAATGCCACTCCACTCCACACCACACAATGCCAATCTACTCCACACCACACAGTGCCACTCCACTCCAATACATGACACATAATGCCACTCTACTCCAAATATGCCACTCTAATCCATGCTCCCAATGCTACTCCACTGCACTCCACACAGCGCCACTCCATTTGACTCAAAGCCCCACAATGTCACTCTATTCCATTGTATTCCAGTCCACCCCACACAATGCCTCTCCACACCACTCAATGCCAGTTCCCTCCACTTAATGCCACTCCTCTATCTACTCAGTGCTACTCTTCTCAATTCCACTAATCTCCAATCCACACAGTGGCATTCCATGCAACTCACTGCTACTCCACTCTATGCCACTCAATGCCACTCCACTCAAAGCTACTCCATTCCACTCCACACAGCGCCACTCCAAGCCACACAATACCATGTCAATCCTCACCACAGAATGGCACTCCACTTCACTCAGCACCACAAAATGCCACTCCACTCAACACAATGCCACTCCACTAAATGCAACTTCACTCTATGACACACATTGTCACTTTAAGCCACACAATGTCACTCCACTCCACAAAATACTACTCCACTCTACTCAATGCCACTCTACACCTCTCAATGCCACTCCACTCTACACAGTGCCACTACTCTCGAGTCCACTTCACACTACACAGTGCCACTCTATTCAATGCTACACAATGCCTCTCCACGCCACACAATGCCACTCCACTCCACAAAATGCCACTCAACTCCATGCCACACAATGTCACCCCCACACTATACTTCACAGCAAAAATGCCATTCCACTCAACCCAATGCCACTTTACTCCAAGCCACTCCACTCCACTCCAGTCAATGCCACCCCACTCCATGCCACACATTGCCACTCTACTCCACTGCATACCACACAATGACACTCCACTCCACACCACACAATGCCACTCTACTCCACTCCACTGCATGCCACACAATGCTATTCCACGCCACACAATGCAACTCCATTCCATGCCACACACTGCCACTTCACTCCACACAATGCCTCTCCAATCCACCAATGCCACTTCCTTCCACACAATACCACCTCACTTCATGTCACACAATGCCACTCCATCCCACCCCACCCTGCACCAAACAATGCCACTTCACTCTACTCCGTGCCACACAATGCCACTCCATTTCACTACACACAACGCCACTCCACTTCACACAATGTCACTCCACTCAATGCCACTCCACTCTACTCCATGTCACTCCACTCAGTGTCACTCCACTTAATGCCACTCCACTCCACATCACAAAATGCCACTCCATGCCACACCACAATACACAATACCACTCCACACCACTTTACTCTACATCATGCACCACCACTCTGCTCAATTCAATGCCACTTCACTCCACTCCACTCAGTGTTCCTCCACTCCATTAAATTCTAACTGTAGTTGAATAATGTTTACTACCCCTGATGAGGCATTGAAGTGCTTTGCGGCATGCCACTCCACTCCACATCTCTCAATGACACTCTACACAATACCACTTCACTTCACTCCACATAATTTCACTCCACTCGGCTTCTCCCCACAGAATGCCACTGCACTCCACGGCACACAATATCACTCAAGTCCACTCCACTCAAGTCCACTTCACTCAATACCACACCACTCCACATCACAAAATGTCACTTCAATCCACTGCACTGCTCTCCAAAAAAGCCAGTAGGTCTCACGTATCTGAGACCTTGTTTCATTCAGGGGCAAAATCATTGGAAATGGAGGAAAAGCTAGGGGTAGGCAGTAAACGCCTCTCTGCTGGCAGAGTTTACAGAGTTTTATCCACTCCATGCTCTGCTTGGAGTATGGAGTTCAGAAAAAACTCGACCAACTGCCACATGGCAGAGTTTACCGCCCACCCCAAACTACAACCAATGGGGAGGTGTTGAAGTTTCATATTGATAACAGCTCTGATTTCAAATGCACGATGGAGTCCCCAGAATCCTGTTGGCTGGCCGGAGTTTGGGCCTTCTATTAATGTGTCCCCAAACACCACGAGGTCCGGATGCTGCATGAGGCCCTGGGGTGGCTGAGTGGTGTCACATTTACGCCAGCATACAGTGGATAAATGGCAGCCTGGAACGGTGGGAAATAAGTGCACTTGTGGCTTAGATATGGGAAAGCAAACCGATTTATATAGAGAACCCTGCCAAAGGTCTGGCTTGACTCTAAGAGCCAAGGTACCATCAGGACCATCAGAATTGCCAGCACTCAATTGTGCTACTAACAACATGTAACAATACGTCCTACTTGAGAAATAGTACTTAGTTAATAATAATTTTGTACCCTTACTCAACGCCCAATAGGACTTTTCTAATAATAATTTTTTACCCCTACTGAACGCTCTTAGCGAACCAGGACACATGTTCTCCCTATATGGTGCCTAAAAATGGAGCAACATTACAGTCTATTAAATCAAACAAAATGGAGAGCTTGGTGCAATGCCCATCCTAAATTGATGTATTGCAACTGACAAAACTTGGTCCTGCCGCCATTCCACGGGCCCTGGTGTCACCTGTTACAACAGAAGCGGTGCAAATGGCAGGTAAGAGCCTGGAATAAGCGTGCTGACCTGGCCCCTGCACGGAGGAGCAGTGTCATAAGGGAAAGTGCTGGCTCGGAGGCCCTAGTCCATTTAAAGGTACAGGCAAGCGGCTGAGCTCACCCTCTCCACGCTGAAATTTGAAAATGCACAGAGCTGACCCATTCAAAAGGGATCTTTTGCACATTTCGGGTGCACAGTTTTGTGTTGCCCGTTAAGCGTTTGAGTAGAGTCCAGGGCGGGTTACTTCACTGTGATGCAGTTCATGTCTCTGCTGCCTTGGAGCTGTTTGCTGTCCCTGCTTCTGCATTTCTGAAACGTTCCTGCATGCAGTGTGCTTTTCCTTCCGTGGCTGGGATGCCTGGGCGCAGACACTGCAGTGGTGCATTCCTGCTGTTTCCCCTGCTTGTGATGTCTCTGAGTTGTGGACGGTCTGTGATATCCATGGGTAGCTGCTTGTTTTCTGCTGGTGTCTGATGCCCATTTGTGATTCCCGTGTGTTGTCCCTGCATGTTATGTGAACTAATGCCTCTAGTTCTGTGCTACACTCTCAGGACTGTCTGCATATTGTTGCTTCTGCTTTTGCTTTCAGTGTATGGTGGCAGCCTCTTGGATGCTTTTATGCTACTGCCTACGATATCTTAGTAGTTTTTTCCCTACTAGTGATGGTTGTGTGCTCGTACCTTTGGCGCTTGTGTCCCACTGCCCATTTCCTGCAATTCCTAAGGTTTGATGCCCCTAGCTGTATGCATCTCCTGTCTGTATCTATTCCAATTCCCGGAATTTTTCCTGACAGAAGCCCATATCTTGACAGCCAATTATCCTGTACTGACAAGAGAGAAACATAGTGCGATGTGGAGTGAAAAAGGCACATAGTTCTACTTTTCTGCCACACCTGTCATGGATACCCCCCACACACCTACACTTGATTGCCCTTCCTCCATTTCTGTGCACCCTTCTACTGTCATACTATGCTTTGCACAGTGGTATGTATCCCTTCCCAGCAGCAGACATCTAAATGAATCTGGTGGGTCAGTTAGATGCTGCCGCTAAATTTCCTTGTCTCTTTCCAAATGGAAACACAAACACTCCACTGTTCTTTGTGCTCTGATTTTCATGCATAACAATCCTCATCATTGGTCATGTTCTACCATACATCTAGAAAACGTCTGCTCAACAAACCATGTAAATCTGCCAATTTACATCACTGTGTGACATGCAAGAGAAAATTGTTTTGCTACTTTGTGATTTGAGGACCACAATTTGAAACAGTTCTGTTTGGCAGACCGGAATTCCACCCCTCATGCAACTCCATGACTTCTTGCTAAGTTTTTAGGTAACTCTGCAGAATTCCGCTGAGTAAACCCTTGTGAGTTCTGCCCACCCCTACTTACATAGATACCAGCAGGATTGTCACATAAATTGTGTCACTTTGAATCAGAGAAAGAAAAATAAACATCAAGCTTCATCGGAAGAGAGAGCTTGACATTTGACCCCTGTCTTTGAATGCACAGCAAATGTGACAAGATAAATAGAAGATTTAAAGGTCTGTTTACAGAGAGTGAGTTTGTGGAAGAATACAGTAAACACATTTTGGGCAGCAGGAGAGACAAACTCAAGTTGGACAGCCTAAAGCAAATAAAGCCAGCAAATAGAAAACCAGAAAATAAGAGTTACAATCCACAAAGCCAATGGTAAGTAATGGGCTGCCTACATTCTTAGGTCATCTTTCTAAATGTCCCCAGGATGTCTTTAGCAAACCAGACAGCTGTGCTGTCTCGTTGGCTTCGACCTAAAAAGCAATCACAGACATGGTGGTCTGCTCACCTCAGCAGGTAACCATCCCTGTGATGTCTGTGATTCCTAATGGGTGGCAAACTGTGACCTACCTCATTAATATTCATGAGGTAGGTCAATTTGTGACCCATGAGGAATCCCTAAATTAAACTAATCGGGTTTCACACATTAGGAATACCGATTTCCTAATTGTAATTCGGAGAGAACTGCAATTAGGAAATTGCTATTCCAAATATTTGTACATCTAGCCCTAAGTGAGAAAATTGCCATTTCGAAAACAAGCGCAGTACCAGAGAGGAAGGCCTCAGAATAAATTATCTGGGTTCCCGTTGTCACTGCAGATGTGCCAACAACATGTAACTCCTTTCAGATTTTTAATTGGCACAATTTCACGGCGTCAAAGACGAAATATGGACATAATGATCTTTAGCATAAGAAAGTGTGACAGAGGTCCTCATTATTGTATTGTCAGCCACATAAAAGACAGGTGGGGAGGGGAACAGTTATTCATGGCTAGGCAAATTCTCCTTTAAGCAAGTAAACAAAGTAGCCAGATGAAATTAGCAGGGCAAATGAAGAGATCCATCAAAGGTAGCTGCTGCGCCCTCTCGAATCAAAATGGTTTTATACTAAAAGTTTATCATATCTCCAGACTGAAAATGTAATTGTGGCATCAATCTACACCCAAGACTAGAGAAAAAAAGGACATGGAATGGCCTTCTTGTTTCCAGACCGATTTCTGCATTTGTAAAATTCAACCTTGTAAACACAGTGATCTGCATTTTATGTTTTATAGAGAACTGTGTGATAAGAACAATACTTTTGTTGCCAGTGGAGATGGTCAATATCTGTCAGGAAGCAACACAGGGCAGGGAAAAAGAGCTATATATTATATATGGGATAAAGTACCCCCTTCTGTACCTTATATGGATATTGCAAGACATCAATGAGTTCTGTGACCATATAAAACAAGCATTGGCAAATAGGTTTCGCCCATGCGAGCGAGATCTATTGGCTTTGCCAATGCTTATATTACTATTGTTTTGGAGTAGTCAGGGAATATTGACTTTTGGATTATGCACGTAAGCACATTTTTTATTACTCATGCATGTTTTTTGCCTGTTTGGAGATGAGGTGTGGGTAAAGCAACAGAGAGCGGGAGGAAGAGGTGGAGTTTTCACAGCAGGGTGGTTGTTAAGAACAATGGTGGGGGCAGGGGTTGGTGGGTTAACACAACAAATGCACTGCAGAGCTGCGGACCTTGGAACTGGGGAACTGGGTTCAAGTCGTGGCATCGGCTCAACATGCTGTAATTTTGGGTAAATCACGTAACCCCCTGTGTGGATTTGAAAAAAAATGAAAGTGTGTATGTGTAATGTAAATGGTGCTCATGTAAAGTACTTCAATACCTTCAGGACAGAAGTGAGCCCCACACTACTCCGGTTCAGGAAAAACCTCAAGACCTGGCTCTTCAGATGACCCCAACGGAGCTGCACATCCTCCCCCCCCCCCCCCCCCCCCCATAGCGCCGTGACCCTGATGGGTGAGTAGTTCGCTTTACAAACCCTTGATTGATTGAGACATATTTTGGTACTCCTACTAGGCACATCTAGACTTGATAAGTGTCAGCAAGTACATAAGACTGAAATATAAATCCAAAGACAGAAACAAGCATTGGCATAGATAGTAAGTCTCACCTACGTGAGCTATTGGCTTTGCTCATGTTTTTATCCCTGTTGCACATTAGCACAGCTGTCCAGAATGGCTGAGCGGTGTCCGTGTCACAGCACTTAATTTTGTTATGACAGGTGGGTGGAGTAAATAAACGACAATAGGGGCTGAGGAGAAAGCGACGACAATGAGCAGGGATATTGGTGCATGACCAGAATGTTTATTTTGTTTAAAAGCCCCGTGGACACTTCCTGCAGTTTCTGCATCATAGCACTTTTTGTGATGGATGAAGGGTGGGTGGAGCAATGCAACAGGAAGAAGAGAGGGATTGGTGAATGGCATGAAAGATTTGTTTGTTATAATAGGCGGGGGCAACAGATACAACAGGAGGAGAGTCAGAGGAGGCAAGCAACAAGACAAACAGTTGTAAAGGGCAAGCAACAAGACGGACAGTGGGGTGAGGGTGGCAAGGGGAAAGCAAAAAGATAGACAGCGGGGTGGAAGGCCAAGTGGGCAAAGAACAAGAAAAACAAACAAAACAGAAAGATGGAGGAAAAGGAAGAGGGACAAACTCCCACAAAGGGAGAAAGCAAGAACTTGCAAAACTGAGATAAAGGGACAGGAGCTGTTTGGTAGACAATTAGAAATGCATTTAGTGGATTCCAGTCTATGCAACCTTTGCATTCAGTCTCATGATATTTAATAGCACTGGACATGGGCTTCTGAGCAGAGCTTTGGGCACCAGCACTCCCTTTGTTACAAATTAAGCACTGGGGGTAAGTAATAACTAGGAGTCCAAGAAAAACACTTGGGTAAGAGATGGCCACACCGACAGGGGGGAGAGGAGAGAAGCACACAAGGCAGATTGCCTGCAAACACATTCAGAGTGCTGCAAAAAACAGACAGACGTAGCTCCAAAAGTCTGAGCAGTCGAAGGACACGATTATTATTAATTACAAGAAGAAGACATTAAGCTGACATGCGATGACCAAAAAGAAGCACGCAAAGAAGAGTGACGATGAAGCCAACTAATGGTTGAGCAGGTTCTAAGTCCACGGTAAGCTAGCAAAATGTCTTGCAGCAACAGCGCAGGAGCTGTCGGAGACGAGACGTAAATTGACCAGAAAAGCAAATACTTATGAGTTTATTCATGTCAGCAAACCATTTAGTACATTAGAAGTGCATCAATAACATTTTGTGTGAACTATACATTTCATAAACATATAGAATCCTTTCAAATTTTCAGGTAATGTTGTTTGTTTGTGTTTACATATTTGTAAATTGGATCCAGTGCAGCATAATTGCCCCCACTGCAGCAAATGTGAGGTTATAGAGATCTTATACGCTTAGGCCTCATGTATGTCCCTTTTCTTGCGAAGATTGTACAGGCCCCATCTTTAGGTAGAAGCATCTCACATTTTACACAGATCTCACAAGCTCAGACTTCAGATGGCAGAACTACCTATCAGTATCCATTATGTTACACATATTTTACAAATTAATGCTTCAGAGAGGAACACATTTACTTAGGTTACACATGCTTACTGATTCAGGGCCATGACAGCAGATCTGTATCTCATATTTGCAAGGATCTTACACATGACAACAAAGCTACATTATTTGATGTTACTCACATCTTACAGACAAAAGAAGCTATCCTCAGGTTACACAAAGCCAGCAGGCTTAGGTCCTAGACTCTCACTCAGGTTACAAACATGTTATGGCTCAAACTTACAACAAAGCTATCCCACATGTTTTACAGACTTTGGAGTCAAATTCTATCACTCGTTTTACAGAGGTTTTACAGGCTAATGTCTCAGACAGAGGAACAATGCATTCAGGTAAAAGCTATCACACAGGTCCCAGTGACCTTACAGGTTGAAGTTCATGATAACTTAAAGGCTCGTGCCTATGGCTATTAAGTTTCCTCCATCAGAAAAGGTGATCACAGTACTCCAATATTGACAGATCTTTATTTCTATCCCACTGACACGAGGATCAAATTTAGAATCTACTTCCTTATTTATAATGCTATACAGAGAAACCAACGCACCAACTAAGTGGACTCAGAAGCAGGAGATCCCGCCACTGGTGACCATTTGATTAAAAAAAACAAGCACTAAAGCAGACCACTGCACGGGCGGCAACATAGTTTTCTCCCATTGTATTATTTCTGTGGATTTTGACATTGGGAGTTGGAGTGGGAACTGCCACTTTGCTGCACTTTTACCGCAGAGGAAATAAGGCATGTAAATGTGTTTGTACTTATATAGCGCACTTCTACCCAGGGGTCTCGTAGCGCTGTATTCATACCGCTGTGGAACCCTTCCTGGTTTTCCTGTGAGATGTCCACAAGGTGAAGCCAGGCATCCTAGCACTGTGGGGGCCGTTGTGGAGATTAAGCAAGCTATTGCCCAGAGTTGCACAGTGAGACCCATGATTAGAATAGGCACCGAAGCAAGAATTATCAGGTCCGGGGAAATTGAATCCAAGAGCCGCCGAGGCGGGAATTGAACCCTGGTCTCAGGCCAGACCTCTGCATCAGGGTCTGCCACTCTAACCATTGAGCCACACTTCTCCACCTACCAAGGTCTCAGATTGCTTATGTGTGATATTTCCATAATTTCAATGTAATTATGAGTGACAATTAACGACTATGAGTGACACTTTCCCACAAGCAAAATCGAGCAATAAAGACAAGGGAAACATATATAAGTATCAGAAATTACACTCATTTGAGCGCGAGAAACTCTAAGAAGATATTCAAACTGCTGGAAACACCCGAAATGGAAGGGCACTACTGCCCTTGTGACCTGATTGTACTCTTTAACAAATGCAACATAGGTGGGCCCACCTACAGGCAACTTCCAGAAAGCTGTGATTTTATTATTAAGTGTGAAAAGCAGACACACTAATGACCCCTGCTTTGTAATGTGCAGCTGCCTATATGTATATTGAAACAGCTGCATTTAGAATGTAAACTGTGCCCTTTTAATTGTGTGAATGTCTCCCTTGCTACCGCAACTGGGAATTTTCTGTGCTTGTGCTCCTTGGTGGACAGGATGATTGCTAACACACTGTAAAAAAACTCTTTTTAGTTTCTAATTTCCTATGGACTAGGTCTTTGTGTAAGGTTTGTGTGTCAGTCATTTGCATTATATCTACTGATTCATGCATACTTTAGTAAAAATAAATATGAAATCACAAATTAATTGGGTGGGTTTAGACTTGGAAGTGTATTTAAATCCAGATCTGTGACCTGAGGCATGTGCTGGCTGGACCCAGAGAAGGTTCTGTCATTGTAACCAAAAACCCAGTAAATAAATTAGCTGGGCTCCGGCCAGTTTCCATAGCAACCGGTCACCTCTTCATGACCTGGGCCCAGCTCAAGCTTCAATATGAAAGCGCTCTCATGTGCCTAATGGGAAGCGAATTACTATCCACACAATAAAATAACGATACAGTACGATGAAATATTCAGTAAAGCAGTTAAAATATTTCCAGACTTGCAACCCATTATTTTGCTATCGTGTAATCACTATTTGAGTAACAAAAAACTTGTATTTGAGAACTCACCTGACACTGCGCCCAGAAGTTAACTCTGGTGCCAGGCAGCTGGTGATGACCTGCCTGAAAGTACAGGCCTCTCGGCCCACCGGCGTCATCCAATGAAGAGGTGAAAACTTGGTGCTGGGTGCCTGGTGCAGCAGCAGGTAGGACCCAAGAGTGGTCAGGAACTATTCAGTGATGGCATCATGTGAATTGATATCCTGCTGTGCTGTGCCCCGTGCACAAAGCCCCACTTAACCACTGTGGCTCGCGCAGAGTGGGGGATCAAAGCCATGACCAGCTGTGGCCTGAACTATCAAGTGTGGCGTACGCAACCTATTGCCTTGAAAGTAAAAGAAGGCAAGTGAGTGCAGAACTGAGCCCCCATGGACCCTCATGATTGCTGACAGCATGTGCCAGCAGGTGGTTCACAAGACAGCGAGCCGGTGGGGTTGGGTCCAAAGTTTCAGGAAAACTGCAGGCGCCATCCCGTTCACACTGCAAGAGACAGCAGGGGCGGAAGGACCCGCCTATAAGTGTGTGCCTTTAGGCACTGACTCCAACCGTACTGACGTGATTGATAATGCTGCGTAGGAGCAAAGTGTTACATTGTAGCACTGTGCAGGCTGAGCTCAGCCAGCGCCCCCAAGCCTACCAGGAGCAGCACCCAGTGCGCACTGCCACTGCAGCTTGTATGGTGCATTACTATAGCAGCACTTCAGGTGACAGCTGGGGAGGTGCTATTATAATGCGTGTCATTGCATTGTATTGCGGTGATGTAGATCACCGTACTGAATTGCATTAGTCTAAGCCTGATGTGTGTTACTTGGCAGACACCAAATGATGATTATTGTTAACCATCAGCAAAACGTTGCAGGAAATTGGGTAGGCTTGAGCATATTAGCAGTAGAACAGCATTTTTTCAGCGAGGGCAGGAAAGCATCTCCCCCCTCACGCTGCCAGTGGCGCTAAAGTAATGTGAACAACAAAATGGCAATGAAATTATTTAATTGCCATTTTATTAATCACAAAGCATCCGCAGCCTGCCCTGGAGCAGCCAGGATGACGACGGGCGTGTTCTCTGCTGTTCTGTGGACTGTTGACGTAGCTGGCCTAACACTGCAAAGTACGCACATCAGTTTGGCCGGCTGTCTTGAGCCGTCCTAAGTGATAGGCTCACTTTGCAGGTCTCCACCCAGCTGTCCTAGACAGCTGGGTGGAGACCAAGCACAGGCCTACAGGACCTAAAGTAGCGTCTAGCCAGGATGCCCCATCCAATCCAGGCGCTGCTCTCATGAAGCATGAGAGCAGCGTCTGGATTGGTTAGGAAAGTTTCCGCTTCCACTGGAGCCCTTAGGAGCCACGGACTGCAAGGGCAGAGGACGCTGCACAGGTAAGTGGATTAATTTTATTTTTAACATAATTTTAATGCATGCAAGTGTTTTTATTTGTATGGGTTTTTAATGTATATATGTTGTGGGATGCGGTGGGGCACTTCACTCGCCCCACCGCTTTTATATGTTACCAGCTTCTCCTACAAGTAACTGCACGTAAAGTCCCTTTTTGACTCCAAATTCTGAAGTAAAGCCTTACATTAAAGCAATATACAATGCTTGATGTTACTTGCGGATTGCTGTCTAACTGACCTCTACATTTGTTTTATGAGGCACATTGTGTTGAAAATGAAATTCTGGTTGTGTAGAGACATGCTTGAAGCCTCAAACTTGTACTTGAATTTATCATAACTAATTTTTTTTAAACTTGTTTTATTGAAAGTTTTACATAAAGCATAACAAGCAGAAGAGCCAGAGTTTATACAGCTGGATCACCTGAAGCATTGTCATGTCCATATCGCCTACACCATATAAGAGGGGAGAATGTATGGCCGTCAAGGACATGTTGGCAGCTGACTAAACCCATTGAGGGGGGAGTGAGGGATAAGGTGAGGAGGTGGAAGGGTGGGCGGCACCAAGTGGGCCTTCTGTAGTTTGAAGGCAGTGGATGGAGAAGCATGCAGTGCAGAGGGCTGAGGGATGAAATTGGGCAGCCGGGGAACATAGGCAGATAGTCTTGCACTCTAGGGAGTGTGGACGCAATCTGGGAAGAAAGGCCACGCTAGACTGAGCTTAGGATAGGGAGAGGGAAAGCACATCAGGGTGCCACCTCATTGATAAAGATTGGCTTTGCTTCCTCCAGGATGGCATCCCAGGAGGAGGCAATGGGACGCCTGCGGAGACCCCTGGACTCCTCCCTCTGTAGGGCGTTACTTTCTGCCCCAGCTCACTTGAAGAAGGCGGTGGCCCAGGTTGGGACCGATGGGGAGTTATTGCTTCCCAGCAGGAGGTGAGTGTCCACTTTGCCAGTTGACTTCTTCACATCCAATATTTCCAATTCTTTTCCCAAATTGAGAAACGTATTGTCTATGCCAAAATGGCCATTGCAAGAGTCTAATCTCCAAATACGTGTCCACTGATAATAACAGCTTGGCCACATTGCAGGACACAACTGGTTTCGGTGGATACTAACAGAATCCCTCACGTCCAAAAACGTAAAGAAAACAATTTGAAACAATTCAAAATAAAACAATTGCCCCTGTAGGATTACTCCCGCGTTTGAAGCAAATATTCCATAAGTGCTCTTGGGAAACTACAACATAGAATAGTTTTTCCAGAGTACACAAATGTCATGAGGTGGAACTGCCTGCATAAGGAAATATGACGTCATATTCACTAGCACACTTAAATCTGTGTTTGCTTTCAATGGGCGGGGGATCTCAGCGGAGAAACATCTTCCTCTACAGCCTAATTTAATTTGGGGTGTGGTCACTCCTCATTTCCATCTCGAACACGCACATACTCCTACATCTGACAGAAGTGCATTCTGAACTTTTTCCATGGCGGAAACTACTTGTAAAGGATATTGATAACCACAAAGGAATGGAATTGTGGGTGTTCATCTACTTTTGCGAGTAAAACCTCCCTGGAAGGCCAAATAAACACACTATAAACCATAAATAAGTGAATTCTTAAATTTCACAGTCCTAGCAACATTTATATGGTTCCAAATCCCTTGGTAAAACTGTACATAGATTTTGCCTTCGAAGATGTATTTATTTACACACCTAGTTGGAGTGAGCAAACAGTTTATCTACCTGGGTTTAAAAGGTCTAAAAATGAGGGGTAAATCAAATTTGTACCCAAATTACCTCTTCAGTATATTCTACAGATGATCTTAGCGTGAATCCTCTAGACTTTGAAGTCTCGCGGGACTTGCTATAATTTGCACTGAAAGAAGGGGTGGGGAGGACGTACTGCAGCACCCCCAAAATAAACAGGCAGGACTTCAGGAATGCAAATGAGCAATTAAAATGCCTTTAAATTTAGTTTTTGACCTGTCACATTTTCTAAGATCAAATACAGAGGTCAAATGTCAGGCTACTATTTGACAAGCCGTCTGGGTTACAAGGGTGTTTGAGAGGAAAGGCTGCAGGATGTCAGTTTTTTTCTGCCACACACCAGCACGTAAATACCTGTAAATGAACTATACCAATATGTCCAAATGATGCAGTTGGGAAAACAGAAATGAAGCAAATTTTTTTGTAATTCTGAAGAAAGATGGAAGTAAAGATTTAAATAGGATCAAAATAAATCAAGACGCTTTATTGGTGATGTGCAAATGATAAATATTTGCTGAAACCCGATTTCCACGCATTATCGTTTGTGTGCTACATAGTTTTACTAGTAAAACCACAAGCTAGTGCCAAATTTGTGGCCACTTAATTGAAATATGTTGGGGTAAATTTACTATTTTTTCACGTAGAACACTGCAGCAGCGGCAAATGCTGCACTGCGCTACGCGAAAAGGAGAGAGGAAGAGAGCGCCCAATTTACTAGCACTGGCGCTGAAATCAGCTGCTGTGCGCCATCGAGACACCTTTGCTTCATGGTGCAAGGGTAGCTTCGTGAGTCTAGCATATGTTTTGTACTGGAAGGAACCCTTCTAGTACAATATACAATGCACAGACTCACTTTAACCATTTTCCCACTTCGTATGTGTGCTATAAAGTGCAGCACACATACAAAGTCGGAAAAGGAAGGAGAAATTAAAGCATTTTTCCTTCCTTGCGCCTACTTGAAAAGGGCTACTTTATTTATTAAATTGGGTTTAGCGTGAGAAACCTTGAGTAGTTGCATGGCAGCGCCCATGGACCACCCTAGGTACACCCCCATGGCGCAACGTAATGCGAATCAGCGCTATCCGCTGCTCTGCATTACTTTTCCGTTATTTCCAGCACTAAACAAGTTTAGCGCTGGAAAGTAGATTGGGCAAAAAGATTTTGCTCCGTTTTTCCTCTATTTTGTGATGCAAACCTGGCGCAAAATCTTAGTAAATCTCCACAGTTGTCTGTAAATGATGTGAGCTCCCACACTATACTTTCGTAATTTATTGGCGCCAGTGAGCTTCAAAATGCAACACCAGCTACATA
The DNA here is from genome assembly GCF_964204655.1 of Triturus cristatus. Classification (NCBI taxonomy): domain Eukaryota; kingdom Metazoa; phylum Chordata; class Amphibia; order Caudata; family Salamandridae; genus Triturus; species Triturus cristatus. The sequence continues at coordinate 802,539,451 of NC_140591.1, forward strand.
CGGCACTTACCAGTCTTTTGTAGATTTAGAGTGGCGCATTTGCTATATTTGATCTTTGCATGACAAGTGGATTTTTCACAATCCCTAGGACTTCAGTGATGTAACATTAATAGCAACAACCACTCTCCGAAAATTGTTCCAGCATGGTATGGAGATGTGGAGTGCACTGCTACCCTAGGCCTATTGCTGGATTGATATGTGCGAAGCGGCACGCCTTAATTCAACAACAGACGTCATCGGGCAAATGCGAGGACATGTATATGCAAAGAGAATTTGTAAGTGAGACCTTTTGTAAAGTGCTATTTCATTAACTGGATCTTTGCAAGTCAGTAGTCATTGAAATACAATCCAGCTGTGTCTCCCGGACAGAACAAAAAGAATATATGATTTAATTAGCATAATTTATGCCAGTTCCAAGCCACTGTTCATAGGCTATAACATCAATGTGAGAAGGACATCAAAAGCTTCCTGCATGCTAAAGATTTGCCACCAGAAAAGTGACAGATCCTTCTGTGAAAGGAGAAACTAGGATTCATTTTATAATACAACACAAAGAACCACATAAGGCAGAACAGCAGCGCAAGTAGACTGGAAAGGTTAGACAAATATATAATCAGAATATAAAATCACAGGCCTGTCCTGGGTTTGTGATTCAGTACTACTGCGACATGAAGCAAATTTAAAGGGTCCATACAGGGAAAGAGGGTTGGTCTGGACAGTTGGGAACATTTGGTCGACCTGCTCCTTTCAGTCCAAATCAATACATCCCAAATAAATGTATTCCATTTTGCAAGTTGTTAATACCTGCTCAGAGCAAGTAGCTAAAATAAAATAAGCAGAACCCCAGAACCAGCATCAGGCTGAACTTCATTACGTGCAATTGTTAACACTATGGGGCAGATTTACAAGCCCCTTGCCCCACTTTTGCGTCACTTTTAACATGGGAAAAGTGACACAAAAGTGGCGCAAGGGGATTGTAAATCTGCCCCTATGTTCCTGGGCCATTACATGGTCAAAACCATTCAAAAACAGGCATTGGCAAAGCCTGTAGGTGTGGCCTTAGCAGGTGAATTTTATTTTTTTTTAGCTTTTGTTTAATGGCCTCCATATGCCACAAACATTAACAAAACTAAAAAAGAAACCATGCTGCCTAAAAGTGAGAGCCATATGCTTGCAATAAAAAAATACTGATTAAAAAAATAACCATTGCATATAATTTTAATAGAACAGAATGGGTGCAGGCAGTCATACTTAGATCAGGTGTAAAAATACTTTGCAAATTTAATGTACATGGTAGAGATATATGGTCCTCGTTGATGTAATGATGCGCTTTGAATTACAATGTGCTGGAAGGCATGATTTAAACATACAAAGTTAAAGCATTAATATTTTGCAAATATGCAGTGTCACTATTTTGCATTTAATGATAGACTAATGTATAACACGCATACTCATTTATTACATATATTAATCTATAATTTTTTATTTAGAGTGGCCATAATGTGTGACTTTTACATTACAGTTAATCACGTTAAGTTAGCAGAAAACGTTTGCAGGCTTCAGTTAAAGATTCCATATTAAATATCTTTGCTTGTTTTGCATTATCTTTTCCACATTCCAGGGACCAAGAGCTACACTGTTTTCATTAATTGCATTGGTATTGTTAGAATTCTGTGGAAAGTTCAATGTTGTTGCATTTTTACGAGTTGTATGGTGATTCGCACCACCTGTGTGAATCGAGAGCCGAAGAAGGATACGCTCTTTTGTGATAGCTATGAATGTCACAGTGTTGGGCCAGAAGAGCCCTCTGCATGATAACAGACGTGCACCCCTGCCCTGATTGCCCAACGGTACTGATGTCTGGATCCCAAATGCTGATTTCTGTTGCCATAAGCAAACATGGATCATGCATGAACGCTGTGAAATTGTGCTGTCTTATGGATTGCAGTCCTGTTGGACCGGGAGGGGCACCCAAAACACTACCCGCATAGTGGTGGAAGGCTACCTCCTTCACCAGGAGTTGCGCGGCACAAGCCCGATGCTGAGAGCATACCGAGTAGTGCAGGGGCGCAACAAACACGCGGTGCGGGGTCCAGTCTTCAGAAAGTGAAGGGGGCCCCCTCAGCTCTTCGGTGAGAGCTGTGAGAGAGAGGCTTGCTTTAGACTTGCTTTGCTCTAAAGCAAGCCTCTCTCTCTCTCTAAAGCAGCCTGCCTGTAGTGTCCTGAGAAATGAGGCACTAGGACCCCGAGGAGGGCAGAGGGCAGGAGAGGTCACCGGACACCAGTTCCGGTCAAGGGGTGAGGGGCGGCATACACAGGAAGCGGGGGACGAGGCAGGACGTGCAGCATGCTGGCTGCAGATACATATGCATACAATAAATAATAGAAACTGACCTGGCTACGTGGTGGTGATTGCAGAGACGCGACGCGACAACTGGCGACGAGGCGGGATCAAAATCCACGCGTCGCGGCGACTGTCGGAGCCCACCCGGTCGCGGAACAAAATTCGGAGCCAGGAGCCCACCCTGGTCCGAAGCGCCAGCAGAAGAAAACATCGTTGCGGGAGCCCACCCCGGCGCTGCTAACAGAAGTAAGAGCAGCGCGAGAGTGAAACTGAAGGAAAGATTAAGATCCCTCCCGTGCGTGAGCTTCAACGAACTCTCGCGAGAGGAGGCGGCCATCTTAAAGTCAGGCGAATTGAGCCAATCAGCGCCCAAGATAGACGGCGGCCATTTTAAAAGGTCAGGCAAAGTCCCGAACAGCGCGAAATCGCGCGAGAGTGCGGCGGCCATCTTGGAGTCAGGCAATTTGGGCCAATAGGAGCACAGGAAGGCCGGGAGGCCATTTTAGAGTCAGGCAAAAAAGGAAAATAGACGAAAAAGGTCCAAATAAGGAGAAAACGACAAGAAAAAGGTGCCAAAGAAAGGAAATAGCACCAGAGGAACAAGAAGTAAGGAGAAAGAAGGCAAGAAGTACATAAATAAAACAAAGAAAGGAAGAATATGGGTGACGAAGAAACAAGGAGCACACAAGCTGTGTTCCGCAGGCCGCTGCCATTCAACATGTCGGAACCGCAAGCAGGCATCAGATGGGAGAGATGGCTACGACAATTTGAACGATACATGCGCGCGACGGACGTTGCAGAGAGCAAACAATTAGATCTGCTGGTCAACCTTGCCGGAGACGAAATAGAAGACTTAATGATGACACTACCAAGTGAAAAGACGGCGGATTACAAAGGCGCGAAAGCGTGCCTCACAGAGAAGTTCGACCCCCAACGCAACATCGATTTTGAAAGGTACACGTTCCACACAGCATGCCAGCAACCAGAAGAAAGCATGGATGACTTCGCGACAAGGTTGCGGAAGCTGGTGACATACTGCGAATTCGATAAATTTGACAACGAAGAAGCAATACGAACGCGCCTCATCGTAGGGTGTTTATCAGTAGAGTTCAGAGCACGCATCCTAAAAGAACCAACAACACTTGAGAAAATACTGACGATGGCCCGCACAGAAGCACGGGCCACGCAGCATGCCAAACAAATACAAGTTGGAAAAGAAAAGGGAGAAGCGATAGCACATCGGATGACGGAACATTTCAAAAAGAACGACAACAGGGAGCAACAACATCACAGGAAACAAGCGGTCCCATGCTACAGATGCGGCTTTGACTTCCCACACGTTGGCACCTGCCCAGCAATGGGCCAGAAATGCAGAAAATGCAATAGGGACAATCACTTCGCAAGCACCTGCATGAGCAGGCAATTTAGGAACGAGAGGGGACGAACAGCAAGACAAGGGACAACAGGCACCAGACACGCCAGACATATGGAGACAGCAGAGAGAGGCTCGTCGGAAGAGTCGGATGAACAGACGACGGTTGGGAGAGAAGCACGGCTATACCTCATGTCCGACACACCCAAAGAAGGAAGACAGCAGGAACACATCCAGCTGGTGGAGAAACAGCAAATAAAAAAGACGGCCACAGTAGACATCGACGTCGGGCGCCACAGAACAACGTTTGTGCTAGACAGTGGTGCCACATGCAACATAATGTGTATGTCCGAGTACATGAAAATGAGAACAAGGCCAACGCTATCGCCATCAACAGTAGATGTGTTCACGTGGGGATCAAAGACACCAGTAGAAAACATGGGCAAGTTCACTGAGACGCTAACATATCAGGACGTGACGCGTCAGGAAGAAATACATGTGCTGAAAGGGGACATCCCAGCGCCCTGCCTGCTGAGTAACGTCACGGCACAAGTCATGGGGCTGTTGGCGATGACGTACCACATGACAGAAAAAGAAAACATACTGCAAGAATATCAAGAAATACTGCAGGGACTGGGGAAGCTAAAAGACAAACAGGTCACCCTACACATAAATGAAGCGGTGAGACCAGTGGCACAGCATCACAGGAGAGTGCCGATCCACCTACAACCGCAAGTGGAGGAAGAAATAAATAACTTACTGCAGCAAGACATAATTGAGCCGGCAGACGGGCCAACACCGTGGGTATCACCGATTGTGGCAGTCCCGAAGAAAAATACGTCCAAAATAAGGATCTGTGTGGACATGAGACTACCGAACACTGCAATATCGAGGGAACGTCATCCAGGACCTCATCTGAACGACATGATCAGCAGGCTGACAGGGGCGTGCCGATTCTCAAAGCTAGATCTATACAAAGGGTATCACCAACTAGAGCTGGACCCACAGTCGAGGTACATAACAACATTTTCCACACACCTAGGACTATTCAGATACAAACGGCTCAGTTTTGGTATCTCGTCAGCGGCCGAAATATTTCAGGAGACAATAAGACAGGTGATACGACCAGTACACAACAGTTTCAATTACAGTGACGACATCCTAGTGTTTGGGAAATCAGACGGAGAACATGACAGCGCCTTAAGGCAAGTGTGCAAACATCTAAAGCAGGCTGGACTAACACTAAATGGAGAGAAGTGCGAGCTAGGGAGAACAGAACTGATTTTCTTCGGACACATATTCTCGGAAAAAGGGATGAGGCCTGATCCCAGCAAAGTGGAAACGCTAAAGAAGACAAAGCCACCGTCAGATGTGGCAGAAATAAGGTCATTCCTAGGCCTGGCAAGCTACTGTGCCCGATACATACAAGACTTTGCCACAGTGAGCACGCCGCTGAGAGAGCTAACAAAACAGGGCCAGAAATGTGTCTGGTCTCAAGAGTGCAATGAGTCGTTCGAAGAGATCAGGAAGGCTGTGATGACGGCGGAGCACCTCGCATACTTCGACCCTCGGCTCTGCACCGAGCTGACGGTTGACGCCAGCCCAGTGGGGTTGGGTGCAATATTAGCACAACACCTGCCGGGAAAGGAGTCACCAAGGAAGATTGTCTCATATGCCAGCAAAAGCTTGACAGACATTGAGAAGGCGTACTCCCAGCCAGAGAAAGAAAGCTTGGCGGTGGTATGGGCATGCGAGCATTACCACATGTTTGTGTACGGAAAGCAGTTCACCATCATCACGGACCACCAAGCACTAGTAACAATTTACGGCAACCCAGCAGCAAAGATGCCGCCCCGCATTGAGCGCTGGGGCATCAGACTAATGGACTACGACTTCAAAATTGTCCACAAACCTGGGAAAGAGCATAATCCAGCCGACTACATGTCACGGCATCCGCTGCCACATGCAGAAAAAAAGGCCTCAATGGCCGAAGAATACTTAAACTTCGTGCTAAAGCAAAGCACGCCGGCACCAGTAACTCTAACAGAGATAGAGAGAGAAACGGAAAAAGATGACACACTGCGAGCGGCCCGAGAAACGACGAGACAGCAAAGATGGAGACATATAAACAACAACTGCACATGGAAGGGAGGAGTACAAAAGGAGGAGATGCTGGCTCTACAGAAAATAAGTGGGGAACTCTCGGAGACAAACAGCGGAATCGTAATGAGGGGCACCAGGATAGTCATTCCACGTTCACTACGACGCCAAGTGGTCAGCATTGCACACGAGTCACACAGGGGCATTGTGGCGACAAAAAAACTGCTGAGAGAAAAGGTTTGGTTCACGGGGTTAGATCGTCTAGTCGAAGATACGATAGCGGCCTGTCACCTCTGTCAAACGACGGGTCCGCCTGCAAGACAAGAACCACTGCAAATGTCGGAACTACCAAGAGCAGTATGGACAACAATGGCCGCTGATTTCTTTGGACCTCTAGACGCGGGAACTTACCTACTGGTCATAATAGATGAATACTCCAGATTCCCGATTGTGCGATCAGTCTCCTCAACGTCAGCAGCCGCAACGCTACCTGTTCTGGACGACATATTCGCAGCATGGGGCTCCCCGGAGACGTTGAAAACGGATAATGGCCCTCCGTTCTCAGGAGAGGAGTTCCGAAGGTTCATGGCTTACCTCGGAATACAGCACAGAAAGGTAACACCACTATGGCCGCAAGCAAACGGCATGGTCGAAAGATTTATGGGAAACATCAAGAAGGCAGTTCAGAGGGCGAAACTGTCGCAGATTTCCCTAGGACAAGCACTATGCCAAATGCTGAGGGATTACAGAAACACGCCTCATGGATCTACAGGGAAATGCCCGGCGGAGCTAGTACTAGGGAGGACAAGCAGAACAAGGCTGCCGCAGATAGAAGGACTGGCCGCGCCGGGGCACGAAGGCGTGGCAGCAAAAGATGAGGCAGCCAAGAAGAGAATGAAGGAATATGCTGATGGAAGACGACATGCCACCGAATCACACCTCCATGAAGGAGACACTGTCATTGTACGACAGAGACAACAACGGAAGTCAGACAGTGCATTCGCCCACGACCCATTGACGATAACACAAGTGAAAGGAACAATGATAACAGCAGAGTCAGACAGCAGGCGAATCACAAGGAACAGCTCACACTTCAAAGGCTTGAAAGAAGAAAAAGAGGAAGAACACGTGACAGGCACCGAAGGGATAACAACAACGAAGGAATGCAATGGAGCAGGTGTCGCAGAAGCAACAAGGCCAAAGGAGGGCCAAGGACAGGTGGAGAGGCCAAGAAGAGACATTGTGAGACCGAAGAGACTAATAGAGGAAATGTGAAATGCCGCTCTAGGCAGCATCTCACGGGTCACATCAGTCGACAGTTCACATCCTGCAACTGACTACAAAAGGGACTGTCCCATTTTACTACCAACGAATGCTACTGTCGTAATGCCTTTGTGACAAAGGGGGGAGATGTAGTGTCCTGAGAAATGAGGCACTAGGACCCCGAGGAGGGCAGAGGGCAGGAGAGGTCACCGGACACCAGTTCCGGTCAAGGGGTGAGGGGCGGCATACACAGGAAGCGGGGGACGAGGCAGGACGTGCAGCATGCTGGCTGCAGATACATATGCATACAATAAATAATAGAAACTGACCTGGCTACGTGGTGGTGATTGCAGAGACGCGACGCGACACTGCCCTGAGCTCCTGCGCTGAACGAGAACTGAAGAGAAACAAAGTAACAAGTTACATTGTTTCTCTTCAGTCAGAGCCGGGCGGGAAAAGGGATGGGGGTGGGGGCCCTCAGGCCTAGGTCTATTTGTACCTTATATGACCAGGCACACAAATGCATCTACAAACACACACACTCTCAATATTAACTTGTTTTTTATACTGCACTAAAACCGCACTTATGCCGCTTCTAAGAGCTGTAAATAAGAGATGTGATTGTTAACCTGAACTCTGTTTTCCCATTTCAGAAAAATGGAAGGCGCGGCTACTTGTTAACACTTGAACTCTTTAACCCAGAACTTTTCATTTGTTGGCAGTGAGACTTCAGCTCACTGAGCCGTCGTCCCTGCAGCAATAAAACCTGTTAGAAAAAACAGAAGTATGTGTTGTCGCAAACGTCAGTGCATCAGCATCTGATCATCAAAGAGTCCGATTTACATGAATTCACTAGAAATTGCTGCACGAGTTCTGATACGTGCAGACAGACTGTGTGTATGTATGTGCCTGTGCGATGTATTTCTATAGCATAAACCTAGCCAAAGGCAGCAGATCGCTGTACAGGGACAAAGACGATGGTCAACCAGTTAATGTGGGTGGTGTTGGGTGGGCCCCACACAGAACCCAACTGCTTAAAATCTGACATTTAAACGGCCCCTATCGAGCCCTTTGTTTATGTCGTTAACTTTACAGACAATTCTGGTAGAAACAGCTAGTGAATTCAGTTACTTTAATTCGCCAGCAAACAAGCACTGCCTGTGCCAACACATAGTAAACAATCTATCTGTGAGTAAGCTAAAGTGAATGCATTCATGTACTGCATCTTGACAAACTAGTGCTGCCATGCAAAACAGTGAGCTTCCCTGACCTTTTGTCTGTGAACCCTTCCTTGGAGTTTGTAGCCAATACCGTCCACAGGCATTTACAAAGCGGCCTCCGCTGGTGCCGTGCGCAATGACGTCACCTTCGGTGTCCGCCTCTCAGTCTCGTTCATTCCTGTGCTCTCTTTCTCGAGTGGAATGTGGATCCCCTTCATTCCATGGGTGACTGTTCTGCAGATGACAGCAGAATTTATCAACAAGATTTATAAACCGACCTGAACTTCGGAGAATGCCTACATCGCTGCCGTATACTTCCGCTGGGGGTTTGTTGCAATCCCGAAATAAAACGGATCACATTTATATTAATTCCATGAAAAATCCCACTGTAATTGGGGGTGGGGGGGGGGGGAACGAGATGGGGTTGGGAGGGGAGTTACTCTTATTGAGCACGGGGATCCGTGTTGTAATGAACAGTTATTGTTGATTTGGAAAATAATAAAAAATGTTTCAACATTAAAATCCCACTGTAATAACTTTATTTTGTCCTTGCTTGTTTAAGGTGCAGTATATAGTTGCAGTCATTTCGGGTGGAACCTGGAGCAGTTTATTTATTTAGTTTCTCTAGCTTTATAACGCCTTTAAGTCACAGAATCTTTCATATCGTCCTAGCAGTAGGAGCTAGAGATGGCAGGGTGCTAAAAGTAGATGAAAGGGAAGAAGAAAATGTGAGAAGTAAAGATTCATGCCAACCTTAGACTGCCAGTGATATCACCCTTGGCATATTTCCCCATTGGCATCAATGGGCCATGGGGAGTGCATATGGATGAATGATGATACATAGAAGTCCATGGACTGCCCCTTCGTCACTTCTAGGTGTATCCTTGGAGCATGCATCCTGGTGATTCGTGAGCAGCACATGTTCTACGCTGCATCACTTCTCACTCTAGGCCTCACGGCTTCTGTTGCGCATCAGTGAATGCTATAGAACACTTATCCAGGCTGCATATAACCTTGGCATGTTTTCCCAGTGGCATCAATGGACCATAGGGAGTGCATATCCGGATGAATGATGATACATGAGAAGTCCATGGACTGCCCCTTCGTCACTTCTAGGTGTATCCTTGGAGCAACCATCCTGGTGACGGTGAGCAGCACATGTCCTGTGGTGTGTCACTCCTCACTCCAGCCAGGCCTCGCGTATGGGCTACCGATCCTCATCAGTAACCGCGGCCCTCATCCTCCTGGACCTGTCTGCCGCCTTCGACACGGTCTGCCACCGCACACTACGAACACACCTCTACGACGCCGGAATACAAGAGAAGGCCCTGGACTAGACCTCCTCCTTCCTCTCCAGCAGAACACAGAGCGTCCGCCTCCCCCTTCCGCTCCGAAGCCACCGGGATCATCTGCGGTGTACCCCAAGGCTCATTGCTCAGCCCAACGTTGTTCAACGTCTACATGGCACCGCTCGCCCACGTCGGCACGATCTCAACATCATCTCCTACGCTGACGACACCCAACTGATCCTCTCCCTCACCAAGGACCCCCACACCGCCAAAACCAACCTCCACAAAGGAATTAAGGCAGTCGCCGACTGGATGAGGAACAGCTGACTGAAGCTAAACTCGGAGAAGACAGAGGTCCTCATCCTCGGATCCACCCCCTCGGCATGGGACAACTCTTGGTGGCCGACTGGACTAGGAACACCCCCAACACCCACCGACCATGCACGCAATCTAGGGGTCACCCTCGACTCCGCCCTCTCCATGACGAGGCAGGTCAACGCCGTCTCCTCCTCCTGCTTCAACACCCTCCGCATGCTTCTCAGGATCTTCAAGTGGATCCCCACTGAAACGAGAAGAACGGTCACGCAGGCCCTCGTCAGCAGTAGACTGGACTACGGAAACGCCCTCTACGCAGGAGTCTCGACCAAACTCCTGAAACGGCTCCAACGCACCCAGAACGCATCCGCACGCCTGATCCTCGACATCCCTCACCGCAGCCACATCACACCACACCTGAGAGACCTACACTGGCTCCCTGTCAATAAGAGGATAGCCTTCAAACTCCTCACCCACGCACACAAGGCGCTCCACAACACCGCACCAGCGTATCTCAACAGCCGACTCAGCTTCTACACCCCCACCCGCCAGCTCCGCTCCGCAGACTGCGCCCTCGCCACCGTCCCCCGCATCCGAAGAGTGACCGCCGGCGGCAGATCATTCTCCCACCTCACCGCCAAGACATGGAACACCCTCCCCATCCGCCTACGGCAGACCGAAGACCTTCTGACCTTCAGAAGACTTCTCACGACCTGGCTCTTCGAATGGTAGCAGCTTCGCCCCCCCTGTGCCTTGAGACCCTCATGGGTATGTAGTGCGCTTTACAAATGCTATGATTGATTGATTGATTGATTAACCACTAGACACAGTGGTGCTCCTCTGTTGCGCACGAGTATACGCTATAGTTATCCAAGCTCCATATAACCATTGTATGCCTAAGGATGTTCTTCAGTATATTCTAATGGCCGTTACCAGGCAAAGTAAGTTGGCGTCAGATATACTATTTACAGGTTGCAAAATACTATTTTTGCAACTAGTAAAGAATTTTAAGAACTGACCTTTGTACTAATCAGCCGGTTCTTTAAATTTCGATCACAGTCGGTTGGAATTTGACCTACCTTATAAATATCAAAGCAGCATCAGCAAGGAGTCTTCAAGGGCCAGTCCTGGTCAGAGAACTAGGCACAGGTAAATGTCTTGGACAAGGCCAGGGAAAGGGTGAAGTTTCCATCTTTCTTATCTGAAGAGATGCATTTTATGCAGCACCATCCATCTTCTATCTGGCTGTCTAGAACCCACCTCTCTAGTGCCTAGGAGCTTTCCAAGAAGTTACCCAGCAGATCACTCTAACTATGCAAATCTATAAAGGGAAATGGTTGCGTTCTCACACATAAGATCTCAGCTTTATATACTTGCACTCCCCGTGCAAACGCGTAGCTGAGATGTTAATGTATGATACATTTGTTTTCGAGTTTCCTTTAGCTACTATTTTCTTGGGGCTCGGTTTGTTAAGGAAGGATGTTGTAATGGTTGGATAAGTTAGATACGATATGGGTAGGGGCTTACAGACTTCAAGCACCAACATCTCTTGTTTTGGAAAGGGGCACGCCTGAATTTTCAGGAGAGCTGATCTATTCCAAAGACAGAGTACCACTTACCAGAAGTACATGGTCTCCTAGATTGCATGCAATCACTGTCACTGTCTTTGTGACCTTTGACACAAGGGCCTTGCATGGTCTCCAGCTATGTTCATACAGAGCTCAGTGGCAATCAAGAAGCCCAGGTTCACACCAGAACATGGAATTCTCAAGGGCATATTATCAAGCCCATTATTGCCGCTTTAGCGGCAGTTTGCTGCCGCTAAAGCAGCGATAATTTTAACGCCGTTCTTGATAATATGCCCCTTAGTCATTTTTTTGTAAAACGCAAGCACACAGCCGGTCTGCTTTTAGGTATTTAGGCTCTCTCAATACAAAGAAGGGTGTTTGATGTATTTCTTCACTAGCTCTGATATATTGTGCCATTTTGATTATATTCCTAATTAATTTTGTAACTGCACTAGATTGTACCGACTCTGTTTAGGGAAATGAATAACATCTCCAAAAATGCAACATGCTATTGGCTCGAAGGTCAGGACTGTCTGGAGTTTGTCAAACCTGGCATAGCTGACTTGGTGGGTGTCACATAATTTATTTTTTTAAAGCTTTTATAATTGCAAAGGTTGGCTCTATTCTCAATATCTATCAGATAGATATACAATCTCCTCTTCATCAGGCCCTTAGGCTGGTATTAATGTATAGTAAGTTTACCAGATAGGCCATGTCACCAGGGGCACCCTATTCAGGGCCATCTATTCCTTTTACAAAGCATTGTAATTTGGAATCTATCTATCTGGCCAGAATAGAGAAATATGGCTTTACATTTTAAGGATCGTATATTATATTAATCTTTGCAATCAAGACAACTGAGGAAAGTTTTTAAGAGCATACATTGTCAGGATGAATATATTTATTTCACAAAACAGAAAGCGGCTGACACAAGAAGTTTCTGAAAGTAAACAGTTCTTAGCGGCATCCTGTTTGCCTTCTGCTCTTTATTGTGATCTACCTGCCATAGGTCACAAGGGGAGTGCCATGGGTCGCAAGGGGAGAGCCATTGGTAGCAAGGTGTCGCAAGTGCGATCCCTGGCGACTTCTAAATGATAGTCCATGGCTGCATCCTTCCTCTTGGTACTTTTTATTGGCTCCTGCCTCTGCTGCAGTGCCTCACTAGGAGCCCCTGCCTCACAGCTAGCTCTGACTACTAGAGAAGAGCACAAGCCACCAACCTCTGGAAGGCCTAGGATGACTAGGTGTACTGGATTTGCCAGGACAGTCCAGGTTTTTCACCAGCTTTCCCAATGGCACATGTCCTGGTTTTCAGAGAGGGTCGGCTAAAGACATGGGGAGGCACGTTTTTATGTGTTTTATGGGCCGTATGGCGGGTCGCTGGCTTGAGAGCTCTTGACAGGCACGGAGAATGGGGGGCCCCCTCAGTGTACTTTGCAGGGGGGCCCCCACAAGTGTCGTTACGCCACTGGAGTAGTGATCAGTAGGAGTGAACAGGTCCTTTTTAACCTGTGTCACTGCAGTGAGGCCTACAAGCTCATACACTTTTAAAGTTCTGCTGCTATGTGCTTAACTCACCCTTGATCTATATCAGGTTGGTGTGAAGTGCTGCGTGGCACAGAAGTGGCGTATCTTGCTAAGTGTATGTGTGCCTGGGAAGGGTACAATAGAAGGATAGAGCAGTACTGAGCATTGCGAATGTGGTGTATGCATGTGCTGGATGTACATGTGCCTTTGAGTGGTACAGTCCCTTATATATGTAATGCTGTACAATGCATGCAGGATAAATGCATATGCTGAATTTATGTGGGCCTGTGAGTGGTAAAATACATGAAGGGGATAGCGCATGGTTATTAAATGCTTATATTGAATGTATGTGTCTACAGGTGGTACAATTTATAAAGGGTACAGTGCTGGGCAGTGTGCATTTGTTCGATGCAAGCGCTTGATGTATGGGGGCCTCTGAATGGTACACTACATAGAGAATACAGCACTGTGAAGTGGTGTGTGTATGCTCTATACATGCATTGAGTGTATATGTGCCTGCAAATGGTACAATACATGTTGGTCCCTGGGTTCCATTTTGATGGACCCAGGCCTGCATGGTGAAACATGGAGAGGAGGAAAAGAGATCCCTTCCCATACAGATTTGTGGATTACTACATTCCAGTAAGCTGGGTAGGGCATACACTGGGAAGGGGAGGACCAGGGCTGCATTGTAAAACGTGGAAAGGAGGAAGAGAGATACCCCCGGACAGATTTGTGAATTGCTGCATTCCGGTAAGCTGAGTGTGACACACACATTGGAGGGGATGACCAGGCCTCCCCTATACACTTCAAAGGGTGTTCTTTGATTCAGGGAGAGGTCACAGGGAAGGATATTGGGCACATCTCAGGAAGGAGATGGGGCTGATAAGAGAATCATAAAGAGTAGGGATGGGGCCTGTGTTAAACTTCTGATGCACATATAACTGCCGCCGCCAAGAGAGCCATGTGAAAGACTGCCTTGTGGCAACCCCATATGCTAGGAGAGGCTGCCAAGGAATAGACTGCAGTGGGGTAAGTGCCAAAGCCTTGAACAGTAGTTGTGGAGGGACCCTCATGCCAGGAGGGGCTGCATAGGAATAGACTCCCATGTGGTAAGGGCTGAAGCCTTATGTAGTAGTGGTGCGGTGACCCTGGATGCCAGGAGCAGCTACTGAGAGAAAGATAGCCATGTGGTAACAGCGGAAGCATTGTGCGGTAGCGGTGTGGCAACCCCGGATGCCAGGAGGGGCCACTGTGGATAACTTCACTGGGCTGATTTGGCCACGGGCAGTGAGTTGCAGTGTCCCTGTATGTTGGAGGAGGTTACCGGGAACATCAAGGACTGCGACTTGTTCTTTATCCCCTACCGGAGAAGTGAGGAGGATGTGGGGGCACCTGTGCACCGTCACCTAGGCAAGGGTCCCAAGACTGGATCACCATATCCACCCCTTATTGGGAGCCAAAGGAATACTTAACTCACAAGAGGAGCTGCAGTACGCTGCCAGTCATTTCAGTAGCACAATCATGAGTGAGAGAATCTGCACCCACTAAGTGCAACCGCCAGGAGCGTGTTCAGCTGACTTACCCCACATTGCTGCAGCCACTGTGAGCACCTGCGGCCGTGGTGCACTACAGAACTTGGGACAGTCCACAACTGCCGGTGTGGGTGTTCCATCCTTGACCATGTCTGATGTCACTGTACCATGGTTACTGTGGAACATCAAAGGGCAAATGGATGAGCTGTTAAGATTATGTGAAGCTGAGCAGTTTTATTAGTGGAAATAAATAAATAATTCAACTTAATTTGACTCCTGAAATTAATCCCAACAATGTACCTTTTAGCTTGCTGGGTCATATTCAAATATGCTATATTCAGGTGATTATTGATTTATGACCAAAACTGTTTTGAATTGAAGTTGTAACTTAACTAATGTGTTAATAAACCACTATGGTTTGCAGATTTACTCCTCTCTCTCATTGCTGTGGGGCAAATGCTGTAATATGCTCTTGTACACCCTTTGTCCTTCTCCCCTCTCCCCCTCCATTTTGTCCTGTTGGTACCACCCACATTTAGAACCTTGGTAGTGAAGCCTGTCTTAGAATGTTAGAACTCTGCCTGCCAGCTGGTGCTAGAGGATCAGAAGAATAAACGCTTATTCTTACATCTCCTGTGTCATCATTCATCTAACAGCAAAGAACCCTTTACTCTAATGTTATTCAACTTGATGATTCAAGCCTCAGTCCGAGAAAAATACCCATCGAAGTAGATATAGTAGAGTTTCGAATTTGCACTAAGTTTTCACAAGGGAAAACACCATCCTTCCATCCCGCTATCACTCCTGAGCACCATGCAGTCTTGAAAAGCCTTGCGCTGAATGCCATGCTAGCATGCGCAGATGACGAGAACAGTAAACATCGTTCTGATACAAGTGTGTACGGAGCCACTTCTAGTAAATAAACACCAGTCCGTCTCACTGAACATGGCACGAAAAAATGGTGGTCGCAAGTTGTTTTCCTCCCCCGTCTGTCTTACAGAAAAGATACCGTTCTGACAAGGAAATACAAGGGAAGACATTTCTTTCAAGAAAGACAATTTTTATTTTACTAATCGAGAGCAGCGCATAAGATGGCCGGCGCTGTTTTGGAACGCATAACAGGAATGTATTCCACAGCAGCTCCTGGCATCTCGGTTGAGTCTCTCGAAGAAGGAAAGTAGTGATCATCTCAGAAGCAGCAAACATTGCAAGAGCAGTCTGAGAAGTGGTGAGTCCCTCAAAAGCAAAAAATATATATTTCATTAAAGAAAATAATATTTTATTTTTAAAGGGCTCATGGCCCATGAAGATAAGACTTACTGATACTTTTTATGGGCTGATGTGTGTAAATTGTCAACATTTCGGTCTCATCCATGAGACCATCTTTAGGTCCATATTTGTTTACAGGGACCATCTAGTAAATAGGGACTTCCATGTAGACAATACCTACAAGTCCAATGCAACATACTTTAAATATGTAAATCTTATTTCGTAGTGTTGAATTTGTGTAGAGGTACTGCAGTTAATATACAAATTAAACGTGTGGGCAGACCCCAGCTTCAGGAACGATTCATGACAACAAACCAACCCAACAGCAGCGGCATCATAGTCCATTATCTGCAATTGCGGCGGTCATTTTGTTGAGGATTGTGACGGTATGTAGAGGAAGGCTTACAATTCTGAAATTAATAAATAAACTAGGTACTGCCTAAGCAACTAAATTTATTTTTGCTAGCATATCCAGATTAACAGATTCTGTAAGGAGGTATTCCAGAACATAGTTGTCCATTGTTCTAGAACAGTGTATTGTAGAGGATTTTTGAAGCATTACTCCATACTTTGGCCACAGCAGGACAGGTTACTATGGATTTAGTTTAAAAGTGTAAGCTGTTCTGCATAATATACAGATGTATGAATAACTGTACTATCTACTAAATCGGTACTGTATGTATGATTGTTATTGAATTCAATAAACAGATAATTAAAAAATAAAACAAAAAAGTGTAAGCTGTTTACAAGTCAAATCAAATCAAATCAAATCAAAGATAGCTTTATTCGGTATTTGACAAACACCATATAAGCAAACATTACAAAAATACGATTAAAACAACGTTATTTAAACATTTACATACTAAAAGGTGATTACTAAGAAGAAATACATATTCATTACCCTAGTCATTCAATTAATCTAATATTAAAAACCCTTTAAAAAAAAATTTTTTCTAGAAAGCGATTGATATATGTATCGTTACATTTGCATGATAGAAGGGTCGAGGTAAATATGACATATTTATGTATTATATGGTGTTATTAGGCACAGAATAATACTTCTACAAACCCTCAACCTACTAATCGCTTCTCATAGACCCTCTACATTTTATAATAAACGACAGGAATTTTATCATCACTCCAATAGTACATTCGTCTTGAAGCAGATACAATCTGTGGAGGGCTGCTTTACAGCTTCTCAGGCCCCACAGTTTTAACAGAGGCAATAGATGTTTTTTCCTACCCCATTGATAGTACTTGCAGAACAGTATGCAATGTATGTTAGACTGAGTGGCTATTCCGTCACACGGGCAATTAATCATTTTCACTGACCAATCATTCGGTGTAGGGAACGTTATTAACCTGAAGAAACAGTCTGTCCTCAGACGAGCCAACAGCATTCTATGGTAAGGGGAGATATTTGGCGCCAGATAAGGATGTAAACCATGTTCATGCAAAATCTGGCGGTGGGCTATAATGGTGGACTTATTCCCATCTAAATAATATCTCCTCTCCTCCAATAGGCCAAGACACGTCTCTTTTAGTGCTTTTTTGGGGATTTGGGCGCATGATATTGGGTCTGAAAAGAATTCTGGGTTGCCGATGGAGTTCAGGAATTTTTTAACGTAGGCTAGCCAAGATTGTTTAGCGCCATTTCCTTGCTGCAGGCAATCCTGAATTACCTCCCTATTGAAGGTTGTGTCCTCGCATGTCCAGATCTTATGCCACAACATAACTGGCGCTATCTTTATAATGTCACTAATGTGAGATCTATCCAGTTCGTTGTGGCAGATAGTAGTAGATGTGGAACGCGGGACTCCTAAGAGGTACCTCAGGAAAGCATTCTCCACCCTTTGAATTTCGGAACTATCTGCAAGTCCCCAAATCCCCGCCCCATAAACAGCTGTGGACACACATTTAGCTGCATAGATCTTAAGTAGTGTGTCTACCGGTTTCCCGCCCTGTTTTTTAGCAAATTGCTTAACCGCCCCTATTGCGCGGGCAAAAGCCAGGTTTCGGGAGGTAACCGCTGCAGACCATGTCCCCCTATTATTAAAAATGATACCCAAGTAGGAAAAAGTTTTCGACATCGCTATCTTTGAATTATTAACAAAGGTTTTGCAGTCTGGTACTTTTTTTCTCGTTGTGCATGACATCGTGAAAGTTTTCCCCACATTTATTATAAGGCCTCTAGAGCTCATGAAGGTTGCAAAGCCTGTTAGTGCCTTTTGGAGTCCCCGCTGAGTGCGGGCCATAATCACCGCATCATCAGCGTATAACAATAACGGGACTGCGAGTCCGTTTATCTTGGGGTAATCCACCTCCAGGTCATTCATCGAGTCTGCTACCTCGTTTATATACAAATTAAATAAAAACGGTGCAAGGATGCAACCCTGGCGAACGCCCTTTGCAATTGGGAATTTTCTGGTTTGCTCGCCGTTTTTGCCATATCTCACCGTAGCTCCTGCATCTCTGTAAAGTTCCTGGATAAAAGTTAGGATGTTTTTATCTATCCCCATATTAGTCAGGGTTTTCCACAGGGTTCCATGATCCAGACAATCGAAAGCCGAAGTTAAATCGACAAATGTCAGGAACAAGTTCCCTTTTTTTGATCCAATATATTTGTTTATTATAAGGGACAGGTTTAAACCCTGCTCTATGGTTCCCACCCCCGACTTAAAACCATATTGAAATTTTGAGAGTATCCCATTAGTCTTGGACCAAGTTTGTAGTTTGGTTAGTAGCACCCTGCCAGCAACCTTCATTAAATTATCTAACAGAGAAATGGGGCGATAACATTTTGGGTCTTGTCTATCTCCTTTTTTAAATATTGGAATGACTATCGCTTCCTTCCATGTGTTGGGGAAACCTAATTTGGTGTAAGCATTTAGGACATTTGCCAGTAAGGGTGCCCAGAGATCTACATTCCCTTTAAATAGATCAATGGGTACACCGTCAGGCCCTGGAGCTTTTAGGCTTGCACTCTGAGAAATCGCTTGTTCCAGGTCTGCAGGGGTGAACATTACTTTTAATGGGAAATTTCCCTGTGGTTGTAAAAGGATCTCACTCCCCTCAGCCAACTCCTCTTGTGAGGTCAACATAAGTGAGTCTTTCTTGTAAAGCGCAGTAAAATGCTTGACCCAGACATCTTCAGCTATGCCAATTTCCATGGAGTCTACCTTCCTATCTAGAAAAAAGGGGGCATTTACCTCTTTCCAGAAGGACGTATTATCCCTTAGTGCGCTTGCCTTTATCAAGGCTTCCCAAGCTGCATTTTTGAGTTCTTTCTTCCTTGTCAGGAGAGTCAGCTTGTAAGCTTGTCTAGCCTCCTTGACTTGTCTGCTATCCCTGGGTATAGTCTTTAAAGCCTGTAAAAGTGCTTTATGGGCACTTGTGCAGGCTCGGTTAAACCAGCCATATATTCTCGTTTCCTCCCTTGCCTTTAATTTTTTGGTTAGCTTAGCGTTTATTTCTGTTTTAATCTCATCAAATGCCTGTATTATTTGTTCTGGGTTAATGCTTAGTTCCAGGCAGGTGTTAAATTGACTAGTTTCTTTCTGTAATAGATCTTTCAGAAAGTTCATGGGTTCAATTTTTGCCCATTTAATGGCATAGCCATTTTTCCTGGCCAGTGCCACTGAACGGCCATGCAATATATCCGTGGTGCTTATTTTTTGCGTGCCCCGTTTCCCTAATTTAAGGGAAGTACTAATGGGAAAGTGGTCACTTATTGCTAGGCCCTCCGTTTCAAACCCGCCCACCCAACCTTGGTTCCTATTTGAAACCAGGATGAAGTCTATTACAGTACCTGCCCCATGACCAAAAAAGGTTGTTTGAAACACTACGGGTGGCTGGCAAAGTTCATTTGCAAAAGCCAAATCCCATTCATGCATGAATTGATTTAGCAGATTTCCCGCTAGGGAATGTTCAAAATGTGTGGTGGGATCCCCTTGTGAGTCAAAAATGCCACAGTTTTTTGTTTGGCTATAGGGACATAGGTGACAATTAAAATCCCCTGCTATAAGTAAGCAGTCTGCCGCCTGGCCGCCTTTGTTTAGCAGTGAATCCAGTTCCGCTATTAGAATTTTTACCTCTACTTTTGGCATATTATTATAAAGGTTTATCAGAAAAAAGGAGCGCCCATTTAATTTAAAAGACAATCCTTGTAGTGAACTCCCTACACCTGCTTTTGGCCCATTTGCCTCATACATGTTCTGTTCTATGTTACAAAGGTTAGAGGTAAAAATACAAAGTCCCCCCAAGCCCCTGCCTCGGTTACCCTGGATCGAGGGAACGTAGAAAGTGCTAAAACCCTCTACTGATGTCTCATATGGGTCCCAACACTCCTGTAGGCAGACTATATCCTGCTTTTCCATAAAAGTTAGGAATAGCTGGTCACGCGCTTTTTTCGCAAGCCCAGCAATATTCCAGGAAGATATCTTAAGCAGACAAAACCCCTCAGTGATGGGGCAGGGTTCTTCCTGCCTAAGTTGTGAGACCATGCCCTCTTGCAAGGCTTCGATCTCATTATCGAGTTGGGTCTTAGTCCTATCTACTGTACTCAGATATGGTTTTATGTTGATAATTTCAGTTATTGGCCCAGTTCCGTTCTCAGTCCGTGACCTGCTGGATTTTTCTGTTAACTGCTGGCTTAGCCGGTTTCCTCCACACGTGTCTTGCACTAGTATAATCTCTGACATCACGGGGTTAGTATTTTCTACTAGGGAAGGGACATCATGGATCTTATGTAGGGGAGCAGTGACTTCTAAAACCCCTGTGGTGACCTTTATTGGTCAATCGACCATGTCTAGACAGTCGAATCTGTTCCTCATGGGAACCCCCTCCCAGTAATCGAAATTTGGGTTGCCTCTACTATGGTACCAGGGGCGGGAATTCCAGCCTCTATTCCATCCATTATTATTGTTATTCCTATTTCTGTTTCTATTAGTGTACCCCACCTGTGTCCAGGGCCAATCCTGAGCATCCTCCCATCCAGTTCTGTTTTCATAATTCGGGGTATTTAACGGAGGATAAAAAAAGGAAAGGCGCTGTACATCCACCCCCCCCCCTTTTTTCAAGTGCTGGCCAGGAAGAGATATAGTCAGCCATAGCAGGATCGTCACAGTTGACTATAACGCAGTCACCCTGTAAGCTTTTTTTAGTTTCCCCAATCCAAAACACTCTTCTAACTGAGTTGATTCTGCTATGATGCGATGGCTGTATAGGTCTATTTTGGCTAAGCCATTGCAGAACTTTGTTTCTCAGTGACCACTGGGGCTCATCCGCGCCCTCTGTTAGTTCTGAGACCCCTGTTAGGACAACAGTGAACGGGGTGGCCTCAGGTGGAAGATGGAATGGCCGTCTAGGTCTAGATCCCGTCCTCTGTTTCCCCTGGGCTTGAGAGGGCTGAGATTTTTGGAGTTTTTGTGTATTCTCCTTTAGGTTTGCTAGCTGAGTATTTAGGGCTACTAGGGCTGGGGTGGGTTGTGCGTTATCACTAGTGGTGACGAGTTGGCCCTTTCCCTCTGCAGTTTGGGGTTTAGGAGTATTTTGTGGATTCTGTTTGACATTTTTAGTGGTCTGGATGTTCCCTTCTTTATCTGGTCCACAGGACTTTGGGCAAACAGCTGGTGTTGTAGATGGTTGAGTTGGTTTAGCCGATTTGGCCGGTTTACTTCGTTGTTTGGTCTTCCCCTCCCCCATGTCTAGGGTGCTAAGTGACTTCTGCATAAATGCAGGAGTATTTAGTTTGGCAAGTTGTTTTTCAATTACCCTTATGTTTTTCTCCAGGGGTTTCAGATGGTATTTTAACAGTTCCCCCATGCTGTTTGTGAGAAAATCGTGTAGTGTCACACATGAGGTACAGGGTTTTTGTATGCCCCCTACTGCGCCTAGTGTATCTAGGTTCCCCAGTGGCGTGATGTTCCGTGGGGGCGTGTTTAGGATCACACTATTGGTTGGTGATGGTGTTTGCAACACTACGGTGTTGTTACTGTTTATGTTCAGGTTGCTGGGAATCCCACCATTTGGTGGAGCTAATAAATGCACATTTGGGTTCGACCCCTTATTTAACCTCTTAGGTATGGCGCCCTCCCTGGCCCCCGTGGTGTTTGATTCTGTGGCCATTTCATGATTATGTAGGGGTTGTAAAACTGGTGTTTTTTCCAGATCCTCCCTAGAATCAGAATCGGAACCTAGTGACAACTGTGTTGCTGACAAATCCACAGTGTTTGAAACTGTGTGAACTAGTGCACTTGTTGGATTCAGCAGGGGTATGATCGACCCCTTTTGTATAGGGGTTTGTGCTGAGGCCAGCGGGCCCATAGACGATCTTTTTCTGGCCATCTCCAATTCGTGAGACACCCGTCGATCTATCAATTGGATAGTATTGTCAATGGCTGCATTGGCCTTGTGTAGGAATAGGTCAAGTGGACCCGTTATATCGGTGGTTTTGTCTGTTTTTTTGCTTCTAGTGACTCTGGACATAATTAAGCGCTCTGCGTCACAGGGGCAATAACTTGTGGGTCGCGAGCAAAACTAGTGTCGCTGTTACAACTAGAATATGAGGTCCCACTAATTTATGACCACACAGAGCAGCAAGTGGACGGAGGGAAATGTAGACATGAAAACACAAATAGAAATACCATGGCCCAGTCCAGTCCTGCACAGTCTGTAACGGGCTGAAACGGGCCCGCCCTTGGCCCGGGCTTCGCCTCGCGCTTCTCCTCGCGCGCGTCCCGCGTTGCGTGAAGTATGGTTTAATTTAAAGGGGGGGTAAAAGGGCGTTACCGCCGGGGGAAGAGGCACCAGGTGGTGGAAGCAAAGGCTTCTGGTCCTCGCAGTCCCCCGGTGCAGGCAGCCAACTAGAGTGGGGTCTAGCGCACGCTGGGAGCTATTGGACACTCCGTCGATCAAGGAGGAGCTCCCACCAGCAGCGCGACCTCGAGAGGTTTCTCCAGGCAAGTTTGGCGCTAGTCCGCTTCCCAAACGTCCTTCAACGCGGCAGTAACTCGGATTTTGTGAGTGGCACCCGCGAAGCGGGTGTCACGAAAGGTAAATAGAGAACGGCAGGTGATGGGCGTTACCGCCGGGGGAAGAGGCACCAGGTGGTGGAAGCAAAGGCTTCTGGTCCTCGCAGTCCCCCGGTGCAGGCAGCCAACTAGAGTGGGGTCTAGCGCACGCTGGGAGCTATTGGATACTCCGTCGATCAAGGAGGAGCTCCCACCAGCAGCGCGACCTCGAGAGGTTTCTCCAGGCAAGTTTGGCGCTAGTCCGCTTCCCAAACGTCCTTCAACGCGGCAGTAACTCGGATTTTGTGAGTGAGTATACTACATCTAAATATCTTCAAGGGATTTGAAATTAAGTAAATCTATTATCAGATAACATCACATCCGCTGATTACCTTCAATATAGCAACCTAAGTAATGTAGGTTTGAAAATGTAACTTCACAAAAAGTGCCTTACCAAATTAGATACAAAGCTCACACTTTTCAGTGAGAAGTGTTCTGTCCAATCAGGTTTTAAAGTATAGAGCTTGAGTTATGCATCTCATTTTGATTATAAATGTCTGTTTGAAGGCAAAAATGTCTGAATTTACACTTTCTAGGTATTCACAAACTGATACCAAGCAGTCATAAGTCCATTTATTTCGGCATAACTACACCCCAACAACCCACATTTACACTGTAGTAACTCTCATACCAGAACTAAGGGACTGCTTAGCCTTGTGTGCTGTGAACACGTCAGTTTGTGACAACTCTACTCCAGCCTTTTCCAGCCCTGAAAATGTTCTGACATTTAAGGCTGCAATGAATCCACTTAGACTTAGAAGCACGGTTAAGACCGTGAAGAAATCTCTCTTTTATTATTTAGATTTTACATTTTATTTTGCGTTTAAAACCAAGGAAGGAGCACAATTCGAAGAGCCCCCAAATTTGATACACTTCTGGTAGTAGCACAAAAAATACATTAGCTTTACAGTTATACACTTCAAACATATACAAAAGGGTATGGGTGACTGTACAAAAAACAATGAATACCATACAGTGCAATACCGATTGGTGCAAAAAGGGAGAACATATAAAGGGCAAGTGCTTCATAGAGTACCACAATTGATTAAGCAAATACCACAGACTAAAGAAGAGTTATTTACAGGAGGGAAGAGGATCTGGGGAAAAGTATAAAATGAGAAAGGACCTCTAAGCTGTAAATATCATACAGTACGAGATAATGTTAACAGTGAACTAGGACAAATGCCTCATACATCTCCAAATTATTTAGGAGTTCAGATTGCAACAAAGCTGTTCATATCTTTTTTACAGCAAACAAGGTCCCAAAGCCCTACTCATCCCCCATTATGAGTAGTATATTACAAACCCTCAATCCATTTTGTAACAGAATGCCATTCAGGCATCCCATTTCTGCGACTTTTGCCCTTCAGGGTCATACAGATTAATTTCCATATTATAAATTGCATTTTGGGATTCCAGAACATCAGGAAGTCCTGTGCCAGTAAGTCATATAGAGCCCCAATCCTGGCCCCATTGTCAATTGCCTCTTTAATAGGAATAATACTAGCCGACAGTTGATGTTCAGGCAGCTGATTAACATACTCCCAAATCTGGAGATATTTTAAAAACTGCTCCTTGGTAAGCCCATATTTCTACTGAAGATCACCAAATGAACATAGCTATTCACCATCAGAAAGATCCCCCAGCTGAAGGATGTTACTCTGCATCCCCTTACTAACAATCGGGTCCTGAAATATAGAAGGTAGAATCAATGCCTCCCCATAAAGGTGTATAAAAATTATATTTGGTGATATTCACTCTAAATGTATGACTCATAAATTTAGAAGCTAATTTTATCTAACCAGTGGTGATTAATTTCCAAGGGAATGGCCCTAAACAAATACAACAACTTTGTCATTGTTAGGGCGTTACTCCTCCCCACCAATGACAAATGGAGATGATCCATTCTCCTAAAATCCTGCTGTATATAGCATACTAAGGAAGTCATGTTTAGGTCTACTATATTCTCAACGTATGAAGAAATCCGTACCCTCAAATAGGTTGCCCCCCCACCACCCGAGGATCAAAGTGCCCAACATTATTAGTGCACTCAACTTGCGTTGTCCCCCGATTCAGCCTATAGTGTGAAGAAGCCCCAAATACATGTGCTGTCTTCTCGATTTCCACTAAAGCTTGCCGAGGATCTGCTGTAGTATTTGCTACATCGTCCACATATGCTGGGACCTTATTTTCAACTTGACTTGCAGGCATTGGACAGATCTATTGGTTCCTTTCCAGCTGTGTAATCACAGGGTCAATATACAAGGCAAATGGTAATGGTGAACATGGACAGCCTTGTCTTGCCCCCCTGGAAATCCGGATTTCTTCAGATTATTTCCCCATAATCCATAGTTTGACCCTGGGAGCAAGATACAGTGACTTATTAGCCTTAATAAAACCGGACCAAACCCCAGAGCTGCCCTTAAATAGATCCATGAAACTCGATCAAATGCCTTCTTGGCATTGAGCAAAAACATGCCCTGTTATTTTACAAGTTGTTTCAGCAATATCAAACAAGGTGATCACTTTTTTATGTGATCAACAGTTCCACGACCGGGGATAAACCTGTGCTGTCTGGGGGATACTAATGTAGCAATAATTCTACCTAAACGATTTGACAAAATTTTAGAAAAGTTTTTGGCATCGCAATTGATCAAAGTTATTGGTCTGTAAGACCCTGGATTCAATGGAGAATTGCCTTTTTTCATAAAAACAATTTTATTTGTTGCTCCCCATGAAGATGGAGTCTCCCCGCAAATCTTGTGCCAGCTCATTATATAAAGCCTTGTACAATTCAAGGGCAATATTATCAGGCCAACTGTATTTTATTTGTTACTTTTATATAGGTATACAATTTGATTTATCTTGTGTTTATATTATATCTATAAAAGTAACTATGGATTGGAACCTCTGACCAGAACACCTAATACACTCTGGCAGGAGTTTATTGTTCTGTTCTAATGTGGACACTCACTTGAAGAGGATTCAAGCTCCATACTTCTACAGTAGGTTGAAGAGAGACATGACCATGGGATTCTTTTCTATTTGGGTTTATTATGTTGCTACAGCACACATATCTATTTATATGGCACCATTCTTCCATCTAAAAGGATGGCAGAGCTTGACATATGGTGACTAAAGTTGTGTTGGCTGCACGCACATGAATTTCAGACTTTAGTGTGGATTCCCCCGTCCGCAAAACATACAGCAGACCCGAACGCAAGTAAGGCTTGACTTTTCTCCTAATGTTGTGTCACTAATCTTTATTTTTGAGATGAGTTTTGAAGTGTGCATGATGTGTACGTGTTGTATTGCGGGTTTGGTCCTACTGTGTATTTGTATTTAGCTGTTGGGTAAAAGCATTGCTTTCTCAGACAGTCAGACCTCCCTGCCATGGTTGTAGCCCTGGTCCTTGCTGGGCTGCATCCCCTATCTGCTGTTGCCATATGGGTCCTTGTTGCAGTGACTTGGTTGCTGACTGATTTCCCTGTGACTGAAAGTAGGCTGCATTCAGGTTGATCTGGGCTTGGGTTTGGGGATGGGGATTTTGGGGGTCTGGCTCAGGCATAGCGATTTCTGTTCGTGATACTCCTTTAAGCGGCATCAGTCAGCTCTGTGGCCCATTCTGAGGCAGTAAAAACATCCTCTAGAATCTGGCTGCTGCCAGCTTCCCTGACCTCCGCCGCCACAGTTGGGCTGGATCCCTTTGAGGTTCGGCATTGGGGTCTCCTTCAAGACTGGTGCCATCAGCACGCTTTCGGCCAAAGCGGCTGTCTTAAGAGCGGCTTTACTGAGTTTGTGTGGGACTGGCTTAGCAGAGTTTCTCTAGGCTTGCATCTTATTCTGGCCCTTCCAATTGAGCTGCTGTATGGGGGTACATGTGGCAGCCTGCTTGCCTCAGGCTTCAGGACCCTTCTCATGCGGTCGGTGGAGACACCTCCTTGAAGTGGTTTTCCCCTTGCAGGGCGTGCAGAATTCCCTACAATGGTTACTTTCTTGGGTACCATATACTGCAGCAAGTAGGGGGGCTACAGGTGCAAGGAACGTACCACATAGTGCCGGGCAATCTTGTCTGTGCCACTTCCTCCCTGGTGATGGTGACAGAGGCTGAGCTTGGTGATCCCGGGGATTTTCCTTATGGTGGTTTCCGCTAAATGGTGGTGTGCGCGACATGCCCACAGCTGAGCTAATTTTCACAGTTTGAAGGAATTTCCAGTATATTCCAGGACTGCCCCCACGGAGGGGGTCTGATTGACTGGGACCTCTCTGGTTGGCGTCCATGTCGCATAGGAGCGCCTCACTGATTAATGCTCTTGAGATGGAGCTTCAGGGGAGGAGCAGGCTTTTATCCAGTTCTCAGCAAACTGGATGAACATTTTTAGCTTGTTCATTAGGTCTCGTCTTCATATATTAGTTGAGATCAGTGAAGATATGACAACCCTCATCCTGCTCCCCCTATCTCCAGCTCGAGGGGTTCTGTGAAAGGGATACCGGCCACCGTACCCGAGACTCCTTGTATGATGACAGTGCTTTTTTGATAAGGTGACTGTCCCTTTTTGTAGGCTTGATATTGTTGCCCCAGTGTCTATCAGAAAGTTGTATGGTGTCTCGTTTACCAGCATCGTGACCAAGGGGTCCTCCTCCAGACAGCCTGGAGCGGACAGAAGGATGTGTGTGTTTTTGGGTGTCTTGTTGGTTTCTGGCGTAGCTTTCCTATTTCTCCCTTTGGTTTGTGGGACCAATCCTGCACTCTGACCCTCGCTGTCAGATCCTGGGGGGCTGGAGCCCTCTTCCTTGCTATCGCTAGTAGTATTATTGTCCAGACCCGGTATGAATTTCCCCGTCGCCCGTACATGCTCACCCGGATATGTGAGAGTGCCATGCCACTGGGGCTCAATGGACTGAACGTGATGGATGGGGGGTCGAGTTTAAGGAAACCCTAGCACCGAACAGGGATGAGGCTGGAATTGCTTGTGTATGCCTATCTGGCAAACTCCTAGCCCTAGATATAGCGGCACACTGCCTGGTAGGACCCAACACAACCTGTGGATTGGTGTAACCTAGTGCAGGAATGGCTGGGATGGTAGGCATCAGAGAGAGCACCTCCGTACTGTGTGGTGGGGAAGGTGAGTACACCTTGCTTGCGGGTTCTGGGACAGAATTGTAGGTTGGGCCACCTCGAAGATGGCCCACAGTTCTAACAGGGTTTCTCTTCTAGCTTTCTTTTGCCCTACATAATTGGTCTGAATGTGTGTCCTCATGTGTTCTATTATGTTGGTGTAAAAGGTTTCCCCCTCTGGCCAGGGAAAGCATGTGCCTTAGTGTGTGCATGCCATTCACGGCAAAAATTACCTAGCTTATTTGCCTGTGTGGGGGATCTAGTTTGCATTTGATTTAGCGGTGACTCCATGATGGGTTGGGAACTTTTTAAGAGACTGGTACAATGTATAAATAATCCAATATGTACACTGGGTTATGTCGGCATTAACTACTTTACTACGAGCTCAGCTTTAGAAAAATATGCATCAAAACAGACTTTTCACCATACATAAAACAACAATGCATATGAAGGGTTCACAACCTGTAAGACGGTGCAATGGTTCATTCAAAACATTGTGAATTTTTTAGCATTGGAATAGCAAATATGGAAAAATGATTTGTGGGAAAATGGCAACTTCTATATACGTGCATTGAATCATTACCGAGACAGAACATTCAACATAAAACACAGTTGAAATTATTTACCAGCGCCACAACATCAATAATGTATCAATTGAAAACCATAATGGAAATAGAAAAAAAATGTGCTAGAGAGAAAAAATGATGACTTTGTCAAAAAACACCTTAGCCCACTCCTAGCTCATGTTGCCCGATGACGAGGAGAGGCTCTGCACGGTGCATAGGACTGAGTGAGCCCGATAGTATGTCATATTGGCTCTGGGATAAAGATAGCAACAATTTACACTGAGAAGAAGGAACTACTCAACAACTACAGGCCTTCCTTGGCCAAGCACAAGCTACACCTAATCTACAAGGTCCAAACCTTTCCCTACGGTCCGAATTACAAACCTATGTCACATCCAGGGTTCATGCGTACTGTCTGTGTCAGTCCTAGTGGTTCAAGTGAATAACAACTCCCACTTCTTTCAGATACTGCCAGTGTTAAAAAACCCAACAGTACTGAGAAACTCTTTTAGACAAAAAAAATAAGATTGAGGTGGTAGCCTTATATCACACCCAGGACCTATGCATACAGTCTGTGTCACACCCAGTGGTCCAGGAGGTAAGGCCTCACCCCTGTATCATACCCAGAGATCAAGCATACCTGCTGTGTCACACCCAGTGGTCCAAATGACTGAACACACTTCACCTTTCCTAGAGTGCCGACTATCGGAAAAAGGTGACCTCCATGGGAGCGCCTCCGAGGCCATCTTGCGACTACTCAGCTTGGACACATAAATGAGATATTGTGTCAGATTTCTGTCAGTGACAGAGCGCTCAGGTTACATTTTTGTGCTTCCTCCTAGTTTGCTACACTTTAAATGCTGGGACTAAGAATCATATGTAGTCTCTTACCCCCTGATGGCGGCTTCAGGATGGACCTCAGCCCCGCAGATTCAGCAGAACTCTCAATCGATTGAGCCGTCTGCTCACCTCCCTTACTGCACAGATGTGAATCCGTATGAGCGGAGTCCTTTTCCTTCAGCTGCAGTCGGGCTCAAAGAACCCAGCTCTCATATCTGGCTCATCAAAATGTTGCTTGAATGTGAATTTACCTTGAAAAAAACAAAAGACAAGAGGTGTTTGGCAGAACAGGAACAGTTGGTTTAATTAAATGCCTCGGCCGGAAGACAATCCTCAGACCCAGACTATGGTTGCCAAACACCTCTTGTTTTTTATTTTTCAAGGTAAATTCTCATTCGAGCAACATTAATGAGGTCAAATGATGTTTACTTTTAGACAGAGGCAAAAGCAATGGTGACAATGTATTAAGGCTTTCCACTACTCCCTTTCATTATCACTTCAGAAACATACATTACTCCCAAGAACATCTTAATGCAGGCGCTTATATCTGTCACGGCCAACAGGCAAACACTTGAGAATTATTGTGGCCTGTGAAACTCCTCAACTCCTGGCGGTCATTTGTCAGTGTCAGCGCTGGTGGCAGCACGGGAGACCCTGCAATTATCAGCCAGTTAATATTCTCGTGAATCAAAATAAAGAGCAGGCATGTGGTGCAGCTGACAAGCAATCCGTTCACCTTCATTCTGAGCAACGTATGCCCTTCACGCGGGCCCTGTAATGATATCCGTCATTAAGCAGGGTCTCCTAACAGCATCATCTAGCAAGATGGATTGAAGACAGCAACATTTTCCTCACGCTGTCTAAGAAACAATGGGGCAGATTTACAAGCCCCATGCGACACTTTTGCGTCACTTTTCCCATGTTAAAAGCGACGCAAAAGTAGCGCAAGGGGCTTGTAAATCTGCCCCAATAAGTACAGACAGCGCCCAGATCACCGATCGTCTGATCGCCGTAGGTCTGGTCCTGCCCACTACCCTATATTTTAGCATTTATATTGCACTTTGCACTTTATACTTTTGATGAGGCCACACAGTGCGCTGATTTACCAGTAGCAGCTGCTTATATTCCAAAGTGGTGGGGCGATTAGGAGAACATTTTGACCCACTTTCAGGCGCTGTTTGATGTCAGGAAGCACAACCCCAAAGCTCTCAATTGTGGTCCGTTATAAATAGTGTTTATAACGGGCTGCGATTAGCTCTGGATTTGAGGCTGAAGGCAGCACGAGTTTCTCACACTGCCTGACAATGGGCAAAATAAACAATTTTAAATAAAAGAAAAATTAAGGGGCATATCAGCAACAACCGGCGATAATTATCGCTAAGCGCACTTAGCGCTAGGATAATTATCGCCGGCTAGCGTGGATTCTTATAGCTGAGATAGCGTGCTATTAGCAACGCTTATCTCAAAAGCGATAAAAATCCTCACGCTAACTACCTAACGTGAGATTATCGCTAGAAACCCAGCGATAATCTCACGCAATGTGGCGTTAGCTTGTTGATAGGGCCCCACAAACGTAGCCATGATATCCTCCTTCCATAGGATATCATGGCTAAGTCAGTCCTGAAGCAGGTGTAAGGAAAGTAGAGATAATAGGGGTTATCGCTACTTTTCTTGCCGCTATGCTTCATAGCGTGGGGCTTGATGATAGGAGAAATGTGGTTTGGCGACATTTCTCCTGTCATGTCAGGTCAGGAACGCCCACTTTGCATCTCATTAGAGATGCAAAGCTGGGCATTAGGAATTCCTATGCTAATGCAAGTTTTCACACCGCTTTTTGGACAAAAACAGCTGCAAAAGCGGCGATAGTTCTATCGCCTCGCCTTGCTGATATGCCCCAAAGTACTTCTCTACTTTACTCCGGTTCCATAATCCTTAGCTCCAAGGCAGCGAGGGGTCTCAGAGCCAACTACCCTAACCAATCCAGACATTCCTCTCATGTTGGTAACCAGCATGAGAGAAGCACTAGGCTTTGTTGGAGCAGGCTGACTCAGTGCTCCTACAGACAATGGATGCCTGCTCTCCCCCCAGTTGTCTAAGACAGCTTGGGTTGGAGAGATTTATATGCGCATGTCAGGCTGGCCATCGTATGTCAGCCAGCCAAAATGATATGCACAGTTTAAACTGGAGTGTGCACATCTCCTCCTCCCCTGCTACCAATTAGCAGCAATGGTCCCGCCCTGCCCCGACACTTGGCTCAGGCTGGGAGCAATAGAAGCTTCAATGATAATAAATTCTTCTTATTACCATTTTATTTTTCGTGTTTGCTGTGCTGGCAGCAGGGTGGGTGACGCTTCTCCGCCCAAATGGAGGAAGCACCACAGCGATTTACACTTCCTTTTTGTGCCCTTTTGACATGAGTGGTTCAGAGGGTGCTGGATGTAGTTTGGACTCTATGAGAAGTGAATGAACAGTCTGGGAACTGAAGATATGCTCAAATAATTGTGTACCAAATGTTGCTGTGCATAAGCATGAGATGTGGCGGTCTGTAAGAGTAGATCCAGCTGTGCTTACCTATTATGGTCAATGTCCTGAAGATATGACCGTCATCAGGTCTCTACCACGTGGATAGGTGGAACCCACCAGGAAGTAGTATATATGGTGAATGGCAAGAGCCAACCACTGGTGACACTGTTAACCACACCTAGGTATGTAATATTATAGTAAATGGGTCGAGGTACATCCTGGAGCCATATTTTAAGAACTCTGGCCTAGGGGGCCCTGTAGGAGGCTGGTTTAGTATATGGTGCACACTTATTCAAGTGGTGCACTTTGCACTAATCCTGGCAACCCTAATGGTGGCTTTAGTGGTTTCTGATATCCATAGAAAGCTCTCAAAGTGGTAGCTGTGGAGAGCAGATATCAGGCTTATTTAGAAGGAATGTTAAGCAGCTTGTTTTACCAGTTTAATCTGTAGCGTAAATTAGATGAAAATAAACCCATTGCTCCTTGAGAATATGCCCCTGAGTGGTTATTACAGAATAAACAAAAAACAACAATCTTGAAGAAGCACGGCGGGTCTTCTCTGGGCATTCTGTAAGTCACAGCCTGCAAGACAAAAATCTAGATAAGAAGGTGTGTCATGCGCCCATCAAAGGACAGAGAGAGAGAGCGAAAGAAAGAGAGAGAGAGGGCGAGAGGAAGAGAGAGAGAGAGAAAGAGAAAGAGAGGGTGAGAGAAAGAGAGAGAAAGAGAGGGAGGGAGAAAGAGAGGGAGAGAGAAGGAGAGGGAGAGTGGGAGAGAAAGAGAGAGGGAGAGAGAAAGAGAGAGAAAGAGAGAGCGAGGGAGAGAGAAAGAGAAAGAGGAGAGAGAAAGAGAGGGAGAGAGAAAGAGAGGGAGAGAGAGTGCCGACACTGCAGACACAGGCCTTACTGCTCACCTTCAGCCACCGGTGTGTCTCCAACCACGTCCCGGTACACACTGCAGTCCCCCAGGTCCCTCATCTGAAACAGTTGCCAGAGACATGAATGGCAGAGTCCATACAGTAGCAAACGCCATCAGCGCTTGCCCGCCCGTGCGCACACAGGCCAATGCCCCCCAGCCCCTCCCGCCACCCAGTGGCGATTGCCGCCCCTGCGCAACCAGGCCTCACTGCTCACCTTCAGCCACCGGCATGTCTCCAAGAGGGCCCACCACATGCCAGTGGGAGCCCCAAGCCTGGGGCCCGCAACCATGGCACCCTCCACATCATGCAGCCCCACACCGCGGGCCACCAGGTCACACACTTGATTCTGGGTCTTGATTTCGCTATGGCAGAAAACATATCAGTGCACCCGGACTCATCGCAGGCTGCACACTTGCTCAGCCCTCGAGGTGCCACTAAGTCTGTGAAAAGGCAGCACCTTCGATTAACTCATGACTACTGTCAGTACTTCTTGATTAATCTGCATTTAAAACAAAGGTGTGCAGTTTGTCTAATCTGTTACTATTGTCAACCGCGAGGGGACGCCATGTGGCGGTAGGCCCGCACTGCCCACTGGCTCAGGGCTACACTGCGGTCCAGCAGGGCTCACAATAATGCCACCATTCCGGACCGCCTGGACGGCGTATCATCCCAAGCTGCACACCTGCTCCGCACTTAAGGTGCCCCTACCTCAGTGCACCGAAAGACACCGTCCCGTGGCGGTGTGCCTGTGCCTGCCGCAGTGTATCCAGTGCCACCAAGTCTGTGCTGCGCAAGACATGGACCCTTTATGATTGAGTCCTGTGGTGCGGACGCTATCATGACACCCCCTGGCACCGGGCAATGTGCTGTGCCCGGGCCCTAGGCCCTCAGTTAGAAAAGATAACCACGCGGAGACACCCAGTTGCAGATTGGAAATGGCGTCCAGCACGTGTGCCAGGCCCTTTTTATTGGCAGGGTCGCATGTCCTATGATGCCTGTGCTGGATGGGTGTGGTGTAGGTGTAAACCAGCCATGAGGGAGTGACTGTGGCATGCTGACAACTAGACCTGTGTGCAGCAGATCCTACAGGGTAGACTTGGGACATGTAGCGTTGTTGTCCCCCCGTGAGATTAAGCGAAGTGGGCTGGCCTGACGTACGCCAGTCCAGCGTAAGGGTGTGAACATTGACCCCCGGGCTTTGGGCGTTGTTCCGGTCTGGGCTGGACAAGGAAGTAACTAGTCACGTGGAAATTGCAGAGGGAATTTTCTACCCTAAAGCATAGGCAGCTCGTAGGAGTAATATCTGGCAAATTTAAGAAATCTCTATCTGATGGCTTTTTGAGCATTAAACCTGCTCCAAGACTGGAACCTTTCTGGGACCTTGTTACAAAAGTGTTAGATAGGAAACTATATTTCCAGATGCGGGTGGGATCGCTGCCTCTAAAATCATTCACTGCCCAGTGGGACACCAATAGAAACAACTGATGTCTTCTGTGTAAATCCCATGAGGAAACAATAGCACATATGTTTTTTGTATGCCCTGCTTACACGGCCCCGAGGCATGTTTGGTTGAGACCTGTCTGCAAATTATTGGGTACTAGACTGTGTGGCGAAGCAGGAAGAATTCTTCGTACTAGTACTGACCCGGTAATTGTTGTGGCTGTCGCTAAATTTCTGGGGTGGGCGTGGATCATAAGAATTAAGAGTAATGGTCAGTAAAGTGTTAGCTGCCCTAGATGATTCCCTCAATGATTTTCTTTGAAACTATATGTATTTTTAATCTTGTATATATTTTATGAGGTATTCGATTTTAAAAATGTTGTCTTTTGTCACAGTATTTATGTATTGTCTACCTGTACCTGTTTTGTATTGCTTTTATGACTTTTGTCGAATAAAGCTGTTTTTGGATTGGATTGGACTAGTGCGTGTGTCTCCGTTCTAGTGTCTGCGCCACCCGGCACACATTCGGCAATGTGTCACCCTGTGACCCAAGTCCCACAACATGAGCAACATGGACGTAAGGGGAATTCATTGTTCCTACATGCATACATACCTCTACACTTGCAAGATCATAGACATGACACATCAGTGTGAAAATGTATGTTTAATGCACATTCAGTGGAGTGTTGCAGCTTGAGCAGTACAGGGCCCTGAAAACCCCACTTTACATTGTTAGCCCGAGGAGGCCAGCAAGAGTCCTTCAGGGAATGACTTGTACATCAGAAGAAGAAGAGTTCAGTCCGCAGTCTGATAGCTGTGTCATTGGTGACCAAACAGAATATGGCAGTCCATATCGAGGTCCAAGGTAAGTGTCGCAGAGTGCATCCGGGGACAGTGGAAGGTGATGATGCAGGGGGCAGAACCAAGCAGAAATAGGCCATATGGCGGGGATGAATGCTACAGCTTCCTTCTGACCATGAGGGCAGATTCATCTGCATCTTCATCCTCTGCTGTTTCAGGTGCATCACATGTGGGTGGTGGTGTTTTGTCTCCAGCACTGTGTGGCACTGACACATCAGGGGCTGGGGATGTGGATGGAGTGGTAGCAGCAGCATGCATCAGCGCCAGGCCTTGTGGCAGCAATGCCATGAGGAGGGTCTTTATGGCATTGAGTAACCCAACTATCTCTTGCTCGTGTGCAGCCGTGGCAGCCGATCTTTCTACCCGCGTCCACTCCATTTTCTCTATGAGCCTCCGCATGAGTCCCAACTCCCAGGCGAGCATGCTGGAGCCACTCTGACTAGTCAGGTGTTCTTGTCGCAGAGTCAGGACTCTGGTGATGTCAGTCATGGTTCATTGGAGGGCATGGAGCGGACTGTCAGTGTCCGTTAGGTACTGTAAGTGGTCCCTGATGGGACTTAGACACCCACATATGGCGTCTAGTTTGTCTGCCATGGAATCAAACCCCACCTGCACCTGTTCAGCCAGCTTCTCCTGGCATCCCAACACACGGCGTTGGAAGGCCATGTCTTCGTCGTGGGGGTCCTGGGAGGCCGCCGTGGTGGTGGGTGCTGCCTGCTGTGTGTGCTGTGCATTGGGTGGGTTCCCCTCGTAGCAGCTGGCCTGCCCTGCTCCTGGAAGTGGGCTGCGGAGGCTCTCCACGAGCTGTTGCATGGCGTCGGAGTCAAAGGTGTTGTGGTCCTCTTCGTCATCAGAGAAGAGAGGTTGGGACTGCTCTGCAGGAGGTGTTGAATTTCCCTCTGCAATGTGAAGGGGAGATGCAGTTTAACATTGTGTTCACATGTATGTTGTCGCATTGTACATGTTTACATTCAGACTGCATGACAGTGTACATTGTGACTGTTTGTGGGGAGCTGCCTATATGATGCGGGACAGTGGACATTCCGACAATATCACGGATGTGTGTTTGTACTTGTACATTGTCAACTCACATTTCCCTGCTATGCCACATGTGATTGGCCAGTTTCTGCACACAAGCGGCACCAGTTGTGTCCTCTGTTCTGTTGTGGATGTGTTGCGGATTGTGCCACATCGTTGTCAATGTTGATGTGCTCTGCAAGTGATGTGTGTGTGCCGCATTTTGGGGGAGTCACCCCTGCAGCTCTGATTTGACTGCCCGTTATCCCTTACATGCGGTGTGCCTCTGACTTCTGTGCTTACACAGTGCTGAGATGTTGCATACTTGGATGCATTGGTCTCTTGGTGGGAGTTTGGGGGCTGGGGCATGGTTTGTCTGCAGATGTGCTATGCTTACTTGTGCATGTGTGCCATTGTGCCCATCTCCCCCGTCCCCCAGTCCCTGTTCGGTACTCACCCTGTTGCTGTTGTGTCCGGTCATGTTGAGCAGTGTCCGGTCCCCCAACTCCTGCCACCATCTCCCCACTGATGACTGTGGACACTATTTCCTCCATCTCATCCAGCTACTCCTGTGGCACTGGGCTCCCACCTCCAGTCTGCATTGCTGCCTTCCGGTTGTTTGCGAGTTTCTGCTTGGTTTTGCGCTTGACATCATTCCAGCGCCTCTTGACTTCTTCCATTGTCCTCTTCAGCACTCCGACTGTATTCACCTTGTCCACGATGGTCTGCCATACTCCATTTTTAGTTGCCAGTGACACAGTGGAGGTCATGAACAGTAGTTGATGGTGTTCTATGACCTCCGTTATCAGGATCCTGTTTTCCTGCGGACTGAACCATCTCTTCCTACTCTTCTTTTCCTTTCCCTCCCCTGACCCTGAGGTCCCAGGCTGGTCCTCCGGGGGGCTTGTGGGGTTCTG
Source organism: Triturus cristatus (assembly GCF_964204655.1). NCBI lineage: Eukaryota > Metazoa > Chordata > Amphibia > Caudata > Salamandridae > Triturus > Triturus cristatus. The sequence goes on from NC_140591.1 coordinate 802,576,525, forward strand.
GTTGTCCTCTGCACTTTCTCCGGCTGACTCCATTGTGCTTCGTTGTTGTTTGGCTTTTGTATGTGTTTTTCCCCCACTTTTATAGTGCATTTTACTGCATGCTCCATGGGGATTGCAGGCCTGTGGCTGTTTTTTGCCGATTTTTGTATCGCGATTTACGTCATCACCGGCTTTTTTCGTGTTGGAGTTTCGCATTTTTGCGGCGTCGCGTTGATTTTAAGAAGTTCATTTGACGTGTTGTGGTGGGTCTATCACATGGTGCCGCCGTGTTGTGAATACCAGGTTAACACGGTGTTATTTTCCCGCAATAGACTGCGATGTGAAGAGTTGCTTTAAGCTACTTTTGTGGTAGTTATCACACATTCTTGAGAATATCCCCCTCAGTGTTTAGCAAAAATACGTCTATTTATTACTACACAATATCACTATCACATTGATATATCCCCTGCCCAGAGATATCAACATAACACACAAGAATACTTCAAAAGCAATCAGGTGAGTAGCACAAAATGCAGTGGTCTCTGGGGGAGACCAAACCATATATTAAGAAAGTGGAATATGAGCTGCAATGGAGGATGGGACTTGGACCAGAACCCCAGAGAAGCCGGGGACACCAAGAACCACCCAAGGTACCTACCCAGGAACTCCACGAAGGCTGTGTGCAGAGTGGAAACACAGCTGCATGTCCAATAGAAATCAATTGAGAAGTCACAATTGCATTTCTAGAGAGGAAGGACCATTCCAGGAGGACCCCGAAGAAATCCTTTGGAAGACAGAAGGTTGGAGAGCCACCCCACCTGTAGATGACCAGTAGCCAGGTTACCCACACCATGGAAGCCGGGTGCATAGGGCTAAGTGACGTCGGAACCTGTCATAGACAACAATAGGAGAGTTTAATGAAAAGTCTCTGGAGAAGATGTCGAAGGAAACCGGTGGAATCCAAGGGTGAATTCTGGAAGTGAAGAACCTGCAAGCACAGGGGACAGAGTCTATGCCATTCCGAGGTGACCAGGAGGCAGGAAACACAATTCCCACTGATGTGGGGAGGTTCTGAAGAGTCGACAGTGACATTGTTGCTGCAGCTGTGAGGACCAGGCAATAATGAGGAAGACCAGGAGCCGTTCATGAGCTGTCCCATGTTTGATGTTGGTGACTAGGTGGTCAGTGTCCGGCGGGAGCCACAACTGGAGTGGAAGATTAAAAAGGATCAATGTTGAGACCAGCAAGGTCCAAGTGACCCACCAACCACAGGAGAGTCAAAGCAGGCCCTGAGCAAGCAGGGGAGCCCACTGAAGCAATAGAAGACCCTCAGGAGGACCCACAGCCCGAAGGCACAGGAGTTGCAAGAGAACCTCAAGCAGCTCACCAAAGTTGAAGGCCCACGGTGCAGAGGATGCCGTGAGGATGCTGGTCTTGGAGGGAAGAGATGCTGTAGTTTGGAGTTTCTTATTGCCTGGAGATCTCTAGCGTACAGAGCCAACAAGCCATGGCAACGGCAAGACGACGCACTGCACATGGGTTTGGTCCAGGCGGTGAGGGATATTGGCCTGAGGATTGCATAGTCTTCCTTGGTGCAGTCTCAGTTCCAGTCGAAGTCCAACGAAGTCCAAGTGTCCAGAAGATTGAAGAGTGATGTAGTTTCAGGGTTGAGTTTTGTCCCATGATGACTCTAAGGACCCACTCACAGGTAAGCCCTTAAGTACCCTAAGGAAAGGATTGGAACAACTCGGGGGTCCCTCCCAGAGGAGGAGCTGGACAGAGGGGAGGATATTTCCATGTTCTTTGTCCATTGTTGCACCAGAGCGGGGGCCGAGGGCTCCCTGAACTGGCTCAAACTGGAGTTTGCAAGGAGGGCACCAAATGTGCCCTTCAAAGCAGTCTGGTGGCGCCCTCACCCTAGCCCAATACACTAAAGTCTGTCTGGAAGGGGTCACATCTCCCTGTGACAGGAAACCTATTGCTCTACCTTCCCCACCTCGAGCCTTGCTTAGCTGCAGGAGGGAAGAATTGTGTCTGTGGTTGGCAGCAGCACTAGTTTGCTTGCAGAACCTGAAAGGCTGTTACCGGGAGTACAGGGAGGTCTCCTAAGGAGCCGTCCAGTACATGGGATCACACTTGCAACACTGGAATTGGTGTTGGGCTATGATTCCAACATGTTTGATACCAAACATAACCGATTTGGTGCAGCCATTATATAGTTAGATATCTCATAGTGACTGATTTCCACTATATGTCAAAAAATGGCTGAAAGCACTTTAAAAGACTAGACAATCGGCTCTGGGGTGTGTAGGGGTGTCCTGCTCATGCAGGGGCACCCTCACACTTATAACCAAGCACCCTGCCCTCAGGACTGAAGAGCCTCCCAAAGGGCTGACTTATAGGATTAAAGTGTAGTGACCTCGGGTATAAGGAAACTGATATCTGTTGTGAGAGGTGCAAGCACCAACTCGCACAGGCTGCAATGGCAGGCCTATAGTCCCAATTTAAGTGGCCTCCCATGAGTAGCACAATACATGCTGCAGCCCATGGGAGACCCCTGGTGCACCTATGCCCTGGGTACCTTAGTACCATATACTAGGGACTTACAAGGGTACACCTGTAGCCAATTGTGGTGGTACCACAGTAATTACCATGTTCATTTAGGGGAGAAAGCACCGTTTCTGTGGTCCTGATTAGCAGGATCCCAGCAGACTAGATCAAAAGCCCATTAACAGGAAGCAAAAAGTGGGGTCACCATGAAAGAAGATCCTACTTACCTACAGGCCCCCTAGGAACCGCTGGGAAAAATCAAACTGCCCCCAATGCTTATTAAGGCAGGTTAGCCTCTGTAATTCCAAGATATGTGGTCCCATCATGCTGGCCCTTACCACTGTAAAGGTATCACCCACAGCATGTTTTTTATGTAGTCATTTTAAACTTGAAGGTCTTGCCTTTCAAACAGATTACTAGTATTTGTTAGAGCAAATTGCTTTCTGATTGGCAAACTAATTTTGCTAATATAAAATCATATAAATGTCCATATGTGTTTGGGAACAAACATTAAAAAACAAAATTTAATGAAAACTATTACTGGTTGTGGCAACTCACAAATTAAGCTGTCTTGCAAAACACACACACTCCCAAGAAATTTAACAAAATTATGCACTGCACATATTGCACCAGATTCACAACTGCTGCACAACGGTTATCTGGACTATTTCTCCAAGCTTTCATTCAGAAATCTTCAAATCTGTCGGAGTCAATGATTGATTCTTGTAGTCACGAATGTTTCCAACAGGAGAGTCTTGTGAGGAATTCTGGCTTCGACTGGTTATTTTCTCATGCCAAAAAGGCTTGGATGATGGTACATCAGCCCGTACTAAATTCTACTACCGTAAATAAACTAATATTAATAACATTCTAACTATACAGCATAGCTAAAGAACATCCTAAAGCATGAATAAGTACCCAATAGCCATAAATCTAGAAGATGATGATATATTTGATTATTGGAGAAGTCTAGCTACACTTTCGTTAAAAAAAATCTTTCTTTTTCAGTTTTAGAAAACATAATACCGCAGTCTGCGGAGTACGGTGCATAAGACATGACAGATTGTACAAGAGAAGGCATTCTTTCGACCATCGAACACTCAGGTATATTGCCAAATGCACCCTATAGCATGATCCATCACTCCAAGCTTGTGGACAAATCACCTTACTACTTTTAAGACTAGGTCCCATCCCTCCCTGGATTCAAGTCATCGCCCATGCTCCCACCTGTGGTGTCACTATTGATGGAGTCGGTGTCTGCACGTGGGTCTAGAAATGTATCACATAAGTCCCACCAGTCCTGGAGATCCTCCTCCACTTTTTCGTCCCACCTACTCATCTATATGTGCATCTCTTCTGCCAGTGACCACTCCTGTATGTCCCTATACCAATGTTCGAGTTCAGGTGTATGTTGGCCCATCCAGGTGATGGCAACTCTACGAGTAGCCAATACCAGCACCAACTGAAGAAATATGTAGGCCATCTTACAGCCTTTGGCCACTTAACATATCCCATTAGGCAATTCAAGGGTGTGCGTTCTATTTTACGGTGAGTAGTCCTCTTTAAGTCTGTCACCGCCTGAGTCCAGTAGTTATGCATCATCCAACACTGACATGCAAGGTGCAGAAAGTCCGCCACTCTGGTACTACAGTGTGGGCAACTGTCCTGTCGAGTTGAGGATATGCAGTGAAGATCCTTGGGGGTTAAATAGGTCCTGTGTAGAGAAATGCAGTGTACTATCTTAAAGGGAGCATTACAAGATACGGTGAGGGTTAGATCACAGATTTTGGTCCATACCCTGACATCCAGTGGAGTGTCTAATTCAGCAACTCATGCCATGTGGGTCCGGAGCAAGGGCCAGCCATGTCGGCGCGCATTACCTTGTACATTAGTGTGATCAAGTGCCATCCTGCACCGCAGGACAGCAAAATGTCCAGGGTGTGAGTGGATTGAGGCACGGTGGGGTAAGTGGGATAGGTCTGTTTGGCCACCTCAGCTAGTCCAGCACGATTTAAGAAGTGCCCGGGCCCAAGTGCAAATTCTTTGCAAGCTTGTTCAAAGGATATGAAAATTTCACCAATAAACGAGTCTCCCAGTAGGGCACAACCACCTTCCTTCCATGGTTGAAAGGACACATTTTCCGTCATTTTCCTAACTGGCACCCGTGTCCAGGTTCAGTGTCCAGTGGCCACTGGACCCACTGTCCAGTGTCTATTGTTCTCTGTGGAATGGGGCTTGCTTCAGTGCTGTCTCAGTGAAGTGTTGCCATGTTTTTGCTGTATGGCGGACTCTGTATGGCATCTCGCGACTCCTGGTCCTTCCATTAGTACATCGAGTAGTCGATCAGGGGCCATCAACTCTTTTTGCAAGCGATTTTCCCAACTGTCGCTCTCATCTAGCAACCGGGCCGCGTGTTGAAGATGCACGGCAAAGTAGTACAGGTGAAGTCCCAGGACCTCTAGGCCCCTCATTTCATATCATTTGGTCAGCATGGTCAAAGCCACCCTACTACAGCGACCCGCCCACAAAAGTGAGATGAGGATGGTGTACAGTTGCCTAAATACCTTTATGGGTATAGGACAGAGTGAGTTTTGTAGGGTATACAGGCACCTCAGCAATAACACCATTTTGGCGATAGCCAGCCTGCCCATCAATGACAGAGGCAATGTAGTCCCAAAGGTCACTGACTTCTTCAATGCATCCAGCACCCTGTCCCTATTAAGGCGTGGTTGTTGTGTTCTGCTATGTGCCACCTGAATCCCCAGGTATTTAAATTGTCTCAACTCCCAACGCAAACCCAGGCTCAGGAGATGAGCCACGGGTGTACCGACCAGGGACACCAAGGAGAACAGCAGGGTTTTATTCATTTGAGCCAGGGTCCACATAGGTCTCTGAACTCATCCAGTAGTTGCAGCAATATCGGTAATGCAACACGTCGAGAAGCGAGATAGTGGAGCGCATTGTCCGCATACAGTGATGTTATGTGGCGGGAATCCCCCAGTTGTATACCCCCATCCTACAGCTTACGGATCACCCATATCTCCAGGGGTTCTATCGCGAGCGTGGTTGGGAGCGGTGAAAGGGGACAGACCTGCCATGCCCCTCGTTCCAGGGTACACATATCCGATTGGTGGCGTCTCAAGCATACTCTAGCATTAAGGCTGGTGTATAGCAGCTGGATCCAACTGCAAATATGAGGACCAAATCCCATGACTCTCAGCCCTTCGAATAGGTAGCCCCAGTCCACCGTGTCAAAGGCTTTTTCTAGGTCATTGTAGACCAATGGCAATACTTTGTTGTGAAGTTCCACTTTGTGGAGGACATGTGCTAAGTGTCTGAGGCTCATACCGGTATTCTGGCCAGGAATGAACATGCACTGGGCTTCGTGTACTAGCTGGGACATATGTGGAGCCAGTCAGTTAGCAAGTAATTAGAAAAGTATTTTAATGTCCACGTTAATCATTGTGAGTGGCCAGTAAGCAGCGGGTTCAGTCTTGTCGCCACTTTGCTTAAGGAACAAACAAATCTCTCCCTCCCTCATCGTCAGTGGTAGTATCACATCTTCATGTCCCTCTAGGAGGATATCCAAGAGTCTCTGTGTAACAGTGGCCAAAAACGCTTGCTAAAACTCAGGTGCGAACCCATCACCTCTCAGTACCCTTGCTTGCAGGAGCATACTCAGTGTGGTTCTAAGTTCTTCTAAGGCTATTGGAGCATCTAGGGCATTAGCTACCATCGGTTCGAGTCCAGGATTTCCAGGCTCTCCCAGAATGGTATAAATTGAGCCGAGGTTACGCCTCGGTCCATGGTGTATATGCGCTGTAGGTGATGCCAGAAAACGCACACTATTCCAGCCCTGGTGGGGACCCTGGTACCATCAGTAGACATCAGGTGTGTTGTAAGTGGTGGTGGGTGTTTCCTACACAGGATCCATGTGAGCAGCCTACCCAATTTGTCCCTTTCCCTGTGTATTTTCTGTCTATATTGTTTGAGGGTGTATTATTCCAGTTGGTCCAAGATATCTGCTGTGCATCTACGCACTGTCTGCTCCCTACAACGTGCGTCACGGTGCGACTTCTCCCCAACTTGCAGCAAGGCCAGTGCTACTTCCTGCCTGCCGAGGTTTACCTGGAGCTGCTGAAGCACTCCGCAGGCTAAGTCCATGCACATGCCCCTCAACTCCACATTGAGAGCCTTCCACTCCATACCTCTACTGGTTGTGGAGCTCCAGCTAACCACCATGTAGTCTGTCAATGCCTATGATAGTGCTCCCACCCTAACGGGTCCGCTAGCATGTCAACCGGCATCCTTCAGGACCTTGCAGCTTACGTGGGATCGCCGTATGTTATGGCACAACTGTCCGGGGAATGATCTGACAGGAAATGCGCTAAGTGTGTAATCTCAATGTCGGTAATCCTGTCACCAGTATCATGTCCATCTGCTGAATGTGTTGTGTGCGGTGGAGTGAGAAGTGTATACCCACTGTGTAGGGTGGCTCATTCGCCAGATGACTTCCATACCCCTGTTTTGCATTATTCCGTGGAGTGCTGCTGTCATTAATAGTTTGGTTCCCACTCTGGGTTGCGGCTTTTCTAGACTGGAGTATAATATGCAGGTGTAGTCGCCTATCCATATCAGGGGCGAATCAGCACCTTGTGTCATCAAATCCTGAATGTTGTGAAAAAAAGGCAGGGTCATTGTTGTTCAGTAGGTGTTCAGTATGGTCAAGTCACATCCATCCAGGGTCCCCTGTAGCAGGGCAAATCGGCCTCCCATATCAGCCTCCATGTACATGAGGGACAATGGGAACCCCGGTGCCACACCAGATTAGTGTGCCCCTGGTGTATGTAGAGTAAGAAGAGTGAAATATCTGACCTCGCTACTTCTTGGCTACATGTGCAGCACCTATGTCATCCAGGTGTGTTTCTTGCAAGCATGCTTTTGTGATTTTGTGTCATTTTAGGAAGGTGAGTACCCTGCACCTCTTAGTGTATGTCCCTAATCCCCTGATAGTCAATGTCAGGATTCTAAGATTGGCCCGTCATAGTTTGAGGTTTCAGGTGGTAGCCTCCTTCCTCCCCGCCATGTCTGGACCCCTGCCAACTGCTGCACAAATATAAACATAACATACAATGCATAACAACTCCCCATCCACAGACAACCACAGTTCAACCATTTGACTATTTATGCCCACTCCATGCGTGTGCCTGGACATGCACAGCATCCCAGCCGCTCCAACAGGGACTGGCTAACTCACCCCACAAGTCAACATGCTGGCCAGCCATCTTATCCAGCTAAATCAAAACTATTTCCATTAATAATAGAGCACACTCATTCAGTTCTCTCTCGCATCCTTGCATTTAGTCTTGTCTTCACACACTTGTGTCCAAGTGGTCAGTGCAGTGGAGCCAAGTATTATACTAGTACACGGCGTGACTGGTCCCTCCACAATGGTTCCCAGCAACAGGCCCCTCAAGTTACCCTGTTGTCCTACTTGATAAGTACTGACATCAACTCTCCCATTCAGTCAAATCCATTCCCCCCCCCCCGGTCAACCATGGTGTCAGGTACAAAGTCCAGTGTGGGACTCAGGCCCAGGTCTCTGTTCCATTAGCCAATGATTGCGTGTCAGTGTTCTGCTCTGTGCCTTGTGTTTCCATGGCCTTGAGCTGCATGGTGCCGTCCTTGTTGATCGTGATCCTCTTGGTGCCCAGTGTGGTAGTGTTGGGGTCATCTCTGACTTAGTTGAGTCAATATGACCTCCCTCTGAAGCGGGTTCTCCAGTTCCATTTTTGACTGTTTCCCGAGTGGGGTAGTATTGCCTTGCCTCTCATTTCCAAGCATTTTCACACCTCTTCAGGTCTGTCAAAAAAATGTGCCTTACTCTCTGAAAATAACTTTAATTTTCACAACATACAGAAGCATATATTGAAGCTGTAGCGCTCTCAGTTTGCTTAATGCTGAGAAAGGATTTGCGCTGCTCCTGCACCTGCTTTGTGTAGTCTGTATAGATGACTATCTTGCTGCTGCCGAAGAGGGAATTAACCACTCTCAGGCCGCTCAGAGGATGCTGTCCCTGTTGCGGTAGTTGAGGATTTTGACTATAATACCCTTCAGAGGAGCCTCTGGCAGTGGTGGTGGCACCAGTGCTCTCTGGCTTCCCACTAAAAAAAATTCAGATTGGCCGGGCGGCTTGAGCTTGGTCTGTGCACAATCCTCCACAAACTTTTCAGTGGAGCCCCTGGACATGAATATTGCTGCACCTGGAGTTGCTTTCCGCATCTTCCGCTCGTCGTTCCTGCTCCATCGTGATAGTGGTCATCTGGGTCATTTGACATTTGAGGTCAACCACTTCCGCCCGTAGATCCGAAATATTGCCTTCAGCGGTCGTGAATATGTCTGCAACTATCCTCAGGTCTGCTAGCAAGAGATTAACATAGATTGACACTGTCTCTATTTTATGTTCGAGTGCAGTCCTGGAACCTGGGGATGGCTCTGTGTCACCCCCTGTTGCATCACCTGTATCATTTGCTCCCATTGCCTTGTTATTCCTTGGGTAGGGTGGCACGGAGTAGTGTATTCGCTGGGTTTGAGCGAGCTGGCGTGCCCTTACCCATGGTGTGGTATGGGAGACGGTCACACGCACTTCCGGCCCCAGCTGGTTAGGGCTCCTCCTGCCACTGGGGTCTCCAGGGGCTCTGGGCTATTATCACCACTCCTTCTGTGTCACTGAGCCAAGGAGGCATACGAGCCACAGCAACCAGACCCATCAAGGAGGGGTGACCTCGCAATGGTAGGGGGGCCCTGTAGCGTGGTTTGCACCAATACCACTCTTGTCCTTATACTTCTCCATCAGCGGCAACCACAGCTGCAGCTGGTGTGGCAATTGCACTCCATTCAGGGTGTGTATTAATGAGGGCAAGTATGGAGCAGAGCATACCCTTATTTGCACGAATGTGCACCCTGGAGAGAGACGTATGGCATTCCAGGGAGAGCCCAGGGGGATCAGACAGATGCAGCTCCCAAGAGGTGTTTTATTCCTTTATATTTTCACCCAGAATCGCTGATGATACCTCCCAGGTCGGCCGCACGAGAACACAGGCAGGACCCGAGGCGAGCCAGTTGTCAGGGGTCAACAGCTGTGGCTGGGTGGACCCCTGATCCTCGGTCCCACCGGCTTTCAATCTAATCGCTGGTGGCAGCTGTTCAGGGGACCTCACAGGGAGTAAGTAATGGGCACACAGTTGGTATGTCCGCAGACACACCAAAGATCATGGAAAGCTGGCGCGGGCTCCAGGGCACTATGTAGGGGATCATTCTGGCATGGCCGTAGGGTCTCAACAGGAGATGCTGAGCACTGCCCCGCCTCCCTGTAGGACACTGCAGCAATTGTTCAATACCTGCTTCATGGCACCGACAGGGACAAGCCAGCCGTAGCTTTCTCTGCGGAGCCGCAGTACAGCAGGGAGCAGGCGGACCACCTTGGAAACAAAGGCCCTGCAGGAAAGTGCCTCTTTTAACATGGTTAGCCCCCACGTTTTGCCTGATTTATGTTGTGATTTCGAACTGTAATGCACTGGGTCCCTGTTAACCAGTTTCCCAGTGCCAGATATATTTTCTTAAAAATATACCATGATTGGCACAACTTCAGTTACCCCAATAAGTCCCTAATAAATGGTACCCCTGGGACCTAGGGCATGGGTACTGAAGAGGGACCTCTGCGGCTGAAGTACAAATTGTGCCACCCCGGGGACCCGTCACCGAGGCTATGCTCACTGCACTGCAGGCTGCGTGTCTTGGTGCAGAGAAATCCAAAGCGTCGACATGGCACACAGCTGTGTGTCTTGCCTCCCAGCACTTCTTGGGATATAAGGAAGTCACTCCTCTAGCAGACCTTAACAGCCCTAAGGCATGGTGCACTATATCTCAGGTGTGAACACATCTACATAAGCAGGGGTGCTCCTACAATGGTATCCTCCTCTCTAGATGGCAATGTGGTAAGGAGATTGAACTACACCTATACTCCACCGCACTCGGTGGTTGAAAAAGTAGAATTTTTTTTAATATAACTCTCACCCACTCTAGTAGCGGCATGCTTCAACATCGGGTTCACCCTGACTCCTAACGGTCAGGGTGGGCTCGAACATATTCCAGGGAGCTCTTTGAAGAAGTTTTTATATTTGGGGGGGGGTTATATACTATTAAATAAAAATTCCCCATCCACCCCAAAGTATCCCTTTATTTGTGGGGTGAATGGGAAAAACCATAAATATGCGGGGCAATGCTGCCTTGAGGCCCTGCCCCCCAGGCCCTGCTGTTAGAAGCAGATGGCCAACCCTCAGTCCTGCTCCACATTTGGCAGGAGGACTGGCCGGAAAATTAGTTAGATTAGGAGGTGTGCCCTCCTTCTGCGTGCACCACCACTAGGGAAGGGCAGGTGAAGTAGACCCTCTGCTCACTTTCCTCCATATTGAAGATGGAGAAAATAGCCTACCAGGATCAGGGATATGCCCACTCCGCCACGGGGGAAGGAGTATATAGAGGGTTTAGACACCCTAAAGGTAGATAGCCCATTGCCTATTACCTGTCTCCCCTTCTAACACCCCTAAATTCAGTATTTAGGTGGCTCTCCGACAACTGAACATGAGATTCAAGGGACAACAGAAGACCAGGACAAAGAAGACTCTGCCTGCTGCTCCTAGGACTTAACAATCGCTTTTGCTGTGTCGTCCTGAACCCTGAAGGGACTACAAGAACCCTGGAGCAACTTCAGACTTTGAGAAGTTGCCAAGAAGCTCCCTTGGAGTGAAGGTATCACTCCCCTGCACACAGCAGGCACCAATCCCTTGAGGTCCGGTTCATCAAACTGCTGCTCATCGACGACCTTGACACAGCACCCAAGCAAGACAAAGTGCAACAGCTCTGGAGGGTCAGATCTTCCTCTCCACCAAGTTTGGAGGCACCTGGACCTACTGGAGAAGCAGTGTACCAATACCTGTTGTACCTGACCCCCAACGGGGGAAACTGAGACGACGAGTCCAACCCAGACTCCCAAAGCACCTGAAGCAAGCACCAAGTTGCCAGCTCCTGGCTGCAAGGACCCTATGATGCACGACGCCCGGCTGACCTGTTCACTCTGCACCCAGTCCCACTGGACCCAGTACCGACCAACCAGCCCTGCTCCCATGGTTCTCAGCCCAGCCAAAGGAGAGCAACCGACTTACCTGCAAGTCCACCTGTGTAGTGTGTTTCCACGTGAACCAATTCATCTTAGTGCACTAGTCTTCAAGACCCTCAGCAGCCTGCTCGCGTCCGAACTGGGATGCTACCGAACATCTCCTACTGGAACTTTGAACCTGGTCCTGACATTGACCTAAAAGAAGAAGGTGAACTTCATGAAAGCATTGCCTGATTTTCTATGCATTTTCTATGCTTTTCTCCTATTGATTCCTATGGTGTGTAGTTGCACACAAAAGTGATATTATTTCTGAACTTTGAAAAATCATAACTCAGAAAGTATCTACCTTAAAACTGTGCTGTTGGTCAGGAAGATTATTTAAAAATCAGTTTTATTTCTACAATTTGGTCTCGAGTTTATTCTTGAGTGTTTGCATCATTTCTTGCACTGCGGCAGTCAGCACAGGTAAACACGGTGGGGTGGGGGAGGGGCGGGGCGGTCTGGGAGTGGGGGGAAGTCGACAGACGACGGAATAGGTCTAATTAAATAAATAAAAACACCTACTCCGTCGTCTGTCAGCTTCCCCCTACCGCACCGTGCTCTGCTCCGTCTCACCGCACTTACCTGTGCCGGCCGCTGCTGTTTTTACCACTGCGTGTAACAACGAATGCTTAGAATGACCTACTGATAAGCCTAACTGCTGACCCACACTACCACAAAATAGAGCGTTAGTGTTATCTATTACAACCTCTGCACATCTCATGGGGATTCGTGGACTCTCTGCAAGGTTAGCACACTATATAGAGAGTCAGCCTCCTACATGACTTGTCACCCTCTGAATCCCCATGTGGCAATCTGTCCAGGTCTTGCCACCCCACTGGGGCATGAAGATGCTATCTCCGCCGGGGCTCCCTCCTAGCTGGCTGCTCTCTTAAAGAGAGGTGGGGGCCGAGCTGCCTTCACTGGTGGTCCCGGCCAGTGCCGTTTGGAAGCCCCATTCCCACTAGGACTGCTCACCTTGCCTCTGTGCACCGGCAGGGCTTCAGAGCTGTCAGGGGTCAGACTGGAGCATCTTCAGGGCCACCACTGCTCGCATAGACCACTGGTGGGGGCTATCTGTTGATCTCCGCCGGCAGCTGGAAGCCGCAGCGGGCAGCCGCTTGGTGCATGCCCATTCCAGCCCCGATCACAGCCGTTTATGACAATCTGAAGCACACTACAGCGGTCACTGCACCAGGTCACCAATGTCCCTTACGTTTTGGGCAAGATTTTACAGGATTGTTTATACTGGATGGCCAGGAGCTCAAAGATTCACGTTCTGTCTGCCATGTTTCCAGGCCATGGCCCCCGAAGTATAGCTACACTTAGCACAAAACTTTAAAAGTCAGGCTATAGGTGAATGTTATTAATTTATATGGGTCTTTTCTTTTGGTTGTGTGATAATTGCAAAAATAGGTGTGCTGCATGCCCTTTACCACATTTACGGTGCCACTTATGCCTGGTTAATTTAGGTGGAAGTTTAGAAGTACAGAAAGTGTGAGAACAGCATTGCAAAATATATGTAGTAGACAAAAGTTACAATGTTGCCAATGTTCAAATTATTTACCTTACCTGCTGACATGACTCTCTCAAGGCACCACCGACACCCCGACCGTTGCTGACAGTTACAGGAGCAGACAAGTTCCACAGCCATTACATGCCTGCTCTGAAAGCTTGGCTTGGCCTGACTTAATGAATCAGGAATTAACATTCAGAGGATCTGAGTCACGAACCTCTTTTCCACGATCAGTGTTATTTACACCAGAAAATTCTGATGTATGCATTAGTAAGCCCCAACTACTCAGAAAAACATATTTGTGTTTTTTGCTTGGTTGCATATTTGTCTGCATGTAAGCTATACTTGAACACCCAACATATTTGAGAATTGCATTCATTGTTTCAGATAAGAACTTTAAAATTCAAGTTTTCCAAAGAGTAGACAATACACAGAAGAAGGTATAGGGCAAAAATGCATTGCCAAGGATTTAACAACACTCCTGGACTCTTCTCCTCAAAGCAGATTTTATGGAGTTGAGTGGATGGGGGTGAAGAGATGAGGGAGCAGATGAATTGCTGATAGAATGATTTTCAAGGCAGGTAATGTTACTAGAGTCTCATCATGACTGGTATTGGGTTTAACCTGTGAATAATTAAAGGCAGGAACCTTCCACTTGTCCTGTGACATCTCTATAATAGATTCGTAGGGGAGGGATACCCAAGGCCACAGACAGAAATGGGTGGCCTTCACCTTTAATTGTTTTTTATGCAAAATGAAGAAAAACTTGATATCAAAGAATGGGGGATTATCCACACTTGTTGGAAATGTGTGCTCTTTTTGTTGATTGCTATTTTTTTCTCATGTCATATGAATGTCATTAACAACCAACCAGCAAGAGCCACATTTCACTGATATGCAGGGTTGGAGATGGAGTCTGACCCCATTATGGTTGGAGGAAAACAAGAAAAAGATTAAAGGTGGACAGACCCTCCTGCCAACAGTTCTAAGCTTCAAATTGTCAATCCAGGTACTTTCTTAGAGACAAGATTAAAGAAGCCTTGGTGTTGCAGGTCACTCTGTGATGCGAAAGGTGAAAGCCTATTGACTTGCATAAAAGGATTCTATTGACTATGTCGGGGTTTCCAACCTCTTCATTAATAAGAGCTCATTGTGTACAATGAAAATCATACTGAGCTACTCATATTTTTAGTGTTGTACACATGAGACAAGGTTATGTTAGCGGCCACCCTATGCAAAATTACCAGTTGTGATCACCTCAGTGCATGATTCCCAGCAGTTGTGTAAAAAAGGCTTTGGTAATGCTCAACAGCCACAGCTGCGATGCCCCTTGCACCAAGATAATAATACCAAGGTATATAATATTAGTAAGACGTCTCCCAATGCTGCATCATTCAAATAAATAGATTTTGGAAACTATGGGTTCTATAAATTCACACATCTTCATCTTGAATACAGACTTTTCAATTTTGTTATGTATATATTCATGCAGCCAAGCAAAAACACCTATTTAGTAGGCTGATCAGCACACAGTTGAGCTACTCAGAGTAAGATGGAGAGTTACTAGTAGCTCTCGAGCTACTTGTTGGAGAAGCTTGGACCACAAGCTGTGGTTATTAGCACCTGGGGGTGAACTGTTGAAGCAGTACGAATGCAGGTTGGGCATAGGATTCCAACTGTCCTCCCAAATGACACCAGAGAACTAAGCTACATACAAGCAATAAATCAGTTAATCTCGGATCAGCAGAGGCATGTGAGTATACCGTGGTAGCATTGTGGCATCTGGAGAAGGAACCTTCTTTCCACCTTCCAGTTAGCTCTATCCTCCTCCATCATGCTAATGTTACCTGAGATGCTGTGCGCCAGGCCATTGTCACAGAATTCCGAACTAGTTACGTGTATGGGCACAATATTCTTAGAATCATCTTGTTTTTAAGCACAATTTTGTGGCATGTATCCTTATTATAGTAAGTCACTGCAATGTGATATGTGAGACTTGTAGCCCACAATGTAGGGTGCATGGTATTTAAAAGTGTGACATATAGAAACTTAATATTACTATGGTTCTAAAGGGCCAATGCGCTAAAAGCTAACAGGGGAGAGGAGTTGGCCTAACGGCTAGGGAGGTCGACCTTGAATCTGGGGAACTGGGTTCGAGTCTCGGCAATGACGCTGAACATCCTGTGATTCTGGGCAAATCACTTAATCTCCGCGTGCCTAACAAAAATGAATGTGTCCTAATGTAATGCAACTGGTGCTATGTAAAGCGCTCTGATACCCGATTCAGGTCAAGTTCGTGCTCTATAAAACTCTGTAATTTTTTTTTTTTAAAACAGGTCTAGCTTTCATATGTAGAAAACGAGAGTACAGAATAAAATACTAGTCCTGCATGCTGAGAATGGCGACAGCTAGAAAAATAGCGAAACCACTATTTTTAGTCGCTATTAAAAATCCAACTCAATGTTGACATCAGATTTTTAAGAAAATTGAAGGAGAAGTAACTTTTGGAAAGTTACCCTTTACCTGCCTACACTGTCAGTGGCTAATTAGCATACACCTCTGTCAGCCCTAACCCTGTGCTCAGCCTTAAATAGGTATGAAATATTTTCAAAATGCTTCCCAAAAGTAAGTAATAGTCAAACCTGAATGGGCAGAGATAACTACTCTGAACTCAACAGAATATTCAGAGTGGAAATTTCCAGTGCCACATCCTGCTTGACAAGTCTGTTGGATTTTTTTGTGACACAAAAGCAACCCAAATCTCCATGGGGCCGATTCACAGAACTAATCTGAGACAAAATCCTAAACTTACTACTTTGGTATTCACAGAAGGCACTTAGGATTTTTGGTATTCACAGAATGCACTTACGACTCCTCACTTTACGTCTGCACTCGGGCCGGAATTTCCGCATTCGTACCGTACTCTCCGCACTCGGAGCGTACTCTCTGCACTCAGAGTGTACTCTCCGCACCCGGACCGTACTCTCCGGCTAGGGCCGTACTCTCCAGCTTGAGCCATAATCTCCGGCTGGGGCCGAATAAAGTGTAATCAATGGGCCTGATTGCAATTTTTACAAAAAGGAACATTAGGAATGTGTGATAAATGGTAGAGGAGGTCATGAAAAACAGTTTGGGCAGGGAAAAGGGTATGGCCAGACACTACATCATAACCCAGAAACCTTTTCTCCTTTGCATCATGGTACATTTACTGCATGGCCACTGACGAAGAAATAGCTTTGCCCAGCAAGTTGGTCATGTCCAGCCCACATTGAATTGTCAACTTCGCTGAATCTCTCCCGTCAAACATAGCTTGGGAAAGTATGGTACGGGCCTCCTACAGGACTCCAGGGCCATGGGCAGCACCTGTGCAACCAAATCCCACAGGATACTAGAGTAGCGGCCCAAATAAACACGCGGTGTTCCTAGGCTGCAGTGTCAGGCTGGTGGAAGAACACATTTCCTTTCCTAAGGTGTCCAGTCTCTTGAATTCCCTATTCAGTGTAGAGGTAAGGAATGCACCACGATTACACGAGATGTGGAGGCTTGGACCACCAAGCTCCCTGTAGTAGGGTGTTGTGTGAGGAAGTTGGTGCCCCTTGGGCGGGGCAGGCAGTGGTGGTGGGCAATGGTCCTGCTCACAGATGCCTCTGTGCAGGGTTTGGACCAAGCAGGATGCCTGTGAGAGCTTCATTAAATGGGAGAACTGGTTCTCAGGTGGTCGCTCCCAGCTGAAGCACTTCTGTAAAGATGTTACTCTTGTCTTGACTGCCCCTGAGGTTAGGTTAAGGTCCAGGACCTCAGCCGCCCTTCTCACCACTATAGCAAAAGTAGTCCCCTCCTACATAGCCACGGTAGGAGGAGAGAGCATGCCAGTATCTGGAGAGGTGTCTAGTCCACTGGAGTCTACAAATTCCTAACACCAATCCATGTTGGGTACTAGGGGCTAGTATTCCTCATGGTCCAGTGGCCCCCTTCAATCCACCCCGAGTCCCAGCTCTGGGAGAATCGGCATCGGGACCAGAGCAAGGTAATGTTGAGGTGGTACAACCAGCGCAGGTCTGAATCCATCTATGGATCTAAGTGGCCCGACTGGAGCAACAGAGCCCATAGGTGCACCAGTGGGAACAGGCCGCCCAAATATGAGGTGCATGGCCTCATAGAACCTGCAAAGTTGGGCTGGGGTCGCTCGCGCTCCGAGAAACTTGAGGAGGGGCGGAGCTGCCTCATGCTCAACTGTAGAGCCAGGCCTTGAATGCTGACGTTTCCTCATCTTGTCAGATGACTTTGACGGATGCGGCAAATTTGAAGACCTCTTCTACTTCTTACTCTTCTTATGGTTGTGGGACTTACCTGAAGACAACTTGAATGTGACTAAGATTTTGGGCTCTGCGAATGATCCCAGGACCTTCCCTCGACCAGGAGCAAGACCATTGCAGCGTTGCACATGAGGTGGCAAGGAGCTTGAGGCCTTGGGGTGCATTGTACAGCAGTTGACGCAGGTCTTCACCTTGTGGTTGTACTCGAGGCACCAGAGGCAAACAAGGTGAGGTTCTGTCACCGACATCTGCCAGTGATTGGTAACTCGGGGCTTGAAGCCAGCCTTCCAAGTTGACATCTTGCCACACAAGTAGACAAATCTCAAAAAGACTTGAAAAAAAGCCCGTAAGACATTGACTGGGAATAGGTTTTTCCGGATCTGCACTGACTGGTGCAGAAACAAAAAAACTGACATAAGCATGCTGGGGTGGCACCTATAAAGGCACCGTGCACGTCACTTCTGGCGCATACCATGACGCACGGAGCCAAACAATACCACCTACTGGTGCCTAGGGGTACTGCTTACAAAAAAATTCCAGGTCCAGTCTGACACCTGAGGATAATTCTAAAGTGAAGAATCTGCAGCTAGAAGTCTCTATAAGATCAGTACATACCCTAAGGAGAAGACTATTTTGTTGTTGCAGCTTTACTCGCCTGGCTGATATTAAAAGCAAACTTCGAATGTAAACTGCGAAGTCAACATTTTAATGGTTACATTAATCTCCATGGCCACTCCAATTAAAATACCGTCCAGTACTCCAAAGGTGCAAAAACATAAAGTTAATCTTTGTTAATCTAGGTTCATTTTAAAGTGCAAAATGGTGGGTAGCGACCACTCTCTACCTTAGTAAGAGCGGCTTAACGCCTATATGTTACGGAATATAAGAACATTTAGTTTTAAGTGAAATGTTCATATGTGTGGAGTTTTAGGAAGGGTGGCATGATCTGTGCATAAACATGCTATAATTGTCCTGGCAAAACGCAGGATTACTCATTCATGATATATAGTAAAATGTATACTTGCATGGGCCAATCGAAAATGTCAAACCCAAGGTATATTCTAGCAGCGTTTTTCCGGGCATTTTGTGAAACATTTTTGACTTATAAAGATGGTGACCTTGCTCTATATTTGGATTTCACAATAACACTTTTTGCTTTACGTATAGCTAGAGCAATATGTGAAGTGGGTATGCTCTTAATCAGAGTATAAGGGGTGTATCCCTAGTTTTTTCTTGATCCTACCTTCTCATCGCATTTCTGGGTATCTTTTAAAGCCGTTCTCTTTTGTTTCTTGTACATTACTAAAAGAAGCAGAAAATAGAATGAGAAAGTGGAATTATGGGGCATATGTCCAAGCCCCTATTGCCACGGGAACGTCACTTTTTGTGACGTTTCTGTGGCGATAGGGGCTTCACCTTATTTACAAGGCAGCATTAAGTCACTTAACGTGGCTTAACGCTGCCTTGTAAATAAGGCCCCCTTTCACCCTATGCTTAGTGTGAAATGGGTGGGCGGTGGGTGTTGCTGTGGGTGTTCCACCGCAACACCCATTGACTATGACGCTGCCCCCTATTTACAAGGGCAGCGTAAATAGGAGGCAGCGTCAAAATTGAGACCAGGGAAAACCTGGGGGCATATGTAAAAGACCCTATCGCAACAGGAACGTCACTTTTTGTGACTTATCTGTGACGAAAGGGGCTGGGCCTTATTTACAAGGCAGCGTTAAGCCACTTAAGGTGGCTTAATGCTGCCTTGTAAATAAGGCCCCCTTTCACGCTATGCTTAGCGTGAAAGGGGTGGGCAGTGGGTGTTGCGGTGGGTGTTCCACCGCAACACCCATTGATTTTGACGCTGCCCCCTATTTACAAGGGCAGCGTAAACAGGAGGCGCCAACTTAAAACCAGGGAAAACCTGGTCTTAAGTTGGCGAATGAGGAGGAATGCTTTATTTCTCCTCGTTTTTGCTTTTTCCATGTGTGCTGCCTTGTGAAGCACACATGGAAAAAGCAAAAAGCCTTGGATTGTTTATGTGCAGGAAGGTCTTCCTTTCTGCACATAAACAATCTTTTTTTTAAATTTACATTTTGTGACTTCCATGGGTGCTGCTTTAAGCAGCACACATAGCACACATAAAAGTGACAAAATGGCATTTCAAGATTGTTTATGTACTGGAACGGGGACCTTCCTGTACATAAACAATATTTTCCCTGCACGCAGACACCCTTGCACTATGCTGCAAGGGAGCCTGCATTGGCGCTACACTGCTAAGTGCAGCGCCAGCGCAGAGGGAAAACCAAGGCTGCACCTTATTGTTGTAAATATGGTGCAGCCTTGCGTTTCTTAAGTGGCGGAGTGAGGCATTAAGGTATGACCGCTAACGCCTCACTCAGCCACTTCTGTTGTAAATATCCCCGTATGTTTGGCCCATGGAAGAGACGCCAAGCATTTTTTTTTTAAGAAATCTTTTTTTTATTATACTTAACATCAACAAGGCATAGATCTTCCAGATGGTATGCATACACAGTGAAAATCAGCAAAGCACATCCCCAATACATTACTACGTCGAGAAGCAATACGTCATATTCATTCCCAGCATTCCTCATGCATATACTCCTCCCTCCCTAGTGTTCCCCATCCAGACTCTCATCTACCTGTTCTCGCGGTGGTTCACAGATATATCCCCTGAATTTGTTCCACGCCCCCCAGACGCCAAGCATTTTTGATATATAAGGTTTCAGCTGTAGCATAATTCTTTTGATTACCATTATATCTTCTGTGAAACAGCCGTTGATTTGGATTTAGTCAAGCTTATTAAAAATGCATTACATCCTGTGGGACTTGCAATAAGGCGAGTGAGATACATTTGCGACTTAGTGGTGATAAGCCCACCAGTCCCCCACAAAAGCCGCATAACCAACACATTATTTCTGAAATTATGATCATCAATTTTATGTAAGCCATTGGGGAGCTCAGATGAGAAGTTTGAGGACAAATAAAGAGGCGAAACACAGCAGGAAAAATGTGTTTAGTTCTCGTGGCTGCATTTTATTTTTTCAAATATGTGCTGTCTGGGTAGGACAAAACCTTCACGAGAAAAAGGAATGTAAACAACGTGTATAACCCTAGGGTTTACCCGGCATAATAAAAACATCCTGGCATCATGTTGGACATGAAATGTAATCTCAAGCACAGTATACCGACATAGATTTATAGGAGCTTATCTTCGAAGTGAGAGGGGCGTCCTCCCTCCCCCAGTGCTTAATTTGTAAAATAATAAGTGCCAGGGCCCTCACAAGGAGGCCACTGCAGCTTGCACCACCCATCGCCCCTGTCATCACTGCCAAAACAACTACTAACCATCTCACTCACCTGCAAATGTGAAAGTTCAGATTATTCCAGGTCCCCAAAGCTAAAGGAATGGCTGGGGAGGCAGGTATTACACATTTTTAATGTATGTTGTATTAATAAACAACTGTTTGTCGGCTCATCTCTAAATTCGATGAGCAGCTCCACCATGTGGCAGACTGTCTTAAGGGCTGTGTTCACAATTAAGTGCGGGTGCCGAGCACCGGAAACCACAGTCTCAAATTAAGCACTGCCCTCCCCAATAATAAATACATTTGCAGGTGTGTAGTTGGACACAGTGCACCCCAGTCTGGGATGTTGCACTCTATCAGGTGTCATTCAAATTGCAGCCTTGACCCGCAGAACCGTCCAGGAGTCTCTTTATAAAATTGCCCATAACTCTGATGCGATGGTTCTTCCTCTCTTAAAAAAGGCCAATGCGGATCCATCTCAGTTGTCTAATTTTAGGCCTATTTCATTGCTTCCCACCTACTCCAAAATTTTGGAAAAACACATTAATCAGCAACTCACTTGTGGAATCAACTAGCCTTCTACACCCCTCTCAGTCCGGTTTTAGGGCAGGTTATTCTACTGAGACAACTCTGCTTAGAGTATCAGAGGTGCTACGACAGCGACTGGATGCTGGGGACACCGTAGCTCTTATATTGCTCGATTTGAGCGCTGCATTTGATACGGTGTACCACACCGTGTTAATTAAATCTTTGCAATCCTTTGGCATTGATGGCTCAGCACTTGGTTGGCTCTCGTCTCTTCTACACGGCACCAGGAGAGACGGAGTCAGGAGGCAGCGCACCACTCTTGATGAAGTAAGGGGATATTTGGCCAGTAATTGAGGGGGGCTAACTACATCTATGCCGGAGTTACTCGAGGATACTATCTCTGCACTCGAGTATGCGGTAATAACATAGAGGCCTCATTATGGATAGTGAAGTTCAGCCCCTGTACTATATGTGTGTGTGTGTGTGGGGGGGGACAGATATATATATAAATATGTTTATCCTGACACATAAGAGTCATCGGGCCCCAACGGGATGTGAAACAGGGTAACGTTGCATATTCCTAATAACAAACAAGATATGAGGGTTGGCATATACATGACATTGAGGGAATTTTGAAACACGAGTGAAATATCGTGTGTAGGTGTATGCCAGCCGGTATGAATTACAATTTTAGGAATTGAATACACTTTGTGTTTCCCTTCCGCAGTGTTTGACTACAGAGGGTCGCTCTCTACTCCAGTGCCTTTTTAAGCAAATTGCTTAATAAACTCTGGTAAGCAATGGGAAAATCTGGATATCGCATGATCCCAGATGAATATATTTAAGATCTTCTTTCTAATATGAGGGTAGTAAAACCTGAATACCCTTGGAATACATGTGGGGGTGATGAGAGATGTTTTATCACATGTGTTTCGGCATGTTTCTCCTTGTGTGTGATGCACAAAAATTATATATACAAGGAATTTTATCTGAATGGGTATTTAGCACAGAAAAGAGTGTGCTTCTAAGATACCACTGGGAGGGCTATTGTTTGCCTGTTACACTATGATGGTAGATTTAATACCACATAGACTATAATTCTGGCTACATCAAATGGGTGACTGGCAATTTCTGTTGTTTGTCTGAGAGCACACGTGATTAAGATTTTATTTTATTTTTCGTTTTATGTGGAAGTTACTTTCGTATTCTTTCTTTCAGTTCCTAATCTTTGAAGGAGTAAGTTATAAGAGGAACTCCAGTCTGACAGGTGGAGTATAATGCACAACAGTGGGAAATAACAGGGGTTTGGCAAAAGGGCATGTGGATCTAATTTGTCCTGAGGAATGCCGGAGATTTAGTTTTTTGAACCGGCAGAAACATGTCGACTGCTATGCAGAATGGAGGGGTGGTGAGCACCTAACTAACTCCCTCCACCACCATCCATTTGGTATATAGTCTTTTCACATATATATACCTTTTTAATCTGACAGGGGAATCCAGGAATAAAATTATTAGAGAGATATCCCTGGGTCAGTTTTAAGACTCATCTTTTCTGCACTAAAGGATCCAGCCTTCTTTTGTTTTTGTTTGTATCATTGTTGTACTGTCTACCCCTCCCTATTGCTCCGCCTCTAGCGTTGGCTTGCGCAGAGGCGTTAGTAGCAGCCCGATGATGAACCATGCCACAACTCGTTGTGGGTGAGGGCAGTTTTCAAAAAACGTGTGTGCTTTCTTTAAAACATTCAGCAATTGCTAGTTGATTGAAGCCGTTTTTCCACCCTACCTCCTGTTTTGTGTGGTATACTTAATTATTGAGGAGGTTGAGGTAGGGTTTGCACCTTCTCCCCCTTCCCTTTGTTGTGAGTAATATCTCGTCTCTTCTTGCCAAGCGGACATTTCACGTTTTTTCATCCAGAGCCACTTCTAAAATCTACTTCTCTCCCTATGGGGTATCCCAGGGCTCTATTTTGAGTCCTCTTTTATTTAATCTGTATATTAAACCTTTGGCAACAATAGCAGAGGAAGAAGGGTTGTGCCTGTTCTCTTATGCTGACGACACCCAGATCATCTTTTCCCTTTCCATGGGAAAGATGTGTGGACCTTCAGTGCTTTAGACTGGCTTAAGAAATATTGCATCGTGGATGCAAGGTAATCTTCTTAAGCTGAATGGTGAAAAAACAGAGGGCCTCATTTTGGGGGAAAATAAAAATCTCTGGGGCCCTCAGCATTGGCCATGCGAAATGGGTGATTTTCCTTAGCCCTCTGCCTATGTCCGCAATTTGGGAGTCCTGATTGATGATAATCTATCTATGAAGCAGCGGGTAGTAAAGGTGGCTGCCACCTGTTTTACAAATCTTGAAATGGTTGAAAAAAATTATTTCGATGCTTCCGGTTTCCACACAGAAAACTGTAGTCCAGGCGATTGTGACCTCGAGAATGGACTGGAAACATCCTTTATCTGGGATCAAATAAGGATGTTACATGGAAACTACAAGTGGTCCAAAATTCTGCTGCCAGGCTGCTATGCCGGCTTTCTAAAAATTCTTCAACTTCCAGTGCTCTGCGTAATCTTCATTGGCTTAAGGTTGAAAACCGTGTGAAGTTTAAGGCCATGAGGTATATGTACAAAATTAAAATTGGTTCCTGTCCGAAATACTTACAAACTTTGGTTCACCCCTACCAGCCCTCTTGTGTGCTTCGCTCAGCAACTCGGGGTAAATTTGTGGTGCCTAGTGTTAAACTTAAAAGAATGATTGGTCGGTCATTTGCCTATCTTGGTCCAGTGTTCTGGAACTCCCTCCCCATTGCAATTCGCAATGAAACCTCATATCCGATTTTTCGTAAACTTTTAAAAACATGGCTATTTAATCAATAATTTGAATCTGTATTTCTGATTCCATGTTATTGCTTTTGGTCCCTTGCCAGGTTTAGCCTGGGAAACCCTTGTTGGGTAGCTGTGCACTGTATAAAATTAATCTAACCTAACCTAACCACAGACAACGAGGTAAGGAAAACAAATAATGTCCTTTACAGCCACTTACCCCTGATGGCCCTATAAACAAATATATAGGGATTTTCCACCTTTAAAACTACGCCTGTAGACTGCACCAAATGAAATTCTTTCTACTTGTTTATTTTTTGCTCATCTACTTGTGGGTAGTTCACAAAGGTATTTTCTGCCATAAACAAATGTTTATGGCAGAAAATACCTTCATTTACACCTGCCAGTAATTCACCAAAGGCTTCCTGGCGAGAATCGTTTTATCACTGCAGATTTCACCACCATGATTGTGGAGAAATTCCTGTTTCCCTGATGGGGGATGGAATAGATTTGCCCCTGCATTTAGTGGGGGCGCGGGGAGGGATATTTTTAATGGGGATGTTTTTTTTCTTTTTTTAAGGTGTGCATTTGCACAGTAGTCTCCCATCCCCTGTCCGTAATTCTACCCTTTCTCAGTTAGGCCCCCATTCTGACCTCCACAAGACTCTTGATGAGTACAACAGCACCTGTAAATCCCAATACCAGAGGCCGTGCCAATATCCTGGTGTTATTACTGTTTGATATTGTTTTTTTGCACGAGGAATTAGAAATTACCTCAAGAACAAGTATTTTCATACCAAATCACTCGTATTTGTACTTATTTTGGTCCTTTTTCACTCCAATACATTTGGTCCGGTTTTTCCACGTGGAATGTGAATGGAAATAACTGACCCCAGCCTGCTCATCCAAGGCCCCAGCATGGTATCCATCCTCAAGCATGTCTTGTTAGAAGTGCCCTTCATCTGTAGTGGCATCTGGGGAGGCTGCAGTTGTTTTGGTGATGAAAGCTTGATTCTGTGCTCATGCTTCAAGCCTCGCTCCATGGTTGCAGTTTTTAGGGCTTTATAGCTTATTCCTGGTTTTTTTTTTGTCCCTGGGTGGCCTGTGGGTACATGCATGGCCCTGGCCTCTGGTGGCTCCTCTGCATGAGAGTGTGGTGAGAGTTCTGGTGTGCCTTCACTGGTAGTTTTCTCTATATTGTTGCGTCAAGGGCTTAGTCCATTTAACAACATCTCCACTTTAACAATGGTAATCCTAAAACTAGTCTGGGTATTTAAGGCAGTCCCATCCATTTCCCGCCTCGTTTGCAGTAATTGTTCAAACTAACCAGCAGCCGCACGTGCGGCAGGGTTCCTGCATCAACAGTTGGTCCTGTCATGCCTCTGCTTTCATCAGTCCCACTCACAATCTCTGGGATTGTCAGGAGCAGATTTCTCCATCCTTGTGGGAGTAGAGTGTCCCTCAGTTCCTGGTCCCAGTTATGGTAGGGATGAACACAATCCTTGGTTCCAGGATGTGGTGTTGTCTCTGATTATTTGCAATAGGGTGCCCTATAACGTTATAAACGCCACAAGTGTGCCGTATACTGCTATACTTGCAGACATCCTCTGATGAGTAATATGCCCATCTTTCACTGGCTTCTTATCGGACTTCCACCACCTCTTGCAGGACGTCGTGAGGTTGGGTGATCCCACGAGACTACATGGTTCAACCTGCCAACTTGTTTTTAGTACTAGTGCGCGCTCGATCAGGCGAACTGGCAAGATCAGCACATCTTAGTGGCCTTCTTGAAACTCCAACTATTTAAACCACACCCCTCAGGGTCTCAATGCTATGGATCAAGACTCAAGAAAGGAAGGCACCCGCTTCTTGAGCAGACCTGACTCCGGAAACTCTGCCGCTTTGGGGTGTGACAATAGGTTCTGCTCCGATCTGGCGTCTTTTTATGCAAAATCTTTATTATTATTCTTGTTAAATTTATATGGCGCAACAGCTACCCAGAGGTTTCCCGGTGCCTACGGACCTGTGCTGAAGAAGGAAAGAGAAGTCAGAACTCTAGAGGTTAAATAACCACGTTTTGAGACCTTTACGGAATTTGAGGTAATTATGTTCGTAGCGAAGTGCGAGTGGGAGAGTGTTCCATAGAGACGGGGCCAAATAAGCAAAGGACCGTCCACCCATGCGTGCAAGTTTGATCCTGGGAACTTAAAACTTAGCCTGATTGGATGATCTAAGAAGGCGTGTTGGGAGATAAGGGTGAACTAAGGTCCTAAGGTAAAGAGGTGCTGTACCGGCATCAATCTTGTGCATGTAGCAAAGGGCTTTGAATTTGGACCGGTTTTCTATCCTGAGCCAGTGGAGGTCGCGAAGAGGACCTGAAAAGGAGGCCATTCGAGGTAGTTGGCAAAGAAGTCTGGCCGCAGAGTTTTGGACCACTTGCAGCTTCCAGAGCACCTATTAGTGCCTAAATACAGGACGTTGCCGTAGTCCAGTCTGGACACGAACAGGGCCTGGATCACAGTTTTTTGTGTCGAAGGTGGCAGCATCCAATGAATTTTTTTAAGCCATTTCAGAATTAAAAAGCAGATTGAGGCGACCTTGACCGCTTTCTGTCGCATAGATAGTTGATCATCTATAATTATGCCGAGGTTACGGACAAATTGTGATGGTTGGGGGAGGTCACCCATTTGAAGAGGCAAATGTTGGGGGCCCCAGAGAGCTTTGTTTCCACCGAGGATTAGGAGTTCTGTTTTTCCTCCATTAAGTTTCAGCTTATTAGTGGGCATCCATCCAGCTATCTCTTGTGGATCAGTTTGGAGAGAGGACACCTTGAAAGTGTCCTTGGTCAATAGGGAAAAGATAAAGTGGGTGTCGTCAGCGTACGAATATATGGTTAGCCCAGCCTCTTCCGCTAAAGTCGCCAGAGGACTGACATAAATGTTGAAGAGTAAAGGGCTAAGAATTGATCCCTGTGGTACTCCATGAGGAGAAGCATGGGACTTAGAGCCTGCCGTCGGGGAGAAAACCTGAAACGTTTGGCTCTATAGAAAGCTCGCCAGCCATTTCAGAGCTGGTTCAACAATGCCTCTAGAATGTAAGACTTAAAGAAGGGTCATGTGGGACAAGGTGTTGAAGGTGGCACTCAAATCAAGTAATATGAGTGCCACAGTGTCTCCCATATCAAGCCATTGGCGGATAGTTTTGGTGACTCCCAGAAGCGTGAATTCGGTGGAGAAGCCCGGTCTAAAACCAGATTGGGACGGGTGTAGTATACTTTGGGAGTCAACAAATTGAGTCAGCTGGAGGTTGATGTGTTTTTCCAGAATTTTGGAGAAGGCCGGGAGCAAAGAGATCGGACGAAAGTTAAAGAGAACTTCCGGATCAGCATATGCTTTCTTAAGCAAGGGGAGGATCATGGCATGTTTTCACAATGCTGGACATGATAACCTTTGATTGCCTGTTTGCAAGTATGTCTTGATGTCAGGCATAGTCTTTTCTCAGTGTCTCTCCAGCGCTTTGCATTTAGTTTTTTCTAATTTGAGTTTGTCAGAGAGCCAGGGGGCAGGAGAGCGATGATTGTTCATTTTTTTCTTAGTCAGAGGGAGGCAAGTGTGAATGGACGACGTCAAAAAGGTTTGAATAGCATCAGCATCTGTAGTATTGATTGCAGTGAAAGTCGGCATGGTATGCTGAAGGTGGAGATTAAGGCGATCAGCATCTAGTTTTTCCCAATTTCTGGAACCTGTTTTGATGGCGGGGATAGAGGAAGACTCACGTCCCCTTTCCTGTTTTACCTTAAAGCCAACCAAACAATGATCAGACCATAGTATAGAGAGGGCTAACTTGCATCTAATATTAGCTATGTTAGAGAAAATAGGGTCCAGGAGATGGCTTGCCTTGTGAGTGGGGCCAGAATTGCATAGAAGGACATTCATGGCAGCTAAGTCAGTAGTGAGAGTGGAGCTGGTAGTACAAGAGGGATCATTAAAATGTAGGTTAAGATCTCCTAGTATCGAGAAACTGGTAGCTTCTAACAATAGGGGGGCAATCAGGTCCGGGAACACAGCCGCCCAGGAACCAGCTGGACCCGGAGGGTGGTAAATCAGAATCACAGAAAAGGTAAATTGTGAAGTAAGTGATAGTTTAAAAAGACAGGCTTCACAGTTCTTAAAGGGTAGGTCCTTCCATTTGCAGGCATAAATCTTTTTTAAAATGATTCCTAAGCCCCCTCCCACTTTGTCTACGCGATCCTTTCTAAGGATAGTATATTTAGGAGGTAGGGCGATCGCAATGTCCGGTCCAGAACAGGCATTTAGCCAAGTTTCTGTAAGAAAGATGGCGTCAGGCTGTGTGTTCATGAGTAGGTCATGGATATCTTCCTAATGTTTAGGAAGTGACCGACAATTAATACTGACAAAGACGAATTCTTTGATGGACGCTGCATTATTATTATTAGCAGAGAGCGGTGTCAGTTTATTGTTGTGCATGGGGGGCACATCCCTGCGGTGTAATGAGGTAAAGGAGAAACCGCAGCAAAGGCAGTTGGGGGAAAGGTTACCTGGTTCAAAGATCTTACAGTTATGTTGCAGCTTGGGTCGTTGCGCATATAGGTATTTTTGAGAGTACGATCGGGGGGCATTGAAAAATCGCACAGGGGTTGTGGCCCCTGGCCTCGGCCGGACGCGGACGGGCGCAGACGGGCTTGCCTTTGGCGCACCTCCGGCGCGTCGTTGGCACTCCTGCTGCGCGCGTCTGCTGCGCGTAGCGACCAACATGAAATATATACGATTTTTTGTAAGCAGCCCCTGCCTCCCCACACCTCTAACCTGGAACTGAACTGACCGCCGCTCCCTCCACATCAACCGGGAAATCCCACGGTGGACCGGGGAGCGTGCAGTGACAAGGGGTGTCCGAAGTGCAGGTAAGCCAGGAATTAGTGCAAACAACAAGAATGTGCAATCAGCAATGAAAATAACATTAAGTTTTAAAAATGACAGTTTTTAAAATTGCAAATCAGCCTAAACGAAATGGAGAAACCGCCTCTGAGCAGGCTCTAGTTTCCCAGCACGCGTCCGATGTGCGTAGCGACCAACATGAAATATATGCGATTTTTTGTAAGCAGGCCCCCTCCCCACACCTCTAACCCGGAACTGAACTGACCGCCGCTCCCTCCACATCAATCAGGAAAACCCGCGGTGGACCGGGGAGTGTGCGGTGACAAGGGGTGTCCGAAGTTCAGGTAAGCAAGGAATTAGTGCAAACAACAAGAATGTGCAATCAGCAATGAAAATAATGTTAAGTTTTAAAAATGACAGTTTTTAAAATTGTAAATCAGCTTAAAAGAAATGGAGTTTCCCAGCACGCGAAATCTTTATGAACCCATAGGGCCTCCATGTATATGCTAAACATCTTGTGCTAGTGGAATCAAAGCTTGTTTCATAACTGCACATTCATGATATGGTAAAAGCATCCATCTATATGTACCTCTCATGTGTTGTGAAACAAAGAGAGGTGCATATCACGTTTACCTGTAATATGTAGAATATGTACCTGAGCTTTAAGGGAGATGTTCACGTGTACGTATGAAAGTCAATAGTAAGAGACCACACATACATTAAGCCTGCTATTGTTTGCAGTGAGACGTAATATGCATTCAGCCTGCTACCATTTAGATAGTGTGTAGGCAATTGGCAATTAACAAGCAACCCTGTAAACAGCTGCAAGAGCTGGCCAGCCTGCTTTTTCTTCTTCCAAAGCCTTACCTGCTGCAGATGTATGCGTGTGTGTAGTAGGTGCACTTAAAGGGGTGTACGGATTTACATCACGCAGACGCTCTCTGTGCTGTACCATACTTATAGTTCTAAAACCCTTCTCTTTGTAGGTACAGAAGCAAATTCCTGTCACTAGTTCAAGAGACTGAAGCACATTATCAGGTGATAACCCAGTTGTGAAAAGTTAGACTAGGTCAACCTCTGGTAAAATGTGTCAGGAGTTAATTATGAATCTCGATAGTGACTCTTAAGGGCAGACTTCACAAGAGGTTCATTATCTATGATGAGATATTTCTCTTACAAATGAATGTATCAAAGAATAAAAATCAACAATTGATCTGACTTAAGTAATGAAGAAAAAGACTGATCTTCCCTTTTGAGGGCTAGATTTTATTTTTGATCTAGTAACAATGATTGATGTTATGAGTATAGTTGTCAGTTTCGGTATTCCTGGATCCAAATTTGGGGTCTGATGGATTTGCAGGTTTTAAATAGTGGCATCAAATTCTGTACCTATTTTGTGTGAGTTGTCTTTCATTTAGTGATTCAACCTATGTACTAATAGGTTAGTCGCACAATTAACACTTGCAGAGGGTCGCACAGCAAACTACTTATGAATATTATCATTTGGGAAGCTATCGAGGAACAAAGAGTGTGCTCAGGGGAGGGGGTGCCTGTAAAATTGGTTGGTATCTTGAAAATATTGTAATTATAGCCTATATGCCAGATCGTCTCTGTCCGAAAACATCCAATCATTGATGATTATAAAATAAGTGGCCCAATGGTATAGTTGGATATCCGCCATACTTAATCCCCCATCATGTGTGGTTTGTGTACGTTTAGCTCAGGCTCCCCTTGGTACCTATCCACAAATATTTCCATGTGAGGACTTTAAGTTGGTCAAAGAAGGATTGCAGAATAATATACGGATAATTTAACGGGATGTACAGGATCTTAGCAACGGCAATCATTTTGAAAAGCGCTTTCCAGCCATTATAGACAGGGGAAGGGCAGTCCATCTATGAATTTTATGGTCAAGTTGTGTCAATTAAAGGGAAATATTACGTTTCCATACTTGATGCGGACATGTTGAACCATGGATTCCTAAATATTTAAAACTCCTGTATGTATTTCCCCTTGTGACTGTGGCGTCATACCAACTTTGTACCGGCCAAGGGGGGCCAACAGGGATTTATTTCAATTTACTGTGCGACCAGCCACTTCAGCAGTGAGATGCAAAATTTGCAATATACAGGTGCCAGTTATTTGAAGGTTTCTCAGAAAGAGAAGCACATCGTCTACATTTAAAGATACACAGGCGTTTGGTAATCTACCCATTGAAAACCATCTATTAGTGCATCTATCCTGATCCACTGCTCTACGGGTTCAATTGGCAGTGCGAAAAAGGGTAGAGACAGAGACATTCCTGTCTGGGCTCCTCTCTATAGGAAAGGGGCCTAAAAATGCTTCGAAGATTCAACTTGTGCCCATGGTGACCAATGTATGATATTAAGGTAGGCCATGAATCTAATGCTAAAATTCATCTTATGAATCACTTACCGCAAGAACCTCCAACTTATATAGTCAAAAGCTTTCTTGAAATATAATAATAGAAGGGCATGAGGACCTCAAAACTCCCGCCTCCTGCCATGGGCAAATGCAATCTCCATAGGCAGTGTTTAGTACTATGTCCGGGCATGAAACTGTTCTGGTCTTGATGAACAACTGTTTTGATATCTTTAGTCCACCAATATGCAAGTATCTTTAGTAGGATTTTGGTCTCTATATTTGTGAGTGAGATCGGTTGGTAAGAATAGCATTGTTTGGATGGTTTACCGGGTTTTGGAGCCACAGCAATTGTAGCCCTTAGGAGGTCTAGTGGCATTACACCTTTCTTAGTCACTTCCGCATATAGCGAGTGTAAATGAGGGCTAACGAATGGTAGGAACTTAAGAAAATTTTTTTTAGAAACCATTTGTTTGTGGTGTTTTTCCTGATTGTAAACTTGGGATCGCATACTCTATTTTATCAATTTTCATGGGCATGTCACTGGGCCCGATTCACAGAACTAGCTTAAGGCAAAATCCTAAACTTACTACCATTTTGGTATTCACAGAAGGCACTTACTCATTTTGGTATTCACAGAAGGCACTTACTCATTTCGGTATTCACAGAAGTTAGGAGTCCTAACTTTAGGACTCCTAAATGCCTTCTGTGAATACCGAAAGTCTTAAAGTTAGGATTTTTCTCAGTTTAGGAGTAGTAAACTTAGGACTCCTAACTTTAGGACTCCTAAATGCCCTCCGTGAATACCAATAGTCTTAAAATTAGGATTTTTCTCAGTTTAGAAGTAGTAAAGTTAGGACTCCTAACTTTAGGACTCCTAAACTGAGAAAATCCTAACTTTAAAACTTTCGGTATTCACAGAAGGCATTTAGGAGTCGTAAAGTTAGGACTCCTAACTTCTGTGAATACCGAAATGAGTAAGTGCCTTCTGTGAATACCAAAATGGTAGTAAGTTTAGGATTTTGTCTTAAGTTAGTTCTGTGAATCGGGCCCACTGTCTCTTTTGTGTGTCAATTGCAGGGATCTAAGTGAGAGGTGTGCAATACATGGGTGTGCCACTTTCATTGTGGAGGAGGCTTAATGAGCATAAATGGCCTGGTAATCGGCAGAAAAGTTATCTGCTATTTCTTTGATGTCAGTAAGAATGTTACCTTTCTCGGTTGTAATGTGTGAGATCACCCTTGATTGTTGCTCATGCTTAGCCAACAAATATAGCAATTTCCTTGTTTTTTTTCCACATTCATAAATTCTACTTTGGGAAGTAAATCTAAATGTTCTGAGCTTTGTCCATGAACAAGTCTTTAACTTGGTGTCCAGAGAGTTCAAACTGTCAGAGATGCAGAGCTTTGGTAGGCCCTGTAATCTGGAGTCCAAGCTCAAGTACCTTCGCCTCTTGGGCATTATGCTAGCTGTCTAATCTTGTTTATGTGACCTAATGAGGGCCATAGCTCGGCCCCATATGCCTCTTTTTTAAGGCTTCCCACACAGTGATAGATGAGGAAACTGAGGCTAAGTTAATCTGAAAGTATTTTTCAATATTTTGTGGCAAGGACGTCACTTGTTCTTCATTCTTTAGCCACCAAAGCCTGAATCTCTGAGTTCCTTTAGGTCTTGATCCCTCCTCATTTAATGTCAAAAATACAGGGGAATGATCAGATATGGTTGTGTTGACCGCAGCATGGGTATCTAAAGCAGGTAGGAATATGTAGTCTAGGCGAGAGAGTGAGTTGTGAGACGGGGAATACATTTGTATGTTCTCTTGCCATGGTGTCTAACACTCTAGATGTCACAGAGACCCATTGACTCTACCCAGTCTCGTAGTTTGAGAAATTGTCACGTTGTCATAGGTTCAAGGTGTCCAACTGCATTGAAGTCCCCACCCATCACAGGCTTGCAGGGGGCAGTTTCAATAGTATGTCTTTTAGAGACTGTGTTGTAGCATCACAAAGGTTAAGAGGAGTATAGACACTCAAGAATGCCGATACTTGTCCGTGTAATCGACCCAATACAATCCCATACCTACCTAGGGGTTCCACAACGGAAATATCCACCACAGTGGGGAAAGTTTTATGCATTAATATTGCCACCCAATGGTAAAACCCATGTGATAGATTATAAAATCCATAGCCGCAGAAGTATTTGCAGTTGGTGCCCAGTAGGTTGGTCTCTTGAAGGAGAAGGAGATTTGGGATGCGTGCTCAGCAAAATGTAGAAGTGCTCCCCTCTTTATTTCACTGTTACGTCTGTTGACATTCCATGACATAATGTTATATGTGGTAGGGTTTCTGGTCTGGTTGTGTCTAGACATAGGGTATTTTCATTAAGACAGTATCTATTTGTCTTACCTGCCATGTATCATATATATATATATTTTTTTAATTATTATACCCAGAGACAAACATGTGGAAAATGATAATAGATAGTAATACAATATAATACAGTATAAAAGCTGTCCTTCACAAACATCATAAATATATATGCATACAAGAACACGTAGATGTGGGCCTGGTAAAACACAGCTTAAAAAGGAGTAGGATCTGCTTACTCAATATATTCCATCATTTTTTTTTTTTTTACTAGCAGCAATTAATGTAGGAGATCCTAAAACAAATCGCCCCTGTAATTGATTATTGTTAGTGCCTCTGTTGATTTATCCACGCAAGGATAAGGGACTAAATTCTCAGCACCAGCTCCCTTGCCTGTCTGCCCTTACATTCGTAAAGTACTATCTCTTGATTAAAAATACCCAGCAGGCGAGCAAGCCATGTCTGGAACGATGGGGGTTCCAAGTCCTTCCATCTAGCAGCAATTAACAATCTGGCAACAGCTAAGAACACAAAAACAAAATAAGTCTGATTACTATCCAAGCCTCTATTGCTGTCATAGCCTAGAATCATCATAGAGGGGATGAGACTGGTCTTCCGCCCAAATAAGCCTTCCCAGAATTGCTCAAGACCGTTTCTCAAAGGAAGTAATCCATCGCAGCCATAGAACATATGAATCAGGGTGGTCAGGTCTTCCCCACACCTTGGGCATTTATCGTCTGTTCATTTCCCCCACCCAAATAGCTTAGCCAGGGTAAAATACAGATTGAATATGGTTTTGTAATGCTGCGCCTTCAGGCTAGCGGACAGAAAGATCCGCGCAGCTAATGCAATTGCTCTATCTATATCGGCATTGGGATCACTCAGCTTCCCAGCCCAATTTCCTTTCGTTTTTTCGAGAACATCCGGCAAGTTATCCAACAATGTATTTTAGATATTCCTTATTTTGCAATCGGCACGGCCTATTGTCTCCAAGAGAGAGATCTTATCTAAAGATAAAACCACTCTAGTGTTATTAAAGAATTCCCTAATTTGGACATACTTAAAATATAAGTTGTCTGGAATACCAAACCCCCTGCTGCAAATGCATAAAAAAGCAAATCTGGTCCAGAGGATAGAGATCCCCAATTACTGTGAGACCGTGATGCTCCCACTGTCTTCCCATTGCATCATAAAATGAAGGTGGTGGAAAAAGAGAAGAGCGCCATAATGGTGTATATCTATTATATTTCGAAATTTTCATGTTCTTCCTAATCTTGCTCCATACTCTCCAGGCACTATGGCTAATCCTGAACCGCACCTTTTTATAATAGCTTGGTTCCAATTGTGTAGCAGCAGTCCATCCGCCTTTTACCCCAAAGCTAATTCGTAAATCGTAGGTAGAGCGTATGGGTTTTCCTGAGCTGCCCTGTCCACATTATCCTATACAATAATATGCCCATCGGCTGTAATAAAGCAGCCTAGTAATACAGTATAATGTTGGGCACTGACCATCCGCCCCGCTCTTGTGGGAGAGAAAGAAATTTTATTGATCGCCTCACCTTCCCATAGTGCCAGATCAAGTTTGTAAAGATAGACTCCAATTTTTTTAGTAACAGTTCATCTATGGCGATTGGTATTGCCCGAAATAAGTATAGGATCTACGGAAGCATTAACATCTTTAGGATGTTGCCCCTCCCAATAATAGATAGATGGGAGCCATCCATGCATTTTAAATCAGTAGAGATTTTTCGAATCAACGTATTGAAGTTAGCCTTGCCTATGGTATCTACTTTAGGACTAATACAGACACCAAGATAAACAGTTGCATCCACACATCGTGAATCTTGAAAAGCAAGATTATCTGTACAGATGATTTGGGTTTTCCCCTTATTAAATGCATATCCAGAGGCTTGGCCATACTCTCCTGCAAAAGCTTCAATTTCACAAATGCCTTGCACAGGGTCGGTGGCTCAGTGGACTAATGCATCCACAGCAGAGGCCTGTGTTTCACCTCATGGTCACAGGTTCAAATCCCAGCGGGTCCACTCAGCATTTCATCCATCTGAGGTTGATAAAATGAGTATCGTTGAGTAACAATAAACATCTGTTACTCAGTGCCAAGAGGCCTCCGGGTGAACGTGTGCTTTACAAATATACATGTTATGTTATGACAACAGCGATATCAACCGCATATGGAAGTACATTATCATGTTAACTATAACTTCAAACAGCAAATGCCCTCCCCACAACACAACACCCTCCTCCCTAAACGTGCAGCCCAAAAGCATCTGTAGCCCATACTCACTGAGCTTAAACAGAGGAACAAATAAAAAAACAGAAGCCATGATCTCAGGCTACTTCCATTGACCTGTAGTCTGAAATAGGCCAATGTAGCAATGAGGGGGTCTTGTGGACTGGACTGTCACCCTATAATCAAAATCATGTCTGAGTGTTTCAAAACAAGAACCCTCTCGTACAGTTGTCTGCAGTGTCCAAAGGGTCTCAAGGGGAGGTATCAAGTTAAAAACAGTCACTGTGCCTGAGTCTCAACCAATAGCATTATCCCTTCCAAGTCTCAGGGACTAATCTCCCCATGAATTACAGACATATCTTAATCATAATACGTGAATCCAATGGCAGGCCATGTAAGTTTATCATTTCTTCACTGGATTCAGATGAGGTATCTCGTTCTGCCCTTTCCCATGATCGACTCCTTGAGTCAGTCCTCTTCCACCATGGAGGGTTCTTTTTCTCTCCTGCTGTTTCCTGTTCCTGGGTGATAGGTTAGTTGGGGTCTCTCAGCTGAAGACTGAAGCTGCCCGATGTTTTGGTGCACCACCAACCAATCCCAGTGATAGAGCGTCACATTATTCTGAAATTTGTAGAGGTGCATCGTATTCACCGTTAGTCAGCACCCACATATTAATCGATGTAGGTTAAGTGTGCCATAGAAATGTATTACTAGAATTGTTTAACATAGGTGTGATTAAAAATGTAACAATGCTTTTCATGAAGAGTAATGCTGCAGATCATTGCAATGTATTTTAGTAAACGTATAATTTTTGATTTTCACGTAATGCAATGTGTTAGTTAAATGTGCACCATGTTAAAGTTGCACATGCAAGTTTGCTTATTCACTTATGAAAGATTAATGAACTAATGCTTAAAGTGTGATTCAGGAGTGTTTAACAGTGTAAAGGCCTGATCGCATATACATTTAAAGAGAAGGCCTGTTCATTTCTTCTGTTAGCTAAATGTTGTAGGCCGAAAATGATTTCCCTTGTTAAAGGCTTTGGGTTGCAGGATGATGGAAAATCTCAGAGAAGAGAAAAGTTTTTCGTTCCCATGTTTCTGTTGCAGGTGCAAGGACATTTAGCTCATTAGAGAGACTAGGTCTTTGTTTTAGGAGTTAGGGTGGTATGAGAAACCAACAGGGGAGTATATTGGAATGTGCGGATGATACTTTCAGCGGAGAAGGTGCCTGGGACCCAAGGTCAAGCTAACCGTCGTTGGATGAAGTACAAGTTTCACTGGAAAAGTACTGGAAGAAGACTTGGCTGAAGAGGTGTGCCGAAGGGTGTGTTCTACGTTTTTGGGATTTTGTATTAGGGACAGTGGCCCGTAGGTTGAGCAGTTGAGGTATAGATGGGAAGCTAGAAGGAGCATCTTAGAACGCGCTCTGGCTAAGTGAGTGTACTTCTAAGGAAGTCTTCACTTCTGACACCTTTTTATTCTCTTACCTGGGATGGGAAATGCCAAGTAGGGATGTATGACGTTACAACGCGTGCTGTTACAACGCGTGCTGTTACAACAAAACTGTTACAACGCAAGTGGATTTACAACGCATGCCATTACAACGCAAGTCTTTACATCGACTTGCCCTGGATGGCGTGCTAACATTAGAAAAGTGTAATTTACTATTCCAACTCCAGTCCACTTAACAGTAGGGAAGGTGTTGGGATAGTAAACTACACTATTTGTAATGTTAGCACGCCATCTAGCGCAAGTCGATGTAAAGACTTGCGTTGTAATGGCATGCGTTGTAAATCCACTTGCGTTGTAACAGTTTCGTTGTAATGGTAGTGCGTTGTAAAAGTTGCGTTGTAAAGGTTGTTCCCCGCCAAGTAGGGATGTCACCTTAGAGATAGAGTAGGGAAAGACTAACTGATTTCCTTTTAGGCTAATAATTCCTAATGTAGACGTTGGATTGACCATTGTATTTCTTATGCTTCTAGAGCTTGTTATTCTTTTTGTTCTGAGTCGCATGAGACTCTTACGTAGACTTGCGTTTGTTTTAGTGCCCATTTATCTTCTTCACCTTGTGCTAAGGTGCCTGTATGTGCAATTATTTTTGGTTGTAATAAAATCGTATACATTTTAGATTCGGAGTCAGTGGTCCTGCCCAAATGAGATTTGATTCTGGTGATTGTGTACTAAGAATTGGATTTCCTCCCCTCTACACTATTTAGCAGATAAAAAGATCCTGGCGACCTGACAGGATTCTTGGAGATAATCAGTTAGGCAAGAATCCGATCCTATCAGTTGGTAGCAGAGGATGGTTATCTCTGATAGTGAGGGGAGATGTAGATTAAGATAAGAGATTCTAGAGGCCCACAGAAGTCGAGTGATGGTGACTCATCGGATGGCGAGCAGCGGATGACGGCGGTTGATGAAGATTGATGGAGAGTAGCGGTGCAGCGGAAAGCAGCAGTACGTGGAGGAGTGAGTATGAACAGGGTGAGATGTTGGAGATTGCGGTGTTGATTTGTTGCGTGATGTCTTGCGGAGTTTGAGTGAATGTTGAGAGATTGTGAGATCAGGCTGTGAGCACGCGCAGCCCGGGAAAATCTTAGGCTCGACTAGCAGCTTAAGTTATTGTGGTGTAGAAGACACCCGCGGTAGATTTTGTTGACCACCGAAAGGGGATCGTGAGACGTCATCAATTACCCGGACCGAAATAGAGGGTGCGAATGTGTGAGTGCATGAGGAACCGACGTGGAATTTGAGTAATTGAAGCCTATCAGAGAGGTGATTGTCCGGTCGTTTCGCGGACAGACAGTTGCCAGTTGAGGTCGACAACTTCGAGAGACTGTGGACAGACAGTCAGAGAAATAACTTGTTTGGGACAAACGGTTATTTCAGCATGTGAATGGGACGAATGCCAGGGTGAGACGTGAATTGTGAAGGAGGGGAACTGCTGCGAGCGGAGGAAAAGTGACGTCAGAAGGTGTCGCGCTACGATAGGTCGGTTGGTGTGAGTCGCGCTGCTATTGGTGGATTTGACATCAGGAAGTGAACGAAAACATTGTGCGCGAGCGAAAAATTGTTCATCATGAAATGTTTTAAGGTTTTCCGAGAATTATGTAGAGGTGACAAACATGTGGTTACTCGTTGGGGAGAAGAAGTCCCTCTCGAGGATACTCCAGCGCATTATATGGCAAGAAATGTAGGATTGCATACTATAATCTGGCTTGAAAATTGGCATAAAATGACCCAAGGCGAGGGAGAATTAGCTTTCCCGCGATATGCTACTTTCAGGTTGGAAGTGTTGTATCAGTTGAAATATGTAATGTCTTCATTGCGACCTTTGCCGAGACCAACTCTGTTTGAGGCATTGCATGCATAGATAAGATTGCGCATGACAGGCAAAGAGACCAAAATCAAGAACGGGTGAATAAGTCAATTAAGGCATTCCAGGAGGCGAGGTGGGATGCACAAGAAAAGAGGTGGAGAGTACAAACGATAGAGGGAGACAGGTTGTACCCGCTACTGGAAAAGACAGATAGTGCTAAATCAAAGAGTGCAGATGACGATGACAGTGATACAGATGACAGTCTAGTAGAGAGGTTATTATCTGAGAGACCATCTCCATACAATCCAGATTCCTATGAAGGGAAGTCGGTGCAAGCGGAAGGGACTAGCGGATTACAGACTCAGTCAGAGGTTAGAGTAGAAGGGAAAATCTCGACAGGAACGGAGGGCATGAAAAAATGAGTCAGTAGCAAGCACAGAGGTTGGGAGAGGTGTGAGGTTACCGGATGCTCTAAAGGTACCGGTTACCAATGGACCTATTGTTTCAGTTTACGACCCAGATCAAGAGAGGGTTGAGAGTTCAGTACAGTCAGCTGTAGAATCGAGGAGTGTTTTAGAGGGAAATGGAACAGTGAGCGGGGTGGAGCAGACTCCAAAACCTATAGAATGGAGTACGCCACTGCCAGCCACGGCAGACTCCTCTAGGGGACAGGCGGATGCGAGATCAGCATGACCAAGGTCCTTGGCCGAGTCGAGGTCGGACCTGAGGATGTGGGTACCTCCTGTAAGAAATCAGTGTGAAAGAATGGTAGAGAGTGAGGAGCGAGGCAATTCAGGAAACAGACCAGTCTCTGGGAACATGACAGAAGAGAATAGACCTCGAGAACAGGACTGTGAGTATGACGAACGAAATGGGGCAGCATGTCGAGAAATATTGAATGGAGCCTTGAAAGGGAGAATGTTAGACGTGGTAAGGTTGAAAGCAGAAGTAGATGAGATAATAAGTGGAAATTTGCCTCTTGAAAGAACGTACATGTACGAGCAGGATGAGTTACTTTTTGTAGCGAAGGATGTGACTCGCAAGGCAAGAACTGAACATGAGAAGTTGTCTGAATTGGCCAAAAGGTATGACGTGGACCTGTCTAAAACGAAATCATTGCAGGGGAGCCATAGATTGCAGTATAGCGACCAAGAATTGGAAGAGAAGAGGGTCATGGGATTGAGGTCCCATATCAAGGATTTGATTATAGCAATGCGTGCATGGCTCATGCTTGACAAATGGGAAGTAAGGTGGTTCAAGAAGAAGAGTGGTACAAGCAGGTTGATCGGTTTGTCAAGATCTCAAAGGTGTTGTGGATTGATTTGAACACGCTTTTTGACATTGTGGTTCCGAGCGATTTATGGTCGGCATTTAAGATCGCTGTTGAGTGGCCAACTTCGGAGCCTGACAGGGATCCTGTTTCAAATGGAACGTCACCCATAGTCATGAAGAAGTTCGAACAAGTAATTACGTGGCGGAAATCGAAAATTTCACCTCAGGATATTGATTGGGTCAAGATAGATCGGACAGTGCAGGAGCCAAAAGAGACAGTGCATGAGTTTTATGAAAGACTCTTGCAGGCTTTTAAGCAGTACAGTGGATTAGATGTCTTGGATACAAAGGACATGGGACAGTTTGTTTTGAAGTTTGTGTTGGGATTAAGGCCAGAGGTTAGTCTCATGATACAGCAGCATTTGATTTGTTGGCAGAATAAGCTGGTGAATGAGATTTTGCGGTATGCCAGGTACTGTAGTGATGAGATAGAATCGAACACAGGAAGTTGAAGGACAAATTGATGCTTGTTAAGATGCAAACGGCTCAGGGACAGCCTAGTGGAGGGACGTTAGGAAGGAAGCAGGGAAATAACCAAGGAGGAAATCAGAATGTCCCGGGTCAGAGAAGACCAAAGTCAGTTGACCCCAAGACAGGGATGGATGTGGCGACATTAAAAAAGACCACTGCGTGTCATCTTTGTCACCAGGTTGGACACTGGAAATGCGAGTGCCCCTTGAATCCAATGAATCAGGTGCAGCAAGAAGTGGAGATAGTTCAGGTACCTGTACCTGAAGTAGTTCCCACTGTGACTAGACCTAGGATGGTGAAAGGGTGGACTAGTAGTCCGCAGGTGCAAGTTCCTCAGCCACCTAGGGTTCAAAGCGTTCAGAAAGGAGTTCAGACTTATCAACAGATGCCCTTGTTCGAAGAGTGTGAGGAGTTCGGTCTAGACCCGTTGGCATGACGGTGCCTGAGGGGGGAGGAAGACTGCACGCTTGGAGCAGTCTTGGAGGTAGACCAGAGGGGACCATTTGTAGAAGCAGATATTGATGGTCACCCTACCACCTTTTTACTTGACACTGGTGCTACCCGGTCTCCTGTAAGATCAGCAGTAGTCCCTAACCTACCCGTCTCGGGACAATCGATCCAAGCTGTTGGTGTAGCAAATAAGAAATTGACTAGCCCATTGACAGAGCCAATTCCTGTGAGAATAGGAACATTCAAAGATCGACATCAGTTCGTAGTGTGTGATTCAAGCCCAGTTTGCCTGTTAGGGAGAGAACTGTTGTGCAAGCTGAATTGCACCATTTATTGCACACCGAAGGGAGTTGAAGTGCAAACAAAGGATGATGATGCGACCTTTAAGGTTGCAAATCAGCGCGTGTGTATAGAAATGTACCCGGCGCTGACAGTGGAGGAGCTTCCACTTTATTTGAGGGATTCTGTGTCAATTGATGTGTGGGACCTGAGTGGAGAAGAGATTGGATTGGTCAAAGGTGTAAAGCCAGTGAAGATTCAGGTCAAACCGAATGTAGAATTTCCTAGGACGCCCCTGTACAATTTGTCACCTGAGACTATTGCAGGGATCAAACCTGTAATTAAGTCCATGATCAAGCAGGGAATTCTGAAAGAGATCATGGGTGGCCCATGTAATTCACCTATAATGGGACTACAGAAACCGAGTGGGAAGTTCAGGATCGTGCAAGACCTGCGAAAAATCAATGAGATAGTTGTTCCATGTTGTCCGGTGGTACCGAATCCATCTGTGATCCTGTTTCAAATTCCATGTGAAGCTGAGTGGTTTACCGTGATTGATCTGTGCCAAGCATTCTTCTCAATACCACTCCATGAGGAAAGCCAATTTCTTTTTGCTTTCCGGCTGGAGAACCGTGTGTTAACGTGGTGTCGTATCCCAAAGGGGTACACAGAGAGTCCATCGATCTTTAATCAGATCTTGAAGAAGAATCTTGAAAGTCTTGTGTTGCCGCAGAACTTCGTTCTGGTGCAATACATTGACGACTTGCTCGTTGCTTCAGAAACTAAAGACGCTTGCAGAATTGATACCATTGCTTTATTGAATCATTTGGCAGAGAATGGACACAAGGTGTCTCTGAACAAATTGCAGTACTGTCTGAGCGAAGTACAGTATTTTGGGTCATAGAATTAAGAAGGGCAGGAGAAAGGTGTCACCGGATCGCATTGAGGCTACTATGAATATGCCTGTGCCCACCACTCAGAGAGAAGTCAGAATGTTCCTGGGGATGGTTGGCTATTGTCGCCAATGGATTCCCAACTTCTCCTTTGACGCACAACGATGTGAGTGATCCGGTACCATGGGACAATAACTGTTTGATGTCATTTTTGAGGCTGAGAGAAGCCCTGTGTCGCGCTCCAGCTTGGGGGATGCCTGATTACAACAAGGCATTCACATTGTTCTGTTGCGAGAGAGAATGTTGTGCATTGTCAGTCCTGACTCAGAATCATGGAGGTGTCCGTAGACCAGTTGCCTACTTTTCAGCTACTTTAGATCCAGCAGCTTCTGCGTTGCCCGGATGTCTTAAATCCATTGCTGCAACAGGTGTCAGTATTGAAAGATGCGAGAGTATTGTAATGGGACATCCACTTACAGTTTATGTGCCACACTCTGTTGAACTGTTGATGACAAGGACTAAAACACAGCACCTCACGAACAGGTTGATGCTTTATAAGCAAGTTATACTTGCTGCAGAAAATGTGACTTTGAAGAGGTGTTCTGTTTTAAATCCCACCACATTGATGCCTATTCCAAGTGCAGATGGTGAAGATTGTGAGGATCATGATTGTCTCGATGTGACTGAACTATGCACCAAACCGAGACCAGACATTGTTGATGAACCGCTCCCTGACAATGATGAAATTTTCTTTGTGGACGGTTCATGTTTAAGAGACGATGTTGGTCGATTGAGAGCAGCGTTTGCTGTATGTACCATCACCGGAGTGGTTGAAGCTGCTTGTTTAGAGGGAGTACACTCCGCACAGGTAGCTGAAATCATTGCCTTGACCCGTGCCTGTTTGGCTGCTGATCAGATTCGAATAACGATTTACACTGACAGTCAGTACGGGTTTGGTGTTGTTCATGACTTCAGACAGTTATGGTCACAGAGAGCGTTCATGACATCTTCTGGTTCGCCCATTAGAAATGGGGAATATGTGAGACAGTTGTTGGAGGCATTACAATGTCCGAAAGAGATTGCAGTTGTCAAATGTTCTGCCCATTCCAAAGGGAGTGATTTCTTGTCTTTAGGAAACAATTATGCTGATGAGGTTGCCCGGTTCTGTGCAGAGCAGGGATGCATATTTACTGGAGGGTACACTGGAGAAAGCCAAGAAAGAACCGATCTCAGCATGATGTTAGCCATGGCCGATACATGGGAGGAACTAAAGCGATTGCAGGTTGAGGTTACTGATCAGGAACGAGATAGCTGGATATGAGCAGGATGTGAGAAGGGAGATGTGGATGTGTGGGTTTCGAGTGATGGACGAGCTGTGTTACCAGAATGTCTGTTGAGTCCAATGGCAAGATTGATACATGGTGCAGTACATCTTGGCAAAGATGCAATGGTGCGAGTGTT
Source organism: Triturus cristatus (assembly GCF_964204655.1). Lineage (NCBI taxonomy): Eukaryota > Metazoa > Chordata > Amphibia > Caudata > Salamandridae > Triturus > Triturus cristatus. The sequence continues at coordinate 802,620,870 of NC_140591.1, forward strand.
CAGACAGACATGGTACAATCCGAAGTTTCGTGCGGTTGCTGAGGCTGTATGTCAGAGGTGTGTTACCTACATGTCAGCAGATAAATGCAGGAAAGAGAACTGCTGTAACTTTGAGTCACATTGGGAGGTCAGGAGGGCCTTTCAATAGGATGCAGTTGGACTTTATTGAGATGCCAAAGTGCAATGGGTTGAGGTACATCTTAGTCGTGCTATGTGTCTTTTCAAGGTGGGTGGAGGCTTACCAAACACGTAGGTGTGACACACTCACTGTAGCTAAGCTGTTGTTGAGGGAACTTATCCCTAGGTTTGGTTTTCCGACCTCTTTGGAGTCAGATAGAGGGACACACTTCCATAGTGAGATCATGAAATTGCTTTGTGCTGCCTTGAATGTGGATCAGAGATTGCATTGCAGTTATCAACCAGAGGCTTCTGGGATTGTGGAACAAGTTAATGGGACTTTGAAAGTGCGGATGGCGAAAGTGTTTTCTTCGACATCCCTGAAATGGCTTGACGCACTGCCCTTGGTCCTCATGAGCCTTCGTAGTGTTCCTGATAGGAGAACGGGGTTGTCACCACATGAGATCCTGATGGGGAGGGCAATGCAATTACCAGCGATACCTGCTACTGCCTTAATTAGCATCACTGAAGACTTGATTCTCGACTACTGTCAGGGATTGGCTGACGTAGTCCGTTCTGTGTCCCAGCAGGTGCAAGCAGCAACTGTTCCAGCCGCAAGTGACCTGTGCCACAACTTGTGCCCGGGAGACTGGGTGCTTGTGCGTAAACACGTGAGGAAGAGTTGCCTGGATGTTCATTGGCGTGGCCCGTACCAGGTATACTGGTCACGAATACGGCAGTGAAATGTGGGGGACTGTCGAACTGGGTGCATGCCTCCCATACCCGCAGAGTTCCAGCACCCTTGGAAGATACAGCCCCTCTCGTAAATGAAAATCCAGCTGAGGTGGCAGGGCCATCTGAGAGGGCAAGCCAAGCTGTGAGGGTTGCTGATGCAGTTGGTTGTGCACTAGATCGAGCTGAAGCGGGTTGTGCAAATCGAAGCCCCGAATTTGACTCAGCCGGAGAAATTATTGCTGTGGGAGGAGTAGAGTCAAATTCTGCCGAAGAGGGAAGTAGTGCACAGGGTACCCCAAGGGAGAGCAGAAGTGCCACAGAAGCAGAACGAGTTTGGCCTGTGAGTCAGAGACGGCTGAACTTGAGATTGGCACCGAAAAAAAGAGATCTTGCCCCAGTTTCTGAAACGTCTGAATCTGAGCAAAGTGACGAAGAGCAAGCTCGAGCTAGTCTGAGAAGATCCAGGAGAACACGAGTGCCGTGTCAAAGGTACGCCTCACCAGAGTGGACATACGCTGTGACTGATGCCAGGAGTGTTGAGCACGGGGAGGCTGAGGTCCTTGACGCTGGTCAGCGATTCTCCAAATCTGAAAATAGACGTGCTGTTGTTGGTTCCAGGGGTGGAGATCGAAGGAATACTGACTCTCAATATTCCGAATCCACCACTTCTGAGCAAGATTCGTGAATTGATTCTGGATACGCTGGTTTTTCCAACTTTTGGATTTGTACCACCGCATCAAGAATTAGTGGTGCTTCATCTTGAACTTTTGCAACGTGTTTTAGAGATTTTGGAAACTGATCTTATTTTGGACTGAATGTGAACTTTGTTGTATATAAAAGTCCAAAGAAAGAAGATAACCTAGGCCCGAGTGGAAGAAAAATAAATTTAGGGACTTTCCGTCTAAACAATGAAAGAGGGCTAGGGAAGTCTTTTTGTGAACTGTGTAAATAAGGAACTGAAAGTTACAAGGGGATTTCCAGCTTTTGAAGTGTTGTTTGAACTGGTTGACAAGCGATATCTGGAGGAGAAAGAGACTCTTAATTGTTGCCGTCAAGCCAAGAACTTTGAGAACTTTGCAAAGATGTCAGATGCTGGAAATACTCACCGTAGGGCTAAATTAGTGATAGGTACACTTATAGGGTTGGGGATAGTTTCTATAGTTGTAATAGTTGTAGCCTCATATATCGTTTCACATGAGCAGGAGGGGGAGGTACAGGGGACACCTACACCTACCACTTCTAGCCAAAAGGAGGTTACTACTATAGGAGCTAAAAGAGCTTTACTAATCGAAGAGAGTCGCAGATTTCACATAGATATATCTACGAATATGTGGATGCGATAGATTGCTATGTGTGCATGCAGTTACCTTCTTCTGTAGATGAGGGTATTAGATACCATCATCTTCCACTGACGTATGAAATTTCTTGTAGTTTGTTGCTTAGTATTTTCTATGAGAGAGGTCAGTTTGAGTATTTCTTTTCCAATTACGATGCAGTTCTTCCTGAAGTTCCAGCTTACAAGCATTTGAATAAGTATGATTGCTACAAGTTGGAAGACAGACTTCGGAAGTATTTCATACCGTCCTTGGAACTAGTTATGGCTTATGCTCACCGACATAATTTGACATGTTCATTATCAGATACAGAGAAGAAGTTTGTAGGTCAAGTAGAAGATAGATATAGAAAACTAACACAAACACGGAATACAGGAGATAGTCCAGTAGATTGGACTGATGAGGAGAGATTACACAGATCGAAGAGGAGTTATGGACCCATAGCATTTGACCAGGTGCAAAAGGGGAAGTTGTGTGTGAGACGTCCTCAGACCTACTATGAAAAGGTTTCGGTAGGACAAAGTACGTGTGATCATATCTTTACGATGGAAGACTCAGCTAAGAACTTTTTGCAATGCTCGGTGCAAGTGATTCCAACTGTTTATTATGTGTGTGGAAGGAATGCCTATGTGAGGTTGCCTGCGAATTGGTATAGTACGTGTTATTTGGCCATTATTTTCCTGAAAGTCTATCATGCAGAAGATCTGGAGCTTTTGGAGACTGGACATCACTCTAGAGTAAAGAGAGCTGTGAGTGCGGGAGCAGTGATTGGTGATGTCTTTGGAGCAATGATACCGAGTTTGGGTGTGGTTCTGAATGATGTGAAGATAAGAAGATTGGCGACTGTGGTTGATGAGTTGTCCATGAATACAGCAAGGTCTTTGATCTTGGTGGATGGAGAGATGTTATCGATAAGAACGATGGTTTTGCAGAATCGCCTTGCTTTAGACGTATTATTGGCAAAACAGGGCGGAGTCTGTAAATTATTGAAGGTTCAGGAATGTTGTACGTATATTCTATGCACACAATAAGGAGCTGTAGAGGGAGATAAACCCAAGTCGCCCTCCTCTCAATCGATAATCATCTACACCGGACTGGGTCTCTGAAGGTATAATCAACATCAACTGTGGTTCAAACCCTATAACATTAGGTGTTTTGTACTCCCCGCTTTTCCAAATTTGAGGTAGTCACCAACAGCCATCCACCTTCAATTTGTAATTTAAAAAAACTTAGTAAAGAATTTTACTTCTGACAATCCCCACTAATGAACCTCTCAGTGTAAGAACTCACACGTCAAATACACCGGGTGTTTCTACAATCCTTTGAAAAAATGTGAAGAAGCAAGATGACACCTCACGTGCGCGACACCAACTGAGCTTGCTGATTGGTACTCACCAGCTCTGCCCACTTTTATCATCATCGGTTGTCATCTTGCCCCCAAAATAAATAAATAAAGTGTCCACAAAAATAAACCCAAAATGTAAAGGTAAGTGGTGAGAAAATCACATACCAAGATGCGACTGAATTGTGAAAAATAAAAAGTGAAAAAGGTGCACGTTCTATAGGCCAAACTTTATTCCTCCTTAGATGTGCACCCAATTCAAAACTTAAAAAGGTTGCTTAATATGCATACCATTGTACTGTGCCAACATGTTTCATCGCCAAAGGTATTTGTAGCGATTTCTTCAGGGCAACTACAGTCGCTTGGCTCTAGTCGGGGACACTTCTTAGAATTTCATTCGGGGACTGCCAAAAGTAAAAAACACACACAACACACATAATTCTCACTTAATAACCAATTCTACTTTGATGGATATATATCTCTCACTTAGATCCACTCATTACCCTTCTTGAGCCATGGCCTCGCGTACCAGCTTGTTTTTACAGGTCACAACACGGGCTCCATATATGAGTCCTCGTAGTGGATCCGCATTCAGCTGTAATGCGAATCTAGAGGTAATAAAATTTCTCATTAGTCCCTATTACCTCCGTTATCTTTTCCATTTAGCAACCCGAGATCTAACTGGGCTACATCGAGGTTCCCCTGCTTATTTATATTCCTCTTCTTTTTTGTATATGTATACACACTCATACCCGGCATTCCAGATAACCTGGTATGTTTTCTTAAACCAAGAGTAAAGAAGAAACCCATTGTTATCCATAAATATCTCAGTATCCTCACAAGTATCTCACCGCACCAGATACTGAAAAATGGAACCCACTTCTTTCTCTCATCACTTTGCCATTTATCAGCGTCTCAACCATCTACTACACTGACGAAACGCTAAAGGGTGGAGAGTATTCACCTATTACTCGTATTCCTAACGACATGAATAAGTTGGTAATTCCAAAGGAGTTACGGATGGTGAAAATATTCAAACGGGGGTTAATAAGAATATTCAAACGGGGGTTAATAAGAATAACACACATCACCCTCCTTCTCAATCAAACCTCCTTACCACCCAAAGCCTCACGGAGCTCCTTAACTCCACCGGTTAGCCGTATTCACCTCCCGTATCTGGTTTTATTCTTTCGCGGGAAGACACCAACGTCCCCGCATCATTGTTATGAGCACCATCTTGGGTTGAGGAGATTAAACCAAATACAAATAGTCTTCGTTCACTTACTCGTCGTGTCACTATCTGTCTAGATCATTATTATGCACATTTATGCACTGACAAACAACCACAGGTAGACTTAGATCACCTACTGTTCCTCCTCAAGAGCGAGCTTGTTAGTAATTCTCAAGGGGCTAATACGTAACCACCTCCCATCCGGTCCACGTGACAGTATTGAAACTAAGGGCGCCATCTTTGACTGGGATAACGAGTCACCTGGCATTCTGCAAACAGATAGTTGTTATCAATCTCAAATTCCCAACCCTGAGCACCCTATTGCATCGCCCTTTTCTTTCTCGAGGGGACCCTGTCTAGTGGTAATTAGTTCTCATACCCATCTCTCTGTATTGGATGTATTTAACTCCTTTACTTTATTTTCTGATCTTATCTTTTGTGTTTTATAGTATTATGTTTATTGACGTATAGCCCTAATTTCGATGATAACTGGGGGCCCATCAGTAACTACTCCAGAGTCAAAGAATAGTGAGTAATGCCCTATTCCTATTATAAATGACTCATCCTAATATAAAGGAGCTGTCGTCTTATAATCAAAAATGGCTTGTACTGTCTCTTGGTTACATCCACTGCACCCTAGCAGATAGAGGGGGATATTCTTCAGTTCCTTAATATGGCCTAATATTTTACCATTCAGTATTTTGCCTTACTCCATTCAATTTGGTCGTTTAACCCGATTTGGTCGGACTTTTCCTGAAAGATCCATCGTGCTTCTTTTGAGGCCAATAAGTCCTCGACATTTTGGGGGTTACCTATTATTTTCTCGATTACCACCCATGTGAAAGTGTGTTTAGTAGCATGGCAATGTTGCACCAATTTGGTGGTGAGCTTGCCTGCTCTAATCGTACTCAGATGTTCCTGCATTCTGACCTTCACCTTCCTCGTTGTGAGTCCTATATATTGAAAGCCACATTGGCAAGTCAATCTATAGACCACATTCGCGGTGTTACAATTGCTGAAACATTTCAAGTACCAGATCTTTCCTGAATTTAAAGTGACGCTCAGCGTTTTCTTGGTAAGTCCACATACAGAGCATAATACACACGGATAGTGCCCACGAGGGATAGTTGACTCTGTCGACCTCTGTGCCACTTCCACACGTGTATGTACAAGTTTATCCCTTAGGTTGCTAGATCTTTTAAAGGCAAACCTTTACAGCTGAATGCGGATCCACTACGAGGACTCATATATGGAGCCCGTGTTGTGACCTGTAAAAACAAGCTGGTACGCGAGGCCATGGCTCAAGAAGGGTAATGAGTGGATCTAAGTGAGAGATATATATCCATCAAAGTAGAATTGGTTATTAAGTGAGAATTATGTGTGTTGTGTGTGTTTTTTACTTTTGGCAGTCCCCGAATGAAATTCTAAGAAGTGTCCCCGACTAGAGCCAAGCGACTGTAGTTGCCCTGAAGAAATCGCTACAAATACCTTTGGCGATGAAACATGTTGGCACAGTACAATGGTATGCATATTAAGCAACCTTTTTAAGTTTTGAATTGGGTGCACATCTAAGGAGGAATAAAGTTTGGCCTATAGAACGTGCACCTTTTTCACTTTTTATTTTTCACAATTCAGTCGCATCTTGGTATGTGATTTTCTCACCACTTACCTTTACATTTTGGGTTTATTTTTGTGGACACTTTATTTATTTATTTTGGGGGCAAGATGACAACCGATGATGATAAAAGTGGGCAGAGCTGGTGAGTACCAATCAGCAAGCTCAGTTGGTGTCGCGCACGTGAGGTGTCATCTTGCTTCTTCACATTTTTTCAAAGGATTGTAGAAACACCCGGTGTATTTGACGTGTGAGTTCTTACACTGAGAGGTTCATTAGTGGGGATTGTCAGAAGTAAAATTCTTTACTAAGTTTTTTTAAATTACAAATTGAAGGTGGATGGCTGTTGGTGACTACCTCAAATTTGGAAAAGCGGGGAGTACAAAACACCTAATGTTATAGGGTTTGAACCACAGTTGATGTTGATTATACCTTCAGAGACCCAGACCTGTGTAGATGATTGTACGTATATTCTAGACAATAGCATGGATCTGGAGACCTATATAGATAACAATACCACGATTCATCAAGAGATTGAGGATTTGACTGAAGAAGGGGTGTGGGAAAAGATTGGTAAAGGATTTGGTCGTGTGGGAAATTGGTTTGCGAATTTGGGAAAGGGGTTCTTTGGGCTCGTGCTAAAACCTCTTATCATTGTTGTGGTTTGTGTGATCTGCTTGTGGGGTCTCATCAGAGATTACAAGTGGTACAGAGGAAAGAGAATTGAAAGAGCGCTCAGAGCGAGTGAAATGCGAATGGCTAGACTGCAGGACAGTCAATATCAGAATATCAAGAATATGGAGAGGTTCCAATGGGGGAGGATGGCAACAAGTACTGTATAGGTCAGTTCTTTCTCCAAGGGAGTTAATTGTGTGATGGTGTGATGACATTTGTCATCAAAGGGGGGAACTGATAGAGCGTCACGTTATTCTGAAATTTGTAGGGGTGCATCGTATTCACCGTTAGTCAGCACCCAAATATTAATCGATGTAGGTTAAGTATGCCATAGAAATGTATTACTAGAATTGTTTAACATAGGTGTGATTAAAAATGTAACAATGCTTTTCATGAAGAGTAATGCTGCAGATCATTGCAATGTATTTTAGTAAATGTATAATGTTTGATTTTCACGTAATGCAATGTGTTAGTTAAATGTGCGCCATGTTAAAGTTGCACGTGCAAGTTTGCTTATTCACTTATGAAAGATTAATGAACTAATGCTTAGAGTGTGATTTAGGAGTGTTTAACAGTGTAAAGGCCTGATCGCATATACGTTTAAAGAGAAGGCCTGTTAATTTCTTATGTTAGCTAAATGTTGTAGGCCGAAAATGATTTCCCTTGGTAAAGGCTTTGGGTTGCAGGATGATGGAAAATCTCAGAGAAGAGAAAAGTTTTTCGTTCCCATGTTTCTGTTGCAGGTGCAAGGACATTTAGCTTGTTAGAGAAACTAGGTCTTTGTTTTAGGAGTTAGGGTGGTATGAGAAGCCAACAGGAGAGTATATTGGAATGTGCGGATGATACTTTCAGCGGAGAAGGTGCCTGGGACCCAAGGTCAAGCTAACCGTCGTTGGATGGAGTCTAAGTTTCACTGGAAAAGTTCTGGAAGAAGACCTGGCTGAAGAGGTGTGCCGAAGGGCGTGTTCTACGTTTTTGGGATTTTGTATTAGGGACAGTGCCCCGTGGGTTGAGCAGTTGAGGTTTAGATGGGAAGCTAGAAAGTGCATCTTAGAACGAGCTCTGGCTAAGTGAGTGTACTTCTAATGAAGTCTTCACTTCTGACACCTTTTTATTCTCTTGCCTGGGATGGGAAATGCCAAGTAGGGATGTCACCTTAGAGATAGAGTAGGGAAAGACTAACTGATTTCCTTTTAGGCTAATGATTCCTAATGTAGACGTTGGATTGACCATTGTATTTTTTATGCTTCTAGAGCTTGTTATTCTTTTTGTTCTGAGTCGCATGAGACGCTTACGTAGACTTGCGTTTGTTTTAGTTCCTATTTATCTTCTTCACCTTGTGCTAAGGTGCCTGTATGTGCAATTATTTTTGGTTGTAATAAAATCCTATACATTTTAGATTCTGAGTCAGTGGTCCTTCCCAAATGAGATTTGATTCTGGTGATTATGTACTAAGAATTGGATTTCCTCCCTTCTACACTATTTAGCAGATAAAAAGATCCTGGCGACCTGAGAGGATTCTTGGAGATAATCAGGTAGGCAAGAATCCGATCCTATCACCTGACACTCTCAGGAATATCGAAGACATGAGATTTACCATCATGAATATCTTTAAGGTGAGCTGGCAAAAGTAACATGTATGTTAGGCTCATAATCCTGAATTTTTGCTTAGCTTTTAGAAATGGCTGGCATCATTGTTGGACTTTGATGGTGTAGTCTGGAAATAAAATAGTGGGGCATACCCCGAAGGACAGGACTCCCTTCATTCGAGCTATTTAGGAGATTACATCTCTGTCATTATAATTCAGAAGTTTGGAGATGAGGGGTCTAGATGGGGCCATAGGTGGTGGCTTGGTCAACAGCGCACGATGTACTTTTTCATCACAAAGCATTGTGACAAGTCTTCCTGTGTTATCCAGGATATTAGCCATGTATTCAAGGATTGGGTTGGATATGGTCATTCTGTTTCCTCTGGTAGTCCATGCTATGCGTCAATTATTCCATCAAGATCGGCCTTTCAGCAGGGGCCTCCAGTTCTCTGGTTGTTCTTAGGAGCAGTGAAACTTGTTGTAGGAGGGTCATTAAGGTGTCTTCTGCTCCAAAGGTTCTCTCTTTTGTCTCCTTCTCCCTCTATCTACCTAAGGAGAGCTTGTCTGTGGAATGTTCGGTCTGTACCCACTTTGCAAATTTTAGTCTCTAATAAGGATTGCTTTTTTTTAGTAGTTTGTAGGACAGTTAAGGCCATTTCCACATGCAGCTACGTTTGATCAAAGGAATTTGGTGGTGTTTTTTCTGGGGTCGATGGTGTGGTAAATGTATTTATAGTGGTTTGTCTGCTTAGTGAGCCCATTTTACCTTTAGTAAAGATGGGTCCAGAATCTGCAAACAAGGTCCCCGCAATGTGTTTAAGGTATAGTGTGAAGCAATACATTTGGTAGGGTCCATGTAAGGGGGCATGTAAGGGGGAACCAAACTCACTGGCATTTGTAAAGGCGCCACACTCCCTGGCATGTGAAAAGTCATATTAACCTGGTAGTAGGTTGTCTTAGTTGATGCCTATGTATCAATAGCACCCGTGGCAAACAACCAAATTCAATGGAGCCCACCCAGATCTACAGCAAGTGAGAGGGCACAAGCAGCTCCAGATGCATTCTCATGCATAGTATTTGTTCCTGCTCACCGCAGATTTGGGGACCTCGATTACCTAAGGCAGTCTCAGGGGGCATCAACACTAGGATATATGGTGCTGAGCAAAGCTCAAATCAAGTGCCCATCCCAGGGTTGCACCCTACAATTCAGAAAGCCAGCATTCACCTGCACAGTGCACTGCCAAACTCAACGTTGGGAAGGAAAGGGGCACAGTACCTTAATTAGTGAGCAGCACTGTCACAGCCCCTTCTGGAATTCTGAGACTGGTACATAGGCACAATTTAGTTGTCATGTCAATGCTCAGCTCCGGCAGCTTTGAGGCTTCTAATTATACTGTTTTGGTCAATGACTGTGTCTGTGGTCCTTCCCACCAGGCATGCAGCTCTGTAAACTGTGGCAACCCACCTCTACTTCCTTGGCGGCAGGATTTTGCTGTTTTCTAGCACCAGCTTAGATCTTCTCCAATTCATGTCCAGGGCGAGGCCGCTGCACTCCTACGCCCCTACGCTTCACTATTGGGTCGCCTCAGAGGCCACTACCATGGTGCAGTACCAGCATCCACTGTCTCTCTCCCAATATACCTCAGCCTCACTAGGAACTTTTCAGTGATCAATGACACGGTGTGCCAGCAGCAACTAGTCGCACAGATGATTTTGACCCCTCCTGATCTCTCCTGTGCTCCAGAGCTCTGCACCTCCACCTTCCAGGCATCTCGTAGCACGTCTGTAAGTGTGTTTCAGGACAGATTATTATTAGATTAAGACCATTATCAGGGCTGTCAGTCAGAGCCTTGGAAGATGCAGCTGCCATCTTCAGTGGGAAAGCCATGCCCCCTATCCTTCCACTTTTGCTTGGCTTCAGGAAACAGTTTTTTTCTTTTAAGCACTCCTTGGGAGTTTGAATTTTTTCTTTCTCTCTACCCATGTGCTGCCTTCCCCTTCACTTTGCCTCCCCTTCATCTTTGTGTTGCTTTCCCTCACGCAGCTTGTCTGTTGCTTCCCTTGCGCCTCCCCATAATGTCCATTTTTATTAAATATGCCCCTCTTCTCCCTTCCCTGTTCCTCTTTTGCTGCCCAAGCCCTCCCCACTGATTGCTCTCCCAGTGCCCCTCTCTCACTTAATTAAAAAAAACACATTTTAGCACCTGCTGTGCTATTGACATGCTCCGATTTTAAACTGAGCTTTAATCCATTTTAAGGTGTCATGGGTGCACCTTCTCACGCATGCATATGGGCATTAAGAAATGGGTTTGTACTGGTTGAACAAACCAATTCAGAGATGGCCACCATCAACGGATCCTAGGATGCTTGTTTCCAGTCCAGGGAGGACCTGGCTTGGTAGTTCGGGTTGGACTGTACCCATGAGGCACAGGGTCAAGACTGATTGCAAACTGGAACGGCATGGTGAGCAAAAAAATGATGGATTTAGGCCCAGATCTCTGTACTGGGGTGAATGTATGACATTGTTCTGCATTCTGTCCATCAACTGTTGTGTTTGCATTTGTCAACCCGAGTGGGAAGGGTATGCCCAGACGTGGATCCCGTGCTCTCCATGCCACTGGAATAAAGCTATCCTGGCTGAAGAATGGTAATACCCCGAAACCGGTCCAAGGATGCTTATTTCCAGTCCAGGGAGGACCTGGCTTGGCAGTTCAGGCTGGACTGTACTCATGAGGCACAGGGTCAAGACTGATTTGCGGGGGCGTGGCCAAACACGGGCTGAAGATGGCTGCGCTGTGAGGGAGCTCCGTCATCCTACCCAGCCCACGACTATCCTGACTACTGATCCGTCTTGCCCATCAACGATTTCTGGCATCGGAACGCGAGCGGAGCCCATCCCACCGGTTCCGGGGATCGTGGGTGCCCAGCAGCGGAGGAATCGCCTCCGGAAGAACGGACCACGGCAGGGCCTGAAGCCGCGACCCACAGTACTGGGCCCGGCTGATTGTGGAGCTCCGTCCGGCCCTCTGCGGTCCGGCGGTGGCCCAGAGGCTTGGAGGCGGGCGCGGGTGTCCCCGAGGTGGCGGCCGCCTCAGAGGATACTGCGTGTATGCACGGAGGCGGTGGCGGAGGAGCACTCGGGGCCTCGTCGGAGCTCCGGTGAGGAGGAGAGACAAGCTGCTGCGGCGAAGCTGGGTGCGCCGGCCGGGAGACGCAAGATGGCGGCGGCATGTCCCTGACTTTGTCAGCCTCCCGCTATCTCTGCTACTGGTGTGGACCTGCCTGCCCCCCGGGAGAACTGGGGTCCACTTCAAGTTTTTTGCCACACGCCCCCTGCTGCCTGCACCCCCCGGCGAGACGCTGGTGGCTGTGCTCTTCCAATGTGGGGGTAATGCGCGGACTCAGAGCGCAGCTGTGCCCTTAACTCCGTGATCGGTGGGCTGCGAAGGACTGGACTGGCAAGCTCTGATCCTGGTCACACCCTGCTCAGAGTATCCCCTCCCCCCCTGTTCTGGCCTGTTGGTCCCGGGCCGTGGGTGCAGGAGGAGCCACGGGGTTGGTGCGGCCGGGTAGGGCCTGGGGCGCTGAATTCATATTGCCAGCAGGATTTGTGGTGCTACCTGCATTGAAGGTCCGGAGCGGGGCCAGCTCAATTGCACGGGGGCTGGTGGAAAGTGTGGGGCTTGTGTCTGGGGCTCCCCCCCTCTCATCCAGTTGCTGTACAAAGCTGCCTGGGTCTTGTGAAGAGGCTTGCTGAATCTGCTTCCTTCCAGCCCGGGCCGGTGGCGGTCCTGGATCCAGTGCAGAGAAGGGAGCATGCTCTTGTGACCCCCACTGGAGGATACATTACGGAGCAGTGGACTTCGGCGTCTGGGATCGGCGGGGCCAGAGGCAGTGAGGGGGACTGAGCCTGGCGGGGGCGCACTGGAGGAGAAGTGGAACACAGAGCAGCTTGCCAGGTGGGTGCGTAGGCCGTGAGGTGGTTATTGGTGGGGGCGCATTCCTAACGGTGATGCCCCTCCTCTGCTTGTCTCGCCTCTGCCGCCCCTGTCTGCCCATGTTGAACACCTTTGCACCATCTCCGGTGATCCCTCGCCACCCCTCCGGAATTGGCTGGTTGGAGTGGGCTGGTGTGGGCCGCGATGGACCGCGTCAAGGCCACGGAACCGCGTGGATCCAAGAGCACGCAATCAAACAAACTGGATCGCTATACTGTCCCTAAAGACGCACAACAGACCCGTGAACCCAGAGACTCAGGTTCCGTGGGACCGGGTGAGGAGGAGCAAGAAATCTCTCTCAAAGATTTTATGGCCGTCATCACTGGGGTCAAGACTTCTCTGGACACTGTGGCTATAGATGTCAACCTCATTAGGGCGGATATGGGCAAACTAAATGAAAAGATCAAGCAAGTGGAAATTACGACAACTAGCTTAGTGGACGATGTCTCACAACTCCAAGGGGCGGTCAAGGAACTTCAGGACTTCCGTACCTTTGCCGCCCTTAAGTTGGACGATTATGAAGGCCACCTGCGTGGCAATAACATACGCATTCTTGGGGTTCCGGAAAACTCTGAGGGACAAACGCCGGACCTTTTTGTCGAGGACCTAATTCTCAAACACTTGCAACCCAAAGGCCTCAGTAAGATCTTTGTTGTCGAGCGTGCCCACAGGAGCCCGGGCAGCCGTCCCAAGCCGGGCGCTCCCCCGCGGACCATGTTGGCACGGGTCCTGATCTTCCGGGATAGAGATGTCATCCTTCAGAACTCCAGAGCTGGAGCCCCCCCTGCGGTATGAGAACTCAGACATATCCTTCTTTACGGATTTTACCCAACGGGTGCAGCGACAAAGACGATCCTTCATGTCGATCAAGCGTGTCCTCAGAGATCGGGGAATGAAGTACTCCATGCTATTCCCTACCCGTCTCTGGGTTGAGGCGGAGGGGCGAGTGTGGTTTTTTGAACATCCTGAGGCAGCTGCTGATTGGATTGACAGTAGGAGTGCGAGGAGTCCGGCCGGCCGAGGTGGGGGTTACATTGACAATAGCCAATGGGCCTTAGAAGAGACCTTCCGGGGGTCGGGCTCGTTCCTCTGGAAGTACGTGGTGGGTGGGGGGCGGTGGGGGGTCTTCTGGTGCCTCTGCCATTTGGTAAGTGGACTTACATGGACCTGTATGACTTGATTAAGATGGGTACAAAGCAGGTTTGCTGGGCTGGGTGGGGGCGGACCACATCCTTCCTCCTCTGGGTTTTTTCTTTCTCTTTTGAACAGTTTTCTAGGGCGACAGGCACTCTACAAGTTTTTCATGGGCAGTTCTAAGCCCAGAGGGCAGGGCAGCGGGGTTGGGGGTAGTTGGGTGGGGGTGTTTAATTTTTGGTTTGAAGTTTTGATTACGTCAGCAACTTCTATGCTCGGGGGAGTGAGTTTTGATACATTTTGAGTTGTAATGTCAACGGGCTGAGGGATAAAATCAAGCGTAGTGTCATTCTTCAAGGTATTAAGCATCGCATCACACCCTTGACATTGTTCTGCTACAAGAAACCCATTTAGTCGGAAACACATGCAGGGCACTGCACAGAGGGGGTTATGTCTTATTGGCTCATGCAGGCTTCACCACGGGTTCCCGGGGGGTTGGCATACTGATAAAAAGGGCCTTTCCCCTTGTAGCGCAGAATACTTGGTCGAATACTAGAGGACGATATGTTGGGGTTTCGGGCATGTGAGAGGGCCACCCTATTACCTTCCTGTCGGTCTATGTACCCCCAGGCCTCCAGGCAACCACGTTCAGGGACTTGGGTACGCTGCTGTTGGAGATCCCAGAGGGTCTCTTGGTGTTGGGAGGGGACTTGAATTCGGTGGTTTCTGGGGACCTGGACCGGCACTCCCCCGGGCTTTCCCTCGCTCGCACTGCTGGCTGCCGGACTTCCTGGAATCCTTGGGGCTGGTGGACGTATGGAGGATCTTTCACCCCGATGCTTTACACTATACCTTCCAATCCGGGGCGCATGGGAGTCTATCTCGAATCGATTACTTTCTGGTACCCGCCTCCCAAATTGCCCATGTCCGAGAGGTAAGGCATCTGGCTAGGGGCATTTCAGATCACTCGCCGGTCTGGCTCCAGGTGGCGCTAGGCCACCAACAACCGGGGCGAGTCGCCCCCTTCAATCCATGGTATCTTCGCTATCCTCATGTCCGCCGGGAGCTCTATGGGGCCATTGATAACTATTTCAACGAAAATTAAGGCTCTGTGGAATCCCCGCAGATGCTTTGGGAGGCATTTAAGACAGTGATAGGGGCCAGGCCCTTTCCTTAATATCTGGGAAGAAGAAGGAACAACGCAAAGAGTTAATAGTGCTGGAGGTAGAGATGGGAAAACTGGAAGCAGATCTAACTGTAGCGGTCACACCAGACAAGCTCCAAATTCTCAACCTCAAACAGCAGGAATACAGGGCGCTTGCGACTGACCAGGCAAAGGCCATGGGAGTGGTTCAGGGGCGTTTGTATGAGGTGGGCGACAAGGCTGGAAAACTCTTGGCCTGGTTGGACAAGAAAGAGTGGGCAAGTCGGCTAGTGCCTGAACTTCGAGGACGGGAGGGTGCTTCCCTGTCGGACCCGCAAGCAATTGCGGACTGCTTTGCGGCCCACTACCAGGCTGTCTATACTTTGGCAGCCCTCTACCCTATCGAGGACTCCCGCCAGGTGCTCACCGATATCACTTTGCCCAGGCTGTCGGCGGTCGACCATGATTTCATGAAAAGGGACGAAATAGTGGCAGCCATATGATCGCTCAAGCCTGGTAAAGCCACCGGCCCTAACGGGCTACCGATTGAGCTGTACAAGCTTAAACCAGACCAGTTAGCCCTGTATCTGAGGACCATGTACGAGGACGCGAGGCAAGCGGGAATACTGCCATTAGACCAACGTACTGCCATAATCGTTACTATTCACAAAGAGGGGAAACCCAAGAATGAATGTAGCTCCTACCGACCGATATCCCTGTTGAACGCTGAGCCCAAGATCTTGGCTAAGCTTCTTGCTACCCGGCTCTTGACGACGATTGGGTTTCTGGTCCACCCTGACCAATCAGGGTTCATACCGCACCGTAACACGGCGCGGAACCTGCGCAGGGTCCAAGGGGTTCTGGGCAGAGCGGCCACAATATCGGAGCCGGTGGTGATAGTATCCCTGGACGCCGCCATGGCCTTTGACACCATCGAATGGCCCTACCTTTGGGCGGTGTTGGAGAAATTTGGATTTGGCCCCAAATACATACAGTGGGTGCTGTTACTATATTCCCAACCTATGGCCCAAGTGGTGGTCAATAACAAGAAGTCGACTGCCTTCGAGCTCGGCAGAGGGACCCGTCCAGGCTGCCCCCTGTCCCTGCTGCTGTTTGCCCTAGCTTTGGAACCGCTGGCAGTGTGGATATGTCAGGACCTGTGTGTGAGGGGTATGCGCTGGTCCCCAGACTGGGAGGACCGGATTTCTCTCTATGCGGACGACATCCTCTTGTACCTGTCCTCCCCAAGGAAATCACTGATAGTGGTCTTGGATATCTTTACGACCTTTGGACAGTACTCTGGCTATTCCATAAATTGGAGCAAGTCCCTCCTGTTCGTGGTGGCGGGTGAGCCCCCGATTCCACCGCATGGGTGCCCACTGCAAATCTGCACTGAGGGGTTTACCTACCTAGGTATCTTTCTCAGTTTAGATTCCTCTCTTTGTTATTCTCGCAACCTTCAGCCCCCCCTGCGCAAAGATATTGCCAGGTGGAAGGCGCTCCCCCTCTCTTTGCTAGGTAAGGCTGCCCTTTTTAAGATGATGTCTCTACCCCGATTCCTGTATGCCCTTCAGAATTCCATGGATCTGATACCCCCGTCATATTTCCGAGAGGTCGAGAGCCTCCAATGGGATCTGCTGTGGAACGGTAAACCTCGCATTGCTCTCGACAAGCTTTCCCTAAATTGGTATGATGGAGGCCTCAGCCTCCCAGACATACGATTTTACTATTGGGCGTCCCATCTGTCCTCCATTAACCACTGCACATATGTTCAGCCATGGGACCCGGGATATAACATGGATAGGTGGCTCCTTCCGGGGGGGACCTTTAGTAGAGCTCTTTATTCTAGGCCCCAGCGCTATCCTCTTACAGGCCCCACTAACCATTCAGTACATGTTTGGCGTGCGGCCACCAATCGCTCAGGCTGGAGACGGAAGTTGACGCTCGCGACACCGCTATGGGATTCCGAGCAACTGGGTGATCTATGGAAGAGTAAGGGATTTGACAAATGGGATCTCATAGGTATTGCATGCATAGGGGATCTGTGGGATAAATCTGATATTAAGTATTTTGCATCGCTACAGCAGCAATATAGCCTGGCCGAATCTGAGCGCTTCTGATACACACAGGTTTGACACGCGCTTCGCACACATTTACTGCCCGGGACCACGCTGCCCGAATCCTCCCCACTGGAAGATAGGGTACTGGATGGCCATCTCCCTGACAGCACCATCTCTCTGATATATAAAAAACTGGTAAATAACGTCTCGGATCCCCTCCTGGCTCTTCGGGAGAAGTGGACCAGGGATGGCATAGAAATGGATGATGAGGAATGGCAGGAGGCAGTCTCCTCTCCCAGGGTTGTAGCAATATCAGCTCGTCTCCGTCTCGTCCAATTAAAACTCCTTCACCGTGTCTATGTAACAGGGCCCCAACTGGTACGAATGGGAAGGGCGGAAGAGGGAGCCTGCAGGCGCGGCTGTGGCCAGCTGGGGACCTTTTTTCATATACTTTGGGAATGTACGCAGATCCAACCCTACTGGCGAGCCATTCATGACATTATCAATACTGTTCTGTCAGCGCAGCTCCGAGTGGAGGCCCGTAGGTGTCTCCTGAACATTTGGGAGCCGACTGACTTGAATGTCTGCTTGACGCAGTGGGTGACTCTGGGGTTAATGTTTGCCAAGAGGAATATTGCTCAGCGGTGGGGGGCATCGGATCCGCCCACGGCGCGGGAATGGGAGAAAGACATGGACTGGGCAATGTTTAGAGAGAAGGCTGTATATGTGTCACGTGGATGTCCCCAAAAATGGTCTTGTGTGTGGGGCTATTGAGGAGATATTTGTCATCCCCCCTTAACCCCTGCATGTGACAATCCCCCATCGCCCTAGACCTTCCACCATGCACAATTGTATTTTGTGTATTGCCTTCTGCACCGCTGATGCCCATTGATCTGCTCCTCCTGTATGGTCATGCAACTGCTGATGTTTGTTTTTGTTTGTTAAATAATAAAAAATATATTAAAAAAAAAAAAAAAGACTGATTTGCATATGCTGGGTTCAAACTGGAACGGCATGGTGAGCAAAAAAATGATGGATTTAGGCCCAGATCTCTGTACTGGGGTGAATGTATGACATTGTTCTGCATTCTGTCCATCAACTGTTGTGTTTGCAACCATCAACGCACAAGCAGTCACAGCAGCAATCCTTGACTGGGTTTGTTCAACTATTACAAATGCTTTCAAAGATGGCCGTCGTGGATGTGTGTGTATTTAATCCAATGGCAATCTTCATAGCTGTCAAGTTTCCAGTTAGCTTGCACATAGTATTTTAGTGTTTTCACCAGGCATAGTGTCACACTTTGGGTGACACTATATCGTGAGTGTAAAAAGAGCTGCATTGTGCATGCAGTGAGGTTTGCTTTTAGGTCTTGCCTAAAGACAGTGTGAAAGACCTCTTGTGGACCATACCAAAAACATACAACAGGCTTCAGCCCATCCATTGCTTACCATAAATTGACTTTCGTGCCACTTGCTTGTCATTTGCTTGCTTCTTATTCAAAAGCTTCTTTCTGTGTTGGTCTCTCTTCTGGAGTATCCTTTCTTTAACACTGGGTGAATGTATGACATTGTTCTGCATTCTGTCCATAAACTGTTGTGTTTGCAACCATCAACGCACAAGCAGTCACAGCAGCAATCCTTGACTGGGTTTGTTCAACTATTACAAATGCTTTCAAAGATGGCCGTCGTGGATGTGTGTGTATTTAATCCAATGGCAATCTTCATAGCTGTCAAGTTTCCAGTTAGCTTGCACATAGCATTTCAGTGTTTTCACCAGGCATAGTGTCACACTTTGGGTGACACTATATCGTGAGTGTAAAAAGAGCTGCTTTGTGCATGCAGTGAGATTTGCTTTTAGGTCTTGCCTAAAGACAGTGTGAAAGACCTCTTGTGGACCATACCAAAAACATACAACAGGCTTCAGCCCACCCATTGCTTACCATAAATTGACTTTCGTGCCACTTGCTTGTCATTTGCTTGCTTCTCATTCAAAAGCTTCTTTCTGTGTTGGTCTCTCTTCTGGAGTATCCTTTCTTTAAAATGTTTTGGGTTGGATGATTTGTATCCTTTCACTGCTCACATTTAGGAAACTACACTTTTATTTTTATTTTAGCATCCCATGAAAGTGCATGTGTTTTCTAGCTCTCTCTTGTGTGTTGCTCTGCCATCCAATACCTGCCTCGTGTGTTTCATGTTACTTCCTCACTCATTTGCTGCTCCTCATGTTCCGTATCTGCCGCCACTCCATGCACTCCATGTTGCTTCTTCCTTCCTATCCATGCCTTCTCCCCAACTTTTTTTTTAAATATTTCCCAAGCCTAAAGACTGTCATCAGTTGCTTTCCCACTCCTGCTCCTGTTGCTTTCTCCTGACTAGTTCCTCCCACTTGCTACTCTATTGCTCCCACACCCCATGCTGTCTATACATTTTTTTTGCAGCTGCCATTGCCTGCTGGGCTACTCCGCTTGCAAAAAGTGCTTTAGCTAGTACAAATTCATTTTTTATTTCCCAATCCAAGATGGTGGAGTTTACTTGGAGCAGTAAACTAAGAAAAATATTTTTTTATTTACTGCTTCTAGCGGCATCCGCCATTTTGGATTGCTAAATAAAATAAATGGTGCCTTCTTCATTGTGAAATAATTACAAGAAGGAGGAGCAGCCCTATTCCCCAGAACCTGGGGCCAATAAACAGTATCAAAGCAACAATTGTTCAGGTAAATGATTAACAAGTAATAATTATCAACGCACAACCCAAACATACACCAAATAATCAAACCAAATAAAATAAGGTACCCAACATAATTATCAAAAAAGACAATTATAATCAAAGATTATTCAAAAACACAACCCATATACACAACATTTAACAAGTGCTCCCAAAGTTACACAAAACATACATCATAGAGTAATACAAAATACAGTGAAAACAAAAAAGACAATGGCAGAGGGAAAAATTAACAAAAAACAAAGTCCGTCAAATAACAGAACAAGATGCGATGCGTTCTTTTTTAGAGGCTGGTTAAATAACGTTAGGTTTTACACTCCATGTCAAAGGTGTACAAATATTTGCCTGTAAAGTTGTTTTAATACAATAAATGTATGTCTTTAATGATTTACTGGTATTTGTTAAAAAAGCACAGCTTAATTAAGTTTGAACTTATTGTAGATTTATATGAATTGGATGCTGAGCATTTCTTTTTAATTGCATGTAATGTAGCCTCAGTGAAGGAATGGCCTGCTTTTCCTCAGTATTATAAAGGTCATTCATAAATGTAGTAAATCTATCCTGGGTCATAAACATATGCTCAATGAACTGAATCTCCAGGCCCCTTGTGACAGTTTACCACAACAATCTATAATCTACAATGTATAATTACATTTGTCAAGCGCAAACTTTCATTAAGGAATTCTTTTAAATTCACATTTTTTAATCTTACACAAAAATCCATCATTTGTGGGAATTGTTTATTAGGGAATATTGTACCCAACTGCACATTATGCATCAGCACATTAAATAGTTTAACAAACTCTCAGACCATGGGATGGCCTTTGTTTTCCTTTTATTATTAGACCATGGAGCTTACCCTTACATTATTTGAGACTAAGTCAGGTTTTATGATTCTTGGTAAGGATGTACAGATGTTTACTTGTAAAGTATTTTACTACATTAAATTTATGTTTTTTGATGATGCATTAGTATTTTTAAAAACATACAGCAAAATCAATGTTAAATTTATTTTGCCTATAATTGAAATGAATGATGGGTATTTTCTGTTATTTACATGTAAATACTGTTGTGTTTTGACAATTCAAAGTCTTATGGGTCTGGAAGAGAATGTTGCTTTCATTTTTTTTAAAACGTCTTTTTATTGAGATTTTATTCTGATTACATGCAGCGGAATGTAAACGGGTCATGTATTACAACAACTATACATCATCATTGCTGGGAGCACTGTGGATCAATTTTGCATTAGACAACAAATTATTACATACAGAAATGCGACCCAGTCCTTATATCACTGCTCAATCAATGACTGATTTGCTATGCAAAGGATATACGCTGTCTCTATGTACACTGGTTACGACAAGGAATAGAGTGTGATGTTCATCTAAATAAACTATGTTAGAAATGGCGATTTCTGGTTGGCTGAGGCTTGCGCCAAAGCCAGGCAGAAACCACCACTCTAGTCAGGGCTGGGGAGTTACACGCCAAAGATAACCCCTGCTCACCCCCTTGGTAGCTTGGCACGAGCAGTCAGGCTTATCTCTGAGGCGATGTGTAAAGCGTTTGCGCGCGCACCCAGCAACAACACCCAAGGCCCACCACAAAGGAAACTCCACACAAGGTATTCTATAAAAATAGCCTTTGTATTATACACAACACATTAGATAAAAACACACACTCTACAATGTGCCAACAGGCACGGGCAGAATTTACAAGGGATTATATATACAGGGGACAGGGCCACATGGACCACTGTCAGGAATTAGCACTTAGGACATAGCACAAATCACCAATAGTAAATGTAGAACATAACACAAAGTAACTGTAGAGCACAACCAGCCTCTACTGGCGCAATAATGACCTCAGCGTCATCACACTAGCATCAGGTATAAAACCTATCCTGCATCTATCACAGGGGCATAAATCACATTATGCAATTCTCATGGGTCTAACTCATTAGACCTAACCACCTAGGTATAACTATACTAGGGGCGCACATCGCACAGGGAAGTACATTCTCCCTACCATCAACCTAAGCATGTAAAACAACCTTCTAGGCAGAAATAACCACATTTAGAGGTATAAGACACAGGGTGCGCCAAACATGCTATACACAATACATTTCCTAGCACCCAAAAGCACATTAGCATGAATCGCAATAACACCTCAATCACATTAGAGTCCAGGACGCACCAGAACCTAAACGTAGCAGCTGCCCACTACTTGCTGGGCAGCTGGGGACAAGCACAGGGCCTAAACGCTGCAGCTGGCACTAAGTGCTGCGCAGCTGGGGAAGGCACATAGTAGGCAGGGGCTCTCACTAGCCCCTGAATCATTATCCACAACGTTGGAGCCACCTAGGCTCGGAGATATCATGTCCCCATGGAGCGAATTAATTGGGTGCCAATATGCTGGAGCCCCCTTGGGCTCTGTAAACAACTATGCCCCCTTAAACGTTGGAGCTCCTCTAGGCTCAGAAAGTAAATTTTGTGCCCAGACCATCAAGCATGGGCCCCTCGGGGCAAGGGTAATCACGTATGACTACACGCTGGAGCCACCTGGCTCTATAACAACTACTGCGGGGTGTTTGAGCCATCTGGCTCTGAGGAGCGATCTGACCATCACTGGGACCCCGCGGGCTCTTATCCCCAAAGGTTGCCCCGCTGTCGGAGCGGCCCGCCACTGCGAGCCTGCTCACTAAATGGGCGCCGTGGGCCTACCCCTGGCCTCCCCCACAGGAAACTGGAGGCCCTTTTAACAAGTATGGCCACGAGGGAGCGGCCCGCTACACGATCGGGGCCGCTCTGACCGGGTACCTCTACCCGGCGTCCTCCCTCTCTCACGGCAGCTTTACTCACCGGCTGCTCTCCAGAGGTGGACGCTGTTTCTTCTTGCGGTCGGCCGGGGCTCTCCCTCGCTCACGGGAGCCTCGGCGGTTTTCATCGAGGCAGCGGGCGGGGCTCTCTCTTCCTCTCGAGAGCCTCGCTGGCCGCGGCTGCATTTTCCTGGGGCACGGGGCTTCCCTTCACCTCTGGGAGCCCCGCACCGCTATCCGCCACCTCAGCGGCGTGGGACGCTTCCCTCCAGCAGGGGGAAGCGGAAGTCGAGCACCCCAGGTCCCGCCCGCAGTCAGGCGGCACGGACCTGGCTTCCTGATTTCCGCGAGGGCCGCGGCGGTGAACTTGGCGATGTCATCAAAAGGAGGGGTGGGCTCCCTCGCAAGCAAGAGCATAAAGCAGGGTGGACTCCTGTTAAATCGAAGCCAAATATACACGGAATAGGCGGGGTGGGCACCCGCAAAGCATAATCAGAATGCGGGGTGGGCACCCGCTCTCGGCAGCCTCAGGGGGGAATCCCTACGACGGGGATTCCCTCTAAACAGAACACAGCGCCTCGCTTCGGAGCTCCAGCGCTCCTATGGGGCAAATAAAGCGATGTAGCGCTCCCAGGGCGCTAGCAGGCTGCACCAAGCCTGGGCAGAGACCAAGGACCAGCAAAAAGGTCCATAAGGTCCTGAAGCCATCCAGGGGGCAAGGTAGGGCCCAGGGGCCAGCACACAGGGCCCTCCAGCAGGGAGGTAGCCCCCATGGCGGTCCCTCCTGGGCCCCCACCAGCAGCAAGCCCCCCTCTGTCAGGATCCAACAAGAGAACAATTTCTGTGGGGACACAGCCCCATTTTTATACAGCGAACCCCTTTGTTCTGGGTTCAGGGTGAGGGGGAAAACCAGTCGCAGCTGGTTGGGGAGCACCCTTGATGTGCTCAGCCTCTCACTCTATTCATTGGCAGGGCTAGGGTCGTCAGTCGCACCGCAGGGGGCGGGGCCAGCATTGTGTGTGGAAATCCCTGTCCTATTCAGGACCCAGGTGTACTCCTCCCACCCATCTAGCTGTTGATCTCCCCATTCACCACTGGGTGACTCATCCTGACTCTGGGGAATCCCTAGCCCGTCACATGACACGACCAGCCAATCACGCGACAGACACACTGCACACAGAAGTGCCCACTTCTAGAAGTGGCACTTCCACACTAGGTACATGCACGCCGCACACATCATCGCGCAGCATTCACTCCCACGAGTCCGCACATACCAAACTCGGGCCTGCACACCCCACGCATCAGGAACTACTAGGGACACATACATTCCCCATGCATTCCTATGGGAGGGCAGGCCTATCTCACCACATGCACTCAGAGCATGCACGCACTTTACCCTGGGACACAGGGAAAGTGCGCAGGAACCAAACAAATCACCACACCAAGTCACCAATAAAAAGCAAAAAGTTTAGGGGTGAACCTGCCAGAAGGGCCAAGTCCAACAAACTATAACTAACAAACTAATAAATAACAAATACCATATGTAGTCTGTGGAAACCATGCTGTGGAACAGGTGAGGGTGTGTGTACGTGGACCACTGTACTGTAAAGGCTGAAGAAACAACAATGAAATACCATGACAATACTGCGGTGCATGAGTGGGGGGAGGGAGAGGAGCATCTCACAGTTGGCTTACTGCTCATGGCAAAAACCTGCATAGCATTAACGAAGAACATCCTGTGAAGTCAAAGAGAAAAAGAAAAAGGAGAGAGGGGAGGAATATGCTGTGTTGGGACCTCGGTATCTCGCTGGGGAGCTACGTGTGATGTGCTGTGGTGTCCGGCTGCGTGAGCACTTTAAGAAAAGCGTCCCAGGTCTGCGCAATCGGGTATATGCGCAGACCCGCAGTTTCCTCCTTGTGTAACGTAGCCCTCTCAGCCTGGGCCCAGATTGCGACGGATTTCTCCCAACTAGGCGATGCTGGGGGGTCAGCGTTCTTCCAATGCTTCGTAATTAGGCGCTTGGCCGTGATCAAGCCCAGATCTCTAAATCTGGATATCACTTTATTGGTTGTTATCCGCGGATATAGTCCCAATATGCATGTCTCTCAGTTAAACTGCAGTGGTGCCTGAGTGCATGTCACTAATGTGTCTACAACAGTACGCCAATATGACTGCAATGAGGGGCAGGACCATAACATGTGTAGCAGGTCCACTCCCACCAAATGACATCGGGGGCAGGTGAAGGTGTTGAGGTGAAAGTAATCATTGATCCTGTTCGGTGAGAGGTATGCCCTATGTATAATATAAGTCTGAATAAGTTTAAATCTCGAATTACGTGGTATACATGTGGACCCGGCCAGTAGTGAAGCCCACTCTTTATCAGTCCATGGCCGCCCTCTATCCACCGCCCATTTTTGCGGAGTCTCGTCAACGGCATCAGTGTGCGTCGGCAGGGCCTCCACTAACCAATGCACAACATGTGACCCCTCCCCCATTACATGTAAGTATTGAACGAGCGTATGTGTGCGGGGCTCAGTCATTATGTCTCTCCAGGCCACAGTAAAGGTACATGTTATTGCAGCATGCAAAAGGAACTGGCCTGCACGTAGGTCATTTTCATGTGGACAGCATATTAAACGTAAGAAGAGTGCCCTCCGCATACAAGACGCCTATTGCGTCAAGCCCTGCCTCGTGCCATGTCACTAACTCAGCTCCGGATATTTTCCCTTTGCCTCTAGGGGTCCCTTCTAACGGTATCAGCGGGCCATAAGGATACGTATCACGGGTCAGATAGAGGCTCCTCCGATAGCACTTATGGGCCAATGCCACATAGAGCTGGGACGGGCAGGGTGGTTTAGTTATGGGATGAAAGAAATGGTGTAGTTGGGCCTGTGACCACGGGGGTGCCGCAGTCGCAGTGTCTGCCAGTTCCTTCCCACACATCCACTTTGATACCCAATGCAGCTGAGAGGCTAGATAGTAGAGTTCCATATTCGGGACTGCTAGGCCCCCGCTGCTTGGGGGCGCATATTGCTTACTTAACGCTATGCGTGGTCTGCCTTTGTTCCAGATCAGGTCTCGAAGAATGCCTTCTAGGTTGCGAAGAATACTGACAGGGACGTATAGGGGAGATTTGAAAAATAATATAGCAGCCGTGGTAAGATAATCATTTTAGTTCAAGTGACGCGACCCATTACATTCAAGGGCAGTGTTTTCCAAAAGCGCACCTGCGCTTTGATTGCCGTTATGGCTCTCACATGGTTGCCATCTAATACATCAGCAGGGGATCTGTAGATGTAGACGCCTAGGTATCTAAACATAGTGGAGTGCCAGGCCAGATCGGATCCATTAATACTGACATCCATTTCGGCCACCGTGTCAGTAAAAGAGTAGATGCCAGACTTTGCCCAGTTCACTCTAAGCCCTGACATATGTTCAAATTGCCGGAAAATGTCTGCTATGATCGGAGGTATTGCCTGTAGGTCTCTGATGTACAGGAGCAGATCATCTGCATAGAGTGAGATCACATGTATGCCGTCGCCTAGCGGTATGCCCCAATTATCTCTGCTAGCTCTAAGTAACACCACCAAGGGCTCCATCGCCAGGGAGAAGAGCAGGGGAGATAACAGACAGTCCTGCCGTGTCCCACGTCTCACCCTCAAGGTGTCAGAAATCAACTTTCCTGTCTTAACCCGTACTGTAGGGCGCTGATAAAGAAGACTCACCATATGAATGTAGCTTTCCCCTAAATCGTATTTGCGTAATACCGCAGTGAGATAAGGCCACTCCAGAGAGTGAAAGGCCTTCTCCAGATCAAGCACCAGGCATCCGGAACGTGGCCAGTCATTCGGGGCATAAGCGTGCACATGGAACAGCCTGCGTATGTTAAAGGATGTGCTGCTAGCTGGGACAACGCTGTTTTGATCAGGATGAACTAAAGTCTTCACTAATGGGGCCAAGCGCTTGGCTAGTACCGACGCGAATATCTTGTAATCGGTATTAAGGAGCGCCAGTGGGCGGTAAGAGCCCAGAAGTTGCAGGTCGCGACCCGGCTTAAGCAAAGAAATCAGGTTTGCCTTGTTTTGTGTGGGTGTGAGTGAGGAGTCCTCTATGGCTTTTGCATATAGATCTGAGAGTGGCGGGAGCAATATATCGGAGTACGCTTTATAAAATCCAGCCGGCAAGCCGTCGGGTCCCGGAGACTTGCCATTAGACAAGGAAAAAATACTGTCCCTGATTTCCTCTTGCAAGAGGGGAGCATTTAGGTCATCTAGTTGCGTGGGAATGAGCCGCTGCAAAGCGAGGTCTGTCAGAAAATTCTGAACCTCAAGGGGCGTGACCTGCGTGCGGGACCTATACAGTGCATCTTAATGGGATACGAATTCGTCGTGGATGGCTGTCTGGGTGTATACCAGAACCCCCTGTGCTGTGCATGAGAATGTGACCGGAAGCCAAAAGCTCCTGTCGGATTAGCCATGAGAGGAGCTTGCCTGCCTTGTCGCCCTGGCGATGGGTCCTCTCAGAGTGTGCCAAATAATTTAGACAACGTAATCTGTCTAGCAAATGGGAGTGTTCCGTGCGTGTGCTTGACAATGCGTCCGCTGCATCCCCAGTCTCCACCCGCTCAACCGCAGCCAGCCTTCGCTCCACTCCCAGCAAATCTCCCTCCAATTGCTTACGCATTCCCGCCTGTGTATGTAAACTATGGCTCTGCACCACCACCTTAAAGGCATCCCATTCAAGTTGGAGCGTAGAGGCCGTTCCTGCATTATCTTCAAAATATTGCGCAACAGCAGTAGCAAGCGAGTCACGGAAGGGCGCGTCTAGTAAGGCATCAGGCTGCAGCCACCAAGTCGGGATCAGGGATCTAGTGTTGTTCCATTGGAGGTCTAAAGTGTGGGGGTTGTGGTCAGAGTGTATTCTTCCCAGGTAATGCGTGGAGGTTACATGACGTAGCAGAATAGTAGAGAACATGAAGCGGTCCAGTCGCACATATAGTTGGTGGGCCCCTGAATAATAAGAGTATATTTTATCTGTCGGGTGTTGGTGTCTCCATGCATCCGTCAGGTTCCATTGTTTCGACCAGTCATTCAATGCTTTCATGGCGTGAATCGTGACTGTGCCTTGTAGAGGGGGAATGATCGATCTAGTGTCATGTCCAGCACGCTGTTGTAGTCTCCCCCTAGCAACAGAGGGATATCATGCCAGGGCGCTAATACCTGCAAAATATGGTCGAAGAATGCTCCTTGGTCAGTATTGGGGGCATACAGGGAAGTGATCACTATTGGCCTGCCGTCAAGCTCGCTCCTGACCACCACATACCTGCCTTCTACGTCTATTCTGGTGTCTGTAACGTTAAACGGAATCCCCGGTCTCATCCATACCAAGACCCCTCATGCAAACACTGAGTACCCCGTGGCGAATAGCTGTCCACGCCAGCGGCGGTGTAAGTGTAGCATTTCTGACTTGGTTAAGTGAGTTTCTTGTAAGAGCGCTATCTGTATGCGATGGCGTTTTAGATAAGAATAAATGTGATACCTGCGTGAAGGAGTGTGAATGCCACGTACATTCCAGGTACTTATTTTAACTGAGGCCAGTTTATATTAAAAGGAACAGCAATACAAAAAATGCACAAACATAATGCGGAGAAATCAAACTCCACAGACAGATAACAAAATTGTATCATTGGTCCCACCTCACCAAAATGTCCAAGTCTTAGATATATACACACGCTAAAAGGCAATTGAAACAATAATGTGAAATATATGAAAAATTCAAAAGGGCGAGGTTGCAACAGGCAATCGTCCAAACCTTGTACCAAGACAACATTTACGTAATAACTAGGAGGGATTGCACTAGGCACAGCTTTAAAAACAAATAGTGTGCAGATAACTTGATCAGTGTCCGGAGGCTCCCCGACCACGGCCATGCAGGAAATAGGTGAGGGTCGCGATTCATGTCATCTAGCCCTCTCGAGTCCTGCTGACATCTGTAATACACATGCGTTCTTTTACCAAAGCGCCAAGGGAGCCCATTATCCGAGGAGTAATCAGCCCTCGTTCCATATATATGCCATGGTTGTGGCGGGGCTACAAGAGGCCACCGCATAGAGAAGTTCAGTGCGAATCAGGACATGTGTATTAGCTTGAGCGACTGACATACCTGTGTCACGGAAGCAATACCTGGGCGCTGCTGATTAAGCAAGATAGGCAGACGTTTGCGGAGTAACATATAGCAGTTCACACGAGCCTTGGGACCCCTGTAAATCATCCGAAAGTTCATTGTCACTGGACTGTCCACGCCTGCTGGAAACGGAGGCATGATCATCTACTGGGGAACCTGGGATTTCCGCAGCCGCTCGAAGGGCTCCATTCAGTCAGCGTTTGACTCAGACCTGGCCCAGCAGTCTGCGAGGTCAAAAGTCGTTTCCACTGTTTACCCGCATGACGGCGGCGGGGGGTGCATTTCGCACCTGTGTCTTCGAGGGAGCAGTGACAGTCTCATTGTGTGCAGCAACATAAGAGTCCATCCATTCTTCAGCATCCGTTGAGCTCTGGAAGAAGTGAGTTTTTCTGTCGGCGATCACACGCAGTCGGGCCGGAAACAGAAGAGAGTATTGGAGATTGCATTGCCGAAGGCGCTTTTTAATTGCCATAAAGGTAAACCTCTGTTTCTGAACTTGCAACGTGTAATCTGGGAAAAACATAATTTTATTGTTGTCGACCTGAATGTCTGGTATTTTTCGCATTTCATGTAAAATAGTGTCTCTGTAGTTAAGCAGTCGGATTAAGAACGGTCGCGGATTGGATCCTGTTGGCAGCGGTCGTGCAGGCACCCTGTGTGCTCGCTCCACTACAAAACAGGATGAAGGGGTCCCCTCAGGTAGCATGGAGCGAAGCCAGGCCTCAGTATAAG
This sequence comes from Triturus cristatus, assembly GCF_964204655.1. Lineage (NCBI taxonomy): Eukaryota > Metazoa > Chordata > Amphibia > Caudata > Salamandridae > Triturus > Triturus cristatus. The sequence continues at coordinate 802,650,299 of NC_140591.1, forward strand.
CAGTGGGGTCTTTCCCCTCCTGTCCCTCCGGCAGGCCTACTATACGAACGTTGTTGCGTCGTGTCAGACCTTCAGCATCCTCGACCCTGCCCTCTAAGAACTCGACCCGGTTAAGTAGGTCTTGAACATGCTGGTCCGTGGCTGCAACTTGCGGGGCAATGTTAGCTATGTCAGCTTCTACGGCCGTAGTGCGGTCAGCCAATTTGCGGTGATCAGCGCACAAGTGAGTTAGATCGATAGCCACTTTATCTATTTTGTCTTCCAACGAAGTTCGTGTCTGATTTAGGGTCTCTCACCGTTTTTCCACTGCTGCCAGCACTGCGTCAAGTTTGCTGGAGGTTGAGTCTGTCTGGGCTTGCGCCGCCATCTTGTTCGTTTTGCTCCTGAAGGACAGAGGTGAAGCTAAAACACCTCCTGCGCCCACCCTGGCGCAGGTGCCCAGTGACATATGTCTATAAGCACAAGCGCGTGACTCCGCCCGGGTCGACCAGGGCCACAGCCAAGCCACGCGTCCCACTAAGACAACCACCACAGGGTGTGACTGCATGCCAGGATACCAGCGATTAGATCCTAGTGCGCTAGGCGACCATCTACTCAAATAGGCTACTGGTGTCTCAGAACTGCGACAAGGGCATGATGGGAGGATGTAGCGCTCGGAGTCCGTGCATATCCTAGTCAAGCACGTGGAGACCGTGCCATAGTCAAAAGCCAGAGTGTGCAGTAGGTCATCATTATCGGGGGCGGAGAAGTACAGTCCACCAACTCACGTGCCAGAGACCGCACTACATGTGTGTGCAACTGCAGAGACAACCACCATCACCCGTGGACACTACACCATCCACCACAGCTGCTCGGAGAAGCAAGAAGAGTGCCAATGCCCCTGTTACAGGTAGCCCCCCCACGCACCTTCAGGATCGCACATTTACTCACAGTTCATCACCTCAGCAACAGTCAGACAATCTCAAATATGCAACACTCCTTGCCATGGGCTGCAGCATCTGAGTGGCGTCGTAAGTAGGAGCTAAGTAGAGTCAACTGCAGAGGAGCACAGCACAAAGCAGCAGGCAGGGCCCCTCCCAGGTCAATGGAGGTTGAATGGAGGTCAGTGATGCCAGACAGCCAGGTGAGGGCGCAATAGAAGTCCTGAGGCGGAAGCACCCGGCAGCCAAAGGGAAGCAGCCTCGCAGAAGTTTGCTCCCTCCAGACTCCAGATCTCACTCCATGCCACCCACCTGATCCAAGCGTCTCGGGCCTCAAGCTCAAATCCAGGGGGGGTCGGCGCAGGAGAGGTGAAGCGAGCGGTCCAGGCGAGGGAGGGTGGGGAGAAGGAGCGTTTCGAGAGCACAAGAGCGCGCCGTGACCAGCAGCAATGCCCGTCCAGCACAGCTCAACAGCGCCACCTCCTCCGCCCCGGCCAGTATCTCACAGGCAGTCCGGCCGGGGGTGCTTCAGTCCTTCGGTGTCTCTCCGTAGCCCTCCCGGTCTCCGGTCCCCGGACACAAGCTCTGTCACACAGGGTGGGCAGTTCTTGTGATGCTGTGACGAGCCGCACTCCAGGCGCATAAAGGGGAAGATAATCCACAGTTCCTGCAGCACTTCAGCGGTCTAATCCAGCAGAGCAAAGGGCGCCGCTCACAGCACTGTTTTGGGGGAAAATGTCACTGGTAACAACTCACTACAGTGACTTTGAGAAACTGCGCCACGCGATGGGGCCCAATGGGCGTGGCCTGGCCTCGGGCTCACGTGGCCAGCGGCCTCGAAGGCAGTGACAGCTCGCCCGGCGTGGCACAGGTCCTGGTGGCGTAGTTCGGTGCGGGGCCCTCGGTCTCGGTCGAAACTCGCCTCGGGTCTGCCCCAGGTCCTGAGGGATATCCCCGCCTGCCAGCGGCAACTGCAGGTCAGCTGAAGTGGATAATTGCGGCCGTAAACGGGGAGCCCCTGGCGGAGCTCTACCCGGACACGTCTGCCGTGTTTGTTGGCTTATCCACGCCCCCGAGATTGTTGCTTTCATGCTAAGCAAAACATTTCAAGAATGTGTCCAGAAAGAAACTCCACATTGAAATGTAAACCAAATAGGTAATGACTGTCCAAAAAGTAAATTATTTGGAGCAAGAAATGTTCTTCAATACAAATGAAGAGTCAAGATAAAGATTCACAATTAAAAGTCTCTTTTCACAATTTTATTTCTTTCTCCCTAAATTATCAGTACGTAGTTAGGGAAGTTATATCCATCCTATTTTCATTACCTCTTTGGTTTACACCTATTTGCTTTACACTTCCATGTGGAGTGCCATGGTATTCCTTTCTGGACACATTGGCACATTGGAGTTCGTCCCATGCGTACTCACACCTTGGGTAGCAGGATGTGTCATTACCCTTGTAGCACCATTTAACTGACTGTGGTGGAAAGGCAGTTAAATGACACTGAGCGATAGCCTTGATGTGTCAGCCTACAACGGAATTAAATACTCTGGATCACTAATGAAAAAATGGTAGCACTTTATAATCTAAATAAAGGACATGAGATAGAAGGATGTTCAAACAACTTTGGCTACTATAGCCTTGTAATGTCAATCCTCCATGACAATATATTTTTTCTCTGTGAATCTCACTGCTCCTCTCTTAAGAAAAGGAACTGAAAAAGAGATACCATATTGGCATATGTAAACCTCAATCACTTGATAACTGTATCAAAATTCCAATTCATGTCAGAGTAGATTTTGGGAGTACTGTACAGCATACTGATATAAAACTACACACTCAGTTACATGCATGGTGGAGAACAGACAGGTGACATTTGTCAGATAACACTACTTCTCTTTATGCCACTGCACTAGTTCACCATTTCTTTCAACAGCACTGTGATTATTACCCCATAACTTCAGAAGGGAGGCATTCTTATAAATTGGTACTGGGATCAGTTCATAGGACAGTATCAAGAACTCAAGAACTCACCTGAGACCACCTGTCTGGGAAGGGGAAATACATTCTTACTCTCAATCAGTCCAATGCTCAATTCTGTCTCCATAGTCGAATGAACACCACAAACTATTGGAAAAGGAGTAGAACCAAAGCTTATAAATAGCACTTTCCAAGATGGTGTACAGTGCATTGGAGGGTTTTGATGCTCCCAAGCCAAAATAGTGCAGGGGCTGTTCCTTTGACGTAGCTCCTTTTTGTCTCAGAAGTAGAGTGTTTTATGATAGGAAAAGTAAGATGCCTCTCAATGCAATTTATTACCAGATTTTCCAGTGCAATTTTCGCCCCTTGCTCCTGTTTTTATCACTGATTTTTGCTCGAATAGGTATAATAGTTTCCCTTATGGGACCTTCTGACTTTGGCATTTTTCTCCTTTCTGATGTCAGGAGTTTGCGATTTCCATAAACAAATTACGGGGAGTGAAGAGGTGCTGTAGAGCATGGGCTAACCATCCTCTGACTCAGAACTTTACACACACTATAGAGCCCAACTCGATTGGATCAACCTGAGAACCCTCCACACGAACAGAGGTATTTTAGGCGAGCGGGCCAAACTGGATCCTTGGAATCTGTGTAACAACAGGCACGCCTCTCCTCTGTGTACCTATGGAGCACTATTTAGTGCCTTAATATATTTAGCAATTTAAGGACACCAAGTAGGTGGTTTAGATGTGCTCAACGTATGTATGGTAAATTTACCAGTTAAGTCAGCATTATGGAATAGGTGTGAATTGTTGTAGTTTAATCTGGCCTGACAAAAGCCACGATAATTTAGGAACATAAGTGGCAAATCATGTTGACCATAAGAGGAGTAGTGGTAACCAGAGCCCCGGGACTTCCTAACTTTTCCCGTTGTTAATCATACTTGCTGGCCTCCAGATTAAAATGTTAAGGCTACTAGGCAGGTATTTTTAAAGAGTAACCGTAACCACACTCACTGCCCTATTCCTTTTCCAACAAAATGCTTCTGTGCATCTCATAGGTTGTAGCATGTCCTGTTCACCAATGAAACAGGACAGAACTCTATGATGAAGCATGCAACTAAGGGGTACCCCTAGTGGGTGAGAGTTATTTAAAGCAAAAAGATTTGTGTCTCCTTAGGTTGATGAGAAGGTTCTTAGATTGATCCAATTGAGTTGGGCTCTATAGTTTGTGTAAAGTTCTTTGCTGTTTTCTCCTGCTCTACTATCATTTTCAGTAAAGAATCATAAGATTGCCAAAGGAGCATTTTTCCCCTTTGTGGGGTTTTCCTCCTTACAGTGACCCTCCAAAGAAGAAACTGGGCATCTTTTGTGTGTATTATTCTAGGCTAGGTAGCAAATTGGCTACTGGGAGTAGTCTCCCTTTTCTTGGACAGTTTAGATGGGTACTGGACAGAGCTTCTCACAGTCAAATCCATGACAATATAGAGGGGACTCTTTTTAGGCCACAGCCTACCACGAAGCATAGCCTTGTGGTATGCGAAAGACATATTGGGGAGTTTCAGAAAGTTGACCTGCGAATGCATTCTGCCCGTCACTTGCCATTGGCTTTGTGGTTTGTAACTCATGGTTTCTTTCCTCCGATTTGCTGGCTTTTCTTTGCTTTATGCTGTCCAGGTTCAGTTCATCCCTCCTGATGCGAATGCCATGTTCACTGTATTCTTCCACAAACTCGTTTTCTGTTAACAGACCTTTAAATCCTGTTCTTATCCTATCACATTTGCTTGGCATTCAAAGACCAAGGTCAAATATCAGAGTGCTCTAATTGTGTAAACAGGCCTGTAAATCTTTTAAATTTCATCACATTTACTGTGTATTCAGCCTTCAAAGTGAGAGCGCTTATAGCTGAGTCGCAGGTTGTTCAGCGCGGCTGGGACTCGAACCTGGCTCCCCAGTCAGCTGCCTCTCGATTGTATACTCTGTGTGCCCATTCTGCAGGCAGATTCAGTACTCATGTGGCACAGTACATAAGACAAACGGCACAGTTCCGCTCACACGATCTCCTGATCCATATGTGCATAAAATAAGGGATGCAGGCGGAAATACTGCTATCAGATTAAATCTGGATGTGTTATACCAAAGTGCAGCACGGACAGCAGACCAGGTTACTGTCTGAGATATGTGGTTTACTGTGCATTAGGAAGTATACGGACACACGTAGACATGCCAATGGTAATCGTCCAGACTCTGCTTTGCTCTAGTAGTCCTAACAGAACCAATGTGTTGTATTTCTGAAAGCTGTTAAATGAGCATACTGTATTTACACGTTATGGCAAAGAAGGTGTCCGAGACAACTAATCTTTAGGAATACCTTTAGTTTTAAAGAAATATTTTACAAAACATGTAAAAACGTTATAAACTCTCTGCAAACTTCAAAAAAGTGAATTTTATTAACACGCAGGAGCGTTTTACCTTCGTAGATCAGATAATATCACTGCATTCAGAGGCATTAAGCAGAAGTAATAGTTTCCAAACATGAACTTGGAAACATTCATGCTACCCCCATTTTGAAAACAATGCCATCAGTGAACCAAGAGGCAAGTCATTTGTCAGGTGCACCTTGTCTGTAGCCTCAGTTGCTATATAATTGGAACAACATTATAGTTTATTAAATAAAACACAAGATAATTTTTTGTGCTTCACACATCCTGAACTCCTGTATTTCAAGGGGCCTTTATATGTGGTAATGAAGAAAGAGGAGGGAAAGTGAAATTAACCAGTTGCCTAGGATCACACAATTTGGTCAACTCTGGAAGCCAGGACTGATCCCAGGTTTTCTGGTTTCACATTTTGCAATTTAGCCACCAGAAGAGTATCTCTTTCCCTCTAACATTTTACATTAGAAGTTAATGCTTTGTCTTTAATTGTTGGTGCATGAGAATAGAGTGTCCGTGGCAGACAAAAGTCACGTAAAGGCTCGGTTTGTGGTCCTCACCATGCATCTGCATCGGGTCCCCCGACGCCCACCTTTCATCACTGTTGATGGCATTGGGGCCCTGCTGGCATCGGGGCAGCCCTCGGGCATGCTACAGGCAGTACTTTTTGGCCCCTGGAGAAATGTTTGCGAGTACCCATTGAATAGTACTTTGTGTTAGGCGGTATCGTGCTGTGCACAGCACAGTCGGTTTCGAGTACTTAGCATGTGTAACACACACTGTTCAGTGTTTCGTGGAAAAGGCGATGTGTTGCACATCTTCAAGTTGTCAGTGGCATGTGCACTACACAGAACTGTGCACACCGAGGCATGTACTGCACTGAATTGATTATACATAAAAAATGCAGTGTTCATAAGAATGCACAAAAGCCACTCCCTGCAAATGTACGACGTTTTGTACATTCGCGGATCGCATACAGTACTCATCGTGAGCCCTGTTTTTATATATCACACTTACCAGGGAGGCAGTTCAAATCTTGATCAACAAACACTTGGAAGTCAGAAATAAACTAGATCAATTTCAAGCAAATCGCAGATGCAAGTCCATTGTGACACTTTTTTAGAAATGCTAGATCTCTTCCCTTCATCCTAATTCTCCGAAAAGGTTATATTGTGAGGTTACAACTGAAATGCGACAGTAGTGTAGCACAGCAGTGGGGCCCCTCTGCAGAATGTGATGTGGGGCCCATGAGTCAGTCACATCACACAGATATTCATTGACCTTAGGCTGAATGGGCCCCCTTGAACGGTTAGGGGCCCTGTAAGGTTGTGGGCCCCGTACCCTGCAGGGCTGCAGGGGCCTGCGGTATGCCCCTGATCTGCGACAAGTGTTCCTCTCAACAAACGTGGACAGCTCTGATTTCTTCATGGATTCCCTCTCCGGTTTTGACTTTGGATATGAAAAGTCATCAAGTGTCACAGGAAAATATTCATCTGATGTCACCGTACTTGATGCTGATGTGCGCCTGCCTTGGGCTGCCCTATTTAATTTGTAGGCCTCTGCACCGCTCGAGTTAATGTGTGCTTCCGAGCTGCCTTCTGTCACCTCACATTGTCTGCTGCCACCGAGACTGCCCGAAGGGACCAAGTGCCTCCCTTTGAACGGCAAATGTGATACTGTTCGGCCCCTGCGGCACTGGACAGAAATCCTGATTCATTTGCTTCTGTGGTATTATCGTACGGCAACCGAGGGCGAGATAAAAGGAAGAGTGGAGAGAAGGAGGAATCAAACCCTCTCCCAGTATCTTTCAAGATGGTGGCGGCACTAGTAACATTTAAAGGAGCCCCGTAAGTCGTTTAACACGTTGAATGATTTCATTTTAATTTCTGCCATCATTACTTCAATCTTGAGGGTATTCAAACTTCTGCACTAAATTTAGAAAAACCTAAGTATAGATTTCGCTGCAAAAAAGAGTCTCTGCACAATTTGGTATTGTGAGCTATATGTTGAAACTGTACCTTCTGGTTTTTCCATGAATATATTTCGACGCTGAAAACCTGAAAGAATATGTACGGGGAAAATGGCCCTAAATATAGGAAAAACCAATGGAAATCGGTGAGCAAATACCGATTTCTGCAGCAATTCCTCATTTCACACGTAAAACCTCATAATAGTGTGGTAATCTAGCACCTCGTAAATACCATACCTTGCTGTATTGACTATCCCGGATGCAGTATTTTTTGCACTGGTTTTTCCAAACACCTCATAATGAGGGCCTAAATTAGCCTGGAGGACCTGGAGCAGTCTTAACGCCCCTGAGGAAAACAGAGGTACAAATTACTGATTCAGCAATAAAAGAACAGGATAATCTCAGATAAAAAAGTTTTTTTCTCTGGAGAAAATAAGGTCCGCGACCAATTCTACCTAGGAACAGCCGCGGTCCGTGTAGGTAGGAGCAGTGGGGCTCGGTGGGGGTGGATTTCAACATACGACCATGAGGAAAAATTTATTATTTATTACATTTTTCCCTTGCAGTCGTATGTTGAAATCCCCCCTACCCGGCCTCACCGCCCTACCACTCTTACCTGCATGGGCCACAGCTGCCTGGGAACTATTGCAAACGGTAAATAGTCTTTCTACTTCCCTTGTCTCTTTTACAACACCCTCCAATTAACTGTTTTGTGAAACTTAGCATCCTTCTATAAAAACAAACTTGAGGGCGTCTTTAGTTACCTCATCCTTAACAACGGAACTAACCTACCTCTACTTTTTTTAACCAAAACAAGCCGACTCTTTAAGAGTTTCTTGCCGTTTCCTTGGAGCGTATGATTGAACTAATAAAAAACGAAGTCCGGAGCTCCTTCGTATCCTTGCCCCACTAAAGTGCTGCATGATATAACTGAGTTTTTTTGCACCCCCACTGTCCACCTTGCTTCACAGCATTTTAGAAACAGGTTGTTATCCCACTGAATGGAAAATGGCTTCCACTCTGCCACTTTTGATAAACCCACTATAGAATTGGCAGGTGATGGGAATTACCACCCAGTAGCTAGACTTCCATTTCTAACCAAAGTTCTAGAAAGACATCTTAACACCATTTATTCAATTTTTCTGGAACTAAATGGCATTCTGGATAATTCCCAGTTTTTGGTTTTAGGAAAGCCCAGTTTTTGGTTTTAGGAAAGCCCACAGCACCACAACAACACTGGTCACAGTATCTGAAGAGGTCAGGGCAATTACTGATCTGGGTGACAAGGCTGCGGTGGTCCTCTTGTCGCAACATTTGACTCAGTAAACCATGAGATTATGAAACAGCTATTAATGAAGATAGGTGTTCAAAGCTTCGCTCTCCATTTACTTTGCTCCTTGGGAGAAATTAGATCCAAGCCTTCCTCGTTGTCTTGTATTGTTCCACAAGGCTCGTCATTAAGCCCTACTTTATTTAATATTTATGTGGCTCCCCTATGAGTCTCAGAATCTTACAAGGAAGTCACTCAAATCATTGTTCCTATAAAAAGTGATATTGATGAGGTGGTGTCTCATTTTAACAACTGCATGATTGTGATCTTTAACTGTCTGAAATTGAATTTCGAAAAGACAGAGGTTCTCCTCTTTGGTCGAGATACCTCCTTTTGGAACACCTCCTGGTGGCCACAAGTCCTTGGCACCCTTGCAATTCCTGTGGCCAAAGTAAGACATCTCAGAATAATGTTTGTCTCTAACCTCTCTTTTAGGGATCAAACCAATCTCTTGATCTTCTCTTGTTTCCATTCTTTAAAAGTTTTGAAGAAAATTGTCCCTTTCCTGCCATTTGACCTGCAGAAGATAGTGGTTACTTTCCTGGTGCAATCAAAGTTGGACTATTGTAACACTCTTTATGTTGGAGCCCAACAGACTGTTTTGTTAAGACTACAGGGACTGCAAAATGCAGCAGTCCAGGTTCTGAAAAAAATCAAACAAATTGAACCCGTCTCCAAAGCTAGGCAAGATCTACATTGTCTACCCATTAAAAAGAGAGTTGATATTAAGGCGCTTTTATAGTGCATAGATCCCTTTAACTCAATTGTCTAGTTCTCTTAGAAACAAAAACTCTTGGCAAATCCCCAACAGATTTCTGTGTTCAGCCTCTGCTGAAAAAGGGTTGGTTGCTTTCATCTCCAAAGCCTCTTGGGGAGGTAGAAGTTTTTCCCATGCTACCACTTTGCTCTAGAATCAAATGTCAAATCATCTAAGGACCATATCTAATCACCTGGTTTTAAGAAAGTTTTTTAAAACCTGTCTGGCTGTTTACCCTTGCCTCGTAGCTTTCTTATCGGCTATATCCTGCCTCCATATTATGGGCAGCACCAAGATGTCTTAGGGCATACGTCGCGATATACAAAACTTGATCTAATCTAATCTAAATAAATGCATTTTCTACCCATAAATAGGCAGTTCTACCTATGGATCAATGTATGTAAGAATTATTAAGATATTGTTATTGCATTTCTCCATTTAATGTCATTAATGCTGTCTCAGTGTGCATCTACCCCAAAAAAAGAATAACCTGCCTCCTAACAAGTTGTAATCAGTTTGGCAATAAATACCACATATACACTGGCTAACATGTAATTTTAAAATGTTTGTACTATGCTCAGGACTACATTTATTTAAAGTTAGATGTATGGCACCAAAGCATGGTAGAAAAAAGCATTGGCAGAGCCAATAGATGTCCTCTACGAGACAAGGGCTATGGGCTTTTTGAATTTTTAGCTATGTTGTACAGCATCAGTGCAGCATGGCTTTAAAACAAGCATTGGCAAAGCCAAGAGATCTATTACACTCACCCATGTTTTTAGCAATGCTGTACAACAGCACAGCTTGAAGCAAAAAAAAGTAAAATAAAAGCTCTGTGATGTGGCAAGCACTGGCCATGTCATAGTGTTTTTTATTGAGCAAGTAGTGGGCACAAACATGAAGGGAAGGTGTATTGGGGCAACAGTGACAGAGGGTGTGGTGGGAAAGCAATAGGAGGTGTCCAGCACTGGCCATGCAATAACACTTCTTTTGCTTATTGCTGGGTGATGGTGGGAGGCAACACGTTGGTAGGAGGTTGATGCCAGAGGGAGAGCAACAACATGGACAGTGGCAGGGGCAGAAGAGTGAGCAACATCACTCAGGGAATGTGGTGAGAGAGTGAGTAAGGACACAGTGAGCAGGTAGGGGCAAGAAACAACATGGACAGTGGTTGAAGCGGGATGGAGAGCAAAAATATTGGCAGCTGGTGAGGGCAAGTAGCAACATAGACAGTGGGTGGGATGGGAGATGGTAGGAGGGCGAGCAGCAATACAGACAGTGGGTGGGTGTAAGAAACAACAAAGACAGCGGAGAGTGCAAGTAACATGGAGGACGAAGCAAAATGGATAGCGAGGAAAGGCCCAAAGGTAGTGGGGAAAGGATAAAGCAAAACTGAGGATGTGTACATGAGGGAGACTGCAGGGAAAAACATGCACTCTAGTTGAGTGATTACACTAAAAGAAAAATGGATCACCCAATTAAGGGACTAGTGGAAGGATATAAGTGATTGGGCCATGTTCATGGGGGGATTAACACAAGAAGCAGAAGGGAATAATGCGTGCGCCAACCTATGAAAAGCAAACAAATAAGAGTGGCAATAAAGCCAACCAATGGTAAGCAATTAGTGGTCTCTAAGCCCCCTGTAAGTAAACACATTGTCTTTCAAGTGTATGTATATGTATGTTTATGGTATTTCCATAGCAAAATCTAGACAAAAACTGTGGAGTGCTGTACTGTGTAAAAGACAAGCATAAAGCCAACTAGTAAGAGGAGAGGTTGCATAGATGGTGATTGCAAGTGGGTGGTAAAGGCATGGATGTATTCGTTTTTAATTGAGTGCACAATTAGTTTAAAAGCTTAAAATATGATAAACTGTTCAATTTTTTTTAAAAAAATCATTAATACACCAAAGCTTTTCACCTTAGTATATCAGATTATATCACTGCATGGAGAGGTATTTATTAAAAGTAATAGTTTTTCAATATGAACTTAGAAACATTAATCTCTACCCCAACCCCACGACAATGCCATTTGAAAACTAAGGGCAGTGCTTACACTGGCAGTATAAATGCTGAGGCCCAACATTTTGCTCAGAAGTCTACGACCTGTGCTACTGAATGTCAGGGTGATGAATACCAAGGCTTATTGTCTTGACTCCATATCATGCCTCTTTAATCTATGACCAGACACTTCATGCCTCTTCATCTCACTCTAAACAGTTACTGCTTTCTCACGCTTTTCTCATCTACCTCCCTCTTCTTATTTCCCCCTTGCATGTTTTCCCTCTCTTGCTCTGAGTTAAAGTCTGAAGAGACAAATAAGTGTTGGTCCCCAAAACTGAGTGCCAGTGGGCCCCACTTGCAACCACCAATTTAAATGAAGCACTGACTGAGCGTAAAACAAGTTGTCATGTGCACCCTATAAGGGTTCTAATTTGTTATTATACATCGAGTAACATGATAGTCTATTAAAGCAAACACAAGATGTTTCTGTACAATGCACATCTGGAGCTCATGTATTTCCAGATGTTCTCATATGCAGTAATTAATAAAAAAGGAGGCACACTGGAATACAATATGTGCTTCGGATCACGTAGTTTGGTCAAGCAGGGAATTCGGGATTGCTCCCAGGTTTTCTGGTTTCACTTTGTGCCATTCTGCCCATAGATGGGCATCTCAACTAGTAGAATGACTTTAAGTTTCTTTCTGCTGCTCCTATCATATAAAGTTCACGTGCAGGACATCTGATGATGAGAGGAGATACATCTTGAGGCCTGAGGAAGGAAAGGTCTCGCTCTGTATTTTTATGTTCAGTCTTTTACGGTTGTGGACAATGTGGAAGTGGGCCTGCAGTACCTATTATGCCAAGTTCTGCAACATTTCATTCGCAGGGTCCTCGGGTGACCTCCATTGGTACCTGCAAATTGTTAGTTTTTTTGCTTGAGTTAAGAGCGATGCAGAATTGGATAGGTGAGAACCAGCAACAACTTTGTGGTTCACACAGTATTCCATTGTGCTGTGCATTGAAAATATTTCTAAAATAAGCAACATTTAAATGCACCGATTGAATCCTGAAAATCGCTGTTAAGCTTGATTTTAAAGATATATGATCTCCTTTGCTGGTCTAATGAAACATGCATTTGCTACTATAATCAAATTGCACAGCCCTTGATGTAACTCTGACACCCTCATACATACTTGCTGGAATTGGGGTATACACAGGGAAAATATGAGGAGAAAATGTGCATAGCTTTTGAATTTTTCCTCATATTTACACCACGCTCGCAGTGCTTAGCAGAAGTCAGATAAATAAGCTCTAAAATTAGGTGAAGCTGGAAAAATATGTAAAGAAAGTGCAATTCTTTACCCCACAGGTCCTTTGCAGAGTTCCTCTTCCTGTCTGTTTATGGAAGTGGGAATGTTTTCCATGTAGGCCAGAGACCATAGTGCCTAGTCACAAAGGCAAACATACACCTAAATTAATCTAAATGTGTAAATGTACTGTTACACATTAAAGTAACTTTATTACTTGTGGCTAATCATCATTTACAAGTGTAAAGTTACTCAAAGGTGTAGACATACATGTCCCCTCCCCTGAAATATGGGTTGGAGTCAGGAAAACACCATATACAATCACAAGGTTACATCTAGTAGTGACATTATGATTCTATGTCAGGACCGGAGGCTCCGATTATGCTTCTCATTTCTTTACTCTAGGAGCTCAGCAGCCAATGAAAATACAATAACAAAATCACGTGACCAACCATAGAGTATCGTGATATATAAGGACTCAGCACAACCACAGTGTCCTCTTTCTTTGCTGCTCCGCAGCCAGTTAAGTGCCCTTTACTTTGCTTGCAATGGGGATATGTTTGTCTGATGTATGACGATTTGCTGTCAGATGCTTGCATTTACGATCGATGTTGAGAACCTTGTGACTTATTATACCTGCGTGTTTGCTTTTGACCTGGGTTTTTTTTCCTGAGTATTGAGCTCGCCGGGCAGTGCTGGTGGTCGATTGTGTGCACTCACCTCCGCTTGTGTGGTACTCCTTGTTGCTCCGTTCGTGGCTGTTTGCCCGCAGCGCTCCGCAGTGCTTCTCCGACTTCAGGCGGAGATCGCGGTTATTTTGTGGAGCTGGAGGTCCCGGGGAGCGAGGACGCGTGTCTGGGTGACGCACGGTCCTCTTTCTATTTCCACGAGCCTCGGCCTCCGCACATGAGCGGCGGCCTTTTTTGCCCTGAAATACAATTTCGGGCATTTAATGAACGCCAAAACAGCGTTTTTGTGTTTCAGACCCTCGTACTTTCCAACTTAAAGCAGAAAAGGCTCGTTTTTGCTCCCCTGACGCGGCATTTGTTTTCAAATACTGTGGGGCTGCACAATAACGCATAGGCTTTGCCTAGAGTGGGTATTAAGCAAGCTCTTCCTCCCTCCACGTCAGAAATTGGTATTTTATACATCCTTAGTGGATTGTTTGGGCTTGCCTGGGGCTACCACTCCCCCTGACCTCTTCTATATACATTATTCCAACCTGTATTTCACTTATACAATTACAGGCTGTTCTCCTGGGTCGGTGAATCCACACTTGGTGTGTTACGATGGCTGAGTACTACGAGGAGGACTATTATTATTATGAGGAAGAACCCTCTGGGCCTATAGAACAAGACCTCGTGGAGGCACTGGACGCAGGTGTCCAGCATTCTGTAAATTCGGCACTAGTAAGGGCAATTGCACCCCTCAAACGTCACCTTTGTACCTATGCCAAGCAACAAGGCTGGCTCCCCTCTTCAAGCCCGCGTGCCAGACCTGGGGGTAAAGGAAAGACGAATCCCCATGCCGCGGACTTTGCTTGATTAGCCAAATCAAGGGCAGATCAGGAACGCTCTACTTCTGGTAGCGAAGTCACGATCACTGAGATTTCTCAGGACGATGATGACCAGGACACCTCCTCGGACCCTTCCACTGACCAGGAGGAGGCTCCTCGCCCTTCCAAAAAGGCAAGGAAGGAGAAACATGCGGAACCGACCCCCTCCCCTAGAGTCCTCAATTTTGAGCCTGCTGACATCATCCACCCGAATTCTACTGCTTGGCTCCCACCCCAAGAGGTGGCAGATTATGTCCAGTCTCACCTACGCCAGGCGTTCGATAAAGAAGTACGGGCACGTCTTCGATCTGAGTGCCCTAGGCCTGATCTGGCAGATAAAGTAGTAGAAACCCCCGAGGTGGACCCCTCGATGCTAACCTACCTAAAGAAATACTCAAAGGACCCCAAGAAGGGCCTTGACAGATCTTGGAGTTCCTGTCCGGACAAATTATTGGATATAGCTGGGCCCCTGATCAAAATTCTTGAGCTTGGCTTTAGAGCCAAAGAGTCATCTCTCACCATTGACCCTGACGAGTTGATTGGCTGGACCCAGAGGGCAGTGTGCCAACTTGGCAATGCCAACTGTGCACTTTCGACGGAACGTCGCCGGTCCATTCTACTGAATCTGGACCCCAAACTGGCCGAGCTGTCCACATCGGAATCAGGCCCACTAGCCCAGGGTCTGTTATTTGGACAACCTTTCTTGAAAGAACTAACCAAGTTTGTGGCTACCTTTAGTGGGCTTGATAAGGCCCAAGGATCGCTCAAACGGGCTTTTCGCCCGTTTTTTGGCAGGGCCAGATGCTTTCGTGGGCGCTCGTTCGGCCGGGGTTACAGTCAAGGCGCCCAGCGTGGCCAGCAGAGAGGAGGATATCAGGACAACAACTCTTCCAATACCTCCTTCTTCTACCCCACTCGACGGTCCCGGAACAAGTTCCGCAAAGGAAGATTTGGAGGCAATTCCAGTGGTCCACAAGATTCCGGAAACTCAGGTGAGCCTGATTCCTTGTTCCGAAGTGATTTTGGGGGGCAGAATAGGGTGTTTTCTGAACAACTGGCTCGAGATCTCTCAGGATGCTTGGGGGTTAGAAACAGTGCAAGGGTACAGAATAGATTTTTACGACTCCCCATCCCAAGATGTACATCCCACTCCGATGTCTTTTTCCCAACGAGATCAGAACTTTATCTTAGCAGTGATCGAGTCCCTGCTTCGGAAAGGTGCCATAATGATCTCCACTCTCCACCCTCGAGGTTTCCTCAGCAGCGTCTTCCTTGTGGAGAAGAAAGGGGGTGGATCCAGACTGGTTTTAAACTTAAAAGATTTCAATTCCTGGATTGTTTACAGGCATTTCAAGATGGAAGGCACCCTCCTTCTGCACGATCTCCTCTAGGAAGGGGACTGGATGGTCCGGCTGGACCTGAAGGATGCGTATTTGTCCATTCCCATTTTCGCCCCTCACCGCCGATTCCTGCAGTTTCTGTGGAAAGGGATTTGTTACGAGTACAAGGTTCTCCCATCCGGACTAGCGTCAGCTCCATGGTGCTTTACGAAGCTTCTTCGGCCAGTGGTAGAATCTCTCAGAGCCCGGGGTGTATGCCTCATCGTCTACCTAGACGACATAATTATCATGGCACAATCCCATCAGCTAGTGGACTTACACCTCAATTGGGTGATCAATCTCTTGCAGTATTTGGGGTTCATTGTGAATCCACAGAAGTCGATTCTATCTCCAACTCAATCTCCAACTCAATCGATCAAGTTCTTAGGCTTCTTAGTCAATTCCCTGACTGGTCAACTCTTACTGCCAATGCAGAAGATCAGAACTATCAAACGAGAATTGAGAGCTAAAACAGACGATATCTCTGAGGTCCTTAGCCCAATTAGTAGGCTTGCTGGCTTCGTCAATTCAGGCTATCTTCCCGGGCCCCCTCCACTACCAGGCCCTTCAACGGCTCAAGTTCCGCCATCTCCAAAAAGGCCTCAGTTACTCAGAACAAATTCCCTCAAATTCAGAGGAGGCAAGGCTAGAGATTATATGGTGGTTACACCACATGGAGGCCTGGAACGGCCGAGCTCTATTCGGATCAGCCCCGGATGTCGTAATCGAATCCGATGCCAACCGGTGGGGTTGGGGAGCCCGTTGCGGCCAGTTGTCCACGGGTGATCGTTGGTCGCCGGAAAAACTATCCTTACATATCAACTGCCTGGAACTGTTGGCTGGTTCCTTTGCGATCCGATGCTTGTCTCCCCAGAAGACGGATTGTTGTATCCTTTTTGGGATGGACAATATTTCTGCAGTTCGCTATGTCAACAAACTGGGCGGTATGAAATCCCTTCCAGGCTACAGCAACGAGGTGGCAGACTGGCACTCCTGCCATCTTCAGCGACTGGATGCTGCTTCCCCAGGTGTTTCAGAACCTGACTCGTCTTTGGGGTCCCTGTCAGATAGACCTATTTGCATCCCGTCTCAACAGACAGGTCCCTGAGTTTTTCAGTTGGAGAGCGGACCCGGAGGCTCTTGCCTCGGACGCATTCCTATAGGAGTGGCCGTCGACCTTGTGTTACGCATTTCCCCATTCATGATGATCCCCAGGGTTCTAGCACGAACCAGATCTTATCGGGCGGAACTCATCCTGATCACTCCTTTATGGAGAGCACAAGCATGGTTTCTGGAGGCTTGGCCTTCTAATAAGTATTTGTCCCGGAAACAGCTTTCAGCTAAACTAACAATGCTATTATGTCTAGTTTCATGTAAATGAGTTTCGGATGTAAGATCATTGGATTTGGCGGGGCTTAGGTTTTCTCCGGAAGGGGTAACCTTCACCTTATCTAGAAGGACTAAATGTAATACTGCGTCTATTTCATACCCAGCTTTTCCCAATAATCCTAAACTGTGCGTAGTGCAATGTGTAAAAGACTACGAGGTAAGTACTGCAGAATTTCGTACTGATATGCAAGGTCAATTATTGATTGCTCTGCAGAAGCCTTTTCACCCAGTGACTCCACCGACTTTGTCTCGATGGATGCGCTGGCTCATGATCGAAGCTGGTATTGATACTTCCAAATTTGGAGCACATTCAGCTCGTGGTGCTATGGCCTTCAAGGGCCTATTCAGCAGGGGTCAGTTTGTCAGACATTATGAACGCAGCTGACTGGTCTACTGAAAGTACGTTTAAGGCTTTTTATTACAAACCTATAGTGAATGTAGCTTCTGTGGTGGTGGCTAAGCTTTGAACAAACATAATCGGAGCCTCCGGTCCTGACATAGAAATAAAAATTTCGAACATTCGTGACAAGAATTTTCAATTCTATTAAGGACACGGAGGCGAGGAATATCCCACCCATAAACTGTGATGCATTATATGATATGTAATTGATCCATAATGATGTTTATACTGCATATGTCTTCTTTCTCCCACCCTTTATTCAACATTGTTGATGTTTCGTCTTTTGATGATGGACGGCTATTACGGAGTACTCCTTTACTATTTCAGGTGCAGATAATAAGTAAAGGCCTGACTACTCGTGTAGCTGCTGCTGAGGTTATACAGTTCTTTGTGTTCCCATGCTGTTGGAGTCCTGGGCCGTGTCCCGGTTCGAAGGACAGCACCGTTGGACCTCCAAGTTTTGATGGTTTGGAGAAACTCTCATCCGCCAGTTGGTTTTCAAGAACAGAGCGTGCATGGACTTAACTACTATGGTTACAAAGAAAGAGGACACTATGGTTGTGCTGAGTCCTTATATATCACGATACTCTATGGTTGGTCACGTGATTTTGTTATTGTATTTTCATTGGCTGCTGAGCTCATAGAGTAAAGAAATGAGAAGCATAATCCTCACCTCCGTGTCCTTAATAGAATTGAAAATTCTTGTCACGAATGTTCGCAAATTTTTAACTGTATGTAATGTGCTAGTCACTTGGCAGAGACGTCCGCGATCAAGGTGGAAAACTCCGTATGGTAAAGTATAGGGAAATTTTGAAAAGTTAATTTCATTTAAACAAATATTACAAATATTTGTAAGTTAATCTTAAAGTAAATTAATTTTATATATGTATTTCAAATGTGAATTGTTGCTACACAACTATTAACTAAATGTTAAATAAAAAATGTAATTAATTTAAGTACATGGAATTTAAATTACTGGGCCCGATTCGCAAAGGTAAACTGAGACAAAAGTCTAACTTTACGACTTTTGGTATTCGCAAAGGGCATTTAAGAGTAGTAAAGTTAGACCTTTGTCTCGGTTAAACTTAAGTTTTGGTCTTAAGTTTAACTGAGACCAAAACTGAGACAAAATTCTAACTTTCCTGCTGGTAAATGCCTTTGTGAATACAGAAAGTCGTAAAGTTAGACTTTCATCTCAATATACCTTTATGAATTAGGACGATTATTTTTAAAGATTTATTTAAAAAAAGAATTCTCATTCAAAATTAGATATTTAAATGTTTTTATTTTGCGTTAACATTTAGTAAAACTTAGGTATAGAATTAATTTAAGTTTAATGTAATTTTTTTTTTAAATGTTACATTTAATTTTAAATTGAAAAAAGCCTAGCAACATTTTTTTTATAAAATAAAATGTATTTATAATATGAATTTATTTCATATAATTAAAATATATGTAGGCCAAAGATGGGGAACATGACGGCCACACATTAGCTGCCCGTGAGCTCCTGACGGAGGAGATGTAATCATGCAGCTGCAGGGCAGACACAGGTGCCCCTCTTGGCTTGATCTGCACCCTCAGTCGCTATCTATCTGGAGTTCAGAACAGTGAGGGATTTTCTGCACAGCCTCAAGGCCGTAAAAAAAAAAAAGGCTACTTACTGCCCTCAGTCGATGTACCGAGCGCTCTCCCCTGTTTATCCTGTTTACACTCGGCTTCCCCACTGGGAAGACGTCACACAAATGCTAGGGCCCGGCTGGTAAGTGCTTGCCCGTGTCCCACGTGGCAGGATTAGCACAAGTCCAGTGAAGCGGGACCCAGGAGGGGTTTACAGTGCTTTGAGAGAACGTCCCTTTCCCAAGTCTTTGATTGGGGACTTTCAAGTGGGGTAGAGCGTGCCAGCTCTCCTTCAAGTCTACTAATAGGAGACAAAAGGATAGTGAACTCCACACTGCAACCCGCTCTGAACTAGATCTTATGGATGAAATAATCCAGTAACAAGATCCTCACTCCAGGTAATACTATACTGGACTGGAACATTACATAATGGACAGACGCTTGAATCACTATGACGAGCGTCTGCGGGTAGGTGGTAAAGGAAGGGGAAAATGCGGCCGAATGAGGGTCACTGAGTGATGTTATTTGTGCAGCAACTAACTGTCATCATAATTTTCATTGTTTTCCCAAAACCATTGTGGAGAAACACCTACCAAAGACAATAGAATATCAGGGGCAACAAAACGCATTGTTTTCAACTACATGCAAAGATGATAGAGACTAATATAGAATATTTATTGTGAAGTAATGGTCCTTTTTCTTTGATTTCACCCAATAGGAGAGAGGCAAGCTGCTTTTGAACCGAAATGTGACATCAGCAAGCGATACAAACATTGATAAAGGCGAAGATGCCAAAACGCGTCTGTTTGGGCTAATACATCTATACTTGGAATTCGCTGAGTGCTCCGCCTTTAGTGAATAATTTAAATACGTGTTGCCACACGCTCTACGGGGGCACCCATTCACAAAGAGTTTGACAGCAGTCAGTGGCAATTTAGTAGAATCATATATATATATATTACCTACTGGCAGTCGCCAGTAGGTAGTTAAAGTTACAACCTAGTTTCCATAGGAAAAGCATTTTTTGATTTGATAATAACTTTGGCGTCGTTAGACGAATATTTGCGTAATTCTCCAAAAAGAAAAAATGTCTATCCAGGTCAGCTCCTATCCTGAAAGTATGGGGATGATTCGTCAAGCGGGGGCTGAGGAAAAAGGGGGGTCCCAAAACACGCTTTCCCCATGTTAATTTCCATAGGAAATTTTGCGACGGGCTACAGCCCGAACTGCTGAACGGAATTACCCCAAATTTGGCAGAAAGGTAGAGCGTTGTTCAGGAAGCGACCTTTTTTTTAAATGGTGTAAATCCGTTCAGTAGTTTTGAGAAATTCAAAAAATAAGAGTCAAAAAATCAATTTCCCATAGTAAACTTTGTGTTAGGCTACAGCTGAAACTACTGAACGGAATTACCCTACATTTGGCACAAAGGTAGTGCTTGGATCAGAAAGCGACCTTTTTTTAAATGGTGTAAATCCGTTCAGTAGCTGCTGAGAAATTAGAAAAATAAAAGTTTTGATATCTGGGCAGAGCCTAAGTCCCATGCACGAGCTTCACTGTGATTGGCTGCCAACACTCCAAACCAGGAAGTGTTGGCAGCCATCTTGTGGCTCGGTAGAAGCAAGTCACTAGAAAACAGAGAAACAAAGGTATAAAACAAGAGAAGGGGGCAGGGTAGAAACACCCTGACCCCCTAGGCCTGCTCAGGGGGTCCCAAAAGAACCCGCAGGGCCCAAAAAAGATATGTTTTTTTTTAATTTCGGCACGTTTTCAGAGTGGTGAAGGGAGGGGGTGGGGCCTGACATAGAAAGTGTGCATACGCACCCCGTAGCACATTGTAGATTGGGGGATTAAGTCCAATTCAATCCTGAGGGTCCCTGTGAGTGAACCAGCCCACCAGGTACTTCCAGTATGCGCCAGGGAGCTGCGTTGCAGAGAGTGTTGAGAGGCCACACCCCTTTTTACACCTCTCTGTAATGCAGCTCTGTGGCGCTTATTGGAGGTAGCTGGTGGGCTAGTCGGCCCCCAGGGACCCTCAGGAGTCAAGGGGAATTAATCCCCCAACTTAAAATGCACCAGGGGGTGCGTTTGCACAGTGGTGCAGGGAGGGGACGTGGCCTGGTGTAACAAGTGTGCAAACGCGCACTGTGGGGCGTTTTAAGTTGGGCGATTAAGTCCCCTTGAATCCTGAGGGTCCCTGGGGGCCAACTAGCCCACCAGGTACCTCCAGTATGCCCCATGTATCCAATCACTCCTCCAAAACCCAGGCACTTATAAATTCACCATGCACTGTCCTTGTAGTACTCTAATCATCCAATCAGTACCCATGTACTTATGCAATGACCTAGGCACTAACACATGCACTGCTACAATCTTCTGAGCACTACCCATGCAGTCCAGCCATCGCCCTGTCAGTACCCATGCACTCTTTCAATCACCCAGCCAGCACCATGTACTTATCCTATTACTCCACCAAAACCCAAGCACTTATAAATTCACTATGCATTCTCCTTGTAGTACTCTAATCTTCCAGTTAGTACCCATGTACTCATGGAATGACCCAGGCACTAACACGTGCACTGCTACAATCCCCTGTGCACTATCCATGCAGACCTCTAACCAACTACACAGTACTGATTCACTCCTCCAATTACCCAGGTTGTACCCATGCTGTCCAGAAATCCCTCTGTCACTACCCATGCACTCCTCAAATCACCCATCCAGCATCATGTACTCATCCAATCACTCCGCCAAAACCCAGGCAGTTATAAAATCACCATGCACTGTCCTTGCAGCACTCTAATCATCCAGTCACTACCCATTTACTCATGAAATGACCAAGGCACTAACTCATGGCAAATACAAATACAGAGGAGGTCATGCTAATCACAGGGGTACCCCAACACATAGTGTTCCCTAGTGTATGTAGGTGTTTTCACTGTTTTCTAAGTGTCTTTTAGCATAGCACTGGCTCCGGTCCTGGTTAGTCAGAGTCAGTTACCACCAGTAACCGTCAGCAAAAAGTTGGGGGCACAGGAGGACTTTCTGCTCCTCTGTTGGTTCTTTCTGCACATCTCTTGCTTCTTCCTGCACTTTTGTTCGTCTTTGGACTTCTGTTGACTCTTTCAGCATTTGTCTTGCTTCTTTCTGCGCTTTTCTTTGTCTTTCTTCACATGTCCTACCTTTGTAGGCATAGTTAGAAATTAGCATTTAAAAAACCCTTGATATTCACTGAAAAAAACATAGGTTTCAGGCATGTTATAGTTAGAAATTAGCATTTAAAAACCCATTGAAATTCACTGAGAAAAACCATAGGTTTCAGGCACATTATAGTTAGAAAATTAGCATTTAAAAAACCTTAGAAATTCACTGAAAAAACCATAGGTTTCAGGGACGTTGTAGTTAGTTGGACATTTCACTCGTACAAAACCCATAGAAATTCCCCTGTTATAGTTAGTTCAGGTAACTATAACTCACGCCCCCGCAATGCACTGCTGATGACGTCACATATTACATCATTCATGACATGGTCAGTGACATCACTGATGACATAACTGATGACATCTCAAATGACATCACTGATGACATCATCCACGTCAAAATCTGATGCACCTCCTCACACTGTAATATAACCTTTGGTACACCCACTGTAAAATACAGACTACCATTTTCGAAACCATCGACACACCAATACCAGTTACTACATATGCACTCACTAATTCCTAGGTCTACACACACATCCACTCATTGACCTATACAATCACTCATACATACAGTCACTCATCAATACAACACTATCATCTGCACTCATACACCTATACAGACACTCACCCACCGCCACTCATCCATCGAGTTACTCACACACCTATTCAGTCATGCAAAGAATCAATCACACTCCCATTTCTTTACATATACAGTTATACACATAACACCTCACTTATTCAAACATATACTAACACATACTTACACTCTTATACAATCACTGATACCAGTACACACTCATCCATACAGCCACTCTCACAATCACTGACTCTCACGTATAGTGATTTATATACTCCAACTCTCACATACACTGCCTTTTACATATGTAGTTACTTGGACATGTACCACCGAGACATCCAATCTCTCACTAACACACCCATATACACACTCACCCACCCATACAGCTGTTTCCACATGCAGTCTTGAACCCATACACCCAGTGAATCAACCACTCACACATCTATGCACAGAGTCACACACTTCACACCCACCCACACACACACTCAGTCTCCCATACAAATACTCAGGCAACCAATCAATAATCCATATAGACACTCATGTAGCTACTGACCAACACATACAGCAGCTTACACAACAACAGACATACTGATACTCACATTCAGACAGTTTAGTCACTATGACTCACTTATACAATCTAAGCGACTAGGAGCTGCAATATGGCCGCATTAGTTTAACTTGCTTAAATTTAACGTGGGCTAGTCATGTTACCAATTATACGGTACCATTTGTTTCCATGCTTAGTAAACTACTATTGGTTTATCTAAAAAAGCCCGGGTTTTTTTACAAGTAGCCTGGTCGGTTTCCATCAAGAGGCAGAAAACGGGATAGAATACTGCAGATATTTAAAGAGGAGCGTTACCCAATAAAGACTGGTTTACGGACGCCTCGGTTTTGTCTGCAAGATCCGTATTGGCTTATTATGAGATTAATCAAACGGTTACGGTTTAACTAGCCCACCATAACCCGATACAATTAATATAAACAATATGGATGGTCTTGCTCTCCAAATATGAAGCAAATAACACTAGAGTCATTACAAGGCACATTGTGCATGACTCGATCATGACTTATATGGGCAGTTATTAAGATGAGAAAACAACTAGAATTTAACCTGATATAAAAAAAAGGGAGATAATTCCTATATATACAAAAAAGGGGTAACGATGCATTACTGGGCCCACACTACATATAGTTAAACGCAGACTTGTATGTAAGGATATATAGGTAAACACGCAGTATGTCTTGTATATATAGGTCTTTACAGAATTGATGAAGAAAGAAAAATTGAAGTATATATAACATCTTCAACTCAATCCATTGGCATCTCCTTAAAGATTGAAGATGAGGACAAGGCCTTCAAACTATCAAACATTGTGGTGAGCAGTGTATACTTAATTCTAGACATATTAAGTAATCCTTTAGAGGATTCCTTGTATACTAATGTAGTCCTTTTACTTTTTCGATATGTTTTCTACAGAGAATAAGGTTCCCCAATGATGTAAACTGGTCTCTTTTCTCTTGATAAATGAACCCAATTACGGTGGCTTTTGCGGAACAAATATACTACCCGGATTACCAATAAGGTACGCCAGCACTGCCCTTTTTAATTAAAAATAACATATAATAGACAATAGGGCCATTCAATGTTTTATTAAAAAGTGGTACGTGTTTATACTACAGGCAAAACAACTACCAGGCAGAAAATTTTATTTTGGAAGGTCACCCTCCACTTAATGCCTACTCAATCGAAAGATGAGGTATGCGGCTCTTTGTTTTGTTTTATTAAATTGTATAATATCTACATGTTTAATAGGAGATATGTTTGTATAAATTGTGTGTGCTAGGATAAATAGAAATGTAACAGGATATAGCTGTATGTTTGATCTCAAGGAGTCATATAAAGTAGCACAGAGGATGTTGTTGATACATATAAGAACAGGCAAACCAATATAAATGACTAATGTATAGAAAATTAAGAACACTGTTAATTTGCACTTTTTGTTTACAATGTTAAAATAGAAAAAAAAATCTTTTATTTTAGATTTGAAATTTTTTTTTAGTCCTGAAGAAGGTAGAAAGATTACAAATATCACCGAAACGCTGCGTCGACTTTTACTTTGTGGTTTTAATGATGTGGATTAATTCCCTTTGCGATAACTATAGAATGTAACCCAATTTGGGAGGCATAGATACATTGTATTAATGAATTTTTATGATTTGTAATAAATGATTATGTTTTAAGTAATACGTTTTCTATAGAGCTTTTTTTAGTGCAGATATAGCATACAGTGTTCTAGGTAGATCTCCTGGTCCGGTATGAAACAACAGTCCTCTGCTACCACCCATGATTAACTAGGATAAGTTTTATTATAGGGACCTTTGTGTATTTTCCTATCCTTGATACCCCGTCCCTCTGTGTGGTGCACATTGGGGTAACTCCCCTCTTAATTTTGAATTCTTTCTGTACAGCTAGTTAGCTGGGGAGTTGTGTTACACCATTTATGTTTATAGATAAGGTGATTAATCCCAATTAACTATGGATGCGTTCAAAACTTATGGGTTTTCGGAAGAACAATTTAATAAGATTATTAATGGTACTTCAAAGAATTTCTCCACAATAAGTGCAAATAATGTTAATGAAGATAAATGGAGGGACCTTTGGAACAATAAGAAAAAGACCATTAGAACAGAACTACATGCAGATTTTTTAATTGAGTATTGCAAAAAAGGAATTATACCAAGAGGTTTACAAGTTAAAAATGAACCTGGTATTTTTATTAAACATTCGAAATTCCTAGAGAACTGGACATTTATTGCCAACCGATGCAGTCGGGATTGGATGTTGCTGATCATGGTGATAGCACATGAGATACTTATCATTGAAAAGGGTGAAATTGAAGAAATGGAAAGCAAACTAAGAGAAGATAATGCACTAGAAGAATCTAAAAAGAAGTTAGAGGAGATTCAAACTGACGTATCAAGCTACAGGGACTATTTACTCAATAAAAAAGCTAATAAATTAAGGAAAGATGTCTTGAAGTACAATTTAGAGTATGTATATCCCTATTTGCAAAAAGACTACTATGATCGACCAAGGGAAGATATGTATAATAGAACTAATTGGCAACAACCAAGAAGAAATCCCCCAAAGAAAAAAGTAACCTTTTTTGATACATCATACACTAGCTCTGAATCCGAAGGAGACCAACCTGATGATTTAAAAAGAGGAGGTGACACTTTACCTAGTACTAGCAGAGACTCGCTGTCTTTTTTGGACCAACGTCAACACAATCCCGGTCCAATTCGGGGGAGAGGGAGGGCCGAGGGAATCTATACTCCCAGAATCCTTCATAAATCATAAATCTGGTCTTAAACTAAAATCACATTGGACTCCGTCCTTAAATCAAGTAAATAAAAAAGTTGAATTATTTGAGAAAGTTGTAGAGAGCAATATTGACGATCTTTTCACAAAGAAGATACGGTGGCAAAATAATTTGAACATGGCTGAACGAACTGCCCTGGCAGATCTGGAACGTTGCCATGATTTAACTATTAAACCTGGTGATAAAGGCGGCAGTATTGTAGTGATGGACACCACAGATTATAATAATAGGATGCTTAATCTTTTGAACAACCCTCTACATTATGAGAAATCAAATAAATTAGAATGGAAGGCATTAATAGACAAAGTTAGGAGACTTTTAGATTTTGCTAAAGAAGATGACATTATATGCTTAGAGGAGTATAACTTCCTCAGAAATCTTAATCCCAAACTTCCAGCACTGTACGGGTTACCCAAAGTACACAAGGATCTCAAGAATCCTCCAATGAGACCTATAGTATCTAGCATTGATTCCTTAACCGAACCCCTCAGCAAATATGTGGACACATTTTTACAACCATTAGTAGTTAAGCAAAAGGCCTATATCAAGGATACAACCTCTATCATCAAAAAAATTGAAGGTCTCCCATACCATGTAGAAAATCAATGGTTAGTTACACTTGATATAGAAGCCCTCTATACCAATATACCACAAAATTATACTGTTCAGATGCTGGAGGGCCTTTTAAAGGATGAACATGATGATCTATCAATCCACTCAACATTCATAGTGGAATGTGTGGAAGTTATTCTGAAGAACAATATTTTTCTGTTTGGAACAGAGCTATACAAACAGATGAAAGGGACCAGCATGGGGGCTACCTGTGCTCCAAGTCTGGCCTGTCTGTATGTAGCAAATTTTGAAGAGAAGCATGTTTTCAATATAGCGGCACCATTTTATGAAAATATCTCATGCTGCTCCCGTTACATTGATGATGTCTTTTTTATTTGGAGTGGAACCATTGAATCACTCAATGAATTTATAATGTGGATAAATTTAGGAGATGTCAATCTCAAATTTACGTCTAATATTGACAAGACACAGTGTGACTTTTTAGACATCAAAATAAAACATGTTGATGGTGAACTTAAAGTGGAGTTGTTCACTAAACCTACAGATCGTAACACTATGTTACATTATCAGAGCAATCACCCCACTTGCCAAAGGGATAATATCCCATTTGGACAATATTTAAGAATATGCCGCAATTGCACTGATATTAATGATTTTAACAGACATGCGGATGCTCTAACACAAAAATTGATAGAGAGAGGATATCCTAAAAATCTCATACGGAAAGCCTATAAAAGAGCTAAATATTTCAACAGAGACTCGCTTTTCATGGAAAAGGAAAACCAAGATGAGCAACTACAAAATTTACCATTAATCTTTGTAACTAATTTCAGTAGCATTAGCAATAAAGTAAAAAATATTATCAATAGAAACTGGTCACTTCTAAAAGATAAGAATGAGACTAATCCAACCAAACCGATGTTTTCCTTTAGAAGAAATTGTACTATTCGTAACAAATTAGTACATACATATAGAGAGGGCAGGACATCTAAACAAAGTACTATTGACAATGTACCTTTTCCAGTTGATACTTATCCATGTAACTCTTGTAAAAGTTGCGTTAATATCATAAGTGGTAGCTTGATAATCCATAACGGAAACAAGCATCACATAAAGAGTTTTATTAACTGCAGAACTCGCAATTTAATTTACATGATAGTATGCCCATGTAACAAAGCATATATCGGCGAGACATCTCGCGAAATACGGACTAAGATTACTGAACATAAATCCGCAATTAGAACTAAGAAAAGGACAGCCCTACTAGTGAACCACTGGTTAGAGGCAAACCACTCAATAGATGACTTGAAATGGTGTGGCGTTGAAATCGTACCATGTGACATACGCGGTGGCGATGTCACTATAAAAAGAAAGAAACGTGAACAATTTTTTATGTCACGCTTCAATACTTATAAGAATGGATTGAACAATAGGGAGGATTTGGAGAAATTATTGTAATAGATCAGAATGATATTCTTTCATACTCTATCCCTTATGTCTCCTATTCCTTATTCCTTATTTCTTGTTCTTATAGCAAGCAAATGATATTCGGATGAAATGTAATCCCTTACAAAAGCCTCATAATGTCATGGCCAAATAACTAATGTCAGGTGAATTCAGATTCAGCGGCCACTAATAAATAAATTAAAAACTTCTTTCAGATAGTATATGTAAATACTTAACATTTGATTAGAGTGTGACAGTGGAGACAGCACTAATACACAACCACGAACCACCATTGACGACTGGGGGGAGTTTATCCCTTTAATTTATAATTTCAAAATTATTCTTTCCATTCAGTTTTCATCCTTTAAGATGACTGCCCCTGTTACATGGCATAGTATCAGCACGGTATAGTGAAAGATAGGACATTAAAATTAAAATACAGAGTAGCGAAATAATTTTATCAAGGTAATATTGGTTAATTCAAAACTAGATATAGGACCATCGTTTTAATGTTTTCGATGTAAAGAGAGGAGTTAACAAGACCACCCTTTACATTTAATAAAAATTCCTCTTTATACCGTAATTAAAATGTGACGGTGGAGAAATCACTAACACATAACCACGAACCACCGTAGACAATTGGTGGGAGTAAATCCCTTTAATTTACAATTTTAAAGTATCTTTTCTATTTAGTTTGCATTCTTTAAGATGGCCGCCCATGTTACATAGCACAGTATCAGCATGGTATAAACGTTAGACACACAGGAAGTGACACAAATAGGAAATCTGGCGAAAGTGGATTAAAAAGGGAAGGATACTGAAACACCTCATACAACCCGCCTTGAATGTTCCACAAAAGCAGGGAGGCCGATTCTACCTGACAAGGTAAGCGACTAGGAGCTGCAATATGGCCGCATTAGTTTAACTTGCTTAAATTTAACGTGGGCTAGTCATGTTACCGATTATACGGTACCATTTGTTTCCATACTTAGTAAACTACTATTGGTTTATCTAAAAAAGCCCGGGTTTTTTTACAAGTAGCCTGGTCGGTTTCCATCAAGAGGCAGAAAACAGGATAGAATACTGCAGATATTTAAAGAGGAGCGTTACCCAATAAAGACTGGTTTACGGACGCCTCGGTTTTGTCTGCAAGATCCGTATTGGCTTATTATGAGATTAATCAAACGGTTACGGTTTAACTAGCCCACCATAACCCGATACAATTAATATAAACAATTTGGATGGTCTTGCTCTCCAAATATGAAGCAAATAACACTAGAGTCATTACAAGGCACATTGTGCATGACTCGATCATGACTTATGTGGGCAGTTATTAAGATGAGAAAACAACTAGAATTTAACCTGATATAAAAAAAGGGAGATAATTCCTATATATAAAAAAAAGGGGTAACGATGCATTACTGGGCCCACACTACATATAGTTAAACGCAGACTTGTATGTAAGGATATATAGGTAAACACGCAGTATGTCTTGTATATATAGGTCTTTACAGAATTGATGAAGAAAGAAAAAGTGAAGTATATATAACATCTTCAACTCAATCCATTGGCATCTCCTTAAAGATTGAAGATAAGGACAAGGCCTTCAAACTATCAAACATTGTGGTGAGCAGTGTATACTTAATTCTAGACATATTAAGTAATCCTTTAGAGGATTCCTGGTATACTAATGTAGTCCTTTTACTTTTTCGATATGTTTTCTACAGAGAATAAGGTTCCCCAATGATGTAAAGTGGTCTCTTTTCTCTTGATAAATGAACCCAATTACGGTGGCTTTTGCAGAAGAAATATACTACCCGGATTACCAATAAGGTACGCCAGCACTGCCCTTTTTAATTAAAAATAACATATAATAGACAATAGGGCCATTCAATGTTTTATTAAAAAGTGGTACGTGTTTATACTACACGCAAAACAACTACCAGGCAGAAAATTTTATTTTGGAAGGCCACCCTCCACTTAATGCCTACTCAATCGAAAGATGAGGTATGCGGCTCTTTGTTTTGTTTTATTAAATTGTATAATATCTACATGTTTAATAGGAGATATGTTTGTATAAATTGTGTGTGCTAGGATAAATAGAAATGTAACAGGATATAGCAGTATGTTTGATCTCAAGGAGTCATATAAAGTAGCACAGAGGATGTTGTTGATACATATAAGAACAGGCAAACCAATATAAATGACTAATGTATAGAAAATTAAGAACACTGTTAATTTGCACTTTTTGTTTACAATGTTAAAATAGAAAAAAAAATTATTTTATTTTAGATTTGAAAAAAATTTTTAGTCCTAAAGAAGGTGAAAAGATTGCAAATATCACCGAAACGCTGCGTCGACTTTTACTTTGTGGTTTTAATGATCTGGATTAATTCCCTTTGCGATAACTATAGAATGTAACCCAATTTTGGGAGGCATAGATACATTGTATTAATGAATTTTTATGATTTGTAATAAATGATTATGTTTTAAGTAATAAGTTTTCTATAGAGCTTTTTTTAGTGCAGATATAGCATACAGTGTTCTAGGTAGAACTCCTGGTCCGGTATGAAACAACAGTCCTCTGCTACCACCCATGATTAACTAGGATAAGTTTTAAAATAGGGACCTTTGTGTATTTTCCTATCATTGATACCCCGTCCCTCTGTGTGGTGCACATTGGGATAACTCCCCTCTTAATTTTGAATTCACTTATACAATCAGTCACGCACCTACTAAATCCTTCATCCAGACACTTATACACCCACTCATTCTTTAATACACCTTGGCATATATATAAAACATATTTAAACTTTACAGAAACACACAGTCACTGGGTGATGTCATCAGTGCTGTCATTGGAGATGTCATCAGTGATGTCATGAGTGATGTCACTGACCATGTAATGAGTGATGTAATATGTGACGTCATCATCAGTGCATTGCGGGTGCGCGAGTTATAGTTAGCTGAACCAACTATAACGGAGGAATTTCAATGGTTTTGTACAAGTGAAAAGTCCGGCTAACTATAATGCCCCTGAAACCTATGGTTTTTTCAGTGAATTTCTAAGGTTTTTTAAATGCTAATTCCTAACTATAACGTGCCTGAAACCTAGGGTTTTTTCAGTGAATTTCAAGGGTTTTTTAAATGTTAATTTCTAACTATGCCTACAGAGATAGGACATGTGAAGAAAGAAGAAAAAACATACAGAGAGAAAAAAAAGAAATGCAGAAAGAAGCAACAGAAGTGCTCAAAGACGAAGAAAAGTGCAGGAAGAAGGATTATGTGCAGAAAGAACAAACAGAGGAGCAGAAAGAAGCCTTGTTGCAAAATCATCCTTTACCCTCAACTTTTTCAGACGGATACTGGTGGTAACTGAGTCTGACTAACCAGTCCTAGAGCCATTGCTATGTTAAAAGACACTTAGAATACAGTGAAAACACCTACATACACTAGGGAACACTATGCATTGGGGTCCCCCTGTGATTTGCATGACCTCCTCTGTAAGCCCCTAGTATATAATAGGGCAGGGGATTAAAACTACCTCTTAAAATGCGCCACAGGGCGTGTTTGCACACGTCACCTCAGGCCCCGTCCCCTCCCTTCCCCACTGTGTAAACACGCCCTGTGGCACTTTTAAGTTGGGAGATTAAGACCCCTTGAATCCTGAGGGTCCCTAGGGTCCAACTAGCCCACTAGGTACATTCAGTAAGCGCCACAGAGCTGCATTGCAGAGATATGTAAAAAGGGGCCCGGCCTAGACCACCTCTCTGCAACGCAGCACAGTGATGCTTACTGGAAGCACCTGGTGGGCTAGTTGGCCCCCAGGGTCCCTCAGGATTGAAGGTGAATAATTTCCCCAACTTAAAACACTCCACAGGGCGTATTTGCACACGTCACCTCAGGCCCGGTCCCCTCCCTTCACCACTGTGTAAACACAGCCTGTGGAGGGTCCCTAGGGTCCAACTAGCCCACTAGGTACCTCCAGTAAGTGCCACAGAGCTGCGATGCAGAGAGGTATAAAAAGTGACACGGCCTGGACCACCTCTCTGCAACGCAGCGCAGTGGCGCTTACTGGAAGCACCTGGTGGGCTAGTTAGCCCCCAGGGGCCCGCAGGATTAAAGGGGAATTATTTCCCCAATTTAAAACCGCCATAGGACGTGTTTGCACATGTCACCTCAGGCACCGTCCCCTCCATTCCCCACTGTGTAAACACGCCCTGTGGCTGATTTAAGTTGGGAGATTAAGTCCCCTTGAATCCTGAGGGTCCCTAGGGGCAAAATAGCCCACTAGGTACGTCCAGTAAGCGGCATTGCAGAGAGGTGTAAAAAGGGGCACGGCCTGCACCACCTCTGCAAAGCAGCGCAGTGGCGCTTACTGGAAGCACCTGGTGGGCTAGTTGGCCCCCAGGGTCCCTCAGGATTGAAGGGGAATTATTTCCCCAACTTAAAACGCACCACAGGGCGTGTTTGCACACGTCACCTCAGGCCCCGTCCCTTCCCTTCACCACTGTGTACACGCGCCCTGTGGCCGTTCTAAGTTGAGAGATTAAGCCCCCTTGAATCCTAAGGGTCCCTAGGGTCAAACTAGCCCACTAGGTACCTCCAGTAAGCGCCAAAGAGTTGCGTTGCAGGGAGGTGTAAAAAGGGGCATGGCCTCAGAACACTTGTCTGCAACGTAGCTCCCTGGTGCATACTGGAGATACCTGTTGGGCTAGTTGGCCCTCAGGGACCCTCAGTATTGAAGGGGAATTAATTCCCCAACTTACAACTTGCCAGGGGGCGCGTTTGCAGAGTGATGCAAGGAGGGGGCGTGGCCTCCGGCGCAATGCCGGTCTTTTATTTATTTATTTTTTTAAGAAGGGGGTCTGTGTGGCACCCCTTCTTTTTCTAATTTATTGGCTCTGGGGACCCCATCCCCCAGGGCCGGCCTTTGTTTTTTATTATTATTTTTTTATATATATTTATAGAAACACCTAGGACATGCTGGACAAACCGTACGTACCTATCACCATGACGATTTGCGTGATATTCATTAAAAGGCGACTATGCATACAATGAATCCACGTGGAATGTATTTACACCGCCAGTGAAGCTCTGACGTGTCTGACGCCCTACCGTGCCTAATCCCGGTGCACCCGCCGGTGGGTACTCTCCAAGTAGACGCCTTTGTTGTTTATTTATACAAACATGGATAGCTATTGATGGGCACATTTATTACACACGCACACCAAGCCAGTCAAAGAGAATTCTACAAAAATTCAACCAAAACTATGCAAGAAACCCCCCTCACGGTTAATAAAACACACATCCACTGCCGGATGCGTAATACTTTTTATTTTACTCTCTGGAAAGGAGACGAACCTCACTTGAGAGTCACAGCGTGCTCCTGGCTGAGCCCAATGCTGTGTTACACCCACCAGTGCCTGCCGAGTGCCACACACCTCTGTGTTGTATTCCACCAGCTAGTGCGTATGCTATGACACTCTCTAGCTCATGTGCACTGTAACACCACCCCGTGAATATGTCATACCACACTTGCCTTCGCACGGGTTATATTGCCCCATCTAACGTGCCTTCCTCGATGCCTATGTTATAACGCACAGCGCTATGCCATACATATTACAATCTGGGATCCATATCTTTGTCACAGTGCATATGCAACGTTACACTCCCCAGCACATATTTTATATTACAGCTTTAGAGACTAGTGAGGTTACACAACACTGCCCTGTGCATATTACACTCCAAGGTGCATATCACATATAACGCGCTAGTGCCTGTGCTATCTCGCGCTTTCCAATGAATCTGTCATTGCACACAATGTATTGCATATTATATTTCATGCCCCGGTTCATCTTATATCACACTTTTGGGTGCATAGTTTATACCATACACTATATCTAGTTTCATTTTCAATTGTGCTCCCAGGACTATATTCTATATAACACTGCGTTCACCTACCCTTTTCATGGGCATTACATTTTGCGATGGGGGTGTTGGGTCAGGGGGTGTTTCTGACAAGTGAGCCCGGAGTCACATTCAAAAACGTCCTCTTCTCCCTGAATAAAAGTGAGATTATGCTGCATACTTGTTCATATTTTAAACAGTTCGCACAGACACACATTTTAAAAACAATAAAGTTTCTAATACCCGTCTTCTCTGAACAGTTAGCTTGCTGCCCCATCCACCTCCTCCCTATCCTCTGGTGTCTGAATCCATGGACTAGCCTCCTCCCTCCTGCCATGCATGGTCAGATGTGCTG
This sequence comes from Triturus cristatus, assembly GCF_964204655.1. Lineage (NCBI taxonomy): Eukaryota > Metazoa > Chordata > Amphibia > Caudata > Salamandridae > Triturus > Triturus cristatus. The sequence goes on from NC_140591.1 coordinate 802,684,787, forward strand.
CCACTGCCCTCCATTTAACATGATGTACCAGTCCACTTCTCCTGCCCTCCATTGCCCAATTCTATGCCCCATCATTGACCTCCTGCTTAGCCTCTGTGCTTAGCTTGATGCCCCTATTCTTCTTCCCCCTGCCCTCCGATGTCTTTGTGCATGCCCCTGCTCCATCCTTTTTGCCCACCATGTTCCATGGACCTGCCACTCCTATCTACTCTGAGTGTTCTGTTGAGCTGCCACTCCCCTCCCACCTGCCTAGCATTGTCAGATGACTGTAACCTGTCCCTGCAACCTCCAACCCTGCCTGTCCACATTCCATGCCCCTATCCCCTTCCTCCTGTCCTCCATGGTCCATTTTACTGCCACATTCTTCTGCCCTCCCTGGTCTGTTGTGCTGCAACTGCTCCTCCTGCCTGCCCCGCGTGGTCTGTTGTGAGGCCCCTTCCTCTGAACTCTCTTGTCTGTGCCCAGGTCCTGACCCTCCCTTCTATCCTCCATGGTCCTTTGTGCATGCCCCTGTACCCTCCTTCTTGCCCATCATAGCCATTGTGCTGCCACTAACCCTCCTGCTTGCCATGCATGGTCTTCTGTGCTGCCACGGCCCCTTCCACCTTCCCTGTGTGGTCAGCTAGCTTCCCCTGACCCCCTCCCACCTTCCCTCCATGGTCTGTATGTATACCATCATAGTCTCACTGTTGCTCTCCATGGTGTGTCTTGCCTCTAGTGCCCATCCTGCCTGACCTCCATGGTCATCTTGCTGCTCCTGTCCTGCCCCCTTGCCCCCAGCCCTCTGTTTCCATGTGCAGACCCCTATTCCCTCCCTCCTGGCTTGTCTGTTCCATTGTAATGCCGCTGACCCGTCCCTCCTGCCCTTTATGGTCTGTTATGCTGCAGCTTTCTCTCCTGTCTGTCCATTATGGTCAGCTAGCTACCATTGCCTCTTTCTCCTCTGTTGTCCATGTGCATGGTCCAGTCCCCTCCCTATTGCTTTCTATGGATTGTTGTGCTGCACTCCTGTCCCGCATGCCCTGTGTGGTGTATTGTGCTGCTGCAAACCCTGATGCCTGCCCTGTAGGTTCAGTTTGGTGCACCTCTCCATGTCCCTCCTGTCCTCTGTTATCCGAGTCCATGTGCCTATCCCAATTCCTCCTGCCTTCCATGATCCAATGTACCATACTTGCAAACATTTTGAACTTGGTAAGAGGGAGATTTTGAAAAAAAAATGGGGTATTGATTTTCCCCTTTGAGTTATATTGAAAAAGAGGAGATTGTAGACAGGAGACAGATAAAATAAAGCCCATTTGAGCTTAAAAACATTGGACGTTTCTTGGCTGAATCGGGTCTGTGTGCATGTATGGTTATAATACCACAGCCTCTCTTGCCAGTCCTGTATTGTTGGTTTGTTGCCCCTGCCCCCCTTTCCACTGCCCTCCATAGTCTGTTGTGCTGCCACTGCCCTTCCTGCCTGGCCAGTGTGGTCAAATTGTTGCCTCTGCACACTCCTACCTGCCTTCAATTTTCAGAGTCCGTGCCCCTGGCCTCTGCCTCTCAACAGTATCCTAATGAACAACTAGATTGCTGACATTCTATATTTATTACAAAAGTGTGGAACACCTGACGTCATCTTGATGTAATCAAAACTGTAATACCTAGAGTATTTCCTTTAGAAATTACATATATGAGAGGGTCTTATTTGCATCAAAATTATGGTTAGTGCTCTAAAAAACTAAAATGAGGACATATTTTCTGAGTTTTCAAATAGCGACAAAGCACTTTTAAATTATTTGTTATCTTTATGTTTTTTTATCCAGTTGGCCACTTGATTAAATGTTGCACTTAGGGGAGAGGATGTGGTATTACTTCCAGAGCTGCCGACTTTGCAACTGGGGAACCAGGTTGGAGTTTCTGCTTCAGCTCGACATTCTGTGATTCTGTTCAAATCACTTAATCTCCTCATGTCTACAACCAAAATAAATTTGTTCTTTTGTGATGTAACCAATGCTCATGTAAAGCACTCCAATACCTGACAAGTCTGCACTATGTAAAACTGCAAAAACACAAAAAATAAAAAGTGTTTTGCACACTTCTGTCATTGGGCTACATGTGGGCTACATCTGGATGATATTTGTGCTGCATTTGGGCTCTTTTGTCTCTGGTCGCCATCTTGGTAGATTTCTGATGGCTTCAGGTGTGCCATACTTTTGTCATAAGTAAGACAGTAAGCGCTCTAGTTGTTCTTAAGAACACTCTGGGACATTCTGTCATCGGGCTATACTTGGGCTACATCTGGGTGATATTTGTGCTATATGTGGGCTCTTTTGTCTCTAGTAGCCATCTTGGGAGACTTATTTGTTATAAAGTTTCCTAATTTCCTCATTTACTACAGTCTCCTCAGTAGGAAATACTTTCAGTTTTTTACTTTGAACCATCAAGAAGGCATTCAGATGTGTCACACATTTGCCATAAATTCAGAATGTTAGCACTCTAGTTGCTCATTAGATCCCTGTAGTAAAGCTACTGCTCACAAGGGAAGTCTGCTGCTGGTATTGAAAGTGCATGTTTCAGTCTGCATGTCAGAATTTTTTAATGAAATAGAAGAGGATTTGAGAAGTCACTCAAAATGTGTCCTCATTTTTCTTTCTGCAGCACTAATCATACTTTCTATGGCAAAAGGAACCCCTTCATTTTGTTCCTTTTTAAATAAAATGTTTTAAGAGTTACCACTTTTTTCCAACCAAGATGGCTTCAGGTGTGCAATACGTTTGTCATAAGTAGGACTGTTAGCGCTCTAGTTGATCTTTAGAACACTCTGGGAAGCTGCAGTAGAACACAAAGGAATCAACTGACAGTATCTGCCCTTGTTGGATGTACATGTTTTACTGAGAATGTCAGACTTCATTCTCACATGACTGAGAAAGATAATGTGAATTTACAGAAAATATGCTCTCAGTTTAGCTTATAGATCACCTTCCAAACCTCTGTGGGTAAAGCATGAGAAAATAGTTTTCTCTCAAACATGATTAATGATATCCCAGCAGAAGGCTTTTTCACATGAAAAATTCACCTTAGAAGACATACCACAATTCCTAAAATGAGTATGGCACCATCAACAAATGATTTATAATGTAATTACATTCTTAAAACCTTCTATTAACTGCAATGCTTTTTAATGAGGTCCTATCATGTATATTGGTCCCAAGATGGCTGCCAACAGTTCTTGGATGAAGTGCTGACAGCCAATGAGATCTCACGAGGAGATGCGTGGTTAGGCTCCGCCCAGATATATATGGGATTTTACTTTTGATTTTCTCAGGAACTACTGAACGGATTTACACCATTTAACCAAAAGGCACGACCCTGAACCAAGGGCTACCTTTTTGCCAAATTTGCTGTAATTCTGTTCAGCAGTTCAGGCTGTAGCTGCGGTTAAAGGTTCCTATGGAAAATTGCATGGGGAAAACACGTTTTGGGATCCCTTTTTTCTCGGCCCTGGCTTGACGAATCACCCCGAGACTTTCAGGATAGGAGCGGACCTGAGCGCCCCACCAGTTTCTAAAATTTTGTGAAGATTCGTCAACCGGCGCCAAAGTTATTCCAAATAGAATGTTGCGGATTTCCTATGGATAATAGGTCCTAACTATAACTACCTACTATATATATAGTCCTCACGGTCACCCTATCATCTCATAGACAACTGCCCCTTTTCTACATCCACTACAGTCCCAACAGGCAACCTAAGCCAAGACTTACGATCAAATGGGGGCAGGTAAAGTAATGAAGTTCTTAACATGGAACGTAAATGGGCTTCAGTCCAAAGAGTGGCAGAGAAGTGTCAAACAGTATTTAGAGGATAGTGGGGCTCACATCTTGACACGTAATGTAAAATGTATATTGCCTCTGATAATTAAGTCACTTATATCTCCTTTTTTTCAATCCATACAACATTCATTCATACTTCATATATACACCCTCCTCATCCCGATTAGATAGTTGTAGTGCCACAAATACTCAGAAAGTAGAGAAAATATGCTCAAATTATTACAAAATGGTGTGAAATATTATTCCACCATAATTTATAAAAGCAATTTATGCAAAGCAAACATTACATGGACATAAGACTAGCCCAACATAGTTTGATTGTTACACAGGGGTCAATATGCCCATGAAGTCCAGTTATAAAGACAGTCTATATTTTATAACAGTACAATAAAATACTCTGTAAAATCCAATCCTCGGTGGGTAAAAGTTTTTTTCTCTTTCTTTATTAGAAGTAAAGAGGAGAAGAAAGATAAAAAGAGAGACACAACATATATGAAGGTACAATTATATGTAATTCGTAAAACGAATCCATATATGCTGTCAACATAGGCATCTGATTAATGCAAACTTCTTCATGAAATATGTCGAAGTGCCCAAAGGTATGTCCAATGCCTCGATGCGTTTCGGTGGTATTATACAAATTACGACCCCCTTTCTCAAGACCAAAATTTATGTGCCTCTTTACAACCATTGTCTGTGTAACCTATACACAAACACATAAATATTACTAATTATGACGTTTAGCATTATCCAGCAATCAAATAATGAAATATTCTTTATTCTACCCAAGCATTTAAAAGTTTCCCGTTACCCCCAAGTTTAAGCTATAGCATGTGGCACCAAAATTATGGGTATTGGATGACTCATACATGTCACCCACAAGTCTGTGATTCACAGGAGTAATTCCTAACCAAATCTCATAAAATGAAGTTATAAAATGAACCACTTCTCTTGTAGCAATTCTCATTTCCAACCATCCGATCTAAAAAAAATCCATAGTAGACATACTAAATATTCATAGGTCCCATTTCTGTAATTCTGGGTTGACCGAACCTTCCCATTCTTTCTCACATAATTCTAGTTTATGCTAAGTCCAATGCACTCCCCTTCACACAAATTCCATGCTAGTTTTAATCCTTCTCATCACTCACCGATTGGACTACTTAGTATGTCCTAATCCGGTCATGGAATAATGTCCTTTATGATATAGCCAACATTAGCTGAACTCTGTTATTCCAGTATACAGAGTACTAATTTTAATGTTATCTGTATTCTAAAAAATAAGAAAAATTTATATTCACTGCCCTCATGTTTTTTATGTGTGATTTGGATACTAGATGAAGTTATAAACAATGTTTTATATATCAACACTACAATGGCATTTATCTTTAAAAAAAAGTTTTATCCCTTAAGACTTAGCCAAAAGTTCAAGCTACATATGAGCATTTCTTTTATATATATAGTCTTGTAGGTATAACATCCATAATCAACCAAAATACCAACCCCACCGCTTATTATTGTTGGTTGGTGCTGGTTGCTCTCCTGCACTATGTCCTTAATCAAGAGTTCTGTGCCCAATATCTCGTTCAAAACGAATCACTGACAAAATATTGACAGTCAGAATATGGAAGTACAAAAATATCGACACAAAAATATCGATGTCCAGAATATCGAAGTCCCATCTACATAATGGTAAGTACAAAAATATCGAAAAATAAATATAATTGTCAAAAATATCGTCGTTAAAAATATCGTTTTTTTTAATGTTTAAAAATAATGTAAAATTTAGATCCTATGCCTCGAAAATGGTGCAGGCCCAGATTAAGGAAGATGGCTCCGATTTATGTGCCAGGGGATGTGGTGAGAGGGGATCTTTTTTTCATGTTTTGTGGTCGTGCCCCAGTATTCAGAAGTATTGGAATGGCATCACCTGTGTTATGGAGGCTGTGGTGGGGGCATAAGTTCCGTTGAAGCCTAGGTGGCATATTCTCGGTGTCACGGGGGGAACCATGTGGCCGAAGTGGGCAAAGTTATGGTTGGCCTTGGCAGGAGGGATCGCAAAAAGGAACATTGCACGCGCATCGGGGGCTTTAGAACCTCCGACTGTGGCTGCTTGGATCCGTAATTTGGACTGGTGTCACGGGGCGGAGCAGGTGGTGTACCATAGCCACGGATGTCCCCGCAAATGGGAGAAGATATGGGGGCTGTGGTCATTATACAGGGGTCTGTGATGGGTCTCATGTTGGGTTCTGCTTGGGTCTTCCGGGAGGTTTTAGAGACATACTTCAATGGGTGGCGGGCGGCTTGTCTACAGCTTATGTGTAGAATATGTTCCATAAGGCAAGATATGGCCATGCCTGGTGACTGCCTTATTTAAATATCCTTGAAATGCTAAGGGGTTGATTAGGATGCCTTAAGGAGCGCCACCGCCGGGACAGCAGTGGTGGACCTTCCGCAATCGCACAGGATTTTCCCACTGCCCAATTAGGATGGCTGTGAGTACCGCGGCGAAGGGAAAGTCCGGCTACCGCTTTTCCACCGGTAGCAGTCGAGATGATTGCATGGCGGAGCGGTCAGCATGCTCACAATGGTGGCGGAGCTCAGCAGGCTCTGCCGGCACAATTATGATGCCGGCGGAAGACAGCCTTTCCATGGCGATTGAACCGCTAGTGGAGAATGTCTTCCAGGGCCCGTTGCGGACCCCCCTTGTGTTGGGGGAGGTGTGGGTGCACAGGGGGTACCCATGGTACCCCCCTACATTCCACTGCACCAAGTGGCAGGCAGAGTGTAGTGCCTGCCATGTAGTGCAGTGAAATGCACAACATGCTCCTTTCAACATCACAGCGGTGCTGCTGTCAGCAGCCACCACCTCAATGTTAAAGGTGTGGAAGCCGACCGCAGAGATGGCGTTCCATCATACTTGAATAGGTGGGACCTCCGCAAGCATGGCGGTCGGACCCAATCACCACTATGGTGGCGGGCAGATCAAATCCGCCCGCCATCCTAATAGGCCCTTTAATTCTGAAGCTTGTTTTTGATTTAATAAAAAGAATAAAAAAAATAAAAAAAAATAAAATAATGTAATATAAAGTAAATAATACATATAATTGAAAGAAACATAGTTAAAATTATTTAAAAATGTTTAAAATTATAACTAATACATATAATGTAAAAATACATTAAACATATATAAATAAAATATAATATGTATACTTATTTAATAATATTTATAAATAATTATTTTAATAAGTTATAAATTGTTAAAAAACCTTAAAAATGATAAATAAATCTATATATATGCACGTACACCAATAATATAAATAAAAATATATATAACAAATTTAAAAATATTTTGAATATTTGTAATCTTTTTAAAATACATTATGCACTACATTAACTAAAACAATAGAGAAAATATTGGAAGTAATGAAAGTGTTGGATAGCGTAGGGGTAAAAATTACTATTCCCACTCAAGTGAGTGCAACAGTAGGGAAAGTGTTGGATAGCGTAGGGGCAAAAATTACTATTCCGACTCCAGAGAGTGCAACAGTAGGGAAAGTGTTGGATAGCGTAGGGGTAAAAATTACCATTCTCACTCCAGAGTGCAACAGTAGGGTAAGTGTTGGCTCGCTTAGGGGTAAAAATTACTATTGCCACTCTAGAGAGTGCGACAGTAGGGAAAGTGTTGGACAGCGAAGGTGTAAAAATTACTATTCCTACTCCAGTAAGTGCAACAGTAGGGAAAGTGTTGGATAGCGTAGGGGTAAAAATTACTATTCCCACGCCAGAGAGTGCAACAGTAGGGAAAGTGTTGGATAGCGTAGGGGTGAAAATTACTATTCCCTCTCCAGTGAGTGCAACACTAGGGAACGTGTTGGATAGCGAAGGGGTGAAAATTACTATTCCCACTCCAGTGAGTGCAACAGTAGGGAAAATGTAGGATAGTGTAGGGGTGAAAATTAAGATTTCCACTCCAGTAAGTGCAACAGTAGGGAAAGTGTTGGATAGCAAAGGGGTAAATATTACTATTCCCACTCCAGACAGTGCAACAGCACTGAAAGTGTTGGATAGCGTAGGTATAAAAATTACTATTCACACTCCAGTGAGTGCAACAGTAGGGAAAGTGTTGGATAGCGTAGGGGTAAAAATTACTATTCCCACTCAAGAGAGTGCAACAGTAGGGAACGTGTTGGATAGCGAAGGGGCAAAAATTACTATTCCGACTCCAGAGAGTGCAACAGTAGGAAAAATGTTGGATAGCGTAGGGGTGAAAATTACCATTGTCACTCCAGAGAGTGCAACAGTAGGGTAAGTGTTGGATCGCTTAGGGGTAAAAATTACTCTTGCCACTCTAGAGAGTGCGACAGTAGGGAAAGTGTTGGATAGCGTAGGGGTAAACATTACTATTCCCACTCGCAAGAGGGCAACAGTAGGGAAAGTGTTGGATTGCGTAGGGGTAAAAATAACTATTCCCACTCCAGAGAGTGCAACAGTAGGGAAAGTGTTGGATAGCGTAGGGGTAAAAATTACTATTCCCACTCGCAAGAGTGCAACAGTAGGGAAAGTTTTGGATTGCGTAGGGGTAAAAATAACTATTCCGACTCCAGAGAGTGCAACAGTAGGGAAAGTGTTGGACAGCGAATGTGTAAACATTACTATTCCTACTCCAGTAAGTGCAACAGTAGGGAAAGTGTTGGATTGCGAAGGGGTAAAAATAACTATTCCCACTCCAGAGAGTGCAACAGTAGGGAAAGTGTTGGATAGCGAAGGGGTTAAAATTACTATTCCCACTCCGGAGAGTGCAACAGTGGGAAAAGTGTTGGATAGCACAGGGGTAAAAATTACTATTACCACTCCAGAGAGTGCAACAGTAGGGAAAATGTTGGATAGTGTAAGGGTAAAAATGACTATTCCCTCTCCAGAGAGTGTAACTGTAGGGAAAGTGTTGGATAGCAGAGGGTTAAAATTAACATGCTTATCAAACAAATAATGTTTTTAATTGAATAACCAATTAATAACTAATTAATAATAAGTTATTTATAAATAATAACAAATACAAATTAATAATTACTTCATTATAATTAAATTACTTCCCAATCTATTCCCCTATTCACCCACAACCCACTCCTAAAGAAAAAATAACACAATTAATATAATTATCAAATTAATCAATTATTAACAATTAATTACCAATAATAATGAATTAACAATACATTAATTATCAATACCAAAAAATACAAATTAATAATTACTTTATTAAAATCAAATTACTTCCCACCCCATTCCCCTATAAACTCACAACCCACTCCTAAAAAGAATTAACACAATTAATATATTATCAATTAATCAATTAATAAAAAATAATGACCAATTAATAGTTAATTAACAATAAATTAATTAGCAATACCAATAAATAAAAAATAATAATTACTTTATTATAATTAAATTACTTCCCACCCTATTCCCCTATAAACCCACAACCCTCTATTGAATAAAAACACAAAATTTAATTAAAAATAATTGCTAATTTCTAAAAAATGAATATTACATTTACTATAATTAAATTACTTCCCACCCTATTCCCCTATAAACCCTCAACCTGCTACGGAACTAAAACGCAAAAATTACTTTAAAAAAAATTAATAACTTCTAAAAATATAGAACACATACATTTAAAATATATACTAAAATACATAACACCAATATAAACATCGATGTTAATAACAACGATATTTTTACAAACGATATTACTGACTTCGATATTAACAAGAACGATATTTCTTACCTTCATGTCGATATTCTGGTCACCGATATTTTTGATGTCGATATTCAGTCCCTTCGATATTTGTACTCCTAAAATAAAAACTCGATATTATGGTGCCAATTACGATCCTGTAAAAACCGGGTACGAACCATCGGACGGAGCATATTCTCTGTCCGACGCGTACCCGGTCGTCAAAATCTACTAACATGGAATTACGATTCGCACGGAAACACCATTTCCGTACGAATCGTACAAAACCCCGACCGACGAAAATAAACATACAAATGCGATCCGGGAAAACGCCGACCTGACGTCGGGACGCACGCAGCCTGCCATTCACGAACCAGGAATTACGATTCGCACCGACGTCATCCCGCACGGTGAATATTTTCCGGCAGCCAAAAACTGCCGGGAAATCAGGACGACGCGAACAAGGAGTACCAGTACGCGACGGACAGACAGGACGACGCGAACAAGGAGTACCCGTACGCGACGGACAGACATGGACCCGAACCTACGTGTCATCCCGGCCCTCATAGCAGTCGACCTCCTCTACAGGTTACGACGCAGACGCCGCAGAAGGTCAGAACAACTAAGGGAGGGGGGAAAGGGGGGGGGTGGCAGGACCAGGGCAGGCCACAAAACCCCCACCAAAGTCACACAGCACACATGCCCTGGACATACCTGACTCCCAGGCCCTGGTCACTACGAGGGGGTGGGGGCGTGTCCAGCTAAGCCAGCAACCGCCACAACGGAAGTTCTTGACGCGAACCGGCAACACAACCAGACAGGTTCGTCCCGTACCCACGCCTTAAGAGCGTGGGTACGAGTCGTACCATGCCCACACCTACGTCACCCCAACAATGGCGGGACCGCTCGTACCCACGTGGCAAAGGCCTGGGTACGGCCCGCACAAGCATCACATAGCGTGGGGACGGATATGTACGGACCGTACCCCCACCCCGTATGCATGGAGCGTACCCCCAACCCCAACAGTGTAAGTATGACACGTACCCCCACCCGCGTATGCAAGGAGCGTACCCCCAACCCCAACAGTGTAATTATGACCCGTACCCCCACCCGCGTACGTATGGAGCGTACCCCCACCCCAACAGTGTAAGTACGACCCGTACCCTCACCTCGAATGCATGGAGCGTACCCCCACCCCAACAGTGTAAGTACGACCCGTACCCTCACCTCGAATGCCTGGAGCGTACCCCCCATGCCAACAGTGTAAGTACGACACGTACCCCCACCCGCGTATGCAAGGAGCGTACCCCCCATGCCAACAGTGTAAGTACAACACGTACCCCCACCCGCGTATGCAAGGAGCGTACCCCCATGCCAACAGTGTAAGTACGACACGTACCCCCACCCGTGTATGCAAGGAGCGTACCCCCATGCCAACAGTGTAAGTACGACACGTACCCCCACCCGCGTATGCAAGGAGCGTACCCCCCATGCCAACAGTGTAAGTACGACACGTACCCCCACCCGCGTATGCAAGGAGCGTACCCCCAACCCCAACAGTGTAAGTACGACCCGTACCCCCACCCGCGTATGCAAGGAGCGTACACCCCATGCCAACAGTGTAAGTACGACACGTACCCCCACCCACATATGCAAGGAGCGTACACCCCATGCCAACAGTGTAAGTACGACACGTACCCCCACCCGCGTATGCAAGGAGCGTACCCCCACCACAACAGTGGAAGTACGACCCGTACCCCCACCCGCGTACGTATGGAGCGTACCCCCACCCCAACAGTGTAAGTACGACCCGTACCCTCACCTCGAATGCATGGAGCGTACCCCCCATGCCAACAGTGTAAGTACGACACGTACCCCCACCCCCGTATGCAAGGAGCGTACCCCCAACCCCAACAGTGTAAGTACGACCCGTACCCCCACCCGCGTACGTATGGAGCGTACCCCCACCCCAACAGTGTAAGTACGACCCGTACCCTCACCTTGAATGCATGGAGCGTACCCCCCATGCCAACAGTGTAAGTACGACACGCACCCCCACCCGTGTATGTGAGGAGCGTACCCCCATGCCAACATTGTAAGTACGACCCGTACCCTCACCCGTGGACGTATGGAGCGTACCCCCACCCCAACAGTGTAAGTAGGACACGTACCCCCACCTCAAATGCATGGAGCGTACCCCCCACCCCAACAGTGTAAGTACGACACATACCCCCACCTCGAATGCATGGAGCGTACCCACATCCGTGTATGTCATGAGCGTACATATTGTGAAATAGAAGAGGTGGGTGCAGAGTCCTCCCAGCAGTGCCCTGAGACAGGAGGGGTGGGTGCCTAACATGCCCAGCAGTGCCCTGAGACAGGAGGGGTGGGTGCCTATCACTCCAGCAGTGCCCTGAGACAGGAGGGGTGGGGGCCTATCACTCCCAGCAGTGCCCTGAGACAGGAGGGGTGGGGGCCTATCACTCCCAGCAGTGCCCTGAGACAGGAGGGATGGGTGCAGAGTCCTCCCAGCAGTGCCCAGACACAGGAGGGGTGGGGGCAGAGTCCTCCCAGCAGTGCCCAGACATGAGAGGGGTGGGTGCAGAGTCCTCCCAGCAGTGCCCTGAGACAGGAGGGGTGTGTGCCTATCACTCCCAGCAGTGCCCTGAGACAGGAGGGGTGGGTGCCTAACACTCCCAGCAGTGCCCTGAGACAGGAGGGGTGGGTGCCTATCACTTCCAGCAGTGCCCTGAGACAGGAGGGGTGGGTGCCTATCACTCCCAGCAGTGCCCTGAGACAGGAGGGGTGGGTGCCTATCACTCCCAGCAGTGCCCTGAGACAGGAGGGGTGGGTGCAGAGTCCTCCCAGCAGTGCCCTGAGACAGGAGGGGTGGGTGCCTATCACTCCCAGCAGTGCCCTGAGACAGGAGGGGTGGATGCAGAGTCCTCCCAGCAGTGCCCTGAGACAGGAGGGGTGGGTGCAGAGTCCTCCCAGCAGTGCCCTGAGACAGGAGGGGTGGGTGCCTATCACTCCCAGCAGTGCCCTGAGACAAGAGGGGTGGGTGCCTAACACTCCCAGCAGTGCCCTGAGACAGGAGGGGTGGGTGCCTATCACTCCCAGCAGTGCCCTGAGACAGGAGGGGTGGGTGCAGAGTCCTCCCAGCAGTGCCCTGAGACAGGAGGGGTGGGTGCCTAACACTCCCAGCAGTGCCCATGGAACGCAAAGGGTAGAGTAGCCACAGATACCATGCCCACAAATGTCAGTCAGGTGCACAAAGACCCTGCAGTACATGTACCACATGTGTGCGAGGCTGGGAGTATACGCATGCATAGGGCCAAAAAGAAAACATGTACACATGAAGTCATATCAATAGTCCACATACACAAGTACAATGACTACCAAGGATGCCACGAATGATGCAGGTGGAGAATGGCTCAGCATGCATGTGCAAAGTTGAAGGAGTCCGTCACACACCCAGCTAATGTACACACAGCTCGGCGCTAAATATTGGGAACACCCTGCAGGGAAGAAGTCAGGGTACACAGAGGAAGGAAAACACCTTGGGACAATTGCAACATGCAGCAACTGCTTACATGAATTGAGAAAGCTAGCTAACACCGTGTGATGGCACACAGATCCCATGGTCCCCCCTATGAGCAGCACACTACTACATTTCCCACACACCCAACACATGAACACCACCCACAACCATGTAGCAGCCCCACCGACAGCAATGCCAGCAAAGCAGGAGTGTTCCAAGGGCAAAAAATAAATAGCTTTATTCAGCATGATCCAAAAACTGGTAAGTAGTAAGTTCAATATTTACAAAGCCCATAGGGCAGTCCAGGAGTCACAGCTGGATGGGGGACACAGTGGGATGCGTGTCCCCTAGCTTGCCTGCACAGTTACAAGACGTTGTCTTCCACAGGGGTGAGGGCATCAAGTGGGGGGGAAGGAACAGGCACCGCAGGGACAGGAGGGCGAAGGGTAGGCGACGTGGGTGCAGGGATGGAGGACTCCACCACAGGGGGTGGGGCAGGGCCAAAGGTGGATTCTAGGAGCGCGCTGCACACCTCGGCAAGGTCCTCCAGGGACTCCCCTGCACCCGAAGGAACCACAGGCCCCAAGGAGGGGGGGGTCAGAGGGATGGGTCGCAGCGCCACTGGGGGAGGGTGTGGACAGGGGGGGGACTCAAGCACCCTGACCGTGGACTTCCTTGACCGCTTGCGGGGTGGTGTCACTGTGGGGCTCAGGGACAGAGCGGCCATGAAGGAGTCTTTGGGGGAGATGTGGCCAGGAGAGCTGAGGGGAGGGGATTTGGAGGGAGTGGATTGGGTGGAATGCGGACTCCCACTCTGGCTGCGTGTCACACGTTTGCCCCCCGACCCAGTGGGTGTGCCTACTTCACCCTGTGTGTGCGTGTCAGGAGGTGTGCGGCGGACCTTCCCTGCTGGTGTGGTGCCTGTGTCTGTTGTGGTGGGTGCATGCTTACGTCTGTGTGTATGTGGGACAGGCATGGGAGTGGGAAGTGTGGAAGGAGCAGGGGTAGGGGGTGGGGGGTGGGACGTAGCGCTGCAGGAGACCCACTGCTGCAGTCAGTGTGGAGTCTATGGACCTCAGCAAGTTGCGTTGGTCAGCCTGCGATGAATGAATGCCCTCCAAGTATGCCTCCATGTTGTTGAGGACCTGGCTGTGGGCACGGAGGACATTAAGGATCGCAGTCTGACCAATCTGCAACTGCCGCTGGATGTCCACAGACTCAGCATTGGCGGCAGCAGTGGAGACAGGGGCAGGGGGTGCGGTGCCTGGCAGGAAGGAGACATGTGGTGACCGGGCACGTTGGGAAGGGACACGAGCAAGTGGGAGGCGGCTGATGCCAATGGAGGGGGCGGTGCGAGATGTAGGGCTGCTGTCAGATGGTGGTGCAACCACCGCCCACTCGGAGAGATCATCCTCGGACCCGTCAGCTTCATACTCTGTTGTGCCAGTCGACAGGTCCCCGGGTTCACTCTCCTCCGCCTCAGTCCCACTCGAAGTGCCAGGCACGATGTCACCGCTGGCACTGGTGCTCGGTCCCTCCGCGCCGTCTGTGTCCATGTCTCCCTCCGTGTCCCCCGACGATGCTGTGGGCAGGGTGAAGAGACAGAAATTAATCATACACCTGTATACATATGTCACATGAGTCAAATCTACTTAGGTCACAGTGCATAGCCTGAAACAAAGGAAGAGTTACAACTACAAAACAAGGTACATATGTAGGCCCTGCAAGACACAGTTGTGTGACCCACCATGCCATGGAAAAACTATGGAGAGCATGACACAATAGCAAATGAGATGACATGGAATTTTGACTGAGGAGCAAGGCCCTGGGGACAATCCAGCACTGCATCTGCACCACACAGCGTGGCAGGCAATAGGGATGAGCAGGGACCACATCCAGGAACTAGAGGCACATGCAGCATAGGTAATACTGATAACATGCCCACCCTGACTGGCACAATGCACCTTGAGTGTATGTCCAGACAAACATCACACACTGGCCAGTCCTAGCAAGGAGAAGACAGGTCTTGACATGTAGGCCATGCCCGTACCACCCACCCCCTACATGAGACAAATCTGTAGAGACACAGGAAGCACTTACATCTCTTAGGGTGAAATACACATGGGATGCAAAACTTCAATATTGCACACAAACTACCCAAGGTGCGCCTGTCCAAATAATCATGTACAAATGGGCATCATCAGATGATTGCAACAAGACACAAAGGCAATGGCCACCGTGAGTATGTAATTGGAAAATCAGGTCAGGCTGGACAGTGGACACTTGTAATACATCTCACGTCAATATACATGGTGCCAGGGGACAATGGCACAGAGCACAACCTATGCTGTAGACACAGACAATGTCGACATTCTCGGATTACACACATGATACCTAGGAAAAGATGCCCCTGGGGACAGTAGTGGCCACACAACTCCATGCTCCTGAATGGGAATGACTGCAACACACGCTAACATCCCTGCACTATGCGTAACGCACAATCATGCACATCATGTCACAGGCCACCACATGGGACATGCCTGCTGGAAGGCCTCGCACTCGAGAGATTAACTCCCATGTCTGGAATCAGCATTAGTGCCAACTGACATGGAACCCACAAGTCCAGAACTGGACAGGGCACAGGCAAGGTCACTAAACCTGTTACACACCACCCCCACACATGATGCTGCAGGCATTGTACACTTGGAGAAGGTGTCAGGCTACATAACCTTGTGATGGAGTGACTACACACAGACCAGGGAACACATTGCAAGGAGGGGAAGGGAGGCATGAGAGCCCTGCAACACTGTGGGTAACAGGATCTGCACAGCACCATAAACCCTGGAAGTGTATCCATGGAACAGTGCACTTACAAATGCTGGTGAAACACAACAAACACACACATGTACCTACCCCCTTCCGGCTGCTGCATCTCCTGTAGGCGCCTGTCCAAGTCAGGAAAGACCACCGCCAGCACACATTTCTGGATGTGGGAGAGACGGCGGCGCCCGCGGTTCTTATGGCTCTCAGGTGAGTCCCCCAGCAGGACCCGTGCGATCCTCCGCGTCCAGCACCGGATATCCTGCCAGCGTTTCCTCACCTGGGACAGGCGCCGCTTCCGACCATCCGCACTCCTCACGGCGCTGATGGCGTCCAGCCATATCTTCTCCTTGGCAGAGGTGTCTACCTGTGAGGATGGACAAGTGACACTACATCAATACACCTGGCACATGTCACAGGGACACATTTGCTGTTTACAACAAGGCATAGTATGCATCCAACGCATTGCACCTTTGTCATAGGGACATGATCCTCTGGGGGAAGGCCAAAAGCAGTACGTGCCATTGAAAGGACACAGGTGGAATGAGGGCAACTACACAATCAATGATCCAGGCTCACACTGTGCATCACACCCACCCCTCCTGTCTCAGGGCACTGCTGGGAGGACTCTGCACACACCCCTCCTGTCTCAGGGCACTGCTGGGAGTGTTAGGCACCCACCCCTCCTGTCTCAGGGCACTGCTGGGAGTGATAGGCACCCACCCCTCCTGTCTCAGGGCACTGCTGGGAGGACTCTGCACCCACCCCTCCTGTCTCAGGGCACTGCTGGGAGGACTCTGCACACACCCCTCCTGTCTCAGGGCACTTCTGGGAGTGATAGGCACCCACCCCTCCTGTCTCAGGGCACTGCTGGGAGTGTTAGGCACCCACCCCTCCTGTCTCAGGGCACTGCTTGGAGTGATAGGCACCCACCCCTCCTGTCTCAGGGCACTGCTGGGAGGACTCTGCACACACCCCTCCTGTCTCAGGGCACTGCTGGGAGTGTTAGGCACCCACCCCTCCTGTCTCAGGGCACTGCTGGGAGGACTCTGCACACACCCCTCCTGTCTCAGGGCACTGCTGGGAGTGTTAGGCACCCACCCCTCCTGTCTCAGGGCACTGCTGGGAGTGTTAGGCACCCACCCCTCCTGTCTCAGGGCACTGCTGGGAGTGATAGGCACCCACCCCTCCTGTCTCAGGGCACTGCTGGGAGGACTCTGCACCCACCCCTCCTGTCTCAGGGCACTGCTGGGAGGACTCTGCACACACCCCTCCTGTCTCAGGGCACTGCTGGGAGACATCAGGCATTCCCCCCCCTGGGACCCCCCCTACAGTACATAGCATGTGTGTCACACCTGGACACAATGGCAGAAGTCACAGTCACAAAAAAGGGACACAGTCTGTGCCAGTGGACACTGCACTCACCTGATAACCTGGTCGCCCATACAGCATGGGGTACCGTGGGAGGATCACATCCACCAAAGCCATGTTCTCCTCCAGGGTGAATGGCTGTGACCTCTCCACAGCCCTTGACATGGTTCCAGGGAATCAGTAGCAGCAGTTGGGTCGTGGAATACAGAGATGTGCAGGCAAGTGCTCCCTCATGGGACCTGGCTGCCTTATATCTGCCTTGCTGGCCCATCTCATGCACAGGAGTACAGAGTGATTGGTCACTCACATTTCATCCTATGTTTCCTCCAATCCCTTCAAACCTAGCAGTCTGTGGGTTCTCAATCTCTTTTTTTCTCCTCCATGATGTCAGCCCCACAAACACATTGCAACAAAGTAGATTCATTCCAACTGACTTCTGCCGTGCAGCTTCCTGAACAAATTCAAAATTTGAACTTGGTCTCCATGACAACCAGCATGCATGTAGGCCTTAATACTTGTCCCTCATGTGTCCCCTATGGAATTTGGAGCTTCACACACAGGTACGGTGCGTTCCGGGGCCCTAGGGCACCCCAAATGCATAGCAACGGCCCGTACACGCGTGCCTACGTTCACTATCACTATGGGTGTCCTCGCGTATGCGTACTCGTAGTGGTACGGGTCGTACACGCGCCTGTACGCTCCCTATCACTCTGGGTGTCTTCGCGTATGAGTACTCGTAGTGGTACGGGCCGTACACGCGCCTGTACGCACCCTATCACTACGTGTACGCATACGCAAGAACACCCATAGTGGTAGGGCCCTACACGCGCCTGTACGCTCCCTATCACTATGGGTGTTCTCGCGTATGCGTACACGTAGTGATAGGGAGCGTACAGGCGCGTGTACGGCCCGTACCACAACGTGTACGCATACGCGAGGACGCCCATAGTGATAGGGAGCGTACAGGCGCGTGTACGGCCCGTACCACTACGTGTACGCATACGCGAGGACACCCATAGTGATAGGGAGCGTACAGGTGCGTGTACGGCCCGTACCACTACGAGTACGCATACGCGAGGACACCCATACTGATAGGGAGCGTACAGGCGCGTGTACGGCCCTACCACTATGGGTGTTCTTGCGTATGCGTACTCGTAGTGGTACGGACCGTACACATGCCTGTACGCTCACCATCACGATGGCTACACATACGGCAGCACTCCCATAGTGATATTGGAACGTACACAGGCCCTCTTAGCAGCAGTACGGCGGTTTTCACACATCACAGTGGTGACAGGCAGCACACAGGAAAGAATAGGGCGGACATACTTGTCCATGGATGGACATCAAGGCATTGTCTGTGCATTACTACATGTGTGGGGCACAGGTGTGACAGGCTGTGATGTGGAACATTACTCCTGAGTCGAGAAGGCACCAGATGTATGATGAGATGTGTACAGATGTAATGTGTCACGGTGCAATGTGTGCCAGGCATGCCCTTGACTCCTTTGACATGTGTGCATGTCGTACTGCACACTTGGGATGAGCGTCACTGGCATGGCACGGACACCAACACACGGAAGCGTCCCCTGATGCCCGGTACAGGGGTTACCACACCTGACTTGTCACTACCCACGGTGCACGATGTGACTATGTCATGTATGTGTGGGGGGTTCCCATTAGGTTGATGTTGGAGCACCCTCAAAAGCTGCAGCTGCAGCTGTTGCAGCAACCAACATGTGTCTGTGTGTAGATTGACATTGCACACTGTTCCGCACACCATGCCACATGTGGTATCGGATGTGAGGTGCGTATGTATGCATGGGACACGGAGTAGCGTGACAAGGACATGTCTGCATCCTCTCAATGAATGTGTGGTGAGTCATGACATGTGCACCTTCATGGCAAGGTGTGTGGGCTGTCCTAGTGTAATGTCATGTGACCTGTGGCTCTAGTGTTCCGCTACCAGTCTCTGCAATCGGCATCCTACTTCTGCTGATGTGTGGGTGTATGTCACTCCTGTGTTGCGTCTGGCTGTTCACTTGCACTGGGACACAGCTAATCCCATGGCATGGCATGTGGAGGTTCTCAATCTCCGTGTGTAGCTGGGTCTTGGTAGGAGTGTCACCTGCCAGCCATACGTGTCCAGGGCATGTGGCACATACCTGACTCCGTATGTAGCATATGTGTATAGACAGATTAACATGTGCTCAGTACAAATTATTTGTTGTTGTGGGGCACTCACTCTTCCTTGTCACTTCCAAATTACTACAGAGCGCCGCCTCTTCCCCGAGCAATTCCGGACTTGGCTGCCATGCGGGAGAATGATCGTATCCGGTGCTACCGCTTCCCACAACGGTTGATTCTGGAGTTGACGGCGAGACTGGCACCACACCTGCAACCGCTGCACAGGTATCCTACGGCACTGACACCAAAGCTGAAGGTAATGGCAGCCCTACATTTTCTAGCCACGGGTACCTTTCAAAATACCATAGCTCATGTTGGTGGGATGTCCCAGAGCATGTTCTGCCGTGTGCTGCATGATTTCTTAGAGGCCATGTTGATTCACCTGGATGACTTCATAAAGTTCCCAACCCCTGAACAGTTGACTGGGGTCAAGCGTGGATTCTATGCCCTGGGAGGGATGCCCCATGTCATTGGGTCCATAGATGGGACACATGTTGCTTTGGTACCACCACACGCACAGGAGGTAGCGTACCGCAATCGGAAGCACTACCACTCCATCAATGCCCTTGTGGTGTGTCTTTCCAACATGGTGATTTCACATGTCTGTGCTCGTTTTCCAGGATCAGCACACGATGCCTACATCATGAGGCGTAGCAGGGTGCCTGAAATGATGACGCAGCTGCGCAACGAACGAGCATGTGTTGTTGGTGGGTACAGTCTGTCTGTCCTGTATTTTGCATAGCCTACCAGCACGACCGCTTCACCAGTTCTAACGATGTCCATGTGCTTCCCATGTAAGGGACGCTGGGTATCCCAACATGCCATGGCTGCTCACACCTCTCCGCAACCCCATCACGCCGGCCCAGCTCCGCTACAACACAGCCCATGGCCGGACAAGGCGAGTGATAGAGAGGACGTTTGGCCTGCTGAAGAGCCGATTTAGGTGCCTACACAAGACCGGCGGTGCGCTCCCACATGCCCCTGCGAAGGTCTGCAAAATCTTCATGGTCTGCTGCATGCTGCACAACATGGCAGTTGAGAAAGCTGTGCCACTCATCCTGGATCAAGATGACGAGGACCATCCACCCGTGGAGGATGAAGGGCTTGGCAATGGGGCTAGTGATGTGGAGGATGTGGAGCCGCAAGAGGACATCCGGACTCGGCTCATACGTGACTTCTTTGCTTAGTGGTGAGTACCAGTGTCTGAGTCTGCACGCATTGCTCCACGTGTGGCATGTGTTGTGATGTGTGTCTCCACCTGCATGTATGGCACGTGAGTCAGAGGTGTGTGTGGGTGTGTCACTGGAGTGATGGTGGCAGTGATGGTTGTATTTCCCCAGTCATAATTGTGAACTAGCATGTTGTCATCAATACATGTGTCGAGTACATGCACATGCAAGTGGCTGTGCTTTTTGTGGCTGACTTCTTGTGTGTCTCTCATCCCCAGCTACTTGCGCATGCCGTCTGCTGGTTGCATTGTTGTGGCACTGCTATTCCTCATGGACACGTCATCGTGTGCTGACTCAGCGTTACACACACGGACAAGTTTGGAAGTCTCCTTAGGGTAAGGGATGCATCAGGGGTGTATTGGGTGTGGCAGTTGTTCACGATGTATGCACACTGCCCCTGTCGATGTTTGGTTCCTCTGCAGCCATGTAGCATCACCATGGGACACGACATGCAGCTGTGTACACCTGAATAGATAGTCTGACTGGTTGACAGTCATCAGTGATGGGATAGTGGATTGTGATGATGGCATCAATGTGTGTAACACTGTCCTCGGACACATACGGTTTGCATTGGCTTGACATAGTGTGGGACTTCTACATCAGCGGATCAATGGTGTATGGCAGTCTCTCCGTGAGCAGCTGTGGGTGTTTAGCTGTTGGCCGACAATTGTGTGCCAGTTCCATGGCTATCACGCATTTGTGCTGCAGAAGGGGGGTGCCAGTGTTGGACCCACATGTTACTCCACATGAAGTGTTCATGTGTACTTCAAGTTGCCTCTGCAATCCCGAAAACATGACTAATAAAGGTGTCCCTATGCCTCCAAGGTGCCTCTTCTCAGTCAATGCTGGTGTGTTGCCACGGTGCATCCAGCATGTCTGGCATGGTTGTCCCTGATAGTGGCTATGTGTCTATGTGTCGAGTAGCAAGATGCAAGCTGTGTGTGTGGGCTGAGACTGTATTGTGCATCATGTCCATGACTGTGTGGGTATTGTGACATGTGCCATCCCCATGCATCCAACGTTGGCCAGGCCCCCATTCTCTGCATCCACCGGACTCAAGCTTGCAGGACATGGTTCTGCCACCTGTCTACACATACCTGGGTGCCCCCCAGGACACTGGACTGGATCCCTGACCTCTGCGCATGACTGTTGCTGTACTCAATGTGTCTGTCAGCACGGTTGTGCGGCCACCCCCTCAGCTGGTTGGGCCCATCACGGGTGTGTATGGTGCTCCATGTCTGTCTTGCCTAATACACTGTGACCCGTGTGTCCTGTGCCAGACTCAGGCCCCAGGGTGTGGATGGTTGAAGTCAAAAGAGAACTCAGGCATGTTTAGACTTTACAAGACACATGTAAGGTAATAATGCAACCAGCAGGCATCTTCTCTTCATGGTGTGAATCTTTTATTTTGGGGGGGGGGGGTATGACGTGAGGGGCTTTCCGGGAGTTTGGAATCCAAAGTTCAGTAGGGGAGTTGGTGTCCTTGCCATTGGAAGTCCTCAGAGTCCATGCCACAGTCTTTGTCAACATTGGTCAGACAGTGACCAGCAAGGCCATGTGGCAGAGAATGTCTCTTGATGCTGTGATGCTGTTGCTCCAGTGGGCCAGGTGCCAGGCCAGGTGTCCTGGGAGATGGTGATGTAGCGCCGACCCTCACGGTCCTTTCCGTGGACGACCCGGCCTCCTGCGGGGACCCTCAGAAGCAGGCCGTGACGATGTTTGGGATGCTCCATCGGATGTTTCCTCCTCCTCCTGATCCCTCCCTGTGGGTGGTGATGTTCTACGCCTTCTGGCACAGGGAGGGTTGCCCATGTTGTCGGCCATCCGACGGAGTGTATTGTGAATCCCCTGGAACACCGTCACAAGCTCAGCCTGTCTGTCCTCCATCCTCCGTTGGTGTTGCAGTAGACAGGCATGTTGCTGGGCCTGCTGGGTCTTTATCTCATCGAGGGTCCCCTTCATCTCATTGAGGGTGGACACAACCTGGGCCATGCCCGTGGTGTCCTGCCGGTATGTGTCCAGGATGTTACAGACATGGGAATATACCGGTTCCCCAGCCAACTGGTCAGGCTGGCGCCTCCGCCGTCCTCCACTCCCACCACCCCTGCCCACTTGCACCTGGCCTGCCCTTGTGGGCACATCGGGTCTCCGGGACCCCTGAGGGGTGGCATTGGCGTTGTCGCCTGCCTCCTCCTGGGTGCCCGGGACACCGTGTCCCTCCTGGCCAGCCTGGCTGCTTTGTGGTGGTGGGGCATGGATCCTGGGTGTCTCCTGGGATGTGGCAGGAGTGGGGGCGGTGGTTGGCCCCATTGTACCTGACGCAGGTGCTGCAGGTGGTTGGACACCAGAGGGGCCAGGTTGGTCGGGGTCGTCCACAGAGTGGTGAGAGTCGTCGCTGCCGGTGGGATCGGCCTCCCGCAGATCCGGGTCCTGCGAGTCTTCCCCCCCAGTGTTGGGGGGTGAACCACGAGGTTGACCTGTGTGTGAGAGAGACAATGTTAATTTTGGTCCATGCAACATCCATGTTTCATCAGTTTCAAAGTTGGCACATTTCCTCTTGGAATTAGGATCTGTCTTGCATTCCACTCACAGTGCACTTGTGCATGGGTGTGTCCCTTGGGCACCACATTGGCCCCTTTAACTATGTGTGGCACAGTCTTACTTGCTGCGTCAAGTGTGACTGCAGTCAGCAGTGGAGTGGGCAGGTGTGGCGAGCCATGCATTGGCGCCTTCCGTGTAGCACTGTACATGTGCACATGGAGTGGATCCACACACTTATATAATGCAGGTAGCTGTCGTTGTGCTCGTGCACAGGTTGTGACATGGCCCTGTGTTCTGCCATGGAGAAGAGGGGGGGTTCTGGCACTGGCCACCCTTGGCTACATGCACGCAGTCTACCTGCTGACGAGCAGACATTCCCACACACCACACGGCTGATTTGCTCTCCCTGTGTCTCCCTCTCTCTCTGTCCCCCTCTCCCTCCCTCTGTGTGTCAGCCTCCTCCCTCTGTCCGTGTCCCTGTGTCTCCCTCCCTCTCTGTCCCCCTCTCCCTCCCTCCGTGTGTCAGCCTCCTCCCTCTGTCCGTGTCCCTGTGTCTCCCTCCCTCTCTGTCCCCCTCTCCCTCCCTCTGTGTGTCAGCCTCCTCCCTCTGTCCGTGTCCCTGTGTCTCCCTCCCTCTCTGTCCCCCTCTCCCTCCCTCCGTGTGTCAGCCTCCTCCCTCTGTCCGTGTCCCTGTGTCTCCCTCCCTCTCTGTCCCCCTCTCCCTCCCTCCGTGTGTCAGCCTCCTCCCTCTGTCCGTGTCCCTGTGTCTCCCTCCCTCTCTGTCCCCCTCTCCCTCCCTCTGTGTGTCAGCCTCCTTCCTCTGTCCGTGTCCCTGTGTCTCCCTCCCTCTCTGTCCCCCTCTCCCTCCCTCCGTGTGTCAGCCTCCTCCCTCTGTCCGTGTCCCTGTGTCTCCCTCCCTCTCTGTCCCCCTCTCCCTCCCTCCGTGTGTCAGCCTCCTCCCTCTGTCCGTGTCCCTGTGTCTCCCTCCCTCTCTGTCCCCCTCTCCCTCCCTCCGTGTGTCAGCCTCCTCCCTCTGTCCGTGTCCCTGTGTCTCCCTCCCTCTCTGTCCCCCTCTCCCTCCCTCCGTGTGTCAGCCTCCTCCCTCTGTCCATCTCCCTGTGTCTCCCTCCCTCTCTGTCCCCCTCTCCCTCCCTCCGTGTGTCAGCCTCCTCCCTCTGTCCATGTCCCTGTGTCTCCCTCCCTCTCTGTCCCCCTCTCCCTCCCTCCGTGTGTCAGCCTCCTCCCTCTGTCCGTGTCCCTGTGTCTCCCTCCCTCTCTGTCCCCCTCTCCCTCCCTCCGTGTGTCAGCCTCCTCCCTCTGTCCGTGTCCCTGTGTCTCCCTCCCTCTCTGTCCCCCTCTCCCTCCCTCCGTGTGTCAGCCTCCTCCCTCTGTCCATCTCCCTGTGTCTCCCTCCCTCTCTGCCCCCCTCTCCCTCCCTCTGTATCCCCCTCTCCCTCCCTCTGTGTGTCACCCTCTGTCACCTCAGCCCAGCTTCCTGGGCACACACTGTTAGCAGATCTTTGAATGGCCCTTGGCTTGTTGATGTGAGTTTGTTTCTGATCTCCAGGCACCCATTGGGTGTAGTGTGTGTCTCGGCGCTGCTGCTGTGGTGGTGTGTGCTGCCACTCTTTCACAATGTTGGCTGTTCATTAGCTGCTGTCATGTGCAAAACAGTGCCTTCACCCCCATGTGTTGATGCAAGGCGTCCGCCATTTGCTGGCGAGTCTTTCCTGTGTGGGGACACACTGTTTGTCTGGCTGTGACCTAGGCCATATGGGCAGAGGGCATTGTTGTCTGCTTCTGAGTTGCACTATGTGATTTTTTGGGCCCACCCTCCCGCCATCCGGGTTACCGTGTCATGTGTTGGTGTCTTGTGTGGCCTGTGACTTGACATTGTCCAGCTGGGTGCATGGGGCATGGTGGCGCCAGTGGCATGTGCGTGTTCATGGAGTGTGGTTGGGTCATGCGATAGCTTGGGGTGGTTGCGTGCCTGTTTGTGAGTTTGGTTGTGGATGACATTCCCCCCATGTGAGGTGCGTTGTTTGTGTACTCACCCGGGTCTCGGAGTCCTCCTAATCCTTCGACTGCCTCCACCGGCAGTATGGCCATCACCCTCTCCTCCCAGGGATGGTAGTGTACGGGTCTGCGGGAGGGCCCTCCTCCAGTGAGGTTGGCCTGGTTGTGTTCGTCCGTCATCTTGGCTCGGACCCTCCTCCGCAGATCGTACCACCTGGCTTGGCATTCCTGCTTGTTCCTTCTGGTGTCCGCAACAGCATTCACAGCATCGACGATGGTCTGCCACATGGCTGTTTAGGCTGCAATGCTGGTCTGTCTGACCAATGTTCCAAAGAGCTGTGGCTCGACTCTGAGGATTTCATCGACAAGGACCTCCAACTCTCGGTTACTGAACTTTGTATTCTTGTTAGTGGGCATGGTGAGGGGTGTGGGTGTGGATGGTGGGGGGTGTGTGTGGATGGTTGTGGGTGTGTGGGTGTGGTTGTGCAGGTGTGTGTGTGTGTGAATGTGATGAGGGGGTGTTTGTGAAGGTGGTTGTGTGAAGGTGTGCAAGTGTAAGATGTGGTGAAGCTTGTAGTATGGTGCGGTAGGTTGTCTGTGGTGTCTGGCAGCAGTGAGTCTGTTGCAAAGGCTCATGGTTTGTGTGTGTGGGCCCTTTTTATTGGTCCATTGGTGGGTGTGGCTGTGTTTGAACTTTGGGTGGGTGTATTATAAGGAGTGGTGGTGTTTTGGGCCTCTGTTTGTTTTTGGCAGTTGCAGGTCAGTGAATGTGTTTTTTTAGTGGTTGTTGGACATGTTTTGTGGCTTTGTGCCATTCGAATGGTGTATTCTTGTGTTGTTTTGGTTTGTCCTGGTTGTGTACGTGCGTTTTTAGCTTGTGTACGGTGTGTACATGGGCCATTTGGTTGTACAGTGCTGTCCTTGTGTGTGGCTTGGTACGACTCGTACATGCGGTTGTGATGTTGGGGCCTGGGGTGCGCTCTGTACTTAGGAGGTTGTGGTGGGGGTGTGACTCTGACGTACACGGGTGTACATACACGGGGTAGGACACGTACAGGGGTGGGGGTACGACTCGAACGTACAGGGGTGTACATACACGGGGGTGGGACACGTACACGGGTGGGGGTAGGACTCGAACGTACAGGGGTGTACATACACGGGGGTACGACATGTACAGGGGTGGGGGTATGACTCGAACGTACAGGGGTGTACATACACGGGGGTACGACACGTATAGGGGTGTACATACACGGTGGTACGACACGTACAGGGGTGGGGGTACGACTCGAACGTACAGGGGTGTACATACACGGGGGTAGGACACGTACAGGGGTGGGGGTACGACTCGAACGTACAGGGGTGTACATACACGGTGGTATGACACGTACAGGGGTGGGGGTACGACTCGAACGTACAGGGGTGTACATTAACGGGGGTGGGACACGTACACGGGTGGGGGTACGACTCGAACGTACAGGGGTGTACATACACGGGGGTAGGACACGTACAGGGGTGGGGGTACGACTCAAACGTACAGGGGTGTACATACACGGGGGTAGGGCACGTACAGGGGTGGGGGTAGGACTCGAACGTACAGGGGTGTACATACACGGGGGTAGGACACATACAGGGGTGGGGGTACGACTCGAACGTACAGGGGTGTACATACACGGGGGTACGACACGTACAGGGGTGTACATACACGGTGGTACGACACGTACAGGGGTGGGGGTATGACTCGAACGTACAGGGGTGTACATACACGGGTGTGGGACACGTACACGGGTGGGGGTATGACTCGAACGTACAGGGGTGTACATACACAGGGGTAGGACACGTACAGGGGTGGGGGTATGACTCGAACGTACAGGGGTGTACATACACGGGGGTAGGGCACGTACAGGGGTGGGGGTAGGACTTGAACGTACAGGGGTGTACATACACGGGGGTGGAACACGTACACGGGTGGGGGTAGGACTCGAACGTACAGGGGTGTACATACACGGGGGTACGACACGTACAGGGGTGGGGGTACGACTCGAACGTACAGGGGTGTACATACACGGGGGTAGGACACGTACAGGGGTGGGGGTATGACTCGAACGTACAGGGGTGTACATACACGGGGGTACGACATGTACAGGGGTGGGGGTACGACTCGAACGTACAGGGGTGTACATACATGGGGGTACGACACGTACAGGGGTGTACATACACGGGGGTAGGACACGTACAGGGGTGGGGGTACGACTCGAATGTACAGGGGTGTACATACACGGGGGTACGACACGTACAGGGGTGTACATACACGATGGTATGACACGTACAGGGGTGGGGGTACGACTCGAACATACAGGGGTGTACATACACGGGGGTACGACACGTACAGGGGTGTACATACACGGGTGGGGGTGTACATACACGGGGGGTACGTCTCGGACGTACGGGGGCTGGGGGGAGTGTTGGGCGCGTATGCGGGCACATGTCTCCATGGTTGCTATGGGAGTTCGGTGCGGACGGTGTTTTTTCCATACGGTTGTGACATCGGACGCACGGGATGGATCGTGATTCCTCGGTCGGACTGAACTTTTCACATTTGTACGGTAAATCGTCCGAGGACGTGTCGGACACATTTTCCGACCCAAGGACGTGTGGGGAATAATTCCCAAGGCGGTTCGTATGGACTTTTTACCATGCGAATCGTAATTGGCAGTTTGTACGGCACTTGTACGATTCGTACGGTAAAAAGACCGGATACGAGTCATACGGGGAATTTTTTTACCGGATCGTAATCGGCACCTATGTCTGTGCACCGTTCAAAATGACCACATACCGTCGGTCTTCACGGCTTAAATTATCTAAATGCAGGGTATAATAAACACCGTGCTCTTAATTGG
The DNA here is from genome assembly GCF_964204655.1 of Triturus cristatus. NCBI lineage: Eukaryota > Metazoa > Chordata > Amphibia > Caudata > Salamandridae > Triturus > Triturus cristatus. The sequence goes on from NC_140591.1 coordinate 802,712,936, forward strand.
AGTGACTGATGTTTAAAAATGCTTAAGAAATGTTATCCAATCCCTAGACCTGAGCATCCTATCTCAGGTATGCTGTTCCATACTGTTCTCTTACCTTAATTTCCGTGATTACTTTTGGCGTCCGTATGGTTTGCCTTTTCTATTTAAATCACAGGTGCCAAGCGTCGGATTTTATTGCTCACCTCTGCGTTTTGTTGCCCACTAATTGTTTCCTGTTCCGTGGCACCTAGGTTATCGCTTCCCTCTGTTGTGATCACGGTGCGGCCATATTTAAATGTGTTTGCGGTGTATTCCTGCATAACCTATTGGTTGCATACATCGCTTTCCTTACTTGTACTAAAGCTACCTGTTAGATTTTTGATCTTTTAAAGGGGAATTTATCAAAATGTATGATGTAAAAACTCTTATTTCATTTTAATGACACGCGTCTTAACCGGTTTTACTATTAATGTCATGGTCTCACCAAAAGGTCTCGCTTTCATTTTCGGTTACGGTAGTTATCTTAAGGTACATAAACAATGGCATCTAAAGAATGGGTCCATTTAGGATATATGAACTAAATATAAAAAAAATTCATGTCTAATCATACTGTCCATCTAATATAGAATAGAAACAGAATGATGAGTGCATGTTGTTATCATCCTTCTTTTCATTACGTGTTATATGCTACACGCAGGAACCATCTTAATACTGAAGGAGACCAGTTTCTTGGCGATTGAGAGTAGGGCCTTATTCTCAAAGCAAAAGTGGATTGCTCAGTGTGTCTTTTCAGATCTGGCAGAATACTCCAAGGGGGTCACTATTGTCTTAAAGAACGATGCAGGATGGAATTGTTGAACCATAGGACCGACTTCACTGGAAGGTGAGTGATAGGGAAGATGAAATATTTTAACTATCATTTTGTTTGTGCTGGTTTCTATGGCCCCAACATGGATGACCCATCCTACCTCTCAATCCTTGAGTGGAAACTGTTGGAATTTTCACTACAGATAATCATTGGGGGTGATTTTAACACCTTGATGGATATTTGTTTAGATAGATCTACCAAGAGAGATTGCATTAACACTCCTAAGGTGAGGCAAGCCTTAAAAAATATGTTGCAAGTCTGGGTCTGACAGACGTTTGGGGTGTCCAATTTGGTCAGCAGAGCGGATACATGCATTATAGTAAGAAATATGGCCAGCTCTCAAGGGTGGATTATTTTTTCGTGGACAATAGTTTCTTGGAGAAGGTTAGAGAGGTTAAGCATATGCCTAGGCATATCTCCATTCACTTAGCCATCATTATGTCAGTCGTCTGACCTGCTGAAAGAGAGACTCCTAGATGGACTATGAACCAGACCCTAATGCTAGATGCAGGAATAGGCAAGGTATTGGACAAGGTGAGTCGAGATTTCTTAATAGACAATATAGGATCAGCACCCTTAACCACTGTTTTGAACACCTACAAGGCTTTTATCCAAGGGATCTTGTGAAATTCAGCATCAATTAAAAAAAAGCAGGCCAGAGAAAAGCTTGGTTCCCTAGAGCACGAAATCAGGGCACTCGCGTCTATACTACAGATGCAGAATTTTCTTGCAGATATGGATCAAGCCCTAAGGACACTTGTATATTTACAGACAAGATATGAAACCAAGGGCAAGTTAAAATGAAGAGAGATGTGGCAGACAACTGCTCAAGGTTCTTTGAGTACGGGGAAAGGTGTGAGGGTATTGTTTGCTGGGAGGCAAAAATCTGACAGGTAAAGAAATATATATAAGGTTCTAAACACCCAGGGTGGCACTTCGAAAAAAGTTGGGGAAACGGAAGAGCATTTGCTACACTTGTTCTTGACTCCTTGCGGTGGCCCACCCGGATATACCAAAGTTAAGTGGATAGCTGAGGGGCAGGGGTCCCCCGTCATGATGGACAATGGGATAGATTCTCTAGCATCCTAGATTATAGAAGAAGAAATCAGGGAAGATCTGAAAAAGCTAAAAATGTGAAAGTGACAGGTCCAGACTGAATCCCCTCTGAACTCTATAAGTTATTAAAAGAGGTAATTGTCCCTGTTAGAAATGGGGGTCTCTAGTAGGCAATTGGTCTTTGTCTAAGTAGGGGCCCTCCTTTCTAGTCAGGGTTAGGGAGTTGCACTCCTGAAATAACCCCTGCTCACCACCTTGGTATCTAGGCATGAGCAGTCAAGCTTATCTCAGAGGCAGTGTGTAAATCATTTGCACATAATCTACAGTAATACAGTGCAAACACTACAAAAGGACACCACACCAGTTTAGAAAAATATCCAGTACTTTCTATGTTTTAAAACAAGACCAAAACACTGAGAATCCACCATGCAGTTACTTAAATATATGTACTTTGCAAGAATACTTTAAAAATGCAGTTCTTTGAAGTCGGTAGCTCCGTCCGGTGCTACCGCGGTACTGAAACCAACAGAATCAGTTCCGTCTGACCGTGTCGGTTGGGGGTGTCGGCAGACTCTAAACAGTAAATAGAGATAGTTACGAGAAGGAAAGTGGTTGGGGTTAAGGTATGTGTAAGAGACAGAGGAGAGAGATTGCATCTGATGGAATTGTGGTAAGAGGCAAATTGGGATACATAACGTATATGAATCAGAGTGGTGGGAAGTAAAGGATATCAAACTATATATAGATATGAGAATAGGTTTTGGAAGAAGTCAAAGAATAAGAAGTCAAGGTGTGGTATAAAAGAGGGGAGCTAGGAGAGGGTAAAAGACCTGTGGATATGAAATGGAAAAGCACAAGATATTAGAATGAGAAGTACATTTGAAAGAACTGAATCATTGAAGAGATCACTGCAATTAGATGATAGAGGTGGAGTTAAAAGTGAAACTTTGGGGAGATAAAAGAGTGAAGGACGGGGGAAGGAAGGAAACCTGGGAAAGACAGAAATGAGAATGAAAGATGAAGAGTTGGAAGAGAAACTGAGAAGGAGATAAAAGAGCGGTGCAGGTGAGGTCTAGAGTGAGACTGAGATGTTCATTAAGATAGTGAGAGATTGGGCAATACACTAAAGTCAAACTGTTTCTTAAACATGAGAATTAGGGATAGAAATAAAAGAGACATAGGGAGAGATGGAAGTAAACAATTATAGCAAATACCTGTGAGAATTCATATTGCTGCATTGGAATTGTACTATGCAACAGCACAAACACAGGGCTCTTGCAAGTTGTCATTTTGAGGTGTTCATTGCCTGTCCAATGCTGCCCCACTATTTCACTGGGGTTTGCTCCTCTTAGCCTATTTCACCCTATCTAAAAGTGACAAGTTCATTATAAATCTTCACCTGTAGTCCTTTATGTGGGTTCAAATGTATCATTTAAAGGGATTCACATCTAGTTGTACACCTGGAAACCTGCATAGTTGAAGGTTTCTAAGTCTACTGCTGGAACAAAATCGTCAATTCACTTTCTTCATGTAAAAATGTACGTCTGTAATCTTGTATGGAAAAAATCGGCAGTGTCAGTGCAAATGCACTTGCTAACTTTTGTGTTCTCGATGGGGAAAACATGTTGCCTCCTAAAAACATCCTTCCTCTGCAACCTCATCAATTTTGGATGTGCGTGCCATTTCCCTCACAATGACAGGGTTAAATTACTACCTTTTTGGGGAATTTAAATGGAGTGTAGCATTGTTTGCGAATACCCACAAACGTGTAAGCTTGTGGGTATGCAAAAACGTACAAGACATTTCCGTCCTACAACACTCACCTCTCACTTCATACCCACTACTCGTTGATTTAGTCACCTGAAAACCTATATTTGACTACATCCCTTTACAGGTGCAAAACCAATTAACAAAAGTAAAATGGCAAAGTGTATTTCCACTCCTAAAAAAGCATATTATCATATGCTGGTCAGGTTTACATATACAAAAACCTTTGAGAACTGGGCCCAAGAAACACAGTTCAATTTTACTTAAAATACAGGAAAGAATCTTGGAAACATAAACTCATTAAATGAAGAAATGCTAGTCTCCCCACCTCTTCATAGACATACAGTGATGCTTTTCAAGTGTACGATTAAACTGCAGTGAGATGTTTTGTATTCTAGGTGGTTGCAGTTCTTTTATTCCTGTGTTGTCTATCTGGTTGTAAGACATTCAGCTGTGTTCCGTTGTCATTGCTTCAAGCCATGCCAAGGGCATGCTGTGCACTCTGGCAGTCTAAAGAAGCGTAAATGGCAAAGTGTTGAACTGGGGTGATGTGCAAACCTATTATTTGGAAATGTCTGTCACTTGAAGGTAAAATGCTGTCTGAACATACAGAATCTGTAACAAGGACAATATGAAGCTGTCAATGGGCGTAGTGCCTAGATGAACCCCAAGAACATTACAAAGCACCTGTAGCAAACTCAGCATTAATTTCTAAGCTGAGCAGCACACCTCAGGGGTAGTTTGGAAAATTGGAGTATTGGCACTGTCAGAGCGCAGATTTTGCTCTTTCATTTGTAGGTGTGCACTATAATCATGGGTAGTCCGCACCTACATATACTCCTTATTGTGTTAACTTCAACCTATCAGAGCATGAACTGTATTAATGTTAAAGGTGATGCGTTAGGGACATTCTCAATCTAAACGTGAAGAATTTAACGTAAACATTACAATGTGGTTATTTGATAACATTAACGTGCAGAATTCGTAAATGTCGCTGACTGCTCACATAATTCATGTGCTTATGAAACATGTTAATTTAGATGTGCTCAGTATTAATGTTAATTTTATATTTGTAATTTCATAAGACCTTCTGCTGTTTCTTATGTTGACCGATTTCTGTAGGCCTGAATTATATTTTTCCCCTGGAAGCTCTCGCATTAGATTTATTGGCGAATTTCATGTACATGTTGGATTTGTGCTGTTTCACGTTATTGCTACAGGTGGAGAATTCATCCTTGTTAGTTAGAATAATGTCTTTGTTTTAGGAGTAAGGCTTATGGAGGAGAAGCTACATTGAACGTTGATACTGATAATAAAGAACTGTTGTACTTTCTCATCGGAGCAAGCCTGGGAATCAAGTTCATCTGGCTGAGGCCTGGGAGCACCGCTGCCTACAAGGAGGTGGCTTGACTAGATGGTGTGATGCTGCAATGCATCTTGGGATAGTATCGAAGTTAGGACAGTATCCTGGGACTTCTGCTTTGCCTTGAGAGAGAGAGAGCATCTTAGAACGAGCTCTGTAGCTTTATGCTACTTGCCCTATCTAAACGTGAAGAGACTTCTTAGAAAGACTTCAAGCGCTAACACCTTTACGGCTCTTGCCTTGGGAAATGCTATGTAAGTGGTAGTGTAGGGACAGGCAAATGCTTTATACCCATGAACCTCCAATGAAGATAAATCTCGATGTTGGTGCTGTTATTTAATGTATTTTGGTTCTGTAACCGATTATTCTGTGCATGCTGCACCGTCTTGACTTCACCCGTAGGTTTGGCTTTGTATCAGTTCCAATGTATTTTTACACCCTCATCTTGAGATGCCTGTATGTCCAACTGTTCTTGGCTTCGTAATGTTGTCGAAGAAAATTTTAATTCAATTATGCGATGCTTTAGGGTGTTACGGGATCTGTGTAGGGGAGATCGGGGAGTGGTGACTCGAGTGGGTGAGGAAGCACCGCCCGAGGATACTCCAGCACACTATATGGCATGTGGGACTCCATACTACAGTTTGGCTTCACAATTGGCACAAGATCACTGAAAAAGAGGGAGATTTGGCTTTTTCGCGTTATGGTTCCTTTAAATTGGAGGTGTTGTAACAGTTGAGGGAGTGATGTTTTCACTACGGCCTCAACCTAGACTAACCAGTTGAGGCATTAGATGCGTTGATGCGAGCAGCACAGTCAAAGAATGGGGAAAGATTCCATGGGAAGATGAAAAAGGCAATGAAAGCATGTCAGGATGTGCAATGGGATGCACAACTTAAGAGATGGAGAGTAGACACCATTGAGGGAGAGAGATTGTACCCAATGCTGGTGAGAGAAGGGACTACTCAGGATAGGAGTAGAGGGGAAATGGAAGCAATGGAAGGGATACTGAAAACAGTTTGTTAGACAGATTATTGGCAGAGCGTCCTCCACTTTATTATCCACATTCAGATGAAGGAAGGTAAGAACTGGCAAATGCAGCGCATATGGAAAGAGTGGTAACAGCACAGACAGGCCCTAGTGCAGGGGTGGTGGGAAGTATTTCAACAGGAGGAAAATGAACAGGGATACCGGTGTTGGAAGGTGTAGAGTCAAGCAGAGCCAATGCTGCTTTACAGTTGCTGGAAGCCCTTACGGTACCGGTCACCATTGGACCTGTAGTCTCTCTACAACCACAGTTTAGTGGAATACACTAGTTAACAACAGCCAGGGTTAGAAAAAAGGGTCAGCACAGGGGGAAATGGGACCATTAATGGTAACAATCCATTTCTGGTGCCAATAGAATCTAGTACCCTATTGCTAGCAACTGCAGATCCTTCGAGAGTACGCATTGGATCTAGTACCATACGATCATTGTAATCAGTGAATTCCAATTCAGATTTGAAAATGTGGGAAGCTCCATTCAGGGGACCCATGGGAATACCAGAAGTAGGCGCAGGTCATTGAACCTCTGGAAACCAGCATGTCTTGCAGACCCTAACTTCAGAGAATTGGCAGAGAAATCGGAGCAGTGATAGGGAAGGACAAAGTAGCACATCGAGTCAGGGCATAATCAAGCCTGCAGTAAAGGTGAAACTGCTATATGTAGTGAGGTTGAAGGCTGTGGTGGATGAAATAATCAGTGGCAATTTGCCTTTAGAAAGGATAGAAATTTATGAACAGGATGAGCTATTGTTTGTGGCGATGTATGTCACCCATAAAGCGAAAGGAGCGCATGAGAAATTGGCAGGATTGGCCCAAAAATATGATGTGGAACAAAAATGTTACAGGGAAAACATAGGTTTAATTACAGTGATCAAGAATGGGAAGAGAAATGGTTCGGAGGCATGAAAACACACATGCGAGAATTGATCATAGGGATATGTGCATGGAGCATGCTTGATAAATGGGAGGAACAATGGTAAAATAAAAAGAGTGTTAGGAAGGTGACAGATACGCTGCCTCCAAGTGGGGGATAACCAGGAGTTCAAGCTTACCCACTGCGAGAGGTACCATGTGGAGGGTATGTGCATGTGCATCTCATAGTTCAGGATTTGAGAAAAATCAATGCGATTGTGATTCCATGTTGTCACATGATACCGAATCCATCTGTGATCCTCTTTCAGATTCCCTGCAAAGCTGAATGGTTTACTGTGATTGCCTTGTGTCAAGCATTTTTCTCCATCCCACTGCATGAGGAAAGACAATTTTTATTTGCTTCCCAACTGTAGAATTGTGTTTTAACGTGGTGTTGTATCCCACAAGGGTAAACTGGAAGCTCATCCATCTTGAACCGGATTTTGAAAAAGAGCATCAAGAGCTTGGTGCTGCCACAGAATTCAATGCTTGTTCAGTACATTGACGACCTCTTGAATGCACCAGAGACAAAGGGGGCTTGTAGGGATGATACCATTGCTCTGTTGAACTATTTGGCAGAAAATGGACAAAAGGTGTCACCAGGCAAGTTTCAGTACTGCTTGACTGAAGTTCAGCATTTGGGTCATCACATCGAAAAAGGCAAGAGAGAGGCGTCACCAGAACTCATCGAAGCAATCATGAAAATGAATGCGTCTACTACACAGAAAGACTGAATGGTTTAAGGAGCTTGATTTTGGAAAATCTCACGTTTACAACCTTTGGGAATCAGCCACTAGCTCAGGAGATTGCAGAATTTCGCATTTAACTTTTTCAGCGTGTCATTGAAAAAATAGGCTCAAAAGAAGATAACCTAGGCCCGAGTGGAAGAAGGATAAAAATAGGGACTTTTCGGTAGAAGAAAAAAAAGGGCTAGAGAAGTCTGCCAAGCTGTGTAAATATTGTGCCGTAAACTGAGAACTGTTTCCACGATTTCAAGAAACTGCATATGAACCTTATTGTGCAACAGTGAGAGGCAGAGAAAGAGACTTTGCATTGATTCTTTTACAGTCACAATCTGAAAATTTGAAAATGGAGTCTGGAAATTCGAAGCATAGGCATAAATGTATAATAGGCACAATTATTGTAGGAGTGATCGTAGTAATAGCTGTAGTCATCATTACGTCCACTATGAGTTCACACAAAGCTGAATTTAAGGGATTGGGAGTACATGGGCCATCCACACCTATTACTTCTAGCTCAAAAGAGGGTGTTTTAGGAGCTGACAGTGCTTTGATAGAACAGACTAGTCGCTTAGTGCATGTAGATTTGTCCAAAAGTGATTATACGTTGAATGCTTATGCAAAATTATTGTGTGAGTATGTAAATACCACGGATGTGAGGGATTGTTATGTGTGCATGCAATTACCTGCCTCAGTTGATGAGGGTATTAGGTATCATCATCTGCCCTTGACTTGTATGCTAACTGACAAAGAAAATAAATTTGTAGCTCAAGCAGAAGATAGAAACAGGTAATTAATGGTTAAGCTAAACATTAGAAATGGAAAAATTGAATGGACCAAGGAAGAGTTAGCTCACAAGGCTAAGGGAAGTTATCGTCCAATTGCTTTGGATTGGGAACAGCGAGGGAAGCTTTGCATCAGACAAGTACAGGCATATTATGTCACCATATTTGTGAGACAGAGTGTGTCTGATCACATCTTCACCATTGAAGCTTCTTCAAAGAAGTTCTTACAGGATACAGTGCAGATGGTGGCGAATGTGCATTTTGTGTGTGGGAAAAATGCATATGTCCATTTGCTGAACAATTGATATGGCACATGTTATGTGGCTGTTGTGTTTCTTAAGATATACCACATGGAGGATTTGAAGAGTTTAGAAGGGAAGTCGCCACACAGAGAAAGATGTGTACAAGTGCAGGAGAGATTGTAGGAGATGTGTTTGGAGCAATGATACACAGTTTTGTAGTGGTCTTAAATGATCTCAAGATTAGAAGGTTGTCAACTATAGTAGATAAGTTGTCGGTCACACAGCTCAGTCATTGTTACTCGTAGATGGAGAGATGGTCTTGATAAGAGCTATAGTGATGCAAAACCGTCTTGCTTTAGGCATATTATTACCAAAAAAGGGAGGATTCTGTGAAATGCTGAGGGTTCAACAGTGCTGTACTGATAACCCAGACCATAGTAAGGATCTGAGGAAGTATATAAGTAACATCACTGAGATACATCATGAGATACATGATTTAGCAACGTAGGGAATTTGGGACAAAGTTGGAAAAGGGGTTGGAAAGGTTGGAAGTTGGTTTGCAAACCTTGAAAAGGAAATCATTGGCTATATCCTGAAACCAATAGTAATCGTTATGGTTTGTGTCACCTTGCTGATGGGGACACTGAAGGCTTACAAATGGCATTGGTCGAGATGAGCTGGAAATTCTTTTAGAGAGCGAGGGAGGAGTCTGGAGAAACTGTGAGAATCTTAAGAGCTTAGAGAGAATAAGACAGGGGAGACTGGCTGCAATGTCTGTTTAGGTCGGTTCTTTCTACAGGGAGTTGAAGTGTGGGTGTGATGACACTTGTCATCAGAAGGGGTGACTGTTAGAGTGCAAATTTTGCTCTTTGATTTGTAGGGGTGCATTATAATCATGGGTAGTCCGCACCTACAATAATCCTTATGGTATTAACTTAGGCCACTAGAGTGTGAAGTGTAATAACGAAAAAGGTGATGTGTTAGGGATATTTTCAATGTACACGTGAAATAATTAACGTAACAATTACATGTTGTTAGTTGAAACGTGCAGAATTCGTATATGTCGCTGACAAGTACTCACATAATTGATGTGCTTATGAAACATGTTAATTTAGATGTGCTCAGTAATAATGTCCATTTTATATGTGTAATTTCATGAGGCCTTCTGTTGTTTCTTATGTTCACTGATTTCTGTAGGCCTGAATTGTATTTTTCCCCTGGAAGTTCTTGAATTAGATTTATTGGTGAATTTCATGTGCATGTTGGATTTGTTCTTTCTCATGTTTCTGTTGCAGGGGGAGATATCATCCTTGTTAGTTAGAATAATGTCTTTGCTTTAGGAGTTAAGCTTAGGGAGGAGAGGATATATTGAACGTTGATACTCATAATAAAGAACTCTTGTACTTTCTCATTGGAGCAAGCCTGGGAATCAAGGTCATCTCGCCAAGGACTGGGAGCACCGCTGCCTACAAGGAGGTGGCTTGACTAGATGGTGTGATGCTGCAATGCATCTTGGGATACTACCTGCGAAAGTGAAGTATCGAAGTTAAGGACAGTGTCCAGGGAATTATTCTTTGCATTGAGAAAGAGAGCATCTTAGAATGAGCTCTGTAGCTTTGTGCTACTTGACCCATCTAAATGTGAAGAGGCTTCTTAGGAAGACTACTTCACCCGCTGACACCTTTATGGATCTTGCCTTGGGAAATGCTAAGTAGGGATGTCATGTTAGTGGTAGTGTAGGGACAGACTAATGTTTTATACCCACAAACCTCCAATAAAGGGAAATCTCAACGTTGGTGCTGTTATTTTCTGTATTCTGGTTCTCAAACTGATTATTCTGTGCATGCTGCACCATTTTAACTTAACCCGTAGGTTTGGCTTTGTATAAGTTCCAATGTATTTTTACACCCTCATCTTGAGGTGCCTGTATGTCCAACTGTTCTTGGCTTTGTAATAAACAAACTAAATCTAATAGTGAGTCTGAGATTCTTTGGAGTCATAGTTTACTGGGACCGTAATGATTGATTGGCTATTGATTTTTCTCCCCTTCACACTTTCTTGCTAATAAAAAGAGTCATCTGCCTGGGGTTCCAGAGTAGGTCTGTAATGTGGAACCCTACTCCTTCAGCACCCAAGAGTATTTGCAAACGCTGGAATATTTGAGCAACATGTACATATAATGGGAAATACTCTGGCATATGATGCCAACACCCTACAGAAACAAAATAACACTAATCCTTTGCTATTATACAATAGTATCAGCTATTTCTGTTCTATTTTATTTTGGGAATCTAGAGTTTAATAACTAACTCTAGAGCAATAATTTACACACAGAATCAGACACTCCTTGCAAAGGCACACATAATTGTCTTTTGTGCATCTATTGTTTCAGAAAAGCAAATACATTATTTGCTCTGAGTTCTGTGGCAGTATATAAAGTACTTGAATATTCTAGCAGCACCACTTCAGAACAGTATGTAGAACCGGTAAATCAACAGCTAATGTCTCTGGTGAATTGTTTAGCTCTTCAGTCAGGTGCTGTGTGCAGCCATGTCTGTTCCTGCAGCCTCCAGTGCAGGAAGCAACTGAGACAGAACCATAAGAGGCCGTCCATGGAAACAGCATTGGCTACAAGGGAAGGAGACTTGGGGAGTTCTGGGGAATGGGGGCCGAGAGCTGCACGTGCTAGAAAATTCACTGCATGCACTCGAGGTCGGCTGCAATGTGTGCTTTCCTCAACATTGGTAGAGCTTTTATCACCTCTCACATTCTGGCATTTACCCTTACTCTGCCTTTTTTCACCTGCCACTTATTTCCATTTTTCTATTAAACTTGTCAGGTCACTTCTTACTGACTCACCAACAATTTCCCAGTTCTGTGTTTTCATTTAACTAATCAATGAATTCTGGGAGCTTGATTGCTGCAATTAAGTCAGGTCGACTAGCAATGATTTAGGAAAATAAAACTAGAATTGAAAGATAATGCCCCGCCAAAGTTTGCTACTCAGAAATTCATTGAGCACTGCAGACATTGCACAGGCCACCTGACAATTAAACCTGTGCAAGAAATACTGTACTGGGAATGAAAAGCCTTACTTAGGGCTCCATTAGTATGTCGGGCGGATCGCCACCGCCCGCATGGCGGTGGCGATCCGCACGACATACTCCACCGCCCGCCTTTCATTTCCCCCGCCATATCAGGATGGCGGGGGGTACCACGGCGGACGGGAAGACCGTCGGCCACTTTTCCGCTCGACCTGGGCGGAAAAGAGTTTAATATGGTGGAGGTGTCTGCTAGACACCGCCATCCATATTTGGATGCAGGCGGAGAGCAGCCTTTCCGTGGCGGCGTTGCCGCCATGGAAAGGCATGCAGGAATCACATTTGGGGGCCCATTGCGGCCCCCATGAAGTGGGGTGGGTGGGGGGTGCACATGGGGGGTACCTATGGTACCCCCTGCATTTGCATGCACAATGCATCGGGCACCACGCTGTGCCTGCCACGTTGTGCATGCAAATGCACAACATGCATTTTTGGCATTGCGGTGGGTGATGCTGAAAGCACCGCCCGCCGCAATGTTCAAAATGCAGGATGTGCCTGCCAGTGTGGCAGGCGCATCCTAATCACCTCCACGGGACCGCCGCACTTATGGCGGGTGGTCCCTTTTTACGTCGGGATGGTGGGCAGACAAAGTACGCCCGACATCCTAATTAACCCCTTAGTGTAAGGGACTAGGGCATCGGAGGCCCTTCTTTGCGTATGGGAGACTCCACTGAGCATTTATGGCCAAACCAGTGCAGGGCGGTGGGGGAGCTGCATTTTACATTTCAGTCCATATCTGCACATTGGAGGGCGCACTGGGCAGTCTGGATCATGTTTTATCTTTGAGCAGATGCACTGGACATGTGATGCTAGTGCTCGCAAATAATGAAGCTGCAATATGTGGCTGCACCTGGGCTTCTGCGGCTGTAATTGGCATATTAGACTATACTTCTGCATACGTTGATTATGCTTGTACACATTATGGCGAGCTGCTAATTAACTTGCCCTCATTTGTAAATACATTTTATTTCATTTAACCCCTTGCATGCCCGCCCCTTTCCCCGCCCAGTGCCGCGCCTTCCATTAGCGGGCGGAGTTCATGACGAGCTGGACTCGTCATGGGCACAGCGCCACCGCAGCCCATGACGAGTCCAGCTCGTCATGGGCACTGAAGGGGTTAAACAGCTTGCAGATGTAGTGAAAGAAGGAGTTGCTTCTCCTCCTCCTTAATTCAAAAAGAAAAAGTAAATTAACGAGGAGATAGGAGGTGACTCAGAAATGTGGTCCCCTTCCCTTTGTCGAGGAAGGTTTTATTGGATCGATAATTCCAAAATGCATGTTCTAGACTTTCATTGCACTTTCCACACTTGTATATCCCGCTTCCTCTCGTCTCTCAAAATACTCTGATTGAACCAAAAACGTGCACAAGAGCTCTTAAAAGACAAAAAAATTAAAGAAAACACACCATTGATTAAAGCGGTTTTAAAGTTGATAAAATAAGTTTTAGATTACCAGCATTATTTACACATGAAGCACTGATCTCACTTTTTTGCTCGTGTTTAAGGCTTACTCTGGTGGGGTAGCCCTCTAGACTGGTATCATTAACCCTTGCCAACCAGTGGCATAGCTGGGGGGGCGGTACGCCCCGAGCGGCACGAGTTTTAGGGGCGGCGGTTCCCCCACCGCTATCATCTGCAGTCTTGGGGCAGCAACAGTAACTCACCCCCTCCTCAATGCGTTTGCCGCGCAGGGCGGCAAACTGAGAAAATACCTGTTGGCACCCCCGCTATTTACTGCGGCTGCTGCAGGGTGGCAAATGCAGGGACTGCCACGGGCACCCATAGGGCTAGCTACGCCACTGTTGCCAACATAGATGTTTGACCAATGCCACATTCTCTTATAGCTAATACATTGCTTCATAGTTTATAGTGAAGGATTCTCTTGTGCACAAGACCTCAGTCTACAAAGACGACCACAGACATTTTCATTAAACTAGGCTTAGAGCAGCAGTTAAGCAACAGACGTCCCAGAAATAGTAGAGAATGTAATCACGTTACTCAACAACATGTATATTTCACATGCATATCTTAAACACCTACAGGACAAAACATTGGTGTGGGTAGACTCTTTTCCAATGTGATTCAGCGAAACGTTCCAGGTCTCTGTCCTCTCTCCGGTTGGTGTGAAAACAAAGAACTGAGGTGCAGCATTACATGTGGGGGAGCAAAATATTGGGGGCAGCAATATTCACCTGCAGGCAACCCTCTGGCTGAGGAAAACAGGCCTACAAATGGAAATGGTTATAGCTTTCCAAGTACACTTTTGGGGATTTTCTGACTCCCCAAATCTCCCTCTTCCTCTGTCTCTTTCAACCAGTCCCCACCATCTCTCTACCCTTTTTTTACAAACAAAGCAGTCATGTATAACACGATTCAATACAAATTATTGTCTGGAATTAGGTTACTTAGCTGCCATGAGTTAGTTATTACAGTGCTAGCTACAAGTATCTGTACCCACCATCTCTCTATCTTAATCTATATTGATACCATCTAGCCAATGAGTGGTGCAACTTTATCAACTAATTGCTCGGCAAGGCCATTCTCACAACCCGTCACATAACAAATGTGTAAAGCTCTTGAAAGTTACATTCAGAGATCAAGCTTGCTTGATACATACCAATATGTTAACTTTGTGTCAATTGTGTTACCCTTTTCATTCAAGTTAGGACTTTGTATAATTGCTCAGCTCAAAGAGTTCTGTCATTTCATGGGAATGGTAAAGGTTTTGAGCCTTTACATCTTCCGACAGCTTATCATCCCTCTGAACCTGTGAGAGTCTTAACTCACAGTCTCTACCATCCCTCTTTCTCAATCTATGCTGATACCGTCTAGCCAGTGAGTGGTGTAACTTTATCCCCTAACTGCTAGACAAAGGGGCATATCAGCAACAACCGGCGATAATTATCGATAAGCGCACTTAGCGCTAGGATAATTATCGCCGGCTATCGCTGAATTTTATCGCTGAGATAGCGTGCTATCAGCAACGCTTATCTCAAAAGTGATAAAATTCCTGGCGCAGGCTACCAAATGTGCGATTATCACTGGAAATCCTGCTCTTACAGTTAGTTTACTTCTGGGTACAGGACCTCTGTAAATATTGAGCTCTTCGTTCCCCCTTTGCTATAATTGGCGTACCCCTTATATTCTTTGTCAATGTGTTGTATGTGGTGGCCATATGGTTAATAAAATGCTCCCTCTCTGAGGCTTTATAATGTGTGTACGCAGCACAGGAAACTTGTTGCCCCCATTTGCCTCCCCGTCGCCCTGCTCAGTCCCAGCAGTCAACAGCAAAGAGAGCATAACAATAACACCCACTCCCTTGGCTTGGATGCTAACAGGCAACGTGCCACAAATTCCCCAACAGAGCATTCAGTGACTAAAACGTAGCATTAATGCTAAACAGTCCTTGCCGTAATCCTAAGGGGACGGGCCAAGAGGTGTAGAAAGTAAAGATACAATGTGGCCCGGGGCGGCTCAGGCCCCCAAATGGAACATGCGCACCCCAAAATCACCATCACTCAAGTGCGAACTTCAGGTGTCCACAAAGTGATCACCCCACCTTCCAACACAAGCTCATGGTGGTTCACTCATCAGCATGGCAAGATTCACTATTCTGGAATCTCTCTGTTAGGTGATCTCACACATGTAGTGGTAGAGTCTCCATCTGAGGTCACAGAGGCGGGTCCACCCATTCAGTGTTGGGTGGCATCACCTGAAATCGATTTGTTCCATGGAGTGTGGCCTCAGCCACCACCTGTGCTCGTTCCTTTGCAGCCTGTTCATTGGATGGATGAGACCGAGGTCTGCGAGAGCGGTGGCAGCACTTGGATCTACCATCAAATCATCCTCGTAGGTCAATACTGTATATTCCTGACTGGTCTGGAGCTCCCTTGGTGCATAGCCATACCCAGGCCTCATCAGGGGAAGAGAAGAAATGGGTCGTGTCAGCATCCACCACCCTGAGTCTTGCAGGAAAGAGCAGAGCAGACGCTAGTCCCAGTTGCTGCAGTTGCACTTTTATGGCTCCAAACGTGTTGTGATGCCTTTGGACTTCAGCAGTGTAGTCTGGATATGCTGTGATGGGGCCAATCACATGGAACAGCTGTATGGAGAAGGTCTCTGTCCCCATAGTTGAGCAGCAGCCCAGTCACTGAGAATGGAGGGTCCCCCAGAGCAGGTGGACGGACAAGAATATGGTGCGCTCTCTCCACTGAGAAAAACTTAGGTGTACGGTTGGCCAAGACTGTTTGTGAGAGTCAGTCAAATCAAATCAAATTAAAATTGTTATTGTTTAGTTAATTAAAACTATAACAATCATTTATCTCAATAAAACGTAATACACGGTAAAACAGAATTAATTATCGAGAGAAGCTGAACAATGTTAAAACCATGTGTGGGAGTAGACCAGACAATGTGCAATTGTTTAAGTGACTTGAAGTTGATAGAAGTTGTGGCCGCCAGCTTCATTTGTTAACAATGAGTAAAAGTTTAAGCAGGGAATTAAAAGTTTCATCTCAGATTGGTTTGCTATCTGCAGTTTGTGAGTGTCTCTTTATCAGAACCTCGTGATGAATTTAAGTTAAAGTAGTGTGATTATTTAATTAACCAGTATAGTTGTTTTGTCCATTAGAAGGGCTCATACATGCAGAAATGTTAAAAGCTTAAGTGTATCAAAGTTTAATGCGTTTAAAATCTGTGCAAGTTCGCCAATGTTTGGAAAAGGATGGTGCCTGAGTCTTTCAATGAACAGCAAACGGCATGTGCAAGCTCATTAGAATATGCAGTTTTATGGAAGTGCCTGCTCCAAGTACTGAAGTTTTACTGGGTTCTGTTGTGTGGGACAGAGGGGGCTTCATAGAGGATTTTGTAGGATTGTCAGTTCCCCGGATGATGATCCAGACTCTCGTAGTATTCTGCCTGCTTCTGCGAATAATTTGCCCACCCGTGCTAGGACTTTTGGAATGACAGATGACTAGTAGTGCTTCCTTGCATGATCTTATCTCATTTTGCATAAAGATAGGCCTCAGGTACCTGCGTCTCTGTTGTGATAAGCTTGCACAGCAACATATGATGTGGGCAACTGATTCAGAGTTATAATTACACAGCCTACATTGTTCCTGACCCAGGTCCCAGTTGTTCCAATGTGCCCTGTACTCTCTGATGGGTTTATAGGCAGTCCTCTAGAAAGAGTTCCATGTTGGAGCCCTCCACCCTCTTGGGGGAGCCCAAGAAGTGGATATTATTGTGTCAGGAGCACCCCTCCACGTCTTCAGCTCTCAACTTGAGGTCGTGGACTTCAATTTTCAGGAGCTTTAGCTGGTCCTGTACGGCCATCAAGGCGGGTTACATAGAGGTTAGGGAGGACTCCAAATCATCTGCTCTCTCCGCAGGCTTGGCATGATCTGCCAGCAGAAGCCCAGTTTCTATCTGGATAGCCCCATGCTGAGTCTCCATGGAAGTCTTTGAGTACTCAATGGCCTGCCACACCCTGTCGAACATTCCAGTATGCTTGTCAAGAGTATCTTCAGGTTGGCAGATTGGGTTCCCCAGTGCCAGGGAGGCCATCAGCAAAGCCATTATCGTTTTTGGAGGGGGCAGGGGTTAGGAGGTTTTTGGCCTAACCATCCCACAACGACCTCCGTCCATGGCGACCAGAAGTTAATGGTGAAGAGACACAGTCGCTAGTTTCGATGGCAGGAGTTTTCGACGGTATACAAGTAGGCGAGGAGAGCGATGCCCACAGTGCTACCAGCACTGTCAATTCGTAGATGTGCAGGTGCTCCTGGGTCTGTCCGGGGCACCGGTTGTACAGTGACCCTCAGGGGGTCATTGAGGAAGCCAACGCACATGGTCAGACCAGTGCCTAGCCATCTACGCTGTCCTAATGTGTTCCAGTAAAGCTTATAGAGTTAAGGGTCATTGTTTGCCCATGGAGGACATGAGTGTGCCCTCTGAGGTATACACTGTGCAAGTCTGAATTCCCACACTGTAGCTCCAGCCTGATGTCGGCCCAGGTCATCTGATGACAAATCCTCCCATCGCATTACCTGAGGGTTATGTTTCCCATGGTCCACAACCCAGTCCCTTGCAGCGCTTTGCCATCTGTTGGGCATCTTGCACCGTACTTGCTGTTGTAAAATAAATTGTATGTGAATTAGGGGGTAGTGCTGAGTTTGTGTGTCTCATTTTCCAAGGTGACTTGTTAACCACTGTGTGGCCGTGGGCAATGTGGTAATTTAGGTTAATGTATTTTACTGTGGTAGCCATAAAAATATTACATACTACTTAGGCTTATTACATTTCTTTTTCGTAAACCAAACATAACTCATAACATCAACGAAAATGACACAATTACTGAGTTATCTTTTTGGTAGATGATTGGGTACATTTCTAGTGCATATTCTTAAGTAACATCAGCTTCTCCCATAACCAGACATAGATCAAATTACCTCCTGGTACGTGTCCATATGTTAACTTCACATCTGCTCTTGTCAATTTTGCTACGTTGTTCATTAAAGTTAAGACATTGTATGATTCCCAGCTCAAGGATTTCTGTCATTTTGTGAGAATAGGAAACCTTTTGAGGCTGTCATCTACACTTTGAGATCTTTTGACAGCTTTTCATCCCTCTGAACCTGTGCCAGTTTCAACTCTCCTGCAGTGGGTCACTCATTAAAATCCATCAGTCTGTAAGTCAAGGTGGAGTCTCTGTACCCATCCATTTTATGCTGCTGATGCATCTTGTCAATCCCATAGCCCGCTGTGTTTCATTCTGCACGGTGTTTATACCTAGTTTTAAAATCGCTAAGCTCTACTAGACACGATTTAAGAGTGTAATGAACTTGTATCGCCAGTGATGTCATCACTTCGTCACATATCACCCTATAGAACGCAGTCATGCGAATACAACCACATACCATGGGACTGATATCAGCATCATCTTGGTTACATTCAGTGTCTGTCCTGCTCGGAATTTTCTATTTTGTTTAGTTGCATTGGAGTGATATACGTCCTGTATAAGATATGAAATTGTGTCAGCCTAAATCTGGCTTCACTAGAAATTTCCGATAGCACTCAACAGGCAGGGCTCCAGTCTTTCATTGACAGTAGTTCACCACAGTCTCTGTTCCATTTAGCTTTCACCTTTATCTGTGTGTTTGGTGTGTCATTCTTTGTAGCTCTATACAGTTATGTATTCCCATAGTGTTTGCTGCATCTGTGATATTTCGCCATGTTGCAATAATTCTGGATTTGCACTGAAACTGAACCCATGTGTTTTACAAGCTTTTCGCAATCTTGCATAAACCATTTGCTCTGGCCCAGGGGACTCGGCGGGGATGTTCACTTTCACCCCTACTCTTTCTGTTGGTCATCAAACCGTTAATCTCCTCATTCAGGGATAACCCAGATATTACAGGCATTCATTCTAGTTCAGGTAGACAGGTGGTGGCAGCCTATGCCAACAACGTGTTCTTGTTCAATGTGGATGCTCCATGGGCTATGCCAATCATTATGAGGGAAATTGAGAGGTACTCACGAGTAGCGGGTTACTCTTTAAACGGGGACAAAACCGCAGTATTCCCCCTGAATGTCCACTGCAAATCAGCGGTGGTTGGCGACCTAGATCTAAATTGGCAACCAGAATGCTATCAACCACCTATGCATCTGCTTTGGTACTAACTTAAACAATCCAGATGGGAGGAAGGTATTCTGGGACCCATGGGTGAGGATGGTATAAATCTTAGAGGAGATCTAAGCCTAAGCACCTGTTCACATCCTACTCATTTTTCGACCCTAAAACTGAAATTTTATCTACCCAAAATACATTTTTATAAATTCCTGAGATTTAAAAGCACCATTGGTAGATTGAAGTCTCTGTATCCACCTGACCTACCCGGCCTGCTGGATAGTTTCAAAAGAAAAGGTCACACTGCATCGCACTTATATAAACTTCTAGATTCTCCCAAAGGTTATATGCTAGGATCGATTGCCTGGAAATGGGAAACCCAGATACATTTTCTGCAGAACACGAATATCATTGAAAAAAATCTGGTAATACCCTTTTCTGCTAAAATCACATCAGCTCTAGCACAATCCAAATTCTGGTCCATTCAAAAAACATACTGGACTTCATCCAGACTTCATAAGATTGGTCTAAGGGCCTCTGATACTTGCTGGAGATGTGAGGAGGCGACAGGGGACCTAAATCACATACTTTTCACCTGTAAGAAGGCCCAACCACTATGGTCTAGGATACAGTCACTGAGTCACGAAATAACTGGTGAAGACTTTGAAATCGACTTCTTAACCATTGCCTTGGGCTTGCAAGCAAATTCTCATTGGCAGATTTTACTGAACAGACTTTGATGTTGATTGATCTTCTACTATCTCTGCATACCAAGACAATACTTTCAGACTGTAAATTAACATCAATGAGCTCCTTTGAAAAATGGTGGAATTTGCTGAGCTCTGTTAGAGGAGTGGACAACATGCTGCATGCAAAATTGCATGGTGCCTACAGTTCCAGATGTCTTTCGAACCCCTTTGATAAATATTGATAGGAAAGCAAACCTCCATAGGTGCTCTTTTGATTAACAGGTCTTCAATAAGTTGTTATATTATTACCGTTATGTGGTTCTGTTATATAAGATGGGTAACCGCAGTATCACAGAGACTTGCAGCTCAGCCACTTTTTAAATAGGTTCTCTCAGCGGCATAGCTAGCCCTTTGGCCGCATGTGGCGGCCCCTGAGTGGACCCTGAGTTTGCCGCCCCACGGCAGCCGGAAAGAAGAGCGGGGTGTACTGGCATGCAGCCCATGCAGGCTCCGCAGGGCAACACCGGGTAGCTACCAGAGGGGGCTGGCGCGCCGCCCCATGTACAGTCTGTGCTCTCTTTAAAGGCACAGGCACCATAACTGCATCTCACCTAGTCACTTGTGTTGCCATGTATGAAATCCACAACAACCACACTCCTCCTTCAAAAGAAGCACAAAACAAGCGCACACCCTACCAAAAGAAATACAAAACAAGCCCAGCCCACAAAAATCACAAAAAGGCGAATAGAGAACATTAAAGCCTGATAAAACAAAAAAAGATGTCTTGCCAATTTATAACAGAGCCTCTTGAAACTATATTTAGAAAGCATTAAAAGCTCAAACATTCTCCATTCTTTGCAAATATAATCTTTGCGAGGCACATAAAGCACAGACTCCAAGGGGCCCAAAACAGGAATGGGACGGCTGGCGGTCAAAGTGCATTAAAAGAGGCAGCGTCATGGGGGCAGATTTGGGAAGGGCAAGCATCGAACTGGAAGGGGTGGTGGGGGTCAAGCAGTTTCGTGGGAGAGGGTTGCGGAGCTGGGTAAAGGTGCCACACTGTGGCAGGAGCAACATACCGCAACCGATCTCGAATCGGAGCGGCTGAAAGAATAACAATAGTTTCAGAAAAACAGCCAATAAAGATGAAAGGGGAATTATACAGGAAGTTAGGCGCTGCTCCATGGGAGGATACAAATGTCAAGAAGGCGGAAGGAAAAAAGAAGAATTCGCCAGTCACAAGGAAACCTTTTTGAAGGACAATCAAAAGAAGGAATTACAATGCATGAGTGGGATGCAAGCCCACAGAAGAGATTACAGCATCTCCCGGAGAGACAGCGCATGCGCTGCCTATACACGACCTAAAAATACAAAGGGCCCACATGTTTCAGAGCTAATTGCACAAATGCATGAAATCATCAAAGTGACTCGAATATGCAGTGCATACCAAAACATTTCTTTCCTACTTAAAAGCCATCTCAAACATAAAATCGGAGTTGCTATCACCATCTCTGCAGTAGAGACTCAGCAATAGTGCTTTTTTCTTGTGTAAGAAAACTATGTATAACAAATATACACCAAACTCTAAACCTAAGGAGGCAAAGTCACTCGAAAATATTTTTTTCCGAAATTTCTCAGTTAAAGGGCAAGACATTTTAAAGGCAGTGAGGGAGTCTTTTAGAGCATGGCCCTATAATGAATTGTTTATTTTTGGGAATTTGCCTATATGAGAGAGTTGTCTCTTAAGTGTGTGTTAGTGGGAATAACTTGACAACTGGATTCACAAACCTCGAAAATAGCCTTGACAATATAACTGTAGCTACCAAGGATCTTGCTTTTAGTCCTTGGCTTCCCCAGATGTTATCAGGTGTGCATTCCACTGGTCCCATTTTTTCATTCATAGGGGAACATGTATAGGTTGCATTACCTCTTTGCCTCCGGCTTCAACTTCCACTTTCTAATGTCCTGTCTTATGTTGTTTGGGGTGCCGCTGTATTGGATCCTGTCAGCTGTGGCTGTAGCTGTAAAGGGGTATGATGGGTGAACGCCTTGTTTTAAGAGACCTCTAAAAATTGCAACATGGATTCCTGTGTTAATCCTGGACAACCGCATCTTTATTTATACTGATAGGGATGTAACTCAAACTCACCATATTTTATGATACATAATTGCAACTCATTGTACTACTGCATCATTGTGTTATTCATCTAAATCTGAATAGTCCCTATCCTACGCATGTATTTCCATGGCATGTGCCACTTCTCTGTAAATTTACCTGCTCTCTTATAGGATAACTAATTTACTCTATTTTACTTCTGCAATATTATACATTTCCTGGGGTGTATAGCAGTAGCGGCATCTGTCAATAAAAAGTGGTGAGGCAGCGTTGAGGAGAATACCAAAACAAAAAAAGAGTACTTCTCTGCACGTGTCGCCCGCTGCCTCGGTGCTCTTCTGCTCCTTTCCTGGCACTCTGCACAGGCTCCCAGACTCCGCTAAACCAATCCAGACTCTAGACAGAATCTAAGTGCGCATGTTGGTTTGGCTGTCCTAAGACAGCTGGCCAAACTGAAATGTGCGTGCACGGAGACCTTTATGACAGAGTAGCGTCCCCCCACTGCTGACAGTAAGCTGTGTTGTACATCAACATTGAAAGAATAAAAAGTATGCAGTTCCTCAGGATAGAGGGAGAAAGAGAGAGAGTGTAAGAAAGAGACCGTGTGGAAGAGGAAAGGAGTTCCTCTAGTCGGAACTAGGGTCCTCACACACCAAGCAAGCTAGGTGTTATGCTTCATCATATGGACCTGCTCCTCGTCGGGTCGGCGCTGCAATACCCGACGGGCACCCTTAAAGGGGCTCTTTAGCGGAGATCTTCTGTTCCTGGCCGTATGGTGTAGTGCGTGTGAGGGGTCTAGTGGTGTAGATGTGAATGCGTGTGGGTGATTAAAACAAGTTGGATAATCCAAAATTAGGACTTTATTAGGAATGGCTATCCACTTGATTAAAAACGAAAACAGAGTGGCAGCTAGCTGACGTTAGGATTAGGCATAGCTATGCTCTTCTGTGGTGGTCAACATGTTTCATGCCTCGCGGTCCTAGTGATCCTTGGCATTTCTTCAGGACCTAATGAACTGTTAACTATCTACACACTGTGGAAAGTAGAAATGTTACCTGCCACATGTATTATGGAAAACGGTCTCACCATATGTCAAATGGGAACCTATTAGAGTGTATATCCCTGCTTCTGTCCGTGTTCGCTGTGCTACCGGGACACCAAGATTCTGGTGTCGTATTAGATGCTGCCGGGATGGGCCGTTAACCTACCCAGGCGCCGCTCGAACCGGGAAGAACTTGATAGTTAACAGTTCATTAGGTCCTGAAGAAATGCCAAGGATCACTAGGACCGCGAGGCATGAAACATGTTGACCACCACAGAAGAGCATAGCTAAGCCGAATCCTAACGTCAGCTAGCTGCCACTCTGTTTTCATTTTTAATCAAGTGGATAGCCATTCCTAATAAAGTCCTAATTTTGGATTATCCAACTTGTTTTAATCACCCACACGCATTCACATCTACACCACTAGACCCCTCACACACACTACACCATACGGCCAGGAACAGAAGATCTCCGCTAAAGAGCCCCTTTAAGGGTGCCCGTCGGGTATTGCAGCGCCGACCCGACGAGGAGCAGGTCTATATGATGAAGCATGACACCTAGCTTGCTTGGTGTGTGAGGACCCTAGTTCCGACTAGAGGAACTCCTTTCCTCTTCCACACGGTCTCTTTCTTCCACACTCTCTCTTTCTCCCTCTATCCTGAGGAACTGCATACTTTTTAGGTCTCGCCTGAGACAGCGCTTTAGCGCTGCTCTGGCGAGACTTATAGTAAGCACTTTTGGAAGTGCAAACGAGTGCTTTCAGGCCGCCAACTACTGTGCATGTGTGCCGGGCGCGCGCACCATTTGGCAGCCTGAAAGCACTCGTTGTCTTTCACTTTCGCGGCCGCTCGGCCGCTTTGATGTTTTATCGTGATCGCGATGCTTATCTTTAGATGTTTGTCCTTGTGTTTTATCTTTATAGCTGTGCTCTGCGAGTAGGCAGTGCCCTGGAGAGTGCAGTGCCCTGCGTGGCACCCTGATGGCACACCTCTCCTAGTTTTTTTTTGCATCACACACGAGCTGTCGAGTTTAAAAAGAACGCAGTGCCACACATGTGTCAAGTAGCAGGACTTGTTGCTGTGTTTCCCACGAGTCAGTGGTGGGGTGTCTGTATCAAGTGTCTTAGCTCACAGATCACACACTGATCCAGCAGGGAACTGGGACATTTCTGCTCCTCTCCGTATTGGGGCTGGTTTATTTTTCTAAATGGGGCCAGGCTTAGTATTTTTACACTTTTATGTTGTTGGCACTGGAAAGTTACCGAATTGCTGACAGCTATTCCACGCCTTCCCAATGTCAGAAAGTGCCCTGTACAAATGATATAAATATACTTACACACACACATATACAAGTCAAGTCAAAACTTTTGTATCCGATCTGTCAACAAATGTCCAACCATCATTTTTTCACATCGACCTTTCATGTGTGGCAGACATATTTCTGTATACTTTTAAGAAACATCTAGCTTTAAACACAATAAACTGGATTTGCATCTATTGTGCTTCACGCACGACAGTCATGCAAGGACTCCGGCATGTAAAACCTCGGGCCCCAGAGACTACGTGCACTGCACCGCTTGAGTTTTTTTCCTTCCCCTGTCATCAGCGTCTTTGATGTTTCCTGTTCTCAGCTTGCTTCATCCCGCAACCCTGCCCAGCACCGCTCTGTCAGGCTAAGAGTCCCCATAACATCATGGATGTTGTGAGTTTCGAAATATCCCTGGTTAAAGAGCTGCTGTCTGAGTTGGAAAGCTAATGGGTGGAAATAACACACTGATATATCTGCTCCAAATTCTAAAAACTGCATAAATTCAGGTATTGATGAAAAAGGTTCTGAAACTTGCCTAAGCATTTTGCTTCGCATTTTTAATTTGAGGCAGAGGTGCTAAAAGTAAGATACTCTGGAAAAGACATGCCCATGTATACTTACACACACACATGCATGTGAGAAGCACCGTGCCAGCTAAATGAGCACTGTATCTGTGCTCTCCTTAAGTGAAACTTTGAATACAGTGCGTGAGCTCCCAATAAAAACTGCACACGCCATTCTAATACATTTTTTAAAAACATATCACCTTTTTCTAGTGTGAAAGGTTGGGACAGAATGAAAATGAGAAGTGAATGGTTTCGGAGTTATGACGTGTGACGCGAGCACAGGCATCTTGGCTGTTTTAGTTACTTAAAGGTGCATTCCTTCAGAGGAGTGCCGGTCTCCTCTCCCTTCGTTGCTTGGTATTGGATGCCTCGCCACTTACCTCCTTTTTGAGGGCCTGGAATAGAACTGAGTGGGCTTGTGTACTGAGCCACCTCTAGGCGCTTCGTGGAGGGGTGATGCGAAAGGCTGCCTGGGTTGTGGTCTTAGGACAGAGGGGTTGTGTGTCTGCTGTTTTTTTTCACTGATTTGTCTACCTAGGAACAGTCAAGATGTATGCATTCTTTAAGGTACAGTCCTTCTGCTGTTTCTTACACACACTCACCCAGCACCATTTCCATGCACAAAAACTATTCACTCTTTCTTTCACACCCAGTGTGTAGTCATTTTATAGCTCTTCAATACCTGGTTCTCTCTTTTAAACCAACCCCATCTTTCTTATTCCTACCGCCCACCCGTTTCCTGGTTTACAAAAATCACTACTGTGTACGTCATCGCTCTACTCCCTGGCATGCACTCACATAAAAGTTTTTAACTCTTAGTAAAAGTACTGATTAAGAGTAAATAAATAAACGTTACTGCACTGAACCAAAACTTGAATCTAAAATCGAATACTGAGCATTCCATGCAAGATAACTTTTGCTATACTAATTTTTTGCTTTTTCTGAGAGATTTATGAAAAACTCGTTTATTTTGAGAAAAGGTAACCGGTAAATAATAAATATGGCTCATTGCATTTCATTGATTTCTGTACAATAGACAGGCAACAGGACGTGATGAAGGGGCCACTTAATCGAGGTGTCACTGAAAGCTCCTACTCGTATGGCTCTCTCTATCTGCATACAAATAAATAATAAACGCATTCGCCACCGCGCACATACTCCCAGCCTCCGACTGAAACGGACACATCTCTGAAGATTCAGGCACATTAAACTGAGAGCCCACCCGTTTCTTCTCCCCATGTGCCCTCCGAGTTGTGCAATTGTGTAGGCGGCAGGCATACGTGTGCTCTAAACCAACCCCATCTTTCTTATAGTGACCACACCGTCATCCGCTTCATTCAACACGCATGCACAGACGTCACCCAAGGATTACACTGACACTTTCATTGTGGGTGAAGAACTGCTGCAGGTTTATTTCATACAACATAAGTATGACGATAAATGGGTTATCTTACGGGCGATCCAGGGCAAGCAGCCCCTCGCTGCTCCGCCCGCCTGGTGAGCCAGCACGCACGGTGGGTCGATGCCCGGCAGTGCGGCACATATTTATTTTCAGATCATCCACTGGGTCACGTGATCTGTCTCCTACTCCCGCCCCTTCTGACAGGGGCGGAGCGTGTTGTGGCACACCCCCGGTTGGTCAGGCCCCCCAACCGCCCGAAGGACTAACGGGGCGCCGTCGCGGTCTTCCCAGAACCCCCTTCGGCTCCTGGACCTTGGCTCGGGCACCCTTACTGTGCCGGACAGGGGTACCCTTACTGTACCGCCTGTCGCAGAGGTACCCTTACTGTACCCGTCTGCCTCCAGATCGCCCTGTAACTCCGCCTGCAACGCAAAAGAAAAACATTAAAACATTCCAATAACGCGCTGTCTCTGCCACGCAGGGTAAGCGGAATGGGTGGGAATACGCGTGTCTGGGCAGGAGCGGCGCGCAGGAAGCAAAGGAGGAACTGGGCGAGAGGGACGCCTATGTAGGGGGGGGCTAGCCTCGCCCCCCTAACGGCCCGCCTCCACCTGCACACTCATTGGGAGATCTCCTCCCTGGGCACGGTCTCGCGCGCGGGGGAGAAGAAGGGGGAGGGGGAAGGCTGCGACGGGCGGCCACTAGAAAGCTGCCCTGCTGATGTCCCACTGCGTGGGACGCGGGCAGCGGCATAGTGACCACACCGTCATCCGCTTCATTCAACACGCATGCACAGACGTCACCCAAGGATTACACTGACACTTTCATTGTGGGTGAAGAACTGCTGCAGGTTTATTTCATACAACATAAGTATGACGATAAATGGGTTATCTTACGGGCGATCCAGGGCAAGCAGCCCCTCGCTGCTCCGCCCGCCTGGTGATCCAGCACGCACGGTGGGTCGATGCCCGGCAGTGCGGCACATATTTATTTTCAGATCATCCACTGGGTCACGTGATCTGTCTCCTACTCCCGCCCCTTCTGACAGGGGCGGAGCGTGTTGTGGCACACCCCCGGTTGGTCAGGCCCCCCAACCGCCCGAAGGACTAACGGGGCGCCGTCGCGGTCTTCCCAGAACCCCCTTCGGCTCCTGGACCTTGGCTCGGGCACCCTTACTGTGCCGGACAGGGGTACCCTTACTGTACCGCCTGTCGCAGAGGTACCCTTACTGTACCCGTCTGCCTCCAGATCGCCCTGTAACTCCGCCACAGCTCTGGGGAGGCTACCGTCGCTGCCAGAGCCCCCCTTCCTCCCTTCGCTGTTATAGGTGCCCTGCCCCTGCGAGCCAGCTTTTAGTGGGCTAAATGATGGGTCCTGTTCTGTAACCTGTAAATATACGGCATTAATTTGCAACATTACTCAGAAGCCCAGGGCAGACTAACAAAGAATGTCTTTTGGCCCCACTGCCGTTCAGCTTAGACGTGACTGGTGTTCCTAGCTTTCTTAGCGATGCCACTGCCGATCTTCCTAACGTAATTATGGGAAGATCTAGCACCTACATATGGAGCCAGAACTGAACCATAGCTGAATTCGTCAATCCATCGATTCCCTTCATATCCTAGCACGAAGGTTTTAATTTCCACTTTGTCTACAAAGGTGATGTATAGATAGCGTCATGGTTCCTGAATTGCTGCTGCTGCTGCGGGGATTGCATGATTTCTAGCAGGACAAAACATTTTAACGTAACTGCTAAATGGACGCATTCTTTTATCATGACTCCGGATAAAGCCAATATGACTGACTGAGCTGCCGAAGAATACATCTCTCAGCTCGAGGACCCAAATCTGTGAACGTTTCCCACCTCCCTGGCTCCAAGGAAAGGCTGAGCGAGAAGAGCAACACCTAAATCTGATTCTCAGGCTGGAAAATATGGCATGGGTAACAAGGCATTGGTGAAATAGGCGCTTGTGGACCTGCAATCCTATTAAGATTTTTCAATTGGCCAAATTAGGTGCCTACCTGGCTTGGAATAGTGTTCCCAGCAGCTACAGCACAATAAGCAGGGTGAAGGTAACCACCTTACCTACGTATATAAACACAAGCTGACATCACGGGTATCTAAATTTGCTTCCTTTCACATCGTATTATCCTATTGTTTACTACAAACTGACCCATATCTTAGCAACATCTCCTCGTTTTAGCCTTTCTACTTGCAAATTAAGTTACATTAAATTGGACGATAGAGTCTTATATTAGTCCCGCTGTTTGTCCCAATCTTTTCTTACTCTCCACTGGGACAGCGTACCCAATTTCCTTGCTTGTTGAATAGAAGCTAGCTTTTGGACTTTATTGCTGCTGAAAGGAGTTAATAGGTTTGCCTACAGTCCTTGTTATACCGGTGTTGCTGTGCTATAGGTAATTTGTGGCACCGACATCGTGGCTTGAAAAGGAAACTTCTTATTTTATCAAATAATTTGTTGTGAGCCCCAGTTCTGATTTCGTTCATATCCTCATAGTTGGCAGTGTCTCTATCTTGCCAATACCTGGGTCACGTCCGCCTTAATGATGACAATACATCTGGCTTTTCCGCTAGCCTTGCCCATTAACCTGTCAAATGTCAGTGGAGAGCAGCACATCTCTGGTCATGCTTATTTCAGAAGGTGTTAAGCCCTTTCCATTACTAGAAAGTTTAAGTGCAATATTCAAGAGGTATGGTCGCTCTCTGCTCTCTCAATTATTACCATGAAGATGAGGGCATGCCATTCACGGGTGTCTGGTTGAAGTATGCGCAGGTAATCGACACTAATTCCCACGTGCAGTGCTGTGAAACGTTTGAAGTAGTTCATCAAATTCAGCCAGCCACCCCCTAGGTGGAGGCTTGCACTCCCAAACTTCTGCTAGTGTAAAACCCGGCCACACCTCCAGTTCAGTGAAATTTAGTAATTCACGACACTGACAACCCCAGGGGCCAAATACTGGGCTGTGTTAATGCGGCCCGATATCACCATGAACAATTAGCTTGGAGTGGATGGGTGTTAACCTAGGCTGGCTGAAGGAAAAAACTTTGACAATCGCTCCTGGCAAGAGGTAGTTATCCAGCCCGCCTTACTTCCTTCCCCAGTTCGACACAGGTCAAAGAAGAATGCCCCTTCCAGAAAGGTCATGGCCTTATCCCTGAAGCCTATCCATACAGCATTCTACCGGAAATCTACAGCATTGCTTGTAAAGCTTTTTCTGGTTCCACAATTAATTGTGGTCGATATGCTCTCCCTCAGTTTGAACAAAATCTTAGCTAATCGTACGCCTGCCTAATTCCCGGGGCTGTCTGGCTTAATGCTTTACGCCTGGAATTGCCCCACCAAATGTGGCCTTGCACTGAAACTTAACTGGGTTGTCTCAACGTTCCTTTTAGAGCTAGAAACGTCCCCCGTGCTCCTTGTGCTTACTAAATGGACCCGCTCCGTAGCTTCCAGCACACAATGCACTTAAATGCCATCTGGTCCTGGTGCCTATCAAACAACAGTGACAGCCTCTGTCACCTTCATACAATACATAAACAAACCTCACAAGGTCGCAGGAGCGGCAAGCCAGGCTAAGTCTCAGTAAACCATGTCACTCTGTGCTTTCACCGGCCTCCCTGTGGAACAGGGAGAATAACCTCAAAGATGTTAAGTATGATAGACAAACCCAGGCCTTCTGCATGTCTCAAACCAGCTCAGGCTGCTGCCTTTCCTGTATAGACTGAGCTGCCACTATGACTGAGTTGCAGAAAATATCACACCAGCCGTTTCCGAATAGCAAGGCTAAAGATGAAAGGCAGCCGCATCTCTTAACTTAAGCGTCGAACTCACAAAATACCTTCAAGATGTTATGTATGACACACAAACCCAGGCCTACAACTTGCCTCAACACAGCTCAGGCTGCTGACTTTTCTATATACACTAAGCTGCCACTATGACTTGATTTGAGAGAAACCGTACCCCAGCTGTTTCCTAATAGCAAGGCAAAGAAGAAAGACAGCAGCATCTCTTGACTCAAGCGTTGAACTTACAATAATAACATTGGTAGCTCAATTTCTGTGTTACACCTTTCCACAAGCTGACCATTGCATCATGGTTGAGACTGGGTTTTAGGCTGAACCTTGACATATTTGTTGCACCACTTGGGACACAACTTCGTCCCTTCGTACCTACCGGCATGGAACTAATGCCAAAGCGATTCCCCCCTAGTACCGGATAACCTTAATAAATGCTGCATTTTGGGACAAAGATACCAGGGAATAAATGCAAAGGGGGCTCTCCAGTGCGTGTGAACCCATGTCATTGCGATTAGTAACTGTTGCTCTGTTCGAGCTAGAACATGCGACTTTATTCATTTAATCAATTAATCAGCAAAGCATGCTGGAGATGAAGGAATATGTGGCCGGCCCAAGGATATACAAAAAGAGGCACAGCGTTGAAAGGTTCCAGGGACATGGCTGAGTGAAGCGGCCTCACGACTTTTGTGACCTTGTAGCGCAGGTACGGCTGGCCCTCGAAATTTATTTTAACTGACAACACAAGATGGAGCCCTACATGTGGACCTACGGAAAAGCTGCTGTATTGCCAGCGGCGCAGGAGTCTGCATAAGACACTGCATAGGGCATAAGCAATGTGGGTTTCTATTCCTATTAAATGCGTGCCTATGCACGATGATGCCGGGCCGATACCGAAGGCCCTTGGCACTGGTGCGCCACAATGCAAGCTTGCCTGTATCACAAGAAAAACCTTCCCCAATTGGACATACACACAACCGCTTCTAGTGTCCTGCAATAACAGCTATTCTGAAACTCGCTAACGAAAGCTACCATTGGCCAGAAATTAGTAAAACTAAACCCATTGTGCGAAACAAGCGCCAATCAGTGACAACAGTCTTAAGAAAAACACCATCAGCAAGTAAAAGAAGAAAGCATAAAAAGAACTACTAAAGTAGCATACCTTAATCATGTTTGTAATGATTATAAGGAAAATAAATATACGTTCTTGTATATCGAAAGCTACACGAGCAATGTTTTTTTTTTTTTGTTTGTTTTTTTGTGGCGTTGGCGGCGCCCTGTGCAAGAATGTTGTTGGCGCCCCCCCAATGCCGCCTCCCCCACGGATTCTCTCACTAGCCCCCTTTAACAGTTGACCAAGTTTCCATAACCACACTCCCAGATGCATTGAATTAGTTATATAGCGCCACTCCTACCAGTGTAGGGTGTCCGAGAACTTTGCATCTCACACAAAAACCGCCGGGCCAATCAATCATATGCATGTGAATCTGTGTACAGGAAATGTTACCTGAGCCAAAGGACTCAAAGTGTAGGAGACTCATGTCATCCCTACTGGCAGGCAGTATAGTTTAAGGCTGCTTGGTATGGAGAAGCACAAACTCAGAGTCTAAAAAGAAACAGCATAGTTGGGAGTTCTGTTTTATAATAAGAATCGACTCCTAGCCAACTTAACCCTTTTTGCAACACTGATCAATGTTCTAATAATGTATACTTTGCAGTGTGTATGCAGTTCTAGGATGAAAGTTGATAGCTCACTATCCTATATTAGGACTTTAAGTTATAAATTGCAAGTAACAAAAGGATGTCCCTTTTGAAAGCAGTAACCTGCTGATCTGTTTACATCATATGCACTCTGTAATCTACTTAGCACACGTTCTTTGCAGCAGGCATATTAACCCTCTGCACTAACTTCACCTAAGTCAAAACCTCAACTATACAAAATGCTGATCTCTCTCCAGGAAGATAATTCACCGCAGGAGTTATCTTGACATTATGTGAGGCCTGACAATTGCCGGGGGAAAGAAACGCTGCAGCAGGTGCTTAAAAAGCTTAAAAAACGTTCAAACACGGCGCCCCCAGGAAGCCAACACCCGGTGCGGGGGCATCGTTCGCACCGCCCTAAAGCCGGCCCTGAGGAGAGGTGTACCGAGGGGTCATGTGACTACGGCGTTCCAACGCCCGAAGCATAACCTCCTGCGCCCGCATCATCTCCTTCAGTGACCGACGCACACTCCCCCTGAACGACGCAGTGACCTCAGATTACCATTTTAAAAGCCTCTCTTGAAGTCATGACTGATGCTCCACAATTTCCTCAATAATACAGAGCACAGCAAGTCTCGACCAATACATTTGCAAACAAGCATTGAAAATGCAATAGGGCCCAGCAACCCGACGCTCATTACACCACAACAAAATTATAATAGCATAGCGATACACAAAGCTGGGCCGGGGACAAAGCACACGTCCCACCACTCCCAACCGTGCATGAAACCTCCAACGGCAAGAAGTACTGCCCTTGTGTGAAGACCTGAGCTCGCGCCACACAGCTAAAGTTAGCTGTAAGTTAGCAATGAGACCTACAAATTCCTCTTAAGTTATACGTTCAGGTAAAAACGATTGTGCAGTGGTCGATTGGAAACCAGCTGATGCCAGCTGCGCTCCGCGATCTTGGCTCTGACCCAGGCTGGCTAGAGTTATAACCTGTAATATACAACTACTCCTCTGCAATCGGGCGTGGACATTTTCCAAGTGCACGTTGGGCAGGCTGGTGACGGAAACATCAGCCATCCTGCTCCGGAAAGCCACGCCGGCCCCTGCTGGGCCAGAAATGCTATCATTTTGAGCCTGGCTGCTCCGGCTGCGCGTGACCCCAAAGACACCACAAAGGCAGTGCCCGATCGCGGGCCTTCAACCCCTACAACACACACACTGCCAAAATTGGGGCCTAGCGCCACCTAGTATGGGGAAAGACGAGAGGCGGCACTGCCCTGCACTCCCCAAAGAACACAGCGCCAGACCAAGGGCACAACCGCGTGACCGACGCCAGACCAGGAAGCAGGGGCACAGGAACTCGCGCGGCACAGGAAACCAACGGCATGAAAGCCCTGCACCACAAAGACCCCTCCCCCTGCCTCGCACCCACACTCGGCGTCCCCTGCACCCTACCCCGCCGCATTTACGGCAAACGATCGGTAACTAGGGGTGCAGGGTGACCAAAGCAAACACTCCTTTCCCGCGCGTTATCTTAATCAATCGCGCACTGGGCAGCCGCTGGGACGATCGGCGTGAAAGGGGGGCACCCGATCTAGTCCTCCCTACCCCGTTTACCACGAAACAATTTAAGGCTACCTCCGCGACCGCCCTGCCCGCAACCGAAGAAACCCCGCACTGTTTACCTCCGTGCATCAGTACACCACCAAATCACCTCCTTCTAGGCTGCGCCGCACTTCCGGCTCTACGGGAACGCCGCTGCTCTCCACTTCCTTAACCCGCAGTCCTGCTATCCCTCAGCTGCCGTCCATCAAAGACCGCGCGCCGATCCTCTAACAACGCGTAACTCGACGACCTGCACAGAAAGATTAAACGGAGCCATCACGCGTGTCCGGGCAGGAGCGGCGCGCAGGAAGCAAAGGAGGAACTGGGCGAGAGGGACGCCTATGTAGGGGGGGGCTAGCCTCGCCCCCCTAACGGCCCGCCTCCACCTGCACACTCTTTGGGAGATCTCCTCCCTGGGCGCGGCCTCGCGTGCGAGGCAGAAGAAGGGGAAGGGGGAAGGCTGCGACGGGCGGCCACTAGAAAGCTGCCCTGCTGATGTCCCACTGCGTGGGACGCGGGCAGCGGCATTCCTACCGCCCACCCGTTTCTTCTCCCCATGTGCCCTCCGAGTTGTGCAATTGTGTAGGCGGCAGGCATACGTGTGCTCTTGTGCAGTGAGGCATATTAAAGTTTTTTGATTTTTTTAACGCTGTGACACAGCAAACCTCGTTTAAAAAAAAAACACTTTAATCCATGTTACCCAACATTTTTTGTGGACTTAATTTTTTTTTCAAATTGGCTAGATCTCATTGCTTCTTGATTTCCTCCTAGCCCGGTGAGCGTTAGCCCTGGCCTTTTCTTTTTATTCAGTATTTGAGTTTTGTCGTAGCAAGAGGTAAGTGACTTTTACAAATGTTAGCCTCCCCCGTTTTTGCAGCTCACATTGCATATCTGAAAGGAGTAATCTCGATAGTCTCTTCACATGGAAATGCATGTGTTTCTGCTGGGATCCTGGGTGTACAGTGGTATTGAGTATAAAATACATCATTATTGGAGTGGAAAGGTGGTTACCTATGCAGAGAGTGACTTGTTCATTTTTTTTATTTTGCAAGTGGAGCCTTGCTTTCCTGCAGCCTGGACATTTCAGAATAGCATCGCTTTCCGTCCCTAACCCCTCGCAGCTTATTTATTTGTTGGTTTGTGAGTTGAGGAAGATGATCTATCTGATGCTTTTCTTTTCACATTCTTGCCGATCTTCCTGCGTGTTTTCCTTCTTTCAGGGGGAGACCGGGGAGAGGGCTTTTGCTAATGGAAAGAATGCAGGGCGTGTGACTGAAGAATGTTTTGTTCTGAGCTAGTTAAGGTGCTATAATGGACGTTTCTTCCAATGTTTTAATGCAGTGTCCGTACCTGAGTCAAATTATTTATTAGGCCTAATTACTTTCACATTCGGCCATTGCTTGTTATACACTTGTTTTGTTTTCTTCTCTTTCGTAGTTAGGGAAATGTGATGGTGAAAGGCAGCACGAGTACATTTAAAGTGTAACATTTGCTTGAGTTTTCGTCTGTCCTTGTGCTTTCATTTCGCACCCTCTTTTATTTGTTTGCAAAGCGCTCTGATACCCACGGGTCTCGCCAGCGCTATATAAAGCTTTATAAATAAAAACTCGGGCGCACTTCAAATTACAAGAACGGTTCTGTTTCTGGCCAGTCCCGATCACTGACCCTTGGAAACACTCTCTGCTCACTCCCAGCTCAGCACATCCAACTCTTCCCTCAGTCCACAGCACAGAGAAGCCGATTTAAAGGGGGCGCCGTTTTTCCACAGAAATTGCGTGCACTTCGCCCCGGAATCAGACTTGGCACCAAGATAACAGGCCACAGACATGCCTCATAGCTGAAAATAAAATAAATGCAAGTCCAGTCTGGTCATTAGATAAAGCTGTCTACCAGGTTTTATTGTTGTAGCCCTCTCCATGGATGTTTCACGGGAGCCATTTCAATCAAATGCTAGATGTGTACTCTGTTTTCAGCTGCAAGAATTTCCCTGAAACATGAGCCTAAACGTCTGACTGTTGCATGTGGGCACTGATGGGGCTGATAAGGAAGAGTGATTATGGCAATAAAGGAGGCCTGTGCGAATTCTGTAGCCTTCACTGCTTGTGAATAAGCACATTATATGCGTGCTCTCCCCGTTACTTTTGAAAATGTATCCATGTGTTAAGATGTCTGAAATGGCCGCAAGGAAGCTCTACAAATTAGTGCTCCGTAGTAGCACTAATTTCTGTTATTTATTAACAAAATAAACAGATACACATTTGTGTAGCACCCAAATCAGATTTCTAAGAAACTACCGTTGTGAAACCAACACACCAAGAGCCCCACTGTTCGTTCTCTTGAACCATCAGACTGACACATCTGAAGCACTGTCCATAGCACACTGACACACACACACACTCACTGCACCCCGCACTGAATCCTACTTCTGCATACTTAATATACTTCTGCAAGTCATTCATACACTGGCACACTTTAAATCCGTATAGAAAGCAATGCATAGTATATTGTGGCAACTAGCTCATACACACATCCACTTGGCTTGCAGACACTACACCTCAACACCTTACTCCAACAAACGGCAAACAAATACAAATGCCTACGCCACCTAGAACCCAATGCAATGAAGAGTACACTTGGCTTTACCACACCCTCTAGATAGGTCTGAGCTCTTAAAATCTCTTTTCTAGTGTTATAAAGTCTTTTAGGTACATCTAGGCTAAACATGCATGTCACCATTTGGGGTGCATCTGCGGTTAAAATCTACTGTGACACCTCACCTATTGATCATTTTTGCTATTAACTATGGAAAAAGATCATGTGGCACTTTAAATACTCTTGAAATATCACCAGTCCCAAAAATCTGCATAAGTGACAAGTGAAATAGGCATAATTTCTAATTATGCCCTTTTGGCTGGTGCTATCATCTCACCACACCAAGTTCCCAGTCCTATTTACTTTCCATTCTGCAGAGGTCTGGTAAAAATAGTGCAATTTGTTAAGTATTACATCCCATAATGTTTGTGTAAGTTACCAGATCTTTAGCTGCCACGAAACGCTTAACCATAGTATGGTCCTCCAGAATAAGGTCAAGACACACAACCAACCACAACCAACCACAACCAACCACACACACACACAACCACACATACAACCACACACACAACCACACACACAACCACACAGACAACCACACAGACAACCACACACAACCACACACACACCCACACCCAACCACACACCCACACCCAACCACAGACACACACCCAACCACACACACAAACAACCACAATCACACACACAACCAAACACACACACAACCACACACACACAACCACACACACAATCTTAAACACAACCTCAAACACACACACAACCACACACACAACCACACACAACAACACACACACAATCACACAAACAACCACACAACACACAAACTAACACACAACAACACACACACAACCAAGCACACAACCACGCACACAACCATGCACACAACCATGCACACAACCATACATACAACCACACATACAACCACACACACAACCACACACACAAACACACACACAACCACACACACAACCACACACACAACCAACCACAACCAACCACAACCAACCACACAACCACACACACAACCACACACACAGCCACACACATAACCAATCACACAACCACACACACACAACCATACACAACCAATCACACACACACAACCACAACAACACAACCACAACCACACCCCAACCACACCCAACCACACCAAACCACACACAACCACACTCACACACAACCACACACACACAACCACACACACACAACCACACACAGACAACCACACACACAACCACACACACACACAACCACAGCCACACACAACCACACACGCACA
This sequence comes from Triturus cristatus, assembly GCF_964204655.1. Lineage (NCBI taxonomy): Eukaryota > Metazoa > Chordata > Amphibia > Caudata > Salamandridae > Triturus > Triturus cristatus. Next base: position 802,750,560 of record NC_140591.1, read on the forward strand.
CAACCACACACACACTCACAACCACACACAACCACACACACACAACCACACACACACACACAACCATACACACACAACCACATAACCACACAAACAACCACACAAACAACCACACACAACCACAACCATACACACAACCACACATGCACAAAACCACACACACACACAACCACACACACACACAACACACAACCACAAACAGTTTTTTGGGCTGTCAGCATAAATAGGCTGTCACCAAACACGATGAACACCTCGGGAAAGTTTAGGAAGTCACCCTCAACTTTGAAACCACTTGCTGTTGCAGAGTGTGTGCTGTACACATGGCAATACCTTGACACAGCGGACTGTTGCAAGGAATGCTTTGAGCCTCGGAGGCTGACAGACTTCAGCCTGTGCATTAGTTCACCCTGACTTGGCACTGCATGTAAACCGGGTGCCCACTGTCCAGCATGAAGTGAGACATTGTGATCGGGGCTGGAGATGCTATTTAGCAATCTGCTTAGAACACTGTGTTTCATTTATGGCATTAAACATAAAGGAGCACTGGCAATGCTGATAAACTGGATTTCATTTTGAGTAGTGACTAAAACTTTAAAAAAAACCTTCAGTACTGAAACAAGTGCAATAGGTCTTGCATTTGCAAAAGTTTAAGCTATTAGCATTGTTCATGACAATGCCTTTTTATCTATTTTATAAAACAAACACATAAATAAATGTCATTATCATTTACAATGCCAATAGCTAATGTTGCATTATTATTAGCAATGCCAACTGCTCACACTTTTATAATGCGAGACCTATTGCATTGCAAATGCTTGTTATTCTTTCAATGATTAATTGGGCCCGTATGCTGGACCTCTTTCTATAAGCCCACTAGTCCCCCTTATTGATAAATTTATTTGTACATCAACATGACATTATTTGGGGCATCAGTGCTCATTTGAGAAGCACCCAGTTACCCCTGTAGAGCCATGGGCTGTTATAATGTGTGGGGGATGGCATGTGGGTTTCAGGACTTTATGCTGATTGCTCATGATCACCAGCAGCATATGCAGAATGCACGTTTATGTAATTTACCTGCAGTGGATATATAAATAGAGGAGTAACAGATGCACGCCTGGCAGGAATTTTCTTTTTTAAGCAGTACCCGGGTGATGAATGCATAACTAGGGTGAAACTGGTTCTGAGTTGCTTGTATTCGTTTAAGGGAGGACCTGGCTTGGCAGTTTGGGCTGAACTGTTCCGATTGGAGCAGAGTCAAGACTGATTTGCATACATCAGGGTCTAAACTGAGGTGACAAGGTGTGCAAAATAACGAAGGATTGGAATGTGGCCCTAATAATTACCAGGGGCTGCGATTAATTTAAGCATTCCATCCATCACTTTTTTGTATGCCTTAGGAATTTTTATATAGGCATATAGGTGTCACAAGTTTGAGTGTATAGGATTTATTAGTGCGGAGAGAAGTGTGAAAAGACTGTGGCTGTCATTCAAGTGAGTGAAAAGTATATGTGAATCAGGAACGTGTGGAGGGCGTATGGGTACCAAGAGCGTGTGGAGTGAAATGGAAAACAGGAATGTGTGGAAGGTTAGTAACTGCTAAGAGTGCATGAATATCACATTACTGCCGTGGGGCATGTGTGATAATATGGATTTATTGGGTCAGTGGCTGCCAGCAGAATGTGGGTAGAGCACATTGTTCACTTTAGATGTTACAGGTGAGGTCATATCTGATCAAATAAGCTTTGGCATTGAAGATGCTGTTGCAGCGCGGAAACCTGGGTAACGGGGAACAGAACAAGACCCGTACCAAATATCCTCCCTTCGTCACAGACCAAATATCACATTAACACTTTCACACATGCAGTCATTGGTGGGGCCCATAACACCAACATTCACACTTCACTTTTACACTGGTCTGCACTTACAGGAGAGATGAGTGGTTCAGGCGCTGACATGAAAGGAATACCCTATAACCTATAGGAAGAAAAGTTATATTACATATTCATACATTAATATCCTACACCTACAGATCTCAATCCTAAACATCAAGGTACTCCTCCCACGTGATCAATGGATCATTTAGTTGGATTGGTTGATGGTGATTTAGAACCAGCTAAAACACATTTTAAGATTTTGATCTTCCCTCCCTTAATAAATCACAAACGCATTTGCTTGTTAATCAGTATTTGTTTATCTATTTTATCGCAAAAAGTTAAGTTTACATATAGTAAGTTTATTAATTTTTATGTAAATCACAGAACACCATATTTACCTAATCTGGCTATCGGGCGTTCTCTAAGTCATCAAATTAGCTGTCAATCAGTCGGAATTCAAAGTTCTTCATGCAGCACGCTACAGTTCCAAAGAATGGGCAAGGACCAGAGACGTGCACGCATCTATCAGTGCCCTTACATTTTATAAAGTTCGCAGTTCATCAGGAAAATGGGCAGCATTCAGACTGTGAAAGATTCAGGAACGCAGCAGTCACCCTAGATAGTAGCGTCGCGTAGCATCGCCGTCGTCTTCGTCAGCAAAAGGAAAAGGGAAAGTATGCGCAATCTCTCTCTATTCTACCATCATTCTTATAATAAAAGTAAAGTCAAGATGTAACAATTTACAAAGTTTGGGCTTTTCTAATTGGTCGGTTGGGATCGTCCGGTGAGGTTTAGCACAGTTCAAGGGGTTATGTCATGGTTTGGTTTTTTCCGGTTTCTTGTAAATGTTCATTGTTTTGGTACTTGGCTGACTTCCCACCGTGGCATTGTTTGGGCACAGTATGACAAGGGTCATGACGAGGCCACAGGAACAAACTGTTGCGCAGTCGCACTTCACCCGAAACCTCGTGGAATGGTGGCCATCACGTCGTGTCACGTTGGCGGCCATTTTGTTTTTAGGCCCAAAGGACAACTTAAGCGAAACAAACACAAAGAAGTAATTAATACAAACAAATAATGAATAAAATGTTAACCCCTTACTAATCCCTCTATGTGCTTGTAATTATCTAGCGTATAGCGACATTTAAAGCGTTCATATTCACCCATTTGATGTCATCTGGAGCAACATAACGAAAACGTCACAAAAGCAACATATATGATGCAGTATTCTATTTACTACATATACTACTGTTAGTATGCGTACATATTTTAGTCATAAAGTTAATTAGCCATGCGAAATGCAAATCCCACGTATATTTCATATATTAGTAATGTTGATTGGAAACAAGCAAACTTATTTAATAATATTACAATTAAAAGATTATTTAATTAGTATATTCATGCAAAATAGGGGGGGTATACAAAATTTTGTACTACCCACTCCATCGATCCCCCCTTTGGTGATTTTATCACCACACCATTAAATTTTGGATTAATTTTCATGGAGTTGAAATGGATTCTTGCTTTAATTTACATCTCTGTCTCCCCAATTTCTTCTCTTCTGACTGTTCTCTTTCATCTCTTCTAATTCTACTTCTTCAAATTCTCTCTCTTGTCTCTTATCCTGTCTTCTTAAATTCTCTCTTTTTAACTTTTTTTGAATTTTCTTCTTTTTATGACAAAGGCATCCTAATCTTAATATTAATACTAGGAAAAACACACATGTTAATGGAAATAAGATCTCACCTAAAAAGGTACTACCTAGGTTTACTAAGAAATCTTTAATAGAAGATTTTTTCTTTCCAATCTTTTCCCAAACACTTTCAACCTCCAGTGGTGCAATTTCATCATGCAGATCAGTTATATTTTTAAAATAAATGTTCAAATCTTTACTCTCGTCTGGAATGTAAGAAATAAGAACAACAATGTTGAACTTTCAGCATTCCACAGACTCCACCTTCTTTTGCCAATAATATATCAAGGGCAAGTCGATTTTACATTACCATGGCATGCATGACAACCATTTCAGTATTTACAAAAAAAATCCTCCAGTGGTGCTTGTTGACAAGAGATCCACTACTGTTGATAGTCTTCTAATTTTGTTTGCATTCAGAGATATTCCCACTGCTGGTATCAATGCTGCAAAGATGTCACCTACAATTTCTGACCAAGATTCTCTCTTTCTACGTGCTAAATAACTACCTAACTTATGTACACCATCTTCTCCTCTTCCTATGTGAAAAATCTTAGGGAAAACCAGGCCTACATAACATGTGCCATACCAATGGTCTGGCAAACGATAATATGCCTTGCTCCCACAGATAAAATATAACCCAGGAAAAACTGGATCATTTCCTCCTTTAAATCCCCATCCACCCATGATTCGGTATGTATCATGGCAGTCACTGTTACCTACAAAGTAATTATCATATGCAGTTTGATTCCTTCTAATACACAATTTTCCTTTCTGAGGCCAATCTAAAGCCATAGTTGGACTAGCTTCTCCTTTCAAGTATTTTTCCATTTCAACATCCCAAACTGTCTTTTCCAATTTTCCCTCAGATGCTTTCCTTTGCATTTTCAATCTCCTTTCTTCAACCATGTCCAAAAACGTCTTTTCTTCTTTCTTTAAACTGCAAGTCAAATTATTTTTAAATATATACTCTAATGTTAGTTCTTTAGTCTCTAAGAAAAATTCACCTAATACCTTTGCAGGTTTTACCTTATTTAACTTGTTAATTGATGGGACTTGTGAAAATATGTTATCTACATCTGAGAAATAATATTCTAACTTCCCTGTTTGGTAAAATAAACTAGCTATTACACTACATGTTATTCCATAAGTTACTGGAAGGTGGTGATAAGTCACTCCCTCCGATACAGATGCAGGTAACTGCACACAAACGTAGCAGTCCCTTATGTCCATTGTCTTTACATATTCATACAGTAATTTCAAAAATACATTGTTAGAAAAATCAGTTATAGACCTGTCTTTATGCAAATAATTTCTATCTATTTTAGTCGGAACTACCTTTTGAACCTTTTCTATATTAGTTTTGTTTTCACTATGTCCTTCTATTGTGTTTTTGGTAACCTTAAATGAGATCATCAGAGCTAGTTCACTCCACAGAAGCATTAGTAATCCTGAACAACAACAACACATTTTACACCATCGCTTCAAGAATATACATCTATCTTTTCTAATATCTGTGTTTGCCATTTTTGTAAAAATGAACAGTGTCTTTTGACTTAGCCTCTTCTACTTCACAACTAGTTTGTCTAACCCAAGGCTCTAAGCACCTACTTGGTTCTACCAGCTTGGTCTTTTTCCCGTATTTTATTGTCTTTCCATTAGCAGGATTCTTGCCTTATTCAGTTTGGCATCTCATCGTCCTTCACCTTTCCCTCGTGATCTGAATACAGAATTTCCTGAATATCCGTTTCTTCTCCAATGTTGGACAAGATAACTCTCAGGATTTCCGATTCTTCGTCTTCCTCAACCACTTCTGTTATAGTCACCTTTGGGTTTTCTTGGCTATCCGCCTCTTCTTTTATTTCAGGCAGGGCCACATCCGTCCATTCTGGCGACTTATACTTCTGGTTAGGTTTTCTCGATCTTTTGCTTTCCTCTGTTACAATTATTTCTTTGTCTTTTGATTTCTCTTGACTAGTTACTTCATTCACCTGTTCAGCTCTTGGTAAATTTTCTCGTGTCAGTCAATATCTCAGCCTCTTTATTTTGTTAGGCCAAACTTCATCTCTTGCTGATCTTTTCAGTTTACTTCCTTTATCATTCTTTTCAGTTCTCCATGCTCTCTTTCTTAAGACTCAACCTTCTGGTAATTCGTCTTCGCTTTCCTCCGATTCTGTTTCAACTTGCTTTTTACTTTCAACAGCTTTTCTTTCCACCGCTTCTTTCGTTTTCCCTACTTCTGTCCCTCCACGAGTTTCCTGCGCACAATCTTCCTGCTGACTACTTGTCCCTTCCTCTAACTGGATGTTGGAGTTCCCTACACCTCCTCGGGGGTCTTCCGCAAGAATCTTTCCCTCTCTCTCTGTATCTGGCACCTGTCCATCTATTTTTGTTATTTCAGGTGGAATTTCTCTCAATTTTTCATCTGGAACTTCTTTATCAACATTTTTTTAATTGTCTTTTCACTGTCTTTTTCTTTTCTCGAACATAGAGTTACTTGTTCAGTCTCTGAGTCTGAGCTGGTATCATAAATCTGTAACCTTCTTCTCAAGGAAATACTTCTTGGGACAAAAGTTAGATCTGACTCTGATTCCCCCCTTTCAGGGTTTTCTCTTGTTCTTGTTTCTTCATCATCCGATTCAGAACTTGATTCTGATTCATCAAAATATTCTCTTTCTTTGTTATCCACTGGATTTGGAATCCTCAACGTGTGACTCGCATGAATCCAGTTCTTGATTCCAGCACACTTCACAGCTGTTGTTGTAGTCAAAATCACTTGTTGTGGTTTTCCCCACCTTGGGACCAAACAGTTCCTCCTTCTGTGTACTTCGATTCTCACCCAGTCCCCTGGGCTCAGATCATGAGCTGGCTTCTTTTCAAGGGTGGTGGCATCCGCTCCAACCTGATGAAACACAGAATGAACTGCGTCAGCCAGGCTTTTACAGTAATCCAACACCATGTCATCAGTTATAGGCAACAGCTTGTTGACTGGTATGAACACATGACGCATTGCTCTATTCATGATAATTTCATGGGGACTCAACCCCGTAGTTCTGTCTGGAATTGATCTAATAGTCATGAGTACTAGAGGCAATACATCAGGCCATTTCATACCCGTGGCTAATCACATTTTCCCTATTCTGTTTTTGATAGTACCATTCATTTGTTCCACCACACCAGAAGCCTCTAAGCGATAGTCACAATGTAGTTTTTGCTGTACATTCAATGCTTCACAAATCAATTTTACGATCTCATTATGAAAATGTTTTCCTCTGTCTGACTCAATTGTTACTGGAAACGCGAATCTGGGAATGAATTCCCTCAAAAGCAGTTTTGCCACTGTGATTCCATCACTTCTTCTTGTTGGGTATGCTTCTACCCATCTAGAAAACAAACAGACCATGCCTAGAACATACCTCAACCTGTTGCAGGGAGGCATCTCAATGAAATCTACTTGCATTCTGGTGAAAGACCCTCCTTCTCGACCTATTGTTCCTAGACTCATCACTGTTTTTCTTCCAGGGTTGTACTGCTGACATATAAGGCATCTTTGACAAAGACTTTCTGCTACAAGTCTGAACTTTGCATTGTACCAGATCTGTTTAAATGACCTTATCATAGCATCTCTCCCTATGTGTCCCTGTCCATGATACATCCGTGCCATGGCAGACACCATGCTATCAGGCATAACTGGTCTTCCATCCCGACAGACCCACACATGATCCTTCTCCCTTGGTGCACATCCTGCTTTTACCCACTGCTTCATTTCCTCATCTCCTGCTTCTTCCTGCAATTGCCTCACTTCCTCCCAGGTACCTACAATGTTAGTAAACATTAAGGTGCAAGAATTCATCTCTCTCCTTCGCCCGATTCACAGAATTCTGATTACGTGCACAGTATTGGTCCATATCGTTGGCATATTTGTTGCCGATGGCAGTATAATCGCCAGATTGACTATGTGCAGCACTCTTCACAACGGCCAATTGCTTAGGCAGCTGTATCGCCCCAAGCAACTTCCCAACCACTTCAGCATTCTTGATGGGAGTTCCACTTGATCTCAAAAATCCTCTCTGTAGCCATATTTGGCCAAAGTCATGCACCACACCAAAACCATACTGACTATCAGTTATCGCAGTCACTCTCACGTTCTTTCCAATCTTGCATGCTCTTGTCAAAGCAACAAGTTAAGCTACTTGGGCTGATCTTACTCCTTTCAGGTAGGATGCTTCCATTACTGCTGCAACTGTGCATACTGCTTATGCTGCACTCAACATTCCATCATCTGTTCTAAAGCAAGACCCATCTACAAACATTACAAAATCACTTTCTGCCAATGGTACATCTTTTATATCAGGACGTGGTTTGGTACAGAAATCGAGTACATCCAGACAATCGTGATCCGCTTTGTCTCTAACTTCCACATTCTCAGCATCAGGCAACAACTTTGAAGAATTCACGTTCAAACATCTCACAAGGCTCACATTTGTTGCACCTAATATGACTTTCTCATATTTAGTTAGCCGACTATGTGTCATGAACTGAGTGTGACTCCTTGTTAAAAGGATTGCCACATCATGAGGTACAAACACTTTCACAGGATATCCCATCACAATTCCTTCACTCTGTTCCAAACTTCTACAGGCAGCAGCCACTGCTTTCAAGCACCCAGGTAAGGCTACAGCTACTGGGTCTAGCATAGATAAAAAGTATGCAATTGGTCTCCTCAGTTTTCCATGCTTCTGTATTAATACAGAAAGTGCACATCCATTCCTCTCACTGCAGTACAATTCAAATTCTTTCTCGTAATCAGGCATTCCTAATGCTGGCGCTTCACACAAACCATCTCTCAATCGTTTAAAAGCTGCCAATTCCTCTTTATACAAATCAGTGGAAACTCTCACATCACTTTTTGTCAAACGTACCAAGAGCTTTGCAATCAGGGAGAAATTGCATATCCACTGACGACAATATCCAACCATTCCAAGAAACATTCTCACCTCTCTTTGCGTCATGGGGACTCTCATTCCTTTTATGATCCTGATTCTGTCTATTGTTATTTTTCTCAGTCCCTTTTCGATTTTATGGCCTAAATAATGTACTTCTTTTTGGCAAAATTGTAACTTTGATGGTGACACTTTAAGTCCTCCATCGGCCAGATTATTCAGCAAGGCTATAGTGTCCATTATACAAGCCTCACGAGTCTTCGACGCCACAAGAAGGTCGTCAATGTACTGTACTAACACTGAATTCTCTGGCATTTCTAGTCTTTCTAAGGACTTTTTCAATATCTGATTAAATATTGAGGGGCTTTCTGTATACCCTTGTGGAATTCGGCACCAAGCCAAAATACGTTTGCCAAAACGAAATGCAAAAATTTGCTGGCTGTCATGGTGCAATGGAGTGGAAAAGAAAGCATGGCATAAGTCAATCACAGTATACCATTCTGCATCATGGGGAATCTGAAAAAAATCACAGATGGATTTAGTACAATGGGACAACATGACACAACGATTTTGTTTATCTTTCTCAAATCTTGCACTATCCTGAACTTCCCATTAGGCTTTTTCAGTCCCATAATTGGGGAATTACATGGAGTACTCATTATTTCTCTCAAAATACCTTGTTTTATCATTTTCTCAATTATGGGAGTAATTCCTTCAATTATCTCAGGTGTCAATTTATATTGAGGGACATTTGGATAGCTTATTCCTTCCTTCACTGTTATTTTTACTGGGTCCACATTTCTCATTAGTCCCACATCTTCTCCAATGAAATCCCAGACTTCTGCTTTTACAGTCTGTTTCAATTCTTTAGGTAATGCATCAGGGTTAAATACAGCATGGGCTTCAGTAACCTCAGTTTCCCTGTTTGCCATAGTCATTTTATACAGCACGTCTTCATCAGGGGTCTCAAATGCTATACCATCAGGGGTACAGAAAATAGTGCAATTCATTTTGCACAACAAATCCCTACATAACAAATTCACAGGACTTGTATCGCACACAACAAAGCGGTGCATTTCAGAGAATTTCCCCATGCTAACTTTCGCTGGTTCTGTAAGATAAGTTTTAATCTGTCTGTGGGATACACCAACTACTTGGATTGTTTCATTCGAGAGAGGAAGATTCTTAACATCAGCTGACCTAACAGTTGATCGAGTAGCACCAGTATCTACTAGGAAAGTAATATTCTCATTATTTATTTTTCCGTCCACAAATGGGCCTGTCTGGTCTACTTCTAGAGCTGCGCCAAGTACGCACTCGTCTTCCTCCCATCGGCACCGTCAATAACCTTCTTCTGACTCGCTCTCATCGTGTTGTAGCCAATACTGCGAAACAGTGCTAGCGCGCGGCAGCTTAGTTACCTGTTCTTCGTTGTAGAATCCTGTCTCATTACTGTATTTCTGTGAATTTTTGCTTTGTGGAAAAGGCGGTTTTGGCACCTGATTCTGTTGGGTAACAACCTGCTGCTGTCGCTGCGGTTGACCACTCACCTCATTCTGCACCTGTGGATTCAATGATGCATTTTCATTATTAGTACTTGGGGGAAATTTACACTCGGATTTCCAATGTCCTACTCTTCCGCAATTATGACATGGGAATTTCTTTTTAGCTTCTTCTATATTAAAATTTCCCTTACTTTTCCCAGGATTGAATTTTGGTCTAGGTCCTGTATTATTCGCTTGTTCCATTAACTGAGCTTCCTGTCTTTCTGCCACCTTTACTTGTGCCCACATAGCTTTCTCTTTTAATTTACGCTGTTTGGCTTCAATCTCATCACTAAAATATTTTGCATGTCTCAATACTTCATCTATTTTCTTGTTTTGCCAATCTACAGTATGTTGCTTGATCATTTCACTAATTTCTGTACGTAAACCATATACAAATCTGTATACAAAATGGCTCAAATCGTTTTCACTCAAATTTTCATCACCACTGAACTGTTTAAAGGTCAGGATTAATCTCTCGTAATATGCATGTACTGATTCCTTACTTTCCTGATGAGTTCTGTCAATTTTTACTCATTCATTTTCTTTGAGAGGTACTTTATTTTTCAGAAAGACAAAAACCTGTTCATATTTCTTCATAACTTCAGGGTCAGGGGCTCCTGTCTTTGGATCCCTAGGGTATTCTTGTGTAGGCCAATTTATCATAAGCTTGCACTCTGTCCATAAATCTGCTGGTACTATTATGTCAAATAGACTGTTTAGATCAAACCATAATACTTTAGATAATTTCACAAATCTGTCCACTTGCCTATACCACTCGACAGGCTTTTTCGCGTAGTTTAGGGAAATCATTGGTAAATGACAAAATATCTTGCCTAGTCCATGGAACATGTACATATCCTCCCCCTGGAATTTCGGGCAATCTGTTACTACTTTTTCTTTTTCTCTTACAGGGAAAGCTGCAAAAGCTTTATCTGAGGCATCATCTCGTTTTCGGTACCACCTGCTTTGCCATTCATCCACATCTCCCCATTTTCTCAACAAGATAATTATTTCCTTAATCTGACTTATTCGTCCTGTGGTATTCAAATTTTCAATATCTTTTTCAGTAAAATCTATTCGATATGGGTTTTGTAGAGCCTTTACCTTTTCAATTTCTATATCCCATTTCATTTGCTACTTCTTCTAATCTTTCATGCAGATTTTTTGCTCTCCAAGTTATACTTTTGCACAGAAATAGTAACTCCTCATCCTGATAAGTTTTTAACTTCTCTGTGGGGATAGTTCCTACTATTAATTCCTCCAGAACCATTTGTAGCTTGGCCACATCTATTGATTGGGATTCTTTGTCTTTTCTCTGCCAGCTTCTCAACCATTCGATTAATTCTTCCGAAGTAGGACCCACTGGTTTCTCAACATTACTTCGTTCTAAGTCTTTTTGAGTCTCTAATACTGATTCCATTGTCATTGTATGTCTTTCTGCTATATTTGGACTTCAGGTTTTTTGAAACATTTGGCTCGATCATACTCATTGTTTGTCTCCATGGATTTTCATCTATACTTTGCTTTGGCCTCTCAGTCTGTTTATTACTGTTATAAGGAACCGTTAAACAATGTTCACTATCTTTCTGTTTATTAAAAATAGGCATCACAGGGCCTATAGTCACTAGAACAGTCACAGCTTCTAAATTTTTAGCCAATTCTCTTATCTTTTCAGTTAATTCTAAAGTTGTTTTTGCTAATTCTGCTGAATTTTCACCACTCACTTTATCATCTGATTTTCTATCTATTTCTCTGAAGGAATTATTTTCCCTAATTCTTGGGGTACTGGTTCAGTCTTAATGATTCGCAAAGTTTCTCTCATCGGGGCACTTGATGTCAACATTTTAGATTCTGGTTGATACGGGGGTGGATTTTTATAAAACATGTCATCAAGAACATCATCCTCCGATTCATGCACTCCATACCCTCCTGATTCTATATTATGTCTCTTTTCCGTACATTTTCCACCTCCAACTTCTTCAGCATTTCTTACAGGAAATAAACCGTCAGTCATCCTTGCATTCCGCCTCCTCCTCATTCTGTCATCATGATTTTCATGCCCATATCTACCAAACATGTATCTATATCTTACGCCACTCCTCTGTCTCTCTCTGTCATGCATCTCATCTTCCCAATCTGTCAGTGCTTCAAACTGTGTTGGTCTAGGTCTTGGTTCTAGATTGATCATTTTCTCTCTCAAATTTCTCAAAACTGTTAAATTAAACAATCCATGCTCAGGAAATGCCAAAACTCCGTCATTCTTCGTGTATGTTACCCAATTGTCTAAACAAATACAAGTATGATATCCGTATTTCGCAACCATTAAGGATGCGGGAGTTTTCGGTGGGGGAAGTAACTGTCCTACCCTAGTCACAATCGGTTTGTCCTTTTTAAATAATTTCTTAATTTTCCCAAACCAGGACTTTTTCTCCTTATCTGGTGGATCGTAATACATCATTTTGTCTTTCGTGTATCGCTAGTCTTTTCCTTTTGACTGTTCTGTTGTTCTAACCAATCGTAGCGCGACTCACACTAATGCACCAATCCGGAGCGTCTATTTCACTTCTGCAATTCTCCAATCCCAGCGCGTCTCACACTTACGCACCAATCAGCAACGTCTACGTCACCCTATAATTCTCCACTCCTAACGCGGCACACACTAGTGCATGACTCAAGGGTGTCTACGTTTCTCACTGACTAGCCAATCCCAGCGCGGTTTTTCTGACGTCAGCTTTTCTCGCTGTCGCAGCTCCTGCTCCTGCTCCTGCTGACCCCTCCTTTACAAAATTTTTATCGGTAACTTTTCTTACGTTCTTCTAACTTTACTAATCTGTTAGTAACGACATAAGAACGCCACCATTGTCCACTTTGCTAACCAAAGAATAGTTAATGACCTTTTTCACAAGAATTCCGTCTTTCCCGAGAGCAGAGCTTACCTCTGCCCTACTACGGAATCGTTACTTCCGTTGATAAAGTAGCACATCCCTCTACCTTACCCTTCTAGCAAGCATTAGCTAATTGTTTCTTCCAGAATTAAGACACCTAGTTGGAGACCCAATGCTCCTGAGAAATAAAACCAGAGTTTCGCAATTAAGCTGAACGCCTTTTCATTCACACACTTTCATACGGAAAATGTAGTTCATTCACACAGAATTCTGCCTTTCCCAAGAACAGCGAACAGTCTGTCCTACTACAGAATCATGACACTCGTTAACAAAGTAGCACTTCCCTCTACTTTATCCTTCTAACAAGCTTAGGGAACACCTATTACCTTTCCAGTGATAAGCGTTATTAGAACTCCTTCTGGACTCCTGGTACCTAAGACCAAAATTTCACAGGTGACCTTCGCTATAATACACTTCTGTCATACAGGAGATATTTCTAATGGCAACACACGACGATGTCACCGAATCGAACCCAGACAATGCGCCGTGCAACTTCAATCGTTACACATTTCTCCTGTGTACCTACAGGGCAACAACAATTCCATCTTTCCCGAGAACAGCGCTTACCTCTGCTCTACTACAGAACCGTTAAAAACTTCCGACTTCCTACATCCCAGAAGCCGTGCAAAACAACAGAGATCCTGACACGACTCAACATAGAGTGTTAATACATAAACCAATACTAATCAAGAATCAATAAGCAATTTACAAGCAATAATCACCAAACCAAAACAATTAAAACCATAACTCTGCTACCAGACAAACTGTTGCAGCGCGGAAACCTGGGTAACGGGGAACAGAACAAGACCCGGACCAAATATCCTCCCCTCGTCACAGACCAAATATCACATTAACACTTTCACACATGCAGTCATTGGTGGGGCCCATAACACCAACATTCACACTTCACTTTTACACTGGTCTGCACTTACAGGAGAGATGAGTGGTTCAAGCGCTGACATGAAAGGAATACCTTATAACCTATAGGAAGAAAAGTTATATTACATATCTATACATTAATATCCTACACCTACAGATCTCAATCCTAAACATCAAGGTACTCCTCCCACGTGATCAATGGATCATTTAGTTCGATTAGTTGATGGTGATTTAGAACCAGCTAAAACACATTTTAAGATTTTGATCTTCCCTCCCTCAATAAATCACAAACGCATTTGCTTGTCAATCAATATTTGTTTATCTATTTTATCGCAAAAAGTTAAGTTTACATCTAGTAAGTTTATACATTTTTAGGTAAATCACAGAACACCATATTTACCTAATCTGGCTATCAGGCATTCTCTAAATCATCAAATTAGCTGTCAATCAGTCGGAATTCAAAGTTCTTCATGCAGCACGCTACTGTCCCAAAGAATGGGCAAGGACCAGAGACGTGCAAGCCTCTATCAGTGCCCATAAATTTGATAAAGTTTGCAGTTCATCGGGAAAATGGGCAGCATTCACACTGTCAAAGATTCAGGAACGCAGCAGTCACCCTAGATAGTAGCGTCGGGTAGCGTCACCGTCGTCTTCGTCAGCAAAAGGAAAAGGGAAAGTATGCGCAATCTCTCTCTATTCTAACATCATATTTATAACAAAAGTAAAGTCAAGATGTGACAATTTACAAAGTTTGGGCTTTTCTGATTGGTCGGTTGGGATCGCCCGGTGAGGTTTAGCACAGTTCAAGGGGTTATGTCATGGTTTGTTTTTTGCCGGTTTCTTGTAAATGTTCATTGTTTTGGTACTTGGCTGACTTCCCACCGTGGCATTGTTCGGGCACAGTATGACAAGGGTCATGATGAGGCCACAGGAACAAACTGTTGCGCAGTCGCACTTCACCCTAAACCTCGTGAAATGGTGGCCATCACGTTGTGTCACGTTGGCGGCCATTTTGTTTTTAGGCCCAACGTACAACTTGAGCGAAACAAACAAAAAGAAGAAATTAATACATAGAAATAATGAATAAAATGTTAACCCCTTACTAATCCCTCTATGTGCTTGTAATTATGTAGCGTATAGCGACATTTAAAGCATTCGTATTTACCCATTTGATGTCATCTGTAGCAACATAACGAAAAGGTCACAAAGCAACATATATCATGCAGTATTCTATTTACTACATATACTACTGTTAGTATGCGTACATATTTTAGTCATAAAGTTAATTAGCCATGCGAAATGCAAATCCCACGTATATTTCATATATTAGTAATGTTGATTAGAAACAAGCAAAATTATTTAATAATATTCCAATTAAAAGATTATTTAATTAGTATATTCATGCAAAATAGGAGGGGTATACAACATTTTGTACTACCCGCTCAATCAATGCCCTTGGTGATGTCTTGAATGAGGTTTGGATAGTTTTTTTTTTACTTTCATGGTTTCCTAACCACCCTCACGTTAGGCTTTTGGAGACTTTAGGTTTGCACTGCAACTTTAATGCCTATCCAACTAAAAAAATGTTCTAAAGATAGATAGACATTGACGATACCCCTAGAGTTGGGCCCTTGACATAATGGCGCCGGCCAGGGATGGGAGACTGGGTGGTCAGTACCCGGGATACTACCAAAAAACACTTGGTAAATTGCCATGGGGGTGGTGGTTGGCTTGCTGGGCGCACTGATACAAGACTGTGAGGGGGCATATTATCTAGGAAGTGGCGGTGAGAGGCGTCAGCGTCCTTTGCTTAACACCTCTCATCGCCACTTCGGAAAGGCTAGGCTGCACCATATTACTAAGGATATGGTACAGCCTGGAGTTTCTCCCTGCGATGGCGCTAAGTCTCATGACTTAAAGTCAACGCAGGCAACCTTGCACCAGAGTGCAAGGGTGTCCGCGAGCAGGGAGGATTGTTTATGTACAGGAAGGTGTCCCTTCCTGTACATAAACAAACCTAAAATGCCATTTTGTAACTTACATGTGTGCTGCTTCATGTAGCACACATGTAAGTTACAAAATGGCCTTTTAAAAAAAGGTTTATTTATGTACAGGAAGGGACACCTTCCTGCACATAAACAAACCTTGGCATTTTTCTTTTTCCATGTGTGCTGCACAAGGCAACACACATGGGAAAAGCAATAACGAGGAGAAATGAAGCATTTCTCCTCGTTTCGCCACCTTAAGACCAGGATTTTCCTGGTCTTAAGTTCAGCGCTGCCACCTATTATCGCCTCTCTTGATGATAGGTGGCAGCGCTGAAGTGAATGGGTGTTGTGGTGGAACGCACACCACAACACCCACTGCACACCCATTTCACGCTACTTTTAGCGTGAAAGGGGCCCTATTACCAAGGCAGCGTTAAGCCACTTAATTTGGCTTTTAGCCACGTTATGTGGTTCGACGCAGCCTTGGTAATAGAAATAACAAAAGGAAGCGCCAGTGCTGCAAAACCTTCAAGAAGTATTTTTAGTGCATTGAACAAAACAAATGCTACCACAACCACTTTTTCTGTTGAATTTAATCCACAATTATTTAAAAAAGATCACATAAAATACATATCAAAACCACAATTTACATATAAATCAAAAAGTTTTGTCTTTTTTCTTTACCAAATACAACAACCCACCCTTTCGTTTTTACTCATTCTCATGCTCTCACCAAACCTCACTTTCAGTCATATCTTCAAACTTAATTCACGCTTCGCCACAAAACTAACATACATCTTCACTGTCACTCATACTCCCTCCCAAACCTGCTCCAACAGATAATTCTCTGAGGAGACAATTTGTACAAAAACTAAATCAATAAAGTTTAGTACAACAAAACGGCTCAGGCTATCAAAAAAACACATATATGGTACTCAGTTGTCCGAATCAACCAAATTTCATATGATTAGCCTAACAAAATGCTGTGATCTACGCGTTTCGAATCCCATCGAATTGAGGGATTCTCCTCAGGACCAGAATAGCTTGTATCACATTCAGAGCTCAATCGTTCTCTTTTTTCACTCTTGTGACTGAGCAAAAGAAGATATGTCGGTGATGGAGAGTCGACATTCACACTACATGTCTGATTCAATAAATTCCGTTTTCGGAAAAGCCGACCTGACCGATACGCTTGAATGCCGGGTGGCTTTGGGTTATTAATTCTGTCTCTTCACAAGGAGTTCCAGTTTGTTTTAGAACGGGAAGTGAGGTTTGGTGAGAGAATGCGCACAAAAGTATGTGAGTTGGCAGTTTTGGAGAGTAGTGTGAGAATGAGTAAAAAGGAAAGGGTGGGTTGTTGTATTTGGTAAAGAAAAAAGACAAAACTTTTTTATTTATATGTAAATTGTCGTTTTGATATGTATTTTATGTGATCTTTTTTAAATAATTGTGGATTAAATCCAACGGAAAAAGTGGTTGCGGTAGCATTTGTTTTGTTCAATGCACTAAAAATAGTTCTTGAAGGTTTTGCAGCACTGGTGCTTCCTTTTGTTATTTCAGTTCAGTAGGCTTGGCATTGCTGCGTTTGAGCCAAACCCCTTCTTTCGGTTCGCCTTGGTAATAGGGCGCTGACCCTGTCGCCACCACAATGTGACTAAAAGTGACGTTGTGGTGGCGATAGGGGATTGGTAATATGCCCCTTTGTGGTTTAACGCTGCCTTGATAACAGGGCGCTGACCCTATCGCCACCACAACGTCACAAAAAGTGACGTTGTGCTGGCGATAGGGGCTTGATAATATGTCCCTGAGTGTGCTGTGGGATCGATGCATGAATGTTCCTTTCTTTTGCTGTTCTGTAAAAACAATAAAATGTATTTAAAAAATTGGCATATGTATACAAATATTCCTATACATTCAGAAATGTAAGTGTACATTTATGTCTCAAGTTAGTACAAATCCAACAGAAAGCTTTCTTCAATTATCATTAATATGGAACGGTATGTGGAGAGGCAAAGACACATTAAATGCACTTAGCAAGCACTGCTCTAAAATTATATTACGTATTTTCCACATATCGGAATGTATTTTTATACACACTAATGTATGTTCTACGTATTTTCAATTTGTACAGTTTATAGAATTTTATAAAGTGTATTGGATAATGCAAGTCAGTTTGTTATATGAAAAGGGACAGTGTCTATAAAGATTTAACAACTGCCACACTCTTCATCTCCTCCACTTTATAGCTCCTCTGTCTCTCTTTTCATATTCAGGATATAATAGGATATAATAACTGTTTTTGCAAAATGCCTTCTCTTAAGGAAAGGAATGCGACTGATTTACACTGATGGTTAATACTTGCTTTTATAGTACTTGAAAACTATGTGCACTAAAAAGGGACTGGATTCTTGTAGCAATTATCATGAACACCCATAAAAATGGTTGCATGCATGACTTAGTATGATCTTCTGATTGGTGCTGCTTCCTAATTTTAAAACGTTGGTGCTAGTGTAGTTAGATTGAATGTTGCACAAATAGATTATGCCTTTGCCAAGTGTCTATTGTCGGTACCCAAGGCACACAGTTACAAACGGCAATACACCCTAGGGCCAAAACCTCACACATTACAATGCATCCTATGAACACTAGTAGCATGCTGCAAAGCACAGTAGTCAACTGAACACCACTGTATCTGTAGGGCTTAGGGTTACTGAGCTCTGTCCTAGAAGCACTAATTCACCACATGGCAGTAAAATGTAGGGGCGCCAACCAACCACATAGCCCAGCATCCTATCACCATTGTCTGTAACACTTCACTGAATCCTAGAAATTCTAGTACACCAAACTGTCTCTCTCCAATAGTCAGTGCCCCAGCATCCCTGGAATTCTACCCAACCACACGGCACTGGATTCTAGGCAAACTAGCACTCAGAACAATGCTGTAAGGATACTAGCCCAAAAAATTGGGCCAGATTCAAAAAAAGTAATCCGAGAAAAAATCCTAACTTTAAGACTTTCAGTATTCACAGAAGGCATTTAGGAGTAGTAAAGTTAGGATTCCTAACTTCACTACTCCTAAACTGAGACAAAATCCTAACCTTACGACTTTTGGTATTCACAAAGGGCATTTAGGAGTAGTACAGTTAGGAATCTTAAACTCTTACTTGCATGTGACAGTGCAGAAATTGTAATCTTCAATCCAGTCAGGAAATAATGGTTATGTCTTGGCCCATCCATTTTTTTTATTTATGTGGATAGTGTAGATACACATTGCAGTCCAATTGCAGTCTCACTCATTGTTGATAACTACCTCAGCCTCACTTCCCCCATTAAAACCAACTACATCTTCTATTCTTAACGCCCCTCCAAATGGAAAAGCATCCTCCTACGACATCTCCCAGTCATTAATTCAACTAGAATTCCTTATGGATTTAAACTATCTGCTACTCCCTCCCCAGCTTTTCAAGGTGAAATTGACATCTCCATCTTCAAAACGGGTGACATCCTCATACAGGCCGCTGAATCCCACCTCACCATCTTTGAACACCACTTCAACACCCTGTCTCTCCAACTTGACAAAACTATTCCTAACCCTCCGTCTACCCAACCGCACAACTCCCTCCCGTCCTCTCCCTTACCTCTGACCCCACTCTCCCCCTTCTCAATCACCCCTCCAGTTAAGTCATCCTCCAATCACTGATATCACTCTCCCCCTCCCCAGACATCTCTACAGCTAATGCCATCCCCAATCACCGACATACAAATATTCTCTCCCCCAACAACTCTCCCTCTTCCTGACATCCCTACTTCACTCCCCCTCTCCAAATCACACACGCACTCTAATGACCTGTCCCCTCCAACCCCTAATAAAACTCTTAACCCCCATCCCTCCTTCCTGCCCCCCCAACCTGAATCCCTACACCTCCACTCTGATTCCCCTATCGTGTCCCCTCTGGCCCCTTCATCTCCCACTCCGAATCCATTATCCCAACCCCCAAATTACACACCACCCCTTAAACCTGATGCGGTCTCTCTCCACACTCTTCACGCCCTAATAACTTATCTGACCACATCCTCGGTGGTCCTAAATCTCCTATCCCTCATCACGCCACCCCTCATGCCCGACAGCCTTTTCACTCCTCATTTCGCCTCCACTGACCTCTCACACCCTACACACAACAGTCCTCCCTCTGCATCTAACACAGACCATTCCCTATCCCCCTCTCCTCCCCAACAGTGTTCCCACTCACTCTAATAACCCAGAGCCTACCCAACATAGAACGCGATCTCTCTAATTTGAAGATTGAACTCTCTCGGCTCAGAGAAGATTTTATTTGGCTCAGCTCCAGAACCCTCCCCAACTGTGCAAATTCCCCTACCCCTACCAAAACCCCCCCACTAACTACAATCATTGGAGAATGACCCCTCTTCGCTGCCGTATGCATAGGCCTCGTCGCATTTCGACCCATCTCTCCCCGTCTGACCTTTCCGACCTATGCAACTCTTACCATCCTAGTTCATCAATCACCAGCCCTCCACTCCCCTACTCCAACATCCCCGTTTTCTTGGAACTAACAGAATCTCCCCCTCTCCCGTCTCCGTCAGACACCCCCTCAACTCACCGCTATCTACTCCTGCCCACCCCCCAAAAGCAACCCCAAACCCCTCGACTGCATGTTTGTGAACTGTTGAACTGCCGTCCAACATGCCACTGAAATTTCTGAAACTATCCTTAGTGAATCCATTGACATCTCGGTCCTCATGGAAACCTAGCTCAATGACCACTCAACAAGCATACTTGACCTACTCACCCCCCCCCCCCCCGGATACTCTATCCTTAGAAAAAACAGACCTGACAGAGTAGGGGGAGGTTTAGCCATAATCTTCAAATATGAACTTCAGCTCTCCCTTGTTAATAATTCGGGCCACTCCTCCTTCGAATACCTTGAAGCTGAACTAAAAGTACAAGGTGCCCACCCAATTTGTCTACAAAACATCTGTCACCCTCCTGGAGACTCTCATCCCTTCATTGATGAATTATCCGACCTTCTGACAAAATCTTCAATATCCAACTAAAAAATCTCTTCCTTGGTGATCTCAACCTCCACTGGAATGCTACCGATGATCCCGCAATCACCCTCCTCACTAATCTGCTTGAGATTGATGACCTCAAACAACTATGCCAGTCCCCAACCCACACCAAAGGAGCCATCCTGGATGCCATTATTACCAATAAGGATTTGGCCTTCCTGACCAATGTCATCCCCATCGACTCTCCTGACCACCACCACATACTTTTCACCATTGCTACCACGGCACCCCCCCCCCCCCACTAAAATCAACAAACTTAAGAAATGACCCAGAAATCTAAAACGTATCCCCCTGGTGTACCTGAGTCTAAACACCAAGCTCAACTTCTCCTCACTCCTCCCTCACAAAACGCGAATGAGCTTACTGAATACTTTAATAAAGCTGTCACTGATGTCCTTGACCAATTGGCCCCACCCAACCTTAAAAACCAAAGAAATATCCCTTCTAAATCTTGGTTTAATTCAGAGCTCAACAATGAAAGACGCTCACTAAGACTGATGGAAAGAACATGGAGACACCATCCCTCTCCCTCACATCTGGCACTCCTCAGATTAGCTGGATCTACATACAAGAAACACATTTTTAACCAAAAGGCACCCTTCTTCTGTACACAACTCGATCGGGCCAAAAATAGACCCAGAGAACTGTTCAACATCGTTCGTAATCAAACATCCACAGCACCTCCAAATCCGACTGCCTTGACTGCTAGATGTGATGAAATTGCCCACTTCTTTTGGGAAAAAATCGCCAAAATAGATCAATCCTTCATTTAAACACAAATCCCAACCAACCCCCAACATACACCTGACATCACCTCCAAAACTCACACCACATTACCCTCACCCCCTGATCCCCCCTCACACTTGCTCACTACTGCACCTCACCCCAACTACTTCCCACACATACCTACTACTACACCTCCCCTAAACTACTCCCCTCACTTACCCTCAACTACATCTCTTGAACCCAAACACATTAATTCACAACTAAAAAACAATGCCTCCTGGCTTAACTTCCTCTCTATAACTGAGCATGAAGTCTTTAACATCATTGTTAAACTTAAACCGTCCTCCCATACCAAAGACCCCCTCCCATCTAACTTTGTCCAATACCTAAAGCACATCTTTATCCCATCTTGGACCACAATTATCAACACCTCCCTTGCCACAGGATGTGTCCCCAGCTCCCTTCAACTTGGACAAATCATTCCCATTATTAGAAACCCTAATGCCGACCCCAATGACCTAAACAATCTCCGCCCCATCTCTAAC
This sequence comes from Triturus cristatus, assembly GCF_964204655.1. NCBI lineage: Eukaryota > Metazoa > Chordata > Amphibia > Caudata > Salamandridae > Triturus > Triturus cristatus. Next base: position 802,772,794 of record NC_140591.1, read on the forward strand.
CTCCCCCTTCTTTCAAAAGCCCTTGAAAAATGTGTCCTGCTCCAATTAGACAAACACATCAAAAATTTCAACTTACTGCACCCCCTACAATCAGGCTTCAGGAAAGGCTGTAGCACCGAAACTGCCATGCTTAATATTGTCGATGACATCCACCACTCCCTTGATAGTGGCGAGACCTGCCTTGTTCTCCTCCTTGATCTCTCTGCAACGTTTGATACAGTCAACCACTCTGCCCTACTTAATGTGCTCAGAGATCATTTCGGCCTCAATGGTACTGCCCACAAATGGTTAGTCTCCTATCTACAACACCGAACACAGCAAATCAAAATTCATGACTGTCTATCTAACCTCACTTCGGTCTCCCTAGGAGTCCCCCAGGGATCTATTTTCTCTACCTCTCTCTTTAACCTCTTTATGGAACCCCCTCACCCTCATCCTTAATCAAGCTGGAATCAACTACCACCTCTATGCCGACGAGACCCAACTCTACTATAAGATCAAAACCCATGCGGACATCACACACCTTAACAACACCATCACTAAGATCCAATCCTGATTCCAATTAAATCATCTCAAACTCAACCCTAAAAAAAATTAAATCATTCTCTTCTCCCCTAAAAATAACCCTCTCCCCATTCAATCCTGGATCTCTCACCTCAATGCCCTCAATGGTTCACTCTCCTTGTACAACTCAGTAAAATCTCTTGGTATTTCCATCGATAATAGCCTAACTCTCAATGTTCACATCAAAAATTTAGCTAAAGGAGCCCTCCTTGCTCTCCTTCATCTCAAGAAAATTAAGCCCTTTATTCCAACTGATGACTTTAAATTAGTAGTCCAGTCACCTGTCCTTTCGCAAATTGATTACGGTAACACCATCCTCACCGGAATCCCCAAGGTCCACCTAGCTCCACTCAAATCTGTGCTCAACCTTGCAGTCAGGCTCATCACCGACTGCAAACGTTCCGACCACATCTCCCCTGCCCTCAGAACTCTTAAATGTCTCCCCATCGAAGGCAGATCTGTCAACAAAACTGCTTGCAGTACACACAAAGTCCTCAATCATAATACACCGCCGTACCTCACCAATAAACTCTGCAAAGCAGGCAGCACACGACCGTTTAGAAGCACCAAAGCTCTCCTCCTAGTCCCACTCCGGCTAAAAAAGAAATCCATACAATCCCGCTCCTTCTCTGGAAATGCCCCAAACATCTGGAATGCCCTCCCCAAAGACCTGCAATGTAACCCTTCCTAAATCAGCTTTAAAAAGAACATCAAAATGCACTTCCTCAATAAATATTGGGGGTCTTAACCTGCGACCTGCACTCGATCTCCAATTTCCATGTTAAATATGTATATAGCTGTTGTACTATCTATCTGTTTATTTGATATGTGTAATTTCATGCCGTTTCACTTTTGTTTTCTGTTGGCATTCCCTGCTGTTGATATATTGTTTTTGCCATGCTGTAGAAATATTGTTTTTTAACGTTACTATCTCCATACTCATATAAAGAGCTCTGATACCTCTGGGTCTAGCCAGCGCTATATAAAACCTCTAAAATAAAAATAAATAAATAATTTGACATTTTATTTTCATGCCACTGGCGTGTTTCTTGTGCCGTCGCCGATGGTCGTAATAGAAAGTGAAAAAAGCAAATGAGATGAAGCCGATAAACAGTACTTTTCTTATGGGAAGCACACATGAATTGTGCCACAAGTTTAAGTCCCAAAGTCAAGAAAATCAGTCAGGAAAAAGTGAGGGTGCCATCACAATAATTATGTTACAGCAAACAAATGATGGACGGAATGCTGACAATGCAAACATTCTTCCCCAGTCAAAAGATCTGGGTTAAATCCATCGTTCTTTTGCCCACTACGCCACCCCAGTTTGGACCCTTCCATTTGCAAATCAGTCTTGACCCTGTGCCCCATGGGAACAGTCCAGACCGAACTGCCAGGCTAGCTCCTCCCTGGACTGGAAACAAGCATCCTGGGACTGGTTTCAGGGTATGTCACCCTTCTTCCGCCAGGCTAGCTTGAATCCAGTGGCACAGTGAGCAAAGGACCCACGTCTGGGCATACCCATCCCACTTAGGGCGAAAAGTATTACAGCAAACAAATGATGGACGGAATGCTGACAATGCAAACATTCTCCCCCAGTCAGAAGGTCTGGGTTAAATCCATTGTTCTTTTGCCACTATGCCACCCTAGTTTGGACCCAGCCATATGCAAATCAGTCTTGACCCTGTTCCCCATGGGAACAGTCCAGACCGAACTGCCAGGCCAGGTCCTCTCTGGACCGAAAACAAGCATCCTGGGACTGGTTTCAGGGTATGTCTCTCTTCTTCAGCCAGGCTAGCTTGAATCCAGTGGAACAGTGAGCAAAGGACCGACGTCTGGGCATACCCATCCCACTTAGGGCGAAAAGTGTTAGAGCAAACAAATGATGAACAGAATGCTGGCAATGCAAACATTCTCCCCCAGTCAAAAGATCTGGGTTAAATCCATTGTTCTTTTGCCCACTACGCCACCCTAGTTTAGACCCAGCCATATGCAAATCAGTCTTGACTCTATGCCACATGGGAACAGTCCAAACTGAACTGCCAGGCCAGGTCCTCCCTGGACCGGAAACAAGCATCCTGGGACCAGTTTGAGGGTATGTCACCTTTCTTCAGCCAGGCTAGCTTGAATCCAATAACACAGTGAGCAAAGTACCCACGTCTGGGCATACCCATCCCACTTAGGGCGAAAAGTGTTACAGCAAACAAATGATGGACAGAATGCTGACAATGCAAACATTCTCCCCCAGTCAAAAGATCTGGGTTAAATCCATCGTTCTTTTGCACACTACGACCCCCCAGTTTGGACCCAGCCATATGCAAATCAGTTTTGACCCTGTGCCCCTTCTCTGTACTAGGGTAAATGTATGACATTGTTCTGCATTCTGTCCATCAACTGTCGTTTTTGCATTTGTCACCCCGAGTGGGACGGGTATGCCCAGAAGTGGGTCCTGTGCTCTCCATGCCACTGGAATCAAGCTATCCTGGCTGAAGAGGGGTGAAATCTTGAAACCGGTCCTAGGAAGCTTGTTTCCAGTCCAGGGAGGACCTGGCCTGGCAGTTCGGGCTGGACTGTTCCCATGAGGCACAGGGTCAAGACTGATTTGCCTATGGCTGGTGATGGAGCGGGTAGTACAACATTTTGTATACCCCCCCTATGCTGCATGTTTATACTAATTAGAATAATCTATTAATTGTAATATTGTTAATGTGTTTTCATGCAGTTTAATCAACATTACTAATGTACGAAATACACGTTGGATTTGCATTTTGCATGGCTAAAATAATTCGTAATTAACATACGTACGCATACTAATACTAGAAAAATAGAATATCGCATGGTATATGTTGCTTTTCTGACGTTATCGTATGTTGCATCAGATGACATCAATGGGTGAATATGAACGCTTTAAATGTCGCCAATACGCTAGATAATTACAAGCACATAGGGGAACTAGTGAGGGTTTAACATTTTATTTGTTATTTCTATGTATTAATTACTTTTTGTGTTTGTTTCGCTTAAGTTGTCCTTTGGGCCTAAAACCAAGATGGCCGCCTGACTGACTCGACGCGATGGCCACCATTCCACAAGGTTTCGGGTGAAGTGCGCCTGCGCCACATCATGTACTAGTGGCCTCGATATGACCCTAGACTTGCTGTGCCCAAGCAAGGTCACGAGGGGATGCTTTCCAAATATTCAAACAAAGGACTAATGAAAGGAACCAAAGTCAAGAAAATCAGTCAGGAAAAAGTGAGGGTGCCATCACAATAATTATGTTACAGCAAACAAATGATAGACGGAATGCTGACAATGCAAACATTCTTCCCCAGTCAAAAGATCTGGGTTAAATCCATCGTTCTTTTGCCCACTACGCCACCCCAGTTTGGACCCTTCCATTTGCAAATCAGTCTTGACCCTGTGCCCCATGGGAACAATCCAGACCGAACTGCCAGGCTAGGTTCTCCCTGGACTGGAAACAAGCATCCTGGGACCGGTTTCAGGGTATGTCACCCTTCTTCCGGCAGGCTAGCTTGAATCCAGTGGCACAGTGAGCAAAGGACCCACGTCTGGGCATACCCATCCCAGTTAGGGCGAAAAGTGTTACAGCAAACAAATGATGGACGGAATGCTGACAATGCAAACATTCTCCCCCAGTCAGAAGGTCTGGGTTAAATCCATTGTTCTTTTGCCACTATGCCACCCTAGTTTGGACCCAGCCATATGCAAATCAGTCTTGACCCTGTTCCCCATGGGAACAGTCCAGACCGAACTGCCAGGCCAGGTCCTCTCTGGACCGAAAACAAGCATCCTGGGACTGGTTTCAGGGTATGTCAGGCTAGCTTGAATCCAGTGGCACAGTGAGCAAAGGACTCACGTCTGGGCATACCCATCCCACTTAGGGTGAAAAGTGTTACAGCAAACAAATGATGGACGGAATGCTGACAATGCAAACATTCTCCCCCAGTCAAAAGATCTGGGTTAAATCCATTGTTCTTTTGCCCACTGCACGACCCCAGTTTGGATCCAGCCATATGCAAATCAGTCTTGACCCTGTGCCCCATGGGAACAGTCCAGACCAAACTGCCAGGCCAGGTCCTTCCTCGACCGGAAACAAGCATCCTGGAATTGGTTTCAGAGTATGTCACCCTTCTTCAGCCAGGCTAGCTTGAATCCAGTGGCACAGTGAGCAAGAGACCCACGTCTGGGCATACCCATCCCACTTGGGGCAAAAAGTGTTACAGGAAACAAATGATGGATGTTATGCTTTCAATGCAAACATTCTCCCCAAGTCAAAAGATCTGGGTTAAATCCATTGTTCTTTTGTCCACTATGCCACCCCAGTTTGGACCCAGCCATATGCAAATCAGTCTTGACCCTGTGCTCCATGGGAACAGTCCAGACCGAACTGCCAGGCCAGGTCCTCCCTGGACCGGAAACAAGCATCCTGGGACCGGTTTCAGGGTATGTCACCCTTCTTCAGCCAAGCTAGCTTGAACCCAGTGGCACAGTGAGCAAGGGACCACGTCTGGGCATACCCATCCCACTTAGGGTGAAAAGTGGTACAGCAAACAAATGATGGACGGAATGCTGACAATGCAAACATTCTCCCCCAGTCAAAAGATCCTGGTTAAATCCATCGTTCTTTTGCCCACTGCAACACCCCAGTTTGGATCCAGCCATATGCAAATCAGTCTTGACCCTGTGCCCCATGGGAACAGTCCAGACAAAACTGCCAGGCCAGGTCCTTCCTGACCCGGAAACAAGCATCCTGGGACCGGTTTAGGGTATGTCACCCTTCTTCAGCCAGGCTAGCTTGAATCCAGTGGCACAGTGAGCAAGAGACCAACGTCTGGGCATACCCATCCCACTTAGGGCAAAAAAGTGTTACAGCAAACAAATGATGGATGGAATGCTGACAATGCAAACATTCTCCCCAAGTCAAAACATCTGGTTTAAATCCATTGTTTTTTTGCCCACTACGCCATCCCAGTTTGGACCCAGCCATATGTAAATCAGTCTTGACCCTGTGCCCCATGGAAACAGTCCAGACCGAACTGCCAGGCCAGTTCCTCCCTGGACCGGAAACAAGCATCCTGGGACCGGTTTGAGGGTATGTCAACTTCTTCAGCCAGGCTAGCTTGAATCCAATAACACAGTGAGCAAGGTACCCACGTCTGGGCATACCCATCCCACTTAGGGCGAAAAGTGTTAGAGCAAACAAATGATGAACGGAATGCTGGCAATGCAAATATTCTCCCCCAGTCAAAAGATCTGGGTTAAATCCATCATTCTTTTGCCCACTACGCCACCCTAGTTTAGACCCAGCCATATGCAAATCAGTCTTGACCCTGTGCCGCACGGAAACAGTCCAGACCGAACTGCCAGGCCAGTTCCTCCCTGGACCGGAAACAAGCATCCTGGGACCGGTTTGAGGGTATGTCTCTCTTCTTCAGCCAGGCTAGCTTGAATCCAGTGGAACAGTGAGCAAAGGACCGACGTCTGGGCATATCCATCCCACTTAGGGCGAAAAGTGTTAGAGCAAACAAATGATGAACGGAATGCTGGCAATGCAAATATTCTCCCCCAGTCAAAAGATCTGGGTTAAATCCATCATTCTTTTGCCCACTACGCCACCCTAGTTTAGACCCAGCCATATGCAAATCAGTCTTGACTCTATGCCACATGGGAACAGTCCAAACCGAACTGCCAGGCCAGGTCCTCCCTGGACCGGAAACAAGCATCCTGGGACCGGTTTGAGGGTATGTCACCCTTCTTCAGCCAGGCTAGCTTGAATCCAATAACACAGTGAGCAAGGTACCCACGTCTGGGCATACCCATCCCACTTAGGGCGAAAAGTGTTACAGCAAACAAATGATGGACAGAATGCTGACAATGCAAACATTCTCCCCCAGTCAAAAGATCTGGGTTAAATCCATCGTTCTTTTGCACACTACGCCCCCCCCAGTTTGGACCCAGCCATATGCAAATCAGTTTTGACCCTGTGCCCCTTCTCTGTACTAGGGTAAATGTATGACATTGTTCTGCATTCTGTCCATCAACTGTTGTTTTTGCATTTGTCACCCCGAGTGGGACGGGTATGCCAAGACGTGGGTCCTGTGCTCTCCATGCCACTGGAATTAAGGTATCCTGGCTGAAGAGGGGTGAAACCCTGAAACCAGTCCTAGGATGCTTGTTTCCAGTCCAGGGAGGACCTGGCCTGGCAGTTCGGGCTGGACTGTTCCCATGAGTCACAGGGTCAAGACTGATTTGCATATGGCTGGGTTCAAACTGGAATGGCATGGTGAGCAAAAAAACGATGGATTTAGGCCCAGATCTCTGTACTGGGGTGAATATATGACATTGTTCTGCATTCTGTCCATCAACTGTTGTTTTTGCATTTGTCACCCCGAGTGGGACGGGTATGCCCAGAAGTGGGTCCTGTGCTCTCCATGCCATTGGAATCAAGCTATCCTGGCTGAAGGGGGGTGAAATCCTGAAACCGGTCCTAGGAAGCTTGTTTCCAGTCCAGGGAGGACCTGGCCTGGCAGTTCGGGCTGGACTGTTCCCATGAGGCACAGGGTCAAGACTGATTTGCCTATGGCTGGTGATGGAGCGGGTAGTACAACATTTTGTATACCCCCCTATGCTGCATGTTTATACTAATTAGAATAATCTATTAATTGTAATATTATTAATGTGTTTTCATGCAGTTTAATCAACATTACTAATGTATGAAATACACGTTGGATTTGCATTTTGCATGGCTAAAATAATTCGTAATTAACATACGTACGCATACTAATACTAGAAAAATAGAATATCGCATGATATATGTTGCTTTTCTGACGTTATCGTATGTTGCATCAGATGACATCGATGGGTGAATATGAACGCTTTAAATGTCGCGAATACGCTAGATAATTACAAGCACATAGGGGAACTAGTGAGGGTTTAACATTTTATTTGTTATTTCCATGTATTAATTACTTTTTGTGTTTGTTTCGCTTAAGTTGTCCTTTGGGCCTAAAACCAAGATGGCCGCCTGACTGACTCGACGGCCACCATTCCACGAGGTTTCGGGTGAAGTGCGCCTGCGCCACATCATGTACTAGTGGCCTCGATATGACCCTAGACTTGCTGTGCCCAAGCAAGGTCACGATGGGATGCTTTCCAAATATTCAAACAAAGGACTAATGAAAGGAACCGGATGGATCATGTCTAATGGCATAACCTCCTGAACTGTGTGAAACCTCACCGGACGATCCCAACCAACCAATGGGATGAGCCCAAATTTTGTAACATGTATCTTTTAGACCTTACTTTTATTATAAAATTGACGTTAGAATAGTGAGGAGAGATCATTATTATTCACTCTATCTCGTACTTTACTTTGCTGACGGAGACGACGGTGACGCTACGTGACGGCTGCGTTCCTGAATCTTTGACAGGCTGAATTGCTGCCCAAATTCTTGATGAACTGAGGACTACCTAAATTTTATGGGCACTGATCGATGCGTGCACATCTCTGGTCCTTGACCCAATCTTTGGGACTATAGTGTGCTGCATGAAGAACTTTCGAATTCTGACTGACAACCCAATTTGATGACTTAGACGATGACTGATAGCCAGATTAGGTAAATATGGTGTTCTGTGATTTGCGTCATGATTAATAAATTTATTAGATGGAACTCAATTCTTGCATTAATTAGATAAACAAAAATATTGCTTAACAAGAAAATGTGTCTGGTCGTTTATTGAGATAGATCAGGATCTTTGAGAATGTTTTAGTGGGAATAAATCATCACTCCAATCCAACTAAATGATCCATCGATCACGTGGGAGGAGTATCTTAATGTTTATTTTCAAGGTGTGTAGATATAAGAACATTAGTCTACAGATGTGTAAATAATTATCTCTCCATAGGTCATAAGGTATTCTTTCCATGTCAGCGGTTGGAACATTTATCTCTCAAACAAGTGCAGACCAGTAAAAAGTGAAGTGTGAATGTTGGTGTTATGGGCGCCACCAGTGATTGAATGAGTGAATGAGTTGATGTGACGTCTGATCTGTGATGAAGGGAGGATATTAGGTACGGATTTTGCCTTGATTTCCGCTACCCAGGTTTCCGTGCTGCATCAGTTTTTCTGGTAGCAGGATGATAGTTTTTATTGTTTTGGTTTGGTGATTATTGCTTGTAAATTGCTTATTGATTGGTATTGGTTTATGTATTAACACTCTATGTTGAGTTGCGTTAGGTTCTATGTTGTTTGCACGGCTTCTGGGATGTAGGAAGTCGGAAGTTTGTATCGGTTCCGTAGTAGAGCTGGGGTAAGCGCTGCTCTCGGGAAAGACGGAATTGTTGTTGCCCATAGGTACACGGGGTAAACGTGTAACGATTGAAGTTGCACGACGCATTGTCTGGGTTCGATTCGGTGACATCGTCGTGTGTTGCCATTAGAGACATTTCTGTATGAGAGGAGTGTATGGTAGCGAAGGTCACCTGTGAAATTTTGCTCTTAAGTATTAGGAGTCCAGAAGGTACTCTGATAACGCTTAGCACTGAGAAGGTAGTAGGTGTTACCTTAGCTTGCTAGAAGGATAAAGGAGAGGGAAGTGCTACTTTGTTAATGAGTTTCATAATTCTGTAGTAGGACAGACTGTTCGCTGTTCTCGGGAAAGACAGAATTCTGTGTGGATGAACTACATTTTCCGTGTGAAAGCGCGTGAATGAAATAGCATTCGGGTTAATTGCGAAACTCTGGTTTTATTTCTCAGGAGCATTGGGTCTCCAACTAAGTGTCTTAATTCTGGAGAAACAGTTAGCTAATGCTTGCTAGAAGGGTAAGGTAGAGGGATGTGCTACTTTATCAACGGAAGTAACGATTCCGTAGTAGGGGAGAGGTAAGTGCTGCTCTCGGAAAAGACGGAATTCCTGTGAGAAAGATCTTTGACTATCTTTGGTTAGCGAAGCAGACAATGGTGATGAGGGAATTTTGTAAAGGAGGGGTCAACAGGAGCAGGAGCTGCGACAGCGAGAAAAAGCTGACATCAGAAAAGCCGCGCTGGGATTGGCTAGTCAGTGAGAAACGTAGACGCCCTTGAGTGATGCACTAGTGTATGCCGCACTAGGAGTGGAGAATTACAGGGTGACGTAGACGTCGCTGATTCGTGCGTTAGTGTGAGACACACTGGGATTGGAGAATTGCAGAAGTGACGAAAACGCTCCGGATTGGTGCGTTAGTGTGAGTCACGCTACGATTGGTCAGAACAACGGTACGTAAGAAAAGACTAGTGATACATGAAAGTCAAAAAGATGTACTACGATCCACCAGAAAAGGAGAAAAAGTCCTGGTTTGGGAAAATTAAGAAGTGGTTTAAAAAGGACAAACCGATTGTGACTAGGGAGGGACAGTTACTTCCCCCACCGAAAACCCCCACATCCTTTATGGTTGCGAAATATGGATATCATACTTGTATTTGGTTAGACAATTGGGTAAAATGCACCAAGAACGACAGAGTCTTGGCATTTCCAGAGCATGGTTCGTTTAATTTAGCGTTTTTGAGAAATTTGAGAGAGAAAATGATGAATCTAGAACCAAGACCTAGACCAACACAGTTTGAAGCACTGACAGAATGGGAAGATGAGATGCATGACGGAGAAAGACAGAGGAGTGGCGGAAGGTATAAGTACATGTTTGGTAGATATGGGCATGACACTCATGATGAGAGAATGAGAAGCTGCCGGAATGCAAGTATGACTGAAGGTCTGTTTCTTGTGAGAACTGTTGAAGAAGTTGGAGGTAGTAAATGTACGGAAAAGAGACATAATGTAGAATCAGGAGGGTATGGAGTGCATGAATCGGAAGATGATGTTCTTGATGACATGTTTTATAAAAATCAACCTCCGTATCAACCAGAATCTGAAATGTTGACACCAAGTGCCCCAATGAGAGAAACTTTACGAATCATTAAGACTGAGCCAGTGTCCCAAGAATTAGGGAAAAATAATTCCATTAGAGAGGTAGAGAGAATATCGGATAATAATGTAAATGGTGAAAATTCGACAGAATTAGCCAAAACAACTTTAGAATTACCTGAAAAGATAAGAGAATTGACCAAACATTTAGAAGCTGTAACTGTTCCAGTGACTACAGGCCCTGTGATGCCTATTTTTGATAAACAGAAAGACAGTGAACATTGTTTAACAGTTCCTTATAACATTAATAAACAGACTGAAAAGACAAATCAGAGCCAAAAAGAAAATCCATGGAGAGAGACAATGAGTATAATCGAGCCAAACATTTCAAATAACCCATTTATAGGTCAAAATATAGCAGAAAGACATACCATGACAATGGACTCAGTATTAGAGACTCAAAGGGACTCAGAACAAAGTAATTTAGAGAAACCAGTAGGTCCAACTTCAGAAGAATTGAGCTAATGGTTGTGAAGTTTGCAGAGAAAAGACAAAGAATCCCAATCAATAGATGTGGCCAAATTATGAATGGTACTAAAAGAGTTAATAGTAGGAACTATCCCCACAGAGAAGTTAAAAACTTATCAGGATGAGGAATTACTGTTTCTGTGCAAAAGTGTAACATGGAGAGCAAAAAATCTGCATGAAAGACTAGAAGAAGTAGCAAATGAAATGGGTATAGATATTGAAAAGGTGAAGGCTTTACAAAAACCATATCGAATAGATTTTACTGAAAAAGATATCGAAAATTTGAATACCACAGGACGAATCAGTCAGATTAAGGAGATAATCATTTTGTTGAGAAAATGGGGAGATGTAGATAAATGGAGAAGCAGGTGGTACCGAAAACGAGATGATGCCCCAGATAAAACATTTGCAGCGTTCCCTGTGAGAGAAAAGGGAAAGGTAGTAATTGAAGGCCCCATGAGAGAAATTCCAGGAGGAGGATATGTACATGTTCCATGGACTTGACAAGATATTTTATCATTTACAAATGATTTCCCTCGACTACTGGAAAAGCCCGTCGAGTGGTATAGGCAATTATCTAAAGTATTATGGATTGATCTAAACAGTCTATTTGACATAATAGTACCAGCAGATTTATGGGCAGAGTGCAAACTTATGATAAATTTGCCAACACAGGAATACCCTAGGGATCCAAAGACAGGAACCCCAGACCCGGAGGTTATGAAGAAATATAAACAGGTTATTGCCTTTTTGAAAAATAAAGTACCTCCCAAAGAGACAGATTGGGTGAAAATTGACAGAACTCATCAGGAAAGTAAGGAGTCGGTACATGCCTATTACGAAAGGTTGATTTTGGCCTTTAAACAGTTTAGTGGTGATGAGAATTTGAGTGAAAAGGATTTGAGTCATTTTGTATACAGGTTTGTATATGGTTTACGTCCAGAAATTAGTGAAATGATCAAACAACATACTGTAGATTGGCAAAACAAGAAAATAGATGAGGTATTGCAACATGCAAAATATATCAGTGATGAGATTGAAGCCAAACAGCGTAAATTAAAAGAGAAAGCTATGTGGGCACAAGTAAAAGTGGCAGAGAGACAGGAAGCTCAGTTAGCGGAACAAGCGAATAATACAGGCCCCAGATCGAAATTCACTCCTGGGAAAGGTAAAGGAAATTTTAATATAGAAGAAGCTAAAAAGAAATTCCCATGTCATAATTGCGGTAGAGTAGGGTATTGGAAATCCGAGTGTAAATTTCCACCAAGTACTAATAATGAAAATGCATCATTGAATCCACAGGTGCAGAATAAGATGAGTGGTCAACTGCAGCGACAGCAGCAGGTTGTTCCCCAACAGAATCAGGTGCCAAAACCGCCTTTTCCACAAAGCAAAAACTCACAGAAATACAGTAATGAGACAGGATTCTACAACGAAGAACAGGTAACTAAGCTGCCGCGAGCTAGTGCTGTTTCGCAGTATTGGCTACAACGCGATGAGAGCGATTCAGAAGAAGGTTATTGACGGTGCCAAAGGGAGGAAGAGGAGTGCGTACTTGGCGCAACTCTAGAAGTAGACCAGAAAATGTAGATGGAAAAATAAATGGTGAAAGTATTACTTTCCTAGTCGATACTGGTGCTACTCGATCAACTGTTAGGTCAGCTGATGTTAAGAATCTTCCTCTCTCGGATGAAACAATCCAAGTAGTTGGTGTATCCAACAGACAGATTAAAACTTATCTTACAGAACCAGTGAAAGTTAGCATAGGGAAATTCTCTGAAATGCACCGTTGTGCATTACAAGTCCTGTGAATTTGTTAGGTAGGGATTTGCTGTGCAAAATGAATTGCACTATATTCCGTACCCCTGATGGGATAGCATTTGAGACCCCTGATGAAGATGTGCTGTATAAGATGACTATGGCAAACAGGGAAACAGAGGTTACAGAAGCCTATGCTGTATTTAACCCTGATGAATTACCTAAAGAATTGAAACAGACTGTAAAAGCAGAAGTCTGGGATTTCACAGGAGAAGATGTGGGACTGATGAAAAATGTAGACCCAGTAAAAATAACAGTGAAGGAAGGAATAAGCTATCCAAATGTCCCTCAATATAAACTGACACCTGAGATAATCGAAGGAGTTACTCCTGTGATTGAAAAGATGATAAAACAAGGCATTTTGAGAGAAATAATGAGTAGTCCATGTAATTCCCCGATTATGGGACTGAAAAAGCCTAATGGGAAGTTCAGGATAGTGCAAGATTTAAGAAAGATAAACAAAATCGTTGTATCGTGTTGTCCTATTGTACCAAATCCATCTGTGATTTTGTATCAGATTCCCCATGATGCAGAATGGTATTCTGTGATTGATTTATGCCATGTATTCTTTTCTATTCCATTGCACCATGACAGCCAGCAAATTTTTGCGTTTCGTTTCGGCGAGCGTATTTTGGCTTGGTGCCGAATTCCACAGGGGTATACAGAAAGCCCCTCAATATTTATTCAGATATTGAAGAAATCCTTAGAAAGTCTAGAGATGCCCGAGAATTCAGTGTTAGTCCAATATATCGACGACCTTCTTGTGGCGTCGAAAACTCGCGAAGCTTGTGAAATAGACACTATAGCCTTGCTGAATCATTTGGCTGATGGAGGACTTAAAGTGTCACCATCAAAGTTACAATTTTGCAAGAAAGAAGTACATTATCTAGGCCATAATATTGAAAAAGGACTGAGAAAAATAACGATAGACAGAATCAGGATCATAAAAGGAACTAGAGCTCCCATGACTCAAAGAGAGGTGAGAATGTTTCTTGGAATGGTTGGATACTGTCGCCAGTGGATTAGCAATTTCTCCCTGATTGCAAAGCCTTTGGTACGATTGACAAGAAGTGATGTGAGAGATCCAATTGATTTGAACAAAGAGGAATTGGCAGCTTTTAAATGATTGAGAGATGGTCTGTGTGAAGCGCCAGCACTAGGAATGCCTGATTATGAGAAGGAGTTCGAGTTGTATTGCAGTGAGAGGAATGGATGTGCACTTTCTGTTCTAATACAGAAGCATGGAAAACTGAGGAGACCAATTGCATATTTCTAATCGATGCTAGACCCAGTAGCTGTAGCCTTACCTGGGTGCTTGAAAACAGTAGCTGCTACCTGTCGGAGATTGGAACAGAATGAAGGAATCGTGATGGGATATCCTGTGAAAGTGTTTGTACCTCATGACATGGCAATCCTTCTAACAAGGAGTCGCACTCAGTACATGACACATAGTCGGCTGACTAAGTATGAGAAAGTCATATTAGATGCAACAAATGTAAGTGTTGTGAGATGCTTGAAAGTGAATCCTTCAACGTTGTTGCCTGATGCTGAGAATGTGGAAGTCAGAGATGAAGCGGATCATGATTGTCTGGATGTTCTCGATTTCTGTACCAAACCACGTCCTGACATAAAAGATGTACTATTGCCAGAAATTGATTTCGTGATGTTTGTAAATGGTTCTTGCTTGAGAACAGATGATGGAATGTTGAGTGCAGCATATGCAGTATGCACGGTTGCAGCAGTGATGGAAGCATCCTATCTGAAAGGAGTAAAATCAGCCCAAGTAGCTGAACTTGTTGCTTTAACTAGAGCATGTAAGATTGGGAACAGTGTGAGGGTGACTGTGATAATTGACAGTCAGTACGGATTTGGTGTGGTGCATGACTTCGGCCAAATATGGCTGCATAGAGGATTTTTGACATCAAGTGGCAATCCCATTAAGAATGCTGAGGTGGTTGAAAAATTGCTTGAGGCGATACAACTGCCTAGGCAATTGGCTGTTGTGAAGTGTGCTGCACATAGTCAGACTGGCGATTATATTGCCATTGGCAACAAGTATGCCAATGATATGGCCCAATACTGTGCACGTAACCAGAATTCAATTAATAGGGCGAAGGAGAAGGAAGTGACTTCTTGCACCTTAATGTTTATTAACATTGTGGGTACCTGGGAGGAAGTGAGGCAATTGCAGGAAGAAGCAGGAGATGAGGAAAAGAAGCAGTGGGTAAAAGCAGGATGTGCACCAAGGGAAAAGGACCATGTGTGGGTCTCTCGGGATGGAAGACAAGTTATGCCTGATAGCATAATGTCTGCCATGGCACGGATGTATCATGGTCAGGGACACATAGGGAGAGATGCCATTATCAGGTCATTTAAGCAGACCTGGTACAATGCAAAATTCAGACTTGTAGCAGAGATCCTTTGTCAGAGATGCCTTATATGTCAGCAATACAACCCTGGAAGAAAGACAGTGGTGAGTCTAGGAACAATAGGTTGAGAAGGAGGGCCTTTTACCAGAATGCAAGTAGATTTAATTGAAATGCCTCTCTGTAACAGATTGAGATATGTTTTAGTTATGGTCTGTTTGTTTTCAAGATGGGTAGAGGCATACCCAACAAGAAGAAATGTTGGAATCACAGTGGCAAAATTGATTTTGAGGGAATTAATTCCCAGATTCGGGTTCCCAGTAACAATTGAATCAGATCGAGGAAGACATTTTCATAATGAGATCATAAAATTGATTTGTGAAGCATTGAATGTACGACAAAAACTACATTGTGCCTTTCGCCCAGAGGCTTCTGGTGTGGTGGAGCAAATGAATGGTACTATCAAAAACAGGATAGGAAAAATGTGTTTAGCCACAGGTATGAAATGGCCAGATGTCTTGCCTCTAGTACTCATGACTATTAGAACAATTCCCGACAGAACTACAGGGTTGAGCCCCCATGAAATTCTCATGGGTAGAGCAATGCGTCATGTGTTCATTCCAGTCAACAAGCTGTTGCCTATAACTGATGACATGGTGTTGGATTACTGTAAAAGCCTGGCTGACGCAGTTCATTCTGTGTTTCATCAGGTTGGAGCGGATGCCATCACCCTTGAAAAGAAGCAAGCTCGTGATCTGAGCCCAGGGGACTGGGTAAGAATCAAAGTACACAGAAGAAGAAACTGTTTGGTTCCAAGGTGGAGAAAACCACGACAAGTAATTTTGACCACAACAACAGCTGTGAAGTGTGCTGGACTGAAGAACTGGATTCATGCAAGTCACACATTGAGAATTCCAAATCCAGTGAATAGCACAGAAAAAGAATATTTTGACGAATCAGAATCTAGTACTGAATCAGATGATGAAGAGACAAGAACAAAAGAAAACCCTGAAAGGGGGGAATCAGAGACGAATCTGACATCTGTCCCCAGAAGTATTTCCTTGAAGAGAAGGCTACAGATTTCTGATACCAGCTCAGACTCAGAGACTGAACAAGGAACTCTCCATTCGAGAAAAAGAAAAGACAGTGAAAAGACAATTAAAGAAATTGCTGAGAGAGAAGTTCCAGATGAAAAATTGAGAGAAATTCCACCTGAAATAACAAATTTAGATGGACAGGTGCCAGATACAGAGAGAGAGGGAAAGATTTCTGCGGAAGAACCCTGAGGAGGTGTAGGGAACTCCAACATCCAGTTGGAGGAAGGGACAAGTAGTCAGCAGGAAGACTGGGTGCCGGAGATTCGAGGAGGGACAGAAGTAGGGAAATCACAAGAAGCGGTGGAAAGAAAAGCTGTTGAAAGTAAAAAGCAAGTTGAAACAGAGTCAGAGGAAAGCGAAGACGAAGTACCAGAAGGTCGAGTTCTAAGAAAGAGAGCTTGGAGAACTGAAAAGAATGATAAAGTAAGTAAACTGAAAAGAGCAGCAAAAGACGAAGTTTGGCCGAATAAGATAAAGAGGCTGAGATATAGACTGAAACAAGTAAATCCACCAAGAGCTGAACAGGTGAATGAAGTAACAAGTCAAGAGAAATCAAAAGACGAAGAAATAGTTGTACCTGGAGAAAGCAAAAGAACGAGGAAACCTAACCAGAAGTATAAGTCGCCGGATTGGACGTATGTGGCCCTGCCTGAAATAAAAGAAGAGGCGGATAGCCAAGGAAACCCAGAGAGAGGTGACTGTACCGGAAGTAGTTGAGGAAGACGAGGAATCGGAAATCCTGAGAGTTATCTTGTCCGATATTGGAGAAGAAGCGGATGTTCAGGACATTCTGTATTCAGATCAAGAAGGAAAGGTGAAAGATGATGAGATGCCAAACTGAAGGAGACAAGAAAGCTTCTAATGGAAAGACAATAAACTATGAGAAAAAGACAAAAACTGGTAGAACCAAGTAGGTGCTTAGAGCCTTGGGTTAGACAAACTAGTTGTGTAATAGAAGAGGTTAAGTCAAAAGACACTGCTCATTTTTACAGAAATGGCAAACACAGATAGTAGAAAAAGTAGATGTACGTTGTGAAATGTGTTGTTGTTGTACAGGATTACTAATGCTTCTGTGTAGTATACTAGCTCTAACGATCTCATTTAAGGTTACTAAAGATACAATAGAAGGACATAGTGAAAATAAAACTAGCATAGAAAAGATTCAGAAAGTAGTTCCAACTAGAATAGATAGCAATTATTTGCATAAAGATAGGTCTATAACTGATTTTTCTAACAATGTATTCTCGAAACTATTGTATTAATATGTAAAGACAATGGACGTAAGGGACTGCTACATTTGTATGCAGTTACCTGCATCTGTATCGGAGGGAGTGACCTATCCCCACCTTCCAGTAATTTATGGAATAACATGTAGTGTAATAGCTAGTTTATTTTATCAAACAGGGTAGTTAGAGTATTATTTTTCAGATGTAGATAACATATTTTCACAAATACCATCAATTAACCAGCTAAATAAGGTAAAACCTGCTAAAGTATTAGGTGAATTTTTCTTAGAGACTAAAGAACTAACATTAGAATATATTATTAGAAATAATTTGACTTGCAGTTTAAAGAAAGAAGAAAATACATTTTTGGATATGGTTGAAGAAAGGAGATTGACAATGCAAAGGAAGGCATATGAAGGAAAGGTGGAAAAGACAGTCTGGGATGTAGAAATGGAAACACACTTGCAGGAAGAAGCTAGTCCAACTATGGCTTTAGATTGGCCTCAGAAGGGAAAGTTGTGTATTAGAAGGAATCAAACTGCATATGATAATTACTTTGTAGGGAATAGTGAGTGCCATGATACATACCGAATCATGGGAGGATGGGGATTTAAAGGAGGAAATGATCCAGTTTTTCCTGGGTTATACTTTATTTGTGGGAACAAGGCATATTATCGTTTGCCAGACCATTGGTATGGCACATGTTATGTAGGCCTGGTTTTCCCAAAGATTTTTCATATGGGAAGAGGAGAAGATGGTGTACATAAGTTAGGTATTTAGCACGTAGAAAGGGAGAATCTTGGTAAGAAATTGTAGGTGACATCTTTGGAGCATTGATACCAGCAGTGGGAATATCTCTGAATGCAAACAAAATTAGAAGACTATCAAAAGTAGTGGATCACTTGTCGACAAGCACCGCTGGAGGATTCTTATTGGTAAATACTGAAATGGTTGCCATCCGTGCCATGGTAATGCAAAATCGACTTGCCCTTGATATTTTATTGGCAAAAGAGGGTGGAGTCTGTGGAATGCTGAAAGTTCCACATTGTTGTACTTACATTCCAGACGAAAGTAAAGATTTGAAAATTTATATTAAAAATATAACTGTTCTGCATGACGAAATTGCACCACTGGAGGTTGAAGGTGTTTGGGAAAAGATGGGAAAGAAAATATCTGCTATTAAGAATTTCTTAGTAAACTTAGGTAGTACCTTTTTAGGTAAAATCTTATTTCCATTAACATGTGTGTTTTTCCTAGTATTATTATTAAGATTAGGATGCCTTTGTCATAAAAAGAAGAAAATTCAGAAAAAGTGAAAAAGAGAACATTTAAGGAGAAAAGATTAGAAACAAGAGAGGGAATTTGAAGAAATAGAATTAGAAGAAGTTAAGGAAAACATGTATAAGACGGCAAAAAGAGAAGAGATTGGGGAGACTGAGATGTAAATTAAGCAAGAACTCATTTCTACTCCATGAAAAATGATACAAAAATGTAATGGTGTGGTGATAAAATCACCAAAGGGGGGATTAATGGAGCGGGTAGTACAACATTTTGTATACCCCCCTATTCTGCATGTTTATACTAATTAGAATAATCTATTAATTGTAATATTATTAATCTGTTTGCATGAAGTTTAATCAACATTACTAATGTACGAAATACACGTGGGATTTGCATTTTGCATGGCTAAAATAATTTGTAATTAACATACGTACGCATACTAAAACTAGGAAAATAGAATATCGCATGATATATGTTGCTTTTCTGACGTTATCGTATGGTGCACCAGATGACATCAATGGGTGAATATGAACGCTTTAAATGTCGCCAATACGCTAGATAATTACAAGCACATAGAGGAATTAGTAAGGGTTTAACATTGTATTAGTTATTTCTATGTATTAATTACTTTTTGTGTTTGTTTCGCTTAAGTTGTCCTTTGGGCCTAAAACCAAGATGGCCGCCTGACTGACTCGACGTGATGGCCACCATTCCACGAGGTTTCAGGCGAAGTGCACCTGCGCCACATCATGTACCAGTGGCCTCGACATGACCCTAGACTTTCTGTGCCCAAGCAAGGTCACGATGGGATGCTTGCCAAATATTCAAACAAAGGACTAATGCAAGGAACCGGATGGATCATGTCTAATGACATAACCTCCAGAACTGTGTGAAACCTCACCGGACGATCCCAACCAACCAATGGGATAAGCCCAAATTTCGCAACATGTATCTTTTAGACCTTACTTTTATTATAAAATTGACGTTAGAATAGTGAGGAGAGATCATTATTATTCGCTCTATCTCGTACTTTACTTTGCTGACGGAGACGACGGTGACGCTACGTGACAGCTGCGTTCCTGAATCTTTGACAGACTGAATTGCTGCCCAAATTCTTGATGAACTGAGGACTACCTAAAATTTATGGGCACTGATTGATGGGTGCACATCTCTGGTCCTTGACCCAATCTTTGAGACTGTAGCGTGCTGCATGAAGAACTTTCGAATTCTGACCGATCGACAACCCAATTTGATGACTTAGATGACAACTGATAGCCAGATTAGGTAAATATGGTGTTCTGTGATTTGTGTAATGATTAATAAATTTATTAGATGGAACTAAATTCTTGCATTAATTAGATAGACAAAAATATTGATTAACAAGAAAATGTGTTTGGTCGTTTATTGAGAAGAGATAGATCAGGATCTTTGAGAATGTTTTAGTGGGAATAAATCATCACTCCAATCCAACTAAATGATCCATCGATCACGTGGGGGGAGTATCTTAACGTTTAGGTTCAAGGTGTGTAAATATAAGAATATTAGTGTATAGATGTGTAAATAATTATCTCTCCATAGGTCATAAGGTATTCTTTCCATGTCAGCGCTTGGAACATTTATCTCTCCTATAAGTGCAGACCAGTAAAAAGTGAAGAGTGAATGTTGGTGTTATGGGCCCCACCAGTGATTGAATGAGTGAATGAGTTGACGTGACGTCTGATCTGTGATGAAGGGAGGATATTAGGTACGGATTTTGCCTTGATTTCCGCTACCCAGGTTTCTGCGCTGGGTTCAAACTGGAAAGGCATGGTGAGCAAAAACACTATGGATTTAGGCCCAGATCTCTGTACTGGGGTGAATGTATGACATTGTTCTGCATTCTGTCCATCAACTGTTGTTTCTGCATTTATTACAAAAATTATGTCCTTTCTTACAGTGACCTTAAATTCTGCTTTTTTTTTAATTGGAGACCATAGAAATATAATATAATGGTTGATAAGAACCAAGGACTAGATGTACAAATCTTGTTTGAGTTCACCAACGTCCCGATCCGGGCTGTTTGCGACCTCAAAAAAGCATTTTTTAATATTCAAAGCCCTATTTGTGATTCAGTAACCTATTGCTAAATCACATATTGGATTTGCAATTCGGTATTAGGAGGGGCATGTTTAGGCCATCCCTTCCTTATACAGAATCGAAGTGTTATGTGTGAATGTTTTGCAACTGAAATACGGTTGCAAAACATTTGCATTTTAGGTGGTAACCCATTCGCAAATAGGAAGGGGTCCCCAAGAGACCCCTTCCCCTTTGTAAATGTTTGTAAAAAAAAGTTTAAAGCACGGACCACTGCCTACTCTTAAAAAATTGCAAGAAAACTTTTCTTTTATTTTGAAAGGCATCCCGTTTTCCTTTAAGAAAAACAGGCTGCGTTATAAAAAAAAAAATGTTTTGCTTTATTTAAAAGCAGTAACAGACATGGTGGTCTGCTGACCCCAGCAGGTCACCATCTCTGTGGTTTTTGCGTTTCCCAGTAGGTCGCAAACTAAGACCTACCTCATTAATATTCATGAGGTAGGTCTATTTGCTACTCACTTGGAATTGCAGAAAGTGTAAAGCACACTTTCGTACATAGATGTTTGCGATTACCAAATAGCGAATCCCCAAAAATTGCCTATTTGGTAAATGCAAACAATTACCTACATACATCTGGCCCCAAGTGGTCTGCCTCTTTGATAACTAATCGTGACACACAGAGCCTGCATAGTGAGCTGTTACCTCACCTTAAGTAATACTTGTATTCTGGATACTTTTGGAATATTAACCCTTTTAAAGGCAGCTGCTCAACTAATATGGACCAGATTTAGTGGTTGGAGCAATGAAACCCTCTGGGGAAATGTAGTGCTGTACTTGACTCAATAAAATGGTAAAAATAAGTGAGGCGTAGTATTAGAAAATGGAAGGCTTCTCTTCAGTCTCGTTGTTAATTGTTCTCCACAAGCTCTTGGTTTAAAAATCGACCTCTGGAAAGCACTGAATCAATTCATTAATGAATGAAAGAAGCTTTCGCCCTGGATATCACATGGTTGCACACTTTGAAAAAAAGGTGGAAGCTGAAAACAAAGCACTATAGAGAGACAAAACCAGGGGCCTCCACAAACGCCTGATCCCTAGTGATTGGGACGGGATGTGGAAAAATCTCCAACCAGCACCCAGCGATGACATCATGCCTATGTAGACAGCCATATTGCTACTGGTGGCAGGTCCACTGCTTAACTCCGATGGTGATCCTGGGAAAATCCTCGCCCCTTTTGTCCATCCATTTAGATCAATACCCTCTTATCCCTCTGGGCTATAAGCTAATCTCTTAGTGCACCCAGTAACAACATACTGATCCTGGACCATCAGAACATACGAATCATGACGTGATATGCTTCCCTCTTCGCACTCCCTCCACTTGTCTCCAATCTTCACAACTAGATATCGGCTTTCCCTGGTGTCAGATAAGCCAATGTGTGTATCATCTTCTCTCAATGGCCATGCAGTTTCTGGTTGGTTTGTTCACTACCACTGTTTGAGATTACCTATCTGATGAAGGATATATCTATGGCAGCTGAGTCAGAATTACTATTGCTGTTACTTTGATTAGATGGTAAGTGGCCTTATCTTGAATGTACGTGATCATTCTGATACTGCAAATGCCATTGCTTCCAACAAAAAATATAAATCAAAAATTAATGAATGAGAATATCTGTTTACTTGAGGCTATGTACATGGGATACTTTTTTGTCATGGGTATCTGTTTCTAAACGTTCTTGAATTCTTCCTCTTCCCCCTTTTCCATTGAGTGGTCATGCTCAATCATGTACAATATTCCTATCCCGATTTTTTAAATGTGCCCATACTCATACATTCTCTTCCCACTGTCAATTGCCCCAATACTTTTTTCTCGCTGTTCCTAAATGGCACAATGCATTACATGAAATGTGGCACCTTTCACTTGGTCTTGTTTTTTTCAGACAATTACATTTTGGCTGATGGTATTTTTCAGCCTATATTTATCCAATGTGCTAAAAAGCCATGACTGGCTGATCACGTCACAAATCACATTTGGTCACTTGGCAGCTACCTCTTTCGTTTCCAGTCCTTCACAGCCTTTCCATGCTTTGCCCACTCTTCACCAAGACCGCCCTCCTCTCATGCCAGTGCTATTGGGCAAGGCTACTGCGTAAGACACCTAACAAGCATCCACACATTCTCAGGCCAGATGCAACCTTGGGGACCCAATAAATGGGAGCAAGGCTCTCATGCCTCAACCCCAACAAAGTAACTTACTGTACAAAGTCCTTACCTCCCCATGCGGCCCTGCAACCGCACAAGCATCAGGTAGGGCAAGTCAGATTTCAGTATGGGCGAAATTTGCGAGTGAGGATCCTCCTCAAGCACAGGAACACAATCTGTGTGCTCCAGAAGCAGAAGGAGCTGTTTTCACAATATAAAGTGTGCTATTCTGGTGCCAGCAAACTTTATTCACCTGACAGCTTCTTTTGGAGGCCGGCCATCGGCCCTATGTCACCAATCAGGATGGGCACATGAATCAATAGGAGTGGTGATTTCACCTTCTTATTTCTGGTGTGTTCTGACAACAGTAATCATGCAAGCTTTCCTTCTGCAGGTCACTGAAAACTTGTTTTTTTGGCAACTAGCTCTCTGATGATTACGTTTACATGATGACTGTTCCACCACTGGGAGGCCTTCTGGTAGCCACACACTTTACAAGACCTTCAGAATAGAATAGAATTAGGAGAGTTTTATACTGTGCAGCACAAATTTAGCACTCACAAAAAAATCATGTTTTGATTAAAAAACTGAAATTGCAACATGTGATTTTAAGTTAAAAGCAATCTTTGACATCAGACTAAATATGAGTTTAAACCACGCAGTCCTCTCTGCAGTTGTTTTCTCTGTGTTTTGACATAAATCACAATGCTATCTCAGCATTTAAAAAACTATATGAAAGCATCTGAATTTCAGATAGTACAAGCTCCATATTGATTTGGCTTTAAAGTCTGCTGTAAAGAGTGATTCAATAGCAAGCAAGGTCATGCAAAACATAGGGAGGAGACTGCAGCCAGGTCATGCTGCAAGTAATCTGCCACCAGGTCTCCCTTTTGCTGGAGGCATTGTTTGTCTGTTGGGCCAAGAGCTGCCAGTTCAGTTCCCAAGATGATGACTGAAAATGAGGCAATGGCGTGCTCAGAATGACAAACACTTTCGACTGAGGCAGAGAGGGCTTCAGTAAAAGATGCCTGTCTGGACATGACAAGATTTGAAGAAAAATATATTTTCAATAACAACCCATATTTACATAAAATTTCTAATTAGGTTAGATATATCGATAATATATTTTTCATCTGGACAGGACAGGAAGATACACTTGATAGATTCCATTGCTGGCTAAATGAAAGGACACCAGATATTAAGGTTAGTGCACATCAAAACTCATCACATTTTTAGATGTAGAAGTGTATGCCTCGGTGGAGGTGTTAATGGCTTCTCTCCATATGAAATAAACAGACAGTAACAAAGCATTACAACGCGGTCGTTACAACAACCGTGTTGTTACAATGTGAACCATTACATCGCAAGTCATTACAACGACTTGCTTAGGGGGCAGAAGGTGTTGGATTTACAATCCAACACCTTCCCTGCTGTTGCATAAACTGGAGTAGGAATAGTAAATTATACTATTCCTAAGTCCAGAGCGCCCCCTACAGCAAGTCGTTGTAACAACTTGCGATGTAATAGTTTGTCTTGTAACAACGCAGTCGTTGTAACGACCGCGCTGTAATGGCATGCGATCTAAAGCATGCGTTTTAAAGCGATATATTCATGTGGATACCCTAAGAAACTATTAAAACATTACATGAAATGAGCGTGGTGGATACCACGGGAAGAACTATTAAGAAAAAAAAAGACAACTCTCAATAAGAAATTCTTGTCTGTGTATCAACTTTTTTTACAAAATCTACCCAATTGAAAAAAATCATAAATCAAAATTGGCATTTGATCTCCAAATTGGATGAGTCCTTCAGGAAACCATCATTCGCATTCAAAAAAGATAAAAGGATCGGTAACCAAATTGTCCATGTAGCTCTTCTGACATCATCAATAAAAACAACTATACAGCAGTTTTTTAATTTGCCACCAATTCAGGGGCACCATAAGTGTAGGGCCTGCACGTGTTGCAGTCAAACCATTGAAGGATACTTATTTTCACATTAGAATGTGTCTTGGAAACATAATACGTTCACCAATTGCAAAACAAAAAACCTTGTCTATGGCATAATTTGCCCGTGTGACAGGTTATACATTGAGAAGACTAACCAAGAAGTGCGTCAGAGAATCACTCAGCATAAGTCCAGAATTCATAAAAAGGTACTGACTGTCCCATTGGTTAATCACTGGATTAATGAAAAACATGTGGAAAATAACTTACGGTGGACTATAATATCACACGTGGAACAAGGCAGTTGTGGTGGTGATGTTGAAAGGAAACTGAATCAGAGAGATGTGTTTTTAATAGTGACGTTTAATACTGTATTTGGCGGTCTGAATGAGATGACAGAATTAAAAAATGTGTGAACTAGGACAATACAGTAATGTTTCTTCCTAATATCAGGCTTTATGTAAGTATATGTAACCCTTATAAGTTGATTGTCTTCCCAATTTTATATCAAGTATCTGCAAAAGGATATTATGAGCAATTCCCAATATGCTTTTTGAGTTGACTCCATTAGTGGACTTCAAATCCCAGAAGCCTCCAGTGTTCACATACTCTTTTTTCCCAGAATCAAATTTTGCTTTTAGCACTATCATGAGGTAAATATGCGGAGCTTTTTTTGATTTGTCAGCACACTGCACTTTAAATGGATCTTGGACTTCTGTATGTCGTCCTGGCGCAATCCGGAAGCAAATTACTAAAGAGTGTGGCAATCCATACCGCTTCCAAAAACAAGGAAGTAATTTCAAACTCAAGCCGTACATTAATTTGAGCCCGGCAAGTTGTTGTGCTCGTCAATTGAAGCCAGACCAAGATGGAGTTGTGACGCTTAGATAGGTCATGATTCGAATTTATTAACTAGAGATCATGAATAAATAGACTCTTAACAACCCGCTGGTAAAGTCCACCATGAGGACAGGTTTTTAAGTGGTGTTTATCTTTAGTACGCCGTGCCATTCAAACACGGGCAGTATAAAGAGGTGGATAAGCCTAGATGCGCACCACAGATAACAAGTCACAGCAACTAATGGGCAGTAGGAAATTATATTGTTTCCGGAATTGGCTTGCCGAATGAACAACGGCAGTAATGTTTTGAGCACATCAGCTCGGGTTACGGGTTAGACATACTAGAGGAGTTTGAACACTTTTTAAGGACTGAAACTAATTGCTGCTTTTTCGGCTTTGTTTCAGGATTAATTTAATTTTGAAACGAGGACAGAAATACAGATGGCTCCATATAGGCTTCATGGCTGATGTAAGTTCCTTTGTATTTGACAAGTTGTGGTTAAAAAATGGCGACCTTTGTGAGGGTGCATTGTAACCAGATGGGTCTTCTTTTTTTTTTTTTTTTTTTTTTTGAAGCCGTTTATTACAATCTCAAATAGTTACAAGTATGGGCCTACAACCGTCTGGCCGGCCGCTAGAGTGGCAGTAGCATATGACATACATACAGAAAAAGCTCTTGGCGGTGCAAAAAGGATAAGTCAGGAGATATCAGTAGTGCAGGCCACATAACTCCAAACCAACTATACGGTTTCCTTTTATCAAAACACAACAACACAAAAACAACCACACCCGCAAGGCAACCCGCAATCCCAAGTGACAGCACGCGCTCCTTAAGTGGGGGACCCCAACCAATCGCCAGATTCTGAAGAGGGGAATGAGAACAGACCAGGGACTGGGGAACCACATGCCCATGGCTGGGGGGAGGGGGTCGGCTAGGGGGACGGAGCTGGTGAAGCAGCCGGCAGCAGCGGCGGCTCGCAAATACCCCCGCGATAGGCGTTCCAGGGGCCCCAGATTTTCACCCACGCCCCAGGCTTACCCCTCGCAACATACACCACCTTTTCACGAAACATACACCAATCCATGTGTTCTTTCCAGGCCGACACCGCCGGAGGCCTCTGGGATCCCCACAATTGAGCAATGTCACGCTTAGCGATCATGTATCCCAGAGTCACCCACCGCGTCTGTGGAACCGAGTAGTCAGTTGGCTCCCACACATTCAGCAAGCATCTCCTCGCTTCAGGCAACAGCACGACACGCGTAACCACTCGCAGGACATCATGCACACCACGCCAGAATCGCTCCACCTTTGGGCATTCCCACAGAATATGCAAGAAAGTTGCCAAAGCACCACAGCCACGCTTACACAGTCCATCCTCAGCTAAACCCATACGTAGAAGCCTTGGCCCTGTCACGTAAACCCGGTGGAGGATCTTAAGCTGGACGAAGCGAAGGCGAGCCGGGATGGCCACCTCCTTCGGAGAGGCCACCGCGGACATCCAGTCCTCGTCGTCCAACTCCAGCCCATCGGCAACCCAGGCCTCGCGGAGGCCAGTCAGCAGGCCCGATCGGTCGTTAATCAGTTTTTTATATATAAGGGAGATCGTGCTGTCTGGGACATGGCCATCCAGCACTCTGTCCTCCAGGGGGGAAGACTCCGGAATGGACGCGACATCCGGGAAGACGGAGCCCAGCGCGTGGCGGACTTGTAAGTACCGGAAGTACTCACTGCCTTGCAACTGAAACTCCGTCTGCAGCATCTCGAAAGTTTTGAATCCCCCCCTCGTCCAGAGATCTCCCACTGTACTGATGCCGATCGTGTCCCATTTATCGAAGCCCTTCGAGGTCCACAAGGAGCCCAACCTCGCCGATGCATATAGCGGTGACGCCCGGGTCAAACGGTCCTTCCACCCCATAGCTGCGTTAGCCGCGTGCCACACACGCACCATGACACGCGTCGGTCCCGTCAGGCGAGGGTCCGGCGCGCCAGAGTAGAGCGCCCGATTGTAGTCGCCACCGGGCAGGAGCATCTTGTCCATTTCAAATGCCGGGTTCAGGGCGGGCCCGTAAAGGCCATGATTAATCGCAGCTAGCTGGGAGGCCCAGTAATACCGTTTAATATCCGGGAGGGCAACCCCCCCATCGTACCACGGGAGCGTCAATTTAGCCAAGGCGATACGTGGCCTCCCGTCCCAGAACAGGCGACGCTGCAAACTCTCCACCTCTCGGAAGTAACGCGCCGGAACCAAATCCATAGTGTTCTGGAGAGCGTACAGAAAGCGCGGCAACGACATCATCTTAAACAAGGCCGCTCGGCCAAGCGGCGAAAGCGGCAGACGCCGCCAACGCACCACGTCCTCCTTCAAGCGCTGGAGGGGGGGCAGCAAATTCCGCTCGTAGCGGGCCTCCGGGTCCAGAGTAATATATATACCCAGGTACCGAAACCCCTGGGAGGCGACCCGGATCGGACAGTCCCGTGGTAGGACCGGAGCCTCCCCGGCAAGCACATATACACAGGATTTCGCCCAGTTGATGACGAGACCTGAGTTGCGACCGAATGAGCGCAAAACATCAACTAGGACAATCAGTGATTTACGCGGGGAGGCGAGATATAGAAGGATATCATCAGCGTAGAGGGACACACGGTCCTCATGCTCGGGGGTCCAACGGAGACCACGGATGGAAGGGTGCCACCGCAGCCACTCCGCCAGGGGCTCCAGGGCCAGTACAAACAGGAGAGGCGACAGGGGGCAGCCCTGTCGCGTACCCCGTCCCAGCGCAAATGGGGCCGAAACTCGTCCATTCACCACCACCTGCGCTAATGGGCCGGAATACAACAACTTGACCCAGCTGATGAAGCCCGGTCCGAAGCCAAACTTCGCCAGCATCGCCCAGATGTATGGCCACTCAAGCGTATCAAACGCCATGGTGGCGTCCAAGGACGCCAAGATGGCCGGTTCCCGCACGAACGGGACACGCGCGAGCACCCCGTGCAAGCGTCGCAGATTAAGGGCCGTGTTACGATGGGGTATGAAGCCGGACTGGTCTTGGTGGACCAAGTCGCCCACCACGCCGACCAGCCGGTTGGCCAGCACCTTGGCGAGGATTTTGGGCTCCGCGTTCAAGAGCGAGATAGGCCTATAGGATCTCCCCTCCTTGTGGATCACCACGATCGTGGCCAGACGCTGGTCCGGCGGAAGGGAACCCCGCGAGTAGGCCGCCAGAAACATCGCGCGCAGGTGGGGCGCCAGCACATCCGGTCGCAGCTTGTACAGCTCGATAGGAATGCCATTGGGGCCCATGGCCTTGCCAGATGCGACCGAGCGGATAGCAAGGGCAATTTCATCCGAGGTGGGAGGGGCGTCCAGCGAGTCCCTGTCCTCTACCGAAAGGGAGGGCAGCGCGATGTCCCGAAGCAGGGCATGGGAATCCTCCTCCGAGCAGGGAGAAACCGGGGAATATACCTCGCGGAAATAATCCGCGAAGCAGGAGACAATGGCGTCCGGCTCGGTGACACATACACCATCCATCCTCTCGATCAACGGAACCACACGACTCGCTCTCTCCTTTTTATCCAACCACGCTATCAATTTACCAGCCTTATCACCCACATCATACAATCGCCCCTGTTGCTCTCTACTGAGGCCCCTGGCCGCCTCCGTGACGAGGGCCCTATAGGCCGCCTGCTTGAGGTGTAGAACATGCAATGTGGCATCCGTCACCCCGCTCCCCAGGTCACCCTCTAGTTCAGTAATTTCGGCCTCCACCCGGGTTACCTCCTCCCGCTCGCGCCTCCGGGCATGGGAGA
This sequence comes from Triturus cristatus, assembly GCF_964204655.1. Lineage (NCBI taxonomy): Eukaryota > Metazoa > Chordata > Amphibia > Caudata > Salamandridae > Triturus > Triturus cristatus. The sequence continues at coordinate 802,802,461 of NC_140591.1, forward strand.
TAAAGGAGAGGGCCTCCCCCCTAAGAACCACCTTAAAAGCCTCCCAAAGGGAGATGGCAGAAGGGACAGACCCCACATTCTCCTCAAAGTACCGCTGCAAGGATTTGATCAAGTCGGCTCGAATAGTGGGGTCGCGCAGGTACCAGGCATTGATTGGGGCTACCCTGCCCTCCCCCCTCGGGAAGACACCAAGGCGCAGCAGCAGTGGGGAGTGATCTGAAATACCCCGCGCCAAATGGCGCACCTCTCCCACCCTCCCAGCATAGGCCGCAGGAACAAGGATATAATCAAGCCGCGAGAGGCTACCATGGGCACCCGAGTGGAAGGTGTATTGCAGCTGCGCGGGATGCTTTAGTCGCCAGCAATCCACCAATCCCAGTGTATCTAAGAGGCCGGACAGCCACGCCTGTGCCCGGGGGAGGTCCCTGGGGGGATGACGATCCATAGACCCCGAAGCCACCGCATTGAAGTCCCCCCCAACTACCAGAAGCCCATCCGGGAGGTCAAGGAGGAGGCGCCCCAGGTCCGCAAACGTGGTAGATTGCAACCCCGGCGGAACGTACACTGATACAAAAACGACCACTCTGCTCTCCATTCTACCCACCAAGACAGTGTAACGTCCCCTCTCATCATGGCGCACCTCATCAATCTCCAATGGGAGCGAGTTCTTAATCATGATGCCCACCCCCCGCGAGCCCGAGGTGAAGCCCGAATGGGCCACCAAGCGATAGCCTCTCCGATTCATGGCATGAAAGGAGTTACCTATAAGGTGTGTCTCCTGCAGGAAGATCACATCTGGTGAAATTCGTTTCAGATACTGCAGGACCACACCACGCTTAATCCTATCCCCCAGTCCGTTAACGTTCCATGATAACACAGTCAGATCCCTACCCCCCATCATACATGGAAGCCATCAATCGTCCCCCAAAGAGCATCTCAAAAACAACAATACAGTAAAGGGTTCGCCTTGCGGTGCAAACAAACAACACTCCACCCCCACCCACCCATCCCAACAGAACTCCCCCCTCCCTGCACCCCTGCATGAGCCCAGACAGCCCCCCCAAAGTGCAGTGTGCCTGTCGCCCCATAGATGAAAAACTAACTAGTCCCCCAGAGGAGGAGGGAAAGCCCCCAACGGACCCCGTACGACCTCCATAGGAGGGGAACATAGACGATCAGTGAATGGTAACCAAAATGTTGTCCAGAGCAAGGCCTACTATTCACCCCTCAGTTCTGATCCGGCGGGCCCTCCCCGCCAACCGCACCCCCCCCACCCCCCCGGCCCCGATCCCCAGGCAGAGTATCCAACCAGTCCCCAGCCGCCTCGGGACGGTCAAAAAAGTGCGTGCGACCATCCACCTCCACCCTCAGCTTAGCTGGAAAAAGCATTGAGTACTTAAGGTTCATGTCCCGTAGGCGACGTTTAACTCCAAGAAAACTCAGTCTCTGCTTTTGGACCGTCGGAGTAAAGTCAGGGTAGAAATTCACGTCCATATTATCAAGCTTGACCGGTCCCTGTAGCCTGGAAGTCTGCAAGATAGCGTCTCTGTCCCGAAAGTTAAAAATCCGGGCAATGAGAGGCCGCGGCGGAGCTCCGACCTTAGGTCTCCCTCCGGGGACCCTGTGAGCACGTTCCACCGCAAAAAGTTTACTCAGTCCCCGGGGCTGAAGATGGGTGAGGATCAGGTCTTCCACAAACAAATCTGCCGCCTCCTCCTCCCGTCCCTCCGGCACCCCGACAATACGAACGTTGTTCCTCCGGGCCCGACCCTCGGCGTCCTCCAATCGACGGTCCATCATGGCGCTCGCCTGGCCAAGCCGGTGCACCTCCTTTTGAAGGGCCGCCACGTCTGTAGTGAGACTTGAGGTGGTGTGGGCCAGGGAATCGACCCGGTTATTTGTTTTAGACAGGTCGGCTCTCACCAGGCCCACCTCCACCAGGGCCGAGTCTATCTTCTGCGCCAGAGTATCAAAGCGCTGGTCCACCGAGGCCTTCATCTCGGCAATGGCGCCCATGACGTCCCGGAGGGTCAGATCCGCGGGTTGAGCAGACGCCTCAGCCGGCCCCGCGGGGGATGTACGCTGTGCCTCTGGGGATCCCTTCTGGAGGGTGTAGCGGTCCATACTGTTTGACTGATGTGCCGGGCCGCGGCGGGTCGCTTTCACCTTGGCCCGGTCGCCATCTTGCTTTGTGGACATGTCGCACTCCCAAAGTCGAGCCAATCTCCTCGAAAGGGCCGATAAACCGGTTCACGGGTTCCGGGGGGGGTGACCACTGGACCGCAGGACAACTCACAGCCGGCGGGTCAGCCGGGCACAGGGACAAGGCCACACCACCGCACCCCGCTCCGCAACCCCACCTCGCTTGAGGGCAAGGAGGGCGCAAAAGCGAAAGTGAAAGCGCGGGGTACGCGAGTCACCCAGCCCTGCCCGCCGCTGTTGTTCGCTTTGTCCCCGGATCGCCCCACAACTCCAATCCGGGGGGCCGGCGCGGAGAAGGCCGCAATCTTCGATCGGTGCTCCCACCAGTGTCCGGGGTCCGATTCGAAAACGGAAAACGGGTGCCGCCTCAGCTCGGGTACACAGACATAGTCCCCTCGTCAAAGACAGGATATAATCAGGATTAATTCAGGAGGTCGCGGAGGTCCTCGGGAGCTTCGCACCTACGCGGCCATCTTGGTTGCGCGCTAGGCTCCTCCTCGTCTTCTTTATTGTTGATTGGGTCCCTAGATTTTGGCAAAGGACAGGTTACACAGAAAATGAAGTAACTACCTTGGAGAGAAAAAGAGGTATTTGGGTGTGGTGTGATTGACGGTAAAGTGATTGAATGTTGTGAATAGTATGTGTGCTAATACGACTGTGATTTTGTTACTTTTCAGCTCTTTTTGTTCTGAGTCCTGAGGATAACCCTTAAAGACACTTAGACGGGTTCGAAATGCGTCAGCAGTTTTTTCCTTAGCGAAACAAGTGTTTTTTGCAAGTTATAACACTGTTGCTCATGACTCATAATTATTATTAAAAATCACTTTTAAGCTCAGTAGGGTCACTGTTTGGTGGTAAGCCCGGGTATGTAAAAATTTTAAACATTCTTTGGATGGTACTCTACAAGGTTGATATTTATAATTTCTGTATTGAATAATATTTACCTGTACAGAACCAAAGAGAAAAACAAATATTTGATTGTTTTTTTGTTTTTATTTTTGTAGTGTTTACTGTAAATGTGATTTGTTCAGTGTTGTATGTATTGTGAGTTTGTCTCTGTAGTTGTAAGGTTATTGATTTTGATGAATTATGTAAAATAAATGATGAGTATTGATGGAAATAATGTTGTACAAAACAATTTGAAAACTGAAAAATATTGTCTGAATAAATTTAAAGGATTATAGTATTTGGAGTGCGTGATCTTTAAGATGAATGGCTGATCGAATGATTATCAGTATTGGCATTTGCCTTAGAAAACTATGCACTCTGTGTGGTAACATTAAAGAGTGATATTACCTTCTTACCAAAAGAATACTTAATACATTACCTGTTCTCCTCTCCTCTCCCCAGTATGGACTGATGATATCACCTTTTGTGAACTGGTAGGCATTAAGCTTTAATTCTTAAGGATATTTCCTCGGGTGAGTCTTCTTTCTCTTTTGATAGCACTGACCCTCGTCTATGGTTTCCTGGTCACTTCATGATTATCGAATATCTTCTACCACACAGAGCATAATAATTATTTAAAAAAATAAATAAATAAGGAATCACCACACATGCATGTGAATTCTGGGGTTCTGTAAATAAATGCATATTTTTATTTATGGATAATATTACTACCCTGTCACTATTAGATATGAATGTTTATTCCTTTATTATTTTCAAAGATACTGAACTGTAATTTTGCTTTGATATCTCCTCTCTCTTTTATGTTATTTGTGTCCAATGTTTATCTGTTATGTCTTTGGTCAAAACGGATCATTGTGATGTTTTAATTTCTGTACCTGTATATGTATAAAAATGCATGTACTACTGTGTAATTCAATGTATATTTTGTATAAATATCAGCCATGAAAAAGCCCTAGGCATGCCAGCCATAAGGGCAAAACACGTGTCAGCTGTTTACCTCATGTCAGAATTATACCCTGATGCCTCAAATAGAAACATTAAAAAAAATAAAAGGATCTACAGATATCTATATTTTGTTGAGGAAATAGTTATATCTCAGAGTACAACCTATTTCATCCTTAACATTGTTTCTGTCCACTACCTCCGCTGTGTCAGCAAGGATATAGGGTCAAGGGCACAGGCATATCATATCAGCTTCTCGAAGGCCAGCTACATCTCTTTGCTCATCTCTAAGGTAGATCTTGTTCAGGTGTTACTGAGCGAGAGGTCTTTCCATAATTTGACTAGACACTAATAGTTACTAGCACACTGCTATGCCTCATCAGCTCTATTTACCTCAACATAGAGGATGTGTGTAGCCCATGAATGAAGAACAGTTCAGTTCTGATGGCTGGTCAATATTATCAGCAAAATGGATGGGCATACTTGGGCCTCCTATAGGTTTGCAAGGAAGACAGATCAATATTCTGTACACATTTATAGCTTTTTGGTTTGAAACAGGGTTGTTTACTTGCCCATCCCCTCCTTTTAAATTTATATTTGAGTGATCTTGCTGAAGAAGAGGGTTTGTGTGACATTTCCTGCAAAATGTCAAAGGGAACATTTTTCCTCCCCGTTTTACACACACAAAATGGTATTCATTGATAGGGTCTTGTAATGGGGCTTGAATTCTTTTAATAGTTACTCCAAGAAACATTACCTTAAAATCAACATAAAAAATAAATAAAAATAGTTTTGGATCAAGGTCTGCTGAAAAGAAGTTTCTTTTTGGCTTAGATAAAATGGAGATTGTTTCCACCTCCATATACCTGGGGTTGCATTTTGAAATGGTCTGAGTTGGGGGCTGATGTTTGCTGATTAGCCATGTTCAGTTGGTAAGACTGATAAGACTTAAATGTAATCATGAAGGCCAATTGATTTTGGTCTTCAGGAGTGACCTACCGAAGTAAGGTTTTTCCAACATTGAATTATGCTTCTGATATTTGATTTGTGGAAGGTAAAATTGATCACCAATAATTAACGGCCCCAGTTTGGAGGTGTGCACTAGGTCTGTGCTTCAGGTACGCCTGGTGTGGTGTAGTAAACTACCAATATAATGTTGCACCGGAGGCACCTGACACACTACTGTTACTTATTAGGATGAAACAAGCCAAATCAAGTACACACTTTACAACAAATAAATCTGAAGAGTGGAATTTTATTTTAGAAGTGCATTCTGTAGTGACTCCCATCCCAATCATCAGTTCAAAGCTTTGGAACAGTAACATATTGACGAGTAGTGTGTAACTGCTGAATAGGGGTGCTCTACAGCACTGGGATAAGTTCTGAACGTAAATGTTATGACTTGAAAGGGTATTTAAAGAAGAATCAGATACTGGTGACTATCAGAGGGCACAGCATGGACAGTGCCACATATTGTTTGCCAGGCGTTCTATAGGCTTCTTATGTACCCTATGGTGTAAGATTATGGGAAGTCTTATAAAGATACTTGGCATGTTATCTTTGAGGCATTGACTACTGTGGAGGAACACCTTGTATGCATAAAAGTGATCTGATTTCAAGTGCAATGGGGATTCTTTACCTCATTTAGTAGAAGGATATGACTCTCCTTGTAAATGTTAACATGCTATTAATAGTTAATGAGTCGAATGTTACGGAAATTTTGTACTGAGATTCTAATTGGTGAATGGTTTAATTAAACTGGATGCAAACTTTGAATAAGCAGAGAAGGGCTGGTGCTGAGTGTGGGTTCCCAGATAGCTTCAGTTTCTTTGAATGCTTCCCTTCATTGCTCAGTGCCAGTCTCTGAGCTGTGGGCAAACACGGTACCACAGGAGATCCAACAGTTAATAACAAAACGCATTGGTTTGTTCCAAATCCTATATTCACATGGTAACCGTGCAAAAGCAACAGTGTGCCTCAGGGGAGAATGACACAGGGAAGGGAAGACAAAGGTGGGCAGGGAGAAAAGATTAGCCAGGACCGGCTCTTCATCAAGACAATTTCTCCCGAGATGACCTGCTGTCTGGCTATTGGATCCCTTATGCCAACTGCTACCATGTGACAAACAAAACTGGTAAAATATTATTGTGTATAAATAGTTACAACATCACATCATCTAAGGGTTTCTGCATTCCCACTAATGTGTCTAAAAAAGCAAAATTGCTATAAAAATGGGACATTGTAAAGTAAACTGAATGTCTACTGGAAAACCGTCTCGCATCTGAGATAAACACATATTTGTGTGTAGTCAAACATGTACAGGGGAGGAGGAGCTTCGACTGTAATGGCCGCTGAGATCTGCAGCTCCCTGCTGACCCCACTCACCACGGCACTGAACAGCACATCAAAATGCCCTACAGCCACGCAAAGTGACGATTCCGAAATCAGAATATCGGCTGTAATAGCTGGGGCATAAATTGCAGTTTGAAATGGACTGTTGGGACCGAAATCGGCGACTATAAACTCCGTGCTCCATCTCACAAGATGGCGCGGGTGGATAGTAAGCACACCGCGGACAAGGCCGAGGGAGGAGCAGCTTTAAAAACATGATGTCTGCATCGGGACATAAGAGCCACCAGAAGGATCGTATCTCCATGATTCCTGCTACGGCCTCGATCCCGTGAGTACTGCTGAGGCTGGGGCTGCATTGATCGGCTCGGTGACGGACGGGGTAGCGCTACACTACAGTGCGCGGTGGATGCCCGAACGCGAGACTGTAGCGGCATGACTAGAAGTGCGGATGTTCGGATTGGGAGCAGCATAGCTGCTCGGTGTCTCGCGGACTGCTGCGCCGCGGGTCTACACGGCGCCAGGAGAGGAGCTGAGTGACAACACTTGCCTGGTCGCTTGCAGGCAGATCTCCGGCGGTTGGGTGCTTTCATCGTGAGGGTGTGCGCACTAGGAGGGCAGCGGGCGGCAGACGGAGCATCAAAGCGGCCCGATCTATCTCAGAATCGGATGCGAGCAGCGTGATTTACGTAGTGTTTTCAAGGTACCGCAATACAAGCCTGCGAGTCGACATCGCGACAGAACAGACTCACAAAGCGGTCTCGCAGAGAAAAGGTAGATAAACACTTGTCATTCCTCCTCTATGAACGTTGTGCTGCATTGCTAAAGGCCACCGACCCGTCCTGCCTGATTTGCCTGACCCTGATGCCGATACCTAAAATGGCAGCTCCCACCACGGAGATGTGATATAAAAAGCGATTGAATGCAACTGTACGCGATCTTACATTGTACACCAGTGTAGTGACATTTAAAAATTCAATAAGGCTTGCTATGAGAAAGCAGATTGAGAAATCTCCCTTGGAGGAATACAAGTCCGTTTTGACTGACCTGGTACCTAAGATGGCAGCTCACACCACGAAGGCCTGACAACGAACTCGCAAAGCGGACTTGGAAGGCGGTATCAATAAGAAAAGAAAAAGTGGATAGGTAGCTTACATCTCTCTTTCATTGTGCTCTGTTCACGGTAGTCTACCGATCCTTCCCGCCTGATTGGCCTGACCCTGATGCCAGGACCTAAAATGGCGGCTTCCATTACAGTCAGGTGCATGGCCAGAACCCTCATATAAAGCGGATGATTGCGGTTGTGTGCAGAATCCACATTGTATGCCTGCGACATCTAAACATTTAAAACTATCTCCTTTAGATGTGCACGAGTCTGATCTGCCTGGACTGACCTGTTCACTGATACCTGAGATGGTGGCTCTACTGTGGAGATGCTCTCGGTAGGAAGCCTGACGTGTGATCTCTATCAAGTGACTTGCCTTCCAAGAGTCCTAAGAAAGTGTTACTAGTTCACAACCTAACGGGTCGCAGCTGAGAATGATGGGAGCCTGACCCTAACATGGCCGCCAGTTGTGACTTTTTTCCCCCAGCTGAGCTCTTCCTTACATAATCCTACCAGGAATGTGCCTGACCTCAAGAGGGCGTATGGAATTCAATCGGACCATGGTTTCTCCCCCCCCCCCCAATCTGACAATCTCTGAGTACTCCTGTTCTCTTTCCTGACAGCCGAGTCCGAGCACTATGTCCGACGTCCGGTGGAGCTGCTCTGTTCAGCTATTGATGAGATCGGCCTTGGTTCATCCCCTGACCGTCACCTACCCAGCCGGACTTGGGCACAGTTTTTCTCCCCCTCTCGCACACCCCCCCCCCCACATCGTATTTCTGTAACTCTGCTTTTTCCTTGTCTCCTATCTATCTATCTATCTATCTATCTATCTATCTATCTATCTATCTATCTATCTATCTATCTATCTGTTCCTATTTAGCACTCTTTCTTTCTTTGTCTACTTTGTTTTCTTCTATCCCCTCTCACCTGAATCTTTCCCCTTGCCTGCTACACCGCCTAGCCCCCTTCTGTGCCCTTTGACTAAGCACTCCTTCTCCCCTTCTTGGGGAAAGATCCAATATTTATACTCTGGAGTCTCAGCGAACCTGCTGAGAGAGTACACAGCGCCTAGGGAGCCACTCACAGTTGAGGTATGGTATGGCACCCCTTGCCAAAGCATTCCCTCTCCCCTTTTTGGGGAAGAATCCAGTATGTATGTAGGCCTTGGAGTCTCAGAGACCCCTCTGAGAGAGTCCACTGCGTATAGGGAGCCTCTCTCAACAGAGATGGTTAATGATACCACTTCCTCTGGGATCACAGCTTACTGGACTTTGGACGCAGCTCTGACTCGTCTACTGGTTTGTGTCCCCGTCACCCTCCCCCTCCTCTTTCTATGCTGTATCTCTCACCCTCCCCTCCTCTTTCCCTCCTCCATTCTCTGTCTACTTCCCCTGCTCTTACCCCCCACCCCTGAATTTCTCCCCTTGCCTGCTTTTTTCCTTACATATTTGTTTATCTAGACCTTACTTGTCACTATGGGCCTCATGTAGGTAGCGAAATACCGGTCGGTAACGGCCGATTTTCGGTAAATATGCCGTTACCGACCGGTATTCAGACAAGTGAGATGTAGGAGTCCAAAAACCACTTTTCGGTAAATATGAGGCGGTAAATACCGATTCATAGTTACCGAATTCTAAAATACCGATTCATATTTACCGAATACATAATTAACGAATCGGTAAATATGAAGTGGTAAATATGAAGTGGTAAAAATTTAAAATGACATGTAGGAGCAGTCGGTAATTAAGAAATCCAGGAAAATCGGTAAATAAGAGTCGGTAATTAACACGGATTGAAAGCAGGTGGTAACCATCAACAATGCACATAAGCAATCCCAAAATGCAACAGCGTGGACAACATGGCCGCCATGTACGTCATTGCAAGGCGCCTACGTCTACAGGCAGCAGGACTGAGGGTGTGGCGACGGGAGGAACAAATCTACAGACAGCGCATCACACTATTACAGCTGACTGATGCAGAGATACATGAGAGGTACAGGCTACACCCCGAAACCATCATGGACTTAATCAGGGACCTACACCCACTCCTGGACCAGCCAATAAGAAGGGCGCACGCCATACCCCCACATGTGCAGGTGCTCTGCAGCCTACATCTGTTGGCATCCGGCAGTTATCAGGTGGTGATAGCTGCGGTGGGTGGTGTATCCCAGAGTTGCCTGTCCCGTTTCTTCAGGAAGTTCCTGGATGCCATGATGCAGAGAATCCACCACTACATAAGCTTCCCAAACACACAGGCTGCACTGCAGAAAACAAAAACAGACTTTTATCACATGGCACAGTTCCCCCATGTCATCGGCTGTATTGATGGTACACACATCCCAATCTGTCCACCAGCTGATACAGAGCACATCTACAGGAACAGGAAGTCCACCCACTCCATCAATGTGCAGGTGATCTGTGATGCAGGGAACATCATCACAGATATTGTTGCCAAGTTTCCGGGGAGCACCCACGACTCTTACATCTTCCAGAATAGTGGGATCTACACACGACTGAGTGCCGGCGAATTCGGAGAGGGATACCTGCTGGGTAAGTAACAGTGACGCCCCTTGAAACCTGCAAATCAGAGTGTATAGAGGCATGTAACTGATGGTTCCCTTTTACTCATCCAGGCGACAGTGCATATGCATGCCGTTCATTCATCCTCACTCCCTACCTACACCCAGCAACCCAGAGTGAGAGACGATACAACGTGGCCCACAAAACAACACGCAATGTGGTGGAGCGCACGTTTGGACTACTGAAGAGCAGGTTCCGCTGCCTCCACAAGAGCGGAGGCGCACGTCAGTACAAACCCATCACCTGCTGCAAGATTATTGCCACTTGTGCAATGCTGCACAACCTTGCCACGAAAAAAGGTACAGATGTGGAACTAACATATTTTGAGGACAACGAGGATGAGTCAGGCCAGCCAGAGGGCAGCGCAGCTAGAGTGCCAACTGCAATCGATGGGAGAGAGAGACGGGCAGAGATCACATGCAACTATTTCTGAGTAAGTGAGGGGACACAGCGAGTTGTGAGAAGTCATGACGTAGTTTAATGTGGCACCACGCCATGAACACATGAACAGGCCAATCTGGCAATATACCATCTATACAAGGAGTATGTCCAGGGTTACGTCACCCAATGGGAAGTGGCTAAGCAGGGCCACATCAATGTTTGCGCATACGCGCTGCAGTGGTGGATTGCACGGCCTGTGCATCCTCACTAGAGCCAACCCCAAGCCGCCTGCTGCTCCTGCGTGCTTCGGGGACGGGGGGTGTGATGCTGCTGCTGGTGTTGATGCTCTCCGCAGCATCCCCTGCAGCAGTTGTCGACGCCTGACTAGTCAATAGCACCCCTAGTGCACTTGTCACCTGCACCATCCCCCGAGACAGGTCGCTGCAGCACTGTGTTAGGCCCTCCTGCATCGTCACAGAGCGCCGGCAAAGTAGGGAAGTCGCAGTTGCCAGACGGTTGAGTGCCCTGCTGGTAGTGTCCCTTCTCTGGCGTTCCCGGCGCCGTGCTTCGATGTCAGCATCTAATTTGCTGCACAACTGCTGGATTGACTGGGACATGTCCCGAATGCCCGCAGCCATGCCGCCAATGTTTGTGTCCATGTTGACTAAGCTTGTCTTCATCACCCGCATGTGCCTCTGGACTGACATAACTGCCTTTGATTGCAGGCGCTGTTGCTTCAACATTTGGCCCTCGAGCCCCAAGAAGACACCATGGCCGTCAGTGGGTGCTGGTGGACTCTGGACACGCGACCTGCGGCGCCCTCTTGCTCCCGTCTGTGCTGCCTGTGAGGTGTGGGGCACAGTGGGATGGCTCCCTTCCTGGGGCCCGGTGCGGTCTTCTGGGCCCATGCTGTCGTCTGACGAGGTGTCGAAGGCTCGTAGCCTGGCTGCTGGACGCCTCCTCATTCTCACACCTGCAAGCGGAGATGTGGCCGGTGATTCGAACATGAGTGGCGATGCTGGCTGTGGTTGTGGTGATGCTGGCTCTCGGTGAGGTGATGCTGGCTCTGTGTGCGGCGAGGCTGGCTGTGTTGGTGATGCGGCTGCCAGTGGGCCTGCTCCCTGGTCTGAACTCGTGCTGGCTAGAGGTGATTTTTGTGGCCGGTGTGCCGTCTCCCCTGCAGCATGCCCTGTACTGCATGATGTCACATCTGTGGACAGAAAAACAACATTGGCTCAGTGTCCCCGAAGGGCTGCATTGCAAGCGTCACAATAAATCATTTCACATTCCAATCTGTCCTCTGTCTCCTTGTGCCTCGAGTGCGTGACATGCCTTGTTGCCCTGTGACATTTACGTCATGGTTAGTGTTGCCCTGACTACATCTCCCGGAATGCATTGCCTGTCTGCACTGACACGTGTGGACTGCAGTGTGATTCTCGTTTCACAATGGGGGATGTGGGATAGGGGTAGGGGAGGCTACATTGCTGTGCTTTCGTCTTACCTTGCTGTGTTGCGGCTCTGGCAGAGCTGTCGGCGTCCCCAAGACCCACGACGCTCTCTTGCTCGATTGTGGCCGCCACCAGCTCCTCCAGTTCGGTGAGGGCAGGTGCCCTGTTGGTTCCACCTCCGGTCTGGCTGGCCTCCTTCTGGATGTCGCCCATCTTCCTCTTGGTCACAATCCTCAGGTCATACCAGCGCTTTTTGAGGACCTCAATTTCCCTGTGGGTCACTCCCACAGCATTGACCTGCGCCTGGATGGCCAGCCATATGTTGCGCTTTTCGGCCTCAGGCACTTGCAGGGATTGCCTCCCAAACAGCTTCTGGTGCTGCTTCACCACCTCCTCCACCAGCACCTGGAGTTCCTTGGGGCTGAATTTGAGCTTCCTCCTCCTTTCCCCTCCGTCTTTCTGTGTTCTCTGGCTGGACATGCTGTTCGTTTCCCGCTCGCACATGCAACTGCTCCCTGCCTCTCCTCTGCACTCCAAGCCTCTCCAGGGTCGGCTAATTATGTACACCTGCCTGGGTGTGGCCACTTCGGCTAATTGTGTACACCTGCCTGGGTGTGGGCAGTTCCTGGTTGGGTGGGCTGTCGTTGCACAGGATTAGCTGTTTCGTCAAGTCATGTGATGTTATTTACCGAATCCGTACATACCGATTCGGTATTTTCCGATTCGGTAGATACCACCTCGGTATTTTCCGATTCGGTAGATACCACCTCGGTATTTTCCGATTCGGTAATTATCACCTCGGTATTTACCGAATCGGTGAATTCCGATTCGTATTTACCGAATGTTACCGAATCGGTAACTGTTACCGAATTTTTACCTACATGTAACTTACCGATTCTAATTTACCGATTCGGTACGGCTCGGTATTTAAGAACCGGTAAAATGTATTTACCTACATGAGGCCCTTAGTTGCCAGGCGCTAACAACTGTGTAACCTTTGTAACGATGTAACCTGCAATTATGGTCTGATACTCATGTAAAGCGCTCTGATACCTCCGGGTCTAGCCAGCGCTATATAAAACCTTTGAAATAAATGTAAATATTCTGTCAAACCCCTACCAAAGGGCAGTGAGCAGTGCAGCATTGAAGATCATTTATATGCATTGCATATGTTGTACACATTGTGCTACTAAATATCGACTCCCAGCATCTCGGGGTACAAGAATATTCAAGACAGAATATCGAAGGACAAATATCGAAAGGTAAGGGCATATAGGGAAGTATAGATTTACTTTTCTTAACTCCACATCAACATACCTTGAAGCTATATGTTGCATGTAGCTACACATATGCGGAGTTGGTTATAAATTATCTAGACTTACTTACCTGTCAATATTGATTTCTATATTTTATCTTCAACAGCATGTCTCATCGATATTCTGTGGTCGATATTCAGAGTGCACACCACTGTACAGTATGTCCCTGCATATTCCTTCAATACACCTTTTCATGTAAGGAAAAAGTACATCTGGACTTATGTCCCAGTGGGAGGCCCACAGACCTCTAAATCCTGAAGAATACCAAGTCTATTTTGCATGCTTATCTGTACATTACACACGCATCTGTCCAGAAATGTACTCCCAGCGAATCTCCCCCCTCACTTATGCCCCAGAGATGTATTAATTATACTGTTATCCGTCCTCCTGTGCAGCTCAATCAGAGTGCAGAACAGTAATTACCATTTAGACAAAATACAGATGTAATTCGGCCTAATTACTTTAATTTATCCAGTGAGTGCAGAATAGGGTTGAGGAGAAGAGGGTTGAAGGAATTATTTGCATGCACTGAAACCTCATTGGCACTGATATGTATAACACATGAAAAGATATTTGCTGTGAGAGGGGAATTGTAAACCAGCTGTACTTGAAAATTTTGATAGTTGATCCAGAACATGCCCCACCTGTGTTCAGCCAATAATCTTACTGAAATGTGTACCTGACATTATTAGGCTGTAAACACTATTATAATTTCCTCTAATATCCTCTGTGTAGTGTTTCAATTTACATGTATATAGGTTCCAAGGCACTGGAACTAACAGAAAAGCGAACACATTTGTGACAGTATTTGTCTTTATCATTTATTCTTTTGTCATTAGTTTTGCCTCGCAGCCTTCCAAATTGACCAACAATATGTCAACTCTACAACAACATTTTTGTCAGCCTCTTCACTTGCCAGCTTTATGCCGCCCACCAATGTATAAACAAACAGTACTTAGGTTAGGCTATCCAGCTTTTCTAGTACAGAAGCAGATTTTTATTTTTATTTTATTTAACACTTATATGGTGCAACGAATCATCCCCCGGGGGATCTCTCGGCGCCTTGGCAAGACACTAGCAGGAACCACGACCCACACAAACCCCTAAAACAACCAGGGGGCATATCAACAAGGGCTTTATCTCTGCTTTTTTGGCTTTAAAAGCCAAAAAAGCAGAGATAAAACTAGCGCCCTATCAACAACAGGGTGCTAACACGCAAATTTGCATGTTAGCACCCTTTTACTCTAAGCTTCCCCTTGCATCTCTAATGAGATGCAAAGGGGGCGTTCCAGAGCAAAATAATAGGAGAAATGTCGCTAAGCGACATTTCTCCTATTATCAATTATGACGCTAACCCTGTTAGAGACAAAAAAAGCAGCGCTAACCGCGGTTAACGCTGCTTTTTTACGTCTGCTAATTTTCAGACTTAGCCATGATATAATATGGAAGGAGGATATCATGGCTAAGTTTGCCTGTCCCTATCAACAAGGTAACGTGAGATTAACGCTGGGTTTCCAGCGATAATCTCACGTTAGCGTGTAGATTTTTATCGCTATTGAGATAAGCGTTGCTAATAGCACGCTATCTCAGCGATAAAAATTCACGCTAGCCGGCGATAAATATCCTCACGCTAAGAGCGCTGAGCGATAATTATCGCCGGTTGTTGTTGATATGCCCCTAAGTTTTTAGGCATTTCTTGAAGTGTCACAGAGAGGTACATCGGCGTATCTCTTCTGGTAACCTGTTCCAGTGAAAGGGGGCAAGATAGGAAAAAGCACGTCCTCCCATTCTAGATTTATTGATCTTACACGGAACTAGAAGGTTTTTGATTGCTTGACCTCAGATGGCGACCGGGGACGTACGGCCTCATCTTCTTCTTTAAGTATGCTGGCCCCAGGCCTTGTCTTGTCTTAAACACCAGTGTGAGGAGCTTGAAGACTGCTCTTTTTCTGATGGGCAGCCAGTGTAAGGCTTACAACAAGGGTCGAGAAGGGGAACGTCTAGGCTTATTCAAGGCCATTCTTGCTGCAGTGTTTTGCACTACTTGGAGCCTAGAGAATAGCTCTTCTCTGGCTGAAGATTTGACTTCTATTACTAATACTCTGTGAGGGCATAGAGTAAAAACTGGACCATGGTTAGACAGTATCCCTGTGAGGGAGTTTTCACATAAGTTCAGTAGCACTGGTCTTCCAAAGGGACTCATTTAATGTTTGGTGGGTGTCTTCCAACAGCGAAGTCAGCGAAGGCACTGCCTACTATATTGAGAAATACCTGTCTGCGTGGTGAGTGTCTCTGTGTTTTCAGTTCATTTGCTGATGGGGAAGATACACCAAATCACAGATTAATGATAGCAGGTGTGATTATTGTTTGGTGAGTTTGCGTTCTTTTTTTGTTTTTCTTAAACAAACTCACAAAGCGCAAGTCTGTATGAGAATAAACAACCCATGGCCCACAGGTAGGTTTATTCCTGGATGTGGGAATATTTCTTTATTTTCCTGATTGTAGAATAGGTAAAATAAGTGCCAGAAGCCCTTCTGTAAATAAGACAGGCCTTCTTACGCTTAGTCGCTGGCTGCCCTGTGTTTGGTGGGCCGCCTTGGTCATTTTCAGCACAGAGCAAGCTGAGGTCCAGCTGTAAGACACATGGCAGCTCCCCTGAATCTAAATGAGGTGGAGGAACTAAGGTTTGGTGGGACAGGAAAATCACTGATTTATGCTAGATCACCTATTCTGCGAAACCTTCAGTGCCACGTAAATTAACATAGGAAAAAAAATGATCTCGGTAGTATTTATGCTGGAAGCACTTAAAAATAGTTGGAATTAAAAGAAGTGCTATTTAGTCCCCAAGTGAGCAATCAGCAGCTGTTGTTGAGTGTCAGGAGCTAGAATGCTGACTCTTTTGTCATTTTAACTTTGATGGACCAACTTTTTTAGTTTGACTACATGTAAGGAAGGAAGAACGGATAAACTGGTGATAAGACTTAAAAGACAGATATAACATAACTTAAAAAACAGAAGATAGATTTTGCAAGGAGTACTGCAACCTTCATAGTAAATGAATGAGTGCCTCCTGTATAAAATGCTATTCCATAACATTGCAAGGGATAAGCAGATCATGACGCCATGCTAAAGGAGAGATATGCGAGCAGTTCTGAACCATTGACCAAAAGCCTGCTCCTTGAGCCACATAGTGTTTTAGGATTCAGAGCTTACTTCCAGTGAATTTTCATAAGACAGTGCTATGAAAAAGGGCCTCCAGTAAAGTTTCAGTGGTTCAAGAAGCATAATTTTAACATACAGTTTTACGCAGAAAACCACAGAAGCATTAACCACCCTAGACATGGATATCTGGGACCTCTAGTGGTTTTCATACTTCCTGAGCTAGAGCTAACCTTACATGCCGGAAAGTCATATATCACACTGCACTACTGAACTCTACATCTGAATGTCTGCACTTGGAACACAAAGAACTTGAACATTTATTAACTGGGGTGTAATCTCTGGATGGAAATTATGCACACTGGACTTGTATACAAACAGAATGAATCTTGCCACATCAAGATCAGTATATGAACATACAACACACTGAATAACCTGTGCTGTGTCCTTCAGACAATGAGACATTGAAAGGGCTTTGCACATAGGTTTTTGTAGGAGCGACATCAGCCATGAAGACATGAAAGATGCTCAGAGCTAGGACAGGGGCGGCTCTTCCGTTTGCATGAAGGAGCGTCGCCCCTCCAAGAAAGCCCTAGGCCAGAGCTGAAAAATAAAATGGTAATAACGTTTATTTACCACCGTTTCATTTTTCAGCAACCGACCTGTCGTGAACTGAGTGACAGAACAGGGTCGGGGCCAATACTGCTGTGCCCAGTGACAGCAGCAGGGAGCTGTGCGCTTTAAAATGTGCACGTCTCATTTGCCGGCTGTCTTGCGACGGCCAGCCAGACATGCACATTTTAAACTTCTCAAATCTAGCTGTCTTAGACAGGTAGGTGAGAGAAAGCAAAGGAATCCATTGCTCTTAGGAGCGCTGAATGAGGCCGCTCCAACCAATCCTGGCTCTGCTCTCATGCCGTGTGAGTAGGCCAGGATTGCTCAGGGGAGTTTGCTGCTTGGTTCCGCTTTATTTATTTATTTATTTATTGACACTCCCCCCCATACTCCGTACATGGTAGCCGCCACTGAGCTAGGAATCAGGTTATGTGGTACTCTTCTTACACTGGAACAGAGACATACAAGAAAAAATATATGGAAACATAATGGAGTTGCAGGTGTCCAACAAGGAGGCCAACTTACTACGAAAATGGGAGGATTAAGTTACAATGAAAATATATTTTCCTTGGATTAAAAGTGGAAGACGTTTCCCTTTGGGATAAATTGTGGATCAAACTTCGCAAGACATCTAGAGCTGCTTCCCTTACACAAACTCTTTTCTTCATATACAACAGACTTCTCTTTTCTCCCCAGGTGTTGAATAAAAGATTTTCTTCTACACCGGATCTTTGTTGGTCCTGTTCTGCTCCTAACGCCACTCTTTTTCACATGCTTTTCTCTTGCACTTTCACGCAAGATTTCTGGACACTAGTCTGGGCCCAAATCAATGCCATATTCCACACTACATCCCCCTTCTCTTTTGTCAATATTTTTTTAGGGAGCCTTTCTCCTTGTTGGGATGACACTGATCTGAACACGCAAATTGTTGATTTGTTGTTAGCTGTTGCTTTCCAGCAAATCACCGTCAACTGGAAAAACTTTACGAATATTTCTTTTAAAGTATGGTGGTACAATGTTTGTTATAATCACAGGCTAGATACTGTTTTTGTGCACCCCCTTAGTTTAGCTGCTAAACGACATGATTTATGGCTTCCTGTAACCTTGTACCTAGATACCTGTGCTAAACGCTCCTCTCATGTATCACCTATTCAGCAAGAGGTCTCTAAGCCTCCTTGAGTGACATTGCTTTTCATTTGCACTATTCTCTCTATATAAGTTACTTTATTGCTCATTATTACCAACGCTGTTTTTTGTTATTTAGCCTCAATCTTTTGTTATCCTCTGATCAATTGTATATTTTCATCACCATGTTTTACCTTTCTCCTCTATTTGAAGATATGTTTGTGTTCTTACTCATGTATTGACACCTTTACTTATTCAATAAAAACCTTTTTGAACTTAAAAAAAGTGGAAGACGTTTACCTCAGCCATAATAAAGGAACACAACACATGTAATATCTTTGGTAATGGAACTACTTGCTAAGGACCTCTCTAAAGTTGGGCGAACAGGTGACCCGCTGTCTGTCACGGTGACAGAAGACATTATATCCGCTACCCTGGTGAACTATCGCCTGCTATATCTAGAGAACACTGTGGAGTCAAGGCGATTCCTCTGAAGAAACTGCAAGTTCGGTGTAGGGCTACTACCTTTCAAGTGGCCTTGCACCAAACATTTTTGCTTTTGTTATTCAAAACAATTAATGATCCCCACACTGTGGGAGATGTTTCCCAGGTGTGATGGTCATTTATAGGTCCTGCCTGAGCCAGCGCATGTGATGCAAGACATTTAGTAGGTGAGTTTTCAAAGTGCTACCCCACGCTTTGGCTGGCCTTGCGCTTGCGTTCACGCGAGCGTGCACGCGCGCAGCTGCCATCTGTCTTTCACGGGTCATTAAGTGCATCGCGATCACTTTCCCTTTCGCAGCGCAGAGGCGCCATCTGGCTTTCCTCTCGCTCTCCCTGTGGCTTTGCCCCGTTCGATTTCCTCGTTTATATTTGTATCCTTGTATTTCTTTCCTGACCGCCATGCCGACCCGAGCCCTGTTCGGCCGCAGTGACGTCAGTGCTGCATCCTTGCATGGGGGACACACCCGTTGTCAAATCCGTGTCTCCCAGCAACACAAAGGGTGCCCATATTATGCAGCGGGTGCTGACATTAGAATTATTGGGGCGCTAACCCTTGCGATAGACGCACCCGTGAGAAGCTAGAAATAATTCAGATAATAACCTCTATGATTAAATAGTCCCTAGCTGGGCATTACTAGAAACAGCAGTGTATTTTTTTTATTTTTGTTTTTTACTTTTTTATATTTTACTGAAGCTAGTGCATTTCACCACCTCCACAACGACATCTGGGTGTAGCCACCTTCCCAGCTTGCTTCTGAGTGGTTTGCAGACATTTTTGCTCGGTACCAGACAGTGCTGCTGACATGTATTATTTGTTTTGTGCGGAGGCTGGGAGCCCAAGAGAGCTGTGTGCGCCGCGTTGGAAGATTTAGCACAGTATAAAAACACAGCCTGCGTTCATTCACTGTTATTTTAAATAAGGGTCACAGGGCGGTTTGTGTTGCTTTGTCGCTCTAATACGACTAGCAAACACATAGAGCAAATCATCTTGGTGTGTGCATTTGTAAATACTATCTCTAAAACCTGCAAGCTGAATGAACATTTTTATTAAAAACAGGTCTTAACCCCAACATGATTGCGTTGCTTTTAATGGAAATGTATTGAAGGAGGCCCTGCTTATTTTGAATATTAAATCCGTGGTTTTATAATACAGCACTCGCACACCCATTATCATGTCTTCAGCATCACTCTCGTTTGCCTCCCTTAGTCAATATGATGCTTCAGTGGCAGCAGTATCCTTGTAGGATTTTTGAGTTTATCACCGCAGTGACATTTAAAAATAAAATATTTATAATCTGATGGTAAACAAATTCAGGGTTCAGTCCTGTGCGAAAATGTGTTCACAAAGGCAACACGGAGCGTGGTTGGAAATGGTTGAGCCCTACGTCTGTGGCTCGCTCACCTTATTTTTCATGAATTGGTCTAGACGTGACGTGGTTGCTTGTTGTGCGATGGAGGTGGACCTGGCGAGCAAGGCGCCGCGCTTGTACTGATCACTCTTCAGCGCTATACAAAACATCTTATATTTTGACACTGCTGTTTTGGGAGGAGAAAACTGACAGCAAAGGCAGCTGTCCAGAGATCATTGATGACAAGGCTTGTGGCGATCAGTAAATAACGTTTGGTGTTGCTGGGAATCAGCAGAGGGGCTTCAGAGGGCCTGAGATGTGATGCTCGAATCTTCACAAAGACATGCTCTCAGGGGTCTGTTCTCGTTTGTGCGTATCCAGGTGATATCAGAGTCCCACCCAATTCTGTTTTTTATCATCACAGTGATATCAGCTAATGAAAGCGCCTATATGGCCTTCCATTTTGGCAGCCTTTTTGACACAGCTGTCCCGTGGTCATTCTTTAATATTCTATCAGTGTAACAGGCATTTAGTACAGCTGCCGAACTCTGAGTGAATTTGCCCTATAAGTATGGTTATCATCAGATGACGCTATGCCATCGGGGAACGTTAGTTTTCAGGCATGGGCTTCCATTGAATAGCCTACGGTGCTTTTATAGTTGTAGACTTGGTTGTCTTCAATTAAACAATTTTAATAGGAGTACCAAATTAAATGACTTTTAAAAGGAAGCACAGGACTGAAGGCATGTAGTGCAGTACCCTGGTGACAAGAGCAAACCTAATAGCAATAAATCGCCTATTCAGGTTAACTTGGTACTGAGTTTGCCCAAAACGTTAAACTATATTTTAGATTCCTATTTAGATTTTATGACGACGCCCTTCCCAAGGCCAGTGGAAGCTGTGTGAGACGGAAGAAAAACAAGCATTGGCATAGCCAAGAGGTCTCGCCTTTGGGACCTTATAAGTATTTAATTATGCAGCACAATATCCTTGGTGCAACATCATCTGTTGCATGGCTAAACACTTATAAGGTCTAAAAAGGCGAGACCTATTGGCTATGCCAATGCTTTTTCTTTCTGTTTTCTGTTCGAATTCATTAGGTTTCTTCTGGCAGTGACAGGCATAACACATCATAGCATGTGCTCTAAATACAGCTGCCATTTGATGCCCTTAATACAGTGCCCTTTACTCCAGTCGCAGCTGGTATTAATCGCGGGTAGTGGGGCACAGGGTCGCGTGGGGAGGAGGGGTGGTAAAATAATAATTTTTTAAAACATACCTGTCCGCCGGCCGGCCGGGTCCCGCGTTTTCTCAGCTCCTGCTTCTGCTCTCCTGCCTCCGGCACACCACTCCTTCCCTGCCTAGCCCTGCTTATAGAGCAGCCCTGGCCACCCGCCCGCCTGCAACCAAACACTTCTGTTTTCTTGCACTGTGAGAATCAGGAACATAAAATGGTAGTTTTACCATTTTATGTTTCTGCTTCTCGCACTGCGAAAAAGCAGTAGGGCGTCGCTCCTCCGCCCTACTGGAGGAGCCGCCCCTGCTCTACTCTGTCGGCCTGTTGGAGTAAACCTTCTAATAACTGAGCCAGCAGGGGCTTCTCCGTCAGATAGATAACAGTCTGCCCGAAACACAAAATAGAACGGGCGGACCAAGGGTTTAATGGGAAAGGTACTTTGCCACATTTTTATCACTCACAAGAAAGACAGTATCTAGTCAGTGTTGCGTCTTATGAAATAAATAGGACCTTATGTATAATATGTAAAATGATCCATAACATATGGAAGTTCAATTACATTGCAAGTTGCACCAAATAAAGCTCTGTAAATACAGTTTATGTTTTGAGAGATTATGCATGTTTTTGTAGCAAGGGTAATGTTCTGTGAGAGAGGCTATATGCATCCATAGCTCAGCAACCTTTTTTTCATATGAGGATATAGTTGGCATTTCAGTTATCATTCAGTCTCACAGAAGGGGGACTGCATATGTCATGTTCAACTAACTGTAGACTGTTATGACAGCATGCAGTGACTTCTCTGTTTCTTTGCCTCTCTCTCTCTCTCTCTCTCTCTCTTTCTCTCTCTCTCTCTCATCGCTGGTGGGGAGCTGCAGCTGAAGCGCACAGTTCAGGGAGTCAAAGGCATTGTTATATTCAGACTTCAGGCAGTGGTCATGTTCTGTGCACCAATATCACACAGCAATTTAACCGCTCCCAGAAATACACATTACCTAGCTATAGCTACAGATATCCGCAATGTCAAAACTGCTGTACATGTCAACAGCATTGGGTCATGTTAGGAAGGGGCAAAGTGTGCCACCAAAACGTCAACATTTAAAATAATTAAGAAGATCTCAATTTCATGGCAAAGTTGTCGCTTTCTATTATGCATTTTAAACAATATTAGTTACATTGTTAGAGACGTGCACATGGAAGTCCTATATGTAGAATCACATGAGCAATCTTTTGCATTCAATATTTGTTGTCAATGAGTTGTACCTGACTGAAACCTTGTAGTTCCACTGCTGACTTGGCTTTAGTTCTCCTAAAATGAGGAGACAGTATTTGCCTGATTGCTAAAATGTAGATTGCCCATCTAGTCGAAGCTGGTGATGGAAGCCATCCTTTTTGTAAGACTCAGAAGAGCGCTTACAAAGCACAATTTCGGACTATGTAAAACACCATCTCAAGGAATACTGTAAAAAAAAAATCACTTATTTTTCTTGTGAAGAGAATAATTTACTTTCTATGTCAAATGCTCTCTTGTCAGGTACCTTTGGAAACGAGGTGAAACAGATTAGCATAGCCAACATTGCGGAAGTATGCTCAAGGGATAGAATCATTGGGGCATATGTACAAACCCCTATCACGACGGAGCGTCACTTTTTTTTACGCTTTACTGGTGTAGCACCATTTTCCATATTTACAAGGTGGTGCTAAGCCACTTAACGTGGCTTAACACCAGCTTGTCAATATAAATATGCCCTTTTCTGCTGCAGTCCTCTGTGGCAAAGGGACGTGCCATGGGTGGTTCTGTGGGCGTTCCACCACAACACCCATTGCTTTTTGACGCTACCCATATTAATAAGGCTGAGGCAGCTCCAACAACTAATGCCATGGACTAAGGCATTAGAATGGCGATACAAGGAGAAATTATTAATTTCTTCTCTCTTTAAGCTCTTTCCATGTGTTCTGCGTTCTGCTGCACACATAGAAAGCACAAATCGCCAATATTGATTGTTTATGTGCAGGAAGGTGTCTTCCTGCACATAAACAATCATCCCTGCAGTGCAGGAACCCTTGCAACATGGCGACGGGGTGCCTGTGCCTGCGCTAGGCAGCTTTTTTTGTGGCAGTGCTAGGGGAAAGACAGGTTGCACCGTTTTCTTGTGAATACAGTGCATCCCTGCGTTTTTAAAATGTTGGAGCGCTGCGCTGCCAAATTTGGCGTAACTCCACGCTCCAACATTTATTTGTAAATATGCCTCATTAGTCTTCCAATTAGCAAAAGCTGGAAGCTTGCCAATTATGCCTTTACACATGCTTAGGTATTTAGAGAGCACAAACCTAGATAGATAGCAAAGGAGCAAAGAGCAAGGGGAAGCCTTGATTTATGATTCAAAATAAGCACTGATAAACCCAAAAACCACATCCTCTCAAAAGAATACTATAAGAGAAGGGTGAGAACATAAAATAAATACTGCTCCACTAGCTGATAGTTGGAGACAGCCATACTTTCAGCAGTTTCCTATGAAAACTATTGTGTGTGGAAGCAGTGATATTCCATAACCTACAGATCTGCATGTAATTTGTACTGCTTTTGGTTTACAATGTGGCATAACCAGAGCTCCTCCTTCTGTTTTGAATTATTTGTGCATTACTCTAAGCTTAAGAGCCTTTAGTTCCAATCACTATAGCTTTCCTGTTCAGGGTTGCTTTTACTGTATTCCAGATGGTCTTGGGTGGTATTTTACCTTACCAAACGATTTAATATTCTGCCTGGGATAGTGTATATAAATACAGCGTTTTTGCTTAGCATACACTGTATATTACTAGTGTAATGCTTCAAGGTCTTTTCAAAATACAGTTTATATTCTGTAGGATCATTTATGATTAGACTTGAGTGTCAGCTACGTAAAATAGGAAACCAACCAAGACTTCTTCTTCAGTTTTAAATACAGCATGCACCACTCTAAGCCTTGATTAACTTTGGTTTGAATTTTAAATCTCCATAGCTGAGGACTTCTTCTGTATCCGCCTTTGAATTTCCTCCATGCAGTTCTCCAAGTCTAAAACCAAAGTTCTCATCTTGGGAAAGCTTGATATTAGTCACAGATCATGTTCCCTTGGATCCCTATGAGGAATCCATTAATTGAATCCTCTGGTTGATCTTTGCCCTTCTTTGCCACCTGGCATAGGAAGGGCCATCACATGGCAATGACCCGATCTATGACCTATGATCTATGGCCCGAACCACATGGCCGATTCCCAGTGGAGCTGCTGAACATCTGGCTGAACAATGACAAGAATTTCATGTTCTGTAAATATGTAATATATAATAGTCTAAGCCTAATCGCTGTTAAATTGTAATCCTGAGTGAATTTGCTATTTGTATATTTATATAACTCTAACCACTAGTATATGTAGTAGACCTCTGTACTTACTACCATTCCTATGTGATTTTAGAATTTCTGTTTGTATCTCTTCCTTGAGTGACTTTCCAACTTGTACATTTGCAATTTTTCCCTCCTGTCACTCCACTTATATATGTGCAAATTTTTTTGTTTGTATCTCGTATGTAACTCATGTAAACCAAAGTCCTTATGTAACGCAACTGGTTCTTTTGTAAAGCACTCTGACACCTTCAGGTAATGTTTGCGCTATATAAAATTGCATCAAGTAAATAAAATAAAAAATGCAGATATTCCGACAAACCCTATGAAGCTGACTATTTTTACAAAAGTGAAACACTGAGTGGGAGGATATGCTAGCGACCTGGCACCTGATGCTGGTCTCTGACCTACACTTGCTTGCCTTACCCATCACAGGCAATCAGCCTGCAGACTCTAATGCAAGAAGTCTTAGATGTATTTTACTTGTCCAAAGATGTTATTGTCTGGAATTTTAAGAAATTGAGTTATTATTTGAGGGGGGTAAGCACCCACCTCCTGTGCCCGACACATTATGTGTAAGTGTGAACCACTAAAATAATTAAATAAACCTGAGCTCAAAACCCTAGTAGCTATGGCACAGAGCAGAGAGGCTTAATTTAAAGGCAATGTGAAAAGTTCTGATGCAGTACTAAAACAGTAGCGAAGTCGAAACGCAAAGCAATAAAAATCCCTAAGCAAATGAGAAAAATACATTAAAATCCAATAAACGAAATGATACCAGGATGACAAAAATCCAATTAGAGGAACCGAAGATATGAATTTTAAAGATTTAAGTAGAAATGGCATCAAGAAGCATAAAGTGCAAATGATAGTCAATGGTCGCAGTAGAACAGGACCTAGGTGCAATATAATGCTGATAGCACTGGAGTGCAACTTAGATACACAAACCAGGTTTATTCTGGTCAAAGATTTTACCTTCTGACTTTAGTCCTTCAAGTTTCCATCCACCACAGGAGTAAATTCTAAAGCCCCCCAGGACCTTAAGAGAGGCACTTAGAGGCTCACAGGGTGTCAGGCAGAGGCCACCAGGAGAGTCCAGTTCAGGTACATTGCCTTTGATCAGCTGTGTAGCTGCAGGAAAAGGCCTCTTGTAGCCTATTATGTCCCTGGAGCTTTAACAAGATGTCAGTCCATTGGCCCTTGGAGTCCACTTCCTTGTCCTGGGTATAAGAGAGAGAGCAGGTTGCAGACAGCAGCTTCAGTCCTCTTTTAATGTTCCTCAGGTCCAGGAGTGTTCCGAGATGGTGGTCTTGAGGTGCCACATTTAATGCCTGGCACGGGCTCCTGCGTGCGAATGACCCTTGGGGATAACCTATCCAATGGGATAAAGGCTAACCCTACCCACTTTGTTTATTTCTAAGATGGCCAAAGTCATCGGCCACATGGAATTGGGCTCTGAGGACTAAGGGTGTGTGTATGGAATGTACTATGGGAATTCTAGTTTCTTCCCACATCTAACAGAATTCAGCATAGTCTCCCATCCTATCTTTCTTCAGCAACTGAGAAACATCAGGATAGGTGGGGTCCCTTGGCATGGGTTTGGTTCATTTTTATCGGACAGAAGCAAATTAATTTGTTTGCCACCTTTTGCTTTTGATCCAAAAACCCTTAGAGTTCGAGTCCCTCAGTGCTCGGCCCTGAGCACCACATTATTTAATATATATATGACTCCACTAGCAGTGCTAGTAGAGTCATTCGCGGTACAGGTTCTGTCCTATGCTGATGACACACAAATTGATTTCACTAGGAATAGTAATACTCCCAATGTCCAGGATCCATTTGTTGCTTTTCTATCAGCAGTATTCAATGGATGAGATAGAGTAATCTCCAATGTAACACCAGTAGGACCGAAGTATTAGACTTTGGCTCCTCTTCTCCTATCTGGGGTGGGGATTTCTGGCCCAGCTCTGCTCCTTCACCCTCCCCCCGTCATAGTGCCCCGCAACTTGGGGGTCAAATTTGACAATTAACTTTCCTTCAGGTCTCAGGTGGATAGTGTTATAGTAGCTTGCTTTAGCCTCATAAGAATCCTGAAGAGAATCTTATTTTTGCTTCCGGCAAAGTGCCAGAAAATGGTTATTCACATTGTCATAACATCAAGGCTGGATTATGAATATTCACTGTACTGGCGTTTCCTAGTATACCAACTCAAAACGCTCTAGCTGGTGCAGAACGATGCAGCCCACCTTTTTCTAAATCCCTGGAAATACAAACTCATCCAGGTACATCTCATGGATTTAAGTTGGTTGCTGATCTGCCAAAGGGTCCATTTCAAAGGGCTGATGATGGCTCATGGAGCGTATGTGGCCAACAGACTTATCCATACCTTCCTATAAAAGCTTTGCACTTTTCAGATGCCACGCTGGCTGCTGTACCCAACACCAAGAGGAAGAAATGGGGT
This sequence comes from Triturus cristatus, assembly GCF_964204655.1. Lineage (NCBI taxonomy): Eukaryota > Metazoa > Chordata > Amphibia > Caudata > Salamandridae > Triturus > Triturus cristatus. The sequence continues at coordinate 802,829,519 of NC_140591.1, forward strand.
AGCACCTCCTTCTTTGCCCTTTCCACCTCTAGTTGGAAAGCTCTCCCCTGTCATCTATGGGCCACTAAAGATGAGAGCTCCTTTAAACCGTGCCTAAAAACCTGGTGGTTCAACCAGGACTTCTAACTCCCTCCTATTCTGACCAATGGTTATAGGACTTTAGCGCTGGGACACTCATAAGAGTAGTTGTGTGCTCTATAAAAAACAAAAAATAATAATAATGTATGTCAGGTATTGCTCTATCCCTTATAATACATTGTGACACCATCACTCTTCCCACAAACCACTTAAATCCTTGGTGTGTTTCTCTTTGATATGAAAGAGATAGAATATTTGAAAAAATTCAGAATAAAAGTAGAATCCGTAGTGCAAAATTATACACACCAAAAAGCAATTAGATATTTGTTGCAAAAATATACATCAGTATCAGTTTATAAGTCAGATTTTCAAATGCTGTATCTCAAGGCATGTAGAAACTTGCAAAGAGATTATAATTTTATGTAATTATCTAAGGTGTAAACAAAATGTAGTCATTAATATCTCTTTTCTGCTGATCTTTGTTCAAAAGCAGAGCAAAAGAAGAAAAAGCCAAATTTAGTTTTCACTGCTTAAACTGCAGCTGTAATTTTCCCTATCCTCGGTATCCTGCCCCTTGGCTGCTGACTCTAGCAGCAGGCACTATCACATCAGAGCTCAACTGTAATATGTTATTGAACTCAACTGCATTATGTTGAGCAGCTTTTTAATGTTTATTAACAGGCCACTAGAGCCATCACAAGTCATCTGTAATAAGGACATTAGATGGGATTTTGTACAGGGATTGGATGAAGGTTCCCATGTTTCGTAGAGGGTAAAGCCTACTGCGGAGACTATAGGGCTGTATTATTATTGGGCTCTTCCACCCTGACAGAAGATGATGGAGGAACCCATGCCTACACTGTAGGACTGCAAGGTAAGATTATGTAAAAATGCAGGAATATCAAAGTAGATTGAGTGAGCTATGTCCATGCTCTGTTGAGAAAAATATGGACATGGGAGCTGTTACTTCAAATATTGCATATAAATGAGTTCAAACCATGAGAAGAAACTAAATGATTATTTATTTATGAATTTGTATATAGTGTGAACAAGACAAGTCCTAGTATCAGAACATTATATGAAATATGTTCTTAAAGTTAATTGTTGAAGGGAGATTGGGGAGTGCAGTTTATAAAACAATATGTGGAAGGGAGAAAAAACTTTCTTAGGAGCCTTTTACCGGCACTGACAAATACTTTAGTTGCTAAATACTAAGGCTGTCTAGTTTTCATTCCACCTCATGCCTCTTTCTTCCACTACCCCACTCTTCCTTGTTTCTTTATCTCACACTTGCAGCTTCTTTTCCATCCTTGCCTTGTCCATTTGTGACTGTTTTTCCATCTATCTCTGCCTCCATCCTTCTTCATTTTCAGATTTTCTCTCTTTCTTGCTGTGGGTCAAAGGCTTATCACTTGCAACCCTTGGCACACATTAAGTAACAGGAGAGGAAAAGAGACATTGAATATTTAATTTGAAAATTAATGCCTAAGTGAATATTATTAAACAGTATTAAAGGTAAATTATTCTTATTAAAATAAAAAGATGTCATCATAATACATGCATGGTAAAGGAACTCTGATTTACACGTGATGACTGACTGAAGAAAGAGATGCTTTCTTGTAAGGCTACAAAAAAACCCTTGTTTAAGAGACCTTTTTCTAGGGATCCAGAACTATACTAATATGCTCTTCTTACAAACTAATGCCTTTGAGTTAAGAATAGTAGCAATGTTCTTCCACAAACAGACTGGAGTGGAGAAAGAAGACTGTAATAATACTCAGTCAGGTGTCATTATCCAGCAAAATCAAATTCTCAGTGGTAGAAAAGGAATTTCTTGATGTAAAAATAGGCAACAGAAATTTGATAGGTCACTATTCATAGAGGTTCTTACTAGTCACAGATCATGCTCCCTCTGTCTGGCTCCTACATTATAACAAATCAATTTTTTTAATCGTCCAGCAGCTTCTTGCTTTTCCTTCCCATCACACATTGAAAGGGCCCTCACATGCCAATGCAGACTTGTTGACAAACTCTTGATGCTGATACTTTTTACAAAAAAGAAAAACACTGAAGTGCAGAGTATATTGACAACCCAACATCTGATGCTGGTCTCTAACCTGAAGGTGCATGCCTTATAGGCTATCAGCACGCAGACCAGGCTATAGGTTTGTGAAGTAGTTAGCCATCTTGCCTCTATTTATTGGATCACACTGCTGGTTCTTGCAGTAGTCTTGCATCCCCAGTTCTAGACCTGCAAGCCAAAGTTCCTTGTTCTTGTACTAGTTTTTTAACTCTCACTACTTGTCAATAAATTGTGTTTCTGCTGAGGACAACACCCGGCAGCTCCTGTGTTAGAGTCTCATGCATGATACTGACATTTACCAAGGATATTGGTGTATACAGAGCAGGAAGACATATCTGGGGACCAAGATGCTTATCTGACCTACTTCACAGTCCATAGGCCAGAGGCTGAAGGAAACTTGCGTACCCGACATCCAAGCCCTTCAGCTCTTCGCCTCTTCCTTACTGAGGATACAGAAGTAACCTGACCACTCCAGTGTTAAGGACTGCTCAAATCGAAAGAAAAATGGAGGGAAGGAAAACAGACACAGAAGTCGGTGAGATCAAACAGGTCAAAAGGGAAGTCCTACAGGATATATAATAAGAAAGCTTTGTTTACTTTTCTGTGCTTCTCTTTCTGACAAGCCTACTCAGATAAAACCCGTAAAGGTGAACTAGAGGACGGCTGCGAATGCCGGTCTCGTTTAATTTATGAGAGGTACGCTTTGGCAAGAAGCCGTTTGAATGCCTTCTAACCTGTGGAAGGCTGGGAAGCTTGCCTTGATGCTTTGTACTATGATCCAGAGTAAAGCCCTGTCAGGTCTCCCACTGGTACGAACACACTCTTGAGGATTTGTTCGGGAGAAAGAACTGATTTATTCTTTACGCTACAAAGAAAGCTGGGATTTAATTCCATCTATTTTTTGCTGCCATGGATATAAACACTAATATTTAGGCACCTGTTTTAGTAGCGGAAAATATTATGACATAAGATGCAAACTTGAGATGTATCTATTATAGAGGTCTGACATCACTAAAGATTTTTATTTTTTTATTTCTGATTTTAAAGAAACAAGTAATACATAAACAGCCCAACTTAGACTGCTATACTGCAACCCCATAGATAAGTCAATAGGATAATTTCCCGTCTTCCCCAACACCCGCATATTCACTGCTTTAATTGATCACATGCAGTCCAACTTGTCAGCAGGGCTAGACAATGAATTGGAAACATAGGGACCCTAGAAGTCATTTGGCCATAAGGCCGATAAGAGCTCCTACGCGTAGATTTGTAGTTGACCTTTGCAATACACAAAATCTTGAAGCCACTCCGCATGTGTAGGAACCCGCCTCCCGCCCCAACAAATCGACACTCTGCATTTAGCAATTAACAATGACCCTGCTACAAATTTTGGGGCTGAAGTGACTTTATAAGGCCCAGTAGGCACATCCTGGAGGTGCTCTCAACATGCTCAGTTATAATATCTGATAAAGTCTGAATGATTTGCGACCAGTAGTGGGCCACTAGGCTGCACACCCATGCTAAATAGAAAAAATTGGCTGGTGCGGCCCCACAGCACACACAGGACACGTCCACCCGCAACCCAAATTTGTGCAGCTGACGGGGGTAGTAATGGGCCAGCTGGAGATATTTAAAGTGTATGATTCTCAGGTTACAATTTGATGTGAGTTTACCCAGCGGGGCACAGCAATACTCCTAATCCGCTTGTGAGAAAGGACTGCCCAAAATAGCGTTCCACTTGTCCCACCCAGTGTTGACAGACCCATCTCGCTCGCACTGAGAGGCATTATGTAATTTGATATGTTTTTTATGATCTGCAAATAAGAGTAAGATCTGCAATGACCTCAGTGCTGCAAGCTCTAGTGGAAAAGAGTGATACAGCACTCTCTTGGCCGTTCTCAGTCTATGATATACAAAGCAGCAGAGAAGGTTGTAATCACGGTCCTCCTGAAACTCCACTAACGTAATATAGGATCGCCCGTTGAATGCGTTGCCCATCACCCGCAATCCCGCTTCTTGTAGCAAGGCAAGTGCACCAGGCTCTCTAATGATTGATAGGGATGGATGGTGTAATAATGGCAGTGACGGGGCATACAGTGACGTTTTGCATGCTCATGTGGCAAGTGCTTGCCAGGCTCTTGTGCTGTGCAGTGAGTAACCGTTTGGGTGCCTTCGTCGTAGGAGTGGGCATTAATATGGCTTCGAGAGGGATGGGGTGTGCTGCATCAAGCTCGAGTGTGCTATGTGGTATGTAACATTGAGGATGGTACCAGTAATGTGCAAAGTAGGCATTGCTGCATATAGACTGCAAATTCAGGTAGAGAGAGGTGTGTGTGTGTGTGGGGGGGTGCATGTGTGTGTTGTAATTTTTTTCAACTTAACACCTAATAGTCTCTAATGAAATCTTAGTGCTTTGGAGATCAATTCACTAAGCCAGTTTTCAAAAGTGAATATTTGAAGAGGCAAATGTGTTGTTTTCTCCAAACATCAAAGTTGTGTCGAATTTAGCTGGAGATTTGATAATAAGAAAATGCAGAGTTACACACAGGACCTATCTTGGCATGGTTCCTTCTCACTTGGGGCCAGATGTAAGACAATTTTTAGCGGTCACAAACAGAGAATCGGCCATTTGTGACCACCAAAGAGCCCTCTCATATGTACCAACACTATCTTACGAATTGGTTACCTATTACCTACTCACAAAATATCGTTTGCAAGTTGGTATTAGGAAGGGACATGCCAAGGGTGTCACTTCCTAATCACGAGTCGCAGGGGCATGTATGAATGTTTGGCAACTGGAATGCAGCTGTATATCATTTAAAGTTTACAGACTCGTTGAAGGAGGTGTTGACCCATTCGCAAACAGGAAAGGGTCCCTTTGTCAATGTGGGCGCCAACATTTTTTAAGAGCCAGAAGTCATCCCATGGACCACTGCCTACTCTTAAACAAGCATTTGCAATGTGATTGTTCCCGCATTTGGGAAAGTTAGAGCTATTACCACTGTAAATGACAATGTTTTTTACTTTAGTTTTTTCGTTTGTAATTTTTTAAGCACCTATGTGGGAACTAGTGTGTGTAGAAGTGGATTGTGTAAAAATGCACTAATGCTACAAATCCATCCACTCCTTCAGGGCTGGTCTGACCACCGGCACATAATAATTTTAGTTTCTAAGAGTCAACATCCCAGTTGGAACGTGTTGATAGAAGGAGCGGGTGAGACCTTATGGTAGTTAAGAAAATAAGCATCTTTGCCATATACTTTTGGGAAGTCTCAATCAATCAATCAATCAAGATATTTGTATAGCGCGCTACTCACCCGGAGGGTCTCAAGGCGCTTGGGGGAGGGGGGTCCGCTACTGCTCGAACAGACAGGTCTTGAGTTGCTTCCTGAAGGAGAGGTGGTCTTGGGTCAGACGGATGTGGATGGGGAGGGAGTTCCACGTCTTGGCTGCCAGGTAGGAGAAGGATCTTCCTCCCATGGTGGCTCTTCGAATGCGTGGAACGGCGGCGAGGGCGTGGCTGGTCGATCGTAGCTGGCGGGTGGGAGTGTAGAAGGTCAGGCGGTTGTTGAGGTACCTGGGGCCCAGGTCGTGGAGGGCCTTGTGTGCGTGGGTGAGGAGTCGGAACGTGATTCTCTTGCTGACGGAGAGCCAGTTCAGGTCTCTCAGGTGTCCGGAGATGTGGCTGTGTCGGGGGATGTCCAGGATGAGTCGTGTGGAGGCGTTCTGGATGCGTTGGAGTCTTTTCTGTAGTTTGGCTGTGGTTCCGGTGTATTTCCGTAGTCCAGTCGGCTGGTGACGAGTACCTGGGTGACCGTCTTCCTGGTTTCGGTGGGGATCCGTCGGAAGATCTTACGGAGCATGCGTAGGATGTTGAAACATGATGATGAGACGGCGTTGACTTGTCTGGTCATCGAGAGGGAGGAGTCCAGGATGAAGCCCAGGTTGCGTGAATGGTCCGTTGGTTTGGGTGCGCTGCCCAGGGCAGGGGGCCACCAGGAGTTGTCCCAGGCGGAGGGTGATGATCCAAGGATGAGGACTTCCGTCTTGTCTGAGTTCAGTTTCAGGTGGCTGTTCATCATCCACTCGGCTACGTCTTTCATCCCTTCGTGTAGGTTGGTTCTGGCGGTGGCTGGGTCGTTGGTGAGGGAGAGGATCAGCTTGGTGTCGTCGGCGTATGAGATGATGTTGAGGTTGTGTTGGCATGCGATGGCTGCGAGGGGGCTCATGTAGATGTTGAAGAGGGTGGGGCTGAGTGATGATCCTTGTGGTACGCCGCAGATGACTTTGGTGGCCTCGGATCTGAACGGGGGAGGCGGACTCTCTGGGTTCTTCCGGCGAGGAACGAGCTGATCCACTCTAGTGCCTTCTCTTGGATTCCAATGTTGCTGAGGAGCTGCATTAGGGTGCGGTGGCAGACAGTGTCGAACGCTGCGGAGAGGTCCAGGAGGATGAGGGCCGCTGTTTCCCCGTTGTCGAGCAAGGCTCGGATGTCGTCAGTGGCCGCGATGAGGGCGGTCTCGGTGCTGTGGTTGGCTCGGAAGCCGGACTGCGAGTGGTCGAGGGATCCGTTCGTCTCGAGGAAGGCGGCAAGCTGTCTGTTGACGGTCTTTTCGATGACTTTGGCAGGAAAAGGGAGGAGCGAGATGGGGCGGTAGTTCTTGAGGTCGGTGGGGTCTGCTGATGGTTTCTTCAGGAGGGCGCTGAGTTCGGCATGCTTCCAGCTCTCCGGGAAGGTGGCGGTGTTGAAGGAGCAGTTGATGATGTCCCGGAGTTGGGGTGCGATGACGGAGTCGGCCTTGTTGAAGACGTGGTGGGGGCATGGGTCGGTTGGTGATCCGGAGTGGATGGTGTTCATCGTGTGGATGGTGTCTTCGGTGCTGACCGGGGTCCAGGCGCGGAGGATGGTGGTGGGGGGCGTCGGCTCGGTGGTTGGGTGCGTGGTCTGTGCGCCGAAGCTGTTGTGTATGTCGGCGATCTTGCTGTGGAAGAACGAGGCGAGTAAGTCGCAGAGGTCTTGTGAGGGAGTGATGTCGTTGTTTCCGGCGCTGGGGTTGGAGAGCTCTTTGACGATGCTGAAGAGTTCTTTGCTGTTGTGTGCGTTGTTGTCTAGTCGTTCCTTGAATGCTGTCTTCTTGGTGGTGTGGATCAGCTGAGCTAACTGGTCAGTGGTATGACTGATGTGAAACTTTTGACTCCATTAGCCCAGGAGACATTTTGCAATAGAGCCTTTAAAGCTGCAGAGGTTTTCAGAAAGCCTATTATTACTGCGTATACTATGCAAGCATATTGTATGGTTCTTGTTATCCTGACTACATAAGGCATACAAGAAATATCAAGACCTTCCGGGCAGGCAATGCAACAGATCATGAAATAAACACTTGCATCACCATAAAAATGCAGGTCACAGCGTATCTGCGCTCCTTTCATAGGTTATATGGTAAGTAATGCCAGACCATAGGGCACAGGCACCCCTGCGCACCTATAACATTTATTACAGTAATTCACAATGAAGTCTTTCCATTAACCAAGTGGGGGCCCCCATCAAGGATCCACCCCATTACAAGATTTAGTGTCCTCAGATATGTGCCAATTTGGAGACACACACTGCCTAAGCCCACTGATCTCAATCTTGCAAGGCAGGAACTACTCAAGTTCAATTCCCATCCGCTCCTGTGACCCAGGTGAACGGTATAGAATTTACCAACCTTATAATCATTAATTTATAAGTCGTTCTTATCTGGTATTTCAATCTGAGACCTACAGGCTCTAAAATGCAAAATTAAGCGCAGAACTGACTGACCACTTAGTCGTTGCTAAAACAGTCTCTGCCTCCTGTGAGGCGTCTGATGTCTAATTTCTGCCCCTCCATCCATTACTGTTAGTGTCTGTGTAACCCAGTCATAGAGCAGAAAGCTAAAGAGTAGACATGTAGACAGAGACTGAACGAGTGACAGAGTTGAAAGCAGCACATGGACATTTTTGGGCACCCTGTCAGATGGAAGTGGCAACTGCGGTTTTTCTTTAAAACCTGCCACCAAAATGAAAGAGGCACAGTCCATATTTTCTGCGGGAATACATGTTCTGCCCAACAAAGATTTCTGTTCTGTCTGGCTGACCACTACGCACAGCCAGACATGTGCATTAACAATTACAGACTTGGAAGTAGAGAGAGTGTCACTCATGTGAGTTATGGCTTCTCTGTTATGAGAGCCGGGTGTACTCAATTCGCATCCCTGGTCGCAGCGGCTGGCAACATCAATTAGTAAGGGACTTGGCTGGTCATTTTGCAATTAAATAAAGTTGGACTAAAAATACACACAAACAAGAAACACATTGCAGATATCGGGTAGTATATTACGGCTCACAGGCACCTCCCGAACACCCAAGTCTGCTATAGTTACATGCTCAATTGTGAAATACTGAGCTTTTTCAGCGGTTTTTATAGGCTGTGGTGACATTGTAATATGACTGTAAACCCTTGGCTCTCCTGGGTAACAGAATATCTGATCCGCAGGTAGCAATGCATCTCTATGTAGCCCAGTCTTGCTAACTTCTAAATATGGGGAGGGTGGGTGAGCGGCACCATGAAGGCTGAAGAGGGGAAACGAGACCTACAAGCAGGATAGAGGAGGAGGCAGCTGTGAGGGAGCAAAGAGCAGCTGTTCAGAATAAAAACAAGCTGCGAGGGGCGGGAGGTGTTGTGGGAACAGCACAGGAGTTTTAGTGAAGTGGGAGCAGTGGGGAGGAGAGAGCGAAAAGGCATAGTAATGCACTGAAGTGAAACGTATGGACCATAGTGTAAGGATCGATGTAGCAGTGGCAATGTCCAGGGAGAAACAAAACAGCCCAATGGTGGGACAAATCTTTGCTACTGACCAACGAAAACAACAGAGTTTTTAAAGGAAGACGAAAGAACCTATGGAAAGGGCTGGGTGTGTTTAAAAGCCCCTATACTAAATACCACATGCCTCAAACACGCGCATGGGCTGCCTAAGCGAGACCTGAAAATTAAAGGGTAGCTTTTCAATTTTATTTTTGAAATGCAACCCGTTATTCTTTAAGGAAAATTTGCTGCATTTCCATGAAAAGAATTGCTTTATTTATAAAGTGATCACAAATATGGCCACCATCCCTGTGGTTACACGCCATTCCTGTTGGGGCACAAATTGCGACCTGCCCCATGAATGTTGAGGAGGCAGGTCAAATGCGACCCCATTGGGATCCGCAAACAGTGACTGAGACAATGTGTTACATCGCATTTTGTGAGTTCCTAATTGGGAGTCACAATTAGGAACTCGCAAAATGTTTTGGTCGTACATCTGGCCCATGGTTTCTTGTTTTATAGATCTACCACTGATTCACTAACAGACTTTGAGGTGTATGTACAACCCCTTTCGCCACGGGAACGTCACTTTTTCTGACGTTCCTGTGATGAAAGGGGCTTCGCCTCATTACATTAAAGTTGCCTTGTAAATAAAGCCCCCCCTTTCACGCTATGCTTAGCGTGAAATGGGTGGGCAGTGGGTGTTGCGTTGGGCGTTCCACCGCAACACCCATTGATTTGTATGCTGCCCCCTGTTTACAAGGGTGGTATAAATAGGAGGCAGCGCCATCTTTAAGAACGGGTAAAACCTGGTCTTAAATTGCGAAACAAGGAGAAATGCTTTATTTCTCCTCGTTTTTGCTTTTTCCATGTGTGCTGCCTTGTGCAGCACACATGGAAAAAGAACAAGCATTGGCATAGCCAATAGGTCTCGCCTTTGGGACCTTATAAGTGTTTAGCCAGAGCTATTGGCTTTGCCAATGTTTTTAAGCTATGTTGAAGAGCATTGTGGCTGCTGTGCAGCAAGTTGAAAAGTTATGATAAAAAAGTGTAATAAGCATTTTTGTTACCATATATTTATATAACTAAGAAGCCATTATGTACAACTGAATGACCCAATTAAAAAGGAATTAACATAAAAAATGTCTTCTAGTTTTTTGTTCTTGCAGTGCTGGCAAATTCTTCCTGCCTGTTCTAATGCTTGTTTATTTATTGTTGATTTATTTATTATGGTTTTCTTTGTTTTGTTATGCGAGGGGGACATAAACAACGGGACGGTGGAGGTTGGAAATTAGTACCTGAATTACAACACAAGCAGCAGACAGACTTCAGGGGAGAATCAACAGATGCCAGATTCCGTGGGTAGAATGAGGTGGTGCTGAGTGGTACTGGGTTCTGGTTTGCTGATGTGGAGGTGATGCTGAATGATGCTCAGGTGGTGCTGAATTATGGTGAGGTGGTGCTGAAGTGGTGGTGTGCTGGTGCAGAGATGATGCTCAGGTGATGCTGAGTGATACTAAGGTGATGCTGAGTGATACTGAGGTGGTGCTGAGTGATGCTGTGGTGCTGAGTTATGTGGAGGTGGTGGTGCTGCACTGGTGCTCAGGTGGTGCTGAGTAAAACTGAGTAAATGCTGTGTTGATGCTGTGTTGTTGCTGAAGTAGGTGTGCTTGTGGTGGTGCTGTGCTAATGCAGAGGTGGTGCTGTGCTGATGCTGAGATGGTGGTGTGCTGATGTTGAGTTGGTGCTGAGGTGGTGCTGGGCTGGTAGTGAGGTGGTTCTGCACTGGTGCTGTACTGATGCTGAGTTGGTGCTGAGCTGCAGGTGGGAGTTTTGTATATTTCGTTTTTTGGAGGGCGAAGAGTTGGGTTCTGAATGTGTACTTATCGACTTATATGATATTGTGCATGCAGGAGTATGCCTCGGCTGCTGGACATCTGTGTTTTTAAGGCAATCACGATATATCTGAGGAGAGATTCTATATTTGTTTCAGCAGCTTAAGTGTGTAATGCTTAGGGAGGAAGACAAACAGTTAAATAAGCAGGGACAGACGGGAGGTGGTGTGGGGTGGGGAGGGCACAGGAAATAAAGTGGAAAACAGGCCTGCTCGATTATTTATTACTGCAGCTGAAAACAGCATCTGAAGTGTTCAAAGCTTATTTAAAGCTGGTAACGTAATCTTTCGTTTGATTCTGATGCCCTCACTATAGGCTCCTGCTTCGACACTTGGCTTGCTACTGCCCATGTAATATTTGTCAATAGAGGAAGGCGTGTGCACACTGCAATGGGCCACCATATGTGATGCCACTAATTTTGAAATGTATGCCCCGAGGATTTTTAAAACTTACGTCCTACAACTATGGTGGCCCATCTTGTTAGTTTAATTAGGTCCACTGGCACTAAGACTACATTACCCAGAATGCATTACGTTGTGTCCAATGATGGTTTCCTAGTTTGCTATTCGGAGGTTCAGTCTCTTTTACTGTTGGTACCTCTAGTCTAACATTACACCTGTGAAGAGTGGGGGACACCTGCCGTGGACATTTGCAAATAAGTAAAGTAGAACTTCTACCCTTAACTAGGAGGAACACGGAAAGGGTAGCAGGTGAATGTGAAGTGGAAGATGTGTGAATCTCTCATGGCAGTAAATGGGTTTCATTGAGAAAATAAACAGCATGACGATGCAAACAAGAGAGAACCAATACAGGTGAGGAGGAATGAAGCATGAGAGAGAAAGGAACACGGAGCACAGGGCAGAAGCAGAAGACACAGAGCTTGCAGCACATGAAGGAGGCAGCAACAAAGAGCCTGGGTATATGGGTAGGGGTGGAAAGAAGCACAAAACAAAGCGAGTTGTCAAAACATGCACTCACATGGACTGCCAAGCAGGAAAAACAAGCAGCGGCCGCGAAAGTGAAAGTAATGACAACGCACACAAGGGAGAACCAATACAGAGGCGGAGGAATGAAGCATGAGAGAGAAAGCAACAAGGAGCACAGGGGCGAAGCAGAAGACACAGAGCTTGCAGCACATGAAGGAGGCAGCAACAAAGAGCCTGGGTATATGGGGAGGGCTGGAAGGAAGCACAAAACAAAGAGAGTTGTCAAAACATGCACTCACATGGACTGCCAAGCAGGAAAAACAAGCAGCGGCCGCGAAAGTGAAAGTAATGACGACGCACACAAGGGAGAACCAATACAGAGGCGGAGGAATGAAGCATGAGAGAGAAAGCAACACGGAGCACAGGGGCGAAGCAGAAGACACAGAGCTTGCAGCACATGAAGGAGGCAGCAACAAAGAGCCTGGGTATATGGGGAGGGCTGGAAAGAAGCACAAAACAAAGAGAGTTGTCAAAACATGCACTCACATGGACTGCCAAGCAGGAAAAACAAGCAGCGGCCGCGAAAGTGAAAGTAATGAAGACGCACACAAGGGAGAACCAATACAGAGGCGGAGGAATGAAGCATGAGAGAGAAAGCAACACGGAGCACAGGGGCGAAGCAGAAGACACAGAGCTTGCAGCACATGAAGGAGGCAGCAACAAAGAGCCTGGGTATATGGGGAGGGCTGGAAAGAAGCACAAAACAAAGAGAGTTGTCAAAACATGCACTCACATGGACTGCCAAGCAGGAAAAACAAGCAGCGGCCGCGAAAGTGAAAGTAATGGCCAGCGGAAGAGATAAGAAGTGCAGATGGCGGGCAGATGGCTGCTTCTTGCGTGCACGCAAGCTTGAGGCCAGGAAAAGCTTGTGGGTAGCACTTTCAAAACACCCTTGCTAAAAGTCGAGCAAGGAGCGCATGCGCTGCTCTAGGCTCGACCTAAAAACGCCTTGGATTGTTTATGTGTAGAAATGTATCCCTTCCTGCACATAAACAATCTTTAAAAAATGACATTTTGTAACTTCCATGTGTGCTGCATTAAGCAGCACACATACATGTGACAAAACGGCATTTAAAGATTGTTTATGTGCAGGAATTGGCACCTTCCTGCACATAAACAATCTTCCCCTGCATGCAGACACCCTTGCACTATAGTGCCTGCATTGGCGCTAGGCAGCTAATTGTAGCGCCAGTGCAGGGGGAGACACAAGGCGGCACCATATTGTTGTGAATATAGTGCAGCCGTGCGTTTCTGAAGTGGCATAGTGAGGCGTTAAGCCATGATGGCTAACGCCTCACTCTGCCACTTCTTTGAACGTAAGCCCCTTTGTTAGTCATGATTTATTGGCTGGCTCAGGGCACCTGTTAGACTTGTCAAGAAGTCTAACGTTTTCATTTGACCAGTCAGACATCTCTTTTTCAGATAATATGGAATTGAGTACTTATGTACCGATGAAGCTTTAAATTAAGAAAGCAGTGGCTAGAGCTACAACATCACGTCCCTAAATTCCCTCCCCTTCAGCTATATAGGTTACTGCTGCCTCCCAAAGCCTTACGCCTGCCCTCACCCCTGCCCTCACCCATTCACTGCCTTATCGCAACAACTGGTGCTTGAACACCACTCTCAATCTGTGTAACTAGATGTGCACAACATAAATGACATATATACTTACATGCATGCATATATACACATCCCATGTACTGTATACTTTGCAGCTGGGCAAAGTTTGAACAGAATGTCTGAAATGCAGGAGGGGGCATCTCGGGCTACTTTGGCCAAGACATGTCAAATACCAAATGTCATCGAGACACTTGACTGACAGCTCCCCTACTTGCTAATTTATAGTTGTTGGAGTCTAGAATTTGATCGGGGTACCCCGGTTTTACACAATAGTATTTTGTTGTGAAGTGCCAAGGTGTGGGACGGAGCATTGTTTGCAAGTTGGTCCTTGAAATTAACAATATCCAAATCAAAAACGTAACTCGAAAAAGCCCGAACTCATGTCTTCGTACTATGGGGCAGATTTATGTTTGACTTGCGTCTCATTTACGCCGCAATTGCGTCACTTTTGTGACGCAGCAGCGGCGCAAATCCTGCGCCATGGTGCGGGGTATTTACAACGTGACGCATCTGGGAGATGCGTCACGTTGTAAAGCCCTGCACCAGAAGTAGGCATTCCGGTGCAGGGGGGGTGTTCCGGCGCAGGAACGCCTCCTAAAAGTGGCTGAGTGAAATCTACAAGATTTCACTCAGTCACTTTTGAGCCCATGCTGTGTCAAAACCCTGCGCCTGCTTGAATCAGGCGTAAGGATTGACGCAGCATTGTAATGATAGGGCACCCCTGAGCCTTGCTGGAGCTGCGTCGCGCTTGCGACGCAACTCCAGCAATGCGCCGCCTTTCCGACAGGAGATGCGTCACGCATCTGCCCATCCGAGTGCCACGGTGCGCCGCATTGTAAATGCGGCGCATCAATGGTTGCGCACGAGTGGGTAGATGCGTCGCAACTCTTCTGGCGCATCTCTGCTGATTAGCAGAGATGCGCCAGGCGTCATAAATCTGCCCCTATATATAAAGTCAGGATATTGCAATCGTAATAAAATAGAGGGCATATTTTTAACTAACGGTTTGCCTTAAAGTGCCGTTGCTGAAACGTGTAAGCTGCGCACTATTGCTTTCATGATGTTGAGTCCCCCCCCCACACCCCCAGAAAAACATCAGTGCTATAATTAACGCAGAGCTGTTTCAAATATGAAATAGCAAATATATATATCCCCACCATTAATTATAATGCTGTCAGAGTCCTGCTCATGTCCTTTCAGGTTAAAAGCACCAAAAATCCCTTTGAGGCATTTCCTGTGAACTGCTCGCAAACGCCTCCTGGCAGGCCTAATTAAAAGGTCAGCGCGCTGTTTTTATAGCACAGAAATTAGGAGGCGTTTGAGTTAATTTAAGCTGCGACCTTTCTTGGCTCTAAACCTTTGTGTTCATCATATTTTACAGAGATTGCGTGACCTTTTTAGATAAACGTTGCAGCTTCCGCGCAAAGCCCAGCAGAAAGCATTAAATATTAATTGAACAGTGGTCGTGGGAACTCTCTGCACAGATACTGTTCCCCGAAGAAAGGTGGGGCGTCCCACCGAGGTATTCAGCAGGATGTTGCCAGGTCACCTCGCGATCACAGGGATGACACCAGGTCAAAAGGTGCTGGGTCTCAGAAGGCTTCGTCGCAGCAGCTTCGGCCTCACCTCTGACAGGAGCGAGCAAGGATGCAACGGGTCCTCGTGCAGGCAAGCGATATAGGGCCACATGCATCAACCAATTTTGCATTCGCAAATGGGCCAATTTGCAGAATCAGCTCATTTGCAAATTCAAAAAAGGCTTTATACATGTATCAAACCCTATTTTGCGTTTCGGTAACCTGTTACCGGATCGCAAAATGGGTTTGCGATTCGGTACTTGGAAGCGGCTTGTTTAGGGCGTCCCTTCTATAGCGAATCCTAATGGTATGTAGGATTGTTTTGTGTGAATGAAGTCCCAAAACATTTGCAGTAACCCCTTGGCAAATGGGAAGCGGTCCCCAAGGCACCCCTTCCCCTTTTGGAATGGTTGTAAAAACGTTTTTTTAAAAGCAGGCAGTCGTCCCAAGTACCACTGTCTGCTCGTTAAAAAATGAAAAAAAAACGGCCTGCATTAAAAAAAAAAAGATTGCTTTATTTGAAAGCAATCACGGACATGGTGGTTTGCTGACCCCAGCAGGCCACCATCCCCGTAATTTTAGAGATTCCTAGCGGGTGGCAAATTGCAATCTACCTCATTAATATTAATGAGTTAGGTCGATTTGCGACCCACTAGGAATCGGTATATGAAAGTCATGGAGTTTCATACATTGGAAATGGCGATTACCTAATTGCGATTTTCAGGAAAAAGAAATTAGGTAATCAGAATTTCCAAATTTGATACTTGTGGCAATAGCTCCTTTGACTGCTGTTGGAGTAGTAAAAAACAGCATTGCCTGTATTCAATGGGCCCCTCAGGTCTCTGGGGCCAAGTGCCATTGCACCTGCTGCATCAATGGTAGCTACAGCCCTGATCTCTGACAGTAACCAGCAGCTCACACTGTCAGGCAGCAGTGGCGTAGCTAGACGTACTGCCACCCAGGGTGGCAGCCGACAGACGACTTGCTGTCAGGGCTGGGGGGGATGGCGGTAGTTGACAGGCACGACTCCCACTGCCCCCAAAAACAATGCCTTTGGGGGCAGACCGATCCCCCCCCCCCCCGCTCCAACCCAGTTACGCCAATGCCAGGCAGCACCATAGGCCACAGAGACATCAATTTTGCTATGTGTAAAACTGGGGGGAAAGTCTATTTTGGACTGTTATTGCTTCTTGGATATTAGATAATGGAGCGAAAAAAAGTTTTATGGCCCATGTTCAGTGCTTCAAATGGTAAAAAAGATAAGCAGGCACTCGCCAAACTGAGTGGGGTGGGTTGAGTGGGCTTAACTAGTATGCAGGCATTTAATGAAACTTGATAGCTGAGCAACAACAGTGGCTAGTGATCTTTAAAAGTGTTAGGGCTCAGTACCCAACTCGAATTTCATCTGTCAGCCAGCTTTCTGCACTCTAGACATTTTTTAAATGAGGCAAAATAGTGTAATTTCACATAATTATCTGAACGCACTCTAGAGAAATATTCCAGTCTTTTCATGATGTGTCACCCCAGGAGTATAATATTCTCTCACATGCCTTAAGGCTTGTTTAAGGAAATAGTGGTCAAATAATATATATTTCAGCTCAATTACCACAAAAACTCTACAGACCTTTGGTAATGCAGGCAGTTCAAACCACTGGGGTGTGCTTAATTTTGAGTCAAAATCAAACACATCCCAATTGTTCCCAACATTTAGCAAGATGGAAGTTAGGGTACAATTTGCTAGCACTTTAATGTGAAGAAAGATTTTTCTGGTATTCTATCCTAGACCTAGTTTTGAGAACTACAAAAGGAAGGCATCCTTTCGACTGCCAATAGATTTTTTACAAAAGGCAATGGTAAAGTTTTTTAAAGACACACTCTTTGAAAGTCCAATATAGGCTCCTATTGAGTCTTGATATCTGAGTGGTGTGTGGTTCCTAAGTCAAACAACTTGACCAGAAGCACACGCTTTCTTCTTTGTTGCTCCCCCATTGATTTCTTGCTAAATGTTCCTTAACACATTGTACCCCAAGAAGCAGGTTACTGATCACAATAATCCAAATTGATTCCTTTTTCTCTGTTGCTTTTGATTTCGCAAATCAAACTAGTCATTTGGTAAAATATGTTATCTGTTTTTGTATGGAATCCCAATATTGGTGATTAGGGTGCATCTAGGAACTCATATCTTCGGGAGCTAGGAATCTGACATAGGTGGGAAGTTGAGGTGGTTTCCCCAGGAAATTTGAAGGGGGGGGCTGACATTGAAACTTTAGCCTCATGTATCCATAGGTGACAACTTAAACATGAAAATGCATTTCCATCCCTACGCTGTGAGGCGTTCTGTGGAGATGTACATTAAATGCAAAAAAATGCGTCCAACGAGAAGCAAAATTTATTCTATGATTTATCTATATAGAGGAGATACATTAACCAGAAGTTTTTTTTCCAAATGCTCCTAAAATGCATAGTTTATAAAAGAAGTATATGAGGACCCAATCCCTTTCATAATAATCAAATTACTACACCTTTTCAAGTCCCCTTTATAACAATGGTCAGTTGATTTATGTGATTTTTCAGTAAAATAATGATTCTCTTTAGCGGCAGGAGAATGGAGGAGCTATTTTTTCTAATTGTGGCTTCTCTATTTGACAACTTTGTGTGACCCTGGAGATCATACATCATCACCCTGTCTTTCTTAATTCAGTATCTGTAAAAACAGTTAGTATTTAAAATTAATTTAATGCCAATATTAAATGCAATTTTACTTTGAAATAGGTGGATGAAATTAATGTGAAGCAAGCACTTTACATGAATTAATGTACAGTAAGCACTTTAGTGTAAGTTAGGCTTGATTGGCTATTGGTTAAAAGTTAAATGGTTTTAAAATATATTGGATTGATGCTCTTCAGGGAAACAGTCTGCTCATAACACAAATGCATTGTGGTTGTCCTGTATTTCAGGAACACATCCAAGATTTCTTGGTTAGATTTTATACAGAAAAGATTGATGTAAGAGTGGGTTTTGACAGCTGAATAACATTCAATCATCTAGGGATCACATGCAATGAGTATTGACTACCTCGTGATGAGATTCCAAATGGCAAAAAATATTCCATTACATTTTTAGTTGTACTTGCTTTTCATAAGAATATTTTCAACTATTGCCCTTGATCCATGACAGATAATTTTCAGATACTCTGACATCAGTAGCAGACGGTGTTGTGGATGAACGGCCGGGTGCATAGGGGTCGCAGGATGGTAAGATAAAAAAAAATACATTAAAATTAACTTACCTGCAGCCAGGGGCATCGCGCTCTTCTGCCCCTCTCCCCACAGGAACAGGCTCCCAGACTCCGCTGGGGCCAATCCTGAAGCTGGTCTGATGCATGAGACTTACAATCACAAGAGCAAAACTCAAATGTCCATGTGAACATGGGTATCAAGTTATAGACAAGTATTCTTGTAGAACTCATTCTCTAAAGATCTATATGGTAATATAGGAAATCCTGGTTAGACTTAATTTCACCAAGAACATTATTATTTTTACAGAAAAGAATTTATGTTCTGATTCAATCTTAAAAAGGAAAGAAACACCAACTAGTATTCAGAATAAATTAGATTCAGCCGAATCAAAATGTATTATTTTGATCAGTGTCAAAATGAAACCACACATAGCATAACATATAGCAGTCAAGTGAATAGTGAAGAAATGTTCTATAAGAACCCCAGGTGACCAGACCCAAAACCAGAAAGGAAGAAGTGACAGTATAAGCGAGCATAAATGGTATATAGGTTACTTTCATGTAAGGCAGGCAAATACACAACAGCTTTTACAAACTCTTTAAACACAACGAGGAGAATCCTGGTGTTTATTTCCACAAAACTCAGGTTCTCTTTGTTGGTGTCAATGGCGTTTCGACCCTTTGCAGATGTCAGGGGCTCATCAGGATAAGAATGAACCTGGGGAGCTAACAGAATTAGAGTAATTTCTAATCTGGACTCTAAATATGAAAATGGATGTGTGATTAAACAAATTGAATTAAACCTACTTGTGGTGCGAAAGAAGGAAGGAGCCAAAGGAGGTGTCCCACCAAGCAGGTCTGGCTCCAACACCAGGGAAGGACCTCGGGCTGGTGTAAGAAATTAGCAAGAAGGCACAATTCTCATGTACCCTCTTAATTCAGTACTTAGTTTTGATTAATATCTGAGGAGATAATAAACGAAAGAGGTGGTGTCGGAAAGATGAAGCGGGAAGGATTAATGAAAAGGAGGAACATGGGAGTTTGTTACTGTTTATATCAAGCCACTGCTCAAGTTGCAGCAAGAAGGTGGTGGCCAGTCTCTCGTGGTGACCTTGTTAAAAAACAAGGTATGCGCTTCAAGTATAAGGGTGCCAATAGAGCTAGAAGCTGGGGGAATATTTAGAGATAACCCATACCTGTATCTCAAGATTGAGAGAGCATCTGGAGGTAATAAGAGTGCTGGAGAGTACTTCTGTGCGCCGTGTAGTGAAAGAATATAATATATATGCATAAGCATTATGCACATCTTGATTGCTGTGCTGTGGTGCTGTGTGGTTCCCTGGATACAGAGCGCGATTTTACCAAAATTAATGGATGGATAAGGGATGGCGAACTCCCGATGAGAGACCGCTTTGGGAAAATAGCCGAGGATGCGGTGGGAAAATAAGGATGTGGGAGTAAGCCACATAGCGTCCTCGCGGTCAGTGTGCGAGGGGGCGTGGTGATGGGTGTGCAGTAGCACTGGTGACAGAGAGTGTATCAGATTGGCCTATTGGGGTGGTTGCTACGGGGAAGACCAATGATGTGGGACGTGATGGTGAAAACTACAAAATATACGAATGTAAAAACCAATAATAGAACATGATTAAGAAATAGAGAAGGGTCAATGGGTATCGAACCGCGGCCCCATGATCTATTGACCAGGACTTTAAAGGAGAGTGCTAGCATGAGGTTGAGGCTCCCCTGTGGTTAAAGAGATGATAAGGCTACAGTGCCGAACAATGTAGATAATATGCAGTCAGAATTTTGGGAGGCATGATAATTGGGATAGCTATAGGGGGGATTTTCCGAGGGTTAGACAGTGAATGAGAAAAATGTTTTTTGAATGGGGAAAAAAAATTGAAATTTAGAATAATGAATAACGGTGAATGGAAACATAAGGTGGTGCCAGCGGGGAACGAACCCTGGTGCCACGGCTTCTTGGACAAGTTCTAAAAGCTTCTGCTAATCAGTTGCTCAGGGCGGCCTCCTGGGTATAAGGATATTGGGTGACAGGTAGAGAAGCCAGAAGGAACATGCTAGGACACTAGGTGATCAGTTTCTGGGCTAATCCAGATTGAAAAGAGGATGTAGATAGGAGCCCAAGGTAGAAATAGTCATGAATAGGCTCAGAGGTTGAGCATCAAGGGCTCTTATCTACATCCCTTTTCAATCTGGCTTAGCCCAGAAAGTGAGCACCTAGTGTCCTAGCACATTCCTTCGTACTTCTCTCCCTACCGTCCCTTATCCTAATATTCATGGGGCAACCTTGAGCAACTGATTAGCAAAATATTTTAGGACTTGTCCAAGAAGACGAGAGCCCAGGGTTCATTCCCCACTGGCCCACCTCAGGTCTCCATTTACCGTTATTCATTACTCTATGTTTCAATATTTTTTCCTCATTCAAAAGAAGATTTTCTCATCCACTCTTTAACCCTTGGAAAATCCCCCCTATTGCTATCCCAATGATCAAGCCTCCCAACAGTCTGACGAATATTATTTACGTTGTTCAGCACTGTAGCCTTATCCTCTATTTAACCTTCATGCTAGCACCTTCCTTTAAGGCCTTAGTCAATAGATCGGCCGCTCCAGGTTTAATCCCCATTGACCTATTTCTATTCCTTAATCATATTTTATTATTGTTTTTTTTACATTCATATCAAATTTACTTTTCACCATCATACCCCACATCATCAGTCTTCCCTGTAGCAATCACCTCACTAGGCCAATCCATATCCTTATCTCCCTGCCACATCCTCGAGCTCCTGGCTATTATCCCGAAGCGGTCTCTCATTGGGAGTCCACCATCCCTCATCCATCCATTAAGTTTGGTAAGATTGCGTTAGTATCAAGGGAACCACACGGCACCACAGCACAGCAATCAAGATGTACATAATACTTCTGCATATATAAATTATATTCTTTCAGAATATTGCGGACAGAAGTACTCTCCAGCGCTCCTGCTACCCCCAGATGCTCTCTCAATCTTGAGATACAGGTAAGGGTTATCTCTAACTATTCCCTCACCTTCTAGCTCTATTAGCATCCCTATTCTGAAAGCACATACTTTGTGTTTTTTTAACAGAGTCACCATGAGAGACTGGCCACCACCTTCTTGCTGCAACTTGAGCAGTGGCTTTATATAAACAGTGAGAAACTCCCACGTTCCTCCTTTTCATCAACCCTTCCCCGGTCATCTTTCCTTCACCACCTCTTTCGTTTATTATCTCCTCAGATACTAATCAGAACTAAGTACTGAATTAAGAGGGTAAATTAGAATTGAATAAACACACTCCCCCAGGAGGGATCCCGGATAGGGAACTAGAGGATCTGGGGTGTGAACAGTGAGCTGGCCTACTAACACAACATATGCACACAAAATAAGCTCCCCGAGAATTTTGCAAATTATAGAAATATGTGATGTATCCCTCCCAACGCTACTCAGTACAAGTATTGGGCATACAAAAAATATAACAGATTGTCCTCACACACACCACTATTTGTCATGCTTCATCATAGGTCAATTCTCGCTCTCCAAAATCTCAATTTGATGGAGAGCTGGCCTACACTTGGAGTCAGGTAGGCACTTCTAATTAAGAATGGATCAGTGATAAAAGTGTGTAAAAAAACAATGTGGCATCCTGAAACAGTTTATTCACTAGACATGACACTTGGTGATTAAAATCAATTGTGGAGATAAGGGGAATTAGTACCCCATCACCACTGTTGCTGTCAACATTTTTCTGCCTTGTGGCTCCATTGAGTCCTTGGCTTTCATCAGGACGGGCACACAGAATCCTAATGAGGCAATGTGCTTTGCCTCCAAACGAGAGTTGACTAATCTTGCTTTCCAATACCTGTGGATAGACAATAATATCCTTACCATTCTATATTCTACATGTAGAGAATGCATCATAATGCTTGTATATTTGAAAGCATGCAAAACTCACATGCTTTGTGGTTTGTGGAGCTTTATACATGAGGTAAAATCATGTCATTATTACAGTTGTGAGTCCAGCTCATGATCTTACCCCAATGATGGATTTTCTATGCCCCATGGAAGAAGGGTACAGGGACCCCCTGTAGTCACACTCTAAAGCGTAATGAAAAGGAGGGGTAAAGCTTTTAGTGTGCAGCATACCCATTCATCCACATTCATATATATCCAGGGATATTGTGCCCCCTGATCAATCAATCTCTTACTTCATCAAGGTGCGCCCTTCATGGCAAGCCTAGATGCATCTGCTCCTTCCTCCTGATGTGTGTGGAGTGGAGCGGTCAGAGAGTTTTGCAACAGAGACTTGCTTCTAGCAGGTAATTTGTAGCACCTGCGAGAGGCGGAGCTGCCATTAGTCTTGAAACTGGAGCTACCTCCATAGGGGTGGTCACTGTGTGATTTCATTTTGACACTGCTCAAAATAATACATTTTGATACGGCTGAATCTAATTTATTCTGAATGCTGGTTGGTTTTTCTTTTCTTTTTAAGATTGAATCAGAACAGATATGTATTTCTGTAAAAATAATATTTTTGGGGTGAGATTAAGGTACCAATTACGATCCGGTAAAAAATGTCCCCGTACGACTCGTATCCGGTCTTTTTACCGTACGAATCGTACAAGTGCCGTACAAACTGGCAATCACGATTCACATGGTAAAAAGTCCATACGAACCGCATTGGGAATCATTCCCCACACGTCCTCGGGTCGGAAAATGTGTCCGACACGTCCTCGGACGATTTACCGTACAAATGTGAAAAGTGAAGTCCGACCGAGGAATCACGATCCAACCCGTGCGTCCGATCTCACAACCGTATGGTAAAAACACCGTCCGCACCGAACTCCCATTGCAACCATGGAGACATGTGCCCGCATACGCGCCCAACACTCCCCCCAGCACCCATACGTTCGAGTCGTACCCCCCGTGAATGTGCACCCCCCCCTTTATGTACACCCGTGTACGTGTCTAACCCCCACCCGTGTATGTACACCCCTGTACGTTCGAGTCGTACCCCCACCCCTGTACGTGTCGTACCACCGTGTATGTACACCCCTGTACGTCAGAGTCCTACCCCCACCCCTGTACGTGTCGTACCCCCATGTACCCACACCCCTGTACGTCAGAGTCGTACCCCCACCCCTGTACGTGTCGTACCCCCGTGTACACACACCCCTGTACGTTCAAGTCGTACCCCCACCCCTGTACGTATCGTACCACCGTGTACCCACACCCCTGTACGTTCGAGTCGTACCCCCACCCCTGTACGTGTCGTACCCCCGTGTACCCACACCCCTGTACGTTCGAGTCCTACCCCCACCCCTGTACGTGTCGTACCCCCATGTATGTACACCACTGTACGTTCGAGTCCTACCCCCACCCCTGTACGTGTCGTACCCCCGTGTATGTATACCCCTGTACGTTCGAGTCGTACCCCCACCCCTGTACGTGTCATACCACCGTGTATGTACACCCCTGTACGTTCGAGTCGTACCCCCACCCCTGTACGTGTCGTACCCCCGTGTACCCACACCCCTGTACGTTCGAGTCCTACCCCCACCCCTGTACGTGTCGTACCCCCGTGTATGTACACCCCTGTACGTTCGAGTCCTACCCCCACCCCTGTACGTGTCGTACCCCCGTGTATGTACACCCCTGTACGTTCGAGTCCTACCCCCACCCCTGTACATGTCGTACCACCGTGTACCCACACCCCTGTACGTTCGAGTCGTACCCCCACCCCAGTACATGTCGTACCACCGTGTATGTACACCCGTGTACGTCAGAGTCGTACCCCCACCCCTGTACGTGTCGTACCCCCGTGTACCTACACCCGTGTATGTCACAGTCGTACCCCCACCCCTGTACGTGTCGTACCCCCGTGTATGTACACCCCTGTATGTTCGAGTCCTACCCCCACCCCTGTACGTGTCATACCACCGTGTATATACACCCCTGTACGTTCGAGTCCTACCCCCACCCCTGTACGTGTCGTACCACCGTGTATGTACACCCCTGTACGTTCGAGTCCTACCCCCACCCCTGTACATGTCGTACCACCGTGTACCCACACCCCTGTACGTTCGAGTCGTACCCCCACCCCTGTACGTGTCGTACCACCGTGTATGTACACCCGTGTACGTCAGAGTCGTACCCCCACCCCTGTACGTGTCGTACCACCGTGTATGTACACCCCTGTACGTTCGAGTCCTACCCCCCCCTGTACGTGTCGTACCACCGTGTATGTACACCCCTGTACGTCAGAGTCGCACCCCCACCACAACCTACTAAGTACGGAGCGCACCCCAGGCCCCAACATCACAACTGCATGTACGAGTCGTACCAAGCCACACACAAGGACAGCACCGTACAACCAAATGGCCCATGTACACACCGTACACACGCTAAAAACGCACGTACACCACCAGGACAAACCAAAACAACACAAGAATACACCATTCGAATGGCACAAAGCCACAAAACATGTCCAACAACCACTAAAATAACACATTCACTGACCTGCAACTGCCAAAAACAAACAGAGGCCCAAAACACCACCACTCCTTATAACACACCCACCCAAACTTCAAACACAGCCACACCCACCAATGGACCAATAAAAAGGGCCCACACACACAAACCATAAGCCTTTGCAACAGACTCACTGCTGCCAGACACCACAGACAACCTACAGCACCATACTACAAGCTTCACCACACCTTACACTTGCACACCTTCACACAACCACCTTCACAAACACCCCCTCATCACATTCACAAACACACCTGCACAACCACACCCACACACCCACAACCATCCACACACACCCCCCACCACCCACACACACCCCCCACCATCCACACCCACACCCCTTACCATGCCCACTAACAAGAATCCAAAGTTCAGTAACCGAGAGTTGGAGGTCCTTGTCGATGAAATCCTCAGAGTCGAGCCACAGCTCTTTGGAACATTGGTCAGACAGACCAGCATGGCAGCAAAAACAGCCATGTGGCAGACCTTCGTCGATGCTGTGAATTCTGTTGCGGACACCAGAAGGACCAGGCAGGAATGCCAAGCCAGGTGGTACGATCTGCAGAGGAGGGTCCGAGCCAAGATGCTGGAGGAACACAACCAGGCAAACGCCACTGGAGGAGGGCCGTCCCGCAGACCCGTACACTACCAGCCCTGGGAGGAGAGGGTGATGGCCATACAGCCGGTGGAGGCAGTCGAAGGATTAGGAGGACTCCGAGACCCGGGTGAGTACACAACCAATGCACCTCACATGGGGGGAACGTCATCCACAACCAAAATCACTAACAGGCACGCAACCACCCCAAGCTATCGCATGACTCAACCTCACTCCATGAACACGCACATGCCACTGCCGCCACCATGCCCCATGCACCCAGCTGGACAATGTCAAGTCACAGGCCACAGAAGACACCAACACATGACACGGTAACCCGGATGGCGGGAGGGTGGGCCCCAAAATTCACATAGTGCAACTCAGAAGCATACAACAGTGCCCTCTGCCCATATGGCCCAGGTCACAGCCAGACAAACAGTGTGTCCCCACACAGGAAAGACTCGCCAGCCAATGGCGGACGCCTTGCCTCAACACATGGGGGTGAAGGCACTGTTTTGCACATGACAGCAGCTAATGAACAGCCAACATTGTGAAAGAGTGGCAGCACACACCACCACAGCAGCAGCGCAGAGACACACACTACACCCAATGGGTGCCTGGAGATCAGAAACAAACTCACATCAACAAGCCAAGGGCCATTCAAAGATCTGCTAACAGTCTGTGCCCAGGAAGCTGGGCTGAGGTGACAGAGGGTGACACACAGAGGGAGGGAGAGGGGGACAGAGAGGGAGGGAGAGGGGGACAGAGAGGGAGGGAGAGGTGGACAGAGAGGGAGAGAGACACAGGGACACGGACAGAGGGAGGAGGCAGACACACGGAGGGAGGGAGAGGGGGACAGAGAGGGAGGGAGACACAGGGACACGGACAGAGGGAGGAGGCTGACACACGGAGGGAGGGAGAGGGGGACAGAGAGGGAGGGAGACACAGGGACACGGACAGAGGGTGGAGGCTGACACACGGAGGGAGGGAGAGGGGGACAGAGAGGGAGGGAGACACAGGGACACGGACAGAGGGAGGAGGCTGACACACGGAGGGAGGGAGAGGGGGACAGAGAGGGAGGGAGACACAGGGAGAGCAAATCAGCCGTGTGGTGTGTGGGAATGTCTGCTCGTCAGCAGGTAGACTGCGTGCATGTAGCCAAGGGTGGCCAGTGCCAGAACCCCCCCTCTTCTCCATGGCAAAACACAGGGCCATGTCACAACCTGTGCACGAGCACAACGACAGCTACCTGCATTATATAACTGTGTGGATCCACTCCATGTGCACATGTACAGTGCTACACGGAAGGCGCCAATGCATGGCTCGCCACACCTGCCCACTCCACTGCTGACTGCAGTCACACTTGACGCAGCAAGTAAGACTGTACCACACATAGTTAAAGGGGCCAAAGTGGTGCTCAAGGGACACACCCATGCACAAGTGCACTGTGAGTGGAATGCAAGACAGATCCTAATTCCAAGAGGAAATGTGCCAACTTTGAAACTGATGAAACATGGATGTTGCATGGACCAAAATTAACATTGTCTCTCTCACACACAGGTCAACCTCGTGGTTCACCCTCCAACACTGGGGGGGAAGACTCACAGGACCCGGATCTGCGGGAGCCCGATCCCACCGGCAGCGACGACTCTCAACCCCCCTCTGTGGACGACACCGACCAACCTGGCCCCTCTGGTGTCCAACCACCTGCAGCACCTGCGTCAGGTACAACGGGGCCAACCACCACCCCCACTCCTGCCACATCCCAGGAGACACCCAGGATCCCTGCCCCACCACCACAAAGCAGCCAGGCTGGCCAGGAGGGACACGGTGTCCCGGGCACCCAGGAGGAGGCAGGCGACAACGCCAATGACAGCCCTCAGGGGTCCCAGAGACCCGATGTGCCCACAAGGGCAGGCCAGGTGCAAGTGGGCAGGGGTGGTGGGAGTGGAGGACGGCGGAGGCGCCAGCCTGACCAGTTGGCTGGGGACCCGGTATTTTCCCATGTCCGAAACATCCTGGACACATACCGGCAGGACACCACGGGCCTGGCCCAGGTTGTGTCCGTCCTCGAGGGGATCAAGACCCAGCAGGCCCAGCAACATGCGGAGCTACATGCCTGTCTACTGCAACACCAACGGAGGATGGAGGACGGACAGGCTGAGCTCGTGACGGCGTACACGGGAATTCACGATACACTCCGTCGGATGGCCGACAACATGGGCAACCCTCCCTGTCCCAGAAGGCGGAGAACATCACCACCCACAGGGAGGGATCAGGAGGAGGAGGAAACATCCGATGGAGCATCCCAGACGTCGTCACGGCCTGCTTCTGAGGGTCCCCGCAGGAGGCCGGGTCGTCCACGGAAAGGACCGTGAGGGTCGGCGCTACATCACCATCTCCCAGGACACCTGGCCTGGCACCTGGCCCACTGGAGCAACAGCATCACAGCATCAAGAGACATTCTCTGCCACATGGCCCTGCTGGTCACTGTCTGACCAATGTTGACAAAGACTGTGGCATGGACTCAGAGGATTTCCAATGGCAAGGACACCAACTCCCCTACTGAACTTTGGATTCCAAACTCCCGAAAAGCCCCTCACGTTATACCCCCCCCACCCCCCCCCCCACAAAAATAAAAAATCACACCATGAAGAGAAGATGCCTGCTGGTTGCATTATTACCTTACATGGGTCTTGTAAAGTCTAAACATGCCTGAGTTATCTTTTGACTTCAACCATCCACACCCTGGGGCCTGAGTCTGGCACAGGACACACGGGTCACAGTGTATTAGGCAAGACAGGCATGGAGCACCATACACACCTGTGATGGGCCCAACCAGCTGAGGGGGTGGCGGCACAACCATGCTGACAGACACATTGAGTACAGCAACAGTCATGCGCAGAGGTCAGGGATCCAGTCCAGTGTCCTGGGGGGCTCCCAGGTATGTGTAGACAGGTGGCAGAACCATGTCCTGCAAGCTTGAGTCCGGTGGATGCAGAGAATGGGGGCCTGGCCAACGTTGGATGCATGGGGATGGCACATGTCACAATACCCACACAGTCATGGACATCATGCCCAATACACAGTCTCAGCCCACACACACAGCTTGCATCTTGCAACTCGACACTTCGACACATAGCCACTATCCGGGAAAACCATGCCAGACATGCTGGATGCACCGTGGCAACACACCAGCATTGACTGAGAAGAGGCACCTTTGAGGCATGGGGACACCTTTATTAGTCATGTTTCCGGGATTGCAGAGGCAACTTGAAGTACACATGAACACTTCATGTGGAGTAACATGTGGGTCCAACACTGGCACCCCCTTCTGCAGCACAAATGCGTGTTAGCCATGGAACTGGCACACAATTGTCGGCTAACAGCTAAACACCCTCAGCTGCTCACGGAGAGACTGCCATACACCATTGATCCTCTGATGTAGAAGTCCCACACCATGTCAAGCCAATGCAAACCGTATGTGTCCGAGGGCAGTGTTACACACATTGATGCCATCATCACAATCCACTATCCCATCACTGATGACTGTCAACCAGTCAGACCATCTATTCAGGTGTACACAGCTGCATGTCGTGTCCCATGGTGATGCTACATGGCTGCAGAGGAACCAAACATCGACAGGGGCAATGTGCATACATCGTGAACAACTGCCACACCCAATACACCCCTGATGCATCCCTTACCCTAAGGAGACTTCCAAACTTGTCCGTGCCTGTAACGCTGAGTCAGCACACGATGACGTGTCCATGAGGAATAGCGCAAGTACCTGGGGAAGAAAGACACACAAGCAGTCAGACACAAGAAGCACAGCCACTTGCATGTGCATGAACTCGACACATGTATGGATGACAACATGCTAGTTCACAATTATGACTGGGGAAATACAACCATCACTGCCACCATCACTCCAGTGACACACCCACACACACCTCTGACTCACGTGCCATACATGCAGGTGGAGACACACATCACAACACATGCCACACGTGGAGCAATGTGTGCACACTCAGACACTGGTACTCACCACTAAGCAAAGAAGTCACGTATGAGCCGAGTCCGGATGTCCTCTTGCGGCTCCACATCCTCCACATCACTAGCCCCATTGCCAAGCCCTTCGTCCTCCACGGGTGGATGGTCCTCGTCATCTTGATCCAGGATGAGTGGCACAGCTTTCTCAACTGCCATGTTGTGCAGCATGCAGCAGACCATGAAGATTTTGCAGACCTTCGCAGGGGCATATGGGAGCGCGCCGCCGGTCTTGTGGAGGCACCTAAATTGGCTCTTCAGCAGGCCAAACGTCCTCTCTATCACTCGCCTTGTCCGGCCATGGGCGGTGTTGTAGCGGAGCTGGGCCGGCGTGATGGGGTTGCGGAGAGGTGTGAGCAGCCATGGCATGTTGGGATAGCCAGCGTCCCCTACATGGGAAGCACATGGACATCGTTAGAACTGGTGAAGCGGTCGTGCTGGTAGGCTATGCCAAATACAGGACAGACAGACTGTACCCACCAACAACACATGCTCGTTCGTTGCGCAGCTGCATCATCATTTCAGGCATCCTGCTACGCCTCATGATGTAGGCATCGTGTGCTGATCCTGGAAAACGAGCACAGACATGTGAAATCACCATGTTGGACAGACACACCACAAGGGCATTGATGGAGTGGTAGTGCTTCCGATTGCGGTACGCTACCTCCCGTGCGTGTGGTGGTAGCAAAGCTACATGTGTACCATCTATGGACCCAATGACATGGGGCATCCCTCCCAGGGCATAGAATCCACGCTTGACCCCAGTCAATATTTCAGGGGTTGGGAACTTGATGAAGTCATCCAGGTGAATCAACATGGCCTCTAAGAAATCATGCAGCACACGGCAGAACATGCTCTGGGACATGCCACCAACATGAGCTATGGTATTTTGAAAGGTACCCGTGGCTAGAAAATGTAGGGCTGCCATTACCTTCAGCTTCGGTGTCAGTGCCGTAGGATACCTGTGCAGCGGTTGCAGGTGTGGTGCCAGTCTCGCCGTCAACTCCAGAATCAACCGTTGGGGGAAGCGGTAGCACCGGACACAATCATTCTCCCGCATGGCAGCCAAGTCCGGAATAGCTCGGGGAAGAGGCGGCGCTCTGCAGGAATTTGGAAGTGACAAGGAAGAGTGAGTGCCCCACAACAACAAATAATTTGTACTGAGCACATGTTAATCTGTCTATACACATATGCTACATACGGAATCAGGTATGTGCCACATGCCCTGGACACGTATGGCTGGCAGGTGACACTCCTACCAAGACCCAGCTACACACGGAGATTGTGAAGCTCCACATGCCATGCCATGGGATTACCTGTGTCCCAGTGCAAGTGAACAGCCAGACGCAACACAGGAGTGACATACACCCACACATCAGCAGAAGTAGGATGTCGATTGCAGAGACTGGTAGCGGAACACTAGAGACACAGGTCACATGACATTACACTAGGACAGCCAACACACCTTGCCATGAAGGTGCACATGTCATGACTCACCACACATTCATTGAGAGGATGCAGACATGTCCTTGTCACGCTACTCCGTGTCCCATGCATACATACGCACCTCACATCCGATACCACATGTGGCATGGTGTGCGGAACAGTGTCCAATGTCAATCTACACACATACATACACATGTTGGTTGCTGCAACAGCTGCAGCTTTTGAGGGTGCTCCAACATCAACCTAATGAGAAACCCCCACACATACATGACATAGTCACATCATGCACCGTGGGTAGTGACAAGTCAGGTGTGGTAACCCCTGTACCGGGCATCAGGGGACACTTGTGTGTGTTGGTGTCCGTGCCATGGCAGTGACGCTCATCCCCAGTGTGCAGTACGACATGCACACATGTCAATGGAGTCAAGGGCATGCCTGGCACACATTGCACCGTCACACATTACATCTGTACACATCTCATCATACATCTGTTGCCTTCTCCACTCAGGAGTAATGTTCCACATCACAGCCTGTCACACCTGTGCCCCACACATGTAGTAATGCACAGACAATGCCTTGATGTCCATCCATGGACAAGTATGTCCGCCCTATTCCTTCCTGTGTGCTGCCTGTCACCACTGTGATGTGTGAAAACCGCCGTACTGCTGCTAAGAGGGCCTGTGTACGTTCCGATATCACTATGGGAGTGCTGCCGTATGTGTACCCATCGTGATGGTGAGCGTACAGGCGTGTGTACGGTCCGTACCACTCTGGGTGTCCTCACGTATGCGTACTCGTAGTGGTACGGGCCGTACACGCGCCTGTACGCTCCCTATCACTACGTGTACGCATACGAGAGAACACCCATTGTGATATGGAGCGTAAAGGCGTGTGTACGGTCCGTACCACTACGAGTACGCATACGCGAGGACACACAGAGTGGTACGGACCTTACACACGCCTGTACGCTCCCCATCAGTATGGGTGTCCTCGCGTATGCGTACTCGTAGTGGTACGGACCGTACACACGCCTGTACGCTCCATATCACAATGGGTGTTCTCGCGTATGCGTACACGTAGTGATAGGGAGCGTACAGGCGCGTGTACGGCCCGTACCACTACGAGTACGCATACGCGAGGACACCCAGAGTGATAGTGAACGTAGGCACGCGTGTACGGGCTGTTGCTATGCATTTGGGGTGCCCTAGGGCCCCGGAACGCACCGTACCTGTGTGTGAAGCTCCAAATTACATAGGGGACACATGAGGGACAAGTATTAAGGCCTACATGCATGCTGGTTGTCATGGAGACCAAGTTCAAATTTTGAATTTGTTCAGGAAGCTGCACGGCAGAAGTCAGTTGGAATGAATCTACTTTGTTGCAATGTGTTTGTGGGGCTGACATCATGCAGGAGAAAAAAACAGATTGAGAACCCACAGACTGCTAGGTTTGAAGGGATTGGAGGAAACATAGGATGCAAATGTGAGTGACCAATCACTCTGTACTCCTGTGCATGAGATGGGCCAGCAAGGCAGATATAAGGCAGCCAGGTCCCATGAGGGAGCACTTGCCTGCACATCTCTGTATTCCACGACCCAGCTGCTGCTACTGATTCCCTGGAACCATGTCAAGGGCTGTGGAGAGGTCACAGCCATTCACCCTGGAGGAGAACATGGCTTTGGTGGATGTGATCCTCCCACGGTACCCCATGCTGTACGGGCGACCAGGTTATCAGGTGAGTGCAGTGTCCACTGGCACAGACTGTGTCCCTTTTTTAGTGACTGTGACTTCTGCCATTGTGTCCAGGTGTGACACACATGCTATGTACTGTAGGGGGGGTCCCAGGGGGGGAATGCCTGATGTCTCCCAGCAGTGCCCTGAGACAGGAGGGGTGGGTGCCTAACACTCCCAGCAGTGCCCTGAGACAGGAGGGGTGGGGGCCTATCACTCCCAGCAGTGCCCTGAGACAGGAGGGGTGTGTGCAGAGTCCTCCCAGCAGTGCCCTGAGACAGGAGGGGTGGGGGCCTATCACTGCAAACAGTGCCCTGAGACAGGAGGGGTGTGTGCAGAGTCCTCCCAGCAGTGCCCTGAGACAGGAGGGGTGGGGGCCTATCACTCCCAGCAGTGCCCTGAGACAGGAGGGGTGTGTGCAGAGTCCTCCCAGCAGTGCCCTGAGACAGGAGGGGTGGGGGCCTATCACTCCAAACAGTGCCCTGAGACAGGAGGGGTGTGTGCAGAGTCCTCCCAGCAGTGCCCTGAGACAGGAGGGGTGGGGGCCTATCACTCCCAGCAGTGCCCAGAGACAGGAGGGGTGGGTGCAGAGTCCTCCCAGCAGTGCCCAGAGACAGGAGGGGTGTGTGCAGAGGCCTCCCAGCAGTGCCCTGAGACAGGAGGGGTGGGGGCCTATCACTCCCAGCAGTGCCCTGAGACAGGAGGGGTGTGTGCAGAGGCCTCCCAGCAGTGCCCTGAGACAGGAGGGGTGGGGGCCTATCACTCCCAGCAGTGCCCTGAGACAGGAGGGGTGGGGGCCTATCACTCCAAACAGTGCCCTGAGACAGGAGGGGTGGGGGCCTATCACTCCAAACAGTGCCCTGAGACAGGAGGGGTGGGTGCCTATCACTCCCAGCAGTGCCCTGAGACAGGAGGGGTGGGTATGATGCACAGTGTGAGCCTGGATCATTGATTGTGTAGTTGCCCTCATTCCACCTGTGTCCTTTCAATGGCACGTACTGCTTTTGCCCTTCCCCCAGAGGATCATGTCCCTATGACAGAGGTGCAATGCGTTGGATGCATACTATGCCTTGTTGTAAACAGCGAGTGTGTTCTAATCTGTGTCCCTGTGACATGTGCCAGGTGTATTGATGTAGTGTCACTTGTCCATCCTCACAGGTAGATGCCTCTGCCAAGGAGCAGATATGGCTGGACGCCGTCAGCGCCGTGAGGAGTGCGGATGGTCGGAAGCGGCGCCTGTCCCAGGTGAGGAAACGCTGGCAGGATATCCGGTGCTGGACGCGGAGGATCGCACGGGTCCTGCTGGGGGACTGACCTGAGAGCCATAAGAACCGCGGGCGCCGCCGTCTCTCCCACATCCAGAAACGTGTGCTGGCGGTGGTCTTTCCTGACTTGGACAGGCGCCTACAGGAGATGCAGCAGCCGGAAGGGGGTAGGTACATGTGTGTGTTTGTTGTGTTTCACCAGCATTTGTAAGTGCACTGTTCCATGGATACACTTCCATGGTTTATGGTGCTGTGCAGATCCTGTTACCCACAGTGTTGCAGGGCTCTCCTGCCTCCCTTCCCCACCTTGCAATGTGATCCCTGGTCTCTGTGTAGTCACTCCATCACAAAGTTATGTAGCCTGACACCTTCTCCAAGTGTACAATGCCTGCAGCATCATGTGTGGGGGTGGTGTGTAACAGGTTTAGTGACCTTGCCTGTGCCCTGTCCAGTTCTGGACTTGTGGGTTCCATGTCAGTTGGCACTAATGCTGATTCCAGACATGGGAGTTAATCTCTCGAGTGCAAGGCCTTCCAGCAGGCATGTCCCATGTGGTGGCCTGTGACATGATGTGCATGATTGTGCGTTACGCATAGTGCAGGGATGTTAACGTGTGTTGCAGTCATTCCCATTCAGGAGCATGGAGTTGGGTGGCCACTACTGTCCCCAGGGGCATCTTTTCCTAGGTATCATGTGTGTAATCCGAGAATGTCGACAATCTCTGTGTCTACAGCATAGGTTGTGCTCTGTGCCATTGTCCCCTGGCACCATGTATATTGACGTGAGATGTATTGCAAGTGTCCACTGTACAGCCTGACCTGATTTTCCTATTACAAACTCACGGTGGCCATTGCCTTTGTGTCTTGTTTCAATCATCTGATGATGCCCATTTGTACATGATAATTTGGACAGCCGCACCTTGGGTAGGTTGTGTGCAATATTGAAGTTTTGCATCCCATGTGTATTTCACCCTGACTAAGAGATGTAAGTGCTTCCTGTGTCTCCACAGATTTGTCTCATGTAGGGGGAGGGGGGTGCGGGCATGGCCTACATGTCAAGACCTGTCATCTCCTTGCTAGGACTGGCCAGTGTGTGATGTTTGTCTGGACATACACTCAAGGTGCATTGTGCCAGTCAGGGTGGGCATGTTTTCAGTATAACCTATGCTGCATGTGCCTCTAGTTCCTGGATGTGGTCCCTGCTCATCCCTATTGCCTGCCTCGCTGTGTGGTGCAGATGCACTGCTGGATTGTCCCCAGGGCCTTGCTCCTCAGTCAAAATTCCATGTCATCTCATTTGCTATTGTGTCATGCTCTCCATAGTTTTTCCATGGCATGGTGGGTCACACAACTGTGTCTTGCAGGGCCTACATATGTACCTTGTTTTGTAGTTGTAACTCTTCCTTTTTTTCAGGCTATGCACTGTGACCTATGACCTAAGTAAATTTGACTCATGTGACATATGTATACAGGTGTATGATTAATTTCTGTCTCTTCACCCTGCCCACAGCATCGTCGGGGGACACGGAGGGAGACATGGACACAGATGGCGCGGAGGGACCGAGCACCAGTGCCAGCGGTGGCATCGTGCCTGGCACTTCGAGTGGGACAGAGGCGGAGGAGAGTGAACCCGGGGACCTGTCGACTGGCACAACAG
Source organism: Triturus cristatus (assembly GCF_964204655.1). Taxonomy (NCBI): domain Eukaryota; kingdom Metazoa; phylum Chordata; class Amphibia; order Caudata; family Salamandridae; genus Triturus; species Triturus cristatus. The sequence continues at coordinate 802,865,130 of NC_140591.1, forward strand.
AGTATGAAGCTGACGGGTCCGAGGATGATCTCTCCGAGTGGGCGGTGGCTGCACCACCATCTGACAGCAGCCCTACATCTCGCCCCGCCCCCTACATTGGCATCAGCCGCCTCCCACTTGCTCGTGTCCCTTCCCAACGTGCCCGGTCACAACATGTCTCCTTCCTGCCAGGCACCGCACCCCCTGACCCTGTCTCCACTACTGCCGCCAATGCTGAGTCTGTGGACATCCAGCGGCAGTTGCAGATTGGTCAGACTGCGATCCTTAATGTCCTCCATGGCCACAGCCAGGTCCTCAACAACATGGAGGCATACTTGGAGGGCATTCATTCATCGCAGGCTGACCAACGCAACTTGCTGAGGTCCATAGACTCCACACTGACTGCAGCAGTGGGTCTCCTGCAGCGCTACGTCCCACCCCCTACCCCTGCCCCTTCCACACTTCCTACTCCCATGCCTGTCCCACATACACCCAGACGTAAGCATGCACCCACCACAACAGACACAGGCACCACACCAGCAGGGAAGGTCCGCCGCACACCTCCTGACACGCACACACAGGGTGAAGTAGGCACACCCACTGGGTCGGGGGCAAACGTGTGACACGCAGCCAGAGTGGGAGTCCGCATTCCACCCAATCCACTCCCTCCAAATCCCCTCCCCTCAGCTCTCCTGGCCACATCTCCCCCAAAGACTCCTTCATGGCCGCTCTGTCCCTGGGCCCCACAGTGACGCGACCACACAAGCGGTCAAGAAGGTCCTCGGTCAGGGTGCTTGAGTCTCCCCCCCTGTCTACACCCTCCCCCAGTGGCGCTTGTACCCTTCCCTCTGACCCCCCCCCCTCCTTGGGGCCTGTGGTTCCTTCGGGTGCAGGTGATTCCTTGGAGGACCTTGCTAAGGTCTGCAGCGAGATCCTGGCCTCCGCCTTTGGCCCTGCCCCACCCCCTGTGGTGGAGTCCTCTATCCCTGCACCCACGTTGCCTACCCTTCGCCCTCCTGTCCCTGCGGTGCCTGTTCATTCCCCCCCACTTGATGCCCTCACCCCTGTGGAAGACAACGGCTTGTAACTGTGCAGGCAAGCTAGGGGACACACATCCCACTGTGTCCCCCATCCAGCTGTGACTCCTGGACTGCCCTATGGGCTTTGTAAATATTGAACTTCCTACATACCAGTTTTTGGATCATGCTGAATAAAGCTATTTATTTGTTGTCCTTGGAACACTCCTGCTTTGCTGGCATTGCTGTTGGTGGGGCTGCTACATGGTTTTGGGTGGTGTTCATGTGTTGGGTGTGTGGGAAATGTAGTAGTGTGCTGCTCATAGGGGGGACCATGGGATCTGTGTGCCATCACACGGTGTTAGCTAGCTTTCTCAATTAATGTAAGCAGTTGCTGCATGTTGCAATTGTCCCAAGGTGTTTTCCTTCCTCTGTGTACCCTGACTTCTTCCCTGCAGGGTGTTCCCGATATTTTGCGCTGAGCTGTGTGTACATTAGCTGGGTGTGTGACAGACTCCTTCTACTTTGCACATGCATGCTGAGCGATGTCTCCACCTGCATCATTCGTGGCATCCTTGGTAGTCATTGAACTTGTGTATGTGGACTATTGACATGACTTCATGTGTACATGTTATCTTTTCTGCGCTATGCATGCGTATACTCCCAGCCTCGCACACATGTGGTACATGTACTGCAGGGTCTTTGTGCACCTGACTGACATTTGTGGGCATGGTATCTGTGGCTACTCCACCCTTTGCGTTCCATTGGCACTGCTGGGAGTGTTAGGCACCCACCCCTCCTGTCTCAGGGCACTGCTGGGAGTGATAGGCCCCCCCCTCCTGTCTCAGGGCACTGCTGGGAGGACTCTGCACACACCCCTCCTGTCTCAGGGCACTGCTGGGAGTGTTAGGCACCCACCCCTCCTGTCTCTGGGCACTGCTGGGAGGACTCTGCACCCACCCCTCCTGTCTCAGGGCACTGCTGGGAGGACTCTGCACACACCCCTCCTGTCTCAGGGCACTGTTTGGAGTGATAGGCCCCCACCCCTCCTGTCTCAGGGCACTGCTGGGAGGACTCTGCACACACCCCTCCTGTCTCAGGGCACTGCTGGGAGTGTTAGGCACCCACCCCTCCTGTCTCTGGGCACTGCTGGAAGGACTCTGCTCCCACCCCTCCTGTCTCAGGGCACTGCTGGGAGGACTCTGCACACACCCCTCCTGTCTCAGGGCACTGCTGGGAGTGATAGGCCCCCACCCCTCCTGTCTCAGGGCACTGCTGGGAGGCCTCTGCACACACCCCTCCTGTCTCAGGGCACTGCTGGGAGTGATAGGCCCCCACCCCTCCTGTCTCAGGGCACTGCTGGGAGGACTCTGCACACACCCCTCCTGTCTCAGGGCACTGTTTGGAGTGATAGGCCCCCACCCCTCCTGTCTCAGGGCACTGCTGGGAGGCCTCTGCACACACCCCTCCTGTCTCAGGGCACTGCTGGGAGTGATGGGCACACACCCCTCCTGTCTCAGGGCACTGCTGGGAGTGATAGGCCCCCACCCCTCCTGTCTCAGGGCACTGCTGGTGAGTGATAGTCCCCCACCCCTCCTGTCTCAGGGCACTGCTGGGAGGCCTCTGCACACACCCCTCCTGTCTCTGGGCACTGCTGGGAGGACTCTGCACACACCCCTCCTGTCTCTGGGCACTGCTGGGAGGACTCTGCACACACCCCTCCTATTTCACAATATGTACGCTCATGACATACACAGATGTGGGTACGCTCCATGCATTCGAGGTGAGGGTACGGGTCGTACTTACACTGTTGGGGTGGGGGGTACGCTCCTTGCGTACGCAGGTGAGGGTACGGGTCGTACTTACACTGTTGGGGTGGGGGTACGCTCCATATGTACGCGTGTGAGGGTACGGGTCGTACTTTCACTGTTGGGGTGGGGGTACGCTCCATACGTACGCGTGTGAGGGTACGGGTCGTACTTACACTGTTGGGGTGGGGGTACGCTTCATACGTAAGCATGTGAGGGTACGGGTCGTACTTACACTGTTGGGGTGGGGGTACGCTCCATACGTACGTGGGTGGGGGTACGGGTCGTACTTACACTGTTGGGGTTGGTGGTACGCTCCTTGCATACGCGGGTGGGGGTACGTGTCGTACTTACACTGTTGGCATGGGGGGTACGCTCCTTGCATACGCAGGTGAGGGTACGGGTCGTACTTACACTGTTGGGGTGGGGGTACGCTCCATACGTACGCATGTGAGGGTACGGGTCGTACTTACACTGTTGGGGTGGGGGTACGCTCCATACGTAAGCGTGTGAGGGTACGGGTCGTACTTACACTGTTGGGGTGGGGGTACGCTCCATACGTACGCGGGTGGGGGTACGGGTCGTACTTACACTGTTGGGGTTGGTGGTACGCTCCTTGCATACGTGGGTGGGGGTACGTGTCGTACTTACACTGTTGGCATGGGGGTACGCTCCTTGCATACGCAGGTGAGGGTACGGGTCGTACTTACACTGTTGGGGTGGGGGTATGCTCCATTCATACGGGGTGGGGGTACAGTCTGTACATATCCGTCCCCACGCTATGTGATGCTTGTGCGGGCCGTACCCAGGCCTCTGCCACGTGGGTACGAGCCGTCCCGCCATTGCTGGGGTGACGTAGGTGTGGGCGTGGTACGACTCGTACCCACGCTCTTAAGGCGTGGGTACGGGACGTACCTGTCTGGTTGTGTTGCCGGTTCGCGTCGTCATGAACTTCCGTTGTGGCGGTCGCTGGCTTAGCTGGACACGCCCCCACCCCCTCGTAGTGACCAGGGCCTGAGGGTCAGGTATGTCCAGGGCATGTGTGCTGTGTGACTATGGTGGGGGTTTTGTGGCCTGCCCCTGGTCCTGCCCCCCCCTTTCCCCCTCCCTTTGTTGTTCTGACCTTCTGCGGCGTCTGCGTCGTAACCTGTAGAGGAGGTGGACTGCTATGAGGGCCGGGATGACACGTAGGTTCGGGTCCATGTCTGTCCGTCGCGTACGGGTACTCCTTGTTCGCCTCGTCCTGTCTGTCCGTCGCGTAGGGGTACTCCTTGTTCGCCTCGTCCTGTCTGTCCGTCGCGTACTGGTACTCCTTGTTCACCTCGTCCTGTCTGTCCGTCGCGTAGGGGTAATCCTTGTTCGCCTCGTCCTGTCTGTCCTTCTCGTACTGGTACTCCTTGTTCGCGGCGTCCTGATTTCCCGGCAGTTTTTGGCTGCCGGCAAATATTCACCGTGCGGGATGACGTCGGTGCGAATCGTAATTCCTGGTTCGTGAATGGCAGGCTGCGAGCGTCCCGACGTCAGGTCGGCGCTTTCCCGGATCGCATTTGTATTTTTTTTTTCGTCGGTCGGGGTTTTGTACGATTCGTACGGAAATGGTGTTTCCGTGCGAATCGTAATTCCATGTTGGTAGATTTTGACGACCGGGTACGCGTCGGACGGAGAATATGCTCCGTCCAACGGTTCGTACCCGGTTTTTACAGGATCGTGATCGGCGCCTAAGTCTAACCAGGATTTCTTGCATTACCATATAGATCTTCAGAGAATGAGTTCCATGTGAACACTTGTCTTAAGCTATAAACTCATGCATGAGAGCATCTTTTGCATTGGCCTAAGCGCTTTGGATTTGCGCTCCCAGGTAGACTGGAAGCCTGTGCCTGCTCTCTCCAAACCAGCAACGCAGCTGGGGTTGGAGAGCTTCAGTGCACATGACAGTTTGGCTGGTCTGAGAAGGCTAACCAAAACCATCATGCGCACTCACAACATTGCCCAACACTCCTCCTGTCATCCCCTGGCCCTGCCCCCAAAGACTCAACAGGAAAGGAAAAATAAAACGATTATAAAACGTATTTATTATCGTTTTATTTTTCCTTTCCTGATGTTTTTGAAGCATCTGGCAGAGGGGCAATGCTCCTCCACCATAGCGGTGGAGCCCCCACTGTCTGACATAGAAGTGTCTTTGCTGGGGCTGGTGGAGTCACGAAAGTAAGCCACAAAATTGAGCTGCTGCAACCCAGCACAAATCCACGCTGGTGCTCAGGTGCCTGAGTAGCGCACAACTATTCTCCCCTCTGACAGTCTCAATATTGGAGGCAACTGCACCTGCCAAAATTATTGAGCTTTCCTTGCTGATCCCATAATTACCCATACTCTCCTTGACCAAAGAGAAGATATGGTACCTCGAGGGCATATAATTAGAAGTGCTGATACTCAGTACCGAAGACTACCGGCCCATTTAAAATGCTGCCCATATTGCACAACCATCCTTGCATACCTAGGCAAACATGAGCAAAACCGACACTGAGAGATTTACATAAGTGTGCGCCTGTCTCCTAGTTTTAAAAATATTGATGCAATTCAGTTTTGCACTATTTAAGCTTTCCTAATCAGAAATTGCGCTGATTGTGCCTCAGCCCTAGTTTCATCACTCATGTATTAAAAGAGAGAGAACTGTATTTTTCCATTTCCTAATATCAAACCAGAGTAAGAATATACTAAATTAACTTTCCTTCATTTTTCGCTTTGTCTAAAATCTAGGTTTAATATGGACAGGATCAAGTTATTCCTTCAGGTATTACGCAGTGCTAGACCTAGAATCTTTTGACGTGATTTCCCCTGTCTTTTTGCTTCTGACCTCCTGTTTTCGATTGTGTTCAGAATTTTGTTTTTACTGGTTTTAGGACTCTGGTGACTTTACTACTGCTGACAAGTGCTAAAATACAAGTGCTCTCTGTTTAAGATGTATTGGCATTTGGTTTCTCCACGATGGCCATATTTAATTTACTGATACGTTCCTCGTAAAGTGCAATATGTGTGCCCAGGGCCTGTAAATTAGATGCTACTGGTGGGCCGCATCACTGATTGTGCCACTCAATCAGCAGCACTTGGCAGGCCTGCCATTGCAATTTCTGTTTGTGCAGTTTTTAACTATCATTTCGACCTGGCAACAACACCTACTTAAACAAACACAAAAATTGGCGTGATACCCTCAGAGAAATGCTGTTTGCTTAATCAGTAAGTCAGCAGGTTATCACCAGAGACCTTGTGAGTTCTGCGTGTGCTGCTAGTTGTTTGTCACCTTAATTCAAGGCAATTCCAAAAATTGGACGAGGATGGCTCACTCATGTAATGTGATAAGCTTCATCATTTGCCACCTCGTCCAATCCTGGTAAGATTTACTACCAGGGCGGACTCAACCTCAGAATGGGTCTTTTCTGAGGGAGTTCTTAGATATTTCTTCTCTCAGAACAATGATTTAGGTCCAGTTTATGACTTTAAAAAACCTTGGGATAATCCACTAAAGTATCCTGTAATTCAGTGGTGTCTCTGGTTGATTAAAAGATTACCAAGGAGGCATACTCAGGTGTAATGACCTGTATGAGTCACTGTACAAAGAATTATGCCAACATGTTTCTGCCTCTAATCAGCCATGGATCTAAGGCATTCGTCAGGGTCATATCTATGCCCCCTACACTGCAATTAGTAAGGGCTGGGTGGGTTTAGATATAAACAGAGGACCTAACTCTCAACTGGTATCATAGTTAGTGATAACCTAGACTATTTAACTATTTAGCTAGGTGCTTCATGCTCTGTTCGGGGTGGGTCTCTCCTGCAGTCACACTTTCATCAAGGTCTAGAAACTACTCCAGACAGCTATTCTATGGGGCAAGTTAGGTGACAAGTGGGTTATAGACCTTGATGATAGACAACCTCATCCAATTCTAGGAATTGCCTTGAATTTAGGTAACAAACAACTAGCAGCACAAAGAGAATTCATTGGGTCTCTGGTACTAACCTGCTGACTTGCTGATTAGGCAAACAGCATTTCTCTGAGGATATCACTCCAAATTCTGTGTTTGTTTGAGTTAGTAAGGGCAGGCATGAGCCCCATAACGCCCCTCTTGTCTCCTCTTTGTGATAGTATAATTACACCTACTTGCCAGACATGGATGTAATTTGGAGGAAGTCAGGGGCCACAGCTGTGACCTCTAGCTTGCTCCCTGCTACTCCTGGTACTTCCTTTGTGACCCCTGGCATCAGAAGGGGTAACCCCTTTGCCTCCTCTGGGGCCAGGGGTCACAAAGGAACTGCCAGGAGTAGCAGGGAGCAAGCTAAAGGTCACAGCTGTGACCAGTTGACTACCTCCAAACGACGTCCATGTTTCCAGACCCAAACTTTCCCTTTAATTACATGTAAGCCACCCCTAAGGTAGGCCCTTGGTAGCCCTGAGGACAGAGTGCAGAGTATTTAGAAGGTAGCACATGTACCTTGGGGTTTTGCATATCCTGGTAGTGAAAGACTGCTACATTAACTTTTCACTACAGCTAGACCTATGTCTTCCATAGGTTAACATAGGGATTGCCTTGAAACATCTTTTACGTTTAATGTCCCATTGGCAGCAGATAGAAAGTTGGACTTTGGTGTCTCTGGACTCATATTTTAAAAACACATCTTTTAGTGAAGTTGGTTGATAAATTGCAGGTCTGAAAATGACACTTTTGGAAAGTTGGCATTTTCTTACTTTAACCATTCTCTGCTTCTGCTTGTCTCTGAATACACATCTGGGTCAGGGTGACAGGTGGGCTTTTGTGCATTCACTCTAGACAGTCACACAAAGGGATCTGAGGTGTGTCCTGCATACTCTGATGACCCATCACCAGGCTGATTGCCTACCTGAGCCAGAGTGGTGGGAGGAGCTGCCACTTTCACCTGAATAGGGCTGTGTCTGTTCCCACACAAAATAGTCTCCTGCCCCCTAGAGTGTGTCTGGACCAGGGCAAAGAGGAGCAGTGTCCTGTGCACTTCAAAGACCTTTCTTTGAAGTCTCCCTACCTCAGACACCATCTACTCAGAACACTTCTGAACTGAGGACATTTTATAAGCAAGAAGAGCTGTTGTACTGCAAGGTGAGACTGCCACTTTGCTGTTTGCTTTGCTGTGTTGGCCTGGTGCCTGATGCTTCTATCCTGGGAGTGACAGGACTGGACTTTGCTCACTGCATCCTGCTTTCCAAATTTTCTCCAAGGGCTTGGGTTGATCTTGCCTCCTGTTTGAAGTCTCAGGTCCATCAAATACTTCATTTACCAGCACCTGTGGTCCTCTGCTGAGAGCCCTGTCCTGCCAGGTGGTAGCAAATCCAGATGCCGTGCAACTTCGGAACTGACACCTGTCTGCAACTTTGATGCCATGCCGCTGCCTGCTCTGAAGCTGTGGTCCCCGGTAGATGCAACGATCGCAACTTACAACACAAGCTTAACCGCAGCACCTCTGAAGAACCACCACTGCGGGGGTCCGAGCTCCGTACCACAGACGTCTGTGCTGCACTGCTCCGACTCTGCAGCTGTGACACAGTGGTTCAACTTTGATGATCAAGAAACCGTAGCCTCACGGCTTGGTCTTTATGCCTCATCGACAACACCCAGCAGTAAGGAACCGTGGGTCATCTCAGCAACAGTGGCATCACCTCCCCTGTGACCTGCAACGCCCCGGGGTGTCAGCGGCTCTACGACTCTGCACCACCCCTTGGAACCAATGCCTCACTTGCTTCAGTGATGCCTCACCTCCTTCATGCAAAGCACTGTCCTCGAGTGCCGGCTTGATAATGACCTGTATAGCAGTAAGGAACGATGCCGCACTTGCCTCCCGATGCCTCACCACCCCTGCATCTTGCATCGTCTTTGATTTTTTGACACCTCCAAGGTACTGTACTGGGGTCCGTGTGACTCTGTAACCGGCCCCGCTCCATCGAGGTCTTTGTGAATCCATCGACGTCAAGCATGACCAGGAACCTTCAGTTGGAGCTATTATCTTCTAAGAGTTATAACTTTATTTTTAAGATTGCAAAATTCATATCTTGACATGTGTATGTTGGATTTTTGTAATTTTGGTCTTGTTTTACTCAGATAATTATTGGCTATTATTTTCAAAACGGGTGTGCAGTACTTTTGTTGTGTTTACACTGTGTTACTGTGTATGTGTGTGTGTATACAAATATGTTACACATTACCTCTGTGGATAGGCATGACTTCTCTGTGCCAAGCTACCAAGGGGGTGAGCATGGGTTATTCTTAGTGTGTAACTTTAATTAATCTTACCTTATTGTATTTTTGACTTTCAATTGCAGTGCATTACAGATGACACTATTTGAATTCCATGTACCTTTTTTGTAAATCTTCAAGATTCAGCTCTCTGACGTAGTGCGTGACTGACGAGACAGTGATGACTCAAGCGTGCTGGCTGCTTGTCCCCGCCTCCTTCTGGAGCTCAAGACGATATTGGTCAGAAGGAAGAGGCCTAGATATTTTGAGCCAAAGTGCTCCTCAAATCTGTTCAATGTCTTTCTCTCTGGAACCAGCATTAAACTAGCTGTAATACAAACAAGAAGCACAAACTGAACACAGAGGTAAGAAGTATTAATGGTATAAGGAGCACAACCACAAATATTATACTTGATCAGTATTGAGGTAAGGAATTTTTGGGGCCCTCATCAAGATCAATTCTGAGACCTCTGTTTAGAAATACCTAGAATTTGATTGCACATTTACTCATTTTCAGCTAAAACAAAGTCAGCAGGATGCCAAATAATACAGAATCATGCCTGACACTTTTACAAATGGGGATGCATAAAATAGCCAAAATATGTATTGCCTGGACCCTTGGTAGAAAGAGACAAAGTCCTTGGATGAGCTACGCAGAAAGAGGGAGAATGAATGAGATAAAGTAATTGACAGGTGAGAAAGAGAGTGCGAGAGAAAGAGAAAGAGAAAAATAAGTTCAGTTTCCCAGGAGTGCCCTTGGAAGGTGGGGGCCTTGGGCAATTGCCCACTTTAAATTGGTACTAAATAATGGTTGCCAAAATGTTGCTTCAGCTGGTAGATAGGTAATAACTTATTGTACGGCTAATAAGCAACTTTACAAATCAAACAAACATATAATAAAAATAAAACAAACTTAAAGCATCTAACAAGAGTTAAAAAAGAAATCTCATATAAAATTAAATTCTACTCTAAACCACAAGATGATCTATAAAGTGCCACTGTGTCTATATGAAGAGAAAAAGTGCCAAGGAAAACAGGTCTGTTCTTAAGAATCCATAAAGTGCATAATGGCAATTCGGATTACTATATGTTGTGGCTGACAGGACGTAAAATAGATGGATATTTGCATGGAGAAAGAGAATATCCCTGATAAAAAAACACACATATTTGTTGTGAAAATTTGATTTGCAATGTTGCTTCTTCAACTGCACATTTTTAACTGTTTTTACGTTCATAAATATTCATTGCAGATAGCCAGAAGAATCGATAACTTTAAGCAAACCTTGAACATTACAGTAAACTGGGAAATATGGAAAATATGTCATGGTTTTCAATGAGATACAGATGTGTTACAGATCTCAAACTTCTCTGCAAGACTTTACCTTTGCCATGTCCAATAGGATTATGCGACAAGGTACCAAAATTATGTAGCAAAGTTATCTACATTATGCAGCAAAAACATGTTAATCATGTGGCACATTCTCTGGCAGTATTATTTTTATCCACTTGAGCTAGAAACAGTATGACACAGCATTACTTAAATCCACTGGCCCCTCACCACTGCCCATTGTTTTATCAAGAATTTATTAGGCGAAGATACACCAAAATATTATAATTCCAAGTTGTGTCCATTGTTCACTGCACTTTAAAGAAAACAGATTTTTCAAGCAAAGTACTCTAAAATAAACATATTGTACCATTACTGTATGTTAAAAAAAGCCTAGAAATTCAGCAAGAAAATAAAGTTTAAACTGATGTTATAAATCAGCCTTAAAACAATCTAAAAATTATTGTTTTAAAACAAACAAAACTGAAAATAGAGTTTACTGAGCTAAATATAACTGTCGCTCCTGCCATGCACTGCTTATGGCCTCACTTATTTCATCTCATTTTAATTTATGACATCACTCATGACATCATTGATGACATAACTAATGACATCACTGATGATATCAAGCATTTAGTGTGACATCATCCCCTGGGGAACGCCAAAACTGTACACTTTGGATAATAGTAGAGGAATGGGGTGAGTTAGCAGTTTCAGTTGTTAGAAGGAGGGACGTTTCTAGGCAGGGCTGGGCCTTTTGTCGTTTACTGAATGGCCCATCCAGGAAGGCTGACTACAGCCAGGTGCCGATCTTCACACTTATTGTGCTCATACAATTGGTACTCCTGCTTGGAACCAGCATCATCACTGTCTGGTGCAAGAGCACTCACCTTACACAAAGAATTGTCTGAACTGCAGAAAGAAGATGAAGTTATGAAAAAGAATTACACCAGCCGCTGCTATAATCCAAGACTAGTATCAGTGATTGCCAGTCTCCCGGGGGTGAGGGGACATTGCCTGAAATCTGAACATCTAGCTGAAGAAGTTGTGGGTCTGCTTCAGAACTGGGACCCTACCTGCCCGCTGAGAGAGGAGGAGGTAGTGCCTTGTCCAGCAGGAGCTGACTCCTTGAGGAGAAGAAGCCCAGCTGTTAGGCTGGAGAGAGGAGTATCGCATAGTGGCCCAGAAGAAGGACACTGTCAAGGAGTGTGTTGAAGCCTGCCTATATGGACCCAAGGGTCTCCCAACCTCATTGCCCGATAAAGAAATCTAGGGCCGGATGTACTAAAACTCTGGTAGCAAAAAGTAGTTGTTATTAGCATACTGGATTTTTGCAACTATTAAATTATTTTATGAACCAGCTTATTTACTAGTAGGTTGGTTCGTATAATGATTTGAAGGGGTCGCAGAATGATGTATTAATTAATATTAATTAGGCAGAATGCAGGATGCAAATTGTGAGGCAAATTGTGAGGCCCTCAGATTTGCTGCAAAGCCATGCATGTTGGACTGCAAAGGACAGCAGACCACTATGCCTGTCTTTGCATTTCAAAACTGAACTGAAACTTTTTAAAAAGCAGCACAATTTCCTTAAAGAATAGGAGCTTCTTTAAAAAAATGTTTTCAGCTTTGAAGAACTATGTCTAGAGTTTAATTGAGTTGGCTTTAATCCCCTGGCCAATGCCTACTCACTGTGAAGCTTTGACCCTAATTCATAAAGAAGAAGGGGCGCCAAGGGCGCCCATTGCCTTTTGCAAATAAGTTACCACCCCAACGTGGAGTCACTAACTTAGCAAGGGTTTGCAGCCGAAATTACAATGGCAAACCACGATTTGGTATTTGCAAAGGACACCCAAAACACACCCCTACCAAATACCAAATCATAAAAATGTCTACTCACATATTGTGATTCAAAAAAGTTTTCAGTATCGTAAAATCTATTTGACACATTTAAAAAAGGTTTTTACTGGTCCAAACCCTCTGATTTACCAAATCGGATGGTTTGCGACCAGTAAAAAGCTTAGTACATCGGGTCCAGCTCCAGCGACACGTATGAAGAAAGATAGTGGACCTGTACTAACTCTGCCCTAGTCATACCTGATGACCTGGTTCCAGCACCATGGATTACAGGGAAAGAATTGCCCACTGCGAGGAATGGAGCCGCTGTCTTCACCAAGCTGCTGCTGTCTTCACCAGCCAATGAAACAAGCTCTGGGACTGCGAGTGTGCAATCCGTTCCATGCGGACAGCAGCAGCAAACCAGCATTTGGAATGTGCACCAGCATCAGGTAAAGCAACAATGCCTGAGAGATTTTTACATTGAATTGAGTATACTGAATTTTATGGGACTCTGAAAGAAAAGTTCAACTCAAATTAAAAAAAACTGCCTAATCAAGGATAATGGACTGAAATATGGATCAGAGATCATAGGAAAGCTGCTTCACATTGCTCTCATGTGCCTACACCTGTGATTAAGTCTTAAACTCTCTGTTTCTCTGTACAAAGTAGTGTGCATCCCAGGAGTGCTACTTTTCCTTTGAGCACTCTCTTATATTTTGTTGAACTTCTCTTTTCTTAAAATAAAAGCACTGGGCTGGACATTTGCTCATTGCACCTATTGTTGATTGCTCGAGCCCTGATTCTCTACCCCCACACCTTGAGACACCTTGAACTGCTCGCCATCACTACCATGAGAATGAAGCATGGTAGGGGTAAACTCTGCACAGCACCATAGTAGAATGGATCCCAGGACACCAGTAGTAAGCAGCTTCAACCACCAAGATTGTTCATTAACACCTGATTTCCCTGTGGTCCTCAAACAAGTACTGACAATAATAATAAAAACAACACTTACAGTTACAATTATTATTATTATTATTATAAGTAGTAGTAACCCCTTACCTGCTGGGCCTCCCCCCTCAGTTCTAAGTCTGTTTTTGGTTATTTAGGGTAGTTTGTGCTTAGGGTGCCATAACTTTTTTCCAGATAAGGTATCCATGCCAAATTTGTGTCCTTTTTTTCCAACATCCTGGGGATTCCAAAGGTACCCAGGGTTTGTGGATTACCCTAGAGAAGACTGAGAAATTACCCAAAATAGAGCTACATTTTGTATTTGTGGGGAAAAATGGGAAAAAAGTGGTGCAGAAGACAGTGTCTGGTTTTTCCCTGCAAACAACATCAACAAAGCGGTTGCAGTGCTGAAATCATCATTCTCCCAGCTTTTTGTAACAGGCAAACGTTTGTGAGAAAACAAACAAATTTAACACAGTTTTAACATTTTACTGGGACATAGCCCAGTTTCCCTATTTTTTGTGCTTTCAACCTCCTTCCAGTTAGTGGTAGAAATGTTGGATTTCAGCAAGATATACATTTCTGAAAAGTAGGCACAGTTCTGAATTCAGCAAAGGGTCATTTCTGTAGATACTTTAAGGCTTTACTAGAAAAAATAACAGCTGAAATAAAAGAAGATTGAAATTGAGTTAAAAAAAACAGCCATTTGTGTCTACGTTTTCATCTGTAACTTCTCCTAACTATGGCAGATTTTTTAAAGCAATATATCGTTACATCCACTGGACCTTCTGGTTTTGGGGATTTATAGAGCTTGTAGGTTCACCAAGATCCCTAGGTACCCAGAGCCAGTAACTGAGATGCACCTTGCAATGGTTTTTCATTTTCTACCGGGTATACAGCAATTCATTTGGTAAAATATAAAGAGCGAAAAATAGGTATAAAGGAAACCTAGGTATTTCCAAAATGATCACAAGATATGGAGTTTAGAAGCAGTGGTTAGTTGCACACTTCTGAATTTGAGGGTACCCATACTAGCCTGTGAATTACAGGGCATTTTTCAAAATGACTTCTTTTTTACAAACTGTCTTACATTTGGAAGGCACAAATGCTGAGAAAGACAATTAGTAATTACACTTGTTCTACTATTCCGTATTACCCCAAGTCTCCTGATAAAAATGGTACCTCACTTGTGTGGGTAGGTCTAGTGCGCGCGACAGAAAACGGCCCAAAACGCAAAGTGGACATATCACATTTTTCCACTGAAAACAGACAGTTTTTTTACAATGAGCCTAGATGTGGATTTTGGGCCCTAGCTCTGCTGGCATCTAGGGAAACCTAGCAAACCTGCATGCTTTTGAAAAGTAGACACCCAGGGGAGTCCAGGATGGAGTTGCTTGTGTGGCTGTCACCAGGTTCTGTAACCCAGAATCCCTTGCAAACCTCAAAATGTGTCCAAAAAACTAATTTTTCTCACATTTCGATAATGAAAAGTTCTGGAATCTGAGGAGCTTCGCAAGCTACCTTCACCCAGCATTTCCCTAAGTCTCCTGATAAAAATGGTACCTCACTTGTGGGGGTAGGCCTAGTGCTCGCGACAGGAAACCGCCCAAAATGCGACATGAACACATCATATTCTTTTCACTGAGGAACCCACCTTTTTTTAATGTGCCTAGCTGCAAATTGTGGACCCTAGCTCAGCTGGCACCTAGGGAAACCTAGCATAACTGTCCATTTTTAAAACCTAGTCACCAAGGGGAATCCAGGATGGGTTGACTTGGGGGGCTCTTAGTAGGTAGGTTCTGTTACCAGAATCCCTTGCAAACCTCAAAATGTGGCTAAAAAACAGATTTCCCCCAGATTTCTGTTATGGTAAGTTCTGGGATCTGAGGGGAGTCACAAACTTCCTTCCCTCCAGCCTTACCCTAAGTTTCCTGATACAAATGGTACCTCGCTTGTGTGAGTAGGCCTAATACCCGTGACAGGAAACAACTCAAAAAGCAACATGGACACATCACATTTTTCCACAGTAAACTGACACTTTTTGCAATGTGCCTAGCTGTTGATTTTGGGACCTAGCTCAGTCGGTACCTAGTAAAACATAGCCACTGTGCATTTTTGAAAACTAGATATCCAGGAAAATCCAGGATGGGGTGACTTGTGTGGCTCTTACAAGGTTCTGATACCAGCAGGTTCTCCAGAGACACTAAAAAAGACACACAAAAAACACAGTATTACTTCATCTTGCCACTTTCCCATCATCAAGGCCTTTAGCACTGGTGGCACCAGAGTTACAATCATTTTTGTGACCCCCTTACACCCTCCTTGGATTCCCTCACTACCACCTAGCAAAAGTGCCCCTCTTCGCTCCATAGCTCCACTCTCTGGCGAAAATGGAGTTGAGCAGTTCCCAGATCTCCACGGGGTGTCTTTTGAGGGAGCAAGTGTTGAGTAGGATGCATCTGAGGTCATCGGGTCCAGTTCTGGAGGGTTGTGTGGTTGGTTGGTTTGGTGTGCGGAGGCAGGCAAAGGTGCAGTTGCACTTGCAGCAGGTGAACAGACTTTTGGTGTTCTTTGGCGTCATAATGTGGCAGGCGGTGGAACGTCAGGTGGTGAGGGTGTGGTTGGAGCTGGAGTCATATCAATTGATGATCCGAGGACCAGGGTCCATGGTCCTGGGTGTGGTCCAGGCGCGGACATGCGCAGACGGGTTTGCCTTTAGCGCGCCTTCAGCGCACCAGCAGCGCGGCAGCACAGAGGCCACCATTACGTAGTGCTGAAGAGAGCTGAACAGCTGGGAGGTGGGAAGCGTGAAAACCACATTGGAGGGGGGTGAGGATGTGGGGGACAACCAACAGCAAGGGCACGGAAGGGAAAATGGCTAAAAAAAGAGGAGAAATAAGAGAAAGTGAAAAGAAAGCAGTAATAGATAAAAGGAAGGAGAAAAAATATCAGAGGAGCAAAAAGGTAGAAAGCAGAAAAACAGACGAGCAGCAGCAGAGCAAACATGCTCCCCACTGGACCACCATGGATGAGGGCCTCGAACTCAGGACCTGGAAGGGTCAGAGGGCAACAGCAACCAGGCAGAGCTGTGCGGCGAGGGAAGCAATTTAATGATAAGGTCAGTAAGATCACTCCTTCACTTTGGTGCGGTTGCCATTAAGTCGTGTTGGAGAGGGCTGGACAGCTGGGAGGCGAGCAAATGGCACTTGAGGGAATTGGCGCTGTGGGGGACGGGCAGGGGCAAGGGTACGGAAGGAAAAAAAGGTGCAAAAAAGAGGAGAAATAAGAGAAAGTGAAAAGAAAGCAGTAATAGATAAAAGGAAGATGAAAAAAAGAGCAGAGGAGCAAAAAGGTGGAAAGCAGAAAAAACAGCCACGGTCCGTGCACGTAACAGCAGTGGGGCAGTGGGGCCGCGTGGCGGGGATTTTGAGGGATGATGCCATGGGCAAATTCATTATTTAATTAATTTTCCAATCCCTATGCCAATCCTGACTACATACCCCCACCCAAAAACACTAACTACTCAGATACATCAGATGATGATGTATCCACAGCAAGTGGATCTAGTGGGGAAGTTATAAACCTAGGCAGCGAGGCAGGGGTAGAAATAGACAACATCACTACCAACAGAATTGGTCACATTTCCCAAATCAGGGGGGCGGCAGTTTTCCTAATCAGTTTCAGCAACATCAGTTTCCAGTGATGGGCTGGAACCCTACATTTATGCCAATACCACCATACCCACTGAACATGTACCAACCGCCTTTTTTAGAGAGAGGCCGGAGAGGCCGGAGAAAGAGAAGAGGGATGAATCAGGTCCATTGGGAACAAGAAGAGATGGCGGGGAACAATACACAGAGCAAATCCCGGGAACAGCAAATGGGAACCAGCAATCAGAGAGCCTAGTAACCAACCTCTCCTCTGTGAGCCTGACACATACAGAACACATAGTTTTGGAAAAGGGGCTAGGTTTTGTCCCAACAGCACGCCTAGACCGATTTTGCCTGCATTGTGAGCTGGAGGATTTTTTAGGAAATGAAAATTGAAATCCTTTTTTGAGAAATAAAAACCTATGGATGCACCTGACTACACCAGCGACAAAGGGTTACGCCCAAAATCAACTTTCACTCCACCACCCCACACAGTCCCAGCTGAGATAATCGCTTTCGAACAGGCAGTGTTTAACGATGTGGAGGCGTTTGAAGAAACAGGAGTTTTTAAGAACATGAGTGCATCCGAATTTCAGGCTCTTCAGTCCCTTCAGTCCAACACATCCATTGTCATAAAATCAGCAGACAAGTGTGGAGGGATGGTTATCCAGGACGCCACTGATTATGACACTGAGTGTAGACGTCTTCTAGATGATCGCAGAAACTACACCCCATTAACTTCTGATCCTTCACCCCAACTAAAAACGACTATCATCAAATTAGTTGAATGTGCAGAGGTCAATGGGTACATCAGCAGACATGAGGCAAATTTCCTTTCAAAGGGTGATGGCACTATTCTATATTTTTAAACTCTGCCTAAAACACATAAAAAACAGGGCACCACCTCCGGGACGGCCAATTGTTTCAGGCATTGGTTCTTTATTGGAGCCTCTGTCCAAATATTGTGATTTCTTCCTGAAACCCCTTATCCAAAATACCTCCACTTATCTGAAGGATACTAAAAGCCTTTTGGCCCTTACAAGATCTAAGGGTGGACAATGACTCAACCATACTGGTCTCTCCGGATATCGATAGCCTCTATACTAGTATTCCCCAGGATGATACCATTCGGGTCATCAGTGAGGCCTTAGATGCTACCCCATGGGATTTTCAGACACCTAAACAATTTGTGATAGAATGTGCAACACTAGCACTGAAAAAAAACTTCTTTGAATACAGAGGGGACCTGTACCTTCAATCGACAGGAACTTCAATGGGCAGTACATTCGCCTTGAGTGTAGCTGGACTCTATGTCCATGACTTCGAGTGTAAGCATATTCTGACCACAGGCAATCCTTATTTGTCATATATATCCTTCTGGAAGAGATATATAGATGATGTTTTTGTAATCTGGCAAGGACCTGAATGCAAACTACTGGAATGTTTTGATTGGATCAACACGTGTGACCCTAACCTGAGGTTCACCAACTCCTTCCACAAAGAAGAGATGATTTTTCTAGACATGGTTATAATGAAGTCAGCAGGAAGACTACTAACAAAAACCCATTATAAGCCCACCGTCCAAAAAAATGTACTGGCCTTTTCTAGTTTCCATCCTAGACCTTTGTGAGAGAATCTCCCTTATGGGCAGTATCTCCGTGTAAGGCGCAACTGCAGTAAGGTGGAGGACTATCGCTCTAAATCTGTCGAACTGACAAATAAACTGAAAAAGCAAGGTTACCCTGAGAGGATCCTAAATAGAAGCTGTAAGAGAGTGAGAAACCAACCCAGGGACGCTCTTTTGGAGGATACACCTAAACATATGGAGGAAATACCACTTACATGTGTCACCACGTATAGTGTTCCATCTAACGCTGTCACCAAGTCCATCTGCAAGCACTGGCGGATCCTTGAAAGCAATAACATCAAATGGGAAAAACCTGTGTTCTCTTTTAAAAAAGCCAGGAGTATCAAAGACGCTCTAGTGCATACTCGACTCAAGCAAACGGTCAAGAACAACGACCCCTCAGTGCTTAATGCCTGGGGTCTACCCAAAGTTACGGGTCATATTCCCTGTGGGTCATGCAGCGTATGTCACTTGACTACACCTACAAAAACACTTCAATTGGAGACCGGTAAAACTTGGACACAACGTTCGCATACGAACTGTAATTCGGTGAACGTAGTATACTTAATCACTTGTCCTTATGGCATCAGATATGTGGGCATGACCACTCGAAAAATTAAACAACTGATCTGTAAACACCGGAGTAATATCCGTTGTAAAAAGAACATCACTAAGCTGACTGAACATTTTTTACACACTACTCATACAACAAATGATTTACACTGGACAGTGATTGAACAAATCAAACACGGAAATAATTTGTCAAATATTTTGTTCGAGAAAGAGCAGCGGTGGATTTATCGCCTATCTACTCATGTACATGGGCTTAATGATAATATACCCTGGGGTTCTGTGATGAGACGCTGACAATCATCCTAAGCGTCTACCCTTTAAAAAAACTAATAAATCTGATAGCACGCTCCGTTAGACAATCTGCCAATTCTAAACTCTAAATACAAACAGCAATAAGATTCTGTAGTGATGAAACACTGACAAACATCATTGGTGTTGATCTCTTAAATTACTGTTAACACACTTTGTTAAAGTTCATCTAAAAATTAGTTATGACTAGAGATTACATACTTAATAAACGGGGGTTTTCCACTACTAATAACCCTATAAATGATCTTGTTAGGAATCATTACAAGGTTTAAGGCGAAACCACTGTTTCAATAAAGTTTTGCCTTTTCAAAATATACGCAATTTTAGAATAGGCGGTCTAGTCTTTAACCACAGCAGCCATGCTACAGAGAAACACGTGACTTTAGCATCAATGTCACGTGAGATCACATTGACTGGCTGTCCTTCTCCATAGAAGTAAGCGTTGTAGTTGTTCAGCATATCGCTTCGAAACACATCGCTTTTGTAATCGCAACACGTAATCACGTGAGCAAAGCGTCATCTCCCCACGTAAACGTGCAAACAACCGGTCCCCCGATTGGGCACTCCCTTTAAAACACTTCAGTTTTGGACCCCTCTGCATCGTTGGAGTCCTTGGAAGGGAGCAGGCAGGTCTCCAGCGGGCAGCAGGCTTTGATGAAGTAAGTCCTCTTGGCACAGATTCTTGCACAGATTCACGCACCCAGGCAATGACGAGGTTTTCTCTGACTAAACGCCTTACCTTTTTAAACTTTTGTAACCTCTACAGAGTGTGACTACAAGCCCTGTCCCCCACCAGGACTCATGTAGTGAGGTCTATCAATACTTCACGTAAGCCTAAACAAGTTGTTTATCTGGGCAAATAAACTTTTTCTTTTATCCGTGTTTTTCAACCCACTATGCATTTAGTCTGCCTTCACCACCAAACCCACGAATTTCACTTTTTCTCGGGTTCTGCGTGGCTATATTCTGTTTTTAGGTTCTGAATGCTATACTGCCGGGAAATAACCACGCAAACAAGCAGGAATATATGCCTGCTTCGCTGATTCTAGGGTCTGGTGCCATATATTCAAATGAGCCCGCCACTGAAACACCTACATAATAAGTTGTGATAGTACTGATACACCATATGTCATTATCACCACTGTTTCACTGTAACTTGCTAGCATTTAAGTTTTACTGCTGTATTTTGAAGAGCACAATCAACGGCATGCAGCTAATCACATCGTTTCTAATTTCACGTATTTCTATGAAGTATGTACCTTGTGAATTGTGTTGTCTGTTTGTCTCATTGTGTCAACAGATTTCAACGGCTTTCAGAATTCCTGAAGGCTGCACGATAACCGTGAGTTTACGAGGTTCATTCCTCCACAGGTTAGGGTGCGCCTTTGCGAGCGCATACCACCGTGGTGTGTTGGTCCTGACGAAGGCTGACTTAATATACCTAGAAGCAGAAACATGTTGACCAATTGTTTCTTCTCACATTAGGATGTATTTGGTCTATTAAACCAGATTTTCAAACATCGGACGCATTTGTTTTTAATAGTGCCCAGTTTTCCACCATTAAAATTGTTCTGGGATAAAACTGAGGTACCTTTTTAAAACCACTTTTTCACTTATTCACGACTTGCACTCACGTCACTCAAAAATCCTGCTCCGCTGTAATCAGGTGTCGTAGCACACCAGAGAGGCACTCGGCCTCTCTGGTGGGATCCCAATGATGAAGCATGTCACCAACTAGGTAGGTGAGTGAGGATTCTTTTAAAAACACAGTTAAAAAAATTCTGCTAGCTTTTCCTTCATTGGATACACTCTTTTGTTGTTTATACATTATTGCGCAGGGGGATTAAGAGTGGCTCCAGTTGCCTCCCCTCTCTCTCCTGTTGTTTATCTATCTTTAATGAATTTTCCCTCAGCGTCATCCCCAGAAAAAACAGCAGCGGTCCGTGCAGGTAACAGCAGTTGGGCGATGTGGGGGGGATATTTAGGGACGATGCTGTGGGCAAATGAATCATTTAATTAATTTTCCCTCTGCATCGTCCCTCAAAATCCCCCCGCGGCCTCACAGCTATTACCTGCATGGACCGCGGCTGTGAAAAACAGAGGGCAGAGAGCAGCAACAGAGCAGAGATGCTCCCCACTTGACCACCAGTGATCAAGGCCTCTAACTCAGGACCTGGCAGGGTCATGGGTCAACAGCTAACAGGCTGAGCTGTGCAGCGAGGGAAGCAATTTACTGATAATGTGAAACAATAAACAGGTTAAAAGTCCTTAAGTAGGTAGTCAAAAAGAGCACAATTTATAATAAAAAAGGCACCTTGGCAACATTATTTGACAGTGGGAATCATAACTTGCAGGGTTAAGAAAAACAACAAAAGGGTCCACCGAGAACAATAGAAGTCAAAAAGGTCCATAATATCCTCCGGGTGCCTTTGATCTGGCCCTCAATAGCCTCTGGAGTAGTCTCATGATAGAGGGAGGTCAACTATGAACCTGTAATTCATCTATCAATGATTTTCCCTTCTCATATAGTCTTTTTCTTGAAGGTCACATACCACAAGAAGGGTAAGGTGGCGAGCTGTGGCCGAGATGGGCTCAACAAGGTTGGATATGCTGGTTCTGTGGTTCCACTGATGGTCCAATATGTGCCGCAAAAAGAAATAAGCCAGACAGACCTTCAATTCATAGCTGCAGAGTTTGCTTTGTCATTATTCATACCCCACCTTTTCCCCTTCTCACATAGAACCATTTCTTATGGTCGAAATCTGCAAGAGGGAAATGGCTGGGAATTGGGACAGGATCGCGCTCTACAAGACGAGACAACTTCATGAGGTCACACAAAAGTTTTGTTTTGTGTGGTAAGTAGCTGAGAGTGTGACAAACCAAGAAATCGCTCCTGCTGAAGGTGTACCATCATCGGGTGGCCTTGGCACCATCACAAAGTGGTAATGCAATGGGTTCACATGCTTTTCTCCACTCCCAGTCAAGACCACAACCAGAATTCCTGGTTCTTCTTAGACATATTTCATGTATTATCTTCTCTCTTTGGAACAGCAATTCTCTGACCTTAACATTAGAGTTGGGAGTCAAAGATTCAAGGTAAAGGAGGAACAGTCCTCAGTCGTTTCAAAGGCATACAGGAGTTCTTCCAACAGCAGTCTTTTTCTGGCTGTTTTCTCAGATTCCCACACCACTCTGAGCTGCAAGTGATGGAAACAGTGTTTTATACGATTGACACACTAGTGGTTGGCTTAATTCAACAAAAGAAATCAATATTTACCAGTCATTTGTAGCATGGGGATCTTTGAGATTTATGATGGGAGCCTATCCCACAAGTCTACATTCACGCATTTTCCAAAATAGGAAAATAAACTCTTATATACGATTCTTATTCTCTGCTTCCTAACCCTATACAAAGCCCACTCCTCCAGCCGCACCCGGGCATGATCAAAGTAAAGCATGCTCCCTTTAAGCACATGTCATCTCCACCATAGGATATGGTGACTGACTAGCTGTAGTATCATTCACATCTGTTCACTACTTTCCT
Source organism: Triturus cristatus (assembly GCF_964204655.1). Lineage (NCBI taxonomy): Eukaryota > Metazoa > Chordata > Amphibia > Caudata > Salamandridae > Triturus > Triturus cristatus. The sequence continues at coordinate 802,888,010 of NC_140591.1, forward strand.
GGATACGAGAGAAGTTGGAATTAAACTAATTTCTCATACTCCATGGGAAGCCAAGTTAACCAACAGGCACTAGGTAGGAAATGTAAACTAGATGTTAGCCAATAAGTTTTATTCGCACAAATTACTTTTATATCATGCAGATGGGGAGGGGGGTCTAGGTATACTCGATCAGAATTTATAGGTTAAGTTGAAACGTCAACAGCTGAACAAAGTGTGTAGAGCCTGAAGCAATCCAGGTCCATAATAAGCAAATATTCAAGCAGTATACTCAGAAAGGATTGATTTAACCACACTGGTGATCTAATGTGAAGGGAAAAAGTGTTACAGTTAGTGCTGCAAGCAGGTTACATGATCAGAACTGTTAAGATGGACACAAGCAAAACTGATTCTACAAGGAAGGGAGAACAAGGCCATGGAATAAGTGAAGCTCAATGGTGTGGAATTTAATTAGTTCCTACTCGTATATTTTGAGCCTCTCTACCTTGTGAAGATTAGCCAATGTCTGGGTGAACTGAATGAGTTACGTAGCATCTGACTGGCAACGTTCTGCACATTATCTAGTGGTTGAAACAAGAAGTCGGCTGGACCTTGGAGACTACTGCAAAAGGAGATCAGTTTATTGGTAGCCATTGAGATGATAAGTGTTTTGATGGTGTTACAGTGTTTTTAAGAATGAGAAAAATAATGCCTAATTCAGATGAACTTAAGCTGTCATGACTAGGTTACCGCCTGCTTGCTCTGACATCTATTCATATTTGCAGAAAGAAATGTGTATTTTTATTATATGTGAGCATGCCTTTTATGTGTATGAGTTTCTCTGTGTACTTTTCCATTTCAGAAAACCAGTTATATAGAAGCTAATCCTTGCTTTCTGTATTGATAAATTGTAATTATTTGCATTGCTCACAAGGAAGTCAAGTCCAGAATGCTCCTGTCGTTGTAACGTTCAAGGGACTTTCCCAAAGCCTTTCCTAGAGACCATTCCTTAGTTGAACTGCTTATTGTATTTCTGTTTATTTAAATGCCATGTAATATCCTTTGGTAGTCAGACCTTTTCCATTAATATGCAGAAGAAATAGATGTTTCAAGATGTACCTCATTGAATGTATCTTACGTATTAGAATATTAATTAGCTTATTAGAATGATACATTGCTAGTTCAACCCTATTATGTAACATCTCACCACTGAATGTGAGTGGCTTTCCAGTCTAAAACCCTATAAAAGATTATGTTTTTTCAATATGTGCCAGACTTTCTTTACCCTCCTAACCATGCAAACTCTACACTACTCTATCATTTGAGCTATACTTAGTTCTGGCTGCTAGTTTTCTGTGGCTGTGTACCTTATGTTGATCCTCTCAGGTTATGTGATTTTGGTGTACTATTGAAACATTGACTGCTATTGATTAACTAACCATCTTATGCCTTTTGTATTTTAAATACACCTATAAGGTTTAAATTGAAACTGGCTCACGTACGTTTATTTATTTGGTTTGGACACAGTATTATAAAGACTAAGAAAGTTCCCATCCCACTTATCAACTCTCCTAATTATTTTAATTAGAGCATCAACAGTGGCATGGAATGTTTTGGGGTGAATGTTGTGCATCTGATTACAAGCTGCAGTAGCAAAAGAGGTGATGAACATTCTCAGGCATTACGCAACACTGTACAGTATTCCTACAATACGAACCAAGGTGGAGGTTGTAATAAAGTCAGGGTCAATGGAGGCCGGAACATAAAGTACTTTGGTCTTGGGTGGGATACACATTTGGCAGTAAAGTACCATTAACAGCCAAAGGGGTTAAGGCAGTCTCAGATGTTGTAATGGATGGGAAGGAGCAAGATATGAGGGTGCTGTATGCAAAGGAATTATAGAAGAAGTAGAAGGATGATGTAATGTCTATCGAGGGATGGTATAAACTGAGACTAACCAGGGACAAGTACTGATACTCTGGAACACCTTTTGGGAGATGCCTGGGGTAGAAGTCTGGCAATACCTCAAACAGACAAACGGAATAGATATTCCAGTTCAAATGACATAGTGGTATTCCCTATATTAGAATTCTCTGTATTTTGAACTGTCTCGTTTGACTGTATAGCGCCCAACTTTGAATTTGGGCAAAAAGTGAAGATGATTGTTTCCTTCAATAGTAGATGGATTGGTTCAACTAAAAAATCATCTGTGTGCCAATCCAACCGCCTACTTCTCTCGGAAAATTGAAGACTATGCAGCTTACATTGAACTAACTCACATGTGATATTTGTGGCGATCTAGAACTGTTTTATTCTGTATCAATACAATTATTTGAAAAAGGTAAATGTTAGTTGACAAGTGCTGCCTTCTAACCATCCAGGGTGTCAAATCACATTTTCATTTCTTGTTGGATATGTTCCTTTAAGGCTCGCGCCATAAAAGCGTACAGATATCTTTAGAAGAGAACTTGAAGTCATCTCATCAATCTTTGTGATGAGGATAGGCATTCGAAAATTCATCAAAACGAGCCACGTCGATATCTTGCAAAGTCATTCATTAATAAAAGCCCTTTCGGCTTTATGTCCAATTGAATCAAGTATGTTGCACACTTAAGTTAGATTTATTTTTGCCTTTTTATGCCATTGTGTGTTTTATTTATCATTTTAGACCATACTGTAGTCAAAAAATGTGTAATGGAATGGTGTCTAATTGACAGTTAGAGATTCTCTTATGAAAGTTATTCTGTTGTGATCTTTTCAAAATATACAGAGCGTGTTCTGCAGGTGCTGTGATTCACTGGCATTGATGTAATATACTTCTAAGTGCATGTCAACCCTGTCTGATACTCCGCCATTTGCTGTAGGTTCATATGCGTCTCTTTGTGTTAAGGTCTATGATATATTTTAGTCATACGTCTTTTTTTTCCTGATCATTGTCTTAAGAATTTGTCAAACAATTTCGTGTCGAAGCAGGTTTTTTCTGAGTTCCTTAATTTCCTTATAATGATGCAAAAGTCGTGGACATTTGCATAGGCATTTTTTAAGCTTTTATCTCACAAATCAAAGCCAGTTTTTATGCTATTATCTTTAGCATTTGAGTCTGTAAGTGTTCAATTTTAAATCCTGTTAGGCATGTTAACGTCTCTTGACTATGGGATGATTTTTGATTTGAAATTTAATGTATGCAAGTTGCTACTAAAGCAGTAACATACCGTTTGTGTTTTTGCAGCTCTGACTATTCCAGTGACAGTCTCACAGTGAAGAGCTGATATCACACAGTAACATAAAATATGTGCCATAAACCTTTCACAAAGTGGTTTCCAGCTGTATTTGGAGGCTCAGCACAGCTGATATCCATTACAGTGTGTAAAACCTCCCCGGGACACCGGGTAGGCTAGGAAGCTTTGTGGGGGGGGGGGCAGATTCTATTTTTAGAAGCTGGGTTGGGACAGTAGAGTTCCCAAGACTGTAGGCCCTAAGCCCACCCCCATCCCTGTCCACTCCTCAAGCACACATTGACAAATGTATGGAAGATAGCAGATCTGATACTGACAAGAAGGCAGATGAGGTATGAAGGAAAATCTCACATAGTAAAAATGATAAGCACATTTTGAAACCTCTGCTCATGAGAGCACACTGGTAGGTGCCCACATGTAATAATAGGGACAGCAATCTTTACAACTCAGTCATCTTCCATCTTGCACAAATTATTACAATGCCTACTGACATCCAATTCAGTGCAACACACTTTTTTCCATTACTGTCATGTTGCTTCCAGTGCACTGCTGCGATTGCCTGCATGTGCCTAGTGGTGGCTTGTCTGATTTGTATCTATATTATGCAGCACAAAAAAAATCCTACAGGGTTAGTATCATTTTTGTCTCCCAATACTATTTTACCATCAGTAACTCAGTAACTGGGTGGTTACCAGGGCACAAGTTGAGGGTACATGGGGTTAGAGGGTACATGGGGGGCTAATTTTACAGGGTACAGGAATGTACTTACAGGGATGTACTCATAATAGACCTGCTAAACATATGTGCGAGGTCTTAAGATCTGATTTCACTTCTTGTGATGTCACGTCCTGTGAGGTCATGGCCTGTGATGCCACTCCCTGTGATTCCACGTGCGATGTCAAGCGCTGTGATTTCACGCGCTGTAATGTCATGCGCTGTGATGTCACGCGGCATGATGTCACTTGCATACTGCCTCACTCGGTTAGTTACCACACTGCTTTTTGTAGGGCTTGTGCCCTGGTGGTTATATTCATCCACATAATTTCTTGAAATGCCATATGTATTTGAAAGAGTGAATATTCGTGGCCCTTCTACAGGCAAACATGCCTTATCAGGACAACACATGCCACAAGTGATTATCTGTTTTTTGTCCTCGCTCCAGCACAGCCACACCTGAAGAACAACAGACGCCATGGAGCCACTGATCATGCAGCTCGGAGCCCCAACAGGAACACAACACCCCCCGCCACCACACCCTGGGCAGTCACCCCCCCCCCCCGGCCACACCCAGGCCACCCCCCACCATCCCCCGGACCAAGAGAATGCACAACAACGTCACAAAATCACGCACAAATCTATTCGCCTGATGCCTCAGAAACACAAAAACTAACAGCCATGTGAGTACCGAAAAAACGGATTCAATCCTTCACCATTGAAAGTCCAAACAAAACATCACAATCAAATATCACACCAAACAACTATTTGGTAGAGTCATGGCGGGTCATCCCTAGACAATCTGCAAGTCTCAGGTAAGATGGTGTGTCAGGCACTCATCAAAGGACAGAGTGAGAGAGAGAAAGAGAGAGAGAGAGAGAGAGAGAGAGAGAGAGAGAGAGAGAGAGAGAGAGAGCGAGACTGAACAGGGAGCGCAAGGACAATCGTTCCCTTGGCACAAACATACCAACTGTTGCGTGTGTCTCGCAATTGGTGCACCCAAAAACTGAGGCCTGGCAACATATCCAGCGCGAAGGCCACATCACATTTCAGAAATGCAAGCAGTAGTCAGACAAAAAGCATGAAAGCTCCTTTGTCTCGAAACACAAGGCAGAAGGTCATCCGAACCTCCGACCTTGGTCTCCAATGCGCATGGCACCCCCTGAGTGAGATACCATACCAGACTCTGTCGACTCCCACACCACAAACTGCGCTAATGAAAGAGTGACTTGTCCACGCCCCACACACACTTGTCCCTGCTCGAGCTACACCTGCATGGCATGCCCCCAACACATCAGCACAATCAATTAATCAATCAATCAGAACCTTTGTAAAGCACACTACTTACCTGTGAGGGTCTCAAGGCACTGGGGGGGGGGGTGCTGCTACTGCTCAAAGAGCCAGGTCTTGAGTAGGGGTGGGTGGAATTTGCGAAAGTGCCTTTCGCAAAATATCGCGAAACGGCAAAAAATCTCCGCGATCACGTGAAATTTCGCGTGATCGCAGAGATTTTTGTGTGCTGAATTAAAGCGTTACTGAATTCCTGTTGGGGATTCATTTTTGTGACAAGAGCATCGTGCCAGAATGAATCCTGCCCTGCATATTTACCCAAGAAGATGCCACAGTTTTGTGCAATACCTCTACTCAACTGGAGTACTTTCTACTGGCTAACCAGTAAGTGCTACCTCGTTGGGTAAATGTTTAGTGCTTTCCCACACTACAGCTGCGTAAAGGGCCAGAAGAGTTGTCTACGGTGACCATGTGTGTCTCTAATGTTGCCACCAAGCCGACGGGCCCGGGGTCCCTCGAGTCAGCTGTCCATCGTAGTTCACATGCCTCTTGTTTATAAAGGGCCAGAGACCGATCAGAGCAGCAGATGAGGAGACACAATCTCCTGGCGTCAGGAGCTACACGGGGATTGCGCTCGAGAAAGTCGTGGATGCACAGAGCTCCATCAAGGATCACAGCTAATTATTGACGGTAGATGTGGGGAGAAAAGCACACCTGCCCAGCCTCGACCTAGCTCCCGAATGTTTTGTGCTGATTAATGCGTTACTGAATTTGAGCTCCAACTCGGGCACCTGCTTTATTTATATCTGTAAGTGCTTCCTGTTGAGGTTTAATTTTTGTGACAGGAGCATTGTGCCAGAATGAATCCTACCCTGCATATTTACCCAAGAAGATGCCACCGTTTTGTGCAATACCTCTACTCAACTGGAGTACTTTCTACTGGCTAATCAGTAAGTGCTACCTCGTTGGGTAAATGTTTAGTACTTTTCCCACACTACAGCAGCGTAAAGGGCCAGAAGAGTTGTCTAAGGTGACCATATGTGTCTCTAACGTTGCCACCACGCCGACGGGCCCCGGGGTCCCTCGAGTCAGCTGTCCATCGCAGTTCACATGCCTCTTGTTTATAAAGGGCCAGAGACCGATCAGAGCAGCAGATGAGGAGACAGAACCTACTGGCGTCAGGAGCTACACTGGGATTGCGCTCGAGAAAGACGTGGATGCACAGAGCTCCATCAAGGATCACAGCTAATTTTTGATGGTAGATGTGGGGAGAAAAGCACACCTGCCCAGCCTCGACCTAGCTCCCGAATGTTTTGTGCTGATTAATGCGTTACTGAATTTGAGCTCCTACTAAGTCCCCTGCTTTATTTATATCTGTAAGTGCTTCCTGTTGAGGTTTAATTTTTGTGACAGGAGCATCGTATGAATCCTGTCCTGCACCTGCATATGTTCGTTCCGGCCGCGGATCGCGGAAGTTTCAACATTTTCGCGTTCCGCGCGGAACGCGGAAATGTCAAAATGTCGCAATTTCCGCGAGCGGAACGGAAATTGCCGCCCACCCCTAGTCTTGAGGAGTCTTCTGAAGGTCAGCAGGTCTTGGGTCTGGCATAGGTGGGTGGGGAGGGTGTTCCAGGTCTTGGCGGCGAGGATGCGGGGGACTGTGGAGAGGGCGAGGTTGGCAGAGCGGAGCTGGTGGGTGGGGGTGTAGAAGCTGAGTCGTCTGTTGAGGTACGCTGGTCTGGTGTTGTGGAGTTCCTTGTGTGCATGGGTGAGGAGCTTGAAGGTTATCCTTTTGTTGACGGGGAGCCAGTGCAGGTCTCTCAGGTGGGGTGTGATGTGGCTGCAGTGGGGGATGTCGAGCATCAGGCGTGCAGAGGCATTCTGGATGCGTTGAAGTCGTTTCAGGAGTTTGGCCGAGGCTTCTGCGTAGAGGGCGTTTCCGTAGTCCAGCCTGCTGCTGACGAGGGCCTGGGTGACCGTTCTTCTTGTTTCGGTGGGGATCCACTTGTAGATCTTGCGGAGCATGCGGAGGGTGTTGAAGCAGGAGGAAGAGACGGCGTTGACCTGTAATGTCATGGTGAGGGTGGAGTCGAGGATGACCCCTAGGTTGCGTGCTTGGTCGGTGGGTGTTGGAGCTGTTCTCAGTGCGGTCGGCCACCAGGAGTCGTCCTAGGCCGAGGGGGTGTATCCGAGGATGAGGACTTCCGTCTTGTCCGAGTTCAGCTTCAGTCGGCTGTTCTTCATCCATTCGGCGACGACTTTCATTCTTTCGTGGAGGTTTGTTTTGGTAGCGTTGGGGTCCTTGGTGAGGGAGAGGATCAGCTGGGTGTCATCGGCGTAAGATATGATGTTGAGGTCGTGCAGTCGGGTGACGTGGGCGAGAGGTGCCATGTAGATATTAAACAGCGTTTGGCTAAGGGATGAGCCCTGGGGTACGCCGCAGATGATCTTGGTGGCTTCGGCGCGGAAGGTGGGGGACACTCTGTGTTCTGCCGGAGAGGAAGGAGGTGGTCCAGTCCAGGGCCTTCTCTTGGATCCCGGCGTCGTGGAGGCGTGTGCGTAGTGTGCAGTGGCAGACCGTGTCGAAGGCGGCTGACAGGTCTAGGAGGATGAGGGCCGCACTTTCTCCTTTATCAAGCAGGGCCCTGATGTCATCGGTGGCAGCGATGTGGGCAGTTTCAGTGCTGTGCGGAATCCGGACTGGGACGGGTCCAGGATGCTGTTCTCCTCGAGGTAGCGGGTCAGTTTGTTGACGGTCTTCTCGATGACCTTCACTGGGAACGGGAGCAGGGAGATAGGCCGGAAGTTCTTGAGGTCCTTGGGGTCTGCCTTGGGTTTCTTGAGTAAGGTGTTGATCTCGGCGTGCTTCCAGCTCTCCGGGAAGGTTGCAGTCTCGAAGGAGATGTTGGTGGCTTTCTGGAGATGGGGTGCGATGGTGGTGCTGGCTTTGTTGAAGATGTGGTGTGGGCAAGGGCCTGACAGAGATCCGGAGTGGATGGTGTTCATGATTTTGATGGTGTCGTCGTCGTTTATGTTGGTCCAGGAGAGCAGGCGGTTGGTGCGGATGGTGGTCGTGGGGGTGGGGGTCTCAGTGGTTGTCAAGGCGGTCGTGGCGTTGAAGCTGTCGTGAATGTCTGCGATCTTGCGATGGAAGACGGTGGCAAGTGCGTCGAACAGGTCTTGTGAGGGTGGGATGTCGTTGGTGTCGGAGCTGGGGTTGGAGAGTTCCTTTACGATGTTGAAGAGCTCTTTGCTGTTGTGCGCTTTGTTGTGTAGGCGGTCTTTGAAGGAGGCCCTTTTGGCGGATCTGATGAGGTGATGGTGTCTGCGGGTGGCGATCTTGTGGGCAGCGTAGCTGTCCGGTGTTTGTTCACGGTGCCATTTCTTCTCTAGCTTTCGGCAGGTTTGCTTGGAGGCCTGGAGGTCTTCAGTGAACCAGCTGGCTTTCTTGCTGGTTTGGCTGTTGGAGATTTTTCTTGAGCAGGGCGAGGGTGTTGGCGCAGTCTTCAATCCACTGTCTGAGGTTGCGGGCGGTGGTGTCGGGGTCGGTGGGGTCGGCGGGTGGGCTCCGGGAAAGGGAGGTTGTTAGCTGGTCTTCGGTGACTTTGCTCCAGCAGCAGTGAGGGGTCTGTTGGGTGCGGTGGTGCGTGGTGGGTTTCCAGAAGGTGAAGTGGATGCAGCGGTGGTCGAGCCAGTCGAGTTCAGTGGTGTGGTTGAAGGAGACATGGGGGCTTGGGAGAAGATGGGGTCGAGTGTGTGGCCAGCGGAGTGGGTGGGTGTTGTGACGAGTTGTCGGAGTCCAAGGTTGGCGAGGTTGTCGATCGGGGTGGTGGCGTTGGTGTCGTTGCTGTTCTCGAGGTGGAAGTTCAGGCCCCCGAAGAGGATGTGGTCAGTGGAGGCGAGGGCGTGTGTGCTGACAAAGTCAGCGATGGAGTCGCTGAACTGTGGCCGGGGTCTGGTGGGTCTGTAGATGAGGGTTCCTCTGAGGGTGGTGTTGGGATCGGTGTGGATCTGGAAGTGTAGGTGTTCGGCGGTGCTGAGGGGGTCGTCGGTATTAGTCGAGACTCTGATAGTGTTCCTGTGGACGATGGCGATTCCTCCTCCTACTCCATTGGTGCGGTCCCTGCGGGAGATCTTGTAGCCGTCCAGGATGGCTATGGCGATGTCGGGTGCCGAGAAGGGGTTCAGCCAGGTCTCCGTCAGGAAGGCGACGTCTGGGGAGGTTGAGTCGAGTAGGTCCCAGAGTTCAACGGCATGTTTGCGGGCGGAGCAGGTGTTGAGAAGGATGCATCTGAGGTGGTTGGGTTCTTTCCCGGTGGGTGGGTTGGTGGGTAGGATGTTGGTGAAGCTGCAGTTCCGGCAGGAGAAGGGTCCCTGGGTGCGCTTCGGGGTGGCCGGGCAGCAGGTGCGTGGAGGGTGCTGGAGTCGTAGCGGAGGCGGACGATGTGGCGTTCGTGGGGGCCAGGGGTTCTAGCGATGGGTGCGGTCCAGGCACGGACGGGTGCAGAAGAGCTTGCCTTAGGCACGTCTTTGGCGCGCCAGCGGCGTGCCCGCCATAAGAAGGGGAGGTGGGAGGGAGGAGGCAGCTGGGAGGAGGGAGCGGATGAATGGGTGTGCGGGGGCAGGGCCGCAGGGGATGCAGCGGCGGGAGAACGGGTTCAGGAGTGGCGAAGGGAAGAGAGGAACGGGGCACAGAGCACAGAGTAAAACAGGGGACAAGGAGGAAGAATACAGTAGCAAATAAGGCAATACAGTTACAAACAACTAAATGGGCAGCAGTGCAGTAATACAGTTACGGAGGAGACGGATAAGGGAATGCAGTTACGGAGGAGACTGAGGGCCACGGGGCACGGGGCACAGAATGAAACGGGGAGCAAGGAGGAAGAACAGTAACAGATAAGGCGATACATTTGCAAGAGACGAAAATGGGAGCATAACAGTAACAGCAGGAGAAAAAAATACCTACCTATGGCCTACCACTGGCCACCAGAGATGAGGTGCAGGTGGCAGCCTGCGGGTGGAGGAGGGCCGCAGGGGTTGCAGCGGCGGGAGAAACTGGGGCAGGAGCGGCAAAGGGAACAGATGAACGGGGCACAGGGCACAGAGTAAAACGGGGAACAAGGAGGAAGAAAGCAGTAGCAAATAAGGCAATACAGTTACAAACAACGAAATGGGCAGCAGTACAGTAATACAATTATGGAGGAGACGGATAAGGGAATACAGTTACGGAGGAGACAGAGGGCCACGGGGCACGGGGCACTGAATGAAACGGGGAGCAAGGAGGAAGAACAGTAACAGATAAGGCGATACGGTTGCAAGAGACGAAAAGGGGAGCAGAACAGTAACAGCAGGACAAAAAACCTACCTACGGCCTGCCACTGGCCACCAGGGATGAGGCGCAGGCGGTAGCCTGTGGGTGGAGGAGGGCCTCGACTTTCCTTAGCAGCGGCAGCTGGGGCTAGGGCAGGGCACACAGGCGGAGCTGTGCGCGTGGGGAGCGACCTGCCAAAAGGGTCAAGGGTCCCTCTCCTCACTGCTGCACGGCCACCATAAGAAGGGGAGGTGGTAGGGAGAAGGCAACTGGGAGGAGGGAGCGGACGAATGGGCGTGCGGGGGGCGGGGTCTCAGGGGACGCAGTGGCGGGAGAAACGGGGGCAGGAGCGGCGAAGGGAACCGAGGAACGGGGCACAAGGCACAGAGTAAAATGGGGAACAAGGAGGAAGAAAACAGTAGCAAATAAGGCAATACAGTTACAAACAGCAAAATGGGCAGCAGTGCAGTAATACAATTATGGAGGAGACGGATAAGGGAATACAGTTACGGAGGAGACAGAGGGCCACGGGGCACAGAATGAAACGGGGAGCAAGGAGGAAGAACAGTAACAGATAAGGCGATACAGTTGCAAGAGACGAAAAGGGGAGCAGAACAGTAACAGCAGGACAAAAAACCTACCTATGGCCTACCACTGGCCACCAGGGATGAGGCGCAGGTGGCAGCCTACGGGGGGAGGAGGGCCTTGACTTTCCTTAGCAGCGGCAGCTGGGGCTAGGGCAGGGCACACAGGCGGAGCTGTGCGCGTGGGGAGCGACCTGCCTAGAAGGGTCAAGGGTCTCTCTCCTCACTGCTGCGCGGCCGCCGTAAGAAGGGGAGGTGGGAGGGAGGAGGCAGCTGGGAAGAGGGAACAGACGAATGGGCGTGCGGGGGGCGGGGCTGCAGGGGACGCAGCGGCAGGAGAAACGGGCAGGAGCAGCGAAGGGAACAGAGGAACGGGGCACAGGGCACAAGGGAACAGAGGAATGGGGCAAGGGTACAAGAGACAACCCCTACATTAAAACGTTGAACACACATATGACTCATTACTCCGAGCTGTAGAATACCATCCACAGAACCGCCGCCGGTCTGAGGCGTGCCGGTGGTATGAGACCAACAAACGCAATGGCAGGCAATACAGGGCACATGCACAACCACAGTCACGTGGAACTGTACCGTGCACGAATGCTGCATCTGTTGGGAGCTCTGCCAATGGCAGTCCTGCAAATCAGTTACCGTCTGAGTTTCCGGCTTGCATACGTCACATGCGTCCAGCCATGGTTCTACTGTTGATCATGCACATTCTAGTGGCCCATGGAGGTCTGCCTATCCAACACAACGGTAGCTGAACTGGATTACGACTTGTGTGTGCGACCCCTGTTGGCACACGAACTGGAGTGCAACCGGGATACCCGGGTATGGGATGCCTTGATATGTGGTGTCTGTGCCAGCAGCAGTGGATGGGAGATTGCACAAGTCATCGTGTGCAGTGACCACATCGAGGCGCTCTGTGGATTGGTGAAACTGCTTGGTTGGAGCACATCTGTCCGGACCAGTTAATGGATTGGCTCTCCCTCGTGTTCCTTGAATCCGAGAACGACATACTACTGGAACTGATTGCCTATGAAGCAGCGCTCGCATTCATGAATGAGTAACTACCTTCCTGCATACACAACTGATTGACACCCAGAGCACAGGTCAAAACACCAGGTTGCATTGTGGAGGATTGGTCCCATAAGCCAATACGACAGTGGACTACTCTGCATTTGCACGGACTCAGAATGCATGTGCGTGCACCTACGCGTGTTGCCACACACCTGTGCAAGGTTCTGCAGCCCCATGGGCAGAGCTGCACAGCGTCGATTGGCAAAGTTCCCAAATCTGACATACTGCTGGAGGTAGACCACACACATGCCAATGTGGCACGACATGTGACCTTGTTGGTCCCTTTCACCTGCTCAGTGTCCGCAGAGCACACAGTTGGCGCAGTCCGATGGGAAAGCTCCATGCAGATCCCATGGGCTGTGAGTTGTGTCCCCTGACACAGGGCAATGAGCAGACGACAAACATCACATGACTCGACCAGCAAGGCAAGGTGGGCTGAGACCATTGCCAACCGTAAGGATATGTGTACATGTTTGCCACCCCATTCCATGCACCTCGACACGTTCTCACTCTGCCTGTAAGTGTATTCAGCATTTGTCTGCCTGTTGGGGCCCATCACTTGCCCGTACTGACATGCACATGCTAATAAAGTCTACGCAACTTCACCAGTGTACAACTGTGATGAGTGTTGACTAGTTTGACAAATCGTGTGTATCAATGAGCATTGTCCGTACACAGGGAGGGACAGACCGCCTGCGGTACGTAGGTGGTGAATCCCTATTGACAGATCCTCTTCTGTGAGCCACACATTGTGTTTGGGATACTTGCTGGTAGATCTATGCTCTTACGTGTCTTCAGCAATGTGAGTATGGTGTCAAACTACTTGCCTTGTGGATCGATATGATCCATTGAAGCAGACCGTGAACACACTGATGTGTGTGAGTATGTCATGTGAAGAGGAGTTCCGTAGCCACATGCGATGGGAGACACTACTTCAGGCGGGCTACCGATTCTGACATTGACACACACAGCCCTATGTGATACATGGACGTGGGGCTACGTTTGGGGGATGCAAGATTGTTGTGCATGTTCAATGAGGCCACAGCTAGTTCACACCATCACAGTAATCCAATTGGCCATGTGGGTCAGGATCAAATTTGCGCATTGCTGACATTTACCAGGGTGTACCTTTTAGTGCAATCAATGTCCCTACATTCATCCATACTTCTACACGTGGGTGAACATAGACATAACACATCTGTGTGATTTGGAAAGTTTTATTAACATTCTGGGGAGTCACCGAGATGGAGGGGTACATGTACAGTTCAAGCCAACATGAAGTGGTTGCCCAGTGGTGGGCCAACCAGAGTCCTTGGGGGACTGCAAAGTTGATCTGAAGAGGAAGAGTACAATCCTCAGCCGGATTGCTGTGTCATTGGTACAAAGGCAAATATGGCAGTCCATGTCGGGGTCCAGGGGAATGTCGCAGAGTGTTCCGGAGGACAGTTGGATGCGTTGTACCAGGGCATGCTGTATGGGGCAGAACCATGCAGGGACTGGCCATGTGGCAGGTACGGTTGCTACTGCCTCCTTCCTCACACAGTTATTGCACTCCACATCTTACTCCTCTGAGATGTCTTCTGTGTCCACTGTGTCAGGTGTGTGTGGTGGTGTTATGGCTGCATCACTGTGGGCAACTGACACATCAGGGTGCGAAGGTGATAGGGCTGCATCACTGTGTGCCACTGATACATCAGGGGGTGGAGATGTGTGTGTCGAAGTTCCTGCAGCAGTCATCTGGTACAGGCTCTGTGGCAGCAATGGCAAGATGAGGATCTGCAAGGCCTGGAATATCCCAGCTACATGTGGATGGTCTTCAGCCATGGCAGCCCTACTCCCAGCCTGCATCCGCTCCATGGTCTCCATTGTCCTCCGCATCTGTGCCAACTCTGTGCTGTCATCGCTGGAGCCTGTCTGACTAGGCAGTTCCTGTATCCGAATGATGGCCCCAGCGAGGTCAGCCAAGGATTGTCAGCAAGCATGGTGTGACAGGGGGTGCCGTTAGAGACTGTACGTGGTCTCTGATGGGACTCAGACACCCACGTATGGCATCGAGTTTGGCTGCCACGAGGTCGAAACCCACCCGCAACTAGTCATCCAACTCCTCCTGGCACGCCAACACACGGCTTTGGAATTCAAAGTGTTGGTCGTGTGGGTCCTTTGGGCCAGCCGTGGTGGTGTGTGCTTCCTGCTGTGTGGGCTGTGCAGGGGGTGGGGTCACCTCGATGCAGCTGGACTGCACTGCTCCTGGGGGTGGGCTGCTGAGGCTGTCCACTAGCCGTTGACGGGTGTCTGAGCAGAAGTGCAGGGTGTCCTCTTCATCATCACTGTAGAGATATGTGGTCTGCTCTGTAGGAGGTGTTGATTGTCCCTCTGCAATGTAAGGGGGAGATGCAGGTTAACAGTGTGTTGCATGTATGTTGCCCATTGTACATGTTCACATACAGACTGTATGACAATGTACATTGTGACTGTTTTGGTGAAGCTGCCTATTTGATGGGAGACTGTGGACATTTCGACTACTTGACGGATGTGAGGTTGTACTCATACATCATCATCTCACAGTGTCATGCAATGCCAGACAAAATTGGCCACTTTCTACGCATGAGCGGCAGCAGTTGTGTCCTCTGTCCTGTGGTGTACGTGTTGCACTTTGTACCACATTGTCGTCCAGTAGCGGCCCGTGGTGGGAGTGCTGCCGGGTGCTGACATGGGGAGGGGGTGGGGTAGGGTGGGGTGTAGTAAACTACAGATTATGGCCGATTAGAGGTAAGTAAACATATAAATAAATAAAACAAATTTTGTTGCACGCGCTGCATCGCATTTGGCAATGCAGCGCGCGCAACGAAATTAGTTTTATTTATTTACATGTTTACTTACCTCTTATCGGCCGTAATCCGTAGTTTACTACCCCCCACCCTGCCGCTCCCCCACCCCACTTCAGCGCCCGGCAGCACTCCCACCACGGGCCGCTACTGTTGTCGTTATTGTTGATGTGCTGTGATTGCTATGTGTGTGTGCTGCATTGTTGGCGAGTCGGCTCTGCAGCTCTGATTTGACGGCACCTCCTCCCTATGAGTCAATGTGCCTTTGACTTGTGTGCTTTGCGGGTGCTGTGATGTTTGCGACTTGTGTCATTTGTGCTGTTGGACATATTTTTGTGCTCTTGTGCATTGTTTGTCTGCAGATGTGTTTTTGACGTCATGGGTTGTAGGTGCACGTGGATGTGTCAGAGTGTGACCTGCTCCTTTACGGATGTGGTCCACTCTCAGCCAGCTCTGAGTAGTCTTGTGCACCATGTCTTGTATTGTGACTGCAGCCATGCTATCTGCCATGCTGTGTCAGTTGCATAGTCCGTGTGGCTCACAGAGCTGCAGCTTTTCTTGCTTCAGCACATGTGCATCGGTAGGTTGTGGCATTGGTGATATGGAGGGGGGCCCATTTGTGCACATTGTGGAGGGGGGCCTACTTGGTGTTTCTATGTGTGTTGCAGTGTGCCAAGGGTATCAGGGACATGTTCCACACTCATTGTGGGTGTTCAGTGTGCTGGGCATGATTGTGCATGTGTGCCATTTTGCCCATCTCCCTCCGTCACCCCAGCCTGGTCATTACTCACCCTGTTGCTGTTGGGTCAGGTCATATCGTGCTGTGTCCAGACCCCCAATTCCTTGCACCGTCTCCGCACTGATGACTGTGGCCACCATTTGCTCCAGCCTCCAGTCGCCTTTGCTGCCTTCCTGTTGGCAGCGAGTTTCTCCTTGGATTGGCTGTGCACTTCATGCCAGCGCCTATTGACTTCCTCCATTGACCTCCTTGACACTCCAACTGCATTCACGTTGGTGACGATGGACTGCCATATTTCCGTTTGTGTTCCCAATGGCACAGTGGAGGTGACAAACAGTTGTTGGTAGTGTTCTATCACATCTGTTACGATGATCCGATCTTCCTGCGGACTGAACCCCATCTTCCTCTTCCTCTTCTCCTTGCCCTTCTCCAACCCCGGGGTTCGTGGCTGGTCCTCTGTGGGGCTTGTACGGTTCAGGTTGTCCTCTGCACTTGGTCCGGGTGCAACCATGGTGCTGCGCAGTTTGATTGGGTTTTGGTGTGTTTTTTTTAAGTTCTTTTATAGTGCATTTTCCCGCATGACGCGTGGGATTGGCAGGCCTGTGGCTGCTTTTCGTTGATTTTTTTATCGCACTGGGCCTCATCGCAGCTTTTTGCGTTGGTGTTTCGCAATTTTGCGGCGTCGCGTTGACTTCATCGCGGATATTTGACGCGTTATAGTGGGACTATCGCATGGTGCCGCCGTCTTTGGAATGCTGCGTTATGAAGGTGTTATT
This sequence comes from Triturus cristatus, assembly GCF_964204655.1. Classification (NCBI taxonomy): domain Eukaryota; kingdom Metazoa; phylum Chordata; class Amphibia; order Caudata; family Salamandridae; genus Triturus; species Triturus cristatus. Next base: position 802,904,541 of record NC_140591.1, read on the forward strand.
TTCCCGCGATGGACTGCGATGTGGTGAGTCGCGATAAGCTACTCTTGCGGTAGTTATCACACATTCTTGAGAATATGCCCCATTATTTTTTAATATAAAAACAATGCGTGGTATTGGAATGCGATGTAAATGCATAATCGCGGTAAAAACATGTGTGCTAAAAAAAGCGAGGAAAATGCATGCAATATATTTACCAGCATTGTAACATCGTACAACCGTGGGAGAGTAACAAAATATAGAAATCATAGGCAGTAACTTGGAATGCCAGGGATGTTTTTCACCAGGGGGATCTGAGTGAAAGTAAATACATGAGAGCGAAACATGAGTGATATATGAAGCCTCTCAGAACCTTGGGGTGTCATGCTATAATGTAACTCGGAATCAAGTATTCACAGTGAAGTCATACATGACCCAAAGTACTTCAGTGCCTCGTTAATGGTAGAAAGCACTATATAAATGCAATGTCACTGTAACAGTGTTGCATATCTTTTGAAAACAAATCTCCCATAAAGCACTGATCTTTAACTCCATGACAAAAGATTCACCCTCTTCGATTCCTCATTTTAAAAACATTTATCTGCAGACCTATTTCTTAAAATATATATTTTCAGCACAAATCGCTGCCATTAAATTCAAAGAAAGGAACAGAAAGAATATTTACCGGGGTTCCAAGTGAAAAGCGATATCCCCCTGAGCTTTTCTGCGGTAAACAAACTCACTCACAGATGCGTGAATGTACACTGTTAGGAGCAGGCTGTCCTTAAAGTATCCCTTCCTTACTGCCTGCCTCAGATCTGAAGCTGGGAGACGGAGCGACACTTGTTCTTTTGATCCGCATCCGGCACTCTCCGCCCATCTCCTTTTTGCGTAAATTGCCTTGAGACTTCATGCAATCTCTAGAGTGGTTTTTAGACTACATTTGAAAGCATGTTTTGTTCAAGAAATGTCAGAAATCAAAATATTACTGCCAGATGTTTCTTATTTTGATAGAGCTGTCGCCTGCCTTGTGTTCACTGAGTCAGAAGTATTGACAGCGTGGATCTTTGCACTTCAATGAGAATTATTTGGAAGCACAACGTGAAGCCAGGTACAAGTTGTACAGCTGCATGTGTGAATAGTGATGTGTCTTCGGATGCAAGTTTGAACAAGCATTAGCAAAGCCAATAGGTTTTGGCATGGAGTGCCATCTTTTCAGATTGGTCAATGCTTGTTTTGTCTTGGTTTTTGCAAAACGTTATCGTCGGGATAGCTGGCATGCTCACGTCAATCTAAAAAATTAGATTGTCTAAAGGCAAAAATATTTTTGGGCCTAAACAACACACATTGGCAAAGTATTCCCTATCACTGAAGGGAACAACTTTGTGTGCAGATGTGCTCCTTGTGAAAAGACACAATGCTGCCACTCAAACTGAAGTTAGCCAATGGCTAAAGTGAGCTGGCTCTCTGCCCTATGCTGTAGTGGGTGGAAACAACTGTAACAAACCAATGGCTAAAGAGAAATGATTTAAGAAAGACAAGCTGAGTCTAAGAGTAATAGCTTGTTTCAGGAAAAAATATTCTTTACATTAAAATATGTTTTTACATTTTAATATTGTAGCTGTCCTCATTAATATTTAAACTATTGGCACAACTTTGAATTAGATCCATCACATATGATGCGTCTAATTCGTTGTGCAGGATATATGTTGACGTGGATCTCGGGGCAGCCAGCATAAGGCATAGGAAGTAGTTTTCACATGTTTGCAATCCATTACAGTTGGCAATACCCCATACTAAAGAGCCGTAAGTATCTACAGGTAAACATTTGCTACCGTATACTTTTAACATGTCCCGAATGCGTTTACTGCCTAACTTATTGCAAAATCTAAAAACCGCCTCTATAGTTCTAATCAATTTGAGTCTGGTCTGGTCTAGGTGGGGAGTCCAGTTGCAATTAGAGGTGGATAGAACACCCAGGTAAGAGAATATTTACCTTTACTACATGTCATTACAAACATTTTGGTGAGGTTTAGTTTTAAGTCCCTCTGCTCCATGTATGAATCAAACACTTTGATCAATTTTTGCAGTCCATTTGCAGTTCTCGAAATTAGGACTGCATCATCTGCATACAGGAGCAGAGGGGCCGATCTCGCACTTATTTTTGGGGCATCGGTGTTGAGGTTCTAAAGGGTTTTATCAACTCCATTTATATATAATGAAATTAAAAGTGGAACAATAACACACCCTTGACGTATTCCCCTTAGAACCTTAAAGTTTGTGGTGCATTCCCCTCCCCTTCCATATCTTACTCTAGATGTCAGCCTCGAGTATAGTTGTGAGAGGAATGATCTAATATCGGCATGGGCGCCCATCTCTGTCACGACCTCCCATAATTTGGCATGATTTACACAGTCAAATGCAGAACTCAAATTTGCGAAGCATAGATGGATATTTTCTTCCTTTGCCATAGTGTATTTATTTATAATTAGATGTAAGTTTAGGCATTGCTCCACCGTCCCCATATCTCCCCTGAAGCCATATTGAGTTTCCATCAGGGTGTTATTATCGTTCACCCAATTCTCCAGTCTCTCCAATACTATACGCCCCATGATCTTAACAGATGAGTCCAGAAGGGATATGGGGCGGTAGCATCTTGCATCACATCGGCTCCCCTTTTTAAAGATTGGGACGATAATACTATCTGTCCAGGTCTTTGGAACGTGGCCATTAGCAGCTGTGTTACAGACTTGGGTTAAAATGGGTGCCCACGGCTCTAAATATTTTTTATATGCATCAGCTGGGACCCCATCGGGTCCAGGGGCCTTTCCCTGCTTCATCCTATTTATTGCCATGGTGACCTCCTCTAATCTAATTTGTCCAAGAGGTGTCACAGCAATAGGGGAGGGTTGTTCTATATTGTTAAATGATACATTGAAAATTCCACTAAAATGGGTGAGCCAATCCTTTGGAGCAATAAATGTTCGACGATAGGATCTTGATCGACTTTCCACAGAGGTGAATTTATCACTTTCCAAAATAAGGTGGAATCCCTGGTCTCTGCAGATTTATTCAGCTTCACCCAGGCCTCCTCTTGTACCTCCCTCTTCCTGTTTTTTAGCGCTTGTTTAAATAAAAGTCTAAGTCGCTCAATTTCATCCCGATATCGCGGTGTTTTATGTAGGGCTTTAACCAAGTCCTGTTTTGCCTGTGTACAATCATGGTTAAGCCAACCATTTGCCTGTCTCTTTCTCAGTGTTACTTCCTTTCTTAAGTTGATTGATATTGCCGCTGTGATTTTCTGGTAGGCAGTAATAATATATCTTCTGGCAAGGAGTCAACATCAGTGCAGATAGGGAAGCTTTCCATATTATCATTTACGACTCTGTTTAACATTATATCCTTGTCAATATCCGTCCATTTGATGGTTTTAGTATTTTTCCAAGCTGCCACTATATTTGGCAGCATTAACCTATCCGCAGGCTCGACTATAGTAACATATATGTTCAAGGTCAGTGAGGCATGATCGGTAAATCTGCTAAATTCGATAGTTAACAAATCACAACATGCGAGGCCGGCACTGGACACCATCATGTAATCATTACATGATGCACTTCCACTGCCATAAAAGGTGGCACAAACTTTTGCTCCATCTTCTCCCCTTGGGGTAAGTAACTCCAAGCTATACTTACAGAGAACTTCATTTAGAGCTTCCCCATAGCAATCATGTGGGAAATGTTGAAGATTATCCCTAGTAATATCTGCAAAGCCACATGCATTTGTTCCACAGAGAGGGCATTTGCTAATGTTAAGATCCCCCATCCAAATGCATATATATTCAGGATCTACCCCCTTTGTAAAAGTGGTCAGTGCTATTTCTAATTCCTTCACAACTTTATAGCGGATAGCATTAAAAATATTGTTATAGAAATTAACCACTATGAATGGGTGGTTCTTCCCCATTATCAATAAGACAATTGTGTGAATGTCTGTATCAGTCTCTCAGTTGGTGTGTAAGTGGCTGTCTGGGTTGGTGAGTAGCTACATGAGTGTCTACATGGGTTATTGATTTGTTGTCTGAGTATCTGTATGGGTGCCTGAGTGTATGTATGGATGGGTTGGGAGGCGACTGTGCATAAATGTTTGAGTGGGTGATTCACTGGGTGTATGGGTTCATGAGTGCATCTGTGTAGGGCTGTATGGGTTGGTGAGTGTGTGTATGGGTATGTTGGTGAGTGAATGGATGTCTCAGTGGTACACGTGTGATTAACTACATCTGTGAAAGGCTGTATATGTGAGTGTTGGAGTATATAAATGACTATATGTGAGAGTGAGTGATTGTGAGAGTGGTTGTATGGCTGAGTGTGTGCTTATATCAGTGATTGTATAAGAGAGTAAGTATGTGTTAGTATCTGTATGAATAAGTGAGATGGTGTGTGAATAACTGTATAGATGAGTAAATGGGAGTGTGATTGATTATTTGCATGACTGACTAGATGTGTGAGTAACTCTGTGGATGAGTGGAGGTTTGTGAGTGTCTGTATAGGTATAAGAGTGCAAATGACAGTGCGCTATTGATGAGTGACTGCATGTATGAGTGACTGTATGGGTGAATGAGTGGATATGTGTGTAGACTTAGGAATCAGTGAGTGGTATGTAGTAACTGGTATTGGTGTGTCTGTTGTTTCAAAATGGTAGTCTGTATTTTAAAGTTGGTGTATCAAAGGTTATATTAGGGTGTGAGAAGGTGCATCAGACTATTACGTGGATGATGTCATCAGTGATGTCATTTGAGATATCATCAGTAACGTCATCAATGATGGCACTGACCATGTCATGAGTGATGTAATATGTGACGTCATCAGCAGTGCATTGCGGGGGCGCGAGTTATAAATAGTTCAACTAACTATAACAGCCGAATTTCTCTGGTTTTGTACGAGTGAAATGTCCAACTAACTATAATGCCCCTGAAACCTATGGTTTTTTCAGTGAATTTTTAAAGGTTTTTTGAAATGCTACTTTCTAACTATAACAACCCTGAAACTTATGTTTTTTTCAGTGAATTTCAAAGGTTTTTTAAATGCTAATTTCAAACTATGACTACATAGGTAGGACAGATGCAGAAAGAGGAAGAAAGGCGAAGAAAGAAGCAAGAGAAATGCAGAAAAAGGCGACAGAAGTCCAGAAAGACAAAGAAATGTGCAAAAAGAAGCAAGAGATATGCAGAAAGAACCAACAGAGGGGCAGAAAGAGGCCTTGTTGCAAAGTCATCCTGTGCCCCCAACCTTTTGCTGACGAGTACTGGTGGTAACTTACTCTGACTAACCAGGCCTAGAGCCAGTGTTATGCTGAAAGACACTTAGAATACAGTGAAAACACTTACATACACTAGGGTACACTATGGGTTGGGGTACCTCTGTGATTGGCATGACCTCCCCTGTGCCCCTACCCTAGTACATAATAGGGCAAGGGGATTAAACCTACCTCTAAGTCAGAGGTGCAGAAAGATGCTTCTTTAACCAGTAGTCGCATTTGTAGAGTGGTAGAGAAAGGGTGCTGGGCCTCCAACCAGCGCTCGGGGATTCCGCTGCATAGGACTGACAGGAGGTACCAGGAGGGCTTCTTGGCCCCCGAAGTCCCTCAGAGATAAAGTGGACTTTATAACCCATCCCGTAGTCTGCCAGGAGGCGCATTTGTAGAGTGGTGGAGAAAGGGGGAATGGCCTCCGAAGACGTCTTAGCAATCCTACTGTGTTGGACTTACTGGAGGTAACAAGAGGGGTAGTTGGCCCCCAAGGACATCCTTGGGGCCAACTACCCCTCCTATTACCTCCAGTAAGTACCACACAGCAGGATTGCTCAGTTCTCATACCAGGCCATGCCCCCTTTGCCCACCAGTCTACAAACGCACTCCCTGGCACGCTCTTGGATGGGAATTAAAGCCCCCTTCACTGCTGGGGGTCCTTAGGGGCCAACTAGCCTACCTCTTACCTCTAGTAAGCCCCACACAGCGGGATTGTTGAGAAGTGGACACAGGCCATGACCCCTTTCTCCACCACTCTGCAAACATGCTTCCTGGCACACTCTTGGTTGGGGGATGAAGTCCCCTTTTCTCATGAGGGTCCCTGGGGGCCAACTAGACCACCAGGTACCCCTAGTAAGCCCCACACAGCTGTATTGCTGACAGTGGTCCGAGGCCACACACCCTTTTTACACCACTCTGCAAACGCACCTCCTGGCGCACTGCTGCTCGGGGATGAAGTCCACTTGTGTCCTGAGGTCCTCAGAACACAAGAGAACCCCATTGCCCCACCAGCAGTCCGCCAAGAGGCGCGTTTGCAGAGTGGTGTAAAAAGGGGCATTGCCTCTGACCACTTCTCTGCAATCCAGCTGTGTGGCGCTTACTGGGGGTATCTGGTGGGCTAGTTGGCCCCCAGGGACCCTCAGTATTCAAGGATACTTAGCCCCAACTTAGAAAGCGCCAGAGGACCTCATTGCCCCACCAGCAGTCCGCCAGGAGGCACATTTGCAGAGTGGTGCAGGGAGTGGGCAGGGCCTGCGGCGGGATGCTGGCTTTTTTTTTTTTTTTTTAGAAGGGGGCCGTGTGGCTCCCCTTCTTTCAATGTTTTTTGGGCCCTGGGGACCCCATGGAAAGGGAACCCCGCTCCTCAGGCCAATTATGGCCCCGGGGACCCCATCCACGGGGCTGGGCTTAAAAAATATATTTTAAATTAAAGGGGAGGGGGCCGAGTGACCCCTCTCCCGGGCTGCTTTTTGCCCCGGGGACCCCATCCCCTGGGCCTGGCCCTCAGCATTGGGGACCGTGTGGGGAGCCCCAATGACCCCATGGTCCCTGGAGGCTCACTGCCTCCTGCGGGAGCCAGCATTGCTTTTGGGCAAGAGAAGCTGCTAACAAGGTGCTCCCCTCACCCAAAAGCAATTCTGCTTTGCTTCATTTAAGGTTTCCTACTCTCGCTTCAATGAAGAAAAGCAGTGTTTGCTATGACAGGGCAGGAGCCATGCCATTGCAAACAGCAATGTCTCGGGGTGGGCACCCTGGAACATTGCAGGATCCGGCCCTGGGGGGTGGCGGTCCCCAGGGCCATCGAGGGCTCCAGGTGGGGGGCCACGTTGCCCCCCTCCCTACATGCAAATAGCCCCGGGGAGGTGGTGGTCCCTGGGGCAGTGTGAGGGGGCTTGAGACCCGCCACACTAATTATTTGACAAAGCAGTGGGGAGGTGGTGGTCCCTGGGACTGCGGGGGCCTCATGGTCCCCCATTAATTATTTGTGCATTGCCCCTGGGACCTGGCCCACCTGGGGGCTTATAGATAACGAAGCTTGGGAGCCCATGCTTCTTTTTCTATTTTTTTCAGCAGGATTCGCGCACCCAGTGCGAATTTTACCTGATTTTCTTTTTTGTTAAATGCTTTTTTTGGCCATAGGGGTCCTTTTGGGACCCCCTGAGCAGGCCTAGGGGGTCAGGCTATATATACCCTGGCCCCTTTTCTTGTTTTTTATCCTTTTTTGTACTGTTTTCTTGTGACTCAGTTACCGAGTCACAAGATGGCTGCCAACACTTCTTGGTTTGGAGTGTTGACAGCCAATCAGAATGAAGCTCGTGCTTGGGAAGGTTCTCAAACCCTCCTCAGTGCTCAGATATCGATATCCCAGCAACACCGTAGGTCGCAATGATGTCAGTAGTCATGAATACGAATGCCAAAGTGTAAAACTGATATAAAGACATATTCTATGCAAAGTTTGGGTCTAGCTGTTTAGTAACATATTGGTTTAACTTTATTTTAACAATGCATTTAACAAAATCAAAAGTTTAATAAAATCACCTTCAAAATTGGAACCCATGAATTCAACATAACTACCAAAGAAATGTCACTGCTTTACACAGTTTCCTTTATGAAAGGAAGTACACACCCATTTCTCCTTTCTTGAACTTTCCAGGTACTGGTTAGTTTCTTGTAGGAGCTGTCCCAAACTGATTTTGAAAATTGTTCTGATTTTTAACTTTTCTTGGCTGTTTATGCCTCCAGCCCTTGCACCCGCTGACAAAGTTCCAGCTGAAGCGCAGAGAAGATGCAGTGAAATGTCTCCAGAACTATCTTGAACATTCTTTAAGAGGAGTTTATTGTGAGCAGCTCACTAGCATCTGTTGGGGTGTTTTTTTTTGCAGATTTGGCAACTTAGCCAGAAGAGGGAGATCAGGTAGAACAGCAGGTGGATCAGGAAGACCAAGAGATGGATTCTGGTGACTCTGGAGATGAGGGACCTCCCTAGATAAAATCAATCATTGCCTGGTATTTTTTCAGGATTCTGTAGAGAGAATCGAAAACAGCCGCCAAATTTGCGCAATGCACAATATGTGACAAGACATTGTTAAGGGGTACAAATAAAAATATTTCTGTGGGACTACGTCCATGCTTTACCATCTAAAATCATACCATGGCAATTGTCTAAAAGCAGCACGAAGGCAACATGAGGCTAAGGGACCCTCAACTTCAATAACAGCTGCAACAACACCGGGGCAGACAGTCCCTTCAGAGGTCCAATCTCAACTTCCATTTGGCTCTAGGTTTTGCCTGGATGCCATCATACTGCATGGATTGTGGAGTTGTAGTGAGTGCTGGAGAGCAGTCCATAACAGCCCTTTGCAATGCTGCTAAGAATCATAAATGTAGATTTTTTTTATTTTTCGCCCATCATGGTTTTTCTACATTGGCAGTCATTTTAGTATCTTCTAATTTATTGTAACAGTACTTACAAATAGCTTGCCATATGGACAAGCCAAAGCATACTTCTACGAATAAATACACAGCTAACTTTTGCCAGTTATCATTATTTTCTTTTTCACTTTTTAAATAGAAGTCAACTGTCTGTGTTTGAATCGTGTAGTGTGTGTCAACAACATATACGAACATACTCTGGTGTTTCAGATCACACTGTGTTAAATTTTGTGATCTCTTCTTCAGAACTATCATTTGTAATACATGCCTCCTGTTCTGCAACTCCTCCATTTAACAACTCTTAATTTTCCTTAGAATCCTGCTCAGGCACAAAGAAACAAAACTGTACATCATCACAAACCTTTTCTACGTCTGCTACAGTACCAAGCGAAAGTGATCTATTCATTTCTCCTAAACATAAAACAGGAGTTTTCCCATTGTACAGCCTCCGAACTAAAGTTTGCATTGTTGAGTGGTGTACAGGTAATATCATGAAATGATGAAAGGGGCTTTGGCACACTTTCTTTGATAAACAAGCTAGTGAGTGTCCCTGCAAATTGGTATGTACTTTAATCTTGCAAGGATTTAATCCTTGTAAAGTACTTATTTTGTGTTTTAAACTTTGCCTTGTAAAGATACGTATACATGTCCTTAATTTATCATTATGGATTGCTGTTGAATACTACAAATACAACTACAATTCCATTTGTATACTGACTATGCCTTCCTTATACCTCTTCTCCAAAAACTTGCTCTACATTTCTAGGTACCATCACCTCTTTGGCTGTAGGAGTGCCATTCTTCATTTCATAACATCGACCTCTATAATCAATAGCATCATCTAATCCATTATTCTGGAGATAGCTTTCTTCATTAAAGAAAGGCTCTGTACTAGAATTATGTATCCATTCTCTACTAAAAACTGTACAAAAGTTGATTCTTTTCACTATTCTGGTCTTCTGCTATTATCTCCTCATGCACAATACCATTTTGTCAAGAGTCTTTTTTTTAACTTATAATCAAAATGAAAAGCTTCCTCCACAAAGCATAGGCCTTATCAACTCCTCTCTCAACTCGTTTTCTCCTTCTTCTCTGCGTACGTCTTTGTTTAAGTGCATACATAGCACCTGGCAGATTGCATGATTGCGTGAGCAGGATTTCAGTGATTGAATGTGTACATGACTGATGCCCATGTGTGTTTGGTTAAGTGAACAAGTAGTACCTGGGTGATTACAAAACTACATGTGTATTGCCTGGATAATTGAATTATTGCATCAGTAGTGCCTGGTTGATTACATGAGTGCATGACTAATGTCTGAGTATTTATATAAGTCCATTGTTAAAGCTTGAGTGATTGGATAAAAGCAAGTTTGCTACTGTGGTGATTTATATTAATGCAAGAGTATTGCCTCAGTAATTAGATGAGAGCATAGATACTGGATGGGTGATAGGTTTACTGCAATGGTACTTCCTGCGTAATTGGATGACTGCATGACTAGTACCTGTTTGTTTGGATGGGTGCATTGGTTGTGCCTCAGTATTTGGATGAGTGCATGACTAGTACCTGAGTGTTTGGATGAGTGCATGGGTGTTTGAATGACTGCATAGGTACAGGTTTGGTGCCTGTGTATGTGAATGGTTGGTGCCTGGGTGATTTGATGAATGCATAGGTGTTGCCTTCGTAGTTCAATGAGTACATAATTAGTGCCTCCTTGATTGGAAGTGCGCACGTGTACTACCTGGGTGATGGAATAAGTGCGTACATAGTACATGAGTGATTCGATAACTGCCTGAGTAGTGGCTAAGTGATTGGGTGACTGCCTGAATGATACTTAGGTGACTGTAAAGTATCTCCCTTGCTGTTACATACATTACAGTTGTAACTATATCTATAACTCATTGTTTAACTCCTTCTGTCAGTATCAAACTATCTGTTTTAGTGTATCTATCCTTTTGTAATGACCTATGTGTCATAAAAGTCTATCTATCCTTTTGTAATGACCTATGTGTCATAAAAGTCTAGATATCACACTTCATATATAATTTGATACATGCCCTCTCCACAAGCATACATTGCTCTGTTACTCAGCATGCAAATGCATCAGTAAGTTTCTAAAACTCAAAACAACAAATCTCACTTTTTTGAAGCACAAAACCCTTTCTTAATGGCATATCTACATCATTTCTCAAATATTTCTTGTGTGTTGAAAACATATAGTCAGCATTTCTCAAAGCAAAAGTTACATGTCAAATGAAGGTAGCACAAGAACTCTCAACAGACATTCTGCAGTATAAACTCTCCTCAATTTTTATACAGAGCATGTTTAAAGAAATACATCACCCTTACCACATATATGAAATTTACATTATCCTTAAAAAACATAAATCACCATGTAAGCATATATGTGATTCCAAAATAGATATACACCTTCAAGCCATCTTTCCAAAAATATATAGTTCTCCACATCTTTAAATAAACTCATGTGTCCCACTGTACACATAACTATCTGCAACCACAAAAAACATCACACTATCTAAGCATATGCAAACCACTCATATAAGTAAAAAAACACATTGACAAACACTTCCTAATACAAACCTAACAAATATTACTACGTTTTAACACATATAGATGCACAGAACATTTTATTTTGTTTTGCTTCTGACTACAATACTTCTGTTTAATAATGTGACCAACAGTACGACAACTCCCAGAAAGCAAATAATATAGCTTTATCTATTCCGCACATGATGCTAAGACATTAATAACATTCTTAGTTTTCAATACATTCCTCATTACAACTTTGAACAATACTATACTGTTATTTTTCTATAAACTACACAATGGAATAAAGGGGCACTAATTCATTTTTCTTTTACTCCCCAAAACATTTCATACTAACATCTTAAACGCATACCCTCTGATAGATACTGTTCAACTCTCATACAAAGCAACAATAAAATTGCAATCTTTTCAGCTTTCCACTCTATGATCATGAGAAATGCAGCAAATTAATTAATGTCTTCCATTTTAGACTGTTTAGACTTTTTTCATAGTTCTCAGCAGACTTATGACTACTCTACTATGAAATATCCTGGCTCTGATTTCCTTAAACTGCTTCTGTCTCCTGGTCAAGGTGTGTTCATCTTTGTTACATTCTTTCCTGTTCTTGTTATATAGATTTGGTCCACTGTTATTCTTTCACATAGTTTGAATGTTATTTTCATTATTTTGTATTCTTTGGAAATGTCCACATATATTTTTAAGAAATGACTTTGGCTTACATCATCTTTTCATTGACCCTACAACTTGTTGGTCTATTTCTAAAAAGGATTTGAAAGTTCATTTGCTGTCCAACTTGCAGGCAAGAAGGGAGGCTCTAAATACTAAGCTTTCAACAGTTAAAGCATATTTATCAGCCCCTAGCATGATACAAATGGACTTAAACTTATCATATTTATCGTTCGGTACTAATCTCCAACACCGTTATATCCTGGTGAGATTCCGGTTAAATTATATTCCTTTGATGTTGGGTCTTCCCCGTAACACCTATGTTGTCTCCGATCTCCCATTATGTAATTGTGATGACCGATCTGTACAGAATTTTTTTTATTATTCCCCTCATGCGTAAAATGAATTTTAAACAGTGCCGTGTGGCCCTTTATTACTTGCAGCTATTGCCTGACCCTTTTACCTGTTTGTCTTTGGCATCCTTTTTTTTATCTGCCCTAAAGAAGAGACGTTCAATTTGTTAAAATAATATTTAGAGAGGGACTAATTTACTGTATTCTGCTTATAACTGTGTGTGCACACTTTTTATGTGGTAATTTTGTATAATTCTTTGAATTTTAACTTTACCGTAATGTTGTGGAATGTTTTATCTGTAGTATACTTTTTATGCCTTCATTGTGTTGGCGAAATAAAGTTATTCTAACTGACTGACTGACTGACTTTATCCTCTTGTCAGTAGCTCTACTTTCTTTCACCACTTTTTCTTCATATTGCCACTTTTGTGTCTAAGTTCTGCATAGATACTGTATTTTCTTCCGTTCCTTTTTCCTCCAAGCTTGTGTAGGCATTCTGTCTGTAGTAATTCAGATATTGTTGTGTAAAAAAAAAAGAAAAGTATAAATTAATTTTTATTCTAGCCAATGTACCAACTATTTTACTACTTTCTTACACACAATACAAAAACAGTTTTTATGTTATGTTTCAGTTTTACATCTACAAATGAACCTAGCTACATACCTACAAGCACTTACTTCAATGTACCAAACTCAAACCAAAACATAAAAAGTTATTTATTAGTTACCTTTTAATATTATAGCACCCTCTCCAACAACACAATAGCACCATATCTCAGTTCTCACTTATACTCTCTAAAATACCACTCTATCCTTTTTGTAGTAAATGTTTAAATAAACATCAACCAAGTACATAGTAGAAGTACATACATTGTCTCAATACTGTAATTCCTAAAACACAACATAAAAGCTATTTATGTGCCTCTCTACCACTATGTCACTTGTAGATTTAGCGTTTCAGTACTTTTCTACTTAGATGTGTCAGATTTAAATTTTGAGAAACACTGCATATAAAAACCTGAACATTAATCTGTATCACAGCATATAGCTCACTCATTCTTCTGAGTACATACAAACAGTGTGTGGCAGGTTACATATATAATTCACGAATGATTCTAAAGGAGTACATACTCCTCACTAAAACCTTTAACTACATGTGTTTGTGGTTGAGTACAACAATAATCCCTGAATGATTGGGTTAGTGCATAGATAGTGCCTAGGTGATTCCATCAGAATATAGGTAGTGCCTGGATGATTCCCTGAGTATGTAGGAACTACATAGGTGGTTCCATATCTGCATAGTTAGTGCCTGTGTATTTACATAACTATATTGCTACTATCTGGGTTTTTGGATGAGTGCATGAGTACAGCCTGAATGATTAGATAAGTGCATAACTTATACCTCAGTGATTCAATACATGCATAGATAGTGGTTGGATGATTACATGAGTGCTACTCAGGTCCCTGGGTGATAACAGGAGTACATGCACAGTGTATATGTGCTTTATTCAGAGCATGCATAGTGCGTACGTCTTTGTTTAAGTGCATACATAGCACCTGGCAGATTGCATGATTGCGTGAGCAGGATTTCAGTGATTGAATGTGTACATGACTGATGCCCATGTGTGTTTGGTTAAGTGAACAAGTAGTACCTGGGTGATTACAAAACTACATGTGTATTGCCTGGATAATTGAATTATTGCATCAGTAGTGCCTGGTTGATTACATGAGTGCATGACTAATGTCTGAGTATTTATATAAGTCCATTGTTAAAGCTTGAGTGATTGGATAAAAGCAAGTTTGCTACTGTGGTGATTTATATTAATGCAAGAGTATTGCCTCAGTAATTAGATGAGAGCATAGATACTGGATGGGTGATAGGTTTACTGCAATGGTACTTCCTGCGTAATTGGATGACTGCATGACTAGTACCTGTTTGTTTGGATGGGTGCATTGGTTGTGCCTCAGTATTTGGATGAGTGCATGACTAGTACCTGAGTGTTTGGATGAGTGCATGGGTGTTTGAATGACTGCATAGGTACAGGTTTGGTGCCTGTGTATGTGAATGGTTGGTGCCTGGGTGATTTGATGAATGCATAGGTGTTGCCTTCGTAGTTCAATGAGTACATAATTAGTGCCTCCTTGATTGGAAGTGCGCACGTGTACTACCTGGGTGATGGAATAAGTGCGTACATAGTACATGAGTGATTCGATAACTGCCTGAGTAGTGGCTAAGTGATTGGGTGACTGCCTGAATGATACTTAGGTGACTGTAAAGTATCTCCCTTGCTGTTACATACATTACAGTTGTAACTATATCTATAACTCATTGTTTAACTCCTTCTGTCAGTATCAAACTATCTGTTTTAGTGTATCTATCCTTTTGTAATGACCTATGTGTCATAAAAGTCTATCTATCCTTTTGTAATGACCTATGTGTCATAAAAGTCTAGATATCACACTTCATATATAATTTGATACATGCCCTCTCCACAAGCATACATTGCTCTGTTACTCAGCATGCAAATGCATCAGTAAGTTTCTAAAACTCAAAACAACAAATCTCACTTTTTTGAAGCACAAAACCCTTTCTTAATGGCATATCTACATCATTTCTCAAATATTTCTTGTGTGTTGAAAACATATAGTCAGCATTTCTCAAAGCAAAAGTTACATGTCAAATGAAGGTAGCACAAGAACTCTCAACAGACATTCTGCAGTATAAACTCTCCTCAATTTTTATACAGAGCATGTTTAAAGAAATACATCACCCTTACCACATATATGAAATTTACATTATCCTTAAAAAACATAAATCACCATGTAAGCATATATGTGATTCCAAAATAGATATACACCTTCAAGCCATCTTTCCAAAAATATATAGTTCTCCACATCTTTAAATAAACTCATGTGTCCCACTGTACACATAACTATCTGCAACCACAAAAAACATCACACTATCTAAGCATATGCAAACCACTCATATAAGTAAAAAAACACATTGACAAACACTTCCTAATACAAACCTAACAAATATTACTACGTTTTAACACATATAGATGCACAGAACATTTTATTTTGTTTTGCTTCTGACTACAATACTTCTGTTTAATAATGTGACCAACAGTACGACAACTCCCAGAAAGCAAATAATATAGCTTTATCTATTCCGCACATGATGCTAAGACATTAATAACATTCTTAGTTTTCAATACATTCCTCATTACAACTTTGAACAATACTATACTGTTATTTTTCTATAAACTACACAATGGAATAAAGGGGCACTAATTCATTTTTCTTTTACTCCCCAAAACATTTCATACTAACATCTTAAACGCATACCCTCTGATAGATACTGTTCAACTCTCATACAAAGCAACAATAAAATTGCAATCTTTTCAGCTTTCCACTCTATGATCATGAGAAATGCAGCAAATTAATTAATGTCTTCCATTTTAGACTGTTCTAGCTCCACTTGTGAATAGTTAGCATCTGTTAACCCTTTCCCTCTCTTTCAAAATGAGGTTCCTGTCTCCGCATGTTTGCAATGTTTTTGCGATGATCGCGGAATAATTCCGAAATAAACGGGAGTTAAAACCTATAATTAGCTTCAGTTTTTTCAAATTTAGATACTCCTCAACGGTTTACTAAATAGTTCTCAATTAGAAATAAAGTTTCTCATTACTTAAATTATGTCATAACTAAACCTGGGTGTGAAACTCTGCTCCACTCGCGGAGTTTTGGCAACTTTGCATTTTGCGTAGAACGCGGAGTTGCTGAAAAACTCCGCACTCTGCAACGGAGCGGAGTATTTTTTGTTTGCACACCCGAAATGCGTCTTCGCATGCGTAGGTACGTCTTACCGGGTGCCCGCGATTGCCGACGAGATTTCCGAGCCGTTCACGAATGCCACGAGATTTGCTATGCAGCCGCATGGTCCCGTGAGAGTTTGCAGTTGCCAATTTCTCAGTGAAGTGAGCGCAATCCCAACTGCACAGGATTGCAATCTGGAGAAGGTTGTCTCCCTGAGCAGCATCAAAATGTTCTGGAAATGAGGATTTGGAGTAAAAAAACTCCTCAAATTGACATTTAGCTATACTTTTTTGTGCAAGGAGTCCTTGTTGTTTTTTGACTTTTTTTTCAAAAGGAAGGAAGTGCCCCCGAGTCTCCAACTACCTGTTCTTGTCCAGCAGGCTCCTCCAAGTGATTTGTACATCTCCTGGTCACTTTTCATTTGGATTTGGAGCAGCTGGATAGATCACTCTGTGTCTGCTGCATAATATATAATTGTATTTGAGGACTTTGAATATGAGATTTCACAAGTTAGTTGGAACACTGGTGTTGTTTGTTTGATTGGGTCCATGCACCTAGATTTATTTGTAATTTTCATCGATATTTTTTACATATATTGTGGTGGGTAGCCTGTAGTTTCAGTAGGGGACTAGTTGTTTCTTTGTAAGTAATTGTTCTTCTTTTATAAAGAAAAAATGTTGCACAGTTCACTATATTTTCTCCATGTTTTAAAATCAATTAGCAATATTCATTTAATTCACTATGTAGCCTAGTAGTCTTCCAATAGGCCTTTCTCAGCCAGTAGGCCCAGAGCCTGTTGGATGAGTGGTTGCAACTTGGCTGTCCTGGCTGAAGAGGGGCGAAACCCCGAAACCGGTCCTAAGATGCTTGTTTCCAGTCCAGGGAGGACCTGGCTTGGTAATTTGGGCTGGACTGTTCCCATGAGGCACAGGGTCAAGACTGATTTGCATATGGCTGGGTTCAAATTGGAATGGCATGGAGAGCAAAATGATGGATTTAGACCCAGATCTCTGTACTGGGGTGAATGTATGACATTATTCTGCATTCTGTCCATCAACTGTTATTTTTGCATTTGTCACCCCGAGTGCGACGGGTATGCCCAGACGTGGGTCCCGTGCTCTCCATACCACTGGAATCAAGCTATCCTGGCTGAAGAGGGGTGAAAGCCCGAAACCGGTCCTAGGATGCTTGTTTCCAGTTCAGGGAGGACCTGGCTTGGCAGTTCGGGCTGGACTGTTCCCATGAGGCACAGGGTCAAGACTGATTTGCATATGGCTGGGTTCAAACTGGAATGGCATGGTGAGCAAAAAAACGATGGATTTAGGCCCATATCTCTGTACTGGGGTGAATATATGACATTGTTCTGCATTCTGTCCATCAACTGTTGTTTATGCATTGGCCATTTTGTGGAGGCAGTACATGTGCTTTTGCCATAGGCCTGCATGTCTTCCCTTTGTTCCCCTTGGCTTATCACTTCTTGTTGTGGCCTGGCCAAGTTACTGGCAAACAATTTGTGAAGACAGCCAGTGTGACGCTGCCATAAGCCTACATGCCTTCTTTGTTGTGGTCATGTCTTCTTGCTGGTTGTTGTTTTGCGTGCAATTTTTTCGTGTTTTATTCGGCAAGAATGTAGCACAGTTCACTACATTTTCTCAATTTTTTAAAATACATTTTAAATATTGATTTCATTTGATTGACTATGTGTCCTTCTCTGCCAATGGGTTTTCCAGCCAATAGGCCCAGAGCTACTCATAGATGCATGAAACAACTGTTTCTGTGGTGTCGTTTGAATTTAAACATCATTTAAGGCATGGATGGCATTGGATTAAATACAACATGTGTTTTTTCTGTGGTATTCCACTTTTTTTGCTATGCGTGTTATTGCCTTTGTTGGATGTGTGTGGTTGTAACTTGCAAACCTTTTCTGCCCTGTGGATTTTTGTTTTTTGCATTGTTGCAATAAAGATGTGTTGTTTAGCATGCCTCCTTTGTCTGGCCAGTGTGAGAGTGTGTTGACCAGCATTTGCCTTTGTTCCCCATGTGGCCAGGGGCCATTTTGTAGAGTTTTTGTCCATAGGCCTGCTTATATTAATTGTTTTCCAGGCCTTCTGCTTGTTGTTTGTGACCATGTGGCTGGCGGCCATTTTGTGGAGGCAGTCACTGTGCTTTTTGCCATAGGCCTGCATGTCTTCCCTTTGTTCCTCTTGGCTTATTGCTTCTTGTTATTGTAGCCTGGCCATGTGGCTGGCAGCCATTTTGTGAAGGTAGCCAGTGTGCTTTTGCCATAGGCCTGCATGTCTTCTCTTTGTTCTCAAATGCCTTCTTCTTGCTTCTAGTTTTTGTTGATGATGACCATGTGGTATACTAGCAGCTTAATACATTTATAATTAGACAATTGACACAAATTTTCATTTTTTACTTATTATAATTATTTATTTAATTATTTTTATTTTTTTGTTTTTGTGTAGTTTTATTTATTTATTTATTTATTTTCTATTTTTCCAATGTGTTCAATTTTCTCTTTTTTATATTCAATTTTTCATATTTTTTAAATGTTTCAAAGTTTTTAAAAAAAGATTTCAAGTTCTTTTTCCAATTTGTTTTTCTTTCAGTTTCAAAGTAACATGATTTGGCATCAATTAACCACTAACCCCATATCTGTTATATGACGTGCACATTGCACAACAGTATTTATTGTCTAGGGATTGTTCCATTGTCATTTGTCAGCTGCAGCTCCATGAGTGCCACATCCCACATGATGCACAATGCCAATTACCAAACCGTTACATTTGTATTTTTGTTGTTGTTCTTCTTTCCTATCCTTCCTGAGAATACTTTACAGTGCACCATGAAAGCCCTTATGGTAGTCAAAGTCTCATAAATGGTTACACTGTATTGTTAATTTTTTTAATAACTGAGGTAATAATACCACATCCCACGTGATGCACAATGCCAGTTACCAAACCGTTACATTTGTATTTTTGTTGTTCTTCTTCTTTCCTATCCTTCCTGAGAATACTTTACAGTACACCATGAAAACCCTTATGGCGGTCAAAGTCTCACAAATGGTTACACTGTATTGTTAATTTTTTTTAATAACTGAGGTAATAATAAGTAACACAAACAAGTGTGAATATTATATTTGTTTGTACAAGTAATTGAACTACAACAAGCCACGTTTCAGTTCTTCTTGCTTCTTTGCTTTTAGGTGCAGAGGAGAGGTGGGGACAGCATCACCCATTGTACTGCCAGGCAGAAGGCCTGCACCCTGCGCACAATGTCATGCAACATATGACCATAGACATCTCTTCAACTTGTTGTGAATTTAAGACAAGTGCCACTGCATGGTAACTGACAGCTTCAAGATGGCCCCAAAGAAAGGTATCCGTATCAAGAAAGTAAACGTTGCTGGTGAGGAGAAGGCACTGTCACTTCCCACCACCGGTATGTCGCCCAAGACCTTTTTGGGAAACCAAAAATTGCGCCTATAGCAGCGGTGTCTGGGAGCAAGCTGGGAGCAGCACTCCAGCATCTGCGGACCCACCTCACTAACCCAGGCCCAAGCCAGTGTCTGTCTCAGAAGCAGCCAGTCTAATCACGGCAACGCCGACGAACAGTGACTTTAAAATTTACTTTTCGTTATCGCAAAGTAGTACCCAATCAATGCAGGAAACTCAGATAAGTGGGCCACAGTAGTCGCAACCACCACCAATAGTAATTTCTCCTGAAGTAGGGGCAGTTCAGGAGATTGAGCTTCCTGATGAGGAAGTAGAAGAGCAAGCCACTCTTTCAGAAGATCCATTGTCTTTCAGATCCTCAGCAAGGAAAAGGAGGGTTAGTCCATCAACTTCTTCCTAAAGCCCCCCTTCTGATGATCTAGAAGGCACTTGGATCCCACCTCAGTCTGAGAGTGGGACACGCCACGAGACAAGACTAGCAAAAAAGGAAGGTTCCAGAAATCCTTGGAGTTTTTGAGGTAGATGTAGAAGAGGAGGATAATGACGAGCCAGTCATCATGGACATTAGCCCCTCCGCAGTGTAGACTGACATTACTTCATCCCAAATTGCTGTGAGGGATGTGGCACGGATTCCATCAATACAGATACCACCAACACTACCTCCAGATGCAGTATTTACAAAGTCCTGGCAGCGACCTACATTCACAACAACCACCTCAGTAGAAGTACTGCAGAGAGTCAAATGTTATGCCCGCCTACCAGTTCATCTGACATTGCAAGTGGCACCAGCAGCGTCAGAAAGTTAATCTCCCAAGTTTGGGACTTCTTTTCGGTTAGCCAGAAGGAGGTGAACATTGCTGTATACTCCATTTGTGGAGTAGGTGTTAGTCGGGGTAAGTTTGGCACAAACTATGGTACCGGAAGCCAAACAACCCATCTGAGAAAACACCATTTGGTCCAGTGGGAGCGACACCTTAGCTGCCAAAAAACTGCAAGTGTTTGTTGGTGGAGGGGATGAAGATCCGATCACGGTGGAATGTGAACAAAAGGGAGATATTTTCTCCGGTACACAAAGCAGCCTGGCCACAGCAGTTTAATTGTACCACCCACATCATCATCAGCAACATTGCAATGGTACAAGAATCAGGTTGGGACACCAAGGGGTCCATGGAAAGAAAGTACTGCATCGAAAAAGCCTTAAACCTAACAATATTTGGTCTCAAGAAGTCACCTGCATCAGTGGCACCAGAAAAGAAAAAAATCCAGGCTACCATTCTCAGCATGCTTAGGCCGGGGTGCAGTTCAAACGCAACTACCCAACAGCACGTTTGTGCAACGCGAAGCTGGCTAAAATGTTAGCACTGGACCTCCTCCCTTTTTCTTTTGTGGAAGGGGTGGGTTTTCTAGAATTTGTGACAGCCATCTGCTCAAAATAAAAAGTTCCCAGCCGGTCCTATCTTGCCAAAGTTGCTGTTCCAGTACTACATCAACTTTGCTGGAATTGCTTGAACAAGCTTTGCAGCGGAGTGCTGTTCACACTATCCACTTGACAACAGACATGTGGACCAGTTGCCAAGTCACTGATTACATGTGCATCACTGCACAATGGATCTCTTTTGTGAGGGTTAGAGAAAAGATATCTTCAGGTGTTGACACTGCTGATATTTTTAATGGCGCTCGGGAGAAATACCATACTGCTGTAAACATTTTGGAAGACTTTAAAACATGGGTCTTTGAATGGCTGCGACCAAGAGGGCTTAACATTGGTTTTGCTGCTACGTACAATGGCAGTAATATAGTTAAGGCCATGGCCGATGATGGCTATTTCAGGGTCCTGTGTTTGGCGCACTGCATTAACATCATTGTTCAAGACTTTAAAAAAAAAAAAGAAGACTGCGGGCCCGATTCACAGAACCAACGTATGACAAAATCCTAAACTTACTACTCATGGTATTCACAGAATTCACTTACGACTGTCCTAAGTTTACGTCCGCACTCGGGACGGAATTTCCGCACCCGGAGTGTAAACTCCACATCCGGAGCGGAATTTCCACCATTGGGCCGGAATCTCCACTTCCAGGCCGGAACAACCACAATGCATCAGATATAGTCAATTAACTCCAGATTGTGGGTATTCCGACCCGGAAGCGGAGATTCCCGCCCGATGATGGAGATTCTGCTCCGGGTTTGGAGAGTGTCAGGGGGAGCAGCGATGTGTGCCTACGGCCACGTTGCTCCTTTGTGGGAGGCTCTGGTCCCACCCGGACCCCCAGGTGAGTGGTATGGCTCAGGGAGCCGACCCCCGGACGATCTGCTTGTTTTCGGGGGCCCAGTCCCACCCGGGCTGCTGGCACCCCCTCTTTGTCCTTTTGGGGTCCTGGTCCCACCAGGGACCCCCGCATGCCTTCACATTGGAGGGCAGCCCGGGGAGCCACTCCCGGTTGCCCCTGCCACCTCCCCACCCGGCCAGCACCCTTGCATGCTGCTGCGGGAGCCGACAACGCAGTTCTGGCACGCAGGACTTTGCTGGTTCCTCTGGCCCTCGCTGGACCTCGGTGGAGTGCGACGGCACTCCCCCATGCCTTCCATCACCTCGGGCCCAGGGATGGGGTCCCTAGCCCCTGGAGACCTCTTCGTGTGGGGCGCGACGGCGCTCCCACCTCCTCCTCTGCACACGGGGCCCAGGGTTGGGATCACGTGCCCCTCCCCCTTTAAAACCTTCACGGGGAGCGCGATGGCGCTCCCCGGCTTCATTTTCAGTGGAGGCCAGGGTGGGCTCCTGGCACCCCTCGGGGGCCTCTTCACTTCCCCGTCTTCCATGTTTCCGGAGGGTGCGACGGCTCCCCCTCCTTCAGCGGGGCCCGGAGTTGGGATCCCGGGTCCCTTTATCACTTTCTTCCTGGGGAGCGTGACGGCGCTCCCTGTCTTAGCTTCTGTTGGGGGCAGCCCCCGGGACCTGATCCACCCGGGGGCACATCATGGACTGGCGGCGGAGCCCCACACGCTTCGTCGTCGGTCCTTCTAGAGATCAAAGGTCACCTACCTTCTGGGGGGCGTATCTCGGCCCCCAGGGGTCCGATCTTTGCGATCTTGGCCTCTTCTCGCTCCAGGTGGCACTCCCCATCCACTGGGAACACTCTATTTCGCCCTCTGGGTCTCACAGAGTGGGGAATCAGCAGGGAGCTGTCTTCACTGGCTCCCTGCGCCAGCCTTTTGCCTGTCTCTCCTCCTGGGCCTCTCTTCTCCCTGCGCAGAGGCCCCTGCTTCGGTGCACTGGTCCTGACCTCTTCTCCTGGCACTGTTCAGGATCCTGGGACAGTCAGGGGGTTCCTCCTTCCAACCACCCATTGAGCCAGGTTCCAGCACCCTCTGCCTCAGCAGACCACACCCCAGAGGACTTCCTGTGCAAGTTCTTTTAAGGATTTGGGGAGGGGGCTGGCAGGAAGTCTTTGATTGCTCTATTGCACAGCGACACATCACTTCTCTGCCCCTGCTCCTTCTTTCCTGCCCAGGCCTCTGGGTTTGTTCAAAATGGCGTTGTCCAGGGTCTCCTGCCACATGTTCTCTGAGAGCCCCTCCCCCTCTCGCTTCCTTCCCTCCAGAGCGGCCTGATGCCTGGCACCAGGTGTCAGCTACTGATGGATGAACCTGTAGCTCCACCCATCTTCTCTTCTTGGAGTGGAGGTCCTCACATTTTGAATGCTTGTTGTGCTGGGCTGGGCCTCTGAGGCTACGGCTTGAAGAGGAAGGTCATTAAATCAGCCTGGCAGGGTTAGCCCCCAGCCAGGCCCTGGTTATGAGCTGACTCAGAGAAATATAAAATTTCTGGATGACCCAAAAGCAGTACAAATATGACTTTGGACTCTGCAGAACACTTCTTCTCACACAAGTTACAGTGGACTTTAGTGCGTGTCTGGAATTTGTAGGCCTTAGGAAAGTGTCACTAGCCCATGGGCTCCACATCCCTATAGGAGAATAATGACGTGAAAACAGTAAAACACACTGATTTTCCCTGGCATGTTTCTTCCCAGTGTATAAAGCCTATTCCATGTCACCACCCAATTCTGCATAAGTCCTGACACACCAGTCTATCTGCACCTGCTCCTTGGCTGCGCAAGCCAGGAATCTCCCCTGCACAGCCCCTACACGTGTGCACACACATGTACACATGTGTCTGCATGTAACCAGCCCGGTGCTCCTTACTCCAGCTGCTGCATAGCTGCCTAGTCAAGCTAGGGGGACACCAGTAAAATCCACATGCAGTCTCATCTTGAGTTCCCTGGGGGCCCAACTTATGAGGCTCTCCCCCAGTAAAAGCTGCACAAATAAGTGCTCAAAAAGCAAAAAATCCGGGCAGCCCAGAGTGTCAGAACCACCTTCTAACAGGCACGGTTTCATTTTCTTTTACATTCTCTTCATCCAGTCTTCACCCATGATACCATCCAGGCATCCATCCATCCATCCAAACATGGCTATCTTTCTCAACAAACCTTTCACCAACAACATACATTTACCACCCATGCATCCTTGTTTGCCTTTGAGTTTGACCCATCAAACCCCCCAGAGGATTCCTTTCACCCATACAGTTTCTACCACCCAGGCAGGCATCTTTCCTTCCACCTTTCACCCATCCTTCAACCACCCATTTATCCTATCATCCACCTATATGCATCCCAGGACCCTTTCACCCACACATCCTTCTTTGCCAGTCATATATTACATCATGTCACTCGTCCTTCCTCCTTCTATCCTTCTTTCCTTTTTCCATCAACCCATCAAAGTTGTCTAACACTTAGTCTTCTTCATAAAATTCCTCTGCTGAGTTGAAGATAACATAGAAGAAGCCATTAGTTACTCAACTCCTGCTAATGCCAAGTAAAGGGTGTCTTCTTCAACTGTTCACAACAACTTAGTCTCAATAGTACAGTGTATACTCTTGCAGAAAGTGTATATATTTGATTGTCAATAAGCAAGGAATATGACTTACCACGGCCCGCAACTACTGCTGGCTCACTCCCTGCAGCTGCCACATCAGCTTCCTCCTGGCTGGCGTCACCTTCCATGTTGGCCCCGGCACTGGAGGTCAGTACATCTAGAAAAAACATTTCACATTTTTTAGCTGTCATACATGCCTCCCCCTATTTATTTTTTTCACTAGCAAGATTGAAAATTCAATACATACACCATACACATCATTACAATTTGGGCACAGAGTCCAGACTAGAGTAGGGTAGGCAGTAGGTCCTATGAAAAATTATAAAATATCCAGTTGGGCATTTTGTTGGTGGCAATATTTGAAAAGCGTATCAAGACGAGGACAACCCAAAGGACTGGACTCAGTGGCTAGAGCTATTGGTAAATCTGAGTTTTTGAAAAGAAAAAGAGTGGCTAACTGGGCAGACAATCAGATATAAGATCTCTTGGTTGGAGAATATAATGGTGCAGTCTTCCTCCTCATACTTCCTTCCAGCCATGGGGCATGGTAATCAGTTTGCCATTACCTGCTTCTAATAAAAAATACTAGGTTTAGTCGAGAAAAAGGCACAACTTTGGGGTTTCCAGCATGATCGTCATTTACTGATTGAGCATGAGAAAGTAAAAGAAAACCTTCTCATCTCAACAAGCATGTGTAGAATATCTTACTTGGGCATGTAATCTGCACAGCAGATTAGTAGTACATGTAAAAGTAGTAGTGAGGACCAATAGGTCCTCTGAGTCTTGTAGTACCCCCAATAGGCAGTCCACAAAATATATAAGGGGACAGGGAAAGCTGACTGAAAAACCAGAAGAAAGCAAGCTACAGACAGACCAATATATAGTCTTAGGCAGTTTGATGTAAAAAAAAAAAAACAGACACAAAATATAAATAACTACATTAGTAGGTAATGCAGGGATAACAAGAATTTAGAAACAGATAGATCAAAGAGGATTTTTGAAAAAATAAAATTAGGAAATGGAAATAATACTTCAAAATAAGGAGTGGTAAAAGTTAGGGAAATATATTAATATTAACAACAGGAGGACTTACTGGGGCCAGCAGAGCCATCTAAAGAGAAGCTTTCCACTTTCTGGGATGCACCTCCAGCTACTGCACCTGCCTCGGAAGACCCCGTCTTCTTCTTGGTCCTGGATGCTGATCATTTAAGTCATAATTAAAGAGAAAAAAATGATTGGTGTTGAATAATCGTTTCAAAATAATTTTTTGACAGGAAACGGCAATCACAATAACATTAACCTTTCCTAAATCAGATCGACTAGTAGTAGGCTAGTATCGCTGTGGCGGACTGTTCTATCTTTATTATTCCACAGTTCCATTCCGATTCCTGAATCCTAAACCTACCTAGTGTCCCTTTTCCAAAGACTTTGCAATGAATTGCAAAAAAATGATATTTGCTTCTAAATTCGGAATCCCTAATCTCATTCGCAATCATCTCAACCACCTTTGACGGGCCAATTCACTAAGTCTGCATTTAGTCTTCTTAAATGCATAGATGGACACATGCATAGTGCATAAACCAAATTGGTTGATTGCTATTCACTCATTATACAAACTACAAAAAAGGTTCTACTAAGGAGTCAAGGACTAAAGTCACGTTAGAGGATGCATCACACAGGCCGCCACATTACTAACTAATACTAAGTAACTAACTAACTAACTACCACTATCTTAGTGACAGGTTAAAGGAAATGAGTCTCTCTAGTCTGCATTACCTAACTTATGTTCTCTCACTTTTCTTA
Source organism: Triturus cristatus (assembly GCF_964204655.1). Classification (NCBI taxonomy): domain Eukaryota; kingdom Metazoa; phylum Chordata; class Amphibia; order Caudata; family Salamandridae; genus Triturus; species Triturus cristatus. The sequence goes on from NC_140591.1 coordinate 802,930,853, forward strand.
CATAGTCAGCCCAAGTAAGCACAAAGTTGCAAACAAGTACGATTAGTAGGGCCGAGCACATGTCTAGAAGAATAACAATCACATAATATAAGATTTTTAAACGTAACTTACCTGCATGTAAGCAGCAGCTTCTTGCTATTTGGGAAAAAATAATATTCACAATAACATAAAACAGACAATTGACCTAGGCACATTGACAGGGGTAGGGCTGGAGATCATAATGAAAGATACCTTTGCAGAACTGATGTCGCTTTTCCCCCACTCTGTCTTGGTGCACCCTAATATATGCCAAAGACAGAAATGGAAGTGGTCAAATCAATTTTGTCCACAGATTGACAAATCCAGGAAACATGTTAATAAAACAGTTTCTATATTCCTCAGAGACCATCGCATTGGCTGTATCTATAACAACAATCTACGTTTTGACATGCATGGAATTTATAGAAATGATAGAGTGCACTTTACAGACGATGGCAACTGGGTGTTTCTAAGTAACCTGAAGCTCTGCTTCCAGTCTTATGTGTAGCTGTCTTATACACACAATCAACACAAAGGCTCTTGTCAGAGCCACCCTAGTACCCGGAATATTGATAATTTTCTTCCTAAAGGTTATTTTTTTAGTTTTTGGGAATCTTCCCGCTGACGGCGCGATCGCAATGAATACATCGCAAAATCGCAAAACAAAGGCAGACATTCAACAGCCATCAGCAAATCCAAAAATATTAACTTCAAAAATCCAATCTAAACATTGTCCTACACACCTTACTATATCCATGCTTTTATAAAAAAAATGTTTAAACTCATATTTTTGAATTAAGATTCTTTAAAATCCATCTTTAAGACCTATTTTCCGTTTTCGTGATTATTCAGGAAGTCGCGACGATGCCGTTAACTGCGACGATCGCGCCTTTACCATAAAGTGAAAAAAACATATCGGCACACATATTAAAGTATTTTACACTCTTAGGGTTTATTACCTTACACTTCAAATTCATGTTTTTCTAGTGTATTCCTAGAATAACCATATCTAAAACCTATTTTCTGTGATGATGTTGGTAATCGCGATCCTCGCATACACAGCATAAAGCAAAAGCAGCACCTTAATAGCCACCACCACATTCAAAATGTATAACTATATCATTAATTCTAACCATCACACTAGATAAATCACCATCTAAATAACTCTATAAAAATATTTATCAGAATCTCAATATCTCAATAACAATTTGTATGAATGATTCACTGATTGTTTTTTAGATTTCCACCAATATTTGCGTTGTCGCCATGATGGTTGCGATGTCCCCACGATGGTACACGGGGGGGGGCTGAGCTGGTGATCACAGCGTCATCACCAATATCGCACGCGAATGGAAAAATCAATTTTTGACACATAACGTGTCACTAACACTTACATTTCTGAAACATGGGGTCTTAGGACCTCAACCCTGACCCCTTATGTTTGCTTTCACAGAGATTTTTCAGCCTCGGGTATCATTCGCGATCAATCAGATGGCGGTCTCAACTTTCTGTTCAGGTTGCATCTAGCCAATCAGTGCATTCCTGTTGGCATGCACATTTGTGATTAATCACGAAATCGCCACAAAATATCTGCAGCCAGAGTTATCACTCTAATTTTCATCTTAAATTTCACAAAAAATACTGAACGGATTTGCACCAAATAACAAGAAGCACAATCTGCTGAACAACATCTACCTTTCTGCCAAAATTGGTGTAATTCCATCCAGCAGTCCGGGCTGTAGTTTCGACAACACGACCCTATGAGAATTAACATTACAAACACACCCTTATTTCACACCCCTTTTCCTTGGTCCCCACAGCATGGATTACCCCCAAACTTTCAAGGATACACAGAACCTACTTTGACCCTTTTTCTGAAAAATGTCATATTGATTGCTCAAATGACACCAAAGTTACAGGCAAGTCAAAAAATGCTTTTTTCTATGGAAAATGAGTCCTAACTATAACTACCTACTGCCGAGTAGGTAATATATATATATTTTACTCTTGATCTCGCACATAGTACGAGGAATGAGAACGCACTCTCAGGATTTTGCTGCAAGGTGGTTTTATTATGCACAGAACTGTTACAACACCCAACGCGTTTCGGTTCTCTCGTTAATTTATTTTCAGGCACAAGGAACATCTACACTTTTCAGTCGCCCAACGCAACCTTGTTAACGATCAGGCACCATATTGTTTCATTAACTTAAATAACGACACACAGTGCCATACCAAAAATGCAATGAGTAGGGCTCACAACGTTCTACAGTTCAATTCAATTTCGTGCGAGCCATCTTATAAGGTGCAACTTGTGCTCTTTCTCTCATTATTCACAATGTTGACCATGCATAAACAATAATATTATCGCCCTGCTGGGCCAATAATTCAAATTTAGTTGATATTTAATGAATATCAACTTGCAGTGTATGCAATGTACAGAATATATATGTCAAAGCAAATATAAAGAAAAGAGGGCCAAATGTAAAGAAAATGGAAATACAAAAAACTATAACAAAAATCAAGACTATGCCCAATGTAATAGTGAAACCCCCGGATAAGGGTGATAATGTTGTACTATGGGATAGGAATTTGTATTTGAAAGAAGCTTACAAGCACCTGAATGATAAACAGTGCTATCGTATAATCTCCATCCTGGAATATCAAAAAGTAAATGATGATTATATGCAATTATTGACTGAATGGCATGAGAAAGAACTGTTGAGTTGGGATGAATTGAATTTTTTAAAACAGAGTCATCCAAAATTGCCAACTTTCTATCTACTCCCAAAAGTTCATAGAGATGCGATGGGCCCGCCGGGTCGCCCTATTATATCAGCCCAAGGAAGTATTTTTAAAAATACATCTCAGTATACTGATTTTTTCCTCAATCCAATTGTAAAGACACTCCCTTCACATATACAGGGCAGTATGGATTTTTATGCAGAATATTTGAAGTGAGGTGGGAGGGGGATATGTTTCTTATGACAGTGGATTTCACTATGTGTTACACAAGTATAAGAGACAGTGATGGGCTCAGAGTGACAAAACATTTCCTAAGGATGAGGCCCATGAAATTCTTAGAACATAACAAGATGATATTAACAATGATGGAATGGTGTCTCTCTAAGAACATATTTATTTTTAACAATGTGTTGTACCATCAACTGCAAGAAACTGCTATGGGAACCTGCTTCACCCACAGTTATGCGAATTTGCATATTGGCTGGTAGGAGGAGGAGCAGGTGCTTAGCAGTATGAAAGAATGACTAGATCATGTAATCCTAGAATTAAGGTTTATAGATTATCTGTTCCTCTTGTGGAGAGGAACAGAATCAGAAGTAGACGCCTCTGTGGGAAGAGCAATTTGAGCAGTTTAAACCTGAAATTTACCAGCAAGATAAGTAATAAGCAGATTGAATACTTAGATGTACTGAAAAAGGTGGAGGGGCAAACTTTGGTGACTACAGTATACAGAAAACCAACGGCTGGGAATACAATCATTCATGCTCAAAGTAGTCACCTGATATCCCTAATAAAATGTATATCCCATGGAAAATTCTACAGGGCCCGTAGACTCTGTAGCACAGAGGAAGAATACACTGAAATTGAGGCAGATGTTATGACACGCTTTAAGGTAAGGGGATATTCTAATAATATCATTAAAGCAGCTGCACTAAGAGCTAGATCACACAAAAGGGAGACAGAAAGATTTACGCCATCTATGAAACGAAAAAGAAAGGCAAGAGAACTAAGATGTGTCCCACATACAATGTGGAACACTTCCAAATGCGAGGAGCATTACAGAAACACTGGCACTTACTTAAAGATGACCCAATTATTGATCAGGACATGTTGAATCGTCCTCAAATTAGCTTTAGCCGTGCCAGATCTCTTAGGGCCCAGCTGGTTAAGAGTGAATTTACCTCAGTAGTATCAACAAATACTTGGCTTAACCAGCTGAAGGGTTCTATGAAATGCACACGTTGCACAGCATTAAAGCATGGAGAAAATATATCACAAATGAAGACACCATTTAATTTGACAATTAAAGTGAGAGGTAGACTTACTTGTAAAAGTGAATATGTGGTGTACATGCTGAAATGTCTGTGTCCAAAAGTTTATATAGGCAGTACTACACTTCCTGCACACAGGAGAATTTTGCAACGTCTGCGAGCAATAGCTGACAAAGACAGAACATATTCAGTAGTCAGACATTTTGAACAACAACACAATAGTGATGTAACTTTATTGACATACAGTTGCATTGCTCAGATCCCCAAACCCCAGAGAGAAGGAGATAGGGAAACTAAACTCAGGAAACTGGAAACAAGGTTTATATTAGATATGGACAGTAAAGAGCAGTTTGGTCTGAATATGGACAAAGAATTGTACACTAACCTAAGGTAGGAAGGAACCCTGCTCCCCTGGAGCATTCACCGTCTTAATTTGCATTTATTTATTTAAATAAATGGTAGATTTTAAAATCTGCAGTCACTGGATGTAAGAAAGCATAGGAGACAGTCTGATCCTACTTGAGAAAGGAGAAAGGAGAAAAATGTAATGAAATAATTCAATAGAAGTCATTATTAAGCTGAACGACATAAGTAGTGCGCGAGCTCAATTCTGATTGGTTGTTAGATGTCAGTAAACATTCGAATCGGTCGAAATCAGGAAGTGTCGCCCGCCATTTTGTCTCTCGCAGTCTGAGGCAGTGAAAAACAAAGGTGGAGAACGTGAAAAGGGGGCAGGGTGGACAGTTCCTGACCCCCTAGCCTTTGTCAGGGGGTCACTGAAGGACCCCCAAGGGTGAAAAAAACATTTTTTTTTTTTCGAAAAATCGCGGGGTGCGCGCAACGTGTGCGCACGGCACGCACAAAGCATCGTGGGAGCTCGGTGCGCGAAGCGCACGATGCGCGCATGGTGCGCGCACGGTGAAAAACCTGAAAAAAAAATATTAATAAGTACATAACTTAGCATTTAAAAAACCGTACAAATTCACTTAAAAAACCATAGGTTTCACACACGTTATAGTTACAAATTAGCATTTAAAAAACCTTGCAAATTCACTTAAAAAACCATAGGTTTCACACATGTTATAGTTAGCTGGACATTTCCCTCGTAAATGATATTACATCACTGATGACATATGTGTCTTTCTGAAAAATAAATATTTGTAATATATGTATAGCTAAAGATTAATGGAAGAAGACATGGGTAAATAAGTGTCTAAATACAGTGATGTAATATCTGACGTCATCAGCAGAGGATTGCGGTCGCGTGAGTTATAGTTGCCTGCACTAACTATAACGGGGGAATTTCATTGGTTTTTTATGAGGGAAATGTCCAGCTAACTATAACATGTGTGAAACCTCTGGTTTTTTAAGTGAATATATATATGTGTACACATATATATATATGATACAAACGTTGTCGTCCTTTGCAACATGCACTGCAGCAGCACAAAACTTCCAAAGCACAGTCCTCAGTAAGTTGCAAAGTCTTTATTTTTCAAAAGATCACAAAAAATCCATAAAATGGTTGTTTCAGTGCAAAACCTACAGACAAACATTTTTCACAGACTGACACATTTCGGCTTCCCACCTTCTACTGGGCCTAAAGTTACACCATAGTGATCATGAACACCCTTTATCTACTGTCTGTTTACACTTTCCATACTCTGTTGAACACTAGTATGCAAACTCTTCTCCCATTCTGCCTCCTCTTCCTCTCCATAATAAGTGATAACAATTCATCACATCTAATCCATATTATTTACATTCTTCTTCCACATTCTAATTCGAATGACATGTTATCCTCAGATTTTATCCTCCAACAAAAATTAATCATAGCGAAATTGCATTATCAAGATTAGAACTGGGAATGTCGGTATACTTGCTGTAATCACATTTTCAAATGTTTCTATAATGCAATGTCCATTATTTAAAAAAAAAAATTACAAACATTATTCCACTTTAATCCGTAAAGTGACGTATGCTAAGGTGCTAGTTCCTTATTTAAGTTATGTTATTCTACCAATTGACTACTTTAATGTTCTACTTTTCTCAGTTGGCAAAAACATTTTCTTAATTCATGGAACCTTGCTCTGTAAATTTTATGTCCCCTAAGCAGATTTTAATGCCATAATTAGTTTCTTAAAAAGGGTCTCCCCAAAAAATAAAATCTTCAAATATTACTATTGCACGCATATCCATAAAGTGACTTATGCTAAAGTGCCAGTGCCTAATCAAATCCCACATTTCTTGCCACTTAGGGCCCTTTAACATACTATTATTTCTTTCTATCTTAAAATAAAATGGTTCATGGGATCCTTAAACAAGTAAATTATAGACCCAGAATTGACAAGAAGGAGTAATCAACTTCTTTCAGTTCAAATCACATGTACTTCACAATTCTCAATACGTAGCAAGACTATCCCAAATGAAGCTGTAAATATTTTCCCGTATCTCCCACTGTGTGTCCTTCAAATCAGTATATTGCACATCTTACCATAAGGTGACCCATGCTAAGGTGCTAATGCATACAATTTATTTGGGAGAGGATGTAGCCTTACTGCTAGAGTGGTCGACCTCAAAGCTGGTGAACCGGGTTTGAGTCTCGGCAACGACGCTCAACATCCTGTGATTCTGGGCAAATCACTTACTGTCCCCTTGCCTAACAAAAATGAATGTGTCCTTCTGTAACGAAACTGGTGCTCATGTAAAGCGCTTTGATACCCAATGTCTCGGGTCTAGTTCGCGCTATATAAAACTCAGAAAAAAATAAATGATGCTTGGGCAGAATACAATCTCTAAGGGATGTGGAAGGAGGAAGGGTTGCGGGTTGGGGAGAGGGAAAGAGGTAAGGGATGGGGGGAAGGGAGAAGGATAAATGGGAGAGAGGGAAGGAAAGAATTATCTTATATCCCATTTCCAATAAAGATTATTAATATTTCTACTTTCATTCTGCTCCCCTAACTCCAATCACAAACTTTCTGATTAAATACCCTCTATCATTGACTCTAAGTTGTTTGCATGGTCCTTATTACATTTCCTAATCACCAGTGAAGGAATATAAACAGTAAAAATCCAGGTGAATAATCCATCCTGATGTTCCTTAACTTCTTTTAACAAGGTTTCATCTTCCCACTGGATATTCTAAAAGTACGTATAGGGGGTGCGAGGTATGTGTGATTCAACAATCTTTTCAATGAGACTAGAAGAATTGCTAATACAGGCATCAATTTTATAAAATCTGACGTCTTAAATCGCGAATAAGTATGTATCTCAAACCATAAACCAATTCCTATATTCCCCCTAATCTTATGCACTTGTTATAAAATGATCCTTGCGTGGTACAACATACTCAAATACATCGGCAGTAATTCATGTCCAATCAAATACTTTCCATGTCAAGGAGGAATAAATCTAACAGGGATGCTATTATATGTTTTAAAGATGAACATATAGTTCAGCATCTGTGTTGTGGCTCATCGGAACCTCTGTGCCCATCGTGATGATCAATTTGTTATATTCCAAATAGGTACCATAATATAGGACTCAGTAATTTCATCACCCTTCACCTATATTCTGTCCTACATTACACTTGTCACGGTTTACAGGGGCTGATATTTTACCTAGATATAACGGTTCAGAACACAGGTTTTTCCTAGTTTGAAATCTCATACATTATGCATGAGGATTCTTGGAAGCACAGCAGGACTATCATCTCCTGTATAAAATCTATGTACAAAGTTCATGCCCAACATCATCCTTAGGCCAACACAGTAACACAGCAAGGTAGGACCCCTGGGGAAACCTATGAGTATATATACATCACATCTTGCTAAGATAAGACAGAGGAGACCAATACTTCCCGGCCGACACACTGACCAGAGACGCTGAGGTTCCTGCATGCAGACACTCCAGCTCACAGTGATCTAACACATCCCTTGTGGGGTGTCCAACTTGAGACCAGGACGGGGCCCCACAGTCTCTCACTTCTGCTAATGGAGTTCACTAAATCCTAGAGGGATTCTTGGCTTAACACCTACATGCATGCTAGGTACACTTAGGTACATCTAGTTAGGCAAGCATCGTAGGAGTATGCATCTTTTTATAATGTGTTTTATATACTCGCATGTATTCATGATAATTATAAGATGGTAGAGCTATACCATACATTTACCTTTATAGTACTGCTAATCATTTATATCTTATACTGCCTAATGGTTGTTGCAGCTCATCTATCCCACACCAGAATATTAACTGTTTAATAAATTCTTATTGAAAAACGCCCAGCCTGTTTATTCTGTGTACCTTTCGGAGACAGACTCAGAAAGCACGAGTGACCAAGCGAAAAGTAGTATTTTGTTTCCACGATCCTGAGGGATCAGGGTTGTCATGTTCGATGGTTGCCAGGAACTATTCTCTCCTTGGTAAGAGGAGATTCTAGTGGCACTGCGAGCTAGCTGGTACAAACACCAACATACCCGGTGGGGTGTTCAGAGTCAGTCTGCCACCAATTCTACAGTGTATGTTGTCTAAACGCACAGATTCGGTATACTTTCTTTAGGAACTACACGACATGGCGCTGCCAACGTTGGTTGGGTACTTATTTAACAGTAGAATCTGAGTAGTTCAGTCGTGCTATTCTCAGAAATCCCTATTCAAAAAACACCAGAGATGTCTGGAGTGGGTGGCCAAAACTCTACCACAGCTGAGTAGGTGAAAAATCCTATTTATTGGCTGTTGGTTAATCAAGCTTGAAAGACACAGTCTTCCTAAAAACTGTGCAAAACACCTTATCTTAGTTCCCTTGAAAAAATTCTTCTTCACTAAAAACAATGACTGAAGATGCAGACAACGCGGAGAGAGTCGTGCAGCATTTTGACCACTCAGACGAAGAAGAAAATGCAGATGCAATTCAGATTGCAGAAAATTTTAGAAAAGTTGTCACCCTGAAGCTGCTTGCGCATGGTTTAACACCTAGGGGTGGCATAGTAGCTTTCGTGATTGAGGCACACGAATCATACAGAACAGGTATTTTATTCATGGGTTACATTCCCAGCAGCAAATGCAAGAACAAAAACTTTTCATTTTTACACAGAAGGTGAACCACCAGCAGAATATTGTCCGTATGAGGACTTTGAGGTTCCGCTCACGTACCAGGAACACATATACTGGTTTAAAGGCACCCTACACCATACAAGAAGAAGAGTAAGACTCGGCCCGCTCAGAAGAAAATGGGCAACATGGCCATTATTAGCAGCCTACACACCACACCCTGATATCAAAACAATGCCAGGGGAAGACTTACTTGTACTTCACAAAGAATTAATACAACTTTACAGAAACATGACGCAATTCATCATGAAGACACTGACAGTTCAGCCAGCAATGGTGACAAAGAATAAAACTAACATTCAAAACACAACAACTAAGATTACACCACAAACGTTACACGCAGTAATGGGTAAAATGCCCGCAAAACATGAACAAATGACATTCTGGATAGCTCAGAAAATAACGCAGCTAGAAGCAGTAGTCTCAAATGCCAGCGCTTATGAAAAACACAGAATGCTGACAATCTGCTTGCCCATGGCGATAACACCACAGATAGAGGATTGTACCTGCTGGCGTACAGTTTTCACTGCCATATATACCAGAAATCATGGTATACCCTCCTTACCAGTAATAACAGATGTATTAGTACAAATACAAAATGAGTACGAGCAGCGCCTGCTCTAGACGTAGGGATGAAGTTACTAGGTAACTATGCCCAGGTATCAGCCATAATATTAGCAAATATTAAAGGGGAGGCAGCATTAGTGGCTATCCGCCAACACCTAAGGGAATTCAGTCCTTTACAACAAGAACACGAACTACCTAAAATAATTGAAAATGCGTATGCAGAATTAGGCAGAGACAGTTTGGGTGGAAAAGCATTAAAACCACAACTGATGGGTAGTACTGAGAAGGAGACCTTCAAGCAGACACCTGTTTCTTCTAAAAAGAAGGGGGACAATAACAATAAGACTACAGATCTCAATCCAGAGGTAGATCTCCTCCACAGGAACAATCCGAAAGGAGGTACAACCTTAGGAATAGGGATAATATTAAGAAACCTGACAGGTATCAGGATACTGATACATGTTCCTCTCGTTGCTTTCAGGGTTCAACGAAAAAGTCCAAGAGAGAAGGACGGTAAGACAGACAAGAAGAGCGTACAAAGTCCAGAGACAAGCAACACGCTCAAGAATATACCTCCAAAAAAGAAGATAAACCAAAACAAAAACCACAGTTCAAAAAGAAGAAGGTTGCATTTCTAAAGAGCAAATATGCCTAGAATTCTGAGGACTCGACTACTGAATGGGGAATGGAATCTGACGATGCTAGACAGTGCAGCAGAAGTAACAATAGCTCGCCAGAACCTGGTGAAATTTCTCTTGACAGCGGAATTGAATGATTATATCACAGTGGAAACACCTGATACTAGGGTAAGTGTCCCACATAAATTGTATGAAATAACACTCCAAATGGAGGGGGACAAACGTGCTTCATTTAGAGGTCTCTTTTGGGAGAACCTAACGTTTGGCTATGTTATTTTGTTAACTGACAAGATTGGCCGCCAGCATTCGTCATGGATTGCCCTAGCCGAGAAACAGTAATTTTTGCAGCATTTTCCGACCATGTTCCGAAATATTTAAAATATACATATGCGCTGGAATTGGTGGTAGCCCAGGCCCCGGTATTATACAAAAAACATGTTGGACGGAATGAGGATTCAACCCACCACATAATGCCATTGAAAAATACTCCAACTGCACAAAGGCAGTATCCAATAAAGCAAGAAGCTAAAAAACAGGTCAGGGAGATCTTAGATCAACTTGAATACCAAAGAGTGATTGAAACTTGCACCTCTCAAATGAATAACCCTTTGTTTCCCGTATCAAAACCAGACAACACATACCATCTAGTGTTGGATTACAGACATTTAAACACTTGCACTAAAACATTTGCAGTACAGAATGCACACAGTGTCTCATTAAAGAATAACATTGTGCGGAAAAAATACAAAACCACACTAGATATCTCAAATGGATTTGTTTTGCCAAAACATAGAAACTGAGAGCATATATTTGACAGCATTCTCAGCGCTAGAGTCCTAGGTCAACATTGTCGACTCCCCCAGGGATATAAGAACAGCCAGGGGTTATTTTCGGCTAGGGTAACTGAATTACTTCAAAATCTGGATGAGGAGGCATTGTCCTACATAAATATTTATCTGATGGATGATGACATGGAGGAACACTTGACCAGGGTGAGCACCATCATTTTTGGGTTCGCCTCTGAGGGTTGCAAATTCAACTTTAACAAATCAAAAATAACCCACCTTAATGTCCTTTTTCTAGGATATGAGCTTTCAAGTGAAAGAAAAAGCCTGGCAGCTAAATTTTTAGAAAAGTGCACCGCTGCCGCAACCTCCAAAATCATTAAAAGATTTACAATCAATCCTTGGATTCCTGAACTTTGGCAGAACATACATTTTAGATTACGCGGAAAGAGTAAAACCTTTCTACGATTAGATAAAACCTTACTTTTCAGTTAGTCAGTGGACACAGGAACACACAGATACTCTTCGTTCCTTACAAGCTGACATGATCGCTTCAAAACACTTACAGGCACGTGTAAATGTACGCAACCTTGTGATCGATGTAGTTGCGGGTCAATCTGGGTACACCTATCTAACATATAATGAAGATGAGACAGTACCAATAGCATACAAATCACATTTGTACACAAATGCTGAGATGCGTTTTGCATCAACTGAAAAAATTCTAACAGCAGTGCAGACTGCTGTTGTCAGAGAAAGAGCCCTGGCTCAAGGGAAAAGTATAATAGTCGTTACTCCAGTTCCAGCCTTAGAGGCTGCGAAAACGCAATCATTCCCAACGCTAAAGCTTTACATCCAAGATGGATACAATGGGCTAATTCTCTCACTGCAACAGATGTAGAATACAGGTATGACGCAAATCTAAAAACACAAGCATTTCTGCAATACAAACAAGAATATCCGCTACCAAATGAAAGAATGCCTCTAGAGCATTATGAATATATAATTTATACTGATGGTTCGGCTCAACCAGCCATAGGGAGTAAACAGCAATACAGCGCTGCGTGTGCTATCGTTAAAGGGTGCATGCAGGATGGAAAGTTAAACCAGAAGTGTACAAAAACACAGTCAATAGGAGACTGCATGGTGCAGCTGGCAGAATTAAAAGCACTAATACTGGCACTGGTAAATACCTATCGAGAATTCCCCACACTAATCGTGTGTGATTCCTTCTACTGTGTACAGTCATGTAATGAATATTTGCATCACTATGGACAGAATGGATTTAAAGATGGAAAAGGTGGCACAGTTAAGCACAAAACACTATGGGAACAGGTAGTGGAGTTGAAAAACTAACTACCAAGGGCTCACGTGGTACATACACTGAGTCATCAATGTCATTGGCTGATGAAGCTGCTAAGGGGGCTGTACGCACAGCTTCCGTAGCTGCAATCACTCATTCAAGAACGAGAATAGACGGTGAGATAATGGTTGCAATTATTGCTACATCAATAACTCAGCAGTACCGAAAAGGCTTCCATTCAAATACAAGTTAGATGCAAACAATGTTTTATTTGCTCAAATTCCGGATAGAGTAATACCAAATACGGATCGTAGGTTAGGATTAATTCTAGCAGTACATGAGGGTATAGGGTCTGCACATGCCGGAGTTACAGCAACTGTTTCTCTATTGAAAAAAAGCACTATTGGTGGCAAGTACTAAGAAAGCAGACCAAAGACTACATCTTGAAATGCGACATCTGTCAGCAAATGAGAGGCTCCACAGTAACATGTCCCGTGCAGACACCATTACTAATATCAGACAGACCACTGGCGTGTGTTTGTTTGGACCACTGCTGCCCCTTACAATCTGATGGGGCTTATACGGGGCTCACAAATATATGATGGTTGCAGTGGATTCCCAACTCTTGAACTGTTAAAAAAGGATTTGCGAGTCTTTATAGGGTCATACGCAATTGGCACATTACATTCTGACTGTGGCCCCGCATTTAGTTCTAGGGCTTACAAGGAAGCCATGGGAAGTTTGGGTGTAGTGTTGCAGTAGTCCTCTCCGTACCATCCCGAGGGAAATTCAATTATGGAGAGGTAAAACCGGGACTTAAAGCAGTCTTTAACAGCTAGAGTAATACGCTCGGGGGAAAAATTGGGTAAAACATATGTATGGAGTTCAAAGGGCATTAAATAATCAGCCAAGAAGCTCTCTATGGGGTGTCACTCCTTATGAGGTCCTATTTGGGACGTGAATATAGGTAGCTGATCTTGATTGTGAAGGCACAGTGGCCGATGATAAACCTTTTGACATCCATAAACGTTTGGCTGTTTTAAAGGACCTAAATTAATCCAAGGCACTACACTGTAATGTCCAGGTGAAAAGGACTGCCACTGGGGTTGCAAAAAGTGTCACGGCAAGACCTGTCTGGATCTCTAAAGTTGGGGATCTGGTCAGAGAGAAATTAGCGGACCAAAAATAATTTGGGTCATCATAGAGAAAGCCTGTACCTGTCATGGCAGTTGAAGGAACAAGAACAGTATTTCTACCACTTCTTGCCGGTAAAAAGGATAAAAGATTTGTCTCAATTGATTTGATCAAACCACACTCTGTGGCTTATACTGAGTAGTAAGCCACGTGGACTCCGGAGTAACAGACCATCCTCTCACAACTATGCAAGAAGTTCAAACAGAAAGACTACTCACGTTTGAAGGGTCATCTGCACGGAATGATGGATTATGCAACAATTTGATGGAACTTGTTCCTCTTGAAACTGAAATTCAAAACAAGGACTCAACTGAAAGACAAATTTCAATTCGACCAAACACAGATATCTACATCAACATGCCCCAACAAGTGCAAGCTCCAGCTTCCAAAAAATCTGTGGAAATAACGAAAATTGATCGAACTGCATCTGGCTATTTCATTGACTTTGGATCCAAGGGAACCTGAAATAATGCCAGCCCAAACATCTCGTCTACAGCGATTCAAAGATTTTCTGAACTTTCTAAAAAAGTCTTAGCTGGTATCACCTTGGGTGGAACTCTGGATAACTACCGGGGTACTTTTCTTTGTTTTCTGGATAGGCCTAGTAACTGTCTTTATTATGTTTATTAATGGAACTTATCTTCGAGAAAGCTCTGCAGCACAAAAAGTGAATGTGATTCTGAAACCACATCTATCATCACATCTTGAAAAAAGAGACCTATCATCAGTGAACATTTTAGCAGTTCTTATACCTGACGGTATAGTATGGGACAAGCTTGATTACGATATATTTGGCCCGACCGAACTTTTAAAAATACCACATTTATTTAAAATTTCATTGAGTGATATCATTATCTCCAGTACATTTTCCGATGATTGGGATTATGAAACTGTGAATAATATGTTGTCCGATTTAGAAATATCTGCTGCTTTTTCATATCATGAAATGTAAGAGGGCACATCAGACTTTGAAACAATGTATTGCTATCAACATTATGGTCATCACTTTCTGCATAAGTCTGCTAAGCCCAGAAATTTTTTCACATACCACCAATGGGAACATTGCCCAACACCGCCGAAAAGCAGTTCAAAAACAATTGCACAGAAATTTCCGTATTTTTCAGGGTTTAACAAATCAGACCCAGCCTCATATTATTACATACCAGCACAGAAAAATATGTTGACAAACACCAAACAGATTTATTCTGCTACCTTTATTTCCCTTGCCCAATTGTTTGAACAGGGTTTCAACTTATGGAAAGACACCAAAGACTTAAAATCGGTTTGGGGTACTAAAGACTGGCAGGTACAGGGAATAGAGGCACTATTTCGAGCATGCCTTATTCCTCAAAAAATAATGTTTTTGAATGAAATGGTGCAACAAACGACCTGTCTTGGATAAGCCAGGAACACAGATTTAAATATACCTCGGATGCCCACATCATCACACACTGAGGGTAACATAACATCACAAAAAGAGGGTACATTAGATGACATCATGCAATACAATAGATCAGACCCCGATTGGAAGGGGTGGTTGATTGGGCTCGTAGACACCAATAACTGTCAGGAAAGATTCTTAGGTAAAACTAAAGGATTTAGTATCAATAGGCCAGATCCATGCTATGTACAGAGACAACATCCAGGGGTAGTGACACCATACAGTGTTAGGGAAGTTATGCTAAAAACCTCAACACTTACACATGTGAAACAACACTTATCCTTACGTTCAGAGGATGTGGACCTGTGGGATTTTTCATTAGGTCCTAGGAAGCCACGTCACAAACGTTTCTATTATGCTGTCTACAATGAGATTTGGAAAATATCACAACAAGAGGGCGCAGAAAGATTACGAGAAATAGATCATATAAATCTAGAGAAGGCCCTAGCAGTGGTCAACAATGGGTTAGCGACAGTAACTTACAGGATATATTCTCTGGGCAACATTGTATCTTCTGCTATTGATATACTGGAACAGGATCTGTCCATATTACAACACGGGCAATCACAATTGCGTTCTATTATATTATTAAGCTGGATGCTGCAATCTTTGCGCACAGGCTATGTGCCTTAGCGTTTCATAAACAGCACGTCTCTGTTTTCTTTGTACAATCTGACAGAAAAACAGATAAATATGGCATGAAGGGGAGCAAAATATACAATGCTGCGTATTGAGACGATGGATAGATTAGCATTTACAGTGGCAGAGTCACCATCCACAGTATGGTAAATCCATGGCCACATAACTCTTTCGGTCACTACCTTTCAATTCCAATATTGTCTTGAACAAATGCAGGCAGGCAGCTATGAAGAAATGGGTAGGGAATTCATTAAGGAATCTTGGGAATTGCCGTACAGATTTTGATACTGGCAGAAGTGTTTCTAAGCAGTACTAACTGCGAGAATACTTTAAGTGGATCACTTATATGCCAGGATATAATGCTGCATGGGTTCTGTAATGGTTCAGTAGCAAACGTCTCCTGTGATTAAAAGGGTTCCCCAGCTGCCGTGATCACTCTAGTGTTCAGACTACTCTCAAATGGGAGTTACTTGATGCTAAATGACCAGGGTTACTGTTGAATGCTTCTGGGCATCGCATATCTGGTAACCGTGAGTTCCAGGGTTACTTGCTGTATGCAAATTTTATTTCCATCAACACATACAGTCAGGGAGGCACCGTTATGGCCTTCACTAAATGTTTCATTAATACGGGTTGATGCTTTGAGCAGGATGAAAGCCATGCTTATACCAAAAACCTGTGCCCTTAACCTCCGCTCGAGAGACTTTTGATCGTCAAGTCGCAGAGTCTTCGGCAGAGATATAGGCACTTATACGTACAAATTGCCCCTTCCATTTTGTAGAAATGGTAAGTCGTATCATTAACATGTCTGATACGACAAGCATCGTCCACCTATTTAAGACCATAGGTTCTGGATTATTAAGCACCTTTCAGACGGTCCTCGGAGCTATACCAAACTTTATACACTCCGTATTTGAAAGCATCTTTGGAGGGCTGCCGCTGATCCTGTTTCTAATAGCAGGTATCCTGATTGTCAATTTTCTGCTATGCAATGGATGTCCCAGTTACCAAGGAGATGGAAACAGTGCTCCTGGAGCAAAAATACAGTGATCGCATGGTACAACTTCTAGGCACACCTCACCTAAGGGAACTACATGCTTCTTGGTTCTTGTCATTTAGAGCAGTCTGGATGGACTGCATCTTACCTGTCATCTGATGCCTGTTTTGCAGAGAAGAATGCATGTTGGATTTCTGTCTGATACTCATATCATGTGGGCAACCGGATGTTGATGCTTTACTGGACCCAATAACGCCCATGTTCTGCAGTGTCCCAAACGTATTCCTATGTTGATGGTGGCATACAGGTAGTATCAACTCCTGTTGGTATGGACACAGGCTCCTCCTCAGACACCCTGGCCTTGGATAGCACACAGGCTGCCCCAGCACCGGCTGTGAACAGTACGGAAGATCATCGGTGCTCAATTGACATAATCTGCGAAGCGTTACAGGGACCGTCGACTGCGGAGGCAAGCAACGAAAATGTTGTGTCTACCAGCCAGGACACATAAACATTTGACACCGTCGTGTGCTGGAAAAAAAATTAACTTTTGGAAAACAAATGGAAAATTAGAACTCCATATCAAAATTAACATTCCTTTTGAGCAAGTATGGCTTTCAAATGCTTGTAGTAGTTCGGACTATACCTGCAGACATATTAGAGCTGTAGCTTAAAGTGTCAATTTCTAAAAAAATTCCCATTTTTAACACTTTAAAAAAAAAAATTTAAACAATGTTTTTTAACACAAAAAGAAAATAAGGTTTTAACTATTTGCGTACAAGTATCTAGTGCTCCTAGTAGTACATTTAGAATGTAACTATATCGTCCATTCGAAAGAGGAGTGGGTGTTATATTCCATATAGGTACCATAATATAGGCCTCTGTCATTTTATCACCCTTCACCTATTTTCTTTCCTACATTACACTTGTCACGATTTACAGGGACTTTTACCTAGATACGACGCTGCATTCAGAACGCAGGTTTTCCCTAGTTCGAAATCTCATACATTATGCATGAGGATTCTTGGAAGCACAGCAGGACTACCATCTCCTGTATAAAATCTTGTACAAAGTTCATGCCCAACATCATCCTTAGGCCAACACAGTAACACAGCAAGGTAGGACCCCTAGGGAAACCTATGAGTATATATACATCAGATCTTGCTAAGATAAGACAGAGGAAACTGAGACTTCCCGGCCGACACACTGACCAGAGACGCTGAGGTTCCTGCATGCAGGCCCTCCTGCTCACAGTGGTCTAACACATCCCTTGCCAGGTGTCAACTTCAGACCAGGATGGGGCCCTACAGTCTCTCACTCCTGGTAATTGGGTTGACTAAATCCTAGAGGGATTCTTGGCTTAACACCTACATGCATACTAGGTACACGTAGGTACATCAAGTTAGGGAAGCATTGTAGGAGTATGCATCTTTCTATCATGTGTTTTATATACTCGTATATATTCATGATTATTGTAAGATGGTAGAGCTATGCCATCCATTTACCTTTATAGTACTGCTAATCATTTATATCTTATACTGCCTAACGGTTGTTGCAGCTCATCTATCCCACACCAGAATAACAACTGTTCAATAAATTCTTATTGAAAACGCCCAGCATGTTTATTCTGTGTAGCTCTCTGAGACAGACTAAGTAAGCACGAGTGACCAAGCGAAAAGTAGTATATTGTTTCCACGATCCTGAGGGATCAGGGTTGTAATGTTTAATGGTTGCCATGAACTATTCTCTCCTAGGTAAGAGGAGATTCTAGTGGCACTGTGAGCTAGCTGGTACAAAGTGCAACATACCCGGTGGGGTGTTCAGAGTCAATGTGCCACCAATCCTACAGTGTATGTTGTCTCAACGCCCAGATCCCGTATACTTTCTATAGGAACTACACGACATGGCGCCGCCAACGTTGGTTGGGTACTTATTTAACAGTAGAATCTGAGTAGTTCAGTCGTGCTATTCTCAGAAATCTCTATTCACAAAACACCAGAGATGCCTGGAGTGGGTGGGCAAAACTCTGCAACAGCTGAGTAGGCAAAATATCCTATTTATTGGCTGTTGGTTAATCAAGCTTAAAGGACACAGTGTTCCTAAAAACTGTGCAAAACACCTTATCTTAGTTCCCTTGAAAAAAGTCTTCTTCGCTAAAAACAATGACTGAAGATGCAGACAATGAGGAGAGAGTTGTGCAGAATTTTCACCTCTCAGATGAAGAAGAAAATGCAGATGCAATTCATATTGCAGCAAATGTTAGAAATATAGTCACCCTGAAGATGCTTGCGCATGGTTTAACACCTAGGGGTGGCATAGTAGGTTTCGTGATTGAGGTACATGAATCATACAAAACAGAGGTATTTTATTCATGGGTTACATTCCCAGCAGCAAATGAAAGACCAAAAACTTTTAATTTTTACACAGAAGATGAACTACCAGTGGAATATTGTCTGTATGAGGACATTTGGGTTCCGCTCACATACCAGGAACACTTATACTGGTTTAAAGGCTCCCTGCCCCATACAAGAAGAAGAGTAAGACTTGGCCCGCATGGAATAGAAGGGGCAACATGGCCAATATTAGCAGCCTATACACCACATCCTGACATCGAAACAATGCCAGGAGCAGACTTACTTATACTTCATGAAGAATTAATAAAACTTTACAGAAACATGATGCAATCCAGCATGAGGACACTTACAGTCCAGTCAGTAATCGTGAAAACGAATGAAACTAACATCCAAACACAACAACTAAGATTACACTACAAATGTTACACACAGTAATGGGTAAAATGCCCGCACAACATGAACAAATGACATTCTGGATAGCTCAGAAAATAACGCAGCTAGAAACAGTATTCCCAAATGCCAGCGCTTATGAAAAACACAGAATGTTGACAATCTGCTTGCCCATTGGGATAACACCACTGATAGAGGATTGTACTTCCTGGGGTACAGTTTTTGCTGCCATATGTACCAGAAATCATGGTATACCCTCCATAGCATTAATACCAGATGTATTAGGACAAATACAAAATGAGTACGGAGCAGAACCTGCTCTAAACCTAGGGATGAAGTTACTAGGTAACTATGCCCATGTATCAGCCATAATATTAGCAAATATTAAAGCGGAGTCAGCATCAGTGGCTATCCGCCAACGCCTAAAGGAATTCAGTCCTTTACAGCAAGAACACAAACTACCTAAAATAATTGAAACTGTGTATGCAGAATTAGGCAAAGACAGTTTGGGTGGAAAAGCATTAAAACCACAACTGATGGGTAGTACTGAGAAGGCGACCTTCAAGCAGACACCTGTTTCTTCTAAAAAAGAAGTGGGACAATAACAAAAAACAAACAGTTAAAGAAAACAGATCTCAATCAAGAGGTAGATCTCCTCCACAGGAACAGTCCGAAAGGAGGTACAACATTAGGAATAGGGATAATATTAAGAAAGCTGACAGGTATCAGGATACTGATACACAATCCTCTCATAGCTTTCAGGGTTCAACGAAAAAGTCAGAGAGAGAAGGACGGTCAGACAGACAAGAAGAGCGTACAAAGTCCAGAGACAAGCAACACGCTCAAGAATATACTTCCAAAGAAGAAGATAAACCAAAACAAAAAACACAGTTCAAAAAGAAGAAGGTTGCATTTCTAAAGATCAGACATGCCTAGAATTCTGAGGACTTGACTACTGAACGGGAATGGAATCTGACGATGCTAGACAGTGCAGCAGAAGTAACAATAGCTCGCTAGAACCTGGTGGAATTTCTGTTGACAGCGGACTTGAATGAATATATCACAGTGGAAACACCTGATACTAGGGTAAGTGTCCCACATACATTGTATGAAATAACAATCCAAATGGAGGGGGACGAATGTACTACAGTTAGAGGTCTCTTTTGGGAGAACCTAACATTTGGCTATGACATTTTGTTAACTGACAAGATTGGCCGCCAGCATTCGTCATGGATTGCCCTAGCGGAGAAACAGTAATTTTACCAGCATTTTCTAGCCATGTTCCCAAATATTTAAAATATACATATGCACGGAAGTGGACAGTTGCCCAGGCCCCGGTATTATACAGAAACCATGTTGGATGGAATGAGGATGCAAACCACCACATAATCCCAATGAAAAATACTCCAACTGTACAAAGGCAGTATCCAATAAAGCAAGAAGCTAAAAAACAGGTCAGGGAGATCTTAGATCAACTTGAATACCAAAGAGTAATTGAAACCTGCACCTCTTAAATGAATAACCCTTTGCTTCCCGTATCAAAACCGGATAACACATATCGTCTAGTGTTGGATTACAGACATTTAAACACTTGCACTAAAACATTTGCAGTACAGAATGCACACAGTGCCTCATTAATGAATAACATTCTGCGGAAAAAATTACAAAACAGCACTAGATACCTCAAATGGATTTTTTTTGCCAAAATATAGAATCTGAGAGCATATATTTGACAGCATTCTCAGCGCTAGGCTCTCAGAGGCAATTTTGTTGACTCCCCCAGGGGTCTAAGAACAGCCCGGGGTTGTTTTCGGCCAGGGTAACTGAATTACTTCAAAATCTAGATGAGGAGGCATTGTCCTACATAGATGATATTTATCTGATGGATGATGACCTGGAGTAACACTTGACCAGGGTGAGCACCATCATTTTGGGGTTCGCCTCTGAGGGTTGCAAATTCAACTTTAAAAAATCAAAAATAGCCCACCTTAATGTCCTTTTTCTAGGATATGAGCTTTCAAGTGAAAGAAAAAGCCTGGCAGCTAACTTTTTAAAAAAGATGCCCGCAGCCCCCCAACCTCCACAATCATTAAAAGATTTACAATCAATCCTGGAATGCCTGAACTTTGGCAGAACATACATTTTAGATTACGCGGAAAGAGTAAAACCTTTCTACGATTTGATAAAACCTGACTTTTCAGTTAGACAGTGGACACAGGAACACACAGATACTCTTCGTTCCTTACAAGCTGACATGATAGCTTCAAAACAGTTACAGGCACGTGTAAATGTACGCAACCTGGTGATCGGTGTAGTTGCGGGTCAATCTGGGTACACCTATCTAACATATAATGACGGTGAGACAGTACCAAGAGCATACAAATCACATTTGTACACAAATGCTGAGATGCATTTTGCATCAACTGAAAAAAATCTAACAGCAGTGCAGACTGCTGTAGTCAGAGAAAGAGCCCTGGCTCAAGGGAAAGGTATAATAGTCGAAACTCCAGTTCCAGCCCTAGAGGCTGCGACAAAGGCAAGCATTCCCAACGCTAAAGCTTTACATCCAAGATGGATACAATGGGCTAATTCTCTCACTGCAACAGATGTAGAATACAAGTACGACCCAAATCTAAAAACACAAGCATTTCTGCAATACGAACAAGAATATCCTCTACCAAATGAAAGAATGCCTCTAGATCAGTATGAATATATAATTTATACTGATGGTTCGGCTCAACCAGCCATAGGGAGTAAACAGCAATACAGCGCTGCGTGTGCTATCGTTAAAGGATGCATGCAGGATGGAAAGTTAAACCAGAAGTGTACAAAAACACAGTCAATAGGAGACTGCTTGGCGCAGCTGGCAGAATTAAAAGCACTAATACTGGCACTGGTAAATACCTATCGAGAATTCCCCACACTAATCGTGTGTGATTTCTTCTACTGTGTACAGTCATATAATGAATATTTACATCACTGGGGACAGAATGGGTTTAAAGATGGAAAAGGTGGCACAGTTAAGCACAAAACACTATGGGAACAGGTAGTGGAGTTGAAAAATTAACTACCAAGGGCTCACATGGTACATACACTGAGTCATCGATGTCATTGGCTGATGAAGCCGCAAAGGGGGCTGTGCGCACAGCTTCCGTAGCTGCAATCACTCGTTCAAGAACGAGAATAGACGGTGAGATAATGGTTGCGATTATTGCTACACACAATAACTCAGCAGCACCGAAAAGGTTTCCGCTCAAATACTCCTACAAGTTAGATGCAAACAATGTTTCATTTGGTCAAATTCCTAGAGTGGGGGAAAGAGTAATACCAAAAACGGATCGTAGGTTAGGATTAAATCTAGCAGCACATGAGGGTATAGGGACTGCACATGCCGGAGTTACAGCAACTGTTTCTCTATTGAAATAGCACTATTGGTGGCAAGGACTAAGTAAGCAGACTAAAGACTACGTCTTGAAATGCGACATCTGTCAGCAGATGAAAGGCTCCACAGTATCACGTGCAGTGCAGACACCATTACTAATATCAGACAGACCACTGGCGTGTGTTTGTTTGGACCACTGCAACACCTTACAATCTGATGGGACTTAAATTTGGCTTACCAATATATCATGGTTGCAGTGGATTCCTGATGCTCGAACTGTTATAAAAGATTTGCGAGTTTTTATAGGGACATACGCAATTGGCACATTACATTCTGACCGAGGCCCCGCATTTAGCTCTAGGACTTACAAGGAAGCCATGGGAAGGTTGGGTGTAGCATTGCGGTAGTCTTCTCCGTACTATCCTGAGGGAAATTTGGTTGTGGAGACGAAAATCTGGTGCCTAAAGCAGTCTTTAACAGCTAGAGTATTAGGCTTGGGTGGAAATTGGCTAAAACATCTCTATGGAGTTCAAAGGGCATTAAATAATCAGCCAAGAAGCTCTCTAGGGAGTGTCACTCCTTATGAGGTCGTATTTGGGACGAGAATGTGGGTACCTGATCTTGATTGTGAAGGCACAGTTGCCGATGATAAACTTTTTGACATCCATAAACGTTTGGCTGCTTTACAGGACCTAAATGAATCCAGGGCACTACACTGTAATGTCCAGGTGAAAAGGACCGCCACTGGGGTTGCAAAAAGTGTCACGGCAAGACCTGTCTGGATCCCTAAAGTTGTGGATCTGGTCAGAGAGAAAATAGTGGACAAAAAATAATTTGGGTCATTTCATCCTAGAGAAAGCTGTACTTGCCATGGCAGTTGCAGTTGAAGGAACAAGAACAGTACTTCTGCCAACTCTTCGGTCACTACCTTTCTATTCCAATATTGCCTTGAACAAATGCAGGCAGGCAGATATGAAGAAATGGGTAGGGAATTCATTGAGGAATCTTGGGAATTGCCCTACAGATTTCAATGCTGGCAGAAGTGTTTCTAAGCGGTACTAACTGCAAGAATACTTTAAGTGGATCACTTAAACGCCAGGATATAACGCTGCATGGGGCCTGTAACGGTTCAGTAGCAAACTTATCCTGTCATTTAAAGGGTTCCCCAGCTGCTGTGCTCACTCCAGTGTTCAGACTACTCTCAAAAGGGAGTTACTTGTGCTGAACAATCAAGGTTGCTGTGGGATGCTTCCGGGCATCGCATATCTGGTAACCGTGAGTTCCAGGGTTACTTGCTGTATGCATATATTGTTTCCCCCAACACATACAGTCAGGGAAGTGCCATTATGGCCTTCGCTAAATGTTTCATGAATACGGTTTGATGCTTTGAGCAGGATGAAAGCCATGCTCATACCAAAACCTGTGCCCTTAACCTCCGCTCTAGAGACTTTTGATCTTCAAGTTGCAGAGTGTTCGGCAGAGATACAGGCACTTATACGTACAAATTACCCCTTCCATTTCATAGAAATGGTAAGTCATATCTTTAACATGTCTGATACAAAAGGCATCGTCCACCTATTTAAGACCATAGATTCTGGACTATTAAGCACCTTTCAGACAGTCCTCGGAGTTATACCAAACTTTATACACTCCGTATTTAGAAGCATCTTTGGAGGGCAGCCACTGATCCTGTTTCGTAAAGCAGTTATCCTGATTGTCATTTTTCTGCTATGCAATGGATGTCCCAGTCACCAAGGAGATGGAAACAGTGCTCCTGGAGTGAAAATACCATGATCGCATGGTACAACTTCTAGGGACACCTCGCCTAAGGGAACTAAGTGCTTCTTGGTTCTTGTCATTTAGGCCAGTCTGGATGGACTGCATCTTACCTGTCCTCTGATGCCTGTTTTGCAGAGAAGAATGCATGTAAATGTAAATGAATGTAAATGTGAAGTATTTGTATAGCGCGCAGCTACCCGGAGGCATCCCAGCGCTTGTACTCATACCGCTGAGGAACCCTTCCTGGTTTTTCCTATGAGATGTCCACTCCTGGGTACCCCAAGGTGAAAGCCAGGCATCCTTTGTGCTGTGGGGGCCGTTGTGGAGATTAAGCAAGCTATTGCCCAGAGTTGCAGAGTGGGACCCATGATTAGAATAGGCACCGAGGCGAGAATTAACAGGTCCGGGGAATTTAAGTCCAAGAGCCGCCAAGGCGGGAATTGAACCCTGATCCCAGGCCAGACCTCTGCATCAGGGTCTGCCGCTCCAACCATTGAGCCACACATCTCCACATCCATGTTGGATCTCTGTCTGACACTCACATCATGTGCACAACCGGACGTTGATGCTTTACTGGACCCAATAACGGCCCATGTCCTGCAGTGTCCCCAGCGTATTCCTATGTTGATGACGGCATTCTCAGAGCCACCACCGGTAGTATCAGCTCCTGTTGGTATGGACACCGGCTCCTCCTCAGACACCGAGGCCTTTGATAGCGCACAGGCTGCCCCAGCACCGGCTGTGGACGGTACGGAAGCTCGTCGGTGCTCAATTGACATAATCACGAGGCGTTCCAGGGACCGTCGACTGCGGAGGCAAGCAACAGAAATGTTGCGTCTACCAGCCAGGGCACATAAACATTTGACTCATTTAGCACCGTCATGTGCTGGGAAACAATTTGACTTTTGGAAAACAAACGGAAAATTAGAACTCCATATCAAAATTGACATTCCTTTTGAGCAAGTATGGCTTTCAAATGCTTGTAGTAGTTCGGACAATACCTACGGACATATTAGAGCTGTAGCTTAAAATGTCAATTAAAAAAAAAAAATCCCTTTTTTTACACTTTTTAAAACAATCTTTTTTTAGCACAACAAGAAACAAATGTTTTAACTATTTGCGTACAAGTATCTAGTGCTCCTAGTAGTACGTTTAGAATTTAACTATTTCATCCATTCGGACGAGGAGTGGGTGTTATATTCCATATAGCTACCATAATATAGACCTCTGTAATTTCATCACCCTTCACCTATATTCTTCCCTACATTACACTTGTCATGGTTTACAGGGACTTTTACCTAGATACGACGCTGCATTCCGAACTCGGGTTTTCCCTAGTTCGAAATCTCATACATTATGCAGGAGGATTCTTGTAAGCACAGCAGGACTACCATCTTCTGTATAAAATCTATGTACAAAGTTCATGCCCAACGTCATCCTTAGGCCGACACAGTAGCACAGCAAGTTAGGACCCCTGGGGAGAGCTATGGGTATATATACATCAGATTTTGCTAAGAAAAGACAGAGGAGACCAAGACTTCCCGGCCGACACACTGACCAGAGATGCTGAGGTTCCTGCATTCAGACACTCCAACTCGCAGTGGTCTAACACATCCCTTGCGGGATGTCCAACTCGAGACCAGGATAGGGGTCCCACAGTCTCTCACTTCAGGTAATAGGGTTGACTAAATCCTAGAGGGATTCTTGGCTTAACACCTACAGACATGCTAGGTACACTTAGCTACATCTAGTTAGGGAAGCATCGTAGGAGTCCGCATCTTTTTATCATGTGTTTTATATACCCATATATATTCGTGATTATTGTAAGATGGTAGAGCTATGCCATCCATTTACCTTTATAGTACTGTTAATCATTTATAACTTATACTACCTAACGGTTGTTGCAGCTCATCTATTCTACATCAGAATAACAACTGTTCAATAAATTCTTATTGAAAACGCCCAGCCTGTTTATTCTGTGTATGTCTCTGAGACAGACTAAGTAAGCACGAGTGACTGAGTGAAAAGTAGTATATTGTTTCAACGATCCTGAGGGATCAGGGTTGTCAAGTTCGATGATTGCCAGGAACTATTCTCTCCTTGGTAAGAGGAGATTCTAGTGGCACTGTGACCTAGTTGGTACACAGGCCAGAGTCAGTGTTCAGAGTCAGTCTGACACCAGTCCTACAGTGTATGTTGTTTAAACGCCCAGATCCTGTATACTTTCTTTAGGAACTACGTGACAAATTTAGACTCCTCCCTTCTCAATTCCTTTTCCCTATTACCAACTCTCGCTTGTTTTGGTTCATGTTTGAGCCCAAAGAACCCAAATCCTTTCAAGGAGGGATTGTGCTAATTTTCAAAGTCGTTTGCCATGTGATAGATTTTATCACCATTTTTAATTGCTCGGATGTGTTGCAATACTCTTAACTTCAGTTTGTTGATGATACTGCCAACATAGAAATTATTGCAATCACTCCCCAGTGCATAAACCACAAACTCCATCTCACATGGTATTCTGTTTTGTATAGTTCTTTTTTGTCCATCCAATGTTGAGAATGTTTTCTGGTTAATCCCATACTGGCAAGCTCCACATGATCCACACTATGTAAAGCCCTTTGTAATGTTTGTCAACCAGTTGCTCTTACCATCAGGTTTTATACTAGTTGTTGAGTACCAGTGGAAATTGGGAGAGAAAAGGCTGACTAGGTGTGAGTAGCTGGCTGGTTCTCTTCTCCTCAGCAGCAGTTTTTTAAGCTAAATTGACAAAGGAAGTAAAAGAAAAAAAAGGAATGGGGAAGCATTCAAAGATAGCAAATGTTATGGTAAACATGGATAGGACGCAAAGATGCAAAACCCGTACAGCACAACTGAAAAACGCAGCTGCAGCAAGGGCAGAGCAAAACCATTTTGTTTGTCAGGGCTCGGCAAAGGGCTCTCTAAGCTCCGAGGAGGAAATACCTGATAACAGCGTGGATACTGGGGCAGGAGTGACTCCAATAGATGAACAAGCATCACTGACATTGGGTGAACATTGGGGCAATGTCACAAACTGGCTACATAGCCCAACCCCTAGCAATGAGGGGGGAGAGGAGCCCCAAATGAATGCCTAGCAAAAAATAACGAAAGCATCAACTGCCAGGCTGGACAGGGTGAAAGACATCCCGCTTTTTTGCAAAGGCCAAACTCTTATTGAAATCTTGCAGGAGAGTCTGGGAATTGCTGAGCTCAGGAAAATTGCAACAAACCAGATTCCCTCGTCAAATGTGAAACACATGGTACACGCGAGAGAAGGTCTTGCCACTGAACAGCCCGCAACATCAACATCATTGGCGGTTCTGCCACGTGAGGACTCCTCTAATTATATTATGAACACACAACAACAGCATGACCAGAGCCCCTTGGAGCAAGAGGATCTCGAAGAGATGCTACAAACAAAACAGTAAAGGGAGGAGACCACTGTACAGTGGGATATCAAAACAATGCTGAACCTCATCCTGGAAGAAATCAGAGAATTAAAGATGACCCAGGCTAGAGAAATAGCATCTCTTCATCATCGATTATCTAAGATTAAAGAAGCAGTGGGCAGCATGCCAATAAGAATACAGGAGGCAGAGTCAAGGATCTCACATCTCGAAGATCAGATGAGCTCTATGCAGCAACAGGACACTATAGGAAATAAACAAAGGATGTCACTTGAAAATAAAATCGATGATTTAGAAAATCATTCACATCGCTCAAATCTACGCTTAGTAGGACTACCAGAAGGGTGCCAGGGATCGCAAATGGTACAATGGATTGATACATTTATTAAGAAAAATATATTGCCAGATTTCCCTGGAGATCTTACAATCACACGGGCCCACCGAGTACCAGCGCAACCATTCCCAAATTCAAAGTTACCTTGGACAATCTTGATACATTTTGCAGATATTTGTGTGAATGAAACAAGAGCTACCCAGAGGAAACAATTTTCCACTGAGGAAATACCTTTATGTCGCATCTTTTCATCTATGTCAGTTGGGGCAGCACGGCGCAGAAAGACATTTGTGAAGCTACTTCAACTTTTTAGGCACTGGGCACACAGGCAGCAATAGCCCAGCAATCAAAACTAAGAGTCCTGATTAAAGGGGAATTTCATATGTTTTCCAGCCTAGATGAAGCTCAAAAGATGCTACAATCTATCACAAAGTAATTGAACTGGGACAGAGGGACATGGCGGATGACGCAGATTGATTTACCTTTTTTTTCTTATCAGGGGTGGGGGAGATGGGCAGTCAATTGGGTGCAATACTATGGTACCCCAAAAGGGTAGGCAACATCTTGAGAGGGGTATGTTGGGATATTCAGCTCTCAATCTTTGTTGGGGGTTTGGGGGTGGGGCACTGTGGATGGGTGGGGTTCTTTCACTAAAAAAGAAAATTATCAGAATCTTAGCTAATAACAGAATACATAAAAGAAATGGTGAGAAATCTTTTAATATTCTGTGGGAAAATCAATATAAAAGATATGGGTTTTAAAATCACAGTCCTATGCTGCAATGTCAATCGTGTATCTAAAAAATGAAAATATGGAGGTCTGATTAGGTGGCTAACATCTTTCTCCCCACAGGTTATAACATTGCAATACTATCATGCAGCCTATTTTGTCTCGGACGGACCCACAGTGAGGGGGTAGAAATATATCTGGGGAAGGGGATAGATTGGGAAGTCATACAAGTTAGAAGGGATGCCAATGGTAGATGGATCTGGATAACCACTCAACTTAATCCCAGGACAATCAACTTAGTGAGCTACAATGCCTCGGTAACTGACAACTCTAAAGCAATCCCTCCAGATAAGCGAGCTGGCCATTGGAGCAATAGGACCAATAGTCATAGGAGGGGATTTTAATTTCATACATGACTTGGCCAAAGATACCTTAAACAAAACAAAGAAACAACTAAAGCCTCATACAAAGAAAGTAATAGATTTACTGAAAAGGGAGTTACTTATGGTCGATCCTTGGCACAGCAGCAATATCTAATCTTCTTAATATACCTGTTATTTACAGCGATTCAAATCAGCTGCTCATATAGATGTTACTAAATTTCTCTCTCGCTTAAGTGTCTAGGTTCTGAAATAAGGTCTAATGACTTTTCTGACCATTCATTGGTCAGTGTTGATCTCGAAGTTGAGGCGAGTATAAGAGAGAGGCCTAGGTGGCAGAGGGACCGCTCTCTTCTTTCTAATCAGCAATGGGTATCAGCTATAAGCAAATCTATAGACAACTTTTTTCTGACTACCAAGGGTACTGCATCTCCTTTTACGATCCGGGGAGCCTTTAAGGCCACAATTTGGGTACAAATAACAGCCTCTGCAGCTACACAGTTTAAAAACGGCAGGCAGATATAGCTCAATTACAGTCTTCAGTTGACAACTTATTACAGCTGAGTAATGGACTGCTGGTATCATATAATGTCAGCAGGCAATTAGAGAAAGCGAAATACGAGTTAAGAGAGTTTTTCTTATTTTAGAACAAATACAGAGCTCACAATTGCATCAGCACCGTGTTTATGAGGAAAGCCAGTTGATGGGAAGTTTCTTGCTCATTCAACTAGAATTAATAAGGAAAAAGCAACAATCAGGGAGTTGGTGGTACCACAGACAGGTGTGCTGGTCACGGAGCAGGATAGAATAGCCAAAATCTTCTTGCAGCATTATAACGATGTATATGTGGCAAAATATACAGAGTCTATATCCTCTAACTTTCATTCTTTATATCTCTCACAATTAACCCCTGCACAAATTGAAGAGTTATATGCGGATATAGCAGCACCAGAAATTCAACTTGCCCTCTCTACAGCATCAAGTGGCAAGGCATCCGGAAACAATGGCGTTCCAATAGAATTTTATAAAAATCTTTATGAAGGAGTTGACTCCCTTTCTGTTCGAGCTCTTCAATGCGATAAAAAAAGAATAACAACTCTGTTATTCCTAGATGTGCGTTACAGCTGAATGCGAATCCATTGTGAGGACTCATATATGGAGCTCGATGTGTGACCTATAAAAACGAGCTGGTAGGAGGAAGTGTGGCTCAATAAGGGTAAAGAATACATTTGTGTCAGAGATTCTGTTTTGAAAAAATGACCACTTGTTGAGAATTGGTTGTTCAGTAAGAATTGTGTGTGTTTTGTCTTTTACTTCTGGCAGTCCCCGGAATAAGTGTTAGAAGTGTCCCTAACTGGTGCCAGGCGACCGTGTTTGCCCTGAAGAAATCGCCTAAAAATTTCTATGGCGATGAAACATGTTGGCACAATATAATGGTATGCATAATAAGCAACCTTTTTAATTTGAACTAGGTGCACACATAAGGAAGAATAAAGTTGGTTTTGTGAAAAGTGCATCCTTTTTCAATTTTATTTTCACTTGGGTCGCATCGTGGCATGTGATTGTTTCACCATTTAACACCACAATTTGGGTTTAATTGTTTGGATACTATACATACATTTTTTATAAGCAAGATGACAACCAATGATGATAAAAGTGGGCATAGCTGGTGAGTACCAACCAGCAGGCTCAATTGGTGGCGCGCAAGTGATGTGTCATCTTGTCTTTTCACATTTTTTCAAGATTCAAAGATTTGGTGTATTTGAGTTGGGACTTGATTAAATTCTTCTTGTACTTTTGTCAGGGGATTTATAAATTGGGGATTGCCATTAGTAAAATAATTTAGTAGTTTCCGTTTTTAATAAATTGAAGGTGAAAAGCTGTTGGTGACTACCTCAAGTTACGAAAGGAGAGGCGTATAAGATACAAAAGAAATAGGTATCTATACCGCAATTTATTCTGATACATGATGGTGATACCTTCTTAGACACAGTCTATTTTGTATTGTTATTGGTTGAGAGGAGGGCGACTCGTGGTCTTGTTTTCCCTCTACAGCTCCTAGTTGTTTGCATGTTACGTAATATGTATCTTTATTATGAAGCAGCCCTTTTATATAGAAGTTCGGATATTAGATGCTGTAGGAACACAGGACATTTTTTTTATCGAAAAGATGGTGCAGGAGGAGGGGTTTCAGCTACCGGCTTTCTTAAAGACTGCGAAGGTCCCAAAAAAGACAAGATACAAGGTTCCCCAAGAATATTCTACCCGATTTCAATCACATTATGCCATAAAGGGACAATCCACAGGCTATAGATATCTCTAATTAGAAGAATGCCAGGCCTTGAGGTTACAAATTCCTAACAATCATATGAGGCACTGGTATATGAACGGATTTTAAGAATTAGGACATATTATGATAGGAAGCCGTATTATTTCCTGGCAGAACATCCAAGGAAGATGTGGCGATCGCTGTAAGCTGTTTTAATTTGGATATTTGCAGAATTTAATATATCAACGAGCTCCATCTCTTCACCAACAACGACGGCTCTTTTTAAGACAAGAATGAATGGGATCGAAAATTGGTATAGGCTATTAAGTAGTCAAATGGAATCTCTCCGGTTCAATCCATTTCTGAAAAAGATATCCTTGACAACCCAGTGTAGTTTTTCAGAAGTAAAATGGCAAATGATTTCAAAATTTTGAAATTCAGCTTTAGGAGCTGCAAACTATAAGAGAATGTCTTTTTTTAGCTCAATGGATGGCATATTATACCCCTAGAGCCCTTTCAAAGATGTATCCGGACGTGGAAGATCATTGTTTTCAGTTTAAGAGTGGAGACTGGCTCCAAATTCTTTTTTACCTGCACTGGGATAAAATTGTTTTGGGAACAAGTCTTTGAAGCCTTAAGCAGGGGGCTAAATATACAGATACAACCTCATGTAGGGGTAGCACTCTTTGGGCTTAGCACCCAAAGGCAATGCCAATTTATGAGAAAAGGTGCTGATATATTTATAACTATTACGTCTTTAGTTGCTCGCTCCTTGATCCTCCAGAATTGAAGGGCTAATAGAACATCAACTTACCTGGAATGGTATAATAAAATGATCAGAACTCAAATGCTTGAGAATGCATATGCTAGTAGGGTCGGGGCCTTAAAAGGCTTGCCGCTTCCTGGAAATTTATAATAGCGATCTAGAACTGTGCGTCCGGACTTACTTCCAAACAATAAATATTGTCTTCTCTAAAGTACACACAAGTACACACAAGAACTTTATAGGATATAATCGTGTGAAATCGATAGCTGCTAAATTCTGGATCTTTGCACTTTAAGCATTACATATGCTATTTATGCACGTACGCACATCTGCACTCTAAGTATAAAACACTCAATGTGGGAACTTATGCACATTAGCACTTTCTAGATATATTTAGTATAAGAAGCATTATCAAAATTGTAATGATGGAAAAGATTGTATTGTATCTCGTAACTTATTTATATATTCTTATATCTTATAATATAAAGGACACTAAGCAAAAGAAAGGTCTGATAAATTAATTGGATGCCTATATCTATAGACACTTGTGTTTCTGGGCTTTATCCTCCATCAGTAGGGATAAAAAAAAGAAATTCATCTGGGGTTGCTGCGAAAGCTGTCAAAATGCTCTCAGGTTTCAGTACCTCTCTCTGGCGCACAGGTGGATCTGCAAAAGCTTGTCAGCTCAATGGCTCAAGGGAGCCATTTCATACAGAGGGATGGGAGCACACTGCTTCACCTCCCAGCCAGTTCACCACCTAGCATTATGGTAAATGCAGTTCACTTTGAATGCTTATTTGATTTTTTGCTGAAGTGTTTCACTAAGGTTGGTGCAGGTTAGTGCTGTCAATCTCTAGACACTTGTGTTTCTGGGCTTTATCCTCCATCAGTAGGGATAAAAAAAATAAATTCATCTGGGGTTGCTGAGAAAGCTGCCACAATGCTCTCAGGTCTCAGTACCTCTCTCTGGCGCACAGGTGCATCGCCAAAAGCTCGTCAGCTCAATGGCTTAAGGAAGCCATTTCATACAGAGGGATGGGAGCACACTGCTTCACCTCCCAGCCAGTTCCCCACTTAGCATTATGGTAAATGCAGTTCACTTTGAATGCTTACTTGATGTTTTGCTGAAGTGTTTTACTAAGGTTGGTGCAGGTTAGTGCTGTCAACCTCTAGACACTTGTGTTTCTGGGCTTTATCCTCCATCAGTAGGGATAAAAAAAAGAAATTAATCTGGGGTTGCTGAGAAAGCTGCCACAATCCTCTCAGGTCTCAGTACCTCTCTCTGACGCACAGGTGCATCTCCAAAACCTCGTCAGCTCAATGGCTCAAGGGAGCCTTTTCAAACAACAGGGGGATCGGTGCACACTGCTTCACCTCTCAGCCAGTGCACCACATAGCATTATGGTAAATGCAGTTAACTTTGAATGCTTACTTGATTTTTTGCTGAAGTGTTTCACCAAGGTTGGTGCAGGTTAGTGCTGTGAATCTCTAGACACGTGTTTCTGGATATTATCCTTTATCAGTAGAGCTAAAAAGATACATTTATCTGGGTTGCTGAGAATGCTGCCACAATCCTCCCAGGTCTCTCTACCTCTCTCTGGCTCACAGGTGAGTCTCCAAAAGCACGTCAGTTCAATTGCTCAAAGGAGCCTTTTCAAACAACAGAGGATGGGAGCACACTGCTTCACCTCCCAGCCAGTTCACCCCTTAGCATTATGGTAAATGCAGTTCACTTTGAATGCTTACTTGATTTTTTGCTGGAGTATTTACCAAAGTTGGTGCAGGTTAGTATTGTGAATCTCTGGACACATGTTTTTCTGAATATTATCGTTCATCAGTAGAGATAAAACATGACATTCATCTGGGGTTGCTGAGAAAGCTGCCACAATTCTCTCAGGTCTCAGTACCTCTCTGTGACGTACAGGTGCATCTCCAAAACCTCGTCAGCTCAATGGCTCAAGGGAGCCTTTTCAATCAACAGGGGGATCGAGGTACACTGCTTCACCTCCCAGCCAGTTTACCCCTAAGCATGATGGTAAAAGCAGCTGACTTTGAATGCTTACTTGATTTTTTTGCTGAAGTGTTTCACCAAGGTTGGTGCAGGTTAGTGCTGTGAATCTCTAGACACGTGTTTCTGGATATTATCCTTTATCAGTAGAGCTAAAAAGATACATTTATCTGGGTTGCTGAGAATGCTGCCACAATCCTCCCAGGTCTCTCTACCTCTCTCTGGCTCACAGGTGAGTCTCCAAAAGCACGTCAGTTCAATTGCTCAAAGGAGCCTTTTCAAACAACAGAGGATGGGAGCACACTGCTTCACCTCCCAGCCAGTTCACCCCTTAGCATTATGGTAAATGCAGTTCACTTTGAATGCTTACTTGATTTTTTGCTGGAGTATTTACCAAAGTTGGTGCAGGTTAGTATTGTGAATCTCTGGACACATGTTTTTCTGAATATTATCGTTCATCAGTAGAGATAAAACATGACATTCATCTGGGGTTGCTGAGAAAGCTGCCACAATTCTCTCAGGTCTCAGTACCTCTCTGTGACGTACAGGTGCATCTCCAAAACCTCGTCAGCTCAATGGCTCAAGGGAGCCTTTTCAATCAACAGGGGGATCGAGGTACACTGCTTCACCTCCCAGCCAGTTTACCCCTAAGCATGATGGTAAAAGCAGCTGACTTTGAATGCTTACTTGATTTTTTTGCTGAAGTGTTTCACCAAGGTTGGTGCAGGTTAGTGCTGTGAATCTCTAGACACGTGTTTCTGGATATTATCCTTTATCAGTAGAGCTAAAAAGATACATTTATCTGGGTTGCTGAGAATGCTGCCACAATCCTCCCAGGTCTCTCTACCTCTCTCTGGCTCACAGGTGAGTCTCCAAAAGCACGTCAGTTCAATTGCTCAAAGGAGCCTTTTCAAACAACAGAGGATGGGAGCACACTGCTTCACCTCCCAGCCAGTTCACCCCTTAGCATTATGGTAAATGCAGTTCACTTTGAATGCTTACTTGATTTTTTGCTGGAGTATTTACCAAAGTTGGTGCAGGTTAGTATTGTGAATCTCTGGACACATGTTTTTCTGAATATTATCGTTCATCAGTAGAGATAAAACATGACATTCATCTGGGGTTGCTGAGAAAGCTGCCACAATTCTCTCAGGTCTCAGTACCTCTCTGTGACGTACAGGTGCATCTCCAAAACCTCGTCAGCTCAATGGCTCAAGGGAGCCTTTTCAATCAACAGGGGGATCGAGGTACACTGCTTCACCTCCCAGCCAGTTTACCCCTAAGCATGATGGTAAAAGCAGCTGACTTTGAATGCTTACTTGATTTTTTTGCTGAAGTGTTTCACCAAGGTTGGTGCAGGTTAGTGCTGTCAATCTCTAGACACGTGTTTCTGTATATTATCTTTCATCAGTAGAGATAAAAAACACAATTCATCTGGGGTTTCTGAGAAAGCTGCCACGATGCTCTCAGGTCTCAGTACCTCTCTCTGACGTACAGGTGCATCTCCAAAACTTCGTCAGCTCAATGGCTCAAGGGAACCTTTTCAAACAACAGGGGGATGGGAGCACACTGCTTCACCTCCCAGCCAGTTCACCCCTTAGCATGATGGCAAATGCAGTTCACTTTGAATGCTTACTTCATTTTTTGCTGAAGTGTTGAACCAAGGTTTATGCAGGTTAGTGCTGTGAATCTCTAGACACGTGTTTCTGGATATTATCCTTCATCAGTAGAGATAAAAAACACAATTCATCTGGGGTTTTTGAGAAAGCTGCCACAATGCTCTCAGGTCTCAGTACCTCTCTCTGGCACACAGGTGCATCTGCAAAAGCTTGTCAGCTTAATGGCTCAAGGGAGCCATTTCATACAGGGGGATGGGAGCACACTGCTTCACCTCCCAGCCAGTTCACCACTTAGCATTATGGTAAATGCAGTTCACTTTGAATGCTTATTTGATTTTTTGCTGAAGTGTTTCACCAAGGTTGGTGCAGGTCAGTGCTGTGAATCTCTAGACACGTGTTTCTGGATATTATCCTTTATCAGTAGAGCTAAAAAGATACATTTATCTGGGTTGCTGAGAATGCTGCCAAAATCCTCCCAGGTCTCTCTACCTCTCTCTGGCTCACAGGTGAGTCTCCAAAAGCGCGTCAGTTCAATTGCTCAAAGGAGCCTTTTCAAACAACAGAGGATGGGAGCACACTGCTTCACCTCCCAGCCAGTTCACCCCTTAGCATTATGGTAAATGCAGTTCACTTTGAATGCTTACTTGATTTTTTGCTGGAGTATTTACCAAAGTTGGTGCAGGTTAGTATTGTGAATCTCTGGACACATGTTTTTCTGAATATTATCGTTCATCAGTAGAGATAAAACATGACATTCATCTGGGGTTGCTGAGAAAGCTGCCACAATTCTCTCAGGTCTCAGTACCTCTCTGTGACGCACAGGTGCATCTCCAAAACCTCGTCAGCTCAATGGCTCAAGGGAGCCTTTTCAATCAACAGGGGGATCGGGGTACACTGCTTCACCTCCCAGCCAGTTTACCCCTAAGCATGATGGTAAAAGCAGCTGACTTTGAATGCTTACTTGATTTTTTTGCTGAAGTGTTTCACCAAGGTTGGTGCAGGTTAGTGCTGTCAATCTCTAGACACGTGTTTCTGTATATTATCTTTCATCAGTAGAGATAAAAAACACAATTCATCTGGGGTTTCTGAGAAAGCTGCCACGATGCTCTCAGGTCTCAGTACCTCTCTCTGACGTACAGGTGCATCTCCAAAACTTCGTCAGCTCAATGGCTCAAGGGAACCTTTTCAAACAACAGGGGGATGGGAGCACACTGCTTCACCTCCCAGCCAGTTCACCCCTTAGCATGATGGCAAATGCAGTTCACTTTGAATGCTTACTTCATTTTTTGCTGAAGTGTTGAACCAAGGTTTATGCAGGTTAGTGCTGTGAATCTCTAGACACGTGTTTCTGGATATTATCCTTCATCAGTAGAGATAAAAAACACAATTCATCTGGGGTTTTTGAGAAAGCTGCCACAATGCTCTCAGGTCTCAGTACCTCTCTCTGGCACACAGGTGCATCTGCAAAAGCTTGTCAGCTTAATGGCTCAAGGGAGCCATTTCATACAGGGGGGATGGGAGCACACTGCTTCACCTCCCAGCCAGTTCACCACTTAGCATTATGGTAAATGCAGTTCACTTTGAATGCTTATTTTATTTTTTGCTGAAGTGTTTCACTAAGGTTGGTGCGGGTTAGTGCTGTCAATCTCCAGACACTTGTTTTTCTGGGCTTTATCCTCCATCAGTAGGGATAAAAAAAAAGAAATTCATCTGGGGTTGCTGAGAAAGCTGCCACAATTCTCTCAGATCTCAGTACCTCTCTCTGATGCACAGGTGCATCTCCAAAACCTCGTCAGCTCAATGGCTCAAGGGAGCCTTTTCAAACAACAGGGGGATGGGAGCACACTGCTTCACCTCCCAGCCAGTTTACCCCTTAGCATAATGGTAAATGTAGTTCACTTTGAATGCTTACTTGATTTTTTTGCTGAAGTGTTTCACCAAGGTTGGTGCAGGTTAGTGCTGTCAATCTCTAGACACATGTTTCTGTATGTTTTCCTTCATCAGTAGAGATAAAAAACACAATTCATCTGGGGTTTCTGAGAAAGCTGCCACAATGCTCTCAGGTCTCAGTACCTCTCTCTGGCACACAGGTGCATCTGCAAAAGCTTGTCAGCTCAATGGCTCAAGGTAGCCATTTCATACAGGGGGGTGGGAGCACACTGCTTCACCTCCCAGCCAGTTCACCACTTAGCATTATGGTAAATGCAGTTCACTTTGAATGCTTATTTGTTTTTGTGCTGAAGTGTTTCACTAAGATTGGTGCAGGTTAGTGCTGTCAATCTCTAGACACTTGTGTTTCTGGGCTTTATCCTCCATCAGTAGGGATAAAAAAAAGAAATTCATCTGGGGTTGCTGAGAAAGCTGCCACAATTCTCTCAGGTCTCAGTACCTCTCTCTGATGCACAGGTGCATCTCCAAAACCTCATCAACTCAATGGCTCAAGGGAGCCTTTTCAAACAACAGGGGGATGGGAGCACACTGCTTCACCTCCCAGCCAGTTCAACCCTTAGTGTTATGGTAAATGCAGTTCACTTTGAATGCTTACTTGATTTTTTGCTGAAGTGTTTCACTAAGGTTGGTGCAGGTTAGTGCTGTGAATCTCTAGACACATATGTTTCTGGATATTATCCTACATCAGTAGAGATAAAAAACTAAATTCATCTGGGGTTGTTGAGAAAGCTACCACAATTCTCTCAGGTCTCTGTACCTCTCCCTGGCACACAGGTGCATCTCAAAGAGCCTGTTGAAAGACTTCAATACAAAATTCAAGTAAGCATTTAAACATAACTGCATTTACCAGGATGCGAAGGGGCGAACTGTGCTGGGAGGTAAAGGTGGGGGCTGCAGGGGGGGGGACAGGGCTCCCGTGCCCCCCTTGGATCCCTAGAAGCTGCCCTATTTTATGGGCTGCGCAGGAGCAGGCAATTAAATAAAAAACATTATTTTGGGGTGCTCTTGTGCCCACCCTGCGGGCCCCACCGCATATTTTATATTGGGGGTTGCTCATTCTGGGCGGTATCAATTCTGTGTTTTTCCCTGACCAAGAACACGGGTAGGGAAAAGTTTTGTGCTCCCACCTGCTCCTGCTGCATGAGAGGGCATTACACTTTACCTGTCGTCATTCTCGGGTATGCAAATAAGACTGTATCTTGGTCTCTGGTACACCATCCCCGAGCAGGCCCCAGGGGATGCGATCCCCGGGACCATCGAATGGCTCTGGGCAGGGCCTGATGCCCCCCATATAGAAAGCTGTGGCCCCCAGGGATGGGGTTGGCAGTTCCTTTTCAGGCTCAGGCAGGGGGGCCCCCATGTCCTCCTTTATTATAATGTCAGCCTCAGGGGAGGGGGTCCCGGAGCCTCATAGAGGCTCGGGGAGTTGTGCCATGAGCTCTAGCTATGTGCTGGGATGATATTGACAAGTTATTCTCAGCCTGTGAGGTAGCCCTAAGGATGCACAGGGTCTCAGAGGAGGATTGAGGTAATTCTCTGGAAATTCAAGACTACAGTAGGGAGGGACACTCTGCTTACACTAGAGAGAGGAGATCAGATGAAGTATGCCCATAAGAAAGTCATTCTTGTCTCAAAATGTTGGCTTACCCCAGAAAAGTACCGCATGAGATTTAGGGACAGCCAGAACCTGCCAAACCAGTCTTGGGTGGATGTTCTTGATTTTTCCAGTAAGGCACTGAGTGGTTGGGAGAGGGGCAGTAAAGTGAATGATTATGTTCGGCTGTAAAATACTGAAGGAGCACATGCTCAAGGCTTGTTTTACAGAGCTGAGCTAACACCTCGCGGATAGAAAGCTCACTGATCCCAGGGAGCTTGCTGAGAAGATGGACTTCAGGGTCAGTACCAGGGTATCCAAGAAGGTACCTGGGAGTGACCCCAAGAAGCATGGCTCAGGTTTCCCCCCAGCAGAGCATTGGGGAGTTTAAATATGACCTGGACAAGTCCCAGAGTTAGGTGGGGGAATAGGGTTCCCAAGCTCCTTTTGAGAAACAGGGAGAGGCTCTTATGGGTAGTGGCTTAGGGTGCCCCATTTACAACCCCACTGATGTGAGTGTTCACAGTTAGGAAAAAAGCAGGGGCTAGTCCTAAGAATCCTCCCATTTGTGGGAATTCTACCGGAGTGGCCAATTTGGCCTTAGGGGTAAGTAGCCCCCAGGAGCAGGTCATAGATCGTGCCATGATCTCCCTTTGTAGAGGGTGAACTGTCATCCCTAAGGGTGGAAGTTGTCACTTCCACCAGGTGAAGGTAAATGGGATCCCTGTCACTGCTTTGAGGGACACCAGGACTACCCAGGCCATGGCAGTGGAAAGGCTGGTTTCTCCAGAGCAGTACCAGACCAGGTTTGTAGGGTAACTCAAGTCCAGGGACAGGACTTTTTCCGGTCTATGGCTCTGGTATCCCTGGAGTGGGTTGGGGAGGTGACCCAGAGGAGGGTCATAGTTAGTTCCCAGATGCCCAAACACAGTATACTGGGGGATAAGTTGCCCTTGGGGTCTGGAGAGCTGAGAGGGGGCTGCCAAGTGTGCCCTGACAGTTCAGGTTGCTGAGGGTACCACTCCAAAGCGGAGAGTACAGGAACTCAGATCGAGGGGAAAGGTGAGGGAGGACTAGCTCTGTCCCCTGTACAGACTCTGGGGTGAAAAGCCATTTTCAGGATACCATCCCAGGACTGGTGGCCTACCCAATATCCGTACTTATGGTTTTTACCTTGCAGTGGATGGCCCGGGGCCTGGCTCCTGACACTGACAGCTGTCAGTGGCCTCTGCTGGTTGCTGTCCTAATGGGAATACTTTTCCTTGAGTTCAGGACAGAAGTCTGATCCAAGAAGCAGAATGGGCCAAATCACCTTGTTGATGTACTGTCTGCCTACTTGTATGCATCTGTGGGCAAGTTAAGGTTAGGTGCTTCACAGAAGGGGCTCTCAGATGAGGGAAGGGGTCTCCATGGATCAGTCCAGGGGCTTAGGAGATTGTAGATAGAGGGATCCAACTGAGTTCAGAGAGGCATAGAACTGACAAGTGCCATTCCATAAAAAGGCCTTTGTCTTTGTTCTATTGCCTAAGCAGGGAATCCCATCAAGGTATTGATTAGTCTGCCCTGGATTTTGGCTGGAGGGGGGTTGGAGTTGGACTTGGACCTCGCTGCAGGGCCATCCCCACATGTTTTGCCTTCTCCCTCTTGCTTTCTGAAAGTGTTTTTTCCTGGCTTTTAGGACTCTGTGCCATTTAACACTCCTATCCAATGTTAATGTGCTTGTGCTCTCTCCTTTAAACATGGTCAAATTGACTTACATCCAATTGGGACATTTAATTTTCCTGTATGTCCCTAGTAAAGGGGTACAGCATGTGCCCAGGGCAAGTAAATTAAATGCTACTAGTAGGTCTACAGGACTAAATGTACTTAAGTAGCCATTCAAAGATGTTTCAGGCCTAACATTGCAGCCTGTGTGTACAGTTTTAAACTGCCATTTTGACCTGGCAAAATGAACCTTTTGCTAGGCCTACACCTTCCTTTTTAAAAAATATAAGCCACCCGTACGGTAGGCCCTATAGCATGGTGCATTGTATTTTTAAAAAGAGCTGGACATGTACTTTTACATTTTACATTTCCTGGAAGTGAAAAACGTTCAAATTTGTGTTTCACTACTGGAAGGCCTACCTCTCCCATAGGATAGCACTGAGTTACCTTATTACATTTAATAAGTAATAACTCTTAATTGGGAGTAGGCAGAAATATCATGTTTAGTGTCTGAGGAATTGTAATTTAAAACTCCCTCAAGTACAACACAGTCGGATTTTAATTCACAAGTCTGAAAATGGCACTTTTTAGAATGTTGGCATTTTTTGTCTTCACCATTTGGTGCCTGAAGTCTGTTCCTGGGACACTTGACTAGGTGTAGTTGGCAGTTGGCCTGTATGTATTCCTTACAGACAGTATCACAATAGAGGGTCTGGGTGTTGGCAGGGTGGGTCATCCAGGCTTAATGGGGGGGCGGAATCTGTCACCTACTACAATAGCACTTCAAAGACACTGGCCCAGTATACTCATAAAGGACTTCACGCTACCCTATTGTGCCCAGAGGCAGACTGGGACCAGGGCAGTAAAGCAGGACATTCCAGAAACCCATAGACTCAACTTTTCAGATCACTTCTGGACCTGTGGAAGACTCCGAAGAAGTACTGCTCTGCTGTGCAGTTGCTCTGCTAAAAGAAGGACTGATCAGTTGCTCTGATGCAAGAAGGAATGCCCATCAGCTCTGCTGCCTGAGGAAGAAGTACTGAACCTACACCTTGAATCTAGGACCACCACAGAGACTCCAAGGGCACTAAAACTCTTGAACCCTGCAACTGCATTCTGTCTACTGTGAGTTCTCAACCACCCCCCAAGTGGTGCCTCCCCAGTCCTGGAACCTTGGAAGTGGGAATTAAGGTGTTCTGCTAGCCCAACTGTGATCCCCATCAGAGCAGACAAAGCATGGCACAGCATGACACAACCAGATGCAGACCTCGCAGATCCTCACCAGTACTGATTCAGTGCAATGCACTAGGATGCAGGATTTCACACTGTATTCCTCGTAGCTCCCCATTGGAACCGACGCAGCGTTACACAACTCAATGCAGTACCTGGCATTGCATCTTGGAACTGCTGGAGTGCGGCACAATGCCCCCCATCCACACCATAAGTTACAATTCCCAGCGGGCCTAACCTGGCCCCTGTAAACTTGTGACTTTTTCCTGGTCTGCCGCGACCAAATAACCACTGTTGATACTTTATGCTTCTAGACATTATTTTTCCCTAAATCTTTAAAACTGCATTTCTCCGGTTTTACTAATTGGATTATTGTTGTTTTGACGTCAAATAATGTATTACATTTTAATTCATTTTTCTAAATTGGGGTGGGATTTTTTTTGTTTTGTGTTTACACTTTACAACTGCTTGTGAACTGCATCAATACTTTACACATTGCCTCTGAGTTAAGCCTAACTGATTTTGTGCCAAACTACCAGAGGGCTACCCATAGGTTAATCTAGTGATTTATGTGGTTCACCTTGACAAGGATTGTGGCTGTTGCTTGAGAAGGGCTCACCCCCCCAAACCAACAGCCTGATTACTCACAGTATTGTTGAAAAAAAGTGCTGTTAAGTCAAGGAATTATAATTTTACACATCTGTGGATAATTAACTGAATGCTTTACCACAGCTTGTACATTTTCTGGAAAATTACCTCACTAAATTCTAGTCTTGGTGCATAAACATGACATGGGTGCCTGCAAAAAAGATGTCCTGAATAGTAACTATGA
The DNA here is from genome assembly GCF_964204655.1 of Triturus cristatus. Lineage (NCBI taxonomy): Eukaryota > Metazoa > Chordata > Amphibia > Caudata > Salamandridae > Triturus > Triturus cristatus. The sequence continues at coordinate 802,974,305 of NC_140591.1, forward strand.
GGGATCAGTGGCTGAACTACACAGGAAGTCCACTCTCTGAACTTGAATTCCAATATCAGTAACAGGCCGGGTTGCTAATCTCCCTATTACTCTATACTCAAAGTTCTTTAAGAAATAACATTTGATATTACCTGACATCATTTGGGGCAAGGGGAGGAAAAGGGTCACTCTACAGCAATTGGTGCTTTCGCTGTTGGAGAAAGGATTCTGCATACCCGATTTAGAATGCTATTGCTTAGCAGCACAATTAAAGTGGGTATCCAAATGAATACCAGGCCCTAGACCACCAGAGGCCACCGCTTTATCAAGAGAACTGACCGATCACTGATCTGGGGGAAGCCCAATGTAAAATAAAAGCTACCAATGTTAGTTGGCTTTGCAAATAGTTGCTGGTCTAGGTATGCTAGAAAAACAAAGGCGAATCCAACATACATGAATGTGCTCCCACTATGGAGCGTAGGGAAACTGGGAGATATTGGGAAGACCCTTGCCTTCATAATCAAAATAATGAAAATGATCCACCAATATTTCTTCCCTGGTGAAACCACGAGGTTGCCCATGGACAATACCCAACTGCCTCCAGAACTCGCTCTTCTTTTCTGATTTTAACTGAATGACATTGTCATTGATCAAAAACACTAGGTATACCCTCCGTGTGGAAGACTTACACCAAAAAGGTTATCACTACACTTTCATTTATATAATCCAACACCCCCAAAAAAGGTGCATGCTAAGGTACTCAACCAATACTATAGCTAACTAAGGAGCTACATTGCACACATGTACAAGCATAAAATATCAACCACTCCCCTGTCCGACAACATCACGGGAAAAAGAAAGGAACCAGGCTGCGGTTTAGTGTCTTCTGAGATTTGTCAGCGTCATGCACCCTCTGCATATTCTCCTACCATTCATTGTACTGTTACAGCCATCCCGGATCATCATAGAAATGATCACACATATGCCGCTTTAAGCTTGTAATCATCGTGACCCCATCATGACACAAAGACAGTTTTAATTCTTAACACACACACACCAAGAAATAATCTTACCCTTATGCTGCAAAACCACATCCCTTTTTGATAATTTTGGTTGTACTCCTCAAAATGACAACTCATACTAGGTAGTTTAATCTTTGATAACAATCCCTTAACTTTGCAACCAACAATTTTGTCATCACCTTATCATGTTTGTACCCTTCCCCCCTCCAACCTAGAAATAGCGTTGCCCATGCCTGCCCAATGAATGCACCATATAATAATCCCACTCATCATTATTCTTATCCTTTCTTGTATAACATCAATAGCCAAAGCCCTATACAGTCAAGGAAGAGCTAACTCAGCCCAGTCTTTGGATAGCTGGGAAGAGTTTGTTACATCTTTAGGTGAAAAATTCACAAACAGACAAGATCAGAAACAAAGGAAAGTTGGCGCTACTCCAAACAACCCAGCAAAGAGCCCTGTTTTGAAAAAACTAAAGCAAGCCATAAACCGAAATTTAAAGCTGTAACGTAAATCCCCAAATAATCAGAGCCTGCAAAGAACTCTTTGTGAACAAAAGACATCATTAAAACGGAGGAGATGGACAAGCAAAATTGCAAAGGACAACGAACTGTGGGCAAAACTTCTCCCTGACGCAAACCAGAAAAAAAGAGCTAAATTCTGGCAATCAGTCAACAAGCTGCAGCGGCCTAATCACCTTGGGATAGACTCTAATATCACCAAAGCTACCTGGGTTGACTACCTCTTTAAAAATGTCAATGACCAGGAACCAGAAGCAGCTACCTCCCTCGCCCATCTGGTAATTGCTTGTATCAACAATTTAACAATGGCAGGAACAAATCAACACCTGCCTGGTGATGTCGATACAAGACAACACAAGCCGGAGACGCAAGGGACACCAGTGCCACTAGGCTCGCATTACTCACCAAGAGCAGTAGACAAGCAAAATGGTTCCTTGGCTACGGCAATAAGTAAGCAAATAGCCAGAGGCAGACAGGAAGGAGCACCTGGCCCAAGCGGCATACCGCAGATGTTGTATAAACAAGATCCAGAATTTTGGTCTAATGCACTAGTACCCGTGATAGGACATGCTCTAAGAACTACAGCATATCCAGAGTCATGGAGAGGCTCAATAATCACCCCAATATACAAGCAAGGAGCAAGGTCTGGCCCAAATAACTACCGTCTGATAGCCTTCATAGATACAGAGGCCAAATACTATGCGGGGATAATACCAAACGAACTGACTAGTTGGTCTTCCACGATCCATATTGTACCCATTACTCAAACAGATGCTGTGAAGCCCTTATACCTTTGCTTCATAGACTACTCCGCCGCCTTCGATCATGTCAATCGTGCCAGTCTCTGGCACAAGCTGAATAGATGGGGAATACCATCAGCTCTCCTACATCAACTTATACAGCTGCATTCCAATACGTGGATCAGAATCAAATTAGGTGCTGGGAAGCATCTCTCAAGCAGAATCACTTCTACAAAGGGGCTAAAGCAAGGCTGCATTTTAGCCCCCATGTTATTTAGCCTATTTTAGGCGGACTTACCAGCTGAACTGGACAGATGCTCTTCACATGCCCCGAAGCTTCGTGACATGATTTTGACAAATGTGTTATATGCTGATGACTTAGTTTTGATCAGCTGAACTCCAATTGGACTTCAGCATCTTTTAGATGTAACCCACAAATTCTCGCAATGGAATGCTTTAAAAATAAATTATAATAAATCCAAAATGATGGCAGTAAATCAACGAAAGAAGGCAAAATTTACCTGGCAGCTGGATGGCAAACGTCTAGACCAAGTATCAAAGTATAAACATTTGGGCGTGCTTTTAGATCAAAAGTCAAAACTCCCTTAAGCCGCAGTTGGAGTCCCCACAGAGGAAGGGAGCAATGATCTATCTTGGACTAAAACCCCTGAAGATGCTGCTGCCGGACCTGACACTTGATCCCTTCTTAAAAGTCATGTGAGCCATACTGCAGCCTACGATCACCTACAGGAGTGAGTCTCTGGGTGGAAGAGACGCAGTAATACTTAATAGCGTAATAACAACGTCGTATTGAGCGATTTTCCAGCTTCCCAATTACGTTTCACCGGCCCAAATTAGGCTGGAATTTGGCCTCCAAAATCAGGTGATCGAAAGAAAGGGAGCCTTTGTAAATATCTGGCATAAAATGCGAACCGCTGATAAAGGGTTCTTGAATAACCATCTTTGGGCTGAGCTGTCTCGAACAGGAAAATTGCCAGCCAATGTGTAGCTTCAGGATTATATTTACACTTTAGGTCTGACAGACGCCTGGAATATTCCAATGGGCCACTCAGCCTTCAAAAAAATAGTAACAAAGTCAACAAGACTCATATCAGCCATAGAGGACAGAAAAGCATTATCCAAACGAGGTCATGGCTGGGTTGTACTCAATAACTATGGTGTCCTCAAACCCCAGCCTTGGCTGGAATTAAGATTGTGATTAAGAAAAAAAAAAATTAAGACTTTGCTTGGGAGTCGGTTTAATCAATCTGTTTTTACCGCCCTGTGAAAGAAGAGGAGGAGACCAGTCATGCCGCTTGTGTGCCTGCGACACGGAGAATCTTGTTCATATTTTATGCATCTGCAACAAGCTAAAGGACATACGGAAAACTTTGTTAAAGCCACTGTTTAACCAGCATGGAGCAAGGTCCTGCAGGCAGGCAGTGATGCTGTGCTTTAATCCAACTTTAGTTCAGCTAAACTGGTGTCTTACAAAATTTTTTGATTTAACAGCACTGAGAATGAAAAAATCTACTCCCAGCACTTAAGATCTAGCAACATATATTGATTTTGGGCATGACTTTAGGCAGTCCTGTAATGATCACAATGGCTTTTTAATAATGATATTAGGGCATCATAATTAGGAGTAACAAGGAGCCGTTACTTGTTAAACGGGAATACCTCGTCAGTCCAAACAGATAGCTCCAAACAAACAGATTTCAACAGATTTTACTTTAACTGTGTTAGCGATGCAGTACCCTTGAGAATAATTTTAAGTTTTTATCTACAAACTAAAGTAATTCATTTTAATCTTTGTAATTTTTTGTATCAGTGCAATGCTTTTTGATTTTATTGTTAATGATTTGTATGCAATGGTTTTAATTAATCAAGCATAATAAAAATTACCTTACCTTACCTTATCCTTTCTTGTGGTAACCCTTACTATCAATAGCGACGTGATCTCTCCAATTTTGTGCTCACACCTTCCAAAATACTGAATCTTGCAAACATAGTCCTACAGTTTCACAGACATTTGAGGGGTGAGCTCAGACTCCTTTAATAGTCTTCCAATAGGGTTTATTTTAGAATTTGGCAGATAGGCTGCTCGGTCACACCATGGGGATGTTACATCCACCCCATTATAAGTGCATTACAGCCTATGGTACTTTTAATAAGGTGGCCTGGATATCCACCACATTTTGACAGAGTATTCCATCTGCCAAACTCTAAATGAGGACCACAGTGTTGTGAGACGCAACAGGGCCCACTCTAAGCCTCGATTTTAGTTTTATGTTTTTAACTTGTCATTGTTTCTAATGGTGACTTTTTACGTGTTTTACATGTTTTTTGCTTATAGCATAATATATTGAGAAAACATATGCAGCTAGTTTCTTAGCAGAAACTAATATCATGTTATTCGTACACTCTGTCGAAGGCTAGGCACATAAAACACAATTTCCTTGTATTTGTTTTTTGGAGAGAGTTTTTCGGCGCCAGACTAACTATCGCATCAGCTCTGCACCTTGACAGTGAGATTGAAACAGCGCTTTAATTATCTAGATAGCTTCGACATAACATTAGGCAGAGGAGCACTTCTGCTGGGATTGTCCTGGAATGCAGGCCACAGTGACTGAGATGCAGTTGTGCTGACTCTGACCTCTATCCTGTAAAATACGATAGCCTATTTTGCACAGGCCAGCTTTCTGATAAATCATACCCAGATATGGGGGATAGGCTATCCCAAGGATCTGGCAGAGGGTACTCCCACTATGCTCTCAAGAATATAGTTAGTGTTAGGTAGGAGTATAGACATATATTCATATAATCACATAGTAACATTATAATGATTGACATTGTATCTTTATCACCATTCTTGTAAAGGTGGCTACAAAGCTTTGTTTCTTCTGCCCAATAATTGCAGCACACTCTTTCCATACAAGAAAACAATTGTTTCAATAAATGTTTGAAAAGACACTTCGGGCCGATTCACAGAACTAATCTGAGATAAAATCCTAAAACTTACTACTTTTGGTATTCACAGAAGGCATTTAGTAGTAGTAAAGTTAGGACTACTAACTTTATTACTACTAAACTGAGATAAAATCCTAAACTTACTAATTTTGGTATTCACAGAAGGCATTTAGTAGTAGTAAAGTTAGGACTACTAACTTTACTACTACTAAACTGAGAGAAAATCCTAAACTTACTACTTTTGGTATTCACAGAAGGCATTTAGTAGTAGTAAAGTTAGGACTACTAACTATACTACTTCTAAATGCCTTCTGTGAATACTAAAAGTAGTAAGTTTAGGATTTTATCTCAGATTAGTTCTGTGAATCAGCCCCTAGATGTTTTTCTTGTGCATACCTTGGGCATGTCAAAGTAAACAATGAAAGGGTAGATCTGTTTCCACATTTTCCTTGGGGAATAAAAGAGTGGTCATGCTTGAGGTTGTTGATGCCATCTGGTACCCTGGTATGGTTAGGGGTTTAGATAGAGCACTGTAGGCTGGCTAGGAATCCCATATTCTGAAGTTTATATTGTCCAGAAACACAGTCCTCCTTAATATGTAGGAACCATATAACAATAGTCAGCAAGGATATGAATGAACTGCCAAACGTGGCTAACTTTGCACATGCACGCAAGTGTTTCTTTCTGGATCACAGAACATTTCTCCTTAGGTGGGATCAAAGCTCTAAAAGGAAATTCTTCCCCTTCTCTCCAACATTTCTCTTTTGTCACAATGCCTCTTCTAAACCTATACCAATGGCAGTGGCAGTTGCTAAACTTTCCAGACTTACAATGAATCTTCTTAAAGCACAAACCTCATAAATCACTTTCATCACCTTTTCGAATGCCTTACCACATGATCAGTCTCATTTGAAGTTTAACTGTACACTCTTCTGTCATAGTTTCTGCTTGGAATTTGTAATAGAATATTAATGGAGCCAAGAATTTACAAATAATACTTAATACTTAATTGTCCAAAATGATCTCATGCATCCTTGAAAGTGGGGACTGGAGCCAAGGTATTGCCTCCCTCAGGTTTTCTTTAGGTTTGAGGACAACATCACTGACTTAATGCCCAAAGGTATATCACAACTGTCAATAAAGCTGCACATTGTGCTATTTTGACTGTCATCGCTTTTTACTGCAACTTACTCAAGATCTTTTTCATCCTCTTACTGTGTTCTACGGTGTCTGCCGCTATCATGTGCATATGCTTCTGAAGCACAATACCTCTTGCCATCTCTTTAACAGATAATGCACCAGTCACTGCAATTGTGGTGGAGGCCAGAGCAAATTGCATCTTCTCAAATTGGAATGCGCCAACATGCTTAATCAATGCCATCGAAGTCCTAAACTCTCAGTGCAGTAGACCTGACTGTACAAGCCTCATCCATCGATCGTGATAAACAGCATTCCCAAAATCAGCACCAGCATATAACCAGTATTTGGTAAAGGACACACACATTTCAACTCAAATACTGCAGATCATGTAACAACTCTACATAGCTGTTTTAATCCTGCCTTATGGCTCACAATCTGGGAAGTAACCTAAAGTGATGATTCAGTGGCCTCCAGGCCTCATAACTTTTAACCTTTTCAGTTCCCTTAATACTTCACTCCTGACTTTGTATACCTGTCATACGATATCCTCATATAAGACTATTTTGTGTAAGAACTCCTTGAACGTTTAGAGTTGATTAGTGAACTATTGAGAATAATGTCTCTTGCTTATAGCACCTACTTCAGACTAGGCCCAGACAACCTTTTTATTACTCCAGTCTTGCATAATTATGGCATTTCATTTTATGCTTTTTATCAGAAATGCCTGACATTTCAACAATACGCCACATTGCATAATTTTTCAACCATTTTGGGAAAAATCCTATTGCAAGAGCACAGGTACAAAGTGAAAGAACAGAATATAGGGGCTGCTGATTGAATCATATGCAATACATCGCTATTTTTTTTCAGCGCAAAATCATTTTTCTCTTAAAAAAATTGAGTTAAATGCCAGGATTGCAATTCGTGTCATTTTATGCAATTTTTCTGAAATTTCACGTTACTAGAAAAATTCACACAATTCCACTTCAGACATCTTGGGATTTCCATTTTTGGGACACACTTGCTCTTTACTGCTGGGATCAAGCTTAATTCCAAAAGTATTCATTATTTTCACTCACCTACCAGCGGTCCCTCCTTTGCCACAAACAGCTTCCTGTTGGCTTTCTATCTTTACACACAAACCTCAATAGTTCACACACAGTCATACTAATGGTACCCGCTTAATAACCTTTGGTATGCACACCAGACAAAACCAGGCAGCCCAGGCTTTCTTAACTTCAATAGCGTTGGGAGAAGCAAAAGCCGCACTACTGTTATACAGACCACCCCATGTCCATCATGAACTTCGCTCCTTCAGGCTAAACACTCAGCTCAATGTCATGCTCATCTTTTTTCTCACTGCTGTTCTCCTCAACACACTTGACAATATTTACCACTCTGTTCACTTTAACTTTATATTAACATCAAGGTGGTCACCCAATTAAAAAAATATCTACTTAATTCCTGCCACTATGCAATGGTTCACCTGTAGCACGAAAAAACAACTGGAGGCACCATAAGGAGACCACCGTGCGTGGTAATGATAAGGGGGGAATTGTTTAGTAATATAGCAACCACTCTTCACCGCCCACACCCAAGTCACTCAATCCATACCTCATTTTCTCTATAGCAAGAGCACATTGGCCAGCATGGTCAAAGACTTGGCAAATACTCCCAAACTATTAGTGGCCTTTCTATGCACCTGGTCTGCTCCTACTTTAGCGGAGGCAGCCATGACTACCTCTGTCCATATGATGTACAAAGCACAGACTTAGCCATAAGGACAGAGAAGCACTTAACACACAACTTAAGACAGATATTGGAGCAGGTTCAACATATCCATTTGATGGTGGAACTGCAACATGTGCAGTAAGTTTTGGGGACCAGCACTTATTTTTCCTCAACATACTTTGACTGAGAGCAACAGAGAGCAAAATACAAAAGTGGGAAAGTAGGAGAAGAAAGATCTAAAAATATTAACAAAGAGAGAAAGCCGGGATGATAAGGAACCTGAAAGTGAGATAAGGAGGCAGGGAGTGTATGATGGTGGAAAAAAGAGGCATGATGTTGAATCAAGACTGGAGCTGAATTGAGCCGGTCGAGTAAAGGGAGAGCTTTGCCATCCAAGGCCCACAGAGACAGATAGCCTGTGGCATGGGGGTGCCCAGTGGCCAATGAGCTAATCTGAGGGTTCCTGACACTAAGGAGGCACATTGGGGTCCTGGCTGAAGCCATGGAGATGGAACCGCTGCCTGCAAAGGCCTCAGGAAATGACGGAGGGAACTTCCAAAGTGGTGGCAGCCCTGATTACCTACCGATCAGAGGACTAGCAGGGCAGAGTGGGACTTGAGGGCCCAGCTGAGGCATCAGGATGGCAGACAGACAGATGGACGTGGCATCTTAAAGGAGATCGCTTGAGCCGATAGCCAGACTGCTCCACGATGAGCTGGATGGCTGGACTGAGAAGTGATCCGGGCCCATGTGCCAATGCAGGCAAAAAGCAGTGGCGGCACCAGGGCCCAGCGGGAGCAGAAATTGGCTAGTGTAGCCCGGGTCAGACGGGAGCGAGTGAGAGTCGCCCGGTGGGTGCATAGAAGGGAGGTGCTGGTTCTCAGGGACAGTAGCATGGCTGCTACAGGACGGCCCCTTCACCCAAAAAAAGAAACGGTATACATGCATACAACATACAATACAATTTGATATGGCACACAAATCACCCCTACAGGGGTATCTTGGTGCTCGGTCAACTCAAAACTGAGTACAGGATCTAGAACAGTTCAGTTTTTAGTACTTTCCTGCAGTAGTTGTAGATGCCCAGATACAAGGGGTGAGTCACGTGCCTCTGAAGAGGGGTGCCCTCCTCCCACTCTGATTTATCAACCAAACCCAAAGCATAAGAATGGGCCGCATTATGAGGGTGAGACAGGAGGATTCTCTGAAAATACCAGGACACCCAGATCGCCAGCCACAGGAGGCGGACAAACAAGGCCTTGAGGTGCACTGGGTGGGGATTTTGGTGGCCATTAAAGACACCAAATCCTACCTAGAATGCAAAATCGAAGCAGCATTGCAGGAAGTGGGGCTGCTACAGGAAAACCACAAGAAATTGTCAGAGAGAGTAGGGGACGCGGAGAGGACCATTACGCAACTAACACCAGTGGTAACAGGAGGGCCAGACCACATTGAGGAAATGGAAGAAAAACACGCGGCCATGTCGGCGATGCGCCGAAGCTGGAAGACCTAGAGGGCCGCTCACGCTGTATCAAATATGTGCTCCTGTCCACTGCTAAGCTAAGGATAGTAGACAGGAAAGGTACACATTTTTTTTTAGACTACAGCAGCCGTCTGGGACTGGCAGGGGACACAAGGTCACCCGACACTCAGACGCTCAAAAGACACTCGTACGACAGACTGGAAGCGGCAGGGTCCATGATGAGGGAGACTTCACAGACCTGGATCCACCCCTACAAAATTCCCTTCAGAGACAGAAAAGGTAAAGGTGGTGGCTGAACTACAGAGTTGCCAGGCCTGGACCACAGACAACAAATGGGAAGCATTAGACACAAACACTTGGACAAGTCCATGACAGACGGGAAGTGCTTGGCAACAGGAGAAGACCAAGAGGAAAGTGGATTGCCAGAGGTGACCCCCATGACTGTAGATACAATTATATGAGGCAGAAAGTAGTCTCTGCGTGCCGCGTCCCGTCACTGCACTGTTAAACTAGGTGCTTGGTCGCATGGAGTGGTTAAGGTGGAGACAATTGTGGGGGGCGGCAGATACCGCCAGCTTTGGTGGTGGTCAGTTCTAAGGTCACCGCATGAGTATGTGGGAAGGGGTGGTTAATGTTTGGGGCCAGAGTTAAACACACACAAACAACAATGAAAGAAATGACGATGGAAAAAAGCAGACCTTGATGGGCAGTGGGCAAATCAAAAAGAATAGGGGAAACTGGACCCAGCCAATGGGAGAGGGCAGAATAATTATCCTATTCTGGAATGCAAATGGACTGGGTAATAGTCTGAAGAGGGGCATTGTTGCAAAATTCCTAGCGAGACATGATCCAGATATTGTTCTGGTGCAGGAAACACACTTGGTGGGGAACAGATATGGGTTCTTCAACCAGGGTAAATATACTATGGTAATGCATGCAGGATTTTCGACATGTTCCAGGGGATTCGGGATACTGGTTTAGAAAACTGTTCCCCTCAACCTTGCTCAGACCTGGGCAACAGCTGATGGTTGCTTGACAGCTGTGGCAGGTACATGGAATGGGGTCTCTCCATCTCGATAGTGTCATGGTATCTGTCACTGGGGTTGCAGATGGAGGGCCTAGTGAAAATGGGAAAATGGCTCTTGGCCACTCCAGATGCTTTCACTATCCTTGGGGGCGAAGTTAACCGAACTGCCAAGGGAGACTGGGACAGAGTAATGCACTCCAACCACCCTTAAATGACAGACACACACTTGATGACATTCTTCTAAAGCATTGGGAATGGCAGATCTATGGAGGACACAGCACCTTGACCTGTAGCAATACTCCTACACTGCAAATGCCATGTGGTTGATGTCTTGCATAGACTAAATCTTGATTCCGCAACATCAGTTGGGCTGGTTCAGACACATCCAATATTTGCCCAGATCCATTTCAGGCCCCTCACCATGGGAACGTATAGGCTGGGACACTAGGAAATATGTGACAGAAGTCACAAAAAGATACTTTGTAGAAAACAAAGGTTCAGAAGCATTGGGGGATGATCATATGGGAGGCATGTAAGCAGTGATGCAGGGTCATCTGATTGCCCATACCATGGAGAAAAAAAGAAAGAAGGACCATTAATTTACTGAACTGGAGGGGACACTGGTGAAATGGGATGTGCACTATGTCGCCTCACTGATGGTATACTTGGCAGATAAAATTGAGAAGGTCTGGGAGGATTATAGAATCATGGCACGACAAGAAGCCACGACTCGCTACAGGGCAAAACAGGGGAGAATATATGAGCATGGCAATGAAGAACGGAAACTCTTGGCTTAGTGGGTGCGGAGGGAAGAGGGCCAGAAATGGATACTGGGCTTGCAGGGACAGGATGGAGTCCTGATCGAGACATCAGAGGGCACAGCACAGGAATTTGCAAGAACCCTATGGGAAGCATACAGATCAGCAGATCAGGAGTGTTGGTGGATGAGAGGGGACTATACAACTTCATCAGGGACCTCTTGACACCTACGCTGTTGGATGAGGACTGGCAAAATTTAGAGGCTGAGATATCTGATACGGAAATTGTAGACATTGTGGCGCATTTGAAATGTAGGAAAGCGCCAGGACCCAACGAATTCCCACCTGAATTTTGCAAATGTCTACAGGTGCAGGTGGTACCCACCTGGGTGAGATGTTCCAGGGTGCAGGGAAAGATGGAACATAGCCTGTGGCCCTGAAGCAGGAGGTGATCATTACAATTTGGTAAACCAAGGGAGGACTGTGCTTCATACCGTCCTATATTGCAACAGAGTATAAAGGTGAAAGTGCTGTCCCGGGTTCTAGTGAACTGTATGCTGCAAGTCGTGGAATCCCTGATGGCTGTGGACTAAGCAGGGTTCATGCCACGCAGATCAACATGCCACAACCTCATGCGCTTATTCGGATGCCTAAGCAGGGTTCATGGCACGCAGATCAACATGCCACAACCTCATGCGCTTATTCGGATGCCTAGCTTGCAGTGGTGGGATTGCAGAGCCTGCATTGCTTTTATAGATGGATATCGAAAAGACGTTTAACTCAATGGAATGGCCATACTAGATGGCGGTCCTGGAGAAGATCGGCTTTGGCCTGTCATTTCTGTGATGGGTCTGGTTGCTGTACCAAGATCCTGTGGCCTGGGTGAGGGTGAATGGCACCCTGTCTGAGGTCATATCCATAGGGGAGAACACCCGGTATGGATGTTTGTTGTCTCCACTCCTGTTCGAGGTGGTGCTTGAGCCCCTAGCTGAGTGGATACGCAGAGATGCCCAGATTCGTGACCTGAGGTGGGACCTGAATTGTGAGGCTTCCATCTCTCTATTCACGGATAACATCTTTCTTTACCAGACCCCAATAGGTTGCTGTAGCAAACACTGGAGATCCTGAGTATTTTTAGGAAGTATGCAGGACTATGGATAAACTGGGATAAATGAGTTGCCTATTCACTGACGTTTCGAAGTCCCCTTCCCGGACGTTTCCCGGTGCGATGGGAGCCAGTCGGCTTCATATACTTAGGGATATATGTCACGACAGAGTGGGAGCTGTTCTCAGAGAAAACCTGGACAGAATCCTTGAGGTTTATTTGCAAGTTGTGGGTCACTAGCTCAACCTTGCTCTATCACTCATGGTGTGGGCAGCGTTATACAAAATGATCCACCTGCCCAAATTGTTATATATGTTGCAAAACACTCTCTATACAGTGCCAGACAAGTATTTCTGCCATGTAGATGAGGTCACCAGGGCGTTACTCTGGGATGGCGGGCCCCGCCGATCACTATAGTGGCATTGACGAGGAAACCCTGGGATGGGGAATCACCCTGCCTAATTTAAAGCTCTACTATTGGGCAGCTCACTTTGTAGTCGTAAATGATTGGGTCTATTCAGACCAGAGAGATATAGCCCTGCTGGCGGATAGAAGGACACTAGAACCAGGAGGCTATTTACGCTAGTTATATGGCAGCGGGAGGACGCATGTGCTCCCACCACAGACGGCCATCGTGTTGGATCTGTGGAGGAGGGCAGAACAGGCCATGGGCTGGCAGGGAAGGATCACAGTGGCAACTCCACTTTGGGAAACAGAGGTCCTTAAGGAGCTTAAGGTGATTAAGGGATACAAAAAATGGGACGTGCTGGTATCACAGAAGTGGGGGAGGATTGATACCCGTCCCTGAGCTACAGGCTGAATATGACCTGGCGGGTAATCAATACTTCTGATATCTTCAAACGCCACATATTCTCAGCAAGCATAAAGATATCGTACAGGATATGGAAGAGGAGTCTCCCCCGGAGTACAGAGTGCTGCTTGCGCCCCTCCATACCCACGCTGTGTCCCAGGTGTACACTATGCTCCTCACGCACAGTCTTTTCAATTAGATGCACTTAGACACAGATGGGATTGAGATCTAGGCTGACTAAAAGAAGAGACGTTGGGGAAGGCATACCGATACATGAGAGAATTGGCAATATGAGCCGGCTTTTGCTTGGTGCAGCTTAAGCTACTGCATAGATATCATTACATTAGAAAAACCCTGTATAAAATGGGACGTAGCACCTCAGATTGCTGCTTGAGCGACTGCTGACAGAAGGGAACTTTGATACGCACTATCTGGGAGTGCCCACGTATGCAGAGATACTGGGAGAGGGTAGGAGACAGATTATCCAAAGTGACGGAGGTACGGACACAGCTTACACACCAACTAGAGACACTGAGTATCTGGGGGGAGCCAACATTGGGGAAATACACATCACAATTTTACAATGTAGCCCTAGCTTTGGCAAGGTAGGCTATAGTCGAGATGGGGCAGCCCAGCAATACCTACAATGCAGGAATGGGAGTCAAACCTAGACTGGTAAATGTGGGTGGAGGATTTGGTGTATAAGTCACAAGGCTGTCCCCAGAAATTCGAGAAAATCTGGAATCCATGGAGAAACAACAACACTGGTTGATGAAAGTCTTAGCCCTCTGAGTCTGGGATATAGTGAGGAGGGGCCGGAACTAGACCACACAAGCCCACAGGCAAGGGGGCAAGATGACAGACAGTGCAAATGATGGACATAAGCGAACAAGCCGTGACTGGTTGCCAGAGGACATTTGATGAAGCCTGCACAGCCAATTTCTGTCCCATTATTATACATACACAGGGGTATGGGAGTCTCTTATGCTGAGCATGGTTGTGGATGCTACCATGCCAATTGTCTGAGGGGGGTGTAGTTTAGGTGGGGGAGAGAGGATTACTGTTCCTTGTTGGGGCACCTGCTCAACCGAGGGCGGATTATATAATGCATGGTGTTATGTTGAAACGCAAATTTAAAAGTTCATAAAAACAAAAAAGGCTACATAGCCTTGGTATTCAGCACTCCAGTCTTTAATAGCGCTGCCTGCAGGCTTTTAAACAAAACATTGGGCCCCAGTACTTATTCTTTTACAAATCAAGTATTAAACAGACATCTAGTACTCTAGAGCATGGGAGACGATGGTGCTGCAACTTACTAAAAGGGGGGGACTTTACTACAGCTGTAGATTGAAAAACACTGTGCAATATGCCAGAGGGGTCGGACAGGGAGTGAACACATTATTCTGTTAGATGAAGCTTGAAGAGTGGCCTTGGTCGCTTCATGTCGTCTGTTCCCGTCACCATGAACCTCTACACTCTAATATACACTATCCATTATTTACATAGGTATAACCATATACGTGCACATACACGGACAGACCCAGCAAACAGCTGTAGAGGCAACTATGCAAAGTGGTGTATCTGCCAATAGAGTAGAACAAATCAATATTCCACTGTGACAGCACGCCATTTTCTCCAAACCTGTCTTACATGAAGTTATGCAGCTCAGAACGCAAGAGGCACAAAACTGCTGTCATTGCACAGAAAAAACTATCTATTTTGCAGAGCAAAACCTGGTGCATGGGCCCATAAAAAGAGGTCCTTCTAAAATATGAGAAGTTTCAAACAACTGTGTATAACAGCATGAAAATGAACAAAACATCCATGGATGACACTCATGACAAAGACACCTGAGGCGGGATACATGAATATATGTACAGCAGTTCTTAATGATTTAGACAAGCATTTCACATTCAAAGTATGCATTGGCATTAGTAGATATCGAAAATGGAACCTGTGGATGAATATGTTGCTGATTTACAAAAACTAGCAAGTGATTGCAAATTTGATGTGTTACAGGATGACTTGATAAAAGACCTGGTTGTGATGCATGCCAGTAACCCTGCTACAGATAAAAGGTTATGGGTAAATGGAGATTCCCCATTAGAAAATATTTTGGCTATGATAAGGAAACCTAAATTTTTTTGTAAAAGAATGCATGTGCATTAAAACATAATGAGAAAGACAACTCTTCTGTGAACAGAGTTTTTAAGAGTAAAAGTTACAGTACTAAGAGTAGTATACTGCAGAGTGGAGCTAACAGTAAAGTAAAGGAACGGACTGATAAGGGCTGGTGTTATTGGAGGGATCGCAAGGATCACCTTGCCTAAAGCAAGATTTTCAGAGCTCTTAATTAAAAATTTAGTAATTGTGGTATCAAAGGGCATTTGCAAAAGTTTGTAGAAGGAACAAATTTGCTAAGTGTGTACATGATGATGACAGAGATACTGAGTGGTATGAGTCAGTTCTGGAGTCAGAGGACGACAAACTTGGTATGGTGATGGATGTAAAGGAGAAATTGAATTTAAACGTGAGTGATGCTGTGTGTAAGGGCAAACCGGAATGTTGGAAGACGATTGGTAGTGTGGAAATTACCATTTATGCTGATTTGCCCTACACCATTGCGAATAATCAAGTCTGGAGAGCAAAGTTTATTGGGTAAATCTAGGAATTCTTGTAATCATATATAAGTCCAGAAGGGTTTGGGGGAGAAAAAATGGAGGTGCTAGGATACAGATGGCTTTCATTTCAAGTTAAACATAGGAAATCAAGAGGGAAACTATGTAGCAAAACGAGGGCCATCTGTATTGGGTTGGTGTAATTAAAATGATCTACATATCAGCCTGGATCCTAATAGGAAGGAACACGTCTGAATTCTGGATGATGGAACGACCATGGTGGTTGTTTTGTTTAAAAAGTTTCTAAGGGTATTCAAGAAGGAATTGGGTAACCTTATTGGATTTGAACATAAAATTCGCCTGAAGCAGGACAAATGCCCCAAAGTGCATAAAGTCAGGAATGTACCTATAAGTAGAGGAGGGATGGCGGCTGCGGAGCACCACGCCGCGTAGCTGTAGGTGATCAAAGCCCCCCCCCCTCGTCTATGGCGGATTGAATCACTGAGATCGGGTGCAGGACGTCGGCACTCTCGCTCCTTTTTGATGTTTGATGTTTGGAGAGCACAGGTTGAAGTAGATTCAATCAGGATTAAATCAGGCAGTACGGTGCAGAGAATTGTCATATTCTTTCTCCGTTTTTTGATGTTAATAACGGAGCTGTTAACAACAACGGAGCTTTCCTAGAGCCTTTTTTCACCCGAACTCTGCCCGAATGGAGGCTGCCAGGTGTGGATAAGAGCTGGCTGGAGGTAAGGAGAGTATAAATGCAACAATATCTCAGCAGGATATATTGTAATTATTTAAACCTGTATGTACAAGACATTACAGTTAGCGAACAAAAGAGAGGAAGCTTCAAATAGTTCAATCCATGCGCCCGTAGGCGTCATATATTATACGAAGATCAGTAAATATACAAAACAGTTGTAACAGCACTGTCGGGTATAAATAACCATTCAACCCTAGTGAAATGTGTACAAAGTGCTCGTGACAGTGAAGTAACGGCGCAAGTGACAACGTGAAAGGTACCACAGCAAACGGCGCAAAAGAGTATACAATATGTACAGATTAAAAGATACATTGACGATGTCCTCTTACTCTGGAAGGGATGCGCTGTGAATTTAACATCCTTTGTCGAATGGTTGAACAACTCCCAAACTCATTTGAAATTTACATGTGAACATACTACCAATGACCTACCATTCTTAGATCTGAACATACATGTGGAAGAAGGTATGATTGGAACGTCACTATACCGGAAACCCACGGAGAGGAACACACTATTACATTACTCAAGTTACCACCCCCGTGGTCTCAAAGATGGACTTCCCTACGGTCAATTCCTTCGCATTCGGAGGAATTGCAAATGGCGTAAGGACTATTTCAGGGAATCCGACGTCCTATGCAAAAAACTCACCGACAGAGGTTACCCACGCAGATTGGTTTCACGGGCCCGCAAAAGGGCATGGTATTGCCATCGTGATCTTTTACTTACACCACAACCGAAGAAAATCAACTCTCGCATTCCTTTTGTATCCCAGTTCAGTCCAAGCAGCAATCAAGTGAAGAAAATCATTACACGAAATTGGACACTTCTGCGTACCAATAAATCATTCCAGGAGCCGCCTCTTTTCTCCTACAAACGCGGCAATAATCTATCCAATCACTTGGTTCATGCTATTACTTGGCCCAGCAAATTGGCCACACCAAATACCATCACCTCCACTTGGGGTTTGCCACCTGTACTGGGCCATTACAAATGCCAATCTTGTAGCGTCTGTGAACTTACAGTTAACACCAAGGAATTCAGATTCAACAACCAATCACACATTCTGAATACGTTCACTAATTGTCGCTCACAGAATGTCATTTATGCCATTGAATGTCCATGTCATCTCATCTATGTTGGACAGACGACACAGATGGTTAAACAACGAATCATCCAGCATAAAAGCAGAATAAACTGTAAGATCACCACAGCTCCCCTGGTGACACATTTCTTGGAAAAGAACCATGACGCACGTGACATAAAATGGCAGATAATTGATCAACCACGCCTTCCCCCTAGAGGCGGTAATCTTCAAGCTCTCCTCAACAAAAGTGAGTGCAAATGGATAACACGCTGTAATTCGGCGAACCAGGGCCTTAACACCATCGATGAGTGGAATAGCACCATCCATTTCTCCACCTGAGGTTCCAGTCACCCTGCCTACATGATTTTGTGCTTTTCTATGCTGTATTTTCACCCTTGCCCCCAGCAAGCCTGCTGACAGTTTTTGATAATTGTTCGGACCAGAACCACCCCTTGAACATTTCTTTGCTAATTCTTTAGAGTGTTGTATATGTCATGTATACCTGTATATGGGACTGTGGTCTTCTCATGTACATGTTGTAATTTTATTTTTGCACCTTGGAGTATCTTTAAATCTGCGTGGCTCCTTTAAGACCCTTCTTTCCCATTCACACATCCCTTACCATTGTTTCATAATCTCACACTTCTTTCCAATTACATGGCTTTTAATTTGTATACCTCCATTGTTCCTAGCCACCTTTGAAAGTAAATTAGGGTTGCTGTATCCGTCCCGCTTCGATCCTACGCGTCCCTGGTTACACCTCCTGCCTGATCTGTTATGCGTAACTCTTCCCTTTCCTTGCCGTCCACTCGCACTGACAGCGTCCCCAGCAACAGTTCCGCCCCCTCTCCTCCATTACCCAATGAACGGCCTTCCCGTATCGCTAGCGGTCCCGTCTTATAGAAGGCTTCGCGTCTTTGACTACAGGCACTGACCGCGACGAGCACACGACTGTGGCTTCCCCGATACTGTGGATTTATTCCTGACTCCTGAATTAACTTGATCCCCTTGGCTCATCTACTGGGTAAGTCGCTGCTCACGCGTTTGCCCCTTCCCGTTAACTTTCCGTTAATTGGTTGTTTGCTTCTAACCTCCCTTCCTGTTCATTTTCACCCCCTTCATTAGGCCGTTTTCCTGCTACCTTGACTGACGAACAAACCGCACGTCCTCATTTTCTCCCCGAATTTATTTCAGCAGCGGTGAGTTCATTGTCTATTCCGCCGCTCTCTCGGTGCACTCTCTGCCTTCTGCTCAGTGCACTTTTCCTTCCCCACGGTCAATCTCCTATTCTTGCCTCCCATAGACTGCGCAATAGATTCCTTCCAATAATTGCTCTCCATTCCACCGCCTGCCTCTTCATCGGCGTTGCTTCATCTCCTACGCCAGCGCTTCATTCAATGCGCTTCAGGTAGGCCTATTAGAATTTTCCAGTCTGCCTCCCCTTACCCCCTTGTCCTCCCCTTTCCCTCCCTTTTCCCCCCCCCTTCCAGCCGCCCTGATAACTATTTCTATTTACAGAGCACTCCATAAATAGGCAACCCAGGTCCTGAAGATGATCCTAATCTAAGAGGATCGAAACGCCGTCGACCACTGCCCACCAGCGCGAACTCCTTAGGCGCACTCTGACCCCTGGTTCATTAACATAACGGAAATCACTAACTGTACCATTGAATAAGTTGATGTTTGAACCTTTTAATCTGTACATATTGTATACTCTTTTGCGCCGTCTGCTGTGGTACCTTTCACGTTGTCACTTGCGCCGTTACTTCACTGTCACGAGCACTTTGTACACATTTCACTAGGGTTGCCTGGTTATTTATACCCTACAGTGCTGTTACAACTGTTTTGTATATTTACTGATCTTCGTATAATATATGACGCCTACGGGCGCATGGATTGAACTATTTGAAGCTTCCTCTCTTTTGTTGCTAACTGTAATGTCGTGTACATACAGGTTTAAATAATTACAATATATCCTGCTGAGATATTGTTGCATTTATACTGTACTTACCCAGATCTCAGTTGGGTTTATGGGTAAAACTCCTGTGGTTTTTCTATGGAGGTAAGGAGAGGCAGGCAATAAGTATTTGGCAGTGGTGGATGCCCGTATTCACGCGCGCTGCAATAGCAATACAATATTGAACTTGAACTTGGACATTTTTTATTTTTTTTTCCCACAAAATATACAATGTTTTGGCATGCCATATTTCTTGCTTTAGTTAATCCAGATTTGGTTCCACTGGGTTCTTTTTTTACTGCCTCTCCGTGACTCTCTATGCCCTGTTTTAGCTGGTAACAGTCTAGCTTTTTTTTTTTAGCTCCATCTGCCTCATTTTTTCGACCTAACCCCACGCTATATAAAGGGGAAAGTTGCTGTGGATGCCCTTTTGAACTCTGAACTTTATTCCTAATAGCGCCATATTACTGTCCTAAGGGCTACAAGGAGTGGCAAAGTGGCGCTCCTGGTTGGAATTGCAGCTAGAATGGGGAAATTGCTTAATGCCCACCTTAAGGTGAAAACTCGCCGTGCTCAGGCCAAGGAGATAAAGGAAACTGCTAGACTGGCCTGTAAAGAAAGCGTTCCAAAGTTGCTTGACCCCGATTCGCCCTTTGAGAGTTCTGAGGAAGAGGTTCCATCCTCTGCTCTACCTCTGGATCAAAATGGTTTAACGGATGTGGCTGATGAAAATACAGCTACAGTTATGCCTGGATTCCCTCCACAAGAAATCTCAGGGTCCGCAGCTCGGAAAAAAGGGAGAGTAAGAAAAGAAGCCAAACAGTTTTCTTTATTTTTGAAAAAAGTAACTCTGCAGTCTCCGTCTCCGGGCTCTAGCTCTGGCCCCAAGCCCTTTAAGGAATCTTCCAAGGAATCCTCGGCTGCTATTCCTCCTTCAGCGTTAACATCACCAGCAGCAGCATTGATAGCTGGCTCCATTGGCCCCATTGCAATCACAGAAACTTTCCTGGAGCAAATATCCAATCCAAATGAGTCAATATCCCTAACTCTCCCGATTGCTCAGACAGGGAGACAAGTGGGGCATTTAGGAATCATGGGAATTTCGGAAAATACTGATGTATCAGATTCAGAATCGATTACTACTATATCTAATATCTCCAGTACAATACTTACTTCCCAAGTTGAGTCATCAATCCAGGTCCAGGCCCAGGCCCAGGCCCCTTCACAAGAGCCTTGCAGTCTTAGCAGTACAAAAGGGGGTGGTGATAGACGGAGCATCAGAACCAATCAAACACTCACACCCAGTCAACAGCTCTGGATTTGATCCATCACCGTTCTTTAGCCCACTCTGCCACCCCAGTTCAGACATTGCCATATGCAAATCAGTCTGACCCTGTGCCTCATGGGAACAGTCCAGCCCGAACTGCCAAGCCATGCCTTCACTGGACCGGAAACAAGCTTCCTAGGACTGGTTTCTGGCATTTCAGCCGTCTTCAGCCAGGCTTGCTTGAATCCAGTGGCAAAGTGAGCAAGGGACTCACGTCTGAGCATACCCTGCCAACCTATAGCGAACAAAGCGGTACAAAAGGGGGTGGTGATAGACGGAGCATCAGAACCAATCAAACACTCACACCCAGTCAACAGATCTGGGTTTGATCCATCACCGTTCTTTAGCCCACTCTGCCACCCCAGTTCAGACATGGCCATATGCAAATCAGTCTGACCCTGTGCCTCATGGGAACAGTCCAAGCCGAACTGCCAAGCCATGCCTTCACTGGATCGGAAACAAGCTTCCTAGGACCGGTTTCTGGCATTTCAGCCGTCTTCAGCCAGGCTTGCTTGGTTGAGTCATCAATCCAGGGCCAGGCCCAGGCCCCTTCACAAGAGGCTTGCAGTCTTGGCAGGCATGATCTCTTCTGAGAGGATTTTTGAAGGGAGCATTGCTTCTGCTGTGGACCCTCCCCAGATTATCTTTAGCCCCAATTTGGAACCAGCTGTGGATTTTCAGATGAGTGTTAAAGATATGCTGAACTTAATTCTGGAGGAGGTCCGTGAGCTGAAAAGAACTCAGAAAGCTGAACTTGCCTCTCTTCATCAACGCCTAGAGAATATCGAAGGCACAATGTCAATCCTTCCAGTTAAATTGCAGGAGGCAGAGGCTGGGATTTCCGCCTTAGAGGACCAGTTGACCATCATAAGGGGAGAAGCCAAAGCGGCGGCTAAATGTAACCATACCCTTGAGCATAAACTGGAGGAGATAGAAAATTACTCCCGGAGGGCTAATCTCCGAATAGTGGGAATTCCGGAAGGAATTGAGGGCTCTCAAACCCTGCAGTGGGTAGACTCATTTATTAAAAAAAAGTCATCCCAGAGTTTGAAGGTGACCTTACCATCACCAGGGCTCATCGTGTTCCTGCCCACCCATTCCCGAATTCTACTAAATTTTGCAGACTCTCCCATGAAAGAGAGGATATTGTCTAAAGCAGTCCAGCAGAGACAATTCCCAGTGAATGGAACTGCAAAATGTCGTATTTTTTCAGATATGTCTGCTGTGGCGGCGCGTAGAAGGAAAGAATTCGTAAAGATCCTCAATTTATTGAAAGCAAATGGGGCGCAAGCATCCATTGCCCAGAAGTCTAAATTGAAGGTTCTGGTTAAGGGCACATTTTTTATGTTTTCTGATTTGGATGAAGCCCAGAAATTACTAAAAGAAATTTCGCAGGGCTCTGGGATTTAGGGAAAGATTCTGTTTAGTATTACAATCATTTGGGCTAGGGTACTGTGGGGTTTCGGGGGGCTAAGCTACAGTTTCCTATGGCTTCATTTATTGATGGCCTCTTTTAAGGCCATGTTGGGTGCTTTGTTCTGGATGAGGCTCAGAAACTACTGATAGAGATGTTGTAGGTTTCTGGGACTTGAATTAAAATATTAGTTATTATTATGATGATAAATTGTTATAATTTGTTGGGCCACATAAAGTTGTGTTTTTCCCTTTTTTTTTTTTGCCCCTGTTCTCTCGGAAGTCAAGGGGTTAAGGTGTCCTCTTAACTATAATTGATCTTAATTGGGGTTTTTTTGTCACTTGATTCATATAGTGTGGTTATGCCTTATATGTTTTAATATATTTGATAAAATTGAGAATTACTGGGGGGCATAGCGGTTTGATCACTCGGGTGTAATTACATGACACCTATATTGGAGGGAGGGGGTGAAATGTGGTTAGCGTGGTTGGTGGGGGGGTTTCCACATTTTTGGGGAGGGGGTATGTGGGTTGGGGTGTGAGTATGAAAAAAAATGAAGTCCGTTTATTGCAAATGCATTTATGTCCTATAAATTTATATTTGAGTTTGACTTTGGGCAGGATATGTATTGGGTGTTGGTTCTGGTTAGGTTTTAACTATGGCTAGTAAACAATTGCTATGGGTGGTTTCTTTTAATGTGAATGGTCTAAACAATCAAAAAAAAATGCGGGCAATTGAATCATGGATTAAAACAGAAAACCCGGCAGTGATATTTCTACAAGAGAGTAGAGACCCATATACCAACTGTAAAATTGCCAGATTTTTCTATGTTTAGGTCTTGGGCAGTTTATAGGGGATTCTCTTCATCTTCTGCTTCCCATTGGGGAGGACAGCAATATTTTTAAATAAAAATCTTCAGGCGGAGGTTCTTATTTTGAGAAAGATCAACAGGGCCGCTGGTGCTGGGTTACCTGTATGCTTAGACCAAGGCAGAGACCAATTACTTTTGTTAGTATATATGCCCCAGTTGAGGACAACCCTAAGATTTATGAGGATTTGTTTCAGTCCTTAATGCAGGTTTCTGGTGATCTGATCGTGGGGGGCGATTTTAATCTCTTAATGAATCCTAAAATAGACTCATCAGTGCAGGCCAAACGGCAGTTGAAACCTAAATCCTTTAGAACCCTACAACATTATGAAAGAACCCTAGATCTACAGGATCCCTGGCGCACCGCCTTTCCTGTCAAAATAGCATATACATGCTGGTCAGTACCTCTTCACGGATTGATTTTTTTCTGGTCTCCCGGAGGCTGTGTTTCAACCAGCAGAGATTCCTACATAATAGTTTCTCTGATCATGCAATGTTGGTGCTTGAAGTGCAGCTAGGAGACTGTGTTAAATCACCTAAACGTTGGTCGTTGAATAGACAATATTTTAATGAAGAGGCTTAAGTGGGTTTAATTGGAACGGAGATTAAGGTATTTTTACTACGAAATAGTGAATCTGCACCTGTGAGTGTGGTATGGGATGCACTTAAGGTCTTTATTCGTGGGCTAATTATTGGTAAAGATGCCGAAATTGTAAAAAAAGTTAGGGAAGATAAGAGAATTTTGGAACAGAAAATCCAAACCTCCTATGCCGCATTTCTTAAGAACCCCTCTGCCCTTAATCAGCGCCAGTTCGATCAGGCCAAGCGGGAACTTAGTGCTAACTACCACGCTCAGAGTGAAGGTTCCTCTCAACAACTGCGTCAAAAAACCTATGAGGAAAGCAATTTTACCGGTAGGTTTTTAGCTTGGCAAGCCAGGGAGCAAGCTGCTATAAATCAAATTAATGCACTGAAATGCCCTGCAACTACCCTGCGTACAGATGACCCAGCCAAAATTGGGGAAATAATGCTACGGCATTATGTGTCTATTTACGGCCAACAACAGACGGTGGACATGACATTCTTAGAATGTTTCTTACAGAAAAATGAATTACCCACGCTTTCAGGTTTAGAAAAATTATCGATGGCAAGTCCCTTTACTATGGAAGAGTTGGAGGGAGTTATTAAGAATCTCCCAAGCGGCAAGGCCTGTGGCCCGGATGGGTATCCACTTGAATTTTTAAAAATCTTTTTTAGTTCATTTGCAGAATTTTTTCTTCAATTAATAATCTTTATTGAAGGGGGGAAATACCAGAGACTTTTAGACAGGGTAATATAGTCAGTTTTTAAAAAAAAGACAAGAACAGCGAGGATCCGAATTCTTATCGCCCGATAACGCTATTAAATTCAGATTATAAAATAGTCACCAAATTGTTATCACTTCGGTTTAATCAATATGCGGCGCAACTGATCCATTCGGATCAGAATGGTTTTATTGCTGGTCGACAGCTGGCTACTAATACACACTATTTAACTGAGGCTCTTGACTATTTTGATACACAGAGGATACACGCATTAGTCCTTTTATTAGACGCAGAGAAGGCTTTTGACCTCGATGTGTGGGAGACATTGTTCAGGATACTAGATTATTTTGGAATTCCTCCCAAGATCAAGACCTTGATTCATAATCTATATAATAATGCTGAAGCTAATGTCATTATTAATACGTCGGTGATTGGGCGGGTCACAGTAAAATGGGGCACAAGGCAAGGGTGCCCTTTATCGTCGGTTTTATTTGCTTTTTTTATCGAACCATTGGCGATAGCAATAATGAACTGTGCCGATATCTGTCCCCCATTTCCATCTATGGCGAAGCTGAAATTATATGCTGACGACATAATGCTTATTATTAAGCCACAGATAGAGGGCCTTGTTTTTACGCAGGCACTCTCTCCCTTTATCCATTATGGGTCGGGTGGCCTTGATTAAAATGTCTGTTCTCCCTCTGTTTAATTTTCTGTTCTCAACTATCCTATGCATTCTATCAGGTTCATTTTTCGCCCAAGTAGAATCAATGTTTACAGCTTTCCTTTGGGCTAAAAAGTCATCATGTATTGCACTCAGCACTTTATATGAAGAAGTGGAACAAGGAGGTTTAGCTCTTCCGAATCTCAGGGGTTATTATTATGCTTATTTTGCACAATATTGATCTAGATTTAAACCTGAATTACAGTCAAACTTTTTTATCAATAGTTTTGTGGATCTTATGTGTAAGGAAAGTGAGATCCACTCCCCTCTCTTAATTTTCAAAACTCCCAAATTGGTACGCTATAAGTGTCTCCATTGGTTTTTTAAGAAACGACAAGCACTTTATAAAAGATACTTCATTCCTGTAATTAATTCAGCCTCCTTATTATCCAGCATTCTACCATTAGCAGGAATTACGCAATCGTCAGAACTTACTGCAAAATGGGCTTCGGTAGGTTTCTGTAAGGTCTCAGACTTTCTGAGGAATGGAGGATGGCTGACTTTGACTGAAATGTCGCAAGTAATTACTAATCATTTTATTCTTCTAGGGTCATATAATGTCCTCCTTAAATTTCTTGTTAAGCTAGATGTTTCTCAAATTGGCAAACAACATCAATTGGTTACTAAACTCCTAGAGGATACTTCTGGTAGGAATCCTGGGATATGGAGAAAACATTTAGCCTCAACTAGGGGATTGGATCTTGGACAAAAGGCAATTAAAAAATGGAGGGACCAGGAAGATTTCGAGATCTCTGTTAATTTATGGTCGGCCGTTAATAAATTGAATTTTGGCACATTAAGAGGGGCGAATTGGCGAAGGATGTTGTTTTTTAGTAAATGGCAACTTTACCGAACCCCTCTTTCCCTTTCAAAAACGTATGCCAATCACTCAGCAAATTGCTTCCGTTGTAATATCCATCCCTCAGCCAATTGGTCGCATATTATGCTGCAATGTTCTAAGATTCAGAAGTATTGGGAGGACATTTTTTGTTATTTGGAAACTGAATGTTGTATCCAATTAGCAATGAACGATTTGTTAATCATTTTCGGTTTTGACCCAGACCTTCCTATTTGCGATCAATTGGTAAAATTTTCATACATTTCAATGGCGGTAGCTAGATCATTGCTATTGCAAAGGTGGCGTACTGATTTGATTCCCTCTGCCCTGGAGTGGGTTCATAAAATGCGAGCGGTTAGAAGAAGTGAACGTATTTATGCACTTCGGGTGGGGGGCCTTAGGAAGTTAGAAAAAATCTGGGTCACATATTTTGATTACGTTTCGGAGGGGTTATTGTCTTGTTTTGAATGTATTTTTCTCTGATATTTAAGTACTTTAGGTCATCTCTGTGATATTTATACATTTCTGGAAATGTAATGATATGCCCGATTGTAACTCTCTTTTATTAAATGGACATTTTTGATCTTAATGTATTTAATCTACTGCAATAATTTCGGACTTCAATAAAAAATGTAATAAAATTAAATTTAAAAAAAAGGAATGTACCTATAACAATAAGGGAGGTGGTTTCTTGAGAAATAAAAAAGTTGATGTCTTCTGGAATTATACAGCCAGTAGAGGTGTACGAATGAATTACTTCCGTGGTGGTAGCTCGACACAGTAATGTCATAATTAGATTATGCGTCAATTTACGCCATCTCAATAGTAACATAATTATTGACAGATTTCCACTTCCCAAAATAATCAAAATTATCACATTATTCAAGGATGCCGAGTGGTTTTCCACCATTGGCCTCTCATCCATAATCCAGCAGGTTTCCCTGACTCCTGACTCAATGAAGTATACTGCCTTTATTACCACTGATGGTTGTTTTCAGTTTAAACTGATGCCTTTCGGACTGGCTTTGGCTGCTGCCATTTTCCAGAGATTAATGTTTAATCTTTTTGGGAGAGAAATAGGTATCATGTTTTTTTCAAGGTGACATTCTTATATATAAGGAAGAACATGATGCCAAATTAACAGAAGCATTATCCTTTTTGGAATCTAAGGGGTTGACCATTGGTTTTCCCAAGTGTAAGTTGGCTTAAAGAAGTGTAACTTGTCTGGGCCATGTCATTGATGAATCTGTAATTAAACGTCAGTCATCTTTGGTACAAGCCATCAAGAATACGGCCATGTGGAAATCTAAGGATGATATATGATCTTTTTTGGGTCTTGCAGAATATTTTGCTAAATTTATTCCAAGGTTTACAGAAAAATGTTATTACATAAGGTAACTCCTTAACCAGGAGAGTACATTTTTATGGTCACAAAAATGTGAAAGGGATGTTTTTTCAATATAAATGATTGTATTTTAAGCACAACCAAATTGAGCAGCTTTGACCCTTCAAGAGATAGCATGCTAACAACCAATGCTAGCAATAAGGGTTTGAGCGTTATGTTGACAAACATTAGTGGCAAGGGTATAGAAACCGTGAAAGCTTTTGCATAAAGATCATTGACACCTACGGAGGAGAAATACTCTGCTATTAAAAAAGGAAGTGTTAGCTTGCACCTGGGATCTTGAACACTTCAGAGGATTTGTGTGGGAGAGATCTATCACAATCCATTGTGACCATAAACCTCTGGTGAGGCTGTTGACTAGCAAAAGTACAATTAACGGATCGGCTAGAATAGCTAGGAGCTCGATTTGTCTGCAGGATTTCATAAATAAGATTATATACGTGCCAGGCAGAGATAATG
Organism: Triturus cristatus; assembly: GCF_964204655.1. Taxonomy (NCBI): domain Eukaryota; kingdom Metazoa; phylum Chordata; class Amphibia; order Caudata; family Salamandridae; genus Triturus; species Triturus cristatus. The sequence goes on from NC_140591.1 coordinate 803,002,356, forward strand.
TGGTGGCAGATTTTTATGTTCAGAATACCTAATCAACTAGAAGATTGCGAGGATGATAAATGGAACGAGTTTTATGTAGCTTTAATTCCCAACAGTGATTTCCCAGCTATATAAAAGGACAAACGGAAACAAGGGTATAGGGAAGACACATTGTTGCAGGAGGTTGCTGACTTCGATAGGGGTCAGTGTCCCAATAGGAGGAGCTTATCTGTTAAAGTTAAACCTTTTTGCGAAGTAAAAACAGAACTATCTTTTGATGGTGGAGTCATTTTGAGAGGTGAAAAATGTGCTTCTACGCTTAACCTTCTGGACAGTATACTGCAGATGTGTCACAAGGGGCATTGGGCATTCAGCATACTAAAGCTGCTGTAAAGAGATTGTTCTGGTGGCCAGGACTGGATTCTGAAATTGAACGCATGGTCAGGAAATGTATGCAGTGCTCCAGAGTAGATAAATCCTTCCAAACACTTAAACTTCCAATGAGTGTGGGTCATTGTCCGAAAAGCCCATGGGAATCCATAGCCATCAATATCATAGGGCCAGTTGGACCATCACATAGAACCTTGGTCGTTGGAAACGGTCAGAGATACTATAGCAAGTAGGTATAAGAGAAGCAAAACTTATTGCGATTTCAAGAATAGTACTAAACCTGTGAATGTTAAGGTTGAGGACTGGGTTCACAGCAAGAAACCAGGGTATGAAACTGAAGGAGAGAGTAGGTTTTATGAACAAGAAGAAGAGGTAGAAGTATTGAACAGTGTGGTCCGTTTGAGTAATGCAAAGGTATGGAATCTCAAGAGAGAGGTTTTAAGCAATTTTTGTTGAGGGGAAGAAAAGAATCAGAACAGTACAGGATTTGATTGGCTTGATTTTGACGACATTGATCGTTGATTCGTCAGTAGGAGATGGTGATATTGTTGAGGGATCAAAGTTGTTTGAGAATTATTCATCTTCCATATCTAATGATGTTTGGGACACAGAGCAGAGGGATGAGGGCATTCTGGATTGTGAAGGTTTCTTTTTCCAGTAGGAAGGGGGATATAGAGCATGACAGAGTAAGGAAATCACATAAATGGATAGAGGATTTTATCCATGAGGGCTGTAAGTGAAGAGTTTTGTTTCTGTTTCTTCCAGTCTGTGTAATTATTTTTTCAGGTAATTAGGATGTAACGTGTTAGGTATTTAGGTTATTTTCGATATAAGGAAGGGGGAAGATGGCATGTTATAAAGTGTTAGAATTTTCTGTGCAACAAAAGTTAGGGGCTTTTTTACAAGCCCCTTGTGCCACCGGTGCGTCACTTTTAAATATGGGAAAAAGTGACGTACCGGCGGCGCAAGGGGCTTGTAAATAAGCCCCTTATTTTTTAAAGGAGGGGGGTGTGTTGTAGGTCCGTGTTATTGGTTATTTGCATGGCATCATTCTGTGTTCGATGGAACGTGAGTGGGGATTCAGGGAACAGTTAGTTGGAGGATGTCACTGTACCAGGAAGACCGTGCTTTTACGGCTCTTCACCTTGGAAATAAAGTGCACCTTTCACGTACGACTTTGTGTTGGAGTATCACTTCAGTTTACTTATCTAAGGCAAGGTAAAGAGGCAAAACGTGTCGAACGGAGCATCCGTTGCGATTTAATATTTGGCGGCTTCTTAAACAAGACTCAAAAAATATGCAGGCTACAGATCTTTTGAAATGCGATTATTGCCATAGCTCGGCTCGTGTCATCTCATTGTCAACAGAATAGAAAAAATAAAATGTCAGATAAGCAAAACGGCAAATGGGTGGTAACCGCAGAACAAAATGGGTTCAGTCAGGAGAGAGGGTCCTAAAAAATGTTCTAGAGCCAAATACCTGTCTTTCAGAGCAGCAACACCTTTTAGCCCAACGCATATATATAAAATTCATGCTCTGAAACACATTCCTGTTTCCATTAATACACAGAGGAACGTAAGAACGTGCGCGAGCTTCAAGTGAAGCTAGCAGGAGACAGAAATGATGACTGACAACACGCCCTTCCCGCCCACCTCGTCAGGCATACTGCGGAAAATCCTTCTCAAATGTTAGCTCTCAAAAGGCTGCCGGACATAATATGCATGAACAAGTAATTGCTTTCTTGTCCTTCGCTTCTGGTTCTGGAAGTCAACCAAACGCAATAGCGGGAAGTTAATATCGCAGTGCACACTGACTCACTCACCTTTTTAACGTTCACCCCGCTTAGCGTGCAATGTCACCCAAACATCCATCCATACCCTTGAAGTGCTCTTGTGCACATGGGCTCTACAACAGAAAGCCACTTAGCTGCAGAAAATATCATGTCTCTGTTGTGCAGTGCAATGAAATTTAGCTGAGCAGAGATGCATTTTAAGAAAACGGATTAGTGCTGCTTGGACATCATCGGCAAGAAAATGGACTCTATATTCAGCCCTAAGTGTTCATCTACAAATCATGAGCCTAATTCTAGGTCTGAAAGAAATTTCTGTAACACCAGCGTAATCTTGCCAATTTCGTGTTATACCTGCTTTGTGAAATTCCCGAAACTAAATGATTACGCCACATTCCGTAATTACGTGCCATTTGCACCAAAAAAGGAGTGTAAGTGCACGGAAAAATAACGAATGCTCAGACTGCAAGCAGTTGCTCTCTGCAACTTTTGTGGGGGTTTGTCACTTTTTGTTTTCAGCATACATGCAAAATTGAGCGAAAAAATAAACGCTGTTTTTTCATTGTGAGTAATTACACATAATTTGGAGTCATTTCGCAAACGAAAATGACTCAAGTTTCACCCATTACCGTATGTCGAAATCACGGATTTATAAACGTAGTACTCTGGTTTCTGTACATTTCTCAGGATCTTTGTGAATCTAAAATCCACAGAAGTAAGGTTGTATCTTCTTGCATGTCGCAGATTTTCATGCGTATTCCATCTCTATAATCCTTACTCCTGCAGACTGTCTATAAAGCAGACAATGCACAGGAGCAGATTTGTAGACGTGCGTTTTCACTTCTAACGTTTCATATACACTGAACATATTTTTCAGTGTACACACATCTCTTCCTCTATGCCTGAATTAAATATGGGATGTTCCTTCCCCATGTTTACGCTGATACTGCATGTGCAGGAATACATTTTCATGGTAGTAAATTCAACATATGTGTGCACCCTTAAACCTACCAGTTTGTCAGTGGCCACCTATTTTTGCAGGTGGAACCTCTCAGAAAAACCTAAAAACTTGCACCTAACCCTCAATTTCCTGAGTGAAATTCCATCAAGCGTGACGTGACTGGATGTGTTTGGGGATTTCGTCCTCACTAATAGTTTTATTGCAATTAAGTTACACTTACCTTTGGAAATAGGACCCATTAGTTCTTTGCTTTAAAACCATCTGAAGTGGTTGCTCCTAATAATGAGACTTGGGTAAAATGCCATTGAACTGTTTTTGTTATTGACACTTTGTGCATGACTTAGTTACAACTCTATACTTATTTTGTGTAATTGTTTGTTTTAACTTTATGTATATATACATATATCTATCTATCTATATATTCACTGAAAAAAACATAGGTTTCAGGCCTGATATAGTTAGGAATCAGCATTTAAAAAAACTTTGAATTTCACTGAAAAAGCAATAGGTTTTAGGGGTGTTATAGTTAGCTGGACATTTCACTCGAACAAAAGCATTGAAATTCCTCCGATATAGTTAGTTGTACTAACTAAATCTCACGCGCCCGCAATCCACTGCTGATGATGTCACATATTACATCATTCATGACATGGTCAGTGACATCACTGATAACATCTCAAATGACATCACTGATGACATCACCAATGACATCATCCAGTGAATGTGGTTTGGTTTGTTATTTAAATATGTAATATATATATATATAGCAATTTGCACTGAAGAATGAGCGGATATATAAATGTAAATATCTGGATGGAGTATTTAGTAGCAGTGTGATTTACCGTTTACTTGACTAATTTATAGTGTCTCACTAAATATATTGGATAGTGACTAAACTGTGTGAATATCTGTATCACTTTGTCAGTTGTTGTGTAAACTGCTGCAACAGTTGGTTACTAGCTATGTGAAAGTCTATATTATTTATTGATTAGTTAACTGAGTATTTGTATGGGAGAGTGAATGTGTGTGTGGTTTGGTGGGGGGTGTGTGACTGCCCAAAGATGTGTGAATAGTTGATTCAGTAGGTATATGAAGTTAAAACTACATGTTATAACAGTTGCTTGGGTGAGTGAATATCTTTATGGGTGTGGCGATGAGCCAATATATGTCTCAATGGTACATGTCCAACAAACTAGGAAAATAAAAGCCAGTGTATGTGTCAGTTGTATATAAATAGTTATACATAAGACTCAGTGATTGTAAGAATGACTGTATGGATAACTGTATACTTGTAATAGTGTTTTTATAACACACTAAGTATGAGTTAATATCTATATGAATAGATGAAGTGGTGTTTTTTATAAGTGTATAGCTAAGTAAAAGTTAGTATGATCCATTGTTTGCATAAGTGACTTCATAAGTGATTAGGGTGTGTAATGTTGATATAGGTGTATAAGTATATTTGATAGTGTTCTATTGATCATTGACAGCATGTATGAGTGAATCTATAGGTAAGTGATTAGATATGTGTATAGATCTAGGAATCACTGAGTGGGTGTTTAGAAACTTGTATTGGTGTGTCAATGGTTTGAAATCTGGCACTCTCTATTTTACAGTGAGTGATGAAAGGTTATACTAGTGTATGATGAGGTGTATCTGATTGTCACGTGGATGATGTCATCAGTGATGTCATTTGAGATGTCATCAGTGATGTCACTGACCATGTCATGAATGATGTAATATGTGACATCATCAGCAGTGGATTGCGGGCGCGCGAGATGTAGTTAGTACAACTAACTATATCTGAGGAATTTCACTGGTTTTATTCGAGTAAAATGTCCAGCTAACTATAACACCCCTAAAACCTATTGTTTTTTCAGTGAATTTCTAAGGTTTTTTAAATGCTAATTCCTAACTATATCAGGCCTGAAACCTATGTTTTTTTCAGTGAATTTCAAAGGTTTTTTAAATGCTAATTCCTAACTATATCAGGCCTGAAACCTATGGTTTTTTCAGTGAATTTCAACGGTTTTTAAATGCTAATTCCTAACTATATCAGGCCTGAAACCTATGGTTTTTTCAGTGAATTTCAAAGGTTTTGTAAATGACAATTTTTAATGTATTAATTGTTATACTGATTTTTTTGATACTGATTTACTACATTGTTTAAACTGTTTATTTTTAGATATTTAATATTTTTATTTACATTATACATTACAATACAAAATATACTTTCTCAGAATGAATTACTTTAGTTTAAATACTTTGCAAATAGGCAATAGACTTTTAAGTACAGTAGTTACAGTCGTTGCAATGGGCAACACAATTTCAAACACAAAGCAACATTGAGCTCAATGTGAATTTCTAGTCAAATGCAATTAGTTACTTTATGGATTACTTTTCTAACCACAGGACTGGATTCTAGATTCAGTCCTTGGACATCTCCTGTAAACAGTTGAGTAAAAGCGTTTTGGTTACAGTAGTGATTTTTAAGGATTATTATTGTTTTTTAAAAGTTGACACTTAGAAACATTTTCACATAGAATCACCAATGTTATCCTATGGCAGAAAAGTCACTTAGCAGGTAAGTAGTGTTATCGTTACTTTTTCTTACTCAGTGGTGGATCCTGGATCCAGCACAGGTGAATCTCCTGTAAACAGTTGAAAGAATGTGTTAAAGTCATAGAGACGATTTTTTAGGAATATTTATAGTTTGTGAAAATAGACACTTAGAAACTGTTCTACTTAAAAGCACACAATGGATTCCTATGGAAGGAAATACAAGTTACTGGTAAGTATGCTTAGAATTACTTTTCAGTGTCAGTGCTGGTCTAAAAGATGCAGCCCTGGGTTCTCTCCTGATAACAGGTGAGTAAATCATAATTCACAGTTCGGCTGATTTTAGAGGAATATTTGTACGCTTCAAAAATGGACACTTAGAAACTTTTCTACTTAAAAGCACACAATGGATTCCTATGGAAGGAAATACAAGTTACTGGTAAGTATGCTTAGAATTACTTTTCAGGGTCAGTGCTGGTCTAAAAGATGCAGCCCTGGGTTCTCTCCTGATAACAGGTGAGTAAATCGTAATTCATAGTTCGGCTGATTTTAGAGGAATATTTGTACGTTTCAAAAATGGACACTTAGAAACTTTTCTGCTGAAAACCACACAATGGATTCCTATGGAAAGAAATACAAGTTACTGGTAAGTACACTTAGAATTACTTTTCAGGGTCAGTGCTGGTCTAAAAGATGGAGCACTGGGTTCTCGCCTGAGAACAGGTGAGTAAATCGGAATCCGTAGGTCGGCTGATTTTAGAGGAATATTTGTACGTTTCAAAAATGGACACTTAGAAACTTTTCTGCTGAAAACCACACAATGGATTCCTATGGAAGGAAATACAAGTTACTGGTAAGTATGCTTAGAATTACTTTTCAGGGTCAGTGCTGGTCTAAAAGATGCAGCCCCGTGTTCTCTCCTGATAACCGGCGAGTAAATCGGAATTCGTAGTTCGGCTGATTTTAGAGGAATATTTGTACAATGGTAAAGGAAGGGGGCGGGGCCTGAGGTGACGTGTGCAAACACGCCCTGTGGCACGTTTTAAGTTGGGGAATTAATTCCTCTTCAATCCTGCGGTCCGCGGGGGGCCAACTAGCCGACCAGTTACGTCCAATATGCGTCAGGGAGCTGCGTTGCAGAGCGGTGTTCAGAGGCCATGCCCCTTTTTACAACACTCTGCAACGCAGCTCCGTGGCGCTTCCTGGAGGTACCTGGTGGGCTAGGGGACCTCTGGATTAAAGAGGAATTCATTCCCCAACTTAAAACGCGCCACAGGGCGTGTTTGCACAGTATCACCTCAGGCCCCGCCCCCTACCTTCATCACTGTGCAAACGCACCCCGTGGCGCGTTTTAAGTTGGGGGATTAAGTCCCCTTGAATCCTGAGGTCCCCTAGCGGCCAACTAGGCCACCGTGTACCTCCAGTAAGCACCACGGAGCTGCGTTGCAGAGAGGTGTAAAAAGGGGTGTGGCCTCATTACACCTCTCTGCAACGCAGCCCCCTGGCACATACTGGAGGTTCCTGGTGGGCTAGTTGGCCCCCAGGGACCCCCAGTATTCAAGGGGGATTAGTTCTCCCTCTGTAAACGTGCCAGGCGGTGCGTTTACAGAGTGGTGTAAGGAGGGGGCGTGGCCTCCGGCCCGATCCCAGTCTTTTTTTTTAGAAGGGGGGCTGTGTAGCCCCCCTTCTTTTTCCATTTTTTTGGCCCTGGGGACCCCATCCCCCAGGGCCTGCCCCCATTTTTTGTTTATACAAAAAAAATCGGGAAGGAGGCCGCGTGGCCCCCCTCCCGAGGCCATAATTTGCCCCAGGGACCCCATCCCCTGGGGCATGGCCCTTTTTGTTTTATGGAGGGGGTCTGCATTGTCCCCCTCCTCTGGCCACTTTAAGGCCCCGGGGACCCCATACCCCGGGGCCGGCCATTGTTTTTTTTGTTTTTTTAAATTGGGGAGGGGGCCGCGTGGCCCCCCTCCCAGGCCACTTATGGCCCCGGGGACCCCATCCCCTGGGGCCTGCCCTCTGTCTGGGGGCCATGGGGGGTCCCCAATCCCCCACGGTCCCAGCTGGCTCCCCGCGTCCCGGCATTGCTTTTCTACATGGGGAGCAGCTAACATGCTGCTCCCCATGTGGAAAAGCAATCAGCTTTGCTGCCGCACTGTCATTGCAAACTACAGTGTCCCGGGGGTCGGCACCCCGGGACACTGCAGGAGCCGGCCCTGGGGGGTGGCGGTCCCCATGGCCTATTCAAGGCTCCAGGAGGGGGGCCGCGTGGCCCCCCTCCCACACTGACAAGTTGCCCCGGGGGTGGCGGTTCCCGGGGCTGGGGGGGCCTGAGAGCCCCCCATCCCAAATAATTTCAAGCCCCAGGGGTGGCGGGCCCCGGGGCTGGGGGGGCTGTGAGCCCCCCCACCCATTTTCAATAAGCCCCGGGGGTGGCGGTCCCCGGGGCTGTGGGGGGGCTGTGAGCCGCCCCGCATATATTATCTTTGAGCCCTGGGGGTTGTGGTCCCCAGGGCAGTGTGGGGGGGATTGGGACCCCCCCCCCACTTTTTAAAATTCTGCCCCCGGGATTTGGCCCCCCGGGGGCCAATTACCAAAGAGACGCGGGAGCCCCGCGCTTCTTTTTTTAAAATTTTCGGCCAAAATTCGCACTGGGTGGGCGAATCTCGACGATTTTTTTTAAAAACATGCTTTTTTGGCCCTGGGGGTCCTTGTGGGACCCCCTGAGCAGGCCTAGGGGGTCAGGGTGTTTCTACCCTGCCCCCTTGTCACGTTTTTTGCATTTGTTTTATAGGTTTCTTGTGCCTCGGTTCTACCGAGGCACAAGATGGCTGCCAACACTTCCTGATTCAGAGTGTTGGCAGCCAATTAGCATTCAGCTCATGCTCGGGAGGGTGCAGGGAGGGTGCGCGGATCCTCCGAGGCCATAGATATATCTATCTTTTTAACTCTAATTTTCTCAGGAACTACTGAACGGATTCACACCATTTAAGCAAAAGGCACGAGTCTGAACTAAGGACTACCTCTTTGCCAAATTTGGTGTAATTCCGTTCAGCAGTTCGGGCTGTAGCTGCTTCAACAGGTCCTATGGGAAAATGCATGGGGAAAACGTATTTTGGGACCCCCCTTTTTTCTCGGCCCCAATTGACGAATCACCGTGAAAGTTTCAGGATAGGAGCGGACCGGAGCAAGCCAAAAGTTTGGAAAATTTCGCAAAGATTCGTCAATTGGCGCCAACGTTATTCCAAATAGAATGTTGCAGATTTCCTATGGAAAATAGGTCCTAACTATATCTACCTACTGGCGACCGCCAGTAGGTAATACATATAGATAGTTATAGTTAGGACCGTGTTTCCATAGGAAATCCGCAACATTCTATTTGGAATAACTTTGGCGCAGGTTGACGAATCCTCGCGAAATTTTCAAAATAGGTGGGGCGCTCTGCTCCGCTCCTACCCTGCAAGTCTCGGGGGGATTCGTCAAGCGGGGGCTGAGAAAAAAGGGGGGGTCCCAAAACACATTTTCCCCATGCAATTTTCCATAGGGACATTTAGTCCAAGGTACAGCCCGAACGGCTGAACAGAATTACTTGAAATTTGGCAAAGAGGTAGTCCTCAGGTCAGGCATGTGCCTTCTGCATATATGGTGTCAATCTGTTCAGTAGTTCCTGAGAAAATCAAAAGTAAAATCACATACATATCTGGGCGGAGCCTAACCACACATCTCATCGTGAGATCTGATTGGCTGTCAGTACTTCATCCAAGAAGTGTTGGCAGCCATCTTGGGACCAATATACGTGATAGTGCTGGAGCGGGTAAAATAAAAATATTTTGGTATACCCAAACCATTTATATACGTTTATATTAAAAAGACTAAACGATAAATCTTAATGATTAAACCGTGTGCTGTGATAAACTAATCAACCCTATTAATCAAGAGAACATAAGTGGGAATGCATTTGCATGGCTAAATTAATAGGTGAACTAAGATTGTACGCATATTAAAAATGTATATGTCTAGTTTAAGCAATGTTATGTGATTTGCGCCTAAATAAACCTGCATTTAACGGCTTTAATTGTCGCATATGGCTAGATAAATGCACACACATAGGGGTATTAGCAAGGGAATAACATTGTTTTATTCATTTCCATGTATTAATTACGTTTTGTGTTTCTTTACCTTATGTTGACTATTTCGGCCTGCTAAAAGATGGCCGCCAACTGAATCCACACTAAAGTACATGACTTCATGCAAATGACAGCAGAGGAAGGCGTCTGCACTGATTACGCAGCAACCTCTCCTTGAACCCCTGTACCAGGTCCATGAAGACTACTCTGGGCGAGAAGCCAATGTCCCTGAACACGGATGAAAAGTTACTAGTTTGGAACCAAAAGCCACCTTTTCCACAATAGACTGATACATTCCTGTCCTGGGAACGATTTTCCCATACGCCTAATTGAATACATCATCCGAATGTGAACATTAAATATGTTACTTAAATTTTTGGGACGGGGCTGAATACAGCCAATGAAATGACTAGAAATTATGAAATGTTTCTTTTTGTATGCAAAATTTCAGTATAAATATTAGTAGTCCAGAGAGGGAAATGTCGCCGGTTACCACCTATGATCTTGAGACGCACCCTGATCGATGCTATTCACGACGCTGACAGCAGAGGACGGGACGTTAGACTCTTTGATGATTTTCTGAGGACCCGATTCTGACTTAGAGAACGACAATTAGCCAGAATAGGTAATTATGACTCAAGATTATTGCACTTGTTAGGATTTTAACATGAAAATTTAAATTAGATAAAGAAATTGATTGTTTGAAGAACTGTGTCGGGTGGTTATTTCTTGAAATGAATATTTTATTAGCATAAGTATTAAAGTGTTACTCATCACCTCCCTAGCCAACTAGATGATCAAATTGGCCTCCGGATGGAGGAATTGTCAGGATAAATAAATAAATGTGGTTTCCTCCATCCAAGGGAAATAAAGCTGTAGTTCAGAAGGGAATTTGAAGACCCCTCTCTCCCCTGTAGGCACGGATAGATTGATGAGAATGAATGTTGGTGTTATGGGCCCCACCAGCGTGTGATGTGTGTATGTGCGTGTGACTGTGAAATCATTCCGTCCGTGGAAGCAGGAGGAGATTTTGTGTTCTGAACTGCACCAGTTTTCTTGGTAGCAAGATGATGGTTTTTATTGTCTAGGATTGATGAGTTGTATATATATATATATATATAGTTACCAGTATTTTGGGAAGCTAAGAGATGAGTTTATTGTTCTAGTTGATGATTTTGGCATGTATATATATAGCTTATTGATTATCAATTGATAATGATATATGTATTAACACTATATGTTGAAGTCGTAGTGAGTTCTATGTAGTCTGTACGGCTTCTGGGATGTAAGAAGTCGGTGACAATTCCGTAGTAGGACAGAGGTAAGCGCTGTTCTCGGGAAAGACGGGATTGTGGTTGCCCGTAGGTACACGGGGAAACGCGTAAAAATTGAAGTTGCGCGTCGCATTGTCTGGGTTCGATTCGGTGGCATCGCTGAATGTCGCCATTCGAGATAATTTCTGTGTGAGAGAAGTGTATATGATAGCAAAGAGTTATTTGTGAAATTTCAGTATAAAGTACCAGGAAACCAATAGGTATGCTGATAACGCTTTTTATTGAAAAGGTAGCAGGTGTTCTCTGAGCTTGTTAGAAGGACAGAGTAGAGGTAAGCGCTGCTTTGTTAATGAATGTTATAATTCTGTAGTGGGACAGACTCTACGCTGTTCTCAGGAAAGCAGGATTCTGTGTGAATGAACAGTACTTCTTTGTGTGAAAATGCGTGAATGAAATAGCATTTGAATTAATTGCGGAACTCTGGTGTTACTTCTCAGGAGCATTACGTTTCCAACTAGGTGTTTTAATTCTGGAGAGAACAGTTAATTAATGCGTGGTAGAAGGGTGAAGTAGAGGGATGTTCTACTTTGCCAACGGACGTAATAATTCTGTAGTAGGGCAGAGGTAAGCGCTGCTCTCGGGAAAACAGGATTCTCGTGGGAAAGGTCTTTTGCTATTCTGTGGTTAGCGGAGCAGACAATGGAGATGTTTGTACGTTGTAACTAACCAGTATTGTAAATTTGAAACAAAGTCTACCGAGTAGTTTTGTAAAGGAGGGGTAGACTGAGGACAGGAGTCAGGAGTAGAAGCCGCTGCTGCGACTGTAGACGTCAGAAGGACCGCGCTGGGATTGGACAGCTAGTCAGTGACGTAGACGCTCCAGGATTGGTGCGTTAGTGTGAGTCGCGCAGGGATTGGAAGTTGTGACAACGACGTAGACGCTCCAGGATTGGTGCATTAGTGTGAGTCTCGCAGGGATTGGAAGTTGTGACAGTGACGTAGACGCGCCAGGATTGGTGCGTGAGTAAGAGTCGCGCTACTATTGGATTAAAGATCAAACCGAGGTATAGAAGACTAAAAGAGTTCACGGAAGACGGGAAAATGTATTATCATTCACCCGAAAGGAAGAAAAAGTCTGTGTTTAGTAAATTGAAAAATATATTTGTAAAGGACAAGAAAATTGTGACGAGGGAAGGACAGTTACTTCCTCCGGCAAAGACCCCCGCATCTTTTATGGTTGCGAAATATGGGTACCATACCTGTATTTGGTTAGACAATTGGGCAAAATATACAAAGGAAGACAGAGTTCTAGTGTTTCCAGAGGATGGGTCTTTTAATTTGGCCATATTAAGGAATTTACGGGAACGGATGATGAGTTTAGATCCACGACCTAGGCCTACTCAGTTTGAGGCATTGACAGAGTGGGAAGATGAGATGCATGAGCGAGAAAAGCAGAGGAATGGATCCAGGTACAGGTACATGTTCGGGAGGCCGAACGATCGAGAAACTCATAGCGATAGAATGAGGAGGTGGCGAGATGCCAGTATGACAGAAGGATTATTTCCTCTTAGAACGGAAGGAGAAAGTGGAGGAAGAAAATGTCTAGAAAAAAGAAATCATGTAGAAACCCGGAGGTATGGGGCTAGTGATACAGATGACGATGTTTTAGATGATATGTTTTACAAAAGCCCGCCTCCATACAGACAGGAACCAGAAACACCCACTACAGGAACACCAGTAAGGGAGACCCTGATAATCATTAAAACAGAAGTTATGACCCCAGAAGTAAAACGGAGAAATTCACTTAAAGAGAAGGAAACTAAAGCTGAGAATGAAAATTCTAGAGAACTAGCGGAAACCACCTTAGAATTGACTGAGAAAATAAGGGAACTAACGAAAAATCTAGAAGCAGTTACAGTTCCTGTGACCATAGGTCCGGTTATGCCTATTTTTGAGAAGCAGAAAAACAGTGAGCAGGGACTAACAGTTCCGTATGTGAACCAAAGACAGGCAGAACAGCCCCTGATGAAAACGAAAGAAAGTTCCTGGGGACATGCTATGGGTAAAGGTGAACTTCCTGTGTCAAAGAATCCATTTTATTGTTCCGATACTGCTGAGAGAGGCCGAAGGGTAGAGGGATCAATGTTAGAACCACAGAGACTGACAGAACTAGGGAATACAGAGAAGTCAGTGAGCATAACTACTGAAGATTTGAATGACTGGCTAAAAGGTTTGCAGGATAAAGAAAAAGAATCACATACCATTGATGTTGCAAAGCTGAGAATGGTGTTAGAAGAACTAATAGTAGGGACAATTCCCACACAAAAGCTGAAAAACTACCAAGATGAAGAACTACTGTTCCTCTGCAAAAGCATTACCTGGAGAGCGAAGAATTTACATGACAGACTAGCAGAAATAGCGAGTGAAATGGGAATCGACATGGACAAGGTAAAGGCATTACAAAAGCCCTACCGAGTGGATTTTACAGAAAAAGACATTGAGAATCTGAACGCTGCAGGACGAATAGGGCAGATTAGGGACATAATCACAGTATTAAGGAAATGGGGAGATGTGGATAAGTGGAAGAGCAGGTGGTATAGAAAGCGAGATGACGTCTCAGACAGAACATTCCCAGCGTTTCCTGTGAGAGAAAAGGAAAAAGTGGTAATGGAGTTACCTATGAGAGAGATTCCAGGAGGAGGATATGTGCATGTCCCATGGACAAGACAGGACATTTTGTAATTTACCAATGATTTCCCTCGATTACGGGAAAAACCGGTCGAGTGGTACAGACAGGTAGACAGATTTGTGAAATTGTCAAAAGTATTGTGGATTGATCTAAATAGCCTGTTTGATATAATAGTGCCAGCAGACTTGTGGACAGAATGTAAGATAGTCATAGACTGGCCCACTAAAGAATACCCGAGGGATCCCAAAACAGGAGCTCCAGACCCGGAGGTCATGAAGAAGTATGAACAGGTCATGGCCTTCTTGAAGAATAAAGTGCCCCCAAAAGAAACAGATTGGGTTAAAATAGATCGAACACATCAAGAAGCGAAAGAGTCAGTCCACGCATATTATGAGAGGCTAATTCTGGCGTTCAAACAGTTTAGTGGGGATGACAGCCTGGGAGAAAAAGACCTGAGTCATTTTGTGTACCGATTTGTGTATGGTCTGCGTCCTGAGATTGGGGACATGATCAGGCAGCACACCGTGGACTGGCAAAGTAAGAAAATAGATGAGATTCTGAGACATGCTAAATACTTTAGTGATGAAATTGAGGCAAAACAGCGGAAATTAAAAGAGAAGGCAATGTGGGCTCAAGTAAAAGTTGCAGAGAGACAGGAAGCTCAGCTAATAGAACAGGCCAATAATCCAGGTATAAAATCAAAGTTTGGTCCAGGAAAGGGAAAGGGTAACATTGAAGAAGCAAAGAAGAAGTTTACCTGTCACAACTGTGGCAGGCTAGGGCATTGGAAATCCGAGTGTAAAAATCCACCTCTTGCTAATGATGAAAATCCGTCATTAAATCCACAGGTGCAGTGTGAGGGGAGTGGTCCAGCGCCGCAACAGCAGAAGGCTGTCGGTCAACAGAATCAAGTGCCAAAACCGCCCTTACCACAGAGCCGAAGTATACAAAGGTATAGCAAGGAAACGGGATTCTAAAATGAAGAACAGGTAAACAAACCGCAACGCGCGAGCGCTGTGTCACAATATTGGATGCACAATGATGGAAGTGAGCCAGAAGAAATCTATTGACGGTGCCGAAAAGAGGAAGCAGAGTGCGTACTTGGCGCAACTCTAGAAATAGATCAGACAGGACCATTTGTAGATGGGAAAGTTAATGATAAAAACATTACTTTCTTAGTAGACACTGGAGCTACACGATCCACTGTCAGATCAGCAGATGTGAAAAATCTTCCTCTTTCGGATGAAACAATCCAAGTAGTTGGTGTGTCAAACACTCAGATAAAGACGTACCTTACTGATCCTGTAAAGGTCAGAATAGGAAAATTCTCAGACATGCATAGATTTGTGGTGTGTGACACCAGTCCTGTGAATCTATTAGGGAGAGATTTGTTGTGGAAAATGAATTGCACCATATTCTGTACACCTGACGGAATAGCCTTTGAAACACCAGATGAGGATGTCCTGTATAAAATGACCATAGCCAATCGAGAGTGCGAGGTAGCTGGAACCTATGCTGTATTCAATCCAGACGAATTGCCCCCAGAATTGAAACAGACAGTGAAAGCAGCAGTCTGGGACTTCACTGGGGAAGATGTAGGCCTGATGAGAAATGTAGACCCAGTGAGAATTGCTGTAAAAGAGGGAGCTGTTTACCCCAACATTCCACAGTACAGACTGACCCCAGAAATAATAGCAGGGGTAACCCCTTTAATTGAGAAAATGATCCAGCAAGGAGTGCTGAGGGAAATAATGAGCAGCCCATGTAATTCGCCTATCATGGGACTGAAAAAGCCAAGTGGGAAATTCAGGATTGTACAAGATTTGAGAAAGGTTAACAAGATTGTCGTTTCCTGTTGTCCAATTGTTCCAAATCCTTCAGTAATTTTGTATCAGATCCCACATGATGCAGAATGGTATACAGTAATTGATTTGTGTCATGCTTTCTTTTCCATACCTTTGCATCATGACAGCCAGCCACTTTTTGCATTCAGGTTTGGAAACCGTATTTTGGCATGGTGCCGAATCCCACAGGGGTACACAGAAAGCCCTTCCATTTTCAATCAGCTGTTAAAGAAATCTCTGGAAAGCCTTACCATGCCTGAAAATTCAGTTTTGGTCCAGTATATTGACGACCTATTGGTGGCGTCAAAGACACAAGAAGCTTGTGAAGCAGACACCATAGCTTTGCTAAATCACTTGGCAGATGGAGGACTTAAGGTATCTCCAGCAAAACTGCAGTACTGTAAGAAGGAAGTGACATACTTGGGTCATAATATTGAGAAAGGCCTAAGGAAAGTGACCATAGACAGAATCCGAATCATTAGAGGAATGAGAGCTCCAATGACCCAAAGAGAAGTAAGAATGTTCCTAGGAATGGTTGGGTACTGTCGTCAGTGGATAAGTAACTTCTCCCTGATTGCCAAACCATTGGTGAAGTTGACAAAGAGTGAGGTGAAAGACCCCATTGAACTGAACAAAGAAGAATTGGCGGCATTTAAACAGCTGAAAAACAGTCTTTGTGAAGCCCCTGCACTAGGTATGCCAGACTATGAAAAGGAGTTTGAGCTATACTGTAGTGAGAGAAATGGGTGTGCACTTTCAGTGTTAATACAGAAACATGGAAGACAAAGAAGGCCAATAGCCTATTTCTCATCAATGTTAGATCCAGTGGCAATAGGTCTGCCAGGATGTCTGAATGCGGTAGCGGCTACTTGCCGAAGCCTAGAGCAGAGTGAGGGAATTGTGATGGGGTATCCAGTAAAAGTGTTTGTACCCCATAGTGTGGCGATCCTTTTGACACATAGTCGGCTGACTAAGTATGAAAAGGTCATTGTAGGTGCGAACAATGTGAGTCTGGAAAGGTGTGTGAATGTGAATCCAGCTACACTTTTGCCTGATGCAGAGAGAGTGGAGATAAGAGAAGAAGCTGATCATGATTGTCTGGATGTGCTTGATTATTGCACAAAACCTCGTCCTGATATAAAAGACCTACCACTGCCAGAAAGTGATCATGTGTTTTTTGTGGATGGATCCTGTCTGAGAACGGAAGAGGGAGTGTTGAGTGCAGCCTATGCAGTGTGTACAGTTGCAGCAGTTGTAGAGGCATCACCCTTGAAAGGAGTTAGATCCGCTCAAGTAGCAGAAATAGTGGCATTAACCAAAGCATGCAAGATTGGGAGAAATGCAAGAGTGACTGTGATGACTGACAGCCAGTAAGGCTTCGGAGTTGTCCACGATTTTGGCCAATTATGGCTCCAAAGAGGTTTCCTGACCTCAAGTGGAACTCCCATAAGGAATGCAGAAGTGGTGGGAAAATTGCTTGAGGCAATACAAATGCCCAAAGAATTGGCTGTGGTGAAATGTGCTGCTCATGGACAGGGTAGTGATTACATCACTACTGGAAACCGGTTTGCAAATGACATGGCTCAGTATTGTGCCCGAAACAAATATTCGATCAATCGGTCAAAAGAAAAGGAAATGTCTTCTTGCTCCATAATGTTTACTAACGTTGTGGGAGCATGGGAAGAAGTGAGGCAACTGCAGGATGAAGCAGGCGATGAGGAAATGAGACAGTGGGTAAAGGCAGGATGTGCCCCCAGAGAAAAGGATCATGTGTGGGTATATCGAGATGGAAGACCAGTACTGCCTGATAGCATGATGTCAACAATGGAACGGATGTATCATGGCCAAGGACATCTGGGAAGGGATGCCATGATAAGGGCCTTTAAACAGACCTGGTATAATCCAAAATTCAGGCTGATTGCAGAAAGTCTCTGTCAGAGATGTTTGACATGTCAACAATACAATCCAGGAAGAAAAACAGTGGTGAGTCTGGGTACCATAGGTCGGGAAGGAGGACCTTTCACTAGAATGCAAGTAGATTTTATTGAAATGCCCCCTTACAACAAACTGAGGTATGTTTTAGTGGTAGTTTGTCTGTTCTCTAGGTGGGTGGAGGCATACCCGACCAGAAGAAATGATGGAATCACAGTGGCCAAGCTGTTGTTGAGGGAATTCATCCCAAGGTACGGGTTCCCAATAACCATTGAATCAGACAGAGGAGGATATTTCTACAATGAGATCATGAAACTGATTTGTGAAGCATTGGGTGTACAACAGAAACTGCATTGTGCCTACCGACCAGAGGCTTCTGGTGTGGTCGAGCAAATGAATGGTACCATCAAAAATAGAATTGGAAAAATGTGTTTGGCCACAGGTTTGAACTGGCCTGATGTCTTGCCTCTGGTTCTGATGACCATTAGGTCTACTCCTGATAGAACCACAGGTTTGAGTCCACATGAGATCATCATGGGACGTGCCATGAGACATGTGTTTGTGCCAGTCATCAAGCTGATGACATGATTTTGGATTACTGTAAAGGCCTGGCTGACGCAGTTCATTCTGTGTTTCACCAGGTTGGAGCGGATGCCACCACTCTTGAAAGAAAACCAGCCCATGATGTGAGCCCAGGGGACTGGGTAAGGATAAAGGTAAACAGAAGAAGAAACTGCCTGGTTCCAAGGTGGGGAAGGCCCAGACAGGTCATTCTGACTACAACAACTGCTGTGAAGTGTGCAGGACTGAAGAACTGGATACATGCTAGTCACACTCTGAGAGTTCCAAATCCAGCAGACGGCATTGGAAAAGAATACTTTGACGAATCAGAATCAAGTGATGAGTCAAGCAGTGAAAACACAAAAACAAAAGAAAACCCTGAAAGGGGGGAAAATGAGCCAAGACTAGTTCAGACTCCCAGAGAGGAAATTCTGAGGAAAAGATTGCAGATTTCAGACACTTCAGATTCTGGAGACGAGCAAAACGCAAGTGGTGAACACAGAAAGAAGAAAAGGAAAGAAAAGAACATTCAGTCAGAAGTACCATTTACACCAAATGAGAGAGTAGAAGAAATTCCACCTGAGAAAATATTGGAAGAAGAAGAAGGGACAGTTGTAGAAAGAGAAGGACAGATTGCGGAAGATCCCCGAGGAGGTGTAGGGAACTGCAACATCCAGACAGGTGAAGGGACAATAAGTCAGCAAGAAGATTGCGTGCCGGAGACCCGAGGAGGGACAGAAGTAGGGCCAACCCAAGAGGTGGAAAAGGAGACTTCTGAAAAGGAAAAATCAAATGAAACAGAATCTGAAGACAGTGAAACAGAGATACCAGAGGGTCGAGTTCTGAGAAAGAGAACTTGGATCGAGGAAAGAAACGGCAAAGACGGCAAAACAAGAAGGAACGCCAAAGGGGATATTTGGCCAAATAAAATTAAGAAATTGAGATACAGATTGACACGAGCTAAACCCTCAGAGGCTGAACAAGTGAATGAAGTAACCAGTCAGCATCCAGAGAAAGAGGGAGACACAGAAGTGTCAGAAGCAAACAAACGAACAAGAAAACCAAATCAGAAATATAAGTCACCTGAATGGACGTACGTGGCTAGTCAAGGAAATCCAGAGGAGACTTGGCTGAAATTGATAAAAGAAGAAGAAACTGGGGAAATCCTGAGAGTTATCTTATCCGATATTGGAGAAGAAGCTGAGGATCAGGAAATCCTGCATGTGGATGACGAGACAGAAGTGAAAAACGACGAAAGGCCAAGCTGAGTAATTTAGACGATCCTTGTAGGAATACAGAGGATTGAATAAGAAATTGCAATATTTGAACAAATCTGTAGAGTTTAGCATCAAAAGCTAAAGGAGGCGGAGTAAAGAGGCTAAAGACATGGTTAGATCTAACAAGATGGCTAACATAGATGATAACAAGAGTGGATGTACCTTCATGAGAAGATGGTGCAAGGCATGTTGCTGTTGTACAGGACTATTAATGCTTCTTTGGAGCGTGCTCGCTCTTTTGATCTATTTCAAAGTAACTTTAGATACATTAACAGGACATACCGAGAATATGACTAATATAGTGAAGAATTCACAAAAAGTAATACCGGTTAGAACAAGCACAGAGCATGTGCATCAAGACAGATCAATAAATGATTTTTTTAGTAATGTGTTTTCAAAATTGTTGTATGAATATGTTAAAACGATGGAAGTAAGGGATTGCTACGTCTGCATGCAATTACCTGCATCTGTTTCAGAAGGGGTGACTTATCATCACCTCCCAGCAACTTATGGAATAACATGTAGCGTTTTGACTAGTATATTTTATCAAGTAGGAAAATTAGAGTACAATTTGTCTAACATAGATAATATTCTTGGACGATTGCCCATGAATAAAGAATTAAATCCAGCTAAAGATGCTAATACAATAGGAGAAATTTTCATAGAAACTAAAGGATTAACCCTAGAATATATTTTTAAGAACAATTTAACTTGCAGTTTGAAACCAGAAGAGAAAACATTCTTGGATATGGTTGAGGAGAGAAGATTGAAAATACACAAGAATGCAGAAGGACATAAAGAAGGGGAAAACATTTGGGCAATAGATGGGAACAAGGAAACACAAGGTGATGTTAGACCAACAATAGCTATAGATTCACCACAGAAAGGCAAATTATGCATCATGAGAGAAAGATCCCAGTATGATTACATATACATAGGGACAAGTGAGTGTCATGATACATACTTCATTGCATCTGGATGGGGATTTAGAGGTGGAGAAGACCCAGTTTTCCCTGGATTGTATTATATTTGTGGGAACAAGGCTTATTACAGGTTGCCTGACCATTGGTATGGCACATGTTATGTAGGCCTGGTCTTTTCCAAGATCTTTCACATGGATAGAGTAGAAAATAGTGGACCAAATAACCTACTAATGCGTAGCAGAAGAGAAACATGGTTAGAAATTGTAGGTGATATTTTTGGAGCCTTGATACCAGCAGTGGGAATATCTTTAAATGCAAATAATATTCGGAAACTGTCCACTATTGTGGATCGACTGTCAACAAGCACAGCTGGAGGATTTCTATTGGTAAATACTGAATTGGTTGCTATGCGTGCTATGATTATGCAAAATTGACTTGCCCTCGATATTCTATTGGCAAAAGAGGGTGGAGTCTGTGGAATGCTGAAAGTTCAACATTGTTGCACTTACATTCCTGACGAAAGCAGAGATCTAAAAGTCTATATCAAAAATATTACAGAATTGCATGACGAAATAAAACCACTGGAGGTTGAAAGTATCTGGACTAGAATTAGTAATAAGATGGCTGCTATAAAAACTTTCTTAGGTAAATTAGGTAGTACTATAATATGGAAAATATTATTCCCATTAACCTGTGTGATTCTTGTATTATTACTACTTAGATTAGGATGTATGTGTTGTAGATATAGGAGAAATAAAAAGAAGGTTAAAAGAGAAATTTACAAAAAGAGAGAAAAGAAACCAGAAAAAGATCTCAATGAAATAGAAATGGAAGAATGGAAGGAGAGCATGTATGATAGAAACCAGAGAGGAGATGAAAGGGAAACTGAATTTTAATTAAGCAAAAAGACATTTAAAATTTCTGCAAAAGGGGAAACCAAATTGAAATTTGTGGGTTGTTTGGTGGTGATAAAATCACCAAAGGGGGGATTGCTGGAGCGGGTAAAATAAAAATATTTTGGTATACCCAATCCATTTATATACGTTTATATTAAAAAGACTAAACGATAAATCTTAATGATTAAACTGTGTGCTGTGATAAACTAATCAACCCTATTAATCAAGAGAACATAAGTGGGAACGCATTTGCATGGCTAAATTAATAGGTGAACTAAGATTGTACGCATATTAAAAATGTATATGTTTAGTTTAAGCAATGTTATGTGATTTGCGCCTAAATAAACCTGCATTTAACGGCTTTAATTGTCACATATGGCTAGATAAATGCACACACATAGGGGTATTAGCAAAGGAATAACATTGTTTTATTAATTTCCATGTTAATTATGTTTTGTGTTTCTTTACCTTAAGTTGACTATTTCGGCCTGCTAAAAGATGGACGCCAACTGAATCCACACTAAAGTACATGACTTCATGCAAATGACAGCAGAGGAAGGCGTCTGCACTGATTACGCAGCAACCTCTCCTTGAACCCCTGTACCAGGTCCATGAAGACTACTCTGGGCGAGAAGCCAATGTCCCTGAACACGGATGAAAAGTTACTAGTTTGGAACCAAAAGCCACCTTTTCCACAATAGACTGATACATTCCTGTCCTGGGAACGAGTTTCCCATATGCCTAATTGAATACATCATCCGAATGTGAACATTAAATATGTTACTTAAATTTTTGGGACGGGGCTGAATACAGCCAATGAAAAGACTAGAAATTATGAAATGTTTCTCTTATATGCAAAATTTCAGTATAAATATTAGTAGTCCAGAGAGGGAAATATCGCCGGTTACCACCTATGATCTTGAGACGCACCCTGATCGATGCTATTCACGACGCTGACAGCAGAGGACGGGACGTTAGACTCTTTGATGATTTTCTGAGGACCCGATTCTGACTTAGAGAACGACAATTAGCCAGAATAGGTAATTATGACTCAAGATTATTGCACTTGTTAGGATTTTAACATGAAAATTTAAATTAGATAAAGAAATTGATTGTTTGAAGAACTGTGTCGAGTGGTTATTTCTTGAAATGAATATTTTATTAGCATAAGTATTGAAGTGTTACTCATCACCTCCCTAGCCAACTAGATGATCCAATTGGCCTCCGGATGGAGGAATTGTCAGGATAAATAAATAAATGTGGTTTCCTCCATCCAAGGGAAATAAAGCTGTAGTTCAGAAGGGAATTTGAAGACCCCTCTCTCCCCTGTAGGCACGGATAGATTGATGAGAATGAATGTTGGTGTTATGGGCCCCACCAGCGTGTGATGTGTGTATGTGCATGTGACTGTGAAATCATTCCGTCCGTGGAAGCAGGAGGAGATTTTGTGTTCTGAACTGCACCAATAGCACCTCATTAAAAAGCATTGCAGTTAATAGAAGGTTTTAAGACTTTAGTTACATTATAAATCATTTGTTGATGGTACCATACTCATTTTAGGAATTGTGGTGTGTTCTAAGGTGATTTTACCATGTGAAAAAGCCTTCTGCTGTGATATCACGAACCCTGTTTGAGAGAAAACTATTTTCTCATACTTTTCCCACAGAGGTTTGGAAGGTGATCTATAAGCTAAACTGAGAGCATATTTTCTGTAAATTCACATTATCTTTCTCAGTCATGTAAGAATGAAGTCTGACATTCTCAGTAAAACATGTACATCCAACAAGGGCAGAGACTGTCAGTTGATTCCTTTGTGTTCTACTGCAGCTTCCCAGAGTGCTCTAAAGAACAACTAGAGCGCTAACAGTCTTACTTATGACAAAAGTATGGCACACCTGAAGCCATCTTGATTGGAATAAAGTGGTAACACTTAAAACATTTAATTTACAAAGGAACAAAATGAGGGGGTTCATTTTGCCATATAAATTATGATTAGTGCCGCAGAAAGAAAAACTAGGGCACATTTTGACTTCTGAAATCCTCTTTTATTTCATAAAAACATTCTGACATGCAGACTGAAACATGCACTTTGAATACCAGCAGCAGACTTGCCTGATGAGCAGTAGCTTTACCACAGTGATCTAATGAGCAACTAGAGTGCTAACATTCTGAATTTATGGCAAATGTGTGACACATCTGAATGCCTTCTTCATGGAACCAAAGTAAAACACTGAAAGTATTTCCTACTGAGGTGACTGCAGAAAATGAGGAAACTTCATAACAAATAAGTCTCCCAAGATAGCCACCAGAGACAAAAGAGTCCAAATGTAGCACAAATATCACCCAGATGTAGCCCAAGTATAGCCCAATGACAGAATGTTCCAGAGTGTTCTTAAGAGCAACTAGAGCGCTTACTGTCTTACTTATGACAAAAGTATGGCACACCTGAAGCCATCTTGATTGGAATAAACTGGTAACACTAAAAACATTTAATTTAAGAAGGAACACAATGAGGGGGTTCATTTTGCCATAGAAATTATGATTAGTGCTGAAGAATGAAAAATCAGGGCACATTTTGAGTGACTTCTCAAATCCTCTTCTATTTCATTTAAAAGATTCTGACATGCAGACTGAAACATGCACTTTTAATAGCAGCAGCAGACTTCTGTGGTGAGCAGTAGCTTTACTACAGTGATCTAATGAGCAATTAGAGTGCTAACATTCAGAATTTATGGCAAATGTGTGACATATCGGAATACCTTCTTGATGGAATCAAAGTAAAACATTTCTGGGATGATATTACCATTTCCTTGGATGGGAAGCTTTACTTCCAATTTAGAGTTGGTAGTGTTCCAGTTAGAGAATTTACATCTAGATGGTCCTCGAGAAACATACTAAATTGTCCGGGTTGCATGGCAACTACTGAATCAATTAATCATTTCTTGTTTCAATGTCCATCATATGTAATCCCGCGTCGGAAACCAATGTGTCGCCAGCTGGGCACTAGGAATGCTAAGGTAGCAGTTAGAATTTTACGCTCTACTGAAATTCCATATATTTATATATCTGTTGCTAAATTCCTTGGGAGGGCATGGGTGATTAGGAGTAAATTGTTGGCTGGGCAGATTGTCTAAACCCTTGAATTATGAATTAAATTGTAACATTATTTATTTTTTTAAACCATTTTAATGTGTTTTTCTTGCTGTATAGATATATACAATCTTTGTATGCTTTTATGACAATCGTCGAATAAAGCTAATTTGATGATGGTAAAAAATGTTAAGCATTTCCTACTGAGGAGACTGCAGCAAATGAGCAAATTAGAAAACTTCATAACAAATAAATCTCCCAAGATGGCCACCAGAGACAAAAGAGCACAAATGCAGCATAAATATCACCCAGATGTAGCCCACATGTAGCCCAATGACAGAAGTGTGCAAACCACTTTTTATTTTTTGTGTTTTTGCAGTTTTATATAGTACAGACTTGTCGGGTATTGGAGTGCTTTACATGAGCATTGGTTACATCACACAAGAACAAATTCATTTTGGTTGTAGACATGGGGAGATTAAGTGATTTGACCAGAATCACAGAATGCCGAGCTGAAGCAGAAACTCCAACCTGGTTCCCCAATTGCAAAGTCTGCAGCTCTGGAAGTAACACCACATCCTCTCCCCTAAGTACAAAATGTAATCAAGTGGTCAACTGGATAAAAAAACATAAAGATAACAAATAATTTAAAAGTGCGTTGTCGCTATTTGAAAACTCAGAAAATATGTCCTCATTTTAGTTTTTTAGAGCACTACCATAATTTTGATGCAAATAAGACCCTCTCATATATGTAATTTCTAAAGGAAATGCTCTAGGTATTACAGTTTTGATTACATGAAGATGACGTCAGGCGTTCCACACTTTTTTAATAAATATAGATTGTTAGCAATCTACTTGTTCATTAGGATACTGTTGAGAAGCAGAGGCCAGGGGCACAAACTCTGAAAATTAAAGGCAGGTAGGAGGGTGCAGAGGCAACAATGGGCAGGCAGGAAGGGCAGTGGCAGCACAACAGACTATGGAGGGCAGTGGAAAGGGGGGCAAGGGCAACAAACCAACAATACAGGACTGGCAAGAGAGGCTGTGACAATATAATAGACCATTGTGGGCAGAAGGAAGAGGCAGTGGTAGTACAACCATGAATGCCGACAGACCCGATTAAGCTAGGAAACGTCCAATGTTTTAAAGCTCAAATGGGCTTTATTTGATCTGTCTCCTGTCTACAATCTCCTCTTTTTCAATATAACTCAAAGGGGAAAATCAATACCCCAGTTTTTTTTCAAAATCTCCCTCTTACCAAGTTCAAAATGTTCGCAAGTATGGTACAATGGATAATGGAAGGCAGGAAGAATTGGGGTCGGGACATGGACTCAGATAACAGAGGACAGGAGGGACATGGAGAGGTGCACCAAACTGACCCTACAGGGCAGGCATCAGGGTTTGCAGCAGCACAATTCACCACATAGGGCATGCGGTATGGGAGTGCAGCACAACAATCCATAGAAAGGAATAGGGAGGGGACAGGACCATGCACATGGACAACAGAGAACAGAGGAGAAAGAGACAATGGTTACTAGCTGACCATAATGGACAGACAGGAGAGAAAGCTGCAGCATAACAGACCATAAAGGGCAGGAGGGACGGATCAGGGGCATTACAATGGAACAGACAAGCCAGGAGGGAGGGAATAGGGGTCTGCATATAGAAACAGAGGGCTGGGGGCAAGGAGGCAGGGCTGGATCAGCAAGATGACCATGGAGGTCAGGCAGGATGGGCACTAGAAGCAAGACACACCATGGAGAGCAACAGTGAGACTATGATGGCATACACACAGACCATGAAGGGAAGGTGGGAGGGGGGTCAGGGTCAGCTAGCTGACCACACAGGGAAGGTGGGAGGGGCCGTGGCAGCACAGAAGACCATGCATGGCAAGCAGGAGGGTTAGTGGCAGCACAATGGCTATGATGAGCAAGAAGGAGGGTGCTGGGGCATGCACAAAGTACCATGGAGGATAGAAGGGAGGGTGAGGACCTGGGCACAGACAAGAGAGTTCAGGGGAAGGGGCCTCACAACAGACCACGTGGGGCAGGCAAGAGGAGCAGTTGCAGCACAACAGACCAGGGAGGGCAGAAGGGTGTGGCAGTAAAATGGACCATGGAGGACAGGAGGAAGGGGAGAGGGGTAAGGAATGTGGACAGGCAGGGTGGAGGTGGCAGGGACAGGTTACAGTCATCTGACAATGCTAGGCAGGTGGGAGGGGAGAGGCAGCTCAACAGACCACTCAGAGTAGATAGGAGTGGCAGGTCCATGGAACATGGTGGGCAAAAAGGATGGAGCAGGGGCATGCACAAAGACATCGAAGGGCAGGGGGAAGGAGAATAGGGGCAGCAAGCTAAGCACAGAGGATAAGCAGGAGGTTAATGATGGGGCATAGAATTGGGCAATGGAGGGCAGGAGGAGTGGACTGGTACATCATGCTAAATGGAGGGCAGTGGCAGCACATCAGACCATGCTTGGCAGGAGGGAGGAGGCTAGTCCATGGATTCAGACAACAGAGGATAGGGAGGAGGTGGATGGGGCAGCAAGCTAACTGTTCAGAGAAGGCAGGAAGGCCAGTGGCAGAACAGCTGCCACACAGGGCTGTAATAAGGGAGCAGGGACATGGACTTGGACAATGGATGGCTAGGAGGAGGGAAGGCAGCAGCAGCAAGCTTTGGTGGGGGCAGCACAATGCCAGGCCCTGCTTCCAACCCCCTACGATCCATTGTGATATGCATCTTACTTAACATTAAAAAAAACTAGAAATTTGCTGAAAAAAACAAAGATTACAGGGACGGTATAGTTAGACTCAGATTTCACTCATACACAAACAGTGAAGTTCAGCAGTTATAGTTACCTGAGCTAACTATAACTTACGCCCCCGCAATATACTGCTAATGACCTCAAACATTGCATCATTCATGACATGGTCAGTTACATCACTCATGACATTACTCATGACATCTCAAATGAGCTGTAAATGGAATGGAACTATAATCGCTAGAACTTTATTTAGGGGTACTGTGTGTATTTTAACACCCCTTTTTTTCTTTTTCTTTCATGTAAGAACCATTATAATACGCAACATGCCCAGATTAATATGGCCGATAGCTTTTCACTTTAAAGTAATGTGTAGTCCATTGTTTATGTTGATGTTTGCAATTCTAAGTATGTTTATTATGAATAAGTCACGTTGACGAACATACAGCTATGGCGGTCATGGGGAAAGATATGCTGAAATTACATTGTGTGCATATTAACACTTGTTTTCTTTTCTTTATTGTATCAATACCTCAATTTTCACATCGTGACCAGGCCAATATGGCCGCCAGCTTTTAGGATTAAAGTAATGCTCTGCTGATGACGTCACATATTACATCACTCATGACATGGTCAGTGACATCACTGATGACATCTCAAATGAAATCACTTATGACATCATCTATGTGATCATCTGATGCACCTCCTCCCACCCTAAAATACAGACTACCATTCTCGAAACCATAGACACACCAATACTAGGACAGCTACAATATTCTGTGCACTATGCATGCAGACCTCTAATCAGCTACATAGCTTTGATACAGTCTTTTAAATACTCAGTTAGTACCTATGCAGTCTAGGAATCCTTCTGTCTGTCCCATGCACTTCTCCATTCAACCATCCAGCACTATCTACGTATCCTATCACTCTGCCAATACCTAAGCACTAATAAATTTAGCATGCACTCTCTTTGTAGCACTGAAATTACTCCAGTTATTAGTCATATACTTAAGGAATGGCCTAGCCACTAACACAAGTGCAGGTACAATATTTTGTACACTATGCATGCAGACCTCTAACCAGCTACATACTATTGATACGCTCTTGTAAATGCCCAGTTAGTACCTATGCAGTCTAGGAATCCATCTGTCTGTCCCATGCACTTCTCCATTCACCCATCCAACACTGTCTACGTATCCTATCACTCCACCAATACCTAAGCACTTATAAATTCAGCACGCACTTTCTTTGCAACACTACAATTACTCCAGTTATTAGTCGTATACTTAAGGAATGGCGTAGTCAAAAACACAAGTGCAGGTACAATATTTTGTACACTATGCATGCACACATCTAACCAGCTACAAACTATTGATACGCTCTTCGAAATACCCAGTTAGTATCTATGCTGTGTAGGAATCCTCCTGTCTGTCCCATGCATTTCTCCAATCACCCATCCAGCACTATCTACTTATCCTATTACTTCACCAATACCTAAGCACTTATAAATTCACTATACACTCTGTTTGTAATACTGTAATTATTCTAGTTACTAGTCATGAACTTATGGAATGGCCTAGCTACTAACACAAGTACATCTATATTATTTTGTGTACTATCCAAGCAGACCTCTAACTAGCTACATACTATTGATACACTCTTCTAAATACCCAGTTAGTACTCATGCAGTGTAGGAATCGTCCAGTCTGTCCCATGGACTTCTTTAATCACTTATCTACCACTATCTACTTATCCTATCACTCCACCAATACGTAAGCACTTATAAATTAAGTCTTTAATAGCTGATATTTTCTTACCAATCTTCTCCCAAACACCTTCAACCTCCAGT
Organism: Triturus cristatus; assembly: GCF_964204655.1. NCBI lineage: Eukaryota > Metazoa > Chordata > Amphibia > Caudata > Salamandridae > Triturus > Triturus cristatus. The sequence continues at coordinate 803,031,259 of NC_140591.1, forward strand.
GGTACAATTTCGTCATGCAATTCTGTAATATTCTTAATATCAATTTTCAAATCTCTTCTTTCGTCAGGAATGTAAGTACAACAATGTTGAACTTTCAGCATTCCACAGACTCCACCCTCTTTTGCCAATAAAATATCAAGGGCAAGTCGATTTTGCATTACCATAGCACACATGGCAACCATTTCAGTATTTACCAATAAGAATCCTCCAGCGGTGCTTGTTGACAAGCGATCCACTACTGTTGAAAGTTTTCTAATTTTGTTCGCATTCAGAGATATTCCCACTACGGGTATCAGTGCTCCAAAAATGTCACCCACAATTTCAGTCCAAGATTCTCTCTTACTACGTGCTAAATAACTACCTTAACTATGTACACCATCTTCTCCTCTATCCATATGAAAAATCTTTGGAAAAACCAGGCCAACATAACATGTGCCATACCAGTGATCTGGCAAACGATAATATGCCCTGTTCCCACAAATGAAATACAGTCCTGGAAAGACTGGATCTCTTCCACCTTTAAATCCCCATCCTCCCATGATTCAGTATGTATCATGGCACTCACTATTCCCTAGAAAATAATTGTCATACACCGTCTGATTCCTTCTTATACACAATTTCCCTTTCTGAGGCCAATCTAAAGCCATAGTTGGACTCGTCTCCCTTCTTAAATGTTTCTCCGTTTCTACATCCCAAACTGTTTTCTCCACTTTCCCTTCTGAAACCTTCCTTTGCATTTTCAATCTCCTTTCTTCAACAATACCCAAAAATGTCTTCTCCTCTTTCTTTAAAATGTAAGTCAGGTTATTTCTAAATATATATTCTAAGGTTAGTTCATTTGTCTCTAAGAAAAATTCACCTAATACCTTTGCAGGTTTTACCTTGTTTAGTTTGTTAAATGCTGGTACTTGTGAAAATATAGTATCTACATCTGAAAAATAATACTCTAATTTACCTGTTTGATAAAATAAACTAGCTATTACACTACATGTTATTCTATATGTTACAGGAAGGTGATGATAAGTCACTCCTTCAGATACAGATGCAGGTAATTGCATACATACGTAGCAATCCCTTACGTCCATTGTTTTTACATATTCATACAACAACTTTGAAAACACATTGTTAGAAAAATCTGTTATTGACCTGTCTTTATGTAAATAGTTTTTATCTATTCTAGTTGGAACTACCTTTTGAACTTTCCCTATATTAGTTATGTTATCACTATGTCCTTCTAATGTATCAACAGTAACTTTAAATGGAATTAATAGAGCAAGAATACTCCAAAGAAGCATTAAAAATCCTGTACAACAACAACACATTTTGCACCATCTTCTAAGGAAGGTACATCTACTTTTGCTAGTTTCTATGTTTGCCATCTTTTCTATATGAGATGTGTCTTTTGACTTAGCCTCTTCTACATCACAACTAGTTTCTAACATAAGGCTTCTAAGCACCTACGTGGTTCTACCAGTTTTTGTCTTTTTCAGTATTTTATTGTTTTTACATCAGTAATTTTCTTGTCTCATTCAGTTTGGCATCTCATCATCTTTCACTTTTCCTTCGTTTTCAACATACAGGTTGTCCTGAATATCCGCTTCTTCTCCAATATCGGATAAGATAACTCTCAGGATTTCTGATTCTTCGTCTTCCTCAACCCCTTCTGGTACAACCACCTCTGGATTTCCTTGGCTATCCGCCTCTTCCTTCACTTCAGGCAGGGCCACATATGTCCATTGCGGTGATTTATACTTCTGGTTAGGTTTTCTTCTTCTTTTGTTTTCTTTGACTACTGTCTGTTCTTCTTCTTTCGATTTTTCCTGACTCGTTACTTCATTCACCTGTTCAGCTCTTGGCGAATTTACAGGGGTCAGTCGATACCTCAGTCTCTTTATTTTGTTTGGCCAAACCTCGTCTTTGGCCGCCCTTTTCAATTTGCTCCCTTTATCATTCTTTTCAGTTCTCCAAGCTCTCTTTCTCAGAACTCGGCCTTCTGGTATTTTATCTTCGCTTTCTTCAGACTCTGTTTCGACTTGCTTTTTTCCTTCAATGAGTTCTTTTTCCACCTCTTTTATTTTCCCTATTTCTGTCACTCCTCGAATCTCCGTCACGCAATCTTCCTACTGACTACTTGTCTCTGCTTCTAACTGGATGTTGGAGTTCCCTACACCTCCTCGGGGGTCTTCCACAACAATATTTCCCTCTCTCTCTGTATCTGGCACCTGTCCATCTAAAGGTGTTGTTTCAGGTGGAATTTCTCTCAATCCTTCATCTGGCACTTCCTTCTCACAGATTTCTTTTATTGTCTCTCCACTGTCCTTTTCTTTGTTCTTCCTTTGTTCTATCTTGGATGAATGGGCTCTTGGTTCTGTCTCTGAGTCTGAACTGGATTCAGAAATCTGTAATCTTTTCCTCAGGGAGTTACTTTTGGGGACCAAAGTTAACCTTGGCTCTGTCTCCCCCCTTTTAGGGTTTTCTCTTTCTTTATCTTTTGGTTCTCCGTCATCTGACTCAGTACTGGATTCTGATTCATCAAAATACTCCTTTTCTTTACAGTCAACTGGATTTGGAATTCTCAAAGTATGACTTTCATGGATCCAGTTCTTCAATCCAGCACACTTCACAGCTGTTGTTGTGGTCAAGATGACTTGCCTTGGTTTTCCCCACCTGGGAACCAAACAGTTTTGTCTTCTGTGTACTTTTATCCTTACCCAGTCCTCTGGGCTTAGATCATAAGCTGGCTTCTTTTCAAGAGTGGTGGCATCCGCTCCAACCTGATGAAACACAGAATGAACTGCGTCAGCCAGGCTTTTACAGTATTCCAATACCATGTCATCAGTTATTGTCATCAGCTTGTTGACTGGTATAAATACATGTCTCATTGCGCGTCCCATGAGGATCTCATGAGGACTCTAACCAGTAGTTCTGTCTGGTATTGATCTAATAGTCATGAGTACAAGAGGCAAGACATCGGGCCATTTCATACCTGTGGCTAAATACATTTTCCCTATTCTGTTTTTGATAGTACCATTCATTTGTTCTACTACACCAGAAGCCTCTGGTCAGTAGGCACAATGCAGTTTTTTGTCGTACATTCAATGCTTCACAAATCAATTTTATGATCTCATTATGAAAATGTCCTCCTCTGTCTGATTCAGTTGTTACTGGGAACCCAAACCTAGGTATAAATTCCCTCAACAATAATTTTGCCACTGTCATTCCATCATTTCTTCTTGTTGGGAAGGCCTCCACCCACCTAGAGAATAGGCATACCATTACCAAAACATACCTCAACCAAGGAGGCATCTCAATGAAATCTACTTGCATTCTGGTGAAAGGCCCTCCCTCTCGACCTATTGTTCCTAGACTCACCACTGTCTTTCTTCCGGGATTGTACTGCTGCCAAATTAGACATCTTTGACAAAAATACTTTCCGCCACAAGCCTAAACTTGACATTATACCAAGTTTGTTTAAAAGACCTAATCATGCGTCTCTCCCTATATGTCCCTGTCCATAATACATCCGTGCCATGGCAGACATCATGCTATCAGGCATAACTGGTCTTCCATCTCGATAGACCCACACATGATCTTTCTCTCTTGGTGCACATCCTGCCTTTACCCACTGTTTTACTTCTTCCTCTCCTGCTTCTTCCTGCAATTGTCTTACCTCGTCCCAGGTTCCCACAGTGTTAGTAAACATTGGGAAACAAGAAATTGTTTCTTTTTCCTTTGCCCGATTGATTGAATTCTGATTTCGTGCACAATACTGTGCCATGTCATTGGCGAATTTATTTCCAGTGGCAATGTAATCACCACTGTGACTATGAGCAGCACATTTTACCACAGCCAATTGCCTAGGCAGTTGTATTACCTCAAACAACTTTCCAACCACTTCAGCATTCTTAATGGGAGTCCCACTTGAGGTCAGGAAACCTCTTTGCAGCCAAATTTGGCCGAAATCATGGACCACCCCGTAGCCATACTGGCTATCAGTTATCACAGTCACTCTCACACTTTTCCCAATCTTACAGGCTCTGGTCAGGGCAATAAGTCCAGCTACTTGGGCCGACCTTACTCCTTACAAATATGATGCTTCCATCACAGCTGCAACTGTACATACCGCATATGCTGCACTCAGCACTCCATCATCTGTTCTCAAACAAGATCCAGCAACAAACATGACATAATCACTTTCTGGTAAAGGGTCATCTTTTATGTCAGGTCTTGGTTTTGTACAAAAATCAAGTACATCCAAACAATCATGATCTGCTTCATCTCTTACCTCCACATGCGCCACATCAGGCAACAATGTTGAAGGATTCACATTCACGCATCTCACAAGACTCACATTTGTTGCACCCAAAATGACCTTTTCATACTTAGTCAGTCGGCTATGCGTCATATACTGAGTACGACTCTTTGTTAAAAGAATCGCCACATCATGAGGCACAAACACTTTCACAGGGTATCCCATCACAATTCCTTCACTCTGTTCCAAACTTCGACATGTAGCAGCTACTGCTTTCCGACACCCAGGAAGGGCTACAGCTACTGGGTCCAACATGGATGAAAAATATGCAATTGGTTTCCTCAGTTTTCCATGCTTCTGTACTAGAACAGAGAGTGCACATCCATTTCTCTCACTGCAATACAACTCGAACTCCTTATCGTAGTCAGGTATACCTAATGCTGGCGCTTCACACAATCCTTCTCTTAACTTCTTGAATGCTGCCAACTCCTCTTTGTTCAAATCAATAGGATCTCTCACATCACTTCTTGTCAGACATACCAAAGGTTTTGCAATCAATGAAAAATTGCCTATCCACTGACGACAATATCCAACCATTCCCAGAAACATTCTCACTTCTCTTTGGGTCATTGGTGGACTCATTCTTTTTATGATCCTGATTCTATCTATGGTTATTTTCCTATGTCCTTTCTCAATGCTGTGTCCCAAATATTGGACTTCTTTCTTACAGAATTGTAATTTCGATGGTGACACTTTTAGTCCTCCATCTGCCAAATGATTCAGCAAAGCTACCGTGTCTACTTCACAAGCTTCACGACTTTTCGATGCCACAAGTAGGTCATCGATATACTGGACTAGTACTGAATTTTCAGGCATTTCTAGACTCTCCAAAGACTTTTTCAATAACTGATTAAATATTGAGGGGCTTTCTGTATACCCCTGTGGAATTCGGCACCACGCCAAAATACGCTCACCGAAACGAAATGCAAAAATTTGCTGACTGTCATGGTGCAATGGGATGGAAAAGAAAGCATGGCACAAATCAATCACTGTGTACCATTCTGCGTCATGAGGGATCTGATATAAAATCACAGATGGATTCGGTACAATGGGACAACATGATACAACAATTTTGTTTATCTTTCTCAGATCTTGCACTATTCTGAACTTTCCACTAGGCTTTTTCAGTCCCATTATTGGTGAATTACATGGGCTACTCATTATTTCTCTCAAAATTCTTTGTTTTATCATTTTCTCAATCACAGGAGTAACTCCTTCGATTATTTCAGGGGTCAATTTATTTTGTGGGACATTTGAGTAACATACTCCTTCTTTTACAGTTATCTTTACTGGATCTACATTCCTCATCAATCCTACATCTTCTCCTGTGAAGTCCCAAACTTCTGCTTTTATTGATTGTTTCAATTATTTTGGTAGTTCGTCAGGGTTGAATACAGCATAGGTTCCTGTAACCTCTTTCTCTCTATTTGCCAATGTCATTTTATACAACACATCATCATCTGGTGTTTCAAAGGCTATTCCATCCGGAGTACAAAATATAGTGCAATTCATCTTGCACAATAAATATCTAACTAACAAGTTCACAGGACTAGTGTCACACACTACAAATCTGTGCATTTCAGAAAATTTCCCTATACTAACTTTCACTGGTTCTGTAAGGTAAGTTTTAATCTGTCTGTTGGAGACCCCAACTACTTGGATCGTTTCCTCCGAGAGAGGAAGATTCTTAACATCAGCTGATCTAACAGTTGATCGAGTAGCACCAGTATCAACTATGAAAGTAATATTTTCATTATTAACTTTTCCATCTACAAATGGGCCTGTCTGGTCTACTTCTAAAGTTGCGCCAAGTACGCACTCTTCTTCCTCCCTTCGGCACCGTCAATAACCCTCTTCTGAATCGCTTTCATCGCTTTGCAGCCAATACTGCAAAGCAGCGCTAGTGCGTTGCAGCTTATTTACCTGTTCTTCGTTGTAGAATCCATTCTCCTTACTATACTTCTGGCAATTTTTGTTCTGTGGAAAAGGTGGTTTTGGCACCTGATTCTGTTGTGTTACACCCTGCTGTTGTCATTGCTGTTGACCACTCACCTCATTCTGCACCTGTGGATTCAAGGATGAATTTTCATCATTAGTATTTGGTGGATTCTTACACTCGGATTTCCAATGCCCTATCCTACTGCAATTATGACACTGAAATTTCTTTTTAGCTTCCTCAATATTCCCTTTATTTTTCCCAGGATTAAATCTTTGTTTTGACCCAGCTTGTTCCACTAATTGTGCTTCCTGTCTCTCTGCTACTTTTACCTGTACCCACATTGCCTTCTCTTTTAGTTTTCGCTGTTTTGCTTCAATTTCATCACTGAAATATTTAGCATGTCTCAATACTTCGTCTATTTTCTTATTTTGCCAATCTACCGTATGCTGTTTTATCATTTCACTAATTTCTGGACGAAGACCATATACAAACCTGTATACGAAATGACTCAAATCCTTGTCACTCAAATTTTCATCTCCACTGAATTGTTTAAAGGCTAAGATTAACCTCTCATAATAGGCATGTACCGATTCTTTGCTTTCTTGATGTGTTCTGTCAATTTTCACATAATCTGTCTCTTTAGGGGGTACCTTGTTTTTCAGGAATGCCATCACCTGTTCGTGTTTCTTCATTACCTCGGGTCTGGAGCTCCTATCTTAGGATCCCTTGGGTATTCCTGTGTCTGCCAATCTATTACTATTTTACATTCTGTCCATAGATCTGCTGGTACTATTATATCAAACAAGCTATTCAGGTCAATCCACAATACTTTGGATAGCTTCACAAATCTGTCCACCTGTCTATACCACTGGACTGGTTTTTCACGCAGTCGAGGGAAGTCATTTGTAAATGACAAAATATCCTGTCTAGTCCATGGGACATGCACATATCCTCCTCCCGGAATCTCTCTCATAGGGCATTCTGTCACAACCTTCTCTTTCTCTCTCACAGGATAAGCTGAAAACGTTTTGTCTGAAACTTCGTCTCGCTTACGATACCATCTGCTCTTCCATTTGTCCACATCACCCCATTTTCTCAACAAAATAATTATCTTTTTAATCTGTCCTATTCGTCCTGTGGTATTCATGTTTTCAATGTCTTTTACGGTGAAATCTACTCGATAGGGTTTCTGTAGGGCTTTTACCTTTTCAATATCAATACCCATTTCATTTGCCACTTCTTCTAATCTTTCATGAAGACTTTTTGCTATCCATGATACGCTTTTGCACAGAAATAACAATTCCTCATCTTGGTACGTTTTTAACTTCTCTGTTGGGATAGTTCCTACTATTAATTCTTCCAGTACCATTCGTAATTTAGCAACATCTATTGACTGGGATTCCTTGTCTTTCTTTTGCAAGCTTCTCAACCATTCACTCAACTCCTCTGTGGACGGTCCTACTGGCTTCTCTACATTTGCTTGTCCAAAATCTTTTTGAGTTTCTGTTATTGTCTCCATCATTGTCATACGTTTCTCTGCACAGTTTTGACCTACAAATGGATTATTTGAAAAACTTGGTTCAATCATACTCATAGTCTGTCTGCATGGATTCTCACTCTGACTCATTCTTGGTTGTTCAACCGGTTTATTACTTTTATAAGGGACTGTCAAACAATGTTCGCTGTATTTCTGCTTGTCAAAAATAGGCATTACTGGACCTATCGTTACTGGTACAGTTACCGCTTCCAAATTCTTAGTCAATTCTCTTATTTTCTCCGTTAATTCTAGGGTTGTTTTTGCTGGTTCTGCTGAATTTTCTCCATCCAATTTTCCTCCAGACTTCTTTTCTACCTCTCTGATAGGATTGTTTCTTCCCAAATCTTGGAACTCTGGTTCCGATTTTATGATTCGTACTGTTTCTTTTATTGGGGCACTTGGAGTTAATATTTCTGGTTCTGGTCGGTATGGTGGTGGATTCTTATAGAACATATCATCAAGAACATCATCCTCGGACTCATTCACTCCGTACCCTCTCGACTCCACATTATGCCTCTTTTCTACACACTTTCGTCCTTCATTTTCTCCTGCAGTTCTTACGGGAAACAAACCCTCAGTCATACTCGCATTCCGCCACCTTCTCATTCGATCATCATGCATCTCATGTACGTATGATCTGCCACACAGGTACCTATATCCTCTACCATTTCTCTGTCTTTCTCGGTCATGCATTTCGTCTTCCCACTCCGTCAAAGCCTCGAATTGAGTCGGTCTAGGTCTCGGTTCTAAATTCATAATTTCTCTCTCAAATTTCTCAAAACAGCCAAATTAAATGAACCATGCTCTGGAAAAGCCAACACTCCGTCTTTCACCGTAAACTTAACCCAGTTGTCTAACCAAATACAGGTGTGATATCCATATTTTGCAACCATAAAGGATGCAGGGGTTTTCGGTGGAGGAAGTAACTGTCCTTCCCTAGGTATGATCGGTTTGTCCTTCTTAAACCACTTCTTAATTTTACCAAACCATGACTTTTTCTCTTTTTCTGGTGGATCGTAATACATTTTCCCTTCTTTCGTGTCTCACTAGTTTCTCCCTTACGACTGTACCGCTACTCTGTCCAATCACAGCGCGACTCACATTAATGCACCAATCCGGAGCGTTTACGTCACTGTCACAATTCTCAAATCCCAGCACGATTCACACTAACACACCAATAGGGAGCGTTTACCTCACCCTGTATTTCTCCACTCCTAGAGCGACATACACTAACGCACCAATCCGGAGCGTTTTACGTTTCTGACCAACTGTCCAATCCCAGCGCGGTCGTTCTGACGGCAGCAGCCGCTGCGGCAGCTCCTGCTCCTGTCTACCCCTCCTTTATAAATCTGCTCAGTAAGTTTTTGTTTCAATTTCTACAATTCTGTTAGTAACAACATAAAAACGTCTCCATTGTCCGCTTCGCTAACCAAAGAATAGCAATAGACCTTTCTCACGAGAATTCCGTCTTTCCCGAGAGCAGCGCTTACCTCTGCCCTATAATTTTCAAATCTCTTCTTTCGTCAGGAATGTAAGTACAACAATGTTGAACTTTCAGCATTCCACAGACTCCACCCTCTTTTGCCAATAAAATATCAAGGGCAAGTCGATTTTGCATTACCATAGCACACATGGCAACCATTTCAGTATTTACCAATAAGAATCCTCCAGCGGTGCTTGTTGACAAGCGATCCACTACTGTTGAAAGTTTTCAAATTTTGTTCGCATTCAGAGATATGGACCCACTCCGACTGTAACATAGAGCTAGACTGGGCATGTCCACAAGATTATAAAATCTTACATCTCCCAAGACCCAAGGGTCGGGGTGGTGGAGTTGGCATAATTTACAGAGCCTCCTGGTCCATAAAAACACTTGACATGGACCCAGTGGCTGGTACGGAAATATTAGGTCTTTCAATTAACTGTCTCTCCGGAACATCTTTCACGGCTGTAATATGTTACCGCCCGCCGGGAGCTTTTAATTCCACACAACAGCAGTCGCTCCTCACGACTATTACGAATATGGCCACTTCCCACAACAAATTGCTTGTTCTGGGTGATTTCAATCTTTGGCCCAATGGTAGTCTGGACTCTGCTTTAAACAATCTCCTACTCTCCTGCGAAGGTGTGGGACTTTCGCAATTGGTCAGTGAACCTACACACTCAGCTGGAAACCAGCTCGACCTTATTTTTTCTTCCCCCCAGCTGGCTTTCCTGAACGACATTCTGCCTTTGTGCTGGACTGACCATGCACTTATTAAATTTCACATAGCCAGCGGCAGAGCTAACAAACCGTCACTCAGTATCACACCCGACTCTCTGTATAGAGACTGGAAAGTCTTAGATAAACAGAGACTGACTGGCCCCGTATTCGAGGTGGAAGACAGCTTCTCCACAGCCCGGTCGGTGGAGGACAACTATACGTCCTTCTGCACCAACATCGTTAATATCTCAGAGCGTATCGTTCCTCTGAAAAAATGTAAGCCAAGGAGAAGAGCAGCCGCCCCTTGGTTCAACGACTCCCTGAGAGCTCTCAAGCTGGTTTGCAGACAATCTGAGAGAAAGTGGAGGCAAGGCTATCTCGACTCCAATAAAACTCTTTGGAAAGACAATCTCCGAGCGTATAAATCTGCCATTGTCCGAGAAAAGGCTAATTATTACTGTTCTACGATTACCAACGCCACAAATAGTGCAAAAAGCATTTTCCAGATACTTAGAAATCTTACTCACCCAGATTGTGTTACGTCAACGCAGCCTCCCACCCAAGCCCTCTGTGATAATTTGGCAACCTTTTTCATTAATAAAATTAATACCATTATTCAAAACCTGAAGACCCCCCCCGCACTGGGAGATGCCAATACTCAGGGAGCCAGCACCAGCCCCCTGGACTTGTCGCCTCAATCTTTCTGCGCGACGGCTAGACTGAGAGCATTCTCCATGATCTCTGAACCCGAGTTTGCAAAACTGGCGTTCAGTATTACCTCAGGTTCCCCGCTCGACCCACTGCCTCCAAAAATTTGGAAAATCTCTGGAATAGAACTTTTTGGCATCCTGCGCCAAATTTGCAACCAGTCTTTGCAATGTGGCTATGTTCCAACCCCGTGGAAACAGGCGCTTGTTACCCCGCTCCTGAAGAAACCCTCCCTTAACCCAGACTGTCTCTCCAACTATCGACCCATCTCCCTACTGCCTTTCCCTGTGAAGGTAGTGGAACGATGGGTCAGTTCCTGCCTTTCTATCCATCTTGAGCAGAACAACCTTCTGGACGATCTCCAATTCGGCTTCCGTCCTGCCCACGGGACCGAAACGGCGATTTTAACAGCCATGGAGGATCTTCGCATGCGTGCAGACAGGGGCCAGTCAGTGGCATTGATACTGCTGGACCTGTCTGCCGCATTCGATACGGTCAACCACAAGACGCTGCTGTTGAGACTCAGGGAAGCTGGTGTGGAAGGCACAGCTTTGCTTTGGTTTCATTCTTACCTGCAGGACAGGAGACAGGCTGTCTCCCTCCCCCCATTTCAATCTGCTTTCTCACCTGTGCCACAGGGAGTTCCCCAGGGATCCTCCATCAGTCCCATCCTTTTTAATGTATACCTTAAACCACTGATTACATTAATCAAGTCATTCGGGTTAAAAACAATTAATTACGCAGATGACACCCAGCTCATTCTCTCCTGGGAAGGAGAGGACTCCATCTCCCTGACCTCCTTCCATGAGTGTCTTAGAGAAACGGCTGGCTGGCTCCATAGGAACTCTCTTCAATTTAATGCCTCCAAAACAGAGGTTTTGTTCCATGCTGGCACCACGCTATCACACCAGTTCCCGAACGACTTCTGGCCTCCTGAGACAAGGGAGAAACCTAAACCTGTCTCCTCGGTCCGCAACCTGGGGGTCATGCTCGATAACAAGCTGAGTATGGAAACCCAGGTGGCAAAAACAGTGGGGATCTGCACGGCTTTGCTACGCTCCCTGCGAAAAATTATGCCACTTCTCCCTGCACAAGCCCGGGCGCTGGTAGTCAGGTGTACGATTCCGAGTCGCCTGGACTACTGCAACGCCCTACTCCTTGAGTCCCCTGTCACGCTGTTGGACCGGTTGCAACGAATTCAATCAGCCGCGGCCAAACTGGCTCTCGGCTGGTCGAGAAGGTCTTCGGCCACTGCGGCACTGGCCGAATTGCACTGGCTACCCCTAAAGCAGCGGGTGGCTTTTAAGTCCCTCTGCATTGTATTCAAGGCCTTGCATGGACTCGGGCCCAGGCCCCTGCAAACCTTGTTTCAGTGGTATACTCCTACTAGAGAGCTTCGGTCTTCCTCGGCGTATCTGGTAAGGGTGCCCAGATACAATAAAGCCAGAACCGGGGGCAGATCCTTTAGGGTCGCAGCTGCCAAGTTATGGAACAGTCTGCCCATTAAAATACGCCAAACCCCCCAACTTCTCCCATTTAGGAAGTGCATTAAGACCTGGCTCTTCCCTTAGACCTCCCTGTCTTACCTACTTGTGCTCCTCTTCAGTATAGTATTTTTCCTCAGCGCCAGGAAGCCTGCAAGGTATCAGCTGCGCTATATAAATAATTAAAATAAAATAAATAATAAGATATTCCCACTACGGGTATCAGTGCTCCAAAAATGTCACCCACAATTTCAGTCCAAGATTCTCTCTTACTACGTGCTAAATAACTACCTTAACTATGTACACCATCTTCTCCTCTATCCATATGAAAAATCTTTGGAAAAACCAGGCCAACATAACATGTGCCATACCAGTGATCTGGCAAACGATAATATGCCCTGTTCCCACAAATGAAATACAGTCCTGGAAAGACTGGATCTCTTCCACCTTTAAATCCCCATCCTCCCATGATTCAGTATGTATCATGGCACTCACTATTCCCTAGAAAATAATTGTCATACACCGTCTGATTCCTTCTTATACACAATTTCCTTTTCTGAGGCCAATCTAAAGCCATAGTTGGACTCGTCTCCCTTCTTAAATGTTTCTCCGTTTCTACATCCCAAACTGTTTTCTCCACTTTCCCTTCTGAAACCTTCCTTTGCATTTTCAATCTCCTTTCTTCAACCATATCCAAAAATGTCTTCTCCTCTTTCTTTAAAATGTAAGTCAGGTTATTTCTAAATATATATTCTAAGGTTAGTTCATTTGTCTCTAAGAAAAATTCACCTAATACCTTTGCAGGTTTTACCTTGTTTAGTTTGTTAAATGCTGGTACTTGTGAAAATATAGTATCTACATCTGAAAAATAATACTCTAATTTACCTGTTTGATAAAATAAACTAGCTATTACACTACATGTTATTCTATATGTTACAGGAAGGTGATGATAAGTCACTCCTTCAGATACAGATGCAGGTAATTGCATACATACGTAGCAATCCCTTACGTCCATTGTTTTTACATATTCATACAACAACTTTGAAAACACATTGTTAGCAAAATCTGTTATTGACCTGTCTTTATGTAAATAGTTTTTATCTATTCTAGTTGGAACTACCTTTTGAACTTTCCCTATATTAGTTATGTTATCACTATGTCCTTCTAATGTATCAACAGTAACTTTAAATGAAATTAATAGAGCAAGAATACTCCAAAGAAGCATTAATAATCCTGTACAACAACAACACATTTTGCACCATCTTCTAAGGAAGGTACATCTACTTTTGCTACTTTCTATGTTTGCCATCTTTTCTAAATGAGCCGTGTCTTTTGACTTAGCCTCTTCTACTTCACAACTAGTTTCTAACCCAAGGCTTCTAAGCACCTACGTGGTTCTACCAGTTTTTGTCTTTTTCAGTATTTTATTGTTTTTCCATCAGTAATTTTCTTGTCTCATTCAGTTTGGCATCTCATCATCTTTCACTTTCCCTTTGTTTTCAACATACAGGTTGTCCTGAATATCCGCTTCTTCTCCAATATCGGATAAGATAACTCTCAGGATTTCCGATTCTTCGTCTTCCTCAACCACTTCCGGTACAACCACCTCTGGATTTCCTTGGCTAGCCGCCTCTTCCTTCACTTCAGGCAGGGCCACATATGTCCATTGCGGTGATTTATACTTCTGGTTAGGTTTTCTTCTTCTTTTGTTTTCTTTGACTACTGTCTGTTCTTCTTCTTTCGATTTTTCCTGACTCGTTACTTCATTCACCTGTTCAGCTCTTGGCGAATTTACACGGGTCAGTCGATACTTCAGTCTCTTTATTTTGTTTCGCCACACCTCGTCTTTGGCCGCCCTTTTCAATTTGCTCCTTTAATCATTCTTTTCAGTTCTCCAAGCTCTCTTTCTCAGAACTCGGCCTTCTGGTATTTCATCTTCGCTTTCTTCAGACTCTGTTTTAACTTGCTTTTTTCCTTCAATGAGTTCTTTTTCCACCTCTTTTATTTTCCCTATTTCTGTCCCTCCTCGAATCTCCGTCATGCAATCTTCCTGCAGACTACTTGTCCCTGCTTCTAACTGGATGTTGGAGTTCTCTACACCTCCTCGGGGGTCTTCCGCAACAATCTTTCCCTCTCTCTCTGTATCTGGCACCTGTCCATCTAAAGGTGTTGTTTCAGGTGGAATTTCTCTCAATCCTTCATCTGGCACTTCCTTCTCACGGATTTCTTTTATTGTCTCTCCACTGTCCTTTTCTTTGTTCTTCCTTTGTTCTTTCTTGGATGAATGGGCTCTTGGTTCTGTCTCTGAGTCTGAACTGGATTCAGAAATCTGTAATCTTTTCCTCAGGGAGTTACTTCTGGGGACCAAAGTTAACCTTGGCTCTGTCTCCCCCCTTTCAGGGTTTTCTCTTTCTTTATCTTTTGGCTCTCCGTCATCTGACTCAGTACTGGATTCTGATTCATCAAAATACTCCTTTTCTTTACCGTCAACTGGATTTGGAATTCTCAAAGTATGACTTGCATGGATCCAGTTCTTCAATCCAGCACACTTCACAGCTGTTGTTGTAGTCAAGATGACTTGCCTTGGTTTTCCCCACCTGGGAACCAAACAGTTTTGTCTTCTGTGTACTTTTATCCTTACCCAGTCCCCTGGGCTTAGATCATGAGATGGCTTCTTTTCAAGAGTGCTGGCATCCGCTCCAACCTGATGAAACACAGAATGAACTGCGTCAGCCAGGCTTTTACAGTATTCCAATACCATGTCATCAGTTATTGTCATCAGCTTGTTGACTGGTATAAATACATGTCTCATTGCACGTCCCATGAGGATCTCATGAGGACTCAAACCAGTAGTTCTGTCTGGTATTGATCTAATAGTCATGAGTACCAGAGGCAAGACATCGGGCCATTTCAAACCTGTGGCTAAAAACATTTTCCCTATTCTGTTTTTGATAGTACCATTCATTTGTTCTACTACACCAGAAGCCTCTGGTCGGTAGGCACAATGCAGTTTTTGTCGTACATTCAATGCTTCACAAATCCATTTTCTGATCTCATTATGAAAATGTCCTCCTCTGTCTGATTCAATTGTTACTGGGAACCCAAACCTAGGTATAAATTCCCTCAAAAATAATTTTGCCACTGTCATTCCATCATTTCTTCTTGTTGTAAATGCCTCCACCCACCTAGAGAATAGGCATACCATTACCAAAACATACCTCAATCTGTTACAAGGAGACATCTCAATGAAATCTACTTGCATTCTGGTGAAAGGCCCTCCCTCTCGACCTATTCTTCCTAAACTCACCACTGTCTTTCTTCCGGGATTGTACTGCTGACAAATTAGACATCTTTGACAAATACTTTCCATCACAAGCCTAAACTTGGCATTATACCAAGTTTGTTTAAAAGACCTAATCATGGCGTCTCTCCCTATTTGTCCCTGTCCATGATACATCCGTGCCATGGCAGACATCATGATATCAGGCATAACTGGTCTTCCATCTCGATAGACCCACACATGATCTTTCTCTCATGGTGCACATCCTGCCTTTACCCACTGTTTTACTTCTTCCTCTCCTGCTTCTTCCTGCAATTGTCTTACCTCGTCCCAGGTTCCCACAGTGTTAGTAAACATTGGGAAACAAGAAATCGTTTCTTTTTCCTTTGCCCGATTGATTGAATTCTGATTTCGTGCACAATACTGTGCCATGTCATTGGCAAATGTATTTCCAGTGGCAATGTAATCACCACTGTGACTATGAGCAGCACATTTTACCACAGCCAATTGCCTAGGCAGCTGTATTGCCTCAAGCAATTTTCCAACCACGTCAGCATTCTTAATGGGAGTCCCACTTGAGGTCAGGAAACCTCTTTGCAGCCAAATTTGGCCGAAATCATGGACCACCCCGTAGCCATACTGGCTATCAGTTATCACAGTCACTCTCACACTTTTCCCAATCTTACAGGCTCTGGTCAGGGCAATAAGTCCAGCTACTTGGGCCGACCTTACTCCTTACAAATATGATGCTTCCATCACAGCTGCAACTGTACATACCGCATATGCTGCACTCAGCACTCCATCATCTGTTCTCAAACAAGATCCAGCAACAAACATGACATAATCACTTTCTGGTAAAGGGTCATCTTTTATGTCAGGTCTTGGTTTTGTACAAAAATCAAGTACATCCAAACAATCATGATCTGCTTCATCTCTTACCTCCACATGCGCCACATCAGGCAACAATGTTGAAGGATTCACATTCACGCATCTCACAAGACTCACATTTGTTGCACCCAAAATGACATTTTCATACTTAGTCAGTCGGCTATGCGTCATATACTGAGTACGACTCTTTGTTAAAAGAATCGCCACATCATGAGGCACAAACACTTTCACAGGGTATCCCATCACAATTCCTTCACTCTGTTCCAAACTTCGACATGTAGCAGCTACTGCTTTCCGACACCCAGGAAGGGCTACAGCTACTGGGTCCAACATGGATGAAAAATATGCAATTGGTTTCCTCAGTTTTCCATGCTTCTGTACTAGAACAGAGAGTGCACATCCATTTCTCTCACTGCAATACAACTCGAACTCCTTATCGTAGTCAGGCATACCTAATGCTGGCGCTTCACACAATGCTTCTCTTAACTTCTTGAATGCTGCCAACTCCTCTTTGTTCAAATCAATAGGATCTCTCACATCACTTCTTGTCAGACATGCCAAAGGTTTTGCAATCAATGAAAAATTGCCTATCCACTGACGACAATATCCAACCATTCCCAGAAACATTCTCACTTCTCTTTGGGTCATTGGTGGACTCATTCTTTTTATGATCCTGATTCTATCTATGGTTATTTTCCTATGTCCTTTCTCAATGCTGTGTCCCAAATATTGGACTTCTTTCTTACAGAATTGTAATTTCGATGGTGACACTTTTAGTCCTCCATCTGCCAAATGATTCAGCAAAGCTACCGTGTCTACTTCACAAGCTTCACGACTTTTCGATGCCACAAGTAGGTCATCGATATACTGGACTAGTACTGAATTTTCAGGCATTTTTAGACTCTCCAAAGACTTTTTCAATAATTGATTAAATATTGAGGGGCTTTCTGTATACCCCTGTGGAATTCGGCACCACGCCAAAATACGCTCACCGAAACGAAATGCAAATATTTGCTGACTGTCATGGTGCAATGGGATGGAAAAGAAAGCATGGCACAAATCAATCACTGTGTACCATTCTGCGTCATGAGGGATCTGATATAAAATCACAGATGGATTTGGTACAATGGGACAACATGATACAACAATTTTGTTTATCTTTCTCAGATCTTGCACTATTCTGAACTTTCCACTAGGCTTTTTCAGTCCCATTATTGGTGAATTACATGGGCTACTCATTATTTCTCTCAAAATTCCTTGTGTATCATTTTCTCAATCACAGGAGTAACGCCTTCGATTATTTCAGGGGTCAATTTATATTGTGGGACATTTGAGTAACATACTCCTTCTTTTACAGTTATCTTTACTGGATCTACATTCCTCATCAATCCTACATCTTCTCCTGTGAAGTCCCAAACTTCTGCTTTTATTGATTGTTTCAAATCTTTTGGTAGTTTGTCAGGGTTGAATACAGCATAGGTTCCTGTTACCTCTTTCTCTCTATTTGCCAATGTCATTTGATACAACACATCATCATCTGGTGTTTCAAAGGCTATTCCATCCAGAGTACAATATATAGAGCAATTCATCTTGCACAATAAATCTCTACCTAACAAGTTCACAGGACTAGTGTCACACACTACAAATCTGTGCATTTCAGAAAGTTTCCCTATACTAATTTTCACTGGTTCTGTAAGGTAAGTTTAATTCTGTCTGTTGGAGAACCCAACTATTTGGATCGTTTCATCCGAGTGAGGAAGATTCTTAACATCAGCTGATCTAACAGTTGATCGAGTAGCACCAGCATCAACAAGGAAAGTCATATTTTTATTATTAACTTTTCCATCTACAAATGGGCCTGTCTGGTCTACTTCTAAAGTTGCGCCAAGTACGCACTCTTCTTCCTCCCTTCGGCACCGTCAATAACCCTCTTCTGAATCGCTTTCATCACGTTCCAGCCAATACTGTGAAGCAGCGCTAGCGCGTTGCGGCTTATTTTCCTTTTCTTCGTTGTAGAATCCATTCTCCGTACTATACTACTGGCAATTTTTGATCTGTGGAAAAGGTGGTTTTGGCACCTGATTCTGTTGTGTTACACCCTGCTGTTTTCGTTGCTGTTGACCAATCACCTCATTCTGCACCTGTGGATTCAAGGATGAATTTTCATCATTAGTACTTGGTGGATTCTCACACTCCGATTTCCAATGCTCTATCCTACCGCAATTATGACACGGAAATTTCTTTTTAGCTTCCTCAATATTCCTTTTATTTTTCCCAGGATTAAATCTTTGTTTTGACCCAGCTTGTTCCACTAATTGTGCTTCCTGTCTCTCTGCTACTTTTACCTGTACCCACATTGCCTTCTCTTTTAGTTTTCGCTGTTTTGCTTCAATTTCATCACTGAAATATTTAGCATGTCTCAATACTTCGTCTATTTTCTTATTTTGCCAATCTACCGTATGCTGTTTTATCATTTCACTAATTTCCGGACGCAGACATATACAAACCTGTATACGAAATGACTCAAATCCTTGTCACTCAAATTTTCATCTCCACTGAATTGTTTAAAGGCTAAGATTAACCTCTCATAATAGGCATGTACCGATTCTTTGCTTTCTTGATGTGTTCTGTCAATTTTCACATAATCTGTCTCTTTAGGGGGTACCTTGTTTTTCAGGAATGCCATCACCTGTTCGTATTTCTTCATTACCTCGGGGTCTGGAGCTCCTATCTTAGGATCCCTTGGGTATTCCTGTGTCGGCCAATCTATTACTATTTTACATTCTGTCCATAGATCTGCTGGTACTATTATATCAAACAAGCTATTCAGGTCAATCCACAATACTTTGGATAGCTTCACAAATCTGTCCACCTGTCTATACCACTGGACTGGTTTTTCACGCAGTCGAGGGAAGTCATTTGTAAATGACAAAATATCCTGTCTAGTCCATGGGACATGCACATATCCTCCTCCCGGAATCTCTCTCATAGGGCATTCTGTCACAACCTTCTCTTTCTCTCACACAGGATAAGCTGAAAACGTTTTGTCTGAAACTTCGTCTCGCTTACGATACCATCTGCTCTTCCATTTGTCCACATCACCCCATTTTCTCAACAAAATAATTATCTTTTTAATCTGTCCTATTCGTCCTGTGGTATTAATGTTTTCAATGTCTTTTACGGTGAAATCTACTCGATAGGGTTTCTGTAGGGCTTTTACCTTTTCAATATCAATACCCATTTCATTTGCCACTTCTTCTAATCTTTCATGAAGACTTTTTGCTATCCATGATACGCTTTTGCACAGAAATAACAATTCCTCATCTTGGTACGTTTTTAACTTCTCTGTTGGGATAGTTCCTACTATTAATTCTTCCAGTACCATTCGTAATTTAGCAACATCTATTGACTGGGATTCCTTGTCTTTCTTTTGCAAGCTTCTCAACCATTCACTCAACTCCTCTGTGGACGGTCCTACTGGCTTCTCTACATTTGCTAGTCCAAAATCTTTTTGAGTTTCTGTTATTGTCTCCATCATTGTCATACGTTTCTCTGCACAGTTTTGACCTACAAATGGATTATTTGAAAAACTTGGTTCAATCATACTCATAGTCTGTCTCCATGGATTCTCACTCTGACTCATTCTTGGTTGTTCAACCGGTTTATTACTTTTATAAGGGACTATCAAACAATGTTCGCTGTATTTCTGCTTGTCAAAAATAGGCATTACTGGACCTATCGTTACTGGTACAGTTACCGCTTCCAAATTCTTAGTCAATTCTCTTATTTTCTCCGTTAATTCTAGGGTTGTTTTGCTGGTTCTGCTGAATTTTCTCCATCCAATTTTCCTCCAGACTTCTTTTCTACCTCTCTAATAGGATTGTTTCTTCCCAAATCTTGGAACTCTGGTTCCGATTTTATGATTCGTACTGTTTCTTTTATTGGGGCACTTGGAGTTAATATTTCTGGTTCTGGTCGGTATGGTGGTGGATTCTTATAGAACATATCATCAAGAACATCATCCTCGGACTCATTCACTCTGTACCCTCTAGACTCCACATTATGCCTCTTTTCTACACACTTTCGTCCTTCATTTTCTCCTGCAGTTCTTACGGGAAACAAACCCTCAGTCATACTCGCATTCCGCCAGCTTCTCATTCGATCATCATGCGTCTCATGTACGTATGATCTGCCAAACAGGTACCTATATCCTCTACCATTTCTCTGTCTTTCTCGGTCATGCATTTCGTCTTCCCACTCCGTCAAAGCCTCGAATTGAGTCGGTCTAGGTCTCGGTTCTAAATTCATAATTTCTCTCTCAAATTTCTCAAAACAGCCAAATTAAATGAACCATGCTCTGGAAAAGCCAACACTCCGTCTTTCACCGTAAACTTAACCCAGTTGTCTAACCAAATACAGGTGTGATATCCATATTTTGCAACCATAAAGGATGCAGGGGTTTTCGGTAGAGGAAGTAACTGTCCTTCCCTAGTTATGATCGGTTTGTCCTTCTTAAACCACTTCTTAATTTTACCAAACCATGACTTTTTCTCTTTTTCTGGTGGATCGTAATACATTTTCCCTTCTTTCGTGTCTCACTAGTTTCTCCCTTACGACTGTACCGCTACTCTGTCCAATTACAGCGCGACTCACATTAATGCACCAATCCGGAGCGTTTACGTCACTGTCACAATTCTCAAATCCCAGCACGATTCACACTAACACACCAATAGGGAGCGTTTACGTCACCCTGTATTTCTCCACTCCTAGAGCGACGTACACTAACGCACCAATCCGGAGCGTTTTACGTTTCTGACCAACTGTCCAATCCCAGCGCGGTCGTTCTGACGGCAGCAGCCGCTGCGGCAGCTCCTGCTCCTGTCTACCCCTCCTTTACAAATCTGCTCAGTAAGTTTTTGTTTCAATTTCTACAATTCTGTTAGTAACAACATAAAAACGTCTCCATTGTCCGCTTCGCTAACCAAAGAATATCAATAGACCTTTCTCACGAGAATTCCGTCTTTCCCGAGAGCAGCGCTTACCTCTGCCCTACTACGGAATCGTTACTTCCGTTGATAAAGTAGCACATCCCTCCACTTCACCCATTTTAACAAGCATTAGCTAACCGTTTCTCCAGAATTAAGACACATAGTTGGAGACCCAATGCTCCTGAGAAATAAAACCAGAGTTTCACAATTAACCTGAATGCTATTTCGTTCACGCACTTTCACACAAGAAAATTAAGTACATTCACGCAGAATCCTGTCTTTCCCGAGAACAGCAAACAGTCTGTCCTACTACAGAATTACGACATACGTTAACAAAGCAGTGCTTACCTCTCCTTTGTCCTTCTAACAAGCTCAGAGAGTACCTATTACCTTGCCAGTGATAAGCGTTATCGGAATGCCAGTTGGATCCCTGGTACCTAAGACCAGACTTTCACAGGTAACCTTCGCTATCATACACACTTCTCTCACACAGAAAATGTCTCTAATGGCAACACACGGCGATGTCACCGAATCAAACCCAGACAATGCGTCGTGCAACTTCAATCGTCACACGTTTTCTCCTGTGTACCTACAGGATAACAACAATTCTGTCTTTCCCGAGAACAGCGTTACCTCTGCTCTACTACGGAACCGTTACAAACTTCCGACTTCATACATCCCAGAAGCCGTGCAAACAACATAAAACTCAACACGACTCAACATAGAGTGTTAGTACCTGAACCAATATCAATAACCTATAATCAATAAGCTATTTACAAGCAATAATCACCAAACCAAAACAATAAAAACCATTGTCTTGCTACCAGAAAACTGTTGCAGCGCGGAACGTCAAATTCCCCCTTCGGCACAGACCAACTACCTCGGCATCCAATTCACTCAAATACATTCATTGGTGGGGCCATAACACCAATATACTTACACTCCGTTGATCTGTTTTCTGAGGGAAAATACACTTCAAAACGCTGACATGAGAGGAATACCTTTACCTTACCCTTAAACACATTGCTCTCAGACTCTAAGATATCCCTCTCATAAGGAGATGGATCATTTAGTTGTTATCTATGATTTTAATGAATAAAGCTCGTCTATCTACATATTACTTCTTTAGCATTATTCTCTTATTCCAATAATCGACACAACACATTTGTCAATTAATCAAATATTCTTTATCTAAAAATATTGCAAGAAAAGTTAGAAGTCATCATCAGCATTTCAGAGCATCATATTTACCTATTCTGGCTAAAGTCGTCCTCTAAGTTAATCAGTCAAAGAAGAATTTTTCAGCAAAGTTAGGCCTCAATTCAGTCTCTCAAAGATTCAGGATAACAGCTGTCCAGCAGTGTCACCGTACTCTCCGTCAGCATAAAATCAGGAAATCGAGTTCGTCAAAGAAGAGCAAGCGATAGCCTCAGTGTTAGTTTTTGTTCAATCCCCCACCTACTTTTATAATGAAAATAATGTCAAAAAGTATCAAGATCTGGGTTTAAAGAGTCCTAATTGGTCAACTTGGGGTGGCGGGGTACAGTTCTCAGGGTGTTGAATGATGAAGTCATCAAACTTGCTTGTTCCGGCTTTTAAATTGAGCTTTGTCTTTGGTCTTGGATGGGTTCCCGGAGGGTCCTTGAAGGGTACATGTTCTCCCGGGGTCAGGTCCAGGCCACTGCTGCTGGCGGTGACGCCTGCGCACTTCACCCAGAACCTCGTGTTGTCAGGGCAGTCACGTTTAACGTCTCGTTCAGCCATCTTGCTTAGGCCGAAATGGTCAACTTAAGCAAAAGAAACGCAAAAACGTAATGAAAACATAGAAATGGCTAATAAAATGTTATCCCCTTGCTAATACCCATATGTGTGTGTATTTATCCAGCAGAAGCAACACTCAGAGCGGTTTATACTCACCGAATAAAGCACATATCACAAATACATCACCCAAGCAACATATAACATGCAATATTCTAATTTCCTACTATTAATATGCGTACCCAAGTTAGTTTACAATTAATATAGCCATGCATGATGCAATTCCCACGTGTAATTCTTTGTTAAAATAGTTGGTGAGTTATCACTTCAAACAAATTAATAATATTACAATTAATTGATTATTCGGATTAATATAAACATGCAGAATGGGGGGGTATACAACATTTTGTACTACCTGCTCCAGCAATGTCACATATTACATCATTCATGACATGGTCAGTGACATCACTGATGACATCTCAAATGCAATCACTGATCTTTAATTCAAATTTGACCTTTTTAGCCTTTTGCCTTTACAATTTCTCCTTAAAGGTTAAAATCACTAATTTTGTTCTTCATCTTCCATCACTTTTTTAAATAGATGATGGATCTATCACAATAGCTTGTCTAGCTCGAGCTGCAATAAATGTACATCTTCATTCTCTTTCAATGTAGTTCTTGTGCGTTGCCAGTTTCTGTGGCTCTGTTTGGTGACAGTAGGGTTGTGATGTGCTGTCAGTTTCCAAGGCTCTAAGATTATGAGTTAGCCTGGGCAAAGCACTACGCTACGCTCGCATAGTTTGCGAAGTTTGCGCTACTTCGCACTACGCGAATTGCACGTAGCACAGTGCAAACACGCGTAGCGTGGCGTTGTGTAGTGCAGCAGTCATTTTTTGCTTGCTCGCGGTCCTCAATATCAAGTTGGCGACCCCGAGCAAGCAAAATGACATCCTGGAGAGACTTTTTCCTCGTTCGCAATCAGCAACATCAAGTTGGCGATCACGAGCGTAGAAAATAAACCTCCCGGCGAGATTCTCAACGAGGGGAGGTCAGGTATCTCATTGCGAGTGGTCGCGTATGCTCGCAACCGCTCGCGATGAGAAACTACCAGTCCGCGTTGAGAAAGCTGCCGCTTGAGTAAAAATCTTCTCGAGCTGCAGAAAACTGTGCAAGATGCCGTTTTCAATGATTGCACAGTGCCAGATGCTTGTCCACACTGTGCAATCATTGAAAACGGCATCTTGCACAGTGCGAACAGAGTACTACGCAGTTCGTGAAGTGCTACGCGTAGCTCGCGTAGTGCGAAGCGCACTTTGCGTAGCTACGCATAGCGCTACTTCGCGAACTACGCCCAGGTTTAATTATGAGACTGTGTGCTTCTGATCTGCTGCCAGTATTTGTAGTAGTAGTAGTAGTAGTAGTACAACATTTTATTGTATGAATCACATTGATTACAATAAAAATAGTTGTTCCACAATCATCAAAATGGGCTTTTAAAACAAGATGAAAACTGCATTAGTTAAAACATATTAAATATGATTATCTAACATTTTATAAGTTAAATATAAAAATGAAATTAATTAAATAATACAATCAATATTTTTTAAATTGAAACAGTATTTAACTGCCTCTGAAATTGAACTTTAATTAGCGTCATTAAAAAGAGGCTGCAGTTAACATCTCCGTGGAGGCAGACGTTTCAAACAAATGCACAATAAGTGGCTAAGGATTCCCTCTTTGTAGCCACAAAATCAACATGAGTTCTTTCCTTGTAGAGACTGACGCCAAAACCCCTCAAAATATTTGATAGGTATATATAGCAAGCAGAATCTTAAATACTTCCTTTTTATTGCACGTTTCAAGATAGAATTAATATAATCCTGTTGTGACAGTAAATAGGATTCGTATTTCAAATCCACATGTATATATTTTTTTAGGAGATTCGATCTTTCTGCTTTCAAACATGAATAAAGGTCTTCCTTACTATACTTTTCTGTACATATCAACTCAATTTGGCTAAACTCACGAAATCTACTAAATTGTATGCTTTTATAGCCTTATTTAATGATAAAATATTCAGTTCAAAATAATTGGTTACGCTTAAATTAGGGATCTGCGTTTGCACAGTCACACAGACAATTCAGAGTAGCTCCAATGTTGAGTGATGAAAGTGATTTTAAATTCAACTCCAGCCTAATTACACTATGAGGAGTAGTGGATTAAAGATGTAAAAGCTGACGGATACTCTGTATATAGGTTTTCTCAAGTTTAATGACCGTCTTTCCATTTAACACAGGCAAAGCGTAAAATAAGAACGGAATGAGTTTAATTCTTAAGGCTTTAAGGGGCATATCAGCAAGGGCCGGCGATAATTATCGCTAAGCGCACTTAGCGCTAGGATAATTATCGCCGGCTATCGTGGAATTTTATCGCTGAGATAGCGTGCTTTCAGCAAGGCTTATCTCAAAAGCGATAAAATTCCTTGCGCTAACAACCAAAAGTGAGATTATCGCTGGAAATCCAGTGATAATCTCACACATTTTGGCGTTAGCTTGCTGTTAAGACAGGGCATACTTAGCCATTATATCCACCTTACATTGGATATAATGGCTAAGTCAGGGTGAAAGCAGGCGTAAGGAAAGTAGCGTTAACTGTGGTTAACGCTAATTTTCTTATCGCTATGCCTGTTAGCGATTCCCTTGATAATTGGAGAAATGTCGGTTAGCGACATTTCTCCAGTTATCTTGGGTAGGAACGCCCACTTTGCATCTCTAATGAGATGCAAAGGTGGGCGTTATGGAAAAGGGAGCTAAACCAAGGAATAACGCGTTAGCGTGACCTTGATGATTAATCGATAAGATTATCGCCGCTTTTCGTCTGAAAACGGACGCTAAAGCGGCGGTAATTTGTCATCGCCAGCTTGCTGATATGCCCCTTAGAGAAAAGTCTAAGGCTCTACACACAAAGCTTCTCTGACACTATCTTAGAGAAGTCACTAAAGAGTATGGAGTATTCCCATGCTGAGGACCATATTCAACATTACAGAAAGGTTTCTTTTCTGAAAAATAACTTCACAGAGAAGGTGCATCCAAGTATAGATTCTGCTGCCATGTTGGATTTCACTCTGCATTCACTCCTTTTTCACAGCAGTGAAATGAGAGAGAAGCCCATTAGGTCTCCAAATCTAAAATCACGTTGCCTGTGCAATATGGATTTATCGAACAGTAGCAAAACGCTGATTGTTTTTTACTGAGTCGGGGAAATATCCAAGTGGTTGGTGTTGTGCTCAAAAAACACATTCAAAACATATTATTCCTGCAAATGCCATCACAAGGAAACACTGTTATTCAGGACTTGCTGTAACACTCTCCATCAGAAAACATTTAAGGCAGCCCATGTTTCCAATTTGCTGTGAGATGCTGCTGAATGTCAGACAGCCTTTTTTGCATTGGCATTCAAGCTACTTTATTTCTCAGAAGCGAGGCGAGGGTGGGGCAGACGTAATGTAGCAAATGTACTCCTTTGCTTAACCATAGCTCACATTTCAAAGAAGTATGTCATTTAAAAAAAACATAAGGTTTCTTTCAGTAGTAAAACAGGGAAAATTAAAACACTTGCGATGTGGAACATTAGATGTACACTAGTAACTATTTTTCTCTGGTGATGTGTGAGTGACAAAGGAGTCATTTTTAGGTTTCGCCTCCACAGCGCTTGCACTGGGCTTTTTTTGGTGTTTTTATTATATCTTAAAAGGGGGCTCATATCACTTCCCATAACCGAATTACTGTGTTCATTCGCTTTTGTGTGGAATTTGTTTTCAAATTAACTTCCCCTGGTTGCATGCATTTACAATACTTCTACTAAAACTGTTCTCACTCTTTAAGCCCCATTGACTGTCAAGATAAGATCTCTTCCAGCTGTTCACACTGTTTAAGCCCTATTCACTGTAAAGATAAGATCGCTTCCAGCTTTTCACACTGTTTAAGCCACATTCACTGTCAAGATAAGATCTCTTCCCACGGAAAAGGCAGACAGCGTGTAACGGTATGCTGGGATGCTTGCTTTTTATTACTTAGTTGTGTAAAGCAGATGCTTTAGCATTAGAAGGTTTTCTGGCATTTCCTATTCATGTACTTTGTAGGCATTTTTGTATTGATTTATTTTTTTAAACGTAATCTTTTTGGTCTTTATAATCAAGTTCTAAATGTTGTAAAAAGCATTGCATGTGAAAAACAAAGTTAATATACAAGAGCTAGGCTATATTTCACTACTAAACAGGCAGCCACAAGTGCAGACAACAGGGTCATGGTTTGAATGGTGCAGCAGGTGTAGTAGCACAGGACCCAAAAGTTATCAGAACTCCTCTAAACACCTAATATTGCTATCACAAGTGCAGTTATCTAACAAGCACTTGGGTCATGATTTCAATAGTGCAGCCGGAATAGCGGCACCAGGATCGAAAGCTCCGGGCACCCCACTAAACACAGATTATTGCTATATTTTAGTACTAAACAGGCAGTCACAAGTGCAGTTATCTTTCAGGCACTAGGATCATGATTTGAATGGTGCAGCAGTTGCAGTGGCGCCAGGCAAAAAAGTTGGCAGAACTCCTCTAAACACCAAATATTGCTACATTTTACTACTAAACACTCAGTCACAAGCGCAGTTATCTTGCAGGTAACTGGGTCATTATTCGAATGGTGCTGCAGGTGCAGTGGCACCGGGCCCAAAGGTTGTCAGAACTTCTCTAAACACCAAATATTGCTATATTTTACAAGTAAAGAGGCAGTCATGAGTGAAGTTATCTAGCAAGGACTAGGGTCATGATTTCAATAGTGCAGCTGGTGCAGTGGCAAAAGCTCTAGGCACCCCACTAAACACCTAATATTACTATATCTTATTCCTAAACAAACAACCACAATTTCAGTTACCTTGCAGACACCAGGTTCATGATTTGAATGGTGCAGCGGGTGCAGTAGAATCGGGCCCAAAAGTTGTCAGAACTCCTCTCAACACATAATATTGCTATATTTGACTACTAAACATGCAGTCACAATTGTAGTTACCTTGCAGTTAATAGGGAC
Organism: Triturus cristatus; assembly: GCF_964204655.1. NCBI lineage: Eukaryota > Metazoa > Chordata > Amphibia > Caudata > Salamandridae > Triturus > Triturus cristatus. Next base: position 803,059,440 of record NC_140591.1, read on the forward strand.
TTGCTTTGAATGGTGCAGCAGATGCAGTGGCACATTGGCCAAAAGCTCTAGGGAACTCACTAAACCCAGATTATTGGTAAATTTTACAACTAAACAAGACAGTCACAAGTGCATTTATCTAGCAGGCACTAGGGTCATGTTTTGAATGGCGCAGGAGGTGCAGTAGCACCAGGACCAAAAGCTCTTGGCACCCTTCCAAACATCCAATATTGCTATATTTCACTACTATATAGGCAGACACAATTGCAGTTATCTTGCAGTTTAAAGGGTCTTGATTTGAATGGTGCAGCAGGTTCAGTGCCACTGGGGCCAAAAGCTCTAGGTACCCCGCTAAATGCAGAATATTGCTAAATTTGACTACTGAACAGACAGCCACAAGTGCAGTTATCTAGCAGGCACTAGGGCCATGATTTTAATGGTGCCTGTAGGTGCAGTGGCACCGGTCCCAAAAGTTATCAGAACTCCTCTAAACACAGAATATTGCTATTACATCAATTAATTCTACTATTTCCCTCTTTCATTTCAGTTTTCAGAATTTTGGCAATTACTTACCCGCACTATACCACTAGTAACAGCACAATATATTGCCTTTTTGTACACAAACAAGTCATAACACTTTAACAGACTGTTTGTAACTCATATGATACAACTACTCAACAAGTTACAACTTACAACACTCACATAGGCGAAACCTAATGCATTTACCAATGCTTTTCTACAAAGTTGCAAAAACTGAAGCATAGACTTTTCTTTGTGCAAACAAGAAATCAAGGAAACATTTACATACTTGTAGTGCTAAAATAATAATGTACTTATTTTATGTTGATTATTTGAATAGTTATGTTTGATGTCATAAGACTGCCTCAAAGCACTGACTCAGCTAAGATGGAAGCAAGAGACCATGAGAGAGGAATGGAGGGGTAAATTTAAGAGAATGACGGTGCAGCCTTCTGGCAACAGGTGAAGCGCTAGTATGTGTTGTGAATAGCAGGCCTTAGATATCTGGCCAACAGGTAAGAAGGAAGGAAGGGAAGAAAGAGTTGAGCAAACTGGTGAGTGACACATGAAGAGAGTTATTCTTACTGTAGCGTGGTTCCCTATCATTCTAAACCAGTAATATTTAGGTCCTGATTATGACAAGGAAGTTAAACTCTGATTCTAGTGCAAGCAGGAGACTGTGTAGCGATCAGAATTCTAAGTTCTGAGATAGCTGCCACACCTCACAATTTTCCTATAGGTAAAAAGGCAATACATGCGGATTTCCTTGCAATAAATATCGAATCGATATGTTGTGCCTAGGTCCTAAGACCAAAACTTTGAAAAGACGGTATTTACCACACCCAGGTTATTGGTATTTACCAGGTGCTATAAATACCTCCCCCTTTTCTGACATACTCAAAATCAGAATTTTAGCTTACGCTTTCAATGATTTGCAGGCAATATCTGGACAATTGCAAATCGCTAGATTGGGTGAATATTTCAGTTCCTTGCTTGCAAATCTCTTTGTTAGACCTTTCAAATTCTACCAGGTTTGATTGCAAGCATAGCTACTTAATAACAGGGGTGACAATACTTACCAGCTGCTCAACAAATATTTAGTTGCTGACTTATTGGGTGGTGCAAAACGGAAATTGCGATGTTTTTGTGGTAGGCTTTGTGGCACAAATGCTGTTTGTGCCAGAAATGCAATGCCTGCAAATACACAATTACAGGAAATTGACATAATATGCACCAGACCACCACTCTCTTCAAGACAACTTGAAGGCAAATCTACTGAAAGATATGGTGCAAATTTCATCATAATTGCAGCAAAATGTCTGCCAAGAAACTGACAAACTTTGGGCCAAGTGAACCACAAATGTCATCAAGCAGTGAAAAAACAATGACGTCTCATTTGCCAAATGAGTACTTAAACATGCATGGTATATGGTGGTGTTGGGAGGGGGCAGGGTAAAAGGTGGACTTGGTCGTATTTACGTCTATGTACATTTCTTAGAGTAGTTACTGTAGCGTCCTGCCCAACCCCATCACACATAAAGGATCACACCGCACACTGAGCCTGATATTATACATCTGTGTTCCTCAGCGTGTAACAGTTAACTGAACATTGTACAGCCTGAATTCTATCACCCACACCCAAGTACTTACATCACTGTTCTACAGAGTCATCTCTGACTCACAAGACACTACAGTCTAGGATTATGTTGATTCGACTCTACTAAGTGGAAGGGAACAGAGGACTTCTCTTACACACATACAAAGGTGTTTCGCATGGTGGCAGAGAAAAGTTGTGCATGATTTGTTTCAGGGGTCAATTTCCTCCCCTTCGGTCTTTGTTACTTAGACCACTTCCACTTCACAGTTTATGCTTTCGAATTCAGTTATTCACTCAGTTTACAACCAAAGGGAAGCCAGTTTACAGCAGACCACCATAAGGTGAAGGATAATCTTACACCACTTATACTAGTATGAAACCTAGAATCCATGTTCAACACAATTCTCTCAGTTCAACTAGACATTTCCAATTTGGTAAAATTACGCAACGGTAATTTAAGGTGAACAACCTTTACAACGCAACTTTTACACCGCACTACCATTACAACGAAACTATTACAACGCAAAATCTGTTACAACGCATGCCATTACAACGCATGCTATTACAACGAAATGCACTAGATGGCGTGCTAACATTAGAAATAGTGTAGTTTTACTATCCAAACACCTTCCCTACTGCAACGTGGACTGGAGTTAGAATAGTAAATTATACATTTCTAATGTCAGCACTCCATCTAGTGTACGTTGTTGTAAAAGCATGCGTTGTAAAGGCTGGCGTTGTAACAGATCTTGCGGTGTAAAAAATGCGTTGTAACGGCATGCGGTGTAAAAGCATGCGTTGTAACGTCATACATCCGTAATTTAAGGGTCCCCAAAACACTTCCCCAAATCAATCCACCCATCACCAAAACTTACTTCTGTGGGTTATAAATCTTTCAAGCCAATATCATTGTAACCATCATCATCATCATCAAAACTTTATTTGGTTTTTCAAATAAAATCATAAAAGTCATATAAACATCAGTAAAACTTCACATAAATACAAAATCCTGATACAGCACATTCAGAGTAGTCAAATTACAGAGTAAAAATTGTAAATCCGGATGTCAAGGTTAGTCACAGCTTGACCTAAGCCTGATGGCAGCCCTTAAAAAATTAAGCGTATACAAAACGGTGTCATTGGAGAGGAGATGTGCAAAGATAAAAGCAGGTCTCACCCTCCTAAAACATGCCTTTTTAGGAATAGGGATAATGAAAGACTTTCTGGGAACCTCATAAAGACTGCAAAACATTAAAAAGTGCATCATGTCCTGAGTAGACTGACCGTAGCAGCAACAGGGCATGAGGCACTGCCCTCTATGAGCACCACATGGTTGTGCCAGGAGAAAGTGAAAAAGATCAATCCAAAATCTAGTCAGTAGAAAACGATCATTAATGCTTTTAAGCCCTAAAAGATATGGTTTGGTAATTGGTGCGGTTTTTAGTGCGATGTACCTATGCAAGCTGGGCTTACACAACTCTGTTTCCTCTCTGTCACAGCAGAACCTTTTAAATAATACACTCTTTAGCTCAGGTAAAGTCCCTCTTGCATATAATCTCGGGGTTATCAAATAGTTCTGCCCTTCCTAGCCTACAAAGGCCTGCTCCTATATACTTGAGCCATCGAATGCGAGTAACGTGGTCAAGGGAAAGACAATCTTTAAAAATGTTGTTGCTAAATGCGTTTCTTGCTTGGCCCAAATCTTTAACCACAATGCTAGTGGGCGGAAAGCCAATCCATCTGAGAGAAAGGCAATCCCCAGCTCTTCATGCACAACATAGGACTGGGTACTTTGCGGTACTGAGAGAACCCGTCTCAGGAAAGTATTTTCAGCAATTTGCAAGGCCTCCAACTAGGCCTGGGCGGTAAATTCTGTTCCGCTCGCGGAATTTGCGGAATTTCGGTCATTTTGCGTTCCGCGGAGAACGCGAAATTGCCCAAAATTCTGCTTTCCGCGACTTCGCGAAATTTTTTCTTGTTCGCGTTCTCAAAAATGCGTGTTCGCGAGATATTTCTCCCCGAGCACGCAAACAGCAACTGTGAACAGGAAAAAAGCATCGCGAACAAGCAATTCCACGTGTTCGCGGAATTTCTGCATGTTAGCGGAGATTTTTTTACCGTTTCGCGGAGATTTGCGTAACGCGATTACGCAAATTCCGCCCACACCTACCTCCAACCCAATCTGACCCCATATCTCACTCCCATAACTGGCCTTTGCAATGCTTTTTACTCTACAAGTCTTCAATAGGGCCCCTATCGCCCCCCCCCCCACTCTGGAAGCAAAGTTCAAAACAGCTGCAGTCGCTTTAACCAGGTCACCTTTCTTACGAGTAAGCAAAGGGCCCCAACTCAGAGTGTCGTCAAACACTACTCCCAGATAGGGGAAGACGTTTGTCTTAGGTATTGACATGGTTCCTATCTTAAAGGTAGACTGCATAGCTTTGCGTGATCCCACCTGCATAACAAAAGATTTGGTATGATTAACCGCCAGGTCCAAGTTTTCCATAAAATGAACAAAAGAGTGCAGCAGCAGTTATAAATCCCTGCCTGTCCTCTCAATGAGAACAACGTTGTCTGCATATAGGAGGACAGGCAGGCTATGCTTACCCACCTGGGTGCAATCAGCTTTTGCATCCAAAAGGACCTTCTCCAGGGAGTTGATGTATAGGTTAAAGAGAAAGGGGGCCAGTATGCACCCCTGGCGCACCACTCTCTTGATGTGAAACTTGTGAGTCACTTTGTGGTCTTTTGAATAATGGACAACCGTGTTTGAATCTCTGTGAAGGTCCCTTAGAAGCAAAACAATACCCCTGTCAATGCCAATAGAGGACATCAACTGCTAAAGCTTCGGTCTGTTTACACATTCGAATGCTTAGTACAAGTCTATAAAGGCTAGGTGGATAAAGCCGGAGCGAGCAATGGTGTACTTATTCAAAAACCATATACAGGTTTAAACATTGTTCTACCGTGAATGACCTGGGCGGAAACCATATTGAACCTCTGCTAAAATGTTGTTTTCATCTGCTCAGGAGACAAGTCTATCCAGTACAATACAATCCACCAACTTCACCACAGAATCCAAAAGAGAAATGGGGCTGTAGCAAAGAGTGCTGTTCCGATCCCTCTTTTTAAAGACTAGGACAATGGTCGATAAGGCCCAGGAGTCTGGGCAGCCGGCCTGGACTGATGGATTGAATACAGCTGTAAGTACAAGTCACAGGTTTCCACATGCGCGATGTATAGATTTGGAGGGATCCCATCGGAGCTTGGGGCCTTATGTTTAGACAGTTCCATGGAACCAGCTCTTACCACTTGTGATGTGAAAGCGAGCTCCGCTTTGCCTACTACCCTTTACTGCCCTTCTGTCAACAAAGTGTTAGACTGGAAGATACACTCAAAAAGGTTTACCCAATCATCCTCTGTAATATGGGCATCCAGTAAGTTACCGCTGTCTCCAGCTAAAAAGGAACTGTTAATAATGCCCCAGAACTTTGAGCTGTTGCTCAATGTGCTGGCCTCTACTAGATCCAACCAGGCCTACTCCTTCAAGGCAGACTTGAGTTTTACTAGGGCAGCCTTGTACCCTCTCCGGAGTCTTTTGACAGCCACCTGGTCTCGAGGCATCACTCCCAAGGCCTGTTTCAATTTACCAGATGCCTGAGAACACTCCGAGTCAAACCATCTCGGTCCTAGGCGTGTGTAGCGCCCACCCAGGGCCTGTAATCACTTCCCTATGGCACTGGACATACTTCCAAATGTATCTATAATATCTAATGCACTGGTCTCACTATCTAGACAGGTGGCAAACTCTCTGTGACACTCGGTTAAAAGGGACTCATGAAGCTGCTCTGGGACGATTTGCCCCCACTTTAGTCTTTTCCCCCCTTCCACCACTTTTAAAGGAACTCTTGAACCCTCCTTAATATGCTTATTTACTCAAGACTATCCTGTTTGAAACACAAACGGGATTGTGGTCGCTATAAGCACTCACCTTAACTGAGAAATCCGTGATCAGGAAATAAAAAGGTGTAGAAACAAAGATAAAATCGATAATAGTCTCACACCCTCTCCCGATAAAAGTGGGAGTAATGTCGGTTTTCCCCAGAGGCAGCTTGTTCATGGCAGATGCTAGATCAAATTCTTGCAGGATAGTATTAAGTGCGGTACCCTGAGGTGTATGCTCCATATGCAAGCCAGCTTGTCGCGCGCAGACCATGGCTTTCACCCCTCCATGCCTAATCTCTCCACACATGTGGATATTAAAGTCCCCTGTTAAAAAAATGTTATGGTCACTCTACCCTCTCAGATTAATATTTCAGAGTATGGACCCCAGCCGTGTTATGTTACATTCTTCCAAGTGGGCGACTCCCACATTGTAAAAGTTTAAGAGCAGGAGCTTGTTCTTTCTGCTGGCTATTAACATCACATGTAGTGTGGAGAAGGCATGGAGCTGCCATAAACTGCTACTGAAACAAAGGTAACAAGCCCCCCCTTGACTTTTCCTAGCCTAGAGGGGGTAGCTGGCACAAAGAAGGTTTTTGTAGCCTTCCAGATGGTAACTATTCTCCACAGCCCATGTTTCCTGGAGGCAATTCACATCAAAGCGTTTAACAAGGAGTAACCATTCAGGGTCCTCGATCTAACTCGCAAGCCCGGGGATGTTCCAGGAGAGAAACTTACACCCTTCACACTCATTAAATCCCTGATCGGAGGTCCGTGCCTTCCCCTGAGGTATAGGTGCATCAGGGTCCTGAGAACCAGCACACCGTCAATTACACCCTCCCAATGAGCTCAGGGGAGCGAACCTGTTTACTAAGCTTACTCCTGTGGTTGCCTCCAATTGACTCCACATCTTGATGCCGCTCCTGTTGGTACCCTGGTTGGTAACTTCTGGGCATATAAAAGTAACCCAGTGGGAGTGCCATATTTGCTGAGTTCCAACACCTGTAGTTGGTTTGCGCTACTGTGCTTAAAATTCAATTTACCATAAAATAATTATTATAATTAATGACAACACAGCCCCCTTTCCATGCTTTATTGGCACTAGCCACTCACTGTGTCCTACTCACCATAATGATTTGGTTTTCCGCCCTGGAGCAATGTTCAAATTTAGCTAGTGCACCACCTTATTCTTCAGTTGAACAAAATCTTTCTTTTTCCCCAGATCAAGATGGGGTACGTTGGCTAAAACCATGACAACTGGGGTAGACTCTGGTGGGAGGTGAACAGAACACATACTAGGGGGAGGATTGTTCAGTTCCCCTGAGAGCGTGCCTTCCCGCCCTTCATCAGAGGAGCTGTAAATTCGGCCTGCTTTGGAGCCCTGAGCTTTGTGAAACTGAGAGAACTCTGGATTCAAGAGACCCTCCCCACTACAATGAACTTGTTGGACCGGGAGTTCATTACTGTACGAGTGGTACTATCATATCATGACGGGCTTTAGCTTCAACATGGCTTGACCACTCCGTGACAGTCTCAGCTCTAGCGCCAGTCCCCATGCCATTGCCACTGGAACTGTTGGCCGTGGCCTATGGGAAAAGTGGGCTTATAAGGGGAGGAGTATGGTCCCATTGCTGTGTAGCAGTCAATACAGATAAATTGTTTTCCAGCCCGGATATTCGAAGTAAGATAGGATCTAATTTGGTGTCTGGTGCTGACAGCAGGGCTGCTTTGAACATGTCAAACGAGAGGGTATCCAAGTGGGACCATGCTTGGGCCACTGCTAAGTTTAACTCTGGGCCACTGTTCTTTCTGCATTTAGCAAGGCCCCCCCATTGAGGGGCACTTCCTCTTTGCGCTCCCACTCCCTTCCCAGCTCCAGGGATCACACCAGTACTTGCCCTAGGCACTGCTAGCTGGACACTATTCCGTCAGGAGGCGTCTGGAGTAAAAAGTCATGTAGCCCCATACTGATCTTGTGCCATGTCCATCAGTCCGACACGTAGTGCCTGTGCCTGTACTAGGGATCCTTCTCGTGAGGCTGCCGAAGAACGCTGTGGATAGGGGGGATGGGTGAATGGGACAATCACCTGCTGGCAAATTCGATCTCATTGTCCAGGACTCCAACAGCTCGCTGCATGAAAGCCGGGACTCTTACCTACAGGTACGACCATGTGCGAGTCCAGGCCCAGCTCTGAGTGCCAAAGATCCAAGTGATCTTCTGTTGATCTAAATCAGCAGATCAAAACCAAGCTACAAGGTTGAGGGGAGATACAAATATAAATGCCAAGAGGGAGGACCCAGCCCAGGCTCCTCCGGGCACTGACGGCACGGAAGGGCCCACCCTTGGCCCGGGCTTTGAATGGGCGCGTCCCGTGTCACTACAAATGAACAGCTCCCTCCTCCCCTTCCTTGTTTCACAGCGGACACTGAAAGTCAGAGTCCTTGCAGAGAGCAGTGTTGTGGAATTGAGAAAAAGGCATCCCACGCCGCGGGAGATTAGCAGCATCTTTTCGGTGCGCGGCGCGGGTTAGCTGGGGCTAAGCTCCTCCTTCCCTTCCTTGTTTCACAGCAGACACTGGAAGTCTGAGTCCTTGCAGAGAGCAGAATTGTGGAATTGCGAAAAAGGCATCCCCTATCATATCATTGTAACCTCTCGTTATGAGCGTCTTCATGATATAAACACGATGAAACCATGACAGTTGAGGAATGAACTTGCCAAACTGATTTTGACAGCAAAACCATAGGAGCAGTTAACACGTAAATAATACAGTGTTATTACTATCAAACAAATGGAGGACAAAGGTTAAGAGTTTGTGCCTTGTTTGTTGCTTAGTCTTAGAAAGGGGCTCATCTTCTTTCCATCCGAGGTTGAAAAGTTAAATCCTCATAGGATTCATAGGCTCATGCTACACACATTACTGGCTTACAAATTCAGCTGATATCCAGCTTAGGAGTCACCCTCTAGTATTAGCTTACCTCTCTTCTGGGTATTATTGCCGAAGATCAGACATTTTGCAATAAGCTAAATAGTGGATAATTTTTATAGCTTTCCAGTTATCTAACTGAATATTTGGTAAGCATGCTGTTATAAACTGGGATATTTCCCATCTGTACTCTGAGGGCAGCAAGAATTGCCCTTATAAAGCAATACAAAGTAGGTCAGTTCTGTCTGTGCTATTTATATGTAAGCACCAATGGCCTTACTTTGCACCCTTGGGATACTGCAGAAGAGATAGACCAGTTGGTGGCAGCAATAACCCCCCTAAAATCTTTATTCTGATGGTGGAAGTCAAGTGGATAGCGGAGGGGTAACATTTAGTATTCCTACTCCATAAAGTACAACAGTAGAGAAAGTGTTGGATAGCAGAGGGGCATCATTTGCTATTCCCACTCCAGAGAGTGCAGCAGTAGGGAAAGTGTTGGATAGAGTAGGGGTAAAAATTACTATTCCCACTCCAGTGAGTGCAACAGTAGGGAAAGTGTTGGATAGCGGAGGAGTAACAATTACTATTCCCACTCCACAGAGTACAACGGTAGGGAAAGTGTTGGATAGCGGAGTGGAATAGCATAGGGGTAAAAATGATTATTCCCAATCCAGCAAGTGAAACCGTACGGAAAGTGTTGGATAGGGGACGGGTAACAATTACTATTCCCACTCCAGCACGTGTAACAGTAGGGAAAGTGTTGGATAGCGGAGGGGAATAATTTACTATTCCCACTCCAGTGAGTGCAACAGTAGGGAAAGTGTTGGGTAGCGGAGGGGTAACAATTACTATTCCCACTCCAGCAAGTGCAACTGTGGTAAATATTTTAGTAATTTACCTTGATCAGAATTTCTATACTATAAAAAGGTCAAAGCATGAAGAGCAGAGTCCGTGGTGGTTAGAATTTCTGGAGTTTATTTCAGTAACTCGAGTTAAGGGAGAGCTCCGTCACCTAAGGAGGTTCAGGAATGGTCTCTGTCTTAATCATCACAAATACAGCATTTTATACATTTCTTGTCACAGAAAACAGGAAGTAAAGAAAGAGCTTCCCTTGGCCAATTTCAGTTACAATGGTGCAATTATGAGGAAGTCATGGCAGGAGAGACGTGACTGTGTTGTAATCACAATGAGGAAGTCACGGTAGAAGCGGCATGTTTGTGAAATGACCCTAGGCTGGTTCCTTAGATAAGAGGAAGACGGTCGTGACAGGATGTCTGGTGTTGTGTGTTGGCTAACAGGAGCTTGTTTCTCAGAATCGGCTTGACCTCAAGAATGTGTGGATGCAGTTAGAGGAAGAACTGTGTCGTGCGCAATCTTATGTTTTACGTGTTGGGTTTTCTAGTTACGATTATGATGTCCCTGGGACAGAAAGAGAGGGTGTATAATGGGACATAAACAAAGAAAAATATTCACTTTCCACATTCCCTCCTTGTCCCATAAGATACCCTTTTTAACATTGTCTTCCTTAATTTACCTCTATGTTCATTAGGTCGTTTACTTGTTCTTGCAACATGATCCTGTCCTGTTCTCTCCTCCTAGTTTGGGGTCTGGGAATGCCGACGGTGATACAAAAACTACAGAGTGCTGGACCACACTGAATGCAAAGGCAACAGGTGAAGAGAATAGCTAGAGCAAGACCTATGATGGTGAGTGCCTTCCATCCCCATGAGGACAGGAGGGCCCAGAGCCAACCCGTCAGGGACCAGGCATCAGTGTCTGTCTCTAAATTTTTGGAAAGTATGTGAAGGCGGGAAATAGCGGAATACACCGAGGGTGCATTATCGGGAATGTATATACAGCAGCTGGACCCGATCAATTCACATACGCCACCACGGTCGGCCAATATTATATCTAGAACCATACGGTGTTGTAACGTCATGAGTCTGTCGGCAGCCATCTCAGCTGTGATATTACTTAATGCACCAGCCATTTGGTTTATGGCTGCTTGGACTACACGAGTCAGTTGCCTTATGTGGCGGCTATTGATCATGGGTCCCCAGAAAGGGATGACACCTTTAAAGAAATCGCCAGCCTCTTATCCTGTTGTATCTTCGTCACCTATAACCCCCCTTCGCTGTCTTTTAATTACAGTCAGGGGATCATTCAGATGATAATCTGCTGGGGCTGTGTAAGTAGGGGGAAGGAGAAATGCAATGTAGCATTTTCCTGACCAGCCTTGTGGTAACCAAGTACGTGCCTGAGGTCCGCAGATGAAGTAAGTATTGGGGGCAGTGACTATTGTTGGGAAATTTAGGTCAGGCAGGGTGTATGTCTTATTACACTCACTTTCTCCCATTTTATGACCCTTGCCTTTTCCTCTTACACAGAATACGCCCTTATGGGGCACTGCCCATCCTCCCTGTTCGGTCTGTCTCGTTTGGAGCGAAAACGTTTCCTTAATGGAGGTGGTGTTGTTAAAAAGAGAATAACTGGTATTTTCATTATTATCTGCCCGTCCCCACGTTGTGGTGAAATTTACCATCTTTTCAACGGCTCGTACTGTCTTTGTTTTTATTTCGTTCCAAGTACTTGTGGTCTTGGTCTGGGTCTCAGGAATACTTCTGACAGAAGCGGAGAAGATCATAGAAAATGCATAGGTAGATCCAGCATAGCAAAAAGGGAGAGGGAGAAAAGGCATCCCCCCGTGTACGGAGTGTGGCATTAAACCGCAGACCCAACAGTTGGTTTTGTTAACAACCATTTGGTGTTGGTGGAGTGTGGAGATAAAGGCGTTATTGATAAATTTGTTTCTTCTACTTTCGAGGTGAGGAGGGAGATCTTTGTGTGAATGCATAGTTGTGTTGTTAGAAAGCGCAGGGGAAGATGGTGGGAAAGCTTAATTAAGGAACCAACCTAGGCAAGCCGTGATACAAAAAATAAAAATCATCATAGATAAATAGATCGAAACATATGTTATGCAACAATTTAAAACATTTAAACAAATTTTCCATGTCTGGCTGCTAATCTGAGTCAATTATGCATACGTGACCGGGCACTTCCCAGCAACCGCTTCACCAAAACCACGTCTTGGACTTAAATAGCTGCTGGTAGGTCGAGGTCAGATGTAATGTTTCTAGCTTTTTTTCTGATGGGACCGCAGCCGCGATCTGTATTCCTCTTGAGGGGAAAGTTCAGGAAGGGGTGAAATAGAGTCTGTTGTCTCTGTGTCTATACTCTTGGAATCAGGGACAGTATCAGTAGGCGTTGGTCCAAAGAACTTTTTGCAGTGGCTCGCATGTAGCCATCCCTTCCTGCCCTTGACCTTGACCGCAGTTCTCGTCGTCAGTAGTACCAACTTGGGAGACGTTCACCTTCTTTCCAAGGGACTGGCGCGGTCAAAGTTCCTGATCAAGATCCAGCTCCCAGGCTGGATGGTGTGTTCCTCGGGCGTTGTTTTGTCTGGAAAGGCTGCAGCCACCTGTGAACGACAAGAGCGTAGTGCAGACATCAAAGAAGCCAGGTAATCTGTCAGTACATTAGAATCAATATCAGTTAGTTTTCTAGGGGATGGGACGCCCCAAATATTTGGAGGCCTCCAAAATGTGACTTCGAAGGGGGACAAACCCGCCCGGGAATGTGCCTCCATTCGCATATAGAAGAGGGCAACTGGAAGAGCTGTAACCCAGTCTATTTGTTTGTCATCACATATTTTGGCCAATTTGGTCTTTAGAGTCTGATTGTGTCGTTCGACCAGGCCGGCGGCCTGAGGGTGTCGAACACAGTGGAATTTCCAGGTGTATCCTAACGGTAAAGAGACAGCCTCCATTAGTTTGGAAGAGAATGGCTGTCCATTGTCAGAGTATATGACTCTTGGCAGCCCGTATCGGGGAAAGAATTCCCTCACCAATTGTTTAGCTGTTGTCTGGGCACCATAATCAGGAACGGGGTATGCTTCAGTCCATCTTGTTAAAGTACAGACTACTACGAGGACGTACTTATGTCCCCGACATCTTTCCATTTGGATGTAAGCCATTTGGAGGACTTCAAAGGGGTGATCTGGGGGATGAAACCCTCCTTGTTCAACTGAGACACTTTTCCCTGGATTGAACTGACAGCAAATCATACAGGTGCGTACTTTTTGTTTGGCCGCTGAGCGCAGATGTTTGTTATGCCAAATCAGACTTAGGCTATCCAACATTCCCTTTTCTCCGAGGTGTGCGGGTCCATGGGCAGTTTCTATTATTACAGGGACCATTATATCAAGGAGAAACCATTTGGATTTATCTTTTGTTATCCAGCCCTGATCTGTGTGAGAACCTCCCTCTTCTTCCCATTTTTTCTTCTCGGTCTCAGTAGCTTGGTTGTGGATGTCTATAACATCCTTGGTAGGATCAATAACTGGACAAACAGTCTTAATGGTAGTTTCAGTATTCCGTGTTCCTGTCTGAGCAGTGTGTTTAGCTGTGGCATCCGCCAGAGCATTACCTCTGGTAACAGAGTCCATGATTTTTGTGTGTGCTTTGCATTTTAGTATAGCTACTTCTGCAGGTTTATGTATTGAATCTAATAGTTGGAGAATAAGGTCCCCATGTTGTATCTTGGTTCCATGGGAGGTCAGGAAACCTCTCTCTTTCCAGAGAGTCTCAAAATTATGGACTACCCCGAAGGCGTACTGTGAGTCGGTGTAGATGTTAACTCGTTTTCCTATTGACCACTCGCATGCTTGTGTCAGAGCTATGAGTTCTGCTGCTTGGACTGAATGTACAGGTATTCTGGCTGCCAAGAGGACGATATTTTCTGTGGTGAAAGCAGAGGCTGGTGAGAGTTCGCCTGTTTGGAGGCGCATGCAGGAACCATCTACGAACAGTGTGTGTTCTGGTGCATTTAAGGGTACATCTACAAGGTCAGACCGGGGTTTTGTGACTAATTCGACTATCTCTAAACAGTCGTGGTTTTGGTTGTCTATTGGAACAGTAGGTAGCAGTGTGGCTGGATTGAGGATATTGCATCGTTTGATGATAATGTGGGGCTGGAATAATGTAACTTCGTAACCTGTGAGACGGGCTATGGTCAAGTGTTGTGTCTGTGTCCTATTCAAGAGTAATTCTACTGCATGTGGGACCTGAACTTCAAGAGGATGTCCTAGCACAATGGAGTCACTTTGTCGAATTGCCAGGGCCGTAGCTGCAACGGATTTTAGGCAGGCAGGCAAGCCTTGTGCAACAGGGTCAAGAGTGCTGGAGAAATAAGCACAAGGTCGATGTTTGTTGGCCTGTGTTTGTGTGAGCACTGATAAGGCTGTACCTTACCGTTACGTGATGAAGAGGACAAAAGGTTTTGCATAATCTGGTGTAGCTAGGACAGGTGCAGAACATAATGCTTGTTTAAGAGTGTTAAAAGCAAAGGTATGATCAGGTGTCCATGGCAATGGAGAGGAGGTGGCAAAATCAGAGGTCGTTAGTTGTATCAGGGGTTTGGCCAAATAAGCAAACTGGGGAATCCACTGCCTACAATAGGTAGTGAGGCCAATAAAAGCACGGACTTCTTTCTGTGTCTTGGGAACAGGAATGTTAAAAATTAGTTGAATTCTTTCCTAGTGTGAGTGCCCTACCCTCCTTTGACAGCAGGTGCCCTAAGTATGCCACCTGCTGTAAACACAATTGCAATTTAGATGGTGATACTTTGTGGCCATGTTGTGCAAGAAACGTTAGGACAATTCGTGATGCTTGTTCGCAGTCCTGTTCGGAACGTGCGGTGATAAGTAGGCCATCAACGTATTGCAATAATGTTGTAGTGGAGGGCATAACAATGTCGTCTAACTGTCTTTTAAGTGCTTGACTGTATATACTGGGACTTTCGGTATACCCTTGAGGAGCTCTTGTGAAACAGAAACTACGACCTTGTAGTGAGAATCTAAATAGGCACTGACTGTCTGGATGAATTGGTATGCTAAAGAAAGCATTTTTAAGGTCAATGACAGTGAAATGTGTTGCTTCAGGATCTATAGCTGTTAACAGAGTACTAATGTCTGAAACCTCAGGGTATTGAGGTACTACACATTTGTTAAGCTCACGTAAATCAACTACAAGTCTGTAAACTGGTGGTGCGCCGTCGTCTGTTTTCTTGCGCACTGGCAGAATTGGTGAATTACATATATTGGAAGGTACTTCTTTAACCACTCCTTTTTGTATCAAGTTGTCAATAATCTGAATAAGGGCTTCTTCCGCATTTGGAGGTAACTTGTATTGGCGGACACGAGGTAAGACAACACCTTCTTTTAACGTGACTATGTGTGGTGTAATATCCATGAATCCTACGTCAGTTGGATCAGTGGCCCATAATGTAGCAGGAATGTCCCTTAAGCGATCATCTAATTTTCGGGTGGTGTAGTGACCTTTGAAATCTCGAAGGAATAGTCGTATCCCTTCCGGAGAGAAACATATCACAGCACCTAATTCTTTCAATGTCTTGATGCCAAGTAAATTTTTGGGACAGGACTTAGTTAGTACCAAATCGGTGGAAGCTGTAAGAGGGCCAACCTGAAGTGATACTGGTTCAGAAACTTTGTTGATGACTGGTGTACCTGAAAAACCCAAGGAAATACTATTTGAGCCAGAGAGGGGTACCTCGGGAACTATGTTGTGTTGTACTGTCGTCCTACTGGCCCCAGTGTCGATCAGAAATTTTGTTTCTTTACCTAAGAGCTTAGCATGCACATAGGGACCCTCTTGGTCAACTGGGACCGGGATCAGTGGACGACTCTCTGTCTCATGAAATCGTGGGGTATTCTGGATAGGATGAAACTGGATACTGATAGAGTTGTGTTAATAATTTAGTGTCAGATGGGACAGTTGATGTTGGAGCAGGGGGACGAGGGGTATAGGTGCGAGTTTGTGTCTTTCCAGTGGCGATATTGTGTTGTAAGACTGGACAGCCACGTACGAAGTGGCCAGGTTTCTTGCAATAATTACATGTTGTCTTTTCCGGTGGTACTGAATGCTGCTTAGGGGTCTGAGGAATTGTATTAGTCTGTGCTACCAGTACCTTCATTTTGGTGTCCTTTGTCCTTCATTTCTCTTGTTTGTGTTCTTCCCTAATTCTGTTTTGATGGTACTGGAGCATTTGTAGTACTCTATTTTTAATTATGGGCAAAGCATTTTCTACCAATTTTGAGACAAACAGTCTACTATAGGCGTCTCCACTTGAGGAGAGACCACTGTTGATAAGAAAACATTTCTCTAATCTTGTATAATAGTCCCCTATGTCCTCGTCTGGTTTTTGTTTGCATGCAGAGATTGCATTCCAATCTTCCTTTTTAGTAGCCAACAACTGGGACAGTATTTTCGGGAGAAGGCGGGGGAGTTCTAAGACCAAAGGTCCTAGGCCTTGTCCAGGTTTACGTGTAGTTTCTTCTGTTTCTAAAGCTGACCACCCTACCTTTTTGCCTTCGACCTCCCAATCCTTTCCCTTTAATTTGTCACATGTACCTTGAGGCAGCAGGACTTTGAGGAGAATATTGATATCTTTATAAGTAAAGGAGCCCATTTGAAAGATGTCTTTTAGTTCCCTATGGAATCCTGTAGGATCTTTTTCATGAGAAGGGACCCTTTTCTTCATTTCTAATATCTCTAGCTTCGTTAAGGGAGTATAGACGAATGTTTGTTGTAACTTTCCTGAGGAATCTGCAATGGGGTGTACTTCACGGAGAGGAAATTGACCCTGGCCATACTGTGGGGGATTTGAGTCGTACATGTCAGAATGGTGTTGGACATAGCGTTGTCGTTGGTCCAGGAAAATGTTGAGGAAATCTTGTCCCCTGGCCACCCACCTTCCCTCTAGACAATCTCGTAAGAGAGGATTTAATGCTTTGGGCGGGTAGCCAGTGCCTTCATACAATGTAATGAGGTGTTGAACCATATATATGCTGGCCAACCTTTGAGATGCCATAGGAGTGATAAAAACATCTGGGCTACTATATCAGGGCCGTATATACAGTATTGGGATACCCAGTGGGTGCTTGATCGAGCTAGTTCTTCTTCCTGCGTGGTGAGTGGAGGTTCGTCATCCATCCAACCAGCCAGGGCTTTTTGTGTTTTCTGGAACAATCTATCTGAGGAAGCTGACAATTTTTCAGTCTTACTCCTGAGTCGTCTATTACTTTGGGAATGAGAGAGACAGGAACGTACTGCTCCTTGAAAAGCAGTTACTTCTTCCCCGTCTTCATCTGTACCCTTTTTCTCGTTTTCTTGGATAGGGGCATTTTTCTGGTGAGAGTTGGAAACTTTACTGGTAAAGAGAGGGATAAGAAGATCTATTTCCTTTGATTTATTATAACTTCCCGCTACCACTGCTTGGTCTAGCTGAAGTAGGTCGTCGGGAACCCTTTTCCCAGTACTCGAGACCATACGGATGAAGCAGGTAATCATGAATTGTGAGAGACATCTTTTATGGGCAATAGGTCTATTCTTAATAGCCCCTTGTAGGACTTCTAAATTTTCCCCTGTTCGGAGAGCTTCGTAAATTTTATTCAAACAATTTGTGATATCTGGTACCTCCCGTATGCTTTTTAGAGCTTCTCGTAAGCGATGGGAAACATCTGCTTGTAGACCTTCCCCTGGGGTTGGGTCATATTCACACTCCAATATTGGTAGAACATTAATTGGGGTGTCAGAGGTGGGTTCTGTCTGGGCAATTATTCGTCTGCTCAGTCAAAAAAGGAGAGGGGGGGACCAGGAGCTGGTTATGGTCCAATGTCCGTGCTCCACTCGTAACAGTTAAATCAATGAGGACATTGTTCCCTGTTGGCGGTGAAACAAAAATGCCGATCACCTGCTCAACATAGGTGGAGATAGAGGGAAGAGTGTAAAAAGAGGGGGGGGAAAAGGGGGGGGAGGAGAGGGGGATAGAGGGGGGATGAAAAGAGGCAAAGAGAATTTCCCCAGTCTCAAGGATCCACTCCTGAAGGGGAGGACTCTATGTAGCCTCTCGTAAGCCCTCACACACCCCGAGGGATGTCTTGCTTCATCATTGGGCTTGTTGTTGCTCCTCGTCGGGCCGGCGCTGCAATGCCCGACGGTCCCCCGAAGGGTCTCTCTATCGGAGGTCTTTTAAAGAGAAAAGCCGTTAGGTGAATGCGGGTATGTGGGCAAAAAAGCAGTGAGGTGGATCCGAGAGGTAAGTGGTAGAGTGCGTGCAAGGTGTGTGGAGTAAAAATGCCTAGGGGTGTCCAAAAAAGTGGATTTTAATAATATGGAGCCTCTGGCAAACTAAAAAGACCAGAAGGTCACGGGGTCACTAATCAGCGCAAGGTGCTAATGTGACTTTAATAAAAGGTCGACATGTTTCACGCCTAGAATGCCCGGACGGGTCAGTGGCGTTTCATCAGGACCGTGGAGAAGTGAAAGGTAGTGCACGGTGAAGACGGGAGTGCCAGAGATTGGAAGGGTAACTCACGTCTAAGAAAAGGTTAAAAGAGGTACGGGGCTGCGGGGTACAGTGACCTGGTCAGCAAGGACAAGAAGAACGTACCAAACTAGTGTAACCCTCGTATTTCTGAACGGGGCTGCATAGGATCCGCCGAGGCTGCCAGCGCCCTATTTGGGTTGCGTCGGGGGCCGGCTCAGTCAGCACCTACCCACTGCCAGCGGGTAGGTGCTGACGCAACCCAAATAGGGCGCTGGCAGCCTCGGCGGATCCTATGCAGCCCCGTTCAGAAATACGAGGGTTACACTAGTTTGGTACGTTCTTCTTGCCCACATACCCGCATTCACCTAACGGCTTTTCTCTTTAAAAGACCTCCGATAGAGAGACCCTTCGGGGGACCGTCGGGCATTGCAGCGCCGGCCCGACGAGGAGCAACAACAAGCCCAATGATGAAGCAAGACATCCCTCGGGGTGTGTGAGGGCTTACGAGAGGCTACATAGAGTCCTCCCCTTCAGGAGTGGATCCTTGAGACTGGGGAAATTCTCTTTGCCTCTTTTCATCCCCCCTCTATCCCCCTCTCCTCCCCCCCCTTTTCCCCCCCCCTCTTTTTACACTCTTCCCTCTATCTCCACCTATGTTGAGCAGGTGATCGGCATTTTTGTTTCACCGCCAACAGGGAACAATGTCCTCATTGATTTAACAATTATTCGTCTGGCCATTATTCGATTAGTATAAGCAGGGGGAGTTTCCATTAAATTAGTGGTAATTAAATCTTTGGACATGGAAGGAACGTTAGGAAGTGGGGGTGCTGAGGGGACGTTAGGGTCTGGGCTACTATCGGACCCTGTCTTTTGCGAGAGGACGGGATACATACCCGTCACTGAGGCCGAGACCTCACTTTTCTTTTGTTCAAAATCATTATCATCATTCAGAACCTGTAACTTTCTCATCTTACTTTCTTCCGACATTCTCTTTGCTTTCACCACTTTCCCTTGCTCTTTCTGTTCCCTTCGATGTGCTTCTTTTCGCCATAATTCAACGCTGTCTAACATCGAGGGTCTTGCTTTCTTATCCCAACATTTCTTTTCAACTGCCATAATACAATTCAAATCCCATGTGCCACTCGTTGGCCATCTAACCACAACTTCTAAATCTTTAGTGTAACCTTCCCAAAGATCCAAATAAAAGATGGCACCAATTCCAAATTTTGTATACATAAAGTAACCAGGAGTATCCTTCGGGTGGACTGGTACAGATTGTTCCAGTAACCTCTTCCGGGTACCTAGTTTACACAATTTAGAGAATAAAGGCATTGTGTTAACACAAAATAAAAATAAATGTACACTTGATAACTTGATAAACCCTGCGTATCAGAATACAAACATACCGTTTTCTAGAAACCTAGAACCCGTCTTGACCGTGTCCTGAAAAATCAGAACTCGTCTTGATATACCCCCAGCAGTACTCACTGAGGTACAGGAAAACTCGAAGACCTGGTCACTGAACTTGTAGCGCCGCGCTCTTCATCAGGAATTTGTCGAGGTTCTGAAGACCTCGGACTCTGCAACTTCACAAGATTTGGGCTCTGGGTCGAGACTTCCGCTGTCGTCCTCACCGCCTCATGTGGATGGTCAGGCCACGGCACAGCCTCTCCTCGGCATGAAGGAGTTCATGCAGGAACACGCTGCAGTGTGCACTTTGAAGTCCGTCAGCGTCTGGAGAGACAGGTTCGGGTCCGCATCACCCGCGTGTGGGGAGAAAGGGAAGTCCCTGGTTCGGGCGCCAATTTACTGTGGTAAATATTTTAGTAATTTACCTTGATCAGAATTTCTATACTATAAAAAGGTCAAAGCATGAAGAGCAGAGTCCGTGGTGGTTAGAATTTCTGGAGTTTATTTCAGTAACTCGAGTTAAGGGAGAGCTCCGTCACCTAAGGAGGTTCAGGAATGGTCTCTGTTTTAATCATCACAAATACAGCATTTTATACTTTTCTTGTCACAGAAAACAGGAAGTAAAGAAAGAGCTTCCCTTGGCCAATTTCAATTACAATGGTGCAATTATGAGGAAGTCATGGCAGGAGAGACGTGACTGTGTTGTAATCACAATGAGGAAGTCACGGTAGAAGTGGCATGTTTGTGAAATGACCCTAGGCTGGTTCCTTAGATAAGAGGAAGACGGTCGTGACAGGATGTCTGGTGTTGTGTGTTGGCTAACAGGAGATTGTTTCTCAGAATAGGCTTGACCTCAAGAATGTGTGGATGCAGTTAGAGGAAGAACTGTGTCGTGCGCAATCTTATGTTTTACGTGTTGGGTTTTCTAGTTACCATTATGATGTGCCTGGGACAGAAAGAGAGGGTGTATAATGGGACATAAACAAAGAAAATTATTCACTTTCCACACAACAGTAGGGAAAGTGTTGGATAGCGGAGGGGAATAATTTACTATTCCCACTCCAAGGAGTGCAACAGTAGAGAAAGTGTTGGATAGTGGAGGGGTAACAATTACTAATTCCACTCCAGCAAGTGCAACAGTAGGAAAATTGTTGGATAGCCGAGGGGAATAATTTACTATTCCCACTCCAAGGAGTGCAACAGTAGAAAAAGTGTTGGATTGCAGAGGGGTAACAATTACTATTCCCACTCCAGCAAGTGCAACAGTAGGGAAAGTGTTGGATAGCGGAGGGGAATAATTTTGTATTCTACTCCAGGGAGTGCAACAGTAGAGAAAGTGTTGGATAGCAGAGGGGTAACAATTACTATTCCCTCTCCAGCAAGTGCAACCATAGGGAAAGTGTTGGATAGCGGAGGGGTAACTATTAGTATTCCCACTCCAGCAAGTGCAACAGTAGGTAAAGCGTTGGATAGCGTAGGGGAATAATTTACTATTCCCACTCCAGCGAGTGCAACAGTAGGGAAAGTGTTGGATAGAGTAGGGGTAAAAATTACTATTCCCACTCCAGTGAGTGCAACAGTAGGGAACGTGTTGGATAGCGGAGGAGTAACAATTACTATTCCCACTCCACAGAGTACAACCGTAGGGAAAGTGTTGGATAGCGGAGTGGAATAAGTTACTATTCCCACTCCAGTGAGTGCAACAGTAGGAAAACTGTTGGATAGCATAGGGGTAAAAATTACTATTCCCACTCCAGCGAGTGTGACAGCAGGGAAAGTATTAGATAGCGAAGGGGTAACAATTACTATTCCCACTCCAGCGAGTGCAAAAGTAGGGAAAGTGTTAGATAGCGGAGGGGAATTATTTAGTATTCCTACTCCTGGGAGTGCAACAGTAGAGAACGTTTTGAATAGCGGAGGGGTAACAATTACTATTCCCACTCCAGCTAGTGCAACCATAGGGAAAGTGTTGGATAGCGGATGGGTAACAATTACTATTCCCACTCCAGTAAGTGCAACAGAAGGGAAAGTGTTGGATAGTGGAGGGGTATAATTTATTATTCCCACTCCAGCGAGTGTAACAGTAGGGAAAGTGTTGGATACCTTAGGGGTAAAAATCACTATTCCCACTCCAACGAGTGCAACAGTAGGGAAAGTGTTGGATTGCTTAGGGGAATAATTTTCTATTCCCACTCAAGCAAAATAATTAAAATGAATAACGAGCAATTAATAAATTAAATATTATATGCCTCCCACCATATTCTCCTAAAAATGACACCACCAATGTTCTAAATCATCACACTACTAACATGATTAATTAATAAATATCTAATAATTATTTAAAATTAACGAGCAATTTAAAAACAATAAATAATAATTTAATTGACACAATTAACAACATAAAACAACGTAAAATAAATGTTATAATAATTGTTTTAAAAAATATATTGAAATTAAATTACTTCCCAGCCTACTCCTCATCAATACACAACACACTCTAAAAAAATGACACAAATAACATAATTAGTAAATAATTAATAATTAATAACAACTAATTAATAAATAATTAACAATATATTATTTACCACAATTTTCAACATAAAATACATAAACATTAAATAATTAAAAATATGAATACATTAACTAATATTAAATTACTTTCCACCCGACTCCCCTAATAACCCACAACTCATTCCTAAAAAAATAACACAATTTACATATTTACTAATTAATTATGAATTATTACCAAACAATTAAAAACTAATTATTAATAAAGTATTTACTACAAATAACAGTATAAAAACATAAATACTTAATTATTAATTAATAAAAATTATTAATTAATTAATTATGAATATATTACTTTACACCCTATTCCCCTATAAACCCACAACCCGCTCCTAAAAAAATAAGATAATTAATGTATTTACCAAATAATTAATAATAATTACCAATCAATAAATAACTAAATGATAATAAAACTTTATTGCCACAATTAACAATATAAAATATTAGATATATCATTAATTATTAAATATTATTAATTAATTAATTAATTAAATTACTTCCCAACCTATTCTCCTATAAACTACCCGCTACAGAACTAAAACGCAAAATTTACTTTGAAAATGTTTTAATTACTTTTAAAAATGTAATACATATATTAAAAAATACATACAATACTTAAACAAAAATATAGAACACATACATTTAAAATATATACTAAAATACATAACACTAATCGAAACATAGATATTATTAACAACAATATTTACTCTCTTCGATATTAAAAAACAATATTTCTTATCTTACTGTCGATATTCTGGTCAACGATATTCTTGCAGTTGATATTCTTGTACCTCGATTTTTACAACTCGATATTATGGTACTTCAAAAAAAAACTCGATAATCTGTCTGTTCACCGTAGCTATGTTAGCTTGTAATTCCCTTGCAATATCATTATAACATGAGGTTGCGTTCAAGGTATTGCACCTTCCCTGACAAACCCCACAGAAAATAAAAATGAACTTTTTCAGACATCTGTGTTATCAAGTCCATGAGGTGGATAAAAAATAGAGTTTTAGGCGTTTTGGTAGTTCTAGATGAATTCCTAATATCCCTCCTGTTATTTCAATCCTAGGTGAGAAAAAGCCTTCAAATGAGAAACTGCATAAAAGAGGCGAAGGTGAATACCTTCTCTAAATGATGACATAACCACTGCAGCTTTCTATAGCCACAGATACATTTCCTTTTTCAGGTCCTAAATGACCTAAATGAACAGCACAGCTGTGGCTCCAAACAGAGGTGTTTTTCTCTCTCACTACCTGCTGTTGGCTATTTGGTGTATCATTCCACCTTTGATGGAGTGCTTGCATCCCAATGCACAATGGAATATTATAGACCCCCAAAGTACTTTAAATCATCACACACTAAATTCTTTATCAATAGATGCATTTTATACAGACACACATCTTCTTTGGTTTTCTTTTTACTACAGCAAACTTGTTTTATGTTTTAGTAGGACCTCAAAATGCAAGGCAGGCCTATTGGCTTTGCCAATGCTTGTTTAATTAGAGAATGATTGCATAGATAGTGTTCATTAAAGAAGTGATAACAAAGATTGATAGCAAGTACTGTATTCAGCTTTACTTTAAGTAAAGGATAAGTGTAGGAAAACATGGTTGGAAAGTTATTAGCAAATAACAGTTAATATGCCTACTTAAAGTGAGAAATGCATCAGCCTACTTTATTGCATACCCACCCTCTCAAAGGCACCTGAAAATCCCTCATGAAGGGTTATAAAACGGTGCTTGTGTGTAAGCTGTAAAGTAATTTTAACGGAAAGAAAATATAGTTCCAGAGTACTACTGGACAGATAAAAAGGAAACATGCTATACGATGATGAAATGCAGAGGCAAACGAGGGCATATTCCTGCAACAAGGTCATATAGTTGAGACACATATCTGGTTTAAGATTCTGGGATTTCAGGGTCTGTTCTATGTAAAATGACTGGCATTCTGTCTTTTCTGTACTGTCAGATGAACAGTACTTCCTTAAACCTTACATTAGCTGACACTTGCATGAGCTATGAGCCAATTGCTTTTTAAGAGCCATAACTGTACCCCTAGTTTAGTTTTTTTAGGCTGGCACTTCATGCTGGGATTGAGCATTTTTAATGGCTGTGTAAAGGGTAGGAATGGTTCTGCTCCCTTGCTTGAGCTCCAATAATATTTGTGATTGCTCCTTGTCAACTTCCGGGTGTGTGCTATCATACTTGTTAACAGTGCGAATATCAGAGAGCACCCTTGGGCAATACATGATTACAACAGTTTGTTCTCCGTCAAATAGATCCCCAAGAGTGCCGCACTCATCCTCTGCACATTTACCCATTTTCCTAAGATCAGTACATGTAGTTTATAATCTTAAAATCGGTGGCCAAGCAAAATGGCCGACAGTCCGTGAGTCTAGGAGCTCCTGGACAATCCACCACCTTATCAAGCATAATCCTGCCAAAAACAGCCTGTAACATAAGGCATACATTGTGCACCGTAGCCGTCAGAGTTACCGGCAATCTAGCACAAAGTAAATTAATCCTGGTGGTGCCTGGAACCAGCTGGTATTGAAAGATAACGGAGCTGTATAGACAAGGCACGCAGGCCCCTTGGAGCGTTGGGGGCTACTGACCCCTTCCATTGGAGGTTCACTACTTTTGGGTTGAGAGAGAGTGCCCCAGCGGTTGCCGGGGGCGGAGAGTCAGAGTCTCTGGGCGGCCATGCCTGGGTGTGACTGAGTGGCCAGAGAAAGGCGCAGCGGAGGGGGCCCTCACTGGAGCCGTTGAGGACCCAGAACAGGCTGCATAAACCCCGAGGGACTTGGTCGAGGTGACCCCCGCAGATGGTGGGGAAGCAGGAGGCCCGCGCCGGAGTTGAGTGGTGCCGAGACAGTGCCGTGTAGCTGGGCATGGCCAGTGGCAGAGACCCTGCCGGAGGGTGCAGCGGCTGCTGTGGAGGGCTGCTGGTGCGGCTGTTGGGACGACATTGGGAGCAGACAGAGAGACCCGCAATTTTGAGAGGGGTGTCACCATGCTCCTGACTGAACCCCTGTCACCCCGCCTAGCGGAATCGAACTGGGCTCCAGGCGGCTGAAGGAGAAACACCCTAGGGGGCACATACTTGGGCCCGGGGGTCTAATTAACCGTGCCTGCCATATCGGAGTGCCCTCTGTGCTCCCTGCATAAAATCCTGAGACCAACAGGCACAAAAGCATCAGGAAGGTGTTGCAGTAGGGGAACCCTAACAGTGGGCACGGATTGAACAGACTCAGCCCTTATTACTTGCCATGGTTTGAATGATGAACTCACCCTGGGCTGAGCCCAGACTTGCCTGTTTATCGAGTACATGTGGCTGGGGCAGTGCCTACCGGCCCAGTGGCACACTGGTCTGAACAGTGAGATCGCCTACATGGGTTCGCAGGAACACATGTGGCGACGGCTGTGAGAAAAGAGAAGATGAGCATGGAGATACAGCGTGGGGGCAAGGCCTCCTCATCAGAATGGGATCAACCCTTGGAAACTCTCGAGCCATGCTGCATACAGACTCTGTGATTGGATCCAGTAGAAGGGGGCACCCAGCAGCAGAGGGGATACGAAACATTGAATCAGAGGAACTTCTGGGGCTCACTGGTGAACACGTCTAACAACGACTTGCTCTACACACAAAGCGGCAAGTGGACGGTGGCCCGGTGGTGGTGGTGAGGGTGCCTCTGTGCATACTGGCTTTCAGATTGGTGGCCGGGGGCCGTGGAAGGAGGCACAAGGAATGCGTGACGCTGGCATGCATGAGTGCAGCATAACGTGGGATATGATCACTGACTCTCCACTGCGGGCTGAGTCCTTACAGCGGATAGATGGAAGGACCTAGACGATTGAGCTGGGCAGTGAAACCCCTGGGACAACAGTGCAAAATCTGCTCACTACTGGTGCCCACTTCTGTGAAAATACATCATGGGTAAGGACAAGGCAGCACATGCTGCATCTACAAATACTATCACCCAATATACCGTGCCTCATCACCCCACTCAGAGACTTACAAGGAAATCAGGCCCTAGTGACAACGGAGAAGCACAAGAACAAATGAAACCCACCGAGCGGAGTTGCTGGCTGCAATCCAAGGCTCCAGAGTGGGGCAGGAGCAACAAATGCAAACAGTTTCCATAGATGTGAACCTGCTCCCAGCCAACTTATGTAGAGTGGCGAACAAAGTAACAGCAGCAGAAGGTAATATTGCTGATCTACAGGTGGAGGTGACCACCCTCAAGCACAAACTGGCACAGATGTCTATGGCCACAAAAACCTTGGAACGCAGAGCCGAAGATGCAGAGGGCAGGTCCAGGCGAAACAACATTCACATTCTGGGGTTCCCGGATCTTGTGGAAGAGGGTTCGGCTGAACAGTTCCTGGAGACATAGGTCCACACTGAATTTCAACCTCAGAGACTGTCCGACTTCTACGTACTAGAGAGGGCACATAGGGCACTGGTGCCGCCGCCATCCCCTGGGGGGCCCGAGGGTTACAATCGCCAAAAGACATTATTCTCCGGGTGGTGCAGGATCATCCCGACCTACACTATGATAATGCTAAGATCACCATATCTCCTGACTACATTAAACATGTGCAGGACTTACGCAAATCCTTCACGGGGGTAAAACAGAAGCTGAAGTTTCTCCAATTCCAGTACATGCTCCCGTACCCAGCAAAACTGAAAGTATTGGCACAGGGGAAGGCGCACTTATTCGAAACACCTGAGGATTACTGTACAGATGAGATGGCACTTTGAAGCGCCCCTTCCTGGAAAGAAATTTGATATAACGATTCCTAAGTAAACATGTGGCTATTTCACCATTATGTACCGCAGCTACATTTAAAAAAAAAAAATTTAAATAAAGATTATAAAAAAAAGAATCTTAAAATCAGTTAGTCATTATCAACTGTACACCATAAAGATTCCTAGTTAATCAGATTGGGAAACTGCTCCCTTTGTCTTCCGTACAAGCCCCATACTCATTAAGAACCTTGATACTGGAAAGAACATAGGGACCGACTAGTCAGTCTGAAGAATTCTACATGCCCCCAGTTGCCTTCTGACACCTAGATGCCTGCAGATTGGAATAATCCACCTAGCTTTCACCCTGCTGTAAGCAGAACAGAAAAACAACATATGGGCTACAGATTACCGTGCCTGTCCACATGATGGGCAGCCCATAGCAGCAAGGTCTGGTGACTTCACCCATCTTGAAATAAAGGTGCATAGTGGGAAAGTACTGTATCTAAAAAGAATGTACAGTTTCCTGGCCAGAATTGGTTCAATATCTTCTCGAAATCACTCCGCACATTAGAAATCATTTGTCATTAAAAATGTGCCTGTTAGTGTACCTAGTTCCGTTAAAGTTAGAAGCTTATTAAGCCAAGAAGATCTAAACAATGATTTTAATTCAATTACTGAAATAGAACAGCAAATACAGATGGGGTCTTTACAAAGATTTGCTAAGCCTAGTTCAGAAAACGTTTCTCTTACATATTTCATTCAGGAGAGATCAGCGGAGCAGGATACCTAAGGATTTCCTTACGGTAATGTATCAATTCAGGAGTAACCCAAATTCTCCTCCTAAAAATTAGAGGTCTAATCGCTGCCCATTCCGAGATTGGTCTGAGTCCAGCACCAAATCTTAGGGGAAATAGGGGGTGCTGACCAAAATAGACAGCACCTGCCTCAGTGTTAGTATTTTTGTGACCCCAAAGCTCTGTTCCATATAATGCCACCCACAAGGACTGATACGAGTAAAGCTGGAGACCTGGAGAAAATGGTTTATAGTAGAGCCCTCAATAAATCTTCATCAGGCCACCTGTCTACTGCTCTAATTTTAGCCTTCGCTTGGAGATATGATGTGTCCAATCCATCTTTCCATCTAAGATGACTCCCTGATATTCAAAAGTGTGGACCCACTCGAATGGTATCACATTCAGCATTGGATTTGTTTGAGAGGTGTGGCAAGGATTAAAAACCATAACTTGCTTTTAGATACACTAATTTCCAATCCCTTTTCTCTACAAAATTTGCTAAACTGGTCCAATGCTCTCTGAATCCCCATGGGTGATCTAGCAAGGAAGAGAGTGTCATCAGCAAACATGAGGGCAGGAACCCTCGTGCTTGCTAACTTAGGTGCATCATTATCACATATGTTTAAGTAGTTAAAAAGGCAGTTAATAAACAGGGTAAGAAGGGTTGGGGCCTAGACCCAGCCCTGTTGAGCACCCTTACTTACTGGAAAAGGTACAATCACCTCGCCCAACTTCTTACAACGTACCTGGGCATTATTAACTTCATGCAAGCGCTCTATGGTTCTACATAAATACACAGGGACACCCATTTCTCTTAACAGGGACCAGAGAATTGCCCTTGGGACCAAATCGAATGCTGCTGTAAGGAACACAAACACTGCGTAGAGTCTGACTTTACCAATTATGACCATCTTCCAACATATTAACTGGAAACTAAAAATGTGATTGATGGTTGATGTACCAGAGCGAAAACCTGCCTGGAAAGGACATAAGATCTCACTGTAGTCTAGCCATTGCTGAAGCCGAAAAAGAAAAACCCTGCTAAATAATTTCTGGGTGCTGTCAATTAGGCTGATAGGCCTATAATTTTCAGGATCCAAAGGAGATTTTTTTTTATATACAGGAATTATTTAAACTCCAGCCCATGTGTGAGGAAACCACAGGCCCTTCAGTAAGGCATTAAACACCAAAGTAGGATAATGGCCCCAGATTTTAATTTCTGTCAAGAACAGATCTCTCGGAATTTTATCAATGCCCAGGACTTTATGGGGAACCGCCTTGCTAATGTCTTGCTCCACTTCTTCACAGGTAACTCGGGAAACACCTCAGTGTTGATATAAACAATCGGGTCAAGATGAGGGTCCCTTGGATTCTCTGGGGGGATCGCTACCTTGTTGGAGTGAGTATAGGTTAACAAAGTGGGAAAACCATACCTCTGCTTCTATGTTGTTCTCTAGCTTGGCAGCCCTTTTGGCATTTCCCATTGCAACAATAATCCAAAAGGTGGTATGTTTTTTTCTCTAGTTGCTGCCAGCAACAACTCCCAATTTTCCCGATCCCAATCTTTTTTAGCTTGTTTGATGGTTTTGTTATATCCAGATCTTCTTATTTGAATCTCCACCCTGTTCTTGATCTTAAACGATCCTATCAAGGCCTTTTTAGCCTGGCGACGTAGCTTGTTATACCATGAGGGAACATTCCTTTTTTTATCCTGGCTCCCAAGTTCTACATAGAAGATGTTTTTAAAATCTTCAAAGAGTTTAAGATATAATTCTCCAATAGTTTAAAGGCAAGTTGCTTGATCTAAATCAAGGTCAAGGTCGGCATAGGCTCCCAAACTCTTTTTGACAAGGGTGTAAATACACCTCATGGTCTCTTCTGATTGGTTCACGTGACGCCATTGGATTCTTTTCCTATTTTGAGATGGTTGACATCTGGCATCCAATGGTTGGATGTTCATAGCAGGATAATTAGTCCTGGTCAAACAAAGAATGAGTTCCAAAGAGTTGTGGTTGCTTTCCATTCTATTGATGGGGGCGGAGCCTGACATCAACCAAAATATAATCAATTAGGCTCATACAGGTAGCTCTTTTAAGGGTAGATTTCCCATCTCTGTTGGAATTTGTCCTACCATAGCACGCACGGATGACCTGGTTTAGGGTTAGCGCATTCATTTGTATTGTGAGTGGGGACCATTTTTTAATGGGACAGAGTGTAAGGTTGAGAATGGACCAGAGTCTATCTTCTTCAGAGAGAGATGCACAATAGGGGATATCCAATAGTTCAAACTGGCAGTTACAATCACCTGCTGCAATCTTCCACACTGATGGATGCAGTTTATCCATGTGGGATACAAGGTGAGTTAAAATGGGGGATTCTAATTTACTGACGAAGGGACTCAGATATATGTTATAAATGATGATGGCTAGGCCTGAAAAGAGTTGAATTGTGACACACAAAACATCTTAGCTATCTCCTCTAAGTTCAGCACGGTACCACTCACATGTGACCCTATCCGTGGAAATAGGCCACTTGAGGATTTACCCCACTTGCCTGCTATAGCTGCTATGCCATAAGAAGCATATACAATCCGGTTGATTTGAGAACAATGCCATGTTTCTTGAAAGAGACAGATGTCATAATCACCAAAAAATGTCTCCCGATCTAGGTCAATAAGTTTCAAATCAATACCTGCAATGTTTCATGATACTATTCTCAGGGTGGACTTTCTCTCGGTGTTATCATTATTTGTGGGCTCACCCAGATCTAATATTGTGACTCCATGAGGGCTGTGGGGAAGGGAGATGTCTCTTTTCTTGAGATTTATCTTCATTGGCTTAGAACTCTGAGGATCTAGCCAATTGTTAGAGGGGACATAGAACCTGGCTCCCCATGGCTACATCACTTCCTGACTCCTTTAGGGATAAGTTTCCCACATTAAAAATGGCTGAACTCGTTTTTGGAGACCCAGTTTGTGCACCCCCAGTGTGTTGATTGGCCCTAGTAGAATGGAAAATCTTCGTGAGCTATGAGTCAGTCGACTTGATCAAGGGGCCCAAATCTGTTGTAGACTGGATCATTATAGATATCACGGGTTTGGATCTGATTTGAGCCAAGTAACAAGTTAACATGTATATTTTGAGGTAATGAGCTGAAGTTATTCAAGGGAGTTCTATTAGGTGGTTTATAAAAATATCCTAAGGGAAGAAGAGTCAATATTGATACATCCACACCTAGAAGACCCCTAAAAACATTGTCAAATAACAATTTATGGACCACCCCAGGTTTTCTGAAGTTTATGGCTATACGATCATCCTCTTTATCTTTCAATCCTTTTCCTATCCACCTCACCCTACATGTAAAGAGAACATTGTTTGCCTGCAACAATGGAAAACGTTTGTTAATGCCCAGCCAGTTTAAGCACTTGTTCTTAAGTTCAAAAAAGATTTCAGACTGACCCAATCTAAGGCCTGGGACACCCGCCAGCACTGCCTCGGAAGGACCGGCTGTGGGGGGCAGGTCGATCATGGGGCGATCCCTGGTCTCTTTAAGCCCATTGTCAGCCACTATTTTGTCTGAGTAGACCTGTTGCGAAGTATGCTCATGGATTCACCATTGTACTGGCGATTTGGCTTCCAGTTTGGCTCCCCTCTGATGAAGAGGCCCCTACAGCTAGTGTACCACTCCTTCCTCTGCTGGGGTGCTGAGCAACTGTTGACTTTTTTTGGGGTAGAGGATCTGGGCCAATTCCAATAGCCCTGGGTTGATCCATCGGTGGCAAAGGTTTTAAATGAGATTTGCAAACACACAGAAATGATAGAGGGAGTGCCAAAACTTTTCAGACACTTACATCCAGTCACAGATCTGAGTTGAATATATCATATTTCTTTAGCTCACTTTGCCACCCCACTTCAGATCCAGCCACAGACTAATCAGACTTGACCCTCTTCCTCATGGGAACAGTCCAGCCTGAACTGCCAAGCCAGGTCTTCCCTGGACCGGAAACAAACATCCTGGGACCATTTTCGGGGTAACACCACTCATCATCCAGGCTAGCCGGAATCCAGTAACAAAGTGAGCAAGGGACCCACGTCTGTGCATATCCTGCCAGCTTAGGGCAACAAAGCAAACACAAGGAGATTATGGACTGAACACCGAAACTTTTCAGGCACTCACCCCAGTCACAGATCTGGGTTGAATCCATCATAGTTCTTTAGCTTACTTCGCAACCCCCACTTCAGATCCAGCCATAGGCAAATCAGACTTAACCCTCTTCCTCATGGGAACAGTCCAGCCTGAACTGCCAAGCCAGGTCTTCCCTGGACGGGAAACAAACATCCTGGGACCAGTTTCAGGGTAACACATCTCATCATCCAGGATAGCTTGAATCCAGTAGCAAAGTGAGCAAGGGACCCACCTCTGTGCATATCCTGCCAGCTTAGGGCGATGATGGACTGAGCGCCGAAACTTTTCAGACACTCACCCCAGTCACAGATCTAGGTTGAATCCATCATCGTTCTTTAGCTCACTTCGCCACCCCAGTTCAGACCCCAGCCATATGTAAAAACAGGGTCAAGACTGACTTGCATATGTTGGCAGGGTATGCCCAGAAGTGGGTCCCTTACTCACTTTGCCCCTCCAAATCCACCTGTCAATAGGCATGTTACAGTTTATTGCATTTGGCTCCATCTGTAGCCCCCCTCCCTCCAGTGAAAGTCACTGTTCAGTGAGTTCAATTTCAGTGGAGATTACCCCAATCGCTCTCTGGCGTATTCTCTCAATTACGGTAGGCTTCGGAAGCAAGTTAGATGGTATAGCCTGGGGCACCCACCACACACTTAAGTTTTCCCATGTTTGTTGTCTTAGCTCAAGTAGATATTAGAAGCTGGAAGGCTTCAGCGACGAAGGAGAATTAATTGACCTGGTCTCCAGCATCTGGGGCACTATTGCTCTATCACACTCCTAGTCAACCACTTCCCAGTAAGGATTGTGCCAAATAGAGGAAAAGCATACAAGCAAACAGGCGGTCTCGCTATGTACAGCTGCTTTAAACAATGTGTGGGTTTAAACAATGTGGAGTGTTGGCGCTATGTGGTCCGTTGGTCCATTGGATAGCAGAGTTGATGTGTAAGGGCAAATAAGATGATAGAGGCATGCCCTCCTCTTGCGAACATGTCAACAGCATGCAGGAATAGAACAGAGGATGCATGTGCAGGAGAAAAGCTTTAGTAAGCAACATACATGCAGATGGCAATTGTCACTTCCCTCCTCCCCTACCGCTACCTCCACCCACACAAAGCTGCATAGTCATTGGAGTCAGAAACAGGGAGTGTGACACATGATGGCACACGGTGTGGCAAAGCAGAGGACGACTGCAGTCCGGGGACTCGGAATCCACTAACTTCCTCCGGGTCCAGATCCGGGTTTAGCTCGCCACTCTAAGCTCTCCACTCCCTCTAACCGGCGTGCAGCATGTGTTCGTGTTTGGGCTGACACAGCACCGACAATCGGGGAGAAGTTCAAGACAGAAAGTGCGTGTCTGTAATTTCCCATCAAGTGCATAGCAAAACCTAAAAAGATACTTTAGTGTAACTTGGAAAAAATTAAATTAAGTCTACGGGTTAAATAACATTAAACAGTTTGATTAGAGAGAGAAGAGTACAGTATTGCAGGCTTAGTATCTGCAAAACAATCAGGATTAAAATAAGTCATAAGGAGTAATGAGAGAGTCAGACATGATGGTTGTAACTAATAGACATTCAGTAGAAAATGAAAGGGAAAAAAGAAAATATTAAATTAAAGAAATGCAAATGTTGGCTCCTTTAAGAAAAAAGCAAATTGTAAACATGAGTAACATGAGTAATCATAAAATTACAAAACATCATAAAAAATTGTTGAACTGTTGAGTTTACAGAGGCAGTCCAGCTTAATGCTGGTAAACTATGGAAATAACCCGCACCCTATTTTGCAACAGCACTAAGGAAGAGTCAGCTTTTATCCCAGACATCATGAGTGTCCCTGCGACTCGGCTAGTCTTGCATCATAAGTACACAGACCCCCGCAACACGGGGTACTTGCAGAGAGGCTAGATGACGTTGGCAGGCAAATCTTGTACCATCCAAGAACTGCACACTGATACACAAAAGTAAGAAGGCAGGGCAAGCTTGCACCCTGCTCTCAGTCTTTGTGAATGTTAGAATGAGAAAGCACAAAAAGGCTGTAGGGGCAGGGGTGGTAGGTTCAAGCCAAATACCTGGCTTCCACTTCCTGACATTAGCCACTAAAGCTCCAAAACAGATCAGAATATATCCTCAGGCCACGCTGGCCAAAGTTAAAATAGGATGAGGGTCTGCAGAGATTGTTTGGTTTTTGCTCCCCACAAAAATCAAATGCACCCCATATTCTACTAGACTTTACTTCAGCATGCCACTTTCTGAATAATTGAGCCTACAGTGAGGGTGCTTTGCGAATGGGAGACAAATACGAGTCCTGAGACACAACGAGGAACCTTGCAGAGACTTATGACCTCCTTGCAACCACACTAAGAATAGCCTGAGCAAGAGGAGGCAAGGTTGAGGGAGTGGCTCCCGTGGTATGAATGCCAGAAATAGTAGTAGATTGGTTGAGACACACCTCCAAGGGCACAATCTCTGGCTAAACCCCAGCCTTGCAAGGGAGAATGGAGTGATCCAAAGCAGTAGGAGCACAATGACCGAATCTCTAGTGCGGCGTCAACTAAACTTGGCAAAATTCTGGAAGTTATCGCAGAATGATGTGAAATCCTAGAGGCAAAGATTGATGCTGTTGTAGTGGATTTCAGCCTTCTGTGGCATGACCAAAAGAACACTGCAAAAAAGTGTGATTGACTGAATCAAACTTAACTGAACTTAATCCTCGCATCCACGGGCTCGAAATAAGGATGACAGAGCTGACCAGTAAACTGCTCAAGCTGGAAAACAGAGTGGAGGATGTGGAAGACGGAGCCGCAGGAATAACATTTGAGCAATTGGATTACCTGAAGGCAAACAGAGGGCAGGCATGGTGACCTACTTAGAAAATTGTCTAAGTAAGGTGATGGCCCCACAGGTGATCACCAAGTTTTTTGCTACAGACCATGGTGACCCGACTTCTACTCTAAAAAGATCAAGATATTATCCTGCAGAAAGCATGGCAGTCTGGCAATTTTATGATTAGGAACCATTAGGTGGCCATCTTTTCAGATTACACTTTAGCAATGCAGAGAAAGAGTTCTTAGAGCCAGGGTATTTAATATATGCTCCTCTACTCTGCTAGGCTGAAAACGATGCTGGACCGTAAAACCAATCAATCAATCTGTATTTATAAAGCGTGGCTACTCACCTTCAGTCAGTGTGTCCAGGTGCTGAGGTCTCACTGGGCTCAGTCAAAATGTCAGGTCTTGAGTCCCAAAAGAGATGGTGATGTTCAAAGGTGACAGGGAATGTCGTTCCAGGCTTTGGGGGTGAGATAGGAGAAGGAACGACCTTCACTGTGGCTTCTGTGGATGCAGGGAGTGTGTGCAAGAGAGGTGGAGCGTATATGTCTTGATGGTTGTGAGAAGTTTAGGCGGTGGTTGAGGTATGCTGGTCCTTGGTCATGGAGGGCTTTGTAGACGTGTGTCAGTATCTTGAATTTACATATGTTCTGCACGGGGAGCCAGTGGAAGTTCCTGAGGTGTGGGTGATATGGTTCTGCTTGGGAAGGTCGAGGATGAGTCTGGCTGCTGAGTTCTGTGGAGTCTCTTCAGGAGTTAGGTAGTGATTCCAGCATAGAGTGCGTTTCCGTATTCCAGATGGCTGGTGGTAAGGGCTTGCGTGATGGTTATCCTGGTGTTAACGGGGCTCCATCTTTTGGAGAATGCGGAGGGTGTGAAGGCAGGCGGTTGAGACAGCGTTGATCTGGTGTTTCATAGTTAGTTTGCTGTCCAGAATGATGCCGAGGTTGCGGGCGTGGTCTGCCGGTGAGGGTGTGAGTCTGAGGTGTTGTCCCATGGGGAGGTTTGTTTTAAAAAATAAGTACTTCCGTCTTGTTCGTGTTGAGCTTTAGGCAATTGATCTTAGTCCAGTCGGTGTCATTCGTCATGGAGTTGTGGAAGTTGGTTCTAGTGGTGGAAGTGTCTTTCATGAGTGAGAGGATGACCTGGGTGTCATCTGTGTAGGATTTGATGTTGCGGCCATGGGTTCTGACAATGTCGGCCAGGGGTGTCATGTTGAACAGCATTGGACTGAAGGATGAACCTTGATGGATGCTGCAGATGATGCTCTTGGGCTATGCAATGAAAGATGGGAGACAGATTTTCTGAATGTGTCCTGAGAGGAAGGACGTGATCCATTTGAGGGCATCTCCCCCGGGATCCCTATGTGGTGGAGTCTCTTGATGAAGGTGTGGTGAGATATGGTTTCGACAGCCGCCGAGAGGTCGAGGAGGATCAAGGCCGCTGTCCCCCACCCCCCCAGTCGAAAAGGGGGTTTAATGTCACCTGCGGTATCAGTGTTGTGGTTGGTGTAGAAGCTGGAAGGGCCTGATTTCTGCATATTTCCCACTGTCGGGGAAGGCAGCCAAAGAGATGGGTGCATTGAGGATGGAGGTAAGTGCAACACTGATTTCTTTGCTCTCAAGGGTGAAGGGTTGGTGTGGGCAGGGGTCTGTGGGTGCTTCCGAGTGGATGGAGTTTACAATGGTTGTGGTGTTCTGTGTGGTGAGCTGTTCCCATGCAGTGAGTGGGTGAGTGGTGTCCAATGGTGTGAGGAGGTTGTAGAGGTCAGTGGGGCTCGAAGTAACTGAGAGGGTGTATATCTTGTTGTGGAAGTAGTTCACCAGTGTGTCAGAGTTCATGGGAAAGGGGGAGCGAGTTCTCGATAGCTGACAGGCAGAACTCTCCAGTGATGATCAAAAGTTCCTTGGTGTGCTTGGTGTTTGCTTCGATGTGGTCTGCTATAGCTTGTCTTTTCGTGTCCTTGAGGCTTTGGTGGTATTTGTTGAGGGCTGACTTGAAGGTGGCTCAGTCTGTGAGGTCTCCTCTGGTGTGCCAATTTCTTTCCAGTTGTTTGCAGTTGTGTTTAAGGCCCTGAGTTCTACGGTGTACCAGGTGGCTTGCTTGGTGGCACTGCTGGTCTTGGCTGGCTTAATCGGGGCGACTTTGTCAGTGCAGTTGATGATGCAGGCAGAGAAGTTCTGGATGACTTGTTCCAGGTTGGTTGCATTGCTGGGCTGGCTGGTGTTGTGGGTGTCAGCCCATTGGGTCACAATCACTTTGTTTCAGCTGCAGTTGGTCCAGGTGAGTTAGGTGACATGACTGTACTTGACTCTGTCACTGACGGTGAAGATTGGGTCCAGCATGTATCCTGCACTGTGTGTTGGGTGGATGACCAGCTGGGTAAGGCTGATTATGCTCATGCTTACCAGGAGATTGGTGGAGTTGGCATTTTGGCGTCATTGAGGTGGAAGTTGAGGCCACCAAAGAAGATATAGTGTTTAGATTCAATTGCTAGGTGGGCGATGAATTTGGGGATGGTGTCGCAGAAGCTGGGGCATGGTCTTGGGGTCTGTAAGTGAGGGTGCTTATGAGGGTTGTTCTGCTGTTGGTTTGGAGATGGAAGTTGAGGTGTTCCATGACTGGTGTGATGTATTCTTCGGTGGTGGTGCAACAGAGTGTCTCTTTGTTGACGATAGTAATGCCTCATCCATGTTTGTTGGTGCGGTCCCAGTGTATCATCTTGTAGCTGTGGGCATTGCCTCAGTGATGTCAGGGTAGACGAGGGGCTGAGCCAGGTCTCTGTGATGATTATCCTGTAAGGGCTGAAGATGGTGTCACAGATTTTGGTGGCATGTTTGCAGAGGGATCGGGCATTGAGCAGGATGCAATGAAGCAGTCATGGATGTCTGTGATCTGGAATTGGGCATGGTAAAGTTTTCTGTGCAGGCAGGAGGTCCAGAGTTGCAGATGATTCAACAGCTTTCTTCATGGAGGCTGCAGACGTCTAGGACTAGCTGGTAGCATAGAAGGCATAGCCAGGAAGCACATAGCATTGCATGCACTTAGCGCCTAAGAGGAAGCACTTACTGCGGGGCTACCGATGGGGTGCTAAAAAAAACAATAAATCATAAGAGGCTGAGGGCAGAGAGGCAGCACTGGCTGCAGTGATGGCCCTGGAGGGTGATGCTACAACCCCTGAGGCCTCAGGAAATGACTCTGAGCCGATCGAGAAATGGATGAGCAGGAGCTTTCCCCTCACCCCAAGATGATCTGTAGGAGGTATTGTCTTCTAAAGTATGCTTGGGGAACATACATGTGGGAGGTGAAACGTGGGAGAAGGTTTGCCGGCTCAGGGAAAGAGATGGGCTGCATTGATATTATCAATGCTTTCAGATCATAAAGGATGAAAAACACAATGGCTGCTGTAAAGAGGGATGATTATAGTTGTAGGGCAGCCTGGGGGAGGCAGAGACACAGGGGCAGAGCATAATTTAACTCCGTACCCCCAATTCCTTCCTACGGTAAGGGAGAAGAGAAGCAAGATGCAAAGTGTTTTAGAGAACTGTAATTGTGGAAGAGAAACTGCTTGCTGCTGGCCCAAGGAACTGGGAGTTGAGGGATGTTACTGATTTACACTTTTCTGATGGAAACACAAGGAAATGATGGATGGAGCACTGAAACATTTCAGACACTTCCCCCCCAGTCAAAGATCTGTGTTGAATCCATCATCGTTCTGTAGCTCACTTCGCCACCCCAGTTCAGACACAGCCATATGCAAATCAGTCTAGATCCTGTTCCTCATGGAAACACTCCAGCGAAATTGCCAAGCCAGGTCTTCATTGGACCGGGAACAAACATCCTGGGCGGTTTAGGGGTAACACCCCTTATCTGCAAGGCTAGCTTCAATCCAGTGGCAAGGTTAGCAAGGTACCCACATATGGGAATACCCTGCCCAATTAGGGCCAACAAAGCAAACACAAGGAGATGATGGACAGAGCGTTGAAACTTTTCAGACACTTACCCCCAGACACAGATCTGAGTTGAATCCATCATTTATCTTTAGCTCACATTGCCACCCCAATTCAGACCCAGCCACATGCAAATCAGTCTTGACCCTGTCACTCATGGGAACAGTCCAGGCCAAATTGCCTAATCAGGTCTTCACTTGACCGGAAACAAGCATCCAGGGACCAGTCTCTGGGTAACACCCCTCATCAGCCAGACAAGCTCCAATCCAGGGGAAAAGTGAGCAAGGGACCCACATCTGGGCATACCCTGCCAACTTAAGGCAATCAAAGCAAACACAGGGAGATGATGGATGGAGCGCTGAAACTTTTCAGACACTCCCTCCCCCCAGTCACAGATCTGGGTTCAATCCATCATCGTTCTTTAGCTCACTTTGCCCCCCCCAGTTCAGACCCACCAATTGCAAATCAGCAGTGGCCTGTCCCTCATGGGAACAGCTACACCCGAACTGCCAAACCCGGTCTTCCCTGGACTGGAAACAAGCATCCTGGGACCAGTTTTGGGGTAACACCCCATCAGCCAGGCTGATGACGCCATTCAACAAGCTATCATCAGAGTCACAGTCATCGTTCCCATCTGTCTCCCTTCTCCCCTTATCTCTTGTCTCCTCATCCCTCAGGGTATAACCTCTCCGACTCGACCATGCCCACCCTCCATCTGCTTAACTTAGCATCCACTGTGCCTCTTGGTAAGCCTGCATTGCTTTCTTCATCTTTCCCTGATAGCGCTCTCTCTGTCTAGCATGAGCATCACGCATCCATGCGTCTAGTGCCTCAAACTGTGTAGGCCAAAGTAACGGTTTCATGGCAAACATCATTCCCCTCAACTGGTTAAGTATCTCCAACTTGAAAGTAACATAGGATTGAAATGCCAATGCTCCTTCTTTCTCAGTGATCTTGTGCCAATTTTGAAGTTCAATAATAGTAAGGAGTCCCACATTAGTTGCTATATAATAGGCTGTTTTGTCTTCCGGTGGCGCTTGTTCACTCAGCCTAGTGACAACACCCTCATCCCCACAAAACAAATCTCTTAGAACAATAAAACATTGCATGGTTTTCCTGTTTATAACTCAACAATCCTATTTCAATTTAAATATCTTGATGATACAAACTCAAACACCCCAGATGTAATAAACAATTGTCAACCAATCCCAGCACAGTGTTACACCTGCCACCCTATCCCAGCCAGGCACAATCTGATGTCACCTTCGCACCTTGCAGCAGCTCACCCTCCTTAACAATTTCTCGGTATGCATTCACTTACACAATCATCTTATATCTGTAATTGTCTGCCTTTCAAAAAGAACAATAGAATTCAATCACTCAAAGAACGACTATTTGCTATGAAACCTCGACCAGCGGGGAATCACCCGAATCAGTACAGTTTACCCCGTGCACATAGAGGTCTACTACACGATTCACACTTGTCCCATTCACACACAGTTCCCTGTCTTATGTGGAGCTGTCAACAAACTCCTCAACTCTTCAGTCAGACAATCACTATATCAGTGTTTTCTACACTTTCAAAGATCCCGGTATCTTAGGCCACTTAAGGGCTCGATAACCATAAATCAACTGCTTTGATCACGGCGGACCCGACAACCACATTCACTCAATTCTCGTGACAACTTAGTAAGACATTCCACAATCAAAGCACCACCACAATCTAACACACTTCACAAATGCCCTACTAATACTCACTCTTTCATTCACAGCAACTCTCGCCACACATCGCCGAACTCCGCCCTGTCCGAATCTCGATCATTCGGGCTTTACCTGGGGACATTTGGGTCAGGGTTCTAGACTAGTCTAGATTCAGGTTCTAGATTCTCCCCCCACTCCTAATGTGCATAACCATCATACTCTGCAACCAACTGAAGGAGCCAGAGCCCACTTGCTCAGTTCAATCCAATGTTGGATCTCCAATGGTTCTTTTTAGCATCATGAATGCGTAGAGGGATGAAAAGGTCATGGAGTCACTTGAAATACAGTGTAACACAAATGGCTAAACAAGAACCTAAATCAACAACCAATTGAAGGTTAGTCATTTTATTATAAATTCAAAAATAGTTGAGCATTCACAAATCTTAGCATGAGATTAAGGAAGTACAAGAGAAATAAAAGGAAGCGGAACCTCCTAAAAAGATTCACCTGATAGAAACAATAAGTTCAATGAAAATTATGCATGAGAAAACAAAAGTTCAAGTTTCCTTGCATTGGCACTTCTTCTGTACACAGCATTTAGTTCTAACTATCCCTACTCTAACTCTAAGTGGAATCCCTAAGTTCATATATAAGCAAAGCACTTTGAGAGAGAAAGGGTGTCAGTTGGCAAAGCCTTACTAAGAAGTTACTTTGCCAAAGGATGGGTCTGAGGCATGAAGCCACAAGCAAAGGAAAGAAAGCACATCAATGCCCAGGTGCTCTCTGTCAGGAGGGCAATCGGGAATGAGGTGTCTGTCCCTCTCTACAAAACATCCTAAACTCAAAATTGTGTTCAGCAGATGTCCCATAATAATTTTCTCCTCATAGGCTTTACAATGGGCTCAGGCATGAACTTCTCCAGGACATCGACACCCTTCATGGCCCTCTCTGCACACGCCCCTCTCTAGCAGCTCGTCCTTGGTCTTCTCTCCTTCCCCCATGTGAAAACACCTCCCTACACCTTATATCCTGCAGCCAAGCTAACTGTGACTCCTTCATTCCACAACCTTGCCTAATGGACCTAATCTAATCTTCCCTAGTAAACACTGTCCACCTCCAATGCAAACGTGAGACAGAAACATTCTATGAATTTCACCTAAGGATTTGAACATTACTTACAGAAACTAAGACACTCCAAATGTATTACAAATTGAGGCCTAAGACTTAGGCTAAATTAATAGATTCACCATACTGTGAAAGTTAGAAATTACATCAATCGTTAACATTCAATAGGTGCAACTCTCTTAACTACATTTATTCACATTTTACATCTACATTATTAGCCTAAGGAAACATTTATCACAGAATAATACATTACTAAATCACATTTACTTAACTAATGAGGCCTCGAAGACGAGGCACATTGATTACAGTGGTCAGTACTCATTCTGAGCATTAATTTCTGAGCCTCACATTAGATTGCATTAACTTTCAAATGAACTTGTTAGTGGATTAATATTTCCCCTAACATCTAATTCTCTCATAACATTGGATAATATGTGTGTGTCCTACAAATGATTACATTGCACTCCTAACAGGTGCCCCATGTAGGATACGAATCGTCCACTCTATCAGGTGCGATGTTGCATGATGGAATGTTTAGGGATGGGCTTTGACGAGTAATAAGTGAATATGTTAGCGATAATCAAGGCACAGCCTTGTCACCTTTTGAATGGAAAGCTTTCAAGATGGTGGTGCACGGCACTGTATTGGGGAGGTGGTAGGCATCCATAGGTCTCTGGAGAGCGAGCTTTGTGTCTTTGACACCTCCTTGAGAAACCAGGGGGAACCTTGAGAAAGCAGTGGCCATTGTCCATAGCCTGAAGGACATTCTTGTGGCGAATAGGGAAAATATGGCATCCTTGTATTACAGCTGAGATGTTTGAACTGTAAGGAATTTCTTGCAAGACAGCATGACAAGGGGGTTAGGGTGGGAAGACTCCTTGCTTGGCTCACAAAACCATACAAAGGGGGAGACTAAAACTTAAGTCAAAAAATAAGGACACATTCCTCTTAAGTTGCAAGTAGCGGAATTTTTCAGAGGGCTGAAGCTTAAATGCTTGGGCGCATTCCTTGAATTACAGTCTCTTCCCCAGTTTAAAAAGATCAGAGATCACGAGGCAACCTCCCTCCTGTCAGCCTTCGAAT
The DNA here is from genome assembly GCF_964204655.1 of Triturus cristatus. Classification (NCBI taxonomy): domain Eukaryota; kingdom Metazoa; phylum Chordata; class Amphibia; order Caudata; family Salamandridae; genus Triturus; species Triturus cristatus. Next base: position 803,102,204 of record NC_140591.1, read on the forward strand.
GGTCCCTCCTGGAGAGCCGGGGGAATTCGGGGTTGAAGTGGATGGGGGTATAGGGAGAGGGGAAGGTGGTCAGGGGCGTGGATCTGGCAAGATCTTCCCAAACCTCAAAAGTAGTAGCCGTGGAGGTGCTAACATTAGGATTTAGAGGTTGATTTTGTTTCTGCTTCTAAAGGAGATCCCAAATCGTCCTGCCCACTATTTGGTGATCCATGTGTAACCAGAGTTTCTCTGATTCACGGATTGACGAGTCAGTGATCATCCTGAGCTGAGCCACTTTGGAATATCCCTTGAAATTCGGTAAGGCCAGTCCCCCCACCCCTCGCGCCATGGTTAACACCCGGTGGGATAAGCGCGCCCTCTGACCCTGCCAAATGAATTTAGTGATCATCTTTTTCAGGTAGGCAAAGAGAAGTTGGCCACTGGGATCGGCATGCCCTGGAAAAGATATAGCAGCCTAGGGAGAACGTTCATTTTGATGACATTGATTCACCCTATCCAGGAGGTGTATGCTGTTATCCATCTGGCCAGGTATGCTTTAATCTCGCGTAGTAAGGGAGGGTAGTTAGCGCTAAAGAGGTGTGATAGCTTAGGAGTACGTTTGATACCTAGGTATGTGATGTCTTTGTGAGTGCTTTGGAACAGGAACATTGCCTCTATGATCCGCATGGTCCATTTGGGCAAAGTTAAGTTAAGGAGGTATGGTTTCGACAGGTTTACCTTAAACCCCGCCACTCGCTCGTAGGAGGTGAGTTCTGCTTGAATGGTCGGGAGAGTGGACACCAGTTTTGTGATTGGGAGGAGCACGTCGTCTGCAAAGAGGGAGATCTTGTGCTCATCTGTCCAAAATGGGGCTCCTCCTATATTAGGGTTGGGCCTGATGCATTCCGCTAGAGGCTCAATGCTGAGAGCAAAAAGCAGAGGAGAAAGCGGGCAACCCTGACTAGTTCCACACAAGAGACTAAAGGGTTCCAAAGCCACCCCATTCACCACCACCCAAGATCTTGGAGAGGAATAGTTGGCCCGCACCATGCCTATAAATGTCTCTTTGAATCCAAACTGCTGCATCCTTAGAGTAAAGAAGGCCTAGTCGACCTGATCGAAGTCCTTCTCCGCATCGAGCAAAAGAAGGGCCGCTGGGATGTCTTTCTTCTGTACTTTCTCGATAATGTGTCCCACCCGCCTTAAATTATCATGGGTCTGTCTGCCCTTGATGAAGCCTGCTTGGTCTGCTTTGATGAGCACTGGCATGACATGCACTAAGCGAGTGGCTAAAATTTAAGAGTATAATTTGGCATCTAAATTCAAGAGCGCTATAGGCCTGTAAGAGACACCGTTTGTGGGATCTTTTCCCTGTTTAGGGATGATGGAGATCAACGCCTCCCCCACAGAGGGAGTCATCCGACCCAAGGCAGATATATAGTTAAAGAGGGTCACTAATCGAGGAACCAGCTCCGGCGCGAAGGTACGATAGAAGTGAGCATTCAAACCATCAGGACCAGGGGCCTTTTGAAGCTTAAGAGTGTCTATCGTCTTCTGGACTTCCTCACTAGAAATCATATTGCTTAACTCTTGGTTCATGGAAGCTGGTACCTGTGGGAGAGTAAGAGTCTCCAGATATTGCTCCTGTTCCTCAGCCACCAATGGATCAGCGGTACACAGGGAGCGATAAAATTCCTCAAAAGCTCCTGCTTTCCCCATTTCACTTTTCTGGGATACCCCATTCACATCGACTATCTGTGCAATGTATCCCTTTTCCTGCCTCACTCTGAGTTGGCACGCCAAGAGAGTACCAACTTTATTTCCCCCCTCATAGGTCCGGTCTTGCAGGCGCAGTAGGGTTCTCTCCGCACCATTAGTATAGATGGCTTGCAATTTTACCTTAAGCTGTGTAACTTTCCGTAGATACCTAACCGAGGGATTGGTCTTATGTTCCTTTTCGGCATTTTGGAGATCCCCTTCTAGACGCTGTCTTTCCCCCATGCATTGGTGCTAAAGTGTGGAGCAAGCTCAATACATTTCCCTCTTATAACTGCTTTAAAAGCGTCCCAGTTGTTAGCATGAGAGGTGAGGGCAGGATTGTTGAGGTAAAAAAAGTCCTCAATTGCCTTTTTCTGGTTCTCCCCTGAGAAGGCGGTCGTGGCAGAGAAAATTGTGGAAGTACCATCTGGCAAGTTTAGAGCGCGGGGCGGGTCAATCCAGGACCAATTCTAGAGGGGAATTGTCCGAGAGGCAGATCGGGTGGAACTGTCAACCTCAGAGAGTGTGGAGGAGGAAGTGGCTAATGAAAGCATGGCAAATGCTGGAGTAGGACCTATGTGAGTGTGAAAAGAAAGAGTGGTCCCGCGTCGTGGGGTAAGAATTCCTCCATGCGTCTTGAAGACCCAGCCTTTGTAGTGTATTTTTAAGTGACTTGCTGAACATCCCTCCTGTTGCCATATGTGGATGGGTTGTGTCTTGGGTCGGCATCTCAAATTGAGTTAAAATCTCCCAGCAGCAGTATGTCGCCCCAGAAAATCATGTTGCCCTGCATTGGGTGCATAAATCGTAGCAAAGGTGCACAGTCTTCCCCTTAGCTCGCTCCTGACCATCAAGAACCTCCCTGCATTATCTGCTTTGAGATCCTGGAGAAGGAATGGGACAGAGGAATGGAAGAGGAGAGCCACCCTGTTGTGCTTAATGTGCGCTGAGGAGCGGAAAATGTGTGGGAAGGCCCTATGTTTCAGTCGATGCTCGTCCTTTCACTGCAGGTGAGTTTTCTGCAGGGCAGCTGTTTTTAATTGATGCTCTAACAAGAATTTCCATACCCTTTGCCTCTTGTTTGGGGGGAATTCAGGCCCCTCACATTCCACGTTAAGCAATTGATCCCCATTAATCCACTCTGAACCCCATCCCCCGCCTTGACGAGGAAGCCCCTGAAAAGGTTGGCCTCCTCCCCCCTGCCACCCCACGAACAATAGCCTGCACTCAAAACAAGATGTATGGTGATACCACCATAAGGTCAACATAAAAAAAAAACGAAACTTTAAACACCAAGGTTCTCAATCATGGAAGAGAACCTCATCTTGGGCGTTTCCTGGGGCGGACCAAATTCCGCGTCCACAGCCCATTGAACAGTTACTTGGCAAGATTGCATTAGAAGCCAACGAGCTTTGTATCTAAGCGGCACTCCTTTGCCCCTCTCAGCCTCATGCCCCCCAACCCCACCATAACAGCCAGATCAGGCAGTAACTGCCGTAGGTGGGGACATGCCCTATTAGGCTTTTGCCCCCATCAAACCTCATAAAACTAATCAGGCGGACCATACTGCTGCCCAGTCATCAAGACTCTGTCCGTGTCAACCGCACGTGTTCTTTCCGCTTCTCCTCTGCTGTAGCCAGGGACCCCCGCCTCATCTCTCCACTTGTGAATCCGTTCCAGCTTCTTCCGTTCCCGTCGTCTGCTTTGGCGCGGATACCTCTAGCTCCAGAATGGAAGCGGCATCCTCCAACTCCGTACAGTGATAATTCTTATTGTCCAAAGAGAAAGCCAGGCCAAAGAGATATGTCCGGCGGTATTTCGATTTGCGCTCTCTCAAAGTCTCAGTGATCGCCTGAACTGCTTTCGGCGGACTAGTGTGGCCTGGGCCACATCTTGAAACAACGAGCAGGACACATTTTGGAATGAGACTCTGTCAAGGGCTCATGCTTTCTGGAGGATCAATTCTTTGGTCTTGAAGGAACTGAATTTAGCCAGCACATCTCTAGGTTTCCTGGATTCTCCTGGTAACCTCGGCCCCACTCTGTGAACCCTCTCCAATTTGATCTCCAGGCCATTTTCTCCCAGCACCGTCGTGAAAAGTCCCATCATAAATGCTTCCAGATCTGGGCCTTTGCAACATTCTTCCAGGCCTCTTGCGCAAATGTTGTCTCGCCGGGAGCGATTCTCGAGGCCTTCGCACTTAAGGATCGTGGCCTTCAGTTGATTACGCAGATCCCCAGAGTGGGCTTGCAAAGGCTGTATTCGTTCCTCCAGCTCCTGGCACTTTGCCTCGAGGTCCAGGGTGTGTGACCCGGTCGAGTCTACGTTCGCCTGTAGGGCCACCAGTCTTCCTCCCATCTCAGCCTTAAAGGCGTCAAACGAGGCCCCCTTATCTGCCTTGATGTCGTCTTGCAGCTCTTTCTTAAACTCTCCTGGCTGGGCTGTCCCCTCTTAGTCTTCCCCAGTGATTGTGAAGAAGCTGGAGACTTTTGCGGACTGTGCCTTTTTTGGTGGCATAAGGACCAGGGCGCAACTGCAGCCTGGTGCCTTCCTTTTGCAAAAATGACTGTGAGCTTCGTGGGATCCAACTATGGGGGCACTGTAGACCTGATTCAAAGGTTTAAGCCGGGGACTTCACTGCTTGATGCGTGAGAGGGGCAGAGCTCTTACTGCCTTGACTGTTCTGGCACAAACTCTCTCCCTGGCTTAGAGTCACTGCGCATGGGAGAAGTACTTTATACAAGGAGCATGGGGCCCCCGGCCGGAGGCCCCGACACAAGGCTGCTTTCACTGGAAGGGGTGCCTGACCGGTGCCATGTTGAGGTCAGGCACCGCGATCTTGGGGGCTCTGCAGCTGCAACTGTTGAATTTGGGAGGGCCCCCCAGTGATCTCCCGTTCAGTATTCGGCACACCTCCATTGAACGTGGAACCCCGCTCCTCACCTGGGGGTCCACGCCAGGATCTCACGCCTGTCTCCCGGAGCACTGAGGCGGCTAATCGTGGCTTGCGGGCGGCGGGATTGGTCTAGCAGGCTGCTCTGGGGTTGCGGTAAGGGTCCACGGTCATCTGCAGCTATGGGTGTCCTTCCAGCCCGTCAGAGTCGCCAGGCGCCATAGATGATGCCACAGTGTTCTGTCCCATCGCCGGCCGCCATTTTGTTGCGAGCATCGCGGCTCCTGACCGGAGGTTCGTGGCATAGCACTTGCATCCTCTGGGGCTCTAAGTTGGCACAAAAGGGGCTTCTCTGTGTCCGGTTCCTCAGGCGATCTGGGTGACCCTCCTGCAAGCTGCCAAGCACCTCAAAACCCTCTCCTTTGGCCGGGCCTGGAGTGGAGCCGATCAGAGTTACGTCCGGTCGGCCATGATGGTTGGCCACGCCCCTCTGCATTGATATTTTGTTGGCGGTATTACCACACAGTAATTCTGAGGAACTTGGAAAGCGGCCCTTGATTTTTTTCACTGCTCTTTACTTCGAAAGCCAACATTTACCATTTTACTTCTCTTGGGGTTGTAAACAGAAATAGCAATAAGCATCGTTTCCTCAAGCAAACTGAAGGGAACAATTAACAATGTTAGAGGACAGCTTGTGTTTCTATATTCAATTACCCTTTCATTAGCCTGTTGTGAAAGGTCACCAGCCGGGGATTACCAGTAGTTTCAGGCCATTAAACAAGGTTGATGAATCATGATGTATTTTCATCCCTAATGAGGATGGACAGGGGCAATCTGCTCTGCGACCAGAAGAAAATGAAATACCGAAGGAGGGCAGGCCGTTAGCTAAAAAATATCTGCAGCAAAAATAAGGTGAACATTAATGCTCATTTGGGACTTTCAATGTGTTCACTTGCATCTGTATTGCTATCTGTGCATAGCTCCTTAAAACAACGATTTACTGACAGCATTTGCAAGTGTTTCCCCACCGCCTAGTGTACAGCTGGTCATTTATTAAGGAAACACTTACAGATATGAGCATGACTGATTTAGCCACTCTAGTAAACCAATCACAGTCCTTGTGAATGAATGGCCCTGGCTCTGTCCAATCAGAATGCTGTTTTCCAAATGTCTAGATATGTGTGCTGTGGCACTGAATGTAACTTGCGTGACAAGGTTCTCTGGTCTTATTTACCCTTCAGCAAGACGGTGTGAGGTATTTATCATACTTGATAAACACCATTTCCCCAGGATGAGGTATTTAGCAAGTGTGGTAAATACCTCCTACTCCCTGATTTTTCCCCAGAACCCCTCCCCCCCATAACATTTCACAAGTTTTCACTACAATATCTGGGGGGAGTGGGGGGGGGGTTGATAAGTAGCATATAGTTTCGAATTCAGATCCTTTTGTATTCACCTGCATGTAATCAGGACCTCACGTTTAAAACCACACACTGTTATTGTGTAACTCTTGGACATGCAGTAAATCTATATGTTGTATTGTCATCTCAATACATTGTATTGCTTTACCTGCAGACATCTACGGGATGAATACTGCAAAATATTGTAATATTGTATATCGTAAACTGTACATGTCTGGCTACTATTCTCTTACATCACCATGTCAATAAATGCCCTTTTGTGTTTATGCTCTACTTTTGATATACTTTGCTGTACTGTGCTCTTATGCCCACGAGGCATGGTTTGCGCTCTACAAAGCTATGCAAACACATGTACATCTTCCAAGAGATTTCTTAAAACTGTGACCATTAGAATCAGATTTTGGACAGAATAGGACCAACCCTTAACAGTCTCATGCCTTGAAAATACCACAGACCCAAAGGCCGCTCTAAATATTTGTTTTCATTATACTTGTTCGATGAATGATGGCATAAGACAGTTAGAACCATCTGTGCCAGATCTATGAAGACTCAACATCTTCCTAAATAAAAAAGCTTGTCGGAGAAAAGCAAATGTTGTTACTACCAATGGCTCAACAATACCTTTAAAGCACATCACACCGATTTGATAGATTACACTTATGATAACTTTTTTTAGATGTTATTAGGTACTGTGGAACATTTAACTTTTCCTTTCTTCCTGTACTGCCCAGGAGTTTGAGCTTTCTGCATTGCAGATTGTTTTGATAAATGTACTAAGTATATGCTCTGTTGAGCACCATTTTCATTTAAGGATGTTTGACTGCTATTTTCATGCTCCTTTAGCATAGGAATCAAGGTACATTTCGACTATTTCTCCTTCTCACTATTCTCATTTTCTTAGTGTTACTAGTGATAGTGTCACCTCACATGAACTCCATCAGAGTTAAGTGTGCTGTAGTATTGAAGGCCTCTGACCGGACCAAATATACATCTACATAAAAACATGATCTGATGGACAGTGATATGCAGATCCAAATATGGTGTCTGTCGGTTAGTGTGGTTGTGATCACGGTCTTGGTGGTTTGAATGGTGGGTGCCTTGTCCCTAAGGCTTTACTCCAGTATGTTTGCTTAGGCCACAAGGTGCTCTACAATAGAGTTACAGAAAGTTTGACGGTGGGGAACCTTTGTAGTGGTACATTATTTAGTGAGTATCTTATAGAGTTCCTTGCGGTGGCACCTTATTACATTTGCTGGAGCAGAGTTTTCATTTAGAAAATTCAGGGGCTTTTGAAGCTCTAGTATGTCTATGCGTTTTATTAATCATTAATAAATAACAAATTAATTATTTGTCTTGTGCAAGTGTGTTTTTATTAATCAATCCGTTTGTCTTAACATAAGAGAAAGTTACACGAGGGTTAGCATGTGTGTGCTGTTTCTGTTTTCTAAAAAATAATGTGCAAGTTTTCATGTTTAAACGTTGCTGTGTGCTGTTTATTTTGAGCACAAAACGCTGTCTGAATTAATGCTTTTTTATGTCGCAAAAGCTAGATAAATGCATACACATAAGGGTATTAGTGGGGTTAACACTGTTTAATCATTATGCTGTAGTAACGTTTATTTTGTCTCTTTAATTAAAGATGGTCTATTGTGGTCTATGGAGGCTGTATTAAGATGGCTGAATTTTGAAGCCTGGCCTCGAGTGAATATGTGAAAGACGTGACGAGGGAGACCCCTGCTGGAAATGGTCTTGAAGTTGACTGACCATGGTCCTTCTATAAAACTTTCCATGAGGACAGCAGCAGTTTTTGGGAGTTCTCCAAGAGAAGTGAAAGTGTCCTTGGCAATCATGAAAAACAAAGGAGCCTTAGAGGAAAACTCTGAACTGTGGCTCGATGGCCGAGGAGAAGCCGGATTAAATGTGATACATGTTTTATTTTCTTGGTTCCTGTTCCGTAGTCTTCGCTATGTGTATTTTTCCTGAGCGGAGGTTCACAAATGTTGCAATGTTGCATCCTTTCCTTCTCGCTCTGCTCAGTGATTCAGTGTATTTTGCAAACTTGATGAGTGTTTCCATTGTAATTTTTACTATAAAAATTATTAGCCTAGGGAGGGCTTTGCCACTTGCCATTTTACCTTTGCTGCGGGAGATTGCGTTGCTGAGGATCGTGCTGAGGACTTCGTCTTGAAAGACTTTACCGAGAGACTTGTCCTGACCCGTTCTGACACTTAGTTAGAATAGGTAACTATGAGAAATGATTTATTCTGATTGATTTTACTTTGACTAATTTTAGATAAAGCAATATAATTTTAAATATGGTGTTGAATTTTCTTTCTTGTCAATTATTGGGTTTATATTTTTGATCATTATTGTATATGTTGTGTAGATTATGTTATTGATTAGGACAGTCACTAAACCAGATCTGATCGACCTGATATTGATGCAGGGTGTTTAGGTGTTTTCTTTCCACAGGTTTATTGCTGGTAGAGTATTTGAGCGTATGTTAGTGAAATGGGCCCTAGCGTATGATGAATGTATGTGCGTGTAACTGTGTGATTACTCTATCCGTGGTAGTGGGCATATTTTAGATACCCTGATCTCTATCAATTTCCTGGTAGCAGAGGATGGTTTTAGATGGTTGTCTTGATCTGATAAGATTGCTTGTACATTGGCTTATTGATTATTGATTTTATTTTGTCAATATTGGTATATGTACTAATATTATATGTTGAAGTCGTCATGTTGAGTTATATGTAGTGCTTCTGGAACTTGGAAGCTGTTGTAGCAGTTCCGTAGTAGGGCAGAGGGAAGTATATGCTGCTCTCGGGAAAAACGGGATTGTAAGGAATAACGTGTGACAATTGAAGTTGCGCGTTCACATTGTCTGGGTTCGGAATCAGTGACATTGTCGTATGTTACTATTAGATATTTCTGGTATGTAAGGAGTGTGTATCGTAGTGAAGGTTATCTTTGAAACTCTGGTCTTAAGTCCCAGGGATCCGTAAGGATTTCCGTTAAAGCTTATCACGGGAGGAGTAATAGGTATTCTCTGAGCTTGTTTGAGGAACTGGGCGAAGTTGCTTAGTTAATGTATGTTATAATTCTGTAGTGGGACAGATTGTGCGCTGCTTCCCGAGAACAGGATTCTGTGTGCATGTACTATATTTTTCTTGTATGAATGTGCGTGAAAGTTTGTACATTTTGTTGATTGTAAGACTCTTTGGATAAGTCCTAGAGGAAACAGTTAATGAATGTATGTTAGTAGGGCAGAGTAGAAGAAGTGCTACTGTGTCAATGAAAGGTTTCTTATGAAAATAGACTCTCTTTTACTATTCTGTGGTTAGCGAAGCAGACAATGGAGATGTTTTTATGTTGTAACTAATAGATTTTGTAAAAATCTTGACACAAAGTCTACTGAGAGATTTTGTAAAGGAGGGGTAGACGAGTGACAGAAGACAGGAGACAAGCGACTGCAGCGACTGTTGACGTCAGAAAGTCCGCGCTCTGATTGGATAGTGGATCAGAATAGGGTTCGCGCTAGGATTGGTGCGTTAGTGTGAGTCGCGCAGGGATTGGAAGAGCTGTTTAGTGACGTAGACGCTCCAGGATTGGTGCGTTAGTGTGAGTCGCGCTGCTATTGGTTGCTCGTATTGTATATTTATAATACGGAGAGAGTAGAAAGTTTTAGTAAGCGCTAAAATGTATTATCAAGAGGAGAAAAAGAAAAAAACATTCTTTGGGAAAGTTAAAAAGTGGTTTACCAAAGATAAAGAGGTTAAAACGAGAGAGGGTGAGTTGCTACCTCCAGCGAAAACACCTGCATCCTTCATGGATGCGAAATATGGATTACATACCTGTATATGGTTGCAGAATTGGGTTAGGTATACTAAAGAAGATGGTGTTCTAGCATTTCCAGAACATGGTTCATTTAATTTGGCCGTGTTGAGAAATTTACGGGAAAAGATGGTACGTCTGGACCCGAAGCCGAGACCTACGCAGTTCGAGGCTTTAGTGGAATGGGAAGAGGAAGTTCATGAGCGAGAAAAGCAAAGATCTGGAGGGTATTACAGGAACATGTTTGGGAGGAAACATGATCGTGAAACACATCATGATCGGATGAAAAGATGGCGAGATGTTAATATGTCAGAGGGATTATATCCTATGAGAACAATTGAAGAGGGAGCAGTTGGAGTTAATGAGTATGATGATGAGGTCTTAAATGACATGATTTACAAGAGACCACCTCCATATAGACCAGAACCAGATGAGAGTACACCAATTGTTTCTCCGATAAGAGATACAGTCTGTATTATTGAAAAAGAAAAAGTGACACCTGAATCAAGAAGTAATAGTTCTTTCAGGGAGAGAGAGAATCGAAGTAGTGAGGAAAATGCCAGAAAATTAGCAAAAACGACAACAGAACTGACTGAGAAAATTAGGGAGTTAACGAAGAATCTGGAAGCTGTTACGGTGCCTGTAACAATAGGTCCAGTTATGCCTGTGTTTGACAAACAGAGAGCAGGTGAGAATGGACTGGTGATTCCATATGTTGGGAATAATTTGACAAATTCAGTTGGTCCTTCAGGAGATTCAGATAAAAGAGCAGAAAGAAGTGACCTGAGACAAACAAGACATGACACATGTAGTGAACTATTGGATGCTAGTGAACCTAGTTGTTCAGGGATGCCAATTTTAGAACCGCAGAAAAGAGTGGTTCCAGTGAGAAAAACTGCTGAAATAACAGTTGATGATTTGAATGATTGGATGAAGGTTCTTCAGAAAAAGGATAAGGATTCACAAGTTATTGATGTGGCTAGGTTACGTATAGAATTAGAAGAGCTTGTGACAGGAACAGTTCCAGTAGAAATCCTGAAGAGTCATCATGATGGTGAGCTGTTGTTTATGTGCAAAAGTGTTACCTGGAGAGCAAGGAATACACATGATAGGCTAAGAGCAATAGCAAATGAACAAGGAGTTGACATTGATAAAGTAAAAGCTTTACAGAGAACTTACAGGATGGATTTTACAGAGAAGGACATTGAAAATTTGAATGCTTCGGGTAGAACAGGACAGATTAAAGAAATGGTGGCATTATTGCAAAGATGGGGTGATGTTGAAAAGTGGAAGGATAGGTGGTATAAGAAAAGAGAGGAATCTGTAGATAGAACAACTTATTCAGCATTTCCAGTGAGAGAAAAGGAGAAACCAGTGGATAATTATCCTATGAGAGAAATACCTGGAGGAGGATATGTACATGTTCCATGGACCAGACAGGATATTTTATCGTTTACGAATGATTTCCCTCGATTGAGAGAAAAGCCCGTCGAGTGGTATAGGCAGGTAGACAGGTTTGTGAAATTGTCAAAAGTGCTGTGGGTTGACCTGAATAGTCTGTTTGATATAATTGTTCCAGCAGACTTGTGGACTGAGTGTAAAATAGTTGTGAGTTGGCCTACTGAGGAATATCCAAGAGATCCAAGAACAGGGGCACCAGATCCAGAAGTAATGAGGAAGTATGATCAGGTGATGGTATACCTGAAGAGTAAAGTTCCTCCAAAAGAGACAGACTGGGTTAAGATAGATCGAACACAACAGGAAGCAAAAGAATCAGTTCATGCTTTTTACGAGAGGCTGATACTGGCTTTTAAACAATTCAGTGGAGACGAACACCTGGGTGACAAAGATTTGAGTCACTTTGTATACAGATTTGTATATGGTCTAAGACCTGAAATTGGTGAGAGAATTCGTGAACACACAGTAGATTGGCAGAGTAAAAAAGTAGATGAGATTCTGAGACATGCAAAATACTTTAGTGATGAAATTGAAGCAAAACAAAGAAAGCTGAAAGAGAAAGCAATGTGGGCACAAGTGAAAGTTGCAGAAAGACAGGAAGCACAGTTAGTGGAACAGGCGAATAATCCAGGAAATAATGCAGGAAATAGACCCAGATATGCAGGAAAAGGGAAAGGAAGTCTTGAGGAAGCAAAGAAAAAGTTCCCTTGTCACAACTGTGGCCAACTGGGACATTGGAGATCTGAATGTCCTAATCCACCATTAGTGAGTAATGGGAGTAAACCTTTAAATCAACAGGTGCAGAACCAGAACGAAGGGAATAATCAACAGCAACAACAGAAAGTTGTGAGACAGCAGAGTCAAGAGCCAAAACCGCCCTTGCCAAAGAATAGAGGGGTACAAAAGTATAATCAGGATTCAGGATTCTACAATGATGAGCAGGTAAACAAACCAAGACGTTCTAACAAAGTACAGCAGTACTTGTTAAAGAGTGAAGGGAGTGAGTCTGAGGGTGATTATTGACGGTGCCGAAGAGAGGAGGAAGAGTGCATACTTGGTGCAACTCTAGAAATAGACCAGGCAGGACCATTTGTGGATGGGAAAATTAATGAGGAGAGTGTTACTTTTTTGGTAGACACAGGTGCGACAAGATCAACTGTCAGGTCAACAGATGTTAAAAATCTTCCTCTCTCGGATGAAGCAATCCAAGTAGTTGGTGTAGCCAATACACAAATCAGAACACGTCTTACTGAACCAGTAAGAGTACAGATAGGGAAATTTTCAGACATGCACAGATTTATTGTCTGTGACACGAGTCCAGTGAACCTGTTAGGTAGGGACTTATTGTGTAAGATGAATTGTACAATTTTTTGTACACCAGATGGAATAGCTTTTGAGACACCAGATGATGATGTTTTCTACCGAATGACTTTAGAAAATAGAGAAAGTGAGTTAATTGGTGCATTTGCTGTGTTTAATCCGGAGGATTTGCCTCAAGAGCTGAGAGACACAGTGAAAAGAGCAGTTTGGGATTTTACAGGAGAGGATGTGGGATTGATGAATAATGTAGATCCAGTGAAAATTGCAGTGAAAGAGGGAATTACATATCCTAACATTCCTCAGTACAAAATGACACCAGAAATAATTGAAGGGATAACTCCTATAATTGAGAAAATGATTCAGCAGGGAGTTCTGAGAGAACTACTGAGTAGTCCGTGTAATTCACCGATAATGGGACTGAAAAAGCCTAATGGCAAATTTAGGATCGTACAGGATCTGAGAAAAGTTAATCAAATTGTGGTGGCATGTTGTCCTATTGTGCCAAATCCATCAGTGATTCTGTATCAAATTCCACATGATGCTGAGTGGTATACAGTGATTGATTTGTGTCATGCGTTCTTTTCAATTCCATTGCATCATGACAGCCAGCCGATTTTTGCATTTAGGTTTGGCCAGCGTATCTTAGCATGGTGTCGAATCCCACAGGGGTATACGGAGAGTCCTTCGATATTTAATCAGTTATTGAAGAAATCGTTGGAGAGTTTGATTATGCCTGAAAACTCAGTGTTAGTGCAGTACATTGATGACCTACTGGTGGCATCAAAGACACGTGAAGCTTGTGAAGTGGATACCATAGCTTTACTGAATCATCTGGCAGATGGAGGGTTAAAGGTATCTCCAGCCAAATTGCAATTTTGCAAGAAAGAGGTTCATTATCTTGGACACAATATTGAAAAAGGTCTGAGAAAAGTGACTACAGACAGGATCAGAATAATCAGAGAAATGAAAGCTCCAAAAACCCAGAGAGAAGTGAGAATGTTCCTGGGTATGGTGGGTTATTGTCGTCAGTGGATAATTAATTTTTCCCTGATAGCTAAGCCACTGATTAAATTGACAAAAAGTGAAATGACAGATCCATTAGATCTGGATGCAGAACAATTGGCAGCATTTGAAGAGCTCAAAAGTAAAATGTGTGAAGCTCCAGCTTTGGGTATGCCTGACTATGAAAAAGAATTCGAGCTGTACTGCAGTGAGAGAAATGGATGTGCACTTTCAGTGTTAATCCAGAAACATGGACAATTGAGAAGGCCTATTGCGTACTTCTCATCAACACTTGACCCTGTAGCTGTGGGTTTACCAGGTTGTCTGAAATCTGTGGCTGCAACATGCAGGAGCCTGGAACAGAGTGAGGGAATCATAATGGGATATCCTGTAAGGGTATTCGTACCTCACAATGTGGCAATTCTTTTGACAAGAAGCAGAACTCAGTACATGTCACATAGTCGGTTGACTAAGTACGAAAAAGTGATTCTGGGTGCATCAAATGTGACTCTTGAGAGATGTGTGAATGTGAATCCAGCGACACTCTTGCCAGATATTGAAAATGTGGGTATAAAGATGGAAGATGATCATGATTGTTTGGATGTGCTTGAGTACTGTACAAAACCGAGACCAGACATAAGGGATATTCCCTTACCAGAAAATGACCATGTGTTGTTTGTGGATGGATCATGCTTGAGGAATGATGATGGTGTGCTATGTGCAGCATATGCGGTGTGCAAAGTTTCAGAGGTCATGGAAGCATCACCATTGAAAGGAGTGAAATCTGCGCAAGTTGCTGAATTAATAGCATTGACAAAAGCTTGTGAGATTGGGAAAGATTTGAGGACAACTGTGTTGACTGATAGTCAGTATGGATTTGGAGTGGTGCATGATTTTGGCCAACTTTGGCTACAAAGAGGTTTCTTGACATCGAGTGGAACTCCAATAAAGAATGCTGAAATGATTGGAAAATTGCTTGAGGCGATACAGCTGCCTAAGGAGTTAGCAGTTGTAAAATGTGCTGCCCATGGTCAGGGGGAGGATTTTATAACGATTGGAAATAGGTACGCCAATGATGTTGCGCAGTACTGTGCCAAGACAAATCAGTCCATTAACAGGGAAAGAGAAAGGGAAATGTCTTTTCTTTCTGTGATGTTTACTAATGTCCTAGAGACCTGGGATGAAGTGAAACAGTTACAAGATGAGGCAGGAGATGAAGAGAAACAAGATTGGATTAATGCAGGATGTACTCCAAGAGAAACAGACCATGTTTGGGTCTACAGAGATGGCAGACCAGTGATGCCTAACTCTATCTTGTCGTCAATGGCAAGGATGTATCATGGCCAGGGACATTTGGGGAGAGACGCGATGGTTAGGTCGTTTAAGCAGACCTGGTACAATGCAATGCAAAGTTTAGGACAATTGCAGAGAGCATCTGTCAGAGGTGTTTAGTTTGTCAGCAATTTAACACTGGGAAAAAGACAGTGGTGAGTCTGGGAACAATAGGCAGAGAAGGAGGTCCTTTTACAAGAATGCAGATTGATTTCATTGAAATGCCCCAAGTGAACAGACTGAGGTATGTTCTAGTGGTAGTCTGTTTGTTTTCAAGGTGGGTGGAAGCTTACCCGACTAGAAGAAATGATGGATTAACAGTGGCAAAGTTACTGTTGAGAGAGTTGATTCCTAGGTACGGGTTTCCAGTTACAGTTGAGTCTGATAGAGGTAGACACTTTCAGAATGAGCTCATGGGTTTGATTTGTGAAGCATTGAAAATACAGCAGAAGCTACATTGTGCATACCGACCAGAGGCTTCTGGTGTGGTTGAGCAGATTAATGGCACGATCAAGAATAGGATTGGAAAGATGTGCTTAGCCACTGGCATGAAATGGCCAGATGTTTTGCCTCTAGTTCTGATGACAATGAGATCTACTCCAGATAGAACTACTGGTTTGAGTCCGCACGAGATAATCATGGGACGTGCTATGCGCCATGCATTCGTGCCTGTCAATAAGTTGGTGACAATAACTGATGACATGATTTTGGATTACTGTAAAGGCCTGGCTGACGCAGTTCATTCTGTGTTTCACCAGGTTGGAGAAGAAGCTACCACACTTGAGAAGAAGCAAGCCCATGATCTGAGTCCAGGAGACTGGGTGAGGATTAAGGTGCACAGAAGAAGAAATTGCTTGATTCCAAGGTGGGGAAGGCCGAGACAAGTCATTCTGACTACAACGACTGCAGTAAAGTGTGCTGGAGTGAAGCACTGGGTACATGCAAGTCATACTCTGAGAGTTCCAAACCCGAAAGAAGGGACTGGTAAAGAGTATTTTGAAGAGTCAGATTCCAGTGATGATGAAGATACTGATGATACGGAATCAGTGAGAAAAGAAGCAGAGAGAACTTCAAGAGAATCACTGCGAGTATCAGAGAGAAGATCAGATTCTGTAAGAGAGCCTGAAGTTTCAAACAGCAGTGAAGGAAAAAGAAAAGAAAAAAGAAATCACACAGAGACTACTCCTGAATCAGAAGAGATTGAAGAACCACTTGAGATTATACTTGAAGAAGTAGGGTCAGAAGAAGATAGAGAGGGACAGATTGCGGAAGACCCCCGAGGAGGTGTAGGGAACATTCATGAGGAGCTAGGTGAAGGGACAAGTAGACAACAAGAAGATTGCGTGTCGGAGACCCGAGGAGGGACAGGAGTAGGGAAGTCTCAAACAGTGGTGAAAAAATCTGTGGAGAGGAAGAAAGCTGCTGGAAAACGGAAACAAGAGGCACTTGAAACAGATGATGAAGATGAACAAACAGAGGGTCGAGTTCTGAGAAAGAGAACTTGGATTGGAGAAAGGAGTAATAAAGAAACAAAGCCGAAGAAGGTGTTAGGAGGAGATCGTTGGCATAACAACAGAGTTAAGAGGCTGAGATACAGAGTAATAAGAGCAAATTCATCGAAAGCTGAACAAGTGAATGAAGTTTCGAGTCAAAGTTCAAAAGCTGAAGGAGAAGAATCAAAGGAGTCAAACGAACCAGTGGAAATAAAAAGAGTAAGAAGACCCAACCAAAAGTACAGATCACCGGAATGGTCTTATGTGGCACTGTCTGAAGGAGGAAAAGAAGAAACAGTGACTCGAGATAATCCGGAAGTGGTCTTGAGAGAAGTGGTTGAGGAAGATACTGGTGAAATTCTGAAAGTACTCTTGACTGACATTGGAGAAGAGTCGAGTACTGAGGATCTTGACGTTGGAGATCTGATACAATTTGATGTTGAAGAAATTGAAGTGAAGAATGACAAGTATCCAAACTGAGTGAAAGAAGGATTCACTTGGATCAAGTGAACGAAGAGATCATTTGGATAAACTGAAAGCTGAAGAATTGCTGAAGAATTGAAGAAGTTCAAACAGTAGTGGAGTAGTAGAGGCTAAACTAAAATGGCTAACATAGAGGATAATAGAAATAGATGTGCCTTCTTTAAGAGGTGGTGTAGAATGTGCTGCTGTTGTACTGGATTATTAATGCTTCTATGGGGTGTTTTAATTTTATTAGTTACTTTTAGAGTAGAATTTGGAATGAATATAGAGAATGTGACTAATGTAGAGAAGAATTCACAAAAAGTAGTTCAAATTAAAAGTATTAGTTACATACACAAAGATAGGTCAATTAATAATTTTTCTAGTAATGTTTTTTCTAAACTGTTATATGAATATGTGAAGACAATGGAAGTAAGGGATTGCTACGTTTGTATGCAATTACCTGCATCCGTCTCAGAGGGTGTTACTTATCACCATTTACCAGCTACATATGGTATTTCTTGTAGTATTTTAAGTAGTGTTTTTTATTTGTTAGGGAAAATAGATTATAAGATGTCTAACAGAGATAGTATTTTTGGGCACTTGCCAATGAACAAAGAGCTGAATCCAGCTAAAGAAGCTAACACTTTTGGTGAGATTTTTATTGAAGAAAAAGGATTAACATTAGATTACATTTTTAAGAATAATTTAACTTGCAGTTTGAAAGAAGAGGAGAGAGCTTTCCTGGATATGGTAGAAGAAAGGAGAGTGAACATGCATGAGAAAGGGGGAAAATATGAAATGAGTGAGACAATTTGGGACATTGAGATGGGAAAAGAGTTGAGAAATGGGGCTAGTCCAACTTTAGCTCTAGATGCGCCACAGAAGGGTAAACTTTGCATTACCAGAAGAAAATCCCAATATGATACATATTTTGTGGGAACTAGTGAGTGCCATGATACATACTTCATTGCGACAGGTTGGGGTTTCAGAGGTGGAGAAGATACAATTTTTCCAGGAGTGTACTATGTTTGTGGGAAAAAGGCTTATTACAAGTTGCCTGACCATTGGTATGGCACGTGTTATGTGGGCCTGGTTTTTCCTAAGATTTTTCATACAGATAAAATAAGAGATGTGGAAGATATTAACTTATTAACACGTTTTAAGAGAGAAACTTGGTCTGAAATTGTGGGTGATATTTTTGGGGTTTTGATTCCAGCAGTGGGAATTTCTTTAAATGCTTATGGAATTCGGAAACTGTCCACAGTGGTTGATCGCTTATCGACAAATACCGCAGGAGGGTTTCTTTTGGTGAATACGGAATTAAGTGCCGTACGTGCCATGTCTATGTAAAATCGACTTGCCCTTGATATTCTATTGGCTAAGGAGGGTGGAGTTTGTGGAATATTGAAAGTTCAACATTGTTGCACTTACATTCCTGACGAAAGTAAAGACCTAAAGGTCTATAT
The DNA here is from genome assembly GCF_964204655.1 of Triturus cristatus. Lineage (NCBI taxonomy): Eukaryota > Metazoa > Chordata > Amphibia > Caudata > Salamandridae > Triturus > Triturus cristatus. The sequence continues at coordinate 803,120,625 of NC_140591.1, forward strand.
CAAAAATATTACTGATTTGCATGAAGAATTAGTACCACTTGAAGCTGGGAGTTTGTGGACTAAAATAGCTAATAAAAGGATAGCTGTTAAGGATTTTATTGCAAAAATAGGTAGTACAATTATAGGTAGAATATTGTTTCCTTTGTCTTGTATAATTGTGGCTTTATTAATAATAAGATTGGTGTGTGTGTGTTGTAAAAACAGGGGAGGGAAAAAGAAATTGAATAAGGAAAAGAAAAATAAGAAGTTGAAAAGAGAACCTCAAGAAATTGAACTAGAAGAATTGAGGGAGAGTGTTTACTTAGAGACAAAGAGAGATGATGAAAGAGTGACTAGTGTTTAATGTTGTGTAAGGGGAAAAGACATTTCTGATTTCTCCTAAAATGGGACTAAATTTTCACTAATTTTTTTTTTGGGTTTATTTGGTGATAAAATCACCAAAGGGGGGATTGCTGGAGCAGAGTTTTCATTTAGAAAATTCAGGGGCTTTTGAAGCTCTAGTATGTCTATGCGTTTTATTAATCATTAATAAATAACAAATTAATTATTTGTCTTGTGCAAGTGTGTTTTTATTAATCAATCCGTTTGTCTTAACATAAGAGAAAGTTACACGAGGGTTAGCATGTGTGTGCTGTTTCTGTTTTCTAAAAAATAATGTGCAAGTTTTCATGTTTAAACGTTGCTGTGTGCTGTTTATTTTGAGCACAAAACGCTGTCTGAATTAATGCTTTTTTATGTCGCAAAAGCTAGATAAATGCATACACATAAGGGTATTAGTGGGGTTAACACTGTTTAATCATTATGCTGTAGTAACGTTTATTTTGTCTCTTTAATTAAAGATGGTCTATTGTGGCCTATGGAGGCTGTATTAAGATGGCTGAATTTTGAAGCCTGGCCTCGAGTGAATATGTGAAAGACGTGACGAGGGAGACCCCTGCTGGAAATGGTCTTGAAGTTGACTGACCACGGTCCTTCTATAAAACTTTCCATGAGGACAGCAGCAGTTTTTGGGAGTTCTCCAAGAGAAGTGAAAGTGTCCTTGGCAATACAAAGGAGCCTTAGAGGAAAACTCTGAACTGTGGCTCGATGGCCGAGGAGAAGCCGGATTAAATGTGATACATGTTTTATTTTCTTGGTTCCTGTTCCGTAGTCTTCGCTATGTGTATTTTTCCTGAGCGGAGGTTCACAAATGTTGCAATGTTGCATCCTTTCCTTCTCGCTCTGCTCAGTGATTCAGTGTATTTTGCAAACTTGATGAGTGTTTCCATTGTAATTTTTACTATAAAAATTATTAGCCTAGGGAGGGCTTTGCCACTTGCCATTTTACCTTTGCTGCGGGAGATTGCGTTGCTGAGGATCGTGCTGAGGACTTCGTCTTGAAAGACTTTACCGAGAGACTTGTCCTGACCCGTTCTGACACTTAGTTAGAATAGGTAACTATGAGAAATGATTTATTCTGATTGATTTTACTTTGACTGATTTTAGATAAAGCAATATAATTGTAAACATGGTGTTGAATTTTCTTTCTTGTCAATTATTGGGTTTATATTTTTGATCATTATTGTATATGTTGTGTAGATTATGTTATTGATTAGGACAGTCACTAAACCAGATCTGATCGACCTGATATTGATGCAGGGTGTTTAGGTGTTTTCTTTCCACAGGTTTATTGCTGGTAGAGTATTTGAGCGTATGTTAGTGAAATGGGCCCTAGCGTATGATGAATGTATGTGCGTGTAACTGTGTGATTACTCTATCCGTGGTAGTGGGCATATTTTAGATACCCTGATCTCTATCAATTTCTTGATGGAAGATTTACAGATCCTGTTCAGTCATTCGAGGTGGGTTTTGTCACACATAGGGGCCGATTCCGATAGCTGGTCGGACAGCTGTCCGTAGCCTTACCGTGCGACCGACACGTACCCGGAGCCGGTCCGTCCTGTAGAGTAAGTACGATGCGCATAACTGCCAAAAACCCGACCGACACGTAGGCTGTGATTCAAGCTCCATTCTCCGTCTGAGCCGTAACTCCTAACTCCTAACGCTGAACCAAGTCGCCCGGAAGCAGTATCCATAGCAGTTTCCGGCATGATAAGTACGATGCGTACTTCCTACGCGCCGGGCGGCTCGTCACGTACGGGACGTCACAGCATCCGAAAAACAAGCATATCAGCTACGATTCGCGCCACAACTCAATACACGACTACGAGATGGACCAGCTTGCAGTGGGTACGAGATGGAGCAACAAGCAGCGTGTACGACACGAACACATCATGAATCCCATCGCGCAGGTCATACCAGTACTCTACATCTATGACCGGCTCAGGAACTGACGCCGACGGCGCAGGCGGTAGGTCAGACACCTACCACATAAACAAACGACACTTACCCGCAAAATGGCACACACACACAGGAGATCCACATCCTGGCCACTAACAACAGCCCACCATAGGGGTTGCATGGCCAGCACCACTAACACCCCCACCCATAGGGCTTATGTTGCCCATCACCGCTGCCACCCCCACTCACAGGGGACCTGTTGCCCATCACTACTGCCACCCCCAGCCATAGGGCTTATGTTGCCCATCACCCCTGCCACCCCCACTCACAGGGGACCTGTTGCCCATCACCCCTGCCACCACCCCCATAGGGCTTATGTTGCCCATCACCCCTGCCACCCCCACTCACAGGGGACCTGTTGCCCATCACTACTGCCACCCCCTGCCATAGGGCTTATGTTGCCCATCACTACTGCCACCCCCAGCCATAGGGCTTATGTTGCCCATCACTACTGCCACCCCCAGCCATAGGGCCTATGTTGCCCATCACCCCTGCCACCCACACCCATAGGGGACCTGTTGCCCATCACTACTGACACCCCCAGCCATAGGGCTTATGTTGCCCATCACCCCTGCCACCCCCACTCACAGGGGACCTGTTGCCCATCACCCCTGCCACCCCCCCATAGGGGTTGCATGGCCAGCACCACTAACACCCCCACCCATAGGGCTTATGTTGCCCATCACCCCTGCCACCCCCACTCACAGGGGACCTGTTGCCCATCACTACTGCCACCCCCAGCCATAGGGCTTATGTTGCCCATCACCCCTGCCACCCCCACTCACAGGGGACCTGTTGCCCATCACCCCTGCCACCACCCCCATAGGGCTTATGTTGCCCATCACCCCAGCCACCCCCACTCACAGGGGACCTGTTGCCCATCACTACTGTCACCCCCAGCCATAGGGCTTATGTTGCCCATCACTACTGCCACCCCCAGCCATAGGGCCTATGTTGCCCATCACCCCTGCCACCCACACCCATAGGGGACCTGTTGCCCATCACTACTGACACCCCCAGCCATAGGGCTTATGTTGCACATCACCCCTGCCACCCCCACTCACAGGGGACCTGTTGCCCATCACCCCTGCCACCCCCCCCATAGGGCTTATGTTGCCCATCATCCCTGCCACCCCCACTCACAGGGGACCTGTTGCCCATCACCCCTGCCACCACCCACCATAGGGCTTATGTTGCCAATCACTACTGCCACCCCCAGCCATAGGGCCTATGTTGCCCATCACCCCTGCCACCCACACCCATAGGGGACCTGTTGCCCATCACTACTGCCACCCCCAGCCATAGGATGGGTGATGCGCAACACATCCAGCACACTCCAACAGCAGGTATGTCAGAACAATACATCCCCCCAATATCAACAGTGTGTAGTCTGTGACAAATGCCCACAACAGTGATTATGGCTACGAACATACAATATAAGTAACAGCACATGTGTGACCAACACATGAGTGTGACATACACAAGGCAAGCATCACCATAGCACTGTGGCGATGTCAAAAGAACACCTCCTCACTGTGTAGAACAGAAGTTAAGTGTGGGCTTCCAAAATGCAGCAGATGTTGAGCATTGTGGTGATGGGGACTAAACCCCCCTCATCACAGTGACCAAAAGGTAAGTGTCATCATGTTCAAAGCTGCAAATAACAAACAGCATGTATGATCCCTGCTCCCAACACATTAAACACTTCTGGGGCAAACTAGTGGTTGTGTCCCATACACACAGATATGTGGTGAGGCTAAGAGTGCTGTGAAAACATAACACACTCTCGGCCATGTGCAGACAAGCACCACACATGGGGGATGACAATGCATACAGTGTACAATAACACAAGACTAGAAGTGACCATCACCAAGCATGCACACATCTCAAAAATAGACACACCAATCAAAACAACATGTGTAGACTGTAGATGTCAGCTCACAAACTCACATTCCATGCCAGCAATGGCACCTAACAACCAGGATGAATGTGCACAATGATGTGATATAACTCACAGGGACAGCAGACAAAATCACAGAAACAGCATCCAGACAAAGGCCCACAACAGCAATACCAATGCATTGGTGCAGATGCACAAACACAAACAGGCAAACTCACACTGCACATCTGACACAGCATGTGTGCGTGTGTGTAACAGTATCCCCAGGCAACTACACAACACGAGGGGGCAGAACCACAGTGACACAGATGTGAACACAGTGCCATACAAAAGTAAACCATCATTGGGACACCCTCAGTGGGCAATCAGGCATTTGGAGATGAGAGGGAGCACAACAGACACATGTGACATAAGCTGGAATGTAAACCAACTAACACAGCAAGAGACTGACACACAACAGCACTACCCTCAGGGACCAGACATTGGGGTGACACAAGCATGCATGATACCTCCACTGTGATGACAAAGGCAGATGGCGTACAAACTGGGAAACCCAGACATGTGTCCTGTGCCACAAACGTACATCACATATACACAAACACAAATCACTCAGCATGGCCCCTCATCCATGGACCAACGGAAGCTAGGGGACCATCCATGCAAACATTCACATCAGTCCACCCTCAACACCACACACCCTGAACTGCAACAATGTGTATCTGTGAAGCCCACATGGACAGGTGACATTGCACATGCACCCATGACAAACACAGGAATGTTGGGAGGAACTAAGGTGCACAGACACATCACACAAAGACAGTTTACAACCCTGGGGAATGACAGACATACTGCACAGTATGCGGTACATGGCCATGACCTCAAAGCTCATGTAACCTTCAGAATCCCTGGCACAGTCCCAGGACAATGCAGAAGCCAAGGAGAACCACAAGGCACACATGCTGACACCTGCCAGCATCACAGCCATGAACCCGACAAGTGGGAGCAGTCACACACATACAAATGTCTCAATCACTGAAAACTACCACCTAGGGACAACTACATGAGTTAGCAAATAAACAGGTGCCTTGAGGAACCCTGACTGTGTCCCATCTGTGTCTGACAACATCATCACCACTCAGAACTGACAAATCCCAATGATGATACACCAATTAACAGTAGTGTGTCATGCACCCACCCATTGGAAAAGTAGTGGGATGAACCCAGTACCACTCAGCAAGCATCAACAACAGGAACATATCAAGGGAACACTGTCTGTGTATGAACAGGGATGTGGACATACACACATGCTCATACAACACACACCATGGGCCCAGCTGTGCCAAACATATTCACCGCAAGTCTCACTCATGTCTGCAGAACACTTGGTCAGTCAGCCATCAGTTACCACACAATGAAGGCTCTGGTCACAACAGCCTGGGTACGTGAGTCACCCCTAACTCATCTGCACATACCCAAAACATATGTCTAGCAAGTTGAACAGAGGACCCAGTTGCTCCTATACCAATGATGCCCACACCTGTAGGTCCAGTGTTGATGAGCACAAAGTCTGTGGAAGTGACAAATTGGACAATGGGAAGCACATCATATGTGCATGGGTGCAAACCAGAGATGTGACCATGCAAATGAAATGCTCACAGAGAGATGTCCACAAATAGTTGATCCTGACACACCCAGGTAGCTGCAAAGGATGACCTGGATACCCACCAGAATAGGATACATATCTCATGGACCACAGGGAGTACCTCACAGCAACACATCAGTATTCAACATTGTAAACAAACCATCACAGGTGCAAGGGCATGTTAAACATCATCAACATAATGTACAGCTAAATCAAGTTCACAGGGATAAAGAAAAAAGCTTTTTTCAGCATATTAAAAGTTAAACGTCTGTTCAAACAAAAGGCCAATGGCCAGTCCATGTCCAAATGCCAAGGAGTGAAGTAGAGTGACAACTGTCACACCTTGCTTGCCTGCACTGCTAAGGACCGGGGTCATCCCCTCGGAGGGGCATACATGGGGGCAGGCCAGGCACCGCAGGAACAGGATCAGGGCGCAGCAGAAGGAGGCAGTGAAGGGGTGGTGGATGCAGGCGATACACTTGCAACTGCAGTGGAGCTGACTGAAGTGGTGGGTGCTGTCACAACTGTGGGGCACAAGTCAGATGGGGTGGGTGCCGGCATAACTCCAGTGGGCAGGTCAGATTGAGTGGATTGGCTCACCACTGCAGTGCCCAAGTCAGATGGGGTGGTCGTGGACTCCAATGCAGTGCCTACATCCATGGGAGTGGAATGGGGGGCAGGTGAGGTCGGCAGGGCGGGGGGGACACAGTCCCCACATCAGTGGCACTAACCGTCTGACCAGGTGTAGAGGAGCAAGTGCTAGGGGGGGATGGCCTTAGCATTTTGGGGATGGTGTATCTGTGGGTGGGGCAACACGGGGCAGGGAGTGGCGGGGGAACCTCTGGAGTGGTGGCCTGGGGGATGGAGGATGGAGACTTTGCCTTGGAGCTGTGTGGTGGCGGGGGGATCTTGCTCTTCTGGCGCCGGGGGGACTTGCGGGTTAGGGTCTCTGTCTAACTTCGCCTGGGGGAGGGTGTGCAGGTGTGAAGGGCACTCCCCTCTGTGTGTGGGGACTTCCTCTTCCCCTTGTAATCAGGATCTGCTGGATCAGTGGGGAAGAGGCCAAGGTCACAGAGGAAGAGCTTCTGGGGAGATGGGGTTGCAGGTGGGGCAAGGGAAGGGGACTGGGAGGGAGAGGTCTCGGAGGACTGCAGAGTGGTTGTGGATGACTGTGTGTGTGTCTGCAAACCAGCTGCTGTGAGTGTGGTATCAGTCCCCTGCGCTTGCATGTGTGCACGTCTAGACCTTGGTTTGGAGGTTTTTGTGCTTGGGACAGGTAGGGTGCTAGGAATCGTGGGTGGTGCAGGGGTAGGAGGGGTGCAGGACTGTTGGAGGAGGGACACTGCTGCCATCAGGGAGGAGGCCATGGACTGATTGGTCCTCTGTAGGGCAGACATGCCCAAGCAAATGCCCTCCATGAATGACACCAGTTGTGTCAACAGACCTGTGTGTGCATGGAGGACCTTCAGCATTGACGTCTGCCCTACATGGATCTGTCTAAGTAAGTCTACAGACTCCTCACTCAGGGCATCAGAGGACACAGGGGCAGGGGGTGCGGTGCCTGGCACAAAGGAGACATGCTCACGAACACGGGAGCCCACAGGGACCTCTGGGATGGGAGCCGATGGGAGTGTGGTGGTGGTGGTGGTGGTGGCGGGGACAGCCTCACTAGCTGGGGTTTGGTGGCTGCTGACACCCACCTCCACAAGGGAGTCATCCTCAGAGCTTCTGTGGCCCTCAGCTGGGGAGGATGGTGCTGACGACTCGTCTCTGTGGCTCCACTCGCCCTCCATGCCACTGGGTCCACCCGACTCCTCTCCTTCTGTCCCTGTAAGGCTCTCGGGCTCCTCCTGGTCTGTGGAGCTGTCCCCTCCTGTGGCCGTGGGTGTATCTGGATAGGAATAGGAAGTAAGAGAACAACATCAGTCACCTGCACCGATTGCACACACCACAGTGAGTACATCACATCACAGGGCAAGCCCTGGCATCATCAGCTGAACACAGCTCAAAGTGCCAACACTGTTTAGAATACGACAATTGTCATTCTCAACATCAACCATGGCACACATATCGCTCCTTGACTTTCAAACATATGTCCGTTGCATGTTGGATGCTAACACCCCAATGTGCCAACATGCACCACCCACACATTAGTTGTACATGCAAGTGAACATGTAGGAGTATGTCACTATACACACAGCACATCTCTTGCTACTGACTCAGTACAGGTGTCCGGATGAAGGGATGGGCAGAGACTCATTTCACATGCTTGTGATGCATGCCAGCAACACATACTATGATGTACTCATGTCCTGATGGGCAATGCCACAATGGGGTGCATGGTGCACACTTGAACACAATGCAGGATCACTCATAGCAAGTTAAATGCCATGGCATTGGGATGCCCTGAAAGTCAGTCAACACTGTCTCCTGTCACAGGGACAGGGCATCCAGACAACAACAATATGCACTGACTCACAATCCTATCTCAGGGGTAAAGCTAACTCTGCAGATGACCGGCGCACTTGCCCATCCCATGCAAACAACATATCCAGGACCCAGAAGACCCACATCATGCAAATCATACATATGAGTCTCTGCAAACACAATTCCCTGTACATTAACACCTCACAGTATGCCATGCATGTAACCCAGCTGCATAAAGGACACAGTTGCATACACCATTGTGCGCTGTCAGATGATCTCACACCTATATGTCACACAGGTCTTGTCTCTCACAGTCACATCTCAGATGTCATGCTGACCCTCTGAATCATGGACACCCCAGTTGTACATAACAACAAGCCACACCCTAATGACACAGAGGCAGACACCTGAGGGCACATGTCACTAAGCACAACCTGCAATTTCATACACAGGAGTGGGATTACAGAGTGTTTCAAAATGCCCTTGAGGAGGCATGACTGGCCAGGTCTATGTGAAACAGTGTTTGGTCCTGGACAGTAGTCAGGTGGCTAAGCAAGTGTGACATAGTTGATATACATACTCCTGAGGCCCCAAAATTGGAGTCCCCTGCTGCATGGGTTTGTTTGGAATACCCCAGCCACATGTTGCGAGTCAGACCAGCAATTAGAACACATCTCAAGGGCACACACAGATCACATGTCAGATCTCAGGCATTGTGTAAACAATTGACCCACCCATGAAACACACAACAGAGTCACGGGAACAGATGCTGACCGGTAGCTGAAGCGTAGATGACTGCAGGGACACAGTGCTCTAGTGACACAAGCAACAGACTGTAGGGGCCATACCTGCGGAACAGATGAGGAGGGTGCATCACACAATTGAGGGACCTGAGTATTGGAGTATAGTGGTGTGTCTCCCTCACATGTGTCACATCACCATGACTCACCTTACTTTGGTCACATTGTTGCAGTATTTGGCAGGCACTGTGTTGTGTAGCAGATCGACATCTCCCTGAACATGACAAGTTGGAATCACAACAGAGGCAAGTATGGTGTACTGGTGAGTTTATTTACAAACATGTGTGAGGGAAGTGCACAGGATGGTGGGTGCTGTACATTGGTTTGGGAATCCAAAGTTCACATTGGAGTTGGAAGTGCTGGTAGATGACATGTCCAGAGTAAAGTCCACAGTCACCAGATACATTGGTCCAACATGAACCCTCCATGTCATGTGGGCGAGTTGTGTGCGATTGGACAAGGTGAACGGGTTGCGCACAAAGGACATTGTCCTGAACAGGTTTAGAGGCCCTGAGGGATGTGCTGGGACATCTGCCTCTCACATGTCCTTCTTCGGACTACCCCTCTTCTTCCGGGGGGGATCCTCATGTGCAGGCCTCTGCGGTGCAGGGGACTCTCCGCCAGAGTCCTCCTCCCTCCCTGTGGCGCTGGCAGATGGTGTTGCAACAGATGTTGTGGGCACACAGGGGGGGTGGACAGGTTCATGTTGATCTGGCGGAGGCATTGGAGTATGTCCCGATGCACCGCAGTAATGTCATCCCACTTGGCCTCCATGCGGGCATGGTGGGCCACCTGCTCATGTTGCATGTCCTTGTGGATCCCCACTACTTGGCCAAATCCTCCGGTGCTATCCTGGTACGCATCTAAGATGCATGCCAGGTGGGGGTCATCATGCAGTCCAGACCCCTCTGCAAGGCACGCCGTGTGCCTTCCACCCCTCCCAGCACCCCTCTCCACACGGGCAGGACCAGCGGCAGGACGCACAGGTGACACTGAAACCCCTTGGGTGGTGTTGCTGGTGGTGTTTGCTGTAGCTTCCGGGGGTCCTGTGTCCCTGTGCTGTGGGTGTTGATTGGCCTTGGTCTGTCCGTGTTGGCGGGGGTGCCCTGTCGGTGTCCAGATGCTGGAGGTGTGGGTACAGGGGGTGCAGATGTTGATGCTGATGGTGCTGCATGAAGGCTCACACCGGAGGGGCCAGGTTGGTCGTCGTCATCCGAAGAGGACAGTGAGAGAGTCAGACCAGACAGCTCAGTGTCCACCAGAGTCTGGGACTGGGTATCCTCATCATTTGGTGCTGGGTGCCCAGCACCACATGTGTTTGGAAGAGACACACAATGTGATTTCTGTTTCTACATGCATCGATGGTTCACAAACATGACTTTTTCTATTTTTCGAACAGATGCCTGCCTGTACACTGCTTTTTCCCAGCTTGTCACAGACAGAGTTTGATATTGTTGGTGGCCATTTCCCAGCATGGCCTTGTGCTCCCCACAACAGAGCCCAGTGTCAGACATCTTGTCAGTCCCTTCCCACTCCCTGTGAGGTGAGTATAGTTCAGTTTGATCTTGCGGGGCCATGTGGGTGGGTGTAGGTTGTCTGTGACTGCGAGTCCCATCATACTCTTGGCTACACCCCCTTCCCAGCATGCCCATACTTCCTCCCTCTTGACTCTGCTTCCCTGTGAGGGGGTGTGACAGCAATGGCAAGATGGCTGACTGTGAAGTCCTGGTGTTTGTTTGGCTACAAGTCCAAAGTGAGCCCCTGTGCTTCACACAGCAGCACCCAGTACGGGGTATCTTTTGCTGATATTTCAATGAGGTGTGTGTCAATGCATTGTACCCGGTGAGTTGTGTGGAGTTTGTGTTGAAGGGGGGTGTCTCCCCATGCTGGTAAGTATGGTCAAGGCTGTCAGTCTTCCTTCCCATCATGAAACGTGCTTCCATTGTAGGGCGTGCAAGTTGTCTTTCAGGATGTCAGTCAGTGGTGTCCTGCTTCTGATTTGCACAAAACCCCGAGCAGGGCCTTGTGCTCCCCACAGCAAGACCCAGTGTCAGCCATCTTGCCAGTCATTTTCCACTCCCTGTGATGTGGGCATGTTTCAGAGAGGTCTTGATGGGTCAATCAGGAGGGGGAGCATTATCTGTGACTACAGGCCCCATCATGCTTCTGGATACACTCACTTCACCTGCATCCCCACTATTCCTTCCTGACAGTCAGCTGCACTGTGAGGTGGTGTGTTTGTGGTGGCAAACTGTCTGGCAGGGTCTATTTGGCTTTGTGCCACTGGCAGGCTCTATTTGTTTGTAGGTTGGTGCATGTCATGACACAGTTCCCAGTCACTCTGAGATGGCAGGTATTGTGTTTATCTGACTGGCATACACATCTTGGGCTGATTATCTATTGGTTAGTGTAGCTTTGCTTGCGGTGCATGGTTTCACTGTCTCCTTGCCACACAATCTTGGGTATGTTGTTTGTGTACTCACCAGGCTCTGGGATGTCTGTTAGGCCATGGACGCTCTCTGGTGGTAGGATGTCCCGCACCTTCTCCTCCCAGGTCCTGAAGTAGACTGGTTTGGCAGGAGGGCCACCGCCGGTGCACTGACTCAGGGTGTGATCTTTTTCGATGATTTTCTTGACTGCACGTCATACCACCTGTTCTGGATATCGTCTTTTGTGCACCTTGCTGGTGCTTGGACGTTCACCTTGTCCACAATCCTCGTCCACATCTTGGTTTTCTGTGAGATGGGGGTCCTTTGGACCAATGTACCAAACAAATGTGGCTCTGCTATGATGATCTTGTCTACCAGCACTTCTAACTCACTATCTGTGAACTTTGGATTCTTTTTTGGGGGCATGGTGATGGATGGTGGTGGTGAGGGGCGTGTGTGTGAGGGTGCAAGTGAGGTGGGTTGGTGATGGTTTTGCTGGGTGTATGTATGTGTGCTTTTGTATGAGGTGCTGATGGTGTGTGAGTTGTGTGATGGGGGAGTTGTGAGTGTGTCTGTGGTTGCTCTGTACTGGTGTTTTCTGCTGACTGTTTCTCCCGTTTGCAAGGGATGGTGGTAGTGATTGTAGTCCTTTATATAGTTGGAGTTGTGGGTGTGTCTTTGTCCCATGTTTTTTTTTGGTATTTATTGGCTTTGTCATTGCTTGTTTGGTCCTTTTTTTGTCTTATTTCCTTTGGGTTTTGTAGGCATGAAGGAGACGTTCATGTGACGGAAACGGACGCTGCTGTTGTCTCCTGCGGGCTTCTCCGCCTCGTTCACGCTGCCTATCTTCTGTGTTTGGTACGCGTCGGTCGCGTCGGTCTCTATTGCTTGTGTGCCGGGTTGTCTGTGCTTGTCGGTCGTGCGGCTTGGTCTCCGTGCGAGTCGGTCTGGTTTTACACACATTGCATCGTACTGCGCAAATCGTACATCGTGGGTACGGGTCGGTCGGGTTCATTCCGGGTTCGTGTCGGTCGGTGATAATCGCATCGGTTTTCCGGCCGGATCACTATTTTCCCTACGGCTCGGTCGTACGGCTTGTATTCCGTATTTGTCGGTTGTAATTCACACGCGTTGCATCGTACTGCACAGGTCGTACGGCGCTGGTCCGTGTCGGTCGGTATTCGGTCTGGGTCCGTGTCGGTCGGTTTGTTTTGCGACTGGAATCGGAATCGGCCCCATAGTGCTGGTTATTTCTTTTTTTTTTCTTCTTTATCCTTTCATTTGTCCAACCAATTCTCATTTGTTAAATAGTCAAGAGACCACTGATAGATGAGAGTGAAGTTGAGAGAAGTCAAGTTTGTTCTGCTATTTGTAGATGGCTGATGTCAATTTATTGTTGCAGTGCTAATTCTAGAGGGAAGCTGAGCAGTAGAGGAGATGAGAGTGTGGTTGCTCCAGATAACAGGCCCATTTCCAGTTACAGTAATAAGTGTAAGGAGTCCAGATGGGGAGAAAATTGCATCTATGGTGTGTTTGCTGTAGGTGTGGGTCCAGTGACAATTTGAATGAAGTTCAAAGTCTCCAGGTTTGCTGTGATGGTTCTTGGCTGTTGGGAAGAAGTTTGGTCAAACCAAATGTCCATGGTGCTCAGGACATAGAGGTTATGATTGTTTAAGAAGATTTAATCTGTAATGACATCTATGAAAAATCTGTTACGTCTGTGGTCTTTAGATCATCAGAAAAGCAAAAGAGAAGGTGGGCACAGCTATGCAAGAGATTATGATTGATTTGTAATCTGTCAGGACGATGTTTCAAATGCTAGAATTTGGAATTGATTCTTGGAAATTACAGGTATTTTACCTCCCTAATTCTTCTGGTGGTTTCTTGTCAGCACAATGTTTCAGTAATAGAGAACAGGTAGGGTGTCAAGTCTAAGGTCAGTTCTGTTTTGATTCATGGAGTGATCATTGATTATCAGGCAGCTTAGCTGAGGTGGCATATCAGTGGGGGAAGATTCAAGAGCTGTTAGTAAATTGTGAAGGTAATGTAATGCAGAAAAGGAAGGGGGAAAAGAGGTGGAGAGATGGGAAGTTGATGGTAGAATTGACAAAAATGCTGTCGCAGATGCAGAATTGAGGGATAGCCCTTCATTCTGCTCAAAGAGTTGAGTAGGGATAGTGCATAGTGTGTTCAGAGTTGGTGGTGGGAGATGGGGATGAGAGAGGAGGAATTGACGTGAAAGAGTTTAGGGTTATGGGAAGAGGTGGAGGTAAGGGGCACCTCGACCTCTGCTCTTTTGTCTGCTTGTGGAGGTTTGGTATGTGTTAGGGGCACTGTTGGGGTTAGAAGAAGTTTGGACTGCACAAAAGGAGGGAATAGATGTAATACATGAAGAGAACAGTTGGTAGATAGTGAGATGCTGACAAGGGTAGTAAGGCAAGCAGGATGTGAAAAAGAGGAAGAAGAAGTAGGTAGGGAGTAAAGCAGGAGGTTAGAAGAGTAAAAACACCATTATCCTGTGAGCCAGGGTGCAGGAAGAATGAGGGAAGAAGGGTTAGTGAGGTGGAAAGGGATATCAGAGGAGGAACTAGGAAGTTCTAAGGATAAACCAGTTGGAAAGTTGGGTTAGAAGATGTTAGAATATGCATCAAAAATCAAATCCTGATGGTCCCCCAAGAATGGCAAGAAGAACTTGATCAACCTATGAAATTACAGGAAATAAAGAGTGAGATTAAAACCCTTCAGCCAAACAAGGTTTTTTATAGGGAAGTTGTGCCATATGTAGAACAACCAGTGGCAGACTTCTTTAACTCATTTAGTTACGCCTTTTATAAGAGAAGAGAAGGTGATAGTGATCCCAATGTCAAAGGAGTCCATCGATGAATGCAAGCCGTACCAACAGATTGCACTTCTGAATACTGAAGATCTTTACGAAGATCTTGGATGAACGCTTTGGGAAAGTATTACTGGCTACAATTGACCCCAACCAAGGGGGATTTACCAAGTAACGGCAGGGCTTCAAGAACATACGAAAAATTGCACATGCATTTGAAAAATCCAAACAGAAAGTTTTCCCTGCTCTCTTTGTTTGGCTAGACGCTGAGAAAGCATTCGACAGTTTGAGCTGGGAGTTTTTGAAACCAATGCCGGAGAAAATAGGCTTGGGCACAAATTTCAAGACATGGTTAGTAGCTAACTTCTCTCAACCAGAGTTTAGCATTAGGATAAATGGATTGAATAATAATAGACTCACCCTTTACAGAGCAACCAGATAAGGGTGCGATCTATTGCCACTCCTTTTTTCTTTTGCAATAGAGCCTTTGGCTTCCTGCATAATATTGTGTGCCAACATTAGGGGAGTACAGTTTTGGGACGAATTAATAAAGTTGGCCTCTTTGCTGATGATAACCTGCTGACGAGAACCAAACCCGAACTCTCATTGAAGGCATTACAGGAGGTCCTTCTAGAATTCGAAAGAGTAGCAGATTTTCGAGTCAATCTAGAAAAATCCAAAATCTTTTTTATCTCCATACTTAAAGAAAGGGAAATTCATTTGAAATAATTGCACCCAATGAAATAGGCTAAACACATATGTTTAGGGATACACATTATCAACACAGTAGAAACTTGTGTGAAGGGAAACTGACCACGCCTGAAAGGCTGTATAATTGCAGATCTGCACAAATGGGAAGGTTAATGTATTTCCTGGCTTGGTGAGATCAATGTAATAAAAATGAATGTGTTGCCCCTCTTGCTTTGCCTCTTCTAGGTATTGTCCATGGCACTCCACTAACTGAACTGAAGTCGGTACAGCAACAGTTAATTAATAAAGTCCGGGAAGTGGGAGAGCAATGGTGAGCAAGAGATTGTTTATGGCCCCTCGGTCAAAGGGAGACTTAGCACTTCTAAATAATATTCTGTATCACTATGCAGCCCACCTCAGAATAATAGTTGAGTCTTCTCCAAGAGATTCAGAAAAGAGGTGCTTTTTCATGGACAGGGCTGTGGCGGGCGGGTAGGTGTGGGACTTACCATGGCCCAGCAGAGGGATGAGACCCAAGTCCATCTACAGCTCATAATTAACAAAGACAGCATTGAAGCTGTGGGACCACATTGCTCTTTCATATGGTCTTTAAACGCAATTAGGCACTTCCGCCACAATACAAGACAACAAAGATTTTACATCAGCTATGGAAGCTGGGAATTTTGAAACACAAGAAGGGTGTCTTTCGATACGAGACATGTTTGATAAGTGGGAAATTAAATCATTTGGAGACTGCAAAAAAGGATTCCAAATCAAAGGATCAGAAAGAATGCAATATAATTAAATCCAGCACTGGGTTATGCACCTCTCAATATGAAAAGCTGCTAACAGGTCACAAACAGAGATTGGAACTTACTTGGGTACTTATGAGATGACTGAGGGTCATGGCAGCTGGGTCTTGGCCCAGTAGATTCACCCTGAGGTGTAGCTTCATTGGTCTTTAAGTAAGTACTGGCAGGTGGAATCTACCTTATGACATCTGATTGGGGAATAACGATGGGGCAAATCTACACAATATCTACAGAGTTGGATTAAGGTGGATTGGGTGGGCGTGTGTAGGGGATTGTTGTAGGTACTTATCTTTATTCTTTTGGTTTATGGCATGTGTGCACCTTGATCATTGGAGATTTAACAAACAGTTGTTTCTTAACAAGCCTTAAGGCAGGTACCATTCAATATTGCTGGTTATTGTAAAATCAAATCTGTGCAATATAAGCAGATGTTAGAGTTGAGTTTATAGGTACTAAAATAATAGAGGGAAAAGTTGTGAGGAACATACAGACGAGAGCGTGTTGGATTAGGGAGAAGGGGAAGCATGTCAAACAAGAAAACAAAAAGAGAAGGCAAGAAAGGATCAGCGGAGGAGGGCATGAAGGCCGACTGCTGTTTCAGGGGAGGTTGGTCAGGCAGGATTGGACAGGGGATTTACAAAAGTGACATTAAGGCAAAATAGTAGGAGGTGGAGGCATTAAGGGGGACAGTGGTGAGCTGTGGGAGGCAAGAAGTGTGATTGTTTTTGAGGAGGTCATGTAGAGGGGTAGGAGGAGAAAGAGGGTGGGTCATCAGTGGTGAGGAGGTGAAGAGGGATGTACACTGGTTAGCGTGAAGCATCTGGTTGGAGGAAGGAAGGCTGGAAGAGAGAGTGGGTTTGGATGGTATTAAAAAAGCAAAATAAGTGTGTCAAATGCAGTAAATGCTGGAGGACAGACAGTGTCTGGAATCCTTAGATAGTGTGCTATTTGGAGCTAACTGTTGGTTATCCTCCAGGAAGCCAAACTTTGAAAATCTTTACATGTTTTCTGAAAACAAGGGTTTTCTTGGCACCTGAATTGTAACTGGAGGGAACCCCAACATTTTGTCTCCCAAACTTTGAGGTACCTATGACTTACGAAACTTTGTCTCTATACGCAGTCTGAAAGTGACTGACTGACTTTAGCAACTCGGATGGGCTCTCTTGTTGCTTATGTGTTGGGGGCTTTCCTCAGTGTGCAATTATATTTGCTGAATTAATTAATGAATTTTGGAACAGTTGAGAATAAAGGGTGTGTGTAGATCACAGATAAAGTGCCTGATGCATGTACAAAGTTTCCCTTTAGTCTACAGTTCCTAACTGCATATGTGAAAACAAATATGGCGGTGACGCTGCAAATAGCAAATGTCTTTGCAACACAAGTCAACACTGACCTTCCTCTCGAATTGCAAGGGAAAAAGGCAGCAAATGTGAGTTTCTCTTTTCCTTGTGATACACAAAGAGTTGTATTAACGGGGCGCATTGAAACACTGAAAGCTTCATGACTACTCTTGTCAGTGGTTACCTATTTCCGAAGTGGAATCTATCGCAGAGAGACTACCACCGATGCCCCTTTCCTAATGTGACACTTTTATTTAGTCTGGTAAAGGACAAAAGCTGCAATGCCCACACTTTGGAAATGAATAATTGAGGACTGCATTCCCTTCAAGGCAGCCATTTGCAAGGACTCGCAGAAGAAACACTGCCTCTTGAATAATGATAAGTTTTTAGTCCTTGACAGTAATCCCATCAACAAACAACTGGGTCAACCGCAACTGAAGTAAGACAATTGGAAAATGATAATTTTTCATTGCCATAACTATAACTGCTTCAGCCATGTTTTTCAGCTCCTGCTATCATCTGCCTAAAGAAAGTCCTGGTCTCTTACATTTTGAGCCTTTCTTTCACATCTTGTCTCCTTGACAAGATAGCATTGATTAGCTTGCTCAGCCGAAAATGTGTACATTTTTGTATAATGTAAAAGTAATCTTCTTTTCTCATGATCCTACTTCATGGACTTCTGTATGCTACCTTTGTTTAGCTATACTATGTGTCCGCCACTGCAGAACCATTTAGCAAGTGCTATATATGTCTGTCTTGCCTTTGCGCTCCATCCCAGGTTTCTAGAGGGAAACTCCTGGCTAGACTGATCTGCGATTCACAAACAATACATTTTAATTCTTTTAAATAAACCCTTTGGGACTTCGATATGTGTGTGATCAGATTTTCTTTAACACAATGAAAGAAGGAACAGAACAAAAATAAATGGACCCAACTTATAATGTATATGATGTAGTGTTTCAATATGTTTCTTAACTACGAGCGCCTGACTTGAGTGGCCAACATATGGAGAGGTCTGGCATGCAAAAGCTGACAATTCATGGCGTGTTACACACCTTCCTGGACCGGGCTGCTGGTGGAAGGGCAAAAATGTTTTTTTTAATTTTTGTATTCTTTTTATTTGCAGTTTCAAAAAACAAATACAAAAAAGACATCCTAAGTAACTAGCCAGCATGCTAGAATTACATATTCAGGTGTAGAGCTGCACAAACAGAACAATCCAAGCGTTGTACAACATGTGCCCGTCCCATTGATAATAGACCAAAGATATGAAAATGATCACCACATTGCAATACCAATTAAGATATAAACATATGGGGAACTTTAGACACATTTCCGGGACAACCTCCCGCATCGCAGGCATTGCAGGTGGGTAACTGTAGACATAGTTAGAGGCAGCAATTTCACACCAGCCCTTCATGCGACCCCGTAGCCCTCAAGGTGTCCCTCTCTGAACCCTGCCTTTCATGGGCCCATGTGATGAATGGTTCCCCAATGTCCCTGGTCCGTGAACTGGGAGGCATTAACTTCCAGAAAGTGGTTAGTTGGGAATTCCCATACGTGACATCTCTGATCCACTTTTTAATGGAAGGCACCCTTTTTCTCCCCTAGTGCACGGCTACTTGACGTTTGGCAAACAGGAGAAGCAGTGCATGCAATTTACGTATCTTAGCTGGTGTGTCTTTGACATAGTTCAGCAAACCCAGCAGAGGAGTGGGGGCCACATGTGCACCAATAATTTGGCTAATCAATGTAAAGATTGTGGACCAGTAGGGCGTGAGCTTCGGACAATCCCATGCCATATGAAGAAAAGACGCAGGAATGAACCCACAGCGCCAACAGCTTTTATCATCCCTCAACCCCATACGGTGCAGGCTTATAGGTGTCCTGTAAAAACGGTGGAGGAACTTAAAATGTATGAGGTGACGCCTATAATTGGGGGACAGTTCCGCGAGCTGGCGGCAGCAATACGTCCATTGGGTCTCATTGATCGGCTCGGGGAGCTTGTCGTTCCAACCCTGAAATGGCCCAGGCTGCAGCAGAGGCGCCGTGTTTTGCATGTGTGTGTATAGTCGTGTGACAATTTTCTGGGGCGAAGGGGAGCTTAACAGATTTTCTAACGCAGACAGAGATGGAGGGGGCTCCGGGAAGCCATTGTGCAGGGAGCAACAAGCGGCCCGTAGTTTATGATATAAGGAAGTTTCAGCAAAGGGCACTGTCTGTCCCTCCTCTGCAACTGGGGGGGTCGAAATATGTTCCCCGGGTATAGGTCTGTGAATGTGCGTAGGTTTAACTTTTGTGCCATAGTTTTACTGATTCTGTCTCTAATATTAGGTAACATAGGGTTGTGTGCTAGTGTTATCGAGGGGGCATATAATATTGGAGCGCCCCCCCTCTTCCGCAGTTCATCCCACGTCCAGCGTAAGGTTTCCGTGGTATCCATGCCCTCTCGGGTGCGGCGGTAGGGTCGGTACAGTGCCACATTGAGTGGAACAGGCGCCACCATGTCAGTCTCCACAGCTACATGAGGTTGAAAAGGTGTTGGGTAAACCCAGTGATGAAGGAATTGAGCCTGGGCACACCAGGCATATAATTGCATATTTGGGGCACCTATCCCTCCCTGGCACAGTGGAAGCATCCGCAAATCCCAGGAAACATGAGCCTGCCCGCCCGCCCATACCAGGGACACTATCAATGATCTGAGGGACCGAAAGAAAGCATGTGTGAGAAGAATCGGGATGTTGGTAAATAAATAAAGAAATTTCGGCAATACTATCATTTTAGCTAGGGCGATTTTCCCTACTATAGATAACGGGAGCCCAGCCCAAAGTGCAACCTTCTCCTCCAACCAGGTAATGGCGCATCCGTAATTCAAGTTCCATACCTAAGCCAGATGCCCAGATACTTGACCGTGAGGAAACTCAGAAATCATCAGAGTAGTGTTGTCCGTCAAAGGAAACACAAAGGACTTAGCCCAATTTATGGAGACACGAGACAATCCTCCGAATCTAATGAACTCTCTTAGTAAGGGGTCTCGATTGACTGCGTGGTCAGTAATGTATAGTATGACATTATCAGCATATAACGAGATGAGAAGACTTCTGGTACTAAACCCAATCCCCCAGGCCGTGTGGTGCTGCCTGATACGCGCAGCTAGAGGTTCCATCGCAATCGCAAATAGCAGAGGAGACAGAGGACAACCCTGCCGTGTGCCTCGCGAAATAGGGAAGGGCTCTGACATGAGGCCATTCGCCCGAATCCGAGCTGTTGGCTTAGTGTATAACAAGCGGATAAGATTAATAAAAAGCGGGCTAAACCCCATGCGGCCAAAAATAGTGAACAAATCGGGTCATTCAAGAATATCGAACGCTTTGGTAGCGTCAAGAAAAACTGCAGCGGCCTGTACGTCTGGATGAAGATAGTGTAGTACCGAAAATATAGTTCTGAGGTTATGGGAAGTAGACCGCCAGGGGATGAATCCTGATTGGTCGGGACGAGCGATCAAAGGTAGTAGGGGCTGCAGCCAATTGGCTATCAATTTAACTAGAATTTTAACGTCCACATTTATCAATGACAGTGGCCTATATGATTCTAGTTCAGTCTCAGGCTTCCCAGGTTTCAACAAAGTGATTATTATCGCCTCACACATGGAAAGTGGTAAAATACCAGTGGTTTGCGCTTCCTCATACAGCGCTAACAAATGCGGCGCTAGCTCTTCCACGTAAGCTTTACAGAAGGCAGTGGTGAGGCCATCGGACCCGGGGGCCTTGTCTAAGGGTAAACTTTTAATGACCTGAGAGACATCTGCTACAGTGAACGGCAGGTCCAGATAATCTCTGTACCTTTGGCTGGACCAGATGAGTTCTAGGGAATCGAGGAAGGACTGCATTCCCTCTGGGCATTACTCTTGCGTGGCAGTATAGAGTCAAGAATAAAACGAGGAGAATTCGTCCAGAATAACCGCCTGTCCTCTAATGACACCCCCTTGTGAGCTGGTTAGTTCAGGAATGTAAGCAGTGGAACGCGGGGCGTGGATCATACTCGCCAGAGTGCTACCTGGTCTATCCCCCTCCCCATATCGGCGTGCCTCGGCATATTTCCCAAGAAACTTAACCTCATGCTGCACTTCCTCCTCAAAGTCCAACAATCTAGCTTTCAAAAGTGCCAGCGTGGCAGAGTCACCGGAGGAGTAGAATTGTGTTTCTAGTCCCTTGATTTGAGTCTCCAACTAAGCGAGCGTACCCCGAATGGCTTTTAACACCCCAGCCTGGCGAGCGATGTACTTACCATGAATGACCACCTTAAATGCCTCCCAAAGGGAGGCCTCAGTATCAACCGAGCCGGAGTTGAGGGCAAAATAATCTATGATATCCATTATAATGTCTTCCTTAAAAGCCTCGTCGGGGAGTGCATGTTGTGGTAACCGCCAAGAATACAGACGTGTGGGGGAGTCAGGGAGTGTAAATTGCAAAAGACATGGGGCATGATCCGACAGGGATCGAGGTAGATGAGACCCCCCGTGGTCCAGGTAGCAACGTCACGGGACACCAGCCAGAAATCCAGCCTGGACCATGCACCATGATATTCAGAAATACAGGTACCCTGTCAACTTAATCTCCATCCGATATTATGGCGTTCAGGGCCTTGCTAGCTGAAGGATGTAGGGCTCAGACTACCCCTTTCCTGTTCAAGTTATCATCCAGGATTGCATTAAAATCCCCTCCCTAAATAATAGTGCTGCAGCCAGTAGCCTTAACTCTAGCCCAGATGTCATGAAAGAAACTAGGGGAGTCCACATTAGGACCGTATAACGTGACTATCGCAACTGGGGACCCACTCAGTGTACCTGAGATGACAATGAATCTGCCTTCCGGAGCCCTGTGTAGCTCCCCTTCCCTCCAATCCAAACCTCGCCTGATCAACACGCCACTCCTCTGGAGTAGTTGGAGTATATGGAGGAGTACAAGTGACTCCACCGGTTATGCTTCAGTCTAGGAGAGGGCACAACTTTAAGGTGGGTCTCCTGAAATATACATACATCTATGTTATGTCTCAAGAGGTAGACATGCACAAGCCTAGACTTCCTACCATCATTTAGGCCCCTGATGTTCCATGTTAAGAAATTCAGACAGGTAGTGTGGTGACCAACCGTAATGAGTGCAATAGAACAACAGGATAAGGGCAGTGCGGCGCAATCTTAGAGCACAAGGTGCAGACAAACAAGCAGCAAAATGTCATACTGGCTATAAACATAACAACATCCCCCACCCCCAACCCCCTGCCCACTTCAACCCCCAAACAGGTTGTAGCTATCCCTCCCATAAAAACCATAAGAAAAATGTAGCATAAGGGAATCCTCCCATGGGGGTGCAAGACCGTTGGCGTACTCCCCTACCAAGGCAGGGTGGCCAAGATACTGCAGAGAGCTAAGCCCAAAACAGAGTAAAAGAACAATTAGTCCATCCACATAATAGTAGGACCCAACAGAGGCCCAGACATGACATATACCACTGACCAGCCTGGTGTATCACATCTCCTTCTGACATGTCATAGAATTACCCTATTCCGACGAGTAGGCCGCCGCCAAGATATAGCACCCGCAACTAGCATGGGGAAATTAAACTAAAAGGAAGAGATTTAACATGGGGGTCCATACATTTTCAATCAGGAGCCAACAAAGGAAGAATTCCACATAAGTCTCCCACCAACAGACACAGTGTGAAACAACCAGTTTGTGGAGTATGACATAGCAGGAGAACTGTCAATCATTGTCACTTAGCTGGGTCTCCTCGAGTCTGCCGACCTGGAGGCATGTTTAGATTGTTTTCCGCCAATGTGTTTTGCAAATTTGAGGGCGGATTTAGCATCTGTAAAGAAGTGTGTAGAGCCTTCGTATGTGACCTTAAGTTTGGCGGGATACAACAATGAGTAGGGGACATGGGCCTGAAGTTGGAGCCGCTTCGCCGGCAGGAATTCATGTCTCGCTGACTGCACCACTGGCGTGAAGTCTGGGTAGAAGTAAATTTGGTTGCCTTTGTGTTTGATCTTTCCCTTCTCACGTGCCAGGCTCAGAATCGGGTCTCGGTCTTGATAATCAAGGATTCGGGCCAGGATGGGCCGAGGTGGAGCTCCGACCGGGGGTTTCGGTCCCAAGGCACGGTGTGCTCTCTCGACCGCAAAAACAGCGGACAAGCGAGTATCAAACAGTTCCCGGAGTAGGTCAGCCACATAGGTCTCTATCTTGACAATAGCCGTTGTTTACGGTATACCTGTGATTCACAAGTTGCTGCGGTGAGACCGTGCTGGAGCAGAGTTTTCTGTTGAAAATTTATCGAGTTTTTAAAGCTCCAGTTTTGTTTATATGTTATGATTAAAATCACTGATTTGTAATAACTAATTTTTAGTTTTGTTTTAATGTCTAAATTAACCAACATTACTAATGAGAAAAATTACACGTGGGATGCATATATGTTGCTTAATAATAATGTGGGGTTTTACTAAATGAGTGTCGCAAAGGTGCTATTTGATTCGTGTTTATGCTTTCTAAAATAACGTATGCTAATGCTTTATTGTGTTGCGGAAGGCTAGATAATTACATACACATACGGGTATTAGTGGGGAATAACACTGTATAATCATTATGATGTGGTAACGTTGTTTTGTGTTTCTTTTAATTAAGATGGTCAGTTTGGCCTAAAACAAGATGGCTGCCATTTACAGCCTGCACTCGAGTGATTGAATTTTGGCGGAAGGTCTTGCTGAACATGGTCGAGAGTCACCTGACCACAGCTTCTGCCTGGGTTTAAAATTTCCGTGAGGACAGCAGCTCTGGGAAGGATTCCAAATGTCCTTGGAAATGGACAAAGCCACAATGAACAATAACCAGTCTGCGGTGGCTCTGCTGTGATACCAAGGAAGAGCATATACGAAAGTAACATTTGCAAACTTGAGTTTCCTTCTTCCGTATTTTTTATTTTTGTGATTTTTTCTGAGCGGAGGTTTTTTCTAAAATGTTGCAACCTAACATCCTTTCCTGCTTGCTCTGCTCAGCGGCTCAACGGATATTCAACATTTGTTTGTAACTTTTTATTTTGATATTTTTCCTATAAATATGCTAGTCTAGAGAGTGTCCGTTTTCCCTTGCTGTCCCATTCGTGTTCATTACGTTCATGGTGTTCCTTGCGGTTCATCGCGTTTTGGACTTCTTCCTGAACCTATGCTGAGGACGGCAGCTCGAGAGACATTACCGAGAGACCTGTCCTGACCCATTTAGCTAGAATAGGTAACTATGAGAATAATGATTTTGCTATTGATTGACTTTCATTCTGAACTAATTTAGATAAACAATCACTTGTTTGAATACCGGTGTCGGGTGGTCATTTCTTTGTCATTTATTGAGTTGCAGATGTATTTCCTATGTTTAAAATCATGACTCAGGACAATGTCTTTATGGTCTCATTGACCTCATTGTAGATGTAAATTGGTTTAGATTTCTTTCCTATATTCAGTGTGGATAGAGTAATAGTGTGAATTTCAGTGTGATGGGCCCTAGCGTATGATGTGTGTATGTGCGTGTGACTGTAGGTTTACTCTGTCCGCGGAAGTAGGGAGAATTTATTTGCGCCGATCTGCAGCAGTTTTCTGGTAGCAGTATGATGGTTAGATTATTGTCTTGATCTGATAAGATTGCTTGTACATAGGCTTTTTGATTCATTGATTATTGATCTATGATTGGTACATGTACTAATACTTTATGTTGAAGTCGTCGAGTTGAGTTTTATGTAGTGCTTCTGGAACTTGGGAGCTGGTGACAGTTCCGTAGTAGGGCAGACGGAAGTGAGTGCTGCTCTCGGGAAAAACGGGATTGTTGGAATAACCTGTATGTATGCAGGAAAAACGTGTGACAATTGAAGTTGCGCGTCACATTGTCTGGGTTCGGAATCAGTGACATCGTTGTGTGTTACTAATAGGGACATATTTTCAGTATAAAAGGAGTGCGTATGGTAGTAAAGGTTATCTGTGAAACTCTGGTCTTAAGTCCCAGGGATCCGTAAGGTTTGCCGTTAAAGCTTATCGCTGGAGAGGTAATAGGTATTCTCTGAGCTTGTCTGAAGGACTGGGCAGAGGTAAGCGCTGCTTGGTTAACGCGTGTTATAATTCTGTAGTGGGACAGACTGTTCGCTGTTCTCGGGAAAGGCAGGATTCTGTGTGATTGTGCTACATTTTCTGGTATAAAAATGCGTGAATGTATGAGCATTTAATTGATTGTAAGACTCTTTGGAGCAGTCCTATAGGAAACAGTTAATAGATGCATGTTAGAAGGGCAGAGTAGAGAGATGTGCTACTGTGTCAACGAGAGTAATAATTCTGTGGTAGAGCAGAGGTAAGCGCTGTTCTAGAGAGAAGCGGGATTCTTGTGAGAAAGAATTTTCTTTACTATTCTGTGGTTAGCGAAGCAGACAATGGAGATGTTTATATGATGTAACTAATAAATTTGTGAATTGATCTGGAACGAAGTTTACTGAGTAGGATTTGTAAAGGAGGGGTAAACGAGTGACAGGAGACGGAGCAGAAGCTGCAGTCAGCGACTGCTGACATCACATAGACCGCGCTGTGATTGGACAGTGGATCAGGACAGTGCTCGCGCTGTGATTCGTGCGTTGGTGTGAGTCGCGCTGTTATTGGACAAAAGATCGTACAGTTGCGGAAGGGACTAGAGAATATTGGTAAACGTTAAAATGTATTACCAACCAGAGGAAAAGAAAAAGAAATCCTTGTTCGGTAAAATTAAAAAATGGTTTGACAAGGATAAGAGCATAATAACTAGAGAAGGTGAATTGCTACCTCCGACTAGAACTCCTGCATCCTTCATGGTTGCGAAATATGGGTATCATACCTGTATATGGTTAGATAATTGGGCTAAGTATACTAAGGACGATGGTGTCTTAGCGTTCCCGGAACATGGTTCATTTAATTTGGCTGTGTTGAGAAATTTACGGGAAAAGATGATGTGTCTAGAGCCTAGACCAAGGCCGACACAGTTCGAGGCGTTGGTGGAATCGGAAGATGAGGTGCATGAGCGAGAAAAGCAGAGGAGTGGAGGCAATTATAGGCAGTTTTTTGGGAGGAAATATGATCGTGAGACTCATCATGATCGAATGAGGAGATGGCGAGATGCTAGTATGTCAGAGGGATTATATCCTATGAGGGCAGTTGAAGAAACGGAAGGGAAGAAGGGTACAGAAAAGGTGCCTGATACAGAAGTGAGAAGGTATGGAACTACTGATTACGAGGATGAGGTCTTGGATGACATGATCTATAAGAGACCGCCTCCGTATAGACCAGAAGCAGAAGAGAGCACGCCAGCTGCTACTCCAATAAGAGATACTTTGCGGATTGTTAAAACTGAGGTTGTCACACCTGATCTGAAAGGTGGTAGCTCTTTCATGGAAAGGGAAAGAGTGAGAGACCGAGAAAGAGAGAATCGAGTTAGTGATGAGAAAACGAGAGAATTAGCCAGAACGACATCTGAGCTGACTGAGAGAATTAGGGAGCTGACGAAAAATCTAGAAGCTGTTACGGTGCCTGTAACAATAGGTCCAGTTGTGCCTATTTTTGATAAACAAAGTATGGGTGAAAATGGTTTGACGGTTCCTTATGTTGGAAATGGTTTGGTTGGTTCTTGCACTTTGGAGGAATCAAGAATGAGGACTGGTGAAAATAATTTGAGGGAGTCAAGACATGACACATGTAGTGGAGGATTAGATGTGCAGCCTAATTCAGGATTGAATACTGGTTGTTGGGGAGGAACGATTTTGGAACCACAGAGGATGACAGAACAAGTGGGTGCAGTGAAAAAGTCTACTGAAATAACAGCTGAAGATTTGAATGATTGGTTGAAGGTTCTTCAAAAGAAGGATAAAGATTCACAGGCAATTGATGTAGCCAGGTTGCGCATAGAATTGGAGGAGCTTATTGCAGGAACAATTCCTACAGATATACTAAAAAACCATCATGATGGAGAATTGTTATTTATGTGTAAGAGTATTACCTGGAGGGCTAAAAGTACACATGACAGGTTAAGGGCAATAGCGAGTGAACAAGGAGTTGACATGGATAAGGTAAAAGCTTTGCAGAAGCCTTACAGGGTGGATTTCACTGACAAAGACATTGAAAATCTGAATGGTGCTGGTAGAACAGGGCAGATTAAGGAAATGATTGCCTTATTGCGAAAATGGGGTGATGTAGAAAAGTGGAAGGATAGGTGGTACAAGAAAAGGGAAGATTCAGTGGATAGGATTTATTCAGCTTTCCCTGTGAGAGAAAAAGAGAGAACAGTGGATGCTTATCCTATGAGAGAGATTCCTGGAGGAGGATATGTACATGTCCCATGGACTAGACAGGATATTTTGTCATTTACGAATGATTTCCCTCGACTGAGAGAAAAGCCCGTTGAGTGGTATAGGCAGGTAGACAGGTTTGTGAAATTGTCAAAGGTGTTGTGGATTGACCTGAATAGTCTGTTTGATATAATTGTTCCAGCAGACTTGTGGGCAGAGTGTAAAATAGTTGTAGATTGGCCTACTAAGGAGTATCCAAGAGATCCGAAAACAGGAGCACCAGACCCGGAGGTCATGAAAAAATATGATCAGGTTATTGTGTTTCTGAAAAATAAGGTTCCCCCGAAAGAGACAGATTGGGT
Organism: Triturus cristatus; assembly: GCF_964204655.1. Lineage (NCBI taxonomy): Eukaryota > Metazoa > Chordata > Amphibia > Caudata > Salamandridae > Triturus > Triturus cristatus. Next base: position 803,148,540 of record NC_140591.1, read on the forward strand.
TAAGATAGATCGAACACATCAGGAAGCAAAATAATCAGTTCATGCTTTTTACGAAAGGCTGATACTAGCTTTTAAACAGTTCAGTGGAGATGAACACCTGGGTGACAAAGATTTGAGTCATTTTGTATACAGAATTGTATATGGCCTGAGACCTGAAATTAGTGAAAGAATACGAGAGCATACGGTTGATTGGCAGAGTAAAAAGATTGATGAAATCTTGAGACATGCAAAGTATTTCAGTGATGAGATTGAAGCAAAACAAAGAAAGCTGAAAGAGAAAGCGATGTGGGCACAGGTGAAGGTTGCTGAAAGACAAGAAGCACAGTTGGTGGAACAGGCAAATAATCCAGGAAATATGCCCAGATATGCAGGAAAAGGAAAGGGGAAGTTTAGATGAGGCAAAGAAAAAGTTCCCTTGTCACAACTGTGGACAATTGGGGCATTGGAGATCCGAGTGTACCAATCCACCATTAGTGAGTAATGAAAATAAACCCTTGAATCAACAGGTGCAGAACGAGGGGTGTAATCATCAACAGCAACAGCAGAAGGTTGTCAGACAGCAGAGCCAAGAGCCAAAACCGCCCTTGCCGCAGAATAGAGGATCACAAAAGTATAACCAGGACTCAGGATTCTACAATGATGAGCAGGTAAACAAACTGAGACGTTCAAACCTGGTACAGCAGTACTGGTTAAAGAATGAGGGGAGTGAGTCTGAAGGGGACTATTGACGGTGCCGAAGAGAGGAGGAAGAGTGCATACTTGATGCAACTCTAGAAATAGATCAGGCAGGACCATTTGTAGATGGGAAAATAAATGGGGAGAGTGTTACTTTTTTGGTAGACACAGGAGCAACGAGATCAACTGTCAGGTCAGCAGATATTAGAAATCTTCCTCTCTCGGACGAAGCAATCCAAGTAGTTGGTGTAGCCAATACACAGATTAAGACTCGTCTTACTGAACCAGTAAGGGTAAGAATAGGGAAATTTTCAGATATGCACAGATTCGTAGTCTGTGACACTAGTCCAGTGAACTTGTTAGGTAGGGACCTATTGTGCAAGATGAATTGTACAATTTTCTGTACTCCAGATGGAATAGCTTTTGAGACACCAGATGAAGATGTCTTGTACCGGATGACTCTAGATAATAGAGAGAGTGAGAATGTTGGTACACATGCTGTGTTTAATCCAGATGATTTGCCTCAAGAGTTGAGACACACAGTAAAAACAGCAGTTTGGGATTTTACTGGAGAAGATGTGGGATTGATGAATAATGTTGATCCAGTAAAGATTTCAGTGAAAGAGGGAATTGCATATCCTAATATCCCACAGTACAGATTGACACCAGAGATAATTGAAGGAATAACTCCTATAATTGATAAGATGATTCAACAGGGTGTTTTGAGAGAATTACTGAGTAGCCCGTGTAATTCACCAATAATGGGGCTGAAGAAACCTAATGGAAAATTCAGGATTGTGCAAGATTTGAGAAAGGTTAACAAAATTGTAGTGCCATGCTGTCCCATTGTGCCAAATCCTTCAGTGATTTTGTATCAGATTCCTCATGATGCTGAGTGGTACACAGTGATTGATTTGTGTCATGCTTTCTTTTCAATTCCATTGCATCATGACAGCCAGCCGATTTTTGCATTTCGGTTTGGCCAGCGTATTTTAGCATGGTGTCGTATCCCACAGGGGTATACAGAGAGTCCTTCGATATTCAATCAGTTATTGAAAAAATCATTGGAGAGTTTGATCATGCCTGAAAGCTCAGTGCTAGTGCAATATATCGATGATCTACTGGTGGCATCGAAGACACAAGAAGCTTGTGAAGTGGATACCATAGCTTTACTGAATCATCTGGCAGATGGAGGATTAAAGGTATCTCCAGCCAAATTGCAGTTTTGCAAGAAAGAGGTGCATTATCTTGGACACAATATTGAAAAAGGTCTGAGAAAGGTGACCGATGACAGGATCAAAATAATCAGAGGAATGAGAGCCCCAATGACCCAGAGAGAAGTGAGAATGTTTCTGGGGATGGTGGGTTACTGTAGTCAGTGGATAAGTAATTTCTCACTGATAGCAAAGCCATTGATTAAATTGACTAAAAGTGAGGTGAGAGATCCATTGGAACTGGACGCGGAACAAATGGCTGCATTTGAGGAGTTAAAAAGCAGAATGTGTGAAGCCCCTGCTTTGGGAATGCCCGACTATGAGAAAGAGTTTGAGTTGTACTGCAGTGAGAGAAATGGATGTGCACTTTCAGTGTTAATTCAGAAACATGGGCAACTAAGGAGGCCGATTGCGTACTTCTCATCGACACTTGACCCCGTAGCTGTGGGTTTGCCAGGTTGTCTGAAAGCAGTAGCTGCTACATGCAGAAGCTTGGAACAGAGTGAGGGTATAATAATGGGATATCCTGTAAGGGTATTCGTACCTCATGATGTGGCTATTCTTTTGACAAGAAGCAGGACTCAATATATGTCACATAGTCGGTTGACTAAATATGAAAAAATCATTCTGGGAGCATCAAATGTGACTCTTGAGAGATGTGTAAATGTGAATCCAGCGACACTGTTGCCAGATGCAGACAATGTGAATGTGGGAGATGATGTTGATCATGATTGTTTGGATGTGCTTGACTACTGCACAAAACCTAGACCGGACATAAGAGATTTACCATTGCCTGAGAGTGATCATGTGCTGTTTGTGGATGGATCATGTCTGAGAACTGATGATGGTGTGCTGAGTGCAGCATATGCAGTGTGCAAGGTTTCAGAAGTTATAGAAGCTTCGCCTTTGAAAGGAGTAAGATCTGCTCAAGTGGCTGAATTGGTGGCACTGACGAAAGCTTGCAAGATTGGGAAGAATCTGAGAGTGACTGTGATGACTGATAGTCAGTATGGATTTGGAGTTGTTCATGACTTTGGCCAGCTTTGGCTACAGAGAGGTTTCTTGACGTCGAGTGGGACTCCAATAAAGAATGCTGAAGTGATTGGAAAGTTGCTTGAGGCGATACAGCTGCCTAAAGAGTTAGCAGTTGTTAAGTGTGCTGCTCGTGGACAAGGAGATGATTTTGTTACTCTTGGTAATCGCTTCGCAAATGACATAGCACAGTATTGTGCAAAGAACAATCATTCGATCAATAGGGCACGAGAAAGGGAAATGTCTTTTTGTTCTGTGATGTTTACTAATGTCCTAGAAACGTGGGATGAAGTGAAACAGTTGCAGGATGAAGCAGGTGATGAGGAAATGAGAGATTGGATCAAGGCAGGTTGTGCCCCAAGAGAGACAGATCATGTTTGGATCTATAGAGATGGTAGACCAGTCATGCCCAACTCCATGTTGTCGACAATGGCAAGAATGTATCATGGCCAGGGACATCTGGGGAGGGATGCGATGATTAGGTCGTTCAAACAAACCTGGTACAATGCAAAGTTCAGGCTAATTGCAGAAAGCATCTGTCAGAGATGTTTGATTTGTCAGCAGTTCAATACTGGAAAGAAAACTGTGGTGAGTCTAGGAACAATAGGTAGAGAAGGAGGTCCTTTTACCAGAATGCAAATAGATTTCATTGAAATGCCCCAAGTGAACAGATTGAGGTATGTTCTAGTGGTAGTCTGTTTGTTCTCAAGATGGGTGGAGGCCTATCCGACTAGGAGAAATGATGGGATAACAGTTGCAAAGTTACTGTTGAGGGAATTGATTCCTAGGTACGGGTTCCCAGTGACGATTGAGTCTGATAGAGGTGGACACTTCTATAATGAGCTCATGGGTTTAATTTGTGAAGCATTGAGCATACAGCAGAAGTTACATTGTGCATACAGACCAGAGGCTTCTGGAGTCGTTGAACAGATGAACGGCACAATCAAAAACCGAATTGGTAAGATGTGTTTAGCCACTGGAATGAAATGGCCTGATGTCTTGCCTCTAGTGCTGATGACTATTAGGTCTACTCCAGATAGAACCACAGGTTTGAGTCCGCACAAAATCTTAATGGGACGTGCGATGAGACATGCATTTGTGCCTGTCAACAAGTTGATGACGATAACTGATGACATGATTTTGGATTACTGTAAAGGCCTGGCTGACGCAGTTCATTCTGTGTTTCACCAGGTTGGAGGAGACGCTACCACACTTGAGAAGAAGCAAGCCCATGATCTAAGTCCAGGGGACTGGGTGAGGATTAAGGTGCACAGAAGAAGAAATTGCTTGGTTCCAAGGTGGGGAAGGCCAAGACAAGTCATTCTGACTACGACAACTGCAGTAAAGTGTGCTGGTGTGAAAAACTGGGTTCATGCGAGTCATACTCTGAGAGTTCCAAATCCAAAGGATGGGACTGGTAAGGAGTATTTTGAAGAGTCAGATTCCAGTGATGATCCAGACACTGAACCAGTGAGAAGAGGGAAGAATCCTTTAAAGGGTGAAGAAGAAAGAGAGTCTAGTGATTCTTTCTTTCCAAGAGAGGTTTCAAGAGAAACATTGAGAGTCTCAGAAGAGAGATCGGATTCTGTAAAAGTGCCTGAAGTTCCAACGAGCAGTGGAGAAGAAAGAGAAGAAAGGAGCAATTCCACAGAGACTACTCCTGAATCGGATGAGGAGGTTGAAAATCCACTTGAGATTATACCTGAAGAAGCAGGGTCAGTAGAAGATAGAGAGGGACAGATTGCGGAAGACCCCCGAGGAGGTGTAGGGAACTCTTCTGATAAGCTAGGTGAAGGGACAAGTAGACAGCAAGAAGATTGCGTGTCGGAGACCCGAGGAGGGACAGAATTAGGGAAATCTCAATCGGTGGTGGAAAAGACTGTGGAGCGAAAGAAAATTGTTGAAGAACAAGAGGCAAATGAGACAGAATCAGATGAAAGTGAGAATGAGAAATCAGAGGGTCGAGTTCTGAGAAAGAGAACTTGGATCGGAGAAAGAAATAATAAAGAAGTGAGACCAAAAAGGAGTATAAGAGGAGACCTTTGGCCTAACAGAATAAAGAGGCTGAGGTATAGACTGACACGAGTGAATTCATCCAAAGCTGAACAAGTGAACGAGGTGTCGAGTCAGAATCAAGCGAAGGAAGAAGAACGAAAGAAATCAAAAGAACCAGAGGAGATCAAGAGAATCAGAAAACCCAACCAAAAGTACAGGTCACCGGAATGGACTTATGTGGCATTGCCTGAAGGAGAAGAAGAAGAGGCAGAGAATCAAGTCAATCCGGAGGGGATCTTGAGAAAAGTGGTTGAGGAGAAATCTGTTGGAATCCTGAAAGTTATCATGACTGATATTGGAGAAGAGTCGGATGCACAGGATGTTGTTGAAGATCTGATACAATTTGATGTTGCTGAAGAAGGAGTGAAAAGTGATGAAAATCCAAACTGAGTGAATTAAAGGAGTCACTTGGAGATAAGTGAAAGAAAAAAATCTGAAATTAACTGTGTGAGATAATATAGAGTTTCAAAACTCAGTAGTGGAGTAGAAGAGGCCAAGTCAAAAGACACTGCCAAAATAGTAAAATGGCTAACACACAGAATAATAAAAGTAGATGTGCCTTTTTGAAAAGATGGTGTAGAATGTGCTGCTGCTGTACTGGATTATTAATGCTATTATGGGGTGTATTAGCTTTATTAGTTACCTTTAGGGTTACAGTAGAAATTTTTGGAATACATCCTAAAAATGTGACTAATGTAGAAAAGAGTTCACAAGAAGTAGTTCCGACTAGAATTAGTAACATTTACATACATAAAGATAGGTCAATTAATGATTTTTCTAGCAATGTTTTTTCAAAGTTGTTGTACGAATACGTAAAGACAATGGAAGTAAGGGACTGCTACGTTTGTATGCAGTTACCTGCATCCGTTTCAGAGGGTGTTACTTATCACCATTTACCAGCCACGTATGGGATTTCATGTAGTGTGTTAAGTAGTGTTTTTTATTTGTTAGGAAAAATAGATTATGAGATGTCTAACAAAGATAATATTTTTGGGCAATTGCCTATGAACAGAAAGCTGAATCCAGCTAAAGAAGCTAACATTTTTGGTGAGATTTTTATTGAGAAAGAAGAATTAACATTAGATTACATTTTTAGAAACAATTTAACTTGCAGTTTGAAAGAGGAGGAGAAGGCTTTCCTAAACATGGTGGAGGAAAGGAGAATGAGCATGCATGAAAAGGTAGGGAAATATAAAGTGAGTGAGACGATTTGGGATATTGAGATGGGAAAAGAGTTGAAAAATGGGGCTAGTCCGACTTTAGCTTTGGATGCACCACAGAAGGGTAAAATATGCATTACCAGAGGAAAATCCCAATATGATACTTATTTTGTTGGGACTAGTGAGTGTTATGATACATACTTCATTGCAACAGGATGGGGTTTTAAAGGTGGAGAAGATCCAGTTTTCCCGGGAGTGTATTATGTGTGTGGAAACAAGGCTTATTACAAGTTGCCTGACCATTGGTATGGCACGTGTTATGTGGGCCTGGTCTTTCCAAAGATTTTCCATATAGATAGGATAGAAGATGTAGAACACATTAATTTACTAACACGCTTTAAGAGAGAAACTTGGTCAGAAATAGTAGGTGATATCTTTGGAGTTTTAATTCCAGCAGTGGGAATTTCTTTAAATGCATGTGGGATTCGGAAACTGTCAACAGTGGTGGATCGCTTATCGACAAGTACCGCTGGAGGGTTTCTTTTGGTGAATACGGAGATGATTGCGGTACGTGCTATGTCTATGCAAAATCGACTTGCCCTTGATATTCTATTGGCCAAGGAGGGTGGAGTCTGTGGAATGCTGAAAGTTCAACATTGTTGCACTTACATTCCTGACGAAAGCAAAGACCTAAAGGTCTATATCAAAAATATTACTGATTTGCATGAAGAATTAGTACCACTGGAAGCTGAAAGTATCTGGACTAAAATAGCTAATAAGATAGTTGCTGTTAAGAGTTTTATTGCTAAAATAGGTAGTACCTTTATTGGTAAAATATTATTTCCTTTGACATGTGTGATTGTTGCTTTATTGATACTAAGATTGTTGTGTTTGTGTTGTAAAAACAGGGGAGGGAAAAAGAGGAAAATTGGGCAAAATATTGCAAAGAAACAAAAGAGGTCAAAAAGAGACCCACAAGAAATAGAATTAGAAGAAATGAGGGAGAGTGTGTATTTGGAGACGAAGAGAGATGATGAGAGAGAGTCTGGTGTTTAATGTTGTGTTATAAAAGACATTTTCAATTTCTCCTAAATTGGGACTAAAATTTAGACTAATTTTTTTTTTTTGGGTTGGTTTTTGTGGTGATAAGATATCACCAAAGGGGGGATTGCTGGAGCAGAGTTTTCTGTTGAAAATTTATCGAGTTTTTAAAGCTCCAGTTTTGTTTATATGTTATGATTAAAATCACTGATTTGTAATAACTAATTTTTAGTTTTGTTTTAATGTCTAAATTAACCAACATTACTAATGAGAAAAATTACACGTGGGATGCATATATGTTGCTTAATAATAATGTGCGGTTTTACTAAATGAGTGTCGCAAAGGTGCTATTTGATTCGTGTTTATGCTTTCTAAAATAACGTGTGCTAATGCTTTATTGTGTTGCGGAAGGCTAGATAATTACATACACATAAGGGTATTAGTGGGGAATAACACTGTATAATCATTATGATGTGGTAACGTTGTTTTGTGTTTCTTTTAATTAAGATGGTCAGTTTGGCCTAAAACAAGATGGCTGCCATTTACAGCCTGCACTCGAGTGATTGAATTTTGGCGGAAGGTCTTGCTGAACATGGTCGAGAGTCACCTGACCACAGCTTCTGCCTGGGTTTAAAATTTCCGTGAGGACAGCAGCTCTGGGAAGGATTCCAAATGTCCTTGGAAATGGACAAAGCCACAATGAACAATAACCAGTCTGCGGTGGCTCTGCTGTGATACCAAGGAAGAGCATATACAAAAGTAACATTTGCAAACTTGAGTTTCCTTCTTCCCTATTTTTTATTTTTGTGATTTTTTCTGAGCGGAGGTTTTTTCTAAAATGTTGCAACCTAACATCCTTTCCTGCTTGCTCTGCTCAGCGGCTCAACGGATATTCAACATTTGTTTGTAACTTTTTATTTTGATATTTTTCCTATAAATATGCTAGTCTAGAGAGGGTCCGTGTTCCCTTGCTGTCCCATTCGTGTTCATTACGTTCATGGTGTTCCTTGCGGTTCATCGCGTTTTGGACTTCTTCCTGAACCTATGCTGAGGACGGCAGCTCGAGAGACATTACCGAGAGACCTGTCCTGACCCATTTAGCTAGAATAGGTAACTATGAGAATAATGATTTTGCTATTGACTGACTTTCATTCTGAACTAATTTAGATAAACAATCACTTGTTTGAATACCGGTGTCGGGTGGTCATTTCTTTGTCATTTATTGAGTTGCAGATGTATTTCCTATGTTTAAAATCATGACTCAGGACAATGTCTTTATGGTCTCATTGACCTCATTGTAGATGCAGATTGGTTTAGGTTTCTTTCCTATATTCAGTGTGGATAGAGTAATAGTGTGAATTTCAGTGTGATGGGCCCTAGCGTATGATGTGTGTATGTGCGTGTGACTGTAGGTTTACTCTGTCCGCGGAAGTAGGGAGAATTTATTTGCGCCGATCTGCAGCAACCGCGCCTCCAAATCCTCGTTTTTAGCGCAGATCAGGCCCAGCACTCTGTCCATCTGCAGGAGTTGTTTTATTGTTTCCACTTGGAATTCATGAAAATCGGTGCTTTTATTTTCAAGTACGTCAAGTTAGTGGGTTCCAACCTGGGTCCTCACGGCATCTAATTGAATAGTGAGCGCATCAAGTTTGGTGTCAATTTTACCCAGGCTTGACTGCATTTCAAGCATCAGTGTGCGGAGGTCTTCTCCTCGATTCTCCGTCTGTTGCTCCATGGACCTCTCCGCACCAGCTTCAGGGTCAGATTCCATGAGATGTGTAGCCCTCTGCTGGTCGAAGTTTAGCTTTGGCTGCTTTGCGTCTTGCTTCCCCATGGTGCAAGCCGATATCACCAATCACAACAGCAGGGCTTACCTACCAGTCGGGGTGCAGACCACTCGCCCATGACTCTCCCTATCACACTTTTCCATCTTTGTTGCTTGCGCATGGGCAATGAATAGTTGCAGCTCACATGAGACCACAGGCAGTCCACTCACAAGACGATCAGCCAGCGAAGGTGTCCACAGATGTAACACACACTCCAAAGGGTGACCACTTCACGATGGGTGCCCAATATACGCGACCTCAATTGCCCCAGTTAGGGTCACTCCAGGCATCCTCCCTCACAAAATGGCCACCATGTAGCGCCCGGCCTTCGGATTCAAAATGGTTCATGTGACCCAGCCAGAGGGAAGTTACACATTAATTTAGGGTCCCAGGAGACACTGATAAGTTTTAACTTGCGGACTTAAGAGGTTTGATCAATGCCCCAATGCTCGCCGTCTATGTGCGCCGGGTAGAGGTCCCCTCGTGGCTCGGTGATAAAATGGTGCCTGCAGCTCCAGGGGCGTCGCCGCCCTGCCTCCCACCGCTCCTCACCTGTGGGACCCAAGCAGCACGCAGCGAAGCCCAGAGCATGGTTGTATTGGACAGCGGCGAGGTCCGGCAGCGCCTCCGACGCCCCAGGGATAAGAGAGCCTCTCACAGCAGCCGCAGCCTGGGCCCACTCCACTTCAGCTGCCGTGGGCTCTATTAGATGAACAGTCCGCCCACGCTGTGTCGTGGTGAGCACACTTCCCCAGCCTCCTCCTCACGGTGCGCACAGCTTGGCTCCAGATTGCAGCACACTGATGCGAGTCGCATCGATCGACTTCCGAGGTGCTCTGCCGTCAGTGGGTGTATGTTGGGCTCGGCATTAGCCCCCCTGATGTAAGGATAAGCGCAGGAGCATTTCTCGGCCGGCAGAGCTCACTCACAGCGTGGCCGTTCCGCAGCTCGGCAGGCCACGCCCCCCCGAAAGGGCATAAAGGTTTCATATACCAAGCAATCAGACTCCCCACAGTATTTGGGGCATAGATTTGCACATTTTCCGGCACAAAAATTGAAATTTTGCTGCATTATTGCTGCATTTTATTTTACTTGTAATCATTCCTTTTCAGCCTTAAATCAATGGAGACTGTTTTAGCAGAGTATTCTACTTTGAAATAGCAATGTTTGAAGTGTCTGAGAGTGTTTGTTTGCTATATTCTCCTTTGTGGTAATATTTTGGAGCATAGGTGAAACCAAGCACAATAGCACAGGGTTGCTGGTCATCCTGTGTACTGTGCCATTGTGCTGACTTGGGGCTAGCGGTTCAAAGTCCCAGAGCCATCTGCTGGAGGACACCAAACCTCTCCCACAGGTGCCCTAGAGCACAGGATTGTAGTGGGTGTAGGTGCATTGCCATGGCTCATAAAAGCATGTTAAATATTGCTCTAGGCAGATCAGTGGCATGGGGTGGGTGTAAGCCAATTTACGATACAGTCTCCACCTCCATGTTACTTACAGGTGCTGTGTGTGCAGTCTACAGCCCGAATATGAGACAATCCCTACCACACCCCCTCTGATAACAACGCCCCCTCCCCAGGATTTTTATAATTGTACAAAAATGTCATTACCAAAATATCGTTGGACTGAAAAATGTTGTCCTAAATTTTGTTTGAAAAAATATCATCTCATTGGAGTTAATGACAGAGAATGTATGCCCATAGGGACAATATTTTTGCAAACATTATGAAGGTCACTATATTTTTGATAGCAGTATTCTAACACACAACCATCCTTAGCATGTTGGTTGCATAACTTATATAATCAATGGAAATGTGTTGCATACAATGGGCATTCCTTCATGTATCCTTCCCTCATTCCCTGCCTTCCCTTATTCCCTAATCTTCCCCCTGATCTTTATTCTTTATTCCTGTACACCCTTCCAATCTCTTTCACATCTTGCTTCCTTTATGCTCACTTTTCCCTGCTGCATCTCCGTTTTCCCATTCTGCTTCTATTTCCCCTCTCTCTTTTTCACTCTTTGTCACCCTCTCTCTCTTTCGTGTTTCTATTCCTCTCTAACCTTTATTTTCCTTTCACTACTACCCCTCACAACCACCTTCTCCCTTCCTCCTTCCCTTCTGACTCCTTAGTGCTCTCCAACGTTCCATTGTCCTTCCCTCCTTCCCGTGACATTCCCTACTTCTGTGTCTCTCTTCATTCCTGTAACCTTCCCTCCAGCATCCTTTTGTCCTTCTATCCCTCCACCATCTCCTCCCCCACCTTCCCCATACTAGACCTGCCAACTCACACGATGCCATTGTGTGACACACAATATTGGCTCCCATCACGCAGTCACCCGGTGGGGAGCTGATATCACATGGTGGCAGGAAAAATGAGCTGAAAAACACTGTAAATAGTGGATTTCCAGCTCGTTTTCCAAGGCTTTGAACTGGTGACATCCATTAAGAGGATTTTAAAACACCCCAGGACATCGGCACCAGCCTCTGCAAGCTTTTGTTTGTTTTTGTAGGAGGGGGCTTGGGGGCAGGATGAGGGAAAAATGCATCTTGGGTACCCAACCCTCCTCACATGGTAAGATTTTTTATCAACTTGACAGGTATGCCATACCCATGGCTCGCCCCTTCTCTTGGCTTTGTGCTTCCATCCAAAAGAAAAGCAGGTATTTGTTGGCAAATAGCATTTTGAACAGGAGCTGATAAATATGCACTGTTGTCTTTCTTATTAAATATTTCAAAGTTCTTTAGTACTGGGGTACCTTTTCTCCCAATGAGTGTTAAAACAGGAAGAGGATAATGCCTCATAGCATGCCGCACAGACAGCATTTTCTTGCCACATAATTTAGTCGACTGTGTATATTAATAAAGTCCGGACTGAACCCTAAAACAGGCAGATGGAATAGGCCCCCAGACACTGAATTGGTAGTTAATTTTTTTATATATATAAGCATATGTATATTTATTTATTATATGTATATATCAGTCCCTCTGAGTGACTGGCCCCATGTGTCACTGCCTCTGCTTGACTATTGATGGCCAAATCGCAGAGGAGTAATTCCAGTGGTCCTAAATGTATCTAATCTTGATAGGTTTCAATTTACATTAAAGACCTTAATATTCTAACGTTCCTCCTTCTGCACAAAGGCCCAATAACCAATATCACTTCAGAGGTGGAGCCACTCATGATGTATTGTGCCATCTATAATAGGTAAACTCACCCCTCTATACACGTAATGTGCATAGAGATGATATATATGGTGCTAGCGATTCTGTAATTGTGGTCGCTTTCATTATTCTAGCAAATATTTTTGAACCTCCATTTTGTGGGTCTGTCCCAGTATAGAGTGTTCTTCAATAACACTCCGTCTACCATTTAAACTACACATCTTCCAATATGTTCCTACACAACAAAGTAACGTCATTTACATATGTCAATTCTCAGCGCAGAGCTGAGGCAGAGAGCCTCCGATCAGGTTTCTGTGCATAGTTCCTGGGGCACACTGCAGGCAGGGCACAGTGTCTTCACACTTGTAGGCTGCAATGATTCAACATCCCAGGGGTTTCCAAGAGTATTCTATTTATGGGCAGCCCCGGCTCCCCATGGAGAGAGCCCTGTGGCTGGAGGATGTCCTAAGATGCCCCTCCCAGCATGATGTGTGGCAGACACAAGCGCGCTGTCTGGAAACCAATCGTGCATCATAAAGCAGAGCAGACATAAGGGGGCATCTGTCGGTGTGGTGCAACCACTGACGAGCTTGCAACACTTGATTTCACTGGCACTTTTGTAAAAAGCACAGCCTTTTTACAAAAGTGCAGATTTTGCGATTTGTTTGCAAATTGCGAAATCCTGGAGGGTCTGAAGCAATGCCTTGGATGCCGGGCCCTGCTCCGGATCATCTTCGGGGTCTGCACTCATGGACAAGGAATGGAGGAGAGTGGTGAAGCTTCCTGTAAATATGTCTTGTAAGGCTCGTTTCAAGCTTGTGCAAAGTATTTATCTTAAGCAAATCTACGTCAAGAAATATATAAATCATCCACAGATGCTTTCCCCAGAAGCAGCGTTAAAAGCACCCATTTTGGGGGTTGCCTGACTCTGCTGTGCTTCTGGGAGCTGGTGGGAGATATAATTTCAACCCTAACAGATAAGACCAGCCTGCATCATTCATAATTGTGTTTCTAGACCCTACTGATCCACTGAAGGGTATGCATCACAAGTGCAGTTTTACTGACCCAATAACATTGCTTGTCAAACACAGACTAGATAAGGCGGGGACATTTGTTTGCCCTAAGAATTGTATAGTGTTCGATTTATGGTTCACTCATCGCCTTGCGCTTCTTTGCCAAGGGAAACCCCACAAAGAGCCAATGGCTCACCCAATGTTCCTTGGTATGACCAGATTAAAAACTGAGCACTCTCTTGGAGTCCAACCCATGGAGTTTCTCTTCCTCTTTCGATGGATGGGGTAGAGCAAAAATGGTCAGAAGACCGATGGCTTATCTGTTGTGGAAAGAAGTCAGCACCTTTGGCAGCAATGGCGCTCGAGTCCTTAGCACCATTTTGTCTGGAAATAAGGTGGTATAAGGAGGCTGGACTGAGAGTGCCTGAAGCTTACTCAACTGGAGTACAGATGTTATCTCCACCAGGAAGACCGTTTTCAAGGTGAGTAGATGTAATGAACAACCGTGGTTTGGTTTGAAAAGGGTACACATCAGAAAGGTGAGGACTAAATGTAAGTCCCTCTGTGGCATTACAAAGGGCGTTGGTGGAAACATATGATGCAAATCTTTCAGAAAGCAATTCAAACTTGTTCCAGTGCTCTGCATAAACAGATGTCGTGGAAGGGTGCATGTGCAATGTTTTATTTCCCATTTTCGGCTTTACTTATTTCATACTGTTTTTGTTATGACGTAAACCTTAATAAATGCAAAACTAACAGATGATGGACAGAAGGCAGAACAATGTCATACATTCACCCCAGTACAGAGATCTGGGCCTAAATCCATCGTTTTTTTGCTCACTATGCCGTTCCAGTTTGAACCCAGCCATATGCAAATCAGTCTTGACCCTGTGCCTCATGGGTACAGTCCAGCCCGAACTGCCAAGCCAGGTCCTCCCTGGACTGGAAACAAGCATCCTAGGACCGGTTTCGGGGTTTCACCCCTCTTCAGCCAGGATAGCTTGATTCCAGTGGCATGGAGAGCACGGGACCCACATCTGGGCATACCCTTCCCACTCGGGGTGACAAATGCAAAACTAACAGATGATGGACAGAATGCAGAACAATGTCATACATTCACCCCAGTACAGAGATCTGGGCCTAAATCCATTGTTTTTTTGCTCACCATGCCGTTCCAATTTGAACCCAGCCATATGCAAATCAGTCTCGACCCTGTGCCTCATGGGTACAGTCCAGCCCGAACTGCCAAGCCAGGTCCTCCCTGGACTGGAAACAAGCATCCTAGGACCGGTTTCGGGGTTTCACCCCTCTTCAGCCAGGATAGCTTGATTCCAGTGGCATGGAGAGCACGGGACCCACGTCTGGGCATACCCTTCCCACTCGGGGTGACAAATGCAAAACTAACAGATGATGGACAGAATGCAGAACAATGTCATACATTCACCCCAGTACAGAGATCTGGGCCTAAATCCATCTTTTTTTTGCTCACCATGCCGTTCCAGTTTGAACCCAGCCATATGCAAATCAGTCTTGACCCTGTGCCTCATGGGTACAGTCCAGCCCGAACTGCCAAGCCAGGTCCTCCCTGGACTGGAAACAAGCATCCTAGGACCGGTTTCGGGGTTTCACCCCTTTTCAGCCAGGATAGCTTGATTCCAGTGGCATGGAGAGCACGGGACCCACGTCTGGGCATACCCTTCCCACTCGGGGTGACAAATGCAAAACTAACAGATGATGGACAGAATGCAGAACAATGTCATACATTCACCCCAGTACAGAGATCTGGGCCTAAATCCATCGTTTTTTTGCTCACCATGCCGTTCCAGTTTGGACGCAGCCATATGCAAATCAGTCTTGACCCTGTGCCTCATGGGTACAGTCCAGCCCGAACTGCCAAGCCAGGTCCTCCCTGGACTGGAAACAAGCATCCTAGGACCGGTTTCGGGGTTTCACCCCTCTTCAGCCAGGATAGCTTGATTCCAGTGGCATGGAGAGCACGGGACCCACGTCTGGGCATACCCTTCCCACTCGGGGTGACAAATGCAAAACTAACAGATGATGGACAGAATGCAGAACAATGTCATACATTCACCCCAGTACAGAGATCTGGGCCTAAATCCATCGTTTTTTTGCTCACCATGCCGTTCCAGTTTGAACCCAGCCATATGCAAATCAGTCTTGACCCTGTGCCTCATGGGTACAGTCCAACCCGAACTGCCAAACCAGGTCCTCCCTGGACTGGAAACAAGCATCCTAGGACCGGTTTCGGGGTTTCACCCCTCTTCAGCCAGGATAGCTTGATTCCAGTGGCATGGAGAGCACGGGACCCACGTCTGGGCATACCCTTCCCACTCGGGGTGACAAATGCAAAACTAACAGATGATGGACAGAATGCAGAACAATGTCATACATTCACCCCAGTACAGAGATCTGGGCCTAAATCCATCGTTTTTTTGCTCACCATGCCATTCCAGTTTGAACCCAGCCATATGCAAATCAGTGTCTTGACCCTGTGCCTCATGGGTACAGTCCAGCCCGAACTGCCAAGCCAGGTCCTCCCTGGACTGGAAACAAGCATCCTAGGACCGGTTTCGGGGTTTCACCCCTCTTCAGCCAGGATAGCTTGATTCCAGTGGCATGGAGAGCACGGGACCCACGTCTGAGCATACCCTTCCCACTCGGGGTGACAAATGCAAAACTAACAGATGATGGACAGAATGCAGAACAATGTCATACATTCACCCCAGTACAGAGATTTGGGCCTAAATCCATCGTTTTTTTGCTCACCATGCCGTTCCAGTTTGAACCCAGCCATATGCAAATCAGTCTTGACCCTGTGCCTCATGGGTACAGTCCAGCCCGAACTGCCAAGCCAGGTCCTCCCTGGACTGGAAACAAGCATCCTAGGACCGGTTTCGGGGTTTCACCCCTCTTCAGCCAGGATAGCTTGATTCCAGTGGCATGGAGAGCACGGGACCCACGTCTGGGCATACCCTTCCCACTCGGGGTGACAAATGCAAAACTAACAGATGATGGACAGAATGCAGAACAATGTCATACATTCACCCCAGTACAGAGATCTGGGCCTAAATCCATCGTTTTTTTGCTCACCATGCCGTTCCAGTTTGAACCCAGCCATATGCAAATCAGTCTTGACACTGTGCCTCATGGGTACAGTCCAGCCCGAACTGCCAAGCCAGGTCCTCCCTGGACTGGAAACAAGCATCCTAGGACCGGTTTCGGAGTTTCACCCCTATTCAGCCAGGATAGCTTGATTCCAGTGGCATGGAGAGCACGGGACCCACGTCTGGGCATACCCTTCCCACTCGGGGTGACAAATGCAAAACTAACAGATGATGGACAGAATGCAGAACAATGTCATACATTCACCCCAGTACAGAGATCTGGGCCTAAATCCATCGTTTTTTTGCTCACCATGCCGTTCCAGTTTGAACCCAGCCATATGAAACCTTAATAAGCAGCAAGTCGCTGATTCACCCCCAACATAAGATTATAAGCACTATGGCGTATTATGCTCTAATACGTTCAGGTTTTCTGATGCACAGATGTGATGTCTTCGTTTATATCTGAGAGGAGGTATTAGCTGACTTTACTGTGCTGTTGTTTTTCCCTTAGCTAAAGAATTTGTTTATTTGCCCCATTCACCTAAACGCTCAGATGAGGTTTTCTGTCTCAGTGATAGATTTGAGACTTTTGGACTCATACACCTATAAACTCTGATGTGCTCTACTTTCTAGATGCACAGGCATGTAGCCTCTGTTCATGTGATCTTCTTCTGTTTATACGCGGTATAAGATTTCAGATGCACTTTCCATTGCTTAAAGGCTTCCTCATTACTAGACGCGGTGTAGCTTTGAGAAGTACAAATGCAGATAGTCTACTCACGTGACTTTCTTCCATTATTTGTATCAGAGAGTCACTAGTTCCGGCCGGCCTGCATTGGCAAGAACTGCATACCGACATGCCTAAGGTAAATGTGGTTTGTTGTCTTCCTCAGTTTTGGTCATTGACATGAGAGTGCTTGGTGTCTAATCTCACTTTATTCTCCGTAGGCAGTGAGCCCAGAGTTATAGCCTTGATTTAATACAGGTTTGATCACTGTTCACATAAACAAGGGGTCGATATGTTCTTTCTGCGCATGAATGATTCTGTGACACTTATAACTGACAGTGATCTGCACGATATTCAGCCGCATTTGTTATTTTTCCAACATAGGACGGATGCTGGATGATTGAAGGAAGTTTCACATTGGACTATAGATATAATTGATCATTTGTTGATTTTTTTTTATTGTTTCCCTGTTCCTTGAAATTAGCCGTTGATCAGTTGCATGTAACACTTTCGTGTATAATGCATGAGGTTATTGACTCATCAGAATGTTTGTTTCTGTTTTCCTTTCTTTGTTAAATTTGGTTATAATTTATTGGCTGCTGGATTGATTCTTACAGATCTCCTCTGCTCTGACTACAGGACGTGAATGAAAACTAATCACATTGTTTTGGTCAGGTGAGATTCAGTCTCCTTTAGGATATACTCATACAATTTTGGTGTAGCTCGAAGGGAAACACTGATAGTTCCCATATTTTCTTTCGTAGGTTGCTACCTATTTGTTGTCCTGATTAAGACCCTGTGTGATTTGTTTTAAGGGGCGAAACGTCGACTAATTAGTTTCCACCCATACCATTGATTAGTGGACTCTTGGAACTCAAATGCTCATATCATTGTGTTTACAGAATTCAATCTGTGCCCTATGGGCGGGGACCCTTTGTACATATTGTAAATACTGTCAGCGTAAATATATGTTTGCTATTGCATGACTCGTTCAATTGAACTGCATCATCACTTGGAGCACCTGCATTTGGTTTTCACTAAAATGAGTACCCTTTCACCTTTTTGATCATGATATTTGTATACTTTAATACTGAGTATTAACCATCGTTTTGTTGATTTCTCTTTTATGTATGAGTTTTTCAGCCTTGTATTAATCACAAATTGAATGATTCCTATGGGAACACTGTTCTATATGTGGTTTATTATCCTTGTTCTTTAGAATACAGGGCGCCCCGTAAGTTAGATATATTATGCCAGGATGACATCAACAACCTTGAGGGGAGATCAAAAGACCTCAAATACCTCCAATCAATCTCCACACTTGGAGATTCAGATTGTGCAGTCTCAGGTGGAAGTCCATGTCCTACTGCTAAGACAAGAGTTCCTCCCTCAGTGGAGGCCTGATTGGAGCTCAGATGCCCAAGGACCAGAAGTTACGGGTATCACACTGTCCTGGCCCAATGCGGCACCACTAGGATGACTTGGGAATGGTAGTTTTTGATCTTCTTCAGAATGCAGGACAGGATAGGTAGTGGTGAGATGAACTACACGAGTCCTATGCTCCACCCTACAAGAAGTCTGTATCCTAGAGAGAGATTTCTGGGGAACTCCAGCATGCAAATGCATTGACATTGCTCGTTCTCGGCAGTGGCAAACAGATCATTCCAGGGTCCACCCCACTGTTGGAAGATTCCTTACACTACCTCCGGATTATATTGCAATTTGTGAACCACTAGGTGTCATTAACAGAGTTTGTCCGCCCTGCCATTTAAAGATCACACCAGGTGTCATACCACCAGGGAAATCCCCTGATAGCTTAGCCAGCTCTAGAGGCACAGAGACTTCTGTCATAGGACTCTTCTAGATTCCACTATGCCATGCTTGTTGCAATACCACATGGTGATAGTGTTGTTCAAGTGAACTTGCACCCGTCCCCCCCCTTCCATGGTGGGCAAGAGGTCTCAAATGTCAAGCGAATTGCCTGCAACTCCACAAGTTGATGTGGTGGTGGGTCGCTGCCAGAGAACAGAGTCCTCTGACCCCCACATCTCCCAGATGGCCTCCCCAATCACGTAATTATGCATTTTCCATCACTGCCAGCTCTGGGTGTGTTTGAGAGGGTCTCCCGCTGGTCCAATTGTGCTTGATTAGTTTCCCCTGCAGATATCATCTGGTCTACTCCTATACCCGGATGGAAGCTGATAGGTTCCCTTAATTCTGGACCCACTGATACTTCAGGTCCCAGTGCAAAGATTACATGTGCCACTGGCATGATTGGTGGACAGGATGCAGGATGCTTATAGTCCCAGAAGCCTTAAAGCCCTCTTCAGTGAGACCCAGGATAACATTTGAAACATTGGGCTCATAGACTGAATGTCCTGACGTCACTGGTTCAAAGGAAAAGCTCAAAAGTGCACCATATCCAGGATGGATCCTAAAAAAGGAAGCTGCTGCGAAGGAGTGAGTTGTAACTTCAGGAGGTTGATCGAGAACCCCCAGCCTAGAGGTGGACTGTGACTGATTGTGGTGAGCCCACCTTCAAAAGCCAGTTGTCAAGGTAGGGAAAAACTGATATTGTCAACCTTCTTAAATAGACAGTGACCACCGCGATCATTTCTGTGAACACACAAAGTGCACTGGTGTGGCCCAAAGGAAGCACAGCAAACTGAAAGTGCTTCTGACCCACCTTGAACCGCAGGTAAAGCCAGTATCCTGCAGAATGGGAATGTGAAAATAAGCATTCTGCAGGTCCAATCCACCATCCAGTCTCTGGGATCCAGGGCAGAAAGAACCTAGGTCAAAGTGAGCATCTTGAATTTGTCTTTGCGTAGGAAGGAATGTTTAGAATAGGATGGTCATCCTCCTACGGCACAAGAAAGTAACACAAATAGCCATCAGTCCCTACCGCTGATGCTGGAACTTTCTCTATTGATCCTCTGGTCAAAAAAACCTGATCTTCCCGGTATAAGTCGGTCAGGTGATCCTCTGACAAGCGTTTTACTGTAGGTGACTGGTGTGGTAGGTCAAAAAGGAAAGGCAGGGCCCAGAGAGCATGGCGTGGCTTGACTTTTCTTAAAATGTTCCATGGCCAAGTCTGCCTTTTCACTGAACAGGTGCCACCCACTGAAAAGCATGTCCATTATGGATGCCTTGATGTCATCGAAAAAGCCAATGGACCTCATCCATGCGTGGTGCTGAAGCACCACGCTAATTTCCGTAGCTCTGTCCACACAATCCATGGTGTCCAGACCTGAGCGAATAACAAATTTGACCACATCCAAACCATCTTGAATAGTTTGAGCTAACAAATGTCATAGATCTTCAGGGACCACAGGTAAAATCTCACCCACATACTCGAAATATGGGCAGTGGACCAAAACTACGAGCAGCACCCAATTGTTAATCACCTATGTCCTTGTGTGCAAATCCCACATGCACACCCTGCCCCGTGGTGCCACCCTTCACCAGGGAGTATAGAACAACAATACACAATTGGAGCTGCACCACACACAAACAAACATATAAATTGAGACAATGTCAAAAAACACTGTGTAATATGACACTTCCTTATGTATAACAGTGCCTATGGAGTCCATAGGTTATCGTTTCTTCCTTTATTAAATTGTGTTCAATTCATTTAAAAAATCAGCCAACATGTTTCATCCATTTAAACATTGGACTTCTTCGGGGCAGCTAAAATATTAAACGCCTATATCAATCAAAAAGGTATGCACCAATGTTCAGGGCGCAATTCCCAAATCAGTGCCGAAGTATGGCATCTGCACATGACTGTTTCAAGTAGCAGTCCAAACCATGAAGAAAAAATGACGACAAATTTTCTAAAAGGTGATGGATTACAGTTGAACATGAAGGCGTTGTTTTCAAACTGAAGCGAATTGTGTTTTGCATACTGATGTCATTTGCTTCAATTCTGAGTTGCATTCTGACCATAGTAATTCTATGAGGGCCTCATTACGATGGCGGACAGACTTCAGTCCGTCCGCCATCGTTTTGGATTTGGATATGAGGCGGCCTCCCCACAATCCGAATTACGATGCGACCGCCACCACAGCAGTCGCATCATCTATATTTTACACTGTGGTGGGGATGCGGTCAGCAGCCCCTGCCGCAATACAAAATAAAGGGTGCAGACACATCCCCGCACTGTGGGCCAGGCACCATGCGGTGCCTGCCACAGGTGCAGGGATATGTAGGGGGGCACCATTGGTGCCCCCCAGGTTACATGTCCCTGCAACTGGGATTAAGGGGGGCCTGCTACGGGCCCCCAAATCCGTTTCCGCCAGCCGTTTTGTGGGGGGTTAACTGCTGCAGTATGACCAGAGGAAAGGGATATCATAATCCCTATGGGGGGTGCCTGGTAGGCACCGATGCAATTCATGTCTGTGCATTTGGTCCGGTGGGCGGTCGGATTTGGTACACCTGTCCGGACCGTGGCGGTAAGTCTTTCCGACCGCCACGCTTCTCCCCACACTTCCCCCGCCATTATAATATGGTGGGGGAAAATCACATTGCGATGGGGGAGGGACCGCCACTGACAGCCTGTCATTGGTGGTCCCTCGGCCATCGTAATGAGGCCCAACATCAGTTGCCACCCACCACCTTCCCATTATTCACCTATGTAAACTATGCACTTTGCCAAAATGGATAACTCAATATAAAGAAATCATTAGTCCATTATGTAGACAGACCAAAGGTGCCCTGGCCTCAACATGGGCTCATGAGTGTTTGGGCTTAAGACCCACATCCTGAGTCTGAATGACATACCCTGGATGAGTCTAAATTGGTGAGGACATACCACTTGGAGATGAACATTGGCTTTGGATTCGCTGTCAACATCCCCTATCAAAATCACTTGCTGGTTGACTGAGTATCACCAGAAAACAATTTTTCCACACAAATAAATATGTTTTAGTTAGGATGATGGAATATTATAATTGAAGTGGTTTACATTACTGCCTCTGGGGTAAAAGGTTGTCTTCAAGTCCACCTAGTACACTAACGCTATGTGAGACATTGCTGTATTTGTCAAAACCAACTTTACAGATGGCAAATATTTCCTATGGTTCACAGTTTGGATGCGGAAGGCTACCTATTAGGAGAAGCTATTGCCGGAAGGCTTATCTTCTCACCCTGGCAGATTTTTCCTGAATAACAACAGGCCAGGAAGATTAAGTGTTCCCTTCTGAGTTTCATAGCGAAAGTACCTTTCTATTGTCCCTGAATATTTCTTTGCTGTGGGACGAGTTTCCACTCTGTGGCTCCTCTGTTGGCGTGGGAACCGATTAGATGCATTACAATGACAGATATGTATAATGACAGATATCTTTTATATGAGTGGAGCACATTACTCGTTAAGGAAATGTACTAATTTTGAGAGTTGCTAAACCAAGACACACTCAGGAGGACAGGCCTGTGTACCTGTTTTAACAGATACCAACACATTACTCATTTTTTTTAATTAAAATTTTATTGGGTTTTTAACATTCCCAGAGGCAGTACACATTGTTATCAATCATAGGTTCAGGCAAAACATCAAGGACATATTAATGGTACTGAAGCATTGTTACAGGCAATAGTTATAGAAACGGGCAATGCAGGCAAAACATCAAGGACATATTAATGGTACTGAAGCATTGTTACAGGCAATAGTTATAGAAACGGGCAATGCTGGAGATGAGAGTGATGCCTTAGAGGGGCTAGTCTCTTCGGAGGGAGGGGGTTTTCCTCCAACACATGTACCCAAGAAGAGAAAATGAGGAACGATAACCAGCTACTAACCTGGGGTACAAAAAGGGGTATGTGGCAAAAGGGGGGTGGGCGGACGGGTTCTTGTAAATGGTTACTAGGTGGCTGAGGGTGTGGGCCTAGGGAAGGGGTGGTAGAGAGTGGCCTCACAAGGGGTTACCAGTGCCCAATGTACCTGTGTACAGTGTAGGGGACTTCGGGAGGATAGACCTGCCATAGACTCCGAGAGGGGCATTCAGCGAGATGTCCCAGGTGAATCTTGCGGTGGCGTGGACGTCGAGTCGTTGACGGAAGTGCAGGAGTAGCATAGCCCATGCAGTGGAGATGGGGTGTTGATGCACTTGCTGCACCTCCTCGTGATGGATCGCATTCTCCTCTGCAGCACCCCACTTACAAACTGCCCCTATCCAGGCTGCCGAGAGAGACCCCGCAGGCATGTGCCAGTGCATTGTGATTCCTTGCTTAGCTAGAAGGAAGGTCAGGGCTGTAAACCGCTATTGGACTTTGTGGAGTTTCTGGCGTCGGAGTATGGCTAATGAGCAGTCCTCCCAAGAAGTAATGCCAGGAAGCCCCGGAACCTCACACTCTGTAGCATGAATGGTGCCCCAGTAGTGCTGCAAAGCGGGACAGTCCAAGAACACATGTAGAACAGCTGCACTAGGGCCTGGCAATGGGGGTAGGAAAACTGTGACTCCGGGTAGTAGCGATGAAGTTGCACCGGCATCAGATAGGTTTGGTGTAGGATAAAAACAATTATGTTTTTGAAACAGGAGTTTTGGGATACTTTCTTCGGGAATTCTAGGGCACGCTCCAACTCTTTATGTGTAGTGGCCTCTCAAAGACCTCCCATTTGTGTCTCAGATGGGTAAGTGGAGCAGATGTTAGTTCCCGGATGACCTTGTATATACATTTAATTAGGTGATGGCCGGGGCCCATGGACAGTACTGTGTGGAACACTGGAGGAGTCACGGACTTGCCCCCAGACGGATCCCAGAGACGATGGCAGTCCAATATGATTTGCGGGTGGAGAAGGAACTGCCCTCAGGGGAGCCCTCTCTCTTCTGCCAGTTTGTTGAAAGGGAGAACCTGGCCTTCAGCGAAAAGGAACTCCACTTCGAGAAGTGAGAGGTAGGTCCAGGCCTGCAGTGCACTGGCAGTGTATTAGCCCCGGCCCTGGGTTAGGGCCACCAGCTGCAACAGAGGGGGGTAGTGCGGGATATCTTGGGACAGGCGATGGACCTGGAGCATACAGGACCTTGCCACAGCTACCTGGATTGAATGGGTCAATGTAGGCTGGCAGTAGCAAACGTCAGATTGTCTGTAACTGGAGCTATGTCGTGAGTAAATATGCTTCATATGACGGAGCACCCGGACCTCCCCGGTTCGCAGGCAGCTGCAACCTAGCTGTAGTGACTCGCCTACGACCACCTCCCCAGATAAGGGAGCAGAGCAGGGTATCCGGTTCCTGAAAAAAGGGGCAGGAATGACTGGAATGTTCGCGAAGTGATGGAGGAGGCGAGATAAAAGGACCATCTTCGTCAGATCGATTTTCGCTATGGGAGCCAAGGGGAGGGTCCTCCAAAAACCAGCTAGTGAGCGTATACCCGCCAGTACTCTGTGGTGATTGCCCTCATAGAGATCACGGGGAGTGTGGTAGAGCCGGACACCCGAACAGTGAGGTGCCTGCGCGAATCAGGAGTGACAGGTATCGTGGATATGTACCTCCCACGGGGGAAGGTTGGGGCTAAGAGGATAGACAGAGGATTTTGCCCATTTAACCCTCAACCCGGCCGAGGCAGTGAAGTCTTCAAGTGTGACCCAGAGGGGCCGAGGTCCATCGAGTGGTCCTGTATGTCGAGAAGCAGGTCATCTACATACAGGGACACCCTGTGGGTAAAGCACACCAAAGGAATGCCCAAATCTTTCCCTTCCCCCAGACAAGGACAGCCAGGGGATCCATTGCAGGGCAAAGAGTAGGGTGAAAGCGGACATCCCTGACGTATGACCCGCGACACAGTGAATGGGGCCAAGAAATAGTGGTCCAGACAGACCCGAGAGGCACGATTTGAGCACAGTAGCTTCATATAGGCCAAGAGCGTGGGTCCCACACCCATGTGCTAAAGCACCGCAAATAGAGCCAGGATAAGGTATCAAACACTTTCTCCAGGTCCAGGACCAGACAATCGGCATGAGGGAAAAGGCCCCTCACCTGATCCTGAACATGGAAAAGACAGAGAATGTTCTGGGAGGTGCTCCTGCCTGAGACAACCCCGCTTTGGACTGGGTGCACGAGTGATGGGAGGATTTGGGCATAACGGTCTGCCAAGATCTTACCAAGAATTTTGTAATTGGCCTGTAGGAGGCCAGCAAAGTCCCTATCTGGCTTTAGAAACAAGACCAAAAGAGATTCACGAAGTGAACAAGGGAGCTCGCCATCTTTTAATTCCGCCTTTTACATGTCTGCCAATTGGGGTACCAGAAGAGCAGTAATCGTACTGTAATAGTCTAGTGGAAGGCCATTTAGGCCCGGGGCTTTTTTTTGGCCCATCCCTGAGATCGCCTGTTTCACATAAGCTGGTGTGATCTCCGCATCAAAGGAGGTCCTCTTGTGTGGTGTAATCTGGGTCAGGGTAAGTGCGGCGATGAACCAACCTATTTGCTCTGAGCAATCGTGCTCTGGAGCCCTGTATACCGCGGCATAATAGTCAGAAAAAGTCCGTAGGATTTCAGTTTTGGAGTGGACCGGAATGCCAGAGGGGCTGACTATCTCTGTGATGGGATGAGTGTCGGAGTCTTGCCTAATCAGCCAGACTAAAAGCACTCCCGGTCTGTGCCCCTCTTAATGCACCCTGATGGCGTGCGCCTCAGAGTTGTACCACTGACGGCCTGCCAATACTCAATCAATCAATCAATCAATCAGGCATTTGTAGAGCACACTACTCACCCATGAGGGTCTCAAGGCGCTAAGGGGGAGGGGGGGAGTGCTGCTACTGCTCGAACACCCAGGTCTTGAGGAGTCTTCTGAAGGTCAGCAGGTCCTGGGTCTGTCGCAGGTGGATGGGGAGGGTGTTCCATATCTTGGCAGCGAGGTGGGAGAATGATCTGTCGCCGGTGGTCACACGGTGGATGCGTGGAACGGTGGCGAGGGCGAGGTCAGCGGAGCGAAGTTGGCGGTTCGGGGTGTAGAAGGCGAGTCATTTGTTGAGGTATGCTGGTCCGGCGTTGTGGAGTGCTTTATGAGCGTGGGTTTGGAGCTTGAAGGTGATCCTCTTGTTGACGGGGTGCCAGTGCAGGTCTCTCAGGTGGGCAGGGATGTGGCTGTGGTGGGGGATGTCGAGGATGAGGCGTGCGGAGGCGTTCTGTATGCGTTGAATTCTTTTCTGGAGTTTGGCCGTGGTTCCCGCGTAGAGGGCATTGCCGTAGTCCAGCCTGCTACTGACGAGGGCCTGGGTGACCGTCCTTCTGGTTCCGGTTGGGATCCATCTGTAGATCTTGTGAAGCATGCGGAGGGTGTTGAAGCAGGAGGAGGAGACGGCGTTGACTTGCTGGGTCATTGATAGTGATGAGTCCGGGATGAACCCCAGGTTGTGTGCGTGGTTGGTGGGTGTCAGTGCAGCTCCCAGCGTGGCCAGTCACCAGGAGTCATCCCAGGTGGATGGGGTGGAGCCGAGGATGAGGACTTCCGTCTTATCTGAGTTCAGTTTCAGGTGACTGTTCTTCATCCATTCGGCGACGGCCATCATTCCTTCGTGGAGGTTGGTTTTGGCGGTGGTGGAGTCCTTGGTGAGGATGAGGATCAGCTGGGTGTCGTCGGCTTATGAGACGATGTTGAGGTCATGTGATCGGACACTGTTGGTGAGCGGTGCCATGTAGACGTGAAAAAGGGTTGGGCTGAGGGATGATCCTTGGGGTACGCCGCAGGTGATCATGGTGGCTTCGTATCGGAATGAAGGGAGGCGGACTCTCTGGGTTCTGCTGGTGAGGAAGGAGGTGATCCAGTCCTGGGCTTTGTCGCAGACCCCCGTGCCGTGGAGGCTTGTGCGTAGGGTGTGGTGGCAGACGGTGTCGAAGGCGGCTGAGAAGTCCAGGAGGATGAGGGCCACGGTTTTGCCACTGTCCAGCAGGGTCATGATGTCGGTGGCGGCAATGAGGGCAGTTTCGGTGCTGTGGTTGCTGCTGAGTCCAGGGTGTTGTTCTCCTCGAGGAAGTAGGCCAGTTGCCTGTTGACAATCTTCTCGATTACTTTCGCCGGGAACGGGAGCAGGGAGATGTGCTGGAAGTTCTTGAGGTCCTTTAGGTCTGCCTTGGATTTCTTGAGTAGGGCATTGATCTCGGCGAGTTTCCAGCTCTCCGGTAAGGTGGCGGTCTCGAAGGAGCTGTTGAGGATCTTCTGGAATTGGGGTGCAATGATGGAGCTTGCTTTGTTGAAGATGTGGTGGGGGCATGGGTCGGATGGCAAGCCGGAGCGGATGGTGTTCATGATTTTGGTGTCGTCGTCGTTGACGTGGTTCCAGGAGAGCAGGAGGCCGGTGTGGCTGGGGGGCGGTGAGTTTGAGGTGTCGGCGGCTGTCGGGGGGGGGGTCAGGGTGTTGAACCTGGCGGGATGTCGTTGGAGCTAATGCTGTGGTTGGTGAGTTCCTTCACGATGTTGAAGAGCTCTTTGCTGTTGTGCGTGTTGTTGTCGATGCGTTCCTTGAAGGAGGTCCTTTTGGCAGTTCAAATGAGTTGGTGGTGCTTGCGGCTGGCGTTCTTGAGGGCAGCGTGGTTGTCTGGTGTCTATTCGTGGCACCACTTCTTCTCAAATCTTCGGCAGGTCTGCTTGGATTCCTGGAGGTCAGTGGTGAACCAGCTGGCCCTTCTGTCAGTGCATCTGTTTGAGGGTTTCTTGATCGGGTCAAGAGTGTTGGGGCAGTCGTCAATCCATTGCCTAAGGTTGCAGGCGGCTGTGTTGGTGTTGGTGGGGACGGTTGGTGGGTCTCGGGTGAGGGTGGTAATTAGCTGGTCTTCGTGACCTTGTTCCAGCTGCGGTGGGGGGATTCGTTGGGGGTGGTTGTGCGTGGTGTGTTTCTCGGAGAAGTGGATGCAGTGGTGGTCGGTCCAGTGGAGTTCAGTGGTGTGGCTGAAGGTGACGTGGTTGCTGGCGGAAAAGATGGGGTCGAGTGTGTGTCCAGCGGAGTGGGTGGGTATCGTGAAAAGCTGTTTGAGTCTGAGGTTGGCGAGGTTGTCTAGCAGGGTGGTTGAGTTGCTGTCGTTGGCGTTGTCGAGGTGGAAGTTCAGGTCTCCGAGGAGGATGTAGTCTGTGTAGGCCAGAGCATGCGAGCTGATGACGTCTGTGATGGAGTCGCTGAACTGTGGCCGGGGTCCGAGGGGTCTGTAGACAAGTGTTCCTCTGAGGGTGGTGTTGGAATCGATGTGGATCTGGAAGTGCAGATGTTCGGCGGTGCTGAGGGTGTCTTCAGTGCTTTTCGAGGTTCTGAGGGTATTCCTGTGGACGATGGCCATTCCTCCTCCCGGTCTGTTGGTGCGGTCCCTGCGTGTGGTCTTGTAGCCCTCCGGGATGGCTATGGCAATGTCGGGCGCAGATGAGGGGTTCATCCAGGTCTCCGTCAGGAAGGCGACGTCCTGGAAGGATGAGTCAAGTAGGTCCCAGAATTCTATGGCGTGTTAACGGACGGAGTGGGAGTTGAGTAGTATGCTTCTGAGATGGTTGCGACCTGAACTGGTGGGGCGGCAGGATGTGCAGGTGTTTGGTGGCTGGTGAGGCTGCATCTCTGGCAGGAGAAGGGTCCGTGAGTGAGCTTCGGGGTGGCCTGGAAGCAGGTGGATAATCAGCCGGTGTTGAATTTGTGGAGGATGTTGGCGTTGTAGCGGCATCGGGCATCGTGGCACTCACAGGGCCAGAGGGTCTGGTGCTGGGTGTGGACGGGCTTGCCATAGGCGGGCTTTTGGCGCGCCAGCGGCGCGGCCGCGCACTGGCCATCATTAAGAAGGGGAGGTGGGAGGGAGGAGCTGCTGGGAGGCGGGTGCGGGGAGCGAATGGGCGAGCGAGGGGGTCAGGGCCACAGGGGACACAGCGGCGGGAAGGAGAAGTGGCAGAATGCCAAAATCAAGAGAAATAGGAGCAATGAGCAAATAAGCAGATGAAAACAAATACAAGTGAAATACAGTGAAAAGCGAAATGCGGGAAAAAATGGCAAACAGGCAGATGGGGAAAAAGCAGAGGCAGAGGACTGGCGCGAACTTGCGGCAGCAGTGAGGGCGGGAACACGGGCACAATCAGGTGGAGCTGTGCGGCGTGGGGAGCGACCTGCCTGGAACCAGGGTCAAGGGTCGCTCTGCATAAGCAGTTTTTGCCTCCGCAAGCTGAGCCATAGACGCCAAGTTAAACAAAAACAATTGGTTCTGTTGGGATTACAATTACTTAGAAGTACTCAAGGAGCAGAAAGCTTACTTGTAGCACATGTCAATAATTTATCAAATGTCAACTATACAAGGCTGTCGCAATTCACAAATTCAATTGCAAAAGAAGATAGGTGACATATATGTCTGCACAACGCTCATGATCACAGTTTAAATTACCCATGGATCTTGTAGCATATGTGCAACAATAATAAGGACAAACAGAAATTCTTCCCCCTTCCCACTTGCACACTTAATGGTCTTGTATATTGTGTACTGTCTACGTCACCAACCACCACATGTCACTATTTTCACTTCAGTCATCTATCATCTTTTGCAATTGAATTTGTAAATTGCGACAGCCTTGTATAGTTGACATTTGACTGTTAATATAGCATTTAATTCTTAAATCTTGGTGTGTGTTATGAAAACTCTTTTTTCTTTTCTTTTCCTTAAATCATGGACATGTGCTACAAGTAAGCTTTCTGCTCCTTGAGTACTTCTAAGTAATTGTAACCCCAACAGAACCAATTGTTTTTGTTTAACACGTTTATCCAGGGTCTGAGGGACACCGGGTCGCCCCATTATTTTTTCCAATAGACGCCAAGTTGGCATCCACAACCTTGCTGAGGGCCGCTATCTTACGCTCTGCTGCTTGCAGGTCTTTGTCCAGTGTTGTGCAGACTCCCACTATCTGTCAAATGCATGCCCCCGAGTGACAACTTTAAAGGCGTCCCATTCCAGCATCCTAAGTGGATGCCGTGTGGGAGTTTTCAGAGAAGTAGCCGCCGATGTTATTTTCCTGTTAATGGTGAAATACAGGATCTTTAAGGCAGTTGCGCGGTAACCGGCAACAGGCAGCGGAGGGGGGACGCCATCTAAGAGTTATAGGGTGTGCGTCGTGTTTGATAGAACACAACCTAGGTAGTCTGCGTGCTGGGCCAGGGTGGCAATCGCGGGTGACCAACACATTATATTTGACATTGAACAAACTTAGATGCATGTATGATAAGCCTTGGCACCAACATCATGAATGACAAAAATAGGTCACTAAGTATGTCATTTTAAGGACATCCCTCATGACCATCTGCACGTATGTTTTAGATTGTACTGGAAATTAGTTTTTATTTGTTTCTTTTCGGATGATCTTGTCAATCCTCATTTTTAGTCCTGTTATTAATCTGTCTGTAAAATTGCGATTTGAGGCAGAACACCCGATGGTTGCAGGTAGGAACAGACTAACTTTTTATATATCCTTTGAAATCAGTGTGGTAAACACTTTCTTCATATTCATGTACTTGGAGTGAACACGATGAGCATGACTTGCACGGACACCATTTTGCTGTGACACTCACATGCCATTCTGCTGGATATGAATTTGCAATCTAATTTTTATGTTTGTCTTTTGAATTTTGATTTTCTTCCACAGGTGACAACAATGGTGAATATATCCACCTTAACTGTGGGACAGTGATTGTATGATGTGTATTTTTTCAAACATTTTTTTTCCACAGTAGTCACATACTTTTCCCTGCAGAGAGATTAAGAGAAAAGATTTTGGTCCTGATGAATACCATACACCTCATTGTAAGGTTTCCAGACTGGCAGAAACATGTCGACCCTTTAATCTCTACTGGGATGAAGTCACATCACCCCTATATTTTAGTATACCCCTCATGGCAAAAATACAATAAAGCTCTGACATATTCCACCAAGAGATATTTTTAACTCTTGCACTGCCTACACTACACTCTGTCACACCCACTCACAACTTGAAGCTCACGTAGGGCCATACCTGAAATAAAAGACCGTATGAGCTCCTCGCCGGTCTGGAGAGTTGTGCCCACACCGCCTATCTTCGGTAAGTGGTGTGAGGAGGAATCCTATGATGAAGCATGCCACATAAGGGCAGAGAAGGTTTTCGTCCTAAAAACAGAGATTTCTTCCGATCAAGAGACACTTACGGCCCTCTGGTTAAATAATCTCCATTCTCTTTAGTTTCTGTCAGATTTAGTTAATTTTCTACTAAGATAATTCTCATTAGATACACGTTTGGTAAGCATGCAAACAAAATGACTTATTGAAGGTTAACGTAACACACCTGCCTAAAGCTTTATGAATAGCCTCCTAACATTATAGTTTGAGAAAATGGGGACCCCTACATGCAAAAATGAACTTGCTGGCCATAGGGAAATTGACATTAAAGGGAGAAAAAGACGCTTGAAGCAAGTGTACAATATTCAAAAATTATAAATTTCAGGACAACATAACAATAATTATGCATGAAAACATTGTACATTATTATAAGGTAATGACCATGATCATGTTGAATTATTTATTATCCAAAAACGTTTTATTTTAGTTTTATTTCATTTACTGTATCTAAATATCAAAACATTATTTTCAATTTATGATAAATAATTAAAATTGTCAATACATAAAGAACAGTACAACACCATCATGTATTCATGAGAAAACAGTGCAATTGATTTACACAAGTAATCAGATAATTTGTTTCATTGCACATTTATATACAAGAAGGGAGATCCAGATCAACCATAAACAATGGGAAGGCTGGCGGTAGATAGAAGCTACGCGCATTTCGGCTGAGGTGCCTTCCTCAGGGGACCGTCTCAACTTTCTCTGCATAGAATACATAAAATGCATAGTCTAAGGATATGTAGGCACTTATGTTCATGAAATTACCTGAAATTATATTTAATGTTTTACTAACGTTTTAAATCGTTTTGGTTAGTTTTTTTCAGTACCTATTGGTGGGGCAAACATCGAATGAAGAGAGTTAGAGAATTGAAAAATTAAAAACATATTCTATATAAGCTCATATAGAATATGCAGTAAAAAACAGTTTATTAACTAACATGCTTTAAGGCAGGTACGGTTTATGCCCAGAAAGGTGTAATGTGCATTGCAAGAATTTGCCAAAGAGCAGTGAATTAAAGATTATATGTGAACTACATAAGTGAACTGAGCATGCATAATTCGTGATGACGTCTAGCGAATAATGCTCCATGCTTATCCCGTGTATCCCACATGTGAGAAAGGTTTCTTAAAAATATGATCACCTATTTCTATATCAGCAGGGAGCTGATAAGAACATAGCCATAAGTTTCTTGTCTCAGTAGATCGTTGGATATACCTGATTTAGTAAGTGGTGTGAGGAGGAATCCTATGATGAAGCATGCCACATAAGGGCAGAGAGGGTTTTTGTCCTAAAAACAGAGATTTCTTCTGATCAAGAGACACTTAGGGCCCTCTGGTTAAATAATCTCCATTCTCTTTAGTTTCTGTCAGATTTAGTTAATTTTCTACTAAGATAATTCTCATTAGATACACGTTTGGTAAGCATGCAAACAAAATGACTTATTGAAGGTTAACGTAACACACCTGCCTAAAGCTTTATGAATAGCCTCATAACATTATATTTTGAGAAAATGGGGACCCCTACATGCAAAAATGAACTTGCTGGCCATAGGGAAATTGACATTAAAGGGAGAAAAAGACGCTTGAAGCAAGTGTACAATATTCAAAAATTATAAATTTCAGGACAACATAACAATAATTATGCATGAAAACATTGTACATTATTATAAGGTAATGACCATGATCATGTTGATTTATTTATTATCCAAAAACGTTTTATTTTAGTTTTATTTCATTTACTGTATCTAAATATCAAAACATTATTTTCAATTTATGATAAATAATTAAAATTGTCAATACATAAAGAACAGTACAACACCATCATGTATTCATGAGAAAACAGTGCAATTGAATTTACACAAGTAATCAGATAATTTGTTTCATTGCACATTTATATACAAGAAGGGAGATCCAGATCAACCATAAACAATGGGAAGGCTGGCGGTAGATAGAAGCTACGCGCGTTTCGGCTGAGGTGCCTTCCTCAGGGGACCGTCTCAACTTTCTCTGCATAGAATACATAAAATGCATAGTCTAAGGATATGTAGGCACTTATGTTCATGAAATTACCTGAAATTATATTTAATGTTTTACTAACGTTTTAAATCGTTTTGGTTAGTTTTTTTCAGTACCTATTGGTGGGGCAAACATCGAATGAAGAGAGTTAGAGAATTTAAAAATTAAAAACATATTCTATCTAAGCTCATATAGAATATGCAGTAAAAAACAGTTTATTAACTAACATGCTTTAAGGCAGGTACGGTTTATGCCCAGAAAGGTGTAATGTGCATTGCAAGAATTTGCCTAAGAGCAGTGAATTAAAGATTATATGTGAACTACATAAGTGAACTGAGCATGCATAATTCGTGATGACGTCTAGCGAATAATGCTCCATGCTTATCCCGTGTATCCCACATGTGAGAAAGGTTTCTTAAAAATATGATCACCTATTTCTATATCAGCAGGGAGCTGATAAGAACATAGCCATAAGTTTCTTGTCTCAGTAGATCGTTGGATATACCTGATTTAGTAAGTGGTGTGAGGAGGAATCCTATGATGAAGCATGCCACATAAGGGCAGAGAGGGTTTTTGTCCTAAAAACAGAGATTTCTTCTGATCAAGAGACACTTAGGGCCCTCTGGTTAAATAATCTCCATTCTCTTTAGTTTCTGTCAGATTTAGTTAATTTTCTACTAAGATAATTCTCATTAGATACACGTTTGGTAAGCATGCAAACAAAATGACTTATTGAAGGTTAACGTAACACACCTGCCTAAAGCTTTATGAATAGCCTCCTAACATTATATTTTGAGAAAATGGGGACCCCTACATGCAAAAATGAACTTGCTGGCCATAGGGAAATTGACATTAAAGGGAGAAAAAGACGCTTGAAGCAAGTGTACAATATTCAAAAATTATAAATTTCAGGACAACATAACAATAATTATGCATGAAAACATTGTACATTATTATAAGGTAATGACCATGATCATGTTGAATTATTTATTATCCAAAAACGTTTTATTTTAGTTTTATTTCATTTACTGTATCTAAATATCAAAACATTATTTTCAATTTATGATAAATAATTAAAATTGTCAATACATAAAGAACAGTACAACACCATCATGTATTCATGAGAAAACAGTGCAATTGATTTACACAAGTAATCAGATAATTTGTTTCATTGCACATTTATATACAAGAAGGGAGATCCAGATCAACCATAAACAATGGGAAGGCTGGCGGTAGATAGAAGCTACGCGCGTTTCGGCTGAGGTGCCTTCCTCAGGGGACCGTCTCAACTTTCTCTGCATAGAATACATAAAATGCATAGTCTAAGGTTATGTAGGCACTTATGTTCATGAAATTACCTGAAATTATATTTAATGTTTTACTAACGTTTTAAATCGTTTTGGTTAGTTTTTTTCAGTACCTATTGGTGGGGCAAACATCGAATGAAGAGAGTTAGAGAATTTAAAAATTAAAAACATATTCTATATAAGCTCATATAGAATATGCAGTAAAAAACAGTTTATTAACTAACATGCTTTAAGGCAGGTACGGTTTATGCCCAGAAAGGTGTAATGTGCATTGCAAGAATTTGCCTAAGAGCAGTGAATTAAAGATTATATGTGAACTACATAAGTGAACTGAGCATGCATAATTCGTGATGACGTCTAGCGAATAATGCTCCATGCTTATCCCGTGTATCCCACATGTGAGAAAGGTTTCTTAAAAATATGATCACCTATTTCTATATCAGCAGGGAGCTGATAAGAACATAGCCATAAGTTTCTTGTCTCAGTAGATCGTTGGATATACCTGATTTAGTAAGTGGTGTGAGGAGGAATCCTATGATGAAGCATGCCACATAAGGGCAGAGAGGGTTTTTGTCCTAAAAACAGAGATTTCTTCTGATCAAGAGACACTTAGGGCCCTCTGGTTAAATAATCTCCATTCTCTTTAGTTTCTGTCAGATTTAGTTAATTTTCTACTAAGATAATTCTCATTAGTTACACGTTTGGTAAGCATGCAAACAAAATGACATATTGAAGGTTAACATAACACACCTGCCTAAAGCTTTATGAATAGCCTCCTAACATTATAGTTTGAGAAAATGGGGACCCCTACATGCAAAAATGAACTTGCTAGCCATAGGGAAATTGACATTAAAGGGAGAAAACGACACTTGAAGCAAGTGTACAATATTCAAAAATTATAAATTTCAGGACAACATAACAATGATCATGCATGAAAACATTGTACATTATTATAAGGTAATGACCATGATCATGTTGAATTATTTATTATCCAAAAACTTTTTATTTTAGTTTTATTTCATTTACTGTATCTAAATATCAAAACATTATTTTCAATTTATGATAAATAATTAAAATTGTCAATACATAAAGAACAGTACAACACCATCATGTATTCATGAGAAAACAGTGCAATTGCATGCAGGGGCACATGGTGTGCCGCCCTTGTGTGCATGCATGCCCAGTTCCTACACGGCATGGACTCAACAGTCCATGCCATGCAGTAACTTGCTTTGGCGTTCCCATTGTGGTTCCTTATGCAACGGCACCGCTTTGAGAACGCCAAAGGACCACCCTCCTCGCTGACCAGGAGCAAGCTCCTAATCTGGCAGGTGGCCAGCAGTCAACTTTGGCAGTTCGGATAGCGGGGCAGTGGCGTGCCTCCCCACTCCTGCACCGCCAAAACCTATCCAATGTGACAGGTGCCTCTTGACCTGAGGCATTCCTTTTCTGTTTTTACCCTTAGCAAGCACCCACACCCCAATTCTTCTCATCCATCACCACTGACTTTGTGAGTGTTCACCTAATGTGGTTTGTGTGTCCTCAATGACACCTCTCACACTCTCGCCCACTTTTTCATGTCCATTTGGAAACTGTATTTACATAATATAACCATGCGTTTGTAGTTTAAGTTTTATATTGCTCCTTAGATCAATCAATCAATCAATCCATTTATAGAGCGCGCTACTCACCCGTGAGGGTCTCAAGGCGCTGTGGGGTGGGGGGGGGGGGGCTGCTACTGCTCGAATAGCCCGGTCTTGAGGTGTTTCCTGAAGGTGAGATGGTCCTCGGTCAGTCGTGGGTGTGCAGGGAGGGAGTTCTATGTTTTGGCTGCCAGGTAGGAGAATGATCTTCCTCCGGTGGTGGTTCTGCGAATCCGTGGGACGGTGGTGAGGGTGAGGACGGCAGTGCGCAGCTGGTGGGTGGGAGTGTAGAACGAGAGGTGGTTGTTGAGGTATTCAGGGCCCATGTTGTGGAGTGCCTTGTGTGCGCGGGTGAGGAGCCTGAACGTGATCCTCTTGCTGACGGGGAGCCAGTGCAGGTTTCTCATGTGAGCGGATATGTGGCTGTGGCGAGGGATGTCGAGGATGAGTCGTGCGGAGGCATTCTGCATGCGTTGTAGTCGTTTCTGGAGTTTGGCGGTGGTTCCAGCATATAGAGCGTTTCCGTAGTCCAGTCGGCTGGTGACGTGGGCCTGGGTGACAGTCTTTCTGGTTTTGGTGGGAATCCACCTGAAGATCTTTCGGAGCATGCGCAGGGTGTTGAAGCAAGAGGACGAGTCTGCGTTGACTTGCTTGGTCATCGTGAGGGAGGAGTCCAGGATGAATCCCAGGTTGCGGGCGTGGTCCGAGGGTGTCGGCGCGGAGCCCAGCGCTGCGGGCCACTAGGAGTCGTCCCAGGCGGAACGGGATTGTCTGAGGATGAGGACCTCTGTCTTGTCTGAGTTCAGCTTCAGGCGGCTGAGCTTCATCCATTCTGCGACGTCTTTCAATCCTTCTTGGAGGTTGGTTTTGGCGGTGGCTGGGTCTTTGGTGAGAGAGAGTATCAGCTGGGTGTCGTCGGCGTAGGAGATAACGTTGATGTTGTGTTTGCGTGCGATGACGGCGAGGGGGCTCATGTAGATATTGAAGAGGGTTGGGCTGAGCGAGGAGCCTTGGGGTACGCCGCAGATGATCTCGGTGGCCGCTGAGTGGAAGGGAGGGAGGCGGACTCTCTGGGTTCTGTCTGAGAGGAACGAGGTGATCCAGTCCAGGGCCTTTCCTTGGATCCCAGTGTTGAAGGGGCGGATTATTAGGGTGCGATGGCATACGGTATCAAAGGCTGCCGAGAGGTCCAGGAGGATGAAAGTGGTTGTTTCTCCGTTGTCCATCATGGTCCTGATGTCGTCGGTGGCTGCGATGAGGCCGGTTTAGGTGCTGTGGTTGGCTCGAAATCCAGACTGGGACGGGTCGAGCGAGTTGTTTGTCTTGAGGAATGCAGTCAGCTGTTTATTGACGGTCTTCTCGATCACTTTCGCCGGGAAGGGAAGAAGAGAGATGGGGCGGAAGTTTTTGAGGTCTTTGGGGTCCGCTGTTTCTGCATCCTTACAAAACAGAGTCACTAGTATAACCATATGCAAATGCAGTTACAGTACGCATACGTGGTAACATTTCAGAGCCTAATGCTAGTACGACTTCAATCACTCAACTGATAACATTAAATTACACATTAGAAGAATGTAAACGTATAAGAAGATAACTTGTTTATGTGCCACATCTACTTACTGGTGGGCCTTCGATCCAAAAAATAAAATGAATAGTTAGTCGCCATTCACCACAAAGCATGTCCCTCTACTATTCTTTGTTTAACTATAAGGCCTCACGATTTGTAGAGCCCGGAATAGCCATTTTACCTTCAACTCAGCACAACGAAAAGAGCAGAGGCACCCCGATAACATATTTTTAAATTACCATTTTAGTTGGGCAGCAGCATTTAAATGACTAGTTGCCAAATTTGCAAACTGCAGCAGGGAAACATAGTTTATAAGTTTAAGTTTTATTTATTAGCATAGTTACTTAAACCCATTGTATCAAACACATTGATAAAAAAAAATGTAAAAATTGCATAATATTAATAAATAATTGAAAGGAGTTAATTAAGATAAGTTATTGTCCATTGCCATTTCAGCTTGTGATTTGGAATTCATTTCCTGGGCATCTGTTAAGAGCCTATGAGTTTAGTCTGATGTTTTTGCTATGCAGTCACGATGCTGCGGTTTGAGGACCGGCACATCCTTCGGGATGACTAGGATATGCTCCAGTGTTCCCGTTGGATAAAACTCCAACATTGCTTTGGCAGGTAACGCCAGCGTCGTACAGGAGCGTGTCCCTGTCACTGCTTAATTTGTACTGGTGTTTGCGCATATTAATGAGTCTACCACATGATGGTGTCATCTGTTTATTCAATACCAGCAGACAATTTAACATTGCAAAATACATATAAAGTAATACACTCTTACAGCTGTGGATGGCCATGAATAGTACTGCCATAGTTGCTGTAGTGTGATGGTAAGGACATAGCACTGGTACTGGCAATGGCAGCACTAGCAGGGAGAGTGGGTGGCAAAAGCTGCAGTGGTCGTATGAGATTTATCTTGGTCCCTGGCACCTATTTCTCCACAAATTAAGCACTAAATTGTTCTAATGCCAAGTGCCAGCAATTACCACTTTAACAATCGCCATTTTAAGGCCATGAGATTAGGACAAAGGAATAGTGGCAAATGCTGCTTTCTTTGTTCAGGTCATATGAGGGGCATTTTTGAAGGTCTCGGTGTTTGGCGTGCAAAGCATAGTTAAATTCATGAATTGATATGTATTGCAAGCGGACCCTCTTAAGGCCCTGCCATCTAGTGGGAAATATCATTGTCAGTTCATCAGACGTTTCACCACATAAAAGAAAAAATCCTCACAATGTTCCTTCTTGATCAGCTCTTTTTTCCTTAATCTAGTGAATTTGTTCATCTGTCCAAATACCCTACAAGTCATAAATTTCCTACATGACTTCCTCGACATATGCATGTAGCTAATAGAGCTATCCTTTGAGTTCACGTTTGTTTTAGCTCAGCCCATAATAACCTGCCCATGAGTCAGGTTTAGCATATTTAAATCTAAGGTAATAAAACAGTAATATCTCACCTGCTTCTCATGCAGCGTCAATTCAGCCAAATTCCAGCCTAAGACCAGAGCCGGACTGTCTGTAGCGGGCTCTGGGTGCCAGGGTGGGAGCCGGTTTGGTGGCCCTGGGGGCCGTTTTTGTTACCTGCAAAATCGGACCCCTGTAACAAAATCGACCGAAACCAGCCCTGGCATACAGCTTGGCCACACTCCCTCACCCCAGGGGGACGGCCGAGCAGTTGGCCAGGACCGGTTTCGGTTCCCAGTCCGGCCCCGCCTAAGACCCTCATTATAAGTGTCCCAATAAATTCTCATATGTCTGGTAACGCCTGCTACCTCTCATATCGGAGTCATCATTTTGAGTATTTTACCTCACCTAGTAAGTACCAGGTAGGACAAACACTGAATCACCAGATAACTTTCGCCATGTCAAACGTGCCGATATTCAGTGGAGGGGGGGGCAGAATGCTAGGACAATACTAGGACACGCATATTTTGCTGAGTAAGCACAAAGAGCTGCATGTTATTCCACATTTTAGGAGGAAAACTCATAA
Source organism: Triturus cristatus (assembly GCF_964204655.1). Lineage (NCBI taxonomy): Eukaryota > Metazoa > Chordata > Amphibia > Caudata > Salamandridae > Triturus > Triturus cristatus. The sequence goes on from NC_140591.1 coordinate 803,188,207, forward strand.
CAGGTGCCATTTACTCCACCCAATAAATAACTAACACCACCATATCCTTGTTTATCAGGTGCAATAAAAATTGCACAAAAATCAGGTCATTTGTAATGAGGGCTTGCAGTGTGCTGTAAAAAACATAAGTGCTGTGGCCCAAAGTTTTGTTCCGAAGCCCACGGACTGCACTATTGAAAGTAAGGGTGCTGAATGCCAAGGTTAAGTTGTCTTGATTCCAACACATGCCTCTTTAGCCTATCCACAGACACTCCCTGTCTCTTTATCTTTTTTCATTCCTGCTTTCTCACTTTATCATTGTTTCTGTTTCACTGCCCCAGATTTACCAGAAATCCTAAATTGGAGGCAGTGCCAAAAAACGTATATCTTTATTTCTCCTCGTTTTTCCTTTTTCTATCTGTGCTGCATTCTGCAGTACAGATAGAAAAAGGAAAAAGCCTCTTGTGATTGTTTTTGTGCAGGAAGTTTTCCCTTCCTGGACAGAAATAATCATCCTCGCAACGCAGGCACCCTTGCACCATGGTGCAAAGGTGCCTGCATTGGCCCACGGCAGCCCATTGAGCGCAGGGGAAACGGACAGGAATACGCCGTATCTCATAGATATGGTGCATTCCTGCCCTTTTCTTTTACTGTGGCGCTGTCCTACGGTAAAACCTCATGAATGAGGCCCTGAATCGCTAGGTCCCACCTGCAACCACCAGCTCAAAATAGTAAATGGTGTTCCTCTGGTTAAATCATCTCTGTTCTCTTTAGTTTCTGTCAGATTTAGTTAATTTTCTACTGAGATAATTCTCATAAGATACAGGTTTGGTAAGCATGCAAACAAAATGACTTATTGAAGGTTAACGTAACACACCTGCCTAAAGCTTTATGAATAGCCTCCTAACATTATAGTTTGAGAAAATGGGGACCCCTACATGCAAAAATGAACTGGCTAGCCATAGGGAAATTGACATTAAAGGGAGAAAAAGACGCTTGAAGCAAGTGTACAATATTCAAAAATTATAAATTTCAGGACAACATAACAATAATCATGCATGGAAACATTGTGCATTATTATAAGGTAATGACCATGATCAGGTTGAATTATTTATTATCCAAAAACTGTTTATTTTAGTTTTATTTCATTTACTGTATCTAAATATCAAAACGTTATTTTCAATTTATGATAAATAATTAAAATTGTCAATACATAAAGAACAGTACAACACCATCATGTATTCATGAGAAAACAGTGCAATTGATTTACACAAGTAATCAGATAATTTGTTTCATTGCACATTTATATACAAGAAGGGAGATCCAGATCAACCATAAACAATGGGAAGGCTGGCGGTAGATAGAAGCTACGCGCGTTTCGGCTGAGGTGCCTTCCTCAGGGGACCGTCTCAACTTTCTCTGCATAGAATACATAAAATGCATAGTCTAAGGATATGTAGGCACTTATGTTCATGAAATTTCCTGAAATTATATTTAATGTTTTACTAACGTTTTAAATCGTTTTGGTTAGTTTTTTTCAGTATCAATTGGTGGAGCAAACATCGAATGAAGAGAGTTAGAGAATTTAAAAATTAAAAACATATTCTATACAAGCTCATATAGAATATGCAGTATAAAAACAGTTTATTAACATGCTTTAAGGCAGGTACAGTTTATGCCCAGAAAGGTGTAATGTGCATTGCAAGAATTTGCCTAAGAGCAGTGAATTAAAGATTATATGTGAACTACATAAGTGAACTGAGCATGCATAATTCGTGATGACGTCTAGCGAATAATGCTCCATGCTTATCCCGTGTATCCCACATGTGAGAAAGGTTTCTTAAAAATATGATCACCTAATTCTATATCAGCAGGGAGCTGATAAGAACATAGCCATAAGTTTCTTGTCTCAGTAGATCGTTGGATATACCTGATTTGGTTAAACCAATGACAAGATAGGAAGACAAATGACTTTTCCTGGACAGAACCTGCATGACTGTTCAGCTCTTTATGATATAGCTTTTTGTATAGCAATCAGTTATCTTTAGTACCTGTGTCATATAAAAGATCCAAATCTTGCATGAAGCAGGGTCTTTTTTGACTTCTGTACGCTTTTCTGAAGACACTGTAAAGTGTCTAATGTTCAAAGTCCTTAGTGTTTTTTTTATTTATTTTTTATTTATTTATTCCTGCAGGGTATATATAAAACATATAGGGAGATGTTTTATTAAAGAGATATATTTTTACAACCGCATCTGAATTGGTAGTAATTAAAACCTGTTAGCTAAGGTGGCATAACTGTTAAGACCAAACAAAAAGAGGGGGGACGAGGAGCTAATTAGAAAGAGGTCCTGAACCAATGCTCCAAAAGTTAATGCAACAGCAGTGTAGGTGGTATCAGTTCCTAAGGAGAAGGGGAAAGATATATAAACAGCCAAATCGGCTGTAATTAGTGTACAGTGTCTCCAAATAGAGTTGAGTGTGCCAAGAGGAGAGAAAAAGTATTCCTGTGTGGATCTTGTGGTGCCCTCACACACCCTTGCGAGTGTATAGCATCATCATTGGGCAGGTGCTCCTCGTGGGGGTGGCGCTGCAGTCCCTCATGGGCCCGTTTTAAGGGGCTCTCTGGTGGAGATCTTTTAGGAGTTGCTGCATTGGTGCATGGGGGTGTGTGGGTCAGAAGGTGGTGATGGGTGAAAGATAAATAGAACCAAAGGACACAAACAGTTTATTGAAAAGGTTGTTTGAGTCTGGATAAAAAATGTCACGGGGATGGAGACGCAACATTATTGCTTGAATGAGAGGGGAAACTAAACAAATAAGTTCCCACTTCTCTCAACCCGTGTGGTGAGTATCAGAAAAGTGTTTAAGTGGATAATGGGGTCGACATGTTTCGCGCTAATTAGTGGTCCCAAATGGATCCTAGATCGCTTCATCAGGACCAAAGAAAAGGCATAAAGATATGGGAATAGGGAAGAGACGCCCTATATTCCCATGTGTCCTTCTTATAGGGTATGAGAAAGAGGTACTTTAGATGGGACACGTAATTATGCGTGTACCCTGTATTTGGCCTAAAGGAGACAAAAACAAGGGAGGGATGGGGGGAAGAAAAGAGAAAGATCGTCATGACACATCCTATAGAGTAGTGCTAACTCATACATGTGAAGGACGTGTGTATACCAGTGCACCTATGAGGTGGTGCTAGCTGGAAGCATGCACGAGCGTGATTAGAATGGTGCTGCTATGGCATTGTCTTTTAGAGAACATGCTCGACACACACTAGTGGCAAACACTAAAAAAACTAGAAAAACTAAAAAAAGGGTGTAGTCCTCGGGTCACCAGAGTGATACTGGTGAAATGAGATGGGTGCACAATACTGCACGGCGATCGAAGTGAGCTAAACTGATTGGCCAGGCGTAGTGAGCAGCCGCTACGTAAAGAAATCACGGTACATACGGAGGTGCAGGTATCTCGTGAAGGGCAAAGTTAAAACGAGCATCCCCTAATGAGCGCCAAGTACGGGTGATGCGCATGGAATCATAGGTGACACAAGTGAACCTACCTGCGTCTAAGCAGTGGCGTGTCACGGACACTGGGAGGATAAGTGAAAACTACCGCACAGGGTGTGGAAATACAACGCAGGACCCGTGGCGTGACTTTTGATACAAATATGTTGAGCATGCAAAAATTGCAACAGTAATGCAGTAATAAAGAAATACCAAATCGTACCCTCCCTCTCTGAAGGATGAGCCTCCTCAGCAATGCCGTAGGAAGGTAGAGGCAGCTAGATAATACGATAAAAAGGAAGAAGACAGAGCCGGGTTACTCGAGGCAGTAACTCCGGAGATGTTACCTTGGTGCTACTTCTTGTTGACAACCACGGGAAAGGGAAAGACTTACTTGGCGCTCTTCCTTGGTGTACGGGACGACCTACCCAACATCCACGGATGCTGGACATAGTGACGTGGAGCGGCTCCCGTTAAGCACAGGTCAAATGATTGGTTCAGCGGGAAGGCGTCAGCGTCACACGCGTGTCCGGCGTGGTGAGACTGGTTGGTGGTGAAATTTGGTGGCCATATTGGAAAGGTGTACCAGTTCAAGGTAGATAAGGGACCTAACGTGTCTGATAACGTTGATACTAATACGAGAATGTATGTACACGTTAATATCAACCTATCTTGGGGCAAAGGGGGTAGCTGTGTAAAAAAAGGGGGAGGGCCGATAGCCAAACGTGAGAGGCAGCTCAGGAAAAGAGGAGACACACTGCGAAGGCGCAACGTGGTCCCATCGTAAACATGAATTCTCCATGTATCGGGCAACAGCGGATTTTTTTAAAAGAAACAATCCCAACAGCTGGAACTGTGGCCTGTCTCAACAGGGTACTGGCAGAGATCTATTGTAAGCAATGGAGCACAGATTGTATCGCCAACAATATGTTAGAAGTAAAAGGTGATACAAGGGCTGGCTGGTGATAATAACAGCATTGTATCACTCATGCCTAAATGGATTCTAAAGAATGCCTAAAGCCTTCGTAATATGTTTTGCTACCCTGTTGGATGAGGTATATGAAAAATGGTGTAGACTCGAATTGTAGAAGTCTGTGGCATAGGTTGTATTACGGATAGTGTAATGAGTGGATATTACACTAGTATTATGCCAAGAAGGATGGGAATATAATCCCTGTAAAAAAGGGGAAACAGAAACAGATATGATTCTGTATGTTAAGCGAGTTGTGTGAGAAATTGAAGGGGTCTCTGCCATGTGTGGGGTAGGGTTTATTGAGTCAGATAGACCCATGGTATCTCATCGTTGAGACCTCCGTTGTCACTTTTCAGTCTAAAGACCCATCGTTGTTCGCGTTTGAACAGTGTTGATGCGGTCCAATGAGGATTTGACTCTATGATAGTCCAACGTAGACTTTCTGGGGGATGGCTTTTCTCTAGAAAATGGCTCTGTAATCTAGCTGCAGAGCGTTTGCATCGGATAGTGCTCTTGTGTTCTCCGATGCGTATCTTTACTGATAGGGCTGTCATCCCTATGTATTTGGAACCACAGGGGCATGTGATCAGATAGACGCAGTTCCTCGTATTGCAATTCATGTGGCGTCTTTGCTGCCAGGGTCTTGTAAGTCCCAGATCTAGTTCTTTAGTCATGCTAGTCTGAGGACATACCGCACATGAGCCACACGGATAGTGGCCCACAACAGGGGGTAGTGTCCATAGGGTTGGTTTTTGGCTGATCGTGTTTTTCGGACGTGTGTGTACCAAGATGTCTCTCAGATTCTGTGTCCTTTTGAATGCGAACAGAGGTGTGGGGCCTGGTGAGAAGTTCCCAGTTTCTAGAATCCTCCAGTGTTTCTTTATGATTCTTTGAATTTTGATCGAGTTGGGGGTGAACGATGTGACACATCTTAATGTGTCAGTTTTTGTTTTTTCTTTGACTTCTAGCAGGGCTTCCCTGTGATTATTCCTGGCTCTCTTCCGAGCCTGTCTTATGATTCTAGGCGGATAGTCTCTTTTGGTCAGATTGTAAGATAGAGTCTCAGCCTCTTTCTCAAACTCTTTTGTAGTGTTACAATTTCTCCGAAGGCGGAGGAACTGGCCAACAGGTAAGTTATTCCTTAGTGCTTTCGGATGATGACTTTGGAACAGGAGCAAGCTGTTCCTGTCTGTTGGGTTTTTGTAGTTGGTGGTCTTAAGAGTGCCATCTTCTAGAGATATCAATAGGTCTAGGAAGGGAATCGACTCAGGTGACAGTGAACCCACAAATTTGAGGAATGGGTTGGTAGTGTTGATCCAAGTGAAGAAAGACCGGCAGGTCTCTTCGTCCCCTCTCCAAAAAATGATGATATCGTCAATATAGCGTCGCCATAGTAGAATATTGTTTGTGTATGGATTGGTATCCGTAAGGATGTGTTCCTCCTCAAAACTGGCCATGTAGAGACATGACAGGCTCGGCGCAAAGGTGCTCCCCATACTGGTGCCCCATACTTGGTGGTAGATTTTATTCCTGAAGGCGAAGAAATTTTCCTTAAGTGCAAGGGTTGCGCAATCACAGATGAAGGTGATTGGTGTGGCAAATGGCCAGGGATTAAGGTTGCGCAGAGCACTTTCCAGAACCACGAGAGTGGCATCCTGAGGAATGTTAGTATAAAGCGCCTCCACGTCTAATGTGACCAAGAGTGAAGTGGATTCTGGTTCTTCAAAGTGTTCAATGAGATTGAGTACCTCTGTGGTGTCTCTCAGATATGTCGGAGTCTTAGTGACCAAGGGGCGTAGGAATACATCACAAAACTTACTGAGAGGTTCCAGTAAAGAGTCAATTCCGGACACAATAGGCCGTCCGGGTGGTGGGTTAATACCCTTATGAATCTTGGGTAAGCAGTAGAAGTATGGAGTGCGGGGGTCTTTTTTGGTGAGGAACATGGCTTCATTCTTCGTGATCCAACTTTCCGTTTCGGCTTAAAAAATGAGGCTTTGTATCTTAGTCGAAAGCCGTGGAGTGGGGTCCTCCTCTGTAGGCTCGTAGTAGCTGATATTAGATAACTGACGGAGACACTCTGCATCATATGTCTCCCTGTCCTGTATTCCAATAGCTCCGCCCTTATCAGCAGGTTTTATAATGATGGTTTCGTCTTCTGCCAGGTTATTTAGAACTTGTCTTTCCTCTCTGGAGAGATTGTCAAAGGGACGGCTCGTTGTAATTTTCTCAACATCTTTTAGGATGGCCTGTTCGAACGTCAGAACCTCATTTGGAGTCATGGCTGTAGTCGGTGTAAATCAGGATTTGTTCTTCAGGCCACAGCCAACTGTTGGAATTTCAGGTTTATCTTGAAAGAAGGCTCTTAAGCGAACCTTACGAAAGAATTGGTGCAGTTCCTGATGTAATGTGAAGTCATCTTCCTTAGGTGTAGGGACAAATCCAAGGCCTTTCTCCAACAGTTTGTTTTCACCTGTGGTCAGGGGTCTGGACGAAAGGTTCACCACTAGGGTCTCGCTGTCTTGCTCCGTAGGATCATCTGCTCTGGCTCCTGCCAGTGGACGTTCTTGATTCCTCCTTTTCTTCTGCCTCTTCCTCTGCCCCTCCCTCTGTTGAAAAAAGGGGGGTTCTAAAACGGTTGATAGTTAGGCAGGGGGGTTGTCCTGGCGGTCCACTCCACATAGGTTGTGGACCCATCCATGGTCCCTGATAAATTGGTGTGTGGAAGGGGTGAGTAGGAAAACCCTGGAATAGGGGTGGTGGCATAGGTTGATGTCTGTATCCTCCTCTGGATCTCTGCTGTCTGTTGCCATAGTTTGATTCACTGCCCGTGGAATCTGATCTTTCAGAATTGCTACTACTGGCATCGTCCGATGTGGTATCATGATTAGGAAACACATAATCATCTCTAATATACGGATAAATCTTCCCTTTGTCAAAACGTTTGACATCTTTTTGTGGCTGGTTGATCTTTTGCTTGGTGAGGTATTCTTTATGGTCGTTCATTTCTTGATTGATTTCTGACAGTCTTGATTTAAATGCTGTGATGGAAATACCAGTTTTCAGTCTATTTTCGGATAGTGTTATCTGAATAAGTAAGTCATCCGATAACTGTTTGGCTGTGTTTATAATAAGCACCAGCCAGTCGCGAGTGCACTTCCAGGATATCCTAGACCATTCACAGCAGAACGTCAGATCTTCTAAAAATATCCTGGGCGCCAGAGTTATCAGTAACCCATTGGGGCGATATTGGCTCTGAGGTACTCAGTCATGATTGTCCCATGTAGAGCTGTCTTGATCTGTAACTTCCTTAATGTCTGGAGTGATTTCCAATCATCGTTCCCGCTGCCGGTCGGCATACTGCCATCTTCTGCAAGCAAAGGCTGGAGCCCTAAGGATCTCGGCTACCATCTCATCGTCGAAGCTCAGACCAGGGTGGTCCATGTTGCCAAAGGGGCAATGCAAGGTAGAGTTGAATAAAGGTCGGTGATGGCCCTGGGGTATGGACCACGTATTGGAGGAAAATGATAGGTGTACGGGACGACCACTCCATACTTCGACTGCTTACCCAAGATTCATAAGGGTATTAACCCACCACCCGGATGGCCTATTGTGTCCGGAATTGACTCTTTACTGGAACCTCTCAGTAAGTTTTGTGATGTATTCCTACGCCCCTTGGTCACTAAGACTCCGACATATCTGAGAGACACCACAGAGGTACTCAATCTCATTGAACACTTTGAAGAACCAGAATCTATTTCACTCTTGGTCACCTTAGACGTGGAGGCGCTTTATACTAACATTCCTCAGGATGCCACTCTCGTGGTTCTGGAACGTGCTCTGCGCAACCTTAATCCCTGGCCATTTGCCACACCAATCACCTTCATCTGTGATTGCGCAACCCTTGCACTTAAAGAAAATTTCTTCGCCTTCAGGAATAAAATCTACCACCAAGTACAGGGCACCAGTATGGGGAGCACCTTTACGCCGAGCCTGTCATGTCTCTACATGGCCAGTTTTGAGGAGGAACACATTTTTACGGATACCAATCCATACACAAACAATATTCTACTATGGCGACGCTATATTGACGATATCATCATTTTTTGGAGAGGGGACGAAGAGACCTGCCGGTCTTTCTTCACTTGGATCAACACTACCAAACCATTCCTCAAATTTGTGGGTTCACTGTCACCTGAGTCGATTCCCTTCCTAGACCTATTGATATCTCTAGAAGATGGCACTCTTAAGACCACCAACTACAAAAAACCAACAGACAGGAACATCTTGCTCCTGTTCCAAAGTCATCATCCGAAAGCACTAAGGAATAACTTACCTGTTGGCCAGTTCCTCCGCCTTCGGAGAAATTGTAACACTACAAAAGAGTTTGAGAAAGAGGCTGAAACTCTATCTTACAATCCGACCAAAAGAGACTATCCGCCTAGAATCATAAGACAGGCTCGGAAGAGAGCCAGGAATAATCACAGGGAAGCCCTGCTAGAAGTCAAAGAAAAAACAAAAACTGACACATTAACATGTGTCACATCGTTCACCCCCAACTCGAACAAAATTCAAAGAATCATAAAGAAACACTGGAGGATTCTAGAAACTGGGAACTTCTCACCAGGCCCCACACCTCTGTTCGCATTCAAAAGGACACAGAATCTGAGAGACATCTTGGTACACACACTTCCGAAAAACACGATCAGCCAACAACCAACTCTATGAACACTACCCCATGTTGTGGGCCACTATCCGTGTGGCTCATGTGCGGTATGTCCTCAGACTAGCATGACTAAAGAACTAGATCTGGGACTTACAAGACCCTGGCAGCAAAGACGCCACACGAATTGGAATACGAGGAACTGCGTCAATCTGATCACATGCCCCTGTGGTTCCAAATACATAGGGATGACAGCCCGATCAATAAAGATACGCATCGGAGAACACAAGAGCACTATCCGATGCAAACGCTCTGCAACTAGATTACAGAGCTATTTTCTAGAGAAAAGCCATCCCCCCGAAAGTCTACGATGGACTATCATAGAGTCAAACCCTCATTGGACCGCGTCAACACTGTTCAAACGCGAACAACGATGGGTCTTTAGACTGAAAAGTGACAACGGAGTTCTCAATGATGAGATACCATGGGTCGATCTGACTCAATAAACCCTACCCCACACATGGCAGAGACCCCTTCAATTTCTCACACAACTCGCTTAACATACAGAATCATGTCTGTTTCTGTTTCCCCTTTTTTACAGGGATTATATTCCCATCCTTCTTGGCATAATACTAGTGTAATATCCACTCATTACACTAATTATCCGTAATACAACCTATGCCACAGACTTCTACAATTCGAGTCTACACCATTTTTCATATACCTCATCCAACAGGGTAGCAAAACATATTACGAAGGCTTTAGGCATTCTTTAGAATCCATTTAGGCATGAGTTATACAATGCTGTTATTATCACCATCCAGCCCTTGTATCACCTTTTACTTCTAACATATTGTTGGCGATACAATCTGTGCTTCATTGCTTACAATAGATCTCTGCCAGTACCCTGTTGAGACAGGCCACAGTTCCAGCTGTTGGGCTTGCTTCTTTTTAAAAAATCCGCTGTTGCCCGATACATGGAGAATTCATGTTTACGATGGGACCACATTGCGCCTTCGCAGTGTGTCTCCTCTTTTCCTGAGCTGACTCTCACGTTTGGCTATCGGCCCCCCCTTTTTTTACACAGCTACCCCCTGTTGCCCCAAGATAGGTTGATATTAACATGTACATACATTCTCGCATTAGTATCAACGTTATCAGACACGTTAGGTCCCTTATCTACCTTGAACTGGTACACCTTTCCAATATGGCCACCAAATTTCACCACCGGACCAGTCTCACCACGCCCGACACGTGTGTGACGCTGACGCCTTCCCGCTGAACCAATCATTTGACCTGTACTTAATGGGAGCCGCTCCACGTCACTATGTCCAGCATCCGTGGATGTCGGGTAGGTCGTTCCGTACACCAAGGAAGAGCGCGAAGTAAGTCTTTCCCTTTCCCGCGGTTGTCAACAAGAAGTAGCACCAAGGTAACATCTCCGGAGTTACTGCCTCGAGTAACCCGGCTCTGTCTTCTTCCTTTTTATCGTATTATCTAGCTGCCTCTACCTTCCTACGGCATTGCTGAGGAGGCTCATCCTTCAGAGAGGGAGGGTACGAATTGTTATTTCTTTATTACTGCATTACTGTTGCAATTTTTGCATGCTCAACGTATTTGTATCAAAAGTCACGCCACGGGTCCCGCATTGTATTTCCACACCCTGTGCGGTAGTTTTCACTTATCCTCCCTGTGTCCGTGACACGCCACTGCCTAAACGCAGGTAGGTTCGCTTGTGTCACCTATGATTCCATGCGCATCACCCGTACGTGGCGCTCATTAGGGGATGCTCGTTTTAACTTTGCCCTTCACGAGATACCTGCACCTCCGTATGTACCGTGATTTCTTTACGTAGCGGCTGCTCACTACGCCTGGCCAATCAGTTTAGCTCACTTCGATCGCCGTGCAGTATTGTGCACCCATCTCATTTCACCAGTATCACTCTGGTGACCCGAGGACTACACCCTTTTTTTAGTTTTTCTAGTTTTTTTAGTGTTTGCCACTAGTGTGTGTCGAGCATGTTCTCTAAAAGACAATGCCATAGCAGCACCATTCTAATCACGCTCGTGCATGCTTCCAGCTAGCACCACCTCATAGGTGCACTGGTATACACACGTCCTTCACATGTATGAGTTAGCACTACTCTATAGGATGTGTCATGACCATGACAATCTTTCTCTTTTTTTCCCCCCCTCCCTCCCTTGTTTTTGTCTCCTTTAGGCCAAATACAGGGTACACGCATAATTACGTGTCCCACCTAAAGTACATCTTTATCATACCCTATAAGAAGGACACATGGGAATATAGGGCGTCTCTTCCCTATTCCCATATCTTTATGCCTTTTCTTTGGTCCTGATGAAGCGCTCTAGGATCCATTAGGGACCACTAATTAGCGCGAAACATGTCGACCCCATTATCCACCTAAACACTTTTCTGATACTCACCACACGGGTTGAGAGAAGTGGGATCTTATTTGTTTAGTTTCCCCTCTCATTCAAGCAATAATTTTGCGTCTCCATCCCCGTGACATTTTTTATCCAGACTCAAAGGACCTTTTCAACAAACTGTTTGTGTCCTTTGGTTCTTTTTATCTTTCACCCATCACCACCTTCTGACCCACACACCCCCATGCACAAATGCGGCAACTCCTAAAAGATCTCCACCAGAGAGCCCCTTAAAACGGGCCCGTGAGGGACTGCAGCGCCACCCCCACGAGGAGCACCTGCCCAATGATGATGCAATACACTCGCAAGGGTGTGTGAGGGCACCACAAGATCCACACAGGAGTACTCTTTCTCTCCTCTTGGCACACTCAACTCTATTTGGAGACACTGTACACTAATTACAGCCGATTTGGCATAACTGTTATATTTACAGTTTAATAGAGTTCTTTAGTGCGTACTGAAATTACGTGGGATATAATTCCCTCGATCTTCAATGTCGGCTCCTACTTATCTGGTGAAACAAAATACAACTGTTGCCTAAGATGAAAAAAGATTGCAGGCTAGCAGGATGCGATTAACAGGTGTGAGGGATAGGGTGAAAAAGTGAAGGCATTCTTACTTACGCCACGATATATGGATCTCACGGTAGCTGATCAAAGAAGCCAGCCGACATGTTCTTGAGGCTTTTTAAATCTCTTTCTCAGATGATTGGAGTTTACGTTGGTGCATGTGATTAGTGTCATCATGTCACCGGGATAAAGAATGGACTCAACCGATATTAGAGGTGGAAAGCAGGTTATAGAAATATTCCGCCATCTTGAGTGAACTCTCGCCTAGAATCTAAATGCGAGTCATAGGATCGGTATTAATATTTTACAAAAGGGAGCGAGGTGGTAAGAGCTTTATAGTGATGTAGGACAAGAATGATATGAAGTTCTATCAAATTGCATTATTATATCTGTATTTGAGATATGTATAATTACAATTACTAACAAATCTGAATATAATAATTGTTTGGTATTAACGATGTTGATGCTCCTAAAGAATGGATAATGGGCCAGATTAGGATGGAGCTAGAGGGCAGACCAAAAGATGCGCCACCAAGTTGAAAATCACTACATGGGTGTTTTATTAATACTTGACACAAAGTCTATGTTATGATTTTTCAAATAAATTATTGTAATGTGCATAGTGGGCCAAAGGCATTTTTAATGCTATATCATATACTTTTAATGAAGATCGTTATTTTTGTTTTTATTTATATTTTTAATGGACAATAAAAATTATACCTAAACCCAGCTACAATTATAGATACACATCGGGTGTCCTCATTTGAAAGTGTATGTTTAACATTTAACCTAAAGGAATGGATTTACTGTGGAGGGCCCTCTCGAGTGAATAAACTTAATTGTGTGTACATTTGTATTTTTGCATTTTTGTTGTAACTAAAATGCCTGTAGTGGGGGCTTTTTATTGGTTGAATTTTATTGTTTGTTCCTAGGGTATTTCCTGGTTTAAGCCCTTTTTATGAGTGTCCAATGTAAAAATCCAATAAACCTCCCGTTGTTTCCTTACCGCTTCAGAGTCTTGACCAAATTATCTGATTTCTTGTGTAAATCAATTTTTATTGATGGAATTTTATTGCTTGTTCCTAGGGTATTTCCTGGTTTAAGCCCTTTTTATGAGTGTCCAATGTAAAAATCCAATAAACCTCCCGATGTTTCCTTACCGCTTGACCAAATTATCTGATTTCTTGTGTAAATCAATTGCATGAATACATGATTGTGTTGTACTGTTCTTTAAGTATTGACAATTTTAATTATTTATCATAAATTATAAATAATGTTTTGATATTTAGATACAATAAATGAAAAAAAACTAAAATAAACATTTTTTGGATAATAAATAATTTAACATGGTCATGTTCATTACCTTATAATAATGCACAATGTTTTCATGCATGATTATTGTTATGTTGTCCCGATATGTATGATTTTTGATTATTGTACACTTGCTTCTAGCGTCTTTTTCTCCCTTTTAGCCTCCTAACATTAGCCACCAAAACGGTGGATTCGCAGAAGGGACAACATTGTGTACATCATCAACTTGGAAACTTAGGAACACTGTGTCTGAATGAGACAAAAAAATGCTGTGCAATGGCTTCCGTCTCTTAGGCTCCCTGCCACGTGCTAAATCCGTGCAGGCTTTCTGTAGCAGCATTTAATCAATCATCAGGTTGCTGCATTTAGTGAATGAGACACTTAGCTTTTGAGTCAAGTAATTAGATCTCATTCTAACATTGTTCCTACGCATTTTCAAATGAATTACATTCCACATATGGAGCAATTAATCACAGCCTCCCAGGTCATTTTCTTTCTTAGATTTTCCTTTGCTGTTACCAGCCCTGAACATTCATATGCCTCTTAGAAAAGAGGTTCTTAAGCTTTTAACTGCTTTGGAACCCCACTAAATGATCACTCTGGAAGCCAGGGATTCCCTCTTAAGCAAATTCTACAATTTGAACCTAAAAACAAAAATACAGAAACAAGTATACCTCAAACTTATGCGCACATTATGAACTATTCTATTTATTTCACACAAAAATTGCAAAGATAAAAATGTTATTTGGAAGGTTGGAGCATTTCAAAATTTAGTTTAATTTCTAAAAGACAACGTTATCTCCGAGTTTTCCGTACAAAATTCTCTAAATGTTGCTGGTATACTAGCAGCATCCGTTTTACACACCACCATTACCAGACCACATACCAGGACATTCCACACTTCACCTAACTCTTGTCACATAGGTCACATTACAATCACACATTTGTCAAATAAAACATATAGATTTTATTGTAATCGTTCCGAACAGTTATAGTGCCACAATGCAACACTAAAGTTGTGTCCCATACAAATGCCAGATAGCATAATACAACTACTTACTTGCAGCTGTGCAACAATGGCGGCTCCTCCGTTAAGGCAAAGGAGCATCGACCCACTACTTTTCAGCAGTTGAAGGAAAAATAAAATGATAATAACTGAAAGTTATAATCATTTTATTTTTTCCTATTGCAAGCACAGCATCTTTGCCAGGCGGGGCAGGGCTGCTCTGCTGACCGAGTAGGGAAGGGGAGGAGTGGTTTGCACTCCCTAAAGTGCGCATGAATGTTTAGTCAGCCCTCTGGGTCCGGCAAAACATTCATGCGCACTTAGCATGTTCTCCACCCAGGTTGCATTACAGCCTGGCTGAAGAACATGCCCAGGCTCCCTCTCCATGTCTGAGCACCATGGTTTGGCGCTCAGACCGATCACAACGCTGCAATACAGCATTGTGATTGGCTATGGGGATCTTCAGCCTGGGTGCTTCCGGTGCCTAGATCCGGCCAGCAGAAGAGTGATGTGGCGAGGGAGGACACAGTGAGGTTGTAAGTCGAATATATTTTTTATTTTTTATTAACCCCTCATCTGTCTGTCCGTCCGTCCGTCTCTTACACCCCCCGCCAGCCCGCATCCCCACCTCACCATCACTGATCAGTGCCGTCCGCCACTGCTCTGCAACAATTTCAACACTTGGGGCCTGATTTAGATGTTGGAAGACTGGTTACTCCATTACAACGGTTACGGAAATCCCGTCAGCTGAAATATAAACCCCATTATATCCAATGGGATTTATATTTCAGCGGACTTGATATCAGTCACCGTTGTGACGGAGTAACCCATCCATCAACATCTAAATCAGGCTCTAGGTCCCCCACACTGCTTGTGTCCCTCAATCCTGATCAGCCACATTTATTACTAGTAAGTAATTCCCAACAGGTTCCAACAAGATGCCGCTTTCCTGACCTTCAGACCATAGATTTGCCAGTCCAGCCTGTTACACATAGCTCTGCTGACTCACCTCAACCTTCATCTGAAGTTATCATGCACATCTAGTTCTCTTCCCCACACTGCATTTTCAGGCTGTAGTGGGAATCAGGCGTTTCCCTGGGAGGCTGGAAGGGTGGGGGCTGGTTCAGCAGCTGTAGGGTCCAGTTTTGTTATTACGGGCCAGCTTTGCAGCAGTGCTGCAATATCCGGCCCCAGTAACAAAAGCAGCATGCAAGCATTTCCAGCATCCAGGGGTCAGGCAGTGCTTCACTAGGGGCTGTTCTGAGGAAATTGGCTGGGGTGCTTTGAGTTTCCAGTCCGTCCCTGTGCCCTTTACTACCCCATTCTATCCCAGTACTGCAACACACCCACGGATGTGCTAATGCAAGCCAAACCCTTTCTGCAACAGCCCCAGATAGGCTAGTACATTGCCAGTGCTATTATAGTACTGTGAAGAACACACAGCAGTGCCAACATCCCCAAGTGAAAGAATGGCTCCTTTTCTATCACTGACTACTACAGAGACTTCTTCCAAAAAAACTCAATGCTGTCAAGTCGCGTAACCAAGTAATCCAGAACTGAGATCCAGGCCCAGTAGTTCTGCCAGAGACTTTAGTCCTGTCACATCTGTTTCTTGCTAGTTATTACTACAGTCAGTATGCACCGCACAGCTTTACCAATGCACCTCACTAGTGATCTGAAGTGCACCTGCTTTTTCTACCCCTGGGCATAGACCACTTTACCAGTGCATTTTGGTCTGGACCTGCAATGCCGCCACTTTGCTAATACTGCCACATTGAGATTTACCAGTATATGCCAGCCATGACCTGTATATGCCAGTCATGATTTGCCACACCATCTGCTAATCCAGAACTTGCTCCCACACATAATTCTGTCCAGACTCTTCAATTGTAACCCATCGCATTCCCTTATATTGAATTGCTGGGATCCAGAGGAAGCCACGTAGATGCCTCTAGTCCTGAAGTAGAGCATCCCTTAACATTCCAGCACAGTGCTGCTTTCCCAATGTACCAGTATTATAAGTATTGCATACCAATGATCCATATACAGTTCCTCTAAAACATCTTAATCATGACCTCATGCTTCCCTTTCTTTCCAGTACTGAGACCCAGATATAAAAGATATCCCAAAGCAACAAGCGTTTGACTCATGGCATCGCTTGCTATCTCTGTGTTCTAGAAGACCTCAATCATGGCTTTATTGCACCTGCTGTGCCAGACATTGGCCCCACACACAAATCTTAGAGAGCATCTGGGTTCCATCCCACAGTGTGACCAGCCACTGCAGCATTGATGTCTAGACACATAAATTATGGCAAATCACCCTGCAGCTCCCCTTACTGTTCCTGCACCAGGAACACAGTTATTATCAATGCACCTGAGTCCTGGCTACAGCAATCCCTGCTCAGCTGTTGCTTGGATCAGCTAGAGCTCTACACCGGGTGTTCTAATACTAAGACGTACCACAGCCCTGCCAATGCACCATAATACTGATCTACTGCAGCAACTGATATTCTAGCATTAAAACCCTCCAACCCACACCAGTACTTCTTGGTCCTCACCTGAATCTACAGTGACTTTTAACCACTCGGATCATGCAACACTGCCAATACATTTTACTGCTGGAATGAAAGAGCCACCTACTCTTCTAGTAGTGAATGACATCTGCAGCTTTACAAATGCATCTCAAAATTAGCCTAAAGTCCTGTCTGGTATTTCATTACTGGGACCCGCCTACATCTGTACCGCTGCATCTACATTGTGATCTGAATTTACAGTATTTAATTTATACTAATTCACAGTTTAGACTTTTAAACATTCCAAGAGTAGGCTGAATTGTCACACTTTTAAGAGCATGATGATTAGTAATTGTGTTGGTACTGCCATTGGCAGTGCTGGCAGGGGCAATGCGTGGTGCAAGCTGCAGGTGCTTCCTAAAGGGGGCCCTGGCACTTTTTATTTTTTACAAATTAAGCACTGGGCAGAGTTTATCCATTGACTGGTGAATGCACAGGATAAATCACCAACTCAATCACCAACTCCTCTGAACATTCCTGGTCATGGGAAGACTTCATCTGAAGAACAAATGTCCTGCTTGTAGAAGACTCCTGAATTCTACTTGAAGAAGAGGTGTAAGGGACTTCAAGGATTGGATCTTCTGGCACACAGGAACTGGAACTGCTCTACAAGGATCAAGTGGTTGGCCTCCTGTTTGAACTGCTTCAGAGACACAATAAGTAGAAGGACTGCTGGCTATAAGATTGCTCTTATAACCACATAGTACTTGACTCTGCATGAAACCTGTGTGGTGAGAGACCTGGTGCCTAGAAGCCTCCACTGAAGGGCTAGGCACTGCAGGGCTCATCAGAAGGAATTTTTCAAGCAGTTAAAGAAAAGTGGGGCCTAGTTACTTCTTCTACTTCTGGGGAATCAGGATAAGGTGCTAAGGCTTGCCCAGGGATGTTGCATCCTAAGTGGGCAGGAACACCAAATTCACACCCCAGAGTTTTTGCCAACTGAAAAAGGGTTCAGTGGGACCTTCCAACAAAGCATCTGGTCTCATGGAGTCCTGCCAGGCTACACAGCTTCCAGCCTTGCCTTGCTGGAGGATTTTAACTTCCAAATAAGTGATTAAGTATGAATGTAAAAGCTTGGATGGGTGCAAGGCAGCAGATCTACCCTCCCGGCAATGCAACCTCGGCAACTATGAAATATATATTTGCCTCACTCAGAGCTTTTGGCACCAACACCAATGGCTTCAGCGGAGATCAATAATGACATATCTGACTTCGAGGGACCGTAACCAACCAGTACGTAAGACCTGACCCCAATGGAAGATTTTGACTTCTATTGCAGCGACTGAGTCTGAAGTAAAATATTTGACTGGAACAACCTGCTTAGTTTATTGGACCACTGCTCCATTGTAGTCACTCTAAAATCTCACTTAGGTCTAGGTCAGCCATGAACAGTGGATTTTAGTTGGTGAAGTACATTTTCTTTGCGCTGTTTGCTTTAAATGTTTTTTTTAAATCATGTATCCAGTTCTCTGTAACCTATTTTAATGATTGTGTTGTGTTTTTGCTCATTTGTTTTTCTTCTTCTATTTTTCTATGTTGGTTTGGGAATTTTATTGTGCTTTATTGTTCAATTTGAACATTATGATACTACTTGAACTTCACATACACGTCTCCGAGATGATCTTCTGCTTGTGCCATGGTATCAGGGATTGAACAGAGATTCTCTCAGAGCTGTCTTTTGACCTAACCAGAGTGGATTTATGAAAATGGTAGGGTTTCCAAATTAATAACCCCATTAAAAATAATGACTTATTTCTTACCACTTGAAAAAACTATCTTTTAAATTCCTGTGCTGCGCTCAAATACTTCATCCAGCAGATATCAAATAAGGCTCAGTATACAAAAGAATTTTACAAAAACGGAGTACACCTTGGGACTATTTTCTGGAATGTGCCACCCTCCCGCATCTGTCTGGGCAAGCTAACACTCAATGTGTTATTCAAGAAAAGCCAGGCTGTATGCACATACTTTGGTAGCATTTTACACAAAATAGACAACAATAAAATACCGATCACAACTTGCTGACAACGGTTTCTGTGGTTGTTTTTTGTATTGTCCTTCAATATACATATATAATATATGCAGGGAATGATATAACAATCAACGTAAGTGCAGGCGCCGCAGTGCTCCAGTGTGTGAATAAAAACAAAATATACACAAAAGACGCACAACAAAAAATCATTGGTTTATAAATATTTACAAATAGTATACATGTGCATGTAGCATTGCAACAAGTGAAATTGTTACTATCAAGAACTATGTAAAAGTAGCGGCTACTTTTTCCATCGTTGACGAGGAACGGAGGTGTATAGTTTTACATCTCTTCCCAGATAAATAATCTCAAATATTTATGGAGACACTTGGTCAGGGTCAGAGTTCTTTGACTGGGAATTACGAAATTACAGAATGACGTATGTGATGTGGATTGGGTGCCTACACTGAGATTGCCGTATTGTGGACTATTACCAGTGAATTGTGACAGTTTCTTACCTCCTGCTCTTGATTATAATTTAGACTTGTCTAGGGACAGCTGATACCACTTGATGGTAATTGGACAGACGACTTTTGTCCTGAGGAGACCGCGTCACTGGGAGTTGAAACGTCAACACGGTTTCACTTGGTATTATTAACGATTCTACATGCGGCAATGCCACATGCAAATGTGTCCTGTTTGCAAATATTTGTAACCCGTGATTCTTTGCTGTGTATATTTTGTATTTATTCACACACTGGAGAACTGCGTTGCCTGCACTTACGTTAATGGTTATATCATTAGCTGCATATATATTGAAGAACAATACAAAAAAACAACCACAGAAACCGTTATCAGCAAGTTGTGATCATTATTTTATTTTTGTCTATTTTGTGTAAAATGCTACCAAAGTATATACATACAACTTGGTTTTTCCTGAATAACACATTGAGTGTTGGCTTCCCCAGACAGATGCAGGAGGGTTGCACATTCCAGAAAAGAGTCCCAAGGTGTACTCTGTTTTTCTAAAACTAATATTGACCCTGGCCCCCGTGGGCATATAAGGGGTTGTCCTTGTGTGTCCATCAACTGTTGTTTTTGCATTTGTCACCCTGAGTGGGACGGGTATGCTCAGACGTGAGTCCCGTGCTCTCCATGCCACTGGAATCAAGCTATCCTGGCTGAAGAGGGGTGAAACCCAGAAACTGGTCCTAGGATGCTTGTTTCCAGTCCAGGGAGGACCTGGTTTGGCAGTTCGGGCTGGACTGCTCCCATGAGGCACAGGGTAAAGACTGATTTGCATATGGCTGGGTTCAAACTGGAATGGCATGGTGAGCAAAGAAACAATGGATTTAGGCCCAGATCTCTGTACTGGGGTGAATGTATGGGATGTATGACGTTACAACGCACGCTATTACAACGCATACCTTTACAACGCATTTTTTACAACGCTAGTACTACTACAACGCATTACTTTACAACGAATTCTCTTACAACGCAAAACCTATTAAAATACTGAAAAGTGCTGTTACAACGAAATATATTACAACGCATACCATTACAACGCGATTTTTTTTTTTATTAAATTAAAAGTACAATAAAATCTGGCACGGGATGCAGGGAAATTAGGGGTTTTAGGGTGGGGAAGTGTATTAAAATGTGGAGAACAACTGAGCGTAAATCAACTAAAATGCGTAACCAAATTAATACTCGAGTATTAAAATTAATACTCGAGTATTAAAATTAATACTCAAAATCCCCAATTAAATTCCGTTTTCACACATTTCAAAGATTATAAAAAAGAACGATAGTTAAAAGAACAGTATTAACACAATTTTTATCATGAAAAATTCGGAAAATAAGTAAACAGAGTAAAACACACATACACATAGGCGCCATTTTAACGATCTCACTTGTAAAACTTGTCCTACCACAGTTTCTATGTAAACAATACCAAAAGACATGTTTCAAAATGGATGCCAAAACGGAGCAAATGAATCAAAACAAAATTTTTTAAAAAGCATTTTTAAATTATCATTTTCCACAGTAAAACAAAGCATTTAAAAAAACACAACGAACGCAGTTTTTAAAAAAATTAATAGTGACACAGAGTAAAACTTATAAATACAAGGAAGACACCATTTTGCTCTCAGTTGATTATCAACTAGCAGAGAGACCAGACGTGATAAGCTGACCCTCTGTCACCTGCACTGTGACCTCCTCAGAGAGAGCACGGAATTTACTCGTGAAAGCATAACAACAGAACAACTACTAGTAAGTCATTATTATATTTTTAAACGTTGGTTTTGAGGAAAATATATTTTCATAACCGGGATAAAAATTAAATTTAAATAAATAATAATAACTTTACAAATGTACTGTTTGCAATGTATTATCACTAAAATTAAACAGAAACTTAAAACAAGTATTTTATTTTCCAAAAGCAGAAACTCGGAAGATTTTGAGATTCCACAATAGCTGAACCTATTTGGGCATCCCCACCACTTTAGCGACTGACAAACACAATTGATAAGGTAAATGTTATTTATGTGTAATGATTTTACTTGTAACATTTATTTGTAAAATTTACCTCAACTGATGTATGGCACAGGTGTTTTTTTTTAAAACTCAATCTCACCACATAATAAACGAAAAATTACCATGATGCTGGAATAACAATTACTAATAAGAGTTCAGTTAGGTACCACATCTGAAAAAGCGTTTCATTTTACTAGGGCAACTATTTTTATTCTAAGTCCATGAATGTTCAGCATTTTAGTATTTTAGTAATAAAATCGAAATTACCTTTTTTTTTTTTTTTGAAAAATGCTTCAAATGTGTAGTATGTTTACTTTCACCAATTGTTACTCATACTCCTTTTTCATATCTCAAATGGATTATATATTGTATTTTTTTTCTAACCAACGTTGGCAAAGGCGCAATAATTTTTTTATTTTTTTTTCCTCAAGTGAACATCTCTTCCCCAAAAAACTTTAACCACCTGCAAGCATTAGCTTAAAGGCACGAAAACAAAAAACAACTGGAAAAGGTATGTTACCTTTTCCGTATTTTTATTACTATACATTATTATTTCTTCCTTTTGTAATTATTCTTCCTCTAACGAACCAAATTAGAAAAGTAATGGATAGTTTAGAGAAACAATATACAATTTCTACTCTAGGAAGGTGCAACATTAGTGATATTGTTCGGTAGAGTAGGGGAACATATCTCTATTTCAACTACAGTAAGGTGCATTGACTAGGACAGTCTCATGTAGTAATAGTTATATTGTATGTCAGTAATATTTTAAAGATACTCAGATTTAACATTAGAATCCACCTTTAATTTTTTTTTTATCCTCTTTTTTTTCAAAAGATAACAATGTTGAATCGCAAATAAAATCTTGAGCCAACAAACTAAGTCATCTTCAGCCACCTCATCCATAAAAGCAAGTCCTACAAAACAAGGTATTTATTTACAGCATGGTTTCTTAACCTTCAATATATTAGACTAACTATCACATTGCTAAAGTTTTCCCAAAAAAACCAATACAATTATGGTTACATTTCCACATTACAGAATTTTTTTTCATGACTAAAGGATGGTGTAGCATTACGGAAAGTGTTATGTGCTGCAACTTATATCAAATGTGTAATTTTTGAAGAAAAATTTCTAAAAACGCATTTCTCAACATCGTTCTGTTTTCTCATTTTTTTTCTTTTATCACTTTTCCAGACACTTATTTTTCCATTCGACAACAAATCAACTCTTAAGTGTCTACTGCAGCCTACACACCAATCCCACTGAACAAGAGTCAACAAGAAAAGCAAATTTGAAAGAAAAAGGTATTTTTAACCAACATTCTAAGGTGCAGCAGTTTTAAAAATGTACCATCCTGTAGGGGTAACAATTTACTATTCTAACTCCAGGAAGGTGCATCAGAAGGGAAAGTGTTGGATAGTGTTGGGGTAAGAAATAACTATTCTAACTCCAGGAAGGTGCATCAGTACGGAAAGTGTTGGATAATGTAGGGGTAACAATTTACTATTCTAACTCCAGGAAGGTGCATCAGTAGGGAAAGTGTTGGATGGTGAAGGGGTGCAATTTACTATTGTAACTCCAGGAAGGTGCAGCAGTAGGGAATGTGTTGGATGGTGTTGGGGTAACAATTTACTATTCTAACTCCAGGAAGGTGCATCAGTAGGGAAAGTGTTGGATAATGTAGGGGTAATAATTTACTATTCTAACTCCAGGAAGGTGCATCAGTAGGGAATGTGTTGGATAGTGTTGGGGTAACAATTTACTATTCTAACTCCAGGAAGGTGCATCAGTAGGGAATGTGTTGGATAGTGTTGGGGTAACAATTTACTATTCTAACTCCAGGAAGGTGCATCAGTAGGGAAAGTGTTGGATGGTGAAGGGGTGCAATTTACTATTGTAACTCCAGGAAGGTGCAGCAGTAGGGAATGTGTTGGATAGTGTTGGGGTAACAATTTACTATTCTAACTCCAGGAAGGTGCATCAGTAGGGAAAGTGTTGGATAATGTAGGGGTAACAATTTACTATTCTAACTCCAGGAAGGTGCAGCAGTAGGGAATGTGTTGGATAGTGTTGGGGTAACAATTTACTATTCTAACTCCAGGAAGGTGCATCAGTAGGGAATGTGTTGGATAGTGTTGGGGTAACAATTTACTATTCTAACTCCAGGAAGGTGCATCAGTAGGGAAAGTGTTGGATGGTGAAGGGGTGCAATTTACTATTGTAACTCCAGGAAGGTGCAGCAGTAGGGAATGTGTTGGATAGTGTTGGGGTAACAATTTACTATTCTAACTCCAGGAAGGTGCATCAGTAGGGAAAGTGTTGGATAATGTAGGGGTAACAATTTACTATTCTAACTCCAGGAAGGTGCAGCAGTAGGGAATGTGTTGGATAGTGTTGGGGTAACAATTTACTATTCTAACTCCAGGAAGGTGCATCAGTAGGGAAAGTGTTGGATAATGTAGGGGTAACAATTTACTATTCTAACACCAGGAAGGTGCAGCAGTAGGGAAAGTGTTGGATGGTGAAGGGGTGCAATTTACTATTGTAACTCCAGGAAGGTGCAGCAGTATGGAATGTGTTGGATAGTGTTGGGGTAACAATTTACTATTCTAACTCCAGGAAGGTGCATCAGTAGGGAATGTGTTGGATAGTGTTGGGGTAACAATTTACTATTCTAACTCCAGGAAGGTGCATCAGTAGGGAATGTGTTGGATAGTGTTGGGGTAACAATTTACTATTCTAACTCCAGGAAGGTGCATCAGTAGGGAAAGTGTTGGATAATGTAGGGGTAACAATTTACTATTCTAACACCAGGAAGGTGCAGCAGTAGGGAAAGTGTTGGATGGTGAAGGGGTGCAATTTACTATTCTAACTCCAGGAAGGTGCAGCAGTAGGGAAAGTGTTGGATAGTGTAGGGGTAACAATTTACTATTCTAACTCCAGGAAGGTGCATCAGTAGGGAATGTGTTGGATAGTGTTGGGGTAACAATTTACTATTCTAACTCCAGGAAGGTGCATCAGTAGGGAAAGTGTTGGATGGTGTAGGGGTATGAATTTACTATTGTAACTCCAGGAAGGTGCAGCAGTAGGGAATGTGTTGGATAGTGTAGGGGTAACAATTTACTATTCTAACTCCAGGAAGGTGCATCAGTAGGGAATGTGTTGGATAGTGTTGGGGTAACAATTTACTATTCTAACTCCAGGAAGGTGCATTGACTAGGACAGTCTCATGTAGTAATAGTTATATTGTATGTCAGTAATATTTTAAAGATACTCAGATTTAACATTAGAATCCACCTTTAATTTTTTTTTTATCCTCTTTTTTTTCAAAAGATAACAATGTTGAATCGCAAATAAAATCTTGAGCCAACAAACTAAGTCATCTTCAGCCACCTCATCCATAAAAGCAAGTCCTACAAAACAAGGTATTTATTTACAGCATGGTTTCTTAACCTTCAATATATTAGACTAACTATCACATTGCTAAAGTTTTCCCAAAAAAACCAATACAATTATGGTTACATTTCCACATTACAGAATTTTTTTTCATGACTAAAGGATGGTGTAGCATTACGGAAAGTGTTATGTGCTGCAACTTATATCAAATGTGTAATTTTTGAAGAAAAATTTCTAAAAACGCATTTCTCAACATCGTTCTGTTTTCTCATTTTTTTTCTTTTATCACTTTTCCAGACACTTATTTTTCCATTCGACAACAAATCAACTCTTAAGTGTCTACTGCAGCCTACACACCAATCCCACTGAACAAGAGTCAACAAGAAAAGCAAATTTGAAAGAAAAAGGTATTTTTAACCAACATTCTAAGGTGCAGCAGTTTTAAAAATGTACCATCCTGTAGGGGTAACAATTTACTATTCTAACTCCAGGAAGGTGCATCAGAAGGGAAAGTGTTGGATAGTGTTGGGGTAAGAAATAACTATTCTAACTCCAGGAAGGTGCATCAGTACGGAAAGTGTTGGATAATGTAGGGGTAACAATTTACTATTCTAACTCCAGGAAGGTGCATCAGTAGGGAAAGTGTTGGATGGTGAAGGGGTGCAATTTACTATTGTAACTCCAGGAAGGTGCAGCAGTAGGGAATGTGTTGGATGGTGTTGGGGTAACAATTTACTATTCTAACTCCAGGAAGGTGCATCAGTAGGGAAAGTGTTGGATAATGTAGGGGTAATAATTTACTATTCTAACTCCAGGAAGGTGCATCAGTAGGGAATGTGTTGGATAGTGTTGGGGTAACAATTTACTATTCTAACTCCAGGAAGGTGCATCAGTAGGGAATGTGTTGGATAGTGTTGGGGTAACAATTTACTATTCTAACTCCAGGAAGGTGCATCAGTAGGGAAAGTGTTGGATGGTGAAGGGGTGCAATTTACTATTGTAACTCCAGGAAGGTGCAGCAGTAGGGAATGTGTTGGATAGTGTTGGGGTAACAATTTACTATTCTAACTCCAGGAAGGTGCATCAGTAGGGAAAGTGTTGGATAATGTAGGGGTAACAATTTACTATTCTAACTCCAGGAAGGTGCAGCAGTAGGGAATGTGTTGGATAGTGTTGGGGTAACAATTTACTATTCTAACTCCAGGAAGGTGCATCAGTAGGGAATGTGTTGGATAGTGTTGGGGTAACAATTTACTATTCTAACTCCAGGAAGGTGCATCAGTAGGGAAAGTGTTGGATGGTGAAGGGGTGCAATTTACTATTGTAACTCCAGGAAGGTGCAGCAGTAGGGAATGTGTTGGATAGTGTTGGGGTAACAATTTACTATTCTAACTCCAGGAAGGTGCATCAGTAGGGAAAGTGTTGGATAATGTAGGGGTAACAATTTACTATTCTAACTCCAGGAAGGTGCAGCAGTAGGGAATGTGTTGGATAGTGTTGGGGTAACAATTTACTATTCTAACTCCAGGAAGGTGCATCAGTAGGGAAAGTGTTGGATAATGTAGGGGTAACAATTTACTATTCTAACACCAGGAAGGTGCAGCAGTAGGGAAAGTGTTGGATGGTGAAGGGGTGCAATTTACTATTGTAACTCCAGGAAGGTGCAGCAGTATGGAATGTGTTGGATAGTGTTGGGGTAACAATTTACTATTCTAACTCCAGGAAGGTGCATCAGTAGGGAATGTGTTGGATAGTGTTGGGGTAACAATTTACTATTCTAACTCCAGGAAGGTGCATCAGTAGGGAATGTGTTGGATAGTGTTGGGGTAACAATTTACTATTCTAACTCCAGGAAGGTGCATCAGTAGGGAAAGTGTTGGATAATGTAGGGGTAACAATTTACTATTCTAACACCAGGAAGGTGCAGCAGTAGGGAAAGTGTTGGATGGTGAAGGGGTGCAATTTACTATTCTAACTCCAGGAAGGTGCAGCAGTAGGGAAAGTGTTGGATAGTGTAGGGGTAACAATTTACTATTCTAACTCCAGGAAGGTGCATCAGTAGGGAATGTGTTGGATAGTGTTGGGGTAACAATTTACTATTCTAACTCCAGGAAGGTGCATCAGTAGGGAAAGTGTTGGATGGTGTAGGGGTATGAATTTACTATTGTAACTCCAGGAAGGTGCAGCAGTAGGGAATGTGTTGGATAGTGTAGGGGTAACAATTTACTATTCTAACTCCAGGAAGGTGCATCAGTAGGGAATGTGTTGGATAGTGTTGGGGTAACAATTTACTATTCTAACTCCAGGAAGGTGCATCAGTAGGGAAAGTGTTGGATGGTGAAGGGGTGCAATTTACTATTGTAACTCCAGGAAGGTGCAGCAGTATGGAATGTGTTGGATAGTGTTGGGGTAACAATTTACTATTCTAACTCCAGGAAGGTGCATCAGTAGGGAATGTGTTGGATAGTGTTGGGGTAACAATTTACTATTCTAACTCCAGGAAGGTGCATCAGTAGGGAATGTGTTGGATAGTGTTGGGGTAACAATTTACTATTCTAACTCCAGGAAGGTGCATCAGTAGGGAAAGTGTTGGATAATGTAGGGGTAACAATTTACTATTCTAACACCAGGAAGGTGCAGCAGTAGGGAAAGTGTTGGATGGTGAAGGGGTGCAATTTACTATTCTAACTCCAGGAAGGTGCAGCAGTAGGGAAAGTGTTGGATAGTGTAGGGGTAACAATTTACTATTCTAACTCCAGGAAGGTGCATCAGTAGGGAATGTGTTGGATAGTGTTGGGGTAACAATTTACTATTCTAACTCCAGGAAGGTGCATCAGTAGGGAAAGTGTTGGATGGTGAAGGGGTGCAATTTACTATTGTAACTCCAGGAAGGTGCAGCAGTATGGAATGTGTTGGATAGTGTTGGGGTAACAATTTACTATTCTAACTCCAGGAAGGTGCATCAGTAGGGAATGTGTTGGATAGTGTTGGGGTAACAATTTACTATTCTAACTCCAGGAAGGTGCATCAGTAGGGAATGTGTTGGATAGTGTTGGGGTAACAATTTACTATTCTAACTCCAGGAAGGTGCATCAGTAGGGAAAGTGTTGGATAATGTAGGGGTAACAATTTACTATTCTAACACCAGGAAGGTGCAGCAGTAGGGAAAGTGTTGGATGGTGAAGGGGTGCAATTTACTATTCTAACTCCAGGAAGGTGCAGCAGTAGGGAAAGTGTTGGATAGTGTAGGGGTAACAATTTACTATTCTAACTCCAGGAAGGTGCATCAGTAGGGAATGTGTTGGATAGTGTTGGGGTAACAATTTACTATTCTAACTCCAGGAAGGTGCATCAGTAGGGAAAGTGTTGGATGGTGTAGGGGTATGAATTTACTATTGTAACTCCAGGAAGGTGCATCAGTAGGGAATGTGTTGGATAGTGTTGGGGTAACAATTTACTATTCTAACTCCAGGAAGGTGCATCAGTAGGGAAAGTGTTGGATGGTGAAGGGGTGCAATTTACTATTGTAACTCCAGGAAGGTGCAGCAGTAGGGAATGTGTTGGATAGTGTTGGGGTAACAATTTACTATTCTAACTCCAGGAAGGTGCATCAGTAGGGAAAGTGTTGGATAATGTAGGGGTAACAATTTACTATTCTAACTCCAGGAAGGTGCAGCAGTAGGGAATGTGTTGGATAGTGTTGGGGTAACAATTTACTATTCTAACTCCAGGAAGGTGCATCAGTAGGGAATGTGTTGGATAGTGTTGGGGTAACAATTTACTATTCTAACTCCAGGAAGGTGCAGCAGTAGGGAATGTGTTGGATAGTGTAGGGGTAACAATTTACTATTCTAACTCCAGGAAGGTGCATCAGTAGGGAATGTGTTGGATAGTGTTGGGGTAACAATTTACTATTCTAACTCCAGGAAGGTGCATCAGTAGGGAATGTGTTGGATAGTGTTGGGGTAACAATTTACTATTCTAACTCCAGGAAGGTGCATCAGTAGGGAAAGTGTTGGATAATGTAGGGGTAACAATTTACTATTCTAACACCAGGAAGGTGCAGCAGTAGGGAAAGTGTTGGATGGTGAAGGGGTGCAATTTACTATTCTAACTCCAGGAAGGTGCAGCAGTAGGGAAAGTGTTGGATAGTGTAGGGGTAACAATTTACTATTCTAACTCCAGGAAGGTGCATCAGTAGGGAATGTGTTGGATAGTGTTGGGGTAACAATTTACTATTCTAACTCCAGGAAGGTGCATCAGTAGGGAAAGTGTTGGATGGTGTAGGGGTATGAATTTACTATTGTAACTCCAGGAAGGTGCAGCAGTAGGGAATGTGTTGGATAGTGTAGGGGTAACAATTTACTATTCTAACTCCAGGAAGGTGCATCAGTAGGGAATGTGTTGGATAGTGTTGGGGTAACAATTTACTATTCTAACTCCAGGAAGGTGCATCAGTAGGGAAAGTGTTGGATGGTGAAGGGGTGCAATTTACTATTGTAACTCCAGGAAGGTGCAGCAGTAGGGAATGTGTTGGATAGTGTTGGGGTAACAATTTACTATTCTAACTCCAGGAAGGTGCATCAGTAGGGAAAGTGTTGGATAATGTAGGGGTAACAATTTACTATTCTAACTCCAGGAAGGTGCAGCAGTAGGGAATGTGTTGGATAGTGTTGGGGTAACAATTTACTATTCTAACTCCAGGAAGGTGCATCAGTAGGGAATGTGTTGGATAGTGTTGGGGTAACAATTTACTATTCTAACTCCAGGAAGGTGCAGCAGTAGGGAATGTGTTGGATAGTGTAGGGGTAACAATTTACTATTCTAACTCCAGGAAGGTGCATCAGTAGGGAATGTGTTGGATAGTGTTGGGGTAACAATTTACTATTCTAACTCCAGGAAGGTGCATCAGTAGGGAAAGTGTTGGATGGTGAAGGGGTGCAATTTACTATTGTAACTCCAGGAAGGTGCAGCAGTAGGGAATGTGTTGGATAGTGTTGGGGTAACAATTTACTATTCTAACTCCAGGAAGGTGCATCAGTAGGGAAAGTGTTGGATAATGTAGGGGTAACAATTTACTATTCTAACTCCAGGAAGGTGCAGCAGTAGGGAATGTGTTGGATAGTGTTGGGGTAACAATTTACTATTCTAACTCCAGGAAGGTGCATCAGTAGGGAATGTTTTGGATAGTGTTGGGGTAACAATTTACTATTCTAACTCCAGGAAGGTGCATCAGTAGGGAAAGTGTTGGATAATGTAGGGGTAACAATTTACTATTCTAACACCAGGAAGGTGCAGCAGTAGGGAAAGTGTTGGATAATGTAGGGGTAACAATTTACTATTCTAACTCCAGGAAGGTGCAGCAGTAGGGAAAGTGTTGGATAGTGTAGGGGTATCAATTTACTATTCTAACTCCAGGAAGGTGCAGCAGTAGGGAATGTGTTGGATAGTGTAGGGGTAACAATTTATTATTCTAACTCCAGGAAGGTGCATCAGTAGGGAAAGTGTTGGATAGTGTTGGGGTAACATTTTACTATTCTAACTCCAGGAAGGTGCAGCAGTAGGGAAAGTGTTGGATGGTGAAGGGGTGCAATTTACTATTCTAACTCCAGGAAGGTGCAGCAGTAGGGAAAGTTTTGGATGGTGAAGGGGAGCAATTTACTATTCTAACTCCAGGAAGATGCATCAGTAGGGATTGAGTTGGATAGTGTAGGGGTATGAATTTACTATTGTAACTCCAGAAAGGTGCATCAGTAGGGAATGTGTTGGATAGTGTAGGGGTAACAATTTACTATTCTAACTCCTGGAAGGTGCAGCAGTATGGAAATTGTTGGATAGTGTTGGGGTAACAATTTACTATTCTAACTCTAGGAAGGTGCAGCAGTAGGGAAATTAATGGATGGTGTAAATGTTATGTGTTAAGAAAATTTTTTAATTTTGTGAGGCTAATTTTTTTGTCTTTTCTCCTTTTTTCAGATAATGTCTAGCCTGGGAGCTGCCAACTTCATTAAATCTAGGAAGGGCAAAAATTTGTTAAACCATGGTGGATACATATATAGTAAGGAAAGAATAAGTTTAACTAGAAATCATTGGAGGTGCGTGCAATACTACACTACCCATTGCAGTGGCAGAGCGGTTACTGTTGATAATTTGGTTGTGAAAACCACAGAACATAACCACTCTGCCTCTGCAATGGATGTAGAAATCAGAGAGACAATAAATGAGATGAAAGCTATTGCAAGCACCTCCAATGATTCTACAGGATCAATTTTAAGAGAGGTTGCACAGCATGTCCCCAGTCATGTTGCTAGTAACATGCCTATAATACCCAATTTGAGAAGAATTATTCAGAGACAAAGGCAGGCAAGTAACATTCAATTGTCTACACCACATACTTTCTCTGACATTAGAATTCCTCATGATCTTTCTATTTCTTTTTCTGATGAACCTTTCCTTCTGCATGACAACGAAAACCCTCAGAAACGTATTCTAATTTTTAGTACCCCACGTAACCTTGCTAAGTTAGAAAGTAGTGAAATTTGGATGATGGATGGGACGTTTAAAAGTACACCCCATCCTTTCACTCAAATTTACACTATACATGCTAAAATTAACAATAGTGTAATTCCCTTAGTGTATAGTTTGCTACCTGATAAGACTTCTGCAACATACACTGAACTTTTAACAGTGATTAAAAGTAAAACATCTGCAAGTCCTCGAAAAATAATTATTGATTTCGAATTGAGCATGATCAATGTGATCAATAAAACGTACACGGATACCCAAATTCAGGGATGTTTTTTCCATTTTTCGCAGGCATTTTGGCGTAAATTACAGAAAACATCCCTAGTTGCAGAATATTCTCGGGATAGCAAACTACAATTTGAACTAAAAAAATTAACTGCACTTTGTTTTGTTCCTCCCGATAGTGTGGACGGGTACTACACTGCAATTATAGAATCTGTTTATTATACGAGTAACGAAGAAAAATTGGCACCCATTCTAAATTATTTTGAAGACACATGGATTGGACACCTAAGCAGATCGGGTCGCAGGAGGAAGCCACGATTCCATGTGGAGTGGTGGAACTGCTACACGAGCTGTTTAGAGGGAGAAGCCAAAACAAACAATGCCATTGAGGGATGGCATAACTCCTTCAACCATACAATTGGTAAACCACATCCTAACTTCTACTCATTTTTGGAAACTTTGAAGAAGGAGCAAAGTTTCCAAGAAATGAGAATAGCACAAACACTCGCAGGTAGTCTAAACCCACGAGTAACAGTCAAAACAAGGGAAATGTCTGAGAGACTATTGGCAATTCTACAACAATTTTCGTTGTGTGTGGCTATAGACTACCTGGAAAATCTTTCTAACATTCTTTCTTTTTAAAACAATGAATTTACTTACTTTCCTGCTTTGCTTTACATTTTACTAATTTTAAAAATTCATTTGGCATATCAAGATATTTTCCAAAATTTTTTTCAAACAAACAAGTCGGGTTATTTTTTTTTTAAAACAAATCTTCATTTCCACCAAAAAATACCAATGTTTACAAATGTACTATCCCATAGTATTTGAATTTTTTTTCTAAATCGGAACTCCATTAATAAAATTTCCGAAAAATTTCAATTTAATTACCGTCAAAACCAATCACCAAATCTCAAACAGATGTAGAATACACAAATCAAACCATATTCCGAAATGCACTTTGCAGCTAAATCCTCATTTGTATGACAATCTTGAATTTTCATAATTTGAATGTACGCACATTTTTGAACTTTGAAATGAAGATCGACAGTACGTTTTTTACTTCGTAAATAAACAAATCAACTGTCTGAACAGTAACTTTTAATTTTTAAAGAGTTACATACTTTTTATAACTAAATAAATAACTTTTTGCGACCCGACATAGGCATGCATTAATGACATTAATGTGGACATGTTTAACAACATTTATGTCATCAATTAGTTTTCCCGCAACCTCCCCTTATTCATTCCTGACTATATATGTATCCCTTTTAAAGGTTTAATCTATAATTTCAACTGAAAATATTTCCTACCTGGACGCAGATCAGCTTCCTGCTGCTTCCTCCTCCGATGCTCTGCAAAATGGCGTATTACGTCGACACTCACGTCCTTACGTCATCGCGTGCATCTCAATTTATAGCGGACTACTTTCTTTCAATAATCTGTAAATAAATGTTTATATATGTAAATAAAATATTTATATTTTGTTATAAAAATGTTACTTACATTGCAAAATTTAAGAAAAATATGTTTATTTTTTTCATGATTTTTCAATAAATTAAAAATGTTAAAACAAAAATTGTTTGCTGTCATTATTTTTTAAATAGTTATTTAAACTCCAAAATTGTAATTAAATAAATGTAAATTTACTAAATATGTTCCTTACCTCGACTCTATTTTCTTTCCCCTTCAAAACTTTCTCTTTCTTCACTTTCTGAACCTTCTTTTCTTGTTCCGCGGATTGTATATTCTGAGGCTGCCAAAATAAATAAAGGACAAATTCGCTCATAGACTTCAATGGAAAAGCGTGGGATTTTTTTTTAAAAAGTAAGTAATTATTTTTTTTTCATTTTTCAAACTATTATTATTTTTAAATTGATTAAATTATTACTCTTTTAATATTTAAAGTATTTTTTTTTTTGATTAAAAAAAAAATATTTTATCTTATTTTTATAATAATTAAACCAAAAATACTCTTCCATTTCTTTTAAAATAAAGTTCACTTTTTTTTGAACTTATAAATACTGTAGTATTTTCATATGTGATCACTTAAATTTTAGATAAACACTCTTGTAATATTTTAAAAAATACTCTAGTATTAAAATTTAGTTACTCACTCATATTTTTTTAAAAAAAAATATTAAATACTCTTTAAATTTAGAATACTTCTAAATGATTTATTTATTTTAAAAAATACTCACTAATCACTGTAATATATTTAAAATTAAAGTTATAGAAACTCATTCAATTTAGAGAAATACTCTAGTATTAAATTTAGTAATTATTAAGTATCAAGTTTAAATATTTAAAAACTCTAATAGTAATTTAACTATCCAACAAAAACATTCCTACTAGACAAAATATTATATAAATTTTAAAATACTCAAGTATTAATTTAACTGCTATCCTACCAAACATTTCTACCAGACAAAATACTCAATTATTAATATTTTGATAAACTACTCACTTTTTTCAAATTTCAATTGCTTTATTAAAAATATTTAAACTAGATAAATATTTATTTTAAAGTAAAAACCAAGAAAAAAAAATGCGTTGTAATAGTATATGCGTTGTAAAAGTACTTACCATATAACATCTTGCGTTGTAAATGCATGCATTATAAATGCATGCGTTGTAAAGGCATTTTCAAATAATGCGTTGTAAAGGTATATGCGTTGTAAAAGTACTTACCATATAATGGCACGCGTTGTAAAAGCATGCGTTTTAAAAGTTTTTGCGTTGTAAAAAATGCGTTGTAATAGCATAGCGTTGTAAAAGTTGCGTTGTAAAGGTAGTTCCCCAATGTATGACATTGTTCTGCATTCTGTCCATCTACTGTTGTTTTTGCATTTGTCACCCCGAGTGGGACGGGTATCCTCAGACGTGAGTCCCGTGCTCTCCATGCCACTGGAATCAAGCTATCCTGGCTGAAGAGGGGTGAAACCCCGAAACCGGTCCTAGGATGCTTGTTTCCAGTCCAGGGAGGACCTGGCTTGGCAGTTTGAGCTGGACTGTTTCCATGAGGCACAGGGTCAAGACTGATTTGCATATGGCTGGGTTCAAACTGGAATGGCATGGTGAGCAAAAAAAAGATGGATTTAGGCCCAGATCTCTATACTGGGGTGAATGTATGACATTCTTCTGCATTCTGTCCATCAACTGTTGTTTTTGCACTTGTGATAATGTATACATTGTCTGCAAATGAGACATCGCATCTAAACTAGATTCAATCTAAAATAACGTCACATACAATATCCCGAACTGACTTCAAGTTAAAGCATGTCTGGAGTATTTATTTAGGTGTGTGCCAACATAAATGGCGGCTCGTCGTCGACAGAATTCAGTACCAGCATATTGAGTTTTATCTCTTCAAAGGACGTAAATGAGAAATTAAGAAAAACAAAAATATCCTTGGAAGTCTATATTCTGGTCAGAAAACTATGCAGACTGCTTATAACTTTATTATTTGCACGTTTAATATAGCAAACAATCTTTTGATGTTTTTTCCAATTACTTCATTAAAAATGCTTAGCTGTTACAGTGCTTATGCTTTCAATAAGCCATAGGCACGTTGTTATCATGGCAATGTTTCAATGAACTTCAAAGTCCAAAGGCAACTTAAATATACATTTGTACATTGGATGCTGTGGCATTGCAGAGAAGAAATAATAAGATGAGAATTATGACTAGAAGTTGGCACATGAAGATTCTTGGAAAGGTACTGGTAGAACTATACTGGTAATGGTAGAACTATACCTACTATTCATGCTTTTGGTGCTTGTAATGACGTTTATCTGCTTCTGTCTATAAATGATTGCAGCACACATATTTTATGTCAGAATAACGCTGGTTCAATAAATCAATTAAAAACATCCCACTGTGTTTTCTCTGTATACTTCTCTCAGAATAACTGAGCACGAGTGGCTGATCAAAAAGTTCTGTACTGTTTCCACAATCCCAGAGGGCTCAAAGTTGTTATGTTCAGTGGTTGCCAGAAATCATTCGCTCCCTGGTAGGTTTGGGGGTGTTTTTGGTGGCACTATGAGCTAGCTGTTCTACAGGACATCATAACCTGCGGGGATGTCCGGAATCAGTCTTGACACCAAGCCAGTATTTATGTTTTCCAAACAATGCGCAGATCCTATCGCTTAGTAGGAACTACACAACAGCAGCTCCTTGCAGCTGCTGCAGCTGCCCTAGGTGCAGTAGTCCAAAGGTATGGGCCACAGCCTACGTCACCCCGCCGCCGGCACCGCAGAAAGCAGCACAGACCAACAGTTCCCTGCCCGGGGGCCAAAGCTGCAGCAGCCTCTATAGTAATGGTCCTGTAAGGGCCCAGGAACACTGCCCATCAGGCAGACCCCAGACTCACCACGGTCTTAGTGAACGGGCTCCAGCCAGCCATCATCCACCAAACGGAAGTATAACATGTCGCAGGCCAACCTGCCTCCTGCGCCCAGGGCCATGGAAAGGACCCCCGGACTACAGTGGGCAGTCGCCATTATAGTCCAGCGGAGTACAGGCATGCCGGCACCTGCGGGAAGTAGTTTCGGAGAAAGGTGGCTGGGAGCTCACAGAGCTTCCCTTTCAAATCTTGCATGTCCTGGAAATGAAAAACTCACAATTTATTTTCACTACTGTGAGGCCTACCTTTTTAATAGGATTACATTGGGTTACCTTATTACATAACCTTTGATTGGGAGCAGGTAGGAAAGTTATGTTTGGTGTCTGAGGAACTGTAATATAAAATCCTTTTTAATGGTGAAGTTGGATTTTAAGTCCCAATTCTGAAAATGCCCCTTTTTTAAATTTGCCATTTTCTTGTTCTAACCATTTGGGGCCTGCTGCCTGTTTCCGGGTCACAGGGTCACATGACTGGGTGTAGTTGATAGCTGGCCTTTATATATTCCTCCCAGTCACACAATGGAAGGATTAGGTGTGCCTGGATAGGCCATCTCAGTCAGAGTGAGGAGACGGAGCTGTGCACAGCTTTTTGTACCTGCAGGCAGACCAGTGCCAGGAAAGTACAGACACTTCTGTGAGGAGAAGCCTCCAAATGTTTTTCCTACTTCGAAGGAGGCACCAGGTATAAAATAAGACCCTCAGAACCATTCTTCAGGTCACCCCTGGACCTGCAAAAGGACTCTCAGAGGACCGGTTTGGCCTGTTGTGTACTTCTGAAGGACTGCTTTGCTGCACCAAGGACTGCTGTTCTGCCTGAAGCATGCTCTGAGCCCTAGAGGTCTGCCTTGCTGCTTGAATCCTGCTCTTATCCTTGAGCCCAGGAATTCAAAATGTACTCCAAGGGCAAGTTGGTTGGCCTCCTGATCAGAGCCTTAGAGACAGAAAAGACTCCAACCATCCTGAACAAGCACCTTGACCTTGCTTGAGTGAATTCTGACCCTCTAAATGGTGCCTCTCCAGTCCCGGGCCATTTGGAAGTGGTGCCCCAGGTGCCCAGATAACTGAAATCCAAAACTTGACACTTAGAAAATGTTTGCACATAAAAAGCTCTGAGATCCTGGACCTACCTGCTCGTCGATCCACTCAAGATTCATTGCCGGTCAAACAGAATTTGCGGCAGCTGTCTCTAAGTTCTTCTCTTCGGCAGCAAATTCTGTTCAGTGGCTCCTCAGAGAAAGGGTATCCAGCCTTGTGGAGTCCTTGTCGGCAACAGCCTGCAGCTTTGCCCCTCCGGAGATTTTCGACTTCCAAAAAAGAAAATAATTCCAAATGAAGGAATCTTCACCACTACTTCACCCAGCGGCTCCCTGACAATGACCGATTCTTCTCGGATACTGCTGGCTACCTTGCTCCACTGAACTTTACCTTCTCAGACATTGTCTTCTAAAATTTA
This sequence comes from Triturus cristatus, assembly GCF_964204655.1. Lineage (NCBI taxonomy): Eukaryota > Metazoa > Chordata > Amphibia > Caudata > Salamandridae > Triturus > Triturus cristatus. The sequence goes on from NC_140591.1 coordinate 803,225,749, forward strand.
TTTAAAGTCCTCTGGAAAGTGGAAACCGGGCCCAATCCCTGCGTGTATCAAACCGGCGCTCTTTTGCGGTCGGCCTTAACTGTTGACTTTTTCACCAATCCCACGCGACTAGATGTCTGCAATTGGCACTTTGATCTCTTAGCCACTATTTTCAACTTTAAACTTTAAAATTTCATAACTCTGGTTCTACTGATTGTTTTTTTGTCATTTTTATGTCAGATAATTATTTAAAATGTACTATTTTTTTCAAAATTGGTGTCGGATTTTTCTTGTGCTGTGTTTTCATTTTATTACTGTTTAAGTGCTGCATAGGAACTTTTACACATTGAGCCTAAGTTAAACCTTACTGCTTTTGTGTAAAGCTACCAGAGGGTTAAGCACAGGTTAATTTAGTTAATTTTTGTGGTTCATCCTAAAAAGATTTGTGGCTGTTGCCTGATTAGGGTTTCATCCCCCACAAACAACAACCCAATTTCTTACAAGAGTGAATAAGACATGCAGAAGAGGTTGGGTAAATATTGAAAAGTGTGATGTTCGGGAAAGAGCTTTGAGGAACTGGACAGGCAAGAGGTTTTTCAAATATAGATTTAAAAGAGGGAAGATGAACAGCTTGAGAATGGAAAGATTGTAACCATATTTCTAGAGTATTATCTCTTATATCAAGCATGAGACCAAGAAGGTGGGAATGAGGTATGGTGTCATATCGAAGGACCAGAGCAGCTGTTCTGCCTTAATCATTGATATTCTGAGCTCATCTGACAATGATAAAAGGTCTGACTCAGTGATATCAAAGGTTAACAAAATGCATTAAACAGGGTCTATAGAACCGTTGGTTTTGAGGAACTCAGTAAGATTCTAGTTAATATAATTTTCAAATACCTTAGCGCAAAGCATTATAAGTGACATTGCACAGAAATTACATGATACCAGGTTGTCAACTAAAGTTGTTTTTTTTTTTAAAGTGGAACATGAGCCTCTTTCCAGATAGATGGCAGAGTAGATTGAAATGTTACAGAGGTCAGTAACAGTGAGACTGTTGGGATCTGGAGAAAGAGCTAGAATATAAGCAGGTCGAGGATCCAAGTGAGACCAAGATTTCACTGAAAAAGGTGCTGAAGATGGAAAGAGAATCTCAGGAGGAGGGGCAAGATCGAAAGATGTTTAAATGGTATTAGTCTTAGAAAATATTATGTCGGACAGATTTCCAGAGATCAGCTGATGACCGAATGAGAGACTATAAGGAAGACTGATAAGGTTGCTAACAATCTTGAAAACTTAGCAAAAGGGTTTTCTCATGTTTACTATGAAAGGGCATGCCGCTTCAAGGAGGATCATCCATCTCCCTCTCTTATCTCTCTTCCTCAGTTCAGCTGTCTTTCTATATACATTAGCTTATTTCGCCCTCACTGAACTGTTATTATTTACTCCAAGCATTTACCACCATCAATTCCTTTATACTGTATGCTATCCTTTCCTCTAGTACTTCTAGCTCACAAATATGATACACCTCTACATGTACAACAATATTTCTACTCTTGCCGATGCTCCAGTATGTCTAATCCATCCATAGTGTAGGACCTTTCTCCCTATCTGTACTCGCTAACATTAGGTATACCCAGGTACCAATTCCCCTTTCCCTTCTCTCTAGTACTCCTTTCTCTTTTTCCCGCTTGCTTTGTTTCTTGTGCCATTTTGTCAACCCCCTGTTCTTTATGTTCAACTGTATTTATTGAAATTCCTTATAGTTTGTTTTTGGAAAAATGGGGTTCCTCATCCCACAAAATAGAGTTTCACAAGCCTGGAGGAATTGCAGTGCTGTTCGCTGTCTTGGTAGTTCCCCAAAACAAGGTAAAGCCATGACTAACACCAATTGCTATGATAGAAATGAATTGTCAAATTGATTTACATGCTATACTATCACTTTGCCTGAATGGTGGGTAAAGGTCAGACCTTGTTTTTATTGCAGGTAGGAGTTTTTTCATTGCTGGGTGACTTGGAGTGTGTCAAATAGCAAAGTATACTCTATGTGTGAGATTATATGACCAGGATGGGTACTGCATGCAAAAATATACCAGGGAAGTGCCCCGGGGGTTCAATACACATGCACACCAGTTGTTTTTACCCTTCCCCATGGTAGTTTGGTACTACACTACCTCCTTACTCTAGTGATAGTTGTTATTCCCTATTCACTACAGGCAACATGCAGTATAAGGGCCACTAGCAGTCCGAGTCTCAAGACTCTGTTTTAATGTCAAGTGTTTCAACATGGTTGCGCTATCTAGCTAGCAAGATCTCCACGGACCGACCTGCCTGAATTCTGTCTCCCCCATGAATGCAGGATCGGAGCATCTGGAGTACCTAAGCACACACCCTCTGTGAGCACCAAAGTGGCATCAGCTGGTTAAGGTGAGTTCACTGCAAGCAGATCAGGCTGGCTGCACTCGATGATCCTAGAGTTCCTCACACACGGTCGTACACCTGCAGTGACCAGAGGTTTCTTGCGGCACTTCCTTGCAGGGTAAGGGGCCGATTCACAGAACTAACTTAAGACAAAATCCTAAACTTACTACTTTTGGTATTAACAAAAGTTAGGATTTTGTCTTAAGTTTGACTTAAGACAAACTTAAGACAGACTTAAGACAGACTTAAGACAGACTTAAGACAGACTTAAGACAAACTTAAGACAAACTTAAGACAGACTTAAGACAGACTTAAGACAGACTTAAGACAAACTTAAGACAAATTCCTAACTTAAGTCTGTCTTAAGTCAGTCTTAAGTCTGTCTTAAGTCAGTCTTAAGTCTGTCTTAAGTCGGTCTTAAGTTTGTCCTAAGTCTGTCTTAAGACCGTCTTAAGTCTGTCTTAAGTTTGTCTTAAGACAAACTTAAGACAAAATCCTAACTTCTGTGAATACCAAAAGTAGTAAGTTTAGGATTTTGTCTTACGTTAGTTCTGTGAATCGGGCCCTAAGTCTTTTGTCTATCCCACCATGGGGGAAGGTGGTGTAAAGTTCCTGACACTGATCCCTCATCCCAGCGTAGCTGCGTAGGGGTTCGCACAGCGGTCTCACTCCTCTGGTCATACTTCCTGCTAGTTCCAGTGACCTCCTCTGGCATACGGGGTCACTGTATCTCTACTGTACATGGGCACTGACCCAATCGGCATGACAGATACCTGTAAAGTTGCCCCTCCTGGCAGGCAGAGTTGCTGGCCCTTTACCACTCAAGGACTATGGCCCACTCCGCACTGTATAGCATATGGGGTCACCGCTCCCTTACTGCACATGGGCTAAAGCCCGATTGGCACAGTGATGATTACTGTTCTTGTTTCAGGGGCTTCTCCTGGCATTCGAAGTCCCAGACACCTTACTGCACACAAGCTCTGGGCTGGCCCGATCGGCAGAGCGATATCCTTGGCTCACTTCATGGCAGCTGTCCTTTAGCATATGGTGGTCGCCGCTGTTTCCTCTCACATCGTTCAGGGAGTCCACTCAACAGGATTTCCCCCTGAACCACCCTCCCTCAAATACTCTCCTCTTCCTCATCACACTGGTCTTGGCAAGGAGGCAGGAGCTGGTGCTACAGGCTCTGGGGCAGCTGGTCTTGGGTTCCTTCGGTAGTGTCCCCTCACCCTGCAGGGAGACTAGCAGGCCTTAGTCCTGGGTGCAGGCAGAAGTCCTCCTCATACAGCCCGACTGGCTGCTTCACAGTTGACAATTTTTGATGTGATATAGGGTCTGAATCTTTGAAACTAATGTTAGGGAGTCTGCTTCCTTCTGAAGTGGCCACTCCTCTGTCCTCTTTTTCTCTTGAAAGCAGTCTGTCACCAGCACATGCATTCAACATGGATGCACTGCACAGCACTATAACCTTCATGTACTATAACACTCGCAGGCACTCACACATTCAGTACATGCATTCAACACGCATGCACTGCACATTATTATAACAAATTTAGGGTTCCTATGGCACACCTTTGTATATGTAATAGATCTATAAACATTCAAGATCAAGTGTATAGAAACTATAAAGGATAATTTTCCCTTCTTCTTTTTCACATTACACAGAATATAATAACAGGGATTCAAAACATTGATTCAACACGATCCGATTTTAGTGAAGATCTGTATTTCTTTATTCTTGTCCGTGAAGATATTTAATTGTTTTCATAAAATATTCCCAGCACATTATAGCCAACACGTGTTTTGTCTTGTTCTAAGACTTTCTCAAGGCCTTTAAATATACAACTGCATATCATATAATAGTATCGGCACGTAAACACGCGGATCGGCGTTTTCATTCACTTCTGTTCGGTGACAATTTATCATATTTGTACCGTGGAAAATTGACGAATATATGAAGCCTGGTAATGGCATTTTTGACGAATTGTGTTTTCATGTGAGAGTTTTCTGAGGGGTATACCAGTACCTACTTATGAGTCATTTTACAAAGCTCATCATGTTTCAAAGAACTTGGGCTACTACTATTATATGATATGCAGTTGTATATTTAAAGGCCTTGAGAAAGTCTTAGAACATTGTTTCCACCAATTTTCTTGTTTTCCGTCATTTCACAAAGATTTGCAAAACGCATGCTTTAGGCTAACAACTTATATGACAAGTACTATGCTACATTCACTTTAATTACAATTTGCTAGCCAACATTAACTTAAAGCATATGTGCTGAATGTGTGAAAATTTAAATCGCATGTGGATAGTTGTCTTTTTTTTTCTCTATTAAGTATTAGTTAGGTGTTCTACATAGTTCTCCTGCACTGAGTTTGCTTCCGATTGTCCTTATTTTTTGAGTGGTTTAATTTTCCTCGCCCTCCAGTCCTTTCCTGTACATAATTTTTGCAACTGTTGGCTGTGCCAAAACATGCAGGTATTGTGTGCTCTTACATAAAGCTGAAAGAAACGCAAATGTTTATAAGAAATGCTCTTGTTTTGTTAAATAGTAGGGGTTGGTTTAACGTGTTGCTTATCGGCTGTACAAGTAGTACAGAAATTTTGCTTATTTGTTTCCTTAGTGCAAACCTGACGAAATATGTTAGGAAAAAGGTAAACGTGATTAAAAAGTGGGATAAGGAGTGGAAACATGTCTTCACACTATTGTTTTTTATTCCTGTTATTGGAAGAACATTTCTGCCCCCCCACCCCCAATCACTGTTCACTTCAGTATCTGTGATTCAGTAGTGGGGGAATATGAACTTAAATTTAAATTTTTAGCTTAGTTTTATATAGCGTAAACTCATTTCAAGGGAATTTCAGCGCTTTACATAGGTTACTACACACAGGATCACTTTTTTTTTTACACACTGGAATTAGGTTATTTCTTGGTCGTTTCTAATCAGATTATTGAGATTAAAAGTGTTGTCTAACGCCATGAACCTTAATGACTCATACCTCTGTTTCTTATTTGAAACTACAGGTGGCTAGCTAGCTGTACAGTGGTTTTAATTATTTCTGACATACTTTCTGTAACAGAGCTTTTGTCAAAAGAATTTACATTTAAAAAAAAGGCACCAAACAAATACAAAATCACCAATGCCACACGTGCATGTGGCACAATAAACACTAATTGCAACAAAAAAACTTGCCAATTCCAGGCATAGTCCTTATTACTAGTACTCAGCAGCCAATAGAATAAGAAAATATAATGAATTACTCCATTCTCAAATGTTACACTTGTTTTGGCCATGTTGCTCTAATCTACCTTTTAAATTATTTAAATGCACCTCAAACCCCAAACAAACAACATTGTTTGCTGAGCTTGGCGAGATACACTTTACTTCCCTTACTACCTAACTAAGCTGTACGGGAAAGCTGCCAGAATGTGTCTGGGAAAATGACCGGTTCCTTACCAGTAATATTTATTACCCTGAGTCGTAGACCTCCCTGTCACATTTCTTCACCCATGAGCGATAGCTCCTCCCCACAGAAATCCCAAGTGAAAAAACTCCCTTGGTCCCATCCCTAACCACCAGGTCACTCCCACAGCCTGTGGCACATAACCCCTGACCTACTGAACCACATCCTGTACCACCAAGCACAAGAAGCCGAACAGGGAGGGAGGGACGGGAACTAGGACTGTGTCCAGGGAGATCTATGACTCAGAGTAATGAATATTACCGATAAGTAACCAGTCATTACTTCCTCATCAGACCTCCCCGTCACAGTCCTGAACCCATGAGAAGATACCAAAGCAAGAATCGGATTCACCACAGAGCAGTTAACAGACTTTATTAGCACAACAAAGCAGAAAGTCACACCACCCGCACAGAATGCAACACTGCATCTCCAAAACCAGCAGACCTAGTCCCACCCACCACCAAATGATAATGGGACATAAAGATGTGTGGAGCACTCCAAGTAGCAGCCTTGCTGATCTCAACCTTAGACGCCCCCTGATAACAAGCCCAAGAAACAGCTATCCCCGAGTCGATCACCCCTGAACCGACCTAAGCACCTGCACACCATTGGACTCAAAATCCACCCCAACAGTCCACCTCAGCTACCTACTGAGAGTAGCACCAGAAGGTTTCAGACCCCCACCCGCCAGGCCAAAGTCACAAAAAGAGAATCCACCTTACAAAACGACCCTGTACGAACCATGTACACCTCCAAGAGCCTGTTTAACATCCAAACAGTGCAGCCGCACCTCATCCTCAGATTGAGGATCAGGACACAACATGGGCAGAACCAGATCCTCCGAGCAGGGAAATGAGGAAGGAACCTTCGGAACAAAGGAAGTATTAGGCCGGAGAACGGCCTGATCCGGATAGAACCTCAAAAAGGGCTCAGAACAAAGCAAAAAGCCCAACTCCCCAACCCTCCGGGCCGAGGTGATAGCGAAAAGGAAAACCAACTTGATCGTCAGGAAATGCAAAGACACCTCCTCCAGAGGCTCAAATAGAGCAGACTTCAAAGCCCTCGGCACCAACAGAAGATCCAAACCCGGTGCACAGGACTTAACCACCGGCTTCTGGAGAAAACAAATGCTTAATTAGCCGGGACATCAAAGGCACAACAGACTCACAGGCCTGACCCCAAAAGGCCCTCACCGCAGCTCACTGAGCCGAGCCCATAAACAGGAAATCTGTGACACACACAGGATCCACCTCCAAAGCAGAACAGCCCCTATCCGCACACCAACCCTGTGAAGACACCCAGTTTCGAGCATAGGACATAAGTGTCGAAGGGCGACGAGACTGTTGGATAAACTGAGCAACCTGAGGGAAACACCCCATAGACTTGAGGTTCATTCCTTTCAACAGCCAGCCCGTCAGATGTACCCAGACCAGACAATCCCGGGACAGAGGAGCAAACTACAGGGGACAGGGATCCACCGGCAACAGCCAGCAAGGCCCGTCTAACTTGACCTTCAGTAGCACCCTAGGGTATCAAGGATATTGGAGGAAAGGCATACATCAAGCCCCCTCCCACCGAAGGGACAGAGCATTCACCCTCCAAACCGAGTCCGACTGAACCGGAGAGCAATACCTCTCCCTCAAGGCGTTCCCCAGGGCCACAAACTGGTCCACCACAGAGACCCCACACTTCCTCATGAGCACTCTAAACACCCCCTGCTTCAAACACATATCCAACAGGGAAGGAAACAACCTGCTTAAACGATACGCCTCTGAGTTCAATACCCCCGGCAGATGTAATGCCCACAGAGACAAGTTCAACTTTGCCCACTGGCAAATCTACTGCACTAACATGTTGAGGAAAGCCACTTTCGCACTTCCCTGGAGTTTGACATAACACACCATCACTATGTTGTCCGTTCTCACAAGCACATCCCGCTGCAGGACCCAAGGAAGAAAATGTGCCAAGGCCAACTGAACAGCTTTCAACTTCCTTCAGTTGGAAGACATCCCTGCTTCTCAGACAGTCCAGATCCCCTGAACGGACTCCTGAGCTATACCAGCCACCCAACCTAGCTTGCTGGCATCCGTAGTCAGCACCAATTGCTCTTGGGACACAAACGGAGAGCCCTTCAAGAGATTATGTTTCTCCAACCACCAGGAAAACTCCCGGGAAATCTCCACACCGCCCAGAATCAACTGGTCGTAATCCTGAGACCCCAGACACCAGTGACCCAGAACATGATTCACCAGAGGGATATAAGTGCAACCGGGGTCAGGGAACAATCATCACCGTTGCAGCCATCAATCCCTGCACCCTCAACCACTGTTGAGCCCTGGACAATGGGGACCCCAACACCTTCCCCAGTTCTTGCACCAGAGTCAGTCTGCGAGGCTCTGACAGGAATACCTTCCCCAGCCTTGTGTTGGAGACCCCCTAATGAACAGCAGTTCCTGAGTGGGGCACAAATGGGACTTCTCCAAGTTCAGAATCCGACTGAACTTCCGCAGGTAGACATCCTGGGTATGAGGCCGATCCTTAAGGAAAGAAGACGAAGATATCAACCAGTCATCCAAGTTAGGAAACCCCTGGATCCCATGAGTATCCAACAACCCAACCAAGGGTGCCAACACTTTAGTAAACACCCTTGGAGAAGCAAAGACCAAATGGCAATACCTGAAACTGGTAATGTTCAAGGCCCACATAAAACCCCAGAAACCGCTGTGCAGCCTTGTGAACCAGTACATGAAAATAGGCATCCCTGCGATCCAAAGAAATGAGGAAATCCCCTACAAACAGGAAGGGCAGAATCAACTGCAGAGCCACCATTTTGAAGGACCGGTGAGGGATGCACAAATTCACTGCCTTCAATTCCAGAACAGGACGGTAGTCTCCATTGGGTTTCCGGATCAGAAACAGGATCGAGTAAATCCCTCTTCCCATGTTGATCCACAGGCACCCTCACCATGGCCCCTTTGAAAACCAGGTTCTGAACCCATTCAAAAAGAGACCGACACTTGACTTGAGACCTGGAATCAGGGGTAGCCCAAAACACCTCCCCAGGGGGCTCCCAAAAATCGATCTGATACCCCAGTCTGACAGTCCGAAGAACCCATTGATCCCTGACAAACTCCTCTCAGACTGGAAAAAAAGGCCTTAGGCGAAACCAAACTGGACCCCCCTCCAGACACCTCACATAGTCATGATTTCGATTGACCAGGAGCACCTTGCTAACCCCGGGACTTGAGGAAGGAAGGGACACCCTGGCCTTGTCCCCACAATGAAAAGGCTGGGCAGCTATCTTAGACTGTAAGGCCTGCCCAAAAGCCCACTTATATCCTGCAAACTTTCCCTTCTGTGATGATCGGACCAGAGCCAACAACTTTTTGCCCTCTGCCGTCTTCTTTATCAAAACCTCCAACGGTTCCCCAAACAGTTTGGAGCTCATGAAAGGAATCTTCATGAGTGCAGTCTTCTGCACCGCATCAGCTTTACAAATTCTTAAACCACAACTGTCTCCTAGCCGCCACCGAGGCACCAGCCGCCACAGCAGAAGCACTATGGGAATCAAAGGATAAGTCAGCCAGGAAACGCAATTGCTGTTCCAACATTGTCAAGGACTCAGAGGGATCTTACTCTTGCAACAGCTGCTCTGAAATACAGTGACAGTCCTTCAGAAGATACTGAACCAGATAACTAGTGTAAGCGGCAGAACAAACAGCTAGGTTGGAAGCCGCAAAGGACCTTTTCAAAGCTCCTTGAACCCTCTTGTCCCCAGGATCAGAAGGAACCGCATCCTTGGAAACCACAAGGCTCTACGACACCAGTCCAGCCAACAGGGAATCCACCTTCACCACAGAAGGGAATCCCTCAAAAAACCGCTGCAAAGGATGTCTTTTAGCCAGAAGCCTCGCAAAGGTATGTCTATGAATATCCTTCCATTCCCCTTCCACCACATTCCACTCTGACTTAGGAACAGGAAGGCACTCAGGAACCCACCTCTGATAATTGGCGAAGAAGTCTTCCAACTCTTCACCCTCCAAGGGATCAGGGAACCCCAAATTGTCCCGCACATGTTGCAGAATATTGTGAAGATCCGTCCCCTGGACAAACCGACCCTTCACCTCCTCATCCGACTCCTCATTTGGATCAGGGGCCACCGGGGCATCCAACTTCTACCTTTTAGGGCCTTTGGACTCCCTACCCAGAAATGCTGCAGCCACCGCGGCCTCAATAATCGTTTGCACTTCAGCCAAGGAAGGATCAGTGGAAGACCCAGCAACCACCTCCTCTTCCTCCAGGTGCTTACACTTCTCTGACCATTTAACACCATCCATTATGACCCAAGGTCAGAGTCAGTACCTACAACATATATAGGCAGACCACTCACCATCAGAAACCCCAGGACCAATCAGAGCTAGCCACCTACAAAATCCAACCAATCAGAAGAAGGCAGGAGCAAACACCTGATGCCAGCCAATCACAGAGGCCAAAATTCTTATAAATCAAGGGACATAACCAAGCACCCTGCCCCTACATGCACAAGGCAGAGCACAGGAACACCAACATGCAGTTATAGAAACAAGTAAGTAGACTGCCAAATCTGTAAGTCAGCCAAGAAACGCAAACCAGACAGTATATTGCCGATAATATCAGGAACGTTCAGGTATCACATCAGCCCGAGAGAGAGGTCAATAAAGTCAGTGAACCGGCCACCTGCCTTGCAGCCTAATAACAAAGAGAGCTCTGATGCTCCCTGAGGGCAGATAGCCCGGCCGCGTGCCACAGCAGCCGTGAACAACCAAACCGGAGCCCGAGAGAGACTCCAGTCCCACACGGAGGACACAGAAATTCCGCTCCGATGGGACCCGAGCCTCCCACTGCAACCATATGCGGTCGACGCTGGGCGCCCCCACCTTGAAGAGGGGTCACGTCCCAGGCGGGCCGGTCTAGCATCATCAAACACCACATGACAGCACCCAGGAGGTCCCACTGAAGCAGGGACTTCACCAGCAAGTGCGATAGTCAAAAACCCCGGAAATACCAGGGAAGAGAAACAAATCCCCCCCAGGAACACCCCAGGTGATCTAAAGGGGAGATCAAGCCAAACTCAAGTAAAAAACAGTCCCGCTAACGCAGGGACTCCAATTAATCCAGAAAATCAACGGTCCCTACTGCAGCCCGCCCACACTTACCCAATCTATGAACTGGTTCCAGCAGAGAGTTTTACTCGTCTAACTGCAGGAAAAAACAGCAGGATGTGGTTCAGGAGGTCAGGGGTTATGTTCCACAGGATGTGGGAGTGATCTGGAGGATAAGGATGGGACCAAGGGACTTTTTTTCACTTGGGATTTCTGTGGGGGGGAGCTATCACTTTTCGGTTAAGGACTGTGACAAGGAAGTCTGAGAGGAGGTAATGGATCTTAGTGTGATGAAAATGTGAGATATGGAGTGGAAACACTGATGTTTACTATTCTTTCCCATTCCAGGCATTGCAACTTGTACACAGAAGGATAATCTGTGTTCTGCAATAATTGTGCATGTCAGGATCTGACCGTCTCTGGTGAGGGAATTTGAGCCTGTTTTCAGATTTCGCCTGCACAACGCTTGAATATGCTTGCTAGGTTTCGCCTGTACATCATTTACACTGTGCTTGTGAAATCAATTGCATTTTATATAAATCTTTAAAAGGGGCTTTCATCCCATCCTTGCTTTTCACTGGTTTCTGTGCTTGCCACTGACTTGTCCTCCATTGCTATTGGCTGTAGCATACTATTTCCTGATGTTCCGCTGTGTGTTTCTCCTATCGGTCTCCCTTGGCCCAAGTACTGTTTTCATCTGGTTTATGGGACTTTTTTTTAAGCTTTTGTCTGCACAGCGCTTGCACTGTGCTTGTTTTTCAAGTTCTAGCTTCTCTGTAAGAAAGCTTAATTGTTTAATCAAATGTTTTTGTTTGCCGTCCGATCTGGTGTCTTTCATTTCTCTTGTTTCTGTTTGACTCCATGTTGTAACTTTCATTTGTTCCACGAGGCTTGGAACACATCGGTCTCCAAGCTTCGCTTTTAGCCCTAAGCCCTGCCCCTAATACTACTAAGCAAAAGGCCTTGTTTAACTTGGCTTCAATCAGTGTGACGTTTTCCAGCTCCCTGGTGAAATAGGACAGTTATCTGAAGAATTGTCTGAACTTACGCTGTGTCGCTCGATATTGAGGTAAGATACAGGCTTGACCTGTTACTAAGGGTACAGTGGTTCTTTGTCCCCATCCATAAGGAATTTAAATACTATTAAAGGGTAGTTCCCTTTCGGTGCATCGGACTTTTCTCTGACAGGCAGAAAAATAAACCTGTAGTTTCATTTCATATACTCTCTTTAAATCTGGATGTCTTGTTGGCATGCAGCTTCCCCAGCACTCATTCCAACGTGCTGAATGTACTTGGCCTGGGTTATTGTACACCCCTTAATGAGCTAGTTATAAATTAATTGACACCTTCTCAGATTTGTCTATGTTTATAACATATTTGTATTCGAGGCTTGGATTGCAACAGTCTCCAAGCCTCACTTTCAGCCCTAAGCCCCGTCCCCGGCACTCCCACGCAAAGGCCTTGTTTAACTTGGCTACAATCAGCATGAGGTTTTTCAGCTTTAGTTATTGGAAGTATTGCCTGTGCTTACACCGCGTCTCTTGATATTGAGGTAAGATACAGGCTTGACCTGTTACGAGGTGTACTGTGGTTCTTTGGCCCCATCCGTAAGGATTTTTAAAACTATTTAGGGTAGTTCCCTTCAATGCATTTGACTTTTCTCTCTGCATGCACTCAACAGTCCCACCGGGGCTTTACCCCTCCCAATACATTTTGACAGTTTTGATCTGCCAAAACATGTCAGGGGAGAACAGCGAGGGTGCAATAATTATTGCACCTATGACAACAAGTGCCCCAGGAGGGGATACTTACTGGGTGTGATAAATACCACCTCTCTGTGTTTGGCGTGGATGTATGAAGCTCAATGTGCAATATGACCCTGCTCTGCTCACCTGGGACACCAGGCTCCGAGGCCTTCGTGGTGCCCTTTGCAACTTGGCCTCATCTCTGCCTTGGGTTCCACTGTTGGCAACGGACCCAAGTGCTTATCGTGATGTGAACCTGAGACATGAGTCACCTATTGTGATACTGGCATGTGCAGGGACTGCGTTATGTACCCTGTGGCCCGAGTGAAACTGCCATGCAGGACACCTCACTGGTATCATCCACTGACCTTCCAATCATGGTGCGGCCACGGAAAGAGTGCTACAACACAACACCATTGGCAGTGAGCTATACAAGTGAGAATAACAGTGCAGAGCTAATATCCCCTAAGAGCACTTCTTTCACCATAACTTCCTCCTGAAATCTGAGTTTGTCTGTGTGCCATAAATGCCTTGCCAGAAAATGGCAGTAGATGCTGCCCTTTCCTTGGTTCAAAACTTCTAAATCTGAAGACTGGACCTCCAGGGAATAAAACCCTAATGCTCTTTTCTGTGTTTATATCATGATAGAATGGATGTTACATAGCAGCTCACAAAATTGGCAGTCACACGCTCCTTAACATCACCATAGCGACGTACTGTGTAATGGCTTAGGGACCCGGATGTTCTGTAACATATATATGCATTGTGCGACTACCAGATGTAGACTGGTTTCCTTGCAACTTTTACAGTGTCATGGCCTCTGCTGGAAATGTAAAATTTCACATGGCCATGACAACACTCTAAGGTTCCTCACATCTCAAATTACATTATAATATATTTTAACTTAATGTTATGTTGGCTGTTTGTAATTTACTCGTTTTCTATGTGAATTGTATGTTATCACTGCTCTTGTGAGACCTACAATCGCTCACCGCTCAGATGATGGGTTTGCTATACATGGGATGATTCGACTATTGATGGAGTGTAAATGTTTAATGACCGTTGCCTCTATTAATTCTCACCTTCAATTGAGATTTACGTCAATACTTTTGATAAAAACGTGTAAAATGGTAAAGGATGAAAAACGTGAGATTTTCTACTGCATCGTAAACGCATGCAGAAATGTTTTGAAAAGTGAAAATGTGAAAGATGTAAATAAAGAGAGAGAATAAGTTATTTGCCTATGCAATGTAATCACATGACTATGAATCCAAACATAGTTAACCTAGAAAATGTGCTGTTGAAGACTTCTAAATGTAATAAATGAAACTAATTCTTACGTAATCAAACACTGGAAAACAATAAAAGTGCTGAGTTTAAAGATGCTTGACCAAATGAAGGTGCACACTTTTATTTAATATTGTTCGGTACAAACGGCATATCAAAAGTAGCATATATATTAACCTGTTTTGAAAATATAAACGTGTGAAATATTTTTTTTGTAGTACCCGATATTGATACATAACCTTTGAAGAGAAGATTAATGAGTGAGTTAACTAGAAAAATCGAATTATTCATATTAAGGTGTGTTTTATATTAATAATAATGTGATAGTGATTCAGCAAGTTTTCATGTAGGCCTCAAATGTTTTTTTCCTTGTTTGAAAAGCAGAATCTAGCTAAAGTAATCATTTTGAACGCAGTGAGAATGTTTCATAAAGTTTTTTTCTTAGCCTTTCAAACAATAGATTCTCTCTTGAATTAGCAACACTTTTGACAGAAATGTATCAATACAATTGGAAACCCAGAGAGAGAGTCTGGGAACAAACAGACAGTGAACACAGTGAATTTTCTTACTTCCGAGGAAAAAATTGAAAAATAAAGTTATTGAATTTGAAGATTTTGCAATAGAATTACTTAATGTTTCCGGATTTCTTAGTGAGGTAGTGATCACACCAGGAGCAGCCTACTGTGGACAACCAATGGAGACCATATCATATGATGAAAAGGATACTTTGTGGGCGTAAACTGAGAACTTTTGGCAGTATAATTGCCCCCTTTGAGGAGGAGTCAGGGGCTGGTTGTCATTCCAATTTCCCTGCCTGGCATGCTGTCGGACTGAACGCTGATTTCCTTCCTTATGCCAAACCCATTTTAGCTGAACTTTCCGAACTGACTCAAACCTGTACTTTTCTGTCTGGTAAAGTGTCCAGGTACAACTATTCAGCCGAAGAGTTTATGGATTCATTCCTGTGACTCATTGCACTTCGACTCTGCATATTTGGTTTGTATAACCTAAATGCTGAAACTTGATTTTTCCCAATGTTCTCTCTCTCTCATCTCTGTCCTAGCTAACGAGCAAATGTTTATCCTGTTGAATCTGTATGACATAGTGTGACTAATTGTACTAGATGGTTTCTAGTAAATCTGATTATAATGTGATTTATGTTTCTGTCCATTCAAATCGAGAATTAGATAAATAGTATACCTGAGCAAATTTATCGTCTGTAAGTCATTCTTGGTGCAAACATTTTGTCATAAATTTCATGAATAGAAATAATTGAAGTAAAGATTACATATTGCTAGTATGATTTTTGGCATTGCCTTATTCCAGGTCCTCATAAGGATGGAGGACCAATGGCAGTTTAGTGTTATGTCATGGGCCCAGAGAGAGAGGAAATAGATGTAAGATTAATTATATACCAAGTGAAAATGTGCCCAGCTTTCCGCTGCCTCACATTCGACTGAGCCTTGAAAGTGCTTGGCTGCTGTTTCCGTCTACTGCTTTTCCTCCCGGACTGTCTGATGTCATATGACCTGATGCCCATTTTCATTTCTGTATTCAAGGTTTGATTTTCAAAAGGAAAATAGTTTAACAGCAATGCAGGATGTCACTGCTAGTACATGCCTTTAAATACAACTGGACCTGTGAACACACTGGTGCACTAGGGGTTACCTTGGAGGTTCAAAGATGTTTGCTGTGTCCTGTGATTATGGGAAACTCCAAATCACCTTAACTCCCTTAATGGAGTTTGAGGAACTGATATTGCACAACTGCTCAAAAAGCTACAACTTACAACAAAATGTATTATTAATCACATAGGTGAAAACTATTTCATTTACCAATGCTTGTTTGTATTCCATTTTATATTGCGTGATATTGGCCCATGGGCATTACAGCACTTTACATGAGCACCAGTTACTTTACTCAAGGTTAAATTGATTGGGGTACCACAGCAGGAACAAGTGCTTTCCAAGTTGTTTTTAATTAGGCTTTTGAGGTTCTGAATGAATCCGTTGCTTGTTTTATTTATCACCGATGTGTATTTGACAGATCATTTTCTATGTGTGTGCTCTGCCTCGTCAGTTACTTCTCATGTAAAGCCTCCATCTCCTTCTCACCGGCTCCCATCTTCAGAGTAGAGACTCCTCTCTGACCAATATAGGGTGCATGAATGATGTCAGCTACATTGTTATATACTGGCTATAATTGGCCAAGTGTAAGTGAATCACAAATGATTCAGGGGAACGGCGTTCAAAAATGAAACACTATTTATGGGCACCGCACAATGCTGGCATTCTTTACAGAGACAAATGTCACACAATTCTTATAGAAAATACCAGCCATTTGTAACTGTTTTCCATGTCTGGAAGTGCCATATTCTGGAACTTGAATAAGACAGAGCTTTCAAGTTTTCAAGGTAAATGCCTGAGCACTTCATCCAGTCCAGGTTTTTGGTATACTTTATAGGACCTGCAGTCCTGATTTTAGAATGTGATAACTAGCAGTAATTGTTCCAGGATGCCAAATTAAAATCTGACCTGGATGAGCTACTTGCCCATGAACCCAAAAAATGTGAGCGCTCCAAGCAGAATTTGGTAAAATCTTCTATTCTTTTTAAACATGCTGTTTCTGCCTCTGTTTGCATTAATAATCATTTAGCAGTAGCCCAACTAGCTCGTAATCTTATTAATGTGTTTGCTGCATGAAATTTATATTTCAAAGTGAAAAAACTGACTTTTGCACATTTATTTACATTTGTTTTTCATATGCTGCCCTGCATCAATATCAAGATATATATATATTCACTGAAAAAACCATAGGTTTCAGACACGTTATAGTTAGGAATTAGCATTTAAAAAACCTTAGAAATTCACTGAAGAAACCATAGGTTTCAGGGGCGTTATAGTTAGCTGGACTTTTCACTCGTACAAAACCATTGAAATTCCCCTGTTATAGTTAGTTCAGCTAACTAAAACTCGCGCGCCCGCAATGCACTGCTGAAGACGTCACATATTACATCACTCATGACATGGTCAGTGACATCACTGATGACATCACTGATGACTTCATCCAGTGAATGTGTGTTTTTCTGAAAATGACATATGTTTTATATATGTATATCTCAAGGTCGATGGAAGAATAAATGGGTATATAAGTGTCTAAATGGATGATTTGTTTTTAGGAAAAATTGATTGTATAACTGACTGATTAAGTGTATCTTAGTGAATACATGGCTTAGTGAGTAATGTATAAATATGTAAATATCTGTATCAGTCTCTCACTTTGTGTATAAGTGGCTGCATGGGTTGGTGAGTAGCTACATGAGTGTATATATAGGTTATTAGTTGGTTTTTTGAGTATCAGTATGAGTGTCTGAGTGTCTGTATGGTTCGTGGGGGGGTATTAAGTAGTGAATAGGTGCATGAATGAGTGACTCACTGTTTGTATGTGTTGAAGACAGCATGTGTGCAGGACTGTATGGGTGGATGAGTGTGTGCATGGGTGTGTTAGTGAGTGAATGACTGTCTCAATAGTGTCTTTATGAGTAACTACATATGTTTTAAACTAGTATATGTGACTATTGGTGTATATAAGTGAGTATATGTGAGAGTGAGAGATTGGAAGAGTTCCTGTATGAATAAGTATGTGTTTCTATAAGTGATTGCTTAAAAGACTAAGTATGTGTAAGTTTCTGTAGAAGTAAGTGTGGTGGTGTGTGTATTACTGTATATGCAAGTAAATAGATGTTTGATTCTTTATTAGTATGAGTGACTATGTGTGTGAGTAACTATGGATGAGTGGCGTTGTGTAACAGGATGTATAGGTGTATGAGTACATATGATGAGTGAGTACATGTATGAGTGACTGTATAGGACTGTTGGTGAATGAGTGGATGTGTATGTGGATCTTAGAATTACGGAATAGGTTGTTGTAACTGGTATTGGTATGTCCATTGTTTTGAAAATTTTTGTTTCTATTTTTGAATGTGTGTATCAATGGTTATATTAGGGGGAGAGGAGGTCTGCCACTCTATCACAAGGATGATGTCATCAGTGATGTCATTTGAGATGTCATCAGTGATGTCATCAGTGATGTCACTGACCATGTCATGAATGATGTAATATGTGACATCATCAGCAGTGCATTGCGGGCGCGCGAGTTATAGTTAGCTGAACTAACTATAACGGGGGAATTTCAATGGTTTTGTATGAGGGAAAAGTCCAGCTAACTATAACGTCCCTGAAACCTATGGTTTCTTCAGTGAATTTCTAAGGTTTTTTAAATGCTAATTCCTAACTATAACGTGCCTGAAACCTATGTTTTTTTTCAGTGAATTTCAAAGGTTTTTTAAATGCTAATTTCTAACTATGCCTACAGAGATAGGACATGTGAAGAAAGAAGACAAAAACGCACAGAAAGGAAAAAAAGAAATGCAGAAAGAAGCAGCAGAAGTCCTCAAAGACAAAGAAATGTGCAGGAAGAAGGATAACATGCAGAAAGAACAAACAGAAAAGCAGAAAGAAGCCTTGTTGCAAAATCATCCTGTACCCTCACCTTTTTCAGACGGATACTGGTGGTAACTGAGTCTGACTAACCAGTCCTAGAGCCAGTGCTATGTTAAAAGACACTCAGAATACAGTGAAAACACCTACATACACTAGGCAACACTATGCGTTGGGGTCTCCCTGTGATCAGCATGACCACTTCTGTAAGCCCCTAGTATATAATAGGGAAGGGGATTAAAACTACCTCTTAAAATGCGCCACAGGGCGTGTTTGCACACGTCACCTCAGGCCCCGTCCCCTCACTTCCCCACTGTGTAAACACGCCCTGTGGCCGTTTTAAGTTGGGAGATTAAGTCCCCTTGAATCCTGAGGGTCCCTAGGGTCCAACTAGCCCACTAGCTGCCTCCAATAAGCGCCACAGAGCTGCGTTGCAGAGAGGTGTAAAAAGTGGCACAGCCTGGACTACCTATCTGCAACGCAGCTCAGTGGCGCTTACTGGAAGCACCTGGTGGGCTAGTTAGCCCCCAGGGGCCTTCAGAATTGAAGGGGAATTATTTCCCCAAATTAAATACGCCACAGGGCGTGTTTGCACATGTCACCTCAGGCCCCGTCCCTTCCCTTTACCACTGTGTAAACGCGCCCTGTGGCCGCTCTAAGTTGAGAGATTAAGTCCCCTTGAATCATAAGGGTCCCTAGGGTCAAACTAGCCCACTATGAACCTCCAGTAAGCGCCGCAGAGCAGCGTTGCATAGAGGTGTAAAAAGGGGCGTGGCCCCAGAACACCTGTCTGCAACGCAGCTCCCTGGTGCATACTGGAGATACCTGTTGGGCTAGTTGGCACTCAGGGACCCTCAGTATTGAAGGGGAATTAATTCCCCAACTTACAACTGATGCCGGTCTTTTATTTATTTAATTTTTTTAAGAAGGAGGGCTGTGTGGCCCCCCATCTTTTTCTAATTTATTGGCCCTGGGGACCCCATCCCCGAGGGCCTGCACCCTAATTTTGTTTTGTTGAAAAAAATTAATTTGGAAGGGGGCCGCGTGGCCCCCCTCCCAAGGCCTGGGAACCCCAACCCCCGCGTCATGGCCTTTGTTTTTTATTATTATTTTTAAAAATATATATTTATAGAAACACCTAGGACATACTGGACAAACCGTATGTACCTATCACCCTGACGATTTACGTGATATTCATTAAAAGGCGACTATGCATACAATCAATCCACGTGGAATGTATTTACACTGCTAGTGAAGCTCTGACGTGTCTGACGCCCTACCGTGCCTAATCCCGGCGCCCCGCCGGTGGGTACTCTCCAAGTAGACACCCTTGTTGTTTATTTATACACACATGGGTAGCTATTGATGGGCAAATTTAATACACACGCACATCAAGACATTCAAAGGGGATTCGACAAAAATTCGGCCAAACTATGCAAAAAAAACCCTCACGTTAATAAAACACACATCCACCGCCGTATGTGTAATACTTTTTATTTTACTCTCTGGAAAGGAGACAAACCTCACTTGAGAGTCACTGCGTGCTCCTGGCTGAGCCCAATGCTGTGTTACACCCACCAGTGCCCGCCGAGTGCCACACACCTCTGTGTTGTATTCCACCAGCTAGTGCGTATGCTATGACACTCTCTAGCCCATGTGCACTGTAACACCACCCCGTGAATATGTCATGCCACACTTGCCTTCGCACGGGTTATATTACCCCATCTAACATGCCTTCCTCGATGCCTATGTTATAACGCACAGCGCTATGCCATACATATTACAATCTGGGATCTATATCTTTGTCACAGTGCATATGCAACGGTACACTCCCCAGCACATATTTTATATTACAACTTTAGAGACTAGTTAGGTTACACAACACTGCCATGTGCATATTACACTCCAAGGCGCATATCGCATAGCACGCGCTAGTGCCTGTGCTATCTTGCGCTCTCCAATGAATCTGTCATTGCGCACAATGTATTGCATATTATATTTCATGCCCCGGTTCATCTTATATCACACTTTTTGGTGCATAGTTTATACCATATACTATATCTAGTTTTCATTTTCAATCGTGCTCTCAGGACTATGTTCTATTTACCACTGCGTCCACCTACCCTTTTCACGGGCATTACATTTTGCGATGGGGGGTGGAGGGTCAGGGGGTGTTTCTGCCAAGTGAGCCGGGAGTCACAGTCACAAACGTCCTCTTCTTCCTGAATAAAAGTGAGATTATGCTGCATATTTGTTCATATTTTAAGTAGTTCGCACAGACACACATTTTAAAAACAATAAAGTTTCTAATACCCACCATCTCTGAACAGTTAGCTTGCTTCCCCATCCACCTCCTCCCTATCCTCTGTTGTCTGAATCCATGGACTAGCCTCCTCCCTCCTGCCATGCATGGTCTGATGTGCTGCCACTGCCCTCCATTTAGCATGATGTACCAGTCCACTCCTCCTGCCCTCCATTGCCCAATTCTATGGCCCATCATTGACCTCCTGCTTAGCCTCTGTGGTTAGCTTGCTGCCCCTATTCTCCTTCTCCCTGCCCTCCGATGTCCTTGTGCATGCCCCTGCTCCATCCTTTTTGCCCACCATGTTCCATGGACCTGCCACTCCTATCTACTCTGAGTGTTCTGTTGAGCTGCCACTCCCCTCCCACCTGCCTAGCATTGTCAGATGACTGTGACCTGTCCCTGCCACTTCCACCCTGCCTGTCCACATGCCATGCCCCTATCCCCTTCCTCCTGTCCTCGATGATCCATGTTACTGCCACACCCTTCTGCCCTCCCTGGTCTGTTGTGCTGCAACTGCTCCTCCTGCCTGCCCCGTGCGGTCTGTTGTGAGGCCCCTTCCCCTGAACTCGCTTTTGTCTGTGCCCAGGTCCTGACCCTCCCATCTATCCTCCATGGTCCTTTGTGCATGCCCCTGCACCCTCCTTCTTGCCCATCATAGCCATTGTGCTGCCACTAACCCTCCCGCTTGCCATGCATGGTCTTCTGTGCTGCCATGGCCCCTCCCACCTTCCCTGTGTGGTCAGCTAGCTGCCCCTGACCCCCTCCCACCTTCCCTCCATGGTCTGTGTGTATGCCATCATAGTCTCACTGTTTCTCTCCATGGTGTGTCTTGTTTCTAGTGCCCATCCTGCCTGACCTCCATGGTCATCTTGCTGCTCCTGCCCTGCCCCCTTGCCCCCAGCCCTCTGTTTCCATGTGCAGACCCCTATTCCCTCCCTCCTGGCTTGTCTGTTCCATTGCAATGTCCCTGATCCGTCCCTCCTGCCCTTTATGGTCTGTTATGCTGCAGCTTTCTCTCCTGTCTGTCCATTATGGTCAGCTAGCTACCATTGCCTCTTTCCCCGCTGTTCTCTGTTGTCCATGTGCATGGTCCTGTCCCCTCCCTATTGCTTTCTATGGATTGTTGTGCTGCACTCCCGTCCCGCATGCCCTGTGTGGTGTATTGTTCTGCTGCAAACCCTGATGCCTGCCCTGTAGGGTCAGTTTGGTGCACCTCACCATGTCCCTCCTGTCCTCTGTTATCCGAGTCCATGTCCATACCCCAATTCCTCCTGCCTACCATGATCCAATGTACCATACTTGAGAACATTTTGAACTTGGTAAGAGGGAGATTTTGAAAAAAAACTGGGGTATTGATTGTCCCCTTTGAGTTGCAATGAAAAAGAGGGGATTGTAGACAGGAGACAGATCAAATAAAACCCATTTGAGCTTAAAAACATTGGACGTTTCCTGGCTGAAACGGGCCTTTTGGCATGTATGGATGTACTACCACTGCCTCTTCCTTCTGCCCACAATGGTCTATCATATTGCCACAGCCTAGTAGCTCCTGAGAAAATTAGAGTTAAAAAGATAGATATATCTGGGCGGAGCCTAACCACACATCTCATCGTGAGATCTGATTGGCTGTCAGCACTTCATCCAAGAAGTGTTGGCAGCCATCTTGGGACCAATATACATGATAGCACCACATTAAAAAGCATTGCAGTTAATAGAAGGTTTTAAGTCTTTAGTTACATTATAAATCATTTGTTGATGGTACCATACTCATTTTAGGAATTGTGGTGTGTTCTAAGGTGAATTTACCATGTGAAAAAGCCTTCTGCTGTGATATCATGAATCATGTTTGAGAGAAAACTATTTTCTCATGCTTTTCCCACAGAGGTTTGGAAGGTGATCTATAAGCTAAACTGAGAGCATATTTTCTGTAAACTCACATTATCTTTCTCAGTCATGTGAGAATGAAGTCTGACATTCTCAGTAAAACATGTACATCCAACAAGGGCAGAGACTGTCAGTTGATTCCTTTGTGTTCTACTGCAGCTTCCCAGAGTGTTCAAAAGAACAACTAGAGCGCTAAGAACAACATGAGGGGGTTCATTTTGCCATAGAAAGTATGATTAGTGCTGCAGAAAGAAAAATTAGGGCACATTTTGAGTGACTTCTCAAATCCTCTTCTATTTCATTAAAACATTCTGACGTGCAGACTGAAACATACACTTTCAATACCAGCAGCAGACTTCCCTGGTAAGCAGAAGCTTTACTACAGTGATCTAATAAGCAACTAGAGTGTTAACATTCTGAATTTATGGCAAATGTGTGCCACATCTGAATGCCTACTTGATGGAATCGAAGTAAAAAACTGAAAGTATTTCCTACTGAGCAGACTGTAGTAAATGAGGAAATTAGGAAACATCATACCAAATAAGTCTCCCAAAATGGCCACCAGAGATAAAAGAGCCCAAATGTAGCCCAAATATCACCCAGATGTAGCCCAAGTATAGCCCAATGACAGAATGTCACAGAGTGTTCTAACGAACAACTAGAGCGCTAACAGTCTTACTTATGACAAAAGTATGGCACACCTGAAGCCATGTTGATTGGAATAAAGTGGTAACACTTAAAACATTTAATTTACAAAGGAACAAAATGAGGGGGTTCATTTTGCCATAGAAATTATGATTAGTGCTGCCGAAAGAAAAATTAGGGCACATTTTGACTTCTCAAATCCTCTTCTATTTCATAAAAAAAATCTGACATGCAGACTGAAACATGCACTTTGAATACCAGCAGCAGACTTCCCTGGTGAGCAGTAGCTTTACTACAGTGATCTAATGAGCAACTAGAGTGCTAACATTCAGAATTTATGGCAAATGTGTGACACATCTGAATGCCTTCTTGATGGAACCAAAGTAAAAAACTGAAAGTATTTCCTACTGAAGAGACTGCAGTAAATGAGGAAATTAGGAAACTTCACAACAAATAAATCTCCCACGATGGCCACCAGAGACAAAAGAGCCCAAATGCAGCACAAATATCACCCAGATGTAGCCCACATGTAGCCCAATGACAGAAGTGTGCAAAACACTTATTTTTTGTGTATTTGCAGTTTTATATAGTGCAGACTTGTCAGGTATTGGAGTGCTTTACATGAGCATTGGTTACATCATACAAGATCAAATTCATTTTGGTTGTAGACATGGGGAGATTAAGTGATTTGACCAGAATCACAGAATGTTTAGCTGAAGCAAAGTCTGCAGCTCTGGAAGTAACACCACATCCTCTACCCTAGGTGCAACATTTAATCAAGTAGTCAACTGGATAAAAAAACATAAAGATTACAAATAATTTAAAAGTTCTTTGTCGCTATTTGAAAACTCAGAAAATATGTCCTCATTTTAGTTTTTTAGAGCACTAACCATAATTTTGATGCAAATAAGACCCACTCATATATGTAATTTCTAAAGGAAATACTCTAGGTATTACAGTTTTGATTACATCAAGATGACGTCAGGCGTTCCACACTTTTGTAATAAATATAGAATGTTAGCAATCTAGTTGTTCATTGGGATACTGTTGAGAGGCAGACGCCAGGGGCACGGACTCTGAAAATTGAAGGCAGGTAGGAGAGTGCAGAGGCAACAATTTGACCACACTGGGCAGGCAGGAAGGGCAATGGTAGCACAACAGACTATGGAGGGCAGTGGAAAGGGGGGCAGGGGCAACAAACCAAAAATACAGGACTGGCAAGAGAGGCTGTGGCAATATAATAGACCATTGTGGGCAGAAGGAAGAGGCAGTGGTAGTACAACCATACATACCAACAGACCCGTTTCAGCCAGGAAACGTCCAATGTTTTTAAGCTCAAATGGGCTTTATTTGATCTGTCTCCTGTCTACAATCTCCTCTTTTTCAATGTAACTCAAAGGGGAAAATCAATACCCCAGTTTTTTTTCAAAATCTCCCTCTTACCAAGTTCAAAATGTTCGCAAGTATGGTACATTGGATCATGGTAGGCAGGAGGAATTGGGGTAGGGACATGGACTCGGATAACAGAGGACAGGAGGGACATGGAGAGGTACACCAAACTGACCCTACAGGGCAGGCATCAGGGTTTGCAGCAGCACAATTCACCACACAGCGCATGCGGGACGGGAGTGCAGCACAACAATCCATAGAAAGCAATAGGGAAGGGACAGGACCATGCACATGGACAACAGAGAACAGAGGGGAAAGAGGCAATGGTAGCTAGCTGACCATAATGGACAGACAGGAGAGAAAGCTGCAGCATAACAGACCATAAAGGGCAGGAGGGACGGATCAGGGGCATTACAATGGAACAGACAAGCCAGGGGGGAGGGAATAGGGGTCTGCACATGGAAACAGAGGGCTGGGGGCAAGGGGCAGGGCAGGAGCAGCAAGATGACCATGGAGGTCAGGCAGGATGGGCACTAGAAACAAGACACACCATGGAGAGCAACAATGAGACTATGATGGCATACACACAGACCACGGAGGGAAGGTGGGAGGGGGTCAGGGGCAGCTAGCTGACCACACAGGGAAGGTGGGAGGGGCCATGGCAGCACAGAAGACCATGTATGGTAAGCGAGAGGGTTAGTGGCAGCACAATGGCTATGATGGGTAAGAAGGAGGGTGCAGGGGCATGCACAAAGGACCATGGAGGATAGAAGGGAGGGTCAGGAGCTGGGCACAGACAAGAGAGTTCAGGGTAAGGGGCCTCACAACAGACCGCGCGGGGCAGGCAGGAGGAGCAGTTGCAGCACAAAAGACCAGGGAGGGCAGAAGGGTGTGGCAGTAAAATGGATCATGGAGGACAGGAGGAAGGGGATATGGGCATGGCATGTGGACAGGCAGGGTGGTGGTGGCAGGGACAGGTTACAGTCATCTGACAATGCAAGGCAGGTGGGAGGGGAGTGGCAGCTCAACAGAACACTCAGAGTAGATAGGAGTGGCAGGTCCATGCAACATGGTGGGCAAAAAGGATGGAGCAGGGGCATGCACAAAGACATCGGAGGGCAGGGGGAAGGAGAATAGGGGCAGCAAGAGAAGCACAGAGGCTAAGCAGGAGGTCAATGATGGGCCATAGAATTGGGCAATGGACGGCAGGAGGAGTGGACTGGTACATCATGCTAAATGGAGGGCAGTGACAGCACATCAGACCATGCATGGCAGGAGGGAGGAGGCTAGTCCATGGATTCAGATAACAGAGGATAGGGAGGAGGTGGATGGGACAGCAAGCTAACTGTTCAGAGAAGGTGGGTATTAGGAACTTTATTGTTTTTAAAATGTGTGTCTGTGCGAACTACTTAAAATATGAACAAGTATGCAGCATAATCTCACTTTTATTCAGGAAGAAGAGGAAGTTTGTGACTGTGACTCCGGGATCACTTGGCAGAAACACCCCCTGACCCTCCACCACCATCGCAAAATGTAATGCTCGTGAAAAGGGTAGGTGGACACAGCGTTATATAGAACATAGTCCTGAGAGCACGATTGAAAATGAAAACTAGATATAGTATATGGTATAAACTATGCACCAAAAAGTGTGATATAAGATGAACCGGGGCATGAAATATAATATGCAATACATTGTGCGCAATGGCAAATTCATTGGAGAGCGCAAGATAGCACAGGCACTAGTGCGTGCTATGCGATATGCGCCTTGGAGTGTAATATGCACAGGGCAGTGTTGTGTAACCTAACTAGTCTCTAAAGTTGTAATATAAAATATGTGCTGGGGAGTGTAACGTTGCATATGCACTGTGACAAATATATGGATCCCAGATTGAAATATGTATGGCATAGCGCTGTGCGTTATCACATAGGCATCGAGGAAGGCACGTTAGATGGGGCAATATAACCCATGCGAAGGCAAGTGTGACATGACATATTCACGGGGTGGTGTTACAGTGCACATGGGCTAGAGAGTGTCATAGCATACGCACTAGCTGGTGGAATACAACACAGAGGTGTGAGGCACTTGGCGGGCACTGGTGGGTCTAACACAGCATTGGGCTCAGCCAGGAGCACGCTGTGACTCTCAAGTGAGGTTCGTCTCCTTTCCAGAGAGTAAAATAAAAAGTATTACACATCCGGCGGTAGATGTGTATTTTATTAACCGTGAGGGGGGTTTCTTGCATAGTTTGGTTGAATTTTTGTCGAATCCCCTTTGAATGGCTTGGTGTGCGTGTATATTAAATGTGCCCGTCAATAGCTACCCATGTTTGTATAAATAAACGACAAGGGTGTCTACTTGGAGAGTACCCACCGGCGGGGGCGCCGGGATTAGGCAACGGTAGGGCGTCAGACACGTCAGAGCTTCACTAGCGGTGAAAATACATTCCATGTGGATTCATTCTATGCATAGTCGCCTTTTAATGAATATCACGCAAATCGTCATGGTGATAGGTACGTACGGTTTGTCCAACATGTCCTAGGTGTTTCTATAAATATATATTTTTAAAAAATTATAAAAAACAAAGGCCGGCCCGGGGGATGGGGTCGCCGGGGCCATAAGTGGCCTGAGGAGGAGGGCAACGCAGCACCCTCCTAAAGAATTTAATAAAAAAAGGCCATGACCCGGGGGTTGGGGTCCCCGGGGCCGATTAAGGCCTTGGGAGGGCCAAATTTATTTTTTTCAACAAAAAACATTAGGGTGCAGGCCCTGGGGTATGGGGTCCCCAGGGCCAGTAAATTAGAAACAGAAAGGGGGCCACACAGCCCTCCTTCTTAAAAAAATAAAATAAATAAAAGACCGGCATCGCGCCGGAGGCCACGCCCCCTCCTTGCAGCACTCTGCAAACGCGCCCCTTGGACAGTTGTAAGTTGGGGAATTAATTCCCCTTCAATACTTAGGGTCCCTGAGGGCCAACTGGCCCAACAGGTATCTACAGTATGCGCCAGAGAGCTGCATTGTAGACAGGTGTTCTGAGGCCACGCCCCTTTTTACACCTCTATGCAGCGCAGTTCTGTGGCGCTTACTGGAGGTACCTAGTGGGCTAGTTTGACCCTAGGGACCCTTAGGATTCAAGGGGACTTAATCTCTCAACTTAGATCGGCCACAGGGCGCATTTACACAGTGGTGAAGGGAGGGGACGGGGCCTGAGGTGACGTGTGCAAACACGCCCTGTGGCGCGTTTTAAGTTGGGGAAATAATTCCCTTTCAATCCTGAGGGACCCTGGGGGCCAACTAGCCCACCAGGTGCTTCCAGTAAGCGCCGCTGCTCTGCGTTGCAGAGAGGTGGTGCAGGCCGTGCCCCTTTTTACACCTCTCTGCAATGGCGCTTACTGGACGTACCTATTGGGCTATTTTGCCCCTAGGGTTCCTCAGGATTCAAGGGGACTAAATCTCCCAACTTAAAAAACGGCCAAAGGGTGTGTTTACACAGTGGGGAAGAGAGGGGACGGGGCCTGAGGTGACGTGTGCAAACACGCCCTATGGCACGTTTTAAGTTGGGGAAATAATTCCCCTTCAATCCTGAGGGCCCCTGGGGGCTAACTACCCCACCAGGTGCTTCCTGTAAGCGCCACTCAGCTGCGTTGCAGAGAGGTGGTCCAGGCCGTGCCACTTTTTACACCTCTCTGCAACGCAGCTCTGTGGCACTTACTGGAGGTACCTAGTGGGCTAGTTGGACCCTGGGGACCCTCAGGATTCAAATGAACTTAATCTCCCAACTAAAAACGGCCACAGGTCATGTTTACACAGTGGTGAAGGGAGGGGACGGGGCCGGAGTTAACGTGTGCAAACAAGCCCTGTGGCGCGTTTTAAGTTGGGGAAATAATTCCCCTTCAATCCTGTGGGATCCTGGGGCCCAACTAGCCCACCAGGTGCTTCCAGTAAGCGCCACTGCGCTGCATTGCAGAGAGGTGGTCTAGGCCGTGCCCCTTTTTACATCTCTCTCAACGCAGCTCTGTGGCGCTTACTGAAGGTACCTAGTGGTCTAGTTGGACCCTAGGGACCCTCAGGATTCAAGGGGACTTAATCTCCCAACTTAAAATGGCCACAGGGCTTGTTTACACAGTGGGGAAGGGAGGGGACAGGGCCTGAGGTGACGTGTGCAAACACGCCCTGTGGTGCATTTTAAGAGGTAGTTTTAATCCCCTGCCCTATTATATACTAGGGGCTTACAGAGGAGGTCATGCTGATCACAGGAAGACCCCAACGCATAGTGTTGCCTAGTGTATGTAGGTGTTTTCACTGTATTCTGAGTGTCTTTTAACATAGCACTGGCTCTAGGACTGGTTAGTCAGACTCAGTTACCACCAGTATCCGTCTGAAAAAGTTGAGGGTACAGGATGATTTTGCAACAAGGCTTCTTTCTGCTCTTCTGTTTGTTCTTTCTGCACGTTATCCTTCTTCCTGCACTTTTCTTCGTCTTTGAGGACTTCTGTTGCTTCTTTCTGCATTTCTTTTTTTTCTTTTTGTGCGTTTTTTCTTCTTTCTTCACATGGCCTATCTCTGTAGGCATAGTTAGAAATTAGCATTTAAAAAACCTTTGAAATTCACTGAAAAAACCATAGGTTTCAGGCACGTTATAGTTAGGAATTAGCATTTAAAAAACCTTAGAAATTCACTGAAAAAAACATAGGTTTCAGGGGCGTTATAGTTAGCTGGATTTTTCACTCGTACAAAACCATTGAAATTCCCCCATTATAGTTAGTTCATCTAACTATAACTCGCGCGCCCGCAATGCACTGCTGATGACGTCACATATTACATCACTCATGACATGGTCAGTGACATCACTCATGATATCACTGATGACATCTCAAATGACATCACTGATGACATCATCCTTGTGATAAAGTGGCAGACCTCCTCTCCCCCTAATATAACCTTTGATACACACATTCAAAAATAGAAACTACAATTTTCAAAACAATGGACATACCAAAATAAGTTACAACAACCTATTCAGTAATTCTAAGATCCACATACACATCCACTCATTCACCAACAGTCCTATACAGTCACTCATACATGTACTCACTCATCATATGTACTCATACATCTATACATCCTGTTACACAACGCCACTCATCCATAGAGTTATTCACACACAGTCACTCATGCTAATAAAGAATCAAACATCCATTTACTTGCATATACATTTATACACACACCACCACACTTACTTCTACAGAAACTTACACATACTTAGTCTTTTAAGCAATCACTTATAGAAACACATACTTATTCATACAGGAACTCTTCCAATCTCTCACTCTCACATATACTCACTTATATACACCAATAGTCACATATACTAGTTTAAAACATATGTAGTTACTCATAAAGACACTATTGAGACAGTCATTCCCTCACTAACACACCCATGCACACACTCATCCACCCATACAGTCCTGCACACATGCAGTCTTCAACACATACAAACAGTGAGTCACTCATTCATGCACCTATGCACTACATAATACCCCCACCGAACCATACAGACACTCATACTGCTACTCAAAAAACCAACTAATAACCTATATAGACACTCATGTAGCTACTCACCAACCCATGCATTCACTTATACACAAAGTGAGAGACTGATACAGAAATTTACATATTTAAACATTACTCCTTAAGCCATGTATTCACTAAGATACACTTAATCAGTCAGTTATACAATCAATTTTTCAAAAACAAATCATCCAGTTAGACACTTATATACCCACGTATTCTTCCATCGACCTTGCGATATA
Source organism: Triturus cristatus (assembly GCF_964204655.1). NCBI lineage: Eukaryota > Metazoa > Chordata > Amphibia > Caudata > Salamandridae > Triturus > Triturus cristatus. The sequence continues at coordinate 803,256,320 of NC_140591.1, forward strand.
CATATATAAAACATATGCAATTTTCAGAAAAACACACATTCACTGGATGATGTCATCAGTGATGTCATTTGAGATGTCATCAGTGATGTCATGAGTGATGTCACTGACCATGTCATGAGTGATGTAATATGTGACGTCATCAGCAGTGCATTGTGGGCGCGCGAGTTATAGTTAGCTGAACTAACTATAATGGGGGAATTTCAATGGTTTTGTACGAGTGAAAAGTCCAGCTAACTATAACGTCCCTGAAACCTATGTTTTTTTCAGTGAATATATATATATATATTTTCAAAAAAGAAGTTGCCACTTGCGGAGATGCACTCAAAAACAAAGCGGGCCCCCAAGTTTCAAAGAGGGTCCTTTTATTCATTGCAACCGGGTTTCATTTCAATGTGGTTCAAAAAGGTCCAACGCGTTTCAAAGCTCCTGCTTCTTGTTCACGGACCGGCTGGTTGCAGGCAGTAGTAACGTCATCTCGGCAAGCCCCTCATTTAAATAGTAGTTGACTACCCCCAGGTGGGTTTGATTCAATTATTCAGTCTTGAAGGTATCCTGGGACTTGTAGGATAATGAGCATTCCTGCCAAAAAACCAAAGCTTCAATTAGTATTTTTCCTTCAGTAGTAAAATCCGGTTTAAGTTTGAAGCATGACTTTGTTAATCTGCATTAGCGAGATGCAAGTATTTCGCTGCAGTCCATTGTGTATATGGCGGTGCAAACTCCACGACCGAGGCTGGCCGTATTATTTTCAAAAAAGAAGTTGCCACTTGCGGAGATGCACTCAAAAACAAAGCGGGCCCCCAAGTTTCAAAGAGGGTCCTTTTATTCATTGCAACCGGGTTTCATTTCAATGTGGTTCAAAAAGGTCCAACGCGTTTCAAAGCTCCTGCTTCTTGTTCACGGACCGGCTGGTTGCAGGCAGTAGTAACGTCATCTCGGCAAGCCCCTCATTTAAATAGTAGTTGACTACCCCCAGGTGGGTTTGATTCAATTATTCAGTCTTGAAGGTATCCTGGGACTTGTAGGATAATGAGCGTTCCTGCCAAAAAACCAAAGTTTCAATTAGTATTTTTCCTTCAGTAGTAAAATCCGGTTTAAGTTTGAAGCATGACTTTGTTAATCTGCATTAGCGAGATGCAAGTATTTCGCTGCAGTCCATTGTGTATATGGCGGTGCAAACTCCACGACCGAGGCTGGCCGTATTATTTTCAAAAAAGAAGTTGCCACTTGCGGAGATGCACTCAAAAACAAAGCGGGCCCCCAAGTTTCAAAGAGGGTCCTTTTATTCATTGCAACTGGGTTTCATTTCAATGTGGTTCAAAAAGGTCCAACGCGTTTCAAAGCTCCTGCTTCTTGTTCACGGACCGGCTGGTTGCAGGCAGTAGTAACGTCATCTCGGCAAGCCCCTCATTTAAATAGTAGTTGACTACCCCCAGGTGGGTTTGATTCAATTATTCAGTCTTGAAGGTATCCTGGGACTTGTAGGATAATGAGCGTTCCTGCCAAAAAACCAAAGTTTCAATTAGTATTTTTCCTTCAGTAGTAAAATCCGGTTTAAGTTTGAAGCATGACTTTGTTAATCTGCATTAGCGAGATGCAAGTATTTCGCTGCAGTCCATTGTGTATATGGCGGTGCAAACTCCACGACCGAGGCTGGCCGTATTATTTTCAAAAAAGAAGTTGCCACTTGCGGAGATGCACTCAAAAACAAAGCGGGCCCCCAAGTTTCAAAGAGGGTCCTTTTATTCATTGCAACCGGGTTTCATTTCAATGTGGTTCAAAAAGGTCCAACGCGTTTCAAAGCTCCTGCTTCTTGTTCACGGACCGGCTGGTTGCAGGCAGTAGTAACGTCATCTCGGCAAGCCCCTCATTTAAATAGTAGTTGACTACCCCCAGGTGGGTTTGATTCAATTATTCAGTCTTGAAGGTATCCTGGGACTTGTAGGATAATGAGCGTTCCTGCCAAAAAACCAAAGTTTCAATTAGTATTTTTCCTTCAGTAGTAAAATCCGGTTTAAGTTTGAAGCATGACTTTGTTAATCTGCATTAGCGAGATGCAAGTATTTCGCTGCAGTCCATTGTGTATATGGCGGTGCAAACTCCACGACCGAGGCTGGCCGTATTATTTTCAAAAAAGAAGTTGCCACTTGCGGAGATGCACTCAAAAACAAAGCGGGCCCCCAAGTTTCAAAGAGGGTCCTTTTATTCATTGCAACCGGGTTTCATTTCAATGTGGTTCAAAAAGGTCCAACGCGTTTCAAAGCTCCTGCTTCTTGTTCACGGACCGGCTGGTTGCAGGCAGTAGTAACGTCATCTCGGCAAGACCCTCATTTAAATAGTAGTTGACTACCCCCAGGTGGGTTTGATTCAATTATTCAGTCTTGAAGGTATCCTGGGACTTGTAGGATAATGAGCGTTCCTGCCAAAAAACCAAAGTTTCAATTAGTATTTTTCCTTCAGTAGTAAAATCCGGTTTAAGTTTGAAGCATGACTTTGTTAATCTGCATTAGCGAGATGCAAGTATTTTGCTGCAGTCAATTGTGTATATGGCGGTGCAAACTCCACGACCGAGGCTGGCCGTATTATTTTCAAAAAAGAAGTTGCCACTTGCGGAGATGCACTCAAAAACAAAGCGGGCCCCCAAGTTTCAAAGAGGGTCCTTTTATTCATTGCAACCGGGTTTCATTTCAATGTGGTTCAAAAAGGTCCAACGCGTTTCAAAGCTCCTGCTTCTTGTTCACGGACCGGCTGGTTGCAGGCAGTAGTAACGTCATCTCGGCAAGCCCCTCATTTAAATAGTAGTTGACTACCCCCAGGTGGGTTTGATTCAATTATTCAGTATTGAAGGTATCCTGGGACTTGTAGGATAATGAGCGTTCCTGCCAAAAAACCAAAGTTTCAATTAGTATTTTTCCTTCAGTAGTAAAATCCGGTTTAAGTTTGAAGCATGACTTTGTTAATCTGCATTAGCGAGATGCAAGTATTTCGCTGCAGTCCATTGTGTATATGGCGGTGCAAACTCCACGACCGAGGCTGGCCGTATTATTTTCAAAAAAGAAGTTGCCACTTGCGGAGATGCACTCAAAAACAAAGCGGGCCCCCAAGTTTCAAAGAGGGTCCTTTTATTCATTGCAACCGGGTTTCATTTCAATGTGGTTCAAAAAGGTCCAACGCGTTTCAAAGCTCCTGCTTCTTGTTCACGGACCGGCTGGTTGCAGGCAGTAGTAACGTCATCTCGGCAAGCCCCTCATTTAAATAGTAGTTGACTACCCCCAGGTGGGTTTGATTCAATTATTCAGTCTTGAAGGTATCCTGGGACTTGTAGGATAATGAGCGTTCCTGCCAAAAAACCAAAGTTTCAATTAGTATTTTTCCTTGTTTTTGAGTGCATCTCCGCAAGTGGCAACTTCTTTTTTGAATATATATTACCTACTGGCGGTCGCCAGTAGGTAGATATAGTTAGGACCCTGTTTCCATAGGAAATCGGCAACATTCTATTTGGAATAACTTTGGCGTTGGTCGACGAATCCTCGCGAAATTGTCAAAATAGGTGGGGCGCTACGCTCCGCTCCTACCCTGAAAGTCTCGGGGGGATTCGTCAAGCAGGGGCCGAGAAAAAAGGGGGGTCCCAAAACGCGTTTTCCCCATGCATTTTTCCATAGGACCTTTAGACACAGCTACAGCCCGAACGGCTGAACAGAATTACTTGAAATTTGGCAGAGAGGTAGCCATAAGGTCAAGGAAGTGCCTTTTGCAGGTCTGGTGTAAATCTGTTCAGTATTTCCTGAGAAAATAGCATTTAAAAGCATATATATATGTGGGCGGAGCCTAACCACACATCTCATCCTGAGATCTGATTGGCTGTCAGCACTTCATCCAAGAAGTGTTGGCAGCCATCTTGGGACCAATATACATGATAGCACCTCATTAAAAAGCATTGCAGTTAATAGAAGGTTTTAAGACTTTAGTTACATTATAAATCATTTGTTGATGGTACCATACTCATTTTAGGAATTGTGGTATGTTCTAAGGTGATTTCACCATGTGAAAAAGCCTTCTGCTGGGATATCATGATTGAGAGAAAAATATTTTCTCATGCTTTTACCACAGAGGTTTGGAAGGTGATCTATAGGCTAAACTGAGAGCTTATTTTCTGTAAATTCACATTATCTTTCTCAGTCATGTGAGAATGAAGTCTGACATTCTCAGTAAAACATGTACATCCAACAAGGGCAGAGACTGTCAGTTGATTCCTTTGTGTTCTACTGCAGCTTCCCAGAGTGTTCCAAAGAACTACTAGAGCGCTAACAGTCCTACTTATGATAAACGTATGGCACACCTTAAGCCATCTTGCTTGGATTAAAGTGGTAACTCTTAAAACATTTAATTTAAAAAGGAACAAAATGAGGGGGTTCATTTTTCCATAAAAAGTATGATTAGTGCTGCAGAAAGAAAAATTAGGGCACATTTTGAGTGACTTCTCAAATCCTCTTCTATTTCATTAAAAAATTCTGACATGCAGACTGAAACATGCACTTTCAATACCAGCAGCAGTTTTCCCTGGTGAGCAGTAGCTTTACTACAGTGATCTAATGAGCAAAAAGAGTGCTAACATTCTGAATTTATGGCAAATGTGTGACACATCTGAATGCCTTCTTGATGGAATCAAAGTAAAAAACTGAAAGTATTTCCTACTGAGGAGACTGCAGTAAATGAGGAAATTAGGAAACTTCATAACAAATAAGTCTCCCAAGATGGCCACCAGAGACAAAAGAGCCCAAATGTAGCCCAAATATCACCCAGATGTAGCCCAAGTATAGCCCAATGACAGAATGTCCCAGAATGTTCTTAAAAACAACTAGAGCGCTTACTGTCTTCATTATGACAAAAGTAAGGCACACCTGAAGCCATCTTGATTGGAATAAACTGGTAACACTTAAAACATTTAATTTAAAAAGGAACACAATGAGGAGGTTCATTTTGCCATAGAAATTATGATTAATGCTGAAGAAAGAAAATGAGGGCACATTTTGAGTGACTTCTCAAATCCTCTTCTATTTCATTAAAAAATTCTGACATGCAGACTGAAACATGCACTTTTAATACCAGGAGCAGACTTCCATGGTGCAGTAGTTTTACTACAGTGATCTAATGAGCAACTAGAGTGCTAACATTCAGAATTTATGGCAAATGTGTGACATATCTGAATACCTTCATGATGGAATCAAAGTAAAAAACTGAAAGCATTTCCTACTGAGGAGACTGCAGTACATGAGGAAATTAGGAAACTTCATAACAAATAAATCTCCCAAGATGGCCACCGGAGACAAAAGAGCCCAAATGTAGCCCAAAATCACCCAGATGTAGCCCAAATATAGCCCAATGACAGAAGTGTGCAAAACACTTATTATTTTGTGTTTTTGCAGTGTTATATAGTGCAGACTTGTCAGGTATTGGAGTGCTTTACATGAGCATTGGTTACATCACACAAGAACAAATTCATTTTGGTTGTAGACATGGGGAGACTAAGTGATTTGACCAGAATCACAGAATGTCGAGCTGAAGCAGAAACTTCAACCTGGTTCCCCAGTTGCAAAGTCTGCAGTTCTGGAAGTAACACCACATCCTCTCCCCTAAGTGCAACATTTAATCAAGTGGTCAACTGGATAAAAAAACATAAAGATAACAAATAATTTAAAAGTGCTTTGTCGCTATTTGAAAACTCAGAAAATATGTCCTTATTTTAGTCTTTTAGAGCACTAACCATAATTTTGATGCCAATAAGACCCTCTCATATATGTAATTTCTAAAGGAAATGCTCTAGGTATTACAGTTTTGATTACATCAAGATGATGTCAGGCGTTCCACACTTTTGTAATAAATATAGAATGTTAGCAATCTAGTTGTTCATTAGGATACTGTTGAGAGGCAGAGGCCAGGGGCACGGACTCTGAAAATTGAAGGCAGGTAGGAGGGTGCAAAGGCAACAATTTAACCACACTGAGCAGGCAGGAAGGGCCGTGGAAGCACAACAGACTATGGAGGGCAGTGGAAAGGGGGGCAGGGGCAACAAACCAACAATACAGGACTTGCAAGAGAGGCTGTTGGAGGGAAGATCTATTACGGGTCAAGGAAGCTAGGGGCGGTCCCCAGATCCCCGGGAGCCACCACAGAACTGAGCAGGAGAGTGAGTCAGGGACAAAAGGGGCACCTTAATTTGAGCCGGGGTGCCTAGGAACGCTTGCTCCAAAAATGAAGAAAACAGACATATGAGACATGGAATTGGAGGCAGAATACAATGGCAGTTTAATGAGAAGATGCAACTTCAAAGAAACCGCAGAATAGAGACATAAAGTACAAAATACAGAATCCAGATAATCATACAGCTGTCATAATATTCTCTGTATCTCAATTAATGTACTGACAGAGAGAGAGAGAAAACACATCTATAAATGCATCATGAGAAACAAGTTACACCAAGGAAAATGTTACCTAGGAACACTCACGTTTACTCTTAGAGCAAGCATTCCTGCAATTACAATACAAAATCTTTTAAATGCAAAAGTAAAGAGAACAATGGTTAAACATAACATGACATTTCATATAGGTAAAATAGAATAAGATACTTCAAGCAAAGCAGAGCAAGACATTTTAAGCAAAGGAAGACAAGAGCTCCCAGCTCTTGGGGAAAACCTGCACTGCCTGTTAACCTACATACAGACGGCGAGGTAGTCCGTCGATATCTGTGGGTGCTCCCTTTTTATATCATTTTGTGGGCTCCTTTGCACGCTACATCTACCTACGTATGCTACCCAAAAGCTTCGTCTGCAGATTTTACCAGACATTTCGTCATTTACCCACTTAATGCTGACAATGGACTGGGTGAAAAGGTCAGTCTCTCAGGCCAATCGCTTATCGTAAGTTCCATAGAGCAAGCAGAAAATAATGGGTATTGTACGGGAATTCAATATATTCATGTATAAAATCTCCTCAGTTCTCCTAACTTGACGCTCTGCGGTTGCCACTTCCTTAAAAGCGGGAAACCTGCCCAGGAAGCAAGTACCAGTCCAGGATGCAGCCTACTGTATGTCGACAGCTTCAGGGGGATGTTGAACTTTGATACCGAGCACGGAGCACTCGGGTAGGGTGGGGGCTACTAGTTTGGATCAGAAGGCCTCGCAGACCTGCCTTCAGACTGCTATACACTAAAATTGCAGAGCTATGGTCAATTTAACAAAGAGGCCTACATATTGAACAGAAGGGCCTACACAGGGGTTTTATGCTGGCTGAGTGGTAAGGATGTCTCAGGATAATTATATAGCAACACAGGACCCGCTGGTCAATTTAATACGGCCTACAAATGCAGCTGGCAGGGCAAGGACAAGGGTCTCATACTTCAGGTGTGGACAGAACGGGCCAGGGGCCCCCTGTGATACAAAATCTACCCTCCTTCAAGGCTGTGGCAATGTAATAGACCATTGTGGGCAGAAGGAAGAGGCAATGGTAGTACAACCATACATGCCAACAGACCCGATTCAGCCAGGAAACGTCCAATGTTTTTAAGCTCAAATGGGCTTTATTTGATCTGTCTCCTGTCTACAATATCCTCTTTTTCAATGTAACTCAAAGGGGAAAATCAATACCCCAGTTTTTTTTCAAAATCTCCCTCTTACCAAGTTCAAAATGTCCGCAAGTATGGTACATTGGATCATGGAAGGAAATGGGATAGGGACATGGACTTGGATAACAGAGGACAGGAGGGACATGGAGAGGTGCACCAAACTGACCCTGCAGGGCAGGCATCAGGGTTTGCAGCAGCACAATACACCACACAGGGCATGCAGGACGGGAGTGCAGCACAACAATCCATAGAAAGCAAGAGGGAGGGGACAGGACCATGCACATGGACAACAGAGAACAGAGGGGCAAGAGGCAATGGTAGCTAGCTGACCATAATGGACAGACAGGAGAGAAAGCTGCAGTATAACAGACCATAAAGGGCAGGAGGGACGGATCAGGGGCATTACAATGGAACAGACAAGCCAGGAGGGAGGGAGTAGGGCTGGGGGCAAGGGGGCAGGGCAGGAGCAGCAAGATAGCCATGGAGGTCAGGCAGGATGGGCACTAGAAGCAAGACACACCATGAAGAGCAACAGTGAGACTGTGATGGCATACACACAGACCATGGAGGGAAGGTGGGAGGGGGTCAGGGGCAGCTAACTGACCACACAGGGAAGGTGGGAGGGGCCATGGCAGCACAGAAGACCATGCATGGCAAGTGGGAGGGTTAGTGGCAGCACAATGGCTATGATGGGCAAGAAGGAGGGTGGAGGGGCATGCACAAAGGACGATGGAGGATAGAAGGAAGGGTCAGGACCTGTGCACAGACAAGAAAGTTCAGGGGAAGGGACCTCACAACAGACCACACGGGGCAGGCAGGAGGAGCAGTTGCAGCACAACAGACCAGGGAGGGCAGAAGGGTGTGGCAGTACAATGGACCATGTAGGACAGGAGGAAGAGGATAGGGGCATGGCATGTGGACAGGCAGGGTGGAGGTGGCAGGGACAGGTTACAGTCATCTGACAATGCTAGGCAGGTGGGAGGGGAGTGGCAGCTCAACAGAACACTCAGAGTAGATAGGAGTGGCAGGTCCATGGGACATGGTGGGCAAAAAGGATGGAGCAGGGGCATGCACAAAGACATCGGAGGGCAGGGGGAAGGAGAATAGGGGCAGCAAGCTAAGCACAGAGTTTAAGCAGGAGGTCAATGATGGGGCATAGAATTGGGCAATGGAGGGCAGGAGGAGTGGACTGGTACATCATACTAAATTGAGGGCAGTGGCAGCACATCAGACCATGCATGGCAGGAGGGAGGAGGCTAGTCCATGGATTCACACAACAGAGGATAGGGAGGAAGGGGATGGGGCAGCAAGCTAACTGTTCAGAGAAGGCGGGTATTAGGAACTTTATTGTTTTTAAAACATTGTGTCTGTGCGAACTACTTAAAATTTGAACAAGTATGCAGCATAATCTCACTTTTATTCAGGAAGAAGAGGACGTTTGTGACTGTGACTCCGGGCTCACTTGGCAGAAACACCCCCTGACCCTCCACCCCCTATCACAAAATGTAATGCCCGTGAAAAGGGTAGGTGAACACAGTGTTATATAGAACATAGTCCTGAGAGCACGATTGAAAATGAAAACTAGATATAGTGTATGGTATAAACTATGCACCAAAAAGTGTGATATAGGATGAACCGGGCGTGAAATATAATATGCAATACATTGTGCGCAATGACAGATTCATGGGAGAGCGCGAGATAGCACAGGCACTAGCGCGTGCTATGCGATATGCGCCTTGGAGTGTAATATGCACAGGGCAGTGTTGTGTAACCTAACTAGTCTCTAAAGTTGTAATATAAAATATGTGCTGGGGAGTGTAACGTTGCATATGCACTGTGACAAAGATATGGATCCCAGATTGTAATATGTATGGCATAGCACTGTGCGTTATAACATAGGCATCGAGAAAGGCACGTTAGATGGGGCAATATAACCCGTGCGAAGACAAGTGTGGCATGACATATTCACGGGGTGGTGTTACAGTGCACATGGGCTAGAGAGTGTCATAGCATATGCACTAGCTAGTGGAATACAACACAGAGGTGTGTGGCACTCGGCAGGCAATGGTGGGTGTAACACAGCATTGGGCTCTGTCAGGAGCACGCTGTGACTCTCAAGTGATGTTCGTCCCCTTTCCAGAGAGTAAAATAAAAAGTATTACACATCCGGCAGTGGATGTGTGTTTTATTAACCGTGAGGGGGGTTTCTTGCATAGTTTTGGTCGAATTTTTGTCGAATCCCCTTTGAATGGCTTGGTGTGCATGTGTATTAAATGTGCCCGTCAATAGCTACCCATGTTTGTATAAATAAACGACAAGGGTGTCTACCCGGATTAGGCACGGTAGGGCATCAGACATGTCAGAGCTTCACTAGTGGTGTAAATACATTCCACGTGGATTCATTGCATGCATAGTCGCCTTTTAATGAATATCACGCAAATCGTCATGGTGATAGGTACGTACGGTTTGTCCAGCATGTCCTAGGTGTGTCTATAAATATATATTTTTTTAAAATAATAAAAAACAGTGGCCGGCCCTGGGGATTGGGGTCAAAAAAATATAATAAGGAGACTGGCCCTGGGGGATGGGGTCATCAGGGCCAATAAATTAGAATAAGAAGGGGAACCAAACAGCCCCCCTTCTTAAAAAACTAAAATAAACAAAAGACTGGCATCGTGCCGGAGGCCATGCCCCCTCCGTGCAGCACTCTGCAAACGCGCCCCCAACAGGCATCTCCAGTATGCGCCAGGGAGCTGCGCTGCAGCCAGGTGTTCTGAGGCCAAGCCCCTTTTTACACCTCTCTGCAACGCAGCTCTGTGGCGCTTACTGGAGGTACCTAGTGGTCTAGTTTGACCCTAGGGACCCTTAGGATTCAGGGGGACTTAATCTCTCAACTTAGAACAGCCACAGGGCGCGTTTACACAGTGGTGAAGGGAGGGGACGGGGCCTGAGGTGACGTGTGCAAACACGCACTATGGCACGTTTTAAATTGGGGATATAATTTCCCTTCAATACTGAGGGCCCCTGGGGGCTAACTAGCCCACCAAGTGCTTCCAGTAAGCGCCACTGAGCTGCATTGCAGAGAGGTGGTCCAGGCCGTGCCACTTTTTATACCTCTCTGCAACGCAGCTCTGTGGCACTTACTGGAGGTACCTAGTGGGCTAGTTGGGCCCTAGGGACCCTCAGGATTCAAATGAACTTAATCTCCCAACTAAAAATGGACACAGGGCGTGTTTACACAGTGGTGAAGGGAGGGGACGAGGCCTGAGTTAACGTGTGCAAAAACGCCCTGTGGCCTGTTTTAAGAGGTAGTTTTAATCCCCATGCCCTATTATACACTAGGGGCTTACAGAGGAGGTCATGCTAATCACAGGGGGACCCCAACGCATAATGTTCCCTAGTGTATGTAGGTGTTTTCACTGTATTCTAAGTGTCTTTTAACATAGCACTGGCTCTAGGACTGGTTAGTCAGACTCAGTTACCACCAGTATCCGTCTGAAAAAGTTGAGGGTACAGGATGATTTTGCAACAAGGCTTCTTTCTGCTCTTCTTTTTGTTCTTTCTGCACGTTATCCTTCTTCCTGCACTTATCTTCGTATTTGAGGACTTCTGTTGCTTCTTTCTGCACTTCTTTTGTTTCTTTCTGTGCATTTTTTCTTCTTTCTTCACATGTCCTATCTCTGTAGGCATAGTTAGAAATTAGCATTTAAAAAACCTTTGAAATTCACAGAAAAAAACATAGGTTTCAGGCACGTTATAGTTAGGAATTAGCATTTAAAAAACCTCAGAAATTCACTGAAAAAACCATAGGTTTCAGGGGTGTTATAGTTAGCTGGACTTTTCACTTGTACAAAACCATTGAAATTCCCCCGTTATAGTTAGTTCAGCTAACTATAACTCGCGCGCCCGCAATGCACTGCTGATGACGTCACATATTACATCACTCATGACATGGTCAGTGACATCACTCATGACATCACTGATGACATCTCAAATGACATCACTGATGACATCACTGATGACATCATCCTTGTGATAGAGTGGCAGACCTCCTCTTCCCCTAATATAACCTTTGATACACACATTCAAAAATAGAAATTAAAATTTTAAAAACAATGGACATACCAATACCAGTTACAACAACCTATACAGTAATTCTAAGATCCACATACACATCCACTCATTCACCAACAGTCCTATACAGTCACTCATACATGTACTCACTCATCATATGTACTCATACACCTATACATCCTGTTACACAATGCCACTCATCCATAGAGGTACTCACACACATAGTCACTCATGCTAATAAAGAATCAAACATACATTTACTTGCATATACAGTTATACACACACCACCACACTTACTTCTACGGAAACTTACACATACTTAGTCTTTTAAACAATCACTTATAGAAACACATACTTATTCATATAGGAACTCTTTCAATCTCTCACTGTCACATATACTCGCTTATATACACCAATAGTCACATATACTAGTTTAAAACATATGTAGTTACTCATAAAGACACTATTGAGACAGTCATTCACTCACTAACACACCCATACACTCACTCATCCACCCATAGAGTCCTGCACACATGCTGTCTTCAACACATACAAAGAGTGAGTCATTCATTCATGCACCTATGCACTACGTAATACCCCCACCGAACCATGCAGACACTCAGACTGATACTCATAAAACCAACTAATAACCTATATAAACACCCATGTAGCTACTCACCAACCCATGCAGCCACTTATACACAAAGTGAGAGACTGATACAGATATTTACATATTTAAACATTACTCACTAAGCCATGTATTCACTATGAAACACTTAATCAGTCAGTTACACAATCAATTTTTCAAAAACAAATCATCCATTTAGACACTTATATACCCATTTATTCTTCCATCGACCTTGATATATACATATATAAAACATATTTAATTTTCAGAAACACACACATTCACTGGATGATGTCATCAGTGATGTCATCAGTGATGTCATTTGAGATGTCATCAGTGATGTCATGAGTGATGTCACTGACCATGTCATGAGTGATGTAATATGTGACGTCATCAGCAGTGCATTGCGGGCGCGCGAGTTATAGTTAGCTGAACTAACTATAACGGGGGAATTTCAATGGTTTTGTACAAGTGAAAAGTCCAGCTAACTATAACACCCCTGAAACCTATGGTTTTTTCAGTGAATTTCTGAGGTTTTTTAAATGCTAATTCCTAACTATAACGTGCCTGAAACCTATGGTTTTTTCTGTGAATATATATATACATATATATATTATCTACTGGCGGTCGCCAGTAGATAGTTATAGTTAGGATCGTGTTTCCATAGGAAATCTGAAAATTCTATTTTAAATAACTTTGGCGCCGGTTGACGAATCCTGGCCACAGTAGTAAATGTGCTTTGTAATTGCCAATCAAATATCGTTTTCTGCCTAGCATCACTCCATGAGTCTGTGTGCACACAGGAATTGTTCTCAGAGATTTAATTTGTTTTGCTGTTGTTCTATAAGATTTGCACTTGCAGGAAAGGGGCAGCTTCTTTTTTTCAACTGTGATGATTAGCACTCAGCAGAAATCACTATCTCACAAATGAGAGGCAAATGCTAACTCATTTGAAATCAACATGGTAGATTTTCCTTCCACTTCTGCAATAGGTGAGGTAGTTGTTACATGTTTAAAAGTCTAATTAACCCATACCACACATGTACTCTTACATACATCTCTGCAGTCTTCATGCAGTTCTGCAAGTGTCAATGCAGATCTCTCTTGCACATGACAATACACAGTCTCCAGAAACACACTCTTAGCACACAGGCAGCAGCTTCTCCTACACTCCCATGGTTACTACTCAGCTCTGTGTGGTATTTAAGATAGAAGTGTGTAACGCTAACACATTCAACATCACCAAGGCTCATTTCCTTTGCTCTAGTCTAATCACTCACCCAGGTAACACATGCTGGTGGTCTCAAGTAGCTGTTAGGACATGTGCTCTTTTCTGCCTCTCTAAACTATAAGGAAAATGTGTCAGGCTGTCACAGTAATTATCACTTACTCAACCATAGAAGTAAATATGCTTTGAAATTGCCAATCAAATATCGTTTTATGCCTAGAATCACACCATGAGTCTGTGTGCACACAGGAATTGTTCTCAGAAATTTAATTTGTGTTGCTGTTGTTCTGAAAGACTTGCACTCGCAGGAAAGGGGCAGCTTGTTTTCTTCAACTGTGATGAATAGCACTCAGTAGAAATCACTATCTCACAAATGAGAGGCAAATGCTAACACATTTGAAATCAACATGGTAGATTTTCCTTCCACTCCTGCAATGGGTGAGGTAATTCCTACATGATAAAAACTCCAATTAACCCTTACCACACATGAACTCTTACATACATCTCTGCAGTCTTCATGCAGTTGTGCAAGTATCCATGCAGATCTCTCTTGCATCTGACAATACACAGTCTCCAGAAACACACTCTTAGCACACAGGCAGCAGCTTCTCCTACACTCCCATGGTTACAACTCAACTCTGTGTGGTATTTGAGATAGAAGTGTGTAATGCTAACACATTCAACGTCACCAAGGCTCATTTCCTTTGCTGTAGTCTAATCACTCACCCAGGTAACACATGCTGATGGTCTCAAGTAGCTGTTAGGACATGTGCTCTTTTCTGCCTCTCTAAACTATAAGGAAAATGTGTCAGGCTGTCACAGTAATTATCACTTACTCCACCACAGTAGTAAATGTGCTTTGAAATTGCAAATCAAATATCGTTTTCTGCCTAGAATCACACCATGAGTCTGTGTGCACACAGGAATTGTTGTCAGAGATTTAATTCGTGTTGCTGTTGTTCTGTTAGACTTGCACTCGCATGAACGGGGCAGCTAGTTTTCTTCAACTGTGATGGATAGCACTCACTAGAAATCACTATCTCACAAATGAGAGGCAAATGCTAACTCATTTGAAATCAACATGGTAGATTTTCCTTCCACTCCTGCAATGGGAGAGGTAATTCCTACATGTTAAAAACTCCAATTAACCCTTACCACACATGAACTCTTACATACATCTCTGCAGTCTTCATGCAGTTGTGCAAACGTCCATGCAGATCTCTCTTGCACCTGACAATACACAGTCTCCAGAAACACACTCTTAGCACACAGGCAGCTGCTTCTCCTGCACTCCTATGCTAACTATTCAGCACTGTGTGGTATTTCAGATAGAATTGTGTAACGCTAACACATTCAACGTCACCAAGGCTCATTTCCTTTGCTCTAGTCTAATCACTCAATCAGGTTCCACATGCTCATGGTCTCAAGTAGTTGTTAGGACATGTGCTCTTTTCTGCCTCTCTAAACTATAAGGAAAATGTGTCAGGCTGTTACAGTAATTATCACTTGCTCTTCCACAGTAGTAAATGTGCTTTGAAATTGCCAATCAAATATCGTTTTCTGCCTAGAATCACACCATGAGTCTGTCTGCACACAGGAATTGTTGTGAGAGATTTAATTCATGTTGCTTTTGTTTTGTAAGACTTGCACTCATAGGAAAGGGTCAGCTGTTATGATAGGATTTGAAAAGCTCAAAAAAATAAACGTAATGTATTAAAATTACATGAAGGTATTTTTTTTTAGTTTATTTCAGGTATTGCTGAACAACAGTGAAATAAGTTAAAGATGCCTATAAAGTCAAGAAAGAGAAAAGAACAGCAACAACATCTACATTTGAAGACAACTGGACAAAAAATTAGTTGAAGAACCTCATGTTGGAAAAAAGAAAAAGTCTTCTGGTAAGCAGACTAAGGATTTTTTTTAAAATATCTTCAAACAAAGGAAAAATGTTAAAAATGTATCCACTGCAAATAGTGTTTCAAGTAAAAAACAACAACAGAGTCGACAGAAAAAAATAAACGCTAATGTAGAATCAGAAGTAAGAAAGAGTGACTTAACACGAAAAGTAGATTTTAAAAACATTCGTCGAAAAATGTTTCAGAGAAGAGTGATGTTAAATTTGCTAAAGGATGTGAAAAAATATAAGAAGAAAACCCAATTTTATAAAAAAAAGAAACATATTGAATCAAGTGTTACAAAGGCTTTGGCAATAAAAAGAAAACTATTTATTTTAATTTTGAATAGGATGCGTAGATTAGATAAATTAGTCAAAGCAATAAAGTCACAAAGCAAAAGGAAAAGAGAAGTTAAAAAAAATAACTTTTGTAAAGTGTTCTTAGGAGAATGGAAGCATAGTTCAAGTACTGAACCATTTTTTAATGAAGAGAGTTATCTTCAAAGCAATAGTTTGTTGCATGCAGTTGACACCACTGGTCGTGCATATGAAGTGAAAGGTGGTTGTGTAATGCAAAAGGAGAAAATGGTTCCAAGAAATGAGGAAGAAGTGATAGCTGATGAGGTTATGGGGAGACGTCCTAAAGCCCCAGTGTACACTTGGAATTGTAGTAGTATTTGTACTGTGCGACAGGAATCTATTGATAAATTACGTGACTTTCTAAGAGAATATAGTAAAAAGAGTGTTAAATAGAAGATTAAGGTGCTTCAACTACTAGATCCATGCAAAGTGAGAGAGAATACTGGTTTGCAAGGACATTCTCTGGCTTGTCTATCTAGGAAAGTTTGTCAAAGTGTTTTTCACCATTTTAGGATGCTGGCAGTACATCATACTGAAATGAGAAAGTTTGTGAGAACATTGTATTTTGCTAAAAGTCCAGCACTAAAGTTAAAGGAGTTGAATAATGCTCTGTTCCGTGGATCTGTATCAGATGTAGTGAAGGTTACTGATGATATTCAGTTTTCTTTCTTTGGTCCAGAACAAGAAAGTGCAGGAAATGATGCAGTTATTGAGGAAAATGTGGAAGAGAATGTAGAACCCACTGTTACTAAAAATATAGAAGATGAAATGACAAAATTTACTATCATCTCTAATGAAAGACCAAATATTACTTGTATTTGTTGCCAGAGAAGCCATTACAAAATTCAAACAAGGAATGTTGATCTCTATAAAAAAAAGTGAAAATGAAGAAAATTATAAGTGGAAGGATTTTGCAACATATATATTTCTGGAAAATAGTTTTGATTTGGGTGAAGATCAGCGTATTTGTAAATACTGTTATAACAAGTTAGAAGAAAATAGAATGCCAGCCAGAGCTGTACATAATAATTTAGAATTGGTTGATATTCCTGCAGAACTTTCTGATTTAAATACGTATGAGTTTATACTCATTCAGTGTGTCCATCCGTTTCAGACCATAGTGCGTATGGAGCCGAAAACAGGTAAATTACCTCCTTCGGATTTACAAAGAGGTTTAAAAGGAAGAGTTGTCTATTTGCCATTGGATTTGAAAAAAAATATGGAAACAATTGATGCAGACAGATTGGAAACTGAACCATTAGTTATTCTGGTTAATGGTGTACCAACAAAGAATAAGAAAATTTGGCAGGAGCTGGTAGATGTACGAAAAGTACAAAGAGCAAATTTATATTTGAAAAAAAATAATAAATGGTATGAATCAATTTACATGGAAGAAGATGAAGAAGTTTTACTAGCAGACTCAGGAATACCAGCTGGGCAAATTGAAATAGTGGATAAGTCAAAAGAAGAAGAAATTTATGAACATTTCAGCAAACATCCTCTTCATTCTAAAGAAGTTATGGGAAACACTATTGATCTGTTTCAGATGAAAAAAGCAAAAGAAGCTCCCGTGAGTGTATGGGAGGAGAGCTTGGAAGCTCGTTGTTTTCCCCAGCTGTTTCCTACAGTAGAGGGTGGACGATATGATGAACGTCCAGTACAGATTCCTGCTTCCGAGTATCGGACTACAAGGTTATATGCAGAAGATCCAAGATTTCGTCAAAGTATTTCTTATTTGTTCCATCTTTTATTTGAAAGTGACTTGTCTGCACTATCTTATGCAGTAAAGCACATTTTAAAAAGTGGAGTACATCTACATAATGTGTCTGCAAAGGATTTTATGAACAAAGTGCAACAGCGAGATGATCATTTGGAATCTCAATTGATAAATTTGATGGCTTGTCAACGAGGAACTAATGAATATTGGTACCGACGCCATGGAGAATTGAAATGTATGTTACGGAATTTAGGAACTCCTACATGGTTCCTTACCCTAAGCTGTGCTGAGTACGCTTGGGATGATTTACTGGATTTTCTTCGAGAGGCAAATTCAAATATTGAAAACATCCAATACAAGACAGCAGGAGAATTGTGCTCATTGGATCCGGTTAATGTTTGCAGATATTTCAATCATAGATTTGAGGCTATGATGTCCTTCATCTGCAATAAAAAAAATCCACCTCTTGGAGAAGTTGTGGATTTCTTTTGGAGAAAAGAGTACTAAGCAAGAGGTGCTCCTCATATTCATGTGCTGTTGTGGATCAAGGATGCTCCAAAATTTGGAACAGATGCTGATGAAGCAGTTTTATCTTTCATTGAAGAATATGCAACATGTGCTATACCTAAAACCACAGAAGAAAAAGACTTAAAAGAGCAAGTTTTACGTTTCCAAAGTCATCGGTGTGGAAAATACTGTCGACGAAAGTACAAGAGTAAAGATAAATTCTACACAAAATGTCGATTTGGATTTCCACGACCTGTTCTTTCAAAAGGAAGAGTAAACAGTTTTATGTCAGCTGTGCGACATACTATTACAAGAAAATCGCCTAAGAATACCTACAACCTAAGAAGAAAAGAAGAGTCAAAATATATAAATGACTACAACCCAGTCATTTTATCCATGTGGAATGCTAACATGGATATACAGTATGTTGCTGACAATTCTATTGCTGTTGCTCGGTATGTCACACCTTACATCCCTAAATCTGAGAAAACGGAATTGAAAGAAATGTGGGAAGAGATTTCTTACGAGAAGACTGTCAGTAAAAAGCTATACAGTTTCAGTTTAAAGATGTTATCGCATCGAGAAATTGGATCCTACGAATGCTCAGATAGGTTATCATCTGCAAGTCTGTACTCCAAATCTAGAAGAATAATTTGGGTAAGTTTAGGCCTTGCAGGAATGAGAAATCGGGTACTGAAATCTATTCGAGAAATTGAATATTTAGCAGAGTACGAACCAGAAAGTACAGACATTTTAAGAACAAACATGTTGGACACATATTACCCACAAAGAAGTCATCATCTTGAGGACATGTGTCTCTATGAAGTGCTGCAGAACTACATTTATAAAAGGAACACCACAGAAGACATCAACAATGGAAAATATAAAGTCACTGGTGACGAAGGATGTTTGGTAAAACAAACAAAAGGAAGTTTGATTAATCACCGGAAGCTGAGTTGTGACACTACTGACAAAAAGGAATTTTACTACTTGTCACTTTTACAGCTGTTTAAACCATGGCGTTCAGAGGACGAACTACTTGGAGATTTTCAGAGCTATGAAGATTCCTTTAATGCTTGCAAAGATAGCATAGAATGCAGTACTTTTTCTCAACTTATGTTCAAATGTTAAATGAAGAAATTGAACAAGAAGCAACAATTGCAGCTGAAGTAGCTAGAGACAGTTCTCAAGACAGTCAAAGTTCTGGGACGTTCAGTCAAGATCCTCTAGGACAACCAATCATAGAAAATGAAGCTGCAATAGCCATGACTGAAGTCGAAACAGCTATGAATCAAGCTCAGGAAGATTTAATAAACTTACCAAATATGGAACAACAACTGAATTATGAACAACAACAAATTTATGAGGAAGTCAGAAAAAAAATTGATCACGGATTACTACATGAAAATAAAGAGTGCTCATGCACATCATTTCAACCAATAAGAATGTATGTGAGTGGACAATCCGGAACTGAAAAAAGTTTCTTAATTAAAGTAATTAGAAGCTATCTACAGCAAAAAACAGATTCAACTTTGTCTTGTGTTGTTACTGCTCCAACTGGGTTAGCAGCATATAACATAAAAGGAATTACCCTCCATCGTTTGCTAATGTTACCAGTAGAGCACGAGAACAAAATACAATACCACAAGCTAACAGGAGAAGCATGTTTTGAAGTTGCAAGAGTATTGAAAAAAATGAAAGTTCTCATCATTGATGAGGTAAGCATGGTATCAAACTTAATGCTTGCCTTTGTGCATTTAAGAATGCAGCAAATTCTAAAGACAAACTATGACGTGCTATTTGGAGGAAAACATGTTATAGTTTTTGGGGATCTTCTGCAGCTTACTCCAGTTAAAGGACAACCAGTATTTCAAACCCTTACACATGAAGACACGAAAAAGGCATTAGGAAGTATAGGTAATGTGAATATTTGGACATACTTTGAGTATAAAGAACTTATTACCAATATGCGGCAAGCCAATGATGAGGATTATGCAAGTATTCTCAAAGATATCAGAATTGGACTACTCACAGAACATGGCAGAAAAGCTTTACAGAGTCGATTGCTATGTAATGTGTTTCCAACAGAACAAATAGTTTCAGAGAAAATATACAAGAACATTGCTGGAAAAAATATTGTAATCTGCTTAATGCCAACACTACATGAATGCTCTATATTCAATCAAGAACTTTTGAAATTGGAAAATGAAGAGATTGTCAAATTGGAAGCTGTGGATAAAATACAACATGAAGGAATAACTATTATATTGACAAACAAATTGACAAGTAAATTGGATTCTCTAGAGAAAAACATCTCGAAAACAGCCGGTTAGAAAAGAATCTTTATGTATGTATGAACTGTCGAGTAATTTTAAGACGTAATTTGGATGTAGAGAAAGGTTTAGTGAACGGAGCTATGGGTAAAGTTGTGGGTTTTGTTAATTACCAGAAAAAAGTTGGAATTGAATTTTTAAAAATAAAATTTGATCAGATTGAACAGGTTAAAGACATTTGTCGTTGTTCAGTTCGTTTCTTGCTTGTGAAAGACTTATATTTACGTAGGAAGCAGTTTCCGTTTTCTCTAGCATATGCAGTAACTATTCACAAATGTCAAGGATTAACTGCAGATAGTGCATTTGTAAACATTGGATCTACTGTGTTTAAAGAAGGTATGGCATATGTTGCTTTGTCACGCGTGAAAAAAATATCTGGTTTATTCATGATAGACTTTGATGACTCAAAAGTTAGTGCTGATGCAAACTGTGTAAAGGAGTATAATAGATTAAGAAGAAGCGATGCTCCTCGTTTAGGTCAGTATCCTGTGTTTGAAAAACGTGTTGTTTGTCGGAAAAGGAGATTTGAGAATATCTGTAATGAGGATGTACAGAAGAGAAAACAAAAAGAGAGTGATGTGATTGCAAGCAAAAAGAAAAAGGACAGTGTTGTAGCGGTTGTTGGTTGTCATTTTGAAAATAGCTCAGGTGTCAACTGCTACGCAAATGTAGTGCTCAATGTTGTATTTTATCTTCAAATTTTGCAAGAGCAGATAATACTAAATCATGAAAAAAGATTCTGTTCTCTGCTGAGTCTTCTTTATGAGAAGCTGAGTAATGATAAAACTAAAATAGAAAGTGCTTCTGATGTTAGAAAACTTTTAGATGAATGTTCTGGATGTACACAGTTTACACAAGATGTCCAGCAAGATGCACAGGAATTCTTGATGTATATGCTTATGGTACTGGAAGATGAAGGGGTAGAAATAGAAAATATATTAGGTGTCTCATATAAATGGGAACATTGTTGTGAAAACTGTATGAACACATGCAGCAGTAATGTTGATTCTGAAAGGTTCATATATTTAACATTACAAGAGAGTAAAACAGTGACTTTTAGTAAATTAGTTAAAGATGCAAATCACAACATGGAATGTTCTCAATGTAAATCAGACATGTTTTCAACGTTATTTTTACATAAATATGGACAGTATGTGATTTTAATGATGCAACGTTGTAGAGCAGATGGAACTAAAATGGAAACTTTACTAAAGAAGTTTGTAGGAAACCAATTATCGATATCAGGTCAAACTTTTGTTGCAGTTGCAATTATTTTTCATGATGGACCTTCTATAACTTCTGGTCATTATACAGTTTATCTTAAATGTGAAAAAGGATTGACACTGTGTGATTCTCAATTGATTTTCAAGCAACGTTTGCCTTATGATTTACCAAATTGTTACTTAATTTTTCTAAAACCAAAATTTTAGATACAAATTCCAGCATCTGAAGAAACCATTATTTCAATTTTATAGGATTAACATTGGATATTTCACTTACAAAGGATTTTAAAATTACCATTTGGCCTCAAGGAAAGGTAAAGGTAACAATTGTGGACTTGTTTGACAGATATTATTTTGGTGTACGTGCTTAAGCAGCAAGATTTACAGACGTTATTTATTGCAAATAGTTATTGTTCTTAGAAAGTATTTTTAATATATTTGTGACATTTCTATCAAGGTCTGTTTTAGTGAAAAGAGATTCAGGGCTTTTTTTAAACAATCTTTCAGATTGTTTTTTTTTTTGCCCGCTGTTAAATGATGAAAACAATTGATATCACTATTTTCAGTGAAATTCAATACATTCTGAAAACAGCAAAAAAAGGGCAAAAAATTGCTTTGTTAAATATGAGAAAACATGTACTGCTTAAGAAAATATATTGTTGAATATTAATACTTTTTTTCTTTTTTTCAGATCTTGAAAGAAAATTTAGGAAATGTAATCCATTTTACTTGCAATTAAAAAAAAACATTTAAAAATGTGTTTAAATTTAAAACAAAGGTGGAGAACATGGAAAGGGGGCATGGTAGAGACTTCCTGACCCCCTAGTCTTTGTCAGGGAGTCCCTGAAGGATCACAAAGGGTGAAAAAAACGATTTAAAAAAAAAAAAAATCATAGGGTGCACGCACCGTGCGCGCACCCTAAAAAAAAAATCGACAAATAGATTTAAAAAACAAGTTTTTGTGTTTAGATTTTAGGTGGCTCTAAAAAGAGCCCTTGTGTTAATGTAGGGTCAGAGGAAGAGAAAAATGAAAAAAAATAAGGCCTGGTGCATGAGTGCTGCTCTAATTTTCTCTCAATGAGATCAATACTGGTCTCACCCATTGAAATAAGAGCATGACAGTCCATGCACCGTGTATACAGCCTCCGAAAAGAAGGGCGTATAACCAGAGGTGTAGAAGTAGGAGAAGACACCACCGCAAAAGAAGTGCTCGGCTGAGCTGCCAATGGTGTGCTCGGCTGAGCTGTTGCGGATGTACTCGGCTGAGCTGCTGGTGGGTTTTCACCAGCTGCTCGAGTTAAAGTCGCAGGATGCACTTTTTCAACGTGCCTTAACATTGTGTGAATACTAAAAGAGTATTTCTTATTAGCATTTCCACGTGATAAGGTCCGGTGACAAAGAATGCAGGTGACTTTTGGTGCATTCACCTTCTTTTGGCCTTCTGGAAAAGTGAAAAACTGCCATATGAAGGAGTCTTTCTGCTTCCTCTGACTCTGTCTCACAAGAGTATCCTGTTCACTCTCAGAAGCTGGCTGCTGCTCTGCCATTGTATCTCAAAAACAGATTAGCTCCTTCTCCTAGTGAATCAGAAGTAATAATGAGGGGAGTGGGTGTGGTGTTGGAAGAATCTGGAACTGAAACTACTTTGAACCAATGAAAAGTGTTGTTTCTTGATCACATGACTTGCCATGAGGGAAGTGGGTGTGGTGTTGGAAGAATCTAAAACTGAAACTAGTATGAACCAATGAAAAGTGTTGTTTTTTAATCACATGACTTGAGGTGCGCGCTCGTTGCGCGCACGGCGGAGCAAGTACGCATGCGCGAACGAGTATGCGTGCATGTGCGTAGTATTAAGCGCGTACGTAGCGCGCATACGAAGTACGCGCGCATGCGCGAACGTACTATGCGCGCCTATGAATTACGCGCATACGTTGCGCGCATACCAAGCACGTTCACATGCGCGAATGTACTACGCGAGCATGCGCGAACTCAGTGCGCGTTGTACACGCGCATGCGTGAACGTACCGCGCAAAGCACTCACGACGTACGCATGCGTACGTGGAGAACGTACGCATGCGCACACGGAGTACGTACGCATGCGTACTTAGTGCATACACCGAGCGCGCACTATGACCTACGCATGCGTACGTAGATAACGTACGCAAGCGTACACGAAAAACGTACGCATGCGTACGTAGATAACGTAGACATGCGTACACGAAAAACGTACGCATGCGTACTGGGTGCGCGCATCGAGCGCACACTATCACGTACGCATGCGTACGTAGATAATGTAGGCATGCGTACACGAAAAACGTACGCATGCATACTGGGTGCGCGCACCGAGCGCGCATGGTAAAAAAACCCTATAAAAAAAATGAATGAATTAAAATGTATATAAGTTAATAGAAGGTATTAACTATGCTGTTCAACTTTATCCAAATTCAAAAAAAAAAAGGTGAGCCATTCCAAATTAAAGGATACAGATAATCTATAAATATATACATAGGTAACCTGTTGTAAAAGGAATATATAAAAAATATTTAAAAAAATTTAAAAGTTAGCATTTAAAAAACCTTTGAAATTCACTGAAAAAACCATAGGTTTCACACACGTTATAGTTAGGAATTAGCATCCAAAAAACCTTGCAAATTCACTGAAAAAACCATAGGTTTCACACACGTTATAGTTAGCTGGACATTTCACTCGTACAAAACCATTGAAATTCCACTGTTATAGTTAGTTCAGCTAACTATAACTCACGCCCCCGCAATGCACTGCTGATGACGTCACATATAACATCACTCATGACATGGTCAGTGACATCACTGATGACATCTCAAATGACATCACTGATGACATTACTGATGACGTCATCCAGTATGTGTTTCTGTACAGTTTTAATATGTTTAATATATATAGGGAAAGGTCTGTTGAAGAATGAGTGGCTGTACAAGTGTGTGAATGGATGATTTGGTAGGTGTGTAACTGACTCGATAAGTGAGTCATTAAATGTAACTTACTACAGACTAGTGACTAAACTGTGTGAATGTCTGTATGTGTCTGTGTGTTGCTGTATAAGTGGCTGCATGGTTTTGCGAATAGCTATATGAGTGTCTATATGGGTTATTGATTGGTTGTCTGAGTATCTGTATGGGTGCCTGAGTGTTTGTGTGCGTAGGCTGTGTGTGACTCTGTGCATAGATGTGTGAGTGGGTGATTCTATGGTGCATGGTTTTAAGAGTGCAACTGTGATGGACTGTATGGTTGGGTGAGTGTGTGTATGAGTGTGTAAGTGATTGAATGTATATCTCAGTTGTACATGTGTCAGTAACTACATATGTGAAAGGCAGTATATATGTGTGTAAGAGCATGTAATTGGGTATATGTGAGAGTGTGTGATTGTGAGAGTGGCTGTATGGATGAGTGTATGCTTGTATCAATGATTGTATAAGAGCATAAGAATGTGGTACTATTTTTATGAGTAAGTGAACTTGAGTGTGTATAACTGCATAGGTGAGTAATTGGGAGAGTAATTAATTATTTGCATGACTGACTAGGTGTGAGAGTACCTCTATGGATGATTGGTGGTGTGTGAGTGTCTATGTATAAATTCATATGATAGTCTTGTACGGAGTGACTGTAAGAATGAGTGACTGTACAGGTGAATGAGTGGAGGTGTATGTACACCTAAGAGTTAATAAGTGGGTATGTAGTTATTGGTATTGGAGTATCTATGGTTTTGAGAATGGGCGTCTGAAATTTTGAGTCGGTGTATCAACGGTTAAATTAGGGTGTGAGAAGATGCAGTAATTTTTCACATGGATGACGTCATCAGTGATGTCATCAGTGATGTCATTTGAGGTGTCATCAGTGATGTCATCAGGGATGTCACTGACCATGTCATGAGTGATGTAATATGTGACGTCATCAGCAGTACATTGCGGGGGCGCGAGTTATAGTTAGCTGAACTAACTATAACGGTGGAATTTCAATGGTTTTGTACGAGTGAAATGTACAGCTAACTATAACGTGTGTGAAACCTATGGTTTTTTCAGTGAATATATATATATATATTCAGTGAAAAAACCATAGGTTTCACACACGTTATAGTTAGCTGGACATTTTACTCGTAAAAAACCAGTGAAATTGCCCCGTTATAGTTAGTTCAGCTAACTATAACTCGCGCGCCCGCAATGCACTGCTGATGACGTCACATATTACATCACTCATGACATGGTCAGTGACATCACTCATGACATCACTGATGACATCTCAAATGACATCACTGATGACATCATCCAGTGAATGTGTGTTTTTCTGAAAATTAAATATGTTTTATACATGTATATCTCAAGGTCGATGGAAGAATAAATGGGTATATAAGTGTCTAAATGGATGATTTGTTTTTGAAAAATTGATTGTGTAACTGACTGATTAAGTGTATCATAGTGAATACATGGCTTAGTGAGTAATGTTTAAACATATAAATATCTGTGACAGTCTCTCACTTTGTGTATAAGTGGCTGCATGGGTTGGTGAGTAGCTACATGGGTGTCTATATAGGTTATTAGTTGTTTTTTTGAGTATCAGTCTGAGTGTCTGCATGGTTCGGTGGGGGGTATTACGTAGTGCATAGGTGCATGAATGAGTGACTCACTGTTTGTATGTGTTGAACACAGCATGTCTGCAGGACTGTATGGGTGGATGAGTGTGTGTATGGGTGTGTTAGTGAGTGAATGACTGTCTCAATAGTGTCTTCAGGAGTAACTACATATGTTTTAAACTAGTATATGTGACTATTGTTGTATATAAGTGAGTATATGTGAGAGGGAGAGATTGAAAGAGTTCCTGTATGAATAAGTATGTGTTTCTATAAGTGATTGTTTAAAAGACTAAGTATGTGTAAGTTTCTGTAGAAGCAAGTGTGGTGGTGTGTGTATAACTGTATATGCAGGTGAATGCATGTTTGATTCTTTGTTAGCATGAGTGACTATGTGTGTGAGTAACTCTATGGATGAGTGGCATAATGTAACAGGATGTGTAGGTGTATGAGTACATATGATGAGTGAGTACATGTATGAGTGACTGTATAGGACTGTTGGTGAATGAGTGGATGTGTATGTGGATCTTAGAATTACTGAAGAGGTTGTTGTAACTGTTATTGGTATGTCCTTTTTTTTTGAAAATTTTAGTCTCTATTTTTGAATGTGTGTGTCAAAGGTTATATTAGGGTGAGAGGAGGTCTGCCACTTTATCACAAGGATGATGTCATCAGTGATGTCATCAGTGATGTCATTTGAGATGTCATCAGTGATGTCATGAGTGATGTCACTGACCATGTCATGAGTGATGTAATATGTGACGTCATCAGCAGTGCATTGCGGGCGCGCGAGTTATAGTTAGCTGAACTAACTATAACGGGGCAATTTCACTGGTTTTTTACGAGTAAAATGTCCAGCTAACTATAACGTGTGTGAAAGCTATGGTTTTTTCACTGAATTTCTAAGGTTTTTTAAATGCTAATTCCTAACTATAACGTGTGTGAAACCTATGGTTTTTTCAGTGAATTTGCAAGGTTTTTTAAATGCTAATTCCTAACTATAACGTGTGTGAAACCTATGGTTTTTTCAGTGAATTTGCAAGGTTTTTTAAATGCTAATTCCTAACTATAACGTGTGTGAAACCCATGGTTTTTACAGTGAATTTGCAAGGTTTTTTAAATGCTAATCTCTAAATATTTCGTTTTTGAAACCTATGTTTTTTTCTGAGAATTTGTATGGTAAGTTATGTATTTTTAATTAAAGATATTTTTTTTATTTAAATAAAATTACTTTATATTCATTTATATATTATCTGTATTTTTTTATAAATTATTTTTTTAAATAATTCAATTTGGATATTTATTTTTTATAATTTTTTAAATTCTTTAATGTCCTCTTTTTTTTTTTATTTATAATTTCTTGGGGTGCGCGCTCTGAGCGCGCTCCTAGTACTATTTCGTATGTTTTTTATGAATTCCGACGTACGTTATTTACGTACGCAAATATACTTATTGGTGCGCGCTGGGAGCGCGCACCCAGTACGTATGCGTACGTACGTACGCATGCGTCCTACGCCCTCGACGCGGTTTACTTCCGCATACGCTAAAATTACGCGCAATAACGGTCGCGTATACGCGTGTTAAACGTATGCGCGCTAGGTGCGCGTATATGACGTATGCACCTGCGCGTTTACGCGTTCGTGCATACGTCATCACGGGGTGCGCGCTCGGAGCTTGCGCAGTGCGCGCACCTCGGGTTTATACATAATAAAACAACATTTCTTATTGGTTATCATTACTTTCAGTTTCTAATTGTTTCAATACCACACCCAATCCCCTCATGGCAAGTCATGTGATCAAGAATCATCACTTTTGATTGGTTTGAAGTACTTTCTGTTCCAGATTCTTCCCAAACCACACCTACTCCCCTCATTATTAGTTCTGATTCCTTTGGAGAAGGAGCTATTCTGTTGTTGAGAGACAATGGCTGAACAGCAACCTACTTCAGACAGTGAGCAGGACACTCTTGAGAGGCAGAGGAACAGGAAGCAGAAAGACAGCTTTATATGGCAGTTTTTCACTTTTCCCAAGAATGAGAAAAAGGTAAATGCACCAAAAGTTACTTGTTTACTTTGTGGCAAAGTCTTATCTCGTGGGAATCCTAATAAGAAATATTCTTTTAGCATTCACACTATGTTAAGACATGTTGACAAAATGCACCCAGTATCTTTTCGTCGAGCTTCTGAAGAAAACTCTTCACCTGCTCAGCCGACGACATCAGCAGCAGCTCAGCCGAGCACATCTTCGGCAGCTCAGGGGAGCACTTCAGCTGCGGTGGTGCCTTCACCTGTTTCTTTACCTCTTGTTGGTCCACCTTGTTTGGCGAGGTTGTCTACACGGTGCACTGATTGCGGTTCACTTATTTCTGTGGGGGAGACCAGTCTTGATCTCCTTCAGAGAAAATTTGATGCACATTCATGCACTAGGCCATAGATTTTTTTTTCATTTTTTGCGTTTTTCTCTTCCTGTTTCCCTCCATTAACTCAAGGGCTCTTTTAAGAGCCACTTATAAACTTAACCAAAAATTTTTTTTTTTTTTAATTTTTTTTTTAAATTTTTTTGAGGTGCGCGCACCCTGCGCGCACCCAAGTTTTTTTTTTTTTTTTTTTTTTTTTTTTTGAGAGACTCCCCCTTTTTCCTACTAATGCAACTGTGAAATCACCAGAGCAAAATGCAACAAATCTCTTCCTGTAATTCCTATTTGCACACAGAGTCATGTTTTCACATTAGTCACAAAACGAAAAATCTTTGCCAATTTGAATGCACACTTACTGCTCTTTTTTGTTGGCAAGTGAAAATCACTTTTACAGACTGACACATTATGAATCCACTTTTCACATTTTTTTAAATGCACATGTCCAGACTGCATTTTCAGACCACAAACCATGTGTATGCTGGGTGACTGCCTACACTCCAGCAAGGGCAACCAGCCTTAGTGATGCTGAATGTATTTGTATTACAGACTGAAACCTCAAAACCCCACAGCACATTATCAGAGCCAGGACCTTTGTTCTCTACACCTCTCTCCACTCAGCAGAACCAGATAATGGCAATCTTTCCCTCTATTGTTCCACACATATAGATGTTAATTTCAAATCACACTGCTTCCCCCTTTTTTACAAATGTAATCACACATTTCTATTGCTTGAAAACCAACCCTTTTCCAAAAGTACCCTTCCCCCAACTTGACTTCTGCCTAGTACCCTTCCCCCAACTTGACTTCTGCCTGCTACCATGGCAACAGCTCATGGAACACTGCTGTGTGGAGTTAGGTCAGAAGTTCGCCACACAATGTTTCAATTCCACAGAGCAAGAGTGCTTGACTTTTCAAACCTTACAGCAAATCCATAGTACTGTTCTTTGGTAACACATTTTTCTGAACCAATACAAAACATGCTTCTATTAATTTACACATACAGCCTAGTTTTTAGTGTAGAATGGTATGAAACAGCCAATCAGTTCTTTTTTTTTTATAAAAAATATGTATGCCTCCCATTCCCAAACTGTCTTTCATTTCTTTTTACCATTCTACTGAATTACACCTCCTGAGTGCATCCAGATCTCCTTTGAAGATGTTCACAGTGTGGATTGTAGGACACAGCTATGTCTTCTGGAGTGAAAAATTTGCAGAGAAAAGAGGTATGGTGAGAGACCTTGCTTTGCCAAATGTAGACATCAAGTGGATTGGTCAGAGAGGGTTAAAGTGGCACCAATTAATGCCTTTGGTGAAAACCTTTCTACATCTCCCACAGCCTAACCTTATTATTGTGCACTGTGGTGGTAATGATCTAGGCACTTTAACTGGGGTAGGTTTGGAAATGCTTATTAAGGACACCTTTGTGCAATTGATGTCGCTTTTTCCTCAATCTGCCTTTGTATATTCTAACATATGCCAAAGGCAAAAGTGGAACTGGTCCAACCAATTTTGTCCGCAGATTGACAAAGCAAGGAAGCACGTCAACAAATCTGTTTCTGCTTTCCTCCGTGACTATGGTATGGGTTCCATTTACCACAACAACTTGCGTTACGACATGCAAGACATTTATAGAGGAGATGGTGTGCACTTCAATGATGAAGGGAACAGAGTCTTCCTCTTGAACCTCAGACTCTGCGTCGGTACTTACTTGTAGGTACCGAAAAACAAACAATAAACACAAGGGCTCTTTTTAGAGCCACCTTATATCTAAACACTTAAATGCAATTTTTTTAAAAAAAAATTTTTAATTTTTTTTTTTTCGGGTGCGCGCAGGGTGCGCGCACTCGGCGATATTTTTTTCAAAATATTATTCTTTTTTTTTGCCCTACAAGGTCCTACTTTGACCCCCTTACAATGCCTACTGGGTCTATTTCTTCCGACTCTTCCCCCTTTTCAAGTGCTCCCCCTTTGTTTATCACCCCCTCTTTATGCGATAGACAAAATGGCGGCCGCCGCTTCCTGACTTCCACCGATTCGAATGTTTACTAAGATCTAACAACCAATCAGAATTGCGCTCGCGCACGGCAAGGTGCGCGCACCCAGCGCGCACTCTGCGCGCATACAGATATATATATTGATTCAAAGGCTATTTTCTCAGAATCTACTGAACAGATTTACACCAAACCTACAAAAGGCACTTCCTTGACCTAGGGACTACCTCTCTGCCAAATTTCTAGTAATTCTGTTCAGCCGTTCGGGCTGTAGCTCGTTCTAAAGGTCCTATGGAAAAATGCATGGGAAAAACGCGTTTTGGGACCCCCCTTTTATCTCAGCCCCCGCTTGACGGATCCCCCCGAGACTTTCAGGGTAGGAGCGGAGCGTAGCGCCCCACCTATTTTGAGAAATTCGCGAGGATTCGTCGACCGGCGCCAAAGTTATTCAAAATAGAATGTTGAGGTTTTCCTATGGAAACGTGGTCCTAACTATAACTACCTACTGGCGACCGCCAGTAGGTAATATATATATATATATATATATATATATATATATATATATATATATATATATATATATATATTCACTGAAAAAACCATAGGTTTCAGGGGCGTTATAGTTTGTTGGACATTTCACTCGTACAAAACCATAGAAATTCCCCCATTATAGTTAGCTCAGCTAACTATAACTCGCGCGCCTACAAAGCACTGTTGATGACGTCACACATTACATCACTCATGACATGGTCAGTGACATCACTCATGACATCACTGATGACATCTCAAATTACATCACTGTAAGCGCTACAGAGCTGAGTTGCAGAGAGGTGTAAAAAGGGACACGACCTGCACCACCTCTCTGCAACGCAGCGCAGTGGCACTTACTGGAAGCACCTGGTGGGCTAGTTGGCCCCCAGGGGCCTTCAGGATTGAAGAGGAATTATTTCCCCAACTTAAAACGTGCCACGGGGCGTGTTTGCACAAGTCACCTCAGACCCCGTCCCCTCCCTTACCACTGTGTAAACACGCCCTGTGGCCATTTTACGTTGGGAGATTAAGTCCCCTTGAATCCTGAGGGTCCCTGGGGTCCAACTAGCCCACTAGGTACCTTCAGTAGGCGCCACAGAGCTGCGTTGCAGAGGTGTAAAAAGGGGCGTGGCCTCCAAACAACTCTCTGCAACACTGCTCCCTGGCGCATACTGGTACCTGGTGGGCTAGTTGGCCCTCAAGGACCCTCAGTATTGAAGGGGAATTAATTCCCCAACTTACAACTCGCCAGGGGGTGCGTTTGCACAGTGGTGAAGGAAGGGGGCAGGGCCTGAGGTGACATGTGTGCAAACATGCCCTGTGGCGCGTTTTAAGTTGGGGAATTAATTCCTCTTCAATCCTTAGGCTCCCTGGGGGCCAACTAGCCTGAACCTGAAGATAATCATATACAATGTGGGAACGTGATGTCATGTGTGTGGGGGGGATTAAGGGAGGGAGGGGTTAGTTTTTTAAGATGTATTGATGGAGAGCAGTTGTTATTATTGTAATGGTTTGAGACGACTTCCTTACTACATACTTGTCCCAATAAAGCATCACTCGCTAGTGGCATTTATTGTTTACCATTTCGCGCCAAGGGGAAATGAGGAGCAGAAAGGGACAACAGGAAGAAAGCAGGGAGGGAGTGCATGGACGGAAGGGAGAGAGCAGGGATGGAGTGCATGGATGGAAGGGAGAGAGCAGGGAGGGAGTGCATAAATGGAAGGGAGAGAGCAGGGAGGAAGTGCATGGATGGAAGGGAGAGAGCAGGGAGGGAGTGCATGGATGGAAAGGTGAATTCAAAGGCGAGTGCAATAAGACAGGGTGTGTTTGGTGAATGCAAGGAGGGAAAAAACGTGTAAAATGAGAAATATGCGCAAGAATGGATAGAAGAGGCTGTGCGGCAAGGGTGAGGCTTATTATTTTCCACAAATTGTAAGAGGATTTGTTCTATGAAAGCTTAGTGTTGTTGCTGTAGGGAGGGCTGAAGTTAACATTAGACCATTCCATTAAAAAAAAAAATTAACATAGGGCCTGAGGCCGGCCTGACACTTAGCAACAGTACTGAGTCACACGGGGCAAAGCTGGAGACACTGAGGGGTGATGAGTGACAAGAGGCAGGACCTCATTGCCAGCCAGCTCTGCCTGAAAACATGTATTCCCTGCATGTCTGTTCAGAGAAAGGGTTTGTTTTCATCTCTGTGAGAAGCAGCTCCGTGCTGCATCGTGCCAGCTCTTCTATCACCCGCCTCCCCACCCCCTCGGCCCCCCAGGGGCCCCCGTTTCATATTCAGGACACATCCACTCGAAGCAAGTCTGGGCTGCACACCACAAAATAAACTCGCACAACAGGTGAAAGCATTATCGTCCCCTCCCAGCTTTGAGAAAGTGGGAGGGGGGTGTCCAGTTACCCCACCAGAGTCTTGCTTTGAAATTATAATGCACAATTATGAGTGCAATCACAAAAAAGAGTATTTCAGTGTCAAGTGGGGAGGCCCACAAATAAAACAGAAGAGTGGAGGGGAACAGAAATAAATCGGAGTGCATATGGGCTCAACTACATGAAAAATCATTACACTCAAGCAATTCAGAAAGGCACTCCAGACCTGGCTATTAGAATGAACAGATCACCATGAACGAATTAATGAATTAATTAAATGGCTTTTATACAGCGCATGGCTACCTGGAATCATCCCAGCGCTGAACAGTAACTAGAAGCACAACATCCTAGGGGAAGAGCCAGGTCTTTCGCTGTTTTCGGAAGGAGAGATGGTTGGGCTCCCTACGAAGGTCCAATGGGAGAGCGTTCCAAAGCCTGGCAGCGTTGTTAGAAAACAACCGGCCGCCACTTCCGGCCTTTTTAATCCTGGGAACAACTGCTAAATGGAGCTCATCGGAGTGGAGTTTTCTGTTCGACCTGTAAGGGCAGATCATGGCTTTATTAATGGAAGGTCTGCTCCCTTCCAGAGACCTATTGGCGATGCAGAGAGCCTTAAAGTTAATTCTCTCCAGCATCAGGAGCCAGTGGAGGGAGTGTAATGCAGGCCTTGCAGAGCAGCGATTCGGGGTCCCTCTCAGTAGTCTCGCTGCGTGATTTTGTATGACTTGCAGTTTAGCGAACACTGATTTCGGCGCCCCTAAATAGAGGGCATTGCCATAGTCTATCCTTGAGAGGATTAAAGCCTGGATCACCAGTTTTTTTGCTTGGAATGGTAGCAAGGCGAGGACTTTGCAGATCGTTCTAAATAGGTCTTAACATGAGGCAGCCGTCTTCCTAGCCTGTACTTTGAAAGTGAGGTCCTGATCTAACCAGACTCCCAAACTTTTTATCTCAGTTTTTGGGGCTGGCACCGGGCCCATACACAGCAGCCACATTGTACTTGCTTTAAAATTTAGGGGGTTGCCGAGAATCACAAGCTCAGTTTTTTCATCATTGAGCTTTAGGTGAGACAGGCTCAATCATGAAGCAGGTTGCAAACTATAGCGCCTTGAGACCCTCGTGTGTGATTTCCCACGCTCTATATGATTGATTGGCTTCAGTATGCCACTGTTGATCAGTCAGTTTACACTTCAAAATCTGGGGGATATTGTCCAAAGACTCCCCATCCCCCAAATCTAAAATCTGGAGTGGAATAAATCTGTGAGTGCCTAAATCAGGTTGGTTTCGCAGTTGTCATTCTCTCTTCTAGGCACATTTCAGCATAGCAGGCCAGGTTGCAGAGTGCCCTGCAACAGCAAACGGAAAGGGTGCCCTGGCCTCCGGGTTGCGTAGTAAGACATCCATCATTAGAATACAATGGGCCCATCACCGCTCTGAACCCCTTTGCCGCGGCGCTGCACCTGCTGCACTATTGGCAACCACACCCCTACATTTCTGACTGCAGAAGGGAGAGATTTTTGTTGATAAACTGCTGGTGCCGTTTATTTTCACCGCCTACTGAGTCCTCTACTTGAACGAGATTGTGTACCTCGAGTGTTACTTCCATTTGCATGGATAGTAGAAGTTTGTAATCCTTCCACTGGTCGCAGCAACGATTTTATTATGGGCTTGAATATGCTATCGCTCCTGGTGTGTCCGGCCCTGGCATCAGCACCAATCATGTTTATTTGGTCAACATGAAGAGGTATTTTTACCATAGCAGCATCTCTGCTCTTCACCTTGCGGGGGAGGGGGCATAGCCCGGCATTCTGCTGGAGCTCGGGTTGTCCTTTCTTACTTCTGCTGTAGTTTCGAGCCTTTACGTTTGCCAGCTCCCAGCAGCTGCAAGTCAGGTGTGCCAAAGCGTCTGAGGCTGCTTTTCTGTGCAGTGAGGCAGCTGTGGCCGGGTGCGCGCCCTCGCCTCACACAGGGCCGGGATCGCTGCTAGAATGAGCGTGCATGAGTGCAGAATATTTACATATTTTCGTTCCAAAGTCAACTTAAAACCTATTGTTCAACTAATTTTCAGAAAATACCGGACGTCGATGCATTTTGCATGCCACACCGGACGGACTGCAATTATAAGTGTTTGTGCCCAAGTAAGAGCTTGTGCTACCTACCGGATGGAAGACAGGTGGCTGCAGGAGGAAGCTGGTCGGGACAGACTCCATGGCTCTCTTGACAGTCGCCCACAAAGACTTCGCTAGTGCTGCGGACTGTTTCTCGCGCGCGCACCAGGATGACCTGATCCGCGGCTCAAGTTATCAGCAGCAGCTGCTGTGAGTCACATGAGCGGGTCATGTTGCTCCGAAAAGCATAATTAAATACAAACAAGCATTGTCAATAGGATGCGAAGAGACCTATTACATTGCAAAGAGCAATGTATGCAGGCGACGAGGCACGAGGGGGGGCGGTAGCGAGAAGGCATCGGACTGCGGGAGGGGGGCCACGGGAAGAAAGTAGTTTGTGCTGTAAAGGGGCCAGTAACCATGGAAGGACACACATGACTGACATGGCTGTTATGGGCAGGGACTTACATGCTTAAAACCAATCGGAAGGCAGCATTTAGAACCTAAGCCAATGAAGAAGATGGGCCAGAGAGTGGGCGGAGCTTCCACAAAGCTTCCACACTATAGTGCACCTACAACGCTAGGCGAGACCTTAAAAGGTGGTGAGGAATCAACAGAACGTTCTGTATAACATAGGAGTAAACCCATCCGGGCCTGTGCTTTACTGGACTGGAGTTGTGTTGTTACTGAAAATCTCTACTTGCATGGGCAAATCTAGCTCTGTAAATGGTCAGATAATAGTGTCTGTAGATGTGAGGAGTCTAGATATAGTGTAAAGTTCTCCCTGAGCAGATGTGCAGCCACATACAAGTCATTATAATACAGACTAAACTCCTGTGCAAAGTCAGGATCTTTTGATTTCTGTCCGATCTTTTATTCCAGTTATTCTGTCACCAGTGTAGAGAAGAGTTTACAAATCAATAACCTACTCACTTTTTTACTTTTATATAGCAATTTTTTGTTTAGTCCATGAAAATGCATATTCTGCCTTACCTACGTCTACTGCTTTTACCTGTGACTTAATCAGTCTTACTTGCCTTCATCCCTTCATAGCACTGGTCCATCCCTTTGTGTGCCTCTCTACTTCTTTCAACTGCCTTTCCAGGCTCTCTCTAACCAGAATTTGAGTTTGATTTAGTCTAGAGAAATGGATATCAGCACTCTCCTCAAAACTGCCTTTAAGGCTTCCCAGAGCATTTCCTGACTAATGGTACTTATCATTTTCTTCCATTTATCTGCAAATGGTATTTTCTATCTATGCTATCACTGTGCCACTGTAAAGGAGATTCTTGTTTAATCTCTTTCTCCTATCGGTGAAGACAGTCTTAGTGGTTGAAAAGGTCAAGACGATAGTGGTAGGATCTCATAGAGCAGTGTGCCAGATCTCAGAGTGTTCCACAATCAGTATCAGTGCATCACATATTAAAACGTAGTTTGATCAGTGTGCCCCTGATAAGTAATGTTAATCAATTTCACTCTTGTGCTTCCGCTGCCTCTGCCATTTGACTATCTTAGGGGCACTGGATGGTCCCAATGTTGTGTGCAGGACTAGGCATGCCACTCTTTAGATAGGGCCCTCCCTGACACCACACATCCTCCCCTTGGTGTTGCTCCACCCTGACCTTCGATGATGTCTACTAGCCAGCCACCCTTCGTGCATCACTATGTGTGCACCCATTTTCTTTATGGCTGGCCCCGGTTGTGAGGCCCACTGTTGCAACGTATTTTCTGGATCTCCAGTTTTGCAGGCACACAGCAGATGTCAATAGCTCTTCTCCACCAGAGACTCAATCAATTCTGCCCCTTTAGTGTCTTAGGGAAGCAGAGCTTGCCCGCTTTTTTAAGGGGCTTGGAGGAGCTCTGGAGAAATATGGCTCCTCCATTCCCTTACTAGGCCATGGCAGCATATAACTACTGTAAATATCTAAACAGACTTCAGTAACACAAATACATAACTCGGATTAGTTCCCTACCAAGTTTTTTTCACATCAATTTTTCTTGGGCCATTCATCACATACGTAGTTCTGACACTTGGCAGCATTAATCAGACCAAGGGAACTATGTTTTCAAAACTGAACATTTGAATTACTAATTTGAGTGTACACATTTTGCTAAAGGCAAATGATATACATTTCACCTGAATTGAGAGTTGCATTTGCTGTAGCTATCAACCAAGAGGTGTCATCACAATTTGTATTTGCTTGTCTACAAGGAATTGTACACATACAATGTGAGAGCATCACAAAGAATGGGAGCACAAAGCAAGGAAAGTAGCCCCATACTTTCTGCACCTCTTTCACGTTTACGTCACTGCATGCTGTGCATTAGCTTGTCTTTTATTGATATATATATTTTTTTATAATCTGAAAAACAAAAACCATAGTTCTACACCAGAGGGGCTTGGTGTATACCAAAGCTGGCATGTAATGGTCTAAGGAATGTGAGACTTCTTGATGTGGAAAATAATGACTTGGAATTTATGCAGCGCCACTCAGTCTTTACTTCTTTGTGTAAGAAAACCCATTGGTTTTCACTTGCTTTCGGTTAAGCTTTGTCTTTTCCAGTCAGTTTGGGGATGGCTACCTATTTTCGTTGGGTGATTTGAAGGATGTAAACTGAATTGAACTGGGTGGATTAAAAACGTATTGCAGTCCTATTACCCCCTTTGTTCTTTTCTTCCCCAAACTACCTCCCTCATGCATCCCCTTTTAACTGAAATATGCATTTTTTCCCTTTCCTTGTTCTCAGTACTGGACCACTTGCCACAAGGCCTTACGTATCCTATTTGGAGCTATATTCCTCTGTTTCTACTACATCCTTTATCACCTGTGCATCTTTTCACTCAGCCCGACTCATTACACCTTCCTCCCTGCTTTCCCTTAAGCCCTAGGCCATGCTTTCTTACTCTGACCTCCTTTCCTTCGAGATGTTTCTCTTTTCTGGATAATAATGCTCACTCATTCTTTGTTTTAATTTTTGTGAATCTCCCCCAAAAATGCATTTCCTTTTTTTTTTAAGCAGAGTAGGGAGGACAATGAGAAATTGTTCTATTTTTTCCATTCCTGTTTTTAGTGTTGTTTTTTCGGCTCCCTCTCCCCTCCTTTTAACAAAATATATATTTTAAATGAGGTTATGTAGTCATGAATTTATTAACATTATCAAATCGCAGTAAACCATCACAACATACAACGTGCTATAAACCTACAGAGCATATACCACATAAAATCTTTCAAAACTATATATTTATTATTACCGAAATGTTCATGGTTAAGATATGAGCTAGTACTTGACAAACGAAAGTGCCAAAATTAAATAAATAATAGCACAGTAATGAAATGTTGAAAATTACTTTTCAGAACTTTGTAACCACACGTTTGGGCAGACACACAAAAAAACAATATTTGGTTTCTTGTGTTATGAATCTTTCAGAAAGCACCATAGACTCATCCAAAAAAATAACATTACAAAAATATCTTGCCAATAGTAACTAGGGTCCTAAGTCGTAATATTTAGTTGGGCTGAGTCCTATCATCTTTCCTAAGATTTCTATAGGCATGGCAACACTTGAACAGCACAGAGAAGCTCGTAAATTACATCTCCATTATCAGGAGTTTTACTGTACTGGCTAAAGAGTGTGGGCCATGGCCAAAAACTCAACAAATCTTACAAGAGTTGAGAGCGGATAAAAAAAGAGAAGAGTTTTCACTTAGCATCCATCATCCAACAGGAGAAGATTGTGGTCCAAGCCAGTTTCAGGGCAGTGGTACATTTTTGGGAACAATAGCCGAGAACCCAGGCCCCCTGTGTCCTGTAACACATTTAAGATCATTGCGGATTCATCTTGAATTACCACCGTT
This sequence comes from Triturus cristatus, assembly GCF_964204655.1. Classification (NCBI taxonomy): domain Eukaryota; kingdom Metazoa; phylum Chordata; class Amphibia; order Caudata; family Salamandridae; genus Triturus; species Triturus cristatus. The sequence goes on from NC_140591.1 coordinate 803,295,287, forward strand.
TATTTGGCACAGGTGGTGTTCCCACTCAGCTCCCAAACCTGATGAGGAAATTTTGCGAGTTGTGATCATGATCTACCAGCCAAAGAAATTATTTTTTCAGATAAAAGGCTTACTTAAGTTTAACACAAGACCTCCTGAGTTGAATCTTAACATTTTCCCCACTGCCGCACACACTGGAAGACTCTGTGAATCTCCCCTGGACAGCTTATTTGATCAGACATGATCAGCCCACCACTAATAAAATCTCGGTAAATAAACAGTCCACATTGCACACAATGCTTGTATAATCTCCCTTTTCTGCACAATTTCAAGCCATGCAATTAAATGCTTATTCTGCAAAACACACTGTATGAATCACCACATGCCACAACATTGCTGGCTTTTTCCCTCCCTTACACAATACACTGTAAGCAAGCAATGCACTTCTACCATGAAGGCGAAGAGCCTGTCAGAGCCAAGCCTATGACTGCCTTTATGTAAACTTTGCCAGCAGTGCAAGTGATTCTGATTGGTGTTGCTCATCGGAGATCAAGTTGATACATACCCTAAGAGGAACACCGAGATACCCCTAAATACCTGATAACACAAATCAGTCTGTCCAGAACATAACAAGTAAGCGCAGTGATGTGAACCTCTGCGAATGAAAACACTGGGATATGACGCCTTCCGACTATCAAAAGAGGCCAATTATCATTAGTGTGATTTTAGGTCATGTTTATGTAGCAGCACATTCCTGGACTGTGCATACTAGGACAGAGTGTAGAGAACATAGGACCTTATGTACGCAGAAGACACAGAATGGGAAACCCCCTTCGATACACCAGGCTCTTGGTATGCTCGTTGGGATCTATTTCTTAGTTTAATTTTAGCAATGCAACACAAATTAACGATGTAATGCAAACTGGTTCACTGTTTTCTGTCCTCCAACTGGAGACTCCTCTCACTTAATTAATCAACATGCAATCACTGCAAGTGTTTGGCCACCTGGATTGTCCACTAGAGTCGCAACAGTGGGCCTGTCACGAATGGGTTATACGGATTCCAAAGTCATTGGAAAGAACTCTGAAGGGGTAATGTAGATAACCAAAGATTTAAGCTGCAACAACCAAGTCCATAAGTAAATATATATTACAGCTCATTTAGAACTTCTATAGGGATTGGTTGGCTTCAGTGACAGCAAATTAACATTATTCATTATTTTCTAAACTGGATGCCAGGAACATTATGCCAGAATTGGAAAAGGGTTTTTTAAATTGCATTAAGCGATCTATCAGCAAAGGCTCTCCTTTTAAACGTGTTAGAAATATAGTCAGCTGTGCCAATGAACTACTGCTTCTTAGGTCCTGCCAGTTAAAACAACACAGTGCTCTTTCCCTGTAAAAACTCTGTTATACTCGTCTCTGTAGGGTTTTTGAGGAAGGGAGTAAAAACAGCACAAGCTCACCTGTTATGAAAAACAGAAACAATTGCTAGACTTACATCAACTGGAGGAAAGAGTGGGACGCCCAGCTCCAACTGCAGTTTGACCAGAGCCCCGCTGGGAGAGGCGAGAGCAGAGCACCCTGCCTGCATGAGAAGAGATTCAGGCTGGGAGCATGCATGGACGTAGCTGGTTCCTGGCTGCCACATCTCTACGTGTAGATCAATGGGAGGGAGAAAGAAGGAGTTGCGACCCACTCGGCGTCTTTAACAAGTATCTAAATATCAAGTTGAGAGTGGATCACTGGTCCTGAAAGAACCAAAGTTAGCATCAACAGTTCATGAGTTGATAAGAAACCCTCAATCACGTTTTATCGCAAGATGGTGTTGTAGCGGTATGTTCGGTTATCCGCTGGTGCTTAACAACGTGACAGCATCATCATAGGGTTACTGTGTGCTTCCTCCACCCGGAGGTTCTTACCTCTGGTTTTTCCAGTAGTGATCGTAGAAGTGAGAATATACAGCCGTGTGTGGTGAAAGAATCCCAGTGAGTGTAGGTTAAAATACTCGTAAAACCAGTCAATAGTTTTAATAGAACTGGGTTCGAGTTGATTAAAAACGATTTACGTGCAGAATCAGACACTTTAGGGTCTGGTGCACTAAGTGAAAATGTTCAAAAAAGTGGTCGACATGTTTCAGCCCTATCTTGTGCCCCTAAGGGTCAGGTGGGCTTTCATCAGGACCTAGTGTTTATATGGAGGAATCTAAGTTTCATAGGACTCCTTGAAGAGGGTGGAGTGAATCGTCCAACCAACGTGTTCAATTTGAACCTATTAGGAGGTTGTAGGAAGAAAAAGAATGAGGACTAAGTTTAGTCAAAATACATTCTGTTACTATGTTCAAAATTTAGAGCATCAGCCGTTGTTTGCAACTTCAAAATGACAATACTTTAATTAACATATAATGCCAATACAGACTAATATTGACATTAATTAATGGCAAAAAAGGGCCCTCTTTTTATATTCCGAGGAGATTTGCAGGAAGGACGGAACCAAACCACAACACAAACACAAACACATAAACTTTTAGTCATCTCTGCAGAAACATTTCTCCGTGGTGCTAAATGTTGTTATTATGCTGTCATGCCACGCTAACAAAGGTAACCCCCTAATGAGTTAATTTAAGGTCAGGGAACAGGGGGAAAAAAACATCAACTATACTGAGAAGTATCCCTCTAGACCTATCTTACTTTACTTAGAGTGGGTACAGATGGGAATAGATATCACAACAATATTTTCATTTTTACAACTTTTTTTTAATTGTTTGTATTTATTTTTTCTTCATAATTAATACTTCTTCACAATGATTTCTCATACAGTACATTTCATCTCTATTTTAGTAAATAGTTATTTCTTTTTATATAATACAAAGTGTAAACAAACGTTTTTTTTGATTGTCAAACCATGTGAGTTTCATCAATAATTCGCAACAAATAAGAATATCCCCACACCGATCACACCTCTAAAAAATCTACATACATATCACATTCATACAACAACTTGCATACAGCACCCCAAGCGGAGAAGAACAGCAATGGTAGAGCTTGTCCAAGACAGGGCAAGCCGTTGAGTCTTCTGACAGATTACTAAACATTGGGGTGTCTCATACTGTCTGGTCGACGCACGTTTCGGTGGCCTAATATTCTTCAGTTGCCACCTTCATCAGGACCTGTTGCTACATGAGTTAATCACGGGCAAGGGTGGGGACCTGAATAATCTGAAATTCAATAAAATAATGTCACTGGACATGATTTGGAGTAATATTAAATACCATCTATCAATCCCACAGGAGAATATGCAGTTTATCTCCAACACATCGTTAAAAAACCCTATAACACTGTCGGGTTAGCAATAGTGCTACTGAATTCATTGCTCTCTAAATGGTATTATTAGTTTTCTGGGGTGTAGAGAGAAGAGAAAGTAAGAAAAAGACAGAATATATGAAAGGTTGAATGGAGTATATAGTCTTAGCATCTTTTTCTCCGTCTACCCAACTATCATTCTGAAAAGCTTATTCACAAGTTACATTTGGTAGATTTTAGAAAGAAATGTGTGAATCTACCTTGTATCAGGCGAGTTGGCTCACTGGTAATAATATGGAGATATATAGTTTTCTGAATATCACAGGAAATTTGCTTTACTGGCTGTTACTGTGAAGAATAATGGTAATTAGCTCATCTCTTTCTAATGGGTCTCTCATTGCTAGGCCGCATAATAGTCCATTATATCTTTACCCAACATACCTCATATTAATCTGAGTCACTCTAAAACTGTGAAGTGAGGCCGTAGGTACGCCACGTAATCAGTTTTTGGTGTCTTGTAGTTTGGGAAGACTTATTGCGTCCAGGATACCAATTTCTTCGGGGAACCTGTGTTAAATCATGAAGACTGAGGGTTATTATCTCTGAGATTTACCAAAAAAGAGAGAGAATTAGGTGGGTTGTGCCTATTGTCAAAAAATCACTCTGTTCGTAGAATGGAACCTACTTAATCAGGACTGTTCTCAGTCTTGTCTTTGCCGGTATTCTTGGTTATTATTCACTTTTTCCTTATTTGTCTTGATGGCTGTGGCTGTCTTCGTTAAAATTCAGTGTTTGTATCTCAGTGCCTTAGCCAACGCTGGTGAGGAAATCGAAGTGAAAGAAGGGGTAAAAAACAGCTATATTTATTGCTATTTTCCCCGAAGCCAATATACGCGCATAAGTTTCTCGACTATGATGTACTCTCATTTCCCATATTTTTTTGGCTGTAGTCCCCGACATTTTAGGCTATATATCATGATAATGATGTTCTACCTCTATGGCGACGCAGTGCTCGTAAGATTTGGGGTAAGTTCGTTCCCTCCTTCCCCGAGATAGTCCACGAGGCATAGTTTACCTTGTTTTACCATCACGCCTCATTACAGACCACAAAACTAGTTTTTTGTTTTCTACGCAGTTTGTTCTAAAGTAAACCAAATTATCCATTCTCTAAGATACCGTTAGAACCCCAGTACGGACGAGTTCGTATAAGGATTTCTCACCTGTCGATTACTGATATATGGTGTTCTCCGGGGAATCCTGGCGTAGTCCAGCTCCGTATGAGTCCAGAGCAATACTGTTGCTTTTTATATGCTTTCTGCTTGGAACTGATTATCAGGTAATTGATTGATTCAAGACACTTGTGGCTCGCTATCGGCAGGCTATACGTAATTTCCCGATGCCTGTCCTCTTCATGGGGTGTTTCTGATAACGTTTCCTCCATCTTGGAATGGTTTGCGATAAATGGTGCCCTATTGCAACTCTGCTAACTCGCATCCGATTAATATCCACGTTCCGCTGTGGAACCTGTAACGCGGAATTATGTCCATTACTTTATCTAGGCCTGATGCTAGTTATTGTTATTCACGGCAACCCCCAAGGCGAACGTTATGTTATTTTTATCGAAAAACGTAAGCGCCATGTTGGTATGGGTCAGTCCATGCGATCTGTATTTCATACAATCTGACTATTTGTTTGTCCCGAAACTGGATCAACACGATAGATGAGGTGAATACCAGAGATATGTTACTAATCGTATAATAATTGATTATAATAGTTACAAATATCTGTGCAGAGTACTACTCGTATTAGGAGTGCTGTTGACAGGTGTATATCTGTACTAGGATTACCTAGTCGGAACCTTTAGTTACTGTTTGTTTGGGTCCCTTGTCCAGGTTGTGAAGATTGTGGTTTATTAATAAACCCAAATTGGTTAGAATGCAGTGTGGACTGCATGTATAATAAACTGCGTATTTGTAAAGTGGCTTGTTAAATCATATGGGTGAAATCAATTTGCGAACCAGTGGCGCCATAATGTCATGGAGAACTAGTCTCAGTACTCCCAAATTGGGGTAGAAATAAGTTGTGGCCAGATATAGAGGCTAAGCCTGAATAGTAGAAAATTTGTTACAACTGTCATGTCCTGGGTGTACACTCCGGTTGTCAGCTAAAAATGTAGATATTCTCCCCGAACATGTGTCGGCACATCATATGAGGTGACATCTAGTTGTTACACCCCCCCACTGTTCGTCTCATGCAGATCTTTCTACTTTTTCTATCTTAACGTGGAACGTAGAACAATATTTCTAGTTCAACGTGGAACGTAGAACAATATTTCTAGTCGTATGGCAGCTTATTGTGTATAGCGGCAACAGGTAATCCATGGCATGATTGTCTTATACATGAGATGTAAAGATCCTTTAGCCTGTATGCCACACTATTTCTTCGTTCAAACCATTTTTGACTGTGTCTAGGGTGTAAATCCAATAGTTCTCACGTATTTTCCTCACTTTTTGTGTTTCTTTGCCCGGGATATTTTTTATCTTTTCCAGGATCAACCATCTTAGTTCATTCTCCTTGTGGCCCTGATCTATGCAGTGTTGAACCATAGGGCTAAGCAGTTTTTTAGTTTTTATGGCAGATCTATGCTCACTGTAGCGAGTTCTAAATTCACGTCCTGTCTCCCCTACATATCCGAGAGCACAGGGACACAGGATGAGATACACAAGGTTATTACTTCTACAGTTGGTGAAGTCACGCAGTTTGCCTGCCTTTCCTTGATAGTTCCATGTCTCAGTAACTAACGCACTTTCACATGCAACGCATGAGCCACATTTGTGGTTGCCTAGGATCGGTGGTCCTACTAACGTAGTTTGTTTATTGATTTCTCTCTGTTTGGGCCTTGTATGGACCAGACTGTCCTTGATATTGCGATTTCTGCGATATGCAAGGATGGGCTTTTGGATGTTCTCTTGATTTTCATCTGCATTGAGAATATGCCAGATTTTGTTCAAGACCTTTTTTAGTTTAAAATTGAGGGTTGAGTGGTTCACAACGCAGACTAGTTTGTCGTTGTTCATACGTGAATTGCCTGTTAGCAGGGCATCACGGTTATAATATCGTGCCCTCTTATAGGCGGATCTAATCAGACGTCTAGGATAACCTCGTCCAATAAGTCTCTTTTTCCGATCTTCCCCATGTTTGTCATAGTCTTTGATGTTAGAGCAGTTACGTCGAATGCGCAGAAACTCCCCAAAGGGGATAGAGTCTTTTTGGCTATTCGGATGGTAACTGGAATGTGCCAGGATGGTGTTTTTAGAAGTAGGTTTTCTATAAAAGTTGACAGAGATCTTGCCATCATCCGCTTGTATCAATATGTCAAGAAACTCCAATGAAACAGTACTTCTATGGCTGGTAAATTTCAAATTTTTATCACTGGCATTTAACCATTCTATGAACATGGTTAGGGTGTCATCATCTCCTCGCCAGATGAAAAAAATATCGTCAATGAATCTGTGCCATCTTAAAACGTTCTCATAAAATGGAGCTATTTCATTGAAGATATGTTTCAATTCGTACTCCCCCATATATATATTGGCCACACTGGGGGCACAAGAGGCCCCCATGCTAGTCCCTTTAATCTGATGGTAAAGATCCCCTCTAAAGTCAAAATAATTATTTTTCAGCACTATTTCTAGACATTCCAATATGAAATCATTTGGTCTTTCTCCCTGTGTTCTTTCTAGGAGAGTTTTTACAGCTTCCACTGCTTGTTGTTGTGGTATATTGGTGTATAGCGCTTCGATGTCAAGCGTGACTAAGATCTCATTATTGGGGTCATAGGGTACATGTTCAAGTTTATTTATGATGTCCCGTGTGTCCTTAATGTAGGATTCGTACTGAGTTGTGAGTGGGCACAAAAATGTGTCCACATATTTCGATAGTGGTTCCGTTATAGAGTTGATAGATGAAACTATTGGACGTAATGGTGGGTCAAACACGTTTTTGTGTGTTTTTGGCACACCGTACAGTGCTGGAGTAATTGCATTAGTTTGATTAAGAAACAAGTATTCCTTTTCACATATGGTGTCATCTGCATAGGCTTTACTCATAGTACGGTCTACAAGATCTTTCAACTTTGTCAGAGCCCCTGCTTTAATGGGCCTATAATGCTCAGCCACATTCAACATTTGGTTAACTTTTTCCTCGTATTTACAAGTATCCATAAGAACAATGCCCCCTCCTTTATCACAGGGTTTGATCGTGAGTTCTGGGGCATTCTGTAAATTTAGTAAGGCAGTTCTTTCCGCAGTTGTAATGTTGGGTTTACTCTGGTGGTTGTATTTCATAATCTTGTTAATGTCATTTAGGACCAATTTTTCAAAAATGGCAACCTCAGGGCCCACCATTTCTAAGGTGGGTGTAAATGTAGATTTTAGTTTACAACCTGATAGGTTGGTGTCAGGATCCCCATCATCTTTGCCCAAAAAGAATTTTTTTAGGCGAATTTTCCTAAAAAAGGAGAAGATGTCCTGCATAAGTTTAAACTTATTACAGTGTGTGTTTGGGACGAAGGATAATCCTCTACTCAGAATGGCTTCTTCCTCTGGTTGCAGTATATGGGTGGAAATATTGAAGATGGGTATGGTGTCTGTTTTAGCTACAATACTCAGTTCTTCCAATATTGTTGGTTGCGAGTTCTCATGTACATTTGAGGAGGTTGAGGGTCCATTTGTTGATAGCCTCTCCTGTCTGACTTCGTGAATCTGTTCCTGTTGCGACCTCGGCCTCTCCCTAAAAAAGGAGGGGGAGCTTGATAATAGGGTTGGTGGTCTCCACCTCTACCTCTATATGGTCGTTGACCTTGGTATGGGTCTTCATAGTTGTTGGGCATATCTCCTTCAGATTCTGATGAATTGGTATCTGAAAAGGTGACCACTTTTCTTTTGTTACTATTGGCATAGGTGTGTGGCTCATTTTCATTTTGCCACTCCTGATAATAATTGCTTCTGAGGTATGGATATACTTTTTCCTGAGTGAACCATTTTATATCCTTCCTCAGTTTTTCCGTTTTTTTCTTTATAATATATTCTTCGAAGTCATGTAGCTCACCTTTAAGGCTATCCAGTTTTTCCTTTGCCTCATCCACTGCTGTGTTGGTTTTTAGTTTATCTTCTAGTTCTAGTATTTGTACATTGAGAGCTGCAACCAGTTCTTTTGCTGTTTCGATGATTAAGATCATCCAATCTCTTGAACACCTATTGCTGATGTGAGACCATCTTTCCAAAAATTTTCGTAATTCCACAAATAGCATAGGGACATTACGGACCCGCAGACCCGATGGAATGACTCCTGCCCTCAAGTACTCAAGCATAAATGTGGCATGGGATTCCATTCTCTTACACTTCTTCCTTAAATTTAACAATGTGTGCCATTCATTATTAGCCACATTAACTGATGTGGTACTCTGACTACCGGTGCCAGTATTGCCAATAAGTGCTATGACATCCGCATCTGTGAAGCCAAACGTTTGTAAGGCCTCCATTGTCACAATGTACGTAATTCACTGGAAAGTACTACACTGATCCTTTCCTCCACTAATGTAAAATCAGTTATGCATTCAAATAAGATGCAGTTGCAAAAAAGAACAAAAATGTCATAGATCAATGTTTAAGACATTAAATATACTCATAATCTGTCAGAAGACTCAACGGCTTGCCCTGTCTTGGACAAGCTCTACCATTGCTGTTCTTCTCCGCTTGGGGTGCTGTATGCAAGTTGTTGTATGAATGTGATATGTATGTAGATTTTTTAGAGGTGTGATCGGTGTGGGGATATTCTTATTTGTTGCGAATTATTGATGAAACTCACATGGTTTGACAATCAAAAAAAACGTTTGTTTACACTTTGTATTATATAAAAAGAAATAACTATTTACTAAAATAGAGATGAAATGTACTGTATGAGAAATCATTGTGAAGAAGTATTAATTATGAAGAAAAAATAAATACAAACAATTAAAAAAAAGTTGTAAAAATGAAAATATTGTTGTGATATCTATTCCCATCTGTACCCACTCTAAGTAAAGTAAGATAGGTCTAGAGGGATACTTCTCAGTATAGATTATGCTGTCATGCACAATTCAGTAATGTCACACACAACGTGCAGCGCACCCCGAGCTGGAGAATGAATTGCGAGTCGCCGTGTCCTGTAAAGTTAACATCGCTTAGTCTGAGGGTGTAGAGTTACGTTCAGAAGTTGCTATAAATAGCGAAACGTCATATGCTGTAAAATTAACATTGCTTATTTAATGGGCATCAAGTTACGTAAAGAGATATCGTGAGTGTTATGTTACGCTGCCAAAATTATTACGGCGAAGTGCTGGTGGCATCGACAAGTTGTATACATAATTGCCAAAAGAATTATTTCTAAAGGTAATGCTTAAGGCTTACAGCTGGCATATATGTTCGTTGTCAGAGGTCGTGAGCGCGCGCCGACTCTCGCGAGCAAATTAGTTTAAGTCGGTCTCAATAAGTGAAAAACGAAAGAATACCTTGTTTACTCTAGTAGAGGATACCTTCAGGGACAGGAGGCTAGACCCGCTCTTGGGAAAGGGGGAGGAAAGAGTAGACAGAGTATTAAGTAAGTTAAAATACTTTACGTTCCTTCGTTGATTATCTCGTGTCTGCCTCGGCCGCTACCTTGCGCTGGGGAGTTTTCGACTAGCTCTGCCGCCACCTCTCTTTCCCCGGTATGCCAACTACTGGAGCCGGTTCAGCATTTAAAGAGGCAGGGCTCTCACATGAACAAACGGGGAAAGGGGGGGAGGGACAAAGTTAATTAGCGCTGGATTCTGTTTATTCACGGCATTCTGAGTCATGGATGTTTATGTCAGGTAGATTCTTTCTGAGAAAGTGGCACTTCGCAAGGGGAGAGACAAAGATGGTGTATCACATAATTGTTCGTGGAGGCGTGTTTGTTTTGTCCCACTGCTGTCTCAATAAAGTTACGGTTGTCACAGTACATGTCTAGCTTCTAATTGCAGGGGCGAGAGGCTGTGAGAGGTGGTGACGTTACAATTTTCTAAGTAGATCCAGTCATGTTCATCGTTAGAGTGACAGGAATTACACAGAATCATTTTCAGTAATGCAGTGTGGTTCATTCCAATAGGCACGTTGTATCCTTTGTCCATGATGAGGGTCATTGTTAATTGATCTACTCAAGATGTTTGTTTATTCATGTTTAGCCAAAAGGAATTCACGTGATTGGAAACAGGAGTGTGGTACAGTTTCAGTAGATGGGTTTAGTTTTTGCAATCTGCGCTCATAGGTGCATTTTAGTTGTTATTTGTTTATGCTTAACCAAGGTATATTATCGTTCAGTCCCTGTTCATGAGTGCGAAGCCGGTGAACCCATATTTGTTCTTTTTCAAACAGAATTCTTTCTGCGTTATGATTTTTGGTGGTAAGTGTTTCCAAAACAACCCACTGGAGCTGATTTATTGTGTGTCCTTTCTCCAGATAGTGACTACTCATTTTAGTAGTGCTCTTTTTACACTTAACATTGCTCCTATGTTCGCAGAGTCGTTGTTTGACTCTGCGGCAGGTCATTCCAATGTAACGTAAATCACAGGGGCATGTAATCATGTAGATCACGTGGGTAGTATTACAGTTAGTGTGTGACCGGATTGTCCATTTTAGATCTGGTAAAAGTTGCAAGGTTTTAGTTACCGAGGTGAGATGGCAGACGGAACATGTGCCACATGGATAGTGGCCGGTTACTGGTACGTTGCTCCAAAGGCTTAAGGTTGTTTCCAAAATTGGTTTTGATGGGGGTCTCGTATGTACCAAGATGTCCTTTAAATTCCGGGTCCTCTTGTTTGAGAACCTAGGTTTGGGCCATTTCAAAGCTCCTGATGTTAGGATCCTCCAGTTCTTGTTAATAATTTTCTTCACGTCATTGGACACCGGGCTGTAAGTACTGACACAGGTGACTAAATTTGTCATTGGTTCTTTCACAGTTGTTTCCATAAGGGCCTCTCGCGGTTGGTTTCTAGCCCTCTTTTGACATTTTTTGATGGTTCGTAGGGGGTAATCTCTGCTTTTTAGTTTCTCGCTCAGATCTTTCGCTTGTTCTTTGTAGTCCTGGATGTTGCTACAGTTGCGTCTGAGTCGAAGAAACTGACCGTATGGAAGGTTCTCCCTCATTGCACGTGGGTGGAAGCTGTTAAAGGAAAGTAAACTGTTCTTTGCAGTGGCTTTGAAGAAAGTTTTTGTCTGGATGGTATTATTCTCAATATAGATGGTGACATCTAGGAAGTCGAGTTTGTCTGGGCTTGCTGAATAGGTAAAGTTCAGCCACTCGTCTCTGGTGTTCAGCCACTGATGGAATTGGATGAGAGTTGTCATGTCACCTTCCCATATCAACAGGACATCATCGATGTACCTTTTCCAGAAGATGATTTGTTCAAGAAAGGGGTTGGTAGGACTCTGTACCAAATTTGCTTCGAAGTCGCTCACGTATAGTCCGGCCACGCTCGGCGCGAAGGTACTACCCATGGAAGTACCATGGCATTGTCGGTACATGATGTTATTGTACTCAAAGTGGTTCTCGGTCAGCGCTAGCCTGCAACACTCCAGGATGAAGTGTCTTGGTGTTTTGTGATTCCACTGCTGATTGAACAGTAGGACTTCAAGGGTATCCAGTGTTTTCTCCTGTGGGAGGCTGGTGTACAGACTTTCAACGTCTAAACCTACTAGTAGCATTCTTCCTTCTGTGAATCGTTGGTCTTTTAGGAGGTTAAGGAGGTCTTTGGTGTCCTTAAGATAGGTAGGTGTCTGTTGTACTAGTGGTTTAAGATAGTGATCCGCGAATTGTGACAGTGGTTCGAGGACAGATTCAATTCCAGAGACAATTGGTCTTCCTGGCGGTGGTCTTCGTTCCTTGTGAATCTTGGGAAGTGAGTAGAAATAAGGCATCCTCGGTGTTCGGGCTACCAGAAACTCTGCTTCACTTTTGGAGGCCAGTTATCACGCTGCTGCTCCACTCCTACTTACAAAGTGGGAGTGCAATTATTATGAAGCTCCTTCCGATCTAGAATTTACCAAAGACGATATTCACTTTGCTGCTACATACCCTGGATGAATATCCCTGAAGAAGTCCCCTGGCAAAAGGGACGAAACGCGTTGGCTGTTTGCCGATTAAATTTGGAATAAATTTGAAACCACAACGGATAATATTTGTGAATCTGAATGACTTTTATATTGAGTGCACCTTCCTTATGTTTGTGCACTTTTGGAGATCCAACTGTTCATTTCGGCTTCGTCAACCATCTGTGTGATGGTTCTTTGGAGACGTTCTGTAGGGTCTGTTGTGATGATCTCATAGAACTTTCTGTCAGACAGAAGGTCCGTACATTGTTGATCATACCCCTCTTTTCTCAGCAGTACAATTCCTCCGCCTTTGTCGGCGGGTTTTATTACAAGGTTGCCGTTTTTCGGCAATGTGTCTAAAGCTAGTTGTTCAGCTCTGGATACATTCACAAATGGTCTCTTTGCTTGATTTTTGAGGCTTTCTACTTCTCTCATGATAGCTTGTTCAAATGCCAGAATCTCCACTGGAACCTGGTGGTTCAGGGGACAGAATCTAGATTTCCGGCGTAGGGTGGTGTCGCCTCCTGTCACTTGTTCATCCTGTTCTTTGAAGTAAGCTTTTAGCTTAATTTTTCGACAGAACTCTGCCATCTCGCATTGGAGTTTGAAGATGTCAACTGGAGGGGTAGGGACATACCTCAAGCCCTTATTTAAAATGCCTTTCTGTTCTTTTGTAAGGGTGATATCAGTTAAGTTAAAGACGAGGTTGTTGCACTGGTCCCCGGCTTCGCATTGGTCATGCTCCTGGTGTGTACTTGGCGCTGCTGGTCTTCACAGGTTACTCCCTTTCTTCTTGCCCTGTTGTTGGTCTGGCCTCTCCCTAAAAAAGGAGGTCTATGTGTGTAGGTTTGACTCATGTTCGGTGGTGGTAGAGTACCCATCTGTGGTGGACCTGGGTAAAAGGGGGCATTCCAGCCTTGAAAGTTCGGATTGAACGGCTGAAAGGAAGCTGGGTGTGGCGGAGCGTTGAAAAAAGGGTTATACCAGTTATGAGACCTTCTCCTATTCTGGCGTCTGTATTGTCCTCTATTTCTCCTGGGTGTGTACGTCTCATCACCACTCCAGCCACATCTCTACTTCACAACTGCGACAAGCTGCGGGACAGCCCACGGAGTCACTTCTGTCAAGTGCCATGCATCGCAAGTTAATCTAACGCAACCAGAAAGGATACCCGCATCACCGCATGTAGTATAATTTATCACGCTTACCAGCTTTTAGATGACAGCACACTAAATGTTATTTTTGCAAGTAACACATTGGCTGTCTCCCAAAGTCATTAAAGGCACTAATCGATCTGATAATGATCTATCAGCATCTTTATCTCAGATTTATACTACTGCCTTTACACTGCTGCTGGAAAGTTTATCTGTTGTGTTTCCCAGAATGGCCAGCCAGAATGCCTGATAGGTTATGTTGCTTTCCGTGTTTTATTTCTGAGACTTGGGTCTGCGGTGCAGTCTCTGACACCAAAACATAATACAATAAGCATTGGTTTTTCACCCTGCTTTGCAATGCCATTTTGAAGTAATGTGCCAGTTTTCCTAACCACAACCCCCTTCCTTACAGAAGCCAGTGGCGAGGCTAAGGCAGTGGGTGGGGACATGTATGTGTGCTCATGCATACATGTGTATGCGTGCACACAGGCGGTGCAAGAATAACATATGTGGTATGTGTTTAAACCAATGCCGCTTCTTCCTGCTGCGATGAAAGTCCGGACATTTGAACTATTCAGCTCTAGACAGATCATCAGAATTTGGTTCTTACCACTGACCACTGTCAGTCACTGGGCGCTGCTCAGTTTATCACTTGGACATCATTTCGTCTGCATTGACCATGAGTGTGGTGGTGTCATAAGGAAGTTCCTGCATTATATTGCTGTGTTCATGTCAATGATGGTGTCTACCAGTGGCGGTGTTACTAAGGGGGTGGAAAGAGGACGTCATTTGGGTCCATATGGCAGATGTAATGAAGAGCCAATCACCATAGGGTGTCAGACTTTATTTATAGGAAATTCACACACTGGCATTGGTGTCACAAAAGCACTTTTCTTGGCACATCTCTTGACAAGGTAGTGTTATTGCACTGTTTGCACTTTTTACTTGTGTCTCACTACGTAACAATACGCTCCCAAATCATGAGTCATTATGATTATAGATATACTGAAGTAGTTACCCCTCCTCTCTGACCACCATCCCAGTACCTGTGTTAAAACAACTGAAATGGCTTTAATGTTTTTTACGAACCTTCCAATGTAAATATTCAGCTAGCAGTCGGTGCCACGCAAAATGGCAACACGCATGATGCTGAAATGTCACACATAAACTAACAGCAGCTATCACAATGTCACACATAAACAAGCAGGAAACTTGGCAGCCCTGCGGAGTCTAAGGCACTGTGCTGCAGACTTCCTCTAATTAAAGCGTTCTGATCAGAAGCAGACTAATTAACCGCCGCCTTCAATTATTTCCCGCAATGGCTGCTCATTTGCCAGACCAACACTTTTAATTCAAACATGCAAGGCCGATCCAAACAACAGCAAAGCGGGTCTATAGCTGCTCCAAGGTGTTGTAACGCATGCAGCCACTTCTAGAAATGGGTGATGGGGCAAGAAAAGGCACGTACTGTCAAACAGCACCTCAGCCATCGACGCTTGACAAACACACACACAGTTTTGCCTGCTCACCCATTAACGTGTCACACTGCCTGCAGCGTCTCTTCTAGCTCCACCGAACGGGCTGCGGTAACGCACTCGGCAGCGGCTTTGAAATGCTAGCCAGCACCGGTGCGGCACATCAGGTGCGGGAGATGTAGCCGTGCATGGACTGCTGAGTACCTGCACATCCAGAGACACCCGCTGCCCCGAAAATGAGCACAGAAAAAGAGAAATCATGTGCTTTCTAAAAAACCAGCTCCGCACATTAACTGAGGGTGACTTGTTGTGAAAGTGCGCGGATAATTAAATGCACACCGCCATTTGTTTTGTGAAGGATCTGCTTAATTTGCATACACATAAAATAAACGAGTATGGTGGCGCTTTATTTTGTCTCAAACTGAACAAGCACACACAGACACGGACATATACATAAATATATATATATTACTTTACAAACTCACCCGAACTGCTGCTGTTGATGGCAGTTACATTGATTTTCACTCAATGCGAGGCACAAGATGGCTGCCAACACTTCCTGGTTTGAAGTGTTGGCAGCCAATTAGAGCCAAGCTCGTGCTGGGGAGGTTAGGCTCCGCCCAGATATATAAAGAGTTTTTCCTTTAATATCTAAAAAACTACTGAACAAATTTACACCATTTAACAAAAAGGGATCTTTCTGAACCAAGGACTACCTTTTTGCCAAATTTGGTGTAATTCCGTTCAGCAGTTGGGGCTGTAGTCGTGTCTAAAGTTTACTATGTGAAAATACATGGGGAAAACATGCATTGGGACCCCCCTTTTTTCTCGGCCCCTGCTTGCCGACTCACCCCAAAACTTTCAAGATAGGAGCGGACCAGAGCGCCCCATGAGTTTTGAAACTTTCGCGAAGATTCGTCAATCGGCGCCAAAGTTATTGGGAATAGAATGTTGTGATTTTCCTATGGATAATAGGTCCTAACTATAACTACCTACTGGCGACCGCCAGTAGGTAATATATATATATATATATACATATATATATATTCACTGAAAAAACCATAGGTTTCAGGCACGTTATAGTTAGGAATTAGCATTTAAGAAACCTTAGATATTCACTGAAAAAACCATAGGTTTCAGGGGCGTTATAGTTAGCTGGAATTTTCACTCGTACAAAACCATTGAAATTCCCCTGTTATAGTTAGTTCAGCTAACTATAACTCGCGCGCCCGCAATGCACTGCTGATGATGTCACATATTACATCACTCATGACATGGTCAGTGACATCACTCATGACATGGTCAGTGACATCACTCATGACATCACTGATGACATCTCAAATGACATCACTGATGACATCACTGATGACATCATCCAGTGAATGTGTGTTTTTCTGAAAATTACATATGTTTTATGTATGTATATCTCAAGGTCGATGGAAGAATAAATGGGTATATAAGTGTCTAAATGGATGATTTGTTTTTGAAAAATTGATTGTATAACTGACTGATTAAGTGTATCTTAGTGAATATATGGCTTAGTGAGTAATGTTTAAATATGTAAATATCTGTATGAGTCTCTCACTTTGTGTATAAGTGGCTGCATGGGTTGGTGAGTAGCTACATGAGTGTCTATATAGGTTATTAGTTCGTTTTTTGTGTATCAGTATGAGTGTCTGAGTGTCTGTATGGTTCGGTGGTGGGTATTACGTAGTGCATAGGTGCATGAATGAGTGACTCACTGTTTGTATGTGTTGAAGACAGCATGTGTGCAGGACTGTATGGGTGGAGGAGTTTGTGCATGGGTGTGTTAGTGAGTGAATGACTGTCTCAATAGTGTCTTTATGAGTAACTACATATGTTTTAAACTAGTATATGTGACTATTGGTTTATATAATTGAGTATATGTGAGAGTGAGAGATTGGAAGAGTTCCTGTATGAATAAGTATGTGTTTCTATAAGTGATTTTTTAAAAGACTAAGTATGTGTAAGTTTCTGTAGAAGCAAGTGTGGTGGTGTGTGTATAACTATATGTGCAAGTAAATGGATGTTTGATTCTTGATTAGCATGAGTGACTATGTGTGTGAGTCACTCTATGGATGAGTGGCGTTGTGTAACAGGATGTATAGGTGTATGAGTGCATATGATGAGTGAGTACATGTATGAGTGACTGTATAGGACTTTCCTGATTTCAAGCTATATTTTTGGTCTGCATTTGTTTTGCGTATTCGTTCTTTATTAATTAGAGGAGGAGCACTTTTCTTTCATTCTTTAATGCTAAAACAGGACTCAAATATGTTCTTATTACGAGCAAACGACCCCAATTACTTCAAAAGAGTTAAATTTAAGACCGCAAGAGACCTAAAAAAGATTTGGGACAACATTTTAACTTTTTGTAAAACAACCTTTTTCCATCCAAAACTACCACTGTGGGACAACCCAAGTCTTCCATTAATTTTCCATGAAAATAATGACTACAGTTGGTCTATGTGGGGCATTAGGGCACTATGGGATTTATATGGGGCTCAAGGGTTTCTGGACTTTAATACTCTAAAATCTCTTTATGATCTTCCTGAAACTATGCGGTACAAACACCGACAGATACATGATTATCTGATTAATAAAAAACAACTCCTGGAGCTGCCTGATTGTGATATTTGGACCTATTTATATTCTACAAGAATTAAATCAATAATAAGGGATACTTATAGCTTTCTTATAAGTCTTAAACCAAATGATTGCTCCAAATTAGCTGCTAAGTGGGGCAGGCTATTAGGTTCCAACATTACATCGAGAGAGATTGAACGTTCTCTATCAAATATCAATAAATGTGTATGATCTTTAAGTCTGAGGCTTCAACAATTTAGAACGAGCTGTATGCTATATTACACTCCAAAAACTATCTCTAGATGGTCTCTTAACAACTCTTTTAGTGACCGCACAAAATGCCCTAAATGCTCCGCCCAAGCCGCTGACTTGACACATATGCTGTTTTCCTGCCCCACCCTTAAGGACTTTTGGGTGGACATACAGAAGGTGCTTGAAACTAAACTTATCCAGCTTCCTCTATTCTCTGCTGCTTCAGTTCTACTAGATATTTATCCCACTTCTTTTCCACAAGCGGCCCTGGCATCAATTCTTATGTCTTGCGCTAAACTCACCTTGGCCAGAGCCTGGATTCGCCCTGACCCACCAACAGTGTGGGATTGGTGGGCGCTTGTAACTGAGATCCACTCGATGGAGTTAGCATTAGCGAATCGTAGGGGGACACGCTCTCTGGCTAAACATGAAAAGAATTGGGGTACTTTTATGGAATAATGTGCCTTTCTCCTCTTTTTCGTATTGTTCTGTTTTCATTCATGAGAAAAACTTATTTTTTCTTTCTATTTTGCTTGCAAATATATGTATTAATGTATGTTTTATCCTTCAGCCTGTTTTCAAATAAAAAAATTAAAAAAATAAATAAAAAAAAAGAGTGACTGTATAGGACTGTTGGTGAATGAGTGGATGTGTATGTGGATCTTAGAATTACTGAATAGGTTGTTGTAACTGATATTGGTATGTCCATTGTTTTGAAAATTTTAGTTTCTATTCTTGAATGTGTGTATCAAAGGTTATATTAGGGGAGAGGAGGTCTGCCACTGTATCACAAGGATGATGTCATCAGTGATATCATCAGTGATGTCATTTGAGATGTCATCAGTGATGTCATGAGTGATGTCACTGACCATGTCATGAGTGATGTAATATGTGACGTCATCAGCAGTGCATTGCGGGCGCGCGAGTTATAGTTAGCTGAACTAACTATAACGGGGGAATTTCAATGGTTTTGTACGAGTGAAAAGTCCAGCTAACTATAACGCCCCTGAAACCTATGTTTTTTTCAGTGAATTTCCAAGGTTTTTTAAATGCTAATTCCTAACTATAACGTGCCTGAAACCTATGGTTTTTTTAGTGAATTTCAAAGGTTTTTTAAATGCTAATTTCTAACTATACCTACAGAGATAGGACATGTGAAGAAAGAAGAAAAAACGCATAAAAAGAAAAAAAAGAAATGCAGAAAGAAGCAACAGAAGTCCTCAAAGACGAAGAAAAGTGCAGGAAGAAGGATAACGTGCAGAAAGAACAAACAGAAGAGCAGAAAGAAGCCTTGTTGCAAAATCATCACGATGGATTTAACCCAGATCTCTTGACTGGGGGAGAATGTCTGCATTGTCAGCATTCCGTCCATCATTTGTTTGTTGTAACGCTTTTCGCCCTAAGTGGGATGGGTATTCCCAGACGTGGGACCCGTGCTCACTACGCCACTGGAGTCAAGCTATCCTGGCTGATGACGGCTGATAGCCAGAAACCGGTCCTAGGATGCTTGATTCCGGTCCAGGGAAGACATGGCTTGGCAGTTCGGGCTGGACTGTTCCCATGAGGCACAGGGTCAAGACTGATTTGCATATGGCCATGTCTAAACTGGGGTGGTGTAGTGGGCAAAAGAACGATGGATTTAACCCAGATCTCTTGACTGGGGGAGAATGTCTGCATTGTCAGCATTCCGTCCATCATTTGTTTGTTGTAACGCTTTTCGCCCTAAGTGGGATGGGTATTCCCAGACGTGGGACCCGTGCTCACTACGCCACTGGAGTCAAGCTATCCTGGCTGATGACGGCTGATAGCCAGAAACCGGTCCTAGGATGCTTGATTCCGGTCCAGGGAAGACATGGCTTGGCAGTTCGGGCTGGACTGTTCCCATGAGGCACAGGGTCAAGACTGATTTGCACATGGCCATGTCTAAACTGGGGTGGTGTAGTGGGCAAAAGAACGATGGATTTAACCCAGATCTCTTGACTGGGGGAGAATGTCTGCATTGTCAGCATTCCGTCCATCATTTGTTTGTTGTAACGCTTTTCGCCCTAAGTGGGATGGGTATTCCCAGGCGTGGGACCCGTGCTCACTACGCCACTGGAGTCAAGCTATCCTGGCTGATGACGGCTGATAGCCAGAAACCGGTCCTAGGATGCTTGATTCCGGTCCAGGGAAGACATGGCTTGGCAGTTCGGGCTGGACTGTTCCCATGAGGCACAGGGTCAAGACTGATTTGCATATGGCCATGTCTAAACTGGGGTGGTGTAGTGGGCAAAAGAACGATGGATTTAACCCAGATCTCTTGACTGGGGGAGAATGTCTGCATTGTCAGCATTCCGTCCATCATTTGTTTGTTGTAACGCTTTTCGCCCTAAGTGGGATGGGTATTCCCAGACGTGGGACCCGTGCTCAGTACGCCACTGGAGTCAAGCTATCCTGGCTGATGACGGCTGATAGCCAGAAACCGGTCCTAGGATGCTTGATTCCGGTCCAGGGAAGACATGGCTTGGCAGTTCGGGCTGGACTGTTCCCATGAGGCACAGGGTCAAGACTGATTTGCATATGGCCATGTCTAAACTGGGGTGGTGTAGTGGGCAAAAGAACGATGGATTTAACCCAGATCTCTTGACTGGGGGAGAATGTCTGCATTGTCAGCATTCCGTCCATCATTTGTTTGTTGTAACGCTTTTCGCCCTAAGTGGGATGGGTATTCCCAGACGTGGGACCCGTGCTCACTACGCCACTGGAGTCAAGCTATCCTGGCTGATGACGGCTGATAGCCAGAAACCGGTCCTAGGATGCTTGATTCCGGTCCAGGGAAGACATGGCTTGGCAGTTCGGGCTGGACTGTTCCCATGAGGCACAGGGTCAAGACTGATTTGCATATGGCCATGTCTAAACTGGGGTGGTGTAGTGGGCAAAAGAACGATGGATTTAACCCAGATCTCTTGACTGGGGGAGAATGTCTGCATTGTCAGCATTCCGTCCATCATTTGTTTGTTGTAACGTTTTTCGCCCTAAGTGGGATGGGTATTCCCAGACGTGGGACCCGTGCTCACTACGCCACTGGAGTCAAGCTATCCTGGCTGATGACGGCTGATAGCCAGAAACCGGTCCTAGGATGCTTGATTCCGGTCCAGGGAAGACATGGCTTGGCAGTTCGGGCTGGACTGTTCCCATGAGGCACAGGGTCAAGACTGATTTGCATATGGCCATGTCTAAACTGGGGTGGTGTAGTGGGCAAAAGAACGATGGATTTAACCCAGATCTCTTGACTGGGGGAGAATGTCTGCATTGTCAGCATTCCGTCCATCATTTGTTTGTTGTAACGCTTTTCGCCCTAAGTGGGATGGGTATTCCCAGACGTGGGACCCGTGCTCACTACGCCACTGGAGTCAAGCTATCCTGGCTGATGACGGCTGATAGCCAGAAACCGGTCCTAGGATGCTTGATTCCGGTCCAGGGAAGACATGGCTTGGCAGTTCGGGCTGGACTGTTCCCATGAGGCACAGGGTCAAGACTGATTTGCATATGGCCATGTCTAAACTGGGGTGGTGTAGTGGGCAAAAGAACGATGGATTTAACCCAGATCTCTTGACTGGGGGAGAATGTCTGCATTGTCAGCATTCCGTCCATCATTTGTTTGTTGTAACGCTTTTCGCCCTAAGTGGGATGGGTATTCCCAGACGTGGGACCCGTGCTCACTACGCCACTGGAGTCAAGCTATCCTGGCTGATGACGGCTGATAGCCAGAAACCGGTCCTAGGATGCTTGATTCCGGTCCAGGGAAGACATGGCTTGGCAGTTCGGGCTGGACTGTTCCCATTAGGCACAGGGTCAAGACTGATTTGCACATGGCCATGTCTAAACTGGGGTGGTGTAGTGGGCAAAAGAACGATGGATTTAACCCAGATCTCTTGACTGGGGGAGAATGTCTGCATTGTCAGCATTCCGTCCATCATTTGTTTGTTGTAACGCTTTTCGCCCTAAGTGGGATGGGTATTCCCAGACGTGGGACCCGTGCTCACTACGCCACTGGAGTCAAGCTATCCTGGCTGATGACGGCTGATAGCCAGAAACCGGTCCTAGGATGCTTGATTCCGGTCCAGGGAAGACATGGCTTGGCAGTTCGGGCTGGACTGTTCCCATGAGGCACAGGGTCAAGACTGATTTGCATATGGCCATGTCTAAACTGGGGTGGTGTAGTGGGCAAAAGAACGATGGATTTAACCCAGATCTCTTGACTGGGGGAGAATGTCTGCATTGTCAGCATTCCGTCCATCATTTGTTTGTTGTAACGCTTTTCGCCCTAAGTGGGATGGGTATTCCCAGACGTGGGACCCGTGCTCACTACGCCACTGGAGTCAAGCTATCCTGGCTGATGACGGCTGATAGCCAGAAACCGGTCCTAGGATGCTTGATTCCGGTCCAGGGAAGACATGGCTTGGCAGTTCGGGCTGGACTGTTCCCATGAGGCACAGGGTCAAGACTGATTTGCACATGGCCATGTCTAAACTGGGGTGGTGTAGTGGGCAAAAGAACGATGGATTTAACCCAGATCTCTTGACTGGGGGAGAATGTCTGCATTGTCAGCATTCCGTCCATCATTTGTTTGTTGTAACACTTTTCGCCCTAAGTGGGATGGGTATTCCCAGACGTGGGACCCGTGCTCACTACGCCACTGGAGTCAAGCTATCCTGGCTGATGACGGCTGATAGCCAGAAACCGGTCCTAGGATGCTTGATTCCGGTCCAGGGAAGACATGGCTTGGCAGTTCGGGCTGGACTGTTCCCATGAGGCACAGGGTCAAGACTGATTTGCATATGGCCATGTCTAAACTGGGGTGGTGTAGTGGGCAAAAGAACGATGGATTTAACCCAGATCTCTTGACTGGGGGAGAATGTCTGCATTGTCAGCATTCCGTCCATCATTTGTTTGTTGTAACGCTTTTCGCCCTAAGTGGGATGGGTATTCCCAGACGTGGGACCCGTGCTCACTACGCCACTGGAGTCAAGCTATCCTGGCTGATGACGGCTGATAGCCAGAAACCGGTCCTAGGATGCTTGATTCCGGTCCAGGGAAGACATGGCTTGGCAGTTCGGGCTGGACTGTTCCCATGAGGCACAGGGTCAAGACTGATTTGCATATGGCCATGTCTAAACTGGGGTGGTGTAGTGGGCAAAAGAACGTTGGATTTAACCCAGATCTCTTGACTGGGGGAGAATGTCTGCATTGTCAGCATTCCGTCCATCATTTGTTTGTTGTAACGCTTTTCGCCCTAAGTGGGATGGGTATTCCCAGACGTGGGACCCGTGCTCACTACGCCACTGGAGTCAAGCTATCCTGGCTGATGACGGCTGATAGCCAGAAACCGGTCCTAGGATGCTTGATTCCGGTCCAGGGAAGACATGGCTTGGCAGTTCGGGCTGGACTGTTCCCATGAGGCACAGGGTCAAGACTGATTTGCATATGGCCATGTCTAAACTGGGGTGGTGTAGTGGGCAAAAGAACGATGGATTTAACCCAGATCTCTTGACTGGGGGAGAATGTCTGCATTGTCAGCATTCCGTCCATCATTTGTTTGTTGTAACGCTTTTCGCCCTAAGTGGGATGGGTATTCCCAGACGTGGGACCCGTGCTCACTACGCCACTGGAGTCAAGCTATCCTGGCTGATGACGGCTGATAGCCAGAAACCGGTCCTAGGATGCTTGATTCCGGTCCAGGGAAGACATGGCTTGGCAGTTCGGGCTGGACTGTTCCCATGAGGCACAGGGTCAAGACTGATTTGCATATGGCCATGTCTAAACTGGGGTGGTGTAGTGGGCAAAAGAACGATGGATTTAACCCAGATCTCTTGACTGGGGGAGAATGTCTGCATTGTCAGCATTCCGTCCATCATTTGTTTGTTGTAACGCTTTTCGCCCTAAGTGGGATGGGTATTCCCAGACGTGGGACCCGTGCTCACTACGCCACTGGAGTCAAGCTATCCTGGCTGATGACGGCTGATAGCCAGAAACCGGTCCTAGGATGCTTGATTCCGGTCCAGGGAAGACATGGCTTGGCAGTTCGGGCTGGACTGTTCCCATGAGGCACAGGGTCAAGACTGATTTGCATATGGCCATGTCTAAACTGGGGTGGTGTAGTGGGCAAAAGAACGATGGATTTAACCCAGATCTCTTGACTGGGGGAGAATGTCTGCATTGTCAGCATTCCGTCCATCATTTGTTTGTTGTAACGCTTTTCGCCCTAAGTGGGATGGGTATTCCCAGACGTGGGACCCGTGCTCACTACGCCACTGGAGTCAAGCTATCCTGGCTGATGACGGCTGATAGCCAGAAACCGGTCCTAGGATGCTTGATTCCGGTCCAGGGAAGACATGGCTTGGCAGTTCGGGCTGGACTGTTCCCATGAGGCACAGGGTCAAGACTGATTTGCATATGGCCATGTCTAAACTGGGGTGGTGTAGTGGGCAAAAGAACGATGGATTTAACCCAGATCTCTTGACTGGGGGAGAATGTCTGCATTGTCAGCATTCCGTCCATCATTTGTTTGTTGTAACGCTTTTCGCCCTAAGTGGGATGGGTATTCCCAGACGTGGGACCCGTGCTCACTACGCCACTGGAGTCAAGCTATCCTGGCTGATGACGGCTGATAGCCAGAAACCGGTCCTAGGATGCTTGATTCCGGTCCAGGGAAGACATGGCTTGGCAGTTCGGGCTAGACTGTTCCCATGAGGCACAGGGTCAAGACTGATTTGCATATGGCCATGTCTAAACTGGGGTGGTGTAGTGGGCAAAAGAACGATGGATTTAACCCAGATCTCTTGACTGGGGGAGAATGTCTGCATTGTCAGCATTCCGTCCATCATTTGTTTGTTGTAACGCTTTTCGCCCTAAGTGGGATGGGTTTTCCCAGACGTGGGACCCGTGCTCACTACGCCACTGGAGTCAAGCTATCCTGGCTGATGACGGCTGATAGCCAGAAACCGGTCCTAGGATGCTTGATTCCGGTCCAGGGAAGACATGGCTTGGCAGTTCGGGCTGGACTGTTCCCATGAGGCACAGGGTCAAGACTGATTTGCATATGGCCATGTCTAAACTGGGGTGGTGTAGTGGGCAAAAGAACGATGGATTTAACCCAGATCTCTTGACTGGGGGAGAATGTCTGCATTGTCAGCATTCCGTCCATCATTTGTTTGTTGTAACGCAAAATCATCCTGTACCCTCAACTTTTTCAGACGGATACTGGTCGTAACTGAGTCTGGCTAACCAGTCCTAGAGCCAGTGCTATTTTAAAAGACACTCAGAATACAGTGAAAACACCTACATACACTAGGGCACGCTATGCGTTGGGGTCCCCCTAAGATAAGCATGACCTCCTCTGTAAGCCCCTAGTATATAATAGGGCAGGGGATTAAAACTACCTCTTAAAACGCGCCACAGGGCGTGTTTGCACACGTCACCTCAGGCCCCGTCCCCTCCCTTCACCACTGTGTAAACGTGCCCTGTGGTCGTTCTAAGTTGAGAGATTAAGTCCCCTTGAATCCTAAGGGTCCCTAGGGTCAAACTAGCCCACTAGGTACCTCCAGTAAGCGCCACAGAGCTGCGTTGCATAGAGGTGTAAAAAGGGGCGTGGCCTCAGAACACCTGTCTGCAGCGCAGCTCCCTGGCGCATACTGGAGATACCTGCTGGGCTAGTTGGCCCTCAAGGACCCTCAGTATTGAAGGGGAATTAATTCCCCAATTTACAACTGGCCAGGGGGCGCGTTTGCAGAGTGCTGCAAGGAGGGGGCGTGGCCTCCGGCGTGATGCCGGTCTTTGATTTTTTTAAGAAGGAGGGCTGTGTGGACCCCCTTCTTTTTCTAATTTATTGGCCCTGGGGACCCCATCTCCCAGGGCCTGCACCCTAATTTTGCGATGGGGTGGAGGGTCAGGGGGTGTTTCTGCCAAGTGAGCCCAGAGTCAGAGTCACAAACGTCCTCTTCTTCCTGAATAAAAGTGAGATTATGCTGCATACTTAGTTCATATTTTAAGTAGTTCGCACAGACACACATTTTAAAAACAATAAAGTTCCTAATACCCACCTTCTCTGAACAGTTAGCTTGCTGCCCCATCCACCTCCTCCCTATTCTCTATTGTATGAATCATGGACTAGCCTCCTCCCTCCTGCCATGCATGGCCCCTTCCCCTGAAATCTTTTGTATGTGCCCAGGTCCTGACCCTCCCTTCTATCCTCCATGGTCCTTTGTGCATGCCCCTGCACCCTCCTTCTTGCCCATCATAGCCATTGTGCTGCCACTAACCCTTCCGCTTGCCATGCATGATCTTCTGTGCTGCCATGGCCCCTCCCACCTTCCCTGTGCGGTCAGCTAGCTGCCCCTGACCCCCTCCCACCTTCCCTCCATGGTCTGTGTGTATGCCATCATAGTCTTACTGTTGATCTCCATGGTGTGTCTTGTTTCTAGTGCCCATCTTGCCTGATCTCCATGGTCATCTTGCTCCTGCCCTGCCCCCTTGCCCCCAGCCCTCTGTTTCCATGTGCAGATCCCTATTCCCTCCCTCCTGGCTTGTCTGTTCCATTCTAATTTCCCTGATCCGTCCCTCCTGCCCTTTATGGTCTGTTATGCTGCAGCTTTCTCTCCTGTCTGTCCATTATGGTCAGCTAGCTACCATTGCCTCTTTCCCCTTTGTTCTCTGTTGTCCATGTGCATGGTCCTGTCCCCTCCCTATTGCTTTCTATGGATTGTTGTGCTGCACTCCCGTCCCGCATGCCCTGTGTGGTGTTTTGTGCTGCTGCAAACCCTGATGCCTGCCCTGTAGGGTTAGTTTGGTGCACCTCTCCATTTCCCTCCTGTCCTCTGTTATCCGAGTCCATGTCCCTACCCCAATTCCTCCTGCCTACCATGATCCAATGTACCATACTTGCGAACATTTTGAACTTGGTAAGAGTGAGATTTGGACAAAACACTGGGGTATTGATTTTCCCATTTGAGTTACATTGAAAAAGAGGAGATTGTAGACAGGAGACAGATCAAATAAAGCCCGTTTGAGCTTAAAAACATTGGACGTTTCCAGGCTGAAACGGGTCTGTTGGCATGCATGGATGTACTACCACTGCCTCTTCCTTCTGTCCACAATGGTCTATTATATTGCCACAGCCTCTCTTGACAGTCCTGCATTGTTGGTTTCTTGCCCCTGCCCCCCTTTCCACTGCCCTCCATAGTCTGTTGTGCTGCCACTGCCCTTACTGCCTGCCCAGTGTGGTCAAATTGTTGCCTCTGCACTCTCCTACCTGCCTTCAATTTTCAGAGTCCGTGCCCCAGGCCTCTGCCTCTCATCAGTATCCCAATGAACAACTAGATTGCTAACATTCTATATTTATTACAAAAGTGTGGAACGCCTGACGTCATCTTGATGTAATCAAAACTGTAATACCTAGAGCATTTCCTTTAGAAATTACATATATGAGAGGGTCTTATTTACATCAAAAGTATGGTTAGTGCTCTAAAAAACTTAAATGAGGACATATTTTCTGAGTTTTCAAATAGCGACAAAGAACTTTTAAATTATTTGTAATCTTTATGTTTTTTTATCCAGTTGACCACTTGATTAAATGTTGCACTTAGGGGAGAGGATGTGGTGTTACTTCCCGGGCTGCAGACTTTGTAACTGGGGAACCAGGTTGGAGTTTCTCCTTCAGCTCAAAATTCTGTGATTCTGGTCAAATCACGTAATCTCCCCATGTCTACAACCAAAATGAATTTGATCTTGTGTGATGTAACCAATGCTCATGTAAAGCACTCCAATACCTGACAAGTCTGCACTATATAAGACTGCAAATACACAAAAAATAAGTGTTTTGCACACTTCT
Source organism: Triturus cristatus (assembly GCF_964204655.1). Classification (NCBI taxonomy): domain Eukaryota; kingdom Metazoa; phylum Chordata; class Amphibia; order Caudata; family Salamandridae; genus Triturus; species Triturus cristatus. The sequence goes on from NC_140591.1 coordinate 803,323,072, forward strand.
GTCTACATGTGGGCTACATCTGGGTGATATGTGTGCTACATTTGGGATCTTTTGACTCTGGTGGGCATCTTGGGAGATTTATTTGTTATGAAGTTTCCTAATTTCCTCATTTACTGCAGTCTCCTCAGTAGGAAATGCTTTCAGTTTTTTACTTTGATTGCATCAAGAAGGTATTCAGATATGTTACACATTTGCCATAAATTTTGATTGTTAGCACTCTAGTTGCTCATTAGATTACTGCAGTAAAGCTACTGCTCACCACGGAAGTCTGCTGCTGGTATTAAAAGTGCATGTTTCAGTCTGCATATCAGAATTGTTTAATGAAATAGAAGAGGATTTGAAAAGTTACTCAAAATGTGCCCTAATTTTTCTTTCTGCAGCACTAATCATAATTTCTATGGCAAAATGAACTCCCTCATTTTGTTCCTTTGTAAATTAAATGTTTTAAGTGTTTCCACTTTATTCCAATCAAGATGGCTTCAGGTGTGCCATACTTGTGTCATAAGTAAAACTGTTAGCGCTCTAGTTGTTCGTTAGAACACTCTGGGACATTCTGTCATTGGGCTATACTTGGGCTACATCTGGGTGATATTTGGGCTACATTTGGGCTCTTTTGTCTCTGGTGGCCATCTTGGGAGATTTATTTGTTATGAAGTTTCCTAATTTCCTCATTTACTGCAGTCTCCTCAGTAGGAAATACTTTCAGGTTTTTTACTTTGGTTCCATCAAGAAGGCATTCAGATGTGTCACACATTTTCCATAAATTCTGAATGTTAGCACTCTAGTTGCTCATTGGGTCACTGTAGTAAAGCTACTGCTCACCAGGGAAGTCTGCTGCTGGTATATAACTGCTTTCAGGCACGTTATAGTTAGGAATTAGCACTAAAAAAACCTGTCATGTTTCCTTGCGCCCCTCACCAGTAAACCAGAAGCAGGGCACTCCTCAGTCGACACGGGACTCCTCCCCCTGGGTGGTCCCGGCAGGTTGCAGTCTAGTCTTTCGGCGGCACGTAGTGGACGCCGCCGGCCGGCCGTCACTTCCGGTTACCTGAGCATATCACTACGGAGGACGGCAGGCTCGGCGCTTCGGATTCTTTACCTGAGCTTCGCAGGCACGCAGGAGCGTAGCGAAGGCTCTTCCAGCAACCGGACAGTCGGTCCGGACCGCGCAAGGGCGCCCAAAGATCCCGCCTTTACTTCTTACTTGGCACGGAGCCACCCGATGCACTATTTCCTTCCAGAGCGCAGTGGCGCTTTTCCTTTGTTGTTAAGACGACTCGTGCGACGGCACGGAGTCGCCATCTCTGCCTTATAACCCCAGAGCGCAGTTGCGCTTTTACCTTTGTGAGATGACTCGTGCGACGGCACGAAGTCGTCAGAACTGCCTACTTGTCCCCCAGAGCGCAGTGGCGCCTTCCCTTGCTTACTTTCACACACGACTTGTGCGACGGCACGAAGTCGCCACACCTGTATTTCCTCCCTCTAGCGCAGTGGCGCTTTCCTGGTACTTGATCCTTCCTAAGAGCGCAGGAGCGCTCGGACCCTGGCATACCTTCGGGGTCTTTTTATTCACTCTCCGCAAGGACCTCGTTTGATACCAACACCTGAACTTCATCAGTGCAAGAACACCGCGCTCACAGGTAACCAGAAGAGAGTACTGCTCCACTTAGTACTGTGTTCCCCCAAACGCTCGGGGGGTGTGCATGTTCTCGCTCTAACCCTGTACTATAGTCACCCCTGTTTCCTCTCTTGCCTTAGGGATCGTGGACTTCTACACAGCCTAAGGAGCCACGAAGGGTTTCCCCGTCACGCCATCCACAGTCCCACTCGCACCACCCTTCCTGGCAATCTCCCCCGGTTCCCTCCTGGAACTGGCTAGTGTATTCAGTCCTTCCAGTAACAGAAGGGTTCAGGTAGGGGTTGCTCCTGTCGTCCCTGTGGGATTCCTCCACAAACACGAGGTGAGAATTGTGGGGGTCTGACAGAATCCGAAGCCCAAGTTTATCATCCTACCCGGACACATGGAGGGCCCCGATGTTACGTTACAGGACATAGCAGCAATGTTAACTAACATCCAAGCTGAGAATCGGAGCTTACGTAGCGATGTCACTGCGTTACAAGGACAGTTGGGTGCAGGACATACAGGAGCCTGGGGCGCACCCCAGGGACAACAAACCCAACCAGCCGGAATAATAAGACCTCCTTTGTTTAACCCATGGGGTCAGGCGCCTACTGTCTCGTCTAATCCTCCCCCCGTTCAGGTATTAGCCCAACCCATGGCACAATTGGCCGCACCAGAATGTTACTACGGTGATAGTACGAAGTTCAGCATATTCCTCAACCAGTGCCACCTGCACTTCATGGCCAGAACCACCGCCTTTCCGGATGATGCCTCAAAGGTCGCCTTCGTTCTATCCTATTTAGGGGGTGACGCCGCTCATTGGTCCATTCCCCTGGTAGAGAACGACGAACCTCTGCTATATAACTTTCCAGTTTTTAAGGAGACCATGAGATGCATGTTCGCCCGCCATACCTTCGTCCAAGCCGCGGACAACGAATTGCTCAAATTAAAACAAGGCAACACGGACTTGTTGCACTACATCACAACGTTCAAACGATTGGTGGTGGAGGCTCACTGGCCAGAAGATAAACAAGTGTCAGTATTCTACAGGGGTCTTCGGGAAGAATTGAAGGATCTCATCTCACAGATGACGGAACCTCCTGAGGACATAAATCAGTTTATTGATATGGTAGTGAAACAAAACTATCGTCTGCAAGAGCGAAGAACCGATAGGTTCAGAGGAAGTGAGACCAGACTCCCGGTGTACCGGGAAACTCCAAAACCCCGTGAAACACCCGAGCCTATGCAGATCGGAGGCGTTCGGGCTCCCTTGACGAAAGAAGAAAAAGAAAAGAGGCGGAAGCAGAACCTATGCCTGTACTGTGGCAAAAATGGGCATTTCGTGCGGGATTGCCCTGCTAAACCACGCCAGCCCAAGGAGAGGAACCCTTCGGCTCTATCGATCACCAGAGAAGAAAGGACGGGAAACGAGACCTCCCAGTAGATAATGGGGTCTGTCTACTGGGACTACACACCGAGAAGACGCAGACCTCGAACACCTGCGCCCGCCATCACCATATGGGTATACCCGTACTCCTTCAGTCGTTTACAGGGTCTTCCTGGCGTGTCATTGCCTTAATAGACTCTGGGGCAACCGGGAATTACATCGATGCACAGTACATGAGGGGGTTGGGCATACTGACACAAGCCAAGAAGACACCCGAGATAGTCAAAGCCGTCGACGGTACGGACCTAACCTCAGGATTGGTTAGATACCAAACGGAAGATCTGCGAATGGTGTTGGAAAATCAGCATACCGAGACCATTGCCTTCGATGTCATTGATGCCCCCCAGTTCAGGCTGATATTAGGCCTTCCCTGGCTGGTTCAGCACAACCCCTTGATCGATTGGGTTACTGGCAAAACAACAGTGGACTCTGTTTATTGCGCCCAATCCTGCTACCCCTCCACGGGGAAAGAGGCGATCCGAGAGGTCCTAGCTTGTATCCTACCTAGAGACGGCATGGGCTCGGTCACACAGGAGTCTATACCCCAGGAATACAGGGATCTGGCCCAAGTGTTTGACGAACAAGGAGCTAATACTCTGCCTCCACATCGACACTTTGACTGTAGAATCGATCTGATTCCGGGATCCACGCTACCTTGTAGTCGAATATACTCTCTCACAGAAAAAGAAAACACCCATCTCCGCAACTACCTCACTCAATACCTTCAGAACGGGTTTATCCGTCACTCCAAATCTCCGGTCTCCTCCCCTCTCTTCTTTGTGGCAAAGAAGGAGGGGGATCTACGCACATGCATTGACTTTCGGGCAATGAATGCCATAACCGTTAAGAACAGGTATCCACTCCCCTTAATTCCTGACTTACTGGACTAAGTGAAAGATGCGGCCATATATACCAAGTTGGACTTGCGAGGGGCCTACCATCTTGTCAGAGTCCGAGAGGGCGATGAATGGAAAACCGCCTTCCGGACGCGGTACGGGTTATTTGAGTACCGCGTCATGCCCTTCGGACTCTGCAATGCCCCGGCCGCATTTCAGTACTTCATCGACGAGGTTTTACGGGAGTTCCTTGACCGTTTCTGCATAGTATATATTGATGATATACTGATCTACTCTGCGAACACGGAGGAACATCGCCAACACGTACGAGCCGTCCTCCAACAATTGCAACAACACGGGCTGTACGTGAAATTGGAAAAAAGCGTGTTCCATACCACAACCGTAGAATTCCTGGGACACGTTCTGACACCAGGAGGCGTTCAGATGGATTCCAAAAAAGTCGATGCCATTCTGAGATGGCCAGCCCCGTCCTCCGTGAAACAAGTCCAGAGATTCCTAGGGTTTGCGAATTACTATCGCCGCTTCATTGATGGGTTCTCCCGGATTGTCGCCCCCATTACCGGTCTTCTGCGTAAAGGGGTGCTGTTCGCATGGAACGCCAAAGCAGAACAGGCATTCCGTGACTTGAAAGCCCGATTCACCTCGGCTCCAATCCTGAAACATCCTGACCCCACACGTCCCTTTATCGTGGAAGCCGACGCCTCGCAAAACGCCCTCGGGGGAGTATTATCACAGAAAGACGACAAGACTAACATGCTTCACCCAGTAGCATACTACTCCAGAAAGCTGCAACCCGCTGAATGCAATTACTCCATTGGGGACAAGGAACTCCTGGCCATCAAAGCAGCATTTGAAAAATGGCGACACTACCTCAAGGATGCCAACCATACGGTGACCATCTTCACCGACCATAGGAATCTACTGTTCCTCCGTTCAGCCAGAGCATTAACGGCAAGACAGCTACGCTGGACCCTCTTTTTTAACGAATTTGATTTCCAGATCACTTACAGACCCGGAAGAGAGAACGCCAAAGCCGACGCCTTGTCACGAATCGAGGAAAACGGAGACCAGAAACCCCCAGCAGACCCAGTACCCGTAATTCCCCTCCGCTGCTTTCAGGGTGCAGTTACGTCTTCCAACTTCTTGACACAACTCCACCAAGAGTTACAACAGAAAACCAGGGACGACTGGGTCGGAGACGTCCAAGGGATCACAGAAAACAACGGCTTCCTGTTCAAAGACGGACGATACTATTTACCGCTGCTCACTCAACAACTACAGGCAATGGTCCTGTGCCACGACCACCCCTTAGCTGATCACCCAGGGTACCAAAAAACCAAGGAATTACTGCAGAGACACTTCTGGTGGCCCACCCTCAACCATGACACACAAGCCTATGTCGCCCGATGTGCCATCTGTACTCAAGGAAAAACGCTCTCACAACCCACGGTAGGGTTGTTACACCCCATTCCGGTTCCGCCTTGCCCGTGGCACACGGTCTCGATGGACTTCGTGGTAGAGCTCCCTAAGACCTCCACAGGACACACCACCATTCTTACAATTGTGGACCACTTGACAAAAATGGCGCATTTCATTCCTCTAACGCATCTACCGTCAGCGGCAGAACTGGCAGCCCTGTTCATGCAGAACGTGGTACGGTTACATGGCATCCCATCGGTTTGATAACGGACAGAGGTACCCAATTTGTATCCAGATTCTGGACTGAAGTCTGTTCGATATTACAGATGGAAGCCTGTTTATCGTCCTCCTACCATCCCCAAACTGATGGCCAGGCCGAGCGTACAAATCGCACTATGGAACAGTACCTCCGTTGCCTGCTATTGTCTATGGAAACCGACTGGTCCACAGTGGTGTGGATCGTAGAGTACGCCTACAATAACAGCAAACATGCGGCGACAGGGGTTTCCCCGTTTTATTGCCTCCAGGGATATCATCCCAGAACGACCCCCTGGGTGGAAGCTCGAACGTGTGGAGTACCTACTGTCCAGGAACACAATGCTTCCCTCCGCACCATATGGCAACAGGCTCGTTTTGAACTCGCTAAGGCCAAAGAATACTACAAACACAACACCGATAAACACCGGCAACCCGAACCAGCCTATGTAGTGGGAGACAAGGTGTGGTTATCCATCCAGAACCTCAACACGCATGGCCCCAAGAAACTGTTGCCCCGATACGTAGGTCCCTATCCCATAACCCAGATCATCAACCCAGTGGCCATGAAGCTTTCCCTACCATCTCACATGAAAATACACCCTGTCTTTCATGTTTCCCTCTTACGCCCTGTGCATCCAGACAGCTCATTGGCAGAACCTCCTCCTCCTGTTCCCGTGGAAGACCACGTGGAATACGAGGTTCGGGCCATTCTTGATTCCCGCAGAACTAGGGGAAAACTGTTTTACCTAGTGGACTGGAAAGGCTACGGCCCGGAGGAACGCTCCTGGGAACCCCTGTCACATGTCCGTAATGCTCCTTCCTTAGTCAGAGCCTTTCATGCCCGGCATCCCCAGAAACCTCGCCCTGTTACCCCTCTGTGACCGGGTGGGTAGATCTGTTTTCAGGGTGGGTGCTGTCATGTTTCCTTGCGCCCCTCACCAGTAAACCAGAAGCAGGGCACTCCTCAGTCGACACGGGACTCCTCCCCTTGGGTGGTCCCGGCAGGTTGCAGTCTAGTCTTTCGGCGGCACGTAGTGGACGCCGCCGGCCGGCCGTCACTTCCGGTTACCTGAGCATATCACTACGGAGGACGGCAGGCTCGGCGCTTCGGATTCTTTACCTGAGCTTCGCAGGCACGCAGGAGCGTAGCGAAGGCTCTTCCAGCAACCGGACAGTCGGTCCGGACCGCGCAAGGGCGCCCAAAGATCCCGCCTTTACTTCTTACTTGGCACGGAGCCACCCGATGCACTATTTCCTTCCAGAGCGCAGTGGCGCTTTTCCTTTGTTGTTAAGACGACTCGTGCGACGGCACGGAGTCGCCATCTCTGCCTTATAACCCCAGAGCGCAGTTGCGCATTTACCTTTGTGAGACGACTCGTGCGACGGCACGAAGTCGTCAGAACTGCCTACTTGTCCCCCAGAGCGCAGTGGCGCCTTCCCTTGCTTACTTTCACACACGACTTGTGCGACGGCACGAAGTCGCCACACCTGTATTTCCTCCCTCTAGCGCAGTGGCGCTTTCCTGGTACTTGATCCTTCCTAAGAGCGCAGGAGCGCTCGGACCCTGGCATACCTTCGGGGTCTTTTTATTCACTCTCCGCAAGGACCTCGTTTGATACCAACACCTGAACTTCATCAGTGCAAGAACACCGCGCTCACAGGTAACCAGAAGAGAGTACTGCTCCACTTAGTACTGTGTTCCCCCAAACGCTCGGGGGGTGTGCATGTTCTCGCTCTAACCCTGTACTATAGTCACCCCTGTTTCCTCTCTTGCCTTAGGGATCGTGGACTTCTACACAGCCTAAGGAGCCACGAAGGGTTTCCCCGTCACGCCATCCACAGTCCCACTCGCACCACCCTTCCTGGCAATCTCCCCCGGTTCCCTCCTGGAACTGGCTAGTGTATTCAGTCCTTCCAGTAACAGAAGGGTTCAGGTAGGGGTTGCTCCTGTCGTCCCTGTGGGATTCCTCCACAAACACGAGGTGAGAATTGTGGGGGTCTGACAAAACCTTAAAAATTCACTGAAAAAACCATAGGTTTCAGGGGCGTTATAGTTAGCTGGACTTTTCACTCGTACAAAACCATTGAAATTCCCTCGTTATATTTAGTTCAGCTAACTATAACTCGCGCGCCCGCAATGCACTGCTGATGACGTCACATATTACATCACTCATGACATGGTCAGTGACATCACACATGACATCACTGATGACATCTCAAATGACATGACTGATGACATCACTGATGACATCATCCAGTGAATGTGTGTTTAAATGAAATTACATATGTTTTATATATGTATATCTCAAGGTCGATGGAAGAATAAATGGGTATATAGGTGTCTAAATGGTCGATTTGTTTTTGAAAAATTGATTGTATACCTGACTGATTAAGTGTATCTTAGTGAATACATAGCTTAGTGAGTAATGTTTAAATATGTAAATATCTGTATCAGTCTCTCACTTTGTGTATAAGTGGCTGCATGGGTTGGTGAGTAGCTACATGAGTGTCTATATAGGTTATTAGTTGGTTTTTTGAGTATCAGTACGAGTGTCTGAGTGTCTGTATGGTTCGGTGGGGGTATTACGTTGTTCATAGGTGCATGAATGAGTGACTCACTGTTTGTATGTGTTGAAGACAGCATGTGTGCAGGACTGTATGGGTGGATGAATGTGTGCATGGGTGTGTTAGTGAGTGAATGACTGTCTCAATAGTGTCTTTATGAGTAACTACATATGCTTTAAACTAGTATATGTGACTATTGGTGTATATAAGTGAGTATATGTGAGAGTGCGAGATTGAAAGAGTTCCTGTATGAATAAGTATGTGTTTCTATAAGTGAAAGACCAAGTATGTGTAAGTTTCTGTAGAAGTAAGTGTGGTGGTGTGTGTATAACTGTATATGCAAGTAAATGTCTGTTTGATTCTTTATTAGCATGAGTGACTGTGTGTGAGTAACTCTATGGATGAGTGGCGTTGTGTAACAGGATGTATAGGTGTATGAGTACATATGATGAGTGAGTACATGTATGAGTGACTGTATAGGACTGTTGGTGAATGAGTGGATGTGTATGCGACTCTTAGAATTACTGAATAGGTTGTTGTAACTGGTATTGTTATGTCCATTGTTTTGAAAATTTTAGTTTCTATTTTTGAATGTGTGTCTCAAAGGTTATATTAGAGGGAGAGGAGGTCTGCCACTCTATCACAAGGATGATGTCATCAGAGATGTCATTTGAGATGTCATCAGTGATGTCATGAGTGATGTCACTGACCATGTCATGAGTGATGTAATATGTGACATCATCAGCAGTGCATTGCGGGCGCGCGAGTTGTAGTTATCTGAACTAACTATAACGGGGGAATTTGAATGGTTTTGTACGAGTGAAAAGTCCAGCTAACTATAACGCCCCTGAAACCTATGGTTTTTTCAGTGAATTTCTACGTTTTTTTAAATGCTAATTCCTAACTATAACGTGCCTGAAACCTATGTTTTTTTCAGTGAATTTCAAAGGTTTTTAAATGCTAATTTCTAGATATGCCTACAGAGATAGGACATGTGAAGAAAGAAGAAAAAACGCACAGAAAGAAAAAAAAGAAATGCAGAAAGAAGCAACGGAAGTCCTCAAAGACGAAGAAAAGTGCAGGAAGAAGGATAACGTGCAGAAAGAACAAACAGAAGAGCAGAAAGAAGCCTTGTTGCAAAATCATCCTGTACCCTCAACTTTTTCAGACGGATACTAGTGGTAACTGAGTCTGACTAACCAGTCCTAGAGCCAGTGCTATGTTAAAAGACACTCAGAATACAGTGAAAACACCTACATACACTAGGGAACACTATGCGTTGGGGTCCCCCTGTGATTAGCATGACCTCCTCTGTAAGCCCCTAGTATATAATAGGGCAGGGGATTAAAACGACCTCTTAAAACGTGCCACAGGCACACGTCACCTCAGGCCCCATCTCCTCCCTTCCCCACTGTGTAAACACGCCCTGTGGCCGTTTTAATTTGGGAGATTAAGTCCCCTTGAATCCTGAGGGTCCCTAGGGTCCAACTAGACACTAGGTACCTCCAGTAAGCGCCACAGAGCTGCGTTGCAGAGAGATGTAAAAAGGGGCACGGTTTAGAACACCTCTCTGCAATGCAGCGCAGTGGCGCTTACTGGAAGCACCTGATGGGCTAGTTGGCCCCAGGGTCCCTCAGGATTGAAGGGGAATTATTTCCCCAACTTAAAACGGACCATAGGGCGTGTTTGCACACGTCACCTCAGGCCCCGTCCCCTCCCTTCCCCACTGTGTAAACACGCCCTGTGGCCGTTTTTTAAGTTGGGAGATTAAGTCCCCTTGAATCCTGAGGGTCCCTAGGGGCAAAATAGCCCACTAGGTATGTCCAGTAAGCGACATTGCAGAGAGGTGTAAAAAGGGGCACAGCCTGCACCACCTCTCTGCAACGCAGAACAGTGGCGCTTACTGGAAGCACCTGGTGGGCTAGTTGGCCCCCAGGGTCCTTCAGGATTGAAGGGGAATTATTTCCCCAACTTAAAACGCGACCCAGGGCTTGTTTGCACATGTTAGCTCAGGCCCCGTCCCCTCCCTTCACCACTGTGTAAACACGCCCTGTGGCCGTTTTTAGTTGGGAGATTAAGTTCATTTTAATCCTGAGGGATCCCTAGGGTCCAACTAGCCCACTAGGTACCTCCAGAAAGCGCAACAGAGCTGTGTTGCAGAGAGGTGTAAAAAGGGGCACGGCCTGGACCACCTCTCTGCAACGCAGCTCAGTGGCACTTACTGGAAGCACCTGGTGGGCTAGTTAGCCCCCAGGGGCCCTCAGGATTGAAGGGGAATTATTTCCCCAACTTAAAACGCGCCATAGGGCGTGTTTGCACACGTCACCTCAGGCCCCGTCCCCTCCCTTCCCCACTGTGTAAACACGCCCTGTGGCCGTTTTTTAAGTAGGGAGATTACGTCCCCTTGAATCCTGAGGGTCCCTAGGGTCCAACTAGCCCACTAGGTACCTCCAGTAAGCACCACAGAGCTGCGTTGCATAGAGGTGTGAAAAGGGGCGTGGCCTCAGAACACCTGTCTGCAACGCAGCTCCCTGGCGCATACTGCAGTTACCTTTTGGGCTAGTTGGCCCTCAGGGACCCTCAGTATTGAAGGGGAATTAATTCCCCAACTTACAACTGGCTAGGGGGCGCGTTTGCTGAGTGCTGCAAGGATGGGGCGTGGCCTCCGGCGCAATGCCGGTCTTTTATTTATTTTATTTTTTTAAGAAGGAGGGCTGTGTGGCCCCCCTTTTTTTCTAATTTGTTGGCCCTGGGGACCCCATCCCCCAGGGTCTGAACCCTAATTTGTTTTGTTGAAAAATTGTAAATTTGGCCCTCCAAAGGCCTTAATCGGCCCTGGGGACCCCAGCCCCCGGGTCATGGCCTTTTTTTTTTATTCTTTAGGAGGGGGCTGTGTTGCCCCCCTCCTCAGGCCGCTTATGGCCCCGGGGACCCCATCCCCCGGGGCCTGCCTTTGATTTTTAATATTTTTTAAAAATATATATTTATAGAAACACCTAGGACATGCTGGACAATCCGTATGTACCTATCACCATGACGATTTGCGTGATATTCATTAAAAGGCGACTATGCATAGAATGAATCCACATGGAATGTATTTACACTGCTTGTGAAACTCTGACGTGTCTGACGCCCTACCGTGCTTAATCCCGGCGCCCCTGCCGGTGGGTACTCTCCAAGTAGACACCCTTGTCGTTTATTTATACAAACATGGGTAGCTATTGACGGGCACATTTAATACACACGCACACCAAGCGATTCAAAGTGGATTCGACAAAAATTCGACCAATACTATGCAAGAAACCCCCCTCCCGGTTAATAAAACACACATCCCCCGCTGGATGTGTAATACTTTTTATTTTACCCTCTGGAAAGGAGACGAACCTCACTTGAGAGTTACAGCGCGCTCCTGTCTGAGCCCAATGCTGTGTTACACCCACCCGTGCCTGCCGAGTGCCACACACCTCTGTGTTGTATTCCACCAGTTAGTGCGTATGCTATGACACTCTCTAGCCCATGTGCACTGTAACTGAATATGTCATGCCACACTTGCCTTTGCACGGGTTATATTGCCCCATCTAACGTGCCTTCCTCGATGCCTATTTTATAATGCACAGCGCTATGCCATACATATTACAATCTGGGATCCATATCATTGTCACAGTGCATATGCAACATTACACTCCCCAGCACATATTTGATATTACAACTTTAGAGAATAGTTAGGTTACACAACACTGCCCTGTGCATATTACACTCCAAGGTGCATATCACATAGCACGCGCTAGTGCCTGTGCTATCTCGCGCTCTCCAATGAATCTGTCATTGCGCACAATGTATTGCATATTATATTTCACGCCCGGTTCATCTTATATCACACTTTTTGGTGCATAGTTTATACCATACACTATATCTAGTTTTCATTTTCAATCGTGCACTCATGACTATATGCTATATAACACTGCGTTCACCTACCCTTTTCACGGGCATAAAATTGTGCGATGGGGGCGGAGGGTCAGGGGGTGTTTCTGCCAAGTGAGCCTGGAGTCACAGTCACAAACGTCCTCTTCTTCCTGAATAAAAGTGAGATTATGCTGCATACTTGTTCATATTTTAAGTAGTTCGCACAGACACTCATTTTAAAAACAATAAAGTTCCGAATACCCGCCTTCTCTGAACAGTTATCTTGCTGCCCCATCCACCTCCTCCCTATCCTCTGTTGTTTGAATGCATGGACTAGCCTCCTCCCTCCTGCCATGCACGGTCTGATGTGCTGTCCCTGATTCCATCCCACCTTGCCTCCATGGTCTGTGTGTATGCCATCATAGTCTCACTGTTGCTCCCCATGGTGTGTCTTGCTTCTAGTGCCCATCCTGCCTGACCTCCATGGTCATCTTGCTGCTCCTGCCCTGCCCACTTGCCCCCAGCCCTCTGTTTCCATGTGCAGACCCCTATTCCCTCCCTAATGCCTCCTGCCCTTTATGGTCTGTTATGCTGCAGCTTTCTCTCCTGTCTGTCCATTATGGTCAGCTAGCTACTATTGTCTCTTTCCCTTCTGTTCTCTGTTGTCCATGTGCATGGTCCTGTTCCCTCCCTATTGCTTTCTATGGATTGTTGTGCTGCACTCCTGTCCCACATGTCCTGTATGGTGTATTGTGCTGCTGCAAACCCTGACGCCTGCCCTGTATGGTCAGTTTGGTGTACCTCTCCATGTCCCTCCTGTCCTCTGTTATCCAAGTCCATGTCCCTACCCCAATTCCTCCTGCCTTCCATAATCCAAGGTACCATACTTGCGAACATTTTGAACTCAGTAAGTGGGAGATTTTGAAAAAAAACACTGGGGTATTGATTTTCCCCTTTGAGTTACATTGAAAAAGAGGAGATTGTAGACAGGAGACAGATCAAATAAAGCCCATTTGAGCTTAAAAACATTTGACGTTTCCTGGCTGAATCGGGTCTGTTGGCATGTATGGTTGTACTACCACTGCCTCTTCCTTCTGCCCACAATGGTCTATTATATTGCCACAGCCTCTCTTGCCAGTCCTGTATTGTTGGTTTGTTGCCCCTGTCCCCCTTTCCACTGCCCTCTATAGTCTGTTCTGCTGCCACTGCCCTTCCTGCCTGCCCAGTGTGGTCAAATTGTTGCCTCTGCACCCTCCTACCTGCCTTCAATTTTCAGAATCTGTGCCCCTGACCTCTGCCTCTCAACAGTATCCTAATGAACAACTAGATTGCTAACATTCTATATTTATTACAAAACTGTGGAACGCCTGACCTCATCTTGATGTAATCAAAACTGTAATACCTAGAGCATTTCCTTTAGAAATTACATATATGAGAGGGTTTAATTTGCATCAAAATTATGGTTAGTGCTCTAAAAAACTCTAATGAGGATGTATTTTCTGAGTTTTCAAATAGCGACAAAGCACTTTTAAATTATTTGTTATCTTTATGTTTTTTTATCCAGTTGACCACTTGATTAAATGTTGCACTTAGGGGAGAGGATGTGGTGTTACTTCCAGAGCTGCAGACTTTGCAACTGGGGAACCAGGTTGGAGTTTCTGCTTCAGCTCGACATTCTGTGATTCTGGTCAAATCACTTAATCTCCCCATGTTTACAACCAAAATGAATTTGATCTTGTGTGATGTAACCAATGCTCATGTAAAGCACTCCAATACCTGGCAAGTCTGCACTAACTTAAACTGCAAATACACAAAAAATAAGTGTTTTGCACACTTCTGTCATTGGGCTACATGTGGGCTACATCTGGGTGATATTTGTGCCGCATTTGAGCTCTTTTGCCTCTGGTGGCCATCTTGGGAGATTTATTTGTTAGGAAGTTTCCTAAATTCCTCATTTACTGCAGTCTCCTCAGTAGGAAACGCTTTCAGTTTTTTACTTTGATTCCATCAAGAAGGTATTCAGATATGTCACACATTTGCCATAAATTCTGAATGTTAGCACTCTAGTTGCTCATTAGATCACTGTAGTAAAGCTACTGCTCACCAGGGAAGTCTGCTGCTGGTATTCAAAGTGCATGTTTCAGTCTGCATGTCAGAATCTTTTTATGAAATAGAAGAGGATTTGAGAAGTCAAAATGTGCCCCAATTTTTCTTTCTGCAGCACTAATCATACTTTCTATGGCAAAATGAACCCCCTCATTTTGTTACTTTTTAAATTAAATGTTTTAAGAGTTACCACTTTATTCCAATCAAGATGGCTTCAGGTGTGCAATACGTTTGTCATAAGTACGACTGTTAGCGCTCTAGTTGTTCTTTAGGACACTCTGGGAAGCTGCAGTAGAACACAAAGGAATCAACTGACAGTCGCTGCCCTTGTTGGATGTACATGTTTTACTGAGAATGTCAGACTTCATTCTCACATGACTGAGAAAGATCATGTGAATTTACAGAAAATATGCTCTCAGTTTAGCTTATAGATCACCTTCCAAACCTCTGTGGGAAAAGCATGAGAAAATAGTTTTCTCTCAAACATGATTCATGATATCACAGCAGACGGCTTTTTCACATGGTAAAATCACCTTAGAACACACCACAATTCCTAAAATGAGTATGGTACCATCAACAAATGATTTATAATGTAACTAAAGTCTTAAAACCTTCTATTAACTGCAATGCTTTTTAATGAGGTGCTATCATGTATATTGGTCCCAAGATGGCTGCCAACACTTCTTGGACGAATTACTGACAGCCAATCAGATCTCACGATGAAATGTGTGGTTAGGCTCCGCACAGATAAATCTATCTTTTTAACTCTAATTTTCTCAGGAACTACTGAACAGATTTACACCATTTAAGCAAAAGGCACAAGTCTGAACTGAGGACTACCTCTTTGCCAAATTTGGTGTAATTCCGTTCAGCAGTTCGGGCTGTAGCTGCGTCAACAGGTTCTATGGGAAAATGCATGGGGAAAACGCGTTTTGGGACCCCCTTTTTTCTCGGCCCCCGCTTGATGAATCACCGTAAAATTTTCAGGAGCGGACCGGAGCTGGCCCAAAATTTTGCGAAGATTCTTCAATCGGTGCCAACGTTATCTCAAATAGAATGTTGCAGGATTTCCTATGGAAAATAGGTCCTAACTATAACTACCTACTGCCAGTAGGTAATATATATATATATATATACATAGATATATACATAATGTTTTTTTGCCATTTTAGCCTTCTTTCCGTGATTGTCGGAAACCATATTACGCTTTATAAACACCGCTGCATGTGAACATCTTCTGCTTATGGAATAGGGGTGGTTAGATGAGTGAGGAGGTGGATGCCAAAGGAGAGAAAAAAGTTGGAATTATAAACTATGTAATGGAGAGTTGCGTATACCTTCCGGACTTTGTAGTAGGTGGTGCCTAGGTTGATTCAAAGACCCATGCGCCTACAAACAAAATCAAAGTAAGAGCTCCATGCTCATATATTAGGCACACTAGTCTGGTCAAGGCACAGGTCCCAGCCATTTTTAGAGCCCCCAAAAAGTAAGTGGAAATGCATTCAAGAAGTGAGTGAAGCTTTACCCTTCACTGATCAATGATGGAAGTTGGTTATTAGTGAAAGTACAATAACAAGTAGCAGTAGCAAACACATGGCCGCCATTTGGAGCATGGATGAGTAGTCAATATAGGAAACAACATTCAAAGGTATGTCACTGACATACCACATATTTCCACTACACAACTTCAGACCATACCACACAATTCCACGCCACACAATTCCACAACAAACAATTCCAATCCAACACAACTCTCTCCCTTGTACTTTTACCAACACTCACACACCCACTGCCCCTCACGTCTCCCTCACACTGCCACTACCCGATCTCATCTCACAGTTCCACTGCCCCCTTTCAACACTTTGTCACACTCCCTAGCTCCTTTCTATACTGCCTGCTCACACATACTAAGCACAGTTTCTTTCCTGTGTCTTTTCAAGGTTTCCGTCTCTCAAACCCACGGTCTACTCCTCTTCTTAGGGGGTTTTCATCATGTGTCTGTCGGCTACTCACTCCTTCTTGCTCTCTTTCTCACACACTGTTTCTGCTCCTCGGTCTCGAGTTCATCCACTACTTCCAGCACAAACTACCTATCCCTCTCTATTTTCCTTTCGATCTAGTCTGTGCAGCTCTGACCCCCATCTATTCACCATGCCACATAATTCCACTACACAAATACTCTCTATGTCACCCAATTCCACCCCACACAATTCCACACTAACAATTCCAATACTACCCACATAATTCAACTCCACACCACATACATCCACTACACTCCAAACCAAAACACATAAGTAAAAGACATTGTCATTTGCAATGCCAATATCTCTACCTATTCCAAATGTGAGACCTATTGCATTACAAATGCTTGTTGTAGTTATAGAGTGGTTTATACCTTCTCTGGGTGGGTGCAGCGCACTGCTGGGAGATCATGTCTGTGGCATGCAGTCCACCCTATCTGATTTATTTTCAGGCTCGACTTTGAACGCCACCGAGAATTCAGTTTCAGTTAGCAGAAAATGCACTGAGAGAGGAGAACTGGAATGACTGCAGGCTCCCAAATTGTTATTACCAGTTAAAGCTGTTCTGTGAGTCATGAAGGAGATGGCAAGCAGTCTCATGTGCCTTCTTTTGCAACCCTCCATTGGAAACTCTGGTATTACCCACACTCAGGGCAACGTCATCCCTTCTAAATATAGAATGAAATTCAAAAGCGTTAACCCTAAAAGCATGTTTAGGGCATTTGTGAAATACTTGGAAACATTATGCGGCTGAGTGTCTAGAAAATGGATGCCATGCAGTCAGTCTTTTGGTTTTTTGTTTGATGAAATAATTTTGTGGCAGTGTCAGAATACGAAATATGATTATTTAGTCAAGAAATAAATAAGCATTTTGGATTGTGAGCAATGTATCCTTATAGCTATAGTTTGGATTCTCAGAAATAGTAATTCATTGGCATTTTGGTTGCTAATAACTTTGCACCTGTGTGATGAATCTCCATGAAACTCTTGAAGACCCAATCCTTTTTCTACATGGGCAGAGGATGCACATTTTAGCAGCGATTCCTAAAGAAGCTGTAAATTAAAAAGGGGGGGTCCCAAAACATGTTTGGGCGCCACTGCATTTCTCATAGACTTTGGACTTATGCGCAGCAGGAAAAAAGCTGAATGGATTTGAATGAAATTTGGCAGGATTACACACCATGATGAGCAGATGATTCTTCTGGGTACTACAGGTAAGGGGGATACGTATTTTTTTAAGTTATATTGCATATTTATTTGGTGATATATGTAGTCGAGGCACTTTTGGATTAGTTTGTGGAAGTACCGCGGCACATAGCGATAGCAAGTCATCATATGATTGACTAATGACTGCCTTTACAAAAGTTAAAGGCAGCCATGTTATTTTTAGGTACACTTTGGCTGTGTTCTGAGTTATGCCTTCAGATATAGGCAAGTACTAAGTTTGATCATTTTCTCCTACACATTACCACCTATTACACTTTCATAAAGTCGTAATGGGACCAAATTATATTTTTTAATTTCCATATATTTTTTATGAAGTACCGTGGTTTTTCCTCTGGGGTACTACAGTACTTAAAATACATATTAATTTTTTTTGTGAAAAATATCAAATTCACTGTAATAAAATATATTTTACAAATATATTATATTACAATGTATTTTCAATTTAAAACATATTTAAATATGTACATAAAAGTAAACGGAGTACAGCAGTGATACATACAAATTATTGCGCTACTTAAAAATCTTTTTTTTTGTTAAATGTGCAGTTCTCCCTAAACTGCTGGAAAAATATATAGATCATTATAAATGCATTTCTCTAACTATTACCCGTTTAAAGTGGTAATATGTAGTAAACAACAATAAAATCTACTACTTTACCTTTATCTAAGACTGTAACACAGAATCCAGCAAAACGCAGAACACAGCCAAACTGTGCTAAAAACTATGTGCTGCTTTTAACATTTGGTAAACACAACCATTAGCCAATCAGATACTGACTTCTCACGCCCAAGTACCATGCTATACCATGACCTTACTGTGGTATATCGTGCATAATATATAGCTTAGTGTTTTCAAACTTATAACTTCAACACTACTTACACTATTCACACATATTACCATTTACATCTCATAATGTATATTCCTGACACATTACATCTACATCCGTTCACACACTTTCACACTATGTCTGTTTAAATTACCACACTCCACTCAACACCATCCACTCTACGCTGCTCTATTCTATGCTGTTACAATCTGTCACTCCATTCTACGTCAATCCACCATACGCCACTCCATTCTACACTAATCCACTCTAAGCCACTCCACTCTACTCCGCTCCTTTCTTTGCCACACCTCTGTACACCACTCAACTGTACGCTATTACACTATACGCCACTCCTTTTAATGACACTCCAGTCTATGCCACTCCACTGTATGCCCCTTCACTCTACTAAGGGTGGTCGACAATTTCCGTTCCGCTCGGGGAAATTGCAAATATTCGACATTTTCGCGTTCCGCATGGAACGCGAAAATGTCGAAACATCCGCGATCCGCGAGGGAAGCGGAAATTGTCGCCCACCCTTAGTCCAAACACAAGGCTGGGGCTGGGGCATTGTGGGAAATACCTGAGCGAGGTGGAGGCTTTATCTAAGAACAGCGTTAGCACCTGAGTGGTCAGCCTTCCTTACCTGATGTATAGATGCTCTTACAGTAAGAATCGTAGTAACTGGAACACTCGGTTGCCGTGCACTCAGAGTTGCTCGAAGCTGCTGTACGTGTGTAACAATACAAAGTGTGACCTGAGGAAGAAGAAACACATGGTAAGAGTTGAATCCCATTCACTTATTGTTTCCTCTCACCATGAAACAGTGTCTGTATGTTCCCTCTGAGCCTTTCAAAGGCTGCTGTGTTTCAGCCTGTATGAATTGTATATGGTACACTTTGTGGTGCTTCTGCTGTGGGTCAACCCCCAGCCTATATGAACTATATGTGATATTCAAATAGCTTCAATTCAGCACCAAGCCGTAAATTCAGAATAAAACACATATACTACATGAAAACATGAAAACAATCACCAAAAAAGACATATA
Source organism: Triturus cristatus (assembly GCF_964204655.1). Lineage (NCBI taxonomy): Eukaryota > Metazoa > Chordata > Amphibia > Caudata > Salamandridae > Triturus > Triturus cristatus. The sequence continues at coordinate 803,342,367 of NC_140591.1, forward strand.
TTTACAAAGGATGATAAAAGGCAGTCACAATACTTAACCCCTAGACTGTGGTACAATACAATCTACTAGTTGACTTGAGGCATCTTTATACTTAAGAACATTCCACTACCTTCTGCTTCATCTCCCCGGCCGATCGCCATGGGCTCGCTGTGCCCTGCCGTGTTGGATTGGTTGGAAGACACTTTAAGGTAATATAAAAGAGAACAGTGCCAGCGGCCATAACGGTTTGGAAAGGAAGCAAGGGTCAAAGTAAAACGGCGAAGAAACGAGAGAACGAAGGTTATTGGGCAGGCAGGCACTCACGGCGACACTTCGTTTGAATACAAACGTCTTACATGTTACGTGTCATGCTTTATCCTTAGACACATTCACTTATTTCACTTTCCAAGCGATACTGTGCAACGTCAAATATAAGTCACAGGGGTATCATTTCTAAAGTAGCCATTCAGTTTGCTAGATTTTAATATTTATCGTTGTGTGGCATTGTCAGTCAATATCCAAATAGGCCAGATGTATATTTTAGTTTATCTTTGAGATCAAAGCACTGTCAGTAGAGGCGTTCTTTGGGAGTCACGTGAGATACTCTTCTGTTCAACAGGAAATGGGCCCAATCTTGTCCCCGCCCCTTCACTCTTCTCACCACCCTCCTGTAGTGGACTGGACGCCGACGCTCACGTACGGAAATAGACCTTTGGACTGGAGTTGAGTAGAGGTATTGCACAAAACTGTGGCATCTTCTTGAATAAATATGTATGGCAGGATTCATTCTGGCACGATGCTCCTGTCACAAAAATTAAACCTCAACAGGAAGCACTTACTTATACTGAATTTGACCTTCAACTCGGGCACCTGCTTTATTTATATCTGTAAGTCTTACAGATATAAATAAAGCAGGTGCCCGAGTTGAAGGTCAAATTCAGTAACGCATTAATCAGCTCAAAATCTCCGCGATCACGCAAAATTTCACGTGATCGCGGTGAATTTTGCCGTTTCACAATATTTTGCGAAAGGCACTTTCGCAAATTCTGCCCACCCTTACACTCTACACTACTCCACTGTACGCAACTCCACTCTCTGACTCTACGCTATTCTGCTCTATGCCACTCCACTGTATGCCACTTCAGTGTGCACCACTTCACTGTACCCTATTCCAGTGTATGACACTCCACTCTGCACCACTCCATTGTATGCTATTCCACTCTATGCCCCACCACTCTATAATACTCCACTTTACAATATTCTACTGTGTGCCACTACAATGTACCTCACTCCACTGTACACCTCTGCACTCTACACCACTACACTCTATGCTACTCCACTATACACTATTACACTGAACCACACTCCAATCTTCACCGCTCCTCTGTATGCTATTCTACTGTACGCCACTACACTCTACAAACCTCCACTTTACGCTTTTCCACTGTTCGCTACTCCATTGTATGCCACTCTACTGTACCTGACTCCACTTTACGCCACTCCATTATAGACTATTTCACTGTATGTGATTACACTCTATGCCACTCAACTCTACGCAATTCAACCCTATGCTGCTCTACCTACTCTCTCCTACTCCACAATACTCCACTCCACTGTATGCTATTCCAATGCACGCTACTCCACTTTACTCCACTCCTTAGTAAGCCAATCCACTGTATGCCACTGCACTCTATACCACTCTACTGTACACTATTCCAATCTATGCTACTCTAGTGTATGCCACTCCAGTGTTCACCACTCCACTGTATGCTATTCCACTGAATGCTATTTCAGTGTACTCTACTCTAAATTATGCTGTTTCAATTTATTCCACTCGACTCTAAACCACTCCCCTGTACGCTATCCCATGTAATACAATTCCACTGTATGCCAATCAACTCTATGCCACTCCACTGTATGCTAATCCAAAGTACGCGACTCCAGTCTACGACAGTCCGTTGTACACTACTCCACTTTATGACAATCTTCTCTACGGTATTCCTCTATATGCAACTCCACTCTAAGCCGCTCCATTCTATGCTATTTGACTGTACCCTACTCTACTGTCCACCAGTCCAATGTATGCTACTTCATTGTACACATCTCAACTGCATACTACTCCACTCCACGCTATTCCATTCTATGGCAGTGCACTGTACACCACTCCAATCTATGCTATTCCACTGTATGCCACTTCACTCTATGCCACTACACTATACACAATTCCACTTTATGGCACTCCACTGTACACTAGTCAGCTATACCCCTCTCCACTGTATACAAGTCCACTCTACCCCACTCAACTGTATTCTAATCCAGTTAAGGGTACTCTACTATATGTCACTCCACTCTATGCCACTCCAGTGTACACCACTCCACTTTATGCTATTCCATTGGATGTCACCACACTCTATGACACTCTGTTCTACACTATTCCACTGTATGCCACTGCATTTCATGCCACTCCACTCACCAGCACTTTATGCCGCTACACTCTACAAGAGTATATGCCATGCCCCGCCACTGTAGCACACTGTACCACACACTCTTGTCTACTGTACCTCACTCCATTGTACAACACAGTACTACACTCCACGACAGTGTCACACACTCTAAAATATGGCATACTACTCCACTGTACGATACGCCACTTTACTCTATAACACTTTACTCCACTGTTTGCTATACCACTGCACCACTGCACAACACTGTACTATGCTAGACGCCACTCCACTATATGACACTTTAGTCTACTCTATGCTATGCCACTTCACTCCACTCAACTCAACTAAACTACCCTTTATAACAGTTTAACCCACTGTACACCACTGTACGACACTCCAATGTATGACGCCCCACTTTGCAACACTCTACTGTACTCTATAAATTGTACTCTACGGGCCCGATTCACTAACTTAAGACAAAATCCTAAACTTACTAATTTTGGTATTCACAGAAGGCATTTAGTAGTAGTAAAGTTAGGATTTTGTCTTAAGTCTGTCTTAAGTCTGTCTTAAGTCTGTCCTAAGTTTGTCTTAAGTCTGTCTTAAGTCTGTCTTAAGTCTGCCTTAAGTCTGTCTTAAGTCTGTCCTAAGTTTGTCTTAAGTTTGTCTTAAGTTTGTCTTAAGACTGTCTTAAGTCTGTCTGAAGTCAAACTTAAGACAAAATCCTAACTTTACTACTACTAAATGCCTTCTGTGAATACTAAAAGTAGTAGGACAGACTTAAGACAGACTTAAGACAGACTTAATACAGGCTTAAGACAAACTTAGGACAGACTTAAGACAGACTTAAGAAAGACTTAAGACAAACTTAAGACAGACTTAAAGACAGACTTAAGAGACACTTAGGACAGACCTAAAACAGACTTAAGACAGACTTAAGGCAAAATCCTCACTTTACTACTACTAAATGCCTTCTGTGAATTCCAAAAGTAGTAAGTTTAAGATTTTGTCTTAAGTTAGTTCTGTGAATCAGGCCCTACAACACTCTATGCCACTGTACAACACTGTACTACACTGAATGTACAACATTCTACAATACTCTACTCAACTCTATGCCACTATACAGCACTCCGCTGCACTCTATGATACTCCAAGGCAGTACAGTCAACAGTACTCTGCTGTACAAGACTCAACTGTAATGTACAACACATCACTCCTCTGTACAACATGCCACTTCATTCTACAATGCTCCACTCCACTAAACGCCTCACCATGCCACTCCAGTATGTAATGCTTTACTCCACTATACACAACCTACTCCACTCTACTCCACTACATTGTATTGCACTCTACAACACTACACTAAATGACACTACACTCTATGACACTGTCCTTTACTATGCTCTGCACTTAACAACACTCAATTTAATAAACACTTGACACTACGATTTGAAGCACACATTTTTAATAACGATTAAAAACCATTGAAATGTAATGAAGAAAACAAGGTTAAAGCTAAGTTATAGCTCAGAAAACTTTATTTATTATTTATATACAAAACCCAACATAAACTATACAAACTGAAAAAATTATATATACTATTTAGTATACTATTATATACTACAGTTAGAACTGACATTTCTAATTTACGCACCACTAGTTAGAAGTTACATTTATAATTTACGCTCCACCTTAAATTGACTATCTCCGTACACATTCTTCTCATATCAATCAAGACAATACATTAACTATAACTCACCCCTATACCACTCACTGTGTTCTGAAAATTATGTCATTTCAGATATGAGAGGTCCTATTATGACTGCTATGATTTCGCATGCTACAAGTTATTTAATATACAAGGGTATAACCAGTGTATGGAGAAAGGGTGAGTTACAGCAGAGTGGAGTGGCATCTAGTGGAGTGACGTAGAGTGGAGTGGAACGGAGTGTAATAGTATAGAGTGTAGCGATGTAGAGTGGAGAGGGGTAGTTGAAACAGACATTGCTGAAAAGTGGGTGGACGGATGTAGATGCAATGTGTCAAGAATATACATTGTGAGAATTATGAGGAGTAAATGGTAATATGTGTGAATAGTGTAAGTAGTCTTAAGGTTTTAAAAAACCAATGTATATATTGTGCTGCTGTATACCGCTGTAAGTATGCTGTATATTCCAGTTCATGTGGATGAAAAGTCAGTATGTGATTGGCTAATGGCTGTGTTTTCCAAAGGCAACCATGTAATTTTTAGTACAGTTTGGCTATTTTCTGCGTTTTGATGCATTCTGTGTGGTAGTCTGAGCTATAGGTAAGTAGTAGGTTTTATTGTTGTTCATGACCTATGACGACTTTATTAAAGTGGCAGTAGGAGAAATGTATTTATAATGGTCCATACATGTTTCCAGCAGTTTAGGGAGAACAGTGCATATTTTGTAAAAAAGTAGTGCAGTAATTTGTGTGTATTATCGCGGTACTCAGTACACTTTTTTGTGCCTATTTAAATATGTTAGAAATAGAAAATACACTATAGTACACAATATTTATAAAATATAGTTTATTATATTGTATTTAAAAAAAAATAACATTTTTTAAAAACATTTTTTAACTACTGCGATATTCCTGAGGCAGTTTTGAGGTACATTTATTAGATATATCGAAACTTATGAATACTTTTGCCTATCTATTTCCCCTTTCATAAACTGGGAATAGGTACAGGAAAATATCAAACCTAATACTTACCTATATCTGAAGGCACAATGCAGAACCAGTGGCGGCTCGCACAGGGAACACTGTGGGGCGGCGAGGCGGGGTGGGGCGGGGCTGGGTGGGGGTTAGTGAAGTATGACATACGACGGGAAAGTGGAGAGTAAAGAAATAAATAAATAAAAGCACTTACATTGCGCTCGCAGCATCGGCGACTCGGTGATGCTGAGAGTGCTAAGTAAGCGCTTTTATTTATTTATTTCTTTACTTTCCACTTTCCTGTCGTATGTCACACTCCACTACCCCTACCCAGCCCCGCCCCGCCATGCCACCCCACAGCATTCCCTGTGCAAGCCGCCACTGTGCAGAACACAGCCAAAGTGTACCTAAAAAACAACATGGCTGCCTTTCTCTTTTACAAAGGCAGTCATTAGCCAATCCCATAATGACTTGTTATCACAATCTACCTTTGCACTTCCATGAAATACCGTGCACTTTTGCAAAGGTACTGCATTTACTAATAGTATAATTCTGCCTAATTTCATTGAAATCCGCCCAGCCTTTTTTGCGCGACGCATGAGTACAAAGTCTACAGGACATGCATTGGTCAACAAACACGTTTCTTTTTCTCCTAACCCCCTTGACGAAACTCCACAAACCTCTGCATACTCCCTCAATGTAGAAAGAGGAATAGGTCTGCAAAGCTTTGTGGAAATCTGTCAAATGCACGCAAAGTTATTATCGGCCAAAATTCTGAGGAATTCCTGTACCTGGAAATCCTAACTATAACTACAGAGTGGCCATATATATGGACATTCTAAGTCATAGAGGGCATCCTATCCCATGCAGACACACAGCTGGGTGCCTTTATGAGGTCATAAAACTCTGCAGGGACTTCCAAATTTAATTTTAATGACCAGATAGGCGATATATTACTTCATATAATTAGTAGTAGCTTCCATCCTAATTTCCCCCATCAAAGTTCACCAGTTCTAATAGTCTGATTTTTCTTTGGATTCTAGAATTTGCGATTAGGTTTATTGTAATGTAAAAGAAGAACTACAAGTCTCAGAGAGAAAAGCAAAACAACTGGTTCGGATATCCTTCACACCCCTTAAGCACACAACTTGAAAACTTTGCACCCAATAGTTTTTACTTTCATATAAAAGTATACCTCCTCACCACTTTCGTTTTTTTCTTAGAGCGAGGGCATCAGGAATGGCTGCAACAAGGCCGGGCCCTCAAAGAAATTATAGGAGCATGCATGCCCTACTCATTGACCACCTCTGTTTACCAGCCCACTCAAGATGTGGTGTATGAGGAAAAGACTGCCAGAGAGGCAGCCAAAGGTGGTGCCAATCAGTGGGGGATCATGCACCAATCAGCTGGACCTATCTGTTCCGGATTCAGTTGCTCTGTCATCAGAAGACATTACAGGGCCCCCTCTTTCCAAGGGTAAAGTCATGGAATGAGGACAAAAAGAGCCTTTAAACCCACAGGCAGCCAGGTATTAGAGACAACACGGTGACATCACAATTCGATTATATTAATTTATTACAAGTGACTAGTAATGTAGTTTTCTTATTACAGACATGTTCTGAGGTAGGAATGGAAATAAACAACAGAGATTGTAGTTACTGCTGTCTCCCACATTAAATATATGTGCACACAGACATAAGCACACAGGACCATTTTATTTCTCAAATGCATACAAGAAAAGAATATGTTAATAGCTCATGAAAAGGCGAAACAGTAGCAGCATCAGCAGGTAAACATGTTTCAAACACAATGGGTGTATCTGGTTCTGAAGCCTTTGGGTGGAAAAAGATCAAGTCAACATTTGTCCAAAAGGGAGCAGCTGGAAGCTCTTTTTAATCATATTGCTTTTTACGGTATTGACCATTTCAATTAAATAAAATGTCATCAAACTAACCTTACGTCTTTTTCTATCACCTGAGGCCTCAATCACATTAAGATTTCTCTGCTATCTGTACAAAGGCTTTACTCGTCTCTCCCTATTCATAAGTATGAGATACCTTGGCAGTTTTAGGGGATCATACAATATTTTTACATCTCTAAGCGTCGTCTCTGCAAAGACATTTGCACACCTTAGTAAGACAAAAGGTGTGTTGCAGGGATTCTGCAAAAAAACTGAACTATGCGCAGGAATACAGGACCTTGGTGTATAAGGACTGAGTCATCCTACCACCTTAGTACCCCAAGCCCAGGACCAACTAGCTATAGTGTCTCACTTGCTCTCCTACTCACTCATAGAGAAACAAATCATTAGACACCCCAGAACACAACACTCCCAGGTCTCTCATGAATCGCGGTAACAAGACACACCCTTTCGCTCACTCTCTTGTACTTGACCACAATAAGATCTGACAGAGACACGAAACTGTTTAAAATATTTATTTTAACTAACGTGCCCTAACATGCAGTGTACGTGCCACAACAAGCAGGAAAATGCATAGTACAAATACAGTCAGCATAGCAGCTAGTCCATAAATCATGAAGGGAAATGTCATCATGAAAAGACAATAGAGGCTAACCTCCCTCCACTTGCTAAGAAGCAGTATTATTATATATTAGAAGATCTCTGGGCTTTGTCAGCAGACCCCATACCTCAGCCTATAGATGGCAGATCTACATCATAGGTGCTGTCTCGCTCTTCACCCTGGAAAGGTCCCTCTCCATGTGTGTGCCACCTATTCATGTATTCTAAAAAAACTAAAGTACATTGTCCAAACAACAGCTGCATCGGTATTTTCCGTCTAAGGGCTAAGGACTGGCCAGAACAAAGTAACAAGGAGGATTGTTGTTCGACCTTGCTCACAATGTTCAGTCAAAATCCCAGGAACTTGCAGGGAGTGAACACAGCGATGAGTTCTCATGTGAAAACAGCCATAGAAATTATTGCAAAAAATAAAGTTGTGTAGTAACGTGCGCAAAGCAGCGGGCAAGCTGCAGCGTGCTCATGCTAACTTAGAGAAAATGACAAGGTGCCCATGGGCCATGTGCCACCCTCCCCTTGGACAGGTCGTTAGCAGTGGGCTAAAACAAAAATCAGAGGTAAACATAGGCAAAGTTTCTCAGTGGTATCCAAATTAAAATATTTGTGGACGTCATGGGCCATGTGACAGGTGCTCAAATAGCAGCTTTTATGAAGGCAAAATGTCATCTCTGATCGCAGAATGAGGAATAGTGAGATTTTGATCTTACAACTGGTATTTGCTCTTACAAAAATCATGCCAAAATAGATACATTTCTGTTTGCGGAAATCTTTTAACAGGGGCGGGTCTGTGCTCATTCTAAGATGAATCAAGATACAGCAATTGGTGCACCGCTCGCGACTCACATGTTTGGGGGTATTCACAAATCTTTTGTAGGTGATTTCAAGATATCAAATCATTTACAAGATTACTCATGCCAGGGCCAATAATTAAATTGCTTGCACAGGGCAGGAAATGGCAGGGACCTACTAGAAACATGAGGGCAGTGGAGGTAAAGGGGTTTCACCATAGAAAAAGGTTTTTACTTGAAGAAACAAATGAAAGTTACATATTGCAAATGTGCTTTAGCATTTCATTTTTGAACATGGAATTATAAACCTGCACATTTCTATGGGTAGACATAGATATGCCTGTTAGTACTCCTGGGGACTTACAAGAATCAATCAAGCATTCCCGAAGCAATCATGTACTAATTCTGTGAAAGTCGTTAATTTACTCAAAATACAGGCATAAGCCTACATAGTTATATTGCCATCATTAAACCATGGCCATCATATAGGGGTCACAGCTGTATCCCTGGCTTGCCCTTTGCGACCCATGGCACTGCCTCTGCAACCCCTGGCCTCAGAAGTGGCAAAATCAGTGCAAACAACACTGAGACTAGCAATCCTTTTTTATGTCAATTTTTCTTAATACTAATAGTGAAAAATATTATATTATTCACTATTAGTTTATTAATTAAGGCAGCACAATTAGCCAAATGGGACGTTTGGTGGCAGCTAAGGTAAGTAAAAAATGCTTTTAGACGTAAGTTGGGTATGGGATTGTGGCTGACAGTGTGTTTATGTGAGAGCGCAAGCATGTGTGAGTAAGTGGAAATGAGTGACAGCCAATGACAGGTAGTGAGTGAGAATGTGTAAGATTAGGTGTCAGTAAGTATGAGTGGGTCATAATGAGTGATAATAAGTGCCTGCAAGTTAGAGAGTGAGAATTAATAAACATGAGCGTAAGTGATTTACAGATTGTGAGTGAGAGTGACTGTGAGTGAGAATGAATGAGTGAGAGTGAGTGTGAGTGAGTGAGTGAATGAATGTGAGTGTGAGTGAGAATGTGGTGTTATGCTTGCAGGTCTGATGTTGGCCCTTGCATACCGAGGGTGATTGTTGTCATATACAGATAATGATATTGGTGCTTGCATACTTGGGAAATCTTGTGATAAGATAGTGACAATGGCAACTTCAAGGTAATTCTTAGCATGGCAAAATACTAGCAATGGCATACTCGAGGTTATTCTTGGCATATGGGATGCCTGTGGAAAAATGCTGGTACTGGTAGTGTGAGCCTTAGAAAGCTGGAGCGCTAACCTCATAGCGTCTCTCAGCTTAGAGAAATTGCACGAGTGCAAGAAGCTCTTTTAAAAACATTCTAAAATATATCAAAAAGGTGTAACAATGTCAGTGGTTCTCCCCCCAATAGCAGCAACAGTTCCTCTTAATAGCAGCAACAATTCCCTCCAAGCTGGTAAGTGTGCGACACTAACTGCGTATCTGCACACTGAACGCCATTTATAGTGTTCGCCCTGGAAAGTTGGAGAACTAACATAAAGGCATTTCTCATCTTGGAAATAAATGCACAAATTCAAGAAGCTGTTTTAAAAACATGTTAAAAAAGGTGCAACAAAGTCAGCAGTTCTCCCCCCATAGCAGCAACAATTCCCCTCAATAGCAGCAACAATTCCCTTCAATCCGGTAAGGGCACAACACTAACAGCGTGCTGGAAGTCATTTATAGTGTGAGCCCTGAAAAGATGGAGCAATAACCTAATGGCACCTCACAGCTTAGAAAAAAGTGCACAAGTGCCTGAAGCTTTTTTAAAACAATCTAAAATATACAAAAAATTTGCATCATCAGCGGTTCTCCCCCCAACAGCAGTAACAATTCCCCTCAAACGCAGCAGCAATTCCCTTCAAGTCGGTAGGGGTGTGGCACTAACTACTACCTCAGGCACGGCCGGCAAAAGTAAGAGCGGTGAGGCGGGGTGGCGTCTGTGCAGGGCAGTGGGGGTTAAGTCGACAGATGATGGGATAGGAAAGATTAAATGAGAAATGTATGAAACCACTTACCTTGCGCTCGCCTAATCGCCAAGTGCAAGGTAAGTGGTTTATTTTTTTAATTTAATTTTACCTATCCCTTCGTCTCACGACTTACCCAACATTGCCACGCCGCCACACCCCCGCACCACCGCTCTTACTTGTGCCAGCCGCGCCTGCACTACTTACTGGGCTGGTGACACATACCAGGGGCAGTTAGAGCTTTAGTTAAATGTTAGGAGCAACTGGTCTTCTAATCCTAATAGATATTCAACCATAAGTCACAGGACAGGGGGCTCTGAACTGAAGCAGGAATGAAGTGCACCAGAGGCATCAGGATGTTCATATCAAGAAAAGATAGGATAATTTAAGAGGCGCTTGATATTATGAACTGTGTTATGTGATTGATGTTTTCTCTGTTTCTGATCTAACAAAGAGGTTCCCTTTTCCCACTGTTACAATATGAACAGGCTATAATCCCCCTAGCAGACCAGATATGGTAGAACCATGATAAAATCTCAAGTACTCAATTTCCATGTTGCTAAACTTATTAACATATATATTGAACAACACAATAGAGAAAAGTGTATATAAACAAATCATACAATTTCAAAAAGAATGCTATGTAAATCAATTTTTATTTTGGTTGCTATTTATACAATAGTGTAGCACAACGTTTGTGCCTCAATTTCTAAAACAGTTGGTCAATATTTTGGCATTTTAAAAATACATTATTCTAAAACAAAGAACAAACTGTTGACGCGGCGTTTCAATGTTAAGGTGGTTCGTCACCTTCTTCAGGACATTATTGTTATTAAAAATCTAAACAGACAAAATAAAAATACACAAGAAGCTGTATTAGACACAAAGAGCATTCCTTATAAAATGATTCACAATTCACAATTCACAATAGCATTTAGCAACTCAGAAATATATCCTCTTTCCCTAATATGCGGTAATCCAAAACATCTGGTAATTCTGCTATTTGTTTTCATTATTTAAAAAAACATAAGATTGACAACATTAATACATTGTTAATGACCAAAAGTGGGCTCATCCCATATGTCTTGTCTAGCCTTTGGAAGACAGACTTGAATGCAACATATCTTAAATCTTGCTACTGTAGCCCTTTTAATTGGGTATCAGAGGGGATGAAGCTCCCACGTGTCTTCTCTCTTTAATTATGCGGACACTCTGGTTGGTTCTCGAAATAGGGACATGATATTAGAGTCAAGACCTCAGATCATTTTGTCATGCTATACCCAGGTGGATAAGTCAAATAGGACACATTACAACCCACCTGTATGGTCTGGCTGTTTTAGTTTCCCAAGATCCCTGTTACTAATCTATTGTGTTGCTTGACAGTCTTGGTATGATTTAAAATTCTACAAAAACTATGTAATGGAGCTTTAATAAACAATATATTTCTGAGTTGGTAAATGTTATTGTGAATCATGTCATAAGGAATGCTATTTGTGTCTAATACAGCTTCTTGACTTGGGGCCATATGTAGGTAATTTCTATTTACTGATTCCTAAATACCGAATTTTACCGATTCGTTATTTAAGAATCGGTAAATAGAATGTAGGTAAACAATCGGTAAATTTTACCGATTTGGTAATATTCGTTATTACCGATTCGGTATTTACCGAATCGGTAATAAGGAATACCTGGAGGCCCATAGGAATGAATGGGAAGCCATTCACTATTACCGATTCTGTAAATACCGAATCTTTAATAGGGGGAGCATATTCAATGGTGGCAGGGTGTCACATTGACACCCTGTTGCACCCCTGAATTGAGTATGTGTGCACATGTGGCGAACATACATGCCCTAAGGGCATGTATGTCTGCCACATGGCACTTTTGAAAAAGAACAAAATGGTAAATAACGAATCCTGATTGTAAAAAGGCACTCACTTGAGTGCCTCCTACATAACTTTTAAGGATTCGGTATTTTACCGATTCCTTAAAATAATGAATCGGTAAATTACCGAATCCTTCAAACCTGCCTCCTACATTAGGAAGGGCTAAATACCGGTCGGTAACGGAAAAGTTACCGATTTTCGGCCGTTACCGACCGGTATTTAGCTACCTACATATGGCCCTAAATGTTTTTAAATTGAGGCACAAATTTTGTGCTACACTATTGTATAAATAACAACCCAAAAAGTTTTTTTATAAATAAAAATTGAGTTACACAGCATTCCTTTTGAAATTGTATGATTTGTTTATAAACACTTTTCTGTATTGTGTTTTTCAATATATATGTTTGTAAGTTTAGCAACTTGGAAATTGAGTACTTGAGATTTTATCACGGTTCTACCATATCTGGTCTGCTAGTGGAATTATAGCCCATTCAGTTTGTAACAGTGGGAAAAGGGAACCTCTTTGTTAGTTAAGCACATACACCCATCCCTTTTCCTAGGATTAGGGTACCTCCCTTACTTTGTGACACTTCTCTGTTGCTGATGACATAATTTCCTGGTTATTGGAAATATAATTCAATGAACTGTCTCTGTTTCAGTAAGGCATTAGATGAAGTTGAAGTGAATGCAATGTATTGGCGCTGTACTGACAGTGTACGACTGAAAATGAGGTCACATGTGAAAAACCATGGCAATCAGATGTGCCACCTTCACAATTCATAATCCCATCCATCCACAGCAGCAAGTCTCTTTGCAGGCTTTTTCCTGTGCTTGTGAAACCACATCACGGTGGATCAATATGTACTTAAGGAGATGTGAATTGGGAATTTACAAACCAGACACCCCTGATGGCATTTTGCAGTAGCTGGACAGATATGGAGCAGGGCCAGTCCAGCTGCCAAACAAGTTTTTGTAATGAATGTGGATGGCAGTCCAGCAATGAGATAAGAGGAGATCTCTTAGAGTCTCTGAAGCACAGGCCCTAGTGCACCTCAAAAGGACAGGGAAGCTGCATAATGTCTTATGTACCAAGGAATATATTTACAATGAGCACACCTGTCTTGCTCTGCCTTTCATATAATACAGAGTTCTACAAAAACCACACCCACACGGTGGCTCAAACACGGCGAAGCAGGAGAAATAAAACACAACAACACCTAGAAAAGGGTTTCACTATAAAAAATGCAAAGACTCTCTTTTTTAGAATAAGGCTTGGGGTTTTATTTATGCAATACTCCCTGATAGAAAGGCTTTCCCAGATACCAAATGAACTACATTCAAATGTATATAGAGATATAGATATATATTTATATGCAAGCAATAATAATCACACTGTTAAATGCATGGATTATATTATGAAATACAAGCAGCACATAATATGAGATAACACTCAAGCAAATATTACTGGACGTCTTGCAAGAGATCAGAGAGATATATATACACTAAATACATCAAATAATTACTGTGAATGTGCACCTTGACTCACTCACACATCACAAAGAAAACACCTCAATTGATCAAGGCTACTGGCCACACACCTATCAATGTTAATAATCAAATCTCAACACTCCACCTGGTGCAAACACTGCATCTTAGCCCACTCCAGACCAGGGGATTTAACAGCCGGGGATAAGAGCCTCAGCAACCAGGGTTCCGCTGTATCGAAGTAGACGTGTCCGTCTCCATTAGGATTCCAAAATCCCAGTTTCTAAGTCAACAACTCTCAGCTTTATAATCTCAAAACACACTAGAAGGTTCGAGAGTCTTTCCCTCTGTGCCAAGGAAACTTACTGGAATTGGCCAGTTTCCAGACAAGCATTCCACGGCAAGAAGGAGTTCCCACATTCCCTCTACATTCTCACATGTTCCAGCCTTTATCTTGATGAAGCTTACGAAAGTCTTCCAGGGTACATTAAACAATCTCTCACAAAACAAACATTGAACGCGATTAACCCAAGCAACTTGCAAACACTCTGGGGGCTTGTCTGTGCGCGCAGAAAAGCTCAAGCAAGGCAGAGTCAGAATTCAGGATGACATGAGGCCATGTCAAAGCCAATAGTAAGAACTTCTTATTACTTCTCAATGTACAACACAATGCACATTTGTGAACCACTGCCTATAGCATCACACACTTCATCTCTCAGTGTAGAGCATAATGCACATTTGTGCACCACTGCTTATAACACTGCACTTCGAGACCCAAAAATACATTCCACACCTTTCTCTTGCTCATGCTTTTAAACGCACATCTCACACATTCTGTTCTTGGCAAGGTGTTCTACTGTGACAGATCCCACTTCAAAACTACGAGAAGAAATCTTCAGGAGAAACAAGGCATATTCAGGACGTCGTACTTTCAGGCTAGGACAAATTCAATTAAAATGATGGTAGTCAAAGGTCATCATGTGGTGTCAGACCATAAGAGTGCCTCTAGCACTACAACACCATGCAGTGGCAATCACACAACACACACACATACTCAAGGGCCAGTGAAAGACCTCAGTTAAAAGAGACAGCAAAGATTTTACCAAGTAAGCCAGTATGCACTTCATCTCAGTGGTAAAGGTAAAAATATATGTTTCTCTACACTAATATTCATATTTATGCAGAGATGTTGCTTGTTTCTATCATCCCGTGAACCTTTATCTCTTGAACATTCTGAGGGCCATGGAATGTTCATAAGGGCGGAGCATGGATAACTGAGGATGGTTTGTGCTGGTCAGGAGCAACTCTTACCCCAATGCCTGGGTCCTTTAATTTTTGTAACTTTATTAAATATGTTTAACACTATTGTTGGTGTCGAACCATTCACTACACCTCCTTCAACTAGCAGTTTTTCTTCTGCCTGGAGAAGTTACAGTAATTACATTTGGCTTTAGGCGCGTGCACACTTTGGGTGAACCCTCAGTCCAGAAGATTCTAGAACTCTGCTGAGGAAGCAATACAAACACAGATGTCCATCACCCAGGAGTCTGAAAATGGGAGAGCACAGTGTGCAAAAACACACAGGATAGTCCAGATTGTACAAAATGGAGTCAGGATGTCACCATGAACTATTCACAATGTAGTTTCATCCACTCGGCTTTTCAACTATATATGAGGTTGATAACTGAGGGACAACTGAGTTGTGTAACAAAACAAATCTGTTATCAGTGCCAAGAAATCATTTCTGGAAAAAACAAGTACTTTTGAAAATATATTGTTATTTTAAGTAATGGTGTTTCGGGGCGACACTAGCAATACCTCTCATTGACAATCAGTGGAAGAAAATATTTCTTATCAGATGAACAAATTAATAAATTACTCAGCATGGCAAAAAGACGCAATATATCAGGAAGTCTCTCACTTAGGGGCATATTTACAAGGAAGCGATAAAAATATTATCGCCGCTTTAGCTGCCGTTTTCGGCCAAAAAGCGGCGATAATTATATCGCTATATTAGCAAGGTCACGCTAATGCGTGAAACCTTGCTTTAGCGTGGGGATTTCTAACGCCCAGCTTTGCATCTCTAATGAGATGCAAAGTGGGCGTTCCTGACATGACAGGAGAAATGTCGCTAAGCGACATTTCTCCTATCATCAAGCCCCACGCTATGAAGCATAGCATTAGGAAAAGTACCGATAACCCCTGTTATCGCTACTTTCCTAACACCTGCTTCAGGACTGACTTAGCCATGATATCCTATGGAAGGTGGATATCATGGCTAAGTGTGTGAGTCCCTATCAACAAGCTAACGTGAGATAATCGCTGGGTTTCCAGCGATAATCTCACTTTAGCCAGTTAGCGTGAGGATTTTTATCGCTATTGAGATAAGCGATGCTAATAGCACGCTATCTCAGCGATAAAAATCCACGCTAGCCGGCGATAATTATCCTAGCGCTAAGTGCGCTTTGCGATAATTATCGCCGGTTGTTGTTGATATGCCCCATAGAGAGAAAGAGTTGGTTACAGTTGACAGCTCTTATAAATGAAAGATGACTGGATGCAGAAAGGGAGGAGAGTGTAATGGACAGCTGCCATCTGATACTGTGTCATCAGCAGTACCCACCGAGGACTATTAGGGCTATCCAGGGGTGACAGCTCCTTCTCCAGGCTTGTCCTTGCCCTTGCTACCTTTAGACTCAGAGATCATGTAGAGAGTTTCACAGACAGAGAACACGAAGGACTTTCAAAGCCATGTTCACTTTCTATAGTTGTTCATCCTAAACCCCATCCTAGCTCCTTGGTACTGGCAGCAAATAAAGGGCTATAGAAGGTGAAACGTGAAACTAGGGGTCAACCCTATAATGTCATCTTATTAGATGGGCGTGATGCCACTCCTACTACCCCTGGAAGATTGGTGATCCTCAAAATTACTTCTAGCTCAAACGGAACAAAAGTTACCAAAAACCTGGCCTCGCGTGTTGTCGTACAGATAATGGCCCTTGGCAAAAGTTGGCTGGTCACCTTTCAGTGGGTCACTGCTGCATTTGCGAGTTAAAGTGGCTCTAACGAGGTGAAGCATTTGCCCAAACAATGTTAACGTGTACAATGACAATACAAAGCAGTAATACTATCACAAAATGGGCCGCATTTCGCCGTATTGTTTGCCTTTTCTTGCCGCATAATTTAGTCAACCATGCCTCATAATTTTTACTCCCCTGTTGCATAATTCCTTTGGCCCTGACTATGAGTTGAGACCTATAGGTGCCGACATGCAAAGCGTTGCTAATTAAAAAGTCAGAACTAGACAGAATGGCATCTGTTGGCAAGTGTGACATAGATGGGGAATGATTTGATTGTTTACCAGGCCATCTGTCTTGAGAACTTCAAAGGATAAATGCCCAACGTGCAAATTTGACAGTCTTGGTTGGTAACAGGGTGACTAACAAACATAAACTTAACCCTTGTGAGAAGTGAGCATGAGATGTTTCTATCGTTCATTATTTTCCATCTCTAACCAGGTTGAAAGCACCGCCCAAGGCCAATTCCTTTAAATAGTAGACATACACAACAATTTAATGTGGAATAACAAAAAAAAATCACCAACTCGATGCAGTCATTGACGCACAGAAACGGTATGCGGTGTCATTAAAGCGGCGAAGCAGCTGTGCGTGAAATGACTGTTTCGCTATAAAATTGAGTCAATTACGTGAAAATGAAACCTGGTACTGGGTTCCACCAGAGTAGCTGCTTGGAATTTGATATTGCAAATAATTTCCTCTCCGAATGCGCTGTGTTGATTCTCGAGGCCGAACAAATGACTGGAATAAAAGCAATCTGCTTGTAATAAGAAATCGTACTCCTTAGCACAACACTGGCGTGCTGGGCCTGCAGGGGTTAAATTGCTGTGCGCCACAGAATCGATATGATTGGTAGGGATTCGTTGTAGGAGGGAGTCCAGAACAGTTTTCAATCACAAAGAAATATTTTGGTTCATCTCAGATGAACTCAGAGCCACTATTTGATGAACAAGAATAAAGGGAACCACTGCTCTTTCCTCTTATTTTTCGTATGTATTATTGTGCTGTTTGTTACCATTATGCAAGTGTGCAGCTATCGCGAGAGAAGCAGGTGCTAAGCCCCGGAGCATCGGGGGTCACCGCACCATAATGAAGCAATACTTTACTACTCACCTAAGGGGGGAGGGGCATGAGGCCTATTTCCATCGAGTGCACTAGGGCTTATGGCACGCTTGCTGGGCCAATGCGGGCTCAAGGGTGTGAGGAGCTCACACTACACCAGTGGTCTTCAAACTTTTTAATGCAGTGCCTCCCCCCAGTGAAAAGATAAAATTCATCAGGCCCCCCCTCTTCACAAATATTCTATTAAGATTGCAATGTTGTCTCGACTTATTTGAAAAAATATATTTAAACATTGCAGGTAATTTCTGTTAGCGTTTTAAAAATGACACCAAATTTCTATGGTGCTGTGGACATAAGTGTGACGATATCTGTGTAATTGATAATCAATAAAATGTTATTCCCCCCAAAAATATGACACCAAATACCCGATTGCTTAAAACAAAGCACTGTTATCAGCATAATGCATCTTTTGGTCAGCGCCTGGCGCCCCCCCTGGGATCACTTGAGGCCCCCCTAGGGGGGCCCGCCCCCCAGTTTGAAGACCACTGCACTACACTGTGTTATTATGACTGTATTTTACTACCCAGCTAGAAACAGTATGCCCATTGTTGCGGCTTGCATTAGATTAGGGCTCTTAGCAGTCTTGCTACGTCACAGTCAACTGGTGTGCTGAGCCCCCACAGGAGCTGAAGCCAGGAGAGGGTCATGTGGGGCCACGCCCTCCTCAGCAATGTTATTAACTATTATATAAATTTAACAGCTCTACCTAACAAAATGCTGCATTCTGATAGGCTCCAGCTGGTCGTTATCTACCCTGGAAACTCAAGATTGGCTCCAGCTGGTCGTTATCTACACTGGAAACTCAAGTGGAGACTAGTCCTTGAAACAAGCTTCATTACAGTATCATCCCATCACCACATCATCTTCCCTAATACCTGTCTGTGGAGATCAAGAGTTCTAATAAGGAACTAGAATGTTCACATGGCTCACAGAATGTGCCTACCCTGGGAGACATACTGATGGAGAATAATTCACTTTCCTGTGCGGAAGGATGACATGTAACATAATTCTCATCTCTGCTGCTACAAATTCCTGAAATAAATGTGTCCCCCATAGACAGGCCTTTCCATGTGTTTCCATGTGAGCTAATGGGGTTAAAAAAATAGAAATACCAAAGGTGAAAGCTAAAGATTAAAAGGAATAGGGACATGTAAGGATATTGGCATAGTGAACGGGGGGACAAGAACGGGACCAACAATAGTACTGAAGAAGAGGAAATATGTGAGTTGTATTAGTAAGGAAAGATAGCACAGAATACAAAGCCAGCACCACGTGCCATAGTATCCCAGCAGGACATGGTGTGCAATGCTGATAAGGTTATAAGAATCATGTGCACAATACAATTTCCATCACTGGCTGACATGAGTCCTGGTGTCATGAAAGAGATAAGAAGTCATAATTCCATAACTCCAAGAAACCCAATCTGGTTTGGTGAGTGTCCAAGATGTTATTAATTTTAATGCAATACCAGGATGGGCTCTCAATTCTTTGTCTCGATCACTGCTAATGTGTTTTATGTAGTTTGAACATTATTTCCAATACGGAAATAAAATTAAGACCTGAAAACCCACTTTGTCAAAAGTGCAACAAAATCTGTTTTGGATATTTGTGTTGCTTGCTAAACAAAACATGACAGGATGTGTGATTTTTTTTCTGAGTGAGAGGAACAGAAGCAGTTGGCTTGGCGGATGCTGTGACCTGAAGATGAATTTAGTGGCTGGCAGATTTTGTTGCAGGCTGATGTGGGATTTGAGCAGCCAAGACTCAATGTATGTGCATTTAATCCTAACAATAGATACCGTCTGCAACTAGAGATATAATTAATTTGAGAATAGGAAACTTGCTGTATCGTGGAGAATGGTTTGGTCTTAGAAGTGATGGTGGACTATGAATCATAAATGTACAAATACTATGATTGCCTTCACTTATGGCTTTTAAATATTATTTTTCCAGTATAGCACAAATTTGATGAAATTGCCAAAACAATTTATATAGATCTTAATTGTTTTAATCGTTCTTATATGGTTTTATAATATTGTGATATGGTTTACCTGATGAAATTATGCTTTTATGATCTGTTTTAAAAAGAGATCGAATAGAGACTATGGAATGGAATGGAGTATAGGAAACTGTTGTTCAATATTTTCTTGTTTGTTCATCTATATGTCACCAGAGATATAAATAAAACGCATTGGATAAGTCAATAGGTCTTGGTGTTCAAAAGGTGACTTCCGACTATTGGCTTTGACAATGTTTTTTTTATAGCCTGTCAGTTGCTACCAAGCTGCTAGCTTCCTTTTCTGTGAATTCAGTCACTTTATTTTTGCGTTTTTATTTTACTGTTCAGAAATGCCCATCGACAATACTGAAACAGTACAGTAAAAAAAAATATGCTGCTGTGCTTCACAACACATGCATGCGTCACAACACAAGTGAATGCATGTGCTCACATAGACGCCATTTTGGGATTATGTAAAGATTAATCCAGTGTGGCTGCTGTGTCCTAGCATGCAGGCAGAGTGTTGCCACACGTGCATGGCGTGCATCCTGACGAACTGGCAACCATTTTGGCTTTTCTTTACAATACTATTCTAACATGGCCTACAGCCATTTCAGAACAGTAACATGAAAAGAAAAAATATAGAGCGCGCAGGTCCACAAACAAGAAAGTGGCTCAGGAATACTAAGTAGCCTTTGAAAAGCAATAAAAGAATAAAAAAAAATAGGAAGCGCAATGGACAAGCGAGGAGAAGGGGAGGTGAGAACATATAGGGCAGGAAACAGGAGCTAAATAAAACAAGCATTGGCATAGCCAATAGGTCTCGCCTTTGGGACCTTATAAGTGTTTAGCCATGCAACAGTTGCATAACTAAATACTTATAAGGTCTCAAAAGCGAGACCTATTGGCTATGCCAAGCGGCCGCGAAAGTGAAAGTGAACACGATCGCGACAAACATCAAAGATGAAAGTAATCGCGGTAAAGCGTGGCGCGTGCGCCCGCGCACATGCACTGTAGCTCTAGGCTGGCCTGGTAGCACTTTTTGGAGCCCTCTCAATAAGTCTCGCCAGACCAGCGCAGGCGCTGGGTCAGGCGAGACCTAAAAATGAAAAGAACAATTAATGGCAAGATGTGAGTGTGGACTTATTTTTATAAACTAACACTGATGGACAATCCAGTTAATCTGTGTCTAAAGCCAACTGAGCCAAAATGGCAAATGGCTTAAATAGCCTCTTCAAAAGTCATAAGCTATCTGTAGGAGAGACCTAAAAATGAAGATTCCTGAAAAAGCCGTTTGCTATATCCTGAAATACATAGAGATGTAACAGTGAACCAATATGAATGAAAAATGGAAGGAAGAAAACTGATTTTAGAATGAAAAATATTCCAGGTATATCTGTGTGCCCTTCAAACGTAGGGGAATCCAACCCTGACATTTGTTCATAAGTGCTGCCCATCCGCAAAAATCAAAGGTTAACCCCATTGGTAGAGGTTAGGAAAAATGATTTCTGCAATACTGAGAAACAGCAACACATGCCTTCAAATGACTGGAGGCATCAACACATGATGAGACAAGCAACAGGCATTCAACAATGCAACCTCATTTGCTCAATATCCTGCCTCTGCGTTACTTTATAATAGTTGTGGTGTTTTTGTAAGGAAGAAAAACATTCTTGGGCAAAAGAGGATTTAAGAAAGATGTGGGGATGTGGGGGGAAAAGGGATCACGTTTTTAACAGAGAGACTGCAGAAGAAAGCGTTGTGAAGAGAAGATGGTGTTCGAGTCACTCTGAAGACCACTATCACTTCCACACACATTAGTAATGTTTTATTCACAAGCTCATATGTTCACAGTTAAAAACAGTTTGAACTTCTATTATACACAAGAAAATGACCGATATTACTCATTTGGGGAGTGGAGTTGGTCTAACGGCTATGGCGGTCGACTTCGAATCTGGGGAACTGGGTTCGAGTTTCGGCAACAACGCTGAACATCCTGTGATTCTGGGCAAATCACTTAATCTCCCCATGCCTAACAAAAAAATACAAGCATTTGCAATGCAATCGGTCTCGCCTTTCGGACCTTATATGTATTTAGCTATGCAGCACATTAGCCTGGGTGCTGAAACATTTACTGTTCTTTAACATAGAGGGAATGTAAGCACCAAGCTGCGTGACACGCCAGGTATGGGAACACAAGGAGAAAACTATTGCCTTTCAGCAGGAATTGGTATAGTCCAAAGCTCTGTTTTTAATATCAATCAGGGCCTTCGTTGGTCATATCAAGATTTGAAAAAAATATTATTTTCTATGGGTGCTCGTGGAGGACAATTTCTATGGACTGGAATCTAGAGAATGCTAAACGGATTCTGGTATTTTACTGAACTCTGCTGGTCGTTTTCTATCAAGAAAGTTAAATATAGGCAGTTGCCAGAAAAATGAATAAAAGAAAGTCCCTCAGCAGAAAGCAATTCTGGTATTTTACTGACCTCTACTGATCCTTTTCTATTAAGACAATTAAAAAGAGGCAGTTGAACAGAAAAAAGTCCCTAAGCAAAAGCAGACAAGTCCTAGGGCTGATCTCCAGAGCCTACAAAGTACATACACATATAAGTATATACTAAATTATATACAAGAGGTCTCGAATGCTCGACCTAAAAATGAATTTGTCCTCATGTAACGAACCTGGTGCTATGTAAAGCGCTCTGATACCCAATACCTTTGGATCAAGTTTGCGCTATATTAAAACTCTGTAAAATAAAATAAATAAAAATAAAATGTAGCTAATACTGCTAACAAGCATTTTCAAACTCAATAATTGTGGCTTGCACGCACATTAGTGTTTGATATGTCTGGATACAATAGCTGAGAGCTCACAGAGAGGCACCAAAATACTGGTTGGATGGCATGCTATGGTTTTAGTTTACATGTTTTCAGTTCACACCTAATTACATAGGCCAGGCCTCTTGGAAAGGTTTGCTAGCCATGCTTCTTAGGCCACGTCCGTTTTAGATACTCTCCACTTATTTCATGCCACTGAAAGCTCCAGGAGAGTGTTTAATTAAATCCATGCACTTTACTTTGGATTTTATTTTGTTTGTTACTACCTAAGGAAACAATTATGTAACACTTTATATAATGGGTGCTATGCTATCAGCCCCAGTGGTACACCTGTGCTACAGAAAACAAATGTATTTCTCAAGAAAAAAAATAAAGTGTACAATTTGCTGATAATTAAAAACATGCATACTTAAAAAATGCATTCCAATGAAATATTGTCTATAGTGAACCATGAACCAATAAGGCACACCCTTTTCCTACAAACAAAACTAAAAACACCCTCGAAGAAGCAATTTGGCACATATCTCTCTACTATGTCTATCCATTGATTTCATGATCATTCCTCCCTATGTAAAATATGCTACGATGTATCATGCTAATACTGAGGACATCTACTATATATTTCCTCAATGTTTCTGTAATTGCAATTTTTGAGCTGCTGTAATAGATGCTATTATTGCAAACATGAAGGTCGACACTCAAATTTGTGAATTACTATTAAAACAGAGATTACAAGAACAAGCACTTAACTCAATGAGCCATGTTGCCATCAGTATGATGAATAAAGGCCCCAGCTAGGCCCGCAGAATACAAGGGTTCGCTCTCCTGTAACGGAAGCTAGAAGGAAGTTGGCACGGAAACTGCAAAGTACAAAGACAAAGTTTATTAACCCTTAAGGGTGGTCCTACAACCCATACAACACTCTTCAGTATTGCATAGAGTAGCACAAAGAACTTGCGTACATAGTCCCCTTTTATACACAACAGAGGGGCTCATAAGTGGGTGGATACAACATGGAGCAAAATGCATTACCTTTTATGGGCATGTTCGATACAGAATCAATATGTGGGCGGAGTAACTAATTTCCTGAGCCCGCGAAAACATGGTCAAACAAGGACTAACTGATAACAGATGTGGTCAAGTCTGGGCATGCGCCAGACGGACAAAGGAGCTATTTATAGACTGTTACTGGGCAGATTGTAGAGCAACTAGCGGAAAGATAGGACTCTTCTCGTGCAAAGCACATGGAGACATGACAACACAAAATGGAGTCCAAACATTAGTCAACATAGGAGGGAAACTTGGCCCAATGAAGGGGAATTCAGGTCTTTAGTGAATGCTTAATCACATCGCTGTTTCAATTTTCAACAGACGACCCTTTCAGCATTCACTGAAGACATTCGGTTTATTAGGATAATCATCATATATGTCAATTTTCATCATTTCTTCTACTTCTTTAGTTAAATGTTTCTGATAGGTGGCATTGGCAATAGCTTTCTTATCAGGAATACAGAATGACACACATAGGGAACAGAGTAAAGGACCACATTGGACACAAATGCAACAAGAAAACAGAATTGCTACGATAATACAGAGACCAGTTAAAACCTTCCATCCCCATGTAGTAATCAATGCCCAAAACCATCCAGAAAAGGTCCAAGTGCCATTTTCTGTATGGATTTCAGCTGCAATTTTATGCAATTTATTGATAGCATTATAAACTGATGGCGTGTGGTCAGGAATAAACACACAACAACTACTTCCGATAATTTTACATGCTCCACCTCGGTCAGCTAACATAACATCTAATACCATACGATTCTGTAATGCAACAATTCTAGTAATTTGCAATTCTTCTGTAAGATTCCCAAGAGCAGCAGCGGTCTGATTTGTCACAGCCTCTACAACTCTTGTTAATCTTCGAACTTTCCTACTATTTAGGGCAGCTCCAACAAAGAAAAAAAATCCTAAGTTAAAATCAATATACTGTTGCAAACTCGTATCAGTTTGATCAACATCATCAATAGATAGAGTACGTCTATACCTATTTACAGTCACATTATTCAACAACTTCAAATCTTTATGATAAGATGCAGGTGCCAAGAATACAGGAGGTAATAAGAATGCTACATAACATACTCCGGACCAACCGGCTGGCAAACGATAATAACCCTTATTCCCACATACGAAGTATGTGTTATGGGATGCTAAGAAAGTACTATTATTCAATCCATCAATGTTCAGGATAATGATACAGTCACTAACACCAACAGGAATATAACCCACACTCTGGACACACAGGTCCGCTTGAGCTTGTGCCACTTGAATCACAAATCGTTCCTTCCCTACAGTGTCTCTAGTGTTCGTGAAAATGTAGGGGATCGATTCATTGTCTGGTCGATACTCTTCCCATTCCCATATCGTCCCATTCGCTTGTGGGTAACCATCTTTATCTTGATGACATTCCCTATTGAGTCTAAAGAGTAATCGTCCCACTGTAGGTTTCCGGGTGGCAAAAAGCAAAGTATACCATGCTCTACAAGAGCCATTATGAGAAAAGGGAAGAGGTATGAATGGCGTTCCTCCTTTCTTCTGATGAGCTGGCATCATACCACATATCCAACAGTTCGTAGCATTTGTAGCAACATGGGTATGATGCAACATCTGGATGAAAGTGTTATTCAGATAAGACTGACGATGCTTCAATTCTTGATACGGAAGGGTATAAAAGTAGTGCTCTTCAGGCACTGGGGTGGTCAAAACAAGCAACTCACGGGCAGGAGTCACATCCTCAATAAACCATGTGGTTATACCAACAATAGCCATACTGATAATAAAGCTTGTCGCACAAAGAATCTTCTTCTTCTCCATCTTGTAGTAAGAAGTCAATATCTTCCTGAAACTAAAAGGTTGTCAGAACTCTTCCCCTTAGGCAGCCGTTGATTTCTTCACCAGCGGGCCAAGACGGGTGTCGCTATACTAATGCAGGGCTGATCCCCCCCCCCTTGCCACATTGGCTCTCCGTTTCACTAACCTAAGGGCCGTTCTGACAACTTTGGATACAGCAATCACTTTCTTGGTCTGAGGTGATATCTTCTTCCTCCAGGAATCACCTGGTCCGGGAAGAGCTCCTCAGTGTCGTTCGGTTCCACAGCACGGCCTTTCTCCGCAGTCAGGATTTCTCGATGGTCGGTCAACAAGCAGGCTCCACCAATCCAGACGGCACTTTGCGACAGTGCAAGGAGTGGATCCAGTTCTTCCGATTGGAAACCCGCACAGCTGTCCTCGTTGCGAGCAAGACTTGCTCAGGACCAACCCATCTCGGCTCCAAACTGTTCGTCCTTTCGAAGACTTTGATCATCACCTGATCACCAGGTCGGAGATTATGGCCTTCACCGGTGGACCGATCAGGAAGCGCCTCTCGAACCTGTTGATGAATAGAAACCAAATTATCCGTTAACTGTGCCAGATACGCGGTGGCCTCTCCGAAGGAGGTGGCCATACCGGCTCGCCTTCGTTTCGTCCAGCTAAAGATCCTCCACCGGGTTTACATGACAGGGCCAAGGCTTCTGCGTATGGGCTATGCCGAGGATGGGCTGTGTAAGCGTGGGTGTGGTGCTTTGGCGACTTTTTTGCATATTCTGTGGGAGTGCCCGAAGGTGGAGCGATTCTGGCGTGGTGTGCATGAGGTCCTGCGAGTGGTTACGCGTGTCGCGCTGTTGCCTGAAGCGAGGAGATGCTTGCTGAATGTGTGGGAACCAACTGACTACTCGGTTCCGCAGACACGATGGGTGACTCTGGGATATATGGTAGCTAAGCGTGACATCGCGCAGCTGTGGGGGTCCCAGAGGCCCCCGGCGGTGTCGGCCTGGAAAGAGCACATGGATTGGTGCATGTTCCGAGAAAAGGTGGTGTACGTGGCGAGAGGTAAGCCTGGGGCGTGGGTGAAAGTTTGGGGCCCCTGGAATGCCTACCGCGGGGGTATTTGTGAGCCGCCGCTGCTGCCGGCGGCTTCGCCAGCTCCGTCCCCCTAGTTGACCCCCTCCCCCGGCCCCGGGCACAGGGTCCCCCGGTCCGTGCTCTCATCCAGTTCCCCTCTTTAGATTCTTGTGGATGGTTGGGGTCCCCCACTTACGGAGCACGTGCTGTCACTTCGGATTGCGGGTTGCCTTGCGGGTGTGGTTTTTGTGTGTTGTTGTGTTTTTATAAAATGAAACCGTATTGCGGGCTCGGAGTTATGTGGCCCACGTCGTTGATACCTCCTGATTTACCTCTCTGCAACGCCAAGAGCCTTTTTTGTATGTATGTCATATTCTCCTGTCACTCTAGCGGCCGGCCGGAAGGTTGTAGGCCCATACTTGTATATATTTGAAGACTGCAATAAACGGTTTCAAAAAAAAAAAAAAAAAAAAAACTGTGCCAGATAATCATTCATCATTACACAAGGTACATCATACACGGACTTAGGTTTTGGTGGACCCCAAATATTCATTGGGCGTCCAAAGACGATCTCATAAGGTGTGAGACCGGTTCGAGAATGCGGTATCGATCTAATTGACAATAATGCCAGCGGCAGAGCGTCTGGCCAAGTCAAAGAAGTCGAAGCTTGGATCTTAGCGATCTTGAGCTTCAGAGTACCGTTATACTTCTCAACCAATCCCGCAGACTGAGGGTGAAATACTGCATGGAACTTCTGGGTAATGCCTAGACCCTTCAGGACATACTTTATAACGTCTGCTATAAAATGAGGTCCGTTATCACTCCACAACAATCTGCAAACACCGTATCGAGGGAAGAACTCCTTCAATAGCATCTTGGCTGTAGTCATTGCAGTATTGTCTTTCGTAGGGTATGCCTCAACCCATTTGCTGAAGGCACAAATCACTACTAAAACATACTTCAGATTGTTACAGCGCTCAAGCTGGATGTAATCCATCTGCAAAACCTCAAAGGGTGCAGTAGGTGTCGCAAATCCTCCTGCTGGAGTTCGGGTACCCTTTCCCGGGTTATATCTCAGGCAAATCATGCAGGTCTGCACTACCCTCTTTGCCGTACTAGCGATCTCCGGATGCTCCCAAACTCGTGTGAGTAATTTAACAATTGCGGAAGCTCCGACATGCGCTAGTCCATGTGCCATCTGAACCATAGGTTGTACGAAGGCTGTGGGTAACTTCCATTTATCCATCTGCTTATTTCTCCAACATCCTTCGTCATCTAATTCTCCATCATTGGACCATTGCTCCCGTTCCTTATTGGAAGCGGTCCTCTGTATTTCCAGCACTTCTCTCCTAGCATCGTGCCATCTTTCTGCCTGTGACTTCACAACATACATTGCAGTAGCACCAGGCTGCATCGCAGTCTCTCGTGCCACCCGGTCTGCCAAAGCATTCCCTTCTCCAACTTTATCAACCACTTTCTTATGGGCACTACATTTAATTATAGCAATCTTCTTTGAATATGTTAATGCAGTCAAAAGGTTGTGAACTAACTCCCCGTACATTATCTGCGCTCCATGTGACGTTAGAAACCCTCTCTCCTTCCAGAGTAGGCCGAAATCGTGCGCTACTCCGAAGGCATAGCGGCTATCTGTATAAACATTCACACACAATCCTGCACTGAGCTCACATGCTCGTGTTAATGCTATCAGTTCCGCTGCCTGAGCTGATTTCTGCGGTATGCGTGCTGTCTCCACTATTGTTTGCAGTGTGGTGATTGCATACGCTGCTGAAGTCGTACCATCTGGTAGCTTCAGGCATGATCCGTCCACCCACAGTTCTCCATCTACATCTGTAAAGGGCGTATCCTGGAGATCAATACGACCCTTTGTCTGTTCCTCAGTCACAAGAATACAGTTGTGTGCTTTCCGTGCTTCAGACTGAGTTTCCGGGAACGGCAACAATGTGGCCGGATTTAACGTTACACACCTCTTTAACGTAATATGAGGAGCCAAAAGCGTCAACTCATATCCCGTTAAACGGGCACTGGTCAAATGCTGCGTCTTTGTCTGATTAAGCAGGGCATCAACAGCATGGGGGACTAATACCAACAGTTTGTGAAATAACACAATTCCCTCACTTTGATGTATTGACACAGCTGTCGCCGCAACCGAGCGAAAACAACCATGCAATGCTCGGGCAACAGGATCAAGTACGGCCGAAAAATATGCACAAGGGCGCTGCTTGTCGCCGTGCATCTGCACTAAAACTGATAATGCACATCCATCTTTCTCATGCACATACAGTGAAAAGGGCTTCGTATAATCAGGGGTCCCTAACACTGGTGCTGAACAAAGGGCCTGTTGCAATTGCTGAAATGCAATTTCACACTCATTTGACCAGGGAAGAGGAATCGGTGTGTCCTTTGTCAAAAGGGCTAACAATGGTTTAGCTATGTGTGAAAATCCCAATATCCATTGCCTACAAAAAGAAACAAGACCCAAAAATGCACGCACGTCCTTCTGTGTGGAAGGCACTGGCGTGTCCAAAATTGCTTGAATACGATCTGGTGTGAGTGCACGCCCCTCCTTAGACAAAAGGTGACCCAAATAAGTCACCTTTGGTCTACAGAATTGCAATTTCTTCTTCGACACTTTGTGATTGTGAGATGCCAAAAAGGAAAGCAAGGATAACGTACTTTTCTCACACAGCTCAGGGGTGTCAGCCGCCAACAAGATGTCATCGACATATTGTATAAGGGCGACACCCTCGGGCAGAACAAAGGAATCCAATTGCCTTTTCAATGCTTGACTGTAAATGCTAGGGCTTTCTGTGTAGCCCTGAGGAACTCTACAAAATCTATAAGACCTATTATTCAAAGTAAAACCAAAAAGGTATCGGCTATCGGGATGAATAGGGATCGAAAAGAAGGCATTTTTCAAATCAATAACTGAAAACATGGTCGCCGTTGGCGGGACCAAAGTGAGCAACGGCGTGATATCAGAAACCACTGGATACTGAGGTATCACAATCTTGTTCACTTCCCTTAAATCAATGATAAACCGATAAACCCTGGCATCCGTATCTTTCTTCAAAATGGGTAAAATAGGACTGTTGCAAACAATATAGGGAACTTCTTCCACTACCCCCACTTTAATCAAATCCTGCACAATCTGAATGAGTGCCTCCTCCCCCTCCTGGGAAATGCGATACTGAGGGAGGCGCAGTAACACCGCACCCTCCTGGACACTAATATGGACCGGTGGAATCACCATCTGTCCCACATCAGTATCTGAAGTAGCCCACAAAGAATGAGGGAGGGAAGCTAACACAGTATCCTCCACGACCACACACATCCGGTCTGTCATCGGGTGATTATCATTTAATATCACACGTACTCCAGCGGGGGATCGTAGCTCTGAAGTGCTTGAGCATATCAAGACCCATAATGTTATCAGGCGTGTTCGGGGCAAGCAGAAACGGACAGGGTGCAGAAAAGGGACCAACATGGAATGCAAGGGGTCGGGAAAGAGGGCTTCGAGAGAGTGTACCATCAAACCCTACCGATGTAACCATTAAGCCAGATGGGGGAGCCCTCGGAACCAATTGTTTTGACAGCGCACTGCGGGTCGCTCCTGTATCAACTAGGAACCGATCAGTAGAACCCAAAACCTTTGCTGAAACATAAGGACCCTTCTGATCAACCGGCACTTCAACTGATTCTAACCCCCATCCAACGCATTCCTATGCATGCTGCGAATCATGGTACCCAGAGCGGTCAGTCCCTGACATTTGATACTGGTGCTGTCGATCAAATACATTGGGTCTATCTCGCTGCTGCGCGTTAGGTCCAAAACGAGCACGATCAGTAGAATTCCCTCTGAAATTCGAAAAGCCCCCTCTACCTCTTGGTGGTCCCTGACCACGTCCCTGACGAGATGCATACAACGCCGGACAATCTCTGGCCCAATGGCCCGACTGTTTACAATACGCACATTGATTCCTATTTACATCTGACCGACCCGAAGGGGGACCATAGAATCCTCCCCTACCTCTGTCGACACCCCGACGAGGCAGACCATACACTTGTGCTAACATCACCTTTGTTTTCAAATCTTTCGATTTCTTCTCCTCCTGCCCCTTCGCTTCTTGTTCCTGACGCTCATAATACTGAGCCATAGTCAAGAGGGATGCCGGAGACGAGGTGGACCAAGAACTTTCACTCGCTTTTAAACGAGCTGCTATTCCCGGTAATACATTTGCCACATATTTATCCACAAAAAGATGGCGACCCGTATTATCGGTAAGTGACTGACCACTGAAATCATGAAACGTCTCCTCAAAGCGCATAAAGAAATCTGAGACTGATTCATCAACCTTCTGTTTACACGATGCTAACATATTCCAGTCAATCTTTTTAGGGGGAATAATCGTTTTCAACTTAGTCAAGATAGCAGCAGGAAGATCTAAAATAATCCGCGGTGGTTTTTGCGCGGGTTTTCTCTCCCTATCCTCATCCTCAATCTCGGACCACCTAGCCTTAAAAGCGGGAACATCATCCACCTTCCGCACAGATCTCCACATATCCGGTGGTAATATGAGCCCAAAGAACAAATCTATATCTGCTAAAGTCATAGTACAAGAATTCAAGGCCCCTTCGACCTCTTCATAAAAGGCCGCTGGGTTCTTGCGGGGGTCAGGCAATGCATTCTTTAATGCCATAACATCAGCCCTATGCCAGGGAGTATAGACTCAATTATACACAAAATATCCCTTAGCATCGGCGGAAGTAATATCCGAACTAGTTCCCGCTCCTTTAGAAGGAACATACAAAGGTGCTGCCTCTCGCATCGGTTTAGCATGCACTAGTTCGCTCTTATCTGAGTGGGAGGTAGATGACTGGTCATCGCCGATACATGGATTCGACTGCTCCTCCTCCCCTGCCTTTAGGCGCGCTCTCTCTTTAAGGTCACTCGCCGCGTCCCGCAATGCAAACAGCCGTCGAACCGCATCAGGTGCCTTAGAGGGAGAAAAAACACCATTACGTAATGCTTTAGCATCTAATACTACATCATCAGGCTCAAAAACTTCTGAATATTTCCGAAAGGCAGTAATCACTTCATCAGAAAAGGCTCCCAAAAAATACAACTTCTCCCTGTCCTGCCACTGTTCCAAAGAATCCAATAACTCAGTAAGGGATAACTTGCCCTTAAATGCACGAAGAGAAACTTTCCGAAGCTCACCCATACGATCAACTGATAACATCGACCGCGTGTCTACCTTATCCGAAACCACTCCAGAATCCTGTGATCTCGGGGCAGACGCGCCAGCATAAGGAGGCGGAGAACGATCTAATAAATAAAAATCATCTTCAAGATTAGTAAGGACAGGATAAAGTGGCTGGCGAACAGCATATTGACCCGATACTTGCAACCTACGCTCTTTCTCTTGCCTCTCCGCCAGTTCTCTTTCCTCCCGGCGCTTCGCTTCCTGCGCTCTCACATGATCATTTTTCCGTTGCTCTTTATCGATCAGCACTTTCTCACGTTTCTCTCGCTCACGCACTTCCTTCACCCATAACCGTACACATTCAAACATGTCTTGCCGAGCACGCCGTTTACACATACACTGTTCCACATACTCAATCTTACGCATATCAAACGATCCATACAAAGGCCAGCGCAACTCAGGATCCTTTTGGGTGTATTTCCTCCATACTGTGCTGTACATTATAGAACAAAGACCATGCTTCACATACATATCCCTATTAGGAGTCCCCTCTGGGGGGGCTGGAGCAGATTCCTCGAGGTTTAACCGGTTTCCAAAGCAGCAGCACCACTTACGGAGTGCGCTAAAAGCAGGCATGCTCAAAAATAATGCAAAATATGCAGTATTATCAAAAATGGCACTTAAACTTTGCGCCGTTCAAATTTACACAGCTCCGGAGAAATATCTCCACATTACCTGCCTATATGTGTTGCAACGCATATATTCTCACAATAATCAATACAAAATATGACCGGTCATCACAAAACCAAACTCAAATAGCCAACCCAGGCTTCAAAACTCGGAGCAAGTACCGTACAACGGTTCTTACCAATCAAGAGTGTCCAGATTCCAACTGCCAAGTTCCACAATTCGCCCAAACGGCTATCGCGGCAAACCGACAGAAGAGATCTCAGTCGAGGACCAGCGCCACCCAGAAGGTCAGTTCGGAAGGGAAGGAAGAAAACCTCGGGATGCCAGGGCTAAAAGACGCCGCTGGCAGTGATCACATCCCCGGCCAAATTCCTCACCTTCGCCACGACCAATCCTTCGAGCATCCGAGTCGCCGATGAGCCCCACGTGACGGGCGCCAATTGATGAATACAGGCCCCAGCTAGGCCCGCAGAATACAAGGGTTCGCTCTCCTGTAACGGAAGCTAGAAGGAAGTTGGCACGGAAACTGCAAAGTACAAAGACAAAGTTTATTAACTCTTAAGGGTGGTCCTACAACCCATACAACACTCTTCAGTATTGCATAGAGTAGCACAAAGAACTTGCATACATAGTCCCCTTTTATACACAACAGAGGGGCTCATAAGTGGGTGGATACAACATGGAGCAAAATGCATTACCTTTTATGGGCATTTTCGATACAGAATCAATATGTGGACGGAGTAACTAATTTCCTGAGCCCGCGAAAACATGGTCAAACAAGGACTAACTGATAACAGATGTGGTCAAGTCTGGGCATGCGCCAGACGGACAAAGGAGCTATTTATAGACTGTTACTGGGCAGATTGTAGAGCAACTAGCAGAAAGATAGGACTCTTCTCGTGCAAAGCACGTGGAGACATGACAACACAAAATGGAGTCCAAACATTAGTCAACATAGGAGGGAAACTTGGCCCAACGAAGGGGAATTCATGTCTTTAGTGAATGCTTAATCACATCGCTGTTTCAATTTTCAACAAGTATATACCTGGTGCTAGACCAGGCCAAGATAGGACAGTGAAGGTAAGGGAACCTAGGTTGCAGTGAGACGCTCCTGGTATTTTAACTCTTTTTATTTGGTTTTTAAATAATGAACTTTTTTACATTGTAAATCTGTTCAAAATAAAGCATCACTCCACAGTAAACATTTAGCAATTTTCTTATACAAATACAACGCAAGTATTCAACAAATCATAAATCTGTTCATATATGTATAGTTGCATTCTCTCCTCATCATTTGTACTATAACTCTCAGGGGGATAAACTCTAATATTCTCAAGCTTTCAGTCGCCCATATATTTTAGACACCAGGTTTTTAATGATAGGGAATTACAACTTGGAAAGGGGAAACAAAGAGGAGTTCACAAGCCTATATCACCAATAATAGGTGGGTGAACGGACAAGAGGGTTTTTTGGGCAGGGAGCAAATCCAAAAACATACTAGCTCTAATACATCGCAAGCTTCTCAACACCCACCAGGAAGAATAGCGGTCAGGAAGTGGAAAAAGTCCTGGCGCGCCAAGAGTGTCACCCATCCAGAAGAGTACTGGTCTTCACATACTTCAATTGTCACCCTACTCCATAAATAACACCCACTGGAAGATCAATGAGATTAATCAATGGGGTGAAAGAGTGACTTTGCCAGGGTAGCCTCTAGGATGCAGAAGATGCCGGTGGCTCCACAGCCATGAGTTCTTTGAATTTCATTAACATAGTAACCCATGATGCTGCAATGGGGTGTTTCAGGATTCTACGGGCCTCCTCCCAGTCCAGCGCAGTACTCCCTGCATCACCCCAGTGGTGCAGAGCTTTACAACACTGGGCAAAGCTCGGCACCCATTGCGCTTGCCAATGCATTGTCGGTAGGCATTTTGCTGAAAGAAGGTCTACATTCAGAAAGCGTACCTTCACCTTATGACTCTTCGCCTAGGAAATATGACCAATACTGTAGCTTCCCATGATATGATATATGTGAGCCCTGTGGCAGTAGCCAGCACAGTGTGTATAGAATGCCAGTATGCAGATACTCTAGGGCAAGACCAAAGCATGTGCTGAAAGTCTGCAGACTGTGCATGACATCTGGAGCAAGAGAGGTTAGCTGTTGCGTACATGCAGTTCAACCGCGACGGAGTAAGGTATGCGCTATGAAGTATTACCTATTGTATATTTTTTAATTTTGCAGTTCTGGAAATGATGTGAGAAGATTCAAGCGCCTGCACCCATTCCATGTCATGCAAAGGTTGCCTTAAATCCTCCTCCCAGTCGTGCCAGAGACAAGTTAGTGGGATCCCAGTATGTTCCCTAATCGCTTTATAAAACCAAGTAATAAGGTACCGTCCTTCTCCCATGGTATTACTGTCTGGATAGGAGGATCTGCATCAATCAAACACCACATTAATCTGAGGGCTCCCACCGACTGTATTTAAAATAAACTGATCTGGCTGAATGTTGCAATCCTGACATATTTGGTCAAGTTGCAGTAAATTAGTGTCCTGGAAGAAGTACTCATCACAAGAGTAAACAGGATAGGAGAAAGAGGACTCCCCTGCTGCATTCCATGGCCTATAGAAAAAGAGTTTGAGATTAACTTCCCTACATGCACTTGTGAAGTAGGTCTTGGATACAATAATTCTGTGTAGGCTAAGAGACGCCATCCCAACTCAATGGCCTTTAGAACACCAAACAGATGACAGGGAATCAAAGGCTTTTTCAAGATCTATTATAAGACATGCCGCTTGGGGGTAATGGAGAGAGGCCTGGTCCAAAACATGAAAAAGTCGCCTGATATTATTTGACGTATTAGGCCCCTGGGACAAAACCAGTCTGATCTGAATGAATCTGTGTAGGCAGCAATTGCACATAACGCTCTGCTAGTACTTTCCAGAGGATTTTTTAATCTGGCCTGCAGTAAGAGAGCTGAGTGGGAACTTTATCCGGTTTGACCATGGGGCACCAAAAGGGACTCTTTTAGATAATTAGGTAGTAAGCCTGTGGTAAGCGTCTCAGTATTAATTTCAACTAATTTGGGTACTGGGCGAGTGGCAAATCGATCATAATGTTCTAATGGTAATCCGTCCTTGCCCGGGGTCTTATTTCTGGCCAGATTATGAATTACAGTCTACATTTTCACCACAGTGATCAATTCAATCAATAGGAATGATGGAAGGTAGGAATAAGGGGTCTAAAAATTGTTGGAGACGAGGATAATCCTTGATATATCACATGATAGTAGCTGCTAAATGCTTGCAATATTTCCACTTGAGCATGTAGTACTGGGTCCCCATCCTGTACAATTTCTGTGACTGTTGGATTTAGTACCTCTTGGCGAACGCACCAAGCAAGCATGCGTCCAGATTTATCGCCCGTTGCATGGATTAGAGCAGTGTAATCCGTATACTTATAGTAACTGACCTATTCTGTCAGTGCTGCGTAACGTGCTTTAGCGTCAGTCAAAGTGCAACGGGTTGTCTTATCTGGGGGATGGCGATTGTCCATGCTCACAACCTTCTCCTCTAGGGCTTTCAAATCCAGACTCAACTCCCTGCGCACCCCAGCTATATTATATATACAAAAGCCCCTGGTTACCACCTTAAGGGAGTTCCACTCTACTCTCCGGGTAGATGTAGTAGAGTGATTGTCTGCAAAATAATTAGTAGTATGTATGCACTGAGTCTCATAGAAGGCTGCATCATCTAATGTATCTTTTGAGAGCCACCATGAAGGAGCCAGGGAATGATGTGCACCCCATCTGATGTCTAAAAAATGGGCTGAGTGGTCAGAGATCACTCACCAAAGATAATTGGAAAATGCCACACACAGGATAAGCTCTTGGGAGCAGAGAAAATGGTCTAGTCGGACGTATAGGTCATGCGGGGCCTAGTAATCAGAATGCAGATGCAAGTCTGAGTAATGAGTTCTCCATGCATCTGAAAGGGACCACTGCTGGGTCCACTGTGTGTACTGCTGTGAATTCTGACGGGCCGGGGTGGAGTGTGAGAGCAATCCAGGGAGACATCTAGGACGTTATTATAGCCCCCCAATATTCATGGGATACAGGATACAGGATTCCACAAGGACCCCAGCCAATCTAGTCCACAAACCCCAGTGCTATATGTTTGGGGCACATATACATCCTAAAAGAACTAATTGACCATCTAATCATCCTTCTGCAAACACATATCTGACTCTCCTATCAATGTTTGTTCGGAGACATTGAAAGGGTGTTCCTGGATAGATCCATAGTAAAGCTTCCCATGCATAGGAAGAGTATATTGTACCGTAAATCTGGCCCACCAGCGCTTATTGGGCCGCTTTAGTTCAACGTCGATGAAATGAGTCTCTTGCAAGAAACAAATATGTGCCTGCTGTCATCTAATGTTTGCATTTATGGAATATCGTCGCTGTGCCGAATGGGATCCCACATAATCAGGGCCAAGAACCTAGTGTTACGGTGACGATCCATGCTGCCTATTCCAGAAGGGTAATAAGCCCCCTGCCCCACCCTGTGTCCTGTCCACCCCTCTGCATTTGTTCATATGTGTAGTTCTGTGGTTTTTGTGCCTTATGGGGGATAACAGTGGGGTATAATCATTAACTAATTAACAAAAACCAGAGCCTGCAGACATAAACTGCGGCCCAAACATGTATACTAGAAGCTTACACTCTAAATGAGGGGAAGGGGCAATTCACTGTCTAGTTATGAAACTCGAAGAGTGGGTGGTGACCAGCAGATCAGCAAAGTATATCATGCTGCATGTGTATAAGTTAATATAGTACATTATACTCAATAGGGTATGTTCTGTAGGTCTGTGAATCTTGGGAATTGGAGTATTAGAGAAAGTCCTCTGTTTGTGGTGTGACGATTGG
Organism: Triturus cristatus; assembly: GCF_964204655.1. Lineage (NCBI taxonomy): Eukaryota > Metazoa > Chordata > Amphibia > Caudata > Salamandridae > Triturus > Triturus cristatus. The sequence continues at coordinate 803,379,987 of NC_140591.1, forward strand.
GCTAATCAAAAGCCCCCCATGACTCTAACCCGCAGAGTCTATGTCGCCATCACTTGAGGCTGTACTTGTGTCAGTGTGATGCAAGGGTGAGGGATGATGTAAGTCATAGGTGGCCTCTAGGGCAGATTTGTGGCTCTGTTGTAACTCAACCATGGTTCGTAAAGTCTCTATAACTTGTAGCATGACATCAAACTTATCAATAGAATCTTGAGTTAGCTTCCCTTGCAGATTCTTAGTTGCAATGGACTGATGAGTGTAACATTGGAGACGGCAGTCGAGATTGACCTCTGTACGCTTTGATTATGCCCACAGTGTTTAGTCTTCACTGTTATGGCCTTCGTAATCTACACTTCGTATTTATATCAATGATTCCAGATTTTAATATAAGTGACGCAGTGGATGTCTCCAATTCACCCTGGTCAATGGACCTTGATACTAGCCTGAGAGGAAAAGGGTTAATGACAATTTAAATCATTAGATACATTGTAACCATTAAGCCCACACATTAAAGGTCTGAGTCAAAATCTTTAAAGTCAAAGGATTTATTATAAACTCAAAACCAACCTGATGTAAATCAATGTCAGAAAATTCCATAGAAATAGAAGATAATCAAAGGAAGACCAAACCATCTAATGAGTGTGGTTCTCAACAGCAAGGAACATATTAATATCTCGGTTGCAGCAATGCAGAAAACATGAAACAGAATCTGGTGACTGGGCGATTGACTTCGATCCTTCTCCCCACACATGAAAAAGATGGCAGCATCTACTAAACCCTACACTAAACTAAGGCTAGGGATAGCCCCATTTACCCAGGGAAGCAAGCAAGAAAGGTATCAGCATCAAAGCCTCTGTAGAATTATAGTAAAGAGTCACGTATAGCATAAAGCCACACAATCAGAGATGTCAAGAGAGGCTTGTACCTCTCCAAGTCTCGGAGGAATATGAATCACCCTAAGGTAGCTTCACTAATTAAAATGCACAAAGAACATTTGAGAAACATGACCTCACACATATTATAACAATCTACTTTTTCTCAAGCCTAATTTTGGTGCACTATGTGATACTCTTATATTCCAGTCTCTGCTTCCAAGCGTCCTTGGATTCCTTCTCCATCTGGTAGCACCAACTGCTACACTCCCTTTGTTAGTCATTAAAATTATTTGACCTTGCCAACTCTTCTGCGCCTCTCTATCTCTGAAATTCTATCTGCCTTTTACTAACTAACGAAGCCTTTAATCTACATCTACAAAGGAAAGAAATATTCAGAAAACAACTTTCACCTCAGTATTAAACGTTAATATGCACACTTGTATATATTGAAACACACTCTGAATACAACCTCTATACGTTCAGTGCACCACATTTCATTATTTTTATTTATATTACACAAATACATGAGGCCAAGTATACACATATATGTGGCCTAGTTAAACGTGAAAGGATGAAACTCCACCAGCTTTCATTATTTTATGAATTAGATGGCTTGTAATTGACATTTTCATGCTATAAAAAAACGGGAGTGAAGCAATATCTGGCTCTTATATTTTATAATACATGTCTGCAGCAGCCCAACAAAGCTGAGGTGTAGACTTTGCTATGTATATTGTGTGTAAACAATGTAATAATATATAACTATTTACCTGCCTATATGTGAAACAAATATAAACTTTTAAACAAAATATCTCAGAATCGATAATCGAGTTCAGTAACCAGCTAAGTGGCCTATGGTCATAAGAAATACCATAAAGGATCTGCACCACTGATCAAAGCAGTTAGCCGTAAATAAATATTGCAATACAATATAATACAAAACATGAATTAATCTATCCACTTGTTCCTTTGGCAATTCAATGGGGAGAGTCTTTAGGGCAACTCATTAATCCATATTTAAAAATAATTTAGTGCTTCTCTAAAAAGATTCAACTGTAGAGATCATGCACAAAACACAAACTAAGGAATTCATAGATTGTTTTAAGAAGCTATATATCCACCATCATGCTGTTATACTTTACATTTGAAACCTATTAAGTTAATATCTGTGATGCTGTATGCTGCCACATGCGTGTATTACAGATAACTTTCAGAAAGTGCTCCATTGGACATGAATGCTAATTTTTATCGGAGGAATTTAACTTTCTCATTACCATGCATTGAAATGTGTAAAAAATGTTTGCATGTAATATTAGCTATTGTAAGACACCGTAACTCTTCCTCAGAGCAACATCTTGGATTATATTTAATGCAAAAAATGTTTTAAAGCACACAGAGATGCAATTTAGTTTATAGTTTTCACTATTTGTGCATCATTTTTAGGTCTGGCTAGGCTTCACAGTGTCTGCAAACCTTTTGTTACCAATCTTTTCAAATGTACATAGCATAGGATTTGACTCCAGCGGCAGGAGTATTACTCCCTCACCTTATGCTGTTGGTTATTTGGCGTATCATTCCACCTTTCAGGAATTTCATCTGTTGAAATAAATGATGAATTAATTTACATCTAAAATGTATACTCAGTCATCATGCTTTTGCCACATTCATATCGACTATAAGTATTCCATACAGAAAGCAAACCTTTTTTCCTACTTTTTCCTCACCACTATTAAAGACAATAAGGCAGACTTTAATGTCATATAAGCATTTGCACATGCAACACATGAACAGCATCAGGGCTGGACTAGGAACAAAAAGCAGCCATGGCAAGATTTTCACAAACCAGCCCACTGTGTTCTCTCCTTTCTCGCTCTCCTTGTTTTCCTCTCTCAACTAAAGTACATGCTGTGCCTGTTGCATTACTTGGGGATGCTGGAGGAAGTGGCAGTGGCACCATCAGTGGAGCTTTACCTTCAATACATGGCTCCAAAGGCTCCAACCAACCAGGGAAATGCCTGGAAGAACTAACTGGCAGTCCGAGCCTGGACAGCATTTGTGACATGTGTTTCCATTACAGACCTATTGCCTTGGCCAATTTTTTTTTTTTTAATCTTTGAGCAGTTTTTATAGCTTGTGCCTGGCCCAGCACGCATTAGATTCAGCAAGTAGCAAACAGTAACATAAAGCACGACAATGTGTACTGTAACCACATGTATCTAAGAGGGCAAGGGCCTTATATCACTACTCATATGTGAAGCAGAAACCTGCTACAATTCTTATTAACACTGTTTGAAATTCTCTAGATATGAAGATTAATAGATTTTAGCATATTGGCCTGCACATTTATTTCACTGTAAACCTTTGTACATCTGTAAACATTTGGGGCCTGATTACAATGCAGGCAGAAGGGCTCTGACCATCGGTTGGAGCCCTCCTGCCCACATCGTAATCACTGATTCGGATTCCCTTCCGGCCGAGCCATTTCCATGGCCTCAGTCGGAAGGGAATCCAAATCAGTCTTCAGAATGGCTTACGACCGGCTTGGAGAGTCCGTCCGCCATTTGGAATGCCCTCAGTAATCTCCCTGCCAGCTCTTTCCGGCCGAAGGATTACGATGGTAGTTTCCCACTGCCTTTTTGTGCCAGCCTTTCCGGCACAAAAAGGCATTGGATGCAAGGCCGCTGAATGGCAGCCTAGGGGGCACCTATGGTGCCTGACTCAGAGTGCAGGGATGAACTGCACCCCTGCTCTTTGCTATGAGAGCATGCATTCCGTTCGTATAGTAAAGTATAGGATTGTGACGAAGCACGGTTCGGTCGTATCCTAATTCCTGAGCTGCAATCGACGACTGGAGGTCATTCGGTTCTAGTCCCAAAACAATTCCGGACAGACTCGGGTCCGTCCGGCATCATAATCGGCCCCTTAGTGTGCTTTAAACAATTGATTTTAAATGCTTTATATTCAGAATAAAGGCCTCATCTTTAAATTAATTATTCCGTTCATACTTGGAACCTTTCTTACTGGAATTATTAAGAATTTAAGTGCACTCATTATTTAATGTACTGTAAAATCTGTGACATTTCTGTACTTTTTCAAAAAGATTTTTTTCAGTTATCGGGCTGACCCTGCCGCATATTGTGAGGGGCTGGTCTGACAAAATATGCTAGAGTTGCTTTATGTTTCCAGCCAAGCCCTGATCATTTTGCATTTTCTGAAATCTGACTGCATGCATTTCCAATGTTAGGCTTTATAAATGTTTTCTGCAATACATCATTCAAATTAATTCAGAAACTATGTCCACAACTTCCACAGGCATTTAGTTTTCACATTTCATATTGAGACCACGTTTTTCATGGCTGTGACATTCTTTTCTTATGCTACCAGAATCGAGGCAGAAAGCCAGATACTAAAAAACATAAATGATCAATAAACATGATACTTTCAGCTCCTGTCATTCCCAATGTCTCAACAGAACAGAGAATTTGTCCCTTGAGTGTAGCTGCTTCAGGTTGCTGGGTAGGGGGGGCCAACTAAGTTTAAAGTAAGAATTACTTAGACATTTTAAAAAAAGTGCAGGCTTCTTCTTCTTCTTATTTTTTGTATTATTATTACCATCTTCTTAAGCATGAAAGCTAACAGTCAAGCTTGCAGGATTCATACTTGTGGAGTGGTAAAATGTGCTTTAAAGAATGATCATGTCCTTCATTTAATTGTGCATGCAAAAAGTTTGGTGGAGTCAGTATAATGAAAATTATTATGCTAGGAAAAGTCACACAATCTTTTGATCCTCCAGGCAAAACGTAGAACAGATGCCTCAGCATGTCAGGACAAGAACAAGATTCATGCAAGATTCATGCAGCTATGATAGGACTTTATGGGTCCTGTTTACAAAGGCAAATATACACTTGTATATAAACGCACATGTATATATTTTCTACTACACCTAGGTTTAACTATACACTTCTTTGCTATTCACTATATCCGAGTGGAGATATACACCTAGGTGTAGACGTACGTCCCCACTTCCGCAAAGCAGGAGCTGGAGCTCATTGCAACAGGATTTAGGAGTGTTAAGTTAGCAGTAACTTTGCACACATTGGTGGAGATTGCCACCGCACTAGGAAAGCACCCCCTACAGGAAATAGAGGGAATATTTAAAGTTTATTATTCTTGAAACAAATATATAAAAAAATATTTAAAATTAGATATGTAAATTAATATTATATATTTATTTCTAGCCTAGAACTAATACAATAAAATGTTTCAACACAATAAGTCATAAAAGTAAAGGTGCATTCAATAATTATTTCAAACAAATTAATTTAATTGATAAATAATAACTTTTAAACAGTGTTTGAAAAAGTCCCACCATCCCTAACATTTTCATGTACATTTTTATTTAATATGTGTTATATTTTGTTACAAATTATGTGTTTAATTAATATTGTGTACTAAAAGATTTAGCTGTTTAATATAATTGTTAATTAAGTTTTATTAAGTTACACAATTGTGTAATTTATATATATATATATATATTCACTGAAAAAACTATAGGTTTCACACACGTTATAGTTAGGAATTAGCATTTAAAAAACCTTACAAATTCACTGAAAAAAACAGAGGTTTCACACACGTTATAGTTAGCTGGACATTTCACTCGTACAAAACCATTGAAATTCCCCCGTTATTGTTAGTTCAGCTAACTATAACTCGCGCGCCCGCAATCCACTGGTGATGACGTCACATATTACATCACTCATGACATGGTCAGTGACATCACTGATGATATCACTGATGACATCTCAAATGACATCACTGATGACATCACTGATGACATCATCCTTTGACTGTGTGTTTCTGAACAGTTTTAATATGTTCAATATTTTTAGGGAAAGGCCTGTTGAAGAATAAGTGGGTGTAAAAGTGATTGAATGGATGATTTAGTAGGTGCGTAACTGACTCTATAAGTGAGTCATTAAATGTATCTTACTGCATACTAGTGACTAAACTGTGTGAATCTCTGTATGTGTCTGTGTGTTGGTGTAGAAGTGGCTGATTGGTTTTGTAAATAGCTATATGAGTGTCTATATGGGTTAATTATTGGTTGTCTAAGTATCTGTATGGGTGCCTGAGTGTATTAGTGGGTGAGGTGTGTTTAACTCTGTGCAAAGATGTATGAGTGGGTGATTCTATGGGTACATGGTTTTAAGAGTGCAACTGTGATCGACTGTATGGTTGGCTGAGTGTATGTAAGGGTGTGTTAGTGATTGAATGTATATCTCAGTTGTACATGTGACAGTAACTACATATATGAAACACAGTGAATATGTGTATAAGAGTATATAACTATCTATATCTGAGAGTGTGTGATTGCGGGACTGGCTGTATGGATGAGTCTGACCTTGTACTAGAAACTGAATAAGAGTGTCAAAATGTTTTTGTATTTTTATGAGTAAGTGAACTTGAGTGTGTTTAACTGTATAGGTGAGTTAATTGGAGTGTGTTTATTTATTCGCACAACTGACTAGGTGTGTCAGTACCTCAATGGATGATTGTTAGTGTGTTAGTGTCTACATATCTGTATAAATGCATATGATAGTCTTGTATGGAGTGACTGTAAGTATAAGTGACTGTACAGTTGAGTGAGTGGAGGTGCATGTAGATCTAAGAGTCAATGAGTGGGTATGTAGTTATTGGTATTGGAGTAGCTATGGTTTTCAAAATAGCCGTCTGAAATTTTAAGTTGGTGTATCAAAATTTATATTAGGGTGGAAGAAGGTGTACTAATTCATCACATATATGACGTCATCAGTGATGTCATCAGTGATGTCATTTGAGATGTCATCAGTGATGTCATCAGTGATGTCACTGACCATGTCATGAGTGATGTAATATGTGACGTCATCAGCAGTGGATTGCGGGTGCGCGAGTTATAGTTAGCTGAACTAACTATAACGGGGGAATTTCAAAGGTTTTGTACGAGTGAAATGTCCAGCTAACTATAACGTGTGTGAAACCTCTGGTTTTTTCAGTGAATTTGCAAGGTTTTTTCAATGCTAATTCCTAACTATAACGTGTGTGAAACCTATGGTTTTTTCAGTGAATTTCAAAGGTTGTTTAAATCCAATTTTTTTTAATATTTCTTTTGAGATTTTTTTTTTAAACAGTATGCTACCTATGTATATAATCATTGATTTACTGTACCCTGCAATATGGAATGGTTCACCTTTTTTAAATAAATGTTTAGATATAGTTGAACAACATAGTTAATATCTTCTACAAATCTTTATACTTTTTTTTTTCTTTTTTTTAGGAGTTTTTACCATGCGCGTACGGTAAGCTTACGGTACGCGCATGGTACGCTATAAGTACGGTGCGCGTACGTAATATCTATGCTCCGTGTGCGCATGCGTACGCGATTTACGTACGCATCCGTACTTCGTCTGCGACGCTTATGCGCTTGCTTCCTACGCGCATGCGCTTGTTTTATTTTTGGCGCATGCGCGCGTGCACCTTACGTGGAACCGCCGTACGCGCGCGTGCCTCTAATGCGCATGCGCGTGTGCGCGCGTGCCTCTAATGCGCATGCGCGCGTGCGCGCGTCTTACGTATGCGCATGCGTACTTTTACCGTGCGCGTACGGTAAGCGTACGGAGCGCGCACGGTAGGTCATGTGATCCAGAAACAACACTTTTCATTGGTTTAAACTTCTTTCATTTCCAGGAACTTCCAACACCACACCCATTCCCCTCATTATTGCTTGTGATACCCTAGGAGAAGGAGCTGAAGTGTCTTTGGGATACAATGGCAGAGCAGCAGTCCTCTTCTGGGAGTGAGCAGGACAGCATTATCAGACAGAGAAAGAGGAAACAGAAGGATTCTTTTATCTGGCAAAATTTTACATTTCCAGAGGGGCAGAAAAAAGTCAATGCTCCATTAGTCACCTGCAAACTTTGTGGGCGTGTCTTGTCTAGAGGAGATCCAAAGAAGAAGTACTCTTTTGGAATCTTCACTATGTTCAGACACATTCGGGATGTACATCCTGCGACTTTTGCTCGACATACTGAAGCAACCCCTCCAGTAAGTCAGCCGAGCACATCCGCAGAAGCTCAGCCGAGTACATCATCGGCAGCTCAGCCGAGCACTTCCTCTGCGGAGGGAGCGTCACCCTCTTCTGCTCCTCTGGACATTTACCCTCGGTTTCAGAGAGTACATATAAGGTGCAATACTTGCTACTCTCTTATTGCTTTTGGGGAGTCTAGTATTCCTCTAATAGACAATAAGATAGAGCAGCACAAGTGCGGTACCTTATAATATTGCCATTCTTTCCTTCCTCTGTCCCTGTATTAACACAAGGGCTCTTTTAAGAGCCACCTTACCTCACAATTTTTATTAATATTTTTAATCACTTTTTAAAAAAAAAAATTCTACCGTGCGCACACGGTACGCGCACCCATTTTTTTTTTTTTTTTTTAAATAAAATCTTTATTTCACCCTTCAAGGTACTTGAGGGACCACAAGGGAAATGTGAAAAGCAGAGTGAGGAGAAGTGAAAAAAAGGGAGTATGAAAGTAAATGTGTGATAAATACAGATATTTCAAACTTACCTGACCAACAAAATAACTTAATTATCAATAACTGTTTTTTTTTAATTGCTAGAAAAAAGGATTCATTTTCCTAAATTTTCTTTCTCAATCTGTAAAAAAAGAAAAAAAGTATTAATATTTAACAATACATTTTAGAATACAGTACACATATTTTCATATTTATAAAAACAATATTTTGCCCTTTTTTTGCTGTTTTCAGAATATATTGAATTTCACTGTAAATCGTGAAACCAATTGCATTCATCACTTAACAGCGGGCAAAAAAATGAACAATCTGAAAGATTGTTTAAAAAAGCCCTGAATATCTTCTCCGTAAAACATACCTTTATAGAAATGTAACATATTTAATAAAAACATCATCTAAAAACAATAACTATTTGCAATAAATATCGTCTGTAAATCGTGTTGCTTAAGCACATACACCAAAATAATATCTGTCAAAGAAGTCCACAAGAGAAATTTTTACCTTTCCATGAGGCCAAATGGTAATTTTTAAATTCTTTTTTGATGAAATATCCAATGGTAATCCAATAAAATCACAAAAATGATTTGTTCAGATGTTGCAATTTGTATCTAAAATTTTGGTTTCAGAAAAATTAAATAGGAATTTGGTAATTCTGCACGCAAACGTTGCTTGAAAATCAATTGAGAATCATTACACAGTGTCCAGCCTTTTTCACATTTAAGATAAACTGTGTAATGACCAGAAGTTATAGAAGGTCCATCATGGAAAATTATTGCAACTGCAACAAAAGTTTTTCCAGATATTGATAATTGATGTCCTGTAAACTTCTTTATTAAAGTGTCCAATTTTGAACCATCAGCTCTACAAAGTTGCATCATTAAAATGACATACTGTCCATATTTCTTTAAAAATAACGTTGAAAACATGTCTGATTTACATTTACAACATTCCATGTTGTGATTGGAATCTTTAACTAATTTACTAAAAGTCACTGATGTAGTCTCTGGTAATGTTAAATATATAAACCTTTCTGAATCAACATTAGAGCTGCATGTGTTGAAACAGTTTTCACAACTATGTTCCCATTTATAAGAGAGACCAAACATATTTTCTATTTCTACCCCTTCTTCTTCCAGTACCATAAGGATATACATCAAGAATTCCTGTGCATCTTGCTGGACATTTTGAGTAAACTGTGTACATCCTGAACATACATCTAAAAGTGTTCTAACATCAGAAGCACTTTCTATTTTAGTTTTATCAATACTCAGCTTCTCAAAAAGAAAACTCATCAGAGAACAAAATCTTTTTTCATGATTTACTATTATCTGCTCTTGCAAACTTTCAAGATAAAATACAACATTCAGCACTACATTAGCGTAGCAGTTGACACCAGAGCTATTTTCAAAATGACAACCAACAACCTCTTGAACATTGTCCTTTTTCTTTTTGCTTGCAATCACATCACTCTCCTTTTGTTTTCTCTTCTGTACATCCTCATTACAGATATTCTCAATTCTCCTTTTCCGAGAAACAACACGTTTTTCAAACACAGGATACTGACCTAAATGAAGAGCATAGGTTCTTCTTAATCTATTATACTCCTTTACACAATTTGCATCAGCATTAACTTTTGAGTCATCAAAGTCTATCATGAATAAACCAGATAATGTTTTCACTTGTGACAAAGCAACATATGCCATACCTTCTTTGAACACAGTAGAACCAATGTTTACAAAAGCACTATCTACAGTTAATCCTTGAGATTTGTGAATAGTTACAGCCTATGCTAGAGAAAACGGAAACTGCTTCCTACGTACATATAAGTCTTTTACAAGCAAAAAACGGACTGAACAATGACTAATGTCTTTAACCTCTTCATTCTGATCAAATTTTATATTTAAAAATTCAATCCCATCTTTTTTCTGGTATTTCACAAAACCCACAACTTTACCCATAGCTCCATTCACTAAACCTTTTCTACATCATAATTTCTTCTTAAAAATACTCGACAGTTCATACAAACATAAAGATTTTTTTCTAATCCAGCTGTTTTCGAAATGTTCTTCTCTAGAGAATCCAATTTATTTTTCAATTTGCCTGTTAATGTAATAGTAATTCCTTCATGCTGAATTTTGTCCACTGCTTCCATTTTCTTAATCTCTTCCTTTTCCAATTTCAAAAGTTCATCATTGAATATCGAGCATTCACGTAGTGTTGGCATTAAGCAGATGACAGTATTTTTTTCTGCAATGTTCTGGCATATTTTCTCTGCAACTATTTCTTCACTTGGAAATAAATTATGTAGCAACCGACTCTGTAATACTTTTCTGCCAACTTCTGTCAGTAGTCCAATTCTGATACCTTTCAGAATACTTGCATAATCTTCATCATTTACTTGCCTCATATTGGTAGTGAGTTCTTTGTACTCAAAGAATGACCAAATATTCGCATTACCAATACTTTCTAATGACTTCTTCGTGTCTTCATGTGTCACAGTATTAAACACTGGTTGTCCTTTAACTGGAGTGAGCTGCAGAAGATCCCCAAAAACTATATGTTTTCCACCAAATAACACGTCATAGTCTCTCTTTAGAATTGCTGCATTCTTAAATGCAGAAAGGCAAGCATTAAGTTTGATACCATGCTTACCTCATCAATAATGAGAACTTGCATCTTCTTCAACACTCTTGAAACTTCGAAGCATGCTTCTCCTGTTAGCTTGTGATATTCTATTTTGTTCTCATGCTCCACTGGTAACATTAGCAAGCGATGTAAGAGGGTTAAAGTGGCACCAATTATTGCCTTTGGTGAAAACCTTTCTACATCTCCCACAGCCTAACCTTATTATTGTGCACTGTGGTGGAAATGACCTAGGCACTTTAACTGGGGTAGGTCTGGAAATGCTTATTAAGGACACCTTTGTGCAATTGATGTCACTTTTTCCACAAACTGCCTTTGTATATTCTAACATATGCCAAAATTGGTTGGACCAGCTCCACTTTTGCCTTTGGCATATGTTAGAATATACAAAGGCAGATTGAGGAAAAAGCGACATCAATTGCACAAAGGTGTCCTTAATAAGCATTTCCAGACCTACACCAGTTAAAGTGCCTAGGTCGGTTCCACCACAGTGCACAATAATAAGGTTAGGCTGTGGGAGATGTTGAAAGGTTTTCACCAAAGGCAATAATTGGTGCCACTTTAACCCTCTCTGACCAATCCATTTAATGTCTACATTTGGCAAAGCAAGGTCTCTCACCATACCTCTGTTTTCTGCATACTTTTCACTCCAGAAGACATAGCTGTGACCTACAATCCACACTGTGAACATCTTTCAAGGAGATCTGGATGCACTCAGAAGGTGTCTTTCAGTAGAATGGCAATATGAAATGAAAGACAGTTGGAAAATGGAGGCATACATATTTTTTTTTAAATAAAAAGAACTCATTGGCTGATTCAAATCTTTTTACAGTAAAAAGTAGGCTTTATGTGTACATTTTTAGAAGCATGTTTTGTATTGGTTCAGAAAATTGTGTTCCCACAGAAGATTAGTTTGGATTTGCTGTTAGGTTGGACAGGTGAAGCACTCTTGGTCTTTCGATTTGAAACATTGTGTGGTGAACTTCTGACCTCTCTCCTCACAGCAGTGTTCCATGAGCTGTTGCTATGGTAGCAGGCAGAAGTCAATTTGGGGGAAGGGTACATTTGGAAAAGGGTTGAAGTTTTCAACCAAAAGAAATGTATGATTTCATTTGAAAAAAGTGGAAAGCACTGAGATTTGTAATTAACATGTATATGTGTGAATAAAGAGAGGGAAACATTGCCATTAATTGGTTCTGCTCAGAGGAGAGAGGTGTACAGCTCTGATATTCTGACTCTGATAGTCTGCTGTTTGAGTGCCACATTTCTTTCTCAACTAACTAATTTTAAAGGTGAGTTATGAGTTTGAGAGGGGATGTCTGTGGTGATTTTTGCATGAGTCTGTGAGCACAGAGGAATTGCTGTCAGAGATGTATTTTGTGTCTCTCTGGTTCTTTTTGGAAGTAACCATGTATATGTCTTTTGCAACTGAGAATACACAGTCTGCATAAGCAGACTGTTAGCACACACCCAGCAGTTTATCCTGTAGAATCATGCTTAGTATTCACAAGTGAGTGGTGTTTCAGGTAGCAGCGAGTAACGCTAATACATTCAACATCACTAAGGCTGATTTGTTTTGCTGGAGTGTAGTCAGTCACCAAGGTCACACATGTTCATGGTCTCAAAAAGCTGTTTGCACATGTGCTGTTTTCTGTATCTGAAAACTGTAATGAAAATGTATGCGACTGTTAGAGTACTTAACACTTGCAGGAAAAAACAGTAGTAAGTGTGCTTTGAAATTGGCAAGCAAATTTCATTTTCTGCCTAAAATCACAGAAAACAGTAGTAAGTATGCTTTGAAATTGGCAAGCAAATTTCATTTTCTGCGTAAAATCACAGCATGAGTCTGGGAGCACAGAGGAATTGCTGTCAGAGATGTATTTCGTGTCTCTCTGGTTCTTTTTGGAAGTAACCATGCATATGTCTCTTGCAACTGAAAATACACAGTCTGCATAAGCAGACTGTTAGCACACACCCAGCAGTTTATCTTGTACAATCATGCTGAGTATTCACAAGTGAGTGGTGTTTCAGGTAGCAGCGAGTAACGATAATACATTCAACATCACTAAGGCTGATTTCTTTTGCTGGAGTGTAGTCAGTCACCAAGGTCACACATGTTCATGGTCTCAAAAAGCTGTTTGCACATGTGCTGTTTTCTGTATCTCGAAAACTGTAATGAAAATGTATGCGACTGTTAGAGTACTTAACACTTGCAGGAAAAAACAGTAGTAAGTGTGCTTTGAAATTGGCAAGCAAATTTCATTTTCTGCCTAAAATCACAGAAAACAGTAGTAAGTGTGCTTTGAAATTGGCAAGCAAATTTCATTTTCTGGCTAAAATCACAGCATGAGTCTGAAAGCACAGAGGAATTGCTGTCAGAGATGTATTTCGTGTCTCTCTGGTTCTTTTTGGAAGTAACCATGCATATGTCTCTTGCAACTGAAAATACACAGTGTGCATAAGCAGACTGTTAGCACACACCCAGCAGTTTATCCTGTACAATCATGCTGAGTATTCACAAGTGAGTGGTGTTTCAGGTAGCAGTGAGTAACGCTAATACATTCAACATCACTAAGGCAGATTTATTTTGCTGGAGTGTAGTCAGTCACCAAGGTCACACATGTTCATGGTCTCAAAAAGCTGTTTGCACATGTGCTCTTTTCTGTTTCTGAAAACTGTAATGAAAATGTATGCGACTGTTAGAGTACTTAACACTTGCAGGAAAAAACAGTCGTAAGTGTGCTTTGAAATTGGCAAGCAAATTTCATTTTCTGGCTAAAATCACAGCATGAGTCTGTGAGCACAGAGGAATTGCTGTCAGAGATGTATTTCGTGTCTCTCTGGTTCTTATTGGAAGTAACCATGCATATGTGTCTTGCAACTGAAAATACACAGTCTGCATAAGCAGACTGTTAGCACACACCCAGCAGTTTATCCTGTAGAATCATGCTTAGTATTCACAAGAGAGTGGTGTTTCAGGTAGCAGTGAGTAACGCTAATACATTCAACATCACTAAGGCTGATTTCTTTTGCTGGAGTGTAGTCAGTCACCAAGGTCAGACATGTTCATGGTCTCAAAAAGCTGTTTGCACATGTGCTCTTTTCTGTTTCTGAAAACTGTAATGAAAATGTATGCGACTGTTAGAGTACTTAACACTTGGAGGAAAAAACAGTAGTAAGTGTGCTTTGAAATTGGCAAGCAAATTTCATTTTCTGCCTAAAATCACAGAAAACAGTAGTAAGTGTGCTTTGAAATTGGCAAGCAAATTTCATTTTCTGCGTAAAATCACAGCATGAGTCTGTGAGCACAGAGGAATTGCTGTCAGAGATGTATTTCATGTCTCTCTGGTTCTTTTTGGAAGTAACCATGCATATGTGTCTTGCAACTGAGAATACACAGTCTGCATAAGCAGACTTTTAGCACACACCCAGCAGTTTATCCTGTACAATCATGCTTAGTATTCACAAGTGAGTGGTGTTTCAGGTAGCAGTGAGTAACGCTAATACATTTAACATCACTAAGGCTGATTTCTTTTGCTGGAGTGTAGTCAGTCACCAAGGTCACACATGTTCATGGTCTCAAAAAGCTGTTTGCACATGTGCTCTTTTCTGTATCTGAAAACTGTAATGAAAATGTATGCGACTGTTAGAGTACTTAACACTTGGAGGAAAAAACAGTAGTAAGTGTGCTTTGAAATTGGCAAGCAAATTTCATTTTCTGCCTAAAATCACAGAAAACAGTAGTAAGTGTGCTTTGAAATTGGCAAGCAAATTTCATTTTCTGGCTAAAATCACAGCATGAGTCTGTGAGCACAGAGGAATTGCTGTCAGAGATGTATTTCGTGTCTCTCTGGTTCTTTTTGGAAGTAACCATGCATACGTGTCTTGCAACTGAGAATACACAGTCTGCATAAGCAGACTGTTAGCACACACCCAGCAGTTTATCCTGTACAATCATGCTTAGTATTCACAAGTGAGTGGTGTTTCAGGTAGCAGTGAGTAACGCTAATACATTTAACATCACTAAGGCTGATATCTTTTGCTGGAGTGTAGTCAGTCACCAAGGTCACACATGTTCATGGTCTCAAAAAGCTGTTTGCACATGTGCTCTTTTCTGTATCTGAAAACTGTAATGAAAATGTATGCGACTGTTAGAGTACTTAACACTTGGAGGAAAAAACAGTAGTAAGTGTGCTTTGAAATTGGCAAGCAAATTTCATTTTCTGCCTAAAATCACAGAAAACAGTAGTAAGTGTGCTTTGAAATTGGCAAGCAAATTTCATTTTCTGCGTAAAATCACAGCATGAGTCTGGGAGCACAGAGGAATTGCTGTCAGAGATGTATTTCGTGTCTCTCTGGTTCTTTTTGGAAGTAACCATGCATATGTCTCTTGCAACTGAAAATACACAGTCTGCATAAGCAGACTGTTAGCACACACCCAGCAGTTTATCCTGTAGAATCATGCTTAGTATTCACAAGTGAGTGGTGTTTCAGGTAGCAGTGAGTAACGCTAATACATTCAACATCACTAAGGCTGATCTCTTTTGCTGGAGTGTAGTCAGTCACCAAGGTCATACATGTTCATGGTCTCAAAAAACTGTTTGCACATGTGCTGTGTTCTGTATCTGAAAACTGTAATGAAAATGTATGAGACTGTTAGAGTACTTAACACTTGCAGGAAAAAACAGTAGTAAGTGTGCTTTGAAATTGGCAAGCAAATTTCATTTTCTGCCTAAAATCACAGAAAACAGTAGTAAGTGTGCTTTGAAATTGGCAAGCAAATTTCATTTTCTGCGTAAAATCACAGCATGAGTCTGTGAGCACAGAGGAATTGCTGTCAGAGATGTATTTCGTGTCTCTCTGGTTCTTTTTGGAAGTAACCATGCATATGTGTCTTGCAACTGAGAATACACAGTCTGCATAAGCAGACTGTTAGCACACACCCAGCAGTTTATCCTGTACAATCATGCTTAGTATTCACAAGTGAGTGGTGTTTCAGGTAGCAGTGAGTAACGCTAATACATTTAACATCACTAAGGCTGATTTCTTTTGCTGGAGTGTAGTCAGTCACCAAGGTCACACATGTTCATGGTCTCAAAAAGCTGTTTGCACATGTGCTCTTTTCTGTATCTGAAAACTGTAATGAAAATGTATGCGACTGTTAGAGTACTTAACACTTGGAGGAAAAAACAGTAGTAAGTGTGCTTTGAAATTGGCAAGCAAATTTCATTTTCTGCCTAAAATCACAGAAAACAGTAGTAAGTGTGCTTTGAAATTGGCAAGCAAATTTCATTTTCTGCGTAAAATCACAGCATGAGTCTGGGAGCACAGAGGAATTGCTGTCAGAGATGTATTTCGTGTCTCTCTGGTTCTTTTTGGAAGTAACCATGCATATGTCTCTTGCAACTGAAAATACACAGTCTGCATAAGCAGTCTGTTAGCACACACCCAGCAGTTTATCCTGTAGAATCATGCTTAGTATTCACAAGTGAGTGGTGTTTCAGGTAGCAGTGAGTAACGCTAATACATTCAACATCACTAAGGCTGATTTCTTTTGCTGGAGTGTAGTCAGTCACCAAGGTCATACATGTTCATGGTCTCAAAAAGCTGTTTGCACATGTGCTGTTTTCTGTTTCTGAAAACTGTAATGAAAATGTATGCGACTGTTAGAGTACTTAACACTTGGAGGAAAAAACAGTAGTAAGTGTGCTTTGAAATTGGCAAGCAAATTTCATTTTCTGCCTAAAATCACAGAAAACAGTAGTAAGTGTGCTTTGAAATTGGCAAGCAAATTTCATTTTCTGCGTAAAATCACAGCATGAGTCTGTGAGCACAGAGGAATTGCTGTCAGAGATGTATTTCGTGCCTCTCTGGTTCTTTTTGGAAGTAACCATGCATATGTGTCTTGCAACTGAGAATACACAGTCTGCATAAGCAGACTGTTAGCACACACCCAGCAGTTTATCCTGTACAATCATGCTTAGTATTCACAAGTGAGTGGTGTTTCAGGTAGCAGTGAGTAACGCTAATACATTTAACATCACTAAGGCTGATATCTTTTGCTGGAGTGTAGTCAGTCACCAAGGTCACACATGTTCATGGTCTCAAAAAGCTGTTTGCACATGTGCTCTTTTCTGTATCTGAAAACTGTAATGAAAATGTATGCGACTGTTAGAGTACTTAACACTTGGAGGAAAAAACAGTAGTACGTGTGCTTTGAAATTGGCAAGCAAATTTCATTTTCTGCCTAAAATCACAGAAAACAGTAGTAAGTGTGCTTTGAAATTGGCAAGCAAATTTCATTTTCTGCGTAAAATCACAGCATGAGTCTGGGAGCACAGAGGAATTGCTGTCAGAGATGTATTTCGTGTCTCTCTGGTTCTTTTTGGAAGTAACCATGCATATGTCTCTTGCAACTGAAAATACACAGTCTGCATAAGCAGACTGTTAGCACACACCCAGCAGTTTATCCTGTAGAATCATGCTTAGTATTCACAAGTGAGTGGTGTTTCAGGTAGCAGTGAGTAACGCTAATACATTCAACATCACTAAGGCTGATCTCTTTTGCTGGAGTGTAGTCAGTCACCAAGGTCATACATGTTCATGGTCTCAAAAAGCTGTTTGCACATGTGCTGTGTTCTGTATCTGAAAACTGTAATGAAAATGTATGAGACTGTTAGAGTACTTAACACTTGCAGGAAAAAACAGTAGTAAGTGTGCTTTGAAATTGGCAAGCAAATTTCATTTTCTGCCTAAAATCACAGAAAACAGTAGTAAGTGTGCTTTGAAATTGGCAAGCAAATTTCATTTTCTGCGTAAAATCACAGCATGAGTCTGTGAGCACAGAGGAATTGCTGTCAGAGATGTATTTCGTGTCTCTCTGGTTCTTTTTGGAAGTAACCATGCATATGTGTCTTGCAACTGAGAATACACAGTCTGCATAAGCAGACTGTTAGCACACACCCAGCAGTTTATCCTGTACAATCATGCTTAGTATTCACAAGTGAGTGGTGTTTCAGGTAGCAGTGAGTAACGCTAATACATTTAACATCACTAAGGCTGATTTCTTTTGCTGGAGTGTAGTCAGTCACCAAGGTCACACATGTTCATGGTCTCAAAAAGCTGTTTGCACATGTGCTCTTTTCTGTATCTGAAAACTGTAATGAAAATGTATGCGACTGTTAGAGTACTTAACACTTGGAGGAAAAAACAGTAGTAAGTGTGCTTTGAAATTGGCAAGCAAATTTCATTTTCTGCCTAAAATCACAGAAAACAGTAGTAAGTGTGCTTTGAAATTGGCAAGCAAATTTCATTTTCTGCGTAAAATCACAGCATGAGTCTGGGAGCACAGAGGAATTGCTGTCAGAGATGTATTTCGTGTCTCTCTGGTCCTTTTTGGAAGTAACCATGCATATGTCTCTTGCAACTGAAAATACACAGTCTGCATAAGCAGTCTGTTAGCACACACCCAGCAGTTTATCCTGTAGAATCATGCTTAGTATTCACAAGTGAGTGGTGTTTCAGGTAGCAGTGAGTAACGCTAATACATTCAACATCACTAAGGCTGATTTCTTTTGCTGGAGTGTAGTCAGTCACCAAGGTCATACATGTTCATGGTCTCAAAAAGCTGTTTGCACATGTGCTGTTTTCTGTTTCTGAAAACTGTAATGAAAATGTATGCGACTGTTAGAGTACTTAACACTTGGAGGAAAAAACAGTAGTAAGTGTGCTTTGAAATTGGCAAGCAAATTTCATTTTCTGCCTAAAATCACAGAAAACAGTAGTAAGTGTGCTTTGAAATTGGCAAGCAAATTTCATTTTCTGCGTAAAATCACAGCATGAGTCTGTGAGCACAGAGGAATTGCTGTCAGAGATGTATTTCGTGCCTCTCTGGTTCTTTTTGGAAGTAACCATGCATATGTGTCTTGCAACTGAGAATACACAGTCTGCATAAGCAGACTGTTAGCACACACCCAGCAGTTTATCCTGTACAATCATTCTTAGTATTCACAAGTGAGTGGTGTTTCAGGTAGCAGTGAGTAACGCTAATACATTTAACATCACTAAGGCTGATATCTTTTGCTGGAGTGTAGTCAGTCACCAAGGTCACACATGTTCATGGTCTCAAAAAGCTGTTTGCACATGTGCTCTTTTCTGTATCTGAAAACTGTAATGAAAATGTATGAGACTGTTAGAGTACTTAACACTTGCAGGAAAAAACAGTAGTAAGTGTGCTTTGAAATTGGCAAGCAAATTTCATTTTCTGCCTAAAATCACAGAAAACAGTAGTAAGTGTGCTTTGAAATTGGCAAGCAAATTTCATTTTCTGCGTAAAATCACAGCATGAGTCTGGGAGCACAGAGGAATTGCTGTCAGAGATGTATTTCGTGTCTCTCTGGTTCTTTTTGGAAGTAACCATGCATATGTCTCTTGCAACTGAAAATACACAGTCTGCATAAGCAGACTGTTAGCACACACCCAGCAGTTTATCCTGTAGAATCATGCTTAGTATTCACAAGTGAGTGGTGTTTCAGGTAGCAGTGAGTAACGCTAATACATTCAACATCACTAAGGCTGATCTCTTTTGCTGGAGTGTAGTCAGTCACCAAGGTCATACATGTTCATGGTCTCAAAAAGCTGTTTGCACATGTGCTGTTTTCTGTATCTGAAAACTGTAATGAAAATGTATGAGACTGTTAGAGTACTTAACACTTGCAGGAAAAAACAGTAGTAAGTGTGCTTTGAAATTGGCAAGCAAATTTCATTTTCTGCCTAAAATCACAGAAAACAGTAGTAAGTGTGCTTTGAAATTGGCAAGCAAATTTCATTTTCTGCGTAAAATCACAGCATGAGTCTGTGAGCACAGAGGAATTGCTGTCAGAGATGTATTTCGTGTCTCTCTGGTTCTTTTTGGAAGTAACCATGCATATGTGTCTTGCAACTGAGAATACACAGTCTGCATAAGCAGACTGTTAGCACACACCCAGCAGTTTATCCTGTACAATCATGCTTAGTATTCACAAGTGAGTGGTGTTTCAGGTAGCAGTGAGTAACGCTAATACATTTAACATCACTAAGGCTGATTTCTTTTGCTGGAGTGTAGTCAGTCACCAAGGTCACACATGTTCATGGTCTCAAAAAGCTGTTTGCACATGTGCTCTTTTCTGTATCTGAAAACTGTAATGAAAATGTATGCGACTGTTAGAGTACTTAATACTTGGAGGAAAAAACAGTAGTAAGTGTGCTTTGAAATTGGCAGGCAAATTTCATTTTCTGCCTAAAATCACAGAAAACAGTAGTAAGTGTGCTTTGAAATTGGCAAGCAAATTTCATTTTCTGCGTAAAATCACAGCATGAGTCTGGGAGCACAGAGGAATTGCTGTCAGAGATGTATTTCGTGTCTCTCTGGTTCTTTTTGGAAGTAACCATGCATATGTCTCTTGCAACTGAAAATACACAGTCTGCATAAGCAGTCTGTTAGCACACACCCAGCAGTTTATCCTGTAGAATCATGCTTAGTATTCACAAGTGAGTGGTGTTTCAGGTAGCAGTGAGTAACGCTAATACATTCAACATCACTAAGGCTGATTTCTTTTGCTGGAGTGTAGTCAGTCACCAAGGTTATACATGTTCATGGTCTCAAAAAGCTGTTTGCACATGTGCTGTTTTCTGTATCTGAAAACTGTAATGAAAATGTATGAGACTGTTAGAGTACTTAACACTTGCAGGAAAAAACAGTAGTAAGTGTGCTTTGAAATTGGCAAGCAAATTTCATTTTCTGCCTAAAATCACAGAAAACAGTAGTAAGTGTGCTTTGAAATTGGCAAGCAAATTTCATTTTCTGCGTAAAATCACAGCATGAGTCTGGGAGCACAGAGGAATTGCTGTCAGAGATGTATTTCGTGTCTCTCTGGTTCTTTTTGGAAGTAACCATGCATATGTCTCTTGCAACTGAAAATACACAGTCTGCATAAGCAGACTGTTAGCACACACCCAGCAGTTTATCCTGTAGAATCATGCTTAGTATTCACAAGTGAGTGGTGTTTCAGGTAGCAGTGAGTAACGCTAATACATTCAACATCACTAAGGCTGATCTCTTTTGCTGGAGTGTAGTCAGTCACCAAGGTCATACATGTTCATGGTCTCAAAAAGCTGTTTGCACATGTGCTGTGTTCTGTATCTGAAAACTGTAATGAAAATGTATGAGACTGTTAGAGTACTTAACACTTGCAGGAAAAAACAGTAGTAAGTGTGCTTTGAAATTGGCAAGCAAATTTCATTTTCTGCCTAAAATCACAGAAAACAGTAGTAAGTGTGCTTTGAAATTGGCAAGCAAATTTCATTTTCTGCGTAAAATCACAGCATGAGTCTGTGAGCACAGAGGAATTGCTGTCAGAGATGTATTTCGTGTCTCTCTGGTTCTTTTTGGAAGTAACCATGCATATGTGTCTTGCAACTGAGAATACACAGTCTGCATAAGCAGACTGTTAGCACACACCCAGCAGTTTATCCTGTACAATCATGCTTAGTATTCACAAGTGAGTGGTGTTTCAGGTAGCAGTGAGTAACGCTAATACATTTAACATCACTAAGGCTGATTTCTTTTGCTGGAGTGTAGTCAGTCACCAAGGTCACACATGTTCATGGTCTCAAAAAGCTGTTTGCACATGTGCTCTTTTCTGTATCTGAAAACTGTAATGAAAATGTATGCGACTGTTAGAGTACTTAACACTTGGAGGAAAAAACAGTAGTAAGTGTGCTTTGAAATTGGCAAGCAAATTTCATTTTCTGCCTAAAATCACAGAAAACAGTAGTAAGTGTGCTTTGAAATTGGCAAGCAAATTTCATTTTCTGCGTAAAATCACAGCATGAGTCTGGGAGCACAGAGGAATTGCTGTCAGAGATGTATTTCGTGTCTCTCTGGTTCTTTTTGGAAGTAACCATGCATATGTCTCTTGCAACTGAAAATACACAGTCTGCATAAGCAGTCTGTTAGCACACACCCAGCAGTTTATCCTGTAGAATCATGCTTAGTATTCACAAGTGAGTGGTGTTTCAGGTAGCAGTGAGTAACGCTAATACATTCAACATCACTAAGGCTGATTTCTTTTGCTGGAGTGTAGTCAGTCACCAAGGTCATACATGTTCATGGTCTCAAAAAGCTGTTTGCACATGTGCTGTTTTCTGTTTCTGAAAACTGTAATGAAAATGTATGCGACTGTTAGAGTACTTAACACTTGGAGGAAAAAACAGTAGTAAGTGTGCTTTGAAATTGGCAAGCAAATTTCATTTTCTGCCTAAAATCACAGAAAACAGTAGTAAGTGTGCTTTGAAATTGGCAAGCAAATTTCATTTTCTGCGTAAAATCACAGCATGAGTCTGTGAGCACAGAGGAATTGCTGTCAGAGATGTATTTCGTGCCTCTCTGGTTCTTTTTGGAAGTAACCATGCATATGTGTCTTGCAACTGAGAATACACAGTCTGCATAAGCAGACTGTTAGCACACACCCAGCAGTTTATCCTGTACAATCATGCTTAGTATTCACAAGTGAGTGGTGTTTCAGGTAGCAGTGAGTAACGCTAATACATTTAACATCACTAAGGCTGATATCTTTTGCTGGAGTGTAGTCAGTCACCAAGGTCACACATGTTCATGGTCTCAAAAAGCTGTTTGCACATGTGCTCTTTTCTGTATCTGAAAACTGTAATGAAAATGTATGAGACTGTTAGAGTACTTAACACTTGCAGGAAAAAACAGTAGTAAGTGTGCTTTGAAATTGGCAAGCAAATTTCATTTTCTGCCTAAAATCACAGAAAACAGTAGTAAGTGTGCTTTGAAATTGGCAAGCAAATTTCATTTTCTGCGTAAAATCACAGCATGAGTCTGGGAGCACAGAGGAATTGCTGTCAGAGATGTATTTCGTGTCTCTCTGGTTCTTTTTGGAAGTAACCATGCATATGTCTCTTGCAACTGAAAATACACAGTCTGCATAAGCAGTCTGTTAGCACACACCCAGCAGTTTATCCTGTAGAATCATGCTTAGTATTCACAAGTGAGTGGTGTTTCAGGTAGCAGTGAGTAACGCTAATACATTCAACATCACTAAGGCTGATTTCTTTTGCTGGAGTGTAGTCAGTCACCAAGGTTATACATGTTCATGGTCTCAAAAAGCTGTTTGCACATGTGCTGTTTTCTGTATCTGAAAACTGTAATGAAAATGTATGAGACTGTTAGAGTACTTAACACTTGCAGGAAAAAACAGTAGTAAGTGTGCTTTGAAATTGGCAAGCAAATTTCATTTTCTGCCTAAAATCACAGAAAACAGTAGTAAGTGTGCTTTGAAATTGGCAAGCAAATTTCATTTTCTGCGTAAAATCACAGCATGAGTCTGGGAGCACAGAGGAATTGCTGTCAGAGATGTATTTCGTGTCTCTCTGGTTCTTTTTGGAAGTAACCATGCATATGTCTCTTGCAACTGAAAATACACAGTCTGCATAAGCAGTCTGTTAGCACACACCCAGCAGTTTATCCTGTAGAATCATGCTTAGTATTCACAAGTGAGTGGTGTTTCAGGTAGCAGTGAGTAACGCTAATACATTCAACATCACTAAGGCTGATTTCTTTTGCTGGAGTGTAGTCAGTCACCAAGGTCATACATGTTCATGGTCTCAAAAAGCTGTTTGCACATGTGCTGTTTTCTGTTTCTGAAAACTGTAATGAAAATGTATGCGACTGTTAGAGTACTTAACACTTGGAGGAAAAAACAGTAGTAAGTGTGCTTTGAAATTGGCAAGCAAATTTCATTTTCTGCCTAAAATCACAGAAAACAGTAGTAAGTGTGCTTTGAAATTGGCAAGCAAATTTCATTTTCTGCGTAAAATCACAGCATGAGTCTGTGAGCACAGAGGAATTGCTGTCAGAGATGTATTTCGTGCCTCTCTGGTTCTTTTTGGAAGTAACCATGCATATGTGTCTTGCAACTGAGAATACACAGTCTGCATAAGCAGACTGTTAGCACACACCCAGCAGTTTATCCTGTACAATCATGCTTAGTATTCACAAGTGAGTGGTGTTTCAGGTAGCAGTGAGTAACGCTAATACATTTAACATCACTAAGGCTGATATCTTTTGCTGGAGTGTAGTCAGTCACCAAGGTCACACATGTTCATGGTCTCAAAAAGCTGTTTGCACATGTGCTCTTTTCTGTATCTGAAAACTGTAATGAAAATGTATGAGACTGTTAGAGTACTTAACACTTGCAGGAAAAAACAGTAGTAAGTGTGCTTTGAAATTGGCAAGCAAATTTCATTTTCTGCCTAAAATCACAGAAAACAGTAGTAAGTGTGCTTTGAAATTGGCAAGCAAATTTCATTTTCTGCGTAAAATCACAGCATGAGTCTGGGAGCACAGAGGAATTGCTGTCAGAGATGTATTTCGTGTCTCTCTGGTTCTTTTTGGAAGTAACCATGCATATGTCTCTTGCAACTGAAAATACACAGTCTGCATAAGCAGACTGTTAGCACACACCCAGCAGTTTATCCTGTAGAATCATGCTTAGTATTCACAAGTGAGTGGTGTTTCAGGTAGCAGTGAGTAACGCTAATACATTCAACATCACTAAGGCTGATCTCTTTTGCTGGAGTGTAGTCAGTCACCAAGGTCATACATGTTCATGGTCTCAAAAAGCTGTTTGCACATGTGCTGTTTTCTGTATCTGAAAACTGTAATGAAAATGTATGAGACTGTTAGAGTACTTAACACTTGCAGGAAAAAACAGTAGTAAGTGTGCTTTGAAATTGGCAAGCAAATTTCATTTTCTGCCTAAAATCACAGAAAACAGTAGTAAGTGTGCTTTGAAATTGGCAAGCAAATTTCATTTTCTGCGTAAAATCACAGCATGAGTCTGTGAGCACAGAGGAATTGCTGTCAGAGATGTATTTCGTGTCTCTCTGGTTCTTTTTGGAAGTAACCATGCATATGTGTCTTGCAACTGAGAATACACAGTCTGCATAAGCAGACTGTTAGCACACACCCAGCAGTTTATCCTGTACAATCATGCTTAGTATTCACAAGTGAGTGGTGTTTCAGGTAGCAGTGAGTAACGCTAATACATTTAACATCACTAAGGCTGATTTCTTTTGCTGGAGTGTAGTCAGTCACCAAGGTCACACATGTTCATGGTCTCAAAAAGCTGTTTGCACATGTGCTCTTTTCTGTATCTGAAAACTGTAATGAAAATGTATGCGACTGTTAGAGTACTTAATACTTGGAGGAAAAAACAGTAGTAAGTGTGCTTTGAAATTGGCAGGCAAATTTCATTTTCTGCCTAAAATCACAGAAAACAGTAGTAAGTGTGCTTTGAAATTGGCAAGCAAATTTCATTTTCTGCGTAAAATCACAGCATGAGTCTGGGAGCACAGAGGAATTGCTGTCAGAGATGTATTTCGTGTCTCTCTGGTTCTTTTTGGAAGTAACCATGCATATGTCTCTTGCAACTGAAAATACACAGTCTGCATAAGCAGTCTGTTAGCACACACCCAGCAGTTTATCCTGTAGAATCATGCTTAGTATTCACAAGTGAGTGGTGTTTCAGGTAGCAGTGAGTAACGCTAATACATTCAACATCACTAAGGCTGATTTCTTTTGCTGGAGTGTAGTCAGTCACCAAGGTTATACATGTTCATGGTCTCAAAAAGCTGTTTGCACATGTGCTGTTTTCTGTATCTGAAAACTGTAATGAAAATGTATGAGACTGTTAGAGTACTTAACACTTGCAGGAAAAAACAGTAGTAAGTGTGCTTTGAAATTGGCAAGCAAATTTCATTTTCTGCCTAAAATCACAGAAAACAGTAGTAAGTGTGCTTTGAAATTGGCAAGCAAATTTCATTTTCTGCGTAAAATCACAGCATGAGTCTGTGAGCACAGAGGAATTGCTGTCAGAGATGTATTTCGTGTCTCTCTGGTTCTTTTTGGAAGTAACCATGCATATGTGTCTTGCAACTGAGAATACACAGTCTGCATAAGCAGACTGTTAGCACAAACCCAGCAGTTTATCCTGTACAATCATGCTTAGTATTCACAAGTGAGTGGTGTTTCAGGTAGCAGTGAGTAACGCTAATACATTTAACATCACTAAGGCTGATTTCTTTTGCTGGAGTGTAGTCAGTCACCAAGGTCACACATGTTCATGGTCTCAAAAAGCTGTTTGCACATGTGCTCTTTTCTGTATCTGAAAACTGTAATGAAAATGTATGCGACTGTTAGAGTACTTAACACTTGGAGGAAAAAACAGTAGTAAGTGTGCTTTGAAATTGGCAAGCAAATTTCATTTTCTGCCTAAAATCACAGAAAACAGTAGTAAGTGTGCTTTGAAATTGGCAAGCAAATTTCATTTTCTGCGTAAAATCACAGCATCAGTCTGGGAGCACAGAGGAATTGCTGTCAGAGATGTATTTCGTGTCTCTCTGGTTCTTTTTGGAAGTAACCATGCATATGTCTCTTGCAACTGAAAATACACAGTCTGCATAAGCAGACTGTTAGCACACGCCCAGCAGTTTATCCTGTAGAATCATGCTTAGTATTCACAAGTGAGTGGTGTTTCAGGTAGCAGTGAGTAACGCTAATACATTCAACATCACTAAGGCTGATTTCTTTTGCTGGAGTGTAGTCAGTCACCAAGGTCACACATGTTCATGGTCTCAAAAAGCTGTTTGCACATGTGCTGTTTTCTGTATCTGAAAACTGTAATGAAAATGTATGAGACTGTTAGAGTACTTAACACTTGCAGGAAAAAACAGTAGTAAGTGTGCTTTGAAATTGGCAAGCAAATTACATTTTCTGCCTAAAATCACAGCATGAGTCTGTGAGCACAGAGGAATTACTGACAGAGATGTATTTCGTGTCTCTCTGGTTCTTTTTGGAAGTAACCATGCATATGTCTCTTGCAACTGAAAATACACAGTCTGCATAAGCAGACTGTTAGCACACACCCAGCAGTTTATCCTGTAGAATCATGCTTAGTATTCACAAGTGAGTGGTGTTTCAGGTAGCAGTGAGTAACGCTAATACATTCAACATCACTAAGGCTGATCTCTTTTGCTGGAGTGTAGTCAGTCACCAAGGTCATACATGTTCATGGTCTCAAAAAGCTGTTTGCACATGTGCTGTTTTCTGTATCTGAAAACTGTAATGAAAATGTATGAGACTGTTAGAGTACTTAACACTTGCAGGAAAAAACAGTAGTAAGTGTGCTTTGAAATTGGCAAGCAAATTTCATTTTCTGCCTAAAATCACAGAAAACAGTAGTAAGTGTGCTTTGAAATTGGCAAGCAAATTTCATTTTCTGCGTAAAATCACAGCATGAGTCTGTGAGCACAGAGGAATTGCTGTCAGAGATGTATTTCGTGTCTCTCTGGTTCTTTTTGGAAGTAACCATGCATATGTGTCTTGCAACTGAGAATACACAGTCTGCATAAGCAGACTGTTAGCACACACCCAGCAGTTTATCCTGTACAATCATGCTTAGTATTCACAAGTGAGTGGTGTTTCAGGTAGCAGTGAGTAACGCTAATACATTTAACATCACTAAGGCTGATTTCTTTTGCTGGAGTGTAGTCAGTCACCAAGGTCACACATGTTCATGGTCTCAAAAAGCTGTTTGCACATGTGCTCTTTTCTGTATCTGAAAACTGTAATGAAAATGTATGCGACTGTTAGAGTACTTAACACTTGGAGGAAAAAACAGTAGTAAGTGTGCTTTGAAATTGGCAAGCAAATTTCATTTTCTGCCTAAAATCACAGAAAACAGTAGTAAGTGTGCTTTGAAATTGGCAAGCAAATTTCATTTTCTGCGTAAAATCACAGCTGAGTCTGGGAGCACAGAGGAATTGCTGTCAGAGATGTATTTCGTGTCTCTCTGGTTCTTTTTGGAAGTAACCATGCATATGTCTCTTGCAACTGAAAATACATAGTCTGCATAAGCAGTCTGTTAGCACACACCCAGCAGTTTATCCTGTAGAATCATGCTTAGTATTCACAAGTGAGTGGTGTTTCAGGTAGCAGTGAGTAATGCTAATACATTCAACATCACTAAGGCTGATTTCTTTTGCTGGAGTGTAGTCAGTCACCAAGGTCATACATGTTCATGGTCTCAAAAAGCTGTTTGCACATGTGCTGTTTTCTGTTTCTGAAAACTGTAATGAAAATGTATGCGACTGTTAGAGTACTTAACACTTGGAGGAAAAAACAGTAGTAAGTGTGCTTTGAAATTGGCAAGCAAATTTCATTTTCTGCCTAAAATCACAGAAAACAGTAGTAAGTGTGCTTTGAAATTGGCAAGCAAATTTCATTTTCTGCGTAAAATCACAGCATGAGTCTGTGAGCACAGAGGAATTGCTGTCAGAGATGTATTTCGTGCCTCTCTGGTTCTTTTTGGAAGTAACCATGCATATGTGTCTTGCAACTGAGAATACACAGTCTGCATAAGCAGACTGTTAGCACACACCCAGCAGTTTATCCTGTACAATCATGCTTAGTATTCACAAGTGAGTGGTGTTTCAGGTAGCAGTGAGTAACGCTAATACATTTAACATCACTAAGGCTGATATCTTTTGCTGGAGTGTAGTCAGTCACCAAGGTCACACATGTTCATGGTCTCAAAAAGCTGTTTGCACATGTGCTCTTTTCTGTATCTGAAAACTGTAATGAAAATGTATGCGACTGTTAGAGTACTTAACACTTGGAGGAAAAAACAGTAGTAAGTGTGCTTTGAAATTGGCAAGCAAATTTCATTTTCTGCCTAAAATCACAGAAAACAGTAGTAAGTGTGCTTTGAAATTGGCAAGCAAATTTCATTTTCTGCGTAAAATCACAGCATGAGTCTGGGAGCACAGAGGAATTGCTGTCAGAGATGTATTTCGTGTCTCTCTGGTTCTTTTTGGAAGTAACCATGCATATGTCTCTTGCAACTGAAAATACACAGTCTGCATAAGCAGACTGTTAGCACACACCCAGCAGTTTATCCTGTAGAATCATGCTTAGTATTCACAAGTGAGTGGTGTTTCAGGTAGCAGTGAGTAACGCTAATACATTCAACATCACTAAGGCTGATCTCTTTTGCTGGAGTGTAGTCAGTCACCAAGGTCATACATGTTCATGGTCTCAAAAAGCTGTTTGCACATGTGCTGTGTTCTGTATCTGAAAACTGTAATGAAAATGTATGAGACTGTTAGAGTACTTAACACTTGCAGGAAAAAACAGTAGTAAGTGTGCTTTGAAATTGGCAAGCAAATTTCATTTTCTGCCTAAAATCACAGAAAACAGTAGTAAGTGTGCTTTGAAATTGGCAAGCAAATTTCATTTTCTGCGTAAAATCACAGCATGAGTCTGTGAGCACAGAGGAATTGCTGTCAGAGATGTATTTCGTGTCTCTCTGGTTCTTTTTGGAAGTAACCATGCATATGTGTCTTGCAACTGAGAATACACAGTCTGCATAAGCAGACTGTTAGCACACACCCAGCAGTTTATCCTGTACAATCATGCTTAGTATTCACAAGTGAGTGGTGTTTCAGGTAGCAGTGAGTAACGCTAATACATTTAACATCACTAAGGCTGATTTCTTTTGCTGGAGTGTAGTCAGTCACCAAGGTCACACATGTTCATGGTCTCAAAAAGCTGTTTGCACATGTGCTCTTTTCTGTATCTGAAAACTGTAAAGAAAATGTATGCGACTGTTAGAGTACTTAACACTTGGAGGAAAAAACAGTAGTAAGTGTGCTTTGAAATTGGCAAGCAAATTTCATTTTCTGCCTAAAATCACAGAAAACAGTAGTAAGTGTGCTTTGAAATTGGCAAGCAAATTTCATTTTCTGCGTAAAATCACAGCAT
Organism: Triturus cristatus; assembly: GCF_964204655.1. NCBI lineage: Eukaryota > Metazoa > Chordata > Amphibia > Caudata > Salamandridae > Triturus > Triturus cristatus. The sequence goes on from NC_140591.1 coordinate 803,409,960, forward strand.
GAGTCTGGGAGCACAGAGGAATTGCTGTCAGAGATGTATTTCGTGTCTCTCTGGTTCTTTTTGGAAGTAACCATGCATATGTCTCTTGCAACTGAAAATACACAGTCTGCATAAGCAGTCTGTTAGCACACACCCAGCAGTTTATCCTGTAGAATCATGCTTAGTATTCACAAGTGAGTGGTGTTTCAGGTAGCAGTGAGTAACGCTAATACATTCAACATCACTAAGGCTGATTTCTTTTGCTGGAGTGTAGTCAGTCACCAAGGTCATACATGTTCATGGTCTCAAAAAGCTGTTTGCACATGTGCTGTTTTCTGTTTCTGAAAACTGTAATGAAAATGTATGCGACTGTTAGAGTACTTAACACTTGGAGGAAAAAACAGTAGTAAGTGTGCTTTGAAATTGGCAAGCAAATTTCATTTTCTGCCTAAAATCACAGAAAACAGTAGTAAGTGTGCTTTGAAATTGGCAAGCAAATTTCATTTTCTGCGTAAAATCACAGCATGAGTCTGTGAGCACAGAGGAATTGCTGTCAGAGATGTATTTCGTGCCTCTCTGGTTCTTTTTGGAAGTAACCATGCATATGTGTCTTGCAACTGAGAATACACAGTCTGCATAAGCAGACTGTTAGCACACACCCAGCAGTTTATCCTGTACAATCATGCTTAGTATTCACAAGTGAGTGGTGTTTCAGGTAGCAGTGAGTAACGCTAATACATTTAACATCACTAAGGCTGATATCTTTTGCTGGAGTGTAGTCAGTCACCAAGGTCACACATGTTCATGGTCTCAAAAAGCTGTTTGCACATGTGCTCTTTTCTGTATCTGAAAACTGTAATGAAAATGTATGCGACTGTTAGAGTACTTAACACTTGGAGGAAAAAACAGTAGTAAGTGTGCTTTGAAATTGGCAAGCAAATTTCATTTTCTGCCTAAAATCACAGAAAACAGTAGTAAGTGTGCTTTGAAATTGGCAAGCAAATTTCATTTTCTGCGTAAAATCACAGCATGAGTCTGGGAGCACAGAGGAATTGCTGTCAGAGATGTATTTCGTGTCTCTCTGGTTCTTTTTGGAAGTAACCATGCATATGTCTCTTGCAACTGAAAATACACAGTCTGCATAAGCAGACTGTTAGCACACACCCAGCAGTTTATCCTGTAGAATCATGCTTAGTATTCACAAGTGAGTGGTGTTTCAGGTAGCAGTGAGTAACGCTAATACATTCAACATCACTAAGGCTGATCTCTTTTGCTGGAGTGTAGTCAGTCACCAAGGTCATACATGTTCATGGTCTCAAAAAGCTGTTTGCACATGTGCTGTTTTCTGTATCTGAAAACTGTAATGAAAATGTATGAGACTGTTAGAGTACTTAACACTTGCAGGAAAAAACAGTAGTAAGTGTGCTTTGAAATTGGCAAGCAAATTTCATTTTCTGCCTAAAATCACAGAAAACAGTAGTAAGTGTGCTTTGAAATTGGCAAGCAAATTTCATTTTCTGCGTAAAATCACAGCATGAGTCTGTGAGCACAGAGGAATTGCTGTCAGAGATGTATTTCGTGTCTCTCTGGTTCTTTTTGGAAGTAACCATGCATATGTGTCTTGCAACTGAGAATACACAGTCTGCATAAGCAGACTGTTAGCACAAACCCAGCAGTTTATCCTGTACAATCATGCTTAGTATTCACAAGTGAGTGGTGTTTCAGGTAGCAGTGAGTAACGGTAATACATTTAACATCACTAAGGCTGATTTTTTTGCTGGAGTGTAGTCAGTCACCAAGGTCACACATGTTCATGGTCTCAAAAAGCTGTTTGCACATGTGCTCTTTTCTGTATCTGAAAACTGTAATGAAAATGTATGCGACTGTTAGAGTACTTAACACTTGGAGGAAAAAACAGTAGTAAGTGTGCTTTGAAATTGGCAAGCAAATTTCATTTTCTGCCTAAAATCACAGAAAACAGTAGTAAGTGTGCTTTGAAATTGGCAAGCAAATTTCATTTTCTGCGTAAAATCACAGCATCAGTCTGGGAGCACAGAGGAATTGCTGTCAGAGATGTATTTCGTGTCTCTCTGGTTCTTTTTGGAAGTAACCATGCATATGTCTCTTGCAACTGAAAATACACAGTCTGCATAAGCAGACTGTTAGCACACGCCCAGCAGTTTATCCTGTAGAATCATGCTTAGTATTCACAAGTGAGTGGTGTTTCAGGTAGCAGTGAGTAACGCTAATACATTCAACATCACTAAGGCTGATTTCTTTTGCTGGAGTGTAGTCAGTCACCAAGGTCACACATGTTCATGGTCTCAAAAAGCTGTTTGCACATGTGCTCTTTTGTGTTTCTGAAAACTGTAATGAAAATGTATGCGACTGTTAGAGTACTTAACACTTGCAGGAATAAACAGTAGTAAGTGTGCTTTGAAATTGGCAAGCAAATTTCATTTTCTGCGTAAAATCACAGCATGAGTCTGTGAGGACAGAGGAATTGCTGTTAGAGATGTATTTCGTGTGAAAGGGGAAGCTTGTTTTCTGGAAATGTGGTGATTAGCATTCAGCCCAAAACAGTATCTCAAATAAGAGGCAAATGCTAACATATTTGAAATCAACATGGTAGATTTTTCTTCCACTCTTGCAATGGGTCATGTAGTTGCTACATGCTAAAAACTCATATTAACCCTTACCACACATGTAGTCTTATATACATGTTTACAGTGTTTATGCAGTTATGTAAGGGTCCATTCAAGTCTCTCTTGCACCTGACAGTAGACAGTCTTCAGAACCACACTCTTAGCAGAGAGGTAGCTGTTTTTCCTGTACACTCATGCTTACTAATCAGCACTGTGTGGTGCTTTAGGTAGGAGTGAGGAACGCTAATGCATTGAACATCACCAAGGATCATTATCTTTGCTGGAGTGTAGTCAGTCAGCCAAGTTACACATGTACATGCTCTAAAAAAGCTGATTGGACATGTGCTATTTTCTGCCTCTCTAAACTGTAAAGAAAATGTGTCAGACTGTTATAGTAATTAACAGTTGCAAAAAAAAAAAATAAGTGTGCTTTTGATTTGCAAATGAAATATCGTGTTCTGCCTAGAATCACACCAAGAGTCTGTGTGCACACAGGAATTGTTCTTAGAGATTAAATTTGTGTTGGTTTTCTTGTGTTTTTCACTTGTAGGAAAGGGGTAGATAGTGTTATAAGAAAATAAAAGATCATAACAAATATAGTAATATATTAAAATTACAAAAAGGTATTTTTTTTTAGTTTATTTCAGGTATTGCTGCAGAGCAGTGAAGGAAATATAAGATGCCTATAAAATCAAGACAGCAAAAAATACAGAAAAGTTTTTATATTTTAAGACAACTGGAGGACCCAAGTTAGTTGAAGATGCTCATGTTGGGAAAAAGAAAAAGTCTTCTGGTAAGCAGACAAAGGAATTCTTTAAAAATATATTCAAAAAAAGGAAAAATTTAAAAAATGCCCCCATTGGAAAAACTGTTTCAAGTAGAAAACAACAGGAGAATAGTGAGAATTTACTAAATGCTAATGTACAAGCAGAAGCTATAAAAATTAACTTGAAAAGAAAATCAGCATTTAAAGAGATCCGTAGAAAAATGTTTCAGAGAAGAGTGATGTCCAATTTGCTAAAGGATGTGAAAAAATATAAGAAAAGAGCTAAATTTTACAAGAGAAAAAAAGATATTGAAGCCATTGTAGCTAAGGCTTTAGATTTAAAAAGAAAACTATTCATTTTAATTTTGAACCGGATGCGTACATTAGAAAAAATAGTTAATGTAATGAAGTCACAAAGCAAAACGAAAAGAGTAGTAAAAAGAAATAACTTTTGTAAAGTGTTTTTAGGAGAATGGATGCATAGTTCAAGTACTGAACCATTTTTTAATGAAGAGAGTTATCTTCAAAGTAATAGTTTGCTGCATGCAGTTGACACCAGTGGACGAGCATATGAAGTAAAAGATGGTTGTATAATGGAAAAGGAGAAAATGGTTCCAAGAAATGAGGAAGAAGTGATTGCGGATGAGGTTATGGGGAGACGTCCTAAGGCCCCAGTGTATACTTGGAATTGTAGTAGTATTTGTACTTTGCGACAGGAATCTATTGATAAATTACGTGAGTTTTTAAGAGAATATAGTAAAAAGAGTGTTAAACAAAAGATTAAGGTGCTTCAAGGACTAGATCCATGCAGAGTGAGAGAGAATACTGGTTTGCAAGGACATTCTCTGGCTTGTTTATCTAGGAAAGTGTGTCAAAGTGTTTTTCACCATTTTAGGATGCTGGCAGTTCATCATACTGAAATTAGAAAATTTGTGAGAAGATTGTATTTTGCTAAAAGTCCAGCACTAAAGTTAAATGAGTTGAATAAGGCTCTGTTCCGTGGATCTGTATCAGATGTTGAGAAGGTTACTGATGAAATTCAGTTAAGTTACTTTGGACCGGAACAAGAAAGTGCAGGGAATGACACAGTTATTGAGGAAAATGTGGAAGAGAATGTAGAACCCACCGTAAATAGGAAATTTGAAGATCAAATAACAAAGTTTGCTATAATCTCTAATGAAAGACCAAATATTACTTTTATTTGTTGCCGGAGAAGCCATTATAAAATCCAAACAAGGAATGTTGATCTCTACAAAAAAAGTGAAGAAGAAGATAATTATAAGTGGAAGGATTTTGCAACATATATATTTCTTGAAAATAGTTTTGATTTGGGTGAAGATCATCGTATTTGTAAATACTGTTACAACAAGTTAGAAGAAAATAAAATGCCAGCTAGAGCTGTACATAATAATTTAGAATTGGTTGAAGTTCCTGCAGAACTTTCTGATTTAAATACGTATGAGTCTATACTCATTCAATGTGTTCATCCGTTCCAGACCATAGTACGTATGGAGCCAAAAACAGGCAAATTACCTCCTTCAGATTTACAGAGAGGTTTAAAAGGAAGAGTTGCCTATTTGCCATTGGATTTGAAAAAAAATATGGAAACTATTGATACAGATACTTTGGAAACTGAACCATTAGTTATTCTGGTTAATGGTGTACCTACAAAGAGTAAGAAAATTTGGCAGGAGCTGGTAGATGTACGAAAAGTACAAAGAGCAAATTTGTATTTGAAAAAAAATAATAAATGGTATGAATCAATTTATATAGATGAAGATGAAGAAGATGTACTAGGAGACACAGAAACACCAACTGGGCAAATTGAAAAAGTTGACAAGTCAAAAGAAGAAGAAATTTATGAACATTTCAGCATACATCCTCTTCATTCAAAAGAAGTAATGGCAAACACCATTGATCTGTTTCAAATGAAAAAAGCACAAGGAACTCCTGTGAGTGTATGGGAGGAGAGCTTGGAAGCTCGTTGTTTTCCCCAGCTGTTTCCTACAGGAGAAGGTGGACGATACGATGAACGTCCAGTCCAGATTCCTGCTTCTGAGTATCGGACTACAAGATTATATGCAGAAGATCCCAGATTTCGTCAAAGTATTCCTTATTTGTTCCATCTGTTATTTGAAAGTGACTTGTCTGCACTATCTTATGCAGTAAACCACATTTTAAAAAGTGGAACACATCTACATAATGTGTCTGCTAAGGATTTTATGAACAAAGTGCAGGAGCGAGATGATCATTTGGAATCACAATTGATCAATCTAATGGCTTGTCAGCGTGGGACTAATGAATATTGGTACCGACGCCATGGAGAATTGAAATGTATGTTACGGAATTTAGGAACTCCAACATGGTTCCTAACCCTAAGCTGTGCAGAGTATGCTTGGGATGATTTACTGGATTTTCTACGAGAGGCAAATTCAAACATTAAAAACATCGAATACAAGACAGCAGGAGAACTGTGCTCATTGGATCCGGTTAATGTTTGCAGATATTTCCATCATAGATTTGAGGCTATGATGTCCTTCATCTGCAATAAAAAAAATCCACCACTTGGAGAAGTTGTGGATTTCTTTTGGAGAAAAGAGTACCAAGCAAGAGGTGCTCCTCACATTCATATGCTGTTGTGGATCAAGGATGCACCAAAATTTGGAACAGATGCTGATGAAGCAGTGTTATCTTTCATTGAAGAATATGCAACATGTGCTATACCTAAAAGCACAGAAGAGAAAAAGTTAAAAGAGCAAGTTTTACGTTTCCAAAGTCATCGGTGTGGAAAATACTGTCGATGGAAGTACAAGACCAAAGATAAATTCTACACAAAATGTCGATTTGGATTTCCTAGACCTGTTCTTTCAAAAGGAAGAGTCAACAGTTTTATGTCAGCTGTGCGACATACTATTACAAGAAAATCTCCCAAAAATACGTACAACCTAAGAAGAAAAGAAGAGTCAAAATATATAAATGACTACAACCCAGTCATTTTATCCATGTGGAATGCTAACATGGATATACAGTATGTGGCAGACAATTCTATTGCTGTTGCTCGGTATGTCACATCTTACATCACTAAATCTGAGAAAACGGAATTGAAGGAAATGTGGGAAGAGATTTCTCACGAGAAGACTGTCAGTAAGAAGCTGTACAGTTTCAGTTTAAAGATGTTATCACATCGAGAAATTGGATCCTATGAATGTTCAGATAGGTTATCATCTGCAAGTCTGTACTCGAAATCAAGATGAATAATTTGGGTTAGTTTAGGCCTTGCAGGAATGCGAAATCGGGTACTGAAATCTGTTGGAGAAATTGAATATTTGGCCGAGAACGACCCAGAAAGTACAGATATTTTGAAAACAAACATGTTGGACACATATTACCCAAAAAGAAGTCATCATCTTGAGAACATGTGTCTCTATGAAGTGCTGCAGAACTACATTTTTTCACGAAAAGCCACAGAAGACATCAACAATGGAAAATATAAAGTCATTGGTGAGGAAGGATGTTTGGTGAAGCAAACAAAAGGAAGTTTGATTAATCACACGAAGCTGAGTTGTGACACTACTGACAAAAAGGAATTTTACTACTTGGCACTTTTACAGCTGTTTAAACCATGGCGTTCAGAGGACGAACTACTTGGAGAATTTCAAAGCTATGAGGATTCATTTAATGCATGTAAAGATACCATTGAATGCAGTATTTTCAAAAATTATGTCCAAATGTTAAACGAAGAAATTGGACAGGAAGCTACAATTGCAGCTGAAGTAGCTAGAGATAGTTCTCAAGACAGCCAAAGTTCTGGAACGCTCAGTCAAGATCCACTAGGATAGCCAATCTTAGAAAATGAAGCTGCAATAGCCATGACTGAAGTGGAAACGGCTATGAATCAAGCTCAGGAAGATTTAATAGACTTACCAGATTTGGAACAACAACTGAATGAAGAACAACGACAAATTTATGAAGAAGTCAGAAAAAAAATTGATCACGGATTACTACATGAAAATAAAGAGTGCACATGCACATCATTTGAACCAATTAGGTTGTATGTGAGTGGACAAGCTGGAACTGGGAAAAGTTTCTTAATTAAAGTCATCAGAAGCTACCTACAGCAAAAAACTGATTCAACTTTATCTTGTGTTGTTACTGCTCCAACTGGGTTAGCAGCATATAATATTAAAGGAATTACTCTCCATCTCTTGCTAATATTACCAGTGGAGCATGAGAACAAAATAGAATATCACAAGCTAACTGGCGAAGCATGTTTCGAAGTTTCAAGAGTGTTGAAGAAGATGCAAGTTCTCATTATTGATGAGGTAAGCATGGTATAAAACTTAATGCTTGCCTTTGTGCATTTAAGAATGCAGCAAATTCTAAAAAGAGACTATGACGTGTTATTTGGTGGAAAACATGTTATAGTTTTTGGGGATCTACTGCAGCTCACTCCAGTTAAAGGACAACCAGTGTTTAATACTGTGACACATGAGGACACGAAGAAGTCATTAGGATTCTTTGAGTACAAAGAACTCACTACCAATATGAGGCAAGCAAACGATGAAGAATATGGAAGTATTCTGAAAGATATCAGAATTGGACTACTCACAGAAGTTGGCAGAAAAGCATTACAGAGTCGGTTGCTACATAATTTATTTCCAAGTGAAGAAATAGTTGCAGAGAAAATATACAAGAACATTGCAAAAAAAAATACTGTAATCTGCTTAATGCCAACACTACGTGAATGCTCAATATTTAATGTGGAACTTTTGAAATTGGAAAAGGAAGAGATTAAGAAAATGGAAGCAGTGGACAAAGTCCAACATGAAAGAATTACTATTACATTAACAGGCGAACTGAAAAATAAATTGGATTCTCTAGAGAAGAACATTTCGAAAACAGCTGGATTAGAAAAAAATCTATATCTTTGCATGAACTGTCGAGTATTTTTGAGGAGAAATTTGGATGTTGAAAAAGGTTTAGTAAATGGAGCTATGGGTAAAGTTGTGGGTTTTGTTAACTACCAGAAAAAAGAAGGAATTGAGTTTATAAAAATAAAATTTGATCAGATTGAAGAGGTAAAAGACATTAGTCATTGTTCAGTCCGTTTTTTGCTGGTGAAAGACTTATATGTACGTAGGAAGCAGTTTCCATTTTCTCTAGCATATGCTGTAACTATTCACAAGTGTCAAGGATTAACTGTTGATAGTGCATTTGTAAACATTGGATCTACTGTGTTCAAAGAAGGTATGGCATATGTTGCTTTGTCACGAGTGAAAACATATCTGGTTTATTCATGATAGACTTTGATGACTCAAAAGTTAGTGCTGATGCAAATTGTGTTAAGGAGTATAATAGATTAAGAAGAACCTATGCTCCTCATTTAGGTCAGTATCCTGTGTTGGAGAAACGTGTTGTTTGTCGGAAAAGGAGAATTGAGAATATCTGTAATGAGGATGTACAGAAGAGAAAACAAAAAGAGAGTCATGTGATTGAAAGCAAAAAGAAAAAGGACAATGTTGAAGAGGTTGTTGGTTGTCATTTTGAAAATAGCTCTGGTGTCAACTGCTACGCTAATATAGTGCTGAATGTTGTATTTTATCTTGAAAGTTTGCAAGAGCAGATAATAGAAAATCATGAAAAAAGATTCTGTTCTGTGCTAAGTCTTCTTTAAAAGAAGCTGAGTGTTGATAAAGCTAAAATAGAAAGTGCGACTGAAATTAGAAATCTATTAGATGTTTGTTCAGGACGAACACAGTTTTCTCAAAATGTCCAGCAAGATGCACAGGAATTCTTGATGTATATCCTTTTGGTACTTGAAGATGAAGGGATAGAAATTGAAAATTTGTTTGGTCTCTGTTATAAATGGGAACATAGTTGTGAAAACTGTTTCTACACATGCAGCTCTAATGTTGATTCAGAAAGGTTTATCTATTTAACATTGCCAGAGACTAAATCAGTGACTTTTAGTAAATTAGTTAAAGATGCCAATCACAACATGGAATGTTCTCAATGTAAATCAGACATGTTTTCAACGTTCTTTTTAAAGAAATATGGACAGTATGTAATTTTAATGATGCAACGTTGTAGAGCTGATGGAACAAAATTGGACACTTTAATAAAGAAATTTACAGGACAGCAATTCTCAATTTCTGGAAAAACTTTTGTCACAGTTGCAATAATTTTCCATGATGGACCTATTGTAACTTCTGGTCATTACACAGTTTTTCTTAAATGTGAAAAAGGCTGGACACTGTGTAATGATTCTCAATTGGTTTTCAAGCAACGTTTGCCTTTTGATTTAGCAAATTCCTATTTAATTTTTCTGAAACCAAAATTTTAGACAGAAATTGCAACATCTGTACAAAACATTATTACAATTTAATTGGATTACCATTGGAAATGTCATCAAAAAATATTTTTAAAATGACCATTTGGCCTAAAGGAAAGGTAATAATTTGCATTGTGGACTTCTTTGACACAAAATATTTTGGTGATTATGCTTATGCAACACAATTTTCAGACGATATTTACTGGAATTAGTTATTGTTCTTAGGTGAGATTTTTATTGCAAATGTTACATTTCTATTACGGTATGTTTTAGTGAGAAGAGATTCTGGGCTTTTTTTAAACAATCTTTCAGATTGTTTTTTTTTTTTTGCCCGCTGTTAAGTGATGAATGCAATTGCTTTTACGATTTACAGTGAAATGCAATATATTCTGAAAACAGCAAAAAAAGGGCAAAAAAATGCACTGTATTCTAAAATGTATTGTTAAATATTAATACCTTTTTCTTTTTTTACAGATTGAGAAAGGAAAAATATGAAAAATAAACTTCTTTATATAAAGTTAAATAAATCACTTATTTTTAATTAAGTTATTTTCATTGTCAGGTAAGTGTGAAATTTCTGGAATTATCACACATTTACTTTAATGCTCACTTTTTTTCACTACTCTTCTCTATGCTTTTCTCATTTCTGTAGTAGTCCCTCAAGGACCTTGTAGGGTGTTTAAAAAAATTTTGTTTAAAACAAAAAAAAAAATGCGCGTACCGTAAAAAAAATAAAATAAAAAAAACTCATTTAAAATCTTTTAAAAAAAGTTAAGAGGTAAGGTTGGCTCTTAAAAGAACCGTTGTGTTCATAAAGGGAAAGAGGAAAGAAAGAATGGGAATACTAACAAGGACCACAGATGTGCTGGTCTATCCTATTGTTTATGAGGGAAACACTGGTCTCCGCATGAACAATAAGGCCATGACATCTTGTGCACCTCATTGTAACCCTCCCATAACGAGGGTTTATATCCAGAGGAGCAGAAAAGGGTGATGCTCCCACCGCAGAGGAAGGGCTCAGCTGAGCTGCCGAAGATGTACTCGGCTGAGCTTCTGCAGGTGTGCTCGGGTGACTTACTGGAGATGTTTCTCCAGTATGTCGGGCATAAGTCCTGGGATGTTTATCCTTAATGTGTCTAACCATAGAGTGATTTCCAAAGGAATACTTCTTCCTTGGATTCCCTCTAGATAAGACACGCTCACAAAGTGAGCAGGTGACTAAAGGAGCATTTACCTTTTTCTGCCCCTCTGGATAGGTAAAATATTCCCATACAAAAGAAGTCTTTTGTTTCCTCCTTCTCTCTCTGATGATGCTGCTACCAGGCTCACTCTCAGAAGAGGACTGCTGTTCTGCCATCGTATCACAAAGACAACTCAGCTCCTTCTCCTAAGGGGTCACAAGCAGTAATGAGGGGAATGGGTGTGGTGTAGGAAGGTTCTAGAACTGAAAGTAGTTTAAACCAATCAAAAGTGTTGTTTCTTGATCACATGACCAACCGTGCACGTACGTTACGCTTACGGAGCGCTTACGGAGCGCTTACGGTAAAAGTACGCATGCGCGTACAAAAGACACGCGCACGCGCGCATGCGCATAACAGGCACGATCGAACACTTCCGCGTAAACTGCGCGCGCGCGTACGCGTGTAAAGTATGCGCTTACGCGTCGCGTACGCAGTACGGACGTCTACGCAAATTGCGTAACCATACGCAAACAGAGTAGAAATATTACGTACAAAAAGCAAAACGTGCGCTTACAGTAAGCTTACCGTACGCGCATGGTAAAACATTTAAAAAAAAAAAAAAATTGTAAAAAAGATTCACTATGTTATACTACTATATCTTACCTGTTTTTTTTTTTAAAAAAGGTGTACATTTATATATTGCAGAATGCATTAAATTTTACCATAGTGTTTAAAGGGAAAAAAAAGTTAAAAAAAAAAGATGTAAAAAACCTTGCAAAGATAAAAAAAAAAGAAATGTTTCACACACTTTAAATATAAGAATTAGCATTTAAAAAAAACATACAAATTCACTGAAAAAACCATGTGTTTCACACACGTTATAGTTAGGAATTAGCATTTAAAAAACCTTGCAAATTCAGTGAAAAAACCATAGGTTTCACAGACGTTATAGTTAGCTGGACATTTCACTCGTAAAAAACCAATAAAATTCCCCCGTTATAGTTAGTTAAGCTAACTATAACTCGCGCACCCGCAATCCACTGCTGATGACGTCACATATAACATCACTCATAACATGGTCACTGACATCACTCATGACATCATTGATGACATCTCAAATGACATCACTGATGACATCATCCTTGTGATAGAGTGGCAGTCTCCTCTCACCCTAATATAACAATTGATAAACACATTCAAAAATAGAGACTAAAAATTAACAAAATATTGGAAATACCAATACCAGTTACAACAACCTCTTCAGTAATTCTAAGATCCACATACACATCCACTCATTCACCAACAGTCCTATACAGTCACTCATACATGTACTCACTCATATGTACTTATACACCTATACATCCTGTTACACAATGCCACTCATCCATAGAGTTACTCACACACATAGTCACTCATGCAAATAAATATTCAAACATACATTTACTTGCATGTACACTTATACACACACCACCACACTTACTTCTACGGAAACTTACACATACTTAGTCTTTTAAACAATCACTTATAGAAACACATACTTATTCATACAGGAACAATTTCAAACTCTCACTCTCACATATACTTATTTATATACACCAATAGTCACATATACTAGTTTAAAACATAAGTAGTTACTCATAAAGACACTATTGAGAAAGTCATTCACTCACTAACACACCTTTACACATACTCATCCACCCATACAATCCTGCACACATGCTGTCTTCAACACATACAGTGAGTCAATCATTCATGCACCTATGCACTACGTAATACCCCCCACCGAACCATGCAGACACTCACACTGATACTCAAAAAACCAACTAATAACCTATATAGACACCCATGTACCTACTCACCAACCCATGCAGCCACTTATACACAAAGTGAGAGACTGATACAGATATTTACATATTTAAACATTACTCACTAAGCCATGTATTCACTATGATACACTTTATCAATCAGTTACACAATAATTTTTTCCAAAAAAACCATCCATTTAGACACTTATATACCCATTTATTCTTCCATCGACCTTGAGATATACATATATAAAACCTATTTAATTTTCAGAAAAACACACATTCACTGGATGATGTCATCAGTGATGTCATTTGAGATGTCATCAGTGATGTCATGAGTGATGTCAGTGACCATGTTATGAGTGATGTTATATGTGACGTCATCAGCAGTGGATTGCGGGTGCGCGAGTTATAGTTAGCTTAACTAACTATAACGGGGGAATTTCATTGGTTTTTTACAAGTGAAATGTCCAGCTAACTATAATGTCTGTGAAACCTATGGTTTTTTCACTGAATTTGAAAGGTTTTTTAAATGCTAATTCCTAACTATAACGTGTGTGAAACCCATGGTTTTTTCAGTGAACATATATATATATATATATTCACTGAAAAAACCATATGTGACGTCATCAGCAGTGCATTGCGGGCGCGCGAGTTATAGTTAGCTGAACTAACTATAACGGGGGAGTTTCAATGGTTTTGTACAAGTGAAAAGTCCAGCTAACTATAACGCCCCTGAAACCTATGGTATTTTCAGTGAATTTCTAAGGTTTTTTAAATGCTAATTCCTAACTATAACGTGCCTGAAACCTATGTTTTTTTCAGTTAATTTCAAAGGTTTTTTAAATGCTAATTTCTAACTATGCCTACAGAGATAGGACATGTGAAGAAAGAAGAAAAAACGCACAGAAAGAACAAACAGAAGAGCAGAAAGATGCCTTGTTGCAATATCATCCTGTACCCTCAACTTTTTCAGACGGATACTAGTGGTAACTGAGTCTGACTAACCAGTCCTAGAGTCAGTGCTATGTTAAAAGACACTCAGAATACAGTGAAAACACCTACACACACTAGGGAACACTATGCGTTGGGGTCCCCCTGTGATCAGTATGACCTCCTCTGTAATCCCCTAGTATATAATAGGGCAGGGGATTAAAACTACCTCTTAAAACGCGCCACAGGGTGTGTTTGCACACGTCACCTCAGGCCCCGTCCCCTCACTTCCCCACTGTGTAAACACGCCCTGTGGCCATTTTAAGTTGGGAGATTAAGTCCCCTTGAATCCTGAGGGTACCTAGGGTCCAACTTGACCACTAGGTACCTCCTGTAAGCGCCACAGAGCTGCGTTGCAGAGAGATGTACAAAGGGGCACGGCCTAGACCACGTCTCTGCAACGCAGTGGAGTGGTGCTTACTGGAAGCACCTGGTGGGCTAGTTGGCCCCCAGGGTCCCTCAGGATTGAAGGGGAATTATTTCCCCAACTTAAAACGCACCACAGGGCTTGTTTGCAAACGTTAACTCAGGCCCCGTCCCCTCCCTTCACCACTGTGTAAACACGCCCTGTGGCCGTTTTTAGTTGGAAGATTAAGTTCATTTGAATCCTGAGGGTCCCTAGGGTCCAACTAGCCCACTAGGTACCTCCAGTATGCGCCACAGAGCGGCGTTGCAGAGAGGTGTAAAAAGTGGCACGGCCTGGACCACCTCTCTGCAACGCAGCTCAGTGGCGCTTACTGGAACCACCTGGTGGGCTAGTTAGCCCCCAGGGGCCCTCAGGATTGAAGCGGAATTATTTCCCCAACTTAAAACGCGCCACAGGGCTTGTTTGCACACGTTAACTCAGGCCCCGTCCCCTCCCTTCACCACTGTGTAAACACGCCCTGTGGCCTTTTTTAGTTGGGAGATTAAGTTAATTTGAATCCTGAGGGTCCCTAGGGTCCAACTAACCCACTAGGTACCTCCAGTATGCGCCACAGAGCTGCGTTGCAGAGAGGTGTAAAAAGTGGCACGGCCTGGACCACCTCTCTGCAACGCAGCACAGTGGCGCTTACTGGAAGCACCTGGTGGGCTAGTTAGCCCCCAGGGGCTCTCAGGATTGAAGGGGAATTATTTCCCCAACTTAAAACGCGCCATAGGGCGTGTTTGCACACGTCACCTCAGGCCCCGTTCCCTTCCTTCCCCACTGTGTAAACATGCCCTGTGGCCGTTTTTTAAGTTGGGAGATTAAGTCCCCTTGAATCCTGAGGATCCCTAGGGGCAAAATAGCCCACTAGGTACGTCCAGTAAGCGCCATTGCAGAGAGGTGTAAAAAGGGGCACGGCCTGCACCACCTCTCTGCGACGCAGAGCAGTGGCACTTACTGGAAGCACCTGGTGGGCTAGTTGGCCCCCAGGGTCCCTCAGGATTGAAAGAGAATTATTTCCCCAACTTAAAATGTGCCACAGGGCGTGTTTGCACACGTCACCTCAGGCCCCGTCCCCTCCCTTCACCACTGTGTAAACGCGCCCTGTGGCTGTTCTAAGTTGAGAGATTAAGTCCCCTTGAATCCTAAGGGTCCTTAGGGTCAAACTAGCCCACTAGGTATCTCCAGTAAGCGCCACAGAGCTGCGTTGCATAGAGGTGTAAAAAGGGGCGTGGCCTCAGAACACCTGTCTGCAACGCAGCTCCCTGGCGCACACTGGAGATACCTGTTGGGCTTGTTGGCCCTCAGGGACCCTCAGTATTGAAGGGGAATTAATTCCCCAACTTACAACTGGCCAGGGGGCGCGTTTGCAGAGTGCTGCAAGGAGGGGGCGTGGCCTCCAGCGCAATGCCGGTCTTTTATTTATTTTATTTCTTTAAGAAGGAGGGCTGTGTGGCCCCCCTTCTTTTTCTAATTTACTGGCCCTGGGGACCCCATCCCCCAGGGCCTGCACCCTAATTTTTTTTGTTGAAAAAAAAAAATTTGGCCCCCCCAAGGCCTTAATCGGCCCCGGGGACCCCAACCCCCGAGTCATGGCCTTTTTTTAATTTAAATTCTTTAGGAGGGGCTGCGTTGCCCCCCTCCTCAGGCCACTATTGGCTCCGGGGACCCTATCCCCCGGGGCCGGCCTTTGTTTTTTAATATTTTAAAAATATGTATATTCATAGAAACACCTAGGACATGCTGGACAAACCGTATGTACCTATCACCATGACGATCTGCGTGATATTCATTAAAAGGCGACTATGCACAGAATGAATCCACATGGAATGTATTTACACCGCTAGTGAAGCTCTGACGTGCCTGACGCCCTACCGTGCCTAATGCCGGCGCCCCCGCCGGTGGGTACTCTCCAAGTAGACACCCTTGTCATTTATTTATACAAACATGGGTAGCTATTGACGGGCACATTTAATATACACGCACACAAAGCCATTCAAAGGGGATTCGACAAAAATTCGACCAAACTATGCAAGAAACCCCCCTCACGGTTAATAAAAACACATCCACCGCCGGATGTGTAATACTTTTTATTTTACTCTCTGGAAAGGAGACGAACCTCACTTGAGAGTCACAGCGTGCTCCTGGCTGAGCCCAATGCTGTGTTACACCCACCAGTGCCCGCCGATTGCCTCACACCTCTGTGTTGTATTCCACCAGCTAGTGCGTATGCTATGACACTCTCTAGCCCATGTGCACTGTAACACCACCCCGTGAATATGTCATGCCACACTTGCTTTCACACGGGTTATATTGCCCTATCTAACGTGCCTTCCTCGATGTGTATGTTATAACGCACAGCGCTATGCCATACATATTACAATCTGGGATCCATATCTTTGTCACAGTGCATATGCAACGTTACACTCCCCAGCACATATTTTATATTACAACTTTAGAGACTAGTTATGTTACACAACACTGCCCTGTGCATATTACACTCCAAGGTGCATATCGCATAGCATGCTCTAGTGCCTGTGCTATCTCGCGCTCTCCAATGAATCTGTCATTGCGCACAATGTATTGCATATTATATTTCACGCCCTGGTTCATCTTATATCACACTTTTTGGTGCATAGTTTATACCATATACTACATATAGTTTTCATTTTCAATCGTGCTCTCAGGACTATGTTCTATATAACACTGCGTCCACCTACCCTTTTCACAGGCATTACATTTTGCGATGGGGGTGGAGGGTCAGGGGGTGTTTCTGCCAAGTGAGCCCGGAGTCACAGTCACAAATGTCCTCTTCTTCCTGAATAAAAATGAGATTATGCTGCATACTTGTTCATATTTTAAGTAGTTCGCACATACACACATTTTAAAAACAATAAAGTTCCTAATACCCACCTTCTCTGAACAGTTAGCTTGCTGCCCCATCCACCTCCTCCCTATCCTCTGTTGTCTGAATCCATGGACTAGCCTCGTCCCTCCTGCCATGCATGGTCTGATGTGCTGCCACTGCCCTCCATTTAGCTTGATGTACCAGTCCACTCCTCCTGCCCTCCATTGCCCAATTCTATGGCCCATCATTGACCTCTTGCTTAGCCTCTGTGCTTAGCTTGCTGCCCCTATTCTCCTTCCCCCTGCCCTCCGATGTCTTTGTGCATGCCCCTGCTCCATCCTTTTTGCCCACCATGTTCCATGGACCTGCCACTCCTATCTACTCTGAGTGTTCTGTTGTGCTGCCACTCCCCTCCCACCTGTCTAGCATTGTCAGATGACTAACCTGTCCCTGCCACCTCCACCCTGCCAGTCCACATGCCATGCCCCTATCCCCTTCCTCCTGTCCTCCATGGTCCATTTTACTGCCACACCCTTCTGCCCTCCCTGATCTTTTGTGCTGCAACTGCTCCTCCTGCCTTCCCCGCGCGGTCTGTTGTGAGGCCCCTTCCCCTGAACTCTCTTGTCTGTGCCCAGGTCCTGACCCTCCCTTCTATCCTCCATGGTCCTTTGTGCATGCCCCTGCACCCTCCTTCTTGCCCATCATAGACATTGTGCTGCCACTAACCCTCCCGCTTGCCATGCATGGTCTTCTGTGCTGCCATGACCCCTCCCACCTTCCCTGTGTGGTCAGCTAGCTGCCCCTGACCCCCTCCCACCTTCCCTCCATGGTCTGTGTGTATGCCACCATAGTCTCATTGTTGCTCTCCATGGTGTGTCTTGTTTCTAGTGCCCATCCTGCCTGACCTCCATGGTCATCTTGCTGCTCCTGCACTGCCACCTTGCCCCCAGCCCTCTGTTTCCATGTGCAGACCCCCTATTCCCTCCCTCCTGGCTTGTCTGTTCCATTGTAATGCCCGTGATCCGTCCCTCCTGCCCTTTATGGTCTGTTATGCTGCAGCTTTCTCTCCTGTCTGTCCATTATGGTCAGCTAGCTACCATTGCCTCTTTCCCATCTGTTCTCTGTTGTCCATGTGCATGGTCCTGTCCCCTCCCTCTTGCTTTCTATGGATTGTTGTGCTGCACTCCCGTCCCGCATGCGCTGTGTGGTGTATTGTGCTGCTGCAAACCCTGATGCCTGCCCTGTAGGGTCAGTTTGGTGCACCTCTCCATGTCCCTCCTGTCCTCTGTTATCCGAGTCCATGTCCCTACCCCAATTCCTCCTGCCTACCATGATTCAATGTACCATACTTGCGAACATTTTGAACTTGGTAAGAGGGAGATTTTGAAAAAAAACTGGGGTATTGATTTTCCCCTTTGAGTTACATTAAAAAAGAGGAGATTGTAGACAGGAGACAGATCAAATAAAGCCCATTTGAGCTTAAAAACATTGGACGTTTCCTGGCTGAAACGTGTCTGTTGGCATGTATGGTTGTACTACCACTGCCTCTTCCTTCTGCCCACAATGGTCTATTATATTGCCACAGCCTCTCTTGCCAGTCCTGTATTGTTGTTGCCCCCCTTTCCACTGCCCTCCATAGTCTGTTGTGCTGCCACTGCCCTTCCTGCCTGCCCAGTGTGGTCAAATTGTTGCATCTGCACTCTCCTACCTGCCTTCAATTTTCAGAGTCCGTGCCCCTGGCCTCTGCCTCTCAACAGTATCCCAATGAACAACTAGATTGCTAACATTCTATATTTATTACAAAAGTGTGGAACGCCTGACGTCATCTTGATGTAATCAAAACTGTAATACCTAGAGTATTTCCTTTAGAAATTACATATATGAGAGGGTCTTATTTGCATCAAAATTATGGTTAGTGCTCTAAAAAACTAAAATGAGGACATATTTTCTGAGTTTTCAAATAGCGACAAAGAACTTTTAAATTATTTGTAATCTTTATGTTTTTTTATCCAGTTGACCACTTGATTAAATGTTGCACCTTGGCGAGTGGATGTGGTGTTACTTCCAGAGCTGCAGACTTTGCAACTGGGGAACCAGGTTGGAGTTTCTGCTTCAGCTCAACATTCTGTGATTGTGGTCAAATCACTTAATCTACCCATGTCTACAACCAAAATGAATTTGATCTTGTGTGATGTAACCAATGCTCATGTAAAGCATTCCAATACCTGACAAGTCTGCACTATATAAAACTGCAAATACACAAAAAATAAGTGTTTTGTACACTTCTGTCATTGGGCTACATGTGGGCTACATCTGGGTGATATTTGTGCTGCATTTAGGCTCTTTTGTGTCTGGTGGCCATCTTGGGAGATTTATTTGTTATGAAGTTTCCTAATTTCCTCATTTACTGCAGTCTCCTCAGTAGGAAATGCTTTCAGTTTTTTACTTTGATTCCATCAAGAAGGTATTCAGATATATCACACATTTGCCATAAACTCTGAATGTTAGCACTCTAGTTGCTCATTAGATCACTGTAGTAAAGCTACTGCTCACCACGGAAGTCTGCTGCTGGTATTAAAAGTGCATGTTTCAGTCTGAATATCAGAATTTTTTAATGAAATAGAAGAGGATTTGAGAAGTCACTCAAAATGTGCCCTAATTTTTCTTTCTTCAGCACTAATCATAATTTCTATGGCAAAATGAAACCCCTCATTGTGTTCCTTTTTAAATTAAATGTTTTAAGTGTTACCAGTTTATTCCAATCAAGAAGGCTTCAGGTGTGCCATACTTTTGTCATAAGTAAGACAGTAAGCGCTCTAGTTGTTCTTAAGAACACTCTGGGACATTCTGTCATTAGGCTATACTTGGGCTACATCTGGGTGATATTTGGGCTACATTTGGGCTCTTTTGTCTCTGGTGGCCATCTTGGGAGATTTATGTGTTATGAAGTTTCCTAATTTCCTCATTTACTGCAGTCTCCTCAGTAGGAAATACTTTCAGTTTTTTACTTGGTTCCATCAAGAAGGCATTCAGATGTGTCACACATATGCCATAAATTCCGAATGTTAGCACTCTAGTTGCTCATTAGATCACTGTAGTAAAGCTACTGCTCACCAGGGAAGTCTGCTGGTGGTATTGAAAGTGCATGTTTCAGCCTGCATGTCAGAATTTTTTAATGAAATAGAAGAGGATTTGAGAAGTCAAAATGTGCCCTAATTTGTTTTTCTGCAGCACTAATCATACTTTCTATGGCAAAATGAACCCCCTCATTTTGTTCTTTTTTAAATTAAATGTTTTAAGAATTACCACTTTATTCCAACCAAGATGGCTTCAGGTGTGCCATACGTTTGTCATAAGTAGGACTGTTAGCGCTCTAGTTGTTCTTTAGAACACTCTGGGAAGCTGCAGTAGAACACAAAGGAATCAACTGACAGTCTCTGCCCTTGTTGGATGTACATGTTTTACTGAGAATGTCAGACTTCATTCTCACATGACTGAGAAAGATAATGTGAATTTACAGAAAATATGCTCTCAGTCAGCTTATAGATCACCTTCCAAACCTCTGTGGGAAAAGCATGAGAAAATAGTTTTCTCTCAAACATGATTCATGATATCACAGCAGAAGGCTTTTTCACATCGTAAAATCACCTTAGAACACACCACAATTCCTAAAATGAGTATGGTACCATCAACAAATGATTTATAATGTAACTAAAGTCTTAAAACCTTCTATTAACTGCAATGCTTTTTAATGAGGTGCTATCATGTATATTGGTCCCAAGATGGCTGCCAACACTTCTTGGATGAAGTGCTGACAGCCAATCAGATCTCACGATGAGATGTGTGGTTAGGCTCCGCCCAGATATATATGTGATTTTACTTTTGATTTTCTCAGGAACTACAGAACAGATTTACACCATTTAACCAAAAGGCACGACTCTGAACCAAGGGCTACCTTTTTGAAAATTTGGTGTAATTCCGTTCAGCAGTTCGGGCTGTAGATGCGATTAAAGGTTCCTTTAGAAAATTGCATGGGGAAAACACGTTTTGGGACCCCCCTTTTGTCTCAGCCCCCGCTTGACGAATCACCCCGAGACTTTCAGGATAATAGCGGACCGGAGCGGCCCACCAGTTTTGAAAATTCAGCGAAGATTTGTCAAGCGGTGCCAAAGTTATTCCAAATAGAATGTTGCGGATTTCCTATGGATAATAGGTCCTAACTGTAACTACCTACTGGCGACCGCCCGTAGGTATTATATTTATATATATATATATATATATATATTAACGAAAACTCCTCAAGGCTGTGTCCTAGAAAGGAATACTAGCACTCCAAGGCTCGGTCATTCAAAATGTAGCACAAATATCACCCAGATGTAGCCCAAGTATAACCCAATGACAAAATGGTCCAGAGTGTTCTAAAGAACAACTAGAGCACTAACAGTCTTACTTATGACAAAAGTATGGCACACCTGAAGCCATCTTGATTGGAACAAAGTGTTAACACTGAAAACATTTAATTTGCAAAGGAACAAAATGAGGGGGTTCATTTTGCCATATAAATTCCGGACACCCCTGCACAGCGCATTTAGCGCTGGTGCGGGCGAGGTATTTGTATTTACATTTGCCGCCATTGCCGCACTTTCCGGGACACGCCCACCGGCGCTGGCCACGCCCCTTTTCGCCAAAAGCCTATTAAAGCGCAGATCACTAGCGCTGCTCTGTTCACGCATTTCTCCTGAGGCACAGCCGGGAGCCACGAACTGTCTATGTTTTTAAAACTGCTTGAAACTTGAAACTTGTGCTTTTAAAACTTTATGCTCACCTGCTCTTTGCGCATTTGACTTGATTCCGGACACCCCTGCACAGCGGATTTAGCGCTGGTGCGGGCGAGGTGTTTGTATTTACATTTGCCGCCATTGCCGCACTTTCCGGGACACGCCCACCGGCGCTGGCCACGCCCCTTTTCGCCAAAAGCCTATTAAAGCGCAGATCACTAGCGCTGCTCTGTTCACGCATTTCTCCTGAGGCACAGCCGGGAGCCACGAACTGTCTATGTTTTTAAAACTGCTTGAAACTTGATACTTGTGCTTTTAAAACTTTATGCTCACCTGCTCTTTGCGCATTTGACTTGATTCCGGACACCCCTGCACAGCGGATTTAGCGCTGGTGCGGGCGAGGTGTTTGTATTTACATTTGCCGCCATTGCCGCACTTTCCGGGACACGCCCACCGGCGCTGGCCACGCCCCTTTTCCAACCCTTCCCCTACCAGTACATAGGATGTGCCCCTACCGGAAGCGCAGCGGACGAGCGCAGCGGGCGCGACGATTGCGCGCCGAAGGCGTGCCTAAGGCAAGCCCGTCTGCGCCCGTCCGCGGCCGGCCGGGGCCTGGGGCCTGCCACTCTGCCCAATTCACATCCTATGGCCCCAGGGACCTAACTGCTCTACACTCACCCTGGCCGCTGGAATCCGCCAGCCATCATAACCTACAACAGCTTGGTGTCTACCAAGCCCGCACGTCTTTCCCCGAAATCAGGACCCTCCCATCCTCCCTCACCCCTGAATACACAATCACCCCCCCCCCCTTCTAAACCCCTGCCCGCTCAAGCATCTGCTAATTTGGAACTAGCAATCATGTATCTTAACACCCGGTCGCTTGTCAGACATCAATCTGACATTCACCACCTCCTGGATTCAGACCGACCTGACATTCTTCTTCTAACGGAGACTTGGCTGAATGACGACTCCACCCCCGACATCTTGGCAGCCATTCCACCGGGTTATTACATTCTCCAAGCCAACCGGCCGGCTGGTAAACCAGGAGGCGGCGTAGCCGCTATTATCAAATCTCCTCTCAGGTTCAGCTCCCTTTCTCTACTCACCATCCCCCAGGTTGACTGTCTGGCAATCAGATTTGATTCCTCGGTGTCCCCTGTCACCTGTGTTTTGGCATACCGCCCCCCTCAACCCATGCCTAACTTTTCCTCCCTTTTTGGTGATCTACTCTCTCAGCTCACAATCAACAATTCTAAAATCCTGGTCCTAGGTGACTTTAACTACTGGCCATCAGATGCAAATGAAAGCCCTCATTCCTTGGCTTTTACTGACCTGCTAAGTGGGCTTAATGGCTCTCAACATATTCATACAGCCGCCCACTCTAAAGGCCACATCCTAGACCAGGTGTGGACCTATAATCTGGAAATCAATTCGCTCACGATATTACCTTGTCACTGGTCTGACCACTTTCTAATTTCTTTTTGTCTTCTGATCCCTCCACCACCCCCTCACAGCCGAGGCCCTAGCCTTCTGGCTCGCAACTGGAATAAAGCAGACCACAATCGCTTCCTCACCTCTCTAATTTCCTCGGCTCCGTCCTGCCTAGGCTCCATAGAATCTCAAGAAGCTGCATTAACTGAATGGTTAGAAATTGCCAGCGACAAGGTCGCTCCCCTCAAACTAGTCAGAGCCAAGCGTCCCCATGACGCACATCGGTGGTTCTCAGATAGCCTCAAATCCCTTAAACTGGGACTTCGCCAAGCTGAACGTCATTGGCGTAGAAACTACGATCCTTTAGAGAAACTTCATTTTCTAAAACTATCTGGAGAATATAAACAGGCTATTTCAGCAGCTAAAACCACCTACTTCTCTTCAAAAATTCTCAACTCTGTGCAAAAATCCAAAGAAATGTTTGCCATTGTGGAAGAGCTTTCACATCCGGATAGGGTGACTATCAAACCCCTTCCGTCCCAGGCCCTCTGCGACTCCCTCAACTGTTTCTTTATAGAAAAAATCAGTAAAATCAAAAACAGTATATCTTCCGGACCGCCGGCGACGGCCCTCTCTGAGGTCACCCCCTCCTTTAACCCCCACTCCCTCACTCAGCTCCCCCCCATACCAGAGGAAGACTTTCTCTCCCTACTTAATAAAATTTCATCTGGTTCCCCCACAGATTGTTGCCCTCCTATGATTCTCCGGGCCGCCTTCTCGGCTTGCCCCGCCCCTCCGCTGGCCCTCCTGAACAACTCTCTACTGCTCGGTCAGGTTCCCAGCCAGTTTAAGAACGCTGAGGTGGTTCCTATATTAAAAAAAACCAACGCTGATCCCGGGGTTCTGGGCAATTTCCGCCCCATTTCCCTGCTCCCTTACTTGAGTAAGGTAGTTGAGTCTCACGTGACCAGCGTCCTCAGTTCCTTCATCGAAGACTCCAACTTCCTTGATTCCCAGCAAGCCGGGTTTAGACCTGCACACTCGACCGAGGCGGTTATCCTTTCTGTCATGGAGGAACTCCGTAGAGGCGCCGACTCTAACATCAGCCAAGCCTTGGTCCTTCTGGATCTGTCGGCTGCCTTTGACACGGTCGACCACACCATCTTGGTCGACCGTGTCAAAGAAGCGGGCATCGGTGGGACGGCACTTAACTGGGTCCGTTCCTTTCTGACGGACCGCCACCAATCTGTCCGACTTTCCCAGTTTTCGGCTGACAGGAGGATGCTTACCTGCGGTGTTCCACAGGGTTCGTCCTTGTCACCACTTCTTTTTAACCTGTATCTCACCCCCCTGATCCGTTCCCTCCGGGGTTGGAATGTCTCTGCATTTAATTATGCAGACGACATTCAGCTTGTCTTCAACCTTGACTCCTCTGACGATGCGGCCCAAAATTTCCAATCCACCCTCTGCCATATCAGCAATTGGATGGGCGCCCACCATCTCAAACTTAATCCCGACAAGACGGAGCTTGTTCTTGTCGGAGGCCCATCCAACCCTTGGAACTCCACCTTCTGGCCCCTCTCACTTGGCCCCCCCCCCCCACCCTGCTGACAAAGTGAAAAGCCTAGGGGTTTACATCTCCCACGATCTCTCTATGAAACATCAGGTCAATGCCACTGTGTCCTCTTGCTTTTTTCAGCTTAGGAAGATCCGAAAAATAGCCCACTTCCTGACCACCGAAGCCCTCACTCTGGCACTGCTGGCCCTAGTCATCTCTCGGATCGACTACGCTAACGCTTTGTATGTAGGAATCCCTCAATATCAGATCAAACGATTGCAGTTGATACAAAACCAGGCAGCTCGCCTAATTTATCATCAACCTAAACATCATCACGTCCACCCCCTGCTCAAAACCCTTCATTGGCTTCCTGTATCAGAGCGCTGCAAATTCAAACTTGGCTGTCTGACTCATAAATCTTTGGCCGGCATCGGCCCTTCCTTCATCTCTTCCCTCCTACATCGCTATGTTCCCTCCAGGCACCTCCGATCCTCTGACCAAGCACTCCTCCAGGCACCCAGATACAGGCGCAAAAAACATGGAGGTCTCAGATTTTCTTTTCTGGCCCCCTCATTTTGGAACTCTCTCCCATTGAAACTTAGACTCTCTTGCTCCCATCTTCAATTTAGGTCTCTCCTTAAAACCCACCTCTTCCGCAGTGCCTATTCATAGGCTTTTCTCACCCCCCTCTGCCTCCCACCGAATATAGTGAACAGCGCCAAGAAACCGTCCGGTGTATGCTGCGCTTTATAAGTAATTTTTACATTACATTACATTACAAATTATGATTAGTGCTGAAGAAAGAAAAATTAGGGCACATTTTGAGTGACTTCTCAAATCCTCTTCTATTTCATTAAAAAATTCTGATATGCAGACTGAAACATGCACTTTTAATACCAGCAGCAGACTTCCGTGGTGAGCAGTAGCTTTACTACAGTGATCTAATGAGCAACTAGAGTGCTAACATTCAGAGTTTATGGCAAATGTGTGATATATCTGAATACCTTCTTGATGGAATCAAAGTAAAAAACTGAAAGCATTTCCTACTGAGGAGACTGCAGTAAATGAGGAAATTAGGAAACTTCATAACAAATAAATCTCCCAAGATGGCCACCAGAGACAAAAGAGCCCAAATGCAGCACAAATATCACCCAGATGTATCCCACATGTAGCCCAATGACAGAAGTGTGCAAAACACTTTTTAGTGTTTGTGTTTTTGCAGTTTTATATAGTGCAGACTTGTCAGGTATTGGAGTGCTTTACATGAGCATTGGTTACATCACACAAGAACAAATTCATTTTGGTTGTAGACATGGAGAGATTAAGTGATTTGACCAGAATCACAGAATGTCGAGCTGAAGCAGAAACTCCAACCTGGAAGGGCAGTGGCAGCACAACAGACTATGGAGGGCAGTGGAAAGGGGGGCAGTGGCAACAAACCAACAATACAGGACTGGCAAGAGAGGCTGAGGCAATATAATAGACCATTGTGGGCAGAAGGAAGAGGCAGTGGTAGTACAACCATACATGCCAACAGGCCCGATTCAGCCAGGAAATGTCCAATGTTTTTAAGCTCAAATGGGTTTTATTTGATCTGTCTCCTGTCTACAATCGCCTCTTTTTCAAAGTAACTCAAAGGGGAAAATCAATACCCCAGTTTTTTTTCAAAATCTCCCTCTTACCAAGTTCAAAATGTTTACAAGTATGGTACTTGGATCATGGAAGGCAGGAGGAATTGGGTTAGGGACATGGACTCGGATAACAGACGACAGGAGGGACATGGGGAGGTGCACCAAACTCACCCTACAGGGCAGGCATCAGGGTTTACAGCAGCACAATATACCACACAGGGCATGCGGGACGGGAGTGCAGAGCAACAATCCATAGAAAGCAATAGGGAGGGGACAGGACCATGCACATGGACAACAGAGAACAGATGGGAAAGAGGCAATGGTAACTAGCTGACCATAATGGACAGACAGGAGAGAAAGCTGCAGCATAACAGACCATAGAGGGCAGGAGGGACGGATCAGGGATGTTACAATGGAACAGACAAGCCAGGAGGGAGAAAAAGGGTCTGCACATGGAAACAGAGGGCTGGGGGCAAGGAGGCAGGGCAGGAGCAGCAAGATGACCATGGAGGTCAGGCAGGATGGGCACTAGAAGCAAGACACACCATGGAGAGGAACAGTGAGACTATGATGGCATACACACAGACCATGGAGGGAAGGTGGGAGGGGGTCAGGGTCAGCTAGCTGACCACACAGGGAAGGTGGGAGGGGCTGTGGCAGCACAGAAGACAATGCATGGCTAGCGGGAGGGTTAGTGGCAGCATAATGGCTATGATGGGCAAGAAGGAGGGTACAGGGGCATGCACAAAGGACCATGGAGTATAGAAGGGAGGGTCAGAACCTGGGCACAAACAAGAGAGTTCAGGGGAAGGGGCCTAACAACAGACCACGCGGGGCAGGCAGGAGGAGCAGTTGCAGCACAACAGACCAGGGAGGGCAGAAGGGTGTGGCAGTAAAATGGACCATGGAGGACAGGAGGAAGGGGATAGGGGCATGGAATGTGGACAGGCAGGGTGGAGGTGGCAGGGACATGTTACAGTCATCTGACAATGCTAGGCAGGTGGGAGGGGAGTGGCAGCTCAACAGAACAGTCAGAGTAGATAGGAGTGGCAGGTCCATGGAACATGGTGAGCAAAAAGTATGGAGCAGGGGCATGCACAAAGACATTGGAGGGCAGGGGGAAGGAGAATAGGAGCAGCAAGCTAAGCACAGAGGCTAAGCAGGAGGTCAATGATGGGGCATAGAATTGGGCAATGGAGGGCAGGAGGAGTGGACTGGTACATCATGCTAAATGCAGGGCAGTGGCAGCACATCAGACCATGCATGGCAGGAGGAAGGAGGCTAGTCCATGGATTCAGACAACAGAGGATAGGGAGGAGGTGGATGGGGCAGCAAGCTAACTGTTCAGAGAAGGCGGAAAGGCCAGTGGCAGAACAACGGCCACACAGGGCTGTAATAAGGGAGCACGGACATGGACTTGGACAAAGGATGGCTAGGAGGAGGGAAGGCAGGAGCAGCAAGCTTGGGTGGGGGCAGCACAATGCCAGGCCCTGCTTCCAACCCCCCACCATCCATTGTGATATGCATCTTACTTAACGTTAAAAAAAACTAGAAATTTGCTGAAAAAAACAAAGATTACAGGGACGGTATAGTTAGACTCAGATTTCACTCATACACAGCCAGTGAAATTCAGCAGTTATAGTTACCTGCACTAACTATAACTTACGCCCCCGCAATGTACTGCTAACGACCTCAGACATGACATAATTCATGACATGGTCAGTTACATCACTCATGACATCACTCTCTAATGAGCTGTGAATGGAATGGAGCTATAATCGCTAGAACGTTATTTAGGGATAGTGTGTGTATATTAACACCCCTTTTTTTCCTTTTCTTTCGTGTAAGAACGATTAAAATACGCAACGTACCCAGATTAATATGGCCGATAGCCTTTCACTTTAAAGTAATGTGTAGTCCATTGTTTATGTTGATGTTTGCAATTTTAAGTATGTTTATTATGAATAAGTCACGTTGATGAACATACAGGTATGGCGGTCACGGGGCAAGATATGATGAAATGACATTGTGTGCATATTAACACTTGTTTTCTTTTCTTTATTGTATCAATTCCTGAATTTTCACATCGTGACCAGGCCAATATGGCCGCCAGCTTTTGGATTAAAGTAATGCACTGCTGATGATGTCACATATTACGTCACTCATGACATGGTTGGTGACATCACTGATGACATCTCAAATGACATCACTGATGACATCATCTACGTGATCATCTGGTGCACCTCCTCACACCCTAAAATACAGACTACCATTCTCGAAACCATAGACACACCAATACTAGTACAGCTACAATATTCTGTGCACTATGCATGCAGACCTCTAATCAGCTACATAGCTTTGATACAGTCTTTTAAATACTCAGGTGGTACCTATGCAGTCTAGGAATATTTCTGTCTGTCCCATGCACTTCTCCATTCAACCATCCAGCACTATCTACGTATCCTATCACTCTGCCAATACCTAAGCACTAATAAATTTAGCATGCACTCTCTTTGCAGCACTGAAATTACTCCAGTTATTAGTCGTATACATAAGGAATGGCCTAGCCACTAACACAAGTGCAGATACAATATTTTGTACACTATGCATGCAGACCTCTAACCAGCTACATATTATTGATACGCTCTTCTAAATACCCAGTTAGTACCTATGCAGTCTAGGAATCCATCTGTCTGTCCCATGCACTTCTCCATTCACCCATCCAGCACTATCTACGTATCCTATCACTCCAACAATACCTTAGCACTTATAAATTCAACATGCAGTTTCTTTGCAACACTGAAATTACTCCAGTTATTAGTCGTATACTTAAGGAATGGCGTAGTCAAAAACACGAGTGCAGGTACAATATTTTGTACACTATGCATGTACACCTTTAACCAGCTACAAACTATTGATACGCTCTTCTAAATACGCAGTTAGTACCTATGCAGTGTAGGAATCCTCCTGTCTGTCCCATGCATTTCTCCAATCACCCATCCAGCACTATCTACTTATCCTATTACTCCACCAATACCTAAGCACTTATAAATTCACTATACACTCTGTTTGTAATACTGTAATTATTCTAGTTACTAGTCATGAACTTATGGAATGGCCTAGCTACTAACACAAGTACAGCTATAATATTTTGTGTACTATCCAAGCAGACCTCTAACTAGCTACATTCTATTGATACACTCTTCTAAATACCCATTTAGTATGCATGCAGTGTAGGAATCGTCAAGTCCGACCCATGCACTTCTTTAATCACTTATCTACCACTATCTACTTATCCTATCACTCCACCAATACGTAAGCACTTATAAATTAAGTGTTCACTCTGTTTGCAGCACTGTCATCATTCCAGTCAATAGTGGTATTCTTATAAAATGACCTGGGCACCAACACAAGTACACATAAAATATTCTGTGCATAATCCCTACAAATCCCTAAGCAGATACATACTATTGGTCCACTCCATTAAATACTGAAGTAGTACCCATGCAGCGTTGGATACCTCCTGTCAGTCTCATGCAATTCTTCAATCACCCATCCAGCACTATGTTCTTATTGTATCAGTCTGCCAATACCTAAGCACTTATGGGGCAGATTTACAAGCACCCTGCGCCACCAGTACGTCACTTTTAGTAACGTAGTGATGGCGCCAGACACTCCTTCATATTTACAAGGAGAGAAAAAGCCATCCTGCATGGTTTTTCCTCTCCTTGTAAATACGACCCCTTCATACACAGAACTTTGCGTTGAAGGGGTATCCCATAGGTGTTGCTGTGGGTGTTCCCACGCAACACCCATTGGACAAGACACATCTCCAGATTTATGAGAAATCGTAAAGCTGGAGATGTGTGTGAATGCTGCGCCATCCTAGAGTTGGTGTAGCAAGGCGCAACGAGGAAAATTGTTTTCATTTCTCCTCATTTTTTTCCTCTTTCAATGCATGCTGCATTCCACAGCATACATTGAAAGAGGAACATGCCTTTACTGATTGTTTGTGTGCAGAAAGGTGTCCCTTCCTGCACAAAAACAATCTCCAGACGACACAGACATCCTTGCACCATGGTGCAAGGGTGCCTGTGTCACCGCATGGCTGCAGTTTGTGCAGCAGTGCAGAGGGAAGCACAGAGTTGCAACATATTCATGTACATATGTCACATCCCTGTGCTTCGGAAGTGCCACAGTGCAGTGCAGCTAAAGAGCTCGCAGTACTTCCTCATAAATCTTCACCTATAAATTCACCATACACTACTAATGCATTTTTTAAGCCAATCATGCTGTATACATATATTCAACCAAACTTTCACACATTACCTTGCAATTATAGTTCTTTCTTTAACCAGATAAGGTAGTTCAGATAAGAACTTTTTTTCTTCTTTTTTCTTTTGTCATCAGTGATGTCATTTGAGATGTCATCAGTGATGTCACTGACCATGTCATGAATGATGTAATATGTGACATCATCAGCAGTGGATTGCGTGCGCGCGAGATGTAGTTAGTGCAACTAACTATATCGGAGGAATTTCAATGGTTTTATTCGAGTGAAATGTCCAGCTAACTATAACACCCCTGAAACCTATTTTTTTTTCAGTAAATTTCTAAGGTTTTTTAAATGCTAATTCCTAACTATATCAGGCCTGAAACCTATGTTTTTTTCAGTGAATTTCAAAGGTTTTTTAAATGCTAATTCCTAACTATATCAGGCCTGAAACCTATGGTTTTTTCAGTGAATACCACTTGCCCTTGTTCACATACACGGAGAAAATAAAACGCCATATTTTTATATGATGCATAACCCACGTGACAGAACACCGTAAATAGACATAGAAAAAATATATATCTACACATATCCAAAAGCATACATAGTCTTTCTTTCTTATTTCTTAGTTACATTCTGCTTTTTTTTAATAAACTTTTTTTGTTTTCTTTCTCTAATTCACTGTTGAGTCTATCAATATTTATAATTGACATCCTCGTGTTTTCTTTAGTCCATGAATTGATAGTAGGTCCGTAAAGGGCAAAAAGGGGCGCCCCTCAGATGGTCTTACCATTTGGATTAGACAGGACCTTGGTATTGTTGTCAAGGAGCTCCCCACCTCACATCCAGATATCCAGTTACTTAAGCTTAAGTTTAGAGATGGCAAATTGCTGGATATTTATAATATCTATGCCAGAAGTACTGGTGGAAAGAAGTCTGATATTATAGCTTGTCTGGATGAATTGTTGCTTCTTTATTCCCAGCACTCCCATGTAATTTTAGGTGGAGATTTTAACACAACCTTTGAACCCCTTTCTGGTGTTGATTGGAGTATCTCGGAGGTTGAGGATGGTTTATGGGGTGTTCCAAGTTTAGATCTTGAACCTGTCACTCGTTGGTCAGAACTGGAAATTCAGATCAACGCCCTTTGTCTGAGCAAGGGGCTTCGTGCTACAAATGGCAGGTCTGAACAAGATAGATCAGGCTCAATCACCTTTAATAGTGGTTCCCGTACTAGTAGGATTGATTATATTCTACTATCTTTAGATTTATGGGATACCCTGAAGGGCATGGAGGTTATAGACAGACTGGAGAGTGACCACAATCCTCTCTCTCTGTCTTCCTTGTTTTGGGTGACCTCCATTGCCCATAGTGATCCTTCTCCACAGCACCACCAAGATGTAGTTATTGCTAACGATTTGCGCCATGTAAAGTGGGCTAAGGTTGTTCAAAGTCAAGAATGTCTTACTCGTATTTTTAACAGTTTAGAGCTTGCCACTCAGGATATAGGGGTTGCATATAACCAGCGTCATTTGTTATCACATTGTATATCTGGAACCTCGATTCATGATTCTTTTTTTTTAGAACTTAAAGATATTTTTGTAAAGCCCTGCAAACCATCTAAACCCAACTATGATCCTTGACCACGGTGGTATTCTACCGAATGTAGAGATGCTCGCGTTAACTTGGGCATCGCATTGAAATCTGGTGATAGCTTCAAAGTCTGCTCTGCTAGATATGCCTACAAGCAAGCTATCTTTAAAGCTAAGAGAGCGTGGGATCTCCAAAGATGGCAGGAACTTAGGGAAGCAGGTGCCCAAAAGGATATGAGACGCTTCTGGTCTGTTTTTAAATGGGGGACTGGTGGTAACCCCGATAAACCTCAAAACTGGGTTTCACAAAACGATTGGGTTAAGCACTTTGAATCTCTATATGCCGTTGAAGAAGACATGTGTCCTCCTTCTAATTACCAATGTACCTTTTATAAGGAAAATGCTTTTACCCTGGGTGACGTTGTCATTGTCATTGCCCTTAAATCGTTGGTTCCTGGAAGAGCTCCTGGGATGGATGGAGTCCCTGCTGATATTTTTTTGTGTAATAGCGAACCTTGGGGAAACTATATTTTAATCTTAGCCAACATGATTGCTAGAGGTGCCCCGGTTCCCACTTCCTGGAAAGGAGCAGAAATTATTCCAGTGTTCAAGAAGGGGGACAAGTCCCTCCCTGCAAACTATCGTCCAATCAGCCTGATCGATACCACACAAAAGATCTTAGGTAGGCTGATTTTGAACAAAGTGCTGGATTGGGCTTTAGACAATGCAATCCTTTCCCATCTACAAGCTGGTTTTAGAGCAAGAATAAGCACCATCGATCAGGTGCTGCATTTTGCCATGCTCTATTGGAAAGTGGTTTTTCTGGGGGGTGGCAGCTTATATGCTGCCTTTATTGATCTTAGGGCAGCCTTTGATCTAGTCCCTCGGACAACCCTATGGGCTGTCTTAGATAAGTTGGGGATGCCAGCTGTTCTAGTTTCCCTAATCGCTAGACTCCATGTAGACAATTTTGTGCAGGTTAGATGGGGTGGTGTCGGCCAAGTGACCAGGCAGTTCCCTATCCAGAAGGGGGTTAGGCAGGGCTGCGTCCTTGCCCCAACTTTATTTTCCTTGTATATCAATGATGTGGCAAAACTATTAATAGATGCGAATGTTGATGCCCCCTCACTGGCAGGTGCAAAAATTCCTATTTTACAGGCACATGCATCAAAGCTATTTGCGATCGCAAACGGCGCGAATCGCAAAAATCGGCCGTTTGCGATCGCAAAAATAGCTTTTGCGATGCATGAAACAACTTGCCACTCGCAATTTAAGAAATCGCAAATTATTGTGATTTCTTAAATAGCGATTGCATTTAAGGAATCCCTAATTGAGACTCCTTAAATGCAATGCATTACAGTTTCCAAAATAGCTATTTCGCTATTAGCGTGAGCAAATTACCATGAGGCTGGACCTCATGGTAATTTGCGAAAACTTAGAAAAATGCACTTATTTGCATTTTAATAAGTTTCATGTTGCCCACACACATGCCCTTAGAGCATGTGTGTATGCAACATTTGTGCAGAGTGAACATACATGGGTGCAATAGGGTGTCATTTTGACACCCTTGCACCATCGAAATTGCAGGAGCAATTTGCGAGTACCTACTGGTACTCGCAAATTGCTCCCGCAATCTCTAATTCATTCCTATGGGCCTGAATGAATGGGAAGACATTCCTTAATTGCGACTCGCAATTTGCTAGTCGCAATTAAGGAATTTGTGGGAATCGCTATTTCTTTAGCGATTCCTACATGCATAGGGTTTTGCTATTCCTTAATTGCGATTCCTTAATAATCGCTATTAAGGAATCGCAAAACCCTATGATGATGCATGTGCCTGTTAATATTTGCCGATGACTGTCTTATTATTTCTAAAACCCCGAGCGGCTTGCAGAGGTCCCTAGGTATGTTTGAGGACTTC
This sequence comes from Triturus cristatus, assembly GCF_964204655.1. Lineage (NCBI taxonomy): Eukaryota > Metazoa > Chordata > Amphibia > Caudata > Salamandridae > Triturus > Triturus cristatus. The sequence continues at coordinate 803,444,098 of NC_140591.1, forward strand.
TGTTCAGCCCGCGGGCTCGAAATAAATGTTTTAAAATCAAAATGTATGTCTTTTAACCAGTCCAAATCCTTTAAATGTAAAATATTTATGAATAATATGTTACTGGACCAGGTTCAAGATTTTACCTACCTAGGCATTTGCATTCAACATGATCTGGGTTGGAAAAAGCAGGTAGATCTGGCATCTCTCAAACACTCCCAACTCTCTGGTGCGCTAAGCAAAGAACACGTTAAATCCTTGACTAAACCCATTGATCCTGCACTTCGGGTGTATGATGCCAAAGTGGTTGGCGCCGCACTTTATGGAGTCGAGTTGTGGGGATTTGACAATGTACATAAATGATCTACCTCCGAAAACAATTTCTTTCGTAATCTTACCAAATTACCTAAGAGTACTCCCCTTTGCCCCCTGTTTTATGACCTTGGTATGAGACCAATAGCATTAATTGCCTTATTCCGCCCCATTCTATACTGGCGGCGTTTATGGGTTACTCCTGAACTTAGGCTCTTTGCTCTTGGCCTCATGGATATTATTAAATTGGATACTTTTCGCAAGGTCAAGTGGCTCCGCAGGATCTGCGAGTCGCTTCAGGATTTGGGCTTAAAAAACTTGTGGGAGGATCCTCAAAATGCTAGCTTCCCGTCTAAACAAGTACTGAAGGCTCTGTATTGGGAAATGGTAGCTTCCAGAGTTTTCAGATCTACAGCTCCGTTTTCACTATCTGGCACTTTTTTGGACTTTAAGGACACTATTTCCTTGGCATCTTTTTGGGACGATATAACTAATCCCTTGGACAGGAAGCTTTATTTTCAATTCAGAGTTGGCAGTCTCCCAGTAAGAGAGTTTTCATCTAGATGGTCCTCGGCTAATGTGCTCAATTGCCCTGGCTGTACTGCACCTATCGAATCTGTCAACCACTTCCTGTTCCAATGTCCATCTTATGTAATTCCCCGCCAGACCTGGCTAAAACCAATGTGCCGGCACTTGGGTACCAGAAATGCCAAGGTGGCAGTACGCATTTTACGTTCAGCTGAAATCCCATTTGTTTATATTTCTGCTGCAAAGTTCCTTGGAAGGGCATGGGTGATTAGGAGTAAATTGTTGTCTGGATAAATTTTCCTAGCCCTTGAATTGCTAATTATTCTGCAAATGCCCTTATTTATTGTCTTAAACCATTTTTAACATATTTGTGTACTTTGTATATATATAAAATTTGTATGCTTTATGACAATCGTCGAATAAAGCTTTCTTGACTTGGACTTGACTTGATAGTAGGTCCAAATAAATTCTTTAGCCGTTTCAATACATAGTTTCCATCAATATTTCCATTTCCGTCTACAATATCAAAGGGTATAAATATGATATAAATACATATAATATATAAATATAATAAAACAAATTGCTCAATTTATTATATTATGTTATGTGCAAAATACTGCCATTATATCATATACTGCCCTTAAATCTGTGTATGAATTCTTACAAACGAAATGAATATTGAAAGTCAGAAAAACATTTCCACTAAATTAAAAATGACTTGCCGTACTCTCCTGAGACAATTTACAATGCCTGCTTAAATGCACTGTCAATCTCATATATATAACCTACTATAGTTCTCCTATCCAAAATATGGAGAACACAACAATGCTATTCATAAGACTGTGCCAGATATCGTGACCAATATATAAAGTGCATATTAAATGTGCAAATCCGCAATTTTGTTGCAAATAAGTTTTGCGCCGTTTTATGAATCTCCATGAAATGTTCCTAAAAAGTGCTACTTTTTGATTAATTTGCACGTGGAAAGTTTCAGGGTGATCTGTCAATCAATCAATCAATCATAGCATTTGTAAAGCGCACTACTTACCCGTGAGGGTCTCAAGGTGCTGGGGGGATGCTGCTACTGCTCAAAAAGCCAGGTCTTGAGGAGTCTTCTGAAGGTCAGCAGGTCTTGGGTCTGCCGTAGGTGGATGGGGAGGGTGTTCCAAGTCTTGGCGGCGGGGTGGGAGAACGATGTACCGCCAGAGGTCGCTCTTCGGATGCGGGGGACTGTGGCGAGGAAGAGGTCGGCGGAGCGAAGCTGGCAGGTGGGGGTGTAGAAGCTGAGTCGTTTGTTGAGGTACGTTGGTCCGGTGTTGTGGAGTGCCTTGTGTGCGTGGGTGAGGAGCTTGAAGGTTATCCTCTTGTTGACGGGGAGCCAGTGCAGGTCCCTCAGGTGGAGTGTGATATGGCTGCGGCGAGGGATGTCGAGGATCAGGTGTGCAGAGGCGTTCTGAATGCGTTGAAGTCGTTTCAGGAGTTTGTCCGAAGCTCCTGCGTAGAGGGCGTTTCCGTAGTCCAACCAGCTGCTGACGAGGGCCTGGGTGACTGTTCTTCTCGTTTCGGTGAGGATCCACTTGTACATCTTGCAGAGCATGCGGAAGGTATTGAAGCAGGAGGAGGAGACAGCGTTGACCAACTTTGTCATGGAGAGGGTGGAGTCGAGGATGACCCCTAGGTTGCGTGCATGGTCGGTGGGTGTTGGAGCTGTTCCCAGTTTGGTCGGCCACCAGGAGTCGTCCCAGGCCGAGGGGGTGGATCCGAGGATGAGGACTTCCATCTTGTCCGAGTTCAGCTTCAGTCGGCTGTTCTTCATCCAATCGGTGACGGCTTTCATTCCTTCATGGAGGTTGGTTTTGGCGGTGTGGGGGTCCTTGGTGAGGGAGAGGATCAGCTGGGAGTCATCGGCATAGGAGATGATGTTGAGGTCGTGCAGTCGGGCGACGTGGGCGAGCGGTGCCATGTAGATGTTAAACAGCGTTGGGCTGAGGGATGAGCCCTGGGGTACTCCGCAGATGATCTCGGTGGCTTCCGAGCGGAAGGGGGGGAGGCGGATGCTCTGTGTTCTGCCAGAGAGGAAGGAGGTGGCCCAGTCCAGGGCCTTCTCTTGGATCCCGGCATCATGGAGTCATGTGCGTAGTGTGCGGTGGCAGACCGTGTCTAAGACGGCTGACAGGTCCAGGAGTATGAGGGCCGTGGTTTCTCCGTTGTCTAGCAGGGCCCTGATGTCATCGGTGGCACCGATAAGGGCAGTTTCGTTGCTGTGGTTGCTGCGGAACCCGGAATGGGACGGGTCCAGAATGCTGTTCTCCTCGAGGTAGCGGGTCAGTTGTTTGTTGACATTCTTCTTGCTGACCTTCCCCAGAAATGGGAGCAGGGAGATGGGCCAGAAGTTCTTGAGGTCCTTGGGGTCCGCCTTGTGTTTCTTGAGGAAGGCGTTGATCTCGGCGTGCTTCCAGCTCTCCGGGAAGGTTGCTGTCTCGAAGGAAATGTTGATGGCTTTCCGGAGATGGGGTGCGATGGTAGTGCTCGCTTTGTTGAAGATGTGGTGTGGGCATGGGTCTGACGGGGATCTGGAGTGGATGGTGTTCATGATTTTGATGGTGTTGTCATCGGTTATGTTGGTCCAGAAGAGCAGGCGATTGGTGCGGATGGTGGTCGTGGGGACGGGGGTCTCCGTGATTGTCGTGGCTGTCGTGGCATTGAAGCTGTCGTGGATGTCAGCGATCTTGCGATGGAAGAAGGTGGCAAGCGAGTCGCACAGGTCTTGCGAAGGTGGGATGTCGTTGGTGTTGGAGCTGGGGTTGGAAAGTTCCTTCACGATGTTGAAGTGCTCTTTGTTGTTGTGTCGTTGTTGTCTAGGTGGTCTTTGAAGGAGGCCCTTTTGGCGGATCTGATGAGGTGATGGTGTCTGCGGGTGGTGTTCTTGTGGGCTGCGTAGCTGTCCGGTGTTCGTTCACGGTGCCAGTCCTTCTCTACCTTTCGGCAGGTTTGCTTGGAGGCCTGGAGGTCTTCAGTGAACCAGCTGGCTTTCTTGCTGGTGTGGCTGTTGGAGGGTTTCTTGAAAGGGGCAAGGGTGTTGGAGCAGTCATCGATCCACTGTCTGAGGTTGTGGGCAGCGGTGTCGGGGTCAGTGGGATCAGCGGGTGGGCTCCGGGGGAGGGTGGTGGTTAGCTGGTCTTCTGTGACTTTTCTCCAGCAGCGGCGAGGGATATGTTGGGTGCGGTTGTGTGTGGTGGGTTTCCGGAAGGTGAAGTGGATGCAGCGATGGTCGGTCCAGTGGAGTTCAGTGATATGGTTGAAGGAGACGTGGGGGCTTGCGGAGAAGATGGGATCAAGCGTGTGGCCGGTGGAGTGGGTGGAGGTTGTGATGAGTTGTCTGAGTCCGAGGTTGGCGATCAGGGTGGTGGAGTTGGTGTTGTTGTTGTTCTCGAGGTGGAAGTTCAGGTTCCCGAGGGGGATGTAGTCCGTGGAGGCGAGGGCGTGTGTGCTGACGAAGTCAGTGATGGAGACGCTGAACTGTGGTCGGGGTCTGTAGACGAGGGTTCCTTTGAGGGTGGTGTTGGGGTCGGTGTGGATCTGGAAGTGCAGGTGTTCGGCGGTGCTGAGGGTGTCGTCGGTGTTGGTCGAAACTCTGAGAGTGTTCCTGTGGACGATGGCGATTCCTCCTCTTACTCCGTTGGTGTGGTCCCTGCGGGTGATCTTGTAGCCTTCTGGGATGGCTATGGCGATGTTGGGTGCTGAGGAGGGGTTCAGCCAGTTCTCCGTCAGGAAGGCGACATCTGGGGAGGTTGAATCGAGTAGGTCCCAGAGTTCAACGGTGTGTTTGCGTGTGGAGTGGGTGTTGAGAAGAATGCATCTGAGGTAGTTGGGTTCTTTCCTGGGCAGAGGGTTGGCTGGACGGATGCTGGTGAAGCTGCAGTTCCGGCAGGAGAAGGGTCCTTGGGTGCGTTTCCGGGCGGCCAGGCAGCAGGTGCGTGATCGTCCGGCATTGAGTGCATGGAGGGAGCTGGAGTCGTAGCAGAGTCGGGCGTCGTGGCGTTTGCGGGGGCCAGGGGTTCTGGCACTGGGAGCGGTCCAGGTGCGGACTGGCCAGACGGGCATGCTTTAGGTGCGGCCGCCATAAGAAGGGAAGGTGGAAGGGAGGAGGCAGCTGGGAGGAGGGGGCGGACGAATGGGCGAGCGGGGGGCGGGGACGCAGGTGACGCAGCGGCGGGAAAAACAGGGCAGGAACAGCAAAAGGAAACAGAAGGCAAAAGGGCACAGGGCACAGAAAATAAGCAGGGAAGAACAGATAAACAAATACTCCAGAGGCAATACAATTACGGCGAAAACAGGGCGAGGACGGCGAGAGGAGACAGAAGGCAAAAGGGCACAGAGCACAGAAAATAAGCAGGGAAGAACAAATAAACAAATACTACAGAGGCAATACAATTACGGCGAAAACGGGGGCAGGGATGGCGAGAGGAGACAGAAGGCAAAAGGGCACAGAGCACAGAAAATAAGCAGGGAAGAACAAATAAACAAATACTACAGAGGCAATACAATTACGGCGAAAACGGGGGCAGGGATGGCGAGAGGAGACAGAAGGCAAAAGGGCACAGGGCACAGAAAATAAGCAGGGAAGAGCAGATAAACAAATACTACAGAGGCAATACAATTACGGCGAAAACGGGGGCGGGGACGGCGAGAGGAGACAGAAGGCAAAAGAGCACAGGGCACAGAAAATAAGCAGGGAACAAGGAGGAAAGAACAAATAAACAAATACTACAGAGGCAATACAATCAGAGCAAAGACAAACCTACGGCCTACCACTGGCCACCAGGGATGAGGCGCAGGTGGTAGCCTGTGGGTAGAGGAGGGCCTCAAACTCTCCTCAGCAGAGGCAGCTGGGGCTTAAGGTCAGGACACACAGGTGGTGCTGTGCGGCATGGGGAGTGACCTGCCTAAGAAGGGGCAAGAGGGGGCAAGAAAAAAAGGGGTCCCAAAACATGTTTTCCCCGTTCTTTTTTCTATAGGAAATTTAGACACAGCTACAGCCCAAATCAATGAATGGATTTACACCAAATCTAGCAGAAAGCTAGATCTTGGTCCAGAAAGAGTGCTTTTTGTGATTTGGTGTAAATATGTTCAGGTGTTTTTTTTTTTTAACTTTGCAGCGAATTTGCAGAGGATTTGCAAATCAACTACAATTTAAAAAGAAAAAAAAGTGTGGGCTACTGTGTTTAGTAAAACCCCCTGTGGTGAGCCAGGGCCCAGGGGATGATGCATACGACTTTTTTTTGGGTGGGGCTGTGTTGCCCCCCTCCAGATCCTCTGAGAGGCCTCAAGGTCCCAATCCCCCCGGGCCAAGGTAAAAAATGAGGGAGGGGAAGCGCTGTCTCTCTCCCGGAGTCTAATTAGGCAGGGACCCTATCCCAAGGGCAAAAGGTAAATTAAAGCAGAGGGGCCATGTGGCCTCCCTCCCCAAGCCTCAAAAGGCCACAGGGAGCCCATCCCCTGGGGCCGCAACACTTTTTAAAAGGTAGGGGATCCATGCGGCCCCCCTCCCTGAGCCTTTATAGGCCTTTGTAGGCCACCATCTCTGGAGACTGGCTCAGTGACTGTGTCCTTGAGAGCCTGCTCAGACACACTACTTTGCTGTCCACTACTTGGCATAGTTTGCAGAGTCATAGTAGGACAGATCCTAGAACACGAGCAGAAAACAACCCCAACCACTATGGTTTTGGAAGAGTAGTCCTTATTGCCTTGTGACTCCCCTAAAGAGGGTCTGACAGTGATCATAATCGAGCCGGAGATCTGGAAATCTCATTCACTTAGACATAAGCATGTATTTAATATACACAGACTGAACAACATAGAGTAGAATTCACTAGGTACCCCTATATCCTTTTTAGTGATGGGTACAGGTATACCCCATTCTTGCACCAGAGTTGTAAGACATACCAGTCCTGAAAGAGAGACTTTTCTGGCAAGCTCAGGGTCGATCCTTTTCTGATGCTGGTGTCTGTCGTTCACTGTAGCAAAATAGTTCACTTTTAGGAATGTCAGATAAACTATTGTTGTTTTCTTCAATGCCTTGACCTGCTAAGGGAGTAAATTCCTGAATCAATGTTGTAAAACCATCAGCTCTCGCTTGTGCTGTATGAAAGTAAATACTGAGGGCCCAATTCACAAAGCTAAAGTTAGACTTTTGGTCTAAGTTTAGACCAAAAGTCTTACTTTACTACTTTAATACTCGCTGCTGAATCTCTGCACTCATTGGCAGAATCTCCACAATCAGGTGTAATCTTCGCATTTGGGATGGAGATTCTGCTCCAAGTGCAGAGATTCTGCACTAAGTGCAGAAACTCCGTCCTGAATGTGGAAACTCTGCTGTCATAAATACATTACTCATATCTTACCTTTGTGAGTATCAAAAAGTGGTAAAGTTAGACTTTAGGTCTAACTTATACCAAAAGTCTAACTGAGAGAGTACGTGTGTAGTCATAATAATACAGGTCAGCTCTTGCAAGGCTATATGCATTTTCTCTACAAGAACAGTTTACAGAAGTGGTTAAAAGGCACACACTTCTCAAGAAATTTTGAGATCTCACTAACTAAATCGAAAACTTCTATTGTGATCACTATCTGAGGATTGTCAACTAAGGCGCTTCCTAATTCATATTGTGTTTGTGAAGCCACCAAAACAGACATGACAGTTGTTTTATTATATCTATATAACTATAAAAAGAACTTTGTATGTATGTGGTATTTGTACAGAATGAACTTAACCAAAAGGCAGTGAAGTGCTATATAGGTTCAAAAAGCAGAGACATAAGCAGAATATTAATCAAGACATCTGTGCTGGGGTCTGGGAGGAACGGCGGACTACTTACTATATTGTGATGTAATGTTTTTAAACATGTGTTTCTTCATCTCTTTCCTAAATTGAAGAACGGTAGGAGCAGTCCAATGGATATAGGGATGCCATTCCGGATCATGGGTGCATACATGGAGAACTTCTGTTGCCTAGACATTTCTCTCTAGCACTGCTTGGTCTCCAGTCTGATGGCATCCTGGATGTGGGTGTGCTGACAGCTACCAGAGATGGTGAGGTTATCCACCAGACAGGCAGGGCTGCCAGCCATGGTGGCTTTTAAGATGATGCAGCTGCCCTTGAAGATGATGCAGGCTGCCAAGGAGAGCCGCTAGTGTTCCATTAGAACAGGGAGAGGGATGTGGTCTTATTCCTTTTAGCACTTGATGAGGCATGTGGTGGCATGCACATTGCCCATGAGGGTGGCAACAGCGATGGAAAGTTAGTATGTGAGGGCTTGCCCTGAGAGGGCTTTGATGAAGGATAATTGTAAAATATCACCTTCATAAGAGGAGGCTTTAACGTTTGTGGTAAAGTCTTTGAGATAGCAGTGGGAACTCACTGCCAGCTAAACGGGACTCATCCACAGGTAAGCATTTGGCATGCAAGACTATGGGCACATGAGAAGTCCCAGAATTTAGTACCTTCTGGAACCACTGCATTGATAATAAAATAGTCTCTTGAAAGAAGGCTATTCGGATCCAAATCTTCGAGCTATACTGTACAGATGAGAATGTTCAACATTTTGCCGACAGCAGTATGGTTCCTACATTACGGACTAAAATTCATACACACAGATTGACAAAAAGACCTATGTTGAACCATACAATTGGAAATAGCTGAATGGAGTGGATCATTCTCCTTGAATGTCTAAAATTAAACATAGGGCTCGGATTGTTTGAAATTTCAAATGTTTCAGAACTTCTAAATTATGATGTAGAATGATATAGATGTGTTGTCAATATGTCGACAAATTGGTACTATGTAAAGATCAAAAACCAAAGGAAACGATGGACGGAGTGTTGAACATTGCAAGCACTCACCCCCAGTCAACTGATATGGGTTTAATCCATCACCGTTCTTTAGCCCACTCTGCCACCCCAGTTCAGACATGACCATATGCAAATCAGTCTGACCCTGTGCCTCATGGGAACAGTCCAGCCCGAACTGCCAAGCCATGTCTTCCCTGGACCGGAAACAAGCTTCCTAGGACCGGTTTCTGGCATTTCAGCCGTCTTCAGCCAGGCTTGCTTGAATCCAGTGGCAAAGTTAGCAAGGGACTCATGTCTGAGCATACCCTGCCAACATATGGCGATCAAAGCAAAAACCAAAGGAAATGATGGACGGAGTGTTAAACATTGCAAGCACTCACCCCCAATCAACTGATCTGGGTTTAATCCATCACCATTCTTTAGCCCACTCTGCCACCCCAGTTCAGACATGGCCATATGCAAATCAGTCTGACCCTGTGCCTCATGGGAACAGTCCAGCCCGAACTGCCAAGCCATGTCTTCCCTGGACCGGAAACAAGCTTCCTAGGACTGGTTTCTGGCATTTCAGCCGTCTTCAGCCACGCTTGCTTGAATCCAGTGGCAAAGTGAGCAAGGGACTCACGTCTGAGCATACCCTGCCAACTTATGGCGAACAAAGCAAAAACCAAAGGAAATGATGGATGGAGTGTTGAACATTGCAAGCACTCACCCCCAGTCAACTGATCTGGGTTTAATCCATCACCGTTCTTTAACCCACTCTGCCACCCCAGTTCAGACATGGCCATATGCAAATCAGTCTGACCCTGTGCCTCATGGGAACAGTCCAGCCCGAACTGCCAAGCCATGTCTTCCCTGGACCGGAAACAAGTTTCCTAGGACCGGTTTCTGGCATTTCAGCCGTCTTCAGCCAGGCTTGCTTGAATCCAGTGGCAAAGTGAGCAAGGGACTCACGTCTGAGCATACCCTGCCAACTTATGGCAAACAAAGCAAAAACCAAAGGAAATGATGGACGGAGTGTTGAACATTGCAAGCACTCACCCCCAGTCAACTGATCTGGGTTTAATCCATCACCGTTCTTTAGCCCACTCTGCCACCCCAGTTCAGACATGACCATATGCAAATCAGTCTGACCCTGTGCCTCATGGGAACAGTCCAGCCCGAACTGCCAAGCCATGTCTTCCCTGGACCGGAAACAAGCTTCCTAGGACCGGGTTCTGGCATTTCAGCCGTCTTCAGCCAGGCTTGCTTGAATCCAGTGGCAAAGTGAGCAAGGGACTCGCGTCTGAGCATACCCTGCCAACTTATGGCGAACAAAGCAAAAACCAAAGTAAATGATGGACGGAGTGTTGAACATTGCAAGCACTCACCCCCAGTCAACTGATCTGGGTTTAATCCATCACCGTTCTTTAGCCCACTCTGCCACCCCAGTTCAGACATGGCCATATGCATATCAGTCTGACCTTGTGCCTCATGAGAACAGTCCAGCCCGAGCTGCCAAGCCATGTCTTCCCTGGACCGGAAACAAGCTTCCTAGGACCGGTTTCTGGCATTTCAGCCGTCTTCAGCCAGGCTTATTTGTATCCAGTGGCAAAGTGAGCAAGGGACTCACGTCTGAGCATACCCTCCCAACTTATGGCGAACAAAGCAAAAACCAAAGGAAATGATGGACGGAGTGTTGAACATTGCAAGCACTCACCCCCAGTCAACTGATCTGGGTTTAATCCATCACCGTTCTTTAGCCCACTCTGCCACCCCAGTTCAGACATGGCCATATGCAAATCAGTCTGACCCCGTGCCTCATGGGAACAGTCCAGCCTGAACTGGTAAGCCATGTCTTCCCTGGACCGGAAACAAGCTTCCTAGGACTGGTTTCTGGCATTTCAGCCGTCTTCAGCCAGGCTTGCTTGAATCCAGTGGCAAAGTGAGCAAGGGACTCACGTCTGAGCATACCCTGCCAACTTCTGGCGAACAAAGCAAAAACCAAAGGAAATGATGGACGGAGTGCTGAACATTGCAAGCACTCACCCCCAGTCAACTGATCTGGGTTTAATCCATCACCGTTCTTTAACCCACTCTGCAACCCCAGTTCAGACATGGCCATATGCAAATCAGTCTGACCCTGTGCCTCATGGGAACAGTCCAGCCCGAACTGCCAAGCCATGTCTTCCCTGGACTGGAAACAAGCTTCCTAAGACCGGTTTCTGGCATTTCAGCCGTCTTCAGCCAGGCTTGCTTGAATCCAGTGGCAAAGTGAGCAAGGGACTCACGTCTGAGCATACCCTGCCAACTTATGGCAAACAAAGCAAAAACCAAAGGAAATGATGGATGGAGTGTTGAACATTGCAAGCACTCACCCCTAGTCAACTGATCTGGGTTTAATCTATCACCGTTCTTTAGCCCACTCTGCCACCCCAGTTCAGACATGACCATATGCAAATCAGTCTGACCCTGTGCCTCATGGGAACAGTCCAGCCCGAACTGCCAAGCCATGTCTTCCCTGGACCGGAAACAAGCTTCCTAGGACCGGGTTCTGGCATTTCAGCCGTCTTCAGCCAGGCTTGCTTGAATCCAGTGGCAAAGTGAGCAAGGGACTCACGTCTGAGCATACCCTGCCAACTTATGGCGAACAAAGCAAAAACCAAAGGAAATGATGGACGGAGTGTTGAACATTGCAAGCACTCACCCCCAGTCAACTGATCTGGGTTTAATCCATCACCGTTCTTTAACCCACTCTGCCACCCCAGTTCAGACATGGCAATATGCATATCAGTCTGACCCTGTGCCTCATGAGAACAGTCCAGCCCGAACTGCCAAGCCATGTCTTACCTGGACCGGAAACAAGCTTCCTAGGACCGGTTTCTGGCATTTCAGCTATCTTCAGTCAGGCTTGCTTGTATCCAGTGGCAAAGTGAGCAAGGGACTCACGTCTGCGCATACCCTGCCAACTTATGGCAAACAAAGCAAAAACCAAAGGAAATGATGGACGGAGTGTTGAACATTGCAAGCACTCACCCCCAGTCAACTGATCTGGGTTTATTCCATCACCATTCTTTAGCCCACTCTGCCACCCCAGTTCAGACATGGCCATATGCAAATCAGTCTGACCCTGTGCCTCATGAGAACAGTCCAGCCCGAACTGCCAAGCCATGTCTTCCCTGGACCGGAAACAAGCTTCCTAGGACCGGTTTCTGGCATTTCAGCCGTCTTCAGCCAGGCTTGCTTGTATCCAGTGGCAAAGTGAGCAAGGGACTCACGTCTGAGCATACCCTGCCAACTTATGGCGAACAAAGCAAAAATCAAAGGAAATGATGGACAGAGTGTTGAACATTGCAAGCACTCACCCCCAGTCAACTGATCTGGGTTTAATCCATCACCGTTCTTTAGCCCACTCTGCCACCCCAGTTCAGACATGGCCATATGCAAATCAGTCTGACCCTGTGCCTCATGGGAACAATCCAGCCCGAACTGCCAAGCCATCAGTTGACTGGGGCTGAGTGCTTGCAATGTTCAACACTCCATCCATCATTTCCTTTGGTTTTTGCTTTGTTCGCCATAAGTTGGCAGGGTATGCTCAGACGTGAGTCCCTCGCTCACTTTGCCACTGGATTCAAGCAAGCCTGGCTAAAGACGGCTGAAATGCCAGAAACCGGTCCTAGGAAGCTTGTTTCCGGTCCAGGGAAGACATGGTTTGGCAGTTCGGGCTGGACTGTTCCCATGAGGCACAGGGTCAGACTGCTTTGCATATGGCCATATCTGAACTGGGGTGGCAGAGTGGGCTAAAGAAGGGTGATGGATTAAACCCAGATCAGTTGACTGGGGGTGAGTGCTTGCAATGTTCAACACTCCGTCCATCATTTCCTTTGGTTTTTACTATGTAAAGATCACCAAACATATTTAGTATTTTCTCTGATGGGGTATTTATATACTACCAGTCCTTCAGTACAGGACACCCACTTTCCATTTCTTAAGAAACACAATATGAGATCTAAAATGATCACCATGAACTTTTCTTTTCTTACAGAGTTCACTCATAAGATCCAGTGGTGGAATATGTCTTCCAATTGTCATAGCTGACATAAAATAGTTTTAACAGAATATTCTTTGTGAGAGTAACAAATCTGAACTCCCTTAAACTGAGCACATTCAGATCCTTGTATTAGGAAATAGTTATGAGCTCTCAACCTGCATGCACCTACAAGCTGGACAGGAAAGATATAATTATCTGTTGTTATCATTTATTTATGAGTCAAATTTCTGGAAAAAGCTGTTTCTCTGAGGTTCTATAAAGTTGTACCACCACTAGTAGACTAGTACACTTTACAGTGCCTGTACAGACGTAGGTAAAGGCCCCCACACCTATGCAGCACCACTTGTCATACTTTACCCTTTTTTTAGAATGGAACACATGAGTGGTGAATCACAAGATTTATCCCAACTCTTCCACAAGTTGTAAATAGCAGTGGACCGGCAGTACAACTCAAAGAGGAATCTCTTCAATACACTATTTTTGTTCTGGCTACTAAATTGGGATCATTGGTTGAATGATTAAATAGACTTGCATTTACATCTCTGCAGTTGTAATTAGAGCAAGACACTTGCAGCTTGGATGAGCGGATGCAGCACTTCACTCCTCCAGGAAGATGTCAACGAACCTGATCATAATCATGACAGATGCTTAATCAATTATCAAAATGGGGACCGACTTGAGCTGGACACGGATATTCAATTGAGAGTCTATAACATCTTCATAAATCAGGAATATGTTTTGTTCTATGTTTCAACAGTGGAAGTTGAATATTGGGCTACATAGGACTCAGTGCATGTAAGAGTTAATTTCTTTAGAGCAGACAAATTTGTCTATCACATTCAGCACTTTAGAATTCTTATTCAACAACATATATGGCACCGGCAGCAGAAACATTAAAAGAAGTCATTTCTGGCTACATTAGTCTTAGGAGGCTAATTTGTCTTAAACATGCCTGTAGGAATAAGCAGTCCTGAAATGGAAAGCTGCCACAATGCATGACGGACTTTGGGATAAGGTTTTACTATGTTTGTAGAGACCTCTCAAAAATGTATCAAGATTCTATGAAGTCACAAATTGTTTACTCTTCAGCCATGGTCGTCTCATTCTCTCACTAATGAAAATGAAATTGCCTTCCAGAACAATAGGGTGAGTCCATCTCTGTGGTCTTACATTCAAAGGACCTTCTATAGCAGTGGTAAAAGCCCACTTGAGATTCTTAATTTGAAAGAATTATTTATGGAATGTCTTTTCACTAACAGCAGAGAGCCTCCTCAGGGGTGTATTGGTAGTTTACTATGGCAAGAACAGTGAACTATTCCACCATTACTTCATGCCTGAACCACATACTCCACTGAAAGAAGGAGAGCTACTCTTTCATAAAACAAGTAAAACTGAGATTCTTGTGTTGGGAGGAGCAGGGCCCGATTTACTGCTATTCTGAAAATCAAGCTCTTCAACAAAAAAAACCCTTGCCTGAAGTCCTCTCTTCAGAGTTGTGATTGAAAAACATCAGATGGTGGTGACCACTTCATTATGCTTGTCTCTAATGGTCCACTACTTACTTTGCTTACAATTTTGAGCTTTTCTGTGCTGACGCAGCCGAACCCACTAATCGATAACTCTGCGCCGATCAGTAACTACACATCTTCTTTGATGCTGATGCAATTGCTGTTTGAGGACATCACTTCGACGGACTGAGCAGATTGACGACAAGGGACTGCGCGGCTAGGCAACGACACAACAGCTGCATCGCAAAAGGGTTCATCAACGAAGGTTTGCCGTCTGCGCGGAAGGGAACAAATGCATCGCCTACAGCCAAAGGATTGATGTCGATGCTTCGCCTCCTCTGCTCATTGCATTACCACTTCAACGTCGACACTTCCTCCATTCAAGGTACTTTTCCAGCGGGACCTGCATGAGTCCTGTAGCCCGCCTGTACTCCACCGCGGTAGGCCTGAACTTTGGATTTACCCCAGCCTAGTGCGACCAGATAGCCAGGTTCGCACTTCAAGACTCTAATCATTGTATTTTGAAATATGTGTTATAAATTCATAACTCCAGTTCTACTTATTGGATTTTTGTAATTCTGGTCTTGTTTTACTCATAAAAGTATAATCTATTGTTCGAACCCTATGTGGAGTATTTTTGTGGTGCTTTTATTGTGTTGATGTTTGTGTGTGTGTTGCACAAAAACTTTACACAATGCTTCTTTAGAAAAGCCTGACTGTTCTGTGCCAAGCTACCAGAGGGTGAGCACAGGTTATCTTTTATTGTGTATCTAGCTTCCCCTGACTACAGTGGTGGCCCCTACTTGGACATGGGGCATACCCCCACCAACTAGAGACCCCATTTACCACACTTGGGTCAATGTCTAATTGGGATTTATTATTGGTCTACTGCTTCATGTCATTCATACAACACAATCTACATTTTGATGATAGTCACTCTTCTTTGATTGTGTGTACCTTTTTGATAACATAGGTCATCCTTCTTTGGATCAGACTGTGTCTGTAGCCTAGTCTTCCTACCTTTTTGTACAATATCACCCCTCTATTATCTTGTATGCACCACTCAAGTCTGGATCATTAATGGTCTCTTTTCTTCTAGTGTTTCTGCTGTTTTTTCTCATAAATTCTTTTGTATTGCATCACATTTTCATAAATACTTTTTCACTATTACAATGTATATACTACGTCCATTTTACTGCTTACTCAATATTGTTTTAAAAGTCATTGAAAGCACCATGGGTCTTTAATATATACAAATTTTTAGTTCTTTCAAACTGCACACAGTATTATGAGTATTTTATCTATTGTCTTTCACATGAGTCAGTCCTTTGTTTTTACTGGGAAGGGGATTGTTTACACTTAGCTTGAGGAACGTCCAAAATATCTCCACAGGGTACAGTTTGTTTTTGTTTTTTTAAAATTTGTTTTTATTGGTGCAAAACATTCATTATTACAATGTGAAATCAGTAGAGCCATTACTTATCCAATATTCGCCTTATGATACTTCGATACTTAATAATCATGCAGTAATGAAACCTTCGGAACATAAACTCTGCCCCACTATGTGATGCTTAACTGTCTTCCTGTGAGGATTCCATAGCAGGTGTGGTACAAATCCCCCCTCTAAATGCATTCCATTTTCCCCATAACCGCTGCCATTTTTTGGGGCATAGTCTGTTTAAGGCACAGTTTTTAAAGCATTGGCACATGTGATTTTTGTTTTGGCAACACAAGTCATTTTCTTAAGCATCTCAGTAACCACTATCTCACTGTTTATCTGACACCGGCTTATCAGGCACATTGGAAATTCCTTTCGTCTGCCTCTGTGAAGAATTCATTTTGAGGTAAATAGTGCCCAGGCACCCTAAGATCTCCAGGTTCTTGGAAAAGTAACAAGAGTTATCAGACTGTAGCGGTTTATGTAATACGCATATAAGTATATATTGTATATATCTTCAACAGGGATCCAGCTCAAAGAGTGCAGTACACAAGTAATGTGGTGAATGCAGACAGTCCCTTATATTGATCAACTGATGCAATCAAGAAGCTTTGAGGGGGACCCAGTGAATTTAAGGGACACCAGATAGAATGTCCCATAGTCTTGGGGTACCTCTTTAGGCTCCAGTTAAAAAAGGAAAGTATTTTAAATCTAAGCTCATGATTCACATTTCTAGCCATGCTGTTAATGTGTTTGGGAAGATTAAGTCGATTGTGAAATATTTCTAGCTTTCAATTATGATAGGAGAGCAGATTAAGATATTAGTGAAGTGCAGTCACATTTTAAAGAGAGTGTAGAAGAAATGAGGCAAACCATGAAAGGGACACGGTTTTTTAGGACTGAATTTGTAGTGATATGCCAATAATCAGGTTTAAATAGTGTTGAAGGTTGAATACAGTACAGAGAAAGCAGAGAGAGAGGAAACCTTTAGAAAGAGCTGGCTATCAGAATATGGGCAATACAATATGCCAGATTCTTTACTTACCTAGCACTCACCAGAGAGACTAAGGAGTGCAGGAGTTAGGACAGATCTTTGTGGAACTCCTTGGGCCTTTTAGAATAGTATGAATAAGGGTCTAATTTATGACAGTATCAAAAGCTAATCATAAGTCAAGTAAGACCAGCGGGGAGGACTCAATTGTACCATGTGTTATTTGATTACAAAGGCTCTTTTGAAATCCTGACTTGTTGGGATACTACCATTATAAAGAAGTGGAGAAAATAATAAATCAAGGTAAACAAAAATTAACATGCATATATTAGAAAAAAATACCTTGGAAGAATGATATATTTAGCCTTCATTGTCCTGTCTGAGAATACATGGAAATATTTATTTTTATAATTATATTTTTGCAAATGTTATGCATCTCACATGCTAACAAAGAAATGTCATCAGTCTTATAGGGCTTGAGATCAAATGGTAAACAGAAAAATGTGTTATGGGGCGGGGGTATGCCCGGCTGGTGCCCAAGATGGCGACTCGGCTGCGATGTTCTCTTCTGTGATTGCACCTCGGTCTGTCCCAATATCCTCCATGGACTGACCAAAGGCCACCAGGTGTGGTGCAAAAATTGGAAGGGTATTGCCTCCGTCAGAGGAGGGCAAGAATGCTGGAATTAGGGCACCCCTGGAGATAAAAAAAGAACACATGTTGCCCCTCCCTTACTGCACTAACACATTATGGCAAAAGGGAGCTTGGAGAAAACAAACCTGCTCTCATGGTTCTCAGAGTCTGAAGGTGGTTGTGAGTAGTACTGGTGCCTAACTGGGTTGTGGGGATCATATGAGCAAACAAGAGTGCCCAAGACCTGCATCAGACCAGAGCTGCAGGAAACCATGAGTTCAGCCACAGAAGGAAGATCATGATGTTTTCCTGAAGAGGTCAGTGGAGGCTCCAGAGGGTAAATCCTGTGAGACTGTATGCTGGCTGTAACTTGAGTATGGGTTGGTGACATTGTGGCATATTGCGGCCTCCTAATGAACATCCTACACCAGTCTATTGATCAACTACTGAGACCCCTGATGCCACCTCAGATTTGTCTTTTCCTTGAAGGGTAAAGTAACTGAAAAGCCAACCAAGGAGGATCTTTTCTAGACAAGAATCCCTTCACAGCCCAAGGGACGGAAGGACTGGCAGGAGAAGGAACCCAGTTATGAGGGACCACTCACACTGGGTGACAAAACTCTTCTTTTCTAATAATGCTTTGCACAATACCCTCAAAGTAAAAATAAAATCCACTGGGACAGTGGTTAAGGCTGTGGAGGTTACATTAGAGGCATTTAAAAAAAGAGTGAGGGGAGCAAGGCATGCCATCAATTAGAGCACACACAAAGAAGTTATACCAGTGCAGACACTCACAAGAAAAGCCCAGGAGTAAGATGCTGGATTTCATAGCTGTGCAGTGGACATTAAGGTGAAGTTTGAGCCTCTGAAGAATTTGCAGAGTGGAGAACAATTGAGGATTTTGGTGGTCCCACCTGAGGTGACACAAAGGAGCTGCGAGCGAAGATTGATGAGCAGAACCCATATTGTCCTGGCAAAGGACACAAACTCTGTTGCTTTGGCTTTGGGCAAACTGTATTGGGGATCCCCTGAACTAAGCAGCAGAGTGATCAGAAATGCAATTGCAGAAGGGAAATACTATTTAGCAGCCTTTGATTCATGCTGTTTCATGACCTCAGGCCCGAAACGTTCTCAAGGTTAGATGTTAAAAAAAAGTTGAACAGCTTGAATATATCAGCACTACTGGATTTCCAATAAGGAAGGGTAGAAGTACTTCTTCGTCAGAGTGGAAGCAGCCAGTGCTTTCTTTGTCTGGCATAAAGGGACACATTGTTGATGCTACTGCTTCTGATATTCCACTAGCAATAGGCAGAATGGCGAGGGAATGGGCTGACTGATCTAGTTTGAGCGGTATGTATCTCCCAAGGAGGGCTGGGGTGGGAATGTGGAAAGCTGGATCCCCAAGAGAGCTCCATCTGAGGCTCCTAGTGTTGGTATGTTGCCTCTACTGTCCTTCTCCTCCACAGAGTTTGAAATGCTTCTGTTACCTGAGAGTGAATTGGTATCAATCTAAAATGAGTCTTGTATATGAGGCTGTGTATTATCTCTGGAGGTCTGCTTAAGTGCTGTGTTTTGGAACATGAATTACACTGTTACCAATGCAACTCTAATAAAAATCATGAGCACAAAATGTGTTATAAACCAAATTACAAGGCTGAAGAAGATGGGAGTTAAAGGTAGCCCATGATCAACCTTACTCCAAACCACATGACTGAGTAGAAATGCAATATGAGTTGGAAGTTAGGGCCTGATTATGATGGCGGTGGGACCGTCACCATCCGGCCATCGGTGGCAGTCCCACCACCATCGGACCCTGCAGGACCACCCGCCGCATTACGATGGCGGGAGGATAGAGGGATGTCAGAGAACCGACCGCCACCCATCTGACGGGCTCAAGGACCCTGTCGGACCATCGAAGGGACTGCAATCCCTACAATAGTGGTGGTGGCTGATCAGGCACTGCCGTAGGGATTACAATGTTCCTTTCCGCCACACATTTCATTGCGATTAACCTGCCATTAAAAGGCAGGCAAAAAGTGACTTTGGGGCCCCCTGGACCTCCAGTATGAGGTCTGGAGGGCAGGTGCCCCCCTAAACATCCCTGCACCGCTTGTCAGGCACCGCTTGGTGCCTGCCTCACAGTGCAGGAATGTTCATAAACATGCCTCTTAGCAGTGAGGCTTGTGCTGCTGCCCTTTTTCGGGCTGCAGCACAAGCTTCAATGCTGAGAGGCATGTTTCTGACCGCCTCCACGGCGGTCAGATTGTAATTTCCCTGTCGGCTGGTCCCGTTCCCAACTGGATGGCTGTCGGACACTCGTTCAACCACCATCATAATCAGGCCCTTAGGGCTTAGATATGGAATGGGAGGTTGCCTATATGGAAGTGCTACAAATCTCCCAGTTATGGAAATGCTTTTATGATGCCATAGATATTACGTTAACTCTGATGGTGAGCGCCAACTCATCTGATTTGGAGATGAAATCTGAATTTCTCTGGAGTCCGAGTTGCCCTATGAATTACTTCAAAAGAAAGAAAGTTTTATATGGAATATTGGCGCATAACGGGATCTGAGATACAAACTGAGGGAATATGTTAATTTTTGAAAGCCTGAAGAGTCAGATACGATAAAACATTCTGAGATCAATTGGGACAACAGAGAAAACAAGCAAAAATGGAAAGGAAACATTTCAAAACAATCCTAACAAATAATATCCCTGATTCAATAATCAACATTACAGGTAATAAAAGCATACTTCAAGTGACTGTTTTTTCATCTTGGATAAACAACTTCTGCTTTGGTGGTTTGTCTTTAGGAATTTGTTTTAAAATTATGCCTGAACCGGTTAGCTTCAAACCAACCACCATTGCATATTTTGACTGAAATTGCTTCCCTATGCCATGGAAAGTATTTGATGCAAAAAGCTCCCACAGTATTGGCAGGACATCCTACTATGGCGCATAGGTTGCTGGTGGTGCCTCGGAGGTGGTGCTTCCACCACAGTAGGTACTTGTGGGCCCACCTGCTTACCCCTTAAACAGGTCCAGTTTTCTGAAATTGTCTTGGCATGAGAGCAGACAAGGCTCTGCAAGGATTCGTATTCCATGGTGGGTTAAGGTGCAATTGCTAAAGTAAATATGAAGGCATATTCAGTGTGCAGGGCAGTCCTAGCATGGTCAGTACATTCTTCAGTGTAATCGAAATGGCAAAAAACATCAATGTTTAGCTCTGTTACCTTGTCCTTCACATCTTGTAACACTGCTGAAGAAGTACCCTAATCATGATGCCTCAATGATATAGCTGAAGCAATAAGTCTAGAACTGGAGGGCACCTTAGTCGAAGTACTGACCCTCTTGTCCTCCATTATCAATGGGAGTGAGAGCTATTGTAGTAAATGACCAGGATACTGTAGTTGTCTTGAGATTAAGATTTATTAGGTTACATGGATGAGGAGCCAGCCCTAGAGCAGTCAGCTCCAACAGACTCCCAACTCAAGAATGAATACAAACATTCCACAGTAACTAAGTAGAACATTGGCTACTTAAAGAGGACATGTCACTTAAGAAAACATATTAGAAATAGTCTAGAACACAGAAACACTACTAATTACTACATTACCTTCCCTTCCTCTAAAAAATATATATATATATAATATAATAAGAATGTATTAATAAATAACTAGAAGAAAATACAGAAAATTCAATCCTTAAATCTCGAAGGTTTGGTGATGACACGAGCTGACTTTCTAATGTTTAAAAATGTATCACTTTTATCTTTATTACTATCCAGATTTGAAGAGGAGACATTGGAAGAACAAAGAACTTTAGCTACTTTGCTCAAATTCTACCAAAATCCACCCTGAATCTGAACAGCATTTCGGACAATCTTGATTACTTTGACAGGTGGACCATGTTTGCTCTCACCTTTGTTGGTGTGTATTGACTTCTTTATTTTAACAGTATCCCCAACCTTCAAAAGAGAAACTTTAGATCCCCTTTTAGAGTCAAAACTTTCCTTCTGTTTCAACTGTGTTTGAGAAACATTATCTTTCACAAGAGACATCAATTCAGAGACATCAGACATACTATTAATCCACTTAGACATCCACCCTGGACGAAATAAGGTATTTGGCTTCCTACCCCTCATTAGTTCAAATGGAGAGGCTTTAGTGGACGAATGTGAAGTGGTCCTATAAAACCAAATCATGCTGTCAAGGGCCTTGATCACATCCTGGTTGTTCGCTTTAGCCCATTTCACACAGTCTCCAATGACCCGATTCATCCTTTCCACCAGACCATTTCCTTGTGGATGATATAGAGAACTCTTGATTTGTTTCACACCAGACTTGGACAAAAACAATTCAAACTCCTTGCTGACAAACTGTTTCCCATTGTCAGAAACAATAATCTCTGGAAAACCCTCCCTTACCCAATCATCACTTAGGAAGGAGATGATAGACTTGGTGTCAGCATCTCTGACTAACTTAAATTCAGGCCATTTTGATGCATAATCGACTGTCACTAAGATAAATCTAAAGTTACCACTAAGGGTCACATATGGCCCCATAACATCAGTACCAATCTTTGACCAGGGGCGATCAGGACAGTCAACAGGAATGAGGAACATAAGTCTTGAGAGACTTATCAGAGGATTTACAAATACAACAATCCAATACGAACTCTTCAATTTCAGAGTCCATACCCGGCCACCAGAATGTGTCGCGAATGCGACGTTTAGTGAAAGATGCACCCAAATGCCCTTCATGTGCTCTAATGAGGATTCCTTTCCTGAACAAATAAGGTGGAATAATTTTGTCATTACACAACAAAATTCCATCTTCAAGGGAAATCTCATCCTCAACCTTAACAAAAGGTTGAAGAGCAGGAGAAAGAACCTTTTTTCTAGGCCAACAACACCTCACAAACCTACATACATCCCGGAGAACACAATCATTTGCAAAACATTCCCTCCATTCATCTTCCAAACAAAATTTCAGTTCTGGAATGTCTACACTAGCTACTAAACAGTCTTCGCAATCCTCATCAATAAGTTCAGAAAAAGAAATGTCATCATCATCACAAGGATTAGAGTTAGGAAAACGAGACAAAAAATCAGCTCTCCCATTTTTCCCTCCTGCAATATGTTTAACGTCAAAATGATATTGGAGTAGTCTAGTAACTATTCTCATTATTCTAGGCGTGCAGCACTTAGTGAGACCACCACCCAGAATGTTAACAAGGGGCTTATGATCTGTTTGAATCACAAAATGTTTTCCCCATACATAAGATCTAAACTTTTCAATAGCCCACGCACATGCTAGAAGCTCCCTTTCAATAACAGAGTACTGCAACTCTGGAGATCTTAACATTCTAGACGCAAAACCAATGGTCCTCTCGACACCATCCTCAACTTGTGTTAAAGTTGCACCCAATCCTACTTGACTTGCATCAACTGTCAAACAACATGGAAGGCTTGGATCAAAAGGTTTGAGAACACAACTCTTCCCTAAGATGTTTTTAACCTCACGAAAAGCTAAATCACATTCCTCATCCCATACAAACCTGATTCCCTTTTTTAGCAAATTGCTAATGGGGCAGACAATGGTGGCGTAATGAGGAATAAACCTCGAATAATATTCACAAAGCCCCAACAAGGATTTAACTCCCGTTTTATCAGTGGGAACAGCTTCCAAAAGCCCAGGTCTTGGTTTGACACCATCTATGTCAATGACGTGCCCTAGATATTCAACCTCTGTACAAAAAACTTGCATTTTTCTGATTTTAGCACAATGCCATGTTCTTGGAACAAACCTAAAACTTTATTTAATGTGAGATCATGTGAGGACGAATCTTTGGCAAAGATAAGGACATCATCCTGGAAAACCAACCCTCCATCAACTCCTTTCAGTATGTTGCCCATGACGCGTTGGAATACCGACGCAGCCGAAGCTAAGCCGAAGGGCATACGTCGATACTGAAACGTGCCTAAAGGAGAGATGAACGCCGTAAGATGGCGCGATTCTGGATGTAACTCGATCTGATGAAACGCACTCGCCAGATCAAGTTTAGTAAGGAATTTAGCACCTTTGGTTGACGCAAATAAATCATGAATTTTTGGAAGAGGGTGTGAGTCAACCCAGATCTCTCTGTTGAGGGATCTCAAGTCCACACAGACCCTGAGCTGACCACACCTCTTCCTGGCTACGACCAATGGCGAAAGCCAAATAGAGGACTCTATTGGCTCAATGACTCCCTTTTCACAAAGTTGTAAGATTTCCTTTTCTAGATCTTCTCTAACACTATAGGGCACTCCCCTGAGTTTGTGTTTAACAGGTAAAGACCCTTCTTTTACAATGATTCTATGTTTGAAACCTTTGATTTTTCCTAGAGTAGAGCTGAAAACAGTGGGATATTTATTCTTCAGGATTTGTATTTCATCAGGACAACCAACAACCAAAACTTGTTCTTTAGTGCCAGGTTTCAGTATCATTCCAAACAGTTCTTGATGAAACCAACCTAGTATAATAAGACCTTTAACAGCAACATACACTTTACCCTTAATTCTTCTACCTTTAAATGACATTTCCTCCTCAAAGAAACCTAAAAGCTCAACTTTCGGTCCTTCATAAGATACCGGTGACCGGTCAGGAGGAAGAAGAGTTTGATTACCTTCCCAGGTTTCCTCGAAAAGTTTTTGAGTGATCATAGTTATCTTGGCACCGGAATCAACTAAAAGTTTGATGCATTTACCACCAACGTAGATGTCGACTATGGGATCAATGCAATTTTTTGGATCACCCTCAACAACTTCACTATTTTTTAAATCAGATACAACTGAAACAACGTCTGAATCTGAGGAAGGTTCCGAATCAACCATGCATACCGCTGTTTTTTTTAATTTCTTCTAATTTTTCAACTTTAAACAAATGTTTGCAAAATGACCAATCTTCTTGCAATAATTACAAGTGACATTAGATGCAGGGCAGCGTGAACCTTTAGGATGGAGAGAATACCCACATCTCATACATGACCCAACTTCAGATTTAGTTGACACATTGTGCTTTGATGATTTTCCTGCATTTGATGTTACTGTTTTTAGAGGATTTTGCTGTCTTTGATGATGAATTGTTGGCATTTAGATTGATGGCATTAATTGGTTCCGCAACTTTTTCTTCCAGTTCTTTCAATGATACCATAGATATTTCAATGCTTTTGGCTAATTTTATAGTCTCAGCCAATGACGGGTCACCCATGGTTAGTAACTTTTGTCTGCTATTTTTGTCTTTACAATGACAAACGAATTGGTGCCTTATAAGTTGTTCAGTGACGTTCTCAAATTTGCAATCCGCAGCTAACCTACGTAAAACTGAAATATATGAATCAATGTCTTCAGATTCTGTTTGTTTCCTTTTGAAAAACTTGTGCCTAATAACCATTAGGCTTGGTTGTTTATCGAAACGGAGCTTGAGTTTTTGCACACTTTCTTGATAGACATCATTAAGAGCAGGGTCAACTTAAGGTAAATCTGGGAGATGTTTAAAAACTGATCTTCCTTCGAAACCCAATGATTGTAGAAGTAAATATTTCTTCCTTTCAGCATTAAATCTGGATGCCCCTATTGCACCTAGATATGTTTCAAAAGCATCATGCCAAACCTCCCATCTAATTGTTGGTTCTCCTGGCTCTTCAAGGAAAGCAGGAGGAGGATTTACAGATTGTAAGGTACACATTTCAGAGAAAAATTTAAAATTTGAAGAGTTTACAATATAAAAAAAATAGAGAATATTCTAAAAATGACTGTAGATGTAATACTAGAAAAGTTAACTGCTTTTGATGCTATAAAGTTGTGTTCTTACTGTGCAATAAAAAATGTCGATTTACACATTTGTAGCTATAACAGAGTAATTATGCTTTGAAATTTAACAGAAAACCAACATAGATCATGACAAAAACAAAAAGTCATGCATCAGAATTAACCCTAACATCAATTTTATGTCCTAAGAGAAAACAATTTTTCTGTAATATAATTAAATTATGCATACGATGAAATGTGTGTATCAGCAAACAATGAGTGACACGCTACAAGCTGTGCGCATCAGCGAGGAGTTACAAGTATTTGAGGAACAAACGTGTTGTACGTATACTTTCCCTTTGAAATGCGCTTTGTGGTGTTGCTAGGTAACGTTTGTTTTGAAGTTACCAAGCTAGCACATGCGCAGACAGAGGCTCCAGCATTGACATAACGACGTGTCTAGTGTCCGTGACGCGCAGTGTTATGCGCGCGGATTGCAAAGGGCTCGAGACAGCAGGGAATGGCGCCCGCACGGGAATTTCGAATAATAAAAGGTGTGTTGCTGAATTTTCAACAGATGCCTGTTTCCCACAAAGTATCTTAAGTATGAAACAGTCAAGAAAATAGGGCAGATGTAAAGTTTTTTCGATCGCGCTATTAGTTAAATAAGTAAGGAAGTTGCCATTGTATGCATAGGCCGATTTAAAGCGCTTGTTTCGCCCTACCGCTTCTGAAGGTTGAAGGTCTGGTAATAGTGTAAAGCAGGAAAGCAGATTTGAAGATTGATCCTGAGTTCATAGAGATGTTTCTTCAAGGATATTGCTGTTTCTGAAGAATGCGTAGGCTGGAAAAAAAAACACTTTTGAGAAATAGGGTTGATTGAAGACTTGAATCTTGAATGTTGCACGCAGGGTTGTCCATGTAACCTAGCTCGTGGCAAGTAAAATGTAGTAAATTACCAGGATACTGTAGTTGTCTTGAGATGAAGATTTATTAGGTTACATGGATGAGGAGCCAGCCCTAGAGCAGCCAGCTCCAACAGACTCCCATCTCAAGAATGAATACAAACATTCCACAGTAACTAAGCAGAACATTGGCTACTTAAAGAGGACATGTCACTTAAGAGAACATATTAGAAATAGTCTAGAACACAGAAACACTACTAATTACTACAGCTATATAATAAGGTTCATTCTGGAACCTAACTCTGATGAAGCAGTCTTGCTATTGATGTGTCCAGCACGTCAGCAGAGACCAAAGTGTATATCACATTTTATGTTGGGTCTGTTACCATAACATGATTCTAGGTGACCCGTCTTGGAAAGATGTCAGGCTTGATTCACAAAGGTAAACTGAGATCCACTTTTATGGATTTTGGTATTCACGAAGGGCATTTACGAGCGGAAACATCTATTACAACATAGGCATTACATCACAATGCCTTTACAAAGCATCCATTGCAACGCATCTGCCTTTACAATGCATGCTATTACAACTCATTCCATTACAACGCATAGGCCATTGTAATGCATGGTATTACTGCGAAAGTTAAGGCAAGTGATTTAGATAAGGGCTTTATGTATTTCGTTTTTTGTTTGGGAAGTGTATTAACACACAGGTATTAATTTTAATACCCAGATATTAAGCAGTATTGATTTAAATTTACATTTTTATTAATTAAAAAAATATTATATTAATGCTTATGAGGGTGTAACACTAATCCCCTGGAACAAGATGCAAGGGAGTCCAACGCTTTGGGTGGATTTATTTTAATACCTGGGTATTCATCAGTATTGATTTTAACCTTACTTGTTAATAATTTAGGCAGAATGGAAAAAAAAATATTATAGGTATGTTATACCCATCCTGTGGGATGGAATGCTTGGTAATTAAGGGTTTTGGGTATGGGGGTGTATTAATACCCATGTATTAATTTGAATGCCCGGGTATTGAGCAGTATTAATGTTAATTTTATTTTTGAGTTATTGAAAAATAAAATCAATTAACGTTTATGAGGGTGTAACACTAATCCTCTGGCACAGCATGCGAGGGAGTTAAGGGTTTTGAATGGGTGAGTGTATTAATACCTAAATATGAATTTAAATACCGGGATATTAATCATTAGTGATTTTAATATACATGTTTAGTAATTTAAAAATAATTTAAAACATATAGTTATGGCTATGTTATACCCATCTTTTGAGATGGAATGTTTGGGAATTAGAGGATTTGAGTGGGGGAGTATTTTACTACCTAGGACATAATTTGAATATGTGGGTATTCATCAGTATTGATTTAAATATTAATGTTCAGTAATTTTAAAACAATTAAAATTAATACTTATGAGGGTATGACACCCTATCTCTGGCATGGGATGGGATGCAAGGGAATTAGGGGTTTTGGGTAGGGGAGTGTATTAATGTCAATGTATTAGTGTTGATACCTGGGAATTAATTTGTTTTGATGTTAATATTAATGTTAGTAATTTAAAATTATTTAAAAATAATACTTATGATTATGAAACAACCATCCTATGGGACAGGATGCAAGGGAACTAGGGGTTCTGGGTGGGGAAGTGCATTAAAACCCAGGTATTAATTTTAATACCTGAGTATTGATCTGTAATAATTTTGAAATTAATTTTTAGTAATTTAAAATGTATTAAAAGTAATACTTAAAAGGGTGTAACACCCATCCTCAGGCACAGAAGGCAAGGCAATTTGGTTGTTTTGGGTGGGGGAGTGTATTAATATCCATGTATCAATTTGAATACCTGGATATTATTTTATTTAAATTAATAAATAAAATTCCTTTAATATGTTTTATAATATTTAAAATCAGTAGTCCTGAGGGTTTAGCACTTGCAATCTGGAATGGGATGTAAGAGAAATAGGGGTTTTGTGTAGGGGTGTGTGCTGTTTTTAAAATCTTATTTATACATTTTAGCAAACATAAAATAAAAGAATAACATATTTAAAAGTATGTGAACATGGATATATGTGCAGTCATACATAATTATAAAAAATAAAGTAAATAAAATAAATTAAAAATTGAACAACTTTTATTGTTATTGAAATAATTAAATAGGACACATAAAAGTTAATCATATTTTTTTATTTATTTTAAAAATATATATAACAGTGCATTAAATTATATTATTTATTAAAAATACAAACTTTTTGAAAGAAGTAAATTTACATTTTTTTCTGTTTTTCACACTCTTTTTCATTGATGTCAAATTTAGAGCTGACGTTCCCGGTTCCAAGTCACTTTCAGCATCAGTTCAAGGTCGGAGGCAAGGAAGAGTGGTGCTCAGGTAAGACAAAATTACATTATTAAAGAGAGGTTGTGAGTGGCATAGTTTATTGGAGGAGAGAGGAGGGAGGTAGGTAGATATATATGTTGGTATTTTTATGTATGTTTTGAATGTTGTAGCTAACATTTTCATTCCATTGCAGGTAGCTGTTGCAGGCCCACATCGGAATGATTGCTTTTTTACACTTTTGGTTTTGAAAAATCTGTACAAAGTAAGGTTGAGATTTCTTTTAAACCAAAGTGTAAAGAAAGCAATATTTTCTTTATTACTTTTTAGTTCTTCACATTTTCTTTTTAAAAGTATAGGGTATTCATGGTTGCTTGACCATGAGAAAGTTTGGAGAACACAGATGGCATGGATGGCCAACTGGATGTTTTGGACAATTTGGAAGGTTTTCCCAAGGATTTTTACGTTATGCAGGAATTTTACTGCATGTTAAAGTTAGCATTTTTAATTTTTGCAAATCTTTTGTAAGATTAAAGATGGTTTTAAAACATCTGAATTGTGGATTGCAATAATGGATTTCTTGTGTTTTTTGTCAAAAATAAATTTTTCAGATTTTTTTGGGGATGTGTTTTTTTTTGTATACACAGTATATTTTTCAGCAGTGTGTTTGCTGTAAAACATGGCTATGCTAATTTGTGTCTCTTTTGTTAGATTTGCACGGGATTTGGATTCCATCGTGGATTATGGGTTTGATATTTTGGATTTTTGGTGTGCTCTATACTCTTGCTGAACTGTGGAAGTTTACGAAAGACCAAGAGTCAAAGAAAGAAGACAACTGAAGGTAGGAAACCAGCATTTTTAAAATGTTGAAGAACTATTTGAAAAAAACAATCTAATTAATAAAAAGGAATTGCAAAACAGGCATTAACATGGAAGAGGTGTTAGTGTTAGTTAGAAATATAGTATGTGCACAATATTGTCTAGGTAGTTTGAAGCCACCATCAACGAAAACTGTTAAATTTATCCCAATAGTCGCTCAGACATTTCTTTTGCTCTTTTGGAAATTCGAGGGTTCAGACTACCAGTCAATGATTGCGCTATTCTCATTTCTTGGAAACTTTGCTCCTTCTTCAAAATTTCCAAGAAATGATAAAAGTTTGGGTGAGGTTTTCCGATTGATTTGTTGAGGGAGCTGTGCTATCCCTCTATGGCATTATTGGTCTCTGCTCCTCCCTCTAAGCAGGTTGTGCAACAGTTCCACCACTTCACAGAAAACCTTGGATTCCTCCTGCGACCCGTCCTGCTTAGATGGCCAATCCATTTGTCTTCAAAGTAATTTAGTAAGGCAGCCAATTTATCTTTGTTTGATGTGAAATACTTGGATTCTTTCATTGCTGTGTAGTATTAGTTCACACAGTCAGAAGGAACAAAGTATAACACTGTTTGTTTCTTTAACTCGAATTGCAGTTTACTGTCTGATATGTAATCCTCAACTAAGGATGTTTTTTTTAATTTTCTGTGATTTTGGGTATCAGGATACATTTTAGTAAGGGTGTTAATCATGGGTAATTCAAAGTCAATTATCACTTTTTTATGACTTATATTCAGTGTTTTAGATATTATCACTGTTACAAATTCAGTGTAAGTTGAGATTTGCTTATCATGGAGTAAACTGCACACTAATGGGACATTAGTGTTAATGTAGGCGTGAATAGTGTATATTCGGGTGAAGGGCTGGGGTGTGGATTTAAACATCCCATCTATCATCCAAATATCACTAGTCTCCAATTGTGCAAGATTATGGGGTATGCTAAAGATTAGTATCCTTTTCTGAGAGTTTTTGTTGTAATGCAAAAGAAAGGTTTCATTAGTAACGGTAACAGTTAGTTTAGTAGGAATGTTAATAACAGAGTATATGGAGTGTTATACATTGGGGGTTACTTGCCTGTTTTTTTCCTTTGGATAATTTGGTGTAAATTCGGAATTGTGGGCACACAACTTGCTACATGCATAGGAATGTCTTATGATACCTCCCTCAAAACTGCACCACAGGGTTCATTGGAGGTGGATGCAAGTTCTTTCATTTGGTTTATGCTTTCTCTAACTTCGATCTCCATTGCAGAGGCAAAGTGGTTATGCTCTGTGGTCCTTTCAACAGTGTCACCAAGAGTGACTGCTGTGCCTTTGCAATGGGACGAGAAATACTGCACACACCTCCAATGGCTCCTAGGCACAATTAATCTCTCCTTACAATAAAGGTAGCCACCGTACTTTAGGAGTTGGTTACCTCTTTGGGATTTCACATAGGTGGCTTGTCTTTCTGATGCCATTTTGTATATCTCCGTAAAAGAGAAGAGGAAAAGAGTTTTTGTGTTCTATCTTTTCTTAATGAATTTTTAATATGGAATTACATTTTTTTTAATTTTTACATGTTTGACTATTGACATTTCTAAAAACATGTTTTCAAGTTTCATCATGCTATCATGAGCTTTTGTCATTTTATGTTCTTTATTGATTATACCCTGTAAAAAACAGGTTAATAGTTATTTGTTTGTCTATTGACTTTTCGAACACCATGTTGTTTAATACGCTGTTTTATTTTGATTTTGTTGCCTGTGGTTTTCTACTATGGTTTCTAGTTCTTTCATGTGAAAAGAAAAAATAGGCATTTCAAGTAGTAACAGTAGTTTGACTCAGCTTAGTTAGGTTCCTTTGTTTGCTACTTTGTCGTATTTCTGGTATAGATTTTTTTTAAGTGTTTTCGCTCTTTTCCGGTTCTTCCTTCAGAGCGACGTTGGATTGGTCTAAAAGGAAAAGTGGATTTTCACGGATTGTCATTTGTATTGTTTTTTGCTTTAAAGTAAGAAACCTTTTGGTTAGTTTTGGTTGCAACATTAGGATTTTTTATTATTTGACCTGTGAAAGGCCTTCTAGTTGTTGATCTACTACTTGTGATGATGGTTTACAGTCCAGTTGAGGCTTTTGATGCTATTTCTTTTCAATTCAATTCAAAGACAACTTTATTGCGGTCAATAGACCATAAAAGTGCGAAATAAGCAACATGTTGAGAAAAAAACCATTCTCGGATAGATAATCTTAAAACAGCAGAGGCCCAAAGGTTACGGCTCCAAATTTCTGTAGTTACCCACTCCCCAATAAAAAAGAGCAAAATGCATTTCAGCTCGTAGATAAAACCATATAAAAAAGTATGTACAACACATTAAGAAACAAGTGCAGATAGATTTCACGGTCTACAACATACAATGAACGTAGATAAAAACCACATGGGGGCAACACAGAGAAAAAAAACGACCTGCGAACACACCAAATAGATAATAAAAAGCGTGACACCACAAATACAATGGGAGTTAGAGTATTATACTCCAGCAGCCTAAAGGCCTCCACACAGCATCTAGTGCCCAAGTTTCTATATCATTGGATCAGCCAACGACACCTGGAGTTTCTATAACCAGGGCAAAAAAAAGAAGACGTGTAGCTCTGATTCCTCTGCATGGTCACAAGCAGCACAGCCTAGAATAGGTGCATCTGCCCATTTGTTCATGAAGGAGTGAAGTGGGAGGGTCCCATGCCTAAATTGGACAAATAGTTTCCTCGCTAGTGCAAGTTGTATCTCATCCAGGGCAGGTTCTAGTCTATGTTGATCTTTGACCCTCATTAAAGAGGCTGTCAGTGAGCCTGCTGCTGAACACCCCTGTATTCTGGCTAGTCTATCTTCCCTGTATCCCTGCACCAGCTCCTTGCGAGAAACTAAGACACAGGCATCCTCTGGGGTGTGCCATCGGCTCGCTCTGCCTATATTCTGAAAGGTGTCCCTAACATAAGCTAACCATGGTATGTTCCCAACACCATTTAGAGTCAAAGCCTCCTTTAACTCGTCCCGGTAGGCAGCCAATTCCGGGGTTATCCATAGTCAGTGCCAGTGGAGTAATGGTGTAAGGGCCATATCTTCAGCGATGGGTGTTATCCACAGATCTACACCCAGTGGT
The DNA here is from genome assembly GCF_964204655.1 of Triturus cristatus. NCBI lineage: Eukaryota > Metazoa > Chordata > Amphibia > Caudata > Salamandridae > Triturus > Triturus cristatus. Next base: position 803,476,425 of record NC_140591.1, read on the forward strand.
ATAAGTGGAGTACTAGATGGAAGACGACAAATCTGTCAGGTGAATGCATTCTCCATCTTGGTGATATTTTTTAGAGAGTGATGCACGCAGAGTTCAGCCCCATACATAGCAGAGCCCTTGGTTTGCATTTTAGAAATTTCCACTATTGGGCCGATGGGCTTAAACGGGTAGTTCCTAAATAGCTTCAATAACCCTCCTGTGCTTTGCACCAGCTTCAGACTGGTTTTATTAATTTGCAACACCTTCCCCTGAGGCAAACCTTGGCAGAGTTAGAATAGTAAATTTACCCCCAACCAGCACCTTCTCTGAGTCAAACACCCGGTGGAGTTAGAATAGTAATTTTGCCACCCACCAATAACCAGCACCTTCCATGAGGTAAGCACCCTGCAGAGTGAGAATAGTAAGTTTGCCTTAGAATACTGACTAGCATGTTCCATAAGATATAATATTTATTTAAACAACTATTTTTTGTGGGTGGTGTTATAAAAATACTTTTGTGTAAACTTACAATTTGATTTATTCTGAGATTTAAATCACATTTAGAAGGTGTATGTCTCTCTTCAAAGTCTGTGACTGTATTAGGAAAAATAAATTGTATTTTTAGTTTGGGTTTTTTTAGCTTAAATTTAAAATATCACTTAAGTTAAACATTCACTTACTTTTGACAGAAGATGAGTATAGTTTTTCTGTATCCGTATGTTCAAGATCTGTGAATTTAATATGATTGAACATTTAGTTTTAGAGTTCCCATATAATAGTTTTCCTGTAAATTTGTTCTGGTTAAAGCTTATACTTACTTCAGTCATTAGATGGCAGTATTTGAAGTTGAAGCTCTCACAATTCTCCTCCTACTCCAGATGCATGTGGTCACTAGGGAAGTCAGTGTACCACTGAGCACAAAAACGTGGTTTGCTGAATGTATATGTTTGTTTGGAGTTAACAAAAATATTATAGGACATAAGTTTTGAAATTGAATTTTCTGTGTGATTCAGAACCTGATGGAATGTATATTTATTATGTTGTCTGCAAAATGTTGGTTTTAGCATTCCATTTCAGAATAGCAGCCATTTTCAGTAGATGATGGCTGGGTTGTTGTAGTGTAAATAGTAGAAGAACACCAGTTTTTTTAATGCTTTGTATGTATATGCTTGTTTTGACAATGATTGCACACTGTTTTTTTTATAAAATGTGAAATACATCCCTGAAAATGTTATATTGTAAAAAAAAAGAATATTGTGAAGTATTAATTTTGCTAATTTTTCCCCTCTTTTTCACCCATAACATCTGTCTACGTTTAACCTACTTTAATTATTATGGGTTGTTATGGTATTGGTATGAGTTGTAATGGAATGCATTGCAATGGCACTTTTTATGTATGTCTATCAACACGCGCTGAAATGGCTTGCGTTGTATTGGTAGTCGAGTTGTAAAACCCACATTGTAAAAGTATGCATTGTAATGGTATGTGCTGTAACGTCATATATTAATTTATGAGTTGTAAAGTTAGACTTTTGTCTCAGTTTTGACCTCAGTTAAACTTAAGGCCAAAACTTAAGTTTAACTGAGACAAAGTCTAACTTTACTACCTGTAAATCTCCTTTGTCAATGCCAAAAGTCATAAAGTTAGACGTTCATTTCAGTTTACCTTTGTGAATCGTGTGCCATATTTATACCTTCGTAACAAGGGCCTCATGCTTTACAAAAATATGCATTTACTACTCATAAGTAAATTCAACTTTGGGATCACATCTATTTTTAGATCTATAGCTATTTCCCTGATATTGTAAAAAAATAGGTGTTCACTTCTGACATTGCAACCTAACAATGCTTGATTTAAGGCTAGTTCTAGGTTGCTGTGCCATTTCCAGAATGACCTTGCGCTTTCAGTAAATTTCACCCCCATGACTTTCCACTTTTCCATTTAAAGACTGTCTGACTATTTAACACCTTTTCCCTGGCTACTGTATTTTTTATCATTCTGTCATAAAACACTATGGTATATAAGTATTACCACCCAGAATTAAAGCTATTGTATGCTCGCTTACGCAGAAGAATTTATTGTAAATTGTAAGTCACACCACCTTGGGTTTATAAAACCATCTCCTGACTATTCTACAAGTTTCACATTTTAATCAGCAGAGTAGAACAGTCTGGCTCTATTATTTTCAAAATATGTGGTTCCGAGTGAAAAGCTGCCTGTACAGTGAATCAATATTAAGACTATTAAGACTGAAAAAAATGCAGAGCTTGCTGGGCTGACACAATAAGAATGAGGGAAATGACTAAATGCAACTTTGAATTTCAATTGGAACAAGGTGCCTAATAACAGGTACTGATCATAAAATGCATGTGTTTTTTTTCCACAGTTAAAGAACATTAATACTACCTGGAAAATATTATGTAAATGTTGTGCATTTCAGAATATTGAACTTCAGTGTTCAAAAAGAAACTTTTAAATAGAAATCAATAAAGCAGCTGGACCATAAAACCTCTCAGTGTATGAGAAATGCAACAATAAAATCATGTGACTTTCCATAAATAAATAACTATGAGAATCAGATCCCGGCCAGAAGTGAATGACAGCCATGACAATGTAACTTAGTCAACTGAAAACAAAGCCACCAAAAACAATACTCAGCCAAGCCAATAGACCTCCGTCTCTTCTAAAGTATTTTTAAGCATCCAGGCCATAATCACTAATCAATTTCTACTTCAGCAGTATTTGAATTTGTCACTGGTGTTTGCTTTAGTGTGTATTCTAATGTGTCAGTATTATTTGAATTTGTCAATGGTATTGTCCTTATTAAGTATAGAGATTTGTGTCAGTAATATGTCAGTGGTTTTGGTTGCATTGTGTTGGCAATTTATATCAGCAGTATCTGAATTGCCAATGCTAAAAGCTGTGATTTATGGAGATCTTTCTAACATCAAAGAAAAATACATTACACAGTGAGATATTATGTTAATATCAAGCATTGCATAATTTACTACTGATAAATTAAAGTAACACAACCAGGTCTTACCACCAATTGATGTTAACAGAAGAATGTATTGAACAAGCATACACATAAATAGATCATGAGTTGAATTGAATATTTTCATGATTTTAAAAATGTATTTATGTTCACATATACACTGTTGTTTGTTTCAAGTTTCTAAGTTTTTTATATTTTTATTTTGGACAGTAAAGTTTAACATTTACAAATATATAAAAATTGCAACACTAAAGGGTATGTCCCTTAAACAGTTTTGTGTCTGTAGCACTTTCAAATTAGTAAGATGTTGGGACTAGAGGCTTACTGATGCAAAACATTTTTATGGTCTGGCTTGACAGCACAGTTGTCACCAAACAGTTTTGTGAGAATCACCAGGAGAGTAAATTTGGCACCGCCCACATGTTTGGAGACAGGAGCGCATGTTTTGATTGGGCAGAAGTTGTGGGCATCCACAAAAAGTGTTTGTCCTGCCTACACCTGTGATAATCTTGTTTATTTTTTCAGCTACCTGAGCTTTTACTTTCAGGGGCACACACACAACATTTTAATGCCATTAGAGTATCTTAGATTAATGGATATATATATATTTTTTTTTGTCTTTAGCAGCAGCACAGATGGGCGGTGGGCTGCCATTAAACTACATGGATTTTTAGGTCTGGTGCGACAGTGCAACTATCACTCGACCTTTTGCCTACACCAAAATTCTTCTACAGTTCTTTCCTTACACATGAATACATATACATTCTCATGCTATTTACTTGTTTTGCTTCACATTACCATATACCATTCTTCTAGGCCTAGTCTCATTGCTAATGCTTGGTTCATCTTAGTATCTTAGTGCACTCACAGATTGTGTTTGATTCTTAATAAGGGATACAAAATCATGATGAGACTGACTACTGTGTCTTCTTACAGGATATAACAGACGTGACGGAAACTTGCTAAATGAATGTACATAAGTCGCACAGCTTTAAGGAAGCTCAAAGGCGTTATTAGTCAAAGTGAAGCACGTATCCGCTATATAAACTCTTATGTAAAAAACATCTGAACAGTGAACAGAATTTATTTATGCACACTTGCCACTTGCAAAGTACAGCTTTGAAGGGATTCCTAGTCTGCATCTGAATTTTTATAGAGCAGATTCCTTTGGTTTAAATGATCTATCCTGAACACGTTTATACCTTAACCTATTTTCTTTACTGCTTTAATACACAATTATACACAAACCCCTCCACTCTGAATATTAATGAAGCTTTAGATCACACTCAGCATATTTTAGATATTTTTCTAATTCCTTTCTCTTACCCTGCAGGCTGACCAAACAGTGCTAGCCCCACATTGGAAACAGAAGTGTAATCTAATATTCCACTCAAAGTTCATCGCATCAGCAGATATCAGTGTTATCTGACATGGACCAATTTACATGGACCAAGTTTTTTGGCCACATCTGCAGACCTTAAATGCACAAAACCTCATTGGCGGGTGAAACTTTCATAAGTCTGATTCACAGAATCAGAATTAGCTGACATTTATGCCTGCTGATTCGTTTGAAAAGTGTAGGCATTACACCTGTTTTGCAGGTAGTCTGATCTGTTGAATGTCCGATGAGAGATAGGACAAGTGGATACTCCCAAAAGGCCGCTGAACAAAACAGTGGTGGTAAACACTCACAAAATTATGTGTCTGTGGGCATTCAGAATATATTTGCAGTTCTGTTACCAATGTAAAATGCATGCAAGACCATTTCCATAAACAGCAGCCCAGGTGAATTTCCAAGATGTGAAAGGGAAGGGTACAGTGCCGTGTACTGGGTTGTTCCTCAAACAAGAAACAAAATCAAAGACATAAATGTGCTTTGGCGATTTCACTATACATTCTAGTTTAAACATGGAAGGTTTAAAGCAGACTTAAAATTACTGGATCGAATTACAAAGGTAAGTATAGATGTATAGATCTTTTCACATTTACATCTACTCCAACACCAAGGTGTAAATTTCCTCTTTTTTGCTATTCACTATATCTGAGTAGAGATTTTACCCTAGATGTAGACTGAAATGAGGGGAGGAGACTCCCCCATCTCAATTTACAAGTGTAAAGTTCCAAATAGTAACTTTCCACCAGTTTTTTTAGATTACCGCGGCTGGATTGGAAACCTCCCTATATGATCACATAGAGAGATGTAACAAATGTTATTACTTTGTTAAAAGGAACGAAAAATAATGTTAAATAATTTTAAATAAATAATATTACCTCAGAACTACTTAAAGAAAAGGTTAAGTAAAATAATTGAAAACAACGAACATTAACCTAGAACTACCTAAATTAAACGTTACAAGGCACTACCTCGTAAAAGTAACATGGAGTTAAATATAGTTGTTTAGAATATTTGTGTTACAGCTAACAAATGATGGACGGAATGCTGAAAATGCAAACATTCTCCCCCAGTCAAAAGATCCATATGCAAATCAGTCTTGACCCTGTGTCCCATGGGAACAGTCCAGACTGAACTGCCAGGCCAGATCCTCCCTGGCCTGGAAACAAGCATCTTGGGACCGGTTTTAGGGTATGTCACCCTTCTTCAGCCAGGCTAGCTTGAATTCAGTGGCACAGTGAGCAAGGGACCCACGTCTGGGCATACCCATCCCACTTAGGGCGAAAAGTGTTACAGCAAACAAATGATGGACGGAATGCTGACAATGAAAACATTCTTCCCCAGTCAAAAGATCTGGGTTAAATCCATCGTTCTTTTGCCCACTACGCCACCCTAGTTTGGACCCAGCCATATGCAAATCAGTCTTGACCCTGTGCCCCATGGGAACAGTCCAGATCAAACTGCCAGGCCAGGTCCTCTCTGAACCGGAAACAAGCATTCTGGGACCGGTTTCAGGGTATGTCACCCTTCTTCAGCCAGGCTAGCTTGAATCCAGTGGCACAGTGAGCAAGGGACCCACGTCTGGGCATACCCATCCCACTTAGGGCAAAAAGTGTTACAGCAAACAAATGATGGACGGAATGCTGACAATGCAAACATTCTCCACAGTCAAAAGATCGGGGTTAAATCCATCGTTCTTTTGCCCACTATGCCACCCCAGTTTGGACCCAGCCATATGCAAATCAGTCTTGACCCTGTGCCACATGGGAACAGTCCAGACCGAACTGCCAGCCCAGGTCGTCCCTGGACTGGAAACAAGCATCCTGGGACCGGTTTCAGGGTATGTCACCCTTCTTCAGCCAGGCTAGCTTGAATCCAGAGGCACAGTGAGCAAGGGACCCACGTCTGGGCATACCCATCCCACTTAGGGCAAAAAGTGTTACAGCAATCAAATGATGGATGGAATGCTGACAATGCAAACATTCTCCCCCAGTCAAAAGATGTGGGTTAAATCCATCGTTCTTTTACCCACTATGCCACCCCAGTTTGGACCCAGCCATATGCAAATCAGTCTTGACCCTGTGCCCCATGGGAACAGTCCAGACCGAACTGCCAGGCCAGGTCCTCCCTGGACTGGCAACAAGCATCCTGGGACCGGTTTCAGGGTATATCACCCTTCTTCAAGCAGGCTAGCTTGAATCTAGTGCAACAGTGAGCAAGGGACCCACGTCTGGGCATACTCATCCCACTTAGGGTGAAAAGTGTTACAGCAAACAAATGATAGATGGAATGCTGACAATGCAAACATTCTCCCCCAGTCAAAAGATCTGGGTTAAATCCATCATTCTTTTGCCCACTATGCCACCCCAGTTTGGACCCAGCCAAATAAATCAAGTCTTGACCCTGTGCCCCATGGGAACAGTCCAGACAGAACTGCCAGACCAGGTCCTCCCTGGACCGGAAAAAAGCATCCTGGGACCGGTTTCAGGGTATGTCACCCTTCTTCAGCCAGGCTAGTTTGAATCCAGTGGCACAGTGAGCAAGGGACCCACGTCTGGGCATACCCATCCCACTTAGGGCGAAAAGTGTTACAGCAAACAGTTCGGGCTGGACTGTTCCCATGAGGCACAGGGCCAAGACTGATTTGCATATGGCTGGGTTCAAACTGGAATGGCATGGTGAGCAAAAAAACGATGGATTTAGGTCCAGATCCCTGTACTGGGGTGAATGTATGACATTGTTCTGCATTCTGTCCATTAACTGTTTTTTTTTGCATAGAATATGTGTGTGTCTGAGAAACCTGGTTCAAATTTAAACAAGTACATTAGTCTTTCCTACTTGTATTTTAATGTGAAAAACTCAGTGGATTTTTCTCCAGGAAAAGGCAGAAGTAGTTCTGGAATCCTATTCCATACTGTATGACTCATTATTTTGAGATGTTAAACCTGGGGCCTGCTTTGTTTTCTTTTTATTGGTCTGCTCTTCAATTAGGGTTTTCTGGTCTCTGTGTGGTGTTTTGTTTCATCTGCTTCAAACATATGATATAGCGCTGTTTATTTCTTGGTCCTGGCCTAGAATAACAAACTTTCTTAGCTTCAAGGGAAGTACTGGGTCTAAATGCACCTGTGCTGGCATCATATTACCGTATGAAATACGGTATATCCCTCTTTTAGAGTCACAGATCTTAACAATTTTTATAATGCCTCACTAATTGTTACTTCTCACTATCAGCAGAAAAGCTATTTATTGTGTTGGAGTTAATGTTAAAAGTGCTGTTGATATTACTCTGTCACAAATGTGTTGTGTATTAAGCTCTTTCGACGATACCATATCTGCAGCTTAGCCAAGACGTTCTTTGCACAAATAGTCATATCCAAATGGATGATAATTGGTCCATAAAGCTTTTTATAGCATGCATAACTCACTCTTTGGTGTATCAAAAGGTCTAAAGATAAATGGACTATTTGCATTGCCTCTACATGTTTTTCATAATTTTTTGGTCGAGTCTAGGCAGCACATGTGTTGGTCTGCGAGGCATGTTGTGTTCGGTATGCGTGCTTTAATTTTGCCACATGCTGGTGATTCGTTCAAATCTGTTTTGGTCATAAAAACTTCCTTTTGTTTTGTCTCACATTTCCAGGTCTCGCTACTGCCCTGGAGTATTGGCCTTTTGCTTGTATCCTTTCTTTAAAGGCTTTTTTACCTTTGTGTTTGCGCACTAGTTTTTTTTTTGTGCAGCAGCATTTTGTAAAGAATGTTCCTTTTTGGTCTCTTTGGTTACATAACCCTATGCACAATGTGTGCAATGTATTGTCCACTAATTCCAATGTTTTGACTAACATGGCATAGTGTGCACTTTGCACAGATAAAATAATGTTTTCCCTTTTTATTTAAAACAACTTTTACACTGTTTTTCAAAAGATTGCAAACATTATTTGTTAACGTGTACTTTTTGCAAATAAAATTCTTTTGTCCATTTTATTTAAAACATTTTCACTTGCTAATTCAAAGCCTATTTGCTGATGACAAACTTTATTTGTTAACTCTTCATATTTTGTAAGCGTGACCACTGTTTGCGACAAAATTCTTTTTATTGCAGACTCCATTTTTATTTTTGTAATGTTCCTTTACTTTTATCTTTGTTTAAGGTGTATGCAATACCTTTATTTCAGACGCAATATTTTACCTAGTTTAATTAGGAGCGGGGTGAATTTATATTTTTTGCTTACTGTTTGTTCAGGCTTGACAAATTATGCACAGGTCTCAGAATGACCTCCATTCTACATTCCTTCTTTATAATGTTGTGTCAAAAACCCTGGTATTTGTGCCTATTGTGGTGGGAATGGCCCCCTACATCGATCGGGACATTCTAAGTCCTCTACACAGTGCTGCTAGCTGCTTCTCTGGTCTCATTTGTAATTCCTCATTCTAAGTCATCTAGGCAGTGCTGCTAGCTGCTTCTCTGGTCCTAGTGATAAGTCCTCATTTTAAATCCTCTAGACACAGCTGCTAGCGGCTACTTTGGTCCCGTCGATAATTCCTCATTCTAAGTCCTCTAGGCAGTGCTGCAGCTGTGTCTCTGGTCACAGTGGTAATTCCTCATTCTTAGTCCTCTAGGCAGTGCTGCTAGCTGCTTTACAGGTCCCGGTGGGAATTTCTCAGTCCAAGTCCTCCAGACAGTGCTGCTAGCTGTTTCTCTGGTCCCAGTTGTAATTCATCATTCATAATCTTCTAGATAGTGCTGCTAGCTGATTTTCTGGTCCCAGTGGTAATTCCTCATTTGAAGTCTTCTAGACATGGTTACAGCGGCTTCTCTGGTCCTAGTGGTAATTCCCCATTCTTAGTCCTCTAAGCAGTTCTGCTAGCTGCTTCTCTGGTCCCATTGGTAATTCCTCATTCTAAGTCCTCTAGACAGTGCTGCTAGCTGCTTCTCTGGTCCTGTTGGTAATTCCTCACTCTAAGTCCTCTAGGCAGTGTTGCTAGCTCCTTCTCTGGTCCCAGTGGAAATTATTTATTCTAAATCCTCTAGACAGTGCTCCTAGCTGTTACTCTGGTCCCTTCAGTAATTCCTCATTCTAAGTCCTCTAGGGAGTGCTGCTTCTCTGGTCAAAGCGGTAATTGCACATTATAAGTCCTCCATAGAAGTGCTGCAGATGTGTCTCTGTTCCCAGTTTTAATTCCTCATTCATAGTCCTCTAGACCGTGCTGCTAGCTGTTTTTCTGGTCCCAGTGGTAATTCCTCATTCTTAGCCCTCGAGACAGTGCTGCAGCTGCTTCACTGGTCTCGTCAGTAATTCTTCATTCTAAGTCCTCTAGACCGTGCTGCTAGCTGCTTCCCTGGTCCCGTCGGTAATTCCTCATTCTTCGTCCTCTAGACAGTGCTACTAGCTTCTACTCTAGCCCTGTTGGTAATTCCTCATTCTATGTCCTCTAGACAGTGCTGTAAGCTGCTTCTCTGGTCCCGTCGGTAATTGCTCACTCTAAATCCTCTAGGCAGTGCTGCTAGCTGCTTCTATGGTCCCAGTGGTAATTCCTTAAGTCAAGTCCTCTAGACAGTACTGCTAGCTGTTACTTTGGTAACAACAGAAATTCCCCATTCTAAGCCCTCTAGGCTGTGCTGCAGCTGTGTTTCTTGTCACAGTGGTAATTCCTCATTCAAAGTCCTGTAGACAGTGCTGCTAGCGGCTTCTCTGGTCCAAATCTTAGTCTTCTAGGCAGTGCTGCAGGTGCATCTCTGTTCCCAGTTGCAATTCCTCATTCATAGTCCTCTAGACAGTGCTGCTAGCTGTTTTTCTGGTTCCAGTGGTAATTCCTCATTCTTAGCCCTCTAGATAGTGCTGCAGCTGATTCTGTAGTCCCAGTGGTAATTCTTCATTCTGAGTCCTCTACACAGTGTTACAGCTGCTTCTCTGGTCCAGTCGGAAATTCCCACATTTTAAGTCCTCTAAGCAGTGCTGCAGATGTGTCTCTGTTCCCTGGGGTAATTCCTCATTCTTAGCCCTCTAGGCAGTGCTGCTTGCTGCTTCTCTGGTCCTGTCAGTAATTCCTCTTTCTAACTCCTCCAGGCAAGACCGCTAGCTGCTTCTCTGGTCCTAGTGGTAATCAGCCGGGGCCTGTGCAGGTAAGTGTGGTGCGGCGGTGGGGCCGGGAAAGGGAGGATTTTGACAGACAAAGACGAGGAAAATTTAAATAAATAATTCATTTTCCCTCTTCATCTTCCGTCAAAATTCTCCCTCACCTGGCCCCACCGCTCTTACCTGTTCAGGCTGTGGCTGGTGGTAATTCCTCATTCTAAGTCCTCTAGGCAGTGCTGCTAGCTGCTACTCGGGTCCTGGAGGTAATTCTCATTCTAAGTCTCCCAGACCATGCTGCTAGCTGCTACTCTGGTCCAGTTGGTAATTCCTCATTCTGATTCTTCCAGACAGTGCTAATAGATGCTACTCTGGTCCCATTGGTAATTCCTCATTCTAAGTCTTCTAGACAGAGCTGCAGCTGCTTCACTGGTCCCATCTGTAATTCCCAAATTTCTATTCATCTAGGCAGTCCTGCAGCTGTTTCTCCGTTCCCAGTGTTAATTCCTCATTCTGCTAGCTGCTTCTATGGTCCTATCAGTAATTCTTACACAAGACATGGAAAGTCTCACAACTGATGAGCTCCTAATGTTTTAAGAGTTCAAATTAACTGGTTTCAATATATATCAAAGAGGAAAGGAATCTCCAACCAGGTGAATCGGCGCAAGCCTTCCACCACCATGATACAGTAGCAGGATCCTCACCCACTAGTACTACCAGTGGCATGCTTCATCATTGGATCCTCACCCACTGCACTTACTAAAACCGAAATGCAAGTAGTTAAAAAAGCATTCAGGATCCTAATTCTTTTTTATTAATCAGGTCCTATAGCTGGGTCACAAACAATGTGATGTTCTATGAGTGCAATGATCCCTAACATCTATAACTCAGTAAGGTCGACATGTTTCAGCCATTTACACATGCCACTTAGGTTCAGCAGGCTTTCTTCAGGACCAACTAAATCCGTAGATTTCCTACAGATTGTGTTAAATACCAACTTCTAATGCTGCTTTACACAGTATGCTAAATATGAAGCATTCAATAATATAGGACCTTTCCCCTCTAGTGGTCTCTGAAATAGAAAACGCAAAAGCATTTTTGTTAAGGGATGAATCACACTCCTGATCATGTAATTGTTTCATGCTTGTGCACACATAGATTATCGTGGGCCGAACGGGGCATGCAGACACGTGAGATTTTCTCCCAGACGACAGATAAGACATATATATACACACACATAAAAACACACAGATAAAAGGTAAATAAAATCAAATAATATTAGCCAGTAGTGTTAAGCATGCAAAAGCTAGTAACTGATCTTTTTGACGTAGATTCGAGATGCGCTACTAGATACACCAACAAAGGAAAAAACAGAACCTCCTCTGGTATGTCACCACGTACAGCATCGCCTCAGACTCCGTCAAAAAGATAATTAAACGCAATTGGCACATTCTAAACACATGACCCAGACAGTGGGACTATCCCCTCTTTTATAACAAAAGAGCAAAAAACTTGGGGGATACACTTTTCCGCACCAGATCCAGAGACAAATTAAAATCAGAGAACATGATTCACAGATCTGTTGGATGCAAACTCCTCAGATGACAGATCAACAGACTCAGAGACATGGGGTAGTGATAGCGAACATAAATGGAAAGCCAAAACAAGAAGCGTAAGGAGACCTTTGGCACGACCTTGGCAGGGTTACAATAACTACCCACCAAAACAACTTTACTTTTATCAATCAATCAATCAATCAATTAATTTGTAAAGTGCACTACATACCCGTGAGGGTTTCAAGGCGCGGGGGGTGCTGCTGCTATTGGTCGAAGAGCCAGGTCTTGAGTTGTCTCCTGTAGCCTCCTTTCCAGCCACAAGGCCAATAGATGATGCCATGGGGATCACCATTTAACCCTATGGACCCACCACCTTTCCCTCAAAACCAGCACCAGCCTTTTTTATCCAGGGACCAGCATCACAGGGGAAGAAGAAAAGGGGTACAATGGGACACAGAGGAAAACAGGATACATACAAGGAGCATGACCAATGTGCAACAGGGCCCGACCCATAAATAATTTAGTGACCAACCTTACTGGCAAAAATATTACAATTACACAACTTCAGGTACTAAATAAAGGCCTGGGTTTGTATCCACACCCAATTTCGACAGATTCTGTTTACATTGCAAATTACACCTGAAAGCCCATTTTGGGGATACGGCGATCACAGAACATCTCTCTTCCACTACCCTGAGAAAGTAGTAAACCTTTGTCCACCTTCTCATACCACCCCAGTGGAGTTAGTGGCTTTTGAACAGGCAGTAGATAAAGAAATTGAAGGCATTGAAACTAAAACTTTGAAAAAATTCCAAAATTTAAGCACTATAGAAAAAAAAGCTCTACATGAATTACAAGCTGACACTGATATCACCATTAAACCCGCCGACAAAGGCGGAGGGATTGTCTTACAGTCCACCACAGCCTACAGAACAGAATGCCTTAGACTATTGGCAGACGTACACAACTACAAGATACTTGTTACTGATTCCACACCCACACTGAAATCCAATATTTACTCCCTGGTAGAGGAGGCAGAATGTGAAGGGCGGATCACAAAGCGCGAAGGGGATTTAAAAAAAATACCAATCCGTTGATACCATATTTTTATGCTTTGTAAAAGATCCACTAAAATCGTGACCCACTTCCGGGCAAGCCAATTGTATCAGGGATAGGTTCCCTTCTGGAACCCTTGTCACAATTTTGGGACTTCTTCGTAAAGGCAATACTACAGAAGATAAAGACCTACATAAAAGACACAAAGGACCTACTGGTCCATATCAGAAACATTGAATTCAATGACCAACTAGACCTCATAATGAGTTTAGATGTAGAGAGTCTGTATACCAGCCTCCCCCAAGAAGAAACTCTAGTGGTCAATAATGGGGTACTTGAGAGTGCAGAATGGGCTTATTCCACCCCCAGAAATTTTGTGATGGACTGCGCGCGACTAGCTCTGACAAGAAAATACTTTGAGTTTGAAGGTACGTTTTTTTTTTAAAACACAAGGTACTTCGATGGGGAGTACCTTGGGCCCTAGTGTGGCAGGGATATGTACACAACTTAGAAAAGAAAAACATCTTACATGAAACCAACCCATACCAGAGTAACGTCTCTATTTGGAAACAATATAAAGATGATATACTGGTGATATGGAGAGGGGACATACAGACTGCCTCCGACTTCATTGCTTGGCTCAACAACTAGAATAGAAACCTTAAATTCATCACTTACATTCCTGGACGTGGATATCTTCCCAGAGAGAGGCACACTACAGACAGACACCTATCAAAAACCTGCAGCTAAGAACAGTTTGTTACACTTTGACAGTTTTCACCCGCGTCCATTGCAGGAAAATCTTCCTTGCGGTCAATTCCTGTGCCTGCGGTGGATCTGCAGCTGTATGAACAACTTTAAACAACAAGCAGACCATCTGTCAGACAACCTGAGGGCACGTAACTACCCTGAGAAAATCATTCATAAACAAAAAAAGTGCGAAAAAACAGAATCGAGATGCACTACTAGAAACACCAGCAAAGGAAAAAAAATGAACCTCCTCTGGTATGTGTCACCACATACAGCATCACCTCAGACTATGTCAAAAAGATCATTAAACGCAATTGGCACATTCTAAACACAGGACCCAGACAGAGGGGCTATCCCCTCTTTTCTAACAAAAGAGCAAAAAACATGTGGGATACACTTGTCCACACCAGACGCAGAGACAAATTAAAATAAGAGAATATGATTCACAGTGCACTAGGCCTTCCAGAAGCCACAGGCTGCATCACCTGTGTGGTCAATGCAGCACCAACAAAAGAAATTGACCTCGGCTTACACACTTTTTGACATTTACTAAGACATACAAACTGCAACACTAAACAGGTCATATACCTGATAACCTGTCTATGCAAACTCAGATATGTAGGCATGACGACTCGAAAATAAGCACAAGAATCTGCGAACAATGGAGTAATGTCAGGCATAGACTCAATGCTACCAAAACTGCCGAACATTACATAACCACTGGACACTACATAAAAGACCTCAAATGGGTCATTCTGGAACATGTCATAACAAAGACAAGGAATCTGGAAATCATTTTATTTGAGCAGGAACAGCGTTGGTTTTATAAACTATCCATGTATGACATCCCCTGGTGAAATGTGCTACAATAATATTTATTGCAGCTCACCATCCAGTAGCTAACACTAATGAATACGGACTGCTGTCTTACACTGGGTCTTGACAAATGTGTATGTATTCACCATATTATTCACATCAATGTATTGCAAAAACATTTTTATCTTTCCCCTTAGTACAGTGTTTTTTCCTTTTCTCTTCCCCCTTTTTGTCATTGCCTTGTACCGCTCTCCTTAGATCAACAAGACCACAGATATGGGAAGATGGGACTGCATTTCCCATTTCTATCCCCCCCCCCCACACACACACATACATGACCCCTTCTCCACCAGTAGGTGAGCTTGAGAGTCCTTCGCCAGGCTCTTCCCTTTAGGAACCAAGAGAAATTTGGAGGCAGGGCTACATTTTCCAGCAGTCCCGCTGGCCAGCACCAACCACTCCTCCTTTAGGGACCATGTGACTCTGGTCACATGACATCTTCCCTTAACATAAAAGACAGCTCAATTCAGGGCCGGACATCGTCGGAGGAGTGGGGAGAGCTGACTAGGATCAAGAAAGGACAATGTTTCTTGGTGTAGGAAATGCTGGGGAAACAGGATAATTGAGACCTCTCTTTAGGAAACAAAGAGTAAACACTGTGTTTTCCATTCTCTTAAAGAATGTGACAGCAGGGATCGCTCCACCTCCGCTACCCCATGGAGCCTGAATTTTTAGGAGTCATGTAGGTGTCATAAACATGACAAACGTTTTTGAAATACCCTAGTGTGTGCATGCTTCACACTACTGGCTATTATAATTTGATTTTGTTTAACTTTTACATGTGTGTGTTTTATGTGTGTTTATATATATGTCTTGTCTGTTTTCTGGGAGCAAACTGACCCTGAGTGGCACTTGTAACAGGTTGAAACATGTCGATCTTACTGAGTTATAGATGCTAGGGGTCATTTCACTCATAGAACATCACACTGCTTTATTCCAGCTAAAAAACCTTATTAATAAACAAGAATTAGGATCTGAAAGGCTTTTTTGATCTTGCACTTAGGTTTTAGTAGGAGCTACTCTTACAAACCGCGTTGAGCCCACCCACTCACACTAGCTGCAGTGGGTGAGGATTCAATGATGAAGCTTGCCACTGGTAGTACTAGTGGGCGAGTCTCCTAATAATATATCCATGTGATGCAAGGGTCGCACCGGTTCACCTGGGTGCAGATTCCTTTCCTCTTTGATATATATTAAGACCAGTTAATTTGACCTTCTTTGAACGTTAGGAGTTCATCAATTGTGAGGCTTTCCCTTTCTTGCATATGAATTACCGATGGGACCAGAGAAGCAGCTAGCAGCACTGCCTAAAGGACTAAGAATGAGGAACTGCCACTGGGAACAGAGACACAGCAGCAGCACTGCCTTGATGACTTGAAATTTGGGAAGTACCGATGGGACCAGTGAAGCAGCTGCAGCACTGTCTAGAAGACTTAGAATTAGGAATTGGCCATGGGACCAGAGTAGCAGCTAGCAGCACTGTCTGGAAGACTCGGAATTAGGAATTACCAACCGGACCAGAGTAGCAGCTAGCAGCACGGCCTGGGAGACTTAGAACGAGGAATCACGTCCGGGACTAGATTAGCAGCGGCAGCACAGTCTAGATGCCTTAGAATGAGGAATTACCACCAGCCGTGGCCCGTGCTGGTAAGAGCGGTGGGGCCAGGTGAGGGGGATTTTGCTGGACGATGAAGAGAGGAAATTGATTATTTATTTAATTTTCGCTCGTTAACGTCTGTCAAAATCCTCCCTCACCCGGCCCTACTGCCCCACTGCTCTTACATGCAGGGGCTGCAGCTGATTACCACTAGGACCAGGGAAGCAGCTAGCAGTCCTGCCTAGAGGAGTTACAAAGACGAATTACCGACAGTAGCACTGCCTAGAGGTCTAAGAATGAGGAATTACCATTGTGACCAGCGACACAGCTGCAGCACTGCCCAGAGGACTAAGAATGAGGAATTTCTACTTGGAACAGAGACACATCTGCAGCACTGCCTAGAGGACTTAAAATGTGGGAATTTCCAACGGGACCAGAGAAGCAGCTGCAGCACTGTGTACAGGACGTAGAATTAGGATTTACAGCTGGGACCACAGAAGCAGCCGCAGCACTACCTAGAGGGCTAAGAATGAGGAATTACCACTGGAACCGGAAAAACAGCTAGCAACACTGTCTAGAGTACTATGAATGAGGAATTACAACTGGGAACAGAGATGCACCTGCAGCACTGCCTAGAGGACTAAGAATGTGGAATTACCACTGGGTGCATATTTCTTTCCACTTTGATATATATTGAGACCAGTAAATTTGACCTCTTAAAACATTAGTTCATCAGTTGTGAGGCTTTCCCTCTCTTGTGTACTGATTATGTTTAAGGGGGGCTGAGGGTTGCTCTAGTTTAGCTTCTCACTTCTCCTAATTTTTTTACCCATCGATAATTCCTCATTCTTAATCCTCTAGACAGTGCTGCTACCTGCTTCTCTGGTCCCGTCAGAAACTCCCCCATTCTACATCCACCAGGCAGTGCTGCAGCTGTATCTCTGGTCAAAGTGGTAATTCCTCATTCTAAGTCCAATAGGCAGTGCTGCTGGCTGCTTCTCTGGTCCCGTCGGCAACTCCTCATTCTAAGTCCTCTAGACAATGCTGCTAGCTCCTTCTCTGCTCGCATCGATAATCCTCATTCTAAGTACTTCATTCTGTGCAGCAGCTGGTTCTCTAGTCCCAGTGGTAATTCCTCAATCTAAGTCCTCTAGGCAGTTCTGCAGAAGTCTTTCTTCCCAGTGGTGATTCCTCATTCTTAGTCCTCTAGTAAAAAACAATATCATTTACAACGCCAATAGCTCTAACTTTCCCAAATGTTATACCGATTGCATTCCAAATGCTTGTTACTCATGTCACTACAGAGCATTCTTACCATTCGGTTCAAACTCAATAATGGGGAGTTTGTACAGTTTTTATCAGGTGCACTTTTCCTGCTTTGCCCACTAGATGGTGCCTCACCACAATGTGCATTGGCTTGTAGTTCCACAATATTAGTAATGTTCAGTTTTTTTACTGTAGTTTAAAAAAAAGGAACATAAAAATGATTTAAAATATTGAAGGCCTGTGTTCCATATTTGGTTTCACAAATTCTCTCATTTTGAGGGACATTAGCATTATGGAAGACTGGAGAGTGGACAAAGTAGCCCTACAGTGTAGATATCACTGATGTCATCTTTAACTGTTACATTTTTTTGCAATTTTCATAGGCCGAACTTGACACAACCTGTGAACCAGAGGTGACTCATTTTTTAGGCACAGGACGATTCAGTGATTAACCCATGATCACAGGATGTCGAGCAGAGGCCCAGGCTCGAATCGCATTCCCCAGTTCCAAGATTGGCAGCTCTAGCCCTTAGGCCACATCTCCACTTCATCATTATCACAATTTTGTGGCATCTTGTGTCTATTTATTTTCCAATTATACATTTAGTTGAATATTCTGAGGAACTATGAGTCATGTTGTTCTAAATATAGCATTGATTCTATTTCCTCAATAGAATTGAAGACTTCCATTTTGATAGCAAGGTCATTTGTTATTCTGGCAGTACATGCTTGGGCTGCTCATATTGGCTTTTACTACCTCTCATCTTTTTCCTGATGGTCTTCTCACTGCTGAATCCTTCTGACCTTTTTTTCTGGGCCTAGGATTTGGGAACGCTCTAGGATACTACTTTGGGGTTACTGCTGTTAGTGGATCTTTCCTTCTTGTAGCTGAATTGGATTATCTATCCCTTTCCAGAGACTCCGTGTATGATCAAGCTCATGTGTGCTGAAGTACGGCACAGTTCTATCAGCAATAGACTGGCATGAGTGTACCTTTGTAATTCCTCAAATCTATAAGTTCTGTTAGCAGATGTCCACTAGAGCTTGCTGCTTTCATGTCCACCAACCAGTGTTTGTCCTTTGGCGATGTGCACATGCGTGACCATGTGCTTCTGTTCTCTGATTACTTGATTTAGGGCACCTATGTGCTGTTGCTTCCTCACTTCTGACATCAAAGCATCACGATCCTTCATTTCATAAAGGGTATTGTAGGAAACTGGAAGTTTTCAGTACTAAAATGCTGTGTTATTTCAGGTCTGTCCAGGTTACTTCTAATGCGACACGGTTACCGGAACATTCCCTGCCTGTTAGTTTACTTGTTATGATTTGTTGGCGCTGATGTGCTGAGAAGGGTTGATTTCTGTGATTCTTATTGTGGTTGTTCACTGTAATATTCTCTATGCTGCGAATGATAAGAATTGATGGTGCATAATACATACTACGGTGCAGTTCAGGTACCTTGCTGCAGGCAGAGATGATGTTCATTGTCTAACTTTTTCACAGGTTGCTCCAACAGTAACTGTGATCCTGCCGGAAGTGTGTGCTGACCCGTCTGGCTCTCCTTAGGTACTCTTCAGTTTTGCTGACAGAGTTTTAATGGTTTGTTCATATTTTATTGCAAAGCTTTGTTGTGCCATGCTGGTGTCTCCAAGGACTTTTGTTTCCTGTGGGTTTAATCTTCGCTTAGGTTTCACTTGGTCTCAGTCATTGGTTTGCTCACTGGCCACATCTGGTTTGGGTAAGTATGCTGTATTTTTGAGAGTTTACCCCTAATGGTCTGCAGGAATCCCCACGTCTGGAGGGGGGCAGGTGGGCTGTTTCATTATCCCAAAATGTGGATTTGCAGTGACAGTCTTATGCAGGTACTGGTTTGATATGTCAACCAGAAAGTCTCCTAGCTTTCAAAGAGAAATTGTAGTAAAAGTACTCAAACAAGGACCATGTGGTGTGCATGATTTGTATGCAGATGCTAATGTTATAGTTGCCTGTCAAAGACTTAGCATTGCTTTCTAAATCTTCATAATATAAGTTTTGTGACGAGGAAGATGGATGAAATGATAATGGTGTAATTACTTACCAGTATACTGTGTCCAGCTTTCTCTCGTCAACCTGCTAGGTTCCCTCCTCTGCTTGCAAGCAATTTTTGATTATTATGTTACTGCATAACAATTAGAAACAGGACCACTGAGTAAAAGGAAAAGTATTTATATTCACATGGCAAAGAGGAGGGGATAACATGTGTTATCAATGTTAAAGTGTTCGCATTGCTCCTTGTTTCCGACACCTACTATAGTATAAGATTTGTAAAGCACATGGTGACCTTGAGGCATCCCAGCGCTGGTTAGGAGAGGTTGCACCATAGAGGACGAGGCAGAAGCCTAGGACAGTAAGTCTATCTGAAGAGCCAGGTTCTAAGAGCTTTTTGAAAGTGTAGCTCATTGACCATAACTCTGTTGGTCAAGGGAAGAGAATTCCAGAGCTTAGCTGCATTGAAACTAAAAGACCATCCACCACTTTTGGCTTTTTTAATAAAAGGGACAGTAGCCAGATGGAGGTTCAAGCATCAAAGTGATCTATTGGGGGTGTAAGGGATAACAAACTGGAGTAGGATAGGCAGGACTCACCCCAGTATAGCTCAGTGGGAGATGCACAATTACTAGAATTCTATTCTGTGGGCAATGGGGAGCTAGTGAAGATCTCTCAATCTCTGGCTGACTGAAATATAAGACATCCAATTAACGTGCATGCAGACGTATTTTGCACAACTTGCAATTCCTGGGTAAACACTTGTATGTCCTGCTTCAGTTTAACAGAAAAGTAAGTTCTTTATTAGTAGGTAGAAGATCACATCCAACTGTCTCCTGGCATAGCCTCCCAGCTTCTCCACTACTAACATTTCATGTCATCCCCACACATTTGCAATGGCATGCTAACATTCCAATAAGGATCTCAGCTACCACACACCTCCTTCCCTTAATAAACAAACAACAAAACAAAAAAATCATACATGAATCAAATAAGACAATCACAAATAATGTAAAGGTTCACATTGACAATAACCAACATGCAAAATGTTCTCATGAATCACAATCTGCAAACAGAAATAAATGTATAGTTCAAAATTGTTTCGTCAAAGGATATACATGAATTACTTAACATACTCCTTCAAATGTTTTGTATTTGGCCTTTCCAGACAGATTTTCTGATTCCAGTATCTTTCTGAAATTCTGACACTCTTTCCCCTGTACTAGACTCAGCATGAACATTAACCCCACCAGGTTTTACTTCTTTGTCCCTATCACTTTCATTATCACCCAAATCTAATCTACCTTCATACAGCACAGCTCTATTAAGATTCCATATTTGATGGTCTTGAGTCCTGATGACATTATCAAATGTTTTTGTGACCTGAATAGGTTTAAAAAATCTCATACATTCACCCTTTTCCACAGGGGCTTAAATCATGAGTCAGTCACCAGCAGACATTTTGGTTTCCTTTACCGTCATTCTCTTATCGAAACAATCCTTTCTGTTTTTGACCTTCTCGTCCTCTCTCTCAGACCAGTCATCCACACTAGTACCCTTACCCAAACCAAACTCATACCTGTTGACCCAAAAGGTTCCAGTAGTGACTTAGGATACCTTCCTTTAAACAATTCAAACTGATTTTTGTGTGTTGTGTCATGTGCTGTGAATCTGTATAATTCCATCTTCCTTTTTACTTCATCCTTCCAATTTAATAAATTGGTTTTAGCTAGACCAATTGTCTCTTGTATCACTCTGTTTAGCCTCTATCATTCCATTTGTTTCTGGGTGATAGAGAGTACACTTCTTGTGTTTATTCCTTTTTTTCCAAGAAACTCCTCTGTTTCCTTTGAAACTAGTTGAACTCCATTATCTGTGAGTGATGTTTCAGGAATTCTTTCTCTCGCTATAAGTTCCCTTACATTGTTTATCACATGCTTAGTCTCTATTCCTCTTGTTAAACATATTTCTGGCTACCTCGAGAACATGTCTTCTCCACTACTAACATTCCATGTCATCCCTACACATTCTCAATGACATGCAAACATTCCAGTAAGGATGTCAGCTACCACAGGAACATCAGGTAAAGTGGATTGCCATAATCCAAATGAGAGAGAATGAGAGCCTGAATCACCACCCATCTCAAGGTCTGGGAAAGAAAGGATTGAATCCTGCAACAATCAAAAACAACTGGCCAAGATTTTAGTGGCTGGGGCTTCCATTGTCAAGGTATCTTCGAGCCATATCTCCAAGCTTTTTATGACAGCCTCAGGGGATGGGTGAGCCAAGGTCAGTAGGCCAGCCTAGGCCTTGTTAGATAGAGAGGTTGCTCCAAAGGATCATTAATTCTGTTTTAGCTCCGTTGAGCTTAATTCAAGACTTGTTCATCCAGCTGGCTACCTGCTCCAGGCAAGGCCCAAGGGTGGATGTTAGGGGAACCGAGTCTGGGGTAAGAGAGAAAACCAGCTGTGTCTCATCCACATAGGACACCATGGAGATTCCAAAGAGAGCTTTAATGTCCACAGTGGTTGCAGGTATATGTTAACTAGTGTAGAACTAACTGAGGACCCTTTTGGGACCCCACATGTGATGAACAAGTTTCTGATGAGCAGTCTTTGTCAAAGACCTAAAATGTTCTTTCCTTTAAAAAGGAACCCATCCAATCTAGGGCTTTTCCTGCAACTCCATCTCTACCAACACTGTCTAGAAGTGTAGGGTGCTCAATGCTATCAAGCCGTACTGAGATCTAGATGTACAATGGCCACAGTAGCCCCCTGTTCCAGTCTTCTTTTAGCCTCCTCCACCACAGTCTCTATGCTATGCTTAAGCCAGAAGCCATTTTGTGTGGTGCAGAATTGAATTAGCTTCCAGGAAGTCTGACAGATATCTGTTCACATGCTTGTCTGCCACTTTACTTGAACCTGGGAGCAGGGAAATTGGGTGAAAGCGACGCAAACAGGAGGGATCAAGGTTGAGTTTCCTAAAATCAGCTCTAACAATTACGTGTTTTCAGGAGCGGGGTACTGTGCCCGTCTCCATGCAGAGTTTAGCCATCTGTAAAAAAAACTAGGGAAAATGATTTCAGGCTCAAAAACAAGCAGTCTCAGAGGGGCTGGTTTCAAGGGGAGATCCAGATTTGATTTTCTTAAAAAGAGCAGTGAACTCATCCAGAGATAGAGGAGGGAAATGGTAGAGGGTAGGTAAACATCTATCCCTACTCTTATTCAGTGAGATGGAATCGTCACTTTCATTGACCTCTTAAAATATTCGATAGAGGTCCAGAATTTTAGAAGGTTCAGAAAAAGGTGTGTCGGTGGTGGATTCCAACAGGGACTTTGTTATTTTGAACATCTACAGTGTTGTTGATTCTAGTTTCAAAATAAGAGGCCTGAGCTCTTTGAATGGTATAATCTCACTTTCTCCCAATATAGTATTTTGTTATTTTGCTCATAATCCTTTCTCCATTTCCTTTCTGCAATCTTGCAGCTTTTGATTAGTGTTCTGAGGTGGGGATTATACCATGGAGCAAAATGATTTTGGGGTTTTTTGAGTAATAGTCTTCTTGGGGATAGGTTGATCTAAAGAATAGGTCAGCCATTTCAAGATCATATTTGTGGCAATGTGAGGATTTGAGACTAAGCAAAGTGAGGTTAGACTCAAGGCACGTCTCCAACAATCTCGGTTTAACTTAGACCAGTGCTAATATTCCATTGCCTTGTGCTTTTGGAATAATGTTGGGTCAGATACCCTAAGGATCACAGGGATCTAATAGTGATCTGGTCCAAGGCCTGTAAAGAGGGATTGTTAGTAAAAATAGGGTACAACAGGTGGCTCCTTGCATGAGTGGGACCCTGTACCATTTGCTCTAATTGAATGGCAGCTAAATCAAGCATGAGGCTAGTCGCTTGAGTGTCATTAACTTCGTCAAAGTGCAGGTTTAGGTCCCCCAATACAGTGAAATTAGTAAATTTTGTGACCAAACTCCCTCTAGCTCCTGGAAAAGACTGAGTGAATTGTCATGAAGGGCCAGGGGGTGAAAGACTAAAACTACCAAAAATGTGGTTGTGTGGGACAGTGAAATAGCAATGTCATGAGCGATGTAATATGTGAGGTCATAGCAGTTAATTGTGGGGGTGTGAATTGTAGTTAGCTCAGGTAACTATACCTGCAGAATTTCTCTGGTGGTTTTCTATTAGTGAAAATTTAAGCCTAAACATAACGTCCCTGTAGCCTTTGTTTTTTCTATGAATTTCTAAGGTTTTGCAATTTTATTTCCTAACTATAACGTCCCTGTAACCTTTGGTTTGTCAGTGATTTTCTAAGTTTTTTTAAATTCCATTTCCTACCTAAAATGTCTTTGTAACCTTTGTTTTTTTCAGGGAATTTCTAACTTTTTAAATTGTATTTCATAACTATAAAGTCCTTGTATTTTTTATCTATAATTAGATTTTGGATATCACATCTGCGTGGTGCACCACATATTGTTCTATTTGTCATCTATTTATTTAAAAAGTACATTAATCATCCTATTTCAAGATATTTGAGATTTTTACGATGATGTCGCAATGGAAAGGACACACCACAAATACTGGGTGTTTTTGACATAGTGGAAAACACATTTATAGACATATTTTACATAAATTTTCGCAGTAGCTCTTTAGTAAGATACTTATTTAACTTTCCCCTTTATATTCATTTGTCAAAATACACCAGAGGTTGCAATAACGTCAGTAGTAGTGAATACAAATGACAAAGTTAAAAACAGATCTATAGACATATTTTACACACAATGTGAGTCTAGCTGCTTAGTAACATAATGGTTTTACTTTATTTACATAACGCGTTTGACAAAAACAGTAATTTCAAAGAATAACTTTCAACATCGGAACTCACTAAAAGAACATAACTACCAAACAAAGAAATTTCATTCACCCATCAAACTACCCATTGTCATCCAAACTGATTTTGATAATTGTGCTGGTGTTTAACTTGTTTTCACTATTTCTACAAAAATAAAATTGAATCAAATCAAAAGAACCAAATGAAGACCTCTAACTGGTTGAAGTTCTCGAACAGTAGCAGGACTCAGCTGCACATGAACAGTCTTGTGATGAAGAACCACTAATGAAAAAATAAAACATAACTTGAGATGTTTTCAATATTCCATATTGTAAATCAAAGACTACAACTCAACTAAATTGGTGAGTTGCAGCATATGTGAGAAGACATTATCTCGGGGCACAGCAAAAGAAATATTCATGTGGTACATCAAGCATGTTGTGCCACCTGAAAACATACCAGGAGAAGCAATTTCAAATGATAGAGAGAAGAAAAAGGAGAGGGATCATCAGTCGATAAGATCCAGTTAAATGTCACCAGTACTAAAGCCTTTTGCTACTTTCTGCAAGAACTACAACACCATCATGACAGCTGGAAAGCAGTCTCTGGATGTAATTTTGCAGAATGTGAAAAACCACACTTGTTAATTTAGATTCTTCTTTTATTGCAGCACTTTAAGCACTGTAAAAAATGTAAGCAAAGAAAAATGTATTACGGTTTCATTTTGAACATTAGGGCACCAAAACAAGATACATTGGGGAAATGGAGAAGAGACGTCTTAGATGCTGGTATTATAGTGCCTCCATCTAGTTTTTGTCTGTAGTGACAGAATGTATTCCTGTAATCTTTTATAAATTCCTTTCCTCCAGTTAAAAACAGTCTTTCATTTCTAAGAATTTGCTGTAGACAATACCCCTAATAGGCCGAATGATGTCTCAGAAACTCATAAGTCATATATATTTCAACACAATTCCATATTTTATTAACCTAATTGTC
The DNA here is from genome assembly GCF_964204655.1 of Triturus cristatus. Lineage (NCBI taxonomy): Eukaryota > Metazoa > Chordata > Amphibia > Caudata > Salamandridae > Triturus > Triturus cristatus. Next base: position 803,501,825 of record NC_140591.1, read on the forward strand.
CTCAGATCTTCATTTCTAAAAATAGCAGATATAAGTTTGTTAGCTTTTAATGTAGTCTTGATTTGAATGACATCTTTATATCATTGCACTTTGTCCATCCTCTTTGACCTCTTTAATAATATTGTGTAGTGTGTAAAGGTTCTTTCATGAAATATTTTTGGTATAGTTGTGAAACTTATTTTTGAAATGGAAATTTTTCCAGCTACAAAGTTTGTAATTTCAGTTTCTAATTTACGACCATCCACTCTGCATCATTGTAGCATGACTATGACATATTTCCCTTTTGTTTGTACTAACAACAGACACCTAAATTCTAATCTGCGATTTGGACAGGTCATATCTTGATGAGCGTTAGCACTTCACGAACTGCGTAGTACCCTGTTCACACTATGCAAGATGCCGTTTTCAATGATTGCACAGTGCGGACAAGCATCCGGCACTGTGCAATCATTGAAAACGGCATCTTGCACAGTGTGAGCTGTAGTTCTCTGCCGCTCGAGTAGATATTTACTCGAGCGGCAGCTTTCTCAACTCGGACTGGTAGTTTCTCATCGCGAGCGGTCGCGAGCATACGCGACCACTCGCAATGAGAAACCTGACCTCCCCGCGTTGAGAATCTCGCCGGGAGGTTTATTTTCCACGCTCGCGATCGGCAACTTGATGTTGCTGATCACGAAAGAGGAAAAAGTCTCGCCAGGATGTCATTTTGCTTGCTCGCGGTCGCCAACTTGACGTTGAGGACCACGAGCAAGCAAAAAATGACCACTGCACTACGCTACGTGTGTTTGCACTGTGTTACGTGCAATTCGCGAAGTAGCGCAAACTTCGCAAACTACGCGAGCGTAGCGTAGTGCTTTGCCCAGGCTTACTGGTAACATCAAGTAGAGGAATCTTTCCGAATTATTTTCATACTAGAGGTGACTTCACAATATTCACAATTTTTGTTCCATTTATAACTTAAATCAAATAATGAATTGATATTCACATCCTCTTCCTCTAACAGTCCTAGCATTACCATTAAAAATTGTAAAGCATCCTGTTGAAAATTTTGAGAAACACTACTAATCCAGTACATTACTCTACCTTTTAGACCTTTATCCAGCTCTGTTGGTGGTAACTTCCCCATCTTTGGCTCCATACGGACTATAGCCTGAAATGGATGTATACTTTGGATAAGAATTGACTCATAAACATTTAAAACCTTGAAGTGGTTTTGGAATAGGAACCAGTATTGACTTCTTATGCAGAGCTCTAGCTGGCATTTTATTATCCTCTAATTTATTGTAACAGTATTTAAATATAACTCGCTGTGTCAACAAGACAAAGCGTTCCTCTAAACATAAGTACATAGCAAACTTTTGCCACGTAGGGTTATTTTTTTTTTTACTTTTTAAATAGAAGTCAACAATCCGTGTTCGAATCTTGTAGTGAGTGTGTCGACAACGTATGCAAACTTAAGGCCTGATTACGATGGCGGATGAACTTCTGGCCATCTGCCATTGTCCCAGGGATGGGGACCACCCGCCTATAAGGCAGCAGTTCACATATGTCATTACAATGCGGCCGCCACCACAGCAGCCGCAAGTGCCATGTTTTCCATTGCGGAGGGGGCTGCTGGCTGCAGCACCCACCGCAATGTAAAAAATGCAAGCTTTGCATTTCCCTGCACCACGTGGCAGGCACCACGCGTTGCTTGCCACATGGTGCAGGGACACTGTGGTGCAAAACCAAACTGCTCCTGCTCAGGCCCCCAAAGTCCATCCCTGCCAGACTTTCCATGGTGGGTGAACCACCATGGAAAGGGTGGGGATCCAGCATCGTAATCAGGCCGGTGGTGCCAGCTAGGCACTGCTGGCATGCAGTGGATGGCAAGCAACCACACCACCCCGGCGGGCTCAAGGAGCCTGTCGGATTTGTGGCGGTTGGAGTTACTGACCACCACGATTCCACCCTCCATAAAAATGTGGAGGTCAGGAAAAGGCCTTAAGATCGCGGTGAACCCGCCACTGGCAGCCCCTCGGTGGCGGGTTCACCGTGATCGTAATCAGCCCTATAGTCTGGTTTTTCAAAGCACACTGTGTTACATTTTGTAATCTCTTCTTCAAAACTATCAACTATAATATCTGTGTCCTGTTCTGCAACTCCTCCTGTTATCAACTCTCCATTTTCCTTAGAGTCTTGTTCTGGACAAAAGAAACAAAACTGCACACCATCACAAACTTTTTCTACCTCTGCCACAGTACAAAAGTGCTCTATTAATTTTTCCTAAACATAAAGCAGGACTTTTCAGATAGTACAACATACTGACTAAAGTTTGCAATGTTGAGAGGTGTACAGCTTACATCCTGAAAATGATGGAAGGTGCTTTGACACATTATCTTTGATAAACTAGGTAATGAGTGTCCCTCCAAATTTGAATGCTTTCTAACCTTGCAAGGATCCAATCCTTGTAAAGTACATATTTTGTGTTTTAAACTTTGCTTTGGAAAGATATGTTGAAATGTTCTTAGTATATAAATGGATTGCTGTCAAATACTACAAACACTACTACAATTCCATTTGTATACAGTGCCTGACTAAGCCTTCCCTGTACCGCTTCTGCAATAACTTGTTCTACATTTCTAGACACCATCACTTCTTTCGCTATAGGTGTGCCATTCTTCATTTCATAACCTCGTCCTCTTTCATCAATAGCATAAACTAATGTGTTATCCTGGAGATAGCTATCTTCATTAAAGAAAGGCTCTGTATTAGAATTATGTATCCATTCTCCACTGAAAACCTGTGTTAAAGTTAGTTCTATTGACTAATCTTCTCTTCTGGTTTTGTCTCCCCATGTACAACACTATTTTGTCAAGAGTCTTCACTCTATTTATAATCAAAATGAAAAGTTTCCTCTACTAAGCATAGACCTTATCAAGTACTCCCTCAATTTGTCCTTTCTGTTTCAGTGCCTCTCTTCTTCTATACTTCTTCATATTTCTCAGTAGATTTACAACCACTCTACTACGAAACATCCTTGCTCCGATTTCCTTAAACTGCTTCTGTCTACTGGTTAATGTGTATCCCTCTTTGTTACATTCTTTCCTGTTCTTGTAATATGATTTTGTCCACTCTTATACTTTCTCATAGTTTGCTTTTTATTTGAATTATTCTGTAATCTTTGCAGGTGTCCACATATGTTTTTAAAAAAGGACTTTGTCCTTTCATCAATAGCTCTATTTTTCTTTCACTTTTATTTCTGCATTTTTTCCCTTTTGTGTCTTAGTTCTGCAGAGATACTTTAGTTGTTCTTGTTGCTTTTTCCTCCATGCTTTTGTAGGCATTCTCCCTGCAGTTATTTAGATATTGTTATGTAAAAAAAAGGTGTTTTTTAATGCTTACTCTAGCCAACGTACCAACTATTTTACTACTGACTTACACATAATACAAACACAGTTTTTATGTTATTTTGCAATTTTAAATCTACAGATGAACCTAGCTATATAACTACATGCACATACCTCAATATACCAAACCCAAAGCAAAATACAAAACTTTATTTATTAGTTACCTTTTAACATTATAGAACCCTCTCCTACAACACAGCCCCAACATATGGCAGTTCTCATTTATACATGGTGAAAGACCAGTTTATCCCTTCTGTAGTAAATTTTATAACGAACATCAACAAAATTGTAGAAGTAGATACTGAGTCTCAACACTGTAAATTCAAAAGGACAACATAAGAGCTATTTCTGTACCTCTCTACCACTGTGTCAGCAGTGTATTTATTATTTCAGTACTGTTCTACTTAAATATCTAACATTTACATTTTGGGAAACAGTGCATAGAAAAATCTGCATGTTAATCTCTATCAGAGCATATAGCTCACTAATTCTTCTGAGTACATGCAAAGAGTGTGTCACAGCTTCAATTTATAATTCACCAGATGGCTCTAAGAGAATACATATTCCTCATTAACACTTGTAAATACATGTATTTGTGGTTGAATACACAAATACTCCCTGTATGATTGAATGAGTGCATAGGTAGTGCCTTGGTGATGCTCTGAGGATACAGGCATTGCCTGGATGATTTCCTGAGAATTTGAGATCTCCATGGGTCGTTCCAGATCTGCATAGTTCTTGCCTGCATGTCTGCATGAGTCTATCACTACTATCAGGGTGGTTGGATGAGTGCATAAATGATTAGACAAGTGCATGACTAATGGATCAATAATTCAATACATGCATAGATAGTGGTTGGATAATTAAATGAGTGCAGTGCAACTCTGGTGCCTGGATGATTGCAGGAGTGCATAGATAGTATATATGTGATATATAGAGTGCATAGATAGTGCATATGTGATTGTTTAAGTACATGCATAGCACCTAGCAGATTGGATGAGTACAGGAGTAGTGTTTCAGTGATTGGATAACTACATGTCTGCTGCCCATGTGTTTTTGGTTCAGTGTACAGTTAGTACCTGAGTGTTTAGCTAAATACATAGGTAGTGCCTGGATAATTAAATCGGTGCATCAGTAGTGCCTGGCTGATTAGATGAGTGCATGACTAGTAACTGAGTGATTGCATGAGTCCATTGATAAATCTTGAGTGATTGGATAAAAGCAAGTGTAATGCTGAGGTGATTGTATTAGTGCAAGAGTATTGCCTCAGTAATTGAAAGAGTGCATAGGTACTGGATGGGTGATAAGTTCACTGCAATGGTACTCCTTGCGTAATTAGATAAGTGCATGAGTAGTGCCTGAGTGGTTGGATGAGTGCATGGGTTGTGCCTCAGAATTTCAATGAGTGCATAGGTTGTAAGTGGGTGTTTGGATGAGTGCATGGGTTGTGGGTGGTGATTGTATAAGTGAATGGTTAGTGCCTGGGTGATTGGATGAATATATGGGCTGTGCCTGCATAGTTCAATGACTACATAATTAGTGCCTGTGTGATTACAAGAGTGCATGTGTAGTGCTTGGGTAATTGAATAAGTGCATGGATAGTGCATGAGTGATTCGATGACTGACTGAGTAGTGGCTGGATGATTGGATGAGTGCCTGAGAAGTGCCTGGCAGACTGTGAAAGTACCTTCATTGCTGTTAGATACAAAACAGTTGTGACAATATCTGTGACTCATTGTTTAAGTATTTCTGTCAGTACCAAACGACCTATTTTAATGTATCTATCCTTTTCCATCCTTTTCTACTGAGCTATGACTGAGAGAAGTCTGCAAATCACACTTGATATTAAATTGTATACATAGCTGTCTAGGAGTATACATTGCTCTGTTATTCAGCATGCACATGCATTTATAAGGTTCTAAAACTAAAAACAACAATTCTCACTATTTAAAAGCACAAAACCTTTTCATAATGTCATACCTACTTCATTTCTCAAATATTTCTTGTGTCTTTGAAACAAATAGTCAGCATTTTACAAAGAAAAGTTACACACTAAGTGAAGCTAGCACAAGAACTCTCCAGAGACATTCTGCACTATTAACCCACCTCAATTGTAAACAGAGCATGTTTAAAGAAATGTACCACCCTCACCATATACATGAGATTTTTAACAACATTAAAGTACATAGATCACCATGTAAAATATATGTGATTTCATAATAGATATGCACCATGAAGCTATCTTTCCAAAAATAAATAGTTCTCTACATCCTTGATTGAACATAGATGCAAACCATTAATATAAGTTAAAAACCAGATTGACAAACACTTCCTAATACATACCTAACAAGTATTACTACTTTATAATTCATATACAGGTACAGCACATTTTCTTATCTATTATTCATGGCTACACTCTTCCTGTTTTATAACATGACTAAAAGCACCACAATTCCCAGAATGCAAATAACGTAGATCTGTCCCTTCTGCACATGATGCTTTGACATTTCAAACATTGTCATTTTAAAGGCAATCCTCATTGCAACTTTCAACAGTACTAACATCTTAAATACATACCCTGTGCCAGCTATAGTTCATCTGATATTTTTTTTTCATCACTCTCATACTTTTTTTTACCTAACTTCCATATACTTCTTCATTTCAAAGGTAATTTTTTTAAATAATTAAAAGGTTATGTATATACCAGTGAATTGAGGTTGAAGATTATATTGTTGTTTTAGCTCTTTCTGGATAGTTTTGACTCTCTTAAGATTTGTAAAAACTAAGCACAAGAAGGGTACACTTCTATCATACAAAGCAACTATAAAATGGCAACCTCTTCTACTTTCAACTCTATGAACATGAGAAAGGTAGCAAAATAAATCATGTCTTTCATTTTAGACTATTCTATCTCCATATGTAAATGGTTAGCATCTATAAACCCTTTCCTTCTCTTTCAAAACGAGGTTACTGTCTCTGCATGTTCTCAATGTTTTTGTGACCAACGCTGAGCAACCATAAAAAAACGGGAGTACAAACCGATATTTAGCTTCAATTCTTTTTAAATTTAAATACTGCACAACAGTGTATTAAATAGTCCTGATTTGGAAATTAAAGTTTACCATTACTTAAATTGTATCATAAGTCCTCAACTTTAAAAAAAATGTTTTGTCTCTTTAACTCCCTTCCCCCCAATACACACTTAGGCTCAGAGTATCTAGCAACTCAGTGGAACCAGTAGGTCACAAGTTCAAAGCACATTCTAGAATGACCATGCTACTTCCAAACAAGATACAGTAGGTGTGGCATCTCCCCAGATTCATAAGCATATCCATGTCAGTATGGCATTTCTTTTTATAAATTACAGCCAATGATAGGACTTCTAGCTAGTGCATACAACAAACTACCTAATTTTATTAACTTACATGCTGACAGCATCCAATTAAATATATCTGTTAAAAAACAGAAAACACCTTCATTTTAACTGCTTTTCATTTGGAAAACTACATTATTCCGCTCCAGCCTTCTCCTGAATGCAATTGCTGCTTCACTTCAAAATGCTTAGAGTGTGGATTGTTAACCTCAGCTATGTCTACTGGGCTGAACAGTCTGCAAAAAAGAGAGGTATTGACAGGGACTTGCGTTTGCCGAATGTGGAGATTACCTGGCTTGGCCAGAGAGGGTTAAAGTTTCATCAGTTGCTGGCTTTGGTTAAGACCATTGTGGATTGCCTAGCTCCTCACCTCACGATTGTGCACTAAGGTAGCAATGACCTCATCACTTTGACTGGGGTAGGGCTGGAAATCCTAATGAAAAATACCTTTGCTGAATTACTGTCATTTTTCCCTCACACTGTCTTGGTGTACTCTAAGATAGGCCAAAGACAGAAATGAACGTACTCAAATCAATTCTGTCCACAGATTGACAAAGCCAGGAAATATATTAATAAAACAGTTTCACTTTCCTCAGAGACTGTAACATGGGCTCTATCTACAATAACAATAACCAAGAACATGCCAGTACTGATGATTATTTCCGAATGTATTATTCAACTTGGCACCTTGAACTAATCAAAAATTACCACTATCACTTTTTCAAAATGTATAATTTTTTATCAAACAAGTTTTATTATCAAAATAAAATCTTCTCAATTCATAAACAAAATATACATATATCAAATCAATTTCACCTCACACATTCTTCTTCCACATTCTTTAGAAAAACATCACCTCAACCATACACATTTACACCTTTCCAAAAATCACCACATTCCAAATCACTTTCTCATTCGCTCCAGCAATCGCACCTTCATCCAACCTTCCATATCCACAAGAATTATATACAAACTTAGATGAAATAATTCACAAAAAAGACTCTTTAAACCACAACATAACCTATGGTGTAAGCATTTCGCAATATCTAAGACAATCCAACAAACTTTTACACAAGTATAAACACTCTGTAGGTTATAATAAATAGGTTGACGCGTTTCGAACACCAGTATCCAATTGCTGGTGTTCTCTTCAGGACCAACAAGCTGCAACGACATAAATTAGACACAATTCAATTAAAGTCTTATAAGCTAATGTGAGACAAATTCACTATCTCCGCCCTGCCACCCTAAAGGGCTGCAGCTTACCTTTATTTTACGAACAATAGATCATCCGATCTATTAATCTCATGGAAATGAAGCATATCATCTGAAACAACAAAGATACCATGTCTCCTTAAGGACCATTCCTAAAAAACACTAATACCACCATATAACTTAACACTTGTTAAACACTCACTTGGCTTGTTTTAAATGGCACAAGGCATGATGTAATGTGAATTTCATATAACTGCCCACAGTGTAACCTTCCAAAGCGTCACCTTAAACAAAAATAGAAAAAATGGAAATATTAAGGACCCCAAACATACTCTGCGAAGGTCGACGTTTTAAATTTGCCCGAATTCAAACCAACTGAAGAAAATTATCTACCAGAATTGGCATCTGATTAAACATTTGGATAAATCCTTGGCTTTACATCCACTCTTCGCTTTAAAAAAAGATAGAAGTATTGCCAATCAATTTGTAAGAGCAGCTATTCCCCAACCTTGGAATGTGATGATTTTTGGAAAGGTGTAAATGTGTATGGTTGAGGTGATGTTTTTCTAAAGAATGTGGAAGAAGAATGTGTGAGGTGAAATTGATTTGATATATGTATATTTTGTTTATGAATTGAGAAGAATGTTTTTTTGTGAAAAACAACTTGTTTGATAAAAAATTATAAATTTTGAAAAAGTAATAGTGGTAATTTCTGATTAGTTCAAGGTGCCAAGTTGAATAATACATTCGGAAATAATCATCAGTACTGGCATGTTCTTGGTTATTGTTTAAGTCGGGCTCAGCCTTACTGATTATGATTCCATACCCTGGTTGTCTTAACTATCTACAATAACAGCCTGCGTTTTAATATGCATGGAATCTATAGAATTGATGGAGTTCACTTTACAAAAGAAGGGAACAAGCTGTTTATAAGCAACCTGAAACTCTGCATAGTCTTAACTGTAGCTGTCTTTTACACACTTGCAACACAAAGGCTCTTGTCGGAGCCACCCAAGGGCCCAAACTGGTGTTCATTTTCTTGTTATATAATGTTTTTAAATACATTTTTTAAAATTTGTGACAATGTCGTGAATGGTCACAATCATGTTGTGAAATCACAAAACAAAAGCAGACATTTAATGACCACCACCACAGAAAGAAATGTGACCTTAAAAAAAACATTTTAACTATTACAATGCACACATTACTAACTTCCTCACTGCTTAAAAAACATCTTTGTACACATTTATCTAGTAATGTAAAAAAAACTGTGTTTGAACCCTACTTCCCGTCTTCTTGATGACATTGAGAGTCGCGATGACTCCTGTAACCGCGGTGATCGCACCTTTTTTCAGAGGTTTAAAACACATATATCCACACTTTTTACTGTATAGGTTTATTAGTGCAGTGTTTAAAATCATAATTTTCTTGGGGGTATGTATAGAAACCATCTTTAAAACCAATTTTCTTTTTTCGCAAAGATGCCGGGCACCACGATGATATCAGTAGCCGTGATCCCGCGAATAAATGACAAAACAAAAGCAGACATTCAATAGCCACCACCACACACAAAACATAAAACACACACGCAAAATAGTTTATAAACAACACCTAAACATATTACTATCTAAAGGAATCTATAATAGCATGTATAACTCCCTTGATATCTCTATAATACAGTGAATAGCTCTTTCAGTGGAATCTGTGACTGCATGCAACACTATAGCAGTAAATCTCTCATTCACTGTATAAGTAATTCAGGGAACTTGTGGGTTGATGCAGCAGTCTATCAATAGTTCTGTAACGAACTTCCTGACTGACTCAGCGCATCTATGAGTGGGTGCATCAGTGTCTCAATGGTCCTGTGATATGTTTCATGAGTCTCTCAGTTGATCTGTGAGTATGTGCATGAGTGTCTTTGTGTATTTGTAAGTGAGTATATAACTGTCTGACTGGATCTGTGAGTAGATAAATGAGTGTCTAAGTGCATGTCTCAGTGGGTGAGTCAGTGGGTGCATGAGTGTCTGACTGGGTCTGTGACTTAGTACATGAGTCTCTCAGTGGGTCTATGACTGGGAGAGCAAGTGTCTCAGTGGTTCTGTGAGTGTGTGCATGGGTCTCTGAGTGCAACTGTCAGTGGGTGCATGAGTCTTTGGTTGCTTGAGTGACTGGGTGCATAAGTCTCGGAGTGGGTCTATGAGTGGGTATGTGAGTGACTGTATAGGTATGTGAATGTCTAAGTGGGTCTGTGAGGGGGTGTATGAGTGTCTGAGTTGATCTGTGAGTGGGTGTGTGAGTGTCTCCGTGGTAATGTGAGTACATACATGAATGTGTGAGCAGGTCTATAAGTGGGTGTGTAAATCTCTGATTGGGTCTGTACATGGGTGTGTGACTTTTCAAGTGAGTCTGTAAGTGGGTGCATGAGTATCTGAGTGGTTATGTTAGTCGGTGCATGAGTGCCCAGGTGCATCTGTGAGTGGGTGTAAGAGTCTCTAAGTGGACATGAGACTGCACATAAGTCTATGAGTGGGTTTCTAACTGGTGCGTGATTCTCTGAGGTGGTCTGTACATGGTACATCACTCTCCAAGTGAGACTGTAAGTGGGTGCATGAGTATTTGAATGAGTATGTAAATGGGTGCATGAGTATCTGAGTGAATGTGTGACTGAATGTATAAGTGTATAAGTATTTGAGTGAGTTTGTGAGTGTGTACATGAGCCTGTGACAGTGACTGGTGAGTATGTACAAATATATATGATATTTTTATATTTCCACCAATATTTTCGGTGTCACCGTGATATTCGCGATGTCCCCACAACAGGACATGGGGGGCCACAATGGTGGTCGTGGTGTCGTCACAAATATCGTGCATGATTAAAATAAATCAATTTTGGACACATAACTTGTGTCGCTAATACCCCCATTTCTCAAACATGGAATCAAAGAATCTCCATCCTCACACCTTATCTTATCTTTGACACAAATGTTCAGCCACAAGAACTGCCCCTGGATGATAAAATAGCAGCCTCAACTTTCTGTTTAGGTTGCGGTCAGCCAATCAGAGCATTTCCACTGGTGCGCGGTTTCGCGATTTTCCTCAAACACGTGGGGATGTACCCTTGATCACTGCAAAACCACCGCAACTTTCTGTTCAAGTTGCATCCAGCCAAACAGAGCATTACCGCTGGTGCACGCTTTTGCAGTTTACCTTGAACAAGTCACAATTTTAACCTCTAACACAGCGAAACCGCCACGAAATATCTGCAACCAGAGCTATCACTATATTGTTCGGATTTAATTTCACAAAAACTACTGAACGGATTTGCACCAAAACACAAAAAGTACATTCTGCATAACAGCATCTGCCTTTCTGCCAAATTTGGTTGAATTCTTTCCAGCAGTTCAGGCTGTAGGTTAGACAACGCTTTCCTAAGGGAATTAACATTTCAAACGCGCCCTCATTTTTGCACACCTATTTCTCAGTCCCCACTGCACTTATCACTACCAAACTCTCCATGACATACAGAACCTACTTTGACACTTTTGTGAGAAAATGTCACGAAGATTGCTTAAAGGACACCAAAGTTAAAGTCAAAAAATGCTTTTCCTATGGTAACTAGGTCCTAAGTATAACTATCTACTGGCAATCGCCAGTAGGTAATATATGTATATATATTTCTCTCACCTTCAAGGGTTATTTTTATGCGTTGTGAAATCAATCGAAATCTTAGTTCGGAAGAATAGAAACATGTCAAATGTTAAGAGGTGAGGGAAGGTAGGGGCAGTAGAAATTGGAAATAAATGAAAAAGTAATGCTTTGACATCATCCCATGCGGGTGGATCACGTGGTGAAAGTGCAGAAATGCGAATCCAAATATTCCATTATGCCTGAAATATGCAGTGAGCAACTCCGAGATAGTTCTGTCAAGGTGTCTGCTGTGATAGAGAGTTTCTCATTACCCAGTACAAATATATATTTTTTTCCTACTTTCTTCCAGGTATATGCACAAAACCACCCTAGTTGCAAGCCTAACGTTCAGATGTATTATTATTCAGTGCATGGGTCCTTAAAAGTGGCAAACTAAAAAAGTACATCTTATTTCTGGGGCCCTGTTGTTTACGATGCAGAAAAACACACGGGATGAAAAAGCTGCACTTGACACAAAAGTTCTAAACTTGTAAAATCTGTTTTTGTCAGTAGCCTTGTTGAAGTAATCCCCCAATTTAATTTTGAGGCATCAGGAGGCAGGGCACATGACATTCCAACCACAACATATTAGTCAATTCTTCATGGCTACACACTAACCAGGGATCTGTTTTTACTTTCTATTGACCTTTTAAAATAAGCCTCAGGCAAGCATAGTGTCCTACATTCTGTTTACTAAGTGCTTGCCCATCATTTGCACAGTACATGTGCTCCCATCTATGAGCTGTGCCTTGGTGATACATACATACATATATATATATATATATATATATATATATATATATATATATATATATATATATATATATATATATATATATATATATATATTCACTGAAAAAACCATAGGTTTCACACACGTTATAGTTAGGAATTAGCATTTAAAAAACCTTGCAAATTCACTGAAAAAACCATAGGTTTCACACATGTTATAGTTAGCGGAAATTTTACTGATAAAAAACCAATGAAATTCCCCCGTTATAGTTAGTGCAGGAAACTATAACTCACGCGACCGCAATCCTCTGCTGATGCTAATACTGTATTTAGACACTTATTTGCCCATGTCTTCTTCCATAAATTTTTAGCTATACATATATTACAAATATTTTTTTTTCATAAAGACACATATGTCATCAGCAGAAGATTGCGGTCGCGTGAGTTATAGTTTCCTGCACTAACTATAACAGGGGAATTTCATTGGTTTTTTATCAGTAAAATTTCCGCTAACTATAACATGTGTGAAACCAATGGTTTTTTCAGTGAATTTGCAAGGTTTTTTAAATGCTAATTCCTAACTATAACGTGTGTGAAACCTATGGATTTTTCAGTGAATTTGTACGTTTTTTTAAATGCTAAGTTACTTTACGCCATTTGTGGCGTGCGCGCCCACTTAACGCAGTTCGTTCCGTGCCCGCACGGTGCGCTTCGCGCACCGTGCGCGCACAGTGAGCACGCGGTGCGCTTCGCGCACCGCGCGCCCACTTTACGCAGTTAGTGCCGTGCACGCACGGTGGGCACGCGGTGCGCTACGCGCACCGCGTGCCCACGTTACGCTAGATGGGCCATGTACGCACGATGCGCTTCGCGCACCGTGCGCACAGGGAGGACATATGATGCGCTTCGTTGTGAAAGGTTCAATTTATTTTTTTTTTAGTCTTGATAAGCCGTGCACAAATGGTGCCCTTCGGGCACCATTTGCACACGGGGTGGGGAGGGTGTGGATAATTTTTTTTTTTCAATAATTTTTTACCGTATGCGTACGGTAAGCGTAATCGGCGAAATTAACGAAAAAATTAAAATTGCGTTATTGGCCTTGGGGGATCTTTGGGGACTCCCTCTGCATGGCTAGGTGCTTTGGAGCTGGCTAAACAGCTCCTTTACATGTTTTTGCCCTTTGTTTTGTAATCCACACTCTGAGTGCGAGACAGAAAATGGCGGCCGCCGCTTCCTGGTTTCGACCGATTCGAATGTTTACTAAGATCTAACAGCCAATCAGAATCGCGCTCGCGCACGTCACCGTACGCGTACGGTAAGCGCACCGTAAGCGCACCGTAAGCTGGCTCAGATATATATATTGATTTAAAGGCTATTTTCGCAGAATCTACTGAACAGATTTACACCAAACCTACAAAAGGCACTTCCTTGACCTGAGGACTACCTCTCTGCCAAATTTCTAGTAATTCTGTTCAGCCGTCCGGGCTGTAGCTGTGTCTAAAGGTCCTATGGAAAAATGCATGGGAAAAACGTGTTTTGGGACCCCCCTTTTATCTCAGCCCCCGCTTGACGGATCCCCCCGAGACTTTCAGGGTAGGAGCGGAGCGTAGCGCCCCACCTATTTTGAAAAGTTCACGAGGATTCGTCAACCGGCGCCAAAGTTATTCAAAATAGAATGTTGCGGATTTCCTATGGAAACGTGGTCCTAACTATAACTACCTACTGGCGACCGCCAGTAGGTAATATATATATATATATATATCTGGAAAGGCGTCTTCTGCGTATAAACTGCCTCCACCACAACGGAAGTCGCTTCGTTACGGGAGGACCCCACAGAAGCGGGTCCCGTTAAATTGCTGCGGTTCCTTCTAAATCCTCAGGAGGAAAAACGAAGCCGTGTGTGGTCCTTCAAAATTCTTTATTCAGCCACTCTGCCAAACGCGTTTCGAGTGCGAAGCACTCTTGTTCACTGACAAGTAAAATCAAAGCGAGCGGCCATTTTTATGGTATTCACCACGTGATTAAACAAAACTACAAATAAAGTGCATTAGAAAACAGACTTGTAGTTTTTTGATTTTTTAAATAGGAAAGTGGCACGCGATATTTGATAAAACTCGTATTCGTTGAAATTCATTTCATAATGATAAAACATGTGTAAAATCAATATATGTACAATGAAAATCAATTTATAAATATTTATAAATATTAAATATTATAAAATTCTTCTAAAATGAAATTGTTGCGAGTGTTGCCCCAGTGGGCCCACGTAAACAAGTTACTGTCAATTATCGCTGCTTTTCAATTCTGCCCCAGTGGGCCTACCGCCGTCCTAGATTTAATCGCATTTCTACTACATGTCATAAATTAGTCATAAAACCTATTATAAAACCCAACATTTAAAACTGCTAATAATACTACAATAACACATTTTCAGACTAAATGGGTATACAAATCTTCTTCTATGTTCAATCCATCAGGTTGTTTACAGTTTAGTTCAACAATATACCTTGACTCCAATTTTCTCAATGCTCTTTCACGGTTCCCTCCCCTTGTGTTTTTTGGTACCGCATCTATTACAAAGTAAGATAGACCTTTAACATCTTTTTTATGAAATCTTTCAAAATGTCTGGCGACAGGATATGTCCTATCGCCATTCTTTATTGCCCTGAGATGTTGTAAGATTCTTTTATGCACCTCGAGGATTGTGCTGCCCACGTACTGCAGTCCACAAGGGCACTGGAGCACGTAGACAGCAAAATCCGTTTTACAAGAGTATTTGCCTCTGATTCTCTTTGAATGTTTGCTAAAGCCTGGTTTGTACCTATCCGTGTTTACGCCATGAGTACAGGCTTTGCATTTGGGGCATTTGATAAATCCCTTGCGTCTTGTGAGCCAAGTGGTTTTTTGTGGTGGCTTGCTTAGAGTATTTTTTACCAGGGCTTGTTTGAAAGATTTCACCTTGCGGAATGTGATTAGGGGTCTCCGTGTTACAGCCTTACCTAAAATTGGGTCATTTTTTATTAGATGCCAGTGTTTATTACAGATGTTTCTTAATTTGTCATGCTGAATGCTGTAGGATGTTATAAATCTACACTCTTTGTTTATTTCTTTTGCATCATTCCGCTTAGCTGTCTTATTGCTAAACAAGATCTCTTCTCTTTTCTTTGCATTAGCTCTATGAATTGCATCTTCAATCCAACTGTCAGGGTACCCCCTATCTTTGAACCTTTTTTCTAAGGTTTTCATTTCTTTTTGTAATTCTTTCTCACTGCTACAGTTTCGTCTGGTTCTTAGGCATTCTCCATAGGGGATGCTCCTCTTTAAGTTAACCGGATGGAAACTTGTAGCATGTAGGATTGTATTACTGAATGTGGGTTTCCTGTAAAGCTTGGTTTGAATTTTACCATCTTCTATAAACACTGTAACATCCAAAAAGTTAACACTAGTATTGCTGATTTCACTTGTAAAACTCAAATTGAGGTCATTTATTTGGAGCTTGTTGATGAAGGATCTTGCTTCATTTTCAGTACCCTTCCACACTACAAATAAATCATCGATATATCTGCTCCAATGCATGATGTTCTCTTCCCACTCTTTGCTATATTGTTCCCTGACCACCTGCTCCTCCCACCAGCCCATATGCAAATTCGCATAGCTGGGGGCGAAGCAGGTGCCCATCGCTGTGCCACAGGTCTGTTGGAAGAATTCATCATTAAAGAGGAAATAATTGCCATTCAAGCACTTTTCAACCATACTGAGAATCATTTGAGTGTGCGACCATAAAGTTATGGGTCGTGTGTTCAAAAAATGTCTAATAGCCATTAAACCGTCTTTGTGGCGAATACTGGTATACAGTGTTGCCACGTCAATGGTTATAAGCAGATAATCATCTTCCCAGGGTATTTCATAAATCCCTCTCAAAAAATCTCCGGTATCCTGTAGCAGAAACTCCAACCTGGTTCCCCAGTTGCAAAGTCTGCAGCTCTGGAAGTAACACCACATCCTCTCCCCTAAGTGCAACATTTAATCAAGTGGTCAACTGGATAAAAAAACATAAAGATAACAAATGATTTAAAAGTGCTTTGTCGCTATTTGAAAACTCAGAAAATATGTCCTCATTAGAGTTTTTTAGAGCACTAACCATAATTTTGATGCAAATGACAACCATACATGCCAACAGACCCGATTCAGCCAGGAAACGTCCAATGTTTTTAAGCTCAAATGGGCTTTATTTGATCTGTCTCCTGTCTACAATTTCCTCTTTTTCAATGTAACTCAAAGGGGAAAATCAATACCCCAGTGCTTTTTTTCAAAATCTCCCTCTTACCAAGTTCAAAATGTTCACAAGTATGGTACATTGGATTATGGAAGGCAGGAGGAATTGGGGTAGGGACATGGACTCGGAAAACAGAGGACAGGAGGGACATGGAGAGGTACACCAAACTGACCCTACAGGGCAGGCGTCAGGGTTTGCAGCAGCACAATACACCATACAGGACATGCGGGACAGGAGTGCAGCACAACAATCCATAGAAAGCAATAGGGAGGGGACAGGACCATGCACATGGACAACAGAGAACAGAGGGGAAAGAGGCAATGGTAGCTAACTGACCATAATGGACAGACAGGAGAGAAAGCTGCAGCATAACAGACCATAAAGGGCAGGAGGGACGGATCAGGGGCATTACAATGGAACAGACAAGCCAGGAGGGAGGGGGCAGGGCAGGAGCAGCAAGATGACCATGGAGGTTAGGCAGGATGGGCACTAGAAGCAAGACACACCATGGGGAGCAACAGTGAGACTATGATGGCATACACACAGACCATGGAGGGTAGGTGGGAGGGGGTCAGGGGCAGCACATCAGACCATGCATGGCAGGAGGGAGGAGGCTAGTCCATGGATTCAAACAACAGAGGATAGGGAGGAGGTGGATGGGGCAGCAAGATAACTGTTCAGAGAAGGCGGGTATTAGGAACTTTATTGTTTTTAAAATGTGTGTCTGTGCGAACTACTTAAAATATGAACAAGTATGCCGCATATTCTCACTTTTATTCAGGAAAAAGAGGACGTTTGTGACTGTGACTCCAGGCTCACTTGGCAGAAACACCCCCTGACCCTCCACCCCCAATCGCACAATTTTATGCCCGTGAAAAGGGTAGGTGAACGCAGTGTTATATAGAATATAGTCATGAGTGCACGATTGAAAATGAAAACTAGATATAGTATATGGTATAAACTATGCACCAAAAAGTGTGATATAAGATGAACCGGGCGTGAAATATAATATGCAATACATTGTGCGCAATGAGAGATTCATTGGAGAGCGCGAGATAGCAGAGGTATTAGCGCGTGCTATGTGATATGCACCTTGGAGTGTAATATGCACAGGGCAGTGTTGTGTAACCTAACTAGTCTCTAAAGTTGTAATATCAAATATGTGCTGGGGAGTGTAACGTTGCATATGCACTGTGACAATGATATGGATCCTAGATTGTAATATGTATGGCATAGCGCTGTGCGTTATAAAATAGGCCTCGAGGAAGGCACGTTAGATGGGGCAATATAACCCGTGCAAAGGCAAGTGTGGCATGACATATTCACAGGGTGGTGTTACAGTGCACATGGGCTAGAGAGTGTCATAGCATATGCACTAACTGGTGGAATACAACACAGAGATGTGTGGCACTCGGCAGGCACGGGTGGGTGTAACACAGCATTGGGCTCAGCCAGGAGCGCGCTGTAACTCTCAAGTGAGGTTCGTCTCCTTTCCAGAGAGTAAAATAAAAAGTATTACACATCCAGCGGGGGATGTGTGTTCTATTAACCGGGAGGGGGGTTTCTTGCATAGTTTTGGTCGAATTTTTGTCGAATCCCCTTTGAATGGCTTGGTGTGCGTGTGTGTTAAATGTGCCCGTCAATAGCTACCTATGTTTGTATAAATAAACGACAAGGGTGTCTACTTGGAGAGTACCCACTGGCGGGGGTGCCGGGATTAGGCACGGTAGGGCGTCAGACACATCAGATCTTCACTAGCGTTGTAAATACATTCCACGTGGATTCATTGTATGCATTGTCACCTTTTAATGAATATCACGCAAATCGTCATGGTGATAGGTACGTACGGTTTGTCCAGCATGTCCTAGGTGTTCCTATAAATATATATAAAAAAAATAATAAAAAACAAAGTCCGGCCCTGGGGGATGGGGTCCCGGGGCCTTTAGTGGCCTGAGGAGGGGGGCAACACAGCCCCCCTCCTAAAGATTTTTTTTTTTCAAAAGGCAATGCCCTGGGGTATGGGGTCCCCGGATCCGATTAAGGCCTCGGGAGGGGGGCCACGCGGCCCCCTTCCAATTCTTTTTTTCTAAAAACAAAATTAGGGGTCAGGCCCTGGGGCATGGGGTCCCCAGGGGCAATAAATTAGAAAAAGAAGGGGGCCACACAGCCCCCTTCTTAAAATAAATAACTAAATAAAAGACCGGCATCGCGCCAGAGGCCACGCCCCCTCCTAGCAGCACTCTGCAAGCACACCCCCTGGCGAGTTGTAAGTTGGGGAATTAGTTACCCTTCAATACTGAGGGTCCCTGAGGGCCAACTAGCCCAACAGGTATCTCCAGTATGCACCAGGGAGCTGCATTGCAGACAGGTGTTCTGAGGCCACGCCCGTTTTTACACCTCTCTGCAACGCAGCTCTGTGGCACTTACTGGAGGTACCTAGTGGGCTAGTTTTACCCTAGAGACCATTAGGATTCAAGGGGACCTAATCTCTCAACTTAGAATGGCCACAGGGCGTGTTTACACAGTGGTGAAGGGAGGGGACGGGCCTGAGGTGATGTGTGCAAACACGCCCTGCGGCGCGTTTTAAGTTGGGCAAATAATTCCCTTTCAATCCTGAGGGACCCTGGGGGCCAACTAGCCCACCAGGTGCTTCCAGTAAGCGCCACTGCGCTGCGTTGCAGACAGGTGGTGCAGGCCGTGCCCCTTTTTACACCTCTCTGCAATGGTGTTTACTGGACGTACCTAGTGGGCTATTTTGCCCCTAGGGACCCTCAGGTTTCAAGGGGACTTAATCTCCCAACATAAAACAGCCACAGGGTGTGTTTACACAGTAGGGAAGGGAGGGGAAGGGCCTGAGGTGACGTGTGCAAACACGCCCTATGGCGCGTTTTAAGTTGGGGAAATAATTCCCCTTCAATCCGGAGGGCCCCTGGGGGCTAACTAGCCCGCCAGGTGCTTCCAGTAAGCGCCACTGCGCTGCGTTGCAGAGAGGTGGTCCGGGCCGTGCCACTTTTTACACCTCTCTGCAACACAGCTCTGTGGCGCTTACTGGAGGTACCTTGTGGGCTAGTTGGACCCTAGGGACCCTCAGGATTCAAATGAACTTAATCTCCCAACTAAAAACGGCCACAGGCCGTGTTTACACAGTGGGGATTAGAAATTCACTGAATAAATCATAGGATTCAGGGGCGTTATAGTTAGCTGGACTTTTCACTCGTACAAAACCATTGAAATTCCCCCGTTATAGTTAGTTCAGCTAACTATAACTCGCGCGCCCGCAATGCACTGCTGATGACATCACATATGACATCACTCATGACATCACTGATGACATCTCAAATGACATCTCAAATGACATCACTGATGACATCATCCTTGTGATAGAGTGGCAGACCTCCTCTCACCCTAATATAACCTTTGATACACACATTCAAAAATAGAAACTAAAATTTTCAAAACAATGGACATACCAATACCAGTTACAACAACCTATTCAGTAATTCTATGATCCACATACACATCCACTCATTCACCAACAGTCCTATACAGTCACTCATACATGTACTTACTCATCATATGTACTCATACACCTACACATCCTGTTAGACAACGGCACTCATCCATAGGGTTACTCACACACATAGTCACTCATGCTAATAAAGAATCAAACATCCATTTACTTGCATATACAGTTATACACACACCACCACACTAACGTCTACAGAAAATTACACATACTTAGTCTTTTAAACAATCACTTATAGAAACACATACTTATTCATATAAGAACTCTTCCAATCTCTGACTCTCACATATACTCACTTATATACACCAATAGTCACATATACTAGTTTAAAACTTATGTAGTTACTCATAAAGACACTATTAAGACAGTCATTCACTCACTAACACACCCATACACACACTCATCCACCCATACAGTCCTGCACACATGCTGTCATCAACACATACAAACAGTGAGTCACTCATTCATGCATCTATGCACTACGTAATACTCCCCACTGAACCATACAGACACTCAGACACTCATACTGATACTCAAAAAAACAGCTAATAACCTATATAGACACTCATGTAGTTACTCACCAACCCATGCAGCCACTTATACAATAAGTGAGAGACTGATATAGATATTTACATATTTAAACATTACTCACTAAGCCATGTATTCACTAATATACACTTAATCAGTCAGTTATACAATCAATTTCTCAAACAAAATCATCCATTTAGACACTTATATACCCATTTATTCTTCCATCGACCTTGAGATATACATATATAAAACAAATTTAATTTTCAGAAAAACACACAGTCACTGGATGATGTCATCAGTGATGTCATCAGTGATGTCATTTGAGATGTCATCAGTGATGTCATGAGTGATGCCACTGACCATGTCATGAGTGATGTAATATGTGACGTCGTCAGCAGTGCATTGCGGGCGCGCGAGTTGTAGTTAGCTGAAATAACTATAACGGGGGAATTTCTATGGTTTAGTACGAGTGAAATGTCCAGCTAACTATAACGCCCCTGAAACCTATGAGCCACCCCGCATATATTGTGATAAAGCCCCAGGGGTGGCGGTCCCCAGGGCTTGGGGGGCCCTTGAGCCCCCCCACCCTGTTATTTTCAAAACCCCGGGTGGTGGCGGTCCCCGGGGGTGGGGGGCCTGAGAGCCCCCCGCACCTATTTGAAAAAAGCCCCAGGGGTGGCAGTCCCCGGGGCTGGGGGCCTCTCTGGGCCCCCCTTTACATTATCAATATTGCCCCCGGGATTTGGACCCCCGGGGGCTAAATAGCAAGGAAGCGCGCGAGCCCACGCTTCGTTTTTTCTTTTTGTCGGCAGGATCCGCGCACCCTGCGTGGATTTTGCCGATTTAAAAAAATATTTTTTTTTTTGGGACCCCCTAAGCAGGCCTAGGGGGTAAGGGTATTTCTACCCTGCCCACTTTTTGCATTTTGCGCATTTGTTTTACTGTTTTCTTGTGCCTCGGTTCTACCGAGGCACAAGATGGCTGCCAACACTTCCTGGTTTGGAGTGTTGACAGCCAATTAGCATACAGCTTGTCATCGGGAGGGTGCGAGGATGCTGTGCAGCCATAGATATATATATGATTTTACTTTTGATTTTCTCAACAACTACTGAACGGATTTACACCAATTAACACAATTAACAAAAAGGCACGAGTCTGAACCAAGGGCTACCTCTTTGCCAAATTGGGTGTAATTCCGTTCAGCAGTTCAGGCTGTACCCGCGACTAAAGGTTCCTCTGGAAAATTGCATGTGGAAAATGTGTTTTGGGACCCCCCTTTTTTCTCAGCTCCCGCTTGACGAATCACCCCGAAGCTTTCAGGATAGGAGCGGACCGGAGCGCCCCATGAGTTTTGAAAATTACGCGAAGATTCGTCGACCGGTGCCAAAGTTATTGGAAATAGAATGTTGCGGATTTCCTATGGAAAATAGGTCCTAACTATAACTACCTACTGGCGACTGCCAGTAGGTAATATATATTCAATGTATATAAATGTTGCGCTAAGAATAGTAAATCTATAATTACCTATATATAGTTACCTTCTCAATATTTTTGACACAATATATATATAGACTATCTTGGTAGCTCATATTAAAAACTCCAGGTTTTTTCCGTACACAACCAGCTGACTAGCAGTCCCTGTGATCCTTTAATCTCCTCACCCTTTACCCTAACTTCTACCCAAGTACTTTTCTGCTGCCCTCCAAAACCATCTACTTTGGACCTGCATATGATGTGGCTCACAGTCTTTTGATTCTCTGTTGGTACCCTCTTCTATTAGGCTGTAAACATGTTTGAGTAACCTCCTTACATGCACACATGCACATATGAAAGGCATTTCTGATGTGCTGGGTGTTCCATTAAAAACATTAGCATAGCAGAGGATAAACAATGGTCCATATAGGCCTTTCACCCCATTAAGCCTTCTCTGTTTCTCCTCTGGTACTCTAGAGCATTCTGACATCACTGTCTATAAAATATTCAAAAGGCATCAAGTCTTTCTCCCGCAACTTATATCAGACATAAGATATCTCTTTGTCCATTGTTGGGCGAATTTTCATCCTGAACCTATATCTTGGTAAAGGTTTATTGAGAGCTAAGTTGGTTTCTTCGTGTGGAAAGCTTTGTGAGTTATGCATGCAGTTTTGAGTATAGCTCTTCCCTCTATTGGAAGCTAATTGGGCTGCTTCAGAGAGGGGGTGATGTGGTCATTTCGCCTCTCTCCTGATAGCAGCCTGGCTGCAGCATGCAGTGTTGCTTTAAAAGGGGCTAGGTATGTTTAGGGGGCACCTGTAATCATTGCATTATCATAGTCCAGCTTGGGGAGGACGAGGGCTTGCACCAAGTTTTTTAGGTCATCATTGGGTATGAAGGGCTTGAAATGTTTAGGTGTTTCAGCGGGTATAAGGCACTTTTTGCAGAGGAATTAATATGCTCCTTCATGCTTAGGTGGCTGTTGAGTGTGATTTTCAGGAATTTAACAGATTTAGAGATGGACAGTTTGCTGTTTAGTGCAGTGATGTTGTTGAGCCGCCAGCTTCTGGAAAGGGTTTTTTCTTTGGTTTGGATGAGGAAGAGTTCTGTCTTGTTGGGGTTGAGCTTGAGGTGGTTGCTGGTTAACCAGGATTTAACTGTGTGTAAAGTAGTATTTAGGTGCTGGAAGTCTCTGACTGATGAGATTTTCATGTAGAGTTAGGTGTCATCCACATAGAGGAGATAGGCAATTCCAGCTTCTTTCAGGATCACTGCAAGAGTTTCCATTTAGAGGTTAAATAAGGCAGAGTTGACCCTTGCGGGACACCTTGTGAGATTGGCGTTGCATTTGAAATTTCATCATTGTTGAATTTGATTAGCGGTGTGTGCCTGTTTAGTAAAGAGGCGAACCACTGCAGGACAGTTACTTTGCTACCTGGTCCCTTTGAGAGGGTGTTTAGGAAGATGTCATGGTTGACATGTCGAAGGCAGCTGATAAATCTAAAAGGACTAGGAGGCATGCCTTTCCTTCATCCAGAGATCTGTGAAGATCTTCTATGACATTCAAAATGGCAGTCTCTGTAAGTTGTATTTTTCAATGTGGATGTTGAGTTGTGCAAGCACACATTTTTTGATGGTTTTGGTGAGGAGAGGGAGGTTAATTATATGTCTGTAGTTATTTAGTTTGTTCGGGTTGATGTCTGTTTTTTTGATGAGAGTGGTTACTTGACCGAGTTTGAGGGGAGTTGGAATGGAGCTGCTCATTAGGAGGCACTTATGTTTTTGGTCCATAGAGGAGAGATGATGTGACTGAGCTCTTTTACAAGTGTTGCCGGGAGAGCTCCTGAGATGTGCGGTGTCGGCTTCATGTTTGCAAGTATTTTGCGAACTTCTTCTTCACTGACATGGTTGAATTGACACCAGGTTACATTGTTTTTCAATTGCAGGAAATTAAGGTGGGAGGCTCCAGAGAGAGCTCAATACTAGATACTTTTTAAGAGAAAAATGTTGCAATTCAAAGCACTTGGTCGAGTTGCTAATTACATATTGTGGGAAAGAGGATGTTTGCTGTTTGATGATGTTAAATAGTTTTTTTGAGTCTGTTAATGGACCGTTCCAGTTGTTCATGGGAAAAGGAGGATTTTTCTCAGAAGATATGTTTTTTGATATTTTTGGCGTTTGGCCCAGAGGATGGAAAGATTAGATCCAGATGGTTGCTGTCTCCTGATTCTTTCAGCTAAACGGAGTTGATGCCTTTCACTGTTAACGTGGTTATTGAACCAGGCTCTGGAGGGGATACTAATTTACTTCTTGAGTTTCAAAGGTGCGACAACTTCAACAAGTTCAGTGCTTTTTGTGTTGGAAGGGTTGATGAGGTCATTGAAAGAGCAGAGGCTGGGTGGAGGTAGGGTTTGGGAGTTGTCTAGTGTTTCTAATTCTGCTTGGGAGATTTGGTGCATATTCCTCACTCAGTTCTTGGGACCACTGGGTTTGGGGTGGTCCTTCGGATAGAAGGTATTGAGCTGGAAAAGTAAAAGATGGTGGTCGGTCCAGTCGGATGGAAGGGTGGAGTGCAAGTATAGTATGTTTTGCTTGGAGATTATTGTATCAAGGGTGAAGTACTTTTTTATGGGTTTGTTCCTTGCAATGCTGGGTAAGATTGTTTGCTTCCAATAGTGTGGTAAGGGTTTGGACCGGTGTTAGATTTGGCATCCTTGGTGTGGTTTCCCCATACTTTTTGTCTCTACCTCCTGTATTTTTTACAATTTGCTGGATTTTGTTTTTTTGCTGGTTTAAATGCGTTGAGTACTTTGCCAGTGCTGATCAGTGTCAAAGTGCAAGTGCTCCCTGTGTAAATTGTGATTATGATTGGTTATCCATGATTGGCATATTTGATTTACTGCTAAGTCCCTAGTAAAGTGCACTGTGTGTGCCCCGGGCCTGTAAATCAAATGCTACTAGTGGGCCTGCAGCACTGACTGTGCCACACACACAAGTTTGAAATGTGACTCCTACCTGCCACTACAGTGTCCGCATGTGCAGATTTTAACTGCCATGTCGGCCTGGCAAGTGCACCCACTTGCCGTGCCCTAAACTTTCCTTTCCTTGCATGTAGGTCACCCCTCAAGTAGGCCTAAGGTATCCCTAAGAGCAGTGTGAAGTGTATGTTAAAGGTGAGACATGTTATGGTGTGTTTTACATGTCCTGATAGAAATACTGTGCATTTTGTTTTTCACTATTGAGAGGCTGCCTATCCCATAGGTTAACATGGGAACTGCTTTGCAACATCTTACAAGTGAAACTTTCCATTAGGACAAGATGGAGATTTGGAGTTTCGGCACTCTAAATTCAGAATTTAATAACACATCTTTTAGTGAAAATGGTTCTTAAATTGTGTGCTTGAAAATGCCACTTTGAGAAAGTGGGCATTTTCTTGCTCAACCATCCTGTGTGCCTCTGCCTGTTTGGGCATTCACCATCTGGTTTTGTAGTGACAGGAGCTGGGGATGTGCATTCACTCTAGACAGTCTCCAGGGGGTTTGAGGTTTGTCCTGCCTTTCCTGGGTGACTCATAGCCAGGCTGCATATACTTTTCTACATTTAGAGTGGTGAGAGGAGTTTTCAATTGAACCTGAATAGGCTGTGTCTCCTCTGCACAATGCTGTCTCTACCTCCTGGAGTGAACCTGTGCCAGAGAGGGCAGAATTGGTTTGGACAGGGCTCAGAGACCCTTGCCACAAAGAGAACAAAAAGAAGATGGGGTATAACTATGAGACCTTAAACCCCGGAACTTCCGATCACTCCTGGAAACAAGAGGAACCTTTGCCAAGGAGAAGAGAAGAAGACTTGGGAGGAGGAGTACTGCCCCTTTGCTTTGCGTTGCTTTCCTGGGTTGGCCTGCAGTTGCTGCTTCTGCCAATGAGAGGACAAAGACTGTAACTTTGCTGTGAACCTGCTTGTGAAGAATCTCCAAGGGCTTCTGTGTGCTTGCCTCCTGTTCTGAAGTCTCAGGGGCACAAAGAGTTCCCCACCAGCTTCCTCGAATTTCCCTACTGGGAGTTATGACCTGTCACGAGGTGCCTGTTCCAGTTCTGAGCCTTTGGTAGTTGTTCCCAGTGCTGGGAGATGAAAAAGCTTGAAGAAAACAAAACAATCAACGCATCGCTCTTCCAGCATCTGTCGTGCTTGAACAATTCCCATGCACTGCCGCCCTGTGGCCAAAGAACCGATGCAGTGCCTGTCAGCAGATGAAAAATCTGTTGACCGCCGAGTCCAGTATACCAACCTCCAAAGTCTGAGATCACTGCACCGACTCCGACGCATTCCCTGCTGCGCAGCTGAAGAAATCAATGCAGCGCCTGTTTGCTGGCGCCGCTTCGACCTTCAGCGCACCTGGCTTTCCACGCATATCACTTGTGCGCCAAATTTTCTGACACATCACCCTCAGACCAGAACCTTCTTGGGTTTGATGCATCATTTTCCCAGACAGTCCGGATTCGATGCATCACATCTCCTGCATGCAGCAGAACCGTCGCATTACCTCCCCAAGGAAACTGATGCATCTCTGTGGTTTTTGACACTTCCCCTCTCTTTGGCTGTTTGGTGAATTTTGACGCATCTGAAGGTACATTGTGTAAAATCATGCATCCATAGATTTCTATGGACAGAATTGCTAGAAACCTTTTAAAAGTCATATTTTGAATTGTGTATGTTGGATTTTTGTCACTTGGGTCTTGTTTGGTTCAAATAAAGAAACTTTATTTTTCTAAACTGGTGTCTTCTCCATTGGTAGTGTTTTCACTGTGCTACTGTGTGCCTGGGTGCAAATACCTTATACATTGCCTTAATGATAAAGTTTTCATCTCATGGCAAACTACCAAGGGGGGTGAGCAGGCGGTATCAAAAGTGTGTAACATCCTTATCCTGACTTGAAGCAAGGGTGCCTACTTGGGCAAGGTGCATACCTGCGCCAACTAGAGACCCCCATTTCTAACAACTGGGGGATCCGTAGCATTGTTCAGATGTACTTTAAGGTCTCCTAATATAATGTCAGTGCTGTCATTTAGGGAGCTAAGCGAGCATAGGTCAGCGAAATCTTCCAGGAATCCTGGGTTATCACCTTGAGGGTGATAAATGAGATGACATTTGATGATGATGGGGCCTTTCGAAGGGAGAAGTTCACCTTAATATTCAAAGGAGGGGTAGTTTGTAGTGTGGAAGTGTAGAAGGAAAATACCTTTTTTTGTATAACAGCTACTTCGCCCCCCTCTGTACCATAGCGATTTTTGTGAATGATTGAGTAGCCCTATGAGATGAGGAGGCCGATGTAAGGGGATGAGTGATCTATTAGCCATGTTTCAGTGAGGAAGCATATGTCAATTTTGTGTTGTAGGATAGTATCGAATATATCAGTGGCATGTCTGACTGCTGATCGGCAGTTCGGGATGCAGGCAGTGGGGCGAAGGTGGCAAATTCGGAATAGGTTGACTGTGTTGGATGGTAGTTAGATGTGCTGGTGGCCTGGGAAGGCGAGCGTCGTTCAGGGTCCTATTCAAGTTGAGGACCAAGGCCTAGACGGATTGGGGCATTGTCAGAGGTTTTGCTCAACAATTCTGCTACACGGTGTGGCAATCCAACCATGCTAGTGCTGGGGTGTTGGTGCATGTAGTGGGTGGCTTTGTTGGTGGTGTGGACTGTGAGGGCAGGACAAGTGTGTGATACAGGGCCTGTGTTAGGCATAGATGCAAGGAGTAGGGGCATGGAGTGATTAGTCCTTGCATCGTTGAAAATAGATGATAATTCTTTCAGGATAAGGTTGATTTTAAGTTCTTTTCGGTGTGAGACCTGACATCTTTTGGCGTGTATCCCCTGTCTTTTTGCTTTCTGACCTCTCGGTTTCGAAACTGTTTTTGCTGGTTTAGTGTCTCTGCACACTTTCTCACTGCTGTTTAGTGTTAAAGTGCAGGTGTTCCTGTTGTAAATTGCATTATGGATTGGTGTTTTCATGTTTGGCATATTTGATTTACTAGTAAGTCCCTAGTAAAGTGCACTTAGAGTGCCAGGGCCTGCAAATAAAATGCTGCTAGTGGGCCTGCAGCACTGATTGTGCCACTCACACAAGCAGCCTGTAAAGGGTTCTCAGACCTGCCACTGCAGTATCTGCATGCTGTTTGTAACTGCCATGTCAACCTGTCAAGTGTACCTACTTGCCAGGCCCTAATCTTCCCTTTTCTTACATGTAAGTCTCCCCTAAGGGAGGCCCAGGTATCCCTGTGAGCAGGGCATGGTGTATGTTGAAGATAGATCATGTACTGGTGTGTGAGACATGACCTGGGAGTGAATTACTGTGTATTTCGTTTTTCACTATGGAAAGACTATCTGTCCCCCAAAATTTAGTATGCGTGGACTAACAATATAAAAATGTATCTTTTAGTAAAGATGATTTTTATCTTCTGTGTGTGAAAATGCCACTTTTTAGAAAGTAGGTATTTTCTTACTTAGCCATCCTGTGTGCTGGGTTTGTGGATTGACTGTCTCGCTTTGAAGTGACAGGGGCTGGGGAGGTGCATTCTCTTCAGACAGCCACTAGGGGGGTCGAGGTGTGTCCTGCCTTTCATTGATGAGTCAGGGCTGGGCTGAACAGACCTGGGCTATATTTAGAGTAGTGGGAGAAGATTTCTGTACACCTGACTGGGCCTGGTCCGCTTTAGACAATGGTGGCTCCACCTCCTGCCAGGAAGCAGGGCCAGAGAGGACCAAACTGGATTGGACTAGGTACATACACTCTCTGCCTAAGAGAACAAAGATAAACTAAGTATTAATATTGGGGCCCAAACCCCAGAACTTTAGAACTCGCTGGAATCAAGGAACCTGCCAAGAAAAAGAGCTAGAAGAGCTGCCAGGAGGATTACTGCCCCTTTGCTGTGTTGTTGCTTTGTTGGGTTGGCCTGCAGTTGCTGCTTCTGCGTTGGGCAGTGAAAGGACTGGACTGAAATTTCTTTACTTGCGCTGAGTATCTCGAAGGGCTTGGAGTAGAGCTTTCCTCCTTTTCTGAAGTCTCAGTGACAGCAAAGACTTCACTGACCTCTGGGTACCACCTCTGGAACCATGATTTCAGTTGCCACAGAGGGGGGAAAGCAGCCGACTCCTTCACTGACTCTGTTGCTGGCTCTGTGTCCTGAAGCCACTGAAGAGGGCACCACTGGATCTCGCACGACAACCCTGGGCTCACCAACAACGACCGCCACTGCCGCCACTGAGCCGCTGCTTGTACTGTGACATGTGGGCACCACACTCTGCACCGTTTTGCTTCACTTCACCACCCTGGGCTCACCAACTTGGTCGCTGCCTGCTGACTTTGACACCCATGACCGCACCATGGTTTGGGGGCACTGGATGTAAGTCTCACGACGTATGGCCATGTCCCACACTGCAGTCCGGACTGACGCCAGCTCCCCGTAACCAGCTCTGTTCCCTGCACCGTGATCTGTCAGCACTGCAACAAGCACAGCCTCACTCAGCATCGCAGTCCCGGACTCACCTACACCGCTGGACGACCGTCACCGAGCTGCTGCTTGCACCGCACGCCACACCGCTACACTTCGCGGCGATACCGCAACGGTTGCCACAACCCATTAGCACCATTGTGTCTGCAGCAGCTAAAGGGTACTGTTAACGAGTCTGCTGACACCTCAACCAACGAGGTCAGACAGAACTGTTGGATTCAGTTGTTTTCAATATCGAGGCAGCACCGGACGGAGCTGCCTACTCCAAGGAACTGCATTTTTAAGGTTATTCCTGCAAAGTGCATATTTTTAAGTGCTGTATGTCGGATTTTTATAGTTTTGTCTGGTTTTATATATATAAAGTATTGGATATTTTTCTAAACTGGTGTGGTGTCCTTTTGTAGTGTTTTCACTGTATTTCTGTTGGTTATGTGCAAATGCTTTACACACTGCCTCTGAGATAAGCCTGACTGCTCGTCCAAGCTACCAAAGGGGTGAGCAGGGGTTATTTCAGTGGTGAATCCCCCTTATTCTGACTAGGAAGGAGGGACCCTACTTGGACAAAGGTGCAAACCATTGCCAGATAGAGACCCCATATCTAACAGGCGGGCTATTGTGGGAGCTGTTGAGAGGTAGCAAGAGCTTCCGTAGCAAGCGGGGTGTGGTGGCGTTCGTCAGAGTCTGGGATAAGGGCTGGGCTAAGACCCCACCAGTTGGGATTGGTGGACTGAGTTGGGGAAAGTGGATGTGCACCATGAGGAGGGGAAAGGTAAAACTGGCAGTGAAGTCGCAGGGTGAAGGCGCCCGGAGCTGGGTGGGCTAAAGGGTGTAAGTCAGGGGAGCCAGTGTGATTGGTAGGAGAAGTAGGAGTAGGGTGTTCCTCTGGGGATGGTGAGGTTGCAAGGATCAGATCTCTGGCGAAGGGGAGGGGTGTATTTTCGCTTGGGGGGGTGGGACCGGATGGGGACTTGTGGTTTGGTTTACTGGCGGAGCGGAGCATGGTAGTGAGGGGAGAGGGGTTGAGCTAGGACCGCATGTCTGTGGAGGTGATGGTTCTCTAGGTGAAGGGAGGGGGGTAGGAGTGGAACCCGACAGCTAGGAGGTTCAGAGCATGGGTAAGTGATGGTCAAAGAGGGCTAGATTTTGTTCATAGGCTTGGATTAGTCAAGAATGAGCTAGAGGCAAGATGGCCGCCGTGGTGTAGGCTGTGTCACAGCCCGGCTCCCTCTCCTCGCTTCTGGAGAAGATTTCAGAACGGTGATTAATCCCGGAAAAAAGGGCTGGAGAAATATCTGCACGGAACTCCACATCTAAATAATTTTGTTACTAATCATTAACTTCTGAATGTTTGTCGGCGCTCCCAAACCCTTCTTTGCCACCAAAATCTGCAACGGTTGGAAGGCACTTACCAGCCGATACTGGAGAGAAGTCTGTGCTCGCTTCCCCACTGTTCACGTGTGGTGTGTCCTTCGGAGCTCTGTCGGTGGACGTGGTAGCAGCGTTTGGTCCAAGATGCCGCCGAAATCGACGACGCGTAGCGCGAAGACCCAGGCAGCAGCTACGGAGAACTTTCTGCCGGGGGATCCAGCAGATGGTGCGGTGGGCGTTCAGCGTTCGAGCAATCCACCTCAGAGGAAGGGGGATCGAGGTGCAGGAAAAAAGAAAGCCCGCGCGGGAAAGCATGGAGGAATGACTCTGCCGGAGCTGTTTGGTAAACAGACGGCTAAGGGAGATACTTTGTTGCAGATTGAACAGAATGAACAGACAGGTGAGACTCATTTGACTCTTTCTGATGCTGGCAACATTGTGTCCGGCAATATTTCACCGTTGGCAGAATCTGCTGCTTTACCTCCACCTATCCCGGAAAAAACAGCTTCAGTGGTGGCACAATTAACAGATGAAACCCGGGCATTCTCTGAACCTGGCAGGGGGGTTCTGGGAGTTGAAGTATCTAATACCTCTCTCTCTAAAGACTCAATTGATGATCTTGTTGGTTTAACAGCTGAAACAGTTCCAGTAGAGTTGAATAAGGAAGAGCTACTACAGGTTAATGCTGGTTCTCAAGAAATCACTGAGAATTTCTATTCCCTGTCTGATTTTTCATCGGATGAAAGTAGCAAGGAATGGTCTGAGAATGAGGCAGAAAATAGCACGGAGAATGAAGCTGACTCAAGTAAGGTCTCTCCGATTACTACAGTAAAAAAAGTTAAAAAAGGAAAGGAATGCCCTGTAAATGGTAATATATCCATAGGATCTACAAAAACTGGCCCGATTTCGGAAGAAACTTCTGCTTTTGGTTCTGAAAGTGATTCTGCCATACAACCATCTGAACATGGGATTACGTTGTCAACAATTTACAATACTATGTTGGATCATAGGGCCGAGATCAAAGCAGAAAATGTTCGTATGCAAGCAACCTGTAGGAAAGTGCAAAATTCTGTGAGACGGGTAATTAAGATTTGTTCGGTCACAGCTTTAAGAATGACTGAAGCAGAGTCAAGAATCTTGGCTCTAGAAGATATAGTAGCGGCGCAGAAAACTGAAATTAGCACTATATGTGATCATAAGGATGATGTAGTATTTAAACTGGCAGAATTAGAAAATCAGGCCAGGAGAAAGAATCTTCGTATTTTGGGCGTTCCAGAGAAAAAAGAAGAAGGAGTCGATGTTCGAAAATTTGTGTGTGATTTATTTGTGGAAGCCTTTCCGGAACTTATTTCATGGGACTGGTCTATAGAGATTCAGAGGGCCCATAGGATTCCTTTTAATGTGAGGAAAGTGAGGCTGGGAGAGGCAGAGAAACCTCGCGCTATTCTGGTTCGATTCAATAACTTTCTGGCTAGAGAGGCTGTGTTTGGCCTGGCTAGACCGGATAAGAAAAGACTGGCAAAAGATTGTTATTTTTTCGTCAGACCTGATTTTTGTAAGGAAACTGTTTCAAGACGTTGGCATTTAATATCTAGGTTTCAAGAGAAAGGTGCTGTCGTCTATTTGAAAAATCCTGCCAAGCTGAAAGTTATGCATAAAGGCCAAACTAGGTTTTTTTTTTCCGAGGTTATGGCCGCTGAATTTCTACATTCCTTGTAACATAGGATTTAATATGTATAAGGGATCTGGTCCCTATTAAGCTTCTCCTTGCAGCTGGGGGAGGGAAAGCGATAGACCATCTTATTAGGGCTGCTTGTCCCTATGCCTCATGTGGTGGTTTGGGTGGGATGGGTGGGTTGGGCGGGATGTGGGGGGCTGAGGGGAGGTTGGGGTTGTGGGGGAGTGTTGAGGGAAGGGTGCACGGGGGGTGAAAAATCATCAACTGCCTGGACACACAAATTTTTTGAGTTGGGAAATTTTAATTTTCATGTTAAGGGTAAAAAAAGCTATAAACAATATATCATCTTAATTACTTCGGTTGAGTATTGTGAGAAGATGTTGGTCTTATTAAGCAAACTCGGTTTCTCAAATTGGTCTCATGGCTAAGAAAATAAAAATTTGTTCACTTAACATTTGCGGGCTAAACGATGTGAAAAAAGAGAGGTTTTTACTAAATTTATTCAGATTATAAATGTTGATTTACTCTGCTTACAAGAAACTCATATTCCATGGGCTAAAAGGAACTGCTTGAGGAAACTTGGATTAGAACTGATCGCATGTTCTAAACAAACAGGAGTGAAGAGGGGAGTTGCTACCCTCATGAAACGAGGTCTGGGGGTATGTGTCAAATCGGCAGAGGATAAATGGGGGCGTTGGGGGATCAGTCTATGTCAGATTGGACATTGCAGATTTACAGTATGCAATCTTTATGGACCTAATCTGGACGATACGGAACTTATTCATTTTCTTAACCTCGAGCTAGCTGAATGGCCTCAGCCTTTAGTGTTATGTGGAGACTT
Organism: Triturus cristatus; assembly: GCF_964204655.1. Lineage (NCBI taxonomy): Eukaryota > Metazoa > Chordata > Amphibia > Caudata > Salamandridae > Triturus > Triturus cristatus. The sequence goes on from NC_140591.1 coordinate 803,535,419, forward strand.
GAATATCCATCTCGATGCCAATTTAAATATTAGGACATTTTCATTATATAAGGGTAGGAAGCCCCGTTTATTTACAGCGTTAAGGGATTTAATCATAGATCATGGTCTGTTTGATACTTGGAATGCAACTCATGTGAATGATTTAGGATATACTTTCTATTCTGCTCTGCACAAAAAATTCGTTAGATTAGATTATTTTTTTGTCTCTTTACAATATCGAGGTAAAATTGAGTTAGAGATTTTACCTAAACTTATATCTGATCATAATCCTTTAGTTTTGGGATTTTTTATTGATGCACAAATAGATAATAGACAACATTTATGGTCTTTGAACGGAGCCTGCTCGGAGATAGGGAATATCGCCAATCTATGGTTAAAGTGTTACAGGAGTTTTTTTTGCTCAATAAAGGCACAGCATCCAGACAAACTATATGGGATGCTTTTAAAGCAGTAGTCCGAGGGGAAACTCTTAGCTTCTCCCTATCACGACGTAAACAACTGTTAAGTAAATATAAAGAAGATTTTAGGATGGTTATGTTATCCGAACAGAAACTGGCTGAGACAATTAGGTTGGGTAAGGATCTAGAATGTGCTCAAAAAGAACTTGCTGTGAATAGGGCTAGAGCGTATTCTAATCTGGCGGATAAAATAGCCTTAAAATATAAACAATATAAGGAGCTGGCATACGAATTTGGCGAAAAAACTGGAAAAGTTCTGGCTAAAAGAATAAGGCAAAAAGCTGCATATAATGATATAACAAAAATTAGAGACGTCAATGGGGTTTTGCAAGAAACGAGAGAAGGGGTTCTGGGGGCGTTTCAAAACTTTTATCAATCCCTCTATAAACCTCCGTCTACTGAGATTTTAGACTATGATGGGAAGGATTATTTGTCGGGTATTCCAACCACAGGACTTACCGAAGCACAGGCAATATGTTTAAGGGCCCCAATAACGTGGGAGGAAGTTGAAAGAGCTATATTAGCATTAGCTCTGGGCAAAGCAATGGGTCCGGATCAAATCCCTTTGGAGTTCTATCGTACCTTTAGGAATATGCTAAAAAATTAATTATTGCTAGTGTGCCAACAAGCTTTTTTGGGTAATTCTCCGGCTTCTTGGTCAATGGCCACTATAGTAATTTTTTTGAAGAAAGGGAAGCTAGATACGGATATGGGATCTTATAGACCTATATCCCTCCTTAACGCGGATAGCAAAATTTACTCCAAAATTATTGCAAACAGATTAAAAATTCTTATGCCTCTACTGGTATCTAAGAGACAACATGGATTTATTTCACGGCGTGATACGACAGATCATATTAAGAGGATTATTTCTTTATTAGATTGGGCGCAAGCTACGAGTTCTTCTGTCGCAGTAGCTTTATTGGACGCTGAAAAAGCGTTTGACCGGGTATGTTGGAAATTTTTGTGGTCAACTTTAGTTTGGAAGGGCTTTCCGGTGGAATTTATTAAGGCTATTCAGGCTTTATATAAAAATCCAAAAGCAGCGCTTCGTATAGCAGGCCAACTCTCTGGTAATATCATAATCACTAGGGGGACAAGGCAAGGCTGTCCTACATCGCCTCTGCTATTTGCTTTGTATATCGAGCCATTTTTAAGTAGCCTGGATGATAATGCTGGAATAAAACCAGTTTGTATACATGACATAGCTTACAAGGTTTTTGCATATGCAGACGATATAGCTATTGTTACCTCAGATATTAAGTCTGCCCTCCCCAAGTTAATACAAGCTTCGGAGTGTTTTGGTAGGTACTCTGGATATAAGCTTAACGTTGCTAAGACCCAACTGCTTCACTCAGAGTTTGGACGCCCACAAGATATGCATTTCGAGGCGGAATCTATATATCTTGGAATAAAAATAACTGCTGATATCGACAAAATTGTTCAAATAAACACTGATACTGTAATTGCCTCTGCTAACAAAACCTTAGAGAAATTGGATAACCTTCATTTATCACTATATGGTCGCAGTAACGTTTTGAAAATGCTTATTTTTCCAAAGTTTTTGTACTTATTTAGAACTATCCCACTCTTATTCTCTATGTCCATATTTAATCGGATTGAAAGAATGTGTTCCAGGTTTCTCTGGAGCTATCATAGATCTAGAAGAGCTTTAAAAAAATGTACTTTACCTAGAGATAGAGGGGGTTGGGCAATTCCTAATTTTCAATTATATTATTGGTCCATTTGTTTACAGAATATGGGTGTCTAATTGTCTAAAGAAATTTATTTGGATGAGGCAATAAGACCTTCAATCTATGAGATGCTACTGGGACAGGAAGCTCGTCAATGTTTAGTTCGCATTATTGAACCGAGTTATTATAAGAAAACCAAATTTAAAATTGTTTTAACCGTTTTTGAGATCTGGAAGAAAATTAAAAGAAAAATTGGATTTACTACTAATTTAAACTATTATACACCTTTAATTAATTGCCCTTTGTTACCAGATATCTTTAAAGACCCTATTATGCATAGATGGCATCGGGCTGGCATAAGTCAACTGGGTGATTTGATGGAGGGTCAACATATAGCGTCTTTTTTGTCTTTACAACAAAAATATGGTCTCTCACGATTAGAATTCTTTAAGTTTTTACAAGTTCGGAGTTTTTTAGATAGAAATTGTTCTGAAAATCAAAATGTGTTTCAGAAGGTCAAAATTATTGAAGCACTTCGGAAACGACCAAGAATTGGCCATATCTATCAATTGTTGATGGCGAATTATCAAGATGACATACCGATGCTGGAAGATAAATGGATAAAGAAATTTAATGTGCAAAGACTTGACATGCATAGAGTTATAGAAATTTCTCTTAAAACGCTTTATAATGGATCATTAATGAGTCAACATTTTATGCCCATGTATGATTTATACTATACACCTGCTAAACTAACGAGATGGGCACCAGGTAAAGTGAACAAGTGTAACCGTTGTGATTTAAACGCTGCAGACACGATACATATGTTTTTTTTGTGTCCAAAGTTAAGTCAATTTATTAGAGACATAGAGAATTTCTTGTCAAACTATTTAGGTGTCCAAACACAAATATCAGCAGAACGTGTTATTTTGGGTGTACAAACTAGCAGCGTTTGTTTAAGAACTGATTTGGAGGATAGATTTTTATTTATATGCATTTCAATCTTTCGTTGCTGTATCACTACGCACTGGCTGGATGTTGAACCACCCGTCTTTAGCTACTGGCGAGCTAAATTACTGTCTGTTTATCATTTGGAAACTGCTGTTTATAAAACAAAGGGCAAGAATAGAAGGGCACTTGGGTTAAAATTATGGTCTCCAGTTCTCAATTGGCTATGAATAGAATTTTACGTTTCTGTATTGGTTACGTTGTGATCTATTTGATGATGTAACTAATTGGCTCACACTTAATATAATGTTTGTGTCCTGGCTTTTTGATGATATAAAAATCAATAAAGATTTTTTTTTTTTTTTAAAAGGCTTGGATTAGGATGTTCCAAGATCTGCAGACGTTTATGGACACTTCTTCTCTGAAGGACTGCAATGGGGATATGTCAAGCTTGGTTCCATAGGGTACTTTGTCAGTGTTACATGAGGGTGTTGACAGAAGTTCACCCTCCATTTGGCAGGTTTGTTTGTGTGGAAGATGAAGTCTATCTTATGGCCTCCATGGGTCGGACTGTAGTAGATATCTGTTATTACTGTTTCAAGGTGATCTTTGAGGACGTTATGCTTGAATTTTTTGTGGCAAGTTTGGAAAGGTTGATTGGAAATTTGATGCAGAATGAATTGGGGCTGTGCCTTTCCATAAAGACATTGCGATGGGAGAATGATGAGAATTCAGGGTGAACTGGGCTATCGGACTTTGAGAAAATAGGCCACTGATGCTAGCATGGGGTTGTATAAATATGGTACCGTGTAGGCAGGAGGTATCCAATGTGCACATACAGTCATCGTGCTGGCTGGTAAAGAATGTCAGCCTTATAAATGCGGGGCAGGCAGAGTCATCTTGAAAACAGATGTCAGGGTACATGCTAAAAAACATGGTAGACGTTGAAAAACATAACGCAAACAATCACTGACAGCAGTCTACCCTAATAAATAATATGAGCACAAGGAGCTAATATAGGTGTAGTTTATTACTAGGATCAAGTGAAATTTCCAGACCGGCGGCTTAATATTCCAGAATTTCTGTAATTTTGTGGTAAGCTTCTAACGTGAAATTCCAGAAATTATGCTATTAAGAAATGTCATGTTAGTCAGTCACACAGCTTTATTCGATCTTTTTAAAATGGATCATAAAAGCACAAGTTATCAACACAATATATACACATATATTCACATTTAAAATAAGAATTAAACAGTTGCAGTGATCTGGGTAAATTCATATAAAAACGTTTATGAAAAAATCAGTTCAGAATTTAAAATTAATTAATTAGTTGTTGCTACTAAAATGTCATCCCATCTTTTTCCTCTTCCTAAGAAAAGCCCGCAAAAATGAGGCAACAGAACAGCATACAAATGGATTCAGTAGAGTTTTTAAAAAGTACATGGCCTCCCGGAAATGTCATGTTGTTATGTGCTGTTTGCTGCACAAAATATTGCACATGGACGCAACGTGAACAACTAGAAACAGGCAGCTGCTGTTTGTGGTGCTTGAGTTGTTTGCATTACTTTATAGTGTGAAATGCAACACTGTACTGAAAACGAATGCAAGGACACCTTTAATGCTCAAATATAGTCCTACATGCCGGGTTTGCATTTTACATAATTTTGCGTAGCTTTCCTGAAATTTCACGTAAGAAATGCAAACGCAAAACACATGAATTTCACACACCTATTTCTAACCCTGGAAACACACATAAACTACTACTTGAGTAGTATTACTAGCCCAATATGCCTGAATAGAATGTTCACATGCTATTCTTTGTAATTCGCTAAAATGTCAGAAATATAGTCCAAACATAAAAGTACATTGCTCTGGTAGATGTCCAACCCCTGTTAGCCCTGCTTGATGAATCCACCCCCTTGTGAGAAGGATTCAACAAGGTTATGCTTCTGCAATATTTTCAAAACAAGATAGTTGAACTATGTGACTTTGTATTGAAAGCAAAGTCCCAAAGTTAATGCCCATACACTTATTTTCCGAAGTAAGAATAATGAATGTTATAACTAATTTAATAAATAAGTGCACAACTCACTTTATGAGTAGAGAAATTAGTAAATACAGTGAAAAGCTTTGTTGGAATAATGTAAAAAGTTGGAAAATGCAAACGTTTTAACCCTACACCACAGCACATTGTGAACATTCCAGTTGCTCATTTATAAGAGGCTTGTACAAGAGTGGGCTATAGCATATGGGGTGTTGTACAATGAATAATAAATATCTATCAGTAAAAAATTTGTAAATTCCATTGCTTGAATATAGATATAAACTTAAAATTACAAACATAATTTGGCACTGTCACACTCATAAGACTCCCAGGGTGCAAAGGAAATCATTTGGAATGTCCTCCATACAGCTCAGCAGAAATAAAAAACACAAAACACCACCAAATCCAAAAGAAACATTCATAACTGGTGAACTGGAATTTCCACCAGGTCTAACACTGTACTCTCTAATTAATTAATTGATGACAAATAATCCAATACTGTATTATAAGTGTAAGTGATAATACTATTGATGTTATCAGAATTCATAGCAGACCATGAACAAAAGTAATGGTTTTATATAAAAAATATATGAAATTCCCTTTTTCTTTCATTGCATGGCTCTCAAAACAAATAGAACAACATTAACGTGTCTGCTAAATATGTCTGTTCTTTCGATGCATTTGGACAAAAAAGCCCTTTAAAAAACATATGTTTTATGCCTCTTCCTTCCTTTCTTTCTTTCTTTCCCTTCCTTTCTTTTGCCTTTTTGTTTTATCTTTAATTTTGGATTTTTTTATCATATTATATGATGTATTTCAAACTGTCACATTTCCCTGTTTATATCCAATAAACTTCTCTTTAAACTTAAAAAACATATGTGACAAGTGCCCATTTGGCTGAAACAAAAATCACAAGTTATTAGCCTTATTCCTGACCACTGGGCCACAAATGTGCGAAAGACAAGGATGAACCGAGGAGATGGAAGGTTGTGTATTGTAGCTTCACAAATAACTCGGGAGAGAGAGAGCTGTCAGAGAATTTCAATTTATCTCACTTGTACATAATCAAAAAGTCTTCATCGCTCTGACAAAAAAGAAAAGAGACAGAAAGCTTCCCTCCCAGAGCGTGAAGAAAGGTCAGAACAGCTTGCCCTCATTGTCGAGATTGTAAAAGGTTGACACACAAGCTCAAGGGACACAGCAAAACAAATTAGAAAGCTACACTGATAGCTGGGAGAGCATACTGCTTACACTACACAGTTACTGGCAATTTATTTCTTTGCTATGCTCATTCTCAAAGTCCATGGGACCAAGAGGTATTGTAGGACACCTCGAAAATTGAATTAAGTTACAATTATAAAAACAACTAGGGGGCATATCATCAACGGCCAGCGATAATTATCGCTGGCCGTGTGTATTGTGCAAAATCCTAACACCGCCTATCGCCGGATTCTATTGCCCGGTTAGCGCACTATCAGCAACGCACATCGCTGAGGCGATAGAAATCCTGGAAATAGCGGCGATAGGCGTCAATATCGATGGATTACCTGCCAGGAAAAACTGCTCTAGAGAAAAACATTGCTGATAGGGAGATGTGGACTTAGCATAACAGTCCACCTCCCATGATACACATGGCTAACACTGAAAATTAGTAGGTGTTAGAAACCGGCCATGTAGCCGGTTAGCGCTAGTTTTATTGTCGCTAGGCCGGTTAGCGATTTGATTGATGATAGGGAGAACGCCTGTTAGCGATTAATATCACTGTAGTTCACACGGGAACGCCTGCCTCGCATCTCATTAGCGATGCGAGGCGTGGAAATAAGATTATGGGCGCTAAGGCATGGATTCACGCGTTAGCGTGTCCATGCTGATAGGGCGTTAACATTATCGCCGCTTTTCGCCCGAAAACGGACGCAAAAGCGGCGACAATGTTAATGCCGGCCCTTGATGATATGCCCCTAGGTTAGTGAAATGAACTGAGCGAAACCCTCTATCACATTATGAACAACTGATATTTAAAAATATGCCGGTCACCCAAAATTATTTTGGGCTTATTTTCCTGATAAACAATGTAAAATGTGAAGTCTTAAAGAGACATAAATATGCTGTAGGATATGTTATGCAAAGGTTTTTTTAGCAGTCTACATAATTGTCTATGGAAATTTCACAATTTATCATAAAAATTAAACTTTTTCGCTTTGTTATATTTATTCGAAAATAGCGGATTTTGTGATGAATCGTGTCACATATATCCTTGTTTAAAACTAAAAATGATTTTGCAGAATATAAACTTAGCAGAGTACAGTGTTATTTGTCGAATCTACAACACTACTGTACACAGAACAGCTCTGCAAAATGAGCAAAAATGCACATACATTTTCCAGCATGGGCTGAAGCAACTGACTTGAATAGCACTTCACGAGTGGTTTTGGCTTGGCTGACTTCTATAACACAAGCATTTACAATGCAATGGTCTCGGCATTGGTAAAGTTAGAGCTATTGGCATTGCTCATGACATTATTTTTATTTATGTTTTTGTTTTTAAAACATTTAAATAAACGGCATTGTCATGAGCCATGCCAATAGCTCTAACTTTAACAATGCCGAGACCGTTGCATTGTAAATGCTTGTTATTATTAAGTGCTGCTCTGGTTCTGATCCAGACTTGTCTCAATGAATTGTGATTTTATAGCTTTTATTGCTGAATGAAATGTTTGTTTTATCATTGTTCTACTGATCTTGCTGTGTTTTATAGATTTTATCTGAAATAAACAATGAGTTGATAAAACAAATATTCAGCGATAGTGAATTGTGTTTTCAATGATGTTATTTGGTAGCAAGGCAGCAACTCACTAATATTACTGCACCCAATATCCGTGACACCTTTCTGTTTCCCATATGTGAGGTCCTGTTTTGATTTAAAATAAACTGTTTATGTATCTTGCATGAAACAATAAAACCAATTTTATCGCTGCAAAATATCTGTAATATACGCTCACACATCACACACATTAAAAAGAAATGAAAGAAAACAAAATTTACAACAATCTGTTTAAGAATTATTCAAGGTAATCAGGGCAAGACTGTGCAGAACAGATCTGACTCTATCGGTGGGGTTGGGGCTCTGAAAGCCTGGGCCCTGGGCCAAGGCACACTTTGCCCCTGTCTTAAAACGTCTCTGCCTGGTTGCTCCTCAAAACATTGGCCCCAGTAAAGTGGGCTCTGTGGAGGGTGGTATGTATTTCTTTCACCCCCACAGCGGAAACTCAAATAAAGTACACAATGCGCATGAACTAACAACAGCAGAGAACAGCCCTGTGTTAGCACGCTGATCTTTACAGTTGATGGATATGTCAGAAGCAAGGTTCAAATTCGAAGGAACCAATCCCCAACCAGGTTTAGCATTTAGCAAGGCATTTACAGCAACGGCAAACCTCTTGCATCTTGACTCACTGTGAGTGAAGCAGTGTGTATTCTTTTCAGCACCTATCAGAGTTTCATTTATTCATACAACAAACAGCAAGAAAGAAAATCGCCCGTTTGCCGGAATCAGGCACACGTGGGTTGTGGAAAGGGGCTGGTGTTTTGTTCTGTTATCTTAGGAGCAGGGAGCCTGTCTCCAGACTGTGGAAACCCCTCATGATGGAAGGTCTGCGACAAGGAAGTAAAGCTGGAGTAATCAACGGACCAGTAAATTATCAAAATATTTTAAAAAAATAACCGGGCGCAGAGGAAGTAGAATTTATGCTAAGAGAGACCATGTCAGATATGGCTCTGTGCATTCATTAATTAACGTGTGGAAACATTATGCTTGAACTGGTAGATAAATAGGACGTACAAAGTGTGCTGGTTTACTATGACAGCAATCGGGTGCTCCTCTGCGCCAAACCAAAGGTTTCCCGAAAGATGCTCGAATGCCGAAAATAGTGTTTTCTCACCTCTTTGAAAGAATTCATAAAATTGCGCACAATGCCATGGTAGAGTGCTCCTTTCCTAATCTAGCATTAGCAGGAAGCAACATGCAGCTGTTTGTCGGCCTTATCTCGGAGAACAGCGCGCGCTGATTTGTTCACTTCTTTTTCACTGGTGAGTGAAGACGTGTCAGAGGAAAGCTCGTGGTGTAGACTTGGAAACGGTCTCAAAAGCTGATGAGTGACGACATGCACGCTGAGGGCCTTGAAGCCTGAGTACTGCTGATGAGCAATCAGTAACTGTGGTGTGGGGTTTGACTAATCTTTTTGGATCGCCCCTGTGGTCGAAAGCAAAGGCATTTCTGCCTCTCTCCGTTTGTAACAAACAGCGAGCAGCATCCGGGTCCTCACGCAGAGGCCTCCTATGCTCAAGAGAACCCTCGCAGAGGCAGTGCGTAACAAGTAGCTTCAACGCGTCTCACAGGAATAATTTATTTTGTATTTGTACCTAGAAGTGGAGTTAAGAATATTCGCTGGAGAGAGTCGGTCTTTTTACGAACAATGAGATCAGGTGAGGGAGCAACGCCGGGACACCACCGCCTTTCTCCGAGGCAGAGAAGAACTGCCTCGGAGAAACGCAGCCTCGGTTTCGGATTCGGGGGCGTGTTTCTTTTTCTCTCCTCTTGCCATTGGCTGGAGGAGAGAAAAACACGCCCTGCGAAAAGCAACGAAAAAACACGCCCCCCGATCCGAAAAGGACGGGGCTTCAACGGAGTGACTGGACCTCTTCTCCAGTGGCTGGCCAGCATTTAAGAGGCCAGCCAATGGAGAACAGGAGAGAAGAGGGGCGGGTGCAAGCCCCTCTTCTCAAAGTCACTCAAAGTCATTAAATCTCGGAGCGAGACTGCGCAAGCGCAGCCATCGCTAGCCGAGACTGCGCAAGCGCAGCCATCGCTAGCCGAGACCTAAAAAACGAATGGGCGAACTGAAACTTTGCAAAAACAACGCGAAGGGTGAAAATCAACAACTTTGCAATATGTTGTGCATCCCTAATTTGATAGATTTAAGAGCGATGCACCTAAATAGTCTTACACAGCCCAAAAAGTATTATTCAAAAGTTAAAATCATTGCTCTTGGGTTTTCTACGAATATTTATGGCCTACGGCTAAAGCCCGTTTTGCACTTTGCCAACATGCTGATACTTGTCACAGGCAGTTCCAGCACATCATTTATTCCACGAGCATAATTTATTCCATGTGCACATACAAACATAATTGTATAGAGCAGTGTTATTATGGAAACCAGCTTGCATACGCTTTAGTTTAGTTGCGTAAACCCTTTGTGAATATGAGGCAATTAAAGGTATTGCATAATATGGTAGGCTTTATGGGACTATGCATCGTCTCTTTCACTGTGCTACCTAATTTGGGGTAAAGAGTCATAAATAATTTTTACTTAAGATTTAGGGGATGAATGTAATGCCTTATGGGGAAAGGGTGTCCTGTATTAAATAGTATTAAATATAAACGATAATCTTCCATTATGTTGCATGATAAAAGTCAGGTGACACAGTTATGCTAGACATCATGGGCCCAATTCACAAAGCTATAGGTGTCTCTATCGCTCACTTGGCTGTGCAAACGCCTTCATTTATGATTGCACATTTCCTGAATTACAGAAACAGGAATGGTGTGATATTTACTTATTTATTCATTTATATGTCTTATATATGCTTTCATTAACATTTTGTTACTACACAACACCAACATCATATATACTATAGACTGTTATTCTCTTTCCAAGCGTTGTTGCTCCGAACAATATTAAACATAGTACTTAAATAGGCTGGTCAATCTCACAAGTAGCACAAATTTACCTGTGGGATTAGGCACCACAGATTTGTTTTGTGTGTCTGAGGACCACGAAGAGCTCAAAGAGTGTTGCAGATGAAAACAAACCTCCCACAGTAGATAATGGCATATTATTTGTCGAGTATATCTAAACAACTACACGGAGCATGTTGTTAGACAGTAGCGGCTCCTCGAGGGAGTGCTGCGGGGCGGTGGGGCGGGGAAAGAGCATGGTGGGGGGAAGTAAACTCCGGCATGCGGCCAAATGGGCATTGCAGTGTGAGCAATGTAATTTGTTTTATTTATTTATTTCTTTACATACCTCAGTTCGGCCGTATGCCGGAGTTTACTACCCCCCACCCGGCCCCAGCCGCGGTCGGTAGTAGGAGTACCTGCAGGGCGGTGACGTGGGGAGAGGGAGGGGCAGGGTGGGGGGTAGTAAACTATGGATTACGGAGGTTTACAGGTAAGTTAACATATAAATTAATAAAACAAATTTCGTTGCGTGGACTGCCTCCCCAAATGCGATGCAGTGCACGTAACGTACCTGTAAACCTCCGTAATCCATAGTTTACTACCCCCCACCCTGCCCCTCCCTCTCCCCACGTCACCGCCTTGCAGGTACTCCTACTACCGACCGCAGGTGCCCGGCCCCAACCCTGCCCCGCCCACCGCCCCGTAGCACTCCCTCTAAGAGCCGCTACTGCAAATGGACCAAAGGAATGGTGTGAATTTTCATACATGAACATGATTTACCACACAGAAATCTTCTCTAGTATGCTGCAATAACAGGAAAGCTAAGCTTGTAGTGGATTTGTGAATAGATTTACATATGAAAGTTGGTGAATACCCAAAATGTGCAATTTCTTTTTTCAACCCAGTAAACTGTTTCTTGCACGAGGAAATCCATTTCCAGGGTGGAATTTGGGAGAGAAAAACACACAAAATATTTCCCCCCTGGAGAATCAAAAAAGAAACGTTGCCAAGCGCAAATGCATTACAGGGAGGGTACTTCGCATGCAGAAATATTCACCTACACCTTTGGTAGTTTTCACAGAATTCTTTGAGTTCCAGCAAATTTAGAAATGTACTCAAAATGTTGTAGTAATCATACGTGTACAAATCTGCCATTCCCTACTTTTCTTAAGTGATCCAGAGTCAATGCATGCTTGTGTTTTCCATCATAGGGGCGATTAATTTGGGTTTTCTTTATTAGCATACATTTTGTGCACATCAAGGGTATATGAAGACCAGAGTTCCTGTTGACATTTAGATTTAGCACACAATATATTAGTATCACTATGGAACACCTTGTATTTAACATTATATTCCCTACTGCAAAGATCTCAACTATCATTTCCTTGAGTTTGTCTGACCTAGAATAATAGCCTCATACACACAAAATGTGTTGGATGGATGCTTGCGATAAGTCTAACCACTTGCAATTGCTTGAGTAGCCATCCAACCCATTGTTCTTTTGCCCACCATGCTAGTTCCGATTGGACCCAGCCATATTCAAATCAGTCTTGATCCTGCTCGAATAGAAATAGTCTAGCATGACCTGCAGAGAAAGGGCCTCTGTGAACCAGAACACAAGCAACCCTAGACTGGGTTCACCCTGATTGAGGCTCTTCATTTGGGTGTAAGTTAGTTCCAGTGGCACAGGGAACAAGGGTCCTGCGCCTGGGCATACCCTTGGCCACTTAGTGTGTTATCTCAAACTCACAAAAGGTGATGATAGGATGTTTGCAATAAATCTAACCACTGGCAATCGCTCAGGGTAGCATTCCAAATCATCATTCTCTTGCCCGCCATGCCACATCAGATTAGACCCAGCCATATGCAAATCAGTATTGACTCTGATCCAATAGAAACAACCTAGTCCAAATTACCAAACCACTTTCTCTCTGAACCAGAACAGAAGCAATCCAAATCCAGTTTCCCCCTGATTGGGGCTCTTCAGTCAGGTGTAGCTTGGTTACAAGGCGGAATGAGCAAGGTACCCCTGGCCACTTACGGCAATACATCAACAAGACAAAAAATGATGGTAGGATAATTGCAGTTTGCTTCCTCCCATGACATCATAGGAACTGTAAGCACAAAGACAAAGTTACAAAGCTCACGTATGAGAAAAGCTGAAGTACTAGAATTTTTTTAGACTTCTGTAGAAAGGCAATCTGAGCCTATTGACTTTCCTCTATTTAAACTCAACTAAATACCCTTATGCTTCTCATGAAAAATCTTTTGGATTTGGAATTTGATTTGGCCAGTACTCAATAGTGGTAATGAAAGGGCATCAAGGTAGGCAGATATTTGAAGTTGTGCGATCTCAATTTCTTTTTGCTACAGGTTCTCGTAACTTCCAAAGAGGATGATGGCATACCGTTCAGATCTTCAGCCCAGTAGCTGGTCTTTTACTCATTTGGGGGCATATTATAAAGCCAGGCGATAAAATTATCGCCGCTTTAGCGGCAGAAAACTGCCGCTAAAACGGCGATAATGGGCTTGATAATATGCTCTATGGAATTCCAATTGAAGCCTATGTTAGATGTGAAGGACATCTAACATGGGCTTCAATTGGAATTCCATAGAGTATATTATCAAGCCCATTATCGTCGTTTTAGCGGCAGTTTTCTGTCGCTAAAGCGGCGATAATTTTATCGCCTGGCTTGATAATAAGCCCCCAAGTTACTTTTATTTCCAGACTTACCAAAATGTACTTCTTCCAGGAGTCAAAGGACCAAACTCCAGCTATTTCTCAAACTTTCAGAAATTTTTTATCTAGCAGATGGTCTACTTTTTACTCAATTTTGTCAAGACCTATTTGCCTCAACACTACAACCATATTGATTAAAAATATGTGGAAGCCATCTTTTCTCGTTCAGTAAGGTGTCCACAGTCTTTTTTCCATGTTGTTGATTTTGGCTGAATATTCAAATTTAAATATGCATCACCTAAATGTAGCTTGATTTCTAATAATTCTTCACTGCCTTTTGTGTTCTGAAGAATAGAATTCTTCACTTCTTTCTTTAACTCTGTCAGTTAATTATTAGTCCTGAAGTAAACATATGTATCTCTGAAAGTTCTCTGATAGGTATAAACTGCAAGTTAGACATGTAATCCTTGGAATGTGGAGCACTTGTGCAGGAGGATATTTTAAACTCTTACTAATAAAAGAGTTATCTGGAATAATGTTTCTGTTTAAAAGAGCAGAATGTATATGCAGGTTAGCAAACAAATCTAAGCAAAACCAAAGGGGATGATGGACAGAGTGTTGAACATTGCAAGCTCTCACCCCCAGTCAACTGATCTGGGTTTAATCCATCATAATTCTTTAGCTCACTCAGCCACCCCAGTTCAGACATGGCCATATGCAAATTAGTCTGGCCCTGCGTCTCATGGGAACAGTCCAGCCCAAACTGCCAAGCCATGTCTTCCCTGGACCGGAAACAAGCATCCTGGGACCGGTTTTTGGCTAATCAGCCGTCATCAGCCAGGCTAGCTTGAATCCAGTGGCAAAGTGAGCAAGGGACCCACGTCTGGCCATACCCTGCCAACTTAGGGCAAACAAAGCAAAACCAAAGGGGATGACGGACAGAGAGTTGAACATTGCAAGCCCTCACTCCCAGTCAACTGATCTGGGTTTAATCCATCATCATTCTTTAGCTCACTCCGCCACCCCAGTTCAGACATGGCCATATGCGAATCAGTCTGACCCTGTGCCTCATGGGAACAGTCCAGCCCGAACTGCCAAGCCATGTCTTCCCTGGACCGGAAACAAGCATCCTAGGACCGGTTTCTGGCTAATCAGCCATCATCAGCCAGGCTAGCTTGAATCCAGTGGCAAAGTGAGCAAGGGACCCACGTCTGGGCATACCCTGCCAACTTAGGGCGAACAAAGCAAAACCAAAGGGGATGATGGATGAGTGTTGAACATTACAAGCACTCACCCCCAGTCAACTGATCTGGGTTTAATCCATCATCATTCTTTGGCTCACTCCGCCACCCCAGTTCAGACATGGCCATATGCAAATCAGTCTGACCCTGTGCCTCATGGGAACAGTCCTAATGAATGATGATGGATTAAACCCAGATCAGTTGACTGGGGGTGAGTGCTTGCAATGTTCAACACTCCGTCCATCATCCCCTTCGGTTTTCCTAGCAAACAAATTTAGACATAGCAAAATGCCTCGCTCCATGAGGTCTAATTGTGGACTGTACACCAGGAAAATGGAGGCATGGAAGTGCTTGTGGCAGTAGCAGTGGAAGGAGTTGAGGTATGTAGGCACGTAGGTATACGTCCTTTCCCAAAGACGAAGGTACAGGTTTGTCTTCTGCTTTGGGTTCAGTAGGTTGCAGTAAAAACTGCAATGGCAGATGCCCTGCATGCATCAGTTAATGGAGTTGGCATCACGAGGAGAGGGTGCAATTTCAGTGCTTGAGTTACTGTACCATGCTTATTCCAGTCCTTAGTCCATCATTTTATGCTCGTGGTGAAGATGAGGCAAAATAAGCAACACACAATGAAGATAATAATGAAGACCTTTTAAATATGGTTAAATAGAGAGAGGTGAACTGCAACACTGAGAGAACTGTTTCCCCCCGACAGAGGTACTGAACAGCACACTTACCAGAGAAATAACAATTTAACTGCCTCTTTATACAGCACAGTAACATTTGAAAGAGCTAGATAGGTTTTCCACATATGGGCATGCCTCTAGCATGTAGGACTTCACACTTAGGAAAACAAATAAGTAAGGGGTGGAATGGTTGACTTAATTTGATCACTGACAATTACTTTGGCCGCATTCCAATCCATCATTTTTTCTTAAAAGAGGCTGCAACATTTAGATGGTTTTTACATATTCATGCTCACTTGTATGTGAAATGATCATTGTGAGGAGTGGCCCCTCCCCAAATTTTGGATTAATGTTTGTAATTGTTTGCAACACAACTGGTAATTCCTCTTGATGGATTTTATATTGATTTTTCCACAATCTGCTTGAGCTTAGTTCTTATAGACATTTTAGCTCTGATAAATATTATATGTTTTATTTTTTAACTACAATTATGATGTTTGTATGATGTGCTTCTGTGTATATTTCTTCCAAAAAGCTTTTAATGTATGATGTAAGCTGTGAATGATCATATATTGATCGAATAAAGTACTACTACTACTATTGCTACTCATGCTCACTGTGGCATAATACTGAAGTGGCCCTCACTGATGAGATCAACAAAGTCGAAACTGGAATTTTATTGCTTGTGATCTCATCAAGAGGGGACATGTCCTGGCAGTTCAGACTAGAATATTTACGCTGGAGCAGGACCAAGTCTTTTTTATTAGATGGCTCGTCTATGTCTGGAGTAGATTTACTCACATGGAAATTCTGCCATAATGGTGGATTTGTTTTGTGAGCAAATCACATGTATGAGGGCACACGTCTACCATTCTTGATTCTGCAAAAACAGAAATAGGATATGCACAAGCACTGAAGGGGTGCCAGTAACAGACAAACTGTTATCTTTTTAACAGTCCTGTCCAGGATGTTGACCATAGTAGAGGCTTAAGCAATTATTTAGGAAGTATACAGTCCATACAATGTAATTTTAATGCCTACAGCGCAAGATGGCAGAAACAATCACATTTTATATGGGGGAACTCCCATAAAGCATGTTTGCAGTATATTCAACACAAACAAAAGCAGTAAGTCTTCACCACAGCTTCACCCAATTGTGCAAAGAAGAACTAACAGCCTAACAATCTGGGAAATGTGCCAGGAAAAACTTCTAACCTACAAAAAAATCGAAGTATTTGAAATAACAACTAGTCTGAAAAGTAAATGAACAGATGAGAATATTTTAAATTAAATAAAAAGTGAATTTGAATAGATTCATGAGTTTTGATGAACAAACTCTTCCCTTTGCAGATGCCTGTTCAATCAAAATTCATGAATTTAGTCTGAATAAAAGACAATGATATTCTATAACGTGGTACTTGTTATTACAATTGAAAATCATGCCTAAAACCTCATGCATTTCTGCTGACTAGCCATTTCATCCATTTGCCAATTATGTAATAAATATCTGTTTAGCAATGTGCCAAGAATCAACACTGAGGATAAGAGTTATCTGTGAATAACAGTAATATAAAAATCTCCCATATTAATCTATTTATCCTCCATTTTCAATAACTTAGATCTATTTATTAATATAGATATTAAACATTTTGTTCTTCAGGGTTTTTATTCACAAGAGCGGTTTATAAACTTTTACAGCCTCTTGTGAGAAAGTGCCATCTTTCTTGCATGGTATGCCCCCACGTTTTGCTGAATTGCTGATGTACTTTGACTGAGTGTGCCCTGGGCTCCTGCCAATCAGGTACCCAGGGCCTGTGTTCCTTCCCTAAAACTGCATTGAAGCCTAAACCCAATTGGCATCTCTGGCCACATGTCAGCCCCTGGTAAATGGTACCCTAGGTACCCAGGGCCCTGTGACCAGAGAAGGCCCCTAAGGGCTGCAGCACTTATTGTGCCACCCTTAGAGGCCCTGTACCCTGACACACACACACTGCATTTGCAGGCTGAGTGTCTTGGTGCAGAACAAACCAGAGAGTCGACATGGCACACATCTCTGTGTGCCATGCCCACAAAACACACTGCCCTGGCATTCCTCAGTCACCCCTCTAGCTGGGTGCCCTATGCCAGTGGTGTGGGTACAGGTGGCTGAGCCCTGTACCCCTACAGTACCCAGGTCCATTCCTGGGCACTGTAAGTGCAGTGCTGCCATTAAGAGTATAGGGTGCTGGGAGATCGTCATCACGAACTCCACAGCACCATAATGGCTGCACTGAAGACTGAGAAGTTTGATATCAAACTTCTCAGCACATTAAACCGACACTGATGCCAGTGTGGGATTTAATGTAAAATGCACGACAGAGGGCATCTTAGAGATGCCCCCTGAACCTAACCAACAACCAGCGTCCTGACTGAGAGGCTGCCTAGGCTGCCACCCAGCAGACATGTTGCTGGACCCCTGGGTAGAGAGCCATCCACTCTCGTTGGTCTGCAACAATGCACGTCCTGGACGAGGTGCTAGGTCTCCTCCCCCAGGATGGGCAGGGGAAGCTTCAAAGGCCTGCCGCCTTTCTGAGCTTCTCCAGGCCACTTGCTGTACTCAGCCACTGGTCCCTACCGGTTCTGACCCCCACTCTGGCGGGAAGATCAGCGGGAAAACCTAAGTGAGGAAAGGGGGAGTGCCAGCCTCTGCCAACCCCACCCCTCAGGTGGGGGAGGCGAGGTGAAGCACAACTCCGAGCTCTCGCCATCTTGAGGATGGGGATCCCTACCCAATAAGGACTAGGCTCCTGCCCCCCTCCCACTGGAGAATGGTAGGATAGGGGGTGTACCCACCCCAGGGAAGGGACCCATTGGCCTCTGACCTTCACCTACCTATAACGCCCCTAAATTTAGTATTTAGGGGCACCCTGAACCTTCGTTCCCCAGATCCCGATTCCGAAACTACCAAGAAGAACAAGAAGAAAGAAGACCTGCCGTGCAGCTGCTAAGAAGAGGACTACACCAACTGACTTGGCCCCAGCCCTACAGGAATGTCGACCCTCGAACCTGCTGCTTCTAAATCCCGGCATCTCCAGCGGTCAGCAACCTCGAAAACCCTGGAGGACCTGACTGCCTTGCTCCTCTAAAAGACTGGGACTCTCACGAGCAGTGGTTCTGCTCAAACAAGCAACAACCCCAGGTGCCAAGCCAGGAACCGCAAATCCAGCAAACTCTGCACCCGCCGAGCCCGGCCTGTGCCTGAGTGAACAAAGACCACAAGGACATCCCCCCGGTGACTGTGACCAAGAATCCAGCACCCAAGGACCCACCTCGACGCTCCTGATGAAGCCTGCAGCCTCACAACCAGGGACCCCCCCAACCGTGACCAGCTGAGGGTAAGATGTCCCGATGCCAATAGACACCCCTGCACCCGGCGCCCTGCAGCCCCCTGTGCCCAGCTCCTGGGTGCCTACCTAACCTACAGCTCCCCCACTTACCTCTCGAAGTGGTGGTCGCACCTGCCCTGTGTAAGTGACCAGGAGCTCAGCACCCACAGTCGTGTGGCCTGCCTTCAAGCAGCCACCAACCAAAGGCCCCCTGCCCGCCATAGGCTAACATTGGGCCTACTCTCTCTGCACCCGGCTGCCCCTGTGCCGCTGAGGGTGTAACAACTGTACCTATCTGACCCTGGGAGACCCCTGAGTCTATGCCCAGAACCTTAACTCTTCCAGTCGAATACTTACCTGAAAGCCGATAACTCACTTTTTCTCCATAGGGTAACATTGACTGGTTTTCACTTGGAATTTCTTCTAAGTGTTGAGTTTTGAAACTTTTAAATATTCACTAAAAATCACCTGATCAACGAAAACGAAATTACTCACCTGTTATCAGGAGAGATCCCAGTGCTGGATCTTTGTGCCCAGCACTGACCATACAAAGCAATTACAACTGTGATTACCGATAACCAAACTTTCCTCCATAGGATAACATTGACTGGTTTTTGCCAGCAAATTCTTGTGTCGATTTTTGAAACATACAAATATTCCTTAAAAATCGCCTGTGTAACAAAAACAATTTCTTTCAACTGTTTACAGGAAATGCATCAGGGCTGATTCCAGGATCCAGCCCTGAGTAAGAAAAACCTATGCAAAGTAATTAATATTGCGTTTAATTTAAAATTCCCTTTGAGCTCAATGTTATAATTGTGTTTAACTTGTGTTGCCTATTGCAACAACTGTAACTATTGCATTTAAAAGTCTATTGCTTATTGAAAGTATTTAACTAAAGCATCTCATTCTGAGAAAGTATTTTGATACCTACTTGTGGTTCTAAAATAAAACAACTATATATTTTTATATACAAAACAATTGGCCTAGAGTTCAGTTCTTGAGTGTGTGTGAGACCATTTGCTGACTGAGTGTGTACAACAAATGCTTTACACTGTCCTTTGATACTGCCTTACTGCTCGACCAAGCTACCACTTTAGAGACTTAGGGGCAGATTTATGTTGCACTTGCGCCACTTTTGCGCCGCCGTTGCGTCACTTTTGTGACGCAGCAGCGGCGCAAATCGTGCGCCATGGTGCGGGGTATTTACAACGTGACGCATCTGGGAGATGCGTCACGTTGTAAAGCCCTGCGCCACATGTAGGCGTTCCAGGGCAGGTGGGGGCGTTCCGGCGCAGGAACGCCTCCTAAAAGTGGCTGAGTGAAATCTACAAGATTTCACTCAGTCACTTTTAGGCCCATGCTGCGTCAAAACCCTGCGCCTGCTTGAAGCAGGCGTAAGGATTGACGCAGCATTGTACAGATAGGGCCCCCCAGAACATTGCTGGAGCTGCGTCGCGCTTGCGACGCAACTCCAGCAATGCGCCACTTTTACGGCACAGATGCGTCACGCATCTGTGCCGTTTTTGCCCCATGGTGCGCCGCATTATAAATGCGGCGCATCCATGGTGGCGCAGCTGTGGCGCATAATAATTGGCGCATCCCTGCTGATATGCAGGGATGCGCCAGTTAACATAAATCTGCCCCTAAGGTTATATCTAACTTTAGCCTCTGTCAAACCTCTGGGGACTGTGGAATCTGTGCACACTGAACCTTACTTTGGTGCAGTATATACAGAGCCACTTTCTTACACCTCTCTAACATTTCTCAGAACTTGGTTGTAAAAGAAATTTCATCGTAAATCTGTTAATTCACATTGTATAAAATAACATCAAGTGCTAAATAAAACATTAAATCAATATGTGCTTTTATAGTTGTAAGATGTGGGACACATCAAGCCCTTTTCTAATTCGCTGTCGTGGTAAGTGCACGCAGTCTTTGGAAAGATAGGCAAAAATGCCTGCTGTTCTTGCAAGATCCTGAGTATTATGGGGCAGATTTATGTTAACTGGCGCATCCCTGCATATCAGCAGGGATGCGCCAACTATTATGCGCCACAGCTGCGCCACCATGGATGCGCCGCATTTATAATGCGGCGCACCATGGGGCAAAAACGGCACAGATGCGTGACGCATCTGTGCCGTAAAAGTGGCGCATTGCTGGAGTTGCGTCGCAAGCGCGACGCAGCTCCAGCAATGTTCTGGGGGGCCCTATCTGTACAATGCTGCGTCAATCCTTACGCCTGCTTCAAGCAGGCGCAGGGTTTTGACACAGCATGGGCCTAAAAGTGACTGAGTGAAATCTTGTAGATTTCACTCAGCCACTTTTAGGAGGCGTTCCTGCGCCAGAACGCCCCCACCTGCCCTGGAAC
The DNA here is from genome assembly GCF_964204655.1 of Triturus cristatus. NCBI lineage: Eukaryota > Metazoa > Chordata > Amphibia > Caudata > Salamandridae > Triturus > Triturus cristatus. The sequence goes on from NC_140591.1 coordinate 803,556,640, forward strand.
GCCTACATGTGGCGCAGGGCTTTACAACGTGACGCATCTCCCAGATGCGTCACGTTGTAAATACCCCGCACCATGGCTCAGGATTTGCGCCGCTGCTGCGTCACAAAAGTGACGCAACGGCGGCGCAAAAGTGGCGCAAGTGCAACATAAATCTGCCCCCATGTTTGTAATGTTGTACTATCCTTTTGCAGCACTCACAATTTTGTTACAGTTTGCCATAAGAGGGGCTTTTTTGAGTGGAAAATAGTATGGTATATGCTCACATGGATAGCAAATAACCTACACAAGTCAATCAAAAACATGGTTCCAATCAGGGAAAAAAGGAATTCTTTATTGACAATGCTTGACTACTTCCTACACATCGTAGAGGTATAACATATCAATATTGTCCTAGAATGTTTGTGTTTACCTGCATTTTGTCACACAAGGTGTAAATGCTGATTAATTTGCCTTACCGTGTCTTCTACACTCAGTTGATCAAGTGCGACCCTGCTGGGACAATACAGCAGAGGTGGGAACTAGCAAAAGACATCTGCCAAAGTGTTAATCATCTAGGTTGAGTGTGGGGACCCGCAGCTATAGGATAAGGGAAGAGTTTGTGGGTATCAGCAGAGCTGAATGGGACAGGGCACTGTTTGCAGGTATCAGGAGAGGTGAATGGGACAGGGCACTGTTTGCAGGTATCAGGAGAGGTGAATGGGACAGGGCACTGTTTGCAGGTATCAGGAGAGGTGAATGGGACAGGGCACTGTTTGCAGGTATCAGGAGAGGTGAATGGGACAGGGCACTGTTTCCAGGTATCAGGAGAGCTGAATGGGACAGGGCACTGTTTGCAGGTATCAGGAGAGGTGAATGGGACAGGGCACTGTTTGCTGGTATCAGGAGATGTGAATGGGACAGGGCACTGTTTGCAGGTATCAGGAGAGGTGAATGGGACAGGGCACTGTTTGCAGGTATCAGGAGATGTGAATGGGACAGGGCACTGTTTGCAGGTATCAGCAGAGCTGAATGGGACAGGGCACTGTTTGCAAGTATCAAGAGAGGTGAATGGGACAGGACAGCAACAGACAAAAGGGTAGTAAAAAGGAATTTTTTAGAAAAACTGTATTTTTAAATATTTATTTACAACAGAGTAAGAACGTGTTGAAATTAAATGCTGTTTTTAAATGTTCTAGTTTTTATACTGTAGCACTCGGACAAGACAAAGGCATCTCTTTTTTTTCCTTCAAACAAAATTAGGAAAACCTATTCCAGCACATGTAATAATCGAAATGGTTATCATGAGATATACGTTATGAACATTAACTTTGTATTCTGTGTATCTTCCTTAACAGTTCTTACTGCTTCTCTGCATTCACAATCATTGTTTCCAGCTGGTAAAACAAAAAAAGAACAGGGTGTCAAGTAAAAAAGATAACTTTTAAATGAGCACATATTAAAAAATTACCACACTCAGACTCTTTATGCAGGAAGACATGGGTGACTGAACCTGTCTTCGCTCTCAATGATAACCATGTATATTAGTAGGTAAGCTTTGCCACTGTCTCCCTTCATCCAGCAACACCAACTACCAAATGATCCCAGGAGCAGATGTAAAGTCCCCTGAAGATATCTTGAGTATGTAAAGAAACTGAGTATCATAGACAATCGCTGATCAATAGAAAAAAGTACTGCAAACACTGGCGGGGCAGTATTAAAAATACTTGAAGTTGCCAACTGCATGCTCTTGCGATGCCTTTAGTTGGGCTTCCCCATGGCCAGATTATCTTTACCAGCAAGCTAATGTTACAAGGACTGAGGTGGGAATTGTTACTGTGGGGGATTGCTACTCAGCCGGGAGATTATCCCCTTAGAGATAGATAATGATCGCAGAGTGTTATCTTCCCATTTAGTTTTTAACCTATGGCACACATTTTGGAGCTTCTGGAGCACATGAATACAGGAACCCTCACAAGATGATCTCCTACAGCCCCTAGTTACCATGAAACTCTAAATAAGATGGTGAGAACAAGTTTAAGCAACATTAAGATGCACAGGGAACCCAATCTAGGGGATCAAATAGGAATGGGAGAGTGTTCTGGCACACACTAAGAAGGTTTCTAGGAACAACCCTATTGAAATATGCACAGCTTAATTCTCTACATAAGACATATCTATCATTCCAAAAATGCAATGAAATGTTTTGGGGAGATTCCATCATATTCATCCATTGTGTGCCCCCTTCAGAAGACCTTGTGTGTATGGTATGGAATTGTCCTCTAATCATTACATATTGGGTACAAGTAACACAGTCTTGAAGTTACACTGTGTTGGAAATAATTTTGTGAGCCAGAAGCATGATTGTTGTGGCTGTTCCAATGTCTTAGCTAAATAGGTAGTTAATTGATTCCTAGATTTAGCATTGGTGTTAGTCAAAATATCGATAGCAATGACATGGAAGGAGATGGGAGGCCCCTTCTACATCCGGTGAAAGAGAGAAATGATGCAGTCAGCCAGGGCTGATGAGGTGGAACTGAGAGAGGAGGAATCCATGGCATACAAAAACGCAGTAGCTCATTTATGTGGCGAAGTTCGGCATGCTTTTTTAAAAAAATCCTGAGGAAACAGAAATGTTGGAATTGAAAAGTTGATTTTATACACCCGGATCTATTTCATTAATTGAGAAGACCAATAATTGATGTATGGGAGGAGCCTGCCTGAGAGGCGCAATCCAATTCACCCTTGGTATGTGCTCCTGACCCTTGAATTAACCTGCTCAATTCATAACAAAAAAAGCGTTACTGTACTAAGCTGGTTTATCGTTGACACTATGCTTATAATGTTCACGTTTGTCGACTCAATCAATGTAGATAAGATACTAATGAAAACTATTAATAATGTAGCAGAAGATGCTATGTGTGTTGCAATTGAGAACATGTATTTAGATAATTTTCAATAAAGAAGATTAAAGGAAAAAAATAGTACTGACTGCACTTTTCAATAGAGGCAGATATGTATTTCAGGTCATAAAACAGAAAAAAATAGACTAGTGGAAGCAAAGCGTTGTAATTTGATACCTTTCAAGTGGTTCCTATGAATTTTTCAAAAATTGATTGAAGGGTTTTAAATTGTGTTTTGAATGCCCCCATCCCTCCCTGGACAGGAAGGTGGCCCTAACATCCAAATTGGACCCTAGGATGACCATCTTCCTCCAAAAGTTCATGAAAGACCCAAAGAAAGGTATAGAAAGATCCTGACGGGCGTGCCAGGACAAACTCCTGGATGTCCTTGGACCACTAACAAACATTTTAGGCATGCCAAGGGTGCCTAGTCTTCGGGCTCATCAATTTTCCCAGAGGTGCTTTCTGAATGAGCGCAGCGCGCTATCATTTTCCTCAATAACGCAAATTGCACGTTGTTGATGCAGCGTCATCGATCCCTGCTAATAAAGGTGGACCTGAAGTTTGGGGACCTGGCTACTCTGAAGCAGGTGTAGTAGCACAAGGGCGGCTCTTTGGGGAACCCTTTGTTAAAGAGTTGGGAAAATTTGTGAACAGGTTCTGTTACAGGGATTCTGCCCATACACAGAACTATGCGCAGGAATACAGGACCTTGTGTATAGGGGCTAAGCCTTCCTACCGCCTCAGTACCCACAATCCCAGGGACCGACTAGTTATAGTGTCTCACTCGCTCTCCTAAACAATCATGAAGATGCAAACGATTAGACACCACAGAAAACAACACTCCCGACTCTCAGGAATCACATTAACAAGACATACCCTTTTGCTCACTCACTCGTACTTGTCCGCAATAAGAAAAGACAGAGACACTAGTATAGTTTAAAATATTTATTTTAACAATTGTGCTCTATAACCCAGTATACGAGCCACTACCAGCAGCAAAACGCATAAACCTAAAACAGCAATGTAGCAAGTCAATATATTATAACGGGAGATGTCATCTTATAATGACAGTGGATAAAGGGCTATGAGGCCTAACCACCCCCCACTTTGCAAGAAGAAATATTATTATATAATAGAAGATCTCTGGGCTTTGTCAGCACTTAGTGCCTAGATGGTGAATCTACATCATAGGAACCCCATGGCTCTTATCCCTGAAAAAGTCCCTCTTCAAGTGTGTATCAACCAAACATGCATTCTCATAATATCAAAGCACGAGTCTTCCGCAGCCGCAGCTGTATTAGCGTGTTATGGATAGGTGCTAGGGACTGACCAGATTAGAATAACAAGGGGCATTGTTTATCGCCCTTGCTCACTGTGTTCAGACTAAACTCCAGGAAAAGACTGAGAACGCACAAAGCTGGCGGTTCTCATGTGTAATACAAAAACAACAGTTGATGGACAGAATGCAGAACAATGTCATACATTCACCCCAGAACAGAGATCTGGGCCTAAATCCATCGTTTTTTTGCTCACCATGCCATTCCAGTTTGAACCCAGCCATATGCAAATCAGTCTTGATCCTGTGCCTCATAGGAACCGTCCAGCCCAAACTGCCAAGCCAGGTCCTCCCTGGACTGGAAACAAGCATCCCAGGACCGGTTTCGGGGTTTCACCCCTCTTCAGCCAGGATAGCTTGATTCCAGTGGCATGGAGAGCACGGGACCCACGTCTGGGCATACCCGTCCCACTCGGGGTGACAAATGCAAAAACAACAGTTGATGGACAGAATGCAGAACAATGTCATACATTCACCCCAGTACAGAGATCTGGGCCTAAATCAATCGTTTTTTTGCTCACCATGCCATTCCAGTTTAAACCCAGCCATATGCAAATCAGTCTTGATCCTGTGCCTCATAGGAACAGTCCAGCCCAAACTGCCAAGCCAGGTCCTCCCTGGACTGGAAACAAGCATCCTAGGACTGGTTTCGGGGTTACACCCCTCTTCAGCCAGGATAGCTTGATTCCAGTGGCATGGAGAGCACCCGTCCCACTCAGGGTGACGAATGCAAAAACAACAGTTGATGGACAGAATGCAGAACAATGTCATACATTCACCCCAGAACAGAGATCTGGGCCTAAATCCATCGTTTTTTTGCTCACCATGCCATTCCAGTTTGAACCCAGCCATATGCAAATCAGTCTTGATCCTGTGCCTCATAGGAACCGTCCAGCCCAAACTGCCAAGCCAGGTCCTCCCTGGACTGGAAACAAGCATCCCAGGACCGGTTTCGGGGTTTCACCCCTCTTCAGCCAGGATAGCTTGATTCCAGTGGCATGGAGAGCACGGGACTCACGTCTGGGCATACCCGTCCCACTCGGGGTGACAAATGCAAAAACAACAGTTGATGGACAGAATGCAGAACAATGTCATACATTCACCCCAGTACAGAGATCTGGGCCTAAATCAATCATTTTTTTGCTCACCATGCCATTCCAGTTTAAACCCAGCCATATGCAAATCAGTCTTGATCCTGAGCCTCATGGGAACAGTCCAGCCCGAACTGCCAAGCCAGGTCCTCCCTGGACTGGAAACAAGCATCCTAGGACTGGTTTCGGGGTTTCACCCCTCTTCAGCCAGGATAGCTTGATTCCAGTGGCATGGAGAGCACCCGTCCCACTCAGGATGACAAATGCAAAAACAACAGTTATGGACAGAATGCAGAACAATATCATACATTCACCATAGTACAGAGATCTGGGCCTAAATCAATCGTTTCTTTGCTCACCATGCCATTCCAGTTTGAACCCAGCCATATGCAAATCAGTCTTGATCCTGTGCCTCATGGGAACAGTCCAGCCCGAACTGCCAAACCAGGTCCTCCCTGGACTGGAAACAAGCATCCTAGGACCGGTTTCGGGGTTTCACCCCTCTTTAGCCAGGATAGCTTGACTCCAGTGGCATGGAGAGCACGGGACCCACGTCTGGGCATACCCGTCCCACTCGGGTGACAAATGCAAAAGCAACAGTTGATGGACAGAATGCAGAACAATGTCATACATTCACCCCAGTACAGAGATCTGGGCCTAAATCAATCGTTTTTTTGCTCACCATGCCATTCCAGTTTAAACCCAGCCATATGCAAATCAGTCTTGATCCTGTGCCTCATGGGAACAGTCCAGCCCGAACTGCCAAGCCAGGTCCTCCCTGGACTGGAAACAAGCATCCTAGGACTGGTTTCGGGGTTTCACCCTTCTCCAGACAGGATACCTTGATTCCAGTGGAATGGAGCGCACGGGACCCACGTCTGGGCATACCTGTATAACTTGGGTGTGACAAATACAAAAACAACAATTGATGGACAGAATGCCGAACAATGTCATATATTCACCCCAGTACAGAGATCTGGGCCTAAATCCATAATTTTTTTGCTCACCATGCCATTCCAGTTTGAACCCAGCCATATGCAAATCAGTCTTGATCCTGTGCCTCATAGGAACAGTCCAGCCCGAACTGCCAAGCCAGGTCCTCCCTGGACTGGAAACAAGCATCCTAGGACCGGTTTCGGGGTTTCACCCCTCTTCAGCCAGGATAGCTTGATTCCAGTGTGCATGGAGTGCACGGGACCCACGTCTGGGCATACCCTTATAACTCGGGTGTGACAAATGCAAAAACAACAGTTGATGGACAGAATGCAGAACAATGCCACCCCAGTACAGAGATCTGGGCCTAAATCCATCGTTTTTTTGCTCACCATGCCATTCCAGTTTGAACCCAGCCATATGCAAATCAGTCTTGATCCTGTGCCTCATAGGAACAGTCCAGCCCAAACTGCCAAGCCAGGTCCTCCCTGGACTGGAAACAAGCATCCCAGGACCGGTTTCGGGGTTTCACCCCTCTTCAGCCAGGATAGCTTGATTCCAGTGGCATGGAGTGCACGGGACCCACGTCTGGGCATACCCGTATAACTCGGGTGTGACAAATGCAAAAACAACAGTTGATGGACAGAATGCAGAACAATGTCACCCCAGTCACCCTAGTACAGAGATCTGGGCCTAAATCCATCGTTTTTTTGCTCACCATGCCATTCCAGTTTGAACCCAGCCATATGCAAATCAGTCTTGATCCTGTGCCTCATGGGAACAGTCCAGACCGAACTGCCAAGCCAGGTCCTCCCTGGAGTGGAAACAAGCATCCTAGGACCGGTTTCGGGCTTTCACCGCACTTCAGCCAGGATAGCTTGATTCCAGTGGCATGGAGAGCACGGGACCCACGTCTGGACATACCCGTCCCACTCGGGGTAACAAATGAAAAAACAACAGTTGATGGACAGAATGCGGAACAATGTCATACATTCACCCCAGTGCAGAGATCTGGGCCTAAATCCATTGTTTTTGTTGCTCACCATGCCATTCCAGTTTGAACCCAGCCATATGCAAATCAGTCTTGATCCTGTGCCTCATGGGAACAGTCCAGTCCGAACTGCCAAGCCAGGTCCTCCCTGGACTGGAAAAAAGCATCCTAGGACCGGTTTCGGGGTTTCATGAACAGAATCTTGCAGAAATAAAGTCATGTAGTAACGTGTGCAAAAGCGACATCATGGCAACAGAGCTCATGCTAACTTAGCGATGTCGACAATGTCCCTATCGGCCATTTGACAGTTCACCTTTTTAGATAAGGCCCAGTCCTCTATTAAGAGAGTGTTTACCTCCCGGGTTTTCCACCGGGCTGGTCGAGGTAGGGGCTGCTCGGCCGGCAGTGCTTATTCACAGTATCCTCATGGATGGCAAGGCTCCCAGAAGGCCAATACCAGGATCAAGCTTGCTTCACCAATTACTATCCAACAAAAAGCTAGCAAATCCAAACCGAAGGTGGCAGAGGAGCGGACGCTTCCTCCAGTTCTGGTGAGTGTTCTCCCTTCTAGAAGTAGGGGGGCGACTGGTGAATTTTCCCTATGCCTGGAAGTCCATCACAAAGGACGCGTGGGTCCTGTAAATGATTCACGGTTTTCAAATAGAGTTTTACGGCTCTCCTAGACAGGACTCCTGTCCAAAGCTCATACAGTTCTACTTGCACGAAGCCTAGCTCGTGGACGCGGATGTCGCAGCACTGCTTGCCAAAGGAGCCATATGCCTCTTGATACCCAATCCCCACGGCTCCATCAGCAATCTTTTCCTATCAACAAAGCTGATGGGGGCCAGGGACCATTCATCAACATACAAGAGTTCAATGACTGGCTGAAATATCAACACTTCAAACTGGGGGGTCCTGCGAACCTTAGATTGGTTGGTGTATCTCGACCTGAAAGACGCTTATCTGTCAATCCCAATTTTTCCACTGCACAGGTGGTTCCTCCAGTTCATCTGGCACCAGCAAACTTTCAAGTTTTCCACTCTGTCCTTCAAGCTCTCCCACCTTTTGTGGGAGAGCTTGAAGGGCTTGGTGCTTCATGAAGGTTCTCAAACCAGTTGTGGAATACCTGAGGGCGCAGGGGGTACGCCTTATTGTATACCTCGACAACATGCTCCTCCTGAGTCAGTGCAAACGGAAGCTGTTGCTCCATGGTCGATCTTCTGAAAACTCTCGGGTTTGTCATAAATGAGAACGAGTCCCTCCTGGTTCTCTTGCAGAAGGTGGTCTTTCTCAGGTTTGTAATAAACTCTACCAAAGCGATTTTGAGTCTTCCATTTCAGAAGGTGAAGAAGATCCTTCACGAGTTGTGACACACTCTGGCCAGACAACAAGTCTTGTTATGACAGATTGCTTGGCTGGTGGGTCTTCTCTTGTCCTCAATCCAGGCCATCTTTCCGAGCCCCCTCAATTATCGGCCATGTTGCGCCTGAAGGCCACCCATCTGCACAAGGCCCTCACATATTCTGAGATGGTCACCCTTTCAAACGAGGCCCGGGAGGAAATCCGATGCTGGGTTTTCCATATGGATGCCTGGAATGGGAGAGCGACAGGAGGTTTGTGGTCTCTGAAAGAACAGAGAATACATATCAACTGTCTGTAGTTTCTAGCCGGAACCTTTGCGGTCCATTGGTAGACCAAAAACCCGTTCCAGTCGTATGTGCTCCTGAAAATGGACAACGTCTCAGCGATCTGTTATATCAATCACTTAGGGGGCCCTCAATCTAAGACTCTCTCTGACCTCGAAATCAACTTCTGGAAGTATTGCCTGGACCGTCAGATCTCGGTCACAGTGGAGTACATCCGTGGTCAAGCCAATCAAGTAGCGAATTATCAGTCCTGCCATTTCCAGGACTCCAGCCTTTGGAAGCTCCATCTGGATATATTTTCGGCTCTCCAGGATCACTGAGGGCCATTCTCAGTGGACCTGTTGGCTCCCCAATTGGATTGCCAGCTGCTCAGGCTCTTCAGCAGGAGTCAGGACTTGCTGGCTACGGCCACAGATGTGTTTCTCCAAGATTGAAGTCAGGAGAACGAGTACATCTTTCCTCCTCTACTCAGTTCAGGCTCCAATGGGCAGACCTTGTAATGGTCACTCCGATCTAGAAGTCTCAAGTTTGATTTCTGGTTCTTCCAGAACTTTCTTGAGATTCTCCAATCTGTCTACCCCTGTTTCCATCACTTCTCCACAGTCCAGACCAGATTCCTCAACAGATGGTTCTGGAGGGATCGCTATCGCTGATGGGGTGGTTGATTACAGGGGACGATTGTCGGCCCTTGTTCTTTTGAGCCAAGCTGAGGAGCTCTTGCCCAAGGCCTGGGCCAGCAGTACGGTTAATCGCCTGAATTCGATGGACCTTTTGGTGTCTGTGACTGGGGTCTCAATCTCGTGGGCGCAGATGTAGTTCACGTTCTTAACTTCCTGGCTAGCCTGGTGTTGTATGGATTGGCATATCGCTCCGTTAATACATTCCATTTGGCCATTTCAGAGGGACATGTTCCAGTAAAGAGCTCCATGCTGGGGATCATCCTTTTGTATGCTGTCTCTTTCCGAGATCCGATTGTCTCTTCCCCTGGAACCACGATATTCTGCGCTTTTGTATGTCAATCAAGTGCTTAACTTGTTTTTGTGCTATCTGCAAAACCATTTTTTGTCCAAAAAGGAGCTGACAGCTAAACTGTCTGTGCTGCTCTGTCTTGTATCCTGTCAAAGGGTTTCAGATGTGCATGACTTTGATATCTCAGGCAGTACTTTCTCCCCTTTCGGAGTGTCATTCACATTCAGCAGGAGGACAAAATGTAACACTAGGGTTATTTCCTCTCCGTCTTTTCCAGAATCTCCCAAGTTGTCTGTAGTGCAATGGCTCAAGGCAAATGAGCAGGAGTCTGCAGAATTTTGCCACCCAGGTGAATGTCAACTCCTCATTGCCCTACAAATACCACATAAGGCGGTTTCTTCCCCCAGCATTGCACGTTGGATGAAGTGGGTGATGCAAGAGGCCGGTATTGACATGACACACTTTGGTGTACTTCTGTGCGGGGAGCAAAGGCCACCAAGGCATTACATTTGGGTGCCCTCCTGAGGATATCATGAATGCGGCAGATTGGTTTTCGGACTCTACGTTTAAGAGATTCTATTTCAAGCGGGTATTGAATATGGCTCATCTGGTAGTGTGCAAGCTTTGAACTACCATAATCTTCGTCTCTGGTCCTGACATAGAATAAAAACTTTTGTAGCTATCGTAACAGAAAGTTTCAATTCCATTAAGGACTCGGAGGCGAGTATTATCCCACCCTGTGAATTCTGATTCTTCTGAACCTCCCCGTGGCTAGTAGGTATTGAGTTTTATTATGCTCAGTTTTTGTCTTATATGTGAATACCACATGCACTCGCTGTTCTGTTGAAATGCAACTGCTGGTTTTTCTGCAGACTTTGTTCTAATTGAGGTCTTTTGCTAAATTGTCCTCTATTTCCTTGGGATGAAGCTGGGTAGACAGGAAGTGTGAGGGCAGAGCAACGGCATTACTCCCACAACAAAAGAGGCCAAGGGGACACAAACAAAGGACTATGTTACGGACTGGAGATGACTGACTGACTAATGCCTGGGACTGTTCTCCCATTGGATGTTATTGTTTTTTTCTCATTCCCAGAGTTTCATGGGAATGGTAGTTTGTAATGTGATGTTGTGAAATGGCTGCTATTGAATAAAGCAAAGGGAGATTAGCATAATCCTTGCCTCCAAGTCCTTAATAGAATTGAATATTTCTGTTACAATAGCTAGGAAATTCTTCATTGCTGTTATTATCTGTCCATGCAAATTTATTTTACGTAGGACACACTACAAAGATGGTGAAAGATCCCTGGTGGAGGCTGCACCCCTTGTCAAACACTGTTTAGAAGCAGGTCATAATGAGGATGACATCAAATTGCAAGTGTTGGAGGTGATATAACTTTACTAAAGAGGACCTAATATTACCTCAATTCTGTCCATCAGAGAGTTCACATGGATGGATCACCTAAAACAAAAAGACTTAATGATATGTATGAATTATGGAGCATGGTAGATCTTGATGCATAATGGAACATTAATGGGGTTAACAACCATAATGTAGGTGGACCTTTACGTATGTGTTGTGTTTACATGCCCAGACGGTTTTCACACGTTTGGTATTGTAATGATTATTTAGGAATATTTGTCTAGAAAGTAGACTATTGACCTTGAAATGCCGATTTGGATATAACAACCAAGTAATATATAATATAATTACTTTTGTATACACCAACAACCCATGTTTTTAGAGAATTTGTGTGATACGTCAAACCGACTAATGTTAGGTACCATCAGCCAATAGATGTTCGACTTGTACAAGTAAGAGTATTGGTATTGAGCCTTTTCGTGCACAAATGACTAAATACAAATGGTGCTGGGTTATGATGGGCTTTACGTGAGGTGAAGCTTCACCACACAGAGAGCACAATATACACTTGAAAAATGGTCACCTGACATGATCAATGTGCTGTCTATCTACAGTCCGTTGATCTTATTAGGTTGGCGCTACATGATGGATCTTCTTTCCATCCATAGTAGGGACTCTAAGTAGATGCCGGCGGACACATTGTATCCATTAGGTGAGACTCATTCACAATTTACTGGGGAAGGATAGACCCATCCTAATTGGTTAAATGTAAGTATGTTATAGCTAGTAATTGTTCTCCAGCTCACAACAGAGAAAACATGGGTTGCTTTTTCCTGAATAGATTTACTCCCCTAACGGCATTGCAATTGAGATATCCGTCCCTATGTGTGGGATCGTCTTACTGTGCACAGCTGAATTTCTGCTTTTTATATGTTTAATGAGAAAGGCGAAACATATCTTGAATGATTATTTGTAAAATGTTACAACTAGCAATATTTCTCTAGCTCATATTAGAAAAATCACACTGTGTTTTGTGTGTACAGATTTACTACAGAAATAGCATTCTGGCTTCTATTTCCCAGTAACTTGTGATACTCACATGGATGGTATACTACAAATAGCAAGTTATCAAAAAGTCTATTTACTACAGATGTGTTGTGCATAATGATGGCCTAGGATTGAACCCAACAACCACTTTTGATAAGCAGAAATGTCGACACAGTTTACTATTTTATGTAGAACTGTGGTATATTTTTACTCATGTATATTTTTCGTCATTTATTTCAGCATTTATCACACACGACAAACGTTCTGGAAGTTGGCTATCCTGAAATTTCCTCCTATATGACATACAGTTGTGTAGTTGTTGAGAGGTATGTGATTTTTCAATTTTTTAACTGTAACTGAGTATTGATAAATCACACTTTCTACACATAGAACTAAGCACCTTGCTCCATTTACCTTTTCAGGTTTTTAGACAGATGGCGCCTGTCCTCAAGAGACCGATCAAGTGAACATGGAGTTGAAAAGGTCGATTACACCCCTTAGGTAGGATGTAACCTGATTTGTTTAGATATGGAAACCTGAGCATGGGATTGATGAAATCCTGCCAATTTTTAATGATGTAGCAATCGACTTGTATATTTATGTGCTTTATAACTAGTTTTGTATATGTTCACTTTCGCAGCACTGCACCATCTGCACCAGGACCAATTATATGTAAAACATTTAGATCTACAAATATACTACATGCTTGAAGAGAGACTCTTGTATACATTTTTTTGTTGATGTGTCTAAACATACATGGATGAATGCCTGTCGGGGGAATATTGATATTGTGATCCTGATCTGAGTAACTCCCATGGGACAAAGCAAAGTTGTTTTCTGCTTGATTTTTTAAATCTGATTTAATGATGAAATCAGATTTTAAATAACTTTACCAGAAAAGTAACTTTATAAAAATGTACTTTAGACTGCCTGTGCCAGAACTGGCTTAAAGTCAGTTATACTCATTCATCACGCTTCCAGAGCTGGAGTATGCATGGTTGAGAGAGTTAACGATCCTGGCTCAGAGGATAGGAGCCTGTGGATGAGCCCAGAAAGATCCAATGGGTGTTAACTACTGACTACTTAGCAGGAATTATCTATCCAGGAGTGGACAAAACAATTGGCAGATAAATAGCTACTTTAGCACTACCTCTACAGATGTGAGGATGTCAAGGAGGGCTTCTACTATTCATTTGCAGGACCATCCTAAACAGCCAGGCTCCAGTCACAGTAGGAAGGAAAACCAGTTTAGATCCTACAAGATGTGAGAGGGAGAAGAGCTCATGTGAATAGTAGAGTTGTTAAGAGCTGATGAGAGACATGCCTGATAGCAGCTGAGCTTTGCCATCTTGAAACATGACACCTGAGTAATTTTATAATAAGGCAAAGAGGAAGTGCTGCACAAGGTGGCAACTGCAATACAATAGTTAGGAATGGTGGAAGAATTTCTACCATCACTGGCTAATACACTAGATAAATCTGACACCTCCAACTCCACAGAACATTCTTGGACCAGAGAATACCTCATCTGGAGAACGTCCTGCTGGAAGAAGAATCATGACTCCTGCTAGAGGGAGAGGACTCACTCAAGGACTCAAGTACTCCTAACTCATTCTGGCACCCAGAGACTGGAACTGCTCTCTAAGGGTCAAGTGGTTAGCTTCGGTTTTTCCTACTTCAAGTACACAAAATGGAGAAGCACTCCTGATACCAATAGGGCCCAGCTGGCTACTGAGGACAAGACCCTGAAAGACACATGACTTGGGGCAGACCTGGTGCCCAGAAGCCTGCCCTGAGGAGCTGGGGGTTGAGTGGCTCACCAGGAGGAACTTTCCAAGTACTCTGAAAAAGTTGGAACTTAGGGCCTAATTTAGAGTTTGATGGAGGCTTTACTCTTTCACATATATGGATACCTGGTCTGCCTTATTACAAGTGTCATAGGATATAATGCACTTGTAGGGAGGTTGATGGAATATCCATCACATTTGTGACAGGGCATCCCATCCACAAAACTCTAAATCAGGCCCTTAGTAATGTGTTTGACCTGCAGAGGACCGGAACAAGGTGCTAAAGTGTTCCCAGGGAGTGTGCCCCCAAGGTGGGCATGGAAATCAGGTTTATCCCACTCAGAACCTTTTGCTGCACTGAAAACTAGTTTAGCTGAACCTCCCAGCAAAAGTATCCAGCCATGTGGAGCTCTGCCCAGCTACAGCTTTCAGCCTTTCCCGCTGGTGGATTTTGACTTCCCAAAAAACTGACTAAACGCAAAGGTAAAATTTTGGACTAGAGTGAGGTGACATACCCATCTGACCCTCAAAGTGTTCTCACTGGCTTCAAAATCCAGGTTTGAACCCCTCGTAGCTCTTGGCACTAAAAGCAACAGCTTCAGCTGGAGCTCGATGACTATAAATCCGAATTCAAGGGAACCTCATTGGTGACAGCCTTGAACCATGTTCTGCTAGCAGATTTCAGCTTCTATAAAAAAACACTAAGGGACTGATTTAGATGTTGATAGACGGCTTTCTCCATCACTACGGTGACGGATATTCCGCCGCCGAAATATTAATCCCATTACATCCAATGGGATTTATATTTCGGCAGACAGGGTATCTGTCACCGACATCTAAATCAGGCCCTAAGTCAGAAAATAAAAACTTTGACTGGAACATGCCACTTGGTGTATCTGACCTCAGGCCTAAAATTATGCCTATGTCATGGTTCCACCACGAACAGTGACTTTTGATTAGTGTATTATTTTTTCTTCAATGACACAGAAAAGGGATTAAAAAATCACCTCATCACGAGAAAGAGGGAGCTAGACCTGAATCTTTTAAGGACAGTAGTGCAATGGACTACTGTTAGAAGTAGGTAACTCTTTCAGTGGTCTCATTACAGAGAGCGTCCGGAGACAAATAATCTTAAATGGCCACCCATATGTGCCCTTGTATGCTGATGCACCAGAGGCCACTTTTGTCATATAAGAAAAAGCAATCCAAGATGGTTGCTTATGTGTGCACATGTGTGATGATGCATAATCTGCCATTTTGAATTTTTTTGCCTTGGCCCAATTGCAAAGCACAAGCATTTTTTAAAGCAAATATCTTTGTGTCTCCGTATTACATGCAAGACTAATTGGCTTTACCAATGTTTGTTAGCTGTTTATTAGGTTTCTCTTCATGAATACTACTTGCACCATCCATATTTCAAAACCTTTTGGAATTCTAGGAAAGAGGCTAAAAGTATTGTCATTTGAATTGTTGAATTTGCTATTCGTTAAAGCTGTCTGTCAGGACGTTGGTTCAAAATGGAGTTTAGGTTCTACAAAATTACATTTTCAATTTAAAAAAAAAACACACTTAACAGCAATTACTTGAGTGAGGAAGCACACAATTTAATTATTCTTTTGCCTTTTGCACAATAATTTCTTTTCGGGAATACCTCATGCCTGCAGTGATGTGTATACCCTGGCTATGCGTTATACACAAGCTGTAAGGGAAAAAAAGTGCAAAAGTTATTTAAGACACTTAGTTGTTCAGAATTTTCGACCCAGAAATAAGCAGAGGACGTTTATAACCAGAAACTAAAAACAAGTCAAATGTTCAAGACAATACATAGGACATTTTAGCAGCAGAATGTTGTTTCCGGGACTTGAAATTAGTTGTGCTTTTACCATTTTCATAACCCCGTCCAGGCGGCGAGCACTCCCTCCCCGCTCCCCCATGTTGTTGCCATCGCTGCGCGCTTTTCCCTTAATTAGCACTTGACCACTTCTTGGTGCCTGAAAAGGTCGCAGTTTTATTTTCACAACAAACATTTTGGTAACAGGAAATCTTCATATTTCAAATTTCAACATTCATGGTCTTACTATAGTCCTTCAATGACCATGTTTCCCTTTTATCTATTGTTCATTATTTTCTCTATTCGCATTCTGGACCCAGCCGCCTCAATTGCCTGGGAGAGGAGGGAGGGGCCCCACTCCCTGTGTTTCGATTCACGGGTCTAGGCTTCAACTTGCTACCGATTTGGAGGGTGTCCCTTTCTGGGCATGCCCGGGCTGCAAGTGCCGTCCCGCTCGTCCTGTATCCTTTCGGGGCCCTCCCTTCTCCCCGGGGTCTCTGCCGTTTGGCATCCCAAGGACCTTACTTGAGAATCTACTCTATTTTCTTGCGGCTGGGTCCTTGTCATCTTCTCCGTCTGTACCCCTGCCGTAAGGCATCCCCGGGGTCCTGCGGGAGTGTCATCTCTGTTCTTTCTCTGGCGGCACGCCGCCCAATGGCTCCCCCAGTGCCCCTGCCGTGAGGCATCCAAGGACACTGTGCGAGCCTATCATCTATCTTCTAGTAATTTCGTTCTCTACTAGGTTCCTCGTGTCCGCTCCGCCACGCTCTCTACGGTTTTTCGATCGGAGGGAGCTCCCCCCTTAGCTCGGCCTAACCTCGCTACCTACTTGCCACCTCCTAGCTCGCATATGCCTACGATGTTCCGCGTGAACTTGTCTATTCCTATCCCCGTGTGGTATACCTCCTCCTCCAGGTGTTACCCTGACTACCACCAGTCTATGAACCCGTGCTGCCTGACATCCACCCCTGGGCCTTGTCAGCTTTGACCCTGGTGGTGTTTAGCTCACTTCTGGATTTTTTCTATGCCCTCTAGCTTCGCCTCCTCTAACTATGCTTAGTGCGTGGAGCAGGTATACTGGACTAGCTTTTCGTAATTGACATTAGGGGCATTGTTTTGGCCATTTTTTTTTTTTTTTTGCCAGGCTGGCTGCTTGGTGGCGTATGCCTCAGCGCAAATCGTAGGAATATGTCGTCATGCCATTGATTGTAAGCGGATGGTCATGCCTCTCACGGGCAGAGATTCCCTGCCTCAATTTGCAGAAATCCCTCGCTATGCAGAATAATTTTTTCATTTCTCGATAGAGATGCACCTGTATTCTGTCTCAAAGCACGACTTTACTACCCTTCAGCCGCTAGGAAGGACGTGGCCCCCGCTTCGCGTCCGTTTACGCGGTACTTGAAGCTGTATGGTCCACATTTGCTCCCTTTACCACCTCTGCCCCGCTTTTCTCCCTAGTTCAGTTGGGCGTTCCTGAGGTTGGCCATCATGCTTCTGGGTGCCACGAGTGGTGCGTGCCCCGACGAGGCCTTGCAGAATGCTGCCCTCCCATCGCCAGGCCTGTTTGCTGGCATCTGGCGTCAGCTGTGTATCTGTTCCCACGGCAATCTGGATTGTTATAGCCCCAGGCGGTCTTGGTCCCTTTCTGCTGTTTTTTAGCCTTTTAGACCAGGTTGGTGTACTTTTTCTTACGGGAGCCCTCCGTGGGTACCCCGTGACCATGGGTAGCTTTTGTACCGCCCTGTCCGGGTTTTGCTCTTTTAGAAAATTATAATATTTAATATGACAACAAGAATTGGGTTGTCCTACACACCTCAGGAACACACCGCTCTCACTTCATGTATGCCCCACTATTCATGGTACCACCACTATGCGTATTTTTTTTTTTGCTCTGTTTGTTCTTACCAACTTGTCCTTTAACTGCAGTGACCTGCAACTCACAGATCTTTGTTTAATAAAGAAAGAAAAATCAAAATGTTTTGCTTGTATAACAGAATACCATAGCCCCGAAACATTGTCTGAGAAAACATCTCTTAAATATTGCTTACTGCAATATCGTCTCATTGGATGTAGAATTTCTATTAACTCCAATAGGGCAATATATATTTGTTAACAATATTTTGCACACCAAATTTATGTGAGAAGATATTCTGGCAACTATAGGCTAGTTGCACATTCGCTGGACACTATACATCTGGTTTGTTCTAGCTAATGAAGGACTCTCAAGAGCCAAACCTCCCTGTGTATTCCATGTAAGTGTGTTTATCGCTGCTAGTTTGGTAACTTAATATGGTTGTACAGGTTGAGTCTCTTCTGAATGGTATTTTGTAAGGTACTGGGACTTGTGAGGTAATTGGGTCGTTTGTCATGGCTGTGCTACACCAGCATTGAACCTTTGAACCCTGCTATTTATCTACTGGAGGTGGATGGATTGGTTTGGCATCGCACCTCTGGTGGAGCACAGCGGAGTGGGCACCTTGCGGCATAATGCCGACATAAAGACTCTTGATTCTGGGAGCCAGCATGTCATAAGCAAGACACAGTTTTTAGTTTATGATCTCATTCCTGGTGCCTCTAGACTTGCCTCTGCTGGGTAATGTTTGTCACCAATATACCAAAATACCGCTCCCGTCAGACGAATAAATCCTTGTCATCACAAAGCTTCGAGTGATTTCAACAATTGAAGCCACCTCTGCATGCCCGAACCCATGCACGTCCATTAAGTTACGGGGGAACTGCGTGCTCTGCCCAGAGTCACCGGAAGTTGCCAACGCTTTATTCGTTAGGCCACCTCCTCTCCCCCTCGATCAACCTCAGAGCAGGGTAATAGGCCACACCTCTTGGCACTGCCTTGCTCTCTGGGTAATTAACCTCCCAATGTGCTAGCCCGGGGCTTTTTTTTTTTTTTTTATTGTTTAACTCTTCCCTCGCGCCCCGTGCACCCTTCGTGCGCATGTGTACTGCTGGGGGGCCTAGGAGACCCCCCCTCATGATTCGACCTATATTTGGCCTAAAAGTCGATTCCTGCCCTCGAAATCGCCATGTGCGCGTTTCTCGCCTTAAACGCGGATCTTTCTAACTGGGAGGAGTATGCCGCTGTCGCCGTGACTCTCGCGCGCAAGTACCCGGCACGTGGAGATTCAATGGTGTCTGCGGCGGGAACATGCACGCCACACCTTTTTGTAAAATGTTAGGCACGGAGAGTTTGCGGGATTTGCCCCGAGTCACAGGATGTTGAGCGTCCCTGCTGAGACTTGAACCTGGTTCCCCTGCTTTGAGCTCAACCGCTCTAACCGTTAGGCCACACGCACGTCTCATTTTTCCATATGTCAGGGTGGGAATTATTTTATTTCGATATCAGCAGACAGCCTGTCGGGGAAATCACCTTCATTCAAAAAATGGACTACATGGGAGGCAGCGTTGCCTTAGCTACGTGCTCTAAAATAATCGACAGTGACTTGCCTCGAATGAGATAATGCAACCTTTTACTCAGTTATTCTAGTGTCGCCATGCAAAACATTATGACAATTGCAAGCCTCAGAATCGGGCGACGTCCTCTGTCCTGAAAATTAATTATAAACCCCTCATTATGCCGCAAATTTTACATTTCAGAGGGAAGTGTTCGCAGGTGTGCAGTCGATGAAAAAATCGGCCACCCTGAACTCTATCTTCTTCCAGGGCCGGCTTTAGGGCGGAGCACCGGGTGCTTGCTTCCTGAGGGCGCCGTGTTTGAAAGTTTATTAAGCCTTTGCAGCACCTGCTGCAGCGTTTCTACCCGCCGGCAATTACCCGGCACCGCATAAATGTCAAGAAAAACTCGTGCGATTAATTATCTTCCTGGAGGGAGATCAGTGTTTTGTAAGGTTGAGGTTTTGACTTAGTGAAGTTAGTGCAGAGGTTAATATGCCTGCTGCAAAGAACGTGTACCAAGTAGATTGCAGACTGCATATAATGTAAACAGATCAGCAGATTACTGCTTTCAAAAGAGACATCTTTTCGTTACTTGCAATTTATAACTTAAAGTCCCAATATAGAATAGTGAGCTATTAACTTTCATCCCCGAACTGCATATACATCGCAAAATATACATTATTAGCACATTCCTTAATGTTGCAAAAAGTGGTTAATTTGGCTATAAATCGCTTCTTATTTTTAAAGAAAAACTCAACTATGCTGTTTCTTTTCCGACTCTGCGTGTGTGCTTCTCCACACCAAGCACTCGCAAACTATACTGCCTACCAGTATGAATGACATGTGACTCCTACAATTTCCATCCTTTGGCTTATGTATCATTTCCTATACACGTATTTACACCTATGATTGATTGTCTCTGTGTAATGCGTGTGTGACGCAAAGTGCTTGGACCACTACACTGGTATGAAGGCGCTATATAACTAATTCAATGCATCTGCGAGAGTGTGGTTATGGTGCCTTGGTCACTGTTAAAGGGTGCTAGTGAGCGAATGCGTGGTGGCGGTGATCATTGGGGGGGGGGCGCCGACAAACATTGTTGTACAGGGCGCCACCAGCACTAAAAACCGGCCCTGTCTTCTTCCCAGAGCGGTTCACAGAGATTGGACCCAGGCCGGGAAGGCTCAGGACTGTTTACCGGGCTCGAACCCTGCTCCGCCTTTTCGAGGTCGACCCACCACGTAAGGTCACATTCTTTCTATTATCAATGCCGGGGTGGGGTACTTAGCGATTGTGAGTAGGCTGGCCGCAATCCTTCTTACCAAACTGAGTCGGCCGTACCCTAGCTCCGCGCAGCCCCGCTCCTTACCTTTTTCACTTAATGTTCCTTCCGGGCTCGTTATGGGGGCACTGTCGCCCGCACCGTCTTCCTCCTTTCGGGGGCACCGCCGCCCGCACCGACCCACGCGTGGTTCGTGTACTGCCGTGCTCCTACCCAGTTGCTGCTCAAAGTCTGCCAACCGCCCCGGGGTGGGTTTTCGCGAGTACCGCTGTTCTGGCTCCAGGTGCCTCCGGGTGGCGGTACCGGCGTACTGCCCAGTCTCGATCCAGCTCCTCGCAAACCACCGGCCGTTGCTCCTGTTGCTCCGGGCACCGCCGTATTGGCTCCAAGTGCCCGTGAGTCCTGACTCTGTGGTGGACCCTGCCCGTACCCTCGACAATAGATGGGGCGGGGTTGGAAGTCGCCTTTTTTCTTTCCGACCAAAGGCGCGAAATGCCATATAGCGTCCTTGCGTCGTCCTCTTCTCCGGTCAGGTCGGTCAGCTTCCCAGGCATTCCTTTCTGTCTCTGCCTTCCGTGTGTTGGCGTGGCTTTCCGTCTTCGCTGCTAAGGCGCGAAACCCCCTGATACCGTTGTTCCTTTCCTTCTTCCTGCCTCAGGCGTGTATACCACAAAGGCCCCCAGCGACGCCGCGCAATGGCCGGAAGGTAAGGTCTATTCCCAGGTCTTTACTAGGCAAATGGGGGTAACAGGGTACTTCTCTGGGAAGCAGGCAGTGTCCGTCGCCACCCGTAGGCCCCCCGCTTGCGCCTCTTGGTTTATGCTGCTCACGGCGGAGGCGGCTCCACTCCTCCCGTGCTTTTCCGCAGCGAGTCGTCCGGCGGTACTTGGCGGCCAGCTGCTTCGCTCCCTTTTGAAAGGCGCTGTGAACGCCCGCTGCCGGCGCTGCCGTTGGGGAGGGAAAGCCGATGCCTGGGCCCCCTTTAGTTTGGGCCACGGTTGTGCACGCTCCCCCCCGGTCTTACGCTGCTCACGAAGGGGGGGGTCTCTTCTTCTTCTTACGCAAGGGGGAGGCTTGAAATGAGATTTCCTGGGCCGTTGGCCCCTCTTAACCTCCCCCTTGCCTACCTTTCTCGCCCCCTGATTGGGGGGGAGCTTCCTTTGTTTGCGGGCCTATCCATGCCCTCCCCGGCCTAGCCGGGTTTCCTAATTGCGGGGGCGTGGCGTGGGGGGGGTCCCGCCGCCGGCCGGCGTTCTACCCAGGCCTCCATCGGGTCCGGCTTTGCCTTCCCCGGCCCTGGTCCTTATGGGCATGAAAATCCCAGCAGCCTTGCTGGCCAGGACTGACTCTCATGTGTTACACATGACAAGGTGTCTTGCGCAGCTACGCAGGTGTGCATGTGTGCCTTTATGTGAGAGATATATGTCTGCATATGTACTTTTGTATCAATGAGCCAAGGATGTCATGCTAATATAAATATGCACAGGTAATATATCACAAGGAAAACCCTATATGCCCACGGGGACCAGGTGCTGTGGGTCTCATTTAAAATGTAGGAAACCCCTTCAAGTATTTGTGGAGCCCCCCAATTAATGTATTCATTTGACTATCCAGTGATATCTTCTTATTTGAATCACATAAAAAAAGAAAAACAAACAGACAGAACAGGTTCCTGTTGCTAGTATATATTATCCCAATGTTATGCAATATTTAGAATGACATGATATCAAAAGTGAAGACAATGCAGTGTTCATGGTGAGTGCATAAATACATAAAAAAATATATATGCAAGACACTGTACAAGGTCTACATGATTTTCAATATGCATGTGCATGAACAATTGCTAAATACTGTAGATCACACTTAATCTGGGAACCTAGGGGGAAAAATGTCAAAGTTTCGATCCTGTGTAAGTAAAAAGGTATCTTCAGGACTAAGGGGCATATGTATCAAACGATTTTTTAATCGCAAACGCTGCGATTCGCAAAATAACAGCGTTTGCGATTAAAAAATCGGTAATCGGGATGTATGAGCCAAATCCCATCGCAAAATTAAGGAATTGCTAATTTAGCGATTTCTTAATTTTGCGTAAGCATTTAAGAAATCGCAAATTGCGATTTCTTAAATGATATGTCAAAAGCACCCAAAATGTGTGAATTATCCTTAAGAAATCGCAAATTACCACCAACTTCCAGTTGGTGGTAATTTGCGATTTCCTTTCAAAATGCACTTTTTTGAATTTTACAAAGTGCCACGTGGCGCTCATACATGCCCTTAGGGCATGTATGTGCGCCATATGCACACACACGCTCATTTCAGGGGTGCATCAGGGTGTCATCATGACACCCTTGCACCTTTGAAATTATTCTCAAATTGCGATTAGCAAATTGCGATCCGCTATTTGAGAATTACTTCCCATTCATTCCTATGGGTCTCCTGGCCCATAGAAATGAATGGGCAGGTATTCCTTAATTGCGATTTCGCAATTTGCTAATCGCAATTAAGGAATTTTAAGAAATCGCAAAAAGTTTGCAATTTTTTAAATACATCCCGTTTTGCAATTCTCAAATAGCGATTCTTTAAAAATCGCTATTTGAGAATCGCAAATGGTGATGTTGATACATATGCCCCTAAGGGGCATATGTATCAAGCCCTTTTCCCGTTCGCAAATGAGCCGATTCTCAGAATCGGCCCGATTGCGAACGGGAAAAGGCGGTAGGATGTATCATCCCAAAAGGGCATCGCAAATTAGAGAATTGCAAATTTGCGATTCTCTATTTTGCGATTGCATTTAAGGAATTGCAAATTGCGATTCCTTAAATGCGATTTAACAAGTACCCAAGTTGTGCGAATTCTCCTTAAGAAATCGCAAATTACCACCAACTTCAAGTTGGTGGTAATTTGCGATTTCTTTGAAAGATGCACTTTTTGGTATTTTTCAAAGTGCCATGTGGCGCACATACATGCACTTAGGGCATGTATGTGCGCCACATGCTCACACATGCTCATTTCAGGGGTGCATCAGGGTGTCCTTACGACACCCTTGCACCCTTGAAATTATTCTCAATTTGCGATTCTCTAATTGCGAATCGCTAATTGAGAATGTCTTCCCATTCATTCCTATGGGCCTCCTGGCCCATAGGAATTAATGGGGAGGTATTCCTTAATTGTGATTCGCAATTTGCTCATCGCAATTAAGGAATGCCAAGGAATCGCTAAGAATTTGCGAATTTTTACTTACATCTCGTTTGCGATTCCCAAAGGGCGATTCTCAAAAAATCGCTATTTGAGAATCGCAAATAGAGAAATTGATACATATGCCCCCTAGTCATATGGCTCAGAACCTGCATATAGATAGAGACAGAAACCAGGACCAGTCTCTCAACTTCCAAAAGTGTTAGTAATTGAGTTTTTATTTATCCACATACGAACTAGATTCATAGAGACTTACTTGATTTACGGAGGCTTATCCCTGAAGTAGGCAATATGTCCACTAAATACTCCTCATTGGGGAGTGTTTTGTAGGTCCTTCTATTTTGCATTTAGACTTTAGACTCTGACAGTTCAGGTGCATATTGACTGATGAGTGGTCCAGGTTTTTGTCTCCATCTATATGCAATCCAATTCAGCCGGCAACTCCTGTTTGCTGGTCAAATAAGGTTTTATGAGACATATGTAAAATAATGGGGGCCTTAACTTCGTAGTAGGTGAACCATTTTGACAAGATTCTTTTTTGATTAGCAACATCAATTAATTAGAGGTCATGTTTTGTCACATTGTTTGGAATAAAGGCAGAGCAGTGACTACTGTTTTCTACTACACACAAAGTAATCAGAAGGCAATTTAGATAATAATCCAGCATGCAATGATTTATTCTTCAAAGAAACAGTAGGTGAAAATCTCACAATGAATGTGAAAGGAGTGGGCATTAACTGTTTTGGCTTCTTTGGCAGAGCCCTTCTAGATCCAGATCTTTAGAATTACGTGACAAAGAACGTAAAAGATAAAGAAGCATGTTTACAAATATTGAAAGCACTAAAACACCCTCAAGACTCATGTCAAAACATATCCTAAATAGTGTGAAAACTAAGGCCTAATTTAGATCTTGGCGGACAGGCTGCTCCATCACAACGGTGACGTATATCACGTCTGCTGAAATATAAATCCCAGAGGATATAATGGGATTTCGTTTTTTGGCGGACGGTCTATCTATCACTGTTGTGAGGGAGTAACCTGCCTGCCAAGATCTAAATCAGGCCCTAACTATGGTGGCTTTGGAACCATAGCAAAGAAACAAAATCACCAGGCCTGTAAGAAGCATTTGCAGGCATGGGTCAACAACTTGATGCTGGGCCCACAGAATACTTCCTATTATGAAGATCAATGTCATAGACAAGGCTCTCTGTTGATTTATTTTCTATTTGTCTCATCGTTTACAAGCAGTATTTCTGAGACCTTTTGTCTTAGATTTTAGAAAAAATGATTCGTGGAGTCCCTCAGGAGTCGGTACTATAACCTACCCTGTTCAACATTTATGTGGCCTCCTTTAAATCTTTGATCTGCACATCTGAAATCCATTTCTACTCGGGGGAGAGGACACGCACCTTACAGCGCGCATGAGTTATACCAGCAAAAATTAACTAGGGGTGGGCGGAAAGCCCCATTCCGCCTGTGGAATTGGCGTAATTTGACAACTCTGCATTACTCTTGTAACACAGAGTTGCAGACAAATTTCTCCAATCGCCGTGTAGTGGAATTTTTTTCCCATGTGATTTCAGAAATGCGTGCCGGCGAGCGAGAACTGGTGTCCCTTAGTGTGATTTTCTAACATGAGCAGACGTGAGTGGTCACGGTCGGAGGGCTGCTTCTCAAGTAGATTTGCTGCCACTCTAGCAGATTTTCTGATCAAGTGGCAGCAAAATTAACTTGAATGGCTGAGCGCTCTTGCGCACCGCATGTTGCCATTCATGCTGCTTGCGCAACTAGTGCCAAACTGCAGCGCAACCTGCATATTTTCTGCCCATTGGTGGAACTCTGTGGAATCTTGCAGAGTTTTTATGTAACTCGGCAGTATTCCTCAGAGTGAAACGCTGCGATTTCCGCCTTCCCCTATTATTAACATGGCTGACTGAAAGATTGTCTGCAATCTGTCATTATTTGAAAGACAACAAACATTTTATGCAGCAATACAGACAAAACAGAGCTAAAGCTATATGGGTACATCTCAATCAATCAATCAAACATTTGTAAAGCGCACTACATACCCGCGAGGGTCTCAAGGCGCTGGGGGTGGGAAGGCTGCTACTGATCGAAGAGCCAGGTCTTGAGTGTTCTCCTGAAGGTCAGCAGGTCTTGGGTCTGTCGTAGGCTCAGCGGTAGGGTGTTCCATGTTTGGCGACGAGGTGGGAGAAGGATCTCCCGCCGGTGGTAGTTCTTCGGATGCGCGGAACGGTGGCAAGTGCGAGGTCGGCGATTCGTAGCTGGCGGTTGGGGATGTAGAAGGAGAGTCAACTGTTGAGGTAGGCAGGGCCGGTCTTGTTGAGTGCCTTGTGTGCGTGGATGAGGAGCTTGAAGAATATCCTCTTGTTGACGGGGAGCCAGTGCAGGTTTCTCAGGTGGGGGGTGATGTGGCTGTGGCGTGGTACGTCGAGGATCAGTCGTGCCGAGGCGTTTTGGATGCGTTGTAGTTGTTTGATGAGTTTTGTCGGGGCTACCGCGTAGAGGGCGTTTCCGTAGTCGAGTCTGCTGCTGACGAGGGCTTGGGTGACTGTCTTTCTTTTGTCTGTTGGGATCCATTTGTAGATTTTGCAGAGCATGCGGAGGGTGTTGAAGCAGTAGGAGGAGACGGGGTTGACTTGCTTGGTCATTGTGAGCGTTGAGTCGAGGATGATTCCCAGATTGCGTGCATGGTCTGTGGGTGTCGAGGCAGTCCCTAGTGCCGTCGGCCACCAGTAGTCGTCCCAGGCTGAAGGGTTGGAGCCGAGGATGAGGACCTCCGTCTTGTCCGAGTTCAGCTTCAGGCGGCTGGCCCTCATCCAGTCGGCGACGGCCCTCATTCCTTCGTGGAGGTTGGCTTTGACGGTGATGGGGTCCTTGGTGAGGGAGAGGATCAGCTGGGTGTCGTCGAGGTAGGAGATTATGTTGAGGTTGTGCTGTCGGGCGACGTGTGCAAGCGGGGCCATGTAGATGTTAAACAGTGTGGGGCTGAGGGAGGAGCCCTGGGGTACGCCGCAGATGATCTCGGAGGCTTCGGATCGGGGGAAGGCAGACGCTCTGGGTTCTGCCTGAGAGGAAGGATGTTGTCCATTCCAGAGCCTTATTTTGGATCCCTGCGGGGTGGAGTCGTGCGCGTAGTGTGCGGTGGCAGACGGTGTCGAAGGCGGTGGAGAGGTCTAGGAGGATGAGTGCTGTGGTCTCACCGTTGTTCAGCAGGGTCCTGATGTCGTCGGTGGTGGCGATGAGGGCGGTCTCGGTGCTGTGGTTGCTGCGGAACCCTGACTGAGAAGGGTCCAGGATTCTGTTTTCTTCGAGGTATTGGGTTAGATGTTTGTTGATGATCTTCTCGATGACCTTGGCCGGGAACGGGAGCATGATGATCTACTGAATGGAGACCTAATGAATTATAGTTGAAAAAAAATGATTCTATGCTTTCATTTAAAACACTCATTACTAAACTATTGTATAGTTGCCTTCTTGCATTACGGACTTTAAGGAAAATTCTTCACTTGCTGTCAGAAGCTAAAATGAAGACAATACTCTAGGCCTTAGGGCTTTCCTGGCTAGATTGCTGTAATTCTCTTTATTTGGGATTTCCTGTATATTTAATGTAAAGACTTTAACTATTCAAAATGCAGTGGCTCGAGTTTATCTAGGATTAGTTAAAAGAATTCCCACATCTCGAGCCATCCTAATTCCTTACAATGGTTGCTATTTGAACACTTTCGTGCTGTGTCACAAAGCCATCTATTGTGCACCTCCTGAAAGCCACTGCATGCAAACACAAATGTAAGCATTATACTCCCTATAAAACCCTTCGATTGCAATATGCGAATCCTTTACTGCTTCTATGCTTTTCTGAGGCTGGTTTTGAGGACTGAGCATTCTCTTTCATTGCTGCTGAAAGTTGAAACCGCACGAGCTTAGAACAATTCCTAATCTTCTCTGATTTTGAATATGCCTGAAAACATATTTTTTCAGTAGACTATGGGGTATTGTCACAAGAAAGTGTGATAACTACCGCAAGAGTAGCTTAACGCAACTCTCAACATCGCAGCCCATTGCGAGAAAATAACCCCGTGTCAACGTGGAATTCACAACAAGGCGGTACCATGCGGTAGTCTGCCAAAACCGCGGACAATGTTCGCGATACAACCACCACGATGGAGATAAAAACACAAACCACAACACAAAAAACCTGCAATGGGCCAAAGCGCGATGAGGAAATCAGCGATAAGCAGCGCCAGGCCTGCAACACACACCTGGCAGGCGGGAAAAATCACCATAAAACTAGAAAAAACACCCAAACACAAACTGACCAATACCCAAGCACCATGGAGGCAGCTGGAGCAGGCGCAGAGGACGAGCGCAACCCCACAAGCACCCCAGATGACCAGCCCAGGACCTCGGGGACAGGGAAGGGCAAGGACAAGAAGAAGAGGAAGACAAAGTTCAGTCCGCAGGCGAACAGGATCATAGTCACGGAGATGATGGAACACCATCAACAACTGTTTGTCACCTCCAATGTGTCATTGGGCACCAAAACTGGAATATGGCGGGACATCGTGGAGAAGGTGAATGCCGTCAGAGACCACAAGCGGACAATGGACGAGGTCAAGAGGCGATGGAATGACATCAAGCGGAAGACCAAGGAGAAACTCGCAGCCAACCAGAAAGCAGCAATGCAGACTGGAGGTGGGGGCCCAGCGCCATAGCTCGTGCTGGATGACATGGAGGAGCTGGTGTCAACAGTCATCAGTGTGGATACTGTGGCCGGAGTCGGGGGACCGGACACTGCTCGACAGGACACAACACGACCGCAACAGGATGAGTGACCACCAGGTACTGGGGGGATGGGTAGAGGTGGCCACAATGGCACACATGCACAATCAAGCAGAGCACAGTGCACACCCTCAATGACTCTGGGTCATCGCCCAGATCTATAGACTGTCACAATGTACAATGCCATGCTGTCTGAATGTCAACATGTACCATGCAGCTACAAACATGTGGACACATTGCAATGCACCATCTCCCCTTCACATTGCAGGGCCACCTTCCACACCCCCTGCAGAGCAGTCCCAGTCACTCTTCACTGATGACGAGGAGGACAAACACAGCAACGTGGAATTCACAACAAGGGGGTACCATGCGGTAGTCTGCCGAAACCGCGGACAATGTTCGCGATACAACCACCACGATGGAGATAAAAACACAAACCACAACACAAAAAACCTGCAATGGGCCAAAGCGCGATGAGGAAATCAGCGATAAGCAGCGCCAGGCCTGCAACACACACCTGGCAGGCGGGAAAAATCACCATAAAACTAGAAAAAACACCCAAACACAAACTGACCAATACCCAAGCACCATGGAGGCAGCTGGAGCAGGCGCAGAGGACGAGCGCAACCCCACAAGCACCCCAGATGACCAGCCCAGGACCTCGAGGACAGGGAAGGGCAAGGACAAGAAGAAGAGGAAGACAAAGTTCAGTCCGCAGGCGAACAGGATCATAGTCACGGAGGTGATGGAACACCATCAACAACTGTTTGTCACCTCCAATGTGTCATTGGGCACCAAAACTGGAATATGGCGGGACATCGTGGAGAAGGTGAATGCCGTCAGAGACCACAAGCGGACAATGGACGAGGTCAAGAGGCGATGGAATGACATCAAGCGGAAGACCAAGGAGAAACTCGCAGCCAACCAGAAAGCAGCAATGCAGACTGGAGGTGGGGGCCCAGCGCCATAGCTCGTGCTGGATGACATGGAGGAGCTGGTGTCAACAGTCATCAGTGTGGATACTGTGGCCGGAGTCGGGGGACCGGACACTGCTCGACAGGACACAACACGACCGCAACAGGATGAGTGACCACCAGGTACTGGGGGGATGGGTAGAGGTGGCCACAATGGCACACATGCACAATCAAGCAGAGCACAGTGCACACCCTCAATGACTCTGGGTCATCGCCCAGATCTATAGACTGTCACAATGTACAATGCCATGCTGTCTGAATGTCAACATGTACCATGCAGCTACAAACATGTGGACACATTGCAATGCACCATCTCCCCTTCACATTGCAGGGCCACCTTCCACACCCCCTGCAGAGCAGTCCCAGTCACTCTTCACTGATGACGAGGAGGACAAACACAGCAACGTGGAATTCACAACAAGGCGGTACCATGCGGTAGTCTGCCGAAACCGCGGACAATGTTCGCGATACAACCACCACGATGGAGATAAAAACACAAACCACAACACAAAAAACCTGCAATGGGCCAAAGCGCGATGAGGAAATCAGCGATAAGCAGCGCCAGGCCTGCAACACACACCTGGCAGGCGGGAAAAATCACCATAAAACTAGAAAAAACACCCAAACACAAACTGACCAATACCCAAGCACCATGGAGGCAGCTGGAGCAGGCGCAGAGGACGAGCACAACCCCACAAGCACCCCAGATGACCAGCCCAGGACCTCGGGGACAGGGAAGGGCAAGGACAAGAAGAAGAGGAAGACAAAGTTCAGTCCGCAGGCGAACAGGATCATAGTCACGGAGGTGATGGAACACCATCAACAACTGTTTGTCACCTCCAATGTGTCATTGGGCACCAAAACTGGAATATGGCGGGACATCGTGGAGAAGGTGAATGCCGTCAGAGACCACAAGCGGACAATGGACGAGGTCAAGAGGCGATGGAATGACATCAAGCGGAAGACCAAGGAGAAACTCGCAGCCAACCAGAAAGCAGCAATGCAGACTGGAGGTGGGGGCCCAGCGCCATAGCTCGTGCTGGATGACATGGAGGAGCTGGTGTCAACAGTCATCAGTGTGGATACTGTGGCCGGAGTCGGGGGACCGGGCACTGCTCTACAGGACACAACACAACCGCAACAGGATGAGTGACCACCAGGTACTGGGGGGACGGGTAGAGGTGGCCACAATGGCACCCATGCACAATCAAGCAGAGCACAGTGCACACCCTCAATGACTCTGGGTCATCGCCCAGATCTATAGACTGTCACAATGTACAATGCCATGCTGTCTGAATGTCAACATGTACCATGCAGCTACAAACATGTGGACACATTGCAATGCACCATCTCCCCTTCACATTGCAGGGCCACCTTCCACACCCCCTGCAGAGCAGTCCCAGTCACTCTTCACTGATGACGAGGAGGACAAACACAGCATAGACGCACAAGCCCTCCTAGACATCATTGACATCATCCGCGACTCACCTCCAGGATCAGGGCTGGCCAGCTGCATCGAGGAAACCTCACCCACCACCCAAACCACCCAGCAGGAGGCACCCACAGACCCGGCAGTCTCCCAAGACCCCCAGGAACAACACACGGCCTTCCAACGCCGTGTGCTGGTGGCCCAGAGGGAGACGGCTGAGCAGGTGAGGGTGGGGTTCGACCTCATGGCCACCAAACTGGAGGCCATCCATGGGTGTCTAGGCCTGCTTCATGGTCTCCAATGAGACCTGACTGACATTGCTGGAGTCCTGACGCGGACAGAAGAACTCATGAAGGACATGGGGCTGATGGAGGCGGAAAAGATGGCAGCCACTGCTGCACATCAGCGAAATGTAGCTGGGATCTACCATGCCCTGCAGATCATCATCATGGCATTGCTGCCACGAGGCGTGGTGCAGATGAATGCTGCTGCCCCCACACCATCAACATCTCCACCCCCTGGTGTGCCATTGCCTCACAGTGCGGCAGACGTATCCACTCCGGCACCTGATGTGTCAGTGGCACACAGTGCCTCAGCCGGTACTGCCACACCCACAGGTGGGGCAGAGCACACATCCGGGGATGAGGGCGTGGATGGGTTTGTGATCAGGAGGCACTAGCATTCATTTCCGCCACCTGGCCTTTTTCTGCTTGGTGCCGCACATGGCCTCATGACCTTCCACTGATCCCCGATACACTCCGATGCACTCACCTTGGACAGCGACATGGACTGCCATATCCTGTTTGATGACCAATGACATGGCGCCCAGACTGCAGACTGTACTTTTCCTCTTCCGCAGTACTTGTTATCCCCGGATGGACTCTGGCTGGCCCTCCATGGGCCCATATTGTGTTGTGTGCTCAGCATTGCCCTGTACCGCTCCAGCTGCAGAACTGCACTGGATGTGCAATAAACATCCAGTGACGCACTGCTGTGTCATGTCTTTCATCATTCATGTATGAATGGAGGGTCAGTGATTCCCCTTGCGTCAATGATGCTCATCCTGTTGGATGCCAGTCAGAGGGTGCTACATTGCATATTGTGTACCTGGCCCCATGAACACTACAACAGGGACACACGCATCAGTCACTTCCATGTCCGGACATGGACTGAACCACGTCCAGAGCCCACGAGTCATTGTTGCAAGCCTTGCGTTGGTCCGGCCTACGGCAGTCCAGACTACGCCGCTAACGCTCCAAGGGGGGCCCTCATTGCTACCCGTCGCAGGCGTACTCGCTGGTGGTGTGCAGGTTACTGGTCTAGTTGTCAGCATGTCACAGCCACTCCCTGAGGGCAGGTTAGCACGCACACCACACCCATCCGGCACAGGCATCACAGGCCATGTGACTACGCCAACATAAGGGGCTGACGACGTCACAGTCCTCTCTGCCGGTGGTGACTGGATGACGGACACTCCACGGTTCTCAATCATAAAGGGCCCATGAGATGTTGCGCACAGGGTTAGTGACACCCGAGGCCTTGCGGCCGTCACGGGCCTACTACCACTTGGCACTGACTGGGGTTGCACAGGGTTAGTGGCACCCGGAGCATTGCGGCCGGCACAGGCCTACCACCACGTGGCGCTGACTGGGGTTGCACAGGGTTAGTGCACCCGGAGCATTGCAGCCGGCACAGGCACCCCGCCCTGGGACAG
The DNA here is from genome assembly GCF_964204655.1 of Triturus cristatus. Lineage (NCBI taxonomy): Eukaryota > Metazoa > Chordata > Amphibia > Caudata > Salamandridae > Triturus > Triturus cristatus. The sequence goes on from NC_140591.1 coordinate 803,589,321, forward strand.
TGACTTTGGGTGCACTGAGTTAGTGGCACCTTAAGCTGCTGAGCGGGTGTGCAGCCTGCAATGATACCCCGTCCCGGCGGTCCAGACAGCTCAGGTTTTGTGTGCCCTGCTGGACCGCAGTGGAGGCCAGAGCCAGCAGGCAGCGCGGGCCTACCGCCATGTGGCGTCGCCTCCGGGATCCCAGAGTTAGTGGCACCCATTGGGCTGAGCGGGTGTGCAGCCTGCGATGATGCTGGGTGCACTGGTATGTCCTATACCATGGAGTAATCAAGACCCAGCACCAGATGTAAGACCTGGTGGCCTGTGGAGCGGGGCTGCATAGTGTGGAGTGTGCCATGTCCGCGGGCCCCGGGCTTGTGGCTTGCAGCGGCACGTGGTGGGACCTCCTGTCTACACGCTGGTGGCGGAAGGTGAGCAGTGAGGCCTGGGTGTGCATGGGCGGGCATGCTCCGATGGGCAGTGGGAGGGGCTGGGGTGCCTCTGCCTGGGTGTGCATCGGCGGTCAGGCGATGTTGTCTTGTGCAAGTGTGTGTACTATGCCAATCATGTATCTGGACTCTGTTTCAGATGACGGCTCTGTCTCAGATGTGTGACCTGGTGTACTGCTATACATACCGGCAAGTGGTTGGAGACACACCAGTGGCAGCAGGTAAGCAGTGTGGCCTGGGTGCGCAGGGGCGTCTCTCTCTCTCTCTTTCTCTCTCTCTCTCTCCCTCTCTTCTTCTCTCTCTCTCACCCCCTCTCTTTTTCTTTCTCTCTCTCTCTCCCCCCTCTCTTCTTCGCTCTCTCTCTCCCCCTCTCTTCTTCTCTCTTTCTCTCTCCCTCTCTCTTCTTCTCACTTTCTCTCTCTCTCCAATTCTCTTCTTCTTCTCTCTCTCTCGCTTCCCCTTTCTTCTTCTCTCTCTCTCTCTCTCCCCCTCTCTTCTTCTCTCTCTCTCTCCCCATCTCTTCTTCTCTCTCTCTCTCCCCCTCTTCTTATCTCTCTCTCTCCCTCTCTTCCTCTCTCTCTCTTTCGCTCTCTCTCTGTCCTTTGATGTGTGCAGGACACACCTTCTCATCATGATTTTTGTCTTGCAGGCTGTGACCTACGGATTGTCTCAAGGGGAGCCTCCATGTGTCTTCATTTCATTTCAGTGTTTATTTTAATAAAGTTTTATTTGTTGCTTCGAAAGTGAATGTGTGATGCTCATTTTTGTGAGGACACATGCATGTCACCAGTTGTGATTGTGCGACATCAAGCGGATTCTTTTGTACATGTTTAGGTGGAGCTGATGTGGCATGTCTTTGGTCGGGGGGTGCCGGGGAGGGGCGGTCCTGGGGGTGGTGGCGGTGGGTGTTGTTGCCCTTTCGGCACTCCGGGCTGCATGTTGAGTTGCCTGGGTGCATCTGTTGTTCTTCAGGTGTGGCTCTGGGCTGGGCTCACTTTTGTGGTGCAGGCTGTGGTCTGACTTTGCACCAGGTCAGAGCAGGTGTTATTTTCCTGTTGCTAACGCGCCTTATCACCTGTTTTGTGTTCTTATCGCAGTTCTGCCTGGTCATTGTGAATGTTGGGGAGTGGTGTTGTCGCGGCTTTTGGCACGGGAATGCCTACTCTGCATCTCATTAGCGATAGTTGCGGGGGTCATCTGTGGCGATGTTTTTTGCAGCTGCTATCGCGGGTAAACTGATGCTGCGGGCTGTTAACACCAGCTTGTGATTGGGGCGATAAGTTTATCGCAAATTTGGCTGCAATAATGTGCCGTTAACTCGGCGATGGATCCTTGAAAATACCCCCCTATCTTTTTTCCTTGAGTGTGAAGGAGCCTGGGCCCATTTACACAGAATCTTCCGATCGACAGACTTTTTAAGCAGCTTGAGAGTAAGAGGGAGAAACATCTACAACACAATACAGTGTAACCAATGTAGTTACACAATAACTCACTCTACATCTGATACTGTGATTAGTAGGTTTTAATCAAAAATTCTAAAACAAATTGATGTAAACCAATCTCAACATGAGTGTAAAATTGTATAAAACAAACAATATGAATCCAAATCTCCTAAAGCGATTTACCCCGCATAACAAAAGGAACACCACTAATTCTATAACAGAAATACATATACCAAGGAAAAAGAACTGAGTATTAAATTACATCAGCTAATTATGAAAAATAAGCATGAACATGGTATCTGTCCATACTCTATTCACAAAGAGCACCTCTAAACTAAAGAATTAATTTAGATGAAATGAGAAAGGTGTCATCTGTTAGAGTTTTCGGTGGACAACTCCTACGAAGGGTCATGTAGCATAAGTCCATAATCACAGAAAAGAGGTCTGCACTTCTTTAAGTCCTAAGAAGAAGTGTCACGTCTGTCCTTCAGTATATTACAACATAAAACATTAGTTTAATTTAAGGTATAACCCACAATCTCCTTCCAGGTATTTTCCATTCTTTCAGCACAAATTGGACACTAATGCCTCCTTTCCCACATCGATAAGTTACAACTTTATTCGTCATTGGTCATTCTTCTCCTGCTACATGGGAACTCCTCTCCTTGCTCTTTTCCGCGGTTATCTCTGCCAAGCTGCAATCTCTAATACTTTGCTATCTAAAAAAACACAAAAACCCTTTCTCTAAATAACAAAGCCTTGTCCACCTACAGTGGGAACACTAAACACATGCAACATTCCACATTGATGGTTAAATGCAAATTCAAATGTTAAACTGCAAATGTGAACTTGCTTTAAGGCAAAGGCTTGAGGCCTCTACTGATGCCATTTGAACAGCGCACTGGATTACAAGTTGTGCAAATTATATTAATAAAATGTAAAATGTTAACAAATCAAATTATAATGCAGTAGTATAATCATATTCACTTGACAATTTAAACGTCAACATTAGTCTTCATAAATGCATCAGTACTTTATCCACACATGAAATACATTTACGAACATTCCTCATGAAATATTAATGCGTACGTATTGTACACCTTTGTCAATTACATTTCTAAACACAAAACTTATAGGCCATTGTCTCACAAGAGATACCTTTAAACATACAATACCCCTTCTTCCCTTAACCACATTAGTTACACAGAATAAAGTTCTTAGAGTGCTGACTACACATGACTATAATGCACTCCTACAGTATTTCAGGGTGGAACCAAAATCATGCTGTTCCAAGTGTCATGGGGGTTTCTGGTGCTGGTGTGATGGCTGTGACAAGACGTTTTCAGACTTTTCTATTTCCATCATTTAGTTTTTCCAGACTCTACTATTTTAGTTTTTTGCCTTTTAAGACTCTTCTATTTCTTTCATTGAAAGTGTGACGTTTTAGACAATCTTGGAAAAGCTAAATTGCGAGCATCCTATGTATTGTCTTTCCAGGACTGTTTATAAACTCTAAACATACCTCATCAGTATGATAATCGAGTTAACGCATTTGCTGCCATAATTGTTTGTCTTATTATTGATTTAGTGTCTACTATTCCTATTATTACTTTCCAAATAATATCTAAGATAACATAATATTGACAATCAGATCAATCAAAAACTCAGGTATCCGACTATAAGAAAGAGAGAGACTTTGTGCCAGGTAGAGGCAGAGGTAAAGCCAGATTGTAGCATCAGCCTTAGGCAGAGGCGGCAGCAGGGAGAAGTGGCCTTCAGTCAGTTGCTGTTTATGCTCCAGTCTCATACAAGTTGAATTAGAAAAAAGCCAAATTCCTATACCATGACAAAAACATAGGTATGCTGCATAAACAATCTCTGAAACTCAAGAACAGGCTTGCTATTTACTGCCTTAGCTAAAATTAACATAGCACCTAGAAATAGCATGAGGGGGCTAGCATTTTAGAACAAAAATGTTAGTGCTTTGCTGCCTTGCTTTCCATATCCTATGTGGTGACCATTCATGCTTTATGCACACCATAAGGATTTTAAATAAACATTTTAAAATATGTCTTGTTTTTTTGTGCTGTGTCAGAGAGGGTTGTTTATCAATTAAAAAGGATTTGGATTTCCAGAGTTTGCCTTGCGGTGACGCTCAGTAAAAAGCAGCTATATGTAATCCCATCCTAACTGGGCTGAACTGACATATAGCCAATTCTCCAATGGCCCTTACTCCATCAGGCCATCGAAGACTACAGCAATGGCGGTGACAGAATAGTCATCACTATAGCCAAACCTATGGTCCTCTCGCATTTAAATCAGGCAGATGGACCACTATGTTGGTTGGGAGGGAACTCCATCGCCATTGCGACGGAGTTCTCTCCCCGCCAACCTATAAATCAGCCCCAGAATATAGCACTTGCTAGACAATATCTAACCAATATTTAATTTAACAGAATGCATTCAGTATTGTAACAAAATATTGCCCATGGGCTATAAGAACAGTCCTGGTATATTTGCAGCAAGGATCATGGAAGTCTGATAGGAAGGTCTCCCTCTCTAACACATGATTTGGTTGCTCCTGTATCTATGTGGAATGCATACCTTTTGTCATTGATAGCTACCATCACAGTGGGTTCCTCATCTGGCCCGTGCGTTAATGAGAAAACTGGACACATGGAAATACTCTGCTGGCACCCTCATTGTGTGTATTCTCCCGCAGGATTTGCCTGGAAAGGATTTCTTCCCCTCCCAACTACACCTTCTTGTCCACTTTGGAGTGGAGTCCTGGACGGGGGTGCTTGGTAGCTCTGCTGATGCAGTCCCTGCTGCGCTTGGGGCATTGGTGGCGGCTACACCTTTTGCAAGGGTGTCTTGGGCACATATATTATTTGTGGAGTTTGTTGTGGCTGTACTGTCATATTACTTGGTTGACTATACATTCATATTCTTCACTTTTTCTCATTCTCTTCATATTGCATGCTTTAATAAGATGCCCAAACCTCTCACAATAATACCATGCCTTATCCCTTCTTCGAGGACCCATCCTACCTCTTCTTACTCCTCCTCTTCCTCCTCTACTACTTCACTGTGTCCATACATTGTGATGCTGCTGTGGGTACTGCGCCGTTGGGTGGCCTTTTGCACCATTCCCACAGACATTGCAGTCATCCTTTCTTCGCTAATTTCTGCTGCACCAACTTGGCTGCTGCTTTCTCTGCTATTTCCTGTTTACTTTTTTCTTTTTTTTGCTTTTTCTTGTGAAAATGGATTATGTGTGCTTGAATTTCGGTCCAGGACTTGGCTTCCAGTGTCAAAATGCTATCTAAGCTGTCCTGCACATCAAGAGGTAACCCTTTTATGACTACATTATAAAATAGTACAGCATTACCTCCTGTCACTTCCCAGCCCTGACCTACTTCCTGGGTCCATTTTTCTTTCATCTTATTGATGTATTGGGAAGGATCCTCATTTGGTTGCATAGACTGAGTCATGAGGAATGCGATGTCTGTCCTATCGGGGTACATTTTCCCCAGCTGATCCTACACTACAGTTCTGACCAGATTAAATGGAGACTTATCACACCTTCTATCAGTGAGGGTCACATTTCTGGCTCCTGCCTTTTGAAATACTATGTCTGTTTCATCCCCTTTGAGGGACCCAAGCAGCCATTTTACACCCTCCACTGCCAGATATATACCTGCAGTTTATTTTTCAAATTCCCTGATCCATTTCCCTGCTCTCCCTGTAATCAGTGGCAACTGTTTTATGAGGTTTTCATTGTTTATTTGTGGCCAAGGAACATAATGTGGTGCCCCATGTCCCTTACGTATAAAGGGCATCTGATGCAAAGGGATGGTGGTGCTGGAGCAGAGTTTTCAGTTGAAAATATATCGGGTTTTTAAGCTCCAGTTTTGTTTATATGTTTTGATTAAAAATACTAGTTTTTAAAACACTAATTAATAGTTTGTCTTGTTAAGGTCAGACTAACCAACATTACTAATGAGAGAAACTACACGTGGGAATGCATATATGTTGCTTAATAATAATGTGCGGTTCTAATTAAATGAATGTTGCAAAGTGCTATTTGTTTAAAGCACAAACGCTTTTTAAAATAACGTGTACTAATGCTTTATTGCGTTGCAGAAGGCTAGATAATTACATACACATATGGGTATTAGTGGGGATTGACACTGTTTAATCATTATGCTGTGGTAACGTTGTTTTGTGTTTCTTTTAATTAAGATGGTCCGTTTTGACCTAAAACAAGATGGCTGCCTTTTACAGCCTGCACTCGAGTGATTGAATTTTGATGGGAGGCCTTGCTGAACATGGTCGAGAGTCACCTGACCGCAGCCTTTGCCTGGTTAGAAAGTTTTCCGTGAGGACAGTAGCTCTGGGAATGATTCCAGCTGCCCTTGGACAAGGATAAAGCCACAATGAACAATAACTAGCCTGCGGTGGCTCTGCTAAGATATCAAGGAAAGAACATTTACGAAAGATACATTTGCAAACTTGAGTTTCCTTCTTCCGTCTTTTTATTTTTGTGATTTTTCCTGAGCGGAGGTTTTCTAAATGTAACTGAGTGACATCCTTTCCTGCTTGCTCTGCTCAGCGGCTCAACGGATATTCAACATTAGTTTGTTACTTTTAATTTGTTATTTTCTCTATAAATATGTTATACTAGAGAGGGTCCGTGTTCATTGCAGTTCATTGCGGACTTCGTATCCATTCGCGTTCGTTCGTTCTTCCTGAACTTATGCTGGGGACGGCAGCTCGAGAGACTTTACCGAGAGACCTGTCCTGACCCATTTAGCTAGAATAGGTAACTATGAGAATAATGATTTTGCTAATGATTGACTTTCCATTTGAATTAATTTAGATAAATAAGCATTTGTTTGAAATACAGTGTTGGGTGTTCATTTCTTGTCATTATTGAGTTTTCAAATGTATCTCCCATGTTTAAAATCATGACTCAGGACAATAACCTTACGGTTACATTGACCTCATTGTAGATGCAGATTGGTTTATTCCTTTATTCAGCGTAGATAGAGTAAATAGTATGAGATTTAGTGTGATGGGCCCTAGTGTATGATGTATGTATGTGCGTGTGACTGTAGATTTACTCTGTCTGTGGAAGCAGGGAGATTTTATATGCGCCGATCTGCAGCAGTGGCACTCAGGGGATGGTGCTGTCTGGCATACTTCTGCCATATACGCAGAGTTTTCCTTATGCAAGGATAGTCCCAATAGGGATCACCCTTACCATACAGAATGCAATCTTTGGCATTCGTCATGTCATGGGGGTCAAAGGATCCATCTTGTGGCCATGGACTCATTTGTGGAGCTAGCCACTCAGTCAAGTCTGCTAAATTATCTACAAATGGTACAATACTGTGGCAGCTATTTTCTCCTTTTGTCACAGTCTCACTGAGAGTGAGTTCTGCGCTGTGCGAATTTGATTGGGCACTCATTTGCTGTGCTGATCTGTTGTGGAGTGTCGCTTTTCCTCTAACCTCACTGGATCCCATTCTGTGGTCTGGCGAACCATGGGTGCTTTGGAATTGTAACCACTCAAGCTCTATAGCTCTGGGTTTTCTACTTCTTGAGAACACATCTCGCTCTCTTTCCCTTGCATCAGTTGGTTTAGGCAGTCTCCACGTGCCCCTTGTGTAGTCTAAGTCAATGAGTGGTCTCTCTTGGATATCAAAAGTAGGGTGACTTGTTTCTGGGGTTGGGAGCAGTTTACCCATGCTCCCCACACCCTCGTGTATGGATTCTATCCTGACTGCTAACTTCCCAAAACTTCTCTGACTTTGTGCTTTAGTCATCATCATACCCTTCTCTCCTCACTTCATTTCTCTCTTACCTACTCTCACTGCATGATATCCAGTCCTGCACACTCTCTGGTGAGACTATTACGCCCCCTTCTCCTACTACCAAGGGAGCAGACTATCTTCAATCCTTCTATGCTCTTGTTCCCTTCCTTGAGACATTGGCAGTCATGGCATATCTAAAGTCCTATGATCATAGTCACTCCAACCCTGCATTCCCTACATCCCTTTGCTGTGGGGTGGACATTTTTTCTCTAATTACTCTACCTGTAGTATCCCTTTTCTGAAGCAACCGTGATATTGCTGATGAAATATGTGACTGGTCATCACTTTCCCCTGAACTCTGTTCTTCACTCTTATCCTGCTGGGGAAAGGCTGGATCTAGATGCAGTACGAACTGCGCCTCTAATTGCCCTCAAAATTGGGGATCCCTACCCTAGTTGCAGCCTGAGAATGCTTGCCTTCTTTGGCATTTCTGGGGTTAGCTTGGGAGTCGTCGTCAGGGAGGGTGGAGGGGTTGCAATTTCAGGGTTCTCAAACCCTATTTCTTGCAGCTGTACCAGTGGGTAGATGCTAAGCACTGTGGGCGCCGTGCTCATAAGGTCATATGGGGGTGGGGGAACAGACGGGGTATCAGGGGTATCTTCTTGTGAGGAATCTTTTGACTGCTCACAAAATATTCTCCATAAGGCTAGGGTGGCTTCCCCTTTCTTTAATTTGGCTCCTCATATTTACTTTCGAGGTATGTGACAACATGGTAAATTATCCTATTATTGAACGTTCCTTCTTTGGCCAAGGATATGTAAGCTTTTTTTTGGCTTTAAACCACTCCAGGCTATACTTTTGTAATTTCTTCTTGTCACCGGGGAATTCCTTCTGCATCTGCTCTAAGGGGGTCTCCATTATTAGGCATATTTAATACTTTAACTTTTACCTATTTTCCTACCGGATTAAATATTTTTAAAGAGGACTTGCATGAATATTTATAGTGGGAAAATCTTGTCTATTTTTCTACTTATCGTTTCACAATATAAATTAAACTTTTAATTTTGCTTCACCAATTCTATGGGGCACATTACAATATAAACTTTTCATTTTGTGCAATGTATATTCAAAACACCAATTTGCACATTATACAATACTACACAACAACATCATACTGTGGCCACATTTCATTCAAATATGCACACGTTTACCTTCAGTCACACAAAAAACACAAAACAAAATTCCGTTCTACGGCAATAAACACATCTCTAATCTACTCTTGGGTAAATGCAACCCCTGACTAATCTCCTCAGAGGAGATTCTTTTCAAATCATGCATTTTAGAAATCATGTAGAGAATGCCGGACATTAGGTCTAGGATTGGGAATTTGAGTGTTCAGATTTTAACTGGAGTTAAAGTTTAGCGACACCAACCTTTCAGTTGTTCCTCAGTATCAAATGGAACACATATTTACACCTTCCAATTTCAAATTACCTACAAAGGCCACTTCGAACTTGTTGCTGAGAATCACAGGTTAGCTAGTTATGTAGGTGCCTTGCTGAGTGTGCAACACATATACACAATCCACCTACACAGAAAATTGCATGTGGTACCCTTCTGTCTTTTATAATCTTAAATATTATTTTTATATCATATTTACATTACATCTGTGGTTAGTAATGCCAATGAGAACACACTAATACATAAAAAAGGATCGTGATCCACTATGTCCCCACCTCAAAAAGACAGCAGTCCCCAGATCCCTCCCAACTCCCATCCACAGGCAGAACTACAGCTTAATCCCGGCATCTGCTTACTTCATTAAAAGTACGCTTTGGTCTCGCTGCAACGGGGGTAGGTGGTCTTCCGGTGCCAGCCGTCAGGTGGGAGGCAAAAAGAATCTCCAATTTGGCTAGCCAACTGTTGCTGGATGACAAAAACTCCCAATTCTGGAATAAACACACAGACTCTTCTTGGCAATGCAAAGACAGTATTTACTAACTGTCGCAACAGGGAGAAAAACAATACGGACTGCACCTTAGCCCTGCTTAGGGTATATCTGGGGTTTTTCTCAAATGCCTGTTTGCAGACAGGCCTTTTTATACAAATCATTACCATACTTTATTACACACAGTAAATAATAGTTGACTTGCAAGTTACAGATTTAGTATGTAAAACACTGAAAGACATGTGATCACATAACCCTGGATTCCTCAACTAAACTATTACACATTCTGAATTATACTTCTGACAATGCAGAATGACAGAGCATTCTTTGGCCTATGAATGCGTGCTTGAGACCTTCGTGTGCTGAGAACTTAGTTTCTTCCCTGCACCCATTGTTTAATCAACAACTGTGTGCTCTGGGCTAATTTGATTATGAACCCATTGTCTAACCAGGCCACAATCTGTTTGAAGGCATGTTGTGTGCCAGGGTACTGGTGTGTTGATATTGTAAATGCTTTCAAGTCTGTTAGACATGAGTTAGCCTTTAACTGAAAACCCTTTCAAGTTTCCTATTCCACTACATTCTTAAGCGAACTGTACATCTTGCTTGTGTCAGTGTGGGAGTTGGGCCTATATGGTTTTTTTTACCACAAACAGCTGTGTGGTTTCTGCTTGAGCTTGATGTTGAGCAATATTTTCATGTTTCATATTTTCTACAGAGTGTTCATTTTTTACATTTCCTACCACAAAGTTTTCATTCCCTCGTACAGATCACCCATTTCAGAAGTTAGATAGCTCACGAACATTAGTAATTTCTCAACTGCCTGGTTCACAGAAAAACAGGAAGGTATCCATTGATCACATGAAAAAGTGCTATGTGGCCAATTCTGCTCAGTAGACCTTCTTGACACCAAAGTGCCTTCAAAGTATCCCTTCCTCTCACAGCCTCTCCATACTCTGCAGGGACTATCACTAAAAGACTACAGCCACTTTACAAGACTGACTTCCATTCCGGGGACTACAGAGCCTACTGTGTCTCCATCTAGACACCAAATACTAACTTCCATGGAGGAATCAGACACTGCAATTTCAACAATCCCAACAGTTTACTATGAGCATCCAACCGAACCAACATCAATCGAATTGCCACTCCAAGAAACTGGTCTATATAAGAATGGTTTTGATAAAGATTTTGTAATAAAAGACATACCAAACATTCGACAGGTACTCATAATCCCCAATGGCTTCTTGTTTCCTACTGGTTCCAATGATAGATGTTTTATACTACTGTGTTCCTATTTCTGCATTGCTGCCAGAATATTTTTCATAATGTGGATTATCATACTGATTACAATTTTTCTGCTATTTAACAGACATTATATTCCTGATGAAACTATGCCAATTCCAGTGGTTCGGGTATTACAACTGCGTTCTTCTCATAGAGCAAGTCTGGATAATCACGCTGTGAACATCACTGCATATCCTGTGCTGGATGGTGGAGTTTGGAAAACAAATCCCCTATCAGATCATGGGACCTACTAAGCAGCTCCAGATTCTGATTGTTTCAAAAGTGTCACTAGATGATATAATAATTCCTGATTCCTTTTCATCTTAATGGGTCATTAAAGTAGACAAACAAATACACAAATGCTTGTATGCCTATGCTTCACTTGATAATGAAGTCCCTTAGTTGGAAGCTGATAATCATAAAGAAATGCATTGTTTTCATCCTTTACATCATTACATTCATAGAGCCAGTAACCTCAGATAAATACATAACTATACACAAGGGAAACACTGCTGGGTTCCCACAATAAATAGCTATTCTAATTTTCAGAAAAGTTTCCTTATTTTAATACTAAGACAGGTCAGACTCATCTGCTTTTTATCATTCCACGAGACCAGAAAAATTTCAAATTACCTAATTACAAATTAGAAAGATAGATATTTAACCAAATCTACTGAAAATATGGCTTTACAAGATTCAGAATATTGGAAATAAAACATTAATGAAAAATTTGGGGCACTAAATTTTAGCAGATTATTTACACATGTATAATACCCAAAGAAATGATTTTCCGGAATAAAACAGTTCAAAAGACAAATTGCTTGGGATTTGAGTCCTTTAGAAATTTGAAAGCACCCTCTATTTCAAACTTCAAATCCACACAGTTTTCAGATTGGAATTTGGGGAAAAAATGAAAATTTGCAGATTTGAATGAGATGAATCAGAATGGTACTTTTACTGTGTTCCAATCTGAAGGAATAGCTCTATGGCCACTTGATACTAAAATATGTATGTGTCGATTTCCTTCCAAGACTCCTGGTCCTTTAGCTAATTGCCCAGACATCAATTCTAATAAAGACACTTCTGTCACTGTCATCACCTACAGCGTGGTTAAGCTGTAACAGATGTGGCTACTACAACCTAGCTGCTGTGTAGGAACATTTGTCCACAATTAGTGAGTACATGGATTTTAATTATTTTCTTTTGGTCCCACATTCGGATAAAATAAATATTTTGTGCTGTTATCATGTTATATCATATATTAAAAAACTACAGGCTTATTCAGAAAGAGAAGGCACTAAAAGAATTAGGAGAAATTATGCAAGCAACCTTTAACGTTATTGACAGCCCAAAACAAGTACACAAATTAAACACCTTAATCTCATCAAGCCTCAACCTCCTAAAGGAAGAATTAAGTCTTTTGCAACATAGAGAAGCTCAAATTTTATATATCACATAGATAAACTACACACATTAAAATCCAACAAAGTGCCATTACAACACATAAATGAGAATGCCGTAACTGTGCCTAACAATTAAACTTTCGGCCAAAAAATAATGTCTAAAAAAGAAGCCATCTACCGCCTTTTGAATATTAAGGCGGTAAAAAGTACCCTACTTTCTATGGCACAAGACTCATATATTGCATTGGCTCCTACATGGAGCAGTCTCCTCTTCTGCAATTCCATCAAATATGCACGGGTCCTGTAACGCTTTTAAGCCAGATTTAAATTGGAAGTTGCTAGTCACGCCTGTTCCATTTATTACTTTCTACCATATACTCCTATATAATACTTATTATTTTATAAGAACAAATTATACATGCTGTGGCATGGCCACCTGGTTCTCCTACTTTTTAACTGTGCAAATAAATATAAAATGTTGAAGTATAACCTTGTATCCTCCTCCATGTAGGATATTTGAAAATGCTCCTTGGCCTAAAGTAGATATGGATTATATGTACCTTGATAAATTAAACAAACTTGTTGGGCTATTAAAGCAGAAAGCAGTGTCCCTAACCTCAGCAGCAGAAGCATTTACCTTACAAACACTCCTCTCTGTGAAAGAGATTGCAAAACTCCTGCAAACCCAGTTTCCAATTCATTTTGCAGATCTGGTGCACACTCTCTTTTATTTATCTAACATAACCATCATAGTACACTTTTTCAAACTATGAGATCTGCTTGGTTGACTGGTTTTAAGACTGCATTTGGGCAGATTCCTTCATCCATTGGTTCACTGCTCTCAAGCATGTTTGGTGAATTTTCAACAATTATTTGCTTGTTGGCTTTGGGTTCTCATCTTTTTTCTAGCTAAGAAATAAAAACAGGTCAACTGACAACATGGATTACAACTATCCCACCAAAAAGTGCCAAGATAATTCAGAATTTTATCTTAGATTCAAATGGATAACTGTCCTGAGTGAGCACTGGACCCTATTGGATGATAGGTCTTTTGGTGCATAAACTGTTTTCAAACAACAGTCCTGGAAATCCTACTGGAAATATCTCAAGTGGTATTCATCAACATACAAGAAACTTGTCAACCACAAGCGTATTATTGTGCACAACAATTGCCAATACAGAATTATGCTCAGTATGATGCCCATCCTTTTTCTAATGTTTAAACCACTGACACTTTCAACATCTGAGCCACCTGTTTTAACAAGAGTCAATTAACAAGAAATTTCTCAATCGTTGGATTTTCTGGATATGAATGATCTGTTGAAGTGCATATGCCCATCCACCGGATCAGAGGTTGCTGAATCAGGGGTGAAAAGTTTGGTTGGAGACCATTCCAATGCTATTCCACTAAGAGTACAATCTCCTATGGCAATAATCTCTGAAGTTTTATGGAAACTGCATGGCATCATCAATGATTGGAAAGAAATGAACATAACTAAATCAACTCCCAGTATATCTATATATAAACAAGCTTTATTCGATTTCTATTTAAGAAAATCATAAAAGCACATCATAAAAATACATGGTTATTCAGATTTAGCAAACATCAGCTCCTTTCCCATGGAAATAAAATTATAATGCAGATAATCCATCACAGTGTTATCAACTTTCTACATTTTATCACGTTTTTCAGAAACTTTGTTAAGATCCACATCATAAATTCATTTTCTAAAAATTGTAAAGCTAAAAACGCTGGTCGGCATCTTTTAAAAGCAAGTTTCTTTAAAAACGGCACTAACCATTTTTTCCTTTGTAGTTTATAAAATTTACAGAAAAAAGCTACATGAATTGTTGTTTGCTCTGAAGAATTATCACAGGGGCATAATTGTATCACCCTAGCCCATTCATTCATGTTTGGGAAGATGGTTATACGATGGAATATGTCTAATCTAAATCTTGCTAACAACAATCTATCGTAGGAGATACGCACTAAAATGAGATAAGGTTGGATACTGTAAATTATTACTATCATCTGATGATGCAGTACTGTGGGCTTAGCGATTTCGTCTGATAGTCGAAATGATTCAATTAATGATAAACATTTGGCTTTCAGCTCCTTTCTTGACATCACACTCATTGTGCTTGGCTTGTTGTAAAATTCGGGGTACCCTAGGTCACACAAAAAGTCCCGGACATATTTTAGCCATTTCATTTTCAACACACCAGTCATTCCCAAAACGTCAGTTAGAATCTCCCGATTCAGAGGGGTTTCCTCACAGCTCCATATCCTATACCAGAGCATAATTGGTTCTGTTTTAATTAAGTCTGTTAAGAATGGAACCCCCAGTTCCATGTGACAAACATACGACGATACACTACTCGGGAGTGCCGGAATATATCTTAAGAACTGATTTTCAACCGTTTGTAAGGGTTGGATATTACAATGTCCCCAGACTCCTGCACCATACAAGGTTATCGATACACATTTGGACTTATAGATTTGTAGTAGCACTTGAGGGGGCCTCCTTCCTAATTTTTTTGAAAAATTAACCAGTGCTGCGGTAGTTTTCATAAGAGCAAGTTTTCTCGTCTGCACAGCCTGGACCCATGTAGCTTTATAATATAAATATAAATAGTATTCCCAAATAACTAAATCTATTGATAACATTTATTTTTTGATTGTCAATAAACATCTCTCTGCATTTATTACTACCTATACCACACCTCATAATGAACATTTTTGATGTGTTCACCCTTAGACCTAAGTCTTGCATAAAAGCTGCAAAGCCATCCAATAATCTTTGTAGGCCTACTTGGGTGCGACACATCAGGAAGGCATTGTCCGCATACATTAATGCCGGTATAGCTCGACTTTTTATCATGGGAAAATCTTGTCCCGCTTTCATCAATGCTTGTTGTAAACCATTTGTGTAAAGATTAAAAAGAAAAGGGGCCAGCACACATCCTTGCCTGACCCCCTTCTTAATTGGAAAAGGTACTGTACATTCTCCATTAAGACTGTAATGGACTCTACCCTTGGCATTCTGGTAAAGATGTTTTAAAAAATGAATATTAGTGTAGTCCACCCCCATATCCCGAAGGACTCCCCACAGCCTCTCATGTCTTACGCAGTCAAAGGCTGCGGTGAGGTCAACAAACGCTAAGAATAGCCTTCCTTTTTTTAAAAGAGTATATTTACCGATAAAAATATTCAAATTAAGACTTTGTTCGATGGTTCCCAATCGCTTACGGAATCCAAATTGCAGGTCTGAGAGTGTTTTATTTTCCTCGGCCCAATCTTGTAGTCTCTCTAATACTATCCGCCCGCTATTTTCGCAGAGGAATCTAACAAAGATATCGGTCGTTAACATATGGGATCTTGTCTATTTCCCTTTTTAAAAATGGGAACTAAAATGGATTCCGACCAGATCTCTATGAGCTTAAAAGAGCAACTATCCGTAAGTACTTGTGTGAGTATTGGACCCTGTAGCTCTAAATTACTCTTATATAAATCCACCGGAATCCCGTCAGGGCCAGGCGCCTTTCCTCCTTTACTAGCCAAAATTGCCCTGTTTACCTCATCCAAAGTAATATGAAGTTCATTAACGTTTGTCGGACGTAATGATATACTTTCATCGCCTCCCTCATTTAAAGTTTCTACAGCATTTACAAAATCGTGGTTGTCAAAAAGTATCGAAAAATGCTCCACTCACTGCTCTTCCGTAATCGCTATTTCAATAGTTGGGGTGTCCCACGGCTCCAGGAAGGGTGCCCTTAAAGCTCTCCAAAAGCCCGCTCCGTCCTTAGACTCAGTGGCTTCGTAAAGGGTCTGCCAGAGCTCTTCCTTTAACATCTTTTTGCTTTCTTTTTTTGCATTGTTATATGCCTTCCTCGCCTCTTTTAAAGCTATCGGATTTCTTGGAATGCTATGGGTCATTCTTTTCAGAGTTGCACATGCCTTTGTACACTCGAACCAACCTTTGGGCTTTCTGATGGAATTACACTTTTGTACCCATAGGGCTTCATTAATCGATCTTGTAATATGTTGGAAGGCTGTCAGAACTATTTCATGTGTTACATTTTCACTTAAAATGGCTACCACTGCCGGATTACTTTTTGCCACAATTCTCTGTGTGATTTCTAGTGAATCAACCATTAACCATTTCAGGGCATAACCATTTTTTCTATTCATTTCCAAGTGTTGGGGGGCATGGACTTTTTTATGGTCGTGCTTTGTTTGGGGTATTAATAAATTCAGGGAAACGCTCAGTGGAAAATGGTCACCCAGGATAATATGAGTTTCGAATTTCCTCATTCTAGGCGCTAGGTTATTGGAAAGTAGGATATCATCTATTGTTGAGAAACATCCTCTTCCATTAAAAGTACTTTTAAAAGGCACCTGGTTAAGGCTTATCTTGTTTGCAAAACCCAAATCAAGACCACATGCCATTTCGTTTAGAACGTTCCCGTACTGTAAATGTGAGAAATGGGTTTCACTTTTTCCTTCTTCATTCATGATACCACACACATCAGTTCTGTTTTTGGAGCACAGTGTAATGTTAAAATCCCCTCCCCAAACAATAAGCACATCCCCTTCACCTTCACTTTGCATTGTTTTCAAAGCCTTTAACAGATTTTCCAGGATTCCCCCAATCTGGTCTGTTTGTGCATTGTTATAAACATTTACCAGTGCCCCTCTTTGCTTTCTCCCAATATACAACTCCATCACTTGATAATATACCTCCTCATATATCAGTGCTATTTTCCTGACATTTAGCATGTTGGATATGTAAATGACTAAACCCCCTTTTGCCCTCCCATAATTACCTGCAACAGCAGCCATTTGATACGTTCGATATCCATTCATATGTATAGCCTCCTTTAGCCACGTCTCTTGGAGACATATAATATGAAACCCCAATATAAAATCAGACCACACTGGATTGCCTATCTTTGATTGCAATCCCGCAATATTCCAGAAAGCCATTTTCATAAAATTGTCATTATCACTAAATGTTCCTTAGAATCCGTCTTCCTACATAGTCCTTTACTGGGCTCTGCCTTTCTTTTCCCCATGTTGGCAGTTGGTATCAGTCAATCAGGTTTAGTCAAAGTTCACACACACAAAGTCCACCCAAAAATACTATCCTGCTGTTAAACACAGCTAAGAGTTTACAAAAACTACTGAAGTTTGATGATTTAGTATATAAGGCAACTTGTGAAGTTGGGCAGTGACAAACAATTTTTCCTTCAAGCTAGCCGACAGACAAAATTAGTACAATGACAGTTATAGATAGCCACGTCAGGTACTCACCAAGGCAACCGACCATCAGAACCAAGGGAGGTGGCCCAGCCCGGCCTCCTCCGGTCTCTGACGGGCTAAGACAGGCCCGTCTTGGCCAGGTCTTTGCCCGTGCCGAGCCCGCGCGCGTCCCGTGCTGCGGGACCGGCTCTGAGATCTTATTGCGTCCTCCAGGGAGCGAGGGTAAAGTGCTGCGTGTCCGGCCCGGCAGAAGTCAGGGTCCGTTAGGAAAGTGCAAGATGCTATGCTGTATCGTTGCAGAGCGGTCTCCCGTGCTGCGGGACCGGCTCTGAGATCTGATTGTGTCCTCCAGGGAGCGGGGGTAAAGTGCTGCGTGCCCGGCCCGGCAGAAGTCAGGGTTTGTTAGGAAAGTGCAAGGTGCTATGATGGATCGTTGCAGAGCAGTCTCCTGCGCTGCGGGACAGGCTCTGAGATCTTATTGCGTCCTCCAGGGAGCAGGGATAAAGTGCTGCGTGCCCGGCCCGGCAGAAGTCAGGGTCCGTTAGGAAAGTGCAAGGTGCTATGCTGTATCGTTGCAGAGCGGTCTCCCGGTAAAGAAGGGTAAAGAATGCTTCTTTTTTTTGGAAACAAACTGAAGAGAAGTGTGCTAAAGGACAGTTTATACCTTTTTCTTTTGACATTCTTTTTCGCAGCCACAATGGTAAAAAAACAAAGGGGCCGATTCACAGAACTAATATGAGACAAAATCCTAAACTTACTACTTTTGGTATTCACAGAAGGCACTTACGATTTTGGGTATTCACAGAATGCACTTACAACTCCTAACTTTACATTTGCACTCGGGCCGGAAATTCTGCACCCTGACCGTACTTTCCACACCCGGAGCGTACTCTCCGCACCCGGACCATACTTTACAGCTAGGGCCGTCCTCTACGGCTCGAGAATTTCTCCGGCTGGGGCCGGATAAAGTGTAATCAATGGGCCGGATTGTATTTTTTACAAAAAAGAACATTAGGAATGTGTGATAAGTGGTAGAGGAGGTCATGAAAAACAGTTTGGGCAGGGAAAAGGGTACGGTCAGACACTACATCATAACCCAGAAAAGTTTTCTCCTTTGCATCATGGTACATGCTGTTTGGGCTCCCCTCAGTTTTGACTGCACAGCATGAGTGTATGGGTACTGCCTGAGTGAATGGATGAGTGCATGAGTAGTGCCTGAGTGTAATGTTTGGTGGAAGGGTAATGTCTGGGTCATTTGATGGATTAATAGCTAAAATAAGATATATTGACGATCATATCCTATAGAAACTCAGGTATTTGACCATAAGACAGGGCTATTTTGGCAGAGGTCATGCCATATTGCAGCCTCAGCCTATGTTGCAGGCAACAGCTGGGAGAAGTAGTCTTCTGCCAGTCGCTGTTTATATTCCAGACTGAAGCAAGCTGCAAATAGCCAAATTGCTATTCCATAATGAAAACACAGGTACGCTGTGCGAACCAGCTATGTAACTAAAAAAACTTACTGCCTTAGCTACAGATAGCATAGAAATAGCATGAATAGCATGAGGGTGTTAGAATTATAGAACTTAATAATGTTAGAGCTTTTCTTGTTTTTTTTTCTTGTCTAAGAAATAATTTGTTGCCTTGCTTTTCATATCCTGTGTGGTTGCCATTCATATTTTATGCACTAGAGAAGGATTTAAAAATGAACATTTTAAAATACATGTCCTGTTTCTTAGTGTTCATTTTTAGCGTGTTATTTATTTCCCGAAGAGGATTTGGAGTTCCACATGCCCATAAACCCATCTTCTAAGAATGATTGTTACTTCCTACAGAGTATTGCTCAGTGGGTTTTGTAATGATTGCAGTCCGACTGGTTTTTAAATTTGTATTGGCACATTGTCTTTGTGCCAGGGGTTTAGAAATCTGATCCCTGCGACTCAGGAGGGGTGTAACCCCAAAGAATGTATCAGTGCCAAGTGACTTACAGGTAATTGCTGCACTTTATAAGAGTCTATTTTTAAAAAAGGTTCTTCTAACTAATAGCTTTTTTTATTGAACTGGCTTGATTTTTGCTTTATTGACTGTGCGCCTGGTTGTGTTTAAATGACGGGACTGTTAGATGTTAGTGTTCTATTTTGATCTTTTATAATGAAAAGAAGAAAACCAGGGCCGGACTGCCCATAGCGGCACCGGGCGTTTACCCGGTGGGCCGCTAGAGTGGGGGGGCGGTTTTGGGCCCCTGGGGGGCAGTTTTTGTTACCGAGGGAAGGCAATATTAGCCCCCTGTAACAAAATCGGCCAAAACCGGCCCTAGCAATGCGATCAATTGCCCTAGCCGCAGATACAATTTTGAGCAAGTCAGTATACTCCAGAAAATATAAGATCACTCCCCTCGGTTTCTTTGCTGTAGAGGAAGACGAGAAAGATGACAACGGTCCCAACCGATGGGGGGCAGTTTTTGTTACCGAGGGCAGGCAATATTAGCCCCCTGTAACAAAATCGGCCAAAACCGGCCCTAGCAAACAGCTCGGCCGCATCCCCCTCCTCTCCAGGGGGGCAAGCCGAGCAGTTTGCCAGGGCCGATTTCGGTTCCCAGTCCAGCTCTGAAGAAAACATGTTCAACTAAATAATGAAGAGCCACAGTCTGACCTTATTTTTACCTGCCACAGCAGCTGAAGACCCCACAGATGACTCTAGAATTATGAGTATTTCTCCATGACTAATGATTCGGGGAATATATATTTGAATTTTTAGTAAATCTGAAATAATATAGTGTTCACCGATGATTCTTCTCTTACACTGAGACTGTGTAGAGCACTGTGATATAAAACTTAAGGTGGTTTAGGATATTATGGGGCACATGCATCAAGCCTTTTCCCGTTCTCAAACAGGCCGATTCACAGAATCGGCCCATTTGCGAATTGAAAAAGGCCTTTTCCTATGCATGTAGGTTTTGGCATTTGCAATTTAAGGAATCGCAATTTGCGATTCCCCAATGCCGATGCATGTAGCCTTTCTTAAATGCGAACTGTGCATTTAGGAAATGCTAATTACCATCAACTTCAAGTTGACGGTAATATGTACATTGTTTGTAAAATGCAGATAAATGCATTTTTCAAAGTGCCATGTAGCGCTCACATGCCTTTAGGGAATGTACTTACCTTTTTTGGTGGGGTGCTTCAGGGGGGCCTCAGGCCCCCGGGCACCCTTGGATTTTAATTTGCTATCAGCGTTTGCCAATTTAGTAATCGCAATTAGCGAATGCAATTCCGTTCATTCCTATGAGCCTGTAGGTCCATAGAAATGAATAGTGTCACATTACCTAATAGCGATTCGCAATTTCCGAATCGCTATCAGGTAATGTTAAGGAATCGCACATTTTGTTTGCGATTCCTACATGCATAGCATTGTGCGATTGCCAAATAGAGAATCAGTAAAACCCGCTATTTGGGAATTGCAAAATGCGGGATTGATGCCTGTGCCCCTGTGTGTTTATAAAATTGCAAAGGTTTACAATGTCTCAACAAGGTTCTAACAAAGTTAATATGTTTGCTCCATGGGAAGAAGTTTTTCTTTTGCTACAAATGGCAGAGGGCTGAGACTCAACCTCCATTTTAGGTCAGTTTAAGCATAACGTTTATTTTTAGATCATTCTAGAGAAGAGAGTCCGTTGAAACAGGATTGGCCGTTGAAAGAGACAGCCTATCAGAAAAAGCAACTGTTTGAGTTAGTGAGCATGCTGAGTAGATCCTGTGAGGGGCATTTATCTCACTGTCATTCTGTCACTTTTGCGGTAGACTGTATTAAAAAATGGTTTGCAGCTTCTTTCAAAATGAGGTTGTTCATTTCTGCTCTCGTAGTATCATATACATTTCCTCTGTGAAAAATAGACATCTAGTAGGGGTTGGTGAGATGATTGGGCAAAGATTAAGGGGCTGGGAAGTAATCATTAGGAAAATGGTGCATACCCCCTGTAGAGGGTAAATGAAAACCTTTTAGATTGATGTTCCAGTCAATTGCCTTTACGAGTCCTTGTTGATAAGACTAGGCCTCATTTCTAGATTGAGCTATGTGAAAAAAATAACATTGTGTGTTTAGAAAGGGTTTAGGCTGTGGCGTCTGGTGACCTTAAAGTGAAGGGATGTAATCTTTGGCTCAAATTCCAGGGAGACAGCCGGAGTTCTCAGTGGGGTCAAGGGGGGACTCACTCAGTCCCACTCTGGCTCACTCGCACTCACTCTATCTCATTCTCACTCTGACTGACACACTTAGTCTTACTCATTCTTATTTAGACTAACTCAGTTTCACTCAATCTCATTTGTTTTCACTCAGTCCCGCTCACTCTCATACAATCAATCTCCCTCTGACACCCCTATCACTCAAATTCACTCTGACTCCCCTAGCATCAATCAGTGTAATTTCGTTCCTCTTACTTCCACACATTCCGACTCACTCTGGCTCACTCATTCTCAGACTCACTTATTCTCTGACTCACTCAGACTGTGACTCCCTCAGACTCCCTCATTCTCAGTCAGTCCCACTTATTTTCACTCATTCTCAGTCAATCAGTCTTACTCTGATTCATTCAATCTCACTGACTCACCTAGTCTCAACCATTATCACTAATTCCTGCTAAGTCCCACTCACTCTGACAAAATCAGTCTCACTGATTCTCACTGTGCCTCACTCATTCTAACACTTTCAGACTGTGACTCACTAAGTCTAACACACAGTAACAATCACTGTCATTCTCCCTCACAGTAACACTCACTGTCCTTCTCCCTCATAGCTATACACATTGTCATTCTCTGTCACAGTTACACTCATTGTCATTCTCCTTCACAGTAACACTCGCTGTCATTCTCCCTCAAAGTTATACTAACTGTCATTCCTCCTCACTGCAATTCTCCCGTACTCACTATCGTTCATTCACACTCGTACTCACCCTTCCTAGCACTCATTGTCACTCACTAACTCTCTCTGCTGATTCTCTAATTTTCACCGATGCAAACACATAGACACACACACACACACACACACACACACGCACACGCACACAACCACATTCACATGCTGTCTCACACAGACACACTCTTACCCACAAACATTGATTAAAACATTGATTCATGGGAGCAGTACATTTTTATCGATCAGAATATAGAATGAACTTACCCATATGTACAACATAGAATATTTACAAGCTTTAAAGCGTTTACCTACCTTGTTGCAGGTCTTGTTTGGAAGATTGCTCCTTTCAACTTCTGGTGCTTGGGCTTGAAACCGAAACCTCTAGCAGCTGCAGATTTTAGGTTTTTGTCTCTGCTCCTTCACCCCACCTGTAGTGTCCTAGCCACAAAGGACACGGACGCAAGGTCAGGATTCAGGTAGTTTCTTTATTAGCGACCTTCCCTTTCCGATACCCACTATCTAATGCCCTTTCCCGGGCATGACTCCGCCTCTTCCCTTATCCCACCTCCTCAGCCTAGGAGGTCCTAGCGCCTAGCGTTTCAACGCAATGCTACATCTCCCCCTTTCTTAACAAAATGAGTTAGATCACTTTTTCCACTAAATAACCAAAAGGAATGTTACATAGTTATAGGTCTCTTAATGGTTCGGCGGGGACGGGTATTGACGTCTGGACAGTCTAGTTCTCCTCCACCAGGAATCGCTCTCGGTGCATGGTCGCTGATTTCAGTTGCACTCTGTCTCGTTTCTCCAGTGGTAGGACCATTGAGTAGTTCTTGCACTTTAGGACCACACTTCTGAAAGTGCGCCACATTCCTGGTGATTCTCTTATCATCCAATTCCGCAGTGATCATAGTTCCTTTTTGTTTGGTGACCACTAGGGGAGTTTCATGATAGCGACAATCAGTCTTCTTTTGCTGTTCTTGTTTCACTAGTACCCAGTCACCTTCGTGAATCAAGGGCGGTGCAGCTCTTCTACGACGATCTGCATATGTCTTCATTCTCTCCTTCCTGAGTCGGTCAGTGCTAGCTATGTCATCTGGGTCAGAATCACGGAATACTGCTCCATCAGTCCAGTCAACCATGGGTATTCTGGTGCGCACTGGCCGGCCCAGCATTAGGGTCGCGGGACACTAACCAGTAGTGAAATGAGGCGTGTTTCTATAGGCCCGCAGGACTTCATTTAGGACCCTTTGAGCGTCTTGTCGCGACACTTCAGCCTGTTGGATGGCTTTCTTTAATGTGGACATAAATCTCTCAATCATTCCGTTAGCCTGTGGCCACAGAGGTGTAATTTTGCGATGCTTGAAGTTGAGATGCTTGGCAAAGTCTGCGAAATCTTGACTGTTGAATGGAGGCCCATTATCCGTTTTCACTCTTTTGGGAATGCCCCAGGCGGCAAACACTTCAT
Source organism: Triturus cristatus (assembly GCF_964204655.1). Lineage (NCBI taxonomy): Eukaryota > Metazoa > Chordata > Amphibia > Caudata > Salamandridae > Triturus > Triturus cristatus. The sequence goes on from NC_140591.1 coordinate 803,613,290, forward strand.
CCAAACTAGGTATTGTGCTAGACGCTTTGGTTGACGCAATGAGTTGTGCAATCGGAAACTGTGAGTACTCATCCATGATAGCCAGGATATATTGTCCAGACTTAAATGGCCCAAAGAAGTCTACAGCAATATGCTGCCACACACCCTCCGGCAATCGGGACATTTGCAGTGGTGCGGGAGGATCAGGTCGACTGACCAGTTGACATTGGGGACAGTCCTTCAATGTGATCTCTACCATTTGATCTAGGACCGGAAACCATACTCACTCCCTCAGTGCTCTCTCGGTGGCCACAATGCCTTCATGTGCCAGATTAATAATGCCTTGCCGCAAATGTTTCGGGATGACTATTCGATTGTCTCTTAAGTGCAGATCATTTGTGGCTACTGACAGTTCCTCCTTCACGTGCTTGAAGGCGGCAAGTTTATGTCTGTCAACTGCGCTGTTTGGAGTGTCGACATCTAAGTGTCTCCAGTCATTGTTCTGTATACGGCGCTTTACCTCTTGCAGAGTGACATCTTCAAGAGTGGCATCTAAGATGGCTTCCAACGGGACTGCTGGTGGTCGGGCCTGATCCACCACAAAGCATATGTATTCCTCGGCTACAGACGATCTGCACTTGGTTGTTTCTTTGGGGTGCCTTGACATGTAATCAGCAGGGTTTTCTGCTTTTCCGGGCTTGTGCACAATTGTGCACAATTGTGTACGTGTATTCTTGGAGGCGAAGGCCCCAGCGTTCTATTGTCTGTGGCATCTTAGCTCGAGGATTACCAAAGATGGTAATGAGGGCCTGATGATTGGTGATCAGTGTGAAATGTTTTCGGTATATGAAGATGTGGAAATGCTCACAGGCCCAGACAACAGCCAAGCTTTCTTTTTCAGGCTGTGAATATGCTTTCTCCGTCTCAGTTCTGCTAGCATAGGCAATTATGTATCGTTGATCACCTTCCGAGTCATATTGAGCAAGAATTGCTCCCAGCCCCACGGGACTGGCATCTACAGTAATTTCTGTCTTTTTCTTCGGCTCAAAGTAAGCCATGTTGTCGGCTGACTCCACAGCCGCTTTGATTTCGTTGAAGGCTTGTTCACATCCCGCTGACCACTGGAACGGGTGACCTTGTTTTGTGAGCTGTCTCAGGGGATAGTTGATGGTTGCATAATCTTGGATATACACAGTAGCTGGCCATCCATAAAAAGGAGCGAACATCTCCTGCATCCCGGGGGCTGGGGGTGTCATTCAGCGCCGCCACTTTGTCTGGATCTGATCTCATTCCCGCCTGGGAGAAGATATGGCCGAAGAACTTCAACGTGGACTTGTGGAACTCACACTTGGCTTTATTTAACGTGAGATTGGCTTCCATTAGTGCATGACAGACTCGTTCTAAGGCGGTGTTGTGTTCTTGTGTTGTGGACCCATACACCAGGATATCATCGCTGTACTTTAGGGCATTGGGGATGTGATGAATCGTTTTCCTACTGGCTTCTTGAAAGATTTCAGCAGCAGAAGACACTCCGAAACTGAGTCTCTTGTATCGGAAGAGGCCAATGTGCGTTGAAAAAGTTGTGATGTAACGCGACTGCTCATGTAATTCCAGTTGGTGGTAACCTTTATTGAGATCCAGTTTGGAGAATATCTTTGCTCCGTTGAGTGACGCAATCATGTCGCTGATATGTGTCCTGGGGTGTCTTTCTCTTTCAATGGCGGTGTTGGGCGCCCTCATATCAACACACAGCCGGACTTTGTCAGGTTCACCTTTTTTCGGCACAACGACTACCGGAGAAACCCAGGGTGTAGGTCCATCTGTTCTTTCAATTATGTCAGCTTTTAGCAGATCTTGTAGCTCCTGTTCAACTGCATGTTGGAGATGAAAGGGGACCCGTCGATGGTGTTGAGCTACTGGAGTTATTTGTTCGTTATTGTGTAATCGAATTTGACAATGAGCCATCTTTCCCAGGCCAGCAAATAGCTTTTGAAATTTTTGAGCCACATCAAGTTCGTCATCAACCCTGTACAAAATGTCCACTAGTCTTAGCCGCTCGGCAGTCGGAAGACTCAGAAGGCAATCAGCCTCGGGCCCTTTAATGACATGGATGTAAGCAGGAATGTTGCGATCTTGATATGTGAGATGCGTTGAGAACTTCCCCAAGCACGGGAGTGGCTTTTTGGACATCCAAGTGTAAACTCTCACATGAGCAGGGCTTAGTCGCGGTGGTGGCTTCATCCTCTGATATTCCCCCACTGGTATATAGTTTAGAGAAGCTCCGCTGTCCATCACAAATTTGGTCCAGTGCTTGCCGATTTGGATGCTGAGCCAAGGATATTTCTTCAGTCGGTCGGGGTCAGCGACCATACACACATATTCATCACTGTCCTGCGAGATGGGAGACAGTGACCTTTATTCTTGAGAAGACGTGTGTTGAGATCGATAGCTTTGGCGAGACTGGGAGCTGGAGCGGGAGGATCCTGTTGACGAGTCTCTGTGATCACGTACTGCTTTGGCCTGATGACGCGTGCTCACAGATCAAGATGACCTTTCCTGATCTCTCTGTTTGTTTTTTCTGTAAGTTCCGCATACGTTCTCGAAGTGGTTCTCCCCTCCACACTTCTGGCATTTCTGACCCATAGCGGGGCACCCGTCCGTGTGAGGAAAATCATAGCCACACCGATAACACTTGAGATGACGCTCCCACCGTCTGTTATTTCGACTGGAGCTACGACGTCGTTGGTGCACAGGCTGCTGTTGCCTCTTGGACCGCGATGACCTCGGCTTCGCTGGAGAATATCTGCGTGTGTTGCGGGATTGAAGCCTGAACGCTTTTCACTTCTCCCTGCTTCCATCTTTTTGGTATGCTCTTCAGCCTGATCATGCACCCGTGTCATCTCTTCAATTTCGTCCAGCCAATAGCTTTTCTTTAACAGTTTCCGTCTTAAGGATTCGGACTGACATCCTTCAATAACCCTCAGACGAAGGGCATCTTCGGTCGAGAAAGAGTCAAACTCGCAATAGCGTGCCAGATGTCTAAGGCGAGTGATGAAGGCGCACATGGGCTCTTCTTTTTCTTGAGCCGCCAGGTTAAACATGTATCTCTCATAATCAATGTTCTTTTTGTGCAAGAATTTTCGGTTTAGGGCTACACACACATCAGTGTAGGATGCCACATCGGCTGCAGGTAGTTCCTTTATGATTTGGCCGACATCTTTTCCTATTAAATTACGTAGTGCTATCAGCTGTTGACCGGCGTCCGTCACGTGCGAACTCTTCATGAAGTCTTCAAAATCCTCAAGCCACTCCTTCCACCGAAGACCCATACCTCCTCCTGTTTCGAGGACCAACGGTTCAGGTGGACGCAGAAACGACACTCCAAGCATCCCCATATGTCCAGCATTGGCCTGCGCCGGACCTGCTCGACGAGATGGTGAGGTAGACATGGTGATGAAGCGGCCTGTCAGTTGACTTTACCAATGCTTGGCGAGTTTTCGAAATTTTCAGTTGAATGTATCAATGCTTGATGACGTTCAGGTTATTCATTTACAATGCTTGATGACTTTGAGGCTCTTTCAGTTGAATTTGCCAGTGCTTGATGAATTTCAGATCATTCAGTTACATTTACCAATGCTTGATGCTGTTTTATGAACTTCGCCTGACTCCAAAATGGCCGCCAGAGGTTCCTCGCAGGGGATTGAAGCAGGCGCCTGACTCTAAGATGGCCGCCACGAACTCACGCGCCCCACGAGATTTAGCCTTGCACACACCGGCAACAGCTTCTCAGGCAACCGGGCCTCTCCCAGTATCTGGACACGAAGGAAGGCACTCACCCACAGGTACCAGGGCTCAGGAAACATGCGACTGGGTGGGCACCCAGATCGTCGTTACATGCAGGGAACGTGGGACCTCCACGCTCCTCCAATGTCGGGGGGGCCCGCAGGTGTCCCTCACTCTTTATGCTACTCCAGCGTCGGGGGGGCTCTCAGCTACCCCTCAGTCCGTCGGCAATCCAGACACGACCGGGGTGGGCACCCGGATCTCAGCGCGCCGGAATGAACGCGGTCGGGTAGGCTCCCAAACCGCACCACGTGAATCCTGGAGAGCGCTCCACACGCTCGCGCAGCTCCGTCCGGTAGCCACACTCACAGGGCACGCACCCACATCGCATGGGCAGTGGCCACCCTCGTCGCCAGTTGTAGTGTCCTAGCCACAAAGGACATGGACGCAAGGTCAGGATTCAGGTAGCTTCTTTATTATCGACCTTCCCTTTCCGATTCCCACTATCTAATGCCCTTTCCCGGGCATGACTCCGCCTCTTCCCTTATCCCACCCTCAACCCCCCTCCTCAGTCGAGGAGGTCCTAGCGCCTAGCGTTTAAACGCAATGCTACACCACCCTTTCCCAACTCTCTGACAAGGTAGCAAAGAGTGGGATGAAAGGCTGATATGTGTGCAGCTATGGGTACAGTGGCGTAACGAAACTTGAGGGGGCCCCCCTGCAGGGTACGTGGAGAGGCCCCCTCTGAACTTAATCTGGAGCTCTCCAGCCGAAGTGCAGTGCTGAGGAGGCCCCCTGGAGGTTGGGCCCCCCCCGCACTGCGAGGGGATGCGGAGGCCTGTGTTACGCCCCTGTATGGGTACCACAGGGCTGAAGTCTGCATTGCCCATGTCTACATTTAACTGTGACGCCTAGCACGTCACAAACAGGGGAGGCATAAAGGCGTGCCAGGGCCCCATTGTCAGGAATGGAATTTCTTCAGTCGTGGCGATCTTTCTCTGAAGGCTGGCGCAGGCGCACATAGGCATCAGACACAGGCTGTGGCCGGACCGAAGGAAGTCGACCTTTTTATTATACCAACAGTGAACATTAGATTATTATTCACTCTTTGCATAATAAAAACAAATGGGCCAGTAAACAAGAAGGGTGTGGTCCGTCAGCCCATGAAGAGGAGCCACACTGGGATAAGGTAAACGTAGCCTAAGTCCAGTAGAATGATACATCATCTTATGTCATACCAATACTGTGCTGAAGAGTGCAAATTAAAAAAGAGGTTATGCTTTGAATTTTTTTGTGTTTTACTCTGGCACTGTTCAGTTTGTGTCCGTATAATGGCTAAACTGCAGTGTTTCTATCAGTGTAGCAACCATACCACAGAGAAGCTGGAGAAAGCACACTGTATCCGGTTCACCAAGAACAGTTAAGCTAACCAACAAGAGAAAACTTCTGCTATTTGTTCCCACTGGAATACTTCAACATTGGCATCTACTCATCCAAGCATTCAGGTGTTCTCTGTCCAGTCGTTCCTTCCTTTTATTGCCTTAACACAGTGATTCTTACCCTGTGGCCCAGGGACCCATGGTGGCCCGCTAAGCCTTTTCAAGGGTTCTACCAATGCTTAAAAAAATGCAATAATATTAACAGATTAATAAACCATATATAAATATATTGAACATGTTAAAACGTTCTGTAAATGTGAAGGAATTTGAAATGGGAGGCTAAAAATGAAGGGCCTGATTTGGAGTTTGGCGGACGGATTTCTCCGCCACAAACGTGACAGATATCCTGTTCGCTGTATTACAAGTGCCATAGGATAAAATAGACTTGTAATATGGCAGACGGGATTTCCGTCACGTTTGTGACGGGGTAACCCGGTCCGCCAAACTCCAAATCAGGCCCTAAGTTAGTATCCTCAGATTGATTAGTGGGAACAGTCCATGTGCATCGACCAGAATATACTATGGACGTGAGTAGCCTAAATTAAATATAGAAACGCTCCAACCGTCCTATTAGAATTACAATTGTTTTGTAAATATTTGTTTGGTAATTTAATGAAATATTTCATGATTTATGTATTTATTGAATGCTTGTTTCTGTTTTTTTGTGTATCGTTTTACCATTCAGATCATCGAAAATGCTTAGATCTGGATCCCTGGCTTACCGTAATGGCTCATTGGGGTCCCTGTATTCCAATAATGATTCAGTGGGGGCCCCCGGGTTCCAGTAATGATTAAGTCAGGGTCCTCAGAACTCAAAAGATTAAGAACCACTGCAGCAGCTCAGAGTCCATCATGCTACAATGGAAGGCAAGCAACATTACTGTTCCCACTCTGGCCTATCTACACAGAAACAAAAAAGCATTGTGTACTGTTCTTATAAAACTATTTTCGCTTTTGTTGTAGGTATAAACAGGTTCGACCCCAGGCAGCATCCTCTCCCTATCACATTAATGAGGCTACTCAGTTCCAAACCTGTGGAAATTCTAGCAGCATGGTGTGCCTGTCAGAAAGGTTCAGTGATTCCACTACACACAGCATCAATTGAGCCAGAGATGAGCCCTGACACTCATTTTTAGGAAATGGGACGTGTTTTCATCATCATAATTGGATTCAGAACAAGAAAGATAAAAGCAGATAAAGAAAGATAGGAAAACAGTGACAAAGGGAGAAAGCAAGGATGAAAAAGAGCCTGTAAGCTTAGACAAGAAGTGTATGGTAGTGGAAGAAAATGGCATGATGTGAAGTCAAGACTAGTCAGTCTGATATTCATCATCCGTGGCTTTCAGTAGTATTTCAGGAAGGCTCCCATAAAATGAAATAAACAATTGTGTAAGTTTTTGCCGTATGCCTGAATGTTTCATTTCCTCCCGTGATATGGACTAAGCGACAGGGGCGGCGCCTCCGTTTGAGCGTTGTTACACTGAAATGCCTCAAGGGCCGAAAAATAAAATTGCAAGGAAGTTAATTCATTACTATTTTGTTTTTCGTCACCCCGTTCCGAACAAGGCATCAGGACGGGGGCGGGGCTGCTGCTGACTGGCAGCAGCAGAGAGAGCAGGGCACTTTCAGTTTAAAGTGCGCATGTCTTTTTGGCCGGCCATCTTGCGACGACCAGTCACACAAGAGCACTTGAACAGCAACTCTGGAACCATCAGGACAGGCATAACAATATAAGAAGGTGCTGAACACGCACCTCTTTAAAACCTGTATATCATGACACAGCAACAGTCCACTTTCGCAACTACAACTGAACTACCAATCCAATCATTACCTGACCTTGTCTTTGCCATTGCCTTGTGGAGCACTACACACAAACCACATACTTCCATGCTCAAGACAACTTTGCATATGGTGCAGAGAGGGCTTGTGAAAGTATCCCATCATATCATAGGCAGCTGGATACATCATATATTGAATTACAGGACTTAGATTAAGTCTACAGTATCGACATTACACAGGTCTTACTTTTAAAAAACATTTGTTCAGTCATCAAGGATAAATGTTACATTCCTTAAATTGGAGGCAATGGAACAGTAGCAGCATGAAATCTATATATAGAACTAGTCTTTCTTTAGGCAGGAAGGCAGTAATCAATCATCAGTTTTTTGTTCATGCAATGACACAGAAGATCCCAGCAGGTGCATTTCCATCTGTCTGCTGTTGTTTTGATTTGGTTTCTTTGTCAGGAAATCAACCAGCTCACTTGCGTTATTTCCAGCGTTATGAGAGTATTCTCTGGAGTTTGTACATGCAGCCAGTCAGAAAAAAAAACAATTGAACAAAAAGTGTGTGAAAAATCATCTCTCTCTAGTGTTCCATATGGTGTGGTAATGCCCTAAAGTTGTTGCTTTCTGGGAGCGGACTGCTGAGAGCTACTCAAGCTTTTCCAGCCTGACATCCAGCAGAGGACCTAGCGCCTCCACCCCCACTCCCCCCAAATAAGGAGAGGAAAACCTTTTTAGAGCTTCACAAATCGTTGTAATTCAACTTTTTAAGTTCTCCACATAACATTCCCTTGATAGATTTTTGTCTGAGCCATATACTAAGTACAGGTAATACCCATCCTCCTCTACTTTTGTGGCACCTATCTCCCAAGTAAACTTTGAAGTATTTCGACCTAAGGACATTACCTTGGTTTAGTTGATATTAATAAAAAAGTTGTTTTCTTGGGTGGATACTTGGATTCAATTGAGTTGCCTTTAAAGGTCCATCTGAGTTAGCGCCAGGATGATTAACTCATTGGCATAGGCCAGAAAAGGGACTTTAATAGGCCCAGGCTTCATGGAATCATCTAGGCTATAAGTGAGTATGTCTGCTAAATCCAATGTATACAGGTTAAAAAGAAGTGGGGCTAAGATGCACCCTTGCTTTAGACCATTGAGGGTGGGAATTTGAGGAGAAAGCCATGACTATTAGACAACCTCATTATGACCCAAGTATTGTGGTGGAGTTCTATAATCAGGTTTAAGAGACCTTAGGAGATATCCCACTCCTGAAGCTTTCTCCACAATCTCGTTCGATTCACCTTATTGAAAGCTGTTGAAAAATCTATAAAACAAGCAAATAGGTTATTTTTATGTGTGCGGGCTTTCTGCCCTATCATGGTCAACACTATGGTATTACCCAATGTGCTGCAGTTAGTGTGGAAACATGAATGATGAAAGGTAATCTTTTTAAGTTATCCACTCAAAGCTGTACATGAGATAGTAGGTGTTTAGCAAATAATTTCCCAGCTGCGTCCAGCAAGGCAAGGAGGCGATAGCTACTTGGTAAAACTTTGGGCCTCATTTATATATGGGGTACAAAATTGCTCCTTTCTATGAAGCTAAAGCCCGGCCTGCATATATCTTTGAGTTGAACATAGGAGTTAGAATGAAGACCCATTTCTCGGTATCAAGCTTCATTAGGGCAATAGGGAGCCCAATGATTGATGAAACATTAGTTGCTGTTCTTCCTTTGCCATTTTATAGTGGTTTATTTGAAAGGTAATGCATTACATGCAGCATTTCTGCCTTGCTTTTGTCCTGAACATGCACTTGGATACTTTACCCCAGTTTAGACAGCACTCCAGGTGGCATGAAGATCATTCCTAATATGTTATTGAGTTGTATGGTGAAACAGGGAATGGGGTCTTGCTGTCTGAGGTATTAGGGGCTCAATCAGCTTGAAATCTTGATAATCCATGAATGAATCTAACCTACAATAGGAAACTGGTAATATTAGGGATGTAATTTAGGACCTAGTTTCGATTGTACTGGACTGTGTCGGATTGGTACAACAACACAAATGTGGAGAATATCTTGTCTGCCTTTTTACACGTTTATTAGGATTTAATGCACTTGTGATTAGGAGGACAGTATATCTGTCACATTTGTGATGCAGTACCCATCCACCAAAATCTCAATCAGACCCTTAGCTAACATTCCCATGCCTCCACATCACCCATGCCTTAAAAGGACTCCAATTCTGCATGATGGGCAAAGACATCATCAAATTTGTATTTCCCATCCATGGCCTGCGTTTATTCATTAAAAACCGGGTCACAACTTTTCTGGGTGTAGATAGTTCTCTATTACATTGGAATTTTTATCAGAGCATTTAGAATACAATTGGTCAAACTCTCTGCTTGACTTGTTTATCTTTAAAATCATTCTTTAAGAATACAACTAAAATAAGCCTTTGATTAGATTATTTGGCATTTTGTTATGTATTATCACTCCTAGAAAACCTGGATCAAATATGTTATAAAATAGTACCCCTTTTGTCAAAAAGAAGCACCACTGTAGTACACTCCAAATGTCAACATATTAGTAACATTAAGTAAGACATGGTGTAGAGCCGACACTCTATCTGTCTACATTTAATGCTCTACAAGATTCATTGTGAATGTGTCCTTGTGAATGATGTGAGGAAAAACCTAATAAATCATCATTACCTTTCCTAGCCTCTCCTTCGAACAGGATTAGCACGTTTTCGACTACTCAAAAGCACATTTCCGCATAAATCAATCATTCTTCACTTTTTCTCAGTCCTACCTGAGTGTTGTCTGCCACGTCATAGCAATGGTGCTCCATTATAGCAGTGCTGTCAAAATACGGAACACCTATGGTTCACACAGGCACTGGTTACCATAGGATCACCTCTCAACCTGTGCATCTCAAACTAAGGAAGGGAGTTTGGTTAACCGAAGCATAGCTTAAGATTTCAGGAAACTAGGATCTCTATGCCTGAGGGAGGCATGAGTCGTGCTTTAAAATTAGAGCTACAAAAGGGCTACTGATGCTTAGGGATCTTAAGGGTCACTAGTAAAGGATCTAGTTCTTTGCCATAACGCCTAACTTCTGTTGGCTGCCTTTCAACTATCGACTGTCAAGCATTTCTTTTAACCCAAAGACAAAGAGGCAGATTTTCAAAAATTACACGCAACGCAGCACAGGACCCAAAAAGGGAGCAGGAGAGTGCCATAGCTTCAGACATATGGCTCTCCTCCCCTCTCCCTAGCGCCAGCTCTGATTTCAGCTGCAGTGCACCACGCACACACTTTAGCGCTATACCGCAAGGGTGTATGCATGAGTGTAGCATAGGTTTGGTACAGGAAGGGTGACCTTCCTGTAAAAAATACCATGCCTAGACAAGTTTAAAAGCTTTACTCACTTTGTATGTGTGCTGCACAGTGCAGCACGCACACAAAGTCGGAAAAGAAAGAGAAATAAAAACATTTCTCCTGTTAGCGCCTCCTTTGAAGTGGCGTTAACATTTGGCGCTAAACCCTGTCTACAATTCTTTGTAGATAAAGTTTTGCATCAAAAGGCATGGGTAGTTGCATGAGACAGCCCATGTACCACCCATTTAACATCCCCTTAGCACTAAGTATCGCAAAGCAGTGCTCCTTGCTACATTCCGCTTGTTTTACGGTACTTTTCATCACAAAGTTTTGCGCTGGAAAGTAAATTCCGCCCCAAAACATTTGTGCTGGTCAGCGTCACTTTTGTGACGCTAACCCAGTGCAAAATGTTTGAAAATCTACCCTAAAGTCTCAATAATCCATTAATAACATAACAATATGCTTCAACTTTGTCTGACACGCACACCTCTGTGCAGGAGAACATATAGATGCAGAAGTTATAAACCCTGAACTCCGGTAAAAGAAACCCCCAGTTAGAAAATAAAACAAATGTCATTTTAAACCCTGGTCCTACTAAAGGACAATAGAGTCACTGTGCAGTGGACAAGCATACCTTTACTCAACGGTTATTCCAATGCAAACACATTGTCAACCTCTGACAAATACACGCAGTCACAAGGCTAGAAGGGAACGTACAGTGGAAAATAGAGTTAATAAATTGCAGATCCCTTCTAGGACACAAAACAGAGATTAGGCTCTTAATCGAGGATGAATACCTTGATGTATTATTTGTAACAGAGACTTAGCTCAAAGACTGCTCTACACCAAATCTAGCCATTGCCCTTCCTCCGGGCCATGCGATTAGAAAACAGGATCGGGGGGAAAGGTCGGAGGTGGAGTGGCCATTATTTATAAAGAAGAATACAGATGTATTGTCTCACCTCTTTCTGTAATCAACTGCGATATAACACAATTCAGTATCAGACTATCCCCCACCTGTACTTTCTCAGGGACACTCGCCTAGAGGCCACCTGGACCCTGTAATACATTCCTGGAGATTTTCCCTGATCTCATAGCAAGTACCACCGCTAGTAAAGGATCTGTGACCGTACTAGGTGACTTTAACCTACACCTACATGAACATAATAACGCATCCACCAACAGATTCATTCAAGACCTGGAAGCGATGCAACTTAGACAGCATGTGAGATCTGTCACATATGTATATGGGCACACCCTAGACACGATCTTCTCCAACGACCTCAAAATAGAGGTGGATACACATATACCAGTTCCTTGGCCAGACCACTTTTATATCTCAATCACCTTGGCGAAAACACATACACAAACAGTAGTTCACAGCATCACAAATGCAGGCAGGAAATGGCCTAGACTCAAACTAGACAGCATGGTTAATTCCCTAGAAGCACAATTTCTAGTGCTGACAGGGAATCTAGAGGAGGCAGACATGATATGGTCTGACTGGTTCAACCAAGCAGTGGAACGTTGTATTCAGAATGACAGGCCAAGGATCCACTGCACTGGTAGAAAAACAGCATGGTTTAATAGCCACCTTGCCTCTCTGAAAAAAACATGCAAACAAATTTAAAGAAATTGGAGGAAAACATATGATCCTACTGTCAAGTGTCAGTATAAGATGGCCATCAGACATTAACATAATGAAATTAAACAAGCCAGGCACTTCGAGGAAAAACTAAATTCAGATCTCAACTCCTCTAGAGAACTTTTTAAGGTTGTTAGATCTCTTACTACTACCGAGCAAGAAGTTTCCCCTAAATTATCATCAAATGAGAGATGCAACAAGCTCTTGACTTTTCTAAAAACAAGGTGGAAAACATTTACAACTCGATACAAGGGAACACTCACATAGATAGTCCAGATGTCCCTCCAGGAACTTATGACCCTTTGGCACAGGTCACAGGACCAGTACTAGAGCATTTTCCAGATGCCAAGCAAAGAAACCACTAGAATGATTCTGCGGAATATCAAATCAGGCTCTCACCAAGACCCTGTACCCCCGCATTTTCTCTTGCATGGCAGGGACGCCACACTGGCAACCACATCAGAGCTGTTATCGCTGTCTCTCTGTCAAGGGATAGTTCCAAAAAAATGGAAGCATGCCATAGTTCAACCGTTAATAAAGAAGCCCCACTTAGACCCTACAGACCTGGGGAACTTCTGCCCCATATCACTTCTACCTATTTTAGGAAAAATAGGGGGAAAATACGTTAACCATACCCGTTCCCAGTTTCTGGAAGAGAATGATGTGTTGCATCAGACCCAAATGGGTTTCAGACCACACCATGGTACATTGTCAGCTCTGCTGATGGTCACTGTGGAACTCAAGTGAATTCTGGGGGTCTCACCGCAATCCTGCTGCTTGACCGTAGTGCGGCTTTTGACACTGTGGATCATAACACCCTGATCCACAGGCTGTAGAAGGCAGGTATCCGGGATAGCGCCCTAAACTGGCTATCTTCATTTCTAAAAGACGGATCCTTCCAGATAATGGAAAGCGAGCACCTCTCAGATGTTCTACATATCACATTTGGAGTCCCACAGGAATCGGCTCTTAGTCCCACACTATATAACCTTTACATGCAACCATTGGCCAATATACTTCAGGAATTTGGCTTATCGCATCTTATGCAAATGATACACAACTGGTAGTATCAGTGACAGAGGGCCCTAAGTCCAATTACAGCCAATTGGTTCCCTGTATGGAAAAAGTTGCCAAATGGATGGTCAGCTGTATCCTAAAGTTGAATGGTGGTAAAACAGAACTGATGTTCCTGGGAAATAATTCTGTGCCCCGGACTACTATCAGTTGGCCAAAAGAACTTGGCTGCCCCCCACCCCTAAAACTTCCATAACGAACTTGGGAATGTGGTTGGATCACAATCTCTCCATGGAAATATAAGCAAGGAAACTGGCAGCCACCTGCCTTGGAATACTCTGCATGATTCGCAAGATTCTAGCTCTTATCCCTGAACTGACCAAGAGAACCGTTGTACAGGTCTTGGTAGTCTCTCGGTTGGACAACATTAACTCCCTCCATCTGGGTTCCCCTAAATACATGGTGAACAGATTACAGGTGGTTCAAAATGTGGCCGCCAGGATACTCTGAGGCATACCCAGACAAGAATCAGCGAAAGCCTCACTGAAACTGCTCCATTGGCCGTGATCCAAGCCAGGATCAAATTCAAATGTTTATGTCTGGCCCACAAAGCCATGAACTGAGAGGGCCCAGCCCTACGTGCCATAAACGTCTCTTAGATCATCATCAGGCCTGCCCATGAAGACAACAAGGATAACGAGATCCAGATGGGAGGAAGATCTTTCTCACACCTAGTCCCAAGGCTGTGGAACTCACTGCCCAAAGAAATTAGACTGCTAAGAGATTAACTAAGTTTAAGGAAAAAATAAAAACGTGCCTGTTCCCCTGATGATCTACTAATCCCCTTGCACATCACAGCCTCTCCGCAGCGCTGGAAAGCTCTTGGGCAGCTTTATAAATCCATAAAATATAAACATCCGTAGGCATATATTAAAAATTAATAAAAGAAGAGATCTCTATAGAAGGGTATTACTATTACGTCTGACCAACTTTATGTTTTAAAGAGAGGACAGTGTTAAAAACATTATATAATGTACAGTACCGTATGATGAAATGCATTGCCAAATTTTGCTTAGTTGGAAATTTTAAAGACTGGGCTTAGCTGATGACATCACAGATCCTGACTATTCTCTTCACCACATTAGTAATCGTTGACCTGCAATGACCAATAAGTGCACACAGAAAAGAATTATCTTCAACTGCGATGTAACCAGATTCCTTTGCAGTCGCTGCACTGTTAATGCAATAACTGTAGTACAGTACGGAAGGGGGAACCCTTAGCTGCCTAATAAACACACCCTGGTTGGGCCTCAACACATGGCTAACAGAATCTCTGCTCAACCCCTGTTAGCTATAGTACAAGCGACAGGCAATTTTCCAGAGGAATATGTGTTAAGTTCGAGTAGTTGCACCAAATTTTAAAGAAAATCTACAATACAATAACATGAAGAGAAACAAATAAGCAAAGAGAAACCAAAAGGCAGTAAAAATCTGAAACTCAATTAAGGGAAACCACAGATATGCTTTTTAAAAGTGTTAAAGCAAAAAGGGGCTAGAAAAATTAAAGCGCCAATAAACAGTAACAGTTTGTGATTGACTAGGATCTGGGCATCATTTCTGAATGATCTCAAAGGAGCAGATATTGGATACAGGAAGGGATTCCAAATCCCATTTTTACTTTCTGACTTAAATTTGTTACTAGAAGTCAGAATCCTGTAGTGGGGTAAGGTCCAAGACTGAAGCCGGCAAGTGTTCCTCAAAGTTGAATTCTTTTTGGAGAGCAGTTGGTTTTGGTGCCAACATCTAAGAGTGGTCAGCTGGACCTTGTTGGAGTCAGGAATCCTTGAGCTTTTTGTGTCCAGCGAGAATGCATGCAGAGGTAGCCACCTGACTCTCGGAGAGCAGTTTGAGTCCATGCATAACAGGTAGAAAGCAGGAGTATCCTTTCAGCAGAAGGGCCTTCTTCCTCAGGTATACTCTTATCAGGTCTAGAAATGTTCTGAAGGGGTGGTGCTGAGGTGGCAGTCTTATCCTGTGCACTAGTCAGGGATTGGCAACTTTTTCCCACCCAATCCCTTCTACTTTCTTGCCCCTATGTCCACCTCCTTTTGCAGCACTTCCTCTTCACCTTACGGTAGAAATTCTCTGAACCCATAAATCTAAGTTGGCTGAACATTTCCTCCTCTAGGATGGACTCAATCTCTCTAAAAGCATATCCTTATATAGATGAGGTCTCCCCCATTCTGCCAGAGTCCAACCTAGTTTTTCCCCCTGCTGGAGTTAGTGCCAGAGGGTCTAGGAGGTTCTTTAGGAAATTAATGTGAGCAGGCTCACTTGGCATCTACAAGTAAAATAAGGAATAATACCTGAAGCCCGGAAAAAAACATGTCTTTTCTATATTTTTTACCCAGACATGTTCTGCAGGTGGAAAATCTTAGAGGAAAAGCAGGTATTTTTGAGTTGCAGACACAAAAGGTGGACAACTAAGTCAAACTAGCATAGGTCCATCATCCTTGTGGACCCTGAGAAGCTTTTCATTAAAAGCTTGCAGAACAGCATCCTCAAGAATTGAATCAACAAGAATGATAGACCTACACTAGTTTGACATGGTTGTCCACATTTTGTGCCTGCAACTCACAAGATTCTAAAAGTTATACTTTTGGGTCACACTTGTTTCCCCACTTCTTTTTTTTCTGCAGTTACATTGTGTTCATGCTTACCTATGTATATCGATTAGAGGTTGTTCTCTGTGTACAAATTGGTGCTACCTGCACAGCTACCTGCACTTCATAGTTACTGCTCTCCTGCTTTGACGCTCTCCGTCCCTGTGGCCATCTCCGCAAAGCTGCATGTCCTGCGAGTTGTGGGAGCTTTTACGGTTACCCCTTTCACCTCGTGCAGACAGTCCTCTTGAAAGGTCTGCCAAGTCCTGTACTGGAATATCCTGGTCAAATGTCACTGTTATTTACTTGTTCTAATAATTCTTGAGGAGCTGTTCTGCAAGCTTTTAATGAAAAGCTTCTCAGGGTCCTGGGGATATTTGTTCTTCAAACTATTCAAACAGCTCTGAATCCAAATCTTATCAATTAAAATGCGGATGGGGTCCAAAGAGTGTACTTTTGAACTCTAACATTGCTGAAAATCACCCCACCTAGATCTCAAATTTGGGTTAAACTGTTCACCAAACACCATGATAAGAGGTTTTCCAATGAGAACCGTGGAGAAAGCACTGGAAGCCCCACACCTGACTTTGATCTTATGGATATCCCTACCCCCAATATAGATGGAACATTATATATGCCCCCCTGGGGGCAAATGGAGTGATAATCTCTCTTCTGCCCCCCATGGCACAAAGCTCACTAGACACCAGGGTACCTTTAAAAATAAATAAACATATTGGTGGAGACTTCTCATCATGGGCATGCCCATACCCCACCACAGAAAGGGCACATACAGTCTTTATGCACTCCCCCCAGTTGATGCATAGGGTGATTACCCCCAATCTGCCCTGAGAGGCAGAAAGGCTTCTAGACACCCTGGAAAAAAACACATGGGGTAGGGGCCGCCCAACATGGGCATGCTGACTCCCTGCACCCCAAAAAAGGGCTCAACAGTCTTTCTGCCCACTCCTTGAAGGTGGATGGGGCGATTGCCCCCAATTTGCTTCCCCTGGGGGGTGCAGAACGCCCACTAAACAAGAGGACTGCATTCATGCAGTAATGTTTTGGGAGGAGGTCCCCTTCATGGCATGGGCCTGTGCTCTCCCCTCCCCAGGGCCCAATAGACTTTCTGCCCCCGCCCAGGGGATAGACAGGGGTATTCACTCCGGATCTGCCCCCTGTGAGGGCATACAGCACATTAAACACCAGGGATTTCAAAATGGTGCCAAAACAAACAACAGAAGATGGTGGCCTACACTTGCATTGAACCATTCCCCTGCCTCAAAAGGTGTTATAGTATATTTCTGCCTTCCCGGGGGCAGATAGGATGTCTGTACCATTTGGGGACATTGGCCCAGATCTTCCCCTTGGAGAGCCCACTAAATATCCGGCATTTTACATCTGGGTCAAAAGAAAGGGGAGTGGGCGTTGCACTCTGGCACTGACCACACCCCCACTGCAAAAGGGACAACCCAATCATCCTGGGGGTTTGCCCCCAATTTCCCCCCAGGATAAGAAAGCCCAGTGGATGACAGGACTATTTTGTTTTTATAAAATAATGAGGAATGTCTGGCTCATCCTGATAACAGGCCCCGCCCTCACACTAAAGCCTCAACAGTTGTTCTGCTCTCTTTCCACAGGCAAGAGAGAGGACATTTGATTCCTTTTGGTGTTGCTTTTCCATATAGGTCAGGAGAGTGGGGCTACATCCCAATATCTTCCCACTTAGTGATTGGCTGAACATATTGGGCTTGGGTAGATCACCACCTGGAGAAAGGAGCCCAGGGTGGTTTACTTTGCATGGATCCTATGATGTTTTCTTACCCACAATGCCGTTGCAAACCTCACACTTTGCCTAAAATCACAAATTTGCATGCATTCCTGTGATGGAAACTTCCAGAATCAGGTGGAATCTACAAAATAGCAACCACTCAGCGTTACCCCACTTGTACTGATAAAAATGCCAAGGATCAAACCGAGGTCAATGGGAGCGCTTGCGAAGGGAATCCCATTGACCTCGGTTTGATCAATTCATGTTGCATGCACTAGTCCCAGCCACACAAGTGCTGCAACATTTTAATCGGCACAAGTGGAGTAATGCTGGGTGATATGAATTTTACGGGCTGGTCCTGATTCTGGAAGTTTCCATCACAGAAATGCAAGTAAAATGTGTTATTTTAGGGAAAGTTTAAAGTTTGCAGGACATTGTGGGTAAGAAAACCTCATGAGATCCACACAAGTCACCCCACTGTAGATTTTCCCAGGCGTCTAGTTTTTTTAAAAAGTACAGTTTTGCTAGGTTTCCCTAGGTGCCAGGTGAGCTAGGGCCCAAAATCCACAGCTACCCACCAGGGTCAGTTTTGGGTGGAAACATTTGATTTGTCCATGTTGTTTTGGGCCTTTTCCTATTGTGGCCTACCCGGACAGGTGAAGTACCATTTTTATCGGGAGACTTGGGGAAATGCTGGGTGGAAGGAAGTTTGTAGTTCCCCACAGATTCCAGAACTTTCCATCAAAGAAACATGAGGAAAATGTATTTGTAGTCATAGTTTAAGCTTTGCAAGGGATTCTGAGTAATGAAACCTGGTGATTGTCTCACAAGACACCCCACCCTGGATTTCCCTAGGTATCTAATTTTCAAAAAAGTACAGGTGTGCTAGGTTTCCCTCGGTTGCGGCTGAGCTAAGGCCAGTTTTGAATGGAAAAATGTGATGTATCGATGCTGTGTTTTGGTCTGTTTCCTGTTGTGGGCACTAGGCCTACCCACTTAAGTAAGTAACACATTTTATTGGGACTTGGGGAATGCTGGGTGGAAGGAAGTTTGTGGCTCCTCACAGATTCCAGAACTTTCCATCACAGGAATGTGCCAAAAATTGGTTATTTTGTCAAGTCACTCCACCCTGGAGTCCACTGGGTGTCTATTTTTAAAAAACATGCATGTTTGCTAGGTTTCACTAACTGCCCGATGAGCTAGGACCAAAAATCCACAGCTACTCACATTGGGGAAAAAAAGATCAGTTTTCAGTAATATGTCCATGTTGTATTTTGGACCTCTTTATGTCTCGGGCACTAGGCCTACTGACACAAGTGAGGTACAGTTTTTATTGGAAGACATGTGTGAGCATAGGATAGTAGAACATTTGTTATTACCAGTTGGATTTCATTTCATTTATGCCTTACAAATGTATGCCAGTAAGAAAGAAGACATTTTGAAAAATACAATATAAATCAAATACTACTATGAGCACACACAAATTCAGAAATGTACAAATGACCACTGCTCCCAGACTCCTTATCTTTTGCCCATTTCAGAAATACATAGGTTTCATTGGGATCCATTTTTCACTTTACATATTTCATCATATGAGTTGGTATATACTTTGTACACAATGAAAAACCATTGTACGGTGCAGCTCAGTTGTTAGGTACCTTGGGTTCTTGGAGAACACACATCTAGTAGGGTCTAGCAGACATAATGAACAAGATACTTAACTTCAGTAATGCCTTCTCTGGTACAGGCTCTATCTAGCTGCAAATTCTTTACCTTAGAATTATTCCTAGGCATCAGACGGGATCCAGATGTTTTTTATGAGCAGTAACCCTGTGCGCCTGTAGGTGGCATTGATCGGGTCTGCGTGTCGTTGTTGTCGCTAGATGTGCTGTGCCCAATCCCTATATAGGCTCCACCACAGCATGCTGATGTCAGTTCCTTTTCGTGATTTTCCACGCCGGGAGCTCTGAACCATGAAGAACACTGACCCTTGTTGTGGAAAATTAGGGCCCTTAAAGGGGAACAGACATATCCATACAACTCCGTTCGCAGAAGTGGGAGGATGGGAGGGTCTGTAAGGTAGCTGCGGCTAGCCAGAGTCTTTACCAAATAAGGCATTACCAAGGGAAAGTAGCTTGTTCATCTGAAAGAGACTTCTAACTGCAGATTCCTTACTTTAGAATAGATACCAAAGCAATACCTCCCTGGAGGTGGGGCTGCATTACAATCTTTGACCAAAACGTCCTGCAGGACTGAACGGGCAAAGTGCCCATCTACAGACCTGACTGTCCAGCCAGTAGTGTTTAGTGAATGTATGCAGAGAGGCCCACTTTGCTGCCTGGCAGTTGTACAGTACCGGGACTCACTCCACATGCTCTGGTTCTGGTGCAATGAGCTCGCAAAACCTCATGGGGTTGCTTCTTGGCCAATTCACAGCTAATACTAATGCACAGCATGATCCATTGGGAGATGGTCTGCTTCTAAACAGCCTTTCCCTTCTTTATTTCGACATACCTCACAAAGATTTGGTTGTCCACCCAGAACTCTTTCATGCAGTCAAGGTAGAATGACAACCTCTTTTTGGGTCCATTTGGTGAAGTCACTCCTCTTCTTTAGAGGGATGTGACAGAGCATAAAAATAGGCAGGGTGATGGATAGGTCTACATGAAAGGGCGTGACGACTTTCGACAAAAAGGAAGACCTTGTTTGAAGAACCAACTTGTCTTGATAGATGTTCAACTACTGAGGCTTAGATGGCAAAGCATGAAGCTCACTGACCCTATGGGAAGATGTTATTGTGTCCAGGAAAGCCTTCTTTATGGTAAGGAGCCTGAAAGGACAGTTGTGCAAAGGGTCAACGAGAGTGCACACCAGCAACATCAGGACTAGATTAGGATCCCACTGAAATCCTGTGACCTTCTTTCTCGAGTGGGATCGAGAGAGTTATGGTGTGGAGCGACAAATGGCCCAGGTATTCATGTTGTGCTCGCATTCCAAGCACCAGAGGCGTACACCAGAGGCGTACCGCAGGGCTTGAAGACGGTCTTCCTAGTGGACATCCCTGTCACACCAGGAGAACAACTCCCAAAAAACTTTCAACAAAATGTTGAAAAAGTACATTGATAAAGTGACTGAAGGGGTAGCTCTCTCCGGATCTGCACTGATTGGCATGGAAAGAAAAGAACTGATGTCAGCTTGCAGGAGTGGCGCGTATATAGGTACAGCACATGTCACAAAAGGTGCGACAATGCCACTTGGAGCCGATCAATGCCACCTACCAGTGTGCAGGGATAATGCTCAAGAAAAATTTCCGGATCCAGTCTGACAGCTGGGGATAATTCTAAGGTAAGAAATCTGTGACTAGAAATCTCTCTCAGAATGTATATAGCTTTTGTAAATTGCCCATTGTGACAGAAAGTTACATATAAAAACATTCTCTCAATTCATCTCTCTTTTTATCTACACATTTTCAATATTTCTTTATTTCAACAGTCTTCTGGAAACCCTTGAGGGATCTGCGCATATGGCCCCTTGCTGAATTCATAATTCTGCAAAATTTTCAGAAATCTATAGCTCTCCTGGATCACCCATGGGTTTTACACTGGTTTCCACCACAAACAGGAAGTAGGTTGGGAGCACAAAAACGTGGAAAAAAAATTTTTTATGCAGTTCTCCGTTTTCCTGAAAGCTGGGAAGATGGTGACTTTAACACAACAAACCTTTTGTTGATGCCACTTTTAAGAAGAAAAAAAACATTTTTATCCGTAGCACTTTTTTCCTATTTTCCCCAAAAAACTGAAACCTTTGCTATATTTTCTCTATTTTCTCCAGGGAAATGCACGAATCCTGGATACCTTTAGAATCCGCAGGATATTAGAATAAAAGGATACAAATTTGACATGGATACCTTATGTCAAAAAAAGTTATGAAGCCCTAAGTGGGAACTACCCCAAATAGCCATAAAAGGGCTCATTACTTGGGGGGAAAAGGCCCAGCAGTTAGGGGGTTAATGTGTTGTGATGGTGGTGAGACCCCGTCCAAGAAAATCTTATACATTCATGGTTGGGCCAACCCCAGTTTCTAAAACTAGAGTCTTTTTTTTGGAGGGGGGTATTGTTCGACTCTGTTTTGAACTGGCTACCTCTAATATCTAGAAAGAAAGGTGACTTTATGAGGCCTTATGCAGCTGTTTTTAATTTTACTTCTTGACTGGGTAACAGACCAATTAGGGCTCTTTTACAGATTTACATATCTAAGTGTATCTCCAAGGTAACCTATGGTAGTGAGATCTGAGGCTACAATACCCACAACGAGTTGCAAATTGTAAAAAATAGTTTTTTGAGACGGCTATAATGTGTACTTTTGTAGGACTGGATATGGCTTATCTTTCTGACATTCTAGCTCATCGTCCCCTTTCTTTATGTATGAAAATTTGGCTTAGGAGGAGGGTTCTAATCAAGCATTTTGAAGGATTGTCTGGCCCTTGAATATTTTTATCATATCCTCTGGCTTAAGTATATCAGGGAGAGTTTTATGAGTTTGGGTAGAGGAAATTTATTTATTAATCCAGATAACATTTGTAGGAAGGATTTCTATTGGGTGAAGGAGTCCTTCTTTAGAAAGCGGATGTTGGATAGAGAAGAAGGGGAGTTGAGGAAGTCCAGAGCTCATAGGCACATCATTTTGAAAACTGTGCAGTCAACCGAGCCATATCTTTATGGATTGAAAGTAGTTACGACCATTATTTATTGACTAGGTTTCGATTTGACTTCTTTCATCTCCTCCTTGCTCACCCTCTCAGTGAGAACAAGGGTTAGAATCTTTTGCTCTGTGGTTGCAATGGTAAGTCTCCACAGGACATGCTTCACTTTTTAATGTTTTGTAGATTTAATGAAGTGCCTAGGAAGTCATCTATTATACCCATTTTTAAATAAGGCAAATTTTAGTCAAGTCCGACAGGCTTTTATCTTTTTACAAATGCTCTCAGGTAATACTGTACTCTATGGTCTTAGGTTTTTTAAGGTCTGCTGTTAGGCTTAGATCCAGCTGTGATTAAAAACTGTGGGTTAGTTATGGTTGATTGCTGTCTTTAAAAGATTATCTTTTTATTTATCTAATTGTATTTGTGTATTTCTCCTAATTATTTTAGCTGTTTTTGCCAACCCAATATTAATTTAATTGTATTTCTATTGAGGATGGTGTTTTTTTTTAATGTTGCACATGTAAGTATTGTATAATTGAATTTTTAATGTTGAATATGTATTTTTATAATTGAACTTTTTTTTACAAAAGCCGAATAAATTCTGATTGATTGATTGATTGATTGATTGATTGATTGTTAACACATGGACACAGACAAGCACTAGTGCAGTTTTTATGAATTGCATAATAAAGCCACACCCACTGGTTGTGCCAATGCTTGTTCTTAAATTGCTAGCGAAATAAAAAAAATGGGCTCTTGCACATTTGTTTGAGGCTGCACTATATTGAGATCCGCAATGTAAGTAACTGCAACAAAAATCTTCCTTTCCGAATTTAAACAGTCACATTCTCTGATCGGTGAGAACATCAGGGTATCAAAGGCACTTAAAACATATAGATGTATAGTTAAGTAGAGAAGTTCAAAATGTTCACCTATTATTACATGCATCCCAAGTCTTGCCAGATGTTTTGCAGAATAGAATCTAATTCAACTTATAGGAAGGAAAAGAGTTTATGTAAGTGCTCTTTAGCTCTTTAGTGGCAGAGCAACCAAGAAAAATATATTGTAACTTTAATGCACATTTTTTTGTGCCACACTGTCCGCTGAAGATTTCTACTATCTCCCACAGACAGGGTCGGGCTGGGTAATCAAAAGAAGCCCTGGCAAAAATGGTCAAACCAGCCCCGTACCCTTCAGCTCCTTGTTCCATCTTTTTCTTTCCATCCATCCCACCTCTCTCTCTCCTTCTTCCGCTCTGATCGCTTTCTCTCTGCCTTCCCCCTACTTCCTCTCTTTTTGTCTCTTGCATCCTCCTCATACCTGCTGCAATTAACCTCGGAGAGCTGGGGAAAATGACGGAGGCAGCCAGAGCAATCCTGGGCTTTCAAAACTGGCCACAAAGGGCTCCAGCCCACTGGGGAAATGCTCAGTGGAATAAAAGGCATATCTCGCCCTGCCCGCAGGACCCCATTTTCCAAGCAACCCTTCTCCTTGAAGCCCAGTGAAGATCTGAACCCTGTTCCTCCACGTAAAGCCCTCCGCCTGGTAAAGCAGAGGAGTCCAGCAGGGCATGAAATCCAGGAGGAGGGCCTGGTCTATTTTCCAGGCATTCCGCTTGAAGAAATTACATACAATTAATCCAAATGTAAATTATATACCTAGTCAATAAGTATACTGAACATCTGGCATGAATTTGGCATACTGGAGCAGCATGAGGCATCACTGTTTTACAGGAACTGTGCATGCTTCTATTCACGTGGCAAAGACTGAGTGGGTATTCCAATGCTGTACAAAGGCTTGGAAAGCTGTTCTTTGTTCGTGACTAAAATACCCTATTTTTATCCCCAACTCCTTTGTTTTTCCACTCACCTTTGACAACTTTACCCTCCTTAACTTCTTAAATCTTGCTATTTTGCATGGTGAACCTGTAATTTTTCTGCCAGGCCATTACCCAATCCCACCTCCTTCCATTCAACCTACCTATACTTGTGATTTGTGCTTCATTTTGTCTCTCTTCTTCTGTTCACATTTTCACTGTTGCCAACTACTGCTGCGTCCATGAGTTTGCATATTGAAACAGCATGCCTTTATCCACGAGCAGCATCTTGTACATTTACACTCCCCCAGTGCTATAAGTGCTATGCCGTTCACTACCTATATATTTATGCATGTCTTCGAAATTCGCCTTTTTATTTCATAGCTCAATCCGTTTTCCTTCTTGCACTGATTTGCTATTCCACATTACCTGAGTATTAACAGCAAACTCTGTTCCACTCTTATCAACTCATCCAATGCTAGGGGTAGCAAGGGTGACAACACCCCCTTCCGCCCCCCTTTTGAGCCCGATGGTTTTACCTCTTACCTTAAAACCTCAGCAGCTTCATATTTGCTGCTGGGAGGACTGGTGAAAGAACAACTAGTGTAAATCACAGAAATAACAGAAAGTAAACAGGACTCTTGAAGCCCAGTTTGCTTTCTAACGTCCTGTTTACTTTCTGTACCTGCTGCTACCTCTGTGAGCAGTGAAACCAGGGGCTTCCAGGACAATGATAGAGGCCCCAAAGGCAAGCCTTTGGACTTGTGAAGCATAGTAGCTGCTTCACAAGTCCTGAGGGTAATGGGACCTATTAACCCTCCCCTTTGTGGATAAATGTGTTGGGGGAAGCAGTGGGGTGGGTGGAGATTGTAAACCTATAGAATGCTATTTAGTTATATTTTCTATGCTAAGTACAGTTCGAACTATCCCTTTAACCTACTTTGATTTACAAATCAAATAGTGCTTTATTCGATCACTAGTATCATAAAAGAAATATACAACAGCATGAAGAGACATTAAAAATCGATAATAGTTTGCATCAAAATTACGATTGAAGTTAAAACATGATTAAACTAAATTAGCTAGTTGCTGAATTTATAGGATAAAAGAAGGATACTAGTAAGGGAATTAAAGTCCTAGATGGTGATCATTTTTCCTTTGAGAAATTATAAAAATAGACATGTATAAGGCAATAAAAGGAGAAGCTTTAAGACACCACCAAACATTAAATGTAGAATGTGAATATGTACAGACTATAGAAATAATCTCATATGCAGGGAGAATATATCACAAGACAGGACACTATATTTGGAAAGCACATGCATTACTCCAAAAGGTTCAAGATTGGAGATCTCTACAACTTATTACAATGAATGGATAATGCAGGAAAAACTACCATTTTATCGAGCCACACGGCATAAGTAGGCCCTTCAAAGCTTTGTGTCTGATAATCCAGGCACGACTCAAAAATTTAGCCACCCCACAAATAATAAGCGTGCTTAAGTCAGTTTTGAGAATGCGCAGGGCGACCTTATGATCGTGTGTGCCCATGGATATACAGATTGGTTTTATCCATTTGGACCTAACAGTAGAGTAAGCCGAGTATGCAAATAAGACGTGGGCCACACTTTCCAACAGGGCTCTGCAACAGGGACAAGCCTCAATTTGATGATCGTGCAGGTTCCATTTAGAGGTTGTTACATGGACTGGGAGTGTACCTAGTCTAAATTGGATGTATAGCAGCCTATCGCGTGGAACCTGGATTATGTCCAGGTAAGGCTTTAAGGCTCTGCACTGCTTATGACTGGAAAATTCCTCTGTCAGTCTCCCCAATTTTGTTTTGCTCAACTCGTTGGAATCAACCCAGTTCCAATAGATACGCTTCAGCTCTGTCTTGTTAAGTGGAACTTGAGTGTCCCATGATTTCGAAAGACCCAGCTTTGTCAGCATCTTTCTAACATCGGATATCCACTTAACCCTATGCCCCACATTTAGATTAATAACTTCAGTCAGGGCAGCGGCATAATGTACAAGTTCAGGGGTGCGCATTAGGCGTGCCCAAAAGAGCAATGGGCGCAACTTGGCAATATCCCTGATCGACCGTCTATCCATATCAAACATTTAGGGTGTTAGTGGGGTGTTGTGAGGGAGCATAACCAGGTCCCTCACAAACTTATGCTCAGATCTACTGATGTCCTCAATATTGTCAAAGCCCCGTAGCTCCGCACCATACAGTGCGGTGCTAACCGCTTTGGCTCCATACATTGTGAGGGCTGGTGCAACCGGCCTACTATATGAGGACCGGTATTCTTTACTTAAAGCCCATACTATACACTTATGGTTCATAAACATCTTTGATAAGTGGGGCTTCCAATCCATTTTATCAGAAAGCTGTATGCCCAGATAGTCGAACATGCTTACTCTTTCCAAAAATTGTCTTTTAACATTAGGTTGGTTTTAAATGACTTGTGGGGATTAAAAACCATAAATTTTGTTTTGGTGGTGTTTATAACTAGAATCACAAAATAGTTGATATCTGTTTAGCAGTTTTTGCATCCCAGAGGGAGTTTTTGATACCAACAAGGTATCATCGGTGAACAAAAGGGTTGGGACTTTGTCGCCCGCCAGGATTGGTGCGTCGGCCTGGTCCTCCTGGAGAAAACTTACCACCTCATTGACATATAAAGAGAACAGGGTGGGGGCCAATACACAGCCCTGGCGGACTCCTCTGCTTACTGGTATCTTTTCCGTAACTTCCCCTTGGGGCCCCCATCTCACTTGAGCATAGTTTCCTTCATGTAGACGAGTTAAAAAACTAAGGACTGGGGGGATACTCAGGTCCCTCAACATCTGCCACAATCTTGTCCTGGGTACAAGGTCAAAGGCAGTTTTCAAATCAATAAAGGCAAGGTAAAGACTACCCTTGCCAATAACAATGACCTTCCAATATATAAGTAGTAATCTAAAAACTTGGTCGATTGTGCCTGTGTTGGACCTGATCCCAGCCTGGTATTGGAAGAGAACATTTTCCTCTTCTGCCCAGGCCTTAATTCTCTGGAGGAGAACCCTCCCTACCAGCTTCTGCATAGCATCAATTAGACTTATTGGCCTATAGTTTGATGGGTCTTCCCTATCCCCCTTTTTAAATATCGGGACCACCAACACACCTTGTCAGGACTCTGGAATTGGGCCTCCATTAGCTATGGTGTTCATCAGGAGTTGGATATAATACGACCAGTTTTTTGGGTCAGCCAGAAAAAGGTCGCTTGGAAGGCCATCCTGTCCAGGAGCCTTTTTTGGGACTATTTTAGTTATTGCCATTTCAATTTCTACCATAGAAAATGGTTCACTAATATTCCCTACCAGAGGGATGTCTGTTGAGTCGCTTAACTCCTCCAGACTACCGCCAATGGGAACGGAATATTGTTTCTTGAAGTGGTCATGCCACTCTTGGCTTGAGATATGGTTCGATGGAGTGGAGGGATCTCTGCTATTGCCCTTATTTACTAAAAATCAAAACTGATTCTTATTTTTCTCCAAGCTAGTGACTTTCAAGCTCTGCAAATGTGCTTCATCCCACTCAATTTTGGCATGATGGAGGGTGGCCTTATACTCCCTTCTAGCTGATTTGACCAGGCTGGGATTCTTAGACCTGATCGCAGCAGCTAGGGCTTGTCTATTTAGCCTACATTTCTTGGTGAACCACAGATGTTCTCTTTTTCGGGGGACCGGAGGTTTGTTATGATTATGTGTGGCTACAAAAAAAGTACTCAGCTGCTCTATGGTGCGAGAGTGGACTAGAGAAGCTCCTGAAGAGGGTATAGTGGCCGACATGGTGGCCTGTAGCGCTAAGATACTTGTCATGACAACTTCCTTGATGCCAGCTAGTTTTATTTCTTGGGATGAAACCTTATGCTATTTCAGATATCTTTTGCAGTTCGAAGGGGCAATGTCTATAATGGAAGTGGGAGCCCTAATAATCTGAGTAGTGGTAAGTGGAGTCCAAAGGGATTTTAATGTCATACAAAGAGGATTGTGATCGCTATCAGTTGTAGTGCACACATACATGTCTACCATTTTATCCCATAGTTTCACATCCACTAGGATGTAATCTATGCGCGAAGGGGAACCTGCTCTATTAAAGGTGTTAGCCCCCTGGGCGTCTGAATGGGTTCTACCATTAGCTGCTCTGAGGTCATGCTCGACTGTCAGAGCACTTAGTTGGATAGCGAGCGAGGTCCATTTGCTTATTGGTGGGATGTTTAAGGGGGGAACTGTCCATTTTAAATCCCCATCCTCTTGCGCCAACATATCCTCTAAACTCAGAGGCTCGAAGGCACAATTAAAATCACCTGCAACTATAGTATTAACGTGGGGCGAGCAACTGGATAAACAATGTTCTAAGATAGTGACAACAGATGACTGTTGGCCACCCTTCGTGCCTCTGATTTAAACATTAAACAGCACCAAAGTGTCCCCACCACTACGTCCTTTAATAGATAGTCTCAAAATATCTGGGCTTTGAGTTGGCTGGACTGGAATTGAGCAGCCAAGGGCTATGCTCACCCAAATAATCAACCCACCTGACGGACGTCCTCTCCCTTTTGTAGTTGCTGGAATAGAGTAACAAGCGTAACCAGATTTATAAAGTGGAACCAGGCTCCAAGTCTCCTGAAATAGACAAATATCATGATCCTCTATCAGGCTGTTCCAGTGTGGAAATAGAAGCTTGTTTGTTAGCCCTGCCACATTCCATGATTTAGCTGCTGTGGGCATAAAAACCGGGTCAACATCAGAGGTGCGAGTTAGAATTAAGTTACAAGTAGAGTCTAAGAAATCGGGAGTTGGTATTATATCTTGCGACTGCAAGTGGTGATCTCATCTGGGCCCTGGAAGTTATGCTCTGGCACATCCCTCATTTCGTCCAGAGTACCTTTATTAGTAGAAAGAGCAAGAGGTACTTGTGGGCTATGGTTGTAACTAGAGTTCAGGATACTTTGTTCACTGTAATGGGTGGACTCGACATGTAGTCAATCGACTACTTCAAGCGTCGAGCCACCCTCTAGCAGGGATTGGAGCCTAGCCTCTAAGAAGGTATGTGTATACCTAAACTGTATAATTGAAGTGGTGGGGGGGCAAGTTCAAAATTCTCAAGCTAGGAGATTTTCAGCCAAGTCAACATTGGAGAAAGTAAGTTCAATACAATCATAGGGCTGGGCAGGGATTTAGTGTCTACGTGCCCTTGTGATGTCTTCGCGAATCACTGAGCGACAGCCTCTAGTGTGCCGTATCCAATGTATGACTTTGTTGGTCAAGGAGTCTGCATTTTCTAAACCGCTAATCGGGCCAAGTTTGGGTAGGTTCACCATATAGATATTAGGGCCTTGAAATGACGATAGGGTATGTGGTTCTCTCCGTTGTAAATGTTTTGGTGGAATATACCTAGTCTGGGCAATGTCCGTAGCTTGACGACAACCGCCCAGAGTAGAATGGTCCTTGGTCAGTGCGGCTAGAGTGATATGAGGTTTCTTTGTTGTCATGGACCTGGGATTACTCGAATCTTCAGGTTTAGGACCTAGCGAGATGTGACTTGTGGGAATTTCTGAGGGTGATTAGACTTCTTGGCCCATGACTGCCCTTACTGTGCGGGTTGGCCCAGCCAGGGAACGAGTCTGCTGATTTTGAGCTGGTACCAGTTTCTCAGGCAGTATTGACTTGACCAGGAACGTAAGCTCCTCAATCATACTTTTCAGAGAAATAATCTCCGACCTTAGAGGGTCACAGGGCCCAGGTATGCTAAAAGAAGGCTGCTCAACGATGCTGCCTCCCTGCAGCATACACGGTGGAGTCTCTTCTTCCGCAATAAGATCAGAGGCAGCTACAAGTGGGGCAAATCTATTAGAGCATGGAATATTAGGCTTTGCTGAATTAACTTCCTTACAAGGTTTTTGATCAAGAGCTGCATTACCCTTCGTCACAGCAAGATCACTTTCATTACTATTACTCGAGTGGCCAGATCCCTTACGAGCATGTTTCTGAAACAGTGTTGACAGTGGTAAGGGTTTAATTGTTTGGAGGAAGCTTGGCGCTCAAGCGTGTACGTGGTTTAGTCAAGTGAACAAAGATGTCCGGTGCCACAAGGTCAGGGGGGACAAACCCAATGAAATTACCCCTGCAATGCGTAGGTCAAGACCTACAACAAAAACTGAAAATGAGATCCTGTGCACACGTATGGATAATTAGCCGGTTCTGTATGTATTCAATAAATGCCAGAAGGAGTCAGACAGATTCTTAATAATGGATAAACACCGGTCGACATCAGGCGTGTTGCGTGCAAGATTCCTTTTAATGCAAAATTTTCAGTTCAATGTACAAAAGAAATTTATCAGCCGACACGTGTTTCGTCACAACGTGTAGCTGTTGTGACTCACCAGGGCTAAGGAAGGAAAAGGGGATAAGAAAACATAAATACAAATAAATATATAATGACCACAAAAGGATTGAAATTGAATAAATAATAATAAATGGAGCCATGGCAACAGTCAAAATGATGTAAGCCAAGAAAAGGAGAATGTCAAAAGACCGGCTCGACATAGGTGTCGGTGAGGGAGACGGAGGATTCTACGGAGTGCTGGGAAAAGGGGTGCCAAGTGAAACGAATGGTCAAGCAAGTTCGTGGTCAACGAAAATGGAGAGTGTAAACAAGTGAGGCAGGCAAAATGTTGTAAACATTACATTGACCGTGTGAAGACTAAGTCTTGCCCGAATGAGTTGGTGTCTATGATGCAAAACAAAAAAATTATAACCGTGGGATGATTAAATATAAAAGGAAAGAATAAGTAAGTGCCTGTTACAGGCAAGGTGGAAGATAAACATAGTGAAGTAAGCGGTCGTATAACGTGTCTATCACAGTCTAGTGATCCAAAATGGGAGAAGTACGAGGGCAGTAGTGGTATAAGCTAAACGTAGTGAGTCATGCCAGTGACAGGATATAGAAAGGCATGAGAAATGATTCATCACAGAAGGCGATCAACTTATTTCATCAAGTAAACACATAAATGGTGGAAACAGTCAAGGACGAAAAACCGTCAATTGAGAGCACATGTTGATCTGGAAACGATCAGAAGGTCACAATGGGAGAAAGACCCAAAAATAAACTAAACTAGGATATCTGAATCATTTGAGAAAGGTGACAGTACTGAACGATAATAATCATGGTAAAAGCAAGAAGCGTAATAAACAGGAAACTGAAACAAAGTCAAAAAGTGACAAAAGCAATCCTCCGTCTCCCTCACCGACACCTATGTCGAGCCGGTCTTTTGACATTCTCCTTTTCTTGGCTTACATCATTTTGACTGTTGCCATGGCTCCATTTATTATTATTTATTCAATTTCAATCCTTTTGTGGTCATTTTATATTTATTTGTATTTATGTTTTCTTATCCCCTTTTCCTTCCTTAGCCCTGATGAGTCACAACAGCTACACGTTGTGACGAAACACGTGTCGGCTGATAAATTTCTTTTGTACATTGAACTGAAAATTTTGCATTAAAAGGAATCTTGCACGCAACACGATTGATGTCGACCGGTGTTTATCCATTATTAAGAATCTGTCTGACTCCTTCTGGCATTTATTTAATACATACAGAACCGGCTAATTATCCATACGTGTGCACAGGATCTCATTTTCATGTTTCTGAAACAGTAGGTAAGCGTATGGGGCTTTTGGGATCAGAGGGGGATTGGATAGTATTACTAAGAGACCCTAGTTGATATTCCACCAGTATGTTCTCACACTCACTAATGAATGTATCAATTCTGTCGAGGACACAATTACTGGCGGCATGTTTGCGTGGTTTCTTAGCCTTTTTCCCCTTTCCAACCCCGCAGTTCCCAGTGCCTCCCACCCCGCTCCCTCCATAATTTTCCTTTTGCCCACGCTCAAGATTCTAAATTATTTTAATGGCGACAATAGGTAAAAAGCAGTTAGCACAATTACTTTGTTGGTTGGTTAACCTTGGTAATAATTATACGTGGGATAACAACCAAATTGGCCTGTTAGGGGATAAGGTTAGAATGACAAAGTCTTACAAGTCAAGAAACAATGAGTCCAAGGACCAAGTCAACTAGCCACAGTTTGGAGTCCACAAACGTGCCAAATTATGAAAACAGTACCTTAGTCTTGGTGCTTGACAACCGTTGTATAGAGAATGGAAGAGGGGTGGCCCTGCCCTGCCTCTTCCTGGCAATGACGGGCAAGAACGGGCCCGCTCTTGGCCCGGGCTTTCCCGAGCGTGGCCCACGCGTGTCCCGCTCCACGGGGGTGAGGCAGCGCTTTACAGCGCGATAGTGCTGCCTCCCCCTCACCTGTGGCAGCGGCGACGTGGCGGAAAGTCAATGCGTTGCACCCTGGGACTTCGAGTCCCACCAGGGTGTGTGGTGAAGGTGAGTAACGGCCTTAATAACAGAGATGAGCAGGCTAACAATGGCAGAGGATGGTAGGTAAGACACCCTGGGCTTAGGCTCCCACCAGGGTGATAGAAGCAGCAATAAAGTCAGTTTCAAGCCCCGCTAGCAGAACACTGGTGCCACTGGTGTGAAATCCATGTATCACAGGCACTGTGTCTATTTCACTGGGCGCGTTCCCTGCACAGTGGTGCTGGAAACATTTGTGGGGGTACTGGCCAATGTCATCATCTCACTAAAATTAGAGGAGTTCTGAAACCTCTGATTGTTATTAAGGGGTCCTTTGAAAGAAAACCAACCCTGCCAGCTATATCCTTACTAGATACCTTCTCTCTAATTTTAGCCTCTGCACGAATACCTTACCTTAATGAGCTGTGGTTAGACTTACTTAACAGTGTTCCTCCTCTGCTTTCCCTTTTATTCACAATCTACACATTCTAACTGTTCTCTTCTTTCCTTTCACTGTAGACATTTCAAAGTCACCTCCTTCAATTTATAGTGTGTATGCTTCGCCCTTGAAGCCTTTGTGAAATTCCTCATTTTTTTGTTTTTACCAAGAGCCTACTGGGATGTGGCACTGGCGACAGAAAAAGCCCCCGAGGTCTGGCGGCCCCCTCTGGCACTGGCAGGTCCCTGGCCTGAGAACTCAAGTCTGGGTCTGGCATGTACTTTGCAGGGGGCCTCCTCAAGTTTCGTCACACCACTGGGATGGGGTGATGGCTAGACAAGCAATCAGTAACTTAACATGTCAAAGGGTGGGCCACTTGGTGCCACACTGTTAGTCTTCAACAATTATGATTTTCTCAGATCTCTGTAAATTTAGTAATCATCATGTATGGAGGGGTCGTATGCACAAAACCAGTAGAGATAGACAAGCAAGAGACAAATACTGGGATGTGCGGAGAGAGGCAAATAGAGAGACATTTTAGATGTTTGAGCTTTACTATACAAGTTGGTCCAATCATTCATTCCACGATTCATGGAGAAAAAGACAAGTACAAAGTGAGACGGGAAGGAAAAACAGACACTGATAAGACAACGCTGCCCTTGTAATGAAACATGTGCTTTAATAGGGAATGTATAAGTAAATGAATAAGACAAAGATCATGCACTGAGAGACAGACAGGAAGTGAGGGAAAGATATATTTAGACCATCCTGTGAGATACCGCAAAGAAATACACAGAAAAACAGAAACTGAGGTGAAAACGCAGATAGAGTTACAGAAACTCAAAGATGATTAGGCAGAAGCCATCTTAGCACAATGGAAGAAAGCATCATGTAGGCTTGCGATTACGGATTTGAACACCCAATTGGCTGATGTAGAAGACTGAAATGTTGTTTGACAAAACATGAGTGGTAGTATTGTGAGAGACCATGGGTCATGGATCAGGCAGGGGGGGTTATAAGGTTATTGTAAACAAGAGGAAATTAAGTAGTTTCCTGGATGCTAGGTAGTCATTAATCATTTCTATTTAATTGAGGAGCATGTTCCAGAGGTTAGTGCCATGCAGTGTTACTCAGCTACAAACTGCTTTTTAGGAGTAACAACACACAGCTTTAGATTTTAAGAAGACCTGATGTAATTATTTTTGTAGAAATGTACAGTAAGAAATACAGTCGGTGAGATGGCTTTGGCCCAGTCACCTTTAACCATTGTCTTTCGTATGTTTTTAATGGTTGCCATTGTATGGAAAGGCGGTTCATCCAGACTATTGCATTTTGTGTGTGATTACACTGTTTCATATGTCTTGGCAGTTGGCTTTTTGATGAAGCATCGAGTATCCATTTTGTTAGACTGCAGATGGACATGCTGAATAGCTTGTAAAGGAGAGCCAGTGTTCGTTTTTTGGTGTATGTATTTCCAGACATGATGGCATTTT
This sequence comes from Triturus cristatus, assembly GCF_964204655.1. Taxonomy (NCBI): domain Eukaryota; kingdom Metazoa; phylum Chordata; class Amphibia; order Caudata; family Salamandridae; genus Triturus; species Triturus cristatus. The sequence continues at coordinate 803,647,610 of NC_140591.1, forward strand.
CTTTTTCTATTTAGGGTTTTTTTTGTTTAGTAAGTGTGTATGAGTTGGGTGCAGAAGCCTGTCAGAAAGACACAATGCTATTTACTATTTGCCTCATTGTGTTCAATTGTTATACTGAACTCTCATGATAACATGTTGTTAAATCTATAGCTTTTGTGTTCACAAAGTAAAGAATTGCATGTAATCAGGCTTTCATGAAAAAAGTAAAGAAAATACCGGAGATTTGTCACAAGTACCTGTTATGCAATATTTTGCCTTCTACGCCTTTTATTTTCTCCACTTGCAATGAAAACGTCATCTTGTGGCTCTTTTTCATAAAATCTTTCTTTGAGGTACAACTTAATGCGGCTGATGTAGTGTCTTCACAAAAGGACTTATTATATTTGTAAAATACATCATGCTTTGTCTTCTCCTGCATGACTAGATTTTTTGTATATTGCATGCTGTAATTCACAAGCAATATGCATAAACAGTTTACTGTATCAGATATAATAAAACTAGTTATCTGTAATCACAAAAGTGTATCTTTTTAATAACACTACGTTTTTGCTTTCCCTTAACTTTGTAAGCAAGAAGTCTAGAAAATGCTTTAAAAATGCAAGCTTTTAAATATCTGACAAACGTCATTTATTATATGTTGTAATGCTGAGTCTAGTCAATATTTAACCTAGAAATTAGACTCTGTAAACTAGCACACACACACACTCACATATGGTAAACAACTGTCTAAATAATGTGACATATTTTCTATGCCACCAACAGGATGGATTGAACATGTTTTGAATAAACCACTCTATGTCTGTATTATGACGTATACAAAAGGGTCATCATAAATGGTGGTTTCAACAGCACCATCTCTAAAAACTTTACAATTAATGCTGTATCAGCTGCTGATTATCATAGACAATATGCCAAGGGGTTTATAGGCGTCTTTCTGTTTTTTATGCAAATGCTTACATTGACACATATTTGCAACTGGAGTAAACATGCCACTGACTACAAATAGGGGCACATGCATCATTCTGCGAATCTGCCCCTTTGCGCCCAGTATTTTTGCATTTGGGATGCATCAACCCAAATGCAAATTCGCAATTTAAGTCATCGCAAACTTTGCGATTACTTAAATTGCGAATGCATTAAGTGAATCGCAAATTACCATGCATTTTTCAAAGTTCCATGTTACACACACACATGCCCTTAGGGCATGTGTATGTGCAACATGTGGTCACATGGCAATTTCAGGGGTGCATCAGGGTGTCCTTTTAGCACCCTTGAAATTGAATGCGCAATTTGCAAGTACGTTTTTGGTAGTTACAAATTGTGCATGAAATTCCCATTCATTCCTATGGGCCTCTAGAACCATAGGAATGAATGGGAAGCTATTCCTTAATTGTGAAACGCAGTTTGCAATTCGCAATTAAGGAATATGTATGAATCGCAAATATTTTAGTGATTCCTACATGCATAAGGAATTGCGTTCCCTAAGTAGTGATTTCTAAAAAATCACTATTAAGGAATCACAATTCCTTATGTTGATGCATGTGCCCCATAGTTTTCTCAAGGTGACAATTTTCTTATTTACTTCCAGGAGCGACTTGTCAAAATGTTCATTGCAATGCTCTCTTTCAGATGCCAAAAGTAACAAAATAATATTTTTAGTGACCTATAATTTACCTTATTGCCACTACAGTAACAAATATGTTTCCTTTAATTCTTTACTTCTTTCAAAGACTAGGGTTCTCATCAGATTCTCTTTAGCATCTAAGGCTCCTCTCTCTTGGAAATACTGTCTACGCTAGATCAATCCAAAACTTCATCCAGAGGCTGTAATTAAAGGCATCATAACTCAGGCATCCATGACGTCTCCCATAATACACAGCATTTTACAAAGCAACAAAATACAGTGCTTTGTTGAAAAAAATGTGCACTCTGTATTGCAGCATCAGATTAAATGGTACTATTTAAGCCCACAAACCGCTAAAGCCAAGGGGCCCGATTCACATAACTAACTTACTACAAAATCCTAAACTTACTACCATTTTGGTATTCACAGAAGGCACTTACTTATTTTGGTATTCACAGAAGGTACTTACCCATTTTGGTATTCACAGAAGGCACTTACTCATTTTGGTATTCACAGAAGGCACTTACTCATTTTGGTATTCACAGAATGCACTTACTCATTTTGGGATTCACAGAATGCACTTACTCATACTAACTTTATGTCCGCACTCGGGCCGGAGATTCCGGCCCGGTGGTGGAGATTCCGGCCCGGTGGTGGAGATTCTGGCCCGATGGTGGAGATTTAGGGCCAGTGGCGGAATCTCCACCACCGGCCGGAATCTCCACCAGAATCTCCACCTCCGGGCCGGAATCTCCATCTCCGGCTCAAGTGCAGACATAAAGTTAGTATGGGTAAGTGCATTCTGTGAATACAAAAATGAGTAAGTGCCCTCTGTGAATACCAAAATGAGTAAGTGCCTTCTGTGAATACCAAAATGGTAATAAGTTTAGGATTTTGTAGTAAGTTAGTTCTGTGAATTGGCCCCATGGCTATTATTTTAACCATGGCCCCACATGAAACAGCATAGAAATGAAGTTGTAATTATACCAATCTCTGGAAATCAACTTTACTCAGCCAAGCACTGTGACACATATTAAGAACTGAGTCAATTATTCTGAAGATTATGCTTTCATAAAACGTTTCTTTATCCAGCACGCTTACAATTGTCAGCAGAATGGATCCAGTGTGTTGTGAGTTAAATTCCTAAAAAATGCATTTAATAGTAAAATGTTGTCAATGTCAGACAATGTCCTTGTATTCATATGTATTTTCCTCTCTGTATGACTCTATGAATGTCTGTCTACTTATGTTTGTATGTGGATATGAACGAGTGTATATGTCAATTTATAAGAGTCCCTGTGTTTGTTTTCGTGTGTTTATTCTTAGTGTATCCAACCACAACAACATCAACAGCATACACCAATACAAAACAGAATACATACATGTAAAACAAGACAAACTCATTTGCTTTTCCAATGTTTTTGTTTTTTACTTGACAGCCAAGGTACTAAATCGAAGAGCTCTGTGTAGTGGTGTGTAGGCTGGATTCAATGCACATAAGTTATTTTGGGCCCAATTTAGATCTTGGTGGATGGGTTACTCCATCACAACGGGGACGGACAACCCGTCCACCGAAATATAAATCCCATAGGATATAATGGTATTTATCTTTGGGCGGACGGAATACCCGTCCCGGGAAACATCCTTTACAATACAGTCATTACATCGCACTACATGTACAACGCAGTCATTACAACGCAACATCCTTTACATAGCATGCCATTACAACGCAGCCAGTACATCGCATGTCACTACAACGCATACCATTACAACGCATGGCACTACAACCCATACCATTACAACTCATACCATTACAATGCATAGTTTTTACCCCCACACTATCCAACACTTACTCCACTGTTGCACTCACTGGAGTGGGAATAGTAATTTTTACCCCTACACTATCCAACACTTACCCTACTGTTGCACTCACTGGAGTGGGAATAGTAATTTTTACCCCTTACACTATCCAACACTTACCCTACTGTTGCACTCACTGGAGTGGGAATAGTAATTTTCACCCCTACACTATCCAACACTTACCTTATATGCAATGTAATGGTATGCGTTGGAATGGCATGCGTTGGAATGGTATAATGCAATGTAATGGAATGCGGTGTAAATGTAGTTTCTAAAAATGCGTTGCGATGAATGTTGCGATGTAAAAACTGCGTTGTAAAGGCATACGTTGTAAATGTATGCGCTGTAATGTCATACATTCATCCGCCCCCGTTGTGACAGAGTAAACTGTCTGCCAATATGTAAATCAGGCTCTCTGTTATTGCTGCTCACTCTAAGCACACTGCCAGGGAGTTTACAATGTGCCAAAAATTTAAAATTTCAAGTGGCTAATGCACTTTATTCTGCGCCTGGGAGGCATGAGCTTCCAGGTCTAATCTTAAAGATGAGTGGAGCACTCTGTACACTTTCAGTTAATGTTGTGAAAGGCAGACATATAAATACTACGGGCCCGATTCACAGAACTAACTTAAGACAAAATCCTAAACTTACTACCATTTTCGTATTCACAGAAGGCACTTACTCATTTTAGTATTCACAGAAGGCACTTACTCATTTTGGTATTCACAGAAGGCACTTACTCATTTTGGTATTCACAGAATGCACTTACTCATTTTGGGATTCACAGAATGCACTTACTCATACTAACTTTATGTCCGCACTCGGGCCGGAGATTCCGGCCCGGTGGTGGAGATTCCGGCCCGGTGGTGGAGATTCTGGCCCGATGGTGGAGATTTAGGGCCAGTGGCGGAATCTCCACCACCGGCCGGAATCTCCACCAGAATCTCCACCTCCGGGCCGGAATCTCCATCTCCGGCTCAAGTGCAGACATAAAGTTAGTATGGGTAAGTGCATTCTGTGAATACAAAAATGAGTAAGTGCCCTCTGTGAATACCAAAATGAGTAAGTGCCTTCTGTGAATACCAAAATGGTAATAAGTTTAGGATTTTGTAGTAAGTTAGTTCTGTGAATTGGCCCCATGGCTATTATTTTAACCATGGCCCCACATGAAACAGCATAGAAATGAAGTTGTAATTATACCAATCTCTGGAAATCAACTTTACTCAGCCAAGCACTGTGACACATATTAAGAACTGAGTCAATTATTCTGAAGATTATGCTTTCATAAAACGTTTCTTTATCCAGCACGCTTACAATTGTCAGCAGAATGGATCCAGTGTGTTGTGAGTTAAATTCCTAAAAAATGCTTTTAATAGTAAAATGTTGTCAATGTCAGACAATGTCCTTGTATTCATATGTATTTTCCTCTCTGTATGACTCTATGAATGTCTGTCTACTTATGTTTGTATGTGGATATGAACGAGTGTATATGTCAATTTATAAGAGTCCCTGTGTTTGTTTTCGTGTGTTTATTCTTAGTGTATCCAACCACAACAACATCAACAGCATACACCAATACAAAACAGAATACATACATGTAAAACAAGACAAACTCATTTGCTTTTCCAATGTTTTTGTTTTTTACTTGACAGCCAAGGTACTAAATCGAAGAGCTCTGTGTAGTGGTGTGTAGGCTGGATTCAATGCACATAAGTTATTTTGGGCCCAATTTAGATCTTGGTGGATGGGTTACTCCATCACAACGGGGACGGACAACCCGTCCACCGAAATATAAATCCCATAGGATATAATGGTATTTATCTTTGGGCGGACGGAATACCCGTCCCGGGAAACATCCTTTACAATACAGTCATTACATCGCACTACATGTACAACGCAGTCATTACAACGCAACATCCTTTACATAGCATGCCATTACAACGCAGCCAGTACATCGCATGTCACTACAACGCATACCATTACAACGCATGGCACTACAACCCATACCATTACAACTCATACCATTACAATGCATAGTTTTTACCCCCACACTATCCAACACTTACTCCACTGTTGCACTCACTGGAGTGGGAATAGTAATTTTTACCCCTACACTATCCAACACTTACCCTACTGTTGCACTCACTGGAGTGGGAATAGTAATTTTTACCCCTTACACTATCCAACACTTACCCTACTGTTGCACTCACTGGAGTGGGAATAGTAATTTTCACCCCTACACTATCCAACACTTACCTTATATGCAATGTAATGGTATGCGTTGGAATGGCATGCGTTGGAATTGTATAATGCAATGTAATGGAATGCGGTGTAAATGTAGTTTCTAAAAATGCGTTGCGATGAATGTTGCGATGTAAAAACTGCGTTGTAAAGGCATACGTTGTAAATGTATGCGCTGTAATGTCATACATTCATCCGCCCCCGTTGTGACAGAGTAAACTGTCTGCCAATATGTAAATCAGGCTCTCTGTTATTGCTGCTCACTCTAAGCACACTGCCAGGGAGTTTACAATGTGCCAAAAATTTAAAATTTCAAGTGGCTAATGCACTTTATTCTGCGCCTGGGAGGCATGAGCTTCCAGGTCTAATCTTAAAGATGAGTGGAGCACTCTGTACACTTTCAGTTAATGTTGTGAAAGGCAGACATATAAATACTACGGGCCCGATTCACAGAACTAACTTAAGACAAAATCCTAAACTTACTACCATTTTCGTATTCACAGAAGGCACTTACTCATTTTGGTATTCACAGAAGACACTTACTCACTTCGGTATTCACAGAAGTTAGGAGTCCTAATTTTAGGACTCCTAAATGCTTACTGTGAATACCGAAAGTCTTAAAATTAGGATTTTTCTCAGTTTAGGAGTCCAAAAGTTAGGACTCCTAACTTTACTACTACTAAACTGAGAAAAATCCTAATTTTAAGGCTTTCGGTATTCACAGAAGGCATTTAGGAGTCCTAAACTTAGGAGTCCTAACTTTACTACTGCTAAATTGAGAAAAATCCTTATTTTAAGACTTTCGGTATTCACAGAAGGCATTTAGGAGTCCTAAAGTTAAGAGTCCTAACTATACTACTACTAAACTGAGAAAAATCCTAATTTTAAGGCTTTCGGTATTCACAGAAGGCATTTAGGAGTCCTAAACTTAGGAGTCCTAACTTTACTACTACTAAATTGAGAAAAATCCTTATTTTAAGACTTTCGGTATTCACAGAAGGCATTTAGGAGCCCTAAAGTTAGGAGTCCTAACTATACTAGTACTAAACTGAGAAAAATCCTAATTTTAAGGCTTTCGGTATTCACAGAAGGCATTTAGGAGTCCTAAAGTTAGGACTCCTAACTTCTGTGAATACCGAAATGAGTAAGTGCCTTCTGTGAATACTAAAATGAGTAAGTGCCTTCTGTGAATACCAAAATGGTAGTAAGTTTAGGATTTTGTCTTAAGTTAGTTCTGTGAATCAGGCCCTACTTGTTCCTATATTCAGCCCAATAATCAACACATTTTCTCCATAAACAGTTACAGTGATGAAAACAGTGGGGACTGTTTGGTGTTCCTGTAGCAAAATGGGCTACTAGTTGAGGGGGGTGAAAACCTACTCAGACAGTGACCACAACTCCTGTCAGGGTGAAACATGCAAACCCTAAATTGACCTGCACTTAACACTCTGGAAGCTTGATACAAAAGCAGTCAGGTTTAATTTAAGAGGCAGTGTGTAAAGAATTCATGCAACACTTCAAACAGTAATAACGTGAAAACACAACACAAGAAAAATCCCACACCAATTAAGAATAATAGAGTAAAATATAATAATTTATTTGAGACCAAAGCAACAACAATTCAATCAGTAAACTGGAGAAATGCAATTTGGAAGATTTAAGTGAAAAAGTTCAGGCCAACCGCAGTAGACCACGGGCCAGATACAGGGACCAACTTAGATCCACTGGCAAAGTACCTTAAATCTTTGTTTGTGGAACATTGTGCGATCCCGCGTTAAGGATGTGTCACGCAGTGGCGGTTCTGAGGATGCTGCGGGCAGTGAGGCGGAGTCCTGATCATTGTCGAGGTTGCCATTGATGAGAGGCTTGTGTTGTGAAGGCTTGCATCGACGATGAAGCGGCGGGGCTAAAGTGGGGAGACCTGTCTCGTTGTCGAGGCTTCCCGTTGACAAGGAGTTTGCAATGTGAAGGCCTGTGTCAAGGATGCGTGCGCCCAGTGGCACTTCCTAGTAGTTTGTGGGCTGAGATGTGAGGTCCTGCATAGGAGATGTGTTGCGAAGTGCCGGTTCCAATATGGCTGTGAGGCAGTGCATTGCGCTGTGTGGTTCTGTTCAAAGACCACAGCTAGCCTGGCAGAGCATCTTTAGGCTTACCTCAAAGGGTCCAAGACTGAGATGGCACCACTTGAGGATAGAACAGGCAGAGTCCAGGTTCTGAGTTCAAGGTGATTGGAGCCTTTTTTGTCCTTGAGGCTCTGATAAGGAGGACAGACAACTAGCTGGCATGCACATGGCCTTCTTCAAGGTATAAAAATCAGTTTGGCATGCCTTTGTCCAGAACAACTGTCTGGGATGCTTATTCGAAGTCAGCTCTGTCAAGAAGCAAAAATGGTGCCATACCCCTTGACAAATCTCCTCTAGTAGCCGGTGAGACCCAGGAAGGCCCACACCTACGTCTGGGTCTTGGGGGGGGGGTTCCAAAGACAGAACGATCTGGATTTTGGCCTGGAGGGGATGCACCCTGCCTCATCCATCTTGGTGACCCATCTAGACCACTGAACCCTGCTCTATCTGACACATACTGGTCTTGATAGTCAGGCCTGCACTCTGCAGAGCCTGAAGCATTTCCCTGATGTGGCACAGGTGGTTCCCCCAGCTACAACTGAAGATGGCAATGTTGCCTAGGTAGGCAGCACTGAAGTTCTCCAACCCAGCCAGGACCTGCATGACCAACCTCTCCAAGGTGGCAGGGGTGTTCTTCAACCCGTACGGTATCTTCCTGAATTGGAAGTGGCCTTCCAGGGTACAGAAGACAGACCTCTCTTTGGCGCCCTCAGTTAAGGGAATCTGCCAGTAACCAGCCGTCAGACCAAACATGTTGAAGAACATTGCTGCCCTCAACCGATAAATGTGCTTATCAACTCAGGGGATAAGGTGAGCGTTGGTCTTAGAGACTGAATTGGGGCCTGGTAACCCACACAAAACCAGAGTTCTAGGTTGAAGCAGGAGCGGGCATTCGTGGGGACCAGTACCACTGGGCTGGATCAAGGGCTGCTTGTCGGCTCAATTATCCCTAGCTCCAGCATTTTGGAGACTTTCTACTTTATGCTTGATCTCACCTTGTCAGCTAGCCTGTAGATACTCTACACAGGCATGCTGTCACCAGTGTCAATACCATGAGTACACTATGTAGTGAGTCCTGGGATTTGTGAGAGGAGAGAACTGCCTCAACACTTGGCAAGTACCTCAGCTGCTCTAGGGGTAGGGGAGAGATTGAAACCATCCACTGATCCATCCTGCACCTTGGAAGAAAGAAGGTCGGGGAAGGTTCCGAAGCCTCCTCAACTCCATCATCCGCAAACAAAAGCATGGTAACCTCTGACCTCTTATTGTGGGGCTTGATGCGATTGACATTTAGGAGCCATAAAGGGTTCCTGGGGGTCTTGAGATCTACCAGGTAGGTGGAATTCCCTTTGCGCTTCCTCGCCTCATAGGGCCTAGACCATCATTCTTGTAGGGCTCTGGGCTCCACCACCCAGCTCTTTTGGCCAGGCTGAAAATCGACCAGAGCAACCTTCTGGTCATACCACTGTTTTATAACCTCCTGGCTTGCTTTCAGATTCTCCTTTACCTCCTTCCAGAAGTGCTTTATCTGGGTGTGAAGGGCTGTATGTAGCTGACCACATCCTGAGGGGGGTTTCTTGGGAGCTTGCTCACACCACTCCTTCAGCAGGCGGAGAGGTACCCTGACAGGGTGCCCATAAAGAAGTTAAAAGGGGCTGAATAAAACTCCTTTCTGTGGTACCTCCCTGTTCTCATACAACAGACATGGCAAGAGGACATCCCACTTCCGCATTCAAGGGATCTGACAGGCCCACAATCATGCCTTTTAGTGTCTTGTTGAACCACTCAACAAGATCATTGGTTTGGGAATGGGAGGGTGTTGGTGATAGGGGGCGGCGATGCAGAGTCCTGCATCATCATCGAGGATGCCATCGATGAGAGGCTTGCAATGCGTAGGCCTGCTTTAAGGATGCATCGCCAACAGGCAAAGTGGTGATTCCAATACAGCTGCAAGACGGTGCATCACGCTGGTTTGGTTTTGCACACAGGACCACAACTGAGAAGGCAGAGCACCTTCAGGCCCACTTCCAATGTGCCAGGACTGGGTGGCACCACCTGGGGATAGAACAGGTAGAATGAAAGTGCTGACTTCAAAGTGATTGGAGCCTTTTCTGTCCCTGAGGCTCTGACCAGGAGGCCAGTAAACCTGCCCGTGGAGTCACTACGGTAGTCCTGGGTTCATGGTGCAGATCCAGTCCTTCTTATTCACCCACCAGGGCAACATGGCTTCAGGGTATCAGTCCTTCCTGCAGGGCGTGGGTCTCATACTCTCCATGCCATTGGCGTCAAGCTAGCCTGGCTGATGAGGGGTGAAACCTCGAAACCGGTCCCAGGATGCTAGTTCCAGTCCAGGGAAGACCTGTCCTGGCAATTTGGGCTAGACATTTACCATGGGCTGGGTTCAAACTGAAATAGCATGGGGAGCAAAACAAATGATGGATTTAGGCCCAGATCTTTGCACTGGGGTCAATGTTTGACATTGTTCAGCATTCTGTCCATCAGTTGTTCTTTTTTCTTCCTGCAGGGTGACACAGCAGTCCTTCTGAGTCTTCCACAGGTCCAGAGGTGTACTGAAGAGCTGGGTCTGAGGGTCCAATATTTATACCTAGTTCACGCTTTGAAGTAGGAGAGGTTTCTAGAGGCTCCTACTTCCAAAGGTGCTTGGAATTTCCTGCCTGATAGCCCTGGCTCCAGCTTGTCTGGGGTCATAAAAGACCAGTGTCAAACGCTTTGTGATGTGGCAGAGCCTTTGTGATGTGCAAGTGTGATAGGTGACAGCTCCGCACCTATCAAGTCATAGATGGCCCATCCTGCCAACACCTATTTCCCCTTTGTTTCACTGTCTAAGATCAGTACACAAAGGCCAACTGCCAGCTGCGCCTAGTCCTATGACCCAATATACAGGCTGCAGGCCCCACATTTTTAGGAAAAGAAAATGCCAACTTTCTAAAAGTGGCTTTTTTAGAATTGTGACTTAAAATCCTTCTTTATAATTAAAGGGGGTTTTAAATTACAATTCTTTAGACACCAAACTCAACTTTTCTATCTGCTCCTAATTGAAAGTTTCAACTTATTAAACGTAACAAGGTAACCCAATGCTTTCCTATGGGAGAGATAGGCCTCACAGTAGTGAAAAATGAATTTAGGCGCTTTCAGAACATGTAAAACTTGCAAGTACATGTCCAGCTTTTTTAATACACTGCACCCCGCCCTTTGGGATGTGCAGGTCCTACCTTAGGGTGACTTATAAGTATTAAAAAAGAAGATTAAGCCTGGCCAGACGTTTACCTTGCCAGGTAGAAATGGCAGTTTACAACTGCACACACATGCTGCAACAGCAGGTGTGAGACATGTTTAAAGGGCTACTTAAAAGTGGGTGGCACAATAAGTGCTACAGGCCCCCTAGTAGCTTTTAATCTATAGGGCCTGGGTACAGGTAGTACCATTCCACTAGGTATGTAGAACGGCCTGGGTGCAAGCCAATTGTACCATGTTCAAAGCGCAAGTAAAAGCACTTTAGCAATGGTTAGCAGAGGTAAAGTGTGCAGAATCCTTAAGCCAGCAAAAACAGAAAGATGGAAGGCAAAAAGTTGGGGGAAACCACACCAAGGGTGTCAGGCCCAACAGTACCTTACTAACGTAAGCTGGTGTTTACAGATTTTGATGGCATGATCTTTGGATAGATTGAAAAAATTTTGTCAGATATCACAGTATGATTACAGAGGTTGGCAACAGGACATAGCATTTGTCCCATAACTGGTGGGCATCAACAAATGGTGGAACAACACAAAATGGTCTTTGTTTCTGCACCAACAGGTTCAAGCCTATTGTTCTTCATTATGTGTGTATATCAGCGAGAGAAGAATGTGTGCCATCTGCCTAAGTCTAGCAGTTGACTCTTCCCTTTCCTGCAAGACATGACACTTCCCTTTCCACATAAAGTTTGATGTCTAAGACCATATCTACAGATAAGGTCTGTATAATATTAACAAAAGTACTAAGGAGTCCAGATCTTTTTTGCCTAGACCACAGATCTTATTGAAATCCTGGTCACTGTACAATATTTAATGCCTTAAATGTAGCGGCCCATATTGCAAATGGCAGCCCTGTTGGTCCTTATTAGAGAAGGGTCTGTAGCTTTTCCCCTGCAGTAGGAGAAACCTGTAGTCTTACTGTGACGGACTGCTGATATATAGGATGTCCCAAGAACCCCAGTCAGAACAGAGGCGAGAACTGAAGGCCCCATCACTGTGTTGGTGGGTGAAGGGTAGGCGCTTAACAATACATTGGGGTACACTTCTTTATACAGTACGAACTGTTACTAATTATTCTCAGTTAAATCTCAATGTACTGCAGAGCAGCCACAGGGGGGGTAGAATGCCATTTATAGCTCCTGGTCGGAATAGGCAAAAACACCCAGAAAAAAAGAAGCAGAAGTACAATTTATGTTAGAATGTGGTCCATAAAAGACCTCAGTTTGCAAAATGTAGAATAGGAATAGAGTGATATTTGTTATATATCGGTGTAAGAGTATGGTCTGCTGTATATTGTAAGGCTAATGCAAGTCACTAAGGAGTTTCATCACCGTATAGCGAAACAATACCGAACGCAGAGTTCATTTAGAAAGTCATAGAAGTATAAGGTGACTTGCAATATCTTTACAGTTTATACAAACAGTTCTTTATTCCTTATAATACATGGTCACTCCCATCACTTATCCCACAAATTGCTTGAATCCTTGGTGTCTTGCACTTTCATATGAAAGTGATACTATAGTTGCAGACACAAAGCATACAAGTAGAATCTATAAGACAAAATTAAACGAACAAAAAGAAGTTAGTAATTAGTTACAATAAAATCAGATTTAAAATACCATAGTTCAGAATGTGCAGAATGTGGGTGAGAAATTATGTATTTCCTCCAATGGACTGCAATTTGCAAAACATAAACTTGTTGCCATAAATATCTCCTTTCTGCTAATCACTGTTCATTAAAAAAAAAAGTTCAGGAGAATGATAGCCAGTTCTTGTTTTTCTTGTTTAAACTGCAGCTAGAGTTATGTTCTGTGACCTGCCTTTCACCTTTACTGTTGGCTCTGACAGCAGCCATTATGACATCACAACTCAGCGGTAAATAAGTTATTACAGCTGAGCAGCTACATTGTTTCTTATTTACACGTGACTAAAAAAAAGCACAACTCACCTGTAATATATGGGATAAAGTGCCCCCATGTACATTATGAGGATATTGCAAGTCACCAAGGATCTTCTTTACAGGGTCATGAGACTGGGAGATGACTTGCAATATCATTGCAATATCCATACAATGTACATCAGGGTTTCTTAATTCCTTATAATGCATTGTCAAGCCATCATCATTCACAAAAACCACTTAAAGTCTTAGCGTGTGACTCTTCCATAGGAAAGAGATAGGACGTTTGCAGACACAATGAAAAAAAGTAGAAGCTGTGCTGCAAAATGTAACATCTAAAAGAGCAGTTAGGCATGTGTTGCAAAAATATAATAAAATCAGTTTAATACAAGTCAGATTAGAAAAAAACGCAGCAGCTTAGAATGTGTTTAAACATCCTGAGAGATTCTATCTTGAATATAATTTCCTAAAGGGGCAACAAATAAACATGTTGCCTTGAACATCTAATTTCTGCTGATCACTGTTCATCTAGAAAAATAGAGCAGAAGAAGAAAAGCCATGTTTGCGTTTTGCTGTTTACACTGTAATTATGTTCTGTGTCCTGCCTTTCACTGGGGGTGCTAGCTCTGACAGCAGGCATTATAACATCAGATCGCAACTGTAAAAAGCTATTACAGAAGAGCAGCTAAATCATTTCTTTGCTAGAAACGTCACAACACACCTGTAACTAAGAAATGGAAAACCGGCGTTTATACAGGGATTGCAGGCTCCCGTGTATTATATATTGATTATTGTTATGTGCAGACAACATTAACCCACACAAACCCCTATCACATGTCCTGATGAATGAGTATGACCTGATAGCAAAGTACAATGCAGACCCATGTTGAGTTGACATTGAGGGCTTACAAATCATGGACAAATGGTTTTAATCACCTGGAAAACAGTCAATAATCACGTACACTTACCCACCCTTAAACAATTCTAGATGATGGGCTGTTCTAGGATTACAGAATAGAGTGAGGCTATTGAACACAGTTTGTGCATCTATAGGGGCTATAAAAGGAGGTGGATTTCCGCTGAGAAGTGGATCCAGTGGTGAAGCCACTAACTAGTAGGTCAGAATTTACTGGCCTTTCTATTACATTCATATCTCTGGAGCCATGCCGTCAGTAGACTTAGAAAGGGATACCAGGTCATACACTACCTCAGGTTAAATGAGAGAGATCAGTATTAGTTAGTGTGTCTACTAACGTGTTTAGGAGGATGTACTGCTTCTCTGTTGAAACAATAGTTGTTCCCCTCTCTAGAAAACGCGATATGCCCGTGCATTGGGATGGATTGTTTCTTTCAATTGTGAGCAGTGGATTTTGTCTCTATAAATATCAAGCCACATCTTTGATGATGAAAGGCCAGATTCATGATTTGTTGTATAAAAGTAATTGTTTCAAAAGTGGCAACCGTGTCTGTAAAGTGCAGAACACCCAGATTACCCAAAAGGCATCATTTATAATTAGGCTTATGCTCTGCTAATCCTTCATAAACTGAGTTATCCTCTGATGTGGCAAAGCACTTTGGCCTATAAGGTGGGAGCATTATCTACAAAAAAAGGAAGGGTGGGCAGGCTCCCAAAATCAGGGCACCCGCTCAATATCTTTTTTATTTTCCATAGACAATTATATATTATAAATCTAAAATAGGGGTCTATTTGTTAACAAGATGCCTGCAAACCGCAAGAATGTGGCATCAGAAGTCCTTTCAATGCTCTAAAACTAGTGGCCTGGGGCAGATGACCTACAACCTAAAGGTTTCCAATTCTGGAGAGAGATAAAGCTCTGCTGCCGGAAACTAAGCCGCTGCCTCATTTCTAAATGAGATGAGAGAAACATTTAATTGTCTGGAGGGGCACCTTCTGATTTTTGGTAGCTGCTCCTTGTGTTCCAGTTCCTGAAAGGGGCCCATAGTCTGGAACTAGAGATATTACAGTGGACAATCTTCAAAAAATGTACATTTTCACATTGTAGTTATAACTACCACGTAGGAGTTCTGAACTTGGGGCCTGATTGCAGAGACCCTGCCCTGAGTGCGGAGACTCTCCCATGACTGCAGGGCCTCCACCAAGAGTGTGGAGACTCCCACATGACTGTAGGCCCTTTACCACGAGTGCGGAGACTCCCCCATGACTGCAGGGCCTCCACCACGAGTGCAGAGACTCCCCCATGACTGCAGGTCCTCCACCACGAGTGCAAAGACTCCCCCATGACTGCAGGGCCTCCACCACGAGTGCAGAGACACCCCCATGACTGTAGGGCCTCCACCATGAGTGCAGAGACGCCCACATGACTGCAAGGCCTCCACCACGAGTGCAGAGACTCCCCCATGACTGCGGGCCCTACACCACGAGTGCAGAGACTTCCCCATGACTGCGGGGCCTCCACCACTAGTGCAGAGACTCCCCTATGACTGCAGGGCCTCCACCACGAGTGCAGAGACAACCCCTTGACTGCGGGGCCTCTACCACGAGTGCAGGGACTCCCCCATGACTGCAGGCCCTCCACTACGAGTGTGGAGACTCCCCCATGACTGCTGGCTTCCACCATCAGTGCAGAGACTCCACCATGACTGCAGGCCCTCCACCATGAGTGCGGAGACTCCCCCATGACTATAGGACCTCCACCACAAATGTGGAGACTCCCCATGACTGCAAGGCCTCCACCACAAGTGCAGAGACTCCCCCATGACTGTAGGCGCTCCACCATGAGTGCAGAGACTCCCCCATGACTGCAGGACCTCCACAATGAATGTGGAGACTCCCCCATGCGAGAAGGATCAGCAATGCAAGGAACCGCAGGGGCAAGGGAGACAGCTACCCAAACTAATGTTGTCCAACAGGACACCTCACTTTCTCGGGGCATCACATGTACTGGGAGAGCCTGAGCTTAGGTTACTCTATGTGCACCATGATCTCACAATGTGTAGGAAATGAGGGGTACTATTTATGGAAGACTATATGGGGCTACCAAGGTAAGCCACCAGGCAGCCTCCCCTACTTAGGATGCAGGAAAAAGGACTGTAGCCCATGACTATTCATCAACTGCCACAAACCATTAGTCGTGTTATAGTGTGGGCTTTGGGGCAGTGATCACCCATGATAAAAAGTGTACCATTTCGAGTCGACACCATCACCAGCAGAGTCAAGTACTTATTAAGAATTCATACAGGAGTCCTGCCAGGATACTGGGCACATGAGTCTCCTGTGCAGAAAACATGGTACATGGAAAACATGGCACATAGTGCTTCCGAAAAGATTAAATCAGTAGCAGGGCTGCAGAGTGTTGCAATGCCAAGGACTTTCAACTCTACAGACAGCATTGAGTAAGGGGAGTAGAATCACCATGAGGGTAATCTTTCAGTTTGGCATTTACCCAGACTTTTTAATTTTACTAAAAATGTATATATAACACACTAACTAACATGGCCTTTCGGTTAGTCCTCTTTATCCAGTGTCCTCTTGTGTCAAACACATTTTTCTTCTTCCCACTGCAGTCTACAGCATGGGGCAGTGGACCAGCCCTTTTAGCATTTGGCTAACTTCAATGTGAATGATGGCATTTGGCTCTTTTACCAGGATCACACCCACACAAAGTAATTCCCTTATGTGCCAGGAAGTAATTCACAATATGTGTTTTTTGAGACAAACAGATACATTTGCTTTTAGGCGATTGTTTTTTTTGTGGGTTTTTTTGTAATATCTGTTTATTGAATACAAACAAATAGGAAATTACACATGTCGCAAAGAATGAAGGGTATGGGTGGGGGGAAACAAAAAGTGGTGGCAAAAAAAACCATCAGTCTTGAGACCCTGCAGAGAGGGGGTAGATTCAGCTTTCAAAATTTTCAAACACATATGTGATGAGGGCATAGCGACTGTCCAAAACTTCCAACAACCTCAGAGAGAAAGTTCTCGCCAGCCCCTAGGGAGAAGCCATGTAGAAGGCCAAGAGGCAAAGGCCCAGCTAAGGTGTCACTGTCCGATAATGGAAGAACATAACTACGCAATCTGGGAATCAAACAGTTGGTCAAAGCTAACAAAGTCTGGTCAGGGCGAGACCCCCCGCCCAAGTGGGAGTTACAATTCGTACTGTGACAGTATCAATACACTTTGCAACAAATAACATAAGAACCATCATATAACAAGAAAGAAAGAAGGAGACAAAGAAAAAGAAGAAGAGAAAAGGGAGGGGGAATCAAAAGAAGGTGAGGACAGGAAAGAGAATGAGGAGAAAAGCGGATGCGCCAAGGGAGTGAGGAGGCGGGGGAAAGGCCAAGACCCAGAGTGGAGGTTGGCAGTCATAAGGTTCGAAGAGCCCATCCAGCAGGCAAAATAGACAACTCCTGGGAGTCCGGTCTCCTGCCTCTAGAGAAAGGCTACAAGGGATCGTCAAACAGTTGTAGAGCCCGCAGTCTAGGGGGCATCAAACGGGAGTGTTCAGTTTTAGTAAGGTGGTGTATAAGTGGACGCCAGATGCGGTCAAAGTGTGTGTCAGTGTGAGTGAGACGGGCAGTAAGCAGTTCCAGTGAAAGGACATCTCACAGCCAGAGGAACCACGCAGCAATAGGCGGGGGTGGGGCCGCTTCCAGCAGGAGGCAATGGACTGTCACGCTGCCCCTAGTAAGTGATGGGTAAGATGCCAGTGTGCCGAGGTCATGGCTTTCAGCATGTCGGGTCGAATGCCCAGGAGCACCAGGGACTGGGAAACCCACCACCTCTTTAATGTGGCTGAGGACCTCCTTCCTAAACACAGTGAGTTCCGAGCAAGACCACGAAATGTGCAGGAAGTCCCCTCTATAAGACCGGCATCGCCAGCAGATTGGAGGAGTGTTCGGGAACATCTGGTGGAGAGGAGTAGGAGTATAATACCATTGTGTCATCAATTTGTAGGTAGATTCGTGCTGGGGAATGCTACAGTACACCTCAGGGATGTCTTTCCACAGGCAGTCCCATTCCTCCGGAAAGATGTCAGCAGCCAGATCAGACGCCCAACGTTTTTGATAGGCATGGAGCGGAAGATGCCCAGAGTGTTGAAGGACAGAGTAGGTTTTGGAGATGAGGCTCTAGACCCGTCGCAGGGATTCGAAGGGGGTGAGTTGCCGAGTCACCTCTCGGGAGTACGCAGGAGAAGACAGCCAGTGACGCAATTGGCAATACTGCAGGCGCGCACTGTCAGTAATATGGAAGAATTGTTTCCACTGATCAAATGAGCGGAGGGCAGAACTCTGAAAGAAATCCTGGAGAACACGTTGACCCTCTATGATCCAAGCCTCAAAGGCCTGAGGCTGAAAAGCAGGGGGGGACACAGGGTTGCGTGTGAGCGGGGTGTTGGGGGAAGGGAAGGTCGTAAGGCCTTGGGGAAGTGCCAGTCTTTCCCATATCTCCAAGATCGTTCTCGTTGGAGTCGCTAAGTAGGCACTGCGAGGACGTGCCTCACGCGGAACGCAGGGGAGGTCCCACAGCGGTCTACAAGCCACCGCGCGGTCCATGTAGGACCAGTGATTCTCGCTTTCAGGAACGATCCATTCCGATATAAAATGGAGGTGACAAGCCCAATAATATTCCAACAAATTAGGACAGGCCAGGCCACCCGAGACCTGGGAAGCATGAGTATTTTATGAGAGAAGTGGGGATGCGACTTCCCCCATCGGAACTTGGTAAATTCTCGTTGCAGAGCCTGGATGTCTGCATGCGGAATAGGAGCAGGAAGAGACTGGAACAAATAAAGGATTTTAGGAAGAAGGGACATTTTAACAGTGTGAAGGCGGCCCAGCCACACCAGGGGGAGACCTTCCCATCGATGCATTTCTTCACGGACAGAGTTTCGGAATCTAGGCCAGTTAGATGAGGACCAAGAAGAGAGCGTAGGAGTTACGTCTAAGCCCAAATAGCAGATCGACTCGTCAGTCCACTGTACCGGGAGCAGGTCTCGCAAGCTCTGGACCTCCGACGCCGAAAGCGTGAGATTGAGAGTGGGGGATTTTGCCAGATTAATTCGATAGACCGAAGCGGCCTCAAAGGAACACCAAAGAGTTCAGCCACTGCGGGAAGAGAGGTCGACGGAGAGGACAAGGACAGCAGCAGATCATCGGCAAAGAGAGAAGCCTTATGGTCCACACCCCCCATACGGATACCCTGTATATCCTGATTGCGATGTATAGCAATAGCTAGGGGCTCGACGACAAGCGCAAATAGTAGAGGAGAAAGCGGGCACCCCTGACGAGTGCCGCGGTGGATAGAGATAGGGGCGGTGGTAGAGCCGTTGAAACGAATACAAGTGGTAGGTTTCGCATAGGGGGCCATCAATTTGGAGATAAATCCAGGTCCCAAACCAATCTTCCGAAGGACTGCCCGATGGAAACCCCAGTCCACGCGATCGAACGCCTTCTCGGCGTCAAGAGAAACAAGACAGGCAGGGATATCTCTGATATGCGATTTTTCCACCAAAGTGAGCAATACGCCGAATGTTGTCGGCGCTCTGCCGGTGGCGGACGAACCCCATCTGATCAGGGTTGATAAGACCCGGAAGATGGGGCTCCAACCGGTTCGCTAGGATTTTGGTGAATATCCTGGCGTCAGAATTTAACAGGGCAATGGAGCGAAAAGAAGCCGCCAGGGTCGGATCCTTGCCAGGCTTGGGGACAAGCACTATTTCCGCTTCATTCATCGTAGGAGAGAGGCCCGTACGGTCAGTAAAGCTATTAAAAGATGGAGTAAATGGTCACGCAATTGGGGGTAGAAGACCCGATAAAAAGCAATCGGTAGACTGTCAGGACCCGGTGTTTTACCTATCGGAAGCTGCTTCAACGCCTTAGCAATTTCCCCATGGGTAACAGGCTCATCGAGTAATTTCTTGAAGTAGGGATCGATAGGGTCCCAAGGACATGAATCGAGGAACATCTCGACCACCTCCAAAGAGCTAGGATCATGGGCATAAAGATCCGTATAAAAGGCCATTAAGGTACGACTCTTGTCCATTTCCAAGATAGCCCAGGAGCCATCGGGACATTTGAGCTTTGCAATGTGAGATCAGGCAGTCTGGGCCCGCAGGCAGCGTGCTAAACAGGCTCCAACCTTATCGCCACCCACGTAGAATTTTTGTTTAAGGTTGACAAGCAGCCGTTCAGCCTTATTAGTGCGTTGTAAGTGCAGTGGACCACGTAGGGCAGCAAGACGGCGCTTGTTAGCAAGGGAAGGACAGGCAAGATCTTTGTGTTCCATATCTTTAATATCACGGGAGAGGGTGGATTCCACCAAACGGGCCTCATGGGTCCAGGCAATAGAGATGGTGGTGATAACCCCCCGAACAGTAGCCTTGAAGGCGTCCCAACGAACATCCTCCGGCGTATCAGTAAGAGAGTTAGTTGTAAAGAAGGACTCAATCTCCTTACGGATGTCTACAACTTCTACCGGGTCTCGAAGGGCTTGAGGGGGCAGTCGCCACCATGGAAGGGGGTCACCACGGGTAGAGGGAGGTTGAAGTGTAAACAAAACATGCACATTATCAGAAATAGAAATGTCCGTGATGTCCGCCGTGCATTGGACATGGGCCAGAGAAAGCAAAAGGAAGAAATAATCAATAGGAACGGTGGACGTGAGAGTAAAAGGAATAATCCCGAGAGTCCGGGTGCAGGTATCTCCAGGCATCAACCAAACCAATGTCAGTAATGGCATTCTTCAACTGTGCCAACATCGCCCCAGCCACATCGTGCGCCTGCGCAGTGCAATCCTGCTCAGGATCCCAAACCAGATTAAAATCGTCTTCAAGGACAATAGGGGTAGAGAGAGAGCGTAGCAGTGACCCAAGGTGCTGGCGCAAGAACACATCCTGTTTCTGGTTGGGGGCGTAGATATTAACAAAAGTGCAGGAGCCCTGACTCCAAACCATGTCAATCTTAAGACGCCTCCCGCCTTCGTCAGCTATGCACTGGGAGGACGCCACGTGCCAGCCAGGCTTGAAAAGGATTGCCACACCGCAAGTCTAAGACGAGGAGCATGCCCAAAATTGGGTGGGGTATTTACGGTGGGACATAAGGTGAGTGTCAGAGGAAAGCAAATGGGTCTCCTGTAGAAAAACCACGTCAGGGTCATGCTGGGATAGATAGCGCCAAACCTGCTGACACTTGTTAGGAGAGTTGAGCCCCTTTACACTGAGAGAGAGGAGTGTTACAGTGTGTGTCATGGTGTGGGAGAGGAAGGACAGCAGCCCCCCAGGAGCACGCGAGGAAGGAGTAGAGACCGGTCGACGGGGACAGCGGCAGAAAGAATAAATAGAGCACAGGGGTAAAGGGCCAGTCGACCCCACATAGTGACCAATAGCCCCTCCATACATTCCAAAAATAACACCACATCCCAGCTTCTGAGAAAGGCGCATCCAAAAAGAACCTGTAGAAGGGGGAGCAAAAGAGAGGAAAGAGAAAAAGGAACGAGAATAAAGAGAAAACAGGCCAACTGGGCCAAGTCAATGTAGAGTTTAATCGGAATAGTCCGGGCTCCAGAAGGTGGACCATTTCGGAGAGGTCCCTCTCCTATAGGACTCTGGAGAGGGGGGCGGCGGGTACACACGAGGTGGTGAGTCCCCAGCGGCACAGTCCCGTGCATAAATGTAAAAAGAGCATAGCAGTAGAAGCCCATGTTCTGGTGTTAACATGGGCTTCTATTGGAATTCTCTGCGGCATATTATCAAGCTCATTATCGCCGCTTTAGCAGCAGTTTTCTGCCGCTAAACCGGTGATGATTTTAACGCCGTCCTTGATAATATGCCCCATAGCGCAGGCATTTTGCAATACAGAAAGGCAAACAGTTTGTGAGAGATGGGGAGACACTCAAGGAACGAACTTGGTTGATGGCTTCCTGCTTAGCTAGAGACGATTCAAGATCCCTGGAGAGGCGTCTGGAGTGAGGAGGAGGAACAGTGGACCACTCCGGCTGGAGTGGGCCCGTAGGACGTGCGCGAGAGGACGGGAGGTCATCATGGTCAGAATCAACAGGAAGATGGAGGAGACACTGCGCCTCTTGTAGGGACCGGACAACCCGCCGTCTACCCTCCCAGGTAAACATCAAAGCAAAAGGGTGCGCCCCATTGATATTTAACCTCAAGGTCCCTTAGTTTGTCCGTCACAGGCTTGAAATCCTTCCTCCGGCGAGGCGTAGAAGGTGCAAGGTCTTGAAAGATTTGGATGGAGAGCCCATTGTAGGAAACCACTTGAGCTCCCTGTATCATGTGGAGGATAGCTTCTTTGTCTGCAAAAAAGTGGACTCTTGTTATGATGTCCTGTGACAAAGTTTGGGAGATTGCAGGGGCCATACACCCAGTGTGCTCTATTGAGCATGGGCTGGGAGGTGCCCTCACCTTCGCGGATGGCATTGAGAAGGTCCGCCGTGTACGCCAGGATGTCTTTCCCCTCCGTTCCCAATGGGACACCTCGGATGCGGAGGTTGTTCCGCCTACTGTGGTTCTCCAGGTCCTCCTGTTTCAACTGTAGGGTGATATTTTGGTCTTCTAGATCGGTTACCTTCTTCCAAAGTCCGTTGATATCTTCCTGGCGTCCATTGTTCGTTCAAGACCATCGACCCTATCGCCAATCTCAGTGACCTCCATGTGGATGTCTTGTAATCCAGCCTTGAAGTCCTGTCGAAGGGAGCCAATTTCAGTCTTGATTTCCTGTAGAAAGGAGGACATGTAGGCCTTGGTTATGGGTACCCCAGATGCAGGCAACCCGGAGGGCGCCAGCGAGTTAGTAGGATCCTCCTGCATATGAGGAGCGTTTTGGACCACAAGGAGGTCACCGGATTCCCACGGGAGGCCGCAGCATTGGACTCCCTAGTGCCTCTATGCTTAGGAGGCACGCCTGCGAGGATAGAAGACGTCAGGGACCCAGTGCAAGGAAGACAAGAGCACACCAGTCGAGGGCAGGGCCGGAGGGACTGCGGCAGATCAGCAAAGGAACGGAGGATCACTCAGCGCGTGAATGGAGTGTCCCTTAACACCCTGGACGAAGACAGGGACCAGCAGTTCCCAAGTGCATAGGGCCGTCGAGATTTAGGGAGACACAGGCAAATGCACTCCTGTGGGCGGAGGAGGGAAGGTCAGTCAACAGAGCGGAACCAGCACAGCCACCAGCAAGCAGAGGTCCCCCACAAGTCAGTACTTTGAAGGCAGCGAGGCGACAGCCAGTGCAGAGCAGACTCACACAGGGTTTGAAAGGCCTCCAGGGGCTACACAAATCGAGATTGCAACCGAGCAGGGCCCAGAGAGCAAAAGGAGCCAAGTCAGGCGATGATGGGAAAGATCCCCTCAATGTATGCCCCCACCTGCAACGTCTCTTGAAGTCAGGGCCTCAGGGGAGAGTTAGGAGCGCTGACGCAGGGGCTGTAAGGGCATAGGCTGCACGAGAGGACAAAATGGTGGGTCCAGCGCCGGGGAGTTAGATGAAGCTCACACGAACCGGCCGCCCACCCAGAGGCGCTCCCCCCATCCCGGTACCTCCAGCCTCAGGGTGGTCTGATGCAGTCCGATGTCCCCCCGAGGCACGGGGGTGATCGCCCACACAGCTAGGCTCCTCGGGCCGTAGCGGGGACCACCGCACCTCTCCAGCAGTGCCAAGGGCCAGCGGGGGTATCAGGCTCAACACGGGACCCCAAGCAGGTCAGGAGAGGTCCGGTCGCTCAAGACCTCTCCGCCGTCGTCAGTGCCATTCTGGAGCAGTAGTAGAAGCTGCCAGGCGCCAATCAAATCTCCGTCGCGGCTGTTACTGGAGGCGCCGGAGCGGAGACTCGATGGGACACGTCTCACTCCAAGCTACCGTTTTTTGTTTTTTAAATGGCACAGTTCTGGCAGTTCCCCAAAAACAAAAGTAAAAAAGTTTTTTTTGAAAAAATGATAAAACAAGCATTGGCAAAGCCAAAAGGCTGGCCCCCGACACCAGATCCATTGCCCTTTGCTAGCGCTTGTTATTTTATTTGCAAATATATGTCTGACATGTGCAGAAAAACTTTTAGATACATCCCAAAGTGTCTCGACATGTGAGCTATCTTCCTAATAAATCCTAAATTGAGTTTAAGGATTGTCTTAGTCAATCAATCAATCAGGATTTATAAAGTGCGGCAAATCACCTTTAAGGGTCTCAAGGCACTGGAGCTTCTAACTGCTTCATGGTGATCTGCTCATTCAGTCGCAATGAGGGAAAACAAGGAGAAAGCATTGAAAAAGAGAGAAAAGAAAGTGGAAGACACTCAAAAAACAGGGGGAAAGGGCAAGGAAAAAGCTGTGAAAAATAAGGGAAAAGAAAGGAGAAGGCTCTCAAAAAGCTGGGGGAAAAAGCAGGATAAAGCAGTGAAACACAAGGGTAAATCAAGGATAAAAAACAAGGAGAAAGCACTGAAAATAAGGAAAAAAGGCGGTGAAAAGCAGTGGAAAGCAGCAAAAAACAAGGGGAAAGGAAGGAGAAGGCACTCGAAAATGGGTGGAAAAGCAAGGATAAAGCAGTCAAAACATGAGAAAAGGCAAGGAGAAAGCAGTGAAAAATGAAGGAGAAGTAAGGAGAAGGCTCTCAAAAAGCTGGGAGAAAAGCAGGAGAAATCAGTGAAAAATTAGGGAAAAGCAAGAAGAAGGCACTCAAACAACGGGAAAAAGCGAGGCGAAAGCAGTGAAAAGGAGGAGAAGGCACTCAAAAACAAGGGCAAAAACAGGGAGAAAGCAGTCAATACGAGGAAAAAGTAAGGAGAAGGCTCTCCAAAGAAAAAAGCAAGAAAAAGCAGTGAAAAACAAGGGAAAAGCAAGGAGAAGGCACTCAAAAAACAAGGAGGACAAAAGAGGAGAAAGCAGTGAAAAACTAGGGAAAAGCAAGAAGAAGCACTCAAAAAACAGGGGATAAAGTGAGGAGAAAGGAGTGAAAACTAGGGAAAAGAAGGAGCAGGCACTCACAAATAGGGGAAAAGCAAGGAGAAAGCAGTGCATAGGAGGGAAAAGCAAGAAGAAGGCACTCAAAAAAGGAGGCCAAAGCAGGAGAAAGCAATGAAAAATGAGGGAAAAGCAAGGAGAAGGCACTCAGAAAACAAGGGATAAAGCAAGGAGAAAAGGAGTGGAAACTAGGGAAAAGGAGGAGCAGGCACTCAAAAAACAGGGGGGAAAGCAAGGAGAAAGCAGTGAATATGAGGGAAAAGCAAATAGAAGGCTCTCAAAATACGGGGCAAAGAGCATGGAGAAGCAATGAAAATGAGGGTAAAGAAAATTAAGGGCACTCAAAAAACGGGAGCAAAAGCAAGGAGAAGACAGTAGCAAGAGCAATGTAGCAGCACAGGGAGAACTGGGCCGGTGGCTAAGGGTGCAAGGAGCAGCTTTAGATCCCCATATAAATACTTCTTCCCTTAAGAATATCACTGTAGTCAAGCTGAAATATATTCATTGCACAGGATACAGTATTCACTCTGTTCTTTTGACAAATGAAAGTCAAGTGTTGCAGGTTTGCAAAATAATTCCACATCACACATTTAGCTAAATAATAATCACCTGTTAAAAAATTTAATACAGTTACAGACCAATGGGTAATATTATATGTGATAAAATTATGTTCTGTAATTAAGAAAAACTTTCAATACAGAAATTAAGGTAAACCACAGTACAATTAGGCCATTTGCAGATAAAAAAAGTGATTCCATAAACAAAATTAAAGACAAATGAACTTTTCTTCAGTGCAGTGCACAAGTAGAAACGTTTCTTACAATCTGCTACGTAAAAGTAAGCATTGGCAAAGCCAACGATTCTCACCTATGCAAGAGCTATTTCCTTTGACAATGTCTTTTACCCAAGTTGTACAGCAGTGTGGGAGCTGTCCAGCATGATTAAAAGTTAGAAAAAAAGTTCTATGATGTGGCCAACACTTTCAGTGTCATAGTTTTTTGTTTCTTATGGAAGGTGGGTGGGCAACACGGACAATAGGGTACAAGCAACACAGACAAGAAGGGAGGGTGGGAGGCAACAACACAGACAACAAGGGGGAGGGTGGCCTGGAGCAGACAGATAGCAGAGAAATACAGGAAGTAAAAAGAAAGAAAAAATATCTCCCAAAAGCATGAGCAGTGGAAGGACACAAGTACTTGGGCCATGCTTGAGGGAAGGCCCAAACACAAGCATAAGAAGAGGCGGCGGCACATGCTGACAGACGACAAGCAAGCAAATGAGAGTGATGATAAAGCTAACCAATTGCAAGCAATAGGCAGTCTCTAACCTCACTTGTGGTAGGACAGAAAAAAAGTGACCTGTCTGCAGT
This sequence comes from Triturus cristatus, assembly GCF_964204655.1. Taxonomy (NCBI): domain Eukaryota; kingdom Metazoa; phylum Chordata; class Amphibia; order Caudata; family Salamandridae; genus Triturus; species Triturus cristatus. The sequence goes on from NC_140591.1 coordinate 803,673,932, forward strand.
GTTTCTGGGGGAAGCCTATCTGGAGTATAACTGACAAATAGGTTGGTGACATTAAGGATCAAATTGGAATCTCGTTTACTCTCTAAAATCTAAGAGGATCATAACTAAAAAAAATAGAACAATCGCCCCTCTAAGGTGACCATTGCCAGCATGTTGAGGACGACTGGGTGATAAAAAGGCAACCAACAGAAACTCCCTTTTGTTCAAAGATTCAGTTTAATGGAAAGTATACCTGAAGAGGGTTTTATTTCCAGTGAGCACTAGTTGATATATTCTAGTACATTTCTTTTACAGTTCAACATAACGCTATGAACAGCCCTATTTGCAAAGAAATTCAACCAAGGGTATCTTGGTGCCGAATAACAGATGTTTATTGTTCCCCAACGGTACTCATTTTATCAACCTCAGAAAAACGAAAGGCTGAGTTCACCCACAGGGGTTTGAACCTTTGACAATGAGGTTAAACACAGACTCCTATAGTGGATGCATTGGTCTGCTAAGCCACCAGACCCAGGTACCAGTTCTCCTTCTGAACTTACTTTTAGGTTTTTTGGGATTCACAAACATTCCTAGAAACATGCCTTGGAAGCCACCCAGACGGTAGGTTTCCAGTCCTACTTCTGGGAATGTCATGTGACTTTTATCCCAGAGTCTCCTTTTCCGCTTCTGCAGATTTCTCCATAGCCGAGAAATCAGTGTACTGGGAACAGATGCCTCCTGAGTAAATGTGCTTTCTTTTGTTTCCCTGCAAGTAAAATATTTTTCCATGTGGAGGACATCCTTCCCCTACAACCCCAGAAAATCTTGAAAGACTGATAAATTGAAAAAGTGTCTTTACAGCCAAGAAAGCGAAAGGCCGCGGAACACGACATAGTGACAGCTATGTACATGGAACACTACCTGGACACCTTTTCACAGCCATACGGACTGGGTGAGTAGAAACTCCAGCCCCCAAAGCCGTGCCATTAGGTGCTTTAAACCAACCAGGGCTCCCGCAGCGCGGGACACCCTTACAGCCTTTCTACAGCCACATGGACCAGGGGAGTAGAAACTCCAGCCCCCAGCCAGCACCGCGGCAGTGACGCTGCCAGCGCTGCACCAGGAGATGTTTTAAGCCAACCAGGGCTCCTGCAGCACGGTACGCCCTTACAGCCTTTCCACAGCCATAGGACCAGGGGAGTAGAAACTCCAGCCCTCAGCCAGCACCGCAGCAGTGATGCCGCCAACGCCGCTCCAGGAGGTGCTTTAAGCTGACCAGGGCTCCCACAGTGCGGGATGCCCTTATAGCCTTTCCACAGCCACACGGACCGGGGGAGTAGAAACTCCAGCACTGCGGCAGGGACTCCGCCAACTCCGCGCCTGGAGGCGCCTTAAGCCGACGAGTGCTCCCGCAGCGCGGGTTTCCCTTACAGCCTTTCCACAGTCACATGGACCCTGGGAGAAGAAACTCAAGTCCCCAGCCAGCACCGCAGCAGTGATGCTGCCAACGCCACGCCAGGAGGCGCTTTAAGCCGACCAGGGCTCCCGCTGTGCGGGATGCACGCAGATGTGCCCAGGACACACCCGGGCAAAGCCCTGGCCAAGGGTGGGGCCTTCTATGCCCATCAGAGCCTAGGGGAGATGGGGCCAGGCCATGCCTCTTGTTCCCACCATTGAATAATTCTAAAACGTAGAAGGTGTCATATCCGGATGAGGAGGGATAGTAAGATGGGCAAGAGAAAAGAATGGAGAGGGTCCGAAAGCACCCCAGTTAACTGCCATGCCTACGGCAATCAATAAATAAATCAACCAAACAGAGAGAAGGTTATCTCTCACGGCTGTCACGGTCGACTCACTTAATACAAATGGGGTTATGTCTGGCCTTGTATGATCATCTTCACCTGGACTTGGACAAGGGCAATTACCCGCAGACACTGGTCAATTGGGACAAGGCCCATTATTGCCACCAAGCAGTTCACCCCAATCCAAGCAGGAGAAACGCCAGAGGAAAATCACAAAGGTTAAGATTAATTTTAAAAAATGACCCGAAGTTCCCCTCCTTCTAAGTCCCTGGGTGTTGACCCGGCTGCCTTTGCAAATGAACCACTGACGATTCCCACAGTGGCTCAGCCATACACGGATCAAGTCTGTGAGAAAGAAGGACTGAATGGGAGAGGTGACAGGTTGTTAGAAGGAGAATCTCTGACAAAACTTTTAATACTTTTATGGGCTGAATTGTCACAGATATATGCAAAGTTGGACATACTAAACAAAGCCATTGATGAGATTAAGAAGATGCTGGGTAGAAGAGAACAAGCTCGAGTCAATTGTGATAAAGATGAAAGTAATGCCAGAGTAGCGATGTGTCCCCAAGAGTATATACAATTTTGCCCTTGTTCCGACATTGCAACCCCTATTTCAAGGACTTGTAATAAAGGGGATGGGCATGGTAATGCTCCCCCAAATTAACAAACGTTTGAGGGACCCAAAGTAGTAATTGATATTTCTAAAAGGGAAGAACCCACCACCATTTCCCCAAAGGACCAAGGAAACAAAACAACCCAAATGAGGATAGAAGCACCAATTGAAGAACAGCCAGTGATTGGTCTACCCTCTGCCTCATGCCCATATGTGATTATTCTTGGCGGTGTACCGAGTCTAAGGAGGAGCCAAAAGGAATCTTATGAACAACTGTTTAATAAGACATTGAACCGGCTGAGCCGTTATAGAAGTTTCCCGCTTAGGTTCGCTAACAAGATCTTGATGGTAGGGCGGGTCGGGTGTATTGGCAAGGGAGGCCTGATATTCCGGGAATTGCATTATTGTTAATTTTAGTACCCACAATTTGGCTGAAAGTTTGCTTTATGGAGACCTAAGTTGTCAAATGGACTTTTCTAATATTGTCTTATTGCCGTTGGGTTATTTTTATAGGCCAGAGGTCCAATTAAGACGAGACCAATAGAGCCCCAAGATTGCTGAGAGAGGATACTCAGTCAGAAGCCAGAGTGAGGGAAGGGGGCATGGTGCATAAGTACAATTACCCCGGTATAGTAACACAGAATCACTTTGATGCATTAGCAGAGGTGGATTAACTACCCAGTGAAGAGAATAATCCATCACAGTGAGAACTAACAGAGGACAGGCCCCTGCTTGTCAAAAACAAGACAGGGAGAGTAACATCGGAGGGAATGGCTACAAATGGGATAAAAATAACCTGTCCATATTAAGATGGAATATTGCAGGGATACTCACTATATGTGCAGATAATCGAGGGATGGATTATTGTAAAACCTTTGGGATAGTGTGTCTGCAAGAAACCTAGAATGCAGATGGAAACTTATTTATGTCTGGGTTTACTGCTGTGCCTATTTGGTAGAGGTAAGAGGGGCTTGGTAACGTTTATTAGCAAGAGAATAGAGAGTACTGCTGAATTGGTAACATTCAAGTCTGGCAATGTTCAGGGAGTATTACTTTTGTTCACCCATTATAATAAAATCCTGATAATTAACGTTTCCAATTCACCCTCTTCTAAGATACCTCTGGAGACAGAGCTTAGGGTTTTTTATGAAAAGACCATGTTAGAGTGGTCCTACTCACCAATAGTTTTGTTAGTGGGAGATTTTAACCTACATCCCTGCGGCACCTGTGAGGAAAGGGGCCGGGTCCGACCAGAGGAATTAGAGCAGATTAATTTGAAGCATACTAGTCAAGGTGATCATTTTAACTTTTTAATCTCAGAATTAAACCTTTTTAATCTCTTACTTAGAGAAGAATATGTTTCAGCCATGGCAGTTCCGACTTTTAAGGGAAGAAATAAAAATTCAACTATAGATTATATTTAAGTATCAACTCGCTTGCTTCAGTATCTGGTAGATTTTAAAATAGTATGGAATACCTTTAGTGATCACAACCCAATAACTGCAAAGTTTAGTTGGAATGGTCTTGAAGCAAAGACTCTTATCCATAAAGACCTGTTAATTACTAAAACTCAAGGGAGGCGTATTAGCTAGGGGAAAGTACTCCTGGAGGACTTTTTAAGGAATCTGGTCCAGAATTGCAGTTGTGATATCGAGGTCTGTCTGAATGAAGACGCTCATGGTTTGGCCATTTTAGACTCCTTATCCCTTATCTGCAAAGATATTCATGAAGATTTGATGATAGCATTAAAATCTAACCAGAGGCAGAGATGCGCAGTTAAGGCAGCCAGGCAGGCATATGTGTTAGCCCGTAAGGTAAGATTAGATGCCCTGAAGAGAGAAGGTTGGGATAAGCTTAAAGAGGCCTGCAACACAAGGAATAGTGCAGACCTCTGGAGCTTAGTAAATCAGCCATTATTTAATGAGGGCTCAGCAGTAGATTTAAGTGTTACTATACCTGGGCAGAAATGGGAAGAGCATTTTGGTCGCATATATGCTGGAGATTGCAAATACACATCAACTACCTGCTCTACTACAGAAAATATTGTTCACTTTGAACTAGAAGAGGTGAGGGAAAGCATAATGGAATTGTCAGCAGGGAAGGCTCCGGGCCCTGATGGGGTTCCTGGTGTCCTTTTTAAATCATGTATAGATCTTTTGGCACCCCTGGTAACACAACATTTGAATGCAGCAGCCCGCGATCATATTCCAGTTTCGTCGAAGCAATCGATCATAATACCCGTTTTTAAAAAGGGGAAACGTGCAGACCCAGTGTGCTTCCGGCTGATTTCTTTGATAGACGCGGAAGTAAAGGTGTTGGGTAGGGTTTTATTGATGCGTTTATAAGATTGGGCTAATGATAACGATGTACTATTTGACATACAGTATGGATTCCGGCCGGGACGTGGCACTATTGAAAAGAACTTGAACCTATATATGATAGTTAACAAGTATACGGTGGTTAAAAAGGAAAGTGTACACATAGCCTTCATGGACCTCAGTACAGCATTTGACACAATGGTAAGATCTAAGCTATGAGCTGTGCTGAGGGACATGGGGATTGATGAAGCTATATTTGCACTTTTGCACAACCTACACATGGGGCTCAAGGCAAGGGTAAGATTTAGCCCATTAGTAGAATGCACTAAGCACTTTAAGCTGGGGAGAGGGGTGCATCAGGGTTGTATTTTAGCTCCTTCTCTTTTTTTATTTTATGTATAAATCAATTAGATCGTTTTTTAAGAGTTAACTGTAAAGACGTCCCAAGGGTAGGACATAGAACGGTACCAACCTTGCTGTACGCAGATGACACCGTCCTTATTTCCCGGACAGCTAATGGCTTGCAATCTTTACTGAACCAATTTTATGATTTTATGGAAAACCTGGGTCTAAAAATTAATTGTAACAAATTGTATACTATGACTTTAGGACCTAGAGGCACCAAGACTAGAAAGTTTGTGATAACGGATAACAATATAGGTAAGGTGGATAGGTTTAGCTACCTAGGCATACTGTTGGATGATGGACTGTCCTGCGCGCCCTTATTGAAATCACACACTCAATCCGTCAACAGGGCAGCTTATAGCATTGATGCTTTCTCTAGGCGTGTAGGTCACAGTCACATAAATCCCATATTACACCTTTACAATGCTAAGTGTGTCCCGGATGTAACCTACGGGGCAGAAATCTGGGGTTATAAATCTCCTTACACTAATACAAACAGCAGAAAATAAATACCTAAGGAAACTGGTATGTATCCCACAGAGTGTCCTGTCAGGAATAGTTCATGAAGAGATAGGGGCAGGTCACATAGCTGAATATATACGCTTGCGTCCGATACTACTGTGGTGTTCTACATGAACTAAAAAAAATTAATAGACTAATAGTAAGAGATTGTTTAAACTTGAACTTTAGTTATTGTATACCATGGCTGAGTTACATAAAAACTACCCTGTCTAATTTGGGCTTGTTGCATGTTTTTAACTCAACTGAGAAAAAAACTAAATCAGTTACTGCAGAAGTTAAGAAAGTATTTTTAGAGCCTGCTCAAGAATTTAGACTGCAAGACTCACAGCGTAAACGCTGTTGCATACATCACACCATGGTCAAAAGTAGTGAAGGAGTGGAACTTTATCTAACACTGGATATGCCGGTGAACCATAGAAGACTTTTAACATACTTTCAACTGAATATGTTTGCACAGCTTGTAGCAGGATGGCATAGGCAACAAGACCTTCCTGTATGTTCTTGTGATGAGGTTTTTTGCACTAGACACTTTACACATTGTACTAATTTGCCATAAATGGGCCAATTTGCGTCAAAAGTATGTACGCCCTGTATTTGCACATTGGAATTTTAAACACCGACACCTGCCCTTTTATATCTACAATTTTTAGAAAATTCTACTGTCTGTTGGTATGTGGTGGGATTTTTATTAGCAGTGTATTATGCTTATCCTTGAGATTGAATTGGAGTGTATTTACTTAACGACGTTATTTGCTGCTCTCACTATTTTTGTATGTTTGTTTTATTGTACTTTTATGATTGTCAAATACAATCAAATAAAGTAATTATTGATTGATTGATTGACTGATAAATTCAGTCATACATTTACCCTTCAGGATGAATTTACCTTTGTGAACAGGGCCCATAATGTTTAGTTTCTGCGTTGCTGAATAATGCAGGGAGGTAAGAATTAGTAGCCGGGCCCATGCAGCGGTAAGAGCTCACTGCAGCAGTTACTGAACTGTACCCTTCTCTACTGCTACTATGTGTATGATCCATCAGCAGATTTACCTTTGAACAAGGACATCAAGCGGCAGGCCTGACATCCAGGCTGCCTCTTGAGCTCCCTTAGTCATCTCTGTGGTCCCCCTGAACCTTTCCTGCCTTTTTCTGTGGCAGCCCCATACACACTGTACAGTGATTTGGACAAGCTCATAAGCAGCAGATCTGTCCATGAAGATATTTCAGTGTGTATACAAAAAGGAAGTAAGGAAAGAGAGGAAAGGAAGAGAAAGATAGAACAGGACAAATTAAGAAAATGATAAAGAAGGGGAAAATGATAAAGCAAACAATAGCAACAAATAGAAATGGAGAGAAAATAAGATTTAAGGAAATGGCAGTAAAAGTACCAAACTAGAAAAGGGGGACAGGAAAGAAGAGCAAAAGAGAACAGAATGAAAAAAAATAGCATAAATGCACGAACGTAGCCAGAGCTTGGAAAGAGAGCAGCATGGAGAACAAAAATATAAACAATTTCTGATGGTACAGGTCAAGTGTGAGTCAGCATCCACATTGGATTACTGTACCGATGCAGGAGCTAGGTGTGAGTGTAATCTGCAGGTCACCGGGTGTAATCCTTGTGAGTCAGCTTTAACTGTTAATATATCAACTGCAGAAACATATGAATATGTAGGCTCGAAGTCCAATGTGTGAATCCCACTCAGAAATCTCAGCGGGATGATGCACGTGCTGTAGTAATATGTGTGTAAAATGATCACAGGTTTCAATAACCTTAAAACAGAACAGTGTGCCAGAGTGCTGAGCTAGCAACCTCTGGGCAGTGCACTTTCATGTAAGCCTCACATAACAGAGGTTCATGGTTAAAAAGAAGACACTTAAGAAGCAGACAGATGAAACTGTGAATTAATGAAGCACTGTGGCAGCGTGTCACGTTTTCATTGCTAAGCCTTGTGAAAACTACGAAACAATGTAGATTTTGCCGCTTTTTACAGGTTTAGGCAAACAGGTTTCTTAATGCAAAACTGTACAGAGGAGGTGAAAATGCATCACTGTGGCATTGTGGAATGTACTGTAGAAAATGAGGAAAATATGTACATTAAGTGACAGTGTGGCGTTGGGCTTGAGGTCTACCTCGTGGTTGTCCCATTGTTAGGTAAAAGCTTGCTAACAACATCTTGGAGACATTCAGAAAGCTTCTCTGGGAATGCATTCCGCCCATTTCTTACCATTGGCTTTGTGGCTTGCAACTCACATTCGGTTGCTTTCTATTTGCTGGCTCTATTGGTTTTAGGCTGTCCAGCTTGAATTTGTCCGTCCATTACCCAGACCATATTTACAGTTTTCTTTCATCAGTACTGGATTTCTGTAAACAGGCCTTTAAATCTTGTTCTTATCTTATGACATTTACTGTCCATTTTGAGACAGAGGTCAAATGTCAGACTCTGTCTTCCAGAGATATTGGTGTTTACTTTTCATTCTCTGACTTCCAAAAAAGGATTTATTTGACAATCATGCTGGCTACTGAGAGTGTGCTTGAGAAAGGCTGTACAGTGTTATTTTATTTCTAGCACATATCAAAATGTAAATGTCTGTGAAGAAACAGTGCAGATATTTCAGACTATATCAGAATTTGTAAAGCACAAATGAAGAACATCTTTGGTAATGCTGAAGTGTGGTGGAAACAAATATTTTAATACGATCAAAACAAATCAATACACTAGGTGATGACATTTCCACACATGATCGTTTGTGTGCTGTATACTTCTATCAGAAAAACAGTGTGTATGTGCAAATGTAATGGTCATTTTAATTGAAGATGTGTTGTCTGTGATGGAAGTATGCTATCAAACCATGTATACTACACTTTAACCCACTCTACTCCACTCTGCAGAGCTCCACATCACTGCAGTGTACTCTGCACCACTCCACTCTAAGCCACTCCACACTGCACTCTATTCTGCACTACTCCATTCTAAGCCACTTCACTCTATGCCTCTCTACTCTACACCACCCTATGAGAATGCACTATACCACACACTACTCTACTAACTGTGATTTATAATTTATCTTTAAAGAATTGTCATTGTCGAATGCAAAGTAAATTTCTCTTTGCACTGTTTATAAATATTGTTTTTGTAATAGATAAATTATCCTTAAAAATAGGTTATTCCAGAGCCTTGAATTGAGGGTAAAAGCTGCTGAATTTTAAAATGCCCCCAAACTTTATAGTGCAATATTTTGTCTTATCGGAACAAGATGAAGTTGTACTGAGCTTACGTTTTATTTTGTGAGGCCCCAAAAAGCAAGCAAACATAGGGGCATATTCTCAAGGAGCTATTGCCGAGTTAACGGCACTTTATCTCAGCCAAAGTTGCGATAAATTTATCTCCCCATTCACAAGCTGGTGTTAACAGCCCACAGCAACAGTTTACCCGCGATAGCAGCCACAAAAAACATCGCCACAGATGACCCCCGCAACTATCGCTAATGAGATGCAGAGTAGGCGTTCCCGTGCGAAAAGTCGCGACAACACCACTCCTCAACATTCTCAATGACCAGCCACATCGGCGATAAGAACACAAAACAGGCAATAAGGCGTGTTAGCACCAGGAAACTAACACCTGCTCAGACCTGGTGCAAAGTTGGATGACCGCCTGCACCAAAGGGAGCCCACCCTAGAGCTACACCTGAAGGCAGCAGCCTCACAGACCCAACACCTGACAATATCATTGCCCACCACAGGCTCAAAAGGACAACCATCCTACGCATCCTGACCATCAACGCCCAACAGGCCGACTGCACCAACACAGCGGACAACCAAAATCCCACCCCACACAAAGCTGCTGGCTGTGCTGCACCTGTCGACCTCTGGTACCCCCCAACCAACACCCTTCAGAGTCGGAGGGGTCTCACAGCCAGCCACGTCCAAGTCCCCCACACCTGTCCTGGATGACATCATCAACCTGGTACCCCAGTACCTATACGTCCACCACGATGCGCAGGATCCACTGGAGACCAAGCAAGGACCATACGCCATAGCTGGATGCATGCACGTGTTGGGGGCAATCCACAGCACACATGTCCTACCTGTACCCCCTGGTGACACAGCACACAATCACCGCAACAGAAAGCACATGTCTCACATCAATTGCAGGCAACATCCGAACACCGTGGAATCTCTACCAATGTTGTTGCCAAATACACAGCCAGTGTGCATGATTCCTTCATCCTCCGACAGTTCATCATCAACCAGCGCTCCCAGGATGGCACCAAGGGAAATGCACAGCCCCTTGGCAAGTTCCAAATGAACACCCCACACACCTCAACTCCACAACCATGCAACTCACAACTCTGGCAATGCACACGTCACAAAATCATAACCAACATGCAAAACAACATGCCCACCCACCAGACCTGACAGAACAACTTACAATGGTAGCCTGGGAAGCTGTGAACATGAGCCATCAACGACATGGCACCTCAGCCACACAAAAGCGGAATGTGGGGAGAGGTGGGTACCAGGCATGTGTGAAGGAGGCAGGAGAACTATGACTGGAAAGTACACAATGCCAAGAGTGGCGGAGATGTGCTGGACAGACCACAGTATGCAGAACACACCCATATCCATGGCGAAATACACCGCTGGTGTATGGAGTGTAGTGAACAGTGGACAGAACCATGTCACCTCAGCCAGTGGGGGAGTTCGTGGAAATGTTGCCTGTTACGGCCAGCGTAGGGGTGTGAATAAAAAGCACGTAGCCCTGGGCGTTGTCTTCTTCTGGAATGCCCAACTTCTCTGCCAGGGCGGCGCCTCTCACCCCGCCACGAGGCTGATGCCATCCTCGTGAGTGGAGTTTCCTGCGATCCTGTGCGCCTGCAGTACCCCGGCCCGCTGGACCCCGAACCCTTCAGGCCCGCCCCTGCACAGCCAAGCTACACTGATCACCTGCCGACACCGGCGTGTGTCAAGGAGGGCCCACCACGTGCCGGCGCAAGCTCCAAGCCCGAGGCCTACAACCTTGGCAGCCTCCTCAGACCATCACGGCCTCCATGACATAGGCCCGCTTTAGTCCTTTCTCGTTGACGTACTCTACTGCTGCCTCCGGCCTACACTACGGTCAAGTAGGTCACACATTTGGAACTGAGTCTTGATTTCATGATGTCCGAGGCCATATATTCATGGCAGCCTGTAATTCACTGTACTCCCTTCGATCAGGTGGCAGCAACCATGTGCATAGCATTCCAATGACACGTGGCTGTGGGCCCACGCGGACTACTGCTCCCGGCCTACGCTGCGCTCGAGTAGGTCACAGAATTGGAACTGAACATCGATTATTCAAAGGCAGAGTAAGAATTATTGCACGCAAGGAGAGGCGTAAGAGGAAGCTGCTGTTCAGTCAGGAGGAAAAAAAGGATCATCGTTACGGAGGTGATCGAACACTACCGACAACTGCCCTGGTGTCACTAACTCTGTGCATCGCAAGACAACAACACATGGCTGTGGGCCCTTGCTGACAGCTGCCTCCGGCCTACGCTGCGGGCGAGTAGGTTACACATTTGTGACTGAGTCTTGATCATACATTGTCAGAGTACGCACATTAACGAAGAGTTTATTTTACTGTACTCTCTTCGATGTGGTGACACCAAGTATGTGCCTGGCCTCCCAACCACACGTGTCTGTGGGCCCTTGATGACTACGCCTTCGGCCTACACTGTGGTCCAGCAGGCCTCACGCCAATCCAGTCCATACCAGGCAGGACACGTCATTGTCGCTGACTGAACACCCGCTCGGCTCTGGTGCTTTTGCCTCCATCAACCACAAGTCACCCCCAAATGTCATGTCAACATCATGTGTTAGAGTTCCAGGAGGAGCTCGCAGAACCGCGTCTGGCCCGCGCTGACCGCTGCCTCAGGCCTACACTGCGGTCAAGAAGGTCACACACAATTTGAATTGTCTTGAATTATTTATGGCTGACTTGATGTCATTGTACAGGCCTCAACGCAGACTGCATCCCCTTTCAGGCCCCGGTGCCACTAAGTCTGTTCCCCGAGACCCATGGACACTTTCTGTGACTCTGGTCTTGTTTTCCTGCGGACTGCACCCCGTCTTCCTCTATCTCTTCTCCTTGGCCTTCCCCGACCCCGTTGTTCCTTGCTGGTGGTCTGTAGGGCTTGTGGGGTTCACGTTGGCCTCTGCGCTGGGTCAGGGTTCATCCATGTTGCTACGCACTTTGGATTCTTTCTGGTGTGTTGTTTTTGTTGCTTTTATAGTGCATTTTTAGCCAGACGCATGGGATTTGCAGGCCTGCCGCTGGTTTTCACAGCTTTTTGTATTACGATTGGCCTCATCGCAGCTTTTTTGACGTTCGTATTTCACATTTTTGCGGTGTGGCGTTGATTTTAGGGTGGCCATTTGAGGCGTTATCTGGTGACTGTCGCATGGTACCGCCGTGTTGCGAATACTTGTTTAACATGGCGTAAATTTCCCGCGATAGACTGCGATGTTGGAGGTTGTGTTAAGTTACTTTTGTGATGGTTATCACACGTTCTTGAGAATATGCCCCATAGTCACTCTTACTATATGTTAAGCTTTGGAAATTCATTCAGGGGTTGTGAGGCAGTGTTTGGTCATTTTACAAAAGTTCTAATGAGATAAATAAGTGAATATTTATGCCTCTAATACTTTTTAAGGTGAGCCTACCAGTTTGGGGGCTTATCAAGAACATAAAGAGGCTTGGAGCCGGCCCATTGCTTAACATTGGTTAGCTTTGCTGTCACTCATTTGTCTGATTCTTATTCAATAGAGTGTTTTGTCCATCTTCTGTTTGTCCCTCCAATGCAACTCTTTGATTGGCTGGTTTCTGTCCTTTCTCTGCTCCCTTTTAGAGTCCCACTTTTTCTTTTGTATAAAGCACATGTTTTCGAGCTGTCTCCCTAGTGTGCTTCCTTTCCGATGTATGCTGCTATCTCTTGCCCCTATGCTGCTCCCTCTGTGATGAGTATGCCGTTGTGTGCTTCTGTTGCAGGAATTCTGCTTAGGAACAAAAGTATGCCTGGGACCATAGAACATCAGCATGTAAGAACTGAGTTTCCATACTACTTCAGTATTTATGGACATATGTCCAACTAGGTATAGTGCCTCACTTACCCTCCTAACCTTTCCAGAGAAGTAAGCAACTTGGAACTCCAGAACACAACACTCTAGAGTAGACCCTCTTAGGGATCGCAATATCAGGTCAGCACCTCTCATTCTCACACTCACAGGAATACACAATAAAGGAAAAGAGTTGTAAATAAAGCTTACAATATTTATTGTAATGATCGTGCTGTGTTGTGAAATCTATTTGCTGAAATCAACAAACATGTGCAGGTCAAAAATATGAGAAACATAATTATAAAACCATACACAACATAAGGCCCTGTCATAATAGCTGACAGTTCTGCCTCAACCTATCTTTGTTAATGGAAATAAAATTAATATATTATAGATCTCTAGGTCTTGGTGGTGAACCCCGTACCTTTTAGAAAGTAGATATATAATCTACATCTCTGCTGGCGGAGCTTTACTTTCAGAACCTCTGCTTGCTGTCAAGTGGTGGCTCCTTCATTGTAGGCAAAAGGGCGGTGACCACCTAACCATCACTGCCTCTTGCTGCATCTAATTTCTTATATATTGTAGCTTTTACACGAAAAAAATTGATCTCTCCGAACATTTGTTTTCATAGAAAGCCTGCAATATCAGCTTACACCAGAGTAGGGCTCCCCTGGGCTGTATTGCGCAGGTGTGGGCTGTTACAGCCCGTCCTCAAGTGCACATACATATCTGACACGCTGCATGGCGGCAGGCAGTGCTGCATGTCAGATAATGGTGATATGGGGCCTGTCTGCCATGCACCCTTATGTACCATCAGAAGCCTCTATAAAGGGAAAAGGGCAGCCTCCTTTCCTATCTGACCCTCTGATTGGGCGTAACGTTGTGAACCTCGCTCCAGCGCCATAGGGACTGAGGTCACTGGCAGTGAAGTGAGCAAGAAGAGTCCATTTATAACAAAATCCTCTGGACAGGGGAAACCAGTATGAAACCCGATGCTCATGTTTGAACATGACATGCAGCTTTTCTTTTGGAACACAACAATTACACAGCACTTACCTCATTAACTGGCACATGCATCAATAAAGACTTTTGCGATTCCTTAATTGCGATTTTTAAGGAATCGCAATTAAGGAATTGCAAAAGCCTATGCATGTAGGAATCGCTATAAAAATAGCGATTCCTACAAATTCCTTAATTGCGACTCGCAAATTGCGAGTCGCAATTAAGGAATGCCGTCCCATTCATTCCTATGGGCCTCCAGGCCCATAGGAATGAATAGGAGATTGCATGAGCAATTTGCGAGTACCAGTAGGTACTCGCAAATTGCTCATGCAATTTCAAGGGTGCAAGGGTGTCAAAATGACACCCTATTGCACCCCTGAAATTGATCTGTGCACATATGTTGCACACACACATGCTCTAAGGGCATGTGTGTGCGCAACATGAAACTTTGAAAAATGCAATTTTTCAAAGTGCATTTTTCAAAGTTTTTGCAAATTACCATGAAGTTCAACTTCATGGTAATTTGCTCCCCCTATTAGCGAAATCGCTAATTTTTTCACTTTCATGCATTGCATTTGAGGAATCTCAATTTGGGATTCCTTAAATGCAATCGCAATTGAAGGAATCACAATTTAGAGATTCCTTAAATTGCGATTTTTGCATTTGGGATGATGCATCCCAAATGCAAAAATACCGGTCGCAAAGGGGCAGATTCTGAGAATCTGCCCGTTTGCGACCGGTTTTTACATTGATGCATGTGCCTAAAAATGCGGTTGGAAGGGTGAGTGGGAGTCCAGAGCTATAAGTAAATCTTCTCATTTCTGCACCTTTCACCGGCTTGGAATGAATACCCCTGGTTGCCCCAAGTGCCTAGAGGTGGCTCAGTTTCAAGTGAGGCGCATAGTATTCTGACGCTTTCTTTCGTCATTCTGCTGTTGATATTTAAACAGAGCTCTGTTCTAGGTAAATGCCTCACTCTTTAGGAAAAAAAGCATTACTCTTTAGAAAAAAGCATTGTTAAAATGTGAATGAGTCCAAGACAATTGGGTACTCGCAGCTTCTGATTCAGTACTTCAGAAGTACAAGAGGACAGCCGCGGTCCGTGCAGGTAACAGTGGTGGGCCGGTGGGGAATTTTCGCTCGGCATCGTCCCTCGAAATCTCCCCCCACGCGGCTCCACCTCTGTTACCTGCATGGACCTCGGCTGCATGAGGATCTATGGTGAATAGTAGGCCTTGGAAAACGTACCTCCTCTCCTGTTCAACCGCCACAGTATTTCTCTCAAGTGAAATGCATTCACATCAGTATTGGCCATTACGAATAGGTATCGTTTTGTATAGCGCCGATGCTTCCAGAGTCTGCTTCAAAGCTCTTTGCTTGGAGGAAAAGGTGTGTTACAAGTATTCAAGGTGGACGCACCTGTCCTTGTCGATGCTTCTAATAAGGCGGCAGAGAGACAGAGGGATGCTGCCATTTGAAAGGGGCCACAGCACTGGGGGACGAACACGAGAGTACAATAAATAGCACTATTATTAATTATTTGGGGTTCTTTTTCAGAGTTATCACTAATGCAGCAGATATACTTGCACCAGAGCCCAATGCGGTAAACTGGCTGTTGTACCTCACAGGTGGGTGACTTTAATTGCCCAATTGGGGGGCGGGTTTGATTGGATTAGGCGCACAGCATGGATTCATGTATTTGAAGGTGCTCTGATGTATGATAATGGACAAAAGGAGGCTCGTGAAATAAAGTATTTGTCTGGGATCAGACAATTTAGACAAGCAGAGTAGCCAAGATTGATCACAGATATTCCAGTTTCACACTGTGCAATTGAGTCACTAGATGGGTATCTTTTTCTGACATCAAAATGTTAATGGTTTGTCATTAATTCTCTGAGAATGAGATCAGACCGTTGGACAAAAGACACAGACTACATTAATTTTTGTGACACAGAGAGATTTGTCAGGAGTTGAGACTGCTTCTTTATTTTGCATGGTTGGCAGCTGTAGCCACTAAGCCACATGACTTCCATTCTTTTTAAACATGAACTTAGAAACATACATTTCCCCACATCGGCAATTCGGTTAGTGAACTAAATGGGAAGTCTGTTGTAATGCCCACCTTTCCTTGGGTCAAGATTCTTATTATACATGAAGCAACATTATAGTCTATTAAATCCAACACAAGAGATTTTTGTACAGCACACATCCTGAGCTCATATATTTGAAGGTGCCCCTTATCCAAAATACCTCCACTTATCTGAAGGATACTAAAAGCCTTTTGGCCCTTCCAAGATCTAAGGGTGGACAATGACTCAACCATACTGTTCTCTCCAGATAGCGAGAGCCTCTATACCAGTATTCCCCAGGATGATACCATTTGGGTCATCAGTGAGGCCTTAGATGCTACCACATGGGATTTTCAGACACCTAAACAATTTGTGATAGAATGTGCAACACTAGCACTGAAAAAAAACTTCTTTGAATACAGAGGGGCCCTGTACCTTCAATCGACAGGAGCTTCAATGGGCAGTACATTCGCCCTGAGTGTAGCTGGACTCTATGTCCATGACTTCGAGGGTAAGCTTATTCTGACCACAGGCAATCCTTATTCGTCCTATATATCCTTCTGGAAGAGATGTATAGATGACGTTTTTGTAATCTGGCAAGGACCTGAATGCAAACTACTGGAATGTTTTGATTGGATCAACACGTGTGACCCTAACCTGAGGTTCACCAACTCCTTCCACAGAGAAGAGATGATTTTTCTAGACGTGGTTATAATGAAGTCAGAAGGAAGACTATTAACAAAAACCCATTATAAGCCCACCGCCAAAAAAAATGTACTGGCCTTTTCTAGTTTCCATCCTAGACCTTTGTGAGAGAATCTCCCTTATGGGCAGTATCTGAAGGTGCCCGCATATGTGATAATTGAAGAAAAGAAGGGTCGCTGAAATAAAATATTTTTCTAGCATCACATAATTTGGTCAAGTGGGGAAGTTAGCCAGGATTGATCAAATGTTTTCTAGTTTCATATTATGCATTTCATCCACTAGATGGGTATCTCTTACTTCTGTTTTACATCTTAGGTTAATGCTTTCTCTATCATTCTTGGTGCATGAAATCAAAGAGTGGTTGGCAGGAAGAAGCCACATGATAGCTTGGTTTGTTTTGGGCTTGAGGGTCAAAGAAGTCCTCAATCTGAGTTAGACATCAGGCTCAAGCCTTCAGTGGCTTGGGTACCATCTAGATTTTTAGGCCAATGTATGAGAAAATTGTGATGGAAAATGTTCAATTTTTTGTTTGTATTTGCACATTTTTTGGCAGAGAACTCTGTGATCCCTAAACCAAGCCGAAGAAATTTAGCTCATTTTCTTCACTGTCTTGCTTAGTCAAAATCAAAGACAATATTTATGCCCCACTACTTTCTAAATTCACCATCCACCACTGTCCCTGTTTCTGCTCTTCACTCATTGTGTTTTGAAATGAAAAATCTTGTGTTATATGATAACGAGTGTACATGCGAAAACAGCAGCTGGATATCTGTATTGAGTCTAGGTGCTTGTGATCTACGGGAAAATAAACAAGAGCTGTTATTTGGC
Organism: Triturus cristatus; assembly: GCF_964204655.1. Classification (NCBI taxonomy): domain Eukaryota; kingdom Metazoa; phylum Chordata; class Amphibia; order Caudata; family Salamandridae; genus Triturus; species Triturus cristatus. Next base: position 803,691,271 of record NC_140591.1, read on the forward strand.
CGCATGTACAATTTTCCCAGCAAAGGCGACTAGCGTGTGCAGTCTATTCCTAAAATAAATGCAGCACAAAAGCAAATATAATATTTTGTTACATGTCCAAAGCAAAAGTGGCCTACAGACCTGTATAGCTAAACTAACATAAGGAAAATGACAAGGGGCTCTGCAAAGAACACATGACACCCTCCCTTTGGACAAACAATAACAAGGTATATGAAATGTGATTACAAATTAAGCAAATTCAAAGCATATTTACTAAGCTTATATGGAAAATGTAAAGGTAGAAACGGTCAATGGGCAATTTAGAAAAATATACCAATTAAAGAGTGTTGGAGGTGTCCATGAAGTCACTTGCAAATTCAGATGCTAAAAACTCCAAAAAGGGTACCGTGTCAGGTGAAGAAAAGTGTTCAAGGGCCCAGTTCATAAGATCCAGAGTGCAAACGCGTGCTTCCTTATCAGCTGAGGCTGAGGAAATATCCAGGCGACCTGCATCCGTGTCATTGGTGCCAGTTAGTAGTCGTAGACGTGCCAATACACATACTTCTCCTGGAGGGAGTAGCCCAGACCTCGCATTGTTAAGCAGGCATTTTCACGGGGGACAACTCTGACTGTGAGCCTTTATGGGACCCAGAAGCAGCTAATTGTCAATGGGAACAGGAGTCTGCAAAGCCAGGCAAACAACAAGCAACCATTAAAAGAGGCACCTGAGACAGATAAACAGTGGTAAGAGGCAGGTGAACCAGACAGGCCGGAATGTTAGTGACCAACCCTTATTCAGTCTTCGAAGTTGTGTTATTCTGAAATATCTAAGCATACGCTCACGGCTCAACTGGGCTGATAGTATTTCCAATGGGCTTGCAAATGGAACATCCATTGTGGAGCAACCAAAATAGAACCAAAATGCCTCAAATAAAGAATAAAAATGGCGGGAAGCCTCCAAACACACTAGAGAAATGGGACTGAATAAAAGCCGGTATTATATCGAAGATAGTTTGAAAGGAACTGACTAAGCCAGAGCCCATCAGTTTTAAAAAGTGTGCAATTCTGGCAGTATTCTATGCATTAAAAATTCGAAAGACTAGCTCTCCAACATGTAGTGGGAGGTCTGTTTTTAAAAGGGACCGTATCTCACTAGACTTCCTTGCAACTTGGAGTTTGAACTTCTCTTGGGCAAATGTAAGAGCTACTTCTTTTTGAAACAATAATGCTTCACGTCTACTCAGTTTATTAAACTCGCCCTTCAAAGTTTGAATGAAAGGCCATATTGGAATATCCATTACTCCTTGTGTAGGTGGGAAGAGAACGTTATTATAACATGTGACAATATGTGAAACTGATAAAATGTATGCATTCCCAGCTCACATGCCGCAGCAATCCTGATCACTGAGCATAAGATAACTTCTATTTGAAAGGAGAGAAATAAGTGGAAAAATTCTAGGAGCTGGTATTCCTTTTGAAAACAGGACAACTTTGCCATTGACGCATTACAATCATCGTCGATCATCACATGTTTACAAACAAGGAAGTGTCCAATAGAAGATACACACTCTTCCTATTAGGAAAACCTCCTTGCCGGTTCATTCGCACAGGTAGGAGAAAGGGAGTTACCATAATTCATGATTGAAGCTGTCTCTTAAGCGTTGAAATCTACCAATTGGGACATATTTCATGTATGCTGAAATGTTGAGATGGGTGAGGATTTGACCCTGTGTATTAATTATACAGCTAAAGGTGGTTTGACAATAGTGAAAGGGAGCTATTCTAACTTCTCTAAGTGCAACATTGTATAAGTGGCATCTTTTTTCCATGAGTTGTTTGCATGTCAAATTATGGCAAAAACAAAGCAGTGGAATTTAAATAACGCCACAATATACTCCAATTTATTAAGTGTTCTAAGAGTCCAGCTACATTGCATAACAGATCTAAGCTGACTTTGTCCATGATACAATGTTGACACTCACTTTGCATAACATCAATGACAGATGATACAATATAATTTAAAGTATCAATGTGAGAAGACAGTGTGTTAATCAATCAATCAATCAAAATAACTTTATTCAGTTTTCACATAAAAAAATATAAAAGTTCTCTAATATTTAAAACAACGCATAATAAAAATTCATAACATGTTTACACAATTCATCATACAATAAACCAGACCCCAATGGCGATTTCATACAATTCATAGCCAAATACAATAAAAAATACCTGTTCCCTTAAGCATAGGAATTAAAACTATTATTAACGACAGCAAGCACTTTATTCAAATTATCTTGGTCAATTTGCCTTGTACATGCGGCAGCTTCCATTTGCGATAATTTTCAAATTTGGTTAAAGGAAGCATATATAAATCTTTTAGAACGAGGGGAATAGGGCCTAATGTAAAATCTGATAAATTCATATCTTCAGACAGGAGAGAAAGATGTTGATTCGCTGTAGGCAGTGTTGGGTGCTCCAACCATTGCTGACAAAATGTCCCCACAGAATAGGTATTAAATATCTCTGAATGTTGTGAATGAGAGTATCGGGGGTAGTTGACTTGCTTTAAACTCTGGGATGGAATTAAGGAAACGAGAATGACAACCATTTGCGTCCACTGGCCGCAATCACCATCCATGAAGACCTGAAAATGTGGTGTTAAATATACCATCTACACCATATTATTGAGTTGTTCATCAGTACAATTGGTAAAATGTTCCCAATTATCGAAATGGGCAACAGAAAAAAAATCAAAGGAATTCATTTCTTTGAACTTTGCAAATCCTAGACACGTAGGGGCATATTTATAATAACTGACGCATCCCTGCATATCAGCAGGGATGCGCCAGTTATTTTGCGCCCCAGCTCCGCCATCATGGATGCGCCGCATTTATAATGCGGCGCACCATGGGGCAAAAACGGCACAGATGCGTCACGCATCTGTGCCGTAAAAGTGGCGCATTGCTGGAGTTGCGTCGCAAGCGCGACGCAGCTCCAGCAAGGCTCGGGGGTGCCCTATCTGCACAATGCTGCGTCAATCCTTACGCCTGCTTCAAGCAGGCGCAGGGTTTAGACGCAGCATGGGCTCAAAAGTGACTGAGTGAAATCTTGTAGATTTCACTCAGCCACTTTTAGGAGGCGTTCCTGCGCCGGAACGCCCCCACCTGCCCTGGAACGCCTACATGTGGCGCAGGGCTTTACAACGTGACGCCTCTCCCAGGATTTGCGCCGCTGCTGCGTCACAAAAGTGACGCAACGGCGGCGTAAATGAGGCGCAAGGGCTTCATAAATCTGCCCCGTAGTCTATTAGAAAGATCATTTGTGTTGGAATTAAACATGCACAAATCAATTTTAATTCAATGGTGTTTTTCCAAAAATCATAGCCTTTGAGGGCTAATTGTGTGGCAAATGAAGCCACATAGATCAGCTTGGCTTGCATTAACATATATGCCCACACTCCCCTTGCAGTAGGAAATGGGTTTGTGCCCAATTTCCTCTACTATAAAGCCGAGACCTTAAGGGGCAGATTTATGTTGCACTTGCGCCTCATTTACGCCGCCGTTGCGTCACTTTTGTGACGCAGCAGCGGCGCAAATCCTGCGCCATGGTGCGGGGTATTTACAAACGTGACGCATCTCCCAGATGCGTCACGTTGTAAAGCCCTGCGCCACATGTAGGCGTTCTAGGGCAGGTGGGGGCGTTCCGGCGCAGGAACGCCTCCTAAAAGTGGCTGAGTGAAATCTACAAGATTTCACTCAGTCACTTTTAGGCCCATGCTGCGTCAAAACCCTGCGCCTGCTTGAAGCAGGCGTAAGGATTGACGCAGCATTGTATAGATAGGGCCCCCCAGATCATTGCTGGAGCTGCGTCGCGCTTGCGACGCAACTCCAGCAATGCGCCACTTTTCGGCACAGATGCGTCACGCATCTGTGCCGTTTTTGCCCCATGGTGCGCCGCATTATAAATGCGGCGCATCCATGGTGGCGCAGCTGTGGCGCATAATAACTGGCGCATCCCTGCTGATATGCAGGGATGCGCCAGTCGTCATAAATCTGCCCCTTAGTCTTTTGGCATAGGCTCTGGTCAATTCCTGAACTAAAGCCTTATAGGGAGTCAATGAGTGAGCTCTTAAGAACAGAAGGCCATTTAGGAATTATTTGGCTGTCTTACATAAAGAAAGTGCTCTACGCTCTAGCTCTTGAAAATCTTTGGGACAACCCAGAAGAGGACCCCTGCTACTTACGAAAATTGATTAAATATCAGTTTAGGGATTATTTTTGGAGTGATACGATCAAAACTTGTAAGACAGGTAGCCTAACAGACCAATTCCTTAATTTTAACATTATGCCATCATATGAAGCAGTGCTCGGGATCATACAAGGTTCCCTGCCTAGACAATTGCATCTGAAGTTCAGGTATGGGACGCTCCCATTAGCACAATTCACCTCTAAATGGGAGAAGCCCAACAGTATTTCCTGTCTGCAACAATCCCTCTGAGTCTATTTCTCATTTTTTATTCTTTTGCACTGCCTATCGATTACTGCGCAAGAAATGGATCATTCCATTGTGCCATCTTTTTTTCTTAGGAGCCCTGATATAGCCCTGAGGTTTCTCAAATCAAATCCAAGATAAGTGATTGTGGTTGGTATGGCCAAATCTTTACAGGTAGCTTGGATAATTCACAAACGGTTAGAACGAACATTTCTGCGACTGCCTGAGGTTTAGGACATAGGACTATGAGAAGGTGGGCTGTGTCACCATTTTATGGGATAGCCCCCCTTATGTTCTAATTAAGATATTGATAAGACAATTAGTTAAAAATTATTCTGCCTTCCCTTTTGGAGCGGATGCCCCTTTTAGAATAGTTTTTTTGTAGTAAATGCTATTGTCCAATTTTAACCGATAGAATGCTGCAATATGTATTGCATCTGTACTATTAACATGAGTAGGTTGCAACAGTCGCTTCATCTCTAGTGGACAGGATGTGCATATTTATTAACAAAAAAATAGTGTTATTTTGTTATGTTTTATTGAATGTTTTCTGGATTTATAATCTGAAATAAACAATAATGATTATAATCATAAATTTTTTGGGTGGTGTAGGAACTAATTAAAAATATGACGTCAGTTCTGATGTGTCATATCCTGAAAAATATGTACATTTATCTTTATGTGTTTTAGAACTACGTAGTGGGGCAGTGGGACAATGCCCCCATTGTGTATAAGTAAAGATGCCCATAATGATGACAGCAAAACATGTTGGTGTAGTTAGGCACATTTAAACATTCCATTCATCAGAATGTAACCCAGGTATTATCACATCACCCATAGAAACTTTAAACACATATGGGTCCATCTTACAGAAGTGCCCCGGGGGCGCAACAGGCATTTGCACCCACTTTGCATGCCCCTGGGGCACTTTGGTATTACAGAAGGTACCTCAGACTCATATGCAACCCCTTCTGTAATGCCGATAGCTCGGGCGCACATAAAGCACCAGCGCTATTTTCAGAGGGCGTTCCCTCATTTGCATTAATCCCCTTTGAAAGTGCAAGCGGATTGCTGCCTGCACTGTAAAAACACGGAGTGGCTTCAAAGCAGCCGCTCTGTTTTTCACATGAATGCGATGTCCCCAGGGAAACGCAAGTTCGTGCCTGCCCTGGGGTTAGCGCATTTACTCTGAGGTGCATAATATGCATAATATGGTGCATTTCCCTTTATTGCGCCAGGCGCACTTTTTAAAAGGTGCGCCCAGCGCAATCAAGGAAAATGCGCCTTTTGTGTAATACGGCTCATGGTATCTGCAGGATCTCCTTGGGGCCATATATGTTGAAGGGTACTTTATCCCAAACGATTCCATCTGTCACAGGAACAGTTAAATAATCACGAAGGACAAGTTTCTTTTTATATAAAGAAAAGTGGGGGGCCAACACCCTGTCTACCAGTTCCATAGCAGAACGATCTAAAAGGTAATGGTCATTAGTCACAAATCCAATCTGCAGGAAATGGAAAGCAATGCGAGAGTTATCCAAACACATTGCCAGGGTGGGACTAGATAGGTGTGTTTCAACCAAGAAATAAAAACACAGATTTGTACTGGAGGAGTGTCAAAAATAGAAGGATTATCAGATAAATAATCATCCTGATCAATAAAATACCCAGAATCACTTAATGGAAAAAGTGTGGGCTCCCGTTTTGTAAAAGGACCTGAAAAATCCAAAAGAGGTGAATCCACTGTGGGCGGATCTGAATAAATGAAATCCGCAGTGAAAGACTTACTAGTAACAGCCGTCTTAACTCCAGTTGTGGAGCTGAGGACATTCTCTGCCCTCCCCAGTTTGAGAGAAACAGCTTCGGTGGTGCTCACAAGCTGCTTAAGAATGTCAGGATTAAAAGAAAGAGTAGCCAGTGGACGGCTAGTCAAGAACGCCCATATGGTGTAACTTGGCATGGTCAATAGAGACAAAGCGTTTGTCTTTGGAACCTGGAAGTGGAGGCAGAATAACAGTCCTGGTACCCTGAATGCCATGAACTGGCACAGGCGGTCTTTAGGAAGGACCAAACTCCGTCATCACTGTAACTTTTTCACAAACTAGATCTCCAGTCTTCAGAATCCAGCCAGAAGGTTCTGGTGTTTCAGAGTCACTCACAGCGGGAGACGGATGCAAATGTCCATTTGCTTGAGCATCACTGAACTTTTGTAGGTCTTGCAAAACAGCACAGCGATTATCTGTGGCAAGGGGTGTGGCAGCCGCCATCAAGTCTAGACCATGAAGGTCTGGAACATGCATAGTGATGCCCAAAAGCACTTTGTATGGGGTCTGCCCACCCAGAGATCTTTTTGGGAGATTATTAAGTGCACTCATAAAGGTGGTGGATCCAACTGCATCCTGTACCTAATACTTGCTCTGTTAAGGACTGCTTTAGGTCATGATACATTCTTTCAGCAATAGAATTACCATCAGGTCTACACAGTGAAGAATAATGCACCTGCACACCCAGGCATTCCATACAATCCCAGAACGCTTGAGGAGCAAATGCCAGGTCAAGGAACATTGGCAATCTTTTTTAATTTCATCCCCCAGCAGCCCCGCTGACAACGAGCACGCCCCCGACGCTGCAAACGGGCGCCAGGAGGCGTATAAAGGCCTGGGCGGAACCTCGACCCGCGGGACGCGCCGGGAGAAGCCCGGGATAAGGGCGGGGCTGTCTGCGGCCGTCCGAGGCCAGAGGAGGCCGGGCTGGGCTAGTTTCTTGACATGTTTCAATTGGCTCTAGGATACTAAACTCCTACAAGTGACATGCTCTGAACTCTGCCATAAGATAAGTTGCTAAGCGATTTCTGTGCCCTAACTGAAGTGTGACTATAGCGTGGGGGCTTTTTTTTTTTTTGTGTGTGTATTAGTTATTCTCCAGTTTATGGTTGGCAGTCATATGGCAAAATTTATTGTTAATCCTAAAGGGGGGGATGGGACATTGGATGCTTATCTTAAACGGGCCGAAACCGCTGTGGCCAAGGAGATAGAACTTGTAGAGAGGAGGTTATATCTTGACCCATCCGGTAATAACATGAACCATATATCAACAATTGATTTATCGGGGAGTACTCAGGCCCCCACCGAATCGTTACAAAGCCCAGACACACTACCAAATGATGCTCTCACATGGGTGTTAAACACCACAAACACTTCCTGTCCTCTTGTACCTAGCCCGCCACCTTCCCCTCCTAACACACGCACTAGGCAGGCACGGGTTGAGCACGCAATCAGAGCGAAAGATCACCAGAGGAAGCGGAAGGCAGATAGTGCCATTAAGGGTTGTAAACCACATGCCAAACAAGCTAGGAAAAATAATTCCACTCCTGGCCTGGGTTGCCAAGTAGAAAGCCAAATGCCCCAGGTTAACCAACCCAAGATTCATGTAGAGGGTAACTCAATGACATCTGTATTAGATAACTCTATAGAGGGTAACCAAATGTTGAGATTCTTGGGGAACCTGGAGGAGTGCCTCAAGGCTCTTATCAATCCTGTGATGGAAAAGCTCGAGTTAATTGACCATAGATTAATAGCTTTGGAAACACAGGTATTAAACCAACAGGGTCCCCTGATTGAGACTAAATCGACAGTAACACGTCCTGCTAGTGCTCTTATACAATTACCAATAGCCACTAGTTTGAATGTTGGAGTGCTTAAATCTAGAGACCCTGTAGCAGCTCAGACGACTATCATTCCAAATATCTTAACTTCAGCGAGCGGTGCCAATCTTGGTTGTGGAGGCTTTAGGGGTAGCTCAAACCACATAGACCATATTCCCCAGAAACATATAAAATTCCATCTCCCCCCTGAGGCGTGCCCATATTCCATTATTCTGGCTAATGTCCCTAAAACATCGGACGGTAAAGAGGAACACAAAAATAAAGCATTACATTACTTGAGCACTAGAACAGTGTTGGGCGAAAACCTTTACAATAATTTTAAGATGGTCAGAAGGGTGGATTGGGTGGGTGAGACTAGGAAGGGTATGGAGGGAGACTGTGTTGTTGTAAATTTTGCCTCCCCCCAATTGGTAGACCATATCCTAAGACAGGCAGGATCACTAAGGATACACCAAGATCGTATTAATATCCTCCCCCTGGGGTACTTTTATCCTCCCTGCCCAAATTCCGTTACAAGAAGGAGAGATCTTGTTCCTCGGCCCGATCCTCATGTTAGATTCACACCAGTAAGCAATAGATTTGAGGTGTTGAGTTCATTAGATAGCAATGACTGACTTGTACATGGACAAGATCTAGACCCACGAGGAACGGATTTGGCTAACCCCCCCGGAGCGACTGTTTCATCTGGCGGTGGACCTTATGGTGAAACCCGCCCAGTGCCTATTGATATAGCCCAGACAAGTGGTTCAGTTGACATCAATAATCTTGTACAAGAGGCTTCTCAACATGGGGATTAAGTTAGTGGAGGCTCGCAGGAAGTCTCATTATATGGCACCCAAGGCAGGGACGACGATGTCGTCCTTTCATCTTTAGTTTCTTGGAATGTGGCAGGGCTTAGGAATAAAGTAGTGTCATCTGATTGGTCTAAGTTCCTTGACAGTAGGGACATTATATTATTACAGGAAACTTGGTCGATTGTCTTAGATCATAGACCTGGTTACCTTAGCTTTTATGTTCCAGCTGTCCCTAGCCTCCATGGAAGAGCTAAGGGAGGACTCCTAACATGGATCAAACAAGATAGTAGGTATAATTTAACTCAATTGGACTAAAAATGTAACAATATCCTACTTATTCAAGTCCAGCGTCCTGGAATAAAGGACCTCTTTGTTTTTAACATCTATGCCAGAGGGTTGCCGGGGGGTAAATCTTCAAATACTGTGGAGGAGCTAGACCTGCTTCTCGACATGTATTGTAAAAAGGGTGACGTCATAGTAGCGGGAGTTAACTGCTGCTTTGAACCTTTAGATACCAATGACATTAATCTTACTTTAGAAGAAGATTGTTCTTGGAATATTCCCCATTTGACACTCCCGCCAATTAAAAAATGGACTGAGGCTGCACTTCAGCTAAAGGTACTCTGTATTGGACAAGGGCTACGTGCAATTAATGATAGATCAGCGTCAGACAAACATGGGGCTTTTACGTTTAATAATGGACTTCGAAAAAGCCGCATTGACTATATACTTACTAATAAAGAATATTGGTCTAGTATTAAGGATATGATAGTGGTGGAAAGGGTGGAAAGTGATCATGACCCCCTACTTCTATCATTCAAATTATTCAAGTCTAATTGTCAAGAGGTTCCTTCCAGGAAGGTTGAAATTGTCCAATCAAATGATTCTAGGCGTGTCAAATGGGTTAATTGTATAAGGATTGAGAGGCAGATTTTATCTATTAGGAATTTAACTATTAAGGCTACTAATGCCCTACAAAATTGTATTGCTCAGAAGGAGGACATGGGAAACGCAAACACAATCCACACAAATTTCTTTAACCAACTTAGGGTCTTTTTTACCAAACAGACTCATGCTAAATCCTATAGGCCACCTAGAAAGGAGGACTAATGGTATGGGAAAATATGTAGGATTGCATACCAGGCCTTGTCAGATGCAGTAAAAACAAAAGACATAGTTCGTGTTAGGAGTGCTCGTGTATCTTACAAAAAAGCCCAGTATGATGCTAAACGTGCCTGGGACCAGGATTATTGGAGGGATCTCCACTCTGCTAGTAAAGAACGATCAATGTGTACCTTCTGGGACATGGTCAGGTGGGGCAGGGGGATAAAAAGAGAAGAACCAACCAACTATGTGCCACCCAACCTTTGGGTCTCGCATTATGCATCTCAGTTTGCATCTACTGATGCCTATGAGGTGATTAGCAAAGTAATTATTTTACCCATCATGGATATAACCCCCTTGAAATTTGAGTTGAATGAGGTACGAAAGGTACTGAATTCCATACCCAGAGGCAGAGCACCAGGCTTAGATTCGGTTCCAGCAGACTTGTTTATGCATGACAAGGAACTTTGGGCACCCTACATTTTATGCTTAGCCAATTGCATTTCTAATTGTTCACCCATAACCAAACACCTGGAAGGGCGCCCAGATCATTCCGGTCTATAAAAAGGGAGAGCGCTCTGACCCAGGAAATTACAGGCCTATAAGCTTGATCGACTGTATACAGAAGGTGGTAGCTAAGCTTGTTTTACTAAGAATTCAGGGGTGGGTTGAGGATGAGGAAGTCTTGTCACCACTTCAGGCAGGCTTTCGCAGTCACACAAGCACTATAGACCAGGTATTTAGGTTTCTGTTAATATATTGGCGGGTGGTTCTGTTGGGAGAGGGTACATTATTTGCAGCCTTTGTTGATCTTAAATCAGCTTTTGATTTGGTTCCTCGAGCAAAAATGTGGGCAGTTTTTAAAGATCAAGGTATGCCAACAGACATTTTAACCTTTTTAATGAAACTACATGAGGACAATTTTGCCCAAGTCAGATGGAATCAATCAGGCAGCGTCACAGATAAATTTCCATTTGCCAGGGGAGTACGCCAGGGGTACGTTCTAGCTCCAACCCTTTTCTCTTTATACATCAACAGAGTGATCAACTACTTTAAGCAAACTCCTACTGATGCCCCAAAGTTGGATGGTAAGTTGATTCCTCTGTTGATGTTTGCAGATGATACCTTATTAATCTCTAAGACCCAACAGGGCCCACAAAAAGCCATTGATGTGTTTGAGGTTTTCTGCACAGATTACGGGCTCATTGTAAATGTAAGCAAAATGAAGTTTATGGTCTTACATAAGTCCAAACACGTAAGAAGGAACGTGCTAGTGAACGGAATTAAATTAGAGCAGACTAAGGTCTTCTCATATTTGGGTATAACCCTTGCGTCGAAGTTAGAATGGAAACCGCATATAGCCCAGTCGATAATAAAGCATGCTCAGTTAACTGGTGCATTAACAAAAGAACTCCACCTGTCTCACACTAGACCTATGATATCAGCACTAAAAATATATGATGCTAAGATAGGCTCGGCAATTCTTTATGGGGTAGAATTGTGGGGTTATAGTAACCTTACCCAGATGACTAGGGCCCAAAATAAGTTATTGCGCATAATCACTGGCCTTCCAGCATCTACTCCCTTGATTCCCCTCTATTATGACTTAGGGGTTCTGCGTCTAGAGGATATTGCTCGATATAGACCAGTAGCTTACTGGAGGCGGCTTTGGGTTACACCAGAACTCTCACAGTACGCCCGGGCCTTCTTGGACGTTAGGGGGGCTGATAAGGCGCAAAAGATTCTATGAATGCGGGAGATCAAGTTACTTTATTTTGCTATGGGCCTAGCAAGTCTATGGGAAGATCCTACAGCACATATCTTTCCCCCTAGAAAATTTTTAAAAAACTTATATTGGCGGGTGGTCTCAGAAAGAAGATTTGGTTCATGCATTGGCCCTTTAACTTCGGATTACATGGCACTTAAGGACAGGCCCTTGTTTGAAAACTATTGGAACTGTATTACAGTTGTGGAGGATAGAAAGAGATACCATCAATTCAGAGTGGGCACTCTTCCTATTAATTCTTTTGTTGCCAAATGGCGAGGAGGCCCCAACCCTGATTGTCCCTTTTGTCCAACACAACGGTAAAATATTGCGCATATCCTATTTATTTGTCCGGAGTATAAAATTCCAAGGCGGGTTTGGCTTAAACCTATTTGTCTCCTACTGGGTTTTCGGACAGGTGTTGAGGCTCTGCGGTGTCTCAAAACTAATACTTCTCAACCTGTGATTATTGCTGTTGAAAAATTTCTCCATTGGATATGGGTCATTCGCGCACATAAATTACGCCTCATTTGATTATCCAGTCACTTTTTTATTTTTTAATATATCTTATGACTTTTAATAATGAGATGTTTATTTATAACTGTTGCTGCTATGTACACCACATTTTGCAATTTATGATGAAATTAAGGCCCCTTCTCTTCTTTTTGTATTTTTCCTCTCAAAATTGTTAAATATTTTAATGTTGTCTTTTATGATGAAAATCGAAATAAAGACTTGAAATTGGAAAAAAATTGGCCAGGTCAAGGTCTGAGTGGAGTGTTCTGCATGCATGTGAAGAGATAAAAACTCACAATTATTTAATAACAGTTTGATCGTCAGCCAAACTCTGCGGCCAAACCCAAGGAACCAGGAGCACGAATCAACTGCAACTAAAATAAATTGAAATAAAGTATCAGAAAGTAAAGGACCACAATGGTCCAAATAAACGCAACCAAAAGGTTTGTTTGAAATAAACAGGTGTGTCTGCAGTGGACAAGCCCCTGTGAAAGCTTTAATTTGTTGACAAATGTCACAACACAGGACATACTTCTTGACCTGTCGATATAAGCCAGTCCACCAATAATGTTGCTATAGCAATGAAATTGTGGCCGCCAGACGAGCATTAGCAGATGCAACACCTTCATGCGCATCTATAACTAAAGTTAGTCTGCTGTCTTGGTTGGGAATCATCCGATCACCAAATTCAGGGATTGTTCCAAATGGAATATTGTGTTCACTCAAAGGGTAAGTATATTTAGAAGGAAAAGTCTTAGGGAAGGGTGTGCCGTCTTTGCTTGCATTTACAGCAACCAAGATATCAGTGCGTCTTCTCGTTTGAGAATGTGTAATTGCAGCAACAGTAACAGTCACAACTCCAGATTTGGCCACTTCATCAGCCAAAGATTCCCATTGGCGTGTGGTCCACATGCTGATGACTCAATGTAGGTATGACATGAGCCCGTGGTAACGTATCTTTAAGATCTCTACCTTAACCCTAAGCGGTTTATACTTCATTGTGTTGCCTTTAGAGTCTTTTAATCCATTTAGAGTCCAATAATGTAAACTATCATTAAAGGATTGCACACAGTAATACAAATCACACACTATAAGAGTGGGAAATTTAGGATCCGTCTGTTTAAGTGCAAGAAGTGAAGCCTTCAGCTCAACAAACTGCGCGGTACAGTCCCATAGGGAATTGTACGTGAGTTTTATGTGGATGGAATTCACCCTCCATCATAAAACCAATAACAGCTGCGCATGCAGCTGAACATCGCTATTTAGAACCTATAGCAGGTTGTGCTGAACCATTAGTGTAAATAAAGTATTTGTAATGCTCAAGGGGTACAATTGAGTCTGACAGTGATTAGACATTCTCATATTGCAAAACATCTTATGTCTGTAAAGACAGGTCAAAGAGGAAGTCTACATCAACAGCTGTTAAAGATGTCTCCCATTGTATCCATCTAGGAAGGAGGGCTTTAGCGTTTGGAACGCTTGTTTTTGTGACAACTTCCAAGGCTTGCAAAGAAGGAACAACAACAATGTGTTTTCCCCTGTGCAAGTGGCCATTCTTTAAGGATTACCATCTGCACTGCAGTTGGTAGTTTTTCAGTGCATGCAAAACACATCTCCGCTTTGGAATATTAATGCGATTTATAAGCAATCTGCATTTTTCACCTCTATTAAAAGTGACATAAGTAAATCAAATAGGACCTGGTAAAATCCAGAAGACAAGCTTTATGTTGTTCTCCCATGTATGTAAATGACGTGCAGCAAGCAAGTCAGTTTGTAATTAATGGGGTTTATCATTATGTACTGATGTCCAACATTTCGCAGCAAAGGCAGGAGAAATTAATAATTCATGAAGTAGTTGTATGCACTGTGTATAATAAGGAATATAAATTCTGCCAAAATGTTGAAATCCTAGCAGGGATTGTAATTTCTTTAAAGAATTTGGAGGGAGCAATGTAGCACACTTCTCCAAGAAATGAGCAGCAAGACTTTTACCCTCGTGGATAAGCTCATTCCCTAGAAAAATAACACTTAAAAAGCAATATTTAATAGATGACAATGGGTCTGAGTCAATGTTATGTGAAATGGACACAATGCGTTCTGCAAAGAGTCATAGACTATTTCTATAGCCCATGGGAAGTCGTTTGTATTTCACTGAAAATCTAGGGCTGAAAAAGCTGTCAAATCTCCGCTGTCAGGCACGAGATTGCAAGCATGAAAACTATTGGAAATATACAAAGCAGTTTTGTATTTTCTGCACACTATATTATTAATTAATGTCATACTGTGTGTATTTTGCATAGCAAAGGTGCGTGTGTGACTGTTTACATGTCGATAGTCAAAGATTAAGTGATATGAATGATCCAGTTTCAAAACAGGGAAAAGAGGATTATTTATATATAAAAACAGGGTTCAAGTACTTCCTGGTACTCTAAATGGGAGAGTATTTCTCTAACAGGTGCTTTAGCATCCCGTTTTATAGGGTATTTTTGTTGCACTTGTGGGTTGGATTTTAGTGGTATAATATGATAAGGCAAGTCCTTATCTCAATCTACGTAATTGGTATAGAGCGCGGAGGTTAGTGCAAGAGCACACTCTTTTGCATAAGCTTGTTTGACTTGGTCAGGGACATGGGCAGAAAAGGGAGGAAGAATAACATCCTCTCCTTGAGGGGATTGTTGTACAAACAGAGGGGGCCAATCGACCTCCGCTAACAGTATGTCATGAGACAAAGTTACATTTTCACAAAAGATAGCTTTAATGGCGCGTGGAATGTCACCTTCAATTTGAATATCTACATGATATAGTCTGTCCGGAAGCGGTACATGCCTATCCAGCATTTCAACAATTACAAAGGTATCAGCTGCTTTCACTGCCAGAAACTGCTGAAGATTCCATTGGACGATCATGAGCTGTGCCGTAAGGTCGAGAAGAGTATTTACTAAACAAAGGCAACTGTACTCACACTGAACCAGGGCCTATGACAGATACAGAAAAAACATACCATGTGCTTTTGCTACTGGAGACTGTCCCTTACAGTCCTCCAGATTATGGGGCACAGTCACTCCATCCTGTGACGTGCATCAGACTTTGATGTTACCCGGATTTGTTTCTATCTACATGCACACAGCACCCAACGATACGATCCTGTTCGGCAGTTCGAGGCATTGATCGCTTGTCTCTACCTCTCTCCATTCATAGCATGGTCTACCCTGACACACTTCCACTTTCTGCAAGATTTATCCCCGCCACTTCCCCTCACTGGGCCCCCAGCTGGGTCCCATGTGAGTACATTTACCTTTTCTCCCTGGGTTTTCTGTGCACCCCACCCACCAAAACTGCAGAGTGTTGAGATTCTTCAGGTGTCCCTCATTGTCAGGTCCTGATGAGAACCCTCATTAACATTGGGTCGAAACATTGTTGATGTACATAAAAACCTAACCATTTTCAGTATTTGTAAAATAATAACAAAACTGTTGAATCAGTATTGTTTATTTATAATGGTTGTTTCCTTGTATTAAGAAATAACACTGTATGCCATAATTTTGGTTCTCATTTCACTTGCTGTATATGCGCTGTCGAGGAGAGTCACCACCCAACTCCTGGTCAGGAGGAGGGTTCTCATTGTCCGTGGCACAGTTATGGCTGCAACTTTCTTCTTTGAAAAAGTGGCTCCTTAGGGAGAGGTTTGTCCCCTTTCTTAATCCTCACATCGGGCGAGCATTGTGTCTCCCTTTTTGGTGGCATGTACTCTTCTTGCCTGCGAATTAGTCACCCTCCTCTGTCAAATTTTCATACTGAAACGAACGAGGAGAATGTGTATTGTACCATGTTTCAGTGGATTCTGGGGGTGGTGAACCTCCACAAGGTTTACCTTTTTGTAGTTGCTTTTTGGTTTATGGTTTTTTAACAAACTCACAGGCTGATTGGCTTTCTTGTCCATATTAGGCCTGCCAAGAAGAGCTTTAGTTAGTCTGGTTCCTAAATGATTGCATCCTAGTGATGTCTAAATATCAGCAATAATTAATTGCAACTCACCTTCCTGGCCAACGGCTGCGACTGCACGAAGTCGCTGGCGTATAGCCAGAGATACTGCTTCACCTTTAACATTCGGACAGCAGGTGCCCCTTGTTTGTTCTGTATCTGTTTAAGGAGGTCTGGAAAGAAGGCCATAGAGTGAGTGCTATAATAGACAGTATATACTGCCTCAAACACCGCCACCCAGGCGTTACAGTCTCCAATAGCAGGAGCCATCCCATTGGGTAAGCACATAGTAAATATTCTGTGTTTGTCATGTGGTCTCGTAAGGGAAAACACAACTTCGATTTGACAGATTTTTTGAGCAATCCAAAATGGAAGTTCCTCACGATTAGTGGGGCGTTTGCCCATAATTGAATTAACAAGTATGGGACTTAAAGTAGGAACCGCTGGGAACTGGGATTGCCCCTGCACAACAACCCTTGGCGGCTGTGCCACTAAGGTGCGCGAAACAAATTGACATGAGCATCTGCATAAGAGAACAAGAGCCTCCTATAAAACTTATGTTTGACCTAAAGGTAAATTAGCTAAATTTGAGTAAGGGGTTTATGTGGCCAAAACAGGCCAAGTAGCCCTGTCAAAACTTAGAGGGCCCAAGCGACCAGCCCAAGAATATGGGGACGGGTGCCAAGGAACCAAGTATTGTGTTCCCAAACAAAAAGAGAAATCCAGTGCATATGGTCTGTATGCAAGTGGCACTTGAGATGGTGTGTATATGAAATGAATTAGAATTTGCACCTACAGCCGGAAATTCTACAAAAGAATAAAAAACTTAAAAGCGGTGCATCCCATCTGCCTCAATGACAAAAATAATCTGACCACCCTGATCAGTAAGGCAATGTGCATTTAAATGCACATGCAAAGCATGTCTGCAATTAACAGGGATAGTAACTGCTGCCATAATGAGTAAAAAATGGAAAACAAAGCGCAACACAATGTGGGTATAGACCTTTTAAACTTTCGAGCTTGAAAAACTACAGTATCTGGTGGACCCTAAAATCTGTGGAGGAAAAAATCCAAAACACCACAAATGTCTCCAGTGGAAGGCATAAGGGTATTGTGGAAACACACAAGTAAACTAGTCGGTTGACCCGCTAATAAGTACCAAGCCAAAATGTTGGTAGCACCATGTTGCAGGGATTCTGCTCAGAAACAGGACTATAGAACATTAGCATGTAGGAACGGAGTTTCCATATTATCTCAATGTCTGTGGGCCTATGTCCGACTAGCTATAGTGCCTCACTTACCCTCCTAACCTTTCCAGAGAAGTAAGTGACTTGGCACCCTAGAACACAACACTCTAGACCCTCTCAGGGATAGCGGTATAAGTTTAGAACCTTTCGTTCTCACACTCACGTGAATCTACAATAAAGAAAAAGGGTCAAGAATAAGGCTTAGAATATTTATTGAAAAGATTGTGTTCTGTAGTGAAATCTGTTTGCTGCAATCAACAAACGTGTGCAGGTCAAACATATGAGAAACATGATTATAAAACCATACACAACATAAAGTCCTGTCATAATAGCTGACAGTTCTGCCTAATGGGAATAATATTATTATATTATAGATCTATGGGTCTTGGTGGCGAACCCCGTACCTTTTAGAAAGTGGATATATGTTCTACATTTTCGGCTGGCAGAGCTCTCCTTTCAGAACCTCTGCTCACTGTCTCTGCTCTTCGCTCAGTGTGTATTGGAAGAAACAACCTTGTGTTGTATGATAACGAGTGTACATGCGAAAACAGCTGGATTTCTGTATTGCCTCTAGGTGCTAGTGGCCTACCACAGAATAACAAGGAGCTATCAATCAATCATAGGTTTGTTAAGTGCAGCGACTCACTTGAATGGGGGGGAGCGCAGCTCCAGGATGTTCAAGAAGATCAGTAGAAGAGCCAGATCTTAAAGTCATTGGTGAACTTGGAGAGTGTTGGCGTTTGTCTGAGGTGGAGCAGGAGGGTGTTCCGTGTCTTGCCCGTGATGAAGGAGAAGGAACAACCTCCTTTTATGGTCTTCTTGGTGCAAGGCACCGTAGCAAGGAAGAGCTGGGCTGAGCGGAGGGATCTTTGGGATGCGTGGAATGTGAGGCGGTAGTTCAAGTATGCAGGTCCGGTGTTGTGGAGGGCTTTGTGAGCATGGGTGAGAAACTTGAAGGTGATTCTTTTCTTGTTGGGGAGCGAACGTAGTGTACATAGGTGTTGGGTGATGTGGCAGTGCCACGGTAGGTTGAGGACCAGTCTGGCGGAGGCGTTCTGAACATTCTGGAGTTTACGGGTGAGGCTCTTTTTGATTCCTGCATAGAGAGCGTTGCCATAGTCGAGTCTGCTGCTGATGAGGGCGTGGGTGATGGTTTTTCTGTGTTCGAGGGGGATCCATTCGAAGGTCTGATGTAGGAGGGTGTGGAAACAGGGGAATTAGACAGCATTGATTTGGTGGTCTATTTTGAGTTCGGAGTATAGTTCCGAGGTTGAATGCGTGATCCATAGGGGTGAGTGGGTTCCCGAGGGCGGGGGGCCACCAGGTGTTGTTCCAGGCATCGGGTGTGGGCCCATGATGAGTAATTCCGTTTTGTCTGTGTTGAGTTATAGGCAGCTGCTCTTCATCCATTTGGTGACTGTTTCCATTCCTTCTTGAAAGTTATGTTTGGAAATGCTGGGTTTGTTGGATAAGGAGAGGATGAGTTGGGTGTCGTCTGCGTAGGATACAATGTTGATTCTGTGGGATCTGATGATGGGGGAGAGCGGGGCCATGTAGATGTTGAACATGGTGAGGCTGAGGGAGGATCCTTGGGGAACTCCGCAGGTAATCGGTGTGGAGAGGTCCAGGAGGATGAGGGCCACAGTCTCCCCTCTGTTGAGGAGGGAGCAGATGTCATCTGTTGCAGCGAGGAGGGCAGTTTCTGTGCTGTGGTTCTTCCTGAAGCCGGATTGGGAGGTGTCTAGAATGTCTTCAATGAAGGAGAGGAGCTGACTGTTGACGGCTTTTTTGATAACTTCTGCCTGAAACGGGAGTACAGATATGGGCCTGACGTTTTTGAGGACGGTGGGGTCCGGTGAGGGTTTCTTCAGGAAAGGGTTGATCTCGGCGGGGAAGAAGGCGGTGACAAGGGAGCGGTTGATGTTTCGGCGAAGCTCAGGGGCGATGATGTCTGCTGCTCTGTGGTAGATGTGAGGGGGTAGGGGTCCATGGGGGCCCAAGAGTGGATTCACTTCATTGTCTTCAAGGTGTCCTCGGTGGTGAGGGCAGTCCAGCTGTCAAGTGTTGGCTGCGTGGTGTCGGGAGTGGGAGGTGAGGGTTTCACATGTTGGTTTTCACCGTCGAAGTTGTCGTAGAAGGTCTTGATTTTCTGGTGGAAGTAGGAGCTGGGTTTGTGGCAGTGTTCCTGGGAGGGGGGCTGTCTGTAGTCTCACTGTTGGGTTGGGCAAACTCTTTGATGATGCTGAAAAGTTCCTTGCTGTTGTGTGCATGGGTGGGGATTCTGCCCTGGAGGGCTTATTTCCTTGTGTATCTGATGAGCTGGTGGTGGGCAGTGGTGGCTGCTTTGAAGTTGTCATGGGCTATTGTTGTTTTGGAGTTTTTCCAGATCTTTTTGAGGCGTCTGCAGGTTCGACGGGATTCTCGGAGTTCAGTGGAGAACCAGCTTGCTCTTTTGGCATGTGTGTTGGTGGTTTTCTTGAGGGGGCAATAGTGTTGGCTCCCTTGGTGATCCATTTGTGCAGGGTCCGGGCTGCTGTGTTGGGGTCGTCGTCCATGGTGGTTGGAGTGGAGCTGCTGAGGGAGGCTGTGAGTTGGTCTTCAGAGATTTCATTCCAGTTTCTGCATGGGAGCTGGTGTGGTGGTTTGCAGGTGATAGTTGTTTTGAAGGTGAAGTGGATGCAACAATGGTCTGTCCATGGGACTTTGGAGGTATGGCTGAAGGTGATGAAGTTTCCTGCTGTGAAGATGGGGTCAAGGATGTGTTCTGCTGAGTGCGTGGGTTCTGGTAGGATCTGTTTGAGTCTGATGTTAAGGAGGTTGTCCAGGAGGGAGGTGGAGTTGTGGTCTTGGGGATTGTTGAGGTGGAAGTTGAGGTCTCCCAGCAGGGTGTAGTCTGTGGAGGTGACGGCTTGCAGGGTGGTGGTGATGGAGTCGTTGAAAGGTGCGCTGAGTCCGGTGGGTCTGTAGATGAGGGTGCCCCAGGGGATGGTGATCGGGTTGGTCTGTATCTTCAAGTGTAGTTGTTCCATCAGGTTTGTAGGCTTGTCGATGTGGGTGCTCAGTCGGAGATAGGATTTGTGGGCGATGCCTCCTCACAGGTGGTTGGGGCTGTCCTTCCAAGTGATCTTGTATCCTTCGAAGAAGCCAAAAGGAAAAAAAAGCAGCTGGTGATCAAGTGAAGAACGTGCACAAGAGCAGAGGGGAGTGTAGAACCTGAACAGGAGGCAGCAAGCCTCGAACACCAACCTGGGGGCAGACACTCTTTGGTGGAGCTGCGCAAGGGGAGAACAGTATTCTGACCAGGAGTTCATCAATCTTGCTCTGTTATGCTATGTTAGTTGGCCACGTGTACAATTTTCCCAGCAAAGGCGAATGGCATGTGTAGTCTATTCCTAAACTAAATGCAGCACAAAAGCACATATAATATTTTGTAATGTGTCCAAAGCAAAACGTGGCCTACAAACATGTATAGCTAAGCTAACATAAGGAAAATTACAATGGGTTCCACAAGGAACACATGACACCCTTCCTTTGGTCCGGCAATAGCAAGGTATGTGAAATGTGATTACCAAATGAGCAAATTCAAAGTATATCTACTAAGCATATATTGAAAATATAAACCTAGAAACGGTCAATGGGCAATTTAGAAACCTATACCAATAAAAGAGTGTTGGAGCTGTCCATGAAGTCACTAGCAAATTCAGAAGCTAAAAACTCCAAAAGGGTTCCGTGTCTGGTGAAAAAAAGTGTCAAATGGCCCAGTTCACAAGGAGCTATGTTATTTGGACACGTCTACAATTTTCCCAGCAAAGGCAAATAACAAGTGTAGTCTATTCCCAAAATAAATAAATGCAGCACAAAAGCATATATTATTTTGTAACATGTGCAAATCAAAAAAGCGCCCTCAAACATGTATGGCTGAGCTAACATAAGGAAAATTACAATGGGCTCCGCAAGAAACACATGACACTTCCACACTGTGTTGCTTTTTCCGATGTGCTTCTACCCCCCTCGCACGTCAACATCCAGGTTACTTTCTCTCTTTGAATTTCTTCCCCCACCAGCACACTTCATTTTCTTCCCACCGATCTGCGCCCTCCATTTTGCTTTCAGTCCCCAGTGCTCTTCTGTGACCCCCTTTTCCTAATGCACCCTTAAAAAAGTCACTTTCCCACATTTTTTAAATCTCCCTAACAAATTCAGATATGTAGATAAGAAAAAAAAAGGCACCTGCGTCATTAGGTAGGTGTGTGCATGTGAGGTGTATGCACTTACAAATTGACAAGGAAGGCTGCGTCATAGTTTTTTTTCCTTAGCCATGATGCGCAGCGCTGTACAGCATTGCTAAAGACAATTGGCAAAGCCAATAGTTGCCAAAGTCAAGACCTTTTGGCTTTGCCAATGATTGCTATGTGCGGTAATATAAGTCAGCAATCTGCCCGCTAGTGGCAGAGCCAAATAAATAAAGGAAGCTGAAGAAAATAATTTATTCTGGGTATGTGGAGAGCTCCAGGGGGCAACATGCTATTTTACATACATCCCTGAAAATCCTTGACAATCAGTGCATGCTTTTGTGGTCACTTGAATTTGTATCTTTTACCTTGAGTGATTTGCATTTCTTCTAGGGATAGTGTTGGAAGAACGGAAAAAAAGTTAAATATCTGACAAGAGAATGCCAAAGAACAAAGGTCAAAACTCACTTCCCATACACAAATAGTTATTGTCTTGTCTAAACTGAAGGGCTAAATCTGGCTGTATTGATATAAAATACAGGGAACTGTGAGCATTGATGGTAGTTACCAGAAAACTATACAAGTAAGAAAGTATATAGTGGGGGGGAGGAGCCTAGCGCTTGACCAAGATGGCCGCGTGAGCCCGGAGCTCCCGCTACCCTCGCGCCCTCCGGCACTTATCCTGTCCTAAATCCTGAATTTCATGCACGGAATCTTGCAGATGAGTCACAGCTGGGGCGACTGACGCTGTCCGGGCGAGGATCGCCCACCGGGGACCGAAGTTGTGCGTGGCGGAAGACTGCGGCCTACCTCCGAAGGATGCCAGGGGCTTGCGTTGGCAGGATGCCCGGCCACTAATTGAACAACAGCGGCCCTAGGAGGTGTGAACTGACGGACGGATGCCGCTGCACTTTCGCTTTCGCTTTCTCGCCCTTTGTTTGCTCTGGCTTGGGAGCGCTTCACGCATATCCTCCTCTGACTGGAGGACCTCCATTCGGTCCTGATTGACTGTGGTAGTCCTATTTGACCCTGTTGCCTCTAGCTGCGTGAGGGACGGCCTTTGGCACTTGATTGTCCTGCTGTTCGGGATGTCGACCAAATCGGAGGCGGACAGGTCGAAGTCTAAGACTACCCGGCGGGGAGGCTATACCCAATCCAACAATATGGATCGTTATGCCCAGCAGAAGGGGTCGCCCGGTGGATCAGGACAGTCGCTGGAAGCGCAGAAGGCCGATTCACCCCCTGCCTTGGAGCTATCGCTGCAGGATATCAAAGGGGCGATAGATGGGATGCAATCTTCGATTGGGCAACAGTTTGAGACCCTGGTGCACAAGGTGGACATGATTCTGATCGATGTCAACTTGATTCGCGCGGACCTGGGCAAAACCAATGAGCGGGTCAAGTCCCTGGACCTCAAGACCACTGGTCTAGCGGACGATGTCTCGGAACTTCAGGCTGAGGTTCGTAAGTTGCGAGTGACCTCTCCGCCCGCCGGCTCGAGGACTTCGAAGGTCGGGCCCGGCGCAATAATGTGCGCCTTATTGGGGTCCCGGAAACCTCAGAGGATGTCTCTGTGGATTTACTCGTCGAGGATTTGGTGGTGAATCATCTCGCGCCTAAGGGCCTCAGCAAGTTCTTTGCGGTGGAGCGGGCTCACCGAGTGCCTGGAGGACGGCCTAAGGTGGGAGCCCCCCCCGAGACCGATTGTAGCCCGGATCTTTAATTTTCGGGATCGGGACGCTATCCTGCAAGCATCGAGGGTGACAGGCCCGGTCCCTTTTCAGAACGCCTCTGTGAGTTTTTATCCTGACTTCACCCAGATGGTGCAGAAACAGAGGCAGAGTTTCCTGGGGGTGAAGCGGCGGCTCAGGGATATGGACCTGAAGTATGCCATGCTTTTCCCCGCCAGGTTACGTGTGGTGTATGAGGACCGGACTTTCTTCTTCGAATCACCGGACATGGCAGGGGACTGGTTGGATGCGCTCCCTCGGAGGCGGCCCGGCCGGGACAGCGTGGACGGAGCGGAAGGCGATCGTGATGGACAAAAGTGATACCTCCGGTGTTGGCACGTATTGACTCAGCCCCGGACAGTGACTCGCACCTTCCTGCAGTAATGAGAGGGCGGCGGGGGGAAGCTAGGAGCTCTTTCCTCCCTTGGGGTACTTTTTGTAGATTTGTTTTTGATAGGGCGACAGGCACACTGCAAGTTGGGGGGGCTTTGTAAGCTGACGCAGGGGTGCAGGGAGGGGGGGGATTTGGGATGTTGGGGTTGTTGTTGGGGGGTGTGTTTCTTTTCTTGCAAGGCGTAGCAATTGTTGTCAGCATTGTCCGATCATGGTTCTCCGGGGGGGGTGGAGGTCTCTTTGTGTTCGGGGATGGGGGATAGGGGCTTAAGCATAATCAGCTGGAATGTTAATGGCTTAGGGGACCGTATTAAACGGGGGATAGTCCTGCAATTCTTGAAACGGACCTCGCCAGATGTGGTCCTCCTGCAGGAGACCCATCTTATAGGGAATACGTGTTATGCACTCAACAGAAAGGGCTATAAATTCATTGCTCACTCGGGGTTCTCCTCGGGCTCCAGGGGTGCGGGCATACTTGTTAGAGCTTCCCTACCATTCGAGGTTGATTCCACCATTGCTGATGACAGGGGGCGCTTTGTGGCTGTGGCGGGGAGGTGGGAGGGCAGAACGTTGGTATTGGTTTCTGTTTATGTCCCTCCTGCCCTGCAGGCCTCCACGTTTGCTGATCTGGGCAAGGCCTTGTTGGAACTCCCCGAAGGGACGCTGGTGGTGGGAGGAGACTTCAATGCGGTTGGTTCTGGAATGCTTGATAGGTGTCCGCCCAGGGACACCGGGGGTGCTCAGAAGTGGCTTCCCGATTTTATAGACACTTTTGGTCTGGTAGACTGTTGGAGGCTACGGCACCCCACTCAGAGACAATATACCTTCCATTCCGGGGCCCACGGGAGTCTCTCCCGGATTGATTACTTGCTCACTCTGGCTGCGCACGCCTCCTTGGTATCTGAGGCTAGGCACCTGGCCCGGGGCATTTCTGATCATTCACCGGTGTGGGTCCGCTTGAATATTGGCCGGGTGGCGGGGGGCAGGGTGGCTCCCATAAACCCCTGGTATTTTCGTGACCCCAAGCTGCGCAGTGCGTTGCTGAAGTCAGTTGACCGTTATTTTCAAGAGAATCAGGGTTCAGTCGAATCTGCGGTGTCCTTGTGGGAAGCTTTTAAGACTGTGTTGAGAGGGGAGGCCCTTTCCCTGGTAGTGGCTGCCAAGCGGCGGAGAGATGCCGAGGTGACGCAAGTAGAAGACGAGATAGCGGCCTTGGAAGTGGCCTTGGAAGAGGATGTTACACCGGCCACACTGCATAATTTGAGTCTGAAGCAACGGGAATATAGGGATCTGGTGACGAACGCTGCTCAGACCCTTCATAGGGAACAGCAGAGTCGACTGTATGATGTCGGCGATAAGGCCGGGAAATTGCTGGCGTGGCTGGACAAAAAAGAGCGTGTCAATCGAGTGGTGCCGGAGTTGTCTACGGATGGGGAGAGGTTGTTACTGACCCTGCCGGTATAGTTCAGTGTTTCTCGGACCATTTTCGCAAGGTATACACCTCGGTCTCGGATAGGCCGACTGAGGATTCGTGTGACCTGTTGCGGGATATCGCTCTGCCCTGCCTTTCTGCCATTGATAGGGATGACCTCGATGGTGATATAACTGTCGACGAAGTGGCTGGTGCCATCCGCGCGTTGCGCTCCGGTAAGGCCTCGGGCCCAAATGGTTTGCCGGTTGAGCTGTATAAGCTTCATCCGGATAAGTTGGCTCCTCACCTGCGCGCCATGTTCGTGGAGGCGCGGGTGAATGGGTTTCTTCAGCTCGACCAGCGGCTGGCGACGATCGTGGTAATACATAAAGATGGTAAGCCCCGTGACAAGTGTGGCTCCTATCGGCCGATATCACTTCTCAATGCCGAGCCGAAAATCCTTGCTAAGCTCCTTGCTAACCGCCTGGTCCGGGTGCTTGGCGACTTGATCCACCCGGATCAGTCGGGCTTTATCCCGCACCGTAACACTGCACTGAATCTTCGACGCCTTCATGGTGTGATTGCCAGGACGGGCACGATGCGGGAGCCGGCTGTGGTGGCGTCCCTCGATGCCACGATGGCCTTTGATACGGTGGAGTGGGCGTACCTGTGGGCTGTGCTAGCCAAGTTTGGCTTTGGGCCTGGATTTGTGGGCTGGGTGAGGTTGCTCTATGAGGGACCTCTCGCCAGCGTCGTGGTGAACGGGCGGGCGTCGGCACCGTTTGAGCTCGGGAGAGGCACCCGGCAGGGTTGTCCCCTGTCGCCGTTATTGTTCGCTCTTGCTCTTGAGCCGCTGGCGGCGTGGATACGATGGCACCCGGACATACGTGAGATTCGCTGGTCGCCTGACCACGAAGACCGTATTTCACTTTACGCCGATGACATTCTGCTATACCTCGCCTCGCCTAAGAAATCTCTGATTGTGGTTTGTGACGTCTTGACTTCTTTTGGTAGAAACTCTGGTCTTGTCATTAATTGGGGGAAGTCCTACTTGTATGTCCTGTGTGGTGATGTCCCGCCTGTCCCGCGCAACTGTCCGCTCCAGATAGCCCAGCAGGGCTTTTTGTATTTGGGATCTATATTTCCATCGATCCCATCTTGCGGTACGAGAAGAACTTGCTCCCTCCCTTGGCGCGTCTGCGGCGGGACGTGGCGGGCTGGCGGCGGTTGCCGCTTTCCCTCCTTGGCCGTGCCGCTCTGTTCAAGATGATGTCTCTTCCCCGTTTCCTCTATGCCCTGCAGAATACTCTTGACTGGGTCCCGGCCAGTTACTTCCGCGAGGTTGAAAGCCACCAGCGCGCGCTATTGTGGGAAGGGCGTCCGCGTATAGCGATTGCTAAGTTGACGCTTCCGTGGTACGACGGGGGTATTACGCTTCCGGACATCCGACGTTATTATTGGGCCACCCAGTTGAGTGCGATTAACCATGGTGTATATGGTCCAGCGCTGAGCCCTGGTTTCGCCATGGACCGATGGTTGCTACGTGGGGGTAACTACTCCAGAGCGCTGTATTCGAAGTCGTCAGACTTAACCCTAACGGGGCCCACTAGGGTTGATGTGCATGTATGGAAGGTTGCGACGGATTCGCTGGGTTGGAAGGGTAAGCTTACCCTCGCCACCCCTCTATTTGACTCCGATATTCTGGGTAAGCTTTGGCACACAAAAGGGTTTGAGAAATGGGACCTGATCGGCATATCCAGGGTTGGAGACCTCTTGGTTAAGGGTAGGATAAAATCATTCGAGGAGCTGCAGAAGGAGTATGAGCTGGGGAGCAAGGAGTTCTTCCGATACGCTCAAGTGTTCCACGCCTTGCGGTCAGTTCTTGTAGACGGGGAGAAGGTGCCCGAGTCCTCCCCGTTGGAGGACCAGATGCTGGATGGCCATATGCCAGAGAGTACGATCTCGCTCATTTATAAGAAACTTATTAATGTTCGGGCAGATCTTCTTCTAGGGTTACGTGCTCAATGGACCAGGGATGGACTTGAACTAGATGACGAGGACTGGCAGTACGCAGTTTCCTCTCCCAAAGAGGTCGCGATCCCTGTGCGCCTGCGGTTGGTGCAGCTTAAAATACTCCATAGGGTCTACGTGATGGGGCCCAGGCTGGTCCATATGGGTTTCTCTGAGGAGGGCTTATGTAAGAGAGGCTGTGGTATGGTGGGCACCTTCCTACATATTATTTGGGAATGCGGTGCGATTATGGAGTTTTGGAGGCGCATCCACGAGGTGATGGGGGAGGTGACGGGCATCGTCATGCAGCCTGAGGCGCGGTGTTGTCTTCTGAATGTTTGGGGTCCTACTGACCACGACGCGGCACAGACTCAGTGGGTGACCCTGGGTAACATGATTGCCAAGCGCAACATTGCTTGTCTGTGGGGCTCTACTGGGCCTCCTACATTGACAGCATGGATGGAAAACATGGATTGGAGCATGTTTAGGGAGAAGACAGTGTATTGTGCTCGAGGGCGCCCTCGGAAATGGCATTCTGTATGGGGGCGCTGGAACCAGTACAGAGGGGGCATATGCCTGCCCCCGGACCCGGATCCGCCCGAGGAGCAGCTTTCCCCTTAGCTTTCTTTCCGGCTTTGAACTTCTTGCTGATATGTGTATGTTTTCTTGAGTCTCTGACTTCCCCTCCCTTCCCTTACTACAGACCTGTGCCTGTTAGACGAAATGGGGCTCGCCTCCCCTGATGAGAACCCCTTCTGGTGCTTACGGTACTCATCGCCTTGCTTGTGTTTAGGTTTGGATTTGTGTTTATTTAAAACAGAACCTTCGATTCTTCTGTCATTGGAATGTTGACGCTAGCATGTGTTGTGTTTTTAAAGCTGCCGTACCTCCGCGTTGTCGGCTGAATAGCTGTGTCAATGATTTTACAGAATAAAGGTTTTAAAAAAAAAAAAAAAAGTATATAGTAATTCAAGTTCTCCATACAATGGATAAATACTCCCTTTTCTTTAAGGAAATATTGATATTTTTCATTCAATCTACTTTTAACATTATTAAAACTCTCATGCTAATGCAGAACAACAGTGAAATAAGATACTCCCTTTCTGCCGCAAATCTCCCACTTTGACGTTCCTAAATGTTGCCTCGTATGTCAAGTTTCCATATACACAGACTGCTTCCCTCAACTTACAGGGCTCGGCTAATTTAAAGATGTTATGTCATAATTTTTAGGCCGAGCATTCAAGACCTCCTGTATATACTTTAGTATATACCTATATGCGTATGTACTTTGTGTGCTCTGGAGATCAGCCCTAGGACTTGTCTGTGTCCGCTTAGGGACTTTTTTCTGTTCAACTGCCTCTATTTAACTGTCTTGATCGAAAACGACCAGTAGAGGTCAGTAAAATACCAGAATTGCTTTCTGCTGAGGGGCTGTCTTTTTAATTTTGTTCTGGCAACTGCCAGAATCACTTTAGCATTCTCTAGATTCCAGTCCATAGAAATCGTCTTCCATGAGCACCCGTAGACAATAATATTTTTTTCAACTCTTGTATTTTCAGTATTATGACCACCGAAGGCCCTGATTTTATATTAAAAACAGAGCTTTGGCTTATCCCATTTTCTGCTGAAAGGCAATATTTCTCTCCATGTGTTCCCATACCTGGTGTGTGACGCAATTTGGTGCTTACTTTCCCTCCATGTTAAAGAACAGTCAATGTTTTAGCACCCAGGCTAATGTGCTGCATAGCTAAATACATATACGGTCACAAAGGTGAGACCGATTGCATTACAAATGCTTGTTAAGTCAGGAATGCTAACATTCTATGACTTCTTGATGCAGAGCCAGACTTCATTAGGTAATAGGCCCTCAAATTCAACCATCATACAAACTAGGCACAATACAAAATTTCCATTACGCAGGCGTCATATATTTAGAAACTGCATAAATATAAAAAAGTCAATCATATGATAAAAAAGCATTCATAACGTGCTATCAGGGAAAATAAAAAGGCACGATTTAGAGAACTAAAGTTAGTGAAGAAAAAAACTATTTACCAAACACGCATGATTCCTTGTTGACAAAGACATGATTATGTAAGTCTTAACCGTAAAGGCTGGCAGAAATATATCTTATTACTTATTTTATGTAAAAAGTCTATAAACTGAGTGCCTCATTTATGAAGCCCCTTGCATCACCAGAATGTCACTTTTTGTGACGTTCCGTGGCGCAGGAGCCTGTTCCATATTTACAAGCCAGCACTAAGCCAATTTTTTTTAGCTTAATGCTGCCTAATGAAAATTGTTCTCTTTAATGCAGTTTTCTGCATTAAAGGGACATGCAATGGGTGTTGCTGAGGGTATCCCAGCAACATCCATGGCTTTTTGACACTGCCCCAGGTTTCCGAGAAATTGTAACACTGAGGCAGCACCAAAAACGTACACCTCCCCAGCAGCACACATAGAAAGAGGAAAAAGACTCTTGTGATTGTTTTGGTGCAGGAAGGTTTTCCTTCCTGCACAAAAATAATCATCCCTGCAATGCAGGCACCCTTGCACCATGGTGCAGAGGTGCCTGCATTGGCGCATGGCAGCACATTGTGGGCCGGTGCAGGGGAAAAGGACAGGATTGCACAGCATCTGATAGATATGGCGCATCCTGCCCTTTTCTTTAGCCATAGGGCAGCGCAGCAAGAAGGCCTGCGGCGCTGTCCTATGGCAAAACATCATAAATGAGGCCCTGAATGACCAGTTGGATGTGCATGTGCCTCTTTGAGGCTCCTTTTTAATGAAGAACTCAGAAACACCCTATTGTGCCACTTGGAAAATTCGCTTCTGCAGTAGATCTGTAACAATGTGAAACATCCTTCCTAACAAGGCCCAAATCATTTTACAACATTTATAGTGTATTGATTTATATAACAGCCATTCCTGGGAACAGAAGTAGGCCGTGTCCATGTACTGTAGTCTCACAGACCTAACTCAGACTTTGACAGCCACCCTTGCCAATGGCGAAATGCTAAATGGTGGGGCCCCCCTGTAGAATGGGCTCAATTGGTTCCCCAGAATGGATGGGCCCCCCTTCACTGCAGGGGCTGCTCAGGAAAGCAGGGTGGCTTTTCCCAAGCTTTTAACTGTTTCTTATATCATGTTCTGCAAGACATGCAATGGCATTGCTTAGTGGGTGAGGGAGCCTCCTCCAAGATTTCAAAACAAGAAACTCTGGGGACCCCCGCACCGCTGGGGCTGTGGAGGCCTCAGTTATGCCCCAGACCCTCGTGCATAGATTATAGGAAGACCCTGGGATACAGTTCCTGGTTAAATTCAAACTCTTGTTCACCTGGGAGTTAGTTATTTATTGAATGCTGTACTAAAAACACAGGCCTCTGAGGACTAACAAAAAGAATCATAATACACACCTCCTCAGTAACATGTTCATCAGTAGGGAAGCAACCTAATTTCCTGGCAAGTTATACACATACTTGTTAATTTGTTTCTATTGTTTATGTTCTGTATAAATAGGTGGACCAGGGATTGAGATGACTAAGGGGTGACAGATACCATAGTCCGGCAAATCATTTGTCACTTACCCCCCCTTCCAATCTATCATTTTTTCCTTCCCTTCCCGCTTCCACATTGGAGTTGACTACTCCTTGTCGCCTATGCTCACGTATATTACTCCATGGTCACAAGATCCATGAAACATGCTGAATTACTGAATATTTTACACTAGTGCTCTACAATTCACACAATTGCCATTAGAAGTATTCAGAGTTGACAGTTATAGGTTTACGTCTACACTATTCTGTTTATTTATGAATATTTTCAATACAGCATTAAAACAAACAAGAAACCACGACCTTGACAAATGCATGGGTCCAGTATTACACATTAATATTCCAAAGATAAGCATGCTTGTAGATTGGTATACAGAAGCCTGCAGTGATATTGATTTAGGCAAAATTGTACAAACAGAATCTTTGATAACGAAATGCAAAACAGCCCGGGGGCTGATGACATGCCTGCTGGGTGTAAAATTATTTTGATGAGAGCTGGAGAATACTAAAGATCAAAGACAATGGCTGGGAAACAGACATATCAGCAGAATCATGAAAAGGCATTGCATTTATTGTATTATCAATCTTCCAAAAATGCTATTCTGCATATCCTTTATTGTTATCCCCAATAGTGAGCGTAAACAGGATTTTTGGCTCCTGCGGTTCAACTGGTCTGTCTTGGCATCAACCAATAAGGAGCGGCGATGACAGTGCACCTTCCAAAAATGGCAGATCTCACACCTTGAACTTCTCTACGATGGTGATGCAGGTCTATGACATAAATCCTGGGTATTTGTACCATTAGATCAACAGCTGCAATATTCATGACTGGTAGGGATGGACTGGCCATAAAGGACACAGGGAAACTCCATGGTGAACTGCCTTTAGGGTGGATAGAGAGAGGGACCATCAACTAGCAAGCCCTAAGTGACCACATGCACTACATAAATAATTTGTCTCCCGCACCCCCCATTGTTGGACTCATTTGGTTGTACTCACTCAGTACCCAAGGGGCTGGTATGAATGCATTATCCAATTATGCTTTTAGCTCCCATCCCACCACTAATGACTAGTTATATGAAACACATGGATAGAGAGTGCCAGAACGACAAAGCACTTCTGCAAACATTGACTAACCCGTAGCTGACTTTTAATGGTGTTATTCAGGAAGCGTATCCAAAATAGACTCTTAGATTTAAAAGTAATTGGTAAAGCAATAACTGCTGAAAAATATTAATCAGAGCAGTAAGCATTAATAGGCATTCACTGCAATGTTTTCTTGGATAATCTGCATATTGCACAATTTTAGATCTTGTGTTATTACTGAGACACAAAGAAAATATTGTGGAAGGCATGAGCACTTGAAAAATCGAGAAAATATGATATGGTTTGAGAGCCTGGAGGAGACAAAAAGTCACACAATTCAAGAAGATAGTTGAGCAGGTGGATTGCATGTTACAACGTGCACAAATATTTCAGGCCTTGGAGGGGGGGGGCTAGGTTAGTGAATCAAGACTGCATGGCTATAGACAGGGGGATAGCTTTCATTTGTGCAGCAGGTGTAGTGGCACTGGGCCCAGAAGCTCGAGGGATACACTATACCCTGATTGATGTATTTTACAATTCAAAGAGTAGGTGGGAGGGCAGCTTCATTCCTTAGAGTAGCGCCGATTACACATTTGTGAATAAGCTACCTAATTAAGATCCAATCATTCAGAATAACATCTATATCGAATTGACGCATTTAAATGTGCAAACTGCACTGGGCAGAAATACTCATTAGTATAGGCCGCAGAAACGCTTAACATACAAGCTTTCTTTTAATTGGATGTCAACTCGACGGGGGCGTGGCTTGACGCCAACGGAGTATGGCGGCTTCCGTGTGAGGCTCCCGGGTCCGCCTCGGTCTTACCGCATCTCCTGCCACCGGGCGTGCTACTTTCCGTTTCCAGCGTCGTCGGAAGGTACGCTGCCCACAATGAATTTGAAGGTGTCTGCGAACGCTCGCTGAAATGAGCTTTTCTCACGCATTATGTGTATTCATGGAGCGGCGCTTCATAACGGCCGCCATTTTCTTTTTTTGCCACGTTTGGTGTTCCTGTCAGCAATAGCTTGCCAATATGTGCTAGCTTAGCAAGCAATGTTTTTTTACAAATTTTTTCACCATTTGTCGCCTGCTTTTGTCGCATGAACTTGGTTGCCTTATTTTCCACGTGTATTTTCCTCCGTTGTGAAGGGACTTTCCTGGCAGCCATTTTCAGGTGAGGATTTGGGAGAATCATTACAATTGCCGCCGCGCTTCTGGTTTGCCTGCAGTTTGTTCCCAATTGTGGCTCCGACCTAACTGAGCTCTGCTCTCCTCATGGTTCCAGTTCTACTTATCTGTTCATTGACTGCTCACTGAATATACAGTGGTTCCGGTCATTCTTCTTCTACAGCTCCATAACTATCTCCTGTGTTGGTCTGTTTGATGGGCAGAACCAAGACCTCTTCAACAGTGCGGCACACTTTTATTAAGAATTTAAAGCTTTTTACTGAATTTTCTAAAATTCGAAGATTCTCTACTGCTTTTGCCACAATCTGCGGAGCCCAACATGGATCCCAATTCTGTAGCTTCTGGGAAGTCTGTCACAAAACGTTTGAAAAAGGATCCTCCTTCCCCTCCTAAGTCTGCCTCGCCGGTTTCCTTGGAGCTCTTGTTGGAGGAAATTAGAGCGCTTCGACCTTTTATGGAAGACACTAATGAAAAACTACAAGTCCTTACGGAGAATTGGTCCAAGATGGACACTAGAGTCTCGGTGGTTGAGCAAAGTGTTAACTCACTTAAGGAGTCATGTGCTAGTGTTTCACATCTTCACTCCCAAGTTTCGATGCTCCAGCGCCAAGTCGAAGACCTTGAAAATCGTAACCGAAGAAATAACCTTCGCATTTACGGCCTGGGGGAAGGACTTGAGGGATCGGATGCTCTCACTTTCTTTAAGTCCTTCCTTCCTAAGCTACTTCACTTACCTGACGGCACTGCACTTAATATCCAACGTGAGCATAGACTGGGTCGTGTCCCTTCCAATTCTTCACCTTCACCACGACTCAGAGGTGTAATTCTATATTTTTTGGAGTATACAGACTTGCTAAAAGTTTTGTCAGCAGCCAAATCCATTCCAAAAATTACATGGTCTGGCTCAACTCTCTTCTTTGCCCAAGACTATGCAAAAGCTACGGCCAACAGACGCAAAGCCTTCCTAAGTATGAGATCTGACCTTCGATCCATGGGAGCTTGCTATGGACTCTTTCATCCATGTCTCTTCAAGGTCACCTATAATAACAGAACGACCACATATGAAGATCTGACGAGAGTTTCATCAATTCCTGCGGACCGACTAACATGGATTCTACTGCTTCTTCTTTGTCATTCATACCTTAACATTTTGCTACTTTTCAATGTCTTGCTTCATTTTCTAGGTTCATGCATAAGGTATTTCTACTTTACGTAGATTGCTTTGCGTAGATTGTCTTCACTGATATAGTTGCTTGGTGGCTTACATAAGTTATTGGTTAGAGTTGCTTTTAGGGCGTATATATGTGTCTTGTTATTCTTATGCTTTAATTGTTCTTTTTTGTTTTCGCAGATCTCCTTTTTTCATCATGGCGTGGTTTCTCCTTGGCTTTCCATGTGTCTCTCCCCGGATGTTCCGTCTGTCCACGTGGCCTCACCTCCCCCTCCGTCACATTTCCCTTTTGTAGATATGTTTTTTGTTTTGTTTTTTGTTCTGTGTATTACATTCCCTGTATCTTTTTCATATGTCTCCCAACTTCTATTTATCTGCTTTTCGGATATTCTTTATATTTCTTTCCTCTTTCCTTTTTTTTACGTCTCTCCCAAATTTGTCTTTGCATGCTTATTTCTTATTATTCTGCTATATTCCTCTTTCTCGGTCACAACTTTCGCTTTCTGTGCTGTTGGTGTTTCTTGCCCATTATTTTATTTACAATGTCTTTCTTGGTTCTTGCTCTATGGTTTACATAATCTTTTTATCCTGAAGGCGAGTCATATGTTTTTCAATTTTTTCTCTCGTTTGTTACATTTCCCTTCGTTGTTTGAATTGGGTTCTTATCTTATGATTTTAGGTTTAGTCGTTTTTATTAATCTATGTCATTAAAATTTATAACCTGGAATGTAGGGGGTTTGAATTCTCCCATTAAGAGACAACGGGTTTTGACTTACCTTGCTAAATTAAACGTGGATATTGCATTTCTCCAAGAAACTCACCTCTCTGAAGTTGAGTCATTAAAGTTAAAGAAGGGTTGGGTAGGAGAGGTTTTCTTTTCTCCAGGTGATGGCAAACGCAATGGCGTAGTGATACTCTGTCATAAATCCCTCTCGCTCTCACTTCTGTCTCAAGAGTCGGATGCCAATGGTCGGTGGTTGAATGTCAAGCTGTCTTTAAAGGGTGTTCCAGTCTCACTTCTGAATGTTTATGCCCCTACTTGCGGAGATCCTTCCTTTTGGCCTGCACTTGCTAAGCAAATATCTCACTGCATAGATGATAATATCATCTTGGCAGGAGATTGTAATCAGGTATTTGACCCATCTATTGACAGGAACTCTAAGATTCCCTTTGTGCCCAATAAGCCTCATAAATCTTTTGTTCATACCGTTAATCAACATAAGCTTTTTGATGCTTGGCGATTATGCAATCCAACTACCAAAGAGTTTACTTTTTACTCTCCACTTCACCATTCCCAATCAAGAATTGATTATATTTTCGTTTCTCATAATATTTCACAAACTCTCACCCACGCAGAGATCGGCCCTATTTTGATTTCAGATCATGCCCCGGTCTCTATTGGTATCGACATTTTACCCAAAATTATTGGACCCAGAAGGTGGCGTTTTAATAATTCCCTTCTCTTAGACCCGAAATTCACAGCCTCCTACACCACCTTTTTTGACAAATTTTTTATGATAAATCAAACCGAATCCATAGCTCTATCTACAGTCTGGGATGCCTTTAAAGCCTCAGCTCGAGACTTTATAATTAATTTCATTGCAAAAAAGCGTAATATTGCCCGCAAACAGACTAGAGATCTCCTCCAAGATATTAAGAGACTGGAGCACTCTTATTATACCTCAAATACAAACGACAGCTTAGTTGCTCTTGTTAACGCCAAATTGCAATATAATAAAAAATCTACAGAGGATGCCTCCTTATATCTATTAAAATCCAGTGCCAAATTTTATGGTGGTAAAAATAAAGCTGGGAAAACTTTAGCTAATTACTTGAAAATTAAGCATAATAAATTGAATATTGAGTCCATTTATGACGCTCAATTAGATTTGAAATTCAAGGATGATGATATTTTACATGAATTTTCTCTTTTTTACAAAACATTGTATGCCTCCGAAACTCAACCCTCTGACTTGACTTTGTCACACTTTTTCTCCACCATTCAAAGGCCTACGAACACCACTCCAGACTTAACTCCATTAGAATCTGATCTGACACAGCTCGAGTTATCAAACGCCCTTCACACCCTTAAACGTGATAAAGCGCCTGGACCGGATGGGTTTACAGTTGAATTTTATTCACATTTCTCTAAACTCCTTTTACCAAAATTACATTCATTATTACACTCTTTCAGTGTTTTAGGGCATTTTTCAGGCTCTTTCTCAGATGTTCATATTTGCCTCATTCCCAACGAAGGTAAGGACCCTAAACACTGTAAGAATTATAGGCCCATTTCCTTGGTGAACATTGATTACAAGATTTTTTCTAAAGCACTAGCCTTACGTTTGGATTCTTTTTTGCCAGACTTGTTGGGGATTGAGCAATCTGGATTTGTTAAAGGTCGCAACATAACAGAGAATACGCG
Organism: Triturus cristatus; assembly: GCF_964204655.1. NCBI lineage: Eukaryota > Metazoa > Chordata > Amphibia > Caudata > Salamandridae > Triturus > Triturus cristatus. The sequence goes on from NC_140591.1 coordinate 803,728,013, forward strand.
ACTCTTGTTTGAAGTTTTGTCAAAATCCTCGCGTTTTAAGGACTCCCTGGCAGCAATAGCGTTAGACGCTGAAAAGGCATGCGACAGAGTTGAATGGACGTATCTTTTTTTTTTGGCTTTGGTCCCAACTTTATATCCCTAATTTCTCTCCCTTACTCTAAACCTAAGGCAGCGGTTTGTGCCAACGGGTTGATATCTCCTTTTTTTGATCTAGGAAGAGGGGTTCGTCAAGGATGCCCCCTTTCCCCTTTCCTTTTTAACCTAGCCCTGGAACCATTTTTATTAAAATTACGACAGAACCCTAATTTGCATGGCTTCCAGACGCTCCATTCTCACATTAAACTTGCAGCATATGCAGATGATATCCTGCTCTTTATGTCCCAACCAACTGACTCAATCCCTACCTTCTTGGCGGAAGTACAGGCTTACTCTGATATTTCGGGGTATAAATTGAATAATGATAAATGTAAAATTCTACCCTTAACAAAGTTCACGTTTAAACCTGATTTTAGTGCTTCCAATTTTACTTGGAATCCTAATCACATTAAATATTTGGGTTTACATGTCACGTCCTCAATTTCAGATACTGTCTCATTGTGCATGTATAAGTGTGCGCAAAGGATTTCGGATCTAACCACCAAATTATTTATCATGGTGGGGACGTCTGGATACCATTAAAATGATGTTATCACCCATTATCATATACACTATTTCTAATATCCCAGTTCCTATTCCGCAAAAATTCTTCAGGAGAATTAATTCTACTGTTTCCTCTTTCCTCTGGGCCAATAAGAAACCTCGGATGTCTATACACAGATTAATTCGCCCCAAATTTGAGGGCGGAGTTAATTTTCCTGACTTTCCAGCATACCAAAAAGTGTTCCTTCTCCATCAAGCTTCACTGTGGTTACGGGATCCTCACGATGATTGCCCCTTATGGACCACGGTGGAATGTCTTTTCCTGTCTCCCTTTTCTTTCAGTGAATACCTCTCCTTCTCACCCCAAACATTGTCTACCCCCGTTATCAAACTGACATCTAAGCTTTTAATGCCTTTATCCCCTTCTCCTCAAAACACCAGCGATTCCTTTCTCAATTCCACAATTTGGCACAACACAGGTCTGCTCATTCGAAATAAATCATTTTACTGGAAATCCTGGCACCAGAGAGGCTTACTATGGATTTATCAGCTTTTTTCCCACTCAGACTTTTTATCCTTCTCCTCACTTAGCCATTCATTTAATTTACCTGCTTCATTCATCCACAAATACCTTATACTTAGGAATACTGTCTTAGACGCGCGCGCCCGATTATTAGCAAACCCTGCTGTTCCTGTTCCTCCAGATCCTTCCTCACAGTTACGATCCCTATTAGCAACATCACCTAAGGCGTCCACATTATATCATTTTTTACTGACACGGTTCGACCGAAATCCAAAACTGAAGAGGCTTGGGAACATGATTTTGCGCTGTCTTGGCCAGTGTCCTTATGGAATAATTTATGGATTAAAATTCGCAAATCTTCCAGAGCTGCAAATACAACGCAAACTTTGTTTTTTGTCTATAATAGGCTTTTGCTATCACCGTACGCTCTGAGCAGGAATTACACCACTGTGCCTGATACTTGTTGGACTTGCTCCTCACCAAAGGCTGATTTATTCCACGTTATTTTCTTGTTCTACTGTACATACTTTTTGGAAGCGAGTTTGGTCTCAAATTAATTTGATTTTCGGGACTGCTCTTTCTTTTGCCTTTACTCATGTTTTCTTAGGTAGTTTGTCATCTTGTTGGGAGAATACAACGCTTAATGTTAAAATTTTTGATTTGTTGTTAGCAGCTGCATTTCAGCAAATCACAGCAAACTGGAAAGACTTCTCGAAACTTTCTTATAGGGCATGGTGGTATGCTGTGTGCCATAATCATAGGTTAGACACTTCCTTTGTGTACCCTCTCCATTTGAGATCCAAAAGACTGGATTTGTGGTCTCCCATTACCACTTATTTAGATGCATGTGCTAGTCGTTCTTTTCAATTATCTCCATCTCAGCAGGAAGTCTCAAAACCCCCTTAATTAACCCCAACTGTTCCTAATGCACTTACATTTCAGATATTCTGTATTATTGTTTTTGATGTTTTATTACTTTTAATTTTCTAATCAACCTGATTCATTCATAACGATGTAGATTTTCTCTTGTTTGACATATATGTATTATGTTGTAATATGTTGTGACATTCTTTATTTCTTATCAATAAAATCTTTTTTGAACTGAAAAGAAGTCAACTCGACATTGCTGAAATGTGCACAGTGGATTTTAGAAGACTGACCTTATTGTGACATGCTTAGAAATATTCATCCTAGCTGCAGAATGTTCTGGTTTAAAAAATGTCTTCATTTTTCTTAAGCAACATATTATTGCAATAACTAAACTTCATATTTTCCTCATATTTCACAATGTAGTTGTACATTTTAAAACAATAAATCTTGTTCATGTTAATGTAATTTATTCTTAAACCGTGTTTTTGCAAGTTAATGTTTCTCTTCTTTAGCATAGTTCATTGTTTGCGCAATTAAACATTTAACATTAGAAGGTTAAACTCTGTTCGATGCCTGTAAGTTCATGAATCGAGAAGCTGCATATGTAAGATGTCTGTAACTAACCTTGTGATAAAACTTTACAAGCTGCATGTTATTTCGTGGGAAAGGAAGAGCAGAACTTATTCTCCGATGACTGCTCCTGCCTGATTGAATCCGAAGAAGGAAAGCATGATACAATGTGTACAACATATTCTCTTATTTTATATATAGAGTGTGTGTCTAGGGTAGGGCAAAGATCTTCCATTCAACACTTTTCTCCCAGACTCTCATTCTATTCCCTTGCCCTTGACTGACAGTTGTGGCTACTGCTTATCTCGATTTTACTACTGAAACTTGATTTTGATATACAGTTTGCTTCTGCTACCGTTTACTTAAATGCTGACACTCTACTGAGTTTCATGAACTACCCGCTGCTTTGATTGGATTTTGAGCTCTATGCTCTCCCTTGGTCTCACTCTTTTCCTTCAAACTCGAACTCTTCATGAGTTCCGCTAACTCCAATTCTGGTCCTGCTCTTTAGAATTGGGTAATTTTCCTTCATGGAATGCGCTTGATGCATTATTTTGAGAAATTATTCTAACTATATTGTATTTAATGATATTTCTGTAAACTTATTCGAACTGAACAACTAATTTGAATAAAAAGAATAAAAATAATTTTACCAATCTCTCAATGAAAAATAACATTTTGAAACTAATTCAAATTCTCACCATTGGCTGAACTTAGAACTGCGATTGTGATTTAATTTATTATGATTAAATTGCTCCTGACTCAAAACACAGTGGCAAAGACCCGTCATCTGAAGTGAGTTATCCGCTGAAGCCAGTGCAAGAATGGGTTTAACCCTTCAAGTGAAATTTTTCCCCAACTCTGCGCTAACACTTGCCATCCAGTGACTATAGTTCAAATAAGATGCATACAAATATACAATATTCTGATAAACAGAAGTACTTAAAAAAAACCAACAGGATTCAAACAAGAAAATAAATAAAGCGCCCGATAGATTTTAAGAAATGCATTAAGGAAAAAGTGTAAGGAAAAGTTAGCGGTTAAAGAAGGCTAGGTGGGAAGTGCAAAACTACAGCTGTCTGCTGTGGTAATTATGCAACATCTCATGTCATAAACAACTTAGGTGCAAAACTTGAAAGGGCCAAATAGCTCCATGAGCAGAACAAAAAAAGCCAAATAAAATAAAATAAATGGAGTCAAAGGTTAGTGGCTAAGGGCCCTATTTATGAAGTTCACATTTAAAAAGAGTATTTGCTCTCATGGGATTTCTTTGATTGGAGCAAATTTCCAGCATTGTACGAACCCCCCCCTCCCCCCCCTCCCCAAAAGCATTCATTTCTAGATTAATAAATACATAACAATTACACGGCAAGTGAAACATTTTGCTTACGCTAACGATGAGTATTTGCCCAAGTAGCTCTATTTCTCCTTCAGTAAAATATATTCACAGGAAGCAGCAGCAAAAATCCAAGCCAGATTTGATGGCACAGTAAAAGATTTATGGGGTCTGAAAAGTGAGGTGCCCAGCATGAATGTGCACCTTCAATCCCATGGTCGGAGTTCCAATAATAGAGGCAAATTGGAAGACGCGCAGGAGCTTCTATAATAAAGTTAGAGCCCAAACTAGGGGACTTGGAAATATCAGCAAGAGCTATTAGAGTTGGGGCTTTTCCCTATCCTGGACAGTGAGGATATTAAACCCCTTCTGTTGGAGTTCTTTAATGCAGAGGTCTTTGGTGGTGCCCTTCCAATACCAACTGCTGTTCACAGAGCACTAGGATCCCTACCAGTGGTCCTGCAAAAACTCAGCAAGAGAGTGGACAGTAGACACCATCATCGAAAAAGCTGGGCTCCATCAGACAAAGAGATGAATTGATGACAGCACATGCAAAAAACAAAAAGAAGGTTCCTGAGACACAGTAGGATTCATATCACTCCTGGTCTGAGCTGTTCCATGTAGCAGTGGAGGTAGGTACTGGAATTAGAATTGATTCATGAAAGGAGACACTTGTTTTGATGTAAGACACATGTTCAAGGATATACATCCTGTGCAATCAGAGCAGAAACACATGAAGGTGATAGGTATTAATGACAAAAACTGGTTTGATGGGATTTTTACTTTTTACTTAATTGTTTGCCAAACAATTGGAGTCACTAGAAGACTTTCAGTCCGAATAACCTTATAGGCACACCTAAAATCAGATGATCTGAAGCTGTATTGATAAATTGTGTCAATACTGAATACCAAGGAAAACACAAGGAGATGATGGACGGAGGGCTAAAACCTTTCAGACATTCACCACCAGTCACATATCTGGATTGAATCCATCATCGTTCTTTAGTTCACTTTGCCACCTCAGTTCATACCCAGCTACATACAAATCAGTCCTGGCCCTGTGCCTCATGGGAACAGGCCAGCCCGAACTGCCAGGCCAGGTCTTCGCTGGACTGTAAGCAAGCATCCTGGAACCGGGTTTAGGGTAACACCCCTCTGCCAACTTAGGGTGAACAAAGCATACACAAGGAGATGATGGACTGGGCGCTGAAAATTTTCAGACACTTATGGCATGGGCAAAACAACTATGGATTTAGGCCCAGATCTCTGTACTGAGGTGAACATATGACATTGTTCTGCTTTCTGTCCATCAATTGTTCTTTTTGTTGAATACCACACATCTGTGAGCCTAACTGGTCAGGAGAGAATGTTGGAGAAATCCTAGAGAAATAATACTTACTGGTAGTTTCCCGTGACTCTTCCCTCAATATCCTATCCTGGGATTTTGTATTTACACAAAATGATATAATTTCTGAATTTGTCACTAAGGAAAAAACCCTATACTTTCCTTCTGGACTGTGCCATCTCCGCCCCACATCTGTGAAAATGGAAAAAAAAGCTCTACACATGTTCTCAATCTTTAACTGAAATCTGAGACTCGACGTAAAGGGCAAGATGAACAAAGAGTTTTGGCATTCGCAAACTCTTTTATACGGTAAATAAGAGAGTTTACAAATGCTAAAACCCTTTTTCAAAAGTAAAGCTACAATGGTTCAGCACCCTACGGTATGTAAATCAAGTCCCTTATGTTAAATAGGAGTTCAGCCAAAACTTCTTCAAATAGTTGACACACTCAATACATATTATTTACAAAATACAATATTTATTAAAAATGTTAGATTTAGAATTATTTCTTCTTTTCTTCTTTTGACATTGCATTAGGAACCGTAGCCATTGTGTTTCGTCCTCATGGACTTTTTCAGGGATACAAAAACACACATAGATACATGACTTTATTTACAATATATACAAAGCAATAATCCAAAAGATACTATCACATGAAACACATGACATACATTTGACAGGACAATCCCTATACAAAACTTGATTTAACTGGTTTAATAAGATGACATTAGGTATACATGCTTTGTCTAAAAATCGGAGCTCAATCTACATAATATCAATTCTGCTGAACTCAGCTATCAAAGTTGTTCACTGATATATTCAAAAGTTATAAGCCCATTTAAACGATTTGGAAAAGCTTTTCTCGACTGTTAAATGGGTTTAGGTCCCAATATTGAATCAGTATTTGGAAGGGGCATGTTTGGGGCATCCCTTTCAAATATTGATTCCTTCTGGCATGTACCAAAATTTGTGGCTGAAATCTGATAACAAAACGTTAATATTTTACCAGCACCTCAAAGGAGATGGTAACACATTCGCAAACAGGAAGGAGTCCCTTCCCTTTGCGAATGTTGGAAAAAACATATTTTTTAGGAGTAATCAGTGGTCCACAGCACCACCGTTAACCCCCAAATAGCGTTTCTGAAAAATGAATGTTTTTATGCATCCCATTTTCCTTTAATAAAAATGAGCCGTATATATTTATTTCAAGGCAAATGCAGACATGGTGGTCTTCTGAAATCAGCAGTCCACCATCCCTGGGATGGCAAATTATTGAAGTGGGCAGCAATTTGCGACCTACCTCAATAATGTTAAAAGGTAGGTCATATTGTGACACACTGCTATTTGGTATTTAGTTAAGTGACCTATTGGCACATAGGTCAGTTTGCAAAATACCCATGCGTTTGATAAAAATCAGATAAGCAAATTGCAACCAATTTTTCTCAATGCATTGTACATGATTCTGTCCCTAGAACGATTATCTTATCTAACATGAATCACAGCAGTGAAACTACTGTGCAGCCATGGAAATTACCTCATACAGTTAGCCCACGACCTACAAAAAATTAAGAGGCCAAAGTAAGTAGAGCCATATGCTCTGCAAATAAGGAAATTAAGTCCCTCTTTATTTTAGGAATTTCGAATTATTTAATTCTAAGACTAAAACTCAGTGATTTAATGAATTATTTTCCTTCGCTGTTTATTCTTCCTTTATTTCAAATAATGTTAATTGTAACAACAACAGCTAAATATACTTAATAGCTAAAGCAAAGGTAATATGCTTTCTGCTTTACTCTGGTGCATTTTTTGATTGAGCAGTAAGTATACAATGACAGTGATCAAAGCAAATCTTAGAGGATAAACACACATGGTTGTAGAAAGAAAGAAAACAGGGACTTTAAAGAATGGGGCATGCAATCTTTCACTCACTACTTTCATAGTCAGCAACGTATATGGGCAGTGTTCGTTGATCCTAGATCACATTCTGTCACAAAATATCATTATTATTGAGGTTCTAAAAAAAGAAATGTATATAAATATTGTTCCCTACACTCTCCTACTAAACATGCAGATATTTGTAGGAACTGCTCTTTATTCAATTTCCCCCAGACCTCTTTGAAATATTGTTGCTATTACTATGGTACTGTCATTCTTCAAACCGATAGAGTTTTAGTACTTGCTGCATCCAGATGTTTATGTCAGGGCAATGCGTTTCTGGAGTTCACCTCCACAGGACTTCTGGAATTTAGCTCACACAAGTACTTAGATTCCTCCACCCAGGGACCAGTTCACATGGTCATTACTTCATGCCAAGAGCTTGGAGCTGAATATGTGCCTTAGAGCCTGGGGGTGCTTTTCAGGGCTTGAGAGAACCAGTAGAGGACTTAGTGAATGGGAACCCTCCCAAGAACTTAAATGAGGCTGAGACCCTAGATCCCTCTAAATTCTCTTGCCCCACAAATGGCTCGATTTCCCAGGTTTCTTGTAATAGTATAATATGTAATTTTCTAAACAATGCATTCCTATTTGTGTTAAATATCTTATTTTTCATACCATTAATATTCCATGAACACAATTTTACAGTTTCCTGTAGATAATGTATTTCTTTCCCCTGAATATTCTATACTTTTGTTTGTCAGGGACAGGAGCCATCGAGTAAGGCGGTTGTTAACCAGCCTAAATTAGATTGAGTTATAACTGTGTTTCTAACCGGGAATTCCCAGCTGGATTTAACGTTTTACAAACTGGGTTTTTTAATACTGAATATACCTGTATATTTTCATTAGAAATACTAGACTCTTTTGGAAGATCAAAAGGACTTGGGTAAGCAATTGATGGAGACTTACTGATTTCAATTCCCCAGTTTTAAAAGGACTCCTTTTCTTGGAGCTCTTTCGCAGCTAGGTGTTTTGAAACCCAAGTCACCAGGGTAGGTTCTTGTATATTACCATCAGGCTGGAGTAAACACTTAATAAATTCAATATCTTCTGTCATGAGGTTTAAGGTTCAAAAACACTTTATTCGGATAACAACACATCCATAAAAGCTCAATACAAGACAAACAGATTTAAAAACATAAGAATATAAAAAGAGAGTCATAATAAAACCATTAGCAGCATACAATGTACAATAATCTTTAAATTCATAGGAATTCCTTAATAGTTAAAAACTCAAGGGTTAGACATCATTCGGGGTGCACGAAGTGCGAAAGACCAATTCTTCATTAGATTATTTAGTTCAGCCAGGTTCTGATCGATCCCTGAAACTGTTTTCGCCACTAATGTTAAGGAGGTCGACTTTCATCCATCTTATTTGATTGGTAAGTCAAAGCTTCCAATGGGAGTTGCAATGTTTTAAAAAAGATGTCCCATGTGGCTCCTGAATCAGTAATTGATGCAGAGTAATTGGACTCATGATTTTGATAATGATCACTATTGCCTTTACCCAGACTCTTACTTGCTGCTATTGGGCCCAAGTGACTCCTTGTTTCTGATCTAATTTGTGTAATATCATTATTGTTGTGAATCCAGTAATCCAATGTCTCTTCTACTGTTTTTCAACAAGCAAGTCATCCAGGAATTGGATTATCACAACATGATGCAACCTTTTTTGTATTGTTTTGAAATTAAAGAGTCAACAGCGAAAAACTCATATTTTGAGTGGTTTTTAAGGGCTGCAGCTCATTTTGACTATTTTCCGCATTATATATTTGCTTTGTTTTACAACTAGAATCCATTCATTTCTCTACATCTCTGTGGTTATTGTTGATGTTTACATTTATTTCAATTCGTTGTGGGGCATTGGATCTTAATAATGTCTCTTGAGGCCATAATTTCCATAAACCCATGGCTCCTAAAGCTCCCAGCAATACGAGAGGGACTCCAGCAACACACCATCCATTACTTTCAGGAAAATTATAACTCTGTTACTTCCTCCCTAACACTCTGGGAAGCCTATAAAGCAGTGACAAGCCCTGTCGCGGATGGTGGGACACAAACGAGACAAAAATGTGGCATGGAGTTGCTTGAGCAGGACATCCTATAGCTTGAGAACCAGTTGACACAAGATACACAAGCAGAAACGCAACACTGCCTGTGACTAAAACAGCCGGACTATAGGGACGGAGTGACCGATGCAGCTAGAAATAAGTGCAAAGCCACACAACATAAGATCTATGAACTGGGAGATAGGTCGGGGAGACTTCTAATTGGCTAGAAATACGAGAATGGGCCAACAGATGGGTAGCGGAAGTGGAGTCACCGGACGGAGAGCGTCTGAAAGACCCATAAGCTATCGCAGAAGCATTCGCAGCCTATTACTCACAAATATATTCTTCAGATGCATCAACCTCAGAGCAAGACTCCTTGGCCTTCCTTGCGGATAGACCATACCCAACCCTGTCACCTGATGAGGCTTCACTTTTAGAAAGCGACCTCATGGAGGAAGAACTTAAACATTCCATCCAATCACTACGGCCGGGCAAAGCGATGGGACCTAATGGAATGCCAGTGGAACTGTACAAACTTATGGCATTCACCATAGGACCCTATCTCCTGAAAATGTTTGAGGACAGTAGGCAAGCAGGTACACTTCCAGAGGAACATCGACTGGCCTCAGTGGTAGTAATTCATAAAGAAGATCGACCCTCAGATCAATGCACCTCTAATAGGCCCATATCCTTACTAAACGCTGAGCTGAAAATACTTGCCAAAACCCTGGCGCTCCATTGATGACGAAACTGGTTCACACGGATCAATCAAGGTTCAGTCTTGACCGAAATACCACTTTAAATTTACAACAACTCCAGAGTCCTTGGGCGAGCACAAAGAATCAAGGAAGATGCAGTGATTCTGTCACTCGAAGCACACATGGTCTTTGATAAGGTTAAGTGGCCATATCTTTTTGCTTTTCTCTAACATATGGGTTTCAACCCAAATTTCCTCTCCTGGGTGCGAATGTTGTATTTGCAGCCCATGGCGCGTGTGTTGGTTAATGGCAAGGTTTCGGGGGGTTTTCCCTCAGCAGACTAACTGGAAGGGTTGCCCTCTCTCCCCACTGATCTTTGCCCAGATCCTTGATCCACTAGCGGCATGGATCAGAGAGGACCCTCTGATTCAGGGCTTGCGTTAGACAGAGGACTGGGAGGATAGAATATTGTTGTATGCTGAAGACATCCTCCTATATATTGCCTCTCCCAGGTCCATGATCCCCAGGTTAATGAACATTTTTTTGATTTTTGGGGACTACTCTGGGTATTTATTAAATTGAGCCCTGCCTTCCCCCAGGAAACAAGTTCTGAAGGGCCGGGGAGAGTTTTCCATACCTGGGTGTCCTTGTGACCACTGACCCTAAGATATTTATAGACAAAAATCTGATGGGCCTCCTGGCGCACCTCCCACTCTCCTTATTGGGAAGGGCAGCTCTGTTCAAGATGATGGCGCTGCCTTGTTTCCTTTATTTTCTACAGAACTCCCCCTTTCAGGTGCCGGAATCCTATTTCAGAGCAGTTAATAGCAAACTCAGGACCCTGCTCTGAGATGAGGGTTTCCCTGTATAGCCTTGGCAAAATTGACCCGAGGTTGGTATGAGGGAGGGATAGCACTTCCAGATCTCCAAACGTATTACACTACAGCCCAACTGACAATTGTCAGCTACTGGACCCATTACTCCAGAGATAAACATGCCTATCGTACGGATCACCTGGTCCTCGGGACAGCGGGTTATTGTGCTTGTCATACATCAAACCATGTTATCTATAACCACGTCATCTATCCCTGGAGGGACCTACCACCCTAACAGTGGCCCTCTGGCACGCAACCCTATGCAAACTGGGCTGGGAGAAGAGGATCACACGTGCTACCCCTTTATGGGATTCAGAACTCCTGGGCACGATGGCAAACAGAAAGGGGTTTGACAGGTGGGATCTGATAGGGATCTCCATGGTGGGAGACATATGTATGACTAGAGGGGTGATCCCATTTGCAGAGCTGCAAAACACATACAAATTAGCCCACACAGAGACCTTCTGCCACTTGCAAATCCGGCATGCTCTCATGGCAGTACTTCCCCCTGATGAAGCCCTGCCAGAATCGGCTCCCCTGGAAGATAGATTGTTAGAGGAATGTTTCTCCACCAAGGCATCCAAACGTACAGATATAAACTTATAAATAACTCCCCAGACACTCTTGCCCAGCTCAGAGACCACTGGAACACAGATTTAGAAGCCCCGCAGGAGGAGGACTGGGCAGATGCCCTTGCCTCCCCGAAAGTGGTTGCTGTATGACTGTGCTTTCATTTAGTACAACTAAAAATTCTACAGAGAGTCTTCTTCTCCTGCACTACACGGGTCAAAATGGGCAGACAAACAGACACGGGGTGCCTAAGGAAATGTGGCCAACCGGAAACCTTTTTTCACATTTTGTGAGCGTGCCCAAAAATCCATAAAGACTGGAATAAGGTGTTAACTTCATCAGCGAGGTCACAGGCACCACTTAAGGATCATCGGCCAAAATATGCCTCCTCAACATCTAGGAAGCCACAGACTTGACACGAGCAGACCATTCATGGGTAACGCTGGACATGATGGTAGCTAAGCGCACTATTGAACAAAAATGGGGGGCAATGGGGACTCCTTCCCTGAATGACTGGAAAAAAGACCTGGACTGGTACCTGGTGGCGGAGAGATTGGTACATGAGAGCAAGGGGTGCCCCAGAAAGTGGGAGAGGGTCTGGGGCAGATGGAACACATATAGAGGAAACCTATGTACGTCCCCGATAGCAGCAACTGCTGATACGTCTTTATAGGTCCTAAAGTTCTGATAAAAACGAGGAGGGATGATTGTATTGCCCCATTCACTTGGAAGTGTCAATTATGTTTATAATAGACTTTTGTAGCACAGACCTTTACATCTCAACCGTTAAAGACAGAACTTACCTAGAAATGTGATATCAGTTTTTACCAGTTATACACAAACCAAGGCTTATATTGCAACAAACAATGTCATATGATGTTTACCCTTATGTTAATAAAAATAATATTTAAAAAAAAATGATAATAACAATGGCTCTTGAATATTTTTTAGAAGACTTTTGAGATGAGTATAAACTAATCGAGGGTTTTGGCGAATGAGCTCCTATTGTAAGTAGCTCAAGGTCTGGGATAGTACCCCACTGGGGATCACTGTTTTCCATTAATTGCTGATTTCGTTGTATCCCAACAAGGTCTGTAATGCCAATAATTTGGTCCGTAGTAATTTTAACTTTAGTAATTAGTGTGATCGGTGAGGGAAGAAGACCTTTATCCTCTTGATTAGACAACATTGCTCCAGCTGGATCTTTTAGAAAATCACATTTGTGCAGAATTTTAGTTGATTTTTCGAACATTCGAAACACTGGTGAAATTAATGGTTGAACAACCAGACGATTTTTGCGTTTGTATTTTTTACTGTTGACAACCCTTGGAGTTTTTTCTTCCTTCTTATAGGGTGAAAGGCACTCTCTCCCGGCCTGACTTCATAGGCCACTCTTATGAAGGGTTATAATTTAATTTTCATTCCTGTTGTTGTTTTCTATTGTTTCACATATAGTTTAATACATGTATATTAAGTAGGTCTCCTTGTGAGTTCTTTTCCTCTTTTCCTCCCCAATAATTGTAGGTGGTGGAGAAACTGAAATTAAGTGGTGCTGCCTTCTCCCGTGACCTGCCACAACACAACACAGGAGGGCACAAGCGCACTTCTGACGTCTTTTGAATCAATTCAATAATTATATATATCCAGGAGAAAATAGGAAGGGAAGGAAACCATGCTCCCAAACAGGCTACCCACTAACCGTCAGACAGGAGAAACAATCCCTGTGCTGGATACTCTCTGACAGCACTCAGACAGTGCCAACAACTGCTTCAACCATCTCCTGGATCTCCTGGAAACTCGAGCTCATGCTGGAACACTTTCTGACAGCACTTTCTGCAGGCAAGGAGGCAGCTGTAAGCTGCGGGTATGGCTGCCGGTATATAAAGCACCCACCGCACCCCCAGCACTTTTAGAAGCCACAGGAGCGGTAGTAAGCTGTGGGCTTTGGCTGCTGGTCTATGAAGAACCCGCCGCACCAGCAACCACAACCACAGCCACCGTCTGCCGCTGCCAGTGCCTCCTGCCCGAGCCTGACTTGAACCTCAGAGCTTGTACAAGCCAGCGGGAAGGGGCGGCCAACCTCAGCCGACCACAGCTATCAGATGACTCCCCAGGGGTTGGTGGAGGTAGTTGAGGCAGTCCAGACTCCAACACGCCCGGCGGCCACCTCCTCGCCTCCTTGTCTGCTCGCCTCGGTGCAGCTGTTGACACCATAGCATGCCGCTTGATGCAGGAACCAGGGGCTACGGTCAGAGCACAGCTTTCACGGAAGCAGCGCCCAGAGGAATCACACAAATGGAGCAGGTAGTGCAAAATTTTGTATACCTCCTCTATTCTTGCATGAAAATGCTAATTATATAATCTATTAACTACAATGATATTAAGGGAGTATTGCATGTATACTAATCAACCTTATTAAAACTTACTACACATGGGATTTGCTATTTGCATGGTTAAAATAACTCTTATAACTAAAATCTGTACGCATATTAATGAATAGTATATGTGGTAATAGAATACTGCATGATATATGTTGCTTTGTGATGTTACATCATCGAGGAGGATCGAAAAGGGTGAATATAATACCTTTAAATGTCGCTATATACTAGATAAATAAAAGCAAGGGGTTAACATTAGAATCACAATTTCAATGAATTAATTATTCTTTTGTGTTTGTTTCGCTTAAGTTGACATCTGGGCCTAATCCAATATGGCCGCTGACATCGCACGCAGAAGTGGTTACTGTCTCATGAGGCGCGGAGTGAGCTGCGCATGTGCGAGAAATATCCTGAACCGCTTAGCGACCTTTGCTCATCATGTTACCGGTCAAAGATGTAAATCTGGGGGTTCGCCAGGCTAGGGGAACAATCAACCTTACAGTAAACCGGAACAAGCCGACACTTCGCTGACAAAGTGACCTCACCCCTCGAACTGTACTAAGAATCTGGGAATAAGAATCGGACGATCCCAACCAGCCAATCATGACTGTCCTAAAGCTTAAAATTGTATCTTCTTTAACTTGATTTTATTATAAAAAGGGTAGTAGAATAGGGAGGGGTATCTAACTTCTTCCTTGTTCGAAGCTATGTTTGTGACGCCTTTCCTGATGGTCCAGATGATGCCCGAACGCTTGATGACTGCAAACTTTTTCTAAATCCACGGGCTATGATAGATGCTTGCACGATTTCTGGTCCTTTGATAAATGGGGGACTGTAACGTGCTGAGCAGAGGGCTTTGAGCTTTGGCCTGCTTTTCGGACAATTTACGACAAAATTTGGTTATGCAGAGCCAATGAATTAGAGGACTCCAAATAGCCAGATTAGGTAAATATGATGTTTTGCGATTTATTTGATTTGATCTACAAATTCTAAACTTTGACGAGACAAATGCAAATATAAATCATTATGACAATTTAGATAAACAAATATTGATTAACAAGAAATAATGAGTTTGTGGTTTTTCATTAAGGGAAATAAGGATTCTGAATATTAAAATGTGTTTTAACCGGTTCTAAATCACCATCAACCAATCCAACTAAATTGGTCCGTTGACCAAGTGGGTGGAGTGCCTTGATGTTTTGGATTAGGGATCTATAGGTGAAGGATGTTAATGTATATTTTGTACAATAATTTTTCTCTTCCTATAGGTTATAAGGTGTTTCCCCCACATGTCCAGCGCTTGAATTACTCATCCCTCCTGTGTGTGCAGACTCGTGAGAGAGACGTATAAGTGTTGATGTTATGGGCCCCACCAATGACTGCGTGTGTGAATGAACTAGTGTGACGTCTGGTCTGCGACGCAGGGAGGGTATCGGTAAATGTTATTCCCCATTTCCCAGTCTTGCGCTGGATCAGTTTTTCTGGTAGTAGAGTTATGGTTTTTATTGATTTGGTTTGGTGATTATTGCTTGTAAATTGCTTATTGATTATTGATTGTGGGAAAGTTTGGTTTATGTATTAACACTCTATGTTGAATCGCATTGAGTCCTGTGTTGTTTGATAGCTTCTGGGATGTAGGAAGTCGGAAGTTTGTAGAGCAGAGGTAAGCGCTCTCGGGAAAGACAAAATTATTGTTGCCCTGTAGGTACACGGGGAAATCGTGTAACGATTGAAGTTGCACGACGCATTGTCTGGGTTCGATTGGTAACATCGTCGTGTGTTGCCGCTAGGGACATTTTCTGTATGAGAAAAATGTATGGTAGCGAAGGCCACCTGTGAAATTTTGGTCTTAAGTACCAGGAGTCCAAAAGGCACTCTGATTACGCTTATCACTGGAAAGGTAATAGGTGTTCTCTCAGCTTGCTAGAAGGATAAAGTAGAGGGAAGTGCTACTTTATTAACGTGTGTCATAATTCTGTAGTAGGACAGACTGTTCGCTGTTCTCGGGAAAGACAGAATTCTGTGTGAATGAACTACATTTTCCGTATGAAAGTGCGTGAATGAAATAGCATTCAGGTTAATTGTGAAACTCTGGTTCTCAGGAGCAGTGCATCTTCAACTAGGTGTCTTAATTCTGGAGAAACGGTTAGCTGATGCTTGCTAGAAGGGTAAAGTAGAGGGATGTGCTACTAGTAACAATTCCGTTGTAGGGCAGAGGTAAGCGCTGCTCTCGGTAAAGACGAAATTCTTGTAAGAAAGGTCATTAACTATTCTTTTGTTATCGAAACAGATAATGGTGGCGTTTTTATGTCCTTACTAACAGATTTGTGAGTCAGAAAGAACGTAAGAAAGTTTGCAGATACATTTTGTAAAGGAGGGGTCAGCAGAAACAGGAGTAGCAAGAAAGGCTGACGTCAGAAAGACCGCGCTGGGATTGGCCAGTCAGTAAAAAACGTAGACACTCCTGATTGGTGCGTTAGTGTGAGTCGCGCTGGGATAGGAGAATTATAGAAGTGACATAGACGCTCCTGATTGGTGCGTTAGTGTGAGTCGCGCTACGATTGGTTAAAACAACAGAATAGTCGTAGGGAAAATCTAGCGATACACAGAAAACAAAATGATGTATTACGATCCACCAGAAAAAGAGAAAAAGTCCTGGTTTGGAAAGATCAAGAGTTTATTTAAAAAGGATAAACCGATTGTGACTAGAGAGGGACAGTAGCTTCCCCCACCAAATTTGCCCGCATCCATTATGGTTGCGAAATACGGATATCATACATGTATTTTGTTGGACAATTGGGCAAAGTATACAAAACATGATGGAGTTTTAGCATTTCCGGAACATGGTTTATTTAATTTAGCGGTTTTGAGAAATTTGAGAGAAAGAATGATGAATCTAGAACCGAGAACTAGACCAACACAGTTTGAGGCATTGACAGAATGGGAAGATGAGATGCATGACAGAGAACGACAGAGGAGTGGCGGAAGGTACAAATATATGTTTGGTAGATCATATGGACAAGAGAATCATGATGATAGAATGAGGAGATGGCGAAGCGCAAATATGACTGAGGGTTTGTTTCCTGTGAGAAATGTTGAAGAAATTAGCAATAGAAAATGTATGGAAAAGAGAAATAATATCAAGTCAAGAGGGTATGGTGTGCATGAATCGGAGGATGATGTTCTTGACGGCATGTTTTATAAAAATCCACCCCATATCAATCAGACTCCACATTATTGACACCAAGTGCCCCACTGAGAGAAACTCCACGAAATATAAAATTTGAATCAGTATCACAAGAAACAGGAAGAAACGACCCTTGTAGAGAAATAGCGAAAAAACAACATGATAAAACGGATAATGAAAATTCAGCTGAACTAGCGAAAACTACTTTAGAATTAACTGAAAAAATTAGGGAATTGACTAAAAATTTGGAAGCCGTAACTGTTCCAGTAACTATAGGACCTGTAATGCCTATTTTTGATAAACAGAAAGATAGTGAGCATTGTCTGACGATTCCTTATAACAGTAATAAACAGACCGAGATGCCAGAAAAAATTACAGATGAGAACCCATGGTGACAAACAACAGGTATTTCAGAACAAAGTACGCCTAAAAACTTGACAGTAAATCAAAGTTTAGTGGATAGAATAATAATGACGACAGAATCAGTCCCAGGATCACCAAAGAGGTTAGCACAACAAATTACTGAGAAAGATAGTGTAGGGCCTACTTCAGAAGAATTAAGTAAATGGCTAAGGAGTTTGCAGCAGAAAGATAAAGAATCCCAATCTATAGATGTGGCCAAGCTAAAGATTGTTTTGAAAGAATTAATAGTAGGGACTATCAGGGACATCTTAAGGATTTTGGGGGCCCTGGGCCAAACATATTTTGGGGGCCCATGTTCAGAACAGCTTTGAATTTATGATCCAATTTGAGCCCCTGTGTCCCACGCCATTTCCGCTTCCTCAGCTGCGTTAGCGATCCATTTTGCATAATAGGCATTAGCCTATATATTCCTGATGTAAACGGATGCGCGCAGCTGACAGCAATAGGATTTAATGTTTCCTGCCCTCCTACCTACGCGCACTTGCACTTTACTTGATTCTGCTTGCCTACACCTCCTTAGCTGCTCCGATTCGTAACTCGCTTTTCCTCCAGTCCTGGTCCGCCATGGCTGATACGCCGTATGTGCGGAGTGTTGGGGTTACTATCGGGCTCCTCACTTCCACCCACGCAGTTTCCGCGCGCAGCTGACAGCGGTAGGATTTAATATTTCCTGCCCTGCTACTAGGTTTTTAATACTTTTTAAATTGTATATGTGTGTCTGAATTACTCTGTGCTTTTTAACAATTTCTTCTACCTACGCGCACTCGCACCTTACTTGATTTTGCTTGCCTACACCTCCTTAGCTGCTCCGATAGGCATCTCGCTTTTCCACCAGTCCTGGTCCGCCGTGGCTGATACACCGATTGTGCAGAGGGCTAGTGCTACTATCGGGCTCCTCACTTTTGCCCACGCAGTTTCTGCTTCCTCAGCTGCATTAGCGATCAAGTTTGCATCATAGGCATTAGCCTATATATTCCCGATGCAAACGGGGGCGTGCAACGGGTGCGCCCCTGGCATGCCAAAGGCAAGCCCGTCTGTGCCCGTCAGCATCTCGGAGGCGTCCAGTGCCGGCCATGCAGCCCAGTTCCCCTCCGATGAGTTTCTTCCACTATATTACACTAGCGAAAAACTGCTTAGCCTTAGGCGGCTACCATTATATCAGTGTACAGCGGCTGATCCGAGCTTGGAGGTAGACTTTCGATGCAATAAGTGCAACTTGTCTCTCCTCCAGCCCAGGAAACTCACACCTATGATCCTCCCACGCAACAATAAGTGTAAAAACAATAAGAAAACAGAGGACTTAAAGGCCACTCTTTTAAATTGTCACTCTATTCAAAAGCATGAACCACACATTTATGACCTACTTTCAGACGAACAGCCCGATCTTTTATTTTCGCTGAGACCTGGCTGTCTGAAGCCTCCAACCCTACTATCACCTCAGCCATCCCTACGGGTTATAAAATCTTTAGGTGGGACCGACCAAGTGGGAAGGGGGGCGGTGTTGCCATAATTTACAATCAAAAACTAGACTGCTCTCCCATCCTGATGGAAAACATAGAGGGTGCAGAGTCCTTAGGCTTCTGCTGTACCTTATCCCCCCATCATAGAATAGCTGTTTTTCTCATTTACAGACCTCCCGGTGCAATTGGAAATGTTATTACTACACTTAATACAGCCACAACCTCCCTGGACTTAAAATACAACAACTGCCTTATTCTGGGAGATTTCAATATACATACGGACAATGGAAAGGACCCTCAAACAATTTCCTTGTTGGAGATGCTGCAGGCCTGTAACATGTTTCCATCTATTTCTTCTGCCACCCATGAGAAGGACCAAATCTTTCACAACCTTTACATTTCAGTAAGCCTAGCTCTTCCCATTACCTGGTCTGACCACCTCCTATTGAAATTCGTCATTCCCAACTCTGCCACAGCTCCTTGGGCTAACGCAGGGCAGAGGGTCCCTAATTACAGGATGTTCCATAAAATATCCATCCCGATGTTAGCAGATGCCCTCGATTGTTCCTCACCGGAGCTGTCTGGCTGCCCCGACTCGGACGCCCTCTCAATAGATTCATGGCTCCGAACCAACATTGGTGCAGCGGTACCGGTTGTTTCCCGCTCCTTAAAGAGGTTGGCCCCACCATCTCCATGGTTTAACGATTCCCTCAGATTTAGCAAATAAATTGTAGAAAAATGGAACGGAAAAGGTGTAAATCCTGTCTACCTTAGGACAGGAAGGTGTGTAAAGACACCTTAAATGCTCATTACATTCTTGTGAAGGCAGCAAAGAAAAACTTCTTTCAATCCAAGATAGAAAATACACAAAATAAGAGTAAGAAAATCATTAGCATAGTTAAATCCTTCACCGCCCGAAGGCCGGCACAAAGGAAGGGCCATGCACGGAAGAATTGTCTAAGCAAATAGCTCAATTATTCCACAAAAAGATCTCCGTGATCCAACAAGCCTTAACTAACATCTCAGAGGAAGAACTGACCTTCTACCTTAGTTCTAATAGCAATTTTTACCTCTTGGATCCTCAATCTTTCCCTGAGTTTCAACTTGAAGAGTCACTAACCCTTCTCCAAAGCATTAAGTCTGGCTCTCCTACCGACCCATGTCCAGCAAATATCCTGCACCTATTAGCTCCCGCCATAAACCCCACGGTAAACCATCTCTTTAATGCTTCCCTCCCCTAAGGCAACATGCCGAAATTATGGAAGAATGCTAAGATTCTTCCACTGATAAAAAAGGCTAACGCCAAACCGACAGACCCTGCCAACTACAGGCCAATCTCCCTTCTTTCGGCCCTCTCCAAAGTATTAGAGAAGCATGTAAACAAGGTCCTGCAAAAACACGTTAAACATGGGAAGTTCCTTCATGAGTCCCAATCCGGTTTTAGGGCTAACTACAGTACAGAGTCCGCTCTGCTGGAAGGGACTGAATTTCTTAAGGGTAAGCTGGACCAGGGAGGCAAGACTGTTCTGTTATTGCTCGATCTGTCGGCGGCCTTCGATATGGTCCCACATGAGAGGCTCCTGGAGAGACTTGCTAACATCGGCCTGGGGGGGGACCGCCTTAACATGGATGTCATCCTTCTTGGCGAATAGATCTCAGGCCATCTGACCCCCCCCCCTTTCCCATCCCCGGATCCGGGCACGAATGTAGGTGTCCCCCAGGGCTCCATTCTCAGTCCTGCCCTTTTTAATATATATCTATCCCCCTTGCATTTCTGGTAGAGGAAGAGGGCGCCAAAAGTGTTTCTTATGCTGATGAAACTCAGCTGATTTTTACATGTGAAAAAGGAACCCACTTTGACGGGACAATGATTAGGTCTTGCCTCACAAAGGTTTTTAACTGACTTAAGATCAATCATCTGAATTGCAATCCTGACAAAACCGAAGTTGTTTTCTTTGGTAATCCAGAAACGCCTGACTGGAGCTCTTGGTGGCAAAAAGATCTGCCGCCCCCGCCCGCGGAAAAAGCAGAAAGTTAAAAACGTAGGAATTGTCATAGACAAGACACTCTCCATGCGGTTTCAGTTCCAAAATCTAACTGGCGCTTGCTTTGGTATACTCCGGATGCAAAAAAAATTCCTGCCACTGTCACCGCTTGAGAGCAGAAAGATCGTGGTGCAGGCTCAGGTGACATCAAAGCTTGACTATGTCAACAGCTTGTACCTCGGTCTTCCCAAATCCCTTATCCAGCTCCTAGAAGTGGTACAGAATGCGCCATCCTGAGACCTAAACCCAGATCTAGTATGACCCCTATTCTTAAGTCTCTACACTGGCTCTGCAAAAAAGAACAGCTTGACTTCAAAGCGATGACCATCTTCTTCAAAGCTTTCCACGGCTTAGGAGCCGGCTACCTAAATAAGCGCTTTAATCATCACACAACATCTAGACCCCTAAGATCTTCCAATGCCAACCTGGCCATTGTGCCTAAAATATGCCGTGCCCGTACTGGATGCAGATCCCTCGGCTTTCTAGGTGCAAGTGGAATACACTCCCTGAGTCTCTGAGACTAATCACAGACTCTTTCAGGAAGAACTTAAAAACCTGGCTTTTTAATAACATATGGGTATTTTACGCACATTTTTCTCCCACTGTCACATGCTGGGACACTCTAGTCTGAGTAGCTGCACGCTTTATTAAATACACAATTTCAATTCATTTCATTTCATTAGGTCCCTGACAGTGCAAAGGAATACTCATCCAAATTCTAAGGGCCTTATTTATGAGGCCTTGCTTCACTTTTATGCCGCCGGTGCGTCACTTTTTGTGACGCACGGGCAGCGTAAAAAATGTGCCATGATGCGCCCTATTTACAAAGTGATGCATGTAGGCAGATGCGTCACTTTGTAAACCCCTGCACCACATTATACCTGCACCAGGTATAATGTATGCAGGGTGGGTATTCCCCCGCAAAAAGCCTCGTAGAAGTGGCACATTGAAATATATGAGAACTCAGTGCGCCACTTCTAGGACACCATTGCGTCAATATCTTACACCTGCCGCACAGCAGGCGTAAGACTGATGCAGGCCCTTTCACATGGGGCTTGCCCCATGTGAAAAGACACATTGCAGGAGTTGCGTCTATTTTCAGACACACCCCAGCAATGCATCACTTTTGCACCTACAGATACGTCAGAAATACTGACGTATCTGTAACTCCTTGCGACATGATGCGTCATACAGTAAATATGACGCATGCATCATATCGCAAGGAGGGCGCACTAAGAAGTGAAGCATCCCTGTTTTCACACAGCAGTGCATCACTTCTCATAAATACGGCCCTAAATGTGTTTACATCTAATATTCAGGGATAGTTATGTGTGTTTTCAATATTGTAACACAGCAGCAGCTCACCAATATTACTGCAAATAGTCTCTGTGATACCTTCCCATTTCTTATATTTTAGGCTTTGTTTTAATCTAAAAGAAACTTTTTTTATGTATATTGCATGAAACATAAGTACAACATTTCTCTGCAAAATGGCTGTACTAGACTCACACATCAGGCATGTAAAAAATAAATTAAAAGGTAAACAGTATTTAAAACAATCTTTTTAAGAAATATTCAAGGTCATTAGGGCAAAACTCTGGAGAACGTAGCTGAATCTGTCAGGGGGGCCCCTGAAAGGCTGGGGCCCTGGGCCAGAGCCCACTTTGCCCATGCATTAAAACGTCTCTGGGGACTATCCCCACGGAGAAGTTAAAAGCCTATCAGGATGAAGAATTACTATTTTTATGTAAAAGTATAACCTGGAGAGCAAGGAATCTACATGAGAGACTAGAAGAAGTGGCAAATGAAATGGGTATAGATTTCAAAAGAGTAAAAGCTTTACAAAAACCATACAGAGTAGATTTTTCTGAAAAGGATATTGAAAATCTGAATACCGCAGGAAGAACAACTCAGATTAAAGACATAATCATTTTGTTAAGAAAATGGGGAGATGTAGATAAATGGAAGAGTAGGTGGTTTCGAAAACGAGACCTCAGACAAAATGTTTGCAGCCTTCCCCGTAAGAGAAAGAGAAAAGGTAGTAACAGAATGTCCCATGAGAGAAATTCCAGGAGGAGGATATGTACATATCCATTGGACTAGACAAGATATTTTGTCATTTACCAATGACTTCCCTCGACTACGCGAAAAGCCAGTCGAGTGGTGTAGGCAAGTGGATAGGTTCGTAAAGCTATCAAAAGTTTTATGGATTGATTTAAATAGTCTTTTTGACATAATAGTACCAGCAGATTTATGGACAGAATGCAAGATCATGATTAGCTGGCCTACACAAGAATACCCTAGAGACCCAAAAATGGGTGCCCCTGACCCTGAAGTTATGAAAAAATATGAACAGGTAATTGCCTTTCTGAAAAACAAAGTACCTCCCAAGGAGACTGATTGGGTAAAAATTGACAGGACTCATCAGGAAGCTAAGGAATCAGTACAACCTTATTATGAGAGGTTAATCCTTGCCTTTAAGCAGTTTAGTGGTGATGAAAATTTGAGTGAAAAAGATTTAAGTCACTTTGTATACCGATTTGTATATGGGCTGCGTCCAGAAATAAGTGAAATTATCAAACAGCATACAGTGGACTGGCAAAATAAGAAAATAGATAAAGTACTGAGACATGCAAAATATTTTAGTGATGAAATTGAAGCCAAACAGTGTAAGTTAAAAGAAAAGGCTATGTGGGCACAGGTAAAAGTGGCAGAAAGACAGGAAGCTCAATTGATTGAACAGGCAAATGGTACAGGTATGAAACATAAATTTAATGTTGGAAAAGGAAAGGGGCAATTTAATATAGAAGAAGCCAAAAAGAAGTGGCCATGTCATAATTGGGGAAGAATAGGGCACTGGAAATCTGAGTGTAAATTTCCCCCGAGTACTAATGGTGATAATGCATCATTGAATTCGCAGGTGCAGAGAGAGGTGAGTTGTCAACCACAGCGACAGCAGCAGGTTGTTGCCCAACAGAATCAGGCGCCAAAACCGCCTTTTCCACAGAGCGTAAATCCTCAGAAATACAGTAATGAGACAGGATTCTACAACGAAGAACAGGTAACTAAGCTGCAGCGCGCTAGTGCTGTTTCGCAGTATTGGCTACAACGCGATGAGAGTGAGTCAGAAGAAAGCTATTGACGGTGCCGAGGGGAGGAAGAAGAGTGCGTACTTGGCGCAACTCTAGAAGTAGACCAGACAGGCCCTTTTGTCGATGGAAAGGTAAATGATAAAAATATTACTTTCCTAGTAGATACTGGTGCTACTCGTTCAACTGTCAGGTCAGCTGATGTTAAATACCTTCCTCTCTCGGATGAAACAATCCAAGTAGTTGGCGTATCCAACAGACAGATTAAAACGTAGCTCACTGAACCAGTAAAGGTTAACATAGGGAAATTTTCTGAAATGCACCACTTTGTCGTGTGTGATTCAAGCCCTGTAAATTTGTTAGGAAGAGATTTATTGTGCAAAATGAATTGCACCATATTTTGCACTCCCGATGGTATAGCATTTGAGACCCCTGATGAAGATGTACTATATAAAATGACTATGGCTAATATGGAACCTGAAATTACTGAGGCATTTGCTGTATTTAACCCTGAAGAACTACCAAAGGAACTGAAAAAGACAGTAAAGCTGAGGTCTGGGATTTCACAGGAGAAGATGTGGGATTAATGAAAAATGTAGATCCTGCAAAAGTGACGGTAAAGGAAGGAATGAGTTACCCAAATGTTTCTCAGTACAAATTGACACCCGAAATAATTGAAGGAGTTATTCCTATAATAGAGAAAATGATTAAACAAGGTATTTTGAAAGAAATAATGAGTAGTCCATGTAATTCACCAATTATGGGCCTGAAAAAGCCTAATGGAACATTTAGAATAGTACAAGATTTGAGAAAAATAAACAAAGTAGTTGTGTCATGTTTTCCTATTGTACCAAATCCATCTGAGATTTTGTATCAGATTCCACATGATGCAGAATGGTACACAGTAATTGACCTGTGTCATGCTTTCTTTTCCATCCCATTGCATCAAGACAGTCAGCAGATTATTGCGTTTCGGTTTGGCAAACGCATTTTGGCATGGTGCCGAATCCCACAGGGGTATACAGAGAGCCCCTCAATATTTAACCAGATATTGAAAAAGTCCTTAGAAGATCTAGAGATGTCCGAGAGCTCAGTACTAGTGCAATACATTGACGACCTGCTTGTGGCGTCAAAAATACGAGAAGCTTGTGTAGTGGATACCATAGCATTGCTAAATCATCTAGCAGATGGAGGACTTAAAGTATCCCCATCAAAATTACAATTTTGTCAGAAAGAAGTACAATATTTAGGCCACAAAATTAAAAAAGGATCGAGAAAAATAACTGCAGAGAGAATCAAGATAATTAAAGGAATGAGAGCCCCAGTGATGCAAAGAGAAGTGAGAATGTTTCTTGGAATGGTCGGATATTGTCGCCAGTGGACGTAACTTTTCCCTGATTGCAAAACCTTTGGTACGCCTGATGAGAAGTGATGTAAAAGACCCCATTGAGTTAAATGGAGAAGAATTAACAGCCTTTAAACAACTGAGAGACAGTTTGTGTGAGGCACCAGCACTTGGTATGCCTGATTATGAGAAGGAGTTTGAACTATACTGCAGCGAAAAGAATGGATGTGCACTCTCTGTATTAATACAGAAACATGGAAAACTGAGAAGACCAATTGCATATTTTTCAGCTATACTCGACCCAGTAGCTGTAGCGTTGCCTGGTTGTTTGAAAGCAGTGGCTGCTACTTGTAAGAGTCTGGAACAGAGCGAAGGAATTGTGATGGGATATCCTGTGCGAGTGTTTGTACCTCATGATGTGGCAATCCTTTTAACAAGGAGCCACACTCAGTTCATGACGCATAGTCGGCTGACTAAATATGAAAAAGTCATATTAGGTGCAACAAATGTGAGCCTTGTAAGATGTCTGAATGTGAATCCTTCAACGCTATTGCCAGATGCTGAGAATGTGGAAATCAGAGATGATGTGGATCATGACTGTTTGGATGTGCTTGATTTCTGTACTAAACCACGACCTGATATAAAAGATGTACCTTTGACAGAAAGTGACTATGTGATGTTTGTGGATGGATCATGCTTGAGAACAGACGAAGGAATTCTGAGTGCAGCATATGCAGTATGCACGGTAGCAGCAGTAATGGAAGCATCTTACCTAAAGGGAGTAAAGTCAGCCCAAGTTGCTGAACTTTTTGCCTTAACCAGAGCATGTAAGTTGGGAAAGAATGTGAGAGTGACTGTGATAACCAATAGTCAATATGGCTTCGGTGTCGTGTATGATTTTGGCCAAATTTGGTCACAGAGAGGATTTTTTACTTCAAGTGGAACCCCTATATAGAATGCTAAATTGGTTGGGAAATTGCTTGAGGCGATACAAGAGAAGGAAATTAATTCATGTCCCTTGTTGTTTACTAACATTGTGAATACATGGGAAGAAGTGAGGCAGTTACAGGAAGAAGCAGGAGATGAGGAGATGAGAAAGTGGGTAAAAGCAGGATGTGCACCAAGGGAAACAGATCATGTGTGGGTTTATCGGGATGGAAGACCAGTTATGCCTGATAGCATGGTGTCAGCCATGGCCCGGATGTATCATGGACAAGCACACGTAGGGAGAGATGCAATGCTTGGATTATTTAAGCAGACATGGTACAATGCAAAATTAAAACTTGTTGCTGAGAGCCTTTGTCAAAGATGCCTTATATGTCAACAGTTCAATCCTGGAAGGGAAACAGTGGTAAGTCTAGGAACGATACGTTGAGAAGGAGGGCCTTTCACCAGAATGCAAATCGACTTCATTGAGATGCCTCCCTGTAACAGGTTGAGGTATGTTTTAGTGATGGTCTGCCTGTTTTCTAGATGGTTAGAAGCATATCCCACAAGAAGAAGTGATGGAATTACAGTAGTAAAACTGCTTTTGAGGGAGTTCATCCCTAGTTTTGGGTTTCCAGTCACAATTGAGTCAGATAGAAGAAAACATTTCCATAATGAAATCATGAAGCTAATTTGTGAGGCATTGAATGTACAACAAAAACTGCATTGTGCCTATCGCCCAGAGGCTTCTGGTGTGGTAGAACACGTAAATGGCACTATTAAAAACAGATTAGGAGAGATGTGTTTAGCCACAGGACTGAAATGGCCTGATGTCTTGCCTCTGGTACTCATGACTATTAGATCAATTCCAGATAGGAACACAGGTTTGAGTCCCCATGAGATTGTGATGGGGAGAGCAATGAGGCATGTATTCATACCAGTCAACAAGTTATTGCCTATCTATGATGACTTGGTGTTGGATTACTGTAAGGGGCTGGCTGACACTGTACATTCTGTGTTTCATCAGGTTGGATTGGATGCCACCACCCTAGAAAAGAAGCCAGCTCATGATCTAAGCCCAGGTGACTGGGTGAGAATTAAAGTGCACAGAAGAAGGAACTGTTTGGTCCCACGTTGGGGAAAACCACGACAAGTGATTTTAACTACGACAACAACTGTGAAGTGTGCAGGAATAAAGAACTGGATCCATGGTAGTCATACCTTGTGAATTCCAAACCCAGTGGATAACAAGGAAGGAGAGTATTTTGAAGAATCAGAAACTAGCTCTGAATCTGATACTGAAGACACCAGAACAAGACAAAATTCTGAAAGGGAGGAGTCAGAACCAAATTTGACCGTTGCCCCAGAGAACATTCCCTTGAGGAGGGAGTTGCAGATTTCTGACACCAGCTCAGAAACTGAACAAGCACAGGTACATACAGGAAAAGAGAAAAACAGTGAAGAGACAATTAAAGAAGTTTTCGATAAATAAATTCCTGATGGAAAGTTGGGAGAAATTCCACCTGAAGTAACAAAAGCAGATGGTCAAGTGACAGATACAGAAAGTGAGGGAAAGATTTTTGCGGAAGACCCCCGAGGAGTTGTAGGGAATTCAAACACTCAGTTAGAGGAAGGGATAGTTAGTCAGCAGGAAGATTGTGTTGTAGAATCACGAGGAGGGACAGAAGTAGGGAAAATAAAGAAAGTGGTGGAAAAGAAAACAGTCGAAAGTAAAAGTCAAGTTGCAACAGAATCAGAAAGCAGTGATGAGGAAGTACCAGAAGGTCGAGTCCTGAGAAAGAGAGCATGGAGAGCTGAGATAAATGATAAAGGAAATAAATTGAAAAGACCAGCAAGAGATGAAATTTGGCCAAACAAAATAAAGAGATTGAGATACCGATTGACACGAGTGAATTCATCTAGAGCTGAACAAGTGAATGAAGTATCTAGTCAAGAAAAATTGAAAGACGAGGGAAAAACAACAACAGAAGAAAATAAGAGAACAAGAAAATCTAACCAGAAGTTTAAGTCGCCGGAATCGTCATATGTGGCGCTGCCTGAAATAAAAGAAGAGGCGGATAGCCAAGAAAATCCAGAGGTGACTGTACCAGAAGTGGTTGAGGAAGACGAAGAATCGGAAATTCTGAGAGTTATCTTGTCCAACATTGGAGAAGAAACGGATGTTCATGGAGTTCTGTATCAAGATTGTGAAAGAAAAGTAAAAGATGATCAAATGCCAAACTGAAAAGACCAAAAGTGATACCAATGGAAAGACAATGAATAACTGGAAAAGACATAACTGATAGAACCAAGTAGGTGCTTAGAGCCTTGGGTTAGACAAAACTAGTTATGAAGTAGAAGAGGCTAAGTCAAAAGACACTGATCATTTTTCGAAATGGCACACACAGAGAGTAGAAAAACTAAATGTGTATTTCTTAGAAGATGGTTCAAAATGTGTTGTTGTTGTACAAGATTATTAATGCTTTTATGGAGTGTGTTGGCTTTGATGATCTCATTTAAAGTTATACTAGAAACAATAGAAGGACATAGTGAGAATAAAACTAATGTAGAAAAGTTTCAGAAAGTATATTCAACTAAAATAGATAGAAATTATTTACATAAAGACAGGTCTATAAATAATTTTTCTAACAATGTATTTTCAAAATTACTGTATGAATATGTAAAGACGATGGGCGTGAGGGACTGCTATGTCTACATGCAGTTACCTGCATCTGTATCTGAGGAAGTGACCTATCATCACCTCCCAGTAACGTATGAAATAACATGTAGTGTAATGGCAAGTTTGTTTTACAAAATAGGGAAATTAGAATATTACTTTTCAGATGTAGATAACATATTTTCACAAGTACCTGTAATTAACAAATGAAATAAAGTAAAACCTGCAAAGGTATTAGGAGAAATTATCTTGGAAACTAATGAATTAACGTTAGAGTCCATATTTAGAAATAATCTAACTTGTAGTTTAAAGAAGGAGGAGAAAGTGTTCGTGGATATGGTTGAAGAAAGGAGGTTGAAAATGAAAAAGAAAGCATCTGAGGGAAGAGAGGAAAGGACAGTCTGGGATGTTGAAAAGGAAACACATTTGAAAGGAGAAACTAGTCCAGCAATGGCTTTAGATTGGCATCAGAAAGGAAAGTTGTGCATTAGAAGGAATCAAACTGCATATGATAATTATTTTGTAGGCACAAGTGATTGCCATGATACATATCGAATCATGGGTGGATGGGGATTTAAAGGAGGAAATGATCCAGTTTTTTCTGGATTATATTTTATCTGCGGGAACAAAGCATATTATCGATTACCAGATCATTGGTTTGGCACATGTTATGTGGGCCTGGTTTTCCCAAAGATATTCCATGTGGGAAGAGGAAGAGATGGTGTACATGAGTTAGGTAGACAACTAACACGTAGAAAGAGAGAATCTTGGTCAGAAATTGTGGGAGACATTTTTGGAGCATTGATACCAGCAGTGGGAATATCTCTGAATGCACATAAAATTAGAAAATTATCAACAGTAGTGGATCGCTTGTCAACAAGCACCGCTGGAGGATTTTTATTGGTAAATACTGAGATGGTTGCCATGCGTGCCATGATAATGCAAAATCGACTTGCCCTTGATATAATTTTGGCAAAAGAGAGTGGAGTCTGTGGAATGCTGAAAGTTAAACATTGTTGTACTTATATTCCAGACAAAAGTCAAGATCTAAAGTCATACATTAAAAATATAACTGATTTGCATGAGGAAATTGCACCACTGGAGGTTGAAGGGGTTTGGGAAAAGATTGGAGAGAAATTATCTCTTACTAAAGATTTCCTATTAAAATTAGGTAGTACATTTATAGGTCAAATCCTATTTCCACTAACCTGTGTAATTTTTCTAGTATTAGTTTTAAGACTAGAATGTTTATGTTGCAAAAGAAAGAAAATACAGAAAAATTTAAAGAGAGAAACTTTGAGAAAGAAAGAAAATAAAAGACGAGAAAGAGAATTTGAGGAAGTAGAATTATAAGAAATGAAAGATAGTATGTATAGAAAAGCAAGAGGAGAAGAAATTGGGGAAACAGAAATGTGAACTAATAATCTATGAATTCATTTTCTTTTTTAATAAATTTACAAAATGTTAAGTATTGTGGTGATAAAATCACAAAATGGGGGATTGATGGAGCAGGTAGTGCAAAATTTTGTATACATCCTCTATTCTTGCATGAAAATACTAATTATATAATCTATTAACTATAATGATATTAAACGAGTATTGCATGTATACTAATCAACCTTATTAAAACTTAAACTACACATGGGATTTGCTATTTGCATGGTTAAAATGACTCTTATAACTAAAATCTGTACGCATATTAATGAATAGTATATGTGGTAATAGAATACTGCATGATATATGTTGCTTTGTGATGTTGCATCATCGAGGAGGATCGAAAAGGGTGAATATAATAGCTTTAAATGTTGCTATATGCTAGATAAATACAAGCACATAGAGGGATTAGCAAGGGGTTAACATTAGAATCACAATTTCTATGAATTAATTATTCTTTTGTGTTTGTTTCGCTTAAGTTGACATCTGAGCCTAATCCAATATGGCCGCTGACATCGCACATAGAAGTGGCCACTGTCTCATGAGGAGCGGAGTGAGCTGCATATGTGCAAGAAATATCCTGAACCACTTAGCGACCTTTGCTCATCATGTTCCCGGTCAAGGATGTAAATCTGGAGGTTCGCCAGGATAGGGGAACAATCAACCTTACAGTAAACAGGAACAAGCCGACACTTCGCTGACAAAGTGACCTCACCCCGCGAACTGTACTAAGAATCTGGGAATAAGAATCGGACCATCCCAACCAGCCAATCACGACTGTCCTAAAGCTTAAGATTGTATCTTCTTTAACTTGATTTTATTATAAAAAGGGTAGTAGAATAGGGAGGGGTATTTAACTTCTTCCTTGTTCGAAGCTATGTTCGTGACGCCTTTCCTGATGGTCCAGATGATAGCCGACTGCTTGATGACTGCAAACTTTTCCTAAATCCACGGGCTATGATAGATGCTTGCACGATTTCTGGTCCTTTGATAAATTGGGGACTGTAACGTGCTGAGCAGAGGACTTTGAGCTTTGGCCTGCTTTTCGGACAATTTATGACAAAATTTGGTTATGCAGAGCCAATGAATTAGAGAACTCGAAATAGCCAGAATAGGTAAATACGATGTTCTGCGATTTACTTGAATTGATCTAGAAATTCTAAACTTTGATGAGACAAATGCAAATATAAATCATTATGAAAATTTAGATAAACAAATATTGATTAACAAGAAATAATGAGTTTGTGGTTTTTCATTCAGGGAAATAAGGATTCTGAATCTTAAAATGTGTTTTAGCCGGTTCTAAATCACCATAAACCAATCCAACTAAATTGGTCAGTTGACCAAGTGGGTGGAGTGCCTTGATGTTTTGGATTAGGGATCTATAGGCAAAGGATGTTAATGTATATTTTGTAAAATAATTTTTCTCTTCCTATAGGTTATAAGGTGTTTCCCCCACATGTCCAGCGCTTGAATTACTCATCCCTCCTGTGTGTGCAGATTCGTGAGAGAGACGTATAAGTGTTGGTGTTATGGGCCCCACCAATGACTACGTGTGTGAATGAACTAGTGTGACGTCTGGTCTGCGATGCAGGGAGGGTATCAGTAAATGTTCTTCCCCATTTCCCAGTCTTGCGCTGGATCAGTAGTTGAGGCAGTCCAGACTCCAACACGCCCGGCGGCCAGCTCCTCACCTCCTTGTCTCCTCGCCTCGGTGCAGCTGTTGTCACCATAGCCTGCTGCTTGATGCAGGAATCAGGGGCTACGGTCAGAGCACAGCTTTCATGGAAGCAGCGCCCAGAGGAATCACACAACAGAACACCGGCTCTGCTGCCAGAATTGAATTGGACATGGAGCAGAGCACAAGTGATGGGGGGCGAGATGGCCCAATCCTGCCTGATCCAGGTCGAAAATCAGAAAGCCGAAAGGAAGTGAATATCCGCAGTCACCGGAAAGGTGTGTAGTTACTGGAGTACAGCGAACAAGACGAAACCAGAACCAGGAGGTTGATCTAGAGTCCCACAGAGACAAAAAACACCAAAGGATGGGAAGTGAGGTTGGGTTAACGAAAGAGAAAATTGTCCATGCAGACTGTATTAGGAAGCTCAAGCTGGGTGTCTTGCAACCACAGCCCAATAACATTTGGAGTAGCAAACAACAGTCACATTAGAGATGAAAAAAGACTGACAATGTACACATAAAGGGAGCTTTTGGAGAAAGCCAAATCTGACTCTAGAGCAGAATTTGAGAAACATGATGGACAGCATTTAGAAAGCTGCCCACACATACAGGAGGTGGGTGGATACTGCACTGAAATAACTGAGTGCTGGTTTAAAGGAAACAAGGCAGAAATGTATCATCCATCCTGAGTAATCAATTTGCAGAATTATATCAACTCCTGATGGAGTTGAAGCTGCAAGATCCTACAGAGTGTGGGAAGGCAATTGCTATGTATGTTAGCACAAGGTTACAGTAATAAGCCAAAAACACCTGCGGAGATTTGGAACAGGTTTCCTGGACCTTCAGGGAAGGAAAACTAGAAAACAGACTTCATCAGAAGACCCCCACTAGTGCTATAGTGGGGATGTTCAAGAAAGTGAATCAGCTGTCTTCCAAAGACAACAGAACAAGTGATGAGATTGTCATGACACCAGTCACAAGTAAGTGGAGAAGACTCTCTGGTGTCATCACCAGGCAGTGGACTCTTTATTTTTGGCTTCCAAGTAGCGAGTGAACCAAAGGATGGGGACGAAAAGTTCTCTATATTATCTTAATAGATCCAGGAAGGATCAGGTGCAGATTGTAGAGTCCAAGCTTGCGGCTAAAGTCTGTAACTATATTCAGACATACCCCAGAATGCTTCCATAAATGCAGACAAAGTATCTTCCTTAGGCACAGGGGATCTAGCCAGTCCTTGTTAGTACAAGGCTAGTAAAGGCAAAGCAGTAACTTAAGGGACATGATTCAGGCATTCCAGTGACCCCATTGCTGAGTATGATTACATCTAGGCAAATGTTACTTTCGAGTTGGGGTGGCTTGTTGGCCACAGAAGAGTGGCAGTATATATTGATCTTCCTGCATCTTAGGCAATGCTTTACCTCTCTATCAGTTGTCAGTAATAGCTACAGACTGCAACTTGGTAGAAGTATAAAAGTACTCATTCTGAGAAAGGATAGAGAAAGAAGGGGAGATGGCGTGGTAAATCTGCACTAGAGAGTCAGAGTCCAGTGATAACAGTTTTACCTCCCATCCCTACTGCGGAGGAGCCTCACATAGCTGCTTTGAACTATAGCACCTTGCAAGAAGACCCTTATAAAAGTGGGAATGGAAACAATCACAGAAAGTTATCACATGACAGCATGTACTGCGTGCTAGGCCTCGGGTCCACGGTGGCATAATAGAATAACAAAACCTACCAACAACATGGCTGTCGGTCTAAAGGTGATCAAATAATGGTATGAAAAGAAAACAACAATCACAGAGTACTAACCTTTATATTAGGTTTGACTTGTGAAGTCTATGATAAGGTGACTGTAACTTTGTGATAAGCTGACTGGAACTTACATTGTGTAGGAAAAGATCACTGATGTGATTTAAATAGACTTGAAACTGACTACAGAGTGCTGTCACAGTGCTGCTTTGTGTGGCAGCTGAAGATCATGCAGAAGAAGGTAACCTACACTCACACCTCTTCTCCACCCAACCAGCTGACCAAGTATGATAAAGAGAGCTTAGTAAAAGTACTGACACTCTCTTTTCCAATAAAATCAGAAGAGCAGACATTCTTGGGACCTACTGCCGTTGTGCATATTGGTTTAAAGGAAAGCATGTTAGTCAAAAGCAAAATTAAGGGGATATAAACAAGATGGGGTACAGGATCAACAGTTCATGTTCTCCCTTCATCTGCACAGTGGTGTTTGTTCTTAAAGCTGGCACCTTAGAACTGACATTCACTGTGGCCCATAGAAGGCACAGCTCTGGTACCAAGATGGCTGGCCACTTTATAACCACAGCTGATGAGCTTGTGAACAATCTAGCCCGATTAATCACATATTGCATTCATCGAAGAATACAATATTTACTTGTATGAACCTCAGAACTGTTTTTCTGTACCTTGTTTTGACCTTCATTGAGGACCAAGACATGTACACCTGCAGCCGCATGAGCATCTTTTGAAATAGACCCAATCTTCTTTTATTCAGAGAAAATTAGCAGAAAGAATGTCAGATGGAATTAAATATGACTGCTGGTATCTACATGACGGCACCATGTTTTATTTCAGATGTCCCTGAATAAGGGTGACATAGCCACCTGCAGCTTTGTGCTGCATTTAAAGGAGTCTGGAGAGAAATATTAACTTTGCTCGAGGTGCCTTACCTGTGGAATTGTACCGGACATACGAGTACTGAGATACACAGCTGCCTGCAGGCTACTGTGTCTGATAGCCTCTAATACTTAACATGTACATTAAAAATTACCTGGTTGCAGCACCTGCATTCAATATTCTTGATAGATATGTATAATGAAAATCCTGGAAACCATTCATGGAGTGTGATGATACACTAGCAAGTAACAGTTAGAACTGACCTGCATAGCCTGAAGAACTGCCTCCTCCAATACAGAGAAAATTTGAGCCCACAAAGACATTTGACTATGAGGTCCAGCAAATGCATTCTGAATACCTACAGCACTATATCACTTCAATCCTCTGGTATCGTTTACATAGTGTGACACTCTTCCAAAAATGTTAAACAATTGAACCAACCATGGGAATGCTCCCACCTAATATAATGACTATCAGCTGCCAAAAGGCTCCTTCTGTCAACCTAAACATTTTATCTTTAAGCATTCTTCTTCCCCGCACACATATCCTTTTTATTATTTATTTATCTGTCTAGCCTATCCCAGTTGTTGATCTGTACACCGCCAATAGAGTGGGTAACGGACAATTCCTGCAGTCCCCGCAATGCCGGGGGCATTTTTCAGTGTATGAAGAGGGCCCCCTTACAGTTGTCTTTACTATAGACGCATGTGTATCTATAAAGCAGCTTAAGAGAGAAGCATGCTCTGAGCTGACACTGTGCAGACCAAGTACTGAAGAGAAACAACATTGTTAATGTGTTTCTCTTTCAGGCAGAGTCTGCAAGACCCATTTCGAGAATGCGTGGGGGAGCCATCAGAGAGAGGGTCTTTCGTAGAGCACTGATCATATGAGAGGGAAAGAGGTAGCACTGGATTGACCAGGAACAGAACATAGGGCTCTACAGCCTCCAACACTTCAGGGCCCCCATCATCTTTCAGGATGGTCCCATTCTGCCCATAAAGCAGTGACTATCTGTGATGTATTAGCGGCTATGGGGCCCCTCTTCACATTCTGCAGAGGGTCCCATTATTTTAACGTTCCACCAGTGCACAAATAAGACCCTCAAGATAAGTCTTAAGCTTGGTCCTCACTGCCAAGAGATGAGACAGAATACTTGTGTGTTTAGTTTCTGCTCTGAAGTTCCCCGTCAACAGTTGTTGCAGGACTTTAGTCATAGCACATTAAAGTCTACAGCCCCCCCCCCCCCATCCCTCTCAATCTGTCCGAAGGGTTTTTACACAAAGGGCTTATAAAATGGGGAACATATGTATCTCTGTTGAAGTGGGATGTGGTGGTGTACAAGTCGGTGATACTACTGTACACAAATGAGGTGGGCCTATACAGTACTGTGAGGGGATGGTTGTAAAGTGATGATGAAAGCAGTTTCTCAAGAGCACCGGTTGTAGACTGTTCAGCGGAATACTGCAAGAAATGCATATAGATATTGGTAAGGGATTTTCATATCCTATCAACAGTATACACACATGCTCCAACTGAACAGCACACAGATGTTCTCCTGTTTATGTATCCTGCTCATTACTGAACAGGATTGATTCCAAATGTGTATTGCCCTCAATAGTGCACAACAATGTGCATTGGTCCCTTTA
The DNA here is from genome assembly GCF_964204655.1 of Triturus cristatus. NCBI lineage: Eukaryota > Metazoa > Chordata > Amphibia > Caudata > Salamandridae > Triturus > Triturus cristatus. The sequence continues at coordinate 803,764,361 of NC_140591.1, forward strand.
CACAGTTCCCTAAAACAGACAACAGCACTCTCCTCAATGTATAACCACCTGGGCATTTCATCAAAACACACACACACATTTATGGATTTGAAGAGTTTGGGTGACACGCAGTGAAAATAATTGCTTCTAGACACTTCTCACTTGTTTTGCATTATATTACAGGGTTCAAAGTTCCACTGGTTGGACTGAGTATAATAGACAGAGATAACCCTGGACACATTAAAACATCTAGGAGATAGGTCCAGCTATTCAGAAAATCTAACTACCTTTGGAGAAAATGTGGAATCTAGTTAGTTATCTCAAGCAGATATAGGGTTCCCGTCGTATATTCCAAGTAGGAGGAAGTTTGGTAGTACACACATTTGTGGAAAAAAGCCAAACTTTAATTTTAATCAAATTCCATCACAATTACCTACTCAGGTCTGTGTTAGCCCTTTGCAGACCGTGTTATGTACGCCTCTGTTTTGCATACCAGTCAATCTACTGCATTATCTATTATCAGGGTTCATGTGTAACAGCTATATCTCAGTTATTCAGGCAAATTCTCACTGCTGACCTATGGGCACTGCAACACTAATAAGCTGCGTGGTGAAACGCCCCATTTCTTCCATTCCTTATTGTGTTGCTGTTGTTCCATTTGTAGGGTGCCCAAGTAGTTGTCGTGCTTTAACAGTTAGTCAGAATTCCTCTCATCTGTCCTCAATCTCCATCCCTACTCAAGTGCTCAATTCTATGTCAGGACTGGAGGCGAGGATTATGCCTTATAATCTTTGCTTCACTTGTTAAAAATTTGATCCGCAGCCATTTCAACATCAGTTTCCCTACTAAAAAATAACATTCCCAAAAGTCTTTGGGATATCAAAACATCAACAAGGCAGTCCCAATATAGTCCATTATTAGCATCCATGCTGCCTCTTTTCTTCGCTGCTAAGCAGTCACACATAAAACTAACATTCCCAAATGTCTTTGGGATATCAAAACATCAACAAGGCAGTCCCAATATAGTCCATTATTAGCATCCATGCTGCCTCTTTTCTTCGCTGCTAAGCAGTCACACATAAAACTAACATTCCCAAATGTCTTTGGGATATCAAAACATCAACAAGGCAGTCCCAATATAGTCCATTATTAGCATCCATGCTGCCTCTTTTCTTCGCTGCTAAGCAGCCACACATAAGTATTGCTCCCTTCTCTTTGTTTATATGTGGGTTTTCATTTGATTACAAAGCTTATTCTTGACTTGTTGTATTGGCATGTGCAGCGCTTTCATACAACCCCGCAGGAGCGTTTCCTCTTGTTGTTTATATTGTAGGTTTTGTCTAGCATAATTGATGCCACAGGAACGCAATTTGCATCCTTACGGGGGGAATTTGCTTTGAAAGGCTGGAGGCCGCGGATGCGGTGCGGCCCTCCATTCGCTATGTGGCGCTGCAGCGCACATCTAGAACAGGCCCCTCAGGCTCCATGACACGCGTCCGTCATTTTCCCTCTGGGATCGGGAGACGCGTGCCACAAGAGCTGCTGGGAGCCTTTTGTTAATTTGGAGACTGGCGGTCTGTAAACTTCATAATTTCCTTCATTTTGACACCCTGAGGTGTCTGTACTGTTTTCCTAATTCGTAACGCCCTGCGGGGTCTGTATTAAGTTTACACTGGCCATGCAGGCCTCACAAGGGACACAGTGCCACGCTTACCCACTAAAACATTTGGGTGTGGTGTCCCCGGGGCCTATTAGAGGCCTCTGGTCTCCCACAAACGTACTGGACACCCCAGTATCACACAGACAGTTCTGCCTGTCACCATTATTGGCTCTCCCCCTGGACACCATGCAGACATCTGAGAGCATGTATGCCGATGAGGAGGCCCTGTCCTTCCTCCCCTGGACGATAATTTTTACGAAGCCATTGATGGCTCTATACATAGGGCTGTTTTAGAGGCCATAGCCCCCATTGAATAGTGCTCTACAGACAGATTGCAGAAATATATGCAAGGCCCCCTGGCCCGTAGAACCCCCAGGAGCTGGGGGCCACACGCCCAAAAAGGAAACTTACAGTGTTGGATTAAGATGCTTTCAGGCACCTTAAATGGGCCTTCCTAGCTGGACTGTCCTCAACCTATTTCCCCGGACATAGGGGAGGGCAAGGAATCCCAAGAGTACTCAGACAAGGAGGCAGTCCCCTTGAGGCCTTGGCACTGTCCCTCCGTCCCTGACACCTTTGAGCACTATCCATCCAAGGCAGTGGTGGACATGCTGGACCCCGATGACATTGTCCGCCCTCGCTCTGCGCAATCGGCCCCAGCAGTGCCAAAATATTTTGCAGGCCGCTTGCATAAACCACTAGAGAAGGAAGCACACAGCCACAAGTGAGCAGAATGCCCCAGGCCCTCTCTTACCCCTGGGATTGTTACCAGGATGTCCACTTTCCTGACTAAGTTCATAAGAGATCCCAAGAAAGGGATTGACCTTTCAAGGCATTCATGCCAGGATAAAATCTTGGACATAGTGGGTCTGGTGACAAAGATTTTGGACATGGCTGAGGAAGCCAAGGCCACGGGCTCATTGATCTCACCGGAAGTCCTGTCAAGTGGGGCGCAGAGGGGCATCATATTTTTAGGGAACGCTAACTGCACCCTATCCACAGAGCATTGCTGCTCTCTTCTTATTAAGGTGGACCCTAACTGGGTGATCTGGCATCCTCTGAGGTAGGGACTATGGCCCAGGAGGGCCATACCAGCAACACCTCCATCGTGGAGCTGGGTAAGTTTGTGGGAGCCTGGTCGTCCTTCTACAAGACCCAAACTTCCATCAAGAGGGTTTTTAAACTTCTAGTTTTCAAGGGGCTGGCAACACTTGGCTGACCACTTCTCCTCTCAACTCCTTTCCTGGGGACAAGGCTCCAGGTGCAAACAGTGGCAAGATCTGTCCCGCTTCATGACATTCTATCCCACCAGAGGCCTGTGTTTGCGTGGCAGAGGCTGCTCCAGGGGACAGGCCTCCAACAACGGTGAGTGTTCACCCTTGTCCTGGGCTAAAAGTAGGAGGCCATCTGGCAAATTTTTTCCACATGTGGCTGTCTCTCAAGTGGAATGCATGGGTCGTTCAGACCATCCAGGTTTTTCAGATCGAGATTTATGGGTCGCCACGACAAGTGGCGTGCCCATGACTGATGACTTTTTCCCTGACAGAGAGCGATCTCATAAACAAGGAGATAGAGACCCACCTAGACAAAGAGGCCATCTTCCCGACTATGCCACACCCCAACTGGTTCATCAGTAACCTCTACTTGGTCGACAAGCGAGACGGGAGTCAACAACACGTAATAACTTCATGGAGTTAAACGAGTGGCTGGTGTAGCGGCACTTCAAGATGGAACGGGTCAATCTCCTAAGGGATTTACTCCAGAAATTCAATTGGATGGTGCATCTGGACCTGAAGGACGCTTACCTGATTATTTCTATCTTTTCACCCCTACAGTGTTTCCTTCAGTATATGTGGTGAAGCCAAGCCTTTGAGTTCACCACTCTCCCCTTTGAACTCCCTTCAGCACCCTGATGCTTCACAAAGGTCCTTAAACCAGTAGTAGGGCATCTTTGGGCACAGGGGATGAGGATTATTATTTACGTGGATCACATGGTCATTATGAGTCAATGTCCCAAGAAACTATTTATGTAGCTGCAGATGACAGTGAACCTTATGGAGGGTCTGGGGTTTGTGATCAATGAGAGCAAGTCCTTCCAGTCCCCTTCTCAGACAAAGGGGGTCCTGGTTTTTATGATAGACTCCTCGATGGCCACCTTGAGTTTTCCATCCCAGAGGATAGCAAACATTTGGCACGAGTTGCGGCAAGGCCGCGCCAAACAGTACACTTTCCTCCAACAACTAGCACGACTGGTGGTATTACTGTCATCCTCCATTCAGGCAACTTTCCCGGGGCCACTGTGTTATCGAGTGTTGCAACAGCTCAAGGCCCATCACTATCGGAAGGGGCTCACGTAGTCCCAGTCAGTGCCCTTATCAGAGGAGGTAAGAGAGGAGATTCAATGGTGACTCTCCCACATGGAGGCATGGAATAGGGGAGGAATCTTGGGATCCCATCCAGACCTGGTAATCCAGTCCGACACCAGCAGATGAGGTTTTGGCGCACAATGTCGGGGACTCTCCACAGAAGGAAGCTAATCACAACAAGAAAAGAAGTTGCATGTCAACTGCTTGAAACTCCTCGCAGGGCCGTTTGCGGTTCGGTGCTGGACCAAAGACAGAATTCAGTCTTGCGTCCTCCTCAAGGTGGACAAAGCATCTGTGGTACACTAGATCAATTACCTTGGGGGGACCAGATTAACATCCCTGTAGGACCTGGTGAAAGATTTCTGGCAGCACTGCCTGGACCTTCATGTATCGGTCACGGCAGAGTATCTCCCCGGACAAACGAATCAGGTGGGAGACTGGCACTATCACCATCTCCATGACTCGTGTCTCTTGAAGCTTGACCCATGGGTCTTATCGATGATCTCGGACAGATCGGGCCCTTTCTCAGTAGACCTGCTGCATAATGCCTTGACCAATATGTGGCTTGGTTCTTCAGCTAGAGACCGGATCCCATGGCGTTGGCAACAGATGCATTCCTGCAGAATTGGACTCAAGAGTGGGGCTATGCATTTCCCCCATTCTCAATAATCATAATGTTTTCGGACCAGGTGCGGAGGCAACTGGCAGAGGTGGTCCTGCTGACATATTTTTTGAGGTTGTAAGTTTGGTTCCCTGTTCCTATTGAACTTTCTTGGGATTCGCCAATCCTTCTTCCCCTATTTCAGACTCTCCTCCTCAATCCAAACCAAATGCTACACCGATTGGTGACAGAAGGTTCCCTACGCCTGATGGTGTTACAGATTACAGGCAATGGTGGCAAATCCTGGGAACTTTCGAGACAGGCTCAGATCCTCTTGTCCAAGGCTTGGGCAGATAGCACATTTAAATGGTATAGATCGACCTGGATGAGATGGATAGGTTGGTGTATAAGACAGGACTTGGATCCCATGGCTACAGATGTAGTCCAGATATTCAACTTTTTGTCTGATTTGTCATCTGAGGATCTGGCTCATTGGTCTAATAATACTTTTCTTTTCTTTCGATAACTTTATTTCGGTCACAACGGACCATAAAAGTACAGAGTAAAATACACACAAACACTATGTTACAGAGGATAAATAACATGCACCAAATAAAAAACAATCACAATCATATATATACACCTACATTACAAATTTAAAACCGTCACATTAAAATCAGATTAAACCATTGAAAGTAGTTATCGGAGGTATACATTAAATTTCCTATAAATATGTAAGTTAACAATTTATTTCATTAAAAAACTCCTGCGTTTAAGCCACATCCCGTTTAAAAAGCGGGAGACGGCGAAAACAATAGGAGGGTGCGTATCATATTTTAATACTCTCAAGGCCTTATAACATTCTCTGAAGCCAAGGTTCCTACAGATAGGTTTCACCCAACGATTGCGTACAGTCTGATATTTGGGACAAAAAAACAGGACGTGGATCTCATTTTCAAGATGATTTTTGCACGCTGATGTTTTATTTAAGTCCCATTTACTAGTAAATAACATGAGAGGCAGACTACCCATCCGAAGCTGGATTAATCAGGTCAAGGAAATCCTCCTTTTTGTAATCTTCTTTTACTTGGAGGAACTGAGATGTCAGTCTACCAACTGCAGAGCTCACGTGAAGAGACAATAGATTGTGGTGCCTATAATGGTATACCAGCTCGGCCCTAGATATTACCGGGCACACTACTTCTGGTGTTCCCCATAACTCGGGTAAGCCAATCCTATTACAGAGTTCCTTAATATGAATTAACCACTGGATTTTCTTAGTTCTAATTTCAGCCCACACATCCCTGAACTCACTTCTAAAGGGAGCTAGTTCAGGAACTGACCATATTCTTCTCCACTTTTCACTTTCCACTACGCCATATCGGCAAGCCATGCTCAGATTGATGGCTCCCCAGTGGGAGAACATCCTTTCTTCCAGAGATTGTTGTGGGGCATCCGTCTCTCCTTGCCGCCGGAGTTTCTGTACTCATCTATTTGGGATATTAATCAAGTCCTCAATCTGTTTATCTCATGGCAACCTAATAGATTAGTTTTGAGGAAACTAATTTCTGCCAAATTGCCCATGTTGCTGTGCCTGGTATCATGTAGAAGGGTCTCAGACTTTAAGGCCCTGGATGTTACATGTAGAGTATTTACCCCACAAGGGGTCTCCTTTACAGTCAGCCGACGGACTAAGTCTCACACTTGAATCATCTCATATCTGGTGTTGGCTGATTCCCCAAGCTGTGTGTAGTGTAGTGCTTGAAAGCAAATGAGGAAATGAAAGAGGAATCAAGCCCACCAGGCGAGCGCCAACTCCTGATCACCAAGCAGAAGCTGCATAGAGCGGTCTCTTCACCCACAATCGCTCGATGGGTGTTGGGACATGTAGGTAGAAGGTATAAATGTGGGGGCCTCAAAAACTTTTCAGCTGGTTTTGGAGGATATCATCAATGCAGCAGAATGGTCCTTGGACTCCACTTTTAGGAGGTTCTAATTCAAGCCGGTAGTGGTTGAAGCACACTTGGTGGTAGGTAAGCTGTGAACCAGCACAATCCTCGCCTTCGATACTGGCATGGAATGAAAAATGTCTTAGCTATGGTAAAGGAAAGTGTCAATTCTTTTAAGGACTCGGAGGCGATGATTATCCCAGCCGGCGAGAAGCTCTCAATTTATTCCCTCCCCATTATCAGTAAGTAGCTGGTTATTCTGGCATGTTTCTATTGATTGACTATAGTTGTTTCTTGCTTATAATCGCTGTGTCTGATATGAGGCTGATTGTTCTCTTGGGAGACAATTTCAATTATTTCTTGGTTTCTTTACCTTAATAGGAAATGATGGCTCCAAACAGGATTTGTGAGCAACGGATGGTAGCAGTGGCGGCTGGTGATATTTGAAAGTGGTAGGGCGTAAAATGAGTGGTGGAGTGCACCGCGGAGAGCGAGCGCAGCAAGCGAGCTCGAAAAACATAAGGGGAGTTCGGCAGGGTGCTCCCCTGAGAAAATTTCGAAAAAAGAGTAGGCACATGGTGCATTTTCAAGCCAGTTTCCAATGTTCCACTTCATCTGGGAAAAAAGTTATACATGTGACAAATGGCAAAGGTAAATGAAATGTATAATTATTTACTGCCTGAAAAAGCCAACCCAAGAGTATAAACCAAGCCACCCATATCCCAGACCTTGCTCCACAAGTCGCTGTGCAAACCACATCACAAATTTCCCGCACCAACACCCTGTGGACTGTTTTGTCAGTGTTTCTAGATTCATTTATTTGAAATACGTTTTTTTTTTACTCATGCACATGCACTACAGGACTGAATATCTTGTTTGAAAATTCATGTTTTTTTTTCTTGTTATAATGCATGCAACATCTATTTTATTTTGAAGAAGTATCACACTGCCACCTCGCCCATGGTTGAAGCCCTCATTGATATAGATTTACAACATTGCTATCATTTCTCTTTAGCAGTCCAGTACATAGTCTCATCACTCCCCCGCCTTTCCACCTCATTCCTGTCATACACGTACACAAAAACATGGACAGTGGAGCAGGATAGTACAGCACCTGAGGAAGAGAGGCACTGACAAAGTTACAATGAGGCATGAACATGGACCAGGGTGCATGCATGGACACACAGACAGAGAGACACAGAACCTGTCTGACACATGGATAATGAGACACAGACCAGGGTGCATGGACACACAGAGATACAGAACCTGACACATGGACAATGAGACATAGACAAAGACCAGGGTGCATGGACACACAGACAGACACAGACCCTGACACGTGGACAATGAGACATGGGCATAGACCAGGGTGCATGGACACTCAATGAGGCATGAACTGGACAGGGCCCAGGATGCATAGATACACAGACAGGGAAACACAGAACCTGAGACATGGACGGTGACTTACATAGAAACTCTCCTGAGTGACTGTGTACTTATGGTAGAAGCACGCCTTTCATTTAGAAATCCTCTGTTGAATGCTAGATAAGTGGCCTGCTTCACCACATGCATGTCACCCCTCACATGGTTCTTCAATTAAACAAATATGCTTTGCCTCTCAATCATTCATTGATGGGTGCGTGGGAGAAGGGCCTACCTCCAAAAACATTTCTATCTACAAGACTTGTTATTTTTCTGGCCCTGCTGGCAGTGGCATGCACCTCTGAAAAGCATACACGCTGCGTGCCAGCAGGGCCTAGCTTCAGAAACGTAAAATTTCTTGTAGATAGAAATGTTTCTGAAGCTAGGCCCTGCTGGCACGCAGTGTATATGCTTCTCAGAGGAAGTGCATGGCAGGGCCTAGCACTGCTTCAGAAACATTTTTAAGTGTCACTGCACCAGTGTGTCTGTGTTCCCGCTATATAAACATTAACACTCTTTGAAGTGCAGAGTCACTCTGCACTTCAAAGAGTGTTAATGTTTATATAGCGGGAACGTGACCATAACCAAAGCTGTTATGAGCTACAGGCAGCTGCGGCGCCGCAGTGGCGGCTGGCTTACATGAGTGTGTCTGGACTTCGCAAAGTCCATGATCAAACTAGTAGTCAGTACGCACATTCGCAAATACTTTTTTAATCACAATAAAATTAAAATCTTAATCTTCCCAGCCATGCTTAACGACAAATACTTTGTTAGGCACAACCGGGAAGATTAGGAATTTCATTTTATTAAGTGATTTGCCCAGAATCAGAGGATGTTGAGGCGACGACGCCGATACTCGAATCTGGTTCCCTTCAGGTGAACCAGGTTCGAGTCTTGGTGTCGATGGCTCAACATTTTATCGTGCGACGTAGTGTGCAGCAGGGTTCATGGCCCATGAACCCTGCTGCAAACTATGTTGCAAGATAAAATGTTGAGCAATCATGGCCATAATGCTGGCGAGAGCACAGCTGAGAGGCCGACTTTGGAGAGGCCGGGGTGTGTGTGCGACATGTGCACTGCAGTACAGTAGTCATGGCCGTAATGGCCAAAGCAGAGCTGCCGACTTGGGAGGCACCAAAGTTGGCAGCTCTGCCCTGGCCATTATGGCCATGATGATTGCAGTGCAAACACGTATCTACATGCAAAAAAAAACAGTACTCACTCAGAGTAGGTCGGATCCAAGTCGGACATCTAGCCGACATTCACATTGATTGCCCAGGTGCCTGCAGGCTGCCAAGAAGAAGTACAGTGACGCACACTAAATTACAGCAGGTAGTGTGCTCGATGCCTCAGGCCTGCTGGGGCAATGAGGTCACATCAGGTGGAGCTCTCCTGAGTGCTCACGACTCTCTTCTCAACTGCCTCCCGCCTTCCGTTTGTGCGATTAGCAATGGTGGGCAAGCAACAAGAGGGGAGGGGGAGATAGAGGCTGAGGCAGCAAATGGCCAATCACTGCACGGCTGTACAATAAAGCCCTGCAGCGATTGGTGAATATGCTCCCCATGCTCCGACTGTAGCCAAGCCCAGTCACAGGCTCCGCGTTCTCTTCCTAGAGACGCTGAGTCTGAAGCAGCCAATCCAGGCGCTGCTAAAGCAGCGCTTGTATTAGTCTGAGCAGGTCAACTCGCCGCTTCTTTGGAGATCGGGGGGCTGCGACTTCCATCCCCCCAGCTCCTACATTTTACATGCAGAAACTTCTGGATTGCCCATGTCGGGCTGGCCAGGGACAGGCACCCGGCCAACCCGACATGCGCATTTCTGCCTGCTCCCTGACTCCGGCTAACCCCTCCCTCCCCCTAAGCCTGCCGCACGCAGGCAGATCTGATTAGTGACGTTGGGTCATGGCGGTAACGCCCACGGCTTAGACAGCTGACTGCCGCGGGCAATTTTTTAAAGTAAGTAAAAGTAAAGTACTGTATTTTTGTTAGCATGGGCCCTGGCCTGGGGGGAATATAATCTGTGGGGCGACGCCCCTATGGAGGAACCGCCCCTGGATGGTAGCGTGATTTGCACAAAGAAGAGGCAGCTTGGACACTAGCAATTGACTATATTGGGACTGCCTTGACCTGATTGATTCTTGATGTTGTGATATCCCAAATTCTTTTCGGAATGTTAGTTTTTTGTGAGGAAGCTGATGTTAAAATGGCTGCTGTTATAATAAGTGAAGTAAAGATTATAAAGCACAATCCTCATTCACAGAATTTAAACTTTCCGTTACTATACTGGGAAATTTTTCATTCTGCATGAACTCTCATAGGACTTCAAGATCCTTGAAATCTCAACAGACATTTTCTGTGCAGTTTAGAGTATAAAAATGCCCTACTTGTGATAAAGTCATATTCAACAGGGACACATCATGAATAATGGTCTGTATTGTTCTTAACCGAGTCTTCTATTTCAGGATCTGCAGTCAAAGCGCAGGGTGATCACGCCCAAATCAAGTGTATGTATCAGGGACAGCATCTAAGATTTGCGAGCCAAGCATGGCGTGATACTATTATGAGCTTAAATATGGGATGTGTAATGCAGGAAGCATTGTACTGCATCTTCATCATGTACCTCTGTGACCCTTCATGTGCCTCTGAGATCATAAGCACCTGTGATCAAAGATGACCGAATAAGACATCAGTACTCTAGACTGAACTAAGAGTAATGACCCAGCACTTTACACATCAAAAGCCCAAACCAGAACATATCCTAATTTTGTGTCACTACTGGGAATTTCTTAAGAACCACAGTAGAAGAAATGACCGTTTAGAGTAATCGTTTAAGGATGGCAGCTCAAATCCTTGTAATTTCAAGCTCTAAACCTTGAGTTGTTTTCTAGGTGTTATCACAATTGAACAAAATAAACAAAAGATCTGCGCCCTTATATAGAGAAGTATCATTATTGTTAGCAAGCCCCTGCAATTCTTAGTGATTAGTTCTGTGAAGGGTCTGTGAAGATATTGGGGTGTCAGCACAAAATATTTTTACTTGGAATAACTGTTGTTCCTTTTCCTGGACTATTAACCACATTCTTAACTTAAAGGGATAGCAGTTCTACAAAATAACAGCTTGCACAGAGCCAAGATTCTACTCTTGTGTGAACTTCTCACCCCCTTTATATGTACAGAAAAGCTATTCAATCATTGCAAAGCTACATCACCATTGTCAGCTAGGTTAAGGGGCCCTACTATCTTTTACCATGTTCTACATACTCTAATTATCTTCCAGCTCCTACTGCCTTGAATCTCTGTCGCACCTAACCACCTGATATCTATGGTTGACTCTGAACTGAATGCATGTCTGCTCCAACTGTTGTAGTGAGTGGGTTTCACAGTGCTCCAGTGAATTGGGTAAGTCAGACAGTTGTGGTGTATATGTCTTTGTTCATACTTTGAGTGGAATTGTGTGGATTGTATATAGTTCATGTACTCTGGTAGTTGCATGTTTTCACCACATTGTCTTGTTTTCTGGTAGAATACTATTGTGGGTCATGTCAAAAGTGACTCCTAAATTTCTGTGCAGTCTGATCATTTTTAAGTTTGAGTGTTAGGAGTGTTGGCAATTAACTAATCTCCTATGGAGGGTCATGCTAGGCCAATAACCATGTGTTCCTGCATACTGTCAGTCAATTTAGAATATGCAGTATTCTGAAAGATCCAGCATGCGAGAGACATTTGGTTTAGTGTGGGCTGAGTTGTCAGAGTCTGAAATTTGTAGATACATATATTATTCATATTTGTCAATGAACAAGATTCTTCTATAAAAACACATCCAATCAAATTCTATACTTGTTCATCCATTCTAGTCCACCATTGTTTTCCACCAACCCAATTTGTTTGAAAAAGTCTGCTCAGATGCCCATAATATGCCATTTTAATCAAAACCAATATATACAGCAACTGATGCCGCAAACCTCTAACCTCTTGACAACAGGCCTGACCCCACCACAAATCAATCAATCAGTGTTAGACCTGGCATCCTTGGCGTGGTTTCCCCTGACTTTTTGCCTCTACCTCCTGTATTTTTGACCCTGTACTGGAATTTGTTTTTGCTGGTTTAGATGCTTTGGGCACTTTGCCACTGCTGATCAGTGCCAAAGTGCAAGTGCTCCCTGGTTAAATTAATATTGTGATTGGTTATCCATGATTGGCATATTTCTTTTACCAGTAGGTCCCTAGTAAAGTGCACTGAGTGTGCCAGGGCTGGTGATTCAAATGCTACTAGTGGGCCTGCAGCACTGATTGTACCACCCACATGAGTAGCCCTAAAATGGTGTCTCAGGCCTGCCACTGCAGTGTCTGTGTGCAGTTTGTTAACTGCCATGTTGTCCTGGCCAGTGTACCCACTTGCCAGGTCTGACCCTTCCCTTTTCTTACAGATTGGACACTCCTATGGTAGGCCCAAGGTACTCCACTGGGAAGGGTGCAGTGTATGTGAAAGGTAGGAAATGTACTAGTGTGGGTAACATGTCCTGATAGTGAAATACTGCCAATTTAGTTTTTTACTATCTTGCCCATAGGATAACATCAGGAATGCTGTGTAACATGTTTACCTGCATATCTTTCCATAGCAGCAAGATAGAAAGTTGGAATCTGGTATCCCTGAATTCAGGATTTAATAACACTCCTTTTAGTGAAGATGGTTTTTAAATTCTAAGTTTGGAAATAGCACTTTTAGAAAGTGGCTATTGTCTTGTTCAACCTTTCTGTGTGCTTTTGCCTGTTTGTGGATTGACTGTCTGGTTTGTGAGTGACAGGGGCTGGGGTGGCTCCAGGAGGCTGGGTGAGTCAGCACTAGGCTGAATAGACTTATCTGCACATAGAGTTGTGGGAGGAGTAGCACCTGGGTCTGAATAGGGCTGTGCCTGCCTTTCACAATGCTGGCTCCACCTCCTGCGGTGCGTCTGATAGCCCTGGCCCACACTCACAAAGAAAGAAGATGTGCACTGGCAGAGTGCACCCAGAACTTGTTTGGACTGGGTCCAGGACCCCTCACACATGAGGAACAAATACTTTTGGGGTATAAATATCTGAGTTGAAGCCACTAAACTTTAGATTAGGAAAACCTTTGTGATCAAGAAGGAATCCCTGCCAAAGAAGAACAGCCAGGAAGACTAAGGAAAAGTGCTGCCATTGCTGAGTGTCTGGGAGCGGACCTGCAGTTGCTGTTATTGCTGAGGAAGAGGACTAAGGGACTGCCTGCTGTGTGCTGTGTCCCCCTTGCTTGAAGAGGAGCTGTGCTGCGTGCTTTGCCCCCTCTGAAGTATACCTGTCTCCAAGGGCCTGAGAAGAGCTGGCCTCCTGTTGAAACTCAGGGATATAAAAGTTTTGCCAAGGACTCCTGCAACTCGCCCTACATCGTGCTCTGATGTCCCTGCTGTCCCTGGGGTTATTTGTGTCCCCCAGGATGTTGTTTGTGCCACTGTGCCGACTGGCTTGCTGGCACGCTTGGCTGCTCTCTACCAGTACTGAGAGCGCTTCCGGCCCGTGATCAAAACAGGGCACTGAGGGCCTGTATCTCTTCCCCATCAGCCCCCCGATTGCCAAAATTGCTGCCCTTTAATTTGGGATTCACCCCCGCACCGCGAGCTGTGTGCCCGTGGCCGGTTCAACCGAGGAGAAGAGCCGCGAGAATCCCTTGCCGGCATTCACCAACGCCGGCCCGGAGTCCGTAGCGTCATCGCTGAGCCGCACTGGGATTGGTCCCAGCGGTGCGAATCTCTAGGCAACAAGGAGGCTCGTCCTGATGGACCCGCGCTGTGATTGGAGGGAGTGCGAGGCATCTCCTAGCAACCAGGCCCCCATTCTCCGCAACGAGAACGAAGCTTCTTCTTCAGGACTTGAAAGATCCCTGTCTACACTCACGAATGTAATATGTGATGCAAAATTATGCTAAGAATCATGAGAGATTATGCTAAGAATCATGAGAGATTGTGGCGAGCCGTGGGGGGACCTAAGACGACGGGGAACTATCCCAGTAACAGTCGACTATTCAGGCATCCCGTTAAAGGCTCATGGGGCAATTTTACCTCGCATTTTGAAAGAGCTACTTTCATGATACTTAATTAAGTATCCACCTGGTGCATTGGGAGTCGATATGCACCCAATCTCTCATGATTCTTCGCATAATTTTGCATCACATATTACATTCGTGAGTGTAGACAGGGATCTTTCAAGTCCTGAAGAAGCAGCTTGGGGAGCTTCGAAACATGTAGACAGATCAAGGAGGAACAGCTCATTGAGGCATATTTACCTCCGCCCCCCTATTTTTACTAGTACCAGGTCACAAGTCCATTAAAAATTCTTTATAACTGCTGAGCCAGGTATTTTTTAACGCCACATATCTATCCAACCTCTGACCCTCACTCCTCACTTAACACATAGTCTTTTTCTCACAGACCAAAAGGTGCTCCCACGTAGTCGTAGGTAGTAGCACGCCCCGTTCCGTAGAGGGGCGGGAAGACCCCTATGATGAAGCATGACACCAAGGGCCCTTTTGGTGTGTGAGGGGTATTTTAACAACACTGTGTGTTCCTCTCTACCATTGTGGAGAACGCACACGACCCAGGAGGCCATTTAAGTTACTTATTCATAAATAAACTGTTCTCTAGGGTGGATCTTTATGGTTTAGAAACTCAGGGATATAAAAGTTTTGCCAAGGACTCCTACAACTCGCCCTACATCGTGCTCTGCTGTCCCTGTTGTCCCTGCTGTCCTTGGGGTTATTTGTGTGTCCACAGGACGTCGTTTGTGAGTGTTGGTACACATACTTTATACATTGCCTTGGGAATAAGCCTGTCTGCTCATGCCAAGCTACCAAGGGGGTGAGCAGGGGTTATCAACAGCCTGTTTCCCCCTTACCCTGACTAGAAGTAAGGGTCCCTATTTAGACAAAGGTACTTACCTCTGCCAACTAGAGACCCCCAGATCTAACAGTCAATATTTTTAAAGCACAACAACTCACCAATTAGGGTATCAAGGCACTGAGGGGGGCTGCTGATCCGTATGGGCGCTGAGGTTCAGTCGAAGAGCCAGGTCTTGAGATCCTTCCTGAATTGGGTTAGCGACAGGGATTGCCTGATGGGGAGAGGCAGGGTGTTCCAGGCCTTGGTGGTGAGGTACGAAAAAGATCTTTCTCCGGTCCTGGTCTTGTGGATCTGTGGGACGGTGGAGAGAGCCAGTTGGGCCAAGCGGAGGTGTCTGGTGGGTATGTGGAATGAGAGGCAGTGGTTCAGGTGTGCTGGTCTGGCTTTGTGGAGGGCTTTGTAGGCAGATGTAGAGTTTGAAAGTGACTCTTTTGTTGACTGGGAGCCTGTGAGGTTCTCGCAGGAGTTCGGTGATGTGGATGTGGCGAGGGATGTTCAGTACCAGTCTGGCTATGGCATTTTGAATGTTCTGTAGCTTCCTGGGGAGTTTCAGGGTGATGCCGGTATAGAGTGTGTTGCTGTAGTCTGCTGATGATGAGGGCATAGGCGACCTTCTTTCTGGTTTCAGTGGGGATCCACCTGAAGGTTTTTCGAGGCAGGCGAAGCATGTGGAAGCATGATGAGCAGACAGTGTTGATTTGGCGGTTCATAGTGAGCGAGGAGTCCAGTATGATGCCGAGGTTCAGTACGTGATCCGATGTGTGGTGGTCTCCTAGTGCAGCAGGCCACCAGGAGTCATCCCAGGCAGAGGCGGTGGGCCCTAGGATGAGGACTTCGATCTTGTCCCAGTTGTGCTTGAGGCAACTGTCTTTCATCCAGGTGCCGATGGCCTTCATCCCATCTTGGATGTTTTTTGTGGCGATAGTCTGGTTGTTGGTGAGGGAGAGTATCAGCTGGGTGACGTTGGTGTCGGAAACAAGGATGAGTCCGTGGTTCCTGATGATGGTTGCGAGCAAGATGATGTAGATGTTGAAGAGGGTGGGGTTTAGGGAGGAACAGCAGTAGTCTGACTCGCTGTGTTCGACTGGTGAGGAAGGAGCGGATCCAGTCCAGGGCTTTGTCTCGGATGCTGGTGTCGTGGAATTTTGTGCGTTGAGTGCAGTGTGAGACTATGTTGAAGGTACCCGAGAGGTCCAGGAGGATGAGGGCTGCTGTTACGCCCTGATCGAAGAGGGAACGGATGTCATCAGTGGCACCTAGGAGGGCGGTCTCAGTTCTGTGGTTGCCACGGAAGCCTGATTGGGAGATTCCAGGAGGTTTCTCAGTTCTGTGGTTGCTTCGGAAGCCTGATTGGGAGATTCCAGGAGGTGGTTGGCCTCGATGAACTTGGAGGGTTGACCATTGATGGCCTTCTCGATGACCTTGCCTAGGAAGGGGAGCAGGCAGATGAGTCTGAAGTTCTTGAGGTCTGTCGGGTTGGTGGAAGGCTTCTTCAGTAGGAGGTTGATCTCGGTGTGTTTCCAGTCATCGAGGAAGGTGGCGGTCCCAATGGAGCAGTTGATGGTCCGGCGTAGCTCGGGGGCGATGGAGGTGGCAGCTTTGTGGAAGATATTGTGCGGGCAGGAGGCTTTGGAGTAAATGCTCTTCATCGTTTTGATAGTGTCATTCATGGTGAGCGGGGTCCAGTTGAACAGGATCTGTTAGGGGGTGGTGTTGTTGGGTGCGATGGTGGCAGGAGTGGTGGGATGGTCTTGGGTGTTGAATCTGTCGTAGATCTGCTTGATCTTGTGGTGGTGAGGAAATATGAATTTTGTGATCAGTTATGTCCCCTATCGTAGACCCCAACGGCTCCATGTGCATGCTATAAGTACATGTATGTTCCCTCCTGCTCCAGTTTTGAAGACGCAAATATATGTGTGTCCACCGTCAACATGTCCTCTTTCAGATCCGCCATGAATGGGTCAGATATTCCATTCCTAAGTATGAAAGGCCACCGACTTTATGTGGTTCACTTTCCACATTTCACAGATTCAGGCAAGTAGGCCCGAATTCTGTCATCAAGCCTTTTCCTGCCTTCTGCCTCTGAAAGCTCCAGTCTGAGCCTGCATCTGTGACCATGAACTTTGTCTTACTCCCTGCGCGGCTAACGGTGCCTGATCCAGCCTGTCGCCTGCCAAAAACTGTATTTCACCTTCAAGATTATCTCCTCCTGTCTAGTAGTTTAGGTAAACATTCTTC
Source organism: Triturus cristatus (assembly GCF_964204655.1). Classification (NCBI taxonomy): domain Eukaryota; kingdom Metazoa; phylum Chordata; class Amphibia; order Caudata; family Salamandridae; genus Triturus; species Triturus cristatus. The sequence continues at coordinate 803,781,489 of NC_140591.1, forward strand.
CAGCTCCCGTGCAAAGGGCCAGGCCTCGCTGTCCTCATGCAAGTAATTCATAGCTCCGTTACCATGGAATATTCCTACCCCCTCGCATCTAGTGTAGACACTTAGACGCTTGTACACGCACTAACAGTCAGTATAGTCAGTATAGAATAAGATTCTATCCTAAGAGACCTTTCCTTTTGGATAACACAGTTCTTTAAACATAGGATATTAGATATGATTTGGAATTAGGTTGACATAACCCCAGACTTCTGTCTCCACATCTAGAGCTAAATGTCAAGTCTCCTTCACCCTCTAGTTGCACGTCAATCACACGTCATGCAGCTGCGCGCGCATCTCTGCCACATATTTCTGCTGACATTGCAGGATTCTTTTATGGATCCACCCACTTATGACATCATATATGATGACGTTTATTAAACTACGCCCTCTATTAGTTAAGTATGCACCTTTTATCAGCTGTCACGCCTCTTGCATCTGTTTTACTGTAATGCATTTTCTATAAAACCGCTTAACTGTCAATAATATATGTTCCTTCCTTCCTGAACTTTCGTGGTGATGGAATAGAAGGCCCACAATTCGAATTGTCTCCCTTTTTATAGGAATAAAGCCTTTTAAAAACCTCTAATACCACGGATTCTGCCTCTTATATTTACTGAGTTATTCTTGATAGATTTTACCGCATAAAAAATAGTACCGGTAACGAAATATTTACCACATAAATTGGCGCCCGAACAGGGACACTTTCTCATCTCACGCGCCGGCGGTGCGTTGCAGGCCCGGTCTCCTGCCACAGCTGAACGGACAACAAAAACGCGTATCTGCAGGATTTCCTGTGTCTCCTTCCGGCCAAGCGGGGACGACTGAGGCTGCGATCAACACCCAGACGAGGCGGTGAGAAGTGCGAAGTATCCCGACCAGAGCCTAGCTGAGAGAGCAAGATCCGAGGTATACAGAGACCCGCCAGGTTCCGAAGTTCCGAGTCCAGTCGAGTCGAATCCAGTCCGGTCCAGTTTCAAGTTCCGTTCCGAGGCCTTCCGTTCCGAGCTACCCGGTGAGTACCATTACCGGGGAGGCATTTAACGTGCACATAGTCTGTGCCGGTCAAGACGGGTTTGGGTACACAAATCCGGTCTGCACTGTTTTAGCAGTGTATCTGTACTGTTTAGCAGTATATATAGTATGTTGTGCATATAAATAAATATTATCCAGTGTCAGTATAATGTCAGTAACTAGTTTCTTATTAGTTATCATTGTTCGTAAAACTGTTAAGCGTTAAATGTTTTAAATACGTTCTATATATTGTGGTATGAATGACTGTTCGTTATTGTGTTTTCTCGTATAAAGTGTGTTCTAGAAACAAGATCTAAAAATGCCGCTCTTTTCGAAACTAAGACAGATCAAAACTAGAAAAGGTGTACTCGAAGAAGCTGTTCCCATTCCACCTAGGGATACTCCAGGATACTTTATGTATCATAAGCATGGCTTAGATGCCGTATTATTTCTTGATTTATGGGTAGATTACACCAAAGAATTACCAGAGAGTCAGAGATGGCCCGCAGCGGGGACCTGGGATGCAGATTGCATCATGAGAGTAGAAGAAGAATTATGGAAAAAGAAAGCCAGACAGTCACAGAAAGATGCCATTGAATTATGGCGTAAAGAATCATATAGACGTACAGAAAAAGCACACCGACAGGAAGAGAAAGGTAAGGAGAATTCAAATAAAGTCCGAGAAAATCTATTACTTGAGGAAGGTACCCGAGTAAAATCAGAACAAGAACACGAACAAAGACGTATGAAAGATACGAAAATGAAAATGCTTGTTGCACAGTCAGTTCCAGCTGATAGTCATCAAAAGGGTGATTCCGCAGGCCCTGCGAAAGGGACATGCAACTATTGTAAACAACCAGGTCATTATATACACGATTGTCCAGTCCTGAAACATAATATAGCCACAGGTAGAACACATGAGAGACCACGTCCACCTAGACAGGATCAGAATCAACAACAGACGCCTCAGCAGGCACAACCTAGGTCAGCTCCGCAACAGGCAGCTCCACAACAGATTGTAGTACCACCACAAGCGCAGCCTATTGCTGCAACACAAGCAACGACACAACAGATGTATCAGTATGCACAAGCAGATTATCCCGATTATCAGCGATACACATGAAATAGCCTAGAGAGGGAAGTTGGCTTACCCCTTATTGAGGTTCCTGTAGACCAAGAGGGACCTTATGTACATAGTGAACTATTAGGGGAAGACAGAAAGTTTTTACTTGATACAGGGGCAAGCAGAACAACTATAAGACACAGTGAAGTTCCAGGGGCACCCCTCTCAGGCTCACAGAATATTTCCCTTGGATTCTCAGGAAAACCTATAATTAATGATGTAACACAACCTCTTCCACTTACGATTGGTCCATTGACACGTACTACAGATTTATTGCTTACTAAATCATGTCCAGAAAACTTGTTAGGTATAAAAACATTGAAAGCTCTAGGAGCCATAATATGTTGTTCTCCGGAAGGAGTACGACTATTTTTACGTGACTTTAAAGGTCACTACGTGTCCAGAGACATGGATCACCGACTGCAGAATTTACCTACACATTTATGGGCACAAGGCCCCACTGATGTTGGTTGCATGAATATTACGCCATATCGAGTTACACTGAAATCAGGAGTAGTATTACCACGAATACGACAATACAAGTTACCACCCGATGCTGTTGTGGCTTTGCTGCAAATCATTGACGAGCTCATTGCACAAGGAGTGGTTGTCGAAACAGACTCCAATGTATGTAATTCTCCGATAATTCCGATTCTTAAAAGAACGGATCCAAAAGCTCCACCAGTATATCGATTAGTTATTGATCTGCGCGAATTAAATAAATGTATTGTGCCACAATTCCCCGTGGTCCCAGATATCTCTTCATTACTCACAGCTATTGACTCAGAAGCAACGTTCTTCACTGTAATTGATCTCAAGAATGCTTTCTTTAGTGTCCCAATTGATCCGGAAAGTCAATATTTATTCGGATTTAGTTTAAATGGACGAAGTTTTAAATTCACACGCGCACCTCAAGGATTTACAGAAAGCCCCAGCATCTATAGCCAAGCCCTGAAACGAGAACTTGACAGTATCCATATGCCAGTTAACACTGCCTTGCTTCAATATGTCGATGATCTGCTGATCACCGCTCGAAGCGAACATGAATGTGAAACAGCGTCACTTACGGTTCTAAAATTTCTGGCCGACAAGGGGCACAAGGTGTCCCCTTCTAAGCTGCAATTCTGTGTCCAGCGAGTTGTTTACCTTGGGCACTCGCTGTCCAAGGAGGGAAGGCAGCTTACATCCGACCGCATCCAGTTAATCGCTAACATGCCACCACCCAAGACACAAAAGGAGGTGCGGGCTTTTATAGGCCTCACTTCATACTGTAGGCAGTGGATCCCTCAATATGCATTTCTAGCAAAACCACTCATCCAGTTGACAACACAGGAGGCAGCCACATCGACTGTCCTCCCTTGGACTCAAGAACATACACACGCCTTTGAAAGCTTAAAGAAAGCTTTATGCCAAGCACCTGTCCTAGCAACACCATGTTACAGTAAACAGTTTACACTCTTCGTTACAGAACGCGAAGGTACTGCCTTGTCAGTACTCACTCAGGAACAAGCAGGATCGCACAAACCATGTGCTTATTTCTCTAGTACATTAGATCCAGTAGCTCAGGCTCTTCCTGCGTGCCTGAAATCAGTGGCAGCAACAGCTTTAGCAATCAGACAAAGCGATGCCATAGTGTTAGGACACCAACTGACAGTACAAGTACCACACGCAGTAGAGGTTCTCTTGAACCGCACACAGACACAACACTTGACTATAGCGAGACTCACCGGTTACGAATTAACACTGTTTCAGCCACATATAGAAATCAGACGTTGCAATACGTTAAATCCTGCCACACTGTTACCAGTGGGCGGAACAGATCCATTGGCACATGATTGTGTCGAAGTCATTACTATCACGACGAAACCCAGACAAGACTTGACAGATATCCCTTTATCAGATCCGGACTTGACATTGTATGTAGATGGGTCATGTATGAGAACAAGTACAGGAGAGCTAGTGGCCGCTTACGCAGTCACAACAGACAATGAAGTCATTGAAACAAGTTGTATTAACACTTTGTCAGCTCAAGCAGCAGAGCTCACCGCTCTGACACAAGCCTGTATTCAAGCCACAAACAAAAAGGTCAACATATACACAGATTCACGTTATGCCTTCGGAGTCGTCCATGACTTCGGCGTACTGTGGCGAGAGAGAGGTTATTTAACTTCTCACGGTGCCCACATCCAGCACGGACCCCTTATTCAAGCCCTATTAGATGCGATTCATCTACCTACTGCAATATCGATTATGAAATGCAAAGCCCACACAAAAGTTACCGATATCATTTCTCAGGGTAATGACCTAGCTGACAGAACAGCTAAACAGACTGCTCAGAATCAGACTCACACAACTGACATGACAAAGACAATAGTTCCGACACCAACACATTGCATGACAGTTAAGGATCCCGCCCTTGATGCAATTGACATACAGACACACGCTACACCAGAAGAAATAAAGAAATGGACTGAATTAGGAGGGATCCAAACAGATCAGGGATGGATGACGAAAGAAAAATCTATATGGTTTCTTCCCGACTCAATGGTCCAAGTCATCATTAACACTATACATAGTCCAGCGCACCTAGGAGAAAAAGCTATGCTAGACAGCATTCAACACATTTGGTTTAACAAACACTTGCGAGCCGCAGCTAAACAAAAAGTTCGTACCTGTATGATATGTTGTCAGTTTAATCCAGGTAAAAGCATCCCCGTAGAACAGGGTGGATTTCAACCTCCTAATCATGCTTTTGAAGTCCTCCAGATGGATTATATCCAGATGGAACGATGTCGAGGATTCAAATATGTTCTCGTAGTTGTCTGTGCTCTTTCCCGTTGGACAGAAGCATACCCGGTTTCAGATTACACTGCCCCGACTACTGCCAAACAGTTAGTTCGAGAATTCTTCCCACGGTACGGTTTACCACGTGTTGTCTACTCAGATAACGGCCAGCCGTTCTCATCCGAACTAATGAAACACGTTTCCCTTCTATTAGGATACCAATGGAAATTTCACTGTGTCCGACATCCCGAGGCAGCAGGTCTCGTAGAACGCCATAATCAAACTCTGAAAATTAGATTGTCCAAAATATGTAGAGAAAAAGGAGTCGATTGGATAGTAGCCTTACCAGTTGCGCTCTTTTACATGAGAATGGTAGCACATTCTCGAACAGGGCTATCCCCGTATGAGGTGATCTTCGGTAGACCACCAAATATGTGGGGGACGCCTATACCTCGTAAAATCACTGACGTTGACTGTAATATGCTGACAGATTACCTGGCTTCCTTGATGTCTGCACTACAATCTTGTCGTTCACAGGTATCCGCAGCTTTTCCCGATAATACTGAGGTGAAGCCCCATGACGTGGTTCCTGGGGATCTGGTGCTGGTCAGGAACTTTGACCGGAAGACCCAACTGGATCCTAGGTGGAAGTCACCGAAGTTAGTTTTACTTACCACAAGGACAGCCGTGAAAATCGAGGGAAGAAAAGGATGGTTGCACTCGAGTCATATCAAGAAATTTTATGGACTACCATCCAATATAGAGACTAAACCCTGTATTTTCTCAAAAACAGACTCAAAGCTCCCCTTGGTTGAGCAATCGAACTCAGAAATCTATAAACTAAAATTGAGGTCTAATAAGTCAGACAATTTGATTGTTTAAGTCCTCTCCAAGGTGAATCGGTTGAATTGGTCTCTGACATGTATCCTCTGGACCGGAATAGAGAAAGAAATAATCAAATGCTGCTCAAGAAGCAAGCGTATTGTAAATCATTTCGTAGTCATTGTACAGTAACATTATTAATTTTGTGTTTTCTAAGTCTTTTGATCATCATTGTCAGCATCCTATTGCACATGTATTACCCTATTCCTAAGCATGCTTATAATATAACTGCAGAACATTCTTTTAGCGAATTTCCTCCGCATGAGTTGTCATATAGATTTGCGCTGCGCAACAACACTTTTATTAGTATGTTACATCATTCCCATCAAACCAGCAATGCCACGAATTGTTGGATATGTGGCCGACTCCCTCCCTATCAGAACTATAAGGGAGTCTTGCCCCTCTTTCCCTATCCGTTCACACACAATGGCTCCTGTGGAGCATGGTTTAGTTTGATTAATACCCTAGATTCAAATTCCGCAGTTTATCAAGACAACTGGGTATGGGGAAACCTGAACCTAGCTTTACTTAAAGTCTGCTACCCTAACAAGGAGGGACTTCCCAAAAGAACAGGAACTGATCTAGAAAATGAAGTATATGGATTAGGTAATTTTACACTTAACCTCATGATCCTGAACGTTGAATCTGAAGCTACACCAATCTTGCCCGCCATGTCAGTATTCCCAGTAAAAGGGGAATTATGTATAAGAAAGAATGGTTCCATACATATGGGCCATAGTAAATGCACCACTGTAATAAAATTCAGTGATCAAGGCAAGTCTACATTTAGAGCTTCTCGTCATTCCTACTTCATATGTGGCCAGACCGCATATATATGTCTACCTTTAGATTGGGATGGTACCTGTTACATAGCATTCCTTCTGCCACCTGTTTTCCTAGCTCCTCCTGATTATCACAGAAATACCCATTTAGTACACAATAGACGGCAGAGAGATCTCCCAATTGTCGATTACACTGAAACAGCATGGGAGAAATACACAGATTTCAATAAAGGTTTCTTTCCCTATATAGGTACAGTCACTAATAGTAAGCTGATACGTAGATTAACCAGAACCCTTGAAGCAGTAGTGAACGAAACTATTTCCGCCTTAGGCAATTTAACATAAGAGCAGTCTGCTATGCGGATTGTTGTGCTTCAAAATCGTCTTGTCCTTGACGTCATCCTGGCCGATAGGGGCGGAGCTTGTAGGGTCATCGGATCAAGTTGTTGCATTTTCATACCAGAAAATTCACCGTCAGTATATAAAGCCATAACTCGCCTTCATAAGATTGTAAGCCAGATACACCAGAGTCCAGGCACCTGGACTTGGTCCGGTTGGTTCTGGGGCGTGTTGTCAGCCTGGGGATGGAGGATTCTATCCTTCCTAGGTATTGGCTTTCTCATACTATTCAGTTGCTGCTTATGTCTACAATGTGGGCCAGCGATTTGTGGTCTGTGTGCCACCTCGTGTATCCCACATCCAAGTATTCGCTCGAGATTCCGGAAGAAGAAAGAAGAACAAATGATGCTATATGAACAGATCGATGGATTGATGAAGATCGATATCTCCTAAGGGTCCGAAGGGGACAAGGAGGGAATGAGGAAATATGAATTTTGTGATCAGTTATGTCCCCTATCGTAGACCCCAACGGCTCCATGTGCATGCTATAAGTACATGTATGTTCCCTCCTGCTCCAGTTTTGAAGACGCAAATATATGTGTGTCCACCGTCAACATGTCCTCTTTCAGATCCGCCATGAATGGGTCAGATATTCCATTCCTAAGTATGAAAGGCCACCGACTTTATGTGGTTCACTTTCCACATTTCACAGATTCAGGCAAGTAGGCCCGAATTCTGTCATCAAGCCTTTTCCTGCCTTCTGCCTCTGAAAGCTCCAGTCTGAGCCTGCATCTGTGACCATGAACTTTGTCTTACTCCCTGCGCGGCTAACGGTGCCTGATCCAGCCTGTCGCCTGCCAAAAACTGTATTTCACCTTCAAGATTATCTCCTCCTGTCTAGTAGTTTAGGTAAACATTCTTCCAGCTCCCGTGCAAAGGGCCAGGCCTCGCTGTCCTCATGCAAGTAATTCATAGCTCCGTTACCATGGAATATTCCTACCCCCTCGCATCTAGTGTAGACACTTAGACGCTTGTACACGCACTAACAGTCAGTATAGTCAGTATAGAATAAGATTCTATCCTAAGAGACCTTTCCTTTTGGATAACACAGTTCTTTAAACATAGGATATTAGATATGATTTGGAATTAGGTTGACATAACCCCAGACTTCTGTCTCCACATCTAGAGCTAAATGTCAAGTCTCCTTCACCCTCTAGTTGCACGTCAATCACACGTCATGCAGCTGCGCGCGCATCTCTGCCACATATTTCTGCTGACATTGCAGGATTCTTTTATGGATCCACCCACTTATGACATCATATATGATGACGTTTATTAAACTACGCCCTCTATTAGTTACGTATGCACCTTTTATCAGCTGTCACGCCTCTTGCATCTGTTTTACTGTAATGCATTTTCTATAAAACCGCTTAACTGTCAATAATATATGTTCCTTCCTTCCTGAACTTTCGTGGTGATGGAATAGAAGGCCCACAATTCGAATTGTCTCCCTTTTTATAGGAATAAAGCCTTTTAAAAACCTCTAATACCACGGATTCTGCCTCTTATATTTACTGAGTTATTCTTGATAGATTTTACCGCATAAAAAATAGTACCGGTAACGAAATATTTACCACAGTGGAACAAGGTGCAGAGTTTGTTGCAGAGGTCTTGGGAGGATGGGACTTCTGTGGTCTCATTGTTGGGTTTGGTGAACTCCTCAACAATGGCGATGAGTTTCTTACTGTTGTGTATGTTGGCGATGATTCTGTCTTGGAGGGTCGTTTTCTTTGTAGTTTTAAGGAGGAGGGGTTTGCGGTGACAGTGGCTTTGAAGGCTATGTAGGCTTTTGTTGTTCCTCCCTCTCTTCTCAAGCCGTCTACAGGTGGGTCTGGACTCTTGAAGGGTGGGAGTGAACCAACTAGCTTTCTTGGAGTGTTGCTTGCCGGGTGCTTTCTTGAGGGGCACCAGAGTGTTGGAGGAGTTGGAGATCCATCGGTGGAGGTTTTGTGCCGAGGTATTGGCATCTGTGGATGTCGGTGATGGGTTTATGCAGAGGGGGGCGGTGAGGTGTTCTTGGGTGACCTTGTTCCAGCTTCTGCAGGGGAGGTGGTGGGCGAGGTAGTGTACAGTGAATTTCATAAAAGCATAATGGACACAGTGGGGGTCGGTCCAGAGGAGTTCAGAGGTGTTGCTGAAGGTGATGTTTTTGCTGGCAGAGAAAAAGAGGTTGAGCATGTGTCCTGCTGAGTGGGCTCACAAGGTGACTAGCTGTTTAAATTCTACACTGGCAGAGGGCGTGGCTTGGCGAGCCAAGATGGTGGACGCACCCTGAGTGTGCTCCCGGACCCCTCCGCCATCCGCTCATGATCCGCCCATCTAGAGAGCCATCTGACCCTTAAACTGGTGGCCGGGTCGCTGTCATACCTCTGACTGCACTTCTGGCTGCAGGATTTTCATTTGTGTGACGCCTTTGCGCCAGGCTCGGCCTCTCGGCGGGGACCTGCATTTAAGATGGCGGCTCCCCCGCGCTGATCGGCGCGTCCTGTGGCCTTCGGACCTTGCTGTCTGTTCCCCGGTCTGAGTCCTCTGCACATTAGGAGGGGCCCCCTCCCCCGTGATCGGGGGGTCCGGAGTTGAGCTGTGAGCTCCGGAGCGCTGCCTGTGCATTTCTCCGGTGTTGGCGTTTTGGAGTGGGCGGCTGTGAGGGCCCGGCCTGGCCCACCGATCCTGTGTCTGCCGTGGTCGGTGTGGGGGCTGCCCCCTCGGCCTCAGCCCGCCGGAGACTCCCGCTGCCGCTCCCTGGTGCCCCCGTGGCGCAGCTGACCCATCGACCGCCACCTCAGGAGGTGGAGACTGGAGTGGCCTGGCTGCTCATCAGACGGCCGGAAGATCCTTGCCTGACCGCGGTGGCCAGCTGCATCCGGCGTTGCGTGGCCCTCTACGTGTGCCCGCCCGTACTGTGGAGCCTGGAGGCCCGATGGGGCTGCCGTGGTGCTGCCTGCTGTCTCTGGCCGTCTGGGGCTGTGGGCTGCCGGTTAGCGGTGTCGGCCGCTGGAAGAGAGGTCTGCGTGCAAGGAGGCCTGATGCTACACTGCCTCGGGGGCTGGCGGCACCTGAGAAGGCAGGAACGACTTTTTCCCACGGACCTCTTGGAGGGGCACGGAGTGCAGAGGCGTGTTAAGGGTCTCCCATAACCTGTCAAAGAACACTTCTCCGCGAGACCCTTAACCAAATGAGTGGTTTATTGTGACGACACCCAAGGCACTTGCAGCACTGGTTTCAATTTGCCTTCCCAATGACCTCAATGTAAGGAAAGGCTGGTGCTGAGACGACGGAGTACCTGTAAGACATCGCCGGTGCCACTGGGCGGTCTGCTGCGAACGGAGCCCCCCCCCGCCACCCCCTGGGCCCAAGAAGCATCTCTGGTATTCGAGAACCTATGGAGTCCACGTGGGGGAGGCCTGCATCCTGTTTGCCCTTGCTGAACCTGAGGCCCGTGCTGCTGCTGTGGGCGCTGCTGGCAGGCGGTGGGAGCTCTGTGGCGAGTGGCGAATTCCTGCCCCTTGGACTTGAGGTAAGGAGTGGGGGTGCTGAGGCATCTGAGTTTGGGTGGAGGATTCAGCCGTCGGTCGTGCGGCAAGCGGGTGCGTGGGGCCCTGGTTAGCACGGCTTCCTTCCCTACGCCTGATCTCCTCCCCCTCTCCCCCACTCCCGGCACGCCTCCTACGACCTGTGGCTGAGGTGAACGGACCCTGCTGGACCTCTCTTCTCCGGGCCTGGCGCTGCCTTTTCTGCACTCCTGTGGTCTCCTGCCACATCAGTCCTGGACCCGCTACTATCCTTGTGGACATTGTGTGAAACCGCCCTGTGGAACATTCCGTGGCCATCGCGGGGGGATCCCTGTTTAGCCCTGGAGCGGGGCCCTTCTCCCTCCCTCCTCCTCGACTCCGGCTACGTATCTCGGGCGGCGGCACCTTGGCCCACGCCGAGGCCTTGCGCTAGCTGGTTGTCCCGGCTGACCCACTGCTCACCCGCTCTGGCTTGTTGACTTCTCACTGTGCGGTCTGTTTGTGGGGATGAGAGGAATTCTTGACTCCCAGGAGTCACCATGGGCAGAACAGATAGGTCGGCGAAGACTCCGGCCACCCAGACTAAGATGAATCACTTTACTATCTTGGAAGCGGGGGCTACCGGGGCGTGCCTGAACAGGAAGCCCCTGCGTCCGCGGACTTGGCCACCATCCTCCAGGCCATCCACGCAACCCAGACCTCGGTGGAAGGCAAAATCGCAGAAGTGCGAGTCAACTTGACTCTCATTCGGCAGGATCTCCGTAACGCCACTGCCCGTATTACAGAGACCGAAACCCGCATCTCCACTGTCGAAGATGATGTTCAACAACTTAAGGGGCAGGTGGCCCGTCTTCAGTCGCATACTCAGGAGTTGTACCATCGGGCAGAGGTTGCTGAAAATAGATCTCGGCGCAATAACCTGTGCCTGGTGGGCTTTCCGGAGGGGGTGGAGCAGAGCCGCGCGGCGGATTTCCTGGAGAAGTGGCTGCGGTCACGGGTCCCTGAGGGCTCTCTCTCCCCATGGTTTGCGATTGAGCGGGCCCACCGGTCTTTGGCCCCGAGACCGGCGCCAGGTGCGCCCCCCCCACCCATTCATCATGCGGATTCTCATCTTCAAAGACCGCAACATTGTTTTGGCTGAGGCCCGCAAACAACAGAGGCTGCACTATGAAAACTGTGCTATTATGATCTTCCCGGATTACACCCGCGAGGTCCAGGGCCAGCGCCGCTCCTTTGGGGAGGTCAAGCAGAAGCTGAGGGCACTCAACATTCAATACCGGCTTCTCTTCCTGGCTCGCCTGCGTGTGGTGTTCGCAAACAAAACACTGTTCTTTGACGACCCGACGGCGGCCTGGACCTGGGCGATGGAGGAACGCCCCCTGCGGGCCGGAGATCAGGCGCTGGACTCGGGAGAGGCAGAGGGAGGTCTTGACTGCCCCGCTCCTTTCGCTCCTCAACCTCAGCGTAATCGCTCCTGCAGGCGCCGTGGGCAGAGAAAGGCCCGTTCGGCCTCCCCGCCAGGAAACTCACAGCGACCGGTGTCTCTCTCCAGGGGACCCTCACCTGGGGGGAGCTCCGGCTCCTCTGGCTGCCTGGATGGTGGGGGTGCTTCGCCCGGGTCCTTGGCGATCGACCTTCCGGACTCGGACCTCTCCCGTAGCCCGATGCTCCTGCATGACCCTGCTTGAACTGGTCTCTGCCCGCCGGGCCTAGCTCCGCAGCCGGAGATGGTGCTCCAACCCAGAACATTCTTATTTTCCCGATGGACTCGTATACACATATCCGGACATGAGGAAAGGTCCTCCACGCTATCCCATTCCCAAGCGTTTTAGTTTGGTTGTTACTCATTGGTTTATTGTTAGGGCAACAGATGCTTCCGTTCCTGAAATGTAGGGTGTGGGGTGGGAGGGGGGTTGAGGGGTGGGACCATTGTCCCGTGTTTCAATTGTATTTTTTGTTCTTTTCCTTTTCTTTACTTCCGCTACACCAACTTTCCTATGGCACCTGGATTTGCGCCCCATGAGACATACAGCTCTCCCTTCGGAGGCCCCGATTGATCGGTTTTTATGTTTAGGATGTTTTGGTTCTGCCACACCAACATCCATGAAGCACCCTGACGTACACCCGAGAGGGCAGGCGGACTGGACCTCCCCTTTCAGACTTGTAGTCCCACTAACAACCCAAGCGCCATGTCAGACACACCATTGATAAACGTCCCCCTGTGCATCATGTCATGGAACGTTAATGGTCTCCTGGATCGCTTCAAATGCATGGCTGTCCTCAGATACGCGCAGCGCTCAGGGGCGGACATCTTACTCCTACAAGAAACGCACCTGCTGGGTAATCGTTGTCCCTTCTTAGCGCGGTACGGCTATGACAGAGTGTGGCACTCAGGTTTTACAAGGGGTTCCCGAGGGGTGGCGATCCTGGTGAAACGCTCCCTTCCTCTGGTGACTGTCCAGCCGACTCTTGATACCCAGGGCACTTTCGTGGCCCTCAGTGGCACACTAAACGGCAACCCGCTCAATCTGGTGTCCCTTTATTCTCCCCCCTCGATGCTGACGAAGGCTCTAGCTCAGTCCACTGACCTCCTGGCATCCCTGCCCACTGATCCCACATTTCTCGGGGGCGACTTTAATGCGGTCTCATCACCTGACCTTGACACGACAGGCCCTCCATCCCCTGGAAGATTTGCACAGGCCAAACAGCTGAGGTCTTGGTCCGCGTCACTAGGTTTATGCGATGCCTGGCGATTATGGCACCCTCACTCTAAACAATTCACGCACACCTCAGCGACGCACCACACACAGGCATGCATCTTTGTTCCCTCTACGGATTGCCTGCTGATTCAAGATGTCTCGCTTCTTCCGAGAGGTATCTCTGACCACTCGCCAGTGATGATCTGCATGGGTCCCCCCCGCCTCTGTCCGACAAACTTGGAGGTTTAATGCCTGGTTTCTTCAAGACAAGGGTTTCAGGAAGGTGGTGAGGCAGGAGCTAACACAGTACTTTCTCTCTAATGCGGGCTCCGTGTCTTCCCCTGGCATCCTATGGGCGGCGGGCAAGGCCACGATTAGGGGGGTCGCCAAGGGTCAACTCAAGCTCCAGCGACAAGCCCAGCTGAAACAGATTACCTTGCGGGAGGCGCAGGCTCTGTGCCTCGAACGTGCCTCGGCCCGATCCCCAGATGCTTCCGACACAAGACTTCTGGCCCGGCTCCGGTCGGAGATCAAACAGCTGTCGCTGGACGTGGCCAAACTCCTCTGGCGCTCCTCGGTGGCCAGGGTGTATGTATGGGGCAACAAGAATGGCTCGCTCCTTCACCGCCTGGCTACGTACTCTAGGGCGAACCGTATAATCCCTGAAATAGCGGCACCAGACAGGTCACTGTGTCGTGCCCCATTGGAAATGGCATAAGCCTTTGCCGCCTACTACCACAAGCTCTATGAGGCCCGAACCCCATCACTGTCCCTTACGGGTCTGATGGACTTGGAGGGTGGCCGCCTACCATGTGTGGACGCCGCCGCTCAGGTCGATCTGGATCGCCCCATTTCCCGTGAGGAAATTGGTGATGCAATCGCTCTTGTGTCATCCGGCAAGACACCGGGCCCTGATGGCCTTCCTCAAGAATACTATTCCCAATTCCGGGATGTTCTCATCTCCCACCTGGATGCGTTATTTCGTGAGGCGGTGGAGAAGGGCTCCTTCCCTCAAGAAACGGACATAGCCACCATTGTAGTCCTTCCGAAATCCCAACCCCCCTCACCACAATTCGCAGATTACCGCCCCATTTCCCTCATCAACACTGAGGTCAAACTGTTCGCCACCCTCCTTGCCCAGCACCTCAAACCTCATCTGTCTACATTGGTCCACCCTGACCAATGCAGGTTTATGCCCTCTCGCGGCACTCGGCACTGTCTTCGCAGACTGCACTCCGCCTTGGCCCACCGCCACCTCCTCATCCCATACCTAGCGCTTCTCCTGGTAAACTTTGAGAAGGCCTTCGACTCGGTGGACTGGGGCTTTCTGCACGATGTTCTTGACATGATGGGACTCGGTACCCGCTTTCGGGCCATGGTCAAGGTTCTGTACGCTCTCCCGAGGGCTCGTGTTCTAGTAAACGGAGTACTGTCGGAGCCCTTCTCGGTCTGTAGAGGGACGAGGCAGGGCTGTCCCCTTTCTCCCCTGCTTTTCACCTTAGTGATGGAGCCCTTGGCGGCCTTGATGCGGTCTTGCGGTCAGGTGCGGGGATGGGAGTGGCCCAGCGCTGAACCGGATAAAATCGCCCTCTACGCGGAAGACGTCCTTATCTACCTGGCAGATCCTGCCCAGTCCAGTCCCTACTGTTTACGTATCTTGCAGTCCTTTGAACAGACCTCAGGCCTCCGTTTGAATCCCAACAAATCGGTCCTAGTTCCCCTCCACCTCTCACAGGATTGCTTTGACTGGCAGTCCAAAATACCTCTACGTCGTCAATCATTCAAATACCTAGGGATCTGGGTGACCTTGCTGCCTGAGCTCAGCTGGGCCCTTAATGTCACTCCGCTGATGAAGCGGGCCAGGGCGGACCTCCAGCGGTGGCAGTCGCTACCCCTCAACCCCATGGGGAGGGTGGCCCTTTTTAAGATGATGGTTCTTCCCCGCTTCTCTCTATGCTTCAGAACACCCCCATGTGCTTTCCTAGGGCCTGGTTCCGTGAACTTGACGGCTTAGCCAGCAAGTTCTTGTGGGGAAGGGGTAGGTCCAGGCTAGCACTCAGTACTTGCAGGATCCCCTCGTTCGACGGGGGTTTGGGGATGACTCACCTTTACCTATACTACTTAGCCACACGACTTCCATACATGACTGGTTCAATAGGCTTGAACTAGGGGAGCTGGGCCTCGCTAGAATCCAATCCTTTCTATATGGGACCCCGATTCCATCCCGTCTTCCGGAGGTGACGCGCTCGGTGTTACTGGCCTGGCGGGCAGCACTGCGACACACCAACTGGACATATACACTAACCCACTGTACATCCTTGTGGCACGGGACCTGGCTCAAGGAGCTGACCAGGCTTCGGGCGTTCGAAGCTTGGGACCTCATAGGCATTACGCAGCTTGGGGACGTGTGGGTGGGGTATCATATGCATTCCTTTGAAGATCTCCGAACCAGGTACTCACTGCACCACTCGCAATTCTTTCGCTACCTCCAGCTGCGACATGCCCTACGCTCACATCTCACAACAGGCACAAGGTTACCAGATCATAGCCCGCCTGAAGCCCAGATTATGTTTGGGGACTTGGGGAAAGGTGGCATTTCCCGCATTTACCGTACACTGATGAACAATACCCTGACTTCCTTGGACCGACTGCGGATGCAATGGGTGGACTGGGTGGGCCCCTTGGAGGAAGAAGACTGGCGTGATGCCCTTATGGCACCCAGAAAGGTCACTGCCTCCGCTAGGCTGCGCTTGGTACAGCTCTATTATCTACATGCTGCATATCTCACCCCTGCACGCCTTCATCGCGCAGGGCTTAGTCCGTCCTCAGCCTGTACCAGGTGTGGATATGACCCTGCTGACTTCCTCCACATGCTTTGGGCTTGTCCCCTCTTGGCGGGATTTTGGCAGGGCATCGAAGAAGAACTCTCTGAGGTCCTGGGGTGGGAGGTTCCACAGAGCCCTAAACACACGCTCCTGGGCATCACTGATGGGCTGGACGGGTCACGCAACGCAAAACTGTTCTTTACTACAGCTATGGTGGTAGCTAAAAGAGACATTGTGGCCTCCTGGAAATGCCCCGAACCCCCAGGTGTGGGGCATTGGCGGAAGAGAGTGGACTGGTGCACCACATAGGAGAAAGTCATGTATGCAGCACGTGGTTGCCTCAAGAAATACCGCAGAATTTGGGGGAAATGGTTTGGAGGGGGTCTAACTGTGAGGGGTTCGACTGTTTACATCTCATTTCTGCTTTATTCATGTCTGCATGTTGGGTATTGAGAACTTGTGCTTGTAATCCTCGATCATTGCAATACGGTGCGGATTGGCTGGTGCTTTTCCTTTGTAAAGTGAATAAAAATGTGTTTATCAGAAAAAAAATTCTACACTGGCGAGGTTCTCCAGAAGGTATGCAGTGTTCTGGTCATTGGGGTTTTCCAGGTGAAAGTTGAGGTCTCCGAGTAGGATGTAGTCGGTGGATGCGAGAGCATGGGGTGTGATGAAGTTGATGATGATGTCGGTGAAGGGCGGGCGGAGGCCCGAAGGTCTGTTGACGAGGGTGCTGCGGAGGGTGGTGTTGGGGTTGGTCTGGACCTGGAAGTGGGGGTGTTCCATGGTTGTCGTTGTGTCGTCGGAGTGGGTGTTCAGGGGGAGGGTGTTTTTGGGAATGATGGCAATGCCTCCTCCGGGTCGGTTAGTGCAGTCCTTGCAAACTGTTCTTTACTACAGCTATGGTGGTAGCTAAAAGAGACATTGCGGCCTCCTGGAAATGCCCCGAACCCCCAGGTGTGGGGCATTGGCGGAAGAGAGTGGACTGGTGCACCACACAGGAGAAAGTCATGTATGCAGCATGTGGTTGCCTCAAGAAATACCGCAGAATTTGGGGGAAATGGTTTGGAGGGGGTCTAACTGTGAGGGGTTCGACTGTTTACATCTCATTTCTGCTTTATTCATGTCTGCATGTTGGGTATTGAGAACTTTTGCTTGTAATCCTCGATCATTGCAATACGGTGCGGATTGGCTGGTGCTTTTCCTTTGTAAAGTGAATAAAAATGTGTTTATCAGAAAAAATATTCTACACTGGCGAGGTTCTCCAGAAGGTATGCAGTGTTCTGGTCATTGGGGTTTTCCAGGTGAAAGTTGAGGTCTCCGAGTAGGATGTAGTCGGTGGATGCGAGAGCATGGGGTGTGATGAAGTTGATGATGATGTCGGTGAAGGGCGGGCGGAGGCCCGAAGGTCTGTAGACGAGGGTGCTGCGGAGGGTGGTGTTGGGGTTGGTCTGGACCTGGAAGTGGGGGTGTTCCATGGTTGTCGTTGTGTCGTCGGAGTGGGTGTTCAGGGGGAGGGTGTTTTTGGGAATGATGGCAATGCCTCCTCCGGGTCGGTTAGTGCAGTCCTTGCATGTGATCTTGTTGCCGTCAGGGATGGCAGTGGCGATGTCCAGGGCTGAGCTGTGGTTCACCCAGGTTTCTGTGAGTAAGCCGATGTCGGGAGAGACAAAGTCAAGGAGGTCACAGATTTCTGTGGCGTGTTTGTGGAGAGAGCGAGTGTTGAGGAGAATGCAGCTGAGCCAGTCGGTACACTGTGGGTCAGTCGAGCAGCAGGAGGAGCTGTAGTGCAGAGGTGGGTGAGAATGCAGCTGCACTTCTGCCAAGAGATGGGGCCTTTGCGTCTGGTGTTTAGGGCATGGAGGGTGCTGGCATCGTATCAGTGGATGGTACAAGAGCCAGGGTCAGTAGTACTGGGCGCGGTCCAGGTGCAGATGGGTGCAGACGGGGTTGCCTTTGGCGCACCAGTGGCGTGGCCACATCGCATCTGCCATTAGGTAGAGTGAGGGGGCGGCTGGACAGATGTGAGGTTGGAAAGCTGTTAAGCAGTTTTAGAGGGGTGAGGGGACACGAGGGCGAGCAGAGGCAGGGACAAGGCAAGAAAGGCGCACAATTAACCAAAAGGCAGAAAAAAGATCAAAAAGCCAAAAAGAAGAACAGTAATGAGAAAAGGAAATAAATGAAACAAAAAGGCACAAGAATAGAAAGTAACAAAACAGAAAGGCACAGAAGTAGCAGAAAGGCAGAAAAAGATAAAAGAAAGGCAGAAAAGATGCACAGTAATGAAGAAAGGAAGTAAATGAAACAGAAAAGAGGAGAGGAACTCAGGACCTGGAAGGGGTGAAATTGCTCCTTAACCTTCCAATATGCATGTAAACATGTCTTCACATACTTTTCTGATGGCCAGCCTCCCTTACCACACTTTTGTACCTGTTTATACTGCCTGCTGTGATGTTAACTACCTCTATCCCTTTGCAACAAACCCTTCAAGAGCTCCCAAAAACGACAGATGTGTACTATCCCTTCCTCTCCATACCACTCTTGCTAATCTCCAATAGTTTAGTGAGACAATCTGCCGGGCATTTCCTTCATTCAAGCATTTATTCAATTTGACATTGATATTCTTGCAATCCAACTAAGGGTGAAAATGTATCCTCTTTCTCTTCCCCTAGACTCAACACTTTAGTTAGAGCTTGTGGTCAGATGTCAACAAGGAGATACACCATATGTATGCTAGACCTGAAAGAATCCATGGTCAGCAAATGTTAGACTTTTTTTAAAAACTGAAAATCTCTCTTTGGCATCACCACTGAAGCAAAACTATAAGCATCTTATTCTTCATTGATTTTTTGTAACAACACTGTTCTTTCTCTTAGATTTCTGTCCAAAATATTTAATTTCCTGTACCATACCTGACATTGTTGCTGCCAGTCAAAAGTGCAACACAGCACATTTTGAAATGTCTTCCATTGTTAGACAAGAAGTGACTGCCTTGGAGCTTGTATGCAAACACACCTGGTGATTCACTAATGTGAGATCTAGTTTTGCAAAAAGGTTTGCCCCCTCTCCGTAGGAACAACCTTGCATTATTGATTGCTACAGCAAAATTATCTACCGGTATATTTTTATTCAATGGTCGAAAATTTAAACAAAATCGTATGTTTCAATCCTACTTACAATTGATGACAACTGGGGACAACCATACAGTAGATTCAGTTGGCTCACTAATCCCTTCTGTATCAATCTCTTGAAAGATATTCCATACTTCCCTGATCATACTTCCTTAGAATCCCTCACGCTAATATTCTGTGATTCCATAAACATTCCAAAACCATACAACAAAGATGCTAACTACAACATTCTCAGTAAAAAAAAAATTAACATTATTTTAGGGGTGTCAAGTCACATTGAAAGGAGACAAATATAAACTGAGAAGTTATGTTTTAAATGTATAGGTGCAGGTAGCAAATGTAAATTTGCCAGGTTTCATGGCATTGAGGAATGCATTTTCCAAATCGTTATTGTGCAACAGTATTAGCAGTGGAAATACATTGATAACAAACGTAATATTAAAATAATCATGTAACTTTGATAGAAATTTTCTGCCAATATCGCATTATACTACAATTACTAAAAGGACTGCCACTGAAAGAGAAGATGTGAAGCACGCAGTAAAAGAGCCGTGGAAATTTCTCGATTACATGACTGCCTGGGAACTGAAAAACACGCGTTTCCGAGAAGCCGCTAGAGCGTCGCTTGGATGGCCCGTGTTCCAAGAATTACTGTCAGCGGTTTAAAGGGGAATAAACTACGGGCACAATGGGGCTTATTAGCAACTGAGTTACAACTTAAATCAGCATTTCTAAGGTGAATGGACCTCCACGAGGCTGTCCTGCTGGGGAGTTAATTGCTAAATAGGATTTCTTATTACGGGATTAACGGACTAAGACTTTGATCACAAAGTGATGTCTGATTAAGTATCCTGCACAAAGTACAACAGTAAACGGTGGGGGCTTGTTCCCTGTACGTCACTCAAGGAACAGCCAGTGCAGTTATAATATGCCATGGTTGGCAGTGATTGATTCAAGTGAAAGTAAATGTGACATAATGACAAGTGGACCGGAAGTTGCGGTTGGATGGAAAATGCAGGTAGCAGCATCAATACCTCCCGACGCCTGACTATAAACACGAACAGCACTCCCCAAGACAGTATGTATCTTCTTGCTAAAAATCAACCCGATATATATGTACTTGTTTGGCGGAAGGGCTGCAGCCGAGTTCACGAAGGCAGAGAGCCGCAGTGGATGGCTCACCTCGAAAGGCCTGCTACTCACTGTTTGACCTCGCTGGATAATCCTGTTAGAAAATAAATTCCATTTGCTAATTATCTGTAGATCAGGAGGATCCTGTCAACTGGCTTCTCCCTCCAAAACGTAGCAAGCATTTGCAATGCAATAGGTGTCGCATTTGCGAGGAGTTTAAGCTATTGGCATTGTAAATGACAATGCCTTTTCTTTATGTGTTTTGAAAACCGGTACATATATAAAATGCATTGTCATTTATAATGCCAATAGCTCAAACTCTCGCAAATGCAAGAGCACTTTAATGGTGGCAGTGCCCCTTTCTTTAGACGCTGCTCGGCGTATTCAGATTACAGCGAGTCATATGGCAGGCAGTGTCTAAAGAAAGGGGTGCGCCCACCATTAAAGTGAACGCACGGTCTGGGGCGCTTTCACCCTAAAATAACAAGCATTTACAATGCAATGGTCTCGGCATTGGTAAAGTTAGAGCTATTGGCATTGCTCATGACATTATTTTTGTATATGTTTTTGTTTTTAAAACATTTAAAGAAACGGCATTGTCATGAGCAATGCCAATAGCTCTAACTTTAACAATGCCCACTTCCTGAAACCGACGAGTTATTTTCTCGACCCCATTTTCCAATGGGGGGAAATCTAGTTTAAAAAAAAAACCCCGGCCTTCTGTGTGCATGCTAAATCTACACTTGTATCTCGGCTCGTGTGCTCGCTTTCTCCTTCCCTCCCGACTCACCGTCAGCTCAATAGACACAGGCCCGGAAACCGCGCCACAAACCGACCGGAAGTGACGGCTCTGAAAGTGGAAATAGCATAGAGCGAGGGCGCTCTGGCCTTCTAACAACCGGAAGTACCACAAGGCAAGGGTGTGCTGTAACTGTGGAGGACTCTATTGCCATAGAGTATAACGCTCTTTCGACTTGCTTGTGTCCGTGCCCGGTGTTTCGTGGAAGAGCGTGGTATCTAAAATAAACGACCTGGGCTATAGTCTGCAAATTACTTTTCCCACCGACTTTGTCAGTTTACCGGAGTACTACAGCTGATACGTGAACAAGCCTGTCTGACTGTATACACGCCAAACAGTTTTCCGAACAATACTGTGTACAAGATCAGGTCCAACTAAAAAGATAGCCGGTAATGTGTTGGCGCTTTTCTACAAATGTCAATCTAGTTTAATAAAGCGCCCCTGGCGGACCTGATGCTGTGTGTTCACTCTTCAGGGGTTTTGTTGCTCCTCAAGTGGACCTGCTCAACAATATTATAACTCAAATTACAATGTAAATTGTTTTAGAGGGACTACTAAGGGGAACACTGGGTCGTATGGTCTTTATGGAAACTAATATATCCCTCTCCGAATGACAATAAGGGGTGAACAAGGACATTAGGATTTAAAGAGAAATGGGGCTTGGGGAAGGCGGGAGGCAGCAGTGTATGTGAAAGGGAGAAGACCTGGTAAAGTGCAGTGTACGGTCCTTGCAGCTCCGGTTAGTGGTTGTGGTTATCCGGCAACTCGTGTCCCAGGCTGCCTTCCAGCATGTATCCTCTAAGTTTGCTCTTCTTCCGAACGGCAGCCCACTGTCCACTCCCGCATTGCCGGGCACCACCTGGTTCCAGCTGTGGGTGGCTGATCCCCTCGTCCGCCCTCGCAGCTCCCCAACCAGAGGCTTCCTTCACTCTGCTGCTGCTTCTGCACAGGTCCCGCACACAAGGTAAAGTCCTCAAATGTCCGGAAGAGCCTCGTCCTAGGACTGTGTTGCCGGCGCTCCTCCCCCGACGAGAAACCCCATCAGCTGGTAGCCATTTCGGAAAGGAAATGTACCATTCCTCTGCAACGGCAAGGTTCGCATTGATACGGGCTAGCCCCTTCCAGTGTTTGAGGCCGTCCATGTTGGTATGGAAATCTTTCCTTTTAGTGTAAATCGATGTTTATTTTATTTAAAGCAAGTTTATATAGCGGGAATTTTACCCGAAGGTGTCAGAAACAAAGTACCAGTTACATTACATCAGGAAGACACCACCGCCTCGGAGAAAGGCAGCGCGTCCTTTTCGGATTCGGGGGCGTGTTTTGGTGTTGTCTCCTCCTTGAGACTTCTCGCAAAAAACACGCCCCCCGATCCGAAAAGGACGGAGCCTAATCGGAGTGACTG
Source organism: Triturus cristatus (assembly GCF_964204655.1). Classification (NCBI taxonomy): domain Eukaryota; kingdom Metazoa; phylum Chordata; class Amphibia; order Caudata; family Salamandridae; genus Triturus; species Triturus cristatus. The sequence goes on from NC_140591.1 coordinate 803,804,008, forward strand.
ACCTCTTCTCCAGTGGCTGGCCAGCATTTACGAGGCCAGCCAATGGAGAACAGGGGAGAAGAGGGGCGGGTTCAAGCCCCTCTTCTCCAAGTCATTAAATCTCCGACTTCCGGTTCTGCCTTTCGGCAGACCGGTAGTCCTCGACCTAAAAAAACATATAGCAAAGGTTCTGTAGCGCAGCTGCTAAAGTTAAATCAGGCTGCGCTGACAAATAAAATAAATAATGAAGTGCCGCCGCTATAGTTAAAGCGGCCCGCACTTGCAAATTAAATAAATAAAGAAGCACGGTCGCTATAGTTAAAGGGGACCGCACTGGCAAATTTAATAAATAAAGAAGCGTGGACCGCCCGCCATTAGTAATAAAAATATAAAAGCGGGCTGAATGCTGCGTTGTAGGAAAGCATGTCGTGGGTTGAATAGGGGAAAATCATTCAAGAAAATAGTACTCACAGACTAGGTAAAGCAGACCGTGTAACAACACAAGTAAAAAGTCCAGTCCTTATGGGAGGTTACAAATGGAGACAAGGCTGTACCAAGGAGGGACTACTAAGCCTATTCAGGAGCAAAAAGCAACAATTTAGAAAGTACAGTAACAGGAGCTAACTGAAAAGATGGGTGGGAAATGGACAGAGATTCAAATCCATACCTGAATACAGCATGCCTCGCAGAGCAGCACATGCACTTCCCAGGCTCAACCTAAAAAGCATTGGGAAAGCCAAAAGGTCTCGCTTATTCAAGAGCTACTGGCTTTGTCAATGTCTTTTATCACTATCACAGACTATACTCTACGAACCCAACAGTCTAAACTTAAACAATAATGCCTATACTCAGATTTCCAGCCTGCTGTATAAGTTTGGCTATTTATTGCCTTGCAAAAGGAAGAGGGCAAAGTTAGATGTTAGCAGAAAATATCTAACATTTAAATGAAAATCTAATCCATCCTGTGTCCCCGTACACATTTTTACTCTAAAAGAGAGGCTTGCTGTGGTTTCAATCAAATCCAAATACAAACTTATTTAACATCTGAACCCCTCCCATGGATTTCACGAAAATAAAATGTATAATGTCCCCCTGAAGTGGGGCCTGTACTGATCATAGCAAGAAAGGAATGTACTTTTGGGTTGTTTGATAGTAATAGGAAAAAATAGTGCTTCACAGAAAATGACATGAAGAAATCATATTCCATACTGACTATTTTATATCCACGAATGCATACATCTATATTTACATATGCGCAATGATAGCTCATTTTCCAATTAAATAATATCTTTAATTCCGCAATCTATACCAATTAAAAGAAAGTGCATTATGTCTAATCACAAGCCTGCATGCAATTCAAAACGCCTAGGGACGTTTTTGGGGGGTTGAGGAGTGACTGAAAAGGAAACAGGTCTCGAATGAAAATACATTCAACGTTCTTCAGATAAGTACTATATCGGAATGTGAGCAGCCCCTTATTGTATGCAATCACCTCGCAAGCAGCGCATGCACTGTCGCAGGCGAGACCTACAAAAGGTTTTCAATTGATCCATGCTAGATAACTACCTAAAAATGCACACAGACCTCCAGTTTAACACACCTTTACAAACGTTTTGCTAATTAGGCCAATATATTCTGGTGTTAGACACACCCAAGCTTGGAGTAAGACACACCTACTTCCAGAAAACGCTTTATGAAATAGGCCTTAATGTGCAGGTGCAAATCACTCTCAGAAAGGTTCAGTTGTACTGACACATTTAAGAAGAAATCATGCTGCTCGAAAACAGACTTCAGGAAGCAAATAAGAAAACATATGGCATAGGAAGATTAGACAGCAAGGGCAAATCAGTAAAACGAGACCACAGAATATCGCTCAAGAATTTGAAGAGAGACAGAACTGAAAGGTTTGGATGCTACAGTATATGATCGAGACTAGAAATACAATAACCCTCTGGTCATGAGCAGCAAATGGAATAGACATGGCCAAAAAGCAACAGATTGCTATTCAACTTTTGAAACTTCAAGAGCCTGTTTGGGTACTCTTTATGTGCCAGAAAAAAAAACAATAATTGTTTAATAAACGAGTCACCAATCCTGACATAGAGATTTTTGAAGCAGAAGTAGATTTTGTTGTTAGAGCATGCAAACTGCCAGGGGGGCGTGGCTTGGACTCGGCCGAGCATGGACGCGTGAGCTGAGAGCTCCGTGTCGGCCTCGGTATTTCTCCTGTATTTCTTCCTCCCCGGCGGCGCTGAGGACTCCGCGGCGGCTCCTATGTGCCTGTGGGTCGCCCGCCTGCGGATCGCGCGGGGTGTCGGCCCCGGGAAGCGGAATCGGTCGGCGCTGGAGGCGGGTCCGGCTGGGAGAGACCCGGCCATCTTGCTTTGGGCCTGTGTGAGGCCTGCACGCCGCGGCCTTGCGTACATTGGTGGCCGGTGGGGGTGGCGATTACCCCGGCTGTGATGGAGCCCGGCCCGCGCTGCGGTGCCCAACTGCGGAGACCGGCGGAGTGACCGAGGTGGACGCCTGAGGCCGGTGGGAGCTGCTGGCGGACTGCTGGCACCGCTGCGTGTGCCGGCTGCGGAAGCCCGATTGCCCTGGTGAGCGGACGGCGGCCTGCTGTGGGACCGGCGCAGGAGGTACTCGGCGGGCGCGCCTGGGCTCCTGCTCTGTGGGCTTCTCCCTCCTCGCCCCCCTGCTCCTGGTGTTCTGGCCTCGGAGGAGGCCTGGCTGTGAAACGATTTGGCGCTGGAGAGTGTGCTGCTGCGGGGGATCTTGCATCACGGGACATCTGGCCCGCGTTTCTTTGCGGGACCGGCCCCTGCGGAGTGCCCTGTGCTGCCTATCCCGGGGACGCCGCGACTCTTCTGGGGGCGGGGTGAGGGCTGTCCCCCGGCCGTGCAGCTGCCCGACGGAGAACACTGAGCGAGGTATTTGGGTGCTGGCTGGATTCCTCCGTGGAGGCGACGGGCCCTGGTGGGGGACCGAGGCGCGCCCGGTGAGGCGACTACTAGTGGTGTGGCGGTGCCCGAGACCTGACAGAGGCGGACGGCTGGTGGCTCCCGCGAGGCCGACGTGAGAGGCTCCTCGCGACCGGGGAGTGCTCTGGTGGTTGGAGCATGGGGAAGCCGCGGCGCGGCGGGGGGGCGGCCCCGCTGGAACGAGCGGAGCCCTCGCCGGACCCGCAGGACCAGGACCCGGCTGGAGCACTTGCGGCGGGACTGCGACAGCAGCAGATGGACCGGATCCTCCAGGCCATTTCTGATTCGGGGGAGGCGCTACGCCGGGACATAGCGCAGGTGTCCACTAGCCTCGGGCTCCTGCGAGCAGACCACGGCAAGTTGTCCGACCGCGTTGAATCCGCGGAACTCAAGCTGGTCGCGTTGGAGCCGGCCCAGAAGGCGACGGAGGCATCGCTGGGGGATTTATCGCGTAGAGTACACCTACTCGAGAGGAGGGCCGAGGAGGCAGAAGGGCGCAACAGACGCAACAATGTTCGGGTGGTAGGCCTGCCCGAGAGAATTGAAGGGGACGACATGATCGGCTACCTTGAAAAGTGGATGCGGGAGGTGGTGGCACCGGAGGGCCTGTTGCAGTTTTACACCCTTGAGAGGGCCAACCGGGTGCCGGCCCGCCCACCGGCTGCAGGTCGCCCCCCACGACCGGTGGTCGCACGCCTGCTTCATTTCAAAGATCGCGACCTCATTCTGCGGAAGGCCCGGACATCTGGCCCGTACAAGGTTGACAATGCCCTCGTCTCGCTTTACCCCGATTATTCTCAGGAGGTCCAGCGGAATCGCTTTTCTTTCATGGCAGTTAAGAAGGCCCTTCGAGCGGAGGGGATCCAGTTGTAACGCCCTGAACGTCTCAGGATCGTTTAACAGACACGACAATGAGGACGCAACCACTAGTGAAGGGTTAGTTGTTTTAATGAAGGCAAATATAATACAAAGAATAAACAAGTTATAGTCACTGGAATCCTCCAGGCTAAGTACGTTACCAGCCCACAGCACGGATGGTCCTAACCGTCCTCTGCATATACGCCGGTCCCGGCGTATGCCAACAGAGGGCAGAAATGAAATGGCCGACAATGCCAATCGGTAGGCTGTGAGGGGCACGAAGAGTGTTGGGGAGAATCGAGGAGTCAGGGAAACACCCAGCCGGGGTCTCTACCTGAAGGGAGCAGCCGCTCAACCTCTTCCTCAGACTGCACCGGGACGCGGAGTCACCTCCTGGTGATGCGTCACCGATACCCCAATCACAAGCAAGAAGACTGAACCGAGAGCAGCCGCTCGATCGATCCTGTGGACTTCCGAGTCTGTAACGCGGCAAACACCTCCTGGTGTGCGTTACAGCTGGCAGTCCCTGTGTCTCTGGTCGGGCTGGGAGTTACGACTCCAACCAGCAAAAGCGCCACTGCGCTTGGACTCAGCCGAGTCAAAAAGCGAAGCTCAATGGTTGACCGGTAGAGCTTCCGGGTCCTTCACAGGTGACGATGGGGCAAGACACGGCCCAGGGAGTAACGACTCGACCTACCTCCGTTCTTGCCTTACTGGAGCACCACTCCGGAACACTGCTCTTCACGAAGCAGGTATGTCGGTGTGAACACAATATCCGACAGCCTTGTACCTCCCGGTTCCTCCCTTTATAGGGCGTGTTTTCCTTGAGTTATGTAACAGCTCTCCTGTTTACATAAGGGCGTGTTTCCTTGAGTTATGTAACAGCTCTCCTGTTTACATAAGGGCGTGTTTCCCTTGAGTTATGTAACAGCTCTCCTGTTTACATAAGGGCGTGTTTCCCTTGAGTTATGTAACAGCTCTCCTGTTTACATAAGGGCGTGTTTTCCTTGAGTTATGTAACAGCTCTCCTGTTTACATAAGGGCGTGTTTCCCTTGTATGACAGGAATTCTTGACACCAGTATGCCCTGTTCTTCCCGGCCCGCTTGAAGGTGATGGTGGACGGGACTGCTCATTTCTTCGATGCACCCGATGACGCATGGAGCTGGCTAGAGCGGCACCGCGGGGGCCGCAGTGGTGCCGGACGGCGGGACTCGGAGACCCGGACCTCGCCGGGGCCCCGTCGGGCCCGTCGCCACAGGAGGCGTGTGGGGGATCACCGATCTCCCCCGCGTTCACAGACGGAGTTGGAGAGACAGGCGGCTCTGAAGGCGGTCTCCGTCATCTCTGGAGCGACAGCTGCGGCCTCGCCTGCGGATTCGGGGTCCCGGCGGGGTTCTGCGGAGGAGGAGTCGGGGACGTCGGAGGAGTCGGTGAACTTGGAGAGTGCCGGTGGACACTTGCCGGTGGTCACCCCGGCCACGGCGGATGGAATGCTGGACGCTTGAGACAGCCCCACTGGAAACTGTGTGCTGTGCCGAGTGGCGTGCCAAGAGCTGCCTTGTGGACCAGTGAGGGGCGAGTATGGTTCTGTTCCTATTGCTGTGGGGTGTCGCTCCTGGGATCCGTGTGAGGCTGGGGCGCTTTGCTCTGGGGGAGCCGCTGGGGGTGGGGCGCTGCCGGACGGAGGGGACTCTGATTCCTGAGGCCGATACACGGACTGGCCTTTTGGACTGCTGTCCGGCCCGTGCTGGTGTTGGGTCACCCCCTCTTTCTCACAAGTATTGTGAGACTCTGGTGGCTACCAGGGTGCTTTTCCTTTTGTTCAGGGGCTGTTTGGATGGGTAACTGTGGTTTAGAGCCTGTTCTGGGGTTGGGAGGGATTTGGGTTTGTTAGGGGTGGTTAATTTGGGGGGGTTGTGTCGGTGTGCCCGCTCGGTTGCCTTGGGATGTGACTTATGGTATATGTTCCTATGGCGACCCGCCCTGAATTGAAGTGCATCACTTGGAATGTGCGGGGGCTGAACTCCATGAGAAAACGCTATAAGGTACATGCATACTTGGTTCGCAGGGGGATCCAGGTGGCCTTCTTGCAGGAAACACATGTGGATCGGGCTGAGGGGCTGGCGCTGCAGAAGCGATGGAGAGGACAGCTGTTTTACACTACCTTTTCTGCTTTTGCTAGGGGGGCTTTGATCTGGGTCCGATCCGGGGTTCCTTTTCAACCCACGACCACGCTGGTGGACCCGGAGGGGAGGTTTGTGGCGGTGTCTGGTCGACTGGACGGCAGGGATGTGACCTTCTGCAGTATTTACGCCCGAACTCTGACTACACTGCTTTCTTTGCGCGACTATCTGGGAAGCTGGCGTCCTTTCTGGAGGGCACGGTGTTTCTAGGGGGGGACTTTAACTCGATCGCTGATGTGGACTTAGATCGCTCTCATCCCCCGCTAGCTCAATCGGCGGTACACAGGGTGGCCAAGGCGAGGCGCGATTGGCAGGCAGCCTGGGGACTTGTGGATGCGTGGCGGGTGCACCACCCGTCGGATAGGGATTATTCCTTCTATTCTGTGCCGCACGACCTCCATGTTCGGCTGGATGGCTTCTTGTGCACCCCGGGAGCCCTGGAGCTGACGTGTCATAGCGAATATTTGGCAAGGACTCTCTCGGACCATAACCCCTGCTTGATATCGGTCCTCTGGTCCCGGCAGCGGCAGGCGATCCCGACTTGGCGTTTGAGTCTGGCGCTGCTGGAGGATCCTGTGTTTCATGCGGAGCTTGGGGAGGGTGTGGAGCGCTACTTTGTGGGTAATGCGGGGACGGCGACAAGCAGGGCCCTCGAATGGGATGCGCTCAAGGCGGTGGTACGGGGGATTTGTATCTCGGCCGTTGCTGGGACACGTCAGGTTCTGTTGCGGGACGTTGACCGAGCGGAGACGCGACTACGCCGGGCGGAACTTGCCGGTCACGCTGCCGGGGACGATCAGGGAGATGTCTTGGCGGCGCGGGAGGAGGTGGCCACACAGGTGGAGCGGCTTCGCTGCTATGACTATAAAGAGTATTTGGTCCGTGCGCACGCTGAGCGAGATAAGGTTGGGTCCTTATTAGCCTGGTTGGCTAATCCGGCTCTTAGGGGCACCCCTATATTGTCGTTAGCTACCCCCGCGGGGGACTTGGTTTATTCCCAACGGGAGATCAATGGCCAATTCTGGGACTATTACTCGCAGTTATATCGGAGCAGAATGCGGGACCTGCCTGATGGGCTGGACGCCTATTTAGAAGCTGCTGGGTTGCCACAATTGGACCCAGAACAGGGATCGGCGCTGGGGGCGGAGATCTCCCTTGGAGAGATCAGAGTGGCGGTTAAGCACATGGCCCGGAAGAAGACCCCGGGGGCGGACGGTCTCCCAGTGGAGTTCTATGCTGCTTACTTGGACGTCTTGGCTCCGCGGTTGCAGGCGATGTACAGGGAGGCGTGGGACGTGGGCGAGCTGTCGGGTACCTTGAGGGAGGCGATCATAGTACCGTTACTGAAGAAAGGTGGGGCCCCAACCTCCAGATCGGCGTACCGTCCGCTTTCAATGCTCTCGGTGGATTATAAGATCCTTAGTAAGATCTTGGCCACACGACTCATGGTCCACATGGGCGCGCTGGTGCACCCGGACCAATCTGGTTTTATCCCCGCGAGGAACACCACGGCGGGTATTCGCAGGCTAGTGCGGATCATGGGTGACCAGGGGGAGGGCTCTTCGGACGCCGTGGTACTGTCGGTGGATATCGAAAAGGCATTCGATAGCGTGGAGTGGCCGTATCTGTTTCGGGTGCTGAGGGGGTTCGGCCTGGGGGACCACTTCGTGCGCTGGACCAGATTGTTATACCGATCTGCCGTGGCTAGAGTCCGCACGGGGCTTACCATCTCGGCTGCCTGTCGGGTGGAGAGAGGCACTCGGCAGGGCTGTTCGTTATCCCCTCTTTTGTTTGCCCTGGCGATAGAGCCCTTGGCAGCGCATGCCCGTCAGGGGCGGTCTTACGAGGTGGTTCAGTTGCGTGGAGAGCCACACTACATCTCCTTATACGCAGATGACCTCTTGCTGTATTTGGCGGATGCGCGGGGTTCTCTGCGTGGCGCCAGACTCCTGCTTCGGGAGTTCGGCTCCTTTTCAGGGCTGCGTGTTAATTGGGCCAAGACTTGCCTGTTTCCTCTGTCTCCTGGGACCCGGGCCCCTGCGGCCCTTGCGGACCTCCGCTGGGAACCTGCTTGCCTGCCTTACCTGGGTGTCCGCATCTTTCACGCTCCTGCTGATCTCTTCGAGGGCAATGTGGGTGGAGCGCTAAGGGGACTCAAGGGGAGTATGGCGTTTTGGAGCACCCTCCCGTTGTCGGTGGCCGGCCGAATAGCGCTGCTGAAAATGGTGGCGCTACCGCGATTGCTCTATTTCTTCCGCACCTTGCCGATCTGGATCCCGGCCTCCTTTTTTAAGACGCTTCGGGCGCTGATAACGGGGTTTCTTTGGGGCGCGGGCAGACGTCGGGTGGCGTTGAACACCTTGATGAGACCGAGGGTGGAGGGGGGGCTGGCGGTCCCGGACTTCGAATGGTACTACCTGGCGGCGCAGTTGCAGTGCCTCACACAGGCTGTGGCACGCGAGTTCAGAGGCCCGGAGGGCCCGCAGGGTAGGATTATCCCTCGGCATGTACTGTCATTCATACTATCGCAGCAAAGGCTCCGGTTGGATCAACTCACGCTAGAGGAGCGCACGCTTCGGCTCTGCTGGCTCCGTAGCCAGAGACGAGCGGGCTTTGCGACCCCATATGCCCCGGAGATTCCGTTGGGCATGTGCACGGCTCTCCCTCATGGCGGAGACTGGTCGGCGTTGGCAGGTTGGGAGGACCGAGGGGTTCACATGCTTGGCGATCTCTATCGTGACGGAGCTTTGTTGCCGTTCCACGAGTTGCAGAGGGATTTTGATTTGCCCAGGGGGGATTATCTCCTCCACTCGGCTCTGGTGGCTGGGATTCGGAAACACTGGCGGACGGGGCTGTCGGAACCCCCGACGTCCCTGGGATGCCAGTACGTCGTGATGGCGGCGGGTACCGTGAAGGCCATCACCTGCCTCTACGGGCGGCTGTCCACGGAGAGGCTCGCACCCCTGACGACCCTGCGGGAGCGGTGGGAGGGAGACCTTGCCAGGCCTATCTCGGAGACGACGTGGTCCCAGTTGCTGCAACGACCTTGGAAGGGCACGCGCAACGCTAGATTTCAATTGGTTCAATTCTATACTCTTCACAGGGCCTACTTAACCCCGGTGAAGATTCTGCAATATTTTGGGGGCTCCTCGTCGGGCTGCCCCCGGTGCCACGCGGAGGGGGCTGATTTCGGCCATATGTTCTGGTCCTGCCCGGGGTTGGGCTCTTACTGGACGGATGTGGTGGCGTGCCTGAATCGCGTGACTGACCGAGTGTTGACAGTGGACATGGGAACTTGCCTTCTGCTTTGGTTCCCACAAACCCCCCGTACAAAAATCACGAGCAAATTTATCGATCTGGGGCTGATAATGGCGAAGAGGGAGCTTACCATGCACTGGAAGGCAAGAACGGGGCCGAGTGTTCGGAGGTGGAGGGTGAGCTTCCTGGCCTGGGCGGGGACTGAAGGGACGCTTCGCCTACAGCTGGCTAGACGTACTTCCAATGACAAAGCGCAAGAGGCTGCCGGGGCGTGGGGGGCGCTGGTGGAGGAGCTTCGCCGGTTGGGGGACCGAGAGGAGGGGGGTGAGGGCCAGGCGGGCGCGGCCCGGCCTGGGAGGAGTGTGGAGGGACCTGCTGGGACTCCCGGGGAGACTGCCCAGGAGGGGACTGCCTGAATATTCCACGGGGGCTATCGCTATTTGTGCAAATTTGTCATGTTGTGCATTGTGGTCCGGCTTCGGGGTGGTATGCATGTGAGGGGTAGAGTACAGCCTTTGGTACTTTTGGAAACGTGGGTGGGGTTCGCCCTCTGATTCCGAGTTTAGCTCCCTAGTTGCGTGGGGCACCTTACACCCCAATGGATGGAGAACCCGTGGCGGGCACGCTGGCAAGGGGGGGTGGGGGTAGAGAGGGAGTGGGGTGGGGGGTTTAGACTGGTTTTGTTGCGAGCTTACTGTCTTTGATATTGTTCCCACTGGCCTGGTTATCCTTCACAGGAATACTGAATGTAATGTGGACTTCATGCTGTTCTACGTTGGGAAAAACTAATAAAAATTGTTTTAAAAAAAAAAAAGAGCATGCAAACTGCCATAGCCCCAGGAATAAAACAGAATCCCCATTGATTTAATTAAATAAGAACCACAGAGATGAGCATCAATTTTAATTGCACTCTAGTCTTAACTACGGGCAAATCCTGGAATCTTGGAAGAGATGTATTATCCACACTTTAAATGTCATTGGGGCGACTCACCAAACTACCAATTAATTCAAGTATTAGATACAGACGGAACAATATTTTCAAAAATACTGCTAGACAAACCATAAGAGTAGGCAAATGAACAAGATCTATTAGATTTGGTGATATACGTGCTTTGCTGATTATAGCCAAGCGTTTGACCTTGGGGATTTACAAGTTCTTTTTAAAACCTTATCATAGATCTTCATAACATAACACGGATAAGAATCAAACCATCACCCACCCACCCAAACTGCAACCCACAATGGGCTACAATGGATGCACATTAGCTAAATTAATATATATTTTTTCTGTATACAGCAGACCCGACTCTTGGACGGAATCTATTAGAAACTCATATGTTATGTTTTCGAAATTATGCATTCCATCATTCAGCTTAAAGAGACAACCTGCTATGGTGGAAATACCCATGATTGGATTTCAAAAGCTCTTCAAATTCAATTCTAAAATATAATGTGATACATTTTTAAATATAAACTAAAGAAATGTCGGTAAGTCCTGTTAAAACCTTAAATGGGAAAATAACTAACCTTTCTATAGGGCAAGTGAATAGCTATCATTTTTAGGAGTAGCGATGGATCAGAATTTAAATTATGAACAATATCTCAAAAAGTAAAACAAAAACCATTGACAACGGCCACACTAACAACAGTCGGTGCACTTGGAAGTTTTGTGAATTGCTGTGGCAGTAGAGCAAAGGGTGAGGCTTTAACAACTAATGAGACTAAAATCAACACTGTACTATCTTACGGGGTCTAGCTTTCTGTCGGAGACTAAGAGATAAATCTAATTGTAATAAATGTGATCAGAAAATGATTGAGTTTATGTAATTCTTCTCCACAAGCTCAAATTCAATTAGAGATAAGATTAATTAGCCAAGTGATAATAGTCAGTAGACACTATATTCTTTAAATGAGGCACTATACATTTTCGAATAAAAAAAACTTATAAAGCATAAAAGACATTATTTGGGCATCATTAAATATAAGCACAGCTTGCTCAGTTACTAACTACCGAGTGAGGTTTCCAACAATCTATGTACTTTTTTTTAAACTACCAGAATGGGAAAGCCTATTAATGTGTCCTATTCCTGAATTTGGATAATAAATCAAAGTATCAAGGATAAAGTGCATACCACTGAAAAATCTAAAATGAAACTGAAACTTAACATAAGGTTTTTATTTGAAAATTATGAAGGCAAGCGGCAAGGTTATAAACTGCACACTTAATAATGTAACTAAGAATAACTTTCTACTCTTTTAAAAGTTCTACTGTTCTTTACTGAAGCTTAAAGGAGGATGGAAACCTTCCAAGTATGATCAAGGATTATGTTGACTTTGGTATTAATACCAAGACACAATAGATCATATTCGTACAATATGCCCTGCATTGCTAACAGAACGGAAAGACAATCTTCAAAGAGGCAGGACATCATACTGTTACAGAAGCTGTACAACTATGCTATCAGGGATCTACAAACCGGATTATAAATAGACTGAAGAAATGTATGTTTGTGGTAGAAGAAATAGCAAACACTTGGTAAGCCGGACTACACTGCATTTATATGGTATACATTGGTAGATGTTTTAAGGGTGTTCTACATTGAGACTAACTATTTCTGTTAATAGAGCTGATTTGGTGTCCCGATATAAGCTTGTACTGGCAGAAAACGAAACACCATCTAATCTCAACTACATTGATTTTGTATAATATCTTTTTCTAGACAGTTTACAGGCTCACCGTATCATGAGAGCTGATCCACCAGCCCAATTTTAACTATGAATATTACAAAAATAACTCACTAAATGATAAGACAAAGGTGTGAATGTAGTGTATCCAGATATTTTTATCTAATCAGTAAACTTATGTATCAATGTTAATCTGATAACACCTAACCCTAGAATAAAACACATATACTCCTAGAAAACGTTTTGTGCATCAATAAGGGTCATTGGTGAACAAGAAGGGAAACAACCTTTACAACGCAGTCATTAAAATGCAATACATTTACAATGCAGTCATTACAATGCAACATCCTTTACATCTCATGCCATTACAATGCTGTCATTACATCGCATGTCACTACAACGTATGTCATCACACCGCATGGCACTATGACGCATGTCATTACAACGCATTATAAGGTAAGTAATGGGGAATAGTAATTTTTACCCCTACACTATCCAACCCTTACCCTATTGTTACACTCACTGGAGTGGGAATAGTAATTTTTACCCCTACACTATCCAACACTTACCCTACTGTTGCCCTAACAGTAATATGCGCTGTAATGGTATGCGTTGTAATGGTATGCGTTGTAATGGAATGCTTTGTAAATGTAGTTTCTAAAAATGCGTTGTGATGACATGCGATGTAAAATCATGCGTTGTAATGGATGTTGCAATGTAAAATCTGCTTTATAAAGGCATGCGTTGTAAATGTTTGTGTTGTAACGTCATACATTCGAACAAGACACTTACATTCAATTATTTGATTTAAAAATTAGGGAGTTCTGTTGAAGGCCAAAATTGGGGTGCCTATAAATTGCTATTTAATGAGTAACACGTCATCAGAATGCATTGAATTGTACGTCGCTATTCTGTCCAGTAGATCTATAACGTATTATTTAAAATATAACACAAACAATTTTGACTAGATTGTTTGCATAGTTTTAGAAACTCCTCATCAGAATCATAAAATAGTTATTAAAAATCACAAGACTAAGAAGATATTCTACCTTTTTAGTCATCACAGGATTTTGAGAACAATCCATACTACTCCATGCCAAAAACGGCACGATAAAGGCCAGCAAGGAAGGAAAGAAAAAACCATGTGACCTAGCATATACTCATGTCAAGAAACAATTAGGTTCTTATCCTGTATGCTATGGGTCTTCCAATGCTGTAATACGCAACCAGGAACTCTCAATATCTGGGAGTCTGGTAATTTCCATGTGCAGTGTTACCATACTCAATCAATTCAATCTTTATTTCGATATAAAAGACCATAAAAGGTTAACACAATAAAAATCCAGTACAAAATTTCGACAATGCAAGAATTTCAACAATGCATCGTGTTAAGGATAGGAAACAATACTGCTAGACACACTGGATACTACAAGGAATAATCAACCAATTTTGTGATGTTGGAAAGATATATCAAATGTTTTGCAATTTTGCATGGTAGTATAAAAAGTTAATAAAAACAGATATGAGGTATAAGCATATCAGGTCATTAAAAAATAAATTCAACTGTACAGTTAAATAAATACCTCTAAAATAATACATACAATAAAAACAACAATTGCTTCATTAATAAATACTAAGAATAGTCTATAAATCATTATACATTTCATTTTATAATCATAAAGTGCACGTGCCAAGTTCATTATACTATTAATTCTTGTCAGCCTAGAGTTTCAGGCCTTCCCTCTTCCTTCTCAAAAGAGAGAGAGGGACCCACCAACCAAAGGGGAGGGGTGCCAAAAAAGACCTCAGTCACAAAGAGAACCCCCTTTGAATAGATGCACACTTACCACACCACTTATACTCAGACAGCCTCACACCAGTGGGATGAGAATGGACAAAAAGGATATGACTAAAAAACAAAATTTTAAAAAAAGGGTACAGTTTATTTACAAATCATATATACCATGTACATCACAAAACAAAATCAATTAAAAAAATTTAACAATATCTGACACTGTACCAAAATATTAAAAACATCTAAATAATACATAAGCCTTAAAACCCAAGCACATTTGTACACAGTGCTATTCGCAATATTAAAAGTTGGGAACTAAGAGAGGAAAAATAATTCCTATATCCAAAAGGGGGAATCACTAAATCAAACATAGTTCAATTGTAACTGCAATGGATATTTGTCCAGGTACAATTCTCCAATACAATTGTTGTCACAGATTTTACGTAGTTTCCTCTTCAAAGAGCATCGACGCGTTTCGGTGGGCACTAATACACGGCCATCACCTTCTTCAGGGAAATTACATAAAGTCCCAATCCCAATATTAATAATCTGTTTCTCCAGTGCATAAAATCGTCACCGGAGGCATACACCCCGAGGGATACCGTCAGTGTTACACAGATCCTGATCTGGGACTGTTTTTAAACGCGACTTTGCGGGCTTGAATTGGACCGCCTGTTGGGTGACACTCTAACATTTAAGACCCTGTTCTGGGACTGTTTTTAACATGACTTTGCGGGCTTGAATTGGACCACCTGTCGGGTGATACTCTAACATTTAAGATTGAATTCCGTTCACTATCTTGGAGGATCGTATTTTAACACAGCGACGGCCCAACCGGTAGCAGGGATTTGTGTAACATACCTGCCTAAGACACAGATTGCTTCGTGTGTATTATCCTGGAGGATCGTATTTAAGTACACTGACGGCCTAACCTGTAGCGGTGTAGTGTGTATCATACCTGCTCAAGGCACAATATATCTTGAGGACCAGATAGCAACTCCGGTTCGGTGACGATTTTATGCACTGGAGAAACAGATTGTTAATATTGGGATAGGGACTTTATGTAATTTTCCTGAAGAAGGTGATGGCCATGTGTTAGTGCCCACCGAAACGCGTCGATGCCCTTTGAAGAGGAAACTACGTAAAATCTGTGACAACAATTGCATTGGAGAATTGTACCTGGACAAATATCCATTGTAGTTACAATTGATCTATGTTTGATTTAGTGGTTTCCCCTTTTGGATATAGGAATTATTTTTCCTCTCTTAGTTCCCAACTTTTAATATTGCGAATAGCACTGTGTACAAATGTGCTTGGGTTTTAAGTCTTATGTATTATTTTGATGTTTTTAATATGTTGGTACAGTTTCAGATATTGTTAAATTGATTTTGTTTTGTGATGTACATGGTATATATGATTTGTAAATAAACTGTACCCTTTTTTTAAAATTTAGTTTTTTAATCATATCCTTTTTGTCCATTCTCATCCCACTGGTGTGAGGCTGTCTGAGTATAAGTGTTGTGGTAAGTGTGCATCTATTCAAAGGGGGTTCTCTTTGTGACTGAGGACTTCCCTTTTCCTTACCAAGCTTACGCCAAACCTGCTAATGCTAAAAACCACTGTTTGCGTGGTATCAGAACGTAATAATCTTTCTGCTTCATGGCAGGATCTACTACCAAGAAGACGACAAATGGGTTTAATCCATTTCTTCCTACATTGCAAATAGGCTGGGCAGAAGAACAGTAGGTGTTTTTCGTTCTCTATTGCACCTAAATCACATAGTACATATCTGCTCTCCTCTGTTTCACCAGGCGCCCATTTCACAGTATTTGCCTTTATCTGTAGGACACCATAACGGTATTTAAGGTACAAAGATTTAGCTAACTGTGGCTGTATCTCGCCCAGAAAGGACTCGAACTTCCAAACTGTTTTTATTTGAAGGAACCGCGATGTCAATGATCCCACATTAGAAGAATGGGACGAAAAACCATGTATAAAAGACCAATAGGTCATCTTTAAAAGCTTTTTTGAGGTCGTGGTCAAGCCAGAGAGCTCCTCCCAAAAATGCTAAAGTCCCAATTAAAAAAAATAGTCGTGTATATGCTTTAGCCAAGTCAAACCTATACATTTATTAAGTTCTAGAATTTCCTCAAGCCCCTCTCTATAATGAATAAGCTCCTCCGTGCACCACAGGCGAACCCAAAATAACAATGGTCTTAGGTTAGCCTGTCGTCGACACGGTGAAAATTTAAATCCATCAAAACAGGGGTCAGTGGTGTGCGTGTCGGAAGGCTTAGGCTATTCCTAAGAAACTTGTTTTTACCCACCTTGAATGTATCATTCGTCAGGGGGCCCCACAGCTCCGCCCCATACAATGAAGCCGATTGCGCCTTGTATTTGTATACTTCGAGAGCGGGTGAGACTGCTTTTGATAAACTACTTTCTATTTTTCTGATTAATGGGAAAGTGTTTTGGAGTAGTATAATTTAGCTTTTTTCTAGCTGCGACCTCCAAGACATTTTTTAATCCAAAGTAATACCTAAGTAGTTAAAATCATGCACATACTCGATCTTCTGGTTGTTCACGGTTACATTTTTCCTGAAGGTTTTATGTGGGTTAACTGCCATATATTTAGTTTTGCTATAGTTTATTTCTAGCCCCTTAGCTTTGCAGTATACCCCAAATAGATTTATTCAATTTTGCAAACCTTACGGAGTTTGGGAGATTAAAATCATATCGTCAGCAAAGAGGAGTGCCGGTACAGGCGCCCCTCCCTAGCTTGGGGGAATGATGATCGCAACCCAGAAGGTATTCAGGGATGTCATTGACATATAGTGAAAATAAAGTGGGAGCTAAAACGCACCCCTGTCTTACACCCCTGTTAACCCTAATCAGTTCAGTTAGCTCACCTAGTGGACCGCATCTGACCCTTGCCCAATTGTCTTCATGTAGTCTTATTATCTGTAGAAGAATTTCCCCAGGAACCCCCTGATTTTTTAAAGACTTCCAAAGGAGGTTTCTGGGGATAAGGTTGAACGATGCCTTTAAGTCCACAAAGGCGATATACAAATGGCCCTTCCTAAATATTGTATATTTCTAGGTTATACAAAGAAATCTAAAAACTTGGTCAGTCTTGCTAATGTTTGATCTAAAACCTGCCTGATATTGTGATAAAATTTTATATTCCTCAATCCAATTCGTCAGTTTATTTAAAATTTGCCTAGCATATATATTCTGTAAAACTTCAATGAGACTAATTGGTCGATAGTGTGAGGGGTTGTGGCGATCGCCATTCTTGAAAATAGTTGTAATCTCTGCCCCTTTCCAAGTGTCTGGTAGGGGTGCGCCCGAGGCAACAGAGTTGCACAACAGATTAATGTAAGGGCCCCAAACACCTTTATCATGCTTCCATAAGTCTCCAGGTATTTTGTCAGGGCCAGGAGCCTTTCCTGGTTTTACTGTGTCTATAGCTGCCATTGTGGCTACAATTGGGGTAATTTCATTATCTAACGGGCAACAGTCAATGTCATTTGAGGAAGAGAAATAAAGACTGGAGAAGTATTTTACCCAAGTATTTGCATCTAGGAAGAGGTCTTTACTACTTCTTCCTTTCTTATTGTCCTTTGATACCAAACGCCAAAAGCCAGTTTGGTCTTTTGCTTTGGCTGCTACAAGTAATTCCACCCAAATGTTATCCTCCCATTCTTTTCTGGTAGAGGCTAGTAGTTGCTTATATTCAGCCCTTTTTTCCCTTAAGGCCACTATATTTTTGGTTTTTGAAGCCGAAATAAGCTAGTTTTTTACAGTACGGCATTCTTTGTTGTACCATAGGCTTTTCAACTCCGCAGCGGCTGTAATCCCATTTTTAGATTTCTTCGGGATTTTACTCAATATGGGTTTCAAGTCTTTGAATAGTTTGCAATGAATTTCCACAATCGGAATTTCTAAAACAGGTCGGTCTACATACGGGGAGACCCTGTGTGCAAAAACATCATAGATCTGCTTGATTGCCACTACATTTCCCCCTATTGTGGGCCATTTTAAAGCTCTTGGCCTGGGCTTGGCCCGCGCGCGCCCGCGCGCGTCCCGTGCAATGGGAGCTGGAGGCAGGCTTTATGTGCCGGCTGGCGCGATTCTTAAGCGGCTCCGGCCGCGGTTCCCCCTGGGGCGTGGAGTCCTGAGGTGCAGCAGGCAGCAGCAGGCAGGCATAAGTAAGTTAAACGCTCCCATACTCATCCAACCTGTACCCTGATGAATGATGAAATAAAAGACGTTATTGTTTTTTCACTGGTTTTTGCATGTAATTCACTCATTCTACAATGTGTTCTGGCAAATACATTTCCAGGTTTTACCTAGCAAATATGTCCTAGAAAAACACCAAGGGTGCTTTAATACTGCAAGCAGAATTACCAACACACATTTTGAAATTCCAATATAGCTTGCAAATTCTGTCACCAGCTGAAACAAGACCTCAAAGAAATTATGAATGAAGAACCTTATCCTAGCAACAATGTTGTAAGATACAAAATAGAAAGAATCAATGGAAACAATACACATTTTACACATCTCAATTAATTACAGGTGTGGCACTTTCACTAAATTACTACAGCATGGCAATGAATCTAAAAAATAAATTAAGATAACCAGGGTACAGTGGTTGGATAAGATGGATTATTATACTGTACTCTAAAAGAGTGGTCCTAGTGAACACATGGGGTTTTGTCTCGCACCAATACTGAATATTTTACAGTACCCACAGAACTACCTGCTCCCCCCCCTCTTATTCACTATTGCTGTTGAATCTCTAGTGGTGGTAGCTTGCGAGGTTAGGGGGGTCTAGGTTCATTCCCCTGTGGGGCAAAGTACATACCATATCACTATATGCAGAAGATTTATTACTAAATGTCCCTAATGGGTAGTACATTTAGTACCAATTGTGTAGCTTTTGGGGAACTTCAGGGTGGTCTCTGGGCTTAAGGTAAATAGCTCCAAAGCATATGTCCTTCCAGTTAGCCCAGTGGGGGAGGTAAACGATCTGGAAGACATTGGAATACAGTGGGAAACACACACCTTTAAGTATTTGGAAGTGAATAAATATCATCTGTCAATAGACCAGAGGGATTGTAATCTGGGTGTAGCGATGAGGGCTTCGAAGGGAACTATAACATTTTGTCGATCCCTCTGCTTTTCCATTATGGCAAGAATAGCCCTTACCAAGATGGTAATACTACATAGACTGTTGTACTTATTTTACTAATGTCCAGTGTGGGTCTCTGTCAAAGTGCTTTTGGTAGCTCAACGCACTTGTTAGAGAACGGGTGTGGGATGGTGGACGGCAGAGGGTTGCATTAGAGACGCTCAAGAATACAATCATGGTGTTAGTGTTTCAGATAACGTGCTGTACGTCCAGGTGGCACAATTACAGTGGATTGCACATTGGCTTGATAGGGAATGTGTTAAGGAACTGCAGGCGATGGGGAAGGAACCAAATCAAGGAGCCTTGATTGCACTTTTAATGTGGCATACCACTAGAACCCCAATTCCTAGACTGCTGCTTTCGGTAGCATTGAGATGTCAGAAACAATGTGTTGTGAAGACTTCTAGCCCCCACCTATATGCCCCAGTGTTGCTCCTGACTGGCTTCCCACATGGAGAGCCCCCTATATTTTTCACTGCCAACCAGCCAACCACTTGGACAGAAGTACAATGGGAGGTTGCTACCTACTCGAAGAGGGCGTTGATCCCTCTGGAAACATTTGCGAATTAATATGTCCTGGCTCCTGGACAGTTTTTGAATTATGGAGCACGAGATGAATATTCAAGAGTTTATGGAATGCAGGAGTAACTAAACCACCACATTATGTGCTTTTACAGCCTATTATTACAAAACGGAATTGTGGGCATCTGCTTTCTTGGTTCTTTAAGGCACTTGATGGGATGGTGAGGAGCCGCTTATACAAACATGAGGAATGTGGGAGATATGCCTTGGATTGAATATAGAAGATAAGGAATGGGAAAAGAATATTGGCATATACTTAGAAAGTGTCAAGAAACACAAGGCTTTAGTTCAAGTAATTGAACTTCCTGCATCAGACATATTTCTCCCCCTGGCAATTGAGAGACTTAAACGGAGGAGAGATTAAGTCTTGTCCAAGATGGACGCCTCACAGGAGACTTTTTTCACTTTTTTTAGCATTTGGGTGGAGCTCAGGACAGAGATTGAATGTAAGCCTGAGTTATGTTTGTTGGGAGAATTCCCTTATCCTAAACCCAAAAAGCAGGTAACAGATTCCTAGACTTGGCATTAGTGCTGGCCAAACATTTAGTGGCAATGTGATGGAAAGCAGGTAGCAGTGGCTCCTATAGCAGGTGGAAAAAGGTCGAATTATGACTAGGTCAGAGGAGGAGTCTTTGTGGCATGAGGAGACATGTGGGTTACATAGAAGCTGTTGATAACTGGACACGCAGGTATACATTATGTCCTAAGTGAATGCCACATTTCCTGAGCTTAGTATATGTCTGTGAACGACCTTCAATGTAGCTTTATCTCTGCTGGAATGAACCAGAATTCTCTCAATGCAAGAACTTTACGGATAACAAATGATTTCGAAAACTCAAATGACTATCCATCTGGCAATAATTTCTTTGAATGCCATTTTATAAGTGGTCGAAGCACATGTATTGACAACTTGACAGATTTCCTTGAAAGCTCACACGGGCAGACTACAGCAATGATGGATCCGGTCAACACGCCGTAAACCACCCTTGGATCTGCATGAGTAATTTGTTGCGCCTCCCATTCAACCTTACTCTAAAAGTGATTATTTAAGAGATTGAGCATTTCCTTTCAGATTGAAGTGTGGCACTTTTGCCTGCCAATTATTTGTGGAAAAGATTTTTATTTTGAAAGTGTCATGTAATTACTCTTTGGCCCTGATGAAGTGACATTACTTAGTGTGCGAAACATGTGTTGGCCTTGTTTGTGAGAGATAAATGATTTGAGTTTTGAATACAAAATCTACGAATCAATGACCTACAGAAGTCTCCAGCGTGATATCTATTTACAACAAAGTGACCTCAAACTCGGTCTTTAGATTTTCTTGGAGGTTTAGTCCTGTCAATGTAGAATTTTTATAACTATGTGGCATCACTATTAAGAAGAGCCACCGCAGCAAAACATGTGTGCATAGACAGCAGTGGCATAGAGCAGCTTGTTTCTGAGTAGAGTGGAATGGTGCAGGGTAGAGTATAGTGGTGCAGGGTAGAAAGCAGTGGCATAGAGTAGATTGGTGTGGTGTAGAGTAGATTGGCACAGCATTGATTGTAGTGGCGTAGAGTGGAGTGGCGCAGAGTAGAGCAGAGTGGCATAGAGTGCAGTGGCATAGAGTGCAGTGGTCTTGAATAGATTGTTTCAGAGTAGAGTGAAGTGGTGTAGAGTTGAGTGGGCAGGGTAGAGTGGAATGGTGCAAACTGGAGGCATAGAGAAGTAGTGGCATAGAGTGCATTGGAGTCGAGTACATTGTTGCAGAGTGGAGTGGTGCAGAGTTGAGTGGCCTAGACTGGAGTGGTGTAGAGTGCAGTGCCATAGAGTGCAGTCGTGCATAGTATATTAGAGTGGCATGAATTGCATTGGTGTAGCGTGCAGTAAAGTGGCGTAGAGTGGTGCAGAGTAGAGTGCAGTGACAGAGTGCAATGATGTAGAATGGTGTAGAGTGGCATAGAGGGGAGTGTAGAGTAGAGCATAGTGGCATGCAGTGCAGAGGTGCAGAGTATATTGGTATATAGTGCAGTGGCATGCAGTGTATTGGTTTTGAGTAAAGTGATGAAGAGTGCATTGGTGTAGAGTGTAGTATCAGAGTGCAGCAGCATCATATTGAGTGGCATAGTGTGGAGTGACATAGAGTGGATTGGCACAGAGTGGAATAGAGTGGCATAGAGTAGATTGTTTCAGAATACAGTGAAGTGGTGTAGAGTGCAATGGTATATTGAAGTGGGGTAGAGTGCAGTGGTGTAGTGTAGTGTAAAACATCGTAGAGTGCAATGATGCAGAGTAGATTAGAGTGGCTTAGAATGGATTGGCATAGAGTGGAGCAATGCAGAGTAGAGTAGTGTAGAGTTTGGTGGCGGAGAGAGCAATGTTGCAGAGTAGAGTGATGAAGAGTGAAGTGGCATTGAGTGGAGAGGGGCAGGGTAGAGTGAGTGGCACAAGAGTGGAGTGATGCAGAGTAGAGTGGTGTAGAGTGTATGGCATAGAGTTGTACAGTGGCATAGCGTGCAGTGGCGTAGAGTGGCATAGAGTGCAGTAGAGTGGTGTAGAGTGCAGTGGCAAAAAGTGCAGTGGTCTAGTGTACAGTCATGCAGAGTAGAGTGTCATAGAGTGCAGTGCCATAGAGTGGTGCAGAGAGCAGTGACGTAGAGTACAGTGGTGCAGAGTAGAATACAATGGCGTAGAAAGTCATAGTGAGACAAGACAAGATAGAAGACCTTGAAAGTAGTTTTTTGAAAGAATACTATACAAACAAAGTGTGCTATGAGGGGAGGAAGGTGAAAACATACAAGGCTGTCAGCTTTACCACAGTCTATGAACTTTTTTGCAGTCTAACAGGTCTTAATGGAGACAACACATGCAGAAGGAGACTTGTCTTTCAGGGGGCATCATCTTCAATTATACCAGATCTATCACCAAGCACACTGCAAAGATATGAAGGTGGTAATGGCTTTTATACACAAGCAGGACAGAGACAAGTGAGATCACCCTTTTCAGCTGGTATTCATGCTGCAGGTGAAACCATGTGAAGTGATAGCAAAAGATGAAGCAAAATCCATGCTTCGCATGACTGACAATCCAACAAAGCATGAAAGGAACACTTTGCTGAGGAGATAGAGGATCTACTAACAAAAGGCACGTCAACAAACACGGTGAAGCCACCCACAGCAAGAGAAATCAGCAGGGAATACAAAATGATGCACAGGCCCTCTCAAGGTTGAACTGTGACTGGTGTCACTCCAACACAAACTCAGGAAAGTCAGCTACGCAAATAAAGTATGAATGGGAATGGCACTAAGGCAGGTTAACTGGGACTGTCTGTTCTTTTTCTAAGGAACTGGTAAGGGTGTGGGTAGGAACAATAACATTCAGGTTTATCCATGATGTAAATATTCCAATTGTCAAACATGAGAAAGCACAGGATTGGTGTACCTGGGTTGGGAATGGCTTAGCTCTTGTTCTCCGAGGTTATAGTGCTTTCACTTAGGGGTGAGGGAAGTCAGTTGGAAAGTGGGACGGGAATATAAAGGTAAAGACATGATGGGAGTGGTGGAAAGAAATAGGTAGAATAGGTAGAAATGTATTTCACAGACTGAAAAGACTGGAATTTAGTCCATGATTAGAGTCATCTTGATATATGTTAAGGTAGTAAAGTGGGCTACTAAAAGGATTAAAGCCCTGAAGCTGCTGCAAGACTTGAAAGCATTCAGTTGCTAAAGTTAAATCAAGTAAGATCAAAGTCTAGCCATTTTGCACAATATGTTGCATCTGGCATGCAGAAGATGGGAGAGACAGGGGAATTGCTTAAAACTTTAGGTGTCTGCAATGAAGGAAGACAAAGGTCAGCGTTGTATAGTTATCATAGGTGCAATGGGTGGTTGAAATATTAACACTGATATCACAACATTCTCTCAAATAAAGTCAGGAGACCTTTGATGAGCCACACTTCCTAATCCCAGGCAGCTTGCAGGAGTAATTATTTTAGGCGGGGTTCAAAATTGGTTATAGGTGACAAGAAGGACAGACAACTTGGTATATTTGGGAGGGTGAACACCATGTTCACAAAGTACAAAGAATGGGTTCACACTATGGGGCTGACAGATGAATTGTGTACACTTCACCATGCCAAGACAGACTTTTCACATTTTTTACATGCACATAAAACATACATCTCTGTTGACTACATCGTAGTTAGTCATATGCTAATATGATAGGTTAGGGAGACCCATATCAGTTCAATAACTTTATCTGATCACACTGCAATACAGTGTAGTCTTTCTGCTGTTATAGAACCTCGGGTAGAGCTCCTGGAAATTTGAAGATTCAAATGTCAAATTTGGAAATTCAGGTGTGTTTTAACAATTGTTTATATGAGAACTGCAGGAGAGAACTAAGCAATTTGATCTCTTCTACAGCCAAGCTAAATAAAATAAGACAGATATCTCAAACACTGATGTAGACAGAACTCTCATACATAAAAGAAAGACATAAAACACTTACGATCAGAGTCAGATGTAACAAACGTTTTTATGGCTGCAAAGAGTTCAAATTGCTATTTCTGAGGTTGCCACTCCATAACGAATTACTATTCGGAAGAGGTGTGTTGTGGGCATCCCTTCCAAATAGCGATTTGGTATGAGCAGTATTTACGGCTGCAATTCCAGTCACACACCACTGAAAAGCTACCAACCCCCAAGTTGGGATGGTAAGCAATTCAAAACTAAGGGGTCTCCTTGTGAGTGTTGAAAAAGGTTTCAGGGCGAGTAAGCAGTGGTCCACTGCCAGCTGTCAGTAGAGTATTTAAACAAAATAGAAAGCTTTCTTCAAGGAAAACAGGCTGCATTAAAAGAAATATCTTTATTTAAACACTATCACAGACATGGTGGTCTTCTGACCCTTGCAGACCATCATCCCTGTGATTGTGGCCTATCAGAGTGAATCACAATTTGTTACCTAACTCATGAATATCAATGAAGTATGTTAAAGTGATTCTGCATTTTTGGAACCGACCTATTGATACATAGGTTGGTTCCCAAAATTCAACCCTGGTGGCAAACTCCGACCAATTATTGCGACTATGGCATTGCTGCATGTAGATGTGACGCTATTTCAAAACATCCAGGTCTTGCATCTAATAAGCAGAGCCCAAAAGTCGGGTACATTGGCACAGCTGCTGCAAACAGAGGTTAAAAAGTATCTGCCTAATTGTGGCAGGGATTGTTGGTGGTGGTTTCTATATCAACTAATAGAACATGTTGGCTTTGGACAAAACCTCAAGGATTTTGCCATGAAAGCTTTGGCTACTCCATGGCACAGATTACAATACAGGCATGAGGAAAGATGCCTTCTCATCCCTCCTAATGTCCCTACCACTAGAATCATTGGCACAGGTAATTAAGATCCACCTGGATTATTAAGAAATTAGATATGTGGTCAACAAATTTTAGCTTTCTTTTAAAAGGACATGCTCATTACCTTGACTTCTCCTGAGACTTCGTTTTCTACAATGATGAAGGAATTAGATAAATAGTTAATAGTCTTCTGGATTACAATGTGTGTACTACAATAATACGACCCTAATCCAACCTAAGAGACAGCCCCACTCTTATTCTGAACCCTGCAAAAGAACACTTGTGTGAGGAATGAACTTGTGAGTTTAGAGGTAATTACTGCCATGCCTGTTACTATCCTCAGGTGAACTTTGACTGCTCAAGCCTGCCTTGATTTACAGAAGGAAATTTCCCAGTAAATGCTGGTATACACGGAGTTATGTGCAGAAAGCATCAACATTTGTTTGCTATTTCCAATTTGGGTGGGGAAAACTCCTCATAAAAGTTACTTATCAGACCCGAAAAATGCCTTTATTGGGGCCAATAATAAACTCTGCCCTTATCCAGCCACACCCAATGAGAGGCTTCACAGATTTAAAAAAACGTCAGTAATTAAATATCTGAGAGTTTGTTTTATTTAGCCTCTTTAACGCATGTATAAAGAAGACCATCACAAATGTATGGGTGACGTCAAGGGAGACCTAAAAAAGATGAAACAAAGACCACCATGGCTTGGAATAGTAGCCACCATTACAATGAATGCTTAGTGGCAACCTTCATTATGCTGAGTCCTCCCTTTCCTCATCCCAGTCCTAACATATGAGGTGTCCCACCCTCAGATATAGGCTCCCTTTAAGCACTAGATATCCCGTCCTTAAAAGACTAAAGACCCTGGTGTGCAAAACATCGTACACGCCCATAGGCACTCAGTTCTGCTGCAATATACATTTTGTTATGTACAGTTATTTTAAAATATTTTATAGAATAATTATTTTAACTGTTTAACTATTCATGCAACAATTGTAATCATGCACTTCATCTCTAGGCGTAGAGATGCAAATGAAGCATTACCTTTAATAAGTATGCCTTCTCTGTCTATGAAATCGGCAAATCACGTGTGTATGCACCTAGCACTTTAAAAATGTAAATGCTCTCTGTCGACTTGTCATGTGATCAAGGTATGCTCAGGCTGAAACGCATCATGGCGGTGATGTAAGGGCGAAAACACACACCGAACTGCACCAGGAATTTGGAGTTCGCATTCGTTTTTTTCTACTGAGAGCAGAATAGCTACAAAACGAAGGTTGAAACTAATATATATATATATATATATATATCAGTGATGTCATTTGAGATGTCATCAGTGATGTCATGAGTGATGTCACTGACCATGTCATGAGTGATGTAATATGTGACGTCATCAGCAGTGCATTGTGGGCGCGCGAGTTATAGTTAGCTGAACTAACTATAACGGGGGAATTTCAATGGTTTTGTACGAGTGAAAAGTCCAGCTAACTATAACGCCCCTGAAACCTATGGTTTTATCAGTGAATTTGTAAGGTTTTTTAAATGCTAATTTCTAACTATGCCTACAGAGATAGGACATCTGAAGAGAGAAGAAACAACGCACAGAAAGAAAAAAAAGAAATGCAGAAAGAAGCAACAGAAGTCCTCAAAGACGAAGAAAAGTGCAGGAAGAAGGATAACGTGCAGAAAGAACAAACAGAAGATCAGAAAGAAGCCTTGTTTCAAAATTATTCTGTACCCTCAACTTTTTCAGACGGATACTGGTGGTAACTGAGTCTGACTAACCAGTCCTAGAGCCAGTGCTATGTTAAAAGACACTCAGAATACAGTGAAAACACCTACATACACTATGGAACACTATGCGTTGGGGTCCCCCTGTGATTAGCATGACCTCCTCTGTAAGCCCCTAGTATATAATATGGCAGGGGGATTAAAACTATCTCTTAAAACGTGCCACAGGGCGTGTTTGCACACGTCACCCCAGGCTCCGCCCCCTCCCTTCCCCACTGTGTAAACACGGCCTGTGGCCGTTTTTAGTTGGGAGATTAAGTTCATATGAATCCTGAGGGTTCCTAGGGTCCAACTAGCCCACTAGGTACCTCCAGTAAGCGCCACAGAGCTGCGTTGCAGAGAGGTGTAAAAAGTGGCACGGCCTGGACCACCTCTCTGCAACGCAGCTCAGTGGCGCTTACTGGAAGCACCTGGTGGGCTAGTTAGCCCCCAGGGGCCCTCCGGATTGAAAGGGAATTATTTCCCCAACTTAAAACGCGCCACAGGGCGTGTTTGCACACGTCACCTCAGGCCCCGTCCCCTCCCTTCACGACTGTGTAAACGCGCCCTGTGGCTGTTCTAAGTTGAGAGATTAAGTCCCCTTGAATCCTAAGGGTCCCTAGGGTCAAACTAGCCCACTAGGTACCTCCAGTAAGCGCCACAGAGCTGCGTTGCATAGAGGTGTAAAAAGGGGCGTGGCCTCAGAACACCTGTCTGCAACGCAGCTCCCTGGCGCATACTGGAGATACCTGTTGGGCTAGTTGGCCCTCAGGGACCCTCAGTATTGAAGGGGAATTAATTCCCCAACTTGCAACTAGCCAGGGGGCGCGTTTGCAGAGTGCTGCAAGGAGGGGGCGTGGCCTCCGGCACGATGCCGGTCTTTTATGTATTTTATGTTTTTAAGAAGGAGGGCTGTGTGGCCCCCCTTCTTTTTCTAATGTATTGGCCCTGGGGACCCCATCCCCCAGGGCCTGCACCCTAATATTTTTTGTTGAAAAAAATACATTTGGAAGGGGGCCCCCCTCCCAAGGCCTTAATCGGCCCCGGGGACCCCAACCCCCGGGTCATGGCCTTTTTAAAAAAAAAATCTTTTGGAGGGGGGCTGCGTTGCCCCCCTCCTCAGGCCACTTATGGCCCCGGGGACCCCATCCCCCGGGGCCGGCCTTTGTTTTTTATTATTTTAAAAAAATATGTATTTATAGAAACACCTAGGACATGCCGGACAAACCGTATGTACCTATCACCATGACGATTTACGTGATATTCATTAAAAGGCGACTATGCATACAATGAATCCACATGGAATGTATTTACACCGCTAGTGAAGCTCTGACGTGTCTGACGCCCTACCGTGCCTAATCCCGGCGCCCCCGCCGGTGGGTACTCTCCAAGTAGACACCCTTGTCGTTTATTTATCCAAACATGGGTAGCTATTGACGGGCACATTTAATACACACGCACACCAAGCCATTCAAAGGGGATTCGAGAAAAATTCGACCAAACTATGCAAGAAACCCCCCTGACGATTAATAAAACACACATCCACCGCCGGATGTGTAATACTTTTTATTTAATCTCTGGAAGGGAGACGAACCTCACTTGAGAGTCACAGCGTGCTCCTGGCTGAGCCCAATGCTGTGTTACAACCACCAGTGCCCGCCGAGTGCCACACACCTCTGTGTTGTATTCCACCAGCTAGTGCGTATGCTATGACACTCTCTAGCCCAAGTGCACTGTAACACCACCCCGTGAATATGTCATGCCACACTTGCCTTCACACGGGTTATATTGCCCCATCTAACGTGCCTACCTCGATGCCTATGTTATAACGCACAGCGCTATGCCATACATATTACAATCTGGGATCCATATCTTTGTCACAGTGCATATGCAATGTTACACTCCCCAGCACATATTTTATATTACAACTTTAGAGACTAGTTAGGTTACACAACACTGCCCTGTGCATATTACACTCCAAGGCGCATATCGCATAGCACGCGCTAGTGTCTGTGCTATCTCGCGCTCTCCAATGAATCTGTCATTGCGCACAATGTATTGCATATTATATTTCACGCCCCGGTTCATCTTATATCACACTTTTTGGTGCATAGTTTATACCATATACTATATCCAGTTTCCATTTTCAATCGTGCTCTCAGGACTATGTTCTATATAACACTGCGTCCACCTACCCTTTTCACAGGCATTACATTTTGCGATCGGGGTGGAGGGTCAGGGGGTGTTTCTGCCAAGTGAGCCCGAAGTCACAGTCACAAACGTCCTCTTCTTCCTAAATAAAAGTGAGATTATGCTGCATACTTGTTCATATTTTAAGTAGTTCGCACAGACACACATTTTAAAAACAATAAAGTTCCTAATACCCACCTTCTCTGAACAGTTGGCTTGCTGCCCCATCCACCTCCTCCCTATCCTCTGTTGTCTGAATCCATGGAATAGCCTCCTCCCTCCTGCCATGCATGGTCTGATGTGCTGCCACTGCCCTCCATTTAGCATGATGTAGCAGTCCACTCCTCCTGCCCTCCATTGCCCAATTCTATGGCCCATCATTGACCTCCTGCTTAGCCTCTGTGCTTAGCTTGCTGCCCTTATTCTCCTTCCCGCTGCTTTCCGATGTCTTTGTGCATGCCCCTGCTCCATCCTTTTTGCCCACCATGTTCCATGGACCTGCCACTCCTATCTACTCTGAGTGTTCTGTTGAGCTGCCACTCCCCTCCCACCTGCCTAGCATTGTCAGATGACTGTAACCTATCCCTGCCACCTCCACCCTGCCTGTCCACATGCCATGCCACTATCCCCTTCCTCCTGTCCTCCATGGTCCATTTTACTGCCACACCCTTCTGCCCTCCCTGGTCTGTTGTGCTGCAACTGCTCCTCCTGCCTGCCCCGCGTGGTCTGTTGTGAGGCCCCTTCCCCTGAACTCTCTTGTCTGTGCCCAGGTCCTGACCCTCCCTTCTATCCTCCATGGTCCTTTGTGCATACCCCTGCACCCTCCTTCTTGCCCATCATAGCCATTGTGCTGCCACTAACCCTCCCGCTTGCCATGCATGGTCTTCTGTGCTGCCATGGCCCCTCCCACGTTCCCTGTGTGGTCAGCTAGCTGTCCCTGACCCCCTCCCACCTTCCCTCCATGGTCTGTGTGTATGCCATCATAGTCTCACTGTTGCTCTCCATGGTGTGTCTTGTTTCTAGTGCCCATCCTGCCTGACCTCCATGGTCATCTTGCTGCTCCTGCCCTGCCCCCTTGCCCCCAGCACTCTGTTTCCATGTGCAGACCCCTATTCCCTCCCTCCTGGCTTGTCTGTTCCATTGTAATACCCCTGATCCGTCCCTCCTGCCCTTTATGGTCTGTTATATTGAAGCTTTCCCTCCTGTCTGTCCATTATGGTCAGCTAGCTGCCATTGCCTCTTTCCCCTCTGTTCTCTGTTGTCCATGTGCATGGTCCTGTCCCCTTCCAATTGCTTTCTATGGATTGTTGTGCTGTACTCCTGTTCTGCATGCCCTGTGTGGTGTATTGTGCTGCTGCAAACCCTGATGCCTGCCCTGTAGGGTCAGTTTGGTGCACCTCTCCATGTCCCTCCTGTCCTCTGTTATCCGAGTCCATGTCCCTACCCCAATTCCTTCTGCCTACCATGATCCAATGTACCATACTTGCGAACATTTTGAACTTGGTAAGAGGGAGATTTTGAAAAAAAACTGGGGTATTGATTTTCCCCTTTGAGTTACATTGAAAAAGAGGAGATTGTTAACAGGTGACAGATCAAATAAAGCCCATTTGAGCTTAGAAACATTGGACGTTTTCTGGCTGAAACGGGTCTGTTGGCATGTATGGTTGTACTACCACTGCCTCTTCCTTCTGCCCACAATGGTCTATTATATTGCCACAGCCTCTCTTGCCAGTCCTGTATTGTTGGTTTGTTGCCCCTGCCCCCCTTTCCACTGCCCTCCATAGTCTGTTGTGCTGCCACTGCCCTTCCTGCCTGCCCATTGTGGTCAAATTGGTGCCTCTGCACTCTCCTACCCGCCTTCAATTTTCAGAGTCCGTGCCCCTGGCCTCTGCCTCTCAACAGTATCCCAATGAACAACTAGATTGCTAACATTCTATATTTATTACAAAAGTGTGGAACGCCTGACGTCATCTTGACGTAATCAAAACTGTAATACCTAGAGCATTTCCTTTAGAAATTACATATATGAGAGGGTCTTATTTGCATCAAAATTATGGTTAGTGCTCTAAAAAACAAAAATGAGGACATATTTTCTGAGTTTTCAAACAGCGACAAAGAACTTTTAGATTATTTGTAATCTTTATGTTTTTTTAACCAGTTGACCACTTGATTAAATGTTGCACTTAGGGGAGTGGATGTGGTGTTACTTCCAGAGCTGCAGACTTTGCAACTGGGGAACCAGGTTGGAGTTTCTGCTTCAGCTCAACATTCTGTGATTCTGATCAAATCACTTAATCTCCCCATGTCTACAACCAAAATGAATTTGATCTTGTGTGATGTAACCAATGCTCATGTAAAGCACTCCAATACCTGACAAGTCTGCACTATATAAAACTGCAAATACACAAAAAATAAGTGTTTTGCACACTTCTGTCATTGGGCAACATGTGGGCTACATCTGGGTGACATTTGGGCTGCATTTGGGCTCTTTTGTCTCTGGTGGCCATCTTGGGAGATTTATTTGTTATGAGGTTTCCTAATTTACTCATTTACTGCAGTCTCCTCAGTAGGAAATGCTTTCAGTTTTTTACTTTGATTCCATCAAGAAGGTATTCAGATATGTCACACATTTGCCATAAATTCTGAATGTTAGCACTCTAGTTGCTCATTAGATCATTGTAGTAAAGCTACTGCTCACCACGGAAGTCTGCTGCTGGTATTAAAAGGGCATGTTTCAGTCTGCATATCAGAATTATTTAATTAAATAGAAGAGGATTTGAGAAGTCACTCAAAATGTGCCTTAATGTTTCTTTCTTCAGCACTAATCGTAATTTCTATGGCAAAATGAACCCCCTCATTGTGTTCCTTTTTAAATTAAATGTTTTAAGTGTTACCAGTTTATTCCAATCAAGATGGCTTCAGGTGTGCCATACTTTTGTCATAAGTAAGACAGTAAGCGCTCTAGTTGTTCTTAAGAACACTCTGGGACATTCCGTCATTGGGCTATGCTTGGGCTACATCTGGGTGATATTTGGGCTACATTTGGGCTCTTTTGTTTCTGGTGGCCATCTTGGGAGATTTTTTGTTATGAAGTTTCCTAATTTCCTCATTTACTACAGTCTCCTCAGTAGGAAATACTTTCAGTTTTATACTTTGGTTCCATCAAGAAGGCATTCAGATGTGTCACACATTTGCCATAAATTCTGAATGTTAGCACTCTAGTTGCTCATTAGATCACTGTAGTAGCTACTGCTCACCAGGGAAGTCTGCTGCTGGTATTCAAAGTGCATGTTTCAGTCTGCATGTCAGAATATTTTTATGAAATAGAAGAGGATTTGAGAAGTCAAAATGTGCCCTAATTTTTCTTTCTGCTGCACTAATCATAATTTCTATGGCAAAATGAACCCCCTCATTTTGTTCCTTTGTAAATTAAATGTTTTAAGTGTTACCACTTTATTCCAATCAAGATGGCTTCACGTGTGCCATACTTTTGTCATAAGTAAGACTGTTAGCGCTCTAGTTGTTCGTTAGAACACTCTGGGACATTCTGTCATTGGGCTATACTTGGGCTACATCTGGGTGATATGTGTGCTACATTTGGGCTATTTTGTCTCTGGTGGCCATTTTGGGAGACTTATTTCTTATGAAGTTTCCTAATTTCCTCATTTACTACAGTCTCCTCAGTAGGAGATACTTTCAGTTTTTTACTTTGATTCCATCAAGAAGGCATTCAGATGTGTCACACATTTGCCATAAATTCAGAATGTTAGCACTCTAGTTGCTTATTAGATCACTTTAGTAAAGCTACTGCTCACCAGAGAAGTCTGCTGCTGGTATTGAAAGTGCATGTTTCAGTCTGCATGTCAGAATTTTTTAATGAAATAGAAGAGGATTTGAGAAGTCACTCAAAATGTGCCCTAATTTTTCTTTCTGCAGCACTAATCATACTTTCTATGGAAAAATGAATCCCCTCATTTTGTTCCTTTTTAAATTAAATGTTTTAAGAGTTACCACTTTATTCCAATCAAGATGGCTTCAGGTGTGCAATACGTTTGTCATAAGTAGGATTGTTAGCGCTCTAGTTGTTCTTTAGAACACTCTGGGAAGCTGCAGTAGAACACAAAGGAATCAACTGACTGTCTCTGCCCTTGTTGGATGTACATGGTGTACTGAGAATGTTAGACTTCATTCTCACATGACTGATAAAGATAATGTGAATTTACAGAAAATATGTTCTCAGTTTAGCTTATAGATCACCTTCCAAACCTCTGTGGGAAAAGCATGAGAAAATAGTTTTCTCTCAAACATGATTCATGATATCACAGCAGAAGGCTTTTTCACATGGCAAAATCACCTTAGAACACACCACAATTCCTAAAATGAGTATGGTACCATCAACAAACGATTTATAATGTAACTAAGGTCTTAAAACCTTCTATTAACTGCAATGCTTTTTAATGAGGTTCTATCATGTATATTGGTCGCAAGATGGCTGCCAACACTTCTTGGATGAAGTACTGACAGCCAATCAGATCTCACGATGAGATGTGTGGTTAGGCCTATCCCAGATATAGCTATCTTTTTAACTCTAATTTTCTCAGGAACTACTGAAAGGATTTACACCATTTAAGCAAAAGGCACGAGTCTGAACTGAGGACTACCTCTTTGCCAAATTTGGTGTAATTCCGTTCAGCAGTTCGGGCTGTAGCTGTATCAACAGGTCCCATGGGAAAATGCATGGGGAAAACGTGTTTTGGGACCCAACTTTTTTCTTGGCCCTCGCTTGACGAATCACCGTGAAATTTTCAGGATAGGAGCGGACCGGAGCTGGCCAAAAGTTTGAAAAATTTCGTGAAGATTTGTCAATTGGCGCCAACGTTATTCCAAATAGAATGTTGCGGATTTCCTATGGAAAATAGGTCCTAACTATAACTACCTACTGGCGACTGCCAGTAGGTAATATATATATGTATATATGCACCAAAGCTGATTTCTTCGGGATACGAAAAAGTAACAGCAACCACAGACTCTTTTGGTTTTAAATGCGCAAATTTATTTTACAAAAAACGGCCCACTCTACGCGTTTCGGGACTTGCTCCCTTGTTCACGAGTGTAGTGGTTACAATAAAGTATTGTTTAAATAAACAACCATGTGATCATGTGAAAATACAACAACATAGAGAACAGACTTAATCTTTGGGGGTTGCTTCACTCCAAATTGAATGCAAAAGGGAAAATCCAGCCATCTTTGAATGGTGTTGATCTCATGTTAAGAAAAGCTTTTGTGATAATTACAATGTCTATAAGATCATTCTTAAATTCTTAGTAAAGGAGCAAAGACCAAAATACATTCATGATATTCCTTCAATCAAAGGATTAAATGCTGTGCCTTGATTAATAACACCATCTCTGAGACTTTAAATGCGGTATCTAAGTGCTGATGCAACTTAACTTACTAGAATCCCGGTGAACCAATATGCACTCGATATCAAACCCAAGTGGGTCAAAATAGTCTCTTCATAACATTCTGCTTATTGTAGGACTTCCCTACCAAGAGTGTCACTCTTATCTTTCTTCGTGGAAACAATACACGGATAATTTAACTGATTTGCAGTTCTATGATGACTTCTCTGTTCTCTATGAGAAAAAAGAAATAAAATAATATTAAAAAAATCACACTTTGATATCAACTACAAAATACGATATACCACAAAAACAGACACTTTTCGAATAGTGAATTAATAACTACTTAAAATACATTTTTAGGCTAACAAAGAATGAAAGCACAATGCACTTATTACTATAATTTTTCTTTGAATCTCCATACTAAGGGACTTATTCCAAACTGTACTAAGAATATACAGAGCACCAGCAGTACCAAAAAACATCAAGAAGGATGTACTCTCTTAACCCAAGTGAACTTCCATTTCTTCATCACAGTTGTGTCCATTGGGAACTAAGGTCTTATACTGTATAATCAATTTAGACTCAAGACGTCTAAGATCTTGCACTCTGTTCCCACCTCTTTCATTGAGTCGTATTGAGTCTAACACACAGAAATTTAGCAAAGAGTTGTTTTGCCCATGGTGACTCTGAAAATGTCTTGCCATGGGATTTAGCTTATCCCCATTTTTTATTGCACGCAAATGCTCCAAGACCCTCTTCTTTGCCTTGTGGATGGTACTGCCAATGTATGCTTTTTTGCACGGGCAGAATAGGGCATAAATTGCAAATTCGGTATTACAGGATGTGTGTTTCAGTATCCTAAATGGTTTGCAATCTGGTGACAATTTGCATTCTTTCTTGTAGGAACTGTTTTTGCATGCTTTGTAATTCCGGCATGGATAAAACCCCTGTATTCCTAGACTTTTCGTCTTCACTGGTTCAACTGATCTACAAAGGGTATCCTTCAGGGATTTGGCTTTTCTAAAGGTGATCTGGGGCAATATCCCTACATTGCTTACAAGATCTTTGTCAGTGTGTAACACTGGCCAGAATTTGGTGAGACTTTTCCTTACGTCATGTGCCTGTCTAGTGAAGGTGGTAATGAATCTGATTTTTAGATCTTCTTCACTATCGTTTTTTTCTACCAGTAATGAGGCTCTCGCTTTCTTCCTGACTTCAGCTCTGGCCTTGTTAATCACTGATCTTGAATAGCCTCTCTCCTGGAATCTTTGTATCATGACTGTTTCCTCCTTCTCATAACTTTCAAACGTGCTGCAATTGCGTTTAGCACGTAGAAGTTCTCCAAGGGGGATGCTGTCAATGAGGGAATGTGGGTGACAGCTCTTGGCGTGGAGTAAGCTGTTCCCTGCCGTGATTTTCCTAAACAGTGAACTTTCCAACTTGCTGTTTTGTGCTGTAAGTGTTAAATCAAGAAATTCTAGGGTTTTTTTAGACCACTGACTTGTGAATTGTAAATTAAAGTCATTAGAGTTAAGTACCTCAACAAATTCTCTTGCCTTGCCTTCATTCCCCTACCATACACAGAAAGTGTCATCAATGTAACGTACCCACAATGCTACTCTGTCTTTGAAGAGATCTAGTTTCCTCACTATCAGTTCCTCCCAGCACCCCAGATAGAGACCCGCAAAGCAAGGAGCAAAGCAGGTCCCCATCGAAGTACCGAGGGTCTGTCTGTAGATTTTGTTGTCAAAAATGAAAAAAAATAATTTTTGTTTTAGGCAGCCAGACATCATTTCGATAATCATTTCTGTATGAAAAAGATATGAGACGGATCTCTCATTTAAGAAGTGTCTACATGCCTGGAGCCCCAGTTCATGCGGAATGCACGTGTATTGACTCATCACATCTAAATCTTACTTATTGCCCCAGATCACCTTTAGAAAAGCCAAATACCGGAAGAATACCCTTTGTAGAGCAGTTGAACCAGTGGAGACGAAAAGTCTAGGAATACAGGGGTTTTATCCATGCCGGAATTGCAAAGCATGCAAAAACAGTTCCCACAAGAAAGAATGCAAATTGTCACCAGATTGCAAACCGTTTCGGATACTGAAACACACATCCTGTAATACCGAATTTGCAATTTATACCCTATTCTGCCCGTGCAAAAAAGCATACATTGGCAGTACCATCCACAAGGCAAAGAAGAGGGTCTTGGAGCATTTGCGTGCAATAAAAAATGGGGATAAGCAATATCCCATGGCAAGACATTTTCAGAGTCACCATGGGCAAAACAACTCTTTGCAAAATTTCTGTGTGTTAGACTCAATACGACTCAATGAAAGAGGTGGGAACAGAGTGCAAGATCTTAGACGTCTTGAGTCTAAATTGATTATACAGT
The DNA here is from genome assembly GCF_964204655.1 of Triturus cristatus. NCBI lineage: Eukaryota > Metazoa > Chordata > Amphibia > Caudata > Salamandridae > Triturus > Triturus cristatus. The sequence continues at coordinate 803,840,636 of NC_140591.1, forward strand.
ATAAGACCTTAGTTCCCAATGGACACAACTGTGATGAAGAAATGGAAGTTCACTTGGGTTAAGAGAGTACATCCTTCTTGATGTTTTTTGGTACTGCTGGTGCTCTGTATATTCTTAGTACAGTTTGGAATAAGTCCCTTAGTATGGAGATTCAAAGAAAAATTATAGTAATAAGTGCATTGTTCTTTCATTCTTTGTTAGCCTAAAAATGTATTTTAAGTAGTTATTAATTCACTATTCGAAAAGTGTCTGTTTTTGTGGTATATCGTATTTTGTAGTTGATATCAAAGTGTGATTTTTTTAATATTATCTTATTTCTTTTTTCTCATAGAGAACAGAGAAGTCATCATAGAACTGCAAATCAGTTAAATTATCCGTGTATTGTTTCCACGAAGAAAGATAAGAGTGACACTCTTGGTAGGGAAGTCCTACAATAAGCAGAATGTTATGAAGAGACTATTTTGACCCACTTGGGTTTGATATCGAGTCCATATTGGTTCACCGGGATTCTAGTAAGTTAAGTTGCATCAGCACTTAGATACCGCATTTAAAGTCTCAGAGATGGCATTATTAATCAAGGCACAGCATTTAATCCTTTGATTGCAGGAATATCATGAATGTATTTTGGTCTTTGCTCCTTTACTAAGAATTTAAGAATGATCTTATAGACAGTGTAATTATCACGAAAGCTTTTCTTAACATGAGATCAACACCATTCAAAGATGGCGGGATTTGCCCTTTTGCATTCAATTTGGAGTGAAGCAACCCTCAAAGATTAAGTCTGTTCTCTATGTTGTTGTTTTTTCACATGATCACATGGTTGTTTATTTAAACAATACTTTATTGTAACCACTACACTCGTGAACAAGGGAGCAAGTCCCGAAACGCGTAAAGTGGTCCGTTTTTTGTAAAATAAATTTGCGCATTTAAAACCAAAAGAGTCCGTGGTTGCTGTTACTTTTTCGTATCCCGAAAAAATCGGCTTTGGTGCATTTGCTGTGGTTCGCTTCCTCGCCACGGACCGCCATTGTGAGAGGCGGGGAAAAGGCGACTTTCGGTGCGGTGAGCACCGATGCATAAGTATTGATATATGTATATATATATCACTGAAAAAAACATGGGTTTCAGGCACGTTATAGTTAGAAATAAGCATTTAAAAAATCTTATAAATTCACTGAAAAAAACATAGGTTTCAAGTACGTTATAGTTAGTTGGACATTTCACTCGTACAAAACCATAGAAATTCCCCCGTTATAGTTAGTTCAGCTAACTATAACTCGCGCCCCCGCAATGCACTGCTGATGACGTCACATATTACATCACTCATGACATGGTCAGTGACATCACTGATGACATTACTGATGGCATCTCAAATGACATCACTGATGACATCACTGATGACATCATCCAGTGACTGTGTGTTTCTGTAAAGTTTAAATATGTTTAATATATATAGGTAAAGGCGTAATGAAGAATGAGTGGGTGTATAAGTGTCTGAATGGATGATTTAGTAGGTGCATGACTGACTCTATAAGTGAGTGATTAAACTTATCTTACTGAATGCATGGGTTAGTGAGTAAACTGTGTGAATGTCTGTATCCACCTGTCTGTAGGTGTATAAGCGGCTGCATGGGTTTGTGAATAGCTACATGAGTGTATATATGAGCTATTGATTGGTTGTCTGAGTATCTGTATGGTTGACTGAGTTTTTGTGTGGGTGGGGTGTGTGTAGATGTGTGAGTGGGTAATTCACTGGGTGCATGGTTTCAAGAGTGCATCTGTGATGGATTGTATGGGTGGGTGAGTGTGTGTATGGGTGTGTGAGTGAGTGAATGTATATCTCAGTGGTACATGTGCGAGTAACTACATATTTAAAAGGCAGTATATATGTGTGTTAGAGTATTTAAATGGCTATAAGTGAGAGTGTGTGATTGTGAGAGTGGCTGTATGGATGAGTGTGTGGTTGTATCAGTGATTGCATAAAAGCGTAAGAATGTTCTAGTATTTGTATGAGTAAGTGAGCTGGTGTGTGTATAACTGTATAGGTGAGTAAATGGGTGTGTGATTATTTATTTGCATAACTGACTAGATGTGTGAGTACCTATCTGGATGAGTGGTGGTGTGTGAGTGTCTATATAGGTGTATGAGTGCATATGATAGCCCGGTACTGAGCGACCATAAGTATGAGTGACTGTACAGATGAGTGAGTGGATGTGTGTGTAGACCTAAGAATCAGCGAGTGGGTATGTAGTTATTGGTGTTGGAGTGTCAAAGGTTTTGAGAATGGCCGTCTGTAATTTAGAGTGGGTGTATCAAAGGTTATATTAGGGTGTGAGAAGATGCATCAAATTATCACATGGATGATGTCATGAGTGATGTCATTTGAGATGTCATCAGTGATGTCATTAGTTATGTCACTGACCATGTCATGAGTGATGTAATATTTGACGTCATCAGCAGTGCATTGCGGGGGTACGAGTTATAGTTAGCTGAACTAACTATAACGGGGGAATTTCTATGGTTTTGTACGAGTGAAATGTCCAACTAACTATAACGCCCCTGAAACCTATGTTTTTTTCAGTGAATTTATAAGGTTTTTTAAATGCTCATTTCTAACTATAACGTGCCTGAAACCTATGGTTTTTTCAGTGAATTTCAAAGGTTTTTTAAATGCTAATTTCTAACTATAACAGGCCTGAAACCTATGTTTTTTTCAGTGAATTGTAAAGGTTTTTTAAATGCTAATTTCGAACTATAACGGGCCTGAAACCTATGGTTTTTTCTGCGAATTTCCAAGGTTTTTAAATGGTAATTCCTAACTGTAATGTGTCTGAAACCTATGGTTTTTTCAGTGAATTTCTAAGGTTTTTTGAATGCTAATTCCTAACTATAACATGTCTGAAACCTATGTTTTTTTCAGTGAATTTCAAAGGTTTTTTTAAATGCTAATTTCTAACTGTGCCTACAGAGGTAGGACATGTGAAGAAAGAAGAAAAAAAGCACAGAACGAAGGAAAAGAAATGCCGAAAGAAGCAACAGAGGTCCACAAAGACGAAGAAAAGTGCAGGAAGAAGGAAGACGTGCAGAAAGAACTGACAGAGGAGCAGAAAGAGGTCTTGTTGCAAAATCATCCTGTGCCCACAACTTTTTAAGACGGGTACTGGTGGTAACTGACTCTGACTAACCAGGCCTAGAGCCAGTGGTATGCTAAAAGGCACTTAGAATACAGTGAAAACACTTACATACACTAGGGAATACTATGCATTGTGGTACCCCTGTGATTAGCATGACCTCCTCTGTAAGTCCCTAGTACATAATAGGGCGAGGGATTAAAACTACCCCTTAAAACGCGTAACGGGGCACGTTGGCACAGTGGTGAAGGGAGGGGAGCCTGAGGTGACATGTGTGCAAACACGCCCTGTGGCCATTTTAAGTTAGAAGATTAAGTCCCCTTGAATCCTGAGGGTCCCTGGGGTCCAACTAGCCCACCAGGCACCTCCAGTAAGCGCCACAAAGCTGCGTTGCACAGAGGTGTAAAAAGGGGCATGGCCTGGACCACCTCTCTGCAATGAAGCCCTGTGGCGCTTACTGGAGGTACCTGGTAGCCTAGTTGGCCTCCAGGGGCCCTCAGGATTGAAAGGGACTTAATTCCCCAACTTAAAAAGCGCCACAGGGCGTGTTTGCACACGTCTCCTCTGACCCCGCCCCCTCCCTTTACCACTGTGCAAAGGTGCCCTGTGGCACGTTTTAAGTTGGAGGATTAAGTCCCCTCGAATCCTGAGGGTCGCTAGGGTCCAATTAGCCCAGTAGGCACCTCCAGTAAACGCCACAGAACTGCGTTGCAGAGAGATGTAGAAAGGGGCACAGCCTAGACCACCTCTCTGCGATGCAGCGCAGTGGCGCTTACTGAAAGCACCTGGTGGGCTAGTTGGCCCCCAGGCTCCCTCAGGATTGAAGGTGAATTATTTCCCCAACTTAAAACGTGCCACAGGGCGTGTTTGCACACGTCACCTCAGGCCCCGTCCCCTCCCTTCACCACTGTGTAAACACGCCTTGTGGCCATTTTTAGTTGGGAGATTAAGTTCATTTGAATCTTGAGGGTCCCTAGGGTCCAACTAGCCCACTAGGTACCTCCAGTAAGCGCCACAGAGCTGCGTTGCTGAGAGGTGTAAAAAGTGTCACGGCCTGGACCACCTCTCTGCAATGCAGCGCAGTGGCGCTTACTGGAAGCACCTGGTGGGCTAGTTAGCCCCCAGGGTCCCTCAGGATTGAAGGGGAATTATTTCCCCAACTTAAAATGTGCCACAGGGCGTGTTTGCACACGTCACCTAAGGCCCCGACCCCTCCCTTCACCACTGTGTAAACGCGCCCTGTGGCCGTTCTAAGTTAAGAGATTAAGTCCCCTTGAATCCTAAGGGTCCCTATCGTCAAACTAGCCCACCAGGTACCTCCAGTAAGTGCCACAGAGCTGCGTTGCAGAGAGGTGTAAAAAGGGGCGTAGCCTCAGCACACCTGTCTGTAACGCAGCTCCCTGGTGCATACTGGAGATACCTGTTGGGCTAGTTGGCCCTCAGGGACCCTCAGTATTGAAGGGGAATTAATTCCCCAATTTACAACTCGCCAGGGGGCGCGTTTGCACAATGGTGAAGGAAGGGGGTGTGGCCTGAGGTGACATGTCTGCAAACACGCCCTGTGGCGCGTCTTAAGTTGGAGAATTAATTCCTCCTCAATCCTGAGGGTCCCTGGGGGCCAACTAGCCCACCAGGTACCTCCAGTATGCCAGTGAGCTGCGTTGCAGAGAGGTGTTCAGAGGCCACGCCTCTTTTTACAACACTCTGCAACGCAGCTCCGTGGCGCTTACTGGAGGTACCTGGTGGGCTAGTTGGCCCCAGGGAACTTCAGGATTGAAGAGGAATTAATTCCTCAACTTAAAACGCGCCACAAGGCATGTTTGCACACATGTCACCTCAGGCCCCGCCCCCTCCCTTCACCACTGTGCAAACGCGCTCCGTGGCGTGTTTTAAGTTGGGGGATTAACTCCCCTTGAATCCTGAGGGTCCCTGGGGTGCAACTAGCCCACCAGCTTCCTCCATTAAGCGCCACACAGCTGCGTTGCAGATAGGTGTAAAGAGGGGCGTGGCCTCAGAACACCTCTCTGCAACGCAGCCCCCTGGCGCATACTGGAGGTTCCTGGTGGGCTAGTTGGCCCCCAGGGACCCCCAGTATTCAAGGGGAATCCGTTCCCCATCTGCAAACGCGCCAGGGGGCAAGTTTGCAGAGTGCTGCAAGGAGGGGGCGTAGCCTCCGGCGTGATGCCGGTCTTTTATTTATTTTATTTTTTTAAGAAGGGGGCTGTGTGGCCCCCTTCTTTTTCTAATTTATTGGCCCTGGGGACCTCATTCCCCAGGGCCTGCCCCCTATTTATTTATTTTTTTTATTTGGAAGGGGGCAGCGTGGCCCCCCTCCCGAGGCCTTAATCGGTCCGAGGACCCCATCCCCCGGGGCATGGCCTTTTATTTTTTATTCTTTAGGAGGGGGGCTGTGTTGCCCCCCTCCTCAAGCCACTCCCCGGGGCGGCCTTTTAAAAAAAAATTTTTTATGTATTTTTAAATTTTGGGAAGGGGGGCCGTGTGGCCCCCCTCCCGGGCCACTTGTAGCCCCAGGACCCCATCCCCCATGGCTGGCCTTCTCCGTTGGGGACCGTGGGGGGGGGTCCCCAATCCCCCCACGGTCCCGCCGGCTCCCCGTGTCCCTTGGGAACCGGCATTGCTTTTCCACATGGGGAGCTGCTAAGATGCAGCTCCCCGTGTGGAAAAGCAATTGTCTTTGGTTTTTGGAAGAGAGAGCAGGTTTACTGCTCTCTCTTCCAAAAACCAAAGCAGTTTGCTATGGCAGGGCGGGAGCCGTGAGGCTCCCACCCTGCCATAGCAAACTACCGTGTCCCGGGGTGGGCACCCCGGGACACCGCAGGAGGTGACCCTGGGGGGTGGCGGTCCCCAGGGCCATGACAAGGCTCTAGGAGGGGGGCCATGCGGCCCCCTCCCACAGTTTACAAAGCCCCGGGGGTGGTGGTCCCCAGGGCTGGGGGGTCCATCAAGGAGCCCCTAATTTTAATATTTAGAGCCCCGGGGAGGTGGCGGTCCCCGGGGCATGTGGGGAAGCTTGAGCCCCCCACACAGGGTATTTTCTTGTTTTAAGTCCTGGGGGTGGCGGTACCCGGGGCTGTGGGGGGGCAGTGTGCCCCCGCAATAACAATTAAGTAGAGCCCCAGGGGGTGGCAGTCCCCGGGGCTAGGGGGGGCCTTAGAGGCCCCCCAACTTTAAACTAAGAAGCCCCGAGGGGTGGCGGTCCCCGGGACTGCAGGGGGCAGTGAGCCCCCCCACAATAATGTTTGAAAAGCCCCAGGGGGTGGCAGTCCCCGGAGCTGGGTGGTTCCTTTGGGCCCCCCATTCCAATACAAATATTGCCCCCGTTGATGTCATTTGAGATGTCATCAGTGATGTCACTGACCACATCATGAGTGATGTAATATGTGAAATCATCAGCAGTGCATTGCGGGCGCGTGAGCTATAGTTAGCTCAACTAACTATAACAGGCATATTTCTCTGGTTTTATATGAGTCAAATGTTCAACTAACTATAACGTCCCTGAAACCTATGTTTTTTTTAGTGAATTTCTAAGGTTTTTTAAATGCTAATTCCTAACTTTAACGTCTGTAAAACCTATGGTTTTTTCAGTGAATTTCTAAGGTTATTTAAATGTTAATTTCATATTTATTTTTTTTTGTAAACAAATTTTATTCGTCAAATACACATTTAGCGGAGCTCTGTAACCCAGAGACTTCCGTAGCATCAATAAACAAAATCCTGGCTTTGCCATTTTTCTCATGAAATACCAAAATAAATTTACATAAGGGACGTGCATAAAAAATGCAACCCCACCAAACAAATAAACATAGAACAACCCCCACCCCCCACCCCATCGCACCGCCAATCCCGCCAAGGCAGCAAATCTATTCGTAGCTACAATTCTACCCTCGCTATGGACCATGTCCGTGAGACACAACTGCGCCCAATACACAAGTGTTACATGCCCCCCCAAAACAAAGGAGAGAAAGACTGCCACCCACACAATTATTCCGCTGGAGTGGGTTCCAATTCCAGTCCCCTGTAATCTGCCCATCGTTTCCAAATTTTATAATGTTTACGCGGGCAGCCCCGTGCCACAAAAATGGGGGCCTCTAGGCCCATGCAGATATCTAGCCCAGCCTTCCAAACTGATACGGAGGGTGCGGCCGTCGCCTTCCAAGCCCTCGCTATGTCCCGCTTAGCAAGAGTGAAGCCCAGGAGCATCAGGTGGCACTTATAAACATTGCCCCCTATATCGTCCATCACATGCAGGAGCACTAGTTTAGGAGATCGAGGGAGATCCCAACCCAGAACCTCTGAGAGGTATGTAAGTACACCCCGCCAGAACCTAGTTAGTGCAGAACAATCCCATATAGTATGCAGCAGCGAGCCTTCTTCATGCAAGCAGCGAAGGCAATTCGGGGATGCCACCAGACCCGCCCTATACAGTCTAACTCTGGTAAAATACACTCTATGGAGGTATTTAAATTGGATGAGTCGAAGGCTCACGGCGATGGCCGCCCCACATGGAGAGGCTAGGGCCTCCGTCCAGGCCTCCTCCTCAAGCGGGCCCACATCCTCCTCCCATACCCCACGGAGACGCTGCAGAGACGGGGAGCAGTGTGACACAAGGGAATGGTATATTTTCTATATCTTATGGTACCGCTAGTCCCCCATGAAGACTTTCGCCTCTATTGGACTAAAATCGTCCAACTCCTCCAGACCCGCAAAGCTGGGAGAAAGAGCATGCCGGAACTGCAAATATTTAAAGAATTGGGTGCGCGGCATTTGAAAGTCGTTCTGCAAATCTTGGAAGGATTTCAGGCTAGGACCCCTCATGACATCCCCCAGAGTGGAGATCCCAATCGCATCCCAGTCCTGGAAGCCGGGCAAGGTCGCCAACTGCGGCAGGCCACCATTTTGCCATAGTGACATCTCCCGTTAGGAGATTCCACCAGCCCATCCTCCGCAACGCCTGTCTCCAAACCTGAAATATCACTTGTATCACACTCGGCAAAGAGCGTCGCAAGGGCGCAGAATACAGGAGTGTATGCAGTGAATGATCTCCCATTAAGCGGCGCTCAAGGCTATACGCGTTACGTCATGTACGAATGGGGTCGCGCCTGCTGCGCGTTGCGTATTCGATGAGTACACGCTGCCAGGCCCTGTGTTACATCACAGACATATAGTATCGCGCCGGGTACGCCACTCCCTTTTTTTTTTTGTCTCAAAAGTATATCTAAATAACCTTAAACAGTATATGAGAGCACCCTAAAATCTAAATTATTTAAAACATTTATATATTTCTAACTGTAATAAACTTATATTATGATAAATATATTTTGTCAAAATCGCGTTGTGCGGCCTCCTTGGGCGCTCGGTGCACGATTGCCATGTGACCTCAAAAAAAGGCATTTGATTGGTTCATAAAATTTCTCATTGTAACAGTTGTACGACCCCACCCATTTTACTCATTCTCTCTACAGCGTTTGATGAGAGACACCTCTCCTGCTTAGAAAGCTTTTATGAAAAGTGTTTTCCTGTATACACATATCTTATACTACACACAACATGCAACGATCATCTTGATCAATATTCATGCTCGTACATTAGCCTTCCACGTGTGATTGCCATGCATCTCAAACGTTCCATCAAAAAACAAATATGTGTTACACGATGCCCCTGGTGTGTGTGTCTGCACATTATTGTGCTGCCTTTCGGCCTGGGTATTGCTGGCTCTAAGGAGCATCATCAGCCACGGGCCGACTGCACATCCTAGATCACATGCCATCTCATTAATGATAGTTTCCGCCCTCCCTACACATGCTACACTAATCTAAATTGCACACTCTGCGAGGTCAAAACTACAAAAGAAACACACATAAGTACACTTCCTGGCCAGGCAGAAACTGAACAACGCCCAAGTTCCCGGCATAATTATTCACACCCCTACCCTGGCCTGGCGTACGCAAGCCCAGCCCACTTTGTGTACGTATAAATAGGATAACCACAACGCCACACGTCCCTCTTCTTCCACACTACCTCAAATGATTTGCCGCATCCACCTCGCATATTACAATGCGCAATAAAAAAAAGAAATGGATCCATGAGGTGTACTCCATCCTGGCAATCAACATGGGCTCTAAATTGTGAGCCCTACTGCCCGTCGTCTACGAAAGGGATCCATGAGGTGTACACTCTCCTGCAATCAACACTCCATATGAATTGTGAGCGCTGCTGCCCGTAGTGTTTGCTCACAAAACAATGACAGCAGGTAAGCAGAGCGGCCTGGGTGCACAGGGCCTCCAATTGAGCGTCTGCACAGGTCTGAACAAACGATATTGCCATATGTTATGATGTGATCTTTGACCTCATTCAGTCACATCTCTGTCTCATTTGAAAGACCTGCTGGACTGTACTGTAGGCCTGAGCCAGCGAGCAGCGCTGCCCTACAGACACCTCTTCAGCGCTGTGCTGTGGGAGGGATGGAATGCCATGTGTTATGATGTGATCTTTGACCTCATTCAGTCACATCTCTGTCTCATTTTAAAGACCTGCTCTACCATAAGGTAGGCATGAGCCTGCGGGCAGCGCTGCCCTACAGACACCTGTTGAGGGCGATTTTGCGGGAGGGGTGGGGTGCATCACCCTGAGTGCGCACGTGCGAAAAAGCGATGTTGCCGTGCGTAATGATGTGATCTCGGACCTCATTTAGTCACATCGGTCTAATTTTAAGGACCTGCTGGACCGTACTGTAGGCCTGAGCCAGCGGGCAGAGCTGCCCTACAGACTCGTGGCGTTGACTTTAAGGACACTGTAGTGAGCTCCTTACTAAGTGTACATGCACACAGGCTCCCACCACTGCATTACCCACGCACATTATGCTTCTAGCATGCGCTCTGTTCCTTTGTATGTGAACGTTGGCATAACATAATAATATTTAACCCTGTGCATTCTCGTGCACTCCAACTCCTCTTTGAACCACGATTAAGAGTAAGTGTTGGTAGATCGTACTTCAAAAACGAAGGATGCACTCAACTCCTATTTTCTATCAAGCTTGAAATAAACCTTCATTTACCTCCAGATGTTTCCACCATTAAATTATTTCTCCCTTTTCGGACATTCCATTGATTGCCACAAGAAGGGCGGAGCGTGAGCTGAGCCCACAATGATGCCCTGGCATTCTGACACCTTCCATCGTGGTATCAAGACACCATCCCCGACCGAAGACCTGGTCTATTGTACAAACATACCCCAGACTAGGAGCTTGCACCAACACGTCGTGGGACACACCAGTGGTGGCAGGTGAGCAGTGAAGCCTCGGTGTGCAAGACCTACAATTGAGCACAGTGCGGTGGAAGGGGTTGGGGTGCAGCACCCTGGGTGCACAGGTGCATGCAAGCGATTTTCCCATAGCTAATAATGTAGGACTATATTATCAAACAATGATGATAACATTATCACCACTTTAACGACAGGAAACTGCCGCTAAAGCGACGATAAGGGGTTGATAACATGCCCTTGTAAATTCCCATTTTCCAAGTTTCCTGTCGCTAAAGTGTTGATAATGTTATCACCCTTTCTTCATAATATGGCCCATAAACTCTGGCCTCATGTATTTAATTTTAAGGACTTGCTGAACCACACTCTTTCTCGCAGACCCCAGCGTCCTAGACAAACGGGTGACGGAGGGTAAACACTAAGGGCTGGGTGCAATAGGCCGACGCTCTGTCTCCTCCTCCCTCTCTTCTTTTGACTCTCCCTCCCCTTCTCCCTTCCACCCACTCCCCCTCCCTTCCATTCTCACTATGGTCCTTTCATTCGGACTACCTTTCTTTACCTCTTCCACACAGCACACATACTTATGTTTCATTTTTGTCTTGCAGGTTTCCTACGCTGCTTCCACTGAAGTCCAAACCACGTTTTTTTTCTTATACTGTTCTATTAAGGTTACATTTCTATTTATTTCTGTTTTAATAAAGGTTACTTATTTTTTCAAATAAATAACTGAGTGTATAGGTCTTCTTTTTCTGACGACACTTGTCTATTGTTTATTGTGAAAATCATCTGTTTATAGGAGATTTTAAGGACAACATTATTTAATATTAGAGTGCACCTATCAAACACAATCTAACTGACTATTAGACAAATGAAGCCTGGGTAATTGTGCAACTGCAAGAGTTCTATGAGTGTATCACTTTATAACACCATAAGTACTGCCTGTGTGATTACAGAACAAATAAGGACCACCGAGGCTTCAGGGACCGCCGAGGCCCACCCTGCATATTTAAATAAAGACCCGGAGTGCAGCGATCCCCGGACTTCAGTTGGCCTCGAACCCCCCGAACAATTAGTAAACAATACCCAGGAAGGTGGCGCTCCCCTAGGCTGCAAGACGTCTCTGTGCCCTTCTGCGCCTAATTTACATGTGACATTAAGATCCCCAATCTTACAGAGACCACGCAATATAATAATTGGATTGGCCACGGAACATTACCCACCCACCAGGGGCCTCATTTAAAAGAACGTGTGAGACCCCGCTTTTTTTGTTTCTGTTATTTTCTCTCCATTTATACCATCCGCATCCCCTCTATTACAGCGATACAAGGTTTTCCTCCTCTCGCTTCAAGTAGTCGAACAAGTATTTGCTATCACAGGGTTGAAGCCATGCACCACCCTCTAATAGCAAACACAAATGTCCAGCAAATGCACACCCCGGGACATTGTATGAGCTGCGCCTGAGAGGTCGCACTCCCTACTACCATGATGCATTTGTTAGTATAAACGCATACTAACACTACTTACACACGTGTAGTACAGCAACCAGAATTTAGTGAAGAAGCAGAGGAAGCGCAAAATCTAAAAATATAAATCCTACCAGAAGTCGGATGACATAGTTCAATGAGCCGACAACCCTGGCATGAGTAGAAACAGCTACATGAGCAATTTTGAAATATTGCTGAGTGGTGCCTTCTTTTTGCCTTCTCCCACTCGTCACCAAATTTATGTAGTGAAGAGGCAGACAGCAGTGAATCCAATAAGTAGATTTATTACAAGAATACAAGACACCTGAAACAACCACCAACAGGAGCAGACAGCAAAGCAACCGTCTAATCCAGCACCGTGTACAAACACCGCAAGGTTCCCCTCATGACAGCCCTACATTCTAACATTACATACTTAGGGCCATATTATCAAGGAACGGCGTCAAAATTATCGCCGCTTTAGCGACAGGAAACTGCCGCTAAAACGGCGATAATGGGCTTGATAATATGCCGTAGAGAATTCCAATAGAAGCCCATGTTCTGGTGTTAACATGGGCTTCTATTGGAATTCTCTATGGCATATTATCGAGCCCATTATCACCAATTTAGCGGCAGTTTCCTGCCGCTAAAGCAGCGATAATTTTAACGCCTTTCCTTGATAACATGCCCCTTAGATTCTAGTAGAATTACATCCTAACATTCTACTATGACTTATAATGGAATACTACACAGAGCACATGACTTTACAGCAATGAGCTCATAGTTTCATTCGCGAGTCTTGACACCGGTAGGGGTAAGACTTTCGCTTCCCACTCCTTATATTGTATAAACGTAAACTAACACTTCTTCCACAAGTATGCTACAGCGCCTAGAGCACATCACTTTACAGCAATGAGCTCACAATTTAGGCTCACGGTATAATCCCCGAGTCTTCACACCCGTAGGGATGAGTAGTTCGCTTCCCACTCCCTATATACTATAAATGCATACTAACACTACTTACACACTTATACTACAGCGGCTAGTATCCTACACCTCCCAGAGCCCATCACTTCACAGCAATCAGCTCGGTTTCATCCCCAAGTCTTCACACCGGTAGGCGTAACTACTTCGCTTCCCGCTTCCGGTATACTATCAACACACAGTAGCGGTCAGTAGTTTGCTTCCCACTTCCTGTATGGTATAAACGCCTACTAACACTACTTGCACACATATGCTACAAACACCAGACCACATCACTTTACAGTCAAATTACTTTATTCGATATAAAATATCATAAAAGTACACCAAATATGGTCAGTATAAAATTGACATATTGAATATCATATAGTAATAAAAAGTATAGCAAAATATGTACATATAAAACCAGAAAGATAGTGACCTGTATGCATGCACAAAATACCTAGGCTTTGAGAGACCTTGCTCTAGGGGGCGTTAACATTTTAGTGCGTATAAACCAGGCACACCCCAAGTATTTGGCTACCCCACAAACTGTAGCGAGTAAAGACGTGTCAGTTGGAATAAATCGTAGCGCCACCCTATAATCCATGAATCCCAAGTTCCTACAGATTGGTGTAAGCCATTTTCTTCTCGCCATCTTGTAAGCCGGGCACGCGAAGAGAAAATGGGGGATGGATTCAAGGGGAGCAGAGCAGCCAGGGCAGTTGCTAGATGTCACTCTCGAACATTTCCAATTTGCTACAAAGGAGTTAAGCGGCAGTGTGCCAAACCTGAGCCTTATATAGAGCATTCTGTCTCGTGGTGATTGTATGAAATCGAGATATAGCTCAATTTTGGCCACAAGCTTATGCTCTAGAAAATGATCAGTGAGCGACCCATGGTTAGTTTTCTGAGCTTCCACACCCCAGACCCAATCCCAGTATGCGTTTACCATGCATGCTATAACAACGCGGTCGTTACAACAACCGCGTTGTTATTTCTCATACTGTTACAGAGCAAGTCGTAACAACGACTTGCATTAGGGGGTGCAGGATGTTGGAATAGTATAAATTACTATTCCAACTCCAGTCTGTGCGGACACTAGAGAAGGTGTTGGATTTTAAATCCAACACCTTCTGCCACCAACACAAGTGGTTGTTCGTACTTGCGTTGTATCGGGATGCGAAATAACAACGTGGTCGTTGTAACGACCGCGTTGTTATGGCATGCGTTGTTACGCATGCGTGGTAAACGCTGTTTACCCAGTCGGGAGCCTGGGAGCCCGGTTGCTTCCTGCCTCCTGTTTTCAGAAAAGAAGCTAGGAAGAGGACGAAGAGGAGATAATGCCAGTCATCCGACCGGCTGGCAGGTAAGTGATTTTTTTTTTTTTTAGTCCCCCCCTTTTCCCCTCCCCACTCCACTGATGCTTCCCGGGAGCAGCCGCCACTGCCCTTACTTGCAAAGATTGCAAAGGATTGAGACTGAAACCCACTCCATTTAAAGGAGGTACGCTTCAGCTATGATAGACAACTTTGAACACTTTCCCACTTTATTTTTGCAGCAGCTGCCACTGTTAAGGTGTTTAAAAAAAATTACAGACCTGCAGATTGAGACTGGAAATTATCAGCAGCGTATCTCTTCCAAGTCATTATAAATCTGTGAAGACAACTATCAAATTGGAGACTGCATATTCTCGGTTGCAATAAAGCACTATTCTGGAACTTTGTGGAGTGCATTTAAAAAATTATATTCACACGAAATGCATGGCACAAGGTTTGGACAGATTGTAACTGTTTTAATTTTGCTAGTAACTTTATTTACATTTTAGCAGATAACCACTGGAATGCATTTCTTAATTTGTAAACATAATTGTTTTTGAAGCTGAAAATTAGCATTTATCATATTGTTTCACAATTTGTAGTAGGCAAAAGCATACAAGATAAATAGTTGTTGGTAACTCTGGACAAATAAACTAATTATTATTTAAAATATTTTAAATAACCACAAGCATTTCTGTAAATAAACCTACTATCTCTTATGGTAAAGAAACTGCTGCCATCACTTAAATAAAAAATATGTTCCTGTTGCAAGCCCCACTCTCCTTCATCTTCGTCTTCAGGTTCTGACCAGTTCCGTGTGTTTTCATACAAAAATATCTGCTCATCTACATGGGCTGGGACTAATCGGTTGCACTTAGCGCGTACAACGTTTCTTGGTGAACCAAAAAGGCGTTCTGGGAACACCCTAGTGGCTAGAAAACACCAATACTCTTTTTTTTAAGTACCTTTGGCAGAACAGGAAATAGAGCTAACCGGTCTGACCACCATTTCATTGGGTCTTCATTAAGACCAAGAACTTTTTGTGATTTGAAATTTCTTAATTCCTCAACCACCTGGGCATGCAACTCCTCTTGCCCCTCTGTGCCACCTGACCGTCAGAAGATTTCAGCCAGCATGTTGTTGATATTGGTGGTTGGAGCCTGTGATGAAGATTTAATAGTTATTTTCACAGGTGGCTCTTCAGGAAGTGCAAAGGTTTTTTCCTCAGGTTCAAAGGAGCCATCCTTTCCCCGCTCCAAAAGACCTTTTCCTTCCTCTACTACTCAATTCTCTACCTGCGCCCGCTCAAATGTTGAAAGAAAAGGAAGGACAACTCTTTGGCTATCACTTCCTTGGCCATACTAATTTCTTTCAAATCTGTGTCCTTTACATTCAAAGTTGTGTTTAGCAGCATATGAAGAAGAGGTTTCACCATACTAATGGTAGGATATTTTGATGTACACATCATCTCAGCCACTTGTTTGAAGGGCTGGAGAAGTTCCACAAGCCCTTCAATTATGTTCCATTCATTGGTTTCTAACATTAGGTGATGGTTGTTGCTGTCTTCCACAAGGACAGCTGCAATGATAAACTGTTGTTCCTTTAGACATTGAAGCATAGAAAGTGTGTTGCCCGCCATGACACACGATCACTTTTGAGCATGCAGATTACTACGTTTTGTTGTTTTTGCTTCTCGCTTAACATGTACATCGCCACTGAAGATTGCTGAAAATATTCCACCAGTTTTCTTCATCAAGAAAGAATGCATGCAGTTTAGGAAGTTGAAAAGCACATGGTAATCCCACATTAAATGTATGACCTAGACAAGGCATGTTGGCTGAAGGATCAAGAAAAGAGCATGCTTTCACGATGTCTTTGATGTACTGTGTTGTGGCCCCAAACACTTTCATATTGAGACCCCACTCAACAAAGGTCTCACACAAGACACATGACAGTTTCACTGCTGTATTACCTTTTGGGATATCAAATGTTTTTAAGCACTGAGAGTTCATTGTCAGGCAGTGAGAAAGTTCACCGTCAAGGAAGTGGACCGAAAGCATCACATAGGATCGGTTCTGATTTTGGCTTTTCCATGTGTACAAACATTTTCCGCACCAAGAGATTGTACTAAGTTCCTTTACTACAAGCTCTCGCACTGTGGCATACTTTTCTGGAATTACATTGGTGCAAAAGTATTTTCTGTTTGGAAGCTCATACCTGGGCTCTGCAGTTTTCAAGAGGGACTTAAAAGTTGATGCATCTACTATTGAGACAGGATGCATGCCTTCGCAAATCAGGCTGAGAACTGCAGAAGTGATTTCTTGCTGCTTCTTGCCTTCATAGCTATGGTTGGTCTTCGTGATCAAAGTTTCTTGGACAACTTGTTGAGACAATTCTGGCTTTAATTTCAAGAATGCAGTAGCAAAGGCTTCCCTCATTTGTTCAGTGTTGCTTTTCACAAATTCACAAAACTCATCTGGATGGTTTTTCTCAAGATGATACGAAAGGTTGGACATGTTTCCAGAATAGTCAATCTGAGTCATTCAGCTGCAACAGTAGATCTATTTCCATTGTAGTATGTATCCTTCTGCATTCAGATCACATCCAATGTACTTCTACATCTTGATCTTTGCCGATGGATGTCCAACGAGTTTAAGGTCGGCTGGAACATTTTCAGAGTTTTTGTTCTTCATAGCGTTTCAGCTGCCATTCCAAATTTTGATCCTTCACTCATCGAAGAGTACCAGCTAAGAGCAGGAAAATAAAGTAGAATAAGAAAGTAGACACCTCATAGCACTGAACTATGTGAAATGTAACACTCACATGCTGATTTACAAGCATACCATCATGTTCAACACCATAAGCATAACAGAAATTTAACTAATAGCCTTCAGAGTCAGTGGTTGAAAGTTCTCTTCATCAAGATAATGAATTGACTCATGAAAAGTGTTTTAATTTAAAATTTTTATTTATTAATCTAATAATATTTTCAGATGTTTGAACAACACTTAGTTGGTAGCCGAATATCACTTTACAGATATAAAATATTATACTTATGTCCCGATCACAAAGGGAGGGGGCAGATAAAAGGTAATATATTTACTGCACCTGGTAATACCACTACTGTGGGGTGCAGACTTTACCAGATGCAGTTAGCATCTTCTATTCCATTTTCCTCTGGAAAATGAGAAATTAGAGGCAGAATTTGGCATTTTGTGCACTGAATATTGCATGTACTGGCACTTACTGCATGTTTTGCCATGTAAATACTGCAGCACACATGCCAAAGTTTATCAGGGAAGAACTGCAGGAATGTGCCATTTACCACAAATCACAGAATTACGATCCTGTTACACATAGAAGTTTGCGTAGGATTAGAATGTACCCCAGCCCACATATAATCAGGGATTTAGAAGACATATTTAAGGTATCTTTTTTGTTGAAGTTAAAAATACTTATTACAAGTTTAGAGTGTACTCTGTCCTTAATGCAGTCCTAGTGCCATAGACATTGGATGTGACAATGCAATAAAGTGAACTGCAACTGCACACAGCAAAAATCAAATAAATCCCATAGTGCCCAAAAAAATCTACAGAACTCCCTAAATTAGATATTGTATTATCAGTGTCCATCCTATCTAAATGGATAAATGCTACATCCCATCCACTAAAACTATTGTTGTGCAGGTTGAGGAAAGTGTTTGGGAAATATCTCCTTTTTAATGCAAGATGGCTTAGGGACACTATCTTCTACTCTGACCTCATGTTACAGCCCCACCACAGAACACCGTTCAGGGTAATGAGGCACTCATGGCAGAACTTAAGGCGGGCTTCCGAGCACTTGACACTAGCTATGATGCACTTGATAAACAGCTCGACAAAATGGGGGTCAGACTGGATCAGCATGACAAGAGACTAGACACAGCTGAGGGCAGAATCTCAGATTTCGAGGACGTCTCGGCCCAGGCCGCAAAGCGCCTGGAGAGGATGGAAGGCAACTTGAAAAATATCGCCATAAAGAACGAGGACCTTGAAGCCAGGGGTAGACACAATAACGTTCGTATTATGGGAGTGCCGGAGTCAACGAACACGGGTCGACTAGACGGATTTGTTGAAAGCCTTCTAATTGACTTATTTGGGTGGGAATCCTTCACTGCTACCTTGGTTCTCGAAAGGGCTCACAGATCCCTAGGTCTACGACCTAACCCTGGCTATCCACCTTGCCCTATCATGGCACGGCTTCTTAACATTAAGGACAGGGACACTGCATTGCGAATGGCACATGAACGTGGGTCGCTGGGCTGGCAGGATTCTTCAATCTCATTGTACCAGGATTCTACCGCTGTGGTTGAGGAGGACCACCGGAAATTTGCAACAATCAAGGCCACACTAAGCAAAGTCAGACTAAGGTATGGAATGCTCTACCCTGTGCAATTGAAAGTAGATGTGGATGGCAGATTAAGGATTTTTGATACACCAGCGGAGCCCCAAGAATTCCTCAGAACTCGAGCAAACACCGCCTAGGAAATCACCCACACCCGAGCATTCGCCCCCATTGCCGAACTCTGGCTCCAGAAAGACTTTGCCCTTGCTGCATGTTGAAAAGTATTGAGTATAATTTATTTCACCTTTTTCTTTTTCTTCACAATAGTTCAGTTATTGGACTCTGGGCTCTGGAGAGTTGAACTCTTTTTTATGACAAGTTTCAATGTTTCTGGGGGTTAGGCGGGTCGCTGTCTCCCCCGCAGTGCGTTTGCACATTTTTAGCTATGTTTCTGTTTGATAACAGTGATATTTCCTCTCACTTATTATGGGGTCTTGGGATTTCCCCTATGTCGAGAATTTGGGGATGGGTGGGTGGGTGTGGGAGGGGAGTTCCTTTAGTTGTATGGTATCTTCTGTTCCTGACACAATTGGTTTACCATTATGTTCCAAGGACTTTGCTTGACACTTTTAAGTATTTTGTAAACATGACCACTAGCGATGATGGCGGGTAAGCTCTCCACAGTCTTTGACATTAACTTCCTCACTTGGAATGTGTGGGGTCTGAACAACGCCAGGAAGGGGAAACAGTTGCTCAATTATTTGCAGCGCCATAAGGCTGACATAGTGTTTTTACAGGAGACACATTTGTCCCCCACTTCCCCTGCCACTTTTGCCTCTAGCTGGGATGTACATTGTTATTTCGTGAACTACAGTACTTATTCCAGGGGTACTGTGATTCTTATACACAAGCGATTGCCATTTCAACTGTATAATGTGCATACTGATAGAGCAGGTCGTTTCACTTTGGTAACTGGAAAAGTTATGGGTTATAAGATAGCTCTGATGTGTGTTTATGCGCCAAACGTGGATGACCCTTATTTTTTCCATTCCCTGCACGCCCTGCTGCTTCCCTTAGGCGCTGGCTACATTTGCTTAGGTGGGGATTTTAACCTTCTTCTGCAGCCCACACGTGATAGCACAGCAGATTCCCCTGCTGCGAAACCCCGTGCCAGCAGGTTACTTGGTGACATGTGTGACTCTGTTGGACTAGTGGACATGTGGCGTACACGTCACCCCACCGATAATGCATATACTCACTATTCAGCACCCCACGACACCTAAACACGTCTGGACTTCTGGTTGGTCTCACACACGATGGCTCCCTAGTTTCGATCGATGACACATTTGCCTAGAACGTACTCTGATCACTCACCAGTTATCATGCATATTCGACTTCCCAGCCCAGAGGGGAATGGAAGACAGTGGAGGTTCCTGGGGCAGGCCTTAAACGATGCGGTATTTTCTGCAGAAATTCGGGAGTCCATAGTAACATACTTTGATCTCAATGTGGGCTCCGTCAGTACATGGGCGACTGTGTGGGAGGCATTCAAGGTGTACATAAGGGATGAGTGCATTGCCAAGCATTCCGGGGTATTGAAATCACTGAGAGGCACAATTGCCCACAAAGAGGACCGCCTAAAGGTCTTGGACGAAGAACAACTCAAACACCCAGACCCGGTTAGCAGGAGAGTCGCCTGTTGCTACTGAAAGAATTCAGGGAAGCCGCCGACAGCAAAACAAATTTCCTGCGGAAATACACCACCACCAGGCGGTATGGCGAGGGGGGTAGACATGGGCACACATTGGCACAACTGCTATGATCTTGTGTGGGGAAAGCCCACATTACATCCATCCGCTCTGACAATGGGCAGCTACACACAGACACAGCTGAGATTAGGGATGAGTGCCTTCTGTATTACTCCAAATTATACACTCCACACGCGATGCATGACGACAAGGACTGCAGGACTTACTTAAATGAGATCACCATGGTATGGCAAGAAAACTACATGCAGAAATTCTTACCAGAGCCATTTTCTAAGGAGAACATTGTTAACGCCATAGATGCCTTAAATGGTACTACGGCGCCAGGGGTTGATGGCTTCACTGGCATATTTTATAAGCATTATAGAGATATACTTGCCTTGTACCTTCTTGAGGTCTATCACGAAGCCCTAGAAACCAAATCATTACCACCGACACTCGGTCAGGCTCTAATTGTGTTCTTGCCCAAACCTGGTAAGGGTCCAATGAGCTGTGGCTCTTATAGGCCGCTATCACTTTTGAATTTGAACTATAAAATCTTAGCTAAAATGATCACATTGAGGCTGGTGTTGCTCTTAGGCCACATTATATCCCCAGTGCAGTCTGGCTTAGTTCCCCACAGATCCACAGCGTTAACCTTGCCCACATTGTTTGCTGCAAAGAATTGCGCCAGAGGTTCCGGCAGTGGCGGTCTTGCTGGATTCAGAAAAGGCATTTGACTCTTTGCCATGGCCTTTCATATGGGCTGTGATGAGGAAACTTGGCATCCCTAAAGGTTTTATAGACCTTATGGCATTGCTGTACGCCTTTCCCATAGCCAGACTCCGCTTGAATGGTACACTATCCACACCATTTGCCCTTACACGTGGTACCAGGCAGGGTTGTCCCTTGTTTCCTTTACTCTTCATACTGGCCCTTGACCCGTTGGTCTGCCATTTTCAGGAGAAGCATCTCCATAGAGGTATCCAGTTCAATACTGGCCCCCTCCTTATCTCGCTCTATGCGGATGACATTGTGTTATATGTCCGCCGCCCGCAGGATGATTTAGATCCACTTATTAGAGAGATTCTTCGCTTCAGTGTTTATTCGGGACTGGGTAGCAATTGGAGCTAGTATATTTTATTTGCTAGTCCGAGTTAATTCCTTTAACGACGGGCACCACCGAATGGGAGTGTGAATTCCCGCTGAAATGGTGCCGGGACTCGGTCAGGTATTTAGGTACCCTGATTCATAGAGAGGCAGACCAGATGGTGAGACTGAATTATGGTTCAGCGGTACACAACCTCGAAGCGCAGGTCGACCGTTGGATAAAGCTCCCGCTTTCTATGTCTGGCAGAATTGCACTGATGAAGATGATAGTTCTTCCAAAGTTTCTATACATGTTCCACAATATCCCCATCCAGCTCCCCGAAAGTTTTTTTAAGACCCTCAGATCACACCTCATCAGGCTTACATAGGGTGGCAGGAGACCTAGGATACGATGGGAAATCATGATTTTGCCATATGAAAGGGGGGTTAGGGGCCCCGGATTTCAGAATGTATTACCTAGTGTCGCAGTGCAGCTTTGCCCACTCATGGTACCATCCAGATACACGTATCCCCTACTGTAAGCCGGAATCTGACCTAGTGCTCCCGACCCCGCTACATGCTATCCTGCCTCAGGGATTTCCCCGTGACCCAAGGGACATTCAGACAGTGTCACCTCAATCTGGGTGTAGCGTGAACTTTCGCGAGTCACTGGGTGTGGTTCCCTGTATTCTTCTGAAATTCCCTTAGCACACAAACCATGGCCCCCTATCATAGAAGAAAAATTAGTTCTGCGTGTACTTCGGTCACACTCCATGTTGAACTTTGGTGACCTGTTCCCGGACGGGCATGTTTTCGATAATGCTGGGGGGGGGGGGGCATGGGAGCCGGAATGCCCTTTATGGATGTTTATTTTCAGCAGGGTCCGCAGGGCTCTGCGTGCCAAAATATCAGAATACCCACTTGAGCTGCAGTCTTTTGTGCGTTTAACCCTTTAACCCTTTTAATATCTAACACTGAAGGGAACCAATTGATTTCAAGAATATACAAGGCTAGTATGACTCTGGTCCCGAGCCACGAAACCAAAACTTTAGAGGCCTGGGAGCTTGACATGGGTCATGGAGCTAGACATGGGTCACCCCATCCTAGATGACCAGTGGGCTTTCTGCTGCCCCCAAATTAGGGAACTCTCCCTTAATAGCAGGCATAAGCTGATACATTTAAAATTTGGAGGGTGTACATGACGCCGGCTAAACTACACGCTATTGACCCTTCTCGGCCTCACAATTGTTCAAAATGTAATAGCACTTATGCTGACTTTCCCCACTTGACGTGGACCTGCCCCAGGAATTCTGGACAGTTATTTTCGGTACAATATCCCGAAGGACATAGTTGGAAATAGACCCTACCCCCGAGGTTGCTATCCTGGAATATGTATATAACATGCCCAAGAAACTACGCAAATTTATTGCACTGGCGCTGTTGTTGGCTAAGGATGAGCTGGCCATTAGATGGGGCAGCAAGTCTCTCCCTACTACAGGTGCATGGCTTGCCAGTCTTACATATTGCAACACGAACTGTGAATTATATGCCACATTGCTCCCACACAAGTCTTGACCGAAGGATATATGGGGTCCACTCAAGACTTATTTGCAGAACCTGGAGCCTGCCGCTGCTGATACTACTCCTGATGGAATAGTTCCGACTGGTGTGGGGTGAATTGTCAGATATGATATAACGTTGTTTATTGACTTTAGGTCTATACTGGAGAAGGGTGCACACGCACTTTGGGATGGGTGTGTCACGAGGAGACTAACATGTACTGGTCCGACATTGCATATTTATGTATTGCTCTGCTGCTTTTTTTTTGTATAACATGGCATAATGGTACCATGCGGTTAACTGTTAAATGATTGTGACCGAACAATTGTGAAGATGACGTTGCTTTATTCATGTCCGGAAAATGATAAATAAAGTTAATTTAAAAAAAAACCTAAATTCTACTCTGACCTGGAGTTCATGGGTTTGTAATGCCAGCACGGCCAACTCAGTGAATGGGCAAACGTAGTTCTTGTAATTTACCATGCTTAGCGAGGCCATAACTATTAAGTAATTTTTATGGTCCATGAAAACTTGCCATTTGAAATCTCAATAAGTTATGCTGGTGCTATTGGAAATGACCATTTTGCGTGTTGTACCCCGATGTTTGCCTTGTTCTTGCTGGCTATAGGTCTCAGTGCACTTTTACCCTGCTAACCAGTGGGAGATTGCCTGTGCTTCTCCTTTCAACATAATGAAATTGGCAAACCCCTGACTGGGATATTGGGTTTGCATATACAATCTTAGTATATGGTACCCACAGTGTACCCAGAGCCTATAAGTTAAATATTTCCAGTGGACGGAAGCACTAATAGTGCCAGCCATTGCAGTGACATTGCGAATATGACAGCAGGACTGCCACCAGTAGAGTGACTGTGCAGGTTTAAACTGCCAACTGAGCCCATCAAAATAACTCCTTTTGACAGAACTAAAACTATCCTTTTGACTATTGTATCAGTCACCCCTAAGGCAGTGCACATGGTATTTAAAAGTAGGTCAGGTAAAGGTTTAACATCAAACATGTCCTACAATAAAAAAAGGCCCTAAAAGTCATGTTCACTCTAGTTAGCTGTTTGATAGGAAAGCACTGTGGTGCAATATTATGTTTAATATTGCTATCTCCAACTATGAAACAGCTACAGTGTTAATTCTTGGACTTTTTGAAATATTTATTAGAAGCCCACTTCATTGGTAAAGTCGCATTTGTAATACATATTGTAGAACAGGTATTTTTAAAAAGTTGGCTGTTATCTGCTTAAAGCCTCTAGAAGACCATTTACATGACCCTTCACCGAAGAGCTGAATACCCATTTGATGAGGCGTGAACTTGTTCCCAGAGTGCCCAGTATTTCCCCCATCCCACAAGGTTAGCACCAGACATAAATGTGGCACAAATAGTACCCTCCTCAGATTGTATCTGGACCTTGGAGGAACAGAAGAGGTCTAGACTTGCTGTCTGTGATTTGAGAAGAGACCCAAAGACTGGACTTGCTCTCCACTGTTGTACCCAGGACAAATAGGTGGACTCCAAGGGTAATAAGGCTGACCAACTGTTTTGGCTACAGACACGCAACAAGCTTCAAGAGACCTTTTTCTGCATTCCCAGCTGACCAGTTTCATCTTGACCCTTCTGCTGGCCTTTGTTGGAGTGAGTTTTGACCCCGAAGTGCTAACCCCAAGGTCCTAGACTCTTAGCAGCTGGTGTCAAAGTGTACTCCTCCTAAAGGTTTCCTGAAACTTGGGACTTAAAAACGTTTTGCCAACCTGTTGCCCTGCAAACTGGTGGAGTAATGGGGCCAAGCTAATCCGCTGAGGGTGCATTGCCACTGGGATCGAGTTCGCTGCAGCTCCTGCTACATTCTTCTCTACAGCAGCAAATACGATTCAGCTGGCTCACCATCGGCAGCAACCTGCAGCCTTACCCTGCTGAGGCAATCTGAGCACCAGAAAAGCTTCTAAGTCTCAACATAGAAAGCTTCACCGGACAAAGCTGCCGCCTGCATCCGATTGATGTTGAGGGCTGTGTTGTCATGAAGCCTGAACTTTTCCTGCTCTGAGCGTTCGCATTTCTGTCAACAATTTCACTAAGACCTTGGGCTTTGGCTCCCCATTTCCAGAGAGCCCCTCTTTGGCTACAGCCTGCTGCCTTTTCCCCCTGAAGACTGTATGCTCCATAAACGTTTCTCAGTGGACAGGTTGTTTTTGGTCCGGGACAAACCTGGTTCTCGAATCCGACCTGCACTACATAGCTGTTGGCCTTAAAACGTACCCTTGTCCCGGTCTGGGGCAACTAGATGACTGTGGTTGTCGCTTAACGCTTTTTGGCACCAATTTTAAATTAAAAATAAAACATTGTTAGCTCCAGTTCCACTTATTGGATTTTTGTTGTTTTAGTGTCATTTTATCTGTTAAATTAACTCTATTTTCCTAACTTGGTTTGGGATTTTCTTGTGTTTTATTCACTTTATTACTCTTTGAGTACTGCACAAATACTTTACATATTGCTTCTAAGTTAAGCCTGCTTGCTCTGTGCCATGGCTACCAGGGGGTTCAGCTCAGGCTAATTTAGTGATTTTAAGGGTTCACCCTCACAAGGATTGTGGTTATTATTTGAGGTGGGTACTCACCAGCCTCAACAAATACCCCAATTCCGTACAGATATAAGCTGCCATATAGAAATGGTAGTAAAACAACGGGGCGGGTGCTTTTTACTGTGGCAGGCCCGCACTCCCTCTGCACTGCAAATTTTAATAGATGGTTTTGCAACTTTTATGACAAATCTGGACATGTCTACTAATCTCACTAAATCATATGTGATGACAGTAGGGGAGAAATCACGAAGACAACAGAACTTTACAATTACATGTACTAGGAAGCGTACCTATGTTCACTTATTTAGGCATAACCTTTGATGTAAAGCTGAATTTTAAAAATCTAATAGACGAAAAATGTCTTAATATGTCCAGGATTACAGGGTCCATCAAGGGATATGCCACTCGGCTGGGGTACTGGACGCCCGGTCTAATTTTAAAATTGTATAATTCCATCTGTTGTTCAGCGGTTCTATATGGTAGCGAAGTTTCGGGCTTCATAGAAACATCTAAACTTCAAACTGTGGAAAATAAATATTTGAAAAGCTTGTTGAGAGTTCCGCCTAGCTCACCCACTTTTAGCATACACGAGGAGTTGGGGGTCAGCTATCTCTCTGACTTGGTGGCCGTTAGACCTCTTCTTTGCTGGCTTAAAATTTGGCTCATGAAGATTCTGGCCTAACAAAACCTGTTTTATTGGACTGCTTGAACCTGGATCATAGCTGCAGAATCCCGTGGCTGCGATACGTCAAAACCACCTTCATGAAGTTGGGACGTGAGGAACTGTACAGTGCACCCGAGACAATTTGGCCCAGCGACAAGGGAAGTATAAAGACCTTGCATTCTAATTTTCTGGTTACCACTCGTGAAAAGGCGGAACTCTTAAAGCGGACTGTGAGAGAACACGCCATGGTCAAAACAACTACTGGTATAGAACCCTATCTGTCTTTTGTACTTAACTCACATGAAAGATTTTTAATGACTCGTTTTAGATTTGGTTTTATCCACTTTTTATTAGCAGTGCCAGATGGTTTTATTGATAAACTTAGTGATAAAGGGCCCTGCGGCTGCGATCACAGATCTCCACAGGACACCCTTCACTTTATATTTTTATGCTCTTTTTATGCTGAGCCAAGGAGACAGTATCTGAAAGATCTGCTCAAGAAACTTAAGTTTAAACATGTAAGGGTGGCATTACTGTTTTTAAAAATGTCTACTGATCACTTTACATTATTTTGTGTTTTAAACTTTTTGAAGGCAGCTATGAGATTACGTAAAACCAGAGGAGTTGTTTATTAATCCATTGTAATGAACTTGAAGATTGTGTATTGTATAGACTGGTTGTGAGGTTTTTCTTTTAAATGTATTGCTTTTATGATTTAATTTTAAATCGAAATAAAGCTTATTGATTGATTGATTGATTGATACTGTGGCTGACATGAAAGCAGGGAGAAGTTCCCATGACCTTTAATTCCACCAAAGAGTCACTATTTGCTTTTCATTAGGGTAATATTTCGGCACACTCTCAGTGAAGATGGAATGGCTCTACATAATTGCTAACTCTTAACGGCACTTGGTGCAAATAATTCAGCAAAGATTATTTTTGGCCCACCTGAAGAGACATAATTGGCCTTTCCCATTGGGAAGTGAGTTGGGTAGAGATGTGTCCAGGCTCCATTTCCATTCAGGAATTTTGCTAAGAGTGTAGTATTTACTTTTAATAAGAGCAGCAGACCCACAATCTGATTCCAAAAAAACCTTACATTGCTAAGTAAAAGTTCACAGACACTAGAGGATTTAGCAGTCTGGTTTGTCAGATTTTGCAGCTTCAAAACTATTGCAGGCAAAACAAAGTGGTATTTTTTCAGCAAGCACAAAATGCCCCTCTAGCAAAAATACTGCAGCTCAAACACTAAGACAGCAAACCAGCAGCCACATTGCAACAGGAGAGAGCATAAAAGAGGAATGTCTGGTGCCAGAGAGAGAAGCACTCTCTGGCACCACCCTGACAACTTGCCTCCTAGCATGCAAAATACAAGGTGATGGAGGGAGCTGTTACTGTATCCCCACTTCACCCTTCTTCCAGGCAGGAGGAGGAATCAAGGCTAAAGAAGCAATCCTGCCCAAAGACCATGCATTTCACGCTGCTAATGATGCATGAAGTCAAGGGGAAGAGGGTCATAAAAACAAGTACTGCGGGTGAAATGTAGAAAGGGGACAAGTACTATAGAGGGCAGAAGTGGAGGAATTGTCACTGAGGGGGTAGGAAAATGGCTGCCAGAGGCAGCTTGGACTTTCACAGTCCAGCTGAGCCCGAGTTCCCAACAATATTTTCCTCTTGGCAGCTGATATGCATTGAGCTTCCTGGAGGCAAGCATTCTTAGTGGCGTCATAGGAGAAAAGAGAGGGAAAAAAGCCGTACCTCCTGCCTGCCCTCCTGTTTTTTGCCCTACTGAATCTCATTATCAATAAAAGTGGAGACCCGAACCAGAATTTTTTTGGGGGGAGGGGCTTTTGTAAAAATCACAGTATTTTTACAAAGTCTCAGTTTCAAATATTTTTTGCACATTGTGAAATCGCAAAATTCCATAGGGTCGTATTTTTTTGGACATGTCAGCAGTAAAGTTTGTACCTTTTTAAAGCGCAGGGAGCTCAAGCGTAAATAGACCAACAATCAAAACTTTGTGTATTGGTCAAGGGTAAATTCCATATCTTTACAAACTTAGAAGATGCGCAGGATCTTTTGAAGGAGATTTCACCCTCAAATTGAAGGGACCTATATGTATACTGTTGATGCTCCCATTGCTAGGGGGGGAGGGGCCACCTAAGGAATAATTCCATGACACCCAACAAAGAATCAAGGGGGGTGAGAAGTGGCTAGCGTGGCTGTCCACATGTCTCGAGGGGGGGGTTTAGGGTGGCGTGGTGGTGGTGGGATGGATGTAGCAGTAAAAAGGGCAATAGCAAATGGAGTAAAGTAAGCAGGATTTTGAGTTTTTTTTCTGATATGAAATATTTTAGAAAGGACCATTAAGTGCTGCACCATTTCGGTTAATGTAGGCTGAATCCTAAACAAACAAAAGTATGGAGGGCTTATAAGGTGGCTGGCCTCTTTTGAACCAAAGGTGGTATTTCTTCAGGAAACGCATTTAAAAACTAATTCCCCAAACCTTTTTCTTCCAAGAGCTTTTTCCCATGCTTTCTATGCCAATGTTGGGCTGGCCAAAAGAGGCGTAGCTATCTACTTTGGTAGAGGTGTGCCTTAGGAATTTGGTCAAATCCGGAGAGACCCATTGGGTAGATGGATCTGGGTTGAGGTAAAATTAAACTGGTCTATACTAAACTTTGTAAATTACTATGGTCCAGTAGTAGACAATCCCATACCATTAGCGAAAGTCAGTGAATTACTCAGGGGAATACCGGGGCTGATTATTTTGGGAGGGGATTTTAATTTTATTCAAGATTTGAGGAAAGACACTTCTAATAAAAATAAGAAACAATTAAAACCAAAGATGGAATGTAAAGGTTTGGGTCTCCAAATTCATTCTAGTCGTCTGAAAAACTGGAAAGATTGTGGGTTAGAGGAGTTGGGACTTTCTTTTATGAATAATAAAATAATTACCTAGCAAGAGGTGCAAAGTAGATATGGCGATCATAATAAGTTTTTTTTTTTTTAGTATCTTTACATTACAAACTTTATAAAAAAATATAATCTTACATCAAGTGGTGCCCCAAAAAGCCAGGTAAGCGCCTTTTTTCGAGCCAAATTAAGGGGGGTAGGTAACTGGTATTCGCAGCTGATGAAACTCAATGTGTCCCCCATGGTCAAGAAATGTTTAGGGAGAGTAGCACGTGAAACTAATTGTATGTTGTCTAGTTAGAAGTGGCAGTTAATATCCCAGTTGGGCAGTAATGCATTAAGAGCTGCCAACTTTAAAAGGCTGGCCTTCCTGTCTCGTTGGCTGGCATATTACACCCCTCAATCCCTCAGGGTCTTTCTAATCAACAATGTATTTTTCCATCAATAAAAACACATTCAGATAAGCAAATCTGATGTAATTGACAAGAAATATATTTTGATAGGACTTATTGATGTTTGATAATGATCATTATGTTCAATAGGTGACCCATGTTGCATCACATCAAATGGAATTTTTTTCAAGGCTACATTTTCTGTGAGCTTGTGTGTGGGCCCGTATGAATATCAGTCAATTTATCTGTCCTGTTACACAGAAACAGAGCTCGAGAGCTTTATCATTCTACCTAACCCATGATAAATTCACAGACTAATTTGATAAAAGAATGAAAACAAGGTAATGTGGCAAAATGGAAGTGGGGAATGTAAGAGAATGAAAATAAAGATAGTGACTGCTAAGCTGTTTGTGTTCCCTAGAGGAGAGATCCTTGTGTATTACAAGCATGAAAGGAAATATATTAAGAGAAAATCATTGAAGTCACAACGACCACTTGTGATGGAGATGGGTTTCCTGACCTGAAGGAACATTCCAGCAGCCATGTGTTGGGCTACTTGCAGATTGTACAGATCGATAATTCAGGGAAAGACCAAAATAGAATAGTCTTGCAAAACTATGGTGAAAATACCAAGGACCACATGCATCAAAGTTAGGAATTGCAATTCCTAAATTGCAATTTTTAAGAAATCGCTATTTAGGAATTGCAATTCCTTATGCATGTACGAATCGGAAAAAAAATTGTGATTCCTACACATTCCTTATTTGCGACTCGCAAATAGCAAATCGCAAATAAGCAATTGCTTCCCAAATGCAAAAATTGCGGTCGCAAAGGGGCAGATTCTGCTAATCTGCCCCTTTGCTACTGCAATTTCCAATGATGCATGTGCCCCCAAATACCTATCTATGCACCACTAAAACCCTTTAACTGCTTAGAGCATTAAAAGCACACATTTTCTAGGGTAACGCAAGTGAAATGGGCATTTGGATGACAGATGACCATGATGACTATGTTAGTGCTGTGTCTGAAGAAGCACCAACGCTTGTGATTTTAGTTTTAGATACAAAAACGGATTCCTAAAAAAAAGCAGCAGAGATTTTTTCATTTGCCTTGTTCTTCATTGCTTTGCCCAGACATAATAGGCAGAGAACTGTTAGATAGAAAATGTCATTTATAATTAGTATTCCAGACGTAGACAGTTGAATCTTTGTAAGGGTTTGTTAAAGTATCCAAGCTCCGCCTTTATAATGCCAATCTGTAGCGTGGTCCAATCTGGTGACCCTTAATCCAAGCATACGTGAGATTTTAGATGGTCGTTGAGGACCAAGGTATCTGTTCATCTGTGGCTTATAGTGGTTGACGCTGCAAGGTTATTAAACTACAAAACACAAATTGATGCTGCTAATAGAATGTATTCTTAGTAGATTATTGATAAAACAATATCATTCATTTTTTTCTTTTTAGAAACAGTCAACACATATTTTGCCCTTTGACGCTGTTAATCTTTGGGCTTTTTCAAGGCTGAGCGGGGTCTTTATATGTCTCCATTTCACCACTGTGTATTCTATTAATTAAGGTGAGACAACCTTCTGTCCTTGTTGCGGCTGTAAGAAAGCTGTCCTTTGCTCAGTTGAAGTTTTGGATATGGGGCCTTAATGCTAGTCAGCATACGCAGCCGAGATAGAGTGTGGGATATCACATTAAGTCTGATGTGTGGTGCTGGAAGATGTCTCACTGGGGTCTGTCTCGAACATTCGCCTGAGGTGTGCTTGATATTATTTTATCTTCTGGGATGTTGCTTGTTAGCGTCACGCAGTATCGCACACTCGTAATACTAGCTCAGCCGCATATGGCAGCTTTTGCATCATTTTTTTTTTTTTTTTAAATATCTTTATTACATTTTTCAATTTTCCTAATACAGCCAAGCTAAACAGTGTTACATTTTCCACTTTTTACCCCTGTGTTTGTTCCCCTCTTTTCTTTATGCTGTAACAGAATCATTTTCGCTATGCCATTATTAATATTGTTCCAAGCATTTGCCGTCTAACAGCCATGGCACAGGTAATGTCTGTAGCGCAAGAGTTAACATAAATGTACCGATTGGTGTGGGAGTCTGCATCTCATTCAGACTGTCACCTCCTATCAGGGGGGCAGGGTCCATCTACCTCTTATGTGTCCCCATAATGACAATGAACCATGTACAGCGACGTCAGTTATTTTAGGGGTGCGTGACTCATGCGTATTGCTGTTTGAAAATCACAGTAAACATTGGTGCATGGGCGATAAACAGTTACCATCTCAATGCATTACAAGATATCTTTGTTTATAACATTTGAACCACAACTAACGAAAGGAAGATAAATGTATATAAAAATAATAAATAAATGAATAAATAAAAGGAGAATGAGAGACATCAATTATCTAACAGAGCGTGTATATGCCGGGTTTTGCGCCTTCCGAGTAGGGTTGTGCCAAGAGTCATGTGTACATAGCGGGTATGAGATGCTCTTCCTGTGTTGTGTGAGTGCATATAGGCAATGAGGTGTCGTGTATCTGGAGTTTTGTCTATGGATCACCGTGATGGAATGTGGGGTCATTACTGAACTTGACAGCTGTGACGTAGACGTCTTGCATGCACAGCCCGCCCAGTCTTACCCAGACTACTTGTTAGGCATCCACCTCCGCCTGCTGCGTAGGAGGCGTATGTGGCGTAGTGTTAGCTTGTATGAGGGTTTTTAAAAGTTCATCCCAGGCCTGCGCGATGGGGAATTTGCGCAGCCCTGCCATTTCCTCCCTATGCAGAATAACGCTCTCCGCCTGCGCCCAGACCTCTAGGGATTTCAACCAATGGGGTGCCTCTGGAGGGTCTTTATGTTTCCATCTCCTGGTTATCAATCGTTTAGCGGTTATTAGGCCTAAGTCTTGAAACCTAGATCTCACTTTGTTTTCTTTTGATCGTTTGTAGAGTCCCAATATGCATACCTCCCACGTGTTCTGTGTCTCGGTGCCAGTGCTGCTTGTGAGTGTTTCCGTTACTGTGTGCCAATAGGACATGAGTGATGGGCAGAACCACAGCATATGTAGCAGGTCAGCCCCTATGCAATGGCATCTTGGGCAATCAGAGGTAGTAACGTTAAAATAGTTATTTATCTTGTCTGGCGACAGATACACTCTATGTAGTATGAATATTTGTATGAGTTTAAATCGTGAGTTGCGTGGTATGTGTGTGGCACTAGCCAAGATACATTCCCATTCTTTGTCAGTCCAGGGCCTTCCCCTGTCTTCAGTCCAGCGTGTACGGAGTCGTTGTGGTGGTTTTAATACATGCGTGAGTAGGGCCTGCACCAGCCAGTGAACCACATGCGACCCCTCCCCCATCACATATAGATATTGTATAAGCTGATGCATCGGCGGCTCAGTAGTCAAATCTCCCCACGTTAGCGTCAGCGTTCGTATAATGGCTGCATGCAGGAGGAACTGGCCCAACGGCAATCCTGTATCCGCCGACAAGGCTGCAAAAGGCAGCAGGGCACCATCCTCGAATAAGTCTCCTAGTGTCTCCACTCCTGCAGTGGTCCAGGGCGTTAGTACCGTGTCTGTTACAGTATCCCTGCCTCTGGGTGTCCCAGTAAGTGGGAGTATTGGGGCGTAGGGAATGACGTCTTTTGTGAGTTGAAGGCTCCTTCGATAGCATCTATGGGCTAATTCTATATGTATCTGTGTCGGACGGGGAAGTGTCGCCAATGGATGAAATAGACTATAGATCTGAGTCTGTGTCCATGACGATGATGCGGTGGCAGTGTCCGTTAGGTTCTTGCCACTTAGCCATTTAGCTACCCATTGTAGCTGTGCCACTAAGTAGTGTAATTCTAAATGGGGAACTGCTAAGCCCCCATTCTCTGGCGGTGCATTTAACTTCTGCAATGCTATCCTGGGCCATCCCGCATTCCAGATTGGACCCCGTATTAATCCCTCTAGCTCCCTAAACATTCGCACCGGAACATACACTGGGAGGTTTGCAAAGTAATACAACAGCCTCTGCAGTATTATCATCTTGGTTAGAGTGATACGGCCCATGACATTTAGCGGCAGAGTCTTCCAGAATTGGATCTGCGCCCTTATGGAGGAGACAGCTCGTACCAGGTTACCCTCCAGTGTGTCCACCGGTGACCTGTAAATATATATGCCGAGGTATCTGAACGTGGTCAGGTACCAAGGAAGCATAGTCCCGTTAACAACTATGATTGTCGCGGCTACACTCTCGTGAAAAGAATAGGCTCCCGATTTAGCCCAATTTACCTTAAGGCCGGACACTGCCTCGAAGTTACGGAATATCTCAGATATGGCCGGCGGTATAGCATGCAAGTCTCGTACATAAATCAGCAAATCATCCGCATATAGAGACACCGTATGCAAACCATCATCTAGGGGGACACCCCAGTCTCTGCCGCTCTCCCGGAGCATAGCTGCCAGCGGCTCCATGGCAAGAGAGAAAAGTAGCGGTGATAAAGGGCATCCCTGTCTAGTGCCACGCCTGACCCTGATCGCGTCAGATATGAGTTTACCTGTGCGGACCCGTACCATGGGTCGCTGGTATAGTAATTGCACCAGTTGGAGGTACCCGTCCCCTAGTTCATATTTACGTAGCACTGCCGCTAGATAGGGCCATTCCAATTAATCGAAGGCTTTTTCTAAATCCAGCACTAAGCAGCCCGACCGTGGCCAGTCCCTCGTTGCATACTTCTGAACTCTGAATAATCTGCGTATATTAAGAGAGGTGCTTTTGGTTGGGACAAAGCCGTTTTGATCAGTTTGGACTATGGCTGGGACGAACGGGGTTATTCGTTTGGCTAGGACGGAGGCAAGTATTTTATAGTCTGTGTTCAATAGGGCCAGTGGACGATAAGAACCAAGGATTTCGGGGTCCCTACCGGGCTTCAAGAGGGAGACCAGCATTGCCTCATTTTGCGTGAGCGTGAGGGACGAGTCCTCTAGGGCCGCTGAGTATATACGCAATAGTTCCGGTATTAATATGTCCGAGTAGGCTTTATAAAATTCAGCCGGCAGTCCATCCGGACCCGGAGATTTACCATTTGAGAGGGAGAAAATACTATCACGCAGTTCGTCCGATAGCAAAGGAGCACCCAATTCCTACTGCTGATGGTCTGTCAATTGCGGAAGCGTCAGGGCGGAGAGAAATTCTCGTATGTCCGCGTCTGTGGCTAGGAGGCAAGACTTGTATATCGCGGAGTAGTGTTCTACAAAGGCTTCATGTATATCTCTTTGGGAATGTACTAAGTCACCGTGCATGGTTCGTATAGACGTCACCGGTGAGGTAGTTGCCTCCTGTCTTATCAGCCACGACATCAGCTTGCCCGGTTTGTCTCTCGCACTATGGGAGCGCGCTGAGTGTGCAGCATAATTCAGATTGCAAAGCCAGTCCAGCAATCTGGAGTGTTCCCCTCTTATTTGCCTCAAGGACCTATCGTCTCCTCCTAGTGCCTCCCCCTCGCTTTGGAGCAGCTGATTTTCAAGGTGTGTAAGTTCAGTCTCTAATTTTCTCCGCATACCCGCTTGCATACCCAGGCAATCGCCCCTGACCACTACCTTAAATGCATCCCAATCAACCTGAGGTGTTGCCGCTGTGCCTGTGTTCTCTTCAAAATATTGTGCAATATTGGCGGCTAGGAGACCCCTGAAAGGTGCGTCCAATAATACATCCGGCTGCAATCGCCAGGCAGGAATTGGCGATCGGGCGCACTCCCAGGATAATTCCAATACATGCGGGTTGTGATCTGAATGTGTCCTGCCCAAATAGTATACTGTAGATACATGTGGGAGCAACCCTTCTGAGAGCATGCAGCGGTCTAACCGGACATGCAACGTATGAGCACCAGAGTAATAGGAATACACCCTGTCATGGGGGTTCCGGTGTCTCCAGACGTCCTTAAGATGCCACTGCCTTGCCCAGCTGTGTAATGCCTTCATGGCTACATGCGCATTTGTACCTGGAAGGGGTGGAAAGGAGCGGTCCAATGAGATGTCCAGTACACAATTGTAATCCCCCCCCAAGAGCATAGGAATATCATGCCATGGCGCCAGGACGCGTGACATATCGTCAAAGAAAATAGCCTGGTCCATGTTGGGAGCGTATATTGATGCAATTACCACCTGTCGGCCATCTAATTAGCCCCTGATCACTACATATCTGCCTTCTGTGTCTACTAATGTTTGTGTGTTCTTAAGTGGGACCCCTGGTCGTACCCAGATTAGTGCACCTAGCGCGTAGGCTGAATACCCCGTGGCATATAGTTGACCGCGCCAGCGGCGGTGTAATCGTTGGACTTCTGACTTGGCCACATGCGTCTCTTGCAAAAGAGCTATCTGTATGTGGTGTCGTTTGAGGTACGAGTATATCTGGTATCTACGTGACGGTGTATGCATGCCCCGCACATTCCAAGTACATATTTGAAGTGTAGCTATAGTTCTTATGATGTGTTGAGTAGCATCTCATGCACGGCAGTGCGACAAACTTATGCAGAGTGAAGGACACAGCAACGTACCAGCCCCCAGGCTCAACAACCCAAGGCATCATGCAATGTGTGTGAACAGCACACAGAAAAGGATATCTCATAATAAAACCAAAACTGAATAATAAACCAAAGAGAATGCCAAAAGGGCGATGATGTAACCAGCAATCGCCCAAACTCCTAATGGAGGTAACAGTAACAACCAATCTAGGGGGGATGCGCTAAGTCTCTCGTTCCGTTGACTTACGGAATATGTGGCCTGTGGTTCAGAGGCTCCCCGCCTTCAGGCATAATACAATATAATAAAAGCAAACTTTGTATCCCGGCACAGAATTACCCACCAGGCCGACGTTGGGTGTTGGTGTCCGCCTAGCCGCAATCAAACCCAAGGTCAGTTCCCGTCCCCCTCCCCCCCAGCGCGACACCACCCACCATCGCATGCAATATTCGAAGTCACCTCAGGACTATTACATATGACTATACCGTGTGCGACTGCATACCCCCATGTATAGAGTACAATACCTCAGTTCGCAGTCCAGAATAGGAGTAAATTGTACAATGTTTATATAATTGTATCGGCTGTCTGCGGGGTAACGTCCGGCTGCTCAGTCGATTCCTGTGAGTCCTGTAGGCCATATATTCTCTCATCATCACTGGACAGGTCACACTGGCCGGAGCTGGATGCGTCCTCGGTCACCAAACAACCGCTGATCTCCGCTACCGCCTGCAGGGCATCTCGTTGTCCGCTAAGAATCAAATCTGTATGTGGGCCCACCGGAGGCGAGGGCAGCGCCTGGACCCTCGCCGGCCTACGCTCTCTCCGGCGGCGGCGGCGGAAGGGGCCCCTCAGTCCCGATGGGGCCGTCGTCACAGGGGCATCACGAGGCCCCACAGCAGTGAAGGTGTCCAGCCAGTCCTCCGCTTCCTCTGATGTGGCAAAGAAATGTGTCTTGTCATTTGCCACGACCCGCAAGTGTGCCGGAAAAAGCAGGGAGTATTTCAGGTTGTGCTGCCGAAGACGTTTTTTCACTGCCATGAATGAAAACCTCTGCCTCTGCACCTGGATGGTATAGTCCGGGAAAAACATTATTGTATGGTTATCTATTTGAATGTCTTGTAACTTTCTGGTTTCTTGTAGGATTGAGTCGCGGTCTCGATAGTTGAGAAGTCGGAGGAGCATTGGCCGAGGATTCGCTCCGGTGGGGGGAGGTCTTGCCGGAACTCTATGTTCCCTCTGGCAGCAGGCTTCTGAGCCATTTTTCCATGTGCATGGTGGGCTCCTTTCCTTCCCAGCATTCCGGCACACCTACTATTCGCACGTTGTTGCGACGCGCCCGTCCTTCCGCGTCCTCGGCTCTGTCCTCCAGAAACTCCACTCGGGCGAGCAAATCTTGTACTTGTTTATCTGCCTGGGCCACCTGCGGTTTAATGTCTGCAATCGCGGACTCCAGGGCGGTCGTGCGGTCCGTTAGTTTCCGATGGTCAGCATGCAGATGAGTGAGATCGATGGCAACCTTGTCGATCTTAGATTCAAAGGATGTACGGGTCTGATTGAGGGTTTCTTCCATACGTTCCATTGCAGCCAGCACCGCATCCAATTTGTTCACAGTTTGATCAGTGTGTCCTTGCTTCGCCATTTTGTCTGACTTGGACTTAGTCAGCAGCTGTTGGGCCTGTGTACCCCTTGTTCCGAACCATGCCCGGGTACCCCCCGACATGGGTCGCCGCGACCACACACCCGTGCCGCTCCGTTTAGGACAGGATCTCAAGACGATGGCGTCAGGGC
Source organism: Triturus cristatus (assembly GCF_964204655.1). Classification (NCBI taxonomy): domain Eukaryota; kingdom Metazoa; phylum Chordata; class Amphibia; order Caudata; family Salamandridae; genus Triturus; species Triturus cristatus. Next base: position 803,878,380 of record NC_140591.1, read on the forward strand.
TCAAGGGCCATGGCGGGGGTCTCGGTGATATTTGGAAGTTGTGGTCAGCAGCTGCGTCTGCTCCGCTGCCCGGGACCCTGACGATAGGGCATTCCCGCCCCGCACTGGTGTCTCCGTCACAACACAATCACCATCCGCGTCATGCAGGCATCTGGTTCACTCCGGTTCGTGGGCATCCGCTGGTCACCCAAACATCCCGCACAGAGTCCTCCGAGCGTGACCCAGCAGTGCAGGAGCCTCCTCGTGCCAATGGTTCAATAACCTGTAGGTTAGTAATAGTTGCCCCACCGTCAACACAAAGGCTATGGTGTGTTATTCCAGTATAATAGTCGAATGGCGGGGCGCGCTAGATCCCAAGCGCTGCCGCCACCGGGCACCAGACAGGACAGGCCTCGCGCCTCACCACGCAGCACCACGTCCCATGCACAGAGGCATCAGCAATGCACTCCTCATCACACCTCAATTGGTGTAAGATATCCACGCCAGAGACGCCGGTGTCGGTAGTGGCAGCATGGGAGGTAGCGAGGAGGCGGGCATGGGTCTTCAGGCCTCAGCAAGCAGCCCAGCCGCAGCAACTCGCTCCGATTGAGCCTGCCAGGAGGGCAACGCCAATGACAACAGGGCTAGCAGTCGTTTCTGCTGTCTCTTTCCCCCTGGAGTCCACGCAGCATGCAGCAGCCTCCCACAGGTCCACAAGAGCTCCTCAGCCTCACAGAAGTCAGCAAAGCAGGCAACCCCCACTCATATGGGGCCACTTCGCCTCGATGTAAAGCAGGGGCAGCCAGACGATCCCCACAGCTGTCTCGCTCACAGCCAGTGCAGAATAAGCCCTCCAGCAGAAATGCGCGGGCAGTCCAGCGTTTTCGACCGGTGGGGGGTCACATACCACAGCCACACCTCGGAGGCAGCAGCTCGCTGTTCATGCGTATGCGATCCAGCTGGCAGCAACTGCATTCAGGGGTCACAGGAGGCCAGGGCAGGCAGGCAGGCAGTACAGCGGGGGGGGGGGGGAACTCCGATCCTACCTCACCCCTTGCAGTAATCGGTGAAGTTGCATTTTGCCACTACGTCATCATCTCGCGGCCTGGTGGGCGGAGCCAATCCCCGAGCTCGCCTAGTGCACATCAGCCAGAGTGATCGAGGACCCGTCGGTCCGCGGCAGCCGGAGCAAGCTACGAAGCCAGCGAAAGCAGCGGAGGTCCAGGACGGGTTCCCGCCAGGTCGACGCTTAGGCTTGCACACTGGGGTGTCCGTTGCCGGGGTTTGGAGCCCGTTTGGGGGGAGCCTCCGTCGGAGCTTCACCCGGACACGTCTTCTTCCATCGCTGCGTAGCCACGCCCCCCATGGCAGCTTTTGCATCATAGGACATGTTTTATATTTGGAAAGAGAATGAAGGGGGAAAAATTGAGTCTAAAATAAATAGGTAACCCCAACATCTGGAAATTACACCTGCAGCTGTGTCTAACTAATGTTGTAAAGATTTGACATTACTAACCTTAAGTGGATATGTCTTAACTGAATGAGGTCCTGATTTAGAATTTGACCAATGGAATACTACGTCAGATATCCTGTCTATTAAAGGTGCATTATATCTTCCCTGTCACTTGTAATAAGGCGGACAAGATATCTACAATGATGGAGACAGTGTTCTATCAGCCAGACTCTAACTTAGGCCCTGGGTTTCTATCAAATTGAATGTGCTACGCATTAAAGCAGCGCATTTAGCAGAAGTACTCTGTACTATCTATTATAAGAAGAGACACACAATGTTAATTAATAGCAAACTTACCTTGCATCTCTAATTTCCTTTTTCCATCTTCATTTAGCAGTTAAATAAAAGATCGGCTCCTAAAAACAGATCAATATTTTACCTCTAAATGAAGACTGAAAAAGCAAATGAAAGATATACCACATTGCTATGGGGTCTTACTGAAGACATACAACTATTCTTTGTTCCAATGCTACTACAATTTGACTACCTTTAGCAAATCTGCCTGTTCTGCATGGTCACCCCAGCTTTCTCGCCTTTTTTGGAACACTTTTTTGCTGGATGTAGACCTCTGTGTACTTTTACCCCTGCTAAACAGAAATAAAGCACCTGTGCTACCCCTTTTAACATGGTTAAATTGACTTATACCTGATTAACATGTTTAACTTGCCTATAAGTCACTAGTATATGGTCTTGTTCCTTTCTCAAAAAGGCACCACTATCATCGTCATGCAGCCCAAGGCAAAAAGGCTGTATTCCACTTAAACTTTTTGGGAATCACCCCCCTTCTGGAGTTTTATTATATTTAGAGGAGAACATTTAAGAACACATTCAACTTAGTGTCAGGTAAGAATGTTGCCGTGGGAGCAGTTAAAATTAGGTGACTCTGCTCCTACTCTCCAATACCTGACCTGCTTTAATAATTAGAGATTTCAATTTGTGACACGAAAATATTCATGTCTCATCAACGCACCCCTCCATAGAGACCACTATCCATCAGACTTCAAACAAGGTGTTTTTTTCCCCTACAAAAAAAGGAATATGTAAACTGTAAATTAATGGTCCATTTCCACTGTACTCTTCCTTGTAAAGATTCAGGAGACAGATGTAGATGAGTATCGACAGATTTAAGTAGCAACAGACAAGCTAATTTGTGATGGCAGTCTCACTTTCTCCTTTAGGAGGACAGAGACAACTATCACTGCCATCAGTTAAAAGGCACGGGATCTAAGGGCATCCTATAGCACGGGTCCTACTGGAGTTCTCGGCTGTCTTTGATACTATGGAAAACATAGCAAGACACTCTTAAATTGCTTTCAAAGCTGGTTTAACTACTCAGGATAAGTATGGTATTGGGTTAAATATGAGAGGACAGCTGATTCAACTCGTCCATTGCAACTGTGTATGCATTTGGCATTCTTGGGGGTATTGTTGTTTTTAGGATAGTAAACAAATATATATTTTGCTTGTGCTTTCTTTTACAGTGGTTTCTTGTTATCCCCTTAACTGCTGAGGACCTCCCCCCCCACCCCCTAACTACTGAAACTTTGTTTTGATGTTTGGGGCACTTTGAGTTTAAGCAATCATAACCTTTGTTCCACAAACAGTATCAAGGCAACATTAGCATCCTTTTCTTCCCACACTTGGGTTTGTGGTTTGCACTTGAAGGAATCGAGAAAACAGAAAAAATATAGATTTTTTTTTTTAAATGGGGAAAAAGTGCTGTGAAGAAGATGTATGTTTTTTTCCTTTGGAAAATTGAATCAAAAAAAAGATTTTCTGTGATAAGAACAACATCAAATCTTCCAAGCTTTCAGGAACAAGGAGAGTTGAAAGAAGATAAAAAATCAAATCATATTGCACTACATTATTTGCATTTTTCTAAGTGGTAGTCTATTTTTTTCTATTAGTTATTGTTTGCACCTACTTGCGGTATGCGGTGAAAACAAGTTTGAGATCCTTGGGTGAGCCTGGAGAGCCAAACATTTTTCAAAAGACGACAACATTTGGAATTCAGAAAGGGGAAATTTGTGTATACAGCTTGTGGTCTTCCCAGACAAACTAATCATTGACATAAAAAATAATGTACAAAAGTAACAGGACAAAAGAAACTGGTGACATTTTTGCTGAAATCTTTTTGCCTCAATTGCCAATTCACAAAGTAATATATTGTTGAGTCCGTCTGACCTTTCTGGTTGCAGGGATGTGCTCAGATGTGGATGCCGTTGTGCCACTTGAACTATGCTGCACCCGACTAAAGAGACCCAATTAAACCGAAGGCGGTCTTGGGTTGGTTGGGTTGCAGTTCAGAGAAGATCTGGTTTGGCAGTTCAGGCTGGACTGGTCCTACAGGACTTAGACTGATTTGCATAGGATGAGTCTCTTATTCTGAGGTGTCATTGTTGACAAAAAAAGAAAAACTCACAATGGACTTGGATGTGGCCCTGAATAATTAACTGTGGCTGAAATTAATTCAAGCATTACATCCATCACTTTTTTGTATTTCCCAACACCTTACAGGCACCCAACTCATCGTAAATATAGGACCTCGGTCATTTTTATTTGTTAATATGACTTTTTGGGCATAATTCGTTCAGTGTTTTTTGCCGTAGCAGTAATCAAAACCTCCTATGGGAGCTAAAATGGGAGGGCACCTTTTTATCCCTCCCACCCCTATTTAACTTGTTTTTCCAGCACTGAGCTGCTCATAGATCCCGGACTTTAGCTGCCTACACGAAGCAAGTGGCAAATTTTAGGGACTAGAGTTCTAGGCGTATAAAATGAATTTTCAATGGAAACTGTGGCAGAACCATAACTACACTGTGGCGACCAACTCTGAGTAATATATATATATATATGTAAAGATAAATAAATATATATATATATACCATTCCATTCCATTTCCAAGCTTTATTTCGATCATTGCAGACCCTAAAAGCAAAAGATAAAAACATACATCACGTAATATTTTAAACATCACAAAATATAGCCAACAGCAGTTAGTTGTACAAACTTGATGACAAGTTAAAAAATTATTACAATTTAAAAAGCATTTAAAACAGTGAATTCATAGTTTAATAGGATCAAAGCGGTGGAAAAGGGAAGGGGTGTATTTAGCCTGCACTAGAGGAAGTTAAAAACTTGCGAGGCCTGAGCCACATGGAGTTAAGGAAACGGGACACGGCAAAAACAATCGGGGTGTGCGTTCCAGCTCGCATAACTCTGAAAGCCTCCCGTATCTGTCTGAACCCCAAGTTCCTGCATATTGGTAGGAGCCAGTACCTTCTAGGTGCAATATAGCCTGGACAGAAGAAGAAAACGTGTGTAAGGGTCTCTTCCTGGCTCTCACAGGCAGGACAGCCGGCTGGGGAGGCTTTTGTCCATTTATTCGTAAATGCATGGACTGGCAGGCAACCCCACCTAAACTGAACATAGAGTTTCCTTGCCATGAGTGGATAGACGTCATCAAGAAAAGCCTCAAAAAAATATTAGTCTTTGAAGTTAAAAAAATCAGAAGTAAAGCAGCCAGGTTTTATACTCCCTTGGAGTTCACCCAGTCTAAGAAGTCTGTAAGATTTAACTAACTCGAGGCGTGAAATAGTCGGGGACGCTTCCTCGGGGTGGGTCCATAAATTTGGTCAGCCTAATCTAAAGCACAGGTCTTTTATATGTGCAAGCCAGGATATTTTCCCCACCCCTGGGAGCCACAGGATCGCCTTGACTTCCGACTGATAAACTGCTAGTTTGGGAGTTGCTCATAATCGGTGCCAAAAGGTCAAAGGTCGCAACTCAATTTCCTCATTTATGGGTCTGAGGCCAAGGTCCATGCATAGGGGGATGAGAGGGGTACTTGGCGGTAGGCCCAAGAGTTGTCTCATAAACTTGTTCTCGATTCTGACCAGTGCACCTACGGGGCGGTGTCCCCAAAGTTCTGCCCCATACATAATTGCGCTTCTGATTTGAACTTTGTAAATATCCGTCAACGGGCCCAGTTGCCTTGATGTTATATTCCTATATAATTTTGCTAGGCCCCCGGTCATCTGTGCTAGCCTCATGCCTGCCTTTTCTTGATACGAGCCCCACCCGAAGGTTTCCGTCAACGTAACACCGAGGTAGTCAAAGACTACCACCCTCTCCAGCTGGGTACCATTTAGGACGGGGTTAGGGCGAGAAGTTCTACTAGAACTAAATACCCAATACTTGGTTTTTGAGGTATTAATCTCTAGCCCCCTGTCTTTACAGAATATAGAAAAGGTGTCGAGAATCCTTTGGATACCCATGGGTGATATGGAAAGTAACAAGGTGTCGTCCGCAAACATCATTGCTAGTACCTTGTCACGGGCAGGCTTTGGGGCATCAATATTGACGATTTGGTTCAGTTGTTCCACCAGAGCATTTATATAAAGACAAAACAATGTGGGGGCCAAAACACACCCCTGCCTTACACCCCTATTCACTGGGAAGCATGAAGTCAATTCCCCGTGTTTCCCTTATCTAACCTGAGCAAATTTCCAGTGTGCAATCGCTTGATCAGGGTGAGCAAATAAGGTGGAATGCCCAGTTCCTCCAAAACTACCTAAAGTTTGTGACGGGGTACCAAATTGAACGCTAATCTAAGATCAACAAGGATCAAATAGAGGCTCCCACCCTCTATTGTCACGGTCTTCCAATATAGTAATTGGAGCCTTAAGATTTGGTCAATACTAGAGATGTTTTTAAGCAAGCCTGCCTGATATGCACTCAGTGTCTCGCGCTCTTTCATCCAGGACTGAAGACGGTCTAGAATAATCCTGGCGAACAGCTTTTGCGTTACATCCATCAGGTTTATTGGCTTATAATTTAAGGGCAGAAGAGGGGATCCCTTTTTGTATACTGGAAAGATTTCGGCCCCTAGCCAGGTATCCGGGATTTCCATACCGCTTAATATGGCATTAAATATTACACATAGATATGTGCCCCAGATGTCACTGCTTCAAAATATATCTGTCCAGCAAATATTTGTAAAGGACACTTTTTATGAAATGTGCATTGTAATGGAGACACATTAAACACATTAAATGCACTTTGGGATTGAGTAAAGATTTTTCCAAAATTAAGCTAACTACAATAATACACACATTAAGAAACATTAAGAAATGATATTCAGAAAATAAACTCTATTCTGCTTAGTGTTTTTAGACGCTTTCATACTAGAAACTACTTTGGGATGCCTTGTGCTGAACAAGAGAATCGGAAACTGTGCACGTACAATCTATTGTGTTTGTAAGCTTTCCACCAAAAGCCATGCCCGAGTAATGCTTTTTCCTCAACTTGGCTTAAAGCAGCACACTAAAACACACATGTGAGCCCTTGATAAAGATTGGTGATGGTATCGCCAACATATTTAATTCACAATTAAAAGGTCTATTATTGTAAACATTAAATGGCTGAAAATATTGTTATTGTAAAATGTATTTATGTATTTCGCTTATTGGAATGTTTCCATTTTAGATAATAAAACATACATGATTTAAAATTAATAATATAAAATGCATAGTGCTTGCGATTTATGTTTTCGATCAAGGCGTTTGAAGATGAAGTTCAAATGCATGTTTATCTTCCCTCCTCAGCCTCTTTGACCTCTCTGATGAATTCATCAATGCCGATCATAGCCTGGTTTTCATCCTACCTCTCAACGCTGATTTTCTTGAAAGCCAACTTTCTTTGCTGTCCACATCCCCTAAGATTTGGCCCTGAGCCCATTCCTCTTCTCTCTGTATTCAACTTCCTTTGTGACATAATCACTTCATTTGTTTTCTTTTCCCATCTCTATGTGACTGATATTACATGTTCTTTCCATTTGTGTTGCTCCACTTTTAACGAAATTCTGACTAACTTTGATATGCCACTTGAGGGCACTAAGCTCTCTTATTGTGGGCTGCTCTAAAACTACATTTTTCAACTTCACTGTAGCCTCTGCATCAAGTAGTTGTTTGCTTCTAACCTCTTCGGTCAGACTCAGTTGCAATTGGCCAAAAACGGTCTGCTCCTAGCCTCCAGGGTGAAGTTGATTATCAATACCACAACCACTGGAGCCACGGTCCAGGTACTGATCATACATAACACTGGCACTTATCTCTGTTTCCATACAGTCAAATTAATCCTCTAATTATGAGCAAGAATGATTATTATAACAGCCTCCTGGTTAGTCTTCTACAATACTTTTTCTCCCCAATGGACAGTCATAAATCTAGTCCACTGAGCCATCTTTAAAAACCTCAAACTTAGGGCCTGATTATGAGTTTGGCGGTGTGACAGCGGGCCGCCACACCATCGGTCCGCTGCCACACCGCCAAACTCATCCACCTCATCGTGGTCTGGCGGGTGGTGCTTTGGCGGTCCTACGGCGGTGCCGTGCTAAGGCTCATATGCGATCCTTAGCAAGGCAGCACCATGGGATGGCCAAAGCATTTTCCTGCACAGCATGGACTTTATCCTGTTGTGTAGTCCATGCCATGCAGGAACAGTGGGTGAATACAGACAGGGGTGCACAACCTGTGCCCCCCTGCATGCACCCCCAGGCCCTAAGGCAACAGGGGCCCTTTAGGGCCCCCTAATTTTTCTCACTGCCTGCCTTTTCATGACGTGATGACCTCCATGACATTGCTGGCAATGAGGAAACTTGTAATATACTTGGTGGCGCCACAGCAGCACTGCCAGCATATTGCGGCCTCCGACCGCTGGTAGACCACTGAGGGAGGTAGCAGCAGTCCTGTGGTGCTCCGACTGCTGTACTCGTAATACGGCGGTCAGGCCCCCAGTGCCGCGGTAGCCGCACCACTATCGCTGCGCCACCATGAGTTTGTCAGTCCACGGACTGCCAAACTCGTAATTAGACCCATAGTCACATAAGCTCTTGTTACCACCTCCTTCACTGCTGACCGGATGCCTCATGCAGAGGAGGTGGTCATGTAGTCTGTGTTAACTGTCAAGTTTTTGGAAAGTGTCAAGACTGATTTATGTTTGGTCCCTTATTACAATGGTCCACAATCTGAAAAATGGTAAAATCAGTGGTTCAAATTGACTCAAACTGATATGGGCACTCCCATTGCTTTTGTGTTACTTAAATATGACATCTTATGTTGGACATGTATACCCACATGTGGGTCCTGAGATAGCTCTGTTAGGTACTCGCGTGTTGAGAGACAATGAGGCCTACCAGTTTAGAGCTGGATTATCCTGCTTGGAGCAGTGCCAATAATAGCTAGCTGTCTCTCTGATAGCACAGAAAAGTTTAAACAAATGGAATAGAATGTCCCCAAAGTAATTAGAAGCGTTTCAGTTCGATTTCGTTTTTCATCCATTACTTCTGAGGGGTGCAGCCAAATGTACTATCCTACTATTGTACTATTCTAAAACATAACAAACAAGCCTCTGTGTCATATTTTGTAATTAATTGTGCTAAGCTCTAACACTTAAATATTAACTCTGCAAGCCATAAATATTAATGCAGTATGATTTATTGCAACCCCTTCATCATCCTAAAAAAAAAAAAAAGAAACCTAAATGGACAAATTACTAAATCAATAAAACACAATATACTGCTATGTACTAAAGGCACCATAACTGCATGTCCGCCGGATGGAAAAGACCCTCGAAAGACGGAAGTTGTTTGAATATTGGATTTAAATTTCATTTTTATATACAGATAATAGGAACATTTCTGGTGCTGATTCAAATGGGGAGTTAAGGAAATGTCTCCAGCACCCACCAATTAGTAGGTGATTGAGACCAGTCTGCAGTGTAGATCGATATATGTATTGATGCCTTGCTAGAGAGAGTTCTATTTGTCCGTTAGCGCATGCCAGTTGTAACGCCTTTTGCCCTCACTATAAATGGCAATTGTTGTTTGTAGGTAGTTTTTATTGAAAGTATTGATCCTACTGGTGGTTTAAGGTGGTGCCCACCGGCACTCATTTTTGGGGACCGGCACTTTTTTTTCCTCATCAGACTTTGACCCAGAGAGAGGCAAAGCACGGAAAGGGGGAAGAGAAAGGAGGACCAAAAGGGAAAATGGGAGGAAGCAGGGGCCGCCAGAATGAGATAAAGAGACAGGTAGTGTCTGGTGGTGTATGAAAGAGGGACAAGTGAAATCAAAAGATATGAGGTGACATCAAGACTACACAGGCTTGGTATTTGGCACTCTGACATACAACAGCGCCGGCTGCGGGCTTCTGAGCAACACTTTGCAACTCAAACCCCCCTTCCCCACCCCCAACCGCACTTATGCTGTTACAAATTAGGCTTTGAATTAAGTTACAGGTTTGCAGCTCTCTACTGGAGTGGCTAAAGGTGTTTTTACGTTTAATATTTCTTCACAATGTTACACCAAATTTGGATTTTCAGACCCTCTGGTAGTATTGTACCACACACAACGGATACAATTGTTGGGACAATTGCCTGATCTTGGATCCGAGCCATAAACTACTCCAGGATTATTAATGATGAAATTTTAGGGGGAGAGTTAGGCACTGGCAATAAATAAACATTGCGTAGTCCAAAACACTAAACTTTTTGTTTTTTAAATAAGAATAAGGTCTGTTACCATTCAAGTATTTGGGAAGTTACTCATTTTAATACAGTGATTAATGCTAGCTGAACTCCATGGTGGCTTCAGTCTAGTTACCAGCATTAATGGAGTTACTGAAATTGATCAAAGTAATATTCTCTTTGTGGCCTATCTGTATGTTAAATTATTCTTGCTATTTGTGAAGATCAGCTATAACTTCAGACCCAGCACCACCACATGATTTCAAAGCATCTTCTACCTAGGTGTTATTTTTTGAGTGTCCTCACTAGAATTTTCTGCTAGTTGAAGACTGCTCAGAAAACAGTTAATTGCTGAGCGATTCCAAAGAGAACCACGCAGGCCAGAACAATCTGCAATCACAGCATCACGCTTTAAACACAGGGTGTACAAAACACCAACATTAAGTCACATACACTGCTAATTTTGGACAGATGGCAGTCTCGAAGAGAAGAGAAAACAGCTTTCTAACAGCAAAGAAGGCAGAGTTAACAGTGCTGTATCACGGCAGTGGGTGGAAGCTTGAACAGTCTCAGTTCAGCGTGCAGAACATTAGGGGCACGATGACTGGGGCACAGCGCTCATCTCAAGTTAGAATTCAGGGCAATAAAGGATACTTTAACATTAAAAGAGGAAAGAGAAGCGTATACAGAAATCCATTCAGCATAATACCACTAGTTAATCTCTTTACATGGCTATGCTGAAAACCGCTGTGAAATGACAATTCCTGAAAATACATAGAGACAAATCTGTGTGCATGCCAGGGAAATGATGGTTTGCATCACAGGGCATAAAACCACACAAACTACATTTCCCAACTTAGGTGTAACGCAACGCCAGCTTCTAGACACCTGCAGGGCAGTTTTAGGTTTGATGGTTTGCAGATGGTGTGTGCATGGTTAGTACCGTTTGCAATTTTGGGTTCACTTGCATGATGGGAGGGGAGACTAACGCATACACAAACGGAGAGGGAACAGAAGGTGAAATGCTCACAGCATTCCGGAAGCAAAATGGCATATCCCAACAAGCATTGGCATAGCCAATAGGTCTCGCCTTTGGGACCTTGTAAATGTTTAGCCATGCAACAGTTGTTGTTGCAACAAAGAAATTGTGCTGCATAAATAAATACTTATAAGGTCCCAAAAGCGAGACCTATTGGCTATGCCAATGCTTGTTCTTTGTAAAGAAATAGATGCTTGTTTCTATTTCTTTACTTTTGTTATAATCGCGGCACCGGTACTTTATTTTTAACATTAAAAGTAAAGCGCCGGAGCCACGATTATACCAAAGGTAAAGAAATAGAAACAAGCATCTATTTATTTACTTTCGCTATAATCGCGGCACCGGAGCTTTATTTTTAACACTAAAAGTAAAGCGCCGGTGCCCGATTATAGCAAAAGCGCCTTCATGAATTACAGTACCCGTGACGGAGACATATGGCGGCTGCGCGCGTTCACGCGCACATGCACGCAGGCTTTAGGCCAGCGGCTGCAGCACTTTGAAAATCCCCTGACAAAAATTCGAGCAACAGCGCATGCGCTGTTCTAGGCTCGACCTAAAAAGGCAGAAAACTGAACATCGCACAAGAATAAAATGCATAACATTGCAAACCAAACTTCAGCTGAAGCCTAAAAGTAGAAGCAAACAAGTATCAGGAGAGAAAAGACAGCCGAATAAAGAGTGAAATGCAGTAGAAAACAATATCAGACAGCGTTCACAGCTAATTTATGACAGCAGTTCAAAGAAGGTAGAATGTAAAATGTCCTAGCTATTGTAACGGAGAGTTTCAATTCTATTAAGGACTCGGAGGCGAGGGTCATGCATACTCTCTTCACTTTAATCAGAATAACAGCCATTAAAAAAAAAAAAACATACAGAAAAAAATACTTTTCGCACGAGGCTTTGGGAATACCATAGCAGTTCAACTACCAATAGGTAATTGAGTCCAAACAACAGCCAATTAGGACTCTACGTGCTCCAACATAGTCCTTCACTTGTGTCCCCAGATCCTTTTTCGTCGCTCGAGCCATGCCGATATCCTCCTATTTATTGGCCTCCGTCCCTATGATACAAACAGGAACAGTTATCCCGAATGTCCCATAAACCCAGGAAACAAACCTCAATAACATTAGCAAAAGAACTAATTATATGCAACAATTGAATCAAGTAACTACAAAATCCAATACCAAAACAGCACGAGAAAGTTATGCAGATTTCTGAGGCTAAAGTAAACCAATAGTACTTACTAGTCACCGGGCGGGAAGCCAGATCATAATCCCAGGGTGGGATAATCGTCGCCTCCCAGTCCCTAATGAAATTGAAACTTAAGGATCCGACAGCTAGGAAATTTTACATTTATGAATGTTCAAAGCTTATCCACCACCAACTGAGCCACACCAAGCACAGCCTTGAAATAAAACCTTGTAAAGGTAGAAACCGATGACCAGTCTGCCTCATTCATAATATCCTTCAAACGTACACCCTGGCTGAATGCCTTTGAAGCCATTGCTCCACTGGCTGATTGTGCCCCAAAGATCTTCCAGTCAATGCCAGCTTCTTGCATTACCCACCTTATCCAGCAAGCTATAGTAGGCGAGGAGACCGCCTTATGCGGCTTCTTGAGGGACAATCAAAAGATGTCATTCACCTGGTGGCTGGAATTCCTCTGACATCTCCTCCTATGCCTTGAGGCGCTGCACCATGCACAGTTTCAGAAAATCCGGAAAGGCTGGATAAGAAATAATTCTGGTGTGGCATTTTGTACGCCTGCTAACCGTAAAGGAGACTCAAGAGGGGGACAAAGTCCTGCCGCTAATATCCAATGTCCGGACATCAGACACCCTTCTACAAGATACCAAGCATAAGAGCATCGCTAGCTTTGCAGAGAGCTCCTTCCTTTATAAAAATCTATTGGGTTCCCAAGACAGAAACAGGTTGAGTACCTGATTGACATCCTAAAGAGCAGAGTACCTCGGATCCGGAGGAAGGGATAATCTGGCTCCCCTGAAGAAGACGACATACAAATGGATGTTCCCCAATATGAGAGCCGGAACATGACTTGCGAAAATGGCTGACCGGAAGGTATTGATGAAGCAATAGGCCAAACCTCTGACCAATGGAGCCAAGAAGTTGAGCACCTGAACTACATCAGCGACCACATTATCAAAACCATGTCACAAACACTAACTGGTCCATCGCGTCCAAGCGGACTTGTAGCTATTGACTGTGCTCTCTGCTCAGACTCTAGAGAGGAGATCTTTAGCTTCTTGCCAAAGGCCTGGTATGGGCCATCTGCCCCTGCAATCCGCCATGCCATCAGAGTGAGGGACCCGTCCAGGACCATTTGATGAGAATCGGATTCGGATTGTGAAGCAGTGATGGAAACAGTGGGAGACAGATTGGAAAATCCCCGGAAAGTTCCAGAAGAACTGGAAACCACATTTGGGACTTCCAAATAGGGGTGATCATCACCTCCTCTGCTCCTTAGCGCCTGATCTGGGCTAAAGCTCAAGTGATCATCGCAAACGAAGGAAATGCATAACCCTTCTCCTGACTCCAGTCCTTAGGGAACGCATCTGTGGTGACTGCCAGTGGGACCAGGTTCCAACTGACAAATATGGAAAGTTGATGGTCCAGGCAGGAGACGAACAGGTCAATTGAAAAATGACGCCAGGTGCACTGGATCAATGCAAAGACCTCTAGGTGAAGTCCATTTGGGAGAGCCTCCAACCTATTTCTTCCCTTGTCTCTGCCGAGAGGACCATCTTTTGTGCGTAGAATAGACCATTCCTTAAATGGGAAAACTTCAGATGCTAAAGGGTCAGATAATGCCACAACCTTGGAAGATCACTTGGCTCGAGGATGAAAGGAAGCCCACCAGGCGGGCGTCTCAAGGTTAAGTGTAACTCGTGCCAGATTTTTGTGGTCTTGCAAGCTGGAAGGCTCAGTGATGCCTTGGTGGAGCCTATCACAAAGCCCAGGAATGTGACTGACTGAGAGGGAGTTAACAGAGGATTCTTGACTTTGATGCCAAACCCAACATCCTGCCACAAGGAAACCACCAACTGAAGTTGAAGCAACAGCTAATGCAGACACTGCACCAATAGGAGCATATCATCGAGATAGGCTATGAGACACACTCCTTGGGACCAAAAGTATTCCGCTGCCAATTTGAGAACCTTTGTGAAGCACCATGGGGTGGAGGATAGCTCAAAGGGCAGAGTAGAAAACTTGTACTTCTGATGGTGTCAAGAAAACTGAAGAAAGCTCCTGTCAAGGGGAAAAATTGGAATTGTCAGGTAGGCGTCTTTCAGGTCCAACCGTACCAACCAATCGGAGTGCCGCAAAAGATCGCAAAGGAGATGCATTCCTTCAATCTTGAAATGATGGTAATACGAGTCACTCATTGAACTTTTGTAGATTGGTGACAGGCCTCTGGCCACCAACTGCCTTGTCAACAAGCAAAATATTGCTGATGAACCCTTGTGGTTGATGCAGATCGCCTTGTTGTTCCGAAAATTGTTGGGGTGCATCATAATAATGCATAGCTCGCACCCACATATTTATTCTTGTGTTTTATTAACAAATGATCATTAGAGGAGTAAAAGAGTAATAATAAACAATGTGAATATAACGTTGGAAATGTGATTCATGATAGCTGACAGAGTAAAAATGCTTTTAAATGTAATTGCCTATTGCAAAGTGCCTAATGCATTAATTTGTGGGCAATGTAGTGCCTCTGATTTAAACGTGCACAATATTAAAGATTGCACGTGTAGAAAGGATTACCCATATATTGAATGTACTGAAAATAATGCTTGTAGATGCAATGTTTATTAACATGTGATTTAAATTGTGTGACGGCCTGATTGAAGGTTCACGTATTGTAATGAAAGGCCTATTTGTTTCTTATGTTAGCTGAATATCGTAGGCCAAGATGTATTTTCCCTGGGAGAGCTCTCATTTAGAAATTCAGTTAGGATGGTGTGTGCGTGAAAGGATTTTGGTTTCTCAAGCTTCTGTTGCAGATGCAAGGACATCTTCCTCGTTAGCTAAGACTAACCTTTTGTTTTAGGAGTTAGGTATGGAGGAGCGTTTGCTACAAGTGTCTTTAGGAATGCAGATAATGAGGAGTTGATACTTTCGGTGCTGGGAGAGCCTGGGACTTAAGGACATCCTAACCGTTATTGGACGCTATACAGGTTTCAATGGAAAATCACCTCCAGGAGGTGCCCAGCCAGAAGAGGTGGAACGAAGGCGTGTCTTACATGTTGAGCATTTTGCATTAGGGACAGTGCCCGATAAAAGATTTAGGAGATGAGACAGTGAGGTGTTAGAGGGCAGGTGTAGGGGATCGATACAGAGGGAGAAGACTTAGAATGATGCTGTAGCTTTGGCTACTGACCCTTTCAACGTGAGTGTACTTCTTAGGAAGTCTTCAAAATCTTTTAAAGAGCCTGAAGTTTATGGAAGCCACAGTGGCGCTTATGTATACAGCTGGTGCCTAATGAACTCACACTTTGTGCAATGACAAGTTTCTTGCAGGCCATCTACAGATCAAGATTATCAAGACCCGATTGGCCACTGAATTCCATCTGTGTTTCAGCACTGAATTTTTCTCATTCTTTTTTATTCACCCATGACCAAGAGTGGCATTTTTTCTTAATTCTTAACTTATATGTGTTGTGTTTCATCTAAACTTTTAACTGGATTTTTAATGATGATTTTTCTACTGCATGGTTGTATCTTATATGGTTGCGATTGCTCCCGAATAAAGATTTATTATTTATAAAATAACATTTAGTTTCAATTCTAACTTAGCAATAAATATGCATATGTGAGGACTTATTTGGCAATTTAAATAGTCTAACGGTGAGATATATTAGATTAAAAAAAAACGGAATCTCTAATATTAGTTGCTTAAAGATTATTTTATTACATTATAAATTCTGAATCACTTAGGTTTTGGATTTCCTGCTTTTCTAATGCTTTAAAATTCAATAGAGCTATGTTGAGAGAAAAAAATCATGACTGGCTTTCTACCCAGATCAAGGCTATTTTTCACAAAGAAATCACAGTGGACACTATACCAGAAATATTTAGGTGTAGCTTAGGAACTCATGGCATCCTTAACGTAAAGCATCACTAATTACAGAAAATAATTGTAAATTTCATATTCTCTGTAGGTTGCTCTTCATCCTAGCTCCAGGCAGCCACAGACCAATGATACAAGGGATTACAAATTCCAGGGCAGAGAAACTATGTTGCCTACCCCACTTGTCCTTAATCATCACTTAAGTTGTTCATCAAACCTTGATCTCCAATAGCAAACCTTTTATTTACACAGCAGCAGTTTACATCAGTGGCTTTCAGCCACTTTCTACTCATCACCCCACAATACATGAACCCAATAGCATTCCAAGGAACTTGAAAACAAGCATTGGCAATGCCATTACAGCTGGGTTTAAATGTGTTAATGCAAGTAGATTTAGGATTTAGAGCGAGACACATGGGCGGGAGCCAAAGGAATGAACAAAGGGTAATAGTTTTAAAATGGCCCCCTTTCTTTCTTTTAAATTTAACATCAAAGTTTATTGAGCAAACTTCAATATAACACAATATAAAAAAGAGAACAGTATTAAATGTAATTAAGAACATTTTCAAGTAAATAATAATTTATATGAAAAAGATAAAGAAAGGAGAAGAAAGGGGGGAGGGGGGAGAGGGAAAAAGGGATAGGAGAAAATACATTCTGTTATAATTTGAACTCTGTAATAGCATCTAGGAGAGAATAACCTATGAAACAAATTGGTGTGCATAAAAAGACATTGTTAAAAAATATCACTATCAAGCTATAATAATAAAAGATATCGAAGGGAATATTAATGAGAAATTGTTTAACTAAGCAAAGACAACAAGAAAATCATGGATGTTTTTGAACTTCATTAGAGGTTTGAACTAATGGAGCACTATGTGAGGCAATGTACGTTAAATAAGTGGATATAGGGAGCCATAAAAGATCTCTTTTGATGGACACTGAAATAGGGGTAACGAAGTTAGTATCAAGTCTATGATGAAAACAGACTGCATTCCACTGCTTGTTTCCAGTTAGAGGTGATTAAGTGAAGAGCTACTGCCAGTAACACATCTATGATGTTAAAACTAGAAGGAGATTGGGGCCAGCAGGGGGATAGAGAGCCTAGAAAAACATTGGAAGGCGAGAATGGAATTTTAGTTTTAAAAATTGTATTAATTTGAGACCAAACCAATTGCCAAAAACATTTCACAGGGGGACAACCAAAAAGCATGTGAAGTAGATCTGCATTTATGCAAGGGCAAGACCAACAAATAAGGGTAGAATTTGTAGTGAATGAGGCTAACTTTGCGGGAGTAAATAAGAGACGTTGATAAACAAAATAGAGGGTTTGAGATGTATTAGCAGCCCTGGAAGTTTTATGAATTTTGAGCCACAACTTATCCCAAAAAGAAGTTGTCCAACATTCCAGGAGATCACTTTCCCAAGCCAATTCAACCTTTGTTTTGCACCTGTCAGGAGATAGAGATAAGCATTTATATAACGATGAAGCAGAGGAGGAGCTCGTTAATAAGGGAAAAGGCGCAGAGCTACCAGATGAGGAGGAGGGCAATAATGATAAGGATCGAAGGTATTGACAAAGTGAAGGATACAAAAGATCATATTGAGATCTATAAGAAGGGGGTAGGCCAAATTATGTTTGAAGATCCGAAAAGGACAGGGGAACATCATGTAATAATAGTTATGAAATCCAAAGTAATACCTTATTTCGCCAAGATTTCCAATAGAAAGTACGATTTTTAATGCGGAGTAAAGAATTGTGCCAAATGGGCTGTTGATCTAACGAGGAAAGAGAGGGATAGGAAGAAGGCAGAAGTGGAGCAAGAATTTTGCGAGTGAGAGAGATAACCGGGCTCTGAAAGGAAGAAATATTATTAGTAAAGGCAAGAGATTCTTCAAATTTAAAAGGTGTTATAAAATAATTTTCTATAGGCCACCAAATAGGAGAAGGTATATGAAGTAATGACCAACGCAGGTAAGTGAAAACCTTCTTTATTCATAAGAAGAGTAACTGCATCCTCAGCTTGCTAGTGCAGCGTGCGCATCCACTATGAAGTCAGCCTCATCAACATTCTAAGGCAGACTTCATGTCAAGGTTCTATGGCTATACCACTGTGCGGGCATCGGGGAGGGGGAACAGGGAACATTCCAAGTGGTGAGATTAGAACACATCTTCCTCCCCTAAAAACACAAAAAGGAGGGCGTGATTACAACAACCAGTGCAGGGTGGGGTGGAATCAGTGAAAGAGCCCCGCAAGGTTCCTAAAACAGCTGAACCCCAAAACGTGTAACATTTTATTTAACCTGTCCCCCATACTGAAATCCTTGTGCCAAATTGGAGCGTTTCTTGGTCGGCACCCTCTTTTCATTCGTGCTTCCCCAGACCAGGCACCTTGCCCCAGAGTCTTGTTGTCCTCCCTGTGGCCCCCATCCCTCACATCCAAAGCCACCCGATCCATACTCCATTTTTTCCCATCTTCCAGAATTACCACATTTCTTTTTACCTCCTTTATTTTTTCTGGAGCATAGTATTTTCCGCCTTTGCTACTTAAGCTCTAAGGTTTCCTGATATACACACTTTGCCCCTGACCAAGAGACCTCTCCTTTGCACCCCATTTCCTGT
The DNA here is from genome assembly GCF_964204655.1 of Triturus cristatus. NCBI lineage: Eukaryota > Metazoa > Chordata > Amphibia > Caudata > Salamandridae > Triturus > Triturus cristatus. The sequence continues at coordinate 803,897,152 of NC_140591.1, forward strand.
CATACCACTCCTTGTACTTTTTCTGTCCGGCATCAGTCTTTTCCCTGAATTCTTCCATGTTGACCACTGCCTTCTCCTTAGGACACAACAAATTTGGAGACAACTTTGATCCTGCCTTCTTTCCTCTCAACAATTCAAAGGGGGTATGTCCCATCGAGAGGCTGGGTGTGGTGTGGTATGACCATAACATGTCTCTAATGGCAGGCTCAATTGCCAACCCTGATTTGACAGCCAGTTGTATACACTCTTTCAACATCCTATTGGCCCTCTCCACCTTCCCATTGGCCTTAGGACAATACAACGGGGTGCGCACATGGGATATAGACATGTATTTTAGGAACTCTTTCATCTCCTCTGAAACAAACTGAACCCCATTATCTGTGACAATGGTAGAGGGAATACCCTCTTTAGAAAATACCTCACTCATGAAATTTATAAGTGATTTGGTATTGATGGTGTTCACAAATTTACAAGAGATCCAATTTGAGAAGTATTCGATAAGCACCATAAGGTACCATTCTTGGGGTCCCTTGGCACGTATGGGGCCTGTGATGTCAAAACCTAGTGTGTCCCAAGGGACCCTTGGGATTTCCACCGGTATGAGTGGGGAACGCCTAATACTTCTAGACTTGTCACTGATGCTGCAGGAATAGCAGTCCTTCACCTTATTTTCCATTAGCTGATCCATTCCTGGGAACCAGTAATCAGCTCTCAATAGTGCCTTACACATACTTCTACCTATGTGTCCCTCATGAGTAAGATCAATAATTTGAGTTCTTAAGCCCTCCGGAGGAACAATTTTCCCTGACTTGAGTAGTAATCTCCCCTCAATTGACAAATCATTGCGCACGTTCCAAAATGGTTGAATGTCCCCTGGAATATCTTTACACTTGTTGGGCCACCCTTTGGTCACATAAGCCTTGACATTGCCAAGGATGTTATCCTGGTCCGAGTGATAGTCCCATAGCTCTCTTGTAACTGCGGGGATCTTAACTTCCATCACCCAATCCTTCCCAGAACCTACCTCATCATGTTTTCCTAGAGGTGCCCTAGATAGAAAATCAGCAACTTTGTTTTGTTGACCAGGAACAAAACCCACTCTAAAGTTAAATCCCTGTAAACCAAGGACCCATTTAGCTATCCGTGGCGTCATATTCTCCATGTCTTTATTTCCAAACAAACAGACCAAAGGTTTGTGGTCAGTGTACACTTCAAAAGGCATACCCCACACATAAAAACTGAAGTGTTTGATTGCCCAATACACCGCCAATGCCTCTTTTTCTATTGTGGAATAGTTGGATTCTGCTTCTGATAATGTTCTTGAGGCAAAAGCCACCACCTTCATACAATTATTTTCCCTTTGTGAAAGCATGGCCCCTATTCCTTTGCTACTGGCATCCGTGGAAATGATGGTGTCCTTGTACACATCAAAATTTCCAATGTATGGGGCTGTAGCGATGGCTTCTTTTATTTTTCCAAACGCCTCTTCTTGTTCTTTACCCCATGTGAACTCACGTTTTTTTTTTTAACAGTTCTCTTAAGGGTTGTACAATCATAGCAAAATTTCTGATGAAATTCGCCATGTATTCAGCTAGACCTAGAAATGAAAGCACCTCCTCTTTACACGTTGGCATAGGAGCTCTCCTTACTGCCTCCACCAGATCGTTCTTAGGCTTGATCCCTTCTTCCAAACTTATGTGTCCCAAGTAATCTACAGAAGTAACGCCCACCTTACACTTGCTTTCCTTTGTGGTGAACCCCACTTCTTTCAACTTTTCCAACACCCTCTCAGCGTTCACTTTATGTTCCCCTTCACTTGATCCATAAATAAGGATGTCATCTTGGAAACACATTGACTTGGGGCAATCCTTGAGAACATGCTGCATTGCTCTCTGAAAAGCAGAAGCTGCTGAAGCCAATCCAAATGGCATTCTTAAAAATTTGTAATTGCCAAATGGAGTGGTAAACGCTGTCAACGGTTGGGATTCAGGATGCAGCTTAATCTGGTAATAGGCAGATGATAGATCCAGGACACTAAACACTTTTGCTCCCTGCAAAGTGCTCAGCATCTCATGGATCCTGGGTAATGGATGTCTGTCCACTACTATATTTCCATTCAAGGCTCTCAAATCCACACAGAGCCGAATGCTCTTCCCACCATCCTTAGTTGTGATGACAATGGGTGCCAACCACGCTGAACACTCAATCTCTTGAATAACCCCTTCTTTAACCAATTTTTCCAACTCCATCTTTAAAGGTTCTCTCATTAATAAGGGGATTGATCGTGTTCTATGAACAACTGGTATGGCTCCTTCCTTTAGCACTATTTTGTGCATGTAATTCTTTAGCAAACCTAACTCTTCATTAAATACTTCTGGATAACTCTTAATAAGATTGGCTCCAACCTCTGGGGGATCAATGAGTAGGACTTGCTCACTATTCTTGGGGTCGAGTTTAATGCCTAGTTCCATCTGATGTTTCCAACCTAGGAGACTCGAACCCTCACGGGTTATGTAAACCTTCCCAACTGTGTGCCTATCCTTGAATGAAATTCTCATCATTACCATTCCTTCTAAGGGTATGGGAACTCTATTGTACCCTGAAGGAGCAATGTCTGCTGTTTCTATCTTAATGTTATGTTTGGAAGACTTCTCCTCGAACACTTTTTTTTCCACCAGTGTAAAAGGAGAACACGAATCTGCGTAAACCTTAAAAGATTCACCATCCAGCCTAATCTCACATGTGGGATACAAGGTATTAGATTCCGTGCTCTCCCCCCCAATCTGAAAAATAAAATTATTTTCCCCTTCTTCTTCAGCTTCATTAATTTCAACCACATGTACCTTAGGAGTGAAAACATTACATACTTTGGAGAAATGTCCCTTTTTGTTGCATTTCCTACACAAAATATTCCTGGCTGGACACTTCCAACTGTTTGCTAAATTGTTATGGCTACCGCATCTGAAACATTGCAAACTACCCATCTTTTTACTGGCAACATCCCTGTTCTTGTTGTCCACCTTACAAACAGCCTCTGTACTAGCCCCATCTTTTGACTCTGACTTTTCCTTAACTGCCTCCCCAATTTTCATTTCTCTCATGCATTGTGCCATCTGTTCCAGCCCTTTGGCTATACTAATAGCTTCCTCAAGATCAGAGTTTCTTGTAAGAAGTTCTTCTTGAACCTTCACGTCATTCGTGCATCTCACTAATTGGTCCCTAATAAGCGAATCCGTGAGGGCACCAAACTCACACGTGGCTGCTATGCCCCGCAAGACCGCTACATAGGAAGAAACCTTCTCATCCTTCCTTTGATTTCTTTTGAAAAATTTGTGTCTTTCAAGAACTACGTTTATTTTGACTTTGAAATGTGCCTCCAAATTCCTCAACGTATATTCATATACATCCACCCCTTCCTCCTCGTCCAGGGGTTCGTCTTCCACCAGTCTCCCTGTAATATCCTCATATACCTTTCTGCCATGAATCCCCAGGTTATGTAGCAAAATGTGTTGCTTTCTTATATTTGAAAAATTACCACCCCCAATAGCAATTAAGTAGGATTTGAATATTCCTACCCACCTTCTCCAAGGGATATCTGGCTCCCCTAACTCATTTAAAAATGGGGGTGGTTGACTCATTCCAGCGCCTGCCATGTTCCTCTAAGAGCAAACAATGTGCACCCACTTCAAACTTCCTAAACAGTAAAGTGCTCAAAAGTGCCAGAAGAGAAAGAATAACCCCAGGGGGAAGAAAAATGGAAAAAAAAAAAGTGGAAGGATACAAACTGTGGATAAGAGATCATACGATTAGTGAAAGCAGCAAGCAACAACCAATAAATTTTGAACTTGCAATAAATATGATTAGGCTCCCAACACTCCTAAACATATGTTTCACACGAAATGTACTGCACACCAACAAGTGGTCCTGTTTCTATGACTACCAGTACGTCAGGAACGCCTCCTCAGAGACCAGGGCGGGTACTTCCCGTCTGAGTGCCGGTGAAGAGCAGGACACGCTGATAGCAAAGTCTCCACCAGAGTCTCACTTCGCCGAACTGTACCAGAAAATGATGAAAGAAAAATCAGCCTCCGAGAAAATTGTGAGCTTTCCTTTGTATACGACATACACAGGAAGTCTCCACAGTACTACAAGGGCTGTTGTCGTTTCGCCGCTAGGAACTTTTCACTGAAACTGACGATAAGCCTCCAAAGACCTCACCCCCTTCCCGATGATTACGTCACCTCCCACGCCGCTGACCACTGAGGAAAGAAGGTGGCTGTGTCCGATGATAAATGCACCGCTTGTGCCCTCCTAATGCTTCCACCGCACAGACTTCCTTTGGTGTTTTATCTGTCCTTGACCCAGGAACGAACTGGACCCTGCTTCGCTGACAGGAATACACGTCAGTGGATACCTTTCCAACGAAATACACCAGCTGCCTCACGCATTGTGATTTTCGTCTCAGCCTTCAGAACAGATTCAACCGGGATTGAATAGGGGATACTGGCAAAAACCACTCGTAGATAGTCCGCAGTCCCCTTATAAGCATACTTGACCCTCAACTCGGTCGTAACCACAGCACAGCATCTCTTTTTAATTATAAAACGGTGTTCCAGCCAACAGAACTTTTGCGCCTCGCGTCTCGCTGGTCGATGTGCGCCCATCACCAAGAGATGCTCAACGCCGTAGCCCGGTCAGCACTTGAAATCCATCGGCAAGCCAAAATGACACAGGGGAGAATGCAGCGCCGTCCCTGTCACGGCATCCCTTTTCACTCGTCGCCAAAATGAAGTAATGACCAACGCAGGTAAGTGAAAACCTTCTTTATTCATTAGAAGAGTTCTGCATCCTCAGCTTGCTAGTGCAGCGTGCGCATCCACTATGAAGTCAGCCTCATCAACATTCTAAGGAAGACTTCATGTCAAGGTTCTATGGCTATACCACTGTGCGGGCATCGGGGAGGGGGAACAGGGAACATTCCAAGTGGTGAGATTATAACAGTATAGTCTGATCAGGAGAAAGCCAATGGGAAGATTGTTTTAATGAGAAGACAAGATGGTATTTTTTGAAGTCAGGAAACTTTTGACCACCAGAGCTTTTATCCGCCTTCAAAGAGGATAGGGCGATACGTAGAGATTTGTTTTTCCAAAGAAATTTTGTTAGAAGAGAATCTATTTTTTTTAAATAAAAACCAAGAATACGCACTGGAATCATAGAGATAATATATAGAATTATGGGAGAAAGCATCATTGTAATGGAATTTAGTCGTCCCCACCAAGACAGAAAAAGTGGATGCCAACGATCGATAGAGTCGGATAAAGTCTTAGTTATGTGATCAAAATTTAATTTTAGGGTTTCCGGAATGTTTGAAGAGAACCACAGACCTAAGTATTTTATCTTTGAAGTTTGCCAAGAAAAACCCGTAGAGCTGAAGTCAAGTTTAAGGCAAAGGACATTTAGGGGGAGAACTTCACACTTGTCTGAATTAAGACGATAGCCAGATAATTGGGAAGAAACATCAACCTGTGCCATAAAAGATGGAATGGAAGAAGAAGGATTAGAACAATATAAAAGTATATCATCCGCGTAAACAGACATTTTGACATGGGAGGTAGCAAGCTGAAAACCAGTGATCAGAGTATCCTGCCTAATCTTGGTTAAGAAGGGTTCTAAAGCAATGATAAATAAAAGTGGAGATGGAGGGCAACCCTGGCGTACACCTCTAAGAAGGGGGAAATAGTCTGAGATTTTACCATTGACAAAAATAGAGGCTGTAGGACCTGAATACAGTAGCGAGATAAGGGATATAAATTTAGGAGGAAATCCTATCCATTTGAGAGCTTGAAGCATAAAGTCCCATCCAATCCTATCGAATGCTTTCTCTGCATCCAACGCTATGGCTGCAATAGAATAATTAAGAGTAGGGGCTTTACTTAGGATATTAAAAAAGACTCTGGAATTATCAGAGGATAGACGACCTTTTACAAAGCCTGATTGTTCAGGACTAATAAGATTAGGTAAAATAGGATCGATTCGGAGAGCAAGAATTTTTGCAAATATCTTATAATCAAGATTGACTAAGGAAATTGGACGATAATTTTTGCAAAGAGATGGATCTTTGTTATCTTTAGGGATTAAACAGATCATGGCTTCCTGAAAGGAACCGGCAGAAGCGCCAACAGAAATAAAAGAATTGAAAAGGAGTAAAAGGAGTAAACGACGTGGGAGGAGTATCTGAGCAAAATGTGCATAGAATTCTACGGTAGAACCATCCGGGCCTGGAGCTTTCCCCCGTTTTAGTACAGAAACTGCATGAGTAAGTTCGGAAAGAGTGATATCCATATTTAAAGAGGTAAAATCCACATTAGGAGGCGACGGATGATCAATGGAGTGAAAATAGGAAACAAGGTCAAGTGAGGACGGATAACATTCAGGAGTGTATAAAGTTTTATAAAAAGAAACAAACTCGTTTAGGATGTCATTGTCTTTAACTAAGGAGACACCAGCATTATTCCGTATAGATTCTATCCTTGTACGATCACGCCGTATTTTTAAATAATTTGCCAAAAGCTTCCCCATTTTATTTTGACCTCCATAGTAACCTGCACTGCTTGTCAAAAGATATGAAGAGGCTACTTCTGTAGACGATTTGTTGAAGTTAAATTTAGCTTCAATAAGTTTTTTTAAGGAAGATTCAGAGTTTGAATGATAGTAAGCATACTCAAGTTGTTTAATCTCAGCAAGCATTTGGGATGTTTTAGCTTCAAAGGATTTCTTCTTATGGGAAACAAAATTCATAATAAAGCCTCTGGCAGCTGCCTTAAAAGAGTCCCAAATCATAACCGAAGAAGAGCTTAGAGTAGAGTTGATTGAGAAGAATTCTGAAGCAAACGAGGTGAACTGGGATATAAAAGCGGGATCAGCTAATAAAGTATTATTAAATCACCATCTACGTGCATGTGGAGTAAAGGGTAACAAATCAAAATCTACAAAAACTGGGGCATGGTCCGAAATTAAAATAGATCCAATTTCGGAATGGGAAACCTGTTGAGATAGGGATTTACTAAAAAAGAGATAGTCTATACGGGATTGTGAATGGTGTGAATGGGGAATAAAAACTATATTCTCGAGTGTCTGGGTTACAAAGCCTCCAGACATCAACTAGGGACTTACGACGTACAGTGGAAATAAATTGGGAATGCATCTTAGTGTGTGAAAATTGAACAGAAGAATGTCTATCTAGTATAGGGTCAAAAACCTGATTACAATCCCCTCCAAGAATAATATAATCATTGTTCAACAAAAGAAGCTTCTCAGATATTAGAGTCCAAAAGGTATTATCAACAATAACTGGTGCATAAATATTAAAAAGAACTAAAGGTATCTGATTTATGATATGTTTGACTATTACCCATCAACCTTCCGAGTCACATTCCTGAGGGGAGATAGATACCTGATATTTTTTATGACATAAAATAGAAACTCCATTTATCTTGCCTAAGGCTTGAGAAGAGAAGACATTACCAACCCAGCCTCGCTTTAATTTAGATGCTTCAGCATCAGATAAGTGTGACTCTTGAATTAGCGCTATGTCAGCATTTAATTTAGATAAATGGGATAAAACCCGTTGTCCTTTATTTATTCCCTTAACGTTCCATGTAACGACTCTAAATAGAAACAATCAAAAATTAACTTGAACAAATATTATGCAATCAATGACAGAGAATAAGCTTATTACTGAGAAAATGGTATAAGGTTGATAGAAAAAGAAACATGAGTTCCAGATTAGACAAAGAAAAGAAATAGAAATAAAGCTTCCATCAAAAAGAGAAGGGAAAAAGAGCAGAGGAAAAAGAAAAGGGAAAGAGGGAACAAAGGACAGAAATGAAGAGAACACAAAAACAGAAACATACGATAAAACAAACAACACATGATAAGGCATATAAGTGTCTAAAAGACATGCCACAAACGAACAATGAAGATGAGGATGGAGGAACCACATAAGGAAAAGCAGCACACCGGACGGAATACTCCAAGAGGACGCAGCAAAGGGAGATCAACCTCCAGGCATAAACGAAAGGGTCATACACCAAAAAGGATCACAGAACCGCACCTGACAAAAAGAAGAAAAAAGAAAACATTAGGAGGGCATTGCAGGATAAAACAACTACACCAGAAAAAAGTATAAAAACAAGTAACGGCAGACAGAAATTGAATGGGACAATCAAAAGCCAATTACACAATTATAAACGAGGAGTGTCCATGGAATCATCTAAAAAACCAAAGGAAATGATGGACGGAGTGTTGAACATTGCAAGCACTCACCCCCAGTCAACTGATCTGGGTTTAATCCATCACCGTTCTTTAGCCCACTCTGCCACCCCAGTTCAGACATGGCCGTATGCAAATCAGTCTGAACCTGTGCCTCATGGGAACAGTCCAGCCCGAACTGCCAAGCCATGTCTTCCCTGGACCGGAAACAAGCTTCCTAGGACCGGTTTCTGGCATTTCAGCCTTCTTCAGCCAGGCTTGCTTGAATCCAGTGGCAGGGTATGCTCAGACGTGAGTCCCTTGCTCACTTTGCCACTGGATGTCTCATGTCCAAAAACTGCTTGGGCGATCTGCAGTAGCTTTAGCATAGTCTTGGGCAAAGAAGAGATTGGCGCCATTCCAGGTAAGTTTCCCCTTCTGTATAGCACTTTGAATAACGTTAATCAAATCTGTATACTTTAGAAAATATAGAATAACACCTCTAGGTTTCGTTGAGGGGGAAGCAGAATTGGCAGAGCGAGAGGGTGGACCTAATCGGTGTGCTCGTTGGATATTCAGTGGAGGAGAAGTTGGAAGACCAAGAAGTGTCGGCAGGAAGGATTGAAAGAAGGATATAGGGTTAGGACCTTCACGACCTTCCGCAAGGCCATAAATACGTAGGTTGTTGCGTCTTTTACGGTTTTCCAAATTGTCAACCTGTTGCTTAAGTGATTGTATCTCTCTATGCATTCCTGGAACTTGGTCAGAGATAATCTGCACTGAGGACATCTTCCTCTCAAGATCTGCCACTTGTTGCTCAGTATGGGACCAATTATCCTCAAGGCTCTGAAGACGAGCATTTGTTTCGGCCATATACGGTTTAAGGGAGCGTATTTCTTCAAGAAGAAGCTCCATGGAAATGGAAGATGATGCGTCGGTGGGGGAAGGAGGATTTGCCTTCACTCGTTTCCCTGAAGCAGAAGGTAATTTAGAGTTAGGTTTGGCGTTTGATCGAGAGGTGGTAGGAGTGGAGCCCTTGAGACCAATAGAGTCAGTGCAAGTGTCATCCATATTATCCTGCAGCACATTGAAAGGATTGTTGTCCACCAACGGCACGTAGGCGGTATTAATAAATTGAGCGGAATTACGATTAGAACGTGCCATAGTTCTCGCAAAACGAGTGGAGAAAAAGAATGAGAGGTGTTCAAGAGACCCTAAAAGGCTTGTCAAAAATTATTAGAAATACTTGAGAAAAAGGCAAAAATTAAATTAATAAAGCTTAAGTGAATCGTTCAGCCATATGAGCACATATAAAGTCTTGAATCTTGAAAAAGTCACATTGTTTTATTCCAAGGAGCACAGTGGAAGACGACAGAGTAGTAAACTAAAATGGTGGTCAGAAAAAGAACATTCACTGCTGAGGAGAGAGGAAAAAATTGTCCACAAATGCCAAAAATCAACTAAATGTCATGGAAAGTAGTTGGCAGCATAAAATAGGGAAGATTTGCTGCATATAGCCCATAAAAACACCAATATAGGAGTTTTAAGACGAGATATCCATGGAAAAATAGCTGCGGAGCGCATGGGGAGCTGCAGACGCTGAAAAAATGCTTAAAATGGCGGCCAGAAAGAGAACATTCACTGCTGAGGAGAGAGAATAAATTGTCCACAAATGCCAAGAAACGACCAAATGTCATAAGAATTAGTTGGCAGCATACATTAGGGAAGATTCGCTGCATATAGCCCATAGAAACACCCACATAAGCATTTTAGGGCGAGATATCTTGAAAAAATAGCTGCGGAGCGCATGGGGAGCTGCAGACGCTGTGAAAATACTTAAAATGGCGGCCGCGACTCCGAAACGAGCCGCGGCCGGTACATAATACAGAGAAAGCACTCTGTAAGCTCACCCCGCGCCTCCACGTCGATGTCAGGGCATGGAGGAGGAACTTCGGATACAGAATAAGTGGCTCCGCGAACAGGAAACCAGCAGCGAGCGCCCGGAGGAGTCTCGGCTCCACTACGTGGTCCCGGAGCTTCCGATAACCAAATGGCCCCCTTTCTGACTCAAAGGGAGACAGAAAGACAAACCCAAATCACCCAATAGCATAATGAGACAGGTGAATACTCCACTGTGCTGAGTCAATATGTGACTGACAGAGTTTCAAGCCAATAGCGAAGAAGGCCGCTCGAAAATGTTAATGGCTGCACACACATGCTCTCTTACTCTCTCTAATTATATTACTTATAGTTAGGTCAGACATTCCCCAGGAAGACCATTTTTTGTTCTGCAAATAACTTTGGAGCTGTTTGACGAAACTTCATGAAGCTTTTTGTAAAAAGTCATTCACCTAGCTTTTTCCTGGAAAGTTTTGTTGTGATCTGCCAAGAGGTGATGAAAAAAGGGGGTAGGAGAGGTGTACCAAAACTATGGCATTAGCGGCATGTACCCAATTCGGAAGTCCACCACATTTAACAGCAGTTGTTACAGTTTTGTTCCTGGCCATTCTGTTGAGGCATTAGGGCTTGAGGCACTTTTTGATTCTGATTTCTTCGTCAGTGAATCTGTTGAGTCTGGACCATTTCATTTCCCTGTGAATGCATGGCCAATATTCTGCATCTGTTCTCCAATTCCTTGATTAACTGGATTAAATTGACATTCACGCTTCCAATGCCTTAACCTGCCGCAAACATGACACAGACTTGTCTTTTTCAATGCATCAATAGAAATACCAGGAACTCTACCATGTGGTGGTACACTTTGTTGATGATATCCATTTGCACCTCGCATCATTGGAACCTGCTGATTCCCTCCTTGTATAGCAAATTTGTTATCAACACCTTGCACATTCGGACCTTCCTGGACAGCTTTCATCTGAGCTATCATCAGTTTCTCTTTAAGCTTTTTACGTTTTAGTTTAATCTCATCCCGCAGTATTTTGCATGCCGGACGATTTCATCAATCAAAGCAAATCAAATGCTGCGAATCATGTTGCTAATCTCTGATCTCAGTCAACATACAAACTGATATACAAAATGTCCCATATCTTTTTCTGATACATTCTCCATTCCACTGTAGTGCTTAAATGCCTGTAACAGTCTCTCATAGTAGACATGGGCTGTTTCTTTCAGTCATTCTGTCAATTTGTACCCAATCGATTTCCTTTGGGGAAATTTGGCCTTTAAAATGAGTGATCGCTTTATTATATTTCTTCATTACTTCTGCACTTGGTGCACCTGTACAAGTATCTCTAGCTGGTTCTATTTCAGGCCAATCAATAGCAATTTTACACTCTGTCCACAAATCACCTAGAACCACACTGTCTAATAAGGTATACAAATCCTTCAGTAAAACCTTTGAGACTTTCCGCAACAACTCAGCCTGTTTGTACAATTCTATTGGGTCCTTTCTAAATCTTGAGAAATCATTTGTAAAAGACAGAATATCTTGCCTAGTCCAGGGCACATGTACATATCCTCCTCCAGGTACCTCTCTCAGGGGCAGCATTCTCGCTTCCTCACTACCATCATCTTTGATTGCTGGAAGCATTCGCATTGTAACCACCTTTGATCCCTTCTTTTTAGCCCATCGACCTTCCCATTTTTCTAGCTGTTCCCATTTTCTGAGGATACCTAGTAATTCCTTATTTGTAATCTCATTCCTGAAGGTATCTTGTGTTCAATGTATCTGTCACTAAATCTATCCTATAAGATTTCTACAATGTTTTTTACCTTTGTACATCCACTCCATTTTTCTATGCCAATTCAGACAGCTTCTCGTGTGTGTTCGAGCACGTCTAGTGATGTCTTTGCAGACGAACAGTAGTTCATCATCTTGGTAAACTACTATCCTAGTTGGGCTAATGGTTCCGATAATCATTTCTTCAGGCTCCACTTTTAATCTGGCTACGGCATTTGATTTTTCTTTTTCTAATCCCTGTTCCATTGTTCTTGCACCCTTCTTATTCACCAGAGTGTTTATTTCCTTCAGCCAGTCATCAAACTCCTGAGGAGTAAGACCTGACTGTTCTATTGCCATATTCAAAAAATGTCCTCCACCATGAACACCCCTTCTTAAGGAAGATGTTGAGTGTAAAATTAACACATCAGAATCTGGCGTTCCTGACGAAAGAGTGTTTGCCGTAGCACTCACTTGTGGTAGTGATGCAACTCCATTTCCAGACATACGTAAAGGTGGGGTTCTCTCTGAATTTCCACTTGTTGAAATCAATCGCATTGAATTTAGAATAGGATCAGTATTTGTATCATTTGAGGCATTCACTGGAGTTGGGACCTATCAGCCTATCTAGGGCAGGGTAGTTCGAGAAACAACCTTTACTACACAGTTATTACAACGCACTACCTTTACAACGCAGTCATTACAACGCAACATCCATTACATCGCATGCCATTACAACGTAGCCATTATATCGCATGTCACTACAACGCATGTCATTACAACGCATGTCACTACAACGCATTATAAGGTAAGTAATGGGGAATAGTAGTTTTTACCACTACATTATCCAACACTTACCCTACTGTTGCACTCACTGGAGTGGGAATAGTGATTTATTCCCCTACACTATCCAACACTTACCCTACTGTTGCACTCACTGGAGTGGGAATTGTCATTTTTACCCCCACACTATCCAATACTTACCCTACTGTTGCACTCACTGGAGTGGGAATAGTAATTTTTACCTCTACTCTATCCAACACTTACCCTACTGTGGCCCGAAAAGTAATATGCGTTGTAATGTTATGCGTTGTAATGGAATGCGTTGTAATGGAATGCGTTGTAAATGTAGTTTCTAAAAATGCGTTGTCATGGCATGCATAGTAAAAACATGAGTTGTAAAGGATGTTGCAATGTAAACACTGCGTTGTAAAGGCATGCATTGTAAATGTTTGCAACATAATAAAGTGACAAAGGGTCGCCACACGTCAGCGAAAGAAGCCCCATACCCTGGGAGCAAGAAAGACATTCGCTCCATACCTAGCACCTACCATAGGCGATGAAGCCATTCCTGGAGGGTCGGTGTCTTATCAGTGCCCCATAAGAAGAGTATGTTCTGTAATGCCGCCCCCAGGGCTATGCCTAGTTGCTTGCCTTTACCAGACTTGAGGGGATAGGTAAGCCTATCAGAGACTCCCAGGACCACATTAATATCCTGTTTTGTGTAAATATGAGTCTTAGAATTTGTGACAGTCTTAATGTATTTACACAACATATTTTAGGTGCTGGCAAAGTAGTATGAGAAAATTGACATAGGAAATAAATGTAACTAGCATAAAATGTTAACATGAATCAATCAATCAATCAATCAATCAAAGGCATTTATAAAGCGCACTACTCACCCGGAGGGTCTCAAGGCGCTGGGGGGGGGGGGGGTCCGCTACTGCTCGAACAGCCAGGTCTTGAGCTTCTTCCTGAAGGAGAGGTGGTCTTGGGTCAGGCGTAGTTCGGTGGGGAGGGCGTTCCAAGTCTTGGCGGCCAGGTGGGAGAAGGATCTACCTCCTGTAGTCGCTCTGTGGATGCGGGGGACGGCTGCGAGGGCGAGACTGGTCGAGCGGAGGTGGCGTTTGGGAGCGTAGAAGTTGAGGCGGCTGTTGAGGTAGGTCGGGCCTTGGTTGTGTAGGGCTTTGTGTGCGTGGGTGAGGAGCCGGAAGGTGATTCTTTTGTTGATCGGGAGCCAGTGCAGGTCTCTCAGGTGTCTGGAGATGTGAGTTCGTCTGGGGACGTCGAGGATGAGTCTCGCCGAGGCGTTCTGGATCCGCTGGAGTCTCTTCTGGAGCTTGGCGGTGGTACCGGCGTAGAGGGCGTTGCCGTAGTCCAGTCGACTGGTGACGAGGGCCTGGGTGACTGTTTTCCTGGTCTCGGTGGGGATCCACCGGAAGATCTTACGTAGCATGCGCAGGATGTTGAAACAGGACGAGGAGACGGCGTTGACTTGTCTGGTCATGGAGAGGGAGGAGTCCAGGATGAAGCCCAGGTTGCGTGCGTGGTCTGTCGGTTTGGGTGCGTTGCCCAGGGCAGGGGGCCACCAGGAGTCGTCCCAGGCGGAGGGTGAGGAGCCCAGGATGAGGACTTCCGTCTTGTCTGTGTTCAGTTTCAGGCGGCTGGTCGTCATCCACTCGGCCACGTTTTTCATCCCTTCGTGTAGGTTGGCTCTGGCGGTGGCGGGGTCGTTGGTCAGGGAGAGGATCAGCTGGGTGTCATCGGCGTAGGAGATGATGTTCAGGTTGTGTTGGCGTGCGATGGCCGCAAGGGGGCTCATGTAGACATTGAAGAGGGTGGGGCTGAGCGAGGAGCCCTGAGGGACGCCGCAGGTGACTTCCGTGGCTTCTGATCTGAACGGGGGCAGGCGGACTCTCTGTGTCCTTCCGGTGAGGAAGGAGATGATCCATTCCAGTGCCTTCTCCTTGATCCCGACGTTGCTGAGGCGCTGCACTAGGGTGCGGTGGCAGACAGTGTCGAATGCCGCGGAGAGGTCCAGGAGGATGAGGGCCGCTGTTTCTCCGTTGTCCAACAGGGTTCGGATGTCGTCTGTGGCAGCGATGAGGGCGGTCTCGGTGCTGTGGTTGGCCCGGAAGCCTGACTGGGAAGGGTCGAGGGAACCAGTCGTCTCGAGGAAGGCTGCCAGTTGCTTGTTGATGGTCTTCTCGACGACTTTGGCTGGAAACGGGAGGAGCGAGATGGGGCGGTAGTTCTTGAGTTCGGTGGGGTCCGCCGTTGGTTTCTTTAGTAGAGCGCTGAGTTCGGCGTGCTTCCAGCTCTCAGGGAAGGTGGCGGTGTTGAGGGAGGTGTTGATGATGTCCCGCAGGTGGGGTGCGATGACAGCGTCGGCCTTGTTGAAGATGTGGTGAGGGCAGGGGTCGGTTGGGGAACCGGAGTGGATGGAGTTCATCGTGCTGATGGTGTCTTCGAGGTTGATCGGTGTCCAGGCGTTGAGGGTGGTGGTGGGGGGCGTTGGTTTGGTCGTGGGGAGCGTTGGTTGTGTTCTGAAGCTGTTGTGTATGTCAGCGATCTTGTTGTGGAAGTAGGAGGCGAGGGAGTTGCAGAGGTCTTGCGATGGGGTGATGTCGTTGGTTCCGGCGTTGGGGTTGGAGAGCTCTCTGACGATGTTGAAGAGTTCCTTGCTGTTGTGTGCGTTGTTGTCCAACCGGTCCTTGAATGCTGTTTTCTTGGTGGCGTGGATCAGTTGATGGTGCCTTCGGGTGGCGAGCTTGAGGGTAGTCATGTTGTCCGGCGTTGGGTCTCTTCTCCATGCTTTCTCGAGGGCTCGGCAGTTCTTCTTGGAGCTCTTGAGTTCGTCGGTGAACCAAGGGGCCTTCTTGCTTCCGGGTCTGCTGGGTGGGGTCCTCAGAGGGGCGAGCTCGTCCGCGCAGGTGGAGATCCATTTCGTGAGGTTGTCGGCGGCTTGGCTGGGGTTCGGTGAGCTGGCGGGAGGGTGCTGGCTCAGGGATGTGGTGAGTTGTTCGGCTGTGATCTTGTTCCAGCTTCTTCGTGCGGCCTGTTGCTGGTGGTGGTGGACCGTGGTTCTTTTGAAGGTGAAGTGGATGCAGCTGTGGTCCGTCCAGTGGAGTCCAGTGGCGTGGCTGAAGGAGATGTCTTTGCTGGACGAGAAGATGGCGTCGAGTGTGTGTCCGGCGAGGTGGGTGGGGGTGGTCACCAGCTGCTTGAGTCCGAGGGTGGCGAGGTTGTCAAGCAGGGTGGTGGTGTTGCGGTCGTTGTTGTTCTCCAGGTGGAAGTTGATGTCCCCGAGGAGGATGTAGTCGGCCGAGGGGAGGGCGTGCGGGCTGATGAAGTCGGCGATGTCTTCGCTGAATTGAGTGCGTGGTCCCGGGGGTCGGTAGATCAGGGTGCCTCTGAGGGTGGTCTTGGGGTCGGTGTGGATCTGGAAGTGCAGGTGTTCGGCGGATGTCAGGGTGTTGTCGGCGTTGGTCGAGATACGGATGGTGTCTCTGTGGATGATGGCGATGCCTCCTCCAGTCTGGTTGTCGCGGTCTCTCCGGATGATCTTGTAGCCCTCTGGGACGGCGATGGCGATGTCGGGCGCTGAGGAGTCGTTCATCCAGGTTTCCGTGAGGAAGGCAACGTCAGGAGCTGTGGTGTCGAGGAGGTTCCAGAGTTGAACGGCGTGTCTGTGGACGGAGCGGGTGTTGAGCAGGATGCACTTGAGGTGGTTGCTGCTGGTGTTCGGCTTGGCGGGTGCTGGTGCGGGGCAGGTCCGGATGCAGGTGAACTTGCAGGTGAGGCAGCTGAAGGGTCCGTGGGTGCGTCTCGGAGTGGCTCGGTAGCACCCGGGGGTTCGGCCGGTGTTGAGTGCGTTGAGGGTGGCGGCATCGTAGGTCCTGCGGGGGGGCTGGCAGGCGCGGGGGCCAGGGGGTCTGGCGCTGGGCGCGGTCCAGGCACGGACGGGCGCAGACGGGCTTACCTTTGGCGCACCTTCGGCGCTCATTCGGTGCTCCCGCTGCGCGCGTCCGCTGCGCGGTCGCTCTGGGGGCGTCATAAGAGGGGAGCCGGGAGGGAGGGTCTGCGGGGAGGCGGGGAGCGCGGGAACCAATCGGCGGGCGGGGGGGCGGGGTCTCGTGGGCAGCGGCGGGAAACCAGGGGGCTCGGTGGCGGCGCTTGGCGGCCCTGTGGCAGCTGGGGCGGCGCTCGGCGGCCCTGTGGTGGCTCAGGCGGCAGGCGGCAGCAGGAGGTCCAGCAGGTAAGGAGCAGGCGGGAGGTGTGTGAGCGACCAGGCCGAGGGCACAGTGGTCACACCTGGGACGGGGGAGAGGGTCCCCTTAAGAGGGGAGCCGGGAGGGAGGGTCTGCGGGGAGGCGGGGAGCGCGGGAACCAATCGGCGGGCGGGGGGGCGGGGTCTCGTGGGCAGCGGCGGGAAACCAGGGGGCTCGGTGGCGGCGCTTGGCGGCCCTGTGGCAGCTGGGGCGGCGCTCGGCGGCCCTGTGGTGGCTCAGGCGGCAGGCGGCAGCAGGAGGTCCAGCAGGTAAGGAGCAGGCGGGAGGTGTGTGAGCGACCAGGCCGAGGGCACAGTGGTCACACTGAAGAAACTGTGTTGTGAAGCTTTGACACTATTCTTGTAATAGGTGTGTTTAATAATGAGATTTTCATATTTAGGTAAATGTGTTAGTCGAAATGTAATGTAGTTGTGAAAATGGTAATGCTTAAGTGATATATTCTTATGTTGACTGAAGTTGTAGGCCTGAAATGCAAACGTCTGACAACTTTTGCTTTAAGATTTAATATTTCAAAATTCATGTGACTGTGGAACTGTTATTTGTCACGTTGTTTTGCATTGCAGGTGAAGAAGCATTCTTTTAGACAAAGTAATTTCTTTGTTTTAGCAGCCAGGTGAGGAAATTAGTTACAATTACATGGTTTGGAGGCGATAAATGAAAGAGTTGGTTTCACACAGGAGAAAGCAATGGAACCAAGGACGAATTATTGCAAGGGATGCACCTGGAGAACACCGTAGAAAAGTACGCCCATGACTGAACCTATTGCAGGAAGTGCACTCTGGTAATCCTACCTATGGAGAATTGCTTGTTGAAATTAGGGATAGTGTCCACGTCTTCCTTGCCTGTGGAGAGGGAGCATCTCAGTATGAGCTCTTTTCTCATGCGATAGTGGCTTAATGCTACTTGACCCATCTCAACAGAGGAGAGACTTCTTAGAAAGACTCCACCACTGACACTTTTTTTTTCTTTCTTCAAAATGCTTATCCAATAATGTCAGGATGCCATTTTAGTGACAGAGTAGTGACAGATTTAAATGCTTTTTATTTACCAGACCTCAATGCAGGGGAATTTGAACTCTTGCTTTCTGATTTCCTGTATCTTACTTCTTGAGTTGATAGTTTTCATGTTGCACCATCTGAATAGGGTGAATAGATTTGGCTTTATGCAATTTCATTGTATTTCTACACTCTCGTATTGAGGTGTGTCTATGTTCAGTTATTTTTGGCTTTGTGATAAATTCAACAAACCTTCCGAAATTGCCCTCTGGTTCTTATGTGTCAAGTAGAGTTATTCCTAAATTGATTGAGGTTTAATGATTTTCCCCAGTCACGGCCAGCATGACTCGTGAGTGGTGGGGAGTGGGTCACGCAGGGTAGAGAGTTTAATTTAAAAATTAAAAATAAAAGTTAAATTACCTTTGCCAGCCCGGTTCCGTCCTGCGTCGTCTTTGCTCCTCACAGAAAGCACTGTAGCTCTACTTATACTTACCCAGGTTCTGAGGGACACAGGGTTCTACCATTGTATTTATACAATAGCTCACAGAAAGCAGGCAGCCTCCTTCCCCTCCCCTAAGTCAATGATAACGCTGCAATGCAGCATTGTGATTGGTTGGGACGCCGATCACACAGGTGTCTATGGGGAGGCCATTTTCTCCATGTAGGCTGCATGCAGCCTACATGGATAAAAGGGAGAGTGTGTATGACTGGTTTGGTCGGCCCTGGGGCCGACTAAACAGTCAGCGCCTTCAGAGTAGGCAAGCCACTCCTCCCCTGCCCTAGAGCAGGACCGCCCACCCGCCCGCCCCCAACCAAACCCTTCTGCTTTCTCGCAGTGCGAGAAGAAGAAACATAAAATGGTATTTATAATACCATTTTGTGTTTCTGCTTCTCGTACTGCAAAAAAGCAGTGGGGCGACACTCCTCCGCCCACATGGAGGAGCCCCCCTGATTTTCTCCCCTTTACACTTTCATGCTCCTAAAAAGAACCATCAGAGTGTGTCTCTAGAAAAGATCCAGAACGAATGGGCTCGGCCTTTACAGTTGGTAGCAGAGTAGGATGGCTAGCACATGAAGTTAGGGGAGAATCTAGAATTGATCAAGCATCGTCAGAACTTAGAACACCAAAAGCCCTGAATTAGGCCCAATGAACGAGAATTAAAGGGAACGGAATCTGGCAGAGACTGACGATGGGGCTGAGGTCAGCAGTGGAAGGAGGAGTGAGTATTAACAGGACAGGTGTGGAATGATAGATTGCGGGAATGGTTTGATTGTGTGATGTCTTGCGGAGTGAGAGTCGAGTGAATGTGGTTTCAGGTCTGACATGGCCCAAGGATTGAGACTGAGTTGCGGGTCCCAAAGTGGCATAAGATCCCAGGTTATTAAAAGGTGTGCAAGACACATCGATTGTGAATGTCTGACTGGAGAATTGAGGAGTTGTTGTGAGGCGTAATCAGCAGTTCCACCTAAGACAGGGAACTTTGTGTGAATGGGACGTATGTGAATTGGCTAGTGGACCTTGTGTACAGGGGTTAACTATACTGATCCTGGTGACCAACGCTGGTCGAGGGTTGCTGGGTTGAGTGGCTGAATTCTGTCGATCTTTTAGAATGGCAGACAATTACGGACTTAGGATGATTGTGTTAGCGAATGTACGCAGAGAAATTGTGAAGGAGGGTGAGCTGCTGCGATGAGTGAGAGTGACGTTGGATTGTGCGGCAAGGCTGTAGATCGGTTGGTGTAACGCTGTGCAGGGATTGGTTGGTGGCCATCGGGAAAACTCTGGGGTTGACAGGGATTACTCTGCTGTATTAATTGAACAAATATTGCATTTTGGGTGGGAAAAGTTTAGAAAGTGTCAGAAAATCATGTGATGCTTTAGGGTGTTACGGGATCTGTTCAGAGGTGATAAAGGGGTTGTTACTCGAGTGGGCAAAGAGGCACCACCCGAGGATACTACAGCACAATATGTGGCGACAAAAGTGGGCTCCATACTATAATTTGGCACCAAAATTGGCACAAAATCACCGAAAAGGAGGGTGAATTGTCATTCCCATGCTTTGGCATGTTCAGGCTAGATGTTTTGAATCAACTAAGGAGAACGATGTTTGCAGTGTGACCTTTGCCCAGACCCACACAGTTTGAAGCACTTGATGCATGGATGCATGTAGCTCATGCTAAGCAGAGAGAGAGATATATCAAGGGAGGATGAAGAAATCCATGAAGGCTTATCAGGATGCACCGAGGGATGCTAGGCTTAAGAGGTAGAGAGAGGTTATACTCAGTGTTGGTGGGGAATGGAGCGTCACAGAATAATGACAACGGGAGAAAGGCAAATGGGAGTGACAGTAGTGATAATGAAGACAGCTTGCTGGATGGGTTGTTAGTTGAAAGTCCACCACCTTACAGTTTACGGCCTGGTAAAGGGTGACAAAGCCTTGATGGCACCGATAATGCGGGAAGTGTCTCCACACCAGTAGGAACAATATCATCAGGAACATGGGGGTCAGGAGTGTCCACAATGGGAGGTATGGAACAGGGTGGTGGCAACATTACTTAAAGGTTGCCGGAAGCTCTTACAGTACCAGTTACCATTGGTCCTGTCATTCCTGTTTATGACCCAGGCTCAACTGGAAGCTTTGCCCAGAGACAACCCATGGACGCTGGAGGGCCTCCATTGAGAGGAACAGGGAGTGTGAGTGGGGATCTCTGTCCTTTAATGCCCATGGATTCCAGTACCCCTTCAGTGGCTACTGCCAACCCATTCAGAGTACAGATTGGTTCAGCACTGTAAGATCTATACCTATGGTAAATGCAAATTCAGATATGCGGATATGGGAAACTCCTGTTAGAGGACCGAGTGGTACGTCTCAAGAGGCAAGTACAAGTCAGAGAACCTCTAAGAATCAGCACGTCTTAGACGTTGGGGACGTGGAGTCCTGGCTGAGAGACCCTAATTACAGCAGAGAGAGCCAAAATAGTGAGCCGAGTCAGGATACCATCAAAGCTGCAATGAAAGTGAAGCTAGTGGATGTGGTAAGGATGAAAGTGGAACTAGATGAGATTATTAGTGGGAGTTTAGCCCTAGACAGAATAGAGGTCTATGAGCCGGAAGAACTGTTGTTAATGGCTAAGAATATCACCCGGAGGGCAAGACAAGCACATGAAACGTTGTCATACCTAGCTCAGAGGTATGAGGTAGATTTGTCCCGAACAAAGACATTTCAGGGACATTTCAGGGAAACCTCAGACTTACTTACAGTGACCAGGAGATAGAGAAAAAGAGAGTCCTTGGACTGAAGACACACATCTGGGGCTGGTGATAGAAATAAGGGCTTGGAGCATATTGGATAAATGGGAGGAGAGGTTGTCAAAGGAGAAGAGCGTGAGAAAAGTGACAGGAGAGACGCCTCCTCCAGGAGGGGGAATCCAGGGAAACAAATGATGAGTTCATTGCCCTCGAACTAGCGAACCAGAACTTTTAACTTGCCATGTTTTCCTTACTGACCGTGGAAGACATGCCACTAGATCTCAAAGACACTGACTCGACAGTGGTGTGGGGCGTTTCAGGAGAGGAGATCAGACTGATTTGAGTAGTCGAGCCAGTCTGCATACAGATTAAGCCAAATGCAGAATTTCAGAGGACACCCCAGTACAACATGACCCCTGAAACAGTGGCAGGGATTACACCCGTAATTGAGTTCATGATTGCACAGGGCATCTTTAAACAGATCATGGGAAGTCTGTGCAAGTCTCCGATGATGGGTTTGCAGAAGCCTAACAGAAAGTATCGCACTGTTCAAGATCTCAGGAAGATCAACAGCATAGTGAGTCCATGCTGTCCCGTGGTACCAAATCTATCTGTGATCCTATTCCAGATTCCTTGTGAGGCTGCATAGTTTACTGAGATTGACCCTGCAAGGCATTCTTCTCCGTTCCTTTTCATGAAGAAAACCAATTTTTATTTGCTTTCCATCTGGAAAACCGTGTCTTAACATGGTGGTGTATCCCTCAAGGGTATACCAAGAGTCCATCCATTTTTAACCAGATCTTGAAAAAGAACCTTGAAGTTCTGATTTTGCCTTGAAACTTGGTACTGGTTCAATATACATCAATGATCTTCTCATTGTATCTGAGACTCATGATGCTTGCAA
This sequence comes from Triturus cristatus, assembly GCF_964204655.1. Classification (NCBI taxonomy): domain Eukaryota; kingdom Metazoa; phylum Chordata; class Amphibia; order Caudata; family Salamandridae; genus Triturus; species Triturus cristatus. Next base: position 803,919,302 of record NC_140591.1, read on the forward strand.
GGACGGCACCATTGCCTTACTGAATCACCTGGCTAAGAACAGGGATAAGGTGTCTCCGGGTAAACTTTAGTACTGTTTAACTAAGGTGAAATACGTGGGACTCTGAATTGAAAAAGGCTAGATAAAGGTGTCACTAGAAAGAGTGGAGGTGATCATGACAATTAATCTGCCTAGTACCCAAAAGAGGTCAGAATGTTTCTGAGGATCATCGGCTACTGTCAACAATGGATTCCCAACGTTTCCCTGATGGAAAAACCTTTGCATATGCTGACTCACAATGATGTGTGTGATTCAGTACCTTGGGATAACAGATTACCTACTTGCCTTCCTGGAGTTCTGAGAGTGTCTATGTCACACTCCAGCTTTAGGATTGCCTGATTACAACAAAGTGTTTTTGCTGTTCTGTCACAAAAGGGAAGGTTGTGCTCTAGCTGTCTTTACACAGACACATGGAGCTTCTCGTTGACCAGTGGCCTACTTCTCAGCCACTCTAGATCCTGTAGCTTCAGCGTTGCCTGGATGTCTCAAATATGTTGCTGCAACAGGTGTCAGTATTGAACAATGTGAAAGCATTGTGATGGGTCATCCTCCTACAGTGTATGTACCACACTCAGTTGAGCTTCTGATGACGAGAACCAAGACACCGCATGTGACAAATAATAGGTTGACAAGGTATGAGCAGGTGCTTCTTCCCGCTAAGAATGTAACTCTGTTTTTTATTTTATTTTTTATTTATTTATTTAGAGTTTTACATCAACAAACAGTCATACATTGAGCAATGCCAGCGTAATATAAATAAAATACAGACAACAAAAGTACAAAAAATAGGGAAAGTTTCTTACATCCATTTAGTGACTGGATCCCAGATTTTTAGTCCTTGCCTTTTTTTCTTTATCCCCTTGAGCCTATACATAGCCATTTCTATATGAAAAATGGAAAGTAGCTTGCATTGCCATTGATGAAAAGTCGGGGGTTCAATATCAATCCAGCGAGAGGTGATGCAGAAGCGGAAGACGGACATACAAATAAACAACAAAGCTTCTTCAGCAGTAGGTCTTATCCCAGACTGATCTGCTTGAACACCAAAAATGACCAGTTCAGGAGAGAGTTTCACAACTAACCCGAGATTATTATTGATAAAAAATTCAATATCAGTAATAAACCGGCGAAGTTTTTCACATGTAAAAAACATATGGATAGAATCCGCATCCACCTCATTACAGCGATTACATCTGGATTCGCCGCCAGCCTTCCACTTAGCTATCTTAGCGGGAGAATAATAAAGATCGAAGACAGACATATAATGTTGACTATGGAGGGATCCATTAAAGAGTACCTTTATGGATATATCGATTGATCTTCCTATATCCATATCTACTAAATTTAGCTTCCTTAGCCATTTGCTCTCTACAGAGGATAAATCATCATCAAGTTGATTAATAATCATTTGATAAGCTGGGCCTGTTTTCTTTGTTTTCCTAATAATTTCTAATATCTTATTAGAGTTCATACAAGAATTAATAAGAAGACTTTTCGATTCTAGGAAACTTCGAATCTGAAGATACTTAAAAAAATGATATTGTGGTAAACCATATTTAGTTCGAAGCGCTGAGAATGAAGAGAATTGAGCCTCTTCATATAGATCTCCCAAGATCTGTATTCCTGAGAAAAACCATGTTCTGATGATTTGGTCATGAAAAACCGCAGGTAAGGCAGAATTATTGAATCTTGGAGAATAATAACTAATTTCACCAAACCAAGAATTTTATTCCTAAATTGTCGCCAAATTGTAGCACAGGCTAAGATAATCTTAAATTTAGTTTTTTTATAATAACTAGGTTCGATGATTTTGACTAAGCATTGAGGAGCCGCCTTACCTAGCAGTAATTCAAAGACTGAGGGATAAGCGGAATCTTCAGTAACTATATCTGAAAAAAGAAGTATACCCATAAATCTTAGAGAAATGAGGCAATAGTACAGCCGAAAATTAGGGACACCCCACCCCCCTTTCAGCCTGGGCAAAAAACACCATTTCAACGCTCGACGAGAGCGGTGATACCCCCACAAAAATCTGGAGATCATTCTATCAATTTTTGTGAAGTAATATGCCGGGAACAAGAGTGGTATGGTTCGAAATAAATATAGAAACTTTGGTAAAATTAACATTTTAATAATATTGACTCGACCATAAAGAGAGAAATGCAGATTATTTAGTCTCTCAAGAGTTTTATTAGAGGAATTCAGAACAGGCTCAATGTTTAAGCGTACAATCTCATCAACCCTGGATGAGATCGTTACCCCCAGATATTGGGCTTCCAGATCAAAAACCAATTCATTAGGTCGGCCAAAATTAGAATGAATCAATTGAGTTTTGGCTAGATTTAATTTATAACCAGATAGCACACCAAATTCTTCGGCCAAAAGAGTTATTTTTGGTAATGCACGACTGATATCTATGGTAGTTACGGCAACATCATCCGCATAGGCGAAGATTTTAAATAAATTAGTATTAATTTTAACAGGTATAATATCGGACGCCAAGAATAGATTACGAAGATATGGTTCAAGATATAAAGCAAACAGCAAGGGGGAGCAAGGACAACCTTGTCTAGTCCCCCTTGTTATCGCAAAGCCCTTCGAAAGAGAGTTGGATATTCTTATGGCAGCTTTAGGTTGAATATAAAGGGCTTTCACTGCATTAATATATGAGATGGGAAAGCCCATCCAGAGCATGACAAACCAAAGAAATTCCCAGGAGACCCTGTCGAACGCTTTTTCTGCATCCAACAGGGCCACCGCAACCGGGGATTCAGAGATCTGGGCCCAGTCTAACAGTGCTATTATTTTTTTAACATGATCTGTAGTGTCTCTTTTTAATATAAAACCATGTTGTCTAATAGACACAAGGGTCGGCATCAGTGGATTCAGTCTATTAGCAAGAATTTTGGAATAGATTTTGCTATCGGTGGAAATCAAAGAGATGGGTCGATATGAGCCTAATTCTTCGCTGTTTTTACCTTTCTTTTTAAAAATTACTATTGTAGCATAAGACCATGATTCATGTGGATTGCCAGCAAAAGCCGAACAAAAAATCTTTATTAGTTCTGGTTTTAAAATTCCTCTAAATACTCGATAGAATTCCAGAGGAATGGAATCAGGACCCATGGCTTTTCCAACAGCAAGACCAGTAATAGCTACTTCAATCTCTTCCCAGGTGACTGGAGCACTGAGAGACTCCACATGTTCTGCAGACATTTCTATAGTGTTAATCTTATCAAGAAAGTGTTTTATAGAAAGATCAGAAACACTATCTGGTTGATGATACAACAGTTGATAACATTCATTAAAAGCTGCAAGTATATCTGCTTTGGAGGTTTTAAAGCCCCCGTGAAGATCTTGAATTTTAAGAATCTGATTAGCAGTGGATTTTTTACGTAATCTTTGTGCTAAGACTTTTACGGTTTGTTCACTCAATTCATAACTTTCAGTCCGATGTTGAATATGCTGTAAAGCTACTTGGTCGGCTATATGAGCGTAAACGGAGCTGCGTTTAATCGATAAATCAAGTTGGGATTCCTCTATATCGCTATTCGATTTGATGCATTCAGCTAGCCGTGTCTCTGCATGTAGAACCATATCACAGTCCCTTCTAAATTTATCACGCTTGTTCTTAAGTTGAAAATTAGCGTATTTTAGTGTCTCTCCCCGTATTACTGATTTGAATGTGTCCCAGACAACTGGAACTCAGGCCGATTCATTATTTAACTCAAAAAATTCCTGGATAACTTTAGACATAAACTGAATATAATCTGGTTGTAGAAGTAAATTCCGTTGGAACGTCCAAGTTGATTTATGGCCCTGTTCACTTGATGAGAGACTAAGCTTTAAACAGAGAGGGTTATGATCAGATAATAGCCTAGGCAGAATTTCTAGCCCAATTTTATCCCAAAAAAACTGAGATAAAAAAAAATAATCAATCCGAACATATTTCTTGTGTGGAGCAGAAAAAAAAGTAAAGCCATACTCATCTGGATGAGCAGTATGCCAAGCATCAGATAAAGCGTTGTCTACTACCAGAGACCGCAGAGCCTTAAAGGACCGTGGCTTCGAGCCTTTATATCTTAAATCTTGTCTGATATTGAAATCAGCGTCGATATGAACATTGAGATCCCCACAAAAAATAATAGGAATACTACTAAGAGCTAGCTCCTGATTTAGATAATTAAATAACTCGGAATCATCGAGGTTGGGGCCGTAAACTGAATAAATCATAAACCTGTTCTGAGAAATTTAAAGTTCTGCCATGGCCCAGCGGCCCCATTTATAAGCAGCGGTCTTGATTACAGTGCCCAGATTCCGACGCATAAGTATTGTTACACCTCGTTTAATACCTGTCTGCCTAGAAACTATTAACACCTCCAACCCCAAATTCTTTAACAAATCCTTTTTTTCCCATGATAAATGAGTCTCTTGAAGACAAAGTAAATCTATTTGCAGCAAATGAATCAATTTAGACAAGATACCTCTCTTTTTCACATCATTAAGACCATTAACGTTGAAAGTACACATTTTAATTACCCTATCCATTGGGAGATGGAACACAAAGAGAAATTAGAAAACTAGGATCTATCAGACATGGCTCCATATAGAATTGGAAACAAACCACAGTAGCAAGAAATTTCATTGCTTTGCCCAATGTTACATCATTAGTAGAGCAGTCTGAACAACGCTCCATAACTTGCAAATAGCTGGTCATTATCATTGAATCTTGCTCAAATTGGACTGATGTTGAATTACCCCCCCACCACCACCACCACCGCCACCCCCCCACACCCCCCCCCTGACATCTTCCCCCCACCCCAACCCACCTTATGAGGCACAGGGATAGCCAGTCCCTGGGATCACAGAGTGCCTCCCCGCCCCACTCCCGGATGACCCCAAAAGAGAAAATAGTGTTCAAAAATCAGCTTAATCCAGCCAGCAATATCAACCCAACATAGCTATAGCATTTAGAATACCATTCCTTTTGAGAAATAGCATTAGGTCAAATAGAATCAAGATATTCTTTTGCCACAATTTCAGAAACAAAAAACCTTGTTTGGTTTTTAAAAATAACTTTACTTTGGCTGGGTTTTGTAAATAGACAGTGGCGCCTTTTTCTTGAAAACCAGCTATTAATTGCCTTAGCTGCCATCGCTTAGTAACAGTGGACTGGCAGAAGTCTGGTCTTACGAAAAAACAACAGCCTCTGGCAGATCGCTTTTTATCAGGTCTGGCCAGATCAAAAATAGCTTCTCTAGCTAAAAAATTATTGAATCTGACCAAAATGGCTCTCGGGTACTCTCCTTCTTTTGACCCAGATTTAATTTGAAATGGAAAGCAATGAGCACACTCAATGACCAGTGGCCAGTCCCAAGATGTAAGTTCAGGAAATGCTTCCGAGAAAAGTTCACAGATAAATTTCCGAAGATCTGCTCCGCCGAGATTCTCAGGGACTCCAAGCACGCGCAAATTATTTCTCCGCGATTGATTTTCAATCTCAGCAAGCTTGAAGCTGACGTCGTCCCGTTGTGCTTTGACAGAGGCAAGTTCCTTCTTTTGTATGGCAACTTCATCTTCAAGAGTGGATATCCTGGTTTCGGCTTCCAAGACTCTGGCCGTCATGTCGGTACAAAATTTTGTAATACGGCGCACAGCATTTTTAACTTTTTGACATGTTCCTTGAGTGCGAGCAATCTCCATTTTTGTATCTGATCTGTGAGCCAACATTGTTTGGTATATCATGGAAAGAGTCACTTCCGGGCACAGATCAGAATTAGATTCTTCAAGAATAGCTTCTTCGCTTGGGAGATTATATTGAATGGGTAGAGGGCCCTCTGCACCATTAGACTTATTCCTGGATGAGGGTGTTCTCCTGACCTTGACCTTGTGTTTCTTTACAGTTACGCTAGACCCAGGTGAAGTCTCACTGACCCCCGTCTCCTCTCCCAGGCTACTGTCCTCTGGATAATCAGCCCAGTCCTTGTCCAAGCTCTCGTCAGATGTGAGGTCAGACATAGAAAAAGAAATTTCAGTAGACTCCAGAACGGGTTCCTGAGATGAAGTTTCAGTGGACAATGATATGGGCTGAGTGGAGATAGTCACAGAGGTAGTCAAAGCAGTAGTAGTAGTGTTCAGTGCCTCCCCAGTTCCAGCAATAGTATTCAGAGTATTTGAGACTGCAAATCCCAGAATACTATGCGACAGTAATCCAGACACACGCACAGAGTCAGAGAGACGCAACACTTCTGATTCGGTATCGGGATCGGAGTTTCATAAGGAGTCTGCTGGTGCGAGAGGAAGAGTCGATACCGATGTGCGCAAATTAGTTGCGTTTCTAGTAGCTTGTTTATTAAATAATGCAGGTACAGTTTGATTAAAGGCCCTACTCGAAGGCTCTCCCCCTTTTTTAGCAGAAGAAGAGGTAGATGTGGATGTAAACTCACCGGTTTTAGCTGTCCCTCGCATTGAATTACCAGCTTCCAGGTCCTCTGCATCGTAAGTTTGAGCGTTCTTATTCTTGCCGCTACGCGTGTTGGGGGGTTTCACCTGCTGATTGGTGTTTTTTGGTGGCATTTTGTGCAAGCGTAGAGCAGAACAAAGCACAGAATGTCTGGCCCAACAAGGCGAAAAGCGGCGGATGAAATATCGTATCCGAGGAAGCTGGATGATGAGAAACAACATAGGCAGCAACTGACGTGAAATGCGGGCAGCCCAACACCAATGAAGTCAAATAAAGTCGAGAGCACACAGACGGTGAGTTGAGCTCAGATCAGTGATGGCGAGGAGAGGGAGAAAGCCAAGGAGCACGATGAGCACGATGAGTAAATATCGGTAATACCGATAATACCGCTAGCAGTTTTCAGCGGAAGCAGCAAGCAGCAAACAACATCAAAGTCGAAGGTAGCTCGAAGATTTTGCCGTGGAGTCAGCCGCGGACAGCGTGAAGCCGAAATCGGCCGGTCAGTCTTTCTTCAGCGCCACCTCTTTTCGGGCCAGGGATACGGGGAGCGAAGCGAGAGGCAGCTCACACCGCTAGGCTAGCGGTCACCATCTTGCCTCGAGAATCCATGCACTTCCAGAATGTAACTCTGAAGCGGTGTTCTGTGTTAAATCCTGCTACCTTGTTACCTATTCCAAGTGCTGAGGAGGAAGAGTGTAAAGTCCCTGACTGTCTGGATGTCACTTAACTATGTATGAAACCAAGACCTGACATTGTCGACGAGCCCTTGTCTGAGCCTGATCAGGTTCTTTTTGTTGATGGCTCATGCTTAAGAGAGAATGAAGGAAATCTGAGAGCAGCATATGCTGTCTGTACCAGTTTTCCGAGTGGTGGAAGCCGCTTGGTTACAGAAAGTATATTCTGCACAAGAGGGCGAAATCATTGCCTTGACGTGCTTGTCGCGTCTCTGATCAAGAGAGGATTCTTAACGTCATCTGGTTCTCCTATAAGAAATGGGGAGTATGTGAAACAACTGCTGGAGGAGTTACAAATGCCGAGGGAGGTGGCTGTTGTTAAGTGCGCTGTCCATGGAAAGGGAAATGATTTTGTAACCACTGGAAATTGGTATGCTGGTGTAGTTGCATGCTCCTGTGCCTTTAATGCATGTGCCTTTAATGGAGAATACACTGGCGAGAATATAGAAAAGGCTGAGCTCAACATGATGCTAGCAGCTGCTGACACATGGGATGAAGTGAGGCGTTTACAGATGGAGCTTACCGAGGAAGAACAAGCGGGTTGGTTCAGAATAGGCTGTAAGAAGGGGACGGATAATATTCGAGTGTCAGGCCATTTGTGCATATATATATATATATATATTATCTACTGGCGGTCGCCAGTAGATAGTTATAGTTAGGACCCTGTTTCCATAGGAAATCCGCAACATTCTATTTGGAATAACTTTGGCGCCGGTCGACGAATCCTCGCGAAATTTTCAAAATAGGTGGGGCGCTACGCTCCGCTCCTACCCTGAAAGTCTCGGGGGGATTCGTCAAGCGGGGGCTGAGAAAAAAGGGGGGTCCCAAAACGCGTTTTTCCCATGCATTTTTCCATAGGACCTTTAGACACAGCTACAGCCCGAACGGCCGAACAGAGTTACTTGAAATTTGGCAGAGAGGTAGTCTACAGGTCAAGGAAGTGCCTTTTGTAGGTCTGGTGTAAATCTGTTCAGTATGTCCTGAGAAAATAGCATTTAAAAGCATATATATATGTGGGCGGAGCCTAACCACACATCTCATCCTGAGATCTGATTGGCTGTCAGCACTTCATCCAAGAAGTGTTGGCAGCCATCTTGGGACCAATATACATGATAGCACCTCATTAAAAAGCATTGCAGTTAATAGAAGGTTTTAAGACTTTAGTTACATTATAAATCATTTGTTGATGGTACCATACTCATTTTAGGAATTGTGGTATGTTCTAAGGTGATTTCACCATGTGAAAAAGCCTTCTGCTGGGATATCATGATTGAGAGAAAAATATTTTCTCATGCTTTTACCACAGAGGTTTGGAAGGTGATCTATAAGCTAAACTGAGAGCTTATTTTCTGTAAATTCACATTATCTTTCTCAGTCATGTGAGAATGAAGTCTGACATTCTCAGTAAAACATGTACATCCAACAAGGGCAGAGACTGTCAGTTGATTCCTTTGTGTTCTACTGCAGCTTCCCAGAGTGTTCCAAAGAACTACTAGAGCGCTAACAGTCCTACTTATGATAAACGTATGGCACACCTGAAGCCATCTTGCTTGGATTAAAGTGGTAACTCTTAAAACATTTAATTTAAAAAGGAACAAAATGAGGGGGTTCATTTTTCCATAAAAAGTATGATTAGTGCTGCAGAAAGAAAAATTAGGGCACATTTTGAGTGACTTCTCAAATCCTCTTCTATTTCATTAAAACATTCTGACATGCAGACTGAAACATGCACTTTCAATACCAGCAGCAGTTTTCCCTGGTGAGCAGTAGCTTTACTACAGTGATCTAATGAGCAAAAAGAGTGCTAACATTCTGAATTTATGGCAAATGTGTGACACATCTGAATGCCTTCTTGATGGAATCAAAGTAAAAAACTGAAAGTATTTCCTACTGAGGAGACTGCAGTAAATGAGGAAATTAGGAAACTTCATAACAAATAAGTCTCCCAAGATGGCCACCAGAGACAAAAGAGCCCAAATGTAGCCCAAATATCACCCAGATGTAGCCCAAGTATAGCCCAATGACAGAATGTCCCAGAATGTTCTTAAAAACAACTAGAGCGCTTACTGTCTTCATTATGACAAAAGTATGGCATACCTGAAGCCATCTTGATTGGAATAAACTGGTAACACTTAAAACATTTAATTTAAAAAGGAACACAATGAGGGGGTTCATTTTGCCATAGAAATTATGATTGATGCTGAAGAAAGAAAATGAGAGCACATTTTGAGTGACTTCTCAAATCCTCTTCTATTTCATTAAAAAATTCTGACATGCAGACTGAAACATGCACTTTTAATACCAGGAGCAGACTTCCATGGTGAACAGTAGTTTTACTACAGTGATCTAATGAGCAACTAGAGTGCTAACATTAAGAATTTATGGCAAATGTGTGACATATCTGAATACCTTCATGAGGGAATAAAAGTAAAAAACTGAAAGCATTTCCTACTGAGGAGACTGCAGTACATGAGGAAATTAGGAAACTTCATAACAAATAAATCTCCCAAGATGGCCACCGGAGACAAAAGAGCCCAAATGTAGCCCAAAATCACCCAGATGTAGCCCAAATATAGCCCAATGACAGAAGTGTGCAAAACACTTATTATTTTGTGTTTTTGCAGTGTTATATAGTGCAGACTTGTCAGGTATTGGAGTGCTTTACATGAGCATTGGTTACATCACACAAGAACAAATTCATTTTGGTTGTAGACATGGGGAGACTAAGTGATTTGACCAGAATCACAGAATGTCGAGCTGAAGCAGAAACTTCAACCTGGTTCCCCAGTTGCAAAGTCTGCAGTTCTGGAAGTAACACCACATCCTCTCCCCTAAGTGCAACATTTAATCAAGTGTTCAACTGGATAAAAAAACATAAAGATAACAAATAATTTAAAAGTGCTTTGTCGCTATTTGAAAACTCAGAAAATATGTCCTTATTTTAGTCTTTTAGAGCACTAACCATAATTTTGATGCCAATAAGACCCTCTCATATATGTAATTTCTAAAGGAAATGCTCTTGGTATTACAGTTTTGATTACATCAAGATCATGTCAGGCGTTCCACACTTTTGTAATAAATATAGAATGTTAGCAATCTAGTTGTTCATTAGGATACTGTTGAGAGGCAGAGGCCAGGGGCACGGACTCTGAAAATTGAAGGCAGGTAGGAGGGTGCAAAGGCAACAATTTAACCACACTGAGCAGGCAGGAAGGGCCATGGAAGCACAACAGACTATGGAGGGCAGTGGAAAGGGGGGCAGGGGCAACAAACCAACAATACAGGACTTGCAAGAGAGGCTGTTGGAGGGAAGATCTATTACGGGTCAAGGAAGCTAGGGGCGGTCCCCAGAGCCCCGGGAGCCACCACAGAACTGAGCAGGAGAGTGAGTCAGGGACAAAAGGGGCACCTTAATTTGAGCCGGGGTGCCTAGTAACGCTTGCTCCAAAAATGAAGAAAACAGACATATGAGACATGGAATTGGAGGCAGAATACAATGGCAGTTTAATGAGAAGATGCAACTTCAAAGAAACCGCAGAATAGAGACATAAAGTACAAAATACAGAATCCAGATAATCATACAGCTGTCATGATATTCTCTGTATCTCAATTAATGTACTGACAGAGAGAGAGAGAAAACACATCTATAAATGCATCATGAGAAACAAGTTACACCAAGGAAAATGTTACCTAGGAACACTCACGTTTACTCTTAGAGCAAGCATTCCTGCAATTACAATACAAAATCTTTTAAATGCAAAAGTAAAGAGAACAATGGTTAAACATAACATGACATTTCATATAGGTAAAATAGAATAAGATACTTCAAGCAAAGCAGAGCAAGACATTTTAAGCAAAGGAAGACAAGAGCTCCCAGCTCTTGGGGAAAACCTGCACAGCCTGTTAACCTACATACAGACGGCGAGGTAGTCCGTCGATATCTGTGGGTGCTTCCTTTTTATATCATTTTGTGGGCTCCTTTGCACGCTACATCTACCTACGTATGCTACCCAAAAGCTTTGTCTGCAGATTTTACCAGACATTTCGTCATTTACCCACTTAATGCTGACAATGGACTGGGTGAAAAGGTCAGTCTCTCAGGCCAATCGCTTATCGTAAGTTCCATAGAGCAAGCAGAAAATAATGGGTATTGTACGGGAATTCAATATATTCATGTATAAAATCTCCTCAGTTCTCCTAACTTGACGCTCTGTGGTTGCCACTTCCTTAAAAGCGGGAAACCTGCCCAGGAAGCAAGTACCAGTCCAGGATGCAGCCTACTGTATGTCGACAGCTTCAGGGGGATGTTGAACTTTGATACCGAGCACGGAGCACTCGGGTAGGGTGGGGGTTACTAGTTTGGAGCAGAAGGCCTCGCAGACCTGCCTTCAGACTGCTATACACTAAAATTGCAGAGCTATGGTCAATTTAACAAAGAGGCCTACATATTGAACAGAAGGGCCTACACAGGGGTTTTATGCTGGCTGAGTGGTAAGGATGTCTCAGGATAATTATATAGCAACACAGGACCCGCTGGTCAATTTAATACGGCCTACAAATGCGGCTGGCAGGGCAAGGACAAGGGTCTCATACTTCAGGTGTGGACAGAACGGGCCAGGGGCCCCCTGTGATACAAAATCTACCCTCCTTCAAGGCTGTGGCAATGTAATAGACCATTGTGGGCAGAAGGAAGAGGCAATGGTAGTACAACCATACATGCCAACAGACCCGATTCAGCCAGGAAACGTCCAATGTTTTTAAGCTCAAATGGGCTTTATTTGATCTGTCTCCTGTCTACAATATCCTCTTTTTCAATGTAACTCAAAGGGGAAAATCAATACCCCAGTTTTTTTTCAAAATCTCCCTCTTACCAAGTTCAAAATGTTCGCAAGTATGGTACATTGGATCATGGAAGGAAATGGGATAGGGACATAGACTTGGATAACAGAGGACAGGAGGGACATGGAGAGGTGCACCAAACTGACCCTGCAGGGCAGGCATCAGGGTTTGCAGCAGCACAATACACCACACAGGGCATGCAGGACGGGAGTGCAGCACAAAAATCCATAGAAAGCAAGAGGGAGGGGACAGGACCATGCACATGGACAACAGAGAACAGAGGGGCAAGAGGCAATGGTAGCTAGCTGACCATAATGGACAGAGAGGAGAGAAAGCTGCAGCATAACAGACCATAAAGGGCAGGGGGGACGGATCAGGGGCATTACAATGGAACAGACAAGCCAGGAGGGAGGGAGTAGGGGTCTGCACATGTAAACAGAGGGCTGGGGGCAAGGGGGCAGGGCAGGGCAGGAGCAGCAAGATAGCCATGAAGGTCAGGCAGGATGGGCACTAGAAGCAAGACACACCATGAAGAGCAACAGTGAGACTGTGATGGCATACACACAGACCATGGAGGGAAGGTGGGAGGGGGTCAGGGGCAGCTAACTGACCACACAGGGAAGGTGGGAGGGGCCATGGCAGCATAGAAGACCATGCATGGCAAGTGGGAGGGTTAGTGGCAGCACAATGGCTATGATGGGCAAGAAGGAGGGTGCAGGGGCATGCACAAAGGACGATGGAGGATAGAAGGGAGGGTCAGGACCTGTGCACAGACAAGAAAGTTCAGGGGAAGGGACCTCACAACAGACCACACGGGGCAGGCAGGAGGAGCAGTTGCAGCACAACAGACCAGGGAGGGCAGAAGGGTGTGGCAGTACAATGGACCATGTAGGACAGGAGGAAGAGGATAGGGGCATGGCTTGTGGACAGGCAGGGTGGAGGTGGCAGGGACAGGTTACAGTCATCTGACAATGCTAGGCAGGTGGGAGGGGAGTGGCAGCTCAACAGAACACTCAGAGTAGATAGGAGTGGCAGGTCCATGGGACATGGTGGGCAAAAAGGATGGAGCAGGGGCATGCACAACGACATCGGAGGGCAGGGGGAAGGAGAATAGGGGCAGCAAGCTGAGCACAGAGTTTAAGCAGGAGGTCAATGATGGGGCATAGAATTGGGCAATGGAGGGCAGGAGGAGTGGACTGGTACATCATACTAAATTGAGGGCAGTGGCAGCACATCAGACCATGCATGGCAGGAGGGAGGAGGCTAGTCCATGGATTCACACAACAGAGCATAGGGAGGAGGGGGATGGGGCAGCAAGCTAACTGTTCAGAGAAGGCGGGTATTAGGAACTTTATTGTTTTTAAAACATTGTGTCTGTGCGAACTACTTAAAATATGAACAAGTATGCAGCATAATCTCACTTTTATTCAGGAAGAAGAGGACGTTTGTGACTGTGACTCCGGGCTCACTTGGCAGAAACACCCCCTGACCCTCCACCCCCTATCGCAAAATGTAATGCCCGTGAAAAGGGTAGGTGAACACAGTGTTATATAGAACATAGTCCTGAGAGCACGATTGAAAATGAAAACTAGATATAGTGTATGGTATAAACTATGCACCAAAAAGTGTGATATAAGATGAACCGGGCGTGAAATATAATATGCAATACATTGTGCGCAATGACAGATTCATTGGAGAGCGCGAGATAGCACAGGCACTAGCGCGTGCTATGCGATATGCGCCTTGGAATGTAATATGCACAGGGCAGTGTTGTGTAACCTAACTAGTCTCTAAAGTTGTAATATAAAATATGTGCTGGGGAGTGTAACGTTGCATATGCACTGTGACAAAGATATGGATCCCAGATTGTAATATGTATGGCATAGCACTGTGCGTTATAACATAGGCATCGAGGAAGGCACGTTAGATGGGGCAATATAACCCGTGCGAAGACAAGTGTGGTATGACATATTCACGGGGTGGTGTTACAGTGCACATGGGCTAGAGAGTGTCATAGCATATGCACTAGCTAGTGGAATACAACACAGAGGTGTGTGGCACTCGGCAGGCAATGGTGGGTGTAACACAGCATTGGGCTCTGTCAGGAGCGCGCTGTGACTCTCAAGTGATGTTCGTCCCCTTTCCAGAGAGTAAAATAAAAAGTATTACACATCCAGCAGTGGATGTGTGTTTTATTAACCGTGAGGGGGGTTTCTTGCATAGTTTTGGTCGAATTTTTGTTGAATCCCCTTTGAATGGCTTGGTGTGCATGTGTATTAAATGTGCCCGTCAATAGCTACCCATGTTTGTATAAATAAACGACAAGGGTGTCTGCCGGGATTAGGCACGGTAGGGCATCAGACATGTCAGAGCTTCACTAGTGGTGTAAATACATTCCACGTGGATTCATTGCATGCATAGTCGCCTTTTAATGAATATCACGCAAATCGTCATGGTGATAGGTACGTACGGTTTGTCCAGCATGTCCTAGGTGTGTCTATAAATATATATTTTTTTAAAATAATAAAAAACAGTGGCCGGCCCTGGGGATTGGGGTCAAAAAAATATAATTAGGAGACAGGCCCTGGGGGATGGGGTCATCAGGGCCAATACATTAGAATAAGAAGGGGAACCACACAGCCCCCCTTCTTAAAAAATTAAAATAAATAAAAGGCTGGCATCGTGCCGGAGGCCATGACCCCTCCGTGCAGCACTCTGCAAACGCGCCCCCAACAGGCATCTCCAGTATGCGCCAGGGAGCTGCGCTGCAGACAGGTGTTCTGAGGCCAAGCCCCTTTTTACACCTCTCTGCAACGCAGCTCTGTGGCGCTTACTGGAGGTACCTAGTGGTCTAGTTTGACCCTAGGGACCCTTAGGATTCCAGGGGGCTTAATCTCTCAACTTAGAACAGCCACAGGGCGCGTTTACACAGTGATGAAGGGAGGGGACGGGGCCTGAGGTGACGTGTGCAAACACGCACTATGGCACGTTTTAAATTGGGGATATAATTTCCCTTCAATACTGAGGGCCCCTGGGGGCTAACTAGCCCACCAAGTGCTTCCAGTAAGCGCCACTGAGCTGCATTGCAGAGAGGTGGTCCAGGCCGTGCCACTTTTTACACCTCTCTGCAACGCAGCTCTGTGGCACTTACTGGTGGTACCTAGTGGGCTAGTTGGACCCTAGGGACCCTCAGGATTCAAATGAACTTAATCTCCCAACTAAAAATGGACACAGGGCGTGTTTACACAGTGGTGAAGGGAGGGGACGGGGCCTGAGTTAACGTGTGCAAAAACGCCCTGTGGCCTGTTTTAAGAGGTAGTTTTAATCCCCATGCCCTATAATATACTAGGGGCTTACAGAGGAGGTCATGCTAATCACAGGGGGACCCCAACGCATAATGTTCCCTAGTGTATGTAGGTGTTTTCACTGTATTCTAAGTGCCTTTTAACATAGCACTGGCTCTAGGACTGGTTAGTCAGACTCAGTTACCACCAGTATCCGTCTGAAAAAGTTGAGGGTACAGGATGATTTTGCAACAAGGCTTCTTTCTGCTCTTCTTTTTGTTCTTTCTGCACGTTATCCTTCTTCCTGCACTTATCTTCGTATTTGAGGACATCTGTTGCTTCTTTCTGCACTTCTTTTGTTTCTTTCTGTGCATTTTTTCTTCTTTCTTCACATGTCCTATCTCTGTAGGCATAGTTAGAAATTAGCATTTAAAAAACCTTTGAAATTCACAGAAAAAACCATAGGTTTCAGGCACGTTATAGTTAGGAATTAGCATTTAAAAAACCTCAGAAATTCACTGAAAAAACCATAGGTTTCAGGGGTGTTATAGTTAGCTGGACTTTTCACTTGTACAAAACCATTGAAATTCCCCCGTTATAGTTAGTTCAGCTAACTATAACTCGCGCGCCCGCAATGCACTGCTGATGACGTCACATATTACATCACTCATGACATGGTCAGTGACATCACTCATGACATCACTGATGACATCTCAAATGACATCACTGATGACATCATCCTTGTGATAGAGTGGCAGGCCTCCTCTCACCCTAATATAACCTTTGATACACACATTCAAAAATAGAGACTAAAATTTTCAAAACAATGGACATACCAATACCAGTTACAACAACCTCTTCAGTAATTCTAAGATCCACATACACATCCACTCATTCACCAACAGTCCTATACAGTCACTCATACATGTATTCACTCATCATATGTACTCATACACCTATACATCCTGTTACACAATGCCACTCATCCATAGAGTTACTCACACACATAGTCACTCATGCTAATAAAGAATCAAACATACATTTACTTGCATATACAGTTATACACACACCACCACACTTACTTCTACGGAAACTTACACATACTTAGTCTTTTAAACAATCACGTATAGAAACACATACTTATTCATACAGGAACTCTTTCAATCTCTCACTCTCACATATACTCACATATATACACCAATAGTCACATATACTAGTTTAAAACATATGTAGTTACTCATAAAGACACTATTGAGACAGTCATTCACTCACTAACACACCCATACACACACTCATCCACCCATACAGTCCTGCACACATGCTGTGTTCAACACATACAAAGAGTGAGTCACTCATTCATGCACCTATGCACTACGTAATACCCCCCACCGAACCATGCAGACACTCAGACTGATACACAAAAAAACAACTAATAACCTATATAGACACCCATGTAGCTACTCACCAACCCATGCAGCCACTTATACACAAAGTGAGAGACTGATACAGATATTTACATATTTAAACATTACTCACTAAGCCATGTATTCACTATGATACACTTAATCAGTCAGTTACACAATCAATTTTTCAAAAACAAATCATCCATTTAGACACTTATATACCCATTTATTCTTCCATCGACCTTGAGATATACATATATAAAACATATTTAATTTTCAGAAAAACACATATTCTTTGGATGATGTAATCAGTGATGTCATCAGTGATGTCATTTGAGATGTCATCAGTGATGTCATGAGTGATGTCACTGACCATGTCATGAGTGATGTAATATGTGACGTCATCAGCAGTGCATTGCGGGCGCGCGAGTTATAGTTAGCTGAACTAACTATAACGGGGGAATTTCAATGGTTTTGTACAAGTGAAAAGTCCAGCTAACTATAACACCCCTGAAACCTATGGTTTTTTCAGTGAATATATATATATATATAACAGTGAGAGCTCCCAAAAAATACAACAAACAGGACAATCTCTATTATCAGCTAATGAAGAAATTGCAAGCTGATGACATCATCATCTTACGGCAATCTGACAAAGGGGGCAACGTGGTATTGTGGCCTCGGGATCTATATATGGAGGAAGCCCTCATACATCTTAACAATAGGGATTGTTATAAAAGGAGCACCATGCAGTCTGTAAAGGATTCATGGAATGAATTTTACAGTAAATTGCTAGCATGGAAAACTGCAGGTTTACTGAGCATTGATGAATTCAAGTTTTTGAAAATTGAACACCCTGTGATCCCCGTGATTTACTTTATACCGACAATTCATAAAGGGCTTTCCAAACCACCGGGCAGGCCAATCATTTCAGCTAGGGGTAGCTTGATGGAAAATACTTCTCGCTATGTTGATTTCTTCCTGCAGGAGCACGTGAAAAAACTACCGTCATATATCCAGGATACTGGTGACTTTTTAAGAAAGATTCGTGAGGTGTAATGCAAAGAGGATTACATACTGATCACCCTTGACGTTTCAGCCTTATACACCAGTATACATCATCATGATAGAGTTAAAGCTGTTGAACATTATTTGAACACCAAGCCCATGTATTTATACATGCATAACAAAATGTTGAGTACCATGATTACTACATGTCTGGAATTTTTTTTTTTTTTTTTCAAAACCAAGTGTTCCAGCAGACAAGAGGAGTTGCCATGGGGGCATGCTTCTCACCAAGTTACGCCTGTCTACATATGGGGTACTGGGAGTAGCAGGTCCTCATGGCAACCTATGGTGAAACAGTTCAGAACCATGTTGTGTGTTGGTATAGCTATATTGACGATCTGTTCTTAATTTGGAAAGGCAAAAAGAGTAGAGCAAGACATTTTATTGAACAGATCAACATCAACAGGCTCAATCTTGAATTCACGGCACAAATGAGTAAGGAATCAATTTGCTTTTTAGATGTGGAGGTATATGTAATGCATAACAAATTGGAAACAAAATTACACAGAAAACCCACTGCAGGGAATTCTGTGGTGCATGCATCTAGCCATCACCCCAAGCACCTTATCCACAGCATCCCCTATGGGGAAATGCTGCGGATACGTAGGATCTGCAGTACAGATTTGTATTGTTTCAAGGCCCAATGTGAAAGCAGGGACAGGCTAAGAGCAAGAGGGTATTCAGAAGTGACACTTAACAGTGCCATTAATAAAACCCATAAAATTGATAGATCGGTTGCACTATTAAATAAATCAGCATTAGCAACATCCAAAAATGAGCCACCTATACAGCCAACCCGTCTGATTCTAACATTTAGTAAGCAACATAAAACCCTGAGGAAAATCATAAACAAGAATTGGCCATTGATTCAGAATGATTCAGTCCTGGGAAGTAAACTGACTAATTCTCCGAACATCACTTTTAGGAAAGCGCGCTCCATGAACAACATATTAGTGAGCAGCAGTCCTGAACTGAGGCACGTTAATACTTGGCTTAGTGCCAGAACTGGATTTTTTAAATGTACCTTATGTAAGGCTTGTAAATATGGGATTAACAAGTCCTCATATACAACACATTTCAAGTCTAATCCAGTGCCAATCACCAAGGTACTTACTTGTAAGACAGAGTTTGCTGTGTATGTTCTTGAGTGTTCTTGTGGCCTGCAGTACGTGGGAAGTACTAGCTGGCACATGCATCAACAAAGACTTTTGCGATTCCTAAATTGCGATTTTTAAGGAATCGCAATTAAGGAATTGCAAAAGCCTATGCATGTAGGAATCGCTATAAAAATAGCGATTCCTACAAATTCCTTAATTGCGACTCGCAAAAGTGCTTTTTTCAAAGTTTTTGCAAATTACCACGAAGTTCAACTTCATGGTAATTGGCTCCCCCTATTAGCGAAATCGCTAATTTTTTAACTTTAATGCATTGCATTTAAGGAATCTCAATTTGAGATTTCTTAAATGCAATCGCAATTTAAGGAATCGCTATTTAGAGATTCCTTAAATTGCGATTTTTGCATTTGGTATGATGCATCCCAAATGCAAAAATACCGGTCGCAAAGGGGCAGATTCTGCTAATCTGCCCGTTTGCGACCAGTTTTCTCATTGATGCATGTGGCCCCTAGGTTGCAGGTCCCCAAACGAATCCTCTAGAACATACGAGCTATCACTAACTACGATGTGACTTACCCGGTTGCCAGACACTTTAAAGATTTCCACGGCAATGATTTGGAAAATGTAAAATATTTTGTTGTGGATACAGTCCTCCCTTTGAGAAGGGGTGGCAACCGGGAAGCTCTGCTAAGAAGTTTGGAAACTAGGTACATTCTTGAACTAGATAGCAAAATGCCCAATGGCCTTAATTCAAGAGAGGATTTTTTACATGCATCTAATGAGTTCTGATCTGCATAATTCTTTTAGCATATTTTTTATCATATAATTGGTAAATTGCGGGGGCGCTAGGTGGCGCCTGACCAAGATGGCCGCGCACCTGTGAGGCTCTGGCTGCCCGACCTTACTATATTTCATTTATTTGCCGAAATATCCCTTGCCCTTTCCCCTTAGGCGTTAGCACTGGACCCCCCACTCATGGGGAAGACTCGCTGCCAAGATTGAAGCTTCCCGGACCTCCGCTGGATGGGAAATTGCCGCTGAAGCTCTCCCGGATATGCGCGCCCGCTACCGCTGGAGGCATACGGCGGGCGCGCGACCTACGTGAGTGCCGGTGCGGCCACGAGGAAAAAGGCCCATTTTCCCGGCGGCGACGCTCTACCTGGGTCCTGGCGCTGGGGTGGACTGCCTGACGCTTCGTGCAGGGGGCGGGCTGCCCCGGCCCGGGCGCGGAGGAGCCGGCGGACGTCTGGACCCTGACAACGAGCCTGGGGGAAGGAGCGAGGCCTGAGCTGTGTGCTGGTGGCTGCGGTGGGGGTCGGACTGTGCTGCGGCGCTTGCACCCGATTGCTGGGCCACAGAGGCGTGTGCTGCCAGCGCTGCTGCTTGGGGACTGAAACGGCTGGCGGTGACTGGGCGGTGATCGGCCCAGCTGAAGGTACAGAGAAGGGACCGGTCTACCACCACTTGCCGGCTGACTGCCTGGATCTCGGCCGCTTGGATCCCGTGGCTGCCTGTGACCTCGGGGGTCCGCGGTGGCGGTGTGGTCCTGAAATACAGCTGTGGAGACGGGCTGTTGGTCGACGTGAAGCGCTGACGGTGCCACATAGAGCACTGAAGTACCACCTGGCTTCTTAAACTTTTTGGCGACCGCACGACTTGAAATGGGGTTGCGGCTCGAGATGGCCCCCTGATACGCCTACTGGAGGTGAGCTTACCTGGCCGCAGCGCGGGTGGGGGTGCTGGATATTAGCGTGGCGCGCTGCGGCTGACTGGCTTGCCCTGACCTGTCTACCGCTCGCGGCTGGCTGAGAATAACGCAATGGGGAAGGCGGAGGCGCGACAGTCCCGGTGGCCTTTCGAGCAAAAAAAGGCGAACGCACGCTCGGCCGCCGCGGAACGGGGTGATACTGCTGCAGAGTCATCGAGCCCCCCTGAAGCCTCCTCTTCGGAAGAACTCAAGGCCATGCTTACGACGATGCAACAAAGCCTGAATGCCCTGTCGGGCAAAATGGACACCATGAACACCCGCCTTGATTTTTTGGTACTTAAAGTCGATAAGCATGATGAACAAATCAAGGAGGCGGAGAAGAGGATCTCCGATATAGAGGACCGCGCCGCTGGTGCTGCCGGGCAGCTGTCACAGATGGATAGGCTGCTAAAGGTAATTGCGGCCAAGAACGAGGATTTGGAGGCTCGTAGCCGCCGGAACAACATTCGTATAATGGGGATTCCAGAGACCACGGCCATGGGACGGATGGAAGATTACGTGGAGCGGCTTCTCACCTCCACGCTCGGAGCGGACTCCTTCTCGGCGCACTTAATAGTTGAGCGGGTGCACAGAACGCTGGGTCAGCGTCCCCCGGCTGGGGCTCCGCCGAGGCCCATAGTGGCCCGACTGCTGAACTACCGAGACCGAGATGCGGCCTTGCGGAAGGCCCGAGACGTCCCGACACTGCAGTTTGAGGGGAACCACTTCTCCCTCTATCCTGACTTCACGTTGGCTGTCCAGGACGCGAGACGTAAATTTGCTGCAGTGAAACAGAAATTGCGTAGGGTAAACGTGGAATACGCCCTGCTCTACCCGGCCAAACTACGAATCCGCCACCAGGACCGTACGATCATTTGCACCAGCCCGCAGCAGGCGGAGGAATTCCTTAGATCCCTGCGGCGGACCTCTCCTGCGCAGGCCAGGGGAGCGGACCGTTCCGGCTCCCGTTCGCCTGTGGGAGATGATTGAGTCTGGCACGGCGCGCTTATACCCGATTGACCTGCCTTCCCTGGGTCGGGGTGAGTGTGATTGATGTGCACAAGATGGCCCACTTCAGAGTCGCGCTGCGATGGGGTGCACTTCCTGGTGCGCCGCGAATTGTTGCTGCCTACCCTTCACTGAACTGCTGCTGTCTACTGATGGGAGGCCTCACATCCACGTATCCTGAGACAGATGAGTACCACGGGTGTTGGGCTGGCTAGATTTATAGTGACATTGACTGTAAGAGTATCCCTCATGCCCAAACTTAGTATGAACCTTGATACTGGGGCCTGGCGGGGATGCTGAGGGGGTTGGGCTTCCGGGGTTTTAATGTTCTAGGCTCCGGCACCCTCAAACCCTGACCTCCTTCGTCCAAGCTTTGTTGGGGAGGACACAGGGAGCCCCCGCTGGCTAAGGGGAGCTTGAGGGTTTAAGAGGCACCACAGCGCCCCCCACTAAGGGCAGTCCCCGATACCTATAGACGGATAGCCCTGAAAAGGGTTGGGGTTTAGATTGTGTTTCTTTTTCTTTTTGTTCTAAATGGTTTCAATTGGTTGGCTATACATGTTTCAGTGCCATTGTAGTGTTTTTTTACCTGTGTTTTTTGGGATTACAGGGGGGGGAGGGAAGGAAGATTCCGGCGCAGTTGGAGTGCTGATGTGGGAGGGTGAACTGGGACAGAGGGACACGCTAAAGCTATATGGAAGAGTGGCACCAAGATATTGCAGGAGCACGCTTGAGCACGCTATTGAAATTGCACAACATTGTAGGCCCACTACGGGGGATTCACTGTACTACTGGACACGCTGGGCAATTGTGGCCTTTAGTACGCCCACAGGTTTAGCTGCCATGACTTCTAGCATGCAAATATGGCAGATACCCGTCGCATCTCGTTGAAATTTCTGTCATGGAATGTGCGAGGGCTAGGGGACCCTAGGAAGAGGAGGCAGATTCTCTCTTATCTAGATCGACATGATATCAGCATTGCCGCGCTGCAGGAAACGCACACTGACCCTAGAGGCACTTCGACTTTTGGCTCCCGGTGGGCGGACAGTAGGGTTTTTTCCGCTTACTCCACTTACGCGCGAGGCACGGCGATACTGATCAAGCGCGGGACTCCCTTCAGATGCGCAGGGACACGTAGTGATGAGAGTGGCAGGTTCTGTATGATGTGGGGCTCTCTTGGCGTGCACTCAGTGGTGATTGTTAACTATTACGGCCCTAACACGGACAGCCCTGATATTCTGCATGGTTTATGGGGTCAGATTTTGGATACTGGGGCCACACATGTGATTTGGGCCGGGGACTTCAACACGGTATGTGATCCTGTCAGGGACCGCTCTGCACACCTGCCCCAGCACTATACGCGTAGTCAGGACGCCTTGCGGGGGTTACTGGAGGATGAGGGCCTGGTAGACCTGTGGAGACATAGGCACGCGGAGCGGAGCAAGGGAACTTTCCACTCATCCATACATTCATCTTGGTCGAGACTAGATTATTGGTTGGGATCCCGAGGCATATGCTCCTGGGTGCAGGACATTGTTCATCTTGCCCGGACACTGTCCGATCATGCCCCAGTGCGCCTTACCCTTGATGTTCCCGGTTTTGCTGCTGGTGTCGGGCACTGGAGACTTACCCCTGAGGCACTGTTGGACGAGGTTTTTAAAACGGAGCTGGGGGAGGCGATAGATGACTTTTTTGAGCAGAACAGGGGGTCGGTTGAGCGGGATGAGACACTGTGGGAGGCATTCAAGGTGACAATGAGAGGGATCTGTATGTCCAAGAGCTATGGGGTGTTGAAAGACATCCGGCAGCGGTTGAGCCGGTTGGAGGGAGAACTCAAAAACTTAGAGACCACTATTTGGCAGGTGGGATCTGGAGAGGGGCGGGCTCGAATGCGTGAGCTGCTGTCGGAATACTCTGACACGGTGGTAAGAGAGGTGAGGTTCCGTGGGAAATACGCTCAGGCACGCCGCTATGGGGAGGGCGGCAGACCCGGAAGAGCCTTGGCTCAAGATATCCGCCAGCCCAGACACGCTAATGGTATCCTGGAGATTGAGGATGCGGACGGGAACTGCCACTATGCCAACGACCGGATCCTGCAGACCTTTACCGATTTCTATGCGGAGCTCTACAGGTCTATAGGGGTCAACTCTGCCGACTACCCAGGTTTTTTCGGGGACATCACGCTTGGGTACCTAGAGGATAATCAGAGGGAGTTTCTTTGCGCGCCGTTTTCGAATGATGAGCTTCGAGAAGCTGTTATGCAGCTCCGGTCTGGGAAGGCGCCGGGTCCGGGCGGGTTGCCGAGCGATTTCTATAAGGCTTACCATGATCAGCTTATCCCTGTCCTGCAGGCAGTGTACTCGGAGGCACACGAGACGCAATCACTGCCCCCCACCATGAAGAAGGCTCGTCTTATCTCGATCCTTAAGCCAGGGAAACCGGCTAACCGGTGTGATTCCTATCGTCCTTTGTCCCTTATCAACGTAGACAGCAAAATTCTCACCAAGCTGTTGGCTAACCGCCTGAATCTTTTGATGGACAAATTAGTCTTGCCGGATCAGGCGGGATTCATTCCTGGGAGATCCACTTCACACAATCTTCGCACCCTCTTATCGATCATCCGACAGGTGGATCCACAGCTGCCGTTGGCGGCCGTTTTTTTGGATGCCACTAAGGCGTTCGATTCTGTGGAATGGGAGTATTTGCATGCGGTACTCCACTGTATGGGATTCCTGGTGGGTTTTTCTGCTTGGATTAGCCTGCTTTACGCTAACCCGGTGTACGTTAATGGCCACACGTCTGCGAACATACCATTATCGCGAGGCACCAGGCAGGGATGCCCGCTGTCGCCGTTGCTTTTTGCCCTGGCAATGGAGCCCTTGGCCGCTAAGGTACGGCAATATCATCAGGAGAAGGCTCTTAGATGCCTGCTGCGTCCTATTCTGATCTCGTTGTATGCCGACGATGTCACCCTATATGTCAAGGACCCCATACACAATCTGGGTCCGCTTCTGCGGGAGTTTGTTAGGTTTGGTGGACTCTCTGGTATACAGATCAACTGGGCGAAATCGCAGATCCTTCCTCTTACACCAGCGGTCACCCCCTTCGTTCCTGACTATCCGCTCGAATGGTGTGATACGTCTGTTCGTTACTTGGGAGTTACTGTTGCGCTGGATCGGGACGAATTGCTTCGTGAAAACTATGGGCGCGCCATCATCAAGCTCTGCGACACCATAACGAGATGGGTAGCCATGCCCCTCTCTATCGCTGATCGTATTTCTCTGATCAAGATGATAGTGCTACCCAGGTTTTTGTACTACTTTCTGTGTATCCCCTATTTTCCGGGACGCCCTTTTTTCATCACTTTGCGTACGGAACTTCTGCGCTTGGTTTGGGGAGGAAAGCAGCCAAGGATCAAATGGGAGACGCTGGCCAGCCCATACGAGCTGGGCGGATTCGGGGTACCAAATTTCGAATTATATTATATGTGTGCGCAGGCACATTATGCTCGTTATTGGTTTAAGGGCCCTAAATATACTGCCCACCTGGCGACTGAACACTGGCTGGCTGAGCCCGTCCCGATTGAAGGAGCACTTTTGTTGCGGACTTCGCGTCACCCCCGGGATCCTACGTCTGTTGACTGCACAGTGCACGCTTGGCAGTGGATTGCGCGCAAGATGAGTGCCCCGGTGCTCTACTCTTCGCACCTGCCCCTCGTTTTTCACCCCCAGCTGTCCCTCATGCAGGAGGGCATCTTCAAAAAATTCCAGCGACAACGGGGTCTCCATACTTGGGGGGATATATACCACGGGGGAAGGTTTGCCACACTGCAGCAGATTTGCGACGACCCCCCCCTCCGTCATGGACGCTTTCCTCTATACGTGCCTCAGAGAAGGGATCTGGGAATGTACCCCGGAATACCCGCAGGAGCCTCAGACGCTCCCTCAACTGCACACACTGCTGGGATCGGGGAGCGCATCTCACTTGGTGGCCACCCTGTACCGATCCCTCTATACTGACCTAGGCGCTGCGCAGGGTGACGCCAGGGCCAAATGGGCTCAAGAGCTGGGACACGACATCTCGGATCAGGAATGGCATTATTGTTGTGCGCAGACGGGCAAGGTGTCTGCTAGTAGCAGATTACGGATTACCCATTTCAAATACCTGCAGCGCTATTACTATACGCCCGCTCGCCTGCGCAGATATGGACTACGTCGGGATGCTAGGTGTGACAGATGCCGAGCAGAAGACGCTGATCTGTTGCATCTGGCTTGGAGCTGCCCGGTCATCCAAGACTACTGGGAAAGGGTATTTGACGCGGTCGGGAAAATGCTGGGCTCCTCGCTGCCGCCGTCTCCACTTATGGGCATATTGGGGTACACTGAACGGCTACCGGTGGCGCACAGGAAATTTGCTTCATTATGCTTCCTTCTTGCTAAATGGAGGGTGGCCTGCAGATGGGGCAGGGGAAGAGCCCCCAAGTTTAAGGATTGGTTGGAGACCATGATTTTCTGGCAGGATCAACTTGCTCTATACTCTGACCTTTTGCCTTCGGCGTCTCGGCCTCGAGACACATGGGGCCCTCTGAAGGGATATTTGCTACAGACCCCGCTGGCGACGGATGATGCCCCTCCTCCCCCTGAATGGCTGACTGGGCTGCTTGTAGGGCTATGCGAGGGATCCTGGGGCTTACCCGAATAGCGTACAGGATCTCTGCTCATCGGCCTTGTGCGTCTTGGGCGCCCTGTGCTTTTGTCCCTGCTAACGGATAGACTGGCGCTTAGAACCATTGGCAAGAGGACAGGACTGACTCCCAGGATGGGTGGATTTGCTGGCGTGGCCTGTGATGCTTGGACGGTCTGGTGCCCCCCCCCCCCCCTTGCTGGGCCTGCGTGCTTGAACTGTAGACATGGAACATTGGGTGATCTCTTTTAGCCTGCTGTAATGCTTGCGGTGAGCGTTCCACTCTCGGCAAGGGACTTGCCTGAACATATTTTATGTAATTGTCCCTGCTTTGTTTGTTGTTTATTACTTTTAGAGTTCAATCTCCAAATTCAAGGAGGTAGAGACTACTTTTGTCCGGTTACATGGCACAGCTATTAAAGAAGTCTTGCATTATTTTTGACGCAGCCGGCCCTCTGGGGTTGTTGGCGACACGCTGTGTAAACTTGTGGATCCATCATAATGTTGCACGCTGCCGGCCCAAGTAGGTTGTAGACATTATTGCTGTGTTAAGCTCTTATATGCCCAATAAAGGTTTTTGAAAAGAAAAAAAGAAAAAAAATAATAATAATAATTGGTAAATTGCTGCTGTCGACATTGTTTTTAAGCTTTCACATATTAGAGATCAAAACTTTTTCAAACATGCACTTTATAAATCACGGCCGTGATTTATTTGGATCATCACCATTTACACATTTAGCACTAGCACTTTATGTAATAGTTGTTAGAGGTTATTAGGGTCCACTTAGGCAGTATTAATTCAATCCAGCAATGATTGACATTATAGACATGAACTAGCTGTGATATACAGGCTTGAACGATTGAACCAACTGAGTCTTTTTGACTATGTTTTATGTTGAAGTATTACATTAATATGAAACTTAGGTCATTTCAGTGATGGTATTTTAATCGTTTTTATCGCTTTTACAAAAAGTTTAGTGATATTATGCCAATTTTAAGTATGTATTCATTTATTTATATATTTATATATTTATGAATACTTGCGAAATCTCTTGCACATTAGATGTATTTTTTCTAAAAAATATTGTGTATTACACAGTGATTTTATACATGAGATGTAAAAAACAGACTATATTCATGTGATTTGTCTATCAATCAATCAAGCAATCATTTGTAAAGCGCACTACATACCCGCGAGGGTCTCAAGGCGTTATGGGGGGGGGGCACTACTGATCGAACAGCCAGGTCTTGAGTGTCCTCCTGAAGGTCAGCAGGTTCAGTGGGAGGGTGTTCCATGTCTTGGCAGCGAGGTGGGAGAAGGATCTCCCACCGGTCGTTGTTCTTCGGATGTGCGGGACGGTGGCGAGTGAGAGGTCGGTAGAGCGTAGCTGGCGGTTGGGTTGTAGAAGGAGAGCCGTCTGTTGAGGTAGGCTGGGCCGGTCTTGTGGAGTGCTTTGTTTGCGTGGATGAGGAGCTTGACGGATATCCTCTTGTTGACGGGGAGCCAGTGCAGGTTTCTCAAGTGTGCGGTGATGTGGCCGTGTCGTGGTACGTCAAGGATCAGTCGTGCCGAGGCGTTTTGGATGCGTTGTAGTCGTTTGATGAACTTGGTCGGGGCTCCCGCGTAGAGGGCGTTTCCGTAGCCGAGTCTGCTGCTGACGAGGTCCTGGGTGACTGTCTTTCTTGTATCTGTCGGGATCCATCTGTAGATCTTGCGGAGCATGCGGAGGGTGTTGAAGCGGGAGGAGGAGATGGCGTTGACTTGCTTGGTCATTGAGAGCGTTGAGTCGAGGATGATTCCCAGGTTGCGTAATCATATGTCTATGATTACCTCACAACTTAGTCATGTGATCAAGCATTTGCACTTTAAATGGGTGATCAAGGCCTCTTGGAGACCGAAACGCATGAAGTAGAGACTGAGACTAAAGATAGAGAGAGTGACTTGACAATGGAGAAAGTTTTGTGTGCGAAGATCTGGGCAGACTGAATTTGTCTGTATATAAGTCACAGCTTGACTTTTTTGATGCAACAATGGTAGAATTTAAAGAGCAGTCATATAGCCTACTTTACTAGCTGGATCGTAGGTTCTGTGCCAAAGGCGCTCAAGGCGCTAACAATATCTTTTTTGTGCTAGAAGTTTATCATTAAACCAGTCAGGTGATGTTTTTTGTCTGCGAAAAGTCTGATTAACTAAGGGAGCTATGGATCCAGTGACACGCTGCTGCAGTTGTGAGTCGACCGTATCAATACAACTATGCAGCATGGGGTGGCTGATGGCAAGCGGGTGGCTAAATGTAGAGGGGGTAACTTTGGCCCACTGATGTGCCTGTACCACATGCTTGGATACTTGGCTGATGGGTGACTAACCATGGCTAACAAAAAAGGGATGGCAAACTGATCAGACCAGGTAAATGGAAGAAGATGGTCAGTCACTAAACAGGCAAGTTTGGAAAAAATAAGATCAAGGGTGTGCCCAAGTCTGTGTGTGGTGGAAGAAACATATTTAAGGAGCTGTAAACCTTCCAAATCTTCAGCTAAGGCAGTAGCCTCTGAGCAGATGGTATCGTCAAAATTCAAGTTAATATCCCAAGATCCCCTGCCACTATGAAGTTAGAGTAACAAAGTATTAAAGGAGACAGAGCATCAGCTAAAGAGGTGACAAAATTGGAAGCGGGACCAAGAAGGCGATATATCAGAGTCCCTGATCTCATAAAATGACTAGTGAGGGCCAGAGAGAAGAGGGCCACTTCGCATCCATCAAAAGAAAGCTCAGAGATGTTGCAATGTAGTCTATGCTTCAAAATAATAGAAATCCCTCCTCCTCTCTGAGTTTGCCTGTCAAGACTCACAATAGCGAAAACTTGGGGTATGGCTTGTATTAGGTCAGTGGAAGAGTCCTTAATAAGCCAGGTCTCAGTCAAAAAGACTGTATCTGGCAGATACTCTTCCAGAAAATCTTAGACCACACATTTATGCTTAACTAGCGACCTGCATTTGAGAGAGAAAAACTTAGCAGAGGCCTGAGGTAGGTGGATTGCATTTATCTCTGTGTTCGTAACCAGAGAGTCCGAGAGTGAGAACCTGCATTTCTTACAGCAGGTCTCAGCATTTTCAAGGTCTAGTGATAGCAGATATTAGGCAGGGAAGTAGCGAGGTTCAGAAACTCTACTTTAGAATGCTTTAAAGGGGCTTTCCCAAATTCACCAGTGGTCCTGGCCCCTAGAGCCGTCCGCGTTATCATGGCCTTAATGTAGGTAGCAGTGAGGGAGCGCTAGAGTGCTAACCTCCAAGATGGCAGTAGAGGAGGGGAACAACAGGGAAGTGGGGCAGCAACATCTGCCTCGAAGTGTAGCTAGCCCTTTCTGCTCAAACAGACCAGGCCGCAGCGGACCGAAGGGCAGGCACAGAAGCAGCAAGAAATAGGTGCTGGTTAACATACACCCTTCAGTAAATTAATTGAACGTGTGACATCCCTTTGTATAGTGGAGCTTTCTGCCCCCAATGAGGGCAATTTGGGACCAACCCCCAATCTACTCCCAGGGAGGCAGAAAGACTGTTGTGCATGAGTGGAGCCATGCCTTGTGCTGGGGACTGCTCGTGCCAAAAGGAAAAATCCCTTGTGCTCTAGTGGTGTATTCCTGCTTCAGGATCTCACTACTAAGATGATCTCCACACAGGATTCTGTCTGCAAAAGGGACTGCTGGAAAGGTGAGAGACTCCTATTTTCAACGTTAGCTCTCCCAAGTGCTGCCATAGCTGGAATCTGCTGCAGCTGTATGGCTCTGGCAGTTTTCAGTTTCAGTGGCGTACGAGCATTATGCACTCTGATCATTATTACTAAAAAATGCCTCATACTCAATGGAAAGCACTTCCCTTGAAGCCAAAGTTGTAGACCTGATGAGGGAAGACCTTTAATGCAAGCACCCCAAGGTTTCCTAGTCCTAGCTGCTAGGAGGGGATTATCGCATCCTCTACACATTCTGGGCAGCAGAACGAATGAGACCACCTCATCCATAGCAGCCTAGAGGTTAACATTGTAAAATAAAACTTTGCTTAGCCTTCTTGTAAGCACTGATTACAAAGTTTTTATAGAGGTGTTAACTAAGGCATTAACCAAATTACCAGGCAGGGCCCACCAACATAATAGAAACCTAGCTGGAGGTGCATGCCTTGTGGTCCATGCCCCCTTGAAGACATACCCTGAAGAAGGCAAAACTCTATGACCCAAAATAGGAGAAAGGATGAATTCTCTCAGAAACAAACCAGTAGTTTAATATTTCTATTCTGGAAAGCCCCAATTAGAATTTGGTTCCCTCAAATAACTTCCGCATAGCTTTGACCACTGATCACACCGTGAGACAGCTGAAGGCTAGGTCTCATTGGTGTAATGACCCAAAACACAAGCAGTTACCTGGGAAAGGTTGGATAATTTACCACCTGTTACTTAGGAATTGATGAGTAAGAGTCCTTTCCTGTGCATACATTGGTTCTCTGAACCAGCAACAGTGTTTGCATGCAGTCAGTGCTGAACTGACATGGCTCATGTCGTTTCATTCTTTTCTGAGATGGTATTCAAATCAACGTAGGTAAACGGAGGCATAACCGTCCAAAATGCAGGATCGGCTTACTTCTGTTATCAAAGCGACATAAGTTGATGTCAACCAGACCACAGTATTGAAAAGGCAACGTAGAAATTACTTATTGACTTCACAACCTAAATAGTTTAATATGGTAGAATATAACAGCACTTTTTTTATCTTAAATCGGCATGCAAGCTAGACAAAAGGTCTTAGGGAGGTTTTGCCAAGGCTTCTGCTTGAGCCCTTCAACTTGAAAAATCAATCATAATCTTTAGATTTCTACGGGGTGGGACAAAAGTAACCCATCTAACTGGGCATCCTTGGATACTTATATTCTGAAAGCTTGAGAGTCTGTCTTAAGGGGACCATCAAATGTCATCATGTGAGCTAATTAACGTCCTTCATACAGGCCATTCCATTTCCCAGGAATGCAAATTAGTGACACCTCTCCGGTCAATAAATTCAGTCAATATATTGAGAGTTGGTGAAAGCATGCACCTAAGTCCATCAAAACCATACAGCCAAACTGCGATCAACAAACTTAGCAGGATGTTGTCAGCACTAACTGTGTATTCTGGGTTCAACCAAAGAGATGCACTTTTCCGTCTCTCACTACCTCCACGAAGGACCGCATACAACAATATGAGGGCCTGTATTAGAAATGGGGAAAGGGTAATGGGATAAGAGAGAAAATAGAGACATCGGACACCACCACTCTGACTTGTCACTTCTGATGAGCACTGATGTCGGTAGATCTATGTGGAAATCTAAAGACAATGAGCGATATTTTAGTAACCTGCTCTAAGAGTTCTGCATCTAACTGGAACATGGTACAATATTTAATAGTTGTATCTCTGTGTAGCTCACTCTGTGTTCTGGTATGAAATGTGTTATTCCTGACACTAAAGCATACTTAAGATGAGTATATTCGATATGTTCATCAACTCTTCTCCTTGTTAGTGAGATAACAACCACACTTCGTAACTATGTATGTACTCTCTGTTGAAGATGAGCTTGATACCTACTTGACTCTTTGAGCCACTGGAAAAGTAATTAACAGCTATAAATATTATGTGGTTCCAGTCTTGGCAACTCATATATTCCTAAGAACTCATTCATACCTTACACTAATCAGATATACATATCATATTTAACATTACCTATTGTGGGAATTCTTCTTGTTTCATCATAGGATCCAGCCCAAATGTAATACAACTTTACAATTGTTTAAAGTTCAAAATGAAATGTTAAAAAAAGTTCAATTTTCATTTTCTTGACTCTATTTAATTCTCTGAATATTTCTCTCTGTTCCAAAATGTTGTCCAACAAACTCAGCAGAAGAAAAAAACTGTGCACAAAAAGGAAATGTGCCTAACAAGGTTGAGGCTGTATCAAGACTGAATAGCAAGAACAGTGTGAAACAGGAGGGAAGTTATATGTGATAATTCAAGATGGTCACCACAGTTTCCAAAAAACAAGAGAGTTCATGGACTTCTGGCTAATTTAGTTTGTTGTTAGGACGCATTCACCTAGTGCATTCTCCACATGTGTGAAACCTTACACTGGACAGTGCCAATAGTTTATGAGGACCATCAGCCTTTCCTTCTCTGAGGTGGACATATTGCGAGCTAGTTTAGAGTATCACTCCTTCACATCTGCTGAGCCATAAACGGTAAACTATATCTCCTGACGTGCCTCTTGACCAGTTTGTCTTTATTGAAAAGGCCTACACAATAAGAGATTGAAAATTACTCCTAAAATATCTTTACCATCCTGGTGAATTGTGGTACATGTAGTTTATTCTGTTGTGCAACCTTGTCCTGTTCTTGTCCTGGTGGCAGAATCATGATTCTTGACTCCTACAGGTATAGTGATTCACTCAGACTTGCTTTCATGACTTGTCACATTTCCAGCTCCATTCTGCGCTCTGTTCCTGGTTTGCAAGGTCCTCTCTGTGTGCCTCATGGCTTCCATAATTTTTCCTTTCAAAGTTCCTGTGCAGCCTTTCATTAATTGGTTGTTCACTGATTCCTTGCACCTGCCTGCCCCCCAAAGCCTGTCCTTCTCCACTGTGCCTTCAGCTATTTCTACCCTGTGAGCCCAGTGTCCAGTGGCTCGCAACAGTCTTTTTTGCTGAGGTCCCACTCGTTAAAAGTGCTATCTTGTTGCTCTGATTCAAGGCATGATTCTTTATACCTTGGGTTCTTTTTATTTCTTAATCCCTACTCTCTGCTTTGTTACTAAGACTTTTCTATTTCTATTCATTATTGTTGCTACCTCACGGCCCCTATTTTTACCTGTGGTTCTAGTTCTGTCTGCACCCTCTCTGTCCTGCCTTCGTTGGTAATCCAGCGGAAGCTGTGATAATTTCTAAACACATTTTACACTATCTCTAATATATCATGAACATTTTTTTAATTAATATTCAGAATTTGGGCCCATACAAACTTGATAACCACATAGTCCTCCGATAGACCTTTGGTAGAGCTAATAGGGACTCAGATAATAAGAGACCAATGCTATTTCCTTCATGCGGACCTATAATGAAGGAAGAGCTTGTCCAACAACAAGAGTCACAAAATGCATAATGTCAAATAACTCATGAATAAAGACAAACTCTGAATACTTATCAAGTCACTTTTATCTAATATTCAAAATATGAATGGTCATAATACAAAGTACATTTAGATTATCAACTCTGTGTTATTTCAATGTTACAGGTAATATCACAATTAGAAAAATAATACAGTTCATGGCAAATAAATCATCAAATCAATAACAAGTGTGAGAGGAGAAAGAGAGAAAGAATAAATCATTGTCATATCAGTATGCAGTTCAGAAAGTCATACAAACCTAGATCAATGAACTAATACACAGCGTGCAATAGTCAGAAGGAAACCAACCCTTCAGCCAAAGAGGTATAGCTTGAGAACAATTCACCAGCCAATGAAGTACAAGGCAATCAAAACAGATGAAAGATTTGGACCAACATCATGCCATGTCTGGGATTTGCTAGGAAAATAGCCATCCAGAGTAGCATAGAGAGTGCAATAGCAGAGATTTCTGCTCAAAGATTCAGCTTCTACCAAGTTATTTTCCTACGGAAATAGTTATACCCCAAGAAGTTCAAAATTCAACCCCCAAATGTTTCATTTTTACGGTTCTACACAATTGTTATTGGTTAAGTTCATGAGGTGATCATGAGGTGATCATTTTTCCAGGCTAGATCATCCGGAACTTAATAAACCAGTCCATTGTTTAATTCAGATGTAGTCATCACTCTTTGGAAGCAGGAAAAAGAATCTGAAACTCCTTCATATCCTTACGCTCGCTTCCACATCAGCTTGCAACATAGTCAACACAATTATTCATCGAAAGAAATACTCTAACCACAGGAAGGAAATTCTAGTGATACGCTAAGCACAGCCAAACAAATAAATCAACATTTTTTAAATAATGACGGACAAATTGAATTCTTTATGAAGCCTAGTTCAACAAAAGGAAAATAACTTCTAGCAGGGTTTGAGGCCTTCATAGGAAAAGCATAAATCTTACGTTTTTTAAGGCATAAAACACATGCATTACGATTTGAGAAATGAAGAGAAAGCATAAGCTAAAAGGAAATTAAAAATTCATTATTCTAATTAGGTTCAAAAGCGTAACCATAATTCAAAGTGTGAATTATTACTCAATCAATTATTCTCTTGTTATAAAGAAGAAAACATAATCATAAAACATTTACTCTAAGCATTTTCATTATTTTTTTTTTTTTTTTTTTTTTTTTTGAAAACCTTTATTTCGAATTTCAGGACACAGCTATTCAGCCGACAGCCCGAGGGTTCGGCAGCATTGCAAGTTAGATACAGTAATGTGTCCCAGATACAGTACGATGAGTAATGCAAAGGTCCAATTTTAAATATACACAGAAAAACACACAACAAACCCCAGCAAGGCAGAAACATTGAAATCCCATGGCGAAAGCCCTCAGGGGAGGCAGGACCCCACTCATCTACTAAGTATAAGACTGTGTGCGGAGGAAGAAGGGGAACAGCAGAGGCCCAGAACGGTTACCAAAACCAAACTGTGCTGGAAGGCAGGTCAGGGGGAAAGCTGTTCCTCGGGAGGTTCCAGGTCCGGGGCAAGACATATTCCCCCCCTGTATTGGTTCCACCGCCCCCAGATGGCATGCCACTTCCGGGGGCGACCTCTAGAGCAGTAGACCGTCTTCTCCCTAAACATGCTCCAATCCATGTTCTCCTTCCACGCGGTCAGCGTAGGGGTTCCTGAGGAGCCCCATAATCGCGCGATATCCCTTTTAGCTACCATGTTACCCAGAGTCACCCATTGGGTCTGCGCCTCATCGAGATCAGTGGGGCCCCAGACGTTCAGGAGGCAGCACCGCGCCTCCGGCTGTACCACAATGCCCGTCACCTCCCCCATAACTGCATGGACTCTCCTCCAGAACTCCACAATGACACCACATTCCCAGATGATGTGCAGGAAAGTACCCACCATACCACAACCCCTTCTGCACAGGCCGTCCTCCGAGAATCCCATGTGGACCAGCCTTGGCCCCGTAACATACACCCGGTGCAGTATTTTAAGCTGCACCAGCCTCAGACGCGACGGGATCGCAACCTCCTTAGGCGAAGAGACCGCTGACTGCCAGTCCTCATTATCCAACTCGAGGCCATCCCTGGTCCACTGTTCTCTCAGCCCCAATAGCAAGTCTGCCCGGACGTTTATCAACTTCTTATATATGAGCGAAATCGTGCTCTCGGGCATATGACCATCAAGGACTCGGTCCTCAAGGGGAGAGGACTCCGGCACCTTCTCACCCTCCACAAGGACTGATCGGAGGGCGTGACGCAGCTGGATATACCTAAAATACTCTGAAGGCCCTAGCTCAAACTCAGTCTGCAACTCCTCGAAGGACTTTACCCTCCCCTTATGCAGCACATCTCCCACCTTGGATATACCTATCAGGTCCCACTTATCAAAGCCCTTCGTGTGCCAGAGTCTTCCCAACCGTTCCGATTCAAACAATGGGGTAGCGAGGGTGAGCCTATCCTTCCAGCCCAGCGAGTCGGTCGCCATCTTCCATACGCGCACCGCCACACCTGTGGGCCCCGTGAGGGACGAGTCTAGGGACCGCGAATACAACGCCCTGTAGTAGTTGCCTCCGCGCAGCAGCCACCTATCCATGGCATACCCAGGGCTAAGGGCAGGGCCGTAAAACCCATGGTTGATCGCGCTCAGCTGCGTGGCCCAATAGTACCGTCGGATGTCTGGGAGCGCAATGCCCCCATCGTACCATGGGAGCGTCAACTTTGAAATAGCTATTCGCGGCCGCCCATCCCACAGCAACGTCCTTTGGAGGCCTTCGACCTCCCGAAAGTATTTGGCCGGTACCCAGTCCAAGGTGTTCTGGAGGGCGTAGAGGAAGCGGGGAAGGGACATCATTTTGAACAGGGCCGCACGCCCAACAAGGGAGAGCGGCAGCCTCCGCCAACCTTCAACATCTCGCCTCAAGCGTGCCAAGGGGGGGAGCAGGTTCCTCTCATAGCGCACAACAGGATCCATGGATATAAAAATCCCCAAATACACAAAACCTTGCTGGGCAACCTGTATCGAACATGTTCTAGGGATCGGTGGGACCTCGCCACTAAGAACGTACAAATACGATTTGCCCCAATTAATAACAAGCCCCGAGTTCCTACCGAACGATGCGAGTACGTCACAGACCACTATAAGTGACTTCTTCGGTGAGGCAAGATACAACAGGATATCATCGGCATAGAGCGAAATACGGTCCTCGTGATCAGGCGACCACCGAAGGCCCCGTATATCCGGGTGCCAACGTATCCACGCAGCCAACGGTTCAAGGGCGAGGGCGAACAACAGAGGCGACAGGGGGCAGCCCTGCCGAGTACCCCTACCAAGCTGAAACGGAGTAGATGCCCGACCATTCACCACAACATTCGCTAGTGGCCCCTCGTACAGCAACCGGACCCAACTCACAAACCCGCGACCGAAACCAAACTTGGCCAGCACGGCCCATAAGTATGCCCACTCCACCGTGTCAAAGGCCATCGTGGCATCAAGAGATGCCACAACAGCCGGTTCACGCAGCGTGCCCGCCCTGGCGATGACGCCATGAAGACGCCTAAGGTTCAATGCTGTGTTTCGGTGCGGGATAAAGCCAGATTGATCCGGGTGGACCAGATCGCCAAGTACCCTAATCAGACGGGTAGCCAGGAGTTTGGCCAGAATTTTCGGCTCAGCGTTGAGGAGTGAAATGGGCCGATAGGAGGCGCATCTATCTCGGGGTTTACCCTCTTTATGTATGACCACGATCGACGCCAGCCGCTGATCCAACGGAAGGATCCCATCCCCCCGCGCCTCCAAGTACATGGCGCGCAGGTGAGGGGCGACCCTATCCGGGAACAGTTTGTACAGATCGATCGGCAGTCCGTTCGGTCCAGAGGCCTTACCCGAATTCAACGCGCGAATCGCCCCCGCCACCTCATCAACCGTGATGTCGCCATCCAAATCATCCCTATCTATGTCAGAGAGGCAGGGCAACTCGATATCACGGAGGAGATCAGTCGAGTCTTCGGGCGGCCTGTCCGACACAGAGGAATAAACCCTATGAAAATACTCCGCAAAACACTCCACAATCCCCTCAGGTTCCACAATCGCCTCTCCCCCCTCTCCAATCAACTCTGGCACCACTCTATTGACCCGTTCCTTCCTGTCCAGCCACGCCAGGAGTTTCCCTGCCTTATCTCCAACATCATACAGACGGCCCTGTTGTTCCCTGCTAAGGGTCTTGGCGGCTTCTGTCACCAGGTCCCTATACTCCGCCTGCTTCAAGCAAAGCTCATGCAATGAGGACTCTGTGACCTCCTCCTCCATATCCCCCTCAAGGGCCGCAATCTCCTCCTCCACTTGCCGCACTTCGCAATCCCTCCGATTCTTGGCAGTCACCACCAGGGAGAGGGCCTCCCCCCGAAGCACGGTCTTAAAAGCTTCCCACAGCGAGATCGCCGAGTCCACGGTTCCCAGATTGTCCTTAAAGTAATTATCTACCTTCTTTACCAGGGCGCTGCGCATCTTGGGGTCTCGGAAATACCATGGGTTAATGGGGGCCACCCTCCCTCCTCCCTCCCGACCGAGATCCAGCCGGATCCACACTGGCGAGTGATCAGAGATACCACGTGCCATGTGCCTCGCCTCGGATATCAACGAGGCATGTGCGGCCAGAGTGAGCAGGTAGTCAATCCTGGAGAGGCTACCATGCGCCCCGGAGTGAAACGTGTATTGACTCTGTGTGGGGTGCCGGAGCCTCCAGCAGTCTATCAGGCCAAATGTATCCAGGAGGTCTGGAAGCCATTTCTGAGCCCCCCCTGTGTCCCTGGGCGGGTATCTATCCAGCAGTCCGGAGCCCACAGCGTTGAAATCCCCTCCCACTACCAGCATGCCCCCCGGGAGAGTCAGCAAAGCCCTGCCCAATTCAGCAAATGTGGCGGCCTGCAGGGCCGGCGGGACATAAACCGAAACCAAAACCAAAGTCCTTCCTTCCCACCGCCCCGCCACCGCCACAAACCTCCCCCTATCGTCAACAATGGTGGAGTCCACCTCAAAGGGCAGCGATGCTCTAACAAGGATGCCCACACCCCTGGACCCAGAAGAAAATCCCGAGTGTGCAATGAATTTATACCCCTTCCTATTCAGGGCATAGCACGTATTGCCTATGAGATGCGTCTCCTGCAGCAGTACAACGTCTGGCATGGAGCGTTTCAGAAATTGCAAAACAATCCCCCTCTTAATGCAATCCCCCAAACCATTAACATTCCAGCTTATAACACTTAGGCCTCTACCCCCCATCCTCAAACGGAAAGAGGCCCACCCCACACCCGAGGCGCCACCATGGAACAACCCTGAGGATAATCATCATGCCTTGCAGAAATAAACCCCCCAACAACAAATTCAAACTCCCCATAACTCCCCCCACCCTGCACCCCTGCTGCAGCTTAAAAAGCCCCCCCAACTTGCAGTGTGCCTGTCGCCCTACAAAAACAAAAATCTACAAAAAGTACCCCAAGGGAGGAAAAGAGCACCCCTCGTCCTCCCGCAACCCTCCACAGTTACTGCACTCTGTTCAAATCTTCAAATATGGTCAAATCAAGTCAGGCCGGCTTTGAGGTATCAGCCCTGTCCATCCCGGCCACTATCTCCATGCTCAGCTGTGTCGTCCCCGGTCCGTCGCCGGGGCAAAGCGTCCAACCATTCGTCGGCCATAACAGGAGAGTCAAAAAAGAATGTCCGATCTTCATGCACCACCCGTAGTCTGGCGGGGAAAAGCATGGCATATTTTAGGTCCCGTTCCCGAAGTCTTCGCTTCACCCCCAGGAAGCTCTGTCTCTGTCTCTGCACCTGCTGGGTGAAGTCCGGATAAAAATTCACCGACGCAT
Organism: Triturus cristatus; assembly: GCF_964204655.1. Classification (NCBI taxonomy): domain Eukaryota; kingdom Metazoa; phylum Chordata; class Amphibia; order Caudata; family Salamandridae; genus Triturus; species Triturus cristatus. The sequence goes on from NC_140591.1 coordinate 803,958,742, forward strand.
TCTGGAAGGGGACTGGGCCCGTCACCCTCGAAGCTTGCAGGATAGCGTCCCGATCTCGGAAATGAAAGAGCCGGGCGACAATCGGCCGCGGCGGGGCACCCGCCTTGGGCCGTCCGCCCGGCACTCTATGGGCCCTTTCCACCGCAAAAAACTTTCCAAGGCCCTTAGGCTTCAGATGATTGAGGACCAAATCTTCCACAAGCAGGTCCACCGAAGCCTCATCTGAGGACTCCGGGACCCCGATGACGCGCACGTTGTTGCGCCTGGACCGGCTCTCGAAGTCCTCCAGCCGGCGGGCGGCGAGGTCACTCTCGGCCCTCAGCTTCCGGACCTCGTTCTGCAGATCCGCAACCTCATCAGTGAGGCCCGTGGTCTTGTGGTCCAGGTCCTTAACGCGTTCGTTTGTCTTGCCCAGGTCCGAGCGGATCAAGTTGACATCCACCAGGATGGCATCCACCTTATGTGCCAGGGCCTCGAATTGCCGCCCCATCGAGGTCTGCATCCCATCAAGCGCGCCCATGACATCCTGCAGGGAGAGCTCCGGTGTCCCAGGCGAGTCCTCCTTCTGGGCATCCGGCGCCTGGCTCGATCCACTCGGCGATGTCTTCAGGAGGGCGTATCGGTCCATACTGTTGACTTGGGAATACGTTCCCCGCCTGGTGGACTTAGTCTTCAGCCGATCTCCTTCTGCCTTGCCCGACATGATGGACTCCAGGCAGTCCAATGCAGTGAAGACCGTCCCCTCTCAGAGAGAGGTATAAAGAGTGAGCAGGTCCGCCTTGTTCTTCCAAAGTAGCTCGCCGAGCGTCCCCGGGGTTATAAAGCCACCCAGGGCACTACAGTGTCCGGGCAGACAAAGGGAACGAAACCGAAAGTGCAAGAGCGAGGACCTCCGTCCGACAGTTCACACCTCACCAGGCCGTTGTTGATCAACTAGGAGTCGGGCATCCTGCCAACTCTAGCCCCTGGCATCTCCGGGAGTTAGGCCGCAATCTTTCGCCAGTCATAAGTCCGGTTCCCGATGGACGATCCGACCGCAGGCAGCATCAATCGCCTCCCTGGCAACTCAGCGACACGATGCCATGCATACAATCAGGATTAGAGACAGGATAGTCGACGGAGGGCGCGAGGGTCTCGGGAGCTCTAAGCTCACGCGGCCATCTTGGTCAAGCGCTAGGCTCCTCCCCAGCATTTTCATTATTAATATTTATCAAAACTCTACTTATAAGCTTAGTTTAGCACATTTGTCAACTTTCTCTCACGTATCCTTTAAGTTCATGTAAAAACACTTCATATTTTCCATGCTTTCTGCATGTTAAACATTGCAGTTTCTGTTTACTAAACGTGTTGTGCCTTTTTTGCACATTTTCACGTTATATTTTCGAAAGTCTCTTATGATAATAATTTTCACACTGTTAATCATGTTTATTAATAACACACTTATGAGCAGACTTAATCAAACATAATTATTTGAAAAAATCATGCTCCATCATCGGTGTGCCGAGTGTCAGTTTTGGATTCTTGTCCCTTACCCTGTGTATTTTCTTCAAGTCCTGTCTTTTGCTTGTTTGTAGCTTTCCTTGCTTCGATTTCAGTGTTCGCAGTACTGCCGAATTTGGGTCCATTTCTGTCCCTTTTCTCAGAATATGGTCCTGCTTTTCCATAAGCCTAGTTTCTGTTGTTAGTGTTTCTTACTGTATTCCCTTGTGTCCTCTCTTGTGGTTGTGTTGAAAATTTGATTGACGGAGCGCCGCGGTAACATGGTTAGCCAGCTAACTAGCAGGTCGCGGGCCGCTCACCCTCCGGCCTCTAATATGAGATTGTCATGAAGATCGCTATGAAGTGCCGGCGTTCAAGAGTGTGCCCCTAAAGAAACCCCTAAAGCCTTTTTTCCTCGGGGGATTACCTTTCTGCTTTTCTGCGTCTCGCATCGCTTGTTGTGATCCTGCCCGCTTGCTCCGCTCTGCTACGGGAAGTTGGCGGGGCGGCTTGGCGGTCGGAGATCTGGATCTGAAGACTCGGAGGAGGAGGGTTTCCTGTTTCCTGCTTCCCGCTGGTCTCTCGCCGGTGTAGTGGCTGACTCTCCCCTGATTCTTCCCCGTTTCTTGGCGGTGGCTCTGGGTGATCTCGAAGGAGGGGAGGAGCAGTTGAATCATTGCGGATGCCCGCCTGCCTGGCTGGCGGCTCCAGGTCTGTGTAGCCAGCGGGAGGAGTCAGGGATCGGGAGAGGAGCGAGGCGTGGAGGGGATCGCAGCGCTGGATCTAGGTGCTGTTTTACTGCTTCACTGCTACTGCGTATTGCTTTACTGCTTTGCTCTGCTCTGCTAGCCTACGGTAGGAGCCAGAGGGAAAGGGGAGCAATTGCTTCTAACTACTTTTTAAATTGCTTTCTTTGTTTCCTGTCCCTGAATGTACGGCGACTTACAACTTCTGCTTTTTAGGGCGGATGGGGCACTTGCTGAGCACAGACGTGCCTGGCTTCAGTGTGACTGGCAGACCAGTCCTAGCCCCTGCTCATCCCCCATATCGAGCCAAAGTTGGGGGGGTTCTTATCATCCACAGTTGGATCTAGATGATGAATCTGGAGGTATTCAAGGAACAGAATATTCAGTCCAGCACCATGTTATACACCCGGAAGAACTAATTAAGGTAACTGAGATAAAGGGGACGAGGAATGAAAGTGCCCTCTGCCCTATGGAGTTAGCGGTAGAGCCATCTGGCCAGCCTGAAATAGAGGGGCTCAGCCTATCGAGGGTGGTCTGGTCAAATTAAATAAATCAGAGGTGTCTCTTGGTAAGCGATATAAATTGAGATCACGTACCCTTTTAAGCGGGGGACCTTTTGCTGAACAGCACGAGCAATCCTGTCAGGTTTCAGCTACTGCAGCAGCGACAGTAGTAAGTCTTAAGCAAAAGAAGGCGTGCAACAAAGCAGGAAAAGCGGGGAAACCCACTCCTGTGAAGAGCAGGAAGAAAAAAACTCAACATTTAGTTAATGTGACTCCTTCTCTTCGGTCATACTTTATGGCTAATACTCAGGCCACTGGGAAACTTGTTACTCAGGCAGTGACGGACTCAGTGACGGTGCCAGCGTCAGCTGAGAATCAGGACCTACTGGCTGCACTTCCTGTTTCTAACCGATTCACCCCGTTAAGCGAGACCCCTATGGCTTCTTTGGCAGAAGGTGGCAGTCAGATTGAATTGGATGAGCCAGGTGACTCATCCCTGACCTCAGCAGTACAAAGCCCAGATTCCCTACACGGGATGTTAAGGCAGTTATCTATTGAGATCGAAGCACGTTTTTCTACTTCTGAATCAAATCAAAAGAAGATTCAAGATACCTGCACTAGCCTAGAGGAAATCTTAACAGCGCAGACGCATCGGATGGAGACTCTCGAGAGCAAAGTGGAGGATTTGGGCCTAGAGGTTAAAGATAACTCTAATGAGGTGTGGAGACTGAAGGAAAAAGAGAGGGATTTAACAGAGAGGTTGGAGAGGTTAGAAAATATCTCGAGGAGGAATAATATTAGGGTTCTAGATCTAAAAGAAGGCATGGAAGGGGACAATTTAAAGGCCTATGTTATCGATCTTTTAATTAAAGCCTTTCCCCAAATCGCCACAGCTTATATCTGGGAGTCTGAAATCCAGAGAATACACAGGGATCCCTTTAAGTTGAATCCTGCAGGAAAAAGCCCAGGAAAATACTAATCTATATCCAATCTTACTTGCTAAAGGAGCAAATATTGGGGGCTGCCCTTAAACTTAAATCCATCCAGGTCCAGGATGTCACCTTTAGGATTCGGTCTGATATCTCCCGGGTCACCGAGGATAGAAGGTGGGAACTGGGCAAGAGAATGGATGCATTGAGAGACCAGGGAGCCCAAGTACAGCTGCGATTCCCTGTTTTTTTAAAAGCTGTATGGGCTAACAAAATGTATAATTTCAGATTTCCAGAGGAAGTAGACAGCTTTCTGGCACAGACCAAACCCAGTTAAATTAAGTTTAAGGGGGGGTCTTTGCTGGCACTAGTTACTATTAAATATCATTCTTCATTTTTTTTTAATCTGTTTCCTTCTGGGTTTTTTTCTTTGGAGGATGGAGGGCCCCGACACGAATAGGCAATACCTTATTGCCAATGGGTAATCAGGGAGGGTTCCTGCAGGGGAGAGGGGGGTTGTGGGGCTGGTGGGGGGAAGTAATGGTGTTCACATTTCTTGGTGGGGAGCATTGGAGGAAAAAAAAAAGGTGTAACAACTATCTCATGTGACATAAAAGCCTCTAGTAGCTTTAGTAGTTATAATAGCGAGTAGAGACAAGACAATGATGGGGGATAGGCCCATGGGGGGAAGGGAAGCAATATCTTGATTTACTAAGCTGGAATGTAAATGGATTGAGGGTGAAAGGAAGACAGCGTTTGATCCTTCAGTACCTAAAAAATAGCTCAGCTAGTATTTTAATGATTCAGGAGACCCATCTTCTACAATCAGAATGTAAGACACTATTTGGAAAATTAAGATGGGTGGATAAGATTATTGCCACAGACCAGCAATGTTCTTCGAAAGGGATTGCTGTGATAGTCAAAATAAACTCAGGAGTAGAGGTAATTAAGTCTCAAGTTGATGACGGAGGGCGTTGGGTCATAGTAGCAATTAAGTGTCGGGAGACAAAATATACATTAGTTAGTTATTATGGACCTAATGAGGATGATATTACTCCCCTGAATAACCTTTGTCTCGCACTAGCAGACTATGATCCAGCTCTGATCTTGTGTGGAGATTTTAACGTACTTCTAAACAATAAATTAGATAGGTCCTCCCCTAGAACGCAGGTAGCAGCCCTGTGCATTAAAGCTTATCTCCTGGCCATGCTGAAGAATTTTAATCTTTTTGATGTATGGTGGAAAAAAATGGGTGAGAGAAGGGAATATTCCTTTTACAGCAAGAAGAACGCTCATTATTCCAGAATAGACTATATGTTTATGGAGCATCCCGATTTTGCTAAAATTAGCTCATTAGAATATCTACCCATACATTTATCTGATCATGATGCCATACTCCTGAAACTAGAACTTCCCCCAGAGTCATCTCTGAGGAGGTGGACTTTAAATAGAAGATTTCATTTGCAACCCTCAACCCCTGGCTTTCTGAAGTTAGAAACTGCTTGTTTCTTCCAGGAGAATTTGGGGTCTGCCAGCGTACATATGGTCTGGGACACCTTTAAGGCCTGGTTGAGAGGGATACTAAAAGGAGCGGTTGTGGGTTGGGACAGGGCAGAGAGGAAAGAACTAGCTGACCTAGAAGCACAGTTAGCGGGGGCAGAGACAGATTTAAAGGCGAGTGGTCCTTTTGGGGTAGATAATAAAAATCTAATTATGAAAGTTGAAGAGTGTAGTGTTCTCCAGGTGGTGAAGAAGCAGGAACAACCACATACATTGAGAAGGTAAGTTTATTTACACCTCATCCACCAACAGTCATCTCCCAACTCCCTTCTTTAGAATCTACTCTGCACCCTTCTGATTCTCTAATAGAATCAGCACATCATTCTAACTTCCAATTCTTAGATAAAACCTTTATGGAAGGAGGGAAGATGTGCGCTACCACAAAGAGCTGCAGCTGAAGTTTAGAATCAGGTCTGAGGAGATCCTTCGACAAAAATGGGAGGCAAGCAAAATGAGTGACTTCGAGCAGGGGGAGAATTGTGGTAAACTTCTCGCAATGAAGAGCAGGGTTGATAGATTTAATAACTATATCACCAAGATTTAAGTTGGCTCTCAAGTTGTAGAGGATAAGGGTAGTATAGAACGAGCCTTTGCACAATTTTTCCAGGGACTCTACCAAGAAGATCTTCAGATGGCAGAGGAACATATTGATGGGTGGCTTAAAGAGAAACATCTCCCTACATTAACTGAGGATAGCGAGGGAATCCTCACATCAGAAATAACAGGATTTGATATACTAACTATCTTAGATGCTGCGAAGAAAGGGAAAGCAGCAGGCCCCGATGTTATTCCGATTGAGGTCTACACGACTTTGAGGGAGGAAGTTATTCCGGTGTGGCTGAAACTGTATAATGGTATTTTAGACGGTACATCTCCCCTGCCTGACTCTTGGAGTGATGCAGTTAATGCACTGATTTTAAAGCCAGGGAAGAATCCACCTCAATGTCAGTCATACCGGCCAATTTCTTTACTAAATGTTGACTATAAAGTCTTCGCTGGAATCTTGAACAACCGGCTTAGTCAAATCGTAGGGTCATTCATCCACATGGATCAAAAAGGTTTCCTGCCAGGCTGACAGATGTCTGATTTAGTACATACTTTAATTGGGTCTATTGACTTGGCTTAATCACAGGATCTCCCTCTTTCAATCATTACTGTTGATGCAGCCAAGGCCTTTGACTGAGTGAACTGGCACTTCTTGGACAGGGTCCTGAAGATCTTTGGTTTTGCTTACAGACTCAGGGAAGTGTTGAAAAAAATATATAAGTCCCCCCGGGCTCAGATTTTGGTTAATGGTAATCTCTCCCCTTTAGTCAAAATAGGGCGCGGTACTAGGCAGGGTTGCCCGCTCTCCCCATTTTATTTGATTTATATATAGAAACATTAGCTCAGAGCATAAGATTAAATCAGAAGATCATCCCTTTTGAAATAAATGGGTTTGTACGAAAATTAGCACTGTATGCGGATGATTTTATTTTATTATCAACACTTTCAGAGCTTATAGTTGAAGCCCAAATATTTGGAAGTCTATCAGGCTATGAGATAAACAATGAGAAAACTGAGATTATGGCCTGGAACATCGTCGATCAGGAGGGGAACTTTGCCAAAGAACTTAGATACTTAGGAGTTATAATAACTCAGGATCCCGCCCAAATTCCTAAAACCAATCTAGATAGAGTCTCAAAGGAGGTTGATGTCCTATTAAAAAGATGGCAGAGTATCCCATTGTCACTCTATGGGCGAGTCAATCTGATTAAGATGTGCGTCCTTCCAAAATACACTTACCTTTTTAACAACATCCCCTTAGAATTTGGAAAATCTGACATTCTCAAAATCCAGGGCAAGATATTTTCCTTTATCTGGGCAAGTAAAGTGATTTGGCTATCCTGGAAAAAACTTAGACGCAAACTTCAGTGAGGGGGGTAGGCCTACCAGATTTTCAGCTGTACTGTTGGGCCAACCAACTAAAGAACTGTAGGATGTTATTGCTCTCTCCTGATGACTCATTCATAGGCTGCATGTTCAAAGCCATGCTAGTAAGGGAAGGAGAGCTAGGTTTTATGTACAAATTTGGCTCTCCTAAATTCTTCAAAAAAATCAGTTTAAAAACCCTGCGTATGGCGTCTATGTTGTGGTCGGACAGCCGAGACTGTTTAGCACTATCTTATTATAGTGAATGGGCTCCAGTTTGGGATTCTCCCGGTACACCGGAGTGTCTCTTGGACAATTTTGCTTATCCATTAAAAGAGGCAGGAGTCGTATATTGGTGAGACCTTGTATTGGGCGATAAATGTAATTCCTGGGAACATTGGAGTCATGTTACTAGCTGTACCCTGTCTAGGTTCAAGTTCTATCTGCTCTCTTCCTGGTGCAAGAGTCAATGCTGGTCATTCTTGGAAGATAACAGTATGGAAAATGAACTACAAGACCTAGCCCCTAGGAAAAAAGAAGTGGCGCAATGGTATAACCAACTCTTGGCAGCAACAGATAGAAAGATGGAGCAGCCATACAGAGTCTGGGAGAATTACTTGCTGAGGGAGAAGCTGGAAACCTTATGGCAAGTATTTCTAGATATTCTTTACCCCCTGATTAAATCCGCTGCACACAGAAGAAACCACTTTTTCACACTCCACAGGATCTATTGGTCCCCACTTAAGATGTCCAAGATAAAGGGTGGTGGAGAAGCCAGCTGTCTGAAATACGGCCACCAGAATGCAGATGACATCCACGTATTTGTTTCCTGTCCTAAGATACAAGAATATTGGACAAATGTGGGTAAGACTATCTCCAGGGCCCTGGGTTGCATCGTGGAGGTAAGCCCACCTCTCGTAATATTTGGTTTTGCTCCTGCACTGAGGGGAGTATCAGGCCCGATAGGGTCCCAACAAAAACTGGTGTTTTACTTGATATTGTTGGCCAGGAGGGAGATCTGTAAATTGTGGCGCCAGACGATACCTCCCACTTGGAATGCTTGGTGGAATTCTGTTAGAAACTTTAGAATGCTAGATCAAAGAGTAAATGTTTATAGAGAAAAGCCAGATAAGGGGCTGTTTTGGAATCTTTTGGATGATGCGGCTTCTGGTTGAGTTTAGGGATAGAACAATGACCCAATGATTAAAACCTCTGGTCAGCTCAGGTTGCATGTTATGGGTATTCCCTGTAAAGAACATCAGCTGAGAGTAGAACCACCAAGCTAATATGCCCCAGAGGTGGTACAGGTCGAATGGGTGCTATAGCTACGGAGGTCATATGAGGTGAGTCGGAAAAAAAATGTGATTGTTACTAACGAGGGTGCCAGTGCAATTTGATTCTGAGGCTTAGTGCCTCTTGCACTGAGACGCACCAAGCACTCTTTTTCAATAAGAGCTGCTGGCTGTCTTCTAAAAATCTGTGAGAATAACTGCTCCTTGCCTCCTTCTTCTGTTTGTACTGTCACATTTCCTTCTTATTGTTTATTACTCAGTATATGTATGTCAGTATAGTTTTGTCTTTGCAGGCAATAGTCAGTTTAGGTCCACAGTTCCAAATCCTGACTGTTCCAAACTGCTCTTCTAATCCACAACTACTGTCTTGTCGGTCTCCTTCCCAACTTTCAGGTATTGTATTGTGTATACTCCTCCAGAATGTACTTATCCTTGCTAAGTACAAGCTCAATGTGGTGATGAAAAAAGAAGGCACTAGAAAAAGTAGAAGGCTTTAGTCAGAAGCTCATACACTACACAGCACATAGGCCAGCCTGCAAGAGGCAACCGCTGTGGAACTCGGAATGCATACAAGAAACAAGGGTGCATGAGAAACATAACATAGTATGGAACAATGGCACAGAAAGTTTCTACACTTACTAGCATACATATTTTACCACATACCGCCGATTTACAAAACTAAGAAGAAAAGAAAAAATATCCAAAGAATGAGTACAAGGAGAAAAAGAGTCTATTACACTTTTATAAATAAAACGTAAGAAAACAGTGAAAACAAAAATATTCTTTCACACTGGAAAATGTTTTCTCATAATAAAATCCCAAAATCTTGCAGACCTGTCTATTTGGTTGGTCGAGAAGAACCTAACAGAATCCATTCTTTACAATATATATAGTCCAGGTTGGCTGGAAAGCAACAGGCCTGGAATCTTTGATAATAGATTCCCTAAGAAAAGATGTAGTATGATTCAAACCAACATCGACATAGCATTTCTTACATTTACCAAAACTACCCGATTTGCAGCTTGCAATATCAACTTCACCCAAACTGAGATGTATTTTGTGAGATCCTTCATTGTAAACATCTCAATGGGATTTCACAATGTGAGATAAGCTCCACCATTTTTTATTGTTTAGTAATACAGACTTTTTCCCAGGCTCACAGTTTTCTAAACTTTTTTAAAAACCTTGGATTGCACACCTTCACAAGATCACCCACATTAAGTTTGTGCTCCTTGGTAATCTATCTCTCAGAAATACTTTTAATTTATTTGATCTGAACATTATTTTATTTGAAGTCCAGCCTTCATGGCCCTAGCATGTTCATTGAAAAATCTTTATTTCGGAGCACCAGAAAACTTTTGAAATGACATTACAGGGGTAGTTTTTTATGCACTTTATCAGAGCTTGAGCAATAGCTACATAACTTCACAACATTTAAAATGTATTCAGTATATCAGTCCACTGATAAAAATCCCTGACCAATTTTTCGACCACAGTTTCTAAGGTGTCCTTCATGAGCCAAGGTAATGATTTGATTACTTATCATTTTTGGAGGATCAAAACATTACCACTTCAAATTGAAATCCTTTGTCAAGTAAATGTCATTCTTTACTTCCCAAATACCTTCTTCTCTGCCCCCAACAATAGTATTCAAGGTGTCCACCTCCTGTAATGCTTTCCTCCACATTTCTTCTCAAATAGAATGCAAGACTTCTACCAAAGCATCATCCATGGAAGTTACCACACACTCTTCTCCATTTTGCTAAATATTCTGGTAGCTATCTTGTAATGACAACCTAGCAAAACAATTAGCCCTAACATTAAAGAAGTCAGGAATGTAAACAATTGAGAAATTGTATTCATACAATTTGGATGATATTCTGACCAAACAAGCAGCAGCTTTTCTAGTACCATTATTGGTCAACAATGAAATACGAGGCTTGTGATCTACCCCAGTAATAAATGATCTTCTGCAGATATGTTTTGTAATACTCCACACCGTATGCACAGGGATAGTGCTTCTTTTTCTGTAGTTGAATAGTTACTTTTGGCTTGAGCTAAAGACTTGGATGAAAAGCCAACAGTAAATTCTTTGTCACCCTTCCTTTGCGTTAGAACATCCCCCAGTCCTAAAGAACTGGTCTCTACAGTAATGCTGCTTTTGGCAGAATCAGAGAAGAGAAAGCTCTCATTATTGTATCCATAATACATATAAGATTTCTCTAATGTGCTTTTGTCCAAGTAAACTTTACTGCTTTTTTAAGCAGTTCATCAAAGGATATGCAATTTGTAAAACAAAATTCACAAACAAGAATACAATTAATAAAATCCTAGATATGACATGAGTTGGTCTTTGTCATTTTGCTTAGCCATTTCTTTTATTGCTTTTAAGTTAGTCATACTTTGGAAAAAATCTACTCTTCTGAAATGTTGTGACCTATATGTTCCACATTTTTTATTTTTAAAAAACCAACAAACCTTGCCTTTACTGAGCTGAAGAGTCATCCAATTGTTATGCAAAATTGCCAACACTTTCTCAAGAATGAGATTGTGTCTTTCAACAGAATCAGCATGCTCCAGGATATCCTCAAGGGCAACCACCTCCTCAATGCTTCGAAACAAATTATGTCTGAGTTTTTGAAACACATAGACAGCAGAAGCCAAACAAAAGGGCATCCTGGAAAACCATCCTGCATTCTAAAAGCCCCATTGGGTTTAATAAAAGTAGTTATATGCCATGATTCCTTAGACAGTTCAAACTGGTGATAAGCAGATTTTAGATCCAACGTGGAAAATACTTTAATCCCATCAAATTTTGATAATAAATTGTGAATCAATGTTAAAGGGTGAAACTCCACCAAAATGTGTTTGTTCACTGACCAAAGATTGACTCATAATATAAAGGTAAGATTTCTTCTTAACTAAAACAGTTGGGGGCACCCAATGTGAGGTTGTGACCGGATCCATAATCTCCGATTCAACCACTTCAGACAACATCTTTAAAAGCTCTTCAATAGAACTGATAGGAACACTCCTAAATTTGTGCTTAGCAGGATTAGCTACTTGCCTTAAAACAATATTATGTGTAAAACATGTTTACATTACCACGTTCCTTCCAGAAAACTACTTTATGCTTATCAAACAACAATTCTAACATCTCATCCTGAATATTGGTATTTGACTCATAATTACCTTCCATATCCACACAAAACATGGGATCTATGACATGGCAATTGAAAGAAATCCCCATTTACCTTGATGGCACCACCCAAAAATATGTTGTCTCTCAACGGTAACATAAACCTTCCCTAAAGTGTGTCTGTCCAGGAATCAAATAGTGGAGATGAAATACCCCATGTGCTTATCATTTTCCTGTCATATACATGAACTAAAACTACAAAACAATTTCTCTCTCAGTGATTATTCTTCCAAAGAGAATAAAACACTTATCTGAAACAATAGTTAAGGGAGTGCCTGAATCAGCTAAAACTTCTAGGCTTCGATCATCAATGGTAATCATACAAATTTGGGGTTTAAACTTCTCATCTTCAATATCCAAAAATATTGTTTCCTTATCAAACTCACCATGAACCAAATCCCCTGTGTAATTACCATTAATTTCCAAATCTTTGTGAAGGACTGTTTCTTCAGTGGCTGTCAGTATGTGTGAGGACAGATTTGTTACTATCCCAGGCGGGTGCTGGTTCCTCGGTGGGGTTCCTTGGATTTGCTCCATTTTCAAAGGCCTGTGTTGATCATTCACATTCATACCACACCAACAAGATCTAAAGTAACTCCTGTAATGTCTATCATTAAGCGTTCAGTTAAGTATTACTCTTTCATGTCCTCTTGCACCATTAGAATCTTCAATGACCCATTCCCTTTCATGTAGACATTCGAACATTTTCCGATTTTTACAACATTTTAAATATTATTTCCCAATTTCAGGGCACTGCTTAAACAATTATGTGTTTTGGAATCACACCAAATACATTTAGCTTTTGAAGAGTTACTTGACTCTGTCTTTCTAAAACCTCTGAATGTATCTTACTTTTTGTCCTGCTTATGTCTATCAAATGAGAGTTTCTAGGTCATCTAGCAGCCACTTCACTTCCGCTCAACTAATTTAATGCTTTATGGATGAAATAGAATACTCAACACTTTTTGCCATGTCAGTAGGTTCCTACAATGTGGGATTGCAATGTCTAAGTAATTGTCCCTCAGATTTCCTATTTGAATACAAGTTGAGGGCTAGGTCCCTAATATATGTATCCATATTGTTCGCAAAACCATAATAAGCAGCCAGTATTCTCAAGGTAGCAACATATGAATCGCTAGGCTCATTGACTACATGATGCAGGGTCTAAACATGTAAATCTCTCCATCACAGTGTGTGACTCTTAAGTAAAATGAGCTTGAAACAGTCATACTCTGCAGCGTTCTCTGCTTGTGGAAGTTGCAACTGAGACAGATGGATAAAAACGTCCTCACCTTGAACACCTGATAGCTTTAAGAGGAGGCCTTTTTTTTAACAACATATTTTATTGATTTTATTAAACGAACAACCAGCACAGTTATCCAGAGATTATGGTGCAAGTACATCCCCCAGGGTACACATTGTGCTGATTTCCCGCCCCCAACCCCTAGTCCGCAAACATCAGACTCCCACACCCACCCCACCCACCCCGTGTCAACACGTAGTCCCATCCGGTTCCGGGATGACATCATTACTATTATCCTAATATGTTTGTACACAGTCACCCCACACCTTATATTTATCTCTCCTGTCTCAACAGGCATTCTATGGGATCCCCTGAATCGTCTGGAGTAAGTTGTGGCAGGTCCACACCCCTGTATATGGCCCATTTCCCCCATATCTTCCCATGTTTCCGGGGGCAGCCACGTGCCACAAAGACCGCAATCTCCGCCATCATACATTGGTCCATGGCTTTCTTCCACTTGCCTAGACGGGGCGGGGAGGTCCCCTTCCAGCTCTGCGCTATATCCCGCTTCGCCAACACGAGCCCCAGAAACAGTAAATGTCGTTTATATCTGTTCCCCCCGATGTCCTCGGTGCTATGTAGTAGTGTGAGAAGAAGAGGCCTTTTTAATTTTTGGTATAAACGAATGGAAACCATGTAGCTGTGAAACAACGTCAAGTATTTTTCCCACCCCATTGCTGGTTGATCCTGTTCAACCACGAACAGCTTTGATTTGCACGCTGAAAAGTTGAAATGTAGAGCAATACGGAGACAAACAGACCAAACTAATAAATACTGACGATCACCCCCAAAGAAAAAGAATTATGTTGAACTTCTGGATGTAAAGTATAGTAGAAGAGTACAGTTATCCAACGCACACAAACATGTGTCTGCAGTGATGTAAGAACTACACCCACCTTGGGATTTAATAAAATCCAGTGGCAGCTAAAGGCTGTGATGAAAAAATCAAGAAGGCATACACAGGCGCACTTAAAATATCTGCGACACATTGTTAACGCTAACAGCAAACACTTAGAATGTCATTGATTTTGTGTCTAGCACCACTGGTCTTGACATCAGTCGACCGCCACGCCTCAGCTGATTTAAAAAAAAAAAAACTGAGCAGCAATGACACCTCTGCTGAGGTTTGTGCAGTTTTTCTGCCACACAGAGTACACTGTCCCACTGTAGCTCTGTCCTGTCTGGAGGTAGAAACGGCTCACAACAATGAGTCTGTGACCAGGGGAGAGCCAGAACCTAGGAGCCAGAGCTGCTGGCTGTGGAACTGGGGAACCCGGTCTAAATACCGGTCTCAGCTCAACATATTGTGATTTAGGCAAATCACAAAATCTACCCATACCTAAAAAAGTGTAATGTAACCTGGTACTAATTTAAAGTGTTTTAATACCGTTGCACCACGTTCGTGCTAAGAGAACTGCAAAGAAAAAGATCCCACCTTCTGCCTACTCACTCAGGCCTTCATTAAGAAAGGCCAAGTAAATTTTCCCAAATGACAAAGCCAACCACTGCTTCTCATGGCCTTCTGAAGGGGGGTTGACCAGCGTACGTGGCTGCAGCACCCAACCTCTGTGCAGCCAATCCTGAGAGTTGTGCACAGTAAGGTTTGAATATGAGGCAGCCATGCATCCAACCACCTATGCAGCTAACTCCCATCCATCATGGACTGCCTTTTACTGTCAGTATTGTCCAGTTTGGGACCACCCACTTGGTGTCCAGGAAACGTTGCTGTCCCCTCATACATGCTGTAAGACCTGGGGTCTCCAGGCCCTATGGGGCGGTAACGTGACACGAGCGGTCGGGCAACCGAAGGTCTGTGTGTAAAGCAACCCTGCAACACGCACCTCACATGCGACGAGGAACACACACAATAAGTGACGCAACACTGTAGGAGTTATGTAAATACTCAAGTTTATCCAAGTAGATCACGTTAAATGCAGTTCATGAGGGAGCAGTACATTTCATATGCTGATAATACAATAGCAAGCGATGTACATATCAGTCAGGAGCTATAAAGGCTGTTTCTACCACATATGCAATTCATGAAATAACAGTACTGCCTGGGGCACAACTACCACTCACGTAGCTGCACACGCGCGTTGGGCGCGCTAACCGGTGACAACCTCAGAACGGGGCACCTAGCATGGAGAGCTACTTGTGATCTCTGGCACATAGCACTGTAATAGGGAATATAAATAACATAGCACTACTCGTAATCAATAGCGTTTAACACTTCAATATGGCACATGAATAATAGCGCGCTACTCAGACTTGATAGCACGTAACACTTCAACATGGCATAGGAATCACAGTGCGCTATTCGGAATCAATCGCACGTAAGACTCTAAAGAAGGGCATGTAAAAACAAAGCGCCACTCGTAATCGATGACTCTCAGTACTTTGGAGCGGAGCGTATAACATAAGGCGCCACTCGTAATCAATGACTCTCAGTACTTTGGGATGGAGCATATAACATAAAGCGCCTCTCGTAATCAATGACTCTCAGCACTTTGGAGCGGAGCATATAACATAAAGCGCCACTCGTAATCAATGACTCCCAGCACTTTGGAACGGAGCATATAACATGAAGCGCCAATCGTAATCAATGACTCTCAGTACTTTGGAGCGGAGCTTCCAGCGGGGAGCGCCACGGGACCTGAGGAGCAAGTCTCTGGGCTCCGGTGCAGTTAGTCGGGCACCGCGCTTCAGTACCGCTCGAGGGGGCACACGGAAAGGATCCCTCGGCGGGGTCTCTTCCGTCGCGGAGACAGGGGGGGGGAATCCCACGGAGAGGAAACCCAGCTAAGGGTGCGGTGTGGCTCCCAACCCGCAGGGGGCGCACCGGGGGCGATCTCAGCCTCCGGGCTTACCTCGATCTCGGCGTCAGCAGGCGTCCGCTCCCACGATGATGGGGGAACTCGGCCCCGGCCTCGCACACCTCCTCACGCAGCTGCGACGGCAGCGACGGGGCCCTGGGCTTCTCCGCGGGCCTCGTGACACGGCAGGGCACTTCTCCAGGGCTCCAGGCCACGGCGGTAAGCGCGCTGGCCTCGTCGTCACCAGGGGGGGCTCAAATTAAGGATGGGGTTCTGTGCTCAGCGGAGCACGCTGCCGGGGGTCCCAGACCAGGGCAGGGAGCGCAGGGGTCACAGCGCTAATACCTGGTTGATCCCCGGTGGTTCTCCAGTCAGCTTTGCATCAGGGTTCAGGGGTCAGTCTGGACACGCAGTCTCAGTGCTTGGTGAATAGGTTTTAGAGTTCAGTCTGGACACGCAGTCTCAGTGCTTGGTGAATAGGTTTTAGAGTTCAGTCTGGACACGCAGTCTCAGTGCTTGGTGAATAGGTTTTAGAGTTCAGTCTGGACACGCAGTCTCAGTGCTTGGTGAATAGGTCTTCAGCTGTTAGATGAAATCTTATTGGCGCAGATGTATCTGGCGCCCTTAAGGGGTTCTGTTACAGGGGGTTAGGAATGGAGAGGGCGACTAGATCCTTCCTAGTCAGGCTGGGCAGAGAGTCTCTGGGTCCTCCTACTGCTGGGCAAGATCAGTGGGTTTCACAGGGTCCCTCACTCACTTAAGAGGCAGCACCTAAATCCTGTCACTCTCAGAGGCATAAGTCCCTGGCTAGGCCCTACCGCCTACACTCCTGGGGGATTCTTCCAGCTCTGCTTCCCCCCAATGGCCAACTCACCACAAAAGTTTCCCTCCCTCTCTTAAGTAGCCCTAGGTCAGGTGACCTCTAGCCAAGGCGGCAAAAGAAAAACCACACCTCCCTTCTAGAAGGTTCCAGCACATTCCAGGAGCTTCCCCACTCTACCTATGGGACAAAAAGGCGGGCTGGAGTCGCAACATTGTTGTGGGGTTCCAGCCAGCTCCTGGCAGCTAGCGTGCTACTAGAACAGGCCACTCTGCAGTAGCAGGGGCCTGTGGCAGCCATCTTGGGTAAAGGGAGCACCTGCACCTTAACACTACAAAAACGAAAAAATTCAGGGGAAAAGGGCCAAGTCCAACATCACCCCCATCCAGCCAAAAGCCAGGGTAGACCGATCAATGCCTTGATGGTCTTCCCTGCTTGGGGCGAGAAAAGGTGGACGCAGGCCCGCAACGGTAGATTCTCTTCCCCTCTGGAACCCGATGGTTCCCTCTCAATCCTCCCTGGACCAACGAAACCACCCCACTGGGGCTCCCTAGCTAGTTGTGGCCAGGACCGGCCCCTGGGCCATCCAGATGTCTCCGGCCCTCGTGGTCTCGCAGAGTGGGGGGCAGTAGCCCCAGGCCTGTAGTGCCCGATGACCACTCTCCTACTCTTCCTTGCAGTCCTAAACTGCCTCTGGTCCTTCCACCTGGGGTCCACACCCTTAGGCTGACCAGCCTTCAGGGGTGAGGCTCTCCTCCCCCTAACTCTCCTTCTGGGGTTCCTCACCCTACCCTGCGAGGCACCCTCAGACCACCACTGTCTCCTCAGTACAGGGCCTTGACCCTTCAACTGATTCCCCAACCTAGGGCCTAAACCCTTCGGCTGAGGCGGTGCCCGTGGCGAGACCTTCCTCCCTCTGCACCCCCTTCCAGATTTCAGCACCCTCCTAACGGGAAAAGTACCCCTGGAAGTCAATTTCGGAGGGACCCTGTTAACAGAGGCCCCACCCACCAGGTCAGGCAACCCCTGAACCTGGCACCCCAGCCCAGGATCTAAACCCTGCAACTGGGCCAACCCCAGAACCTCAGGCTCGCTGGTTACAGTCGCCCTGGGTCCTCCTGACACTAGGGGCTCCCTTTCCTCGGGCGGCACATCGGGACAGCCTAGGCTCCCAACCTGGGGCTCCCTTGCGGAACTCTCCAGGCCCTGAGACTGCGGTTGGGGCACCTCGGGACACCTCCCCGTCTCACTCCTTCCTATGGATAGGTCGTTTGGCCCTACAACCCTCTCTCCCTGGGACCTAGCTGGGCTATCTGCCACCTCCCCCACCTCGCTGGGTTGGAAGAGCCCTGCACTATCCCCTTCAGGGTCACCCACCAATGCCTCCTCAGACACCCTAGTGATGTCATCCTGGGGTAAATAAAATGTTAGCTCCTGTGGAGCTTCCGGTATGCTGCCACCAGTGTCCTCACTGGACACATTCATCTGGAGGGCACGCAGCTCCAACTCCTTCAGCCGAAGCTCGTGCGCCATCCTCATTTCCTCCATTGCCCATCTCTTGTTTTCCATTTCCTGTTCCAATTTGGCTAGCTCCCACTTTAACTGCCTCTCTTCCCTTCTGTCCTCATACTCCTTTGGAGACGCGCTCCTACTAGACCCTGTCCTACTACTGGCCCCAGAACGTCTCCCTGGGGGCACATTTTCCGACATATCTACATTTAAGATGTCTAGTACTTCCTGGGCGCTCTCCTCCTGAGGTGCATCTGGCGCCTCCTGTCCCTCATCCTCGTTCCCTTCTGGGTGGGCCTCTACCCATGCCCTAATGGCGGTGCGGAGTTCCGGTCCTTTGGCCCTCCGTACCCCAGGCACCCCCATCCCCTGCCCGAACTCCCTCAGTTGCTTCACCGTGTACCCCTCGAGGTCAGCTAACCGGAATTCCATTCTGGTTGGTGGGGACCTAGACACTAAGGAGAAAAATTCCTAGGGGATAGGCAACAGTTCTCAGCTAACCAGGACTCTTGCACTTTCAACCTGGACAGTGGAAATAACAATGCAGCAATCAATGGTTTCAGAGCTCTGGAACAATTAGGCGTTTTAATTGTGGCGCCCTTCGCCTCACAGAAGGGTGCTGTATGGTCACAGGTCCTAAGGATCCCACCGCTCGCCAACAATGTAAGACCTGGGGTCTCCAGGCCCTATGCGAGCGGTCGGGCAACCGAAGGTCTGTGTGTAAAGCAACCATACAACACGCACCTCACATGTGACGAGGAACACACACAATAAGTGACGCCACACTGTAGGAGTTATGTAAATACTCAAGTTTATCCAAGTAGATCACGTTAAATGCAGTTCATGAGGGAGCAGTACATTTCATATGCTGATAATACAATAGCTAGCGATGTACATATCAGTCAGGAGCTATAAAGGCTGTTTCTACCACATATGCAATTCATGAAATAACAGTACTGCCTGGGGCACAACTACCACTCACGAAGCTGCACACGCGCGTTGGGCGCGCTAACCGGTGACGACCTCAGAACGGGGCACCTAGCATGGAGAGCTACTCGTGATCTCTGGCAGATAGCACTGTAATAGGGAATATAAATAACATAGCGCTACTCGTAATCAATAGCGTTTAACACTTCAATATGGCACATGAATAATAGTGCGCTACTCGGACTTGATAGCACGTAACACTTCAACATGGCATAGGAATCACAGTGCGCTATTCGGAATCAATCGCACGTAAGACTCTAAAGCAGGGCATGTAAAAACAAAGCGCCACTCGTAATCGATGACTCTCAGTACTTTGGAGCGGAGCGTATAACATAAGGCGCCACTCGTAATCAATGACTCTCAGTACTTTGGGACGGAGCATATAACATAAAGTGCCTCTCGTAATCAATGACTCTCAGCACTTTGGAGCGGAGCATATAACATAAAGCGCCACTCGTAATCAATGACTCTCAGTACTTTGGAGCGGAGCTTCCAGCGGGGAGCGCCACGGGACCTGAGGAGCAAGTCTCTGGGCTCCGGTGCAGTTCGTCGGGCACCGCGCTTCAGTACCGCTTGAGGGGGCACACGGAAAGGATCCCTCTGCAGGGTCTCTTCCGTCGCGGAGACAGGGGGGGGGAATCCCACGGAGAGGAAACCCGGCTAAGGGTGCGGTGTGGCTCCCAACCCGCAGGGGGCACACCAGGGGCAATCCCAGCCTCCGGGCTTACCTCGATCTCGGCGTCAGCAGGCGTCCGCTCCCACGATGATGGGGGAACTCGGCCCCGGCCTCGCACACCTCCTCACGCAGCTGCGACGGCAGCGACGGGGCCCCGGGCTTCTCCGCGGGCCTCGTGACACGGCAGGGCACTTCTCCAGGCCTCCAGGCCACGGCGGTAAGCGCGCTGGCCTCGTCGTCACCAGGGGGGGCTCAAATTAAGGATGGGGTTCTGTGCTCAGCGGAGCACGCTGCCGGGGGTCCCAGACCAGGGCAGGGAGCGCAGGGGTCACAGCGCTAATACCTGGTCGATCCCCGGTGGTTCTCCAGTCAGCTTTGCATCAGGGTTCAGGGGTCAGTCTGGACACGCAGTCTCAGTGCTTGGTGAATAGGTTATAGAGTTCAGTCTGGACACGCAGTCTCAGTGCTTGGTGAATAGGTTTTAGAGTTCAGTCTGGACACGCAGTCTCAGTGCTTGGTGAATAGGTCTTCAGCTGTTAGATGAAATCTTATTGGCGCAGATGTATCTGGCGCCCTTAAGGGGTTCTGTTACAGGGGGTTAGGAATGGAGAGGGCGACTAGATCCTTCCTAGTCAGGCTGGGCAGAGAGTCTCTGGGTCCTCCTACTGCTGGGCAAGATCAGTGGGTTTCACAGGGTCCCTCACTCACTTAAGAGGCAGCACCTAAATCCTGTCACTCTCAGAGGCATAAGTCCCTGGCTAGGCCCTACCGCCTACACTCCTGGTGGATTCTTCCAGCTCTGCTTCACCTCAATGGCCAACTCACCACAAAAGTTTCCTTCCCTCTCTTAAGTAGCCCTAGTTCAGGTGACCTCTAGCCAAGGCGGCAAAAGAAAAACCACACCTCCCTTCTAGAAGGTTCCAGCACATTCCAGGAGCTTCCCCACTCTACCTATGGGACAAAAAGGCGGGCTGGAGTCGCAACATTGTTGTGGGGTTCCAGCCAGCTCCTGGCAGCTAGCGTGCTACTAGAACAGGCCACTCTGCAGTAGCAGGGGCCTGTGGCAGCCATCTTGGGTGAAGGGAGCACCTTAACACTACAAAAACGAAAAAATTCAGGGAAAAAGGGCCAAGTCCAACATCTGCCATGATTGTCTTTTTTACAACAGGGGTCCTGAGCCCCACGTCATTTAGCAGAGACCACAAAAGACGTATTCTGACATGGTCAGCCAACCAGATGATGCTGTTCCTCTGCCTCCACTCTCCCGACTCCCACTGGACAACAAGAGAAATGCTCCCTACCCCATCCAGTGTGATTGTTTAGTTCTTAACATTTTGCCCCTAAGTGGTCAAGATGAATAATTAATGTAACCACTCAAATCCTACGCAACACCAAAACACCATTTTGCAATGCAAACATCTCAAAAACTACTGTATATATCCACACCTAACTACAAAGGCCCTATTCTGGGTGAAGGTCTATTTCCAGAACAGGTTTGGTTAATTCCTTTCAGTAGTTTTTTATGGCAAAGATTTACATGGTAGACTTAGTGGGAAATTGAAACTTTTTGACTCCGTTTAAATGCCCCCCAGGCTCACAACTACTGATCTACATGATACTTAGAATGCCAGTGATAGTGACTCAGTTGTTCTTTATAAATCTCAGTTTCCATAGAAAAGGCATTTTTTGCTTTGTTTACATCTTTCCACTGTGTGATGTATCTGCATAGAATTTGGTACTCTCTTCTTGGTCTATTTGGAAAAAACTGCCATTTTAATTTTGATGCCAATACATTGGTTTGGGGTTTTTCAGTGGGTGTAACAAAATGTGTGCTTTCTATTTTAACTCCCATAGGAAAGTTTGATCACAGCAACAATAAAATATCACTAAAGTCAGAACATTCCCTTTGGCTAGTATAGTGTCAATTTGTTTCTGAAATAGTTTTGATATATAAAAGGTGTTGGGTGGGGTTGCCTGCTACTTCGAAGACAGTTCTAGGATCTATATTCGAGAACCAACATTTTAAAAACTAAGTGATCCCAATGATCGACGAGTGCTTTCTTCTGCCATACAATGAGGATATGTGGTCCTACATTTGGGTCTACAGAACTGAGGTCGCTGATTTGTTGCCAGCAACTGAAAACTTTCCAAGATGCCAAGCTTTGTAGCCTGTGTCCTGGACAAAAGAATTGGGGGAGATATAAGGGGAGCGCATCACCTGAACACAGGTAAGATCTGGGAGGGTCCCTGAAAGGCTGATACTGCCCCAAAAAATGAAGGACAAGCCTCCAGTGTTTTGTGGCATCTGAAGTTCCAGTCCTGGGTTTGAGAACATGGGTTTAAGTCCATGTCTGGGTTTGAGGCCCAAGATTTAAGGGCCTGGATTTAGGGACCCAGGCCTGAAATTTAGGACCTGAATCCAGAAAAAAAAATTAAAAACATAATATTCAAAGTAGAGCTATGGAGAGTGAGAGACCATGTGCAAAGAAAACTGTATAAACAATGAGTTCGGGAGAAAGTGATGCCTCTCACTTCCAAGTTGGAGGTGCGCACAATTATACTTGGACCTATTGAGGTCTTATTTACATTTGATCTGTTCAATAAAGAATTCCATCCAATTCAATCCAACTTTGCATTCATATCTTTTATTTCATTTCTGTTTTTCATATTGTGATATTTTCACATCTCTTTAGTGAAGAAACATATTCGTTTTGCATATTCACACAACCCAATGCATTTCGGGTCAACAAAAAAGACCCTTCTTCAGGGGTCTGAAACGGAAAAATAAAGAAAATATAATGAGCTATTCAGTAATATACTCTTATTATTTACATATTCAACTCTGTCCAATGTATTGATGAATTAATATATTCAATGAACCTTAATGCAATCTGTCCCCCAAGTCTCATATATTATAATTTTCATTATTCTTTGATGTTTAAACTGGTGAGGTTTTAAAGTTGACTCCTATCTGTATCATGACGAAAAGAAAAGAAAAGACTGATTGCTGCGCTGCAACTTGTAAACGTGAATGTGAAAAAAATGGTCTAGATCAAGTTAAACGTGTTGTGCTCGTGTTTGTTCCATTTTAGTAACGGCTAGCTATTATATACTGTTGGTGACTAAATATTCAATCTATAAAGCGAAGAAAGTGAAATAGCGTGGCAATACTTAACAAAACCTTTAGGTTACTTACTTCCATGTGTGGCAAAAACTCCCGCCTCTCCCTCTGTCAATCCGGGTTCTGTTTACGATTGAACGTATGCCTTCGATATTTATGTGTGACTTAATTGGTTGAGAGCGCGCTGACGAGTCGCGCTTACAACCAATGGCGTGCAGACATCCCATGACTGGGCAAATGATTCCACTCCTGCACTCCAGCACTTGTGACACGAAAGGAGTAATTTATGGAATAAAATGTCCCTGTGGTAAATTATACGTGGGCCAGACAGAACGTAAGATAAAAATCAGGATCACAGAACATAAAAGCAATATTAGAAATAAAAATCGAAAGTCCACACTGGCTATGCACTGGATAGAAGCTGGTCATAATATTGCGCAACTACAATTTACCATACTAGAAGTGATCAAACCAAATTCATCGATGGACATCCACAAACAGAGACTGAGAGCAGAATACTTCTGGATTAGGAAAATGGGCAGCATGCAACCGGCAGGAATCAATGACAGAATTGAACTATCCTGTTTCTTATAAACCATTGAGGAATAATTGTTTGATTCCTTGCATGGACAGTACATTTTAACATGATTGAAATTAACAGGACATTTGCTGATGGTATCACTAATCTGTATCGCTTAGTGCACTTAATTTCAATTTTTTGATTTATTTTTTATTTTTCATTTTTTATTTTGATTCATTGGTAATCACGGAATTATTTTTTCATAACAATGTAGATTTCCTATTAGGTTTTTTCTGTAGAAGCATCACTAGTGCGGTATATATCGCTTTAACTATTGGTTATAGGTGCGACTTGTTAGCGCGCTTCTAACCAATTAAGTAACACATAATACAAGGTAGACACACGTTATATTACTAACAGAACCCTGATTGGTAGAGATAGAAGCGGGATTATTGCAAACACGGAAGTAAGTAACCGATAGGTTCCGTGTATTACTGCACGCCATTGGTTGTAAGCGCGACTCGTCAGCGCGCTCTCAACCAATTAAGTCACACATAAATATCGGAGGCATACGTTCAATCGTAAACAGAACCCGGATTGACAGAGGGAGAGGCGGGAGTTTTTGCCACACACGGAAGTAAGTAACCTAAAGGTTTTGTTAAGTATTGCCACGCTATTTCACTTTCTTCGCTTTATAGATTGAATATTTAGTCACCAACAGTATATAATAACTAGCCGTTACTAAAATGGAACAAACACGAGCACAACACGTTTAACTTGATCTAGACCATTTTTTTCACATTCACGTTTACAAGTTGCAGCGCAGCAACCAGTCTTTTCTTTTCTTTTCGTCATGATACAGATAGGAGTCAACTTTAAAACCTCACCAGTTTAAACATCAAAGAATAATGAAAATTATAATATATGAGACTTGGGGGACAGATTGCATTAAGGTTCATTGAATATATTAATTCATCAATACATTGGACAGAGTTGAATATGTAAATAATAAGAGTATATTACTGAATAGCTCATTATATTTTCTTTATTTTTCCGTTTCAGACCCCTGAAGAAGGGTCTTTTTTGTTGACCCGAAATGCATTGGGTTGTGTGAATATGCAAAACGAATATGTTTCTTCACTAAAGAGATGTGAAAATATCACAATATGAAAAACAGAAATGAAATAAAAGATATGAATGCAAAGTTGGATTGAATTGGATGGAATTCTTTATTGAACAGATCAAATGTAAATAAGACCTCAATAGGTCCAAGTATAATTGTGCGCACCTCCAACTTGGAAGTGAGAGGCATCACTTTCTCCCGAACTCATTGTTTAAATAGAGAGTGTTCCTAGACAAAACACAGGAGGGAGCAGCACACCCAAAAAAGAAAGAAATCACACAATTAAATGGTTCAAAAGAGTGCCAGATGGACAATTAAACAAAGAAAACTGTAGACATGGGACTGAAGTAGGCCAGCTGTGCCTGTATGAAACCAATGTGCAATAGGACTTGAACTGCGAGGGGGGATGTACACAGGAATTTGCTGTCAGATACAAGAAACAAATGGAGAATGAGATAGAACAAACAACCACTGAGGAAGACTGATAAAAATGGAAGAAAGTAAAGGCAAAACACACTAGACTTTTATCTAGATCAGGCTTTACAGCTAAACCAGGGATACAAACACACAAACCTTGCTTGGGCGTATCCAACAACCACGTCTAGAATTCTGGCAATGCTTGGGGGACTACGATTTTTGTGGACAATGCGCTGCCTAAAAATGGAGACATGATATATATGGTCCTAAATTCTGATGCAGACAGGATTATATAGAGCTTGAAAGGCTGCAATGAAGTGTCAAAGGTAACTATGCCAGTCAGCTTGCTAACCATTTAAACCGTCCAATCAAGGCGTTACAGACTCGTGGCTGCCTCCTGAGACTAAATGAGTCTTTTCTCTTTCTTGCTCATAGAATATTCGTGTTATGTGTAAGGTCTGAGAGACCAAGGTGGTAGGTGAGTGTTTTGGATCTTTGCAGGAATGCTCTATTGAGCTTCAGGGCAGGCCCTCCAACTCAGCCCATCTACTTGGTAGTAAACCATAACTACTTCATCCAATGAACCATCCCCCCTTTGTGATCAAGACCTACAACCGGTCCGACAGCCGAGTATCCGCTTTCCAGCGAATCAACTTAAATATTTGAGGAACCTTTGGCTAAGAGTTGCTATTTGTGTTTTTTTTTACTGACATGCTTAGTCCTTTAGGTGGCATTTCTTGAATAGAATTGTTAGTCTTAATTATTTTGAACGCATCTTTGCTTTCAAAAGAAGCCATTCTAGAAGAGCAAGTTAAACAGGGCTTAAGGCCGATTTCTACCCGTTTGATCCAAAGCCTGCATATAGCTAAGAAATTCTCTGATCAAATACATCATTATCCTATTATCTTGTAACAAAATTCAGGTTAGAAAACTGTACGCCTCAATAAATTCTCAATCTATATATACTAAATTTGAAATCTATAACTCATTAGATTCCTCAATATCTTCGGTATAAGAGTTTTAGTTTCTTTAAAAATGCCCTAATCAAGGTGTAAACATTTTCCTTACTTTTAATAATAACATAACGCGGCCTCTATGTCTCACCTTTTGTAGATACGGTGATTGATACACTACATATAGGATGTCTGTATCCTCAAGGTCTGTGTTTCCGATGGCTCACCTATTAGTCCTTCGAATTAAAAATGTCACGCATTGGCGTTGCTTTAACTACACATCGGCCAGTCTCCATTTTTACCAGGGGAAGGACCTACCTGAGGCCATTATTAAGATTCAGAGAAAGAAAACCTTTGGCATGCAGCAAGATGGTTAAGAGATCTTTGCGAACTGTCTCTCATTAGAGCAAGAGACCATAATGCATCAGTTAACACTTATTTCCAAGTGTACCCTGCCTAAGGTCAGCCATTATGTGAGACATGTAAATTATTCCTTAACAGGGCCGGTTTTAGGGTGACTGGTGTCTTTGCACTGAGTGCCAAGGTCAAGAGGACGCCCTCCACATTATAGGCTGAATTGAGATAAGGGCAGCATGCAGTGATCTTTCAATGTGTAGCATTTTTCAGGGGATATTACAAGTGCAGCTATGTTGGGTAATGCACCTGAGGGAAAGATCTGAGATTTGTCTAGTCACAGTTTTGACTCTTGATATAACAGCATAGATGGTAAATGTTCCTGCTACTCAGAGCAACATGTGACATGCAGATCGCAGATCAGTATTTTATGTTGATAGCTCAGTGGGTTATTGCTTTTGTCACAGAGCTCCTTTTGTTAGTTGGAGTTCACAAGTAACAGTCCTTCTAATATAGCACATTGAGCTATGAACTTGCTTTAGGTTGCTGCTGGCAACTTAAAAGGCATAGGTTCAGAACCATTGGAGTTAGGTAGTGATGAAATCTGTGAAGAAGGAAGCTTTTGAGGGAGAAACATATATTGTCGCACTGGGTGATAATAACGCTAAAGCCGGCCCTGTTCTTTAACACTTGCATGGCCATCAGAGTCAGGTCCAAAGCGCATATCCTGGAAAGTGAAAAATGCTTGTTTCTGGTTTGTGTCAGCATTTTGATAAGAACTGCACAAAACCAAAAATCTGTTTGCATGTAGTTCATCCATATGCTTGAAGTTCAAATCGGTTAATGGATAGCGCCTGTAGCTCCTCAGTTAGGCTACTTTGTAATCAGTTGCGTACCCATATGTGAATTAAAATAGTCCTACGCACCTCGGTTTTGCTCCTTTTTAGAATGACACTGGCCATTTTCTCTGACAATGATCATCATACTGGGTCCAAATAATCTCTTGATTAATGGGTTATCTACTAGGCAGAAGCAGATCATTCCACATACTAGGGGCCTTATTTATGAGAAGTGACGCATCCCTGCGTGAAAACAGCGATGCGTCACTTCTCAGTGTGCCCTCCAAGGAGTCACAGATAGGTCAGTATTTCTGACGTATCTGCAGGCGCAAAAGTGGCGCATTGCTGGGGGGTATCTCAAAACATACGCAACTCCAGCAATGTGTCGTTTCACATGGGGCAAGCCATATGTGAAAGGGCCTGCATCAGTCTTATGCCTGCTGTGAGGCAGGCGTAAGATTTTGACGCAATCTCATAGATTTCAATGCGCCACTTCTACGAGGTTTTTTGCGGGTCAATGCCCACCCTGCATCCATTATACCTGGCGCAGGTGTAATGTGGTGCAGGGGTTTACAAAGTGACGCATCAGCCTAGATGCATCACTTTGTAAATAGGGTGCAAGATAGCGCATTTTTTACGCTGCCGGGGCATCACAAAAAGTGACACACCGGCGGCGTAAATGTGACTACAAGGCCTCATAAATAAGGCCCTAGTTGTATTGTTAATCATCGTCTAGAGTGTTAAATGTAGACCAGTAGAACCATGACCATTGTCATTTTCACAAAACAGAAATGATAATAGAGGCTTCCAACCATGTAAGTCTGATTTACCAGCCTTTACACTCCCTGAAATATGATGGTTTAGCAAATGTCTTCATTGGTGTAGTTGGGGTGCTTTGGTCCACAATGCAAGAAAAGAAATTGGCCTTCCAGCACCCTTTTAGGTTGTTTACGACAGCAATAATTGGGGTGCAGTGAACCCTCACACCCAAGGGTGCCACTGCACCTGCCACGCTAATGCTAGCCATTCTCCCGAATGCCTTTACTTATAGAGTAAAGATGCAAATACATTTATTCAGTAGCACTGTGCATGTATAGGTCAATGTGTCCTTTAGGTGAAGGTTATGCCCTTAAAGAGCAGTGAAAAAAGGCTATCTGCATGTATAATTGTTTATGGATGGAATTGTTGGACTTTATTTATTCTACCTGACTTTGATGCTTGCTCAAGAGAGCGCCCTGTGGCACAGGAAAAGATGCTTTTAGATGGTGATGCGACCTGTGCGCCTTTAGTTGCGGTACCACATGAGAGAGCAGATGGTTTGATTCTTATGGATGTTGGAATTACTCAACATGTTGGCCATGTCCCATGTTGAGTATGTGAAACCAGAGCAGGGCATCTATGTACAAAGCTAGACTGACTCTCTCCCCTAAAAATTGAGTAGCCTGGCCTGAGGCAGGAGTATGAATGATGCATTTTCCTAGTCTTCTATCCGATTAGGGGATAAACACGGTACAGTGCTGTGAGGGAGAGCCTGGCCTACAGGTTGAGTCTTAGCATGAGGTAGCGGTGGGACGAATGAAGTTCTTACCTGATAAGGCCCGGTGCTCACCCATGAGTGCCCTGAGCGCTAGACAACTGTCCAGGACTACGCAGTGGCAGGAGAAAGGTGGGGCTGAGGTCTCTATTCTGCCTCACAGAATCATGCCTAGCAGAGATCCCTGGTGAGTCCCCAGAATCCCATCATATGTATGTCTCATCGGCAAGGGAATCTCTAGGTTTCCCTTTCTGTCAGTGGGTGCATCTGCACCGCAGGGAATGTAATTCTAGGAATTGAGGCTTTAGGGTGCCAGGGAAGCGTCTCCCCATCACCAGGGGTCAAACTATCCATGGGAATTTCCCCCAGCCTGGCACGTGGCAGGCCAGGAGGGAGAGGGGCCAGGTATTCCTTAACAACATTAACTCTGTTTTGTGGTGATTGTGTCAAGTGAGTATTGTTTTTGCTTGTTGATTCAGAAACATTGTTGCATTTCTGTTTGACCTGTGTTTCACCTACTAGGTGGTCTTGCATCCACAGAAGTCTCCTTTGTTGCAGCTGAACTTGCCATCTATGCTAAGATATTTCTGTGTCACAAAGGCTTAGTGAATTCCAAGTAAACTTAGTGCACACGGCTTTTACAGTCAACCCCCTCAGTCCCTTCTGAAAGGAAGGTAATCTGGTTAGGTTAACAGGATCAGCTTTTTGACTGCTTGATTCTTCGTGAAGACTAACCCAGATGCTTCGGATCAGCTGGAAATATTTGAACAGAACTGATGCAAAGTTACATATCGGGGTCCCCAGAACCTGATCATGAATCCCCTCAAAGATAGAAAGGAACTTGTGCAGTATTTATGTAATATGATATGAATTTAATGCTCAGTTTCTGAAGGGATTGCCTTTGAATTTGCTGTTCCCATGTTTTACATATTTAAACAGCCAGTCGGCTATGATTAAGTCTCGAGGGTTTAGCACAGCTTTCACTGATTACTGATGAGTTTTATTTTGTAATCTCTGACAGGTCTAATGATCTTGTGTGCAGCAGAGAGAGAGTAGGTGGAGGTCGACAGAGAATAACTTCAGCCCTGATTGTGAGTGGCTCGTAAAATTCCACCACCCATGTAAACCACAGTTTCCCGAGGTGTCAGAATTATATGTTTTTCGCAAAATACAACAGTCTGATTTTCTGAGGATACATTTTGGCAGGTCAAACCTGACAAAACCTACTGGGTTTTGTGCAATTAATACCAATATCCAAGCAATTTATCATGCCTGCTAAATTCCATTCCCTAGGCACTTGCAACCGAAGTCGTGGAGGAGACTCAGACCCTGATTACAAGTATGGGGTTACATTCCTATTCAAACGATTACACTGGAATTGAAATTTTCAGTTGTGTGATGATTATCAAATTTTTGCTGGGAGTGAGAAGGGACAAAGATCTGTCCCTCAACACCCATGTACAACTGGTTTCGGCGGCTTGTTTTGGCAAAATTAAAACTATCAGAAAATGCATACATTTTCTGCCAGACTCAGCCCGCAAAACAGTAGTCCTTGCTCTAATCATCTCCCACCTCGATTACGTGAACGGCCTGTATATGGGTCTGCCGCTTGGTCTGATCCATAGACTTCAGATTATTCAAAATGCGGCAGCACGACTGGTCTGTCGGGTCCCGCTTCGACACCGCATCTCTCCTTACTTCAGGCAACTGCACTGGCTTCCGATAGCCAAACGGATTGAATTTAAGGCCCTGACGTTTGCCTTTCGAGCATACATAGGGAAGGGGCCTATCTACCTGAGGAGGAGACTCCGCCCTTATCAACAAGACAGACTTTAAGGTCCAACCACAAACGCTTTCTCTCCATACTGCGCTTTTCGAAAGCAAGAATGGGAGGTAGAACATTCGAGGTGGAGACCCCCAAATGTTGGAATAACCTCCCTCCCCATCTACGTATGATGCAGTCTGAACAGGAATTCAGAAAGGCCTTGAAAACCTGGCTTTTCAGTCGGAATATCTGGTATTGCCCTCTCCTCTACCCTGCTCACTGTCTGCTATTGCGCCGGGACACCCCATTTGGGGTAACTGCGTGCTCTGTAAATGCCTTTTAATTATTATTATTATTTGCTGTTTTCCATGATAGATTTTGGAAGTTCAAACCTGCTAAAAGTTGATAGGAGACATCAATGAAAAAGGCAACACATGTGGAATTGTGTATGTTAAAAGCAAATGTTGCACGTCATCCCTCATTTCCACGTTGAAAACTCAGATTTAGAGGGGTTCACCATACCCGGTACATACATCACCCTGGGGGTAATGTTTAGCAAAGACAGGGCATCTAAACCGTGAAATACCAGAAACAGAAAAATGTCAAGCAAAATTGGAATAATTGAGCTTTGGACATTCCAATAGTGAAATCGTTTCATTAATAATGTATGAAAATAACACGAGCCTGATCACAGTTAAAACAAAGCTTGTTATATATTGTAAACAGGTTGAATTAGTTATGAGTGTGCAGTATACATATAGCTAGATCAGTGAACAGTGAGGTAAATACACAGCAGGGTCATTGAATTTCGAGTGTGAGTCGGAGGGATACATGACAATATTTTGTCATGTGTATTTAATTGTTATGTTTACTTTTTGATCTTTTCTACAGAATAGGTTACTGGTAATGGATGGGGGGCGAGGGGGAGGTGAGAAGGGGGGACGGGAGAAAGGGGTAAAGAAGAAAGACACGAGTCCGAGGACTGTAAATATTCTAAAGAGTTAGATGTGTTAATTGGAATTAAGAAATTTAATTATGTAACGTCACACTGCCTATCAATTTGCAACTATAGATCATGTTTTACTCTGCTAATGTTATCTGTTCCGAATCATGTCGCAAATAAAGATTCATTTTGAGTCTGATTAATGCATTTAGGTATCAGGTAATGAGTTAAAAGCAAGAAAGACGCACATGAACTGTTAAACATGCATTGTGTTGACAAAACGCACATCTTAGAATTGACCCCTTCATATTCATTTTCTGCTTTCTGAACACACCGGAAGCTAGTGATTCATGCCCTCACTGTGCCAGGGGTGTGTGTTGCAGGTTTATCACAGAGTCTGGCACAACGCAGGGGGAATTTTACCGCCATTATTTACAGTAAGATGCACAAATGCCAGGAAACAGCAGAAGTACCATCACTAAGCGCTTGGCTTGAAGGCACACAACATCTAAAAGAAGAACATAGGAGCTCCCCTTGCAATCGCCTCACAGACAAGGATTGTGGAGGCAAAGATGGCTACTTGGGTCTGGAGCAGAGATGGGAATGCTGCACTCAGTCCACAAGTATGCTATATACGCACTTCCGTAGTAGGGCAAAACAAGTAATAATTATAAGCGCAGTAGAGAGAACTCTTCAAGATGCCTGGCAGAGAAACAAGCTTCCGAGTCTCCAATTAAAATAAACCAATGCCTAACACGCCTTCTCTTCAGCTTCTGCTGCCTAGAGAGCTCTACACTTCCACATATGTTCTGTCATAAACCGCACTTTTTTTTGTGTCGCAAGTTTGCACTACAATCAGGGCACAATTCCTAAAAAAAGAAGTGGGGGGACTTTCTAAGTTAGGCAGTATCACAGGAAGTGACATCACGGTGTGTGGCATTGCAGGAAGTGACATCACAGGAAGTGACATTACTGCTCGTGACAGGTTCCTTTACCCAAGGATTGACAAACTAACTCTGCTGCCAGCCTAACCAGGCGTAATATTCCAGTTGCAGTACATTTCCATGTAGATGTGATTGCTTTAGCTGCCTGGTGGTTAACACATTTGATGATAAGATCTGTTTTTGTCTAGTCCTAGTTTTGACAGAGTTAATGCACCTCCTGCAAAGCACATCATGTAACATGCAGATGGCAGATTTTATTTTATGTAGATAGGTATATAAATGGATTACAGCTTTGAATTTAGAGATCCTTTTGTTATGCGCAGTTGCATTGTAATCCTTCTAGTAAAGCAGTGTGAGCTCTGAAGGATGACATGTGACTCCTGCACCCAGTAACCCTCACTGTCTTATGTAACACAGCCTGTGCAATGATTTACAAACTTTTGTGACTTATTGTCAATATAATGTGTATGTTTGTTGTAATGTAATCTGACACCCTATATAGGGATGAAAAGTGCTGTAAAACAAATAAAAAATGCTGGTATTTAAATTTTTATTTTCCACTGGGACAGAGTAACACATCAGACATTCTTATAATGCATTATATATGGGGGTCAAAATTCAAAATTGTGCCTCTCGTATGCGCCTTTGAAGTGTTAACAAGCTGCTGCTTTTGTTTTCCTTCCTCTGCATTTACATCTAGGTGGGAGGCTACAGGCAGGCCCCAGCCTGGATACTTGGACAAAAAAAGGTCATATGGGCCCTTAAGTTCGACCTTTGTTATGGCCCAGCTGGAGTCTCAAATGACAAAACCCCCCTCCCCGTCTGCAAGTTGCTGCTCGGAAGGAAAACAGATAACAAGCCAGCGCTGTTGAATGTATCCTGGTGTCTCAAAATTACACCAAGACGTGTTCAGCATGTTTTAGAGTGGGTCCCAACTTCTTGGCAGGGGACTGCATCCACCCTGTGAAAAGAGTGTGTGGACACCTTCCATCCGACTCGAACCCTGACTACAATGGATAGAAAACAACGGCGGAACAACTGCAACTCATTTTTTTCTTTTATTTTGTAAGTCGTTTCTGTTTAGAGATGTTTAGTAAACTTAGTTCACCCAAATTCTCCGCTCGAATCCCCAGGCTAATGGAGCCAGTGCGTGGAACTAACGCGAGGTCACCTTTCTGCTACAGACTACCTCACAAAGATCAATAAAGTTGCAGAAACTCACTAGGCCAGCTGGATACAGGGTGGCCCTGCTCGGAGCCTCCCTTCGGACCGGACAGCTGCTGCCTATGGCCAAAAAGCCGCCCATCAGACTCCGTCCACCACACCCCAACCTGAGAACCTCCAGCCCTGTAAAGCGGCGCTACACATCACGTGAAGGACCAAGAAAATCTAAAATTACACTGAGAGCTCACCAGATTCTACAGACTGCAATGGCAGTGCTACTGGCTCTCCACAAGATGTTAGTGCACAATTCCGTTAGAGATGCTGCACACATGAAAGGACAAAGGTCAGGAATGACCAATCACTTAATGGCTTCATAAGAAGCAGTGACTGGCAATGTGCCGACCACTGAAGCAGAGGCCCAATTATGTGTCCTGAGGCAAACCAGACTCTGCTCCATTGCTGTTATGTTACAGCTTGCGAGCAGTGCCAGGATTGTTCTGGGCAGGCAAACCTAACGCTCATTAGGAGTCCAGGAGGCTGCAACTGTAATGCCCCCAGCTCACTAATTGAGCAGATAGGGAGACGCATTTAGTGCGCATGTCGGGCTGGTCATTGAAAGGCAGCCGTCCAATCTGACATGCATACCTCAATCTGTGCTGGCACTAATTTTTAAGCCCTGCCCTCCTTACTCATCATCACGTCAAAACCTGGCCCGCGGCTGAAAAAAGCACAGCCACGGCTAAAAAAAAACTATATTTAAGTTGAAAACTGGGGCTGGGGAGGGGGGCAGCATAAATAGGGGGGCAACGCTCCCCCGCCTTAATAGAGGAGCTACCACTTTTGCTAACTCTTGTATAATCATGTATTCATTCACATAGTAATCTGGGTTTACATTATAACTGTCCATGTAACCATAACCATGCATTTAAACGTATATTGAATGTTTGCCATGTTAAGTTGGCACAGCAGTAGTAGTGGTATTGCACTGGAGGCCTGAAGCAGAAAGCAGTTTTGTTGCTTTCGAGAAGTGTACTGAAGAGTGGTTCCCGACATAATGGCTAGGTTTTGGTAACCTACATTTATTCCCAAAAACGTTATGGTGGTAATTGAAGAGTCAGGGTCTCACAGTGTCTGTCTGGACTGTATACAAGTGGGCTGGTCTGTTCGTGGGCCTGTTTTATGGTTTGCTTGCCAGGTTTTACTTTTGATTTCCCTAATATTAAAATAAACATTGCTTGCAGCATGGTCAAATCCAGGCAGTAGTTCAAACCTTGCAAAACACTTTTACCACATGTCTTACATGTTCACAATTACGCAGATTTGAAAGCATTGGCCACTTTTTCAGCTTTCTAGTTCACTAATGGGGTCACTTTTATTTTGGTGCCCTGGCCAGTTTTCTGTCCTAGTCCGACCCTGGTCAGCGATAGGCCACAATTAGGTACATGACTATTCAAATTAGGTACACTGCCACATGGGGGTTCGACATAATGTACCCACTGAGAAGCACTGATCACAGAAGACAGAGTTGTGTTATATATGTGAGCACATGCTCAGCCCCTCATTGGCAGGCTTATCTAGAATAGCCACCAGTCTACTGAGGAAATATGAATTTTGTGATCAGTTATGTCCCCTATCGTAGACCCCAACGGCTCCATGTACATGCTATAAGTACATGTATGTTCCCTCCTACTCCAGTTTTGAAGACGCAAATATATGTGCGTCCACCGTCAACATGTCCTCTTTCAGATCCGCCATGAATGGGTCAGATATTCCATTCCTAAGTATGAAAGGCCACCGACTTTATATGGTTCACTTTCCACATTTTACAGATTCAGGCGAGTAGGCCCTGAATTCTGTCATCAAGCCTTTTCCTGCCTTCTGCCTCTGAAAGCTCCAGTCTGAGCCTGCATCTGTATCCATGAACTTTGTCCTACTCCCTGCGCGGCTAACGGTGCCTGATCCAGCCTATCGCCTGCCAAAAACTGTATTTCACCTTCAAGATTATCTCCTCCCTCCTCATCCGATGCATTCCTGTCTAGTAGTTTAGGTAAACATTCCTCCAGCTACCGTGCAAAGGGGCCAGGCCTCGCTGTCCTCATGCAAGTAATTCATAGCCCCGTTACCATGGAATATTCCTACCCCCTCGCATCTCATGTAGACACTTAGACGCTTGTACACGCACTAACAGTCAGTATAGAATAGATTCTATCCTAGAGACCTTTCCTTTTGGATAACACAGTTCTTTAAACATAAAATATTAGATATGATTTGGGATTAGGTTGACATGACCCCCAGACTTCTGTCTCCACATGTAGAGCTAAATGTCAAGTCCCCTTCACCCTCTAGTTGCACGTCAATCACACGTCATGCGGCTGCGCGCGCATCTCTGCCAAATATTTCTGCTGACATTGCAGGATTCTTCTATGGATCCACCCACTTATGACATCATGTTTTAATGACGTATTTTAGTTACACCCATGTTTACGCCTCTATTAGTTACGTATGTACAGTTTATCTGAATTATCAGCTGTCACGCCTCTTGCATCCGTTTCACTGTAATGTATTTTCTATAAAACTGCCTATCTGTCAATAATATATGCTCCCTTCCTTCCTGACCTTTCGTGGTGATGGAATAGAAGGCCCACAATTCGAATTGTATTCCTTTGTACAGGAATAAAGCCTTTTAAAACCTCTAATACCACGGATTCTGCCTCTTATTTTTACTGAGTTATTCTCACTAAGACTTTACCGCATAAAAATAGTACCGGTAACGAAATATTTACCACATAAATTGGCGCCCGAACAGGGACACTTTCTCATCTCACGCGCCGGCGGTGCGTTGCAGGCCCGGTCTCCTGCCACAGCTGAACGGACAAAAACGCGTACCTGCAGGATTTCCTGTATCTCCCTCCGGCCAAGCGGGAGCGACTGAGGCTGCGATCAACACCCAGACGAGGCGGTGAGAAGTGCGAAGTATCCCGACCAGAGCCTAGCTGAGAGAGCAAGATCCGAGGTATACAGAGGCCCACCAGGTTCCGAAGTTCCGAGTCCAGTCGAGTCGAGTCCAGTCCGGTCCAGTTTCAGTTCCGTTCCGAGGCCTTCCGTTCCGAGCTACCCGGTGAGTACCATTACCGGGGAGGCACTTAATGTGCACATAGTCTGTGCCGGTCAAGACGGGTTTGGGTACACAAATCCGGTCTGCACTGTTTCAGCAGTGTATCTGTACTGTTTAGCAGTATATATAGTATGTCTTGCATATATATAAATATTATCTAGTGTCAGTATTATGTCAGTAACTAGTTTTCTATTAGTTATCATTGTTCGTTAAAACTGTTAAATGTTAAATGTTTTAATGCGTTCTATACATTGTGGTGTGAATGACTGTTCATTATTGTGTTCATCGTATAAAGTGTGTTCTAGAAACAAGATCTAAAAATGCCGCTCTTTTCGAAACTAAGACAGATCAAAACTAGAAAAGGTGTACTCGAAGAAGCTGTTCCCATTCCACCTAGGGACACTCCAGGATACTTTATGTATCATAAGCATGGTCTAGATGCCGTATTATTTCTTGATTTATGGGTGGACTACACCAAAGAATTACCAGAGAGTC
Organism: Triturus cristatus; assembly: GCF_964204655.1. Taxonomy (NCBI): domain Eukaryota; kingdom Metazoa; phylum Chordata; class Amphibia; order Caudata; family Salamandridae; genus Triturus; species Triturus cristatus. The sequence continues at coordinate 803,995,756 of NC_140591.1, forward strand.
AGAGATGGCCCGCAGCAGGGACCTGGGATGCAGATTGCATCATGAGAGTAGAAGAAGAATTATGGAAAAAGAAAGCCAGACAGTCACAGAAAGATGCCATTGAATTATGGCGTAAAGAATCATACAGACGTACAGAAAAAGCACACAGACAGGAAGAGAAAGGTAGAGAGAATTCAAATAAAACTCGAGAAAATCTATTACTTGAGGAAGGTACCCGAGTAAAATCAGAACAAATAGATAGACAAAGAAACACTCTTATGAATGGTATGTATCCTCTTCTGGCCGAAGGGTTACCTAAGGCTACCCCGGAAATACCAAAAGATTTAACTCCTCCATTACTCCCGACAAAAGCACATCCCAAAGCACATCCCAAAACAGCAAAGGACGTTTTCCTTTCCTCCTATTTAGATGACGTAGCTCCCGAGTATGCTAATGCCATACCGCACATACCGCTTGCCGATGGTGTTCAACACCAAGAGCATCCGTCTGTATCCCCGCAACTACAAACTCCTACACAAGTTCCCACAGGTCCGCCCGTTTCTACAGTTTTTCCCGCATCCACAATCTCTATCCTACGTCCAACGAATCCTTTCGTGCCTAGCACCTCAGAAGGTGCTACCGGAGGTACGACAGACATGTTTGCCACCCCGCCGCGAAATAAACAGACCCTTAGAGATTTAGCACTCCAACGTACACCCCAATTAGCGACATCCGACATGTTTAAAGAACAGCTTGTGGATTGTAGATACGACCCAGTACCAGGTAGACAGGATAAATTGCTCATATCATCACTACGTATAAGACGAGCTACATTATATTTAATGACGATACCAGGAATGGGTGAACACCTAGACGAAATATATCGCTTTGTCCACACAGGACGAGGTCCAGAAAGTATTAACGAAGCTATGGAATATCAGAAAGTGGATGTCCAAAGACAACTACTACGTTTTTTCATAAATTGTGTAATTAGGAATCAAGACAGGCCCGGGGTAGATCACGATACCATGCAAAGACTTGTCAAATGGGGTCAGAACATATCAGAAGAGAAACACGATAGACAGGCGTGTATAATCGCCATGAGTCGAAAGATCCGCAAGGAAGTAGAACGAATACATAAAGAAAGACGAGAAACAGACAGAGTAGAATCAGAGGAGGAGGAGGAGCAAGAATCAGAACAAGTCGAAACAATAGCTTATGTAGGTAGAGGAAGACCCCATAATAATACTAGAGACTTTATCGACCCGATACGTCCAATACGTCCAGAATATAATAGACATTTTCCAAACCCTATGTTAAATACAAAATCCCCCGAACACCTATTCCAAGCCGTTGATAAATTACTCCGAGATCGAAGAGGGTACCATGTGCTCGATTCCATGGACGAACAAGAATTGGCCAGGTCAGCAGTACAATGGGCTGACAGTCCCAGTGACTACAATGATGATGTACTTGCACACACGTTTCTGAATCTTGACCCATACGAACAGCGTTTAGCTAGTATATACATGATTCAACACCTCCTTATATTATATAAGAGCCAACACTCCGATCCAGGACCCTTACCTGACATATTGACAGAACTGCTCATGAATATATGGAGAGGGTCAAGTACTGATTTGATTAAAGAAATTCTAGAATTCCGAAACCAATATTTAAATTTCGTATGCCCAGAACACGTTCCAGTTCCCATCATGGGAAGAAAAATGTATCACATAGATAGACAGAACCCGTTACGCGAAGTGCACCCAATTAGAGGTGCCGGTGATAATTTTACACGCGTATTTGTGTACACGCCTATAACTAAATTAGAATTATTGGAAATGAAGAAAGTAGTACCCAGCCATGACAAGGACCCAGCAGGTTTCCACCGTGAAATAAAGGACATGTTACTCATGGGAGAGTATACCTACCCCGATATTATGAAAATATTAAAAGTCCTATTACCCGCCGGTGTTTATGAGAAACTCAAAGAAAAGGAATGGGAGGTGGGAGACCAAAAGATAGATTGGACAGCATTAGAAAACGAAGAAAGGGCCCGAGCTGCAGGAGCAGGGCTTGGGGAAAAGACTACAGCACTAGCAGGACTACTAGTGCAGGTACTGCCATGTTTATTAACTACGAAAAAGGAAGACTGGGGTGCAATCTCAGCCTGTAAACAAAAGCCAGACGAAGACACTAGTGATTTCTATTCCCGATTTGAAAAATGTTTTGGTATAAATAGTGGCATAAAAGCCAGTAGTGAGTCATATCCACATCTGTTCGTGACAAAATTAGTTGAAAATTCTCTGCTACAAGTTAAGAATAGAGTATTGAAATTCGAAAGTACCTGGCAAGGTAATACCCCATCACAGATGTTACAGATGTTACAATATCATCACAATAGAATTAGAGAAGAACAAGAACACGAACAAAGACGTATGAAAGATACAAAAATGAAAATGCTTGTTGCTCAGTCAGTTCCAGCCGATGGTCATCATAAGGGTAATTCCGCAGGTCCTACGAAAGGGACATGCAACTATTGTAAACAATCAGGTCATTATATACACGATTGTCCAGTCCTGAAACATAATATTGCTACAGGTAAAACTCAGGAGAGACCACGTCCACCTAGACAGGATCAGAATCAACAACAAATCCCTCAGCATGCACAACATAGTTTAGCTCCGCAACAACTAGCTCCGCAACAGGGAGCTCCACAACAGACCATAGCACCACCACAAGCGCAGCCTATTGCTGCAACACAAGCAACAACACAACAGATGTATCAGTATGCACAAGCAGATTATCCCGATTATCAGCGATACTCATGAAATAGCCTAGAGAGGGAAGTTGGCTTACCCCTTATTGAGGTTCCTGTAGACCAAGAGGGACCTTATGTACATAGTGAACTATTAGGGGAAGACAGAAAGTTTTTACTTGATGCAGGGGCAAGCAGAACAACTATAAGACGCAGTGAAGTTCCAGGGGCACCCCTCTCAGGCTCACAGAATATTTCCCTTGGATTCTCAGGAAAACCTATAATAAATGACGTAACACAACCTCTTCCACTTACAGTCGGTCCATTGACACGTACCACAGATTTATTGCTTACTAAATCATGTCCAGAAAACCTGTTAGGTATAAAAACATTGAAAGCTCTAGGAGCTATAATATGTTGTTCTCCGGAAGGAGTACGACTATTTCTACGTGACTTCAAAGGTCACTACGTGTCCAGAGACATGGATCACCGACTGCAGAATTTACCTACACATTTATGGGCACAAGGCCCCACTGATGTTGGTTGCATGAATATTACACCATATCGTGTCACACTAAAAACAGGAGTAATACTACCACGAATACGACAATACAAGTTACCACCCGATGCTGTTGTGGCTTTGCTGCAAATCATTGACGAGCTCATTGCACAAGGAGTGGTTGTCGAAACTGACTCCAATGTATGTAATTCCCCGATAATTCCGATTCTTAAAAGAACGGATCCAAAAGCACCAGTATATCGATTAGTTATTGATCTGCGCGAATTAAATAAATGTATTGTACCACAATACCCCGTGGTCCCCGATCTCTTCATTACTAACAGCTATTGACTCAGAAGCAACGTTCTTCACTGTAATTGATCTCAAGAATGCTTTCTTTAGTGTCCCAATCGATCCGGAAAGTCAATATTTGTTCGGATTCAGTTTAAATGGACGAAGTTTTAAATTCACACGCGCACCTCAAGGATTTACAGAAAGCCCCAGCATCTATAGCCAAGCACTGAAACGAGAACTTGACAGTATCCACATGCCAGTTAACACTGCCTTGCTTCAATATGTCGATGATCTGCTGATCACCGCCCGAAGCGAACCTGAATGTGAAAAAGCGTCACTGACGGTTTTAAAATTTTTGGCTGACAAGGGGCACAAGGTGTCCCCTTCTAAGCTGCAATTCTGTGTCCAGCGAGTTGTTTACCTTGGGCACTCGCTGTCCAAGGAGGGAAGGCAGCTTACATCCGACCGCATCCAGTTAATCGCTAACATGCCACCACCCAAGACACAAAAGGAGGTACGGGCTTTCATAGGCCTCACTTCATACTGTAGGCAGTGGATCCCTCAATATGCATTTCTAGCAAAACCACTCATCCAGTTGACAACACAGGAGGCAGCCACATCGACTGTCCTCCCTTGGACTCAAGAACATACACACGCCTTTGAAAGCTTAAAGAAAGCTTTATGCCAAGCACCTGTTTTAGCAACACCATGTTACAGCAAACAGTTTACACTCTTTGTTACAGAACGCGAAGGTACTGCCTTGTCAGTACTCACTCAGGAACAAGCAGGATCACACAAACCATGTGCTTATTTCTCTAGTACATTAGATCCAGTAGCTCAGGCTCTTCCTGCGTGCCTGAAATCGGTGGCAGCAACAGCTTTAGCAATCAGACAAAGCGATGCCATAGTGTTAGGACACCAATTGACAGTACAAGTACCACATGCAGTAGAGGTTCTCTTGAACCGCACACAAACACAACACTTGACTATAGCGAGACTCACCGGTTACGAACTGACATTGTTTCAGCCACATATAGAAATCAGACGCTGCAATACGTTAAATCCTGCCACACTGTTACCAGTGGGCGGAACAGATCCATTGGCACACGATTGTGTCGAAATTATTACTATCACGACGAAACCCAGACAAGACTTGACAGATATCCCTTTGTCAGATCCAGACTTGACATTGTATGTAGATGGGTCATGTATGAGAACAAGTACAGGAGAGTTAGTGGCTGCTTACGCAGTCACAACAGACACTGAAGTCATTGAAACAAATCGTATTAACACTTTGTCAGCTCAAGCAGCAGAGCTCATTGCTCTGACACAAGCCTGTATTCAAACCAAAAACAAAAAAGTCAATATATACACAGATTCACGTTATGCATTCGGAGTCGTCCATGACTTCGGCGTACTGTGGCGAGAGAGAGGTTATTTAACTTCTCACGGTGCCCACATCCAGCACGGACCCCTCATTCAAGCCCTATTAGATGCGATTCATCTACCTACTGCAATATCGATTATGAAATGCAAAGCCCATACAAAGTTACCGATATCATTTCTCAGGGTAATGACCTAGCTGACAGAACAGCTAAACAGACTGCTCAGAATCAGACTCTCACAACTGACATGACAAAGACAATAGTTCCGACACTAACACATTGCATGACCGTTAAGGATCCCGCCCTTGATGTAATTGACATACAGACACATGCTACACCAGAAGAAATAAAGAAATGGACTGAATCAGGAGGGATCCAAACGGATCAAGGATGGATGACGAAGGAAAAATCTATATGGTTTCTTCCCGACTCTATGGTTCAAGTTATCATTAACACAATACATAGTCCAGCACACCTAGGAGAAAAAGCTATGCTAGACAGCATTCAACACATTTGGTTCAACAAGCACTTGCGAGCAGCAGCTAAACAAAAAGTTCGTACCTGTATGATATGTTGTCAGTTTAATCCAGGTAAAAGCATCCCCGTAGAGCAGGGTGGATTTCAACCTCCTGATCATGCTTTTGAAGTCCTCCAGATGGATTATATCCAGATGGAACGATGTCGAGGATTCAAATATGTTCTCGTAGTTGTCTGTGCTCTTTCCCGTTGGACAGAAGCATACCCGGTTTCAGATTACACTGCCCCGACTACTGCCAAACAGTTAGTTCGAGAATTCTTCTCACGGTACGGTTTACCACGTGTTGTCTACTCAGATAACGGCCAGCCGTTCTCATCCGAACTAATGAAACACGTTTCCCTTTTGTTAGGCTACCAATGGAAATTCCACTGTGTCCGGCATCCCGAGGCCGCAGGTCTCGTGGAACGCCATAATCAAACTCTGAAAATTAGATTGTCCAAAATATGTAGGGAAAAAGGTGTCGACTGGATAGTAGCCTTACCAGTTGCGCTCTTTTACATGAGAATGGTAGCACATTCTCGAACTGGGCTATCCCCGTATGAGGTGATCTTCGGTAGACCACCAAATATGTGGGGGACGCCTGTACCTCGCAAAATAACTGATGTTGACTGTAATATGCTGACAGATTACCTGGCTTCCTTGATGTCTGCACTACAATCTTGTCGTTCACAGGTAACCGCAGCTTTTCCCGATAATACTGAGGTGAAGCCCCATGACGTGGTTCCTGGGGACTTGGTGCTGGTCAGGAATTTCGACCGGAAGACCCAACTGGATCCTAGGTGGAAGTCGCCTAAGTTGGTTCTACTGACTACAAGGACTGCCGTGAAGATTGAGGGTCGCAAAGGGTGGTTGCACTCGAGTCATATCAAAAAATTTTATGGACTACCATCCAGTATAAATACTCAACCTTGTATTCCCTCAAAGACAGACTCAAAGCTCCCCTTGGTTGAATCAACCAAACCAGAACTTTATAAACTAAAATTGAGGTCTAGTAAGTCAGACAATTTGATTGTTTAAGTCCTCTCCAAGGTGAATCGGTTGAATTTGTCTCTGACATGTATCCTCTAGACCGGAATAGAGAAAGAAATCAGCGAATGCAGCTGAAAAAGCATGCGTATTGTAAATCACTTCGTAGTCACTGTACAGTAACATTATTAATTTTGTTTTTTCTAAGTCTTCTGATCATTATTTTCAGCATACTATTGCATATGTATTACCCTATTCTTAAGCATGCTTACAATATAACTGCAGAACATTCTTTTAGCGAATTACCTCCGCATGAGTTGTCATATAGATTTGCGCTGCGCAACAACACATTCATTAGTATGTTACATCATTCCCATCAAACCAGCAATGCCACAAATTGTTGGATATGTGGCCGACTCCCCCACTATCAGAACTATAAGGGAGTTTTGCCCCTCTTTCCCTATCCGTTCACACATAATGGCTCCTGTGGAGCATGGTTTAGTTTGATTAATTCCCTAGATTCAAATTCCGCAGTTTATCAAGACAACTGGGTTTGGGGAAACCTGAATCTAGTTTTACTTAAAGTCTGCTACCCTAACAAGGAGGGACTTCCCAAAAGAACAGGAACTGATCAAGAAAATGAAGTATATGGATTAGGTAATTTTACACTTAACCTCATGATCCTGAACGTTGAATCTGAAGCTACACCAATCTTGCCCGCCATGTCAGTATTCCCAGTGAAAGGGGAATTATGTATAAGAAAGAATGGTTCCATACACATGGGCCACAGTAAATGCACCACTGTAATAAAATTCAGTGATCAAGGCAAGTCTACATTTAGAGCTTCCCATCATTCCTACTTCATATGTGGCCAGACCGCATATATATGTCTACCTTTAGATTGGGATGGTACCTGTTACATAGCATTCCTTCTGCCACCTGTTTTCCTAGCTCCTCCTGATTATCATAGAAATACCCATTTAGTACACAATAGACAACAGAGAGATCTCCCAATTGTCGATTACACTGAAACAGCATGGGAAAAATACACAGATTTCAATAAAGGATTCTTTCCCTATATAGGTACAGTCACTAATAGTAAGCTGATACGTAGATTAACCAGAACCCTTGAAGCAGTAGTGAATGAGACTATTTCCGCCTTAGGCAATTTAACAGAAGAGCAGTCTGCTATGCGGATTGTTGTGCTTCAAAATCGTCTTGTCCTTGACGTCATCCTGGCCGATAGGGGCGGAGCTTGTAGGGTCATCGGATCAAGTTGTTGCATTTTCATACCAGAAAATTCGCCGTCAGTATATAAAGCCATAACCCGCCTTCATAAGATTATAAGCCAGATACACCAGAGCCCAGGCACCTGGACTTGGTCCGGTTGGTTCTGGGGCGTGTTGTCAGCCTGGGGATGGAGAATCCTATCCTTCCTAGGTATTGGCTTTCTCATACTATTCAGTTGCTGCTTATGTCTACAATGCGGGCCAGCGATTTGTGGTCTGTGTGCCACATCGTGTATCCCACATCCAAGTTTTCGTTCAAGATCCCGGAAGAAGAAAGAAGAACAAATGATGCTATATGAACAGATCGATGGATTGATGAAGATCGATATCTCCTGAGGGTCCGTAGGGGACAAGGAGGGAATGAGGAAATATGAATTTTGTGATCAGTTATTTCCCCTATCGTAGACCCCAACGGCTCCATGTACATGCTATAAGTACATGTATGTTCCCTCCTACTCCAGTTTTGAAGACGCAAATATATGTGCGTCCACCGTCAACATGTCCTCTTTCAGATCCGCCATGAATGGGTCAGATATTCCATTCCTAAGTATGAAAGGCCACCGACTTTATATGGTTCACTTTCCACATTTTACAGATTCAGGCGAGTAGGCCCTGAATTCTGTCATCAAGCCTTTTCCTGCCTTCTGCCTCTGAAAGCTCCAGTCTGAGCCTGCATCTGTATCCATGAACTTTGTCCTACTCCCTGCGCGGCTAACGGTGCCTGATCCAGCCTATCGCCTGCCAAAAACTGTATTTCACCTTCAAGATTATCTCCTCCCTCCTCATCCGATGCATTCCTGTCTAGTAGTTTAGGTAAACATTCCTCCAGCTACCGTGCAAAGGGGCCAGGCCTCGCTGTCCTCATGCAAGTAATTCATAGCCCCGTTACCATGGAATATTCCTACCCCCTCGCATCTCATGTAGACACTTAGACGCTTGTACACGCACTAACAGTCAGTATAGAATAGATTCTATCCTAGAGACCTTTCCTTTTGGATAACACAGTTCTTTAAACATAAAATATTAGATATGATTTGGGATTAGGTTGACATGACCCCCAGACTTCTGTCTCCACATGTAGAGCTAAATGTCAAGTCCCCTTCACCCTCTAGTTGCACGTCAATCACACGTCATGCGGCTGCGCGCGCATCTCTGCCAAATATTTCTGCTGACATTGCAGGATTCTTCTATGGATCCACCCACTTATGACATCATGTTTTAATGACGTATTTTAGTTACACCCATGTTTACGCCTCTATTAGTTACGTATGTACAGTTTATCTGAATTATCAGCTGTCACGCCTCTTGCATCCGTTTCACTGTAATGTATTTTCTATAAAACTGCCTATCTGTCAATAATATATGCTCCCTTCCTTCCTGACCTTTCGTGGTGATGGAATAGAAGGCCCACAATTCGAATTGTATTCCTTTGTACAGGAATAAAGCCTTTTAAAACCTCTAATACCACGGATTCTGCCTCTTATTTTTACTGAGTTATTCTCACTAAGACTTTACCGCATAAAAATAGTACCGGTAACGAAATATTTACACACACATTTTGGAGGTCAGCGACATCACTGCCATTCATTGCCACCGGTCTCTTCTACCAAACCCAACCCACACACCAAGGGAGATAGCATACTGCATAGTATCTATAGCATGCTGAACCATAGTACACCTCACACCAATCATCTACTTTCCCACCACCACAGAACAAGGTGCCTGCTGTACAAAGCCATTTTGCGACCGCCATGCCTATCATTCGCAATGTCACAGGGTTTGCGACCGCAAAATGACTTTAAAACCCATTTTGCGCTTGTGTAACATGTTTTGGGCTCACAAAATGAATTAAAAAAGGCATACAAAGCTATTTGAAAGAGGCATATTTAGAAAATCCATCTGAAACAGCAATTTGTAATGCTGTGTACCAATGTTTTGCAACTGTAAACTGTCCCAAAACACTGAAACTTGAATGCTGTCTGTGTTGGAATGGTGGCACATTCACAAAGGGGAAGGTAAACCCTTCCCCTTTCTGAATGTAAAAAAAAGGTTTCATGAGGAGTAGCTAGTGGTCCAGGGGACCACTGCCAACTCTCAAACGAACTTTAAATGAAAAAATAAACCTTTAAATAAAAAATAAACCTTTCTCTATAATTGCTGCCACTTTTGCTTTAAGGAAAACAGGCTGCATCAAAACAAATGTACTTCATTAAAATACAGTCATCAACATGTTGGTCTGCTCACCCCAGCAGGCCACTATACCTTTGATGGCCTTCAATCATAATGACTCTCAATTTACAACTCACCTCATTAATATTGATGAGGTAGATCGGATTGTTATTAATTCAGAACTTTGTAAACTAACCTATTAGTACATAGGTTGGCTCAAAAACATATTTTCCACTGGAGAAGAAAGAGCTCGATTTGCGATCATTTTTAGCAAACTGAAATTTCGTACATAATCCCAGGAGTTTTTTGGATCACTCAAAAACCCTCACTTTACCATGCATCGCTGAAGATAGACCATGACGTTTCAGCTTGCTATTTTCAAGCAGTGAGTGCAACAAGCGTTGGCAAAACCAATAGGTCTCGCCATTGCAGGCTATTGCTTTGGTCAATTTTTTAGCCATGATGCACAGCAGCTGGCCAGTGCTGGCCATGCATAGCACATTATTTTAAATATTGCTGGTGGAATGGTGGGGAAGGAGGCATCTCAGAGGAAGGGAGGGCATGTAACACTGAGAGTGTAGATGCTTCCCGCCTCACCCTCTCTCCAGCATTAAAAAAATGTATATGTCACGGTCAGTGCTGGCCATGTCATAGCGCTTTTTTTTATTGAAACTTTCCCCCATGCTGCGCAGCTGTGAATCATGGCTAAAAACATTGATAAAGGCAATCGGTCATGTAGGTGAGACCTATTGACTTTTCCAATGCTTTCTTTCTGGTGTTAAGCAACAACGCAGGGCTGGAGGGGGCAAGCAACAATGTGGGCAAGCAATAATGTGGTACTTGTAAGGAACACCAGGGAGAAAGAGCAAGCAAAACAACATGGACAAGAGGGTGAAGCAACAACATGGGCAAGCAAAAATGTGGAGTGGGAAGGGGCAAGAAACAATGTGGTAGTGTGCAAGGAGCAACTCGGCAGGGAGCAAGTAACAGGGGCAAGTAAAATAACGTGGGGAGGGTGGGAGGGGGGAAGCAACAACACAGGCAAGCAATAATGTGGGAAGGGAGGGGGGAAGCAGCAGAGTGGGGTGGGAAAGGGGAGGTGACCTGCAAACACACGCACTATTATGGAGTGCTGCGACTAAAAGAAAAAAGAAGCTCTGAAAGCGTTAGCCAGGGAGTGAGACTGGGCAAGGAAACAATACTTAACTCATTCTCCATTGGAGAGACAAACACACTGGGCATGAGTCACAAAGGCTCTTCGTACTCTTGGTGGAGGTCCCCAGTCATGGGGGAGTCTCTACACTTGGGTGGAATCTAGGCAATGAGATTTCTCATTACTGAGATTCCACCCATGTGCAGAGACTCTCCCATGACATGAGTGCGGAGGCCCTTTGTGAATCAGGCCCACAAGGAGGAAGTGAAGCCACTACGTGCTGACAAAAGTGAAGCAAGGAAATGAGAGTGACAATCAAACCAACCAATGACAAGCAATGGGTGGGCTTTAAGCTTCCTGTAAGTAAAGAAAATGTCTCGAAGGCAACAGCAAATGCATTTTGTCAGGTGAGACCTAAAAAGGGGTTTATACAATTATTTCTCCAAGCCATACAAAAGACCTCTACACCAGTTGTAGCCTTATCAGTACATTGGAAACTCTCCCTCTTTTGGGATTAATTATGGCTTGATCCATTTTCTTTTGATATTGTATCTAGCCCACACCTTCCCACAAATTAAGTAAAGTGACTTTCCCTTTCTGGAAGGATACGGAACCCTTATCCAAACACAAAGAACAAATAGCCCTTGTAGACCTTGCTATAACGGTTGCATGGCATAATATCGTTCACAACAATATCAACTCACATGACTATTGTGTCAAAAATATTGTGAACCTTCACTTAAAATGTAAAATACAAAAATATTGTATCAATAATATTGCTGTAAACAATATCATTATAATTAAGGCTCCCTGTTTTCCGTTTTTACAATTTTTTACGATTTATTTTCTTGTCTGTATTGATCTTTAAATGTGTATAGAAACGGAAATTGGGTGCTTTTTGAGTGATTCTAAATACACTTTGCCAATACTGCCAGACCAATAACTGTGTGGATCGATAGGTAAGGGGGTTAAAATGTAACAAAAATAGTAAAGAAGCTTAAACAGCACAAGGCTGATACTGAAATGTGCATATTTTCACATAAGTGCATTGATTTATTTTCTGCGGGTGTTCATATAACAGAAACCTGGCAGGCATTCAATGATGACTGCATATTTATCAGTTAAATAAATGTGGAAATATACCAGTTTCAGCTTAATTTTTTTTCACAATACCCACAATAAATATGGATAAATACAGATAAAGTTGACAACAATTAAATATGTATAAATACAGACAGAAATGACAAAAAGTAAATACCATAAAACCGGGAGCCCTAATTATAATTAATGCAGAAATATTGTTTTTTTACATAAATATCGAGTATAATGTTTAAAATATAAATGTAATAGCATATAATATAACATAGAATACATATTAGAAAAGGGATATATATATATATATATATATATATATATATATATATATATATATATATATATATATATATATATATATATATATATATATATATATATATATATATATATATGTTACCTGAGATCCAGCCTGGTAAGATACAACAAGACTATTCTAGAATACCATAAACGACATTATGATTGGCGTGAGGATGATATGCTGAGCCAGAATGAGTTTCTATTCTTACTGGTCAAGAAACCCGTCACCCCGGTATTCTATATGTTGCCTAAGGTGCACAAACACCCAACTGATCCTCCCGGGAGACCTATTATATCAGCTAAGCAGAGTCTCCTTGAAAACACATCTATCTACCTTGATTATTTTCTTTGCCCTTATGTCCTGAACCTACCCTCGTACTGTAGGGACACCATGGATTTCCTAACTAAAGTACAGGAAATTCCATGGAAAGATACTTACATCTTAGCAACAATTGATGTGCTTGGACTATACACATGTATTGAACATGATCTAGGCCTACAAGTTTGCAAATACTATTTTAGAGACAGACCGACCACTATGTTTGATCATACTGAAATATTGTTGTGCATGTTACAATTTTGTCTGTACAATAATTGCTTCCTTTTTGAAGATGACTGGTATGAACAGTACACCGGTACCGCTATGGGAAGTTGCGTCACTCCATCGTATGCATGTCTTTTTATGGGGTGGTGGGAGGCGGAGCACTTGTGGCATCAAGATAACATACAGTACATGAATAATGTCATGATGTGGACCCGTTATATAGATGAAATTTTTCTAATATGGGATGGTCCACAAAGTGCTCTTAACGTCTTTATTGAAGGTCTGTCGGTGAACAAATTAAATGTACAGTTTACCAGTAAAACCGATCGGACCAGCATAGAGTTCCTTGACATTCTAGTGGAGGTGGAACATGATACACTCAACACCAGCTTGTTTAGAAAGCCCACGTCTAGTAACAGCATCTTACATGCACGCAGCCATCACCCCACAGGACTTAAGAACAGTATCCCCTACGGGGAACTGTTAAGAGCAAAACGCAATTGTAGCACCATGAATTCTTTTGAACAAGAAGCGCAATACATGAGGGGACGTTTTAAGAACAGAGGTTATTCAGGCAAAACCATCAGGATAGCAACTGAAAAAGCAGAGAAAAGAAGCAGAAACAGTCTACTGATACCTAAAGAAAAGAATAGTGGTAAACATGAGATAAGACTCATTACCACTTTCAACCATGCTTCACAGGAAATCCATCAAATAGTAAGGAAGCACTGGCACATAGTCAGAAATGATGTTGTTATAGGGAAAAAGGTTAGTCCTACACCACATATAACATATAAAAAGTGCCAGTCCCTACAAGACATTCTAGTACACAGCCACCTCGCAATCAAATTAAGGCCACGTGGAACCTGGTTGAGAGAACTCCCAGGATTCCACAAATGTGGGAGATGTAAAGCATGCAACAGTAGCACAAATGTTAAAACATACCCTTTAGCTAATGGAAAAACAGGGAAAATCAACTGCTTCATAAACTGCAACACAGAATATGTTGTTTATGTTTTGATTTGCATCTGTGGCCTGCGCTATGTGGGAAGTACAATCTTCCCGGTGAAGAAGCGTGTTTTGGAATATCTGCGCACAATCAAAAATGGCGATTTGTCATATGCCATAGCCAAACACTGCGATCTGACAGCACTAAAATCTCATTTTTTGGCATCGACAGGGTTGCGCTGTCAACAAGAGGAGGAGATCGGGAATGTCATTTGCGACGCCTGGAATCTGAGTATATAGTGAAGTTACAAAGCAAGAGCCCGGGAGGCCTCAACCATGAGGAAGATCTCCATGTCCACCGAGGCTGACCCTTTTGTTTTCTGTCCATCTTTATATACACGCAATTTAAGGACTTTACTTTGTCCGCTCTCTTCCTCCTTTAGATCCCAACTGCTGTTGGATCTTAATTTGTCCACATCTTTAGCAGGTGTATTCCAATACTAACTTACTTATCAAGGACGTTGTAGAAATGATCATCATGCATATCCAGCAAGTGTGCTGGGGCTTGATTAGGCCCAATGGGGCTTCTCTCATGTTTTGTTATTCCTAATACCCCTGTTCTCCTTCTCATATTTTCACATGTATATCACGTATATATATGCTTATATTTTCTTTTCCTTTTTAATTTTGAAATATATGGTCTATTGACCTATTCATTTAATTTAGTTTGAATCACTGCCTTAATGCTATTCCGATACCTATTTATTTTTTCTTTCACCTATGTATGACTATGGGCAGGCCTGATTTTATGTCTCTAATATTGTGGCGTTTCATCCAGGACATGATAACCTGAACTCTCTGTAAATACATCACCGGCACTGGCCCGTTCCACCGCTCTTAGGCATATGCCACTGGGCATTATTGAACTATATTTCTTTACCCACAAGTTAATCTCTTTAATTTTTATTATGGAATAACAGTCATTTTACTCATGATTTCTATTTAATTTTGAAATCTCATTGAGATCGTTTTTTTAACTTGTGATAATAAAGTTTTGTGTTCAAGATTTGATAGTCTTTATTCTAATTAGAGGAGCACAGGACTTGCTCACATGAATGTGAAATGTTTTCTATGTTCATTGATGGTAAACAGGAAATGCTTCTTTAAAAGACATGGCTGCCCGTTTTCGCGTGCATTACTTTTTGACAAAGACTGTGTGTCGAAACGCATCAAGTCAATAAATACTTTTTCTGCTAAAAACAAGATCCTGAGTGCGACTGTTTCCTGCGTTGCTTGCAGCGCGAGATATCGAGATATCGACATATATACATGTATATATGTATATATATATATATATATATATATATATATATATATATATATATATATTATCTACTGGCGGTCGCCAGTAGATAGTTATAGTTAGGACCGAGTTTCCATAGGAAATCTCAGAATTCTATTTTGAATAACTTTGGCGCCGATTGACGAATCCTCGCGAAATTTTCAAAACTAATGGGGCGCTCCGCTCCGCTCCTACCCTGAACGTCTCGGGGTGATTCGCCAAGCAGGGGCTGAGAAAAAGGGGGGGTCCCAAAACGCGTTTTCCCCATGCATTTTTCCATAGGGACTTTAGTCGCAGCTACAGCCCGAACGGCTGAACAGAATTACGTGAAATTTGGCAGAGAGGTAGCCATAAGGTCCATGAAGTGCCTTTTGCAGGTTTGGTGTAAATCTGCTCAGTATTTCCAGAGAAAATAGCATTTAAATCAATATATATATCTGTACGCGCGCAGCGTGCGCGCTGGGTGCGCGCACCTTGCCGTGCGCGAGCGCAATTCTGATTGGTTGTTAGATCTTAGTAAACATTCGAATCGGTCGAAACCAGGAAGTGTCGGCCGCCATTTTGTCTCTCGCACTCCGAGGGGGTGAAAAACAAATGTGGAGAACGTGAAAAGGGGGCAGGGTGGACAGTTCCTGACCCCCTAGCCGTGGTCAGGGGGTCCCAGAAGGACCCCCAAGGGCAAAAAAATGTTTTGTTTTTTTTTCGAAAAATCGCCGAGTGCGCGCACCTTGCGCGCACCACCCAAGCGGAAAAAATTCTGCGAAGTTCGCGCAGCGTGCGCACACTCCATGATTTAAAAAAAAAATAATAATTGTATTTGGCCCTTGGGGGCGAAGCGCTCCGTGGCCACCGCGCGTGCACGGCATTAACTGCGAAAAGTGTGCGCACTGCGTGCCCACTGTGTGCGCACGGTGTGCGAAGCGCACCCTGTGCGCACGGCACGAACTGCGTAAAGTGGGCGCACGGTGCGCGAAGCGCGCCGTGTGCCCACAGCGCGCGCACGGTGCGCGAAGCGCACCGTGCGTGCGCCGAGAAAAAGTTTTGTTTAAAAAAATATATTAATAAATACATAACTTAGCATTTAAAAAACCGTACAAATTCACTGAAAAAACCATAGGTTTCACACACGTTATAGTTAGGAATTAGCATTTAAAAAACCTTGCAAATTCACTTAAAAAACCATAGGTTTCACACATGTTATAGTTAGCTGGGCATTTCCCTCGTAAAAAACCAATGAAATTCCCCGTTATAGTTAGTGCAGGCAACTATAACTCACGCGACCGCAATCCGCTGCTGATGACGTCAGATATTACATCACTGATGACATATGTGTCTTTCTGAAAACAAAAAAAATGAAATATATGTATAGCTGAAGATGAATGGAAGAAGACATGGGTAAATAAGTGTCTAAATACAGTGATGTAATATCTGACGTCATCAGCAGCGGATTGCGGTCGCGTGAGTTATAGTTGCCTGCACTAACTATAACGGGGAATTTCATTGGTTTTTTACGAGGGAAATGCCCAGCTAACTATAACATGTGTGAAACCTATGATTTTTTAAGTGAATATATATATATTCACTGAAAAAACCATAGGTTTCAGGGGCGTTATAGTTAGCTGGACTTTTCACTCGCACAAAACTATTGAAATTCCCCCGTTATAGTTAGTTCAGCTAACTATAACTCGCGCGCCCGCAATCCACTGCTGATGACGTCACATATTACATCACTCATGACATGGTCAGTGACATCACTGATGACATCACTGATAACATCTCAAATGACATCACTGATGACATCATCCAGTGAATGTGTGTTTTTCTGAAAATTACATATGTTTTATATATGTATATCTCAAGGTCGATGGAAGAATAAATGGGTATATAAGCGTCTAAATGGATGATTTGTTTTTGAAAAATTTATTGTATAACTGACTGATTAAGTGTATCTTAGTGAATACATGGCTTAGTGAGTAATGTTTAAATATGTAAATATCTGTATCAGTCTCTCACTTTGTGTATAAGTGGCTGCATGGGTTGGTGAGTAGCTACATGAGTGTCTTTATAGGTTATTAGTTGGTTTTGTGAGTATCAGTATGAGTGTCTGAGTGTCTTTATGGTTCGGTGGGGGGTATTACGTAGTGCATAGGTGCATGAATGAGTGACTCACTGTATGTGTTGAAGACAGCATGTGTTCAGGACTGTATGGGTGGATAAGTGTGTGCATGGGTGTGTTAGTGAGTGAATGACTGTATCAATAGTGTCTTTATGAGTAACTACATATGTTTTAAACTAGTATATGTGACTATTGGTGTATATAAGTGAGTATATGTGAGAGTGAGAGATTGAAAGAGTTCCTGTATGAATAAGTATGTGCTTCTATAAGTGACTGTTTAAAAGACTAAGTATGTGTAAGTTTCTGTAGAAGTAAGTGTGGTGGTGTGTGTATAACTGTATATTCAAGTAAATGGATGTTTGATTCTTTATTAGCATGAGTGACTATGTGTGTAAGTAACTCTATGGATGAGTGGTGTTGTGTAACAGGATGTAAAGGTGTGTGAGTACATATGATGAGTGAGTACATGTATGAGTGACTGTATAGGACTGTTGGCGAATGAGTGGATGTGTATGTGGATCTTAGAATTACTGAATAGGTTGTTGTAACTGGTATTGGTATGTCCATTGTTTTGAACATTGTAGTTTCTATTTTTGAATGTGTGTATCAAAGGTTATATTAGGGGAAGAGGAGGTCTGCCACTCTATCACAAGGATGATGTCATCAGTGATGTCCTTAGTGATGTCATTTGAGATGTCATCAGTGATGTCATGAGTGATGTCACTGACCATGTCATGAGTGATTAGTTGGGAGATTAAGTTCATTTGAACCCTGAGGGTCCCTAGGGTCCAACTAGCCCACTAGGTACCTCCAGTAAGCGCCACAGAGCTGCGTTGCATAGAGGTGTAAAAAGGGGCGTGGCCTCAGAACACCTGTCTGCAACGCAGCTCCCTGGCGCATACTGGAGATACCTGTTGGGCTAGTTGGCCCTCAGGGACCCTCAGTATTGAAGGGGAATTAATTCCCCAACTTACAACTGGCCAGGGGGTGCGTTTGCAGAGTGCTGCAAGGAGGGGGCGTGGCCTCCGGGACCCCATCCCCCGGGGCCGGCCTTTGTTTTTTATTATTTTAAAAATATATATATTTATAGAAACACCTAGGACATGCTGGACAAACCGTATGTACCTATCACCATGACGATTTGCGTGATATTCATTAAAAGGCGACTATGCATACAATGAATCCACGTGGAATGTACTTACACCGCTAGTGAAGCTCTGACGTGTCCGACGCCCTACCGTGCCTAATCCCGGTGCCCCCGCCGGTGGGTACTCTCCAAGTAGACACCCTTGTCGTTTATTTATACAAACATGGGTAGCTATTGACGGGCACATTTAATATACATGCACACCAAGCCATTCAAAGGGGATTCGACAAAAATTCGACCAAACTATGCAAGAAACCCCCCTCACGGTTAATAAAATACACATCCACCACCGGATGTGTAAGACTTTTTATTTTACTATCTGGAAAGGAGACAAACCTCACTTGAGAGTCACAGCGTGCTCCTGGCTGAGCCCAATGCTATGTTACACCCACCAGTGCCCGCCGAGTGCCTCACACCTCTGTGTTGTATTCCACCAGCTAGTGCGTATGCTATGACACTCTCTAGCCCATGTGCACTGTAACACCACCCCGTGAATATGTCATGCCACACTTGCCTTCGCACGGGTTATATTGCCCCATCCAACGTGCCTTCCTCGATGCCTATGTTATAACGCACAGCGCTATGCCATACATATTACAATCTGGGATCCATATCTTTGTCACAGTGCATATGCAACGTTACACTCCCCAGCACATATTTTATATTACAACTTTAGAGACTAGTTAGGTTACACAACACTGCCCTGTGCATATTACATTCCAAGGCGCATATCGCATAGCACGCGCTAGTGCCTGTGCTATCTCGCGCTCTCCAATGAATCTGTCATTGCGCACAATGTATTGCATATTATATTTCACGCCCCGGTTCATCTTATATCACGCTTTTTGGTGCATAGTTTATACCATATACTATATCTAGTTTTCATTTTCAATCGTGCTCTCAGGACTATGTTCTATATAACACTGTGTCCACCTACCCTTTTCACGGGCCTTACATTTTGCGATGGGGGGTGGAGGGTCAGGGGGTGTTTCGGCCAAGTGAGCCCGGAGTCACAGTCACAAACGTCCTATTCTTCCTGAATAAAAGTGAGATTATGCTGCATACTTGTTCATATTTTAAGTAGTTTGCACAGACACACATTTTAAAAACAATAAAGTTCCTAATACCCACCTTCTCAGAACAGTTAGCTTGCTGCCCCATCCACCTCCTCCCTATCCTCTGTTGTCTGAATCCATGGACTAGCCTCCTCCTTCCTGCCATGCATGGTCTGATGTGCTGCTGATGGAGCGGGTTATGCAAACTTTTTGTATACCCATCCCATTTTGCATGTCATTTTATTAATTAGATTAATTAATTAATCATAATCGTACTAATGGTTTGGAGTGATGTGGAAATAACTAATCAACCTTATTAATGACCGAAATACACGTGGGATTTGCATCTGCATGGCCTAATTAATGACGTGAACTAGATTTCGTACGCATATTAATGACAGATAATTAGAACATTGCATGATATATGTCGCTTTGGTGATGAAATTGTGATTCGTGCTTTATTTAGTAAGTATAAACCGCATTGAGTGTTGCTTTTGGCTAGATAAATACACACACATATGGGTATTAGCGAGGGAATAACATTTAATTAGTCATTTCTATGTATTAATTACGTTTTTGTGTTTCTTTGCTTAAGTTGACTATTCTGGCCTATCAAATGATGGCTGCTTTTGGTGCCTAACCCAACTGCCGACGCTGAACCAGGCTTGGGTGAAGTGCGCCTGCGCTAAAAGATGAGCAACAATGGCCCTGTCTTGACCCCAGGCAAGCTGTACTTATCAAGGCCACTGGGAAAGGTGCCAGCTCTACAGACAAAAGGCTTTATTAAAGAACCTGAACCAGCAAGTATGCTGACAACATGGACTAAACCTTATGGGAACGGAGAGGTTGACCCCTGATCAGCCAATCAGAACAGTTTAAAACTCAATATTGTTACATTTTGCTAATGAAATTATTATAAAACCCATAGAATAGAAAGGTTGGAGGGTCGCTCCTTCGATTTCCTGATGATATGCTGATGAAGAGGACGGTGACACTGCAGGACAGCTGTTAGCCTGAATCTTTGACGGACTGAATTAATGCCCAAAATCCTGATGAACTTAACCTGCTAAATTGATAGGCATAGATTTGCGAGATTGCCAGATTTGACATAGAGGACGACTTTAGCCAGAATAGGTAAATATGAATGGCAACTTGATCAAATGAATGATTTAATCTGCAATATTAATATACATTTGGATTTGAACATCTACAGAAATGAGTTGGGTTGTTTATTTATTGAAATGTGTTAATGAAAAGGTTAATTAGAGTATTAGAAATTCACTTAAATCTACAACTAACAGATCCATCCCGGTCATGAGGGGAATACCAAATGTAGAATCTAGGGCCTAATGAGTATAAGAAGGGTTTGTAGGTTTGTTGCTCATTAGGGTAAAGTGGTATCTTCCTCCCTCATTATCCAGCACTTGGAAGGATAATCGCCTCTCGTACGGACTGATGGTGAGTGTGTGTTGGTGTTATGGGCCCCACCAGCGAATGTATGGATAGTGTGCGTGTGTGAGATCTTTTGGTCCGCAACGGTAGGGAGGGATTTTGCACTCCGCGCTGGAGCACTGCCACTGCCCTCCATTTAGCATGATGTACCAGTACACTCCTCCTGCCCTCCATTGCCCAATTCTATGGCCCATCATTGACCTCCTGATTAGCCTCTGTGCTTAGCTTGCTGCCCCTATTCTCCTTCCCCCTGCCCTCCGATGTCTTTGTGCATGCCCCTGCTCCATCCTTTTTGCCCACCATGTTCCATGGACCTGCCACTCCTATCTACTCTGAGTGTTCTGTTGAGCTGCCACTCCACTCCCACCTGCCTAGCATTGTCAGATGACTGTAACCTGTCCCTGCCACCTCCACCCTGCCTGTCCACATGCCATGCCCCTATCCCCTTCCTCCTGTCCTCCATGGTCCATTTTACTGCCACACCCTTCTGCCCTCCCTGGTCTGTTGTGCTGCAACTGCTCCTTCTGCCTGCCCCGTGTGGTCTGTTGTGAGGCCCCTTCCCCTGATCTTTCTTGTCTGTGCACAGGTCCTGACCCTCCCTTCTATCCTCCATGGTCCTTTGTGCATGCCCCTGCACCCTCCTTCTTGCCCATCATAGCCATTGTGCTGCCACTAACCCTCCCGCTTGCCATGCATGGTCTTCTGTGCTGCCATGGCCCCTCCCACCTTCCCTGTGTGGTCAGCTAGCTGCCCCTGACCCCCTCCCACCTTCCCTCCATGGTCTGTGTGTATGCCATCATAGTCTCATTGTTGCTCTCCATGGTGTGTTTTGTTTCTAGTGCCCAACCTGCCTGACCTCCATGGTCATCTTGCTGCTCCTGCCTTGCCCCCTTGCCCCCAGCCCTCTGTTTCCATGTGCAGACCCCTATTCCCTCCCTCCTGGCTTGTCTGTTCCATTGTAATGCCCCTGATCCGCCCCTCCTGCCCTTTATGGTCTGTTATGCTGCAGCTTTCTCTCCTGTCTGCCCATTATGGTCAGCTAGCTACCATTGCCTCTTTCCCCTCTGTTCTCTGTTGTCCATGTGCATGGTCCTGTCCCCTCCCTATTGCTTTCTATGGATTGTTGTGCTGCCATCCTGTCCCGCATGCACTGTGTGGTGTATTGTGCTGCTGCAAACCCTGATGCCTGCCCTGTAGGGTCAGTTTGGTGCACCTCTCCATGTCCCTCCTGTCCTCTGTTATCCGAGTCCATGTCCCTACCCCAATTCCTCCTGCCTACCATGATCCAATGTACCATACTTGCGAACATTTTGAACTTGGTAAGAGGGAGATTTTGAAAAAAAACTGGGGTATTGAATTTCCCCTTTGAGTTACATTAAAAAAGAGGAGATTGTAGACAGGAGAGAGATCAAATAAAGCCCATTTGAGCTTAAAAACATTAGATGTTTCCTGGCTGAAACGGGTCTGTTGGCATGTATTGTTGTACTACCACTGCCTCTTCCTTCTGCCCACAATGGTGTATTATATTGCCACAGCCTCTCTTGCCAGTCCTGTTGTGTTGGTTTGTTGCCCCTGCCCCCCTTTCCACTGCCCTCCATAGTCTGTTGTGCTGCCACTGCCCTTCCTGCCTGCCCAGTGTGGTCAAATTGTTGCATCTGCACTCTCCTACCTGCCTTCAATTTTCAGAGTCCGTGCCCCTGGCCTCTGCCTCTCAAAAGTATCCCAATGAACAACTAGATTGCTAACATTCTATATTTATTACAAAAGTGTGGAACGCCTGACGCCAGAACAGTTTAAAACTCAATATTGTTACATTTTGCTAATGAAATTATTATAAAACCCATAGAATAGAGAGGTTGGAGGGTCGCTCCTTCGATTTCCTGATGATATGCTGATGAAGAGGACGGTGACACTGCAGGACAGCTGTTAGCCTGAATCTTTGACGGACTGAATTAATGCCCAAAATCCTGATGAACTTAACCTGCTAAATTGATGGGCATAGATTTGCGAGATTGCCAGATTTGACATAAAGGACGACTTTAGCCAGAATAGGTAAATATGAATGGCAACTTGATCAAATGAATGATTTAATCTGCAATATTAATATACATTTGGATTTGAACATCTACAGAAATGAGTTGGGTTGTTTATTTATTGAAATGTGTTAATGAAAAGGTTAATTAGAGTATTAGAAATTCACTTAAATCTACAACTAACAGATCCATCCCGGTCATGAGGGGAATACCAAATGTAGAATCTAGGGCCTAATGAGTATAAGAAGGGTTTGTAGGTTTGTTGCTCATTAGGGTAAAGTGGTATCTTCCTCCCTCATTATCCAGCACTTGGAAGGATAATCGCCTCTCGTACGGACTGATGGTGAGTGTGTGTTGGTGTTATGGGCCCCACCAGCGAATGTATGGATAGTGTGCGTGTGTGAGATCTTTTGGTCCGCAACGGTAGGGAGGGATTTTGCACTCCGCGCTGGAGCACTGCCACTGCCCTCCATTTAGCATGATGTACCAGTACACTCCTCCTGCCCTCCATTGCCCAATTCTATGGCCCATCATTGACCTCCTGATTAGCCTCTGTGCTTAGCTTGCTGCCCCTATTCTCCTTCCCCCTGCCCTCCGATGTCTTTGTGCATGCCCCTGCTCCATCCTTTTTGCCCACCATGTTCCATGGACCTGCCACTCCTATCTACTCTGAGTGTTCTGTTGAGCTGCCACTCCCCTCCCACCTGCCTAGCATTGTCAGATGACTGTAACCTGTCCCTGCCATCTCCACCCTGCCTGTCCACATGCCATGCCCCTATCCCCTTCCTCCTGTCCTCCATGGTCCATTTTACTGCCACACCCTTCTGCCCTCCCTGGTCTGTTGTGCTGCAACTGCTCCTTCTGCCTGCCCCGTGTGGTCTGTTGTGAGGCCCCTTCCCCTGATCTTTCTTGTCTGTGCACAGGTCCTGACCCTCCCTTCTATCCTCCATGGTCCTTTGTGCATGCCCCTGCACCCTCCTTCTTGCCCATCATAGCCATTGTGCTTCCACTAACCCTCCCGCTTGCCATGCATAGTCTTCTGTGCTGCCATGGCCCCTCCCACCTTCCCTGTGTGGTCAGCTAGCTGCCCCTGACCCCCTCCCACCTTCCCTCCATGGTCTGTGTGTATGCCATCATAGTCTCATTGTTGCTCTCCATGGTGTGTTTTGTTTCTAGTGCCCAACCTGCCTGACCTCCATGGTCATCTTGCTGCTCCTGCCTTGCCCCCTTGCCCCCAGCCCTCTGTTTCCATGTGCAGACCCCTATTCCCTCCCTCCTGGCTTGTCTGTTCCATTGTAATGCCCCTGATCCGCCCCTCCTGCCCTTTATGGTCTGTTATGCTGCAGCTTTCTCTCCTGTCTGCCCATTATGGTCAGCTAGCTACCATTGCCTCTTTCCCCTCTGTTCTCTGTTGTCCATGTGCATGGTCCTGTCCCCTCCCTATTGCTTTCTATGGATTGTTGTGCTGCCATCCTGTCCCGCATGCACTGTGTGGTGTATTGTGCTGCTGCAAACCCTGATGCCTGCCCTGTAGGGTCAGTTTGGTGCACCTCTCCATGTCCCTCCTGTCCTCTGTTATCCGAGTCCATGTCCCTACCCCAATTCCTCCTGCCTACCATGATCCAATGTACCATACTTGCGAACATTTTGAACTTGGTAAGAGGGAGATTTTGAAAAAAAACTGGGGTATTGAATTTCCCCTTTGAGTTACATTGAAAAAGAGGAGATTGTAGACAGGAGAGAGATCAAATAAAGCCCATTTGAGCTTAAAAACATTAGACGTTTCCTGGCTGAAACGGGTCTGTTGGCATGTATTGTTGTACTACCACTGCCTCTTCCTTCTGCCCACAATGGTGTATTATATTGCCACAGCCTTTCTTGCCAGTCCTGTATTGTTGGTTTGTTGCCCCTGCCCCCCTTTCCACTGCCCTCCATAGTCTGTTGTGCTGCCACTGCCCTTCCTGCCTGCCCAGTGTGGTCAAATTGTTGCATCTGCACTCTCCTACCTGCCTTCAATTTTCAGAGTCCGTGCCCCTGGCCTCTGCCTCTCAAAAGTATCCCAATGAACAACTAGATTGCTAACATTCTATATTTATTACAAAAGTGTGGAACGCCTGACGCCATCTTGATGTAATCAAAACTGTAATACCTAGAGTATTTCCTTTAGAAATTACATATATGAGAGGGTCTTATTTGCATCAAAATTATGGTTAGTGCTCTAAAAAACTAAAATGAGGACATATTTTCTGAGCTTTCAAATAGCGACAAAGAACTTTTACATTCTTTGTATTCTTTATGTTTTTTTATCCAGTTGACCACTTGATTAAATGTTGCACCTAGGGGAGAGGATGCGGTGTTACTTCCAGAGTTGCAGACTTTGCAACTGGGGAACCAGGTTGGAGTTTCTGCTTCAGCTCAACATACTGTGATTCTGGTCAAATCACTTAATCTCCCCATGTCTACAACCAAAATGAATTTGGTCTTGTGTGATGTAACCAATGCTCATGTAAAGCACTCCAATACCTGACAAGTCTGCACTATATAAAACTGCAAATACTCACAAAATAAGTGTTTTGCACACTTCTGTCATTGGGCTACATGTGGGCTACATCTGGGTGATATTTGTGCTGCATTTGGGCTCTTTTGTCTCTGGTGGCCATCTTGGGAGATTTATTTGTTATGAAGTTTCCTAATTTCCTCATTTACTGCAGTCTCCTCAGTAGGAAATGCTTTCAGTTTTTTATTTTGATTCCATCAAGAAGGTATTCAGATATGTCACATATTTGCCATAAATTCTGAATGTTAGCACTCTAGTTGCTCATTAGATCACTGTAGTAAAGCTACTGCTCACCACGGAAGTCTGCAGCTGGTATTAAAAGTGCATGTTTCAGTCTGCATATCAGAAGTTTTTAATGAAATAGAAGAGGATTTGAGAAGTCACTCAAAATGTGCCCTAATTTTTCTTTCTTCAGCACTAATCATAATTTCTATGGCAAAATGAACCCCCTCATTGTGTTCCTTTTTAAATTAAATGTTTTAAGTGTTACCAGTTTTTTCCAATCAAGATGGCTTCAGGTGTGCCATACTTTTGTCATAAGTAAGACAATAAGCGCTCCAGTTGTTCTTAAGAACACTCTGGGACATTCTGTCATTGGGCTATACTTGGGCTACATCTGGGTGATATTTGGGCTACATTTGGGCTCTTTTGTCTCTGGTGGCCATCTTGGGAGATTTATTTGTTATCAAGTTTCCTAATTTCCTCATTTACTGCAGTCTCCTAATTGGGAATACTTTCAGTTTTTTATTTTGGTTCAATCAAGAAGGCATTCAGATGTGTCACATATTTGCCATAAATTCTGAATGTTAGCACTCTAGTTGCTCATTAGATCACTGTAGTAAAACTACTGCTCACTAGGGAAGTCTGCTGCTGGTATTCAAAGTGCATGTTTCAGTCTGCATGTCAGAATTTATTTAGGAAATAGAAGAGGATTTGAGAAGTCAAAATGTGGCCTAATTTTTCTTTCTGCAGAACTAATCATAATTTCTATGGCAAAATGAACCCCCTCATTTTGTTCCTTTGTAAATTAAATGTTTTAAGTGTTACCACTTTATTCCAATCAAGATGGCTTAAGGTGTGCCATACTTTTGTCATAAGTAAGACTGTTAGCGCTCTAGTTGTTCGTTAGAACACTCTGGGACATTCTGTCATTGGGCTATACTTCGGCTACCTCTGGCTGATATTTGGGCTACATTTGGGCTCTTTTATCTCTGGTGGCCATCTTGGGAGATTTATTTGTTATGAAGTTTCCTAATTTCCTGCAGTCTCCTCAGTAGGAAATACTTTCAGTTTTTTACTTTGGTTCCATCAAGAAGGCATTCAGATGTGTCACACATTTGCTATAAATTCTGAATGTTAGCACACTAGTTGCTCATTAGAACACTGTAGTAAAGCTACTGCTCACCAGGGAAGTCCGCTGCTGGTATTCAAAGTGCATGTTTCAGTCTGCATGTCAGACTTTTTTATGAAATAGAAGAGGATTTGAGAAGTCAAAATGTGCCCTAATTTTTCTTTCTACAGCACTAATCATAATTTCTATGGCAAAATGAACCCCCTCATGGTGTTCCTTTTTAAATTAAATGTTTTAAGTGTTACCAGTTTTTTCCAATCAAGATGGCTTCAGGTGTGCCATACTTTTGTCATAAGTAAGACTGTTAGCGCTCTAGTTGTTCTTAAGAACACTCTGGGACATTCTGTCATTGGGCTATACTTGGGCTACATCTGGGTGATGTTTGGGCTACATTTGGGCTCTTTTGTCTCTGGTGGCCATCTTGGGAGATTTATTTGTTATGAAGTTTCCTAATTTCCTCATTTACTGCAGTCTCCTAAGTGGGAATACTTTCAGTTTTTTATTTTGGTTCAATCAAGAAGGCATTCAGATGTGGCACACATTTGCCATAAATTCTGAATGTTAGCACTCTAGTTGCTCATTAGATCACTGTAGTAAAACTACTGCTCACCAGGAAAGTCTGCTGCTGGTATTCAAAGTGCATGTTTCAGTCTGCATGTCAGAATTTTTTTATGAAATAGAAGAGGATTTGAGAAGTCAAAATGTGCCCTAATTTTTCTTTCTGCAGAACTAATCATAATTTCTATGGCAAAATGAACCCCCTCATTTTGTCCCTTTGTAAATTAAATATTTTAAGTGTTACCACTTTATTCCAATCAAGATGGCTTCAGGTGTGCCATACTTTTGTCATAAGTAAGACTGTTAGCGCTCTAATTGTTTGTTAGAACACTCTGGGACATTCTGTCATTGGGCTATACTTGGGCTACATCTGGGTGATATTTGGGCTACATTTGGGCTCGTTTGTCTCTGGTGGCCATCTTGGGAGATTTATTTGTTATGATGTTTCCTAATTTCCTGCAGTCTCCTCAGTAGGAAATACTTTCAGTTTTTTACTTTGGTTCCATCAAGAAGGCATTCAGATGTGTCACACATTTGCTATAAATTCTGAATGTTAGCACTCTAGTTGCTCATTAGAACACTGTAGTAAAGCTACTGCTCACCAGGGAAGTCTGCTGCTGGTATTCAAAGTGCATGTTTCACTCTGCATGTCAGACTTTTTTTATGAAATAGAAGAGGATTTGAGAAGTCAAAATGTGCCCTAATTTTTCTTTCTACAGCACTAATCATAATTTCTATGGCAAAATGAACCCCCTCATTTAGTTCCTTTGTAAATTAAATGTTTTAAGTGTTACCACTTTATTCCAATCAAGATGGCTTCAGGTGTGCCATACTTTTGTCATAAGTAAGACTGTTAGCGCTCTAGTTGTTCGTTAGAACACTCTGGGACATTCTGTCATTGGGCTATACTTGGGCTACATCTGGGTGATATTTGGGCTACATTTGGGCTCTTTTGTCTCTGGTGGCCATTTTGGGAGACTTATTTGTTATGATGTTTCCTAATTTCCTCATTTACTACAGTCTCCTCAGTAGGAAATACTTTCAGTTTTTTACTTTGATTCCATCAAGAAGGCATTCAGATGTGTCACACATTTGCCATAAATTAGGAATGTTAGGACTCTAGTTGCTTATTAGATCACTGTAGTAAAGCTACTGCTCACCAGGGAAGTCTGCTGCTGGTATTGAAAGTGCATGTTTCAGTCTGCATGTCAGAATTTTTTAATGAAATAGAAGAGGATTTGAGAAGTCACTCAAAATGTGCCCTAATTTTTCTTTCTGCAGCACTAATCATACTTTCTATGGCAAAATGAACCCCCTCATGTTGTTCCTTTTTAAATTAAATGTTTTAAGAGTTACCACTTTATGCCAACCAAGATGGCTTCAGGTGTGCTATACGTTTGTCATAAGTAGTTAGCGCTCTAGTTGTTCTTTAGAACACTCTGGGATGCTGCAGTAGAACACAAAGGAATCAACTGACAGTCTCTGTCCTTGTTGGATGTACATGTTTTACTGAGAATGTCAAACTTCATTCTCACATGACTGAGAAAGATAATGTGAATTTACAGAAAATATGCTCTCGGTTTAGCTTATAGATCACCTTCCTAACCTCTGTGGGAAAAGCATGAGAAAATAGTTTTCTCTCAAACATGATTCATGATATCACAGCAGAAGGCTTTTTCACATGGTAAAATCACCTTAGAACACACCACAATTCCTAAAATGAGTATGGTACCATCAACAAATGATTTATAATGTAACTAAAGTCTTAAAACCTTCAATTAACTGCAATGCTTTTTAATGAGGTGCTATCATGTATATTGGTCCCAAGATGGCTGCCAACACTTCTTGGATGAAGTGCTGACAGCCAATCAGATCTCACGATGAGATGTGTGGTTAGGCTCTGCCCAGATATATATGTGAATTTACTTTTGATTTTCTCAGGAACTACTGAACGGATTTACACCATATATGCAAAAGGCCTGACCTGAGTACTACTTCTTTGCCAAATTTCAAGTAATTCTGTTCAGCCGTTCGGGCTGTACCTTCGACTAAAGGTCCTATAGGAAATTGCATGGGGAAAACGCGTTTTGGGACCCCCCTTTTTTCTCGGCCCCCACTTGACGAATCACCCCGAGACTTTCAGGGTAGGAGCTAAGCGGAGCGCCCCATTAGTTTTGAAAATTTCACGAGGATAAGTCAACCGGCGCCAAAGTTATTCAAAATAGAATTTTCAGATTTCCTATGGGAACTCGGTCCTAACTATAACTATCTACTGGCGACCGCCAGTAGATAATATATATAGATAGGTAACACCGTTTTACATGCTGATAGCCACCATCCAGGGCACCTGATTCACAGTATCCCCTTTGGGGAAATGCTGCGCATCAGACGAATATGCAGTACCGAGTCAGAATGCATCATAGCACAAAATGCCAGTAAAGAGAGATTCTTGGCTAGAGGTTATAGTGCTACCATGTTGGACAAAGCTAATGTCAAAGCTAATCATATTCCTAGACAGGTTGCCTTGGTAAACAATGCTAAAAAAAAAAAGTGTTCCTCCTGTATATGGTAAAGAGCCAACAAAACTAATCCTAACATACAATCGCCAGCATCAGGCTCTTCGTAAGATCTTTAGGAAAAACTGGAGTCTGGTGCGTAATGACCCTGTCATTGGGGACCTAATGGCAGCTACTCCTGAAATTACTTTCAGGAAAGCTCGGTCAATATGCGATTCTCTAGTTAAAACTAGTCCAGAGTTAGTCGCTAATAAATCATGGCTCAATTCCAGTAAGGGATTTAGAAGGTGCACCAGCTGCAAAGCTTGCAGACATGGTGTAAATAAAACAGAGTACCAAATCCCTTTTCGCGATGCCCCAATGCCCATCCACAGGATGCTCACTTGCAAAACAGATTTTGCAGTCTATGTGCTGGAGTGTCCATGTGGCCTGCGTTGGTAGTACCAAGTTGCAGGTCCACAAGAGGATACTCCAGAACATTAGAGCCATCAGTGGCAGTGATGCATCCTATCCTGTGGCTCGCCATTTTAAGGATTACCATGACAATAACATTGGGTTTCTAAAGTATTTTGTAATTGATACAGTGTTGCTCCTCAGGCGAGGAGGCGACCGTGAAGCTTTGTTACGAGCATTGGAAACTAAATACATATTAGAATTGGATACCAAGACACCGCTAGGTCTGAACGCCAGTGAAGACTTTTATACTTGCTTGTAAAAAGGGCCACAAGGTTTCTTATTGCTGTATATTCATACTACAAAATTCTCTTGGCTTAGCCTTCTGTAACTATGAAATCATGATTTTACTGATATCATTTTTTAAATATATTTTTTGTGTGATTGTATGCACTTTCAGTACTTTATTGCACTAAGTACTTTTTACCTTTTTTATGGACATACCTTAAATGGCCCACTAGGGCATATATTTCTTAGTCAGCACTAACATATTTTAGCAGAATTGACAAATATTTTTGTCCGCAACAAGTCTGCTTAATCAGCACATATATTATATGGATATGCATTGTTTTAATAAGAGACCTCCTCTCAGAGTTGTTTTTATTGATTCTAGGCCAATTGCCCTGTCTGCTGCATTGAATAATGACTGTAACTGATGTAGGTTATCATTGGATCCTATACACTGAGCGCCATTGGTTGGGCAACAACTATTTGTGTTTACATGTAGCCTAATTATATGCACGAAACCCACTTGGGTTTTATTCTGTCTGCGTTTATTTGCACATCTGCTTCCATGGTTTTAAGATCTGATTTTTTTATTTCTAATTTTAAAGAAATCATTACATAGTACTGTGTTGCTTTCAATACGTTTTTTAGACATGACATAATGTTTATTTTAGTATTAGAAAGATCATCTTAATATGGCTGGCTACTACATTGTTTAAAACTTTTATGTTTGAACATTAAGATTTTTTCTATGTCCATACATTGGTGCCATTAACCAATCACGATGTATGTTATTTGCGCTTAGTACTTTAAAAGTTGGTACACTCCTCCCATGGCGCCATGTGATCAAGGCCTCTGGTAGGCTGAAACGCGTCATGGCTGAAATGCAAAGCAACTAAATAAACTCACCGTGCACTTCTAACTGGGTTTGTGCTCGTCTGGTTCCTGCAAGCTGGGACTGTTGGGTTTCTTATGGCGAAGTTCTTCGGTATACATATATATATTATCTACTGGCGGTTGCCAGTAGATAGTTATAGTTAGGACCTATTTTCCATAGGAAATCCGCAACATTCTATTTGGAGTAACGTTGGCGCCGGTTGATGAATCCTCGCGAAATTTTCCAAACTTTTTGCCAGCTCCGATCCGCTCCTACCCTGAAAGTTTTGTGGTGATCCGTCCAGCGGGGGCCGAGAAAAAAGGGGGGTCCCAAAACGCGTTTTCCCCATGCAATTTCCCATAGGATCTGTTGTCGCAGCTACAGCCCGAACAGCTGAACGAAATGACACCAAATTTGGCAAAGAGGTAGTCCTCAGTTCGGACTCGTGCCTTTTGCATATATGGTGTGAGTCTGTTCAGTAGTTCCTGAGAAAATTAGGGTAAAAAAGTTAGTGATATCTATGGCCGCGGAGGATCCACGGACCGTACACGCACCGTAAGCGCACCCTCCTCGAACCGAGCGCGCACCCTCCCGATCGCACGCTGAATGCTAATTGGCTGACGATGGTCTCTCTACATTCGAAACCAGGAACTGTTGGTGGCCATTTTCTGCCTCGGTAGAAGCGAGGCTGAAGAAGCAGGGGGAATAAGTGTGTAAAACATATCAAGGGGGCAGAGAGGAAATACTCTGACCCTCTAGAGATGCATAGGGGGTCCCAGAAGGACCCCCTGGGGCCGTCCTTTTTTAAAAAAAAACACGGCGAAATGCGCGCATGGTGCGCGCATCCTATCGCGTTGGATGCACGGATCCTCCGCGGTGGGTTCGCGGATCCAAGGGAAAAAAAATGAAATTGTTGGGAGATAAAGATTAAGCTTAAGTGTTTTGTTCTTGAGTGGCTCTAAAAAGAGCCGTTGTGTTCATTGAGAGTTTTTGGTACTTATAAGTAAGTACCTATACAGAGTCTAAAGTTGTTGAGGAAGACTCTGTTTCCTTCATCAGTAAAGTGTACTCCATCTCTCCTATACATCTCTTGCATATGAAAGCGCAGATTGTTATTGTAAATGGACCTCATTCTGTAGTCTCGGAGAAAAGCAGAAACAGATTTATTCACATGTTTCCTAG
The DNA here is from genome assembly GCF_964204655.1 of Triturus cristatus. NCBI lineage: Eukaryota > Metazoa > Chordata > Amphibia > Caudata > Salamandridae > Triturus > Triturus cristatus. The sequence continues at coordinate 804,028,540 of NC_140591.1, forward strand.
CTTTCTCAATCTGTGGACAAAAATGATCGGACCAGTTCCATTTCTGCCTTTGGCATATGTTAGAGTACACAAAGGCAGTTTTAGGGAAAAGTGAAATCAGTTCTGCAAAGGTGTCCTTCATAAGCATGCCCAGACCTACCCCAGTCAAAGTGCCTAGGTCATTGCCACCACAGTGCACTATTATGAGGTCAGGGTGTTGGATTTGCATGAACGATTTCACCAATGGCATCAATTGGTGCCACTTTAACCCTCTCTGTCCAATACATTTAATGTCTACATTTGGCAAACCTAGGTCTTTGTGAATGCCTTTGTTTTCTGCATACCTTTGGCTCCAGAAAATGTAGCTGTGTCTCACAATCCACACTGTAAGCATCTTGTAAGGAGGTCTGGATGCACTCAGATGGTCTCTGTAAATGAAATGGCAGTTTGGAAAGTAAGATGTTTCTAAAATGGCGGCTAAGATGCAATTTTGAAAAAAGACAAGAAATCATTGGTTGTTTGACAACCTTCTACACTGAAAGGTAGGGTGCATATTTCTGTTTTTTAAACGCATGATTCTTATTGGTTAACAAAAACTGATAGTAAGGAACATTATATATGATAAGCTGATATGTTGAGAAGTCAAGCACACTTGCTGTTTTGATTAGCAACATTGTGTGTGCTGAACTTGTGACCTGTGTGCTCAGTAGAGTGTTCCATGACCTGTTTCTATGGTAACGGGCAGAAGGCAGATTGGGGGAAGGGTTGAAGTTTATGTCATTTGGAAAGGGTTGAAATGTTTAACCAATAGAAATGTGTGTTTGCTTTTGAATTTATGTGGGAAGGAATGTGATTTGATGTTTACATGTATATGTGTGGAAAATGAGAGGGAAACTTTGCCATTCTTTGGTTCTGCTGACAGGTGCACAGTGCAGAGATTCTGTATAAGAAAATCTGGTGTGTGTGACTGATATACTTCTTAATCTACAAAACAACTTGAAAGGTGAGTTATTTAATTGTGAGGGGATGTATGTAGACTATTTTTATTTTAATCAGACTAATGTATTTCTTCTGCTAAAGTGTAGGGAGTACTTTTTTTCTCTACAATGTTATTGACAGTGTGTGTGCATGTAGAAACCATTTTGTGATAAGGATTTGTTTTTTTCATGTGTTTGTAGACGGATAACTATGCAGTTTTTATATTTTGGTAGAATTAGAAACCAGTCATTGTTTATGAATTTGTGAAATGAGTTATGTTTCTGCAGTAAAATGTAGTACTCCTTGTAGATGAAGAAATGTGTTTTGATATAGTGCAAGGGATAGTGTTGTTTGTCTAGAATCACTCAGAGAACCTGTGTGCATTTGGGAACCACTGTGAGAGAAGCATTTAGTAATATGTTGTATTTGCTGACAGATAACTCTTTTAAAACCTGTCATGTTGTCAAGTTTTAGTAGCATGAGAAGCCAGTGTTTGCTTATGCGTTGATTAAATGAGTCAGGCAATGATAGAAAAGTGCACTTTTGAAATATGCACATTTTGTGCAGTTCTCTTACCACTTCCATAGTAGTAAATAAGGTTTGGTAAACTCGTAGGGATAGTGGTTGTTGTCTAGAATCACACTGCGAGTCTGTGTGCATTTGGGAACCAATATGAGAGAAGCATATGGTAACATTGTTTATTTGCTGAATCCTGTCATGTTGTCAAGTTTTAGTAGTATTAGAAGCCAGTCATGCGTTGATTAAATGAGTCAGGCATTAACACTAAAGTGCAGTCGTGAAATATGTAGATTGTGTGCAGTTCCCTTACCACTTGCACTGTAGTGAATGAGTTTTGGTAAACTCCTAGGGATAGTGGTGCTTGTCTAGAATCACACTGTGAGTCTGTGTGCATTTGGGAACCACTGTGAGAGAAGCGTTTGGTAACATCGTGTATTTGCTGATAGAGAACTGTTTTAAAACATGTCATGTTGTGAAGTTTTAGTAGCATTAGAAGACAGTTATGGCTTATGCTTTCATTAAATGAGTCAGGTATTGACAGTAAAGTGTACTCGTGAAATATGTAGATTGTGTGCAGTTCCCTTACCACTTCCAGTGTAGTGAATGAGTTTTGGTAAACTCCTAGGGATAGTGGTGCTTGTCTAGAATCACACTGTGTACATTTGGGAACCACTGTGAGAGAAGCGTTTGGTTAGATTGTGTATTTGCTGACAGATAACTGTTATAAAACCTTTCATGTTGTCAACTTTTAGTAGCATTAGAAGCCATTCTTTGCTTATGTGTTGATAAAATGAGTCATGATTTGACACTAAAGTGCAGTACCATGTAGTATTGTCTTCACTGCACCAGAGCTGAAAATTTAAAATCTTTACCCAGGCACTGTCCTAGAAGTAGTCTGATGATTTAGTCAGTTTCTAAGTACTTATGTTGTGATCCATTCATTACCAAATAGACTGTTTCAAATGTCTATGCAGTATGCATGTAGTTCTCTAACCACCTATACAGTTGTTTTCACACCTTCAATTCCCTAGTCAGTATCCATACACTTCTAGGAAACACCCTGTCAGTCCCTTTGCAGTCTTCTAGTGACCCATTCAGCACCATGTAGTAATCCATTCACTGTGCCAAAACGCAGACATTTATAAATTCACTAAGACACTCTGTTTACAGTACTGTAATGATTCAGTCACTGTCTAAGTATTCATGCACTGAGCCAGGCCTTAGCACATGGACTGCTTCAAACCCCTATGCACTATGCATTTAGTTTTCTAACCACCTACAGACTTGTCTTTTACACTTTCAATTCCCTAGTCAGTATCCATATAGTCCAGCAAACATCCTGTCACTCCCTTTGCACTCTTCTAGTGACCCATTCAGTACCAAGTACTAGTCCATTCCCTGTGCAAAACCCAACCACTTATAAATTCATCCAGGCAGTCTCCTTGCTGTAGTCTAATCATTCAGTCAGTACCGAAGTACTCATGCAGTGAGCCAGGCCTTAGCACATGGACTGCTTTAAATGCGTATGCAGTATGCATTCAGTTCTCAAATCAGCTACACAGTTGTCTTTTGCACCTTCAATTCCCCAGTTAGTATTCATATACTTCTAGCAAACAACCTGGTACTCACCCAGTGTGTCTCCTTTTAGTAGTGTAATCATTCAGTCACTTAGCATGTAGTCTTTTAGTGAGGTAGGCTTTAGGGCATGAACTGCTTCAAAGTAGTATGCATTATGTATGTAGTCTTTTAATCATCGTCACACTTGTGGTTCAGGGCTATAGTTTCTTAGTCTGTTTTTATATAAAATGTGTTTGTACAGTAATGGAATACTGTAAATTTGAAAGTTATTAATATACATTTATTTGTGATTCTTTTTTGCAGATACTGTTTTTTAACGTTAAAATTGAGAAATTATGCCAGAAAAGAAAAGAACAGAGACAGGAGGATTATTTGAAGAAACATCAACCACAAGTATTGAATGAAAAAGATAATGTGGCTAAAAGGAAAAAAAAATCTGGTAAGATCACGAAGCAATTTATTAAAAAAGTTTGTAGGAGCAAACAGACTGTAGAGAATGCTGCAACTTCAGAACATTTTTTAAGTAAGAAAAAAAATCAAAATAAGAGGAAAAGTAGAAAAGCAAATGTTCAGTCAAAGGAGATAAAGTATGGTAAAAGAAAACAAAATCAGTATAAGGATTTACGCAAAAAAATATTTTACAAGAGAGTAGTGCATAATTCGCTGAAAGATGTGAAGAAATATAAAAAGAGAGCTTTATTTTATAAAAAGAAGAAGCATATTGAAAGCATTGTGGAAAAGGCTTTTGAAGTAAAAAGGAAACTGTTTATTTTACTGTTAAACAGAATTCGATCACTAGATAAACCAATATTTGTAATGAAGGCCAAAACTAGGAGGAAAAGAGTTATTAATAAAAAAAAATGCTGTGATGTTTTTTTGGGAGAATGGAAACACAGTTCTAGTTCAGAGCCTTTTTTTAATGAAGAGAGTTATTCACTAAGTGAAAAATTATTGTATGCAGTTGACACCAGTGGTAGAGGTTATGAGGTTAGTGATGGTTGTCCAATGGAGAAAGAGAAAATGGTTGAAAGAAATGCAGAAGAAGTGATAGCTGATGAAGTTTTAGGGAGACGTGCTAAAAACCCTGTGTACACTTGGGATTGCAGTAGTGTTTGTAGTGTACGACAGGAATCAATTGAAAAATTATGTAGTTTTTTACGAGTCTATACTAAAAAAATTGTAAAACAAAAGATTACGCTGTTGCAAGGACTAGACCCTTGCAGAGTGAGAAAACATACTGGTTTTCAAGGTCATTCTCTGGCTTGTCTTTCTAGGAAAGTTTGTGAAAGTGTTTTTCACCATTTCAGAATGCTGGCAGTTCATCATACTCAAATGCGGAAGTTAGTGAGAAGGTTGTATTATGCAAAAAGTCCAGCACTAAAGTTAAGTGAGTTGAACAGTGCTCTTTTACGTGGGTCAGTTTCAGATGTGAAGCAGGTCTGTGAGGATATTGAGTTTTGTTACTTTGGACCTCAGCGAGAGAGTGAAGAAACTGACACATTAGTAGAACAAAATGTTGAAGACAATGTAGAACCTGTAATTACAGAAAAAATTGAGGATGAAATCACAAAGTTTAAGGTAATTTCAGGTGAAAGACCAAATGTTTCTTGTATTTGTTGTCGGCGAAGTCACTATAAAAATCAGACTAGGGGTGTCAATCTGTATTTAAAAAGTGAAATAGAAGATAATGATAAGTGGATGGAATTTGCAACTTATTTGTTGGTAGAGGATTGTTTTGATTTGGGATGTGAGCAGCGTATTTGCAAATATTGTTATAATAAATTAGATGAGAATAAAATGCCTGCTAGAGCTGTTCATAATAATCTAGAGTTGGTTGCTATTCCTCCAGATCTGATTGATTTAAATACGTATGAGTCTATTCTGATACAATGTGTTCACCCGTTTCAGGCTATTGTTCGTATGGAGCCTAAAACAAGTAAATTACCTCCATCAGAGTTGCAAAGAGGATTAAAAGGAAGAGTTGTGTATTTACCATTAGATTTAAGGAAAAATGGTGAAACTATTGGTGTAGATCATGCAGAAAATGAGCCACTAGTCATTCTAGTTAATGGTGTTCCTACTAAGAATAAGAAAATCTGGCAAGAGTTAGTGGATGTTAGAAAAGTGCAAAAGGCATCATTGTATCTGATAAAAAATAATGAGTACTATAGAAATGTGTTTGTTGGAGAGGAAGAAATAGATTTAGCAGAACATAGTGAAACATTAAGTGGACAAATTGAAAAAGTGGACATGTCCAGATATGAAGAGATCTATGAACATTACAGTGTACATCCACTTCATTCCAAAGAGGTGATGGGGAATACATTTGAGTTGTTTCAAATGAAAAAAGCAACAGGAAGTCCCATGAGTGTATGGGAAGAGAGCTTGGAAGCTCGTTGTTTCCCGCAGTTGTTTCCAACAGGAAAAGGTGGACGATATGATGAACATCCTGTGCAGATTCCTGCATCTGAATATCGGACAACAAGATTATATGCAGAAGATCCAAGATTTCGACAATGTATCCCTTATATGTTTCATCTTCTGTTTGAAAGTGACTTGTCTGGACTTTCATATGCAGTAAATCACATTTTAAAAACTGGAATGCATCTGCAAAATGTGACTGCAAAGGATTTTATGGATAAAGTGCATCAGAGAGATGATCATTTAGAATCTCAGTTGATTAATTTGATGGCATGACAGCGTGGGACTAATGAATATTGGTACCGTCAACATGGAGAACTGAAATGTATGCTACGGAACTTGGGAACTCCTACGTGGTTTCTTACCCTAAGCTGTGCTGAGTATGCTTGGGATGATTTACTTAAATTTCTTCGAGAGGCAAATTCCAATATAAAAAATATTGAATACAAGACACCTGGAGAATTGTGCTCCTTGGATCCTGTCAATGTATGCAGATATTTCAATCATAGATTTGAAGCTATGATGTCTTTCCTCTGCAATAAAAAGAATCCTCCTCTTGGAGAAATTGTGGATTTCTTTTGGAGAAAGGAGTATCAAGCAAGGGGTGCTTCTCACATACATATGTTGTTATGGGTCAAGGACGCCCCCAAATTTGGAACAGATTCAGATGAAACTGTTTTGTCTTTCATTGAAGATTATGCTACATGTGCTCTTCCAAATAGCAGAGAAGAGAAAAACTTAAAACAACAAGTCTTACGATTTCAAAGCCACAGGTGTGGAAAATACTGTCGACGAAAGTACAAGTCAAAGGATAAGTTCTATACCAAATGTCATTTTGGATTTCCACGTCCTGTATTATCCAAAGGAAGAGTGAACAGTTTTATGTCAGCTGTATGACATACCATCACAAGACAGTCTCCGAAAAACACCTACAACTTAAGAAGAAGCAAAGAATCAAAATACATAAATGACTACAATCCAGTTATTTTATCCATGTGGAACGCTAACATGGATATTCAGTATGTTGCGGACAATTCCATTGCTGTTGCTCGATATGTAACGTCTTACATTACTAAATCAGAAAAGACTGAATTGAAAGAAATGTGGGAAGAGATTTCTCACGAGTAGAGTCTAAGTAAGAAATTATACAGTTTCAGTTTGAAGATGTTATCGCATCGTGAAATTGATGCATATGAATGTTCAGATCGGTTATCGTCTGCAAGTCTATATTCCAAAAGTAGAAGAATCATTTGGGTGAGTCTAGGTCTTGCAGGAATGAGAAATCGGGTACTGAAATCTGTTCAAGAAATTGAATATTTAGCAGAAAATGACCCTGAAAGTACAGATATTTTGAAAACCAATATGTTGGACACATAGGTGCCAATTACGATCCGGTAAAAACCGGGTACGAACCGTCGGTCGGAGCATATTCTCCGTCCGACGCGTACCCGGTCGTAAAAAAATACAAACATGGAATTACGATTCGCACGGGAACACCATTACCGTACGAATCGTAAAAAACCCCCACCGAACAAAATAATCCTACAAATGCGAACCGGGAAAGCGCCGACCTGATGTCGGGACGCTCGCAGCCTGCCATTCACGAACCAGGAATTACGATTCGCACCGACGTCATCCCGCACAGTGAATATTTTCCGGCAGCCAAAAACTGCCGGGAAATCAGGACGACGCGAACAAGGACCACCAGTACGCGACGGACAGACAGGACGACGCGAACAAGGAGGACCAGTACGCGACGGACACACAGGACGACGCGAACAAGGAGGTCCAGTACGCGACGGACACACAGGATGACGCGAACAAGGAGGACCCGTACGCGACGGACAGACATGGACCCAAACCTACTTGTCATCCCGGCCCTCATAGCAGTCGACCTCCTCTACAGGTTCCGACGCAGACGCCGCAGAAGGTCAGAACAACTAAGGGAGGGGGGGAAAGGGGGGGGGGGCAGGACCAGGGGCAGGCCACAAAACCACCACCAAGTCACACAGCACACATGCCCTGGACATACCTGACCCCCATGCCCTGGTCACTACGAGGGGGTGGGGGCGTGTCCAGCAAAGCCAGCGTCCGCCACAACGGAAGTGCCTGACGACGCGAACCGGCAACACAACTATACAGGTACGTCCCGTACCCACGCCTTAAGAGAGTGGGTACGAGTCGTATCACGCCCACACCTACTTCACCCCAACAATGGCGGGACGGCTGTACCCACGTGGCAAAGGCCTGGGTACGGGCCGCACAAGCATCACATAGCGTGGGGACGGATATGTACGGACCGTACCCCCACCCCCGTATGCATGGAGCGTACCCCCAACCCCAACAGTGTAAGTACGACCCGTACCCCCACCCGCGTACGTATGGAGCGTACCCCCCACCCCAACAGTGTAAGTACGACCCGTACCCTCACCCGCGTATGCATGGAGCGTACCCCCCACCCCAACAGTGTAAGTACGTACCGTACCCTCACCCGCGTATGCATGGAGCGTACCCCAACCCCAACAGTGTATGTACGTACTGTACCACCACCCCAACAGTGTAAGTATGACCCGTACCCCACCCGCGTACGTATGGAGCGTACTCCCACCCCAACAGTGTAAGTACGACCCGTACCCCACCCGCGTACGTATGGAGCCTACTCGCACCCCAACAGTGTAAGTACGACCCGTACCCTCACCTCGAATGCATGGAGCGTACCCCCATGCAAACATTGTACGTACGACACGTACCCTCACCCGCGTACGTATGGAGCGTACCCCCACCCCAACAGTGTAAGTACGACACGTACCCTCACACGCGTACGTATGGAGCGTACCCCCACCCCAACAGTGTAAGTACGACCCGTACCCTCACCCGCGTATGCATAGAGCGTTCCCCCAACCCAACAGTGTAAGTACGACACCTATCCCCACCCCAACCGTGTATGTACGACCCTTACCCTCACCCGCGTACGTATGGAGCGTACCCCCACCCCAACAGTGTAAGTACGACCCCTACCCCCACCCCGTATGCATGGAGCGTACCCCCACCCCAACAGTGTAAGTACGACCCGTACCCTCACCTGCGTATGCATGGAGCGTACCCCCCAACCCAACAGTGTAAGTACGACCCCTACCCCCACCCCAACCGTGTATGTACGACCCTTACCCTCACCCGCGTACGTATGGAGCGTACCCCCACCCCAACAGTGTAAGTACGACCCCTACCCCCACCCCATATGCATGGAGCGTACCCCCACCCCAACAGTGTAAGTACGACACGTACCCCCACCTCGAATGCATGGAGCGTACACACATCCGTGCATGTCATGAGCGTACATATTGTGCAATTGGAGTGGTGGGTGCAGAGTCCTCCCAGCAGTGCCCTGAGACAGGAGGGGTGGGGGCCTATCACTCCCAGCAGTGCCCTGAGACAGGAGGGGTGTGTGCAGAGTCCTCCCAGCAGTGCCCAGAGACAGGAGGTGTGGGTGCAGAGACCTCCCAGCAGTGCCCTGAGACAGGAGGGGTGGGGGCCTATCACTCCCAGCAGTGCCCAGAGACAGGAGGGGTGGGGTCTATCACTCCCAGCAGTGCCCTGAGACAGGAGGGGTGTGTGCAGAGTCCTCCCAGCAGTGCCCAGAGACAGGAGGGGTGTGTGCAGAGTCCTCCCAGCAGTGCCCTGAGACAGGAGGGGTGGGGGCCTATCACTCCCAGCAGTGCCCTGAGACAGGAGGTGTGGGTGCAGAGACCTCCCAGCAGTGCCCTGAGACAGGAGGGGTGTGTGCAGAGTCCTCCCAGCAGTGCCCTGAGACAGGAGGGGTGGGTGCCTAATACTCCCAGCAGTGCCCTGAGACACGAGGGGTGTGTGCAGAGTCCTCCCAGCAGTGCCCAGAGACAGGAGGTGTGGGTGCAGAGACCTCCCAGCAGTGCCCTGAGACAGGAGGGGTGGGGGCCTATCACTCCCAGCAGTGCCCTGAGACAGGAGGGGTGTGTGCAGAGTCCTCCCAGCAGTGCCCTGAGACAGGAGGGGTGTGTGCAGAGTCCTCCCAGCAGTGCCCAGAGACAGGAGGGGTGTGTGCAGAGTCCTCCCAGCAGTGCCCTGAGACAGGAGGGGTGGGGGCCTATCACTCCCAGCAGTGCCCAGAGACAGGAGGTGTGGGTGCAGAGACCTCCCAGCAGTGCCCTGAGACAGGAAGGGTGTGTGCAGAGTCCTCCCAGCAGTGCCCAGAGACAGGAGGTGTGGGTGCAGAGACCTCCCAGCAGTGCCCTGAGACAGGAGGGGTGTGTGCAGAGTCCTCCCAGCAGTGCCCTGAGACAGGCGGGGTGGGTGCCTAACACTCCCAGCAGTGCCCTGAGACAGGAGGGGTGTGTGCAGAGTCCTCCCAGCAGTGCCCAGAGACAGGAGGTGTGGGTGCAGAGACCTCCCAGCAGTGCCCAGAGACAGAAGGGGTGTGTGCAGAGTCCTCCCAGCAGTGCCCTGAGACAGGAGGGGTGGGGGCCTATCACTCCCAGCAGTGCCCATGGAACGCAAAGGGTGGAGTAGTCACATATACCATGCCCACAAATGTCAGTCAGGTGTACAAAGACCCTGCAGTACATGTACCACATGTGTGCGAGGCTGGGAGTATACGCATGCATAGCGCAGAAAAGAAAACATGTACACATGAAGTCATGTCAATAGGCCACATACACAAGTACAATGACTACCAAGGATGCCACAAATGATGCAGGTGGAGACATCGCTCAGCATGCATGTGCAAAGGTGAAGGACTAGGTCACACACCCAGCTAATGGACACACAGCTCTGTGCTAAAGTCAGGGGACACCCTGCAGGGAAGAAGTCAGGGTACACAGAGGAAGTAATACACCTTGGGACAATTGCAACATGCAGCAACTGCATACATGAATGGAGAAAGGTAGCTAACACCGTGTGAGGCACACCGATCCCAGGGTCCCCCCTATGAGCAGCACACTACTACATTTCCCACACACCCAACACATGACCAACACCCACAACCATGTAGCAGCCCCACCAACAGCAATGCCAGCAATGCAGGAGTGTTCCAAGGGAAAAAAATAAATAGCTTTATTCAGCATGAGCAAAAAACTAGTATGACGTAAGTCCAATATTAACAAAGCCCATAGAGCAGTCCAGGAGTCCCAGCTGGATGGGGTACACAGTGGGATGCGTGTCCCCTAGCTTGCCTGCACAGTTACAATCCGTTGTCTTCCACAGGGGTGAGGGCATCATGTGGGGGTGAGGAAACAGGCACCGCAGGGACAGGAGGGTGAAGGGTAGGCATCGTGGGTGCAGGGATGGAGGACTCCACCACAGGGGGTGGGGCAGGGCCAAAGGCGGAGGCCAGGATGTCACTGCACACCTTCGCAAGGTCCTCCAGGGACTCCCCTGCACCCGAAGGAACCACAGGCCCCAAGGAGGGGGGGGTCAGAGGGATGGGTCGCAGCGCCACTGGGGGAGGATGTGGACAGGGGGGGGGACTCAAGCACCCTGACCGGGGACCTCCTTGACCGCTTGCGGGGTGGTGTCAATGTGGGGCTCAGGGACAGAGCGGCCATGAACGAGTCCTTGGGGGAGATGTGGCCAGGAGAGCTATGGGGAGGGGATTTGGAGGGAGTGGATTGGGTGGAATGCGGACTCCCACTCTGGCTGCGTGTCACACGTTTGCCCCCCGACCCAGTGGGTGTGCCTACTGCACCCTGTGTGTGCGTGTCAGGAGGTGTGCGGCGGACCTTCCCTGCTGGTGTGGTGCCTGTGTCTGTTGTGGTGGGTGCATGCTTACGTCTGGGTGTATGTGGGACAGGCATGGGAGTGGGAATTGTGGAAGGAGCAGGGGTAGGGGGTGGGACGTAGCGCTGCAGGAGACCCACTGCTGCAGTCAGTGTGGAGTCTATGGACCTCAGCAAGTTGCGTTGGTCAGCCTGCGAAGAATGAATGCCCTCCAAGTATGCCTCCATGTTGTTGAGGACCTGGCTGTGGCCATGGAGGACATTAAGGATCGCAGTCTGACCAATCTGCAACTGCCGCTGGATGTCCACAGACTCAGCATTGGCGGCAGCAGTGGAGACAGGGGCAGGGGGTGCGGTGCCTGGCAGGAAGGAGACATGTGGGGACCGGGCACGCTGGGAAGGGACACGAGCACGTGGGAGGCGGCTGATGCCAATGGAGGGGGCGGTGCCAGATGTAGGGCTGCTGTCAGATGGTGGTGCAGCCACCGCCCACTCGGAGTGATCCTCCTTGGACCCGTCAGCGTCATACTCTGTTGTGCCAGTCGACAGGTCCCCGGGTTCACTCTCCACCGCCTCAGTCCCACTCGAAGTGCCATCCCCGATGTCACCGCTGGCACTGGTGCTCGGTCCCTCCGCGCCGTCTGTGTCCATGTCTCCCTCCGTTTCCCCCGACGATGCTGTGGGCAGGGTGAAGAGACAGAAATTAATCATACACCTGTATACATATGTCACATGAGTCAAATCTACTTAGGTCACAGTGCATACCCTGAAACAAAGGAAAAGTTACAACTACAAAACAAGGTACATATGTAGGCCCTGCAAGACACAGTTGTGTGACCCACCATGCCATGGAAAAACTATGGAGAGCATGACACAATAGCAAATGAGATGACATGGCATTTTGACTGAGGAGCAAGACCCTGGGGACAATCCAGCACTGCATCTGCACCACACAGCGTGGCAGGCAATAGGGATGAGCAGGGACCACATCCAGGAACTAGAGGCACATGCAGCATAGGTAATACTGAGAACATGCCCAACCAGACTGGCACAATGCACCTTGAGTGTATGTCCAGACAAACATCACACACTGGCCAGTCCTAGCAAGGAGATGACAGGTCTTGACATGTAGGCCATGCCCGCACCACCCACCCCCTACATGAGACAAATCTGTGGAGACACAGGAAGCACTTACATCTCTTAGTCAGGGTGAAATACACATGGGATGCAAAACTTCAATATTGCACACAAACTACCCAAGGTGCGGCTGTCCAAATTATCATGTACAAATGGCCATCATCAGATGATTGCAACAAGACACAAAGGCAATGGCCACCGTGAGTATGTAATAGGAAAATCAGGTCAGGCTGGACAGTGGACACTTGCAATACATCTCACGTCAATATACATGGTGCCAGGGGACAATGGCACAGAGCACAACCTATGCTGTAGACACAGAGATTGTCGACATTCTCGGCTTACACACATGATTCCTAGTAAAATATGCCCCTGGGGACAGTAGTGGCCACACAACTCCATGCTCCTGAATGGGAATGACTGCAACACACGCTAACATCCCTGCACTATGCGTAACGCACAATCATGCACATCATGTCACAGGCCACCACATGGGACATGCCTGCTGGAAGGCCTTGCACTCGAGAGATTAACTCCTATGTCTGGAATCAGCATTAGTGCCAACTGACATGGAACCCACAAGTCCAGAACTGGACAGGGCACAGGCAAGGTCACTAAACCTGTTACACACCACCCCCACACATGATGCTGCAGGCATTGGACACTTGGAGAATGTGTCAGGCTACATAACTTTGTGATGGAGTGACTACACAGAGACCAGGGAACACATTGCAAGGAGGGGAAGGCAGGCAGGAGAGCACTGCAATACTGTGGGGAATAGGATCTGCACAGCACCATAAACCCTGGAAGTGTATCCATGGAACATTGCACTTACAAATGCTGGTGAAACACAACAAACACACACATGTACCTACCCCCTTCCGGCTGCTGCATCTCCTGTAGACGCCTGTCCAAGTCAGGAAAGACCACCGCCAGCACACGTTTCTGGATGTGGGAGAGACGGCGGCGCCCGCGGTTCTTGTGGCTCTCAGGTGAGTCCCCCAGCAGGACCCGTGCGATCCTCTGCGTCCAGCACCGGATATCCTGCCAGCGTTTCCTCACCTGGGTCAGGCGCCGCTTCCGACCTTCCGCACTCCTCACGGCGCTGACGGCGTCCAGCCATATCTGCTCCTTGGCAGAGGCGTCTACCTGTGAGGATGGACAAGTGACACTACATCAATACACCTGGCACATGTCACAGGGACACAGATTAGAACACATTCGCTGTTTACAACAAGGCATAGTATGCATCCAACGCATTGCACCTTTGTCATAGGGACATGATCCTCTGGGGAAGGGCAAAAGCAGTACGTGCCATTGAAAGTACACAGGTGGAATGAGGGCAACGACACAATCAATGATCCAGGCTCACACTGTGCATCACACCCACCCCTCCTGTCTCAGGGCACTGCTGGGAGTGATAGGCCCCCACCCCTCCTGTCTCAGGGCACTGCTGGGAGTGATAGGCCCTCACCCCTCCTGTCTCAGGGCACTGCTGGGAGTGATAGGCCCCCACCCCTCCTGTCTCAGGGCACTGCTGGGAGACATCAGGCATTCCCCCCCCCTTGAGACCCCCCCTACAGTACATAGCATGTGTGTCACACCTGGACACAATGGCAGAAGTCACAGTCACTAAAAAGGGACACAGTCTGTGGCAGTGGACACTGCACTCACCTGATAACCTGGTCGCCCATACAGCATGGGGTACCGTGGGAGGATCACATCCACCAAAGCCATGTTCTCCTCCAGGGTGAATGGCTGTGACCTCTCCACAGCCCTTGACATGGTTCCAGGGAATCAGTAGCAGCAGCTGGGTCGTGGAATACAGAGATGTGCAGGCAAGTGCTCCCTCATGGGGCCTGGCTGCCTTATATCTGCCTTGCTGGCCCATCTCATGCACAGGAGTACAGAGTGATTGGGCACTCACATTTGCATCCTATGTTTCCTCCAATCCCTTCAAACCTAGCAGTCTGTGGGTTCTCTATCGGTTTCATTTTCCTGCATGATGTCAGCCCCACAATCACATTGCAACAAAGTAGAAGAATTCCAACTGACTTCTGCTGTGCACCTTCCAGAACAAATTCGAAATTTGAACTTGGTCTCCATGACAACCAGCATGCATGTAGGCCTTAATACTTGTCCCTCATGTGTCCCCTATGTAATTTGGAGCGTCACACACAGGTATGGTGCGTTTCGGGGCCCTAGGGCACCCCAAATGCATTGCAACGGCCCGTACACGCATGCCTACGTTCACAATCACTATGGGTCTCCTCGCGTATGCGTACTCGTAGTGGTACGGGCCGTACACACGCATGTACGCTCACTATCACTATGGGTCTCCTCGCGTATGCGTACTCGTAGTGGTACGGGCCGTACACACGCATGTACGCTCACTATCAATATGGGTCTCCTCGCGTATGCGTACTCGTAGTGGTAGGGGCCGTACACACGCATGTACGCTCACTATCACTATGGGTCGCCTTGCGTATGCGTACTCGTAGTGGTACGGGCCGTACACACGCATGTACACTCACTATCACTATGGGTCTCCTCACGTATGCGTACTCGTAGTGGTACGGGCCGTACACACGCATGTACGCTCACTATCACTATGGGTCTCCTCACGTATGCGTACTCGTAGTGGTACGGGCCGTACACACGCATGTACGCTCACTATCACTATGGGTCTCCTCGCGTATGCGTACACGTAGTGATAGTGAGCGTACATGCGTGTGTACGGCCCGTACCACTACGAGTACGCATACGCGAGGAGACCCATAGTGATAGTGAGCGTACATGCGAGTGTACGGCCCGTACCACTACGAGTACGCATACGCGAGGAGACCCATAGTCATAGTGAGCGTACATGCGAGTGTACGGCCCGTCCACTATGGGTGTTCTTGTGTATGCGTACTCGTAGTGGTACGGACTGTACAAATGCATGTACGCTCGCCATCACGATGGGTACACATACGGCAGCACTCCCATAGTGATTTGGGAACGTACACAGGCCCTCTTAGCAGCAGTACGGCAGTTTTCACACATCACAGTGGTGATAGGCGGCACACAGGTAGGAATAGGGCAGACATACTTGTCCATTGATGGACATACTTGTCCATCGATGGACATACTTGTCCAGGAATGGACATCAAGGCATCGTCTGTGCATTACTACATGTGTGGGGCACAGGTGTGACAGGCTGTGATGTGGAACATTACTCCTGAGTGGAGAAGGCACCACATGTATGATGAGATGTGTACAGGTGTACTGTGTGACGGTGCAATGTGTGCCAGGCATGCCCTTGACTCCTTTGACATGTGTGCATGTCGTACTGCACACTTGGGGTGAGCGTCACTGGCATGGCATGGACACCAACACACGCAAGTGTCCCCTGATGCCCGGTACAGGGGTTACCACACCTGCCTTGACACTACCCTCGGTGCACAATGTGACTATGTCATGTATGTGTGGGGGCTTCCCATCAGGTTGATGTTGGTGCACCCTCAAAAGCTGCAGCTGTTGCAGCAACCAACATGTGTCTGTGTGTAGATGGACATCGCACACTGTTCCGCACACCATGCCACATGTGGTATCGGATGTGAGGTGCACATGTATGCATGGGACACGGAGTAGCGTGACATGGACATGTCTGCATCCTCACAATGATTGTGTGGTGAGTCATGACATGTGCACCGGCATGGCAAGGTGTGTGGGCTGTCCTAGTGTAATGTCATGTGACCTGTGTCTCTAGTGTTCCGCTACCAGTCTCTGCAATCGGCATCCTACTTCTGCAGATGTGTGGGCGTATGTCACTCCTGTCTTGCGTCTGGCTGTTCACTTGCACTGGGACACAGCTATTCCCATGCCATGGCATGTGGAGGTTCAGAATCTCCATGTGTAGCTGGGTCTTGGTAGGAGTGTCACCTGGTAGCCATACGTGTCCTGGGCATGTAGCACATACCTGACTCCCTATGTAGCATATGTGTATTGACAGATTTACATGTGCTCAGTACATATGACTTGTTGTCGTTGTGCACTCACTCTTCCTTGTCACTTCCTAATTACTGCAGAGCGCCGCCTCTTGCCCGACCAATTCCAGACTTGGCTGACATGCGGGAGAATGACAGCATCCGTTGCTACCGCTTCCCCCAACCGTTGATTCTGGAGTTGACGGCGAGACTGGCACCACACCTGCAACCGCAGCACAGGTATCCTACGGCACTGACACCCCAGCTGAAGGTAATGGCTGCCCTACATTTTCTTGCCACGGGTACCTTTCAATATACCATAGCTCATGTTGGTGGCATGTCCCAGAGCATGTTCTGCCATGTGCTGCATGATTTCTTAGAGGCCATGTTGATTCACCTGGATGACTTCATCAAGTTCCCAACCCCTGAACAGTTGACTGCGGTCAAGCGTGGATTCTATGCCCTGGGAGGGATGCCCCATGTCATTGGGTCCATAGATGGGACACATGTAGCTTTGGTACCACCACACGCACGGGAGGTAGCGTACCGCAATCGGAAGCACTACCACTCCATCAATGCCCTTGTGGTGTGTCAGTCCAACATGTTGATTTCACATGTCTGTGCTCGTTTTCCAGGATCAGCACACGATGCCTACATCATGAGGTGTAGCAGGATGCCTGAAATGATGATGCAGCTGCGCAACGAAAGAGCATGTGTTGTTGGTGGGTACAGTCTGTCTGTCCTGTATTTTGCATAGCCTACCTGCACGACCGCTTCACCAGTTCTAACGATGTCCATGTGCTTCCCATGTAGGGGACGCTGGCTATCCCAACATGCCTTGGCTGCTCACACCTCTCCGCAACCCCATCACGCCGGCCCAGCTCCGCTACAACACCACCCATGGCCGGACAAGGCGAGTGATAGAGAGGACGTTTGGCCTGCTGAAGAGCCGCTTTTGGTGCCTCCACAAGACCGGCGGCGCCCTCCCATATGCCCCTGCGAAGGTCTGCAAAATCTTCATGGTCTGCTGTATGCTGCACAACATGGCAGTTGAGAAAGCTGTGCCACTCATCCTGGATCAACATGACGAGGACCATCCACCCGTGGAGGACGAAGGGCTTGGCAATGGGGCTAGTGATGTGGAGGATGTGGAGCCGCAGGAGGACATCCGGAGTCGGCTCATACGCGACTTCTTTGCTTAGTGGTGAGTACCAGTGTCTGAGTGTGCATGCATTGGTCCCCGTGTGGCATGTGTTGTGATGTGTTTCTCCACCTGCATGTATGGCACGTGAGTCAGAGGTGTGTGTGGGTGTGTCACTGGAGTGATGGTGCCAGTGATGGTTGTATTTCCCCAGTCATAATTGTGACCTAGCATGTTGTCATCCATACATGTGTCGAGTAAATGCACATGCAAGTGGCTGTGCTTTTTGTGGCTGACTTCTTGTGTGTCTCTCTTCCCCAGGTACTTGTGCATGCCGTCTGCTGGTTGCATTGTTGTGGCACTGCTATTCCTCATGGACACCTAATCGTGGGCTGACTCAGCGTTACAGGCACGGACACGTTTGGAAGTCTCCATAGGGTAAGGGATGCATCAGGGGTGTATTGGGTGTGGCAGTTGTTCACGATGTATGCACACTGCCCCTGTCGATGTTTGGTTCCTCTGCAGACATGTTGCATCACCATGGGACACGACATGCAGCTGTGTACACCTGAATAGATGGTCTGACTGGTTGACAGTCATCAGTGATGGGATAGTGGATTGTGATGATGGCATCAATGTGTGTGACACTGCCCTCGGACACATACGGTTAGCATTGGCTTGACATGGTGTGGGACTTCCACATCAGCGGATCAATGGTGTATGGCAGGCTCTCCGTGAGCAGCTGTGGGTGTTTAGCTGTTAGCTGACAATTGTGTGCCAGTTCCATGGCTAACACGCATTTGTGCTGCAGAAGGGGGGTGCCAGTGTTGGACCCACATGTTACTCCACAAGATGTGTTCATGTGTACTTCAAGTTGCCTCTGCAATCCCGAAAACATGACTAATAAAGGTGTCCCTATGCCTCCAAGGTGCCTCTTCTCAGTCAATGCTGGTGTGTTGCCACGGTGCATCCAGCATGTCTGGCATGGTTTTCCCTGATTGTGGCTATGTGTCAATGTGTCGAGTAGCAAGCTGCAAGCTGTGTGTGTGGGCTGAGACTGTGTAGTGGGCATGATGTCCATGACTGTGTGGGTATTGTGACATGTGCCATCCCCATGCATCCAACGTTGCCCAGGCCCCCATTCTCTGCATCCACCGGACTCAAGCTTGCAGGACATGGTTCTGCCACCTGTCTACACATACCTGCGTGCCCCCCAGGACACTCCACATGATCCCTGACCTCTGCGCATGACTGTTGCTGTACTCAATGTGTCTGTCAGCACGGTTGTGCGGCCACCCCCTCAGCTGGTTGGGCCCATCACGGGTGTGTATGGTGCTCCATGTCTGTCTTGCCTAATACACTGTGACCCGTGTGTCCTGTGCCAGACTCAGGCCCCAGGGTGTGGATGGTTGAAGTCAAAAGAGAACTCAGGCATGTTTAGACTTTACAACACACATGTAAGGTAATAATGCAACCAGCAGGCATCTTCTCTTCATAGTGTGATTTATTATTTGGGGGGGGATAAAGTGAGGGGCTTTCCGGGAGTTTTGAATCCAAAGTTCAGTAGGGGAGTTGGTGTCCTTGCCATTGGAAATCATCAGAGTCCATGCCACAGTCTTTGTCAACATTGGTCAGACAGTGACCAGCAGGGCCATGTGGCAGAGAATGTCTCTTGATGCTGTGATGCTGTTGCTCCAGTGGGCCAGGTGCCAGGCCAGGTGTCCTGGGAGATGGTGATGTTGCGCCGACCCTCACGGTCTTTTCCGTGGACGACCCGCCCTCCTGCGGGGACCCTCAGAAGCAGGCCGTGACGACGTCTGGGATGCTCCATCGGATGTTTCCTCCTCCTCCTCCTGCTCCCTCCCTGTGGGTGGTGATGTTCTCCGCCTTCTGGCACAGGGAGGGTCGGCCATGTTGTCGGCCATCCGACGGAGTGTATCATGAATTCCCGTGTACGCCGTCACGAGCTCAGCCTGTCCATCCTCCATCCTCCGTTTGTGTTGCAGTAGACAGGCATGTAGCTCCGCATGTTGCTGGGCCTGCTGGGTCTTGATCCCCTCGAGGACGGACACAACCTGGGCCAGGCCCGTGGTGTCCTGCCGGTATGTGTCCAGGATGTTATGGACATGGGAAAATACCGGTTCCCCAGCCAACTGGTCAGGCTCGCGCCTCCGCCGTCCTCCACTCCCACCACCCCTGCCCACTTGCACCTGGCCTGCCCTTGTGGGTACATCGGGTCTCCGGGACCCCTGAGGGGTGGCATTGGCGTTGTCGCCTGCCTCCTCCTGGGTGCCCGGGACACCATGTCCCTCCTGGCCAGCCTGGCTGCATTGTGGTGGTGGGGCAGGGATCCTGGGTGTCTCCTGGGATGTGGCAGGAGTGGGGGTGGTGGTTGGCACAGTTGTACCTGACGCAGGTGCTGCAGGTGGTTGGACACCAGAGGGGCCAGGTCGGTCGGGTCGTCCACAGAGTGGTGAGAGTGGTCGCTGCCGGTGGGATCGGGCTCCTGCAGATCCGGGTCCTGTGAGTCTTCCCCCCCAGTGTTGGGGGGTGAACCATGACGTTGACCTGTGTGTGAGAGAGACAATGTTAATTTTGGTCCATGCAACATCCATGTTTCATCAGTTTCAACGTTGGCACTTTTCCTCTTGGAATTGGGATCTGTCTTGCATTCCACTCACAGTGCACTTGTGCATGGGTGTGTCCCTTGGGCACCACTTTGGCCCCTTTAACTATGTGTGGCACAGTCTTACTTGCTGCGTCAAGTGTGACTGCAGTCAGCAGTGGAGTGGGCAGGTGTGGCGAGCCATGCATTGGCGCCTTCCGAGTAGCACTGTACATGTGCACATGGAGTGGATCCACACACTTATATAATGCAGGTAGCTGTCGTTGTGCTCGTGCACAGGTTGTGACATGGCCCTGTGTTTTGCCATGGAGAAGAGGGGGGTTCTGGCACTGGCCACCCTTGTCTACATGCACGCAGTCTACCTGCTGACGAGCAGACATTCGCACACGCCACACGGCTGATTTGCTCTCCCTGTGTCTCGCTCCCTCTCTGCCCCCCTCTCCCTCCCTCCGTGTGTCAGCCTCCTCCCTCTGTCCGTGTCCCTGTGTCTCCCTCCCTCTCTGTCCCCCTCTCCCTCCCTCTCTGTCCCCCTCTCCCTCCCTCTCTGTCCCCCTCTCCCTCCCTCTCTGTCCCCCTCTCCCTCCCTCCGTGTGTCAGCCTCCTCCCTCTGTCCGTGTCCCTGTGTCTCCCTCCCTCTCTGTCCCCCTCTCCCTCCCTCTCTGTCCCCCTCTCCCTCCCTCTCTGTCCCCCTCTCCCTCCCTCTCTGTCCCCCTCTCCCTCCCTCCGTGTGTCAGCCTCCTCCCTCTGTCCGTGTCCCTGTGTCTCCCTCCCTCTCTGTCCCCCTCTCCCTCCCTCTCTGTCCCCCTCTCCCTCCTTCTCTGTCCCCCTCTCCCTCCCTCCGTGTGTCAGCCTCCTCCCTCTGTCCGTGTCCCTGTGTCTCCCTCCCTCTCTGTCCCCCTCTCCCTCCCTCTCTGTCCCCCTCTCCCTCCCTCTCTGTCCCCCTCTCCCTCCCTCCGTGTGTCAGCCTCCTCCCTCTGTCCGTGTCCCTGTGTCTCCCTCCCTCTCTGTCCCCCTCTCCCTCCCTCTCTGTCCCCCTCTCCCTCCCTCTCTGTCCCCCTCTCCCTCCCTCTGTGTGTCACCCTCTGTCACCTCAGCCCAGCTTCCTGGGCACACACTGTTAGCAGATCTTTGAATGGCCCTTGGCTTGTTGATGTGAGTTTGTTTCTGATCTCCAGGCACCCATTGGGTGTAGTGTGTGTCTGTGCGCTGCTGCTGTGGTGGTGTGTGCTGCCACTCTTTCACAATGTTGGCTGTTCATTAGCTGCTGTCATGTGCAAGAACGTGCCGTCACCCCCATGTGTTGATGCAAGGCGTCCGCCATTTGCTGGCGAGTCTTTCCTGTGTGGGGACACAGTGTTTGTCTGGCTGTGACCTAGGCCATATGGGCAGAGGGCATTGTTGTCTGCTTCTGAGTTGCACTATGTGGATTTTGTGGCCCACCCTCCCGCCATCCGGGTTACCGTGTCAGGTGTTGGTGTCTTCTGTGGCCTGTGACTTGACATTGTCCAGCTGGGTGCATGGGGCATGGTGGCGGCAGTGGCATGTGCGTGTTCATGGAGTGTGGTTGAGTCATGCGATAGCTTGGGGTGGTTGCGTGCCTGTTAGTGATTTTGGTTGTGGATGACGTTCCCCCCATGTGAGGTGCGTTGTTTGTGTACTCACCCGGGTCTCGGAGTCCTTCTAATCCGTCCACTGCCTCCACCGGCAGTATGGCCATCACCCTCTCCTCCCAGGGCTGGTAGTGTACGGGTCTGCGGGAGGGCCCTCCTCCAGTGGCGTTGGCCTGGTTGTGTTCCTCCTGCATCTTGGCTCGGACCCTCCTCCGCAGATCGTACCACCTGGATTGGCATTCATGCCTGGTCCTTCTGGTGTCCCCAACAGCATTCACAGCATCGATGATGGTCTGCCACATGGCTGTTTTAGCTGCCATGCTGGTGTTTCTGACCAATGTTCCAAAGAGCTGTGGCTCGACTCTGAGGATTTCATCAACAAGAACCTCCAACTCTCGGTTACTGAACTTTGGATTCTTGGTAGTGGGCATGGTGAGGGGTGTGGGTGTGGATGGTGGGGGGTGTGTGTGGATGGTGGGGGGATGTGTGGATGGTTGTGGGTGTGTGGGTGTGGTTGTGCAGGTGTGTGTGTGTGTGTGAATGTGATGAGGGGGTGTTTGTGAAGGTGGTTGTGTGAAGGTGTGCAAGTGTAAGGTGTGGTGAAGCTTGTAGTATGGTGCTGCTGGTTGTCTGTGGTGTCTGCAGCAGTGAGTCTGTTGCAAAGGCTCATGGTTTGTGTGTGTGGGCCCTTTTAATTGGTCCATTGGTGGGTGTGGCTGTGTTTGAAGTTTGGGTGGGTGTGTTATAAGGAGTGGTGGTGTATTGGGCCTCTGTTTGTTTTTGGCAGTTGCAGGTCAGTGAATGTGTTATTTTAGTGGTTGTTGGACATGTTTAGTGGCTTAGTGCCATTCGAATGGTGTATTCTTGTGTTGTTTTGGTTTGTCCTGGTTGTGTACGTGCGTTTTTAGCGTGTGTACGGTGTGTACATGGGCCATTTGGTTGTACGGTGCTGTCCTTGTGTGTGGCTTGGTACGACTCGTGCATGCGGTTGTGATGTTGGGGCATGGGGTGCGCTCCGTACTTAGGAGGTTGTGGTGGGGGTGCGACTCTGACGTACAGGGGTGTACATAGACGGTGGTACGACACGTACAGGGGTGGGGGTGGGACTCAAACGTACAGGGGTGTAGGTACACGGGGGTACGACACGTACAGGGGTGGGGGTAGGACTCGAACGTACAGGGGTGTGGGTACACGGGGGTACGACACGTACAGGGGTGGGGGTAGGACTCGAACGTACAGGGGTGTACATAGACGGTGGTACGACACGTACAGGGGTGGGGGTACGACTGGAACGTACTGGGGTGTAGGTACACGGTGGTACGACACGTACAGGGGTGGGGGTACGACTGGAACGTACTGGGGTGTAGGTACGTGGTGGTACGACACATACAGGGGTGGGGGTACGACTGGAACGTACTGGGGTGTAGGTACACGGTGGTACGACACGTACAGGGGTGGGGGTATGACTGGAACATACTGGGGTGTACATAGACGGGGGTACGACACGTACAGGGGTGGGGGTTGGACTCGAACGTACAGGGGTGTAGGTACACGGGGGTACGACACGTACAGGGGTGGGGGTACGACTGGAACGTACTGGGGTGTACATAGACGGTGGTACGACACGTACAGGGGTGGGGGTACGACAGGAACGTACTGGGGTGTAGGTACACGGTGGTAAGACACGTACAGGGGTGGGGGTACGACTGGAACATACTGGGGTGTACATAGACGGGGGTACGACACGTACAGGGGTGGGGGTTGGACTCGAACGTACTGGGGTGTAGGTACACGGTGGTACGACACGTACAGGGGTGGGGGTACGACTGGAACGTACTGGGGTGTACATAGACGGGGGTACGACACGTACAGGGGTGGGGGTTGGACTCGAACGTACAGGGGTGTAGGTACACGGGGGTACAACACGTACAGGGGTGGGGGTACGACTGGAACGTACTGGGGTGTACATAGACGGTGGTACGACACGTACAGGGGTGGGGGTAGGACTCGAACGTACAGGGGTGTAGGTACACGGGGGTATGACACGTACAGGGGTGGGGGTACGACTCGAATGTACAGGGGTGTGGGTACACAGTGGTACGACACATACAGGGGTGGGGGTAGGACTCGAACGTACAGGGGTGTACATAGACGGTGGTACGACACGTACAGGGGTGGGGGTACGACTGGAACGTACTGGGGTGTAGGTACACGGTGGTACGACACGTACAGGGGTGGGGGTACGACTGGAACGTACTGGGGTGTACATAGACGGGGGTACGACACGTACAGGGGTGGGGGTTGGACTCGAACATACAGGGGTGTAGGTACACGGGGGTACGACACGTACAGGGGTGGGGGTACGACTGGAACGTACTGGGGTGTACATAGACGGTGGTACGACACGTACAGGGGTGGGGGTAGGACTCGAACGTACAGGGGTGTAGGTACACGGGGGTACGACACGTACAGGGGTGGGGGTATGACTGGAACGTACAGGGGTGTACATGGACGGTGGTACGACACGTACAGGGGTGGGGGTACGACTGGAACGTACTGGGGTGTACATAGACGGTGGTACGACACGTACAGGGGTGGGGGTAGGACTCGAACGTACAGGGGTGTACATACACGGGTGGGGGTGTACATACACGGGGGGTACGTGTCGGACGTACGGGGGCGGGGGGGAGTGTTGGGCGCGTATGCGGGCACATGTCTCCATGGTTGCTATGGGAGTTCGGTGCGGACGGTGTTTTTTCCATACGGTTGTGAGATCGGACGCACGGGATGGATCGTGATTCCTCGGTCGGACTTCACCTTTCACATTTGTACGGTAAATCGTCCGAGGACGTGTCGGACACATTTTCCGACCCGAGGACGTGTGGGGAATGATTCCCAATGCGGTTCGTATGGACTTTTTACCATGCGAATCGTGATTGCCAGTTTGTACGGCACTTGTACAATTCGTACGGTAAAAAGACCGGATACGAGTCGCACGGGGAAATTTTTTACCGGATCGTAATTGGCACCATACTATCCAAAGAGAAGTCATCCTCTTGAGAACATGTGTCTCTATGAAGTACTGCAAAACTACACTTTTAAACGGAATATTACAGAGAACTTTAACGATGGAAAATATGGAGTGATTGGTTCTGAAGGATGTCTGGTGAAACAAAGGAAAGGAAATTTAATTAATCACAGAAAACTGAGTTGCGACACTGCTGACAAAAGGAAATTTTACTATTTAGCCCTTGTGCAAATGTTCAAACCATGGCGTTCTGAACTGGAACTACTTGGAGATTTTCCCAGCTATGAAGATTCATTTAATGCTTGTAAAGATAGCATACAATGCAGTGCTTTCACAAAATATGTGAAAATGTTGAAAGATGAAATTGATCAAGAAGCTCCAATTGCAGCTGAGATTGCTAGAGACAATTCTCAAGACAGTCAAAGTTCTGCTGCACTGAGTCAAGATCCACTAGGACAACCAATTGTTGAAAATGAAGCAGCGATTGCAATGAATGAGGTGGAAACAGCAATGTATCAAGCACAAGAAGATGCAATACAGTTAGGAAACTTGGAAGAGCAACTAAATGTTGAACAGAAACAAATATATCAGCAAGTGAAAGAGCAGATTGACCATGGATTACTTCATGAAAAGAGAGTGTGCTCATGTACATCATTTCAACCTATCCAAATGTATGTGAATGGTCAAGCTGGAACAGGAAAGAGTTTCTTAATTAAAGTAATTACAAGTTATCTGCAAAAAACAACTGAGTCGCATTTGTCTTGTGTTGTCACTGCTCCAACTGGGTTGCCAGCACATAACATTAAAGGAATTACTTTACTTCGTTTACTAATGCTGCCAGTAGAGCATGAGAACAAATTGGAATACCACAAGCTATCTGGAGAAGCTTGTTATGAAGTTTCAAGAGTGCTGCAGAAAATTAAACTTCTGATTATTGATGAGGTAAGCATGGTTTCAAACTTGATGCTTGCCTTTGTGCATTTAAGAATGCAGAAAATTCTTAAAACAGAGTATGACGTGTTATTTGGAGGAAAACACGTCATAGTTTTTGGAGATCTACTGCAACTGACACCGGTAAAAGGACAACCGGTATTTAAAACACTTGCCCATGAAGATACCAGAAAGTTTCTTGGCAGTGTTGGTAATGTGAACATTTGGAGTAATTTTGAATACAAAGAACTGACAACAAATATGCGACAGGCAAATGATGCTGAATATGAAAGTATTCTTCAAGATATAAGAATTGGAATTCTTTCAAAAAAAGGGAAAGAAGCTTTGGAGAGGCGATTACTTTGCAATGTCTTTCCAAATGAAAATGCAGTTGTTGCAAAAGTGTACGTGGAAATTGCTAAAAATAAGTCAGTGATTTGCTTAATGCCGACACTGCGTGAGTGTTCAATATTTAACGAAGAATTATTAAAATTGGAAAATGAAGAAATTGTTAAAATGGAAGCCATCGATAAAATACTACATGAAGGAATCACTATTATTTTGACGGGTAAGTTGAGATCAAAACTAGATTGTTTAGAAAAAAAAATATCTAAAACTGCTGGTTTAGAAAAGACACTGTATGTGTGTGTAAACTGTCAGGTAATTTTAAGGCGTAATTTGGATGTAGAGAAAGGTTTAGTTAATGGTGCAATGGGAAAAGTGGTGGATTTTGTGAATTTTCAGAAAAAAGAAGGAATTGAATTTTTAAAAATTAAATTTGATCAGATTGATGAAGTTAAAGAAATTGTTCGTTGTTCAGTTCGTTTTTTGCTTGTTAAAGATTTATATGTCCGTAGGAAACAATTTCCATTTTCTCTGGCATATGCAGTGACTATTCATAAATCTCAAGGATTAAGTGTAGACAGTGCATTGGTGAACATTGGATCTACTGTATTTAAAGAGGGTATGGCATATGTTGCTTTGTCGCGAGTTAGAACATTATCTGGTTTGTTTTTGATTGATTTTGATGAGACAAAGGTTACTGCAGATGCAAAATGTGTAAAAGAGTATAATAGGTTAAGAAGGGTGTATGCTCCAAATTTAGGTCAATATCCTGTATTTGAAAAGCGTGTGGTTTGTCGAAAAAGAAGGTTAGAGAATATCTGTTCTGAAGGTGTCAAGAAGGGAAAAGAACAAGATAATGTTGCGATTGCAGGTAAAAAGAAATTGGACAATGTTGAAGAGATTGTTGGTTATCAGTTTGAAAACAGTTCTGGTGTCAACTGCTATGCTAATGTAGTGGTCAATGTTGTTTTTTATCTTGAAGGTTTGCAAGAACAAATTATGCAGGATCGGGAAAAAAGATTTTGTTCTCTGTTGCATTCTGTTTATGAAAAATTGACAACAGATAGAAGTAAAATACAATCTGTTTCAGATGTTCGTAATCTTTTGGATGTGTGTTCTGGTTCTACACAATTTACACAAACTATCCAACAAGATGCTCAGGAATTTTTAATGTATATGCTTACCATTTTTGAAAATGAAGGTGTAGAAACAGAAAATATTTTTGGCCTTTCTTACAAATGGGAACATTATTGTGAAAATTGCATGTATACATGTAGCACCAATGTAGACACTGAGAGATTTCTGTATTTAACATTACCAGACTGTAAATCAGTGTCATTCAATAAATTAGTGAAAGGTGCAATTCAAAACATGGAGTGTAGCCAATGTAAATCAGAAATGTTATCCACATTATTCTTAACAAAATATGGAAAATACATAATTTTAATGATGCAACGTTGTACAGCTGATGGAAGAAAATTGGATACTTTATTAAAGCAGTTTGTAGCAACACAGGTATCAATATCAGGAAGGACTTTTGTAGCAATTGCAATAATTTTCCATGATGGTCCTTCCACCACATCTGGACACTATACTGCCTATCTAAAATGTGACAAAGGCTGGACACTTTGTAATGATGCCCAGTTGGTTTTACAAACGACGTTTGCCTAGGGAATTACAAAATTCCTACCTTATATGTTTAAAGCCAAAGTTTTAGGAAGATAATTCAGTCTCTGAGGAATTTATTATTATAATTTAATAGGACTACCGTTGGACAATATACATAAAGAAGAAGTGCAAAAATACCATTTGGCCTCAAGGAAAGGTATATTTTTGAATTATGGACTTTTTGGTGGTCGTTTATTCGGTGATTATTTTAATGCGGCAACATTTACAGTTTTTATAAATTAAAGGTATAACATTTTGTAATCTGTAAGCATTTCATATATGTATGGTTTGTATTTTCTGGTATTTTACTGAGAATAGTATGTTGGGTTTTTTTTAACAATCTTTCTGATTGTTTTTTTTTGCCCGCTGTTAAGTGATGAGTACCATTGAAATCACTATTTCTAGTGAAATTCAATATATTCTGAGAACAGCAAAAAAGGCAAACAAATTACTTTGTGGAAATTATGTTGTGTTGTAAAAAATTTATTATTATATGTTATAATTTTTTTTTTCTTTCACAGATCCAAATTTTAAAATAAGCAATTTTTAACAATTTTTATTTGAATGAAAAACAGCAAAAAATGAATACCATTTTTTAATCATATAACTGTGAAGGTAAGTTTAACTAAGTCTCAATATGCAGAATGAAGAGGCCTGCAAGAAGCTACAAAGTTGAAACACGTTTCTAAAAACACTCTGTTTATGTAGTTTTGAAATCTGACCATAATCAGATATCATGTGACCTGCAAAAAACGAGATTTGAGGGGTTCATAATATTTCACGTTTTAGCTGTTGAAGGACCGCAATCATTTCAATCATTCTTCTTTGAACATCTTCGCAGACAAAACTCTGTGCTTACTTTTATCATTCGCAAGGAAATTTTAAAACGGAAATATGTCACTTTTTGGAACATAGTTATTGTGCAAGACACTCTTTTATATTTACAAAGAGAGGAAAAAGCACTCTGTGCACTTTTTATACTCCATGTAAATACAACCTCATCATTTAGACCACTTTGTGTTGAAAGGGTGTTCTATAAGTGTTGTTGTGCATGATTGCACTTAATACTCATAGAACAAGACACATGTCTAGATTTATCAGAAATCATAAATCTCGATATGTGTGTGAATGGTGCACCATTCTACAATTGGTGTAGGAAAGCACAACAAAGAGAATTGTTTTAATTTCTCCACATTTTTATATCTTCTATGCATGCTGAAATCTTCAGCATACATTGAAGGAGAAAAATGCATTTTCTCATTGTTTTTGTACAGGAAGGTGTGTCTTCCTGTAGAAAAACAAACAGCACATGACACAGATATCCTTGCGCTATGGTGCAAGGGTGCCTGTGTCACCACATGGCTGCAGTTTAAGCAGCCGTGCAGACAGAAGCATAGATTTGCAACATATTTATGTACATATGTTGCATGCCTGTGCTTCGGAAGTACTACAGCATACTGCAGCTAAAGAGGTTACTGTGTGATGCTGCAGCACTTCCTTATAGTTCTGCACTTATACATTCACCATACGCTACTAATGCATTCAATCAGTCAATTACGTACTACACATACATTCATGTAAACTTTCACACACTAACAAAGAAATTTAGCTCTTTTTTTAAACCAGGAAAGTTAGTTCTTACAAGAACTTTTTTTTTCTTCTTTCTTCTTTTATATTTTTTGGGGGGGTTTCTGAACAATTTTGTGATTTTTTTGATTTTTCTGAAAAAACAAAACAAAAAAATAAAAACAGGAGAAACCAAAGAATGAACTTCAGGGAACAATAAAAAAAAAAAAATTAAAATAGCAAATATGACTTTCTTGGCGGCGGCAGATCAGATCGATCGACTGCTCGCCATAGCACAAAGTCTTATTGCACTTAGTGCAGTGCACTTTTAAAAATTGAAATTGAGGACGGATGTCCAAGATTTGGTCTGATGGATGCACTCTTGATGTGCTCGGCTGCGATGAGGTGGAGGGCGCAGGAGCAGGAGTGTTTCTCATCCGTCGGCACTCTTCTTTTGCAAGATTGTTTGGATGAAGGGTCCTCATGTGCTTCATCATACTTGCCGTGCCGCAACAGTATTTCTTGTTAGGATCCCCTCTCGATAGGACTCTTTTGCAAATCTTGCATGTGACTAAGGTGGCATTGGTTTTATTCTGCCCCTCGGGAAAAGTAAAAAATGTCCATACCACTGAAGAGAAACGTTCGTTGTGTGGTAACTCCGGCAAAAATTCATCCTCAGAGGTTTGAGGTGATGCAGGTGATGCCTGCTGCCCTGAAGCCATTTATGGTTGAAAAAAATTAGAGCTAAGTGTAAACTTAGTCTAAAAAATGTTCTTCTCTCCAAAGAGGTGGTTCTCCAAAGAAGCTCAAAGAAGAATGATTGAAATGGGTGGGGTCTTTCAGTAGTTAGAACAGGAAGTGTAATGAACCAATCAAATCTCTTTTTTGCAGGTCAGATGGGATCCGCGCACCCTTCGCATACGCAGCACGCACCGAGCGCGCATCCGCGAAATTGAATTAAAAAGAAATATAGGATTAGATGTCAAAATATATTAGTTTTAAGACTAGTTTAGAGTTTGTCTTCAATTAATATTCACATGCAATACATAAATATGTTTTTTTAAATGTTAAATACTTCGCGGGATCCGCGCACCCACTGAGTCATAGACGCAGATGACGGATCGCAGAAGCGCGTAAACGTCGCGTTACGTGCATCGAACGTGTCGCGTATAGGCTAGGAGTTGCGTACCGGTCGCATTGAAATCGCGCACTAACCACGTACCCGCCGCATACCATGCGCGGATGCTACCGCGAAGGGATCGAGAACGGTGCGCTTAGGGTGCGCAGATCCAAAAACATAGAAAAAAATATATAAAATAAAGTTTTGCACATATAGTTAAAAAAATATTTTGAAAAATATAAAAAAATATGTTTGAAAAACCCATTAAGTTCAAATAATATTTTTAAATTTTTAAAAGAATTAATTGAAAAAATACATTTAAAAATGGTGATAAAAAAGTATTTTAACAAAAATTTAATTAATGAAATGACACACTGAATTTGAAAAATAAAGAAATCCGATCAAAATCATTAAACATGATATCTTCAGAGATAAGTTATAGATAGGAATTGGCATTTAAAAGACCTTTGAAATTCACTGAAAAAAACATAGGTTTCAGGCCTGATATAGCTAGGAATTAGCATTTAAAAAACCTTTGAAATTCACTGAAAAAACCATAGGTTTCATGCACGTTATAGTTAGGAATTGGCATTTAAAAAACCTTTGAAATTCACTGAAAAAATCAAAGGTTTCAGGGGCGTTATAGTTAGGAATTGGCATTTAAAAAAACCTTAGAAATTCACAGAAAAAACCATAGATTTCAGGGGCGTTATAGTTAGCTGGACATTTCCCTCATACAAAACCCTAGAAATTCCCCTGTTATAGTTAGTTCAGCTAACTATAACTCGCGCCCCAGCAATGCACTGCCGATGACGTCACATCTCAAATGACATCACTGATGACATCACTGATGACGTCATCCATGTGATAAATTAGTGCATCTTCTCACACCCTAACATAACCTTTGATACACCGACTCAAAATTTAAGACTTCCATTTTCAAAACCATAGATACTCCAATACCAATAACTACATACACACTCATTGACTCTTAGGTCTACACACACCTCCACTCACTCACCTGTAGAGTCACTCATACTTACAGTTACTCAGTACAGGACTATCATATGCATTTATATACCTATATAGACACTCAGACACCACCAATCATCCATAGACATACTCACACACCTAGTCAGTCATGGAAATAATTAATCACACTCCCATTTACTCACCTATGCAGTTATACACACACAAGTTCACTTACTCATAAAAATAGTAGCACATTCTTACGCTCTTATACAATCACTGATACAAGCACACACTCATCCATACAGCCATTCTCACAATCACACACTCTCACATATACCCACTTATATACTCTTACACACATATATACTGCCTTTCACATATGTAGTTACTCACACATGTACCACTGAGATATACATTCAATCACTAACACACCTATACATACACTCACCCAACCATACAGTCCATCACAGATACACTCTTAAAAACATGCACCCACTGAATCAGTGATGTCATCAGTGATGTCATTTGAGATGTCATCAGTGATGTCATCAGTGATGTCACTGACCATGTCATGAGTGATGTAATTTGTGACGTCATCAGCAGTGCATTGCGGGGGCGCGAGTTATAGTTAGCTGAACTAACTATAACAGGGGAATTTCTAGGGTTTTGTACGAGGGAAATGTCCAGTTAACTATAACGCCCCTGAAACCTATGTTTTTTTCGGTGAATATATATATATATCTATTCACAGAAAAAAACATAGGTTTCAGGGGTGTAATAGTTAGCTGGCCATTTCACTCGAACAAAACCATAGAAATTCCTCCGTTATAGTTAGTTCTGCTAACTATAACTTGCGCGCCTGCAATGCACTGCTGATGATGTCACATATTGTATCATTCATGACATGGTCAGTGACATCACTGATGACATCTCAAATGGCATCACTGATGACATCACTGATGACATCATCCAGTGAATATGGTTTAGTTTGACATTTAAATATGTATTATATATATACCAATCTGTATTGAAGATTGAGTGGATATATAACTGTCTGGATGGAGGATTTAGTAGCTGTCTGACTGTCTGTTTAAGTGAGTAATTAAAAGTATCTCACTTAATACATGGATTAGTAACTAAACTATGTGAATGTGTGCATCACTGTTTCTGTTGTTGTAACATGCTGCATCAGTTGGTCACTAACTACATGAGTGTGTATATTAGTTATTGATTAGTTGGTGAGTATTTGTAAGGGACACTGAGTTTGTGTGTAGTTGGATGGTGTGTGTGTGTAACTTTATGCATAGATGTGTGAATGGTTGATTGACTAGGTGTATAGGTTTAAGAGTGCATGTGGAAACAGTTGTTTGGGTGAATGAGTGTATTTATTTGTGTGTTGGAGAGCGAATATATGTTTTAGTTGTACATCTTCAACAAAGTAAAAAAATAAAAGGCATTGTATGTGATAGTTGGTGTATATAAATAAGTATGTGTAAGAGTCAGTGATTGTGAGAGTAACTATATGAATGAGTGTATAATTGTAATGGTGATTTATTAACATATTAACTATGAGTTACTATGTGTTTGAATAAATGAGATGTTGTTGGATAATTGTGTAAGTGAGTAAATGTAAGTATGATTAATTTTTTTCATGAGTGAGTAGGATGACTGCATAACCGACTAAGATGACTGTTGATGTGTCAATGTCTATAAATGTGTATAAGTGCATTTGATAGTGTTCTATTAATTAGTGACTGCATGTATAAGTGATTCTGTTGTTGAATGGGTAGTTGTGGGTGTAGACTTAGGAATCAGTGAGTCGGTATGTAGTAACTGGTATTGGTGTGTCAAAGGTTTCAAATATGGTACAATGTATTTTACAGTGAGTGATGAAAGGTTATACTAGTGTATGATGAGGTGTATCAGATTGTCACGTGGATGATGTCATCAGTGATGTCATTTGAGATGTCATCAGTGATGTCATCAGTGATGTCACTGACCATGTCATGAATGATGCAATATGTGACATCATCAGCAGTGCATTGCGGGTGAGCGAGTTATAGTTAGCATAACGGAGGAATTTCTATGGTTTTGTACGAGTGAAATGGTCAGCTAACTATAACACCCCTGAAACCTATGGTTTTTTCTGTGAATTTCTAAGGTTTTTTAAATGCTAATTTCTAACTAAACGTCTCTGAAACCTATATTTTTTTTCAGTGAATTTCAAAGGTGTTTTAAATGCAAATTTTTAAGTGTGATAGTTATACCTATTTTTTGTACTGATTTTCTACAGTTTTTTAACTGTTTATTTATAATTTTTTTATTCATTAAATAACATTATATATTTTTCTGAAAATTGCAACAAAAAAAACATTTTTAATTCATACTGAAATATTGATTAATTTTCTTGTTTTCATTTTTTATTTTGATATATTTATATTATTTTCTTTGAAAAAATTTTTTTTTTTTTCGGAGTTGCACACTCAAAGCGTACACATCACGGTGGGTGCGCGCATTCTAGTCGCCATTTTAGAAAAGTCGTGAAGGATCCGTGTACGGTGTGCTACGGCTGCGTGTTTTTCAGTTTCATCATATACATTTAATATTATGTGATGTGCGCGATTGGTATGCGACCAGTCCACGACTCCTGCTCCCGCACATTCACGACACATGCACATTACAGTACGAGATGCTTGTGCAGTTGCGGGTCCTGCGTGATGTCCTATACGTGCTGGGGCGCGCTGGGTGCGCGACTCCCGCAAAAAAAATGTATGTTCCAAAATGATATGTATGTGTCTTTAATATACATATTAGGGCAAGAGATTATCTAAGATATTCATAAAAATAATATATTTGTACTTATAATAAACTTATATTATTTTTAAATATATTTTCGCGAAGTCAGGTGCGTGCATCGTGAGTGCAGAGAACCAGGTCAGCAGAGCTTCTGTAGAGCCAGAGAAACCAGGTCAGCAGAACCATTGTAGTGCCAGAGAACCAGGTCAGCAGAGCTGCTCTAGAGCCTAAGAAGCAGGTCAGCAGAGCTGCTCTAGAACCAGAGACCCAGGTCAGTAGAGTTGCTCTAGAGTCAGAGACCCAGGTCAGCAGAGCTGCACTAGAGGCCGAGAACCAGGTCAGCAGAGCTGCTGCAGAGTCAGAGAAACCAGGTCAGCAGAGCTGCTTTAGAGGGAGAGAAACAGGTCAGCAGAACTGCTCTAGAGCCAGAGAACCAGGTCAGCAGAGCTGCTTTAGAGCCATAGAAGCAGGTCATCAGAGCTGCTCTAGAGGCAGAGAACCAGGTCAGCAGAACTGCTTTAGAGCCAGAGAACCAGGTCAGCAGAGCTCTTTAGAGGGAGAGAACCAGGTCAGCAGAGCTGCTTTAGAGCCAGAGAACCAGGTCAGCAGAGCTGCTCTACAGCCAGAGAACCAGGTCAGCAGAGCTGCTTTAGAGCCAGAGAACCAGGTCAGCAGAGCTCTTTAGAGGGAGAGAACCAGGTCAGCAGAGCTGCTTTAGAGCCAGAGAACCAGGTCAGCAGAGCTGCTCTAGAGGCAGAGAACCAGGTCAGCAGAGCTGCTTTAGAGGGAGAGAACCAGGTCAGCAGAGCTGCTTTAGAGTCAGAGAACCAGGTCAGCAGAGCTGATCTAGAGGCAGAGAAACCAGGTCAGCAGAGCTGCTTTAGAGTGAGAGAACCAGGTCAGCAGAGCTGCTTTAGAGCCAGAGAACCAGGTCAGCAGAGCTGCTCTAGAGCCAGAGAACCAGGTCAGCAGAGCTGCTTTAGAGCCATAGAACCAGGTCAGCAGAGCTGCTCTAGAGGCAGAGAACCAGGTCAGTAGAGCTGATTTAGAGGGAGAGAACCAGGTCAGCAGAGCTGCTATAGAGCCAGAGAACCAGGTCAGCAGAGCTGCTCTAGAGCCAGAGAACCAGGTCAGCAGAGCAGCTTTAGAGCCATAGAACCAGGTCAGCAGAGCTGCTCTAGAGGCAGAGAAACCAGGTCAGTAGAGCTGCTTTAGAGGGAGAGAACCAGGTCAGCAGAGCTGCTTTAGAGGTAGAGAACCAGGTCAGCAGAGCTGCTTTAGAGCCAAGGGACCAGGTAAGCAGAGCTGCTCTAGAGCCAGAGATCCAGGCCAGCAGAGCTGTTATAGAACCAGAGAACCAGGTCAGCAGAGCTGCTCTAGAGCCAGAGAACCAGGTCAGCAGAGCTGCTGTAGAGCGAGAGAAACCAGGTCAGCAGAGCTGCTTTAGAGGGAGAGAACCAGGTCAGCAGAGCTGCTTTAGAGCC
This sequence comes from Triturus cristatus, assembly GCF_964204655.1. NCBI lineage: Eukaryota > Metazoa > Chordata > Amphibia > Caudata > Salamandridae > Triturus > Triturus cristatus. The sequence continues at coordinate 804,064,153 of NC_140591.1, forward strand.
AGAGAACCAGGCCAGCAGAGCTGCTTTAGAGCCAGAGAACCAGGTCAGCAGAGCTGATTTTATAGCCAGAGAACCAGGTCAGCAGAGCTGCTCTAGAGCCAGAGAACCAACTCAGCAGAGCTGCTTTAGAGCCATAGAACCAGGTCAGCAGAGCTGCTTTAGAGCCAGAGAACCAGGTCAGCAGAGCTGCTCTAGAGCCTAAGAACCAGGTCAGCAGAGCTGCTCTAGAGCCAGAAAACCAGGTCAGCAGAGCTGCTGTAGAGCCAGAGAACCAGGTCAGTAGAGCTGCTTTAGAGGACGAGAACCAGGTCAGCAGAGCTGCTCTAGAGGAAGAGAACCAGGTCAGCAGAGCTGCTCTAGAGCCAGAGAACCATGTCAGCAGAACGGCTTTAGAGCCATAGAACCGGGTCAGCAGAGCTGCTTTAGAGCCAGAGAACCAGGTCAGCAGAGCTGTTTTAGAGCCAGAGAACCAGATCAGCAGTGCTGCTCTGTAGCCTAAGAACTAGGTCAGCAGAGCTGCTCTAGAGCCAGAGAACCAGGTCAGCAGACCTGCTATAGAGCCAGAGAAACCAGGTCAGCAGAGCTGCTTTAGAGGGAGAGAACCAGGTCAGCAGAGCTGCTTTAGAGGCAGAGAACCAGGCCAGCAGAGCTGCTTTAGAGCCAGAGAACCAGGCCAGCATAGCTGCTTTAGAGCCAGAGAACGAGGTCAGCAGAGCTGCTCTAGAGCCAAAGAACCAGAGCTGCTCTAGAGCCAGAGAACCAGGTCAGCAGAGCTGCTGGAGAGCCAGAGAAACCAGGTCAGCAGAGCTGCTTTAGAGGGAGACAACCAGGTCAGCAGAGCTGCTCTAGAGGGAGAAAACCAGGTCAGCAGAGCTGCTCTAGAGCCAGAGAACCATGTCAGCAGAACTGCTTTAGAGCCATAGAACCGGGTCAGCTGAGCTGCTTTAGAGCCAGAGAACCAGGTCAGCAGAGCCTCTGTAGCCTAATAACTGGGTCTGCAAAGCTGCTCTAGAGCCAGAGAACCAGGTCAGCAGACCTGCTGTAGAGCCAGAGAAACCAGATCAGCAGATCTGCTTTAGGGGGAGAAAACCAGGTCAGCAGAGCTACTTTAGAGCCAGAGAACCAGGTCATCAGAGCTGCTCTAGCTGCCACTGACTGTCTGACACTGACTGACTGACACTGACTGATTGATACTGACTGACACTGATTGACTGACACTAACACTGACTGACACTGACTGACACTGATTGACTGACACTGACTTACTGACAATGACAGACACTGATTGACTGACACTGACTGACACTGATTGACTGACACTGACTGACTGACACTGACTGACAGTGACTGACTGACACTGACACTGACTGACTACTCTCTACTACTCTACTATTCACTCTCTACTACTCTCTACTACTTTCTCTCTACTACTCACTCTCTACTACTCACTCTCTACTACTCACTCTCTACTACTCTCTACTACTCACTCTCTACTGCTCACTCTCTACTATTCACTCTCTACTACTCTCTACTACTCTCTCTCTACTTATCACTCTCTACTTCTCTCTACTACTCACTCTCTACTATTTACTCTCTACCACTCACTCTCTACTACTCTCTCTCTACTACTCACTCGCAACTACTCTCTACTACTCAATCTCTACTACTTACTCTCTACTACTCTCTACTACTCTACTACTACTCTCTACTGCTCACTCTCTACTACTCTCTACTACTCACTCTACTGCTCTCTCCTACTCTCTACCACTAACTCTCTACTACTCTACTACTCACTCTCTACTACTCTCTACTACACTCTCTCTAATACTCACTCTCTACTACTCACTCTACTACTCTCTACTATTCACTCTCTACTACTTCTATCTCTACTAAACACTCTCTACTATTCACTCTCTACTAATCACTCTCCACTACTCACTCTCTACTATTCGCTCTCTACTACTCTCCACTACTCACTCTCTACTACTCACTCTCTACTACTCTACTAATCTCTCTACTACTATACTACTCTCTACTACTATCTCTACTACTCACTCTCTACTACTCTCTACTACTTTCTACCACTCACTCTCTACTACTCTACTACTCTACTACTCACTCTCTACTACTCTCTCTCTACTACTCACTCTCTACTACTCACTCTCTACAACCCTCTCTCTACTATTCACTCTGTACTACTCACTCTCCAATACTTACTCTCTACTGCTCACTCTCCACTACTCACTCTCTACTACTCGCTCTCAACTACTCTCTACTACTCACTCTTCTACTCATGCTCTACTACTCTCTCTACTTCTCACTCTCTACTATTCTCTCTACTACTCACTCGCTACTACTCTCTACTACTCACTCTACTTCACACTCTCTACTACTTGCTCTCTAGTACTCACTCTCTACTACTCTCTACTACTCACTCTACTACTCACTCTCTACTACTCTCTACTACTCACTCTCTAATACTCCACTACTCTCTACTACTACTCACTCTCTACTACTCTACTACTCTCTACTACTCTCTCTCTACTACTCACTCTCTACTACCCTCTACTACTCACTCTCTACTACTCTCTCTCTACTACTCACTCTCTACTACTCACTCTCTACTACTCTCTACGAATTACTCTCTACTACTCACTCTCTACTACTCTCTCTACTACTCTCTACTACTCTCCACTGCTCACTCTCTACTACTCACTCTACTACTCACTCTCTACTACTCACTCTCTACTACTCTCTACTACTCACTCTCTACTACTCTCTCTCTAGTACTCTCTACTACTCACTCTACTACTCACTCTCTACTACTCTCTCTGCTACTCATTCGCTACTACTCACGCTCTACTACTCTCTACTACTCACTCTACTACTCACTCTCTACTACTCACTCTACTACTCACTCTCTACTACTCTCTACTACTCACTCTACTACTCTCTACTACTCTCTACCACTCACTCTCTACTACTCTACTACTCACTCTCTACTACTCTCTCTCTACTACTCACTCTCTACTACTCTCTACTACTCACTCTCTACTACCCTCTCTCTACCACTCCCTCTCTACTACTCACTCTCCAATACTCGCTCTCTACTACTCTCTACTGCTCACTCTCCACTACTCACTCTCTACTACTCCCTATCAACTACTCTCTGCTACTCACTCTACTACTCACGCTCTACTACTCTCTACTACTCTCTCTACTTCTCACTCTCTACTACTCTCTCTACTACTCACTCACTACTACTCTCCACTACACACTCTCTACTACTCTAATCTACTTGCTCTCTACTACTCACTCTCTACTACTCTCTACTACTCTCTACTACTCACTCTACTACTCACTCTCTACTACTCTCTACTACTCACTCTCTACTACTCCACTACTCCCTACTACTACTCACTCAAATAAGTGTTTTGCACACTTCTGTCATTGGGCTACATGTGGGCTACATCTGGGTGATATTTGTGCTGCATTTGGGCGCTTTTGTCTCTGGTGGCCATCTTGGGAGATTTATTTGTTATGACGTTTCCTAATTTCCTCATTTACTGCAGTCTCCTCAGTAGGAAATGCTTTCAGTTTTTTACTTTGATTCAATCAAGAAGGTATTCAGATATGTCACATATTTGCAATAAATTCTGAATGTTAGCACTCTAGTTGCTCATTAGATCACTGTAGTAAAGCTACTGCTCACCACGGAAGTCTGCTGCTGGTATTAAAAGTGCATGCTTCAGTCTGCATATCAGAAGTTTTTAATGAAATAGAAGAGGATTTGAGAAGTCACTCAAAATGTGCCCTAATTTTTCTTTCTGCAGCGCTAATCATACTTTCTATGGCAAAATGAACCCCCTCATTGTGTTCCTTTTTAAATTAAATGTTTTAAGAGTTACCGCTTTATTCCAATCAAGATGGCTTCAGGTGTGCCATACGTTTGTCATAAGTAGGACTGTTAGTGCTCTAGTTTTTCTTTAGAACACTCTGGGAAGCTGCAGTAGAACACAAAGAAATCAACTGACAGTCTCTGCCTTTGTTGGATGTACATGTTTTACTGAGAATGTCAGACTTCATTCTCACATGACTGAGAAAGATAATGTGAATTTACAGAAAATATGCTCTCAGTTTAGCTTATAGATCACATTCCAAACCTCTGTGGGAAAAGCATGAGAAAATAGTTTTCTCTCAAACATGATTCATGATATCCCAGCAGAAGGCTTTTTCACATGGTAAAATCACCTTAGAACACACCACAATTCCTAAAATGAGTATGGTACCATCAACAAATGATTTATAATGTAACTAAAGTCTTAAAACCTTCTATTAACTGCAATGCTTTTTAATGAGGTGCTATCATGGATATTGGACCCAAGATGGCTGCCAACACTTCTTGAATGAAGTGCTCACATCCAATCAGATCTCACGATGAGATGTGTGGTTAGACTCTGCCCAGATATATCTATGATTTTACTTTTGATTTTCTCAGGAATTACTGAACGGATTCACACCATTTCACCAAAAGGCATGAGTGTGAACCAAGGGCTACCTTTTTGCCAAATTTCGTGTAATTCCGTTCAGCAGTTCGGGCTGTAGCTGCGATTAAAGGTTCCTACGGAAAATTGCATGGGGAAAACATGTTTTGAGAGCCCCCTTTTTTATCGGCCCCCGCTTGATGAATCACCCCAAGACTTTCAGGAAAGGAGCGGACCGGAGCGCCCCACTAGCTTTGAAAAATTCACGAAGATTTATCAACCGGCGCTAAAGTTATTCCAAATAGAATGTTGCGGATTTCCTATGGATAATAGGTACTAAATGTAACTACCTACTGGCGACCGCCAGTAGGTAATATATATATATAGGGTGCCACAGGGGTTGCGAGTCATGATTGCACCTTCGTATGAAAATCCGCACCCTGAGATGCTTTCCGAATGGGCTACTAATAATCTCCAAGCCTCTATGAACATGGTTCATATTTTGATCAAATACGCCGTGATCGATAGAGAGAGAATTCTTAAAGAGATTAATGAATTGAATCAGAGTCTTGATGCTCATGTCCAGAAGGATATTATTGCCAAAGGCAGAGTTTCGATAGCCAACAAATTACAACAATATGAAGAGACTATCAAAACCCGCAAAGCCTTTAAGTTTGCTAGGGATCGTGATGATTATCTGGCGGGAAGGGTGTTCACGTTTTCCCGTAAATTTGATAATGTAAAAAGGAAAGCTCTCACGGACCAAGTCCAAGTGAATCGTGACAATGCTGGCAGTGACAACCTCATCATTCAAGTGGACTCTGATGTCAATTCTCTCACCAGTGGGGATTCGGATGAAGGCTCCAGTATCGCAGTGACTTCTAGTACAGTGGCCATCAAACACACTCTAGGAGAGGAGCTTAATTTTTTAACTATGGACAGGCGAGCAACCCTCCGCCCCAGAAATCCTCAAAGCCAAACAAACGCAGCAGCGAGCGTCGGAGAGAGAGGCGTCAGCACCGCCTCAAGACCATCAAACAGGGGCAGAGGAGGACGGAGATGGAAACGCTAGACTCTCAGGACAATACAATTATTAACTTGACGGACACCGTATTATCCGAAGCTGAGCAACAACTGTTAAAATTGGGCCTTTCGTTCTGTCCCGAGTCCAACTTTTCATATAAACAGTCTCGCATTGATATCTACAAGTTCATTCGAAAAATCAAACTCAAAAAGTTCTTCCAATTGAACAAATCTATGAGCATGGCCACTACATCCGACTCGTTGTTGGATCCACTACAAGTTCGGGACTCTGACACACTTCAAATCATGCAATCTTGGGCTAAGGAAAGTTCGGACTTTACTGTATCCGGTACTGTACCTGAACATCTTAAAGGAATCAACACAGGATTGGCGGCTGCCAGTCCATTTCGTCCTCCTTCAAGATTTTATCCGATCATGCCCAAAGACACTGTTGATGTGTTCAGTGATATGGTAATTAATGACCTAAAAAATGTAAACTTGTCCAATTACTACAAATGTAGTCAAATAAATGCAAAATTGAGAAACTATTGGGCGTTGATCAAGAAAATTCGTGGGAATGGTCAAATTGTGGTGATGGGTGCTGATAAGGGCGGTAACATAGTTCTTTGGCCCATAAATGATTATCTTCAAGAGTCTCAACGCCACTTGTCTGACACTAATTGCTACAGTAAAGTAGGCCGAGACCATTTGGGTGAAATCAAGAAATCTGTATCCTCCCTATTGGCACAATGGAAAAGAATGGGACTCTTGTCAAAGAATGAATATCTGTTTCTTAAAAATGATTTTCCAACTACAGCTACCCTGTATTTCATTCCTAAGGTTCACAAGGGCACTCACCCTATACCTGGCAGACCTATCATCTCTGCCCGTAATAACCTCCTGGAAGCTATGTCAAAATATGTTGATTATTTTCTCCAACCTCATATGACCGCTTTGCCATCCTTTATTAAGGATACTGGTGATTTCTTAAATAAAATCCAGGCAATTGATTGGCAATCCACCTTCATACTTGTCACACTTGACATAGCTTCCCTTTACACTAGTATTTTACATCCACAAGGGTTAACTGCTGTCAAACATTTTTTAGACTCCCGTTCTATCAATTTCAAAGACCATAACACCATGCTCCTCCAAATGATTGATCTTTGCCTCAATAACAATCTGTTTCTTTTTGATAAAGTTTTATACAAACAGTTGAGGGGTGTGGCTATGGGGGCATGTTTTTCTCCAACCTATGCCTGCCTTTTGGTTGGTTGGTGGGAGGAACATGTCCTCAGAGTCAACCATAAGGCTATGTGGGATGCACATATCCGTTACTATGGCAGATATATAGACAATATTTTTATCGTCTGGGAAGGTTCCACAGAGGAGGCTTCTTTGTTTGTAGCATCCATCAATAACAACACGATGAACTTACAATTTACGGCCACTATTAGCACTGAGAGGGTGGAGTTTCTGGATGTGGAAGTCTTTATTTCAGACCAACACATAGAAACTAGATTACACAGGAAAATCACTGCTGGCAATTCTATCTTACATGCCAGTAGTGCACACCCACCACACCTTATACGTAGCATACCCTACGGGGAATATCTTCGCCTACGTCGGATATGTAGCCGTCAATCTGATTTAGAACAGTGCCAACAGGAAGCTACCAATCGGTTCCTTGCCCGTGGGTATAAACCGGACAACCTGAAAAAAGCCCTTGACAAAGCAAATCTTTGTTCTCGGGAAATCTGCCTTTCTACCAAACAACCTCAGACTACAAACATTAGTTGGGAGGTGGACACAGAGGTTATTCAACCCATTAGACTCATTACCACTTTTTGCAAACAACGTAAAACTTTGCGGAATATAATTTACAAACACTGGCCCATTGTTTTAACTGATATGACTCTCAAGTTTTTGCTACCCAATCTACCCAACATTACTTTCAGGAGAGCACCCTCAATGAGGGATGCGTTGGTTAAATCCAATCCTGAAGTCACGGAGAAGACCACGTGGTTATCACGATTTGGCTTTTTCAAATGTGCTTCATGCCGTGCGTGTAAATTCGGAATCAAAGTTTCCGAATATCACACTGCATTTAACAATCCGGTACAAATTAAACAACATTTCACGTGCCGCACTGATTTTGCGGTTTATGTGTTAGAGTGTACCTGCCATTTGAAATATGTGGGCAGTACCAAACTACCGGTTTTCAATCGCATTTTGCAACACCTTCGTGCGATTGTCAACTCGGACCCCACATATCCTGTTGCTCACCATTTCAAAGCCATTCAAGCTAATAAGATCAGTGACCTAACATATTTTGTGATTGGGGCGGTACCACCTTCAATTCGGGGGGGGCAACAGAGAGAAACAACTTCGCCAGTTAGAATCCTCCTTCCTTCTATTACTTGACACCAAAATGCCCAATGGGATGAATACGAGTGAGGATCTGCATAACTTTTTGTGAATGTCTGTTCTATTGTGGTCTGATTCTTTTCTTTTTCAATGTAGCTGATCTAACAGTATTTGTAACACTTACCAGTGTTTTCTCGTAACTGGCAGTCTTTGTATAAGTTTGAGTATTCACTCCAATGCTTCTTGCTCAACCTTTTTTCTTACTTCCTTTTTGTATTTATTTCTCTTCATTCCCGTATATGCTTTTTATTAATTCCCAATTTATTTTTTTTATTCATGTGATAATCGGTGATCAAGAGTGTGCATTGTTTAGATTTCATCAATGAATTGTTGCTTTTTTTCAGAAACATGCAAACCGTGGCTATGATTTGTTATTAGCATTTCAGCATTTAGGGGCACTTGCCTTGTATTTTGTTTGCTATGATTTGCTTCGCTGCATACTATGTATCAATTTGATATATTAGCCTGGTTACTATTGTTTCTGATTTGTTTTCATAACACCTTCAAGAGGACACACTCTAGGTTTGAAGTATTTTATTTATGTCTATTACCACTGAGCATTATGATTGGGTGAAGTTGGTTTTATAATGGAAGGTCCGGCATCAGCGCGTCAGGTGATCAGGGTCGCGGAGGCGATCGAAACGCATCTGAGGCGGACACTTGTCTGACATAATGAAATAAACGTCGGAATTGAAACTTTGGAACCGCTTGGTGTTTTACTTTTGGACGTCAGCATTGTGCATGGTGGAGAGGTCCATACCTGTTTTCAACTCCCTTTGTTGTATTGGGGAGGTCTGGACTTTGTCTCTATATATATATATATATATATATATATATATATATATATATATATATATATATATATATATATATATATATATATATATATATATATATATTACCTACTGGCGGTCGCCAGTAGGTAGTTATAGTTAGGACCACGTTTCCATAGGAAATCCGCAACATTCTATTTTGAATAACTTTGGCGCCGGTTGATGAATCCTCGCAAATTTTTCAAAATAGGTGGGGCGCTACGCTCCGCTCCTACCCTGAAAGGCTCGGGGGGATTCGTCAAGCGGGGGCTGAGATAAAAGGGGGGTCCCAAAACGCGTTTTTCCCATGCATTTTTCCATAGGACCTTTAGACACAGCTACAGCCCGAACGGCTGAACAGAATTACTTGAAATTTGGCAGAGAGGTAGTCCTCAGGTCAAGGAAGTGCTTTCTGTAGGTTTGGTGTAAATCTGTTCAGTAGATTCTGAGAAAATAGCCTTTAAATCAATATATATATCTGAGCCAGCTTACGGTGCGCTTACGGTACGCTTACCGTACGCGTACGGTGGCGTGCGCGAGCGCGATTCTGATTGGCCCTTAGATCTTAGTAAACATTCGAATCAGTCGAAACCAGGAAGCGGCGGCCGCCATTTTCTCTCTCGCACTCTGAGGGGGAAGCTGATAAACAAATGCCAAAAACATATAAAGGGGCTGTTTAGACAGCGCCCATGCACATAACCATGTTAGTTGAGTCTTCAAAGATCCCCCAAGGCAAAAAACTGTAATTTTTTATTTTTCAAAAATTTCGCCGATTACGCTTACCGTACGCTCACCGTACGCATACGGTAAAAAATTATTAAAAAAAAAAAAAACCACTCTCTCCACCCCGTGTGCAAACGGTGGTCGAAGGCCACCATTTGTGCATGGCATATAAGAGCACAGCATTTCCCAAAAAAATTTCAACAGATTACCTATCACAAGGAAGCGCATAATATGTCCTCCATGTGCGCACGGTGCGCGAAGCGCATCGTGCGTACATGGCCCATCTAGCGTAACGTGGGCACGCGGTGCGCGTAGCGCACCGCGTGCCCACCGTGCGTGCAATCTTCTGCTGATGACATATGTGTCTTTATGAAAAAAAAATATTTGTAATATATGTATAGCTAAAAATTTATGGAAGAAGACATGGGCAAATAAGTGTCTAAATACAGTATTAGCATCAGCAGAGGATTGCGGTCGCGTGAGTTATAGTTTCCTGCACTAACTATAACGGGGGAATTTCATTGGTTTTTTATCAGTAAAATTTCCGCTAACTATAACATGTGTGAAACCTATGGTTTTTTCAGTGAATTTGCAAGGTTTTTTAAATGCTAATTCCTAACTATAACGTGTGTGAAACCTATGGTTTTTTCAGTGAATATATATATATATATATATATATATATATATATATATATGTATATATATATATATATATTATCTACTGGCGGTCGCCAGTAGATAGTTATAGTTAGGACCGTGTTTCCATAGGAAATCCGCAACATTCTATTTGGAATAACTTTGGCGCCGGTTGACGAATCCTCGCAAAATTTTCAAAATAGGTGGGGCGCTCCGCTCCGCTCCTACCCTGAAAGTCTCGGGGGGATTCGTCAAGCGGGGGCTGAGAAAAAAGGGGGGTCCCAAAACGCATTTTCCCCATGCAATTTTCTATAGGGACCTTTAGTCCAAGGTACAGCCCGAACGGCTGAACAGAATTACTTGAAATTTGGCAGAGAGCTAGTCCTCAGGTCAGGGAAGTGCCTTTTGCAGGTCTGGTGTCAATCTGTTCAGTAGTTCCTGAGAAAATCAAAAGTAAAATCATATACAAATGTGGGCAGAGCCTAACCACACATCTCATCCTGAGATCTGATTGGCTGTCAGCACTTCATCCAAGAAGTGTTGGCAGCCATCTTGGGACCAATATACATGATAGCACCTCATTAAAAAGCATTGCAGTTAATAGAAGGTTTTAAGACTTTAGTTACATTATAAATCATTTGTTGATGGTACCATACTCATTTTAGGAATTGTGGTATGTTCTAAGGTGATTTCACCATGTGAAAAAGCCTTCTGCTGGGATATCATGATTGAGAGAAAAATATTTTCTCATGCTTTTCCCACAGAGGTTTGGAAGGTGATCTATAAGCTAAACTGAGAGCTTATTTTCTGTAAATTCACATTATCTTTCTCAGTCATGTGAGAATGAAGTCCGACATTCTCAGTAAAATATGTACATCCAACAAGGGCAGAGACTGTCAGTTGATTCCTTAGTGTTCTACTGCAGCTTCCCAGAGTGTTCCAAAGAACAACTAGAGCGCTAACAGTCCTACTTATGATAAACATATGGCACACCTGAAGCCATCTTGCTTGGATTAAAGTGGTAACTCTTAAAACATTTAATTTAAAAAGGAACAAAATGAGGGGGTTCATTTTTCCATAAAAAGTATGATTAGTGCTGCAGAAAGAAAAATTTGGGCACATTTTGAGTGACTTCTCATATCCTCTTCTATTACATTAAAAAATTCTAACATGCAGACTGAAACATGCACTTTCAAGACCAGCAGCAGTTTTCCCTGGTGAGCAGTAGCTTTACTACAGTGATCTAATGAGCAAAAAGAGTGCTAACATTCTGAATTTATGGCAAATGTGTGACACATCTGAATGCCTTCTTGATGGAATCAAAGTAAAAAACTGAAAGTATTTCCTACTGAGGAGACTGCAGTAAATGAGGAAATTAGGAAACTTCATAACAAATAAGTCTCCCAAGATGGCCACCAGAGACAAAAGAGCCCAAATGTAGCCCAAATATCACCCAGATGTAGCCCAAGTATAGCCCAATGACAGAATGTCCCAGAGTGTTCTTAAAAACAACTAGAGCGCTTACTGTCTTCATTATGACAAAAGTATGGCACACCTGAAGCCATCTTGATTGGAATAAACTGGTAACACTTAAAACATTTAATTTAAAAGGAACACAATGAGGGGGTTCATTTTGCCATAGAAATTATGATTAATGCTGAAGAAAGAAAATGAGGGCACTTTTTGAGTGACTTCTCAAATCCTCTTCTATTTCATAAAAAAATTCTGACATGCAGACTGAAGCATGCACTTTTAATACCAGGAGCAGACTTCCATGGTGAACAGTAGTTTTACTACAGTGATCTAATGAGCAACTAGAGTGCTAACATTCAGAATTTATGGCAAATGTGTGACATATCTGAATACCTTCATGATGGAATCAAAGTAAAAAACTGAAAGCATTTCCTACTGAGGAGACTGCAGTACATGAGGAAATTAGGAAACTTCCTAACAAATAAATCTCCCAAGATGGCCACCGGAGACAAAAGAGCCCAAATGTAGCCCAAAATCACCCAGATGTAGCCCAAATATAGCCCAATGACAGAAGTGTGCAAAACATTTATTATTTTGTGTTTTTGCAGTGTTATATAGTTCAGACTTGTCAGGTATTGGAGTGCTTTACATGCGCATTGGTTACATCACACAAGAACAAATTCATTTTGGTTGTAGACATGGGGAGACTAAGTGATTTGACCAGAATCACAGGATGTCGAGCTGAAGCAGAAACTCCAACCTGGTTCCCCAGTTGCAAAGTCTGCAGTTCTGGAAGTAACACCACATCCTCTCTCCTAAGTGCAACATTTAATCAAGTGGTCAACTGGATAAAAAAACATAAAGATAACAAATAATTTAAAAGTGCTTTGTCGTTATTTGAAAACTCAGAAAATATGTCCTTATTTTAGTCTTTTAGAGCACTAACCATAATTTTGATGCCAATAAGACCCTCTCATATATGTAATTTCGAAAGGAAATGCTCAAGGTATTACAGTTTTGATTACATCAAGATGACGTCAGGCGTTCCACACTTTTGTAATAAATATAGAATGTTAGTAATCTAGTTGTTCATTAGGATACTGTTGAGAGGCAGAGGCCAGGGGCACGGACTCTGAAAATTGAAAGCAGGTAGGAGGGTGCAAAGGCAACAATTTAACCACACTGAGCAGGCAGGAAGGGCCGTGGCAGCACAACAGACTATGGAGGGCAGTGGAAAGGGGGGCAGGGGCAACAAACCAACAATACAGGACTTGCAAGAGAGGGTGTGGCAATGTAATAGACCATTGTGGGCAGAAGGAAGAGGCAATGGTAGTACAACCATACATGCCAACAGACCCGATTCAGCCAGGAAACGTCCAATGTTTTTAAGCTCAAATGGGCTTTATTTGATCTGTCTCCTGTCTACAATCTCCTCTTTTTCAATATAACTCAAAAGGGAAAATCAATACCCCAGTTTTTTTTCAAAATCTCCCTCTTACCAAGTTCAAAATGTTCGCAAGTATGGTACATTGGATCATGGAAGGAAATGGGGTAGGGACATGGACTTGGATAACAGAGGACAGGAGGGACATGGAGAGGTGCACCAAACTGGCCCTGCAGGGCAGGCATCAGGGTTTGCAGCAATACACCACACAGGGCATGCGGGACGGGAGTGCAGCACAACAATCCATAGAAAGCAAGAGGGAGGGGACAGGACCATGCACATGGACAACAGAGAACAGAGGGGCAAGAGGGAATGGTAGCTAGCTGACCATAATGGACAGACAGGAGAGAAAGCTGCAGCATAACAGACCATAAAGGGCAGGAGGGACGGATCAGGGGCATTACAATGGAACAGACAAGCCAGGAGGGAGGGAGTAGGGGTCTGCACATGTAAACAGAGGGCTGGGGGCAAGGGGGCAGGGCAGGAGCAGCAAGATAGCCATGGAGGTCAGGCAGGATGGGCACTAGAAACAAGACACACCATGGAGAGCAACAATGAGACTGTGATGGCATACACACAGACCATGGAGGGAAGGTGGGAGGGGGTTAGGGGCAGCTAACTGACCACACAGGGAAGGTGGGAGGGGCCATGGCAGCACAGAAGACCATGCATGGCAAGTGGGAGGGTTAGTGGCAGCACAATGGCTATGATGGGCAAGAAGGAGGGTGCAGGGGCATGCACAAAGGACGATGGAGGATAGAAGGGAGGGTCAGGACCTGTGCACAGACAAGAAAGTTCAGGGGAAGGGGCCTCACAACAGACCGCACGGGGCAGGCAGGAGGAGCAGTTGCAGCACAACAGACCAGGGAGGGCAGAAGGGTGTGGCAGTACAATGGACCATGTAGGACAGGAGGAAGAGGATAGGGGCATGGCATGTGGACAGGCAGGGTGGAGGTGGCAGGGACAGGTTACAGTCATCTGACAATGCTAGGCAGGTGGGAGGGGAGTGGCAGCTCAACAAAACACTCAGAGTAGATAGGAGTGGCAGGTCCATGGAACATGGTGGGCAAAAAGGATGGAGCAGGGGCATGCACAAAGACATCGGAGGGCAGGGGGAAGGAGAATAGGGGCAGCAAGCTAAGCACAGAATTTAAGCAGGAGGTCAATGATGGGGCATAGAATTGGGCAATGGAGGGCAGGAGGAGTGGACTGGTACATCATACTAAATTGAGGGCAGTGGCAGCACATCAGACCATGCATGGCAGGAGGGAGGAGGCTAGTCCATGGATTCACACAACAGAGGATAGGGAGGAGGGGGACGGGGCAGCAAGCTAACTGTTCAGAGAAGGCGGGTATTAGGAACTTTATTGTTTTTAAAATGTGTGTCTGTGCGAACTACTTAAAATATGAACAAGTATGCAGCATAATCTCACTTTTATTCAGGAAGAAGAGGACGTTTGTGACTGTGACTCCGGGCTCACTTGGCAGAAACACCCCCTGACCCTCCACCCATCGCAAAATGTAATGCCCGTGAAAAGGGTAGGTGAACACAGTGTTATATAGAACATAGTCCTGAGAGCACGATTGAAAATTAAAACTAGATTGTGTATGGTATAAACTATGCACCAAAAAGTGTGATATAAGATAAACCGGGCGTGAAATATAATATGCAATACATTGTGCGCAATTACAGATTCATTGGAGAGCGCGAGATAGCACAGGCACTAGCGTGTGCTATGCGATATGCGCCTTGGAGTGTAATATGCACAGGGCAGTGTTGTGTAACCTAACTAGTCTCTAAAGTTGTAATATAAAATATGTGCTGGGGAGTGTAACGTTGCATATGCACTGTGACAAAGATATGGATCCCAGATTGTAATATGTATGGCATAGCACTGTGCGTTATAACATAGGCATCGAGGAAGGCACGTTAGATGGGGCATTATAACCCGTGCGAAGACAAGTGTGGCATGACATATTCACGGGGTGGTGTTACAGTGCACATGGGCTAGAGAGTGTCATAGCATATGCACTAGCTAGTGGAATACAACACAGAGGTGTGTGGCACTCAGCAGGCAATGGTGGGTGTAACACAGCATTGGGCTCTGCCAGGAGCGCGCTGTGACTCTCAAGTGATGTTCGTCCCCTTTCCAGAGAGTAAAATAAAAAGTATTACACATCCGGCAGTGGATGTGTGTTTTATTAACCGTGAGGGGGGTTTCTTGCATGTTTTGGTCGAATTTTTGTCGAATCCCCTTTGAATGGCTTGGTGTGCATGTGTATTAAATGTGCCCGTCAATAGCTACCCATGTTTGTATAAATAAACGACAAGGGTGTCTACCGGGATTAGGCACGGTAGGGCATCAGACTTGTCAGAGCTTCACTAGTGGTGTAAATACATTCCACGTGGATTCATTATATGCATAGTCGCCTTTTAATGAATATCACGCAAATCGTCATGTTGATAGGTACGTACGGTTTGTCCAGCATGTCCTAGGTGTGTCTATAAATATATATATTTTTTAAAATAATAAAAAACAGTTGCCGGCCCTGGGGATTGGGGTCAAAAAAATATAATTAGGAGACAGGCCCTGGGGGATGGGGTCATCAGGGCCAGTAAATTAGAATAAGAAGGGGAACCACACAGCCCCCCTTCTTAAAAAAAAAAAAAAAAAAAGACTGGCATCGTGCCGGAGGCCACGCCCCCTCCTTGCAGCACTCTGCAAACGCGCCCCCTGGCGAATTGTAAGTTGGGGAATTAATTCCTCTTCAATACTGAGGGTCCCTGAGGGCCAACTAGCCCAACAGGCATCTCCAGTATGCGCCAGGGAGCTGCACTGCAGACAGGTGTTCTGAAGCCAAGCCCCTTTTTACACCTCTCTGCAACACAGCTCTGTGGCGCTTACTGGAGGTACCTAGTGGTCTAGTTTGACCCTAGGGACCCTTAGGATTCAAGGGGACTTAATCTCTCAACTTAGAACAGCCACAGGGCGCGTTTACACAGTGGTAAAGGGAGGGGACGGGGCCTGAGGTGACGTGTGCAAACACGCACTACGGCACGTTTTAAATTGGGGATATAATATCCCTTCAATACTGAGGGCCCCTGGGGGCTAACTAGCCCACCAAGTGCTTCCAATAAGCACCACTGAGCTGCATTGCAGAGAGGTGGTCCAGGCCGTGCCACTTTTTACACCTCTCTGCAACGCAGCACTGTGGCACTTACTGGAGGTACCTAGTGGGCTAGTTGGACCCTAGGGACCCTCAGGATTCAAATGAACTTAACCTCCCAACTAAAAACGGACACAGGGCGTGTTTACACAGTGGTGAAGGGAGGGGGCGGGGCCTGAGTTAACGTGTGCAAAAACGCCCTGTGGCCTGTTTTAAGAGGTAGTTTTAATCCCCCTGCCCTATTATATACTAGGGGCTTACAGAGGAGGTCATGCTAATCACAGGGGGACCCCAACGCATAATGTTCCCTAGTGTATGTAGGTGTTTTCACTGTATTCTAAGTGTCTTTTAACATAGCACTGGCTCTAGGACTGGTTAGTCAGACTCAGTTACCACCAGTATCCATCTGAAAAGTTGAGGGTACAGGATGATTTTGCAACAAGGCTTCTTTCTGCTCTCCTTTTTGTTCTTTTTGCACGTTATCCTTCTTCCTGCACTTTTCTTCGTCTTTGAGGACTTCTGTTGCTTCTTTCTGCCCTTCTTTTTTTTCTTTCTGGGCATTTTTTCTTCTTTCTTCACATGTCCTATCTCTGTAGGCATAGTTAGAAATTAGCATTTAAAAAACCTTTGAAATTCACAGAAAAAAACATAGGTTTCAGGCACGTTATAGTTAGGAATTAGCATTTAAAAAACCTCAGAAATTCACTGAAAAAACCATAGGTTTCAGGGGTGTTATAGTTAGCTAGACTTTTCACTTGTACAAAACCATTGAAATTCCCCCGTTATAGTTAGTTCAGCTAACTATAACTCGCGCGCCCGCAATGCACTGCTGATGACGTCACATATTACATCACTCATGACATGGTCAGTGACATCACCGATGACATCACTGATGACATCTCAAATTACATCACTGATGACATCACTGATGACATCATCCTTGTGATAGAGTGGCAGACCTCCTCTCACCCTAATATAACCTTTGATACACACATTCAAAAATAGAGACTAAAATTTTCAAAACAATGGACATACCAATACCAGTTACAACAACCTCTTCAGTAATTCTAAGATCCACATACACATCCACTCATTCACCAACAGTCCTATACAGTCACTCATACATGTACTCACTCATCATATGTACTCATACACCTATACATCCTGTTACACAATGCCACTCATCCATAGAGTTACTCACACACATAGTCACTCATGCTAATAAAGAATCAAACATACATTTACTTGCATATACAGTTATACACACACCACCACACTTACTTCTACGGAAACTTACACATACTTAGTCTTTTAAACAATCACTTATAGAAACACATACTTATTCATACAGGAACTCTTTTAATCTCTCACTCTCACATATACTCACTTATATACACCAATAGTCACATATACTAGTTTAAAACATATGTAGTTACTCATAAAGACACTATTGAGACAGTCATTCACTCACTAACACACCCATACACACACTCATCCACCCATACAGTCCTGCACACATGCTGTCTTCAACACATACAAACAGTGAGTCACTCATTCATGCACCTATGCACTACGTAATACCCCCCACCGAACCATGCAGACACTCAGACTGATACTCAAAAAACCAACTAATAACCTATATAGACACCCATGTAGCTACTCACCAACCCATGCAGCCACTTATACACAAAGTAAGAGACTGATACAGATATTTACATATTTAAACATTACTCACTACGCCATGTATTCACTATGATACACTTAATCAGTCAGTTACACAATCAATTTTTCAAAAACAAATCATCCATTTAGACACTTATATACCCATTTATTCTTCCATCGACCTTGAGATATACATATATAAAACATATTTAATTTTCAGAAAAACACACATTCACTGGATGATATCATCAGTGATGTCATCAGTGATGTCATTTGAGATGTCATCAGTGATGTCATGAGTGATGTCACTGACCATGTCATGAGTGATGTAATATGTGACATCATCAGCAGTTGCGGGCGCGCGAGTTATAGTTAGCTGAACTAACTATAACAGGGGAATTTCAATGGTTTTGTACAAGTGAAAAGTCCAGCTAACTATAACACCCCTGAAACCTATGGTTTTTTCAGTGAATTTCTGAGGTTTTTTAAATGCTAATTCCTAACTATAACGTGCCTGAAATCTATGTTTTTTTCTGTGAATATATATATATATATATATATATATATATATATATATATATTCAATGAAAAAACCAAAGGTTTCACACATGTTATAGTTAGCTGGACATTTCACTCGTAAAAAACCAATGAAATTCCCCCATTATAGTTAGTTCAGCTAACTATAACTCGCGCGCCCGCAATGCACTACTGATGACGTCACATATTACATCACTCATGACATGGTCAGTGACATCACTCATGACATCACTGATGACATCTCAAATGACATCACCGATGACATCATCCAGTGAATGTGTGTTTTTCTGAAAATTAAATATGTTTTATATATGTATATCTCAAGGTCGATGGAAGAATAAATGAGTATATAAGTGTCTAAATTGATGATTTGTTTCTGAAAAATTGATTGTATAACTGACTGATTAAGTGTATCTTTTTGAATACATGGCTTAGTGAGTAATGTTTAAATGTGTAAATACCTGTATCAGTCTCTCACTTTGTATATAAGTGGCTGCATGGGTTGGTGAGTAGCTACATGAGTGTCTATATAGGTTAATAGTTGGTTTTTTGAGTATCAGTATGAGTGTCTGAGTGTCTTCATGGTGCGGTGGGGGGTATTACGTAGTGCATAGATGCATGAATGAGTGACTCACTGTTTGTATGTGTTGAAGACAGCATGTGTGCAGGACTGTATGGGTGGATGAGTGTGTGCATGGGTGTGTTAGTGAGTGAATGACTGTCTCAATAGTGTCTTCATAAGTAACTACATATGTTTTAAACTAATATATGTGAGTATTGGTGTTTATAAGTGAGTATATGTGAGAGTGAGAGATTGGTAGACTTCCTGTATGAATAAGTATGTGTTTCTATAAGTGATTGTTTAAAAGACTAAGTATGTGTAAGTTTCTGTAAAAGTAAGTGTGGTGGTGTGTGTATAACTGTATATGCAAGTAAATGGATGTTTGATTCTTTATTAGCATGAGTGACTATGTGTGAGTAACTCTATGGATGAGTGGCATTGTGTAACAGGATGTATAGGTGTATGAGTACATATGATGTGTGAGTACATGTATGAGTGACTGTATAGGATTGTTGGTGGATGAGTGGATGTGTATGTGGATCTTAGAATTACTGAATAGGTTGTTGTAACTGTTATTGGTATGTCCATTTTTTTGAAAATTTTAGTCTCTATTTTTGAATGTTTGTATCAAAGGTTATATTAGGGTGAGAGGAGGTCTACCACTCTGTCACAAGGATAATGTCATCAGTGATGTCATTTGAGATGTCATCAGTGATGTCATGAGTGATGTCACTGACCATGTCATGAGTGATGTAATATGTGACGTCATCAGTAGAGCATTGCGGGCGCGCGAGTTATAGTTAGCTGAACTAACTATAACGGGGGAATTTCATTGGTTTTTTACGAGTGAAATGTCCAGCTAACTATAACATGTGTGAAACCTTTGGTTTTTTCATTGAATTTCTAAGGTTTTTTAAATGCTAATTCCTAACTATGACGTATGTGAAACCCATGGTTTTTTCAGTGAATTTCAAAGGTTTTTTAAATGCTAATTCCTAACTATAACGTGTGTGAAACCCATGGTTTTTTCAGTGAATTTGCAAGGTTTTTTAAATGCTAATTTGTTTTTTTTCTTCTTTTTTTTTTTACATATTTTTATTTTAATTTTCTATCCTTTTTTAAAGACTATGGTTAAATTTTTAAAATTCTACAATATGTTTTTTTTAAACATTTTTTATAAAATAAACAGGTAAAATTTATTAGCAATACATTTTTTCCTTTTTTTTTTATTTTTTTTTAGTGCGCGTACGGTAAGCTTACGGTAAGCGTACGGTTTACCCAATGTCCGTAATTTATCTACGCTGTTTGCGTATAGTTACGCAATTTGCGTAGTCGTGCGTACTCCGCGTGGGGCGCGTACGCGTGTACGCTACACGCGCACGTTACGCGGAAGTGTCGGGGAGTGACTGTTATGCGCATGCGCGCAAGCGCGTGTCTTTTTTACGCGCATGCGTACTTTTGCCGTAAGTGTACCGTAAGCGTACGGTAGGTCATGTGATCATGAAACACAACTTTTGATTGGTTGAAACTACTTTCAGTTCTAGAACTCTCCTACACCACACCCATTCCCCTCATTTCTGCTTGTGATCCCTTAGGAGAAGGAGCTGGGTTGTTTTTGTGATACGATGGCAGAACAGCAGAGCTCTTCTGAGAGTGAGGCTAGCAGCACTACCTTGAGGCAGAGAGCGAGGAAACAAAAGACCTCTTACGTATGGGAGTATTTTACTTTTCCAGAAGGCCAGCAAAAGGTAAATGCACCCTTAGTGACTTGCAAGCTGTGTAAGCGTGTACTTTCAAGAGGTAATCCTGACAGGAAGTATTCCTTTGGGAATCACACCATGATGAGACACCTTAAGGATGTACACAGAAGGACACATGCTCGACTTACTGAAGGTAACCCTTCAGTAAGTCAACCAAGCACATCCACAGCAGCTCAGCCTGGACCATCATCTGCAGGGCCGAGTCCTTCTTCTGCAGGTCAGGTGAGCCCTTCATCTGTGGGGGGAGCATCTCCTTTTTCTGGTCCTCTGGAAATTAACCCTCGGTTTGCGAGGGTTGAAGTACGGTGCGCCACTTGTCACGATCTAATTACTTATAGGCAGACCAGTATTTCCCTAGTGAACAGTAAAATAGATCAGCACACTTGTCATACCGTCTAATATTCCCAATCTTTCTTTCCTCTGTCCCTGCATGAACACAACGGCTCTTTTAAGAGCCAACCTTACCTTTCATCTATTTTTTATATATTTTTTTTAAAACTTTTTTTTTTTTTTTTTTTACCGTACGCGTAATTTTTTTTTTTTTTTTTTAAACACTAAAAATCAATTATCATTTTACAAGGTCCTTGAGAGACTACAATTAAAAACTGAAAATGTGATTGTAGAGAAGTGGAAAAAAGGGACCATGACATTATTGACTTACCATACCCACTCAAAAAAAGATTTATTCATTGAATTTTTTTTTTAATTGCTTTAAAAATGGTTCTAGTTTTCGAAAATTTTCTATCTCAATCTGAAAAAAAAGAAAAAAGTATTAATATTTAATAAAACATTTTATAATACAGTACACATATTTACATATTTTTCAAAAAATATTTTTGCCTTTTTTTTGCTGTTTTGAGAAAATATTGCATTTCACTATAAATTGTGAAAGCAATTGCATTCATCATTTAACAGCAGGCAAAAAAAAATTAACAATCTCAAAGATTGTTTTAAAAAAGCCCACAATCTCTTTTTGCATAAACATAACTTTTTAGAAATGCATAATATTCTTAAAAAATATCATCTAATATCAATACTTATTTCTTTAAAATACCGTCTGATATTTTTGTTTCAGAAGTATAATCACAATAATATATCTCAAATAACTCCACAATACATCTGGTTCCATTTCCTTTAGACCAAATAGTAATTTTAAAATTCTTTTTTTGTTTAATTTCCAATGGTAATCCAATAAAAATCTAAAGTTTAAATTGTACAGATGTCACCGATTCTCTGTAACATTTTGGTTTCCGAAAGATTAATTAATAATTAAATAAGTCCACAATAGAATTGTTTACTTTTCCGCATGGCCAAATAGTAATTTTAAAAATCTTTTTTGAAAAAATTTCCAATGGCAATCCAATAACATTCCAAAATTTAAATTGTGCAGATGTTACCGATTTTTTCTAAATTTTTGGTTTTACAAAGTTTCCTTAAAAAATGGAAAAATTCCACATTACAATTGGTTACCTTTCCATTAGGCCAAATGATAATTTGTTAAATCTTTTTATTTGTAAATTCCAAATGGTAATCCAATAAAATGGTAAAATTGTTTTGTCCAGATGTTGTCAAATCTCTCTAAAATTTAGGTTTCAGGAAGATTAGATAGGAATTTGCTAAATCAAAAGGCAAACGTTGCTTAAAAATCAATTGGGAATCATTACACAGTGTCCAGCCTTTTTCACATTTAAGATAAACTGTGTAATGACCAGAAGTTACAGTAGGTCCATCATGGAAAATTATTGCAACTGTTACAAAAGTTTTTCCTGAAATTGATAATTGCTGTCCTGTAAACTTCTTTATTAAAGTATCCAATTTTGAACCATCAGCTCTACATCGTTGCATCATTAAAATTACATACTGTCTGTATTCCTTTAAAATTAATGTTGAAAACAAGTCAGATTTACACTCACCGCATTGCATGCTATGATTAGCATCTTTAACTAATTTTGCAAAAGTGACTGTTTTACTCTCTGGCAATGTTAAATAAATAAACCTTTCAGAATCAACATTAGAGCCACATATATTATAACAGTTTTCACAACTATGGTCCCATTTATAAGAGAGACCAAACATATTTTCAATGGGAACCCCTTCTTCTTCCAGTACCTGAAGAAAATAAATCAAGAATTCCTGTGCGTCTTGCTGTACATTTTGAGAAAACTGTGTTCGTCCTGAACATACATCTAAAACTTTTCTAATTTCAGTAGCACTTTCTATTTGAGTTTTATCATTACTCAGCTTTTCAAAAAGGAGACTCAGCACAGAACAGAATCTTTTTCCCTGATTTACTATTATCTGCTCTTGCAAACTTTCCAGATAAAATGCAACATTCAGCACTACATTAGCGTAGCAGTTGACACCAGAGCTATTTTCAAAATAACATCCTACAACCTGTTCTTCATTTTCCTTATTCTTTTTGCTTGCAATTACATCACTCCTCTTTTTTTTCCTCCTCTCTACATCTTCATTACAGATATTCTCATTTCTCCTTTTACGAGAAACTACACGTTTCTCCAACACAGGATACTGACCTAAATGAGGAGCATAGCTTCTTCTTAATCTATTATACTCCTTTACACAATTTGTATCAGCACTAACTTTTGAATCATCAAAGTCTATCATGAATAAACCTGATAATGTTTTCACTTGTGACAAAGCAACATATGCCATACCTTCTTTGAACACAGTTGAACCAATGTTCACAAATGCACAATCTACAGTCAATCCTTGAGACTTGTGAATAGTTACAGCATATGCTAGCGAAAACGGAAACTGCTTCCTACATACATATAAGTCTTTCACAAGCATGAAACGAACTGAACAACGACAAATGTCTTTAACTTCTTCTATCTGATCAAATTTTATTTTTAAACATTCAATTCCATCTTTTTTCTGATAATTAATAAAACCCACAACTCTTCCCATAGCTCCATTAACTAAACCTTTTTCAACATCCAAATTTCTCCTTAAAAATACTCTACAGTTCATGCAAACATATAGATTTTTTTCTAATCCAGCTGTTTTGGAAATGTTCTTCTCTAGTGAATCCAATTTTTTTTTACGTGTGCCTGTTAATGTGACAGTAATTCTTCCATCCTCAATTTTGTCCACTGCTTCCAATTTCCTGATATCTTCCTTTTCCAATTTCAAAAGCTCCTCATTGAATATTGAGCATTTACGTAGAGTTGGCATTAAGCAGATGACACTTTTGTTTTCTGCAATGTTCTTGTATATCTTCTCTGCAACTATTTCTTCCTTTGGAAATAAATTATGTAGCAGCCGACTCTGTAATGCTTTTTTGCCAGCTTCTGTGAGTAGTCCAATCCTGATATCTTTCAGAATACTTCCATATTCTTCATCGTTTACTTGCCTCATATTAGTTGTAAGTTCCTTGTACTCAAAGAAGGACCAAATATTTGTATTACCGATGCTTCCCAATGACTTCTTCGTGTCTTCATGTGTCACAGTATTAAACACTGGTTGTCCTTTAACTGGAGTAAGTTGCAAAAGATCTCCAAAAACTATGACGTGTTTTCCTCCAAATAACACGTCATAGTCTGTCTTCAGAATTTGCTGCATTCTTAAATGCACAAAGGCAAGCATTAAGTTTGATACCATGCTCACCTCATCAATAATGAGAACTTGCATCTTCTTCAATACTCTTGAAACTTCCAAGCATGCTTCTCCAGTTAGCTTGTTGTATTGTATTTTGTTCTCATGCTCCACTGGTAACATTAGCAAACGATGTAAAGTGATTCCTTTTATGTTATATGCTGCTAACCCAGTTGGAGCAGTAACCACACAAGACAAAGTAGAATCCGTTTTTTGCTGTAGGTAGCTTCTGATGACTTTTATTAGGAAACTTTTTCCAGTTCCAGCTTGTCCGCTTACATACATCCTGATTGGATGAAATGATGTGCATGAGCACTCTTTTTTTTCATGTAGAAATCCGTGATCAATTTTTTTTCTGATCTCTTCATAAATTTGTTGCTGCTCTTCGTTCAGTTGTCTTTCCAAATTTTGTAAGTCTATAAATTCTCCTTGAGCTTGATTCATAGCCGTTTCCACTTCATTCATGGCTATTGATGCTTCATTTTCAACGATTGGTTGTCCTAGGGGATCTTGACTGAGTGTTCCTGAACTTTGGCTGTCCTGAGAACTGTCTCTAGCTATTTCTGCTGCAATTGTAGTTTCCTGTTCAATTTCTTCATTTAACATTTGCAGATAAGTTGTGAATGTATTGCATTGTATGCTGTCTTTGCAAGCATTAAAAGAATCTTCATAGCTTTGAAATTCTCCCAGTAGTTCATCCTCTGTACGCCATGGTTTAAACAGCTGTAAAAGAGCCAAGTAGTAAAATTCCTTTTTGTCAGTAGTGTCGCAACTCAGCTTCCGGTGATTTATCAAACTTCCTTTTGTTTGCTTCACCAAACATCCTTCCTCACCAATGACTTTATATTTTCCATTGTTGATGTCTTCTGCGGCTTTCCGTGAATAAATGTAGTTCTGCAGCACTTCATAGAGACACATGTTCTCCAGATGATGACTTCTCTTGGGATAATATGTGTCCAACATGTTTGATTTCAAAATATCTGTACTTTCTGGGTCATTCTCGGCCAAATATTCAATTTCTCCAACAGATTTCAGTACCCGATTTCTCATTGCTGCAAGGCCTAAACTTGCCCAAATTATTCTTCTTGATTTTGAGTAGAGACTTGCAGAAGATAACCTATCTGAACATTTGTAGGATCCAATTTCTCGATGAGATAACATCTTCAAACTGAAACTGTACAGCTTCTTACTGACAGTTTTCTCGTGAGAAATCTCTTCCCACATTTCCTTCAATTCTGTTTTTTCTGATTTCGTAATGTAAGACGTTACATATCGAGCAACAGCAATGGAATTGTCAGCTACATACTGTATATCCATGTTAGCGTTCCACATGGATAAAATCACTGGGTTGTAGTCATTTATATTTTTTGATTCTTCTTTTCTTTTAAGGTTGTAGGTATTCTTAGGTGATTTTCTTGTGATAGTATGTCTCACAGATGACATAAAACTGTTAACTCTTCCATTTGAAAGAACAGGTCTAGGAAATCCAAATCGACATTTAGTGTAGTATTTATCTTTGCTCTATTTCCGTCGACAGTATTTTCCACACCGATGACTTTGGAAACGTAAAACTTGCTCCTTTAACTTTTTCTCTTCTGTGCTTTTTGGTATAGCACGTGTTGCATATTCTTCAATGTAAGATAACACTGCTTCATCAGCATCTGTTCCAAACTTTGGGGCATCCTTAATCCACAACAGCATATGAATATGAGGAGCACCTCTTGCCTGGTACTCTTTTCTCCAAAAGAAATCCACTACTTCTCCTAGAGGTGGATTTTTTTTATTGCAGATGAAGGACATCATAGCCTCAAATCTATGATTGAAATATCTGCAAACATTAACCGGATCCAATGAGCACAGTTCTCCTGCTGTCTTGTATTCGATGTTTTTAATGTTTGAATTTGCCTCTCGTAGAAAATCCAGTAAATCATCCCAAGCGTACTCTGCACAGCTTAGGGTAAGGAACCATGTTGGTGTTCCTAAATTCCGTAACATGCATTTTAATTCACCATGGCATCGGTACCAATATTCATTTGTCCCACGCTGACAAGCCATCAGATTGATCAGTTGTGTTTCCAAATGATCATCTCGGTGCTGCACTTTCTCCATAAAATCCTTAGCAGACACATTTTGTAAATGTACTCCACTTTTTAAAATGTGATTTACTGCATAAGACAGTGCAGACAAGTCGCTTTCAAATAAAAGATGGAACAAATAAGGAATACTTTGTCGAAATCTGGGATCTTCAGCATATAGTCTTGTAGTCCGATACTCAGAAGCTGGAATCTGTTCCGGACGTTCATCGTATCGTCCTCCTTTTCCTTTAGGAAACAGCTGGGGAAAACATCGAGCTTCCAAGCTCTCCTCCCATACACTCACGGGAGTTCCTTTTGCTTTCTTCATCTGAAACAGATCAATATTGTCTCCCATAACTTCTTTTGAATGAAGAGGATGTATACTAAAATGTTCATAAATTTCTTCTTCCTTTGACTTGTCCACTTTTTCAATTTGTCCAGTTGGTGTTTCTGTGTCTTCTTGTAAATCTTCTTCTTCTTCTTCTTCTATATAAATTGATTCATACCATTTGTTATTCCTTTTCAAATACAAATTTGCTCTTTGTACTTTCCGTACATCTACCAGCTCCTGCCAAATCTTCTTATTCTTTGTAGGTACACCATTAACCAGAATAATTAATGGTTCAGTTTCCAAAGTATCCGCATCAATAGTTTCCATATTTTTTTTCAAATCCAAGGGCAAATACACCACTCTACCTTTTAAACCTCTCAGTAAATCTGAAGGAGGTAATTTACCAGTTTTGGGCTCCATACGTACTATGGTCTGGAACGGATGAACACATTGAATGAGTATAGACTCATATGTATTTAATTCAGAAAGTTCAGCAGGAATAGCATCCAATTCTAAATTATTATGTACAGCTCTGGTTGGCATTCTATTTTCCTCTAACTTGTTGTAACAGTATTTACAAATACGCTGAACTTCACCCAATTCAAAACAATTTTCAAGAAATATATATGTGGCAAAATCCTTCCACTTATAATTATCTTCATTTTCACTCTTTCTGTAGAGATCAACATACCTGGTTTGTTTTCTATAATGAGTTCTGCGGCAACAAATACAAGTAACATTTGGTCTTTCATTAGAGATTATTGCAAATTTTGTTATGTGATCATTAAATGTTTTACTTACAGAGGGTTCTACATTCTCTTCCACTTCTTCCTCATTTACTGTGTCCTTCTCTGCACTGTTTTGTTCAGGACCAAAGTAACAAAACTGAATTTCATCAACAACCTTCTCTACATCTGATACCGTTCCACGGAACAGAGCCCTATTCAATTCATCTAACTTTATTGCTGGACTTTTAGCAAAATACAACCGTCTCACAAACTTTCTCATTTCAGTATGATGAACAGCCAGCATCCTAAAATGATGGAAAACACTATTACACACTTTTCTAGATAGACAAGCCAGAGAATGACCCTGCAAACCAGTATTCTCTCTCACTCTGCATGGATCCAAACTTTGAAGCACCTTAATCTTCTGTTTTACACTTTTTTTGCTATATTCTCTTAGAAACTCACGAAATTTATCAATAGATTCCTGACGCACAGTGCAAATACTACTACAATTCCAAGTGTACACTGGGGCTTTAGGACGTCTCCCCATAGCCCCATCCGCCATCACTTGTACCTCATCTCTTGGAACCATTATCTCCTTCTCCATTATGCAACCATTTTTCACTTCATAAGCACGACCTCTGGTGTCAACTGCATGCAGCAAACTATTACTTTGAAAATAACTCTCTTCATTAAAAAAAGGTTCACTACTTGAACTATGCATCCATTTTCCTAAAAACACTTTACAAAAGTTTGTTCTGTTCACTACTCTTTTCCTTTTGCTATGTGATTTCAGTACATTAACCATTTTGTCTAATGTACGCATCCTATTCAAAATTAAAATGAATAGTTTCCTTTTTAATTCTAATGCCTTTGCTGCAATGGCTTCAATTTCTTTTTTTCTCTTATAAAACTTTGCCTTTTGCTTATATTTCTTCACATCCTTTATCAAATTGGACATAACTCTTCTCTGAAACATTTTTCTACGTATCTCTTTAAACGCTGTTTTTCTGTTTAAGTTTATCTTTTTAGTTGCAGAAGGTATATTTGCATTAACTAAATTCTCAATTTTTTCCTGTGCTTTTCGATTGAAATCATTCTTTCCAGTACAGACATTTTGTACATTTTTCCTTTTTTTGAATATGTTCCTTAGAAAATTTTTTGTCTGCTTACCAGAAGATTTTTTCTTCTTCCCAACATGAGCATCTTCAACTAACTTAGGTCCTCCAGTTGTCTTCAAATATAGGTTTTTTTGTGGTCTTTTTTTACTCTGGATTTTGTAGGCATCTTAAATTTAGTTCACTGCTCTTCAGCAATACCTGAATAAAACTAAAAAAAAATTCCTTTATTTTAATTAAATATATTACTACATTTGTTTTCACATTAGTCACAAAACGAAATTTCTTTGCCAATTTGAAAGCACACTTACTGCTCTTTTTTTTGGCAAGTGATAATCACTTTTACAGACTGACACATTATGAATCCACTTTTCAGATTTTTTAAAAAGCACATGTCCAAACTGCTTTTTCAGACCAGCACCATTTGTAACCTGAGTGACTGCCTACACTCCAGCAAGGGCAACCAGCCTTAGTGATGCTGAATGTATTTGCATTACTGACTGAAACCTCAAACCCCACTCGCTTGTGAATACTGTGCATGATTCCACATGGTAAGCAGCTGGGTGTGTGCTAAGAGTCTGCTTCTGCACCAAAAAACTGGCTCCCCCTTTCCTTCTAATGCAACTGTGAAATCACCAGAGCAATACGCAATAAATCTCTGCCTGTAATTCCTATTTGCACACAGAGTCATGTTTTCACATTAGTCACAAAACGAAATTTCTTTGCCAATTTGAAAGCACACTTACTGCTCTTTTTTTTGGCAAGTGATAAACACTTTTACAGACTGACACATTATGAATCCACTTTTCAGATTTTTTAAAAAGCACATGTCCAAACTGCTTTTTCAGACCAGCACCATTTGTAACCTGGGTGACTGCCTACACTCCAGCAAGGGCAAACAGCCTTAGTGATGCTGAATGTATTTGCATTACTGACTGAAACCTCAAACCCCACTCGCTTGTGAATACTGTCCATGATTCCACATGGTAAGCAGCTGGGTGTGTGCTAAGAGTCTGCTTCTGCACCAAAAAATGGCTCCCCCTTTCCATCTAATGCAACTGTGAAATCACCAGAGCAATACGCAATAAATCTCTGCCTGTAATTCCTATTTGCACACAGAGTCATGTTTTCACATTAGGCCCTTAAACGAAATTTCTTTGCCAATTTGAAAGCACACTTACTGCTCTTTTTTTTGGCAAGTGATAAACACTTTTACAGACTGACACATTATGAATCCACTTTTCAGATTTTTTTAAAAAGCACATGTCCAAACTGCTTTTTCAGACCAGCACCATTTGTAACCTGGGTGACTGCCTACACTCCAGCAAGGGCAAACAGCCTTAGTGATGCTGAATGTGTTTGCATTACTGACTGAAACCTCAAACCCCACTCGCTTGTGAATACTGTGCATGATTCCACATGGTAAGCAGCTGGGTGTGTGCTAAGAGTCTGCTTCTGCACCAAAAAATGGCTCCCCCTTTCCATCTAATGCAACTGTGAAATCACCAAAGCAATACACAATAAATCTCTGCCTGTAATTCCTATTTGCACACAGAGTCATGTTTTCACATTAGTCACAAAACGAAATTTCTTTGCCAATTTGAAAGCACACTTACTGCTCTTTTTTTTGGCAAGTGATAAACACTTTTACAGACTGACACATTATGAATCCACTTTTCAGATTTTTTAAAAAGCACATGTCCAAACTGCTTTTTCAGACCAGCACCATTTGTAACCTAGATGACTGCCTACTCTCCAGCAAGGGCAACCAGCCTTAGTGATGCTGAATGTATTTGCATTACTGACTGAAACCTCAAACCCCACTCGCTTGTGAATACTGTGCATGATTCCACATGGTAAGCAGCTGGCTGTGTGCTAAGAGTCTGCTTCTGCACCAAAAAATGGCTCCCCCTTTCCATCTAATGCAACTGTGAAATCACCAGAGCAATACGCAATAAATCTCTGCCTGTAATTCCTATTTGCACACAGAGTCATGTTTTCACATTAGTCACAAAACGAAATTTCTTTGCCAATTTGAAAGCACACTTACTGCTCTTTTTTTTGGCAAGTGATAATCACTTTTACAGACTGACACATTATGAATCCACTTTTCAGATTTTTTAAAAAGCACATATCCAAACTGCTTTTTCAGACCAGCACCATTTGTAACCTGGGTGACTGCCTACACTCTAGCAAGGGCAACCAGCCTTAGTGATGCTGAATGTATTTGCATTACTGACTGAAACCTCAAACCCCACTCGCTTGTGAATACTGTGCATGATTCCACATGGTAAGCAGCTGGGTGTGTGCTAAGAGTCTGCTTCTGCACCAAAAAATGGCTCCCCCTTTCCATCTAATGCAACTGTGAAATCACCAGAGCAATACGCAATAAATCTCTGCCTGTAATTCCTATTTGCACACATAGTCATGTTTTCACATTAGTCACAAAACGAAATTTCTTTGCCAATTTGAAAGCACACTTACTGCTCTTTTTTTTTGCAAGTGATAAACATTTTTACAGACTGACACATTATGAATCCACTTTTCAGATTTTTTAAAAAGCACATGTCCAAACTGCTTTTTCAGACCAGCACCATTTGTAACCTGGGTGACTGCCTACACTCCAGCAAGGGCAACCAGCCTTAGTGATGCTGAATGTATTTGCATTACTGACTGAAACCTCAAACCCCACTCGCTTGTAAATATTGTGCATGATTCCACATAGTAAGCAGCTAGGTGTGTGCTAAGAGTCTGCTTCTGCACCAAAAAATGGCTCCCCCTTTCCATCTAATGCAACTGTGAAATCACCAGAGCAATACGCAATAAATCTCTGCCTGTAATTCCTATTTGCACACAGAGTCATGTTTTCACATTAGTCACAAAACGAAATTTCTTTGCCAATTTGAAAGCACACTTACTGCTCTTTTTTTTTGCAAGTGATAAACATTTTTACAGACTGACACATTATGAATCCACTTTTCAGATTTTTTAAAAAGCACATGTCCAAACTGCTTTTTCAGACCAGCTGCATTTGTAACCTGGGTGACTGCCTACACTCCAGCAAGGGCAACCAGCCTTAGTGATGCTGAATGTATTTGCATTACTGACTGAAACCTCAAACCCCACTCGCTTGTGAATACTGTGCATGATTCCACATGGTAAGCAGCTGGGTGTGTGCTAAGAGTCTGCTTCTGCACCAAAAAATGGCTCCCCCTTTCCATCTAATGCAACTGTGAAATCACCAGAGCAATACGCAATAAATCTCTGCCTGTAATTCCTATTTGCACACAGAGTCATGTTTTCACATTAGTCACAAAACGAAATTTCTTTGCCAATTTGAAAGCACACTTACTGCTCTTTTTTTTGCAAGTGATAAACATTTTTACAGACTGACACATTATGAATCCACTTTTCAGATTTTTTAAAAAGCACATGTCCAAACTGCTTTTTCAGACCAGCACCATTTGTAACCTGGGTGACTGCCTACACTCCAGCAAGGGCAACCAGCCTTAGTGATGCTGAATGTATTTGCATTACTGAGTCCAACCTCAAACCCTTAAACTATTCTTTTATTATACCAGTACACCTTAATTTATTGTGAAAACATAGTCCATATTATTTTACTTGTTCCTCACATTTAAATTTCTCCCAAAACAGAAAATAATAAACACAACTTCAACAAAAAGAATTGCATTTCTATTATTCATTTCTTAATTTACCATATACATCCCCTCTCAAACTCTAAACTCACCTTTAAAATTAGT
Source organism: Triturus cristatus (assembly GCF_964204655.1). Lineage (NCBI taxonomy): Eukaryota > Metazoa > Chordata > Amphibia > Caudata > Salamandridae > Triturus > Triturus cristatus. The sequence continues at coordinate 804,096,495 of NC_140591.1, forward strand.
TAGTTGTGAAGGAAATGTGGCACTCAAACAGCAGATCATCAGAGCCAGGATCTCTGTTCTTTACACCTCTCTCCTCTCAGCAGAACCAGATAATGGCAAACTTTCCCTCTCTTTTTCCACACATATACATGTTAGTTTCAAATCTCAGTGCTTGCCCCTTTTTTTCAAATGTAATCACACATTTCTATTGGTTGAAAACCAACCCTTTTCCAAAAGTACCCTTCCCCCAACTTGACTTCTGCCTGCTACCATAGCAACAGTTCATGGAACACTGCTGTGTGGAGTTAGGTCAGAAGTTCACCAAACAATGTTTCAATTCCACAGAGCAAGAGTGCTTGACTTTTCAAACCTAACAGCAAATCCATAGTACTGTTCTTTGGTAACACATTTTTCTGTACCAATACAAAACATGCTTCTATTAATTTACACATACAGCCTAGTTTTTATTCTAGAATGGTATGAAACAGCCAATCAGTTCTTTTTTTTTTGAAAAAAATATGTATGCCTCCATTTCCAAACTGTCTTTCTTTTCATATTGCCATTCTACTGAAAGACACCTCCTGAGTGCATCCAGTTCTCCTTTGAAGATGTTCACAGTGTGGATTGTAGGGCACAGCTATGTCTTCTGGAGTGAAAAGTATGCAGAGAAAACAGATATGGTGAGAGACCTTGCTTTGCCAAATGTAGACATTAAATGGATTGGTCAGAGAGGGTTAAAGTGGCACCAATTGATGCCATTGGTGAAATCCTTCATGCACATCCAACACCCTGACCTCATAATAGTGCACTGTGGTGGCAATGACCTAGGCACTTTGACTGGGGTAGGTCTGGAAATGCTTATGAAGGACACCTTTGCACAACTGTTTTCACTTTTCCCTAAAAGTGCCTTTGTGTTTTCTAACATATGCCAAAGGCAAAAATGGAACTGGTCCAATCATTTCTGACCGCAGATTGACAAAGCAAGAAAGCACGTCAACAAATCTGTTTCTGCTTTCCTCCGTGACTATGGTATGGGTTCCATTTACCACAACAACTTGCGTTACGACATGCAAGACATTTATAGAGGAGATGGTGTGCACTTCAATGATGAAGGGAACAGAGTCTTCCTCTTGAACCTTAGACTGTGCATCGGTACTTACTTGTAGGTACCACTAAAAAATCACTTCATAAACACAACGGCTCTTTTTAGAGCCCCCTAATATCTAAACACTTAAATCTGATTTTCATTTCTTTTTTTTTTTTTTTTTTTTACCGTACGCTTACCGTACGCGTTCCCCGCGATTTTTTTTAAAATCAATAAATGTTTTCTTTGTACTTTTCTGTCCTTCTTTGACCCCCTTACAAATGTTAGGGGGTCTGTAACTCTCCTCCTTGCCCCCTTTTCAAGATATCACTCTTTTTTTTCTGAGTGAAACACACGAAATGGCGGCCGCCGCTTCCTGGTTTCGACCGATTCGAATGTTTACTAAGATCTAAGAGCCAATCAGAATCGCGCTCGCGCACGCCACCGTACGCGTACGGTAAGCGTACCGTAAGCGCACCGTAAGCTGGCTCAGATATATATATTGATTTAAAGGCTATTTTCTCAGAATCTACTGAACAGATTTACACCAAACCTACAAAAGGCACTTCCTTGACCTGAGGACTACCTCTCTGCCAAATTTCTAGTAATTCTGTTCAGACGTTCGGGCTGTAGCCCTGTCTAAAGGTCCTATGGAAAAATGCATGGGAAAAACGCGTTTTGGGACCCCCCTTTTATCTCAGCCCCCGCTTGACGAATCCCCCCGAGACTTTCAGGGAAGGAGCGGAGCGTAGCGCCCCACCTATTTTGAAAAATTCGTGAGGATTCGTCGACCGGCGCCAAAGTTATTCAAAATAGAATGTTGTGGATTTCCTATGGAAACGTGGTCCTAACTATAACTACCTACTGGCGACCGCCAGTAGGTAATATATATATATATATATATATATATATATATATATATATATATATATATATATATATTCACTGAAAAAACCATAGGTTTCAGGCACGTTATAGGTAGGAATTAGCATTTAAAAAACCTTAGAAATTCACTGAAAAGACCATAGGTTTCAGAGGCGTTATAGTTAGCTGGACTTTTCACTCGTACAAAACCATTGAAATTCCCCCGTTATAGTTAGTTCAGCTAACTATAACTCGCGCGCCCGCAATGCACTGCTGATGACGTCACATATTACATCACTCATGACATGGTCAGTGACATCACTCATGACATCACTGATGACATCTCAAATGACATCACTGATGACATCATCCAGTGAATGTGTGTTTTTCTGAAAATTACATATGTTTTATATATGTATATCTCAAGGTCGATGGAAGAATAAATTGGTATATAAGTGTCTAAATGGATGATTTGTTTTTGAAAAATTGATTGTATAACTGACTGATTAAGTGTATCTTAGTGAATACATGGCTTAGTGAGTAATGTTTAAATGTGTAAATATCTGTATCAGTCTCTCACTTTGTGTATAAGTGGCTGCATGGGTTGGTGAGTAGCTACATGAGTGTCTATATAGGTTATTAGTTGGTTTTTTGAGTATCAGTATGAGTGTCTGAGTGTCTGTATGGTTCAGTGGGGGGTATTACGTAGTGCATAGGTGCATGAATGAGTGACTCACTGTTTGTATGTGTTGAAGACAGCATGTGTGCAGGACTGTCTGGGTGGATGAGTGTGTATATGGGTGTGTCAGTGAGTGAATGACTGTCTCAATAGTGTCTTTATGAGTAACTACATATGTTTTAAACTAGTATATGTGACTATTGGTGTATATAAGTGAGTATATGTGAGAGTGAGAGATTAAAAGAGTTCCTGTATGAATAAGTATGTGTTTCTATAAGTGATTGTTTAAAAGACTAAGTATGTGTAAGTTTCTGTAGAAGTAAGTGTGGTGGTGTGTGTATAACTGTATATGCAAGTAAATGGATGTTTGATTCTTTATTAGCATGAGTGACTATGTGTGTGAGTAACTCTATGGATGAGTGGCGTTGTGTAACAGGATGTATAGGTGTGTGAGTACATATGATGAGTGAGTACATGTATGAGTGACTGTATAGGACTGTTGGTGAATGAGTGGATGTGTATGTGGATCTTAGAATTACTGAATAGGTTGTTGTAACTGGTATTGGTATGTCCATTGTTTTGAACATTGTAGTTTCTATTTTTGAATGTGTGTATCAAAGGTTATATTAGGGGAAGAGGAGGTCTGCCACTCTATCACAAGGATGATGTCATCAGTGATGTCATTAGTGATGTCATTTGAGATGTCATCAGTGATGTCATGAGTGATGTCACTGACCATGTCATGAGTGATGTAATATGTGACGTCATCAGCAGTGCATTGCGGGCGCGCGAGTTATAGTTAGCTGAACTAACTATAACGGGGGAATTTCAATGGTTTTGTACGAGTGAAAAGTCCAGCTAACTATAACGCCCCTGAAACCTATGGTTTTTTCAGTGAATTTCTAAGGTTTTTTAAATGCTAATTCCTAACTATAACGTGCCTGAAACCTATGGTTTTTTCAGTGAATTTCAAAGGTTTTTTAAATGCTAATTTCTAACTATGCCTACAGAGATAGGACATGTGAAGAAAGAAGAAAAAACGCACAGAAAAAAAAAAAAGAAATGCAGAAAGAAGCAACAGATGTCCTCAAAGACGAAGAAAAGTGCAGGAAGAAGGATAACGTGCAGAAAGAACAAACAGAAGAGCAGAAAGAAGCCTTGTTGCAAAATCATCCTGTACCCTCAACTTTTTCAGACGGATACTGGTGGTAACTGAGTCTGACTAACCAGTCCTAGAGCCAGTGCTATGTTAGAAGACACTCAGAATACAGTGAAAACACCTACATACACTAGGGAACACTATGCGTTGGGGTCCCCCTGTGATCAGCATGACCTCCTCTGTAAGCCCCTAGTATATAATAGGGCAGGAGATTAAAACTACCTCTTAAAACGCGCCACAGGGCGTGTTTGCACACGTCACCTCAGGCCCCGTCCCCTCACTTCCCCACTGTGTAAACATGCCCTGTGGCCGTTTTAAGTTGGGAGATTAAGTCCCCTTGAATCCTGATGGTCCCTAGGGTCCAACTAGACCACTAGGTACCTCCAGTAAGCGCCACAGAGCTGTGTTGCAGAGAGATGTAAAAAGGGGCACGGCCTAGACCACCTCTCTGCAACGCAGCGGAGTGGTGCTTACTGGAAGCACCTGGTGGGCTAGTTGGCCCCCAGGTCCCTCAGGATTGAAGGGGAATTATTTCCCCAACTTAAAACGCGACACAGGGCTTGTTTGCACACGTTAACTCAGGCCCCGTCCCCTCCCTTCACCACTGTGTAAACACGCCCTGTGGCCATTTTTAGTTGGGAGATTAAGTTCATTTGAATCCTGAGGGTCCCTAGGGTCCAACTAGCCCACTAGGTACCTCCAGTATTCGCCACAGAGCTGTGTTGCAGAGATGTGTAAAAAGTTGCACGGCCTGGACCACCTCTCTACAACGCAGCTCAGTGGCGCTTACTGGAAGCACCTGGTGGGCTAGTAACCCCCCAGGGGACCTCAGGATTGAAGGGGAATTATTTCCTCAACTTAAAACGCGCCACAGGGCTTGTTTGCACACGTTAACTCAGGCCCTGTCCCCTCCCTTCATCACTGTGTAAACACGCCCTGTGGCCGTTTTTAGTTGGGAGATTAAGTTAATTTGAATCCTGAGGGTCCCTAGGGTCCAACTAGCCCACTAGGTACCTCCAGTATGCGCCACAGAGCTGCGTTGCAGAGAGGTGTAAAAAGTGGCACGGCCTGGACCACCTCTCTGCAACGCAGCTCAGTGGCGCTTACTGGAAGCACCTGGTGGGCTAGTTAGCCCCAAGGGGCCCTCAGGATTGAAGTGGAAATATTTCCCCAACTTAAAATGCGCCATAGGGCGTGTTTGCACACGTCACCTCAGGCCCCGTCCCCTTCCTTCCCCACTGTGTAAACATGCCCTGTGGCTGTTTTTTAAGTTGGGAAATTAAGTCCCCTTGAATCCTGAGGATCCCTAGGGTCACACTAGCCCACTAGGTACCTCCAGTAAGCGCCACAGAGCTACGTTGCATAGAGGTGTAAAAAGGGGCGTGGCCTCAGAACACCTGTCTGCAACGCCGCTCCCTGGCGCACACTGGAGATACCTGTTGGGCTAGTTGGCCCTCAGGGACCCTCAGTATTGAAGAGTAATTAATTCCCCAACTTACAACTGGCCAGGGGGCGCGTTTGCAGAGTGCTGCAAGGAGGGGGCGTGGCCTCCAGCGCGATGCCGGTCTTTTATTTATATTATTTTTTTAAGAAGGAGGGCTGTGTGGCCCCCCTTCTTTTTCTAATTTACTGGCCCTGGGGACCCCATCCCCCAGGGCCTGAACCCTAATTTTTTTTGTTGAAAAAAATACATTTGGCCCTCCCAAGGCCTTAATCGGCCCCGGGGACCCCAACCCCCGGGTCATGGCCTTCTTTTAATTTAAATTCTTTAGGAGGGGGCTGCGTTGCCCCCCTCCTCAGGCCACTTATGGCTCCGGGGACCCCATCCCCCGGGGCCGGCCTTTGTTTTTTAATATTTTAAAAATATATATATCGGGGGAGAACATGGCGGCAGACTGCTGATCTGCCGTGGTGCTCCGCAAGTCAGGCTCCCATTTGCCCTACCTGAGTCCCTGATGCTGGATATCAACGTGATTTCTTCCCTCTGAGCCTTTTCAAATCCCCGCTACTTGATTCTTCGGCTTTTTGAGGACATTTGTTTATTTTATTTTATTTTTGCATCCTTTTCTCTCCCGGCGTCTGGCGTCTGACGAGGCGGACTGGATCCTGCTGTTTATTCGGGTCTGTCTTTCCTTTCCATGGTTCTTTCCATGGTTTGTGCCTGCATCGGCGGTGTCCGTGCCGGTAGTATCTCCGGTGTTTCTGAAGGTGTTGAGCGTGTCCCTGTATGCCTCGATTTCCCTGTCTCTGCAGGCAATCCTCTGGCCCAGTGGTCGTAGTCCTCGGCCGCCCTGGAGCTGCGGCGTGGTAGGAAGGCGCGCAGTTTGGTGCGTGCTGTGTGCGCTGAAGACATTGTTACTCAGCAGGCTACAGTGGGGATTTCAGAGGAAAAGGAGATTACGCCGGTGTCGGAAGGGCATACTATCTGCGATAAGAAGGTACAGGCGCAAGAGTCAAAACTACAATTGCCTTCCCGTGGGGTACTACATGATTTTGAAGGTCTGTATTCTCAACAACAACATCATCAAGTGCCCAGAGGTAAGGGGAGAGGTGGGAGAGGTGGAAAGGGTGGCCAAAGAAAAGGTAAGGTGCCTGCTAGATCGCTTTTAAGGGAGCTTGCACCTAGTTCTAACCTCTTTGGTACCACTACCTCCTCCCATTATAAGAGAGCCTCCTCCTATTTGTCCACTGAGGTTAAATCTAAAGGCTCCAGAGAGAAAATAACACGTAATCTTACTATAGGAGCTGAGGCTACATCAAAAATTACACCTTCGCTTCGCTCCTATTTTAAAGTGATCCCACAGGTCTTGAATCTCGTTGAATCACAGGCAATGTCTGCACTGAAAGACTCTGTTCCAGCGACTTCTTCTTCTCTAGCCTCATCCCTTGTTCTCCCTCCTCCTTTGGATGTTTCATCTATCCCCTTGGTTCCTGGCGTTTCTGGTGACATCGGGGGGGGCAATTGCCGGTCATTTCAGTAGATCCTCCATCTGCAAACATACTGACGTCTGAAACCTCCTTGGGTGAGGGGGGCAGCCACTGGGCACTTGCTGTTAGCCCTGATTTGAGGAATAACTTACCAGTAGTTACGGATCATACTCTGGATCAGCGGAGTGGCGATTTGGAGCGATCTATGGCAGTCCCCCTCCTTCCTCTTTCATCTTGCGATGGTGATGTTCCGCCTGCAAATATCTCGGCAGCCTCCTTGTTTTCGATGTTCACCACTTTGTCTCAGGATATAAAAGGGGGGTTCGAGCAATCTTCAGCTATGCAGACGGAGATCCGGGACTACTGTCAGTCGCTAGACAACAAGATTGATGGGTTGTCAACAAGGACTGGAGTTCTAGAGGAAAAATTAGCTACGATGTCGGTACATCTTGATGGAGAGGACATTGTTAAACTTAAAAGAGAGGACCAAGCCTTGTTAGATAGGATGGAGGTTTTGGAGAATAATGCGAGAAGAGGAAATATTCGCATTCTTAATGTCCCCGAGGGAATGGAGGGTTCTGATGTAAAACAGTTTGTACTCTGTTTGCTAAAAGAAGCTTTATGCTTGGAGCATTCTCTGGAGCAATTGGCAATTGATATTCAAAGGGTTCATAGGGAACCATTCAAACTGAACCCCCAAAGTTCCAAATCACGCAAAATCCTTGTTAACTTCCACACCTACTCCCTTAAAGAGCAGATTCTTAATGCAGCTCTCAAACAGAAGACATTACCTGGTAAGGGGTTCACTTTCCTCATCAGGTCTGATCTATCTATGGTTACGTTGGAGAAGCAATGGGAGTTCGGGAGGCGGCTGGAGGCATTCAGAAAGCTGGGTGCTTCCGCTCAGTTGGTGTTCCCGGCTGCTCTGAGGGTTATGTATAACAATAAAATGGTAAACATTAGGTCAGTCCAAGCTGCCGACGAATTCCTTTTGGATATAGGCAATAAGTCATCTGGTAATACTACATGAATGGTTTTCTAGATCTAGACCTTAGCTCTCCTAGAGTTTTCATGTATTGCTCACAGACATCATAGCATAGTAAAATCTCATTTTTCTAGTAAACAGTTAAAAAAAAAAAAGGGAAAGAGGAGAAAAAAAAAATATGTATATATATATTTCACAACTCATATATAGTGTGCTCATTTCCCTTTTTTCCTCACTTTATTTTCTTAGTTGTCAGATTTGGGGTGGGCGTAACGGGAGCCTGTGATAGGGGTGCCATCTACTGGACTTGTTCCGGTTAGATACACCAAGGGTTCTCCACGGGGAGGGTGAAGGGTGGGTGGGGGGGTTTCACGGGTTTAAATTAAAAAAATTCCTCATCAGCCAGTTTTTTTCTTTTTGGTTTTGTCAGTTATGCTTTCATATCGTACTGCTATTTTTTTTTATGGAAGTGGGTCAGCTTATATTTGGCTGTATCATTAAGGCAAGGCTGGTTGCGGTTTGGGTTAGTTGGGATGGCTAGCTTAAAGATTATGTCTTGGAATGTCAACAGGCTCCGCACTAAACCTAGGGCTAGAACATTGATACAGTATCTCCGGGACTCAGATGCCCAGGTCATCATCCTTCAGGAGACACATCTGATCCAGTCTGAATTGGATACCCTGGTTAAAGGGAATAAATGGATTGATTTTACAATATCGACCTCCCAATCTATGACTTCCCGAGGCGTTTCATTGATTTTCAAAAAGCAGCTTAGGGCCAGGGTATTAGATTCTAAGGTGGATCCTGCGGGAAGATGGGTTATTGCCTCTCTGGTAATTATGGGTGCTTGTTTTACTCTTGTTGGTTATTATGGCCCCAATATTGATGACCCTACATCTTTGGAAGTGATTTTTTCTCATCTTTTGTCATTTCCGGAACCAGTCATTTTAGCTGGAGACTTTAATATTGTTTTGGATCCAGTCCTGGATAAATCCCATAACAATAGATCTCGTATTCCCTCGAAATCAAGATCTTTTTTGTTGAATGAAATGAGACAATATGTGTATGTCGATATTTGGAGATTAAGGGCTGGACAGCAGCAGGGGGTGTCTTTTAGAAATCACAAGTATAATCATCAGTCTAGGATAGATTTTATATTAATTAACCATAGTTTATCCGATTCAGTTAAGGACATCCGTTATCTTCCGTTACATTTATCTGACCATTCTGCTGTTATCCTGGATCTGGTGGTTTCTACTTCTGATGAAGTAAGGACTTGGTCTTTTGACCGTACTTTGCTTTCTCACCCTGAAGATGTCTCTTTTCTAAAATCTGAAGTGAGGTCTTTTTTAGAGGTGAATATGGGATCTGCGGAACCCGGTGTGGTCTGGGACTCACTTAAAGCCGCTTTGAGGGGTCTTATCAAGGGTAAGATGTCATATAGAAGGAGGGAGTACAGAGAGGCTATCGCCCTAATTGAGGCGAATCTGTCTAAAACACAGGCTGATATTGACGCCAACTTGGCTTCTACAGATGTTGTTTTAGCACCTTTGCGGTTTAAATTATCTACTTTAAAGGGTCAACTGACTTCGACCCTTAACCGCCGGCTTCAGGAAAGATGGGAAGCTAGTAAAATTGCACATTTTCAGTATGGAGAATGTGCCGGTAAGTTGTTGGCATGGAAAGTAAAAACTGTTCAGGTTCGTAACAACATTAACCAGATCACTGTCAATAACGTCCCTCTTTCTTCTGATGCAGACATTAGAGCTGCGTTTAGAGACTATTATCAAGGCATCTACTGCGAAGATAAGATATTGGATACAGTCATGGTCAATGATTGGCTTGGAAAAATAGATCTACCAAAACTTTCCGTTGATCAGTCAGCATTACTGGATAGTAAAATCTCGGAAGGGGAGGTAAGGAAAGCCATTCAGGATGCCAAGAAAGGCAAGGCGTCAGGGCCTGATGGGCTGCCTGCTGAAATATATAAAACTTTGGAGCAGGAACTTGTCCTTTTTTTGGTTGCATTTTTTAATCAGATCCTGTTGGATGGAGTAAGACCACCTGTGTCATGGGATAACGCATCCATAACGGTTATTTTGAAACCAGGGAAGTCTCCAACAGCCTGTGGTTCTTACAGACCGATCTCTATTTTGAATGGAGACTATAAGATCTTTACCTCCATTCTTGCAAAGAGATTGGCCTTGGTCGCTCCTTCCATTTTACATACTGACCAGAAGGGTTTTATTAAGGGGCGACAGCTTTTTAAATTGACTTTTGATCTGATCGGATCAATAGACATGGCATGCTTAAAATCTTTGCCCTTGGCGGTTCTAACGCTGGACGCCACCAAGGCCTTCGACAGAGTCAATTGGTTGTATCTGTCAGAGGCCTTGGCAAAGTTTGGTGTGGGGGATAGATTTCGTCAGGTGATTGGTCTTCTCTATCAGAACCCTAGGGCTTGCGTTCTGGTAAATGGTATACTTTCCGACTCATTTGATATCTCAAGGGGTACTAGACAGGGCTGCCCTCTCTCCCCGCTCCTGTTTGACTTGTATGCTGAACCTTTTGGTCAGATTTGAGGGATAGTGTTAACATCAAGGCATTTGCGTACAGGGGCTGGGAGAGAAAGGTTGCCCTGTATGCCGACGATATCCTTATATTTACCTCTGACCCGCAAGAGGCCCTCCCAGTAATATTTAAGTTGGCCTCGGAGTTTGGGATAGTCTCTGGATATGAAATTAATACTCTGAAAACTGAAATGATGACCTGGAATATTGACCATAGTATCTTTAACTCTGAAATTAGGCCGGCAAGTCGGATGAGATATTTAGGTTTGGATATAGTAAATGATCTTGACCAGATTACTATTGTTAATTTTGCAAAAGTTGCAAAGGAATGCCGTAAGTTGCTCTAGACTTGGGCACATCTCCCACTCTCCTTACTGGGCAGGGTCAGCCTTGTTAAAATGTCCATCTTACCGAAAGTTTCCTTTTTGTTTAATACGATACCCTTATACTTTGATCCCGCTTCCATCAGAAAATTGCAGACTGACATTAGTACTTTTATTTGGAATAAACATCTTCCAAGAATTTCCTGGAAAAAAATCAGGAGGCGTAAGGAAAAAGGAGGGCTTGCTGCTCCCGATCTCCAGGCGTACGCCTGGGCTTTCCAGCTATCACATGCCAGGATCTTATTAAAAAACCCATCAGGGTATGGAGTGTGGTCCCTTTATTCAATGTTATTGGACGTAGAAGGGGTAAGTCAGTCAGGGTTTCTTTTTAAATTTGGTAACCCTAAGTTTTTCAAAAAAATTAAATTGAAAATTTTAAGGGGTATGGCCAGAATATGGGCACAGATGTCTAAATCTATTAAAGTGGGGTACTATGGAAGCAGGACACCGTTGTGGGACCTTCCTGATGGTCCAGCCTGGTTAGGGGATGCATTAGCGACACCTATGAGAGAGGCTGGCTTGGAGGAGTGGGGCAACCTATTCGTTGACGGCGAGTTGTTACCCTGGGAGTATCTTTGTGTTAAAATTGGTCCAAATTTCTCCAGGCTTAAATATTTCCAAATATCAAGCTGGTCTCGTGCATACTCTGTTCAAGCTCCACGCTGTGTTAAATTTCCCTTGGGCGCATATAGTCACCTCATAACGCTTTTGGCAGATAAGCCGCCAGCCAAGAAGGAAACTTCACTGTGGTACAACTTAATTTTGGAGGAATCGGATGGAACATTTTCATTGCCAGAGGAACTTTGGTCTCTCCACGTCACCAATTCCGATTTACAACATCTTTGGAATTCGTCTTGTAGGATGATGTGGGATATTGTCAAACCTGCATGATTACGCAGGAACCATCTTTTTACCATTCATCGAGCTTACTACTCACCCCTTCGTCTCTCTAAATTTTCCGAGGGGAGTAGTGTGGCTTGTGCGAAATGTGGTTTGGTGGCTGCTTCTGATATCCACATGTTTTTTGAGTGCCACCAGTTGTCTTTATTCTGGGAAGCCATTAGCAAAACTCTTTCACTTTCGGTTGGAGTTGACATTACCCTGGATTTAACATCAGTAATTTTTGGTTGTTATCAAGGGGTCCCCTCCTCGGCTAAAAAGCTTATTTTTTATGCCATCTTGCTAGCAAGGAGGGAGATATGCAGGAAGTGGAAGGATTCTTTATCCCCTTCTATTAATGACTGGTATGCTTCTACCCTCCTGAACTCTAAGTTGGACCTGGCTAGATCTGGTAATCCAGATACAAGATCTTTCTAGTATCTCCTGAATTGGGTTCATTGAGCATCTGTTTTTTTTTTTCCCAGGTCCAATGATTAAGCCATTAACCCCATTCTTGGGGTTACCTGTTTCATGGTGCTAAGTTTAGTACCTTGGCTGGATCTTAGCTATTGCCTGTCCGGTTATAAATTAGTGATCATGGCTGGCTGAAAACATTGTTGCTGTGGGGTTCGGTTTTCCATCACACTACTGCCCCAACCAGTTTTTGTAACTGAGGCAGCACAATGTGTGTAAACCTGCAAGATTGCATATTGGAACTTGAGTGGCAGATGAGGACAAAAAATATATATATATTTATATATATATATATATATTTATAGAAACACCTAGGACATGCTGGACAAACCGTATGTACCTATCACCATGACGATTTGCGTGATATTCATTAAAAGGCGACTATGCATAGAATGAATCCACATGGAATGTATTTACACCGCTAGTGAAGCTCTGACGTGTCTGACGGCCTACCGTGCCTAATCCCGGCGCCCCCGCCGGTGGGTACTCTCCAAGTAGACAACCTTGTCGTTTATTTATACAAACATGGGTAGCTATTGACGGGCACATTTAATATACACGCACACCAAGCCATTCAAAGGGGATTCGACAAAAATTCGACCAAACTATGCAAGAAACCCCCCTCACGGTTAATAAAAAACACATCCACCGCCGGATGTGTAATACTTTTTATTTTACTCTCTGGAAAGGAGACGAACCTCACTTGAGAGTCACAGCGCGCTCCTGGCTGAGCCCAATGCTGTGTTACACCCACCAGTGCCCGCCGATTGTCTCACACCTCTGTGTTGTATTCCACCAGCTATTGCGTATGCTATGACACTCTCTAGCCCATGTGCACTGTAACACCACCCCGTGAATATGTCATGCCACACTTGCCTTCGCACGGGTTATATTGCCCCATCTAACGTGCCTTCCTCAATGTGTATTTTATAACGCACAGCGCTATGCCATACATATTACAATCTGGGATCCATATCTTTGTCACAGTGCATATGCAACGTTACACTCCCCAGCACATATTTTATATTGCAACTTTAGAGACTAGTTATGTTACACAACACTGCCCTGTGCATATTACACTCCAAGGCGCATATCGCATAGCACCCGCTAGTGCCTGTGCTATCTCGCGCTCTCCAATGAATCTGTCATTGCGCACAATGTATTGCATATTATATTTCACGCCCCGGTTCATCTTATATCACACTTTTTGGTGCATAGTTTATACCATATACTACATCTAGTTTTCATTTTCAATCGTGCTCTCAGGACTATGTTCTATATAACACTGCGTCCACCTACCCTTTTCACGGGCATTACATTTTGCGATGGGGGTGGAGGGTCAGGGGGCGTTTCTGCCAAGTGAGCCCGGAGTCACAGTCACAAACGTCCTCTTCTTCCTGAATAAAAGTGAGATTATGCTGCATACTTGTTCATATTTTAAGTAGTTCGCACTGACACACATTTTAAAAACAATAAAGTTCCTAATACCCACCTTCTCTGAACAGTTAGCTTGCTGCCCCATCCACATCCTCCCTATCCTCTGTTGTCTGAATCCATGGACTAGCCTCCTCCCTCCTGCCATGCATGGTCTGATGTGCTGCCACTGCCCTCCATTTAGCATGATGTACCAGTCCACTCCTCCTGCCCTCCATTGCCCAATTCTATGGCCCATCATTGACCTCCTGCTTAGCCTCTGTGGTTGGCTTGCTGCCCCTATTCTCCTTCCCCCTGCCCTCCGATGTCTTTGTGCATGCCCCTGCTCCATCCTTTTTGCCCACTATGTTCCATGGACCTGCCCCTCCTATCTACTCTGAGTGTTCTGTGAGCTGCCACTCCCCTCCCACCTGCCTAGCATTGTCAGATGACTGTAACTTGTCCCTGCCACCTCCACCCTGCCTGTCCACATGCCATGCCCCTATCCCCTTCCTCCTGTCCTCCATGGTCCATTTTACTGCCACACCCTTCTGCCCTCCCTGATCTGTTGTGCTGCAACTGCTCCTCCTGCCTGCCCCGCGTGGTCTGTTATGAGGCCCCTTCCCCTGAACTCTCTTGTCTGTGCCCAGGCCCTGACCCTCCCTTCTATCCTCCATGGTCCTTTGTGCATGCCCCTGCACCCTCCTTCTTGCCCATCATAGCCATTGTGCTGCCACTAACCCTCCCGATTGCCATGCATGGTCTTCTGTGATGCCATGGCCCCTCCCACCTTCCCTGTGTGGGCAGCAAGCTGCCCCTGACCCCCTCCCACCTTCCCTCCATGGTCTGTGTGTATGCCACCATAGTCTCATTGTTGCTCTCCATGGTGTGTCTTGTTTCTAGTGCCCATCCTGCCTGACCTCCATGGTCATCTTGCTGCTCCTGCCCTGCCACCTTGCCCCCAGCCCTCTGTTTCCATGTGCAGACCCCCTATTCCCTCCCTCCTGGCTTGTCTGTTCCATTGTAATGCCCCTGATCTGTCCCTCCTGCCTTTTATGGTCTGTTATGCTGCAGCTTTCTCTCCTGTCTGTCCATTATGGTCAGCTAGCTACCAATGCCTCTTTCCCATCTGTTCTCTGTTGTCCATGTGCATGGTCCTGTCCCCTCCCTATTGCTTTCTATGGATTGTTGTGCTGCACTCCCGTCCCGCATGCGCTGTGTGGTGTATTGTGCTGCTGCAAACCCTGATGCCTGCCCTGTAGGGTCAGTTTGGTGCACCTCTCCATGTCCCTCCTGTCCTCTGTTATCCGAGTCTATGTCCCTACCCCAATTCCTCCTGCCTACCATGATTCAATGTACCACACTTCCGAACATTTTGAACTTGGTAAGAGGGAGATTTTGAAAAAAAACTGGGGTATTGATTTTCCCCTTTGAGTTACATTGAAAAAGAGGAGATTGTAGACAGGAGACAGATCAAATAAAGCCCATTTGAGCTTAAAAACATTGGATGTTTCCTGGCTGAAACGGGTCTGTTGGCATGTATGGTTGTACTACCACTGTCTCTTCCTTCTGCCCACAATGGTCTATTATATTGCCACAGCCTCTCTTGCCAGTCCTGTATTGTTGGTTTGTTGCCCCTGCCCCCCTTTCCACTGCCCTCCATAGTCTATTGTGCTGCCACTGCCCTTCCTGCCTGCCCAGTGTGGTCAAATTGTTGCCTCTGCACTCTCCTACCTGCCTTCAATTTTCAGAGTCCGTGCCCCTGACCTCTGCCTCTCAACAGTATCCCAATGAACAACTAGATTGCTAACATTCTATATTTATTACAAAAGTGTGGAACGCCTGACGTCATCTTGATGTAATCAAAACTGTAATACCTAGAGTATTTCCTTTAGAAATTACATATATGAGAGGGTCTTATTTGCATCAAAATTATGGTTAGTGCTCTAAAAAACTAAAATGAGGACATATTTTCTGAGTTTTCAAATAGCGACAAAGAACCTTTAAATTATTTGTAATCTTTATGCTTTTTTATCCAGTTGACCACTTGATTAAATGTTGCACCTTGGCGAGAGGATGTGGTGTTACTTCCAGAGCTGCAGACTTTGCAACTGGGGAACCAGGTTGGAGTTTCTGCTTCAGCTCAACATTCTGTGATTGTGGTCAAATCACTTAATCTCCCCATGTCTACAACCAAAATGAATTTGATCTTGTGTGATGTAACCAATGCTCATGTAAAGCATTCCAATACCTGACAAGTCTGCACTATATAAAACTGCAAATACACAAAAAATAAGTGTTTTGCACACTTCTGTCATTGGGCTACATGTGGTCTACATCTGGGTGATATTTGTGCTGCATTTAGGCTCTTTTGTGTATGGTGGCCATCTTAGGAGATTTATTTGTTATGAAGTTTCCTAATTTCCTCATGTACTGCAGTCTCCTCAGTAGGAAATGCTTTCAGTTTTTTACTTTGATTCCATCAAGAAGGTATTCAGATATGTCACACATTTGCCATAAATTCTGAATGTTAGCACTCTAGTTGCTCATTAGATCACTGTAGTAAAGCTACTGCTCACCACGGAAGTCTGCTGCTGGTATTAAAAGTGCATGTTTCAGTCTGCATATCAGAATTTTTTAATGAAATAGAAGAGGATTTGAGAAGTCACTCAAAATGTGCCCTAATTTTTCTTTCTTCAGCACTAATCATAATTTCTATGGCAAAATGAACCCCCTCATTGTGTTCCTTTTTAAATTAAATGTTTTAAGTGTTACCAGTTTATTCCAATCAAGATGGCTTCAGGTGTGTCATACTTTTGTCATAAGTAAGACAGTAAGCGCTCTAGTTGTTCAAAACACTAGGACATTCTGTCATTAGGCTATACTTGGGCTACATCTGGGTGATATTTGGGCTACATTTGGGCTCTTTTGTCTCTGGTGGCCATCTTGGGAGATTTATTTGTTATGAAGTTTCCTAATTTCCTCATTTACTGCAGTCTCCTCAGTGGGAATACTTTCAGTTTTTTATTTTGGTTCCATCAAGATGGCATTCAGATGTGTCACACATTTGCCATGAATTCTGAATGTTAACACTCTAGTTGCTCATTAGATCACTGTAGTAAAACTACTGCTCACCAGGGAAGTCTGCTGCTGGTATTCAAAGTGCATGTTTCAGTCTGCATGTCAGAATTTGTTTATAAAATAGAAGAGGATTTGAGAAGTCAAAATGTGCCCTCACTTTTTCAATCTGCAGAACTAATCATAATGTCTATGGCAAAATGAACCCCCTCATTTTGTTCCTTTGTAAATTAAATGTTTTAAGTGTTACCACTTTATTCCAATCAAGATGGCTTCAGGTGTGCCATACTTTTGTCATAAGTAAGACTTTTAGCGCTCTAGTTGTTCGTTAGAACACTCTGGGACATTCTGTCATTGGGCAATACTTGGGCTACATCTGGGTGATATTTGGGCTACATTTGGGCTTTTTTGTCTCTGGTGGCCATCTTGGGAGATTTATTTGTTATGAAGTTTCCTAATTTCCTCATTTACTGCAGTCTCCTCAGTAGGAAATACTTTCAGTTTTTTACTTGGTTCCATCAAGAAGGCATTCAGATGTGTCACACATTTGCCATAAATTCTGAATGTTAGCACTCTAGTTGCTCATTAGATCACTGTAGTAAAGCTACTGCTCACCAGGGAAGTCTGCTGCTGGTATTCAAAGTGCATGTTTCAGTCTGCATGTCAGAATTTTTTTATGACATAGAAGAGGATTTGAGAAGTCAAAATGTGCCCTAATTTTTCTTTCTGCAGCACTAATCATATTTTCTATGGCAAAATGAATCCCCTCATTGTGTTCCTTTGTAAATTAAATGTTTTAAGTGTTACCACTTTATTCCATTCAAGATGGCTGCAGGTGTGCTATACTTTTGTCATAAGTAAGACTGTTAGCGCTCTAGTTGTTCGTTAGAACACTCTGGGACATTCTGTCATTGGGCTATACTTGGGCTACATCTGGGTGATATTTGGGCTACATTTGGGCTCTTTTGTCTCTGGTGGCCATTTTGGGAGACTTATTTGTTATGATGCTTCCTAATTTCCTCATTTACTACAGTCTCCTCAGTAGGAAATACTTTCAGTTTTTTACTTTAATTCCATCAAGAAGGCATTCAGATGTGTCACAAATTTGCCATAAATTCAGAATGTTAGCACTCTAGTTGCTTATTAGATCACTGTAGTAAAGCTACTGATCACTAGGGAAGTCTGCTGCTGGTATTGAAAGGGCATGTTTCAGTCTGCATGTCAGAATATTTTAATGAAATAGAAGAGGATTTGAGAAGTCACTCAAAATGTGCCCTAATTTTTCTTTCTGCAGCACTAATCATACTTTCTATGGCAAAATGAACCCCCTCATTTTGTTCCTTTTTAAATTAAATGTTTTAAGAATTACCACTTTATTCCAACCAAGATGGCTTCAGGTGTGCCATACGTTTGTCATAAGTAGGACTGTTAGCGCTCTAGTTGTTCTTTAGAACACTCTGGGAAGCTGCAGTAGAACACAAAGGAATCAACTGACAGTCTCTGCCCTTGTTGGATGTACATGTTTTACTGAGAAATGTCAGACTTCATTCTCACATGACTGAGAAAGATAATGTGAATTTACAGAAAATATGCTCTCAGTTAGCTTATAGATCACCTTTCAAACCTCTGTGGGAAAAGCATGAGAAAATAGTTTTCTCTCAAACATGATTCATGATATCACAGTAGAAGGCTTTTTCACATGGTAAAATCACCTTAGAACACACCACAATTCCTAAAATGAGTATGGTATCATCAACAAATGATTTATAATGTAACTAAAGTCTTAAAACCTTCTATTAACTGCAATGCTTTTTAATGAGGTGCTATCATGTATATTGGTCCCAAGATGGCTGCCAACACTTCTTGGATGAAGTGCTGACAGCCAATCAGATCTCACGATGAGATGTGTGGTTAGGCTCCACCCAGATATATATGTGATTTTACTTTTTGATTTTCTCAGGAACTACTGAACGGATTTACACCATTTAAGCAAAAGGCACATGCCTGACCTGAGGACTACCTCTTTGCCAAATTTCAAGTAATTCTGTTCAGCCGTTCGGGCTGTACCTTCGACCCTGAAAGTCTCGGGGTGATTCGTCAAGCGGGGGCTGAGAAAAAAGGGGGGTCCCAAAACGCATTTCCCCATGCATTTTCCCATAGGACCTTTAGTCGAAGGTACAGCACGAACGGCTGAACAGAATTACTTGAAATTTGGTAGTCCTCAGGTCAGGGATGTGCCTTTTGCATATATGGTGTCAATCTGTTCAGTAGTTTCTGAGAAAATTGCAGTTAAAAGTTCATAAATATCTATATGCACGCACCGTGCGCGCACGGTGCCGTGCGCGAGCGTAATTCTGATTGGTGGTTAGATGTCAGTCAACATTCGAATCGGTCAAAATCAGGAAGTGTCGGACGCCATTTTGTGTGTGGCAGTGAAAAACAAAGGTGGAGAATGTGAAAAGGGGGCAGGGTAGAGAGTTCCTGACCCCCTAGCCTTTGTCAGGGGGTCCTTGAAGGACCGCGAAGGGTGAAAAAAACATTTTTTTTTTTTTCAAAAAATCACAGGGTGTGCGCACGGTGCACGCACTGTGCGCGCATGGCGGCAAACAATTCATTAAAAAAATAGAATTAAAAATCAAGTTTAAGTGTTTAGATGTTGGTTGGCTCTAAAAAGAGCCGTTGTGTTCATTGAGTGTTTTTTGGTACCTATAAGTAAGTACCGATGCAGAGTCTTTAGTTCAAGAGGAAGACTCTGTTCCCTTCATCTGTGAAATGTACACCGTCTCCTCTATAAATGCCTTGCCACTCCCCTCACTATTTCTTCTTATTTCCTGGGAAAAGGAGCTGAACAGGTATCAATTTTACTTGAAAATGGCAGAACAGCAGTCTACTGCAGGGAGTGAGGAGGAGATCTGGATGCACTCAGAAGCATTGTGTTATACCCTACTTAATTGTATAACATGTAGTTCAGCCCTGCTGCCACTAGCTGCTCAGCCAGAGTGGAGATGGTCATAGAATGTTGGTGTGCCTGTGATGCATGGAATGCCTGGGTGTCTGAGTGGATGAGTGTTGGCAGTTGAAGATGGGCTGAGCAGCTAGGGAGGCTGCTCCTGGTGGGGCTGGTACCACACTAGGCTGGCTGGAGTAGAGACAGTTGTAACCTGAACAGGAAGATGAATAAAGAAGACTGATAATACATACTGGCTCCAGTTGTCTTTCTACAGAGATTAGAACATTCATTTTGGCGACGAGCGGACTTGGACCCTAGAGACTCTTGGTACAGCACAGAAACTAAGGAACTTCAAAGGAAAAAAAAGAGAAAACAAGAGATCCTACAAGCCACTACATCCACTAAGAAAGAATTCCCAGGCAAGCCAGCGCCAGCCCCACCAGTGTCCTCACCAACGGACAGCCCCACAGAGCAGTGTCATCACCAAAGGACACTACAGCCTGGGAATACTACAGCCACCTAAAGGACTACAGTGAGTTGGAGGAGTAGCTAAGCTACAGCCGCATCTGGTGTTCCAGCCACAACGTTTGCCACATAAAGGATTACAGTGAGTTGGAGGAGTAGCTAAGCAACAGCCGCATCTGGTGTTCCAGCCACAACGTTTGCCATATAAAGGATTACAGTGAGTTGGTGGAGTAGTTGCACTACAGCCACATCTGGTGTTCCAGCCACGTTGTTACCTACAAAAGGGTTTGGTGAGTTGGATGGGTAGCTTCTCTACAACCAGTTGATGGTGTTCCAGCCACATCGCTCTTCAGAGTCTGCTGTGTTTATAAGAAAAAAGTAACATTTTGAACAGCGTGCAATGCCTGCACAGATGGAGAATATTTGGTGCTTAACAAACGTCAGTACCTACTACCGTTACACTGCTGCTGTGTGGTATTGCCAAGGTATGTGCTCTGATAACATATGGAAGGACATTAAACCTAGTGAGATATGACGGATGTACAGAAGCGGCATATCTGCCCACACTGTTTTGCACTCTAATCTCAGTAACGAGGTGGGAACATCAAAGGGGCCATAAAATGCTCATGGATGTATCTTCATATTTGCAGCGATGAGCGTATATTTACTTCAGTTCACAAAAACCACAGTGAGCAGTGCAGGGGTGCTGCTCGTTAAGTTGTGCGCTGGAAATATGGTGTCTATTTTGTGAATTCCTATCTGCACTGCAGAAGACATTTCTGTGTCATGCGGGAAAAAAAGACGATTTCGGTGATTTCCAAGCACAGGCTGAAATGGTGACATTTTCTACGTTTTTTTAATGGGAGCCGTGTGGTAATGTAACGTTCTCCGGTCACCCCCTTTACATGTGCAAACATTGTGGTAAGCCAATTTTCTTAATTTTTACGTTTTGTGGCTGCCCCTTGGACTCTTGGCAGTTTAACCGCAGCCTTCACTTTCAAATTTAGTCATGTCACGTGACAAGCTATGCACGCGCTTACCTTTGCCCAGCAACAGGGTCGCGTGCAGTCCTCCGGCGAAGTTCCCCGTGTTCGTGCATCTTCAAGGTGACTTCCACGGCTGCCTCAGTTCCGTCGTCTGGCTCTTGTGTAAGTTTTGACGCAAGGACGCGCCGCGAGCCACTCTGCAGCGACGTCGACAGCGTGCCGCCATCTTGTGGTTGGCGGCCGCTATTGTCTTTCACCTTTTGGTGGTGCCTGTTTGATGCAGAGCTGTTAACCATGCAGTTCCTTTCTGCCAACCACGGTGTTTGTGCTCATAGACAATAAAGTTTTCTTTGGAAGTTGACACGACGGCCGGGGACAACGCGGTGCCTTCACACCTTCAATTTCATCTGCATTTGTAGTCTCTGGAATTTTCTTGTGGTTATCCTCCATTTCATGGATGTCGGAGGTATGGATCATGGTTAATCTTTCCCACAGTTGAGTGCATGCTTGCCACACAGTACATCCACGCTCTCTGCTATGAGTTGTTTTTCTGACAGCTTTCTTTTCAGTACTTTACGCCGCTGAATCACCGCAGTTGCGGGCATTGGAGTATGTGCCTGCATGGTCCCTCTGTTGACACTGAACACTTATTGGATATGGTGTTGTTCCCAGCAAGGATTTCATTTTGCTATGCTTTGGTCTCACTTCTTCGAGGTGAAGTATGTCAGTGCTTGCTATGTTTACTTCAAGATGTACTCCAATTGGTTTTGTGATCGCTCACCGGAGTGGGGTATATTTCACCAGTGCTCTACAGTTAATGCAATTGCATTAGTATATGTTTTTTAGAATTTGAAATGTTGCGTCCTGTGGGGTGTCATCACATTGTGTCCATACACGAGGGAAGATTGTGGGTAACAGCCCTTGTTTAGTTACGTTTGTTACTCCTACATGGGGGTAGGTAACCTCCACAAGGGGGTCAAGAGCTCTTTTCGTATTTATGTTTGGTTACTCCTACATGGGGGTACGTAACCTCTACATGGGGGTTGGGTCATGGGTTAGTTCCCATACACACACAGTACCTAGGTTAACCCTTACACTGGGTTGGGTTATGGCTTAGTCCATAAATAGCTGCGCGCAGTACTAATGTACATCCCTTCACGGGTGTTTTTGGGTGACGACCCATATTCATGTTTGTTTCCCTTTCTCTTGGGGATTGTAGTTGCAGAGTATGCTATCTTAGCGCTACTCTAGGTTATGCTTTTGGGCATTGGTTTTGTGGGGTCTTTTACCCTTTGCGTTGTAGTGCATTACGTCACAGTGTTTGATAAAAAGAAAATGCTTCAAATGCATGTCTGGTAATGCTTAGCTTTCTTCAAAATTCTTTATAATCTCTTTTTAGGGAGGGATGGGAGATATTACTGTTCAAATGTATGTATCTTGTCCGTCTTTTCTTGCTTTAATGGTTCTTTCTCCTGTGATGTTGTATCTTATGTCTGCATCCGTGAGATTTGTTCCATTATTCATTTTTCTTGTTGATAGTTCTTGCTTGATGTTATATCACTTTCTTGTTTCGTTTTCTTTGGAGAAAAAGGGATAATGTTATACCCTACTTAATTGTATAACATGTAGTTCAGCCCTGCTGCCACTAGCTGCTCAGCCAGAGCGTGAGATGGGCATAGAATGTTGGTGTGCCTGTGATGCATGGAATGCCTGGGTGTCTGAGTGGATGAGTGTTGGCAGTTGAAGATGGGCTGAGCAGCTAGGGAGGCTGCTCCTGGTGGGGCTGGTACCACACTAGGCTGACTGGAGTAGAGACAGTTGTAACCTGAACAGGAAGATGAATAAAGAAGACTGATAATACATACTGGCTCCAGTTGTCTTTCTACAGAGATTATAACACATTGGTTCATAGTAGATTGTGTTCCAGAATCTTCAAACACCACACCCACTCCCCTCACTATTTCTTCTTATTTCCTGGGACAAGGAGCTGAACAGCTATCAATTTTACTTGAAAATGGCAGAACAGCAGTCTACTTCAGGGAGTGAGGAGGAGACCTGGATGCACTGAGAAGGTGTCTTTCAGTAGAATGGCAATATGAAAAGAAAGATAGTTGTAAAATGGAGGCTTACATACTTTTTTTTAATAAAAAGAACTCATTGGCTGTTTCAGACCATTCAACACTAAAAACTAGGCTGTATGTTTACATTTTTAAAAGCATGTTTTGTATTGGTTCAGAACAATGTGTTCTCACAGAACATTACTTTGGATTTGCTGTTAGGTTTGAAAAGTCAAGCAATCTTGCTCTTTGGATTAGAAACATTGTGTGCTGAACTTCTGACCTCTCTTCTCACATCTGTGTTCCATAATCTGTTGCTTTGCTAGCAGGCAGAAGTCATGTTGGGGGTAGGAATCATTTGGAAAGGGTTGAAATTTGCAACCAATAGAAATGTGTGTTTCCATTTAAAATAAAGGTGGAGAACGTGAAAAGGGGGCAGGGTAGAGAGTTCCTGACCCTCTAGCCTTTCTCAGGGGGTCTCTGAAGGATCCCGAAGGGTGAAAAAAGTATTTTTTTTTTTTTTCAAAAATTCGCGGGGTGCGCGCAGGGTGCGCGCACGGCGGCAAAAAATACATAAACAAAATAGAATTAGAAATCAAGTCTAAGAGTTTAGATGTTGGTTGGCTCTAAAAAGAGCCGTTGTGTTCATTGAGTGTTTCTTGGTACCTACAAGTAAGCACCGATGCACAGTCTAAAGTTCAAGAGGAAGACTCTGTTCCCTTCATCTGTGAAATGTACACCCCTCTATAAATGCCTTGCATGTTGTAACGCAAGTTGTTGTGGTATGTAGAACTCATACCATAGTCTCTGAGGAAAGCAGAAACAGACTTACTGACGTGCTTTCTTGCTTTCTCAATCTGCGGACAATATTGGTTGGACCAGTTCCACTTTTGCCTTTGGCATATATTAGAATATACAAAGGTAGTTTGTGGAAAAAGTGACATCAATTGCACAAAGGTGTCCTTAACAAGCATTTCCAGACCTACCCCAGTTAAAGTGCCTAGGTCATTTCCACCACAGTGCACAATTATAAGGTTAGGCTGTGGGAGATTTAGAAAGGATTTCACCAAAGGCATTAATTGGTGCCGCTTTAACCCTCTCTGACCAATCCATTTAATGTCTACATTGGCAAAGCAAGGTCTTTCACAATACCTCTTTTTTCTGCATACTTTTCACTCCAGAAGACATAGCTATGACCTACAATCCACAATGTGAACATCTTTCAAGGAGATCTGGATGCACTCAGAAGGTGTCTTTCAGTAGAATGGCAAAATGAAAAGAAAGATAGTTGTAAAATGGAGGCTTACATACTTTTTTTTAATAAAAAGAACTCATTGGCTGTTTCCCATCATTCTACACTAAAAACTAGGCTGTATGTTTACATTTTTAAAAGCATGTTTTGTATTGGTTCAGAAAAAGGTGTTCCCACAGAACATTACTTTGGATTTGCTGATAGGTTTGAAAAGTCAAGCACTCTTGCTCTTTGGATTAGAAACATTGTGTGCTGAACTTCTGACCTCTCTGCTCACACCAGTGTTCCATGATCTGTTGCTATGGTAGCAGGCAGAAGTCATGTTGGGGGTAGGAATCATTTGGAAAGGGTTGAAATTTGCAATCAATAGAAATGTGTGTTTCCATTTGGAAAAATGTGGGAAGCAATGTGATTTGAAGTTAACATGTATATGTGAGAAAAAAGAGAGGGAAAGTTTGCCATTTACTGGTTCTGGTGAGAGGTGTACAGCTCAGAGATTCTGGCTCTGATAATCTGCTGTGTGAATGCCACATTTCTTTCTCAACTAACTACTTTTAAAGGTGAGTTATGAATTTGAGAGGGAATGTATGTGGTGCATTTTGATATAAATAATAGAAATGTGTTTCTTCTTTTAAAGTTGTGTTTTACATTTTATGTTTTGGAAGATATTTAACTGCCTTGAACTTGTAAGATATTATGAAGTATGTCTACACCATAAGTTAAGGTGTACTGGTATCACTCAGGAATACTGTTTTGTGCCTAGAATCACATCATGAGTCTGTGTGCACACAGGAATTGTTGTCAGAGATTTAATTTGTGTTGCTCTTGTTCTGTAAGACTTGCACTCGCAGGAAAGGGGCAGCTTGTTTTCTTGAACTGTGATGGTTAGCATTCAGCAAAAATCAATTTCTCACAAATGAGAGGCAAATGCTAACACATTTGAAATCAACATGGTAGATTTTCTTTCCACTCCTGCAATGGGTGAGGTAGTTCCTACATGTTCAAAACTCCAATTAACCCTTACCACACATGTACTCTTACATACATCTCTGCAGTCTTCATGCAGTTGTGCAAGCGTCCATGCAGATCTCTCTTGCACCTGACAATACACATTCTCCAGAAGCACACTCTTAGCATACAGGCAGCTTATTTTCCTGCACTCCCATGCTTACTATTCAGCACTGTGTGGTATTTCAGATAGCAGTGTGTAACGCTAACACATTCAACGTCACCAAGGCTCATTTCCTTTGCTCTAGTCTAATCACTCACCCAGGTTCCACATGCTCATGGTCTCAAGTAGCTGTTAGGACATGTGCTCTTTTCTGCCTCTCTAAACTATAAGGAAAATGTGTCAGGCTGTTACAGTAATTATCACTTGCTTTACCACAGTAGTAAATGTGCTTTGAAATTGCCAATCAAATATTGTTTTCTGCCTAGAATCACACCATGAGTCTGTGTGCACACAGGAATTGTTGTCAGAGATTTAATTCGTGTTGCTCTTGTTCTGTAAGACTTGCACTCGTAGGAAAGTGGCAGCTCATATGATAGGATTTGAAAAGCTCAAAAAAAATATAGTAATATATTTAAATTACATAAAGGTATTTTTTTTTTAGTTTCTTTTAGGTATTTGTGAACAACACTGAAATAAATTAAACATGCCTATAAAATCAAGAAAGAGAAAAGAACAGCAAAAACATCTATATTTGAAGACAACTGGACAACACAAATTAATTGAAGAACCTGATGTTGGAAAAAAGAAAAAGTCTTCTGGTAAGCAGACTAAGGATTTTTTTTAAAAATATCTTCAAACATAGAAAAAATGTAAAAGATATATCCACTGCAAATAGTGTTTCAAGTAGAAAACAACAAGACAATAGAAAGACAATACAAAATGCTAATGTACAATCAGAAGCAAGAAAGAATGACTTAAAAAGAAAAACGGAATTTCAAAACATTCGTAGAAACATTTTTCAGAGAAGAGTGATGTTCAATTTGCTAACGGATGTGAAAAAATATAGGAAGAAAGCAAAATTTTATAAGAAAAAGAAACATATTGAATCAATATGGAATTAAAAAGAAAATGATTCATTTTAATTTTGAACAGGATCCATACATTAGATAAAATAGTCAATGTAATGAAGTCAAAAAGCAAAAGGAAAAGAGTAGTGTGAAAAAAATAACTTTTGTAAAGTGTTCTTAGGAGAATGGAAGCATAGTTCAAGTACTGAACCATTTTTTTAATGAAGAGAGTTATCTTCAAAGTAATAGTTTGCTGCATGCAGTTGACACCAGTGGTCGAGCTTATGAAGTTAAGGATGGTTGTGTAATGGAAAAGGAGAAAATGGTTCCAAGAAATGAGGAAGAAGTGTTAGCTGATGAGGTTATGGGGAAACGTCCTAAAGCCCCAGTGTACACTTGGAATTGTAGTAGTATTTGTACTGTACGACAAGAATCTATTGATAAATTACGTGACTTTCTAAGAGAATATAGTAAAAAAAGTGTTAAACAGAAGATTAAGGTGCTTCAAAGACTAGATCCATGCAGCGTGAGAAAGAATACTGGTTTGCAAGGACATTCTCTGGCTTGTCTTTCTAGGAAAGTTTGTCAAAGTGTTTTTCACCATTTTAGGATGCTGGCAGTACATCATACTGAAATGAGAAAGTTTGTGAGAAGATTGTATTTTGCTAAAAGTCCAGCACTAAAGTTAAATGAGTTGAATAGTGCTCTGTTCCGTGGATCTGTATCCGATGTGAGGAAGGTTTGTGAGGATATTGAGTTTTGTTACTTTGGTCCAGAGCAAGAAAGTGCAGGAAATGACACAGTTATTAAAGAAAATGTGGAAGAGAATGTAGAACCCACTGTTAGTAAAAATTTTGAAGATCAAATGACAAAATTTACTATCATCTCTAATGAAAGACCAAATATTACTTGTATTTGTTGCCGGAGAAGCCATTATAAAACTCAAACAAGGAATGTTGATCTCTATAAAAAAAGTGAAAAAGAAAATAATTATGAGTGGAAGGATTTTGCTACATGTTTGTTTCTGGAAAATTGTTTTGATTTGGGTGAAGATCAGCGTTTTGTAAATACTGTTATAACAAGTTAGAAGAAAATAAAATGCCAGCTAGAGCTGTACATAATAATTTAGAAGTGGTTGATATTCCTGCAGAACTTAGTGATTTAAATACGTATGAGTCTATACTCATTCAATGTGTCCATCCGTTTCAGACTATAGTTCGTATGGAGCCCAAAACAGGTAAATTACCTCCTTCAGATTTACAAAGAGGTTTAAAAGGAAGAGTTGTCTATTTGCCATTAGAGTTGGAAAAAAATATTGAAACAATTGATGTAGATAGTTTGGAAACTGAACCATTAGTTATTCTGGTTAATGGTGTACCTGCAAAGAATAAGAAAATTTGGCAGGAGCTAGTAGATGTACGAAAAGTACAAAGAGCAAATTTATATTTGAAAAGAAATAATAAGTACTATGAATCAATTTATATGGATGAAGATGAAGAAGTTTTACTAGCAGACACAGGAATACCAACTGGGCAAATTGAAAAAGTGGATAGGTCAAAAGAAGAAGAAATTTATGAACATTTCAGCATACATCCTCTTCATTCTAAAGAAGTTATGGGAAACACTATTGATCTGTTTCAGATGAAAAAAGCAAAAGGAACTCCCGTGAGTGTATGGGAGGAGAGCTTGGAAGCTCGTTGTTTTCCCCAGCTGTTTCCTACAGGAAAAGGTAGACGATATGATGAACGTCCAGTACAGATTCCTGCTTCTGAGTATCGGACTACAAGATTATATGCAGAAGATCCAAGATTTCGTCAAAGTATTCCTTATTTGTTCCATCTTTTATTTGAAAGTGACTTGTCTGCACTATCTTATGCAGTAAATCACATTTTAAAAACTGGAGTACATCTACATAATGTGTCTGCAAAGGATTTGATGAACAAAGTGCAACAGTGAGATGATCATTTGGAATCTCAATTGATTAATCTGATGGCTTGTCAGCGTGGAACTAATGAATATTGGTACCGACGCCATGGAGAATTGAAATGTATGTTACGGAATTTAGGAACTCCTACATGGTTCCTTACCCTAAGCTGTGCTGAGTACGCTTGGGATGATTTACTGGATGTTCTTCGAGAGGCAAATTCAAATATTGAAAACATCCAATACAAGACAGCAGGAGAATTGTGCTCCTTGGATCCGGTTAATGTTTGCAGATATTTCAATCATAGATTTGAGGCTATGATGTCCTTCATCTGCAATAAAAAAAATCCACATCTTGGAGAAGTTGTGGATTTCTTTTGGAGAAAAGAGTACCAAGCAAGAGGTGCTCCTCACATTCATATGCTGTTGTGGATCAAGGATGCCCCAAAATTTGGAACAGATTCTGATGATGCAGTTCTATCTTTCATTGAAGAATATGCAACAGGTGCTATCCTAAAAGCACAGAAGAAAAAAACTTAAAAGAGCAAGTTTTACGTTTCCAAAGTCATCGCTGTGGAAAATACTGTCGACGAAAGTACAAGAGTAAAGATAAATTCTACACAAAATGTCGATTTGGATTTCCACGACCTGTTCTTTCAAAAGGAAGAGTAAACAGTTTTATGTCAGCTGTGCGACATACCATTACAAGAAAATCTCCGAAAATATATAAATGACTACACCCCAGTCATTTTATCCATGTGGAATGCTAACATGGATATTCAGTATGTAGCTGACAATTCTATTGCTGTTGCTCGGTATGTCACATCTTACATCACTAAATCTGAGAAAACGGAATTGAAAGAAATGTGGGAAGAGATTTCTCACGAGAAGACTGTCAGTAAAAAGCTATACAGTTTCAGTTTAAAGATGTTATCGCATCGAGAAATTGGCTCATACGAATGCTCAGATAGGTTATCATCTGCAAGTCTGTACTCCAAATCCAGAAGAATCATTTGGGTAAGTTTAGGCCTTGCAGGAATGCGAAATCGGGTACTGAAATCTATTCGAGAAATTGAATGTGTAGCAGAGAACGAACCAGAAAGTACAGACATTTTGAAAACAAATATGTTGGACACATATTACCCAAACAGAAGTCATCATCTTGAGAACATCTGTCTCTATGAAGTGCTGCAGAACTACATTTATAAACGGAATGCCACAGAAGACATCAACAATGGAAAATAGAAAGTCATTGGCGAGGAAGGATGTTTGGTGAAACAAACAAAAGGAAGTTTGATTAATCACAGGAAGCTGAGTTGCGACACTACTGACAAAAAGGAATTTTACTACTTAGCACTTTTACAGCTGTTTAAACCATGGCGTTCAGAGGATGAATTACTTGGAGATTTTCAGAGCTATGAAGATTCCTTTAATGCATGCAAAGATAATATAGAATGCAGTACTTTCTCAAATTATGTACAAAAGTTAAATGAAGAAATTGAACAAGAAGCTACAATTGCAGCTGAAGTAGCTAGAGACAGTTCTCAAGACAGTCAAAGTTCTGGTACGCTCAGTCAAGATCCTCTATGACAACCGACAACCAATCGTAGAAAATGAAGCTGCAATAGCCATGACTGAAGTGGAAACAGCTATGAATCAAGCTCAGGAAGATTTAATAGACTTACCAAATTTGGAACAACAACTGAATGATGAACAACAACAAATTTATGAAGAAGTCACAAAACAAATTGATCATGGATTACTACATGAAAATAAAGAGTGCTCATGCACAGCATTTGAACCAATCAGAATGTATGTGAGAGGACAAGCTGGAACTGGAAAAAGTTTCTTAATTAAAGTAATTAGAAGCTACCTACAGAAAAAAACTGATTCAGCTTTGTCTTGTGTTGTTACTGCTCTAACTGGGTTAGCAGCATATAACATAAAAGGAATTACCTTACATCGTTTGCTAATGTTACCAGTAGAGCATGAGAAAAAAATAGAATACCACAAGCTAACAGGAGAAGCATGTTTTGAAGTTTCAAGACTGTTGAAGAAAATGAAAGTTCTCATTATTGATGAGGTAAGCAAGGTATCAAACTTAATGCTTGCCTTTGTGCATTTAAGAATGCAGCAAATTCAGACTATGAAATGTTATTTGGAGGAAAACATGTTATAGTTTTTGGGGATCTACTGCAGCTCACTCCAGTTAAAGGACAACCAGTATTTAATATTGTTACACATGAAGACACGAAAAAGTTGTTAGGAAGTATAGGTAATGTGAATATTTGGTCATACTTTGAGTACAAAGAACTCATTACCAATATGCGGCACGCAAATGATGATGATTATGCAAGTATTCTCAAAGATATCAGAATTGGACTACTCACAGAAAATGGCAGAAAAGCTTTACAGAGTCGATTGCTATGTAATTTGTTTCCAACAGAACAAATAGTTCCAGAGAAAATATACGAGAAAATTGCAGAAAAAAATACTGTAATCTGCTTAATGCCAACACTACATGAATGCTCTATATTCAATTAAGAACTTTTGAAATTGGAAAATGAAGAGATTATGAAAATGGAAGCCGTGGATAAAATACAGCATGAAGGAATAACTATTACATTGACAGGCAAATTGAAAACTAAATTGGATTCTCTAGAGAAAAACATATCGAAAACAGCTGGTTTAGAAAAGAATCTTTATGTATGTATGAACTGTCGAGTAATTTTAAGACGTAATTTGAATGTAGAAAAAGGTTTAGTGAATGGAGCTATGGGTAAAGTTGTGGGTTTTGTTAACTACCAGAAAAAAGATGGAATTGAATTTTTAAAAATAAAATTTGATCAGATTGAAGAGGTTAAAGACATTAGTCGTTGTTCTGTTCGTTTTTTACTGGTGAAAGACTTATATGTACGTAGGAAGCAGTTTCCATTTTCTCTAGCATATGCTGTAACTATTCACAAATCTCAAGGATTAACTGTAGATAGTGCTTTTGTAAACATTGGATCTAGTGTGTTTAAAGAAGGTATGGCATATGTTGCTTTGTCACGAGTGAAAAAATTATCTGGTTTATTCATGATGGACCTTCTATAACTTCTGGTCATTACACAGTTTATCTAAAATGTGAAAAAGGTTGGACACTGTGTAATGATTCTCAATTGATTTTCAAGCAACGTTTGCCTGCAGAATTACCAAATTCCTACTTAATTTTTCTAAAACCAAAATTTGAAGAGACCATTATTTCGATTTTATAAGATTACCATTGGATATTTCACCTAAAAAGGGTTTAAAAATTACCATTTGGCCTCATGGAAAGGTAAATATTTCTATTGTGGACTTCTTTGACCGATATTATTTTGGTGTATGTGCTTAAGCAACAAGATTTACAGACGTTATTTATTGCAAATAGTTATTGTTCTTAGAAGATATTTTTAAAATATATGTTACATTTCTCTCAAGGTATGTTTTACTGAGGATAGATTCAGGGCTTTTTTAAACAATCTTTCAGATTGTTTATTTTTTTGCACGCTGTTAAGTGATGAATGCAATTGATATCACTATTTTCAGTGAAATTCAATATATTTTGAAAACAGCAAAAAAAGGGCAAAAAATTACTTTGTTAAATATGAAAATATTTGGACTGTATTCTAAAATGTATTGTTAAATATTACTACTTTTTTTCTTTTTTTTCAGTTCGAGAAAGAAGATTTAGGAAATCCTTTTTTCTTGCAATTAGAAAAACCCATTTATTTCTAATTAAGTTATTTTGTTGGTCAGGTAAGTTTAAAATAACTGTATTTCTCACCCCTTCACTTTCATGCTCCTTTTGTTCACTTCTCCTCACCCTGCTTTTCTCATTCCCCTTCTCTCTCTCTTTTTTCTTTTACTGCTCTTTCGTAACTCCCTCACTCCTTCTCTACTACTCCCCATCACTATTTTTTCAACCATGTTTCTCTCCCTGTCTCCATATGTCTCAGTCATTCTAACTGCCTTAGTCCTTCTCAGTTCCTTTCTCTCTGTCTCTGTTTCTGTTTCTCTCCCTTTGTCTGTCTTACCCTTAATTTCCTTAACATCTCTGGGGCAGATTTACAAGCCCCCTGCGCCACCACTACATCACTTTTCATGACGTACTGGTGGCGCAGGGGGCTCCTCCATATTTACAAGGAGAGGAAAAGCCATACTGCGTGACTTTTCCTCTCCTTGTAAATACAGCCACTTCACACGCAGCACTGTGCGTTGAAGGGGCGTTCAATGGGTGTTGTTGTGGGTGTTCCCACGCAACACCCATAGAACTAGACACATCTCCAGATTTACGAGAAATCGTAACTCTGGAGATGCGTAGGAATGCTACGCCACCCTAGAGGTGGCGTAGCGAGGCACAACGAGGAGAAATGTTTTCATTTCTCCTCGTTTTTTCCTCTTTCAGTGCGTGCTGCATGCTACAGCACGCATTGAAAGAGGAAAAAGCCTCTTGTGATTGTTTTTGTGCAGGAAGGTGTCCCTTTCTGCAGAAGAACAATCTCCCCACCACGCAGGCATCCTTGCAGCATGGTGCAAGGGAGCCTGCGCCGGCGCATGGCTGCAGTTTGTGCGCCAGCGCAGGGGAAGCATAGAGATGCAATATATTCTTGTAAATATGTCGCATCTCTGTGCTTTTAAACTAACGCAGCACGGCGCAGCAAAATTACTTGCTGCACCGTGCTGCGTTAGTTTGTTATAAATCTGCCACCCTGTTTCTACCACTCCTCCTCTCTCCATCACTCATTTTCCATCTATGTTAATTTTTTAACCTTCTCCGTCATTCTCCTTCCCTCACCTTCCCTAACTGTCACTATCCTTTACTCATAGTCACTCCTATTCTTCGACTTCACTTCCTCCTGTCTGTATCTCACACCCCTTCACCTTTTCGCATTCTTTCCTTCACTCTCCCTCACTCTGCTTTGCTCATTGAAATCCTGACTCCCTTTCTCTCACTCCAGTTTCCTAAATCCCTCCATCCCCTCACTCCCCATCTCTCACTTTCTCTTACCCCCTTTTTCAATCCTCATACCTGTTATCTCACCATCACTCCACTTCTCTTACTTTCAATCTTTACCCTGCTGTACTTCATCCGCTTCGTCTGTTACTCCCTTTTCCTATCTCCGTCCCTTACTCTCCTTTTCTCACTCCCCCCTCCCTCTCTCCCCATTACTCACTGCCATTCCCTTACACATTTACTCTTCTTACCTGTATCCTCTACTCTTAGTCCTTTTGTTGCAGTCAGTCTTTCACTTCCCTTTCATGACTGATTATACTTTCCTTTTCTCACTCATTCTGTCAGTCCTTTCCTCCTCTTCACTCAGTCATTTCAATCATTTCAATCATTCATGTATACACTACACATTCATTCAATAAAATTACAACACAGTATATTAGGAATATAGCTCTTCTTGGAGAAGTGAAGTGAGTTCTGAAGAGAACTGGTTTTTTTGTCTTTTTTGTTTTGTATTTTTTTTTAGTTTTTTAACAATTTTGTATTTTATTTGTTTTTTTTAGAGCAGCAAAAAAAAAACAGGGAATGAAAAAGTGTTCAACGGGAACAAAAAAAAATGGAAAAAATTATACGGTGGAGCATGTGTGCTGCTGGATTTTGTTCTCTATTAAGTTGATGCTGCTCTCACCATAACAGAGAACAACATTGCACACATTGCACCGTATATGGACCTTCTGGAACAGAGGGTGGATATCCAGAGGTCTTGATGCTGGTGATTCTGCGGCCGCAGATGATGTGCTCGGCTGAGCTCCTGGAGGGTTGTCTCTTGTGGCTCTTGTGGATTCACGGGCATAAGCCACAGGATGCACTTTTTGAAAGTGCCTCAGCATAGTATAAATGCTAAAGGAGTATTTTTTTTTGGGATCTCCTCTAGAAAGGACAACTCCACAAACAGTGCAGGTGACTTTTGGAGCATTCACCTTCTTCTGCCCCTCTGGAAAAGTAAAGAACTTCCATATGAAGGAGTCCTTTTGTTTCCTCTGGCTTGGTGGCACAAAGGTCTCCTCTTCACTCTCTGTAGAAGATTGCTGTTCTGCCATTCTCACGTAGTGGAAAAGCTCTCCAGCTCCTTCTCCCAGGAAATAAGAAGAAATAATGAGGGGAGTGGGTGTGGTGTTTGAAGATTCTGGAACTGAAACTACTATGAACCAATGAAAAGTGTTGTTTCGTAATCACGTGACTTGCCGTGCGCGCACCGTGCGCACACGGAGAACGCACGCATGCGCACACGGAGCACGCACGGAGCACGCATGCATGCGCACACGGAGCACGCACGGAGCGCGCACGCATGCGCACACAGAGCACGCACGGAGCACGCCCGTAAAAAACCCTAAAAAAATAAAATAAAATAAAAACTGTTTATAAGTTTATGGAAGATATTAACTATGCTGTTCAACTTTATCAAAATTAAAAAAAAAGAGCTGAGCCATTCCATATTACAGGATACAGTCAATCTATAACTATATATATAGGGAGTTTATTGAAAAATAAATATATAAAAAATATAATAATACATACATAAATTAGCATATAAAAATTTTGCAAATTCAGTAAAAAAAACATAGGTTTCACGCGCGTTAAAGTTAGGAATTAGCATTTAAAAAACCTTTGAAATTCACTGAAAAAACCATAGGTTTCACACACGTTATAGGTAGGAATTAGCATTTAAAAAACCTTGCAAATTCACTGAAAAAAACATAGGTTTCACAAACGTTATAGTTAGGAATTAGCATTTAATAAACCTTTGAGAATGGAACTCTTAAATTTTGAGTCGGTGTATCCAAGGTTATATTAGGGTGTGAGAAGATGTGGTAATTTATCACATGGATGACATCATCAGTGATGTCATCAGTGATGTCATTTGAGATGTCATCAGTGATGTCATGAGTGATGTCACTGACCATGTCATGAGTGATATAATATGTGACATCATCAGCAGTGGATTGCGGGCGCGCGAGTTATAGTTAGCTGAACTAACTATAACGGGGGAATTTCAATGGTTTTGTACGAGTGAAATGTCCAGCTAACTATAACATGTGTGAAACCTAAGGTTTTTTCAGTGAATATATATATATATATATATATATATATATATATATATATATATATATATATGCAAACCACCATCCTGAAGTAATCGTAGTCTCGATCACACCAACCAGGTACGGACCACAACGTGGATATTTAATTCTTCATTTTATTTTTGCAGATTCAAAAATAGTGCAAATGCGAGTGCAAAAATCTCAATACGAGCAAGTGCCCAGCCAGTAGGTAGTTATAGTTAGGACCTATTATCCATAGGATATATTACCTACTGGCGGTTTTTCAGTGAATAAATTATATATATATAGATATATATTCACTGAAAAAACTATAGGTTTCAGGCACGTTATAGTTAGAAATTAGCATTTAAAAAACCTTATAAATTCACTGAAAAATCCATAGATTTTAGGGAAAGTTATAGTTAGTTGGACATTTCACTTGTACAAAACCAGAGAAATTCCCCCATTATAGTTAGTTCAGCTAACTATAACTCGCGCCCCCGCAATGCACTGCTGATGACATCACATATTACATCACTCATGACATGGCCAGTGACAATTAATTTTTTTAAGAAGGGAGCTGTGTGGCCCCCCTTCCTTTCCTATTTTATAGGCCCTGTGGACCCCATCCCCCAGGGCCTGACCCCAATTTTTTATTTTATTTTTAAAAATTGGAAGAGGGCCGCATGGCCCCCCTCCTGAGGCCATTTTTTGTCCCGGGGACCCCATCCCCCAGGGCATGGCCATGTTCTTTTTTTAATTTAAATTATAGGAGGGGGGCTGCGTGGCCCTCCTCCCAGGCCACTAATGGCCCCGGGGACCCCATCCCCCGGGGCCTGGCCTTACGTTGGGGACCATGGGGGGTCCCCAATTCCCCCACAGTCCCGACGGCTCCTCGCCTCCTGCGGGAGCCGGTATTGCTTTTCCACATGGGGAGCTGCTAAGACGCAGCTCCCCGTGTGAAAAAGCAATGTGGTTTGGATTTTGAAAGCGAGAGCAGAACTTTCTCAATGGGCCTCAGCGGCTCGGCCTGGCAGCTCAGCTCCTCTGGGGATGCCGGTCTGAGCCGTTACTGTTAGGAGGGTCAAAGGCGGCTGCAGGGCACACGTACCCCGCGCCTCTGAGATTACGTTACTCCAGGTGCACGTTCACCACAGCACCCTATGGGTCTCCTCTGGCACGAAGCCTTACACACAACGCTAATGGGACTTCACGTCGACTCTGAGTGCACTTTCACCAGGCACTCCTTCCTGAGGTCTCAGTTGGCACCAAGACAAGCACACTGTGCTGCAGAGACTCACTTTCTTCCGGCGCACACAATGATCAGCCGATCACCTCCACAGTCCCAGGTTGCACCAAAGCACGCACACTGCTTCACTGAGACTTACTCCAACTCTGGTGCCCCGATATCCAGGTGCTCTTTACCAACCCCTTCGGCCACACCCCGACATGCTCACCATGTCCGAGCCTCACTTCTCCTCCGGTGCACTCGATGACCAGGCGCACTTCACCAGCGCCTCCAGTGCACCCTGACATGCACCCTGCACGTCCGAGACTCACTCCACTTCCGATGCACACGTTGACCAGGCGCTCCTCACCAACGCCTCCGGTGCACCACAACATGCACCCTGCGCATCCGAGACTCCCTTCACCTCCGATGCACACGCTCAACAGGTGCTCTTCACCAGCGCCTGCGGTGCACCCCAACATGCAACCTGCGCGAACGAGTCTCACATTACCTCTGATGCACACGCTGACCAGGCATTCTTCACCAACGCCTGCGGTGCACCACGACACACACCCAGCGCGCCCGAGACTCACTTCACCTTCGATGAACACGTTGACCAGACACTCTTCACCAACGCGTGCGGTGCACCACGACACGGACCCAGTGCGTCCGAGTCTCACTTCTCCGTATGTCCAAGATCACAGGGCACATCTTCCGAGGGTCTCAAGCTGCCACAACACACGCTCACCGGGTCCCTTGAAACTTCTCAGGAAACTTTTATGTTCCTGTGTTTCCATTCAGAGAGCCAGCTCACCTCGGGCCCTTGGGGTAACAAGACACAGCACAAAGCACAGTCTTCTTCAAGCAGGGGGACCCAGCACACAAAACACAGTCCCAACAGCCTCTTCCCTGGTTAAAACAGCAAACTGCCGACCAGCCCCAGATCACGAAGCAAGGGTAGGTCCTTCCCAGCAGTCTCTTCAGTTATTCTTTGCTTAGCAGAGGTTCCTCTTGACCACAAAATGGGTCCAAGCCTTTTCAGTCTCAATCCAATTCTATGCCAACATTCAGGGGTCTCCCCTCATAGTTATACCCCTAAATATCTTTGAAGTTCTTTGTGCCCAGGGGTCCCTGACTCCTGCCTAAATCAGTTCTGGATGTCTCCCTCCCAGTGTCTCCTTTCTCCCTTTGATACTGAGGTTCTGGATCCTTAATCACTCAGCAGGGGATGGGTCCATTGTTTTACAGCAGCAACCCAGGCCCCTTCACCTCCCGGGGCTTCTCCTCTGCCTACTCTCCAGATGCAGGTCAGCCTGGTGCCATTTCAACCCCTCCCTGGGTCAAGACCTCCCCCAGGCTCCTCTCACCTCTCAGATCCAGACAGTCAATCCACATTCAGCAGAGACACACAGAAATGCTTAAAGCACAAAAGTCAGCCACTTTCTAAATAGTGGTTTCTGAACACACAGTGACAAAACCACTTTCATAGAAAGATGTGTTATGACACTGTGAGTTCATACATACTAAACTTCACCTCTCCATTATAAACTTATGGGAAACTAGGCTAACAAACACAATACCCAGCCTCCCCCATTCTGTCCTATGGGCACGAAGTAAAAAGAAGTATTAATTATTGAATGTGTTCGCAAATGTTGAAAAAATAATGTTCATCCATGTGTAAGGGTTTTTAATTCACTAATGAGCACTTCAACACTTTTCTTTTGGCAATAGTACTTACAAATGCAGAAAAACATGTGTTAAGATGGCCACCATTAATTTTAACATCTAAGCAGCGAAGGTCCATCAGCTATGTCAATGAAATATCATGTAACAGGTTGAGTAATGAAATAATGCCTGTTTTGCACGGTGTAACTGACATTGACAAAGCCGCAAGGCGAAACGCGTCTGTCGCTGCAGGGGCTCTGCACAATAAAGCACTTTACTCAATACGGCTCCTGTGTGTGCTTTCCACTTGGGCATGAGAAGGACATGCCTCTTTGCTGAATATATATATATATATATATATATATATATATATATATATTCACTGAAAAAACCATAGGTTTCACACATGTTATAGTTAGCGGAAATTTTACTGATAAAAAACCAGTGAAATTCCCCCGTTATAGTTAGTGCAGGCAACTATAACTCACGCGACCGCAATCCTCTGCTGATGCTAATACTGTATTTAGACACTTATTTGCCCATGTCTTCTTCCATACATTTTTAGCTATACATATATTACAAATATTTTTTTTTCATAAAGACACATATGTCATCAGGAGAAGATTGCGGTCGCGTGAGTTATAGTTGCCTGCACTAACTATAACGGGGGAATTTCACTGGTTTTTTATCAGTAAAATTTCCGCTAACTATAACATGTGTGAAACCTATGGTTTTTTCAGTGAATTTGCAAGGTTTTTTAAATGCTAATTCCTAACTATAACGTGTGTGAAACCTATGGTTTTTTCAGTGAATTTGTACGGTTTTTTAAATGCTAAGTTACTTTACGCCATTCGTGGCGTGCGCGCCCACTTAACGCAGTTTGTTCCGTGCGCGCACGGTGCGCTTCGCGCACCGTGCGCGCACAGTAAGCATGCGGTGCGCTTCGCGCACCGCGTGCCCACGTTACGCTAGATGGGCCATGTACGCACGATGCGCTTCGCGCACCGTGCGCACATGGAGGACATATGATGCACTTCGTTTTGAAAGGTAATATTTTAATTTTTCGTAATTTTTATAAGCCATGCACAAATGGTGCCCTTCGGGCACCATTTGCACACGGGGTGGAGAGAGTGTGGATAATTTTTTCTTTTATTATTTTTGTTTAAAATATTATAGTTTATCACACTGACTTATAAGCCATGCACAATTGGTGTCCTGCGGCCACCAATTGCACACGGGGTGGGGAGAGTGTGGATAGTTTTTTTTTTTTTATAATTTTTTACCGTACGCGTACGGTAAGCGTAATCGGCGAAATTAGCGAAAAAATAAAAATTGCATTTTTGGCCTTGGGGGATCTTTGGGGACTCCCTCAACATGGCTATGTGTGTGGGAGCTGTCTAAACAGCCCCTTTACATGTTTTTTGGCTTTATTTTAAAACCTAACTCTCAGTGCGAGAGAGAAAATGGCGGCCGCAGCTTCCTGGTTTCGGCCGATTCGAATGTTTACTAAGATCTAAGAGCCAATCAGAATCGCGCTCGCGCACGCCACCGTACGCGTACGGTAAGCGTAACATTAGCGCACCGTAAGCTGGCTCAGATATATATATTGATTTAAAGGCTATTTTCTCAGAATCTACTGAACAGATTTACACCAAACCTACAAAAGGCACTTCCTTGACCTGAGGACTACCTCTCTGCCAAATTTCTAGTAATTCTGTTCAGCCGTTCGGGCTGTAGCCCTGTCTAAAGGTCCTATGGAAAAATGCATGGGAAAAACGCGTTTTGGGACCCCCTTTTATCTCAGCCCCCGCTTGACGAATCCCCCCGAGACTTTCAGGGTAGGAGCGGAGCGTAGCGCCCCACCTATTTTGAAAAATTCGCGAGGATTCGTCGACCGGCGCCAAAGTTATTCAAAATAGAATGTTGAGGATTTCCTATGGAAACGTGGTCCTAACTATAACTACCT
Organism: Triturus cristatus; assembly: GCF_964204655.1. Taxonomy (NCBI): domain Eukaryota; kingdom Metazoa; phylum Chordata; class Amphibia; order Caudata; family Salamandridae; genus Triturus; species Triturus cristatus. Next base: position 804,136,558 of record NC_140591.1, read on the forward strand.
ACTGGCGACCGCCAGTAGGTAATATATATATATATATATAATGTGTAGTTTTAAGGTCATTTTGAAGAGATATATTTATTTCCAGTATTCAGAAATTACTTTTGTTCTCTTTTAATTACCTTTTCAGCTTATTTATGAACTGCATAGTTATTCTTTACTATTTTTTGCAATATTAAATTCTTTGAAAAGATAACATGCAAAATGTCCAAAAGGGCTGGGAGAAAGCGCTGTAAACTCATGAACAAATGATTTCATTTTCTGGACGCTGCTATGAAATACAAACTATTTTACATTTTATGCTTTATATAACATCTCAGACAATGTACAAGGTGAATCAAGGGTAACACAATGTGCACGATGGGTGGTGTCAATTGAATTTAGAAACGTGCCAACTTTCCCATTGCAATTAAAATTTAGATTTTTTTTATATTTAATTGTGAATTAAATATAATATTTCATAATTTGCGTATTTGTTTAATGAATGGCTGTGTCTGAATTGTTTGGGGTTCAAATCATAAAACAAATTGCTTAGGCCGGGGTCCTGGCTTCTAGTAATGACTCAGTGGGGGTCCCCGGATTCCAATAATGATTCAAGGGGGTTTCCGGATTCCAGTAATGAATAAATGGAGGTCCACAAAAGTCTAAAGGTTAAAAATCACTGCTCTGTAATACTCCTTAGTAAATTGGGTCCAAAGATCGTATTGGGGATCATCCGTTGAACGTAGATATTCTTTTATCTTGTATTGTAAGTAATGCTTCACTTTTTTTATAATGCTGAAGTACTTGAGTTATGTCAATCACTAATAGATCCTCAGAAAGTAGGATAAAGGACTAGACAATAGTCATTTAAAACGGGAAAGTGTAGAAAGCTAAAACAGGGGTAATTGCTTGAAATCAATGTAGGCAATTCTGCTATTTGAGCAACTGGAAATCAGTAGAGTTATTTATTCTAACAATAAAGAAGAATTCTAAGAACGGGTTTACATACTTGCTAACATTTTAGAACAGAAATGCTGGAGATTTTGAATAAAAATCGGGGGAATGGATTTTCCCCATTGACGTCTATTGAAGTAGAGGCAATTTCAGGCGAGAGACAGCCAAAAGAAAGCCATTTCTGGCTTAAAAAGTCAGGAAACCAACGCCTAAATCAGCCCTATTGGTATGCATGAGTTTATCCTTACATGTTTTTTAACTGGACTGGTGTTGCATCTATAAAATAAATAAATACATAAGCATGGGAATTGTTTGCAGCTGCCCTTTCATGAGCAGGATGGGGAGACTGCCTCTTCTGCAGTAGCAGTGGAAGTTAATAAACCAGGTGAACTATAAACAACTATAAGGACTTGTGAGTGGGTGTGGGCAATAAACTTGCATTACTGCAACAGTGTGACAGATGACAGCAAAGAGGCTATTGTGTTTCACTGCAAATGACGTTTCAAGAGGATGGTAAAGATTATTTTGCTGCTGTAATCTGTATATATTAAGGGAAACTTTGTAACACAGAACCGTTTCCAATCTGTTTGTGCAATCTGCGAATCCTGTATTTTAGGCTTTCTCTCTGTTTTTTATAACCCTGGGCGTAGTTTCGCGAAGTAGCGCTACGCGTAGCTACGCGAAGTGCACTTCGCACTACGCGAGCTACGCGTAGCTTCACAAACTGCGTAGTGCACTGTGCAAGATGCTGTTCGCACTGATTGCACAGTGCGGGATGCTTGTCCGCACTGTGCAATCAGTGCAAACTACATCTTGCACAGTGCAAGCGGTCGTTTTCTGCCGCTCGAGTAGATTTCTACTCGAGCGGCAGCTTTCTCAACGCGGACTGGTAGTTTCTCATCGCAAGCGGTCGTGAGCATACGCGACTACTCGCAATGAGAAACCTGACCTCCCCGCATTGAAAAGCTCGCCGGGAGGTTTATTTTCCACGCTCGCGATCGGCAACTTGATGTTGCGGATCGCGAACGAGGAAAAAGTCTCGCTGGGATGTAATTTTGCTTGCTCGCGGTCGCCAACTGGACGTTGAGGGCCTTGAGCAAGCAAAAAATGACCGCTGCACTACGCTACGCGTGTCTGCACTGTGCTACGCGCAATCCGCGTAGTGCGAAATAGCGCAAACTTTGTAAACTACGCGAGCGTAGCGTAGCGCTTTGCCCAGGCTTAGTTTTTTATTTACACATGTATTACTTGAATGTAGTTACACTGTTCTTTACTCTCGTGGTTGCAGGACATTAATATTGTACTGGGTTGGAAGTGATCGCTCAGAGGCTACCCAAGTGTGACACTCATTAAAACTTAGTGAGTTCCAAACTTGCGTAACAGCAAATTAGGTGATTGGTGGAAGGTTGCCAAACTCTCTTCGTATTAATCTGAAACGTGCAATGCGCAATGTAAGGGCCACTTTTAGCAGGCAGTTGTACAGGAACATGCATTTCTGCGGTATCTGTGTATTGCTTCCTTGCGCAGAAGGTATGAAACTGATCCGATGAACGGCTTTGTAGGTTTCCCAGGTTTGTGAAAGTCAAGTGGCATTGCTGCTGTATGTACTCTTAGCAAGCAACACCCCCCCACCCCCCAGTTTATGGTGTGAGCCAATGAAAATTGTAAACATGTGTTTTACCTTTTTGTACACTTAGAAAAACCAAAAAAGAAAAATATATGAATAATTCAAGAAACATAATAAAAAGATGAATAATATCAGGAGTACAAGTATGGTATGTTAAATGTGTACAATGGACAGCCCCATGGAGCTCTAGTGAGCCTATAGAAAAAAATATAGTTTGTGTGGGAGTTTTAATTAATTCATTTTTTGATGAGCTAGAAGTATTGCAACATGCCAGGAATATGGTAACACCCCGCATCTTGATCACCCAGAGAATCGTCCTCAACTATTTTTCCAATTGTAATGTTTATATAATTGTGGTGGCTGGCAGCTCATTCAATACAGAAACCAGTTATGGTGTATATTAGATCTGTGGGCGAGTTGTTTCTAGGTGCTGTGTGTATTTATATATTTTTTTGACTTGCCAAGCATTTGAACCAGAAATGTTGTAGCTGGTAGTAGGGACAACAGCTGTTGAACTATGCGGACAGCTGTACGTACCATCATGACCCTTTTCTGATTGACCCTTTGTTTATCCAGCGGTGGTGTCAACATCTCTGAACCAACTGGAGGTGTTACAGTTTGTTTTGATTCTTCTAGCAGCAGATCTCACCATTCTGCTGGACTAGATGTGTACAACAATTATACCCCAAAACCATTGTGGAGGGGTTTATACTGACTCATAATGTTCTGTGGAAACTGATTGGTGGCAGCTGGTTTAAACAAACGCGATTCAGAGCTTTTAAATATAAGTACGGTTTCTGCTGTACAAACCCCCTTGGGAAAAATGTGTTCAGTCTCCCATAGCTGGGGTCCTTTGCTTCCACCTGATTGTGTGTTGTGTGGATGTGCTTGAGTGATGCATGGGTGGAGTCCATTTTGAATGTGAATTGTGTCCTTTTAAACTACACACAGAGGGTGAGCAGAAATTATGGTGTCTCCTTAGGATGCCTTGGTCCTGGTAGACATGACGGAGTGCACCTAACTGCCATTTGAGACCTGTACTTTGGAGCCCTTGCAGATGTCTAGGAGAGTTGTAGCAATGCACATCCTGCTGTGATGTAGATATGTCCTTCAACAGCACCAGGCTAAAATCAGCATGGCTTCCTCTGCAGCTCGGTCCTTTGATCAGATCAGCAACAACTCCACTTGGTATGTCTGGCCTGTGACTACCTCATATACATCCCTAAAATGATTTGCTTGTTCCAGTGCAGGGAGACCAGCAAAATGTCTACTGCGATGTTGCCTGCTCTGGTTTCTTGGAGAAATAAAATTTAAGGTTAACAAAACTATAGGTTGCTGGCTTCCCCCCAGGACTTCTTGAGTCAGTTCCTTGTTTTTTCCTCTGCTTCATCCTTAAAGTTTGCATCACGGATGAGTGAATGATTATATACCACACGCTGGATCTCATGTTGCTGTATCTGACAAGGCTTGAAAGAAGCCAATGGAGAAGTCTAGCTGCTTTGACCTGCCTGGAAGAGGAATTGCATAGGGGAAAAGCTAAACTCGCCTTATGGAGAAGCAAAAGGCACAAGTGACATCAACTGCTTTCTCATGGTTTCCAAAAGGTCAAGGTTTAAAAGTCTAGTGAAAGCTGAATGCAAGCCCCCTTTGTTCTCATCGGGTGCGTAACTATTGGAAAATCATGACCTTGACTAGTGGTTACCGAGGTATAGCCTCTTAAAGATTTCAACACCTTGAATATAATCACAGTATATTATCCCTTCCCTCACCAATCTTGGCACATTGAAGAGCTGTGAGACAAGTCTGGAATATATCTTAATTGGGCCACTGAATTCTATCTGCTAACCGCAGTAAGCAACATCAGAACTGGATGCCCCAATACAACAGGACTCCATCCATTAAGACTTGATCCAAGTTTCTCTTGCCAACCGGTATAATTTTTCTGCTGTTTGGGTTCGCCACTTCACTTTTGGGCAGTGTGTTATTGAGGTGTGAAGCAGGCACTGCAATATTGTTTCAGATCAACTGAACTTCCTTTCAGGAAACTATTATGCATGCTTCTGAAGATTTTTTATTAAACCTTAGAGTCACAAACCTACAGAAATCAAAGGGAAACCCTACCTTGATGTGTGATGTTATTCTTAATCTTCAGCAAATATGGCCCTCTGTGAGATCCCCACTCAACTGGCACTCAAGAAAAATTGCTCTCTATCCTTACATCGTGGAAAAACTCTTTCCCCCTTCTCCCCACAACATTTTGTGGTGTTAAGTTTCCCTTCCCATCCTGGAAGACTTTTACTAATGTTCAGCAGATTACGAGGAAGGAAAGGGTCAGAGAAGGGTTTGAGCATGCCCACAGACTCACCTGTTGGTGGGTACTCACACACTCTCAAGACATATCATGGTTGGTTAACCCACGCCTTGCATGGCGTTTACTGCAGCATAAGTGTGCAACATTGTGACGTACAGTTATGCAGTAGTAAAGGCTAGGTGTCCTTTGGTGGACACTTGACATTCATACACTTTAGGCCATAAATTTGGCTTTGTGAATTGGGCCCACAATATCCGTATATTTTAGGATGGAGGAGCACAGTGAAAATATCAATGGCTATCTTTTCTGGTTTGTTTGGGGGAGATGGAATGTAGCTTGACAGCAGGACAAAAGAACACAACAACACTCATAGTACATTTATGCTTAATATTGCTGAGCTAGACTATAAGCCAATAGCAGCCCCTGGAAAGTGTTTTAATCCTGGTCCTTTATTGGACTGAGCAGGCGCTGTAATTGTTTTTTCAAAGCTGGCATCAAGGTGAGTAGAATTGAGGTGAGTACTAAAATGTGTGTAAATTTACATACGCGCAGACCTAATTCACAGTGTAGTCTACTGACATAGTAAATCTACAACAAAGTGAAGCACATCTTTCGATTTGTTCCTGAATTTCCTGAACATTGAAATACATGCAACATTGCATAGCAAACACGTGATTTACATTGTCATGGCAACGTTGTAAACATGTTGCTTTAAAAGTGACAATACATTTTCTCAAAGCACTTTAATCTATCAGTCAACACTTGCTCTGCGGGGGCTTTTAATGTGCAAATCATCTTTTTCTTTGTACTTTTTAAATGCATTTGACTCGCATGTTCCCTCTCTTTAATTTATTCCTTTTGACTGTCTTGCTTCAACCGTCAGCACCAGGTAAGCAATCAAATGAGCATTCATTTAATCCAGAAATAGAACTTTATTGAAGTAACAACAAACAACAGGGACTTGAAATGTAAACATCAACTTAATCCCAAAACCATCTGCCATAGGCACTGTGAATTTATGAGTCACTGTGAAGAAAGGGTCTAAGTTCTTTCGGTCTGTTTCTCTGACATTATTCACTGCAGGCACCACTTGTTGAAAAACGCCATTGCAACTAAATATTGTGTGGCATTTAGGATGCTGTAGAATGGAGGCATAGGAGGCAGGGATGCGGCCTTACGTTGGGATAGCATGTCCCAGATATGTTTCAGACTTGTCAACTCACACTGTGCCAGCGTGTGTCACACAATATTGGATTTCTTCTCACTGTCGCCCTGTTAAGAGCTGATATCACACAGTGGCAGGGAAGGCGAACATGAAAGTCTTGCACTGAGTGGGTTGCCAGCTTGTCTTTGGAGACCGAAAGCAGCCGAAGTCCATTATGGATTGTTTTTGGAGGGGAAAGAGGATTGAAGTGGGAAGGGGGGTAAAAGAGCCTCTCAAGCAGTTCTTGGTGTAAAGCCCAGCCCCCTCCAAGGCTCCACCCCCCCCCACTCGCATAATTATTTTTTTTGCAGTTGGGAGGTCCAATGTTGACATAGTGCTGACCGACTGTGAGTGTAGTCTGAAATGTGTCAATTGATAAAAATGGATCACCCACACTATACACAGTAATACATCAACCATTCAACAATAGGTTAATTTACAGTACAGTATGCACATCTGTCCCTACATCAAATAGTGACACAAACAAAATGCATGTTCAACGTATATGTATAAGTTACATACAATTTATGGCAGAGGTGTCCAACATTTGTCCAGAGGCCAAAACCACACCAGATTTTGAGGCTTTCAACATGAGATACATTTACAAACAATTAATGTCAAAAGTGAAAGTAGTAAATGTTTAGTTCTAATCTTGATAATCCAACACATTCTTTGCATTTCTAACCCATCATTTGGCACCATTTATGTATGGCATCAAATATCAAACAAACCCTATACTCAGGGCCTCTGGAACTATGCGAATCTGCAGCTGCAAAATGTTATACTCAAATACGTGTTTGCCACACATGCCACATAATCCCCTGTCTGCTGCATTATTTGTAGGTTTAAACGAAAAATTGTTTCTAGCCCAATCAAAACAAACACCATGTGTGGTATCATCCAGTGCTAGACACTGTGCAAAGTTTAACTGTAAACTTTTCAATTTTTTTGCTGTATTTACGGTGTTAAACTGGTAATAATGAGGTGAGCCTTTTGCCTGGGCACTATTTATATGTGTTAAAACTACAAAATAGTGAAATAATGACACAGTATGCCACTTGAATTTCCTTTTCTTGCTGTGTGCCTTACCACATAATGTGGTAAACTTCCCTATAATTTCAGTGGACCTGTTTCATTTGTTCACTGACCATGGAAGTATGAGCTTTTGAAAGAAAGGTGTTGATGTACTCCCAGTTCATTGAGCCCTATCATTTTCAGAGTTTGTCTGATATGTGGCATAATTTGCCTCTTTGGTTAAAAAAAAAAAACATGAATGTACTTTTCAAAAAAATGATTGAGCATTTACAGTTTTGCTTCCAAGATTTCACACTTTCAAAACACTTCGGCTAAGTGTAAATATCATGGCAAACAGATTCAGAACCCCAGAGTAACCAAAATAGTCCTGTGGTCTTTCGCACATGACTGAAGCAAAGAAGGAAGAAAAGCTTATGGCATGATCGGTAGTAAAAGAGTGAGGTCACAGGTGGAGGCAACACTGCACCTGCAAGCATGGTGATACAACATCTGGTACATTTGTGTAGACAAAGAAGGCAATGTACATGCGGTGTACCGCAAAGAAAGAGATGTTTGTCCCTATATCAGTTTAAGCATATAGGTGGTCATAACTTTAATTGAACTAGCACAGTAAGTACAAATGGCCCCATTCACAAAGCTGTGTTGTCTAAAATTCAGGAGTAAGACAACCTAAGTCAGGAATGAGACACAGCTGCTCACATAAAAAACTTTGTAAATCTGTCCCAAAGTTAGTATGTATTGTTCAATAGCATTCAAGCCCACACTTGTGTCTATTTTGGGCCCAAAAAGGTCTTAACATTAACTTTTTGAGCCCCCTTCATCAAATAACGAAGGCTCCTGTGGGTTGCATGTGATTTCATAGAAAAACGATTTCATGGCATACCTTTACTGAGAAACCATTTCACCTAAACTGTTTCATGGACATTTTCAGGATGAAAGGCTTTTTACCACTTCATGGAAACCAATTCTTAGATGTTTTTTTTTCCTTTTCGAAGCAGGATTTTGCATGTTTATTTTTTAAGGTTTAAATGCAATGGTTGCAGGTCTTACTATTAGAAACATTTTTTTCAGAGGTATTTATGTCAATGCTTTACTTCGGGGGACATTGTTTTCGATTTATATCTTTTACAATGTCAAATAATTTATTTGGATGTTTTCAGTTTGCTGACCCCCTCGCCCCCCCCTTTAACACCATCAATCCCTGACCCCTCTTCCAAACCCCTAAACATCATCTATTCCCACCCCCATAAAACCATCACCATTCCTAAACTCCACCTATCCCCTATTGCTAAAGTCCATCCCTGATACCTAAAAGCCTTTTCTACCCCTAAATTCCACCTGTCCCTGGGCTTTAAGCACCCTTCACCACACCTTAACTCCACCCATTCCTGAACCTACAAAGTTCTTTCTACCCCTAAACTCTACCCATCACTGGACACTAAAACCCATCACGACCCCTAAACTCCAGCCATTTCTGAACCCTAAAAATCCCTTTCTACGCATTAACCCCACCCAGAACCTTTAACACCCAAACATTTGTAATCTCCACTCGCTTTGAACCCAAAAGAATCCCTCACCACCCCTAAACATCACCCATTCCTGAAACCTAAAGCCCCCTTTCTACATCTAAATTCCTCCCTCCCAAAAGCCTTCAAACATATCACCAGCCTAAACTCTATCCATTCCTGAACCCTAAAACTCTTTCTGACATAAACGGCACCCATCCCTTACCTCTAAAGTCTCACATTACGTCTAAACTCCTCGCATTCTTGAACCCTAAAAACCCTTCACCACTACTAAACTCTACCCATCACTGAACCTTAAAATCCCTCACCAGCCCTAAACCTTGGTTTCCTTTAATGTGGTTTCTCAGTTTTTGTTTTTCCATTAATTCACATACATTACTCCTGTGGGCTCGAAGGCAAATATAGTGCACTTTCATTTGCACTCATTAGTTTCCCCAATAAAATATGTCACCAGATCTCAACAAACTACAGTGCAATAAGTCATTTTAAACGTTTCATATTAAAACATTCCCTTTATGGATTTGAAGCTGCCGTTAGAAATAACCACACAATTTGCAAAGTTTGTGTTCATTTCGTATGGTATAAATATTAGTTGTTAAGCGCCTGGGTAAGAAGAGGCAATATATATTCACGGCAAATAAATGCTTCTTTGAAGCATGTGATTTTCCAAATCACTCTTTGGACCCGTTTCAAAAAGTTTTTTACTCATAAGTGGACTTGGCTTCATAAACTCCCCTGATAGCTTGTTCAAAACACTTAATCCCCTGATGCTGAAGCAGTGCCGTTTACTTCAGTTAGCATAAAGTGTCGTAATTATTGTCATAAGTATTGTCAGAATTAGAACAACAGTCATCGCCTTATGATCTATACCTCCCACACACACTGCTATTTCTCTGGACATCCACTTCATTTTCCACCCAACTATATCTATCTCTTATAAACGTGTAATGGGATGCTGAAAGTCATTAACACCATGCTGGATTTAAATATAATAAGTGCTGGCATCCAAAGTTTTGCCCTGAAGGCAACAACCGGAACTTAAGTGTCAGGATTGCCGAATTCCAAGACGGTGTAGTCTTGATTCCACCTCATGCCTCTTTCTTCTACTACTATTCACTACCTGTCCCGTGTTTTCACTCTTTCGGGGGTTTTCTCATCTATGCTTACTCCCTATGTCACTGTTTTTCTGTCTTTGTTTTCCTTCTCCTTTTGTGTTTGTCTCTCATGCTCTGGGTCAGTGTCTGATGTGAAAAAGTAAGTGCGAGTGGGCCCCATCTGTAGTCACCGCCTCAAGTTAAGCACTGCCTTTACGCCACCGGCATAAAGTTTTGAAGCTTGTGTCATTTGTCTTCATAATTTCATGAGCCGCTTACCTCCTTCAGCACCGTACCCTTTACATCTTCACACCTATTTAATCCTCAGTTGAAAATCAGAGTGTACTGCTTCCATATTTGCAGTGGAAAAGAAAAGCCTCATCGACAGCTATTAGAAATTGAAATGTAAAATTGCTTGGGGGTAAATTGCTGTGCAAAAGCCAAATTTGAGCTTTTTTCAGTTGAAGTAGTGCTTAATTTAGGGAATATTTTGCACTGGCAGTAGGGAAAGAGGATATCTTTGTGTCATTGAGGTTATGGAGAAGACACGTATTGCTACCCTCGAATTGGTCACAGCTGGGAATTCTGGCCCACACCATTAGCTTCCCCATTGAACCCACACCGTTTGGCATACAGATTTGGAACCTCTCTTTCACGGCTGCCAGCCTGGGTGCCATCTCCTTTTAGAGTGGAAGAGAATTAGCTAAATGCCAAGGCACAATGAAACGGAGCTGTGATTATGCAGAAGGGTGTTCTGTTGCAAATTGCAGCAGCTGCGATTGTGGACATTGTATGTGATCAGCACATTGAGATCGAAATGTCAGGATTAACATACTCCCTTTTCAATCTGCTGGTATTTAATTGGAGATTTGGATATAATAATGATGAATGGGCTAATCAGAAGGAGCAAGCGCGTGGGGGGGGTAATGGGAAGACTATATGTACATCCAGTGTTATCTGATGTTTCACAGTGAGCAGGTTATCAGTGGCATCACAGTTTTAACCCTCTGGTTATCCTACCATAATATCGTAACCAAATAGTCATCAAACAGAAATAATTTGTCCTAAACATTGTTTACAAAAATATTGCTCCATTGGAGGTTATAGAAAATCTACACCCAATGGTACGTTTTTTGTTTGTAAATTATATGTGGTACACAAGATTTCCGTCAGACGACATTTTTGCTACTGACATTGTGGTATACAACTGCAACGCTCCATATCTGAAGTCAGATAAATTGGTCAATTATAACTCAGTGTGCAATATATAAGGTTTTACTTCCATGGGAAGTCCAACATAGTTCATTATTGCCCTGTGAACCAGTAAGGCTAGGTATGCGTTAACACTACACATATTACCACAGAATGTAGTCAGTGTTTTTGCACTTCAGACATTCATGAATAAATTTAACCAGACGAAGAAAAGCAAATTAACAAACACTGAGAGAGAGACAGAGAAAGGGGCTACATCTGATTTTCAGACATGAATTGTTGCTGTTTTTCACCCGTTGTATTGCACTTCTGATGCGTAAGTCCTTACAAGAAGATACTTGACCCCAATATGTGTGCCAGTTTGTTGCATTACCTACACCATTAAACACTAGGGTATTATTAAAGCTCGAGGACTTTGCTTTTGTCTAGTAAGAAGTACCATATGAAGCTGGAGTGGCTGAATAAGTGGTGATGGACAAAAAAAATCACCCACTGGGAGGAAGAGGTGGTACGAATTTCAGCAACGGAAAACTTGGGTTGGAACATAACTTTTACAATGAGTTGGCAGAAGCAGACAGCAGCACATTTTTGCTCTGGTATACCCAGAACCAGAGAGCAGCACATTTTTGCTCTGGTATACCCTGGAAAGATGTTCCAGTAGGAGGCTTCTCAAACAGAATAACCAAGACTGCTTTTTTCTCACCACCATGACTTCCATATCACGTGCACACACCTTAAGAGCATGGAGTCGTCTGTGTAGGCCTCCCAGACAGCAGACTCAATGCAGTGTGAAAGGAAAAATAAGACATGTTCTCTCACTTTCACACAGTGTCAAAGCAGCTAAAAACGCGATTCCGCAAATGGAATCCGCTTTGGCATGAAAACTGTCCAGGTCTCTTACTAACTAACATTATTTTCCTGTAGGTCTTCTAATCACCCCGCCGGTTGAACTGACCGAAAGGTGCTTTAGCAACCTTTGTGGACATTTTTCTGGAAGTAATTGAGTTATGCTGAATCAAGTGTATATATATATATATATATAATATATAGCACACTTTCTGTTAACAGGTCTTTTGCTGCTGTCTTTTTCGATTCGTTTTAAAGTAGTCTTGATCACTGATACCCGCTAGCAAAACAATTTGCATTTAGGATTTCTAATTATAAATTTATACCAGAAATTTGTTGCACAGAATCTAAAGTCACTCAAAGGTAATACTGCAGAATAGGCCCTTTAATTATTGTGTTTCTTTGATTTTGTTTCATTTACTGCTGTGATTGATTCGCTGGTAAGGCCACACACTCTTTGACTCTCAGAACTCTCCACCTACTTAGTCGTAGAGGTGAATTTTATATCCTCATTTTATATTGTCAACACATCCTTCCATACTCCCAGTGGGAATGAACCCACGTTTTCCCCGGGTCCCACTGCTGATGCTGTTGAGTGCCAGGATGCCAAAAACAAAGGCTGCCTAGTATTTATTTCACCTCTTGTCTCTCTTCCACCACCCTACAGTGTTCCTCTGTTGACTACTTCCACGTTCTTTTCAACCACTGCTTTCTCTTTTTGTCACTGTTTTTCTATCTTTCTCTTCCTCCTCCTGTCTCCCTTTTCTGTGTTTCTCTCTCCTGTGCTGGGTCAAAGTCTGATGTTGAAAATGTGCCCTGGTCCACAAAAGTGAGGGTTGATGCCTAACACCTGCAACCATCTGAATAAATTAAGCACAGCATAATTAGCTATCCTGCAAGGTATGATTTGTTATTTTCCAACCGGATAAATCATTGAGGATGCCATTCTGAGTATGGGTTTCAAGCAAGCTCGCTTGAAATGCACGGAGGCCCCATGCTGAGAAACAAATGAGTCTATTTAAGCTGTGCAGAAACCCGTACTAAATGTACCATTCACTGAAAAATACAGTGTTGTGTCACTGATCAAACTACACAGAAGACTGTCAGCTGCCCAACAGTAAACTTCAGAATGTATTGACAGCAAGACCTCCAATGTCAAACGCTACAAAAAAGGGGTCACGTTTTGCATTATTGATCTAAATGGAGAAACCTTACAGAAATGTTAAGCCTTTGAAGATATGCTTTCTGAAATGCAGTGAATTGAATTTCATTGCATTTCTTGGCAAGCGATTGCATTTGGTGTTTGTTTTACCGAGGTTGTGATGCAAGCAGTTTGATAAAAAAAATACATTTGGACAAGTCAACAAGCAAAAAACCCACGAGTACCATGGTATACGTACGGTTAAGGAACACGTTGGTTTAAATTGGAACTGTGTGACAGGGGGGTAACCATATGCAGCAGCTCAGTGAAAGGGAAGAGAACATGGCGTGGTGTGTGGCACATGAGTCAGTGTGTGGATTTGTGTCAGGACCTGTCACACACAAACAGCTGCAAGTTGAATATACATTGGCGACCTGGCTGTTGCATGTCACAGACTGAAGAAAGAAAGAAATGGCAAGATCGGTGAGAAGACCAAGGTTCAGTCACAGCTTCCCAAAGGCGCCTCATAGAGCAGCAGGAGCATGGCTGGTCTTTTGCGACGGGTGGGTACATTGAGAGACTTTCCATTTGGTGACTCATTAATAAATGAACAAGTAGCAACACAATGGAAATCCCAACATAAACAATACATCCGGCTAGTGCCTTGAGATGAAGACCTGCATTAACAGTTCTCCTGAGAGGTCGTCCGCAGGTCACCCACCAGTTCGAAGCTTGATTCCAACAGCCAACAGACTACAAAGGGATAGGATTGAGCAGCAGGCCGTCTTCCCAAGCAAGTGTCTTGAGTACAGTCGAAGAAGCAATCAAGATCATTTTCATTCCATCTCATTTTCATAAGGGTCTCAATCCAGGTTTTTAAACACTTGAAGGTGGGTCCTCTGGAAGGAGGGTGCTCTTTCTCCCAGGCGGATGCTTCAAAGGCTGTGCAAAACAGGCAAACACAAAGGTGAAGTAAACGACAAATGACAGTTGAACTACAATGTCAATTTGGAAATGGAAAAAAAGACAAATGCAAGGGTAGGCTACCACGTTCACCCTTGAGAAGGCATGCTCCAGTAATAGAGGCCTTTTAGAGTCTGACTCATCTGCAGTGCCAAGCAATGCGGCCTGGCTGCAGGACTCGTGGCTGACAAAAAGAGTTTTTCCTATCTGATATTTTAAAACTATGCTTTCAATATCTAGCCAAATTGTGTCAAATTTTCTATTATAACTCGTGACTCAACAGTCAGAACACTTGTCTTAAAATTCAGCATTTTAGGGGCAAAGCAGCATTTTGCAAATGTTCTAGAAACAGTGTTTGACTGCCCTACCAGGAGGGCCAGCTTGAAAAGGGCAGTGTACAAACGGTTATTTTTTGATCCCGTTGACTATCAAAGGACAAATAAAAAACAGCCTACAAACTGGCCCTTTCAAGCTGACCCATCTGGCAGTGTCAGGCTACCCGAAAAGACAGTCAGTCATACACTGCCTAGAAAACCACAGTGTAAATATAAACCTGGCCAACGGTGTCAACCAGGAAGGCTTATTTCTAGATTTCTGGAAAATCTCGAGGTGGGAAGTGTTTATCTTTTCAATGTATATGTCAGTTTTTCCTTCTAAACTTCAGAAGCATTCATCTTTCTGTAGCAATTGATCACCTGTGTGATCCGCTTAGCAGCAGAGCTGCCTCCTGCATACCAATGCGAGACTGCAAAGGCACAGCAACCTTCCTCATTCCCCGTGCTGTTTTTGCACATCATTTCCCACCACTACAAAATCCAACACACAAGCAACCTGAAAAGGAACGGGCCCCAGGGCATGTGATCTGTGTTCCTCCAACAACAACCCCTAACAAATAAAATATATTAGATAAGACTCTGTTTCCTCTTTTCTTCCACTATTAAAAATGGAACCAAACCAAAACACCTCTAAAACATCACCCAAGCCTAGTGCAAATTCCTGCTGATCGCTTATCAAATGTAATCTATTAGTTCTTGCTAGCTTAAGGGTTTGTGTCAACGACATATGTAATGGACCATAACTGACCAGAGAACGAAAAGAGGCCATTTAACTGGTTTAGTAATAAAATACCACATGAAAAAAATAAAACACTTGAATTAAAACCGGCTCCTAGAGGTGACTGGCAATGAAATCGAATTTCTATCAGAGGTTGGTCGCACTTTATTGCCAAGTGTAGATTTACTGCGTGATTAACATTGACTAATAATAATCATAATGGCAACAAAAATATTAACATTTGAAAGTGTCCTATTAAAAGTGATACCACTACAACCAAATAACAATATTTTCACATAGCAATAATAATGTCATTATTGTTTTGTTTTTACATGAATTATTCATTAGTATTGCAGTAATACTGGTACTAATAGTAATATTAATAATAGACTATAATCTACGTCCTAGTCATAAGAGCAGGTCTGTCACCTTTATCGTTTTCAGAAATATAAGCCATAAAAGAAAAGACTGTAAAATAAGATTAAGAAAAAAAACATAATTCTTAAAATTGATTGATAGCAGCCAATTCTAGTGCTGAAAGTAAGGGGCATTCTTACTGTTGAAATTGACAGCAGAGATGTGCATTGTACCCCAAAGCTGGGCAGCACATTAACTTATTTAATTTTGCTCATGCCCCCTCACCCTGCTCCCTGTTGCTCCCCCTCTACCCTTCCCAATACGTCTCTTTTTAACGCCACATTTGACTTACCAGGTGCACTGATCCCTGAAGGTCACGGCCGGGCCCGCCGCAGGCTGCCACGGCGCTCAGTGTGTCAGGCTGCGATCGGCTCCCCGGCCCCCCTCGCCTCCTGGCCCCCTCGCCTACCCCTCAGATGCCGTGGTCGCAATCCACATCCCGGCAGATGTACCAGAGGATCACGTAAAGGATGAGCAGAATGGCGAAAATGAAGAGAGCCACCAGGATAGCCTTGGTCACAGGGGAGATGAGGGACTGCATGTCACCCGAGAGGAGATTACTCCGTAATTACCACAATTAGCGCGATGATGGAGATAGATAGCCCCCGCTGGCAACGCCGCAGCACCGCCACTGCGAGCCCGGGCTACGACCTGTAGCGCATCCGCATTGCTTCGTGCCAACTTGATGAGAGCGCAGGAAGGTGCCCCTTTCCCCTGTCCGCGTAGAGCAAAGGAAAACAAACAAACGATGCCCCATAGACGCAGGCACCCCAAATCCACCGTGGTGCCTGTCAAGTAGAACTCCCAAAAATTAAGAAACGGGGCCCTGGCGTGCTAAAAGCTGTCGCGTTGAAGGTGCAAATAATCCCGGCAAGAGAGCCCCGCTGCTCCCGTCCCCTCCGGTGCGAGAAAGGCCGAGCAGACCAAGTGCATCCCAACTTGACTGAAAACAAAGCGAGCCCCTGTCTGCGTTCCCGCTCAAATCCATTGAACGCGAAGAGCGCAGGAGGGATGAAGGGGCTTGACAGGAGGCGCGGGAAAGTTGCAGCAGCCGCCGAGGTTGCCTTGAGGCTGCCCTTTGTTTGCGGTGCCCTGGCATCAACGCCGCGGCTCCTTGCTTGGGAGGTAGTCTCTCGTAGCCCGCTTCTGAATGTTAAGTCTACTCATGTGTGGTGTATGTGAGTGACGGAGAGGTCCACTGACGTGCGTGGATAATTAAGAGTGTGTGTGTCTGGTGGTGTCTGCAGCGCTGCAGCCTCGGCAGCAGCTGCAGACTGGGAACCAGCTTGATTAGTATTCTGCCCAACAGAGTCCCGGCGCTGTGTAATAGCTGGTAGCTCTTCGGCAGTCTTCCGAGCTCAGCTCTGTCCTGTTGGCCAGCTCCCACGGCTCTTCTCTAACCATGCCCCCTGAGGAGTGAGGCACCGCGGCTCTGCCACGGCATGGGCGGATAGAAGCAGCCCTGCTCGGAGCAGAGCTGTATACACAACAAATACTAAATACCTCTGTCAAATGTATATAGCGCCCGTCAGTTAGCTCTCTGGAAAGCGCAGGATGAGGCTGATTTTGTGTTACCTTACCACCCGCAATGATCACGGCCAATGACAACCCAGCGTATTACTCGCCACAAAGTGCTCCGATGCCTTTTTATCGTTGCAGTTTAATATAGCGCGAACTCGGCCACACGGTAATGGAGCTCTTTACATGAGCACCAGTTACGTCACACAAGGACACGTACATTTTTTGGTAGAAACGGCGACATTAAGGGATTTGCCCAAAATCACAAGATGTTGAGCCGACGCCGAGATTCGACCCTGGTCACTCCCCCCCAGGTCCAAAGTCGGCCGCTCAGGCCTGGCCGTTATGCCGCATCCGATATAATAATCGGGATGCACCTTCTTGATGCCAGGACACTCCATCTTTTATGTCAAAGGGATAATGACAAGCGGGACGACGGCTTCTTTCCAGTAACAACACTACTAACACGAGGCTTTTGTACAATTCATTCGAAGTTACTCAAATGCTCAGCAGTGCCCGCCAGGTGTCGCTGCTCCCTAAATCACGGCATCTACGCCTCCTTTGCGTTTTCCTAATCGTCTCCGACTGACATATTTTTGGCCCCTACAGGCCGCCTTAGATATCAGCCTTTGACCTGTAACTTTCATTCTAATGGAGAGTTTTCAAAAGCAATATCTGTGCAGCTGCACTAAAGAGTTTTAGTGGAGGTTTACTGTGCAG
This sequence comes from Triturus cristatus, assembly GCF_964204655.1. Lineage (NCBI taxonomy): Eukaryota > Metazoa > Chordata > Amphibia > Caudata > Salamandridae > Triturus > Triturus cristatus. Next base: position 804,154,158 of record NC_140591.1, read on the forward strand.
TATTTTATGAAGTGGTAGAGAAAGAGGACGCGCCTTTAATCTGCAGAAGTATGTTGACAAGTACCGGTTCAAGCGGACTCTGTGAGTACCAAGCCCCCGATCTGCATTTCTTTCTCAAGCACTTTGCGCCGTTGCACTGCCGATCTCTCCTTTTTTATTGTTTGCAGATTTATATAGTGCGAACTCGACCTGAAATTATTGGAGTGCTTTACATAAGCACCAATTACGTTACACAAGGAGACATTCATTTAGGGGGGAGGCCACGGGGAGATTGGGTGATTTGCCCAGAATCACAGGATGTGGACTCGACCCCGAGGCTCGAACCTTGGTTTCCAGCACCCGAGGCAGCAGCTCTTGCCGTCAGACCACATCCTCTCCTTCTGTGCAGCATTCCCACTGAGATATTCTTCCTATAGTTTTCCTCTCTTCCCCTCTTCCGTGCCCTTGCCTTCAGGTTTTGTCCCATCCTTATTGGTTAATTCTGTACATTATAGAAAGCGCTTGAGGACCTCAAGGGAAGGCAGGAAAGCGCAAAAGAAATACAACAATACAATATTCGTAGAATACTGCCGGAGTCGTCCTTTATTGTACCTGCTGCTGTAAAGGGTTTCTGCGTACAACATGTTTATATCTCATAAGAAGTTAAGTTGATTCTATTGCTCAACTTTCTTCGCCCCCATCTGCCAAACATAAAACCTAATACAACTCCTCTCCCGGTGGAACCTGTGACCCTCTCACCCAGGCCCCATTGCCAGGCAGAGACCAACTTGGTGGTGGTTGGAATCACAGAGGCAATCTCGACTAGGTAGATGGTTCTGCCTATGTGAGCGTTTCACTTTGTTGTATATGTTTTTTAATATTTACATTTTATAGTGTTGGCATTTTGAACTTGTAAGCCTGAACCTATGACTGCCCTGGTATACTTTGACTCCCCTTAGAAACCTGAAATGTGTGGCTAAGCTGTAGCATAACTTAAAAGGGGGATTGGGGCACAGACCTGCGAGCACCAATACTCTATAACCGAGGGGAAGTAGTATTGAATAAGCAGCGCTTGAAACGGGTGGCATCAATTAGGGTGACCAGCCCACTCCAGTTGAAGGCTTTCGTTGTGAGCCTAACCGCATTCTGGATATTGTAGTTGTGTTTTCCTTTTGTTTAACTAAATAGACCTGGACAGCGGAATCAGTGATTTTGTAGGTTAAATAGTTCAGGATTGGGGGCACTGTCTTTAATGACCTGAAGTGAGGTGGTCACCCTTGGATTGATTCATCTGGATCTTGATGCCATTAATGGTCTGGATTGTGACCAGTTTGTGTAAATGTGCTGATTTTGTCCTGGTGCGATTTGCTGTCCCCACACAGCATTGTGTTAAGACCAAGAGAGCTGTTTGAGCTGGACAAAATGCAAATGCCTCACTTAAATGGCCACCATCACGCCTTTTGTTAATTCCTTTGCTCCTAAACGTTACCTCAGTGCCAGACCTCACCGTCACAGTCCTTACACACATGAGTGATCGCTCCTCCCCGCAGACATCCCAAGCTGAAACTCCCCTGCTCCCATCCCTACCCTCCAGGCCATGCCCACATCCCATGGCCCATAACTGGCAGCTCTGTAGATGCTGGACCTCTTGTGGAAAATTCAGTGAGTGGAAAATTCAGTGAGTGTGAATGGTCTGCTTTAGCGTCCGTTTTGTTGTTGAGTTAAGTCCCTGCTGTAGTGGGATGACTATCTGCTGTGCTCGGTGCAAGAATCACAGTGTTGAGTGGGTTAATTGTCACGCCCGGCGTGCCTGGGGCATTGTGGTGTGGTGTACGGTAGTTGCCTTGCCTTTCTGTCGGCATTGGTTCCCTAATTTCCTCTGGAGTTGACTAAACTCTGAAGGGAGTTCTTCAGTTGAGGAGAATAGTCAGGGGCCAGAGGCTTAGCGTATGTCCCTGCTATAGCGGGACTGCCAAGGGCTCCAGTCACGCCTGCTGTAGACCACTCGTCGTGTTGCTTGTTACGTCTCCGATGTCTCTGTGGGACTATCGGAGCCTCTGTCTGTGTTTTTTCTGAAAGCGCCTGTTACATTGGCCTGTGCGGCAGTGCGCTGAAGTGCGCTTTGCAATTATGGAGGCGTGGCTGGTTCCCGGTTAAAGGGCCAGCCGCAGCCTCTGTTCAGTGTTTAGGTCTCACCTACGCAGCACGCATGCGCTCCATAGGAGGAGACCTTGTAATCGATTCGGTTATTAGGCCAAAAACGTGCACGCATTGCATTGCTTTCAATGGCAACGCGTGCACGTTTGGCGATTCCCTTGCGGGAGCGAGCTTTGAAACCATCTAATTGAAATTAACTTTACAACAGATGGTGTCCTTGCTTGCACCTGCAAGGGAAACGCTGTGTGTGCTCTTGGCCGCACTCCCCCCACCCCTCCCACTTGGTTTATTGCCTCCTGTCACACGCCCGTCCTCATCTTAACCTGCCTTCCTTCTCCCACACTTTCCTTCCCCCTTCTTTCCGTCTCTCCTGCTCTTTCCCCTAGCTGCCTCTTCTCTCCCACTCCTTTACTGAGTGTTTTTCTCTTTTCCTTTACTTTTGCTTCCCTTTTCTTTTTCGCTGCCTCTCTCCCGTTCCCTTTCTTGTTGGTTTTGGGCGCGTGCAGTGCTGTAAGTACAATTGGCGGAGCACGCTCCAGTGTTGTCAGTCTGGAGCGTGCGCTTGCTGGCTTGAGCCATGTGTTGCTCCCTCCCAGGCGGTTTGCCCTGCGCATTTGTCATAGTGGCCATTAGCCGTCTCGGTGGTTGCTTTGACGCACTCTCCCTGGAGCCATTTTCTCCTGCTTTACTGCACCGCCTCTCGCGGGCCTTTGCGCACGTGTGAATCATTCTTACTTGCCTCAAGCGACTGAATATTGGGCTCGAGCCTGGGGCTATGTCTGTCTAAAGGATCAGGGGTGGGTGGCATCTCACATGGGACCCGGAGGGGCTTCTCCTTCTTTGCTTAATTGTCTGCCTAGCAAATCACAAATCCTCCTCTCTTAATTGAAAAATGGAAATAGATAACAGACAGGCGCTGGCAATTTCCTGTCATCTCTTCGCGAACACATTCTACACCGTCTTGAGCTTTGTCTGGCCATCTTCGGTTATTTTGCTCCACGGTTTATGTCCAAAACTATTTTTAATCTGGTTACTGTTTTTGGTCTCTGTATGCAGCTGTTACTAGACAGTGGTCGAAGTGCATTAAAAACAAGCATTAGCATAGCCAATAGGTCTCGTCTTTGGGACCTTATAAGTGTTTAGCCATGCAACAGTGATGTTGTTGCACCAAAAAAATTGTGCTGCATAACTAAATACTTATAAGGCCCCAAAAGCGAGACCTATTGGCAATGCCAATGCTTGTTTTTCTTGGCGTCTGAGAGGGCCCGAAGCTCAGGAGAGCATACCCCCATACCACCCTGAATAACCCATATCTCGTTTGGTCTCGGATTGTCAACAGGGTTGAGCCTGGTTAGGGTCTGGTGTGGACACTACCTGGGAATACCAGCTGCTGTAGGCTAATGTTTATGTTCACCTTCTCTGGGAAGTTCAGGGCCATGTTTTCACTTGCGCAATTATCAGGAGGGTGTTGTTTGAGGTTTTATAGCATGGAAGTATGGGTCGTGCTATTTGATTAGCTGGCAGGGTGGTATAAGCCTCCATATGTCTTTAATGAAATCAAGATTCTCTCTGCATAATAATTGGAGAATCGTCATTCTCCTGGTAGGTAGAGATTGGTTTAGGAGGTGATGTTGATAGTTTGGATTGGACTTCTTTACTGGTCAATGGGCTGGTATGTGTAAAAATAAGATGTGCTTTCTCTGCCTTCTGATTTATCATGGATGGAGTTTAGAGATCAGAGAAGTGTAAGCACTTGGAGGAGGAGGTGGTTGCTGGGCCTTCCACTACACCTTCCTTGGCGGATGTTCAAAGGATGATTGAGGCTGCTGTTTCTGCTGCCTTTCAGGCTAGAGAGTTTCTGGGGGCAAAGAAGTAGAACTTGGATACCTCTGTTCCTCTTGATCCTGACTGTGGTTCAGACGATGAGGTGAATGGTTAGTTTATTCATGGGGTTGACCTTCACAGTATTTTACAGCATGTATATGACCATTTGTGGTTACCTGATCCCTCAGTGGGGAGGAGTCCGAATATTTCTGTGCCAGCTATCAAAAAAAGGATCCTGAAAGTCTTCCTTCCATAAATCTTTCCGGATTGTGCTGAAGGGGGAATGGGAGAATGTGGAGAAACATACCTTTCCCAGGTTTCTGGCTAAGCTTTATCCATTGCAAGGGTTTTCAGAGGAATTCCCTTCTGTGGTGAAGGTGGATTTCCTGTTGGTTGGACTTTCATCTCAGAGCCTGGTTGTTTCAGAGGATGCGGTTCCTTCTGATCGTGGGGATAAACGGGTTGAGGGGGCTTTGAAAAGGTCCTTTCTGCTACCAACCTGGCTGTTAGGTTGGCACCATATACCACTTATGTGGTCCACTCACTACTGAAAGACTGTCAATGTATTTCGAAGCAGCTACTTCAGGAGGAGGATCCCTCTGAGTCCTTGACTATGTTGGAGTAGCAATTGCGTTTCTTGTCTTACTTATTTTTTTCATTCTTATTTATAAGCATTTTATTAAAGGCATACAATGTCTGAGACAGAACATCAACATACAGACTACAATATAGATAGATTTACCATACAATACATTGCAGAGTGGCAACATTACCCTCAACCATACTATTCCGTTTTATACATCAATGCATAGTTAAACAGTTTGATTTGCTTGGAGATAATCAACCAAATACATCCAATAGTCTCGTGGTTTGGATCCAGTGGGTAGGTCTTCCTCATATTTTTTTAGGGTGTCTTTACAATAGGCCATATCTTTAAGCCATTGTTTGGTTCTTGGTGCTTCCCTGCTACCCCAGCACATTGAAATTCTCCGTTTAGCCAGAAGCAGGGCTATCATGCAAAATTTACGTTTGGTAGCTCGTACATTATTGATTAGGCCCAACAAACATGTTCGAATTGCACAGTCAATAGAGACTCCCACCATTTCACACAGCAGCTGCACGACTTCTGTCCAGTATGTTCTAATTAACGTACAGTGCCAGGCAAGATGAGTAAAATTGGCATTATCTGCACCACATCGTTGATACCGTGCATCGGAGCGGAGACCATATTTGTGTAGTTGAGCAGGGTTATAATATGTTTGGTGCAGGTACTTATAGTGTAAAAGGCGCAGATTGCCATTCGGAATGAGCATACTAGTTATGGTGCAGCAGATCGCCCAGTTCTCCTCTGTAAGGTGAGTATCAAGCGTGTTGTTCCATCTCTCTGTGCTTTGTGTGTATTATCATCAATGTCGCCCTGAAGCTGTGTATATAGTCGTGTCACCATATTAGTATTGTGTGGTGTGGTATTAAGCATTTGTAGGGTTTTTAGTTGTGGCGGCTCACTAGGATAGGTGGGATAGAGTTTCTTCATGGCTCCCTGCAATCTGTGATATGTAAACTGGAAAAGTAGCATTTGATTGCTAATTTACAGTAGTCCTTTAGGTTCTATAAAAGTGCCATTATTGTACAAGTCTCCCATTGTATCTATGCCCACTTGTCGTAATAGATCTGTTCCTACTTTTTCTTGGTTGACCGATAGCTCTGGGTGAAGAGTGGCATTTTATGTGCCAGCTTCCCCATCCTCTGCCAAGCTGCGTTAGTAGCATCAATAGTGTTAATTTCGTGGGAGTGACTCTGGGCACGTCGGTGTGGTAAAATAGCATTTAGTGGGATAGGATGTGCATCCCCGTCTTCAATCACTATATGTGGTAGGTAGGGGACGTGGTGATACCAACAATGCGCATATTGCGCTTGAGCACTTAAATAATAGAGGAGGAAATCTGGGACCTTAAAGCCTCCTTTGGAGAACGGTAATGTGAGGGCACGCAGCTCAATGTGTGCTTGTTTACCCGCCCATATTAGCCGAGTTACCATAGTATTCAGTCTTTGGAATACGGCCTTCGGTGGTGTGATGTGGATGTTATTAAAGAGGTACAGCAATTTAGGCAGGACGACCATCTTGATAATGGCCAAGCGGTGTGCCAGTGATAAGGGAAGTTGTATCCAGCGCTCTACCTTTTCTTCAAGTTTACTGATTGCTTTCCCATAGTTCGTGCGAATAATTGTTTATGGATCACGATGATACCATATACCAAGATATTTGACTGGGTCTGTCTGCCATTCAAGTGGAAACTTTGATGGATGTGGATGTGGGGTGTCTGTTAATGGGATAATGACGGATTTAGACCAGTTAATTTGGAGGCCGGAATGATGGCCGAATTTAATATATTCTCTCAGGAGAGGGGAAAGATTTGTAGCTGGATCTCGTATATATAGTACCATATGATCTGCATAGAGCGAGATATTGAGTGGCCTTTGTGGGAATTGTAGAGCGGCGTATTTATGACCTTGTCGTATTTTTCACGCCAGTGGCTCTAGGGCTATTGCAAAAAGTAAAGGGGACAAGGGGCATCCTTGTTGTGTGCCTCTTGCGATTGGTATAGCTTCGAATACATATTTATTTACTCTTATTCGCACTGTGGGTTTTGTATATAATATTTGAATCTATTGTAGGAAGATTGGGGGGAATCCCATTCTTTGCAATATGGAGTTAAGATAGGTCCATTCAATCGATTCGAATGCTTTTGCCGCATCCAAAAGGATTACAACAAACAAATGATGGACGGAATGCTGACAATGCAGACACTCTCCCCCAGTCAAGAGATCTGGGTTAAATCCATCGTTCTTTTGCCCACTACGCCACCCCAGTTTAGACATGGCCATATGCAAATCAGTCTTGACCCTGTGCCTCATGGGAACAGTCCAGCCCGAACTGCCAAGCCATGTCTTCCCTGGACCGGAATCAAGCATCCTAGGACCGGTTTCTGGCTATCGGCCATCATCAGCCAGGATAGCTTGACTCCAGTGGCGTAGTGAGCACGGGTCCCACGTCTGGGAATACCCATCCCACTTAGGGCGAAAAGCGTTACAACAAACAAATGATGGACGGAATGCTGACAAAGCAGACATTCTCCCCCAGTCAAGAGATCTGGGCTAAATCCATCGTTCTTTTGCCCACTACACCACCCCAGTTTAGACATGGCCATATGCAAATCAGTCTTGACCCTGTGCCTCATGGGAACAGTCCAGCCCGAACTGCCAAGCCATGTCTTCCCTGGATCGGGATCAAGCATCCTAGGACCGGTTTCTGGCTATCAGCCGTCATCAGCCAGGATAGCTTGACTCCAGTGGCGTAGTGAGCACGGGTCCCACGTCTGGGAATACCCATCCCACTTAGGGCGAAAAGCGTTACAACAAACAAATGATGGACGGAATGCTGACAATGCAGACATTCTCCCCCAGTCAAGAGATCTGGGTTAAATCCATTGTTCTTTTGCCCACTGCGCCACCCCAGTTTAGACATGGCCATATGCAAATCAGTCTTGACCCTGTGTCTCATGGGAACAGTCCAGCCCGAACTCCCAAGCCATGTCTTCCCTGGACCGGAATCAAGCATCCTAGGACCGGTTTCTGGCTATCAGCCGTCATCAGCCAGGATAGCTTGACTCCAGTGGCGTAGTGAGCACGGGTCCCACGTCTGGGAATACCCATCCCACTTAGGGCGAAAAGCGTTACAACAAACAAATGATGGACGGAATGCTGATTTAACCCAGATCTCTTGACTGGGGGAGAATGTCTGCATTGTCAGCATTCCGTCCATCATTTGTTTGTTGTAACGCTTTTCGCCTCTAGAGTCCGAAGACTATGTGGAACTCAGTACTGTTTCCGCCCATCTGCTTCCTATAATACATTTATGTGTAGGGGTTAAATGAGATTCCTGCAAGAGGGCAATATCTACGTGGAGTCTATCTAAATAGGCAAATATCTGACGTATCTTTTTCGGGTTATTGAGCCCCCTGACATTCCATGTAAGGAAGTTAATATGTGCTGGTTGTAATTTATCTGTGGTCGGTGGCGTGAGTTATACATGTGGCGTGGTCATGTTTACTGCACACAGCGTGAGCACTTGTTGTAGCTATTAAAGATATTTTGATATACAAATGATTAGTAGTAGCCTGGATGGTCGCAATGTAGTTCAGAGATGACAGTCTGTAAAACAATCCCCAGTCCCGACCCCCCCCCCCCCCCCCCCCCACCCCTTGCCAACTTTGGCATCCCAATCACGCCAAAGACATACCCCTTTCAACAATTTCAACATAACTAGAACTGTGTTGGGGAACTCCCTCATGGGGGGATCTGGCGAGTACGCGCATCACCATCCAACTAGGTGGATGTGGTTGGGTATTACGTAATTAGTTCGGGTGCATATTATGACACAGAGAATGCGCCCAATTTGCTAGAAACATCACGCAGTCAGCCTCTCATAGTTGTGTAGGGTAGCTCACAGTTATGGGCCCATATACACCTCATATCATTGCATTGTCTTATGTCCGTTAAACCATAGGAGGATTCGTCACAACATTACATATTATAGATATCCATTTAGGTCATCTTTTGACAGAGTTATGAGGTCTTATTTCTGCATCTCTCATTCATACCCTACAACTATCAGGTCGCAGAAGAGTTCAACAGTATAGCCCAGCAAGAGGGTACCAGCTATGAGTCTAAGGGCCAGTGGCTTATTGGTGAGCCAAGGTTATCTGGAAGTCTAAACTGAAGTGTCCCACCTTGGGGACAGGTTAGTAGGTGTACTCTCTACATCTTACCGCCAGCGGAGGCCAGCACCTGCCCCGCTCCGTTCTACTATACAAATGTGTGTATGTCTCTGCCAACAGGGTGCGATGCCGAGATGCCCTCTTGTCTTGTCTTATCATTTTATTCCCTGAGTGCTTCGACTACGGCAGCTGGGGCCTCGGTGGCGGCTAGGCAGCAGTTGTGGCTTGCATATTGGAAAGCTGTGGTGGTTCAAAAGAATGCGTTCATGAAAATTTCTTTCACAGGCTCCAAACTGTTTGGGGATCCATTGGAAGCTCTGATTAAGAAAACGGCAGAGGACAAGAAGGTGTTGGCTCCGGCCCGCCCCATACAAAAGGGGAAGTTTCCTGGCTATAAGAGGGCATTTGGACAGGTGTTTCAGTTGAAGATGGCCGCTCAGCCCTTTCGTGGTAGAGGACATGGCCGGGGTTTCCCTTCTTCCAAAAATCCCGGGGTCAGCATGGAACTTCGAGTGCATCCAGTCAGTCTAAATCGTGGCTATCCGGTGTTTTGGGAGGAGGGCCCAGTTGGGGTTCACCTCAGGAACATTTTGCCGGTCTGGGAGGAGTTTGTCAGGGATCAGTGTGTCCTGCAGATTGTCAGACTGGGGTATCGTATAGAGTTTGTGGAGCCCCTGTCGAGGTGTTCCGTGCTACTCCTGTTCCCAGTTCTCCAGTGAAAAATCTGACTCTGTTGGATGGGGTTCAGGACCTGTTGAACAAGGGGGCCATGGTGAAGGTCCCTGTGGAGCAATGGGGAAAAAGGGGCTTACTCTATCCTGTTTCTGATCAGGAAGCCCAAAGGAGACTACCATCTTGTGTTGGATTTAAAAGCTGTTAATTTGTGCATTCCTCGCTGGTCCTTCACGCTAGTGACTCTCCTGTTGATTCTGTCCTTCCTTTCGGTAAGATACTTTCTCACGTCTCTGGATCTGAGGGATGCCTATTTTCATGTGCCGGTTCATAGGGAATCGCAGCGGTTTCTGAGGTTTCCTGTGGGTGGCGACTATTTCTAGTTTCAGGTACTGCCCTTTGGTCTCTCTGATTCACATAGGGTATTTATTTAAGTATTCGCTCCCTTGGTTGGTTTGTTGCATGCTCAGGGGGTCCTGGTGTTTCCTTACTTGGATCAAGGCTCGAAAAATCTTAAAACTGCACTACACCTGCAGGTCTAGTAACATGAAACATCTACTCGACCTAACTGAAATGCACTTGACTTCTGACTCTGTAAGCTGAGCAAATGTGACAAGTTAACAAGATTTAAAAGCATTTTTATTGCTCATTCACTTTGTGAGCAATAAATCTTGCTATCTTGTCACAATTGCTCTGCTTTCACAGGCAGAGGTCTAGTGTCAGTTTGTCTTCCTACACCAGAAAGGGCGAGTAGGACCTAAAAATAGCTCGTCCTTATTGAATCTGACAAACGCTGACTAAAGTTCCCTCCTCTTTTCACTGCTCTGAGGAGCTGGGGCTGCCTGTTTTGTGCCCTGATCCTCAGTCTGAGGAGGAAGTGCGGCTGCACTGTTTGGATGTTAAGTGGGCTCTTGGGGTGTTTCGTAAGGTGGATTCCCTTTTCGTTACTTTTGGCCTGGCAGGTCAATGTCTGAAGCCTTCTGTTACTACTCTCAGTAGGTGGCTGATGTGGGCTATCTTGAAGGCTTATGAGGCCAGTGGAGTGTCGGTTTCTGCAGGGGTGGTCGACTCGGGATGGCTGCTTCCTGGGCTTGTTTCCATGGGGCTTCTATGGCGGAGATCTACAAGGCCACCACGTGGAGTGCCCCCCACAGCTTTATCTCCCATTATTGCCTGGTGGTGGGTGGTGTTGGGTCTGCCAGCTACGGGGACACTGTGTTGCGTTCTGTGCATGGGGTGTAACTTTGCTGCTTGTTGTTCTAATAAAGTTTGTCTGCAGCTCTGTTATTGAAGCAGATTCTTGCTTGGGTATCTGCTTATGTGTATAAGGACTGTGCTGGGGAGGTCTGGCAAGGAGGTAATGACCGGTTATTTACCTGTAATATTAATTACTCTGAGTCTTAGACCTCCCCGTCATAGTCCTGGTTCCCATCTCTCCCTCCTTGTTTCGGCTTCTGTGGTACAGGAGGTTGGAAGGTAAGGTCAGGGGTTATGGGCCACAGGATGTGGGCGTGGCCTGGAGGGTAGGGATGGGAGCAGGGGAGTTTCACCTTGGGATGTCTGTGGGGAGGAACTATCGCTCATGTGTATAAGGAATGTGACTGGGAGGTCTAAGACTCGGAGTAATGAATATTACAATTAAGTAACCGGTAATTTCTTAAGCCTTCTTAAGTTTCTTCTGTTGCTGTGCTTCAGCAGTCTGTTCAGTGCTTTTGCAGTCTGTGCTCTTACAATGTGTGCTGTGCTTCTGCAGTCTGAGCTGTGCTTCTCCAGAAGCATCTCGGACAAACAAATACAAAACATGCACAGGGAGAAGGGAAGCACACACAAATAAGCGACATCAGTTCCTTGATGAGTGTGGATCAACAGGGGTATGTTCCCTGTGAATGATACAAACGAGTATCAGTTGCACGTTTTGTGTTGTGTTTTGTTTGCCCACCCACAAGTACATACATGAAAAGTTCATAACAGCGAGGTAGGGCATGATAGGGATCTTTCAATGCTGACACAGGACTGGAACACAGGACACAGGCCCACTGACCCATAGAGGTTATCTCTGTAGGCCGAAACATGTTGGCTGAGAAAATTGAATGGTAGGATCATTGTGTCCTGCAACAATTCTCTCTGATAGAGGCTTTTCTAAATCTTGCCAGTGTTACCACAAATAAACTATTACCTAGGTTATCCTACACAATTTGTTTTGCTATATTACTGAATGAATTGATCCGGATCCCTACATAAAATATCAAGAGCCCCCACATTTTTGGCAGAGCCCGTCCCCATTTGATAATGTTGTGGATGAAGATAGGCCCGATGGTGAACCATTCCACAAAATATTGGGTGAGGGCTAATTTATCTTTCCAAAAGGGATTCAAATATACACGGGCAGTTTGGTTTTACAATAAGGTTAATTGATCTTGTTTTATCTTGTGTGTGTATAGCGTCTGAATTTATTCTAATATTAAACTCATATTATTGGCATATTGGGTGTAATGATACTCCTAGCTTGTCCAAGAGGTCACCTACTAGTTCCAGCTATTGATTAAAAGATATAGGACCAAGTACTGAAACGTGAGACACTAATTGGATGAGAGTGGGCAGAAATAATAGGTTGTTGAACTTCAATATCTAGTGTCATTCACAAAATGTGCTTTAACCATTTTTGGGCTATACAACCATCTGTTTGAGAGGATTTTCAGTAATACGTCATGGTAAATTGTCTCAGATGCTGCCAATAGGTCAATTGTGGTAAGCTTCTCTTTTATTGAGCGTCTGATATGTATTTTCAACAAAGATGCGCATCGTAGTTTCTGTATTGTGCCTTTTACAGAAGCCTGAATGGTAATTATTGAGTAGATTTTTTGAAATATTAAATTGGTGCATTGTAGAGGCCAGGGATTTGTTTACGAGTGAGATGTACGCATCAGAGTAATAGTTTTAATGTTTTCAGTCTCAGCTTTAGAATGCATTTTATAAGTGCTTTTCTTTGGACAATGTAGGATCATCGCCCAGAGGAAGGAAGGAATTAGGTGATACTTTTTTTAAGGTGCAGGGAACAAAGTACAGATCGGTTTAGCTACATTTAGAGGAAAGGGATCCAGATAGCCTACAGATTTAGATGATAGGACACATGTCCCACTCTGTCCAGGCTAAGTAGGATACATGATAGCCTGTTATTTGGAGGAATTTTGAATTTGTGATGTGTACCATTCGGAGTGGTGATCCCAGGCTTTCTGATTTCCCTTTTTAATTTTCATTGTCTTATCAGAGAAGAATTTGGCTAGTTGAGTGGCCTTTGCTTCCAGTGACGTTTGCTTCCAACATTGTAAGAGTCTTTGTTGTGAAAGATATTTGGGCCTTGATAAGTTTGGATAGGTTTTTTATTTTTGTTGTTTAACATGTTTTCTTGTTTCAGCTGGACTGTTGCGAATATGAATTTTGCTCTGAGTTGTTTTTTATACTATGAGGTTCTGAGTCAGAGGAGATGATTAGTCTTCACTAGCATTCCAGGGAGCGTACGTCTCTTGGTTTAGAGCGCGTAAAGCCATCATACAGGAGCTCTTGCTTTCATTGCTGTCATTACGAGGGTGGTGGTGCAGTTCATCTATGATGGTGGAGTGTTGTAATGGTCCTCTTTTAAGACGGTGGCAGTTACTGTTTGCAAGGATGTTGAGATTTAGAATTGATGATCTATGAGTAATACATTTCTTGCATTTTTGACCCTGGAGCATTTGGGTACATGTTTAGGTTATGGATGTCACTACTGGAAGCTTGATTGAGAATGAAATCACTTGGTGGTCTGACCAGGCTGTAAGAACAAGCATCTTGGCGGTGATCTAAGGATTAGGCGCAAATATGCCATTTAATGCACCCCTTATTATTTTTGATGTTTGGGATAATTGGGTCATATTGCTTTCACTTAAGAAGGTGGAAAGGGTTTTACCATGATTATCTTGTTTTCATTCTAGTACTAGTTGAAAACACACAACTATAGACTATCATTAGTATCAACAGTTTGCTGTTTAGTATTTATGGAAGACCTGTTCAATTTTACAAAGTCTTTTCAGGTGTATAACAGATGAAGATAGTGTTCAAGGAGAAGTTTTTGGACGAAGTCAACTTGAAGGCGTTCAAGAAGGAGTTTTCTGAGTGATCATTATTTGCTTACAATGCATGTGATTTTCAGGACACCATGTTACTTGTCTGGCAGAACTTGTATGAAACCAAAGGAAAAAGGTGTATACAGAGAGGTACTTAGCCGCTTTACCACAGCTCACGAGCTGATTTGGCACCAGCAGTTACATTAGTCTGCTTATGGAGTGCCTCCATTACAGAGGCTGTTGGGGCACAGTTTGAGAATGCAGGAACTGAGTCACAGCAGAGGCAACGCAGAGCCTGCTAGAGCAAAACCCAAATAAGTACCATTAAGAGATACTGTAGCCCATGACACAGATGGCTAGCCAACAGCAGAGACTACAGGACACAACATAGACACCCAGAAGACAGTAGATACTGCAAATGTACAAATTGCATTAGCATAGCAGTGTCTGCTGGAGATCATCTGTTAGTTCAGGAGCACAGCAGAGATTCCTGGAACAAAGTCTGCAGGAGACTCCTGGAGCACAGACTGAGGAAGCACAAGAGGCTGCAGCAGAAACTGCAGAGACACTGCATAGTCTGGAAGCAAGCACAGCAGAACGATCTTGAGAATATCAAAGAGTTTAGCACTTAGCAGAGACAGTGGTCACAGGAACGACTGAAGGATCACTGCAAGACTATCGGAGGATAGCCGCTGAAGATACTTCTGAAGGTGCAGGGCACCGACTGCAAGAGAGTGACGAACGTTGCAAGAAGTACGACAGAAACTGTAGAAGCACAGGAGATACTTTAGCATTCCTGAATAGAATGAAGGGCATGTGACAGACGGCAGAAGCATTTCACTGATTTCAGGGCCGCAGCATATACTGTAGGAGTAATTGGAACATGCAGTAGTACATCACTAACTGGTTATAGCTATAGGTATAGGTATAACTCAGAAGAGGTTTCAGGAGCACTGCCCAAAGTGTAGAAGCACAGACTGTAGAAGCACTGCACAGTCTGCTGGAGCACAGCAATAGAAGAGACTTCACGAGGAGCTCAAAACAGAAGAAACCTTAAGAAGTCTTCAGGAGCAAACGGATGGGGAAGGTCAGGGTGAGGGTGCAGAAGTTAGCAGCAAGCCTGTGTGAGCCTGTATCATGCTCCCCTTTTCACAATCTTTTCCTCCATAACCATTATTTATTTTATTTATTTAAGGAGTTTTATATAGTGCTAGCCAGACCCGAGGGTATCGGAGCGCTTTACAGCAGTTATAGTACAGGAATCTCAAATAATCATAGGAATACATGTTGGTTCGGGAGTCCCGGCGTGTAGTGCAACATAGAGACAGGGCAGTCCAGAGAGCCTCGCAGAGGGCACGATTGTCTTGTGCATAACTAGTAGGAGGTAGATTATGGTGACAAAGTATCATGGTGCTGCGGAATGCAGGTATGAGCCCTTTAGCACTGGTTACCTGTCCGGGAATTTTACAAAGGACGGGATAGCACTAATGTCTAATGGGATGGAGTTCCAGATTTTGGGTGCGTTTCCGGTGAAGGATCGTGCAGTGGTTTTCTGTTTGCGTGTTTTCATGGGAATGAGCAGAAGGGAGTTGGAACTCCTGAGGTTCCTGGTCTGGCCGGCCTTTTTGAGTTTGGAGGCCAGGTATTCAGGTTTCCCTGTGTGGAGGGCTTTGTGCGTGAGGCAGGCAGTTCTGAAGCTGGCACGCATCACTATTGAGAGCCATTTTAGATCTTTAAGTGCGGGTGCAATGTGCTCAAATTTCTTGACTCCGGTGACCATTCTGGCTGCTGCGTTTAGAGTTGTTTTGAAGGGGGCTAGGTGGGATTTCACAGTACCGGTGAGGATAGCATTTCCGTAGGCAAGTCTAGATAACACCAGGGATTGGGTGGCTTGTTTGAGGTCATTGGGCAGGATGAAGGGTTTTATTTTGTTGAGAAGCTTCAGATTGAGGAAGGCACGCTTTGCGGAGTTCTTGATGTGACTTACTATGTCAAGCTTGGGGTCTAGGGTGAATCCTAATGATTTAGTGGAGTTAGCCAGAGTGAGATTACAGTTGAGAGCATCGATTTCTTTAAGCCATTCCATGATTTGGGGGTTTTCTTCTTTGTTGGAGATGAGGAGAATTTCAGTTTTGTCTTGGTTGAGTTTGAGGTGGTTCATGGAAAGCCAATGCTGGACTTCTTTAAGAGTTTTGTTTAGTCTCTAAATATCTTCAAAAGAGGAGGTTTCCAGATAGATCTGGGTGTCGTCTGCATAGAGGTGAAAGGTGATGTTGACTTTTTGGAGTATGGAGGTGAGGGGTTCCATATAAATGTTGAATAGTTGAGGGGAGAGCACTGATCCTTGGGGGACACCTCTGTTGGCAGGATGTGAGTCGGACTTGAAGGTTTTGATTTTTATCCTTTGGGAGCGGTTGTAAGAAGGAAGAGAACCATTGTATGACCACCTCATCTGCTCCTACCATGTCTTGGAGAGCCTTGATGAGAAGATTGTGATCCACCGTGTCAAAGGCTGCCGATAGGTCCAGGAGGATGAGTAGGCAGCATTTGTAGGTATCTAGAGATTTGTGAATGTCATCCACGATGTTAAGGATCACGGTCTCAGTGCTACAGCCTTTTCTGAAACCCGATTGGTGGGGATCTAGAAGGTTGATGCTGTCCATGTGCTGAGTCAATTGTGCAAGAACACACTTTTTAAGGATTTTGGCAAGGAGGGGGAGATTGGAAATGGGTCTGAAGTTGTTCAGATTGTCGGAGTCAAGGCCAGGTTTTTTCGGGAGTGGAGTAACTTGGCCGGCTTTGAGGCAGTCAGGGATGACGCCGGTTCTCAGGGAGCTGTTTATGATCTTACACCAGTACGGAGCTATGTAGAGTTTCAGCTTTTTAGTCAATTGAGTGGGTAAAGGATCTAATGCGTGAGCTGCGGGTTTGAAGGTGGTGATCAGTTTGAGAATCTTGGTTTCCGGTATGGGGTTGAAGGATTTCCAGACTTTCATGGGGTGCTTGCATGCATTGGCTTCGGTTTCTGGGGGTGAGATTGTGCCAGAGGTGTTGGGGTTGACGTCTAGAGAGAGTTCAATCTTGGTGATTTCATCTATGAAGAAGTTGGCGAAGTTGTCGCACAGGTCTTTGGAGGCCTGGCCTGGGGCAGCAGAGGGTTTAGATGTCTGTTGTCTGATGATATTGAATAGTTCTTTGGGTTTGTTTTTCGCCTTGTCCAGGGCGGTGCAGAAAAAGGTGGTTTTTTCGTTGTTAATGTGTTTTTTGTATTTCCTTCGGGTTGCTTTGAGTTGCTCGTGGAGGCTTGTAGAGGGGTTGTCCCTCCATCGTCATTCTGCAGCTCTTAGTTGTCTTCTTTCAGCATTGATGTCTGAGTTGAACAAGGATCTAGACGGAGTGTTCCTGGTTTTTTTTAGTTTCAGGGGGGCTAATTGATCTAGGATGGAAGTCATAGTAGAGTTATAGTGAGTGGTGAGTTCCGTTGTAGAGAGATCATCCGTGGAGGTAGGCAGGAGTGAGCCTACCCTTTCTTCAATGTCAGTCATGGAGATCTGTCTAAGGTTTCTCGTCCATTTGGGGGGGGTCTTGGGGGGGGGGGTTGATGAGTGATTGGTTGAGTGATGTGGAATAGGATAAGGTGATGGTCAGACCAGTCCACAGGTAGGATCTGATCGGTCGTGATGGTGTCCTGTTGGGAGATGATGGCGTCCAGGGTCGCTCCTTTGTTGTGGGTACCTTCTGAACAATGCTGGGTGAGGTTGTTGCTGTGCAGCAGCTCATTTAGGTTCTGGATTACCGGGTTGTTGTTTTTCATTCCATTGTAGGTTCAGGTCTCCCAGAATTAGGTTGTTGACGTCTCGGAGTGAGCAGTGAACAATGAGGTCGGACAAGTGATCGGTGAATGCGGTGGTGTTTCCTGGGAGATGATATAGGAGATGGCACTGGAATGTCTTGTTGTCACTTGTGTTGATGTTGGCGGAGAGGCACTCACAGGTGTTATAGTTAAAGGTGTCAATTTCTGTCACAGATATATTGTTGTTATGAATGATTGCTATACCTCCGCCTTTTTGGTCTTTTCGATCTTTGTTGATGATTGCAAAGCCTGGTGGCACGAGAGTGTCCAAGATTGGTGTTGAGCATTCGTTTAGCCATGTCTCGGTGATGAAGGCTATGTCTATGTCATGGGTGAGGATGGATTCTGCTAGCTCAGTTGCATGTTTAGAGGCTGATCTGCAGTTTATGAGCATGCAGTTGGTGGTGAGTGCCTCTTTAGTGGGGTTCTTCTTAAGAGGGGCCCTGAACATGTTGGAAAGGGAGGCTGAGGGTCTGTGGTGTTTAGGAGGGGAGAGGTCCCTTCTGAATCCGGTGATCACCTGGATTTTGGATAGAGTGGTGGCAGTAGATGGGGAGTCATATGAGGAGGCAAGATCTGCTGCTTCACTCGGGGACATAGCTGATCTAGTTCTTCTGGTACGTTCTGTGTTCCCCCTTTTACTCTCCTCCATCTATTCTCTCTTTCTACCCACTGTGCTCTGTTAACTTGGTGTTTACTCTTTTTTTCCCACCCTGTTAGGTCTGGTTGAAAGAGCTTATGTGATACCAAAAAAGAGAAATAGAAGAGTATTCAGAGATGAGCTTAGGCTCTTCTTCTTTGTTGGTTATACACTTTGATGTAGGTCTGCTTTTGATTTACCAGAAGTTGTGTTAGTCTCTGTATTGAGCACTTCCAATGTAACACATGGCTGATGAATGGCCAATACACCGCAGTGGATGAACGGTTTCTTACCCACCTCTCCAAAATAAGCCAACCCATCTAGTACCTTGGAGATTGCCCCTTTCCCCATTCTCTGTGCCATCACACTACAAGCTGTTTGTGCTTGCAGAAGAAGGGCCAGTACTCCTAAAAATAGCAACAGCTCATCATGCAGCATGTCAGCAGCAGGACCAGTCTCAGACGGCATGACACAATGGAGATTCTACTAACCTAGGGTGGCTGTTGCATCCAAACATAAAGATGTAGGGGCATATGAACACTTGTGAAGGAACAACCAAAACCTGTCCAATTACTATATGTGCTGGGAGATGGGGCTTGACCACCCCAAGCCTGCTCCCTATTCCTGAACCCTTTCTTTTCCTAGCCAGCTCTGAGTTGATTCCAGCAGTCGTGGCCTCTTGTGTCTTTTTGGGGGAGCATATGTGTACACAGGCCTTGACAAATCTACTCGCTATGGTGAGTCAGATTTTATCAGGGTGAGCTATATGTAGGGTGTACTCGCTCCTTCTGGCGAGCTGATAAACAGGTGTTGTGTTCACTCAGAATGCGAAGGAGCATTAGTAAGTATGTAGCAAGTTTGTAGAGCATACAAATACTAAGTTGTCTTAGTGCTATCAGCGGGCAACCTCCAACAGGAATTCGGACAGATATGGTGTAAGCAACCTCCAACAGGAATTCGGACAGATATGGTGTAAGCAGCCTACTCTTAATTGTGATCTAAAAAGCCATGTTTTTAGCTGTTTCCTAAAGCGCGGCAGACTGTGCTGGAATCTCAGGGTCAAAGGGAGTAAGTCCCAGAGTTTTCCTCCCAGATGATGTAAACTTCTGCCCCCCATCTAGTTTTCTTTATCCTGGGGATTTTTAACAGATGGGCTGTTGCAGACCGTAAAGTCCTTTGCGGTCAGTATCAACGAAAAATATTATGATGATAATGCGTGCCCTTTCCATGCAAAGCGTTGTGAATCACGCACAATGCTTTAAGCCTAATCCTGCCTGCTACTGATAACCTGTGGAGGTCCAGTATGTCTTTAGCAACTGAACAGAATTTAGGCGCTTTCAGGAGGGGCCGGCCTGCCGCATTTTGCAAAGATTGTAACATTTGAAATGCAGCTTTCGTAGTGCCTAAAAACAAGGCATTGCAATAATCTATCCTAGAAAGGATGAGCGCAACCCCTAAGGGTTTTTGAAGATCCTATGGAATGAAAGAAAATTCTATTTTCAGGAGCCTAATGATAAAGTAGCATGTGGAGGTAGCGTGGTTGATCTGCTCACCAAAGCTGCCCTTAAAGATGCCTTTAAATCTTGTTTTTGTCTTGTCACATTTATTTTGTGTTTAGAGACCGAGGTCAAAAGTCAGTTTACATCTACAATGACTCTTCCTTTGACTGCAAAAGTTCAAGGATTTCGTAAAGTGAAGTGTCTGACAGACGTGCTGTACTAAAAGTGTGAATTAAAAAGCTATAGGATGTCATGTTTTATGGTAACACACATTTAAATAGCTAAAAAGTGAACTGTACAAACATTTCAAGATGCATTTCAGTAATTATGAACCGGATTCCAATATATGCACAGGTCTAATGCAAATTGATCCCATTAATTATGTAATTGCAGAGGGTATGATAATTAGTGATTGTGCATTTTGCACATCATTCCAAGTTGCGGACCTCAGAATCAAGGTAACGTAAATTATGAATGATTTCCTCCATTTCGAGGTGCACAAACTGGATACTCACACTGAACCCAGCAAACGTCTTGTGGCTAAATAGCGCAGGTCGCACAATTTGTGCTCAACTGGTAGCCTGATTTGGGCAGGCCCTTCTCAAGCAACTGCCACAATCCTTGGTAGCGTGTACCACAAAAAAGTTAATAAATTAAATAACCCTATGGTAGTTTGGCACAAAACCAGTCAGTCTTAACTTCAAGGCAATTTGTAAAGTATTTATGCAGTACACAACCAGTATGTTGGAAAGTGGATTATTGGTAGATGTAAATGTACATCTACTTCTGGCACTAAGGCCACTAACACAAACTAGGGCTCAGGATAGGTCTCAGGAAATTATTCCCATGCTCAACTCTTGGTAGCTTGGCTGCAAGCAGGCAGACTTAACTTCAGAGACATGTATGTAAAGCATTTAAAAACACATATTCAGTAAATAATGAAGACACAACACACATTAAAAATCTTACACCAATTTGTAAACCTAGGAAATATTTGTATCTGTAAAATGACACCAAAAAAAAACAATCCGCTGTAGGGAACCAGAGATATGAATCTTTAAAGATTAAACACGTTCTAGTGCTTAGAAACCAGTAGTGTCACGTCCAGACATTTGGTTGCCTCTGACCGGGACAAAGTCAAAGTTTGAGGCTGACCACAATGAAGCCCTAGTCGGATACACTAAGCGGGAGGCCCCTGTCAAGATTTAACTTCACGTTTAGAAACTTTTCTGGAGGATTTCTCATCAGACATCTTGCAGTCTCCAGTAGGCCAGATTCTGTGAGGGTTCACCGGATTGCTTTTCTGTGAGAGTCCGGTCACCCTCTGGAGCTTTTTCACAAAAGTTCAAACTTTCCCAAACTTCTGGAACTTTTTCCTGAAGTTCCTCTTGAGGGTTCAAATAATGAGCCACACCCCCGACAATTGGATGCCCAGGGTTGGAAAGGCTTGTGCAGGGTGTATATCATGGGCATTCTCGAATATTTAGTAGTCCGAAAATTGTACTCTGATCTGGATAGAAATCCTTCTTCAAGGCCTTTCTGTGTGACCTTATTATTGCTAGATTTGACCCTGCTATTTAAAGAGAAAAGAAAGTGTCAACATTCTTAGTAGTTTAACATCTCAACTGAAGATTCAATGGTCTCACTGTGAGGTCAGTTCCCTATATCACTATAAATATGGCTGCCATCTTGTTAGAACGTATTACCCTAAGGTTTCTAACCACGATCTCGCTCACAATAACAACGAAGCATTGTAATCAATATCAATATGTCAGTTTAAAAGTCACTTAAAACACCTCAGGCCTTATGCCCCAAGAGTCGAGATCTCACACGACCATCTATCTCATAACCTCCTCCAAACCCACATTTAGGACGGAGCCTCTGGAGCTTTTTCACAAAAGTTCACCAAACTTCTGGAACTTCTTCCTGAAGTTCCTCTTGAGGGTTCAAAATGTCCAAAACACGATCCAAGGGTCTGGAATCTCCAAGATGGTCTTTGAAAGGATGGGGCCACAATTACCACAGTGCACCTGGACAACACCCTTTAAAATCAACTGGATACACTCCAGGAAGGAGACTCTTTGAAGAGTTGTTGCAGGGGATCTCTGTTAACCTCTAGCTTGCAGGGAGCCCACTCTTTATTCCTCTTAAAACAAGGTACATTCAAAGGGCGGTGGTTCCATATAATGCAGCAGTTGCAGTCTGTCAGAATGCAGGGCCTGATGCAAATCAAGTTTTCGGCTTGGCACCCCCTCTTTATTCCTCTTGAAGCAAGGTACATCCAAAGTGCTGTAGTTCCAGATAATGCAGCAGGCGCAGTCTTTTCAGAGTGCAGGGCCCGATGGTGCAAATCAGGTTTCCAGCTTGGCAATCCTACTTCTTCCCTCTGTTTCACGCAGCAGAGCTGAGAGGCTCTGCCTCTCTCATATACTTATTCCAAGTTCTCTGGGTTAAGCAGGAGGGCACCCCTGTCCAATGAGGTGCAGGGCAACACCCCAGGGTAGGACCACATTCTCCAAAGTGTGGCAATATATTCTCCCAGAGAGCACAATTTTCCCCAAATTTAATCATAAGGGTACCCCAACCTATAGTGCACCCTAGCGTATACAGGTTCTTTTCATTGTATTCTAAGTGTGTTTTCAGCATAGCTCTAGTCTTGATTAGGCAAAGTCCAGGGATAGTCCGAGTAAGTTACCACCAGTACCAGTCAGCAAAAAAGTTGGGGGTGCCCAGGGTGCAGGATGACTTTGCAACACACTAATAAAGTGAAAACACAACTCAAGAAAAATCCCAAATCAATTTAGAAAAATAGAGTAAAATGTGTCGCAGGGTGACTAAACACCTTTAAAAATGAAAAAGACAGACTCCTCTTGGCAATGCAAAGACAGCTCTTTATTGTTGCGATACAGAGACAGACCCTCTTCACACACAGGCAGTCAACCTGTCTCAGATTACTGCTTCGCAGCCAGCTCTTTTTATACAGAAATTACACAATGCTTTATTACAGTACAGCAAATAATAATTGACTTGTAGGTTACAGATTGAAAACAGAAACCAATCAAAGTCTTGTGACCACATAACCCAAAACTCTGACCTAATCCTCTACACATTCTTTATTGCAATTCTAACAATCCTTAACAAACGTAGCATTCTTCAACTTATGAATGCATGTGTATTTGTGGTAAGTTCATTTTCAGTGGAGTCTGTGCTTTTATCATTCTGCACCTAAGACCTCTGTGTGTTCTAAGCTGATATCTTGCACCAGGGCTGGCCTGGCTTTTAGCAGGCTTCGGGCGTTTCCCCGGTGGGCCGGAGAAGTGAGGGCCAATTTTATGGCTGTGGGGGCTGGATTTGTCACTGGGGGCCGCCTGTAACAAAAGCGGGAGTCGTGCTTCTTACTATCACCCCCCCCTCCCCCCCCCCCCCCCCCACGCGCTCCCAGGGCTGGTCGAGCAGCGATCTGCCAGGGCTGGTTGCTGTTCCCATTCCGGCCCTGTCCTGCACCCATTGTCTAATCAGGTTACAATCTATTTGGAAGCACGAAGTGGGTGCCAGTGAACCTGTGTGCTAAAACCATAAATATTTTCAAGCTTGCTAAACACAATTTGGCTTTTAACTGCAACCCTTTAAAGTTACTTATTCCATTGTGTCATCAAGTGAACTTTTCACCTTTTCCTCTGCAGCGCAAGATTTGGGCCAACACTGTTCTTTAACTATGTACAGCTGTGTGTTTTCTGCTGGTGTCTGTTGTCACGCTGTGTTTCCATTTTCTACACTTTCTACTGTGTGTTTTTATTTTTACATTTCCAATAACATTCCCCTCTCTAGTTGATATTTCAGCTGCTTGATCGAAACCTTGGTCTACACTTGGCACTAAGTGATATGTTACCCCGGGAATTCACTACTTGTGTTGTTTTCTAACTGGAAACATCCCTCCCGCCTTTCCGCCTATTCTCCTGCAACATCCTAGGATCAACTGTACAACACAATATATTGGTAATAAGACCACAATAGTTGGCAACAAGGCACCCAACAGTCCCGACATCCAAGATGGCAATTATGATAGCCAAGACAGAAGGTGTGCAGTTCCTCAGGGAGAATGGGGGGGGGAGAGGAAAGGGGGGAGAGACAAGTCTCTTATTGAGTGCCCTCACACACCTAGCAAGGTGTCATGCTTCATCATTGGGCTGTGCTCCTCGTCGGGCCAGCGCTGCAATGCCCGACGGGCTCCCGCGTAGGGGCTCTTTTTCGGAGATCTTTTAAGAGACAGCCGTATAGGTGCGTGGGGGTAAGTGAAGCAAGTGTAGTGGATTAAAATAGGTTTGGTATTACCAATGAAGATCAAATTTATTCTGGTGGTATACCAACCTAATTAAAATAAGTGGACCCTGTCAGGATAATAATGATCCACAGGGATGTGTCAATAGGTCGACATGTTTCTTTTCTGATTCCCCTAACGGGTCGGTTGGCAATTCTTCAGGACCGTGGTGAGGAGGAAGTGCTCGAAATTATCTCTACTACAGTGACCAGTGAAAGTAAAAATGGTACGTCACCAGTAGGGGTCAATGAGGTCCCAAGTAGATGGGGGACCCACAATTGCGAGACCCCCTTGATGTGGGGTCGTGGCTGTACGGGTTAGCCAACCAAGCAATATGTTGCTCGCCAACAGGTGGGCATGCGATTAGCAGTGCTCCTACCCTTGCTCAGGCTCCCGTAATTATGATAGCCACCCACTAAAACAATTATCTGGGGCACCTCCTTCATTTACCATTTTCTTTTGTAGATTATGCATTGTCTGTATAGCCTCTGATAGAGTTCCATTGTATGGTTAACAAAAAAGGGGGGAAAAAGAGGTTTCTAAAGGTTAGGTTCACCCTCCATCTTGTACATAAATCAAAAAGAACCTGAATGAACAGGTAAAAGAGCCTAACCTGAGGGTGTCGGAAAAAACAATAGGATTCCGCTGATCACCCAAAAAGAAAGGGGCAAAACTTTGCCTTTCTTGAGTCCCCTCACTCACCAGGGTTTCCCCTTGGTGACATGCTTCATCATTGGGGTCCTCTACGGGCTGAGGCGTGCTGCGACTTGCGATATTACGTAGGAGCACTTAAAACAAGTTTATGTGTAGTGCAAGTATGGTGAAGTGGAGTGGGATAAAGTGTTTTAAAATAATCAACTAGTGGGCCAAATATATTTTATTCTTGCTCCTAGCTAATTGGTTAAAAAAGGGGTAATATGCTAAAGGCCCTAACTGTAATGGATAGGTGTGCCTAGCATATGGTCAACTAGTTTCGAGCTTCCCCAGCTCTTCCTCAGGACCACACCGGGACCAGCCCAGTGTGAGAAACCACTCCTAGTAGACCTAAATAAGGTGAAGAAAGTGAGACGCTGCAACTAATAAGCATGCGTTAAAATGAATACATACGTAAGTATACGTCAGGAGATATCTGTTGAATAAAGAAACACAAATATTAAGGGATCCAAGGCAGTCAATATGCAAAAAATACTTCAGTTGGGTCATTATTGAACATGTGGACAAGCACCCCAATATTGAAAGGATACTACATGAGAAAGAGCAACGTTGGGTTTTCAAATTGCGGTCTGACATCAATGGTCTTAATGACGACATACCGTGGGGACAATTCATCTAAAACCAGGCCTTAATGAGAAAACTTTACCACCCTCATAATATATTTTTCCAAAATATATGTATTTTTCTAGATCTTGAACCAAGCAACTTTATTGATAATGATCCCTTTACACTCGTGGCAAAGGCATTCCAAAAAACCTTAAAAACCATTCCTTCTTTCAACTTTGGTGAATGATAAGCGAGGGGCATACCAATTTATTATTTTTTCACCAGCAAAAACACTTGAGTTATCACTTGGGATCAAATATCCAAAAGACGTTTATTGCTGTAAAATCCCTATCCTGATAACACCTTGACCTCATTGATAATATTACTATGTGAGCCCATAATTAATGGTAGACCTTACTATCGCTCCACCATTATGTCACGAATTTTCGTAAATACTTTCTTTATCATCGGCGATCTCGCTCAGAGAGCCTTGAGGATTTGGGCACACACTCTGATCCTCTCCCGTTCCAACATGGCCACCATAGTAAGTACCTGCACTGCAAAGTCCGTTCTCTTTTTCTATGCGGAAATGCCATTGAAATTAGACAGCCCGTCCGTGACCAAGTAGTATGCGGTCCGAGAGGCTGTGCTCTAGTAGGTGTTTCCAGAGTGCGGTTTTCCACGTACAAGTAAGTTATCAGCCCCGAGGGAAGCCGAGCACGCTCTCCGCGATTACGGAGATCTTGCCTCTCGAGTCTCACTTTAACTCCGTCCTCCTCCCAATCGATAGGCTCACCACAAGGTACGGAGCCCATTTTTTAGAGACAACCAAGCCCATTAACAAACCCGTATATATTTTTCTCTAGGTGTACGAGATCTCCACACCCCCTCCGTTGACCATGAGGCTTATTGCTTGCTTCTAAACATGTATGTAATGTTGTGCATATTTGTTAGTCTTGTATGTGTCATGTGTTATGTCAGACGCATGTTTGTTGTTTGTTTTGTGAGCAGAATTTACATTTAGTTAACTTTTTCACTCACCTTGTAGCACAGCGCCTGCATGGAAGATTTAATTAACGCTGTTTTGAACAACCACATAGCGGCACATTAGAAAACTTAGTGTACCCTACACTGGTGTATAGTGTGACCACTATTGATTGATTCTATTTTTTTGCATATTGACTGCCTTGGATCCCTTAATATTTGTGTTTCTTTATTCAACAGATATCTCCTGATGTATACTTACGTATGTATTCATTTTAACGAATGCTTATTAGTTGCAGCGTCTCACTTTCTTCACCTTATTTAGGTCTACTAGGAGTGGTTTCTCACACTGGGCTGGTCCCGGTGTGGTCCTGAGGAAGAGCTGGGGAAGCTCGAAACTAGTTGACCATATGCTAGGCACACCTATCCATTACAGTTAGGGCCTTTAGCATATTACCCCTTTTTTAACCAATTAGCTAGGAGCAAGAATAAAATATATTTGGCCCACTAGTTGATTATTTTAAAACACTTTATCCCACTCCACTTCACCACACTTGCACTACACATAAACTTGTTTTAAGTGCTCCTACGTAATATCGGAAATCGCAGCACGCCTCAGCCCGTAGAGGACTGAGAGGACCCCAATGATGAAGCAGGTCACCAAGGGGAAACCCTGGTGAGTGAGGGGACTCAAGAAAGGCAAAGTTTTGCCCCTTTCTTTTTGGGTGATCAGCGGAATCCTATTGTTTTTTCCGACACCCTCAGGTTAGGCTCTTTTACCTGTTCATTCAGGTTCTTTTTGATTTAGAGTTCCATTGTACACATCATTTGCTGAGATAAAAGTACAGTATGAAGTTCCAATTTTCTCGCATGGCTGTCATAAGGTTAAGTACATAGCGGTGCTGCATTGCCATCATTCTTATAGCATGCATCCGTTCCTTTATGGCGTTCAATCTATCAGTTGTAGTGTTGATGACCTTAAGAAGTTCCCATCGAGTAATTTTAAACCATTGGGCTCTTACTTTAGCCTGAAAAGTGGCAGAATGATCCCAAAGAACAGTTGTGCATCACTAAACCGGTGGTACTCTTGGGGAACATCATTCAAAGTGCTTGTACCATAGTACTCAACAGTTCTCTTCCTTCGACTGTGATATAGCAAGCTTGTTGGACGGCTGATGGGGTGTTCATGCAAAGCTGTCAAATTAATTACAGGAATTACCAAAACCAAAGAGTGCAAGGTCACATTGGAGCAGATCCCACTCCATTTTGGTGGTAGCTGGGCATACAGCAGTTCTCAGCATTGTCAGTAATAATCCATGAGGATGGAGGTGCCCCCGTATATAGGCGTGATCTCACAACCAATATTACGACTTGCATTGCCAGTGCCACTGCCTCTGAAATATAAAGAAACAGAAGTTAGTCTCATGTCAGTCTGAGGACTTATTGTGCTATCTATCCAAGTGTAACATGCAATGTTCTCGTCCCAGATATGCGCATGCTTCTCTATTGCACCCTGACTAACTACGGTGGCATTCTATAAAGATATAATCCTACATGAAAATTCAATATTGGGATGCCATTGATCTTGGGCAAAGACTGACTTGGTGACCCTTAAATCCTGTCCTATGAACACAATCTGGGAGTAAAGGATTTACTAAATAGCAGTTCTACTCAGTGGGTGGGCGTATTACTCGTAAAAATTCTAACTCAAAGACCATCTGGATCCAATGTACAGTGGTAGGGCGACCTGTCTTCTTCATACGTGACATCTCATCCCTGATGTTCTGTCTGTGGGGATGTATAACACTTCTGCTAATGAGTCCTATTTTGTGACGTTAACAAAGAAACGTACTACTTGTGTCAATTGGATTTAGCCCTTAATTCTACACAATTCTACACAAGCAGATATGTAATAAACTTTGAGATGTGCTTGGGGTGTTTCTTTTGTTGAATGTAACCTATCTGATCCAGTAGCATGAGGAATCGGGGAGCACACAGAACAGGATCTATTAGTGTTTTCTGAACCAATGTCTGACATATGCTGATACCCCATATTATCTGACAACGGAGTATGGGCTCTACAAGTCACATTATTATTATTAATAGGGAGTTCTTTTCATACATGAAAAATATTCGAATTAAAGAGCATGTTGCGATAGAAGAGCAGAAAAGATATAACCAAGAGATAAAAAGGAACATAAAAACAAAAATACTTATCATTTGTGTTTCTTTAAAAAAAAAAAGTCCAAAAGCAGAAGTGGAGGGGGGTATTTCCACGATGACAATCTAATTCCCTCCTCTTGTTCCATTCACATTGTCTATGATGTTTGGCGAGATGCTGGATCTCGACGAACATCTATCCGGTGAAACCAGGGCTTCCTGCCATCTACCTTGAGGGCAGTGGAAGTTGTCATGGTCACAGTATATGGACCCTTGAACCGTTTTTCCCTCACTTTTCGAACAAAGTTCCTGATATATATCTGGTCACCAATGTGCACAACTGGAATGTCGACCTCCGTGGTGGCGCCCTTCTCCTTCTCTTTAGTTACCTATTTAGAGATTAACTTTGCCACTTTCATAAGTTCACAAAAATACATATGCATCTCATCATTCAAGATCTCTGCAGAGCTTTCTCCCTGTATATTACTTCTAGTGGCAGGGACTTTAGTATTAATGGATCTCCCTGTCACTATCTGATGCGGTGTCAACTGATGGTCAGAACTAGATACATTCCCAAGGGAAAAGAGTGCTAATGTTAGACAATGTAACCACCTCTTTTTCAGTGTAGCTCATAATTTACTGATCTTACTCTTCAAGAGGCCATTCAGGCGGTCAACAATACCATTACTTTGGGGTGGTACATGGAGGAAAATATATCTTTTATCCTGTACTGTGTCGTCATATACGTGAATATTGTGGTGACAAAATGGGTGCCGTTGACGGTTCTTATACCTTCTGGAATTCCCCGTTGTGGAATTACCTCACAAATTAAAAATGTATCTGTGGATTTAGTATCACAATTGATGCATGATCCTGCTTCATTCTATCGAGAAAAAGGGCAGACCTCAACTATGAGGTACCTGTAGTTATTGCATCTATCAATCCTATCCACAAAGTCCATATGAAAGGCTTAAAGTGACCTTGCGGTCGTGGAATGGTAGAATTTATCACTTTCAATGTGGGATTAGGGGAACAGTGCTGACAGAAAATGCAGTTATGAAGATACATGGTAAGTATGTTGTGCCAATTGGGAACACACAAGTGTTGTTGTATTTGCATAGTCCTGTGATCTCTTGAAGTATGGGCTCGTAAATGCAACTGATCAAGAGCTATCATAAGTAAGGTCTATGGCATCACTGGTTTACCTGTAGATAGTTGTCTATACATTAGGTCATCCCCTGACTAAGTGCATCCTCTATCCTCCCATAACTCTTTTTCATGTGGAGGAGCAGCTTTCCTCAATTCTCACAGAGGTAAATGCGCTATCGCAGCATACTGAGGTGTGTCATTTTCTGTGGTGGGATTGGATTCAGACTCAGGCGGTGAGGCAGTCCGAGCCACTAGAACAGGGACATGTTGTGAACCTGATGGCACAGTCAGGGGTGTGCGCCTAGCTGCAACTTTAGTGACCCAATCTGCTAGTGCATTACCCGAGACACAAACTCCCGTCCACTTGTTTGTTCCGTACATTTCACAACTGCCACTGCCTGTGGTAAGGCATGTGCCTCTATTAGAGCCTCTAGGAGGTTCCTATGCATAACATGATTTGCGTCTGACTTAGGATAACTTCTCCTGCTCCATCTCATAATGCTGGAGTGCACAGTGAGTGTCGCAGTAGCTGAATCTGAATAGATAGTAATGACTTTTCCTGCTCCTTGATTAAAACCCGCTATTAATGTTATTAATTTTGCTGCTTGCATAGAATAATGCGCTGTTAATGTCAGCTGCTATACTATATGGAGTGTATCAGAAGAATCATGCTGTTGTGCTCGGACCACTGCTGCACCTGTGTGTCTGATTCCTTTATCCTGGTCTGTTAGAACCGGGATTCTCTAGTTGGCTGAGGTAGGTACCTTAGTCCAAATAGATACCCTTGCTTCTAAGTTAGGGAAGGGAAGGACACCTTCTCAGGTAGCCCCTGCTCACCCCCTCGGTAGCTTGGCACGAGCAGCCAGGCTTATCTCCAAGGCAAATGTGTAAAACATTTGCAACCACGCTCTCAGTAACCCAATGGTAACACCACAAATGGACCTATATGGCCTTCCGCTTCCTCTTCTCGACATGCACCGCGCCTCAGAAGAGCTTGGAGAGGAGACGTCGTGGAAAGATGGGGTTTCAGGACGAGAGCAGCTCTTGGCATAGCAGAGGATGCAAAGCATGATCAACTCAGATGATGCTGCAAAAACTCCTGGTGAATAAGAGGCATTGTAGCCATAGTCATTGATCATACACTCCAGCGTCCCAGTCTAGGATATTGGAATTTGATTATGGGAAACTTGTTCCCCTTGTATATTTGCCTGTATGATACTGTGCCCGATTTGGACACGGTCCTGAAGAAGGTGGTTCACGTCCTGTGTTAACCCACCGAAACGCGCGTCGACCTCGTGTGTCCAGACCGTATTATTTTCTCATCTTGGTGGAAATGATTCACATCTTATGTTTCCCGCTTACTCCCGATGTGCATAAGTGTCTTGTATGAATGTGAATGAGTGTGAGAAATGTATGAGTTGTAAGAAGATTTGTTATTTTGGGGACCTATCATATTGTATCTATTTTGTATGACTGGTAATATGTGTATATACAATTTTTTATGGAAAAAAAAAAGTTTTGTATCTATTTATAAAAATGACATTCAATGTATTTAGAAAAAGGAAATAAGAAATTAATGATATTAATAAATTAGGCCTAAAAAAAAAAATTATCATATTGTAATGTTATAAATATTTGATGTCTGCCAATTTTGTAAACCCATACTAGATTCAATCTTTTGTAAAAGAAATATAGGTCTAAGGGGAGTGTTTTCTGGTTCATTTTGGTCTGCTTAGTCCCCCTCTTACTCCCAGACCTCATTTGCTCTTTAGAGGGGATCCCTTGCTCTCTCATTGAACACCACAAATGGACTCCACAGGAGTTTCATAAAAACAATTATATGATTATATAAAAAGATATAGGATAAGACCACACGATAAAAATCCAACATATGACTATTTGTAATATTTCACCTTGCCGGTTATTAGGCCAGCAAGCCCTTGTAGGTTCTTGCAGTATTAATAAGCAATTCTCTACGATCCAATGCAGTCCTAATGCAATGCTGTGCAGTTCGTAATGCAAGAATCAGGCACTTTTTAATGTCAAAATAATGTAGTTCGTTATGCAACAATCGGGCAGTTCGTAATGCAAAAATAATGCAATACGTAATGCAACAATCAGGCAGTTCATTATGCAAAAACAATGCAGTGCGTAATGCGCTCCGGCACCGATCACGGTGCTTTTGACGGTCTCTATGCCACTCGTACTGACTCGCGGTCAGCTTCTGCCAACATCTGCCCCCAACACGGGTATGGTGTAAACCAAAGTACAGCTCCACACCCCGGGCCCGGTACTGCCACTCCTTTTAAGTACGGGCCGCTATATGAGCTTGAGCGGAGGCTCGCGCTGTGAGAATGGGAAAGGCCGAGAGCGTTTCTCTCCGAGCCCGTACCCCACCCCAGGCAGTGACACATGTTACCTGGGGGGCGCGACCTCGCTCTCCTCTCCTCGTGACTTGGGCCTCCGATGCGACTTAGCTGATTCCGGGCCGATGGTGATGATGAAGATCTCAGGCTGCCACAAGGCACACACATACAGCATCAACGAGACTCACTTGAGTTCCGGGTGCACACAATCACAGGGCAATCCTCATGAAGGTCTCAGGGTGCACGGAGCACACGCACACAGCGTCGCTGAGACTCACTTGGACTTCGGGTGTGCACGATCACAGGCCAATCCTCACGAAGGTCTCAGGCTGCACAAAGCACATGCACACAGCGTCACTGAGACCCACTTGGATTCCGGGTGCACACGATCACAGGGCAATTCTTATAAGGGTCTCAGGCTGCAAAAAGCACATGCACACAGTGTCGCTGAGACTCTCCTGGAAACTTTTATGTTCCTGAGTGTCCACAACAGGGAGCCAGCTCTCCTCGGGCCCTTGGGGATAAGTTACTTCAGGATACAGCACACAGCAAAGTCCTTTCAAGCAGCAGGGGGACACAGCACACAGCAAAGTCCCTTTAGCTTCTCCTTGGTTAAATCAGCAAACTGCAGACCAGCTCCAGAACACACAGCAAGGGTCAGTCCTTTCCTTCAGTCTCTTCAGCTGTGTCTTCCTTGGCAGAGGTTCCTCTTGATCACAAAGTAGTTTCAATCCTTTACAGTCTTGAACAGTTCCATTCCATTCCAACGTTCAGGGGCTTCAGCTCTCATAGTTATACCCCTAAATGTCTTTGAAGTCTTTGTGTTCAGGGGGGCACTGACTCCAGTCCAAACCAGTTCTGGGTGTCTCCCTGCCAGTGACACCTTCTTCCTTTGATAGTGGGGGTCTGGATCCTTAATCACTCAGCAGGGGATGGAGCCATTGTTTTATGGCGGCAGCCCAGGCCTCTTCACCTCCAGGGGCTACTCCTCCCCCTACACTCCAGATGCAGGTCAGCCTGTTGCTGTCTCACCTCCTCCCCTGGGTGAAGACATTCCCCAGATCCTATCACTTTCAAATCCAGAAAGTCAATCCACAACCAGGCAGAGACACACAGAAATGTTAGAACGCAAAAAAACAGCCACTTATAAAAGAGTGGTTTCTAAACACACAATCCAAAAACCACCTTCACAAAAAGATGTGTTATTAAATTGTGAGTAACTTCACCTCTCCATCTTAAGCCTATGGGAAG
The DNA here is from genome assembly GCF_964204655.1 of Triturus cristatus. Taxonomy (NCBI): domain Eukaryota; kingdom Metazoa; phylum Chordata; class Amphibia; order Caudata; family Salamandridae; genus Triturus; species Triturus cristatus. The sequence goes on from NC_140591.1 coordinate 804,187,148, forward strand.
ATAGGCTGGAAACATATTACACAGCCTCCCCATTCTGTCCTATGGGCAAGATGGCCTTTCAACAGTGAAAAACGAAATGGAAAGTATTTCACTGTTAGGACATGGTACACACGTCAGTACATGTCCTACCTTTCACATACACTGCACCCTGCCCAGGGGGGTACCTTGGGCCTACTATAGGGGTGTCTGATGTGCATAAAAAAGGGAAGGATAAGGCCTGGCAAGTGAGTGCACTTGTCAGGACAACAAGGCAGTTTAACAAACTGCGCGCAGGCACTGCAGTGGCAGGCCTGAGTTCCCTCTTTAAGGCTACTGGTGTAGGTGGCACAATTAGTGCTGTAGGCCCACTAGTAGCATTTGCATTACTAGCCCTGGCACACATAGTGCACTTTACCAGGGACTTTACTAATAAGGCAAACATACCAATCATGGACAACCAATTACCATTACACTTTATACAGGGAGCACTTGCACTTTGACACTGATCAGCAGTGGCAAAGTGCCCAAAGCATCTAAGTTGGCAACACCATGTCAGAAAAAAGGTTTAGGGGTGTAGAAGTAGACCTCACCAGGGCTTACCGGTGCTAGGGGTTCGCCCTTCTTTGCGCACTAGTCCTCAGACCAATAAAGAGAGAGATTGGCACGGAAGCTGTAATATCAAAAAGAAGTATTTATTAACCTCGCATGAGGGAGACTGCGTCAATACGGTACCCTCAGGCCACTGTAGGAGGCAGTCTAAGGAGTACAGTGAACAGGAGCATTATATTTGCATTTGTTGCATAGTCAGCATGAGACCAAGGGGAGGTACTGGCACATACAAGAATAATTGTTGACTAATATGGGTATACAAAAATTGCTTGCTCAACAAAGTGGGAAGGGATACAATATTGCTGACATCAGTAAGAATAGCCTGACAGTTACATAGTACGACAGGGATATTGGCAGCTACAGGTCTTTCTGAGCATGTGCAAGACTCTGGCTCAGTGCTGAAAGAATTAACTATATCTCATGACACAAGCAGACTACAAGGGCAGTGAACAGGGAGAAAGCACACGGTGAGCACATGGCTAACTAAAATGGCTGCCACAAAACAAAATGGCTTCAGCAGATGCTAACAGCTATTGCAGCTAGTTTCCACAGGGGGAAAGCAGAAAGTTTAGGGAACTTTAGTCAAAAAGGGCCAAGTCCAACATGGTCAATAGTAAAAGAACCCTCAACAAAATAGACAATGCTACCTGGTATAGGATCCTCTGTTGCTCGACTTGATCCATTGGGAATATAGGTTGCACAGTCATGTGCATCATCCTCTGAGTCTAATATTCGAGGACTATTCACCATATGAAGGATGGTGGTGACAGTATCACCTCATATCCTGACACACTCTGTGTAGTTAGAGTAGTCTTTGCTTCCTGTATAATAGCAAATATTGCATGCTCTGGAATGGCGGTGCTCTTCTTCACTTTAAAGGCTGCAGTGGTAAAAGCCTTCTCACAGGGATAATGTCCTTTCATCACTGAATCCAGAATGCAACTAAATTATGCATTGGGTTTGTGTCCTAAAGGATATTTCTGCGTAAGGACATCTGTCATCACCTGACCACTGCAATGGCGGAATAAAGAAAAATCCTTGCTGTAATGAGAAGTTCCCAAACCTGGAGGATTTTTTATTTAAGTTTTTTAATTTCTGAAAAGTCTCCCTCATCTCTGGTGTCCATGTTATCTTGTCATTTCTGTCTCTTGCTTGTTTGATAAAAGCTAACAAGGGGGCTATTAACGTGCTATAATCAAAAAACCATTGTCTCACATAATTGCAGAGACCGAGAAACTTCTGTATTCCTTTAACAGTTTCTGGCTCAGTCATATCGCAGATGAGGGCTGCCCTTTTAGGGATTACACGTCGACCAGAAGTTGACAATATTTGTCCTAATTGATGGACCTCGTAACTGACAGTACTGAATTTTCTCTCTCTCTACTTTGTATCCTCTCTGGGCAAGAGTAACTAGAAGAGATATAGTGTCTTTTCTGCACTGCTGCTTAGTGGGACTACAAATAAATATGTCATTGACATATTGCAACAATGTGCTGTCACACTTGAAATTTGACTAATCGTTCTTTACCACTCTGTTAAAAATGCCAGGGGACTCACAATACTCTTGAGGCAAACAAGAGTACAAATACTGAGTCCATTGATAAAAGAATGCTGTCAAATAGTGACTGGATGGAGAGGGATGCTGAAGAAGGCATTCTTCAGATCAATATTGGAAAAGTACTTGGCAGCCTGAGGAATTTTTTGTCAAAATGATGGATAGCTCAAGAACATTTGGAAATTCAGGTACCACTACATCGTTCAGGGAACACGGTTCTTGAACCATGCACAAAGTGTTACCTTTAGTCTTCTTGATTGGGTAAATCGGGGTGTTACAAGGAGACTCTCTAGGATAAATTATTCCTTGTTCTAGCAGTGCCTGTATAGTAAGGGCGAAGACCTCATTTGCTTCTTTAGACAAGGGATACTGCCTCACCCTGGGAAAGATGGCACCTTCTTTTAATGTAATTCGGACTGGTGTAGCGGTACTAATAAGGCCTACATGTGGACCTTTAGTCCATAAGGTGTCTGGTACTTGGGACAGATCTGCTTCCCTAACAGAATCTAAAGCTCTACCTGTTGTGGGCGTCCTTACTTCTAACACTATCCGCACTGGCATATAATTTTGAAAAACTACCACTGTTTTTTGGGGATCATCATCAAACAGTCGCTCAGCCAATATCTACCTAACCATTTTTTCTGGCTCAGTGAAGATGACACATGCCCATAAAACATGATTATGGTCAATAGTTATCAGAGCGCCATAAGTTGGTGTCACTTCTAAAGCCTCTATTTGCAATATTAATTTGGTATCAGACATCCACGAGTCTTGCCCTTGTCGCCTTAAGAGGAATTCTTTAGGTAACTGAGCCTCCTTTCCCAGTAACTCGGGTCTCCCTGCTATAATTGTGTGCACCGCTGTAGTAAATGCTTCCATATCAGCAGGCCGTGCTGTAATCTGATCCCCGGTAGAGGAATCTACTGTTAATGCAAGACCCTGAAAGGTGAAACTCCTGGGATGGAACTAATCATGATACCATCAGAATCAAAATGAATAGTCCTATTTAATTCAGCCATCAGATCTCTTCCTAATAAATTAGCTGGGAAAGCTGGGGAAAACAGTTAACAGCCATCAATGTACCTCCCTCCTACTTCCACCTCCACTGGTTTAGTAAAAGCAACCCCAGAGAATCATTGTGTGACCATTGGTCTGTTAGAAATCGGAAGGTCTCCCTCTCTAATACAGGATCTAGTTGCTTCTGTATTTATGAGGAATGCATATATTTTGTCATTGATAGTTACTATCACAGTTGCTTCCTTATCTGGCCTGTGTGTCACTGACAAGACTGTACACATATGAATGCTCTCTGTACACCATCATTGTGTATATCCACCCACAGAATCCATCTGGAAAAGATTTCTTCCTTTTGCAAGTACACCTCCTTGTCTACTTTGAAGTGCAGTCACCATTTTGGGTGTTTCGTAGTTTTGCTGAGGCGGCACCTGTTGTGCTTGAGGCATTACTGGTGGCTGCGTATTTTGTGAGGGTGTCTGAGGCACATATGAGTTGTGGATTTGGTTGTGGCTGTACTGCTGTGTTTTCTGGCTGATTATGAATTCCTACTCTTCCAGTTTGCTCATCCCCTCCTTTAGTTCTGCAGTCTCTAATAAAATGTCCATATCTCTGACGATAACGGCATACCTGATCCAACCTTTGAGGATCTAGCCTACCTCTTCCTGTTCTTCCTCCTCTACTACTTCCCTTCATCCTTACATTATCCTGCTGTTGTGGGTACTGTTGTTGAGTGGTTTTTGGGACCGATCCCTTAGACATTGCAATCTTGTGAGTGCTGGCTGCCACTACAGTTCCTTCTCCTGCTCCTTTCTTTGCCAATTGCTGCTGTACTAGCTTGACTGCTGCTTTCTCTGTCACCTCCTTTTTGTTTCCTTCTTTCTCCTGCTTTTCTGGCAAAAATTAACTATGTGTGCCTGTATTTCAGTCCAGGGCTTGGATTCCAATGCCAATATATTTTCTAAGCTATCCTGTACATCAGAGTGTCACCTTTTTTACACTACATTAAAAAACAATATGCAATTTCCTCCTGTTAAAAGCCAACAGTGCCCTATATCCCGGTTCCATTTTTCTTTCATCCTATTGAGGAACTGCGCAGGATCCTCATGTGACCCATCAGAGATCCTGTGTCTGGCTTATAAGGATACATTTTTCTCGGCTGATCCCAAACCAATATTACAACCAAATTAAAAGGAGAGCCATCATATCTAGTCTCAGTGAGGGTAACATTTATCACTCAACTTTTTGAAAAACGGTGTCTGTTTCATCTCCTATAAAAGAAGGCAGCATACTATTTATGTCACCTACTGCTAAGGTGATACCTGCAGTTTATTTTTCAAAAGCTCTAATCCATTTTCCTGCTCCCTCTGTAAGCAGCGGCAACAATTTTCCAAGATTTTCCTTGTCCATCTGTGGCCAAGGAACATAAATAGGTGCTCCAGGTACCTTGTCTATTAGGGGCATCTGATGTAAGGGAGTGGTAGAATGCTGGGGATTTTGCTGTATAGCATATTTCTGCCATACACACAAACATTTCCACATGTAAGAATAATTCCAGTCTGGATCTCCCTCACCATAAAGAGTACAATTCTCAGCATTCGCCATAACCTGTGGAACAAAGGACCTTCTTGTGGCCATGGGCTCATTTGTGCAGCTAATCACTCAGTCCACTCTACTTAATTATCTACATATGGTACAACATTGTACCAGCTATTCTCTCCTTCAGCAACTATCTCCCTCGTAGTGAGTATTGTGCTGCGCAAAACTTATTGAACAATCATTTGCTGCACTATTCTATCATGTAGTGTAAATCCTTCCATAGCCTCACAAGACCCCATCCTAGGGTCTTGCTGGACATGTTTTCCCTGAAATCACAACCGCTCAATCTATGTCACTCAAGTTTTCCTAATTTAAGGAAACAGTTCCTGCTCTCCCCCTCAAATATCAATATGACTAGGAAATCCGCTTGCACTTTTTGTATAGTCCAAATCTATAAGGGGTCTTTCTTGAATATACATAGGAAGGGTGCCAAGTCTTTGTGGGTTGAAGCCTTTCGCCCATACTATATACGTTCTTATGTATAGACTCTATCTTATTGGTTATTCACCCAACACCTCCCTGCATTTCTCCTGAAGAGTCCTCGTGATATCCCTTTCTCCTCACTTCACTTGCATCTCTCCTACTCTCACTTCGTCATAACCATTCTTGAACCCTTTCTGGCGAAACTACTACATTCCCCTTCTGCCAAGGTGGTAGACTACCTTCAGTCCTATTTCGTTCTTGATTTGATTTTGAGGTTTATAAAGCGCAAACAATTACCTGGAGGTCTCTTGGCGCTAAAGGAGGGAGGACAGAGGAATGGAGATTACATTTTAGTAAAAAAACAAGTCTTTAGAAGCTTGTGGAAACTCCAGAGAGAGGGGGCTGATTTAATTGCCAAAGGAACCTTGTTCCAGTTTTGGGTTGTGTTGACCAGAAAACTCCTGCATCCCCAAGAAGAGAGCCTATTGGAGGCACCACCAAATTAATCGTTGAACTCGATCTAAGGGTACTGTTGGGCACATACCTGCTGAGTTTTCCCCTTAGGAAGGCTGGCCTTTGTCCCTGGAAGGCTTTATAGGTTATACAAAGCACTTTAAAGAGAATTATTTGCCGGACAGGCAGACAGTGCAGTCTTACCAGAGTATGTAAGGTCCACTGGAATCTTGGAATTTTCATCAGCAGTCTAGCTGCTGTGTTTTGTAAAAATTTTAATTTTTTTCAGCTGAACCTTAGGTAGCTTAACATAGAGCCCATTGCAATAGTCAATCCTGGCGATTACCAGGCAGAGGATCACATTGGACAATAAATTGGAAGGAAGAAACTGTGCTATATGTGCAGCATGAAGAAGGAGGTAGATATTACCGTATTAACCTGTTCCTTATACGTAAGCTTACCAGGATAACCAGATTTTTCACTGCGTTTACTGGGGCAGGGAGAGAACCCAATTCTCCCGGCCTCCATGAGGGATTCCAAATGGGAGTGTTATTACCAAAAAGAATAACTTCAGATTTGTGGAATTCAGCTTGAGGCAGTTCACATCCATCCAGATACCGACCTCTCGCATGCATGCCCGGAATCATTCACTCCTATCCGGTCTACTTATGGAAAGAGACACAACAATCTGCATGTCATCTGCATATGACACAGTGGAAAAACAAAATGACTTCATCAAGGCAGCCAGTGGTGTAACATAGATGTTAAAAAGAGTTGGACTCACCGCAGAGGAAGAGGTACACTGCAGGGCAGAGAAAAGGATTTCAAGGTTTAGTCACCCAAGGATACTGTCCGGATTCGCTCAGCCAAGAAAGATCTGAAGAGGGGCAGGTCAGCCACATCTACACCGAATTCCACGAACCGGTGTATCAGTAGTTCATGATTGACGGTGTCAAAAGCTGCCGTCAAGTCGAGAAGGATGAGGGTAGTTCTGCCCCCACAGTCAACTGTAGCCCTGATAATATCAGTGGCTATAATCCAAGCTGATTCTGTAGAGTGCCAGCTGCTGAACCCTAATTGGGAGTCGTCCAGCAATCGGTTACTGTTCAGGAAAGCCGATAATTGGAGATTCATTTCTTTCTCTAATATCTTTGCAGGTAAAGGCAGTCTGGATATTGGTCTAAAGTTGTTGGGGTCAAGGAATTTCAAATTGGCTTTCTTCAGCAGAGGAAGAATAGAGGTGGTTTTCCACGCTTTAGGAAAGACACCGGTCTTAAGTATTGTGTTGGTAAGCAACCAGGACCAGAATGAGATCTTTGATCTTTGGAGGACAAGGTTCATGGGGATTGCTTGATTTGGTTGAAAGAATCAATTCTCTAACTCTGTCAACTGAAAGAGAAGTACATTTTGAGAACGATTGCTTATTGACGTCCCTAGGGCAGTTATTGTACCAAGAAGGTAGTGTAGTTGCAGTGATCGAGGTGAACTAATTAAAGATGACTTCCACTTTACTCAGAAAGAAGGATGCCAGGGAGTCCCAGAAATCCTGGTTAATATGTTCAAAATTCATAGCTGCTGGTGAGGAGAGTTTGGAGACCCCTTGGAAGGGGATTAGGCGAGCAGCTGGTTGCTTCTATAGAATTAATTAAGTACTTTGATTTTTCTTTCAAGATAAGCTTTTTATAGTCTGCCAACAGCAATTTTATATTTTTCTTTTTCATTATCGTAATTTTCCCTCCATATCCGTTATTGCTTCCTACAGGATTTTTTAGCAGCCCAGAGCATATCCACGAACCACGGGGAAGTGGGTTTGCTCTTCCTAGAAAGGGACTGTTGGGATACTGGCCATCGCGCCATACTAGCAGTCCTGTCCACATAGTCACTCCCTCTAGAATCATCTGCATCTCTTCCCTGTGAGGTAGACATTTATTTCCTAACTACTTTACCTGTTGCGTCTCTTTTCTGAAACAAATATGATGTTACTAATGATACTTGTGATTGTTCATCACTGTCTCCTGGAATTTGCTCTTTGCTCCTATCCTTCTGGGAAGAGGCTGGGTCGTAATATAGTGTAAACTGCACTTCTAGTTGTCCTGAAAACTGGGAGTCATCTACCCTTGCTTGCTGCCTAGGTGTACTCGCATGTTTTGACTTTGACATTTGTGGGGCAACATTAGGGGTAACCTTTGGAGAGTTTGAAGGGGTCTCAATCTCTGGGTTCTCAAATCCCACTGCAGCTTCCTGTAGCTGCACCAGTGGATAGGTACCTTGGGAGAGGTGCACAGAGGATCATATGGGGGTGGGGGAACAAAAGGGGGACTAGGGGCATCATCTTTTGGGAAGTCTTTAGATTTTTCACAAAAAATCGCCATAAAGCTAAAAACTATTTCTCTCTTGTGTAATATGGCTCCTACATATTTACTTCGTAGATGTAATAATATGCTCAATTATTTTGTCATCAAATGTCTCTTCTTTTGTCCAGGGATATATATGTTTTTGGGTGAATTTAAACCATGCTAAGTTATATTGTTTGCAATTTTCTCTGATCATGTGGAAAAGTCTTTTACATAAATGCTAAAGGGAGTCTCCATGATCATTCGTATTTGTAATGCTTTCTACAATTTAACCTTTTATCTATTTGGACACATATTATTTCTCTTTTAAAACTTACACAAGGATTAAAAACAGGAAAATTCATCAAGCTTTTGTCTTACTACTTTAAGCGATGCACATTAAAATAACATCATGTACATTATGGAGCATTATACAACAACATCATACTGTGGCCACATTTCATTTATACACACACACGCTCACCATCATCATAAAAATATGAACATTTCTATTACTTCTAAATGATAATCAACGTTATTCTACTCTAAACGGTAAATCCAACTAGCAACCCCTGGTCACTTTCCTCCGCGCTCTGAAAAGATGAACTTTTCAAACCATGCGGTTCTCAGACCATGGAATGACTTCTGGACATTAGGATTATGGCAGTAATTTGAATGCTTAGATCGTACCTGGAGGTAAAGTTTAGCAACATCAGCTTTTTAGCTGTCTGTCTATGTCAAGCATTGGAACACATATTGGCACTTTCAATTTTCAAATTACCCACATTGACCACTTAGAACCTTATATCGGGAATAACAAGTTAGCCAGTATTATATCGCCTTTCTGACTATTGTCCAACACATGTACACAATCTTGCACGCAATACCCTTATGTCGCTTATAAGCTTATATTGCTTTATCTCTTATATTTACATCTGTGTTTACCATTGCCAAGGATAAACAAGTAGGAGTAAGACCTCCGACCCTCAGTCTAGGTCCTCTCTCTCTCCCTGCAGCTCCGCTGTGCCGTCTCGTGCCTCCAGACCCCGACCTCCTCCTTGGGAGGTTCAAGGCTGCTGCCCGCTTCTGCGCCTGCTACCCGCTCCAACTAGGACCAGACTGCCTGCAACCACCGTAACCTTTCTCAGCCGATTTTTTTCCTTAATTATTCCCTGTTGTGCCACTGTTATTGTGCCCATCTGTGTCTTGCTCTAATTCCACCACAGTTTTTATTTTCTCGTGCCTGCCTGTTCCTTTCGTCTTTTGCCGCTGCTGCCCCTGCGCGCCCCCCCCCCCGGAACTTTCCCTGGGAATTCCCCCCCTGGGATTCCCCCACTCCCGCCTCCCAGCCTCTCCTCCCTCCCACCTCCCCTACTTCATGACAGCCGCTGTGCGGTCGCGCAGCAGATGTGCGCTGCCAGTGCGCCAAAGGCAAGCCCGGTTTCACCCGGCCAGCGGCAGGAACCCTGGACCTCCCACTACCCATCGCTACGACACCACCACCCTCCTTGCACACAACCCTGGAAGACTTAGAGAATGCCAACAGGCCTAGCCAAACACTACCCACGGGCAGTTCTCCTGCCTCCACTGCCGCCAGACCCTCACCGCCACCCCAGCCTCCAACACAGCCAACGCCAGCACCGGCGACATCCTAAAATGCATCATCCTCAACATACGCTCCGTACACAAACACGCCATGAAAATGCCCGACATCGCCTTCTTCACAGAGACCTGCACCAATGCATCCTCCGCCCCCGACATCAGCACCGCCACCCGATTCGGACACAAGATCCAGAGGAAAGACCGCCCCAACCACCCAGAAGGGGGCCTCCCCATTGGCCACAAGAGCACCCTCCGCCTCACCACCTTCAGCGAAACCTTCTCCTCCGCCGAACACCTGCACTTCCAGATCCAGACCACCCCCAAAGCCACACTCCGAGGAACCCTCGTCTACAGACCATCCGGCCCCCGAACACCCTTCGCCACCACCATCACCCCACTTCATCGCACCCCACGCCATCGCCTCAACAAACTACGTACTCATTGGAGGCCTGAACTTCCACCTCGACAAACCCAGCGACCCCAACTCCACTATCCTTCATGACAACCGCACCAGCATCGGATTTAAACAACTCGTCAACACACCGACCCACAGAGCAGGACACACCCTCGACCCCATCTTCGTGGCAGGAAACAGCGTCCAATTCAGCCACACAACGCAGCCGCCATGGACCGACCAAAACTGTGTACACTTAGCCATCAACAAACCCAAGGCACCCAAACCAGCCACACGCCCACCACGAAGGAACTGAAGCAAGGTTACCAATGAGCGACTTAACTCCACCCTCTCCCGAGACAACCACACCTGGGCACCCAATGCAAACGATGCAGCCAGAGACCTCCACACCTGGATCTCCAATTGTGCACATGAGCTCACCCCGCTATGCAACCCCGACAGACAACGGCCCAGGAAAGCCGCCTGGTTCTGCACGGCTCTCCAAGAAGCCAGGCGCACCTTCAGACGCAGGGAATCCACACCATCTACAAGGACGCCATGACGGACTACCAGAACCAGATCAGAGTCACCAAGAGGAACTTCATCCCCAACAAAATCCTGGCCAACTCCAAGGAACTTTTCAGTGTCTTTCAAGAATTCACTAACCCACGCAGCAAAGCCACAGACATCACCCCATCCCAAGACCTCTGCGACAAGCTTGGAACCTATTTCCACCTCAAGATTAAAAACCTCTACGACAACTTCATCGACCATCCACCAAGCGCCACAGATGGCCCCCACCACCCAGAAAACCCAGCCAGCCCACCATCTCCAACTGGACACCGATCACGGCCGAAGACACCACCTCGACCATTAAAAGCATCCACTCGGGGGCCCCCACCGACTCCTGCCCCCCTCACATCTACCACAGAGCCGCTGCCGCCATCCCACCCGAACTACAACGCACCATCAACACCACCTTCAAAACAGGCACCTTCCCAGATGACTGGAAACGCGCAGAAGTAAGACCCCTGCTCAAAAAGCCCACCGCTGACCCCACCGACCTCAAGAACTATCGGCCCATCTCGCTCCTCCCCTTCGCAGGCACAGTTGCAGAGAAAACAATCCACAATAAACTGACACGATTAATTGAAGAAAACGCCGTCCTCGACCCATCCCAATCCAGATTCCAAAGCAACCATAGCCCAGAGACAGCCCTACTCGCCGCCACAGACGACATCCGCACCCTCCTGGCCCAAGGCCACTCCGCAGCCCTTATCCTACTCGACCTATCAGCGGCCTTCAACACCGTCTCCCACCGCACACTAGTCACCAGACTACACGACGCAGGCATACAAGGAACAGCCCTGGACTGGATCCGATCACTCCTCACCGGAAGAAGCCAAAGGATCAGACTCCCTTCCTTCCTCTCCGACCCCACGAAAATCACCTGCGGAGTCCCACAGGGTTCATCCTTGAGCCCCATCCTCTTCAACATCTACATGGCCCTCCTCGCAGCCATCGTCCGACAACACGGCCTCAACATCATAGCCTACACCGACGACACCCATCTCATCCTCTCTCTCACAAAAAGACCCCACCGCTGCCAAACTCAGCTTTAAGAAAGGAATGCAAGATGTCGCAGTCTGGATGACCAGCGGCTGCCTGAAGCTCAACGCCAAGAAGACAGAAGTCCTCGTCCTCGGTACCACCCCTTCTGCATGGGACAGCACCTGGTGGCCGACTGCCCTCGGAAGCCCACCTACCCCCTCAGACCACGCCAAGAACCTTGGCATCGTACTAGACTCATCACTCACCATGAACCAACAGGTCAACACAGTCACCTCCAGCTGCTTCAACACCCTCCACATCCTCCGCAGGACCTTCAAGTGGATCCCCCTGAGTCAAGGAAGACAGTCACCCATGCACTCATCACCAGCAGACTGGACTATGGAAACACACTCTACGCCGATATCAACAAGTTCCTACTCGACAAACTCCAGACAATACAGAACACTGCCGCCAGACTCGTCCTCGGCATCCCTCGACACGAACACATCCGCTGACACCTACGAAGTCTCCACTGGATCCCCGTGAAGAAAAGAGTCACTTTCAAAATCCTCACTCACGACACAACATCGGACCCAAATACCTCAACGACAGAATCAACTTCCACATATCCAAAAGAAACCTCAGATCTTCCAACCTCGCACTGGCCGAACCCCCACGCATCCACAGAGCCAGAGCAAGTGGAAGATCCTTCTCTCACATTGCAGCCAAGACCTGGAACGAGCTACCAGCAGACATCAGACGTGCCCCCTCCCTGAACACCTTCAGGAAGACCCTCAAGACCTGGCTCTTCGGCAAAACAGATCTGCGGACCCCCCCCCCCCCGTGCTTTGAGACCCTCACGGGTGAGTAGCGCGCTTACAATTCCTTGATTGATTGACAAGTCAGACAATGTATACAAAAATCACGGAAAGTAGTCCGCATTGTCCTCTTCCTTTTAAACGACGACAGTCTCTGGATCCTCCCCCACCCCGTGCACAGTCTTCAGTCAACACGGTATCTTGTCACCTCATCAAAAGGTGCATAATAATCTATGCAGTGGGGGTAGGTGGCCTTCCGGCGTCAGCAGTCAGGTGGGGACAAGGGGGACAACTTTGGCTGGCTCGCCAGTTGTTGCAGGGTGACTAAAAACATTTAAAAATGAAAAAGACACAGACTCCTCTTGGCAATGCAGACAGCTCTTTACTGTCGAGACAGGGAGACAGAATCTCCTCACACACAGGCAAGCAGGCAGCCAGTCTCAAATTGCTGCTTCAAAGGCAGCTCTTTTTATACAGAATTACAGAATGCTTTATTACAAAACAGCAAATAGTGATTGACTTGTAGGTTACAGATTGAAAACAGAAAAGCACTCAAAATCCTGTGACCCCATAACTATACACCCTTGCCAAATCCTCTACACATTCTTTATTGCAATTCTAACAATCCTTTAAAAACTAACATTCTTCTACTCGTGAATGCATATGTATTCGTGGTAAATGCAATTTCAGTGGAGTGTGTGCTTTTTCATTGTGCACCTAAGACCTCCGTGAGTTCTAAGCTGATTGAATTTCCTGCATCAATTGTCTAATCCGGTTACAATCTATTTGGAAGCACGAAGTGTGTGCCGGTGAACCCTTGTGCTAAAACCATAAATATTTTCAAGGTTCCTAAACACGGGTTGGCCTTTAACTGCGACCCTTTCAAGTTACTTATTCCATTATGTCATCAAGTGAACTTTTCACCTTTCTCTCAGCAGCACAAGATTTGGGCCTACACTGTTCTTTAACTATGTACAGCTGTGTGTTTTCTGCTGGTGTCTGTTGTCGCGCTTTGTTTTCTTAGTTTTTTATTCTAGCAAATGTAATAAATTATTTACTACCAAAAGAACAAATCCAATTAGTAGAACTGGAGAAAGCAAATCTCAAAGATTTAAGGTAAGTATAGCGCCTAAAAGCACAAAGCTCCACTCGCATTTTTCTGGTCGTGATAGACCGAGTGAAAATCACAAGTTCATGCTGACCGCGATGGAGCATAGGCGAATACAAGGGCCAGGTAAGTCCAGCTAAAAAAGTTATTCCTTAAAGTTCGATGTGAAAAGTCCAGTTCGTAGTGGAGAGCTGCGAGGAGCAGGGAGAGTTTCGTGGATGGTCGTTGCTGTAGCGCAAAGAGCAGGCTGAGTGTCGCGGATGGTTGTTGCTGTAACCGGAAGATCCTGTCGGGCGTCGCAAATAGTCGTTGCTGGACCTTTGCATTGGCTTTGCTGCGGGCTGTCGATACTGTCACACAAAGTGCATATCTCGCATTGCAGGTCATCGTGGGCAATCGCTGTAGCATGAAGAGTCTGGTTCACTGGAGCTTCGTGTCGATGAGGGCGGAAAGATCTTAGTGGGAACAAGCCCGGTTACATAGAGCCCAAAACGTCAGGATTTCTCCTTTTCTTCTAGCAGGAACTCAACTGATGCCACACCAAAGGTGCAGGACCTGGGTAGCATCTCTTGATCAGGAACTCACTCCAGCAGAGTCCAGCAGGGCACAGGCAGGTCCAGTTGCAGCTCCAGTGCATCAGGTCAGTTGGGCAGTTGCAGAGAGGCGTCTGGAGCTTGTTGTGTCCCTGTAGCTCAGAACAGGAGCCCAGCTAACTAGCCCTTCGCACAGCTAGCCTGAGATGAAGGGTGCAGGTCAGGTCTTCCTTCTCAGAAAGCAGGGTAAGCTTCAAGCAGCAGGGCTGCCCTCTGGCAACAGGGCAGTCCTTCTTCTGTAGTATTCATGGGTCCAGGAGTGTGTCCTTGAGTGGGTCGGAGTGTCGTATTTTTATTCCAGCTCTTAAGTGGAAGAAGCTTCTGGAGTTTTCCTCGAACACACATGTATGGGATTTCCTGCTTACCTGCGCTGGTCACAGTCTGTCTGCAGTCTCGATAGGCTAGTGTGAAGTTCTTTGTGTTTGTATGCTGTGTCAGTGTCTTTGATGTTTAAGTGTGACTGGTGACAGCTCCACCCCTCTCATCAAGTCTGGATGGCCCATCCTGCCATAACCCAGGCCATCTATTGTGTGGCTATGTTGGAGAAATACACAGGCCAACTGCCTACTACACCTAGTCATGTGACCCAGGAAACAGACTGCAGGCACAAAATGGTTAGGACAATAAACTGCCAACTTCCTAAAAGTGGCATTTTCAGAATGATGACCTAAAATCCAACTTTAAGGAGGGTTCTAAATTACTATTCTTCAGACATCAAACATGATATTTGAATGAATGAACTACTTCTACAGCGCAGCTACTACCAGAGGGTCCCAGCGCTAAAGCAAATGTAAAAGAGAGGTCTTCCACCTTACAAATTGAACGGATGAGTTTAGAGTTGTTTCTGGAAGATGGGTTTATCTGGGATAGATCTGAGTTGGAGGGGTAGCTCATTATGGTCTTGGCTGTCAATACTGAAGAGTCGGAACCACCAAGCTTCTGCTGAGCAGTTAGTAATTCCAATCTTTTTAGAACCACAACCTACTTTTTAGAACGACAAACTTTTGCAACCCACCTAGACATTATTAGACATGGGACAAGCAATTTTTTATTGTAGCTAAAGCATTGTATGGTAGCGCACTGTCATTTAGATTCAACATATTTTCCATTAAAATTGATACTAAATTTGTACAGACATTCAGTTGTACTGATAAAACTATATTGCAAACACATGATAATGTATGGAAATCAAGTTTAAGAGTATATTTTTCATTTGAGCATCACCAAGTAAAGTGACTTGATGTGCTTTGACCGTGTTAAAATCTTTGTTTACATTACGCTTCAGAATTACAGAATTTGCGTTCTTAACAATGTGTACAGTTCATATTCAGGTATTTTACCTTTTGTTGCGTGTTACCAAAAAATACATCCTACAGCTTATCCTTTCACACTCTGTACCGCAGCCAGTCTGCCACTTTACTTTTCTGTCTCTGATTTCTAAGTGAGAGAAGCTTGTAAACATCAACCCCCATGCAAAAATTAGCAGCGCTTTGTCACATGCCATAGCCTTATATTTGACCTTTGTCTTTGAAGCACTACAAATGTGACAAGATAAGTACAAAGCTATGCCATCTGTATTTATTGCTTGGACTTCAAGGTACGTCAAAAATGTGAAGTTGGTCGCAACATACAGATTGGAAAACTGCTTTAACATGCGTGTGTCAACATGCCAAGTTATGTATCCATACCCTCATTCCTCAGAGCTGTCAGACAACAGTCAGATGCCAACCCTATCTCAAGTCCTCTCGTTAGTCATTGTCTGCATGTACCCTCTCGAATATATTCACCTATCTCTTTACTCTCCCTTCCTGTGATTCTCTATAAAGAGAAGGGAGACTGCTCCCTGAGCAGCCTCGTGTATAATTCCCTCTGTAGCAGTAGACAATGTATGCATTACTAGAGCTACAGTAGGCAATTGTTGTAGAGGCCCACAGAAGGCTAAGCAAATGTTGCTTTTCTTATTGTCTTCCAAAAAGCCATATGTGCATAGCAAGGTTATTTGACCAATTTCAGAAAACGATGACGTGTGAAATACAGCACTCTTGTGTGCACAGTAGAGAATGGAAACATCTTGGTTTTGTTAGCACGAACAGCTCTATAAACAAGGTTTATTTTAATATGGCAATCTCTCTCTCCTTCTTTCTCTCTCTCTCATTTAATTCAGAATAATATTTTTCTAATCCTGTCACATTCATACACTAAAAGAGTTAGTGCGTCCATATTTGGATACAATCAGGCCTGGCCTGTATGTACCATGTATGTATTCTACAGAAAAGCACTGCTACACGTCTGCCTCTCTCTCTCGCTCTTACACATGCAAAAGGACAACATTTAAACACTGTTTAACCCACACCTTTGAGATTACGTTTGTGCAAACAAAGTGTTAGTGTGTGCTGAAACATGGCTGATAGGCTTCTAAGTTCATATGTTGGAGTTTAATTGGTACTTCTTTTCTGTACAACTCTAAAGAACAGTTAATTCAGAATGGCTGTATACCATAGCCTACCTATTATTGCCCTCAATGTCTCACTTTGTATACTGACTGCACATGTTTATCTTTTCCAGATAAGGCACCAGTGTCGAAGAGCCTTTTGTTGGTCCCAAGTGCCTTCTCTGTTTTATTGGCGCTCTTCTTCCAAAACTATCTGTCATTTTTCCAGTATAATATACAAGCAGTGAAAGAAGACTTTCAGGTAAATTTTGTTTTGCAAACTAATGAAAGTAGCCAAACTCAAACTTCGTTTGGTGTGCTGAGTGTACGTATACTGTTTACGGTCTGATTTAGATACCATCTTAAATGTTTTCCTTTTGCAACAGCCACTCGATTCAGTTAGATCATGAGTACTCACAAACATTTTGCCAGGGGCCAAAATGTTTGGTCTGTGATGTGACCGAGGACCAGATTGAAGCCAGCGGGTGACTCGAGGGGGCGGCGCAGAGGGGGGTTAGGTAGGTGTAGAGGAGGTGAAGAATGTACATCTAGTGGCTGAATTGCACAATGTGAAACCAGAAAATCTGGATCAATCCCGGCTTTCCCATCTGATCAAACTGTGTGATCCTAGGCAATTGTTTTATTTCGTTTTCCCTCCTTTTACTTCATTATCACACATAAGAGGACCTTCAAATACAAGACTTTAGGATTTGCACTGTATAAAACCTTCTGTGTTTGATTTAATAAACTATAATGTTGTTTGTGTATACCAACAGCAACCCAGGCTTCCCAAAGGGTGCACACAACTGACTTGCCTCTTAGTTCACTATTGGCATTGTTGTTGGGGTGGGTGAAAGCATGAATGTTTCTAATTTCATGTATGTAAACTATTACTATAAAAAAATATTTCTCAATACATTGATGTACTAAGGTGACACGGTTCAGCAGGTTAACGAAATGCACTTATTGAATTTACTTTGTCATATTTTACACGTTTGGTGCAAGATTCAAATAACTTTAAAGAAATGCTTGCCTGTTTATATAACTTCTTTTTCAAGTTTAGTGGAGTCAAGTAAACAGCATCCCAGTGCTTCTTTGAACAAAAGGTCAGGAAGGTCGCATGCGGCCCCCATCCCGTACTTTGAGTATCACTGAGTTAGATGGTGCCTAAGATCTGAGGATGCAGTCCTTCGCCTTTAAAGACTTGTTTCCAATCATATGCTTTGCCACAATCATTTTATTTTATAAACAGAAAACCAAAATGACTGTGGAGCAAGAGAATAGACAGAAAACTAAAACACCCCCCACTTTGAATCAAAGCTCTGTTGCCAACATGCAAGCGAAGCAAGTGAGCCTAACTTTCCGTAGAAGAGATCCCTTGACTCTGCAATCCAAGCATCTATCCATGTATTACAGCCTGAGTGGAAAACATGCCCAGGCTCCCACTGCCTGTCTGAGCGCCGAACCACAGCGCTCAGACTAATCTCGATGGTGCATTGCAGCGTTGTGATTGGCTATGGGTCGCCTGGTGGTTCCTACTTCCTGGCCGGGACAGACGACGGAGGAATGACGGGCGGAAATGGGTTAAGCAGGTAAGTTTTTTTCCCCCTTTTTTTTTTTTTACTCTTCTTTACCCCTGCCTCCTCGCCCCAGATCGGTGCCGGCCACCACTGGTCACTTTGACATTTTCCCCAGTGTAGTTGTGGGTAGAATTGATCTCTAATCCTTCCGCCCGCTGTATTACGTTGCATGAAGCCTGAACTGCTGACCGCGTCATGGCGTACTACAAAATTGATGATGCATACTCCAATGCCACCAGGCCCGCAGCTTACCGCCGATTATTACGAATATGTAGTCGTAATGGTGTTTCCTGTACAGCGGTTCCCCGACAGCAGTAGGCCTTTGTGGTAAGCTCTCAGCAAAGCAACAGAACAGCGGATACAAAAACAACACAGCTAACATCCACTGGCCAAGTGGACACACCTGAAAATCACACTGTAAAACACACCCCATCCCAGACCATGATCCTTTGCCTCTCCACTGCAGCACAGCAAGACTGAGACCACACCTTATCCTGAGACAAGGCATCCCTTTTTCCCCTATCACATTTAACACTATCCTTACTTTTTCTTGACATTTTCCTAATATCCCTTGTTTTTTTAGTCATTGTCACACATTTTATTTTACAGTCCTGTTATGGCAAAAAATCCTTGTTTTTCAGAGGTTGAGTTGTCAGTCATGGTGGATGAAATCATAAGAGTAAAGCCACAATTTAAACAAGTCGAACATAATACTCTCAGTAAGAAAAAGGATAGTCAACAGAGTGAATGCTGTGGGTACCACCCTGCGCACAAACGTGCAAATTGCGAAGAGGTGGAATGACAACTTGAGGGGGAAGGTGTGGTCCCTGGCCTACAAGTAATACCTGGAGGCCCAGAGGACTGGCAGCAGCCCAATTAAACTCTTTCCCTGGGAGGAGAAGGTCGTGGCCAGCCTGCATTCAGAGGGCTTGACGGGAATATCTGGGGCAGTGGAGTCTGGTAAGTTACACCTCACTAACTTTTAAAACACTTCAATGTCTTGAATGCTCTCATCTCAGCTTTTGCTATTGTGTTGTCTATCTACTCTCCTGACATGCAATCCTCAGAGATGTATGATTCTCAGTGTCAATGTGTCTTGTTGCATTTAAGATCACATTTATCAATCTCCATTACATGCCACGGGTTGGAATGCTGTCTTTAAGTGCATTACCATAATAATATCATCCCAGGACCCATGATATATGTACATGTATTGTCCAGCCCAATTGCATTTTGCCAACTGGTATGTAAAACTAACCAATTTGTCAAGTGTTGGGAAGTCGAAACTGTAACAACTGCAACTACCATTATGCCCTGTGTCTGTAACAGAAAACAAGATGCCATAGTAATCTTGCCCATTCTCACTGGTCTGACATGTAACAACCAATGTTCACTGCTCACGGAGTACCCCATATGTGTAGTGTTGGGAAATCGAGATTATAACAACTACCATGATGCCCTGTGTTTGTAACAGAAAACAAGATGCAATAGTAATCTTGTCCTTTCTGACTTGTCTGACATGTTACAACTGGTGTTCAGTTCTCATGGACTGAGCAATCTACATACAATGCTATGCTCAGAAACATGCCTGCCAATTTAGCTTGCTGTTGTCCTGGTTTCCTTAACTGAAACTATTGATTGAATGAGTGACACCATACCAAGTGTGTGCCTCAAATATTTGTAAGGCATTTGTCTAAGTCAGATGATTAGAAGTGGCAGGTGACCCATTGACTCTGCACTGCTCACATGATGACCAATGCTAAATATAGAACCAAGTTGTGTGTTCTCCTGTATTGTACACAATTAGGCATTGGAACGGTCAGATACACAAGTGACTCCTCCGCTGTGTTGACTAAAATGTTTGTGAGATTTCATGTTCATTCCTTATTTCAAAATGCAACATATCAACACATCTAATGAGCTGTTCAATTCAACTACATGTAATGAATTTCTCCAAAAGTCTTCTAAACCAGTTCACTATTGCGGAAATTAATCAATATAGTAATCTCTACCTATTTTGTGTTTGGTATGTCTCTACTTACTTTGACACAAAACATTTGGATATAGATACCACACTTCCACCATTAACAGTGTCCTCTATTTCACAACAGTTCGATCTGGCCCAGCACCTGGGCAGAGCTTAGACACCGAACAGACTTCAACTACACCCACGGATGAAGTACTCAGGGATGACAACATTCCTGGAGATATGGACATGGATGACAGTCCTGACACATCTGGTCTGCCTGGGCAGATGGCAACAGTGAGTCTATCTGTCCCCACAGCAACACCTCCCACCCCAGCTGCAACACCTCAGCCAACTCCAGTCACCTCATACTTTGCATCTAGCACAGTTACTACCATCTTGTGCCCCCCCCCCCAGTCCTGGATTCTGAGGTGAGAATCACCAGCCCAGTCACAGAGCAACCAGGACCCAGGAGGAGAGGGCATCCTGTGCCAAGAGCACAGACTCATGGGGGTGGGGTAGGGGTCGTAGGAGGGGTACTGTGGGCCCACAAAGTGAGGCCACTGAGGCCACTCATACCCAGGCCACCATTGACCAAGTCTTGGGAGCCTCTCAGGACTCCAAAGGCCTGATGGGACAGGTACTAACTAGAATCAGGGAGATGAAGCAGCTGCAGAGAGATGTATACCAGGAGGTTGCAGGCATCAACACCAACACCAACATGGGCTCTCTCGTTTGGGTGCTGCAGGTCATTAACACAACCCTGAGGAGGGCTTTTTCACCACCATCAACCTCTTCCTGTGGTCCAACTACATCCGGGCCATCTACATCTGCAGCAGCCACAGGAAGGGAGGCCCTGACAGAGGAACACATGCCTGCAGACACCCCTGTCTCTGCAGCAGTAGATCCTACTCGCAGGGCTGGACGTCCACCAAATAATCCAGGAAGTGTGGATGGCAAGACCCCCACCTCTGCCAGCAAGAAACCTTCCATCTAATTTCCTCCAGTGTGTGTGTCGCACATTCACTCTGTGGACTGTTTCTGGACACCTTTCCCTTCCTGATGGGAGAAGTATTTTGGACTCTGACAATTTGGCATATACAACTATGTTTTCATTCACCATAACTGACTTCATCACTTTTGGTTTTCACTGTTTTGTTTTGTACTATGTTTTTTTCCTCACTGTTCGCTGCAATAAATACTCTAGTTAGACACTCTTTGCCTGATGTATTATATTTCACACCTAGCACTGTATATATCTACTCCCAACTGAACTTTACAATGCCAAAAATATCAGCTTGTGTAATCATGGATATGTTGCATGGATACAGTGTTTAGCTCAGGATCACAAACATGTCACCCCTATGCATACATACAAGTGTATTGTCTCATGACATCTTTATTCCATTGTTCCAACAATAGGCATCAGGTCAGCAACATAGTAATGTATACATGGCTCAAATATTGTGTTTCAATGATCTTATTTTCAGGTGCAGACCGTAACAACATGGAAGGAGGGGACACATCAGAGAAGTTCCAATTGAATAGGCAAATTTGTGTATGTAGTCAGCTGCAGCCATGTTGCCAACCCCACAAAAGGAATCCCACATCACTAACACCAATAAACAGACACATGGCAGTACAACAATTTCTGATCACAGGATCATTCCAATGCAGTGTAGCTGCATTTGGTGGAATGTCACAAATAAATGTCAGTGGTGTACCGCAAGCACAGTGGCCTACAATGAGGAGACACATCAACAGCTACATACAGTTTCCCCGCAATGATGATTTAGCCAATGTGAAGGAAGACTAGAATGTTTTGGCCCCACAAAACATTTTGTTGGAGCAAATGATGGCACACATATTGCATTAGGTCCACCACACAACAAGGAACAAACCCAATGGATTCCTCTTATGTTCCATCCTGTTGCTGTGCAAGCTGTCTTGGTACAGGATTTGTACACCCAAAGTCTGCGACAGTTATTCCCAGGAACAACCCATGTCCCCTTTGTACTTGCAAACGGCCTCATATAGCCGCTAATGTCACAATGCTGAAATGTCCAAATGAGGTTAACAAGGTGAAGATACCTAAAACAGACCAAAACCAAAAGATAAGCTAGGAAACCACACATATTAAACATTTCACATTGTCCACTTCTGGAGACCACATTCCATGACAAAATATCAAAGCAGAACAAATCATCTGCAACAAATGACTATTTGTCAAAAACTCATCCACAAGCACTTTTCACCAGGATTTTCCAGAGTTTTACCTTCCTAAAATGTTGCCTTAACATACTTATCACCTCATTACAAGAGTTGCTGTAACAGGCCAAGTCATGACATTTCACAAGATACTTAAACTCGTGAGAAGAAGTTTTCGATGAGATCCGGACGCAAGTCAGCTCCTTCCTCATCACCACTATCATCATCATTTGACATTTCAGAATCCTCACCTGGTGGCACTTTGTGGTCTCCATCCTCTACGATGTAAGGGATGTTCCATCACAGGGCGATGTTGTGAAGTATGTAGCAGGCCACAGTAATTTGAACACCTTCCCGGGTGAGCAGAGCAGAGGAGGGTTCCCCATGTCTTATCCAGACATCTGAATCTGGCCTTCAGCAGCCCAATGGCCAGTTTCACTGGTCGCCGTGTTCTTCTATGGGACTCATTGAAGCGGACTTCCCTTGGTGTTGTTTGAGTTCTCCGCTGTGCCATTGGGATACGGTGAGTCTCCTAGAGGGAAGACAGACATAAGTGCAAAAAATAGCTACACAGTTGTAGATCATGGTACTTGACATTACCAACACAAAGTTAGGACACATCAAACTTATCAACAAGCCCAGCCCTCTCCTGTAGTAGTTGTGACTTCAGCTGAGTAATGGTGCTGTTCCGCAGTATGACGAAGTCATGAGCTGTTCCTGGGAACCAGGCCTAGACGTTTGAGATGTACAAATCTGGTAAAATTGATAGAATGGAAGTGCTTCTTGTTCTGGTAAACTTGTTTCTTGCCTTGCGGTGGTATTAGGAAAATATGGGTGCCATCAATGGCTCCGACCGCATGTAGGATGCAACTAAATCCATAAAGGTCACCCTTCACATTGGCTACATCATCAGTTCTGAGGAACTGAATGTAGCTGTCAATGTGTCTCATCATTGCTGTAAGCACGTCTTGTAGTACACCAGTGAACATTGGTTGTGACATACCACCAGATATACCCACAGTGTATTGAAAGGAACCTTTGGCCAGAAAATGCAATGCTGCTATAACTTTCACATGGGGTGGGATAGATGTAGGATTAATGATTTAAGGATGGAAATCAGGCTCCAACTGATGATACAAATCCTGTATTGTTTGCCTATTCAAACAGAACTTCTTTATTGCATCCCTTTCTTCCATGGTCTGGAAATGGACGGTACACTGGAGGATGTGTTCTCCTCCCTCTCCTAGGGTACCTATGTATGGAGTGAAAACAGTTTTGTAAGATTGGACGCAATGTCCACAGTAACATATGTGATGAGTCACCCAAAATTAGTGTGGCAACACATAACTAGTAAAGAAAACAAGACACATAATCCACAAGATAATTGTCTTCTGTCCAACATCCACCAATAATTCCCATTGTGTTCTTCACATTCAAATAATACATTCAGACCTGTCTTAGCACAATAGTGTTATTTTTAGGAAAAACCATCAACTGCGGTGTACAGTGCATCTCACACATTTTTAATTTATGCACAGTAATGCACTACACAGATGAATTATGTCATGGAAATCACATGGCAATGGTGTAGGCCTTCTTTAAACATGCCAGCCCTCATTTGGTGTGATGGTGACGCACTTAACATTCACCTATACTGTACTTACAATCGCTAAAATGGGGGTGCCTGGCCTTTCATATTGGACAATATGAAACTGCCACCGCCAGTGGAAGTTGACCACATGGTGGGTGGTTTCCTCCACGACGCACACATCCATAGGCTATTGTTGGTGATTGTGATGGTAGAGGGCCAATGGCTGTGTCTATCTTCGCTGATGATCGCATACATGTACGCAGTGGTTTGAAAAATAGCTCACTTGCCTCCAGACACTTCTGGTATCAACAACACCTCCATTTTAGCTGCTTTTTGCCACCTCTGGGAGCAATCCTGCCAGGCCATACCGGTGAGAGGGCCCCTGAATTCTCTCCAGAGGAGTTCGAAACACTGGTAGATGAGGTGCTTCCCATTTATGGCCAGCTCTGTGGCTCACCAAGAAAACAGGTACCCATTTTACATAGATTTTTCTCTGATTAACTTCATCCTTTACATTCCCACATGCTACAACGTACCTCTGAGACCCAGGGTGAATCCTGAACTATCTTGTAACATTTTGTGGTCTCTACATCAGTCAATGCTGTAATCGATTGTGGCGCACTGTATATTGTGTACCTAACATTATCATTGTGATGTGTGGTAAGCCCTAGATTTTACCTGTGTTGCATGGACATATCTATGCATTTATACGTATCATGGTACATAAGACCTGTTTGTTAATCAGATCATGGTAAATGTGCTCAGTAATGTACAGGCTTTACGGCATGAGTTGTGTATGTATACGTTAAGAAGCAGTTGAGGATGAGGTTAGCTATGTGTACAGTCCCACATATCACTCAGCCTAGATCAGGGCTCACGAAAACGTTGTCTGGGAGCTAGCTATGCCTCCCAGACATCTTCAGAGTGCCACACAACCATGAGGTCACGTTTCGGATGCCCATTAGATGTGCTTTCATGAAATTCAGTGGTGGAAAGGTTATGTTCATGTCAGAACATAATGTTCGGTATGCAGAGAGCAAGGTCTGTCAATGAGCTGTGGCAGTACCTCTGATGCACAGGGTAATCTCCCTGTAGACCTGCAGATCTTTGGATGTTCCCCAAATGAGAATTTCTGAACAAATAGTAGCCCTGATTGCTATTACTTGATCTACATTTGGAATGGTGACTGAGGTAACTCCCAGACCTGATACTTCTTTCCATTGACCCACATTGAAAATGTGTGTCATTTACTTGTGACAGGCCCCTTATTCCCACAGGCCTTTTGACACTTGTCCAAAAGTCAGGCTTGCACTGTACAGGCCTATTTCACATTTGACACGATACCAGTGCAGATAGTTGGTTACTTCTGAAGTGAAATAGATATGTGAATCACCATATATGTGACAATAAACAGTACAAACAAGAAATACAATGTTATGTTGATATTATCTCTGTGACAGTGCTATATACGGAAAAAGGTGTGTTCTGTGATGACAGAACATGCCACATAAACTCAATCATACGTAGTATGACATTCCATTAAGTAGTCCACATCCCCAGACAGGAAGCTCTTAGTGACACACATTCCAGCCCTTTCTTTGTGACCGAAGTGTTAGGATGTAGTCTATACTATGGTACCAGGCTGTATATGTACCGTATGTATCAGGTCAATGGGCCTGGTTGTAAAAGGATCTGTACAGTCATGTAAAAGTAGTTTACCCTTAAGTGGGTCACAATGGTGTTTTATGTTTCATAGAACCTCACATCACAGTACATGTAGGATGGCCCCACGTGATGTTAGTGGGCTGCTTAGATAATGTAGGCATGTTACATTGCCAACTTTATGTGTTACAGGCATGCATTTTTCCATCAATTTTGGGGATGGCCCATGTGCAGTGCACAAGAAGAGTAACTGTGTAGGTCTGGTAGTTGTTGCATGCTGCTGTGCCTATTGTCTTTATTACCAGGAACATAGCAGAGTCCAGTCCACACCCAATTTACTGTCTTGAGTAGACACATGGCTGACTATAGTGACAAATCACCTCATGTCCTTTGATGTTCTGGGTGACACTTGTACCAAACAGGCCACTTTTCTTTCTTTTTTCTTTTTTAGTTTTATATAGCGCTAACTCGACGAGAAGGTATCGGAGCGCTTTGCATGAGCACCAGTTGTGTTACAAACGGACACATTCATTTTGTTAGGCACAGGGAGATTAAAGGATTTGCCCAGAATCACAGGATGTTGAGCGTCCCTGCGGAGACTCACACCCAGTTTCCCAGCTTCGAGATCGACCGCTCTAGCCGTCGGACCACATCCTCTCCACTTGTGTTCATTGTGTAAGGAGTGATATTCCGTCACTACAGTCTCACATGTGTTGGTGGCCCTCTGCCATGTGACATGGCAAACAGTGGGCATTGGATGCAGTGACTGGGCAATACTTACCATCAATAAATTGGGAATCTGCAGTGACATGAGAGTGCCAACCTCACAGGTGCCATCAGTAATGGTGCCTATATGTTAGCATTTGTACCTTTTCCTGTTGTGTTTTCGTGTGCACTACTTTTGCATACCTGATCTGAGTGTCTACATAGGTTCATGTCTGAATCCTTCAGAAATGCATCTGTAGGCCAGTCTGTATTAGGAAACTGTCTTTTGTGATGGGTATACAGTTTGTGTTATCACAGATTGGACTGTGTGCACATTGGTGGGTGGGTGACACATACACTACGGCATTACTCATTGTCATTTCTCAGATCCACATGATGTAGCAATGTAGGACATGAGAGGTAAGCTTACAGTGATTTGTCACTATTGGTACTTCCATGGCATAGATGTGGGAGTTTTCAGTGATGCGAAATGCACATGTGGATTTGTGAATGTATATTCACTTACTGGTGTCATGCATCAGAGAGTGTAGGGATCATATGCAAGTGTCTACAATCAGTATTATAAGGCAATTTGTGATTGAGCTATAAAAGAGGTACTTTGATGTGCCTTCCCATTATGACAATAGTGAAGCCGCCTCTTTCTGTTATGTACATTCACTGAGCCTCAACAACCTTCAATTGTCTATTGGCTTTTAGATATGCAGTGTAAGAATGGTGGGGTCAGCAGTACCAAACTGGATTGGGGATGTTCCTAGGCCGAGGTGTTGTCTTATGCTGGGAATATTTGTGGTCCACTCTCCCACAGATTTTACCCCACATTGTGTCCAGTTTGCATTTACTGTGCTACATGTGATACATAGCAAAGATGCCAATGCACATCTTTCATTACACTTTTTGGGCAGAGGTTTCAATTGGTAAGTATCAACGGTGTGGTAAGAGTTTGTATGTTACCTGATTTCTGCTACTGCACATATTGCAGCTACATAGGTGTATTGCTTGACCATCATTTCATCATGATATTTTCATGGGTATATGTCCAGTTGTTGTATTCAGGAACTTGGGTAGATACTGTTGCTAATAAATATTCTGCCCATCATATTTGATGATATCAGGTCACTATGGTATACCACAAGGGCAAAAATATACAAGGTGATAAACTATCCGAGTACATACATCGGGATTCAGTAGAGACAAGTTCACTTATGCAATTGGAGCTGCCTGTGTTTTGACATCACTGAGAGCAACTGTTCTCAGGTCATCCAGCATGCATTCAGCATGCCAATGTTGATGACAATATAGTGGACCTTGTAGCTAGTGTCATCTGTGCACTTTCAAAATGTTGTGTGTTGAAAGTTCTTGGTCAAGTGTGTTTAGGCAGATGCAATAAACCCAATTACAATGTCATTGCAGCCTCATCACAGGCAAGCAGAGGAGATGAGGCCCACATTGTTGGGGAAGTTGCTGACCCCAGTGGTTCCAGTCATGACACTCGGGACACCGACGGAACCAGTGCCCCGTAGGGTGAGGGGAGTGCAACAGAGGACATAGACTTCAGTACAACATCTTGAAAGTCAAGATCCAGTGGACACTCCCTAGTGGTGGTGGACCAGACAGGAACTGTCCCAACACTATCTTTGCCTGCCACCCCAGTTCCATCTCCACTCTCCCTGTTGCTCCCCACACAGTTGTCCGGGCCTACTGCCCTAAGAGGGCAGCCATCTCCTTTTCCAGGCACCCCAGCCCCTGACCCCCCCACCCATCGCCACTGCCCTGAGTAAGTGGGTTGTTGGCCTCCTGAGGAACATCTCTGGAGGGCACACAGCACTACTGCCTGCCATCCAGGGGGGCAGCCAACTGCAAGAGGTTATGGCTTCCCTGCAAGGCATCCACAGTGCTATGTCTACCCTACAGAGATATGTTCAGGCTCTGACCTCCTACCTCATGACTGCCTTCCACCTATCCCAAACTTCTGCCCCACCCCCTGCCTCTTTCCCATCCAAACTCAGTATTCCCATGCCTATCCCAAGCATACTCAAACATTCTCACACACACACACACACACACACACTTCAACAAAGCACAGTCAAACATAAACACAGGCACACTTCAACAGACATAAGCCGCACACACAAACACCAGAAAAAACAGTCACAAATCCACTCACCAAACACGAATGCCCTCACAACCACCTCTTTAAACATTCCTCCAGACACCATAGCCGCACCCACAGACCCATCCCCATCATACTTCCACACAACACACCCACACCACCTGACAGATCCACTACACCCATCTTACAACCAGACACCACACCACCAGACACATCCACCACAGCCAGCATACCAAGCACGTCCACAGCACTTTCAGCCAGAAAAGGCAAACGTCCACACTCACCCACACAACAGACACCCACAGCACAAACACAACCTACATCAGACCCACGCACACTTGCACCAACAACATACACCTCCATATCTGCCAAATCCACTCCCTGTATCTCCCAAGCCCTACTACCTACATACCACCTACCCAGTCTCCCCAAGAGAGCTTCCTATTTACCCATGGCCTTACCCATGCCACGGCCGACACCCCCCTCCCAAAACCAAGAGGACCTCTTCCACACCTCAACACATCCCTATAAACCTGATGCCCCCACAACCACCACCACTAAACCCAGCCGTACTCCTTAGAAGTTCAAATCCCCTTCCAAAATCAAAGACATCCCTCTAAAAGTCAGGACCACCCCTCCCAAAACGAAACCCACTTCTCCGAATCCTGACCACACTCCTCCCAAGTGACTACATTGAGGTTCCTAGACTGCCCTATAGATGCCCCTTCTTGGGGAGTTTTCCCTGGCAGTGTTTTTGGAGACAAGCGTGCCACAGCACAGGAGTCAACAAGACTTTGAATTTTTAAATGGACACCCATTTGGCTTTGTTTTTGAGCTATTTATTTTGGACTAATAGAGAAAGGTATCTCTAAAGTGAGAATAAATCACTATTTTGATTTTCTACGAGTTTTTTCCGCCATTAATTTTGATTTGCAATCGTATTAATTTGCCAATGTTTCATTTGCCAAACCTGTTATGCAGAAAGTGTGCCCATGATGAGCTTGAAAGTCTACTTCTACAGTTTTGTTTTGTTTACATGTTACACAACCTTATTTATGATGTGGGTGATGTTTGAGAGTCTATTGCATACATTTTGCAGGTACGGTATCTTTCTGTTTCATGAAACATACATACTTATGTCAATTTCATATTGGAAACTGCACCTGGCATGTGAGACATGGGAAGGTGTCATGAAGCTTATTTCATGTTCTGTAAGTGAGGAGCTGCTGTAGTATTACAATATGAAGAACACAAATCACCTTCCATGAATATTAGATGTGGACACATTTGCAATTTTGGAGTGTGTACCTGTGCAGTGTCAGTGACCTGGCCAAAGAGGACGTCAGTGAGGTGAATTTAGTTTATACATGACAAACTGTTCTGCACAGGGACCCCCAGAATTGTTATGGGCCAAAGCCCCCAAACACCTGAAGAGGCTGTGCGACTTTTAAATGGAATCTCAATGGAAATGGAATGGATTGTGAATTACCAGCGGTTGCGTTCACGACAGTGTGTGTTTTGGACATCATCGAGCAGCAGTGGTAGAAAGTGTGCAATCGGCTCCATGGCGGACCAGGATGAGGAAAGCTGTGTGCAGCTGAATTTCAGCCTTCAATTTCTCCCTTTCTGCCAGCTCATTTGTGGTGGTTGGACCACCACAGTCATGTCGGCGGAGATACAGGTCGTGACTGGGCCGGCGGTAACTCTGGCAGTCTGCCCTCCAACAGGTGCATTGGCCTATCCCGCCGTGGTCAGAATTTCCTGGCAGCGAGACCGTGGCGGTGTTTCATCCATCTTACCGCATGTCTCGTAATTGGGAGGTCAGACCACTAACTGTGCGGCAGTGAATCAGACGCAGCTTCGACAGTGGAACTATGACAGCCAAACTCATAATCAGGCCCTAAGACTTGTATTGATGTAGACCATCTCAGCATCTTGGGATTCTAACCTTTCATTACCATCAACCATTTGAGTAGTTTGTGTTCTATTTGGACTACAAACATAGGACAAAGTAAGTGAGGCCCAAACCTCCTCAGTGCCTACACTATGGCTCACCATTTTTTATCAATCATAAGGGTGTGGTACCACACTGCTTCACCTCCCAGCACAGTTCACCCCTTAACATTATAGTAAATGCAGTTCATTTAAAATGCTGAGTTTTTGCTGAAGTGTTTCACCAAAGTTTGGTGCACGTAAGTGCTGACGTGTTTCTGGATATTATCCATCATCAGAAGAGATAGAAAACAAAATGTATCTGGGGTTGCTGAGCAAGCTGCCACAATCCTTTCAGTTCTCAGTACCTCTCACAGGCGCACAGATGCATCTCCAAAAGGTTGTCAGCAAAATTTCCCAACTGAGCTTTTTAAAACGGAAGGGGATGGGAGCAAGCACACTGCTTCACCTCCCAGCTCAGTTCACCCCTTAGCATTATGGTAAATGCAGTTAATTTTAAATGCTTACTTGAGTTTTTGCTGAAGTGTTTCACCAAAGTTGATGCAGGTTAGTGCTGACACGTGTTTCTGGATATTATCCCTCATCAGTAGAGATAAAAAAACGAAATTTATCTGGGGTTGCTGAACAGGCTGTCACAATCCTTTCAGTTCTCAGTACCTCTCACAGGCGCACGGGTGCATCTCCAAAAGCTTGTCAGCTCAATGGCAAGCCTTTTCAAACAGAAGGGGATGGGACCACACTGCTTGCTTCACCTTCCAGCACAGTTCAACCCTTAGCATTATGGTAAATGGAGTTAATTTTAAATGCTTACTTGAGTTTTTGCTGAAGTGTTTCACCAAAGTTGATGCAGGTTAGTGCTGACACGTGTTTCTGGATATTATCCTTCATCAGTAGAGATAAAAAACGAAATGTATCTGGGGGTGCTGTGCAAACTGCCACAATCCTTTCAGATCTCAGTACCTCTCACAGGCGCACAGGTGTATCTCCAAAAGCTCATCAGCTCAAGGGAACCTTTTCAAACAGAACGGGATGGGAGCACACTGCTTCACATCCAAGCGCAGTTCACCCCTTAGCAACTTGGGATTCTAACCTTTCATTACCATCAACCATTTGAGTAGTTTGTGTTCTATTTGGACTACAAACATAGGGCAAAGTAAGTGAGGCCCAAACCTCCTCAGTGGCTCCACTATGTCTAACCATTTTTGATCAATCATAAGGGTGTGGGACCACCCTGCTTCACCTCCCAGCACGGTTCACCCCTTAACATTATAGTAAATGCAGTTCATTTTAAATGCTTACTTGGGTTTTTGCTGATGTGTTTCACCAAAGTTGGTGCAGGTTAGTACTGACACGTGTTTCTGGATATTATCCATCATCAGTAGAGATAGCAAGCATTTGCAATGTAATAGGTCACGCATTTACACTAATTTAAGCTATGGGAATTGTAAATGACAATGCCTTTTATTTGTTTTAAAAACGAAAATAAAAATAAAAGGCATTGTTATTTGCAATGTCAGTAGCTCAAACTCGCGTAAATACAAGACTTACTGCATTGCAAATGCTTCTCTAAAAAAAAAAAAGTTTGGTAACATCCTGGTTCAGCACAGCATAACCAGTTGATACCAGGGACATCAGCAGCCACGTGGTGTTCCAAGACTCTCCAAACATTGTGGGAATCACAGGGATGTGGCACAGGTAGTCGAAACCGACCTTTTGCAGGGACACCATTTTGCGAAACATTTTCACAGTGTGTGCTTTGGGAATTCTAGCAATGAATACACATGGGAATCCAGGCACCCGGAGGCTTTTAACAACAATAAAGTCAGCAAAACACTGTAGTTCTTATATCGGTGGGTGATTTCCAAAAGAATACACACAACATATTAATCGGCAAGTACAGCAACAGAATGTGCAGCGAAGCCTGTGGGCTCAGCTTGTTAACTGCGAGTTGTATATACGCATTGGCACAGATTTCAAACATGCAGGGGCAGGGCTCCTCCAGCTGTGACTTGGGCCACAGATCCTTCACGATTTATATGAAAAACACCCTACACACCATAAATTGCACATTAACCAGTGGATAACAAGAGCATTTTAGCTTGTAAGTTAAAGAGCAGTCTGCCCTGTTGGAGTTATGGGGTCTACTCCTATATTTATTTGCAACTTTTGGGGATGGGTTTGTGAGTTAAAGGTGGGGGGAAGCCTCCTGCTTCCGGTAACCACCAGCTTATTAGAGAGACAGATGATTGGTGTGCCGACTGACCACTCACAAGCTGCATTTTTAGGCGCTCAAGGAACAGGAAGCAACAAGCTAGTACTGAAGTGGCAGAAGGTATTTTTGCTTGTGTTTGCATTCCCCTCACTCACACACTTTAGTTGGATAATTTGAATATTTTGAAGCATCCAGCAGCAGAAA
The DNA here is from genome assembly GCF_964204655.1 of Triturus cristatus. NCBI lineage: Eukaryota > Metazoa > Chordata > Amphibia > Caudata > Salamandridae > Triturus > Triturus cristatus. The sequence goes on from NC_140591.1 coordinate 804,219,822, forward strand.
CCTTGCCGTGGGAAGCAAATTCAGTACTTTTTTTAAAAGTTGGGAATTTAATTAGGTCCTGTAAGGCAGAGATAAGAATGGGAGCAGAGGCTTGGCACACTGCTCCCTGGAGAATGGTGTATTGTGACCTTACAGGCCGGTACAAGCTAGCCAGGGAAATGGGAGGGAGTATAGTGGTCTCGAACAGAAACAGGAACTTTACCAGGCAATTCACCATTCGACCCTGGGAAAGCCAAACCCTTATAATGTGTTTCTTACCAATGTTCCAAGATTAAAGCCGGATACTAGGAAAGACAAGGACTCCCTCATAAACAAAGTAACACATTGGATTAGAACTAAAGGGCAGTGCCTTTCTGAAATTATATCTGATATAAACAATATTGAACGGATACAGCAAGAAGAGGGGAACATGGATGATGTAAAATTAACATTGTACTAAAAAACTATTGCTGATAACTTAATAAATATGAATCTACAAACTCATTCTTCCTTTAACTCTAAAATTTGCTTTAGGCAGAACAAAACCTGTATAGATAGATGTAAAACTGCCCCACAAGCTATGAAGGGGCAAAACAATCTTGAAGCCGTAGATTGACTGAATCAGCAGGCAAAATCTTATCCTACAGTGGGGAGTATATCGAGTCCAATAGCTAGGAACCAACATGCAATAGAAATGGATGATCAACTTTGTTTGGATGTATATTATGAAGGGAAAGACCTTGATGGAAGTCAGGTAATTCATATTCTTGAGTCCGAAGGGCTTGATTGCATATTTAAACTTGATCATTCTACCAATAAGCGAACATACTCAACATCAGAATGAGTTGGAACATAGCGGGTCTCCCAAAAAAACTTCAAGAACCTGATTGGCAGGATTATATTGGTAATTTAGATATTTGTATTTTTCAAGAGACTTGGGCGAGGGAGCCATTATATAAAGTAGGCTACAGAACATTCAGCATAGAGGCCCAACAATAAAACAGAGGAAGACCGTCAGGTGGTCTTCTAATCTGGATAAAAAACCATATAAATGCAACTATAGAAATTATACTCACTGATTCAAATGATATCCTGGGCTTAAAATTAAAGATCCCAAACAAGTCTCGGATGTATCGTTTTAATATATATATAAGACCAAGGGAGCGTTCGAAACAATCCCCATTAATACAGCAATTGGAGGAAGTCCTTGTATCCATCAAACCAAACAGGCCCGTTATAATTGGGGGTGACTTTAATTACTGTTACGAACCCTTGTCGGGATTAGATACCATTTTTGAGGAAGAAGATCTAGCAATGGGGATCCCGCTTCTCATGGTAGAAAAGACGGTGGGGTGTACTGTTTCTGCAATGCAAATATTTCACTTCACCATAGAGAAAGGCTTATGGTCTTTTAATGGTAGATCCCCTTCAGATCTTGAATGCTTAAATACCTTCTCGAGAGGTTAGTCCTCATTCCGTATAGATATCATAAGTGTAGCCCGTTGGGCCTATGTACAGGACTTTAAAGTTGACGATAGAAGAGAAAGCGACCATTTCCCATTGTGTTTAGATCTTTCAGGAAAATGGTTTCTGTTACACTCATCTAGACAATCTGAACCGAGTATAGATAATATACTGCCCTTAGTGAGCAACAACAGGAGGGCAATAAAATGGCCATCTATACTGGAACAAATAGAACCCCTTACTTATATATATAATATTTTTAGTTACCTTTTAACCTCTTTTTTAGAGTCAAGTCAGTCCTGGAAATATACCTATAACACAGATCCATCAGAAGTTGGTAGAAAATATAAAACCTTACCTAACTAAATCCCAGACTGGGAAGACTAATCATAGGAGTAAAATTCGGTTGTCTAGTCCATTGTTTAACAAAGAATGTGTAGTGGCCAAACAACGCCTTATTAGGGCCTTACAAACCAAAGAGATAGTCATGATTAGACATGAAAGAAATGCATATAATAAAACCTTGAAAATAGCCCGTAGACATTGGGAAGATGCTAGTTGGGAGGACCTGATAATAGCTTCAAAGGCCGGTGACCAGTCCTTGGTCTGGCGGATTATAGCCCTTGGTAACAAAATAAGTAATCCGGTCCAAGACTACAACTTAGATCCTTGCATATGGCAGAGACATTTTGCTAATTTATATGCCCCCCCCAATTGCGATGGTCAGAGATTCCTCAGGCAGTATTGAGGGGCTCATGACCTCAGATGAGATTGTGCCATTACACTTTAACATTGAATATACCACACTTGCTATAGCTGCCATTAAGACATCTAAAGCCCCAGGTCCCGATAAGATACCAGGGGACCTTTTTAAACATGCACCAGAGGTGTGGGCTCCATTAATAAATCTCTTATGTAATGCTATTGCTAGGGGGCAACCCATTCCGGAATCCTGGAAGGGAGCGGAGAGCATCCCGATTCAGAAGAAGTGTAGCAGGGTTGATCCCGCTAACTACAGACCTATAAGTCTGATAGATATAATGCAAAAGGTTTATACCAAGCAAATCTTGGACAAGCTAAACGACTAGAAGAAAAACCAGTATGATCGATCAAGTGTTTAGGCTTGTAACTATAGCCTGGAAATATACAAAGTTGAGATCTGGCCACTCATATGTTGCCTTTATTGACTTAAAAGCTCCATTTGATTCAATCCCTAGAGATTTATCATGGACAAATTTGTTGCAGCAGGGGGTACCAATGGAGATCTTAGATCGGCTGATAAGGCTTCATGAGGGCAATTTTGCAAAAGTCCGTTGGGGCAAAGGAGGGGAACTTACATACGAGATACCAGTTGAGAGGTGTGCGCCAGGGCTGTGTCCTGGCGCCAACCCTGTTCCTTTTATATGTTAACGACATGGCTCAGTTCCCCCAAAAATCCCAACATGATTCCCCAAAACTTGGAGGGACTCGCATCTGTGCGTTAACATTCGCAGATGACACAACCTTGTTGTCTCAAACCCCAAAGGGCCTGCAAAATCTTTTAAATACGCTTAATAAATACTGTAAGTCAAAAGGTTTGGAAATTAACCCAGTTAAAACTAAATATATGTCCATAAGACACCATAAATGTTTCAAAAACAATATAGTGCTGAATGGAGTGACCTTAGAGCGTGTTTCTAGTTTAGTTTATCTTGGGGTAACCATTGATTCAAAACTCTCATGGAACCCACAGATAAAGAAATCAAAACCTATCTTTTTGCAAAATTCAGCACCAGATATAAAGAAACTATATGCGACAATGACAAAGGCTGTTACTCCAGCCTTGGAAGTTTATAAGTCTAGAGCCCAAACTGCTGCTTTGTATGGTTCAGAGTTGTGGGGGGGGGGGGACCCTCTCCCCTTTAATTGTGGGGGGAAATAAGGTCTTTAGAAGGTTTATGGCCCTTCCCCAAAATACCCCTGGGATCCCTTTAATGTATGACCTGGGTATAAAACGACTTGAACATAAGACGATCTGAATGACTGTCATACTGGGTCAGACTCTGGACCACCCAGGAATTACAAACTTACAGACAAACATTGAGTGAACTGTTGACACTTGACATTCATGTCACTTTTCCCTGGCTGGCTTATATCCGTAAGTGGCTTTTTGATTTAGGCCTGAGCAGATTCTGGGAAAACCCGAGCATGCTGACGCCGGACTCAAAGCGGGAAATTAAGACCGTTTATTGGAATTTTATCTGGCACAAAGTCACTTTAAATTGTACATCAGGAACCCTTACAACCCAATTCCTGATGTTTAAAACGACTCCTTGTTTTGAGCCGTTTTTAGATGAAATTGAACCCCAACTGGCAAAGATATTATATCTGAAAATCAGATACGGTTCACTCCAGATAAAGGCTTTTACATCTAAATTGGGGAATGCCACAGGATGGGGAAAAATATTGTAATTGTACCTTATGCCACCTAGGAGGTAAGGAGAATATCGCACACGTCTTATTTTTCTGCCCTGCATACGTAAATGCCAGAAGAAAATGGATAAAACCTTTGGGCAAGAGTCTGAATTTTAGAATGATATGTTGCACATATTCAAAACTGATAGCTCCAAGCTCATTGTGTTTGGTGTTAGCAGATTCCTACTGGCTATCAATTGTATAAGGAGAAAGAAAGGGCTTACATTTTAAATATATAATTTTGACAGGGGTTGACCCTTGTTTCTTGTGATTAGGTATTAGGATGTTTAAAACGTGTACTCATTGAAAACATTGAAAATACATTTTTTAGAGTCTTAGTTAGAATGTATTTTTCGATATCATTGAAGCATTTTTAGTATTTTTGAATTATATATTGTTAAAGAAGCCCCTATGAATTTGCACTTCGCACTTTATGGAACATATCATTAAAAAATTGTACATAGGGAATTAAGTCTTCATGTTAGAACCAATGGAAGACCTGAATTGTGCAAATATAGTGTACCGCTATAAAATTAGATTTGCCCTGTCACTGCCGGTGGCTGTTGCTGCTGGCGGAAGACGTAGAGTCCTCACCACCAGGGAGGTGTAGATGGTTGAAGGAGCACCAAAGGGAGTAGTAGGCGCAGGATGGTTGACTGGCCACACTGACTGGCAAGTAGCCATTTGGAGGGGTGCTGGTGTTCGAGCCGATGGCCAGGCTCATGTGTATATAGTCCCTGCAGGGCAGCTTGGGATTGCTATTTTCAAGTATAGTGTTGCACCGCAGCCATGGGGAAAGCAACTGTCACGAGAAGATAACATCTATTAGCCACTGGGGTTGGAGTGGGCCGGAGAGCTCTCAGGATCTGTTGCAAGGCATTCATGCTGCTGGGGCTCATCGGCATGTAATCACCCGGCTGGGCGCACATATCTGTCGTACTGTGAGCTCTGTCGGGGAACAGTGTGGGGGCCGGAAGGCAGGCAGACAGCAGAGCTGTGTCACAGAAGTGTAGCCCTCGGTGCAGGTCGGGCACGGGGGCCGCTGTTGGCCGGCAGGAGGCAGTGTGGAGGTGCTGATTGATTGTATTCGCTTCTTAAAACCCATATCTTGGGCTGGCGAAGCAGTGGGACTCTGCGCCCCATGCCGATGTAGACAAGCCCGTAGGCAGGCTGAGTGTGGTGGAGGGAGCTTGGCGTCAAGATGATAAAGTAACCCCTGTAGTTGCTGGGGCGTAATCCGTCTTTCCATAGTGAACGACATTACTCGTTAGAAAAAAAATGCGACGTCCGTCACGAGAGTTAAAGTGTTTTTTAATACAAGCCGCACCGTGCACGACGAGCAAGGCACGTCGCCATTGTTGAAGAAAAGTAGTTCTCTGAAACAACACATCATGAATTGCAGCGAAAGGAAACTGAAGTAAGGCGGTGCTGCTCTGCCAAAAACCGAAGTGACGTTCTGTTATGTGACCTACTTAGGATGCTGCAACCAAGAGAGACACTGCAGTGAACCAATCACAAGCAGTGGGCGGTATTACACCCCGTACAGTGTTTACTTCAGGTCTTCCAGACAGTGCTTGCGTGCTGCTTAAGCTCGACCTAAAAAGCTAAATGGATCTGGGGTTGCTGAGCAATCTACCACAATCCTTTCCGGCTTCAGTACCTCTCCCAGGTGCATCTGCAAAAGCTCGTCAGCTCAATGGCTCAAGGGAGCCTTTTCAAACAGAAGGGGGTGGGAGCACACTGCTTCACCTCCCAACATAGTTCACCCCATAGCATTATGGTAAATGCAGTTCATTTGAAATGCTTACTTGAGTTTTTACTGAAGTGTTTCACCAAAGTTGGCCCAGATCTGTGTATTTTTGTAGATGTGGAGCACTGCAGACGGAATCTGGTGCTCTCTGCCTAAGGCTATGCTCTGTTGACGCACGATTTTGGGAGTTAGTGTAAAAAAAGGCCGCGGCAGCTGTGTACAGACAGAGGTCATGTGAATTTGCCCCAGTAATATTACCTCTTAGACCAGCTGTGCACAACCGAAGAACATGCAAGTCATAGGGGAGTTATATGAGCTGAACTCAGTCCCCAGTGTACATAGCTAACAGTTGTGCATAGTAAGCAATGTGAACTCTCTTTTTGTGGGATTTTGGAGATGTTTTTAACTCCAGCACCAGCAAAACCCAGCCAGAGTATGAGAAATATGGAGGCTGAGTGGCAGAGTTTTTCTGTAGAACAAACTGCATCCATTCCCCAATGCACATGGCCAAAGGCTATGCCCAGTTGGCGATGTGGATAATGCAGGCCTAATGCCAGGCCCTGCACCTTCTCTTGCTTGCTGCACAATACCAAATTAGTTCTTTCTTGGTCTTAGGACTAAAAGACACCATACTAAAATAAAAGATCACTGAAAAATCTTTACCGCTAACCTGTTGTTACTTTGGCTCACGTTTATTAAAAGTCTTAGAAACAGTTAAAGCGATGCAGTGCAAAACTTAAAAAACACTAAAATATTGCCATTAACGGTTTTAATACTTGCATCTCACACTTTGCATTATTGATAACACCTCAAATGATGTCACTGAACACATTTTAAGTTACATTTTTAAGGCATAAGTGATTTCATCAAATATGACTTCACCAATTCCATCCTCAGGACTCAGTGACATCACTTTTAACAATACAAAGTACATTGTAAAGCTTCCTCTTGATGGTGTTTGGGAAACCTGTGTTTTTTTTATCATGCAGTCTGGTCTACAATGCTCATCTGCAGTGTCAATTGTTTCACTCACTCAGGTAAATACATTGCTGAAAGCATTGCATTGGTCAATATTTTCCACTGACTTTCAGAACACCAAGTAGGCATAGGATTTAGTTAGTTTGTACGCTTGCCTCCCACTGGTCACACTAGAAATCTAATTTTCCAACTCTAACTGAATGGTGCAGTCATGGTTTGGTATGTTGTCAAGTTTCATGATTGGTCTCTCACCTTTTCCACACTAACCACAACTTTAGACCTAGGGACACTACCTCAGTTATAAAAACACTTCCTTAACCTTGCAAGGTTCTCCCTCCGCCAATCTAGTACTAAATAAACACACCTCAGATGGATAAAAAGCAATAGGTATAGCTTTCTGTCCTCTTCCCTTAATCCAGCACTTATTTGAAAAGCCCGCTCGCTCTGCCAGTGCTGTTTATTAATACATGCCAGTTTCTCCTTATAAAGTTGACCCTGCCCGAATTTGAGGTATGCATTTGAACTTGGCAAGTGGTATATCTTTTACAAATGCTCTGTCCTTTCAAACTGTCACCCTGCCACCAATGGCACATAGCATAGGTCCATGTTTAGTTACTTGGGTGTATAGTGTGTGTTCTTAAAGCATTTCTTATGCTCTATTCCCATGCACACACCATATTAAACATTATCCATTTCAAAACAATGATGTCTGCAATAATCCTTTTGTTAGGAAATCTGCATTGGTGTAAATCTAATATGTTGTGTATGGTTTTCTTTTCAGATTTGGAGAATTTTATTGGGGCGAACAATTTGTTTAGACCTTAAAGATACATTCTGCAGTGGCCTACTGGTATATAACTTCAGGATATTTGAAAGACGGTATGGTAGCCGAAAATTTTCAGTAAGTCTTATTCGGTAACTTCTAAAAATATGAATTAAATGCATCATTTGTTTCTCTCTTGCGGTTGGACTTCACTCATGTCCAAAGTTTGAATACAACACACGCCTCATTCTCAGTCATGCAAAGAAATCTATTGTTTGGAGCTATATTATATGCTTTTGGCCTTGTAATGCTAGAAAAAGCATTATACAAATGCTACAATACAATATGTGTTGCAAAATTAGAGAGTTTTCTGCATCAGAGCTTTTTTCCCCAGTGTCCTGGAAACCTGTGCCCTACCATATTTTGTAAGGAGGTTTGTAAACAAGTAGCTCTATTCTTTTGGTTAATGTTAGACAGTTCCTTTAAAATGGAATGATCTTGGTGGTTGTGAAAGCAGCATGGAACATGTCTCTCCTGCAAAACAATTGGTCTTGACTTGCTGGATTTCCAAAAATGTCACTCCCATCTCAAATACCCTTGTTGCTAAATGTGTAGAAAAAAGCAAGTACATCACAGCTTCAGGACCACATTAATCGAAATTTTGTTTTGTGTGGTAAACAATTGGGCTTTCACCCCCAGAGAGGCGGTGCTGGTTGATGTTAATATCACAATACTGGATGTAGTATATTCTGGGCTAGGAATTGGGTAAGTCCATCTTATTGCACTGTGATGTGCCAGAGGGATCTTTTTAGGTCTCGCCTGAGATCTCGCAGTCGCTTGTGACAAACCTTTGTTTCTTTAAAATAAAAAAACCTCCTAAAATGGTCTTTTAGTCCACCCATTACATACCATTGGTGTGCTTCATTGTCACTCTTTTCTTTGCTTCTCATATGAAGCGCCTTGGCTCCTCTTTCTTTTTCTTTGTGTGTTTGTTTATTGATGAAGCATGGACCAAGTACTGTTTAATTGTTTTATAATTGTCCTTCCACTGCTCGTATAGAGATCCTTTCTTTCTTGTTGCTTGCCCATCTGCCATATCCTGTAGTTGCTTCTTATTGTTGCCACCGTCCCGCTCTGCGGTGCACAGATGCTTTAATGTTTCTATTGTTAGCTTTACCTTGTAGAAAGTATGCTTAATTTTTTTGTTTGTTGAAAAAAGCATGCCTTTTCTCGGTTTTCAACTTTTTGACCAGTGGCCTGCTCTAGTGTTTGTTATGTCAACATGCTTTGTTTTGTATTGGCCAATCCTTGTAACAGTATGCCTGCGAATATTTATCCTATTCGGTCTGTTTGTTGACCAATGAATGCTTTTAAGAGTTGTCCAGATAAAAATGACCATTAGCGATGCTGTCTTGATGAGGGATGATAGTGCGTGTAAAGCTTCTGTTCCAGCCAGCAGCCCGTGGCATTCCCCTATAAAGTAGGGTGAAAGGTTACTATAGTACTCATCAGTGAAACACTTGCGGCCTTGCTGTAGGCACAAACTGCTGAGCTCCTCCATGCCTGGCTGCTGTGTCCCTGCTTGTATGGTTCACTTGTGGTTGAGCAGGGCCCCTCTCGATATGTCATCTGATGACTGACTTATTCGGCTGCTGGACCAGGAAGCGTTCACATTCACTAGTGGGCTGTGCTTTCAACCGTACAGAGCCTCCATTTTAAAGGCATAATGCTTTTCCTGTGGGACAAGAGCTCACAGCAGCTGTTAATTTCTTGGTCACACGTGGCTCACCTGCTTATATCAGGGCTTGGTCCAAACTGAGGTGCATGGTGTGCAAAAGAACGGTGGATTAGGATTCGGCCTCTAGTAATTGCTGGTGGCTTTGATTAATTCAAGCATTTCATCCATCACGTTTTCTATACTTCAGTGTAATGTCCTAAGTGGGTTGGGTATGTCCAGACGTGGGTCCGGTACACACTGCACCACTGGAACCAACCCATACCCGGCTGATGTGCACTAATAAAGGCAAAATTGGTCCTATGTTGCTTGTCTTCTGGTTCAGGGAGAACTTGACCTCGCAGTTCGGGCTGGACTGTTACCATTTGAGCAGGGTCAAGATTGATTTGCTTATGGCTAAGTCCAAACTGAGGTGGCATGGTGTGCCAAATATAATAGACTGGAATACTGCCTAACTAATTACCTGTGGGTGTAATAAATGCAAGCATTCCATCCATCACTTTGTTGTATACTTCAGTGTGATGCTATAAGTGCGATAGGTATGCCCAACGCGGGTAGGCCTAGAGAAATCAAATCACCGACTCACTATGGCGAGTTAGATGTTATCAAGGCGAGCTATTTTTAGGGCCTAGTGGCCCATTCTGGCGAGCTTACAAAGAACAGGGGTTCTGTTTACTTAGATGGTTAATAAACCATAAAGATGCCTTTAAATCTTGCTTTTATCTTGTCACATTTGCACTGTGTTCAAAGACAGAGGTCAAATGTCAGCTTATGTCTTTTTACAATTTGCTGCTTATTTTATCCTGGAGGTTGGTGTTTACTTTTCTTTCTCTGACTGAAAAGGTGGAAGATTTTGTCAAGTGAACTGTCTGACAATCGTGTTTTAAACAATTGTGAAAGGAAAGACTGTAGAATGTAATTTGTTTCTAACACACATCATTTAAATAACTATAAATGAACTGTACAAATATTTCAAAATATATTTCAGAAATTTGAAGCACACATTTTTTCTAATTCCGTGTGATGGAAGCAAAGACGATCAAAACAAATCAGAACATTAAACTTGGTGATGTGCAAATGATAAATATTTTTCTGAAACCAAATTTCCACACATTACTGTTTATATGCTATATAGTTTTATCAATAAAATTGCACGTTAAGGGGAATATTTGTGCCCATTTTAATGGAAAATGAGCTGTCTATAAATAACAGTGGTCTACCACATCATGCTTTAGTAATGTATTTATTAGAAGTGAGTGTATTTAACCATTAACTAAGAAACATTCCTGTCCCCGTTCAGATGACAATGTCATTAGTGAACTAAGAGGCATGTCATGGGTTATGTGTATCCTATATGTGGGCTAGATTTTTATTATGCACAGAGCAAACGTTTTTTGTACAGCAGAAATCCTGAACTCACAGTAGTTGAAGGTGCTCTTATACGTGATAATGAAGAAAAAGGCAACTCTAAAATAATATATTTGCCTAGAATCACACAGTTTGAGGCCGGTTTATGGGACAAGCACATTACAGTTAGGTTGAATAGATTAGGCAAGTCACTAGACCGGCATGTCTGGTGTCATTTTTATGACTTTTTTGAGGACTGGTGGGTTCCATACACACTTTGTCACCGGAAACAACCTATTATCGGCTGATGAGCCCAGATTATTTGAAGCAGGTTTTCACTCCTTACTTTCTCAGGAGAACCTAGAGAACAGCTGATAACCGTTTTCTGGGTCCACCACCGATTAGGTTCTTAAGAAAATTGCGAGTGAGATATCTTTTCCAGTAATTGACATCTTCTTTTAGAATTCTCTCGCAGATGATATGCGTCTGATTCATTTACCTCTTCCCATATTAGAAGACGCTGAAAACTCACTTGTTTGATTTTTTATGTTTGGAAAAACAAGCCTTATTGCTCTATGGGTTATTCGGTGCTCTAGAAATGTTTGTTTGCTTTGATTGGGTGATTGCGCAACATATCGATTTGTTAATATCATGATACCTAAATATCCTGTAACGTATAGTGTTAATATAACCATATTGTTCCACAGAATATTGTGGGCAAAAATATTGGATTTTGTTTTGGGTATATAATATGTTTTTAAATAACAGTTTTATTTAATATTGTTTACATACATATAGTTAAAAAATATCTAATTTGTGATGTACTTTGGATTAGTAAAGATAGTACATTTAGATGTTACAATAATTGTTGTGATTTTTTTTTTGAAGTATAGCTTGTAATCTAAAATATTTAATTTATTGTTTTGTAATTACGTTATTAGTGCTTATTAAGTATGTAAGGGAATAGGGTAGGAAGTAAATTAATGAAACTTTAATTTATTGTTAATTTCGTATTGTAAGTTAAATATTTAAATGATTAACAATTATATGAATTTCCTAATTGATAGCTATTTTAGGTATTTTCATTAAATTGGTTATTTTTAATGTTATTGAGATGTTTGTTTTTGTTAGTAATTTATTTTTTAGTAGCAGGTAGTTGGTTTTCTGTGGGTATAGGGTGAGAAGTTAATTAAACTGAAAATAAATGTATATAAATGCATATTCATTTTTAATGAATTATGTAGTTGATTAATATGTAAATTGTTTTATCTTTGGTTGAAGTAAATATTTAATAATCATTTTGTATCTTTTTCGATGGTGGACAAATGTGCATTATTTATTTTATTTATTAATTTATTAGGTGTTTTTAATATTTTTTATTTGTTGGAATAACTATGTATCTTTTTTGATGGTGGATGTATGTACATTATTTGTTTTATTAATGTATTGGGTATTTTTAATAATATTTGCAAAATTTATTTTGAATTTATTGTATTGTGAAAAAACAATTAAGTGGTATTTTAAATTACTTTATATTTTATTTATAGTGTAAGTAATGTTTTTGGTGATTACTGTTTTCTGCAGGAAGGGAAGTTCATTTTATTAAAATGATTATTATTTTAATTTTTTTGTGTTTCCTAATTTCTTTGAATACTATATAATATGTATTCTTTATTTATAATATTATTTTATTTCGGATTTTAGATATTTACATGTTTCTACTAAATAATTAAACGGTGTATTCGTAGTTGCAGTCCCTCCGAAGTCCATAATTTCCCCTACTGTTGGTTAGACTGGAGAGGGAACAGTAAATCTAACGCCTCCGGAGTCCAACTCTGTCTCTACTGTTGTGTAGACTGAAGTGGCAATATTACATTTAACCCTTCCAGAGACCAACATTTTCCCACCTTCTGCATAGAATGGAGAGGGAATAGTTAGTCCATTACTTTTGATACCAATAGATAGACTGCAGTTGGAATTGTAACTCTAACCCCTCCAAAGTCCAACACTGTACCTACCTACTGTTTCATAGGATGGAGTGGTTGCATGTCAAATACCTTGGGCCTAATTACGATGTCGGTCGGCAAGCCTCCGTCTGCTCGTCGGAGGCTTACTGACTGACATCGTAGGTTTACAGTCCGACCACTAAATTATAATGTCGACGGTCGGAGTGTATACTGGCCTTTCAAAACGACTGGGTTCCAACAGGCTCAAGGAGCCCATTGGGCAGTCGGTAAGCCGCACATAATACCTAACGGACGGCGTTTCCGCTCCCGAGATTATGATGTCTGTTTCTGACAGCCTTTCCATGTCAGCCTTTCTGACATGGAAAGGCTGTCGGAGAGGGACTTAAGGGGCCCCTAGCAGGGGCCCCTTCTCCCCAAGCCTTACGGTTGAGGACTTGGTGCCCCCTTCACATCCCTGCACCGTGTGGCAGGCACTCTAAGGTGCCTGCCACACTGTGCAGGGATGTGCAAAAATGTCAATTTCACAATGGGAGCTTGTGCTGTGGGCGGACCGTCGCTCAAGCTCCCATTGTGAAACCATGTGCGGTTGCATCCGAATTGTGGTTTCGGGACCACCGACTGGAGGTCGGTCGGTTCTGCTTCCGCGGCGATGTCGGTCGGAGGGAACTCTGACTGACCTTGTGATAAGCCCTTGTATGTACTGTTTGTTAAACTACGTTTATAGTAATTACTTTGCATTGCTATTTAATACTGTATGGTTTTATTTTTTTAATAATGTGTATTATAATGTGTTTATATTAGTTTTACAAAAAAAAATTCATTTTTTTATATTAATTTTATTAGTTTGTTAGATTCTATTCTATGTGCTTTTCTAATTGATTTTGTTAATATTGTTTTTCTAATTGTTTTTAAATATAAATATGTTGATAATAAATGTATTTATATATATATATTACTTTTCTTTATTTTGTATATTTAATTGAACGTGTTAAATAAAACTTTTTAGATGCTTCTGTTAAAATTACTTCTATATTTATTTGGTTGTTTGTATTTTACATTTCAAATTTACTTTACAGTTATTATTTATTTAAAAAACAACATTCTGTACTTGTTTTACATAATACTCTCTTCTACAATATTTTTGACACAATATTTTTGTCAATCCTATTAAGAGTATAGGAAGACAATATTAAGGTAAATAATATTGTTAACACAATATTCATGTAGGCACGTCCACAGTTGGGGATTTCTTCCTAGCCGGTACGTTGATGCCACATGGCGAATTTGTCCGCACTAATGCGGAGCTGGAGACTATGGGCCCCATTAGGATGGCGGGCGGATCATAGTCACCGGCAGGGGGGTAACCGCCGGCCATCCATGCAGCAAAGACCCCCCGCCATATTACGATGGCTGGGGGGTCCGCGGCGGACGGAAAGACCGTCCACCGCTTTTCCGCCCGGTCGACAAGTCGACCGGGCGGAAAAGGGTTCAACATGGTAGCGGTGTCTGTTAGACAATGGGGGCGGAAACATGCCTTTACTTGCGGGGGCCCGTTGAGAGCCCCCAGGGACTCTGAGGGGTGGGGGGGCATATGGGGGGTACCTATGGTACCCCCCTGCATTTCAATGTACAACGTGGCAGGCACCGCGTGGTGCCTGTGACGTTGTGCATTGAAAAGCGTTACAACAAACAAATGATGGACGGAATGCTGACAATGCAGACATTCTCCCCCAGTCAGGAGATCTGGGTTAAATCCATCGTTCTTTTGCCCACTACGCCACCCCAGTTTAGACATGGCCATATGCAAATCAGTCTTGACCCTGTGCCTCATGGGAACAGTCCAGCCCGAACTGCCAAGCCATGTCTTCCCTGGACCGGAATCAAGCATCCTAGGACCGGTTTCTGGCTATCAGCCGTCATCAGCCAGGATAGCTTGACTCCAGTGGCGTAGTGAGCACGGGTCCCACGTCTGGGAATACCCATCCCACTTAGGGCGAAAAGCGTTACAACAAACAAATGATAGACGGAATGCTGACAATGCAGACATTCTCCCCCAGTCAGGAGATCTGGGTTAAATCCATCGTTCTTTTGCCCACTACGCCACCCCAGTTTAGACATGGCCATATGCAAATCAGTCTTGACCCTGTGCCTCATGGGAACAGTCCAGCCCGAACTGCCAAGCCATGTCTTCCCTGGACCGGAATCAAGCATCCTAGGACCGGTTTCTGGCTATCAGCCGTCATCAGCCAGGATAGCTTGACTCCAGTGGCGTAGTGAGCACGGGTCCCACGTCTGGGAATACCCATCCCACTTAGGGCGAAAAGCGTTACAACAAACAAATGATGGACGGAATGCTGACAATGCAGACATTCTCCCCCAGTCAGGAGATCTGGGTTAAATCCATCGTTCTTTTGCCCACTACGCCACCCCAGTTTAGACATGGCCATATGCAAATCAGTCTTGACCCTGTGCCTCATGGGAACAGTCCAGCCCGAACTGCCAAGCCATGTCTTCCCTGGACCGGAATCAAGCATCCTAGGACCGGTTTCTGGCTATCAGCCGTCATCAGCCAGGATAGCTTGACTCCAGTGGCGTAGTGAGCACGGGTCCCACGTCTGGGAATACCCATCCCACTTAGGGCGAAAAGCGTTACAACAAAGAAATGATGGACGGAATGCTGACAATGCAGACATTCTCCCCCAGTCAGGAGATCTGGGTTAAATCCATCGTTCTTTTGCCCACTACGCCACCCCAGTTTAGACATGGCCATATGCAAATCAGTCTTGACCCTGTGCCTCATGGGAACAGTCCAGCCCGAACTGCCAAGCCATGTCTTCCCTGGACCGGAATCAAGCATCCTAGGACCGGTTTCTGGCTATCAGCCGTCATCAGCCAGGATAGCTTGACTCCAGTGGCGTAGTGAGCACGGGTCCCACGTCTGGGAATACCCATCCCACTTAGGGCGAAAAGCGTTACAACAAACAAATGATGGACGGAATGCTGACAATGCAGACATTCTCCCCCAGTCAGGAGATCTGGGTTCAATCCATCGTTCTTTTGCCCACTACGCCACCCCAGTTTAGACATGGCCATATGCAAATCAGTCTTGACCCTGTGCCTCATGGGAACAGTCCAGCCCGAACTGCCAAGCCATGTCTTCCCTGGACCGGAATCAAGCATCCTAGGACCGGTTTCTGGCTA
Source organism: Triturus cristatus (assembly GCF_964204655.1). Lineage (NCBI taxonomy): Eukaryota > Metazoa > Chordata > Amphibia > Caudata > Salamandridae > Triturus > Triturus cristatus. The sequence goes on from NC_140591.1 coordinate 804,235,460, forward strand.
TCAGCCGTCATCAGCCAGGATAGCTTGACTCCAGTGGCGTAGTGAGCACGGGTCCCACGTCTGGGAATACCCATCCCACTTAGGGCGAAAAGCGTTACAACAAACAAATGATGGACGGAATGCTGACAATGCAGACATTCTCCCCCAGTCAGGAGATCTGGGTTAAATCCATCGTTCTTTTGCCCACTACGCCACCCCAGTTTAGACATGGCCATATGCAAATCAGTCTTGACCCTGTGCCTCATGGGAACAGTCCAGCCCGAACTGCCAAGCCATGTCTTCCCTGGACCGGAATCAAGCATCCTAGGACCGGTTTCTGGCTATCAGCCGTCATCAGCCAGGATAGCTTGACTCCAGTGGCGTAGTGAGCACGGGTCCCACGTCTGGGAATACCCATCCCACTTAGGGCGAAAAGCGTTACAACAAACAAATGATGGACGGAATGCTGACAATGCAGACATTCTCCCCCAGTCAGGAGATCTGGGTTAAATCCATCGTTCTTTTGCCCACTACGCCACCCCAGTTTAGACATGGCCATATGCAAATCAGTCTTGACCCTGTGCCTCATGGGAACAGTCCAGCCCGAACTGCCAAGCCATGTCTTCCCTGGACCGGAATCAAGCATCCTAGGACCGGTTTCTGGCTATCAGCCGTCATCAGCCAGGATAGCTTGACTCCAGTGGCGTAGTGAGCACGGGTCCCACGTCTGGGAATACCCATCCCACTTAGGGCGAAAAGCGTTACAACAAACAAATGATGGACGGAATGCTGACAATGCAGACATTCTCCCCCAGTCAGGAGATCTGGGTTCAATCCATCGTTCTTTTGCCCACTACGCCACCCCAGTTTAGACATGGCCATATGCAAATCAGTCTTGACCCTGTGCCTCATGGGAACAGTCCAGCCCGAACTGCCAAGCCATGTCTTCCCTGGACCGGAATCAAGCATCCTAGGACCGGTTTCTGGCTATCAGCCGTCATCAGCCAGGATAGCTTGACTCCAGTGGCGTAGTGAGCACGGGTCCCACGTCTGGGAATACCCATCCCACTTAGGGCGAAAAGCGTTACAACAAACAAATGATGGACGGAATGCTGACAATGCAGACATTCTCCCCCAGTCAGGAGATCTGGGTTAAATCCATCGTTCTTTTGCCCACTACGCCACCCCAGTTTAGACATGGCCATATGCAAATCAGTCTTGACCCTGTGCCTCATGGGAACAGTCCAGCCCGAACTGCCAAGCCATGTCTTCCCTGGACCGGAATCAAGCATCCTAGGACCGGTTTCTGGCTATCAGCCGTCATCAGCCAGGATAGCTTGACTCCAGTGGCGTAGTGAGCACGGGTCCCACGTCTGGGAATACCCATCCCACTTAGGGCGAAAAGCGTTACAACAAACAAATGATGGACGGAATGCTGACAATGCAGACATTCTCCCCCAGTCAGGAGATCTGGGTTAAATCCATCGTTCTTTTGCCCACTACGCCACCCCAGTTTAGACATGGCCATATGCAAATCAGTCTTGACCCTGTGCCTCATGGGAACAGTCCAGCCCGAACTGCCAAGCCATGTCTTCCCTGGACCGGAATCAAGCATCCTAGGACCGGTTTCTGGCTATCAGCCGTCATCAGCCAGGATAGCTTGACTCCAGTGGCGTAGTGAGCACGGGTCCCACGTCTGGGAATACCCATCTGTCCATCAATTGTTGTTTTTGCATTTGTCACCCCGAGTGGGAAGGGTATGCTCAGACGTGAGTCCCTTGCTCTCCATGCCACTGGAATCAAGCTATCCTGGTTGACGAGGGCTGAAAGCCCGAAACCGGTCCTAGGATGCTTGTTTCCAGTCCAGGGAGGACCTGGCTTGGCAGTTCGGGCTGGACTGTTCCCATGGGGCACAGGGTCAAGACTGATTTGCATATGGCTGGGTTCAAACTGGAATGGCATGGTGAGCAAAAAAACGATGGATTTAGGCCCAGATCTCTGTACTGGGGTGAATGTATGACATTGTTCTGCATTCTGTCCATCAATTGGTGTTTTTGCATTTGTCACCCCGAGTGGGAAGGGTATGCACAGACGTGAGTCCCTTGCTCTCCATGCCACTGGAATCAAGCTATCCTGGCTGACGAGGGCTGAAAGCCCGAAACCGGTCCTAGGATGCTTGTTTCCAGTCCAGGGAGGACCTGGCTTGGCAGTTCGGGCTGGACTGTTCCCATGGGGCACAGGGTCAAGACTGATTTGCATATGGCTGGGTTCAAACTGGAATGGCATGGTGAGCAAAAAAACGATGGATTTAGGCCCAGATCTCTGTACTGGGGTGAATGTATGACATTGTTCTGCATTCTGTCCATCAATTGTTGTTTTTGCAGTTGTGCATTGAAAGGCACAATCTGCCTTTGGGGCATTGCGGCGGGCGATGCTTTCAGCACCACCCGCCGCAATGTTTCAAATGCGCGATGCGCCCGCCAGTGTGGCGGGTGCATCCTAATAGAGGGTGTGGGACCGCCGCTGGCATTGCGGGCGGTCCTGATTCCCGCAGGTATGGTCCGTCCGCCATACTAATGACCCCCTATGTTCCTCACGCATGCATCGGTTGTTCATTATGTCCGGAGGTACTGGTTAGTGGCACAAAAGGAACCCTCTACATTTCAATTACTGCGGTCTCTCCACATCATGGGCCATGGGCGCCACCTGATACAGTGGTTGTACCGCGGGCTACGAGAACACCTGCATATACCACATATACCACTATCGCCTCTCCTTCAAAAGTGGGAACTGATTCTGACGAGGGAGTTAGAATATGGGGAATGGAACACTGCCCTAGAGCATCCCCGACAGGTGTCCCGTATTTTTCAGCTGAAGACAGTACAGTTACTAATACTACACACGGCCTATCTTACACCGCAGGCTATTCACAAAATGTATCCCTCGGCCACTGCACGATGTCCCAGATGCACCCTTCAACCTGCTGATTTCACTCATATGTTATGGTCATGCTCTATGCTAGAGAGGTTTTGGTCGGAGGTTACCCAAGGGTTATCTACACTCACAGGATGCGCCCCCTGGGACACCATGGAGGTATGCCTGTTAGGTCTCCTTCCCCTCCTGAAGAAGGCGAAACTACTACGTTGCTTTACAGGGTTAGCTCTGATGCTCGCAAAATGATTAATAACACAGCGTTGGTAATCTCGCACGGCGCCACAAGAGGGCAAATGGAGGGGGGAGGTCATTAGATGGGCAGTGGCAGAAGGGGAGGCGCTCTGATGCGAGGAATATAGGGGATTGAGGAGAAGACCAATTTCCCTGGAATGGGCTCAAGTAACAGAGCAGTTTAAAGCGGAAACAGACAAAGACGCAGTAGAGGCCCTAGACCCTCTGATAGCTTAGATACAACTACCGGATCCCTGCCTAGAAGGCGATTTGGACAGGGAGGATCCACCTCCCCCCTTTTCTTCTCCCTTCTTAACACCCCCCATCCACTCGGCTAAATTCTTGGATGCCGTTCATCTCCCTTCCCCCTCCCCCCACCCAGGGGCACATTGGCTTAACATGCACATGATTGGCCCTCAGGAGCCTGTCCCAGCGGAAACGATTGGGATAAAGAGGCTAAGTTTATAGTTACCAGTTAGTAGGGAGGGAAGACTTGCGGGTGGGATGACGAGGGTGGGTGTTGATGAAAGAAACTGTTGATGTACAGAGCTATAAGATATATTGTTCTAAACAAATTACTGTGGTTAAGAATGGTGTTGTGGTATACTAGCTTACATACCAAGCGACTGTAATCAGCAGTGCATTGTCATGAAGACGCCCGACAACGTATGGAGAAGATCTGAACTCTTAAATGTAACCAAAAATGCAGCACTGTACTGTAATCTGATATGTAGCTCTGATCTCTAATAAAAGTGTGTTTAAAAAATAAAAAAAACACAATATTCATGTGCTTCAATATATTTGAGCTCGATATTTCATCATACAGCCATTTGATTGATTACTTGAATTGCTTTTTCTGATAGCATTTTGGTGCCGTTGGCCTCTGAGGTCCTTAAGAAAGGAAGCGCTTGATTGTGCAATATGTTTTTCTGGAACACGTGTTTATAAATTAAATAACTGATTACCTTTACATTTAATTGAAATATATTGATTCTCTATTCCTCCACTATGTTTTTAAATCTATGATATCTTTACTGCATTTGTATAATGAGTCAATGAATCCAACCTTTTTTTGATCCAGGTGTGATGAGAAACATTTTGGGTACTGTATACTTTTCAGCTGTGCGAGAGAAAGTTACAGTGATTAAGAGTATAGGTGGCAGATAACCTCCTTGCTATTGCAGTGGTGTTTCCTCTCCCACCAATGGGTTAAGGAAAATTCACTCTTCTGAAAGGATAGTCCGTGGGCCTTGAATGATGTTTCTCCTTCAGAGTGGCTAAATCTATGATCTGGACAGTTGATTAGTAGCAAATGAAAATGTGTCCCATCTAGCATGGTACATTGACTGCACCCACTTATCCAGTGCCCTTAATACCCGCTTTGTATTTACAAGCATGTTAAAGACTTTATATTGAACTGTTTGTTAAAGTTACCCCCTTCTCGAAGGCGTAGTTACTTGGAGATAGCAGTGTAGACATGGTGATGGATTAACCACTGTAAATCAAGCAATAATTGCTTGTTTTCCTGTGTCAGAAATTACTTCAGTACTATCCTATATTGTTTTTCTTCTACCTTATTTCTCATATTACAGTTTTACTCCATGATTCAAAAAAAGTAATGTCCTAAAACATATATTAGGGTACCTTAACAGACAAATGTATTTATTCAAACATGACCTTCTCAACCTTTTTGCTGGCTTATTACATTAAGAAATAAATGTATGACCCAACAAGTAAATGTGGTTCTGCTCTCTAGGCTCCTAATGATAAATACTCAGAAACTCAGAAGACAACAAATAACCATTTAGGGTAAAAAAAAAAATGCTAATTTAGTCCTTGCTGCTTGACGTGTATCCTTCGTGGAGGTTAGAAATAAAAGACTGTTTACCTTCTAGCAATAAATACCTGACCCAATATCTTCTATGCAACATTATATAGCTCATGTTTAAAATAAGTGTATTCTACATAGATTTTGGCGATCCTAAATGTTATCTCTGCCATCATTGACCTCTATTAGGTGAACCTTAGTTAGATGTTATCTTTTGTTCTTTGTAAGGTTTAGTCTTGGCTGTTCTTCTAGTCTTTTATGGATTCTGTTTTTAATTGTTCATTAGTTTATTCCGGTTAGATGATCCACTCAGTTACTATTCAAAAGGCCTTCAATTGAATTGTTGTATTGTTGCCATAATTTATAATCTCTATATACTCAAATATGACCTGTTCTAAACTGATTTACAGAGAAAATTCCCATTAATCATAAATCTCATATGCAATAAAAGGGCATGTAGAGAAAACTATGTAAATAAAAGTGCATGTAGAGAAACCCATTCTGCATGATTGACAACATTGATGTGTTTTTAACATTTTTGTTTGTTATCTAAATCTTGAATTTGTGTTTCCTTCCTCATGCCTTCTTTGAAATGTTCCTTACGTATATTTTTAATCTTTTAAATCCGATATATTTCTTTCTCCCAGGCCTCATGTTCCCAATCCCCTCCTCTGCTATTGTGTTAAATATGATCAACTGTTACAAACCTGATGTACTCAAGAACTTTGATAGAGTATTATTCATTAAAATGTATATCATGGGACATTTTGTATCCTCCGTTTTTAAAGCATCTTTCTTTAAATAATCTGATCAACTACCCAACATATTGATTTGTACATATGTTACAATGTATAAATGTAATTTGAAACTTCTTTGTTCTTAGGTGCTTGGGCAGAGTTTGCATCTTCTCATTAGTATATTACAACAGATATATATTGCCAACATTCGTGGAAGCCCACAGTTTTTCAGTTAACCATGTGCTAGGTATTTTCTTGATTGCCTTCTAAATTGATATTATCGCTTGGAGTAAAAAGTGCTAACGTTTTGGATTTCCTAAATGTGATATTAGGTCTTGATACAATTGAAGTATCTTCCAATGTTTCCTAAAAAGTTCAATGTTCTGATTGCTTTCAGCACAGTACTGCGTGTTAAATCTGATCTTTGAAGTATTTTTTACTCTGTTTTTAATGAGAACTTGGCATGTGATCTGCCAGGTTTTGAACACCACTCTTTCAGATATGCTCACCAGGTTCAGTGCAAGGATTTCTTCCACTGTATTTGAAACTGCATTTTGATGCCCCCCTGTCCTGTCAAGTAGGGCCACATATGTAAGAGACAATCAATTGCCACACTGCTGGTTTGCTCTAAAACTAACAGTTAGACACCAGAAAGCTGTCTCGTCTGCAGAGCATGAAATGGAATGGCAAATAGAACAGGATCCAAAGGCAGCTAGTGGGGATTCATTTAAATGACCCAATGGAACCCAGAACCAGATTCGCATAGAAGTAGCTTGAGGACAACACATACAGCATGTTTCAGAAATCTATTTTAAATTAAGTACCTCAACTGCCCACTTGGTTTTGCTTGTCTTCCTGTTGCCTCGCCGCTCCTGTGGCCGGGCTTGGCTCGGCCCCCCCTGCCAGCAACGTTAACGGGACGAAAAGACCGGCCGGGTTTTGCACCGCCGGTCCCGGCAACTACAATACCCAGGAGCCCCTGGGCCAGGACGCCAGTTGAACACGCGCCTGGAGGCGCATAAAGGCCAGCCTGGTGCAGAGCCCCTTGTTTACCTCGACTGCCCACTTGGTTTTGCTTGTATTCATGTTGCCTCGCCGCTCCTGTGGCCGGGCTTGGCTCCGCCCCCCCCCCCCTGCCAGCAACGTTAACGGGACGAAAGGACCGGCCAGGCTTTGCTCCGCCGGTCCCGGCAATTACAATACCCAGGAGCCCCTGGGCCAGGACGCCAGTTCAACGTGCGCCAGGAGGCGCACAAAGGCCAGCCTGGTCCCTCGACGCGCGCGGGAGGCGCCGGGAGAAGCCCGGGACAAGGGCGGGGCCGTTTGCGGCCGTTCGAGGCCGGAGGAGGCTGGGCTGGGCCACCTTATTTACCTCGTTAATTCCTTGATCCGTTGGCACATGAGGTAGGAGTGGTTCAGTTCTGTATTTAATTTGTCCTATTCCCTGCTGCAGTAGGTGCGCTGTGGGTTGCAAAGCACCTCATAATGAATAAACGAAATACGGGCGACAGGGTAGTTGGCACCTTGGACACTTTCTTAAAAAGAGCAGATTCTGTCTTAATCCACGAAATAGAGGCTACTGAACGAAGACTTTCATTAGACCCTAGGATATTAGGGGGGGGGGGGGCTACGTCATGTGCGCTTTTACATACTACCCGGTCATCACCTGAAGTAGTTGCTTCGACCACTTGTTCTCGGTCTAGGCTGCCTAGTCCAGTTATTAAGTTATTACTAACTTTGAGCACCACTCGCTGCCTCCACCTAGTCTCCCGTGCCTCCCTGCTGGAGTAACAACAAGAGGGATGAAAGTGGTGGGAAGACCTAATAAGGCGCCACAGAAAAAAGCAAGGAAGGGGTGTAGTACCACAAAACTTAAACCTCTTTTTCCATCTTCCGCCACAAACGGGTATTCGTTTTTGGTGGCTCAAGTACTGTATCCACTGACAACCCTTCTAAAGTTTCTACAGACTTTAACCACCTCACGAGTGGTAATTACTTTTCTTCTGTTTTTAAGGAGCAACTAGCCGTTTTATGTGAGCCACTCATCAAAAGACTGGATTCTGTCGACCATAGGCTAGCTAGGATTGAGGATGCCTTTGCACGTCTACCACAAGAGGACCAGGCCTTGTATTCCGGGGTAGTCACTACTGGTAACATTTTGGCTTCAGTGGGGGATATTCATAAGGACCAGAGTGGTGCTAAGGTACAAGCTAAAACACATGTGGCTGGGGTAGATATAGCTGGTAGTGTATGGACCATCCAGCCAATTGGGCCAAGTAATGTCGAGACAATCTCTAACCAAGGTCCATCTGTGCCAATGAGACCTCGGAGGTCGAATAATATCAGTGATGTTGGTCGCAAATCGAGGCATTCCCACCTTCACTTGCCCCCTGAAGCGATCCCCTATACGATCATCCTGGTGAATGTTCCCTCCCTTCCCCTGGGCACACAAGAGCACTGGTCCTCTCTTAAAAATAAGGCCCTACATTACCTGAATAAAGTGACAGACATTGGGGATGGCTTATTCGAGGAATTTAAAATGGCTAGACCAGGGATGTGGAATTCCTATAGCCCGACGCCCGGGACATATTGTTTGGGGTCAAGGGCAACAAGTTTTCATGTGTATTCTGTCCTTGGGACAAGTAGGCCCAACCCCCTACAGCACAAACCTGTTGGCTGCCAGTTTACAGTACCACATTATGGAATAGGGAAGGGCATTGTCTACAGTTAAGGTAATATGTGTGTCTATGGGTTAATGCTGTTCAAACTTGTATTTATGGTTCATTAATGCAAAGCATTTATTATTAGGGTGAGCATTAAAAGTAAATGCTGTAAGCTCGGCCTTCACTACTGACGGCGGTTCCAGTATAAATGTGTACACAGGTTTCCAAAGTTTAGTAATATGAGGCTATGTTTAATGCTCCCAGAATGCTCTCTCTTTATATGCAAATATTTGCAGAAGCTTGAAAGCAAGAGTGATGGTTCTTTGCTTTCAAAATAAAATGTTAACAAAAAAATGCAAGTTGGAAAAAAAACATTTTGCGAAACTACTGTAAGATTTTAGGTACCATATCTTTGCAGCATCATTTAGTAACATGTTGATGTATGCTTCTATTTCCCCCCAAAAAAAGTCATAATGGAAAATCAGTGTAACCAGTTGAAATATGATTATGGGAAACAAAAATAAACAAGCATTGGCAAAGCCAGTAAGTTTGAAATTTGTGGTCAGCCTTTTGGTTTTGTCAATGTGTGACTTGTTTAGGCATGGTTTTTGTAAAACCCTATTGGTGTGGGAGCTGCTGGGCCCTCACCATTCTAACAAGCATTGGCAAAAGCAAAAATAGTTTTTGGTCTATAAAAAAAAAAAGCACACATTGCCACAGCACTTCCAGGCACTGAACAAAACTACTTTGTGTGCTAATATGCTCCTTGTAAAAGAGCAGAATACTGTGACTCATGGTGGAGGGAGAGGGAGAGATAGAGAGAATTTTACTAAACACAAAGGTCATGGTTAACGCAAGGCCTAATTAAAGGCCCAATTAAAGAGTCTCAAAAGTGCATCCATGGTATCCTTGCATTAAGTGCATATATACAGTTTCTGTGAATTCACAAGAATTTACAGAAGTAGGCCAAGAAATAGTACTCCTAAAAAATATTTGTGAACTGCATTTTAGCATGAGCAAATGTTCATGTGCAGATTTGCTCATGTGAAAATCTGAATGTTTCAAGTACACTTTTCCTCCAACCACTTTTTTCCTAACTCTGGTAAAGGTTTTACGTCTGCCACTGTCAGGAGTAAATTTCCAACCTTTTTCAGTATGGGCAACTATTAGAAAAAAGTTGGTGAAAACCCTTAAAACATGCACGTTAGTAGGTTTGCACAGACTCAAAAGGGCATTACAACCGTTGAACTATTGCTTACCACTAACTTCAGCCCCAGTATGTAGACCTGCAGGAACGTAGCAACATAAGGGAATTGCTAGTATTCAAACCCTACTATGGTACGAGCCCTGGCATAATTAGAGATGGAATATCAGAACTCTTCTATAATGAGATTGCTGCCATAATTTGTCAGCGCAGTACATGGCACAAAAGTGACAAGTGGATTTTGTTACAGGACAAGTAGATTTATGAGGCAACCTGCCCCGTGGACAAGTAGATATTTTATTAAATTCCACACCCCTGGGCTAGACGGATCGAATGGGTTGGGCAATCTGCTAAAACCTTAAAAGGGGATTGTGTAGTTTTGAGTTTTAGGTCCCCGGGTTTGGTCCGTCATATTCTAGAGACGGCCGGTCATGCGCCAGTTGATGGGGCCCCTATTGGCATACTCCCCCTTTGTTCCTTTTACCGACAGTACTCGCTCCAGAGACACAGGGATGCCCGTCCAGTCCAACGTAATCATCTTAGGCCAGACTTTTCTATTCAGCTTAATAATCGCTTTGATGCCATCTCTTCACTTGAAGAAATAGATTGACAGCGGGTGGGTGCCTTCGGGGGACCAGTGATAGGAGGTCCTGGGACAGGAGGAGCGTTACCCACTACCAGTCATTCTAATCCAGTAGACCTTCTGGTCCAAACCTTGGCTCCCACCACTGCTCTAATGACCCCGGTTAGTTGCTCTTTGGCCCCTGATGTTGCCACTGGGTGCCTGTTCCCTATCCCACAGAAAGAATTTACGATTATTTCTTTGTGGAATATAGCGGGACTGGAATCAAAAGTTGGGTCAGCAGATTGGTCATCCTTTATTAATGGAGTGGACATATGGGCGTTTCAAGAAACCTGGTCAGTGGACAATGTGTTTCATGCTGGTCACCTAAATTTTTCGAAACCGCCAAATAAGGGTTTGAGGGGGAGGCCGGTAGGAGGCCTAACATGTTGGGTTAGGCAAAACGAGGGGATAACTGTTGATGAGATTCCCTTCGACAATCCCGATATTCTCGCTATAAGAGTAAGATCTTCAGGAGGCCTTGATCTACTCCTGTTTAACGTTTACGTTAGAGGTCAACCGGGGGGCAGGAGTTCTCCGGTTATTGCAGCCCTTGAGACCCTCTTAGCGGAGGGTGTTTATAACTTCAACTTGATCATCACTGGAGATTTTAATACATGTTTCGAGATTAAAATGTGGTATTCTTAGTATTAGTGTGTTCTTAGTAAGCCTAGAATATAGAACTTAGAATATGGTAAGGTTGCCTAGAGATGTTTAGAACACTGAATGATGTGCAGAGGATATTCAAATAGGAGAAAAGCTGTTACTCTTGATGCTGTTGGATGAGGTTTCTTCATTTGCTTGTACCTAATAAAACCTCAATGAGCTACTTCTGATCTTCGTGTACTTGATGAAGAGGCTACACCTCCACATTTTGGCGACGATTACCTACGCAAATCAAGAAGAAATCTCAACAGAGCACATCTTGAAAGCTTTGACTCTTCTGAAATGTTCCTGTAACAAGAGCGCTTGATGCTACAAACAACGGTAGGATCTTCCATGTTACCTCTTAAGACCGTCAGCTGCTAGCGGCATAGGTAATTCAAGGCCTCTATTTAATGAGACTCTGCATATGCGTCTTGCATGACCTTAAAGGCCTGTGCCTGACGCCTTTGGCCTAGTTACTACCACGCACAAGGAAAAGGCCTGAGACCATTATGATGTAATCACGTTCCAGGAAGAGTTCACTCACCATTATGATGTAATTATATTGCTGGAAGAGTTGTCTCACATGCATTGCCTGACCTGTGAGGCTTTTGCCTGACGCTTTGCGCCTACATAATTATTCTCGCTACTTTTTGTTAGAGATAAGTGTAACCTCATCGCGCAACAAAATTTACATTGACAAGGAAACTCCGCATCATAACAATAGTGACTGTGGATATATATATATATTTATTTATTCATGTATTTTGAGAAGTTCATCCACACAATATAAATTTATCTAAATTACAGAATTTTGTAATTAAGATATAGAAGACCACAAGATTATTTAAAAAATATATAATCTTGAAATCCTTCGCATCCAATATGCAAAACGTCACAACTCCTCCATTTTTCTTGACGTCACCAGAAGATCCTCCAATTCCATGGCAGAAGTGGAAGAAGGTTTTCAGTCACTATGCTAGAGTTTGTGGCACTTCCTTAAGTGCAGAAAGGAAAACTTCCTTACTCATGCATTGTCTAGGTTCGGAAGGACAGGAGGTTTTCAAACATCTTCCAGAACTGTCAGATCAAGAAAGAAATTCTTTAAATGAATATGAGATATGTATAAAGAAATTAGATCTTCACTATCTTCCTAAAATAAGCACTGTACTGGAGAGATACCATTTTGGTAGGCGCATGCAAAGACAAGAAGAGTCGGTACAACAATACATTACTGTTCTTCGGAAACTAGCATCTACATGCCATTTCGGTAACACACTGGATGAACGTCTAAGGGATCAATTCATGTTAGGTTGTGTACAAGAAAAAACAAGAGATGTGTTGTGGCAAAAAGACAATCCTTCCTTGGATGAAGTCATTGTCATTGCAAAGAGCAATGAACACAGTAAAGCTTGTGTTGACGTTCTTAAAAAAAATGACTCAGGTGAAAAATCAAACTGTACTGAGGTAAAGATCGTAAAACATGATGAGAAAGTAGTCAAATCCAAAACATCTGTACCCCAAAAATCGGTCAATGAGAAAAAATTTGAAGGAAAATGTTATAGATGCGGCGACAACGGACATTTGGCTAATTATAAGGATTGTCCGGGTTGGAAAACAATTTGTAAAGTTTGTGGTAAAAGAGGACATCTTTCTAAATGCTGTAAAACCAGCAAACCTAAAAAGAAAATAAGAGAAGTAGAGGTAGATCTATTTGAAGATGATCTAGATGAAATTGTTGTTTCACAAGTACATGAAAATCACTCCGAGGGGCCGTGTGAAGAAGTTTTAGTAAATGATGCCCCAGTAAAGATGCAATTTGATTCAGGAGCAAAAATTACACTGATTCCAAAGTCCTTTTATGAAAACAAACTCAAAGATAAAGTCACTCTGTATAAACCGGATGTGAGACCCAAAGGGTATGGAGGGACTACCATTGATCTTCTAGGATATTTCGTAGGGACCATAGACTTGAAAGGAAGAATTATTCCTGGGAAGATTTATGTTTCTATGAAAGGAGACTCTCTTATCAGCTGGATACATCAAAAGGAATTAAATGTTTTTCTTGATCCAAATGAAAATCCCTCTGTGTGTTTGAAAGAAATTCCTCAGGTATCCTTAGTTAAAAACAAATCAAGTGAATGGATCAAAAAATTCCCTATTCTTTTTAGAAATGATTTAGGTTGTTTAAAAAACATATGTTCATCAAATTGTTCTGAAAAAGGATGCTATTCCGAAAATAGCAAAAGTCAGAAATGTTCCTTTGCTCGTTAGAGAACAAATGAAAAATGAACTAGACAAACTGATTGTGAAGGGAATCATACAGGAGGTAGAAGCAACTGAATGGGTTTCTCCGGTGGTGATGGCCCGCAAGGCCAATGGAGAGGCCCGTCTCTGCATTGATCTAAGAGAACTCAACAAAGCTGTTGTTGTCGATCACTATCCCTTACCCAATATTAGTGAAATGCTGTGTTCTCTCAATGAAGCTAACCATTTTACTTCGCTGGACCTAACGTCTGCATATCACCAAGTCAAACTCCATAAACTTTCTCAGGATCTTACAGCGTTTGTCACACCCTTTGGCACATTCAAGTTTGTAAGGATGCCCTTTGGATTGATATCTGCAGCTTCTGTGTTCCAAAGGGTGATGGAAAGTGTTTTGCATAATGTCAAAGGTGTAAAAATATATCAAGATGACATATTAATATATGGTAAAGATGTCTTGGAACATGATACTAGGGTAACAGATGTTTTACAGAAATTGCAATCAGCTGGTTTAACACTTTGTGGAGACAAATGTAACTTTAATGTAAAAGAAATAGAATATCTAGGACATTTGGTCTCACAAGATGGTATCAAACCAAAACCTTCTCTAGTGAACTCCATCTTAAATCTAAGATCCCCTTCTAACAAAGACGAGCTGGTAAAATTCTTTGGCATGGCTGAATTTTACCATAAATTTGTACCAAATTTTGCTGGAAAAACTGTCTCACTCCGTACCCTTATGACGAAAGGTAATGAATTCTTATGGTGTAAAAAATGTGAAGAAGAATTTAATTGTATAAAAAATGATTTACATAATGCTCATAGTTTAGACAGTTTTGATCCTTCTAAAATGTCGTTTCTCTTAACTGATGCCAGTGCAACCGGCATTGGAGCTGTATTGAAGAAAAAGGTAAATGGAAAAGATAACACTATACTTTTCATTTCCAGACCATTAAGAGGGGCAGAATTACAGTACTCTGTAATTGAGAAAGAAGCCTTAGCAGTTTTTTGGGCTATACGGAAATTAAGGACATTTTTGTGGGGGAAGGAGTTTAAGGTTTTCACATATCATAAACCCCTTAAGGAAGTTTACTCCAATAAGGGTATAGATTTTGTTTCACACAGAATTAGAAAATGGGTTGTGGCTCTACAAGAGTTTGAGTTTGAAATTTTCCATGTTCCAGGCTCCAACAATATCCTTGCAGACTGCCTTTCGAGACTGAGAGATAAGAACGATGAAGAGGTCAATGATACTGACCTGTTTGGTGGAGAGAGTTTTGATGAAGAAATCAATGTATGTTTAGTTAATGAGGGAATGATCACAGAAGATGAATGGAGAGAAAATCTTACTAAAGATTCCATTTTACAAAAAGTAATTCATATGGTCAACAATGGTTGGTGTCACAAAAATGTGTGTGATGAAACCGTGAGAGGTTTCTTTCATGTAAAAGATGAAATGGCTGTTTTGGATAACCTTCTCTTACGTGGCAGTAAACTAGTACCTCCTAACCCTTTAAGAGATAAACTGGTGAGTAATGCACACTCTTCACACATGGGAATTGCAAAAACAAAAGAAAGGCTAAGAGAAGCATACTGGTGGCCTGCTATGGACACACATGTAGAAAGGGCAGTACGTGATTGTGTTGATTGTTGCAACTCTGGCAAATCATTAAAATGCAGGACTCAACCTATGGTTATTAGGCAGCAGGCTGCTGGACCTTGGTCTGACATCTCCATTGATATCTTAGGACCAATAAAATTAAAATCACAAGATCAATACATTATAGTATGCATTGACTTGTATTCTAGATGGCCAGAATTCAAAATTGTTAATTCTATTGAATCTGGTATTGTAATTAAATTTTTAAGTGAACTATTTGAACATGAAGGGTATCCAAAGACAATCCTGTCAGATAATGGAGTACAATTCATATCTAATAGCATGCAATCTTTCCTAAAAGAGAGGGGAATTACACACAAGAGAGCTGCGCTCTATCATCCACAATGTAATGGTGTTGTGGAGAGGTTCATAAAAGTAATTAAAGAAACAATTCGGCAAGCTCGGTCTTGTGGTGACTCTTGGGAACTTGCAATTAAAAAAAAAAGTAAGGGAATATAGGTTTTCACCTCACTCTTCCACAGGTGTCAGTCCCTTTCGTTTGTTTAAAGGGAGAATAGAAAATGTTTCTTTGCTTCCGTGTTGGGTTAGTGACAAAGATTTTTGGCAGGTAACAACACTGATCCCATACCTGACTGGAAAGAAAAGGAAAAGAAGAAAATGCTTGAACGTAAATCTCGCTATGATGTGAGAAAAGCTGTTAAGAAAACGATTGTACATGTAGGTGATTGGGTAAAGATAAAATCTCCAAGGAAATCTAGTTGTAATTCTAAATTTAGTAAACCTTTTCAAATTATTAAATTATTTGATAACGCCGTTAAAACCAGTGATCACAAAATCTGGAATCTTAGCAGGATTGCTGTTTTGCCTTCCAAAATCTCTAAAGAAGGACATGTCACAAGTAAATTTGATGAAGAAATTGTGTCTAACTCTGTTTTACCGAAAGATGTTGTTTGTGATAGACCTAAACGTGTAAAAAAGATTCCTCTTCGTCTACATGATTGTGTACCTTAGTTTTTCTGTATCTTTTATTACTTTGTATTCTTTAATGTGTTTATTCGGGGGGAGATGATGTGGTATTCTTAGTATTAGTATGTTCTTAGTAAGCCTAGAATATAGAACTTAGAATATGGTAAGGTTGCCTAGAGATGTTTAGAACACTGAATGATGTGCAGAGGATATTCAAATAGGAGAGAAGCTGTTACTCTTGATGCTGTTGGATGAGGTTTCTTCATTTGCTTGTACCTAATAAAACCTCAATGAACTACTTCTGATCTTCGTGTACTTGATGAAGAGGCTACACCTCCACACAGGAGTTCTCCGGTTATTGCAGCCCTTGAGACCCTCTTAGCGGAGGGTGTTTATAACTTCAACTTGATCATCACTGGAGATTTTAATACATGTTTCGAGCCGCTGGACTTTGATGATGGTAGGCTTAGTGAGGAGGTGGATTTTCTTTGGGGGGTGCCACAGCTGGACCTCCAACCTATTAAAAAATGGACCGAGGCCGCACTCCAGGTTAAAGGGTTGTGCCTGGAATGGGGTCTTAGGGCAGTCAATGGTAGGACTAAGTCTGACGCATTGGGGGTGGCGACCTTTGACAACGGCCGCCACAAAAGCAGGATAGACTATATACTAGTAAAAGTAGAATTTTGGCATCATGTCCTAGACATGGAAGTACAACCTTGCCCCGAAAGCGACCACGATCCCTTGGTACTCACATTAAAAGGTTTTAGCTTTGGCCCTATCGCCACTTTGGAGTCTGACAGCAGCTCTAACCACGTAATACTGGGAAACGATCTGAGAAGGGTCCGTTGGGACAAGGTGGCCCTTGATGAAAAGAGTGTGTTAGAAATTAGGGCATTAGTGACAGGATCATTGGGAAAAATTAATGACTGCGGCTCGCAGGAGACACTTAAAGTTAAATTGCCAACAATCCATAATGAGCTCTTTAGTAGTCCGAAAAAGTACTTCATAAACACCAAGCCATTAAGAGCGAATCGTAAGCTGGAACCCACTTCTTGGTATAACGACCTATGTAGGTCCACTCACAAAGTTCCTGTGAATGCCATTAA
Organism: Triturus cristatus; assembly: GCF_964204655.1. NCBI lineage: Eukaryota > Metazoa > Chordata > Amphibia > Caudata > Salamandridae > Triturus > Triturus cristatus. The sequence continues at coordinate 804,252,261 of NC_140591.1, forward strand.
ATCTAGGAACCACGCTTCCATCCAACAGTCTAGGGCACCCTATAAATCCACCTTAAGAATTGCAAAAAGAGACTGGGACGAGGAGCGATGGAAGGATCTGCTGCTGGCATGTAAAGGGAGGAATATGACCCAGTTCTGGGATTTAATAAAATGGGGGAATGGGCAAAGGCTGATCACTCCTAACAATAATGTGGATCCACACCATTGGGTTGCCTTTTTTGAAGCTCAATATCGCCAGGGTACGGAGAGGGAAAGCACCTCTCCATCTATAAGTATAGATACCCCCTTGACGTTCAGCACCAAGGAGGTTGAGGTGGCACTAAGGAATATTCCAAGCGGCAAGGCACCTGGGCCCGACTGTATTCCCCCAGACTTATTTAAACAGAATAGTGATCTTTGGGTTCCCTATATCACGACCTTGATTAATTCTCTGGCGGGGGGAACTCCATTTCCACCTTCTTGGTCCGGGGCGGAAATTATCCCGATTTACAAGAAGGGGGACCGTTCCGCTCCGGCCAACTATAGGTCCATAAGCCTTATCGATGCCCTACAAAAAGTCACAGCTCGGGTCCTTCTGGGCAGGATCCAAAGCTGGATGACTAAAGAAAATATTCTATCTCCCTTACAAGTAGGGTTTCGGGCTCACATGGGGACATTAGATCAAGTCTTCAGATTTGTTATGCTCTATTGGAGGGAGGTCCTTTTAGGTAAAGGCCTGATTTTTGCAGCATTTGTAGATCTAAAATCTGCGTTTGATCTTGTTCCCAGATCTAAATTGTGGGCAGTTTTGTTGGGACTAGGGATGCCCAAGGAATTGGTGGATTTTGTGGTTACACTCCACAATTCTAACTATGCACCAGTTCGGTGGGGGAAACCTGGTGAGGTCACTGAGAAATTTAGTGTGGGGAAGGGCGTTCGTCGGGGGTGCGTCCTGGCCCCAACACTTTTCTCACTATTTATTAATGGGGTGGTACAGTACTTTGATAACTTTCCCACAGATGCGCCCATGTTGGATGGACAAAGGGTACCTCTGCTCATGTTCGCCGACGACACTCTGATTCTATCGAAAACGAGGCAGGGCCTTCAGTTGGCACTATCTCGTTTTGAGGAGTTCTGTAGCGACCATGAGCTAGTGATTAATGTGGGAAAGACCAAATTTATGGTACTCCATGGGGCGAGGTCTGTTTCTGCAAGAGTCTACATGAGCGGGAAGCCCCTGGAACAGGCCAACGTATTCACCTATCTGGGTATCACCATAGGAGAAAAATTGAGTTGGTCCCCCTAGGTGAAGTTACTTGCATTGAAACATTCCCAGCTAGCTGGGGCGTTGTTAAAGGAACATAGGCTCTCCCAGACCAAGCCAATAGCTCCAGTTGTAAAAATGTACACCCTGAAAATCATACCAGCTATACTGTATGGCGCTGAGATCTGGGGTTGTAGCAATTTAACTGATTTAACATTGGCCCAAAATAAGTTTTTAAGATCTATTGTGGGCCTCCCCAGATCGACCCCCCGTATTCCCCTCCTTCTTGACCTGGGTTGCAATGCAATCGAGGACATTGTTAGAATGCTGGCTTTTTGGAGAAGGCTCTGGACTGTCCCAGAATTACTCCCATTTGCTAAAGCTTTACTCGAAATAAGGGGTCTGGATCGTTCAAACAAGATTTTATGGCTCTCCAGAATTAAAACTCTACTTATTGAGATGGGGATGAGGGACTTATGGGTGTCCCCAGAGTCGGCTGTATTCCCAATGAAAGTATTATATAAAGCAGCATTCTGGGACCTAATTAAAAACCGGAGGCATTCCATCACGGGTGGTTCCTCACTGACAAGAGCTTTTTTGGACTTTAAAGATGACCCCCGGATGGAAGGCTACTGGGATTTAATTACGAAACCTAGAGATCGCAGGTTGTTTCACCAGTTTCAAGTAGAAACTCTCCCGCTTAGGAAATTCACCCGCAACTGGACAACTGGCAAGGGAGACAAGTGTCCATTTTGCCCAGTTTTTGTTGAAAATATTGACCACCTTTTATATGTTTGCCCTGCTTACCGTTTACCCAGAAGCGAGTGGCTTAAACCCTTGTGTAGAAATTTGGGTACGAACTCTGCAATGATTGCTAAAAGTCTACTGAAAAATGGTGGCGACTCCACCACTATAATAGGGGTTGCCAAGTTTCTGAGTTGGTACTGGGCAATCCGCGAAAGAGAAGGAGGGTGATGATTGTCAGTCAAGGACGCTTTCAGGATTGTTTTATCACAAGCTAAAAACTAGATGTATGCATATATGTAAAGTCCCTGTGATTGTTATATTTAATACTGTTCTTAAAGGTTTTCTTTTCGTTAAAGTAAGGCCGTCCTTACTGTATTTCATCGTACCTTCAATTGTTTTTTTTTTCACCCTAGATCAGTTTTAGGGTTGTAAGTTTCTTTTTTTTTTCAGTTGGAGCCACCAGGTGTAGGAAAAAGTTGGCTTCCAATTCGTTATTACGTTTGGATTTTTACCTCTCTATGTTTTTATTTTTAGGCCCACTTTGAGTTATAATATGGGATTACAATACCTGAATGAGTTCACTCCCTTGTACTCTGCATTTTATACATTGCCACGCACTATATGCACTTTAGATCGTGGCCTTCTGGCCCGATATTGGGAATGCCATCATTAGGGATTCTTTGAATCCGTCTCAGTCGCTTATCGTGCCTTACACTTCATAAAATGGTTGGCACCTTATTATATATCAGGTCTTGGCTTCCGGTTTGACATTAGAAATATTCATACTGTAACCCTCCTGGAATTTGTCTGTGCAGGCTTCCTTGTACTTGATTTTTATATAATATTTATGGTGGATATTAGGAAAAAATAAGGACCATTTGTATTTGAATGAACTTGCTCATTTGCACATTGTATTTTATAATGTTCCGTTTTATATTGTATTTTTAGGTCATGGTTATAGGGTTTGATATCAGGAATACTTTAGCTTTTTCTACTGTGTAAATGAAATGTATTGTTGTACGATTTGATCACTTTCAAGGCATTAAGTTGTCGAATGAATAACCCAACCCCTTACTTACTGGCAAGGTACTACCTGAAAGCAGCCATTGTCAATTACAGGATGCTTCAACCTGTTTCTTCCTGGCCTACTATAACCAGCATTGGCAAGCCAGTAAATCTCACCATTGGAAGCTATTGGCTTTGCCAATGCCTTTTGGGTATTCTGTAAAGCATCACCAAGATGCAGTGCAACATGGCCAAAAGTGAAAAAGACAATGGCCGTGGGGAAAGGCAAGTGATGTATAAAGCAGCACATGAGGGAGAGCAGCACAGGGGACGGGGACAAGCACACAGCTAGAAACAACACTGAGCACGGGGAGGGAGGTTTGAAGGGAAGAAGTGCACAAGAGTGCTCTTGCTACATCCGTAAAACAACAAGATGGAGCCTGGAGGTAGATATTTGGAAGGGGTGAAAAGCACCCGGGAGAGAGCTGGAAAACACATGCACTTGCATACAGTGCTTAAGATAGAAAGAAAACAATTGTTCTCTAAAAGTGAGCACTAGAAGGACAAAAGCCAGCCAATCCAAGAGATGGTAAACGGTATAGGCTAAGGAGAGGGATAAACACAAGATGGACAAGCTGGGACAAGGAAAGACATGGAATAAGAAGCAAACCAGTAGTATGCAATGGGTGGGCTCTAACCTCTATAATTTCTTGGTAAGCCTACACTTGATATTTTGCAACTACACAGCTTGCACTGTCTGGTGGGGTCAACCTAAAAATGGTGGTCCAAGTTGAGGATGGTGAGATGGCTAAAAGCTGAATGAGGGCAGTACAAGACAGTTTAGAGATGCATGCAATGACTGCTGCTATCTTTGGTAGTGATGAACCCGTACTCGAGCTGATATTTGACCCTTTTGTTGTATAGTTCCAAGAATTGTAATAAAAAGTTAATTTATCAAGTTCTCTTTCATTTGTCCTGTGCACCACAAGTACTTTTTAGAATCAGGCACGTGTACAATAAATACTATAGGAAACAATGCTATAACATTTTGATAAGCTTTTTTTTACTTTAAATATTGCTTAATAGCTTCTTTGTTTCTTTTTTTTAATAGTCCTTCTTACTGGCAACTTGGATACTCTCAGCTCTGTTTGAGTTTATACTTGTCGAAGCCGTTCACGTTACATTTGGTATCACAGTTAACCGACTGCCTTCAGGATTGTAAGTACTCTTCTGTTTTTTTTTTTTTACTGTGAACCCCAAGCAACAGTGTACTTGTGCTGTAGTATTAATATCCCAGCAAATTAAATGCATCATGCACGTGTTTTTTTTTTCCAGCATTACTTTGGATTTATGAATCGATTTTTTTTTTTTTTTTTTTTTTTTTTTTAAATAAATGTGTTTACATTGTTCTCATGCCTCAGGTGTTTACTGCCCCTAGAGTGAAGCTATGTACGATTTAGCCTACAATATTAGAAAGTAAAACTCAAAGAATTAAAAAGATAATCTGGTATAATTTTTACTCTTTCCTTGATCTTCATTGAAAACAATTTCAACCAAAGAGCATTTGTAAATCGCAAAACTGTCACCCCTGGGGGTATCTGGGCACTGCATCCCCGTTGTAGAGCCAGGTCTTGAGTCTCTTTCTGAAGCCTACCAGCGAGGGGGCTGTACGGAACTGGAGGGGAAGGTCATTCCAGGTCTTGGCAGCGATGTAGGGGAACGAGTGGCCACCACTGTGTCTACGACAGATGCAAGTAGTGTGCGCGAGGGCGAGTTAAGGGGAGAGCAGCTTTCTAGAGGGCTGCTGGAAGTTCGGTCAATTGTTGAAGTAGGCAGGTCCCCGGTCGTGGAGGGCATTGTAGGTATGCGTGAGGATCTTGAACTAGCATCTCTTCTGGATGGGGAGCCAATGGAGGTCTTTCGGATTCGGGGCGATGTGGGTTCATTTGGGCAGGTCCAGGATGTGTCTTGCTGCAGCTTTCGATATGGTCTGTAGCCTTCAGAGGTGCTGGGTGGAGATGCTGACGTAGAGGGTGTTACTGTAGTCGAGGTGGCTGGTAACTAGGGCCTGAGTGACGGTTTTTCTAGTGCTGGTAGGGATCCATCTGAAGATTCTGAAAAGCATGCAAGGTGTGTGGAAGCAGGAGAAGGCAATAGCGCTGACTTGTCGTTTCATGTTCAGCTGGCTGTTGAAGATTATGCCGAGGTTGCATGCGTGGTCGGTCAGTGTGCATGTGGGTCCGAGTTCTGCATGCCACCAGCTGTTGTCCCATGCGGAGATGTTCTTCCCGAAGATCAGTACTTCTGTTTTGGCGGAGTTGAGCTGGAGGCAGTTGTCGCTCATCCATTTGCCTACTTTGTTCATGGCGTTGCCAAAGTTGCTTTTGGCGTTGGAGGGGTCCTCCGTGAGCAAGAGGATCAATTGAGTGCTGTCTGCATAGGAGATTATGTTGAGTCCGTGGGATCTGGCGACGTCTGCGAGGGGAGGTCATGTAGATGTTGAACAGTGTGGGGCTGAGGGATGATCCTTGTATTATGCCACATATGATGTCTTTGGGTGCAGAGGTGAAGGTAGGCAGTCGGATGCCCTGTGTTCGCCTTGTAAGGAAGGAGGCGATCCACTTGAGGGCAACTTGCTTTATGCCTATGTTGTACCGTCTGTTGATGAAGGTGTTGGGGGAGATGGGGTGGAACGCAGCAGAGAGGTCGAGAAGGATCAGGGCCTCAGTTTTCTGATGTCTGTGGTGGCAATCAGTGCGGTCTCAGTGCTGTGGCTGGCACGTAATCCTGATTGTGAGGCATCCAGTTGGTAGTTTTGTTCCAGGAATTCGGTGAGCTGTTGGTTGATGGTTTTCTCTAGAACTTAGGCTGGGTAGGGATGCAGGGAGATCGGATGGTAAGTTTTAGATCGCTGGGGTCAGTGGAGGTTTTCTTTTGGAGGGGTCTGAAGTCTGTATGTTCCCATCTGTCCGGCAATGTAGCTGTGAAGATGGAGGTGTTGAGGATGCTAGTGAGTGGATTTGTTGCGAGGTTGTAGAAGTGGTGAGGGCAGGGGGCAGTTGCCGCCCTGGAGTGGATGGCTGAGGTGGTCAGGGCGGTGAGCGGAGACCAGGTGGTACTGGTTTGGCTGGTGTTTGCTGGTTGGTTGAGGTTGTTTGGGGTTGAGGGTGGTGGTTTGGAGGTTGAACTTGTTGTAGATGTTGGTGATCATGCTGTGGAAGTAGTCTGAGAGGGTGTGGTAAAGTTAATGAATGGTGTGTATGGTGTTCTCTATAGCTGTTGGGTTGGATAATTCTTTGACTATTTTGAAGAGTTCCTCTGTGTGGTTGGTTGCGGAGCTGAAGTGGGTGGGGATGGCTACTTTCTTGGGTTCTTTGATGTTCTGGTGACAGTTGTGGAGGGCTGTTTTGTGAGCTGCTCTGTTTGCGGGTACTTGGTGGCTCGCCATTGTTCCTCCAGTTGGTGGCAGTTACGCTTGGTGGTCCTGAGATCTTTGGGTGTACCAGCTGGCATGTTTGGCGGTGTTGTTGGATTTTATAAGTTTCAGTAGGGCTTCTGTCGGTGATCCAGGAGACTAATTTCGGAACGGCCTGGTTGAGGTCTGTCGAGGCCTTGGTTTGAGAGGTGGTGAGGGCCTGTGACCACTGAGTTTCGGTGACCTTGCTCCAGCTGCGGTGGGAGAGTTCTGATGCCTGGTGATGGTGTGCTGGGCGTTGTGATGGTGAAGTGTACGATGGTGTGGTCAGTCCAGGTGAGTGATGTGGTGTGGCTGAATTTGATTCTGTTGCTGGAGGTGATAATGGGGTTGAGTGTGTTTCCGGTTTCGTGCGTGGGATCTTGATTGGAAAAAGAATATGATTTTATTAGGTCGATGATGGAGGAAAGTGTAAATTGTAGGGTGCTGCTTTTTCGTTATAAAAGGTCAGTCTGGGCCTGAAAATTGTGTTTTGCGATTGTTAAGCAAACACCCCTCATTTCCTTTTTTGTATTGTTTACTGTTGTACATATTGTTTTAATAATGATCCTTAAATGTATTTGTCAAACCAACGATTGTGGGCTATCAAAAAATATTCCAAAAAGCTTTCATTCCATTATATTTTTGATTAATCTTAAACTTCCTTTTATATGTTTTGGTCGAATTTCATTTTCTCACCTGTGTTCCTTTTAGTAAAATATAAATAGTAGGGCCACATCCTTGTTGCAAAAAGCCATACCCTTCCTTAATTTTTTTTCAGGGGGCAGCGGAGAAAAACTCCTTGAAATGTGTAACATTCAGATTTACCACCAAAAAAAAGTGGTTATTTTGGAAATGTGATTCAGCTTTGTGTTCTTCAGTAATTTGTAAGTGTCTCAAAACTTGGCCTATATATGTAGCCACTTAAAAAGGTGAGGTGAAACTTAAACCAGAAATATTACTTTTCAGGGCTATAGTTGGTGGGGGGGCAGTGTTATCCTTCATAGTAGGTTTGAATTGGTCTTCTTACTGTGCCCAACAGTGGCTTGAAATATTTCACAGATTGTTTGTGGTTGCTTTTTTATTCTTTTAACACCGAGAAGCCTGTTCCGGGTTTCAAGAATGCTGGAGAAACATTATTGTTGTTGATGAGTGAAACATGTCATTGTAGTGTCTTAAGTGTAAGTCTTTCATGGAAGGCAATCGAGGGGAAAAATTTGCTTCAATTTCTTCACGCATTTTTGTTTTGTTCCTGTTGCGTTGCTAAGCCATCTGGTTTGTCAGAATGCATACATTTTATATCACTCATTTTGGTCTGCATTTTTAATTTGTTTCCCCTTAATTCTGTGTACTGTTACTGGCATTTTTTCTTCGGCAAGCATTGAAAAGTCACTCTTTTCAGCAGGAACAGCTCGCTCCTTAGTGTCGCACTGATAGACCCCTGCAAAGTTCATTTAAGGAAAACATTGACATTTTAGTGTCTCATTATATTTTTCTTTATTTCTCACCATTTAAAATGCCTCAAAAACTTGTTCTCAGAATTAAAAATGAAACCACTGTGTCAAAGATGGCAGTAAATTCTAGGATACACCAGGGCTTCCTTAATTCAGAAAAACATTTTTCGTATTGCGTAATTCATATAACTTTTAACTAGTCCTGCAGCTACAGCGTAGTTTACATTAAATAATTTTCACTTTATTTATGAGCTCTGAGTAGAGGACAGGAAGGAATGTCTGAAGAGGGAAAGTGCTGTCATTACATTTATTCAATTGCTAGCTATAAGCTGCTTAGATGTTTGATCAAACTCCCCCCTTCTGGGTTCCTTTCTAGGGCCTTCTTTTATTTTTTGGAGTATTGCTAAGGTATTGAATAATCCTGCAGTTATGTAGGTTCTTGGCTACACTTACCTCTTCTAGGGCCTGATGTGCCAAAGGGTTTTAGCTATACTCTTTCTGTGGAGAAATGTGTTTATACTCAAGGACCTTAGTGTCGTAATAGGAGCTGCCCTTGTATAGTGTATAGTCTGGGCCTTATACTAGTTTGGTGGTCCATTGGACAGACAAACTTGCGGTGTTGGTCCAGGCACCGCCGGTCCGACCCCCCCCATTACAAGTTGGGTGGTCAGAACGCCATAGGACCGGTACTACCACCAGGCATCAGAGATCCCTGGTGGCGTTGCGGCGGTGTTGAGGCTGCAGTATGCTTGATGGTGTAGCTGCGGCACCGCAAAGCATATTACGAGTTTCACCTCCGCAATGGTTTTCATGGTGGTGAGTCCTCCCCTGTTGCCTCAGGGCCATGCGTTGCATTCAGGGGGGCACATGTGTTCCCCCGGGTGTGCATACACCCCAGTTCCTAGACGGCATGGACTGCAGAGTCCATGGAGTGCCGAAATGGCCTTTGACTTTCCCATTGCTGTGCCTTTTTTCATAGGCACCGCCCAAAAAACCCTGTCAGAGATAAAAAAAATTGTAATCTGGCAGGCAGGGTTCACAAGGCTTTGGCGGTGTGGCAGCGTGGCGGTGGAGTGGCGTCCCCGCTGTCACACCCCCAAAGTCGTAATCTGGCCCTCTATCATTGACTTTCAGTTCATGATTACGAACTGATGTTAGCACTTACTTATTATATTAAAACTTCCATCGATTTGTTCTCTGTAGTATGAAGAATAATTTGGCTGCAGTTAAAATCATGAAATAATCTTTGCCTTTCAGTCCAATCTCTGGTTCACGTAGGAAAACAACTCTGCCCATATTTTAGAGCCTAGGTCTGTATCGCTCCAGTGTCAACGTCTTACAAGTTTGAGTAAATACAGGGGACCAGCTATATATTGTAACCCATTTGAATGGATATAACCCCCAGAGTGAACTCTGGTGAGTGCTTGCCTCAACGTTTTGTAGCTTGTATGGTGCACCAACCTTTTCAAGGGCACCTTGACCATTTAGTTTATAAAACTGCAATCATTTAATGTATATGTCTTACAAAGGTAGGAGTAGGTGACCTTGGATGTTGTATAGCTACTTCAAGCATAAAAAGCCATGCCATCGGCAAATCTGGTCATTTCCTGGGACTTTGAGTGCATTCAGCGTTCTATAAGGCCACAAGTCAAAAGTACCTGGTACCTGGTGAAGAGCTCCAGATTAGAATCAATCTGAAAAGTGGATCAGTCTGGACAAAAATGAGGGATTTCTCTAGAGTGCGGAGATGGTACTCTTCACAATGCGGGGGATATCCCATCTGCCAGATTTAGGGTGCCATTGACTATAATGCACGAGTAATGCAGTGGACAAAACACCCACCACATTTTTGGAGAGATATCCGATCTGCCAAACTCGAAATAAGACCCTGCGTTTAATTTAATTTTTTTCACTGATTCACGATTGGCCTTATTTAGAGTTTGCCAAATGTCCCATTTGTCAAAATGTGGCAGATGTCATGTATACCATCTCTAGAGGGTTCATCGACCACAATGCACTTATTATACAGCAGACGGGCATCTTCCACCCTGTTTGGTAAAGTAAATTAGAGCGTTATTGAATCAGTCTGAAAAAGTGCAATTTCATATTTTTGTTAGATCTTGATAACTTTACAAAGAATAACTTGTCAGGTAAAAATATTGAAGAAACAAATTGAGAAGAGTTATTGAATTATCTATTGGACTGCACCTGTAAGTGAAAATTAATTTCTGCCCGTAAATCGGGCAAGGTTTGTGAGGGAACATTATTTGTTTATGGATTTTTGTTAAGCTCAATTTACCAGAGTTTCCTTTTTTTTAATATCTTTATTTTCATTTTGTCAAACAAACAGGTTACAGTTAAAGAAGAAAGTGAGGGAAGGGGAAGGAAAGGGGGGGTGAGGTGAGACAGGTAGGGGAAAGAGATCAGTTCACCAGAGTTTCTTGGTGCTTTATCCCAAAATATAAGAACACTGAAACGTTTTGAGGTCTTTTTTAAATATTGAGGTGTTGGTTTCTGCTGTCATGTCAAGCGGAAGTGCAATCCAAGTTTTTTGCAGCTGCAAGTCTAAAGAACTTTCCTTCAGCTTTTCCTTTTATATATTCCGTGGATACATTATCGATTGCGGTGTAAACGTCACTAGACTCATAGATTTAAGCGTGCACTACTGTTTAACTGGTGATCAATGGCGTGAGGTCAAAGCAGAAGATGCACGATCAATTTACATAGTTCCACAAGCAGCTTAGCTGGGACATTAGTCATTTGATGAAAGCGACACAAGTTCTCAGCAGGAGCCCCCAGCTATATTCTGTTTCTGTAATTAAGATGAGATTGTTTAAAGAGTGTTGGTTAATGTAATCAAATGATGGAAGTTAATAAATGGACGTCCCGCATTTCATTCTTTAAGCTGAGAGTTAGACCCTTAAAACCACAATGACTCATATCTCAGGCTTAGTTTTGTATCCATTAGAAGCCCACCATTTTTTACTTGTAACTGGTGATGGCTGAGGATATGTGCGCATTTACTATGCCCATAGTGCGGCATAGAGTAAAAGGGTGTCATGGGTTGTCAGGAATACTTAGGTTTCACTGAGATGAACTTTTTAGAAAAGTTTCCAACATGCACCAGCATACCATGTATCATTAGGATTTTAATGAAGATGTAGTCATGGTTTTATTTGTAGCTGATGCGTTCAGTCTATTTGCAGCTGTACATCATCGTTGTAAACATTTAAAACGTCCTTAATGCTCATCCAAATGGTTTCCTCCATGATATCTACTTTAGATTAAATACCAGAAATTGCTGGGGCATGAAACACTCACAGTTTCTCAGGCTGCAGATTTGATGTGCATGGCGGAAGAACAATGACCTATGCAATAGCGGTTAAAAAAAGAAGGATCCACCTGAAGGCTGTTTTTTTTGTCCGATTACAAAAATGTCTGATGAAAAAGGGGTGGTGATCAACCGTGTAGAAGGCTGCTGGCAGATTTAAAAGGATCCCAAGCCTGACCCTAACCTTATCCACCACCATTCTCCAGTCACCTAGAACCACAACCACTAATCTACGATCGACACCCAGCTTGGTATTGGTCAAGGCAAGCCAAGATACCAGTTGGAATCTCAGCCATTATGAGTTTTTCCCTTGTAATGAGGAATTGTATGCTCCCCTTTAACTGCTGTGGGGGTCAGTCGGAGGCCGGGCATTGCTACTGCCTGTAGCAACTGTGACTGCCCAGTGTCACCGGGCTACAGAGGCAAATAGAATTGCAAATTGGACATATTTCACCCGAATAGCCCAAGTCAAAATGAGGGCCCAGCGGATTATGTGTATTGCAAGTGTGCTTCTACTAAGCACTCCTGAAGCTATAGATCTCTTCAGCCACCTGCTAAATTCCATTCTAAACCCAGTCTTTGAGCAATACAACACTGTAGGTAACTATACTAAAAGTCACGTCAGGAAATTGAAGAGAGCTTTCTTCGCACCAGTTCAGCAGGAGGTGATAATTTATGTCTGTTATGACCACTGCCATTTTCAGACACTGCCAACTATACTAGCTAGAGACATGTTTAACTGAGAATGGCTCTGACATTCCATTCATATTTTGTACATAGATCTGTGAATATTAGAGATGGAAAATGAGAATGTGGTGATAATTCAACTGGGCACAAGTGCAATTAAATTGGAAATCAATTCAAATGCTGTAACTCAGTACTTCCCAAACTGATGGTTGTGAGCCGATTTTTTTTGAGTCGCGAAAGTCCAAGCAATACATAAAGATGCCTTTAAGTTCTGCATGTATCTTATTACATTTGCTGCACTTCAATGACAGGTCAAACGTCAGGTTGGCTTCTGACAAATTACTACTTATTTTTTAACATGGGGCTGGTGGTTACAAACTCTTCTCACTTTGCAGTCAGAGAAAGACAAGTAAAGTAAATTTCGTGACAGTCTTACTGGGGTACAGTGACTGAAAGAAAAGGCTATAGGATATAATTTTATTGTGACACACATCAAGGAGTAAGTAAATGAACTGTAAATATTCAGCAGTTAGGAAAGCAAAAATGAAGCACATTTTTTGTAATTCTGAAGTGTGATTGAAACAATTCTAATAGGTCAAAACAAATCAAGACAATTTACTTGGTGATGCACAAATGATAAATATTGACTGACACCCAATTTCCACACATTACCATTTGTGTGCAATATAGTTTTACCAGTAAAACTGTATGTCTGTGCAACTTCAGTGGCCATTTCAATCACAAATGTGCTGTCTGTAAATGACAGTGCGCTACCACACAATGCTTTAGTTACATTCAAGATTTGCCTGCCTCATGTCCCTTAAAGCTAGGGGCATGGTGCAAGTTTTTCGTTATAAAATTGGATTGCGCTTCTAAAAGGTTTGGGGAGCACTGCTGTAACCCATGCCTGCTGCTGCCGTACCTTGCCCACTCTTAGGCGCAACCTGCCCCAGGTCTCTTGGCACACTCCAAGGCTCTGTGCTCAATTTGTACAAAAGTAAGTGGCAGGGCCATCTCAGGAGGCCACTGCAGCCTGCTCCGCCCATTGCCCTGGCCACCGTTGCCAATGGCAGTACCATCACAACTACTAACCCTTGCACTCCTACAAGTGTGACAATTCAGACTATTCCAGGCCACCCAAAGCAATAAGAATGATGTGAGCGACAGGAATCATTTAATTTTAAAGCATATTCATTTATTAACCACTGTTGTAGTGTTCGTCTCAAAATCAGACAGAAAGCGCCAGCATATGGTGGACTGTCATTAGTGCTGGTGTTGAGAATTAAGTGTCAGTTCCGAGCACCAGAACCCACAGGCTCAAAATAAGCTTGCCAAGGCTACAATCGGCATTCCCTTTACAGTGCTGCAAGCAGCGCCATCAGCAGCAAACTGCCTGGATGTGGTCGGGCAGGCTCAGTGGGGAAACAGGCTGTCGTTCCTTGGGCTATGCAGCACAAAAGTGTGCACTAAATGAGACGAGCAGCAAGGCCAGGATATTCATTGTAGAAACCATCACAGTGACAGGTAAAGAGCACTAGATTATGACCCCCTTATACTTTGAAGCGTCAGGCAGGTCACAAGTCTGTCAAAGTAACAGCCAACCCAGTTGGAGTGAGCAAGCCAAGTTGATGTGTCTTAAGGACTTGTTTATTGACTGCGACTAGTCAGTCGTACCAGAGTCTGCAGCACCCTCTGCAAAGTTGTAATAGTTTTCGATTAATTTTCTTTAAGGGTCTTGGGAGGTCAATGGAAGAAGACCCTGTCTTTCCTGAACCACCCAGTACATGCTCTGCCTTCATTGTTTAAAATGATGGCTGTAACTCGCACTGCTTTTTTAATGAACTGAGCAAAACACTCATCTGATCACAACGCAAATGGGGATCTATCTGTTGCTGTGTGGTCTGTGGTGTGGCCAGGTGAATCTCATTGTAGACCAAGAGAGCATTTGAAGTTGTTCCTACCTCACTTCTTTTTCATATACCCTGCCTGCTTGATATTTGTGTTATAACATAACATAGTTCTGTGAATAAATCATTTTATATGTTACAGAATTTGCTACTATCAAATCAATAGACACTGATGTTAGATATCATGAGTGTTTTTTTGCATCTTTTGGCATGTTTCCCCTGTCTTTTCCCTTTCTGACCTCCTGGTTTTGACTCTTTTTTTGCTGGTTTAGTGTCTCTGCGCACTTTCTCACTGCTGTTCAGTGTTAAAGTGCAAGTGCTCCTGTTGTAAATTGTTGTTATGGATTGGTGATTCCATGATTGGTCATTTGATTTACTAGTCAGTCTCTAGTACAGTGCACTGTGTATGCCCAGGGCCTGTAAATCAAGTGCTGCTAGTGGGCTTCCAGCACTGGCTGTGCCACCCACACAAGCAGCCCTTCAAAGGTAACTCTGCCATGTCAACTTGGCAAGTGTGCCTACTTGCCAGGCCCTAAACCTTGCATTTCTTACATGCAAGTCACCCCAATGTACCCCTGTGGGCAGGATGAAGTATATGTGATTGGTAGGACATGCCCTGATGTGTGTAGCATGTACTGATAGTGAAATCCTGCCTATTTTGTTTTTCACAATTGAAAGGCTATCTGGCCCATAGGAAAGCATGGGAGTTCATTTATAACGTCTTATAAATATAATTTCCCATTGGGACCAGATCAGAAAATAAAGTTTAGTATGCTTGAACTCAGAATCTAAAGATGCATCTTTTAGTAAGTAGGTATTTTCTTGCTTAGCCATCCTGTGTGCCTCTGCTAGGATGTGGATTGACTGTCTGGCTTTGGAGTGACAGGGGCTGGAGATGTGCAGTGGCTTCAGAGAGTCTGATGGGTCAGGGCTGGGTTCAATAGGCCTGGGCTGCATTTAGAGTAGTGGGAGGAGATTTCCTTGCACCTGAATAGGTCTGGTCTGCCATCTACAATGCTGTCTCCACCCCGTCAGGAAGCTGGCCCAGAGAGGACAGAAATAGTTTGGACTAAGCACAGACACTCTCTGCCTGAGAGGACAAAGGAATTTGGGTATAAATATTGGGGCCCAGACCCCAGAACTCTTTTGGAACCAAGAAGACTGCCAGGAAGAAGAGCTGGAGAAGCTGTGATGATGGACTACCACTTTGCTGTGTGCTTTGCTGTGTTGGTCTGCAGTGGCTGCTTCTGTCTTGGTCAGTGAAAGGACTGTATTGAACTTTCTCCAACTTCCTTTTTGTGAGTTTCTCGAAGGGTTTGAGGTAGAGCTTGCCCAATGTTCACGAAGTCTCAGGAACAGCAAAGACTTCAAGTTCTTCTGCCATCAGCACTGGGGACTGTGTGTTTTGTGCTTCAACAGAAGAAAAAGCAACCTGACGCCGTCTACGACACCGCTGCCGACTCCGTGTCTTGAAGACACCGCAGAGGGCACCGCCAAACCCTGCACCACAACCCTGGTCTCATTAACGACGCCACCTGACGCTAACACACAGCCGCTGCTTGCACCGCGACCTGTGGGCAACGCAGTCCGCACCGCTTCGCTTCACACCGTCGCCTTGGTATCCCTGACGCCGCCGCTTCACTCCCACATCAACGCCGCTGCTTGCACCGTTGTTCTAGGGCACCACTTGTAAGTTACACGACGCACCGTCCTCATCCCACAACTCAGCCTTGGCCTACTGACGCCTGTGCCTTTGACTCCAGTTCGTTAGCCGACGACAGTGCTTCAGCAATAACGATGCCGCTGCTTGCACAGTGACCTGCTAGCACCGCAACGAGCACCGCATCACTTCGCCCTGCAGCCCTGGTCTCACCGACGCCCCTGGAAGACCCCGACTTCAACCGCGAGGAGTACGATCTGCAACGCGTGTGACTTCAAGGGCCCAATGACTCCTGCACCAACCTCCGTAACTGACGCTTGGGGACGCCGACCCTTCGGGGCTCACCGAGAGGTCCCAGACGCCCTACATTTCTAAATGTACTGTTTTGTGGGACTTCCCAACACTTTAGCTGGCCCGCTATGCCCCGGTCAGCCAGAACTGTTTGGATTTGTTGTTCACGACACCGTGATAGCCCCAGACGGAGCTATCGACTTCAAGGAACTATACTTCAAGTCTATTTTGATTACTGAAGATTTCTAAGTGCTGTATTGTGGATTTTTATCGTTTTGGTCTTGTTTTAAGTATATAAAATAGTTTCTTTTTTCTAAAACTGGTGTGGTGTCCGTTTGTAGTGTTTTCACTGTATTACTGTTGATTATGTGCAAATGCTTAACACACTGCCTCTAAGATAAGCCTGACCACTCGTGCCAGGCTACCAAGGGGGTGAGCAGGGGTTATTTTAGTAGTGTAACTCTCTTATCCTGACTAGAAGGAAGGGTCCCTACTTGGACAAAGGTGCAAACCCTTGCCAACTAGAGACCCCCATTTCTAACAAGTAGTCTATGAGACGACTATCTCCATCTATGACATTCAAATAACTCGTTGAATCTTTGAGATCCACCCCACTACCATTCAGAGTGCATTGGAGCAGTGTACTCCCCCGTTCTGTACAGGGTCTTGGTTAATAAAGTTTGCTTTGAATTGATATTGAAGTGCATTGGAGTGTAACATATATTTGAGTTTATCACAATACAATACATTCAGCTTCAAACGCCAAAATGCTTCAAATGGCTTCAGGTGTTATGGATTACTGTTTTATTGGCAATTGGTGCTTGTAAGTCTGGTTTTATAATGCAGATAGTCAAAATTACAAAAAATGGAATGCAAGTGACTATATAAAATATACATGCTATGAGGTAATTTGAGATCTTTGAAAACTTGCGTTCTGAGTAACACTGATGTAACGATGACCGCCGGTGGTGTACAGCGTCGATGTTTATCTTAAAAGAGCTGTTGCTTCGAAATACAGCATATGCGAAGTTTTTAAATGAAGTAAGGCAATAATGACAACAGCCTTTTGAATTCCTACCACAATGTTCCTTTTTTATTCTCTACTGTTCTTTATTTTAAGTACATTTTCAGAAATATGTGATAAGTCTTGCTCTGCAATATAACTCATCCTCGCAAAATTACTTTCAGCAGAAACAGGCCTTCTCGTCTGAAGGTTCTTACAAAAGCCAGAAAGTGAAAATTGTCCAGTATTTTGCTTGTGCGACTTTCCCTCAAGCATTTTTTGCCTTAAGCTGCAATGGTTTGCTGAGCCTTTTTGTTGGTTTTACCAAGTTTACTTTCAGAAGCTTGTGAATTTACTTGCAGTGAATGAACTGACGAATGTTAGAGCTACATTTTCAGTAATGTGATGTCACAATATGCTGTACACACCAATGAAATCTCAGCCATGTTATTCATGTGTGTACCTGAAGATGTTAGATATACACATTTATTCTTTCATTAACATGACCATGCGTGGCACATGCGCAGCTCTGAACTTTTCCAGTACTATGTGTGAATCCAATGCATGTTTTTCTGGCAATCAGATGTGTAGTCTTGGTTTAAGCGCTACTGGTTTCAAAATGCAACAAAAACGCCAGGATCGATGCACTATTCATTCTTGGAGTTGGGAAACTCGAGGCCCACTTCACATAATATTCAGTTTTAGAGGTGTTTAGCCAGTACCATTGTTCATCACCAGTATCTGTCTCAGTCCTTTTTAATTGCTTCTTATGTCCCTCCTGAGCAGTGGCGGCTGGTAGGGGACGGGGGTGGCAGGGCCGGGAGGTTTGGAAAATATTTAAAATGAAACACATACTTTTTCCGCCGTCTCTCCTCATCGTGTCCGCCTCTCTCCCTGACTCAGAATCCAACAGAAGCAGGAAGCACACAGTCTCCCGGAAGCCAATCTCAACTCTGTAATGTAGCATTGTGATTGGTCTGAGCGCCGTGGTTCGGTGCTCAGAGAGGAACAGGGAGCCTGGGGATGTTCCACTCCAGGCTATGCATTACAGCCTGGTGGGGAATATGCAAAGAGAGCATGACTATTGGCCGGCCAAGGCGTCATGCGCACTTAAGTGCATGAACCTCTCTGTGCCACCAGCCCCTCCCTGCCGTTTCTCAGCCCAGCAGCAACGAAACATAAAATGATGACAACGTTGGTATTATCATTTTAATTTTCCCTATTCACTGCTTCGAGAGCAGTGGGTGCATCGCTCCCCCGCCTTAGCGGAGGAGCCGCCCCTGAGCTCACTGCACCCTATTTATGTTCTTCGTGACATCTAGTTTTCCTGATGAAAATCACTGCTTCTATGTCATCCTCGGTATGTAATTGCAGTATAATGTATACAAGCTAACATTGACAAAGACACAAATCCCGCATATGTAACTGCATCGTGACTCTGCACATGATTTGTTTGCTCTCCAGCCCAGGTAGTAACAACACGGAGGCTGTGCTGAGGAACATCTCTGGGCAGAAGCCTAAGGAGATATAGTGGCCGAAGATGCCACTGTGTTCAAGTTTTGTCCTGACGTCCGCCTGTGTCTTTTTAAACAGGTCTGTAGGGCTACCTGAGCCAGGCATAGGGATCCTGGCTACAGGATGCCAGAGGCTGAGATGCGCTGCAGTTTTGCCCACAATTGCCAACAGAAATGCTGTATACACTGACATCCCAACTACTGCCCTTCACAGAGAAAGTGGTGCATTCATTTCGGAAAGAAAGGGGGAAAATATTTGCACTTTCACAGGTGTAGGTAGTTGTTAGGTGGCCTGGGGCCACATGCAACTGGCTTGTTAGTTAACACCACTATTCGTGTTGAGACCTCTAGGCAGAAATTTGAAGTAAAAAATCTGTAACTCAGTTCCAGAAAACCAAGACTTAAAAGCGAAGTCTGACATTGTGTCACCACTTCCTTTTTCACACGCTGAAAGCTTTCAGCAAACTGTAGCCCTGCTAGATATCTGTTTCAGTTTGGACTAGGGAAATTCTCTTTACTTTTGTCTCATCAACTACTACCTGTCGTATCTCTAAACTGTCCTTGACTCCATCACTGGTAGCTTTAGCAATCTGACTAATCTGACTAAGGACGGGGAGAGGATGTGGTCCGTCGGCTAGACTGCCGACTTCGATGGTGGAAACCAGGGTTCGAGCCTCGGGGTCGCGTCCGCATCCTGTGATTCTGGGCAAATCACTTAATCTCCCCGTGCCTGAATATGTAATGTAAATACGGGGCTCATGTACAGCGCTCCAATACCTTCGGGTCGAGTTCACGCTATATAAAAGATGCACACACAAAAAAAAACAAATTAAGGTGTATTTTTAAAGATCTGTCACGGTGCATGTACATCAATTGGCCCTCCGTTTCTTCAATCTACATTTTTAAAATGCAACCTGTTTTCCTCAAAGCAACGTGACCGCATTTGAAAAGAAAAAGATACTTTTTTGTTTAAGAGTTACCAGAGGTCCCTTGATAAAACCTGGTTTGGATATCGATATATTCTGATATCTATCTGATTGACTGCTCGACTTGTCCAAA
This sequence comes from Triturus cristatus, assembly GCF_964204655.1. Lineage (NCBI taxonomy): Eukaryota > Metazoa > Chordata > Amphibia > Caudata > Salamandridae > Triturus > Triturus cristatus. The sequence goes on from NC_140591.1 coordinate 804,271,616, forward strand.
CTGAGCAATAAATAACTAATTATTGTCTCTGGACTCCATCTACCGGTCACCCAGGGGATAGAGAGTAGTCTCAAATTCATTGTCAAACGGACGAGATTTAAGAATCAAATACATCACAATCCGGTTTAAATATCCCCCTCCACCCCCATACGCCTGTGGTGCGGAAAGATTTGGAATATGTCTGCCATAGAAAACTATATGAAACTAAAGAATAGAGTTCATACCTTCGAGAATGTTTGGCTCCTATTCAAAACGCATAAAAAATGGAACGAGAACGACTACAATCTCGGATAATCTTTAAACCCGACCTTAGCACTGCTCCCTTAACCCGGAACCAGAATTGAAAGATTTAACGCAAATGATTGGCTTCTAAACACACTGGGGCAGATTTACAAGCCCCTTGCGCCACTTTTGCGTCATTTTTCCCATGTTAAAAATGACGCAAAAGTGGCACAAGGACCTTGTAAATCAGCCCCACTGTGACTAGCGTGCGTTTATCAACTAAAGATGGTAATGAAATGCAATAGTTGCTCAGTGCTCTTCGGTAGCCTTTTACATGCATTATGCATTGTGTGCTTGTGTCTCTATAACTGCAAAGAAAAAAGCTGAATTAAGTTGTTAAAAAATAAGTAAATACCCAAATACAAAAGCCCACGATTCAGCCATGATGCCTTCATTCTGCCGTTCTCATAGCCACATATATTGGTCCTGTTGGGAGACTTGCTGCGCGATTCATATTTAATACATATCGTCCACACACAAACTGACCGCCATAAGTTTCTCTTGCATGATATAAGCGAAATGGTCATAAAAATTAACATGTATCGATGCGCAGATTGCTGCTGATCTCTCCAACATAGATAATCTACCTCGAAATCTGTTCGAGTACTCGTAAATATGCCTTGCACTCGTAAACATGCCTTGCACGTACTATTTTCATTTCAGAAGGGAGGAGTCTAAATTTGTCGTGTAGTTCCTAAAGAAAGTATACGGATCTGCGCGTTTAAACAACATACACTGTAAGATTGGTGTCAGACTGACTCTGAACACCCCCACCGGGTATGTTGGCCTTTGTACCAACTAGCTCACAGTGCCACTAGAATCTCCTCTTACCAAGGAGAGAATGGTTCCTGGCAACCATCGAACTTGACAACCCTGATCCCTCAGGATCCCTCAGGATCGTGGACACAATATACTACTTTTCAATCAGTCACTCGTGCTTACTTAGGGGCATATGAACAACAACTGCCGATAATTATCGCTAAGTGCACTTAGCGCTAGAATAATTATCGCCGGCTAGCGTGGATTTTTATCGCTGAGATAGCGTGCTATTAGCAACGCTTATCTCAAAAGCGATAAAAATCCTAGCGCTAACTGCCTAACGTGAGATTATCGCTGGAAACCCATCTCAATGCAGTGATATTGTGCCTGACTATGATGCCGGCGGTCGGACCGCTATTGCGGCGGTCGGGAGACCACGACAAGCATGCGGTGGTCCAAACTCCATATGACCGCTGGGCTGGCAGTCCGAACTCGGCAGTACCACGCAGCGGGGCATGCCACGGCCATAGAAAAAGTCCACAGCGCTGCACAGCAGATGCCGCTGCCGTGCAGCGCCTCTTGCACATCCATGCACACAGTGTACGCACAACACTGCTAAGGAAAGGGGCCACTACATGTGCCCCCAGGCACATTTTTGGGGGTCTCAGAACCCCATTGCACTGCATTTGGGCCCCTTTGTTCCCTTTCCGACAACCTTTTCATGGCGGGATCCCCACCATGAAAAAGCTGTTGGAAATGGACATCGTAATTTCGTTGGTGGTGCCTGCCTCAGCACCCCCGCCATTGCTTGATGTTGTTCCAACCCCCATCTCGATCCATGATCCTGGTAGTGGCGGTGTTGTGGTGTAGGGCTGCTGTCGGTCCGACCACCACCATCCAGATTCGGCGGTCGGACCGACGGCAGCGTAATCGGGCCCATAGTCTGATGTACCACGGTGAAACGCATCTGCATGTTAATGAAATATACTGTTTGAATTTTGAAGAGAGTTTCTCATATTTTTACATGTTCAGTGCAAGATGTGTTTAAAAATGATGGTATTCCTAATGGTAAGTTGTGCAGGAATTCTTTCCTTATTTACCATTACTTTAATTAACGTATAAATACATGTTTTCCTGTATAACAGCTTTCTGAATGTTTGTGCCCTGTCAAGTAAACAGGAGCCCAGTGCTTCTATTCACCAGGGGGGCTGCATATTATGGTCAGGAGGGTCGCATGCGGCCTCCAGGCTGTACTTTGAGTATCCCTGATCTATACTGTCCTTCTGTAACATTCTCACTCTAACAGGGGGAGACATTGCATGTAAAGCATTATAGGAATCTTGATTGAGAAATGACATGCACAGTTTAAAGACTAGTTTTGGATTGAAACAGATTAGCATGTTTTAATGTCTTCTGTGTTTTCCCACCCGTTGCAACTCAGTTTGACTAAATGATCCTGGGGTTTGACGGTCTGGTGTAGATGCACCTTTAAATATCTCACAAGCCCTACTTAATTAAACAAAAAAAATGAAAATAAAAAAGATATCTATACATAGCCCTCTTCATCTATTGATGTATTCAGTTGTCTTTCACCTTTTTTTCTGTCCACCACAGCAGACTTCATGGAGCACCGAGTCAGTCAGCTTCAGCCACTTGCTCTCTTGCACTGTGAGTGAGGATGTTTTGTCCGATTCTCAAGTGCACATCTGCTAACAAAGAAGTGCACTTAAGTATCACAACTATAGGCCTGTACTTTACTTAGCCAGTCCTTTTTTCCTTCCATTCTTTATCTTTTAAATATTTTGTTCAGTCATCCATGTGTGTTTAAACTATATCTTCAGCTTGCAATAAATCAAACCCAACAGTAAATTTTTTATGTCTGTAAGAATGCTATTTGCCTACGATAAAATTAAACATACAAATGGTGTTAGGCCTGCTGACCAGGAAACACCTGTAGTAGTGTTTTAAAATGATATATAATGGTTAATTGTTCTTTAAATGTATGTGTTTTCTGCAAGCATCTGGCTGCCACATTTAAGCAATGGCATTTATTTTTCTTTCGTTATATTTTTGTATCATATGCTTGCAATAAAAAAAAAAATCTTTAAATCAGCTTGCCAAGATAGAGCTGTGGCCTTTGCCAATGTGTATTTATGTTATAGCTGTTTGAATTAATGTCGCTGTTAATTTCGCATCTCCTGGACTTGACTCAGGTACCCCCGATATAGCCTTTTGATACCATTAGCAATTTATTTATATTAAATTTACTTGCTAAAACATTTTGCCTTTTTGCTGCTTTAGCCAGCAAATATGTCTGTTGCGCTAATTTTGCCCTGATGATGACCTGTTAAATTGTGGAAGGTCGAAACGCCGTCAGCACTTACCGGTAGAAAAAGAAAACGTATTGTGCAAAGACATCAGATAAAAACTTTGGACTCATTAGACTCATGCACAATATTTGTTGTTTTTCCACTCTTCTGTTTTCATGTGTTACGCTTTGAGCCGGTCACTTGATTTTCACAAGTACTGTGTGTTCACTTTGCACCTTGAGCACTTTTTAAATTCATATTTATTGCTGCTTCTAATTGCAATATAATTGACCAAATACCTTTGACTTTTTGTGCCTTGCAATATCTATACCTTTTCTTCGTCATAATTTAGTTGACTATACAATTCATGTTTTTTTAGAATTGTAAAGATTTATTTGATTAGTTTCTCGCATACTGATTCCCTTTGTGACGTTTGGTGAATATACTCTTCCTTGACAAGTATAATTAGTGGATACCCCATTACTGTTCCGCATATGTATTATCCTACTTTGAGGGTGTAAATTCACCCTGGCAGCCTCTGTGATCGGTATGTAAGAGACCCCTATCATAAATGTTGATTTTTTTTTTTTTTTTAATAAATGTTTGAACATTTTAATTGTATAGAGGTCCCAGAAATAGAATTGCTCTGGTGTAATTTGCTATCTTAAGTTCCTCTAGGTTTCAGAGCTCTCAGCACTAGAACACTTTACAGGTAGCAGTGCGCTTGACAAGTACAAGATTCTGGTTTAGGAAGTTGTGTCCTACTGTTTAAACTTTTGCCAGCAAATTCTTTTAAATCTTATGACTTATGTTATTTTTCTAATCCTGGGAAATCCATTTAGAACTAATTTAAAGTTTCCTAGACCTACCTCAGTGCTATTACGTAGAAATTGCTGATCTTAAAAAGTGACAGTGCACCTTCCTCTGAATATTGCAACTCACTCTCAAGTATACATGTTGTTTATAAGGTGCCCCTTGCCAGGCAACTCCTATCTGAATTTTAGTTTGGCCTTTGGTTGTGTGCACAGGCAGGATATTCCCAGCAATTACAGTGTAGACAAGTGATTGGTTGCTAGAGTTGATAACAGTTATGCTTTGGCACATGTACATCAATTGAGTAAGTCCTAGCCCTAGAAGCAAGGGTCATTGTTTGCAGCCGCAGAACAAACTTAACGAGAATATTGAATGTTTTGAGGTTGTGTAACGTTTTTTATTAAGCCAAGGCAGGACCTAATCAAATGTTAAAAATATTTTTTCCTGATCAAGTACGGTGAAATTTATATCATTTCACTGTTCAGATTGCTAAGGGAGCGCACACTGCCTGTTCTAAAACTTTTCCTGCGCACGCTTCGCAGATAGTTCCGATACAGGATAACACTAATGACTCGTGCCTGGAATTGTTTAGACACTATGTAGTATAGAATAACATCCAGGCAGGTGCTCAGATTCATCAGGAAAGTAGTAAAGGCTCCCCAAGGGCTGTATTGATTTGCATCACTCTCCAGCATCAGAAAAGCAAAACACACGTGAAATGGCACAAAGCAGACCAGAACTTGCACAATGAGTGTAACAATGATCCTGATGGACTTCTGCTTGACTTTAGGCTTCAATTTCGAAGTTCTTCCATGCACCAGGCTCTGAATGATGATCAAATAGCATCCAATCATCATTAGTAGTGGGATCAAGAAAAAAAAGATCAGGCGGACAAAGTTTAAGAGGTTGTCCTTCTTCAAGTGCACAATGTCAAAGATTTTCAAGCAGGTGGTGAAGTTGGAGGCTTTATCTGGATCTTCATGTGCAAAAAGCAGAGGTGTAGTGGAGGCCAGGCTCATTATCCATATCCCTGCACAAGCTACCACGGCTTTGCCTATGTCCCTGAGCTCTTTGGCATGCTTCGGCTGCACTATGGCCATGTACCGATCCGCACTGATGAAAGCAAGTAACCAGAGGGCAATGTTTGGGTAGCAAACAGTGAGTGCCCCAAGTATCCGACAGAGCATATCTCCAAAGGGCCAATATTGATTAGCGTAGTTTGCCAATCGAAAGGGAATAAACATAATGAATATCAAGTCAAGTAACGCAACGTTCATCATGTAGACCGTTATGGTGGTTCTCTTTTTAGTGGTGCAGCTGAAGACCCATAGTGCAATGAGATTAACACACAATCCAATGATGAATAGAGTGCTGTAGAAAATGAGTGAAGCTACACGGTATTCTTCTGGTTGGCTGAAAAAGGGCTTCGTGGGTTGACTTTGATTGTCGTTGATTGTCGCCATCGCCTTTGGTCATCAAGTTGACTATCTTTTGAGAAAACCACAGATAAATAGGAGATAGTTAATTGGTTATTAAAAATATGAACAAGTTACAGTGCCTCAGTTGCAAACTGACTAATTCTTGAATGGTGCTTGGGCTGTAATGATGTTTTTTTGTGGCCAACGTGATGCAGTTCTGCAGTGCAGCAGACACATCCTGCCCACCATACAGGAAATAACCCACTCGGCTGAATAGAGGTCCTTTTAAAAAAACACGAAACACACTGTCTATGTTCACTAAAGTTGAGGGGACGATTGTAATGTTAGTAGCTCTTAGTTTATTCCATAAGCAGGAATTATTGTGCATGTAGATGTTACAACAGATGTATGTTTTCTTTCAGTAATTGTGCTTGTATCTTACAAAATAGACACTTGCTTGTTAAAAGAACCCCCACAATGAAGAAATCAGTAAAATAAAAAGTACAAAACCAGTTAAGTGACATTAACAATAAGTGAACGTTAAATTGTTACAAGTACTTAGACATTAGAGGTGAACAAAATATTACTTATTACTGATGGTGATTGTAACTCTCTAGATATATTTAGATGGTTATTCCCTTGGAAAAGTGTTTTTTGATGTTAACATCCCGCTTGACGATTCTACATAGAACTACATTACATGCATATAAGTTTAATCATGTAAAGTTCTTTGCTAATAGTGCGTGATAATGTTCAGTGGTGTGCGAAATTTGCATAGGTGTAATTACGTGAAATTTCAGGGAAATTATGCATAATTATCCAAAATCCCAACTGGCATTTGGTGATATATTAAATCTAGAAATGTGTCCATTGTTGGTACAAGGACTCATTTTGTGCTAACAAAAGCGCAAAAAACACTAGCGCCACAAGCAGCCGCCTGCATTATTTCTGAGCGCAACTGCTACATTTTTGCCATGAATGGGCCATAATTATGTAATGTTGCGTAATGGTGTAATTCACAAAACTGCAAAAGATTATGCCAGCATAGCAGATTTGTCGCTCAGGCATAATATTGTTACAGGGATTTCCCTGAACTTGCATGCCCTATCCAAATTTCCTTAGTAACCATTGGGTGGGTTTAAACCAAACACCGGCCAAAAGAAAATGCCTGGTCTGCTTTAGCTTTTATGTTTGTTTCAGTGGTTTCTGAGAAAAGCACCAAAAACACAGTTCAACAAAATAGGTAGATATCGGGATGGGGTAATAGTGAACCAGTTTGCAGCTTGAAATTTGATTCTAAACCAGAATCCTCATTGGTTCTTGAGAACTGATTATTTAAGTTCCATCTGACATTTTGCAGTTCGTGAATCCTATAGTGAAAGAATTGTTGCTCTATCTTTTGGATACACCCTAATCTTGAGGGATTATGGCTTTAGATGGAATATTTGTTTTTGGTTGGGTGGGGGGGGGGTGCCCTAAGCAAATCTTTCAAAGTTCCCCTTCCATCACGGAGCACAGTGGGCACGGTATTGTTTGTCAAGCACTCCAGTGTTTCAGATTCCTGCTCAGTCTCATTAAACCCTCCTAACCTACTCTTCTTACTGGAGAGATCGAAAATGTTATTTTTTTTTTGGCTTTGCTGAAGCATACCCCTTAAGGGGACCACACGGTTTGGAGAAATTAAAAAACAATTAAGAATACTCTGGAGATCCCTCAAATTCCTGGTGAAGTACACAATTCTCGACTATTAATATTTTTAGCATTATTTTATTCAGAGTACCAGTTCTTATGCAGACCTCTAAATGAGTAATCATCAGCAACAACAGGGACTATTACTTCATTGTTTTCAAGTATTTCATCCCTGCAGGCTTAGAGATTGTATGGCGTTTGTTTCATACATTGGACGACCGTAAAACGAGTTGCATAACAGAAGCTGACAGGTGTACTCAGAACTCCTAGTATGGATTGGACGCACCAGGGTTTGGTAGGCACGGTGCATCACCAACAACGCAAGGCAGCATCCTTAGCCACCCAATCATCCCCACAACCCCTCCTCCTCCTGCTTCCACCCATCAGAGCCGTTGGCACGCCCATCAAAAGACACATGATCAGTCATTAGTTGTGCACACCTATGTTTTATCTACTTGGACAGCTGAATCCTACCTTATCCTGTAGAGTTTTGTCTTTTGGGAAGATCAGAGACTCCATGCCCTTCAAGAAATAACCTTCAAAATTCAGGTTTAGTGGCCAAAATAAGGGCTTACATTTTCGTACCCAGCAAAGCATGCACTATCCTTAAAGTCGTAAAATGATAAATAGAAACATGGAAAGCTTAAAGTGACTACATTTTAAGCAGTAATGATCAGAGCAATAAAATGGACAGTTTCAGTTTCTGATCCTAAAGTTAGAACTGATGCTTGAAGTCGTGCATCAGGACACTAACAAGTAAATGTCCAGACAATAATATAACCTAATGCTTCTGCCTGCTTCTAAGTTCACTAAAGGATGACAAAAAACGACATATAACTTAGTCAAATAATCCACATTGTGTAATTCAAGTGGTGGAATGCCCTGGATCGCAGGCTAGGACATATTCAATCTTTTTAACTTTTGGTCGATTCACTTGAATGTTTAGTTTTGTTCCAAAACCAAATTTACTGTTTAAAGGCAGGTCTCCTCTTTTTTCCTCAAGCAACATTGCACACTTAAAGCAGAAACTGTAACCCCTGCCTGCAAACGATAGCTCTCTAGTCACGGAATCAAGATCTGTGTTGAGTTAGGGATCCACAGATCAACTAAATCTAATGTAAATCCACTCGGTGGATGGAGTAACCACATTAGGAATTTGTTATGGGTGAAGGAAAATGGGTTTTGCCATTTGGGGTGCAGGTAACCACCCCCAAATTCACAACCTTTTGGATATTCACAGTGCATTTGCCACTCATGCGGGAATGTACTAGTACGGAAAAAAAACACAGACGAAAGTTAGTCCGGGTATGGAATATACCCAAATTCTGTGATGCTGTGTTGGAAGGTATTTATTTCCTCGCGTGGAAAATTGTTTTTCTTATCAAGAAAAACTGAGAACATGCGCAGTTGCATATTTCTCTATATCCTGCAACAATCTGCAGACGTCGGGTTCAGGCAAAGAGGTGTGCGCAAAGAAACTATGGAAGTTGGGTGCCTTGTTTGGATACCCCTGAAGACTTTGATCATCGGGAAAGAAAGCATGAATCTATGCAAGATGATGGCATGTGCCTAGATCCCACTCTTTCGTGTGAATCTACCCCAGTTTTTAAGTATTTATCAGCTATAACGATGTTTCCTGCATAGTAATTAATGCTGGTGCAAGTACTGAATCTCTGTGTTTGTTCTATAGAGAATAGTAGTTTCGCTTTCAAGTCTCCAGTGAAGTAGAACGCTTTTGATAAACGATTTTCAGAAAGACATCCCATATTTGTGCATTTGACCTGCAATGATAGAGTTAATTAAAATACAGCAAATTGATTGTCAAGCTTTTGCTTTGTATTATAATTCAAAGCCTGATAATTGCGCCGAACCTAATAATTAAGTAGGAAATTGTTATTTATCTTAAGAGTTGTCAGCGACTGCATGTCCGTTTCTTATTAAAAAGCAGTGATTTTTTACACACTCTTTATGGTAAAGCATAGTTTAAAAAGTGGTGTTTGGTATTCCAACATGTACTCCAATTCGCTATTTTAAATGGCCTGTATTAATACACCGTTTGACATAATAAAAAGTACATGCTTACAGAAGAAAAAGTGAGCACATTTCTTACCTTCGGTGCAAATTGATGTTCTTTTAACAATCTGTAAACATTTTGAGACCTCGGTCTGCTGAAGAGTCGGACTTTCTTCCTCCCTCTACATGCCTGTCTTGAGTGTGCGTGTAAAAATAGCAGACTTTTCTAACATTGCTGTGCTCAGGAAGTGACTGTGTTGTAACCCTTTCTGTGTGGGCTTTTTTTTGCCGAAACAAATCTTCTTGTTATTGGTTCAGGATTTAGTCGCAGGTTCTGCACTTTTTTTGTAGGCTGGATTTCATTACCCCTCAGACAACATATTATGCATTTTTTTGTACAGTTAAAGGGAGGCAGTACAGCAAATCACATGTACACATGATAACAATAAATCTTTGGATTAAGTGGTACAACTGAGAGCAACACTAGTATTATGCTGGAGCTCCAATAAAGGTGTACTTAGCAATATATCTTTAAACCTCATAACTCATATGCACTTAGGGAATCAAACTCTCCATTTTTGCAGATCTTTGTTTCCTGAAAAAAAAGAATATAGTGGTGGATTACAAACCTCCTGACAATATAGGGTGGTGCCAAGTTGTTTTTTTTTTTACCACAAATGATTTGAAAGCTGCATGCCATTAGGTAGTCATGTCACCTGAGTCTTTATCTTTCACCACATTTGTTACTCAATTTGACACCCAGAAGCATTTTAGATTACCGTTTGGGTTTGGGTCAAAGGCTAGCGTATGCCAGAAATGTATTAACTTTTTATTTAACGATTATGTGGCGTGCAAGTGTTGCAAGATGATATTTTGAGGTATGCAGCTTCCAAAGAAAAACATTTGCAGAGTTGCAAGGAATCTATGCATTTTGAAGGAGAGAACCATGACTAAGAAAGAAAAAGTAAAAATGTCCAATCTCCACAGTAGACTTCTTGATGGATTAACTTGATTTGTAATCATTTTTGTCCAGTCTAGTTTACTTTGGATGTGCAAAAACATAATTTGTAAGGCCAAAATGCTATTTCCCCATTATGAGAATAGCTGTGCCTTCAAGGAGGACTTTACAGCTTATCTAAGTGATCACACTTGTCAAGTTCTGATCCTATATAACTTTAATATACTGACCAAAATGGCACTGTCCATAATAAGTCATCTGTGAGCCATGGGCTTGAAGCAATGGAACAACTTTCCCACTCATGAGAGAGAATATCTTAGGCTGGGTGAAGAGAAATATGAAATCAATGCTTTAGTCAGAACACACATTTATTACCAGCTTTGTTGACCGTCAGGGCCACTCTCCCAAACGCTCCCCCCAATGCAAGATATTCTGTAAGCATGGTGGCCTTGCAAGATTGCCAACTGATGGTGTTTTGCTGAGGCTCCTTCCAGTGTTCAAAATGGAAAATGCTGTTACTCTGCCGAATAGTACTGAGCCTGGTGAGACTATGTTAAGGCAACCGAGAGGACGACATGTAGAGGCCAAGATAATGCTGAGGCTATCAGCTTCCTCCATACCAATGAGAAGGATATTGCATAGAGCACTGTACCCGCCAGCATGGGTGAAGAGAGAGCGCACAAACCTGCGCATACTAATAAAAATGATCAGTATGCAACTTCAGTGGTGAACATCAAATAGCAAACAGCAAAATGGCAAAAGTACCGCACTGACGAAGACTCCCAATCAGGCCTACTTATGGGTGATTCAAGGTGCAAGAATGGCACTAGAAGTAAAAATAGACACCACCTCCATAAAAGTCAGTCTGCTGCACACGAATTTGAGAAAGTTGGTAGGTAGGGAGAAGAGACAGTGAAGCACTTGGAAGCGAAGAGAGAGATCTAAAGAACACAGTTAAGTTGTTGACATCCTTTATGAAACTGCTGGAAGACCATGCAGAGAAGGCAGAGGTGCTCGAGGTGAAGCAACTTGACTCAAGGGGTTCCCACAAAAGAGCTGAGAGACCATCAGCCTAACTCTTCTTAGAGGGTATGATCATGTATACCATGACACCTAACATAATCTCAAACGTCTCTTCCGAGAAGGCTCCCTTGACTCTGGGACCTCCTCTGCCGTTGGGCAGCACCCAAGTGCTATAAACATGAACTCTTTAGTTAGTTCAACAGAGATGTTATTCTACAATACATCTAGAAAAATACATCCCCCTATATGAGAATTGCCCCATCTTGATCTTAACAGAATATACATAAAAAGTACAAAAACAACGCAAGTTGTTTGAGGATGTGATGAGAAAAATGAGGGCCTTATATCTGAAATACACGCTAATTTATCCAGACAACTTCGACTTATCCAATGAAGCAAGTCTCACTTCTTTACTGATCCCAGAGGGGTCTGGGAATGGCTGGCGAACTGGGACAAAGCTATTTTGACAACCTCCTATGCTCCACAGATTTACAAAGGAGATAACGGAGAGGACTTCATTAAAGGAACTCAACGAAACATGGATTTACAGGGACCTGAGCAAACCACCAGATAGTTGTACATGGCAAAAGCACACTTGAAGTTGAGGCAAACTTAGGAAAGCTGGCATAAAACCTTATACTCTGAAAACCTTAGGCCAGTCTCCTTCCTTTACACCATTTAAAAGGTTGCCACCAGTGTTGGAAGACCACTCTCTTTTGGATGGGTCGAATGCAGGTTTATTTCACTGCATGGCACTGAGGCCATTATTCTGGCCTTTCCAATTGAACCACAGATGACTCTGGAGGAAAGTCTTCAAGCTGGCTTGGTGTTGCTGGCTGCTGTCCACAGCTTTTCGTATGGTTCACTTATTAATTTTGTTTTTTTCTCTCTCCACCGTAGGCTTTTGACTTACTCCACCAATGGTTCATGTTGTTTGTAGGTGACTGCACTAGTGTAGTCTTGCACCCTACCTTCACCCCTCTGATACAGCCGGGAGTGTGCAGCGTTCCACAAAGTTCTCATCCATCCTCTATAACTTGTGTGTGCCACCACTGGATGTGTTGGTCTGCTCCTTTGGCTTTAAAGTGATATGTTTGCTGCTGACATCCTTATCACATACCTCTTCTTACACCAGTAATCATGACAAGCAGGCTGCTTTTACATTAGTTCCTCCTGAAGCAATATTTAACTTCAAATATTAACAATATGTCTAAAAGACTAAGATATTAGCCTTAGCAAATGTAAAGTGGTGTTACCAGTTCCCTTGTCTCCCATTGTGCATGTTAGTGGTTTGTGATTGGTTTTAAGACAGAACACATTCGCCATAATATGTTTTTCAGCTTAGCCACGGCCCAAGAGCAAGCCAAGCCTTCTCTTTCTATCACATTGTAATGCTTTTCTTTTTTTTTTAGAGTGCAAGATATAACTGCCACTGTGTTTTACTTCCCACAGACCCATGACTGCAGACTGCCCCAAGACCAATTGAGTTAGACTCAGTAGTACATAGTAACTGTACAGTACAGTTGTATAGCTGGAGAATTCAACAATAATTCTTTGATTTATCTAAACACTTTGCTTTCTGCTTTCCACTTCCACGTTTTTCCCTCTTCGTCAGGAGTTTTTTATGGGGTTTGGTAAATATTGCTTAACTTTCACAAACCTATCCTAATATTTGTTCAAACCAGTGACTGACTTCAATTTGCCCTTATTGGCTGGCTGTAGTTCATCAAGTATAGCCCTGTTAAGATCATTCTTCGGTTTGATGACGTCCGGTATTATGCGAAAGCCTACGAAATCGACAGTGCAGTTTGAACATTTTTACATTTTCTTGCTTCTTCATGGTTCTTTTCTTCAAAATGCATAGACCACTTGCAGCTCTGCAGTTGTTTCTCATGAGAAACTGCATACATCAAGATATCATCTTGCAACGCTTACACGCCAGCTCTAACCTTTAAATAATGAGTGCATACGTTTCTGAAATACACTCGCTGTTTAGCCCAACCCAAACAGTAATCTAAAGTATTTCTAAGTGTCAAGTGGAGAGACAAATGTGGAATGGCTGTCTGATGGCATGTGACTTTCAAATTATTTGTGGTTTAAAAAAAATACTTGACACCTTCCAACTTTGTCAAGATCTATTCTGTCTTAGGTAGTGGGTGACAGGCTAAAGTATATTCTTATTAAGGAAACAAATATCCACACATAATCAAAGACTAGTTTTTTTTATAGCCCTGACCACCTCTAACGCCCACTCACATGAATCAATTGTCTTAATGTTCTTACAGTGGCATTTACTCCAGCAGTCACGCTCAGTGGTGACGCTCTTACATTGTGTCCGGCTGGTACCAAACCCTTCTTCAGCTTCATTGAATGCTGGAGTCCACACACACAATATTACTTTTAAATACTTACTTGAATTCTTCTAACAACCAGTAGTAATGGAGGTGCACCCCTCCACAAAAAAACACCAGGAGATTTAGAACTATGGAATCACCCAGGAGTGATGCAGGTGCAAGTCCTTGAATATGTTGCTTCATACAAAACCACTAGGCTTTAGATCACACTGAAGCAGCAATGGCTGCAGTCCCGTAAAATGTGGCCTCCCATAAAAACACATCATTAGGATATTTAAGAAACTGTTGAGTCAAACCAACGCAACATATGTACAACCCATAGAAATGCTTTGAGATTTGAGAAACTTTACAATCACCCAGAAGAGGCATAGCCTGGAAGACTCTGCTTCCCACAAAAATTGCCAGAGTTTTACGATACAGTTAATCTCTCAGACTGAGCGAGGAAATGAGAACTAAATAAGCCTTCCAGAAGAGGTGTTCAGTGGTCATCAGGGAGGTTCGTTGGTTCTGGCTGTGGCCCCTACATGGCCCTACCAGGCTCAAACATGGAACACGCCATAGCAAGGTGCCCTTACACTTTCTGTTCTTTACCTGGATACTCTTTAGTTGGAAATCTGGGCAGAACTCATTCAACCACACAGTGGTGTGAGGGATAGAAACCATGCCACTTATGTGACCCTGATAGGGTCAGTTAAATCTGGCCTTCGATCATCTGGAAAAAATTGAGGGGCAGTGGTTAATAGAGGAACCTGCAACAATAAACAAAGCAACAGAACAGGCAGACAAGCGGACAATAAATAATAAGCAGCACTGCACCAGTACTGGTTACACTTACACATACCGATAACCAAACAATATTACACAGACAGATCTCCGCAAACAGACACATCAGTAAATAAATGACACCCTCTTTGTTGTGTTACTATGTGTACTTAAATCACCGATCACTTAAAAATTGTCACTTCTGGAAGTGGTTTAAGGCCCAGAAGCTTTCCTTTCTCGCCACTAACACACCACAGTAAGATGGCTGCCTTTGGAGACTGAGGGTCAAACTAGGAACCTAATTTCGAGTTTGGCAGATGAATTACTCCTTCAAAAACATAACCGATATCCTGTCTTCCTTATTACAAGTGCCGTAGGATTTAATGCATTTGTGATAAGTAGGAAGGGATATCTGTCATCTTTGTGACAGTGTATCCCATCCGCCAAGCTCTAAATTGGGCCCTAGGTGTTGAGTGTGAAACAGAAGCCAGGGCTCCATTCATGTAACCCTGAGTGGGCCTTTTAAATCCAGCCTTTGACTGGCAAGGCAACAGGAAGCAGTGGCTAAGGCAAGGGGGGGGGGCTGGGGGGAATGTAAAACAACAGACAAAACTGTAGGGTGGATAGAGAAACCCACAATAGAAATTAAACGTCTCCCTAGTATTGATTACATCTTTGCCCAAACAGATAACCAAAAAATGTTAGATGTGCTGATTCCTGAAAGCATAAACAACCAACATATGCTGGAAAAATTAAATCCAGTTGTAGCGGTTACCAGGTGTACTTCTGCTTATGTCACCAACCGCTTGAAAATTGTTGCTGCTTGCAGTGACTGATGGGCCAGAATGATTGTTCTGATGCCATTGACACACCACAGTAATATGCTAACGTATGGTTGACCTTAGTTTGCGTGCATTTCAAATCTTGCACCAAAAGAGAAATTATTAATATTCACAAACAAAACTCTTGGCTCGGTAAAAGCCATTGAGATCAGAGCTGTCAACCCCCTTTTTGCCTTCCCCTTAGTTAAGTTTATTGCAAAACAAAATACGCTTCATCAGCAGAAGTTCGTTTTTGTGCATATCAAATCAAATCTTTTTTTTTTTTTATTGCAGTCCAAATTGCAAACGATTTAAAACCCGTAAATACATCCATAACTTATTTTCTTTTAGTTAAAAAATTTGAAATGCAAAATCGATAAATAGCACTTATATACAGAGAAGTCATGAACAATGAAGAAAGACAAACAACATCGATTTAAGCACTTTTGCAGCCAGCATAAATCAGTATCCACTCCCAAGCCTGGCCGTGTCCTATACATTAATTCAGATCTCAAAATTTGTATCCACTCTGAATAACACACAAGAAATAATACCAAAAAAATCCTAATCAAAATATGTTGCCCAGATTTTTTCAAACTTCTAGAGCTCCCCTACTCATGAAGCACAAGTTTGTTCACTTTTTTTTAACTAATTTCATCTTTTGGGCCCATTCATGGACAGAGGGTACAAGATTTGTACGCCATCTTTGCAACAACAGTGATCTGGCAACCGCCATTGCAATATATAGAAATTTAACAAGTTTATCAGGCAAGAGAAGATCTGGGTCAAAACCTAAAATTATTAACAAATTATTCAAACCTAATACCATACTGCATTCAGATTCCAAATAACAGAAAATGTCTTTCCAAAACCTCTGAATCATAGGACATTGCAAAATAATGTGTGACCAATTGGCGGTAGGATAATTAATACAGTGAAAGCACTGTCCTGATTGATTGGTATACATTTTAGAGAGGAAAAGAGGGGTTCGATAACGTTGCTATTTACTAAAGAACAGCATCCTTCGCCAATTCGCTCCTCTTAGCGTACTAAAATTAAAATGATTAATTACTGACCACATATTGGCGGAAAGTTCTAATCCTTCATGTTTAATCCATTTTGCAGTTGCCTTCTGCCCGAGATCGAGGCCCTTAACTGAGGCTAAACGCTTTTTCCATTCCCCAGGTTTTTTAAGAACCGTATCCTCTAAAAGTTCATGGACTACCTGATGTTGATCACAGATTTGAGTTAAGTCTAATTCACTAAGGAATTTGCTAAACATGCTATATGACCCCAAAAGAAGAAAATCATTAACAATCAATTGTGACATCTCCGCCATACTCAACCATCTACCATTCCTCATAAAGTCTGAGACTTTGCGGAATCCAGCAGTTGCCCACTTTAGTGTAAGTTCTAAGTATTCTCTAATCCCTGACAATGGCATAAGGCCAGATAACGAAGTTGAGAAATTAATTACAGGGATGGAATATCTTCTGTAGAGAGCCTGATGTTTAAAAAAAAAACCATAGTTGGCACTTATATCGTACCAATTTAAAAATTGATAAAGGGGAGTGGATCTGACTTTCCTTACACATTAAATCCATAAAACTATTAATAAAAAGATTTGATTGTTGTCGAGGCTTAAATCTAGATATATATTGTGCAAAATACGCAAAATAATAATCCCTGAGATTCTGAAGAGCTAAGCCTCCCTGTTCCAACTCTTCATATAAAGTGCTGAGTGCAACGCGCAGGTTTTTTTTTGCTCAGAGAAAAGTTGTAAACATAGACTCTATTCGGGTAAAAAAAGAACCTAATAAAATACATGGGATGGCCGAAAAAAGAAAATTAAAAAGTGGAAGAACAGACATTTTAAGCAGTGCAACCCTGCCCAAAATAGATAATGGAAGAGAGTTCCAATGTGAGAACAGATCCTGAGTTTTTTGTAGAAGCGGAACAAAATTCAAATTATATAAATCCGTTATACTATCTGAAAAATAAACACCCAAATATCTCTTGGGTTTGGTGTTTACGCAAGAGAGAATATCGGGGTGTAGATCCAAGCCCACTCCACCACACTGTATAACTTCAGATTTCTTTTTATTGATTCTATACCCACCTAAAACTTTAAATTCCTCAAAAATCTTAAAAGTTTTTGCCTGAACCTCTTTCTCGGGCTAAATAATAAGCATAATATCGTCGGCGTATAGTTTAAATTTCGCCATAGTTGGAATTGGGGGATGAATATCAACGCTGTTCCTAATTGCAATCGCCAATGGCTCAATAAAAAAAGCAATTAATACCGGCGACAAGGGGCACCCCTGTCTGGTTCCCCGTTTTACCTTAACCTGGCCAGCCACTGAAGTGTTAATAATTACGTTAGCGTCCGCATTAAAATATAGATTTTGGATCAGCCCCGTGATCTTGGAAGATATAACAAAATTTTGTAAAATAATAAACTGGGTCTCCCAAACAACAAGGTCAAATACCTTTTCGGCATCTAAAAGGAGAACTAATGCGGGTATCTTCTGGGTCTCAAGATAATGCAATGCCTCAGTTAAGTAATGTGTATTTGTACCAAGCTGCTTGCCAGCGATAAAACCATTTTGGTCCGGGTGGATCAAATGTGAGGCATATTGATTAAACCGAATAGCTAAAAGTTTAGTAACAATTTTGTAATCGGACTTTAATAACGTTATAGGACGATAAGAATTCGGATCGTCACTGTCTTTTCCCTTTTAAAAAAAAACTGACTATATTCCCTTGTCTAAACTATTCTGATATCGCCCCACCTTCTAACATTGATTTTACCAACCGTAAAAGAAAATCCAAAACGAAATTATAAAAGTCTTTAAAAAATTCCGCCGGAAAACCATCCGGGCCACAGGCTTTACCACTTGGTAGATTCTTAATAACCCCGTCCAACTCATCTTTAGTAAAAGGTCTTGCCATAGTTAATTTCTCAATTTCCAAAAGTGTCAGTAATCTGTTTTTCTGAAGAAAGCCTCTCAGAGATGTAATATCAACAGTCTGTTGTTGACCATATATAGACCCATAATGCTGTAGCATTATATCACTAATTTTAACTGGATCATCCGTACGAGAGGCAGTTAAGGGGCATTTTAAAGCATTGATCTGGTTGGATGCAACCTGCTCCCTTGCCTGCCAGGCCAAGAATATACCAGTAAAATTGCTTTCTTCATATAGTTTTTGTCTATGATACTGAAAGAAGGATTCACTCTGAGTGTAATATTTTGCACTAAGATCACGTTTGGTCTGATCTAACAGGTGCTGGTTAAAAACAGTAGGACTATTAAGAAATGCGAAATAAGACCTTTGTACCTTCTGCTCCAGCTCTCGCTTATCTTCCTTAACCCTCTTTAAATTTTCAGCATCTTTTCCAATAATTAACCCCCGGATAAAGGCCTTAAGTGTATCCCATATCACATTTAAGGGAGCAGAATCGTGGTTTCGTAAAAGGAATTCCCTAATCTCTATCTCAATAAAACCCTCCCAGTCTTCCTCTAATAAATATTGCCTATTTAGCATCCATATTTTAGGGGTCTTGGCACGTTCCCCTAGTTGTAAGTCAAGTACCAGCATAGCATGGTCTGAGAATCCGTTCTGCAGTAATCTCTGCTGGCTAAAGCTTAATCTCCGAGAAACTAAACAAAAATCAATACGTGATGAGGTATGGAATCTACCTGACAAACAAGTAAAAGCTATTTTAGTTGGAAATCCTATACTCCATGGATCCTGTAGGTCGAGTGTTACCCCATAATTTTGTATAGTTCTTAAAGTTTTGGGTTTCAATTGTTTTTTAGAAAATGCTGAGGAGTCGATTTTAGGATTCATTAAAACATTAAAATCTCCCCCCAAGATCAGTTCCATGGGTATTTGAATTAGAGAATGAAAGAATTACCTTCTACTGGGGCATATATACTAGCAAAGGTTATCGGTCTATGTCCAACAATGCAGGTAACCCAACACCAACGACCATACTGATCTTTATCATAGTTGACGAATTCCGCCTGAAATTGTTTACTTAAAAAGTTGCCGTCCCGCGATGGGAGGCTGAAGACGAGGATAATCCCCAATAGGCAGCCCAAGACCTGAACATGGAAAAGTCTGGAAGCTTCACAACCGGTATATGGGTTTCCTGCAATAAAATCACCGCTGGATTTTCTGTTTTAATCCACATTTCAATTACCCGCATTTTCTTTTTATTATTGAGACCATTGGCGTTAAAAGAGACCACTTTCAAAATCTCCTTACTAGCCATGAAAAATAAAAAAACAAATGCAACCACCTAAACGGCTTCCCACGTACTAGCTGACAGAGCATCGATCTAGAAAATGGATGTATAAAAGTAAAGGTTAGAACAAATGGACTTCGTTTTCCGGCTATACAGCCTTTACCCCCCTGGTGACCCACACACTCCCCTTTGAGAAGGTGGCTAATCCCGCTGCCCCCCTTCTCCCTCCCCCTCCCCCACCCCCAAATACTAATATTGGTGCCTTGGAATTGCACCTAAGGTGATCTACCCCCTCCTCCCCTGCAAAAATAGGCATATACAGGTAAGGAACAACATCTGGATACAGCTCTCTTCTTTCAAACAAGAAAAAACATTTACAAAAGATAAACCGGCCCAGGTTATTTTCCAGCTGAAATAACTTTAAGAAGCTCCTGTGCCTCTTCTATGTGTGTAAATAAATTAAATTTCCCCTGCACAAGGACTTTGAGCTTAGATTGTTGAGCAATAGAGGCATGTGCCCCTTGAGCTTTAAAAAGATACAATAACTTAACAAACTCTTTACGTCTCTTTGCCGCTTCCGCAGACATGTCGGAAAAAATTCTACATTTTGCGCCATTCTCTATCTCAAACTGTCTGGACAAAATTGCCTTGGACAAAATCTTTTCTTTTATACGAAAGTCTGCAAAATTAACAAGCATAGTGCGGGGAAACTTCAAATTAGGGGGAAGATGAGCTGGAACTCGATGAGCTCTAGTTACAGTCAGATCGCCCGAGAACTCTGGAATCACAGCCTTCTTCAGAAAGGATTCAACCCAGTTAAGTGTATCCGTTCCTTCAATTCACTCCGGGACGCCAACTATACGAAGATTTGAGCGACGTAAGAAATTTTCAATACCATTCATTTGGTCCTCAACCAGAGAGAATCTTGCTTCAGCCTCCTGGACTCAAATTGGGAGACTAGCTACTGCTTCCTCTATCTTCCCCAAGCGTAGATGTATTGTTGCGATTTCCGTTTGTTGTGTTTTTTTCATGTCACGGATTTCATCAAGAATCATATTTAACATATTTTTGACATCCAGCTGATATGACAAAGCCTTCTCATTCTCCTCCTCAAAAACCAGATCGCATTCTTTAGTTCCGAATTGAGTCTCGTCAAACATCGAGGGATCCACTAATTTAACCTTTCTTAAAGCTAAGGCCGAGGCTGCTAGCTGGCCTTGTGGATCTTGTTGGTCTTGCTGCTCTTGTGGAACTATCATGATGCCATTAGATTGAATTTGCATGGTCTTTTCACTAGAAGAAAAAGGAGAAGGAAGGCTCTGAAGAATCAGTCACAGCAACTGAGGAAATTCGATTTTCGATCTCGCTTGTATTCAGCCACCATTTTTTGTGTTCCACCTCCATTTTGTGTTGCCCTCATTCAGACAGCACAATGAACGAAGTTTTTCTGCTGATCTTACTGCGACGTGTCAAATAACCTTCTGCCTCTGTTTACGAGACTGATGTCAGGGACTGGCTGAGTCCACTAATCCTCGTCTGGTTTGACTAAACCCTGTCTCAACTGTCTGTCGGTTCACACCATTCTTTCCTGACTTTATCTTATCTTCTGGCCTTTGCTATTCTCTACTTGTATTCTCTCATTTCGCAACTGTCCTCCAAAGCATACAAATATGTCCTGCCACCTGCAAGTTGAGTTGTAGACACTACCACTGATTAACTTGTGGGGAGGGGTGACAAAAACAGTTGGAAGAGAGGTTTATTTGGGTTACTTGATATCTTGTTTTCAAACTTTTCTCATTGGTTATATCTTGTTTTCAAACTCTTCTCATTGGATAACCATGTGTGCATTGGGAGTGTTCTTGGTGAATCTATGCGCTATAAAAGATTGTGCGCCACGGAGTAAAGTGGCAGTCTCCTAAGAACATACTGAGTGTACTTCTGGGACAACTGTACTTAGCTGCAGCTAATAAACCTGATCTTCTACGCTCAACAGAATGTCCTGTGTCTCTGTTCAACAAAGCAGGTGAACTCAGGAGATTAAGGCGTGCCCTGCGCCGCCAGGCCCATAAGGCCCTGGTTCTTCAATTGGTACCCTCTGTGAGGCGGCTTCAGAGGTAGCAGTTCTGCCCGAGGATCGTGAGGAACCCCGCAAGAAAATTCTGGAGGAATCGCGAACCACGTCAAGCGACCCCTGTATGTCGAAGTGGTCCGAAGGTCTTTTTCAGCGCGGTTTCTCCTTCCTGACGGCTGCTGACGACTGCTGCCCTGACTGCCGCCTTGCTTTGGCCCCTTTTGGTGATGTATGGTATCGCGAGACGTTAGACAGGCCTCTGTTGGCGTAAGAAGACACTTAGTTAAAGAATTGGTGGGTAGCTCCCACTATTTTGTTTTGATTTGGGTCCTTTGATTCGGCTATTGCAAAAGCCGAAGCCGAGGGGTGAGTACAGATTGTGCTATATTATTTGATTTAACCCCTTGATGTTTGTGAACAGTCCAGTGAAATAACGATACCTGGTCTGAGTAGGTTTAGAAAGTTTTGTTGTTTTGGTTGTGATAGGGATTCCCGGCTGGAGGACTCTTGTCCAATTCCTCTGGTTGGAACTCCCACTTATGAGCCTTATTCTAAACATGGTGTTGGCCCCATTGCCTTTAATGAGGCATGGATCCGACACACAAAGAACGATGGTGTTCTACAGTGGCCACAGAATGGTAGCTTTGAGCCTGACATATTAGATAATTTGGAAGTAATTTTGTTTAAAAGAAAAGCCCGGCCGGCAATGTTTGACTCTTTCCGCCTCTGGCGTAAGGAAGCCAAACAGAAAGAAATTAAACAGGCAAAACGAGATAAGAAAACACAAAGTATGATGATTATACAGGCTGCCCAGCAGTTTAAAGATAATGAGATTAATCATGAAATGGAAATTTCAGAGAGACAGCATCGTATGGCGGTAGATAAATGCTATCCGGTGTTGCCTATTTCCCCTTCTGATAAAAGTAAGGATCCGGAGGAAGACCCTTTGATGTCTCACTTATTGAGATTGCCTCCTCCCTATGTACAAGGTGCTAATGCACCCCCATTGTTACAACCAGTTCAGCCATTAGTTGCGCCTCCGCCTGCTCCGGCTCTTCCGCATTTGCCCCTTCCGGTAGTGCCACCCCCACCTCTTCCGCCACCGACTTCTTTGCCTCCATTTCCTGAACATCAATCTCCTTTGCCTTCGGCTCCCCTTATAACTGTTTATTCTTCTGTTAGTTCACCTAATACCTTGTCCCCTGTTCTTATGTCTAATTCTCCTACTGTGCGCAAACGAATCACAGATACTGTCTCTGGGTTTCTGTCTCCTTTCTTTGAGACTTTGAATATGTCTCCGGCTTTTTCTCGAAGACAGTCTCGTAGTCACATCCCAGGTTCCGACGAACGGGTGGTATTGGACTCTCTCGCTCGCAAATGGATCGAGAATGGTCCCCAATATAGTGTGAAAGATATCATGACCACCTTTCATCAGTGGGAGGCGCCCACGCAGAGATATGTATTTAATGTTATGTGTGACACTCTCGCTAAAGAATGGGAGGATATGGATTTGGGTTTACTTCCTCAGGGTTTGTTAGATGTTCAGGCTAATTTCGTTAAGGGACTCATTGTGGGTTCTAAGGTTGAGGATGCCGTAAGGACACTTGTCACTTTTAGGTCCTTATTTTCCTCACAGACTTTTTTTGATTCCGATCCTGCTTTTAGGCTGACATCCAAACATTATCCCATGAGAGAGGTTCCTCCAGTGTGGAGAGAAGCGGTTGCACAAGCAGGTGCTAATCCAGCTATTCCCGCGCACTTCCAGCGTATATGGGTACATGTCCCCTGGAAGAGATCTGAAGTTTGGGCTCTTAAACAGTCTCTACCGGATCCCCGTAAAAACCCTGCTGGCTATTATAAGGAGTTGTCCCAGACTGTTGATGCCTGTATTATGAATTTAGCCGATATTGATATGTTGATGGGAAATGTAGTCCCACAAGCATTATGGGCTCGGATTCGTAGAGAGGATCACGCCCAAGCATTGGGTGGCCATTGGGCTGCTATAACTGCCGCGGATGCAGCCCAAGTGGGTGGTGCTAAGCCTGATGTTTTGATTTCAGAACTCCCTGGTAGGATTATTACTTTAATGAAAACGATGATGCCCGCCTTGCGAGTTAATTGGGATAAATTAGCTGCGTGTAAGCAGAAGAAAGATGAGTGTCTCT
Source organism: Triturus cristatus (assembly GCF_964204655.1). NCBI lineage: Eukaryota > Metazoa > Chordata > Amphibia > Caudata > Salamandridae > Triturus > Triturus cristatus. The sequence continues at coordinate 804,295,308 of NC_140591.1, forward strand.
GATTTCTTCACTCGTTTTGAGGAGACGTTTATTGATCACAGTGGTCAGGATATGACTACGGAGGGTGGACAGCAATTATTTGTAGATAAATTCGTATTTAATTTGCTTCCCGAACTGTCACATAAGTTGAAAGACTCCGAGAGTTCATGGGCTATTTCTTCTTCTGCCCAGATATTGGCTACTGCTCAATATTATGAGAACAGGGATAAAGAGGAGAAAGATAAGCAAGAGAAGAAGACAAAAGAATTAAAAACGAAGGTTCTTCTGCAACAAGCTTATCCTCCTCGTTATACTCAGCGCCAGTTTCAACAGCCTCCACAGTTTCAGAGGGTGTATCAAAAGCCTGAGCCCTTTATTCCGCGACCTTTATTAGGTCCTAACCAATGTGCCTATTGTAGAGAGGAAGGTCATTTTAAGAATAGCTGCCCGGTTTTATTGCAACGTAAGGGAGAACTATCTGCTCCACGAGGCCGTGGTGGTTTCCAGATAATATACAGGGGTAGAGGTCGAGGTGTGATGCCTCAAGAACAGCGTTCCTTACCCCCTCCAAATTCTACGAACTACTTCGATCAGCAGAATACTCAGTGTACACAGTATTACAATGATGATTATCATGTTGAAGGTGAAAATGAAAGCCTTCACGCTAACTAGGACAGCCATAGACAAAGTGAGGGAGTTGTATCGATTCCAGTAAATCAGGATGGGCCTTATGTCAATGTCACTACAATGGGTGTTTCAGGGCCATTTCTTTTAGATACTGGTGCAATAAGAAGTTCTATCATTCATTCTAAACTCCCTGGGGCACCTTTGTCTGGCTTAACAAATGTATCGGTAGGATTTTCTGGCGCCCCAGTTCGTAACCCGGTCTCCTGTCCTTTGCCTATTTCAATTGGCCCTTATGATATGGAAGCTCCTCTTCTTTTAACAACTGGTTGCGGCGAGAATCTTTTGGGTTTGGATCTATTGAAAAGAATGCATGCAACAATATATTGTTCTCCTTCTGATGTGCATCTTACTTTAGGGCAGAAATTGACTTCTTCAATGTATTTGTCTAAAGATCAATTCCCACCTGAAATACTCTCTCTTCCTGCAACGCTCTGGGCTACGGGTCCAAATGATGTTGGTTGTCTTGAGATCCCGCCTTATGTTGTTACTCTGAAGCCCAATGCTAAATTGCCACGCATTCCTCAATACAGAATTTCCAATGAAGGTGAAAAAGCGCTTTTGGATATCATTTATGATTTGGTTCAGAAGGGTGTGATTGAGGAAACGAGAGGAAATGTATGTAATAGTCCTATTCTTCCTGTTCTTAAACGCACTGATCCTTCTAAGCCTTCTGTTTATCGTTTTGTGATTGATCTTCGGGAGGTCAATAAAATTGTTGTACCACAGTTTCCTGTTGTTCCAGATTTCACTGCCCTGTTAACTATGATACCTGCCTCAGCGGCTTGGTTTTCTGTTATTGATCTGAAAAATGCTTTCTTCAGCATTCCCATTGCCAAAGAGAGTAGGGATATTTTTGGTTTCTCTCTAGGAGGCCGAAGTTTCTGGTTCAAGCGCGCACCCCAAGGCTATTGTGAAAGCCCCTCCATTTATAGTCAAGCTCTGAAATGTCAGCTCGATGTTTTTCCTTTGCCCCCAGGTGCTACTCTTATTCAATATATGGATGATTTGTTGATTGCTGCTGATTCAGAGGATGTCTGCAAGAATGTGACTGTTGCACTGTTACGTCACTTGTCTGATCTTAATCATAAGGTTTCGCCTTCTAAACTACAATATGTCCGTCGAGAGGTTACCTATTTGGGTCATCTCTTATCAAAGGAGGGAAGGCGATTAACCCCAGAACGAATTCAAGCAATTGCGCAAATGTCTGTGCCATCTACACAAAGAGAGGTGCGCGCCTTTCTGGGCATCACTTCTTATTGTAGACAATGGATTCCGAATTTTTCTTTGTTGGCCAAACCTTTGTTAGCACTCACTTTGAAAGACACACCCCAACCCCTTCCTTGGACTGACGAATGTCAGAAGAGTTTTTCTGATTTACGTACTGCTCTGTGTTCTGCTCCTGTGTTGGGTACTCCAGATTACAGTAAGCCCTTCACGCTCTATGTCCATGAAAGAGATGGTTGTGCGTTGTCAGTCTTAACACAACGATTTGGAGACAAACGGCGGCCATGTGCCTATTTTTCAGCTACGTTAGACCCAGTAGCCAAGGCATTGCCTAGTTGTCTTAAAGCTACAGCAGCAGCAGCAATTTCTATTCGTCAGTCTGCTGGAGTGGTGCTAGATAATACTCTCATTGTTATGGTACCACATGCAGTGGATACCTTGCTAAATAGGACGAAAACACAACATCTTACAAGTGCTCGATTGTCTGGATATGAGCTGACGCTCTTGGCTAGTCATGTGCACATCAAACGATGTAATATTTTAAATCCAGCCACACTGTTAGCTCTTCCAGAAGAGAAAGATATTCGGAAACAACATGATTGTTTTCTCCATACTGAGGAGGAGACAAAAGGCAGGATTGATTTGAAAGATACGCCGTTAGTGGATCCAGATGGGATCCTATGGGTGGATGGGTCTTGTTTCAAACTCCCAAATGGTGAGACAACTTCAGCTTATGCTGTTACCACCTTGTATACAATCGTGGAGACAGCACGCATCAGACATAATTCAGCTCAGGCAGCTGAACTGATAGCTTTGACCAGAGCGTGTGTGTTATCTAAAGGAAAGAGAGTGAATGTGTATACCGACAGCCAGTATGCGTTCGGTGTGGCGCATAGCTTCGGTCGTTTGTGGAAGGAAAGAGGATTCCTTACCTCCCATGGTACTAAAATACAGTATGGTCAATTGGTAACTGATCTTCTTGAGTCACTTGTTTTGCCTACCCAGATAGCAATTGTGAAATGTAGTGCGCATAAGAAGATTACTGATGATGTTGGTCGCGGAAATGCTTTTGCGGATGAGGTAGCAAAAAGGACAGCCAGAGATGCTACAAGTCGCATGTATGTTGCGGGCCCCGCGAATTGGGTCAGGGAAAGAGGGATGTGTGAGGACACAATAGAAAGTGTGAGATCGATTCAGGGAGATGCTACAGAGAAAGAGTTGAGAAAGTGGAAAGAGAGTACAGGAATGTTAGACGCAACAGGATGTTGGATAGAATTGTCGGAACACCAGCGTTGGCTGTTACCAGACGCCTGCGTACTGCCTGTAGTTACTATGGCGCATGGTCCAGCCCACATCAGTGCAAAAGGAATATGTAAACTTCTGGCTCCAGTGTGGCTGAACAAAGGGATTCCAAAATGTGCAGATAATGTGGTGAAGCATTGTATCATTTGCTTGATGTACAATCCGGGAAAGGGAACCCCAACTCCGGCAGGTCATTTTGCTCCCCCAACATATCCTTTTGAGGTGTTGCAAATCGACTACATTCACATGGATCGATGTAACAATCTTAAATATGTTCTGGTGGTATGTGCCTTTTCCAGATGGATAGAGGCTTACCCCCTGAAAGACAACACTGCTTTGTCCACTGCCTAGGTTCTTCTAAAAGAGTTCTTCCCTAGGTTTGGTTTAACGTGCATTGTCTGGAGTGACAATGGAAGTGAATTTGTAGGCCAAATTATGCAAAAGGTGTGTACCGGTCTTGGTATAAGGCAGAAGTTTCATGCGGCAAATCATCCTCAGTCTGCGGGTTTGGTAGAGTGCTATAACGGCAATCTCAAACTTAAGCTTGCAAAAGTACAAGCCAGCACAGGTCTTAATTGGCCCGATGCTGTACCTTTGGCTCTCCTGTCCACTAGAACAGCTTCTCGTTTGGGACTCAGCCCATACGAGATTGTTTTCGGGCGCCCAGCTAATGTATGGGGAGTCCCTCGCCCTAGAAAGTATTCTGATATACAGTATCCAATGCTGATTGACTATTTACATGACCTCACCACTAAATTACGTGTTCTTCACCAACAGCTTCAACACACTTTACCAGAAGCCTCCACAGACCCAGGTCATTCTATTCAACCTGGAGACTGGGTCTGTGTGAAAAATTTTCAGAGGACAAAGAATTTGGAACCTCGCTGGAGGGCGCCTCGACAAGTCCTCCTGACAACTCGCACAGCAGTAAAAGTCGAAGGGAAAAATAACTGGATCCACGGCGTGCACTGCAAGAAAGTGCCCTTGCCTTTTGATCAATGGGTTCGTAAGGGTATAGGTGATTCTGAAGGAGAAAAAGTCCCCCGATTCATACCTTTCAGTAGTGCACACCTGGATGGAACTCGATCGGAGAAAGAAGATGACGGCATTCTACAAGAAGCCGTACCTTCCCATCTCCGGTTAAACACTACAGAGCCACATACCCTATTTCAAGACCAAACTGTACCAACAAGGACTAGATACAATTTAAGACCTAGATTGGTCAAGGACACCTGAGATTTCCATCTCTACCGCTACATTTATCATCTGTCCAGGTTGCAGGGTCACGGTAGGAGTCTTGGTTTGTGACCTGTACAGTGGCTAGTCCCCCAGGACTTGCAGTGTCATAGGACGGCTAATAATCACAGCCAAGTGAGTAAGGAAGATTGCCGTGAGCAACAATTTTAGAGGATGGATATTAGATTAGGAAAGAAGGATAATAAGGAAGAGATGAGAAAGAAATATTGTAAAATATTGTACAGTCGATGTGGCGTAACATTGTGTGTTTCTATATTTTTGTGTATCTTATTGGCTTGTGTAGGTTGGGTTATTCATGCTATGCAGCAAAAAGTTGTCCCTAATTCTATCTCCTTGTCTCTTCATTCTACTATCTCCCCACATCAATTATATACACTTCCCCAACATGAACTAATCAGGAGAACAGAATATTTTAAAAATTCATTTATCCAATTGTTGCACCAACACCAATTGGTAGTCAACACAACCGACTGTTGGGTGTGTGGACTTATGCCTTATACCACAGATAAAGGGATGCCATATTTAGTCCTTCCATTTTCTTATGAAGGTTCCGCTTGGGCCTATTTTGTAATATTTTCAAATGCATATCAGAGCCGATTTAGACGTCCAGTTGGTTCCTATGGTAGTAAGCCAGATTTTAGTCATAATTCTCTGATAAAGGGAATGGTGGCTATGACTAAAATTGTGGAGAATAATAAGGTTCCTGTTGACGAGAGACAAACATATACTAATTGGAACGTAACTCGTTACATTACTAGCCTTACAGATAAAACTAAACAGGGAAAATCTCCACCAATTTGGACTGTCCCTCATCAAGGTAATTTCTGTTTACAAATGAATGGCCAGACTACTGACACTGGACAAAGAAAAAGCTTTTGTTCCCTTACATACATCTACACGTCTCAGAATTCACCGTCGTTAGTGCTATCCCAGGGTACATATTTTGTCTGCCACAATAGAGCTTACACGTGGCTACCAACGGATTTTTCAGGAACATGCTATATAGCTTTTCTTCTCCCTCCTACATACACTGCTCCTTCAGGCCATCATAGAAACAGATATGGCAGAGGGATTATTGATTCTAAAGACACGGCAGGACAAGAGGTAAGTGATTTCCTCAAAGGATTTCTTCCTTTTTGGGGCCCAATGGCCAACAGCAGAAACATGAGACAGCTGGTTCGTGTTGTTGAGACTACCATAGATGTCACTGTGGGAGCCTTGAGTAATCTCACAGCCGAACTTCAGGCGGATCGTCTCATGACTTTGCAGAACCGGATTGCACTAGATGTTATTCTTGCAGATCGTGGTGGAGTCTGTAAATTGATCGGATCTAGCTGTTGTATTTATATACCTGACGACGCCCCTACGGTATACCAAGCCATCTCCAAATTACACATGATCTCCGAATCGATTCATCAAGACGAAGGAGATTGGTCTTTATTAGGATGGTTTTGGGGATTACTATCTAAATGGGGATGGATGGTACTAACCTTCCTTGGAGTGGTTTTGGCCATCATTTTTTCCTGTTGTCTCTGTATGCAGTGTGGCCCCGCCATCTGCGGTCTTTGTGCCACTCTGTGTGTCCCAAGACCTGAGTCACAGAAAACAGAGAACATTAAAATGATGTTGCAGCAACAGTTTGACGACCTCATGGCTATTGACATTGTTTCAGATTAACGTGAATCTGTGTGTTTTGCCTGAGGTATGGCAAAAGGAGGGTCTGAGGAAATTCGATTTTCGATCTCGCTTGTATTCAGCCACCATTTTTTGTGTTCCACCGCCATTTTGTGTTGCCCTCACTCAGGCAGCACAATGAACGAAGTTTTTCTGCTGATCTTACTGCGACGTGTCAAATAACCTTCTGCCTCTGTTTACGAGACTGATGTCAGTCCACTAATCCTCGTCTGGTTTGACTAAACCCTGTCTCAACTGTCTGTCGGTTCACACCATTCTTTCCTGACTTTATCTTATCTTCTGGTCTTCGCTATTCTCTACTTGTATTCTCTCATTTCACAACTGTCCTCCAAAGCATACAAATATGTCCTGCCACCTGCAAGTTGAATTGTAGACACTACCACTGATTAACTTGTGGGGAGGGGTGACAAAAACAGTTGGAAGAGAGGTTTATTTGGGTTACTTGATATCTTGTTTTCAAACTTTTCTCATTGGTTAAATCTTGGTTTCAAACTCTTCTCATTGGATAACCATGTGTGCATTGGGAGTGTTCTTGGTGAATCTATGTGCTATAAAAGATTGTGCGCCACGGAGTAAAGTGGCAGTCTCCTAAGAACATACTGAGTGTACTTCTGGGACAACTGTACTTAGCTGCAGCTAATAAACCTGATCTTCTACGCTCAACAGAATGTTCTGTGTCTCTGTTCAACAAAGCAGGTGAACTCAGGAGATTAAGGCGTGCCCTGCGCCGCCAGGCCCAGGTTCTTCACAACCTTCGCCTGAATTAATGCAGAATTTTTTAGCTGTTCTAATTCAAATAATGCCCTCCGCTGTTCTTCGGCTTGTGCTTGTGCTTGTACTCCTTGAACGTTCGAAGAAGAGTCCCCTGGAGGAGGGGGGGATGCTGGACCTGGAGCTACTATTGGCTCCAGTAATACAACTGATGTTATCAGTTCTTCCATTATGTCTTGATTATTCTGCGCCGAGAGAGTTTTACTGGGCTTATCAGAGCAAGGAGAAGTAGTAGGAAGTAACATCTTTTTGGCAAAAAGAGGGAAATCTCTGGCATTTTTTCGCTCTAAATTTTTATGAAGGGCGACATCTCCTGGTGAACTAGCCAAGTTATTATCCTTTGGCTGAAGCCTCTATTAAGCTTATCTCCCTTAAAGACAGATCATCAGATTCTGAACTTTGTGAGCTAGAGGAGGATTCTGCATGATGCATTTTACCTCCTACTTTAGATGCAGTCAGATTCAGCCTCGCTTTAGCTGAGCGTGTTTTAGTTTTGGCTATGGTAGCAGTATTCACAGCTGTTTCTTCATTATATGATTGTTGTCAAAACACCCCAGCTTAAAACACCAATGCCAAGCAGCCCAAGCCTCTCTCCAAGTTATTTATAAATGACTTGTATCAAGACTTACCATCCTGCCAACCTCCCAATCTCCGTCTCTCTCTCCAGTTCGCTGATTTTCTGGAAATTTTTAGACTTAAAAAATCATAGTCTCAGATATTATCTGTTCCTTGTAGTGTGTGTATCTGTCTATTAATTTGGAGAAACCATGCCACTCCAATTCTTAATTTTTCTAAACTCTGGGCCCCTGGCACCATGCAGAGCCTCCAAGCAACTGCTGCCCCAGATGAACACCTAGCCGGATCCTCCACGCACAGCCAAGCAGCCGAAACCAGCAGAAGCCAGACTCTCCACACCTCTGCACCCCCGCAAATCAATCCTCAGCCGCCAGCATCCAGCCGGTGGGAGCAGCTCTTCCGATTTCCAGCCGCGTGAAAACCGCGTGGCCGTAAGCCGATGAAAACGCAGCCGGGAGTGCAGCCGCCGCGCCCAGAACCATAGACGTGGCGAAATTTAGCAGCAGTCCTTGGCATCCGATCTCGCCTCACTGAAACAACGAAGACGCCATCATAGGAGGAGGGTCACCTGGGACTACGTGCTAACGGGAGGCGCCGTAGTCCGTCTATCAAATCAAATCTTGTTGATTGATGCCCACAACATTCTGCAACATTGTCAAAATGTATTTGCAAGCCAATGCAAATTTTTAAGGGATCAGCTGCCATCAAGTATTCAATGTTGCCACAACCGATATTTTAGACAGCAGCAATAATGTAAAGGGCTTTTTTCAGCCACTCTGTATAAAGATTGTATCTTTATCTGAGTTAAAGGCAGATCTTTGGGAATGTTGTTGTGGTTCCTGAGTCAAGGAGCGAGTTCATGGATGTGTGTTAATTGCCTTATTTTCCTTCTAAGATGAGCACAGGGTACATCTATGGTGTAGGGTTCTCTGCCTACAGAGGGAGTCCTCTGTTGCATGCAATGACTAGATAATTGGAGATGATATTCTATTTAGATAGTTGAGACCCTATGCTGTGCTGCACTTGGCCATGTGGTGACTGGGTATTGGTTACTTCCTCCTCGTGACAGGAATGAGCCTTGATGGGTTGTATGGGCCTGTCCTGGCTACCACGGTACGCTTGACAAGAGTCTGACTGGCCAGGTCGATAGATGGTTGTAGCTGAAATCTAACTGGGCCTGACTAATCAGTGATATGAATGATAAACTGACAGAGTGGCTGCAAAGGGGTAAGAATGTAGGATTTGCACAAGACCAAGTGGGTTACCTAAAGTAGAACAGCCATCCTAAGAACAGTGAAGGTTCCCTCTGGAAAGCTTACCTCCCCCTAGCTCCAAAAAAGATGGGCAGACTCAGACATTGGTCCTCAGACTTAGAATAAAAGTGGACTTGTATGTTAGGTCACACCTCTGTGAGTGCGTCTTGGCAGTGGGGTGTTCCTACCTAGTCCTAAGTAGGGGCTGTCTCATAGTCCGGGTGACATGCCTTTTGTAGGCTTAGACAGATCCTCTGCTATGGATTGTAGATCCCCAATCATACAAATAATTGTTTTTCTTTCTCCATGCAACCCCATATGTCCTGTATTATTGTCCGGCCCACTATATTATTTTTCTCTGTCCCTAGAGTCATGAAGGGGCCCAGTAGTAAAGCTGAATGAACTCCAGGGATGGAGTAGATTGATCGGCAGAGTGTCAAGTGCATAGTACCTGGGCCACAGTCCTACCTGATTCCATGGAAGCAGAGAGATGTCTAGCGCCAGTATGGATTTTTATTCCCTGTTCGGATGTGCGTGCTTTGTTTGACCCAAGACTAATTCTGGAACATCTGCATCACCGCATTTTTCCCTTTGTAAGTCCAATGTATGTGTTTCCCCTAATAAAGGCGTTTGTCACACGAGACCTGCGTCTCTGCTGAATGTGATAGGTGACACGGTACACTCCAAACAGGTTTGCAGTGTAGAATTTTTGGCCTATTTCCTGAAGATATCATGTGCCATGCACACTGCCATCTCCCACAAATTGCCCTAGAAAGCCGATTGGTGTCAGCACGAGGTGAGCCACTTTCACTCCTACGTCTGTGGGGCCAGGAACTCCCCTCCCCCCCGATAGGTAGTGGTCCTAAATCAAGTTAGTGAGACTTGATGTAATAAGTGGCTATCCGCTTTTAAAATGGAAAATCAAGCAGAAAGTCTCAACATGAGTCATAAAATCGTCAGTTTACCACATGTGCAGATGGTCTTGTGTTCTTTAATTGTAGTGCACTTGTCCCTTGGCGTAATGGAAGCTAACTTACTTTCACTTCCTGTAAATGTTAGTTTAACTTGGTGATGGTAAGCGTGACTTTCTCACCACCTTGCCATGGTGCACACACCTGCCTTACACATTACGTTTTTTGAAGCAAAAAGATAGGGAGGCTGTGTCCATGAACATGTTCCATTGAACCAAGGTCTGGGGTACACACAGGACAAAAGTTGTCAGTGATCCTCCGTGGCTGTCAATAAAAGTACATGCTTGATATATTTAAGTTCTAACATTTGATATAATCAAGTTCCAACATTTGACTACATTCTCTATTTGGAAATCCCCATTTGTTGACTTCTGCTTTGGTGGTCGGCGTGTAGAATAAATAAACTTGTGAAGCTTGAAACAGGAAATTGCACTTGTGTCGGGGTGCGACAGATTCGCCTTCTTGTAACGTGCCCTTTGATCGTGCACTTTCACATCACAGTCTTCTGATGTGGTGTGTCTGGATCTTTGCTTCAGTAACTACAGTTGTCTGGCTACTTGATTGATTGAGCATTTTATAAAGCGCTTTGCTGGAGATCGTGTGGTAAGAGGAACCTTTTAAGAGCAAAAACCAAAGGAAATGATGGACGGAGTGTTGAACATTGCAAGCACTCACCCCCAGTCAACTGATCTGGGTTTAATCCATCACCGTTCTTTAGCCCACTCTGCCACCCCAGTTCAGACATGGCCATATGCAAATCAGTCTGACCCTGTGCCTCATGGGAACAGTCCAGCCCGAACTGCCAAGCCATGTCTTCCCTGGACCGGAAACAAGCTTCTTAGGACCGGTTTCTGGTATTTCAGCCGTCTTCAGCCAGGCTTGCTTGAATCCAGTGGCAAAGTGAGCAAGGGACTCGCGTCTGAGCATACCCTGCCAATTTCCTTTGGTTTTTGCTTTATTCGCCATAAGTTGGCAGGGTATGCTCAGACGTGAGTCCCTTGCTCACTTTGCCACTGGATTAAGGCAAGCCTGGCTGAAGACGGCTGAAATGCCAGAAACCGGTCCTAGGAAGCTTGTTTCCGGTCCAGGGAAGACATGGCTTGGCAGTTCGGGCTGGACTGTTCCCATGAGGCACAGGGTCAGACTGATTTGCATATGGCCATGGCTGAACTGGGGTGGCAGAGTGGGCTAAAGAACGGTGATTGATTAAACCCAGATCAGTTGGCTGGGGGTGAGTGCTTGCAATGTTCAACACTCCGTACATCATTTCCTTTGGTTTTTGCTTTGTTCGCCATAAGTTGGCAGGGTATGCTCAGACGTGAGTCCCTTGCTCACTTTGCCACTGGATTCAAGCAAGCCTGGCTGAAGACGGCTGAAATGCCAGAAACCGGTCCTAGGAAGCTTGTTTCCGGTCCAGGGAAGACATGGCTTGGCAGTTCGGGCTGGACTGTTCCCATGAGGCACAGGGTCAGACTGATTTGCATATGGCCATGTCTGAACTGGGGTGGCAGAGTGGGCTAAAGAAAGGTGATGGATTAAACCCAGATCAGTTGACTGGGTGAGTGCTTGCAATGTTCAACACTCCATCCATCATTTCCTTTGGTTTTTGCTTTGTTCGCCATAAGTTGGCAGGGTATGCTCAGACGTGAGTCCCTTGCTCACTTTGCCACTGGATTCAAGAAAGCCTGGCTGAAGACGGCTGAAATGCCAGAAACCGGTCCTAGGAAGCTTGTTTCCGGTCCAGGGAAGACATGGCTTGGCAGTTCGGGCCGGACTGTTCCCATGAGGCACAGGGTCAGACTGATTTGCATATGGCCATGTCTGAACTGGGGTGGCAGAGTGGGCTAAAGAACGGAGATGGATTAAACCCAGATCAGTTGACTGGGGGTGAGTGCTTGCAATGTTCAACACTCCGTCCATCATTTCCTTTGGTTTTTGCTTTGTTCGCCATAAGTTGGCAGGGTATGCTCAGACGTGAGTCCCTTGCTCACTTTGCCACTGGATTCAAGCAAGCCTGGCTGAAGACGGCTGAAATGCCAGAAACCGGTCCTAGGAAGCTTGTTTCCGGTCCAGGGAAGACATGGCTTGGCAGTTCGGGCTGGACTGTTCCCATGAGGCACAGGGTCAGACTGATTTGCATATGGCCATGTCTGAACTGGGGTGGCAGAGTGGGCTAAAGAACGGTGATAGATTAAACCCAGATCAGTTGGCTGGGGGTGAGTGCTTGCAATGTTCAACACTCCATCCATCATTTCTTTTGGTTTGTTCGTCATAAGTTGGCAGGGTATGCTCAGACGTGAGTCCCTTGCTCACTTTGCCACTGGATTCAAGCAAGCCTGGCTGAAGACGGCTGAAATGCCAGAAACCGGTCCTAGGAAGCTTGTTTCCGGTCCAGGGAAGACATGGCTTGGCAGTTCGGGCTGGACTGTTCCCATGAGGCACAGGGTCAGACTGATTTGCATATGGCCATGTCTGAACTGGGGTGGCAGAGTGGGCTAAAGAACGGTGATGGATTAAACCCAGATCAGTTGACTGGGGGTGAGTGCTTGCAATGTTCAACACTCCGTCCATCATTTCCTTTGGTTTGAACCTTTTAAGAGAACAGGTGAGTGCTTAGACGTTTGCAAAACTATAAAAGATTTCGGGTAGAATGGATGGCAACAAGAAGCTGATTCGGATGAGTATTTAATCTCCAGCTATTTTTTCCTCTCTCACCATGCCATTAATTCCCTGTATATATCCAAGGTCCGCGTTTAATTTTGGTTTGGTTTCTGATTCAAGACAGCAGTTTCCGCCATTTTCTGCAGGAAACGTGCTTCTGGAACTCCAGATACCAATCAACCACACGTGTTAAGCAGTCCTTCTATGATCCCGTTCTAGGTGTAGCAAGCGGGAGATAGCATTAGTCCTTGTAATCTGCTAAAGCTATCTGTAAACTGAGAGGACTCACAGATTAACTAAACCGACATTCATCAGTCATTGGTTGATTTTATCAATCATGGCATCACATTTAGCCTCGTCACCTGTTGGTATACAGCCATTTTGCTCTTGCCTGCCAACAGAGCATGCTCTGTCGTTGCTGTGAGGGATATTGTTTATGATAAAGTACTTAGAGCCCGGACATTGCTTACCATTCGGTGGCATCACTGCTGCTCATCTTTTGCGGCTCTTAATCGGCGGCCGCATGCCGAGTATCTCTTCTTTTTCTTTTTGTGGCACATGAACCAAGCACAGATAGACTGATTCATCTTAATTGGTTTCTGTCTGCTGTCTTAATTAGTGTCTGTCTCCTACTTGCACTGTGATTTGGGCTCTGTTTCTTCTTCCCCCAACCCCTTCTCCGTGTTGCTTCTTCCCCCTCCCCACCCCAACGTAGAGCCCCTCCTGGCCTAAAGTGCATTTAATTGTAAACAAACCAGTTCTTGGATGAAAGGCTTCAGATGTTCACATAGATCATAGGTCTAGAGAATAGGTAACATATTGTATTATAATTCCATTTATATAGCACAAGGCTTTGAAGAGCTACAGGGCAATTCAGTGGCAACTTGAGCAACTTTACATGCCACTCCACCCAAAGCCACTCCACTCAGTGCCACTCAACTTCACTCAGTGCCACTCAATACCACTCCTTTCACTCTACTCCATGCTTCTCCACTTAGTGCCCTCCACTCATTGCCACTACACTTCACACCACGCCACTCAACTCCACTCTACTCGACTCTGTCACTCCACTTTAGTCAATGCCACTCCACTCAATGCTGCTCCACTTAGTGCCACTCATTGCCACTCAACTGTATGTCACTCCATTCAGCTCAATGCAACTTCACTCCATGCCACTCCACTCCATGCCTTTCCACGCCACTCCACTCACTGCCATTCCATTCCACTCATTGCCATTTCACTCCACTCAGTGCCAATCCACTCAGTGCTGCTCAACTCAGTGTCACTCAATGTCGCCACACTCCAATCAACACCACGCCACTCCACTCAGTGCCACTCCTCTCACTCCATTCATGCCGCTCCACTCAATGCCACTCTACCTAACTTCACTAAGTCCCACTCCACTCTATTCCACTCACTGCCAGTCCAGTCCACTCCACTCCACTCTACTCAGTGGCACTCAACTTAATGCCACTGCACACAAAGCAGCTCCTCTCATTGCCTCTCCGCTCCACTCAATGCCACTCCACTCTACTCCGTGCCACCTCCCTTCTCCCTAGTCAGTGCAACTCCACTCCACTCAATGCCACTCCATTCATTCCATTCTTTGTCTCTTCACTCTTTGGCACTCTACTCGGTGCCACTCTACTCCACCCAGTGGCACTCCACTCATGCCATTCCACTCAGTGCCACTCAATGCTACTCCATCCAGCTTAATTCCACTCCATGCAGTATCACTCCACTCCGTGTCACTCTACTGAGTGCCACTTCACTTCACTCAATGCAACTCAACTCCGTGCCACTCTACTCCACCCATTGCCACTCCACTCAGTGCCACTCTGTTCCATGCCACTCTACTCAGTGCCACTCCACTCAGATCAGTGCCACCCCACTCAATTGCACTCCACTTCATGTAACTCTACTCAAGTCAGTGCCACTCCATTTAACTCCACTCATTGGCTCTCATCTCAGTGCCACTCCACTCAACTTTATTCCACTTAATGCCACTTCAACCCACTCCGCTCAGTGTAATTCCACTCAGTGCCACTCCACTCAACTCCGTGCCCGTCCACTCAATGCCACTCCACTCTACTCAGTGCCACCTCCCTTCTCCCTAGTCAGTGCAACTCCACTCAATGCCACTCCATTCATTCCATTCTTTGTCTCTTCACTCTTTGGCACTCTACTCGGTGCCACTCTACTCCACCCAGTGGCACTCCACTCATGCCATTCCACTCAGTGCCACTCAATGCTACTCCATCCAGCTCAATTCCACTCCATGCAGTATCACTCCACTCCACTCAGTGTCACTCTACTGAGTGCCACTTCACTTCACTCAATGAAACTCAACTCAGTGCCACTCTACTCCACCCATTGCCACTCCACTCAGTGCCACTCCACTCAGATCAGTGCCACCCCACTCAATTGCACTCCACTTCATGTAACTCTGCTCAAGTCAGTGCCACTCCATTTAACTCCACTCATTGGCTCTCATCTCAGTGCCACTCCGCTCTACTTTATTCCACTTAATGCCACTTCAACCCACTCCGCTCAGTGTAATTCCACTCAGTGCCACTCCACTCAACTCAGTGCCCGTCTACTCAATGCCACTCCACTCTACTCAGTGCCACCTCCCTTCTCCCTGGTCAGTGCAACTCCACTCAATGCCACTCCATTAATTCCATTCTTTGTCTCTTCACTCTTTGGCACTCTACTCGGTGCCACTCTACTCCACCCAGTGGCACTCCGCTCATGCCATTCCACTCAGTGCCACTCAATGCTACTCCATCCAGCTCAATTCCACTCCATGCAGTATCACTCCACTCCACTCAGTGTCACTCTACTGAGTGCCACTTCACTTCACTCAATGAAGCTCAACTCAGTGCCACTCTACTCCACCCATTGCCACTCCACTCAGTGCCACTCCACTCAGATCAGTGCCACCCCACTCAATTGCACTCCACTTCATGTAACTCTGCTCAAGTCAGTGCCACTCCATTTAACTCCACTCATTGGCTCTCATCTCAGTGCCACTCCACTCTACTTTATTCCACTTAATGCCACTTCAACCCACTCCGCTCAGTGTAATTCCACTCAGTGCCACTCCACTCAACTCAGTGCCCGTCTACTCAATGCCACTCCACTCTACTCAGTGCCACCTCCCTTCTCCCTGGTCAGTGCAACTCCACTCAATGCCACTCCATTCATTCCATTCTTTGTCTCTTCACTCTTTGGCACTCTACTCGGTGCCACTCTACTCCACCCAGTGGCACTCCGCTCATGCCATTCCACTCAGTGCCACTCAATGCTACTCCATCCAGCTCAATTCCACTCCATGCAGTATCACTCCACTCCACTCAGTGTCACTCTACTGAGTGCCACTTCACTTCACTCAATGAAACTCAACTCAGTGCCACTCTACTCTACCCATTGCCACTCCACTCAGTGCCACTCTACTCAGTGCCACTCCACTCAGATCAGTGCCACCCCACTCAATTGCACTCCACTCCATGCCACTTCATGTAACTCTACTCAAGTCAGTGCCACTCCATTTAACTCCACTCATTGGCTCTCATCTCAGTGCCACTCCACTCTACTTTATTCCACTTAATGCCACTTCAACCCACTCCGCTCAGTGTAATTCCACTCAGTGCCACTCCACTCAACTCAGTGCCCATCTACTCAATGCCACTCCACTCTACTCAGTGCCACCTCCCTTCTCCCTGGTCAGTGCAACTCCACTCAATGCCACTCCATTCATTCCATTCTTTGTCTCTTCACTCTTTGGCACTCTACTCGGTGCCACTCTACTCCACCCAGTGGCACTCCGCTCATGCCATTCCACTCAGTGCCACTCAATGCTACTCCATCCAGCTCAATTCCACTCCATGCAGTATCACTCCACTCCACTCAGTGTCACTCTACTGAGTGCCACTTCACTTCACTCAATGAAACTCAACTCAGTGCCACTCTACTCTACCCATTGCCACTCCACTCAGTGCCACTCTACTCAGTGCCACTCCACTCAGATCAGTGCCACCCCACTCAATTGCACTCCACTCCATGCCACTTCATGTAACTCTACTCAAGTCAGTGCCACTCCATTTAACTCCACTCATTGGCTCTCATCTCAGTGCCACTCCACTCTACTTTATTCCACTTAATGCCACTTCAACCCACTCCGCTCAGTGTAATTCCACTCAATGCCACTCCGCTCAGTCCCACTCCACGTCACTCTTCTCCAGTCAAGCCACTCCACTCCAAGCCAAACCACTCCAACAAAGCTAATAGATCTCAAATAGACAGAACATATTGGCTTTCCCAATGCTTGTTATGTGAGCCTGTAGGGGGAGGCTGGTCCCAATTTTTCTACCATTCTACTTGTGCAGATTAAGTCGTGTGACACAGTGCGCATGGGACCCTCATCTTAGCATACCCATTGTGATCACCAGTGCTGAGATTCATTCAAGCATTGCCTTCATTACCTTCTTAGTTGCAGTGGATGCCCTAAGTGCAACAGATATTTTCAGGTGTGAGTTTCAAGCTGACTGTGTCATGGCACTCAAGCTATACCTCACTGCAAGATATAAGTAGGGTCAAAACCAGGCTGGGTTGTTTGTGTTCCTTCTGGAGGGGCCCTGGTCTGGCAGTTCTGCTTGAATTGTGGGTGTTAAAGAATGACCAAGACTGAGTTGCACATGGTAGATCTTTGTCTAGTCTGGCACAGTGGGCGAAAAACGATGGTCTGAAATGTGGACCTTAGCAATAGCTAATGGCAAGGATTTTTTCAAGCATTCCTTCCATTGCCCTCTTTTTTGATGCATGATATGGGGACACACAACAGTTATGCAGATTAATTGCAAGGGGAATTATTTGTAATGCCCACATTTGGAAATAAAACATTTAGGACCCTAGCTGTTTCGCACTTGATATAGAGGGGTTTGTGTTTTTTAAACAAACACTCTATTTTTTTTAGTTTAGAAAATAAATAATTGTATTACTGAGTATACAAAGCTAAAGAACTTAAAAAGGTTGCAAGAAACATAACCTCCTATAGGACTCTTATTTCTCAACATTCCACAGAGCCCCTGAGGCAGACAGTTTCGGAGAGTTGGGAAAGGAGCAAATCAGAATTCATCTATCTTGGTGGGTCAACAGCAGGCATCCATAAATACACAAATCAATATTCAAACAACACTAAAGGGCAGATACCACCTGATACCAGGTACCCATGCACATACAGACCTCCATGTTTAGACAAAAACAGGAATATTTGTCTTTCAAAAACGTATGCTGTTGTAGCATACTGATGAACCCTTTAACCTAAATACCTGGTGGTTTTTGGAATTTGAGTCTACTGGGTGATTGCACTTGTGCCTGGATGAACCTACCGTTTCAGATACCTAGCGGGTTTTGGAAGCTGCATCGTGTGGTGAGTTCCACCTATGCCACTCTTAGGCAACATCCATAGTGTCTTAAACACCCTTTTTGAAACTGTCTCTTCTGTCGGTTGCACTTTCGCCACCTACCAGTTAACCCCATGGACTGTTGTATACTTGGTGATTTTTGAAAAACGCGTATTTTAATAAGTGCTACCCATGCTGCTTTTTGGTGAGCGCCATATATTCTTAAACGCCTACTTTTTTTTGGAAGCTACGTCTGCGTGTGTTACACTTTTGCTGCTTGTAGGTGAACCCCACAGATTTTAGATACTAAGGCCTTCATCACGTGCGGCCCAGTAATTGCGATTTGCGATCCATGCTCAAACACTTGTTTGTGCAGGGATCGCAATTTTGAGTGCCGCCATGTTTATCAAACACCTTTTTAAATTCACTAATTTCAAACCTTCCAGGATTTAAAGGAAAAATTGCCAGTAAATATTCGGACGTGCAGATTTTGGTGTGCTAAGCAACAGAATACAGAAGTTATGCCACATTTTGAGGGCAATACTTTAATGGACTGTAATTGTTGCACTTGATACATTTCAAACACACTGTTGTCAGATGTTATCATTTGTGATTATTATTGCACCAAACACTGACACAAAGTCCCTAAGGCCTGACTCCAGCTTATGTAGGCCTCAACTCCTTCTTGACTAATGGAAGCCGCCATCTTCCCTGATTTATTCAGAGCCATGTATGCTATTAGACGCATATATCACCCGGCATTATCTTTATAAGAACTGTGAAAGAGTCAAGCCCTTTGAACAGTGGCACAGATACAACCAACAAGGCGACATTTGTCTGGGTCGAATGTCTATTTTCTACCATGTTAAGGTTGATTAAGAACACATACCAATATATAATAAAACTGGTGCAGTCTGAATTGATTTCCTTTTAACTTATATTTTCATAAGGAAACGTCTAGGGCACATACCTTAATGCACATAATCTATGTCATACATTCCTAAACTTATATCAGAAATTCCAATCTCTGATAAAGTTTAGTATATAAGGACGATCACTTGACCACTTGTCAGGAGAGGTCCTTCACCCAGATTATTGCCCGAGATCCTGCTAGAGATGCTCTCACCCATTGACAGCACACTTTGCAGAAGCTCCATTTCGCCTGAAGCTGACAACGCTGAGATGCAGAGGAATACTGACTGACTGCTGCCATAGTGTGTGCTTGCACTTTGCAGGGAACACTGTCTTCGTGCCTCCACTGATAAAGACAGCTTTTGCTGTCCGCAAGGTATGCAGTGGGTCTTCTCTCGCTAAGAAACCCTAGAATGCAAGTTGCTCTGCCTTCCGTGCTCTCACAGTATATCGCATAGGAGAAGACGTTGGGGGTGTTAGGTTCTAGATGACATTTTAAATGACATTCTAAAAAATGCTAGAAATCTTAATTTTATTCTCGTTAGTTATAATGTGCCTTCTTCCTGTTTTTATTATATTCTGTGCAGTTGTTTTAGATGTACTGAGAAAAAGATTGTTCCTGTAGCAATAAATACTTTTTACTTAAAAGTGTTAATTCTTTTTAGTACAGTGTGTGGGATACTGTGAATAATGAAATAAAGTGGTTTGCAGGGCTACAGTAACCTTTCATTCACATTCATCGCTGGTACATTGAACAAAGTTCACCTGTGTCACCTGTGGGTGTAAAAGCACACCTTGCGGAGTTACGCCAAAGTCGTAACTTACTCAACAACACCTAGCCTCTCGTAATGAGGGGCCTGGTCCTTTTTTTAAGGTTGTATCTTCCAGTGGGTTGCTTTTCCACTACTTACCCATAAGTCCCATAGACTCCTAAATACTGGTGATTTTGTGGAATCTTTTTCTTTTGATGTGTTTGTCTTTTCAGTTCCTGGGTGTTTGCCATAGGTGCTTAGAGATAACTAGTGGTGAGGAGGGTGTGGCTGGCAGCCCAAGATGGCAAACACAGTTTGCTAGCACTCCGTGCCCGGCACCCACAATCCTGTAACATCCTGCTCCCACGTGCAATGTAAAAAGCTCTAAAGCTCGCAAGAAGACAAGGAAGACTGCAGTGGCCCAATTGGTAGCTCAGATTTGGCCTAAGGGGTCCACACAATGACGAGAGGTTGTAGAGACCTTTAGGCCTGCAACAAGAACCTGTTTTCAAGATGGCAGCGAGACGGGGTTGCCCAAGGGCCTGAGCAGGCCCTGGACTCTCCTGGTCCCTGTAGGTGGTGACCTCTGACGGCGGTTGACTACACAGGCCGCCCTGCGCAGTGTGTGCGTTAGGGCTCTGGCAGCCAGTGGACCCAGTAGCTGTGTTGCGGTGACTGTCGGGTGGACCGTCTGTAAGGAGTGGCGTGTGGCTGCAGTGGACAAGATTCCTCTTCCCAGAGCGAACTGTGTTTGGGATGTGGATGGCCCTGCCTGCTATCACAGTTGTCAGGCTTCCACGACCCTTTTGGCATGCTTGAACGGAGCTAGTCAGAGATGCTGGTGGGTAGGGCCCCCACCCACTTCTCTGCCTGCCCATGGCTGTACACAACTGGAAGCTCAATAGATATAGCAGGCCCTGGTTTCTCTTCTCCCTCTTTGCTCCAGTGGCGACTTTCTGGCCTGCACCAGAGACCGCAACCAGGAGGGCAGCAGCTCCAGGGGTGGCCAGAGTAATGTTGTTTTATAATGTTATGATGCATAATGTATGACTAAGAAATAAATTGACGGATTCCCTATCTTCTGAAGAATAGTGTAAATCTTAAGGAAGGGAAGTTTTAAATAGGTAAAATGTCAAGTGAATAGATAAAAAGCTAAACAATAACTATAAAAAAAGTTGCTAGAAACACAGGGACTATGGAGAATCCCCTAGAACATGTGGAAAAAACCTTTCCTGGAGATCAGAAAAGGTTCCAGAAATGTTGTAAAGAATGGTGTAAGGCTAACCAGAAACATATGTACCTCTGGCCAGCCAGAAGGTGCCTTAGCCTTGTGTCAAGTCTTTTGTGAGAAGCCTTAATAGTCATTACCTCGAGAACAAAATGAGTACTTTAAAAAGACTGAGGATGATTTGCTGCCTTGACAAAAGGAGAAAGGAAGAGATATAATTATACCAGAGAATATTCAGAAATGGCTGTCACAAAGTGAACAAAGAAAAGATGAGAGAGACGCAGAGAGAGAAGGACATTGCGATGATATATCAGAACAATTTCAGGGAGGATAACAGGAGGATTAGAATCAGTACATAGGTACAAAATTACATCGGTGAAATACTTCAACTCAGGAGGCTAGTCATCCCACTTACGACACTAGCACCCAAGAGAGACCCCTCTTTGACCATAAGGATAGATCAGTGGGGTTGCCTAGTCACACTAATATGTTTATGAATACAACTAGAGAAGGAGAGCAGGACGTTTTCTCTAATATTAGCAAACCTAGAGCGACAGAGCTCGAGCAGTTACGGTTTCAGTGAACGCATGGTCAGTCATATCCCAGAAAAGGATCTTGTGAGGTTACAGGGGAATTGACACTACTTGACAGATCAGTACCACAGCTGAGTGTCCATTCAGCTTGATGCGGCAATCAGCTCACCTCCATTGAGATAGCTGACCAGGGAGAGAATAGCTACTGTGAGGGTGGTCCAGACTGGGATTAACCCTATATGCAACAGAGTCTGCGCATATGGCAAAAGTATGCCAGACAGCATAATCCCCAACATCCCTTTACCCCAGTGCACCAGATATCCCTGATATGTGAGGGGCTTGGAGCACCTCATTATGTTCCATGGCCACAAATGGATAAGGAAAACCTCAAAAAGCTATTACCACTGCTCACAGAGGGAGCAGTGAAATAGATTAGGACCTTGAAAAAACAAACTGCAGGTGCCACCCTGGCAATAGGGGACATCATCCCCCATAGAGGAGATGAGACAGACACTGTCTGCCGTACACTGGAGTGAAAAATGTCACCTTAACTGATACCGGGTGCGATGGGGTCCCCATTTAACTCAGTCCGGACAATAGTCTAGGATCAGCTGAGGAAAATGTATACCGATAAGCCAGACATTGAGTATTGCATGGCTCAATCAATGCAGTCAAATGACCTGCCCATTTTATCAGTAGGATGAAATAGAAATGTAGTTAAGAAGTAGACCAAGGTTGGGAAGTAACAGGACGAAATGCTGCATTGTTTTAAATTGTCGTAGAGAAGGGTTTACCCTCTGATGTGCAGGATAATTTAGACAACATAGTGGCATTGGAAGCTAAACCTTGGATGGAGATACAGACATACAAAATACATTTTTGTAAAAAGAAACAAGAAAAAGAGAGGAACAAGCATGAGGTAACAGAGATGGCTGCAGCCAAGTTAGTACAGCAAAAACTAGCAAAGAAGGGTGCAATGGAAGGGGCTGTAGTAGCAGCCACCACTCAGGTGACTGCAAGATCTGTGGGTTAGGTTCCAAAGACCGCCCTACAACAGTACCTGCAACAGCAAAATAATGCAAGGGCAAAAGGAAGCAACAGAGGAATACGAGCAGGTAAAGGAAGGGGAAGAATAAGCCCCCGGAGGATGGATCAGTCATGTCATCGTCACAGATATGGACATTTCACTAGAGACTGCAGGACCAAGAGATGGGATGAACAAAATGGAAAGACGGCGGTTTACAATCAGCCTGGGGATGAAGAAGTTCCTTGGTGTTTGCAAATATGCAAGGCAATGGGACTTTGACTACAGCACTTTAAGAGCACCTCTACTAACATCTATTAAACAAGCAAAAGACAGACACGACAAAATAACATGGACAACAGGAATGGGGGTACATTTACAAAGATTGAAAACTGAGATAACAAATGCCCCAGTTTTAGGGGCTCCTCACTACACCAAAGAGTTTTACCGTTTTTTGTCACTGCAATGGTCAAGTGATGATATGATGGCTGTCCTCAAACAAAAGTATCCCTTACGACATAAGCCCATTGCATACTTCAGTGGTTCGTTGGACTCCGTAATGAAAGGACAAGCCCTTTCCACTGCAGCCTTTGCGGGACAGAAAAGCACCCCTATTGTCATGGGGGCACCTCTGACACTATATGCAGGACATGCACTGTTTGTCATCATTCAAAAGGTCAAAACTACCCTAACCACACAGGGAGTATGAGGGTAGAAGATAATATTGTCACTTTCATCTTGGAAAGTTGTAAAATCCCATGCGGTAAACCCTGCAACATTTTTGCTCACCCTATATTGGACTCTAAGGATGATGCACATGTCTGTGCAACATATGTCCCTAATGAATCTAGCCAAGCAGCAGAGAATCCCACTCCTGGTGGTATTGTATATTTTGTTGATGGATCCTCCACTATCGATCAGGACACAGGAATAGGACATACAGGTGCAGCAGTAGTCTGAGCACAGCAGCACAATTCCTCAGTCACACTTCATATAGTTTAGCAACTGACATTGCCAGCACATTATTCTGCACAAGCGGCAACATTGATAGTGGCTCTTAGGCAAGGAATAGGAAATATTATCACAATCTATTCATATTTGGCTTATGTAACTACTACGGTACATTCAGGCTTCATGAGATGGAGCAGAAGAGGCTTCCTCAAATCAGATGGAGCCCTGCCATGCACAGAAATCTCTTACAGACTTTATTAGAAGCATTTGCTCTGCCACAAGCAGTAGCAATTGTAAAGTGTGCGGCACATACAAATGGACAGGACTTTGTGTCACGAGAAAATGCATTAGCAGATTGAGCAGCTAAAGACGCAACTAGGCTGCATCATCAGGTTTACAATATATTCCACTCTTAGTGGCTCGAGCTGCATGAATCCAAGTTAAACACTAACTCAGATAGTAGTACACTACATTATGTTGACACAGCATGTTTACATCTTCGAGAACTACAGGAAGTAAGGCTAGAGGGTGCTCCCAGTCAGGGAACAATTTGATCTATAGACAAATATCCACAGGTAAACCAGTGATGCCTCATGCTTTACTCATAATAACTTGTGATCAATTACATTTACCAGCTCACGTGTCAAAAGATAATTTGTCTATACAGATACAACAAGATAATTTTGTTCCTAACCTGCATGATATGCTTTCTATGGACATTCATAATTGTGCCATTTATCAACGGTTTTTCCAAACCCCCACACTGAAGGTAATAAATTACCCCATACCTCGACCACAGGATCTTTTTAGGCTCTTCATATTGATTTTGTTGATATGATCAATCAATGTAATCCTTATCATTATCTCATAGTTGTGGTTTGTTCTTTTTCCCCGATGGGTCGAAGCAGGACCCTGTGTGCTACTTTTCTGATTCGTGAGGTGATTCCCCGCTGGGGACTTCAAGGAGGGATAAAATCTGATAACGGCACACACTTTGTTAATGCCATTTTTATACATCTCACAGCAATGCAATTTGGGCAGCCGACCTTGATGCTGGGGTACCAGGTTCGAGTCTGGCCGGAAGCTCAAACCTCCTGTAATTTTGGGCAAATCACGTAATCTCCCCGTGCCTAGAAATTAATGTGTCCATCTGTAATGCAACTGGTACACATGTAAAGCGCTCTGATACCTTCGGGTCGAGTTTGTGCTATTTAAAATTGCAATTAAAAAAAAAACTGTCTTCTGTTTGCCACCCCCAGAGTAACGGAATAATAGAATGCCTTAATGGCTCGCTGAAAATAAGATAAGCAAATTACGTACCACATTGCATAAAAAGTGGTTGTATTGTTTACGACTTGCACTATCTTATCTTAGGAACACACCTAATTCCGATCATTACCTAACTCCCCATCAGATAGTGACAGAATGATGAAATGCATGCTTATCTTTCTAAATTAACGAAGGCCTCAAAGTTAATTTCCAAACAGGCAACTGGAAGAAAGGAGAAGCACACCAGCATTGAGGTCGACTTCCCAGCTGTACAAATAGGATTTTAAGTCTATGTAAAAACGTCTGTCCGGAAATGGAAGGATCCCAAGTTCGACTGACCTTTCTTTGTAACGAGGACTACTTCCACAGCAGTCAAAGTTGACGGCAGAAATCCATGGATCCACCTATCAGATGTTTGGATGGACCCCCTTCACGCCAAGCACCGCCGACGTTGTAAATGGGAAAATAGGGGGGGGGGAGATGATTGCAACTATGAAGACCACCACCTCTGCTTTGGGACAGTTTTTCGACTCTTCAAGTAGAAAGTCATGGATTTTTGTTTTACCTTTCCTTTTATGTCTTTCTATGCTGCTGTTGCATTTTTAAGCTCCAATCATTATGTCACACACCTGTGAAGAGAAGTGTCTACAAACCATTGTGTCCCATAATATTCATGCTAGCTTGTTATCAATACATGTCAGAAATGGGATTAGAGAGCACCACTAAATCGTGCTTTGTTTGCTCATTGATACCTCATGCAACAGGATCAGACAGATTACACTCCACTAGAGATGTATCCCTGGGAACAGTTTTATGCCTTTTACATTTTTATTTCTGTAGGATTAAAACCTGAATGCAGCCGACATGTGTTAGATTGGCACAATTTAGAGTTAACACCACAAAGTATGACTACCTAGTAAAAACATTACATATTCTCACAGATAGACAGGACATCCAGGATGAAATAACGTGAATGCAGAGAATAGGTTATAATAAAACTACAGAATGGATGGGAAAAGTTCTAGATTTAGACTTTTTTGGAGTGACATGCCTGCTCACTGAACAATTTCCTAGTGTATCCCTGACCCCTGGATTGAGCTTTTAGGCCAGGACGTAAACTTTCTGGATCCGTTTATGCCCATGACCAATGGCACTTCGATATTGAGTTTCCCTCTAAAGCCATATCTCTATGGAATGACATTGATACTAGTCAGTATAGAGAAGAAAAATGTGCGCCTATATGGGATAATATTGCGCAATATGCTTGGATAGATGGTACAGTAACCCCCGGACAGTCATGAAACTAATGTCTGTTTCTTCATGTTTGAAAGGAAATGGCAATGTCAATGTAGGGTGAAATATCAATAGCTATACTACAATAGATAACGCTGACATGCAGGGTGGCACCTCCATTCTCTTTGCAATGGGGAGAACTGCTATACACCTAATTGCCACCTAATTGAAATGGTCTCTATTCTTTTGTCACTTTGCACACCCCAGTGTTGGTTATCCCCGGAATAAATATTTCTACATTGTATGATCACCCCATGAGTTGTCCAACTTTGTTATATCACCGGAGGAGAGGAGCTGCAGAATATCATGGCACTGCTACCTTGAAAGTTGTTCTCCAAGAGCATAGGTTCTTTAATGATGCCTAGCTGTTCTCATGAAGTATTCTACTGTTTGTTCAGGCAAAAACAACTGCTCGATGGTTACAAATAACTAGATGGGGACTAATGAAATCGATTAATGTTACTAAAGACTGTTTCAATGCCATAAAGGAAGAGATGCATGCCATGTGAATAATGATCATGCAGCACCAATATTATGTACTTGATCTTATGACGGCCATGAAAGGAGGAGTTTTTGCCAAGATAGCAACTGCTTGTTGTACTTGCATCCCAGCAAATGATGTATACATACAAACTTTGCATAACTTTACAAAAGAAAATGGTGGTGAGGGAGGTGCTCCAGATGAATTGCTTAAGGGTTGGTTCGATTGGTTACCATCCTGGATGTCGGGACTGTTTAAAGTTTTATTCGTCCCTGCTTTGATGTTGTTTTTGATATGTTGCCATTTTATGATTAGTTATAGCTTGCTGTATGAGGATGAGCACAAAAGCGGGAGGAATGTTCATGGTCAGGCCTGCTACACACTTAGTAGATACTCAGGGTAATACATATAATTTGATACTAAGTACCGATCCAGAATTAGAGAAAGTAGTTGAAATATCAACTAGAAGGGGGAATGTTAAAGAGGAAATGAAATATGAAGAAATTGCTCTACCACAGACATTATTTAAGAGCAATGCAGAGTGATACGTGGTTAAAGAGCAATATATGCCTTGGTATCATAAAGATGAAAATGCAGGTTAAAGTTCACCAAAAAGCTGAACACTAGTTCAGCAGGTTTTCAGTTATATAGAAAAATATGTTGTTAACAAGCCTTGAAGAGATTACAATCACCCCCCAACCAGACCAACCAAACCCCTAAAACAATGTGTCTAATATATGCCTATCTATATTTTAAATGTTAAGGTAAAGCTTCTGGCTAAAATTCTTTCCACAGGCTTCCCAATCTTTGGTCCATGAAGAACATAACGGATTTCTGCCAGGCAGAAGCACACAAAACTGCCTACATGAACTTCAGGTGGCACTTTCCAACATAGATGAGCTGCAGGGCCTTGCAGTGCTATTATTAATACACTATGAGAAGACATTTGGTCCTGCCCATTAGCCATTCAGGT
The DNA here is from genome assembly GCF_964204655.1 of Triturus cristatus. NCBI lineage: Eukaryota > Metazoa > Chordata > Amphibia > Caudata > Salamandridae > Triturus > Triturus cristatus. Next base: position 804,322,505 of record NC_140591.1, read on the forward strand.
TACAGACAATAAGCAAAATGAACATTGACCCGAAAAGTATTACCTTTGTGCCAACAAGTAATAGTAAGTGGGACACTTTCCTCACCTTTCTCCTTTCCCGAGGTATGCATCAAGTTTGCCCGCTCTCCCTCCTCCTATTCACCCAATTCACATACTGCTGGCAGAATGGAGTAGGAGGGATGCGCAACTGTATGGTTTTCTCTGGTCGACTGGCCAAGAACTTAGGGTAGCACTTTACACGGACTACATGTTTTTTGAGGTTTAAAGGGCAGCTTCTGGCCTAAAGATTAATTGATGGGTGGGGGGGGAGGGCAACATACGCCTGAAAGGTACACGACCCTCATTTCCCCCTAGGTGTCCAATGTAGAATAACAGGCGGCCTAATTCAAAACGTAGGCATGTATATTACACTTGATCGCCAAGTTGTCTGGCATGTGAACATAGCTCCTATTCATAGTCGCACTTGCTCCGACTTTGAATCAATGTCCCCACTGCCCCAAAACTTTGAGACGAATAGCGCCGCACAAAATGACGAGTCTCCTTCACTTTTTGTATGTGCTACAAAATTATTCATACATACTTACTGCCAATCTTCTTCCAAGATATCCAGGCGCTAGCCGCCATGTTCCTTTGGCTGGGCAAACTCACTATGGTCTAGTATCCTGAAAGTACTCTCCTTACATATGATGGCAGCCTTGATGCCCCAGACCTACATCTCTGTTACTGGGTGGCGCAATTGATGTCAATCAGAGACTGACTCTTTGGGAATCATCCTATCACCCTCCTGACACTAGAGCTAGATACCTAGGGATAGTAAGGTTACTGTATGGGGCATACCCGCCCATCTTCACTCCCTCAAATAATGAGACTGCTGCTTTTGGTCTGGCGGGCAGCACCAAATCACATATAGTGGCTCAATAAACGCACAGCTCAAACCCCACTCTGGGCGGGGACTAGGGTAAAACAAGTAACATGTCTTACGGGCTTCCACACCTGGGACTTGATTGGCATCTCCAGGCTGGGTAACGTTTGGGATGGGGTTCACATTGTAACCAGTTGAAGGGAGAGCATTACCAGCACTAAACGCTTCCTAGGTGCAGTTGTCGAGAGTAAGATCTCCTTGAAGGCTTATGTTGGGTAGGGCGTCTGATAGGAGGCTGCTTGCCTTGACTAGTTCCTTGAATTGGGAGTAAGATAGTTCTTTGAAGCCAGCCAGGAATTACTGTTTGCCTGTGCCATTTAGTTTGCTAATCTTAGTCTTGACAACTGCAACCTCTGAAGCAAGGAGTGTAGTAGGAGTGTTTTTTGTTTTTCTTGTAACTTTAGCATCACTTGACGAATCCATACAAAACTTTCCCCCAAAAATGATGCACATCGGTTGCTTCCTGAGAGTTTCGAGGTGATAGTCGAGTGGGGTTGAGAAAAAGAGAACTCCGAAAATGCATTTTCCTACGCAATTTCCCATAGGGATTTTGGGAAGTGATACACAAAAAAACAGCTGAACAGATTACACCAAATTTGGCAGAAAGCTAGAGCTTTAATCAGAAATAACACTTTTAGGTATGTGGTGTGAATCTGTTCAACCGTTTTTGAGAAATAAAGTTTCAAAATATAGCGAAATCTGGACAGTTGATTCGCAGGAGTACCATGGCAGTCCCACAATACTGCAAATTTAAAATAAAATGGAGAAATCTGATTAGTTGACAGGGCTTTTTTCCAGTTTGCCTATTCGGTATCGGGGGACCGGTACTGAGCAATCTGAGTGGCTGGTTGCAGCTTCAATAGAAATGTTGCAGCCGCCATTTCAGGACTCAGGGACACTTCTCAAGTTGTATGTATTTTTGTATTTTATTAAACTAAAAAGGGTGACAGGTACCCTGAAGCTCTTGAATGCCCTTGTGAGGGGTATTATAAAGTGAAGCTTGCAGTCTTGTGGTGTACTTTGGTGTGCAGCTTGTGCAACTGTACCATGGGAATACCATGGTACAGCGAAAAAGAAATTTAAATTGAAAATCTTGGGTGAGTATCTGTTGGGAATGTTGCTTGACTGTGAGGAGGTTGGCCAGCAACGGGGGGAGATTAAGCGACTAAGGAGGGGGTTGGCGCAGAGCCTAGCCACAGGCCAGGCCCTGAGGACAACACCCCACCAAACACGGCCTTTGGCCATGCGCAGTGAAGGGTTGGCAGCCTTCGTGGGATTGGGGCAGAGCCTGGCTATAGGCAACTCCACGACATGCAAGGCCAAAGACTGTGCGTCAGAGAGCTGGCCTACCCCTTGCTACCATGCGCAGAGGGGAGGTGTTACAGCCCGGGGAGGGTTGAACGCACATCCTGGCCACGGTCTAAGTCCATGTTTGGCTACGGGTTGGTTGCTCATCGGCATGAGCACATGGACTGGCCACAGACCATGTGTCCAACCCGCCCTGTGAAAAGCTGTGCTCGGTGAGGAAGTCAGTGAATGTAATAAAAAGAAAAATTGAAATTCACTGAAAAAAACAAAGGTAAGTGATGCTATTGTTGTTTATGGTAATGAGATCTTACTTTACTTTTTTTTTTTAAACTAGAAATTCAGTGCAAAACAAAAACAAAATTTAAATTGACATTACAGCTCATTATGGTAATAATATCTTACTTTGCATTTAACTTCACTCATGACATATTTAAGATGTCATCGTGATATATTATCTGAGGTCATAAGTATTGCATGGTGAAGGCGAGAGATATATTTACCTCAGTCGCCTATAACTGGTGAATTTCAGTTTAAAAAAAAAAAAACAATAGTTTTTATATTATTACAAAGCCTAACTACAACCTCTCTTTAGCTTTTGTTTTTGCTGTGAACTTCTAGGGTTTTTTAGTTGTTGTTAATAGCTTGCTGTAGTCGAAACTGTTCTGATAAGGCAGCACGCTGAAATTAAAACAGGGGCCAAAAGGAATGTCTGCTTTCCATTGAAGCCAGAGCCGTACACAAAACGGCCTGTATTACTCACAAGACAACTCACGGCTCCATGCCACAATGCCTACCTGTTGAGTTGAAGACATTGTGTGGGAGCAGACCATCACAACACGTTGAAGCTCTGCTCTTAGAACCCCTAACCTTTAAAAAGGAGAGATTTTTCGACCCATCCCCTACTGGAAGTGCTACCAGAATCTGCAACTTTACCCCACGGACCATAACCAGACGACGGACAAGTTTTAAATCCAGAGAGAGACATTTTAATTAATCTCTTGCCCCCCCCCCCCCCCCCCCCCCTTCCATATATTTGTAATCTGCATCACGCCACCTTGAGGTTTATTTACTCACCTCGATTTTATATTAGACTTCATTTTATAACTAATCTTGTTACTCAATATTTCTAACTGGTGTCACTGATCATTCTCATGGAATGTTCTGTAAATATTGTTACAACTGTTTACACATACATTTTTAACGGATTAAATTTATAGTTTAAATGTAATATTTTGTTTCTACTCCAAAGCGCTTTCACACATTTGCGTAATGTCTGCGCTATAGAAGATTAAATTACATAATCTAAATAAATCGCTGCAAATTCATTTGTGGGATGAAAACTTGCGAAGGAGAGAAGTGGGGGGAAAGGGGCGCAGGGTTTGAAGTTCTTTCTCCCGTTCAGTTCTACAAATATTGAAAACGAAATTAAAGCTACTGCCGCCATCTAGTGGCTATAATTGGATTCCGTATTGATTTCGAAAAAAAGACTTTTGTCGTATGTATAAAGTCGCATAGTTGCTAATCGTGCTTAAGAATTAATTCGGGTAGCTTTTATGTTATATTATAGGCATCACCAAAGGGTCAAAGGTTTCAGCCATTTAAAATTGACATGTTGTATAGGCGCTGGAACCTTGATTTTCTTTTTTATTAGCCTCACTTCTAGAGTCAGTCTATGCTCTCAAAGACGGCCAGGTGTGATAGCTCATTGGACTAAATCATTCACTGCAGGAATCTATATTTAACCTCATGGCATTCAAAGGTTCTACTCTGCCTTTCATCCTACCAAGGTCTGTTAAATGAGAAACAATGAATTGGGTAACAACACGTATCTGCTTTTTTATTTGAGGTTTGGGGAGCATGTACAATAAAGCAAAAGACAACAAGCATTGGCATAGCCAATCGGCCTCGCCTTTGGGACCTTATAAGTGTTTAGCCATGCAACACTTGCATAACTAAATACTTATAAGGTCCCAAAAGCAAGACCTATTGGCTATGCCAAACGGCCCTGCTGCCGCGAAAGTGAAAGTGATCACGATCAAACATCAAAGCGGTCGTGCGGCTGCAAAAGTGAAAGTAATCGCGGTAAAGCGCGGCGCGCTCCCGCGCACATGCACTGTAGCTTTAGGCTGGCCTGGTAGCACTTTTTGGAGCCCTCTCAATAAGTCTCGCCAGACCAGCGCATGCGCTGGGACAGGCGAGACCTAAAAATGAGGAGATCCGATGCCGAGTGTCAATAAGACAAGCATTGGCATAGCCAATAGGTCTCGCCTTTGGGACCTTATAAGTATTTAGTTATCCAGCACAATATCCTTGGTGCAACAACATCAACTGTTGCATGGCTAAACACTTATAAGGTCCCAAAGGCGAGACATATTGGCTATGCCAATGCTTGTTTTTAACATATTCCTGCAGAAGGCCTACATGGATGGCTGAGTTTCCCTGGTACAAGGAGATAAATAAAGTTAGCAGTTTATGATTTAATGAATCGAAGTTCGGATTCAGGCCCACGGATGCCTTTTTTTTTGCACATCCTGATTGAAATTAGGCGAGCAAAAACACGTGAATCAGGTCCAGCATGTTCTCATGGGACAGAAAGGTCAAAACACCACAGGGGTGCAGCTATTGTCAATCATGCTACGTATTCACTGCCCAGCTTCCGGGATCGAGGGTTGCAGAGAGCAACTGGGATTTACCACTCATATCAGCTTTCTGGGAGAGCCGTGCACGTGCAGAGCTCAACACTTCCGGTGATGCACAGGGAGATAAACGCTGGCTGCGAATAACTGACTGAGCCCAAGGTCAGCCAATAATGTGTCTGATGCCAGAAAATGAGCTTCATCTCAGCGAATGTGCTTCCTGTCTAGAAAGGTGCCTCATGCCACACAATTTTTCACCTGCAGGAGAATGTGCCATATGCCACAGTGGTGCTACGATGCTTCCAAAGACAAGACATAAAATGTGCCCAGTGACACAGTGGTGCCAAGATGCTTCTAAAGACATGCCATGAAATGTGCTCTATGGGCAGGATGCGGCATTCCGAGCTGCAGAATTATCCCCATACGAAGAATGTGCTCTGTGCATCAGAATGGCCACTATGACCCGACTGCCCCTCTTCTTCATCTCAAAGCGTGTGCCACAATGACACATAATGTGGCCCATTCCATTCCTTGTGCAGCCAAATGTGCCCGTGCCACCGAATGTGCTGAAAATGCGTCTTGCACTGTCGAATTGCCCAAAGCTTCTCTCTGGCACCCATTTGTGGTAGAGTCCTCTGGAGTCCATATTTAAAAGTCTAGCATTAAGCCATGCAGATAAGGCTTATTGGGGCCAGCCTACCAGCGAAGTAACGGAGATTATGTGTGGCGCTACGCCGATCTGTGGCAATTGCCAAAGGCAGCGATTACTGGCAAATCAAATCATTAGATACGTTCCCAGATGTTCAAATTGGGCGCCATTTTTAAATTGCATTATATATATACTTAGAGTCAGAAGGAATGGTGTAATGCGAGCGCTTCAGTAAAACGATATTGCAATAAAGGGAAAAGAAATACAGACAGAGCTTTTTAGGAATCCGAGACCTAGCCTCAGTACAACTAGAAAATGGAAAAAAAAAACAGTGTGCATTTTTAATTCTCTGACATAAGCAGGTTCAAGGACGGAAATGCTGGTGACACGCACATTGCAAGTGAGTGTAAATAATTTGTAATGTCAGAGTAACAAATCTTGTGGGTGGACTTTGATGTGTGTGCGTGTGCATGTGTGTGTGTGCGTGTGCATGTGTGAGCACTCGTGCATGTGTGTGTGTGCGTGGGCATGTGCGTGTGTGATTGTTATGATTTTTATTGAGTTTGGAATAGACATGCACAGGCTTCCAACTCTGTAGAAAGCTTATGCTTGATGTTGTAACAAGTCTTGATACTTTTGCAATAACCGCACCAGTGCACATCAATCAAGACCCATACTCAGGATAAGGTGCATAGACGTGAGTGCACTTGGTGACGGACAGTGAGACTATTGACACTTTCCACTTGTCTTGCACTAGAGTGTTCACATCTGCACAACGGTGCACACAAAGACTGAGGTATGCCCTTTACTGAGGAGGAGGGTTTAAGCACAAAACGTCCTACTGGGTTTAAGGTCCTGCTAAGTGTCGAAGTTTTTCTAGGACAAACTTCCAGAAATGTATGCATTTGTTACAGTTATTAACCATAGTTAACAAAGAATAGATTTCTGATATGGGATTTCATGTTAAAATTATGAATACCTGTTTTGCTTTTTTCAAGAATGGAAAGATTTCTGTCATCCATTCAGTCCCACCATTTTCAAAATTAACTAAGGAGATAATAGCACATCTATTTTCAGCTGCAACCTGCACCCACAAGAAAATATTGCCAATTGCTGTTTCAAAATTAATCAAGGGTAGAAGCAAAGAGAAAGTGAGAACCTGCAAATTATGGGTGGGTCTGTGATTCCGTTCTGTGCGAGCCTTTGTCTGTCTAATAATAATTAAACATTTGCTATATTTGAGTACATCCTCTCACACACAGTCACACGTGTGCGTCCCTTTTTGGGAAAGTATGAAAAGTATCTTACAGAAAAGGGAAGTCCAAAACAAGCTCTAGCGTGTCTATGATTGTTGAACATCTTTGAGAAATACCCACACATCACCGTTTACTGAGGTGGAAGAGACCCCAGACAGAATGCGTCTGCCTGCTCCTCTCCCAGTTTTATAATGAGGGGCTATGCTGCTTTAACTTTGCAATGTTTTTTGTTACTGCTATATTTGCATTACATTTTGGATTTTGAGTTTGCGCTTCTGTAACACTTAGGTGCAAATGTCTATTTCGAAATCGACTGTTTAATTTTTATAGACTTCCATTCTTGGTTGCTAAGATGTTATCAAAAAGTTACATTAATGCCCCGAAGCGCTGTTTCCTGGCATACTTGCTTTTTAAGATACCGCATTGAATAAATGTGATATATATTATATAAAATAACTTGCCACTGGATTACAGCATAGCCTTCCTTGCAGTGCAACTTTCACTATTTGTCTATTTGTATGCAAGTAATTTCGTTATCTTTTAAATATTAAGCATTCATAACTTTCGTTTCTTAAAACATATGATGTTCAAGTATCTGTCAAGCGCAGATTAACTCGTTTCCTTAATCTTCCCTACAAATCTTCCTAGCCAGAATACTTAATTATTGTCAGGAACATTTTCAGAATTATAACTTGCCGTTCCGTTTCCACATTTCAATTGTGGTCGAGGAAAGTAAATGAATCGAAAAAAAGACAAGAATGAAAAAAAAAGAACCAATAACATTTAAAATGTAAAGTACAGTTAGAAAAACACGGAAGTTGTAGTGCGTAAGTATATACGTTAGAAGTGTAGCTCTCGCGACCCATCCCCCATTGTCACTGCCCTCCTGTTACGCTAGGGGCTCCCTAACTCCGGAGCCATCATTTACCAAGTTTTGGAAAGATTGAAGAAATGTGGTCTTAATTCTCATATTTAAAAGGTAGCCTCAGGAAGGGGGCTGGCTGTCCGCTGAAATCCCATCAGAGCCAGCCGAGGCGAGTAACTTAAAGGGGGTGCAGAGGAGTTTCCGAAATAAAAAGTGCAGCGTCCCGCTTGTGAAGTTTGTTGATGCCAGAGAGCGCCGGCGGGCAGGCTTTGTGCAGCAGAGAGCAGCACTGCCACCCAGCCCACTCCACCTCCATTCATTCACCGACCAGCTGGGAAGGGGGCTGCAGACCCACGTACGCAGTACACCCCCAGTTGCACTTTACACAACTTTTGTAGCTGCTTTCTCCGGTGCCAGAGACTTTTAAAGTTTGACCGGTGCCCCGCAGGCTTGGCCAGGGAGAGGGACTTTGTGCCTGGGACTTTTGTTACTTATAAACTAACCGCGTCCGAGGCCAAGGTCGTGGCAGCCGCCCGAGAGCCGGCTGCCTGCAGGCGCGGTGCACTGTTTGCGGGAGCGCATCGACATACCTACCGGCAGCTCACCCCAACATGCAAAACTACAAGTACGACAAGGCGATGGTCCCTGACAGCAGGAACGGGGGCACCTCGGCGCTGAACAACAACAGCAAAACAAGCTGAGCGCCTGTAGACGCTGAGGGGGAGGGGTGGGGGGGAGGGCGGCCGAGAGCACACAGAGCGTTTCCATTGCCGGAGCGAGAAGGGACACCATCCAAAGCTCCCTCCCGCAAGGGAATCGCCAAATGTGCACGTGTTGCCATTGAAAGCAATGCAACGCGTGCATGTTTTTCGCTGAAAAAGCGAATCGATTACAAGAGATCCCCTCCTATGCAGCGTATGCGCGCTTCGTAGGCGAGACCTAAAAAGTATGGGCACGCCTTGCCCCTTAGATCCCGCTCACTTCGACCACTGACCTACACCCTTTATGAGACTGACTCAATTCCAGCCCTGCAGCCATTTTATTAGAAATTATTAGAAAATGCCCATTGGTTCAACAACCTTTTAATCAATTTTATAAAAACTTTCTTCTCAAGCAAGAATACTCCAGCTCACTGAAGGCTAATGTACATTCTATTGAAAAAGCATCCATGTGCGACCTTTGAGAATAACAATATGGGACTAAAACGTGAATATCAGAAGTTGTGGATACCCCATGGGCAGCTCTGACTTATTGCAATGAGTTTGTAGGGCGTAAACACATTTTTGTGAGCAAACACCATACAAAGAAACATCTGCAATCGCGACTGGCGCCTTTCCCTTCACTGGACATATCCCAATTTTTTGTGTTTAGGTTAATTTTTACAGTGATTATCTAATTTTTCTTCATCTTTCAGTACACTTCACTTCGTTGTAATGGCAATTTAAAGGAGAGAAAGGCATCAAAAATAGATGCAGTCAACAGTGTTTTTTAATAACTTTTGATCTGTTTCAGCAAGAAACAATTTTTTTTGTTAAAATCTGCAGATTATGCAGCAGATGATGGACTATGTGGCAAAAGCAGCAAATCCATAATTATGTGAAAAACGATGCAGTCATAGAATTGCATAATTCCAGTGCCCCAGATTATGAGTTTGTTGGAATAGGGTGGACCACATGTACCTGAGTTGTTAAAATGAAAATGATGCATAATACTGGAATCAGTTTTACCACAATGAATTTTGCATGTTTTGACTTTTTCCTGGGCCTTTGTCCCACCTGGATGAACTTCTGCATGTTTGACCTGCCCGAACTTATCAGGGGAAAGCTGCAAGTGCGTGATAATTAATAATTAATCGCCTAATTCTGAGCCTGCCTACCTGCTGGGTGAACCTCTTGTGGACCCGCCACTGTATCGCTGCTGCCGCTGCTCTTGGGCCGTCACCTGCTATGTGTCTCCCCCGCCGCCGCCATAGCACCTCGCGGCCGAGAGCGGGGAGAGACTACAGCCCCCAGGCTCCTTTGTGGCCGGTGACGCCGCCAACGCGACCGGAGGGGATAAAAACATCGCGGCTCCCCCTGGGGAGCGGGAATCGCCTAATTCTGAGCCTGCCTACCTGCTGGGTGAACCTCTTGTGGACCCGCCACTGTATCGCTGCTGCCGCTGCTCTTGGGCCGTCACCTGCTGTGTGTCTCCCCCGCCATAGCACCTCGCGGCCGAGAGCGGGGAGAGACTACAGCCCCCAGGCTCCTTTGCGGCCGGTGACCCCGCCAACGCGACCGGAGGGGATAAAAACATCCCGGCTCCCCCTGGGGAGCGGGAATCGCCTAATTCTGAGCCTGCCTACCTGCTGGGTGAACCTCTTGTGGACCCGCCACTGTATCGCTGCTGCCGCTGCTCTTGGGCCGTCACCTGCTGTGTGTCTCCCCCGCCGCCGCCATAGCACCTCGCGGCCGAGAGCGGGGAGAGACTACAGCCCCCAGGCTCCTTTGCGGCCGGTGACGCCGCCAACGCGACCGGAGGGGATAAAAACATCGCGGCTCCCCCTGGGGAGCGGGAATCGCCTAATTCTGAGCCTGCCTACCTGCTGGGTGAACCTCTTGTGGACCCGCCACTGTATCGCTGCTGCCGCTGCTCTTGGGCCGTCACCTGCTGTGTGTCTCCCCCGCCGCCGCCATAGCACCTCGCGGCCGAGAGCGGGGAGAGACTACAGCCCCCAGGCTCCTTTGCGGCCGGTGACGCCGCCAACGCGACCGGAGGGGATAAAAACATCGCGGCTCCCTCCGCGTCGCGGGACGCGCGCGGTCAGCGCCGGGCTGAGCCCGGGCAGAGGGCGGGCCGTCTGTGGCCGTCCGTGGCAGAGCGAGGCAGGGCTGGGCCCAGTCTCCAACATCTTCGATCGAATTCTAAGGTACTGTGTCCCTTCAAGTTTGTTGCTGTGTTATACCCTGCCTAATGGTTGCTCTCCGTACTGGGTATTAGTATCCCACATCAGAGGTGTCTGACTCTGTGGTCCCTTATTGTTGGGTATTGCCATTCATACCGTCAATTATGCCAAAATCAACCCCCTTACGCAATCCAGCTACGCTGGGAGGATCAGTCAGAGGCACCCTGGACAGCTTCATCACAAGAGCTGCTTCTGTTTTGGAAAAGGAGATAGCTATAGTTGAACGACGCCTATCGGCCGAGCATTTACACTCTAAAAGATCTTCGCTCGGCCCCATTCAACTAGCTGTTTCACCGGCGCTGGCTATACCTACTTCCAGCCAGACTGCCTGTCCTCTGTCTCCGCCACCTCATGTGTATAAGACAGTGCCACACTCTTTCTCACAATTAACACCGCCTGCTTCTAATCCTGTTGAACACCACTCTATGGACTCCACGTCATCAACCCTACAAGCTGCTGGAACCCCCCCTACCACTACTGATACTTGCTCGCAAAGGATGGGAAGGAGAAGTCACACTACAGGTCCGCCTCCTTCAAAGTAAAGGAAGAAAGGAGGGAAAAAACCCTCCAAAACGAACTGTCCGGGCACTGCTAATTATAATTCAGCGAAGAACACTGCAAATTGCTCTCCGCCAGCCGTTGAACAAACATTAGCCTCGGACCCCCCTAACTTTGTCTTTTCACACGACGACATTATGTGCCGACTTGAGACATTAGTAAAATCTCTTCTTCTTCCTCTAATAGAAAGGATGAAGGGGGTGTCGAAACAACTTGGGGTGATTGAGCAGTTGGTTTTGAAAAATGTTGTCCAACCAAAAGATACACTACCTCAGGTCTTGGTACCAGCAAATGGTACTTCTCCTTCTAATTTACTCCTAGTGCCGGATGACAGGCACAGTTGTGCAGAGCATCCCAAAGTTAAAACCTCACACACTCTACCAAAGGTTACTAACCCTACACCTAACCGAAAGCTAATTGATGTTCCTTCTCTTTCCAATAGTTCCCACCCGCCCGCAAACAATCTATCTTCTGGCACCCCTCTGAACAAAATACATGGTGCGAGTCTTGATCATATACATTTACCACCTGAAGCAGCTCCCTATGTAGTTCTGATGACAGGTGTCCCCGTATTAGAGGCAGGAAGGAAAGAGGGCTACTCTGAACTTAAAAACAAGGTCTTACATTGGTTGGGTAAGAATAGACCTTTACCCTACAGTATAAATGGCGAACTACTGAATGTTCGCAGGCTTGGTTGGGTGGGCCCACGGCCTAAGGACATCGAAGGCGACGTAATTGTTGTCATCTTCAGAGACCACAGAGCAACCAAACATATAGTCAACTACTTTCAACCCCACTACCAGAGCGCCATTAGCACCTTCGATTTAACTTATTTTTATCCACAAAGTTTAATTAGGAATTCAACACACTCCAACACTCTTTCCTGACTAAAGACAGGCCCTCCTGTGTTTAATATACCAACTTTTAATCGTTTCTCCTCACTTAGAGGATTAGAGGATGTCGACTGACTTATTCCAGAAGCACATCACCAGCACCCCTCCTGTGGCTTATTAGATGTACAACCAGCCAAGGACTATCGTGCTTTAACTCTGCCCAATGCTGGACTAGTTAGTGGAGGGGGCAACTCTGGTACTATCCAAATTCTCTCATGGAACATTGCAGGCCTTAAGAAACATTTGGCTAATACGGTTTGGATTGACTTCGTCAACCAATATGAAATTTGTATGTTCCAGGAGACCTGGAGTTTGGACCCTCTTTACATGTCCGGTTATTCTACTTTCTACATACCGGCAGTGCACCAGGGTGTGGGCCGCCCTTCTGGTGGCCTTCATATCTGGATCAAGATTACACTTAATCTGGACATCAAAGTCCATAATGCTAAGTCAGCAGACATCCTCCACTTATCTTTTAAACGGCCCTGGAATGGCTCTAGAATTGATCTTTTTAATGTATATGTGAGGGGAGGCCCCCCTAACAAAAATTCTGCTACCATCTCTACTTTGGAGGATGCCCTGTCAGGTATTCCACCTCTCTCTAATATAATTCTGGGTGGTGATCTGAACTGTACATACGAACCACTAAGAGACGCGGACCTTCTGGGCTGTAATGAGGACGACACCAAAAACTGTATTCCGCCCCTAAATTTGAGTCCCATTAAAAGATGGTCAACAAGAGCTCTACAGATTACTGGCCTTACTCTGGAACACAACCTCCGAGCACTAAACGGAAGAACCCCCTCTGATCCCCATGGGTCCATGACTTTTAACAGACTAAATGGGCCGTCACGCATTGATTATTTCATTGTTGACGTGAAATTCTGGGCCAACGTGGTTGATATGAAGGTAGTTCAGACGCTAGATAGCGATCACAATCCCCTTTGTGCAATTTTAAAATGGCATATAAGGCCAGAAGCTTTAAATTCGAACCTATCCTCAAAAGCAGTAATTCCCACAAACTGCAATAGAAAGCTGAAATGGCACAAAGTATCATGTCACATTGGTATTTTAGATTCCATAAACAGCCAAGTGGCAACTAAGGCTGCCGAATTTGCTCTCCTTACTAGCCGGAAGGTAGAGACTCACTGTACAGACTTCAACAATATTTATAAAACCTTCATTGAGGATATAGGTTCCCATTTCAAAATAAAACCAATGGCTGGCACAAAGATCCCAACCAAGAGAGGCAATCCATGGTATACTACCGAATGCAGAACCCGAAGAAAGGCGATCTCTTTCGCCCTCTGCAAAAGAGATTCTGTAGCAGCCAGGTTGGCTAGACAAGCCTACAAAAAATCTATAGTAGAGGCTAAACGGTCCTGGGAGGAGGATCATTGGCTAGCACTAAAGAACGCAGCCTTTTTAAAAGACTCTAGTACCTTCTGGACTTTAATAACCCAACTAACCAGAAGAGACTCTGACCCACTTCCAAACCATATAACCGAGCAGCAGTGGTCTGCGCACTTCTCCAAACTATATTGTAATGAGGTAGAGCTTGCCCACCCTGCCAGTGCCAACTCTCTCCACAATTATACTGCACCGCAGCCTGAACCTGCAGATTTTTTTACCCTCACGGAAGTCCAGACCGCTATTAAAAGCATAGCACCTGGGAAGGCAGCAGGCCCAGATGGCCTCCCAGGAGATCTGATCCTTCACAACCCCCTTGTATGGGGAAATCTTATCTTTAACATGATGAACCTCTTGTTGTGTGGCCACACAGTCCCAGACTCCTGGAAGGGTGCTGAGGTGGTCACTATCTATAAGAAGGGGGTGAGAGAGGACCCTGCCAACTATAGACCGATAAGTCTAATTGATGTCATCCAAAAGGTGGTTGGCAGGGTCCTTAACTCACGCTTGGGGACTTGGCTGGAAGAGGGAAACATCTTAACTCACCTACAAGCTGGCTTTAGGAAGAAAGTAGGTACTATGGACCAAGTGTTCAGATTCGTACCCACTTATTGGAAGACCGCTCTGATTGGTGGGGGATCTTTATACTTGGCCTTTATTGACCTCAAAACGGCATTCGACCTTGTTCCTCGGGTTAAATTGTGGCAGGTCTTACATGAAATGGGGCTACCACGATATCTCTTGGAGTTTATTAAAAGGTTGCATGATGGTACATACGCAAGAATTAGATGGGGATCCGAAGGTCAATTGACTGAACGAATTCCTGTCCAGAGGGGGGTCCGCCAGGGATGTGTGATGGCTCCGACTTTGTTCTCCCTCTTTATTAATGGGGTGGCAGACCACTTGAGGGAGGTCTCAGCAGATGCACCATCCCTGGCGGGGGAAAAAACTCCTACCCTCCTCTTTGCAGATGACACGCTCCTCATGTCCAAAACTCCTATGGGCCTCCAGAAACTGCTTGATAGGTTTGGTGCCTTTTGCGATAATCGCGGTCTTACTGTTAACACCACTAAGACCAAATTGATGGTACTGACTGGAAATAAAAAACACAAGAAAATCAATATCGCATTAAATGGCACCCCGCTCGAGGAGGTTGATGCATTTGACTACTTAGGGGTCAGGATTAACTCCAAAATGAAATGGGACTCTCACATCACTAAGATGTCTCTAAATTTTAAAAGAGTAACAGGAGCAATCTCTAAAGACCATCGTCTATCCTCTACTAAACCTATTAGCCCGGCGCTAGTAGTATACGAGGGTAAGGCATTGTCTGCTGCTTCTTACGGCTCTGAACTATGGGGGTTTGAAAGAGTTATTAGTTTAGTCACAGCAGAACATAAATTTCTGAGAGAGCTTGTGGGCCTCCCACTTTCCACCCCTCTTAAACCTCTATTTTACCATTTGGGACGCCATTCTATCAAAGACATCCTTGGGCTTCGCCCCCTATTATTTTGGGTCCGTCTTAGAAGGCCCCCGGAACTTAGTAATTACGCCGCGGTCCTCGACGAACTCATTGCGTTAAATGGTGTTGGTGTAATATCATGGTTAAAAAACCTAAAGGACCTGGTACTCAGCTTGGGGCTAGAAGAAGAATGGCTCTTGCAGAAGCCTCCGCAAAAAGACATAATTAAGAAATTATATTGGGCAAATATAGATGCAGCGGTCTTGAAAAACCCAAAGCTGGGCCCCCTAACTGATACATTTCTGATTTGTAAGCCAACACCGAAGTGGGAACCATTTTTTGACTTTATCTCCTCACCAAGGGATAGAGTTCTGTTTTTTAAAATGAGGCTAGGTACTTTACCACTGAACGCTTTCACAATAGGCTGGAAAAACCATAAAACCCACCACACAACTTGCCCGGGATGTTCTAACCCTACCGAATCACTGGGCCACTTCTTGTTCGCCTGCAAAGCATATAAGACGCCCAGAAAACGTTGGCTGAGCCCAGTCTGTAGAGGTTTGGGTACTAGGCAGTCGTCTGTTGCCCTCCGCATCCTAACAACGGACACCACATCCTTACTGGTAATCTGTGGGGTGGCTAAATATCTTGGGAAAGCATGGCAAATACGAACTAAGCTTATTGAACTAAGTAGCTCTGGGTTGTAATTCTATGCAATTTTCCACTTAATGAAATACCCTCTCTACATTTGATGTGCTCTCCCTTGCTGTGCCGTAGGATGTCTGTTTTTTTTTATCTGTGCCTTTTATGTTCTATTTTTTATGTATTTTTAGCTTTTTTTAAGAAAACTATGCATATTTCTATATGTCTTTTTATTAATTTTATGGTTCTATGTTTGTCGTATTGTATTTACTTTTATGATACATTGTTATCGAATAAAGTATTCAATCAATCAATCAATATGTTCACACACAGTGGGAGGCCTCTCGCATAGGTTAACACGCCATCTTTTATTTGCTTATTTTACATGTTTATAAATACGGCACAGCTGACTCAAGCACTTACACTATTGCTTCCTAGTTGGTCTCCTATGCCTTTCCTATTGGAAATGTACTTTCGTAAAGATTTTCCATTTTAAATGTTGATAAATATCTGTTTTTTAAAAATGTTCGATTCACGAAAATCTCTCAACTTACGAGTTTACATGAACAGGTCATAAAGAGTCCCAGTGGAGACAGCACTAATGGGTCCTTGTTCACACAAAGCTCCCATGTCATGAAGGTTGGCCATTTTGTGGTTTCATTCCATGAAAAAAATTTGAAGTATACATTTGGTCATCCAGAGGCACAAAAACACTGATTCATTTTCATGTCATGAAAAGCAGTACCTCAAATTTCGCAAAGATCTGAAAACATGGCTTTTTAATCAATAAAACCTGTGAATGCTCCTGTTGCCCATGCCTCTTGTCTTGCATTTGCCCCCAGGCGCCGGGAAACCTCCGGGTAGCTGTGCGCCATACAAATTTAATAATAGAATAATAGAATAGAATGTGTGAGAACCTTCCTATAACCAAGTACATTTCCACCAACAGTGCATAAGCACAATCGGCTGTTCACCGAAGACACCGTCGTCACTAGAGTGTGAACCATCCTGTTCATGAATGTCGCTCCAAAGTGAGAATTCCTAAACAAATTTCTTTGAAATCCTCCCAGCAGGATTGTACCTAAATAACGGTGCGTGCTGATCAGAAAATATCCCTATGTTGACCCTGCGTTCCTAATGAAGTAGATGATGCTTGTAGTGTGTGTGCACGTGATAAGTGTTTATGTTTATATGCCAAGCCCTCTCCAAGTGAGAGTGCATAAACGGTTCCTTTACACAAGAGAAGCTTCAAATACCTGCTTGATCGACCTGCCGTGGGTGTGTGGAACTGGTACCAGCTGTTTATTTGGGAAAAAGCTCATCAAGGCAATGGACTCCCTTCATTTGAGATGCTCCCTAAGTGCCATCAACATTTACTTGCTTAGCGGATGCAGTGAGTCAATGTATTGAGCACGGCAACTGCTCTCACAAAACATGCACAAATAACACACAGCCACAGGCACCCACTCAAAAGTCGTAACACACACAATTTAACACAGGCACACATGACACATCCTCAACCTCACAAACATACGCAAAAAAACATTCACATTGACAAAGCCAAAAGCTCAGAGTTCGGCCATTACTTTGACTTATTGTAATGTTGAGGGAAACATGACGAAAATGGATTTGTGCACACTGGATTCTGAATCAAAAAATACTTTTTTCAGCCAATGATAACAAGCGTTACTAAAACATTGTGGATGATATTGCAGAAGTGCTGCTCTCACCACTATCCTTGCTCCAACCTTCAGATTAAGTGCTTAGAATAATATGTGATGACAGTCAACTCTGAATCCAAATATTTCCCCTTTAAGGTGCAATCTCTAGTCCCTCCTCAAGAAGAGAAGTTGTAAGATTAGTTTAGGTCTTATGCGACCCTCCAAAATGTCTGCCTCACACCGGGGACGGGTGCGCATCTAACAAAAGAATCAACTCTTGCCGCCTGTACGAAACACCCTAGAAAAAGAACTGAGGTTTAACAGCTCAGAGGCACAACAATGATCCTAGTTTTAAAGTTGCCCGGGCAGAAATGTTATTTTTCTTAAAGTGCCTAATTTCTACCATTGTGCTGGACCCTGACATCACCGAGACACACAGATGACCACAGGGCTTTGTACGAATTATGCTCCAATATTTAAAGTATCAATTAATATTTGTCTAGTTGCAATATCTACTGATAAGTGCTGTGTAGCAGAGTGTGTTCATACAGAAAGACTTCGATGTCAAATGTTCCGTGGAATGCCTCGTGCATTATTATCACGAGCGTTGCAGCCCTGTTTCTCTGCTGCCTCTGTGCCAAACAAACCTGTAATTTGCAGTTCCAGGCGAGCGGGCGAGTCTACCATTATGTTTACAGGGCCTGCATTTCATAGCACAGAGCACTGCTGATTTTCTGAGCTTGGAACTTGTTGTACGACGACCTCGCCAACCTTCCCGCCAGTAGAAAGTCTGGAGACCCGTTGCCACTCAAGCTGTGCCCTTCCAGGCATGCCAGCGTCTGGTGGCAGAGGAGCCGTGGGCAAAGCATGAGGGTGGCACATTACTGTAATCGAGCTAGGAAGCTTTCCTACCAGAGGTGGCAAAAGTAGCTTGGCACCGAAGGACTGGCGTCGCTAGCTCACAGACGTTGCCCCGGGACATGCTGCTTTTATATCTCAAAGGTACTGGCTACGGGGCCTTTTGAACAAGCATTGGCCGCGCGGAATGCATAGATGAGGGCTGCAGCGGGAGAGAGAGGCGGAGGGAGTTGTGTGCATGCGCGCTGCGCACGAAAGCACTTAATGAGCCATGACGGCGCGTAACTGTAAAACAAGGCTTAGTGAGATAAGAGAGGCAGATTGCAGCTGCGCGCGTTCATGCGCACATGCACGCAAGCTTTAGGCCAGGGAAAGCTTGTGGGTAGCACTTTGAAAACCCCCCCTTACTAAAAGTCGAGCAGCAGTGCATGCGCTGCTCTAGGCTCAACCTAAAAATCACAGCAGCCACAGTGTCTACGCAACAGATGCGCACCTAAAGCCAAATTTTGAGGGGGGGCGGGGGAAAAAGGGGGCTAAGAAAAAATTTCGGGGGGGCTAATTCTTCCAGTAATAGGCAGAGTGGAGATGCAGGGGCTCTAAGAAGGGGTGAAAAACAACAAAGCCTCACTAACTAGCAATGGTCTTTTAAAGACCTGTGAAGTACTCTGGTGCGGCTGTGTGTGTGCCCGGGAAGCTGTCTCAGCCCGGGCTGACACACATGACGGGAGGGGGGGGGCTGAAGTCTTTTAAGCACAATGGGCGTTGAGCGCCTGGTACGCAATTTATTTATGCATTTTTATATAGCGTGGACTTTACCCAAAGATGTCAGAGCGCTTCTCAATAGGACCAGTTACATTACATGAGGAAAATGTTACAAATGTACATGTTGCAGAAGCAAATGAGATACAAGAAGAAGTATAATACCGCAATAGATGGCAGTCACTCAAAAACACACTTGGATGACACTTGTACAGGCATGGAATACAAATCTTTTACAATAGTGAAAGAACTTCCTTGAGGTACTTGAAAGGGCGTGTTTTTGTTCTGGAAGTGTCTTTGGAAGAGAAGAGATTTGAGGTCAGTTTTGAAGGTCTGGGTAGAGGTGGTGGTGCGGAGCTGCGGCAGAAGCGAGTTTCAGATTCTCACCGCATTGCCTGAGAAGGATTGAGCCATCGATCTCTCCCTTTTGAAAGTGGGAGGCTCAAGCAGTAATTTTTCCGCATTACGAGACGGTCTAGAGCCTCCAGAGATTTTCAGTTTATTCGCCAGGTAGCAAGGGGAGGAAGATAGCAAGGCTTTGTAGGTGATACAAGCCATCTTGTAGATTGATCTTGCCTCGATGGGAAGCCAACGGAGGGAAGACAAAATGGGTGTGATGTGGTCACTTCTTTTGGCCCCAAATATAAAACGAGCCGCTGAATGGAGAACGGATTTAGGAGGGGAAAGGTGGGATTTGGGGAGGCCAGTAAGAAAAGAATTGCAGTAGTCCAATCTAGCGAGAAACAGCGATTGGACCAGGGTTTTAAGGTCTTGCTCCGGGAAGAAGCGTTGAATCCCCCAAACAAGGCGCAGTTGGTATCGAGTATTCTTTGCAATGGAGTTGATGTGGGAGAGTAGATTAAGACTTTTGTCGAGTAAGATACCAAGGGATTTTGCACTGTCGACAACAATAGGTTTATTGTTAAGTAGATTCAGCTGATCCATCGAAGATTGAACAGGAGGAGGAGAGAGAGAGAGAGAGAGAGAGGTTGAGAGGAGGAGGAATTCTGTTTTGGAGGAATTCAGAATGAGTTAATGAGTTAACATCCAGTTTTGAATAGAGTAGAGAGTAGAGTTGAGGATTGAGAGATCGTGTGTGGAGGACACTTTAAGGTAGATTTGGGTGTCATCCGCATAGAGATGGTAGAGGATCAGAGGACAAGACTCCCCTGAATCGAGTATACGCAGTGCATCATCAATCACTTGCAGCCGGGCTGTTTCCGTGCTGCAGTTTTGAATGAAACCAGACTGGAAATTGTCAAGAAGATCATTGTCCTTGGTATGACGAGAACGTTGTTTTGCTACACATCTTTCTGGGATTTTCGTAAGAAAAGGGAGGTTAGTGATGGGGCAGAAGTTGTTGAGGTCGTTCGCATCAGCGATGGGTTTTTTAACCCCTTCGCCGCGGCGGGAATTCCGCCGCGGCGCTGGGAGGTGCGGGGGGGCAGCGCGGTGGCGCTGTGCTCATGACGGAGCCGCTCCGTCATGAGCCACAGTTGAGCTGTTCTCATGACGGAACGGTTCCGTCATGACTCCGCCCAGTTGCGTTGTCCCCCCGCACAGGCGGGGAAACAGCGCCGCGTGGGCGGAGCGGCCGCCAACGGTCGTGTCATGACGGAACCGTTCCGTCATGAGCACACGGCAACCGTGGCTCATGACGGAGCGGTTCCGTCATGAGTGAGGAAGGGGTTAAGAAGAGGGGTAACCTGTCCTGTTTTAAAGGTAAGAGGAAGGGAGCCTTGACTGAGGGAGAGGTTAATCAGACTGGTCTAATAAGAAAGAGTATGGGTGTGGAAGTCAATGGCAATTTCACTAGGGATGGGGTCAAGAGAATGGTTGGAGGGCTTTGTTTTGAGGATGCATTTGAGGAGGGCATCTTCAGAGATGGCGTCAAAGTTCTGCCAAATAACTAAGTATTTACGCTCCTCTAGAGGGGTAGGATTAATGACCTAATCCACCAATGATTTCACTTTTTCGTCAAAGAATATAGCGAATTCCGCTGCTTTCTTTGGAGAATCCTCCGACTTGGCGGTTGGGGGAGAGCAGTTTGGATTTTTGATGAGGTCGAATAGTTTTTTGGGTCTGTTTTTGAGTCGAGGAGGGTTCTGAAGTGTGATGCTTTTTCAAGGAAGATGTGTTTGTGGTACTTAGATCTTGCTAAACGTAACACAGCAAGATTAGAGGTGGATGGAGCTTGTCTCCATTGTTTCTCCAGGATTCTCAGGTTCTTCCTTTCTTCATAAAGGGATTTGTTGAACCAAGGTGCTTAGGGAATAGGCTTTTTCCTTTTGCTTTGGAGAGGAGCGACATTATCAATTTCGAATGCAAGGACTGAGAGACATTGGGAGGTGAGCTCGTTCAGATCCAAGTTCGGGTCTAGCCTTGGAAGTGATAGCATAGCGGAATCACAGAGAGTATCGAGGTCAATGTTTTTAGTGTTACAGAACCAGGTAGTAGTCCTGTTAGGTTGGCCAAGAGTAATAGAGTGTGATAAGTGTAGAGCGAAGGGGATGAAAAAGTGGTCAGGACAGTCTACATGAATAAGCATAGCAATAGTAAGCATGTCTGCTTTAGAAATAACAAGGTCCAGAATTGAGCCCTTAGAGTGTGTTGTTTCAGTGCAGTGTTGGATAAGATCGTTTGCTGAGAGAAAGGTGGTCAGCATATTAGCAGAGGAATATTCCAACGAGCCCCAGTGAAGATTGAAGTCTCCCAGGAAGATCTGTCTGTCACTTTGCGAGTATTGGTCGCCGATGAAGTTTATGAGTTTCTCTAAAAAAGAAGAGCAGCCACCAGGCGGATGGTAATGACATGGAATCTGAATGGTGAGCAGTGTTGCACTTGAAGCTCAAGAGATAAGCATTCGAATGAACGGAAGGAGCTGTTAGGAAAAGCCTTAAGTTGAAGGGAGTTTCTAAAGATGATTGCAACACCTCCCCCATTTTTGTATGTTCTGTCATTTCTAAAGATAAAGTAGTCGGTGGTAACAGAAGATCAAACATAGAATGATCTGTAGTTATGGAGCAAACAGCGCAACTCTGACAAGACTGTTTTGGCGACGGGGTGATTGGGCTATGAGGGGTGATGGGGATATTATACTTGTAAGAGGGTATCTAGGAGGAAGGCAGACAATTAGTTCTGACAAAAGAGATGGTCGGAATAGTGTAGATAGTAGGGTTACTTGGAGAGGAAAGTGGAAGGGGGGTGGTGTTCGAGGTCTTGTAACTTGCCAGTAGGTTAGTGATGTCTGCAGAAGACAGATTGTGATTGGCTTTTTTGGGGTGTGGGGGCAAGGTGTTTCTCGGGGGTTTGGGAAAGTGAGTATTTGCCAAGGGAGTTGGGGTGTTTGGAAAGGTGGAAATCTTAGTGCTTCGGAGTGAGATGGTAGCTTCAAGCTGGGAGATGGAGGTGATGAGAGGTCCTAACTTATTTTCCAGAGAGAGTAGGGAAGAGCACGGTAAGTTAGGTGGCTCCATGGGTACTGGGGGGAGTGCAATTGGCGATGGAGGGCAGGGAGAGGTGGCAGTGCCAGAGGTGTTTGGATACAAGGTTCAAAGGTGGGGATAGATGATGGGTGAGAGCAGTTGTTGGTGCATCGGAGGTGAAAAGAGAGTTATCTATGTTGATGTTGTAGGGAGGATAAGAATTGAGGTCGTAATTAGGCGGAAATTTGTGTGGAACGAGGAGGGAGGGCGGAAAGCAAGAAGGGGAGTCATAGAATGGCAGGAGATTTGGGTAGAAGAGAGGGGAAGTGGTTGGAAAGGTCCCGTAAGCTAGGAGAGGTGGATGTGAGGGAACAGGCCCCAGGCAGAGTGAGGGGGGTTGGGTTGTAGGGTAGTTGAAGACAGAGTGGTTCTGCTGGGCTCGAGGGATGGAAAGTGAAGGGATTACCGAGGAGGGATAGGGGGTTGAACAGCATTACTGGAGGAATGAGGGGATGAAGAGAGATGCAAGGGATTAGTGAAGAATTTGGGGTACAAGGCGAGGGGGGAGCGGGTAGAGAAGAAGAGAGAATATGGGGACTGTATGGAAAGTTAACTTGGGGAACAGGTTGTAGGAGAGGAGGGCTAAATAGGGGGTGGCAGATAGGGGTAGGGGGGAGGAGGTTAAATTGGAATACCGGGACGGTGCAGAGGGGAAAAAGAGAGTATTAGCTAGAGGTATGGAAGACGTGTTGAGGGGGGATGCACAACGGGTGGGGGAGGAATGGGAGAGGAGAGAACAGTGGAAGGGGGAAGAGGGTCTGCCTGTGCCTCTCAGGGGAGCGGCCTAATGGAGTATGGGGGGTCAGGAGAGGAGATGGGGAGTAACGGGTGGAGCTAGATGAAGAATCAAGGGAGATCCTAGTCGCAGGGGGGGGGAGTAGGGAGGGGAAGAGGTGGTCAAAGAGAGAGAGAGACAGGTGTCTTTAGCTTGGATCAAGACAGTACCATTGTTATAAAGTGAGATAGTGAGGGAGCCGTTAAAACGGGTAGAGGGTGACATCTTTTGCTGTTTCCCATGTGGGCGAGATGAGGAGGAGGTTACGTTGAGGGAATTATAGAAGCTGGTGGACCAGGAGGGTATGTCATGAGTGAAAAAAATGACGTCGTTTTTGAGCCTTCCAAGATGACCATTGTAGAATTGGTCAACAAAGAGGGAATCAGGAAAACGTTCAATGGTGTTATGCTTGAACCTTTTTGCTGAAACTTTAGACAGATTAGGGGTAGAAATTATTTTGAAGCAGTTAATTCCAGACTTAACTCGTGAGGTGGCCATGTTGGGAAATTGAGGAGGAGGAGGGTGGTGGGGGGAGGAGGAAGGTGCCACTAGGGTAGCGGTAGTGAGGAGAAGTATAAGAAGAATAATGGGGCACATATTCCAGTAGTCGAACGTAGTTATCCGATTAATGTGCAGTCAAGAGGCGTTGAGGTTAGCAATGATGTACATAGTGCACAGAACATAACTTAAAAAAGGTGGGGTTCCTTATCTCCCCGCCAGTGAGTTGCTAAAATTAATCACCTCACAACAATAGAATTAATCAACAGTGCTTTAGCGCAGCAGAAATGTAAGTACCGAGATCACTCCCAAAGACAATGAAAGCAGCAGAAGAGACAAAACTAGTCCCGCAGACGGTTTTAACCTTGCACGAGGCCTCATGCAAAATGTCAAAATAAACTGACAACTGGGGCACAAGTGCGACGCGCTAGCTTTTTCAATTCGGCACCTCGGACAGGTAGAGGGCCTAACTTTCAATGGAACATTAATGTGCATTGCGGGTATAGTGCTACGAGAGTGTGAAAAATTTATAAACTGAAATTCGCAGGCTGGAGATACCACACCGAGACTGCACATGACTCCGTTAAAACCTTCTTATTTACATTAATGTTTAGCATGGACCAATTTATTTCAACTCTTTTCCGCTTTAGTGAGGACATTATCCCAAAATGCAGAAAAGTAAGCCAAGATTAAAACAAACGTCATAGAGAGAGGTTGAATCCATGAGGTTCCTGAAATATGATATTGAAAACTTTTCATGCAGTGTATAAATCACTGAGGACTAGCATGGTTAAACTCAAAACACATTTCTTGTGTCGGTTCCCCAAGAACGTAAATAGTGTGCTGGATCCATAATATAGAAAAAGCATCGGTAATAGGAGAAGAAATGAGCATTGGTAAAGCCAATATGTCTGGCGTTCGTTGACGGACTTTTGGCTTTGTCAATCCATGTTTTGATGTTTCATGTCTTTATTATTGGCCCATATCGATAAAAAAAACATTGGCTGAAAGTAAAAATATTTTTGGGGTTTCAAAAAGCACATGTTGCTATAGAAGTCCCTGGCAATTTGAATGCTGGTGTGACTTTTGTGAAAGGACAGACTGCTGTCACTCACAATCAAGTTAACCAATGACTGTAGGGGGGGCAAAACCATCACCCCTTTATATATGCTGTAGTGGACGGAAAAAAACGATGAAAGCCCCTATAAGTTATTCTGTTATGCATTTAGTTTTAGTAAAGACAAAAGATATTTTTCTAATGGCCTACAAACAGGATTACTACAGTTAGTTGTTTCATTGGATATAATTGGGAACAACAAAAGTCTTGTCAATTTCGCTCCAAATTCTAAATTAAAACCAGAGTCGTTTTAAATATGACTTGTTTGTTAACCCGTAGCAGAGTAAATTTACTAAAGGGATTAGGGTTGATTAGATCGGTAGTAAAAAGGAATTGTGAAAATGAAAAAAGAGCTGGGATGGTCGGATTTCATCTCCTGGGACCTATGTTTCCCCAAATCAGCCAACGACGCCCCCTGAAATCTGGGAGGCTCAGTCTGTATGCTGAAATAACTAGAATCAATTGTTTATAAGCCTAGCTGGATTTTTGTAGACATCCAAATGAAGACGAAAACAGTTGACTGTTTAAAAAAAAAAAATAGAGTATAAAATATGTATTCACTGCTTGACATGGTGAACATGGACTTTAAAAGTAGACGTTTTGTCTTACGTTGACTGCTTAACACTGAATAGTCAGAGTGTTGTTTCGAAGGTATTTATTTGGTCGATGTTTGCATTCCATTTAAATTCACTTTAAGGTAACACTCTTTCCAGATTTACATTTTCTGGGCATTTGGGTAAAATTATTGAAGCTTAATGAATAGGTAAAACAGGTAATGCAGGTATGCAGGGCCTGTGTCCCAGAAGGCTTGTGTGATGTGTAGAAAGGGCTGTAAAGTTGTTATGCTACTTATGCGTGACATATTCTGTAACTGCAGTGTGTGTTCAAGTGAATTTTTCTTACCTTATGTTTGACACTATAATTGCTAATGTAACCCTGCTTCCCTTCCTTGCACTTCCTTTTGGTTATGTTATCTAAAAGATTGTTTGTTTGATTGCTTGGTTAATTGAACTGACGTGGCGGAGTGAGGCTATACGAAATGTGTATAAGCAACATACCTGTGCATATAATGTATGTTCATACTGCATTGCAATCAGGACAAGCTGTTCTGTAGACAGTGTTTTATTTGTGTGTGAAACCTGGGTTATATTATCTGCTGTTGCCGAGTTTGACCGGATGTCAACTGGGTCGTCTTGTCCTTGCAATATTATGTTGGACATTCTCTCTTGGACTAACTACTGGTTCTATTTGACAACATTTGTTATTATCTGCGCTACTCAATGTAAAATTTAATAAACAGATCAAACAAAAAAAAATGCTAATGTAACTCTAGTGTGCAGTTGAGTGACTTATTCATGTCCTATGCGTGACACTGTGAATGGCATTATACGTTTTAATGATTACCTAGAATCAGAGGAAGTCCATACAGTAGCAGTATTCTTTATTCCTCGCAGTATATTTAATGAAACACAAGGATATGAATTGCCCCTAAAAGCAACAGGAATTATTTTTTCCGGTTTTAAACTGACCAATGTGATAATTGCATGGATGTAAATCGGTCCCTTGCAGGAGGGGGACTTTTATTTAACTATGCTAAACACACTCGGAATTGTAGATCTACATTTTAAAAAGTCCCAGAATCCTCCGTCTTGTTGGCTGAAAAAAGCAAATTGTCTAAAAATCACTCCTGTAAGGCAGGGGCAAATGAGAGGTATGGACTTCTACGGTTTGTAGTCAGCCATGTGTTGCCTTCCCATGGTTTGCCTTCCTCTGCACTGGGTCTCTTCAGACAGCTTTCCAGGCCAACATTCAGCACTTTGGGCCAGATGTACGACTGTTCCGTTTTGCATGTTGGAAATTGCGTTTTTTTGCTACTCGCAAAATGGAATGTACTATTGTGTCTCAGACACATTTAGCGATTCCCAATGGGGTCGCAAATGACCTGCCTCATCTATATTCATGAGGCAGGTTGCAATTTGCGACTCATTGGGAATGGGCTACAATCACTGGATGGTGGCCTGCTGGAGACAGCAGACCACCATGTCTGTGTTTGCTTTTTAAATAAAGCAATGTTTTTTTTTCAAATGCAGCCTGTTTTCATTAGAGGAAAACAGGATGTGTTTAAAAAAAAAACATGAAAAGTTTTCTTTTCATTTTTTAAGGGCAGGCAGTGGTCCATGGGACCGGTGCCTGCTCTTAAAAAAGTTTTTTGTTGCCAAACACAAAGGGAATAGGGCCCCCGGAATCCCCTTCCTGTTTGCGACTGGCTTACCACCAGTTTTTATTTGGTGGTAACTGCGATTGTTTTGTAATGGCATTTGTTGTCGTAAAACAATTGTACATCCCCCTACGACTAGCTATTAGGGAGGTACACCCTTGGCATGCCCCTTCCTAACATCGACTCACAAACTTTATTTTGCAAGTCGGTAACAGGTTACCGACTCGCAAAATAGGGTTTGTACATGCTACAACCCTATTTAGTGGTCACAAACGAACCGATTTTCCGTTTGGGACCGCTAACAATAGTCGTACATCTGGCCCTTTGTGTATGCTGGTGCAGCACTCCCTCCTGCAGGCTGATGCAGCATCTCCTTCACCGGACTCTAGCCTTTAGGGCGGTGCATTACTCTCTCTCTCTTTTCCTTACAGGCTCATGCAGCACTGACTTCCCACTCTCATGGCGTTTGTAGCACTCCCTCTTTGCAGTTCCCCCATTGTGTCTACTCCTGTTTCCTACAACATTATATCATCACTCACTTATCTCTCAGTGATGGGGTCCGTGAGCTGTGCAGCTCTGCCGGCCTTGCGCACTACAAGCCTTTAGTTTTGAGAAGCATCTGATCCATCGCCATTTAGTGCCACAAGCCGTTTCCCAACAATGATAAAACATGGCAAACAATCTTGTCTGACTCCTGGCAGTTGCAAACTAGGCAGCGTTCTTCTGTGTATGACTGATGTATGTGACTTAATAGAAAATCAAAAACTGAGGAACAACATTTAAGGAAACCTAGTCATGGAAAAATCATTTTAAGGAAAGACAAAAAAAATCTAAAATTAAAGGAAACATTTTAAGGGAAAGATCGTAGCTGTCGAAGTTCTGATATCTGGCACTAGATTATCTTCCGAAGCATCCCACTGGTTTTCTACATCACTGGGGTTCACTACCAAAAAAGAGAGAGCCTGAGGAGGTGTCTCCACTTACCATAACGATTGCAACTCCATCGCAATCAACATCTGGAGCATCCTGTCCCGGATCCTTTTGCAACACACCAGAAGCCCAAATGACAAGTAGTTTTCTCTTTGGTTGGAACACTGTATGTTGGACTGAGAGAGGAGAAGCTTCTCTGTGCTTTCTGTCTGAGTCCTTTTCTCCACAGAACTTGAGGAATAGTCCTGAATCCCAGGACATTCCAGTTACTACAGCATGGCTCCACCAGGTCTTGTTCTCTGACACCATACACATCCGCACGAGAGTGGACATTTGGCTTCCACGCAAAAAAGAAAGTCTGGCCATTCAGAAAGGGCAACCTTCCAAACCATTGATCAGTTTAGGGCCTAGTTTTCAACAAGTTAGCATTGCTAGGCATTTTCTTTGAAAATGTTGGCGCTTTGCCATTTGATAGGAGGTTGGCCAGCAGATCCCAGTATAAAACCAAGTGGCTAATTGTGCAATCTACTGCCAACAGGGACATGAACCTAGTCCTAGCCAGACTGATGGTCAAGTCCGTGAGCTAGTGTGCTTTTCTGATATGATGCCAGTTTATCGGCAGTGAGTTTCCCATGCCATCTCACAATTCACGGGTGTGGGGGTGCTTTAGTAATACAGGACATACCGGGTACACCCAGTACTTACTTTGTTGAAACAAAATAAAAAGGGCTGTTGCCCGCAGTAGAGAGTGGTCTAAACTCCATCCTGAGTGGAGTCTGCACAGTTTACAGCAGCTAGTTCAGACACAGGTCGCTAGAGCTGGCCAGTGGGCAGCACGGGCCGGCTAGTGTTGTGGCACCATGGCAGGCATTATGGGCAGCGTGGTGCTACCCAAAACCAGAACCACACGTGGCTGAATTCCCTTGGCAACTGCCCTGCTGAACAACACCAGCCCACGCGGCTCATCTTCCAGCTACATTTATAGGATGGTGAAGCTGGCCAGACAGAGGTGCAGTGACATACACACTGTTCATGATAAAGGCAGCCACTAACCAAGCAATGCATACTGGGGCCTGGACAGGCCAACCTGGACGGACAGTACAGGCATCAAGTGAGAAACTGTTTTTTTTTTAATTCTTTTTTTAATTTAATTTATTTTTATAAATTGTATACAATCACAATTACTGCTGCAAGGTTAACCACAGCTGGCATAGATCATTAGTACAGTGCTGTTTATGCGGTAACCCCCTTGCTGGCTAGATTTTTGATAGAGAGATAGGTGTAAGGAGGAAAGGACAGAAAAGTTAGAAATGAGAGAGAGAAAGAGGATAGGACAGGCAAATAGAGAGGTATACATTCTTGGTTTAACATTAGCGTCCGATATATCAACTGCAATTAGTTTTATCTCAACTCGAGACTATTAAGCTAGTCTTCGAGTCCATCTGTTTCATACTTGTGCTGTGCCTTGGGCTGTGGATTGTTGCAGTAGGCTTTAGGGTCGGTTTTCTATGGAGGCTCGTTGGGGTCTAGGGACCTGTCCAGAGCTTCCACAGTCCCCTTGATGACGCTTTCCAGTTGGTTAGTATCAGTTTGACCGCAGTTGTCAGAAGTAGATCCATTAGTTCCCTCTCTCTCTCTCAGAGGAGAGATCCGTTCGCATGAACGCCGTGGTGAGGGAGGCAAAGTCTTGTTAGATTGCATCTATGAAATCAAATACCCTTCCCCAGAACAGCTTGAGTGGTGGGCAGTGGAAGATAAGGTGCGCTAAGTCTCCCTTCTCTATGTTGCAGTTCCAGCAGAGGGAGTCTTCCCTGAGGCCTAGTGTGTGTAAGCGCACCAACTCGAGAAGGGGACATCCCCCATTACATTCTCCGACCTGAAAGCTATCCACCAATTGGAACACATAGACCTATACAGATTCCTAAAGATAACAGCAGCCCTGTCAAGGACAAGCCTAGCCAGCACCCAACCCTCGATCTTGCGCTATGTAGCAAACATCAACATACTAGGTCATCAAGTCTCGCAAATATATGAGGAACTGTTTTTTAAGGGTGATTGGAACCACCCCTGGCTGAAAGAACTAAGGGGCACATGCATCAAAGTTTCATTTTGCGATTACCAAATAGCGATTTTTTTAGAAATCTCTATTTGGTAATCTCTAAATGCAATGCAACAAAACAGAGAGCAAATAGCGATTTTCTAATTGCGATACCTTAAGAATCGCAAACACAATTAGAGAATCGCTATTTGCAAGTGTGACTCCATTCTTTCCCTATTGGCCTCAAGGCTTATAGGTGACAATGGTCTTGCATGACCTAAATTGTGATCACCTAACTGGTAATGGCAAATTAGGTAATGCAAAGGCAAAGGTGCCCGGGGTCCTAAGGCCTCCTTGAGGCGCCCCTAAAAAAAAAAGGTGCACATGTAAGGCACACACATGCCCTAGGGTAATCTGTGCGCCACATGGTACTTTGAGAAATGCAGTTTTGTGCATTTTTCAAAGTATGCACATGGTTCACATCAACTTGAAGTTGATGTTATTTGGCGTTTCCTGCTTCTGTTAGGAATGTTGTACTCTGTTGCTTTCAAGTAATTGACCCTACTTGGCCCTAACTCTTTTTATGAGTTTTTCTTTTTAAGCTTTTTTAGTTTTCAGCAATTAAAGCAGTACAGCCTGATCCATATACTGGTTTAGAACATATTACGTGTTCACAATGTTTCAAAAGCCATCACATATCCTCTGTATATATATGAAAGTCTCGTTTGTGTTCAGAATATATTTGTCAGTCCATTTCTTGCCAGTATTACATGTAGATTAGTGAGAATAACCTTGTATAGTCGTGATTATTCTCATTATATGTGTGTGTGTGTATGCATTTGGGCTATACTATTTTACTTTTGTCAGTCTTCTCTGTTGCTTTGTGTTCTATGTGTTTAATTCTCTTTATTTCTAGATAGAAACTGTGTCAAGGGTACCAAAAAGCCACCTGATGTAGCACTTGGGTGTGTTAATGCGGGTTAGCCTTCAGTTCATTTGTTATGGTAAGTTCACAAACCAGCTTTTGTGCTTTGGGGACCCTGTGCTCATCCTTCTATTCGAAAATATGAGTGCCACAAATCTTCTGCTCTCTTTCAGTGTCTCCAGATGTGTATCCTAAAAGGATGGTCGCTGGTGTCTTGGACACATTTATTTTTATAGCATAAAATATCTTGTTCCAGTACGCCCTAACTATCTTTCAACACCCAGTTGGATGCTGGAAGCCTGCCTCTCGCTCCTTACATCTTTTTCCGTTAGAACTCCTTGCCGGTTGGGATCTCGATAACTGCATATTTATTTTTCCGAAGACAAAGTTTAAGAAGTATAAATCTGTGGCCCTCATCTAAACTGTGGTACTCACACCAGAAACCAATACACCCTTCCTCAAACCTGAACTGGCATCCTAGTCAAACTTGGATTCGGGTTCGCAAAGAGGAAATTGAACATCTCATCTGGAGCTTGAGATGGCCAGCACTGGCGTAACGAAACTTGAGTGGGATCCCTGCAAGGTATGTGGAAGGGCCCCCCACCGGACTCAATCAGGAGCTCTCTGGCCAAAGTACTGTGCTGAAGGGGCCCCCTGGAGCTTGGAGGCCCCCCCACACACTGTGGGGTCTGCAGGGGCCTGTGTTACACCACTGGTGGCCGGTGTACCTGGACCTTGAACTCCGATCCTTAATAGGGGACTGCAGGACTAGGTTAGGGGACTAGTTATATCAGCAAGTAGTTCACTACAAAGTTTTGGTTGCTAAAATGAGCCCCGAAAGTCAGATGGGATCTTGTGGTCGTACCCATGGTGCTTAATTTGAGCCAGTGATCACCAGTGGGGGCCCACTGGCAAACATTTTCCAAGAGCAAGAAAGGGAAAAAACACACAAGGGGAAAAGAAGGAGGAAGAGGAAGACAGAAAATCAGTCACAACAAGAGAAAGTAGGAACTTGTAAGAGATATAATGGGCGTGCGAATGTCTGGCAGTGAATTAAAGAGGCGTGGGATGGATTCAAGACTATACGGCCTTTTGTATTCGGTGCATCGATATTTAATAGTGTCGGCTTCGGGCTTCGAATTAGAGATTTGGGCTCTGACACTCAGTACTTTTACAAATTAAGCACTGTACCCAGAGGCGACAAACCTTCAACGGCCTTTATCAAACACAGTCACAATTTACTAGTATTTGGGCTGCTTGGTTGCAGGTCAATGTGGCTACTCAGGCAGGTTTTCACCTGTTGCTGGTCCTTGAGGTCAGGCTAGTATTCCGGATCGTGCACATAGGCAGGATATCAATGAAGGTTCAACTGAGCTTCAGTTATTTTGTTTGATAAACATTACAGACATATATTCAAATATGTCTTGTACTGGACTTTGTCTTTGTTGATCCAAAGCAGTGAAATATTGGCCATACTACACTTTACTAACTTTGCTTCATATCCCACTTTTAATTCTTCGTGACCATATCAAGCTTTAATCCAGGCTTGTTTCCCTTCTTGTCAATTTGTCTCCTTTACTTTTTCATGTGGTATCTCATAATCTAAGCGTTATGATTTGAGGGCCAAGTTTTCATTCATTTCTTTCCTCTCTTGCTGAGAAACGTTTTTGAAAGATCACTACATACCAGCAGCAAAGAGTGATGTATGCAACTGTAGGGTCAGGCCATCCTAAGCCCTGCACTGGGAGCATATTTCAATCAAAACATTTTGTCAACAACTTGTGTTGATTCAAACGAGTTTAAAAAAAACAACTTGTGTTAAGTCATTGAGTGCATATTTAAGTCCACTTCATCTTGTCCACGACTTAGGCCTCAAACTGTGTGCCTTTTTGAATGAACTTAATTCTGCTAGTGACTTGTGCCTCGCACTGAGTAGTTTCTAAATCAACTTGATTTTGTCAACTGCATGTTCCTCTCCTATATGAAGCAATGGAATTAAGTCTTCTTTCAACACATTTTAGTCCAGCTCTGGCACCCTCTACAGTGCCGTCTCCCACTCCAGGGTGCCCCCTGCATATCTATAGCAAACTGTCAGACAGAGGATTATAGGCAAAGATTACATACTGGTGTAAGGTTACTAAACGGTTACTACATTAGCATTTCAGTATGTCAGTCCAAGCAGTTTTTGAGCCACAGATTTACACTGGCAACAGGTTGACTTCTTAACAGCAGGAGTATCTCTGTGTATACAATATACAGTCTCAATTTTTCGAGCTCAGGCCTGGTGTTACCTGCTCACTAGAGATGCAACTGCTGCCACATCAGGTTCGCACAGTCAATATCTTCCCCAGCGTCGTAGGACCACAGACCTTTGCAGTGATAAGTACGGCATGGCTGATCTGTGAGTGTTGGTCTTCAGCAGTTGTAGCCTTCAAGAGGTGGGGTATGTCTTCCATTTTGTCGGCGATGATGGCTCTTGGCCCACTGGCGAGGGCCTTGCACTTCAATCTGGCCACAGAGGTGATCAGTAAGGGGGGCGTGATGTATGAGTACTCGTCTTTGCCAACTGCGGCCTCCAGGCCATGGGGCAGATCTTCTACTTTGTCAGTGATGACTGCAGCTGTGCAGGATAAGTCATACATCAGCAGTGGCAGCTCCATCCTTCTGGCATGCTCCAGAGGAGCTGCCTGCACACTGTTGTTCTGTTTTTGCAATTCACCACGTGATCCACATTCTGGCTGACCCCTCACAACTTGGCTCAGCACCGGCTTCATTCCTAACGGCATTTAGCTTCTTCTGCTTGCTCAGCACACTGATTACAGCTCTGCTTCTCCTCCTAGTGGGGCTCTCCTTCCCTCTCTGAACAGACAGGCAAGCTTCTAGTTGCTAGTCAGATCCTCTGGTTTTCCAGCAAGTTGCACACACTTCAGGTGATGTACCTTCACCTCTGGAGCACAGGCTGTCACACAGACACCAATCCTCCTTTTACAACAGCTTTTCAAGTACTCTGTAGAGCATGCCCTTCCTGGGCAAAGAAGTCCTTGGAACTAGAACACAGAGGATCCAGTGTCTAAGGCCCTAGAACCGGTTTGATTTGGTTTCCTTTCAAATTCTACTTTCCAAGTGTAATGTTGACAACTTTTTTGCAAGGTAATTGCTCTAACAGCAGGTAGTGATGATGCTGACTCGAGCAGGAGTATCCAAATGATGGGCACATTGAAGTTTGAAGACTCTGCACCTGGTGCAGATCATCTTTAGAAATGTCCTCACCCATAACAACGTAATCTGCTGACTCACCCCCTCTTCTCTACCAGCCACCAAATAGCAGTGCTATGGCAGTGCTCAAGAAAATGTAATCACCAGCCCTTTGCTACAAGGTCCTCATCATTTTTTTAGAGTAGCTCTGTCTCCTTCCTCCCTCACTTCAATGTTTGTTTCTCCACGTATGAGCTTCAGGAATGCAAGCAATATACTTCCACTCAGTGGGGAAGCATTATCCACCCTCCATATTTTGCCATGCTAAACCTGCAGGGTTCCAACATGGATCCCACTGGTCCCAGCAACCATACTCATATCTCACACTGAATCAAGCTACCATATGTGTACCACACATCCATAATGACTGCACTTATATAACACACACATGAAATGTCAGCACAATGATCTGGGTGTTACATGCAAGTGGAACTTATCAGGAGTGGGGCCAGTAGGCATCACTCCTCTTTTATATAGAAAAAATGTATACTCAGGATTATTAATTCTCAAAACCAGTACTCTGCCACCACCACTTCATGTCAGCAACCCAGGACGTGGACAGTACTCCCATGTCGACCAAAGAGGG
Source organism: Triturus cristatus (assembly GCF_964204655.1). NCBI lineage: Eukaryota > Metazoa > Chordata > Amphibia > Caudata > Salamandridae > Triturus > Triturus cristatus. The sequence goes on from NC_140591.1 coordinate 804,357,155, forward strand.
CGCGCATGGTATGTTCTCAAGGTCGCAAAAGAGGATCTGGATCTTGGCATTACCTTGGACAGACCTCGGCTTCCATGCCTACACAAGATTACTGTGTTAGCTAGATCAACAAAAAGTTGGGATACCAATTTCAAATGCAGTAGGGTTAGGGTCAGGGCAGGGCTACACATGCATATACCATGTCATGGTTGTTCACGACCCAAACCCTCCTGATGTAAAACTAGAAGGAAGGGTGACAACAGAAGAGCTTCAAGGGCCAAACCAATTTATTCCTGTACTGTCTGTACAAAAGCCTAGTAAGTGCTTTGTTTATCACTCTTGTATGTTCAGGGTACGATTCTAGCTGGGGTCTGAACCAGGAACTTACTAGTGCTCATCAAGTTGGTGCTCATCCAGCTTTGGAACCTTTCAGGAGCATGAGAAGGGCTTAAGGTGCAAACCCCTGCTCAAAATGTTGGCCTTGTTTAGTCTAGCAGGATATACAGTAAAATCAGGGTCTTTAAAGATTGTACTTTGTAGTTTCAGCTCAGGTTACCAAGCTTGATTCCTCTTCCACTTCGTTCCTCATTCATAAATGTATATTTGTGAAGTCGGAGGCAGTGCTCCTGTCTTTTACTAAAGGTGCATATCTACTGCTCTTGTCACTAACTCCTATTCTTTCCCACTTTGCATCATTTTACTAATTTGACTGCATCTCTGTCTTGCTAGCGTTGGAAAATGGATAGCTGCAAGTTCTCTGATTACACTTTTGTTTGGTATACATGCACACAGCAACCCTCTGGCTAGCTGGGTGTTGTGTGTATATATATATATATATGTCCAACTTATAATTGTAATTTACGCACCTATCTCTTATACCCCCTTCTTAATCACTTCCATGCATCAGACGCACAAGAGCCATCCAATGCAAAAGTGCTTGTATGCATCGGACGGCTCCCGCGCCTCTGACCACATGACACAGGAAATGCCTCTGGTGCGGGCACCAGAGGGATTTCTTTTCCCCACAACAGACTCAGGAGCTGGGTAAGAGCTTCCCCAGCTCCCGAGGCTGTTCAGATTTTTTCTCTGAAATGCCAATCAGCGCGCATGTCGCACTGACATTATTTCAGTGAAACTGAAATGAGCCGATCGGCTCGTTTCTGTTTCACTGCCTCGGTCCCCAAGGGGCTAGCTCCTCCCCCTGAGCCCCGAGGCAGACGGGAGAGGTATCGTTGGAAAGGATACTGGCTTTTCCTTCCCCCAACATTTTCCATAAAATTCAGTCTTTCTGCCACCCCAGAGACAGATGACGGCAATAGCCCCCATCTGCCCCCCCCAGGGGGCTATAAAGCACACTAGGCACCAGGGATTTATTTATGTTATGTATATAGGGGTGGGGACTGCCCAAAATGGGCATGCCACTGCCCTCACTCTCCCTAAAAAATTCCAGTTTCTTTCTGCACCCGCAGGAGGCAGGTGGGGACAATAGCCCCTGATCTGCCCCCTGGGGTCAGAAAGCACACTAGGCACCAGGGATTTATTTATTTTATGTATATAGGGGTGGGGGCTGCCCAAAATGGCTTTGTGCCCGCAACAGGAAATGGCCGATAAGTACTGTAGAGACTTCAAAATTATTGATTGCAAAAGTACCTGGTTTTGCGAGAGAGTCGTCTGCGTTTTGGTTCCCTGGCTCAGTGGCCATCTAGGGAAGCCTACCAAATCCAGACTTTTCTGAACAATAGACACACAGGAGAATCCAGGGAGGTGCAGCTTGTGTGGATCTGTCAACATCTCCCTACCCATAATCCCCTGCGAACCTCAAATTTAGCAACCGTGTATATTGTCCCACTACTAAGATTTGCAATAAACTCTAGCAGTGCACCTCATTTTTAAAAGCAGAATACATGTATTATCAATAGCTGAGACCCAAATACAGTTCTCGCCTTGCGCTCGGCCAGACCAGCAACATCCAAGGTACACAGCTCTCCAACTGTGGCTCGGTACTTTCAAGCTGTGCTCTCACACATTCAGCTGTATGATGTTTACATTTAATTGTATGCAGGCACGCAGTTAGTGGGCCTACCTACTCATGCATTTCCGACCTGATCAGCCTCACTGCCTGCTAGGGGTATAGGTGAGATTGGTGCACCAGGGCATTGAGACATGAGGGTGCCACTGTACCTCGGTCATTGCTGTCTTTTACTACTCAACTTGGGACGCATTTTCCTTCCTTGCGATAGGGCTCAGGGCACACTGGATACATCACTCATCATGTGGTCAGAACCTTCTCCATAGGCTTGGACTTTCAGGGAGCTGAGCATTTGTAAAGTCAAGTCTTACTCTTAGAGGGTGGTGTGTGGTAGAATACTTAGTTCTGCTAGCACTGATAACTCTTTCAATAAATAAATTGCAATAAGTATTTATATACAGATGGCAAAAAACAGTGGGTTCATGAAATCTTATGAATTACATCTTTATCTAAGCACATTTTCAAGCTGGGTTACAGAAGCAACAGGGAGTGCACAAGATCACACAGTCAGATATCTTGCTTAATTCATGGTGTTACGTTCCCACAGTTGATCTCAGGGGCTTCATTAAAAGATGCCAAACTCCCGGGCACTGTATATGCAGACAGTGGCTGTGGTTTTATTTCACCATGTGATTCAAGGAAATCTGCAGTCACAGAATATGGGAAAGCCGCAAGAGCACACACAATGTCTGCGCTGCGGGTTTGTCACCACAGTAAGGTATAGTGCATATTGAAAGTTTCTTTCCAGTGATATGTACCATTTTAGATTGTTGTTTGGTTCCAGGTGTGTCTCACAGTACACTCTGCAGCGTTTCCCTTAGGCCCAGCCTCGGTCCGCGTGGACCTGTTGGAGAAGTTATTTCTGCTCACAGTCTGTGAAAGGATGTGTGGAGTTCCAGTAAGAGACAGATCCTACTTAACCATGTGCAACATAGTGCCTCTACATCGAGACACAGATGGCTTTAACCCCCCCCCCCCCAAGTCTCAAACGTCATTATCATATAAAATCTCTTTATTGATGTCATAACTACAATTTGACAAGTACTTTTATTTACCTTCTTGATTTCTCAAATATGCTTGAAAATGCACCACTTGCCCACTCTTTTTTCAAAATGTTCTCGGGGAGAGTACTCCCCTGAAACCCCATTATGCCGCTTGGGCTCGCTCGCTGTTGCCACTTGCCACCGAGCACTCATCCTGAACTTTTCCACCTACCACTTTCAAATGTCATCAGCCGCCACTTAAAGAGTGACGATCTTACTTATACTGTTTGGAATATGATAAAAGTATTTCACCACTCTGGTACTGCAAATCTTTTTCCAGGACGTTTTCCCACAACACATAAAAAATGTCTCGCACACTTTAAAATGATAACACAAGTGTATAAGCTATAACATCTCATTTTGTGCTTTGTTCGTCTCCTGCTTGCCTGTCAGATCTTCTTTTGTCTGCGATAGAAACAATGTTGTTTGCAGTTAACATGTGGCCCACATTACATGGCAAATAACTTTAAAATCCTGTTCTATTAGACAGTTCTGTTCTAGTTCTAATTTAGCTGAATTTCAAAAGTTTTTATGTTTTTCATATAAGTAATGGAAAAAACATGTTATACTTTGTGCATTTGCTAATAAGACTCGATTAAAGCTTCGAACAGTCTACATATTATACACTGAAGCTCTGCTACAATATTTACAGGTTCGTTGCGTATCTGGGAAATTTCTAGGATACCCCCTTTTTGATGAAAACGTATTTTAACTTGCCATTGTTTCTGCAACTGGAGTAAGGTGCCTACAGTCAGTGTTTCCACAGGAAGAAGTGCATGACATACGAGAGGCTCATCCATACGTCCAGTCTACATCACCTCTTGCGCCTAAATGGAGAATGTGCATTTTAAGGGTTCCTGAATAGCAGTGACTGTGTGTAGTCTACTCACTTTATATAGAGAGAACAGTTTTTAATTAGGCTGCATGCCTCGTCTACCTATCCTCCACTTCTTCCAGTGTCACTTGAAACAAGCACCAATGTGTCGGAGTGCTGAAGCTTGTGTTATTTACAGTGATTCGAAGTTGGGTGCATGTAGCACCAATAGCAACATAAATATTATGCTGTTAAAATAAAAAAAAGCGGAGCATAATTCCATTTTCCTGGCTAGAAGTAAAAAAGAACTAATTCCATGCACACTTTATTGAACAATGCGGAATGTTTGCCCAAGAGTTCCCCTGCTTGTGGTAGGTATGTGTCTACTTTGGTGCCCAATACAATCAAACAATCGTTCATTTTTTGGGGACAATCTGAACTAAGACCATTTCTTTTGGTTAACTTTCTTAAGTATTTACAGAATTAAAAAACATAACATTTCATACTCCTGAAACATCAGTACTTTCTGCTGCCATTGCTTGAAAGCATCATCATCTGGGTCTCTACCACATCCCGTGAACTCTCATCTGGAGTTGGTCTGGCCGCGCTTGAAACGGAGATGCTGACCTGCCGCTTCAGCAGTTTCATAATGCGACGCTTATATCCCTTGCAGGCAAAGAAGTAGACTAGCGGGTCCAGGCAGCTGTTCATATTCATCAGGCACACCGTGGTGTGGATGGCGATTTGGAAGTTCTGCTGCTGCGAGCACGTGGGCTCGTACAGAAGCTTCTTGATCATGTGCTGGATGATGGCCGCGTGGTAGGGCGTGAAGCAGAGCAAAAACACAACAATTACCAAAATGATTGTGTTAATAGCCTTCTTGTTTGAGCCTGATTTTTCGGTTAGCGGGTTATCCTTCGCCGCTTGACACAGCTTATTACTTATTCGAACGTAACAATACAGTATTACCACAAGGGGACAAATGTATCCAATTAAGCAGGCGCCAAGCAATATCACCGGCAAGTTTGACATTGTTTCGAAGTTGGGATATTCCATGCATGTGACATGGCCGCCTACATCTTTAGACATATCCTGGAGCAGGAGAGGACCGGTCTGCAAAAAGACAATAAACCAGCCAAAGAAGCAGATATACTTTGCATTTCTGGGTTTTCGCAGCTTGTTGTAACGGAAGGGGTGGACAACTGCGAAGAATCGGTCAACACTCAAACATGTCATGAAATTTACCCCCGCATACGTGTTGATGTAAAAGAAGAAAGAAGTAATTCTGCAGAAAGCCTCACCAAATGGCCAGTCAAATCCCAAGGCATAGTACAGAATCCGTGTGGGCAGAGCAGTGGTGAAAAGAAGGTCAGAAATAACTAGATTGGTTGAATAAAGAGTTGTGGAGTTGATTTTTTTTCTATTTTGATAGATGACAATTAAAGCCAATCCATTTGCAAAACCTCCAATGATGAAAACAAGGCTGTAATACAGGGGTAAGCCTACTTTAGCTGAATTTCTGTGCACGTACAGGTCACATGTCTGATTGGTTGAAATGTTCGCTACCAGGGTTGTTGCAAACTCAGTTGAAGCCATTCCGCCGTGGAGTCTTGCGTCTCAATTCTGACAAAATAAGAACAGAACCAAAAATAAACATGCTTGTTACTTTCTTTTTTTACCTCACCGTGAAGCAATTACATAAAGATATCAAGTCAATGAATAGTGAAGAAATTAAATGAAAGTGGTTCACAATTAAACAAATGGTACACTCTGAAACTGATTCTTATTAAAAAAATGTCAGCTTTGTCAATTCTTTACATACATTTGTCTCTGTGTAATGAATAATCTGATTTTCCCTTAGATTAAAACATTTCATGACTTTAGAAAGTACTGAACTTCTATTAAACTTCAGACAGTATTTATTTTATCATCTGTTTTCCCCTTCCTAGCTATTCCTGAAGTATCTGTATGTTCTTGAAAATTCTGATATAAATAGGCACAATTAAGGTAAACGCACAGTTTTATGTATTTACCTAGTTTTTGTTCAATTTCTGTTAAACATAAAAGTGCTTAAATAATTAAATTGAGCCTATTGCTCACTGGCGTCGCATCTTTGTAATCCTAGCTTTGGACTGGGCTAAGAAGCCGTGTCCTGCATTGGTGGCCTTAAAATGTGAGGCCTCAGATCCTGTCACACAGGGACCACCATAGGCCCCTGCTCTGGCACTTCACAAAAGACGTTAAATTTTCTAGATTTTGAGTACGTAACTTGCTAGTTTGTTCGAGCCCTCGGTTAGGCCTACCCAGATAAATAATTGTTTTTCATATTTTATTACCTCCTTTTTAGCGTTTTCGTCATGATTGTTCAAACAGCTTTAAAAGCCGGGTTAAGACATACCTTAAAGTCTTTCAATTTCTTTGCTTTGGAAATATCAGGAGTATTGCAAAATTGCATATTTTGTTCCTCGCAAAATTTCACGAAATGAAAAGTTAGCAAAATATACTTTTGTAGTTAAATGTGACTTGCCGGTATGTCATGTCACTCTTTTTTACCTAAGTGCAATTGTTAAGATATTAGGCATTAGGGCATTTCAGGATTCTGTCTGCATTTATGACATTAAAAAAAGGAATAATTTTATAAAAATCTGATCTAATACTCAAAAACCAATCAAAATCTTAGCTGACGTTTGCGTAAGGTCCATCAGTTTGCTTGTACACGGAGTAGTAGAAAGTGTAATGTCTTCCAGGTATTTTGATTACCTTGTTCCAACTCTCCTATACTCTTGTGGCAATATGAGAAGCTTTCTAGTGGCCCCAGTTGCAGAGTGCTTATCTGGAAGGTTTTTATACAGTCTTTTTATACGGTCTTTTTAAAATTGTTTCCGCAGGAGGGTCATTTTATGCACAACCTAAGCTGGGAGCTGTATAATTGGATCCTCAATGGGGAATTCAATTACGTCATTTGAGGAATGCAAACAACAATACGTTTTAGTTGACAATAAGAGGTAGGTCAATGGTTTTTCAAACTACACAATAAGTAAGCAGCCAGTCGCCCAAAACTACCTTTGAGGCGTTTGTGACCTCCTTTGGATGCACTGATTTATTAGATCATATTGGAGAAGGTGTCGGAGTGAAAGGGGGGCGCCCTTATTAGCGGTATTTGGAGGCTGATAGTGAGATAGAGATTACTGTGGATCAACAGGGCCACCCTTTGAATGGACATCCGCAAGAACAGCCTTTTGATTCAGAATAAGGAGACGGCATATAAGTTAATGGTCAGGGGGTATTTGAATCCTGATAAATTGCATGGCTGGTGCCCAGACAGGTGCTGTAGGGAGCAGTGGGCAAGAAGCATGGACATTTATATTTGGTAGATGCCGTAGAATCCTGGGGTTTTGGAAGCAGGGGCTTGGAGTCATTAAGAACATCCTGAATGTCATTCTGAATGGTGCTGTTTGTTTGGTTATATTGAAAAATCAATAAAAATTGATTATCATAAAAAAAACATCCTGAAATAACTCTTTCCACATTCACTGACCCTGATAATTGTGTATATGGGATCCGATGAGTATCAGGTGGGGTGGGTAGGTAAGACTGGCCCTTGTTATTCCTTGTCCCTTTTGCAAGAAAAGGGGTGGTACCATTGTGGTAGAAGAGAAGGGACTCTCTGTGAGTAGAGAATTATCTTCCCAAGCTATTGGAAACCGCACCTATAGAAGGGCTTCCGGCACATATTAATGATAGCTGTGGAATATTTAGCACCCTCTGCTTGCACAGATGGGCAGGGACCATAGAGGATGCATGTTTTCTCCACAACGGAGAGCTTTTCAGCTGTTCGACTGATTGGGCCTACAAAGAGTAGCGAGCATCTACCTGTTTCTGATCATTTTGAAGGAGTGTTATTGGATGACAGTGGATGATGCTCCGGGTTTACTGTAGGGGTTTTGGGGTGTGGAAGGGTGTAACTAGTTGAAGATTATGGGAGTGAGGCATGATCATGCGACAGGCTAAGATACATGTGCTTATGTTGCTTTGGAATGTGTCAAGAAGTGCTTTGACATTTCTGTAGTTTAAGCCATTTATAGCATCCTTCTCAAGCCAACGATGTACACAGCATCCAGGTCGAAATTTCTTCTTCAGCTGCTGCATCAGGAATCTCAGATTTTTTTGGGGGGGGTAAACCTTTTTATTATTTTTTCCATGTACATATACATTTTATAACGTCATTGATAATCAGGTAACATTCGTCAAGTTATGATACTCAGGATTCTATCTGATGACACTTTGCAGTTAAAGAGACAGCAAGCTAAGTACAAAAGGTTGCAACATATCTTCCCCCTCAATTATGAGAAAACTTATTTACATTATGTTAAGCATGTGAATAAAGCATAACAAGGAAAAGGCTAAATTGGTTGGCATAGGGAAAGGTTTCTAAGGTAGTAAAAATATCTATATGTATATAGTTTTGAACATTTCGCGAAGATTCGACAAACGGCGCCAAAGATATTCTCAAAAGAAAAAAACGCTTTTTTAATAGAAACAAATTCCTAACTATAACTACCTACTGGTGGCTGCCAGTAGGTAATATATATATATATATATATCTATACCTATACATATATATCCACAAACACCCCTCCGATGAGAGAAGGTAAGAGGCCACTTTGGGGAACATGGAAACCTTTATTAAAACAAAGCAGCATAGGCATAATGCATTTCGGCAAGTCGTAGCCTTCCTCAGATGCCGCTGCTCACCGGTTTCTCTCCGCCCCCACCTTTGAATATCCTGTATTGCCCCCATTGGAGGGAGAACCTCTGCCACCAGGTCACATGGTCGCACTGCCACTGCGACCCAGACTTGACTACAGTTCCCAGAAGTCACTGTTTCTGGCTGGTTGTTGCGTGGGAACGGTAACAGGGCAAAGGCGTGTTGTATTAGAAAGGATAATCCCAGGTGAAGGTGTTGTCATCAGGCTTCCTCTGGTCCCTTTGACGTTCCTAACCCCCGGTGCAGGTTTCTGCCGGGCTGTGAGTCGTAATGGCAGTGCAAACGGCTCCTCGAAAAGTCGCGAGCTGCTCCTGGCAGCATCCCTTGCTTGGTCTGCACGGGGAGGCGACCAGGAGTTTGATCCAATACCTTGGAGAAAAGAGCTGTAACAGCTGATGCCAGCATTACTCCCGCCGCTTGGAGGAACGGGGCCTCTTGCACGCCACTGGCTGGCGCGTGAAAATCCATCCAAAAACACCCCTCCGATGAGAGAAGGTAAGAGGCCACTTTGGGGAACATGGAAACCTTTATTAAAACCAAGCAGCATAGGCATAATGCACTTCGGCAAGTCGTAGCCTTCCTCAGACGTCGCTGCTCACCGGTTTCTCTCCGCCCCCACCTTTAAATATCCTGTATTGCCCCCATTCGAGGGAGAACACCGCCCCCAGGTCACATGGTCGCACTGCCACTGCGACCCAGACTTGACTACAGTTCCCAGAAGTCACTGTTTCTGGCTGGTTGTTGCATGGGAACGATAACAGGGCAAAGGCGCGTGGTATTAGGAAGGATAATCCCAGGTGAAGGTGTTGTCATCAGGCTTATATATATATATATTCACTGAAAAAACCATAGGTTTCACACACGTTATAGTTAGGAATTAGCATTTAAAAAACCTTGCAAATTCACTGAAAAAACCATAGGTTTCACACATGTTATAGTTAGCTGGACATTTTACTCGTAAAAAACCAATGAAATTCCCCCGTTCTAGTTAGTTCAGCTAACTATAACTCGCGCGCCCGCAATCCACTGCTGATGACGTCACATATTACATCACTCATGACACGGTCAGTGACATCACTCATGACATCACTGATGACATCTCAAATGACATCACTGATGACATCACTGATGACGTCATCCATGTGATAAATTAGCACATCTTCTCACACCCTAATATAACCTTTGATACACCGACTCAAAATTTAAGAGTTCCATTCTCAAAACCATACATACTGCAATACCAATAACTACATACCCACTTATTAACTCTTAGGTCTACATACACCTCCACTGTACAGTCACTCATACTTAGTCACTCCATACAAAACTATCATATGCATTTATACACCTATATACACACTCACACACTACCAATCATCCATAGAGGTACTCTCACACCTACTCAGTCATGCAAATAATCACACTCCCATTTACTCACCTATGCGGTTATACACACTCAAGTTTACTTACTCATAAAAATAATATCACATTGTTATGCTCTTATAGAATCATTGATACAAGCACACACTCATCCATACAGTCACTCTCACAATCACACACTCTCACATCTACCCACTTATATACTCTTACACGCATATATACTGCCTTCCACATATGTAGTTAGTCACAAATGTACCACTGAGATATACATTCAATCCCTAACACAACCATACATACACTCACTCAACCATACAGTCCATCACAGATGCACTCTTAAAACCATGCACCCATAGAATCATCCACTCACACATTTATGCATAGGGTCACACACACCCTACCCACACAAACACTCAGGAACCCATACAGATACTGAGACAAGAAATCAATAACTCATATAGACACTCATATAGCTATTCACAAAACCATGCAGCCACTTATACACCAACATACAGAAACATACAGACATTTACACAGTTTAGTCACTAGTCTGCAGTAAGATACATTTAATGGCTCACTTATAGAGTTAGTTACGCACCACAGAAAATCATCCATTTACACTTGTACACCCACTCATTCTTCAACAGGCCTTTCCCTATATATATTAAACATATTAAAATTGTTAAGAAACACACACTCAATGGATGATGTCATCAGTGATGTCATTTGAGATGTCATCAGTGATGTCATGAGTGATGTCACTGACCATGTCATGAGTGATGTAATATGTGACGTCATCAGCAGTGGATTGCGGGCGCGCGAGTTATAGTTAGCTGAACTAACTATAACGGGGGAATTTCATTGTTTTTTTACGAGTAAAATGTCCAGCTAACTATAACATGTGTGAAACCTATGGTTTATTCAGTGAATTTGCAAGGTTTTTAAAATGTTAATTTCTAACTATGCCTACAGAGATAGGACATGTGAAGAAAGAAGAAAAAACACACAGAAAGAAAAAAAAGAAATGCAGAAAGAAGCAACAGAAGTCCTCAAAGACGAAGAAAAATGCAGGAAGAAGGATAACGTGCAGAAAGAACAAACAGAAGAGCAGAAAGAAGCCTTGTTGCAAAATCATCCTGTACCCTCAACTTTTTCAGATGGATACTGGTGGTAACTGAGTCTGACTAACCAGTCCTAGAGCCAGTGCTATGTTAAAAGACACTCAGAATACAGTGAAAACACCTACATACACTAGGGAACACTATGCGTTGGGGTCCCCCTGTGATCAGCATGACCTCCTCTGTAAGCCCCTAGTATATAATAGGGCAGGGGGTTAAAACTACCTCTTAAAACGTGCCACAGGGTGTGTTTGCACACGTCACCTCAGGCCCCGTCCCCTCACTTCCCCACTGTGTAAACACGCCCTGTTGCCGTTTTAGTTGGGAGATTAAGTCCCCTTGAATCCTAAGGGTCCCTAGGTTCCAACTAGACCACTGGGTACCTCCAGTAAGCGCCACAGAGCTGCATTGCAGAGAGATGTAAAAAGGGGCATGGCATAGACCACCTCTCTGCAACGCAGCGCAGTGGCACTTACTGGAACCACCTGGTGGGCTAGTTGGCCCCCAGGGTCCCTCAGGATTAAAAGGGAATTATTTCCCCAACTTAAAACGCGCCACAGGGCGTGTTTGCACACGTCGCCTCAGGCCCCGTCCCCTCCCTTCACCACTGTGTAAACGCACCCTGTGCCCGTTCTAAGTTGAGAGATTAAGTCCCCTTGAATCCTAAGGGTCCCTATGGTCAAACTAGCCCACTAGGTACCTCCAGTAAGCGCCACAGAGCTGCGTTGCATAGAGGTGTAAAAAGGGGCGTGGCCTCAGAACACCTGTCTGCAACGCATCTTCCTGGCGCATACTGGAGATACCTGTTGGGCTAGTTGGCCCTCAGGGACACTCAGTATTGAAGGGGAATTAATTCCCCAACTTACAACTGGCCAGGGAGCGCGTTTGCAGAGTGCCGCAAGGAGGGGGCGTGGCCTCCAGCGCGATGCCAGTCTTTTATTTAAAAAAGTATGTAAGCCTCCATTTTACATCTATCTTTCTTTTCATATTGCCATTCTACTGAAAGACACCTTCTGAGTGCATCCAGATCTCCTTGAAAGATGTTCACAGTGTGGATTGTAGGTCATAGCTATGTCTTCTGGAGTGAAAAGTTTGCAGAAAATAGAGGTATTGTGAAAGACCTTGCTTTGCCAAATGTAGACATTAAATGGATTGGTCAGAGAGGGTTAAAGTGGCACCAATTAATGCCTTTGGTGAAAACCTTTCTACATCTCCCACAGCCTAACCTTATTATTGTGCACTGTGGTGGAAATGACCTAGGCACTTTAACTGGGGTAGGTCTGGAAATTCTTATTAAGGACACCTTTGTGCAATTGATGTCACTTTTTCCACAAACTGCCTTTGTATATTCTAATATATGCCAAAGGCAAAAGTGGAACTGGTCCAACCAATTTTGTCCGCAGATTGACAAAGCAAGAAAGCACGTCAATAAGTCTGTTTCTGCTTTCCTCAGAGACTATGGTATGGGTTCTATATACCACAACAACTTGCGTTACAACATGCAAGACATTTATAGAGGAGACGTGTACATTTTAATGATGAAGGCAACAGAGTCTTCCTCTTGAACTTTAGACTCTGCATCGGTACTTACTTGTAGGTACCGAAAAACACTCAATAAACACAAGGGCTCTTTTTAGAGCCACCTAATATCTAAACACTTAAACTTGATTTTTATTTCTATTTTTTTTAATGTTTTTTTTCGGGTGCGCGCATAGTACGCGCAACTCGCGATGTTTATTAAAATCTTTTTTTTGGCCCTTCGTGGTCCTATTGTGACCCCCTGACAATGGCTAGGGGGTCATGAACTCCCTACTCTGCCCCCTATTCACGTTCTCCACCTTTCCTTTTCAGTGCGACAGACAAAATGGCGGCCGACACTTCCTGATTTCGACCGATTCGAATGTTTACTGACATCTAACAACCAATCAGAATTACGCTCGCGCACGGCAGGGTGTGCGCAGGGCTTGCACAGTGCGCGCACGCTGCGCGCGTATAGATATTGATATGCTTTTAAATGCTATTTTCTCAGGAAATACTGAACAGATTTACACCAGACCTGCGAAAGGCACTTCCTTGACCTTATGGCTACCTCTCTGCCAAATTTCAAGTAATTCTGTTCAGCCGTTCGGGCTGTAGCTGCGACTAAAGGTCCTATGGAAAAATGCATGGGGAAAACGCGTTTTGGGACCCCCCCTTTTTCTCGGCCCCCGCTTGACAAATCACCCCGAGACTTTCAGGGTAGGAGCTGAGCGGAGCGCCCCATTACTTTTGATAATTTTGCGAGGATTCGTTAACCGGCGCCAAAGTTATTCAAAATAGAATTTTGAGATTTCCTATGGAAACACGGTCCTAACTATAACTATCTACTGGCGAACGCCAGTAGATATATATATATATATATATTATCTACTGGCGGTCGCCAGTAGATAGTTATAGTTAGGACCTATTTTCCATAGGATATCAGCAACATTCTATTCCCAATAAGTCTGGCGCCAGTTGATGAATCCTCGCGAAATTTTCCAAACTTTTGGCCAGGTCCGCTCTGCTCCTACCCTGAAAGTTTTGCGGTGATCCGTTAAGCGGGGGCCGAGAAAAAAGGGGGGTCCCAAAACGCGTTTTCCCCATGCAATTTTCCATAGGATCTGTTGTCGCAGCTACAGCCCGAACCGTTGAAAGAAATGACACCACATTTGGCAAAGAGGTAGTCCTCAGTTCAGACTCGTGCCTTTTGCATAAATGGTGTGAATCCGTCCAGTAGTTCTTGAGAAAATTAGAGTTAAAAGTACATATATATCTATGGCCGGGGAGGATCCGCGCACCCTACCCGCACCGTAAGCGCACCCTCCTCGAACCGAGCGCGCACCCTCCCGATCGCGCGCTGAATGCTAATTGGCTGTCGAGTGTCTGTCTACATTCGAAACCAGGAACTGTTGGCGGCCATTTTCTGCCACGGTAGAAGCGAGGCTGAAGAAGCAAGGGGAATAAGTGTGTAAAACATATAAAGGGGGCAGAGTGGAAATACTCTGACCCTCTAGAAGTGCTTAGGGGGTCCCAGAAGGACCCCCTGGGGCCCCCTTTTTTTTTTTTTTACGGCGAAATGCACGCACGGTGCGCGCATCCTATCGCGTTGGGTGCACGGATTCTCTTGCGTTGGGTGCGCGGATCCAAGGGAAAAAAATTGAAAAAAGACAAGAAATCATTGGTTGTATGACAACTTTCTGCACTGAAAGGTAGGGTGTATATTTCTGTTTTTTAAAAACATGATTCTTATTGGTTAACAAAAACTGATTGTAAGGAACATTATATATGATAAGCTGATATTTTGAAAAGTCAAGCACACTTGCTGCCTTGTTTAGAAACATTGTGTGCTGAACTTGTGACCTGTATGCTCAGTGCAGTGTTCCATGACCTGTTTCTATGGTAACAGGCAGAAGGAAGATTGGGGGAAGGGTTGAAATGTATTTCATTTGGAAAGGGTTGAAATGTTTAACCAATAGAAATGTGTGTTTGCTTTTGAATTTATGTGTGAAGGATTGTGATTTGATGTTTACATGTATATGTGTGGAAAATGAAAGGGAAACTTTTCCATTCTTTGTTTTTGCTGAGGTGCACAGTGCAGAGATTCTGTAAAAGAAAATCTGGTGTGTGACTGATAAACTTCTTAATCTAGAAACAACTTGAAAGGTGAGTTATTTAATTGTGAGGGGATGTATGTAGACTATTTTGATTTTAATCAGACTAATGTATTTCTCCTGCTAAAGTGTAGGGAGTACTTTTTTTCTCTACAATCTTATTGACAGTGTGTGTGCATGTAGAAACCATTCTGTGATAAGCATTTGTGTTTTTCATGTGTTTGCAGACAGATTTTGGTAGAATTAGAAACTAGTCATTGTTTATGAATCTGTGAAATGAGTTATGTTTCTATACTAAAATGTAGTACTCCTAGATGAAGAAATGTGTTTTGTTAAGCTGCTAGGGATAGTGTTGCTTGTCTAGAATCACACTGTGAGTCTGTGTGCATTTGGGAACCACTGTGAGCGAAGTATGTGGAAATATCGTGTATTTGCTGACAGATAATTGTTTTAAAACCTGTCTTGTTGTCAGATTTAGTAGCATTAGAAGCCAGTTTTTGCTTATGCTTTGATTAAATGAGTCAGGCTTTGACACAAAAGTGCAGTCCTGAAATATGTAGATTGTGTGCAGTTCCCTTATCACTTCCACAGTAGTCAATGATTTTTGATTAACTCCTAGGTATAGTGGTTGTTGTCTAGAATCACACTGTGAGTCTGTGTGCATTTGGGAACCACTGTGAGAGAAGCATTTGGTAACATCGTGTATTTTCTGGTAGATAACTCTTTTAAAACCTGTCATGTTGTCAAGTTTTAGTAGCATTAGAAGCCAGTATTTGCTTATGCGTTGATTAAATGAGTCATGCTTTGACACTAATGTGCTGTAAATAAATATGTAGATTGTGTGCAGTACCCTTACCTCTTCTAGACTAGTGAATGAGTTTTGGTAAACTCCTAGGATAGTGCTGCTTGTCTAAAATCACACTGTTAGTCTGTGTGCATTTGGGTAAGGATTGTGATAGAAGCATTTGGTAACATTGTGTATTTGCTGACAGATAACGGTTTTAAAACCGGTCATTTTGTCAAGTTTTAGTAGCTTTAGAAGCTATTCTTTCCTTATGCATTGATAAAATGAGTCAGGGTTTGACACTAAAGTGCAGTACCATGTACTATTCTCTTCACTGTGCCAGAACTGAAAATTTAAACGTTTTACCCAGACACTGTCCTAGCAGTAGTCTGATGATTTAGTCAGTTTCCAAGTACTCATGTTGTGAACCATACATTACCACATAGACTGCTTCAAATGTCTATGCAGTATGCATGCAGTCTTCTAACATACTATACACTTGTCTTTCACATCTTCAATTCCCTAGTCAGTATCCATACAGTCCAGCAAACAGCCTGTCACAACCTTTGCACTCCTCTAGTGACCCATTCAGTACCAAGTACTAATCCATTCACTGTGTCAAAAGCCAACCACTTATAAATTCACCCAGGCACTCTCTTTGCTGTACTCTAATTATTCCGTCAGTTCCCAAGTACTCATGCAGTGAGCCAGACCTTAGCATATAGACTGCTTCAAATGCCTATTCACTATGCATGCAGGCCTCTAACCACCTATACAGTTGTCTTTCACACCTTCAATTCCCCAGTCAGTATTCATACACTTCTAGCAAACACCCTGTTACTCACCCAGTGTGTCTCCTGATAGTAGTGTAATTATTCAGTCAGTTAGCATGTAGTTTTTTAGTGAGGTAGGCTTTAGGGCATGAACTGCTTCAAAGTAGTATGCACTATGCATGTAGTGTTTTAACCATCGTCACACTTGTGGTTCAGGGTTATAGTTTCTTAGTCAGTTTTTATGTAAAATGTGTTTGTACAGTAATGGAATAGTATAAATTTGAAAGTTATTAAAATACATTTATTTGTGATTCTTTTTTACAGATACAGAATAGGAGTGTTTCTCATCCGTTTGCACTCTTCTCGTGCAAGATTGTTTGGATGAAGGGTCCTCCGGTGTTTCATCATACTTGCCGTGTCGTACGAGTATTTCTTGTTAGGATCCCCTCGCAACAGAACTCTTTTGCAGCTCTTTTGCAAATCTTGCACGTGCCCAAGGTGGCATTGATCTTTGTTTGCCCCTCGGGAAAAGTAAAAAATTTCCACAGCACTGAAGAAAAACATTGTGGGCGTGGTGCCTCCTCCAAAAATTCATCCTTAGATTCGGTGAATATTTTAAAGCGACAACATTTAGAGTTTTTGTAAGATAAACTTATAAAATTTTGTTAGCCGTAAGCATTTTATATATCTGTGATTTGTATCTTGTGGTATTTTGCTGAGAATAGCATGTTGTTTTTTTTTAACAATCTTTCTGATTGTTTTTTTTTGCCCGCAGTTAAGTGATGAGTACAATTGAAATCACTATTTTTAGTGAAATTCAATATATTCTGAGAACAGCTAAAAAAGGCAAACAAATTACTTTGTGGAAATTATGCTGTGTTGTAAAAAATGTATTATTACATGTTATATATTTTTTTTCCTTTTCTTTCACAGATCCAAATTTAAAAATAAGCAATTTATATGAATTTAGATTGCAATGAAAATCTGAATAAAATGTATACCATTTTTTATTCCTATTACTGTGAAGGTAAGTTAACTAAGTCTCAATATGCAGAATGAGGAGGTCTGCAAGAAGCTACAAAGTTGAACACGTTTCTAAAAACACTCTGTTTATACCTATGTAGTTTTGAAATCTGACCATAATCAGATATCATGTTACCTTCTTTGAATATCTTTGCAGACAAAACTCTGTGCTTACCTTCTATCATTCGCAAGGAATTTTAAAACTGGAAATATGTCACTTTTTGTAACATAGTTATTGCGCAAGACACTCTTTCATATTTACAAAGAGAGGAAAAGGCACTCTGTGCACTTTTTATACTCCATATAAATACAACCTCATTATGCACACCAGTTTGCGTTGAAAGGGTGTTCTATAAGAGTTGTTGTGCATGATTGCACTGAATACTCATAGAACAAGACACATGTCTAGATTTGTCAGAAATTATAAATTTCGATATGTTTGTGAATGCTGCACCATTCTAAAATTGGTGTAGGAAAGCACAACAAGGAGAATTGTGTTCGAGGCATATGAGCTTCATATCACACACTTAGGATAATGTCGACGTGGGCGATTGGACCTATCCGCGCCGTGAGGCCTACGGCTCATGGAAAGGACGCCGTTTAAAAAATGCCCCCAATGTGGAGCAAAATTCCCGCACAGTGACCATCACAAGGTCTGTAACCTGTGCCTGTCACCGGAACACGACGAGTCCAGCTGTCCAGCCTGCGCCGCATTTCGATCCAAAAGACCATTCGGGATCGAAGAGCTCGACGCCATATCATGGCACACAGACCGGCCCCGGAACCAGAAGATATCTTTGATGAGGGTCTCGATGTCCCGGAAGAAGATTCCGAGGAACTTCAAATTATATCAGAAGCAGACGACTCAGACGACCCCACTACTCCGGGGCAACGTGTGAGTACCAATGCCCCTACCCCAACCCCTCCAAAAAAGGCATTGGTCAAGACTTCGCCAGCTGGCCCTAGTCGAGACCGAAAACAACCTTCAGAAGCCCCGCCTCCGGGCTCGGCTCCGAAGAAACACAAGCCTTCTGGTGGCTCGGGGCCAAGCAAACCACATATCATCGTACCTTCGGCACCGAAGACGCAAGCCCTCTCGGCACCGAATCCGGCGCCTTTGGCACCGAAAACATCGAGGCCCATAGACAAACTGGCACCGAAAGCTCCCAAGCTTAAAGACTCCATTTCGGCACCGAAACCTTCATCGGCACTGAAACCCTCACCGCCACCGAAACCCTCATCGGCACCGAAACAACCGGCTAAGGACTATACTACACCTCCTAAAGCCAAAGACTCTACCGATCACCCAAAACCTCGATCGGAACCGAAAAAATCAGCGCCAAAGTCTGTTGCTGAAGACCAAGAACTTTTCCACCCAGATCCCACACAGAAAAGGATCTATATTAATCCAAAAACTGGACATGTCACTGCTGTGCTATGTAAATAAAGGAAACTGGATACAACACCTTCCCCAGTACCTATAAAGAAGAAGGACTCAGCAACGTCACCTATTCCTCCTTCCTCACCTGTACGACCTCCTACCCCACCCCCCCTGCCTACAATACCATTACCTCTACCATCTCCTTCACATACACCACCACCTCAGGATGATGATGATGATGACCTAGGGGTAGGGGGTAATCCGGATGATCTTAATGATCCTAATGATCCCTTCACAGATCCAGATATTGTACCATTGGATGACTGGGCATACCCCCTACCAGATATGCCTGACCCTACTACATATCCCTCCAAACCCTCACCTCCTGATGACCACCTGGGGTTTGGACAACTAGTACACAGAGCAGCACTTTACCATGGCGTCATCATGCACTCAGATGCACCCGAGGAAGACTTCCTCTTAGACACTTTTGAACAGTCTCAGAAATCCGTTCAAATTTTACCAATGATTAAAGGGGTCATAAAACACACCACAGAAGTTTTTAAAGACCCCGTATGGGCCAGGGTACTTAACCCTAGAATTGAGAAAAAATATAGAAGATCCTTCTTGCATCAAAGGACAGCTCCCTCTGGATTCTTTGGTCGTTTCCAACGCAAGGAAACGTGCTAACTCCCAAACCTCAGGAGATACACCACCCCGACAAGGAATCCAAACTATTAGAATCCTCGGGCAAAAGAGTAGCAGCACAAGCAGCTAACCATTGGCGTATTGCCAACACACAAGCCCTATTAGCACGCTATGATAGGGCTCACTATGATCAGTTGGAAGAGCTGATACAACACCTACCAGACCAATACAAGTCCCAGGCAAATGACCTTATACAAGAGGGAAAACTTATATCAAATGCCTCAATTAAATGTGCACTTGACGCAGCAGATACTGCCACTAGGGCAATAAATACAAGTATACTCCTTAGACGCCATGCATGGCTATGTATTTCAGGCTTTAAGCCAGAAGTACAAAGTACCATACTTAGCCAACCATTTAACCAAGAGCAACTGTTTGGACCAGCAGTAGACACTGCACTTGAAAAGTTGAAAAAAGACACTGAGACTGCTAAGTCCATGGGAGCGTTACAGTCTCCACAACCACGTGGCTCCTTTCGA
The DNA here is from genome assembly GCF_964204655.1 of Triturus cristatus. Taxonomy (NCBI): domain Eukaryota; kingdom Metazoa; phylum Chordata; class Amphibia; order Caudata; family Salamandridae; genus Triturus; species Triturus cristatus. The sequence continues at coordinate 804,377,063 of NC_140591.1, forward strand.
CGCTCCTTCTACAGAGGAGCCTCCAAAAATATGGGAGCAGACACCTCCTCCACATTCAAAACCTCTACACAAACATCCCCTAATAGAGGATATTTTAGAGGAGGATATAGAGGAAACAACACCAAGGGACGAAGTTGAGGCAATACCAACACTCGTACCTCCCCTGCCACAAAACAGTGACTTTCCTCCACTCCCCCCAGACCATTCCACTCCAGTCGGGGGAAGACTCAAACAGTTCCTACCTGTCTGGAATTCCATCACAACAGACAATTGGGTAAGACAAATTATCCAGTATGGTTACTGCCTGGAACTCACCACTACCCCCCCACACATACCACCCAAGCAGCGTTCCATGTCACCAGACCATCTTGCGCTCCTCAAACAATAGGTTCTCTCATTGCTTCAAAAACACGCAATAGAACCAGTTCCCTTACAACGTCAAGGTACAGGGGTTTACTCACTGTACTTCCTAATCCCAAAGAAGGACGAGACGTTACGACCAATACTCCACCTCAGACTCCTAAATCGGTACATAAACTCAGATCATTTTCATATGATCACTCTTCAACAAGCGCTCCCACTATTACAACAAGACGATTTCCTCTCCACACTAGATCTCAAGGATGCCTATTTTCACATTCCCATGCATCCTGCGCACAGGAAGTATCTTAGATTCCTGGTAGACAGACGGCACTATCAGTTTACAGTCCTTCCATTCGGAGTGACATCTGCACCCAGAGTATTCACCAAATGCCTAGCAGTAGTAGCAGTGCATCTAAGGAGACAACAAATTCATGTCTTCCCATATCTGGACGATTGGCTCATAAAAGCCAATTCATTCAGCAAATGCGTCCTACACACTCACCAAACTATTCAAATCTTACACAACTTGGGATTCATGATCAACTATCCCAAATCTCAACTACAACCCTGCCACATACACAAATATCTGGGAGCCATCATAAATACCTCCAAGGCCCTAGCTTATCCCAGCCCAGCCAGGATGACCAATATGCAAGCTCTCATTTCCAAATTTCAACCCCAACACTTTCTTCCAGCGAGAGTGTTCATGCAACTCATAGGCATGATGGCGTCATGCATCTTCATTGTGCCTTATGCAAGACTTGAAATGAGTCCCTTGCAAGAATGTCTAGCACGTCAGTGGAACCAGGCTCACGGACAACTTACGGATCTGGCGTTGGTGGACAGCCGCTCACATCGCTCCCTAAAATGGTGGAACACCATAAACCTGTCCAAAGGGCGGCCGTTCTTAGAGTCTCTTCCACAGATAGTGCTGACAACCGATGCATCTCTCACAGGATGGGGAGCCCATCTCCTAGGACACACCACTCAGGGCAAATGGACCACTCAACAAAAGATGCTCCATATCAATTACCTGGAACTACTGGCAGTATTCCTAGCACTAAAATCATTCCAATTACATCTACAAAACAAGACTGTCCCTATCCGGACGGACAACATGACAGCCATGTATTACATACAGAAACAAGGAGGCACACATTCTCTCCAGCTGTCCCAGCTCGCACAGAACATTTGGAGATGGGCCATTCCCCAGAACATATATCTGCTAGCAGAACACCTTCCAGGAGTTCACAATCAGATTGCCGACTTGTTGAGTCGACAGACCCAACAGATCCATGAATGGGAATTACACCCACAAGTCCTACTCCCATTCTTCAAAAAATGGGGCCAACCGGACATAGACCTGTTCGCCACACACGAAAACGCAAAATGGACAACCTTCGCCGCCAGGTTTCCCCACCCACAATCGAAGGGCAGTGCGATATGGATGAACTGGTCAGGCAGATTTGCGTACGCTTTTCCGCCTCTCCCACTCATTCCATTCGTGGTACGCAAGCTCAGGCAACAGTCTCTCAAACTGATACTAGTAGCTCCCAAATGGGCACGCCAACCCTGGTTCACAACACTGCTGGAACTCTCTCTAGTTCCACACCAAAAACTGCACCTCTCCCCGTCCTTATTAACCCAGAACCATGGAGAAATCGGACACTCAGATCCACTGCAACTGAACCTAGCGATCTGGCTCCTGAAGTCCTAGAGTTCGGTTATCTCAACCTACCTCCAGACTGCATGAATATTATAAAAGAGGCCAGACGACCTACCACTAGAGCCTGTTACGCTGCAAAATGGAAAAGATTTGCCATTTACTGCACTAACAACGATATACGCCCACTAGATGCATCCATCCAAAACATCATTTGCTACTTACTACACTTGCAAAGATGTAATTTAGCGTACTCATCCATACGTCTCCACTTAGCAGCATTAGCTGCCTACTTACAAAATCGACAACACTTGTCACTATTTAGAGTGCCTGCAATCAAAGCCTTCATGGAAGGTCTTAAAAGGATTATTCCTCCCAGATTACCACCCTCTCCAGTGTGGAATCTAAATATTGTTGTCACTAGGCTCATGGGTTGAACCTCTGCATAAATGCGAACTACAATTCCTTACATGGAAAGTAGCTTTCCTTATTGCTATCACATCCCTTTGAAGGGTAAGTGAAATCCAGGCTTTAACCATACAAGAACCATTCCTACAACTACACCGTAACAAAGTGGTTCTTAGAACAAATCCTAAATTCCTGCCAAAAGTCATTTCTCCGTTCCATCCTAACCAATCAGTCGAGCTACCAGTGTTCTTCCCAAATCCGGACTCGGTAGCTGAACGAGCTCTTCATACCTTAGACGTTAAAAGAGCCCTGTTTTATTACATTGAGAGAACCAAATCTTTCCGCGAAACCAAACAATTGTTTGTTGCTTTCTCTCTACCACATAAAGGCAACCCCATTTCCAAATTCGGGATAGCCAGGTGGATAGTTAAATGTATCCAAATATGTTACCAAAAAGCTAAACGCACTCTGACAGTTCCCCCTAGAGCCCACTCCACACGCAAAATAGGGGCTTCCATGGCATTCTTAGGAAACATTCCCTTAGAAGATATTTGTAAGGCAGCCACATGGTCTACAACACACACCTTCACTAAACATTACTGTGTTGATGTGCAAGCAAAACAACAAGCTTCTGTGGTTCAGGCTGACCTTAAAACTTTATGCCAAAGTGCTGCAACTGATACAGGTGACCACCGCTAGGGGAGATACTGCTGTATAATCTATCCTAAGTGTGTGGTCTGCAGCTCATATGCCTCGAACGGAATATGCTACTTACCAGTATGCATCTGTTCTTGGCATGTAGAGCTGCAGAGCCACACACGCCCACCCACCTCCCCAGGACCTGTATCTGTTCCAGCATAGTCTTACTTAGACATTACACATGGACATCCTTTCTTTATTTTTACAAACTCCATCGTTTCCCATCATGGCGAAAAACAATCTGAGGATGGAGTGGATGCCCATGCGCACTATCGTCCAAGGGAGGAGTCACCTTTCTTGTGACCAAAGACTTCTTCCGAAGACAAGAACAACCTGCAAGCATCCGAGCCAAACACCAGATGGCGATCTTATCCTAAGTGTGTGGCTCTGCAGCTCTACATGCCAAGAACAGATGCATACTGGTAAGTAGCATATTCCTTTCATTTCTCCACATTTTTATATCTTCAATGCATGCTACAATGCTCAGCATACATTGAAGAAGAAAAATATCTTTACTGATTGTTTTTGTGCAGGAAGGTGTGTCTTCCTGCACAAAAACAAACAACACATGACACAGATATCCTTGCACTATGGTGCAAGGCTGCCTGTGTCACCACATGGCTGCAGTTTAAGCAGCCGTGCAGAGAGAAGCATAGATTTGCAACATATTTATGTACATATGTTGCATCCCTGTGCTTCGGAAGTACTACAGCACACTGCAGTTAAAGAGGTTACTGTGTGATGCTGCAGCACTTCCTCATAGTTCTGCACTTATACATTCACCATACGCTACTAATGCATTCATTCAGTCAATTACGTACTACACATACATTCATCTAAACTTTCACACACTAACAAAGAAATTTAGCTCTTTTTTTAAACCAGGAAAGTTAGTTCTTACAAGAACTTTTTTTTTTCTTCTTTCTTCTTTTATATTTTTGGGGGGGTTTTCTGAACAATTCTTTTGGTTTTTCTGCAAAAAAAACAAAACAGGAGGAACCAAACAATGAACTTCAGGGAACAATAAAAAAATAAAAAACTAGCAAAAGTGACTTTCTTGCCGGCGGCAGATCAGATCGATCGACTGCTCACCATAGCACAAAGTCGCATTGCACTTAGTGCAGAGCACTTTTAAATATTGAAATTGAGGACGGATGTCCAAATTTTGGGCTGATGGATGCACTCTTGAAGTGCTCGGCTGCGATGAGGTGGAAGGCGCAGGAGCAGGAGTGTTTCTCATCTGTTTGCACTCTTCTCGTGCAAGATTGTTTGGATGAAGGGTCCTTATGTGCTTCATCATACTAGCCGTGCCGCACGAGTATTTCTTGTTAGGATCCCCTCTCGACAGCACTCTTTTGCAAATCTTGCATGTGACCAAGGTGGCATTGGTCTTATTCTGCCCCTCGGGAAAAGTAAAAAATTTCCACACCACTGAAGAAAAACGTTCTTTGCTTGGTGCTTCCTCCAAAAATTCATCCTCAGATGTATGAGGAGATGCAGGTGATGCCTGCTGCCCTGAAGCCATTTTTAGTTGAAAAAAGTTAGAGCTAAGTGTAAACTTAGTCTAAAAAATCTTCTTCTCTGCAAAGAGATGCTCCTCCAAAGAAGGTCAAAGAAGAATGATTGAATTGGGTGGGGTCTTTCAATAGTTAGAACAGGAAGAGTAATGAACCAATCAAATCTCTTTTTTTGCAGGTCACATGGGATCCGCGTACCCTGCGCGTACGCAGCACGCACCCAGCGCGCATCCGCTAAATTGAATTAAAAAAAATTATAGGATTAGATGTAAAAATATATTCGTTTTAAGACTAGTTTAGAGTTTGTCTTCAATTAACATTCACATGAAATACATATATATATGTTTTTCTAAATGTTAAATATTTCGCGGGATCTGCGCACCTACCGCTTCATAGACGCAGATGACGCATCGCGGTAGCGCGTAAACGTTGCGTTACGTACATCGAACGTGTCGCGTATAGGCTGGGAGTGGCGTACCTGTCGCATTGCGATCGCGCACTAAACACGTACCCAACACATACCGTGCGCGGATGCTTCCGCGTAGGGATCGAGAACAGGGCGCATAGGGTGTGCGGATCCAAAAACATTGAAAAAAAATATGTAAAATAAAGTTTTGAACATATAGTTAATGAAATATTTTTAAAAATATAAAACAAATTGAAAAACCCAATAAAAACAAATAATATTTTTTCTTTTTTAAAATAATTAAATAAATACATCTTAAAAATGGTGATAAAAAAGAATTTCAAAAAAACATAATTAATGAAATTGACACACTGAAATTGAAAAATATAAGAATCCAATGAAAATCATTAAACATGATATCTTTAGAGATAAGTTATAGATAGGAATTAGCATTTAAAAAACCTTTGAAATTCACTGAAAAAAACATAGGTTTCATGCACGTTATAGTTAGGAATTGGCATTTAAAAAACCTTTGAAATTCACTGAAAAAACCAAAGGTTTCAGGGGCGTTATAGTTAGGAATTGGCATTTAAAAAACCTTAGAAATTCACTAAAAAAACCATAGGTTTCAGGGGCGTTATAGTTAGCTGGACATTTCCCTCGTACAAAACCCTAGAAATTCCCCTGTTATAGTTAGTTCAGCTAACTATAACTCCCGCCCCCGCAATGCACTGCTGATGTCGTCACATATTACATCACTCATGACATGGTCAGTGACATCACTGATGACATCACTGATGACATCTCGAATGACATCACTGATGACATCACTGATGACATCATCCATGTGATAAATTAGTGCATCTTGCCACACCCTAATATAACCTTTGATACACCGACTCAAAATTTCACACGGCCATTTTGAAAACCATAGATACTCCAATACCAATAACTACATACCCACTCATTGACTCTTAGGTCTAAATACACCTCAACTCACTCACCTGTACAGTCACTCATACTTACAGTCACTCAGTACAGGACAATCATATGCATGTATACACCTATATAGACACTCACACACCGCCAATCATCCATTGAGATACTGGCACACCTAGTCAGTCATGCAAATAATTATTTACAGTCCAATTTACTCACCTATACAGTTAAATACACTCAAGTTCACTTACTCATAAAAATACTAACAAATTCTGACGCTCTTATACAATTACTGACACAAGCACACACTCATCCATACAGCCACTCCCAAAATCACACACTCTCACATATAAATAGTTATATACTCTTACACATATACACTGTGTTTCACATATGTAGTTACTGACACATGTACAACTGAGATATACACTCAATCACTAACACACCCTTACATACAGTCACCCAACCATACAGTCTATCACACATGCACTCTTAAAACCATGCACCCACTGAATCACTCATTCAGACATCTATGCACAGAGTCACACACACCCTACCCACACAAACACTCAGGCACCCATACAGATACTCAGACAACCAATCAATAACCCATATAGACACTCATATAGCTATTCACAAAACCATGCAGCCACTTATAAACCAACACACAGACACATACAGACATTCACACAGTTTAGTCACTAGTCTGCAGTAAGATACATTTAATGACTTACTTATAGTCAGTTACGCACCTAGAAAATCACCCATTCACACACTTATACACCCACTCATTCTTCCATAGGCCTTTCACTATAAATAAATAAAACGTATTTAAACTTTTCAGAAAAACACACATTCACTGGATTATGTCATCAGTGATGTCATCAGTGATGTCATTTGAGATGTCATCAGTGATGTCACTGACCATGTCATGAGTGATGTAATATGTGACGTCATCAGCAGTGCATTGCGGGGGCGCGAGTTATAGTTAGCTGAACTAACTATAACATGGGAATTTCTAGGGTTTTGTACGAGGGAAATGTCCAGCTAACTATAACGCCCCTAAAACCTATGTTTTTTTAGTGAATATATAGTTTAAACATTTAAAGATAATATGAGCATGGAATAATGCACTTAATGGAACGCTGGACAATATCTGTCTGGTACTCACCAGGCAGAAAGATTACATTTGGAACTAATAAGTTAACCCCTTCAGTGCCCGCCCCTTTCCCCGCCCAGTGCCGGCCGTTGCATTAGCGGGCGGGGTCTATGACGAGCTGGACTCGTCATGGGCACAGCGCCACCGCGGCCCATGACGAGTCCAGCTCGTCATGGGCACTGAAGGGGTTAAATTGTAATCCTTGAAGTGAGCAGGATCTCTTCTCACCCGCATACTTCTCCTGGTGCCTCAGTCATAGTCGCATATTTTGTCCGGTTCCTCCTGTAAAGACCTTGAAGGTTCCTCACATGAAGATCTTGGCTGGTGTGACATACGCCACACTTTAGCCCCATCTAGTACCACCACATTCTTTTTAACTACTACAATCTTCTTGGGTCTCATAAGTTTGGACTCCCTCTTTGGACACCAAGTGGGTCTTTTAACAAAGTCCAAATCATCAACTTCCCATACTCCGTGTTCGCATCAAAGCGTTTTTGTACAGGTCTTAATTGGCTATCGCCTTGTTGGTCACAATCAGTTTACCACACCTCGTTGGACATAACCACAACGGATTCAATTTAGATCCAGCCACTCTCCTCTTCAGTGACTCGAAAGGAGAAATTCCTGTCACACTATTCAGCGCATTCCTATGTGCCCATAGTTTTTCCCATAGGATGATCTTGAGTTGCAATTTATTGTCCAAAGCAGTCTGCATACTGGCCCTTACAAGTTGATTATTTTTCCCCCCTGGCCATTTGCTTGGGGAGCATAGAGAGCAGTGCAGAAATGAAGATGGACAGATCGTTCATTCTGCAGAGTTGGCTATCATGGTAATGTTGGTAAACGGTTATGTCCTTAAAGGGATTATGAGACAGGTGGAATGTTTATTGTAGAATGGTTATGGGGATTCTAGAATGGAAGGAGCTGCTTAATTTGTACCAAATATTCTTTCTACGGTATCCAGTAATGTAACAAATTGGCACAGGGCATTAACTCTTTCAGTTTGCTATCATTTTCTATTGACATGTTATTTACGCGTCCCTTTCAACCCTTGTCTGATTCAGTGCTTCATTTCACACTGCAGATTTAAACTCCTGTTACATCACTGCCAAATAAGACGTCAATTTAAGAAACATGAACACTGTTTGTTTAGCACATGCAGTATACAAAACATAGGAATAAATGCAATGTGGCACCCTGAAGGTGCTGGGTTATGCTGGGGAGCAATTTACTTATTATGACTAAAATGCTGTGCTACACAAATGTTAATTCACCCTCATTACAAAAGGACAAATATGAAAACAGTTTCTAATTAACTAGTTAGAGAATGTAAACATATGAATTCAATGTCTCAGAGTCATAAATGTGAAGAAGTCGTATACGCAATCTTCTACGTGAGCAAAGATTATTTTGTGCCAAAGAATAAAACGCGCTACTCATGAAGCAGTGATATATAAAAACAAACTATACATACAAACGTACAATTAACTATTTATATATATATATGTGTGTGTGTGTGTGTGTGTGTGTGTATATATATATATCACCTAACACAGTCCTGATCTGTTAAATACTGTGAAACGTGTTGGCTGTTTCATAAGGAGATAATTCAATCTCTGATTCACATAATAATCTATGTTCATTTTTGTAGATCAATATTTCAATATTGATTGTAAATTACTCTCCAACACAACCTTGTCCCTCCCTGGTGCTATATTACACTTTCTGCTCTGTATGAAGCCTGTGGGGGTGGTCGACCTGTTTGTTGGGGTTGAGTCTCTGCAGAGCAGCTTTTCACATTCTCACACTGTTAAGCACAGAAGTGTCTATTTAATTTAAGAATCGTGAGTCATACAGTCACTGAGTCACTTGATGACTGCATAATGCATGTGGTATTCACAGATTGAAGTTCCTGTCTTATATCTGCTGGCCTCCAGCCATATTGAATTTACATCAGTCCATTGACCTCTAATAAGAGTCCACACACAGAAGCACTTTACAAAGAATCGGTTGAATGGGAAAGCCTTACTGCTCCTTTACAATCCGAAAGGAGCTATACATTTTCTTTAAGTTAGTTCTAGATTTTTAGAGAAAAGCATGTAAATCGGAGATTATGCCTTCTCCTGGAAAAAAACTGTGCAAGATCTGGATTCTGTGCTTTTTTTTTGGTTCAAAACGTAGTAAGTTTATTCTGCAGAGCAGACTAAAGTACCCTACGGTTGTTGATAAAAGGAATCACACTTTATACCTGGAATAGCGGTGAAGCAGCCAGCAACCATTCACCACTGAAAAATGTGTCTGTCTCATCCTGTCCCAAGCCTCAGCCCATTTGTCTCAAGAGGCTGATCCATCCTTACAGAATGCAATAATGGAGTCCTTCACATGGTGCTCATTTAAAGGATCTTGAGACCAAAGTTCTCCATTCTCTCCTAAGGCCATAAAAGCTGTTTTATACAAACTCCTTTGAGAATAGATTTGGACAGAATTGGTAGTATTGTTATAGTCTGCTCCCATATTCGATTAATTTAGATAGGCCTCAGTGTTGTAACGTAAAGTGATGGAGCACCTTTGCAAAATTTGATGAGAGCCCCCTGAGTTTCCCAAATCTCACAGATGTTAATTGGCCTTGGGCTGACTGGGACCCCAAGAAGGGTTGGGGCCCCTCTATAGGGCCAGGGGCATCCCTGGCAAACAGGGGCTTCAGGGGCATGAGTTACGCCCCAAATACACCTCATGGCAGGAGCCCTGCGCTCTGTGGCAGGAAGGATTCTGATAGGACAAAAATTATTTTATTTTATGCCTAACCCATTCCCATGCCAGTGTGAGGTCTTGTGTGTCTGTTACCTATCAACAATCAGGCATGCCCATACATTACCAGACACATTATATAGGGTCCATCCCATATTTGGTACATGTATATGTACAACTTCCACAGGACCTAAAACACTCATTCACAGCTATCTCCATTATGGATGAGTCAGTTGAGGTGCCATTTGTGAAATTAATACCAGTGCCTTCCCCTAGAGAACGAGACCACTCAAGCTTTTCACGGGATTGCGCTCTCTCTCTCCACTCCCGCTCAAGGTATCTTAACGTTTCAAAGACAGATTACTTAGTTAAAGAGGACGTTCCTCATTGTGGAAGAGCAAAAGAGAGTGTATTTAGTTTTTATTTGTATAACGGAGCACTGTATGCCTTTGTAGACCTACATCAATCACTTCAGCCAACATCTACTTAATTGAGTTTTATGACAGGGTCCATGACAAAGCTCCTGTATCCAGGGGCGGCTGGTGACATTTGAAAGTGATGGGGTGTAAAATGATTGGCATACTGCACCGTTGGGAGCGAGCGTAGCGAGCGAGCCCGAACCACCATAAGGGCGGTTCGTTGCGATTCTCTTCCCGTGAAAATTTTGAAAAAAGAGAAGAAAAATGGTGCATTTTCAAGCTAATTTGAGAAAGCAGGAAGGTTAATAAAGCAATTGTGAAAGTGCCTCTGTGAACTGTCACTTTTCTCTTTACCTATCTCTCTCCCAGAATTCACCACCTTCACCTGTAAGTGGCTGCGAGCTGCTCTATCGGCGTCACTCTCTTCCAGTGACACTCTCACTTTCCCATCATCTAAGTATCCCTTCCTACCTCATCTTTTTCGCTATCTCAGCATCTCCCCTCCTCTGTCACTGGCTGGGTGCTGCTGACACTGCCCGGTGACTGTCTCGCAACCCCCATGCTCTCCTCTCTCCCTATCTTGCTATCTCTTCCTATCTTGTTGCGGTCACATCCATCTTGCTTGCTATCCCTCCCTACATCTCAGTATCCCTTCCTCCCTCGTCTCTTTCTCTGTCTCCGCACCTCCATTCCCCCATCACAGCAAATGACAAGTATTTACGACAGAGCACATCTCACACAAGAATCGGATGAACTATCTCTAGACTCTACTATAGCGCCTAATATGTACCGGTGATTGCAGGTGGTGGGCGCTTAGCGCTGCCACTCTTTTAAGGTCCGGCGTCCGGGGCGTATTTCTCATCATCGGCCTTCACCCCCAGAGCAAGAGAGAAAAGTCAGTTAACCGGGGAATAGAAAGAGAAGGAAACAGTGGCATAAGGAAACGAGGGCGCAGAAAGTAACGTGTGAGAGTAACACAGCTGACCTAATGCCCATTGTTTATATCATTACAAAACGAAAGCAGAATGATTTAAAAAGACCACGTTTGTGAATACAGAGCCGCAGTATGCATTTTGTTTTCCAATGCACGCACCCAACAAGCAGGTATTTCAGTACTTCCAGGAATAGTGTTCTTTCCCACCCAGGGAAAACATGGTTGTTCAAAGAGCGAGGAGGCAACAAAAGTAGGGCTTCACTGGCAAGCACTGTAATGTGGCGCTAATGTGTTTAAGTGTGAATAAATCTATATGGCCACCTTGTTTTAGTTAGTTATTTTTCATATTTTGAATGTTTTATTTCTCTCTACCCTGAGGCTGCACTTAGACTATGTTTCCAGCAAGTGTTTTTCGTTTTTGGATCCATTTCACAAGGAAGCAAATAAACGATAGGAGGAAAGAGAAGGTAATACCGGTTTCTTGAAGTCTCGGACCGGTTTTTACTGCATGAGGAGGAGCGAGACAGAGAGGGAAGAGGGGGAACAAAGGAGGGGGGGGCAGCTGCCAGCAGCGGGAGAACTGGACACTGTCCTTGTTTTCTTTGGGCACGAAGGAAGGTTCTTTTCCTTCTCTACCCATTTCACCCGTCCCCAAAGGCCGAGCCTTAACCATCGGCATTGCCGCTTGGCGAATTCCGCCGTCGGGGAGGCATGTTTAAGAAAGTAGGGGAACGGACTCAAGCAGTGACTTACGACAGTGCACATCTCACACAAGAATCGGTTGAACATCATGAACTATCTATCTGTAGCGCCTAGTGAGAGTAGTGTAGCTGACCTAATGCCCATTGCTTATATCATTCGAAAGCAGAATGGTTTAAACAGACCACGTTTGTGAATATACAGAGCCGCGCGCGCAGTATGCATTTTGTTTTCCAATGCACGCAAAAACATTCTTCAAAGAGCGAGGAGGCAGTCGCGAGGCGGGGGTGGGGTTGCGAGGGGGGTCGCGAGGGGGGGGCCGAGGGAGAATAAAATTTAAATTAAGACGAAAACTTACCTGACCGCCTCTGCTCCGCGTTGGCAATTGCGCCTCTTGAATTGAAACAGGAACAGCACCGGAGTGGCAACCCCTCAGCCAATCCTGGCGCAGCTGCAGCGCCAGGATTGGCTGAGGGCACAGCTTACTCTTCGCCCGCCGCCTGCCCATTAGGAGACCGAGGGGCTCCTAATGGGCATGCGCAAGTCAGTGAAAACACAAGTGCGCATGACTGGGCACGGGCTAAAAATTAGTTAACCTTGCCCACTCATACGCACTTGTGCTGCAGTGCTGCCTGTCCCTGGCTGGTCTGACAATGCATGTCAGTCAACATGACACCGGACCGCCCACGGTCCGACGTCATGCTGACTGACATGCATTATCAGTTCTCCCTCGGCGTCTCTGAACTTAAGTAAACTAAGTTCAGAGACGCTGGGGGCGGGGGGGCGGGGGGGCAACGCCCCAATGGACGTACCGTGCCTGCCTGTATCCTCTACTAGACGAGACTGGATTCATGCAGAGCGCTGTACAGGACACAATTTTCACATTCGTACATGGTCGACTCCTCAAGATTTCTTATGGTTTATTACAGTTTGTACACTAGGAATAGAATATGCTCTTTTGAACTGAAAGAACACTGAGAGACTGATTTAGAGCTTGGCAGACAGGGTACTCTGCCACAAATGCAGCAAAGTACCATCTCCTCCAAACCCCCAGTCCGCCCACCTCAATCAGAGACGGGCAAATGGTAAGCTTTCCATCAACAGAGCCAACTCCTTTGCCTCCATTGACAGAAGGCTTCCTCTGAAGGCCTGACAGAGTAGAGGCCATCGGAGGAAGGCCATGACAGTGCCAGCCCTATTTAGGGTGGATGGTTTGATGTCCTTTTTTTTCTGTCCATCACCAGGAAAAACCTGGTAGTGAGTGACAAAAAATAAAATGACTGCCACTCCTCTGGTGTGGAATTATGAGGTTTTTGTTTGTCAAAAATTAACTCACACCTTGGGAGTTTGTTTTTAAAAACAAAATGTTTTAAAAGTTTGTCAGAAGGCCATTAAATCAGACAACGACTGTCCACCAAACCTTTTGTAACTTGAAGGGACCCTCCAGGACAGTGTTTCCTTTCAAGGTACAGAGATGAAAAGTGGTATCTGTAAATTTGGCTTACAGTAGTCCATCAGACAGGGGCGTAACACAGGCCCCCGCAGCCCCTGCGGTGCGGGGTGGCCCGAGCTGCAGTGGGCCACCTCAGCACAGTACTAAGGCCAGAGAGCTCCGGATGAAATCCGGAGCGGGGGGGGCCCTCTGTAGGGGGGCCCCTTCAACTTTCGTTAGGCCACTGGCAAGAGTGTGGGCGACCCATGGGCCAAGCACTGCAGAAATCTATTTTTTTTGTAAAACATTTTTATTGGCATTTATAAACAATTATACACGCAAGCACAGGCGATAGCGCCATTATCATAGAGGCTTACATATAAGCACTGCAGAAATCTCTTACAGGATCAGAATATAAGAGAGTCTATTGAGAAGAGAAAGAATAGATCTGTTGTTCAATTTAGTGGTAAAAGAGAGAGGAAATCATGAGCTTTAAAGGGGAAATAAATCTAAGCTTCAGGAAGTGGAGGAAGAAAGAGAGGATTCATTGATGAGAACAATCCATGCAGATTACTAGCCTGGTTGGAAATGAGTGACTGAAAATAGGGCTTTTAGCAGCGTTTCATTTAGTAGCAGAGCAGCTTCGCTTAGCTAAGAACCTGGGAAGGTAACAGGGTGGGTTGTGCTCGCACCGAAGACGGCCAAGAAGAGCCCTCTAGAATGATATAGAGAGAAGTGGAGCTGGGAGGGGAGACGTATCCAACAGTAAAGGAGCAGAGGCCTTAGAGAAAGAAGCAAAATGCAAGTGAAAGGAACTGATCGAAGGAGGCCTTAGGTTCACAACATGGGAAGAAATAAATGTTCAGTCCCTCCTGAGGTCAGAGGTAAAGATTCACGCGATTGCAGGACTGGCCCAGATTCCACTTGATACAAAGCTGAGGCCAGAAAGTTGAGGGGCACTCTCAGGACCTGATGGGAGCAGGGGCACTTTCAGGACCTGGCAGGAGCTGGCAGGGGCTTACAGGAGCTGGCAGGGGCTGTCAGGAGAAGGCAAGGGCAGACAGGAGCTAGCAGGGGCAAACAGGAGCAGGCAGGGCTTGACAGGAGCAGACAGGGGCAGGCATGGGCAGACAGGAGCAGACAGGACCAGGCAGGGTCTGACAGGAGCAGGCAGGGGCAGACAGGAGCGGAGCAGGCATAGTCTGAGAAGGTCAGACACGGACAGGCGGACAGAGGCAGGGACAGACGGGAACAGGCAGGACCTGACAGGAGGATGCAGGGGCAGACATGCGCAGGCAGGGACAGACAGGAGCAGGCAGGTACAGACTGGAGCAGGCAGGGCCAAACAGGAGCAGGCAGGGCCAGACAGAAGCAGGCAGGACCTGACAAGAGCAGGCAGGGGCAGAAAGGAGCAGTCAGGATCTGACAGGAGCAGGCAGGGGCAGACAGGTGCAGGCAGGGCCTGACAGGTGCAGACAGGAGCAGGCAGGGGCAGACAGGACCTGACAGGAGCAGGGGCGGATAGTAGAATGTGGGGCCTAACAAGAGCAGGCAAGGGCAGACAGGAGCAGGTGGGGCAGGCAGGGTCTGACAGGATCAGGCAGGGGCAGACAGGAGCAGGCAGGGGCAGACAGGAGAAGACAGGACCTGATAGGAGCAGGCAGGGGCAGACAGGAGCAGTCAGGATCTGACAGGGGCAAGCAGGGTCTGATTGAAGCAGGCTGGGGCAGACAGGGGTTGACAGGAGCAGGCAGGGCCTTACAGGAGCAGGCAGGGGCAAGCAGGTTCTGACAGAAGCAGGCAGGGGCAGACAGTAGCAGGCAGGGGCCGACAGGAGCAGGCAGGAGCAGGCAGGGGCAGACAGGAGCAGGCGGCTCAGGCAAGGCCTGACAGGAGCAGGCGGGGCAGGCAGGAGCAGACTGGGCAGGCAGGAGCAGTCAGGATCTGACACGAGCAGGCAGGATCTGGCAGGGGCAGGCAGGTGCAGCTTGATCCATACAGGAAACAGTTATCCAGCCAAGGGCTTCACACAGGCCGCAGGGCTAAGATCTGGGTGCCGCCGTGTGCCTCCAGTGATAGATCTAACTTCCAGGCCATGCTTTGCAGGTGGCTGTGGAGCTTTCCAGGAACTCTCAAGTATTTCCAGCAAAACTGCCAATCCAGGCGAGAAAGGTATAAATATTGTTTTCTCCCGCAAATGTTTGAAGATCTTGGAAAAGTAGTGTTTCAATGACCCAGAAAGGTGCAGCTAACCTTTTTCAGGAGGGGTTTCACAACGGCAATTTTACAGGCAGTGAGGAAGGTGCCTTGTCCTAAAGGAAGACTCAACAATTCCAACAAAGGGGTCTTGAGAAGCAGAAACAGAGCTCCTTTAGCTTCTCCAAGCAGAATCTGAAGGGGGTCCTGTGGGCGCAGCCTGCAAGGGTGGCATCAAGGTTGGTTGCATCAACAGGTGCACAGGAGGTATCGTATCAAGGTTGTTTGCATCAACAGGTGCGAAGGAGGTACAGGTGGTAAGATCTTAAAGAAAAGTTTTTGGGTGTAGGCATTATTTCAGTCTGAATGTTTTTACGTATTTGTTTAATCTTAAAAAGAAAGTGCCAGACCTTTGCAAAGTTGTTGAGACTTTTAGAGAGTGCCTGAACAAATATTGGGAGATTGCAATCCCTCTAATACATTAAATGACTCTTTTGAGAGTTGTCAGAGCTGGAGAGATGCAATCTGAAAAGCAAATGGGAGACTCTCTCTGATTCAAATGATTGACGAAAGACAAAGATGAAGGCCTAGTAAGGGAACAGCATAATGAATGGATTGTTCAATGAATGCAAATTCGCAGAGTCCATGTCATGTAAGAGCTGCGCCATCAGGAGACTCCAGCCATAAGCTGATGTCTTCCAGGACCATCAGGAGACTCCAGCCTCAACTTGAGGTCTTCCAGGACCATCAAGAGAATCCAGCCATAACCTGAGGTCTCCCAGGACCACCAGGAGACTCCAGCCATTACCTGAGGTCTCCCAAGACCATCAAGAGACTCCAGCCATAACCTGAGGTCTCCCAGGACCACCAGGAGACTCCAGCCATTACCTGAGGTCTCCCAAGACCATCAAGAGACTCCAGCCATAACCTGAGGTCTCCCAGGACCATCAGGAGACTTCAGCCACAGCCTGAGGTCTCCCAGGACCTTCAGGAGACTCCAACCATAAGCTGAGGTCTCCCAGGATCAGGAGATGTTCTTACTGGAGGCCAGAATAGAACGTTCCTCCACCAAGGAGGAAAGGGTGGATAGAGGGTGCTAGTCGGTGGCAAAGAGGTGGAGGTTAAGATGAACATTCAGACCCCGACACTGCCATATCTGAACTGGTTTGTAAAGACCGGGGGCATATTTGTGAGAGCCTTGTGGCAGTGGCGTGACAAGGCTCCTGCTGCCACTGCAGTGCAGAGGGGCTCCAAGGGTCCCCTTCAGGTCAGTGACCCGGCCTGAAAGCTCCTGAGTGAGTCCAGAGTGGGGCCCCCCATGTACTTTGCAGGGGCTCCCTCATGTTTCGTTACGCCACTGCCATCAGGGTGATGGTGTGGAAATTTAGCGTGCAAACTGAACATCATCTGCGCCATCTTGCCTCTCCCCAGCGTCACGCACAACGAATGCACGGCCGCCATTTTAGACACCCCACTCATTGTCAATCGCCAGCGCGGTCCCCTTGGCGCTGCGAGCATCCCCCGCGCGCTGGCCACCCCCGCTCTCTCATACAGGCCATAAACCCTCTCCTTCTGCGCGATCCTGCTACGGAACCACTTCCGACCGACAAACCCATACATGGTCATGCCTCTCCTTTGATAACCCCCTTCCTCTGCGCCCCATTGACCGAACTGGTCCCAGGCCATCACCTAGCCCTGCGGATGCAGTTTATTGCCCCTACTGTAAAGGAAACACCCCACATCAAAGGGATTACAGTAGAATCAAAGCCCCTACCCCCTGAGACCCGGCCAGTTGCACACACCCCCGGGAATTAGCGGAATTCCCTGCTGCGCGATAGCCATCTCCCACTGCGGGTAGGGTGAGAACTTCTACTGTATCTATGTGTGGGATCGGATCTGAACCGGGGCTTCAGGGGATATTTCCCCGCACATCAAGGGAATCACAAGAATGTACTATGTGTAATAAAGCAATAAACCAGTGTATAAGAGACCAGGTCTCAGAGATGCAGTTAGAGCACCTCGTGACGATACCTTGCTGTCTGATCTGATGTGTTCTGCTCCGACGGAATAAAACCTTGTTTCCTGCCTTCCAGTCTCCGGCGCCTGCCTCTTTTATTGGTAAATTATCGAGTGGTATGAGAGGCGATTATCGCCGGGCAAAATACTTGGAAGATATCGACTGAAACTGCCGCTACCATTTAACAATTGGCGTCCCAAACGTGGGGCCCATCAGCGACACGTGGATCCAGTGGGAGAGGTCCCGACGACAGAGTGAACGACTGCAACGATCGGGAGAGCTCCTGCCCAATAGACCCTCGTCTGGCAGCCGATCATCCGAACTTCACTGGTTCCGAGCAGACCTCTCTCGAGTGATCTACGGTCCTGACTGGGAACCATCAGGAGTGCCGCGGCAAATACGGAGAATAGAGGACGATCGGGCGCTGGAGGCGGAAGACGAGAAACTGTCCATGCGGTCCGGGTAAGGTCGTGAAACACGACAAAAGTGCGAAATAATTGATTGATTGATTGAATACTAGTATTGCTCATTGATTGTGCTCATTGATTGTTCTCTTTTGAGATATTCGCTGTCTACAAACGGGGAGGAGTAGAAATACTCTCTCTCTCTCTCCCTTTGCAGATAGTGAAGGGTAGGTAACGCAGACTTTTGTCCCCGTTGAAACCCGTCGTGCCTATCTTTATCTCCCCATTGATTGATTGTCCGAACATTGATTGTTTTGAAGAATAGTGCTTTTTGAGATATTCTCTGTTTGCAAATAACGTAGAATAGGAATATTCTGTCTAGTCTTTGCAAATAGTGAAGGGTAGGTAACGCAGACTTTTGTCCCCATTGAAACCCGTCGTGCCTATCTTTATCTCCCCATTGATTGATTGATTGATTGTCCGAACACTAGTTGTTCGATATTGGTTCTTTGGAGGTATTCTCTGCTTACAAATAACGAGGAATAGAGATATTCTGTCTAGTCTTTGCAAGCAGTGAAAAGATAGGTAGTGCTGACTTTTGTCCCCGTTGAAACCCGTCATGCCTATCTTCTCCCCACTGATTGGTAGTTGGTTCTGCCCGGACCGCTTATTAGAGGTGAACCACCCGGCTCCACTGGAAGGCACCCCTAATAAGGACATGTTCACTAAATATGGACTAGTCGCCGTGGCTTATAGCAAGCTGTGGCATAAATATACCAAGAAGGAGCCCGAAAGTCAGTGGCCACTGATGGGATCCTTCGACGATCGCAAGATAGAAGCGCTAGAAGTAGCTCTGCGTAGCAATAAGACGACGCCTACTATGCTTGACAGTATTGGCATGTGGCGTAAAGAAGCGACGCAACGGAAAAAGAGGGAAGAAGTAAAAGCAGAAAAGGAATTACGAAAGGCAGCTCACCTTGCCGCTAAAAAGTTAGAAGAAGACATAAAAGAGAGAAGGGAAACTAAGCTAAGCCAGGAGCCCGAAACCTCAGGCCAGTACGCTGTTAGGTCCCCTTCTTTGCTCTACCCTGTGTTGTCCTCCAGACAGCAAACGAATGACGAATTACTGTTAGGTCCCCCGACCATTTACATGCCCCCTCCGTATGCACCCTCCCAATCAGTAGTGCAACACCCACAACCCCCGAACACGAACGAAAGCAGTACAGGGGCCTCGGCCCTCACGGCCTCCGCGCCGGCTGAACCTCTTGTACTGAACCTAACGTCGACTACAACGCTAGACGACCATGAGATAGGAAAGAAAGAGTCCACCAGAATGAATCGGTTAACTAAAGATGAACGAGCAGGAATTGACAAGATAGTAGGGACGCTGGTGGAGCGAAAAGAAAGTGAGGAGTATATAACGGACGTGTATAAATCGTATGCCGACAGCCGCAGACGACACTTCGTCGTACGGCTCTGTTATCGCACCCTGAATACATATGAGAATAGGTACCACGATAAAGGTCCCGAAGGCCTAGCGGCCCTATATAGGAAGGTAGACATTGGGGAAGAAAGAGAGGGCGATGTAACGAACCTCTTCACTCGTACACTCGAGGTCTACCGACACCTTAAAGAACATGGACAGACAACCACAACGGAAACCCCCATGGCAACTAAGCCCCAGGGAGGAAGGGCCGAGGCCATGATGCCCATTAAAGAAGCTGCCCCCTACTGGGTCCCCCCACGGGGTCAGGGAACACACGACGACATCAACCACCAAGATGCGAAGGGAAGGGTTGTATATAACTGGGTCTACCAGCCGTGGGACCGGCAAGATATTTTGACCTTTAGAAAGACCCTACCCGACTTGAGAAAGAACCCGACTGCCTTCTACACTGAATTAGGTACAGCCTTAGGCTCAACGATAATGACGTTAGCAGATATCGACTTGTTCTTTGGGCTATGTCTGCCGGCTGATGTGTGGAAACAAATCCGGAAAGTTGACCACGCTGAGCCGTTCGGATATACCTGGGTACAACTCGATACCATAGATAAACAGCGAGAACCAGGACAGAAACCCCCGAAAGCCATCCTAGAGCTCCCAGATAAGATTGTACAAAAGCTGAAGACTCTAATCCCTGAAAGAAAGGTAGACTGGTCGATAGTGACGGCTTGCCGCCAGAAACCCCAGGAAGACGTGTCTGAATACTTCTCCCGATTCGAGACTGTGTTTTCCGACTACAGTGGCCAAGACATGACCACCGCAACCGGACACCACCTCTTTGTCCAGAATTATGTAAAGGGTCTGTCGCCAGAAGTTTCCCAGAAACTACAGACCAGCGAGAGTAGTTGGGCAGCCTCCAAACCCGCAGCAATTCTCCAGATGGCCCAATACTACGAAAACCAGAAAAACGAGAACGATAGGGCGTCGGAGAAAAAGAAAAAGGAATTAAAGGAGAGGGTGATGATAGCTCAGTTGCAAGGGGTGACCATAGGAAGGGAACCCCCGAAAGAGAACTACCAACCAACCGCCCCTAGAAAGCTACCCCCTAGAGACCATACACCTACACCCTACAACGGACGGAGAGACTTAGATGGAAATCAATGTGCGTTCTGTAGAGGGTTCGGACACTGGAAATCCCAGTGCCCGGTCCTTCTGGAATTGAACAAGAATAGGGGCCCCAGAGACGCAGCATATGACCCCAGAAATAGAGAACAGGGACGAGGGCACACGAACAACACCATCAACGACAGGCCAGGCAGACCAAACACCTTTGATCGCCCCCGGCAAAACCAGTGTCAGCAGTCCGACTATGAAAGCACTCATGACTTCGCATAGGACCGCCAGGGGCAAGGGAGGGATCCAGTCGAACTCCGTGTTGACCAGCAAGGTCCTTACGTCACCGCTAAGGTCTTGGGCACAAAATCTCCATTCCTGGTAGATACTGGGGCGACACGTAGTGCGTTATCTAAACGACTGATTCCTAGGGCACCCTTGTCTGGCTCACACGTAACCTCAATAGGCTTTGACGGAACGCCCTCCACTAACCCCTTATCGGCACCAATCCCCTTTGACTTGGAAGATAACACCACTGACACGACCTTTCTGCTCTCCTCCAACACCCCCGATGCTATTATGGGACTCGATTTGCTAAAACATTTTCGAGCCACTATCAGATGCTCCCCAGACGGAGTTCGAGTCATCCTACACGATAACCCAGATCTGTTCAGACCCTGTCACACTCGGCACATGCTCTCTATAACCGATGCTGATATGTCCCTACTCGACACATTACCTTCACATCTATGGGCTAAAACCGACTCAGATGTAGGGCGCATGGTGATCGACCCGGTACACATAACCGTCCGACCGGACGCAGTGCTCCCAAAACTTCCTCAGTATCGGATATCCCCCGAAGGCGAGAAGGCATTGGTGGAAATCATCGAGTCCCTGGTCGAGGCAGGAGTGGTAGAAGAAGTAGTGAGTAATGTTTGCAACAGCCCTATCCTACCCATTGTAAAGAAGCAAGGCGAGGGGGATGAGAAAGCCTACCGTTTCATTGTTGACTTGCGGGAGGTTAACAAAGTAGTCATACCCCAGTACCCCGTAGTCTCAGACATCACCACCATCCTCACCCTGATTCCATCCACCGCCACCATCTTTACTGTTATTGACCTCAAGAACGCATTCTTTTCCATCCCCATCCACCCAGACAGCCGCTACCTGTTCGGCTTCACCTTAAAAGCCCGTTCGTACAGATTCTGTAGGGCACCCCAAGGCTACACTGAGAGTCCCAGTATTTACAGCCAAGCCCTCAAGAGGCAGCTAGATGCAGTCCAACTACCCGATGGAGTGGCATTGATACAGTACGTCGATGACATTCTTTTGGCGGCCGACACCACCCCTCTTGCCGTCACGGCCACCATTCACCTCCTTCGCTTCCTTGCGGAGAACGGTCACAAGGTCTCCAGAAAGAAATTGCAATTCTGCCAGCCCCAAGTAACGTATCTAGGCCACCTACTATCCAAAGATGGGAGGAAACTTACCCCTGACCGAATTCAAACCATCCTAGAAACCCCTGTTCCCAAAACTCAGAAGCAAGTGCGGTCCCTAGTGGGCCTCACCTCCTTTTGTCGTCAGTGGTTGCCAAATTTCAGTCTTATCGTAAAACCTCTGCTTTCCCTGCTGGCCAAAGATACCCCCTTCCCCCTCCCATGGACACCCGAATGCCAATCCTCCTTCAAGGAATTACGAGACGCCCTCTGCTCAGCCCCAGTCCTAGGAACCCCAGACTACACTAAACCTTTCTCCCTGTACACCCACGAAAGGGAGGGATGCGCATTGTCTGTCCTAACCCAGTCCATAGGCCCTAAACAACGCCCTTGTGCCTACTTCTCTGCCACTCTCGACCCCGTAGCCAGAGCCTTGCCCGCCTGCCTTCGAGCAGTAGCCGCCGCTGCTGTCTCTATCCGACAAAGTGAGGGGATCGTGCTCTCGAACCCCCTCACTGTATTGGTGCCCCATGCTGTTGATACCCTCCTGAACCAAACCAAAACTCAACACCTGACTAGCGCACGACTGACTGGGTACGAACTGACTCTGCTTGCACCCCACATCACATTGAAACGATGCACCACTCTGAATCCAGCCACTCTACTACCTCTCCCTGACACTGACCCTAATGCGTCCCCTATACATGACTGTGTGACCCTCACCGACGAACAGACCAAGAGTAGGGTTGACCTCCGGGATACTGCCTTCCCGAACCCTGACGGAGAACTGTGGGTGGATGGCTCGTGTATCAAGCTCCCCGATGGCACCACCTCAGCTGCCTATGCAGTCACCACGGCCCGAACCGTTGTTGAGACAGCCCGCATCACCCAGCGATCCGCACAGGCGGCTGAACTTATTGCCCTCACACGAGCCTGCATCCTGGCAGCAGGGACAACCGCAAACATTTACACAGACAGTCAGTATGCCTTCGGGGTAGTTCACCACTTTGGGCTCTTATGGAAAGAGAGGGGATTCTTGACCTCGCATGGCACACCCATCCTGCATGGAGATCTAGTCTCTGCCCTGACCGAAGCAGTCCTCCTCCCCACACGGCTGGCTGTGATCAAATGCCAGGCACACAAGAAGGTGACAGACATTGTAGGACAGGGAAATGCACTAGCTGACGTTACTGCCCGAACCACAGCCGAGAATAGGTCCACGACCCGCATGTACGTGACCAGGTCACAAACTGAGAATTGGAAGGATGCTAGGGAAACGATTAGGGATATCCAATTAGCCAGCACACCACACGAATTAACTGAATGGGCCCGGGTAGGATTGAAGGACGATGACGGTTGTTGGCGAACTAAAGACTCGAACAAATGGTTGCTACCCGACTCATACTTGATCCCCATGCTGACCATGGCACACTCCCCCGCACACATAGGGTCTGCCCCCATGATCGAACTCATCTCCAAAGTCTGGCACAACGACAGAATACCAGACTCAGCCAAACGACTGGTCCAACAATGCCTAGTATGCCTCCAACACAACCCTGGGAAAGGAACTGCTGTACCCCGGGGAGGGTTTGGGGTCCCCAATCACCCCTTTGAAGTCCTACAAATGGACTACGTCCAGCTAGAAAGGTGCCGAGGTTTAAAGTATGTGCTTGTCGTTGTGTGTGCCTTCAGCAAGTGGGTGGAAGCCTACCCAACCCACGACAACACCGCTATGACTACTGCAAAAGTACTACTGAAGGAATTCTTCCCCCGATACGGCCTTTGTCGAATTTTGTGGAGCGACAATGGCCCCCACTTCGTAGCCGAAGTTATCCAACTCATCTTAAAAGGGTTGGGGGTAAAACAGAAGTTCCACGCGGTCTTCCATCCCCAATCTGCAGGCTTGGTTGAGCGACACAATGCCACGTTGAAGCTTAAGATAGCAAAAATAGTCGCCACCACAGGGCTAAGATGGCCAGACGCTCTCCCGCTAGCATTGCTATCAATGCGTTCCACCCCCACCAAACACCACTTAACCCCCTACGAGGTCGTCTTCGGGCGGCCCATGAACCTTTGGACTGCACCAAAACCATCATCCATCCACGACGTCCCGGACGTCCTCATGTCTGACTATTTGTATAACCTAACTAAGACATTGTCTGTTATCCATCAGCAGGTGCTGCACGCCATTCCCGATGTTTCCAGGGGCCCGGGACACGACATCCAACCCGGCGATTTCGTCTTAGTGCGTAACTTCCAACGCACCAAGAGTCTGGAGCCCCGGTGGACGGGTCCCCTGCAAGTCCTGATCACCACCCGAACAGCTCTTCGAGTGGAGGGGAAACGCAATTGGCTGCATGCACACCACTGCAAGAAGGTATCACCGACCCTGAACAGCATCACCGCCCAAGAAGAACTCCTGGACAAAGATCGACCATCCCTGAGCCGCTGCCCAGATACAGAGACACTCGAGTTAGTAAGATATCCTGATCCCACTGTGCCATCCAAAGAAGGGTATAACTTACGACGAAAGGAGAGAACTTCGGCTAAGCAGACCACAAGCTAAGTGAGAATCTCAAAGCGGTAGCCTAGTCACCCCAAAGGCCACCAGGAGAGAAACCAAACAAAGTCTGTGGTTCTGCCCGCTACCGAGTCTCTTGAAGGTGATGGAAGCGCCCAACATGAAGATGATGGAAGCAACCGGACGTCCGAAGATCCACTACAGAAACCCAAAAACTGACCGAATGCACAGCTTAAAGACTATTGCACTTTTCATTACCCTTCTCTTTTGCCTTCTCCTCATGGTCGCCTTCTGGATCATGGAGGAGAGCACACCCGCTCATAAGACATTACTGGCCACCGTTCAACCTACCACCACGAAAGAACATCATCTGATCTCGCTTTCACCCCAACTCCGAGAAAGGCGTAAGGAGTTCTGGAATAACTCCTTTGTGCAGTTGCTCCACCAACACAATCTTGCTACCAACGCCACTAATTGCTGGATCTGTGGACTGCTACCACATGCCACTGGACACTCTATCCCTTTCATCCCTTCACCTTTTTCTGTCCATGGCTCCTGCCTCGCCTGGCTAATCCTCCTGCAAGAAAGCTACAAGGACAATGCCACTTCCGGCAGAACCATATCACACTTCTACCATGGGTTCTGGCTGAACAAAACTGGAAGAACTTCTGCCCTCTTCTGCCCTCTGAGATCGAACACTTCCTTTCACATGGACATCCCTGCCAAAGAACGAGTTGAAATGCAAGTGTTCAACAATCCAGCCAGACCCACCTTCTCCTACCTCCGGAAACGAACGGCCGCCACCCTAACAGTGGCCCTGTCCGTCATCAACGTCACTGGGTCTGTATGCCTCGAAGGCCTGGGGGCACAGCTGGTGGGCCACAGCTCCTGCCTCATCACCCGAACATTGGACTCAGTTGACCCACCCTCCTTTGTTGCCTCCCCGAATATGTACTTCATCTGCGGTACTAAGGCCTATACCTGGCTTCCGAAAGGTTGGGGAGGCACCTGCTACATCGCCTTTGTCCTTCCTCCGACGTATGTGGCTCCAGCAAACCATCACCGACAGAAACGGGCCAAAGACATTGTTCAGGCCGACTCCACCAGAGCACAGTTCATGGACGCAGTCAAAGGCCTTGTTCCTCTCTGGGGTCCAATGGCAAACAGCCGTGCCATCCGCCACTTAACCCAGGCAGTCGAAACGGCAATGAACATTACAGCTGGCGCCCTCGCCAACAACACCGCTGAGCTTCAGGCCGTCCGCCTGGTGGCTCTCCAGAACCGCCTTGTTCTAGACGTGGTTCTAGCAGATCGTGGAGGAGCATGCCGCATCATTGGGTCCAGCTGTTGTACCTACGTACCGGATAACTCACCCTCAGTCTACAAAGCAATTGAACACCTCCACAGACTGTCCGCAGAGGTCCATCAAGAACAAGAAGAATGGTCGCTGGGGAGTTGGTTTTGGGACACTATTAAAGGTTGGGGATGGAGGCTGTTTTCATTTATCCTGATACCCATTGTGATACTATGTGGATGTTGCTTGGGGATTCAGTGTCTGCCACCTTTATGTTCGCTTTTTATGAACTGCATCTGCCCTAAGACTTTGGACTTTGAAACCGAGCGGATGAAAGCTCTGAACGAGGTGGAGGTACGGGGTATTATGGGGATAGATCCAAACTAGGCAAGCTGGCGAGATATGTTAAAAGGGAGGACTGTGGAAATTTAGCGTGCAAACTGAACATCATCTGCGCCATCTTGCCTCTCCCCAGCGTCACGCACAACGAATGCACGGCCGCCATTTTAGACACCCCACTCATTGTCAATCGCCAGCGCGGTCCCCTTGGCGCTGCGAGCATCCCCCGCGCGCTGGCCACCCCCGCTCTCTCATACAGGCCATAAACCCTCTCCTTCTGCGCGATCCTGCTACGGAACCACTTCCGACCGACAAACCCATACATGGTCATGCCTCTCCTTTGATAACCCCCTTCCTCTGCGCCCCATTGACCGAACTGGTCCCAGGCCATCACCTAGCCCTGCGGATGCAGTTTATTGCCCCTACTGTAAAGGAAACACCCCACATCAAAGGGATTACAGTAGAATCAAAGCCCCTACCCCCTGAGACCCGGCCAGTTGCACACACCCCCGGGAATTAGCGGAATTCCCTGCTGCGCGATAGCCATCTCCCACTGCGGGTAGGGTGAGAACTTCTACTGTATCTATGTGTGGGATCGGATCTGAACCGGGGCTTCAGGGGATATTTCCCCGCACATCAAGGGAATCACAAGAATGTACTATGTGTAATAAAGCAATAAACCAGTGTATAAGAGACCAGGTCTCAGAGATGCAGTTAGAGCACCTCGTGACGATACCTTGCTGTCTGATCTGATGTGTTCTGCTCCGACGGAATAAAACCTTGTTTCCTGCCTTCCAGTCTCCGGCGCCTGCCTCTTTTATTGGTAAATTATCGAGTGGTATGAGAGGCGATTATCGCCGGGCAAAATACTTGGAAGATATCGACTGAAACTGCCGCTACCATTTAACAATGGAGGTAAGGTCCTCCTACATCCTGACGGACTGTACTCCATCCATCAAACTCTAAATTGGCCCCTGAGTCTTAAGCAACATAAATGCTATAGTGCTGACTCACCTACAGTGGAGGAGACCACATCTACTCCTGCTTGAATGACTGGGTGGTTCTGCCAGCTTCAAAATCCTTCCCCTCCTCGGGCCATGAAACTCAGATTATTTACGTATGTCCTGGGAGAGACTTTGGGTATCTCCAAGTTCTGTTAAGTTTTAGCTTAGAAGATTCATTCATTGAAATTAATGTTCAGTAAGATTTTAGCCATTTGTTCCCTTCAGCTCAGAAATCAGTACTTTCAATCTTCCTTCTCCACATTTTACCTTTAGGTAGATGAGACATCTTTCATGTTCTCGCAGAAGAGCGGAATTCTACTTTTCAAAATGATACTTTTGCATATATGTATCTACCTATTTCAAAGCATAGCAGTATACATTCCTATTGTGGTTTTCAAATGCATCACAAAATGCACCCCTCTAAATTGGCAGTAAAAACTCAGAGATTCGTTTTGAAACTCTAGAAAGGCCATGTACAATGGTGAAGGGGCAGTGGAAATCGCAATACTGGATGTTTTTCTAGTCAAATCGAGTACATAGAGGCATTGTTTAATAAAGAGACACAGGAACCACCATCAAAATGGAATTGAAAGCCAGCGATATCCCAGACACATCTCTCAAACCCACATCTCTTTCCCTCCGTACCCCTTTCATTTAGCTTTTTGCCATAACTGTACTTCTTCTCCACAGTTACTTCTTAACTGTTATTTCCAAGTCACCTCATTCATGCTTCCTCTCTCCCCTCCCCCACCTGCTCACATCTCAGCCCTCCAACTTCACTCTGCCTTATTGTACTGTCTTTTAGGCAACCTCAAAGGCAAAACACTTGTTGAAATTTGTCCATCTTTGCTTTCCCCACCTGACACCATACACCCATTCCTCTAAAGGAGGAACGTCCATAATCCTTAACCAGTCCACACCTATAAACTTGCCATCAACTCCCTTTTTGACCTCTGCCTCCAGCACTTTGCAGTCTGCCACCTTTTTTCTCCATTATAACCTGATATAATTTACCCACATCTCTTCCTCCCGATCACCTTTGACAAATGGTTTTCTGTTAACTCCCTTTCTCCCATTATTGTACTTTCACATCATGGTCCCTATTCTCTTATGCCCACTCAACCTCTGAACTACTATAATTGTACTCCCTATTTAAGAATATATACCTACCCTTCACTTTTCCCCAAGGCATAAGTACATCTCACTCCCTTGCATATCTCTTCCCATCACCTCCTTTTCTGCACTTCTCCCTGACATCACCACTTCGCTTCTGTCTTCTCTGACCCCTCCTGCCTCTCCCCCGTGCCCCTAGCCCACCCCGCCAAGCCTGTACACATGATTACCTTCCATGTATTGCCACTATTGACCCCCATTTCCCCAAAACACTACTGCATCTAATACCTTGACCGTACCTACTCCAAGGCCTCTTCTTACATACCCACCCATCCCTCCCTCTCTCATATCTGGCCACCTCTGACACTCCCCCGTTAAGCTGGCCATCACACTATACTACCATGCAACTTACACCCACATCACCACTGTATTCACGTCTGTTTCACCTGGCTGAACACCATAACTTGTCTATCTTGCCCATATAGATGGCATTTCAAAATTACATACATAAAGAACCAGCTTGCCTCTGACATACAGCCTCTCTCTCCCATAGCTGCCACCTTACCAGCTCCAACCCATCTCTACTCTGCGGCATAATTACATCCATAAGCACTCTGCAACATACCTTCCCAACACCATCATATCAAATACCTCTTCACCTTGACTTTATTTGTCTCCCAACTAAACCACTGGACTACCCCTTGCAAGCGCCATACCTCCACAGGCTAACCATCACATTTCACCCATGTGACCACATCTGACTCCATATTTTCTGTGCTGTCACAACATATCTGCATGCTCTTTTGCCACTGTGAATTATTATTTGGTGTTGGCAGTTGCCTACTTCAAGAAATAAAAACACAAGCTTGAAAGGTTAAACACCAAAGTCACTACATTAACCAAAGCTCAACCCCTAGTAGCTATGGCTCAGAGCAGACAGGCTTAACTGTGGGCATTGTGTAACGTAGATATACAGTACCAAAAGAGTAATAAAGTCAAAACATCACACACATTAACAAATCCAAAAGGAATTAGAATGATAGAGTACATTTTAATAAATACAATGACACAAAAATCCAACCCTAGGAACGAATGCATTTGTAAAGTGTGAAGTAAAAATTATGCCAAAAAGCACTAAGCACCAAAGATGATCTATGGAAGTGGTAGACCATGACCAAGGTGCGGTTTAGGTGACTGCAATGACGTGCAGGTCTGATACACCTAGCAGGTTCGGCCCTGTAAAAGATTTTGCCTTCTGAATTAGTCTTTTGGAGCTCAGAAGCCTCCAGCGGGTCATCAAGCAGCTTTACCTGAGGAATGTGCATTGAAGTCAGGCACATTTGCTGCAAGGTCCCCCGATGGCTCTGGAAGTTTAAGTTACAACTTTTCAGGGTTTCTGGAGCAGCTCCTCTGGGTCAATTCTAAGGTTCCCATGGCCGCAGGGACAGCACTTAATGGCCAGGACTGACTCCAGCAGAGGCCCTCAATAATGTTCAGTCCAGATCCAATTGGGACTGATCAACTGGTCACTTTTGGAAAAAGGCCTCTTGCTGCTAGTTGTGTCCTTATAGCCACACAGGAGGTCAGCCAACTGACCTCAGAGTTCACATCTTTGTTCTGGTACAAGAAGGAGAAGGTCTAGTCCATCAGACCTCCTCTAAGGTTACAGCAACCAGGCTCCAGTCCTATTCTGCTCTTCTGCAGGCCCAGTTAGGGTTCTGACAAGGGTGTCTTGGAGTGCCACATTTATGGTTTGCATCAGCTGGCCCGTGGGGGTGGCTCTTGGCTCCTCCATAACTAGTGGGATAAAAGTTCCCAAGGGCTACCCTACCCACTTTTACAGCCCTTCCTGTTTGCCCTACTGCAAACAATCCAACAGTTCACCTTACTCCTAAAATTAAAGATGCAGAAATACTTCCTCGGTTGTGCAGAGCCTATGTAGCCACTCAGAGATGTGTCCAGGAAAATGAGCAGTCCCTTATTCTGTGGTCATTCAAAACCAGTTATATGGGTATCCTCCCACTAGGTTTGGAGGGGACAAGGTTTTTGGTTTCTCAGGTCTGACTTAATTTTTACTTTTGAAAAGGCAGGTACCTTTCTTTGCAAGTGAATTAAGTTCATGGGTCCTCCTAACTGGTCTTCTTGCAGGGGAAATAAAAACACCTCCCCACACCCAGGCCATTTTTCCTGCTCTGGGAGCAGTTTTCATACTTTATTACGGCCAGGCACTGGCAGACTAGCTGTCAGTATGCTAATGCTAAGGCAGGGAAAGGTAACTTCTAAAAGTTGCTTTCCCTAAGTAGTTATTTAAAATACTACTTTACCATAAAATTGGATTTTTATTACTTAATAAAAATAGCCTTTTAATTATTTTTTTGAAGCTGTTTCCTCCTGAATGTTACAGATTAGTTTATAATCTGTAGTTTGACATTTTCTAGGATTCACCGAAAGCCCTGTCAGGAAAAATAGTTTTTGGGGACTTGAACATGCCTATTTTAATTTTGAACAAGCTCCACTTTTAAAATTCAGGCACCCTACATTATGTGACTTTTTAACATTTAAAAGAAGGGTTTTCCCGCCTGTCAGAAACTGTTATTTTGACAGGTCTGTACATCAGGTTTTACGCTGCTGCAGTTAGGCTAAAGAGGTATAAAGCCATGTTTTTTCTGCCACTGTAGTGGTTGACACAGTCAGTGCTGCAGTCCACAAGTGACATTTAACTTTCCATGCTATGAGTGTATTTCAACTACATATATATTGTGGCCTTATAGGAAAGTTAAATATGCCAGCTAGGGGCAAGCCAATTTTGACATGTTTAAAGGGGAAGCACAGACACGTTACTGCTTGTTAGGAGAGTTAAAGTTCATAGAGCTCTAAGTCCAGAAAAAACAGACAGGGCACAAGCTGTGGGGAAACCGCCACTTCACAATATTACCCACCGCTTTCCATCTACCAACTATAACAGCACCCATCCTCAACCCAACATCATCTTCCCTGAACAACACGTTTCCCGTCTTTTAACCCCACCACCTCTACTCTCACTTTAATAACTGTTTCCACTCCAACAACTATGGCTGATCACCTGCCAACACCAACTCTCTCCTAACCCCACTTCTGCTCCACTCACTGACCTTCCTCTTCCTCCACTTTGCCTAACATCATGTTCCAATTCCAATCACCTCTCCACCACATCTTTCCATTTATCTAAGTGTTCTGGACACCATACATGTGCTAAACCGCTTATTTACCCATTTGAACTCCAATACATACTCAACTTTATAGGTCATCCACTGCTGTACTCTCTTTTACTCCGGCACAAAATAAATTTGCCCCCTCACACACAGTGTCAGTGGTTACTCTGCTACACTGACCCCCCCCCCATCTCACCTGATGTTCCTTTATCATCCTGATGCAAACTTTCTCTCCTTCCACTACACCTTTGCACCATTTGGCCTTCTCAGCTCTTCTGAAAGAAACACAAAGTCTTCTTCAATTCCTTCACATTGACACTATTCCTCCCAGTCGTGTTATGTACCACAAATGGAGCTGAGGGCAGCAAACTCATGCAGGGAAGAACTGTTGAATAAACTCACATGGAACATATAATAGATCACACCAAGACCTCACAACAGTTATAGTAAAAACACACACATCCACAAATTCATTCGCACGTGTGCAGGCAAACTTGACATAACCACATTTTACATACACGCATGCAAGCATTGCTGCAGGTGCCTGGCGGGCATGCCAGCATGGACGTGGAGGCCTGGGGGCAGTAGCAATCCGTTATTGCCTCCGCCACATTGATAAACACATCAGCGACGAAGACTGGCGAAAGGGCTGTACGAGGTGGCGGCTATTGCTGCTGGGAATTTTTGTTGAGAGCAGTGTGAGCTGCTCCCTGGATTCCGAGGGCGGGGCCTGCTCGGTAGACTGAGTGGAGCTCAGGCTGATTCATAAAATATTATCACTCTCCTACGAGAGGTGGCAGCAGTGATAATCAGAGATGATTCCTTAATTGTGGAATGTGGCCATGAATGCTGAAAACCCAAGACGATTAATCGTGGGGGGGCATGAGATTTTATGATTCAAGCATTGGTGCAGTGAACCTGGACTCCTCTTGCATGTGGACTGTCTCCAAGTCTGGCAAACTAATGGACTGGTGGTTGTTCAAATTTGCTGCAGCTGTACAGCATGGTCGTACGGGGCATCCTGGATGAATATTGCCCTAAAGAGAAACAAGCATTTGCATTGCAATTGGTCTCGCATTTGTGAAGGTTAGAATTATTGGCGTTGTAAATGACAATGTTTTTACATTTCTTTTCTTTTCAGTGGAGTGATCATATTTACATAACTCTTTTGCTGCTTGTATGACCTTGTGGTGCTGGAGAACCAGAAAATGGGAAGCAGGTTATGAGGGAGGGGAGATGGAAAATAACCGGCGCTAATGTAAAAGGAATTGAAACGAGTATGAGCCTACAGAAATTTTCACATGTATATGTGGCAGACAATAGTACCCATTGGTAAGGCATCCAAGTGAGTTACAGTGTTTACTGCAGAGACACAGCAGCTCTCAGATCTCAATGCACCAGTCGCAACACTACAAATACCAGAATGCAAGGCAAGATCATTAACAAGAAAGGGTCAGCTGGATAACTCACAATAGGCATGGGGCACTAGCGAGTTCTGTTAATCAAATACAGAGAGACCTCAGAAAAGGAGGTGGGAAGGGCTGTTGGAGCACAGTATGAGAGAGTACAACTAGAGACCATGGTCATGTAAAATCCACCGTCCACATCTGCTGTGTCTGTTTCTACAGAGCAGCTGAAGCAGAGGCCTGTAGGCTGCATTTCGCAAGCGCTGTTGAGGCTCGACCTAACAACGTGCACCAAGCAAAGTTGTGGAATGCTCGTCTGTAAATAAGTAAAATAAAAACAACACCACACATCCCTAGGATATAAAGTGGTTTCCTGCTCTGAGAAACATTGCCGACCAAACAGTTACCACTCGTAAGTTTGGTTGTTGTTGAAAACAAGAAACCAACATTGATTTATATATGCATTCCTTGTAGGGGTATCATTCATGAGGGCTGCAGACAAGTCAGATGATTATAATATATAGATGAGAAAAATGTAGATAAAAATAATAGAAATGGAGGAGTCAGCAAATTAACAGGGAGTGCTAAGCCAGCACCAAGCCAAGTCTTGACAGTCATGACACGACTGGCCGAGCTGTGAACACATGACATGTGCATGGTCCAACAAACGTTTACAGATGTAAAAATATGATAAAGAATTTTCAAAATGAAAAAAGTGTATTTCATTAACTTTCGGAAGCCTTAAAGCATAAGACCATTTACTGCACTGAGTGCCATTTTTTAGAAGTGATAGTTTCTAAACATGAACTTTCAAATATTTATGCTACTTTTGCCAGACCTAATGATGATGCCATTAGTGACCCAAGAGACATGTCAGTTGTCATGGGTACCTATAGGAGGCATAGTTGTTAATTTAGAGGAAGTAAGATTTAAGTCCAACAAGAAGGTTTTTAATCCAGCATACATCTTCAATTTATATCTTTTGTAGTGCTGTCGGATGTACGAATAAAACAAAAAAGGGATCATGAAACAAGTTAATTGTCTAGAATCACACAATTTAGTGAAACGGGGAAGCCGTGATTATACCCAGATGTCCTGGTGGTGCGGTTCAGCTCCCAGATCAGTAGCTTTTCCAATCCCACTTTATATCATATGTCAATGATTTCCCTCTAATTCTACGAGGAGCTGCATCAGTGCACTGTGTTAAATACCATACACAATTAATGATAAATCAAGTTTTAACTACAGGACTCTAGAAAAATGCAATAGGTCTCACATTTTTTGGAGTACACAACCAGAGTGGATGTATGTGGTTTGAGTGGAATTATTATTTACCCTGCTGGCTTTAGGATGATGATTTAAATCGATATACCAATATTTTATATTCTTTCTACTCAGGTAGATGAAAGAAAGGAATTGAAAATATACCCCTTTATTTGAAATGTGCACATTAGTTTTGTTCCTCGGAAAAAATGCAGAGGTGGGAGACGGCTGAATGGGCAACCTGCAAACAAACATAATTACACTAGCCCTGTGGCTTTAGAAGAAAATAAGCTAACTTACGAGACAGTCCTCAGATGCCGATGGAACACAAAACACACTCCAATATGGCATGCTAACAGACACTTAAGAGGCCACAGAGAGGCCACAGGGTTAAGTGTTAGATGCTTAGCCTATAAACATATTAAAGACAATGAAAGAAAACATTTCCCTTCTCTTCAAATCGGCACATTAGTTTTATGTCTTAAGTTATGGGGAGGCAGAAGACGGATTGATAGACAAATTGCAAAGAAACAAACATAATAACAGAGACCCGTAAAAACCTGGACTTCTGGTACTGTAGCACTAATGTCGGTGCCACAGTGGAAATTCTGCTGTAAGCAAAAATCCATCAGGAAGTGTGGCCATAAAACAGACGGCAGCGCGAAAAATAAATTAAGCCTTTCTCAAATGAACACCGCTCAATGCAAATTAAAAAGGACAACCAAAAGAAACCATTAGTGAAATCGCCGTGGGAGGAAGGAGCCACACAAAGTTGGGACTATTGCAGTAATAGATCAATCAGAAACCAGCATTTCTGAATGCCGCAGCTAACAGCCAATGGCAATGGGTGGGTTTGCCAAAGCCCCACAGAGAGATACAACAGCACTGATGCTGGACCAAAAAAGACCCGGCTGAGGTCTGGGGACTCATGTTCAGTGGAACTGCAGGGGCCCTGCAGATTGTCGTAGGGGTGACACCTAGAGCATAAATATTGCAAGTGTTAAGCAGATTGGCAGAGCCAATAATCCACCCCAGCAGGGCTTAATTTTTGAGGACCGGTGCCCTTCACAGCCACCGCACTGTATGCTTCTTTTTCCAGAGCCTCAGGAGGAAACTGGAGTTCACAGGATTGACAGTGGGTGGGGTGGGTTCAATCCTGCTGGTTTTCGTGGTGCTGGGCCGGGCAGAGCCCGGCTGGCACATTCTGAAAAAAGAAATGGGAAAGGGCGAACAGAAGCTGAGCAAACTTGCTTTTGACATCTGAAAAAGCAACAGAACAGTGGAGGGAACCTCAGCAATGCAGAGTGCGTTGCATCAAATGGAGACAACCACTGCAACAGATGATGTTAAAACTATTAGTTTTAGAAATGAAAGGCAGCCTCCACAGTGTTGACAATAAAGTCAGCACTGCATCAATTGTCTGGATCAAATGAAAGAAGTCTTACATAAGCAGATGGCTTTACTGGGGAGGCTGAGCAAAGATTATCGTTTTTTGAAGATGGTGCTTCAACATTAAAGGACAGCCTACTGCGAATGGAGAAAGCACTGACCATCGTCAAGGAGAAAAATGGGAAATGTGGAGCTTTTTGTTGAGATGATATTAGCAGACATGTTTGTCAGAGATCAGTTCTCGGACCTCTTTATTGTTGAACCTGCCTCAAGTTTAACCGCTGGTAAAGAAACAACCAATGAGCGAAGCCCCTGCTCTGTCCCTCCCAGCTCAATAATCGCCAGGTTTTATCATTACAGAGACTGTGACACAGTACTCAGGTTGGCAAGAGACCAGGTCAAATTGGAATATCAATGGGCTGCTGTGGCTGTATTCCTAGATTTCGATGGCGTAATACAAGAAGGTAGATACGTCTTTTCAGGGTTCAACTGAGCATTTCAAATAGCAGGAGTAAAGTATACTCTTCCTTGCCTGGCAAGGTGGAGGATCACAAACACACACGAGCAACTGATTACTCAGAGATTCTTATGAAAAAGCATCCGGTTTCCTATTATATTAGGATGTCAGGTGTTACCTCTGCTTAGTTCTTATTCTAAATGGGGTATACAACTATTCAATTATACCTTTCGATTTGGTGCCAACATGTTTCAGCCCTCACTATGAGCCCGATTGGGTCTGGGGCCTTCGTCAGGGCTGTGGACCATTTTTATGGAATGCAGGTGGCTGCGAGTGATCGCACTAGATAGACCTTCCACTACACAGTCGAATCACTGTGACATTTGGACCTAGATATTCAAAAGAACCCACTAAATTCACGTTTTCATCCATACCCCTGGTACCCTACTAATATAGTAAAACCTTTGGATATACGTTGAAGTATTTTTAATACATCACTTTATCTAAGAACTCCTATTTTTACCTATGGTCGAGTCCGCCCTGGTAGTACCATCTTACCAGGATGTGGATCGGCTCCAATGAGGAAGCATGTCACGATGAGTGAGTGAGGCGTCTACTCTAATATCTTTGGATACCACATTAAGAATAAGAGCTAAGCAGAGGTAACACCTGACATCCTGATCTAATAGGGAACCAGATGGGAAAGTACAACTGATTCCACTATCTCTCACTCTCCGTTGATTATTACAAGGTGGAGGATCAGCCATGATGACCAGACCCATTTCTTCACCAAACCAGAGGTTGCGTTCTCATTCTTAATTTGCCAATGGACATCCAAAACAACGAGAATGCACCTGAGGTTATGAGTGACACTGATTAAGGAAAAGGTGTAAAATACATTTCAGATGAATTATAAAGGTAGGCTTGGTGCAATTAGAGATTTCGAAGTACGTGTAGCTAGCTTCATTGATAGAATAAATATGAAGATATATTTGTTAGTCGAGGTGCCTCAGGATGTATGAATGTTTGTTCAATCCGTTTTTCTTGTTTCTACTAATCAAATAGGCTGCGTCATTTTATGAGAAATCACACTTTTTCAACGTCCTGACGTTGGGTGCAGGTCGCCGTCTTATATGTACACCAGTAGGTTGAAATTTGCAAGACTGATCTATAAGACGGTGAAATTTAATCTGCATCATATATGCACAAATTATAAGGGTAGTGGCCTCAAACTCCATTGGTAGAATGCTTTTTGTCACCGGCTCACTCTGACAATTCAATCAGTTTCATCAATATGCAAT
Source organism: Triturus cristatus (assembly GCF_964204655.1). Taxonomy (NCBI): domain Eukaryota; kingdom Metazoa; phylum Chordata; class Amphibia; order Caudata; family Salamandridae; genus Triturus; species Triturus cristatus. Next base: position 804,414,337 of record NC_140591.1, read on the forward strand.
CTCCCAATATAGATTCATCAGACTTCTTCGAATTTATCTTAACCCTAATCAGACAGCATGGTATTACGAACGTGATATGGGGACGAGTTGTTAATTTGACTCTAAATAGCTCATTGGCGAGAAAGAGAATGAGGACACTTCGAGAGCAGCGCATGCTCTACTACTGATTATGAAGATGACTTACTGGATGTTTGGAGGACCTATAGGGGTACAGAGAAGGCACCCGCCTTTTATTCAACAGTACATTAAGACATACCTTTTCTCCGTGGCCTAGTCCCCCTTTTCTATGTTCACTACTTTTAGCGCCGGGACGCCCAGTTTCTTAGCCTCTATGTTCCTCTGCTGCTAGCGCCGGTACTCCTCTTCGCTGAGGCAGCTGTGCGCTATATAGGTCTAGTTAACATTAACATGACACATATCCACAATCAGATTTCTGTCTGCTAACAAAAGCAGGGGCTTACTGATAATCCTCAAAACATATTTGATAAACACACTATCGGATTGCTCTCCGGTATTGTCGATGTTGGAAATCCCTGCCCATTTGCCACATTTCAGAAATTACAGGTTCCTTCAATAGACTTAGTTGACATTGTTTTTTTTAGAGGAAATCCAGTTGCTGTAGTGTATTTTTTAGACCAATAAAGGGTCAGTTCCCAAGTGTTCCACATTGTATGAAATCTTTAAAAAAGAATGTATTAGTAGTATAGCTATATCGAAACTGGTCGGGGTCCTCAGTGTCAGCCTGGGAAAACCACATACATATGGTGCAGGCAAGGCTATCAAAGAGGGTTTGTTCTCCAATAGAGAGCGAGTGAGAGACAGCAGAATGCAAGTACAAATACTCAGATAAATACACAATGGTACACAGATATTGCGAAGCGGAGTGCTCTACTGAAACCCTAGCCTGGCTCCTGCATCCATTGGGGTACATTCCTTACCCATTGCAACTGTTCTGCCAGGGAACAGTAGATGGCTCTGCATCAGGGAGACAGTTTTATGAGAATTTGATGGATTTTATACCAACTTTTAGTCGACCTAAGATACCTCCAACTAAAACAGCATTAATGGCTATCTAAATCACATAGGTTTATGGATTGGGTGGTGGATAAATAGAGATTTCTTATTAGAGCGGGTTAATATACAGGAAAGCAAACTTGCCATGGAACTGACCATGGGCAGCTTTGATGGTACTAAGGCCCTTGGATCGATTGGCCTAACAACTGAGTTTTACAAGGAGCATTAAGAATTGCTAGCCCCGCGGCTGCTAGATCTGTATAAAGAGGCAGCTACAAGGCTGCTTCGATTTATGGAAAGATTGGTCCTGCCCAGTCAGTTGGGTTTCATCACACAACCTTAGGACACTGTTCAATACTCCTGCACCAGATTAGGCTGGCGCTGTAGGGAACATCTATGTTTTCGGATGCTGAGAAGGCCTTTAGCTCACTAGAGTAGGCTTTTCTTATGACGGTCTAGAGAGCATGCATCTTGACAGGCATATCATAAATTCATTCATTCATTTGGCATAGTTATGCCCAAGAAGAGCAGAGTTATGGAAAGGAGTGGCGTAGAAAATTATAGGCGTTACTCACTCTCTATTTGAGCTGGCACCACTGATTACTTTACTGAGATATGTGGCCGTTACTAATGCGTCAACCACAATACTCGCAGCACTCCTGCTACTACTGGCTGAGGTCAGGGTAGCTATTTCCACGGTCCAGGATAAAAGAAAGTCTGCAAAATGAGACCTTCTGCAGTAATTATAATGGTGAGAACTGGCACTCCAATATTAGTGAAAGTATAATCCATTCATCCAGTTTTTGCGTGCTGCGGAAGGTATCGCCCTCTGGTCCACAGCACATGTGACAAAACTGAAAAGTAGCGTTTACCACTTGAGCAATCGTCCCTTTTGCGCACAGCTCAAATGTCCAAAGTCTGCCCTCTACCTAACTGACACGGATTCTAATTTCATCTTGGTCATACTCATATTTCATTTAATTTTCACTTTAACGCTTACAGTCTTGGTATTATATGGATTTATATTCATCATGGTATTTATATGTTATATGGTGCTTTGATTATGTCAGATCTTTTTCTATGTCACATTACCCCATGGACTTTTTGAAACCACTGTACCTTTTTCTTAGTTTAAATATGTTAACAGCTGTATGCCCAAACATTCGACTCAGATACATTTTGCTTTACTTCGCAGATTAATATCACCCCTGATGAAGGGCAATTGCCAGCCCGAAATGCATCGGGGATATTGAAATGCATTTGATCGACACAATTTACTGCATGCTTTGCAAAATAGAAGATTTTTGTTTCGTTTTGAAAATGGATATTTAACATGGAGGATTGAATAAAAATCCTATGGAGCAATAACTAATTATTGGATGATCTTTATGTCTTAACGTTATTCTATTGATCTTATTCTTACTTACCTACTAATTTGAGAAGTGCAAAGACTTTGGACATTTGAGCTGTGCGCACAACGGACGTTTGCTCAAGTGGGAAACGCTACTTTTCAGTTTTGTCACACGCCCTGTGGACCAGAGGGCGATACCTTCTGCAGCATGCAAAAACTGGATAAATTGATAATAGTTTCACTAATATTGGAGTGCCAGTTCTCAACATTATAATTCTTCAGCACTGTTCCCCATACTAGGCACCCACACAACTATTGAAAAACGTTATATGAAGATTTAACTAATCTCACGGATAACAGAGCCAACACTTTTGCATATTCTGATGACGAAGCTCAAATAATTGACGCATTAATTACAGAAGTCGAATCGGCAAGCAGCAGCACCGGTAATGTTCAGAGCAACATCAAGCAACTATTATTCCTCACGAAAAGAGAAATCAATCAGATACTCCATGCAAGTACTCTTATTAAATATCATAAAACGCAACACATTCCACGGGGTCTACGGATTGCTTTGAAACCATCATTGTGCAAAAATATTCCCAAACTAATGGAAAGATGGTATGCAATTATAAACAAGTGCTCATTAGACTTTATACTCTTAATTGTAGAAGAACTATCAATACTCATAGAAGATCTTAATAATGAAATCACTCAACTCAAACAAGAAATTTCAACTAAAATGTCAGCAGAAGAATGGTCTGACATTCTCAAAGATATACAAAATAAATTGGAGAAACATACAGAAGAAATCAACGCACACAAGCTTAGGAAATACAAAAGAGATATCATAGACTATAAACTGGGAGAAGTTTATACATGGGCGGATGAATACGCCAACAGGCGACAAAACGGACCCAATTATAGGACAACCAACACAGAAACTTCATCCTCAGACACAGATACGAGCACAGAAAGACCCAGAAGGAATTTACCATTAACAGTAGCAGTCCCATCCACCTCTAAAACCACCGGGGGTCCTTTTTTAGGACAAGGCCCGCTACAAAGCGACACACCAGGCGGTGTAAACACAGAAGGAACATTGAGAGAACAACAACTAATAGAAAAGAGGATAACCAGGAGTCAAAAAACCTAAACGACAATGTCATGCTAAACAACGCAAAAGATTTAGTGATTAACATTTCTGCTTATCAACTATCAGCAGCAGAACACCATATCTTAAACAAGGGGACATCTTTTGTTCCGACATACCATTCGAACCCTCTGGAGATAGAAGTGAGTTTCTACAAATTCATGAGAGTGTTACGCTTAAAATATTTCTTCAACAACATTGTAGTTGATCAACCACCAGTTGAAGATACCTTGAGGGGCCTTAAGCCACACAGTACCTTTATGGCACCAATGAGTCCTAAGATCTTGGACTCTTTTGAAACGTTAATTCGACACCAACTTCCTAAGGTGATTAAACCCAAAAAACATCGGAACTTAACTATGAAAGAGAGAAACATTCTTACCAAGCTTGCAAACAACTCTACTATTAAAATCATGCCTGCTGATAAAGGCGGCGCTTAGGTGATCATGGGTGCAGAATTTTACAGATACCATCAGACTCCACATTGAAGATAACAACACGTACATGAAACTATCCTCAAATCCTACAAAAGAAATTACCAAAACACTCACAAGTATTTTGGACACAGCGCTACTTAATGGAACCATCGCTGAAAAAGATAAAAAATGTCTTCTACAAATCAATCCCAGATTACCGAAATTTTACACGACACCCAAAATTCCTAAAAATGTGACTCATCCACCATTCAGACCTATCGTATCTACAAGAGGATCCCTACACGAACCAATAGGGAAATAGCTTGACAAATATATTCTAACAATAGTGCAAGACATGAAGACATACATTAAAGATACCACAGACTTTCTTATCAAACTTAAAAATACACCATGGGAGACATCACAAGAAATGTGGCTATGTACTCTAGATGTAAAGGCCTTTTATACATCAATTCCACACAACCTGGGCTTAGAAGCACTAGAATACTACATTGCTCGTACTAACTGGAAAAGTGATTTGAAAATATTTCTCATGGAATTAATGACATTTACTCTATACCACAGTTATTTCACTTGGGAAGATCAATTTTACCTACAACGCACGGGTACTTCCATGGGCAATTGCGCAGCACCCTAGCTACGCGAACCTGTTCATGTACAAATTTGAAAATGAACATATCCTCAACAATTGTGAATGGAAAACGAAGTTGCATTTCTATGCACGATACATCGATGATATATTTCTGCTATGGAAAGGAAGTTAATCTGATCTAACTTCTGCTATCAGCCATCTTAATTTGATAGATCCGAGGATACAATTTACCCATGAAATTAGTAGAAATACAGCCAACTACTTGGATGTTCAAGTATCAATTGAGAATCAGGAAATCACTACCAATCTCTTCAAGAAGAACACAGACAGGAATAACCTCCTACGTTTTTTTAGTTTCCATCAGTTACCATTAAAACTTCATCTCCCCTATTCACAACTTTTACGGGTTAAAAGAATTGTTTCGCAACCAGACAAACTAGCAGCAAACATGAACGATATGATTAAAAGATTTGAGGACAGGAATATCCCAAACAAATATTGGATGAAGCCAGACATAGAACTGTCCTTAAATCTAGAGATGAATTACTTAACCCTAGGTTACCTATTCAACCACAAGAACGAATGGTAATGGTATCCAAATTTTCAACCTCTAGCGCTGCAATAAAATAACTGATATTGAGACATTGGCCAATGCTTCAATCTGAACCAGACTTCAATGGCATTTTTACACAAAAAACAATTTTTGCCTATTTAAGAAGTAGAAATATCAGGAGCCTAGCGCGCAACCAAGATGGCCGCGTAGGTGCGAGGCTCCCGAGGACCTCCGCGACCTCCTGAATAAATCCTGGAAATATCCTGTCCTTGTTAAGGGGACTGTGTCGGGGAACCCGAGCTGAGGCATTACCCGTTTTTTGGGCTCGAATCGGACCCGGAACACCGGTGGGAACATCGACTGAAGGTTGCGGCCTTCTCCTCGCCGGCCCCCCGGATTGGAGTAGTGGCGCGATCCGGGGACAAGGTGAATAACAGCGGCGAGCGGGGCTGGGCGACTCGCGTGCCCCGCACTTTCACTTTCGCTTTTGCGCCCTCCTTGCTCTCCGGCGAGGTCGGGCTGCGGAGCGGGGTGCGGTGGTGTGGCCTTGTCCTGGTGCCCAGCTGACCCGCCGACGGTGGGTCGACCCGCAGCTTTGTGGTCGCCCCCTTGACACCCGTGATCTGGTGTGACGGCCCGTTTGGAGATCTTGGCACGACGGTGGAAGGGCCAGCATGGCCACCAAACAAGATGGCGACCGGGCGAAGGTGAAGACGACCCGCCGTGGTACGGCGCACCAGGCCAATAGTATGGACCGCTACACGCTCCAAAAGGGTTCTCCGGAGACAGCGCGGTCATCCCCGGTGGGCCCGACGGAGGCACCCGCCCATCCAGTGGATCTAACCCTCCGGGACGTCATGGGCGCCATCGCTGAACTGAAGGCCTCAGTGGACCAGCGTTTTGACACCTTGTCGCAAAAAATTGACTCGGTCCTGGTGGATGTGGGACTTGTGAGGGCGGACTTGTCAAAAACGAACGACCGAGTCGACTCCCTGACCCACACCACAACGAGCCTCACGACTGACGTGGTGGCCCTCCAGAAGGAGGTGCGCCGGCTTGGCCAGGCGAGCGCCCTGATGGACCGGCGACTGGAGGATTCCGAGGGTCGCGCCCGGAGGAATAATATCCGCATTATTGGTGTGCCGGAGGGACGTGAGGCGGAGGCGGCGGACCTCTTCGTGGAAGACTTGATCCTGACCCACCTCCAGCCCCGGGGGCTGAGTAAGTTTTTTGCGGTGGAACGTGCCCACCGGGTCCCCGGGGGCCGCCCTAAGACCGGTGCCCCGCCACGGCCCCTTATTGCCCGAATCTTTAATTTTCGGGACCGAGATGCCATCCTCCAGACCTCCAGGCAACAGGGACCGGTCAGGTTGGACAACATGGACGTAAACTTCTACCCAGACTTTACCCCGGCGGTCCAGAAGCAGCGGCAGAGCTTTATTGGCGTCAAACGTCGCTTAAGGGACTTAAATCTTAAGTACTCAATGCTCTTTCCGGCAAAGCTGCGGGTGGAGGTGGATGGTCGCACGCACTTCTTCGACCGGCCCGAGGCGGCTGGGGACTGGTTGGACACCTTGCCTGGGGATCGGGGCCGGGGGGGTGGGGGGAGCGCGGCTGGCGAGGAGGGCCCGCTGGATCAGAATTGAGGGATGACTGTATTGCCTTGCTCGGGACATTGTTCCTTCACCACATACTGCCCCTGTAGGTTCCCCTCCCATGGAGGTCATGTGGGGCCTGCTGGGGGCTTCCCTCCTCCTCTGGGGGACTAGTTAGTATTTAGCTATGGGGCGACAGGCACACTGCACTTTGGGGGGGCTGTCTGGGCTCATGCAGGGGTGCAGGGAGGGGGGAGTTTTGTTGGGACCGGGGGGTGGGGGGGGTGTGTTGTTTGTTTGTACCGCAAGGCAATCCTGCAGCTGTTTTGTTGTCTTTAGACTGCTCGGTGGGGGACGACCGATTGTTTCGACGTATGATGGGGGGTAGGGACTTGACGGTGTTGTCATGGAATGTTAACGGTCTGGGGGATAGGATTAAGCGTGGTGTGGTCCTGCAGTATTTAAAACGTATTTCACCAGATGTTGTCTTTCTGCAAGAGACGCACCTTATAGGTAACACCTTTCATGCAATGAATCGGAGGGGATATCGTTTGGCGGCCCACTCTGGCTTCACCTCGGGCTCGCGGGGGGTGGGTATTATGGTTAGGAACTCGCTCCCGCTGGAGATTGATGAGGTGCACCACGATGAGAGGGGACGTTACACAGCTCTGGAGGGACGTATGGAGGGTAGAGTGTTCAGTTTTGTGTCGGTGTACGTCCCGCCTGGGCTACAGGCCACTACATTTGCGGACCTGGGGCGCCTCCTTCTGGAACTTCCGAGTGGCCTCTTGGTGGTGGGAGGGGACTTTAATGCGGTTGTTTCTGGATCTATGGATCGCCATCCCCCTAGGGACCTCCCCCGGGCACAGGCGTGGCTGCCTGGCCTTTTAGATACACTGGGCCTGGTGGATTGTTGGCGCCTAAAGCATCCCGTATTGCAACAATACACCTTCCACTCGGGGGCCCATGGTAGTCTCTCGCGGCTTGATTACATCCTTGTCCCAGCAGCCCATGCGGGGAGGGTGGGAGAGGTGCGCCATCTGGCACGGGGTATTTCAGACCACTCCCCATTGTTGTTGCATTTCGATGTCATCCCGAGGGGGGATGGCAGGGTGGCCCCGATTAACGCCTGGTATCTGCGCGACCCCACCATTCGTGCCGACTTGATCACATCCTTGCAGCGCTATTTTGAGGAGAATGTGGGGTCGGTCCCATCTGCCCTCTCCCTATGGGAGGCTTTCAAAGTGGTTCTTAGAGGGGAGGCCCTCTCCTTTATTGCCAACGCCCGGCGGCGCGAGCGGGAGGAGGTGACCCGGGTGGAGGCCGAGATTGCGGAATTGGAGGGTGACCTGGGGAACGGGGTAGCGGACGCCAAGTTACATGTTCTGCAGTTAAAGCAGGCGGCCTACCGGGCCCTCGTTACGGAGGCGGCCAGGGGCCTTGGTAGAGAGCAGCAGGGGCGCTTGTACGATGTGGGTGATAAGGCCGGTAAATTGATTGCGTGGTTGGATAAGAGAGAGAGAGCGAGCCGCGTGGTGCCTTTGATTGAGAGCGTGGATGGTGCGTGTGCCACGGAGCCGGAAGCCATTGTCTCCTGTTTCGCGGATTATTTCCGCGGAGTCTACTCCCCTGTTTCTCCCTGTTCGGAGGCGGACTCCTGTGCCCTGCTTCGGGATATTGCACTCCCCTCCCTTACGGCGGAAGACAGAGACTCGCTGGACGTTCCTCCCACCTCGGACGAAATTGCCTCAGCTATTCGCTCGATTTCATCTGGCAAGGCCATGGGCCCCAATGGCATTCCCATTGAGCTATATAAGCTACGCCCGGATGTGCTGGCGCCCCACTTGCGTGCGATGTTCCTCGCGGCTCACTCGCAGGGCTCCCTCCCGCCGGACCAGCGTCTGGCTACAATTGTGGTAATCCATAAGGAGGGAAAGCCCCGTGAACGGGTCACATCCTATCGGCCGATTTCGCTTTTGAACGCGGAGCCCAAAATCCTCGCCAAGGTGTTGGCTAACCGGTTGGTTGGCGTGGTGGGCGATTTGGTCCACCAAGACCAATCGGGCTTTATCCCGCACCGCAACACGGCGCTTAATCTACGGCGCTTGCACGGCGTGCTTGCGCGTGTTCCATTTGTGCGGGAGCCAGCCATCTTGGCGTCCTTGGACGCCACCATGGCGTTTGATACGCTCGAATGGCCATATCTCTGGGCGATGCTCGCGAAGTTTGGGTTCGGCCCGGGTTTCATCAGCTGGGTCAAATTACTATATTCGGGCCCAATGGCGCAGGTGGTGGTGAACGGGCGTGTGTCGACCCCGTTCGCGCTGGGACGGGGCACGCGACAGGGTTGTCCCCTGTCGCCTCTTCTGTTCGCCCTGGCCCTGGAGCCCCTGGCGGAGTGGCTGCGGTGGCACCCTTCCATCCGTGGTCTCCGCTGGACCCCCGAGCACGAGGACCGTGTGTCCCTCTACGCGGACGATATCCTTTTGTATCTCGCCTCCCCGCGCAAGTCCCTGATCGTCCTAGTTGATGTGTTGCGCTCCTTCGGTCGCAACTCAGGCCTAGTCATTAACTGGGCGAAATCCTGTGTCTACGTACTTTCCGGGGAGGCTCCGGTCCTGCCGCGGGACTGCCCGATCCAGATTGCCTCCCAGGGTTTCCGGTACTTGGGTATATATATCACTCTTGACCCGGAGGCCCGCTATGAGCGGAATCTGCTGCCCCCTCTCCAGCGTTTGAAGGAGGATGTGGTGCGCTGGCGGCGTCTCCCGCTCTCGCCGCTCGGTCGAGCGGCCTTGTTTAAAATGATGTCCTTGCCGCGCTTCCTCTATGCCCTCCAGAACACTATGGACATGGTCCCGGCAAGCTACTTTCGTGAGGTGGAGGGCCTTCAGCGGCGCCTGTTCTGGGACGGGAGGCCGCGTATTGCTCTTGCTAAACTGACGCTCCCGTGGTACGATGGAGGGGTCGCCCTCCCGGACATTAAACGGTATTACTGGGCCTCCCAGCTAGCTGCAATTAATCATGGCCTTTACGGGCCCGCCCTGAACCCGGCATTCGAGATGGACAAGATGCTCCTTCCCGGTGGCGATTACAATCGAGCACTGTACTCTGGCGCGCCCGACTCCCGTCTGACGGGACCGACGCGTGTCATGGTGCGGGTTTGGCACGCGGCTAATGCAGCTATGGGGTGGAAGGACCGTTTGACCCGGGCGTCTCCACTGTATGCCTCCGAGAGGCTGGGCTCCCTGTGGACATCAAAGGGCTTCGAGAAGTGGGACACGATCGGAATCAGCACAGTGGGGGATCTCTGGACGAGGGGGGGATTCAAAACTTTTGAGACGCTGCAGGCGGAGTTCCAGCTGCAGGGCAGTGAGTACTTTCGGTACCTACAGGTCCGCCATGCGCTGGGCTCCGTCTTCCCGGATGTTGCATCCATTCCGGAGTCTTCCCCCCTGGAGGACAGAGTGCTGGATGGCCATGTCCCGGACAGCACGATCTCCCTCATATATAAGAAGCTGATTAATGATAGATCGTGCCTGTTAACTAGTTTACGCGAGGCTTGGGTGGCCGACGGGCTGGAGCTGGACGACGAGGATTGGATGTCCGCGGTGGCCTCTCCAAAAGAGGTGGCCATCCCGGCTCGCCTTCGTTTCGTCCAGCTCAAGATCCTTCACCGGGTCTACGTGACGGGGCCACGGCTTCTACGTATGGGTTTTGCCGTGGACGGACTGTGTAAGCGTGGCTGTGGTGCGTTGGCGACTTTTATGCATATACTGTGGGAGTGCCCGAAGGTGGAGCGATTCTGGCGTGGTGTGCATGAGGTCCTGCGAGTGGTCACGCGTGTAGCGCTGCTGCCTGAAGCGAGGAGGTGCTTGTTGAATGTATGGGAACCGAATGACTATTCGGCTCCGCAGACGCGGTGGGTGACTCTGGGATACATGATAGCGAAACGTGATATTGCTCAATTGTGGGGATCCCAGAGGCCCCCTGCGGTGTCGGCCTGGAAAGAGCACATGGATTGGTGTATGTTCCGTGAAAAGGTGGTGTATGTGGCGAGGGGTAAGCCTGGGGCGTGGGTGAAAATCTGGGGCCCCTGGAACGCCTACCGTGGGGGCATTTGTGAGCCGCCACAGCTGCCGGCTGCCTCGCCTGCTCCGTCTCCCTAGCTGGACCCCCTTGCTTGGCCGCGGGCACGCGGCCCCCCAGTCCTTGATCTCCTCCCATCCCCCTCTTCAGATCTTTCCTGCCAATCTGGTTCCCCCACTATGGAGCAAGTGTTGTCACCTTGAATCTTGGGTTGCCTTGCGGTTGTGGTTTTTGTTGTCGTTGTTAGTCTTTAAAATGAAACCGTACTCTGTGGCAGGACGCCGTGAGGCCTGCACCGTTGATTACTCCTGTGTTTCTACTGTGCACCGCTGAGAGACTTTTACTGTTTGTATGTACTATATTTGTGATGCTCTAGCGGCCGGCCGTGCGGTTGTAGGCCCATAACTGTAACCTTTTTATGGATGTAATAAACGGTTTCAAAAAAAAAAAAAAAAAAAAAAAAAAAAAAAAAAAAAAAAGAAGTAGAAATATCAAAGAAATATGAACCACGCCTACAACTATCATAGCGCAGGAACATCATAAAGGCACAATCCCGTGCCATAACTGTAATAATTGCCATAATATCATTAGGGGCAATGCAGTCACTCATCCAAGAAAAGGAAATATCATCAAACTACGAACCACAACAACTTGTGACAGTACCAATGTCATTTATATGTTGAAATGTCCATGTGGCTTAGTATACGTAGTCAAAACTCAACGTAAAGTGAAAATCCGGCTTAATGAGCACAAATCCAACATACGCACGTGCAACATGAAATCATGTGTGGCCACACATTTTCAAGCCCATAAACATAACGTTAGTCAACTACGATTTCAAGTCTTGGAATGCATCATACCAAAAGAAGGTTATGATACCTCTAAACTGTTACTGAGACGAGAACTATTTTGGATTAAATTATTGGACTCTTTGAACCCAAATGGCCTTAATGGTCGTCTGGAATATAATTGCTTTTTGTAATTTTCATAAATGTTTGTAATTTCTTCTCGAAATTTCTTTTTTCTCCCTGTTAATTATTGTTCTCGTCTTTATCCATTTGTGATAACTATCTGAATGACATTTAATCACTATGTTTCTTCCTTTCAGATTAACCTTTTTTTGAATAACTTTATTGAGTCATTTACCATTCATTTACCAATTTTGTTTTCCTTTACCATTCAAATATGGCAGGCACCTTTATCCCAGTATCTACAGTCCGTCATCACTTTCCCTTTCATTAAGTTGCACGTTTTTCTGAACACTCCGATACTGACCGGCACTCGACCGATCCGTGTTTAACTTCTTGGAACGTAACATCTTCACGATATTGAGGTACTTTCACATTTCACTCCGCGCGGCGAATGTCATACAGTGATACTCACACAGGATGGTACTTCACGTTATATTTTGTCACGTTAAGACTTGCCGTTTCACAGGCACGCTCTCTTGTTTTAAGCTTCGCGCTATCTGATATACTCTAATTAACTCACCGACACTTACGTATGATGTTAGTTTACGATAACCACTGCGTTATTTCGAATAATCGCTGTAACATTGACATGTCTCCTTGTATCACGCTATCGGCATTTAATCGACCCGTGTTTAATTCATTATCACACAACACCGGCTTGGTACTTTGGCATTTTTTACTAACTGGCACAGATTTCTCTTGGAGGATAATACTCTATAGTTACACTCGCGCACGGTGTGAATCTTTCATAACAAAGGTCGTCTCATTGACTCGCTTTTATCTTTGATGTGCCCTGTACCTAACTGACACGGATTCTAATTTCATCTTGGTCATACCCACATGTATTTCATTTAGTTATCACTTTAGCGCTTACAGTCTTGGTATTATATGGATTTATATTCATCATGGTATTTATATGTTATATGGTGCTTTGGTTATGTCAGATCTCTTTCTATACGTAAAGAGAGGTTCTGGGAAGACCATAACCTACGTGAATCACAGCTAGGACCCGAGGGTCTCAGTAAAAGTAAACCACAAGTACATGAAATATTCTGAACGTATGTTGAAAGAAAAAGTAGCTCAATAAAGTTATTTGTCAGAAAGAAAAGCGAGTTCAAGGTTAGTTGCTATTTACTTTGTATTTGAAACAATTTAGTATAGATGTACTGTTAACATCACAATTCATCTAATACATGATATCCGTTACAAAATTGCGAATCCAAATATACATCATGTGTTACATCAGAAGGTCCCAATGCATTTCGGGTTAATTGATAACCCTTCGTCAGGGGATAAATGCAATCACAATAAACAATTATCAGTAAATAGGGATTCTTTCAATCGATTCTTGTCGCCCTCCAACCGGAGCTACAACAAAAGCTCTCTTAGTTTAAATATGTTAACAGCTGTATGCCCAAACATTCGACTCAGATACATTTTGCTTTACTTCACAGATTAATATCACCCCTGACGAAGGGCAATTCCCAGCCCGAAATGCATCGGGGATATTGAAATGCATTTGATCGACACTATTTACTGCATAATTTGCAAAATAGAAGATTTTTGTTTCGTTTTGAAAATGGATATTTAACATGGAGGATTGAATAAAAATCCTGTGGAGCAATAACTAATTATTGGATGATCTTTATGTCTTAACGTTATTCTATTGATCTTATTCTTACTTACCTACTAATTTGAGAAGTCCAAAGACTTTGGACATTTGAGCTGTGCGCAAAAGGGACGTTTGCTCAAGTGGGAAACGCTACTTTTCACCTTCTGCAGTAAGCCAGCAGACCTATTTTCCTCCCTACAACCACGTGTTAATAAACCATTAGGTCGATGAAGGCCCCTGAGATTACACGCAAAGTAAAGACAAGACACAGACCTTGGCTCTAAAGCCAAGAAATGTTCGACAAATGAGGTGCCATAACCGAATAGGATTGGTGTGTTATAAATGTACCCTCTTAAGTTGTTGGTAGCAATGCTGTTCTTAACATGTAGGTAGATTAATGTGGGTAAAACATTATCGGTGTGTGAAAGCATGTTCATGTGGTTCCTTATACATGTTATTCCTCAGTGTTTTTATATTAGCGAGGTTGCATCCCTCCTTTTCGTTTTTAATCTATTATGCGGTCAGCATAGTTACAGATTGCAAACATAGTTAGTTGAAGTGAGCTTTACAATGTTATGAAAGGAATAGCAAGCAGTCAATAATGCCATATGTTCATCAATGTAGTATTTCTGATCACATTATCAATCATGTTATTCTAAGCATCATATTCTCAATCCCATACTAGGTTAAATCTTATATGATGCATCACTTTTGACATCAGCCTGTGTTTTATTGCTCCATGGTGGTATTCCAGCCCGTAAAATAAGTTCCGAGAGGGAGCAAAAAGTCGGCCATCATAGGCTGAAGGGTAACCATTCCCTCAGTTATAGTATCAATTGCCAGACCCACCTCCGCCCAGTACTTAGCCACCCGGGGATACAGCCAAACCAAGTGCATGAAGTCCACCATCTGATGCATGCTTTGTCGACACTAAGAACTCGTTTTCGTGCCAAGTTTTCCCATGTTAACATGGGTGTAGGGAGTGTAGCACACATGATGCAAGAATATGAAATGGATTAGTTGATATCAGGCCTTTGGTTTCGTCCCTGCTTAATGTGTTTCTTAAGGAATATCTGTCTCCTTGCACTTATGTGATCATATTGGGTGTCTCAGCTGTGCACATTTAAATATCGGGGAGTCATCAAGTAAATATTCTAATCACAACTGCGCTTAAGGTTTAATGTTTTTACCATCCCATACCTCCCAAGTTTAGACAGTCCTATAAAATCCATTCACTTAAACTTTCCAATTCTTATCAGCTCTCATCGCCTGTTACCGGTCCACATTAAATTTCTTAGTGTGTACCGCCCCATCCACGCTGTATCTCTTTAGTTTTTTCCATATTTGTATTACAAGATCTGTGGGTGCTGGAACTTCGTCTCAGCTTGCCACCATATAATAATAATACATTTATATATCCCTTGTCGCCCATTGCCTACCTATCCATCCTTAGTACTGGTTCATCAAGGGGTGCCAGTGCCCATTCGTTAATCTTAAGAAGTCATGCGACGTCATAATTATGTCTTTATATGCAGGTCAGTGGCTCTGTCAGATGTATTTTTAAGTCGAGCCTAGAGAAGATCTGCTGTAGTTCAGTATGTGAGGGAAGCCCCGCCCTTATTTTTTATTGGCTTGTGTCTTTGCCGTTCGTAAATGCTGCCTTCGGATTCGTTTATAGGCTTGTTAGTCCCTCCTTATTAAGGCCATGTCATCATTTGTATCCTTCCATGGCTGCTGGCCCCTTTACTTCGAGTGTTACACGGTACCTGTTATTTAGACTGTGAGCACTATTTTCTTTAATGAGGTTCTCCTACTGCCTTCTCTACTCCCCCTCCCTCCCGTTGTCCGTGCATTCTCACCACCTCCCCCACCCGCATTCCCGTTGTCCGTGCCTTCTTGCCCCCTTCTCCCCCCTCCCCTGCCCACACACCTGTGTTCCGTGCCTTCTCCCCCCTCACCCAACCGCACTGCTGGTGTCCGTGGCTTCTCCCCCTCACTCCCGTTGTCCGTGCCTCCCCCGCCCTCCTTCCCGTTGTCCATGACGGCTACTGTTTGCAATGCAATAGGTGTCACGTAAATGTGAGTCCTATTGCATTGCAAATGCTTGTTTTTGTCTTTCTTTAGTCTGCCTCCCGCATGTTGCATTCTGACAGAATCTCGCAAAGGAGCAACGGAGGGGGAGATGGGGGAAAACACAAGGAGTCACAAAGAGAGCCGCTGAGGAGGACAAAACGTAACTTTCCAAACGTTACGAAGAAACTTCTCTTCAGAAAGTTGGATATCTACACTTTTATTTAATTCATCAGAGACGGAAGATTGTGCGAACTAAAGCCGAGGAGAATCGAATGTATCTTGAAGAGAAAGTTGCGGCGCTGAGGGTTTTTTGGAGTGGGTGAGAAGGAAGCGTGGAGAGGCAGACCGCAGGACATTGTCCCCTTCTGAACACAGGTAAAACAGTGGCGGGATGGAAGATTTTTCTTCTGGATGCTGGGGTAAGGAAGTGGCACATCAAGGGCTTGTATCTTGGCTTTTGAAAGCCGTTTCTCGTTCCCTTGAAGTGCCTACAGTGGGACCAGCGAGGATGGCACAGAGAAACCTCTGTTTGGCCCTGAAGTTCCACTCAGCTTGGAAGTGGAGAAGGGGGCAAGCCTACGTGTGAAGGTATAGCCGAAGGCCCCCATCTTCCCCAGGAAGGGATGGCCTGGCGGGGAGGATTCTCAGAGAAGCCAAGGTATTCCATATTTCCCATGCTGGCCTGTTGAGGATTTTTTCGCCCCCTCAAAACGTTGGCTGGCACAAGGATGAGAATCGGTCTGCTGATGGGGAACGAGATGGAAGCACAGCTGGCTGTAGTCGGCTTTGGGGGTTCCTGAACACATTCATATGGTGAGTGAAGTGGTATGGACTGGGCCCGGTGGGTTGGTAGGATCCCTGGACTCCAGAGAGAAGAGTGACGTTACCAGAATGAAGAAGGATTTGGAGGGGTCTCCCTGGGACCTCTGATGGGTATCGAGTTGGGGCCACTTGGATCAGCTGGATTTGGTGGGTTCATCAAGCCTCCGATGGGGAACGAGGAGGGCCAACCCCAGAGATCCCTTGGGTTAGGTGGATCTTCCACAAAAGAACAACGTAGAACATTATGTGAGGACCTTCCCGTGTCCTCCAGTATAGAACAATGGCCCCCATAAACTTGTAGGTTTTCGGGGTTCCTCAGACCATCCACCAGGAAACATGGTGGGATGTTGAGGTGCTGCTGTGTTTCTCGTTGAGATGAGCCAGAAACTCTGTACTTTTACAGTTGTGGACCGCCCGAGGTCCTGCCAGCGTGAAGAAAAGGACCCCCAAAATATCTAAGGGAGAGCAGGTCATGGCAAGGGGGTTCTAGCTGTTGTGGGTATTGGTTCTTCTGCTGCCTCGACCAGTGGGTGCCCAAGCTGGCAACGAGATTTTATACTTTGGTGCAAGAAGACGGCCACCTGCGAAGCGCTGAAGTACAATGCCTGCCTGGGGTCCCACCTGTCGTACGGCCTCACCTCCACCGCCCTGGCCGAGAACTCGAGCTCCCAAGAGGATGCGCACGATAAGTCACTTCTCTGGTCAGATGAGCCTCCAACATCAGTGCATGGCATGAGTTGTCAAGAAGGCCACAACTGCTGAGTGACCTCATACCACGTGTGTCCTTTTAGCCAATCCCTGTTTTTCACCCAACAACAGGCTACATGCTGGGACTTGTAGGTCCTTACTGTGTGCATCCTGAAGGTTGCAGGCCTGAATTGGTGCTGGCCCGCGTAGTCTCTTATTCTTCAAAGATCGAGAAAAGGACTGCCAATGTGTAGTTATATCATTTACGCTTTGTTGATGCCCATGGATGCGCTTTGTGGTGTGAGCAGTGTCAATAAAGGTACTCCTTATTAGAAGTATGTAGTCTAAAAGACAACAGATCCAATGTTGTGCTAAACAACAATGTGTATCTGTGGATAGATTGTCCTAGAAAACAGTAGTGCTTGGTGCCCCTCACGTGCCTCTCTGATATACACTAATGTAGCCCAATTCGTCCATTGCATAGCCAGCCCCATAGACCCTCATTTTAACCTCACTCACAGTGCATCGTGTTGCTTGCACGTATAAACTCCTAGATGCCCTTATATAGTACCCAGAAGATGCCTGCACCCCCCAGAAACTGCTACATTCCCCAGAAAGACCTTGAAACAGCATCTGACAGGCACAAAGCCTCTACCTGCCCTTCACATAGCTGCCATAAGCCCCTTGGATGCCAACAGATGCTTGCCTAGCTGCCACCCTCCCCACAGCTCCCTTAAGACCCTCACACATCCACCAACTTAGCAAAGCCCCGAGTGGATCCTACCACTCGTGATGTCTCACAGGGCTCCTCACAGGCTGGCTGGTTCTGCTCATCCAGAGGCTCGAAGTGTGCTACTGTTTGAAGACAAAGGGATGGCCGGACCTGCGTGTATGAGGATTGGCCACTTGCAATTTCTGTGGGCAGCATTCCGTTACTTTGCGTTTTTGCTAATTATTCAAAACGTATGTACGTTAGTCGTGATCTCACTCCAAAGACTACAGCCCGACCTCCAAGGCCACGTTTGTTGGGTCTTGAGGTGGAGCTGGCGGTACTTACCTGGATGCCTGTCACCCAGGGGGACTCCCTGAGAAATCCAACGAGCTTTGACAGCACGAACAGCTCTGGCCTAAGCGACCCTGCAGTGTTGTTATTTTTCCCTTACATTTGCAGCCGTTGTCTTAAGTTGGCGTGCATATTCCCAGCCCTGTCAGTGAAATGGACTTCTCCTTAAGCGGATGTGCTCATGAAAAATGCTGTTGCACAGTGAAGGGCCAAAGGCTGAAGTGGGCGGACCCATCGCACATGCCCTATGTATGCCGTGGTGCACACAAGCAATGGTACTTGAACAGGGGGTGAAGAGGGCTGATGGAAAGACCCTGTATGTTTATTTATATGCATGTATGTTATGTGGTTGTTTGTTTTTTGATAACTTTTATTTTTGGGGAAACATGGCACTAGTGAGACAGCTAAAGCACACCTACAAAGGTGATTGAAGGAGTATCTTGAGTTAATTTTTAAGAACTGGTAGCTGTTCTGGGAAGCGTTAATTTCCAAGCTGGGATGAAGAATATGTTTTTTGAAGATATACCGCTTTGAAGAACCTGCTGTAAAGAATCCTCAAAACGAAAGTTTTATTACAATTTGGATGGGCTACAGTAACAAAACGTCTATAGCAATTACCAATATGCCACCTAAGTACATCTATCTCTCTTACTAAATCTTTCCATTTATAGGAACCCCAAATCTAAATAAGCCAGTTATGCAGCTTTAACCTCGACCTTGACCTCTACCCTAACCTTTTCCCTTCAGTAACCATTATTGTTTACATGCTTACCTATCCATTAATGCAAAAAGAACAATTGATGGACAGAATGCAGAATAGTGTCATACATTCACCCCAGTACAGAGATCTGGACCTGAATCCATCGTTGTTTTGCTCACCATGCCATTCCAGTTTGGACCCAGCCATATGCAAATCAGTCTTGACCCTGCACCCAATGGGAACAGTTCAGCCCGAACTGTCAGGCCAGGTCCTCCCTGGACTGGAAACAAGCATCCTAGGACCGGTTTCGGGCTTTCAGCCCGGATAGCTTGCCTCCAGTGGCATGGAGAGCACAGGACCTACGTCTGGGCATATCCGGCCCCACTCAGCGTGACAAATGCAAAAAGAACAATTGATGGACAGAATGCAGAACAGTGTCATACATTCACCCCAGTACAGAGATCTGGGCCTAAATCCATCGGGTTTTTTTTGCTCACCTTGCCATTCCAGTTTGGGCCCAGCCATATGCAAATCAGACTTGACCCTTCTCACTTTGCCACTGGATTCATTGTTCGCCCCAAGTTGGCAGGCTATGCCCAGACGTGGGTCCATTGCTCACTTTGCCACTGGATTCAAGCTAGCCTGGCTGATGAAGGGTGTCACCCAGAAACCGGTCCCAGGATGCTTGTTTCTGGTTCAGGGAAGACCTGGCTTGGCTGTTCAGGCTGGACTGTTCCCATGAGGCACAGGGTCAAGACTGATTTGCATATGGCTGGGTCTGAACTGAGGTGGCGAAGTGAGCTAAAGTATGATGATGGATTCAACTCAGATCTGTGACTAGGGGTGAGTGTCTGAAAAGTTTCAGCGCTCCGTCCATCATGTCCTTGTGTTTGCTTTGACCTCTCCATTTATGTCACCTTTTTTGCAACTGACAATACGAAAAATATATTTTCAATGTTGATTTTATTTTCGTTATATTGACCTAAAAGTAAAAGTTGCCTGACTACTTTTCTTCATACTATTTTCCTCATGATACTATGTCTTCATAGTGAGATATTCAAGACATACATATTTATAACTCACTGTTGTGTCAGAGTGTCTCCCGCCTTATTTATGAAGAGTTGTGGCTCTGTAGGCTGCCTCAAAATATATGAGATCCGCGAATTACGTTTTTAGGTCGAGCCTAGCGGCAGCGCCCATGCACTGCTCGCTCTGCAAGACTGCTGTAGTAGAGAATGGGAGAGAAGCTGCGCCTACTCTCTGCCCATTTCTTTCATTGGATGGTGTCATTGTCTTTCGCAAATTCTGCCTTCGGATTCGTTAATAGGCTTGTTAGTCCCTCCTTATTACAACCTTGTCTTCATTTGTAACCTCCCATGGTGACTGGCCCCTTTACTTCGGTTGTTACATGGGACCTGTTATTTAGTCTGTAAGCACTATTTACTTTATTGAGTTTCTCTTAAGGCAGGCCGTACATGAGCTGCTTCAGCTGAAACCGCTTGTGTTTTTTTAAGCAGCACGACCGCCCCGTAACACAGGCATCAGCTTTCAATCACTTTAACCCGGCATTATCTTGTGTTTGTTTCAACCCCTGTTGAAAATGGCCCTTTTTGCAGGATTATCTCCAAACTTTTTGCTTTTTCCTCCTATTTTTCCCATACCTGTTTGTGTTGGTTTATGGACTCTGGGCACTTTACCACTGCTAACCAGTGCTAAAGTGCATATGCTCTCCGTGTAAATTGTGTTATAGATTGGTGTTTCCATGATTGGATATTTGATTTACCTGTTAGCCCCTAGTAAAGTGCACTGCGTGTGCCAGGGCAGGTGAATCAAATGCTACCCGGGGGCCTGCAGCACTGGTTGTGCCACCCACGTGAGTGGCCCTAAAAAAGGTAACTCAGACCTGCCATTGCAGAGCATGCGCGCAGTTTGTAACTGCCATGTCGACTTGGCCAGTGCACACACTGGCCGGTCCCTAACCTCCATTTTTCTTACATGTCAGACATTCCTCAGGTAGGCCCAAGGTACCCTTTGGGCAGGGTGCAGTGTATGTGAAAGGTAGGACATGCCCTGGTGTGTGCGGCATGCCCTAATAGTGAATTACAGACAATTTCGTTTTTCACTATTGCAAGGCTACCAGTTCCCCATAGGATAGAATGGGAGGTTTGTTTATAACATCTTATAAACATAACTGGCTCCAGGAATTCGGTAAGAAAATAGAATTTAGTATGCCTGAACTCAGAACCTAAAGCTGCATCTTTTAGTGAAGGTGATTTTTACATTCTGTGTTTGAAAATACCACTTTTAGAAAGTAGGTATTTTCTTGCTCAGTCATCCTGTGTGCCTCTGCTGGAATGTGGATTGCCTGTCTGGGCTTTGGATGACAGAAGGCTGGGGGGCCGGAGGGGCTACAGCTAGTCTGGGTAGGTCAGGAAAGGGCTGAATAGACCCGGGCTGCGATGGGGAAAGGGGAAGGAGATTTCCTTTCACCTCAAAGGGCCTGGTCTGCCTCTGACAATGCCGTCTCCACCTCCTGCCAGGAATTCACACCAGAGAAGGCAGAACTGGTTCTGGCCGGGCACAGACACCCTCTGCCTGAAAGATCAAAGGCTTTTTGGATGCAAATACTGGGGCCCAGACCCCTGAACTTTAGAACTCATCTGGATCAAGAAGACTGCCAAGAAGAAGAGCTGGAGAAGCTGTGAGGAGGATCCACCACTTTGCTGTGTGCTTTGCTGGGCTGACCTGCAGTGGCTGCTTCTGTCTTGGGCAGTGAAAGACCTGGACTGGACTTTCTGCAACCTATTTTGTGAGTCTCTCCAAGGGCTTGAAGTAGAGCTTGCCCCCTGTTCACGAAGTCTCAGGAACAGCAAAGACTTCAAGCTCTTCTGCCCGCAGCACTGGGGACTGTGTGTTTTGTGCTGTATCAGAGGAAAAGCAACTCAACGACGTCCACGACGCCTCTGCCGACTCCGTGCCCTGAAGGCACCGCAGAGGGCACCGCCGGACTGCAACCTTGGTCTCACCGACGACGCCTGTCAACGCCGCCACTGAGCCGCTGCTCGCACCACGACCTGTGGGCACCACACTCTGCACCGCCTTGCTTCACGAGGACGCCTTGGCCTCCCCGACGCCGCTGCTCCACGCCAAAATCGACGCCGCTGCTTGCACCACGGTTCGAGGGCACCGCTCGGAAGTCACACAAAGCACCGCCCGCATCACGCACCGCAACCTTGGCCCACCGACGCTGGCACCATCGACTCCCGCTCGTCCTCCGACGACAGCGCTTCAGCAACGACGACGACGCTGCTTGCACCATGACCTGCTAGCACCGTGACAAGCACCGCCTTCATCTCGCACCGCGACCCTGGTCTCACCGACGGCGCCATCCGACGCCACCACCGAGCCGCTGCTTGCACCGCGACCTGGGGGCACCGCATGCCGCACCGCAGCACCCGACGCCTGCCGACACCAGCGCTCCTGATTCCATCAGAGAGGAGCTCGATCTGCAACGCGAGTGACTTCGAGGGCCTCATCGCCCTGCATTTCTCATAGGTACTGTTTGCGGGTCTTCCTGACACTGTAGCTGGCCCGCGACCAGCCAGAACTGTTGGATTTGTTGTCCACAACGCCGTGGTAGCCCCGGACGGAGCTATCGATGTCGAGAAACTTATTGTGATAACTACAGACCTTTTTTTTACATATAGTATTGTGGATTTTTATCGCTTTTGGTCTTGTTTAAATTATATACAAATATTGGATATTTTTCTAAACTGGTGTGGTGTCCCTTTTGTAGTGCGTACACTGTATTACTGTTGGTTATGTGCAAATGCTTTACACACTGCCTCTAAGATAAGCCTGGCTGCTCGTGCCAAGCTACCTAGGGTGTGAGCAGGGGTTATTTTAGACGTGTAACTCCCTTATCCTGACTAGAGTGGTGTTTTTTGCCTGGCTTTGGCCCACGCCCTAGCCTACCAAAAATCCCATTTCTAACAACCGCCCCAAGTAAAATGGATTTAGAAATGATTAGCGAACTAACTTACGTGAATTTCGAGTAGCACATAATTATGTGCTAATGAGCTGAAGCTGACAACAGCACATCTGTGTTACAGGTCATCTGCACTAAAGGCACCTGACAGGTTGTTTCCAAAATCCTGTTTTATAAACAACAACACCACCAATACCACCACCACCAATATCATCACCACCAATACCACCACCAATACCACCACCACCAGCAATACCTCCACCACCAATACCACCGCCAAAACTACCACCACCACCACCAATACCACCACCACCATTACCACCACCACCAATACCACCTCCACCAATAACACCACCAATACCAGTACCACCACCATCAATACCAGTACCACCAATACCACCACCTCCAGTACCACCACCAATACCACTACCACCACCAATACCACTAGCACCACCACCAATACCACCACCACCAATACCAGTACCACCACCAACAATAACACCACTAATACCACCACCACCACCAATACCATTACCACCAAGACCAATACCACTACCACAACCAATACGTCTTCACCAATACCAACACCACCAATAGCAGTACCACCACCAATACCACCACCACCAATGTCAACAATACCACTACTAATACCACCACAAATACCACCACTACCATCACCATCAATACCAATACCACCACCTCAGCGCCTCTCGCTCACTAGTAATAGCAGGGCCACTGTACAAGGCCAGAGCTGCAGCCGAGACCATCCCTCCCTCCCTCCATGTCTGCCATAAAGCACAGCCCGCCCTGCACAAGGAGGTGAAGCCAGGACCCTACTACAGCTGAAGGGTTTTTTATTAGGCCAAAGATAGCAATGCCATTACGCAATGCCACACTGCACACTCAAATCACGGAGAGGGTAGGAAATAGCCCCCCCTCCCTCTCTTCCTGCTGTGCCGCGACAGTGTAATCACAGAGCGAAAGGTGATGGAGCGCTTTGTTAGTGTTTATAGCTCGGATCAAATGCAACTCTCACTTCACACTTTGTGTCTGTGTAATTTACAACACTTACACATCCTCTTCACTGCACTATTTATTATTACTTTGAAGACGTCGCAGGCCGGTCTCTTCCTCTGATATTTACAATCTAACAAGCGGTCGAGAAGGCCCTTTATTGCAATGCAATAGGTCTCGCATTTGTGAGAGTTTGTAAAAGACAATGCTTTTTATTTCTGTTTTGAAACCCAAAAACATAAATGAAAGGCATTGTCATTTACAATGCCAAAAGCTCAAACTCGCGCGAATGCAGATCTATTGCATTGCAAATGCTTGTTATATACTGCTGGCGCCGCCTTAAGCAGACCGTAGCTATGCCAAAGAATGATACCGTGAAACAGGTCAAACTTTTACAATCTGAATTTCACTCTACTAAAATGCAGAAAACTGCTTTAATACCAGCCATGGCATTGCTTTTGAGAATGTAAAAATGTACAGCTGCTACTGATGATTAATCCTAAAATCTAGCTATGGAAAAAAGTTATTTTTTCCTTAAAGCATGTAAAACATCAATGAACGTTCTTCGGACAGCTTCACAGCTTCTGGTATTTATAGTGCAAACAATCACCCCTTCCTGATGTGTTTTTTATTGATCCTGATCGTGTTTAGTCCCCTCTATTTTGGTTTCCGTGCATTTTTAATTAATCAGCGTATATGCTTTAGTTTTATCCGCCGACTGTATATTTTTTCCAATTTCAAGGTTTAAGATACTAGTATTCTCTTATTTAAGTTGAATATGGTTTTTTAAATAAAACATCCACGTTCTGGAGTTTAAAAGTCAGGAACTGTGGGAAATATAAAACCAATATAATTCTTTACCATGGATTAAAGTGAGGCTTTTATTTACGATTGATATGAACATAGAACTATGTATGACCACTGAACTGGCTGTCCCAACCGTTGTTGAAGGTAATGTTTTCTTTGCACACTCAGTCGTTGCACCCGGCGAAGTGTGGTTAAGAGCATTGTTAAATTAAGTTAGCAAAATTCCAGGACTTTGTCAATACCCCTTCAATAATTGTCAGATTAAATCAAAATGTATTCATTCATGCCTTCTGATATGAATCTTAGTGATGAAATTCTGGTTCTTTTTGGTAGATTTTTTTTCAGGTTGATCAGCTAATTCCATCTCTCCCCTGCAGTGGTTACAGCATAGTGGGTTTGTTTATTGAGTTTCATTTATTTACAAAATGTTAATTTCTTAATGTATAACTGGTTTGCCACTAACTTTTGTTTTCACAATGTATCTATTTCCAATTGTGAAGAGAGGCAAAACTCTCTACATCCGTACAGTTTAGGCAGAAGTAGTTTTGCTTTCATGCCTTCATTTCACAGTATCTAGTCACAACACCACACTGCATGGAGAAGAAACTGAGAAAGGCTGTAAAAAGAGATTTTTTGGGGTGATCAAGTATTTCTCCACAAACATTGGTCTAATATGGACAGACAGGCTTCGATCAGTCTGTGGAAGCACCTCGCATGTACAACAAACTGCAGTCAGAACAATATAAAGGTTGTTGAACTTGGACCTTTCTGCAGGTCATCCCCAAACTTTTTGCCTTCTTCCTCCTATTGAGTGCTAAGGTGCATGTGCTCCCTGCTTAAAACATGGTAGCATTGGTTTATACCCAATCAGCATATTTAATTTATTTGTAAGTCCCTAGTAAAGTGACACTTCTTGTGCCCAGGGCCTGTAAATTAAATGCTATTAGTGGACTTGCAGCACTGGTTGTGCCACCCAATTAAGCAGCACTTTAAACATGTCCCAGACCTACCATTGCAGAGCCTGTGTGTGGAGTTTAAACTGGCATTTCGGCCTGGCAAAATAAGCCCCTTTGCCAGGCCCACACTTTCCTTTTTAATACACATGTCACCCCTAGGGTAGGCCCTGGACAGCCCAGAGGGCAGAGTGCAATGTATTTCAATGTTGTACATGTATACGTTTTAAATGTCCTGGTAGTGAAAAACACTTATATTCATTTTTAACTTCTGCAAGACCTATCTCACCCATAGGATAGCATTTGAGTTGCCTTAACACATTTTATAAGTGTAATTTCCAAATGGGAAGGGATACCTGTTCATGTTTGTTGTCTCTAGAATCACAATTTAACAACCTAATTTATGGTGAAGTTGGATTTTAATTAGCAGTTTTGAAAGTGCCACTTTTAGAAAGTTGGCATTTTCTTGCCTTAGCCATTTGGTGCCTGCAGCCTGTCTCTGGGTCATATGACTGGGTGTAGCAGACAGTTGGGCTTTATGTAATCCTCCTAGTCAGCTGCACAAAATGGGGAGCTTAGGTGTGACTGGATGGGCCATCAGTGGCAGGATGGGAGGGAGGAGCTGTACCCAGCCCCACTTACACTTGAATAGACTGTGTTCCGTTTCAACACAAAGGGCTGCATACCCCCTGTAGTTAGTTTGGAGCCAGAGCCAGGAAGAGTGTGCATCTGTGCACTTTAAAGGCATGCCTCTAGAAGCGTCTCCCCTCTTTAAAGGTACAACTATGTATAAATACTGGACCTCAGACACAAACTCTTCAGTACACTTCTTGACCTGTGGATACTCCGCCAGAAGGACTGTTGTTCTGCTACACGGAGTGCTACTCTGCTGGACTGCTGCTCTAAAGTAACTGCTGCCCTGCTGTGCTGACCTGCTGCCCTCTTGCCTGAGGAAGAAGAACTGGACCTGCAACTTCATCTTGAACCCAGAACCCCAGAATGACTCAAAGGTATAGTCTCATGACCTCCTGATCTGAGCCTCAGGGACATAAAAGGTTCTCCAACCAGCTCTTGGGCCCAGCTGAAACGAGTTCCTGGCCCTCCCAAACGGTGCCTCTGAGGCCGTGGACCGTTTGTGTGGCTCATGGACTCTGGAAGTCAAGCTTTTTGGCCCCTAGCAACCGCAAATGGGCACTTTTGCACTGGAACCAAGCCACTTGCATACCATCTCTTCATACAACAAGCATTGATCGCCTGTGAAGGTCCGCCAACTCGAAGCTCCAACCCGCCCGTCTGCGATGCCCAGCTTGCTCTTTGTGTCATGCCAACCACCGCCTGTGATGCTCCCTGATCCTCTCCAGTGCGAATGGGGCTCTTGGCACAAAACCTGAGAAGATAAACCTTCAGTGGGACTAATCTGGGACTGTATCCTACCCTTGCTACATCACGGCCAGCCTGATTTTTCGACTTTGACCTGGTCCAGTGAGACCAGATAGCTGCGGTTGGCGCTTTATGCTTTTAGGCACAATTTTACAGTTTGTTCTTTAAAATTCATGACTCCAGTTCTACTAATTTGATTTTTGTTCTTTTTATCTTGTTATATTTATAAAATTTTGCACTATTTTTTCTCACCTGTATGGGATCTTTTTGTTTGGCGTTTTCACTGTTTTCCTGTTTGAAGTGTTGCACAAATACTTCACACATTGCCTCTAAGTTAAGCCTGACTGCTCTGTGTCAAGCTACCAGGGTGTTAAGCACAAGTTAATTTGGGTTTTGCTTATGCCTTACCCTGACAAGGATTGTGGTTGCCGCTTCACCAGGGATCACACCCCAGTCTACCAGTAACCCAGTTTCTCACAGAGGTATACACAGATCTTTGTATTTTGATGAGGCAGTATGATAGAGGAAAAATCAAGTCAGCATACACACACATAGTAAACAACCAGTAACTTACAGAATCCTTAAAAGTTGATTTCCAAGTGGATACATTGTTAGTTAATCCATTAAAAAAATTCCCCCTGTGTTAAGAGGTTTCAGTCAATAATCCATATAATTAATAGCCCAATAGGGTTTCAAATTAAAGAACAACTTGCACGTTTTGTCTCTTTACTGGACTTTTTCAGGGTGGCAACGACCAGTCAAACCTTAAGCATACCCAAGTACATAACATTGTGCAAAATGAAAGAAAATAGCCCCATCTCCACCTTATATTGAAATCTTTGAGTTCTGTTGGATGCCTGAGGGAAAAAAGTAAGTGCTAAAAAGCTACAAGTTAACATATAGGTGCACGGTTATGTAATAGAAAGTAGATAGTGAACACACTTGCAAGTTGGTGAATAAATTTACAAATCTATGGAGAAATTAAATACAGAGTAATATAATGAGAAAGCGTGTATATTGGAAAGGAGAAGATATAAATGTCTCTGAACTGAACATCAAACAATGGATATAAATATCATTGAGTTACTCTCATCAGTATACATAAAATACTGTAGAAAAGTAGAAACCTGTTTGAACAATTTTGGTCTGAAGGTGGGAAGTAGTAATTATCCTAGTGGAACCAATTAAGCTACAAACGGTACAGGTATAACAGATTTTTCTTTTCTATAACACTTTTTATGTACGGACGAGAGTAACTCGTTGATGCATACATCCATAGATTGATATTTATTTCAGGTGCATGCACTTCTTCTTTTTTCTATAAATGTTTTCTCAGTATATGGGATTGTTAGGACGGTAAAGTCTGTTGCATGGTAAACCTCTGCTGCACAATAGCTCGATCCCCTGTGCTGAACACTGATCATGCGTGTGCACCTTGACCTAGACCCCTCTCACTGATTGCTGTACTGTTGGACCACAAGGGATGCCTAAAGCGCTACCCTCACAAGTGGTAAAGGGCTACTGCCTTTACCAAGCAGTTAAGTAGCACGAAGATGATGGTGGCAGCATACCGTGTTTTTGTAATAGTGATTAGTAGAGTGAACAGGCATTTTATATGTGTCATTGGAGTGAGACCTGCCGGCTCAGTTAGTAAAGTTCCACCACTGTTTTCTTAACTGAGCCTTAGCTTAAATGGTGTTAGTATGTAGCGACGTGCCGCACCCGTGTGGGAGCATGTTTGTGCTGTGATGTGTGCCTGTGAGCAGTACAGTACATGGAGCCCTGTGGGGTCTATATTGGCTGCCCAGGGTCTTGCAGAAGGCATTTGAAGGTGGATGAACAGTCCCAGACAGATTTATAGATTGCCTGAATTCCAGAAAGCTGTGTGGGACACACACAAAGAAGTAGGATGATCTAAGCATGAACTTCAAAAGGGTTCTTTGAGTACGAGAAGGTCACTGGTCAGTAGGGCCTGGGTATCTCTCAGGAAGGAGATGGGGCTGATAGGGAAATCATAAAGGACAGGGTGACAGAGGGCATTTTGTGACCTTTTGATAGGCATATGACAGTGAGGTTGACATACAGGTGTAATTCTTTTGAAACTCCCATGGCCTGTGTTGTGGGGCTATCAAGAGAGGAGTAGGTTCTGCTTTGACAGACTGCTTCCTGGACAAAGGAGAGGACACAGGTGTGGGTACTTGAAAGTAGGCACACCCCACAACACGAACTTCAAAGACTAATACACTAAATAATATCTGTGTCTGGAAATGGATTTTGAAAAAGTGAGCCCGAGCCTCCCAAAATTGTTAAACTCAAGCTGTACATCAGCGTCGAGAAGCTCAACCCAACTTCTGCCTTTTGTGACCAGGACTGAGGTCTGCTAGTCTCCCTGCTCCGTGAGTGAACATCACCCTGGAACCTGAAGCATCAGCATCTGCCTGGCTGTCGAGACCAGAGGACCCTGTACGGAGGAGAAGAGTGCCTGGAGGGAGCAAGGTCCAGTGGTGATCCTGTAGAGTAGATCCCTGAAGCAGAGTGTGAGATTGGGAGCACATTGAGGAACATAGCACCGATCAGGCCATCTGCCTGAGTGCTGCTGTGCCTGACCCCATATCGCAGGTGGAGGTTACGGTGAAAATAAGGGCCGTCGCCCTGGTACATTGTTGTGCCAAGAAGCGAGCCATCGCTCGTGCATTGCTGGGAACTGAAGAGGGTCATCGCCTTCAGTATGCTGTGTGCGACTCCAGTGGGGGTCGTGATGAAGGGATAGTGCCGTCTCCCTGGAGCAGTGTGCCACTGTGAATAATAGTGGGTTGTGACCAGTTGAAGGAGAGCATCGATTCAACCACCTGAACCCAGAAGCACTTGAGACCGGCCACCAGACTCAGGAAAACTTACTCCACGCTTAAAGGAGCGTTTTGGTCGCCTGCCTGCCATCTCAACCACTGCAGCTAGACTTTTGCTCACTGCCGGGCCTCTAATGTGCGCTCTGACCTGTTGAAGCGCAGCTGCGGTTGTTAAGGCGGATACAATGACACTGAGCATCTGGGGGAACTTGCCCTAACTAAAAGCGCTACCACTCTGGCACACTTTGATTTTTAAAAAGCCACATGGAACCTCTTAATACTTACTGAATAGCGTGATATTACCTGAATGTTGCCTCACATGAATGGGGAATAACCACCGTCCTTAGTTAAGGGAGTGGGATCAGGGACTTACCTAGATAATGCTTGAGTGCCGGCTTAACAAAGACTCTGTGTATTATTTGTTGTGTGCTGTATTTCACTTTGAGTTTGTGTATAAATACCACTTTTTTCATGGAAGCAAGTGTGAGTGCTATTTTTCTTTTGATAAAATAACGCACCAAATTTGGTCTACTGCTAATACTGAAACGTGTTTACATTGTCTTCCATCTTGCTTCAAGGTCATCCTATCTCACGTGATATTATTGTTGATTCTGCTTCTAAAATAAACTTGAATCGTTTCACACAAGTCAACAGAACAAGTTCTCAGAAAAAGTTTCCTGAATGTACTAAGCCAAGGACAAACCTTGCTTATCCTAGTTGTGTTACCATTGTATCAGTTAAACTGTATAGCCAAAACTGCGAGAACAATCAAACCATAATGTAACGGTGGTAGGAAAATCACTGAATGTATTCTATAAGGAAATTTATCCTTAGACCTATTGTTTAAACTTAACGAATCATGTGATCCCACTGAATGTATGAACCCCATTGTCTAAAGCCCTCTATAAAAGTGTGCATTTCTCAAAGAGGAGAGACTCCTACTCTCTTTCTTAGAAGAGGAATCTGTCTGATTTTAAACTGAACTGCACTGAGTTTGACTACCTTTAAGTTAAATACTATGCTGCTTATGTACTGATAGTATATTCTGTATTTTGACTTCAATACCTGCATAAAGCATTCAGAAAGAACTATTGTCTGTCATTCTTATGAGAATGTTTCAGAAGTGTTATGTGAGCCCGATTTGATTGTAAAGTGACAGTTCCGATCGGGAACCGCCAAAGTCCAAGCTACAGGGACCACACCGCTCCGAAGATTGAAACTCTGGCACTTAATTTATATGGCTTTAGTTAGCTATCTTGTAAAGTTTCTACGGGCCGACACAAGTTTCTGGCCGGACATTCATTTACTGGGGTTGCTAACTGCGTTTTTGAGTAATGAGTCTGAGTACACCTTGCAGCCCACCCCCCGAGAAGCCTTGGACTGCCCGACTCACGCTACCACTGAGAGTCAGGTGGTGAAGAAGTAGTATTTGGCCCAGTTATTCAGAGTTCATAGTAGTTCAGGCACTGGACACCAGGAGTAAAAGTCCACAACCACCAAGGTTGGGCCCATTAGCTCCCGCTTGCCCCATGGCCCTCCGAAAGGGGTTCTGTTAGGGAGAAATATATATATATATATATTAGAGTTTTATATAGCGCGAACTAGACCCGAAGATATCAGGTATCAGAGCGCTTTACATGGGCACCAGTTGCGTTACAGACAGACAAAGTCATTTCTGTTGGGCACGGGGAGATTAAGTGATTTGCCCAGAATCACAGGATGTTGAGCATCGTTGGCGAGACTTGAACTCGGTTCCTCAGCTTCGAAGTTGACCACTCTAGCCATAAGGCTACATCCTCTCCTCTTTGCCGGTTGGCGGTTAATCAGACACACTCTGCACGTGTAACCCCACCCGTACCAGAACTATAAAGAGGAGCGTCTAGAAATGGTGGTGGACAGCTCTTTGGCTCATTTCCTGTATTTCTCCCTGTTTTGCTGGACCCCTTGTTTCTTGGGTATTCTATTACCAAGAAGGTTTTTGTAATCACCCCATAATCAGACAATTTTGTGGACATTTCACTGCAGTACACACACAGACTCTCTCTCGATGCCAGTATTTGCCCCACAGTCTTTGCCCCTTTTTTTTACGGGGAGTGGCCATACCCAACTGTAGTCCCTTATCTACTCCCCACCCTGCCAACAGGCATTTCGTCCTCTTCAACTGCAGCACTGTTCAATTAGTCACTGCAATGAAGCCACTGAAATTCCTATTGGAAGGAATGACGCCGCAGAAAGTCTGCATACCAATTAGACTTAACTGCCTTGTCCAATGAGGCAGTATCCTGGCTTTACCTCTTCTGCAATCTGGCTTGTGCCCATTGATATCACGATCCTTCTGAAGGCAACTCGTTTTATGTTGGTCTTATTTATTAGCTTGTCCCTGCCTTTGGAGGACATTGCAAATATCTGTGTTTGTTACACATCTCCAATGCAACATTACTTCACAGCTATGCAATAAAGGGATTCCCTATTTGCTGCCTGCTCTCCACACGCTATTGAGGTGAAAAGTCCTGTTGGTTTCCTTTTCTTCTCGAAACCCATGCGCTGAGTCACCTTCTGTATGCTCTAGGATTCCCTCAATGAGGTTGTTGCTGACCAGTTCTGGTATGGTTCCTCGAACTGCATAGTCTGACCTATGTGATCCTTATATCTTAGCATTCTTTACTGTCTTTATGACTCCTCTGAATGGCATAACCTCTAGACCTCGGACCGGTCTCTGGGTTATTAAAAAGCTGGAATTTTAGAAGATAGGGTGAGGATTTCGTTTTTTTCTCCCTTTGCTCCTAGGTCTTGCTGCCAAGGCTTTTTCTCATTTTGTCCTTCGCCCTCTCTCTTGCACTCCTAGATTCTCACTTACTTTGCGTCTACTTG
Organism: Triturus cristatus; assembly: GCF_964204655.1. Lineage (NCBI taxonomy): Eukaryota > Metazoa > Chordata > Amphibia > Caudata > Salamandridae > Triturus > Triturus cristatus. The sequence continues at coordinate 804,446,908 of NC_140591.1, forward strand.
CCCATCTGGCTTCCACTTACTTGTTTTCCCCCACCTGGCCTCAAACCCCAGCCCACCCAGATGCTAGACAAATATCAATGGGAAGTGGCGGATATAAGTCATGTGAAGGTGCTTGCTCTCTCGCCAATCTGCTTGGGGGTCTGAACATGCGACCAGGGTCACAGGTATACCTATGCCACGTGTTGTAGAACTTTCATCCACCTCCATTCCCCTTCACTGTACATTCCCCTCCGTGCTACAGCCTCTTCCAGGTCCCTTGTAACTTCTTTTCTAATTTTCTTTTGTAATTTCCAAATGGGAAGGGATACCTGTTCATGTTTGTTGTCTCTAGAATCACAATTTAACAACCTAATTTATGGTGAAGTTGGATTTTAATTAGCAGTTTTGAAAGTGCCACTTTTAGAAAGTTGGCATTTTCTTGCCTTAGCCATTTGGTGCCTGCAGCCTGTCTCTGGGTCATATGACTGGGTGTAGCAGACAGTTGGGCTTTATGTAATCCTCCTAGTCAGCTGCACAAAATGGGGAGCTTAGGTGTGACTGGATGGGCCATCAGTGGCAGGATGGGAGGGAGGAGCTGTACCCAGCCCCACTTACACTTGAATAGACTGTGTTCCGTTTCAACACAAAGGGCTGCATACCCCCTGTAGTTAGTTTGGAGCCAGAGCCAGGAAGAGTGTGCATCTGTGCACTTTAAAGGCATGCCTCTAGAAGCGTCTCCCCTCTTTAAAGGTACAACTATGTATAAATACTGGACCTCAGACACAAACTCTTCAGTACACTTCTTGACCTGTGGATACTCCGCCAGAAGGACTGTTGTTCTGCTACACGGAGTGCTACTCTGCTGGACTGCTGCTCTAAAGTAACTGCTGCCCTGCTGTGCTGACCTGCTGCCCTCTTGCCTGAGGAAGAAGAACTGGACCTGCAACTTCATCTTGAACCCAGAACCCCAGAATGACTCAAAGGTATAGTCTCATGACCTCCTGATCTGAGCCTCAGGGACATAAAAGGTTCTCCAACCAGCTCTTGGGCCCAGCTGAAACGAGTTCCTGGCCCTCCCAAACGGTGCCTCTGAGGCCGTGGACCGTTTGTGTGGCTCATGGACTCTGGAAGTCAAGCTTTTTGGCCCCTAGCAACCGCAAATGGGCACTTTTGCACTGGAACCAAGCCACTTGCATACCATCTCTTCATACAACAAGCATTGATCGCCTGTGAAGGTCCGCCAACTCGAAGCTCCAACCCGCCCGTCTGCGATGCCCAGCTTGCTCTTTGTGTCATGCCAACCACCGCCTGTGATGCTCCCTGATCCTCTCCAGTGCGAATGGGGCTCTTGGCACAAAACCTGAGAAGATAAACCTTCAGTGGGACTAATCTGGGACTGTATCCTACCCTTGCTACATCACGGCCAGCCTGATTTTTCGACTTTGACCTGGTCCAGTGAGACCAGATAGCTGCGGTTGGCGCTTTATGCTTTTAGGCACAATTTTACAGTTTGTTCTTTAAAATTCATGACTCCAGTTCTACTAATTTGATTTTTGTTCTTTTTATCTTGTTATATTTATAAAATTTTGCACTATTTTTTCTCACCTGTATGGGATCTTTTTGTTTGGCGTTTTCACTGTTTTCCTGTTTGAAGTGTTGCACAAATACTTCACACATTGCCTCTAAGTTAAGCCTGACTGCTCTGTGTCAAGCTACCAGGGTGTTAAGCACAAGTTAATTTGGGTTTTGCTTATGCCTTACCCTGACAAGGATTGTGGTTGCCGCTTCACCAGGGATCACACCCCAGTCTACCAGTAACCCAGTTTCTCACAGAGGTATACACAGATCTTTGTATTTTGATGAGGCAGTATGATAGAGGAAAAATCAAGTCAGCATACACACACATAGTAAACAACCAGTAACTTACAGAATCCTTAAAAGTTGATTTCCAAGTGGATACATTGTTAGTTAATCCATTAAAAAAATTCCCCCTGTGTTAAGAGGTTTCAGTCAATAATCCATATAATTAATAGCCCAATAGGGTTTCAAATTAAAGAACAACTTGCACGTTTTGTCTCTTTACTGGACTTTTTCAGGGTGGCAACGACCAGTCAAACCTTAAGCATACCCAAGTACATAACATTGTGCAAAATGAAAGAAAATAGCCCCATCTCCACCTTATATTGAAATCTTTGAGTTCTGTTGGATGCCTGAGGGAAAAAAGTAAGTGCTAAAAAGCTACAAGTTAACATATAGGTGCACGGTTATGTAATAGAAAGTAGATAGTGAACACACTTGCAAGTTGGTGAATAAATTTACAAATCTATGGAGAAATTAAATACAGAGTAATATAATGAGAAAGCGTGTATATTGGAAAGGAGAAGATATAAATGTCTCTGAACTGAACATCAAACAATGGATATAAATATCATTGAGTTACTCTCATCAGTATACATAAAATACTGTAGAAAAGTAGAAACCTGTTTGAACAATTTTGGTCTGAAGGTGGGAAGTAGTAATTATCCTAGTGGAACCAATTAAGCTACAAACGGTACAGGTATAACAGATTTTTCTTTTCTATAACACTTTTTATGTACGGACGAGAGTAACTCGTTGATGCATACATCCATAGATTGATATTTATTTCAGGTGCATGCACTTCTTCTTTTTTCTATAAATGTTTTCTCAGTATATGGGATTGTTAGGACGGTAAAGTCTGTTGCATGGTAAACCCCTGCTGCACAATAGCTCGATCCCCTGTGCTGAACACTGATCATGCGTGTGCACCTTGACCTAGACCCCTCTCACTGATTGCTGTACTGTTGGACCACAAGGGATGCCTAAAGCGCTACCCTCACAAGTGGTAAAGGGCTACTGCCTTTACCAAGCAGTTAAGTAGCACGAAGACGATGGTGGCAGCATACCGTGTTTTTGTAATAGTGATTAGTAGAGTGAACAGGCATTTTATATGTGTCATTGGAGTGAGACCTGCCGGCTCAGTTAGTAAAGTTCCACCACTGTTTTCTTAACTGAGCCTTAGCTTAAATGGTGTTAGTATGTAGCGACGTGCCGCACCCGTGTGGGAGCATGTTTGTGCTGTGATGTGTGCCAGTGAGCAGTACAGTACATGGAGCCCTGTGGGGTCTATATTGGCTGCCCAGGGTCTTGCAGAAGGCATTTGAAGGTGGATGAACAGTCCCAGACAGATTTATAGATTGCCTGAATTCCAGAAAGCTGTGTGGGACACACACAAAGAAGTAGGATGATCTAAGCATGAACTTCAAAAGGGTTCTTTGAGTACGAGAAGGTCACTGGTCAGTAGGGCCTGGGTATCTCTCAGGAAAGAGATGGGGCTGATAGGGAAATCATAAAGGACAGGGTGACAGAGGGCATTTTGTGACCTTTTGATAGGCATATGACAGTGAGGTTGACATACAGGTGTAATTCTTTTGAAACTCCCATGGCCTGTGTTGTGGGGCTATCAAGAGAGGAGTAGGTTCTGCTTTGACAGACTGCTTCCTGGACAAAGGAGAGGACACAGGTGTGGGTACTTGAAAGTAGGCACACCCCACAACACGAACTTCAAAGACTAATACACTAAATAATATCTGTGTCTGGAAATGGATTTTGAAAAAGTGAGCCCGAGCCTCCCAAAATTGTTAAACTCAAGCTGTACATCAGCGTCGAGAAGCTCAACCCAACTTCTGCCTTTTGTGACCAGGACTGAGGTCTGCTAGTCTCCCTGCTCCGTGAGTGAACATCACCCTGGAACCTGAAGCATCAGCATCTGCCTGGCTGTCGAGACCAGAGGACCCTGTACGGAGGAGAAGAGTGCCTGGAGGGAGCAAGGTCCAGTGGTGATCCTGTAGAGTAGATCCCTGAAGCAGAGTGTGAGATTGGGAGCACATTGAGGAACATAGCACCGATCAGGCCATCTGCCTGAGTGCTGCTGTGCCTGACCCCATATCGCAGGTGGAGGTTACGGTGAAAATAAGGGCCGTCGCCCTGGTACATTGTTGTGCCAAGAAGCGAGCCATCGCTCGTGCATTGCTGGGAACTGAAGAGGGTCATCGCCTTCAGTATGCTGTGTGCGACTCCAGTGGGGGTCGTGATGAAGGGATAGTGCCGTCTCCCTGGAGCAGTGTGCCACTGTGAATAATAGTGGGTTGTGACCAGTTGAAGGAGAGCATCGATTCAACCACCTGAACCCAGAAGCACTTGAGACCGGCCACCAGACTCAGGAAAACTTACTCCACGCTTAAAGGAGCGTTTTGGTCGCCTGCCTGCCATCTCAACCACTGCAGCTAGACTTTTGCTCACTGCCGGGCCTCTAATGTGCGCTCTGACCTGTTGAAGCGCAGCTGCGGTTGTTAAGGCGGATACAATGACACTGAGCATCTGGGGGAACTTGCCCTAACTAAAAGCGCTACCACTCTGGCACACTTTGATTTTTAAAAAGCCACATGGAACCTCTTAATACTTACTGAATAGCGTGATATTACCTGAATGTTGCCTCACATGAATGGGGAATAACCACCGTCCTGAGTTAAGGGAGTGGGATCAGGGACTTACCTAGATAATGCTTGAGTGCCGGCTTAACAAAGACTCTGTGTATTATTTGTTGTGTGCTGTATTTCACTTTGAGTTTGTGTATAAATACCACTTTTTTCATGGAAGCAAGTGTGAGTGCTATTTTTCTTTTGATAAAATAACGCACCAAATTTGGTCTACTGCTAATACTGAAACGTGTTTACATTGTCTTCCATCTTGCTTCAAGGTCATCCTATCTCACGTGATATTATTGTTGATTCTGCTTCTAAAATAAACTTGAATCGTTTCACACAAGTCAACAGAACAAGTTCTCAGAAAAAGTTTCCTGAATGTACTAAGCCAAGGACAAACCTTGCTTATCCTAGTTGTGTTACCATTGTATCAGTTAAACTGTATAGCCAAAACTGCGAGAACAATCAAACCATAATGTAACGGTGGTAGGAAAATCACTGAATGTATTCTATAAGGAAATTTATCCTTAGACCTATTGTTTAAACTTAACGAATCATGTGATCCCACTGAATGTATGAACCCCATTGTCTAAAGCCCTCTATAAAAGTGTGCATTTCTCAAAGAGGAGAGACTCCTACTCTCTTTCTTAGAAGAGGAATCTGTCTGATTTTAAACTGAACTGCACTGAGTTTGACTACCTTTAAGTTAAATACTATGCTGCTTATGTACTGATAGTATATTCTGTATTTTGACTTCAATACCTGCATAAAGCATTCAGAAAGAACTATTGTCTGTCATTCTTATGAGAATGTTTCAGAAGTGTTATGTGAGCCCGATTTGATTGTAAAGTGACAGTTCCGATCGGGAACCGCCAAAGTCCAAGCTACAGGGACCACACCGCTCCGAAGATTGAAACTCTGGCACTTAATTTATATGGCTTTAGTTAGCTATCTTGTAAAGTTTCTACGGGCCGACACAAGTTTCTGGCCGGACATTCATTTACTGGGGTTGCTAACTGCGTTTTTGAGTAATGAGTCTGAGTACACCTTGCAGCCCACCCCCCGAGAAGCCTTGGACTGCCCGACTCACGCTACCACTGAGAGTCAGGTGGTGAAGAAGTAGTATTTGGCCCAGTTATTCAGAGTTCATAGTAGTTCAGGCACTGGACACCAGGAGTAAAAGTCCACAACCACCAAGGTTGGGCCCATTAGCTCCCGCTTGCCCCATGGCCCTCCGAAAGGGGTTCTGTTAGGGAGAAATATATATATATATATATTAGAGTTTTATATAGCGCGAACTAGACCCGAAGATATCAGGTATCAGAGCGCTTTACATGGGCACCAGTTGCGTTACAGACAGACAAAGTCATTTCTGTTGGGCACGGGGAGATTAAGTGATTTGCCCAGAATCACAGGATGTTGAGCATCGTTGGCGAGACTTGAACTCGGTTCCTCAGCTTCGAAGTTGACCACTCTAGCCATAAGGCTACATCCTCTCCTCTTTGCCGGTTGGCGGTTAATCAGACACACTCTGCACGTGTAACCCCACCCGTACCAGAACTATAAAGAGGAGCGTCTAGAAATGGTGGTGGACAGCTCTTTGGCTCATTTCCTGTATTTCTCCCTGTTTTGCTGGACCCCTTGTTTCTTGGGTATTCTATTACCAAGAAGGTTTTTGTAATCACCCCATAATCAGACAATTTTGTGGACATTTCACTGCAGTACACACACAGACTCTCTCTCGATGCCAGTATTTGCCCCACAGTCTTTGCCCCTTTTTTTTACGGGGAGTGGCCATACCCAACTGTAGTCCCTTATCTACTCCCCACCCTGCCAACAGGCATTTCGTCCTCTTCAACTGCAGCACTGTTCAATTAGTCACTGCAATGAAGCCACTGAAATTCCTATTGGAAGGAATGACGCCGCAGAAAGTCTGCATACCAATTAGACTTAACTGCCTTGTCCAATGAGGCAGTATCCTGGCTTTACCTCTTCTGCAATCTGGCTTGTGCCCATTGATATCACGATCCTTCTGAAGGCAACTCGTTTTATGTTGGTCTTATTTATTAGCTTGTCCCTGCCTTTGGAGGACATTGCAAATATCTGTGTTTGTTACACATCTCCAATGCAACATTACTTCACAGCTATGCAATAAAGGGATTCCCTATTTGCTGCCTGCTCTCCACACGCTATTGAGGTGAAAAGTCCTGTTGGTTTCCTTTTCTTCTCGAAACCCATGCGCTGAGTCACCTTCTGTATGCTCTAGGATTCCCTCAATGAGGTTGTTGCTGACCAGTTCTGGTATGGTTCCTCGAACTGCATAGTCTGACCTATGTGATCCTTATATCTTAGCATTCTTTACTGTCTTTATGACTCCTCTGAATGGCATAACCTCTAGACCTCGGACCGGTCTCTGGGTTATTAAAAAGCTGGAATTTTAGAAGATAGGGTGAGGATTTCGTTTTTTTCTCCCTTTGCTCCTAGGTCTTGCTGCCAAGGCTTTTTCTCATTTTGTCCTTCGCCCTCTCTCTTGCACTCCTAGATTCTCACTTACTTTGCGTCTACTTGCCCATCTGGCTTCCACTTACTTGTTTTCCCCCACCTGGCCTCAAACCCCAGCCCACCCAGATGCTAGACAAATATCAATGGGAAGTGGCGGATATAAGTCATGTGAAGGTGCTTGCTCTCTCGCCAATCTGCTTGGGGGTCTGAACATGCGACCAGGGTCACAGGTATACCTATGCCACGTGTTGTAGAACTTTCATCCACCTCCATTCCCCTTCACTGTACATTCCCCTCCGTGCTACAGCCTCTTCCAGGTCCCTTGTAACTTCTTTTCTCACTTGACCTGAAATAATGAGTTGACATGTTGGGTCGAGAGGTAGCAGCGGAAGAGATTGGGGGGATGGGTCTGGAAACTAGAGGTTGTGATGGTTGGTTTTTTTGTAAGTTCTTACGTACACTGGCTGTTACTTGCTCCCTTTTTCTCTTCCCAGCTTGAGAATCTGGGACCCCTGTCCCCTTGAGACGGAGTGGGCCTCTGGGTACGGGTAAGCACGGGGTATAGAAGTCCGATGGCCCTCTTGCTCCATGATGGCAGAGCTGCAGCTCTTGAATTAAGGAGCACGTGGCACTACTTGCTACCTTGCACCTCCAGTTTACCCCTTTAGCTCCTCGAGCATGTGCTCTTCCTTTGCAATTGCTTTGTCACTTCCTTGTCACTCCATACCACACAGAGAGGTAATGTATACCATAAAGAAGGTAGAAAACTCGACTTTAACTCTTCCTATAAAGCCGAGAATGAGTAGAAAGCATAAATGTAGACTGTGTGACAGAAATAAGGAAGTACGTTTAAATTACAATACATTGCAAAAGCCTCGTAGAGTGTGCAAGAGAGGAAGTGTCGTCAAAGCAGCTGGGAACAACATTTCTGTCTATAGAGAACATTATAAAGACAGCAACACCCTGGTATTACCACCAGATGCATCTGCAAAATGTTTCGCAGCCTTCCCAGAAGCAAACGTGGTGTAAACAATTAACTTCTAGAAATACATTTGAGTCCAAGCGCCAAATGCACAACTGGTTGTTCTATTAAAAGTAAAGATATCGGTGCAAAAATATTACTCATAAAATATTTGTGTAAGTTTTGCCTACCTCAGATGTGCTTTGTGGCCAATGTTAATTCATAGCGCTTGCCTTCCCTTTTCACCATGAGAACCTATATTGTTGAGTTAGTGTAGGGAGAAATCTCCATGCTTGGCGACTTTGTTCTCGATTCTTTCGGCCTCGGGTACTTGATCAAAGGTATCCACGTGTCAATGTGACCCGAGCATGTATTTCTAATGGTAGCAGAAATTACTTCAAAAACCGATGCCCAGTCTATAGACAAGGCCTTTGATCTTTGCAGAAGCGAGCAATTAACTCGGAGACGTTTTAAGGCATAGGCAAAGTGGGCTCTGGCCCAGGGCCCCAGTCTTTCAGGGGGCCCCATGATAGAGTCAGCTCTATTCTGCAGTCCTGCTCCTTGAATAATTTTTAAACAGATTGTTGTAAATAGCGTTTTTCTATCATTTATTTTTAATGTGTGAGATTCAATTACAGACATTTTGCAGACAATGTGTTTATGTTTCATGCAATATCCAGATAAAAAGTTTATTTTAGACCAATACAGGACCGCGCATGTGAGAAATGGAAGGGTGTGACAGATTCCTTGCAGCAATATTAGTGAGCTGCTGCTGTGTTACAATACTGAAAACACACATCACTATCCCTGAATATTAGATGTACACACATTTAGAATTTGACCAAAGAGCGTATGAAAGAGCTGAAACTGGAACATAGAATCAAAGCTGTCCCAAACAGGGGCCCCCAAAATCCTTAAAACCTCCCTGAATTAACTCTCCTGCCACCAAATGGAAGCCCAAGGCAACATCTTTAAAGGTTCAAATATCCGTATTTACATCACCCAGTTTTAAACTATAATGCTGCTCTCTTATCTAATTGTGTGCCAGGAATATTCTTAATAATTCCAAGAATTAATTTGTAAGTGCACAGTGGTGCTGGAACAATTTAAAGAGATGGGGTGCCACCCCTCGACATCACTTGATAGTCCTTTATGCTATGAAAAATCGAAGTGCTACGTAAAGAGTGAGTGTAGCAAATGGCTCGACCCATTCGCCTCGAGTAGTGGCGGTTCAGTGGTGCATTGTAGAGCACCTACTACAAATAAATAGTTATGGTCTGCAAAGGTTTTTTTCATTTATAAAGAGCAAATCCTCTATATGAATGACCTCTTGGAATAACTAAATCACCAAACATAACCACAGCATCACTAACTCACTTTCGAATGGGAAGGAATGAGGTTTTAATTGCTTTTCACAACTTACGATGGCCTGTTTTACAGAGAAACTGTGGTTGTCTTAACACCTTTTGAGACTGTGGTATGTGCCTTTCCCCTCCAGATGAATAGGTTCTTTTCTGACCTCCATCAGCAGCTAATATAGCCACTATTTGGTGTGCTTTGACTGTTATGGTATTAATTTACCTTATCACAAAAACCTCCTCATCAATTTGGCACATCCAAAAATGAGGTGACTGAATCTCAGCCAAGTGGCTAGGGATTACTGAGGCTGGTAAAATAATGTTCCCTCTCTCTCTGCTGTACAGAATGTGTCCATTCCTCAGCCTTGAAAGCAAAGAAAGTGTGACGAAGAAAAATGTAGGTTGCTTGCTATTGCCACAACAGTTGTGAGAATATGGTTTGCATATTTCTGTAGACAAGGGTTAATAGTCCACGGGCCCTTCTGTGGAATTCCTCTTCTTAACACACAGAAACCTTCTAAAAACTTAAAAAATGCAACACTGATAATTACTTTAACAAATCATATAGTACTTAATACGTTCCAAATGGGTCCTGATGTATTCATTCTCTGCAGTCACCAGAAAGTATTATTATTATTTATTTAAAAAAACAGACACTTTTATCCAGAGCACGTTTTTCCTATTTTTCCCCCAAAACTCAAACTTTAGCTATATTTTGGATAATTTCCCGGTCCCCTCCAGGGGAATCCAAAAACCCTGGTAACCTTTAGAATCCCATCGATGTTGGTAAAAAAGGACCCACATATGGACAAAAGGTTCTAGAGGTCTACCTCAAATAACCAAAAAGAAGGCTTAGCACTGGGGGGGGTCAGGGGGGGAGCCTAGCAGTGAAAGGGTTCAAATGAAGGCAGAGATTTATTAAATAGATTCAGAAGCATGGTTTTGTGGCAAAAGTTTAAAAAAGGAAATCTCTATCAAAGATTTCTCGATAGGAAATAACAGGACTTTGAGACTTCTATCAACTCGTTAGCTATTGTCAAGTTCAAGTATGTACTAGCACATTTCACTTTCTTACGGTCTAAGATGGAATACGACAAGGAACTATCGAATCAGGCCAAAGACAGTCATTCCAGATATTTAGCTTGCACAAGATGATCACAATTTCTGATTTAGAAGAATTTTGTTATAAACCATTCCCATTCATCTACCATTTATGCAATTGAGATAAAAAAGGAGTCTCTCAGATAATCAGATAACTTATCTTCCCCCTCACCTCAGATATCCATTGAAATCAGAATATTGTGAGCTAACATAAGGAAAAATACTCCTACTCCACACAGCAGATGTGCCAAAGGCCCATAAATGAAGTATCATAACACTTTGCTGAGCCAACAAAAACAATTGGTAGACAAGAAGGCCTGACGTCATTGGCCTCTTGGCTTTTTTTGTTTATATTGGTGGTCAGGATTCTTAGAGCCCAATGATGATTGTTTGCAAACCATGCAGGATCACCCATTGAAATATATAAACTAGGATTGAAAAAACCTTTCTGTTGCAGGAACTTGAAAGTTCTATTTTTTGTTTGTGAAACCAGAAAAGCCAGGTGATGTTGTTTGAATGGCAGGAGGGCAGCAGGACTTTCAGTCCAGCACATACATTTAAATGCCAGTTGTTTTTAGTACAAAAGAAATTGTTCGGCTGTTAAAATCCGTGCTGTGGGGCAAAACCAGACTAAACATTGGGAAAAATAGAACTCGATATTTTAAAGTGACTGCCACTTTCACGCTCGGCACACATGCGTTCATAGCTACTGAAAACATGGTGTCAGTTTATCAACAGTGCCCACAGTCAATCGATCAATCAATCAATCAATCAAGAAAGCTTTAGTCTAATGTTTGAGCAAAACATTCATAAAAGCACAATAAAATAGATCATATTATCTCCATGAAAGGCAATTTATTCTCCAGAATTGAAACATAGAGGGCAAAGGGAGGGGAAGGTTGACTGGTATTTGTCAAAGATAGCAATGAGGGTTCATAGAACAAATTAGTTTTCGACTTGAAGAGTAATTAAATGACATCGTACGAGGCATCATTTGCCAGTGACTGGTCTAAACCATTGGTTTCAAGAGTCTGGAGCCAAGTGCTTTCACGTCACCCATTTGCTGGGTTACATGGTACCTTCTCAGTGGAGGATTGCAACAGCACTTCAGAGGGCACTTCCCCTGGAGGAGCCTGGTAAATGGCTCAAAGTGACAAGCTCTGATCAGAATTGGCCTCTCCTTAGCAATTTATAGTATAGCGTGGATCCTATTCTTCAGCGGCTTTCTATTTTTTTTCTTCAAAAAATGGCTCCCAGACCAAATTATTTAGTCTTGTTTCAACATCGTCAGATATGGTATTGAATGGATATCTGAAATCTAAGTGGATTACCCCATCTCTCTGATTTAAGTTGTTTTATTGAGTGCCCAAGAAGTGCTAACTGCCAAAAATATTTTTATAGCATACTTTATTAAAGTTTTGACCACACAATATACATAACAGACCATTCCACCATTGATAACTGCAGCAAATATGAACGTAGCATGATATTACAGTGGACAGTGTAGAACACTAACTCACTCCAAGGCCCTGATTATGAAGTAGGTCAGAGTTTTCCGACCTCTGCACAAACCCCTGTTTTCACAGGGGTCGGAATTCAGAGTTAAAGACCTCACCCTTCATTACATTTCGGCAGGTCAACCTGCTGGAATTTAAAAGCAGAAACATACTAGATTGTAAGAAATTAGAAAGGTGCTGGAGTAAAGAATATAGCGAGACCAACAAACAGAAATACCGGCAAAGATCAAACTCTATCTGCTGGAAATAAGACGAGCCCAAGCAGTATATTATTTGGAAAGAATCAAGCTTGCCTCTAACTCCGGCTGGGAAATGTCCCATGTGGTGAAAACTTTAACAGAACCCTCCTCCAAAGGTCCATCACCTTCCCCCTCCCATTATAATGAACTCACTGAATTTTTCCAGAAGAAAGTACAGGATTTTTATTTAGCACTCAATCTCCTAAGGAAGATCTGATCTTGGAGGATTAACCGACACTTCCCCCTACCTTCTTACTGCATTTCCCAACCTCAGACTTGATAATCTTCGGTACATCCTAGCCACGGTCACATCAGGCTCACCCGTGGACCGGGCCCCTCCCTGCATTCTTGGGAAGGTTGCAGAGGAAATTGTTCCCACTCTGATAGATTTACTTAACTTTTCGTTGAGCACAGGTATTGTTCCTCCAACATGGAAACAGGCCATGATAAAGGCTCTGTTGAAAAAACCCAATCCAGATCCCCTTGACCTGGGAAACTGTACACCCATTTCTCATCTTCCAGCAAGCTTTTGGAGAAGCATGTCAGCTCCGTACTAGTTGGCATCCTAAAAAACCATGGCATTCTTCATCGTACTAAAACCGGATGCCGTCCACACAATGGTACTGAGACTGCCCTTTGGGCATTGGTGGAGGACGCTAAAGAACTGCTGGATCGAGGAGAGGCGGTAGCTATCATCCTCCCCCATCTCAGTGCAGCATTTGATATTGTTAACCTCCACATCATCATTTAATGAGTGAATAACGCTGGAAGTTCTGGTCTTGCTCTTGCATGGCTTAAATCCTTTCTGAAGGATAGATCAGTCCAGATCTTTGAGGGTGGCTGTACCTCGGTCTCCTTCCCACTTAAATGCTGTGTTCCACAGGGCTCCTCGTTGAGCCTTACACTTTTTAACTTATATATGAGGCCATTGGTGGATGTCGTTCAATCCTTTGGGATTTCAATCATGACCTATGCGGATGACACCCAATTGATCTTCTCTCTCATGCACAATCACAATCCTCACGCTGCCTGCTTAGGCCCCTGCCTTGAAAAGGTTGCCTCCTGGATGAATAACTCCAGTTTAAACTAAATGCGAACACAACTGAGCTCCTCATTTTTGACAATACCCCAATCATCTGATGGATTTGGGTTGTCCAAACAGCTTGGACCTGCACCTGTTCCCAAACGGGCCATAAAAAGCCTGGGTATATGGCTGGACTCCTCCCTAAATCTGGAAGCTCAGACAACAAAACTTGCAGCATTGTGCTTTGGCATTCTTAGGATAATCAGAAAGATTATTCACTTGCTTCAATCACTCTCCAGGGGGCTAGTGGTCCAGGCCCTCATACTCTTGCCTGGATGGTAGTAACTCCCTCTACCTAGGGGCCCTCAAACTGACCCTAAGGAAACTGGAAATAGTGCAGAATGTAGATGCTCACAATCTCTACAATGTCCCTAAACACCACTTTTCCCGCCATAGTCTCAAATCTCTTCATTGTAGCGGAACGTATTAAGTTCAAGGCACTCTGCGTTGCCCACTGTTTTTTTTTTTTAATAATACCGGGCCCATGGTCGCCCGTTACTTGATTCCCTCCACATGTCCTTGGGCGAACCCTTCGTTCTTCTAGTGCCTTCCTTGCTAAATGCCCCTCTGTCAGAAGATTTTGATGGGAGGATGGTCCTTTCGGTTTAATGTTGCCAATCTGTGGAACTCCCTCCCCCTGAGATCAGCCATGCAGGAACTTCCTTTCCGCAAGCGCCTTACAACCTGGCTATTTCAGAACTTCTCCCTCTGATGTATTGGAATAGACGTCACGCACTGACAGCGCTGGGAGGCCTCCGAATAGCCATGCGCTATATAAGTGCAATATAGAATAGAATATTTACTGTAGTACGTGGATTTTTTTGCAGTAAGCACCAAACTCAGCGTGTAATTTGCCATATACTAACCAATTTCACCACATCTTTCATTCTTCCTTATAGTATTGATCATGAAATTTTGTCTTCCGAGCTGCAGACAGAACAGGCCCATTAAGAACCCCACCCCACTGTCCCTGCTTAAGAGGGCGTTCGCGACCCCTGATTTCAAGCATTGTGGTGTTTAGCTATTTGATCTAAGGTGGATCGAGCTCCAAAAAAAGGGAACTATTTTCCAGTGAATATTTTTATTGTAGCAGGAGCCCTCAAAAACGCAGGCACCATTGATATTGCAGTGGTGTGTATGATACGATTGAGACCAGATTAGAGAAAGGAAGATGTGATGGGAACATGTAATTGGATCAGTACTGCATAGCGAATTGAGGCATAAGAAGATAAAGTAATTTGACAATAATTACACACATTTTTAGGCCAAAGGCTAACCTGTGACATGAAAGTCCTGCCTGCAGGATCCAAAGTTAAATAATTAGCCTATTCGCTGTATCTCCTTTGTGGCAGTATATCATCTCAATATGAGAGATTTTGGTAACAGAAGCCTGCTGCGCTGCTTATAAATGTTTTCATAATATCTCTTGATCTAAGATCAGCCAAGTATTTCCAAATTGAAATGTTCTTTTTCAGGCAAATATTTGACCTTTAAAGAAATCAGTCTTTGCTTCAAGAACTTCAGCTTTATATATTTCGATTTACATTTTGATAGATTAAAGGATGAATTTGCGCATGCCTTTCGCCCAGGCTGTCCATGTTCCACATTTACCGTCTTGACAGCTTTAGACAACCTATGAACCAGTGGCTGACAGAAACTCACAAACTCCCTTCATATAAAACAGGGTTGAGGGATCACTAATATCCAACATAAAGGGCCAAAGATAATTTGTTACAGTACTTATAGTCCATAATCCCGAAGAGAAGGCAAAGCCCACCAACTGCTTATTAAAACATACCATAAGTGACGTTTTTGATTGTGTTCAGGTTTTTGTTTTTTAACTGCACTTGAGGTATTTTTCAGAACTTTTTTGAACACTAACTAATATATTTTCTCTTTTCCAGGTGTTTACATAAAAATGTTTATGTTTGCATCTAGAATTAAAATCTAGCATCACTGTTTTTACTCTTTTGGTCGAATATGTAAATCTGCCCTTCACCAGCCTTTAGGATCTCAAGGGCGAGTGTTGGCTTTTGCCTCCAACCTGCCAGTATCCTGCTCCCCCTTTCCACCCACTGAGTGTCTGCATCACATTCCAAAGAGCAAAGGGTAGAAAAGAGAAGTCAGTCATTCAGCTAAACTCACACAGATGTACAATTTGGCTGTAGGAGTGGAAACCCTGCGGTAAGGGTACAGTGGCCTGTTTGTGAGAACTAGTCAAGACTTGACTAAAGAGGAGATTCTGACTGGTGGACAGAATTTGTGGCTGCTGAGGGGTTACTGATTTATGGAGATATTGTCTGATATAGGATGGGCTAGCTGATGGGATGTCTACAGGCTGATGAAAGCTATGGGCTGTTGGGAGTGACAGCTGGCTGAAAATGTCTCAGATAGTCTGCTGTTGATTTTATCATGTCACCTGCGTCACAAAGATGAAGTTTATCTGCTCAAGTGACATATTTATTTAATCTCTCTGTGAGCTCTCTCACAATTGTACTCCCAGTTTTCTCTGCCTCTTTGTTTCTTACTTCGATGATGCTCAATGAATTGCTTTCATGTGCAAATAGTAAATTAAAATAGTGGATATTGATGATTATCCCTCTAAATCAGTTTCAACTGAGATGGCTTCTGCAATAAGCTTTTCTCTCCATGTTTCTATTTGTAGAACCCTTCCTTGCTATCCTTTACCCAACCCATTGTTCCCTTTTGCCTCACATTGAGCGTATCATTCGTTTTCTCCTATTCACTTCTCTTTTTTCCACCTCAGATACAGTTCCCTCTTTTGTTACTGTATCTTTAAGTCTCGCTGCAGCAAAATTAGGTACAATAAATGGTACTTCCCTTTTGTGTTAGTCCATCTAGTACTTTTAATGTGCCTCGCTTCCTTTAAGAACATTACCACACTTGTTCTTATGTCTGGTGTGCCCAACGTAGTTCTACGAGAGCTTGCGAGTATTCACGATACCCGTTGACTATGTACGTTAGAACCGTCTGATTCATTGTACCTAAATTTACAAGGAGGTGTTAAAGTTCTGACATGGCTACAGTATAAAGAGCACTTGTGCCCCTTAACAATATCACCATCTTCACTTTCAAAGCCAAATACTTTACTTACAGTTTCCAAAAATGGGTAGGTAAAACTGAGAGGAAATACCATTAATGCTTGTTTGGATGTACCAACAAGGGGTTTTAACTAGGGGTGAGTGATAAATTCTGCTCCGATGGCGGAGTTTTGGCCATACCCCTTTACACAAGTAACGCAGAGTTCTATCCAAATTCCACCAATCCACCAGATTTAGTCACGTGCGGCTCGCCAACAATAAGTTGGCGAGAAGTGGCGTACCCTAGTGCAATTTATTTTTTGGCGCTAGGAGTGCACCCAGCGAGATTTTCTCAATGCAGGCGGTCGCGGCCATTCGTGGTGAGAAAGCTGCCGCTCGAGTAGAAAATCTACTAGAGCAGCAGCAAAACCATATCAAGATGCAGCACCCTCTGGCGTGCCACGTGGTACCGCGCGCGGAACAGACTCCTGGTGCTAAAAATCAGCGCAACGTGCCAAATTTTGCTCGTTACAGAACTCCGCAGAATCTTGAGGAGTTTTCATGAAACTCCGCAAGTTCCGCCCACCCCTAGTTTCAACGGGTGATTACAAGTTTCACATGTAAAAATGGGGTGTAACAGGCAGTTTCTGTTTTACCTGGCAGTATTGGAGCATGTTGATCCCCCTTTTGGAGATATGTTCTCTAGACAAATCCTCTAGGTTAAACCTGGAGAAACTTTGTGCAGGGATTCATCAAAGCGCCAAGCACAGTTAGTCTAAAAGAAAGGAGCAAACACCGTAGAGAAAGACAGTGTCCTCACTTTGATTTCTGACTTTCCTGCCTTGGGTGGACACATAGGTGGCTATTTCTTAGGTAATACACTGAATTTAGGCTCTTACAAGCCACAAACAGTGCACACAATCACGCCTCTCACTCCCTGCAGCTTGATAGCATTAAGTTAACTGATTCCTTTTACCTCAGGCCTGGGCATCTAATTAAAGAATTGTGCATATGTTTTAAAACACAAACTTTTTTTTAACGTAAAGTGAGAGGTTTTTTCCTTTGAAAATTCCCCTTTTAAAGTCCACTGTTTAATGCAGTGCAAAATGTATACTTAAATTCTATACACATTTGGGGCGAATTCCAACATATATTTGAATCATCTATTACATCATTTTTTAAAGAAATCATGTATATAAGCATTCAGTAAAATATATGCGTAAGTGTGCTAGGTCTTGGTAATTTAAAGGAGTATTCATCATCATGTGAAATATAAAGTTGGGAGCCCCAGACTACGAAATATATGACTTGGTGGCCCGGCTTCATTGGCTAGCTTGGTGGTTGGACGGCTGGGAGTTGGAGACCGCAGGCACCTTGACTATACCAACCTAGCGTTGCTGATAGTGAAACTCCTACACCGAAAGTGGTCATTCCTAAACCAGAGGTGCTGCTACAGGTGGCATTGATGTGCTGGTGCAGGAGCCTCCGGCTTCCCTCCAGTGCCCCCCTATATGTCCAGGACCTTCACTTGGTGGGGCTCCTGCACAGAGATGGTCATTCTCCTTTCACAAAGCTCCAGCTGAAGAACTGGACAGCGGCAGGTGTGACAGCAGTGGGAGATTGCCTCCATCAGGTGGAGCTGATTCCGCTGGAAGACTTCCTAGCGCATTATGACCTCTCTCCTGCACACTTCCCGCTTTATCACGCACTGGCGAGGACGTTTAAGGATTTGTTGCCTGGGAATGGGCGAGAACCAGAGATCCATCTACTGCTCTAGGGGATGTTGACTCTGGGGTCTGCGCGCCACCTTGTAAAATGGCTATATGCGGCGCTCTTAAGTATGACTGTGAAACCACTGACCCGCACATGGGAGCGATGGGGTGCTCTATTTGATAGGAAGCTATCTGACAAAGAATGGAGTAAGGCTTTAAGGACCCCGAAGCAGGTCTCCAGAAATACAAATTTTAAACTCATTCAATTTAACTTCCTCCATATGACCTACCTAACCCCACATAGACTACAATTGATACTCGGAAATGTCGCACAACACTGCCCGAGATGCAAGACTGCAGATGTGGGGTTCGCTCATATGGTATGGAGCTGTCCGACGCTGAGTGGATACTGGATCACGGTCCTGTATGTGGTTAATGACTCACTGGCCAGTACACTCCCTCACACAACGGAGGTCTGTCTTATGGGCTTATTTCCCCGACCCAGGGCTAAGAAGGTGGGCTCCAGGTTTGCGTATCTGGCACTAGTATTGGTGCGCCGGCGCACTGCACTGAAGTGGAAAGCGGAGGTGGGACCCTCAGTTGTAGCCTGGGAAAAAGTTTTAGAGGTTTGGGCCAGGGCAGAAGAGAGGGCATTGATTGAGGGTGCCAGAGAGCTACGCTGTCGACCAATTGTAGGACTGTGGGCAGAAATACTGCAGGCCTGGGATAATAAACAAGGAGGCGCCACAGAACCAGACGATCCGGAGTCCCCAACTGGGGAGCTACACGGGTCGAACCCCTGAGGTTTACCCCCTCGAAATAAAAGACATTAAACATGGGAGGGACCGATTAGAAGAGGAAACATATTGCGCTCCCCCTTCAGAATTTAGAATATCATCTAAATCCATACGTACCATACACCTCCCTCAACGGAATAGTCCAGAACCCTAAGATGAGCCTTCCATATAATTTAGCTGGGTGCCATAATTTTTTACGTTTATGTCTGTGCCTGTTGCATGGTTTTTTGTTTGATTCAAGTCATCACAACCATGTCTGTAATCTGGTAACTGCAGTTACTCTCTATGAACCTTAACCTGGGCATAGCTCTGGGTTATGTTACTCTTGAAGTATGATGAGACCTGATGACGAGGTATTCAGACAATATATGTTAAATATGATATGTAATTCTACTTGCAGGTGGAATGTAATTGTGCTTTTTAAAACCCCTGGGGCTCATGCATATATGTACATAAAAAGTAAATCAAAATGTCAATAAAGATATATTTTTAAGTGAAATATAAAGTATGAATCAATATTCTATCATTTAGCAACGTCGGAGTATTCTTTTAATCATTAGGAAAATATTGCTTGATCCTAACCCTTGTAGATTTTAGTTTTTTTGCAACAATATCCTTTACACACTTCATAAAATCAACACATTTTCCCACCAAACTTGCACTATTTGAACAGCATGAAAAATAATTTAGAAATTAGGAGATGTGGCTTTTGCTCTCCATGTAAAAAAAAAACGATTTTATTTGTGTGGCTATTAAGAACGCCTGCATCGACTCTCTGAGTCACAAAAATCTATTTGGGGCAGATTACAAAATCCTTTCACAAGTACACTGCAATTTTTCTCAACTTCTGCACAGATCAACCAGTGCAAAAGTGATATTTGCTCAAGCTTACTACTACCTACATAATTTTTTTTCAAAAAGCACGTTGTGCAGGTTTTGCTGCACATTTAGACTGCAGTTGCTATTCATCTTAGCAGTGGTTGTTATTATTGGTGCAAAATTCTGCAGTATGCCCTGGGGGAGTGACTACAGAGGTGCAAATAGCCTGAAATGATATCAGTATAATGTTTAACCACTACATTGTTATGAGTGTGAGCATCCAAAATTTTGGAAATGATACGTATCATTGAAAAATGACTTTTTGAAACAGACATAGTCAGCGGTGTGTGTGTGTGTGATCAGGAGTCTTTCACACTGTGCGTACAATTCTTGTAGGCATAGTCTTATTCGTAATCTTAAATGACACAAAATTGAAAAAAAAATAACGGCTTTCAAGAAGCGATCTAAAGTAGATGTAGATTAGAACACATGTAAGGGTAATTGTTGTGGGGGGTTATGCTTAACGCATGTTACTCTAAATATCTTTGTACTATTTAGAGCTATTCATTTTCTTCAAATAATTTAATATTACAGTGCAATTTTAATGGAAGTTTCAACGGGGCACAGAATCGGCAGCTCAGCATAGCCTGTACCGTTTTTAGGTCACGCATTCAAGACCTCTTGTAAATACTTTAATATATACTTATATGTGTATGTACTCTGTGGGCTCTGGAGATCAGCCCTAGGACTTGTCTGCTTCCGCTTAGGGACTTTTTTTCTGTTCAACTGCCTCTATTTAACTTTCTTGATAGGAAACCACCAGCAGAGGTCAGTAAAATAACAGAATCACTTTAGCATTCTCTAGATTCCAGTCCATAGAAATTGTCGTCCCCAAGCACCCAAAGACAATAATATTTTTTTCAAATCTTGTATTTTCAGTGATATGATCACCGAAGGCCCTGGTTTTATTATAAAAACAGAGGTTTGGACTATACCATTTGTCGCTAAAAGGCAATATTTCTTTCCATGTGTTCCCATACCAGGTATGTCACGCAGTTTGGTGCTTACTTACCCTCCATGTTAAGAACAGTAGATGTTTCAGCACCCCGGCTAATGTGCTGCATAGCTAAATACATATAAGGTCCCAAAGGCGAGACCGATTGCATTGCAAATGCTTGTTTTACCTCTTCTGTGACTTAGGTCCTCCTTCAGGCGCACAACGCCCATCGGCTCAAAGCGGGGCTTCAGCCCCCCCCCCCCCCCCCCCCCCCCCCATCCTGGGCCCACACACAGCCTCACCTGAGTACTTTAGAGGTCTTTAAAAGACCATTTGCTTGTTAATGAGACTTTGTTGTTTTTTCACCACTTCTTAGAGCCCCTGCATCTCTGCTCTGCCTATTGCTGGAAGAATTCCCCCCACCCGAAAGAAATGTGGCTTTAGTTACGCCTGTGTCCTCCTTTGTGTCTTCAAACATATGTTTCCTTTGAGTTGGGGGACGCCGTTTTCTGAGCAGTGGCTCCGACGGTCGGCGTTCTGCTGCCTCTTTTGGGTGCCCGAGCTTGGCTGCTTAGACCTGGAAGGAGGGAGCGGTCAAGCAGCCAAGTCACAAGGTGCCATTCGGGCGGGTTTAAGATCAAACCCGCAGTAGCAGACACTGCTGCAACCTGGTTAAAAAATAATGGTCACATCAGGTGCACAGGAAGTGTGCTTTTAACGCCGTGAAAGGTGGCAGACGAAAGTGGGCACAACCGATTGGTTACCAAGTTAGACCTTTTCAAAATCCCTGTAATGTTCAAAATACCGATTAGTTCTGCTTTATGAACGAAATATGTTTAAGTTGGCTACTATCTACAGTCTCACAATTGCTTAAGAGATTCAGATTGTCTGATGCCTAGTCTTATGTTCTGCTGTGTCATGTTGGCAGAGCCCTCGTGCAATGCCTGGTTATTGTGAGGGACCCTCCTTCTTATGGTGTAGGTATGACCTTTGCTCGCAAGAGAGACTTAGCAGCAATCAGTGCATCTGCTGGGATGATGCCCTTAAATGTGTTGTGTGCGTCTGTCATTTCAAGACGATTTACATGTATGTTTTCAGACCATTCGTGAAGTTTTTCTCCCTCGGTTCCTAATGAGTCCAGATGTGCGTTTAAGGGTTTGTTCACATCCGTTTTTTAAGAGAGACGGAGATTGTGCAAACTTCAGAAACCACGAAGGTTCCACTCCCCTCCCTGTCTTGCCTTCCGGGGAAAGCGTTCAGGGCCCATTAGGCTCTTATTTTTTCTTTTCATTGTTGTCTGATCTAAAGTTGGAAAAGAAACAATAAAGCTACTTGGTTTAAAAAAAAAAAAAAATTGTATTTGATTGAAGTATATTTCAAACATCTTAATACTACTCCCCACTATATGTACTAAAATACAATAACATAAAATGTAACATTCATTTCACTATACAATTTTACGAGTTTTAATTTGTTCAAACCAGCTGGAATATCACCCTCATTATTTGTTAGCTAAAAAGTGCATTATTAAAAGTAACCAAAATGTTTTCAATTTTCATCCCCCGATGGTGCAGACATTCTCCGTCCACACACGCACAATATTTGTCTTCTGTGTTCATGCTTTGCTAGAACATGCAGGAGTCTGAAAAGCTGTCCCTCCCAAGCCAAAGGAAAAGCATTGTCCTAGCACCATCACACTGAGTTAAATATACCCAACTCATTTCCGTGCTCTTAATTCTCAGAGTTTAGCAGCAAGATATTTTTTTCTTCATTCTACTTACATAAAAGAGCCAGTTGTGATATCCTCAGCTTTGGTAGATCCGATAACTGCCGAAGGTGTGGGTCTAACAACAGATTTTCGTTTCCCCCATTATTTTCTCGACCACCGCTACATGCGTGCAGCTGGCCTCGTGGTGTGCCATCAACATTTCCCTTCCTTGTGGTTGAAAGTCACAGACTTCTCTAAACGCCACTACCGGTGGCAGATCCACTATACGCCGCGGCTGATACTCCTCCTACACTAGAAGGGAAGTGAAAATTCTATCTTTCTGCTTGCTTTTTTCCTCTGCTTTGAACATTAAGAACTGTCTGCCTCACTAATTTAAAGTTTTTTTATTTTCTTTTGAAAAAAAATGGAATGCACAGAATTATAGATAATTTCTTTAACTTCGAATATTTTTTTAATGTTACTGTGGTAGCAACCAGTAACACTCAAGTACTGGCAACGCCAGAAGATTTGACAAACTTAAAAAAAAAAGTTACTTGATTTTTCATTGATTGGCGAGTTTGGTTGGTGTGAAGTCTTGTGAGTGGTTGAATGTGCAAATGATGCAGTGTTTGGATGAACGGATGTGTGAGTGACAAGATAGACGAGTAGATGAATAGGTGAATAGCTGCATGTTCATATGGATGAATGAGTCATTGCATAGATGGATGAGTGCATGGGGTAGTTAGGTGAGTGTATGTATGGTTGAAGGAGCCATGTAGACCATTGGAAGATGGTTGAGTGGGTGAGCGCATGAATGTATGAGCAACAAGTAAGTGCAAGGAGGAATGGGTGAATGGGTTAACCATACACCCACACCTATGTATTCATCACCCAATTTATCTAATCATCCACTCACACTCATCCTTTCATCTACCCATACACTCTTCTATTCATCTGTGTGTCCGACTGTACCATTCATTTAAGCATCCATTTATCCACCCACAGTTACATTAATCTAGCCTTCCTTGTATCCACTCACATTTATGCACTCATTGATCATTCACCTACTCATGCCTTACCTGCCTTCCTGTATGAGCAAGTCACCCTAGTACACACTGTATATGTGTCTGCGTGTGTGTGTTCTGTTTGCATGGGTGTCTGTATCTCTATTATTAGTAGTGTACTTGACACTTGTTGCAGGGTAACTTAACATGAAAAAAAGACAGACTCCTCTTGGCAATGTAAAGACAGCTTTGTACTTTCGCTGCAGGGAGAGTGGCAGTGTTCACACAAGTAAACAGCCAGTCCCAAATGTGCTACTTCACAGGCAGCCATTTTCATACACAGTTAAACTGTGCTAGTTACAAAAGTTCAAACAATGAATTACTAGGTAGTTACACATTGGTACACATTAGTTATGGTAAAACGTGAGGTCATCTGTGACCCTAGACTTTACCCTAATTCTCTACGCATCTCCTATTACAGTTCTAACAAAGCTCAACAAGCTAAGTATTCTACTTTTTTTTTTTTTTTAACTCTTTTTATTTAAACATAGAAACTTAGGTCATGTTACACAGCATCACATCTCACATAATATAATTGCATCGGTTTACACATGCGTCGGTACTTTCCCTTCCGCGGTGCAGGCAGAGCTACATTAAACATACATTGCGGTTCACAGTGTACAGTGGTCCTCTGGTGACGCGATAGCCGGCGGCTCACATATCCCTCCCCGGTATGCATTCCATTTAGTCCAAATCGCCACCCATTTTTTGGGGCAACCCCGTGCTACGTAAACGGTTTTTTCGCGGATCATGCACCAGTCCATATCCTCCTTCCATTTCTTTAACGTAGGTGACGTAGCGGCCCCCCACAGCTGCGCTATGTTTCGCTTTGCCACCGTCTGCCCAAGTGTGGCCCACAACCTCCCGTGCACAGTTAAATCTGTGGGCTCCCACACATTCAGGAAAGTATTCTACTTTTTAATGCTTGTGTATTTGGGTTGAATGCATATTTATTTGTGTGTATGCTCTATCATTGTGCTCCTAAGACTTCTCATCAGATTCCGTGTGTTCTTGGCTAATTCAGTCACCTGCTCCCATTCTCTAATCATGTTTAATCTATTGAAAACACAGAATACGTGCTGATGTGCCTGAATGCTAAGGCCATAAATTTCTTCAAGCTTATCAAACACAGGGTTTCCTTTAACCTCTTCAATGCCCATGACGAGCTGGTCTCGCCATGGGCCGCGGTTGCGCTGTGCCCATGACGAGACCAGCTCGTCATAAACCCCGCCCGCTAATACAACGGCCGGCACAGGGCGGGGAAAGGGGCGGGCACTGAAGGGGTTAACTATCACCTTACAGGTCATGCAGTCCGTTCTCAAGGAAACTCTTCACCTCTTTTTCATCAGCACAAGTCATTTGCCTGCATTTCTTTTTCACCACGTATAACTGTGTGAAGCTCTCTGCTATTGCGCTGTGTTTTTATATTTTATTTCTTCCAAAACACACTTCTAGGTGAGTTTTTGTGAGTATTGGTGCCTCTATGTATTTCGATCTGTGTCCTTTACAAAAAAAAATGATGATGATAACTGCAGAATGCTTGCCCTAATCTCAACAATGAGTAATTGCTCTGGGCTGCATTCTAGTTCATGTTTTTTGCCCACTGTATCCCTGAATACAGGGACCAGAATCATTGTTTGTGGCTGGGGTTAATCCACTCATTCTGTCCATAACCTTTTTGATTTTCACCTTTTGGTATCGCAGTAAGACATAGATATAACAGAATTTAAGCGGAGCGGACGCAATTAAGCGCCGAGATGTCAAGACAAAGGCTCAATGAGAGTGTGGTACAATTCAGGAACCAAAGATGGAAAACTATGAATATTTATTGTAATGAGGAAACTAGACCTTGTTTTAAAGAAGGCTTTTTGAAAAGAAATCTCTGAATCTTAGTGGTTCATCTGTGACTTTGGAAACTCTACAAATGAGTCTTTAAATGACTAGGAGACCCTTAATAAATAATAACAAGGATTATCTGTGATACCAGACGGGGCAGCCCGGAAGGTGTACGATATTATTTACCATATGCAAAGAGTGAGAGTTATTGTGATGGTCTTGACAAAGATGGTGTAAACGAGAACCATACCATCGAAACGCGTCAACGCTCATGATCCCTAATCTGTGAAGGGGGTTGGCACAACAGATGAAATATGGTAAATCCATTGTGTTCTAGCCCCAATTAGATACTATCACGGATAGGTTGTTTGTATGACAAATGGTATTGTCTTCCAGACACACTCTACTTTTCTTTGTCTTTTTCTTCTCTTTTCTCTTCTGACATTCGGTGTAACTTTTTGTACTTTTAGTATTTTTTATATTGCAATTATGTGTTGAAATTATTGGTAATTATGTTTTAACTAATAATATAATTTTTTTTTTTTTAATATAAGTTGAAGTACAAGACACAAAGAGTAAATATACATTTTCTAAGAATAAAGAATTAAAAAGAAAACCTAAAATTATACCTGCATAGTGGCACACTATATCTAAAAGAGTATACATTTTGATATACTCCCCTATGCTTATTGATGAGAGTTGTGGTGGATGAATGACAGATGTAGGGGAGTGAAGCACATTTCAGTTTAATAATGGTGAAAGAGTTAGTGGTCTGCCAAAGGAAAAACATATTTTCCTAGTTGATCACAGTAAAATGCCATGCGTTTGACAAGTGTCCTGATGTGAGTCCATAGTTCATTCTGCTATGGAATAAAAACTCCACCTCACTGATGAGACCCAACCAGGCTGAAACTTGTCTGGAGATGCTTTTGTTCCCCAGCATTTCAATTCATGACAGAAGCCCAGGCTCAGTATTCATCATGCTCAGTTTTACCCAAAGGCGGTTTCTTGAGACCAGGTCAAAACGTGATGAAAAGTCTGGAAATGCCATTTAGAATTTATAATAATCATCTTAAACTATAGCAAGTATTTTGACCCACTTATCCACATCAGCAAGGATCACCTGCAGGGGTATCATGTTGGGGCCCAGCTCCTTTCTCTGAAAAGACCGTGTATGGCTTGTCTTTTTGTCTTTCGAAAATGCTTCTACCAGGGTACCATTTTGATCCTCCCAAAAAGTTTTCCTTGCTCCGAGACCGTTTCTGATCTTTCTACAAAAGGCCTGAGTAGCATTTTCAACTGCTACTTTTTACAGTTCTAGCCACTTTCTGTTTACGAATCTGCTTACTTCTTTCTTATTAGAAATGTATAACTTAATCTTGCAGCCCTTATTACCTGTTTAGAGAACTCACTTTGGAGCACTGTTTGTTTTTCTGATTTCATAGCTTTCCGTTCTTCGTCAAACCACCCCTCTTTTACAAAGTTTTTAACAGTGTGATGTTTTTTAAACGTGCAATTTCTTGAGACAATAAGGGCTAGTAATTTCAATAGAAGATCATAGACCAGTGGTGTGGCAGCGGCGCTTGAACCTTTCACTATTCCTTCCGGAAGATGTACTGTTGATGGGTCTTCTTTCCAATCTTCTATGTTGGATTTAAGGTTAGTGATCCATCTTATTCTGACTTGACACCCCCCCCCCTCCCTAGGTTCCAGGTGGTATTTAGATTTGGTATTTTTCTGGATTCTGAAGAGACATTGTTTGTTTACCTCTAATAGTACAGGATTGTAATCACTCTTCAATTTCCATTGCACCCTTCAAATTTTCAAACCTGTGCCAATCAGTGATCTTAATCAGGATGTAATCGCTCACCAATTGTGCTCTGTGGTCATTATACTTGGTTCTCATCCACAGTGATTGATGGCTCGGTTCATGTGGCTTATGATTAGTTAGCCTGTTTTAGCGTTATTTATTTTACCCAAGGTGCTGTTTGCTCTGCACCTATTGCCATTTTGCTAGTGCAAGTATTTTCCAATATGCGTGGCCTCCTACTTCTCCCCTCACTCTTGGGTGGATGAACTTCTAAATGGCTGGCTGGATTTGGGCTATTTTGCTTCTCAATCCGGCAATTTTGTTTTGGTTGGCAGCAGTAGATCTAACAAATGTGTGGTCACGTTTCTCCCAGCTTGCAATTGGATACAGGACATTTATGGTGGTTGAAAAGGAGTTCGCAAGTGGCACCGACCGGACAATGTACTCGATTAAGTTTGTTCTTCCAGTGCCAACAAGGATACAGCTGCTATGGCTGTGAGAACTAGCTTGATGATGTTTTACAATCTATAGGTCGTTCATTTTGATGGTGTTGTCACATAGTTTGTCACTTAACCATTTGTAAGTTTCATTGCCCAATAAATGTCTTCCCTCTTTTTTTAGACAGTTGGCAAATTGCAGATGGCAAAGTGCGTCTTCTATCCAATTTGACAGCACTGGCTCTATGTTTTAGGACTTACCTTGTAGCAGGAATAAGCTATGCAAAGCAGTCACGGTCATGGCGCCTGGCCATTCTATTTTCCCCACTTCGTCCTTCTAAAAATAATTCCTCTTGATCCATGCTATTCAACTGCATTGTATGATGCCCTTTGCCACAGAGATGGTGCTTGTCTGGGCTGGAATGGTATGTTTTTTTAATGTTTACCCCACCCCGGTTAAGGCGTCATTTGCTTATCCTCATCTGATATTGCCTCCTTTCTTTTTTGAGGATTCTCCCTTTCCTGACTCTGGCAGATCCTCTTATTTAGTCTTTTATTTCTGCCAAGGCTCACTCTATTGGCTCTGTTCAATGCTCTCTTAGCACTTCCGGGTGTTTGCTCCACTTTTGCAGTGGATAAGGTAAGGCCTTCTTTTGGGACACTTTTGACAGATGTGTTTTTTTTTTTTAGGTGTGGTAGGAAAAATGGTCTTGATTGGGCGTTTAGTTTAGAAAGTTCTCTTTGAATAGTGATGTATATACCTGAGGTCTCCTGCTGTGAGTCATGCGACACAGGTCTCTCAAGGGCCTCTGTGGAGTCCAGTTTTGTAACAGTCTTTGCGCAATCCATTGCTAAATCCCTGCTGCATCCAGAGCCTACAAAACGTAATTTTCCTATTGGGGATCCCATTTCTGGCCTTGAGCTCTTGTAAGGGTATGCTGGGAGATTTTCTTCTTGGCTGGTGTCCTGAATCATCCGGCCTACTGAGAGAGCTGCCATCTAAATGTATATCCAGGGCTCTAGTCGTTACGTCAGGGTCCTTTGCTTCTTAAATCACTCTGGGAGTATGTTGCACCACTTTATCCCCTTTCTTTTCAGTAGGTGATCCGACTATGCTTGAGAACCTCATCAAACTCTTAGTCTCTTTTTCCTCACTCAGTCTGTCAACGGAAGGTTCTTCATACGCGACAGGCGTCTGATGTATCGCCGCCTCTACTACGAGGACTCAAGTCAACAGCAGCACATGGGCGACTTGAACTTGTGATCAAGTGGAAGGTTTGCTGAACGTTCATTCATGTATTTGTAGGGCAGTTTGCCACCCTGGCATCAGTTTACAACCCCCTAGACACTGCCTTCTGACAACAACCTGGCCAATACTTTAGTAGATTTGTCTGTATTGGACAGAAGAGCTGCAGAACTGAAGGGGGCTTTGGCATTGGCCATTTGCTGGAAAACCCACCAGAGCGGCCTCAGGCATGTGGTAGCTCGCTGGTGCTGATCGTGCTGGCTCTACAAACCAGGCTCAATCAGCCTACTTTGCACAGACTCGTCCGATGAGCATGTACAGCACAGGAAGCTGGAAGCTGACTGCTTCCACCCACCATCTCTCCTCTACAGCATCATGCGGGGCCTACGGCACTGATGCTCCTCTTCCTCCAGTTTCCATAGAGTATTACTACGGTATACAGGGTTGCCCAATGATTGCTTTGCCTGGTTCCAAGATGGCCTGCAGTCTACTGACCTAACCGACTGTGCTCTACAGGACCTGAGGCAGCAACCCAAAGTGAAATTAAAAGTAAGGATACAGCAGCTACCAATCCAATCTCGTTTGGTGCCCTAAGACAAGGTGAAACCCACCCTGATTTCCTGCAACCTCGTCTAAACTGGCGCTCTTCGCACGCACCCTGTTCAGACCTCCGCAAGTGTCCAACTACAACTCGCTTTTCCTCAGCCTCTTGCAACCTGTGTGCAGGTCAAACTGGAAAGGTGGAGCCACAC
This sequence comes from Triturus cristatus, assembly GCF_964204655.1. Classification (NCBI taxonomy): domain Eukaryota; kingdom Metazoa; phylum Chordata; class Amphibia; order Caudata; family Salamandridae; genus Triturus; species Triturus cristatus. The sequence goes on from NC_140591.1 coordinate 804,476,370, forward strand.
CCCACCTCCTTCCTCTCTCTATCCAAGCCTGTCTCCTTCCAGCCAGCAGCCCATGAGAAATAAGCTAGTTCCTTGTGAAAAAGGAAAATATATGTAGAATCAGAAGACCATGTAGTCAGGGGAAAAAATATGATTTTTAACTCAAAATAGCTTTAGAATTTTGGATTTAAAGCGTTTAATCAATCCAAAGTGGACAGTCAAAAGAGAACGCATCTGAAGATGTCTGTGGCTGCCAGTATTGACATGAAATACTCTTACATACTGTTAACCCCATTCCTAATCTGGTATGGGAATTTGGGATGTACCAGAAACGTCCATGCTTCTCTGTCATGCCCCAGCTACACCAGCACATGTATCCCCAGCAGACTTCATTACTAAAATAACAGACAAGAGAATTTATCCCAAAATCAGTTCAACTGACATTAGTGAGTTTTGACAGTGGAACATACCTGACGTCTACACCAAATTCATGCAGCAAACTTTGACTTTACGGAGCAAGGGCCCTACATTAGTCACACTTTGTCTTTTACCTAACCTGGTTTTCTACACCAGCTGTTTTTCAGATATTGCATGGACAGTCTTGTTCCAACCAGCGCCAAAAAATGCAGGGTTTCTCCTTTAACAAACCAGTTTTCAAAGAACCTGTACACTTGTCATTGGAGCAGAAAGACTGACCTGATGGTTTATTTCTTACCAAAGTGCTTGGATTACTGCTTTTGGCTGGATATTTTACATGTTTCAGCCTATGAGGTGTAGACTATCAATGTCGGGTTTTCCTTTTGATGCCTAGCTCAACGTGTAGTGTTGATGTTTTTAATAGCAAACATGGTAATGGCGACTTCATGCTTTTCTAATAAGCAAATACATTGACTTTAGAGTTTCTTTAAAGATGTGGTGGCGCTGCTGAAGAGATAAACATCATAACCCTTAGTTCTGATGTGAAATACCTGACCTACTTTGCAGCCCGGTTTCAGCTGTTTAGTTTATCCTGTGCAGGCAGTAGATTTAGTGACTGTCTTATTACAGCTTGCGACCTTACGAAGACTTTAGTTTTTAATGTTTTTAAAAAGTTTACAGTCTAACATTCCTCGTCCCTCTGAAATTCATAGGATAATATTAAAATCACACAGAATAGGGAAATGACCATATCCATATGGCTTTTGAAGTGACACTGAGTAAAATGAGCCTACATTATCATCATATCAATGCAAAATATTGCATTTATTGGGGACCTTTCCACCTCTTCTTCAGTCTTGTTGAGATATGCTATACATATTAGTTGGTCCTCAATTTCATTGTAGTTGTCAATGACATAAATCATTAGTCGCTGGACTCTTGACCCTGTCACCCTAGGGACTCACACCTGAACCCTTGTGTAAAGCGACTCGGAAGGATCCACAGAATGAGAATGGCTGGCAGCAACAAGATCTTCAAAATGTCCACAGTGGCTGGAGTCAGCACCAGCAACAAGATGATCACATCCCAGTCGTTCATGATGAACTACAGGCGAACAATGATGATTACTCACTGCAATGGATAGCATAGGCTGACAGTCATGATCTATAGCTGACCTCACCAGGCGTAACCTTTAGATGGGGTTAAATATATTACTTTGTTACATTCGGCTATTTTACACAGGTAGCCCCTTGGTGTGTACATTTGGGGCACAACAGTATTATTAACACTGTGATGAGTTAAGGACACTTTCAATTATTAATGGTGAGATGACAGGCATCACACTTTTTAGGAAAATGGGGAGTTCAAAGCTCATCTCTCGATGAGGTAGTATCTGACTTTCTGATGCGTTCTTCAAAAACAATTAACTCGTTCCCCAACCTATTCCTTTGGCTATCAAAAAACCCATAAATAACTCTTATAAATTAAGAGCACTAAAATCAATGGGTGGCCTCAACCTCCCAGATTAACGTAGAGACCAAATTGCCTTTTTAGTCAAAAAGGGAATATTCAGAATAATCCTTGATCTCACTTTCTGCCAACTGGTCTCACCTCTGTAACCACAACTAAAAGAATCATTACAGAATACTCCTCTATAATTCTCTCTGGCACCGCCCAAGCACTACACAAAGCTGATAATAAAATGTATATAAAAAAAAAACATCCCAAACTGGCTTCCCTATGGTACAGCAATAAAATCAAATTGGATGTTAAAACTATATGCAACAAAGTCTTGAAAGAGAAAGGGATTCTAAGTCTTCTAAATGTGGGTTTACCCTCAAGCCCACTCCCCTTTCCGTTCATCCAAAATAAATGTAACCTTGATAATATCAACATTTACACATTCCTTAAAAATCAAAGACATTCTATACAAACACAAATTTCCTAAGACTCCTTGACTTTCTCCAATACTCATTCAAAAAGTGAGCATGTGGCGTCCAAAATGTACTCCTTACTCTAGTAAAAAAACATGAAAACTGACAAAACTCCTCCTAGAGGAATGGAAACTAGTACTAAACAACAATACCAACTCCACCCATGTTGCTATAGACTAGAATTCCTCTTGGACAAATTTAACGAAAGACAAGATTTCACTATCCCTTTCTCAAAGTAGACTTTGGACTGCACATGTAACCCACTGAACCCCTAATAAAATCTGACTGCTGCTGAAGCTGTAAAAAGGAACTAAGTGATGCCAAGCTTATGTTATTACACTGTGAGTTCTCTAATAAATTGCATAAAGAAGTCAGTACAACCTCTCAAAAATCTTTAGCCTAGAATGTATACCTGACCTCGCTTCTATTGCCTCTGTGTTTTGCTTATAAAATCTCCCGCAGAAAGGAAGAACTTCTTTCATTAGACATGCGCTAATGATTGCTTTTAAATCTATACTTTCAGAGTGGAAAGGTTGTAACCAACTTTCCGTACACTCATGGTGGGCTTGTACACAATTTACCAGAGGTGCAAAACGGTGAGCAGTCAAAATATCGAAAATTAAATATCGACCTACACTAATATCGAGTTGACAATATCGAAGGGACAGAATATCGATGTTAAGAATATCTATGGACAGAATATCGACCCCAAGGTAAGTAATATCGATTTTTTTTATATCGATGTTAGTAATATCGAAGTTAGTAATATCGATATCAAATATATCGATGTTACTAATATTGATGTTACTAATATCGATATTTATATTATTGTTATGTATTTTAATATGTATTTAATATGTATGTGTTATATGTTTTTTGTTAAGTGTTCTACTGGTTTTAAAATAAATGTATACAATTTTTAAGTGTTAATAATGGTTTTTTAAGTCAATTTTGTGTTTTAGTACCGTAGTGGGTTGTGGGTTTATAGGGGAATAAGGTGGGAAGTAATTTAATTGTAATTAAGTAATAATTTATTTTCATTTATTGGTATTGATAATTATATTATTGTTAATTAAGTATTAATTGGTAATTTGTATTTAATTGATAATTATGTTAAGTGTATTTTATTATTGGAGTGTGTCGTGTGTTTATAGGGGAATAGTGTTGGAAGTAATTGAAATCTAATTAAGTAATTATTAAATTTGTTGTTGGGTATTGATAATTAATTTATTGGACATTTATTAATTGGTAAATATTTTAAATTATAATATGTTGGTTATGAAAACTAATTAATTGCTTATTAATCATTAATTGGTAATTAAATATGATTAAATATGTATTGATATTTCTAATTAATATATTAATAAGTAGTTATTAATTGGTAATTAATGTTTAATAATTATTATTTTTTGGAATAAATATATTTATTTGTTCAATATTTTTTACTTGGTAATTAATGTTTAATAATGATTATTTTTGGGTATAACAAATATTTAATTGTTCAATATATTTTAATTGGTAATTACTTTTTAATAATTAATATGTTTTTGTTATGAAAAATATTGTATTCACTATTTATTATGTTGTAATTAATCTTTATTAATTATTATATATTGGTATTTATTATTAATTTATTGCTAATTAATTATTTATTGGTAGCTGTGTTTGTAATAATTATTTATTGGTACTTGTAAATAATTTGGAGTTATTTAATAATTAAATCAATAATTATTTTAAATAAATATTTTATTTATAAGTATGTTATTTTTAACTTCTACGCTATCCAACACTTTCCCTAATGTTGCACTCTCTGGAGTTGGAATAGTAATTGTTTCTCCTACGCTATCCAACACTTTCCCTACTGTTGCACTCTCTAGAGTTGGAATAGTAATTTTTACCCCTACGCTATCCAACACTTTCCCTACTGTTGCACTCTCTGGAGTGGGAATAGTAATTTTTATCCCTATGCTATCCAACACTTTCCCTACTGTTGCACTCTGGAGTTGGAATAGTCATTTTTACCCCTACGCTATCCAGCACTTTCCCTACTGTTGCAATCTCTGGAGTGGGAATAGTAATTTTTACCCCTACGCTACCCAACACTTTCCCTACTGTTGCTCTGTCTGGAGTGGGAATAGTAATTTTTACCCCTACGCTATCCAACACTTTCCCTACTGTTGCACTCTCTGAAGTGGGAATAGTAATTTTTCCCTTACGCTATCCAACACTTTCCCTACTGTTGCACTCTCTGGAGTTGGAATAGTAATTTTTACCCCTACGCTAGCCAACACTTTCCCTACTGTTGCACTCTTTGGAGTTGGAATAGTCATTTTTACCCCTACGCCAGCCAACACTTTCCCTACTGTTACACTCCCTGGAGTGGAAATAGTAATTTTTAGCCATACGCTATCTAACAGTTTCCTTACTGTTGTGTTTGTTGGAGTTGGAGTAGTAGTGTTATTCTCTCTATTTAATATTTTTTGTATTATTTTAGCTAATGTAGTATATAATTAATTATTAAAAATATTCAAATTAAATGTCATTTTTTTAATTTGTTATACGTAATTATTTAATTTGTATTCATGGTATTGTTTTATGTGTATAGATGTATTGGTAATTTATAATATTTTTAAATAATTTATAAGTTATTAAAATAATGATTAAAACTAATTATTAAGTATATATATTATATATATGTATATGTTTAATTAATGTTTTATTGAATTATATATATTTATTAATTTTAAACATTATGAAATATATTTAATTATGTTTATTTTATTTATAAGTATTATTTGGTTTATTTTACATATTTTTTTTAACTAAAGAAAAAACGATATTTTTTAATAACGATATTTTTGACATCTATATTTTATTTTCGATATTTTTGTACTTACCATGTTATAGATAGGATGTCGATATTCTTGACATCGATATTTTTGCTCCGATATTTTTGTAGGTCGATTTTTTGACCTTCGATATTTTATCAGTGATCCGTGCAAAACCTCCTTAAATACCTTCCTGAAAATTGAGCCTAAGAAAAAAAATAGAATTAGACTACATTCTCTTTCCTCTCTTTGCCACTTGCTCTTAAGAAGTGTTCACCTATCTAATATCCAAGATTCCCTCCCACCTTTACTTTTCCCAATGTTCTATCATCTTATCTTTCCCTTTACTCTCCCCTTTCTCTCATAACGCTCCTATCTCGTTTCTTCCTTTTTTTCTTTTACTTTGGTTCTTTTTTTCATAACGCATGTTATTGATTTTGAAATACAAACATGGCCTGGAAGGCCCACAAACAAAAGAAGAACCAACCATAAGAAAGAAAGGCATAAACATAAGCAAAAACCTGCACCCCCATCCGCCACCCCTTTACCCATGTTCTAGCAATAATATACATAATATTTTGCTTTGGATCTTGTATTATTCTAGCTTCAAGTTCAGTTTAAAGTATACTATGCTGCCTACTGCTGTATATTTACATTCAGCCAATTTATGTTTGTATACATGCAGATTTACTTTTTTCAACCCCTTATCATCTAACTATCTTCTGATTTACATAAATATATAATAAAACGTATTTGAAATGTATTAAAAAAAGAAACGCTCACTGCAGTTCAGGACAGGATGACTAAGGCTGACCCTTAGGGTTATTGTGGTGCTCTAGCAGGAGAGTGGGCTAGAGAGAGGATTGTATTCTTGTCAATATACCTACTGCTTAGGTTGCAGATTCATACAAGGGAAAGGGTGGGAACAGTGGCACTGCAAACTCCAAAGGCTGTACTTCTAATCGGGAGACCTCGATTTAGTATGGTTTGACCGACTAGGCAGATTGACTCTCTATCTGAAGGACAGAGAATTGAAACTAGAATGATTTTCCAAGGCTTTAGGCTTACAGGATATATTGTGAGTAAGTTGCTTCTACATTTATCAATTGTCCTTTTTGGGGCTGAAGAACGCCTTCTAAGGATTAGATTCTCTTTTGTCCTGATGGTGCATTATGGAAGATTAAGGGTATGTCATATCTAGCAAGGGGCATATACAACCATTACCCACTTGTGGAAACCTTTCCGGCCAGAGCGCTTTCTAGGCTTGATGATTGGGGACTTGATGCAAGGGAACTGTGTAATAAAGAAGTAGAGCAGTACCAGGCTTCTACAATCGATTATTATTTTATGGAAAACAGGCTCCATTCAGTCAGTTGCGTCTCTGTTGGAGGTCTACAAACAGTCCAGTGAAGAGCAGCCATATCCAAATTCTCAGGGAATAAGAAGACAAGCATCAGAGAAGCAATGGACATTGAGGATGAGCTTATGGGCTTGGAGGAATATAGTTTACACAATTTCTCAGTTGAACTACCAAGCAATGAATATAGAGCTCTGGTAGAAAGTGAAGCCAAGGTGCAGTTTCCTTTGTATTATTTAACTGTTGTATGAAGTAGGTAATAAAGCTGCTAAATTGTAAGCGTGGCTTACTAAGAAGGAGGTGGTCCAAAGATGGATTTAATGCATAAGATATGAAGAGGGCCAAGAAGAATGGAAGGAATAAAATATAGCTCAGCTCTTTCACAACGTCTCCAGACTTTATACTATGCTGCAGGCTTGAGCAACCTTAATGAGTTGACAAGTTGTGTTAATGACTTTCTGGTCTGGACCCTAGTGTGATGCATTTAACAAGAATTTTAAGGGTGGGAGTGCTTACTGAAGCCCTGGGTACTAAAGGACTTCCTGCTGAGTTGTGTAAACAATTATCTAGCAAGATCTCATACCATAGCCTTCATATGCTAGTGGAAGCTAGAGGAATAGGTTGTCTCCCACTAGACCTTTGTGCGGCTTCCATTGCTGCAATCCACAAAAACAGGCAAACCACCTGAGGAGTGTCCCTATTACAGATCCATATCTCTGCTAAAACCAGGACATAAACTACTTTCAAAAGCCCTTGTTAATTGATTATATATAATAATTAATTTCCAGATCTATCCTAACCAATTAGGATTTATGGCAGGTGGATTGGCCACACACAACCTAAGATGCCTTGATGACTGTCGGACTCATGCTAAAGTTTTAAAGGCACCAGCTGTGGTTGTGTGGCTGTACGCCAAAGAGCGATGTGCTTCCCTATGATGGTGTTTTGTAATGGCTGTTCTGTAATGGATGGACTTTGGTCTGATATTTATAATCTAAATATTGATGCTCTATAGATGAACTGCTCAAAGATAAGTCAGTGGATCAATTTTGGAACCATTCCTACTGAGCCGGGTACAAGACAGCGCTACCCTCCCTATCCCCACGTCTTTTCAAACTCGCTATTGAACCACTGGTATGCTGGGTTAGGAGGGATGGTTCGATGAGAGGTCTGACTTCGCACTATGATTGAGAGGACATTTTTTCAGTGTATGCCAGTGATGTACTTCTATATTAAGCTAATCCTATGAATCCAATTGGGAGAACTCTGAACATAGTAAATGTCTATGGCCGTTATTCAGGCCGCTATATCAACTAGGCCAACTTTATGCTCTTTCCCATAACAGAATGGTCTTCTCCACAAAACTGGCTCAATCCTATTAAAGTAGTTGGGGATGGCTTCCATTGTTGTGTTATTTAATTAGATAAGGGTAAAGAAATATTCATGGATAGAAACCAGTCTACGATTCTGAAGTGGTTTAGGTAGGAATGTGACATGCTTTCCTGATAGGCACTTAATAAAGAAAATAACAGTCTCTCAAATTTTATTTGTTGTGTTTATATCACAGTGTTCTGAATATCTCAGGTCTGTTTTACTAGGGTAGGTGGATTGGTGCTTTCCCTACTAGAGAAGGCTTGTTCTGCCAGGAATGTGATTGCCACCCTTAGCCTGGAGGTGTACGATAGAGAAATTGCATTACCTGATGTAAATAGATATTTCTGGGCATCTCAGTTGGTTGTTAGGGATTGGGCATTTAGACTCCAGCAGCTACTATCTTTGGTAGGAGACCAACATGCTATAGAAACAAGGGTATACATGAGGGAAGGATCCCATCTGCCTGCTGGAAAGTATTAGAGCAATCATGCAGGCATGGAAGACCGAATCCAAACAAATAAGGTAGTAGGGTGCGCAGATGCTGACAATCCCACCATGGAATTCAGTGCTACTACACAACTTGCACAGGATGCCAGGGTTTGAAAAAATGGGATATCATTGTAATATCACAGCTGAGAGATATAGAAGGGGGGAGGTCAGAAGCTCTCTTGTCATAGGCGGATTTGAGGGAGGAAAATTGCTGGTCTCACTTGTAATTTGTTTGTTAATATCTGCAAGTTAAAAACACCTTGCTAAAATACAGGAAGTTACTTATAGACGTTATGGTGAGTCCCAGTTGGAATACAGAATCCTGTCATCCACACTGAGGAGACATCTTACATTCTTACAATATAAAACACTGTAATTTAATTCCCAGAACATGCTACAATCACTCAGATCAAAGTGGGAAAGACATCTAGGCTTGCTAGGTGATGACATTTGAAGAGGCACAAATATACCCGCAAGAGGTGCCCGTTAGATTGGGATTTACACTCATACAAATTAAAATACTGCACCAACTATACAATACAGGAGGGCAGCTGGCCCTACTTTGGCAATGATACTATTTCCTAGTACAATTTAAAAAAATCAAGTGTGTGCTTGGTGGTAGCTAAGTTTGTATTGCTCAATTGTGGGATAGCAGAGAGAGTCCTACCGACCTATGATAATTGATGCAAGAAGATGGACTATTGCATGATGGCTGTAAGGGTGACACACAAGAACCAAGCTTGTCAAAAACTGATTGACAAAATTTGTATGCCTTGTAGAGATGTTCATTGACTGTGATGAGCTTCGAGTGAGTATATGAGAGAAAGAGACGTTGGAAGGCCTATGTATATTGATAAGAGCTGCCTGTAATTTTCATTGAAGTAGGGTTTGATTTGATGGTCTATGCGTTGTGAAATACTGAAATCTGTATTGGCAGTCAGATAGAAATGCAAGCATCGGGAGTAGGGGGGAGATGCCTTTTGTTTTTTTCATGCTGGATTTATATTGATTGCCTGATAAGTTTGCCGATTTTTATATCTGTTGTTTCTTGGAAGAAAAGAAAAAGTATTTATAAATAAAATCATTCATCCTCAAAGTTTGTGGCACCACACATCCTTCAATCCCATGTTGTTCCTCTCGGCCATGATATTTCTGGCATCCTGTCCTGGTAGGTTTGAGGTTCTATCCTTAAACTAATGCATCTGACAGTTGAACTCTCCTACCATGTTTAGGAATAGTCTGCCTTTTCCATGAGTTTCAAGAATTTAGGGTAATTTAAATTAGGGCCATATATGTTTAATAGATTTGTCTATTTCCCTAAAGTCTGTATGGGCCACTACCCTTGTGCACGGTTCATAAAGTTGGTGAAAAATCACCTTGAATGGTTCTTGCCTTGAGATAACGCTGCAAATGTTCCCAGCTGGCAAGCGAAGAATTCTTAGGTATGCCTGCCATTACCAACATTAACCCAGTTTTGCGTGTTTCAGTTTAACATATGAGTCTCCTGGGAAAAAAGGCAATTTATACACTCTTTTGTATGAGATATTGCAGCATTCTTATTTTAGCATTGATTCCCTTTTAAGTCCATAGATAGTAACTTCTTTAATCATTTATCCAGGTGTTATTCAAAACCATCCAAAGTTTTATCATTGTTTTATTGGTGTCTTACTGGTGTTGAAACCATTTAAGTGCTGTGTCTCTTCTGCCTTTCATTCCTTTATCAAAAGCATCCAAAATGTTGTGTCTCCACATTAAAACTGTCCGCAAACCCCATCCCCAATGTTTTGCCTTTATTTTCCCCTCTATTAATACTTCAATGCACCTGGATCTGAATGTGCTTAACAGAACAAAATGCTCACTTTTGAAGCTGTTTGACTACTAAGGGGATTGACTAATTAAATCAAAAGGTCAAAACAGCAACTTAAGTGTGCCTCATCTCATTAATCTAAAGAATATTTCTGTAGCACATCACTCCAGCTCCTCCCCTAAAGTACCAGAACTCATCAGCTGCATGACTGAAGAGATGACTGAGGAGACTGGCTAGCTTGGGGGTTTCAACTCTCTGGATCCTTTATTTATCCTTAGAGGAGATGGGCCCTCTGTCCTAGCAAGCGCTTAAAACGCGACCATTAATCCTGCTACTCAGTACGCTGGCGGACTACGGAAAGGCCCAGTTTGCACTATGGTATTTTGAAGTATGTTTTAACTGTTATGCAGTGTAACAATTTAGGATCTTGGTGAACTTTACTTGTATTGGTTTCTTTAGGGGATTTGTTTCAGCTGCTTCACCAACTTGGGAGCCCCGGTTTCAATTAGAGGGTGGTTGCAGTTTATAATATCTAAGATGCATAATTGGATCAGCATATCCTCACTGATTTGCAGGTAGTATTTAGAGCTATAGTAAGCACTATTTACCATGGTTTCTTCATCCTAATCCTCTACTGGAAATTTGAGTCCCCAAAGAGTGACCACCTTTAGGTTGCCTTTGTTGACACGATGACAGCTTTTGATATGGTCCCTAGAACTACACTGTGGTAGATACTGAAACCCTATGGTATAGGGAGGCCATGTTATAGTTTATAATGTGGTACCTACGTGCATGTGGGGTGGGGTCGTTGGGGTGAGCTGACTAAGCGGATTCTGGCTCATAGAAAGGTGCAGCAGGAATGTGTGCTCAAACCCACTGGTTTCTCCCAGTATATTAATGGGGAGTTGACTGTCACAGTGATGCATCAAAGTCAGCTGGAGTCAGGATCCTTGCACTAATGTTTTCTGACAATACTTTATTATTCTCAAAGTCGATGATAGGACTTTTGTCTCCAGTGCAGCATTGAATGCTCCATCAAACCTTCAGGGTCATTTGCTGGTAAGGGACACTGTGTTAGAGAGGGTGAAACATTTCACATTTTTGGGGGTAAAGCTTGTCAACACCCTATCATGGATTCCACAGATCCCAAAAAGTCAGATTATTATAACATATTTAACAGCCACAGTGACTAGAGTGTACAACTCGGCTCTACTAGGTCATTATCTTCAGTCCTGAAAGTCTATCGGGCCAAGGGCTTAGGAGCAGATCTGTATACTTCTGATGTATGGGGTTATGGCAATCTTTTTGCCTCAGTCTGAAAATTAGTTTCTGAGGACTCTTTTTCATCTCCAGAACAGTGCTCCGTTTTCTCCTTGGACCATGATCTTACTCTGAACAAGGTAGTCCATGTGGCTAATTGAATTCTGCTACAATACTGACTCCATGTTTGAACACTACCAAAACTCCTTAGGGGACAGACTTAGCTGGTGTGACTCTCTGGCGCTGATATTTTAAAACCTGGCCTAATCTCTTGAATTTAAAAGAACTCTGGAAAGATCACAAGTTGATTAAAGGTAGGACTAGGAATATGCTAAAAAAGTAGTACTGGTCAATTGTCATGAATGAATGGATTTCAAAGGCTAAGAGAGGGTGAATAGTTAGAAATGTGTCCTAACCTTTAAAAGTGCCCCGACATTTGAGGTCTATATGGATAATGTCTTACCGTATGGAGCAAAAAATCTGCATATACTTTTTAGGTTATGAATATTAGTATTCATGTCTTTTAGTGTGAAATGGATACATTATGTAGCTGGAAGTGATCTCTATCCAGCTTGCAAAAATCTTAACAGAA